>NC_140585.1:1237734721-1243254412 GCF_964204655.1 Triturus cristatus
ACAGCTTGTTGGGGGTAAGCAAGAGCTTTACGATTATCAGAGGAGAAGGTCTCAAATCAGAACAATGGATTGTAGCATGGCAACCGGCCTTTAGTGGGGAGACAAAATCTAAGAGTAACCCAAGATACTAAACATGATCTGTGACAGGAAAAAACTTGAAAACTTACTTTAAGAAAAACAAAGGAAATTACCAATAAGGAGGGTGAAATTGCAAAGGGACCCTATGATTTGCATTTAATCTGGTTGCTTTTTGGCAGAGTAAACTACGTTCTTAGGGATAAGTAATAGGAATCAAAATATACGTTGCCAGGAGTTGCATTGACTTGTAATTGCATTTATATAGTGGCCTTAGTAGAACATGCAATAGCAAATTTGAAGGACAAATACTAAGACCTATGTAAATAAGCAAATTAACATGGTCTAGAATGCCATGAAGCCGATTCACAAAGGTAAATTTGATTGTAACCAAGTTCTTGACCAAATTTGCCTTTTACCTCATGCCAGGAATTTACAAAGGAATTCCTGGCAGGCAGAATAGGATTTCAGATTGTAGATTTCTACGCCGCAAATGTGGAGAAATATGCACTTGTAATCTCCGCTCAAGTGGTTGGAACTGGGCGTTCCAAATCTGTGTTTGCCTTGTAAGTTTGGGAACAGTCATAAGCGTTACATTTGCAGACATTCCCAAACTTCAATCCGGCCCCTTTCCACACTGGAAACAGTCAGAAGTTTATTCCAGTAAATGGCTGTCGTAGCTCCCAGATCCCTGACACAATATTGAAGTAAACAATATCGTTTGTCAAAAATATTGTGGCAAGAATATTGTTTACCAAAATATTGCATCCCTCAAATTATAATGGGAAGTACAAAAATATCAGAAATTATATATCTTTTCCCATTAATAAAATCCAAAAACATACAAAAATATTGTTTTTAAATATAGCTACTATTTCTACTCCAGTCAGTGCAACAGTGGGGAAAGTGTTAGACTTCAGAGGGGTTAAATTTGCTATTTCCACTCCAGTCTAAGCAACAGTAGGGAAAGCGTTGGACTTCAGAGGGGTAAGACTTACTATTCCCACTTCAGTCTGTGTAACAGTGACGAAAGCTTTGAACTTCGGAGGGGTTACATTTTTTATTCCCACCCCAGTCTAAGCAACAGTAGAGAAAAAGTACTTAACTTCAAGCACATTACATATTTGAATACCTTATTTATTTAGAAAAAATATTAAACTCTTAATATAAACATTATTAAATAACATTAAAAATATATTATTTTTGAAAAAATAAACAAAACAATTCAGCAATTTATATATGTAATAATCAGTGAAATAATTATCAATTAAAATTATTATTTTCTATTTTAATAATAATTATTGACTATTGTAAAAAAAGTATCAGTAAAATAATTATTTCATTATTAATTAACTTCCCACCCTATTAATTAACTTCCCACCCTATATCCCAGCAAACCTAGCATCCCACACCTAAACTAAAACTAAAATAAATAAGTATAGCACAATTTACATAATTGATAATTAAATAATTAATTGTTAATTATGTATTACTTAATTAACTTCCCACCCTATAACCCTACACACCCCGCAGCCAGCACCTAAAATATAACTAAAACACATGAGTGTCACACAAGTTCCATAAATAATAATCAATTAAAAAATAATGAAAAATTAAACCTTAATTATTAATTATTACTTAATTAACTTCCCACTCTATTCCCTATTCCCCTACAAATACAACAACCTGCTCCAACACAAAAAGTTGCATGAAAAATTCAACAAAAATATCAAAATCACTTAAATTACAAACTGTTTAAAAAAAATTATGATAATTATACAACCAGTAGTAACACATAAAATGATTATCAAAAAGTTCTTCCAAAACTTAATTACAAGAAAGGGAGCCGGCACTCGAAGTCAAAGAATGCCCACCACGGCTGCACACAAGAAAGCTGTAGATGGGATCTTCCCGGCCCTGCAGATCCTCATCATGGGAGGGATGCCACAAGAAATTGCACAGATGAATGCTGCTGCTACTTCTACATCCACATCTCCGGCCCCTGATGTGTCAGTGTCACACAGTGCTGAAGACCAAACACCACCACCCACATGTGAGGCACATGAAACGTCAGAGCCCGAAGATGAGGATGAATCTGCCTTAGTGGTAAGTAGGAAGCAGTAGCATTCATCTCTTCTTTCTGCTTGGTTCTGCCTTCTGCATCATCCCCTGGAATAATACCTCCCACTGTTCCCCGGTACACTCTGTGACACTAATCTTGCTCCTCGACATGGACTGCCATATATTGTTTGTAAAACAATGACACAGCAATCAGCCTGCAGACTGGACTCTTCCCTTTCCGAGTAACTTGTCAACCCCTAAAGGACTCTGGCTGGCCCTCCAAGGGGCAACATTGTAAAGTGTTGTCTGCATGGCCCAGTACTAAGACAGCTTCAACACTCCACTTAACGTGAATAATACATTCTAATACACACAGAAGTGTCATGTCTATGATTAATCAAGTATGAAAGCATGAATGAATGTAGGGGCAGTGATTCCCCCTTACGTTCATGTTGCTCATGTTGTGGGACTTGAGTCACAGGGTGCATCCTAGCATCACAGTGGTACATATCTGACCCCAAAAGAAGCCCTGTTGTCAATTGTAGGTCACAAATGACAGCCTAAATGTAATGATTTGGGACATATGTGAAACGCTGATGAGTGGGATTCTGTACTATCTTTGACACACAGAAATGACATTTTGAATACGTAACACCCCAAACAGCCTCTCTGTACAGAGGCGACACACCCACCATCTATTTTCAATTTTTGAGATTGTTAGCACTACATGTTGCACTTACACTTGTCAGAGTGATGTGCTTGTACAGAGGAGTGACATGCACTCAGGGAATGTGTGTTGGAATGAATGTATTTGCACATGCTGTCCCTATGGTCATTTTGTACTGTCCCTTGATTGCTAAGGACTGTGACAATGTGACATGCTCATGTGAAGAAATACTCAATGATGGTGTTACTACGGGCTATTCCTGCTGCAGCTGCAGTGGGGTGTGGTCCACCTGCCTCATCTTCCTCATCATCGTCCGGTGCATCTGGCACTTGTAGCCATGGGGCATTGGTGCGTACACATATGTTGTGCAACACACAACATGCAACGATCATCTTGCACATGATGTCTGGGCTGTACAGGAGCCTTCCACCTGTGATGTCCAGGCACATGAAACGTGACTTCAACACGCCAAATGTGCGTTCCACGATGTCCCTGGTGCGTTTGTGGGCTGCATTGTACTGCCTCTGGGCCTGTGTTCGGGGCTCGGACGGGCAGAGTGCATATCCTTGGTCACCTGTCACAGTGCAGAGAGACATGAGTCAATAGTTGGTTCTGCATGATGTGTTGGCAGGCTCACTGGTTCATTGGTGTGTGATATGTGTGACTTAGTAATTCCTGTTTGACGTGTACTGCTTGTAGCAAATGAGCTGCATCAATGTGTATTACTTAGCCTCACTGCTGCTCCTCCCTCCCCCCGAGCCTATTTACTAGTGTGTGCAGCACGGTTGCATCACTTGCACTGCTACGGCACACCACTGCAATGCCTGTCTGCGCATGTCCACAAGCCTAACAACGACAGGTTGTCGTCCGACTTAACACCAGGTAAGAGCAGGTGTTAAATCCCTGCTGCTAACGAGCCTTATCGCATGTTTTGGCATCTTATAGCCAATCTGGCTGGTCGTTGAGAATGTTGCAAAGTGGTGTTGTTGCAGCTTTTTGCACGGGAACACCTACTCTGCATATCATTAGCGTTAGTTGCCAGTGTCATCTGTGGAGATGTTTTTTGCGGCTGCTATCGCAGGAAAACTGGTGATATCGGCTGTTAGCACCAGCTTGTGAATAGGGCGATAAATTTATCGCCACTTTGTCTGCGTTAAAGTGCCGCTAACTCGGCGATAAGTCCGTGAGAATATCCCCCGGAGAGTCTTGAATGCAGTAACCTTTCCTCTGGGTATAGTAGTATAGAAGTAGTTAAAGACGCCCTATTTTAGAACCATATAGTAAGGGCACAGATCAGGGAGACAATAAGCGATACAAGTGTGCACAACATTAACGAAGCTAAGACCTACTCTGAATCGTTTTTTTACACACCGAGACGAGAAGTAGTTATGGCATAATGGGGAGCCCTCCATTTAAGGGTGGGCAGAGAAAGAAATATATTGCAGTCCATGGCACACAGCGCTGCACCTAGATTCAGCTCTTAGAAACTTTACCCTGCAACCTACACCAGTGGTTCTTAACTTTTAACCCGTGTTCCGGGGACCACTTGGGGCCCACGAAGCCCACTCAGGGGCTCCGTGACTGCTTAGAAAATTAAATAACTTTCACAGATTAATAAAATGCATGTAAATAAAGATACAATACTTAATGTTGACAATTTTAAAAATAGAATCCTCAAATTGATTTGTGGGAACAGTCAAAGTGCCTCATAGTATGGATGATGAGTGGCCACAATTGACTTTAGAAAAACTCCAATCTACAATTAAAGTGAAAATTTCGTTGTTGATAAAAATGTGTTTGTGAATTAAAAAAATATTTCATCATTGGTGTACTTGTTTGATGAATCCTTGTATCTGTATTTTTTGTGTATTGTTTTGTGGTTCAAATAATTGAAAACGCTTAGGCCAGTTTATCCGGATTCCAGTAAGGATTCAGATTCCAATAATGATTCACTGGGGTTCCCAGGTTCCAGTACTGATTAAGCAGGGGTCCAAAAGGTCAAAAGCTTAAGAACCTCTGACCTACACGGATTCAAGGGCTAGAGTTTTTCTTTTTTGTTAGAGGTGTAATTCTCTACATAAGAAACTAATTTTTTTAATTGTTTACATTGTCTAGAGCATGCATTTTCACGATCTGAAATGAATATGAAAGATATTTACTCGTCCTGGACCATAAGGCTTATTATCCCTCTACTCCGTGGCTTAGCGAGACAAATACTAACAAAAATATGGATTGTAATAAAATGCGGTTTGCCTTGTTTTTAACTTTTGTTTTGCCTCTTTACATAATTTTTATTAATTTTTTTGCAAATTATAAATTAATTATGGTATTATTGATAAATGTAATGTTTATATTTTGCCTTGATTTTATGACTGGCAAATGCAACTTACTGATTATAACGTATAATGCATTTGAACATGAAATAGAAATATCTAATTAATTAATGTAGTATCTAAAATATTTATGATAGAGCCAGGAGATGCTATTTTTCATGATACTGTATTTTCCCAGATCATAGGATGCTCATATTTTTAACATAAGTGCTGTTGATAAGCTTGAAAGAATATGACATTGCTGGATTAGATAGGCTATTTGTCGGCAAACATTTAGACATGCTATTTGTAAGTTTCCTAGGAGTAAGTATGAAGCTTATCTGATTACTTGGATTCTATAAAATGTTGATACACCAGATAACTTGATTTGAACATCTACATTAGGGGTGATGAATTTCAGATCTTGATGTGAATGACCAAAGAAGTAACCAAAGCCGGATGGGTGAAGGAAGAAAGGAAAAGTTACCAATTTCATGGACAAGAAACACTAGATTCCAGCTATTGAAGGGTGTGGTAGAAACCGAAGGCCTATTATTACCTCAACGCCAAAGAGTAAATATGGGAAAATAGGTGCTTAAACCTGAAGAGTACGAGTAATGGGAGGCGGAGGTATAATATAAGACAGCAAAGGGCAACCCCAAAAGCAGGAGTCTGGCTAAATGCTAACTTAAGAGTTGCAGTTTAAAATTTAAACCAGAAATCGAAGGACTGTGGGGATTAAACTCAGAAACTGCAGGCTGCCTATCAACATTATTGGCCTGATTTAGAGTTTGGTGGGCAAGGTTGTATCTGGTTAAGCCGTTCAGAAAAGGTTCTTAAATTGTTGGTAGTTGCTCTCTCAGGAATAAAGCCAGAGTAGGATTTTACTGTCCATATTTATAAGTGACAAAAATCATTTGGATCTGGAGTCCTGTTCATCTTTCCCAGCCAGTCTCACTATATCTGTGATCACCGTTTACCTAGTGCGAGGCAGTACCATGCTCAAGTCAATCACCTCTTAATACATGTCAGGTAGCCTTGGGGCTTGGATCGTCCTGAACTATTTAAAAAAAAAACATATTTTTATTAGCATTTAATCATAAGGACAGTTACGCAAGCACTTGTACAGCATTTGCCTGGTGCTCTCTTCCAGGTATACATTCTATAATTGTAATAGATGTCATCAAGTTCTGGGCAAATACCTATGTATTGCAGTTACGAAGTGCCAGGCTAGAATAGCAATTAAAATACACAATGCAATTTACATTGTGTCATATTCAGTCCAACCCATAAACAACTGAGTACTGAGCCCTTGGTTACTATCATATTAAACATTTCTTCATATCAAATGTACTGCGCTGTCTCATATTGAATCAGTCTCCCCCATCTCCCCAGGTGGAGTTACGAATCCACTAATTCCTGAGCAGTGGGGCGATGATATAGAGGCTTTCAGCAAACAGTAGTTACCGGGTTACATAGATCTGAAATGTCACAGATAGCTAGACGTGTCATCTCACTATACACCAACTCTTTCTCCAGGAGACATTCAAACGACTCATTCACTGTCAGTGGGCATCATTCAAACAGTGGAGCGGCCTCCAGCGTCTGTACCCGCAAGGAGGGGGTCCCTGTCTGGGTCGGGTCCACCGCATCCCCAACCGGCTGCTCATCTGCCTGCAGCCTCTCCAGCATGGTACCCCAAATCTCCAAGTGGCAGTCAGCATTTTCATCTGTGCGAGCCGAGTGCAGACGGCTCTCCTGGGCTACCCCCGATTCACACATGTCTGCCTTCCATTTAGCCAAACGAGAGGCCGGAGAGTGTGTCCAGTGTATAGCAATACATCGTTTCGCCAACACTAGGCCCATTAGAACACATTTATACTGCATACGGGTCCTCGGTTTGGGGGATGATAAAACTCCTAAAATACAGTGCTTGCTTGATGCCGCAACTGGGATTCTTGTAATGTCTTGCAATAATTCCAGGATCTCTGCCGAGTAAGTCTGGAGGTGAGGACAAGCCCAGGTCATGTGCGTCAAGTGTGCAGGCCCAGCTCTGCATCGGGGGCATGCTGATGCACATGCTGGATTAAAGTGTGATAGTCAGTGTGGGGTCTGGTAGGTGCAATGCAGGTAGTGAAATTGGCTCAGTTTAAAACGAACATTGCTGGCCACCTCCTGAATCTGTGCGAATGCCCTTTTCCACTTCCCCTCTTTAAGAGGCGAAGGCATATCCTCCTACCATCTACTCTGGACCCTCGAGACATCGACCCTGCGGTCCGCCTTCAAGGCTTTATACAGACGGGAGATCAATCCCCTGAAGGAACCCGGATCCATGATCATTAGCAGGGTGTGAGATTCCTCGGGCTCCTCAGGGAAGGTGATCCATAGCTCACACGCAGTGAGTGATCTTTTTGCAGATTGTAGAAATGGCCCACAGTTACTTGATAACATTTTCTCACATCAGCAAAGGAGAGGAAAGTCTTGTTGAGGTACAGGTCGCCTGCCACCACACATCCACCGTTAAACCATCCGGTCAAGTCCATCACCATCTGTATGTGACGGAAGCTATGAAACCATTTATGGGGAAGTGATCGGGCGTATGTGGTTCTTCGCAGTACAAGAGTGATTGCACGTTCCCAGGTCCAGGCAACCTGATGGACCATAAATGGACGATCCAGGGGGGTCAGTGAGCCCATCATAAGGTATCTTGGAAGGTCTGCCTCTGCGCTCTAGTCGGCCAACAGTTTCTTCTCTGTATTTGGCCCCTCGGCACACCACTGTACCGCATATTGAAGGAGCCCAGCAAAATAATAAAGGCAAAGGTCTGGAAGGCCTAGGCCCCCTGGTCAAAATCCAGCTTTAGTATCTCCAGCTTTACCCTGCTGCTGGACACCTAGGTGACGAGAATGATCACGTTCCCACGCTAATGCCGAGGCAATCAATCAATCAATCACATAATTTGTAAAGCGCACTACATACCCGGTAGGGTTTCAAGGCGCTGTGATGAATACAGGCCCCAGCTAGGCCCGCAAATACAAGGGTTCGCTCTCCTGTAACAAAAGCTAGAAGGAAGTTGGCACGGAAACTGCAAATACAAAGACAGAGTTTATTAACCCTTAAGGGTGGTCCTACAACCTACACAACACTCTTCAGTATTGCATAGAGTAGCACAAAGAACTTGCGTACACGGTCCCCTTTTATACACAATAGAGGGGCTCATAAGTGGGTGGATACAACATGGAGCAAAATTCATTACCATTTATGGACATTTTCGATACAGGATCAATATGTGGGCGGAGTTAACAATTTCCTAAGCCCGCGAAAACATGGTCAAACAAGGACTAACTGATAACAGATGTGGTCAAGTCTGGGCATGCGCCAGCCGGACAAAGGAGCTATTTATAGACTGTTACTGGGCAGATTACAAGAGCAACTAACGAAAAGAAAGGACTCTTCTCGTGCAAAGCACGTGGAGACATGACAATACAAAATGGAGTCCGGACATTAGTCAACATAAGACAAGAAACATTTTAACTATAAAGAATTCATGTCTTTAGTGAATGCTTAACCATATCGCCGTTTTAGTTTTCAACAGCTGGGTGGGGGGGGGGGGGGGTGCTGTTACTGGTCGAAGAGAAAGGTCTTGAGTTGTCTCCTGAAAGACAGCAGGTCTTCGATTTGTCGCAGGTCGAGGGGGAGGGTGTTCCAGGTCTTAGCGGCGCGATGGGAGAAGGACCTGCCTCCGGAAGTGGTTCTCCGGATGCGTGGGACCGTGGCCAGGGCGTGGTCAGCGGAGCGGAGGTTCCTGTTGGGTACGTAGAAGGAGAGTCGACTGTTGAGATAGGCAGGGCCGGTTTTGTGGAGTGCTTTGTGTGCGTGGACCAGGAGTTTGAAGGAGATTCTTTTGTCGACAGGGAGCCAGTGCAGGTTCCTCAGGTGGGGGGTGATGTGGTCGCGGCGCGGGACGTCGAGGATCAGGCGTGCGGAGGCATTCTGGATTCTCTGTAGTCTGCTGATGAGCTTGGACGGGGCTCCGTCGTAGCGGGTGTTTCCATAGTCGAGTCTGCTGCTGACTAGGGCCTGGGTGACTGTTTTCCTCGTGTTGGTCGGAATCCATCTGTAGATCTTGCGGAGCATGCGGAGGGTGTTGAAACAGGTGGAGGAAACTGCGTTGACTTGTTTGGTCATGGAGAATTTCGAGTCGAGGATGACTCCCAGGTTGCGTGCGTGGTTGGTGGGGGCCGGGGGGGACCCCAGTGAAGTGGGCCACCAAGAGTCATCCCATGCGGAGAAGTTGGATCCGAGGATGAGGATTTCCGTCTTGTCTGTGTTCAGTTTGAGGCGGCTGTCCTCCATCCAGTCGGCGACGGCCTTCATTCCCTGGTGGAGGTTGGATTTGGCGGTGAGGGCGTCCTTTGTGAGGGAGAGGATCAGCTGAGTGTCGTCGGCGTAGGAGGCAGGGAGATCCATGCTCTCCTTCCCAACCAGAGTCGCCAGTGGGAACATAACCAACTTCTGGCTAGTAATAACCAACCCCGACACTGCCCTAAACGCTGACAAAATGTCCAGGAGGTCATATAGGAAAGTGCCCCTTTTTGCATGGTTGCCCCCCACTTTTTTCCTGATGTTTATGTTCTTTGACTAAGTGTGCCCTGGGTTCCTGCTAACCAGGTACCCAGGGCCTATGTTGTTTTCCCTAAAACTGCACCTTTGCAACCCCAATTGGCACCTCTCTGGTCACATGTAAGCCCCTTGTAAAAGGTACCATGGGTACCAAGGGCACTGTGACCAGGGAAGGCCTCTAAGGACTGCAACACCTATTTTGCCACCCTTAGAGGCCCTGTACCTTAACACACACACACTGCCCTTGCAGACTGTGTTTTGGTGCAGAGAAAAGTGAAAAGTCGACATGGCACACATACCTGTGTACCACGTCTACAATCCACTGCCTATGGTATAGGTAAGACACCCCTCTAGCTGGGTGCACTATACCACTGGTGAGGGTACAGGTGCATGAGCCCCGTACCCCTACAGTGTCTAGGTCCATTCTTAGACATTGTGAGTGCAGTAAATCCATAAAGAGTATATGGTCTGGGAGTTTGTCATTATGAACTCCACAGCACCATAATGGCTTTACTGAATTCTGAGAAGTGTGGTATTAAACTTCTCAGCACATTAAACCCACACTGATGCCCGTGTGGGATTTAATGCCAAATGCACCCAGAGAGCATCTTAGAGATGCCCCCTGAAACATGACCTAACTCTAGTGTCCTGGCTGACTGGCTGCTTGCCAGCTGCCACTCCCAGACATGTTTCTTGACCCCTGGGTCAAGATCCTCCCAATCTCGGGGTCCTGAAACAATAGCACATCCTGGGTAGACGATGGGCAGGGTCCACGAAGGGGAAGCTTCAAAGGCTTGCCACCTTTGTGAGCTGACCCAGCCCTTTCCTGCTTCCAGCAACTGGCCCCCACCTGTTCTAACACCCACTTTGGGAGGGAGAATCGGCTGGAAAACCAAGAAAGGAGGAGAGGTATGCCCACCTTTGCCAACCCCACCTCTCAGGTGGGGAAAGCGAGGTGAAGCACACCTCTCAGTCCCTGCCATCTTCAAGATGGGGGACCCAGCCAATCAGAGTGAGGTTTATGCTCCCCTCCCACTGGAGGGTGGCATAATAGGGGGTGTATCCACAATGAGGGAGGGACCCATTGGTCCCGACCTGTACCTCCAAGAAACGCCCTTAAATTTATTATTGAGGGGCAACTCTGAACCTTGCCTCCTCAGAGGAGCAAAAAGAAGAAGAAGGACCGAAGAGCCGTGCTGAAGGAAGAAGAGGAGGTCATCAACTGCCTTGGCCTACCGGCATGTCCCGACCTCAACCTGTTTCAGCGGATTCCTGGCATGTCCTGCAGGCTAAGCCAGCAGCCCCCCAGAACCCGGAGGACCTGCCCTGCCTTCCCTACAAAAACGTTGTCTCCCGTGAGCACTGGACTTGTTCAAAGAACCATACTCTGGCTCCAGCCGAATCCACGAGTCTGCACCACTCTGCACCCGACGCCCACGGCCCAAGTTTGAGTGGCCCAACACCAGGAGGCTGTCTGCCCCAGTGAGCCTGACCTGGGCCCTGGTGATCCCTGACCTACCTCAAGTCTCCAGACGGAGCTGGCAGCCTCTATCTGTAGAGTCCCACCGACCGCGACCTGAGTTGGTAAGAAAATATGGTGCCTAAATACATCCCTGCACCCGACACCACACGGTCTTGGGTGGCCCAACCAACGGTGTCCAGGTAACCCCCAGCATCCCAATGTACCTTTCCAACTGGTGGTCGCCTCTAGGCAGCCTCCTTGCCCGAACCTGCAGAGTTTGTTCCGACCGGAGATCTCCCATTGAAAACAACAGGGCATCGATGCCGATCCAGCACCCTGCACCCGGCCGCCCCTGTGCTGCTGTGGGTGCACTTTGTGTGCTAACTTGGATCCCCCTTTGCCCTGAGCTTAACCCTAGAAGCTTTGTTCCCTCATCCCTGTGGCTTGCCTGAGAGCAGCCACCAACCAATAGCCCCCTAGCCCCATAGGCTAACATTGGGCCTCAGCACTCCGCACCCAGCTGCCCTAGTGCTGCTGAGGGTGCTTTTTGAGGGCATCCTTGACCCTTGGGGAACCCTTGTTCTAACCCCAGAAACTTGACCCATCAGACGTTTACTTACCTACAAACTGATAACCTCATTTTTCTCCACAGAATTGCATTGGCTGTTTCCCTCTGAAAAACGTGTTGAGGGTTTTTGTATGGAAACCTAAGTAACGGTGTTTTATTGCAAAAGTGTTTTACTTACCTTTATATCAAGGAAATGTCCCAGTGTGATATCTAGGCATATCACACTGAGTAGAAAAAGTAATCCCAAAAGTACTCTATAAAGTAATCTGAAAAGTAATCACAAAGAAATTACAGATGCTTCCTGTTTTGAAATATTTTACAAATCTGTAACACAAGTTATTTTCATCCAGCTAGCTTGTTTTGATCAATCTATCTTGAAAAATACAATTCTATTTACCTGTACCAAGTCCCGCTTGGTTCTAAAAATAAAATACAACTAAAGAAATATGTTTGATACAAACAATTTGTCTGAGTTCAGTCTTTCAGTGTGTGACATCATTTCTTGTCTGAGTGTGTACTATAAATGCACTGCCCTTTGATAAAGCCTTACTGTTCACCCACACTACCACAAATAGAGAGTAAGGTATTATCTACTTTAACCTCTGTAAGCCTTTGGGGATCCACTGTACTCTGTACTCTGTGCATACCTTACTTTGGTATAGTATTTACAGAGCCAGCTTCCTACATTATCGGATCAGCGGTGGGTCTACAATTTTGCCTTTCTTGGACTGATTAGGTCAACACCTGATCACACAACAGAACTCCTACATTGTCTTTAGTATTCTGGATTTTTGAATTTACATTTGTTTCAAATTTCTTTAAGTCTTGTTAGGGCCTTGGTTAAGTCTCTTTTAGATTTTTTTTACAAAATATAAGGTCATCATAGTTAGGGGTAAGAGGGTTTAGAATTTTTTAATGTCTCTTAACAAGAACCCAACTATTAGTGAAAAAATGCCAGGTAACAGAGAACATGGTTAAGGAGCTCGACCTCACAGTTAAGGTCTCTATTCAAACTCAAAAACATTGTGGTGGAGTCCCATCCCTCCAAGCTAAAGCTCCAGGAGCTCTCGGCAGGGTATGCTAATGACCACCCATCTGAACATGGTGAGGATCACTCAGATGAGGAAGGAAGTGGAGGGGATGAGGATAACTTCCAACCCCCCTCACTTCCTAGGGAGGACAGGGTTCCCGTGCCCCTGACTCCAATACTACTACTCACAGCACCTAGATCCCACACAGGTGGGTCAGGTACTTTGAGACCATTGTGGACAGCCTCAACAAAGAGACCAACCTTTTAACAAGGTTGGCCAAAAGATTACACCTAGAGCCCAGACTCTTGGCTCTAGGAAAAGAAAGAGCAGAGATGGGCCTAGCTCCCCTCAATGGTGGCAGCAATTTAGTAAAAAGGGACAGAGAGCAATTTTATAATCCCAAAATCCCCAAAGGGATTGTCCCCAAATTTGAGGAGGGTGATGACATCACCAAATGGTTCACAGCCTTTGAGAGGGCCTGTGAAATTGAAGAAGTCACACGGGGGCTCTCCTTTGGGAATTGTTCACTGGTAACCTCTGTAAACCTTTGCGGATCCACTGGACTACACCTTAATTTGGTATCATATATACAGAGCCAGCTTCCTACAGGGCGGGCACAGCTACTTCTGGATGACGAATATAAAGCAGAGCGTCATCCGCAAACAAAGATATGACATGGGTACGATCATCCACATTTAAGCCCCAACGGGCAATGTCCCGCCACAGCCGGATCGCCGCGGCTCCATTGCCAGTGCGAAAAGGAGTGGGGACAATGGACATCCCTGTCTCGTGCCCCGCTCTATAGATATGAGTCCAGAGACTACTCCACCACCTCGGACTCGTGCTGTTGGTTGCCAGTACAGTAAACAAACCCAAGAGATAAAATCCCGAGCTAGGCCCATTCCTTCCAAAACCTCACATAGGTAGTCCCATAGCGGGGTTTCAAAGGTTTCATAGCAGCCATGCCTGCTGTGGAGTGTAATATATGAGAGTCTGCGCAAATTGATGTGGGTTACCCTACTCGGCATAAACCTGCATTGATCTTCGTGAACCAAGTGTGACTACCCTACCCAGTTGCATCTCCAGTACCGTAGCCAATATTTTGGTGTCAACCCCTAACATAGACAGGGGCCGGTAAGTGCCGGGCAGTTGTGGATCCTTTTCCAGTTTGGGGAGCATAACTATCTTGGCCTACTAGCATAGAGGAAGGGAGAATCCCCACTCGTTTGGCCTCATGTAGGGTCTCCAACAATCCAGGAAGCAATAAGTCTGCAAATGTCTGAAAGTACTCCACCGGGAGACTATCCAGTCCTGGGGCTTGGTAGGGTGCCATACTCTGCACCGCCTTCCGGGGGTCCTCAAGATGAATCTCACCCCCAGCTCGTCTCCTAAGCCATCCGAGAGGCGTGGGAATGCCATACCATCAAGGAACTGTCTTATATCAGACCTATTAACTACTTTGTCCTCCCCATACACTGCATCCAGGTGAGTGCATAACAAGGAGTTGATGGCAGTCTGCTTGGAGACGACACCACCATCTGCCAGCCTTAGTGTCAATATAATTGACGAGCCATGCCTACAGCTTTCCAGATTTATCTCCTTTTCGGTTTGGTAGTTGACGGAACACCCGGTGGACCAGGCAATCTAATCTTCCTCCTATGTCCCCCACTCTGCACTGGGCACACAGTAAGGCCTCACTGTGCCCCTCCACAACAGGGCTCCCATCTTATAGGGTGGACAATGCATTCTTTGCCTCCAAGAGGTCCCTCTCTAACCATTTCCTCATACCACCCAATTTAGACAGGCATTCCCCATGTGTCACAATCTTCAAAGCGTTTGACTCAGTCCCCCTGCCTGCAGTGGACAGCCTCATGAACTCTTTATAGAACAGAAGTGAGCCCATCAGATCCTCGGGCTTTATTCCCTAGCATTCTCTCTATTACAATCAGGATTTCCTGGACACTTATGGCCTTTCAAAGGTAGATATGCCTGCCACCCTCAATCCAAGCCAGTCTTACATCATTCAGATACCTCTCTATTTATTTGGATCACTTGTATAGCGCACACATCATCTCCAATGGGGATCTCTCGGCGCTGGCAAAAAGGATCAGCAGTCGGAGAAGGAAAAGGGACGAATTAGAAGAGCCAAGTTTTAAGCATCTTTTTAAATAGAGCCAAATTTGAACATTGGCGAATAGATTCAGGGAGGCTATTCCATAGCTTGGGTGCTAAGTAGGAAAAAGCACGACCCCCTGACCTTACTTTCCTGATTTTATATTCACACAGGATTTTATGATTGCAGGATCTGAGCTGTCTTAAAGGCTGATACCATTTGAGTTTATCCCTAAGATAAACAGGTCCCAATCCATATAGGGATCTAAAGACCAAACATAACATTTTGAAAGTGGCCCTTTTTCAGACTGGCAACCAGTGTAGTTAGCGCAGAAGCGGCATGGAGGGGGTTCGCGCAGGCTTATCGAGAGCAAGGCGGGCAGCTGTATTCTGCACCACCTGCAAACGGGAAAAAAGATCCTCCCTGATTTCGACCAAAAGGGAATTTCCATAGTCCAGTCGACTCATTAGCAGGGCCTGGATAAGAGTTTTTCTGGCACTCAGCGGAATCCAAGGAAAAATCTTTCTTAACATCCGCATGGTACCAAAACACGATGACACCATGGTTTTAACTTGGGTCTCCATTGAGAGCTGATTATCTACAAGGATCCCCAGATTTCTCGCACAACTTCTGGGAATAGGGGCTGGACCCAATTTTGATGGCCACCAGTCAGGGGTCCAGAAATCAGCAGCTTTGCCGAACAGAAGAATCTCCGTCTTAGATGAGTTCAGTTGTAGAAAATAATTTCTCATCCAGTCGGCAATACCTCTCTACGGCATCAGAATTTGTATTGGTATTACAAGCATATAAATCTGACTAGTGTGACATGAAGGCTTAAAACACATTGACACTGCCAGCGATTATATCACCTGTCGCAGACCTCCGACTACGGACTCCAGTTTGCTTATGGTCATGCTTAAGCAGTCAGGACAGAATCCTTCTGGGGTGTTCCCCTTCACCATACATCCTGGAAATCAATTCCCTGTCCAAGAAAGCGCTTTCTTTTCTGCCATCTCCTTGTAAGTGACAAGAGTCTAATTTATTGTCTTAAGATTCTTGGGGTCATGAGTATCTCTGCGTTTGTTCTCTAAGTCAGATAGATTTCCAACGGAGTCCTTATTGCTTTCAATACTCCATATATATAGTCTCTTATATAAACGTTGGATGGCTCCTTGAGAGTGGACATAGTAGATACTGAACCCACATTAGGTTGAACTACAGCAGTGTGCATTTCTGCCTCTGAGCACCCCTGGTGGGAAGCACCTCAGAGGTATGTGGCACAAAAGTTCAGGTATGTCAAATGTCAGTAAACCAGGTCCAGAGTTCAAAAGTTTCCACAGTAAACGTTTTATTGTTGTGACCCATGGAAGGACTGTTAAGGAACCATAGAAGGCCATGCCCCTTTTCTCCACCACTCTGCAAACGTGCCTCCTGGCACACTACTGGTTGGGATAAGAAGTCCAGTTCAGTCCTGAGGCCCTCAGGAGTAAAGTGGAATTAATTCCCCAACCAGTAGTGTGCAAGGAGGTGCATTTCAGAGTGGTGGAGAAAGGGGACGTGGCCTCTAAAGACCTCTCAGCAATCCCCCTGTTTGAGACTTACTGGAGGTAACAGGAGGGCTTGTCGGCCCCCAAGGACCCTTTGGAGTCAAGGGGACTTCTTCCCCCACCTAGCAGCATGCCAGCAGACACATTTGCAGAGCGATGGAAAAAGGAGGCGCGGGCCTCCGACGAGTTGAAAGGCTTATATTTTTAAAAAGCTATTTTCTTTTTTTTAGGCCCTGGGGACCCCATCCCCTAGGGCCAGTCCTTTATGAAATGGGGAGAGTTCAGCGCAGGCCTCCTCCTTGGGCCAATTTCGGCCCATGGGACCCCATCCCTGGAGCCCAGCCTTTCCTTTTTAAAAATGTATTTTATATAAGGGTAGGCTGAGCTGCTCCCCTCCCAGGCCGATTTCGGCCCCAGGGACCCCATCCTCTGGGGCCCGGCCTCTACTGTGGGTGCCCTGGTCCCACCCAGGGCATCCACTCTCATCTGTTGGGGACCGCTGGAGAACGTCAAGGCCCCCACAGTCCCTGCCAACTCCCCGCCTTCTGCGGGAGCCGGCATTGCTTTTGGACAGAGGGAGCTGCTAAACATACAACTCCCTCTGTCCAAAAGCAATTCTGCTCTGCTTCGAGTAAGTGAGAGCATTTTACATGCTCTCGCTTACTCGAAGTAAAGCAGAGTTTGATATGGCTTGGCAGGAGCACTAATTTTCCGGCCAAGCCATAGCAAACTGCAATGTCCTGGGGTCGGCACCCCAGGACATTGCAGGAGCCGGCCCTGGTGGGTGGCAGTCCCCAGGGCCATTATTGGCTCCAGGAGGGGTGCTGAGCGATTCCCTCCTTTTACTTAGTGGGGCTGCCGCTGGGAAGTGGTAGTCCCTGGGACTCTGAATACCCAGAAGGGGGGCCATGCGGCCCCCCGATTTCACTTTAAATGGCCCCGGTGAGGTGGTGGTCCCTGGGGCCTGGGGGGGATCTGTTAGGCCCTCCCTATTTCCTACAGAGACGGTCCATAAATAAATACCCTAGGAGGGGGCACCCATGTGCCCCCCTCCTTTAATTAATTATAATTTGGCCCACCCGAGGGCATCCTCATTAAGACTTGCGGAAGCCTGTGCTTTTTTTGAAAGATTTTCAGCGGGTGTTGTGGCTCCAGCGTGACACCTGCCAAACATTTAAAAAAAATGTTTTTTGGGCCTTGTGGGATTCCCCCCCCCCAAGAGGCCTGGGCGGCCAGGGTGTCTTTACCTTGCCCACTTTCCTTTTTGTAAAATGTTTTTTCCTCTGACTCGGTTCAACCTAGTCACAAGATGGCTGTCAACACTTCCTGGTTTGAAGTGTTGGCAGTCAATCAGATCTCAGCATGAGATTGGGAGGGGTCGCGGATCCACTGCATCCCTATATATATAACTGGAAATTTCTTTAAATAACACAGCAACTACTGAACTGATTTAAACCATTTAACAAAAAGATCACTTTCTGCACCTAGAGCTATCTTTCGGCCAAATTTGGTGTAATTCCGTTCAGCAGTTCGGGCTGTAGCCTTGTTTAAAATTTCCTTCGGAAATTAATATGGGGAAAACTCGTTTTGGGACGCCCCCTTTTTCTCAGCCCCCGATCGACGGATCACCCTGAAAGTTTCAAGACAGCAGCTGAAGTGAGCGTCAAACTAGTTTTGATAATTTGGGTAAGATTCATTAAACAATGCAAAAGTTATTGGCAAAACAAAAACGCTCTTCCTATGGAAACTACATCCTAACAAGGTTTTCATAGTTAGAATGTAGGTTCCATAAGAAGAGGGGTTTTTATTTTGCCAATAACTTTTGCTTCATTTGACAAATATTCACAAAATGTTAAAAAATCTTCCCCTTTTTGGTTCAGCTGCTGTGTTGAAAGTTTCGGGATGATCCGTCTTGCAGGGGCTGAGAAAAAAGGGGTGGCCCAAAATGCGTTTTCCCCATGTTATGTCTGTGGGAATTTTCCTTTTTTGAACACGACTACAGCCCAAATTGCTGAAAGAAATTACATCTAATTTGGCAGAAAGCTAGATGTTGGTCCAGAAAGCGTGCTTTTTGTGATTTGGTGTAAATCCGTTCATTAGTTTCAGAGATATTTAAGTTTAAAAAATATAGATATATGGGAGTCTAAAATCCTACTGAAACCCTACTGAAATTTGATTGGCTGCCAACGCTTAAACCAGGAAGTGCTAGCAGCCATCTTCGGACTCAGTTGAACAGAGTCCCACAAAAAATGTTTCAAAAAAAGAAAAGGGGGCAGGGTAGAAACCCCCTGACCCCATGGCTTCTGGGGGGGGTCCCACTAGGACACCGCAGGGCCCAAAAAAAACATTTAAAAAAAAGATTTTGGCAGGATCTGCAAATCCAGATAAAATAAAATTTTAAAAAAGCGCGAGTTCCGGCACTTCATTCATTATCGGCCCCTGGATGGGCCAGTTTCCGGGGGTATTTGTAATTATAGACAGGGGCGCATGGGCCCCTCCTCCTGGGGCTTATTATATCCCAGGGACTACCACCTTCCCAGGGCTTCTTTAAATATGAATGTGGGGGAGACTCATATAGCCTCCCCGCTGCCCCAGGGACCCCTACCTCCCCGGGGCTTCAATGCAAATAAGTGCAGGGGCAGTGCGGAACCCCCACAGCCCGGGGGCCGCCACCTCCCTGGGGCTTCATTGTAAATTAATGCAGGGGGCCTGCAAGGACCCTCCCCGGGGCTTTAATTTAAAAAAATGAAAGGGCAGCGCGGACCCCCCCCTGCAGCCCTGGGGCCACCACCTCCCCAGGGAAAATACAAGCAAAGGATGGGGGGCCGTGCTGCCCCCTCTTGGAGCCCTAGATGACCCTGGGGACCACCACCCCTGAGGACCAGCTACAGCAATGTCCCGGGGTGCCCACCCCCGGGACACTGCAGTTTGCTATGGCTTGGCAGGAGCACTGTTCCTGCCAAGCAATAGCAAACACTGCTCCGCTTTATACAAGTGAGAGCATGTAAAATGCTCTTGCTTGCACAAAGCGGAGCATAATTGCTTTTGGACAGAGGGAGCTGCATGTTTAGCAACTCCCTCTCTCCAAAACCAATGCCAGCTCCCGCAGGATGCGTGGAGCCGGCAGGGACAGAGGGGGCCTTCAGGCTCCTCCCGTGGTCCTCAGTGGAGCTGCCAGGCCCTGGGGGATGGGGTCCCCTGGTCTGAAATTGGCTGTGGGCCGCATAGCCCCCCCTCCCTTTTTTGTTGGAAAAAAAAAGAGAAAAGGGGCAGGCCCCGGGGGATGGGGTCCTCGGGCTGAAATTGGCACTGGATGGGGGCCGCTCGGCCACCCCCCTCCTTTTTAAAAAAAATAAAGGGGGCAGGCCCCAGTGGATGGGATCTCTGGGACTGAAATCGGCCCAGCCCCCCCTCCCAATATTTAAAATAATATTTGCATAAATAATGCCTGGCCCCAGGGGATGGGGTCCCCGGGGCCAAAACTGGCCTGGGAGGGGCCGCTTGGCCCCCTCCCTATAAATTATTTAATAAAAAAGAAAAAGAAAAGAAAAGGCTGGTCCCCGGAGGATGGGGTCCCTGGGGCCAAAAATGTCTCAGTGAAGGTGGGCCCCGCATCTCCCCTCCCGTAAAAAAAAGTGAAAAAAAACCTTGGCCAAGTCGCCAGAGGCCAAGCCCCCTTCACCACCACTCTGCAAACGCGCCTCCTGGCCAGAGGGTCGTTGGGTGCCATCAAGCCCTCATGTTACCGCTAATAATAAGAATAAGAATAATCCACATTTGTAAAGCGCGGACAAACACCCGTAAGGGTCTCTAGGCGCTGGGGGCCGTCAAGAAGATTAAGCAGGCTATTGCCCAGAGTCACATGGTGCTGGGCTGATCTGCCGCCGGCACCGGGGATTGAACCGTGATCCCCACATTCCAGCGTCAGTCGCCCTGGCCACAGCGCCACACCTCTTCCTAGCGGGATTGCTGAGAGGTCTTTGGAGGCCATGCCTCGCCAAGCCTTCTTTCTCCACCACTCTGCAAACGCACCTCCTGGCATGCTGCTGGTTGGAGATGAAGTCCTCTTGCCTCCTGAGGGTCTCAGGGCTAAAGTGGACTTTTTACCCCGGCCACTCTGCAAACACGCCTCCTGGTGCACTACTGGGTGGAGAATGAAGTTCCCAGTGATGTCGACCATGTCATGAGTGATGTAATATGCGAGGCCATAAGCAGTGCACTGCGGGGGCATAAGTGATAGTTAGCTAAGGTAACTTTAACTGTTGAATTCTATAGTTTTGTGCTTGCAAAATGTGAACCTAAAAATAACATCCCTGTAACCTTTGTTTTTTTAGTGACCTTCTATGGGTTTTTAAAAATGTTATATCCTTACTACAACGTACCTGTAACCATTGCTTTTTTCAGTGAATTTCTATGTTTTTTAAATGTTATTTCCAAACTATAACTTTTGTTTTTTTAATAAATTTCGAAGTTTTTTTAAAAGTTTTATTTCCTAATTTTAACCTACAGCCTTTGAGAGTGGGTATGTGAGTGGCTGTATAGGTCAGTGAGTGGGTGTCTGAGTGGCTGTATGGGTCTGTGAGTGAGTGTGTGAGTGGTTTTGTGGGTGTGTAAGTGGATGTGTTTGTGTCTATGTGGATCTGTGAGTTTGTGTGTGTGTGGGTGTGTAAGAGCCTTTATGGATCTGTGATTGGGTGTGTGAGTGGCTGTATGGGTCTGTGAGTGGGTGTGTGAGTAGCTGTATGGGTCTGTGAGTGGATGTGCAAGTGCCTGAGTGAGTCTGTGAAAAGATGCGAGTGTCTGGGTCTGTGAGTGGGTGTGAGTGTATGGGTATACCTGTGAGTGGTTGTGTGAATGTCTGAGTGGGTGTATGAGTGACTCTCTGAGTGGGTCTTTGAGTGGGTGTATAAGTGTCTGTCTGAGTCTGTAAATGGGTGTGTGTGTTGTTTCATGAGTGTGTGGGTTTCTTTGTGGCTCTGTGAGTGGGTCTCTTAGTGCCTTCATAGCTCAGTGAGTGGGTGTGTGAGTACCTGTGTGATCCTGTAAGTGGATACATGGGTCTGTGAGTAGGTGTGTGAGTGGTTATATGAGTGTCTGTATCTGTGCCTGAATAGGTATATGATGGGTAGTATAAATAGATGAGCCGGTCTGTGAGTGGGTCTCTGAGTGCCTATATGGGTCTGTAAGTGGGTGTTTGATTGGCTGTGTGGGTCTGTGAGTGACTGTGTGACTGCCTGTGGGAGACTCTGAGTGGGTGTGAAAGTGCCAGCATATACCTGTGAGTGGGTGTGTGTGTGCCTGTGTGGGTCTCTGAGTGGGTGTGAGTGTGCCTCTGTGGATCTCTAAGTGGATGTGTGAGTGGATACATGGGTAAGTGAGTGGGTGTGTGAGTACCTGCTTAGGTCTGTGAGCGGATCTGTGAGTACCTGTGTGGGTGTGTGAGTAGGTCTATCAGTGCCTGGATAGATTTCTGAGTGGGTGTGAGAGTGCCAGTGTGGCTCTGTCAGTGGGTCTGTGAGTGCCTGTGTGGTTCTGTCAGTGAGTATGTGAGTGCATGTGTGGATCTGTGAGAGAGTGTGTGTGTGGTTATGTGAGTCTGTAATTGGGTGTGTGAGTGCCTATGTGGGTGTGTGAATGGCTCTCTGAGTGCCTATATGGGTTTGTTATGGGTGTGTAAGTACATGCATGAGTCTGTGAATGCCTGTGTTGGTCTGTGAATGGGTCTGTCAGTGCCTGCATGGGTCTGTGAGTGGGTGTATGAGTGGATGTGTGGGTCTGGGATTAGGTATGAGACTGCCTGTTTGGGTCTGTGAGTGAGTGTTTGAGTGGCTGTGTGGGTCTGTGAGTAGGTGGGTGTAAGAGTGGATTTTACATCACTCATGACATCTATCAATCATATCATTTTTTTATTTTTATTTTTTATTATATGGAATTTTATATAGCGCAAACTTGACCCAAAGGTATCGGGTATCAGAGTGCTTTACATACCATCAGTTGCATTACACGAGGACACATTCATTTTTGTTAGGCATGGGGCGTTTAAGTGATTTGCCCAGAATCACAGGATGTTCAGCGTCATTGCCGAGACTCGAACCCAGTTCCCCAGATCCGAGGTCGACCGCCCTAGCCGTTAGGCCAACTCCTCTACCTAATCATTGATAATATTACCGCAACATTTGCAGTGAAATTATTGATGAGAGAAAACTGTGCATGGCAGGGTCGCAAGTTATAGTTACCTTAGGACTCGAGTTATAGTTGCTTGAGATAACTATAACCGTTGGGTTCTTTGATCCTGTCGGAGGCGGCAGTCCTACCCCATAACCTCTGCACTCGGTATTGTAATCCAGCAGTCGGACCGATTCCCAAGTTGCCAGACGGGCCACCACAGACGGCCTGTCAGTGGCGTTCCGCCCAACATCATGATGACCCCCTAGATTTTCCTTGTTTGGGGTCAGATTTGAACATCTTATTTGTTGTACGCAATATGCTGAATAGCTAGGTATTGTGCCCAAGATCATCAGCTTTGTGCCAGTATATGCTTGTGCTGGTACGATGATGGAGCGGTACAAAAGGGGGTGGTGATGGACGGAGCATGAGAACCAATCAAACACTCACACCCAGTCAACAGATCTGGGTTTGATCCATCACCGTTCTTTAGCCCACTCTGCCACCCCAGTTCAGACATGGCCATATGCAAATCAATCTGACCCTGTGCCTCATGGGAACAGTCCAGCCCGAACTGCCAAGCCATGCCTTCCCTGGACCAGAAACAAGCTTCCTAGGACCGGTTTCTGGCATTTCAGCCGTCTTCAGCCAGGCTTGCTTGATTCCAGTGGCAAAGTGAGCAAGGGACTCACGTCTGAGCATACCCTGCCAACTTATGGCGAACAAAGTGGTACAAAAGGGGGTGGTGATGGACGGAGCATCAGAACCAATCAAACACTCACACCCAGTCAACAGATCTGGGTTTGATCCATCACCGTTCTTTAGCCCACTCTGCCACCCCAGTTCAGACATGGCCATATGCAAATCAGTCTGACCCTGTGCCTCATGGGAACAGTCCAGCCCGAACTGCCAAGCCAGGCCTTCCCTGGACCAGAAACAAGCTTCCTAGGACCGGTTTCTGGCATTTCAGCCATCTTCAGCCAGGCTTGCTTGATTCCAGTGGCAAAGTGAGCAAGGGACTCACGTCTGATCATACCCTGCCAACTTATGGCGAACAAAGTGGTGCAAAAGGGGGTGGTGATGGATGGAGTATCACAACCAATCAAACACTCACACAAACACTCACACCCAGTCAACAGACTGGATCCGTCCATCACCACCCCCTTTTGTACCACTTTGTTCGCCTGGCTGAGGACAGGCCAGCCCAATCGGGTACCACACAGACGCAGATGAAGATAGACCAATACACTTCTGGCCCCTCAGCGAACTCAGACCACTCCGGGGGGATGGACCTGGCACCTCTCACCCATATCGTACCACTAGATTGCAAGCCATCCAGACTTCTCAAAAGGAGGGGAGAACAAAATAGGAGAAGTGCAAATGGATGTGGCCCTGCTGTGCCAGGATCTCCGTAACTCTACAGCTAGGCTAACCGAAGCAGAAACCAGGATCTCATCCACGGAGGATGATTTTTCTAACCTCCAAAAACAAGTCTCCACTCTACTCACAAAAAAGGCGGGCCTCCACAAGCGGGCAGAAGACACCTAAAACCGCACCTGGCGCAACAACATATGCTTCAAAGGGGTCGGGAGATGATCCCAGACAAGTGGCGGACCGATTAAAAAGTTGGGTGAAGGCATGGATGCCCTTCGACCGCATGTCCTCATGGATCGCCATTGGAAGGGCACACCAGGCCCTGATCCCTAGGCCGCTGCCGGGGGCCCTCGCCTCGTCCTATCATTGCCCGCATCCTTAACTTCCGAGACAGGGACGCTGTCCTTCAGGAAGCAAGAAGATGGACAGATCTCTGATTCGATGGCGCCAAAATCCTTCTCTGTCCGGATTACACCCTCGAGGTCCAGCAGCGGCGCAGTTCATACGTGGAGGTCAGACAGCAAATGAGGGCGATGGAAATTCAATATTTTCTGCTTTTCCAGGGGCATCTCAGGGTCCTCTACCGGGGCAAATAACTTTTTTTGATACACCTGAAGCTGTCTGGCAATGCCTCTCCCTCCCAGCTGCGGGAGGCGCCTGGGCCCTGGAAACAAAGACTCTACCAAAACCGCGTAGACTGTGCAACAGATCGAAAAGGGGGCAGAGGAGGGGCAGTTCACTATCGCCTTTGGGAACCCCTTGGGACAGCCCCATGTTGCCACATAGGTGACCACCCAGCGCCGCTGCCGAGGTAGGAATGGCATTCCCAACGACCGGGCTTGGGTGCCTCGGGCTTGGACTCGGACCAGTCCCGCAATCCAAATCTCGAATGACTGCCAGCCAATCTCTCTCCTCATCTTTCACTGGGAATCCGCTTTTTCCCCCTAACACGGGGCAACACAGAGAGTTTAAGATCCGGAGGCTGCGATCGTCCCAGGTCTGGGGCCCTGGATTGGGGCATGCCCAGATCCAGCCGAGGACACCGCTTGGAATCGGGTGGGGACTACGTTCAAGTGCCCCTACTGTCTTGGTAGCTCATCTGCCATGAGAACATGTTGATTCCATTAGGCCGTCTTGATTCCGTTGGCCCAGATAGCCTCCACTTACCAGAACCTGAATAACTTTTGTCTAACTTTGTGGATTTTCACATGAAAACAGGGGGTGCTCAAATAGTCACTATGACACATAGAATGCTGCTGAATACATTGGTTACTTATGTGTTCCTTTTTTGTAGGGCGACAGATGCTTCTGGGGTTGAAGTATGAGTAGGGGTGGGCATTGGGCAGTGGGGCTATGGGTATGCATTGTTGGTTGCTCCTTTGTTTAACCTTCTTTTGTTCCCTCTCAGGTTAAGACACATATGCATAACGTACTCTAGCACACAGTCCTAGGTAACTCTCATTTCCGGTTTGGCACCGGCACACCTGGTAGGGCCTCCTGGGGCCCCAGGGATAACACCCAAAAGGGCCGATGACCTCACGCAGCAACTGGAAGTGGGCATACAGGGGGAAGTCTCTAGCCGCCTAGGTCTTATCAGGAAGGATAGCCGGTTAAACTCCCTTGAGGCGGCCAAACACCTTTGAGGGCCCACAACCGCCAGAATCGATGACTGGGGGACAAAATGGGAAGTTACTTTCCTAGCTGGCATCCTAACCACAGGCCAACAGGATCGTCCTGGAGGTACTTGACGTCCAGGGCCTACCTAAGCGCTCCCTACCGGAGGTAGCTCAGACTTTTGCGTCCTACTACCAAAATCTAAATGCCAGGTCTGTAGCTAGGGACGTGGTAGTCACCTGGGCCTGCCTTGACTCACTCCCGCTCCCCGCTACCCTTGACACCCGTGCCCTAGATGAACCCCTGATGGCGGGTAGAGATCAGAGACACAATGGCAGAAATGGGGCCCCCCAAAACACCAGGTCCCAATGGCTTTCAGATGGAATATTATAACACATTCCAAGAGATTCTCACCAGTTCTTTCAAGAAGTCATGCAGGTGGGGTCGTTCCCGGGTGAGATGGACTCTGCAACAATAGTAGTGATACCCAAAACGCAACCTTCCTCCACTTCGTGTGTGGACTACTGCCCAATCTCGCTTCTCAACGGGTAAGTTAAAAAATTGGCGTGACTCTGGCAAACCAAATCCGGCACATTATCACGACTCTGGTGCATCCAGACCAGTGCAGCTTTATACCGCTCCAGAGCACAAGACACTGCTTCAGACTACTGCACGCTGACACCATCTGTCCCCCGTCATTGCCTTACTTCTTCTCGACTTTGAGAAGGCTTTGATACGGTGGACTGGGACTACCTGCATCTGATGCTGATTCGCACTGGTGTCGGACCCAAATTCCAGGGCTAGGTGAATGCCCTTTAAGCCAATCCCATGGCCCAGGTTCGGGTAAACTGAATAATCTCTGAAATTGTTCCTATTGAAAGGGGCGCCAGACAAGGCTGTCCCCTATCCCCTCTCCTCTTTGCCCTGACAATAGGGCAATTGGCTGCGCTTATCTGCACAGACTATCTTTACACCAGGTGGAGGTGGGGGACAGGACATGAGGACCACATTGTGTGTACACGATGACATCCTGCTGTACATGGTCCGATGCCTCTGACTGCTCATGCGGTTCGAAGAAGCTTCTGGTCTGAGTTTGAACCCCAAGCCCCTTTTGGTTCCCCTAGCACCGTCCAGGGATTGCTTTGAATGGCAGGCAACGATCCCCCTGCACGAACTTAGCTTCAAGTACTTGGGTATATGGGTTACTGTACTCCGCAAACTCACTTGAACCCTTAACCTCCAACCTCTTGTTCGGAAAGCTAAATCTGATCTTACCAAGTGGCGTTCCCTTCCCCCTCAACACTTTAGGCGGCATTGCCCTATACAAAATGATGAACCTTCCACGATTCTCATGTCTTTCAAAACTTGCCCCTTCAGTTGCCCCGAACCTGGTTCTTAGCCCTAGACAGGACCATGACATCATTCCTATGAAAGGACTCCTGATCATGTATCGCCCTTGTACACTGCCAGCGAGGACCCTACAATTGGGGCATGGGCATGCCCAACTTCTATCTTTACTATCTCTCGCCCCATCTGCTCTTCACCCACAATTGGTTCAATGGGGGTGGTCGGACCCCACTTGCAAAGTGGAGCTCACACAACTGGACATCTCCCAGATTCAGAATATGCTTTATGGAGCCTCATTCCCTCTCTGGTAAACCGGGTGGACACGTGCAATGGGAGACCAGGCTTACGCAGCAAACTCCATTTTGGCATGGCACCTGGTTAACGGAAACAGCGCCCTTTAGCGGCTTTCGCCCCAGGGACTATATCGGCATCACAAGGTTGGGGGATGTCTGGTCGGGGAACCTCATACAGTCCTTCCACGAGTTGCACCAGAAATACAATCTTGCACACTCCCAGTTTTACAAATACCTCCAACTCAGACACGCACTTGCCGCCCTCTCCCTTCCATCGGACTCCCTGCTGGAATTCAGCCCGATGGAATCCAAATTGTTGATGGGTCACAGGGGCAGATGAGGGAACTCACAGATCTACTGTACACTTATTATTAATTACCCCGGGACACTGGACCACCTCAGGAATCCACGTGTAAAGTTCAATCTGCAGATTTTTACCAAATGATTTGGGCCTGTTATGTCATATTTACCTACTGGATAGAGGTGCTCAGGTTGTCCGGGGTTCTTGGCTGGGAGATTCCTATGTCACCCATACTGATTTTGCTTGGGGTATTTGAGGGGCCTGGGGAAACAAGGGCGGAAAGGTCCTTCCTGGGGACGGCCATTTTGGTGGCTAAGTGCAACATTTCCTCACAGTGGTTGGCGGGTGGACAACCCACCCTGGCAAAATGGAGGAGGGGGTGGACTGGTGCGCACAACAGGAGCGGGTGGTCTACTAAGCCCACGAGTAACCCCGGAAACACGTTAAGGTATGGGGAAATGGCTCGGGCAGATTGTCTAACTAGATGTACAATCTCACTAGTGCGCTTCACACTAATTATGTAATATTTAATATGTAGCGGATGAGTTGCCCTAGACGGACTGCTTACTTTTTATGCTGCTATATGGTATGTGTCTTACTCTACTGTTTCAATGCTGTGGTTCGTGTTCCAAGCTAATAAAACTCAATAAAATGTGTTTATCAAACAAAAAAAACCTCCACAGAGGGCAATTGCCAGGTTTCACTGTGCTTTCGTTTAAAAGACCAGAAATGATGAAAAAACACTAGTTCGATCTCTTTCCAGCTCTGCTTTCAGGCAAGTCTGCCACCTAGAGCCGGATTGATTAATTACTTCAAAAAATTTTTAAATCACTCTTCCTCTTGCTTTATGAACTTTTAAAATGGGCAAGAAAGAAGGTACAACCTCCGTGCTGGACATCATATATGCAGAAGGCAATTTCCAATATTTTTTTGTAGTCATATTTCCGTTTTGATCAGTGATCAACCGGGAAACTCAAGTTGGTTATTTTACTTGCTTCAGTTCAGTCGCAATTAGGGGACCATTGTATGGTTTAAGCACTTCAAAGAAGGTTATGATTTGCATTCATTTTTATGGGCATTTAGCAAATTACGCAATAGTTAAAATGGTATTTAAATCGTGTTTGGCAATCTGTGTTCTATAAAAAAAATCCCTACAATTTCTGTGGAACCTATCTATACATTGAAAGGGGGGTTCCACCCAACTTTGGTGGAAATATTCAACTTTGATTAAGGTCATCATTGAGATCAATAATGTACAAGTGAAGTGGTAGAAGTGAAAAGACACACCCCTGTCTCACTCCCCTACTGCACCGTACTTCCCCTACTGCACCGTACTTTTCGTCCCAACTTTAAATTTCTTGTAATGATACTTTCACAGTTGTCAGTATTGTGGAGGGGGTGGTCTGGCCTTCCCTGCTGAAGCCTAGCAGGCCTTGGGGATAGTGCATGAAAAAAACACACACACACGCTGGATTACTGCCAGCGAAGTCCCCATTCGGTCTTACGCCTCTTTGTCTCCTCGACCGCGGCTGGGTGGCTATCTACATCCCTCTTATTCTTTAATGGGACCAGCCCACTCATCTACTGCCCAGGATGTAGGAAACACACAAAGTCTCTGAGTCTTTGGCTGGGAGCTGGGTTTGGGCAGACACCATACGTTTGGCTCCGGTAGTTTGTGCAAGGCCCCAGCTCTGCCTGGCTTTCCTGGAGGGTCTCTTCTCTTGGAGCAGGGCTCCTCTGCCATACATGGTTGGTGCCTCCTGAAACCCCGCTCGCGGAACGACCTCTGCCGCGCCTGGCCGGGAAGAGGATATCTGCATCTGCCGGTTCCTCTCCGCACCCCATCTCAGCCTCTTTTTCATTACTCAGGGAAGGCCTGGCCACCGTCTTGAACCATGACACTTTCCTGGTGAACAGGCGATGGCCCGTTGTGTAGAGATCATGGTGCCATTGGTTGCTACGATTCTCTACACCTCTTGTTTGTAGGGTGTTTGGAACTTCCATCCACGGTATCGGCTCTTGACAATGACATGGTCGCCCACTTGCAGTGAGGGAGGCTGTGCTTTATGGCTCAGGCTTGCATTCCAGTTAGTGGCTTCCCTCCTAGCCTGTGTGGCTTTACTGTTGAACTCCACAGGATGCCAACCTGGACTAGTGGGGAGATTTTCCTGTGTGGACTTCCAAAACAGTAGTTGAGCCGGGGCACAGTTGGTGGTGCTATGCGGGGTTTGACAATCAGCGTTTAGGAACTGGTACAAACAGCTTTCAGCTTGCTCACCTTGTTCTACACCTATCCGGAGGGTGCGTTGAGAGTCTGCATTAAACGCTCCACTTCCCTGTTTGTCTGTTGCCACTGTGGCATGATTTCCCTATGCCGAATGGCAAGAGAGGCGTGGTACTCCTGGAACTCGTGGCCCTGAAATGGAGGCCCATTGTCTGACTTTATCTCCTCCAGCAGGTCTACCATGGAGAAAGTCCTACGTAGCACGGCCTTGACTTGAGGGAACGCTGTGGACGACACCACCTCCACGACTGGGAATTTTGAGTGTGAGTCCATCATTACAATGGTGCTCCTACCATCGAGGAAACTCCTGAAGATGATGCTGATTTTAGTCCATGGTTTCAAGCTTTGTTCTTCCATGAGGACTGGCGTGGGCACCAGAGTATCCATCCCTGGGAAGCGGAGCCGGGCCTTAGTGCCCCACGTGGGTTTGGCTGGCTACCTGGACCCATAGCTCTCTTGGGACCACAATCACCCGGCCTCTTAGCAGTATTCCATGCAAACCTTCACTGAGCTTGTGGCAGACTCCCCAAAGCTGCTGCCTTGTGAGCTGGTCATCTGCAGTCAGCGACTGGTACCCGTTGAGGACGTGTTGCCATTTCCTTTGGACTAAAGCTTCCTCGGCCCTTGGCAGGTTCTCGTCCCGATTGGTAGCCTCCACAAGTTCTTTCAGCATCAGTGCATTTGGGCAGGCCGTTTGGAGGATCATTCTGACAAATTCTTTGACGTGCTTCTTGGCCGAGCCACAGGGCTTCTGTCGGCAGGGGATGACGAGACAGATAGTCAGCCGGGTTGTTGGCCCCGGGGCAGTTGGCAATGTCAAAAATGTAAGCCTGCAGTTGTACTACTCATTGTTCTATCCTGGGGGGAGCTAGGCGTGTGGTGCCGGCAATCAGAGGGATGAGCGGTTTGTGGTCAGTCACTACCCTGAACTCGTGGGTGTATAGGTAGAGGTGGAAGTGTTGACAGGCCCACTTTATGTCCAGAGCCTGTCTGTCGATCTAGGACTACCTCATTTCTGTTTCCGAGAGTGCCCTGCTGGCATAGGCTATGGGTAACCAGTCCTTCTTGGTGTTTTCCTGCATGATCACAGCTTCTAAGCCAACAGGGCTGATGTCAACAATTAGTTCCGTCCTTTTCCCTGGGTGGAAATAGATCATGGTGGTTATGCCTTGAAAGCCTTCGTGGCATGCGGGCTCCAGTCCCAAGACACCCTGGTGCGTGTGAGAGCTCTCAGGGGCTCGGATAGGGAGGCCAGATTGGGTATAAAACGTCCACAATAGGTGGCCATCCGAAGAAAGATGCGGACTTCCGTTGGGTTTCTGGGAGTTTGTGGGATTTGTGGGGCTATGGCCTTTTTTGGATCTACTCGCAGCCCCTCGCAGGAGAATAGGTATTCGAAGAATTTAATCGACTCCTGGTAAAAGGAACACTTGGCTTTGTTCCGGGTGAGGCCACAGTCGAACAGGCAGTGTATCGTGTCTCAAAGACGCACGTGGTGCTCTTCCAGGCTGCTCAAAAATATCAAGATGTCATTGCTGAAATTGAGGACCCCCATGAGGCCCGACAGCGCCTCCTTAATGGCATTTTGGAAGACCTCCACCAATGAGGAAATGCCGAAACTCAGCCTCTTGTACTGCCTCAGGCCCACATGCGAGGAGAAGGTTGTGATGTACCTGCTCTTTGGGGCTAGCTACAGTTGGTGGTATCCGGAGTTGAGGTCGAGCTTGGAAAACCACTTGGCCCCATTGTGATCTGCCACAATGTTATTCATCTTGGGCGTGATGTGTGTCTCTCTCTTGACCGACCGGTTCGGGAGGCACATGTCGAAACAAAGTCTGATCGCCCCTGGTTGCTTCGGTTTTGGTGCAACGACCAGAGGTGAAACCCACGCAGTAGGGCCGGTGACCCTTTTAATGACCCCCAGATCCTCTAGTGCCTGTAATTTAGATTCCACTACAGGCCTCAAGTAGAAGGGGACTCTCCTGTGTGGCAAGGCCATTGGTTTGACAGGGGTGCCGATGTGAAGTTTGAACTGTTTGTGCTTTAAAATGTCTAACCCTTTAAACAGTTGAAGGAATTCAGCCTTGATTGAGTCTGCATGGGATTCATGGATCTGGTTTGCAAAGAACACCAACTCCAGATCTTTGGGCATGTGACAACTTAAGAGCGTGTCTTTCCTGCCCTCTGTGACGTGGAACTTGGCCCAGATTCTCTGCTTGTCACTGGTCACATCCACTTTGACCACTCCTCACAACGGTAGGGGTTCTGTCCCCCCATATGCAGAGATTTTCACTTTGGTGTGAGCGAGGGAAGGGCATAGTGTGAGAAACTCGTACTGCTTTGAGTCCATCAGATTTACTGACGCTCCCGTGTCTCTGAGGGCTCGCACCATCGTGTTCACGACCTTGACAGTGCACACAGGGGATGGCTGTCGTCGGCGGTCTGTGCGTTCGTCAAATGGCACGACGAATGCGTCTTCCTCCTTATCGTCTGCATCAAAGTTGGACCCATGTGCACTGCGCACTCCTGATCGGGTGCATCATCCAATGGCAGCTACTTGAGGGTTGTAAGTGCAACCCGTGGTTTTCCAAATGTGGTCCTTGACTGCGCACTGCGGCACACCTTGGCAAAGTGGTTCGGTTTGTCACATCTGGAGCAGGTCTTACCTTTTGCAAAGCATACGCCGGGTGTCGAATGTTCTAGCCAGCAGTCTCCGGAAAGGCCCGCTGGAGAGCAGTTGAAGTGGCAGGCGTATCGAGTCTGAGCATTTTTGAAGGACATCCACCCTTTCCTCTTTTATGACAAGAGGTCTGGAGAGACACAACGTGGATGGGTGTTTTTTGAGGGCCGCTTCCATCTCTTCCACTCCTGAGTTTGACAGCTCATGAGACCTGGCTAGTATGATATTATCTTCCAGGGATATGCCTAGTTGTTTTAGGATCAGCCGTCGGTGCACCGCAGACTGACACCCTTGGATGACCTGGGCCCGGATCTCCTCACTTTGGTCATGGAAGGTACATGTGCTTGCTAGCTTCTGCAGCTTCGCATAGAACACATCTACGGACTTGGTATCGGACTGCTTGGCTTGGCGCAGCTTGAAGTATTGAAGTCCTGGTTGATCTGGGAAACAAAGTGTTTGGTAAGGGCCTTTACCGCTGCATCAAAATCGTTGTCGCCTCGCCCGTGCCAGGTAGCGATGCGAACAGTTCATATAGCTCAGCACCACCATAGTGAATGGGCGGGAACCTTTTGACGGCACCGTCCATTTCCTTGGTGCTTCGGAAGTAGTGATTGAGGTGTTCACTCCATGATCTTCATCGTGGGGCGGCAGTTGCAGGGTCTGATAGCTCGCTGAGTGGAGGGAGATGCATCAGCGCCGCATGGCTGTGGTGTTGTTTGGCCTGTGCTGCGTCTCTCGGGGGATCTGCTGCTCCTGCCTGCTACTAGACGCTCATGGTGTGCTAAGCCTGTCGCTGGGTAAACTGGCCTCAGTGGAAAGCACTCCCCACGATGGCTGTGACTGCATGGAAAGTCCTCTCTATTTAATTTGATTATTTTTTCCTTTTGAAATGTTTTTCTATTTTCCCCCTTCTTTATTTTTTTCTTCGTTTTTTCCCCTCAAAATTCTTTTTATTGAAAGTTTTAACAGGGTGAGACAACAAAGTTGGACATATCCATTGCTTTGCATCCATCTTTCAAAATACAACAATATGCCATTGTAAATGACAGTACCGCAGAGAACAAGAAAGAGTGTCATATCTGTAATATCATACAGTAGAAGGACACTGTCCTTCCACAGGAGAAATTATAGAACCTTTTGGTCCCAAAAGTAAATCCCTCTCCCCCTCCCCCCCATACCATTAAACGAAAATCCAACTCTACTCAGGCAATTGGACCAAATGTAGGGGCATATCTACAAGGCGGCGATAAAACATTATCGCCGCTTTTGCGGCCGTTTTCGGCCGAAAAGCGGCGATAATTTTATCGCTATATCAGCAAGGTCACACTATCGCGTGAAACCTTGCCATAGCGCCTGAATTCCGAACGCCCATCTTTGCATCTCTAATGAGATGCAAAGTGGGCGTTCCTCCCCAGGATAACGGGAGAAATGTCGCTATGCAACATTTCTCCTATTATCAAGCCTCACGCAAAGCAGCATAGCGACAAGAAAAGTAGCGATAACAGAGGTTATCGCTACTTTCCTTATGCCTGTTTTGAAACTGACTTAGCCATGATATCCTATGGAAGGTGGATATCATGGCTAAGTATGTGCGGCCCTATCAGCAAGCTATCGCCAAACTTCGTGGGCTTATCGCTGGGTTTCCAGCAATAATCTCATGTTTGGCAGTTAGCGCGAGGATTTTTATCGCTTTTTAGATAAGCGTTGCTAATAGCACGCTATCTCAGCGATAAAAATCCACGCTAGCCTGCGATAATTATCCTAGCACTAAGTGCGCTTAGCAATAATTATTGCCGGTTGTTGCTGATATGCCCCGTAGTGCTCTTGTCCTCGGTGAGCAGGCGGTAAGGGGAAGGCCTCTGTTTTTCACCTTTTGCTGTTGTATTTTCTTGTCCTAAGAAGGATGAACCTTCCTCTGTGTGCCAGTCTGTATCTCAGTGGGCGTCTGGAGCACTCCTTGAATTCTAACAGAGCGTCCAATATCAGCCTCTGTGGTTAGCCTGTGAGCGGCCACGTGGGTGGGCACTTCGTCAGGGATGCTCTAGAAGGCTGTTCAGTGCTCCACAAGCAGTGTAGGAATGGGAGGCAAACGCGTGTGTGGGACCCCGCCCGGGCAACCTTTCTGCAGGGTGAGGACTGGAAGTAGCAGCCGCCTGCAGCAGATTGGCGGTGTGGAGGGGAGAGGACGGCCCGGCAATCAGGCTCGCTGAAGGGCACCTAGAAGACAGGTCCGGAAAGTGCTGTGCTGGACGACCGTGTCAGTGTGGGCTGCGTGACCACAAGTAGGTTTGCTGGTGGTGTCATACGGCCTTTGAGTCTAAGGTGAGGCTGTGCTTGATGCCGTGCCCCTCACCTTGATAAAGTCTGAGGCGGCATGGGTTAGTACCAGCCTCATCACCAGTGTGGAGGGGAGGTCTGTCCTTCCTCGCTGAGGCCTAGTAGGCCTTGGGTGTAGTGCACAAAGAAAAATGCACACACAGTGGTTGACTGCCAGCAAAGACCCCGTGCGGTCTTGCTCCCCTTTATTTATCTCCTGTACAACTGAGGAACTTGTCTTGGCTTATGCTATCCACAAATACAGCCTATCCAGCACAAAACCCACTAGTACTTTGGCTGAGGGCTCTACTTAGCCACGGTCAAGTCGTCTTCTAGAGAGGTTTGCTCTCTTTCTTAATGACTGGGGAGCCACAGTGTAGGTTTCTACAAATAAATATATTGACATGATTGATTTTCTGTCTCTAAGACTGAAAGTAAAATGTAGTTCCCCATTAAAGACTTCTATTCCGGGAGGTACAGCTCCATTTATCCTGTTGGATAGTTATGGACGATTTGCTGTTTCATGATTACTCTCATGGTTTTTTTAATCCTGAGTATTAACTGGTTTGAGGCTTTAGATTTCTGGTTCCAAGTGGCAATATAAACGGAGCCATATTTAGAGTTTGGCAGATGAGATCCTGCTTCAAAATGTGACACCTATCCCGTTCCTTTAATGCACTTGTAATACTGTTGGCGGGGCATACACCATGTTGGTGGCAAAGTCTCACATCCGCCAAACTCTAAATAAGGCCCAAGTCTTTTATTTTCCATAATCAGATCATAAAAGTATTCCATTTCCCCAATTTTCAAGATTTTTCTAACTGTATTCCAAACATTCTTTCCCTTCCTCTTCTAATTATCTCATGTGTTATTGAACATTGGAATGCTGCATAGCATTCCCTTTTCCATAACTAAATACGTTTATTTAAAGTGATTCATTGTAGAATTTTGTTTTTGATTAAGGGCAGATTTATCAAGGTATTCCGTTGCCCTTGTGTCATGGATGGTGTCGCAAAGGCAACACAATACCCAAGTTAGATTTACCAAGCAACACAAGGCCGCCTAGTAAATCTGGAGAAACACATGGCAGCACAAGTCACTGCCTTGCATTACTCTGCCCTGAGAAGGATTCCACTGGTCTGAGCATGGGTGTTTCCATGCATCCACCCATGGATTTTGGCAAATTCTCAGGTTTACCAATACTGGCAAACCTAAGAAAACATTAAAACACTACACCTTTTCAGGGGAGGCACAACGAGGATAAATATCTCTATTTTACCTAGTTGTTTCATCTTTCTAAGTGTGCTGCATTCTGCAGCACACTTAGAAAGAGGAAAACGCCTCCTTGCACAAAACAATCCTGCCTGCAATAAAGGCACGTTTGCACCATGATGCAAGGATGCCTGTGTTGGTACTAAGCAAAAACCAAAGGAAATGATGGACGGAGTGTTAAACATTGCAAGCACTCACCCCCAGTCAACTGATCTGGGTTTAATCCATCACCGTTCTTTAGCCCACTCTGCCACCCCAGTTCAGACATGGCCATATGCAAATCAGTCTGACCCTGTGCCTCATGGGAACAGTCCAGCCCGAACTGCCAAGCCATGTCTTCCCTGGACCGGAAACAAGCTTCCCAGGACCGGTTTCTGGCATTTCAGCCGTCTTCAGCCAGGCTTGCTTGAATCCAATGGCAAAGTGAGCAAGGGACTCATGTCTGAGCATACCCTGCCAACTTATGGCGAACAAAGCAAAAACCAAAGGAAATGATGGACGGAGTGTTGAACATTGCAAGCACTCACCCCCAGTCAACTGATCTGGGTTTAATCCATCACCGTTCTTTAGCCCACTCTGCCACCCCAGTTCAGACATGGCCATATGCAAATCAATCTGACCCTGTGCCTCATGGGAACAGTCCAGCCCGAACTGCCAAGCCATGTCTTCCCTGGACCGTAAACAAGCTTCCCAGGACCGGTTTCTGGCATTTCAGCCGTCTTCAGCCAGGCTTGCTTGAATCCAATGGCAAAGTGAGCAAGGGACTCACGTCTGAGCATACCCTGCCAACTTATGGCGAACAAAGCAAAAACCAAAGGAAATGATGGACGGAGTGTTGAACATTGCAAGCACTCACCCCCAGTCAACTGATCTGGGTTTAATCCATCACCGTTCTTTAGCCCACTCTGCCACCCCAGTTCAGACATGGCCATATGCAGACGGCTGAAATGCCAGAAACCGGTCCTAGGAAGCTTGTTTCCGGTCCAGAGAAGGCATGGCTTGGCAGTTCGGGCTGGACTGTTCCCATGAGGCACAGGGTCAGACTGATTTGCATATGGCCATGTCTGAACTGGGGTGGCAGAGTGGGCTAAAGAACGGTGATGGATCAAACCCAGATCTGTTGACTGGGTGTGAGTGTTTGATTGGTTCTGATGCTCCGTCCATCACCACCCTCTTTTGTACTGCTTTGTTCGCCAATAGTTGGCAGGGTATGCTCAGACGCGAGTCCCTTGATCACTTTGCCACTGGATTCAAGCAAGCCTGGCTGAAGACGTCTGAAATGCCAGAAACAGGTCCTAGGAAGCTTGTTTCTGGTCCAGGGAAGGCATGGCTTGGCAGTTCGGGCTGGACTGTTCCCATGAGGCACAGGGTCAGACTGATTTGCATATGGCCATGTCTGAACTGGGGTGGCAGAGTGGGCTAAAGAACGGTGATGGATTAAACCCAGATCAGTTGACTGGGGGTGAGTGCTTGCAATGTTCAACACTCCGTCCATCATTTCCTTTGGTTTTGCTTTGTTCGCCATAAGTTGGCAGGGTATGCTCAGACGCGAGTCCCTTGATCACTTTGCCACTGGATTCAAGCAAGCCTGGCTGAAGACGGCTGTAATGCCAGAAACCGGTCCTAGGAAGCTTGTTTCCGGTCCAGGAAAGGCATGGCTTGGCAGTTCGGGCTGGACTGTTCCCATGAGGCACAGGGTCAGACTGATTTGCATATGGCCATGTCTGAACTGGGGTGGCAGAGTGGGCTAAAGAACGGTGATGGATCAAACCCAGATCTGTTGACTGGGTGTGAGTGTTTGATTGGTTCTGATGCTCCGTCCATCACCACCCTCTTTTGTACTGCTGTGTTGGTACTAGGCAGCAGATTGTGCACCTGCGCAGGAATGCACCATAGTGTATTATAATTGTATTTATATAGCGCTTGATAGATATGGCACATTCCTGCCCTCTCCCTTTCATACAGTGCAGTAAGTTCTCTTGTGTTGTGTTCAGCGGCTGATACTCCACTAAGGCGGCGGAGCATCGACCCACTGCTTTTTAGTTGTGTAAATACAGGAAACATAAAATGCTAATAACTGGTCGTTATTATCATTTTATGTTTCCCTGCTGTGGCAGCTCTTTGGGCGGGGCTGCTCTGCTCTCAGAGTGCGCATGAATGCTTGGCCACTCCAAATGCACATGAATGCTTTGCCGGCCGACTTGGGCGGCTCAACTTTCATGCGCACCTTGTATGTTCTCCACGTATTACAGCCTGCATGGGGAAAATGCCCAGGCCCCCAGGCCGGGTGCTTCCTGCTTATCTGTTCCAGCCTGAAGAGACGACGGAGGAGAGATGTGGAGGGATGTGGTAATCAGGTAAGTTTTATAAAAAAAATGTAACACCCTCGTCCCCGATCCTTGCCAGCCGCCACTGGTTGTGTTGCGTGAAAGAATGGTAAACCTGCCCCTTATTTTCTATCGCCAGTGTGTAATACGTAACAGATGATGGAGCATCTCGTATACTCGGTTTAAAATGTCGGTCTAGTCACTAAATTGTCTTGTTTAAATTCATGGGCTGGCCATTAACAATCTATCTCTATGAGGGGAGAATTAGAAACTAACATGTGGGGTTGGACTTGCATGTACATAATCTTGCTGCATCAGCATTTTTTCAATTCTCAGTTTTCAAGTGATGCAGACTTACAGCTTGCACTTTTGTTTCATCCGTGACTTTTTCTCTCTTTTTTCACAACTTACACAAGTAGCATCCCGATGAAAATAATGACAAGACTTCGAAACACGATAACGAAAAGCGAGGATACCAACATGAAGCATTTTAAAACGGAGATTATTGTAACTTCTACATGAGATGTCAGATTTCTGGCAAAGCGTTTATGAAGCTAACGGATCAACTGCTTACCTTGCTTAGCCAAAACATTGATGAAAACATTTTCTCCTTCTTCCTCGATGCTGAAGGTGACTAGCGAGTCCCCTGCCTTCTCTGTGCACCACGTGAACGCTTCGTCCTGCCGCTCGACCATGGTCATGTTGACTTTTGAGCAGATCAATGTGCAGTTCTCTCGGAGCAACCCTGTCCCAAAAACCAGACATTCTACGCAACTCCTGTAATGAGCAGAGAACCATTATGAGCCTTGGGTAAAGTAAGCATTTGACAAAGTATTGTAATAAGCATGGCGAGATGCCTGAATACACAGGTTTTAACCAATTTTTTTAAACCACATGAAAGTCAGAGGTACATGTGCTGTAAAAAGATTGCGTGACAACAGTGACCCCAATGCTGCTAAATATTGGTATGACAATGGTTGATTAGCTTACATAAACCTTACAATACTGACCATGATAAGGGTTCAGCGCTGACTAAATAGGCAGGTCTGAACAAAGGTGCTGCTTTGTAATTCAAGGTTTAGTAGCCGGCCTAAACTGTCACTCACAAGATCATATATTCTTAAATTCACTCATCCAATCTCAAAACCTAGATATTGTCAAGGCTTGAGGGAAGGTGCCGAGCAATATCACCTGACCTGATTGAATTTGCTGAGACGTACTTTACAAGGACTGGCTTGCCCCTCGCCTATACGTATTTGACTTAGGACTGATACACCTCCCCTCTTTTAAGAGTCTTCATGGAAAATGTAGCGTGTATACACATAAAATACACTTGGCAGATATAACAGTAAGAGGTAAAACCTCTGACTCTTTAGAGGTTTTGTCAACCTTCACATTTAATTAAGTAGCTTCCATACCCAACACTGTCATTTTAAACCATTATAGGAATGCTCCTTGATAAGTAAGCTCCCATCTTTGCAGACCAAGTATGTGGATTTACCTTTGCTTTGGGTAGAGAAGTTGAGTCCTCCCTGATGCATGAGATACACCACCCTTTGCCATGTAGGATGGATGTGATTAAAATACAGAACCTTTATGTGTATTCAAACGATTAATGTTCCTGAGTACGGTGAAGAATATATGGAACATGGTTATGCACTGTTACTCCTTTATGGTACTATTTGTAATATGACATGAGTGACAATCTCCAAGATGTATAGAACAAAACCATTGCACCGCCATGTTCCATGTCAGAGGTCTTAAAAAAAATTATGCAGAGACCACCTTGTCAAAATGTTTTAGGCATAGGGACCCTCTCCCGAAAAATATTTCTAGAAACTGGTACTCCTCATTATTGACAACCATAAACGTGCCCAATTCCCACAGCAAATAATTTTTATGGTGGGGAAATAATATTAGATAGTGTTTAGCCAACCAAAGGTCAGTGAGCGTGGAGGGGCGGTCAAAGGTGTAGCTAAAAACAAAGGGCCTCATTTATGAGGAATTGGCGTAGGGCAGCACCACAAGTCTTCTTGCTGCACTGCCCTACGCCAATGTGAAAGGGCAGGAATGCACCATATTTATAGAATGCAGTGCGTTCCTGCCCCTTCCTCTTGCGTTGGCGCACACATTGCTGCCTAGCACCAACATAGACAGGATTGTTGTTATGCAGGAAGGGGCACCTTCCTTTCCAAAAACATTCCCAAGAGGCGTTTTTCTCTTTCTATGTGAGCTGCAGAATGCAGCACATATGAAAAGAGGAATAAACGAGGAGAAAGGAAAACATTTCTCCTTGTAACGTCTCTGCTGGGGAGGTGTACATTTTTGGCGCTGCACCAGGTTTACGTGATTTAGTAAATATGGGGCAGCATCAAAATCAAAGGGTGTTGCATGGGAACCCCCAAGCAATGTCCATGGAACAACACCTCCTTGACGCAGAGTAAGGCAACACAGTGACTTGCGCTGCTATGTCTTACTCCATATCTATGAGGCCATGGAAAGCCATGACGGGTGACTTTGTGCCGCCTCATAGGTATGGTTGAGACACTTGCGCCGCCGGAGCGTAAAAAAAAGTGATGCTGTGGCGGTGCAAGCCTCTCATAAATAAGCTCCAACATATTCTGTGCGTTTTTTAGGTCTTTCACCATCAGGTACCTACATATGAAATAATGGGCAGCATAAATGAAAAATACATTTAGGAAGTTGTAACTCAGTAGGAAATGAACTGTAGTACATTATGAAACATGTATTAGTTAATGCCTTGTAAAGGTCTGTGTGTAACCAAAGAGCCACAAAATTAAATCTTGGTTGGTGCAGTGGAGAATAGTGACTTGAATATTTATAGTGCTATGAGGTCACAGCCTGTGACAGAAAGCACTGTGAATATGTAAGTCATTATTTTATACTTGCATTGAACACAGTATAAGTTAGACTGATACAAAATGTGTAAATAGTTTTAAGATAAAAAGGTGCTTCCAAAATTTATATTTTAGAAATACCAGGGCATATGTAATGCGAGTTCAAAAGCTTTATTCGGTTTGCAAGATACAACCATATAAGCAGAACAAATTGATAAAACAAAATTGAATAAAAAATTTAGTCATAAAGGGGTTCATTTGCGTATCAGAAAAAAATACCATAATAATCGATTAGGTACATTACAATATAAAACTTCTGCTCCTTTCAATGCCAGGGGGAAATTCCATTAGCATTAATTGGCGATTTGTATTTCCACAAATGTTAGCAAATATATAGTAACTGTGCAAAAAAAGTCAAGGTTCAATAAGGCATTACTAAAGAGCAATATATATCCACAATCTCCTCAAATTTAGGAGTATAAAAACTTGCTATCTATACATAGTAATGTGCAAAAGAGGCATTTATGGTTCCACATGTTTAGCAGGTAAAATACAGTATAATTATCTGGGATTCCTAGACATGATGTGAGTCATATTTAACCATGTACAAATTCCACATTTAATAACTGTGCAAAAATACAAAGTGCAGGTAAGGGCTTTATCAGTGCAATATAACTGCAGTCACCTCCAGATTGGAGGAACATAAAGTTGCTATCAGTGCATAACAATGTGCAAATACGCAAATATATTAAAACTACATGGGACAAATTATTGACTCCCTTATAGATACACATTTTAACACATAAGATGCAGTAAAAAAACAAATATCTAAGTTTCCTAAAGATGATAGTAACTTCATTGTAGTTTTGGTGGACCGAACATTGGGGCATATCAACAACAACCGGCGATAATTATCTCTAAGCGCACTTAGCGCTAGGATAATTATCGCCGACTAGCGTGAATTTTTATCGCTGAGATAGCGTGCTATTAGCAACGCTTATCTCAATAGCGATAAAAATCCTCACGCTAACAGGCTAACGTGAGATTATCACTGGAAACCCAGCGATAATCTCACGTTACCTTGTTGATAGGGACAGGCAAACTTAGCCATGATATCCTCCTTCCATAGACTATCATGGCTAAGTCTGAAAAATACCAGAAGTAAAAAAGCAGCGTTAACCGCGGTTAGCGCTGCTTTTTTTGTCTCTAACAGGGTTAGCGACATTCTTGATAATAGGAGAAATGTCGCTTAGCGACATTTCTCCTATTATTTTACTCTGAAACGCCCCCTTGCATCTCTAATGAGATGCAAGGGGAAGCGTAGAGTAAACGGGTGCTAACATGCAAATTTGCATGTTAGCACCCTGTTGTTGATAGGGCGCTAGTTTTATCTCTCCTTTTTTGGCTTTTAAAGCCAAAAAAGCAGAGATAAAGCCCTTGTTGATATGCCCCATTGTATTTTAAAAAAATAGGTTTAAGATACAGTTTCCTAAAATAGTGATAAAACTTACAAAACAATGAAAAATGGCAACAGCTTTGTTTTGAGATATTGTCGCAGGGGCACAAAGAGTTGGATCTAATTCTCATATGCGGAAATGACACTAAGTGGTGGACAATCCCCAGCCTTAGTCGGGTTAGGACATATCGGTGGGAATTACGTGTTACAGTAGTGAGATATGTCTGAAAACCTTTGTTTAAATTTAAATCATAGTAAAATACTACAGTTGGTAAAGTTCTAGACTGCCTCTCTCTGGCCGCTCTCCTATATAACAGAAACCTCAATTTGAGATCTTTCTTAGAGATCGCCCCTGCAGCTTCTGGTCTCAAACGAATGTCACAGCCATATAAAAGGTTAAACCAATAATAGATGTAACTCAACCAAGATATGCGTGACGAATGGTCTAGCCTAAAACAGTCTTTGATAATCGTTTGCGTGAATAGTGTTTCAGATTTGGACCAAATAGACCGCCAGAGTAATAATGGACGTAATGCAGCTAAATCCATAACATAATCTATCCCAACTTCCTCGTGAATTAACTCAGTTGATGCTGAGGGGGGTACACTTAATAATTTTTTTTTAAACTTATTTTCATCATTCTGTAGAGAATTCACGCAATGGTCTCCCCACACCCCTGCCCCATACAATGCCGATGAAACACACCTGGCATTGTAGATTGCCATCATATCTTTAATTCTTTTTTGCCCCAATTTAGCGGAGAACCTAAATATGCTATTTGCGTTTCTACTCATCTTCAATCTCACATTCTCGTCTTTATTTACCCATTACCCATCTCCAGAGAATGTTATACCTAAATAGCAAAACCTACTGACCGTCTGCATTTTAACTTTATCAATGAAAAAGGTTCTAGCCGGTTTTACTTTCTTGCCACAAATCATTGCGAAGGTCTTGGATTTATTAACTATCAGTTTCCTGTTTCCAATAAATAACGCAAAGTTATCAATAAGACGTTGTAGACCGACCTGTGTTCTCGATAGTAGAACAGCGTCATCCGCATATAATAAAATCGGGATAGCACATCCATCTATGATAGGGGCATCCGAAGATAACTGACTTAAAATAGAATCAATCTGATTAATAAATAGTGAGAATTAAAAAGGCGCTAAAACACAACCCTGTCGGATTCCTCTAGCAACTTTACAAAACGGTGTACATTCCCCTGATGGCCCATAACAAACTTTACATGATAGTCTTGAGTATAGTCGTGCTAGAAAATATACGCATTCCTTTGGGGCACCTAATTCTAATAAGATTTCCCATAAAATCTTATGATCTACAAGATCAAAAGCACTACTCAGGTCTGCGAAGCAAAGGAACAAATTACCCTCCTTAGCAATTGTGTATTTATTAATAAGGAGGTTCAAATTTACACACTGTTCCATTGTCCCTACACCTTTCCTAAAACCATATTGTGCTTTTGATAAAATTGTGTTTTCCGTGGCCCAAGTTTCTAGTCTTTTCAGCATGATCCTACTCATTATTTTAATTGAGGAGTCCAAAAGGGAAATGGGGCGATAGTTACTTGCCTCTGATTTGGAGCCTTTTTTAAAAAGGGGGATAATTAAAGATTGGCCCCATGAAATAGGTATCTGTCCCACCGCAGTCGCATTAAAGAACCTAGTTAAACTAGGGGCCCACAAATGTAATTCGGATTTATATAAGTCCAGCGGGACCCCATCAGGTCCAGGGGCTTTACCACCTTTACTCTTAGTTAGGCCCTCATATACCTCATCTAAACTAATATCCATAGGTAACATTGGCCAAGTACAATCGCTTAGTGTTGGGGGATCTAAAACTATCCTTTCAGGGTTAAAAATATTAAAAAAATGTTCGGTCCATGAGTTACAGGCTACATGTGAGGTAATTTCGGGCACTCTATCGTTCTTTAAAAAGGAGCTATTTATAGTCTCCCAGTAAAGTTTACTATTGTTTGTATCTGCCGCTAAATTAAGGTTAGTCCAGGCCTCTTCTTGAAGATCTCTTTTCCTGTTAGCAAGGGTTACTTTATAAATACTGCGAAGGTTTTTAATACTAGTGGGATCGCGTGGTTTGGTACTCAAAGCTTGTTTTAAGTCATGGAGGGCACGGGTACATCTTTTGTCAAACCATCCTAAGTTAATTACTTTTTTCCCATTATTTTTCTTAGTGAGGAGGCTTTCTACTGTTTCATTAATCCTAAGGAAACTTGTGAATATAATATTATGGTTAGCTTCCTCACCAAGACAGTAATCGATCTCCTTGCTACATTTTCTTATCACCTCCTCATGTAATTCATGTGGTACGATCCTCGACCATCTGATCCTCATACCATTCGGTCTCACAGCTTCAACGTTGTTAATACAATTATTTTCCTTGATTTGCTTATTACCCCAACAATGTAAAACCATAGATATGCTATTATGGTCACTTAACGCTTGCTCGTTCACCCATAAATTAGAATAAGCGGTGTTATTGGAGAGCAAGATGTGATCAATATATGTGTTGGCATTTCTCCCTGTAAAAGTAGGACAGTTAGAATTTTCCCTATTTTTCGTACAGCTTAGCAATTCCAAATCAAACTTTGCTATCATATCATTTAACATTGTGCCATAGAGGCAGTGTGGGAAATGCAAACAATCAGTATCCTCCACATTTCCGCTCTCCCTTCTGAACCCACACGAATCGCTCATTGCAAAAGGGCATGGGTTAATATTAAAATCTCCTGCCCATAGGATAATAGATTGGTTACGTGATAATGACATGGCCCTCTCAATTTCATTTTCCAACGGAACTAAGATTTTACCTCTGTCAGTACTAAACAGATTGTTATAAAAATTAATCAATATTAAATCTTTGCCTTTATTAAATTGAATTCGCAATACTTGGGAGTAAAAATCTACTGAGATACAACTTCTAATTCTGCAGGTATTAAGTTTAGTTGATATTAGTAGTAATAAACCTCCCTTAGCCCTTCCAGCAACTGAGCAAACTGCATTCAAACAATACGAGGTATATCCCTAGATGAAAATAGGCTCCTTGCACCAAGTTTCTTGGAGGCATATTATGTCATAGCCCGTAGTTATAAAATCCTTCCAAAATGGGGTTTTCAATTTTCCATTTATACCTGCTATGTTCCAGGTAACAACACTATAACCCAAATCCAAGCCTAAGTTGGCAGCTACACATCCATTATTCTCTACTGCAAGAATTTCTTTAGGTAGAAAGGTATCTTTCAAGTCTAACTTGGTTGGTGTGCAGATAGAATTCAGTTCCTCTAATGTATTGGCTGCTTCAAATGTGCCAGATTTAGGGTCCGTAGATGTTTGTGTGATTATAACTGTGCTAATTTGATGGCGGGTATCATGACTGCCGAATCTCTTTTCTTCCTGGCAATCTACAGATGTTACAGTCGATATAAGGCTTATAGGAAAACTATCCTGTTTTATGCCTTTTAGCAGATTAAGTCCGTCAATGTCCTCCAGGGATTCCAAAGCCTTGAATCTATTAAATGTTGGAATAGAAAAGTTAGAAAAATGCCTCAAATGATTTGCAGGGTTATTATTAGTTGAGAGGCCGGGTTCCAATAGGTGCCTATAAAAATAGGCTAATGGTAATAAGGTTGTATTGCATACCCGCGCCGATGGCAATGGGGCATTTCTTAGGGTGTTTTTAGCCCATAAACTAGATTTTAAATTTATTATAACGCAGTCCCCCTCAACGTTTTTCCTGAGGGGGCCTACCCAGCCCACCCTTTGTGTCAGTATGATCTGGCTGGCCCCCTCCATGGGGTAATTACAATTATTGGCCAGCCAATAGAGAGTTTTATTTTTTAGTGCATCGTGATTTTCAACTTGCTCGTTTCTTAACTTAGGTATATTTGTAAGCACTGCCACATACGCACTGCATTCTGGGGGCAGGTGGATACAAGGTGGAGTCTGTCTAATAGTTATTGTTGGCGCATGAGCTTCCTTGTCCCTGCATAGTTGTTTTGTGGATGTAATTTCTGCATTATGTTGAGCTCCCTGACTAATACTAGTTATAGAATTACCTTCCACAGGTATTTGCAATTTTTAGATCGAGCCTGAGTCAGCGTGCATTCGCTGCTCTGTGAGACTTGTTATGGTTTAGTTGTGAATAGAAGCCCTACCCACTCTCCACCCATGTTTGCCATTGGCTTGTGTCATTGTCTGTCCTAAATGCTGGCTTCTGATTCATCTATAGGCTTGTTATTCCCTCCTTAGAACCACCTCCTCTACATTTGTCACCTCCCATGGAGACTGGTCCCTATACTTCGAGTGTTACACGGTACGTGTTATTTAGACTTTGAGCACTATTTTCTTTAATGAGGTTCTCCTACTGCCTTCTTTACTCCCCCCTACCTCCTGTTGTTGTGCTTTCTCTTCCCCCCGCCCATTGTCAGTGTCTTCTCACCCCTGCCCGCCCTCCCGTTGTCCGTGCTTTCTCCCTCATCCCCACCCGCCCTCCCGTTGTCCGTGCCTTCTCTCCCCCGCCCGCCCGTTGTCCGCAAATTGTTAAGTTTAACACACAAAAACAATATATATATCTATTTTTTTCTAGCGCGCTAAATCAGCCTGAAAATAATGTGAGGACTCCTTACATATTCTGGGAAATAAACTATAATTAATTTATGTTGGTTGCGAGTAACTATCTAAAGAAATGATTTCCCTCAAAAGCGGAGGCAGCAAACTTAACCAAGTGAAGCAGTTTCTGATATTGCTTTTTCAAAAGTGCTGAGCTATTTAGTGTGTACATTCAATCAAAATTCATCTGCGCAACACCCACATAAAACAACTGAGTTATGCTTTTAGAGCGCCCTCCGCTACATTTTATGCGCTCACTCTTTCCAATGATTTCTTGACAGAGTCTGGCTTTGCAAACGGTTCCAAACAACACTGTTTACACTGCACAGAGAGCCCTCTTTGAAACACCAGCACCTTTAACTTTTAATTGCCTGTGACAAGTCGCCTGGTAGCCTGCAGCCCATCGGAGCACTCCCCTGCGGGCTCTCGGTTTCATCCCGCACGCTCGGAGTTACAACGATCTGCAAAGTTGCTCTGATGGGCACCGTGTCCGTGTCACCTTTCAGGGGTCCGCAGGCATTCTTTGAATGTTTACATTATTATGGCTTCAAGGGAGGGGCAACAGGAAAACATAAGCAGGCGCGGTGCGTCCATTGGGGCGTGGGGGCGTAGCGCCCGCGCCCGCAGCTCCCTCCTCTGTGAATGTCCGCAGGCGCAGCTGCCTCCTCTGTGAATGTCAGTCAGCATGACGTCGGACCGTGGGCGGTCCGGCCTCATGTTGACTGACATCATTGTCAGACGCCTTTGGGAAAGGCAGCACAAGTGCGCATGAGTGGGCATGGAGCTTAATTTTAGACTCCGTGCCCAGTCATGCGTACTTGTGTTTTTGCTGCCTTGCGCATGCCCATTAGGAGCCCCTCGGTCTCCTAATGGGCAGGCGGCGGGCGAGGAGTAGGCTGTGCCGTCAGCCAATCCTGGCGCTGCTGCAGCGCCAGGATTGGCTGAGGGCCGGGTTGCCAGTCACTTGCGTCACGTGGACGTGGTGTTCCGGACCGTTTGAAGGGGCAGAGAGGCGCCAACGCGGGCCAGGAGAAGAGGCGGTCACCGGTCAGGTAAGTGTTTTTTAATTTTAGGGTGGTTTGGCTGGGTTGGGGTTGGTCAGATTTGGCTGGATAATCTGGCCGGGTTGGCGCCTCGGCAGTGCTGGGCTTGCTTGCAGTTTTGCTGGTACTAGTAATGTCGGCCTCCATGTTTAAGACAGTCTTTGCTCTGCATTGCTGCCAGGGCCTAAGTTCGATCTTGGCAGCCTTTAAGGGACCCCAAGACCATACCCGGAGTGCCGTAAATGCCGTAATAGGGGGCCATTCATATTGATTTTATTCCAGTTTAGGAGTTTGTGATTTTGTGCCAGTGATTTCCTCGGGCGCTTTCACAACAGATATGAGGCCACTAACTGAGACGTTATGGAATAAAACCCCCATGCACTTCGCACCGTCATGATATTGACTTTCATCCATTGTGAGGTCGATAAAATGAGTACTGTTGAGTGACAATAAACATCTGTTACTCCTTCGCATACTAGATTTGTCTGACAGAAGCATCAAGAGGAATTTTGGGCGCACATGGCGCTATATTCAATAATCACAGCGGCACCAGAGTGGGGTTAGTACGTAACCGTCTGCATGACTTTCTAAGTGCGCAGTCTGTACCACATAAAACAAATGACAGTGTCAAAAAACGAGTAAATTAAAATATCTTAGATGATTAATGTATGTAGGCCGAGTGACCGACTTTGGCTACATGAGATAGATGTTCGCATTGCAAAGCAAACGAAAGCACCAGAAATTAGAAATACAAATACATTGTTTGAAGAAGTTACATTATGGACAGCTCGCAATTTACTTTTTCTGGCTCTTGGAACCGCTCTGGGGAAAAACGGCATATTAAACTTCTTTAATTTGCAATGCCATTGTGGTATGCATTTAACATTGCTTTAAAACGTTTCCCCACAATGATTACAATGGTAGCCCCAGGGCCTGGAAATGTTTCAGTTAAAAACACTGGTTCTTCTAGGCATTCAGCAGTTTATTGCATGGAGAAAATCCGGCATTTTGTTAAATCAGAAGCAATGGCTGAGGCCTTATCTGTTTATGGAATGTCAATATGGTTGTGACTTCCTTTTTGTCTATTTTTTTTTAAAGTCGATAGATGGATTTATGGATTGATTGATTTAATTTATTTATCTTGGTCAGCCCAATTCGGCCACAGCCTTGCCTGCATTTTTTATGCTTTGCCATTGTGTGGATGGACTGTCTCTTAAGGCTATGACACTTTAAAGATGGTGACCATGACCTACTTGTGTTTCGTTTGAGTGATGTGGGGACAACCTAGTCCAGGTTCTCATTTATCTCCTGTGCTCCTTGATTTGTTTTACTTTGCTATCACAATAACGCCTTAAACACACACGAATGTCAAAACTTGATGGGGTAAACAGAATTTTTTTCAACTAAAACATTTTTAGGCATAATTCTAATATAAAGTATTTTTTAAAGCAGTTGTGTTGCATATAGTTTGCTGAGAAATACTCTTATTGCCAACTTGTGATTTTGCTTCTTCTGTCATTGCCTCCAGATATATAATATGATTGACATTAAACCTAGAACCAGCCAAGGCTATAGGCTTTGTCAATGGTTGTAAGTTGCATAAGATAAATAAGAACAAACTGCAGCATTTTCATTATTATAAACAATGAAAACATAGGTGGTTCAGAGATGTGTTACAGATGGGAAACACTTAGAGAGCCTCTTTCCGTTGGTTGTATGTGCTTGGCTTGGGGGTCATTTTGCAAGCATACCAGTTTGAGGATTGGGCACTCTCCTTTTGCAGTTCGACCTCGCTTGCTTATTACATTAGGGTAGAACACTTTTCGCCCACCACTTTCAAAATCCACCAGCCGCCACTGCATAACAGTCTGACCGTCGTGGACAAAAGGCGTTTCCTTATATATCGCTGATTCAAGATAGAAGGCTATAAGCATTCGCAATGCAAAAGCTCTCGTATTTGCGAGAGTTTAAGCTATTCGCATTGTAAATGACAATGCCTTTTATTTATGTTTTAAAAATCAACACATAAATACAAGGCATTGTCATTTTCAATGCGAATAGCTCAAACTCTCGTAAATGCAAGACCTATTGCATTGCAAATGCTTGTTTTATTACCTAACTGTCCCTTCAACGCCTCCTTAGGGGTACTAAGGGCTATGCAAATACAGTTAAGATTGAAAGAATGCACTTCACTGCCTAGTTGTTAACTCTATGCACTACCACTCACTGGGCCCCAAGCACCCTTTACACTTACAGATTAACTAATAGGGCACATTTGAATTTCTTTCAGGCGACCAGGCACCCTGGCACATAAGCTTTTAAAGCACAGGAGACTCAGCTGAAGCATCTTAATGAGCGAAATTAGCCATCCCAGGACGGCTGTCTTTTTCCAAAACGAAAACAAACTATTTGGATTCCAGGCACAAGTGAGGCTACGGAGTGCGCGACCCCCTTCCCAGGACTCCACAGCCTCCCTGGGGGCTGCACCCCACAGATTGAAGACCTGTGTTCTATGTTATGGTCATAAAGTCTACAGCATACTTTGCTTACCCAATCAACAGAAATTATCTTTTGTGATGAAAAATCTGCAAGCTTGCACTTCACATGGTGAATTTGTCTTCATTTATGTATTCTTCACATTTCCTCTATCTAGCCGTTGGAGTAAAATTATCAACTTGTCTTTCATTGACATTTAAATGCTGATAGAGACTTCTAACTGCAGATTCCTCAGCTTTTGAATATTTGCCCAGGTGTCAGAATGGATTTGGAAACTTTTGAGCTTTACTTCTGAGCGCCACCAGGTGGCACCATGCAACTCCGCCCTGACACTGTTCCACTTCGGAAATGAGGGGTAAAGCCAATATAGTCCTCAATCCTGTAGTCTGTAGTCAGTTCCTTTCTTTCCACACCACCAGATGTGGACCTAGACCTACCTCTGGTCTCTTTTTCGAGACCCATTTGACCTCAAATTTACACGGTGTGCCAGGGAATTGTCATCCCTCAAGGCGACAAGTTTTAAATCTTTTAAGGACTGTGGTGACCAAAGACATCAGGTTTATCTGTGGTGCCTGGGATCGGGCCACAACTCCATGGCCTAGTGTGACTGTACATCGATGAATCCGAAGACTATTTGGGGCCGCGAGGCGAAGCTATAAATCACCAAGTATCAGAAGACCCCACGTCGGGACTGTTTCAAGTCCATTGATGATCCTTTTCACGTTCCAGATCATGCTTGAGGTTGATCGTCATCACTCTCCAAATCCTCTGGTAAGTCCAAGAAAAAAAAGTCCAAAGTCCAAGCAGAACTCAGCTCTTTCCTGCCACTCTTGGACACCTGAGAAGACATTACCGTGCCTCTCAATTTCGCACCCAAAGTCAGTCGACCTAGGTGCCACTTGTCCCAGCACAACCTGAGTTTACTGGGACTTCTGAGACTCTGAGGCAGATTCAAGAGAATTGTGAGGCCATGTTGTGACTCTTCGGCTCTCTTCCTACTTCCCCAGCCGACCCTGCGGGTCCCACAGAACTATGAGGTACTTAATCTTAGATACCGCCTGCGGGTTCACCCCCGGCGCCAATAGGACCCTCTGATACCGTCGCTGAAACTCTACAGGCATCTTTGACAACTGCAACTCCAGCTCCACGTTCCATACCAGTTCCCAAAAACTTGACGCCAACGTCGACTCCATCAATGCTGGTGGACAAGGTGCATCTTTTTGCCCTCTCCAACTCCAAGTTAGCAAAGCCCCGAATTTGAGCAAGGCCTTGCTCAATGCCCATCAAACTGCAGCCTTTGCCCACTCCATTGGAGCCGTTTACCATCTGGGTTCTGCGAGGCATGTCTCATTCACTACATTGCTGTGTTGGGACGGACTCTGGCAATGAATATGATGCGGTCCCCCTAACCTGAAGAAAACTGGTATGAGGACCTCCAGGATACCAGTGGCTTGACACTTCTGACACTGGCCTAGTCTCACCCCTAGGCCATGCAACTGAGGATAGTGCTTCCTTCACAATGGTCATGTGGAGGGGTGCCAACGTTCTTGAACTCCATCTTCCTACCTTGGATATCAATACCAATGTTCTAACTGAAGTCCTCCAGCTGGGGAAAATCAATACTGAACCCTGGCCCAAACCTTGCTCTGATTCCTCTGTGAATCACCAGATTGCGCTGCGCCATCGCTCTGCCTCAAGTGACTCTGCCTTTTTTGACTCAGCTCCCTTCCCCTTAGGGCTTGGTGGTGCAAGCTTCCACCAGCCGGCCAAATCTGAATGCCTTCCCAACTACTCACCCAGATAGGAAGTCTAAGATGGTGGAGATGTTCCGGAAGAGGGTATTTTCTTCCACAAGTTTAGCTCTCTGGTCAGTCAATGCCAGTTGCATTTTGGGCCGCTATTCCTGCTGCTCAAGTCCTCCGAGGTGCCCTGGAAGGCCACTGCCCTGTATTGACCTAGGCTATGCAGGATGGCCATGACACCGCTAAGTTAAAAATCTATCGTGGCTTGGATACCACAGATTGCACTGGGCGAGCCATTGGCACTAGCATTGCTGTCTTTCACTGTGCCTGAATGAGATAGACGGGGTTTTCAGGCAATGTTCAGTTGTTTCACAGAAAGTAGGGCAATGTCTCACCTTGGCCCAGTGTGTGCCTGCCCTCGATCCTGAAGACTGCATGGTAGCATTGGACCCGTAGGGTGCCTATTTCCACATCCCCATCCTACAAGTCCACAGGGTCTATCTGTGGTTCATGGTGGGCAGGAGTATTTTCAGTTCACTTTGCTCCCCGTTGGTCTCACTACCCCACTCTGGTGTTCACAAAAGCGATGGCAGAGGTGGCAGCACATTTCTGGAGGTCAGGTGTTACAGTCTTTCCCTACCTTGATGACTGGCTGCTGAATGAGGGCTCACTCTAGGCAATCATCACCCACGTCCACAATATTTCAGTCCTCATGACATTTCGGGCTTCTCTAACAACGTGTGGAAGTCACACCTGACTCTTTCTTAGGCGCTTCCTTTCCTCATAGCCATTCTGGACTTGGAAAGGACACTTCAGGACATTCAGGCTATGATCCTAATCCTTCAGCCTCGGTCCTGGACTCCAGTGAGGCTGCTGAAATTGATGGCCTCCTGCATCCTGCTTGTGTAGTGCACCAGATGCCATATGAGGGCTCTACAGTCAAATCTGAAGGGTCAGTGGGCCAAACACGAAGTGGACTTCTCTGATCATGTTCAGACTTTGCAGCAGACTTCAAAAGACTTGCAGTGGCGGTTGCTTTTCCAGCGGAGTCCTGGCTCCATATCAACCTTCTGGAGCTGAGGGCCATCTGCCTGGTGTTAAATGCCTTCCTTCCGAATATCACAGGATGGATAGTACAAGTGCTTGCAGACTATACAACCACCATGTTGTGTGCAACAAACTGGGCGGGAAGTGGCCATGGACCCTGTGCCAGGAGCCACTCTGCTTTTGGAAATTGCTGGACCATCAAGAAATTGTCCTGGTGGTGAACCACTTGGTAGGATCTTTGAATGACAGAGCAGGTGAGTTCAGCCGTCGACAGTGGCAGTTGACCTCAGTGGTGGTGCAAAGTCTCTTCCTTCAATAGGGAGAACCTTGGCTCGCTCTATTGTCCACTGCTGAGAATGTGCAATGTCAGCAGTTCTGTGCATTGGACTTTCCAAGGCGTGTCTTGCTTGGACCTACGTGCTGACTGGGGTAGAACTGTCTGTCTTTTGGCCAATACATCTCCTGCCTGGAAAAGAATAGGATCGACCGGGCTCAAGTATATTCCTGTTTGTAGGACAAATATATGGCTTAGTATGGCATATGACAGATTGACCCCTCCAGGCAAAGTTATCTGATGGTTTGTTGTTTGTTTTGTCTCTCACCCAACAAGGCTTCGCTCTGGCTGCAATTTAAGGTTATCTTTCAGCCTTTTCTGCCTTTTTGTGGTTGCCGGATTAGGCCTTATTATTTAACAAACCTGTTGTGATGCTTTTTTTGAAAGGCCTACAACATATGTTTACTCCCTCTCCCTTTATCATGACACAGTGGGACCTTAACTAGGTCCATACATTTTTGATGTGTACTTCCTTTCAGCCACTTCATAGCTGTCGTTTGTGGCTTCTCACCCTCAAGACAGTGTCCCTCGTCACCATAACACTGGCGCAGAGTGTAAGTGAACTTAAAGCTCGCTGTGTCAACCTGCTGTACTTCACCTTCTTCCCAGAAACTGATTCTGTGGACGCAAGTATCCTTCTTGCCGTAAAATGTGAGACTGAGCACTGAGCTTTTACATTGATCATACTAGATTACACCAGGTGGGCAATCATTCCTTGGTGCGGTTCACTAAAGCTAAAAAATGCAAGGCCAAGCAGAAAAGGACCATCTCCCTCTGGATCAGACTCTGCGTCAAGCCCTGCTACACATTGGCCAAAAGCAGTCTCCGGAAGGTCTGTGTGCACATTCCACCAGAGCCAAGGACCCTACCAGTGCGTTGCCACGTGGAGTTCCTGTGTTGGACATTTGTCAGGCAGCTACGTGAGCATCACTCTATACGTTCATGAAGCATTACTGTCTGGATAGCCAGGTTTGCCAAGAGGGCCCTTTCATCCCCTCTGTCCTACAGAAGTTTTTGGTTTGAGTCTATTCACAGACCCACCTCCAAATATGTACTGCTTTGTTATCTATTCAAAAGGTGAGGAATCTGTGGTTAGAAGTTATTAGCAAAAGAACAAGCTACTTACCTCTGGTAATGCTCTTTCTGGTAGAGACTCTTTCTAGCCACAGATTCCTCATCAAGCCTCTGATCCTTCCAGTTCTGCTATTGGACTCTGCCCTTTAATAAGATCCCAAGTGTAGGAATATGCACACTGGTCAAAGCTCATTTTCATGTGGGGCTCTGCATCTGGGGGTGCGGACTGCCTCAAAAGCAATTAACATAAGCTCGCTAGAGTGGTGCCTATTTTGGCCCCGCATGTCATTTCCGAAGCTTCTGTGTAGAGCTGCAGAGTGTCATCTACTGGCGCGCACAGGAACTGTTCAAAAGTTTTCAGGTCCAGTCTGATGCCTGAAGAATATTCATAAGATGAGGAATCTGCAGGTTGATGGTCTCTATCAGACAGAGTGTTACCGTAGGTAAGCAAGTTGTTCATTTAGTCCACCCACCAAATCAGGTGGTTCACAACTAAAAGAGTTATAGAGCGCCCTGATTTTACTCCTAAAATGCCAGGACAGTCAATCATACGTCTCATGATTAGCTGATGGTGTTGTCTGGCAGCATACTGTGTCTGAGAACTCTTTTACCATATTGAAGACTTGGTTTTATTCTTTGCCCTTGTTATCATGTTGACATAAGAAGAGGTTTTGACTTCACTGATTTTCTTTTTATAGTTGCTCAATGCCCTGGTATGATGTCCTTACATCATGCTCTTTCTAAAGTCTTACAATTCCTCTTCATAACGTTTAGTTCTTCACTGAACCAACTTGCCAAAGGAATCTTTCTAAAGGACCTGTTCGGTTTTAGCTGAGCTATTGTAGGAAAGGTTTTTCAGTTCATAAATTGACTTCATGTTGTGGAATAATGACATTTTCTGACAACGGCATAGGGTACTTTTTGGCTAATTCTTAACTTGATGTATCAGCCTTAATTCTCACTGTTGTCCTGTAATATTGGGTAGGTGGGACACACTTTTACTAATCTGAAAATTGTCAGTAATGCCTAAATGTAAGATTTCTACAATACCAAGTTGTTCACAGATGACTGTAACAATACTGAGGGATTCCAGAACTTGACCAGGGGGGGAGAGATCGGCCCTTCAGCAACTAAAAAGCAACCATGAGTTAGTAATAAAACCAGCTGACAAGGGTGTGGCAATAGTCCTTATGAATGACACCATGTACAGAGAAGAGTGCCTACACCTTCTATCAGATACAACGAGCTACATCGTGATGACCCCACAACGCGGATCATGAATAAAATCAGGAGCCTTGTCAGTGAAGCAGAGGCCTGCGATTGGATCACAAAACAAGAGGCTGAATACCTCATAAACACCGAACCAAGAATACCCAGGTTCTATACCCTCCCCAAAATCCACAAAAACAGGATGCCACCACCGGGGAGACCTATAGTGTTGGGCATTAGCTCTGCACTAGAACCTCTATCGCAATTTTGCGATTGGTTCTTAAAACCCATCGTACAGAAGTCCCCGTCATACCTGAAGGACACTAAGGATGTCTTATGCCATCTGAGGGACCTGGAGACCAACATCGAGGAAGACTTATTCATAACTATGGACATCGAAGCGCTCTATACGAGCATCCCCCAAAGATGCACTCTGGAGGTGGTGGAACAAATCCTCCTAAACCAAGAATGGTCATACATAACACCAACACACTTCATCATGGAGTGTGCGGAGTTGGCCCTCACTAAAAACTTTTTCGAGTTCGAGGACATACTATACCACCAGATCAAAGGCATGTCCATGGGCAGCACTTTTGCGCCAAGCATGGCGTGCCTGTACATTCATCAGTTTGAGGAAGATTACATTGTGAGTGCCGACAACCCATTTACACACCAGATAAAAACATGGGTTAACAGCAAACACACCCATCTTAATTTCACCCACACCATCGAGAAGTACCATGCTATATTCCTCGATCTGGACATCACCCTGACGACCGAGGGGATCTCCACTAAAGTGCACATGAAACCAACAGATAGGAACAGTCTCCTACTATACGAAAGCTACCATCCAAGGGCTCTACGCCAGAATTTACCAGTGGGACAATTCCTCAGAGTACGGACAAATTGCTCTGAAAGTAAACATTTGGAGAGACATTATCCAAAACAATTAATCAGCAGAGCCAAGAAAAGGGCTAGGAATAATAACTGGGAATCCCTGCTGGATACCACACCAAAAGAACAATCTGAACACTTTGTATGTGTGACTACGTACACACCTGTATGAAATGAAATCCAGAGCATCATAAAGAAAAAATGGGCAATACTTAACAGTGGACAACGACAGTGGGAACCCCCCCTCTTCGCGTTCAAAAGAATTAGAAAACTAAGGGATGACCTGGTATACTCCAAAATCACACATGAAGAAGACAGTGGTCAGATCACCGAAACCAAGAGGCCATTTTCCATATGGTAATTGCGTATGTTGCTGATTGACCACCACCACGAATGAAGTGGATATCGGCACGAACAACCCATGGAAATTGAAAAACTTCAGCAATTGCAACACTGAGAATGTGATCTACCTTCTGACCTGCCCGTGTAACCTGAAGTACATTGGGATGACGACAAAGAAAGTCAAAACATGGATTAGTGAACACTGTAGTACGATCCGGTGTAAAAAAAACAATACAAGATTAACGAAACATTTCTCAGATACAAACCACACTGAATCAGAACTCCGCTGGGTGGTCCTGGAGGTGATGAGGAAACAGAAAACAGACATCACATTAGGGAACAACGCTGGGTGTACCGGTTACGCACATGGGATACGGGACTCAACGATTAAATCCCATGGCTATAACTAGCCAAGTGACCCGAAACACATAACTACAACTGACGTAGTGACCAGATTACAGGAACACATCTGGATAATGGTTCCTTCAAGCAAGGTTATAGCCATGTCCAATAACACATTAAGACCTGAACCAAACACACTCCTTATTTCCAATATAGGCGCTTAAACATACATGCCAGTCACATAAGCTTCTAATAAACACCTCGTGGGTAGTCTAAATTACAATAGACATAGCAATGATAGCAGAAACTTCCCATCAAATATTTGAGGGACAGTGACTTGAATGACACGTTGCGTGTTTGCTTATACCCTTAGAAACACGAGCGCCCAAAAACCATGTCTGTTTGGTCTCTTTATTTTTAAACAACATTACAGAACGACAACAGGAGTTCTGTGTTGCACCTTAGTACCTCCCACGTAAACATTCACGTGGGTTTATAACTATGCACATAGGCAGGGACACGTACATCTTATGTATGTTTTTCTGAAAACTTTAATAAACACTAGGAGCCACCCCTCTGCTTTTTGGAACAACTATCATAGAATAAACGGGGACAATTTGGCCCCTTTGGTACCCCTAATATCAATTCTCTTCCCCAAATATGGCCTTTTAAGTGACACACACGTGTCCCATAGACCGAATACGCATGCACAGAAGAAGAAGCACTCACATCACGATCACAGGGAGGAGTGCTCCGCAGCAATACACACACATGGGCGCTCTTTCCTTGCAGCCAACAGACACTCCCTCCTAGGGAGGAGCCGACACATTAGAGAACGCCCTGGAACAGGCAACCAGGCACCCTTCCGGCTATACACCGGATCTTGCACAGGTATTACCAATTGCCTGATAATCACCAGCCAATTAGTCACCTGGCGGCAGTATAAAAACCCGCTCCTCACTCACCATTATCCAATGGCAGGGAGGCGAAGCGGACGACCATAGATGAGACGGCTGGAAGCGCTGAAGATGACAGTAAGAGTATGAATGTTTTGGATGATTGAGAAAGCGCAGTTTTACGCTTTTTGATGCACTTCCAACCCTCCCACGAGGAAGGCATCTTTTAAATGGAAATATGTGTACGTTTTTCTCCCAATCATGGACCTGATTTATCAGTAACAGGCTATGATTCTATGTACCCCTCTCCTTTCAGAATGTCACAGTAGGCCCTTCCACCCTCGACCTCCCATGGAGCAAGTAGGATAGTGATCCAGGGTAAGCGGCGGACAACATGGTTTTTCGTTTATTGTTAGTGATGACACGTATGAATGTCACGTATTTCACTTAGATACCACCATGCGTACTGTAAGTGTGGTGATGTATGTAAAGCAATTTTTGCAATCATTATACTTACACTTTCGGTATGTATGTGCTTTTGTTTCCTTTTTCCTACAGATACTCTCGCATTATTACGAAACTATACGTGGAGTTTGATCCTCAGAACCCCCGGTCCTTTAGTGGTTGATCTTTTATGCACCGCGTGTAAAAAGGCAGAGCCCATTCAAACATTTTTGGTCCTGACGAATGCTATGTAACCTCCAGGGACCCCCAAAGCAGAAACATGTTGACCATATCTAGCACGGTGAAGGGATAATGAGTTCCCATATCACCGCCCACTTCTTTTAATACCATGTATTTGTTCCTTTAATTAAATTAGTTTGCTGACAAATGTAATGGTTTTTAGATCACTTTTCTCTAATTCACGGGCCATCACTTAGTTTTAGAAGTGCATCTCTGTCTCCAGGTGTATGCCCGCCCTCTATCAAACAGAGTTTTTAGAGGGCGAGGATGGCCTATGATGAAGCATGACACCAGGTGATGTGTGAGGGCAGTCCTTCACTTTTTGTGAGATGCCCCCACTGGACATGCTTCTCTAGAGACCCTGTAGGAATTTGTAGGAATCACAACTAGGGACAGCCCCATTTGTGCATACATGTCGTATTGGAGGCTGGCTAGTCCCTAGGCCCTGTGCCTCTAGTTCCCATCCCTAGTTAAATACTAGGGCTAGTGTGTGTGACTGATCTCGATAATAACCTTCAATGGATGTTGGGCCCTTTAAAAGCAGAAACCCTCTTGCAATTCCTAAAAGGAATTATATCGAACCCTTAACATAGCAGAGTGGCTTGGACATAGTCCAACACACTTAAAACCAGAGAAAGAGTTCCCTTGGCATAAGGGAGAGGTTTTCTCTAGATTACAAAGAATGGTTTGAAAGTGGGCCCATAAATCTCCTGTGGCAGGGCACCCAGGGATTCATAAGAGTTATGATAGGAGACCTGTCAATTTTGGTGGCCTAAAATGAGAGGAGAGATTGAGAATTTTGTAATAAATGAGTCATCTGTGCACAATCAGGTCCCCCGAAGAAAGCCAGTGGGATTGTTGCAGCCCTTGCATACACCTCAGCAACCCTGGTCACAGATCGCAATGGACTTTATAACTGATTTACACCCTAAAGAAGGAAAATCTGTGTTGTTAGTGGTAATTGACTATCTCACTAATATGGGACATTTTATTCCATTAGAAAAGATTCCCATAAACCACATACTTGCATCTGTATACCCCAAAAACCTGTCAGATTACATGGACGTCCACAATTCATCATTACACACAGATCTCAATTAATAGCAAGATTTTGGAGAACACTGCTTAAACAACTCGGTGTACATTTCATGTCCACTAGCCACGTTCCCAGGGAGACAGACAGACAGAAAGACTGGATCAAGCCATTGAACAGTATTTAAATTATTTTAATGAATCATTCTGAACATTGGGTGCAATGGATTTCTATGGCAGAATTTTCCTACAATAACTCCTTGCACACCTCTTTCGGATACTCCTGTTTTTCTGATCCACAGGGCTCCATGCCAACATTTGAACACATACCTTTTCTACCTCCACAGTTCCAACTGTACAACCTCTACTCGGAGACATATGAAAGATCGAAAATTCTGTGGTAATCCATTTAATTAGGGCCAAAGAACATTAAAAAAATACATTTGCACACAGGAAACATGGTGTCCGCACCAGTGCCTAAAACTGATGAAAGGGTCTGGTGATATCTACTGGTAGTTGTTCATTTTAGGGTCCCTTCCCAAGTCTCCACAGAGATTTGTAGGACATTTTTCCATCATCAGAATAATAGGGAACTCTGCACTAGAATTAAAGCTACCTGATCAATGAAGAATACACCCTTACAAGAAATACGGGCATAGATCAAAGATAGATTACCTCCTGGTAAAGTGGAGCCTTAGAGAAGATATCCTGGAAATTGGGTATCTGATGGCCCATTTGTCAGACCATTCAGCATTAACTATAACAATCAGGACTACTAGCCGGCCTACAGAATGAATGTGGACACTAGACTGCACTATTTTTGCAGCTACAGCGGTAATGGAAGCTTTGAAAGTGGAAGTAGGAGAATTCCTTAAAATTAATAGCGGCTCCGCTCCCACAGGGGTAATATGGGATACGCTCAAAGCCTTTATCAGGGGTAAGATTACGAGTGCAGTTAGTTACAGAAATAAACAATATAGGCAGGAGTTCGCCCAGCTAGAGGAAGAAATGAAAAATCTAGAGACCGAAATAAAAATTCATAAATCCAATGACAGCAGGACTTTGGCAGAGGAAAAACTGTGTCTATTGTAAAATCAAATGAAGAAATTCTCCAAAGCCAGATTAAAAAAAGATGGGATGCAAGTAAGTTGGCCCACTTTTGAGTACGGGAGGATACAGGGAAGTTTTTAGCATGGAAGATCAAGACAGACCAAAATAGAAACCAGTTAATGAATTTAAGGTAGGCCAGTCAGGTGCCATGCTGACCAGTGAGATGAAGTTGGAGGAAGCATTTACAGAGTACTTTCTGGAACTTTACTCAGAAGAGGGAAGAGCTTCAGAAGAAGAGGTGAAAATCTGGTTAGCAGATTCCATCAAACCCCTTGATCTAAGGCAGAAAGATATTCTTAAGCAGGATATTGCAGAAGATGAACTCAGGATGGTCATACAGGCAAATAAGGAAGGTAAAGCGGCAGGATGAGATGGGATACCAGCAGAGCTACATAAAATGTTAGGGGAGGTGTTAACCCCGTTTTTGACAGCAATGATTAGGGAGAGTTTAGATTAAGGGATGCAGCTACCAAAATCGTGGGCTGAAGCGATAATCACGCTTATTTTGAAGTCAGGCTAGGACCCCACTAGTGGTGATGTGTTTAGACCAGTATCACTTTTGAACACCGACTATAACATCTTCACAAAAATCCTGGCAGGGAGATTAAGTAAGGTAGCCTGAGAGGTGTTTCATAAGGACCAGAAGGGGATTATTAAAGGAAGAAACATACACAGGTTAATTTACGGGCTCATAGGGGCGATTGATGTGGCAACTGCTTATTCCACCCCCCAGAAGTTATAATGTTCGATACCTCCAAAGCCTTTGATAGGGTTAGGTGGTCTTACCTGCTTACTGTTTTGAAACGGTACGAGCTTGGGGATAAAATTTGCAGAGCAATCCAATTGATATACCGGGATCCCTCTGCAAGAGTTTTAGTGAATAGAAATCTAGCTTCTCCTTTTACAATTTCTAGGGGCACAAGGCAGGGGTGTCCCTTGTCTCCCCCTCTTATTTTTATATAGAGCCCTTTGCACAGAAACATAGGATGGCAGTAAACATTCCCCCATTTTCCTGGGTGGCTGGATAAAGAAAGTGGCTTTATATGCAATTGATCTAGTGATTTTCTCCTCGGATCTGGATGTGGCTTTATCACCCGATATACAGATGGCCGTAGACTTTGGTAAAACATCTGGTTATCTGGTTAATGAGGGGAAAATAGAGATTATGGTTTGGAACCAGAGATAGGACAACCCGTTGATTGAGAAGGAGATGAGATATCTGGGTCTAAAAATGATGGAAGATATAAACAAAATCCCTGAAATAAATCTGGATAGGATATATAGAGAAATTGAGCAGTTAATGAAGGGTTGAGCACATCTCCCCCTAACGATCTTTGGACGGTTTAATTTGATTAAGATGGTGATACTGCCAAAAATCACTTTTCCATTTAATACGATCCCCCCTGCACATCGAGAAAGAGGCAATAGATAAAATCCAGCAGGTGATAAGCATCTTTATCTAGGCTCATAAGGGGGGTCGGATCTCCTAGAAAAAGCTGCGGAGAAGAAGAGAGAAAGGAGGATCATCTCTACCAGACATCCAATATTATGCTTGGGCTTTCCAGATGACAAACTCTAGAATGCTGTTTAATACACCGGATGGTTCAGATGTAGGAATTATGTTTTTGGAAATGACAAAAGAAAGCAAGATGCGCGTAGACAGATTTCTCTTTAAATTCGGGGACCCAAAATACTTTAAAAAAAATCTAATTAAAAGTGCTGCAAGCATTAGCTAGAAGGTGGCATAATATAAGACGACGATCCAAACTAGATTATTACTCCTTCTCAGCCCCAATCTGGGAATCTCTAGGGACACCTGAATGTCTCAAAGATAAACTGGTGCTATCAATAAGAAATGCTGGGGTACTTGTTTGGGGAGAGATTACTCAAGGCAGACAGCTGATATCATGGAACGAGTTAAATACCTCCTGGGGGTAAAAATTTCACGTTTTAAGTATATTCAGTTGGGAACAGAGTCGGAAGCTGCCCTTGGGTATTGGAAATGACCTGGAAAAGCAACTTGCTGGAAAACCCCCAGGAAATAAAGAAGTTTCCTTCTGGTACGGGGAACTGCAAAACACCATGGACGGAGACTTCACCCTGGCAGATGTGTGGGGAGGATGCTTGCTGAGGGGCGATTTACAATATACGCGGCAAGTATAAATGCGCACATTATATTCCATTGTCAAGCTTGCTTTTTTCAAAGGAAACCACCTCTTTTCACTTCACACGGCATATATTACACCTGAGAAGTTGTCAAAGATGCAAAGATGGGGAAGGGAAGGGAAGACCAACGGCATATGCATAGTGTGGTATTGAAAAGGCGATGGATGTCCATATGTTCCATCAATGCCCAGAAATCAGCAGGTTTGGAGATGAAGTAGAAATTACAGTTTTAGGTAATTTGGGGGTACAATTGAAGGTAAGCCTTTCATTGATCATTATTGAAGTAATGGAATGAGTGGTAGGAATTGCTAGAGACTTGTTGTTTTATGCAATTATATTGGCTAGAAGAGAAATCTGTCGTAACTGGGTGAGAGAAACCCCACCTCAACATTCGGAGTGGCTAGACTCCATGTTTTATGTGTCTAAAATGGACTTATTAGGGAAAAGGTCCAAGAAGAAAAGATTTTGGGTTATGTTGCAAAATTGGGCACGGAATAGTGGAAAGTAAGGGTTATGGAGGAGATAAGTGATGTAAACTTCTGTCCAATGATTACACCTACATAACTCTCTTTTTCTGCTGCAATGGCCCCCACATCCTATCGATGCAGCTGCCATAAATCAGACAATCTGAGAGAGAGATACCTGAAGGGGGAAAATGCCTGGCCTAGATGCCTTTTTTGGGGGTTGGTCCCTCTCTCGCACTTGAATGTTAAGGTACCAGACATTAGAACCAAAGGTGAATGAGGACAAATAAAAAAGAATACACCCTTGAGTCCATATATCCAGAGAATCACAGTTACTCCCCCCACTTTAGTGGATAGAACACTGGTGTATGAACTAGAGAAACTATTAGATTCAAGATACCATTGAGGAAAACTACAACATCTGACAGTGTGGAAGGGGTATGATATATCTGAGAACTACTTGGCACCAGCAGTGTTTGTCCATGCACCAGGATTAATAAGGCTATTTCAGAAAAGGTTTCCCAACAAACCTAGGAGCATGAGAGGAGGGCCTTTGGAAGAGGGTACTGTCATGTTTCAGGCTTCACTCGAGTTAGGAATCATAACACATGGAGGAAATGGAGAACAGGGCAATGGAGACTACAGTCATTGGGGACAACAGCTTTTCCAGGGAAAGCTTTAAAATGTACTGCCCCATTCACCAGAGGACCAGTAGATGACTTCCAGGTCAGAGAGGGCAAAGCCCTATTAAGGGTTGGTGGATGCAGAAGACCATGTGTAGCTACTTCAGTTGTTTCGACTGTCTCGCTTGATATGACAGTTTGCACCCCTGATTTCATTCCCACACCATCGTTATTTTTCCCCTTTGTTGGTTCATTGATCTGCCTTCTCCCACTTCCACTGACTGAATCCCGTATTTGTTTGTGGACAGATATTAGTATTTTAGCTCACCTTCTGTTTTTTTACCTTACTTCAGAGATTCCCTGTTTATTGGCTCAGTCAATTAGGGACATGTTTTTGACCTAGTTTGACGACTACGATTCAGTTTTCTAGTGGCACGGAGCGCTATGCAGCTTCAGTACTTGGGTAAGTGTCCTGGTTTATTTGACAGCTAGTTAAACTGTCCCAAGCACTTTTAAAGAAGAACTTACCTGTTATAAGAACCTTTTTAAGTTATCTGATACTAATTTTTTTTTGTAAACACATTTTTGTTAGCATTTATAATACGACATGCATAACAACATTAAACTTACCCCCACTACCACCACCAGTCCCCATTACAGTAAGTATGCAACACATATTTATTTTGCAAATTACATTTTTACCCATTTTCTTCCCCAGAATTATCACTATTTTTTAAATCTTTAAGGAAATCTGATAAATGATCCTATGCACACACTTTTTCAATTGATCCTCTTCCTTTCCTCATATTACTATACAATACTGCACTCTCATAACCAGCCCAAGGAACCAGCTCCGCTTCCCATTATGCTACCCTTGGGGGTCTCGACGCCTTCCAGTTCATAGTTATTTCACGTCTTGCAAGTACCAAAGCTAAATCAATAGCCCTTGTAGTATTTTTACACTTAGTTGGTCTTGGAAATACCCACAGCAGATAGACTATAGGAGTACAATCAATTGATCTCTTTGTTGCATCATTTTTACAGAATATTACTTCCTTTCAGTATTCCACTAATAATAGGCCCGATTCACAGAACTAACTTAAGACAAAATCCTAAACTTACTACCATTTACTCTTTTTGGGATTCACAGAAGGCACTTACTCATTTTGGAATTCACAGAAGGCACTTACTCATTGATAAGTAAGTGCCTTCTGTGAATACCAAAATGAGTAAGTGCACTTACTAATTTCGGTATTCACAGAAGGCACCTTCTCATCAATGAGTAAGTGCCTTCTGTGAATACCAAAATGAGTAAGTGCCTTCTGTGAATACCAAAATGGTAGTAAGTTTAGAATTTTTTCTTAAGTTAGTTCTGTGATTTGGGCCCATTCTGCATGGCCTTACCATGTGCAGCATTTCTGCACCATGTTCACCACATCTCAGGCATGCCACATTTATCTGATAGATTCAAGCTATTTTTCCCAGAGTTCGATACATTCTGTGCAAGTAGAAAAACGTATTTTAAATCTCACATTTCTAGATACAGTGAATGACCCCGTCGTAAGGATTCAAGCAGCCTATCTTGTTCTTTGGGGGTCCAAACGTCGACTGTATTATTGCCTTATGCCAGTTTTTATCAACAGTGCTGTTTCACTGTGATAATGTACTCTTAGCGATACCAAAGGGGATGATGGACGAAGCATTTGAGCAAATCAAACACTCACCCCCAGTCAACTGATCTGAGTTTAATCCATCATCATTCTTTAGCTCACTCCATCACCCCAGTTCAGACATGGCCATATGCAAATCAGTCTGACCCTGTGCCTTATGGGAATAGTCCAGCCCGAACTGCCAAGCCATGTCTTCCCTGGACCGGAAACAAGAATCCTGGGACCGGTTTCGGGTTCATAACCCTCATCAGCCAGGCTATCGTGAATCCAGTGGCAAAGTGAGCAAGGGACCCACGTCTGGGCATACCCTGCCGACTTAGGGCGAACAAAGCGATACCAAAGGGGATGATGGACGGAGCGTTTGAGCCGAAACCGGTCCTAGGATGCTTGATTCCGGTCCAGGGAAGACATGGCTTGGCAGTTCGGGCTGGACTGTTCCCATGAGGCACAGGGTCAAGACTGATTTGCATATGGCCATATCTGAACTGGGGTGGCGTGGTGAGCAAAATAACGATGGATTAAACCCAGATTTGTGACTGGGGGTGAATGTTTTGCCAATGTGCATCATTCTGTCCATCATCTTGTGTGTTTTGCTGTTCGCCCTATGTGGGAAGGGTATGCCCAGACATGGGTCCCGTGCTCCCTACGCCACTGGAGTCAAGCTATCCTAGCAGAAGAGGGGTGAAACCCCGAAACCGGTCCTAGGATGCTTTATACCGGTCCAGGGAAGACATGGCTTGGTAGTTCGGGCTAGACTGTTCCCATGAGGCACAGGGTCAAGACTGATTTGCATATTGCCATATCTGAACTGGGGTGGCGTGGTGAGCAAAATAACGATAGATTAAACCCAGATCTGTGACTGGGGGTGAATGTTTTGCCGATGTGCATCATTCCGTCCATCATCTTGTGTGTTTTGCTGTTCGCCCTATGTGGGAAGGGTATGCCCAGACGTGGGTCCCGTGCTCACTACGCCACTGGAGTCAAGTTATCCTAGCTGTAGAGGGGTGAAACCCCGAAACCGGTCCTAGGATGCTTGATTCCGGTCCAGGGAAGACATGGCTTGGCAGTTCGGGCTGGACTGTTCCCATGAGGCACAGGGTCAAGACTGATTTGCATATGGCCATATCTGAACTGGGGTGGCGTGGTGAGCAAAATAACGATGGATTAAACCCAGATCTGTGTCTGGGGGTGAATGTTTTGCCAATGTGCATCATTCCGTCCATCATCTTGTGTGTTATAATGTACTCTTAACCATGGCTATATATTATTTTTGATCATTCAATTGTGAGGCCAAGAAAAGCCGCCTACATTGCAAATAATTATGTGATCAATATGATGTCACTATCTTTCCTTTACACTTTTCCAACCCTCACTTGATGCACGTAACCTTTCCCCTTTTCTCCTTACGTGGGGCACTTGCTGGTACAGCCTTTTGAGTTGTTTTGCTGATTAATAAGCATTTATAAGTGTTCAATGTGATTAAACAACATTGAACGTTACATTTATGGTGTAATGGTGTATTTATACCTAAAGTGATTTAAATTGTGTTTATTCTTATGAAATTGTTCCACTGGGACCACATCATTACTGTACTGCCTCATACCCAGGTCCCAGTGACTCGTTTGGGTTTACCATTTTCTTGTAAAAACAGGATCTTAAAAGTGGCTGAAAACTCCTCAAATTATAATATCGCCCTGTCACTATAAAAATCTCCTAAAATATGCACCCTAAGGTTTGCCTACTCCACTAAGCCTCACAATCTTCCCCTTGGAATAATTGTGCCTCTATGACGCTCTGCCCACCTGTATCTCAGAAAGCACTTCAGGTCGTCAATCATCCATCCTGCTGGAAATTAGTGTTGTCTTTCTTGCTCTGATCCCACACCCCTGTTCCCCTTTTTAGAACCAGATGTCCCCTACTTTCCTGGAGTGTGATACACAACATAAGACCACCTATGGAGAGAGAAGGCAGCATTAGCTTTCGACCTAAGTTGCCAAGGTCGTGACACACTACACAGGATTTTTGTTCTTCAGAAGACAAAAAAATACATGTCTGTTGTAAAACTATCTCCAGGACCTGCCAGTGACATTTCAGACAAATCCTAAATTATATTTTGCCCGTACATGGCACTAACCTGCAGACTTGGCTTCTTTCATTCCTGAGTGAATGTTCATATTTGGAGTTTGTGGTTGGTTTGTGTTGTGCAATTTCAGAAAACTGGTTAAAACCGAGGTCCATTCCAAATGGTATTGCAGAGAATGAGCTAAAATTCACTTTCCATGTATTTAATATCTTTCCCTTAGTGTGCGCAGCTCCATTATACCTGTTTCTGTGTCCTCAATGTTACTTTACGCTACTCATGCTACCAAATGGAATGGCAAAATTAAGTTGAAGGTGGTGTCTAAGGGTGGGGATTTGAAGACGTTATGATGATGGTGTAGTAAGCCATTTGTAACACGCACATGGTTGATGACCTCATTTAAACTTTCATGAAAAATACAATGCTACTCCGAGCTCACCCACTTGACGGAGTTTATAAGCAGAGCACAAAACTGCAAAAGTGTCATCACAGATAAGTAATATGTTTGTTATAAAAAAGAATTGTCCTTGGTTTCCGTTTACCCAAGTGTCCTCTTAAGCTTCTCAGATCTTTTTCTGTTTAACTCAACAGTGTTTTGAATGCTCTTATTCATAAATGCAGTGATTTGGGTCGTGCTGTGGGGACTCATCGTATCATCTGAGATCTTACCTGTAGCGTTGACAGTTGCTTTCACATCCAGGGCATTTGGTGCACAGTTTCTCGAGGTACCCAGGATCACAGATGCACCGGTTGCACTCACAATGGCCATGCCCACTGCATTCTACCCCGTCTATGTTGCACTCGCTCATGTCCGTGCTACAACCACAGGCGGAACCGGTGTAGTTAGCTGTGCATTTGCAGTTCCCGCAGGAGCAGGTGCCTTGACTTTTTCCTGCTCAAGAGAAAGAGAGAAGTAGAAGACAGTGCTTATTTGTTCTCCAGCTATGAAAACCTAAAATGATCTATTTGGATTTTTTCTTCTTTCTATGGTTTCTGGGAACACCTCTGCCGTATTCTTAAGACTAAGCCATGTAAAGTGAGTATGTGAGATATTTTGTCACCACTGGCAATGAAGGCCCTCCTGCACTGCTAAATTTCCCACCCGAATACTTACTTCATAATATACCAGTGAGAATAATATTAAGAGCAAGTTAGAATTGTTCAAGAGCTTTTGAATTGGGCAAAAGGATAATGCAAAGTTATCTCCCATACTAAAACCTTGCTGTGTTGATTAGATCCCTAGATGCAACTTTCAAACCACACATCAGGAGTACATTTGAAGTGTAGCCCTTCGGAGTCTTGTTATTTATTAAGACCCATTGACATACCACATTTTACCAGTATGTCTAGATAGATTCTCAATCAGAAAACTAGCAAATTAGGGCTTTTGCACCAGGACAAGTTAGACAGATACTTCCACTAGTCCAAATACTCCTCAAACAATTAAAATCCATTCATTGATACTTCAAGAAGACTGAGGCTTGTTTTCATTACTTGTACCTTGGCTTGGAAATCTAGATGTTCTGGCCTCTTGCATTCATATCATCTCTCTTTACAGTGAAAGGATGAGAGATACGTGGATCCACTTTTGTCACAAGGATGCTATTTATACACAGTTCCAATTCCTTCTAGTACTAATGGGGGTATCTTATATCCAGACTTCTCAAGTGGAAGTTCCTTTCTAGACAGCTTCCTGGACTAAAATGATTATTCGAGTTCTTTGAAGAAGGAAATCATAGAGTCATACAGACAAAACCACTTCCATGTTTTGGATCAAGAGACAAACCTGTTACCCAGAAGAGAGGCCGGGTTAATGACTTCTGTGAGAAATTGGGTTACTGGTTGACTGGGGTGTGAGCCCTGATCAAACAGCAACCACAATCCTTGTCAGGGTAAGGCACAAGAAACCTCAACTTAACCTGTGCTCAACCCCCTGGTAGCTTGGCACAGAACAGTCACCAGGCGTAACTAAGAAGCAGTGTGTAAAGTATTTGTGAACACTTCAAACAGTAATGCTGTGAAAACGACACACAAAAGATCCTACTCCAGGTTAGAAAAATAGAACTTACATTTATAATTACAATAAGACCAAAACAACAAAAATCCAATCAGTAGAACAAAAGTTATGAAATTTAAAAAAATAAAGTGTAAAACAGCGCCTAAAAGCACAATGCGCCAACTGCGGCTATCTGGTTGCACTTGACAGGGTAAAAGTCAAAAGATCAGGCCGATCGCAATGGACCGCAGGTCAGATACAGTCATCTGTTTAATGCCTGGTCAGGAACTCACTGCAGCTGGGTCAAGATGTTGGGGCGCCTTATATGTCCTTGAGGCTCAGATCAGGAGGCCAGCAGACTAGCCTTTTCTTTTTTTTTACAGTTTTATATAGCGCAAACTTGACCCAAATTGGTTATCAGAGCGCTTTACATAGCACCAGTTGCGTTACATGAGGACACATTCATTTTTGTTAGGCACAGGGAGATTAAGTGATTTGCCCAGAATCACAGGATGTTCAGTGTCATTGCCGAGACTCGAACCCAACTCCCTAGTTTCGAGGTCGACTGCCCTAGCCGTTAAGCCAACTCCTCTCCCCTTGGAGTCACTCTGGGGTCCTGGGTTCAAGTTAAAGTTGCAGGTCCAGTCCTTCCTCCCAGGCAAGGAGGCAGCAGGTTAGCACAGCAGAGCAGCAGCTCCTTTAGAGCAGCAGCCCAGCAGAGTTGCAGTCCTTGTAGCAGCAGTCCATCTTCCTGGCAGAGTATCCACAAGTCCAGAAGTGTACTGAAGTGGTGGTGTTTGAGGTCAAGTGTTTATAAACAGTTGTGCTTCTGAAGTGGGGAGAAGTTTCTAGAGGCAGGCCTCTGAAGTGCATAGATGCCCTGCCTTCCTGGCCCTGGCTCCAGACTAACTACGGGGGTTTTGCAGCCCTTTGTGTGGAGGCAGGACACAGTCTATTCAAATGTAAGTAGGGTTGTGCCCAGGTCCTCCATCCCATCCTGCCAGTGATGGCCCATCCAGTCACACATAAGCTCCCCCATTGTGTGTGGCTGTCTAGGAGGAATCCACAAAGCCCAACTGTTAGCTACACCTACTCATGTGACTCAGAGACAGGCTGGGCTGCAGGCACCAAATGGCTAAAGCAAGAAAATGCCAACTTTCTAAAAGTGGCATTTTCAGAATTACAATTTAAAATCTGACTTAATTATAAGTTAGGATTTTAAATTGTGATTCCAGAGACACCAAACATGAAGGGGTTACCTGTTCCCATTTGGAAATTAAACTTATAAATGTAAAAAGGTAACTCTAATGTTATCTTATGGGAGAAGTAGACCTTGCCGTAGTCAGAAACTAATGTAAGAGTTTTTAATTGCCAGGACATGTAAAACTTAAAAGTAAATGCCCTGCTTTTTAAATACATTGCACCCTGTCCTCTGGCCTGTCCAGGGCCTACCCTAGGGATGACTTATATTTATTCAAAAGAAAGGTTTGGGCCTGTCAAAAGGTTTACTTTGCCAGGTCTTAATAGCAATTTACAAACTACACTCACAGGCTGCATTGGCAGGCCAGAGACATGTTTTCAAGGGGTACTTAATTGGGTGGCACAATCAGTGCTGCAGTCCCACCAGTAGCATTTATTTACAGGTCTTGTGCACATGTAGTAGGGACTTAGAAATAAGTTAAATATTACAATTAGGTATAAGCCAATGTTACCATGTTTTAAGGAGGGAGCACAAGCACTTTAGCATTGGTTAGCAGTGGTAAAGTGTGCAGAGTCCGAAGGCCAGCAAAAATGAAGGCAGCAAAAACAGGAGGTCTGAAGGCAAAAAGTTAGGGGGAAACCATGTCAAGGATGCCAATTTTAACAACTTCTTTCTTGCCACTATCCATATTATGATATTGGACAAGATAGAGGATGATTACCTTGGTGGACTGATTGTTCCACAAATGTTTCTTTTTGCTACAGATCTCACTCCATTGTTTTGCAACTCAGTTATCCAACCCATGACATTCAGAAACTTTCATAAAATTATTTACGAGGATGTGACACTGTAAACTCAGGTCAAAAACATGAAGTAGCCTGCATTCTTTAATAGCATCTAATTGCATCAAATTATTCTCAGCTACTTGGAGTGGGCGGGCATCCAAAACACCCGTAGTTCTGCACCGTACAGTGAGGCAGCCACTGCCCTGTGCCTATATAGTTGTAAAATTACACTGATACTTCTGGCACCAGCCTTATGTCTAAACTTTAAAACTGCTCCAGCCAATTGTCTCAAAACTAGCGTAGCCTTCTGTATTTGACTGCCCCATAGCAAATTCTCTGTAGATTGAATTCCCAAATAGTCAAACTGCTTAACAGTACCCAGGCGTTTACCTTCAACTGAAGATTTTCGCTTAAAACAGGGGGAGGCCTCAATACCATACACTATGTTTTGCTACCATTAATGGTTAGGGACTTCTTGTCACGATACTCCAGAAATCGTGTTAGTAGCCTATGGGTGGCATTTTCGGTTTGTGCCATCAATACCGCTTCATCAGCTGATAATAAACAGTTGGAATATCTATGGGATCTTCCATCAGACAGTCAACTGCATCATTTAAAAAAAAGGTTAAATAGAAAGGGAGCCAACACGCACCTTTGCTGGACACCTTTTTCGACCAGGAAGGGTATATTACACTCCCCACCGGCCCATACTGTACTTTGGCCGTATTACTAGTATGTAGAACCTGTATGGCCATTACTAGTTAGGGGTCAACAACCAGGTCCATCAGGGATCTCCACAGCTTCTCTCTGTCTACTAAGTTAAAAGCTGCTTTCAAGTCCACAAATATTAGGTGCAGTGATAACTTCCTCACCACTGTAAACTTATAGATCATATATAACCGGAGAGCCTGGTCAATGGTCCCAATGCAGGGCCTAAATCCAGTTTGCACTTCAGTCAAAATGTTGTGGGCATCGACCCACCCCTGAGGCAGTTGAGCAGGACTTTCCCCAAACATTTTCAAATACCATCCAGAAGGGAAATCGGACGATAGTTGGATGGGCTGGATCGGCACAATAACAGCTGAGCGCCATGAAGGGGGTGCAGCGTTTCCAGCAAATGCCGAATTGAACACTCTAGTAAGAATGCTGGCCCACAAATACAGCTCTTCATGATAAGTATATCAATAGGCACCATATGGGGGCCTGGGGCTTTATGTTTCTTTGCATCAGTCAAGGCTCTCACCACCTATGGTATTAAGATGTCAATTACACAAGGCCCAGAGCAGATGTTCTTTCGGGCTGACGGGGAGATAGTAGGGTTGGCACTATATAAATTACTAAAGTGGCTAGTCTGAACAGATGGCCCAACATAAGTTTCTATAATGTGCACTGAGCCCCTCACCACCCATGATACCAATTCTCAGAATATTTTGGAATATTTTTCCTGTGCAGCCTCCTTCATTTCCTCCCATGAGAGTCAGTTGATGCAGCAGTTTCTTGGTTCTCAGAAGGTGTTTATAATCAGCCCTACACTCTCTAAATTATAATTTACTTTGTGGGCTATGTTGTCATTGTACAGATGATACAACTCCCTTCATTCTACGGCATTACTCATCATACCAAGTAACCTGTATGCTCCTTTTCCCACCATCCAACAAGGAGTATGCAAGCCCAGTGGGCTTAGGTCACAGGGCCTGCAGCTCCTCTGCCATCCTATTGTAGGCTGTTAGGGTTGCACCGTTGTCACCGCAAGGAACGTTTAAAATGACAGAACCATACTTAATCAATATACTCTCTAGCAATGGCAGTTTTTGTAAATATTTCTCACTGCTCCATCTTATCCTCTTTCTATAGTTCAATACCACAGTCATATTTCTATGACTCCTTTCCACTGGGCTATTTTCGACAGCTCCATGCCTTAGGCATAATTCCAGGCAAAGTACCACAGGATCATGATTAATCTCCACTCTCCTGACAACTGTCATATTGTGCACACATTCCCAGCCCTTTATATTAATTAAAATATAATCAATTATTGATGCACTTCTCCCATTATTAAAAGCTGCCCTAACAGTGCTATCTGAGGGGGTAAAACCATTAATAAAGCGAGGGTGGTAGTTTATCAGGAGCTCAGAGAATGCACCTCCCTTCTTGGTGGATTTAAAATTGCTCATGGCTGACTCAGGAATACCCAAAGTACGATCTTCCAATATGACTTCATTGCTGATAACAACATTTCTTGGTTGTGTATTAAAATCTCCACACATCAAAAGCACATACTTCGCCCCTTTACTCTCCCCAAATAACGTGCGAATAGCTTCATCCTCCCTAATACTATTAATGCAAGTTACTAAGGGGCAGATTTATGTTGCATTTGCGCCACTTTTGCGCCGCCGTTGCGTCACTTTTGTGACGCAGCAGCGGCGCAAATCCTGCGCCATGGTGCGGGGTATTTACAACGTGACGCATCTGGGAGATGCATCACGTTGTAAAGCCCTGCGCCACATGTAGGCGTTCCAGGGCAGGTGGGGGCGTTCCGGCGCAGGAACGCCTCCTAAAAGTGGCTGAGTGAAATCTACAAGATTTCACTCAGTCACTTTTAGGCCCATGCTGCGTCAAAACCCTGCGCCTGCTTGAAGCAGGCGTAAGGATTGACGCAGCATTGTACAGATAGGGCCCCCCAGAGCATTGCTGGAGCTGCGTCGCGCTTGCGACGCAACTCCAGCAATGCGCCACTTTTACGGCACAGATGCGTCACGCATCTGTGCCGTTTTTGACCCATGGTGCGCCGCATTATAAATGCGGCGCATCCATCGTGGCGCAGCTGTGGTGCATAATAACTGGCGCATCCCTGCTGATATGCAGGGATGCGCCAGTTAACATAAATCTGCCCCTAAATTCCTACAGAGCACCTGTACCTCTGAGGACCACCCCGGAGGAATATAAACATTCACTTTATCAATTACTTCACCTTCTGGGCCCGTAAGCCAAATTCTCACATGTTGAGCATTAGAGGACAGTTTATCTGCCACAAGTTGCTCTAGCCTACATTCCAGCTTACACGACACCCAGACAGTGAGCCCACCCGAGGGCCGACCCCTCCGAGAGTGGGTGGCCTGGTTACTGCAATCCAGAAAACCATTAACGCTAATACCCTCCAGGGCCCATGTTTCTTGGAAGCAGCATATTTCATATTGTGCACCAAACTTCAAACAATGCTCATCCTCTATTTTACTACTCAGGCCTGCTATATTCCATGATAATAGGTACAAATTGTCTTTATTAAACTTGTTCGTAATAATGGCCCTGGATTGCCCAGTAGGACGCAAAGTGGCAGACTTGTGTGACAGACTCTTCCATGCTCAATCAGAGTCCCACCTCGGATGATTTCCAGACTTAGTTGCCAGCGTCGCTGCTATCTATGTCCGGTCATTGTGGTCAATGTATTGATGCTTGCCTAACTTATGGCGGTTCCCTATATTTGGGACAAACTGAAAAGATTTTTCCTTATTTAAGTAATCTAGGAAGTAGTCATGCTCATAAATGATAAAAAGAAAAATAACACGTATGAGCTATCACTGGATGTTTACTGGTTTCTTGCAAATGTTTGGATGCACTCAAAAATGTGTGCTCAGGTGAAGACTAATTTCTTTGGAGATCTTTCAATAAGGGGCTATATTTGGCCCACAAAACTCACATGATCACAAAAGCAGAATGCAGTTACTTTTTGCAAGGACCACAATTGTGGAATGCCTCTTTCTGAGAAGCAGACTGATATGTAACTGTAGTATAAGTTCAATGATGAAGCAGCAAGAAAAGAATTGATTTCCAGTGAGCGATTGACCTGCTCCATTTAGATTTATGCAGTTTCAAGGACTGGCCACCCAGTGGTGATGTTTAAGTCTTCTAGAAGGAGGAAGTAAGAGACAAATGTAAATTATTCACAAATATAAACTACCTTTGTGAATAGCCTCATTAGCATGTTTAGCTTACTCTTTATGTTTTCAAATTAATGTAGATCCATCAGGTTGTGGGGGGCTCAATTAAGTGGGGTAGGTCAAAACATATTAACTTGCTAATAACTGACGTGGCTTGATACATCCACATGAGCCTTGGGTTTCATGTCACATGTTTAGTTTTCTTAAGGTGCATCAAGTTTCATGTAAGTCATCAAGGGGATGGCTAAGTTAAGGGAAGGGGGGGGGGGGGTTAAAAATCTGCATGACATTTTGTAGCCTTTTAGAAAGTTAAACTCAATGCAGGACTCTCGGGATGTGACACAGGGAACTAAGTTAAAGGCAGAGGGGTTAAAAACCGTTAATTTGCTAATAACTTTGGCACAGTTAGTTTCAGGGATCTGCATGAAATTGATCAACCGCCACTTACTAAATTTAACCTACTCTTCATATTTTAAGTTTCATGCTAGCCCATCAAGAAAGAGAGCACGGTTGGACCGGGTAAAATGTGCTCATTTGCTAAGAGCTTTGCCACTAGTTAATGAATCTACATGAAATTGTGCATGTTAGCAGAAAGCCCAATGCAAGAATCTCGGGTTTCAACAAGATCTAACATGGGGTCACAGCTAAAGGGGTGTTTACAATCTCTCATTTGCTAATAACTTTGGTGCCATTTCACAGACCTGCACAGAATTTGGCAGCCACTTATCCTGTTTAACTTACTGATACTATGTTGAGTGTTAGGTAGATTTACCAAGACGGCATGCTTAAAATGGTTCTCAGGAAACAACTTGTTAATATTCATATAACATTAAGTCCTTTTCACAAATCTGCACATTTGTGAATGATGTACATGTTTAGAGTTCTTTTATTTTGTTAAGCTGAGCCTAGTAAAGGGACAAAGGTAAATGTTGGGCGTCAAAAAAGTTTTAATTGGCCAGTTACTTTAGCACGATTTGACAGATTTGTACAAAAGTTAAGATAACAGATTTTGGCTTAATTTGGTGCCGGCCTTGTGTGATGGAGTTTGCATGCAAGGGCAACCCCTGGCACACATCTGTGAGATCATCGGCAGACCATTTTGGGGATAACTTAGGGTTTTGATGGTGGGTTGCAAGTTATGGTTTGGGTAGAGGTATAATGGGCATTTTATACAGGTTTTTAGGTTTTGATGTGGAATCTTTACGTCACTTCAGCTGTTTTTTTCCAGTGATTTTTTTACACATGTGAATGTTAGTGTTTCTGAACCATATTTGAAATATGTGTTTGTCTGTTAATATCCTGACGCATGCCTTCACACGATGGTATGTGCAAGGAGGGAACGTGCAACCCCCTTAAACATACCTATAAAACGACAAAAAAGAAGCTCACACATCCTTTAACTCAGTTTCACCAATTATTGTGGTTTAACAAACTTAAGGAACTTACCATTTTAATCAAACAAAATCACAGAAATTCACCAATTATGGTTATCTCAAGTAACTATAACTTGTGCCCTAAATTAACTGTAACTCACACCTCCGCCATGCCCTGTGTTGTCATTAATGATGCCATTTCATATGTTACAATGACGATATCTATGATGTCATAGAAAATGTCATGAGTGATGTAATATGTGAGGTAATTAGTAGTGCATGGCAAGGGTGCAAGTTATAATTACTTTATAGTGCTAGCTAATGCTCGGATAATTAAGGGCAATCAAAGGACAACTGTGAATGAACTCCTTCATCCACCAACCATGCTACCAGTGGGCCTTCCGCTACTGTATTAGTCAAGGATCTAGTAAAGATCTATTCTCAAGATGTCCTTCTTTCTCTGTTTTCTCCAAATTCCAAACCCTTTGAATGATTCTATTGAGCCTCTTTGAGTGAGATTCTTCACCATAGGTGCCTACATTCTGCTTACTTCATGATTCTGCCATTAACGTCTTTAGAGCTGGTGTCACCCAACGACTGACGCCAACACTCCTTCCTCAGTGTGTCCGTCTGCCGCAGGCCAAAGCTGGGGAGGGCTGTAGAGGAACTTCCGGTGCATACACTGGAGGTTTCCTTACCCTAAACTTAAGGGTGGGGCTGAAGCAGATTCCCTTCTGCTTTGGTCCCCACTCCTTCTCATGTCCATTTGTGATCTCAGCATGAGGTGTGCTGAACCACCACTGGAGCAGAGAACAGCAGGTCAGTACACTGCTCCTGCGTCTGGTGGGATTTTCAGGGCACGTGATGCTACCCTACCTTTGAGGGAGGCATCTTTGGAAAGGGAGGTATTCCATGGGTGGTGCATAGGCATTCCCATGCATCCACCCTTGGACTTGGACTACAGCCAAAACCAAGTGCCGGCTTGAGACCGGTTTAACAAGGAGAAATATATTTACTTCTCCTCGTTATTTCAAGTTTGCATGTGTGCACACATACATAGAGCAAAAAGCCTCAAAGGGTAGCGTTTATGTAGGAAAGGCTCCCTTCCTGCAAAAAAACTATCCTGACCATAGCGCAGATACCCTTTGCACTAGGGTGCAAAGGTGCAAGGCAGCACACAGTGCACCAGCAGAGAGAGCACAACTGTGCCGTCTCTTCGAAGATATGGCACACTTCTGCTCTCCCCAGGTGATGCAATGCAGCACAGCAACTTTGCTCACAGCATTTCATCATTGGTCCCATGAAGTATGTTGTGGTATTGGGTATGTGGCAAGTTGAAGTAATATTTTAGTTTTTTTGTTGTCTTTTTTGTGTCTCTAGAGAAGTTCTTTTAAGGAGTTCATCGAATCACAGCATTGATAGGCTAGGTCCTTTTTCTGCTTTTACACGTTGTATGCTATCTAGATCTCACAGACGCACACATCCACCCACTGATTTTGTAGAATAGTTCTGCCTCCTATGTAGAACAAAGTGTTTCAGAGAAAGTTTTGGAAGGGTTTTAGACAGTCAACTGAGATGGTGTCTTAGTGGATGACTGCTGCCCGGGCCCTAATGCGACTAATGGAAGAGAGCTCTGAGGTAGGAACAGATACTGAAACAGCATCCAAGAGAGAGGAAAATGGAGCAGAATCTAGAAGAGATTTTTCAGTCGACAGGTGGTGTAACTCGTATTGATCCCACTCATTTTCCCACAGTGCCCTACAAACTTTGCGTAAATTGCTAAGATCGCACATTTATTTACATTTTGTGATTGGAATTTCTGGAATTTGTGGTGATCCACACATTGCCAACCACCTAGCATTAACCAATATATTTGGGTTGGCCAAGCGGCTGCAAAACAGAAAAACCCAAAACGCAAATTTGGAAAATCTTTTTTTCCCATTCAAAGCCAAAGTTTATTTTGTAATGTGGGTACCTGTTGACACCTGGTGGAGTGTAGGGTGGTGTGGCTTGCATGGATCACACAAAACTTTCTTACCCAGAAGCCCTTGCAAACCTCAAAGTTTGGGGAAAAACACATATTTTCCTAACATTTCTATGCAGAAATGTACTGGAATATGCAGGGTTCCACACATTTCCTACCGCCTAGCATTTCCCCAAGTCTGCAGATAACTACAGTCAGCAGCAGCCTGTCCATATGGCTGAGGAGCCACGCCTCCCACCTTTTACCAGGAAAGAAGTGTGTCTGTCAGGCTGGACAAAGGTCAACCTGACAGACACTCTTCTGGTTCAGGTCAGGCAGCCAGGAGCTAGATATGTGCTAAATGTTCATGCTCCTGGCTACTTGAGCTGAACTTTGCCAGGCTGAGTATTTCACCACCCTGTGGGTGTGACCTCCTCAGCCTGGAAAAAGTGCCTAGAGGCCCTCCTCCCAGTGCTTAATTCGTGCCGGTGCTTTCCGGTGCTTAGCACCGGCACTTATTTATCAGCACTGGGTCTTGACCTGCCTGGGACTGCATAACGTGTGTTACACAATAAAATAAGTGTTCACATTCTCACTTTGTCTCCGAGTCTCCGTGAAGAGCTGTGCCAGTAATAAATCCATTCCGTTCAGTCAGTGTTGCCGGTAGGCAGGCCACTGATTGGGCTGGATTTGGTCATGTGGGGCTGCGTGAGGCAGCGTGCGTAACCTTTTTTAAATTGTCGCCGCCGCCCGCCTTATGATCAGGACACACGCATGACGCACAGGCAGTTCGGCACTATTAGTTGAAGCTGCGTGTCGTGCAGCAGCTGGTAACCAGTAAGTAACCAACAGTTGATTTTCTTGAGCGTGGTGGTTTGCATGAACGTTACTGTTACAGGATGCAAGATTAGGGCTGAGACAGTTAGTTACGGGCCCGTTAGACTCCTCTTCGCATCTCGGAAGCAGTGAGTTGTTCAGAAATAGAAAGGTGTTGGGAAATCTGACATTGTCCCACGGCAGGAAAAACAGCAGCCCACTCAAATATGATATTGTTTCTTTGCTCTTTGATTAACGCCTTGTACGCTGAAGGATCGCTTACTACCCTCACTCCCATCCTCGGTTTTGGCCCTACTGTGCATTTGCACTGGAGTTTAATGTTCGGGCGGCACTTGCCCCTTCAGTGAACATAGTCAGACTGTCGAGCGCTGCAGAATTTTAACACACATTAATACAAAACAGTCCCCGGTGCAATAAAAAAAAAAAACACAACAAGTTTTGTCAGAAACAAAGCAGCATTTGTTTTGCTGATTATATTAAAAATATGAACCCATGAGTAATAATTTAACTTTGCCATTGAAGCACGGACATGCTGTTTTGTTAACACTGTGCTTTTGAGTAAACGTGCTTTTGAGTAAAAAGGCGGCAGCCTGAAACTCGCCCGATGCAGAAATATTTCAGGCCTCCTGGCCTCGCCTCGGGGACAATGTCAAACTGTGGTTAGTTTCAACTGTAGCCGGGGCTGTTGAATAATAATGGCAGCTCGCAGTGAGACCAGTGTCCCGGCGCAGTGGTGGGTGTACTGCCTGGCAGGGTCCAGACGGATGTCAGCCTTTGTTTTGGGCACATATAACTGCAGCGACATTTCTGGCCTTGGAATTCACCTAAAATGGGCTGAGGTGGAGAGAGGAAACTGAAAGCATCCAGGTCCGCATTCCCAGGTGAATCCGTGGGCAGCTAGATCTTAAGTGCAAATTCCACGGGGAAGTCATTGTCACAGTGAGGCCACCGTTTAACTACTGGCCTGACGTAAAGTAATGGGGCCCCTCTGCAGAATGTGGTAAGGGACCACCAAGACTCAAATCACTCAGTGAGATTCATAAGCAGGGTCGGATTGGAACATAATTAGGCCCGGGCACTCCCCCCAAAAAACGGCCCACATTCCCATATCGTCCGTTTCATTAATCACACCAGAGAGTTAGTCTCAGAATCTGGCAGGCTATTTTTTGTTATTGGTTTTGTAGTTTTATATAGTGTGAACTCTGCCTATTGGCACTGGAGCAGTGTACATGAGCACCTGTAACATTACACAAGATCCACTTTATTGTAATCTTATTTTAAGGGAGATTACATCATTTTCCCAGAATCACAGGAAGTTGAGCTGACGCCGGGACTTGCACATCGTTCTGTTAGTAGCTCTGACTATGAGCGACATTCAATTTGTTTTTTCCCCTGGGAAAGGTGGTCTCACAGCGAAGCTTCTGCAAGAGCTCCCTATTCCCCCATCCCTACAAACAAGGCCCAAAAGAGGTGACAAAACCCAGTTTAAAACAGGAACCTCATGACGAAGGTGTTCACCGACAGAGAACTCAGCTGTGCTGTAAGAATGTGCACCATGCAGATCACATAACTGTATTTTATGTGCATAGCTCTGTGGGTTTCTACTTTTGTCACAAAAGATCCTTTTGTTTCTGTACAGTTCACATGTTACAATAATAATCTAGCTCAGTGCGCTATGAACTGCCATCAAAGAGCTGCATGCAAACTACATGGTACAGGTTACAAAGTTATGTGTTTTTCAGTCTTTCATTATCTTAATGTTTCTAAAAAGGGTTTGTTTGGGCAGGAGTAAATTCTTATTAGTAAATGTAACCCTAACCACTGTTACGTTTTGAATCCCAAGTGTGTGCTTCTCCAGCCCAAGCACTCTTAACCCCTTCAGTGCCCGCCCCTTTCCCCGCCCTGTGCCGGCGCTTTCATTAGCGGGCGGGGTTTATGACGAGCTGGTCTCGTCATGGGCACAGCGCAACCGCGGCCCATGACGAGACCAGCTCGTCATAGGCATTGAAGAGGTTAAAAAATGGCAACACCTGGTAGTGCCTTTGGTCTTATGTAACATTTTCTATACACTGACTTACACATATATTATTCATTGTCTTTATATGTGTTTGATGTAAAGTGCTCCGACACCATAATCTGGTATGAGAAGCACTATAAAACAAATAAAATACATGAGAAAGGGGCTATGGAGAGATGAGGGGCGGGGACTTCCTATCAAAACTTTACTTGAAGAAGGCTCCTATGCTGAAATTCAGATTGCGTATTACATCTGGCTTTCAGCAATGCCAGTTAAGGATGTGGGTGGAGCCAATAGAGTGAGTGGGTGGAGCCGGGGAAAGTGGGTGTTGGCCTCCGATAAACATTTGAGCACCTGGACTTCATATTTTACAAATTAAGCACTGCCTCCTCCTCATGACAAAAGGGAGCAGCATTGATTGCATCGGACCTGAGCACTTCCGTTTTAAGCCCTGAAGTGCCCAGGCGGCCTGAGTGTCAATCAGTGACACCTCATCACAGACCCAATCCCACTCTGTGAAGAGATTGAGACTTCTGCCTTCCCTCATTGGATGACCTAAGGTCACCCAATGAGGGAAGGCACCTGTCCCAACCCTCTTGGGACCTCTGAGGCTTGGGAGTGCTGCCTTCCCTAATTGGCTGACCTTAGAAGGCAGCAGTCCCAATCCTCCTGGGACCCCCGAGGCTTCCCTGTCAGAGACCTTATGTTGAAGTATGTTTTATGTGGGTTTTTTTTTGGTTTGGTGCATGCGTGCATGTGTGTATGAATGTATGTGTATTTGTCAGTGAGTGTTGTGAATGTGAGCATGTGCATGTGGGAATGATAGGTGTGAGTGAGATGCATGTATGTGTGTGTGAGCCCGCCCTCCACACACCCTCCCTGGTAAAATTACGGGCCGCCACCTACTACAGTGCCCCACTTGTGTGGGAGGGCCAAGAGACTGCAACAGAAATGTTCCTAAACATTAAGCGGAGAGATTAGTGATAGGGGTAACATCGGTATTTGAGGCCAGATCCTGCTGCCACCCATGGAAACCTACCAACCACAGGCATTTTTTAAATGTAGACACCTAAGGGATTCCAGGGTGATGTGCCTTGTGTGGATCCACCCACAGTGCCCCGCTACCCTCAAACATTGCCTAAAACCACACATTTTCCTTACATGGATGGGAGATTCCGAAATAAGCAGGACTCTACAAAATTCTTACCACTAACATCACCCAGGAAAACTTTGAGGGATCTTCACTATGATTCCTTGCTGAATTCAGAATTGTATCTACTTTTCAGAAATGTATAGCTTTCCGGCATTATCCATGGGTTTCACACTTCTTTTCACCACAAACTGGTAAGTAGGCTGAAAGCATAAAAATTGTGAAAAACGGACTACCTCTCAGAAAAATTGCAAACCCTGTGGGAAAAAAAGTATTTTTGATGCAGTTCTGCATGGTTCTCATCGCTGGGTAGATGGTGACTTTAGTGCAGGAAACCTTTCTTTAATGCCATTTGTAGGGGGAAAAAACACACTTTTTGCAGAGCACCTTTTTTCCCAAACACTCCCAAATTTAGCTATATTTTGCCTATTTTCTCAGTCTCCCTCAGTGGAGTCCAGAAACCCTGTGATGTTGGGAAAAAAGGATGCCAATGTGGTGGGGATACTTTATGTGGAAAAAAATAGTTCCCATTAGCTTCAAAATCATAACACAATGACTCGGTGGAAAGGGCAGGAGGAACAGTGCTGGTGATCACTTACAACTTGCCCCCATGACTGTTTAGCCTTCAGTTAGAATCTTAGAGGCAAATCTGTTCCTGCACATTCAAATTCATGATTGTGTGCTTATTTCTGTTGTACGAACCCTCATGTTGCTTTGTTCAATCTACATGTATTGTTGAAGGAAATAGGTTGCTTCATCCTTAAAAAGGAGAAAGCGATCCGCATGGGCATCCTTAATTTTGCCTGGAGAATTGACAAGCCCTTTTGCAAATTGTAGCAATTACCTTTCAATATTCTATATATAATAATATAATATGACACTCATGAACACATAGCCCAGGCAGAGATTTAGCCACCTGTTGGATCTCATGTATTCGTCATCAGAATTAACAATTTTTAACAATCCCACCCCCCTCATCTTGGCGCATGATTTGGGCATTCCCTTCCAGTATATGAACCCCTTCTCCTAAATCACAGGGATCTACTCTTATTTAGATTTAAATAGACTGTAGGCAGTTTAATATGGATTACCCCAATTCATTGATTTCCCAAGCCTTAAAACACTTTGTTGCAATTCTTGGCTCGCTAATGTGCTTGCTCAATCCCTGCCATTGCACAGGCAGAAAAAAATCTACTGGTGGACAGCTTAAATCCAGTCCTTGGTTTACAACAGACTTAGCCAAGCCCAAACTTGAAGTTCATCAAGCTAAGCGTAATCCTACCAATTTATTTAAAAAAATCATTATTCCTTACTGGCTGGCTTCTATAAAGATAAAATGTGTCCGTCAAAGTTAGTGTATTTTTCTGATAGGATTAGCAGTGACCTAACCTCCCAAGGAACTGTATGGGATTGTTGCCTAGCAGAAATCTCACACAATCGTTGAGTCTGATGTTTCCCCCTCTATACACCTTTGTGAAGAATGGTTGTCTTTAACTGATGGTGAAATCTTAAAAGTCATATATCCCATCATGCAAGACTAAATTGCTTTCCTGAAAGACTTGTTCAGAGTGCCCCAGCCAGGCATACCATACTGCCAGGTGAAACATTTTACTCCCATTTTTAGGCCCATCTCCTTGAAGCTTTTGCAGCAAGTCAACCTTCAGTTTCCCTGCTATGAATCATTTGACCCTATGCTTGGTATAGAAGCTGCTGACTGTGTTTAATTCTCCATTGCCAAGAGGGCTAGTACCACCTGCCTAGAAGATAGCCATAGTAGGTCCCTTCTAAAGACATCATCCCTGAGTGTGGATGCCTTAATAGTTTTCGTCTCCTCTCTTTGCTTCCATACCTGGGCAAGATTCTAGAATAATTTGTTCTTGCTCAACTCCAGAGCAATGCAGTGGTTTGATCGCATTTTTGGCTTATTTAAGGTTTGTGAAGAGCATTCACCTACTTGTACTGTTAGTTCTCATAGATTTGTAGGAGGGTAGAGGACAGAGGTGATGATGGTGCCTTTGTGCTATTACATTTCTCTGTTGCCTTCAACACTATTGACCACACCACCACCCTGAGACGTGCTAAAGTTGATTGGTGTGGACTGTTCTCAGCTGGATACAATATTTACTAGTGGACAAGAAGCACTGTAAAGCCAAAGATCTCTCTCCTAGCGCTTCATTTTGTAGTTTGTATTGAATCTGTCATACATCCCCCAACCAATTCACTGCAAGTCTCTGAGACCAGGTTCTGTACGTACATGGACGACATACAACTAATCAATGGGCTGTCACAAACATCCAGCTGTACATCAGAGGTTACATGAATATCTGGCCCATTTTTCGATATATGCTGGTGGATGTTGGTGAACATGTTCAAGCTTACTCTGCTAAAGACAGCTCTCCGCCACCTAAGGAGGCTTCACCTCTGTGGAGTTCTTCCATATCACCCTCTGCAAAGGGTATTCTACCAGCTTTTGCTAAGGCAATACGCAACAGGGGTGTCTACATTGATGACAAGCCGTCTCCGCATTTCTAGGTTGCCAAAGAATCCATCACCCACTTTCTACAAATAAAGACATTTGGGTGAGGCTGCTTTCTATGTGCTAGTGCTCAGCACCCTAGTCCTGTATCAGCTTGAATATGGCAACAAGGTCTCTCTAACCATCCAAGAGAAGCTGTTTCTCAAATCCCATTTGTTTGGAATGTTGATGAAACTGCTTACAGATAAGTTTCGCTGACATCACTTCTCCTCCATTTTGGACATTAGCTGCTTGTGCAGAGGAGAGTATTTTTTAAGCAAAGCTCCTTACTCATAGGGCGTTTTACCTCAAACCCCAATTTGCTTGTTTCCATGTTTATCTGAAAGAACCGGGTGAAATGCTTCTTTCTGCATCTAGCTTTACTTCAAATCCCTAAAATGAAAACTTTCACATTTGGCGAACTGGCTTTTCTTTAGCAGCAGCAAAAGCCTTGAACTGCTTACTTATTTATCTGTGTAAGGAAGCTTGGCTTTAAGTAATTGCTAGTTTACAATCGCACTCCAGGAAACAGCCACAAACACAGCCATGTGCACACGCTCCCAACAAACACACACTACCCAACACACTACAACACCCAAATTCATTCCAATCTTTCTATCGCCACACTAAACTCTGTTTGACCTACAAGAGTACAAACCTAGCACAACTAATGCACATGAAAAAACACTAGTTATTACTAATCTACTAACTATAAAACTCTAATCTTGGGCTCTGGAGTAGAGTGCTACTTCTAGCAAAGCACTTCAACGCCTCGTTAGGGGTAGTAAGCACTATATACATGCAATTTACAATTACAATTTGAGCTTCAGCCCTCTTGAGCTGCATCAGTGATGTCAGTGGTGACGTCATTTGTGCAGTGAGACAAAGAACAGTGTACTGGGGGCAGGGAGTTGGTTGTGCAGCCTACTTTAAATTGTGAATGTCAATAGTTTATAGGTTTTTGATCATAATCACTGTGTTCGGCTCTTATATTTGGGCAGATGATACATAAATTATCCTCCAGCTGGAAGAAATCGTTCAGACAACAGCCTCTTGAAGTACATGACATTGCAGATGGATCAAAACATATTTACACTCAAACCAGCAAAGAATAAGCATTGAGTAGTTATTCAGAGAGTAGATACACGTTCAACCCAAGAAATCTGTAAATCATGAACACAAACCTGTCCCTGATTGTATGAAAATGTTACATTTACGTTCTGGTGTTTGTCATTCTCAACCTGTGGATAACCCTGCGTTAATGTGGTGCAGTGGTGTAAGAAGAGCCCACGCAGTCCCTATGGTGCAGGGGGGCACTCGATCTCCAGTGGGCCCCCTCCGGCACTGTGCACTGGTGGCGGGTCCCTTGACTGAGAGATCCTGACTGTGTCCAGAAAGTGGGAACCGTCTCCATATAATTTGCAGGGGGGGCTCATGTTTTGTTATGCCACTGATGTGGTAGCACCAGAAACTGCTTCCATGGGTGCTGCCACAAAATTGTGGACACTCAGTACAGCATACCTATTAATGCATCATATGCGGCACTAACCATTAACTCTGATGTTTTTGCAGTTCTGTGTTTTTTAACAGTTGAAGACATGAGTTGGAAACTTTCACTTACACCCCGTGACGTAAAATTGTGCCTCAACCCATTTTCTTGCTCTCGCTTTTTTTCTTTTTTCTCTATACCCTCCTTTAGTCTCTAATGCTTCATTGCTCCAGGCTGAAGCTGATTGTGTTGTGCCAATGACTACATGCATCAGCAGATCTTCGCAATCTCTGGTATGGGGAAGTCATCTGGCCCTTACCTTCACTTTGTTTGTTCTAATCAGTAGGGGTTCCTACAGATTCCCCTGGCTTATATACAGAGTAGTGGGGCCATGACTCCACAGGAGACACTGAATTTAAAGATCAGGAAGAGGAGATGAATCAGGAGATGGGGCAGTGTCTTTACCACTGGGTGCCATCCCAGGTAACCTTGTCTGCCAATGATGTATCAAAGTAGCCTACTAAGCAACCATTCTCCTTCCATATGAAGGTTACTCAAGCTCTGGGTACAGTCAGATCAAGAAGCTCTTGATAAGCCATAAGAATAGACAAGGTTTGGGCTATAGTGAAATGAGACTAGTCTTCAGAAAATTCTTATAACACTGGAGCCCAATGACTCCCGCCCTAATAACAATTGGCTTTACAGAGGGACGTGGCCATGCAAGATTGCCAACTAGCCGCATTTCCCCTGGCTCCTGCTGGCAACTAAAATATTTTGAAACATCCTGGGGACTGTGGTATTCTAGTAGCACCCTAACCCCAATACTACAGAGTAGGGACTCGCTGCGGCTGCTGATGAGCCAATTTGCGGCACGGGGTCCACGTAATGGCGCCCTGGCAGGTTGCAGCCTTGAGAAGGTGTGCAAGGCAAGAGACGCTGGATATCAAGACGGTCAGGGGGAATTAGAGCCAGCTGGCAGTGTTGGCATCGGGGGCGATGAGTCTAAGACATTTGCTTCCTGTGTAAAATCGGGATTCTTGACTATTACATTGGGGGTTCTGGAGCTCTCGCTTGCAGTGTGCTAGTCCTTGCGCTCCTTCTCAATATACAGCCTTACATTGCCTCCTTATGTGACAATGCTTAGAGATTGGTCAGAAGGAGACATCTGTGGGAAAGATTATCTCTTGGAAGAACTGGATACTTAACTTCAGAGACATTCTTTCTTGTGCATACATAAGCATTCTTTTAAACTTCTGGAATAAATTTCGTTATTTTCTGCCTCCTACGTTTTTCTCCATCCTGCCCTCGAAGAGTGGACAGAAAACAAGTGTAACTGGTGCCATCTGTTCCGGGAGGTCCCTTTAAAGGGCAAATTTGTTTGGTACCTCTCAGACCCGAGGTTGACACCACAATTCCCCTATCTGGAAGTGGTAAAAGTGAATTGCTGTGAAAAGTTCTGCAACCAGCCAGTGGACTGGGAAAGGTTCAGGCTGGAGTTCCTGCATGATCATCTGTATTCATCAGAACGAACATTATCAAAATTGAGTATCTTGTCCTTCATTTCTTCCCCCTGTACAAGTTGAAGGTTCGGGTTCTGCCAGCTGTGGATTTACAGAGTGTTTTCTTTAGCTTTCGATCTTATAGGACCAAAGGAAATATCTCTGATTCCCTGTGCCGACATTTTCAGTACATGATTCTATTTAGTGTCAATAAAACGCCGAGCCTTTAACAAGAACATAGCCTCAATGGCTGCCTTTCTGTAGGTGTAGAATGCCCACTACTACCCCAAACTGTATAAATTTCTCATGAGAGCATCATTAAGGGTGGTGGCATAGTCCAAAATATCTTTGGCTCTCAGATCCTATTCAATCTTCCATTCTCCCAAATCCTCCAAGATTCCATCACAAAGGATTCAGGGGAAACCAATCCAATCCAAAAAGCTTTGTTCGACAACATATGTCATAAAAGGAGATCTACAGTAAATTGGAATACTTTCCAGCCGTAAAACACAGCAATTTCAGGGGAAATATTGGACAGGAGTTTTGGAAAAGGTCTGTCTCTTTAGAGGGTCTTGGTCATCAGACGATTCACATACCCCTCTCTCAGAAATAAGACCTCCTGTAGTCCAGACATCTTGCATAAGTTTAATTCCCCGTGCCAGTCTCCTCATGCATTCCCTTCACCTCCAACTGATGTAGTACTGAGATTTCATGCCTGTTCCTGTCCTTTCTTTACTGGTTCCAAACATGAGGTGGTAGTCAGATGCTCTCATACCCACACCGGCATCTCTATTCCCATCCCTCATCTGCAACTTATGATTGCAACCAATTCTTCAGATAACGGTTCAGAAGTTAATGCACAAAATGCCTGAACAGTGACGTTTGGGACAGACTCAAGTTGCCCCTTCCCATAAACATTTTGGAACAGAGGCTATCTTCTGAGCCCTAGGTACCTTTTTCCAGCAGTGAGACTAAAAGTGGCAAGGGTGCACAGTCAGCACATCAGCTCTCCTGTAGGTCCAAAAACGAAGGACACATGCACCCTGCAATTTGTGGATGGCAGTGTAGCTATTGGAGTGGCCAAGGAGTATTTCTCCTTGGCTTCCACACTACAGGAGTCAATGAAACAAGGGATAACAACCTGAGGTTGTGTCTCCGCTCTCCTCATTTTTAAGATACACTTGGAGGACCTCAGACCATATTTAAGTCCTAGATTGCTCAGCCACCAATTTCTTTTCAATGAACATGAATTCTGGGTTTAGCCAATTCATTTACAAGATAGGGAAGGGCCTTTCTCCCACAGTAAGGCATGCTTTTGAACTTTTCAACAAATATGCTATAGCATTATTCCAGTGATCTTGCAGAAGATAAGAGGCATACCAGTTCTTTCAGTCATTCTGTTGATTTCAACTAGGCTCCGGCAAATGTGTTCCTCAATCCTTCTCAATTCCCTCAAGAAGAAACACACCCACCTCTGCTATGTAGGAATTTCCTGTCCATGGATGGAAGGTAGGTGCGGGTCCCTACCCTACCATTTTTTATTTGGAGTACCCAATTTTAGTGAAGCTGACTTATGCCTATATTGGCCTCTTCACAGTGAATTTGCACACTATTGCAGCTGACAGGAGGTACTACACTGCAGTACAATACAGTAACAAGTGGCTATAATTCTTTCATTGGGCTAGCAAAGGAAGATCGATTCATTCATTTGAACGGTGGGTGATCTCATAATGTGTTCCTCGACACTCTCTGAATAAAGTGCCCATGTATTCAACTTGTATACCTACATAGTGACCACAAATGCCAATCAGAACTGGCCTACACGCTTTTTCCCCTGCCTAAGAGACTGTTAAGTGACACTGAACAGGCCTGGTTCGCATGTGTTCCACAGAACGATGCCTCACCTTCTTTTGGGACTTCAACCAGGTTTTAATCAATATGAAGCTCCTCTCTTTGAAGACTTCTTTCTTGATGGCCATTATTTCAACCAAGTGCCTTAGTGAGCTCAAACTTTTATATCCTGTAGAATTCTGAATTGTATTTAATGAGGCAGAGTGGTCCTCAGAACTCATCCCACCTTTGGACCAAAGTACTGAGAGAATGTTTGCCGAACAATAATATTTTTTCTCCTCCCTTTTTTCGGTACCCACATGCTTCCTTAGCTGTAGAGGTACAGCATAACTTGGATACAAGATGAACTGTATATTTTCATCTTGGTGTAACCATATCATTTTGACTGCTATGGCTACAATGAGCATATGCCTGTATCACCCTCTATTACACTCTGTATTGAACTATTCCCCTAGCTAATTTTCCATGGATCCACTTTTCATAGAGTTATGCAGAACGTCTATGTGGGCTGCCCTACAAGCATTCTGCACAGACTATGCTCTCAGGGGTTGCTCCCTAAGTGTGGAACAGTTTTAAAAAGAGGTTCTTTTGTTAATTTGTTTACCTTACCCTAATATGATTGATACTGCCTTCTCTGCCTCCCTTTTCTATTCTCATTGCTGTAGAGTATCCCAATATGTTGCAAATGAAAAGGAACCGGGGCTAGAAATCATTATAAAGTTAACTTTAAAATAACGTGATTAATTCCTGTTTCCCATTTCCATTGGTTTTACACGAACCCAGCCATCATTTGCCACACATATACTGCCACACACCCAGATTAAATTGGGCTCTGGATTATTTTCTGAAGGATAATGCTACCCACAGATATATCACCCTTTGAATTCCCCTGGTGCCACTCTGCATTCGGAAAAACTTGTAATAGCACCAACATCCTGCTAGGTGATGCCATTGGCCTCCATCATGCTCTTTACCTCTATGAACAAGACTACATGGAGATGCATGTAGATGCCATATCTTTGTCATACGCTAGTTCTTTTTTTCCCATCACTATTTGATGCATATGTATCTGAAGATGTTTCTGACAGAGATACAGAGGTTCTATGGATTTTACTTGTTTACCAAACCTTTTTATCCTTCAAATAAAATTTGCCCTGGGAGTGATGTGATGTTGCCACCAAAGAGTATTGGCTTCAAACCATGTTGAATGTGTCAAAAGAAAATGTCATCAAAAAAGCAGGGACACCTGCTGGTACCATGCACTGTTCACTGGGTTTTCATCTGGACCCCAAATTATTAATGAAATGTAAACAATAACGTAAACACTTTTGTTAACAAGGTTCATTCAAGAATCATTGTATTCAATGTATTGATGTGTTATTCAATTCATATGCAATGAAACCATTACATTTTAAATTCATAAACGTGAAATACAATGTTTTGTACATAATTGTACATAACATAGATCAATCTTGATATGTCACAAAATAAAACGAAATCAATTCATCTGTCTTTTGCAAGCGGCCCGATGGATTTCGGGACTAAAAGTCCCTTCTTCAGGGGAAAACCATATGAGGTCATAGAACACTTTAAAAGTCTTCCTAGTGAGAGTACGTATGGAAAAAAACTATCAATCATTGATTACCCAATGAAAATCGGAGTAAGTATTTCTTTAAAAGGACGGTGCAGAACGTAGGTCTCAGTAAATGGTTAGTAATCCCTAGTGCGGCCAATGTCGTCGAATTTTTAAACAGAGGCATGCTGTATTGGAGAATGGACTTGAAGCCCTGCCCACTCCGCCCATATTTGTAATTGGCTTATGTCATTGTCCTTTGTAAATGCTGTCTTCTCATTCATTAAAAGGGTTGTTAGTCCCTCCTTAGTACCGCCTTATCTTAATTTGTAACCTCTCATGAGGACTGACCCTTTTACACGGTATGCCTTATTTAGTCTGAAAGCACTATTTTGTTTAATGAGTTTCTCCTACTGCAGGCACGACATGCTTTCCTGCAACATTCAGCGCGCCATGCACGCTTTCATGGGGCACTTTTACCAAAAAAGCATTTGTTTGTTAACTTGACAAACAAATGCTTTTTTGGTAAAGGGCGCCCCATACTGCGCTTTCACTTTATTATCGGCCGTGGACATTTCTTCAGACCCGGCTCGTCTAAAGAAAGGGGCATGGCCTCTAATCTAATCGCATTTTTGAAACTTTGACCTATTGGTATTGTAAATGACAATGCCTTTTATTATTGCAGGTTTTTTTAAACACATTAATAAAAGGCATTGTCATTGACAATGCCAATAGCTCAAAATCTCACAATTGCGAGACCTATTGCATTGCAAATACTTGTTAAATTTTGGACCTCTGCTGTGAGTGTAATGCCCTTAAGGAGTTTCATCCATTGTAGGTTTCTGTAAAACAATGGATTTAAGGTAATTCCCAGTGCTCCCCTTTTAAAATAAGGTGCTTTGCTGCACAACTGGGGCGAGAGGTTCTTTGCAGGTTACACATGGAACACAGGCACACATGAGTACTCATATGCAGTTGAGCTAAGAAGATTGTTTCCTGAATCAGCCTGGCCTCTTGCCACAGGTAAGCCGCATAATTTGCCTTGCCTTGATGCATAATTTAGTCAACCCTCCCACATAATTTGGTTCTCCTTGCTGCACAATTCTAGTGGCCTGCTTATAATACGGTTGCATGCTAAGAACTGTTGAGAAACAGAAAAGGACAGACATATCTCGAAGATAAACCCCTGTGTGGAGCGGATGGCTTCTCCAAAATTTCCTGGATTTGTGTTGTGTTGGATCCTGCCGCCTGAGCTTGCGGCACTACTTACCTGCCTCCCTCTGAGGCCTGTAGAGGGTAGACATGCCGGGGACCTTTAAGGAAATGGGTCCTTGTGGATGTGTTTGTATTGGTCCTGGTTGTGGGTGCACTATGATTCGGTACCCCTAGCTCTTGCTGGTTACAGAGGTACCCTGGAATTGGCAGAAGGCTTTTGGTGCTTTGGGAGTGCAGAAAGGGAGAGTGGTCGGCTGCAGGAGGACCCCCTGGACTGGAGACTATAAGGGCTGTACAGGTAAGTCGATCCGGGCTCTCCGACTCCCTAAAGAGAAAGAAGCCTTGTCAAGGGACTGTAGCGAAGCATCAGGAGATTCACATAAACATTTGTGGGACAGGAGGCTCTATAGAAATGCTCCTAACAGCTGGAGTTCACCACCTAGAGTCGAACGCCACAAACCCCATCAAAGGCAGCCCATTAGTCAGTGTGTTTTTATCACACTGACTAGGGGTAAAAAATAATCATAATCCCCTGCTTGCGCTTCTTAATTTGAATGTATTCCCTTGTGGTGCCCAAGGAGAAGTAAGGATGCCAATGAACGTGTTTTTGAGGGCTCACTGGAGTTTTAGCAGGTCCCTACTAAGGTACCATACATATTTAAAATAATAAAACATCACTGGGGACCCCCAGGAGAATTTTACCTTTTTCTATGCTGTGTAAGCATGTGGAACTATTAAGGTTCTGAGTCCTTTTTCTTTCTTTTTTTTTTATTTTTTTTTTATAAAAGTCCTTTATTGCATTAGTACACAATACACAGCTTCCAGCCTACAACCCCTCCGGCCGGCCGCGCAGTATGTAACATTTGCATTGCTTCGTATAGTACACAGCCCAGTGCCGTCAACCCGGGGGTACGGCGGCGCTCTAAAGTGCAGGTGTCTCACAGTTTCAATGAGGATATTGAAAGACTCAGTTTTCTCTTTTGTATAGCTATAAACAAGAACATGTTGCGAGGCTCGCAAGTGAGTCCCATAACCGAACAACCCCCTCCCCCCCCCCCCAACCTAACTAAGCAAGGTCACCTTGTTGAGCACAGTACGTCCTCCTATGTACCGGGGATGCAACTATAGTGCTCATTCTGAGGCACCTGGGGCCACAGGGTCGCCAGGGTCCTCACATATCTCCTGAGCTGCCTTGCGTGGTGGGCGGAGGCTCGCAGATGCCTCCCCTGAAATCGTTCCAATTGGACCACACTTCCCCCCACTTTCGGGGGCACCCCCTCGCTACATATACAGTTTTTTCCTGTATCATACACCAGTCCATGTCGCTGTGCCAGTCTGTCAGTTTTGGTAGACCAGGGCTTCCCCAAAGTCTGGCAATGTTTCTTTTTGCCACCATTTGTCCGAGCGTCACCCAGAGCCTCCCTTTCGGAGGCAGGTCCGTTGGCTCCCATATATTGAGGAGACACCTCTTGGCCTCTGGGCGAATCTCCACCTCCCATACCTCCTGCATACACTGCACCACCCTTCTCCAGTACCGTTGAATCTTCGGGCAGCCCCATAATATATGAAAGAAGGTACCCGTGGCACCACACCCCCTCCTGCAGAGTGCTGTGTCAGCCCTCCCCATTAAGTGTAGCCTAGTACAAGATATATATGTTCTATGTAGTACCTTCAGTTGGATTAGCCGCAATCGGGCTGATATAGCGACCTCACGCGGGGAAGCCAAAGCATACAGCCATTCTTCGTCGTCTATCTCCAGCCCCTCAGCAACCCATTTCTCTCTAAGGGGTAGGAGCATGTCTGGGGGATTGTTAATTAGTTTTTTGTATGTAAGTGATATGGCGTGTTCTGTAATGTGCCCGTCTAATAATCTATCTTCGAGCGGGGAGGATTGTGGTAGTTTGGTCCCCAGTGGGATATTAGCCTGCAGGGAGTGTCGCACCTGTAAGTATCTAAAGTATTCGGTTTGCGCCAGCTCATACGTGTCACGTAAGTGGGCAAACGTGTGGATCCCTGTGGGGCCCCAAATATCCTTGATTTGGGAGATTCTGATCAAGTCTCAGTTGCGGAAGCCCTTGGTACGTCCCAGATTACCTAGTTTTTTGGAGGCCCAGAGTGGCGTGCCCATTGTAAGAACTCCTGACCACCCAAGCTTCTTCTGAGCAATGTGCCATACCTGTACCGAGTGTAGTGTAGGTCCAGTGAGTTGACGCGTACCTCGTGTGGAGTAGAGCGCTATCTCGTAATTCCCCCCGGGAAGCAGCCACCTGTCCATACCGTAGGCGGGGTCATTCCCCTCGCCATACGTCCCTTGGTTGATCGCTGAGAGGTGGGCTGCCCAGTAATATTTGCGAATGTCTGGAAGGGCAATACCGCCATCGTACCACCCCAGCGTGAGCTTGGTCAGGGCGATTCGGGGCGACCCGGCCCATAGGAGGTCGCGCAGTGCCGCCTCAATCGCTACGAAGTAGGCGTTAGGGACTAAGTCTGGATAATTTTGGAGCGCATAGAGGAACCGCGGTAGCGCTAGCATCTTAAATAGGGCTGCTCGGCCCAATATAGACAGCGGTAAGTGCTGCCAGGATTTAGCCTCCCGTTGGAGCCGACTTAACGGCGGTTTGAGGTTTCGATCATATAGTAGGGCCTTGTTGGTGGTAATGTATACTCCCAGGTACTTGAACCCGTCCTCTGCCACCGTGATAGGGCACGTGTCCGGGAGCCTCGGAGGATCACCATGTAGGATGTAGAGATAGGATTTGTTCCAGTTGACCCGGAAGCCGGAGTTACGACCGAAACTGGCAAGTATGTCGAGCACCGCAATTATCGACCTGCGCGGCTTGCAGAGGTACAGGAGGATGTCATCGGCGTAAAGGGATATTCTGTCCTCCCGTCCTTCCGCCCAGACTATACCCTTCAGATAGACGTCCTGCCTTATCCAGGCCGCAAGCGGTTCAAGGGAAAGGGCGAAGAGAAGGGGAGAGAGGGGGCATCCCTGTCTAGTCCCTCTCTCGAGTGCGAAAACCTCAGACACCTCATTGTTCACCAGCACCTGTGCCAGGGGTTCTGCGTATAATAGACGCACCCAAGCTATAAAGTGGGGTCCAAAGCCCAGTTTGCGCAGGACTGCGAACATATATGGCCACTCTAGGATGTCGAAGGCCATGGCGGCGTCCAGAGAGACCACCACCGCGTCCTCCTGTAATCTGTGGCGCTGCCCCAGTACGCCATTTAGCCGTCTTATGTTAAGGGCCGTGTTGCGATGGGGCATGAATCCCGATTGGTCAGGGTGGACCAACGAAGGAAGAACCGATTTGAGCCTATTGGCAAGCGTCTTGGCAGTATTTTGGGCTCCGCATTGAGAAGCGAGATTGGTCTATATGACGCACATGAGTCATTGGGTTTCCCCTCTTTCGGTATCGCCACTATGGTCGCTATACGCTGATCACGAGGCAACACCCCTATCTCCCTGCTCTGTTCGAACATGAGTTTCAAATACTTACTGGTGACGTCCGGATTCAGCTTATAAATCTCTATGGGGAGGCCATTGGGTCCTAGGGCCTTACCAAGGCGGAGGTCGCCTATTGCACGCTGCAGTTCGTCCTCGGTAAGCGGGCTATCCATGGCCTCCCGGTCTACATCTGTTAGGGAAGGCATTCGAATATCGGTTAGGAGGTCTATAGAGTCTTCCTCCGGGCGGTCCGACTCCCGCCTGTAGACCTGTCGGTAATGTCTTGCAAACTGTTCCACTATTCCCCGGGGCTCCGTAACTACATGCCCCGACTCGGTGCGTAGTTCTGGCACCACCTTTCTGGCCTGTTGTTTTTTCTCGAGCCAGGCTATAAGTTTCCCGGCTTTATCGCCCTGATCATAGAGTCTACCCATCTTATTCCGGGCAAAAGTCTGAGCCTCTTGGGTAACCAGCGCTCTGTACTCCGCCGCCTTTAACTGCAGCTTGTGTCCGACGTCCCTGGCCCCAGTATCTGATGCCTCCCTCTCTAGAACCTCCAGATCTGCCTCAAGTGTCGTGACCTGCCTGCGCTGCTCCCTCCGTCTAAGCGAAATGACTGAGAGCGCCTCCCCCCTTATCACGGGTTTAAATGCCTCCCACAAGGTGACGGGGGAGTCTACTGAGCCAACATTGTTGTCGAAGTAGTGTGAAATTGAGTTGGAGATCTGCTTCCTGGTGTCCTCGTGTTTTAAATGCCAGGCGTTTACTGGTGCTATGCAGCCCTCACGGTTGTTTCCAATTGTTATGTGCGTAAGGACCGGCGAATGGTCTGAAATGCCTCTAGGCAGAAGTGCTGCTTCACGTATTGTCATGCCCTGCTGTAGCAAGGTAAGGATATAATCTAAACGCGAGAAGGAATGATGCGACCCAGAGAAAAAGGTAAAGTGGCTGTCTGCAGGGTGGAGCAGTCACCAAATGTCCGTGAGCCCAAAGGCCTCCAGAAAGTCCGCCATCCACCTTTGCCCTTGGGGCAGGTCTCTGGGGGGCCGCCTATCCTGTGTCCCAGACACCACTGCGTTAAAGTCCCCCCCCAGCACCAATTGACCATCGGGAAGGGAAAGGAGCAACGTGCCCAGGTCCGCGAAGGCCCGGGTTTGAAGGCCAGGCAGAATGTAAACAGAGAGCAGGTTAAGTATGCGGCCCTCCCACCGTCCCGATATAGCTGTGAAGCGGCCCTGTGGGTCAGTTTTAATGAGGTCTATATGGAGGGGCAATGAGCGACGCAGGAGGATCCCCACCCCCCTAGAGCCGGAGGTGAAGCCAGAATGAGCTGCCAGAGTGTAGCCCCATCTGTTGAGGGCCTGACATACATTCCCCATCAAATGAGTTTCTTGCAGTAGTACTACGTCCGGCTGGTGCCGCTTGATAAATTGTAAAACTATAGTGCGTTTAAGTCTGTCCCCTAGTCCGTTAACATTCCAGCTGAGGACTTTCAAACTTTTCTTCCATCTCCTAGCCATATTCGTAAGGTGCTTCGTCCCACCACCCCGGCATTGCGGCTGACTCCATGACAACATAGTTCATGTGACCATAAAGGATCCCCAACTCCCCACCCCTCCCCGGTTCCCACCCCGCAAGTGTACGCAGTGCAAGCAATCAAGGACCTGAAAAACCATTCCCTCCCCCCTCCCCCCCACAACTGTCCCCAACATCCCTGCCCCCCTCTGCACAAACAAACCCCCCCTGCTCCATGGGTCCAAAACTACCCACCACCCCAATTAGCAGAGCGCCTGTCGCCCAACCCACCCCGGTGAAACCCACCGAGGAAACTCTACTTGGGAAGTACGTGGGCCAGCCCCATCCTGGCCGCCCGCCCGTGGTGCCCAATTCGTTCAGTCCCTCAGGCCGTCAGCGCAGCCGCTAAACAGTGAGCCTGGCTCCGGAACCCAGTCACGCTGCTCCGTGGAGCAAGCAAGTCTCACATGCAACACATTTTATACTTTACTGTCCGACGGCTTCTCAGTCAAGCGTTCGTGGCCTCATCTCGCTGTGGTGTCGCCGGGTAAGTCCCAACGGGGACTATTCGATCTCGAACGCCAGGACCGCTGGCTCTGGTCATCACCTTCAGCTCTACCCACCGCTGACCCCGGGGAGGGGTGTCCCGCGGCTCGCCATTGTGCGCCGTCCTGCCGAGGAGGCCCCGCCGTCTCAGCCGTGTCCAGCCACTCCTGCGCTGCCGCAGGCGAAGTGAAGAAGAGGGATTTACCGCCAGCGATGATCTTCAGTTTGGCTGGAAAGAACATCATGTACCGAATCCCGCGGTCTCGGAGCGCTGCCTTGACCCCCTGGAAGGAGCGCCTCTCCTGTTGAACCTGGAGCGTGAAGTCCGGGAAGAAGCGGATCATGGCCCCCTCGTACTGAAAGTCACCATGTTGTCTGGCGGCCTGGAGGATGGCGTCGCGGTCTCGGTAGTTAAGTATTTTAGCAATAATTGTTCGTGGTGGGGCCCCTGGTTTGGGTTTTGGGATCGGGGCTCTGTGAGCCCGTTCGACAGTGAAGAGCTTCGATAGTCTCTTGGGTTTCAGGTGGCGAAGGATCAAATCCTCAAGAAAGAGCTCCGTACAGTCCCCTTCAAGTCCTTCCGCCACACCTACCACGTGTACATTGCTCCTCCGAGCCCTACCTTCCTGGTCGTCGAGCCGTAGGGCCAACTGCCGGTGTTGATGCACTAGCTCGTTGACCCTGCCCTCCAGCCGCTTCTCCGATTCCCGCAGGGCTTTGATGTCCATTTCGTTGGTTTTGGACCGGTCCGTGGTTTTCCCCAGGTCGGCGCGGAGCAGATTCACCTCGATAGTGACCTTGTCCATCTTTACCTCCAGGTTGGTACCGAGGGTCTGGATTGCAGCCATGATGGACGTCAGGGAGGGTTCCGCCGGATCTGTGACCTCCTTTGTCGCCCCTCCGGGCTGCGTCGACGTTTTGGGCACCGTGTAGTTGTCCAGCTTGTTGGTCTGGGTCACAAGGCCCCCTTTAGGCCGCATACTTGCTCTGGGGCCTCTGGTGCCGGATGTTCCTCTGCCCGCCCGGACTCTGGAGTGCCCGTGGGTCTGCGCCAGCTCCAGATTTCACCGTAGAGTTGGAGCGTCACTGTGGGCACCACCGGTCCTCCCCAAGGACACCACTCGGAGCGGGGGCCCCCGATTGAGGCGCGCGCCGCGGCTCACCGGCCTAAGAAGTGCCGTCAGGGGGGCCAACGACCAGTTCCCCGGCGTCCAGGCCACCTCGATAGCTGCAGACGTGAGCCCCCCGCCGGGCGGGCACAGCAGGACACCGTCGCGGGGCAGCACCGGCCAGTATCACCTCCCAACTCGGGTGGCAGCAGAACGGTGAAAGGGCCGCTCCCCCCCTCCTTCAGGGTCGTCGCCTGTTTCACTGGCAGTTTTCTGGCCCTCCGGTGCCGCAGAGTCCCGACGGCAGCGCCGCCCAGCAGACGCAGGGGAGCGGTACCTCAGCACCGCAGGGGAAGCGGCGTCCTCCGCCGATGGCTCCACCCAGCTCGCGCCGCGCGGTAGGCCGGAAGCCGGGGCCTCGATTTGGACAGGCAGCGGCCTCAGGGCACCAAGCGCGATGAGCAGGGCAGCCACCGGGAGCCGCGATCGCCGCACAGACTGTTCCGTGAGCCGCAGGAGTCCGTGAAACCTCTCAGATGGGGCGCTGAGCCTGATGGAGCTGGGGGGCTTGTATTGGCGAGCCTCCCAGCCAGGATTGTGTGCGGATTTAATGGGGACACCAGCGGTCCCGGCGGAGCTCGGGAATCAGGCGGCCATTTCCTACGGCGCCTGGCCACGCCCCCTCTGAGTCCTTTTTCGTGCTAGGTAATCTTTCGAATGATCATTATTTTGTACTGTTTACTATTGGAAGTATGACACACCCACGGTTATGGCATTTTAATAGGAAAGTAAAAATATATGCTTCTAAGTTAAAACATCCTGAAATGTTTAATATGTTGGAGTGTATATTCTATTATTGAGAGTATAGTGACACCCCATTACAAAGGCAGTATACCTAACTGTTTATAATTGTGCATCCCATGATTTACAATAGGCATATGTAATATACAGGAGCATTGGGGTTTAGAATCTAGGGTCTGCTGGCATGCAAACTGTTAAAGGTTTTGTCAGACCTAGCGTATCAAGCCCACATTTAACTGGTTATTTGAGCACTATTATCTTTTAGTGTGAGCCCCAGGTGGGCCCTTCAGAGGGTGTACCCATTAATTTTTCAATCTGCATTTCTGCATAGATATCTCATTTTGTGCATATTATTTACTTTTGCTTGTATTTAAGTACTTTTCCTTTGCGAAGAAAAAGCACTGATTAAAAGATTGATTTATTAAATGGTGTTTAAAATGTCTCTCAGTTTCTCACCCACAGCACCTCTGAGTAAACCATGAACTTCACTGCCTCACAACCCTGAGAGCCAAGTTCTAAATGATGCACTTGTCCCCGGTTTGAGGGTCTGCAGTACGGAGGGCACAGAAGAACACCAGTAATGAAGGACCTTGGTTTTCACAATTGAGGCCCAGTAACATCAAAGTGGTCTGGGACCGTCCATCATCAAATTTCTCACAATGAATTTTATATTACAATTTATGAAATATATATACATATATATATATTCACTGAAAAAACCATAGGTTTCAGGGACGTTATAGTTAGCTGGACATTTGACTGTTATAGTAAGTTGAGCTAACTATAACTCGCGCCCCTGCAATGCACTGCTGATGACGTCACATATTACATCACTCATGACATGGTCAGTGACATCACTGATGACATCTCAAATGACATCACTGATGACATCATTCAGTGAATGTGTGTTTCTGTAAAGTTTAAATATGTTTTATAAATATATATATGCCAAGGTGTATTGAAGAATGAATGAGTGTATAAGACTCAGGATGGATGATTAAGTAGGTGTGTGACTAACTGTATCAGTGACTAATTAATTGTGTCTTGCCTAATGCATGTGTTAGCGACTGATATAGACATTCACACAGTTTAGGTTGTTAGTTGGTGTGTAAGCAGTTCCATGGTTTGGTTAGCAACTAAATGAGGATCTATATGAGCTATTCATTGCTTGTCTGAGTACCTGTATGAGTACCTGAGAGTCTGCGTGGGTGGGTGTGACTCTCTGCATAGATGTGTAAGTGGCTAATTCACTAGGTATATGTGTTCAAGTCTGTATCTGTGAAGGTCTGTATGGCTGAGTGAGTGTGTGTATGAGTGTCTCGGTGAGTGAATGGATGCCTCAGTGGTACATGTGAGTAACTCGATATGTGAAAGGCAGTATATATGAGTGTTGGACTATATAAATGACTATATGTGAGAATGAGTGATTGTGAGAGTGCCTGTATGGATCAGTGTGTCCTTGTATCAGTTATTGTATTAGAGTGTAAGTATGTGTTAGTATATGTTTAAATAAGTGACGTGGTATGTGTATAACTGTACAGGTGAGTAACTGAAAGTGTTATTGATTATTTCCATTACTGACTAGGTGTGTGAATAACTCTAAGAATGAGATGCAGTGTGTGAGTGTCTGTATAGATATGTGACTGGATATGATAATGCTGTATTGATGGCTAACTGTATGTATGAGTGAGTGTATAGGTGAATGAATGGATGTGTGTAGACCTACAAATTAGAGAGTGGATATGCACTAACTGGTATTGGTGTGTTCACGGTTTCGAAAATTATAGTCTGTATTTTAGACTGGGTGTATCAAGTGTTATGTTAGGGTCTGATCAGGTGCATCTGATTTTCACGTGGATGATGTCATCAGTGATGTCACTGACCATGTCATGAGTGATGTAATATGTGACGTCATCAGCAGTGCATTGCGGGGGTGCGAGTTATAGTTAGCTCAACTAACTATAACAGGCGAATTTCTCTGGTTTTATATGAGTCAAAATGTCCAACTAACTATAACGTCCCTGAAACCTATGGTTTTTTCAGTGAATTTCTAAGGTCATTTTAAATGCTAATTTCTAACTATAAAGTGCCTGAAACCTATGTTTTTTTCAGTGAATTTCGAAGGTTTTTTAAATGCTCATTTCTATTTATAACGTTCATTAAACCTATCTTTTTTTCTGTGTTTTTTAATTATCATCCCATTCTCAACTTGGTGAAAACTGCAAATCTCACCACTCTTCCATCAATACCTTACACCAACAAATTCGCCACAAACAAGAACCACATTTAACGCTAATGAAATGCACAGTAGGCGTTCCCGTGCAAAAAAAACATGAAAACACCACTTCCCCATATTGCCAAATCTGCAATGCAATCCAAAAAGCAGGCGATAAGCCGAGTTAGCAGTAACAAATTAACATCAACCTTTAACTGGTGGAAGGAGGTCGACTATCTACTCCGTTATTTCGACCCAACTCACAGCCACATCTAAAGACCAACACGTGATACAGCTACTGATCATGCAGCTCCGACACCCCACAACACCCAGCCCCACCACCACCAGAACCTACCCCACGGACCACCCCCCCATCTACCACCAAGGCAGCACAACACAGAACAACGGACCCTTCCAAAATGCCATGCCCCTCAGCCACACAATAGCTGAATGTTGGGAGATGACGAGCAACCAACTATATATGAAGGAGGCAAGTCACCCATCACTGATAAAGCACACAATGCCAAGTGTAACATTCCTGTGCTGCACAGACCTCACTAAGCAAAGCACAAACCTCTCCATGTGGAGATATACTATTGATACTTGTAGTGTATTGCACAGTGGACGCAACCTCAGGCAGTGGGGAAGATCTCGGTCATGTAGCTGTGTTGTCGCCCCCTGGAAGCGGAAGCGGAGTGGGCTGCTCCAACGTATGCCACTCCAGCGTAGGAGTATGAATAAATATACTAGGCCCTAGGTGTGGTTCACTTGTGGGAAGACCAACGAGTCTGTCAGAACGGCAGCACTCACCCTGGCACGTGGCAGCCGCCATAACCGCGGGCCTCTGCTACACAGGGCCCCTGCGAACCCAGTGGCACAGCACCGCAGACTTAGGTCTGTACCGACTACTGCCTTCGATCTACACTACGGACAGCACGGCTCACAATTCAGATGTAGGGGCGATTGCAGATATCGCAGTCCAGTTCGCAAGACACGTTGCTCCCAGTGCGGCCCACCCAGACCACACATCATCGCAGGGTGCGCACATGCTGTGTCCTTCAGGTACTACTAGCTCACTGCACCATAAGTCATCGCCTTATCAACGCAGAATTCATTAGACAAAACTCATTGCTCCCAGTGTGGCCCGCCGGGACCACGTCTCATCGCAGGGTGCGCACACGCTGAGTACTCCAGCACACTCCCTTTGATCAGCGAGGGGTATTTCCATATGCAACTACAGACTCCAGTAGGCAAGTAAGTATCACAGTCCTACACCCTACATATTATCCTTTTAGTATCCTTGCTTCAAGAACTTTTTTTTACATCAGTTATAGCTTTACTACAGTGACCAAATTAATCTTCAAATGAAAACTAAAATGGAATAGCAGTCTACACTGCAGGCAGTACAGCTCGCAATTCCATTTTTAAATGCTAATTTCTAACAAGCTTGTATTCAGAAAACACAACACTTCGTCAGTGTATTCTATACTTATTTAATCTTTTCATCATATGCCTACACTGCACTCTCTAGGGCTCCCAATGGAAATTATTTCTTCATTCATTAACTACAGAGTCCACTAGGCAAGTAACTATTACAGGCCTCAAATCTACATAATATCCTTTTAGTATCCTTTCTTCTTGAACATTTTTTATATCAGTTATACCTTTAGTACAATCACCAAATTCATTTTCAAGTACAAACGAACACTAAGCAGTCTACACTGTGGGTAGCAGACCTCGCAATTTGAATTTTGGACACGTGGTGCCAACTAACACTGTCCAACACAAGCCTATCTCACTTGTGTAACTGTGTCCTGAGTCCTGAATGGCAGTGACCCAAACTTCATGGCAGCAACCACACCACCACAATCCCTTCGATTAGTGAGGAGTATTTTCATATTGAAGGCTGCCGACAAGTGGTGCCACTGAACCTGCACTACGCAGGCCGGTGAGGCCACCAACGTATGCACGTGGCTGTGGGCCCTTGCTCACCGCTACCTCTGGCCTACACTACGATCAGCAGGCCTCACAATTCAGATAGTGTCGTGATTCCACATGACGCAGTCCTATAGCCAAGACACATTGCTCCCAGTGCGGCCCATCCACATCAAGCATCATCACAGGCTCATACACTCTCAATACTTCTGGTGCCACTAACCCTCTTTAACAGAAGCCGATCCCATATGTGTAACTGTGTCCTAAGTCCTGAGTGACTCCAAGTCCGAGGCAGCAACAACACAACATACTCCCTTCGATTTGTGAGGCATATTTCGTTATGCAAGGCCGGCGACACATAGTCCCACTAACCCTCTTTAACACAAACCGATCCCACATGTGTAACTGTGTCCTGAATCCTGAATGGCAGTCACCCCAACTTCGTGGCAGCGACCACATCACCAGACTCCCTTCAGTCTTATTTGTTGTTCTTTTCTTTAAATAATTTTTTTATATGTAAATCTATACACGTCTAAGACTCTTCTTTGTCCAGCCGCACAGGGACACTTCCGGGCCCAAGAAGGTTGTTGGGGGTATGATGGTAATGTGGGAAGAGGGTGTGTTACCTGCTGATGTGGGGAGAGGCAGCGTCAAAGGGGTATCTATCACAGAAAAAACTCCGATATGTTTTCACAAATACCTCGGATAAATGCCGGCTGACGGACTGAATTACAAAATGATTTTTCAATACTTATGTAGTGTGAGTTATGAACAGTTCGCACCCAGGCTCGCAGAGGGACAGCAGTGGCCCATCCACTCCACTCACAGATGCAGTACAACGAGCCATCCACGCCATTGTAGCTATCACTGCCCTGTTCTGTCATACACCACGCCACGCCACTCAGATTACGTTCCGATGATGGCCCCACATACCTACCTGTCGCAGGCGTACTCGCTGTTCCTGTGCAGGTCAATGGTCTAGTTCTCCGCATCTCCCGCCCACTCCCTGAGGGCAGCTTTACCCACACACCACACCCGTCCGGCGCATGCGTCACAGGCCATGTAACCACGCAAAAATAATAGATCGACAACGTCACATCCTTTATTGCCGGTGCTGACTAGATGCCGGACGCTCCACGTGTCTCAACCATAAAGAGTCTTTCAAAACTTGCGCAGAAGATTACTCGCACCCTAATCTGTATAGCCCTCAGGGGCCTACCACCCCCTTGGCGCGGACTTCAGATGCACAGGGTTAGTGCCACCCGAAGCTCATATGGCCATCAGGGGCCTACCACCACGTGGCACGAACTTAACTTCCACAGGCTTAGCGGCCCCAAAAGCCGATGTGGTCTCAGCCATTGATGACTCAGGACTCAGCGACATGTGTGAGATCTGCCGTGCCGTGGAGAAGATGATGTTGTCTCCGCCATTCAGGACTCAGCGAAATCTGTGCGACCCGCCAAGCTCCTGATGTGGTCTCCGCCATTCATTACTCAGGACTCGGAGACATATCTGGGATGTGTTTTGATGGGCACGTGGAGTGCCCACTACTGCACACTCCGGTGGCACCAGGTAATTATTTGCTCCTGTATTCATGGATGCGCAGGGGCGGCAGTGTCTCTCTCTCTCTCTCTCTCCCCCTCTCTCTCTCTCCCCCTCTCTCTCTCCCCCTCTCTCTCCCCCTCTCTCTCTCTCTCTCTTCCTTCTTTTCCTTCTATCTCCCTAACTCTCTCTCTTCCTTCTCCCTTTCTCACTCCCTTTCTTTCCTTCCCTCTCTTTTTCTCTCTGGCTTTCTTTTTCCTTCTCTTTTTCTCTATGTCTCTCTCTTTTGATATGCGCATTACACACGTCCTTATTTTGTGCTTTATTTTCCAGGCTCTGTCGTCCACATCCATGGTCCCGACAGCAGTGTTCCACCTTGTTATTTTGTATTTTTTTGGATACATTTTGTTTATTACTTTATCGTTGATATATGTTAATAAAAAAATAAAGTTTGAAAAAAAAATTAATAATGTTTCTGGTTGTTTTCTTAACTGCTGTGTAATTTTGTCTTGTTCTTAATACTGTTATTTGATGAAGTCCACCATGGTCTTAAATTTTGGAGGACTTATTGCGGGAATACTGGTGATGTCTGCAGTTTCCACCAACTTCTGAATAGTGTGTTAGATTTATCCCAACTTTACTTCCATTAAAGTGCTGATAATGAAATGCAGACTAGCTGTTCCCGTGCAAAAAGACACGAGGTGCTCCTTTGCGATGTATTCTAAATACTAAAATCCTGTATTGAATTGCACTTACGTAGTGGCTGTACTCACAGTGTACACACAAAATCACTTACAAAACCTCATTGTATTTATATTGATTGGGAATCGGGCGTCAGGTGCTGGATCTTGACGAGATACACTGCCCAGTTTGTATATTGTCCTGCACATGCAAAAAAATAACATCACAACTTTCACATCAACTGCAATGCGAAACAAATTCCGGCGATAAGCCACGTTAGCACCAGGGATTTTACACCTACTTTCTGATGGTGTTAAGCAGGACGACTACCTGCACCATGAAAGAGAACACGGCCAAGAGCCACACCAGCACACCCACAGGTGCCATAGAATAAATGAGCATGATACAGGGATACCCATGATGGCCACAAGACTCTTCGGAACAACTCCGGGACCGGCAACACCCCCCAAACCCGCATCTGAGCAAGTGTATCCCTCTGGTCATTGTGTTAGCATGATAGGCACCAGCCCTGCAACATCACAGTGTGCTATCACCTCAGCGTTGGCAGTGAACCTGGACATGTAGCTACGCACGCATCCTCCTGCATGCACAACCGGCGTGTGCTGGTCCGGAGTACACAGGTCAGCGCAGGGGTGTGCCTATCCGACAATGGGAACGGGGTGTCTCGGACATCTCTGTGTACAGGAAGTGCAGTAAGTGTGTTTCTGGGTTCTGGTGTGGCCTGCTACAAGGGCCGCAGCAGTCGATGTTGTAAAGTGGCATGCACCACCTCCAAACGGCACTGTGATGGTGTAGTTGGAATGCAGCAGCACATGCGCAAATAAGCATTACAATGGTGTGCCGTAGGAGTGCACGAGCTACAACAGCGCACCATACAAAAGTGTGAGAGCTCGTGGGAGTGAGGAGCAGCTGTTTGCAATGTAACAGACAGTGAACTCGCCCATGTGCCACGTGCTGGGCATCTCATCCATGATGACCACGGTCGCAGACATCCCACAACACCAACGACCCGCCTTTGTACACATCCTCTATGAATGCAGCATGGTGTTCACATCTATGCTCGTTCACTGGTGTGATGTTGGCAAGTTGTGTGACTTGTGCTCCTTGTTTGTGGGTTTCATTTTGGCCATTGTTTGTCTATACTTGTGCTATACTTAATTGTACATGTCTGACGTTCTGCCCATCTCTCCCTGTCCCCCCACTCCCTGCTTCTTCCTCTTCCTGGTGCTGTCTATAATTTTGTTGCTCCACACATAAATACATGTAAAGAACAAATTAGAATAGTTCCTTGATTCTTTTAGGTTTCAAAACTTCTCTCTCTTGGTTTCTTTTTAATTTTCCATATAAACAGTTTTTTAAAAACATTTAACAACACATAGAAGTCAGAAGTGCAACGTACTCTATCAACACACTTTCTAGAACATTCCACAACACGTGCAGGTTAAAAGTTCATCAATCTTTTTAAACTTAACCATATTTTTTTGCCACATTTTCTCGAACATTTTACGGCACGTGCAGGTTAAAAGTTCACGATTGTTTTAAGTTCGAACAGTGCCTTCCAAATGCAAGTAGCAGGTGTGGTTAAGTTGACAACTTTTATGCTACGATATGTACTCCACGTTGAAACTGCTTTTTCTTAACCAATCACAAAGATGCTTTTCCACAAAACGAATGTGCACCCTACTTTTAAAAAAGAATGCTTTTCGTCTCCCAATCATGTATCATTTTGTATGGCAATAAAAAGTAGTTCCCCATCTTTAAACATATCTCTTATTCTACCAAGGAACTGCATGAGCTACAGACATCTTTCCATACCCGGATTAAACCCAGATCTGTGACTGGGGGTGAATGTTTGACAATGTTCAACATTCCGTCCATCTTCTTTTTGTGTTGCATTTTCACCCTAAGTGGGAAGCATATGCCCAGACGTGGGTCCCGTGCTCACTACGCCACTGGAGTCAAGCTATCCTGGCTGATGAGGGCTGAAAGCCCGAAACCGGTCCTAGGATGCTTGATTCCTGTCCAGGGAAGACATGGCCTGACAGTTCGGTCTGGACTGTTTCCATGAGGCACAGGGTCTAGACTGGTTTGCATATGACTATGTCTGAACTGGGGTGGCGTGATGAGCAAAATAACGATGGATTAAACCCAGATCTGTGACTGAGGGTGAATGTTTGACAATGTTCAACATTCCGTCCATCATCTTTTTGTGTTGCATCTTTCCATACCTTCCATCCATACCTTCAAAATGCTAGTGTGGATCGTAGGACATAGCTATATTTTCTGGTGCAAGAGGTATGCAGAATAGAGATGTATTGACTTAGACCTAGGTTTACAAAATGTGGACATTAAATGGTTTGCACAGAGAGGATTGCAGTGGCACCAATTGTTGCCTTTGGTTAAAACCTGTTTGCATCTCCAACACCCTGACCTCATGATTGTGCACTGTGGTGGAAACGACCTAGGCACATTGACTGGGGTAGGTTTGGAAATGCTTATGAAGGACACCTTTGGACAATTGATGTTACTTTTCCCTCAAACTGTCTTTGTATATTCCAATATATGCCAAAGACAGAAGTGGAAATGGTCAAAACAATTTTGTCCCCAGATTGAAAAATCTAGGAAGAAACTCAACAAAGATGTGTCTGCATACCTCAGAGACCACAAAATGGGGTCCATCTACAACAACAACATACGTTTTGATATGGCTGATATCTACAGAAGTGACGGAGTACACTTCACAGATCACGTAAATCGAGTTTTCCTGAATAACTTGAAACTGTGCATCCACACTTATATGTAGCTCCAACTAATCAACACAAGGGCTCTTTTTAGAGCCACCCTATAACTGACAACTTAGGCCTGCTATTTTAGGGCCAGGTAACGGCAATTCCCGGACCCTCGCCAAAATGTATTCTCCACACAGCTGTGACGCAGCGGCCAGACCATCTGACTTTGCAGCACAGAGCTCTCGCTTTGATCACCACCTCTACTCCCCCATAGGGGTGAGTAGTTTGCGCTTTACAAATACCGTATTGATTTACCTTCGCACTCCCTGTACAACACCACCTAAGCACCATCTACAAGTTGGACAAGTGTGGCACAGCGCCCAGAGCACATGACTTCACAGCATAGCAAACACAGGCTCAAGGTTTCATACCCGAGTCCAGCAGCAGCTCAATTTAGCAGCCTGACACTCTAGGCAATACCTCACTTAATTTCCATACCCCTCACTTTCTGACCGGTAGGGGTCAGTAGTTCAGCGGCTTTATCCCCGAGTCCGGCAACAGCTCAGCTTACGCCCCCAGTGCCATCAGACCCGTACTAGTGAGTAGTTTGCACTTTACAAATACCGAATTGATTTGATACACGCAAATTTACCTTCACACTCCCTGTATAACACCCCCTAAGCACCATACACAAGTTACAATGTTCGAAACAAAAGTTCCTCTGAGTAGGTATAACTACATACTGACACTATTTGGACAGATGTGGCACAGCGGCCAGAGCACATGACTTCACAGCATATGACACACTGTTTGGACTCACGCTTTCATCCCCGAGTCCGGCAGCAGCTCACCCTAGCACCATGAGACTGTACACAATACCTCACCCTAAACACCCCACAGAGGTTACAGTGCTCCTACCCTCCTCTTTCCCACTTTTTTTGCCCATTATTCCCCTTACTCGCTTCGACGGAATCACAAAATGGCGGCCAACACTTCCTAGTTGCAACCGCTCGCAGCGCTCACAATCAATAAGCAGCAAGCTCGTGCTCGTAAAGCCTCTGCCAATCAGATGGCAGAATTCACAAATCTCGATATCTGTAAATTTTGATATTTCTCAAAAACTACTGAACGGATTTACACCAAATAAACAAAAGCGTGCTTTCTGGACCAAGACCATTCTCCCTGCCAAATTTGGGGTAATTCCATTCACCTGTTCAACCTGTAGCCTTGTCTAAAGTTTCCTATGGAAATTAACATGGAGAAAACACGTTTTGGGACCCCCCTTTTTTCTCGGCCCCCCTTGACGAATCACCCCCAAACATCCCACATAGGAGCTGATATGAACAAAGAAGTAGTTTGGAATATTTCATGAAGATTCATCAAACGACGCTAAAGTTATAAGCAAAACAAAAAATGCTCTTCCTATGGAAACTTGGTCCTAACTATAACTACCTACTTGAGGGGTTGCTCTTTTGTGGAAGAAGAAGAAGAAAAAGGGAAACAATACTTAAGTTGGGACAGTGCTATTGCCGAAGTGATCAGTCGTGCCGTAAGATGATACTTTGAGATGCTCGCCTAGAAAGACAAAATTGATTCCCCTGGAGAGTGAACAGATCCTAATCTTCCCAGACTATAGCCATTCTACCACCGGAGGATGGCAGCAGTTGCAGCAGGTGAAGAAGGACTTGCTTGCTGTCGCGGCAGGAGCATCTCTTTGGCATCCACCTAGTCTGAAAGTTACCAACAAGGACAAGGAAGAGATATTTTTCCAAGCGTGCCCTGCAGATTCATTTATGTCGATGATGTTTACTAAACTAAGCAAGGCAGTAAGTGTTGAGGAGAGTGAGTTCAGTAGTTCTGACACTCACTGCTTTCAGACATAATATAGGTCTGGAATCAGTGCTGTATGGGCATTGCATTATGAACTTGGGATTCCCAAGGGAAGTTCGACTTTGATGTCTGATGTTCTGTACGTTTCCCCCCTCCCTGTCACGTTAGCTAAGAGGGCTGATGTAATGATCTTAGAGGGTTCAGTTGCCCAATTATGTCTTGGTCTATCTTTAGTAACTGGTTGTAGAGTATTAGGAATTAATGTTAAGATGCCGCTTTATAAAAATAAACCCCATTAAAATATCAGGAATAAATTGCCTTCTGTGCCAAAGATCTTCCCACCTTCCAAGTGCGCCCAGATCACTTTGTTATATTCGTCTATTTTGTTCTGTAGTCACAAATGGTCTGCTCTTACTCCTGCTTTTACTCAATATGGCTCATGTTCTTTTCCATTAATGGTCAGTTGTCTCCTTACCTCCACATAGCAGTCCATCATGCCTTTCGCAGCTGGTGTCGTCACACTCGCAGTGTTCCCCACGCACGTTGGTGTTGCACACACATGTGCCGCACTCGCATCTTCCTTTCCCGCTGCAAAGCTGTGATCCGTTTGCCCGACAGCCAGCATCCAAGTCATTTTGGTACCCAGCCTGCTCACACTCGCACGCCTTTCCTAGACGTAGTTTGGCACAGCTGTATAACAGAATATTCTCCTGTCACTCTTATATCACCAAAAACAAAAAGAACATCTGTATGTATATTCTAACATGTGGGTCAGATGATGAGAATTTCTGAGATTCATAGCCATACAGTCATTCATTTTCACCAAGTTGGATCTTGGAAAGATCCACCTTTTTATCTTACCATCCTAATGAGTATGTAAAAACTTGCACTTTTTGGAAATATTTGTTGAAAATGAGCGATCGGAGGAAAACAGGTTGAAAAACATTGCTTCCAGAGGAAAAAAAAGGTGATTTGAAAGCTCCATTCAATTTTAGTTCATGCGTACCTATCGTAGTACAAATAGCTGAGCATCTAAAAGGCAATTCTACATCAGTTTTTTGCAACTGTGACAGACTCTGTGATCTTTTTATTTATTACTACACATTTTAGTATTGAAGAACTCTGGTATTAGGGCTTTTTACTTCTTTATGTGTATTTTTTTATACATTTGCATATTTATGCGTGTTTGTTTGCTTTTGATTACAAAACATGTTTACAAGTTCTGTATCAGAGCTCTGATAAGTGCAGCAACCGTGCTGAGGGACTGGCTAACATTGCTGGCTGTCTATCTTCTGTAGCATCAGATTCTTCTACTTCCATCATTTTTTTTTTTTAGTTCTTGCTTGAGACAATTTTTTTTTTCCAAAACTTTTATTCTTTTAAATCAGTGACACAGCTATTCAGCCGACAACCCGGAGGTACGGCAGCTTTAGAAACACAACACATGCGAGCGTCCACATTTCACTGGCAGGAGAGTTAAAGGTTCAGTTTTAAATAAACACAAACCCAAACCTAAACACAAGCAAGGCGATAAGTACTGAAAGCATAAAAAGGGTTCCCATCAGGGGGAGCGAGCCCCATTTCGTCCAACAGACACAGGTCGATAACAAGGGAAAGGAGGGGAAGTCAGAGACTCAAGAAGACAAACACATAGCAGCAAGAAATACAAAGCCGGAAAGAAAGCTAAGGGGAGAGCTGCTCCTCAGGCGGGTCCGGGTCTGGGGGCAGGCATATGCCCCCTCTGTACTGGTTCCATCGCCCCCATACAGAGTGCCATTTCCGAGGGCGCCCTCGAGCACAATACACTGTCTTCTCCCTAAACATGCTCCAATCCATGTTTTCCATCCACGCTGTCAATGTAGGAGGCCTAGTAGAGCCCCACAGACGAGCGATGTCGCGCTTGGCTACCATGTTCCCTAGGGTCACCCATTGAGTCTGTGCCGCGTCGTGGTCAGTAGGACCCCAAACATTCAGGAGACAACACCGCGCCTCAGGCTGCATGACAATGCCCGTCACCTCCCCCATCACATCGTGGATTCGCTTCCAAAACTCCATAATCGCACCGCATTCCCAAATAATATGTAGGAAGGTGCCCACCATACCACAGCCTCTCTTACATAAGCCCTCCTCAGAGAAACCCATATGGACCAGCCTGGGCCCCGTCACGTAGACCCTATGGAGTATTTTAAGCTGCACCAGCCGCAGGCGCGCAGGGATCGCAACCTCTTTGGGAGAAGAAACTGCATACTGCCAATCCTCATCATCGAGTTCGAGGCCATCCCTGGTCCATTGCTCGCGCAACCCTAGTAGAAGATCCGCCCGAACATTAATTAGTTTCTTATAAATGAGCGAGATCGTACTCTCTGGCATATGGCCATCCAGGATACGGTCCTCTAACGGAGAGGACTCAGGCACCTTCTCCCCTTCTACAAGGACTGACCGCAAGGCGTGGCACACTTGAGCGTATCGGAAGAACTCCGTGCTCCCTAGCTCATATTCCTTCTGCAGCTCCTCGAATGACTTTATCCTACCCTTTACCAAAAGGTCTCCAACCCTGGATATGCCGATCAGGTCCCATTTCTCAAACCCTTTTGTATGCCAAAGCTTTCCCAGAATATCAGAGTCAAACAGAGGGGTGGCAAGGGTAAGCTTACCCCTCCAGCCCAGTAAATCCGTCGCCACCTTCCATACATGCACGGCCACCCTGGTGGGCCCCGTAAGGGTTAAGTCCGACGACTTCGAGTACAACGCTCTGTGGTAATTACCCCCACGTAGTAACCATCGGTCCATGGCGAAGCCGGGGCTCAGCGCCGGACCATATACACCATGGTTAATCGCGCTCAACTGAGTGGCCCAATAATAACGTCGAATGTCTGGAAGCGCGATACCACCGCCATACCATGGAAGCGTCAACTTAGCAATCGCTATGCGCGGACGCCCTTCCCACAATAGCGCGCGCTGGTGGCTTTCGACCTCACGGAAATAACTGGCCGGGACCAAGTCAAGGGTATTCTGCAGGGCATAGAGGAAACGGGGAAGAGACATCATTTTAAACAGGGCGGCACGGCCAAGGAGGGAAAGCGGCAACCGCCGCCAGCCCGCCACGTCCCGTCGCAGACGTGCCAAGGGAGGGAGCAAGTTCTTCTCGTATCGTAAAATGGGGTCGGTGGAAATATAAATCCCCAAGTACAAAAAACCCTGCTGGGCTATCTGGATCGAGCAGTTGCGCGGGACAGGCGGGACATCCCCACACAGGACATACAAGTATGACTTCCCCCAATTAATGACAAGACCAGAGTTCCTACCGAAAGAAGTCAAGACGTCACAAACCACTATAAGAGATTTCTGAGGCGAGGCGAGGTATAACAGAATATCGTCGGCGTAAAGTGAAATACGGTCTTCGTGGTCAGGCGACCAACGAATCCCACGTATATCGGGGTGCCATCGTATCCACGCCGCCAGCGGCTCAAGAGCAAGGGCGAACAACAACGGCGACAATGGACAACCCTGCCGGGTGCCTCTCCCGAGCTCGAACGGTGTCGACGCCCGCCCGTTCACCACGACGCTAGCAAGAGGCCCCTCATAGAGCAACCTCACCCAGCCTACAAATCCAGGCCCAAAGCCGAACTTGGCTAGCACAGCCCACAGGTATGCCCACTCCACCGTATCGAAGGCCATCGCGGCATCGAGGGACGCCACAATAGCCGGCTCTCGCATCGTGCCCGTCCTAGCAATCACTCCATGGAGACGTCTAAGATTCAGTGCAGTGTTACGGTGCGGGATAAAACCCGACTGATCCGGGTGGATCAAGTCGCCAAGCACCCGGACCAGGCGGTTAGCAAGGATCTTAGCAAGGATTTTTGGCTCGGCGTTGAGAAGTGATATCGGCCGATAGGAGCCACACTTGTCCCGGGGCTTACCGTCTTTATGTATGACCACAATCGTCGCCAGCCGTTGATCAAGCGGAAGAAACCCATTCACCCGCGCCTCCACGAACATGGCGCGCAGGTGAGGAGCCAACTTATCCGGGCGAAGCTTATACAGCTCAATCGGCAGACCATTTGGGCCCGAGGCCTTACCGGAGCGCAACGCACGGATAGCACACGCCACTTCGTCTACAGTTATATCGCCATCGAGGTCATCCCTATCAATGGCAGAAAGGCAGGGCAGAGCGATATCACGCAGAAGGTCACACGAGTCCTCAGTCGGCCTATCCGAGACCGAAGTGTATACCGTACGAAAATAGTCCGAGAAACACTGAACTATACCGTCGGGGTCAGTGACAACCTCTCCCCCATCCATCGACAACTCCGGCACCACTCGATTAACACGCTCTTTTTTATCCAACCACGCCAGCAATTTCCCGGCCTTATCACCAACATCGTACAATCGACCCTGCTGCTCCCTATTGAGGGTCTTGGCAGCGTTCGTCACCAGATCCCTATATTCCAATTGCTTCAAGCTCAAATTATGCAGTGTGGCCGTTGCAACATCCTCTTCCAAAGCCACTTCTAAAGCCGCTATCTCGTCCTCTACTTGTGTCACCTCGGCGTCTCTCCGCCGCTTGGCGGCCACTACCAAGGAGAGGGCCTCCCCTCTCAATACAGTCTTAAAAACTTCCCACAAAGACACCGCCGATTCAACTGAACCCTGATTATCTTGAAAATAGTGATCAACTGTCTTCAGCAACGCACTGCGCAGCTTGGGGTCACGAAAGTACCAGGGGTTAATGGGAGCCACCCTGCCCCCCACCACCCGGCCAATATCCAGACGGGCCCACACCGGCGAATGATCAGAAATGCCCCGTGCCATGTGCCTAGCCTCAGATAGCAATGAGGCGTGCGCAGCCAGAGTGAGCAGGTAATCGATCCGAGAGAGACTCCCGTGGGCCCCGGAATGAAAGGTATATTGTCTCTGAGTGGGGTGCCGTAGCCTCCAACAGTCTACCAGACCAAAAGTATCTATAAAGTCGGGGAGCCACTTCTGAGCACCCCCGGTGTCCCTGGGCGGGTACCTATCTAGCATTCCAGACCCAACCGCATTGAAGTCTCCTCCCACCACTAGCATCCCTTCGGGGAGTTCCAACAAGGCTTTGCCCAGATCAGCAAACGTGGAGGCCTGCAGGGCAGGAGGGACATAAACAGAAACCAATACCAACGTTCTGCCCTCCCACCTCCCCGCCACAGCCACAAAGCCCCCCCTGTCATCAGCGATGGTGGAGTCAACCTCAAATGGTAGGGAAGCTCTAACAAGTATGCCCGCACCCCTGGAGCCCGAGGAAAACCCCGAGTGAGCAATGAATTTATAACCCTTCCTGTTAAGCGCATAACATGTATTCCCTATAAGGTGGGTCTCCTGCAGGAGGACCACATCTGGCGAGGTCCGTTTCAAGAATTGCAGGACTATCCCCCGTTTAATACGATCCCCTAAGCCATTGACATTCCAGCTAATTACGTTTAAGCCCCTATCCCCCATCCCCAAACACAAAGAGACCTCCACCCCCCCCGGAGAACCACGAACGGACAATACTGACAACCATTGCTACGCCTTGCAAGAAAAAAACAACCCCCAACAACAACCCCAACATCCCGAATCCCCCCCCCTCCCTGCACCCCTGCGTCAGCTTACTAAGCCCCCCCAACTTGCAGTGTGCCTGTCGCCCTATCAAAAACAAATCTACAGAAAGTACCCCAAGGGAGGAAAGAGCTCCTATCTTCCCCCCGCCGCCCTCCCATTACTGCAGTAGGGTACGAGTCACTGTCCGGGGCTGAGTCAAAACAGACCGACACTGGGGGTATCACTTCTGTCCATCCCGGTCGCCTTCCGCTCCATCCACACGGTCCCGGCCGGGCTGTCGCCGAGGGAGCGCATCCAACCAGTCCCCCGCCATGTCCGGTGATTCGAAGAAGAAAGTCCGATCCTCATACACCACACGTAGCCTGGCGGGGAAAAGCATGGCATACTTCAGGTCCATCTCCCTAAGCCGCCGCTTCACCCCCAGGAAACTCTGCCTCTGTTTCTGCACCATCTGGGTGAAGTCAGGATAAAAGCTCACAGAGGCATTCTGAAAAGGCACCGGGCCTGTCACCCTCGATGCTTGCAGGATAGCGTCTCGATCCCGAAAATTAAAGATCCGGGCGACAATCGGCCGCGGGGGGGCTCCCACCTTAGGCCGTCCGCCAGGCACTCGGTGAGCCCGCTCCACCGCAAAAAACTTGCCAAGGCCCTTAGGCGCAAGATGATTCACCACCAAGTCCTCGACGAGTAAATCCACGGAGAGCTCCTCCGAAGTTTCCGGGACCCCAATAAGGCGCACATTGTTGCGCCGGGCCCGACCTTCAAAGTCTTCGAGCCGGCGGGCGGAGAGGTCATTCGCGGTTCGTAGCTTACGAACCTCAGCCTGGAGTTCCGAGACATCGTCCGCGAGACCAGTAGTCTTGAGGTCCAGGGACTTGACCCGCTCATTGGTTTTGCCCAGGTCCGCGCGAATCAAGTTGACATCAACCAAGATCATGTCCACCTTGTGCGCCAGGGTCTCGAATTGTCGCCCAATCGAAGATTGCATCCCATCTATCGCCCCCTTGATATCCTGCAATGATAACTCCGAGGCTGGGGATGAATCAGCCTTCTGTGCTTCCAGCGACTGTCCCGATCCACCAGGCGACCCCTTCTGCTGGGCATAGCGATCCATATTGTTGGATTGGGTATAGCCTCCCCGCCTGGTAGTCTTAGACTTCGACTTGTCTGCCTCCGATTTGGTCGACATCCCGAACAGCAGGGCGGTCAGTCGCAAAAAGACGTCCCTCACTCAGCCAGAGGAAACAGGGTCAACTAGGACGTCAACAGCCAGCCAGGGCCGAGCGGAGATCTTCCAGACAGCAGGGGACCGGCATGAAGCACTCCCGACCCAGAGCAAGCAAAGGGCGAGAAAGCGAAAGTGAAAGTGCAGCGGTACCCGTCCGCCAGTGCACACCTCCCGAGGCCGCTGTTGTTCAATTAGTGGCCGGGCATCCTGCCAACGCAAGCCCCTGGCATCCCTCGGAGGTAGGCCGCAATCTTCCGCCATGCACAACTTCGGTTCCCGGTGGGCGATCTTAGCCCGGACAACGTCAATCGCCCCAGCTGTGACTCATCTGCAGGATTCCGTGCATGAAAATCAGGATTTAGGACAGGATAATTGCAGGAGGGCGCGAGGGTCGCGGGAGCTCAAGGCTCACGCGGCCATCTTGGTCAGGCGCTAGGCTCCTCCCCTGCTTGAGACAATTTTAACTGGTTGACCTAACGTTCTCAGAGGGGTTTTCTCAAGAACGTGTGATAACCATCACAAAATTAGCTTAACGCAACTCTTCACAACGCAGTCTATCGCGGAAAAATGTGTTGACGTGGTATTCCCAAGCCGGCGGCACCATGCGATAGTCCCACGACAATGCGTCAAATGACCGTGCTAAAAACAACGCGACTCCGCAAAATGCGAACCACCAACGCATAAAAAGTTGCGATGCCCCAAATCGCTATACAAAAAATCAGCAACAACCAGCCACAGGCCTGCAATACCCACGCGTCATGCGGGAACATGCACTATAAAAGCAAGAAAAAAAAGGGAGAAAAAAAGAAACTGCGTAGCACCATGGATGCACCCGGACCGAATGCAGAGGACAACCTGAACCCCACAAGCCCCACGAAAGACCACGAAAGGGCAAGGAGAAGAGGAAAAGGAAGACGGGGTTCAGTCCGCAGGAAGACCGGATCATCGTCACGGAGGTGATCAAACACTACCAACAACTGTTTGTCACCTCCACTGCATCATTGGCAACACAAACGGAAATATGGCAGTCCATCGTCACCAACGTGAATGCAGTCGGAGTGTTGAGGAGGTCAAAAGGCGCTGGCATGAAGTGCACAGCTAAACCAAGGAGAAACTCGCTACCAACAGGAAGGCAGCAAAGGCGACTGGAGGTGGGAGACCTGCACCACAGGAGGAGCTGGATGAGCTGGAGGAAATGGTGGCCACAGTCATCAGCGTGGAGACGGTGGCAGGAGTTGGGGGTCTGGACAAAGCTCGATATGACCTGACCCAACAGCAACAGGGTGAGTAATGACCAGGGACTGGGGAGACGGAGGGAGATGGGCACAATGGCACACATGCACAATCATGTGCAGCACACTGCACACCCACAATGAGTGTGGAACATGTCCCTGATACCCTGGGCACACTGCAGCAAATATAGAAACACCAAGTAGGCTCCCGTCCACAATGTGCACAAATAGGCTCCCCTCCATATCACCAATTTCCCAACCTACCTCTGCACATGTGCTGAAATCCAGAAAAGCAGCGGCTCTGTGAGTCACACTGACAATGCAAGTGACACTGCATGACAGATAGCATGGCTGCAGTCACAATTCATGCCGTGGTGCACAAGACGACTTTGAGGGGGGTGAGTGTGGACCACATCCATAAAGGAGCAGGTCACACTCTGACTCATCCATGTGCACCTATAACCCATGACGTCAAAACACAGCTGCAGACAAACAATGCACAAGAGTACAAAAACTATCCAAGAGCACAAATGACCCAAGTCGCAAACATCCCAGCACCCGAAAAGCACGCAAGTCAAAGGCACAACGACTCAAAGGGATAAGTGGCCGCCAAATCAGAGCTGCAGGGGAGACTCACCAACAATGCAGCACACACACATAGTAATCACAGTACATCATCATTGACACCAATGTTGTACAAAGTGCAACCCTTACACCACAGGACAGAGGACACAACTGGTGCCGCTTGTGCGTAGTAACTGCATGACACTGTGAGATGATAATGTACGAGTACAACCTCACATCCGTCATGTAGTCCAAATGTCCACTGTTTCCCATCAAATAGCCATCTTCACCAAAACAGCCTAAATGTACACTGTCATGCAGTCTGAATGTAAAAATCTCAAATGCGTGAACATACATGGAACACACTGTTAACCTGCATCTCCCCGTTACATTGCAGAGGGACAATCAACACCTCCTGAGAGCAGACCACACATCTCTACAGTGATGATGAAGAGGACACCCTTCACATTCGCCCAGACACCCTGCAACGGCTCGTGGACAGCCTCCGTACATCACCCCCAGGAGCAGGGCAGCATAGCGGTGACCCCACACCCTGCACAGACCACACAGCAGGAAACACACACCACCACGGCTGGCTCACAGGACCCCCACGACCAACACATGGAATTCCTACGCCGTGTGTTAGGGTGCCAGCAGAAGATGGCTGATCAGCTGCGGGTGGAGTTCGACCTCATGGCAGCCAAACTCGATGCCATACGTGGGTGTCTGAGTCCCATCAGGGACCACCTACAGTTCCTAACAGGCACACACTGTCCGCACCATGCTCACCAACAATCCTTGGCTGACCTCGCTGGGGCCATTACTCGGATACAAGAACTGTCTAGTCAGACAGGCTCCAGCGATGACAGCACAGAGTTGGCACAGATGCGGAGGACAATGGAGACCATGGAGCCGATGAAGGCTGGAAATAGGGCTGCCACGACTTAACACCAGCGAGATGTAGCTGGGATGTTCCATGCCTTGCAGATCCTCATCTTGCCATTTCTGCCACAGAGCCTGTCCCAGATAACTGGTGCTGGAACTTCGACACACACATCTCCGCCCCCTGATGTCTCATTGGCACACAGTGATGCAGCCCTATCACCTTCGCACCCTGATGTGTCAGTGCCCCACGGTGATGCAGCCATAACACCACCACACACACCTGACACGCCGGACACAAAAGATGTCTCAGAGGAGTAAGATGTGGAGGGTAATGACTGTGTGAGGAAGAAGGCAGTAGCATCTGCAGCCGCCACATGGCTTGTCCCTGCCTGGTTCAGCCCATGCATCATGCCCTGGAACAACATCTCCCACTGTCCCCCGGAACACTCTGCGACATTCACCTGGACCCCGACATGGACTGTATATCTGTCCTTGTACCAATGATACAGCAATCCGGCTGAGGACTGGACTCTTCCTCTCCAAATTAACTTTGCCTTCCCCCAAGGACTCTGGTTGGCCTACCACTGGGCAACCACGTAATGTGGGCTTGAACTGGCCTTGTACCCCTCTAGCTCCGACACTCCCCAGGATGTGGATAAAACATTCCAAGTTACACAGATGTGTCATGTCTATGTTCACTCACGTGTACGAGAATAGATGAATGTAGGGACATTGATTGCACAAAAAAGGTACGCCCTGGTAAATGTCATCAATGCGCATGTTTGACCCAGACTCACATGGACCCTCAGATGAATGTGAAGGTGTGAACTAGCTGTGGCCTCAGTGCACATGAACAACAATCTCGCATCACCCAACGTATCCCCATGTCCATGTATTAAATGGCGCTGTGTGTGTATATGTCAGGATCGGTAGCCCTCCTGAAGTATTGTCCCCCATCGCATGTGGCTACAGAACATCTCTTCGCATGACCTACTCACACACATCAGTGTGGACACAGTCTGTTTTAATGGATCACATTGAGCCACATGGCAAGAAGTTATACACCATACTCACATTGCTGAAAACACGTAAGAGCACAGCAACTATCCCAAACACAATGTCTGGCTCACAGAGGTGGAGCAGCCAATAGGGATTCACCACCAATGTACATGCAGCAGTCTGTCCCTCCCTGTGTACGGACAATGCTCATTGAGGCACAGGATTTGTCATACTAATCAACACTCATCACAGTTGTACACCGGTGAAGTTACGTAGATTTTATTAGCATGTGCGTGTCAGTACCGGCAAGGAATGGGCCACAACAGTCAGACAAATGCTTAAGACACTTACCGGCAGAATGGGAACGTGTCGAGGTGCAAGAAATGGGGAGGCAAAAATTAACACATATCCTTACGGATGGCAACGGTCTCAGCCCCCCCTTTCCTTGCTGGTCGAGTCATGTGATGTTTGACGTCTGCCCATTGCCTGTGTCTGGGAACACGACTCACAGCCCATGGGATCTGCATGGAGCTGTACCATCGGACTGCACCGACTGTGTGCTATGCTGACAGTGAGCAGGTGAAAGGGACCAACAAGTTCACATATCGTGCTACATTGCCATGTGTGTAGTCTCCCTCCAGCAGTATGTCAGATTTAGGAACGTTGCCTAACGAAGCTGTGCAGCTCCGCCCATGGGGCTGCATCACCTTGCACAGGTGTGTGACAAAACGCGTAGGTGCACGCACATGCATTCTGAGTACGGGCGAATGCATACATGTCCACTGTTGTCCTGGGATGTGTGACCATTCCTCCACGATGCAACACGGTGTTGGGACCTGGGCTCTGGGTGTCAATCATTTGTGGCTGCAGGAAGGTAGTTACTCGTCCATGAATGCGAGCGCAGCTTCATAGGCAATCAGTTCCAGAAGTACGTCGTTCTCGAGTTCAAGGAACACGAGGGAGAGCCAATCAATTAACTGGTCCTGACAGATGTGCTTGAACCACGACGTTTCACCAATCCACAACACAGCCCAATAGGGGAGCGCCTCGATGTGGTCACTGCACACGATGACTTCTGCAATCTCTCATCCACTACTGCCAGCACAGATGCCACCGATCAGGGCGGCCCATGCACGGGTATCCCGGTTGCACTCCTGTTCGTGGGCCAACAGGCGGTGCACACACAAGTCATAATCCAGTTCAGCTACCGTTGTGTTGGATAGGCAGACCTCCATGGGCCACTCGAATGTGCATGATCGACCGTGGAACCAGGGCTGGACGCATGTGACGTACGCAAGCCGGAAACTCAGACGGTAACTGATTCGCAAAACTGCCATTGGTAGAGCGCCCAACAGATGAAGCATTCTTGCACGGTACAGTTCCACGTGACTGGGGTTGTGCATGTGGCCGGGATTGCCTGCCATTGCGTTTGTTGGTCTCGTACCACCGGCACTCCTCAGACCGGTGGCAGTTCTGTGGACAATATGCCACAGCTCGGAGCAATGAGTCGTATGTGTGTTCAGCGTTTGGTCGTATGTTTTTTTTTTAACCAATATGTTGGGGGCATGCCATGCAGGTGTACCTCGAGCAGGGACAAGTGTGTTTGGGGTGTGGACATGTTGGTCTTTCATGGGCGTAGTTCGTGGTGTGGGAGTTCTAGGAGTCTGGTATGGTATCTCACTCAGGAGGTGCCGGGCAGAATGGAGGCCAAGGTCTGAGGTTAGGATGTCCTTCCGCCTTGTGTATTGAGACAAAGGAGCTTTCATGCCTAATTTTTGTCTGACTGATGCTGGCATTTCTGAAATGTGATGTGGCCTTCGCACTGAAATCGTTCCCAGGCCTTTAGATTTAAGGTGCACCAAATTCGAAACCCGGACAGCAGTTGGCATGTATGGGCCAAGGGACCGATTGTCCTTGCAATCAATCAAGTCGTGGCTAGACATGAACGAGGATAGAGCCCTATGGACTCTAGGGGGCATATTATCAAGACAGGCGATAATAGTATCGCCGCTTTAGCGGCAGAAAACTTGAAGCCCATGTTAGATGTGAAGGACATCTAACCTGAGCTTCAATTGGAATTCTATAGAGCATATTATCAAGCCCATTATCGCCGTTTTAGTGGCAGTTTTCTGCCGCTAAAGCGGCAATAATTTTATCGCCTGTCTTGATAATATGCCCCAATGTCTCTTAAACTAGAAGTATTTGCGCTAAATTACTTTTAGGCCGAACTTGGAAGAAACTGGATTGTTCAGTGTTAAAAGTCATCCACCCTCTGGTTCCCATATATATAGATACACGCCTCTCGCTTCTAGATTAGTTAGAAACCTCACCATTCAAGACAAACCAGTGCTGTGTACTTTCAGGGCTCAAAAAATAAACAAACGTTGTTAGAGCTTTCTTTGAGGGCAGAGAACTGCAAATTGTGGGGATGTTCCTCTGTGGGACATGGCGCTACATTAAGGGTGATGCGAGTCCCACAACAAAGAAACATGCAGCCCACAGTCAATTTCAAAATCTTTTACGGGGATTCGATGCATGCACAACTGCCTGTAAAAAAGATTTTTAGAAAGTGACTCCCACGCAATGACATTCATAAGTTTATCACTATCTTTGCGTGAGTTAAGCTTGTTTTCGGCTTTTTAAAGAGCAGTTGTTCTAGTTCTGAGCAAACGTTGCATGCTGACCTCAACAGCAGTGTTTAGGTAAAGGGTTGAAGAGGGCTGATACATAGATGAGTTGCAAGATGACAGTTCACAGTTAAAATATAGGGGCCTATTAGCAAGAAGTTGCAATATTTATCGCAAAACGCACTTAGCGCGGTCATTTTTATCGCTGCCTCGCGCTGGATATTTTAGCGGCGAAAACATGCTATTATCAATGTTTTTCTCCATTGTGCTAAAATATCCAGCGATAGCGGCGAAATGCGTGAATATCGCTGGAAATCCAGCGATATTCACGCATTAACGCCAATGGGGACATAACCTGAAGATCCACCTCCCATTGGATAAACAGGTAAGTCATGTTTTTAGCAGGGGTTAGATTATAGTGCTGGAGCGGGTAATACAAAATTTTGTATGCCCCCCATTCTGCATGTTTATATTAATCCGAATAATCAATTCATTGTAATATTATTAATCTGTCTGAAGTGATAACTCACCAACTATATTAACAAGAGAATTACACGTGGGAATTGCACTTTGCATGGCTATATTAATTGTGAATTAACTAGTGTACGCATATTAATAGTAGAAAATTAGAATATTATATGGTATATGTTGCTTTAAGTGATGTATTTGTATTTTGTGCTTTATTTAGTAAGTATAAACCGCTCTGAGTGTTGCTTCTGCTAGATAAATACACACACATATGGGTATTAGTAAGGGGATAACATTTTATTAGTCATTTCCATCTTTTAATTACGTTTTTGTGTTTCTTTTGCTTAAGTTGACCATTTCGGCCTATACAAGATGGCTGAACGAGACGTTAAACGTGATTGCCTTGACAACACGAGGTTCTGGGTGAAGTGCGCATGCGTCACCGCCAGCAACAGTGGCCTGGACCTGACCCCAGGAGAACATGTACCCTCCAAGGTCAATCCGGGAACCCGTCCAAGACTAAGAGACAATGCTCAATTTAAAAGCCTGAACAAGCAAGTTTGATGACTTCATCATCTAACACCCTGAGAACTGTTCATCGCGGGTCGAAATTGACCAATGAGAACTCTCTAAACCCAATCTTGATACATATTTGTTAGTATTTTCATTATAAAAGTAGGTAGGGAATTAGGGTAGTATCGCTCGCTCGCTCTTCTTTGATGAACTTGATTTCCTGACGTTATGCTGACGGAGAGGACGGTGACACTGCTGGACAGCTGTTATCCTGAATCTATGAGAGACTGAATCGGGGCCAAACTTTGCTGAATAAATTCTCTTTGACTGACTGATTTAGAGGACGACTTTAGCCAGAATAGGTAAATATGATGCTCTGAAATGCTAATGATGATTTCTAACATTTCTTTCAATATTTCTTAGATAAAGATTAATTGATTAATTGACAAAATGTGTTGTGTCGATTATTTGAAGAAGAAGATTAAGAGAAAAGTAATAGAGCAAAGGTAGACGAGTAACTCATCAATTATCAATTCAACTAAATGATCTATCTCCGTATGGGAGGGATATCTTAGGTTTAAATGTCAATGTGTTTAGGGTAAAGTAAAGGTATTCCTCTCATGTCAGCGTTGTGAAACGTATTTTCCCTCAGAAAACAGGTCAACCGAGTGTAAGTATATTGGTGTTATGGGCCCCACCAATGAATGTATGTGAGTAAATTGGATGACGGGAATTTGACGTTCTGCGCTGCATCAGTTTTCTGGTAGCAAGACAATGGTTTTTATTGTTTTGGTTTGGTGATTATTGCTTGTAAGTAGCTTATTGATTATTGGTTATTGATATTGATTTATGTACTAACACTCTATGTTGAGTCGTGTTGAGTTTTATGTTGTTTGCCCGACTTCTGAGATGTAGGAAGTCAGAAGTTTGTAACAGTTCCGCAGTAGAGCAGAGGTAAGCGCTGTTCTCGGGAAAGACGGAATTGTTGTTATCCTGTAGGTACACAGGAGAAAACGTGTGATGATTGAAGTTGCACAACGCATTGTCTGGGTTTGATTCGGTGACATCGCCGTGTGTTGCCATTTGAGACATTTTCTATGTGAGAGAAGTGTGTATGATAGCGAAGGTTACCTGTGAAATTCTGGTCTTAGGTACCAGGGATCCAACTGGCATTCCGATAACGCTTATCACTGGAAAGGTAATAGGTATTCACTGAGCTTGTTAGAAGGACAAAGGAGAGGTAAGCGCTGCTTTGTTAACTTGTGTCATAATTCTGTAGTAGGACAGACTGTTCGCTGTTCTCGGGAAAGACAGGATTCTGTGTGAATGTACTACATTTTCTGTTGTGAAAAGTGCGTGAACGAAATAGCATTTGGGTTAATTGCGAAACTCTGGGTTTATTTCTCAGGAGCATTGGGTCTCCAACTATGGGGCAGATTTACAAGCCCCTTGCGCCTGTTTTACGCTGCCGGTGAGTCACTTTTGTGATGCAGCGGCGCCGCAAAACCAGCGCCATGCTGCGGGGTATTTACAACGTGACGCATCTGGGAGATGCGTCACGTTGTAAAGCCCTGCGCCAGAAGCAGGCGTTCTGGCGCAGGGGGGGCGTTCCGGCGCAGGGACGCCTCCTAAAAGTGGCTGAGTGAAATCTACAAGATTTCACTCAGTCACTTTTAAGGCCATGCTGCGTCAAAACCCTGCGCCTGCTTGAAGCAGGCGTAAGGATTGACGCAGCATGTTAGGGATAGGGCACCCCCGAGCCTTGCTGGAGCTGCGTTGCGCTTGCGACGTAACTCCAGCAATGCGCCGCCTTTCCGACAGGGGATGCGTCACGCATCTGCCCATCCGAGTGCCACGGTGCGCCGCATTATAAATGTGGCGCATCAGTGGTGGCGCACGGGTGGGCAGATGCGCCGTAACTCTTCTGGCGCATCTCTGCTGATTAGCAGAGATGCGCCAGAAGTCATAAATCTGCCCCTATGTGTCTTAAATACTAGAGAAACAGTTAGCTAATGCTTGCTAGAAGGGTGAAGTAGAGGGATGTGCTACTTTATCAACGGACGTAACGATTCCGTAGTAGGGCAGAGGTAAGCGCTGCTCTCGGGAAAGACGGATTTCTTGTGAGAAAGGTCTATTGCTATTCTTTGGTTAGCGAAGCGGACAATGGAGATGTTTTTACGTTGTTACTAACAGAATTGTAGAAATTGAAACAAAACTTACTGAGCAGATTTGTAAAGGAGGGGTAGACAGAAGCAGGAGCTGCCGCAGAAGCTGCTGACGCCAGAACGACCACGCTGGGATTGGACAGTCGGTCAGAACTGCAAAACGCTCCGGATTGGTGCGGTAGTGTGCGCCGCGCTAGGAGTGGAGAAATACAGGGTGACGTAAAACGTTCCCTATTGGTGCGTTAGTGTGAGTCGCGCTGGGATTTGAGGATTGTGACAGTGATGTAGACGCTCCAGATTGGTGAGTTAGTGTGAGCCGCGCTGCGATTGGGCCGAATAGCGGTACAGTTGTAGGGAGAAACTAGTAAGACACGAAAAGAAAGAAAAATGTATTACGATCCACCAGAAAAAGAGAAAAAGTCATGGTTTGGAAAAATTAAGAAGTGGTTTAAGAAAGACAAACCGGTCAAAACTAGGGAAGGACAGTTACTTCCTCCACCGAAAACCCCTGCATCTTTAATGATTGCAAAATATGGATATCACACCTGTATTTGGTTAGATAACTGGGTAAAATATACCCAGGAAGACGGAGTGTTAGCTTTTCCAGAACATGGTTCATTTAATTTGGCTGTTTTGAGAAATTTGAGAGAGAGAAAATGATGAATTTAGAACGGAGACCTAGACCGACTCAGTTTGAGGCTTTGACGGAATGGGAAGACGAAATGCATGACCGAGAAAGACAGAGAAATGGTAGAGGATATAGGTACTTGTTTGGCAGATCGTACGGACATGAGACGCATGATGATCGAATGAGAAGGTGGCGGAATGCGAGTATGACTGAGGGTTTGTTTCCCGTAAGAAGTGCAGGAGAGAATGAAGGACGAAAGTGTGTAGAAAAGAGGCATAATGTAGAATGGAGAGGGTGTGGAATGAATGAGTCCGAGGATGATGTTCTTGATGATATGTTCTATAAGAATCCACCACCATATCGACCAGAACCAGAAATATTAACTCCAAGTGCCCCAATGAAAGAAACAGTACGAATCATAAAATCGGAACCAGAGTTCCAAGATTTGGGAAGAAATAATCCTATTAGAGAGGTTGAAAAGAAATCTGGAGGAAGGAGAAAATTCAGCAGAATTAGCCAAAACAACCCTAGAATTAACAGAGAAAATAAGAGAATTAACTAAGAATCTGGAAGCGGTAACTGTACCAGTAACAATAGGTCCAGTAATGCCTATTTTTGACAAGCAAAACAGCGAAAACTGAAAGAGAAGGCAATGTGGGCACAGGTAAAAGTAGCAGAGAGACAAGAAGCACAATTAGTGGCACAAACAGGGTCAAAACCGAGATTTAATCCTGGGAAAAATAAAGGGAATATTGAGGAGGCTAAAAAGAAGTTTCCATGTCATAACTGCGGTAGGATAGGGCATTGGAAATCCGAGTGTAAATTTCCACCAAGTACTAACGATGAAAATCCATCATTGAATCCACAGGTGCAGAATGAAGTGAGTGGTCAACAGCAACGACAATGCAGGGTATAACACAACAGATTCAGGTGCCAAAACCACCTTTTCCACAGAACAAAAATTGCCAGAAGTATAGTAAGGAGAATGGATTCTACAACGAAGAACAGGTAAATAAGCTGCAACGCGCTAGCGCTGCTTCGCAGTATTGGCTGCAACGCGATGAAAGTGATTCAGAAGGGGGTTATTGACGGTGCCGAAGGGAGGAAGAAGAGTGCGTACTTGGCGCAACTCTAGAAGTAGACCAGACAGGCTCATTTGTAGATGGAAAAGTTAATAATGAAAATATTACTTTCTTAGTTGAGACGGGTGCTACTCGATCAACTGTTAGATCAGCTAATGTTAAGAATCTTCCTCTCTCAGATGAAACGATCAAAGTAGCCGGGGTCTCCAACAGACAGATTAAAACTTACCTTACAGAACCAGTTAAAGTTAGTATAGGGAAATTTTCTGAAATGCACAGATTCGTAGTGTGTGACACTAGTTCTGTGAACTTGTTAGGTAGGGATTTATTGTGCAAGATGAATTGCACTATATTTTGTACTCCAGATGGAATAGCCTTTGAAACACCTGATGATGATGTGTTATATAAAATGACAATGGCAAATAAAGAAAAAGAGATTACAGGAGCCTATGCTGTATTCAATCCTGACGAACTACCAAAAGAATTGAAACAATCAGTAAAAGCAGAAGTTTGGGACTTCACAGGAGAAGAAGTAGGATTGATGAGGAATATAGATCCAGTAAAGATAACTGTAAAAGAAGGAGAAAGTTATCCAAATGTTCCACAATATAAATTGACTCTGGAAATAATCGAAGGAGTTACTCCTGTGATTGAGAAAATGATAAGGCAAGGAATTTTTAGAGAAATAATTAGTAGCCCATGTAATTCACCGATAATGGGACTGAAAAAGCCTAGTGGGAAGTTCAGAATAGTGCAAGATCTGAGAAAGACAAACAAAATTGTTGTACCATGTTGTCCCATTGTACCGAATCCATCTGTGATTTTGTATCAGATTCCTCATGACGCAGAATGGTACACAGTGATTGATTTGTGCCATGCATTCTTTTCCATCCCATTGCACCATGACAGTCAGCAAATTTTTGCATTTCGTTTCGGCGAGCGTATTTTGGCGTGGTGCCGAATTCCACAGGGGTATACAGAAAGCCCCTCAATATTTAATCAGCTATTGAAAAAGTCTTTGGACAGTCTGGAAATGCCTGAAAATTCAGTACTAGTCCAGTATATCGATGACCTACTTGTGGCATCGAAAACTCGTGAAGCTTGTGAGGTAGACACGGTAGCTTTGTTAAACCATTTGGCAGATGGAGGGCTGAAAGTGTCACCATCAAAACTACAATTTTGTAAATGAGAAGTCCAATATTTGGGACACAGCATTGAGAAAGGACACAGGAAAATAACCATAGATAGAGTCAGGATCATAAAAAGAATGAGTCCACCAATGACCCAAAGAGAAGTGAGAATGTTCCTGGGAATGGTTGGATATTGTCGTCAATGGATAGGCAATTTTTCCTTGATTGCAAAACCTTTGGTACAACTGACGAGAAGTGATGTGACAGATCCAATTGATTTGAACAAAGAGGAGTTGGCAGCTTTCAAGAAATTGAGAGAAGGATTGTGTGAAGTGCCTGCATTGGGTATGCCTGATTATGACAAGGAGTTTGAGTTGTATTGCAGTGAGAGAAATGGATGTGCACTCTCTGTTCTAGTACAGAAGCATGGAAAACTGAGGAAACCAATTGCATATTTTTCATCTTTGTTGGACCCAGTAGCTGTAGCCCTTCCTGGGTGTCTGAAAGCAGTAGCTGCTACATGTCGAAGTTTGGAACAGAGTGAAGGAATTGTGATGGGGTATCCTGTGAAAGTGTTTGTGCCTCATGATGTGGCGATTCTTTTAACAAGGAGTCGTACTCAGTATATGACGCACAGCCGACTGACTAAGTATGAAAAGGTAATTTTGGGCGCAACAAATGTGAGTCTTGTGAGATGCGTGAATGTGAATCCTTCAACATTGTTGCCTGATGTGGAGCATGTAGAGGTAAGAGATGAAGCAGATCATGATTGTTTGGATGTACTTGATTTTTGTACAAAACCTAGGCCTGACATAAAAGATGACCCTTTACCAGAAAGTGATTATGTCATGTTTGTTGATGGATCCTGTTTGCGAACAGATGATGGAGTGCTAAGTGCAGCATATGCAGTATGTACAGTTGCAGCAGTGATGGAAGCATCCTATTTGAAAGGAGTAAGGTCGGCCCAAGTAGCTGAACTTATCGCCCTGACCAGAGCATGTAAGATTGGGAAAAGTGTGAGAGTGACTGTGATAACTGATAGCCAGTATGGCTATGGGGTGGTCCATGATTTCGCCCAAATTTGGCTGCAAAGAGGTTTCCAGCCCTCAAGTGGGACTCCCATTAAGAATGCTGAAGTGGTTGGAAGGTTGCTTGAGGCAATACAGATGCCTAGGCAATTGGCTGTGGTAAAATGTGCTGCTCATAGTCGCAGTGGTGATTACATTGCCACTGGAAACAAATTCGCCAACGACATGGCACAGTATTGTGCACGAAATCAGAATTCAATCAATCGGGCAAAGGAAAAAGAATTGGTTTCGTGTTTCCCAATGTTTACTAACACTGTGGGAACATGGGATGAGGTAAGACAATTGCAGGAAGAAGCAGGAGAGGAAGAAGTAAAACAGTGGGTAAAAGCAGGATGTGCACCGAGAGAGAAAGATCATGTGTGGGACTATCGAGATGGAAGACCAGTAATGCCTGATAGCATGATGTCTGCCATGGCACGGATGTATCATGGACAGGGACATATAGGGAGAGACACCATGATGGGGTTTTTTAAACAAATAATTTCACACTTGTAAGGAAAATAAAGAGTGGTGAAGTGGAGGGAGGAGCCGCATAGTGAGGATGGAAATGAGTCCAATTGAGTGTAGATCAGAAGGGAAAACTCATTACTACGACTCTGGACTAGGCTGGATATATAGGAAACTGGATTATTATTCTACAGTTTAAACCGCCGCGTAGTGATTGGCCCGCTTAATGGCGGACCAGAGAGGGAACAGGGTTAGGAATTAGAAAGGAGGCTTAGCGATTGGCTACTTTGCCTGGTCAAATTAGAGGAGCGGGTTTGTTAGAATGCGAAGTGCAAGTAGACGAGAAATCGTGGGGAAGTAAGGTTTTGAAATGCCGCTTAGTGATTGGCTCGCCGAATGAGCGGACCAGAGAGGGAACAGGGTCAACAATTAGAAAAGAGGCTCAGTGATTGGTTACTTTGCCTTGTGACCAGGGAAGTACGGTTTTGAAATGCCGCTTAGTGATTGGCTCGTCGAATGAGCGGACCAGAGAGGGAACAGGGTCAGGAATTAGAAAGGAGGCTTAGCGATTGGCTACTTTGCCTGGTCGAATTAGAGGAGCGGATTTGTTAGAATACGAAGTGCAAGTAGACGAGAAACCGTGGGGAAGTAAGGTTTTGAAAATGCTGCTTAGTGATTGGCTCGCCGAATGAGCGGACCAGAGAGGGAACAGGGTCAACAATTAGAAAGGAGACTTAGTGATTGGTTACTTTGCCTTGTGACCAGGGAAGTACGGTTTTGAAATGCCGCTTAGTGATTGGCTCGCCGAATGAGCGGACCAGAGAGGGAACAGGATAACAATTAGAAAGGAGGCTTAGTGATTGGCTACTTTGCCTTTATAAACCAGAGGAGCAGACTGTTCAAAATACGGAGCGTGAGTTGCAGAGAAACCGCGAGGAGATGCGTAGAGGATGGTGAAGACTTCTGAATTTTCACAGGTACTTGGACAGAGAGTTTGGGAAATAAGTTTTTAGAATATTTAGGTTACTTTTTATGTTGGGGAAAGGTTATAGAAAGTGTTTTCTCCTTTTTCTCTGATACAGATAATATTTTCGTTAGTCGAATTGGACAGACTGTATTAGAAATAACGCGTCTTGGATGCACTCACCAATATTACTGGATAAAGGTGAGACCGGTTCAATTGTACTTGATCTGGGAATATAGAAATGTAGCTGAGAATTAAATAGGGTGGCGAAATTAAGGATGTTATAGATGATTGGTTCTTAGGACTTTGAATACAGGATAGAGACAACAAAAGTAGGGTCATAAAAGGGACAGATTTCGATCAGGAATGTAGGAATTGAGACTAAGGAGAGAACAGGGACAGAATGATGCATATGAAGAGGGTTCTATAGAAGGATTTTGTTTTTGGAACAAAAAATGTGGTGTTTATTGCAATAAGTGCTATTAATATTACCCATGGGGTTTATTATATCACCAATTGTGTCATTTTTGACAGAGATGATGTCTGTTATAAACTAGAACTACTGGTTTAACATCCTGATTAACTTTGGAGCCTGTTATATAGGTAGGAATAAATTAGAACAACTTGTTTACTATTCTGATTTACTTTGTAGCATGTTATATAGGCAGGATTTGATGTGAAGGTATGAATATATGGACAGGAAAGTCTTGATTATGATGGCATATTCTCATTTATTTCACAGCCCTGATGATGTCCCGGGAGGGGACGAAACGCGTCGGCTGTTGAGAGTATTGGACATTAGGAATGGAAGTATAACCTCTGGATTTAATGATTGGATCATACAATATAATATAAAATTGGAAAGAAACGATTGATGGATCAAAAGGATGATAAAGTGATTGGATCATAAAAAATTAGTAACAACGATTGATGGATTAAAAGAAAAATTTGGATGGATTAAAAGGAAAACATTTTTTTTTTGCTTTATTAAGACTCTGATACGGAACAAGGATATAAAGGATTCATCAATGGCAAGAACATTTATTAATGGATAAAGGACTAACCGAGGTATCAAAGCAATAAGACATTGGTACATGAACAATTGGACATTCTCCATGTTAAAAAAATATGAGATTTAAGAATAAATGTTTTTGAATCAAAGATATTTGTTTGGAAATATTGTGTATATTTGTAGTGCTCCTTACAAGTGTGAAATTATTTCAATGTAGGGATGGTTTAACGGTGACCATTCGTTAAGTGAGCACTGGTAATTTAAATATTTTGAGGAAGTGACTCCCTGTGCGCATGGGTGCGGGACCCTCATCATTGTGGTACTTTTTTTTATTAGTCTTTTAAACAAACTTGGTATAATGCCAAGTTCAGGCTGGTGGTGGAGAGTATTTGTCAGAGATGCCTAATTTGTCAGCAGTACAATCCAGGAAGAAAGACAGTGGTGAGTCTAGGAACAATAGGTCGAGAGGGAGGGCCTTTCACCAGAATGCAAGTAGATTTCATTGAAATGCCTCCTTGTAACAGATTGAGGTATGTTTTGGTAATGGTATGCCTATTCTCTAGGTGGGTAGAGGCGTTTCCAACAAGAAGAAATGATGGAATGACAGTGGCAAAATTATTGTTGTGGGAATTTATACCTAGGTTTGGGTTCCCAGTAACAATTGAATCAGACAGAGGAGGACATTTTCATAATGAGATCATAAAACTGATTTGTGAAGCATTGAATGTACGACAAAAACTGCATTGTGCCTACCGACCAGAGGCTTCTGGTGTAGTAGAACAAATGAATGGTACTATCAAAAACAGAATAGGGAAAATGTGTTTAGCCACAGGTATGAAATGGCCCGATGTCTTGCCTCTAGTACTCATGACTATTAGATCAATACCAGACAGATCTACTGGTTTGAGTCCTCATGAAATCCTCATGGGACGCGCAATGAGACATGTATTTATAACAGTCAACAAGCTGATGACAATAACTGATGACATGGTATTGGAATACTGTAAAAGCCTGGCTGACGCTGTTCATTCTGTGTTTCATCAGGTTGGAGCGGATGCCACCACTCTTGAAAAGAAGTCAGCTCATGATCTAAGTGCAGGGGACTGGGTAAGGATAAAAGTACACAGAAGAAGAAACTGTTTGGTTCCCAGGTAGGGAAAACCAAGGCAATTCATCTTGACTACAACAACAGCTGTGAAGTGTGCTGGATTGAAGAACTCGATCCATGCAAGTCATACCTTGAGGATTCCAAATCCCGTTGACTGTAAAGAAAAGGAGTATTTTGATGAATCAGAATCCAGTACTGAGTCAGATGACGGAGAGCCAAAAGATAAAGAAGGAGAAAACTCTGCAAGGGGGGAGACAGATCCAAGGTTAACTTTGGTCCCCAGAAGTAACTCCCTAAGGAAAAGATTGCAGATTTCTGAATCCAGTTCAGACTCAGAGACAGAACAAAGAGCCCATTCATCCAAGAAAGAACAAAGGAAGAACAACGAAAAGGACAGTGGAGGGACAATAAAGAAAATCTGTGAGAAGGAAGTACCAGATGAAAGATTGAGAGAAATTCCACCCGAAACAACACTTTTAGATGGACAGGTGCGAGAGAGAGAGGGAAAGATTATTGCGGAAGACCCCCGAGGAGGTGTAGGGAACTCCAACATCCAGTTAGAAGCAGGGACAAGTAGTCAGCAGGAAGATTGCGTGACGGAGATTCGAGGAGGGACAGAAGTAGGGAAAACAAAAGAGGTGGAAAAAGAACTCGTTGAAGGTAAAAAGCAAGTTGAAACAGAATCTGAGGAAAGCGAAGATGAAATACCAGAAGGCCGAGTTCTGAGAAAGAGAGCTTGGAGAACTGAAAAGAATGATAAAGGGAGTAAATTGAAAAGAGCGGCCAAAGACGAGGTGTGGCCAAACAAAATAAAAAGACTGAGATATCGACTGACACGTGTAAATTCGCCAAGAGCTGAACAGGTGAATGAAGTAACGAGTCAGGAAAAATCGAAAGAAGAAGAACAGACAGTAGTCAAAGAAAACAAAACAAGAAAACCTAACCAGAAGTATAAATCACCGGAATGGACATATGTGGCCCTGCCTGAAGTGAAGAAAGAGGCGGATAGCCAAGGAAATCCAGAGGTGGTTGTACCGTAAGTGGTTGAGGAAGACGAAGAATCGGAACTCCTGAGAGTTATCTTGTCCGATATTGGAGAAGAAGCGGATGTTCAGGACAACCTGTATGTTGAAAACGAAGGGAAGGTGAAAGATAATGAGATGCCAAACTGAATGAGACAATAAAATTACTGATGGAAAAACAATAAAATACTGAAAAAGATAAAAACTGGTAGAACCACGTAGGTGCTTAGAAGCCTAAGGTTAGAAACTAGTTGTGAAGTAGAAGAGGCTAAGTCAAAAGACACGGCTCATTTTAGAAAGATGGCAAACATAGAAAGTAGCAAAAGTAGATGTACCTTCCTTAGAAGATGGTGCAAAATGTGTTGTTGTTGTACAGGATTATTAATGCTTCTTTGGAGTATTCTTGCTCTACTAATTTCATTTAAAGTTACTGTAGATACATTAGAAGGACATAGTGATAACATAACTAATATAGGGAAAGTTCAAAAGGTAGTTCCAACTAGAATAGATAAAAACTATTTACATAAAGACAGGTCAATAACAGATTTTTCTAACAATGTGTTTTCAAAGTTGTTGTATGAATATGTAAAAACTATGGACGTAAGGGATTGCTACGTTTGTATGCAATTACCTGCATCTGTATCTGAAGGAGTGACTTATCATCACCTTCCTGTAACATATGGAATAACATTTAGTGTAATAGCTAGTTTATTTTATCAGACAGGTAAATTAGAGTATTATTTTTCAGATGTAGATACTATATTTGCACAAGTACCCGCAATTAACAAACTAAACAAAGTAAAACCTGCAAAAGTATTAGGTGAATTTTTCTTAGAGACAAATGAACTAACATTAGAATATATATTCAGAAATAACTTGACTTGCAGTTTAAAGAAAGAGGAGAAGACATTTTTGGATATGGTTGAAGAAAGGAGATTGAAAATGCAAAGGAAGGTTTCAGAAGGGAAAGTGGAGAAAAAGGTTTGGGATGTAGAAACGGAAAAACATTTAAGAGGAGAATCGAGTCCAACTATGGCTTTAGATTGGCCTCAGAAAGGGAAATTGTGTATAAGAAGGAATCAGACGGCATATGACAATTATTTTCTAGGGAATAGTGAGTGCCATGATACATACCGGATCATGGGAGGATGGGGATTTAAAGGTGGAAGAGATCCAGTCTTTCCAGGACTGTATTTAATTTGTGGGAACAGGGCATATTACCGTTTGCCAGACCATTGGTATGGCACATGTTATGTTGGCCTGGTTTTTCCCAAAAATTTTCACATGGATAGAGGAGAAGATGGTGTACATAGTTTAGGTAGTTATTTAGCACGTAGGTAGAGAGAATCTTGGGCTGAAATTGTAGGTGATATTTTTGGAGCACTGATACCCGCAGTGGGAATATCTCTGAATGCGAACAAAATTAGAAAACTTTCAACAGTAGTGGATCGCTTGTCAACAAGCACAGCTGGACTATTCTTATTGGTAAATACTGAAATGGTTGCCATGCGTGCTATGGTAATGCAAAATCGACTTGCCCTTGATATTTTATTGGCAAAAGAGGGTGGAGTCTGTGGAATTCTGAAAGTTCAACATTATTGTACTTACATTCCTGACGAAAGTAAAGATTTGAAAATTTATATTAAGAATATTACAGAATTGCATGACGAAATTGTACCACTGGAGCTTGAAGGTGTTTGTGAGAAGATTTGTAAGAAAATAACAGCTATTAAAGACTTTGTAGTAAAACTAGGTAGTACATTTATAGGTAAGATATTATTTCCATTAACTTGTGTGATTTCCTTAGTATTAATAATCAGACTAGGTTGTATTTGTGGTAGAAAGAATAAAAACCAGAAAAGAATAAAAAGAGAACTTAAGGAGAAGGGATAAGAAACAAGAAAGAGAATTTGAAGAAATAGAACTGGAAGAATTAAAGGATAGCATGTATAAAACCGCAAAAAGAGAAGAAACAGGGGAAACTGAAATATGAATGAAACAAGAAATCAATTCGAAATTTCCATAAAAAGAATACAAAATGTTATGTTAGTGTGGTGATATAATCACCAAAGGGGGGATTGCTGGAGCGGGTAATACAACATTTTGTATACCCCCCATTCTGCATGTTTATATTAATCCGAATAATCAATTAATTGTAATATTATTAATCTGTCTGAAGTGATAACTCACCAACTATATTAACAAGAGAATTACACGTTGGAATTGCACTTTGCATGGCTATATTAATTGTGTATTAACTAGTGTACGCATATTAATAGTAGAAAATTAGAATATTATATGTTATATGTTGCTTTAAGTGATGTATTTGTATTTTGTGCTTTATTTAGTAAGTATAAATCGCTCTGAGTGTTGCTTCTGCTAGATAAATACACACACATATGGGTATTAGTAAGGGGATAACATTTTATTAGTCATTTCCATCTTTTAATTACGTTTTTGTGTTTCTTTTGCTTAAGTTGACCATTTCGGCCTATACAAGATGGCTGAACGAGACGTTAAACGTGACTGCCTTGACAACACGAGGTTCTGGGTGAAGTGCGCATGCGTCACCGCAAACAACAGCGGCCTGGACCTGACCCCGGGAGAACATGTACCCTCCAAGGTCATTCCGGGAACCCGTCCAAGACTAAGAGACAATGCTCAATTTAAAAGCCGGAACAAGCAAGTTTGATGACTTCATCATCTAACACCCTGAGAACTGTTCATCGTGAGTCGAAATTGATCAATGAGAACTCTCTTAACCCAATCTTGATACATATTTGTTAGTATTTTCATTATAAAAGTAGGTAGGGAATTAGGGTAGTATCGCTCGCTCGCTCTTCTTTGACGAACTCGATTTCCTGACGTTATGCTGACGGAGAGGACGGTGACACTGCTGGACAGCTGTTATCCTGAATCTATGAGAGACTGAATCGCGGCCTAACTTTGCTGAATAAATTCTCTTTGACTGACTGACTTAGAGGACGACTTTAGCCAGAATAGGTAAATATGATGCTCTGAAATGCTAATGATGATTTCTAACATTTCTTTCAATATTTCTTAGATAAAAATTAATTGATTAATTGACAAATGTGTTGTGTCGATTATTTGAAGAAGAAGATTAAGAGAAAAGTAATAGAGCAAAGGTAGACGAGTAAATCATCAATTACCAATTCAACTAAATGATCTATCTCCGTATGGGAGGGATATCTTAGGTTTAAATGTCAATGTGTTTAGGGTAATGTAAAGGTATTCCTCTCATGTCAGCGTTGTGAAACGTATTTTCCCTCAGAAAACAGGTCAACCGAGTGTAAGTATATTGGTGTTATGGGCCCCACCAATGAATGTATGTGAGTAAATTGGATGACGAGGTAGTTGGTCTGTGCCGAAGGGGGAATTTGACGTTCTGCGCTGCATCAATAGCGATAATCGCGCTTAGCGCAATTTTTTTTATCGCTACACCTGGCTTGCTAATAGGCGATAGCTGTGTTAGCGACTGCTTTCAGTCGCTAACAGTTTGGGTACGCCCACTTTGCATGTCATTAGCGATAAATATCGCTGACATGCAAAGCAGGCCCCAAACCGGTCGCTATCGCCTAAAAGCTGTCGCTAACTGCTGTTAGCGACAGCTTGCTAATAGGGCGATAGAAATATCGCCCCTTTAGCGGAAAAAAGTGCCGCTAAAGCGGCGATAATGCCCTTGCTAATATGCCCCATAGTGGCTTTTTTTAGTGCAATGCAGGAAAATCTAAGTGGTTAATTCATCCTCTGCAAGGCTGATAGCACTGAGAGGAAGTTAGACCCATGTTAGACCACCTCTACCCCAACACTAATAAACTTTCAGAGACATCAGCTGGTATGGTGGTTAGAGTTGGGAATGTAACAGGGAAGAGGAAGCGACAAGAATGGTGGACAGCAATAAGAAGGGGCATTTGCAGGTGAAGGGTCAGTCAAGGGATGGGAGCGAGGTCAGAGACAAGAGGCAGAGAAGATGCAAGAGTGACATACAGTGAGTGATAGAAGAGGGAAAGTGACATGATGAGGAAAAGGACTAGGAACAAAGAGTGGGTGTGATAGGAGAGGTAAAATTTGACAGCAGAAATTAGTAGAGACTAGAGAATATTAGCAGTAAAGGGGAGCTTTCATTTTGGAGGTGCAGTGACGGAGGAGGTGGACCTTGATGAAAGGCTCAAGGGTTGAACTGACCGATAGAGTAATCTGGCAGTGCCCGAAGGGCTGGCCTGAGAAGCCACCGTGTGGGCTAGTTGTTTGGCTGCTGGTGGGCCTGTTTTATGGTCTGGTGGGCCAGTGTTTTCTCTGGTATTGCAACAAACATTGTTTGCAGCAAGCATACATGCAGGCAGTCACCAATATGTTGCAAAACGTATACAGAGCTTGTCTTTACAAGTTCAAAATGTCCCTATTTTGCAAATATGGACCATTTGTAAGCTATCTGAATCACTACTGGGAACCACGTATTTTTTGGTGCCCTGGCTTATTTTCTATCCCAGGCCGACCCCGAAGGACTCCACAGCGATGGGAAAGGTGGGGAAGAACAGGAGAGGTAGACACATGTGGGAAGGGAACACTGCATGGAAAGGGACAGTGACGGAAGAGGTGCACAGTGATCTGTGAAGTGTTCAGGGACATGGATACTGATGGGCACTGACAGAAGAGGGGCTATTGAAGCGAGAGCCTGGTGGAGAGTTATACTAGATCTGAACAGAGTTGGGGAAGGGTGCAGTGATGGAAAGGGTGGACACTGATGAGCAAGGTGGATACTTATGGGAGAAGTTATGGGAGATAATACAGGAGGTGAACAATGATGAGAGAGAGGAGTGGTCTGGGATATCTGGGAGGTGATGCAGTTAGTGAAAAGGGAGGTGTTCTATGATTCCTTAAAGAGCTGAGAATGGAGAGGGGATAATGAGTGCCATGAACAATAGAACGAAGGGGCAATGAAAAGAGACGACATGGAACATAAGAGAAGAGTGAAGCGAGGGAAAGTGCTCAAACCTGTGTAATTAGAGCAACAGTACAATCTCCGCTGGGCCGGAGATGAAAAATGTATTTGTCACCGCATTACTATACCACCCATCTGGCTAAGTTTGAGGGGGCTCACCAGAAACAAAATCGTCGGGTGGTAGGGGCTCGGCCTTACAGAGTTAAACGACCACTATTCTGGGGTCTGCTTTTTGGAATGCAGTGCCTTAACACTTAAGGTATTCAACCACGTTTCCACCTTTAAAAAGGCTTTAAAAGCACACCTCTTTAGGGCGGCTTTATAAGACCTGTGACAACAAACCACGAAATGTTAATGCAGACAAAAAATTTTGTCAATCGGGGGGTGTGGTCTGGTGTCAGCCAAGATGGCAGCGTAATCTTCTCGCTCTGTCCCAGCCCTCGCCCACAAGATCCGACATTGATACGGCTGCCGGAAGGAGGAGACGACTGGCGTTGTGTTCCTGTAGGTATCCTGAGGCGGGGGTGGCATCTCCGACCCCGGATGGTGCAGCGGGTCGTGAGTGGAGTCGCGAGGCTTTTCCGGCGGCTGCGGAGAGGCTTCGGAAGGCGATGGGGTGGAGTCGCGCTGGAGCGCTAACTGCCTGTGGAACGCTCGGCCCGGGATCTCTGCCACGCGAGATCCGCTGCCTGGGGCCTGCAACCATTACACCGCCCAAATCCCTGCTAATCGGAGTGCAGTACCTTAGCAAATACTGACTCCAGTTGCCGTGGCTGTCGCCAATCCGTGGGACTTCACAACTGCCGAGCAGCACACCGCGGCAGAGCATCCCGGAGTCTGTGCTGCCTGTGGGCCACTGACGTTGAGCTCCCTAGGGTCTTCTACCTGCCTGGGTGAGCTCGCTGGTGGCTCCTACGCTACACTTGTGCGTCCCGCATTTGTGAACTGAGGGTTGGTGACCAGCGAGGGGGCCCACCCTGCGTGATTCACCGGGACGGCGGTTGCATCTGCGGGCCCCCCCCCCTGTTGTATCTCCCGACAACGTTGGGAGCGGACGGATCGGCCTTCAGGGGGTGTAATCCGGGACTTCTACTACAGCTGCCTGCCAAGTGGGGCTGTAGGTGGCCGATACATCTGGGGTGCGGCCCCCTGGAAAGTGTACTATTAGTGTTGGAGACTCCACGTCGTGCTGCTGCAGTGTGCTGGTACGTGCCACTATGTCTATGCAATGACACATCACTGAGGTGAGGCCTGCCTAGCGGGAGAAACGGAGGGTCTACCCTTGGCTGCTTAAGAGTCCTTGCCGGCCTTGTACATCGCAGGTGACGACGAGGGTTCAGCGTTTGGAAGAAATAGTGATTATACCTGGGCTACAGTGTGTGGAGGGGGACAGGTCCTGAGAGGCGATGATCTATCGGGCGTGGAGTGCAGCTCTTCCACCTGAGTGTCCCCTTTGCATTTCCCAGCTTGAGCATATTGTGGAGTCCACCTGCGCCGCAGATCCGGTGTGGAGTGTACTGAAGCTAGAGACACAGGAGTGATTGCGTCGGACAGACAAGCCTAAGACGCTCCGGGGGTGGCACGCAGCTGGCTGGTATGGTGGTGATGGGGGCCCTTGTTCCCTGATAGCGTGCAGTTGATCATGACCAAGCCGAAGGGGGCCCCCGCTGCAGTGCAGACGAATAAGTTGGACAAGTATGCTGTTCCATGCCAGCTAGCGCTTGAGGAATGTGCGATGGGGGAAAAAAAGGCCGGGAAAGAGCCATCCTTTGGCTCAATTATGGCGGCAATTCAGTCATTGGGGTCGACCCTAGAGACCAAAATTGATAAGGTCACCATTAAAATGAACTTAATGAGGGCGGATATGCGGAAAACCTCGGAGAGAATCACGGCGACGGAAGAAAATGTAGGGGAGCTCCAATCTGCGATGCGTAAGCCTGAGGAACGCGTACAGAAACTGGCGCATGAACACAAGCTGATGACACTGAGGCTGGATGACCAAGAAGGGAGGGCCCGCCGCAACAACATCAGGGTAGTGGAAGTGCCGTAGGAGGTGGAGGGCCCATCCATGGATCTTTTTATTGAAGATCTTATCCTGAACCACCTTAAGCCTAAGAGACTGTCTACCTTCTTCACTGTGGCGAGAGCACACAGGGCCCCGATCCCAAAGCCAAAACCCGGGGTTCCTCCTCGGACGATCATTGTGCGCGTCCTCAAGTTTAGAGACCCGGATGCCATTTTTCAGACGGCTAGAGTGTGTGGAGACCTACCCTTTGAAAACTCGACAGTGAGGTTTTTTCCGGACTTCACGTTGAGAGTACATCAGGAGCGGCGTACGTTTGATGGGGTGAAATGAGCCCTTCGGGAGAAAGGGATAAAATATAGGATGTTTTGCCTGGCCACGCTTAAAGTCATTGATAATGACAAATCGTGGTTCTTCACATCACCTGCGGATGTTCAACAATGGCTGGATGGGGGCTCCCATTGTTTGTCCAATCGTCGCACTGAAGGGGACTGGCGCGGGAGTCGCTTCTGCACTCTTGAATCTCCACCTAGGCGCAGAGAAGGAGAAAAGTCTGTATTCAGATCCAGGAGCTCCCGGTCTGGTAGCCCTGTGAACGACGCTCGATCTCAGGGGAAGTGAGAGTCTTGTCTCACTGTTGATTCCAGTTGTATACCTTAAGGACCCTGGGTGCTTGTCCTTCATGCCTACTATTGAATTTTACGATCCTGGGGGACGGTAGACTGAGGCACGTCCGGATGGGACAATGTACTATATGTTCCAGCGATACGAGGTGTGGGTGGGTGGGGCAGGAGGCCCGGGAGGGGGCACTGACTAGTGGTGGTGTCAGATAGCCCTACTTTAATTTCTGGTTACTGGGGCGGCAGGCGCTCTGCTATTGGGGATGTGGGTAGTTTCAGACCAACAGGGCAGGGTTGCAGGGTGGGGAAACATTGTTAGGGGTGTTTCTATTTTGTGCATGGTTCAATGTTTGATTTCTGCTTCCGATGTAGTGCTGCAATATCTGTGTCAGATGACAATCTTCTACGGGGTATGTCCTGTGCGGAAGGGGGGGGTCTCTCTTTCCTGGGTGGAGGGGAGGGTGGGCGTTACCTGACCACATGGCCACATGAACAAAACACTGACTATCCTCTCCTGGAACGTTAATGGCCCGGGGGACAAAATTAAACGTACAATGGTTCTTCAGTATTTGCGCAGGCACTCCCCAGATATTGTCCTACTCCAGGAGATGCACCTTCAGGGAATAAGTACTTGGCTCTCAATAGGTATAGTTACAAACTACAGGCCCACGCTGGCTTCACGTCAGGGTCCAGGGGCATGGCGATACTCATAAAAAATGTGATCCCTTTTGTGATACAGCGCACATGGTGCGACCAGTCAGTTCGCTATGCGGCCCTGGCTGGAACTTGGAAGTGGCAGGTGGTGAATATATGTTAAGTGTACATTCCTCTGCGACTGCACGACATCACGCTCCCTGCTCTCAGCCAGCTTCTGCTGGATTTCCCGTCCAGATTATTGCTCTTGGGGGGGACATGAATGATACTCTTTTGCCTGAAATGGATTGGGGAAAATCTCACCACTGGGGTAAAGGGGCCCCGTCCACTGTCTTCCTTTGCACGGGCCATGGGACTGGTGGCTCTCTGGAGATGTCACAACCCCAGATCCAGACATTATACTCATATTTCGGCGGCCCGTGGCAGTGGGGCTCGACTGGATTATATTTTAACGCACACTACCGCTGCGGGGCTCTTTCAGGGTGGGTGCCACAAGGCACGGGGTATCTTCGACCACTCCCTGGTAGAGGTACAACTCCATGGGCCAGTTTGTGATTGGTCTCTTCTGCCAAGGTTAGACCCTTTTATGCTTCTAGACCAGGAATTCCGGAAGCATTTTGAGGAACGCACGGAGCTGTACTTTGCCGAAAATGTTGGTTCCGTTGGCTCCACCGGTGTCAATTCAATTCAATATATTTATTAAAGATTTGGAACTCCTAGGAGGTCCACATAAAATGCATACATATTATTACAAATAGAAGAAAAACACATAACAAACACAATCCACTAACCATCATAACATTATCAAAAGCCTGTCTTAGATTAGCTACATTTCTTAGAAATAGAAACAAACAATATTGTCAGAGAGCCCAGATCATACAGTACTTTTTCCACATTACAACTCCTAAGATGTACATAGGACATTAAAAAGCTGACAGTTCATTTAAAAGTCCAAAAGTTCGATTTCAGCTAGAAAATTAATTTAGAATTAGAGGCAAGATAAAACATGGGCATGTCCAGACCAGTGCAAAAGGAACTTCAGTAGCAGCCGGCTCATAAGCAAAATACCTCCTGAATCCCACTACATTTAAGTTTATAAAATTAATAAAAGAACATCGTGGGAAGCAGACGCAACCTAACCCTAATTTAAGAAAAAAGAGCGGTTAATAGCTGGCTATCAATGTGCAAAATACAAATGAATAAAAATTAGAATACTAATGCTTTGCAGAGGCCAGCTAAGAGGATAGCCCCCCGTCTAAGAAGTGTGCTAAAAAGGGAGGATTAAAACATGTACATAAACTCCAAAAGAAATTAAAAGGTTTTAGACACACTGCTTCATTTTTGTTCAAAAGTGATAGTCTCGGGTTGATACTACATTTTTTACACACTCTTGTAAGAGCACCAGTAGAAGTTTAAAAAATATGCATGAATTCCTTGAAAAAATTAAATAGTTTTACGCACACTGCTTTGTTTTTAGGACAAAAGAGATAATCTCGGGCTGATGCTACATTTTTAACAGAGTTTTGTAAAAACATCGGACGAAGCCAGCAATAACGGCTCAATGCCAATACTGGACATACAAACAAAACATGGTCCAGAGTCTGGGTACTCAGCATACACAAATTACAAATTTTCCCATTTTTCGGATTCTGAGACCAGTTTGCTGTGAGGTCATTTAAAGGCAGAAGATTCATACAACCTAAGATAAGCAAGCGTTGAATACCGTGTTCTAAATTCCCAAATAAATATTTTTGTGCACTTCTTGGTGAGTTTTTCCTAATTATTAGTTTTAATCTTTCTTTAGAGTTGCAGAATTGAATGTCTCTATCGAAACTAATTTTGCCACTCAGAGTTTTTAGGAGTGACTTAAATCCTAATGATGGAAGGGTGACCACTAGTTCTTCTTATATACTAAAGGCTTTTAGTGCCAATGAGAAGTCATGGTAAAAGGAGTAGTTACCTGCCTTAGCATCAAAGATTTCATGGCATAGAGCACCTCTTAGTGAATCTGGCTCGCTATGTTTTAGCTGATAACCCCAACGTAAAACCCTGGATAAACCTTGAGTATGGGAGCTTATCAAACCAAATTCCAATCTAATTGCTGCCGTTGGAACTAACGTGTTAAAATTACATAGTTTACGTAGTATCTGACCTTCAACTTTATCCCAAAAACTCCAGTCCTTAACAGGGATTGATTCAATCGCATAAAGCAGGGTTGGAGGGACTTTTGCTTTAAAAACCGTCAATAAGTGTAAAAAATGTCTTCTACCCATAGCGCTATAAAAAATGCACAAACCATTGGCATGCGATTTAGCTTTACTAATACAGTGTGAAATATGAGGTTTATCTTTCGAGCTGCTTGTTAAAAATTTCCCTTGATAAAGGTATGAATCTACTACCTCCAACCTTTCAGGACCGATTTGCTAATTAAAATTATATGATTTTCTACTTTTAGTACTTTTCAAAATAAAAATTTTACTTTTGGATACGTTTATTTTCAAAAAATGGCCCACAGTATATTTTTGTAGGGAAGCCAGCTTTCGATTCAACCCAATAGGGGTTAAGTCCATTACTACTATGTCATCTGCATAAAGTAGACATGCAAAAGAGCGGGTACTTATCTTCGGGGCATCTCCATCAGCTTGAGCAAAACAATCAGGTAAATCAGCTATATATAGGGAGAATAACAGCGGTGCTAACAAGCAACCCTGTTTGAGTCCATTTTCAGTAGGGATTACTTTTGATAATCCTTGATTTCCACCCATTAATATCTTACACCAAGTTTGCGAGTGGAGTGCTATGATCAAGGATAGCAGGGGAGAGGGCAAACCCATTTTTTGCAGTTTTCTCCATAATAGAGGTTGATCTACCTTATCGAAGGCTGTGGAGAAGTCAATAAAAGCCATAAATAAATTTGAATTACGATAGATTGTGTATTTTTCCTCTATTAGTTTCAACATAAAAATATTATCTACCGTAGAATGATTTTTCCTAAAGCCTGCTTGCTCAATGGGGAGAACTTTCTTCTCTACCACCCATTCCGTAAGGTGGTCGAGGATTCTACATGCAAATATTTTCCCCGTTGCATCCAGTAAGGCTATTTGCCGATAATTACCTGGATGCGATCTAAGGCTCTTTTGTATAGAGGAATTAAAATGCTTCCTGACCAAGATGGTGGGATTTTCCCATTAAAGTAACAAAAATTAAATAATGTAGCTACATAGGTAGCCCACAAAAGAGGCTCATTTTTGATTAGCGTCATGGGAATTTCATCAGGGCCCTCTGCTCCTGAGGATCTCATTTTTTTAATAGCCCCGACCACTTCATCGATAGAATAGACATAGGGCCCGATGTAGGTAAATATGAAATACCGATTCCTAAATACCGAATTTTACCGATTCGGTATTTAGGAATCGGTATTTCATATGTAGCTAATAATTCGGTAAAAAATACCGAATTGGTAATATTCGTTATTACCGAATCGGTAATACCGATTTGGTAATAAGGAATCACCTTCCCATTCATTCCTATGGGCCTGGAGGCCCATAGGAATGAATAGGAAGCCATTCACTATTACCGATTTCGGTAAATACCGAATCGGTAATAGGGGGAGCATATTCAAAGGTGGCAGGGTGTCACATTGACACCCTGTTGCACCCCTGAGTCATGCATGTGTGCACATGTGGCGCACATACATGCCCTAAGGGCATGTATGTCTGCCACATGGCACCTTGAGAAAAGCGAATTATTGCTTTCTTAAAGGTATTCGGTATTTACCACCAACTTGTAGTTGGTGGTAAATAACGAATCCTGAATGCAAAAATGCACTCACTTGAGTGCCTCCTACATAGCTTTTAAGGATTCGGTATTTTACCGATTCCTTAAAATAAAGATTTGGGGCCATATGTAGGTAACATACAATTTACCGATTCATAAATACCGAATTTTACCGATTCTGTATTTATGAATCGGTAAATAGTATGTAGGTAAATAATCGGTAATTATTACCGATTCGGTAAATATCGGTATTTATGAATCGATATTTACCGAATCGGTAATAGTGCATCCCTTCCCATTAATTCCTATGGGCCTGGAGGCCCATAGGAATGAATGGGAAGCCAGTTACTATTACCGATTCGGTAAATACCGAATCGGTAATAGGGGAGGAATTATCATGGGTGGCAGGGTGTCACGTTGACACCCTGTTGCACCCCTGATTCGTGCATGTGTGCACATGTGGCGCACATACATGCCCTAAGGGCCGGCTTAGCAAAATATAATCTTCGGTGGACCAGTTCTTAGTTATCCAAGTCTCTTGGAGACAAATTATATTGGGATTCTTCTCTTTCAAGAATATAAGTTTGTTTTTATTTGTGCTAAGGCCGGCTGCGGTCCAGGATAACACATTAATATCCTTGCTAGGAAGAATTCTTGCATCTTAGGCCTAAAGGTCTATTTGAATTAAGAGCACCTGCAACCCAACTCCATTTCTTAAGTTCCTCCTCTGCGGGAGGCACATATTGAATATTTTTTTCGGTATGGAGCGAAACCCTCCTACCATTTTTACCAAGAGAGACCTGCAAAGTACTTTCTTTCTCCGGAAATGGTGTACGTCGTCCGGAGGATTCTACCTCAATGTTAGGCAGCTTGATTTGGGACACTTTTTTTAAAGATAGCTCCACCTCGGGAATTAAAACATCAATGCCGCAGCGGCGTAGTTTATCGCTGTGTTCCAAAATCAGGTGGAAGATTGCTTTGGATGAAAGTGTACCTCTTGCACCCCTGAGATTATTATATTTTTGAACCTCCACCAGAGCAAAGGCATTACTTTCAATCATCCGCAGGCCCACGATTTCAGCAAAACAACCCAACAAAAAAGACCTGTTCATATATAATTCATAGTAAAAAATAAACGAGAAATCCAAGCTGTAGGGGACAGGCTGTACCTAGAGAGGAAGCAAACAAAGAAGCATTAGGGCTCAGTGTACTCTGAACCATAGGGGAAACATTTGTATCTAGTGGTACTACATCTTTGGTCGATTTAATAGGAACACATAAGTTCAAAGAAGGAGAACAAGGTCCCAATGGATTGTACTCTTCTTGTCCATCTTCCATCTTCGGAACATTTAAATCCAGCTTTGGAGATATAATATGGATAGGTTTAGGATCGAAGCGTAACTGTTTTGACCTTTTTTTGTTTATCCTTCGACGTTTTTCCCTTTTTTCCTTCTTTTTTGTCTTACGTACGTTGCTACTTTTGTTCATAAGAACTGTTTCCTTACTCAAAGAGCATCCAACTTTAAAATCTTCCTCTATAGGCTGCTTTGAGGAATTTATGAGAAGGTGGCCTGATATATGCTGTCCACTAGTTCTAGTGGGCACCTTGTATCAGTCCAAACAACCCCTTATGGTGAATGGTTAAAGACAACTTTATATGAAAGCTATCCTAGTGGTAGCTATGGAGAGCAGCCTTCAGGCTAAGTCTTGAAGGAATGTAAAGCAGCTTGTTTTACCAGTCTATAATCTCTTGAATGATCAAATGAAAGGACAACCACACCAGGTATATATTTAAAATAAATGGATTTAGGTTAACACACACCCCTCTAGTCTCTTTATGAGGCTGGAGATCGAAGTACTTAAGTTACAAGTGATCAAGCATCAGTAAATGCACAAATACACATTTGGGCCCTAGGGGCGTACCAAACCATATACCAGAAAAGCGGTATAAGGACCATGACTGGAATAGGCTCTAGGCCTATTGCCTCTAGAATCGCTAGGACCCCAAGGAACCACCCAAGGTAGTGACACAGGGGACCCACGGGAGCTGTATGCAGTGTGAAAACCGCGGGTTCCTATTATCTTCTATGGGCAATGTCGCGGTTGGAAATTTAAAGATTAGGGACACTTCTAATCGAGTCTGGACCAAACCCTATTGGACTTAAGAAGTTCTAAGGCTAGCACCCACGAGAGCACCGGAGTACTCGAGTTACCTCACCCAGGGAAGCCGGTGCATAGGTGTCTTTTGGTGTCGGGTCGTGTCGTCGATTTCAATGGAAGCCTGCAAAGAACTGCTGCTGCCGGGAAGAGGAGAAGTGTCAGAAGAGATCCAAGCCTGGATCTAGGATGTAAGGAACCTGACAGCAGAGGGGACAGAGTCTGGGTCACTTGCCAGTGACCTAGGGCAGGATGGACCAATGCCCACAGATGTCGGGTGCTTCAGGTGAGTTGATGGGTGTCTTGACTCTTCAGCCACGAGGTCCAGGAGGCGTCGACGAAGTCCACGAGTCGGATTCGAGCTGTCCCACGAAATTTGTTGAGTGCTGCGGTGTCGGCGACCAGAATGGACCCAACAAGCCTGGCAACGGCAACTCCCTGGAAATCAGAGAAAGGACTGCGGTGCAGACCAGCAAGGTCTGAGGGACTCACCCAGCGAAGGTAAGTCGGGGCACGTCTGGAGCAACCAGTTAAGCCCAATCAGAAAAGGTGTCGCCATCGTGGGGACTTGCTAGCCAACGGGCTAGTTATCGTGAAGGAGCCTTGGAGCTGGCCCACGGGTCACTCGTGGAGTGGAGGCCAACAATCTTCGGTGCAGGAGGTGCTCAAGGCTGGGTCTACTCGGAGCCCAACGCACAACTTCGAGGAGGACCAGGAAGATAGTGTTGCTGCAAAAGTTCATGATGTCCAGGGGTTATAGTTCCACGTCACCCACGATAGCCACAGGCCTCAGCTTTGCTGTGGACTCAGGGTAGCCTCGGGGAAGTCTAGAAATCCACCTCTGGGGATGCAGAGACTTCAGCGTACGGCGGGAGCTTCAGAATTGCAGACCGGTCAGTTGCTTCTTTGGTGCCTGCCAAGCACTCCTTGACCCCAAGGTAGATTTATTCAGTCTTCTAGTCAGGATAGAACGTCGAAGGTCCAGGATGTACATTGCAGAGTTTCGTCCAGGGTAATCTAAAGTCCTAGGGACTGGATTCCTATACTTATACTAAGTTTAGGGGATGGACTAACTTTAAGGCCCCACCTATGGGTGGGCCAGGAAAGAGGGGTGGTTACACCCATTTCCTTTGTCCAGTTTCACGCCAGAGCAGGGGCAGGTAGCGCCTGCAACCGGTTTGAACTGGAGTATGCACAGGGACACCAAGTGTGCCTCCAGTGCAGGACTTCAAAGCACCAGAGAGTGCACCCGCCCAGCCCCAATACACATCACCTCTCCTCGACAGGAAACCTATTGTCCAGGCCTCCCCTGCCGGAGTTTCGGTCAGCAGCAGGAGGCCAGACCCGTGTCTGTGGCAGAGGCATCCATTTTGTGATGCCAGGGCTCAGGAAAGTCCTACCGGGTTTAGCCAGTGTGAACATGTCTCTCCCTCTAGAAGGGTGGAATGCTACCCCTGCCGCCAGGACTGGCGGGGGGGGGGGGGGTAGTATTCCAAAGTGTTTGACACCAAACACGAGATGTTTTAATGCAGCCATCCCAAAGTTAGCATTTACCGCAAGGTTATAATGCACTTAAGAGTATATGGTATGGCTGTATCACAGAACAGCCATAAGGAAGTAGTTCCGAAAGCTGCAGAGGGGCTCAGCTCATGCTTGGGCACCCTCTCACATAAAACCAAGCTCTCTGCCTTCAGGATTGTCAAGGCCTGCCATAGGAGTGGCTTATAGGTTTATATGTGTCTGTATAAGGTAGTGATATAGGTAGCCTGTACCACAGTAAGGGGTGCAAGCACAGCCTTACCCAGGCTGCAGTAGCAGACCTGTGGTGTCATTTTGGAGTGCTTCCCAGAGGTGGCATAATATATGCTGCAGCCTCTGGTAGGCCTCTGAGGGACCTATGCCCTAGGTACATAGTATACCATATACTAGGGGCTTATAAGGCACTCCAGAATCCAATTAGATATGTACCTAATGTACATGCAAACCATTTTACAGAGAAAGCAGATAGACTGGGGCCCTGAATAGCAGGTTCTCAATCCAACTAAGTCATAAACCAGCAAAACACCAGGCAAAAAGTGGGGGCAACCATATAGTCAGATTCCACCTTCCTATAGAATTAATGCCGGATTTTAGAAAGATAGGGAAGACCTTTTGATTCATATTTGTATTTGTATTTTCCGTCATAGTTTGTGGGCAGAGCGAAGATGCGGCAACTGTAACTAAAGGTTCAGAGTCGAAAAGCTGCAGTAAAAAGGAAGAAAGTGACTTATCAAAAATATCACCGTTTTCTTTCGTTTTGGTATTGATACTTCTACTAGAAAAAGGCTTGCCAGCCTGAGTGCCAAAGTCCCGCCCTTTAACATGAGGAAAAAAGTTCGTTTGGGTAGAGTGAGACTTGTCAGAGTCTACCTTCAAACGAAGGGGAATGGAAGATCCTTTCTCTGGATTAGGTGTACTAGGGGGAAATACGCAAGCTTTTCCTGACGATAGATTATGTTCAGAGGCAATATGTTTTGTCAGGGCTAAAACAGAGGCCAAAATAAAATCGGAGTTATCTACTGATTTCTCCATTAGGGCTAAGATGGAAACCAACACTCTTTCTAGACAAAGCAGTGACTCCGACATCGGCCTTTGTGATTCTAGATTATGAATTGAAGGAAGAAAATCTCGGGAGAGATCAGGAGTATTTGAACCCCGTGAGTCTAATAAGCTTGTTCCCCTAGGTGTACTGCTGAACAGTTGCAGTTTCACAGGCTGATCCTTAGAGGACGGTAGAGTAGCGGCAGTAAAAACCCCGGATAATTCTTGGTTGTGAGCGTGGATCATTTTTAGAGGCTGATCTAAATTTATATAAGGTAAAGTGAAATCTTCCATTATATATTCTCCCGCTTTTAATACTGATTGCGGAACTTCTTCCGGTTCAGAGACCCCATTCACATAAGGGTGGATAAATAGATTTGCCAGCAAGGAATCAGCCACCCCTGAATATAGACGGTGAAATGGAGGATACTACTGGTGAAGGTATTACTGGGAATGGGTTTCCAGGACAAGCATTGATCTCTACTTGAACAACATATTCTTTTTGGAGAAACTCCGACATCCCTACAGACTTGTTTCTTTTTTAGGAAAAAAGGAAGGGATGGTATTGAAACACTTCAAAGAGTTTATTTGCAGAGAGTTGTTCCTTAAAGGGTTAGCTCTGATTTTTGTGCAAGCTCTTGTATACACTAATCTACCAGAGCGTAATTTTTATGCTGTCATAGCTTTGTTCAGTAATAACTCCCAAGGCTCGATGCGCCTGAGCGCGGATGCACCGGTGCGCTGCTTATGCTACACCGTGCCCCAGGCACTACTTAGCGCTACTTAACTAGCAACCCCCAACTGGGTGGCCAGAATGAACAATGTCTAGAGAGCCTTTAGAGAATACTCGATGCGTTTGCGTCTCAACTGCACAAGGAACAACAGACCAGATGCCTGCACACACGGTGGACACCTGTATCCACTACTGCTCTAGAGACATGTTTCACTTTGACCAAACATAAGGTATACAGAAGAGGGACATAGGGCAGAAAGTGACTCTAGGCTTTCTCCCACAGATCCAGGAATCCAGACAGCATCACTCCGCTTCACTCTCCTCTGCTCTGCAGCGCTCAGATTACACGACCACTGACTGTGCGAGGCTCCTCCTCGTCCTGGCGGTCAGACTCCCTTAACAAGGCATGCAGGGGAGTCCAATGTGCCTCTGTGTGGGAACTGCAAAACGACAAGTCCCAAAATGCACCAGGACAATAATCAGAAGAGTGCTACAAAAGCCCCAGGGTCAGCTCAGCGTCTTCAGCGGCCTCTGGAGACTCCGTGGCTCCCCAATTCTCCTTTGTCACCGGCTCACTGCAGGCTGCAGGGGTCCGGTATCGATGTACCAATAAGATCCAGACTGGAGCTGGACTGGAGCTGGACCGGGCTGGACCAGACCAGAGCAGGCAAAAGGCAGACAAAAAGCAGAAGGACCAGGCACCAGGTAGAGAGGGTTAGGGGGGCAGCCGGGGGTGCCAGGGGCGCAGGTCTTAGCTCTTGGGTGGCCGAACTTCGGTGGAAAAAGCTGGACTCTGGCAGTGCAGAGCACTGGATATAGAGCAGCCAGCAGCAGCCAGCAAACAGCCCGGAAACAGTAAACAGAAAAGCCGTGGACAGCGGCGGCGAGCACTCCGGGCTGATGGGCAGTCCAGCCCCGGTGCAACGGAGCAACACAGCAGCAGTAGCCCAGAGGCAGCCAAGCCGCGGACCGTGAATAGAGGCAGCAAGCACTCCAGCACTCTGGGCGGCAGGCAGGCAGTCCGGGATAATGAGCAGCCCCAACCACGGGGCAGAACAGCTGACAACAGGCAGTCAAGCCGCGAGCTGCGAACCGTGGACAGCAGCAGCGGCGGTGGGAGCAACAGCAGGAGCAACAGCAGTCTGCTCGTATTCAGGTACCGGAGGCCGGAGACCTCAGGTGATAAGAAGTTTGTCTCTTGCAGTCTCCCACGGCACGGTTGCACAATATGAGGCTCGTGACTCGCTTTCACTTGACAGCTCGCGGACCACGTTACACTTTCAGCTTGCGGTCCGCATTATACTTATTCCCGAAGCTGCAGAATGGGGATGAGGAGCACCGCGGTTAATGGCAGCAGCTCCACGACTCCTCAGCTCCTCGGTTTGGCACAGTTCTCCTCGTCGAGCCGCGTACTGCTGCTGCTGCTCCTCCGTACTCCTCTACTCGTCTGCTCCACTGCTCCGCCGGTGTCCTTTGGGAAGCATACAAGGTGGTGGCGAGGAATTGTGTGCAGGCGACTCGCGGTGCTCAACGCAAAGACAACCATCGTCAGTGTGAGGAACTCAAACAGGAAATACTTGCCCTGGAGCGCACCATGACTGAGAAGTCTGGGGAGGTTGGGGGGCTCAAGCACTCCCTTAAACTTAAAGAACGATCCCTACGAGATCTCACGGACGGCGCGGCCCGGGCGCATGCGATCGCCACACAGTGCAGAGTGTATGATCTGGGCGACAAAGCCAACAAACTGATTGCTTAGCTGGAACGAAGAGATAGGAGTCGTAATTGGGTGTCCGAGATTCAGTCTGAAGAGGGGATGCAGGGTGGTACGGGGGCTGCCTTAACAGAAATTTTCACCAATTATTATGAAAATGTTTACCAATCCCAATCTTCATGAGCGGAGCCAGAATGCACCGAATTTCTTTGCGACATTCCTCTTCCGACTCTAGGCCCGGAGGACCGGGAAGCGCTCAATTCTGATTTCCACTTGGAGGAAGTTGAGTATGCCATGAGAGACTTGCAATCGGGGAAGGTGGCGGGCCCGAATGGGCTCCCCGCTGAAATGTTTAAATGTGTGGCGGGCAAGTTGGCTCCATACATGCTTGACATGTTTCAGGAAGCGTCCGAAGTGGGGCAACTTCCGGAGGACCTGAGAATGGCAACTATTGTCGTTCTTCTGAAAAAAGGAAAGCCGCTCGACCTCTGTAGCTCCTACAGACCCATATCCCTCTTAAATTTCAAAGCTAAGATCTTAGCCAAAATGATTGCGAACCGGTTGGGCCCAGTTTTGCAATTCCTGATACACTCTGATCAATCGGGCTTTATGCCTAATAGGAGCACGAGGTTAAATCTGAGACGTTTATATGGAGTCATGTACATGACTCAAAGGCAACCAGATGTCCCAGCCACCCTCCTCTCTCTAGACACGCGGATGGCATTCAACAGCATTGAATGGGCCTACCTTTTTACTGTTTTGGGGAAGGTGGACATCGGCCCGCGATTGCAACATTGGATCCGATTGTTATATGCTGCCCCGATGGCCAGAGTGCGGGTTAATGGGGTCATCTCAAGAGCCTTTGCATTGCACAGAGGGACACGTCATGGATGCCCATTGTCCCCGATGCTCTTCGTGATGGCACTTGAGCCTTTGGCAGCATGGATTAGACAGGACCCGGTGGTGAAGGGGATTGATTTAGGGGGAGGTTGGGAAGAGCGTATTTCGCTTTATGCGGATGATATCCTTCTTTACGCACACCGACCTCGCCAAACATTCCATAAGCTCATTCATATCATCAGATCCTTTGGTTCCTACTCTGGCTATCGTATCAACTGGGACAAGTCCTTGGTCTTCTCTCTAGCTGGACACCCTCCGGTTCTGACGTCCGCATGTACGGGGATGGCGTTCCAGGAAAAATTCAAATAACTGGGCATTTGGATCAATAAGACTAATGCGAAATTTACACAGCTGAATCTCCAGGTGCAGCTTTCCAGGCTGCGAGAGGACGCAGCGCAATGGCGGGGGCTCCCTATTTCCCTTATGTGATGGGCAGTCCTCTTCAAGATGATGGCCCTTCTGCGCTTATTGTATGTCGGCCAAAATACTCCCTATCACATCTCGGACTCCTTCTTTCAGACGATCGACTCCAAGCTCCGCCTGTTACTCTGGGGGTTGGGGGTGTTGTCCCAAGATCGCGCTCAAGAAACTACGGAAGGGGGTGTGCGAAGTGGGGCTTGCGGTCCCGGATCTTAGGAAATACTACTGGGCTGCTCATCTTATTAATGTTAACGGTTGGATCTTTTCCACTCTTGAGGAACCAGCCTACAGAGTGGACAGGTTGGCATTGGGCCCGGGCAGTCACTTGAGGGAACTATATCACAGGGGCGGGGACTCCGCACATCTGCCACCACATACTAAAACGGTTGTTGATATTTGGCATAGAGCAACTAGAATGACGGGGTGGGAGCAGAAGCTCACTGAACAGACCCCATTATGGGAGGGGGACTTCCTGAAGGAAGTGCACAGACTGCGGGGTTTCCGGAAGTGGAGCCTCATAGGTATTGATGTGCTGGGGGATGTATGGCAGGAAAATGGTAACTTTTGAGAGTTTGCGGAAGGGTCTCCAGAAGCGTGAAGGAGCATTCCTCTGTTACCGTCAGTGCTTCACTGCCACGTGAAAAAAGGGGTGGTGCTTCCAGAATATTCCCCATTGGAGGATAGGCATTGTTTTAGACCCCATGATTCAGAAGGCGGTGTTGCTGACGTATAAAAAACGTATAAACAATACTCCGGATGGTCTGGGTCCTTTGGGGGAGGCTTGGGAAACAGATGTGGGCCTCCTGGAAGATGATTATTGGGCGGAGGACCTCCAGTGCCCTAGGGAAATAGTCATCAGAGTGCGCTTTCGACTGGTCCGGCTTCCCATCCTCCACAGATTATAAGCCTCGAGAATGGTGCAGGGCCATATTAGGGGTGGAAAGTCTGAGGAATGCGCCAGAGGATGTGGCGAGAGGGGGTCGTTCTTTCATATCCTGTGGGCCTGCCCCAAGCTTCAGAAATACTGGCAGGGCATTGCCCGTGTGATGGAGGCGGTAGTGGGTGTGCAGGTCCCGCTAGAGCCCCTATGGCACATCCTTGGCGTCACTGGTGAGCTCATGTGGTCGGATGGGTCCAAATTATGGCTAGCATTGGCAGGGGGGCTGCTAGGAGGAATATTGTGTGTGCATGGGGAGCAGCTAAACCTCCTACAGTGGCTGCATGGCTATGCGACATTGACTGGTGTCATGGTGCAGAGCGGGTGGAATATCAAAGCCGGGGATGTCCTCGCAAGTGGGAGAAAATATGGAGGCCATGGACATTGTATAGGGGTCTGTGAGGGGATTCACTGGATACATTGATAGGCTTCCTGGCTGGGTTTAGGGACGTATATTAATGGGGGATGGGGGGATCCAAGTCCATTTACCCTGTAAACTGATGTGTTATACTGCCTGAATATTGTCAAGTCTGGGAAATACTTTATATAAGTGTACTGTTAATTGATTATAGCTGAAGCTTGTTTCTTTGATTCAATAAAAAAGAATTTTAAAAAAATGTCAATCAATCCCCAATATACAGTCCATATTACATCTTCAGTTTTCCATTGTTGGCATCTTTTTCCTGATGTTATGAGAATTTTAGGGTTAAAACACTGAATATCAAAATGTGTGCATTGATTGATCCTCCAGTTATCTTGATGCTCAGAGACAGAGTCGAGGAAATGAGTAATATATAAGGGATACCTGCAGACTCCACAGCTGAAGTTGCCGTTGCCATCGCTGCATTTTCTTGAGAAAGGTTCTTCGTCCTGGCAGTTACAGTCGCACACCATTCGTACTTCCACACTTAACTCCTCGCTGAATCCGAGCACTTTAACCTTAAAGCTCTGAATGTCTTGCTGGCACAGGCCTGCTGGAGCTTGTACGCTAACATCGAATTTGACCTGTGCAAATACAGAACAGAGGTTTAAAGCATGATGAACCTCCTTAGATGAACCAACTCTAACGATAATGAGCCATGTTAGCCTAAGGAAGGAATATTGTAAGCATGCATATAGCCTATAGGATTTGGCCTTTGTGCCCAGCAATGTGAAATAAACAATTATATATTACAATTGCATTTCCCCTTTCTCTTAGCGATTGATAAATTACTTTGCATAAAAAGATTTACCTTGGCTTGCTTTTAATATTTGCAATATACTAATATTTTATTGAATGTGAGGTAAAACACCAGAAACAATATAAACTTTTTGACTGTCGTTTGTGTATTATTATTTTCTTTTGATACTGAGGTTGCTTATCAAGAACTTGCTTTGGACTATGTCATTTTTCACAAAGGTAATCTCATAAAGAAACCATTAGCCATACTTGTGTAGCTTGTCTACAGTGACAGTGTTAGGAATAACCGTATTACGGATAATAATTCTTCTGAGTCCGTCTTAAAGAATTTAAAGTGATGTGGCAATTCCTGCTGTTCCTCTTCCAGCATGCTCATTCTTGTCAAATGGATGGCTTAGTTGTGAAAAATGTATGAATTTGTAATTTCATTTCATCTAGTACATTGTTGCTGAGATCCTTTACTGACTTTGTGAGATCTTTCTTGAGAGCTACGATTTCAGTTTGGTTTCACTCAGCAGAATGGCTAGGATACCGTTAGTAGAAAGAGCTTACCTCTTCTCCACCGTGTTCTGAACAAACTTTCTGTATGCCTTTGTTGTCGTTACTGTGATGTAAAAAGTTGTCTATCGTGGGATCTTCAACAAATAAAAGGTCATTCGATTTGCTTATACTTTTAGTCCCATTTCACAAATCTGCACGAAACTTTCAATCAATCAAAATTCCTTTATTTCGCAATATTTCTATCGCATATAAAGTAAATAGGGCCAGATTCACAGAACTAACTTAAGACAAAATCCTAAACTCACTACCATTTACTCATTTTGGTATTCACAGACGGCACTTACTCATTTTGGTATTCACAGAAGGCACTTACTCATTGATGAGTAAGTGCCTTCTGTGAATACCAAAATGAGTAAGTACACTTACTCATTTTGTGCCTTCTGAGAATACCGAAATGAGTAAGTGCACTTGCTCATTTTGGTATTCACAGAAGGCACTTACTCATCAATGAGTAAGTGCCTTCTGTGAATACTAAAATGAGTAAGTGCCTTCTGTGAATACCAAAATGGTAGTAAGTTTAGAATTTTGTCTTAAGTTTGTTCTGTGAATCGGGCTAATAAAGTATATACATTTTTCACTCATATAAAATAATTATAATAACACATTATAGTTAAAAAGTTACATATCTATCTTCCCGGCGTAAAATACATTAAAAGAGTACACAGATCTATTAACAAAACTTTCATAAAAATCTATAGCTGATCTAGGTTTGGCATGCCAGGTTTCCATACATGACAATAGACCCGATAAAGATGGGAGACTCTAGGTATTTGATGCAAAAAATGGCTTTATAGTAGGTGTCTCCCACCTAAAATTGCCCCTGCATCACAGAAGACTATAGGGAAGATACATTCCCCTAATTTATTTTTCAAAGTCTTCCACTTCCCAGTTTAAACATTTTGCCACATATGAGTGTCAGGCAGGTCTGCTCATCAGTCGGTGGGGGTGATTTAGGCAGAAATAAATTGGTGGTCAAATAACTAGTACTTTCCATTTAAACTTCCATAAGAAGCTATGTTCTCTTTCAATAGATAAAATGCTGAACAGAATAACACTCAGTGTGAAACTATAACTTTACTAAGGGGAGTGAGTGCCATTCTTTGGTTTAAATTAGGGTGGGTGTAACTAAGGGTAATTCTGTGTAGCTTAATCATGCAGAATTACCTAAGAATTCCGCGAGATTATGTTTGAATTACGCAAGAAGAGGAATTCTCTTTTTAGCTTTATTTCTTAGTGCAAACATGCCCCTGGAGTCCAAAAGTGTGGGAAAAGCAGCATTTAAGTTGTTTTTGATTTGGGCCTTACCTGCAAGGTTGCACAGGAACTACAAAGTGCATATTGAGCCTGTATGTATCCAAGGAGATTCTGACTTGCCCCCTACACACCAGTTTGTGCTTTGGTGATTGGCCCACAGGTGGCATCTGAGCCGGTTCCACCTCTTCCCTTACACCTGCACTGGCCCTTAAGTTTGTGGAGGGAACCCCAAGACAGTCACCTCCATTTTGTAGCCCCAGCTTCTCTGAGCCCTAAACAGCCCAGTGAGCAAGGACAAAGCAATGTGGTAAAAACACAGACTTTTTGCTGTTTTGTTTGAAACTGTATGGCTGCTCTTTTTGCCTACCTGTGACTGTTCAAATTTATCTCTTGGTTTTGGTGTAATTTGTCTTTTTAAACTGCAATTGTTTCTACCTGTGACTGTTTAAATTTCTTTCCTGGTTTTCCACTAAAATGTGCTCAGCTACTGGAGGCACCCCACCCACTTTACAAGCTAAAAAGGCAAAATACACCCTTAGCCTAACAAGAGTATTTTTAAGAGTCTGCTTTATCTGCTTTGTGGTTTAAATTGTGTTTGGAAAGTGTATTTAGCACTCGTTTTTGGCTAGAAAAAAGTGTTTTTTTTAAGTGTGGTTATTGCCTCTGTGTTCTAGTTGGTTGCTATGGCTAGGGTTTCTATTGAACATAGAACTTAGGGTCTGGATTCTGATTGGCTGATAGGGCTTAGGTTCTGATTGGTTCCTAGGGTTAGGGTTTTTGTTGGGCATAAGGTTTAGGATTTGGGTTTTGATTGGTTACTAGAGCTAGGGTTGTGATTGGTTAGTAGGGCCAGGACTCCCATTAGCTCTAGGATTCCCATTAGCTCTAGGGTTAAGAGCTACATTGGCCCGAGGTCACCCGATCTCTAGGGCTATTTAATCTTAGGATGTCTCAGCCTGGGTGTTGAGGCTAAGGGCAGAGAGGACAAGGGAAGTTGCCTATTTGGGCCTGTTTGGGCCAGGTCAGGCTTAGGTCCAGAAATGATGCCCTTTTCTCCATTTACTAGCCACCACCTTAAGTCATCCACATCTTCAAACATGATAACATGGTCTCAGCAAATGCAAACTGCTCATTTACAACAAACAAACCCTATCTACATTTCAGCGTCTCAACAACCTATACAAAACCCCACAAATCGCATCTGTACACCCTTCTACCCCTACTCCAAACAATGTCATCTTCATTCTCACACAAACTACCACTCTGTCCTATACCAGTATCAAATCCACAAAATACCAACACAACACAAACCTATATTATACATAACTGTCATCCCTTAAAAAACACCCCCCCTGTTCATACCAAATACCAGCTCCACTCACTCCTAACAGACTGAATTCCATTACCACCAACCCTATCCTCAACCCTCTCCCATATCTGCCACCAACAACACCCTTTTCTTTTTACCAAAAACACACAACCATACAATCCTACATTGTACCACATATTACCTCTTCCTGCTACCAATTATAATACAAACACTTATAACCCTTGATCATCTCTTCTCACACACCACATACACTCTCCTCCAATGCACATCACCACCCTTTTACCATTCAACTTCCACCCACCAACAGTACTTCACATCAGATCCATTCACAGAAACTCACTACATCAATATCTCATCTCATTAAGCCACAAAAAAATACCAGATACACACCAACACATCAAAATCTCACACATGCAGAATTTCAGACCGCATTCCAACACAATATAGAAACAAAAGACCACTTCCACCCTCATGATTACACAAGTAATGCGTATCCTAAACCAACTTTAAACCCAAATGTTTTATCTTCACCAACGCCTACCACAAACACTCCAACACAACAACAGTCATTCACCCACCTCTCATCCATTTCACAATTTAGAGCCTTAAAACATGAACTAAATGTTCCACCACCACCCTTAAACCATACACCTTCCCCCTAAACACATGCAAACTAAATAAACCACATAGCACTCTTCACACCTTCGCATCTCCTTGCATATTACCCCACAAGCCTACTCTACAAAAACAACACTGCCCACCAACTCAGTTTTAACCATCATCTCCACCACCTGCACACTCAGACCCAACAAAATGCCTTCTAAACCTTCAGGGCGAGGATTACGATATAAACCCACAACACTACTGCTATCCTAATACAGTTAATGTTAACACTAAAAATACACCTGTTACAAGTTCAAAGAATACTACTCACTCCTGTAGAAAACAAAGTCACACCACTACCAAAACACAGTCTCTAGACTGCCAACTAGGAAATGCCCAATCCCTTCTAAACACAAGCACCACATCTACGACCTACTCACTAACACACAACTTGATTTGCTCTTCATAAATTAATCATCTTTGGGAGACTGGGCTCCAGTATTGCATGAAGCTGTTCCTCCAGGATATCAGACTGTCACACAAACTCGCATAGGCAAAAGAGGAGACGGACTAGCTTTTATAGTCAAAGAAACAACAAATCTCACCAAAGCCGGTGACATTTGCATACAAGGTTGGGAGGCCCTCATCACCAGATGCAACATTACACCAACTTCCTTCTGTAACTTCCTCCTTCTTTACAGACCAAGACAAAGCAATGCAACATTCTCAGACACATTTCTAGGCACAGTTTCAAACATTATGACACTACACTCCAACCTTTGCATCGTTTGTGACCTAAACGTATGGTTTGACTAACCAAAAATGCCCCATCAAAGAACTATCATTACTGATCTAGACACACTAAACCTACATTAGACAAACCCATACTCATCTACTGGACACATCCTAGATGTCATTTTTGCAAATCCAGAACTAGTTACCTTTCAATGGATTATTCCATTTACATGGCCAGACTACCATTTGGTAGCTTTCCAACACAAAGCACCACAACTCAACACACCTAAGACCACCTTCCATGGAACCACATATTTACCATTGAACAAAATTAATTGTGAAACACAACTAACATCCAACACAAATCTAGAAACCATAAATTCAGTTAAAAAACTATATGACTGGGTCCAGGAAACCTTTGATATGCTAATACCACTAAAACAACAAAACAGGACAAAAGAAAACAACCACCTTGGATGAATGCAGAACTAAAAAAGATTAAACAACAAATTGCAAATCTCCAACACAACTGGCTCAAAACAAATAACACTCAAGACAAATTCCACCTACATAAACTTAGCAGAATGTACAAGTCAAAAATCAAAAAAGCTTAAAAAAAGGTACTATTCAAACAGAATTCAAAATGCTAAATATACAAATAAAGAATGTTATAAAATTCTCGCTGTATTTTTGTAAACCTAAATACACAGAAGGAACTTATCCTATTTCTCAAGAATTTACTTACAAACTCTTTAATTATTACACACTGGAGCAGACATGCTGGACTCCTATTTAAGACAAAGGAAAACCACCAGCACCAATCTATTTTCAACAATTTCCTCCAATGATAGGCTGACCCAGCCTCTGCATTCCTTAAAACAACTATCAGAAACTGAATTTATGGATCTTGTCAAAAAAAGCAGGCAAGCCAGCTGGCCTTCTGACCCTTGTCCACCTCAAATCTTCAAGAACATTCTTTTAACTACCTCGGCTGCCACACCAGTCAGAACAATCATCAATAATTCTTTAACAACAGGAGTCATTTCAGAAGACATACATATGCCCTTTTTTTAAAGAAAACAAACCTGAACCCATTTGACCCAAATAACTACAGATTGAGTATAAATGGACCTGTCCTGGGCAAACTGAAAGAAACAGTAGCATTCACATAGATTTCACAATTCACAGAAGATAACTCTGTACTTTCCAACTTCCAAACAGGATTCCATCCACGAAGAGACACAGAATCTGCCCTAATCCCTATCAGGCATGAACTTAAAAACATAGTAGACTGGAATGGGGTCGCTGTACTACTTCTCTCGGACCTTTCAGCTGCCTTTGACACAGTTCATCATGACACTAATCCAAAGACTCCAGAAAGCCAGCATAGAGAGGGCTGCTCTTGACTGGATCACATCCTACCTCCAAAACAGAACAAATGTTGTCCATACTCGCCCTTTCTCATCCGAACCATACTTCAGAAAAGCAGGAGTCCCTCAAAGCTCTATCATCTCACTCAAGCTTTTCAACATCTACATGAAGTTATTACCGGCACTGATCAATGAGTTTCACCTCATATAATATGCAGATGACACACAAATACTCCTTAAAGTGGAAAGCCCCAAAGACATTAGAAACTCACAAATTTTCAGTTGCATCAGAGCCGTGGATCAGTGGATGACATAGAGCCAGCTCAAATGGAATGCTTCCAAAACGGAAATACTCACATGTGGTGACTGGAAACATTATGACCCACCCGCTGGCTAGCCTGGCGATCTGGGAACACCACCTAAAGTATCTAGGGAATTAAGAAACCTCAGAATTGCCATGGACTCCAAGCTTTCAATGAATGCCCAAGTGGACAAACTAGCAAGATGTAGCTTCATTACAATAAAAACTCTGCAATGGATCTTCCCCCACCTGGGATTTTCACACAAGGTCCAGGCTACTGTCTCTTTTGTTCTGTCTAAACTCTATTATGCTAATAGCCTCTACCACGGATCATCTTTAACAACTATGAAAAGACTACAACAGATTCAGAACTCTGCTGCCAGACTTCTGTTATATACAAAAAACACAAGCCCACATTTTCTCTGCCTTGAAGGCCCTACATTGGTTACCAATTGCCAGAAGATTCACATTCAAACTGCTTTGTATCACCCACATAGTAACATGCCCACTCTTCATTAGGAGTAAAATCACGAAATACATTCAACATAAGAACTTCCACTCTAGAATGGCACCTCGCCTCAAAATCCCACCATACAAGAAAAAAAAACATAGCGGTAGCGCTTTGTCAGAGGAGAGAGGGGACAGACCACAAGCCCCACCACCAATTGCGGCAGGAAGCCACGACACACCCAGTCTGTGCCCGGAGGTGCTGTTAAAAAATCACCCGGGGCTACCGTTACATGGGGATCCCTTTGTTGGAGGAGAGGAAGGGGCAGAAAACACGCCCACCACCCATTGCAGCAGGAGGCCGCTAACACAGCCAGTCCACGCACGGAATCGCTGTTAAAAATATCATCCGGGATTCCGGCTGTGCAGGACTTGCCTGGGCGCATGCCCGGGCAAAGAGCGGACCTGTCTGCGCCCATCTGCGTTTGGACGAGCCTAGGCTGGGCCACACCCCTTGGCTGTGGTTCTTGGCAAAAAAGGTTGGTGAGTCCTTTCTCTTTTGGACTTTAATTTTATAATCATAATGAAGATGGTGAATGGAAAAATATGGGGGGCAAGGAAGGTTCCCCCAAGAGACCGCAAGGTACTACTTTTGACTCTTTCTTGGTGCGTGCTGCAAGGGTTCTTGACAATGAAATTACGCTGTCAAGTATTGGGGGGCTCATATGCTGGACCTTTCAACAGGTAATCTCTGGACTACTCAGAAACAAGTCTTGTATATAAATGCTCTAGAAATCAGAATAGTCAGACTTAACCTGAATTCCTTTCTGCTACTAATCTCTCAACAAGAGATACTAATCAGGACAGACAATGTGACTACCTTCTCATATAAACATATAAAAACAATAAGGAACAAGATCTTGCATCTTGTCACTGGAAGCGCAGGTCCTAGCACACTCTCAGTGGGATATGTTCCAGGATTACAAAACACCAGGGGAAATACACACAGCAAACACAATATTGACTGAGTGCATTGGGATGGGTCCTGTGGCAAAATGTCCATAAATCAGCCAAAATATTGCAACAATTTGTTTTTCTTAAAAAAGTTGGGTAAAATTGGACTCTCGAAGGTGGATGACTTGTGGATAGGGGCAAGGTGTTAGAATTCTCAATACTACAGAAGGTATACGAGCTGGCAGATTTGGAGATATTCCGATACTATCAGATCGGACATGCCCTGAACTCGCGCCTCCCAGCAGAGGACACACTGCTGGAAGCAACGCTGTTAGAGGACAGGCTCCTCGATGGTTACGTGCCCAGTAAATCTATATCCCTTACCTACCGAAAGCTCTTCAATCATATACCTGATCCCCTCATACAACTTCAAGAGAAATGGACGGGTGACCTGGGGGAGCTAGACGAAGAAGACTGGGCAGAGGCAGTCGCCTCTCCCAGGGAGGTTGCGATCTCCTCATGGCTCAAACTAGTACAGCTGAAAATCCTGCACAGAATATATTACTCTGGAATAGCCTCTGCCCGGATGGGCTATGGAAACAATTCAAGTTGCAAACAAAATTGTGGGGAGGAAGGCACTCCACATGGAATGAATATCGAGGAAGCATTTGTATGCCCCCCCCTCCTCCCTGCACTATCCCACCTAGATGAACTTATAACAACTGATCACTGAAATGGCAAATGTATGTAAGTGTTAAGATATTTGTATTGATCAAGAATTGTATGTATGTGAAAACGTTACGCGACCTCATACCGACCAAAACTGTAACCGTGATTGAATTATTGTCCTTACTAATAAAAAGAGTTATAAAAACAAAAAAGTTGGGCAAAACGCTCTGTGTTGGAAAGTGATTTTTTTCTCCTAAACATGGTCGCAACAAAATGTTTGCTATGCTAAGTTGACCATCTCTCCAGCCTCCAGCAACAAGGAGAGTTGTAAAAAAACGTTTTTTAACCACAGTTTGCACATCTTTTTAAGCTGTAGTTGTAGTAAAGTAGGATCTGCTTCTTATGGTTACCCCCACTTTTTGCTTGATGTAACACTGTTTTTGACTAGTCTGACTGGGATCCTGCTAATCAGGACCCCAGTCTAGCTGCTTTCTCCCTAAACTGTTATGTTATGTACTTAGGTACACTCCAGATTGGATACTGGGGTATCCTTGTCAGTCCCTAGTATATGGTACACATGTACCCAGGGCATAGGTACCCCAGTGGCCTCCCACGGGCTGAAGCATGTCTTATGCCTTCCATGAGAGGCCAGGCAAAATGTAACTACAGGCCTGCCATTGCAGCCTGTGTAAAGCGGTGCATGCACCACTTACTTAAGATATAGATCTACTATATCTTAGGGTCACTGCACTTAAAACCTATAAGTCACCCCTATAGCAGGTCTTTACAATCCTGAAGTCAGAGTGCTTGGTTCTAAGTGAAAGGGTGCCACTGCATGAGCAGGACACCCCTGCAGCCTACAGAGTCTGTTCTCCCGGGTTATCTGTGAAACAGCCATATACGAGATATAGGGGGAATTACGCCACCACGTGATGACCAACTCTAAAACGGCTGAAACAATCCCTATTATGTTTGGTGTCAAACATGTTGGAATAATACCCCCACACTGGTAACAGGCGTGGGAGGTATGATTCCACCCCTCAGAAGCGAGCTTTGTGGGGTCCCTGGTGTTACCGCAGCCAGCCTTCTAACTCCAGACAGCACAAAATGGTTGCTGCCAACCAGAGACAAATTTCTGCCCTCCTGCTGCTGAGCCAAACTCGAGCAGGGGAAGGCAGAACAATAGCCATCCTGTCACAGGGAGGTGTGACCACCTACCAGACAGGATTTAGTGTATTAGGGCTGGATGGGTGCGCTTTCCAGCGACTGAAAGTCTGCATGAGGGGCACATTTGATGTCCCTGTGCATAGTATAGTTCAAACAAGTGCTGGGAGCCGTTGGCTCCCGCTCTGGCATGAAACCAGACGATGGACATGGGAGTAACCTCCCGCCTGTCCAGACACTCCCCAGGAAGGGTCCCCTGAATCTTTCCAACCCCCTCCCGTGGGTACTTAAAGGCTTACCTGACTTGAAGATCTAAGATTCGTAGTAGACAAGATTTTAACCTGAAACCACTGCACTTAGACTGTCTGGGCACTCTGGACTTCGCTGTACTTCGTTTGGGCCCTCTCAGTCTGCTGCATTGTCTGTGCCTGTGCACCATACAGGATCCGTGCAGGATCTGTGGAGCATCAAAGACAACTGAAAATAATCTCCCTTGGAGTGAAAGAGTCACTCCCCTGCATTCGCAGGCACCGCAACACTGCTGACCGGTCTGCTGATCCCGAGCTCCGACGGACTCCAAAAGGCTCAGCAACACAGGAGGTAAGTTCCTACGTCCCTTGAGGCCCGAGCTGCCCTCCCACCAAGTTTAGGGTCAGAATCCCTCTTGGGGGCTGCAATACCCGAACCCCTGTGCACTACGTACTTTTGCAAGTGCATGTGCTTGTTGTCAATTCCTTAACAAGTGCATTTGGCTCCGAATAGCCCCAACCTCTTGCAACGTTCTGCACAAAGATCTTCATCCACCTCATACCGAGTGCTCCGTGGCTTGCTGTTTTGTGAAGCTGCTCAAGGTCCTTGCTCGATTCCTGTCCTCCGGCCTGTGGGCCCATTTGAGGGTCAACTTTGCTTTTCTTGGACTTCCCTGGTTGCTCCAGGCTTGCCCTGACTCCCCTGTGTGTGGTGAGTCTCCTGGACCTTGCTGTTCTGAACCGTACACCTCCTTGACCTTCTGCATGGGTTGCCATTGCCAAGGTTTTTTAGTGCTTCCGCCAGACACTGACCCCTCAGCACCCGACATCCTTCGTGGGACAGCACGCATCCGGCTCCTGGTCATCCTCGATGTCGCCTGGTCTCCAGCTGCAGAGTCAAGGTCACCGTCAACTATCTTGGAAGCATCCGACATCGGTGGGAATTTGTCTACCAAACCCCTGGTCACTCCCAAGTGACCCAGACTCTGTCCCCTCTGCTTTCAGGTACTCTTCGACAAGAATCCACTTTGGATTCCAATGGACATTCTTCTCTCTTCCAGCAGAGGCTTTTCTTTGAATTCCTCCATTGGGTTCAACAGCGGTTTCCGACGCCACTTCACACCTATGCACCCGGCTTCCCTGGGTTAGGTAAGTTGGGGACTTCAGTATCCACGGGTGGGGTGGCTCTCCAACCTTCTGTCTTCCACAGGATTTCTTCGTAGTCCACTGGGAAGGGTCCTTAATATCTAAAAATCCAACCGCGACTTTCACACAGAGTTTTACGGAGCACGTGGTCGTGTTCCCACACTGCACCCTTCCTCCGTGGAGTCCCTATCTACTCACCTTGGGTGGATCCTTGGGGTCCCAGCGATTCTACGTCCTCTCGACTTCGTCCTGACTCGAGTTGTGTTTCTTATACCACTTTCTTAGTATATGGTTTGGTCCCACCCTGGGGCCCACTGTGTATTAGTGCTATTTACTGTAATTTCTTTGCTGAAGTATTGTGTGCTTTGTGTCTATCTCTGTGTAGGAGATACTGTAACGTACTAGATAGTGTTATATAATAAATGCACATTTTTTATAACTACTGTGTGATTCTCTTTTCATTTAATCTAAACTGTAAGATTGCATTCTGGTAAAACAAGCTGCTTTACACTCCTTCAAGACTTAGCCTGAAGGCTGCTCGCCACAGCTACCACTTGGATAGCTTTCTAAGGTTTTCTGAGACCTCTTAAATCACCATAAGGGTTGTCTGGACTGGTGCAGGGTGTCCACTTTAATTAGTGGACAGCATATACCAGGACAGCCTCTAACAGTAGTCAAATGTTATTATTTGTTGTGGTTTCTGCCTACCTGCATTTTGTGATAGAAACAGGTGCAAAAACCCATGGGTGAACTCAGAAAGCTATACATTTCTGAAAAGTAGAACACAATTGAGAAAAGGGGTCATTTGTGTAGATTGTTCATGGATTTTTGCCAAAGAACATAATCATAATAATAATGTAAAAAAAAAGAAAAAAATAGAAATAATTCACAATGTTTTCATCTGTTATTTTTTGCCCCAAAGGCTGATTTACAAAGGTAATGCACAGTTTTACGTCCATCAGAACCTTCTGGATGAAGGAATATATGATTTTTGTTGATTGTCTAGAACATGCAATACCCAGAGCCAACAGTTCTGCATCTTACAAATCCATTTAATTGTGTACCAGCCATGCATCACTACTTATTGTAATATCTAATTAATGATAAATGGTTATGAAGCAAACCTATGCATTTTTAAATGTATCCTATATACTGAGTGTAGGAATAGTGGTTTCTTGTATAACTCTGAATATAGGGTTACCCATAATATCATATTATTCAGAGGACATTTGCAAAATATGTTCTTTCTTGCACTCTTGGTTGCTTTTGGAAGCCAAAAATGGAAAGAAATTCAGTTGATAATAAGAAATGTTTAATTATTCTGTGTTCCCTATAAAAAAGGTACTTGGTAAAGCCTCCAAAATGAAGAAAGACATTTTTTGCCTGAAAAATTAAGCTATTTTTCTGATGCTGGTAGCTGTGGTATTTGGGTCTGAGCCCGGCTGCCAACCAGGGAAACCTAGCAAACCCAGGCATTTCTGAAAATTAGAAACCAATAGGAGCCCATGGTAATGTGACATGCATGGAACCCACTAGGAATTATTTCCCAGAATCCCTGCAGATCTCAAACTTTGGCCAAAAACATGCATTGTACTCACATTTCTGTGAAAGAAACTTCAGGAATCTACGATGACCCACAAAATTACTACAACCCAGCATTCTGTCTATAAAAACGATACCACACTTATGTGACTGGGCGTATCACCCACAACAGCAACTGGTCATACCTTGTGTGTCAAAACATGTCAATAATTGTTTTACATGGTACCAATTAGATCCATTCCACAGACATGTATTATATCTACCCATACAATGGAGACAGTGTATCAATCGAAAGTGTGGGAATGCAGAATGGTAAGACGCTGGCTAGAAGTGCCCAAGCTTTCTGTCGGATAAATTTCTTTTTTTGACTCATACTTTGTTTTTTAATTAAGAAAGTGTCAAAACATGAGCATCACATACATACCCAACATAAATTACAGGCAATAAGAATTAATTTGCTATACCACCATTATAAAAATAAATAGCTATATTAGACAATGCAAATTGTTTAAATTCTCATTGAAGTAGCCAGGAATAAAAGAGATGAGCCATTCCCTAACTGGTGCCTATACCTTCATCAACTTGTGTCTTCTAGGATTGCTTTGAATAATAGTAAATTACAGGCTGTGAGAAAATATAAATTCCTGCCAGCATGCATTATGATCCAGAGGTTCACTATGTAGCCATGCCTGTGCTATGCCTAATCTTGCTGGCATAATGACAAAAAGGTTGATCCCTACTGTTAGACGGCGACCTCAGAGGAGCCCGGAAAGGGGTCCTGACTTCCCTGAGTCCCACCCGTGTAGTAGTGTAGCCGGGCACTGGCGAGAGATTCCCCAGGGGGAGGAATCTCGCAACTAGGATCGTACTTCTGGCACCACACGACACAGAGAGACCACACTGGGTATTCTCAGAACGAGCTTTATCAAATAGGTATCACTGCAAATATGTACAAGGTGAGCACGGGCTCAAGAGTCTCGGAAAGGGAGGGGGTAGCGGGACTGTCTCTGGCAACGGTTCAAAGCAGGGACGTATCCGGCGCACAGCTCACAATCCTCGAGCTGGGGGATACGTGGTCGGAGTCGTGGTCCGGCGGGACCGTGAGAGTCTGGGGGAGCCGCGAGTCACTCAGCAGGGCTCAGGTACAAGTTCGGAGGTCTTACGATCTTCAGGGAGCCGCGAGTCACTCAGCAGGGCTCAGGTACAAGTTCGGAGGTCTTACGATCTTCAGGGAGCTGCGAGTCACTCAGCAGGGCTCAGGTACAAGTTCGGAGGTCTTACGATCTTCAGGGAGCCGCGAGTCACTCAGCAGGGCTCAGGTGAGTTCCAGTTCCAGGAGCCGCGACCACGTCAGCAGGCTCTCGTTGTTCCAGCGTCGAATCTGCCGGACAGTCTCAGAGCACCCCTGGTTATAGGTCGACCCCGCTTTGATGTCCGGAGTCTGCGCAGGCAGGGGTCTTGTCACCTGGGGGCCGCTTGTCGGGGTTTCCTGCTATTGTCTTTTGATCCTTTCAGGGCCGGGTCGGGAGGAGTCCCAGACACCCAGCAGGCACGGAGCCAGCCCGCCGGGAGGCCGGAGGGCCGATCGAAACCCATCGTCCCAGGGGAGTTCAGAGGTGCGATAGAAACTGCTCCTCCCTCTCTCATCCCCTGGAAGCGTGATGTCCTCCAGCCGGAGTGGCGCCTCGAGGCCCGGGTCGCGCTGGAGCCGGGTGGCCATCTTGTTGCAGGGAGTGGGCACGCGGGCCCGGGGTGGCCGAAAGGAGAGAGGCCATGGACGGGGATGTCCGGGGTTGGTGCAGGTGTCCTGGTGGGAAAGGTCGGCTGGGCCGCGTGCTAGGGCTGCAGGCACCAGGTTTCGGTGGTGCGGGGGCACGGAGGGCCATTCTACGAGGCCGGGTCCAACACGCGTCCCCCCCAGCTGAAAGCCGGAGAGAACTGCCCATCACCTTGGGGGGTTCTCTTCGCTGAGGCGGAAGAACCGGGAGAGGCCGTCAGCGTTGGCGTGGTCCGTACCAGGGCGGTGTTCTACGGTGAAGTCCATTCCCTGGAGGGAGATTGACCACCGCAGTAGCTTGGGGTTTTCTCCTCGCATCTGCATGAGCCATCGCAAGGGCCGATGGTCAGTTTGGACCCTGAAATGAGTGCCGAACAGGTAGGGTCGTAGTTTTTTGAGTGCCCAGACCACGGCAAAGGCTTCGCGCTCTATGGTGCTCCACTTCTGTTCTCGGGGTAGCAGCCGCCGACTGAAGAAGGCGACGGGCTGGTCTAAGCCTTGATCATTCACTTGGGACAGGACGGCCCCAATGCCATGCTCGGAGGCATCGGTCTGGACTGTGAACTCCTTGGTGTAGTCGGGAGCCTGGAGGACGGGGGCCGTGCACATGGCCTTTTTTAGAGCATCGAAAGCTTCCTGGCAGGCAGCCGTCCATTGCACCTTCTTTGGCTGTTTTTTAGACGTGAGTTCAGTGAGAGGGCCGACCAGGCTGCCATACCCCCGAATGAAGCGGCGGTAGTAGCCCGTGAGTCCCAGAAAGGCCCGGACTTCCGTTTGGGTGATGGGTGGGTCCCAGGCCAGGATGGCGTCGATCTTTGGCTGTAGAGGAGCGACCTGGCCACTCCCGACTTGGTGCCCCAGGTAGACTACGGATCCTTGCCCGATCTGGCACTTGCTGGCTTTTACGGTGAGGCCTGCCTGGCGCAGGGCGGTTAGCACTCTCCGGAGGTGGTGGAGGTGCTCACTCCACTCTGAACTGAAGACAGCGATGTCGTCCAGATAGGCTGCGCTGAACTGTTCTAGCCCGGCCAGGACCCACACCTGCTGGCCCGGCTGGAACTCGACCAGAGTAGCATTCTGGTCGTACCAGCGCTTCATTTCTTCTTGACTCGCCTCCAGGTTGGCCTCGGCCAGTTCTCGGAACCTCCTGGTCTGGTTCCGGAGGGCCAGGACATATTGGAACACATCTCGGGGGGTGGTCTGGGGTGCTGCCTCCCACCCTTCCTTAACCAAACTGAGGGGACCTCGGACGGGGTGCCCATAGAGTAATTCAAACGGGCTGAACCCTAAGGACTTCTGGGGGACCTCCCGGTAAGCGAACAAGAGGCAGGGGAGCAGGACGTCCCACTTACGCCGGAGGGGCTCTTCTAGGCCAGCGATCATCCCTTTCAAAGTCCTATTAAACCTCTCTACTAGGCCGTTCCCTTGGGGATGGTACGGGGTGGTGAACTTATAGGACACCCCACATTGTTGCCACAGGGACGTCATATACCTTGATATAAAATTAGTGCCGCGATCGCTCACGACCTCGCGGGGGAAACCCACCCTGGAAAAGATCCCCATCAGGGCCCGGCCCACCACGGGGGCCGTAATGGTGCGCAGGGGAATAGCCTCTGGGTAGCGGGTGGCGTGGTCCACTAGGACCAAGATGAAACGGTGACCTTGGGAGGTGGGGGGGTCCAATGGCCCCACGATGTCGATTCCGACTCGTTCGAAGGGGGTACTGACGACCGGGAAGGGTTGGAGGGGAGCCTTGCGCTTCCCCCCACTCTTCCCACTGGCTTGGCACGTGGGGCAGGACTTGCAGTGTGCCTCTACCGCGGCCTTCATCTTAGGCCAATAAAAATGGGTCACGAGACGGCTGTAGGTCTTGTCCTGACCCAGGTGACCAGCGAGGGGGACATCGTGGGCTAAGCCCAGGAGGAAATCCCGGAAGCGGAGGGGTACCACCAGTACCCGTCCGGATCCCAGCTCCACTGATTTCTGCTCACTATACAGGATGTTATTCTCCCAATAGATTCGGTGCGTTCCGGTCTGGTCACCTGCGGCTTGGCCCTCGGCCTGGCGCCGCAGCCCGACCAGGGAAGGACAGGTGGCTTGCTCCCGGCAAAATTCTTCCCGGGTGGGCCCGCCCTCGTGGCGCCAATGGGCCAACTCGGGTAGATCCCCCAACTCGGGGACCGGGGCGGGGTCGGATGGTGCGGGTTCGTCGCTGGCGGCGGACCCTTCCGATGGGGGAACGGGAGGACCCTCGGCGGGGACGGTACGGGCTTCTTCGACCGGGGTGCTCTCGACTTCTCTCCGGGTAGTGAGTCGGGCTGTCATAGATCGGGTGGTGGAACACACCCACTCGGGGAGTCCCATCATTCCTAGGTGGGCCTTGCGCTCTACGTGCTTCCAGGGAGAACTCTCCAGGTCGTTCCCTAAGAGGCAGTCGACCGGCTGGGAGGTTCTTACGGCCACCTTGAGTTTACCTATCACCCCTCCCCACTCAAATGGCACCAGGGCTACCTGACACATACTTTCCCTATTGTCTGCAGATATTACGGGGCAAAAGACATTGGGGAGGATCTGCTCCTCGGGAACTAGGTGCCTGAGGACACCGGTGATACTGGCCCCGGTGTCCCGCAGGGCCTCTACCTGGTGGCCATTGATCTTGACGAGCTGCCCATATTTCTGTGTGTTGGACGGTAGGAGGCTACCAGGGATCATTTCCCTATCTCCCAGGGACACTAGGGCCATAGCGGCGGGTTCCCACTCCTCGGCTTCCTCAACCTCCTCCCCCAGGGCTACGTTGGCTATCTGTCTCGCAGGGGTGACTTGGGTGGCCATGGGGCACTCTGGGTCATTGGCGTAGTGCCCGGGTTTCTGGCAACGAAAACATGTGACGGTCACCCGGTGTCCTCGTCTCCCAGGGGGCCCTGTTACTGGTGGGGGGGGCGCCGGGAAAGGTGGAGGTGGTGTCTTCGGGGGGCTAGGCTGGGACTCTCTCGGCCCTCCCTGGTTCCCTCCCCCTCTCTGGCGGGGTGGTCCCTGACTGGTTCGGGGGTACTCTCCTACCATGCCCCGGGAGACCCGGGTGTTGGTCCAGCGGTCGGCCTCCACAGCCAGCTTCCGGGGATCTGTGAGCTTGCTATCCAGCAGATGTTGACGTAGCTCTACGAAGCAGTTCGCAGCCAGATGTTCCCATAACATGAGGTCAGTGAGTTCGGCCAGGGTGGTGACCTTGCTGCCCTTGACCCACCCATCGAAGGCCCGACTAAAAAAGTTTACATACTCCACCCAGGTGGTGCCCGGGATCTTCCTGCAGTCCCGGAACCGTTGGCGGTACATTTCTGGGGTGAGGCCGTATCTTGTGAGGAGAGCCTCTTTCATGTGGCTGTAGGAGGTCTGCAGGGAGAGGGGTAGGTCGAGCAGGGTGTCCCTTCCTTCGCTCAGAAACCGCCCCCACAACCCCGCCCCCCAGTCCTTCTGTGGAATCCGATGGGAGGTCATGGCGACCTCGTAGGCCCGAAACCATTGCTGAATGTCATCGTTTTTATAATATTCTTTGACCACATCCTTGGGGATGTGGACCTTCTGTTCCGCTGGGGGGGCCGCCTCTCGGTTCCCCGAGGGCCTCCCGTCCTCATTTCGGGCCTTGAGCTCGAGTTCTTTTAAGCTGCGTTCGTGCTCTAGTTGGAGCTTTCTTCCTTCGTGCTCCCGTTGGAGCTTCTTTTCTTCCAGTTCGCCTTGTACGCGCATTTGCTCTACCGCTAGCTTTTTCTCCGCTAACTTCAATTCGCCCTCGATTTTGAGTTTGGCTAACTCGAGTTCATGACTGCGGCTTCTCTCTCTGTCCGCGAGTTCTCCCGGGGATAGGCCCCCGTCTGGTACAATGCCTTGCACCTGATTGTCGCTGCTTTCACTTGGAGGGGGTTCGGCTTCGTCGGGGCGCTCCCCCGTGCCTTCTGGGCGGGACGCCCCCGTCTCCACCCAAGTTTTCAGTGCTTTCTGCAAGTCTTCCTTAGTGTTGAGGCCAGTGGTAGCTATTTTAAGTTCTTTGCAAAATTGTTTTAGCTCTTTGTGCGTGTATTCTTCCAGATGCTCCACCTGGAACACTCTGTTGGCGTTGGTTTCTGCGGAGCTCATGGCGCTTCCTTCTGCCATCTTTGTTGGTCGCGCGTCCGTTGTTCACTGTACGATCTCTAGGTGATGGGCCCGAATCCCGTCGCTTGCCACCAATGTTAGACGGCGACCTCAGAGGAGCCCGGAAAGGGGTCCTGACTTCCCTGAGTCCCACCCGTGTAGTAGTGTAGCCGGGCACTGGCGAGAGATTCCCCAGGGGGAGGAATCTCGCAACTAGGATCGTACTTCTGGCACCACATGACACAGAGAGACCACACTGGGTATTCTCAGAACGAGCTTTATCAAATAGGTATCACTGCAAATATGTACAAGGTGAGCACGGGCTCAAGAGTCTCGGAAAGGGAGGGGGTAGCGGGACTGTCTCTGGCAACGGTTCAAAGCAGGGACGTATCCGGCGCACAGCTCACAATCCTCGAGCTGGGGGATACGTGGTCGGAGTCGTGGTCCGGCGGGACCGTGAGAGTCTGGGGGAGCCGCGAGTCACTCAGCAGGGCTCAGGTACAAGTTCGGAGGTCTTACGATCTTCAGGGAGCCGCGAGTCACTCAGCAGGGCTCAGGTACAAGTTCGGAGGTCTTACGATCTTCAGGGAGCCGCGAGTCACTCAGCAGGGCTCAGGTACAAGTTCGGAGGTCTTACGATCTTCAGGGAGCCGCGAGTCACTCAGCAGGGCTCAGGTGAGTTCCAGTTCCAGGAGCCGCGACCACGTCAGCAGGCTCTCGTTGTTCCAGCGTCGAATCTGCCGGACAGTCTCAGAGCACCCCTGGTTATAGGTCGACCCCGCTTTGATGTCCGGAGTCTGCGCAGGCAGGGGTCTTGTCACCTGGGGGCCGCTTGTCGGGGTTTCCTGCTATTGTCTTTTGATCCTTTCAGGGCCGGGTCGGGAGGAGTCCCAGACACCCAGCAGGCACGGAGCCAGCCCGCCGGGAGGCCGGAGGACCGATCGAAACCCATCGTCCCAGGGGAGTTCAGAGGTGCGATAGAAACTGCTCCTCCCTCTCTCATCCCCTGGAAGCGTGATGTCCTCCAGCCGGAGTGGCGCCTCGAGGCCCGGGTCGCGCTGGAGCCGGGCGGCCATCTTGTTGCAGGGAGTGGGCACGCGGGCCCGGGGTGGCCGAAAGGAGAGAGGCCATGGACGGGGATGTCCGGGGTTGGTGCAGGTGTCCTGGTGGGAAAGGTCGGCTGGGCCGCGTGCTAGGGCTGCAGGCACCAGGTTTCGGTGGTGCGGGGGCACGGAGGGCCATTCTACGAGGCCGGGTCCAACACCTACCAAATATGAGGGTAGGCTGGGCGAGTGGTCAATCATAATTACCTCAGACTCAAAGCTAATGTCTATCTGTAGCAGATTATTGAGTTGGTTAAATGTGGTGTACCAGAATGGTAATAAGCTTGGGCAGGTAGTAAAAACACGAGTTGCATCAGCTTCTGGCCCATTACATCAAAAACAATTAAAGGGCTGAGGCCCATTTTAAACAATCTATGTGATGTATAATATAGATCATATAGAACCTGAAGTGAATGAGTTTTCGGACTAGATACATTGAGAATATTTTGGACCAGATGATTGCTGAGCCTCATATCCTCAAGGGAGACAGAAAGCCCCAGGTTCATAGCCCACTTGTTCACCAGGTGCTCAAAATGATGTTCACATTGCTGATTTCTCAGAAGGATTTGATTAAAAAAAAAAAACTATCGAACTGCATTTAGGCGTGCTATAAAAGTGATCTCAAAACCAATTATGGTCCTGAGCAACCCCATTAGTAAGAAGTTGCATGAGAAAGTCCCTAAGCAGAGGATACCTAAAGAAGTCCTGCATGCACATGCCATATAAGTTCTGTAGTTCCTAAAATGATATAAGAATGCCATTGCAATAGAGTTGAGCGACCATTCAATTCCTATATGCCACCTAGATTGTATATAGAAATCATGTACGAATTATGGCATATTAGGATTTCACCCTAGGGAAATATATTGATTAAACCTCTGGCTATTACAGCAGGCTCTAATGGCTAGCCAGATCTTATCAGAACCAGCAACTGTTTTGAAACTTGGGCATTTAAAATAAACTATGTCTGTCAAACCTTACAAGGGCATCAGCTCGCAACACAAAATGTGCTAGTCTGTAAATAGATCCTCCAAACGCCATTCGCATAAACCCATAACGGCAGAAAGTCAGATAACAAAGGAAAAAAGAAAGGGAAGCGCCAGACAACTGGCCGATCAGGGTTTTTTATGTTGCCAGATACATTTATGCCAGCTGGACTTGACCCTTTTAAAGAAAATCTTCGGAAGATAAAGGGGTATAGATCTAAACAAAAGAAAGCGTGACAAGATAACTATTTTAATTACCTTGCATTCCTCGATAAATCCCAAGTGAGGTCTATACCATTTTCACAATAATGCCAATGCTTCAAAATAGCAAACATCATAATTAAGAGTAACTATATCCTTCATACTGAAAGATATCTGGACCCCTCAGTGAGTGGCAGATCAAACATAGCGGGGGTCTGGGACTTTTGGGGATAGATTTGTACTAATCTGGGTTTTCTTGGTGTTTAGCTTGTCACCAAACTGGTAGTGGGCATATTCAAACGTAGGGAGGGGATCAGCTGGAGATGATGTTAGTATGGCTATATCAGCCGCATGCACAAGAACTTTAGCATTGAATACATCATATCTAAGGACTTTAATATCTAAATATATAGCTCCAAATAAAGTGGAAAAAGCAGTATAGAGAGGGGACATCCCCATCTTATCCCTTGATTAATCACAATCTTATCTAAAATGCTACCCATACAACCTACCGCACCGTCAATGAGATATAGAGGGATTTGATACTGGTGTTGAAATGAATGCCAAGACCCATATGTGCAGTGATAGATCACAGAGAGTCCCAGGAGACCCTGTAAAATGTTTTTTCTGCGTCCAACAGGATTATCCCAGTGGGCTCCCGAAGTTCTTCAGCAACATCCAAATCTGAGAGGGCTAAATTGATAGGGGAGGTTCTGTCCCGTTGGAATGAAGCAATGCTGCATTGAGTCTAATTGAGTGGAAATTACAGAAGCGAGGCGATTTGACAATATACAAGTGTACATTTTTGTGTTAGAATTCATCAATGAGATGGGCTGATACACGCCTGTAATGACAAACCTTAGATCTCCCCTGGACAAAGGAATGTACCGTCACTTTCCCAGGGAGAGAATATCAGTTCCAAATTTATGGAATATAACATATACACAGCACTTCCTAAGGTGGGCAAACTTTCAACACTCCCCCAAAGGCAAGGCAAGAAAACAGTAATTTGCGCATCACTTGTGAGGAGTAGCGCCAACTTCCTATAACACAATTACCTGCTAGAAGGGAATTCACCCATCCTTCTACAACAGAATACTTGGCCAAGAAGAGTCCACACCTCCTGCTACAAGGAAAAGACGAATTGGTATATCTGGGATGTATTTATTAGTAAATAGCATCACACAGTAAGCCAAATGCACCTAACATAGCAGACTCTAACATATCAATAGTATGATTGCAAATATCAATCAAGACAAATATATATTTAGAAATATATATGTATGGATATAAGAATCAGAAAATAAGAAGGAAAGGAAATAATTCAGAAAAGAATCAAGAGACAGTAGCAGAGACACCTCACCTAATGCTCCATTTCACCCCACTTTGCTCAAGGGGAGTCCATTGCTTGAACCGGGCGAAAGCTCAGAGGTGACCCCACTTTCCGTGACAACACGTCTGCTCCACGGATGAACTTCCACCGAGCCAGTGTAGACTCCCCTTTTTAATACACATTCAAAACACAGCGAACTTCTAGCAAGCCACGCCCCCTAGTTCTCATGAGAGCCAGTACCAGCCTGCTTCAAGGACAGACCAAGGGTTGATCAGGCCCCTGTTATGACTAAAAGTCAACCCATGTACATTCCTCTGATAAGAACCAGTTCTCTCTAGTCAGTAAAATGCGAAAAACAGCAGGAAAGCAAAACATGCCCTCTTCTTCACAGAAAATGGCTTCAGAGTTAGTTAAGCCATGCACACAAAGGCCCAAAGCAAGATGGAATCAAAAAAGCAAGGAGCACCTATAATTCTCATCCACACAACTTACAAGCACCACTGTGCACACAGAAAAGTTTGAAGCAAGGTAAAGTCAGAAGGCAGAATGACATTAGACCACGTCAAAGCCAATAGGTCAAAGTCATAATTCACCTAACCCAAATAACATTATACACTAAATCCCTCAGTATACAACATTGAGCACATGTGTGCACCACCACCCACAAGACTGCACCTCAACATCCCATACCTTCTATTCTTGGAAAGACTATTCCACTAAAAGGCAGAACACACTTAAGTCAGTACAGAATGGTGGTGGTTGAGGGTCATCATAGGGTGTCAGACCACAAAAGTGGCTGATTCACTACAACGCCACAATTGAGGGCCTCTTTCTCTTTTTTAAAAAAAAATATACTGCACTATTCGCCTTCCTCGAGGTTGCTGGTACTGAGCATGAAATGAAATGAAATTAAATGAAAAGTGAATTTATAAAGCGCGAATTGCTGCCCAGGGGCGTCCAAGCGCTAGTGTAGACTAGTGGTAACTGAGCACTGAGGGGGGATCAGCCAGAAGAATTAAAGGGGGGTGGTGAACAGGAAGGTTTTTAATTGTTTCCGGAATGACAGCAGATTGGGATTGGACCGAAGTTGAAGAGGGAGAGAGTTCCACAACTTGGCAGCATTTAGTGCGAACATCCTGCCACCAGCTCTCGCTCTTTTTACTTTGGGTATTGAGGCTAGAAAGGCCTGGGTGGAGCGGAGATTTCTGGTCGGGTGGTAGTGAGCTATTAAATTGCGGCTAATTGCTGGTCCCGTCTGCCAGAAAGCCTGATGAGAGATGCACATTGCCTTGAAGGCAATTCTCTGTCGTACCGGTAGCCAATGCAGCTTGCTAAGTCCGGGCTTGACTGATTGTCTGCGAGGCAGCTGCAGCAAGGTGCGGGCTGCGCAGTTCTGGACTACCTGGAGCTTTCACAGTGTGAATTCCGGGGCACCAAGGTAGAGGACATTACTAAAGTCCAACCGGGACTGGATCAGACCCTGAACTGCTACCTGTTTGGCCTCCATCGGTAGAAGGGGAAGAACTTTCTTCAACATTCTGAGGAGGCCAAAACAGGTCGCAGACAGTTTGGTGGCCTGGGTGTTGAAGGAAAGGGTCTTGTCAAGCCATACCCCTAAGCTCTTTATGTTGTCTTTGGGTGCTGGGGGGGTGCCCAGGCATGGGGGCCAGAGGGAATTAAATGGTACTGGAGATGTTGGTCCTAGGAGCATCAGCTCTGTTTTATCCTCATTGAGCTTTAAGGAGGACGTTGTCATCCATTCCTTGACTTCCTCCAGGCATTTCATAAGACCTGATGAAAGAGGTCTGTTGCCCTCCTGCGCCAAGGAAACCACTAGCTGAGTGTCGTCAGCATATGAAATGATCTTAATACCAAACGGCTGGACGACCTCCGCCAGTGGTTTCATATAGATGTTAAATAGCGCAGGGCTTAAGGAGGAGCCCTGCGGTACCCCACAGCTCAGTGATCTGCTGGCAGACACCGTATCCCCATCAAAAATCTGGAATGATCTATTGCTCAGAAATGATTCGAGCCATCTAAGTGCATTGCCTGTTACTCCGATGTTAAATAGGCGGTTCAGCAGGGTGGCGTGACTGACCGTATCAAAGGCGGCACTTAGGTCAAGGAGGACCACTGCCACTGATCCTCCTTGATCCAGAATCCTTCGGGTTTCTTCGGTGACCGGCAGTAAGGCGGTTTCGGTTCCATGCCTGGGTCTGAAGCCTGTCTGGGTAGCATCCAGTAGCAAGTTATTCTCGAGGAACTTCATCAGATGGACATTGATGTGCTTCTCGAGAATTTTGCTAACCCAAGGGAGCAGCGAAATTGGGCGGGAGCTGCTAGGATCCTCTCGGTCGAGATTTGGCTTCTTAAGCAGGGCCCGAACCATGGCTTTCTTCCATGCAATGGGCATGGTGCAGGATGAGATGGAAGCGTTTAAGAGGTTCAGTACTACAGGCAGGGTAGCCTGGCTCGCCTGTATCATGGCCTCTGGTGGAGCTGGATCAAGTGGGGATCCTGATTTTACTTGGTGGGCTAGTTGGTCAAGAGCTACAAGATCTAGAAGGGGGAATTGAGCTAGTGATACCCGATCCGGGGGGGGGGGGGCCTGCCTCAGTGGTACCTGGTCATGTACTCTTAGATCTGTGACTGCCGTTGGAAAAGAGGAGTAGATCTGAGTGACTTTTTTATTAAAAAATTCTGCTAGATCATTACATTGGGCTCGGGTCTTAACAGGAGGTGCGGTTGAGCTAGCCACTTTGGTTAATGTTTTCACTAAGTGGAAAATTTCCTTGGGTTTAGATTGAGCTGCCATGATTTTATCGGCGAAGTGAGCTGATTGAGCGACCATTATCTCGCCTTTGTAGGCCTTGATTGCTTCTCTATATTGAGACTTTTTTTCTGGTAAATAATCCAGACGCCACGATCTCTCTAATTTCCTACAGAGACGTTTTTTGTCTCTGAGGGTGTCTGAGAACCAGGGGGCCGATTTATGTGCCCTTTTAGGTGTAATCTTGCGAAGTGGAAGGGAGGTTTCAAGAGATTTTATAATCCAGTCTTCGTATTCCTGGTATGCTACGCTAGGGTCTGCGTTGTGAGACGGGCAGGTGGATTCTAAATTGTGAATCCAGGACTCGATGGGTAATCTGGCCCAATTCCTCGTGTTCTTAACTAGAGGTATAGGAGGTGTAGATTTGCAGGTGGACCAGGTAAAATGGATAAGAGAATGGTCGGTCCAGGGAAGGCCGATCGGTTGGCCGACTACTAACTCTGTGCAATTGCTAAAAACTGGTTCCAGTAAGTGACCTTTTGAGTGTGTGGGGGCTGTGACCCGCTCATCTAACTGTAATGCCGCTAGGTCATCCACCAGTTCCATAGCAATATGATCTAGGGTGGTGTCAAAGTGTAGGTTAAGGTCGCCTAATAGTGTAAAGTTAGAAGTGGCTATAATTTGTTCGGCTAAAATGGTGGGGAGTGATCTGTGAAATAGTTTGGGTGGACCTGGGGGGCGATAGACCAGAGTGCCAGAAAAGGAGCTGTTAGGAGAGAAGTCTAAACTGAATGCTAGAATCTCGCACTCCGGGATTGATTCGGGAGTGGTGCGGCAGCGATACTGATCTTTGAGTATGATTGCCAGACCTCCCCCTCTCCCCTCCATCCGGTCTAATCTGTTAATTTGAAAACCGGGGGGCAGGGCTGTGACTATGTGTGGCTCAGAGTAGGGTGTAAGCCAGGTTTCCGTCAGGAAGACTGTATCGGGCTTGCGTTCTTCTAACAGGAGGGCGATTTCTGTCCTGTGTTTTGGTAAAGACCTACAGTTTAGCAGGAACATACTATATTCCTGTCTGGTATCTGATAACTTGTTGGTTCTGAATGTATGTCCGCAACCGAAGCAGTATGGAGGAAGTTCAGTGGGCGTGTAAGTGTGCATACAACATACCGGACCTATTGTCCTCGCGTTATAGATGGTCTCTGGGCTGTAGGGCCTGGTGTGTGGGGAGCGGGAGATAGGGGGTATGGCCCCTGGTCCCGTCCAGAAGGGTAATTAACTACCTCATCAAAACTAGAAAGAATGATTTCAGAAAATACTTTATAAAATTCAACTGGAATACATAGGTCCGGTTCTAGGATTTTCGGGGCCCGTGGCGAAAGGGAATGTGTGAGGCACCTCTAATTTTCAAAGTGACACTTTTGGGCTCTGGAAGTATCTTTGTAGAGACTCTTCCTGAGCCGCAGCTCCTCCACTCAGCCACCTACAATCACCTCTTTTACAGCTCATATCGGGCTGAAGGTGTGAGAATTGCTTGGAGCCTGAGAGTTAAAGCTGTGGGGGCGCTAAAGTGCTGACAATGGGAGTCATGCGGTGTCTCTGAATGGGCAGTCAGACAGGAGGCTGAATTGATGGTCAACCCTGCAAAGTATGTTTCCTTGCAACTTGGACAATAGGAAGTGTACCTCTCCCCAGGCCTTTCCACACCATCCCTGAGAGGCCCAGGAAGAGGGCCCCCTCCCACGGGCCCAGTTGTAAAGCGACACCTTTCTTTCAAGTGGATCGGCAGGGGTACATGAGGAACAGAGGGGTGTTGCAATTGTGTGGGCCCCAGGCTGGTAGGCTGAGTTGGAGGCCCGGGGCAGCTGCCCACACTGCCCATGCCTAGCGCCGGCCCAGGGAATACAGCATGATCCCAACACTTTACTTGACATCAGTTGAGAAAGGGCTTTCCTAATCTCAACTGAAGTAACTGGTGCATCCAGTGGTTCACACTGGGAGGCTCTTACTTGAGGCAAGCTCACTGTCTGCAGATAACCACCTACCATTTTGTGAGAAGCCAAACCATCATCGATGTATAAGGTTGAGTAAAATTCATGGAAAGCAGACAGGACACCCGCAGGGCCTGTTATGATCTGCCCAGATGACTTTCAAATACTAGAAATTAAGTTCTTACATTTTCTATCTCTAAGCTAGAATTGTAACAAAGGTCCAATTTATTTACTATTCTCAAGCATAAAGCCTGTAAGTCCACCATTTTCAGTAGCCCCTGCCCCATATATTTTTTTAAGTATCAAACTGCTGATGGTAAGATGTAAAATGTAATCTGGGCTCTTTCTGACCGACGTGTCCACATACAATGGGCGTATTCGATTTCTAATTAAAGGAGATTAGTCCGTAGTTTATTCTTCAATGTTTACTCCGCTTTATGTCTGTGTATAGTACAATCAGGGCACAAGTCAGGGGTACACGCAGGTACACGGTGTCCACCCACTCTTTTCACAGGGTGGACACTGTCCCCCCAGCCACGAAGGTGGGCCCCACAAAAATTTGCTGCACTTGTCCTGGTGAAATTTTCAGACACCGTGACACGTTCAGCAGCTCCTGCACGGGGTCTGCTTTCGATTACCAGCAACGTGCAGGTAGAGAGGGGGATTTTTTTTTCAACTCATGCTGGGCCGAAATGAAGGGGCCATCAGGCCTCCTTTTGTTTGAATATCCTGACTGGAGGTGGCCTGGAACCTCACACTTAAATGTAAATGCCATGCAGTGGAAACAAAGGCACACAGCTTGTTATCTCTTCACAGGTACTTAAGAAAGGCAACTGTTGCCTTTGTTCAGTCTCTCTCTATAAGAGATGCATGCACTGTAAGAATGTCTGGTGTGTTGGTCTGTCCTAGTATTTACACAAATAACAATTTCAATAGCACTATTTTATGTCTTTTATAGTGCTACACAACCCAATGCAGGGTGTCAGAGCTCTTTAAGTAACATACACATTATACATTTACAATAAATCATGTACATGTGTAAATCAGTGTACAAAATGAGTTACATGAGACAGGGTTAAAAGGTGTAGGAACCACATGTCCTTCATATCTCACTGTGCTATGTTACATGGAATACAATTTATGAAATGCAGGAAACAAAAGGATCTCTGTGTTAAAAGCAGTAATCCACTTTACTATCTACATAAAATAAAAATCTATCGTCTGCATGTTACGTGATGTGCTTTGCAAGAGACACATTAGCCTTATACTACTTTGATTCAAATCTGGGATTTCAGAAAACACAGATCTATCCAACAAATGCGTTGAACTTCAGAATTATCTCACCATCGTTACTATTCCCTGAGATTTACTGGCCACCTTTATAGCAGATGCCTTAACCCAATCAAATATTTTAAAATGTAGACTTTGCAACCAATCAAGCATAACAGATCGACTGCCATGCTTCTCCTTGTTGCCAATTTCTTTGTGGCAGGGCTTAAAAAACATAAATGTATTAGTTGAGGCCCAGACTTTGCGTCGGGATTGTGCCACATTTTTGGCACAACCCAAACGCCAAATCTCATTTTATAAATCTCATAATGCGCTTAAATGTACTCATAAAATGTCTGTTAATCATATGCGTGAGGTCTTAATATCTGATGTCACTTCTTGTGATGTCACTTCCAGTGAGGTCACTTCCTGTGATGTCACATGCAATGTCAACCATCCTGACATCATGCGCTGTATTGGCACTCATCATGATTTCACTTGCATACTGCCTAGCCTGGTTAGTCCCCCCACTTCTTTTTTTAGGACCTGTGCACTGAGTATAACTAAGATTGTGGAAAAGAACCATGGCTTTCAAAGATTACAAAATCTGAAGGGAGGGGCAAAGCCCTTGTTAAAGCCAATAAATTGTATCAAGGAGTCAGACATGAAGCTAAGTTTTGAGACATCCAATAATAATTTACGATCTCAAATGACCAACGAAGGCACGGGACCTCAATAGGAATGTAACTAGGCTTAATATATAATGATATTATGATCTGAGGCGATCTGTGTCTTCTGTTTAATAACAAGGGCCGGTACAATTGTTTTACTAGCGAAAAACGTGTCTATGGGGGACAGAATATGGTGGCAGGCCGAATTAAATCATGTAAATCCCCGTCCTAACCCCTGGCAGATGCGCCAAACGTCAAAGGGAGCATATGAATCAATAACTCCAGATCGGAACTTTTCATACAATGATATGTCAACTGCAACAAAGATGTCCAAGCCGAGTTCTGGTGTCGAATTAATGTCGCCGCAATAAAGATTGGCCAACACCATTGACTCAACTCTAATAAAAGGAAATTAAATATTGAGTTGTGGGGGTTGGAGCTTAGCTGGGCCGCGAGAGAACCACTTTAGAGAGGATCCACCATCTGAACCTTCTCCGAACACTGGGCTGCCCACCCACCCGGGTAGTCGCTGTTTTGACCGCAACCAGTGAGGCCCCCCAAAAGAACATTTTGGTGACCTCTGCGGCCTGCTGAGGTAAGCGGCGTGCTGCGGCCTACGGATATCGGGGAGCCCAGTGACATGGCCGTTCCTGAGGCGGGCGGCTGCGCTCTCCGTGTCAGGTGTGTGCCGGGGGCTTGTCGCGGCTGCGTGCGCCGCACTGCATTGTCCGGTGCTCGCCCCCGGGGCTGCCAGCCTGAGGTAGGAAGAGGCCCATTGCCATTTTTACTATTACAGGATCGGCGGCTAGGACCAAGATTGCATGCGCTGAGGCCGGCCTGCATCTGGGATTAGCAGGCGCGAGGCCGTGTCTGCCGGCAGGAGACAAGCCTGGGTCTTGGGCCTAGGATGGCGTATCCATGGACGGCTCGCTGACTGCGAGTGGGGTTGCATGGGCCATCTCCAGCTCTCCCGGCGTGGCGCCACCTGTTCTGCGGTTGGGCCCTCGGGGCTGACCCCGCTTACTGCACTGGCGCAGGGACATTGCCACCTCCAGAAATTCTTCACTGCACGACGTTGGGCGGTGCTCCTGCTTGCCACCCCTGCTACCCACATGCATTGCAGGTCCACTGTGGTAGATAATACCTGGCGTATTGGGGGCTAGCTGAGCATCGGGCGACTGAGCCTTGACGGTGGCCCAGCTCCGCGCCTGTGGCTCTTAAATGGCGAGTGCTTCCCTATCCTCTCTGCGTATCTGCGCTCAGAACCACCACAGAAGGCCATCTGATCTCCTCCACTCCCTTCACTCACAGTTCTACGCCGTTGGCGCATACCCTATTCGGTCTCTTCAGAGTGGGTTTTGAGGAAGCTTGTACACCCACGGCAACCGGGCCCAGTGCGGCTCTCGGCTCTTGTGATCTCGCACAGTTCACTCACCCAATCTGGGACATGGGCTAGTACGTGCCCCCTGGTAAGGTGGTCAATCCAGGGCGTGGTGGGGCCATGATGATACAACAGTGCCTGCTGCAGGCTACTGACCCTGGCCTTCGCTCCTATAACTGCCTGACTGCCCTGTCCATTTTGTGCATGGTCTGTAGCTGCTCTCTACTCTGGGTCTGAAATCGTTTTGTTTGGACTTATACTGGGTGGTTCCTAGTGTCTGGACAAAGCTAAACCTTTTTGAAAAGCTATAATGTATCTGGGGTTGCTTTTATTAATTCCAGGCGGTAATACTGTGCCTGGAGTGATAGAAGGATTTAGTCATTTTACAGTTTGGCGTGGATAGCATTGTGCTAATCCTTTACTTAAAGACTTTTCTGTACAGATGGCAAATCACTTTGTCCCTTGCTAGCTCTCAGTGGATGGCACTGTGCTAATTTTTCCCCGTGACAAAATATTTTGTCTAAACAGTTCAAACACATTTTTTCCTTGTGCAATCCAGTTCCAGGTTTGGGCTGTGAACCCCTTACTAGACCAATCTCGACTAAAACCTTGTGAACCCCCTCCCCCACACCAATTCTACCATCCTCATTACTATCCTAATTTCCAGAGGGGGAAAAAGGACCTTCCCATCCCAGTGGAGACCCACCTCCCAAAAGCATGTAAGTGGTTTAATTTGCTAATCAATGCCAGCACCAGGCATGCTCCATGCCTATAAGAAGGAACATTTACCTTCCACTTTGTCTTTCTTAAAAAGAGGGGGAAATGAAAAACGTGTTTGGTGCATCAGTTTTGCTTGATATTTTTTGAAACAGTTTTTCTAGTTTTGTTTTTTATGTGTTAAGATAAAGATTAACGAATATAGACCAAAAGCTCCCTTTCCATGGGCATTCCATTTTTTATTTGGAGAATGTTTCCTCTCAGTTTTTGGGGATATTCCAGGATCCCCCACATGGTTGAGACTATTAGGCATTTATACATTTAATGAAGCTACCTTTGTTAGAGGTTGCAGGTAAATAATGTGTTTTTCAGCATCTGACAGCATATCATATGCATTATATGTATGTGAAAACTGTAAACGAAATCTTATTGTAATGTTCACATTTGTTTAGAGCCAGCAAAACAGATATTTTGATCCAAACACCCCATCTTTCTTCTGCTTAAATTGGGTTCAGCTGTGTTGGAACAATGGGCTGATTGCCTTGAGGCCTACTCACTACGAGGTTGGTTCTCTGATATCTCAAATAGCCCCATACCAGGTCTACCTTGTCTTGGCATTCTTCTTTTTGAACTATAAGTCCTACTTTGTGAAGAAAATTCAGAGTGTGATGAGCTGCTTGTGTTTGTAAGGTGACAACTTGCGATTTCTGTGTTTTGATGGTTGGGGTATTCTACAGCTGATTTTTCTTCTTAGGAATTTGACTTGTGTTCTTTTATAGCAACTGCATGCACATCTGCTTCCAGCACGTTTTGAACTTGAGACCCTGACAAGCTACAGCTCATATTGCCTTAGGTCAGGTAAGCAATTTGGAATGCCAATCAAAATGTTTGTTTTGTGTGACTTTCTTTTTTTTACGTAGTGTAAATCTGCTGAAAATCATCTATAATAGGTCGCGTTTGGAATATGAGTTTTTCGTTCTATTGGTTCTTGTTGTGTATGAACCACGATACTTGCTTTAATTACTTGAGGGCCAATGATTTTGGAAGTTCTGTACGTGTGGCAACTTTGTCTCTCTCCTTGTGCTACTACTGTTCATGAGGCGAAAATCATAGTAGATAATAGATGCGTTCGACAAACTAAAAGATTGTTGTCTGTATTTAAAAAAATACTTCAAATCACCCACATCACATGAAACATGAAGTCATCTATTCTACAGGCAATGATTCCGAATAAGAAATACATTCAGCAATGAAGCAACTAGAAAAAAAGACAAATACAGGAGTTCTCTAGACTATGGCAATACTAAGAAAGAATATTCTATTGTACAGTAGCAAAATGACAGAATCTTAGCAGTTACCAGGGTGGCACTTAGAAAACAAATGGAGTTGTGGTGTTACTATCATTAGCAGCATGGCAGGGGCAATGTAAGGTGCAAGCTGCAGTGGCCTCCTAACGAGAGCCCTGGAACTTTTTTTTTTTTTTTACAAATTAAGCACTGTGTAATCCACAGTGGGGACTCTGACTGTAAGAACAATATGTAAGCCCAACAGGAATTTATCTCCATATGTTCTTTAGAAATCTCAAATTTGCAACATTTTAAAGAAGGTTGTCCAGCTTGTAGCTAATGGATTGTACCAACACATTTATTGTCAGACATGGCGATTTTCACTGTGAGTACGTACTGATTCCAGTGCAAACGTCTGGATTTACAGTTTGAAATCATTGTATCAGTCACAATACAAAGATACCGAATATCCCAGCATATTGCATATTTGAGAATACATTCTTACCTTACCAATAGAATTGTCAGTGACAGTATTTTGTAGAATCCAGAATTGTCAGCTGAGCGGTCAATGAGAAAGAAGTCTTGAAATATGAGTGAGAGAAAGGTAGTAGGCCAAATGTGCAAATGTGGTAGTTGAAGTATATTTCTAGTTCTTTCAGAATTACAATCTATGAGTAAGTGTGAGTGTGTGCATGTATATGTGTGTGTGTGTGTATATGTATATATATATATATATATATATATATATATATATATATATATATATATATATATATATATATATATATATATATATATATATATATATATATATATATATATATATATATATATATATATATATATATATATATACACACAAACCCACTGAACTCTTACGGCGGTGGTGTGCGTTTGGGTGTGAGGACCCATAACCTTTTTATTGTAGAAAGCTTCCGATTCCAGAAGACAACACACACACTGGGGTGTGAATGCAGCTCAATTTATTCTTTTACATCCGTTAGGTGAGGCATCAAACAACCCAATCCTGTGATCAAGGTGACTTCACCGAAACGTGCCGGAAGCCTAAGCAATAAATATATATGTATATTTATAAATGTGTGTGTATAGGCACATACTTTTTACAAAATGATGCACAGTGAACCAGACACTGTTAATATATTAACTTATTTCATATAAAAAAAATGGTTTATATTTGTTGTGCATTCTGTTACATAACTAATCTTCACTTGTTGGACCGACATTCAGCGGCATATTTATCATTGTTGCATTGCCCTTGTGCCACGTAAGAGGACAAAACAACAACAAAGTCAGATTTATCAAGCCACGCAAGGCCAAGATGGCCCTGCATGGCTTGATAAATTCGGAATAATGCAACTCAGCACAAATCGCTGCCTTGCATTACCCTGGGTAGGTGTTCCGACGCATGCACCCATAGATTGTAGCCCATTCCCAGATTTACTGGTAGACATGGTAATGCGTCAAAATGGTACTGGTTCCCAGGTGAGGTATAACAAGGAGAAATATCTTTATATCCTCGTTTGTTCCTCTTTCTATGTGTGCTACATTCTACAGCACACATAGAAAGAGGAAAATTCCTCAGAGGATTGTTTTTGTGTAGGAAAGTGTGCCTTTCTGCACGAAAACAATCCTGCTTACAACGCAAGCACCCTTGTACCATGGTACAAGGGTGCCTGCATTGGGCGTAGGCAGCCAAGAGTGTGCAAGCGCATGGAAAGGACAGGAATTCGCCAAATGATATTAAATACTGTGTATTCCTGCCATTTACCTCTCACGCAGCGCAGCAAGTTTGCTAAATGTGCCCCTTAGTTCCTATTTTTTACGTTTATTGCTATTTTGAGTGCTGCTATTTCTATTTTCAATACATTATTAAGTCATTCAATGCCTCCTGCTGTGCCTAGCACATATTTATATACTTTTGCTTCTAGTATTTGAAGGGAAAACATACTATGGACTGATAGGTGGTGCAGGGCAGGTTGACAAGAGACTCACCAGTTCATTAATCTTGACATTGGAACACTCGCCACGAGTCTGGCCGAACACAGATCCATTGTTGCAGTGTGAGTTGTATAAAATTTGAATTTCAGGCGGGACCTGCAGGTGCACTAGAGTAATGGTGGATGATAGATCCTGGATAGGAAAAACAATACAGTGCAAGCTTTAGGCTGAACAAACTTACCAAGGATTTAAACAATTGAGAGTCATTCAAAATCTTTCTCAGTGATAGGGAGCAGTTACTGGTTAGATCCTAGAAAGAAATGTGAATAGTAGGGGTTGCCTAGATCAGCAGTAGTAGTGACCCTATGAATAGTTGGCAACAGGCAGCAGTGAGAGATCTGGTCAGAAGTATCAGTCATCCATCAATGAATAAGACAATTGGTTAGGGAATCTGAGATGTGTTCAGTGTGGTACTGTGTTGAAATATATATTCTGTTTCTGATTGAGACTTCTACATGCAGAGTCCTCACCTGTAGAACTATCATAGGCATCAAAATGGATCTGTAAACTTCAAAGCTCTCACATCGCCGGTAAATGTGTACTGGCTTCATATCAGTGCCGGAGGTGGTGCCTGGTGACATAATCTAAGCTATATAGCACCCTCCCGGGTGCAACAACGTCTGTTCCCTTTTTCTCCATGCCTTGGATGCGGATGTTTTTCCTCTCATAAATATTGTAGTACAATGTCTCTCTCCTAAAAATCTGGATTTAAACCCTGTAAGGACTGTGAGGGACAGATGTCCATTTCTGATCCCCATGGTATTTCCCTCTTGTGCCTTTGGTCGTGTAGTGTAGTTCCTATATCCCTGATAGGCTCTGCGCATTGGAATAACATTCACTATAGATTTAACATAGGACTAAGGTCAGTATGTCTCTATCAAGTATATTAAACTTAATTACTTGTGTGTGCCAGCTAACTCAGAGGTCACTAGAAACTTCTCGAATATACAAGAAGGGATTAGTCTCTGACAACCGCATAAACATGACAACTTTGTTTCCTTTTAGAATCGGAACAGTCTCAGAATCGTGGCAACAATAGATAACAGTTTCACTCAATCAATCGTGCATGCTTCGTTTCTACAGAGTTGCACAGAAATAGAGAGACGGGCGTTTCAATAAAAGGGTTTATTGAACAGTCTTATTTCTCATGCAAGAGATATGAATTGCTGCAAAGTACAATATGTACGAGGTTAGCAGTAAGATAAAATAATACTGCAATAGCATGGTTTGTAGCTATGACATATATTAGTCAAAATACATACATAAATAACATAACCAAAAATGTGATACTCATCTGATGCTTCTAAATTGTTCTACCCCAGTGTACCTAACCTAAGTGCAGTACGAGGTTTGAAGTAGTTGCCATTTCTAAAGTATAGCTAGCTATATTTTAGTTTAGCCAAGAGTTGCTAAAACTTTCTCTAAGTTCTAGTCAGCTCCATACCTTAGAATGAGAGAGGATGGAACCTCTTTTCTGGACTCGATAATCTAACCCCCCACAAGGGAAGTCAGAGAGCACTGGAGTTGGATTCTCTGCGAGGAGGATGGCAGCGTCAGGTCAGTGCATCAGGCTGGAACTCGATCTCCTTCAGAACTTGCCGTGGCGAACCGCGTAGTCTGGGTTGGATCGAATCCTCTGGGAACCGCAATTTGCCAGGGCAAGTGCTGGTATATTTATACCTTAAAGGTGTCTAGGAATGCCAGTATTGACATAAAATAGGGCAGAGGAACGTCATGAATGAACCCCTAAGGATTAGATGTTCATGCATACTTAATGAGTTCTTGGAGAAATCAATATTCAAGCTGAGGGAAATTCCTAAAGGCTTAAGGGTCTGGTTTTCCAAGAATTCGTTGTGACGTGGATAGACGGATGTAGGTGGCCATGCCTGTATTTGGTTTGTACGGACAATGTCTAAATAAGGGCCGGATTTCTATGGCCAAATAAGGGCAATGTGAATTGTACATATATAAGGGCATAAATCGGGAAACCTATATACGGAATCTAAATCTGCACACAACAGTCGGACCATGACTCCCAGGGCTGTTCTTTATACCACATCATGCATCCCAAGGCCATTAAAAGAGCATTAAGCTAAACTCTTTATGGCTCAAGCCAAGAAGGACAGCCAAAGTAGAAACCCCAAGCAAAGTAGAAACCGTTCCAGACACTATTCAAGGGCATCACCTCCTTCATCTGGAAGCAAACAGAAGAAACACAAGAAGACGTAGAAGTGAACCAGTTTGAAGTCACCCCATTACTCTCCTTCATGACATTCACCCTCGTAGATGGAGTTTGTCTACCTGCCCCTGGTGGGTCCCCTTTTAGTGGCTCTGCTCCAGTGTCCCCCCTGGACTTGGACCATGCTCGGCCTCTGACTCCACTGGATGTTGTGGTTCCAGGACTCTGTCTCGTTGTCCAATGTAAGCGCCAGCTTTTCCCGAGTTTCCTGCGCCAAGGTTGGACCCAGCAGACTTTTGAAATGCAATGTATTCTCTTTTTGCAAGGGCATCTCTGCCATCCAGCATATCTGCGCACCCATTCGCTCGTTACAGACAACCAATGTTCCTCCCTGTAGGCTCGACGCCGACTGGGGCTGTACCATCAACCTCAATGCCAGCCCTGCATTGCTTTAATTCAGTTCCCCAATACACAATGTCCTGGACAAGCGCTGTTACCACTGTCACCACATCTGCCTCCAGCACCAGACACAAAGCCATTGGGTCTGCTACCTGATGCCATTTGTGGGGACAAATCTCAAAGCGATACCCAACACCTTAGTGAAGGAGGAGAATATAGAATTAGGCTTCATGAAATATATGGCACTGATTCAGAACCTCTAGACCTGGTACCTTTGGGAACACAAGCGAGTTTCTTCAGTGAGATTTCCAGGGCTTATCCTCCACTAGTGGATTTGATTCCTCCTGAAAACTAGCCTTGGATATGCCTCCTGGTCCTCCTACACCAGAAGTGGACTTCCTCCCCAAAATTATGCCCAATGCTGTAGAGGTGTTGGACCTACAACTCTCAACCACGAAAATCAAAACGAACATCTTAACGGAAGTACTATTACCATCAGCTCCAGCAATGGAGCTATTGCTCCGTTGGATCAAGCCATACTTGATCCAGTTATGGGGGCATGGGAGAAATCCTATTCAAGTCTTGCAGTCTACAGATTAATGGCTTGTTGCCATGGCCCTGTGCCAGTTGACCCACCATTCGTCTCTCTTCACCCTTTGCCAGAGAGTCTGGTCGTACAAACCTTGTGCTCGGGTCAATCAGGAGGAGCCTTCCGATAACCCCTGTTGACAGGGAATCAAATTGACTAGAGGCCTGGGAAAAGTTAGCCTCTTCTGCGGGAAGCATGCACCAGGGCTACCAGGAGGTTATACAAGATGGCTAGAATGCCTCCTGGTATATTATCAAATCAGGGTTGGACACAGACTGCTCAGTAGCCCATGTCATTAGCATTTCCATTACTGTCCGCAGACATGCCTCAGGCTCAAGACCTCCAACTTTTCACCACATGAAGCAAATTTAGTAGACCTGCCATTCAACTGGAGACGTTTATTGTGAGATAAGGCTGATTCAGTACTGGAGCGTTTCAAGTTTAGTAACGACACTTGTCGCACCTTGGGTTTACAATAGCCATCACTGTCAAGAGACTGCCATCAGTTTTGATGCTTTTGAGGATTCCAGAAGGATTTTCTTTTCTGCAGTGCCAGCCATACCAATCATAAGCTCAACAACAATCAAACTTGCTAATTAAACAATATGGAGGCAGAGCCTCCTCCTCCCCCACACCACCAGTAAAGCAGGCCGAGTTTGCTTCTCCAAAACCATTTGAGCCTGTTGGGGGCAAGTGTACCATTTCTCCCAGCCTGGCAAGGCATTACTTCGGACCAGTGTGTTCATTCCAATTATAGGAAGGGGTTATACCACATCTTTCCATCAGGCTCCACCCCCGTTTCTCTTCCATCTTCTTCCACTCCCCTGGACCACCTTGCCGTATTGCAACAAGGAGTGGCAGTTATTCTACAGAAAAGAGTAGTCCAGTTAGAACGGAACTTGTTTCTCAAAAAGGAGAAATTCAAAATGCTGACTCTAGCTCAAGCTGTACTGGTGTTGGAATTCGGAGACTGGATGATGTTACTCGACCAGCAGGATGTGTACTTCCACATCGCTATCCTGCGGTCACATCACAAGTACTTGCAATTTGTGGTGGGTTCTACACACAACCAATTTTCAGTACTACCCTTTGGCTTGACCTCAGTGGCTCAAGTCTTCAGGAAGATGATGGTAGTGGTGGCGGCAACCCGTCTCAGAAGATCGGGCATCAAAATATTCTTCTATCTGGATGACTGTCAGATCAAAGCTGGTTTGCTACAGGCAGTATTAACGCCATCTGCAGTCGCCAACTCTCCTGCTGTTCAACATGGGCTTTTCGATCAACGAGCCCAAATCTCTCCTGCGGCCCTCCAAAGACTCCAGTACATAAGGTCAGCACTGGACATCATCTTTCACCACGCCTTTCCTCCACTGCAAAGGATAGGAGACACCCACGAAATGGGGCGATCTTTCCAGTAAGGCTTGAAAGTTCCAGTTCTGAAAATCCTAAGGTTTCAAGGTCTGCTTGCTTCCTGCATTCTCCTAGTCGTGCATGCATATGAGGGCCTTACAGTGCTGCCTCTGCAAGCAGTGGCTACAGTATGGGGGAAATCCGTTGGACCCCATTGTGATCTCCCTCCGCGCTGGGCAGAAGTGGAATCAGGCGAACCAGAGCTGCGAAACAGACTTCAGTCCCCCTCTGGCCATGACTACACTAGTGACTGATGCCTCCATCCTAGGGTGGGGAGACCTTCTGGAGGGTCTGAAGATCTGAGGCCACTTATCTCTGGAAAAACAGGTTCTTCACATTGACCCGTTGGAACTGTGGTCGATTGGGCTAGCACTCAAGGCTTTCCTTCCTTCCATCCAGAGTCGGTCCATCCAGATCCTGACAGGCAACATAACAGCGATGTGGTACGTCAACAAGCAAGTGGGGTAGGGTCTCACCTCTTTTGCCTGTAAGCGTTGAGAATGTGGTGCTGGGCACAGTATTTGGACAAAATTTCTGAAAACAAATATTGTGTCAAGACTATTGATGACAAAAATATAATGAAGGTACGTTTCTATAGGTAAGTATAGATTTACTATTCTTTATTTTTTTTTTACTTTATTTTTTATTTTACAAATCCAAAAACGAATTGACAGCGATACAACATATAGAGGCATACCATTGATACGTGGTACAGGTAGTAGCGTCGGGGGAAGAAAAGCACTATGGGGAAACATATCCATTCGTAAGCATAATACAGTGAAGAAGAAGCATGGGACATGCCACTAACTCTCAGGGTGCATATCACTGGGATCGATCTTCTCTCTCCTTATTGTGGTTAGGCGCGTCATCTACATCTAACCCACTTTCCGCGCTGTCAGTTGCATCCTGAGAGGAGGGCTCCCCCTCCGTCAACCCAGAAGTACACATTTCACGCCAGACCATTAGGTCCGCTTGTAGCTTCTCGTCCCTACGGGTGAGTTTCATATGGGCTTCTTCGGCTAGGGACCACTCTCGAACATCTTTGAGCCAGATTGGCACTTCCGGGCCCCTCTGCCCCATCCAAGTTATAACTATCCTGCGCCTAGCTAGCACCAGCATTAGTTGTAGGAGCTTATATAGGAGTTTCTTTTTCTTGGGCTTCCGGACAGATGCAAGTAGACAACTCAAGGGTTCCAGCTTCACCTGAAGGCCCATGGCCGCAACAATCCTGCCCACCACCTCCTCCCAAAACCGCCTGACCACCGAACAATCCCAGGCCAAGTGTAAAAAGCCAGCTTTCTCTGTGTTACATCTCGGGCATCTATCCCCCCTGTCACATGAAATGCGTTTTAGGGATACCGGGGTTAGGTAGGTGCGATGCAAGAAGTTAAAGTGCGTTAGTTTAAATCTCGCATTACAGGAGACAGTGCATGTGAGGGAGCCTATGTGTGCCCATTGTTTCTCATCCAGCTGGACAGCGAGATCTCTCTCCCAGGCAGCCGGGATGGTGGCACCGAGGGAGCGGAATCCTGTTTCATAGCTTTATAGAGGAGAGAGATTAATTTGCGACCTTTACCACACGTGAGCAGGATGTCTAGAGTTTGTGTCGGAGGTGGAATGTCCAGATACTGAGTCCAGGTAATCTTCAACACTTTCTGGATTCCCCGATAGTGTAGGAATTGGCCCTGCCCAAGGCCAAAATTTTCTTCCGCCTGTTCGTAAGTGATAAATGTCTCGTTGGGAAAGAGGTCGGCAAAACTTCGCAGCCACCCTCCCTCCAGGATTGAAAGGACATGTACCTTCCCATGTCTATAAAGGGGGCCAGTATCCAGATCGAAAGCTCCCTGTGAAAGGGCGCTTTCAGTAGGACTTTCTCGGCAAACCGCTGCCATATGCCGGCCGTATGTCGCACTATGTAGGGAAGAGTTGTCTCGGACCCCCTGCCCTGCATGAGTGCTTCCTGCAGTCTCTGGGTGTCCACCCTGCCTGAAAGAAGGTGTTTCTCCCAGTTGTCTGCATCTGTCAGCCAATGTGCCGCAGGCTGTAATTGAGCCGCGTAATAATATAAATTGAAGCGTGGTGCTTCCAGTCCGCCCTCGTCGTAGCTGCGTATAATAGTGTTGAGAGCTACCCTTTTAAACACAAAAATTAGGGCTTTTACAGCACACCACTTGTCCGTATTTAGTCTCGATTAAATGTATCACACCTCTGGGTATAAATAACCCTCTACTACAAATGAAGACAATTCAACAATAATGATCAAAACAGAAATCCAGAGAGATCAATCTTCTTGCTGTTCAGCAGTCTTTATTCATATTATAAAAGTGTAAAAACTCCCAGCACATGATTTGCCGACACGTGTTTCGTCTTTTTCTAAGACTTTCTCAAGGCATGGACGTTGAAATCAAAAGCCAGGATTGTAAATGGACCACACTGGTCCTGCATAATAGTGTGAATGCCGGAATCACCAATCTGCCAAAATGCACTCCCGAGTCAGTTCCAAAAATCACAAGTGGAACCACGGGCACAGTCCTGATGTCCGTCCATTGAGTTCAGATAGTTCAATAGTTTTTAAGGCTTGGTGCGGGCAATCATTTAGCCACTCGACTCATTCACCTCCTCTATGGATAATATTCATACGGTCAGGTCCTGTAATATATGAAAAGATCCCCGTAAGCGCACCAATTGTCCGTTGTTTACAACTGTAAGCGGACCTTTCTTGACGTCCCTGCTCCAATACGAGCTGTAACCTTATAATTAGCCAAACCGTTCTCCTTTACTAGTATACAGAGACTATATTGACGTTTCCATTCACCGCTTAAAAGGGTACTCTATTGGAAATTACCAAATACATATCACCCGTTCTCACCTTGTGCGGTCCAACCATAGTACATTGAGAATTTGAGACCTTGCAATATTCGTAATCAGCAACCGAGCCACCCGTCCCTACAGTCCTAGACTACTATGCCAGCCCGTCCTGAGCAGGGACGTGAGGAGCATGTTCAGGGTTTTGAAGACTCGTGTTGGTAATGGGCATAGTGAGTTCTGGAGGACATAGAGTGTCCTAGGAAGCATCACCATCTTAGAGACGACCTGTCTACCCATCAATGACAGTGGAAGGGTATTCCAAATGTCACCGACTGCTGCAGGGACGTGATTATCCGGTGTATGTTCCGGGCCAGCGCCTGTGTGTCCGTCGGGCGACCTGTATCCCCAGGTAACGGAAACTCACCCATTCCCAGCGCAGCCCCAGGTCCGGGAGGTCCCCCAGGGGTACCGAGGCTAGTCCGGGGTAGATTCATTGCCGTGTTTCGTCCTGGTATGAACCCACATTGGTCCTCATGGACCAAGTGGGGCATGTACTGCCCTAATCGAGTAGCCAAAAGTTTACATACAATTTTAACATCTGTGTTAATCATAGTAATCGGTCGATATGACGAGGGCTCATGTGCATCCCCTCCTGGCTTCAGAATCATACTAGATTTACTATTCTTAACACCACATCTACGTACTTTGAAGTTATATATCGAGATCAACAACGACAATGATACATCCAGCATTGACACTGCTTCGTTGACGAGCGGATCGAGTATAGAAATAGATCGTCCCCATGCTAAACAAACTAAATTAAATGTAGAACAAGAGCTTGATTTTTTAGTGGAGGAAAGACTGTTAACACTGCGACCGAGGCAGCAAAGGAGGCCAACAGAAAACGCAGAAACAAGAGAAGAGCCAACAGGCGCAAAAGGTGCAAACAAAAGCACGAAGAAGAAAGCACAGTGGCAAAGAAAACGGCGCTAAAAGACAACAGTATTGTCAACTTAACCTCAACAGAATTAACCAAAGCGGAGGAACAACTTTTGGCACTCGGCTTGAATTTCTGCCCTGGTGATAGCTTTGACTATGCACGTACTCGCATTGATGTTTATTGCTTCATTAGGAAGCTCAAACTGAAGAAATTCTTTGCATTACAGTCAGGCAAACAACAAGAAGACACATCCTCAGAACAGAACAGCACCTCAGATCCACTGTTGGCAGCCTCGGACATTCCTACTCTGCTTATATTGCAAGACCTGCATGGACAATCATAATCTGAAATCCTCAATGACGACACAGACTTAAATACACAAGAGAGGCTAAGAAAAATCAACCAAACGCAGAAAGGGGCTGGGATCAGCCCTTTTAAATCTAAATCATGTTTTGTACCACTAATGCCGAAAGATGCCGTTGATACATATCACGACATGATCAGCAATGATCTAAAAAAGTTGAACCACAAAATTAATAAAAGCAGAAAACAAAGAAACATGTTTTTTAAAAAAAGAGAGTATGATAAGCTAATGAAAAAGCTAAGTGAAAATCATAATGTGGTTATAAAAAAATCGGACAAAGGTGGGAATTTGGTTTTATGGCCGAAAAAAGATTACATTTTGGAAGCACAGAGACAGCTTAATAATGAAAGTTGCTATACTAAATCTAGCATCAAAGAATATAATACAGCCAAGACAGTTTTACACAAAAAGCTGGCACATTGGAGAGGTGAAGGTCTCTTTTCCACGGAGGAGTACAAATTTATGTATAATGAGTTTCCAGTATTACCCGTGTTATATTTAATTCCCAAAATCCATAAAAATGTTATGCCCATCCCTGGTAGGCCTATTATATCGGCCATTAACAGCGCAAGTGAAAAAGTTGGCCAATATATTGATCACTTTTTACAGAACATAGTTAAAGATTTACCTAGCTATGTTAAAGATACAGGCGATTTTTTACAGAAAATTGAAAAACTAAACTGGACTGATGATCTATGTCTTATTACTTTAGACATAGAATCATTATATACTAGTATAGATCATATCCAGGGACTACAAGCGGTAAAGCATTTTTTGGACCAAAGGTCTAGTGAATTTTACGAACATAACAAAGTCATTCTGGAGCTCATCTCATGGTGCCTCAACAATAATTTTTTTCTTTTTGATAAAGATATTTACAAACAACAACGAGGCGTTGCGATGGGAGCCTGTTTCTCCCCCAGCTATGCATGCTTGCATGTAGGCTGGTGGGAGGAACAGGTTCTTAACAAGGCACACCAAGCAGCAGTTGAGACACACATAGTTTCTTACATGAGATACATAGATGATGTTTTTATATTATGGAAGGGAAACGAGGCAGAAGCCCATTCTTTTATTAAACACCATGAACCTTGTCTTTACATCCCACATACACAAAACACGCATTGAATTTTTGGATGTATTAGTGCACATCAAGGAAGGGAAACTTGCCACCACACTATACAGGAAGCCAACATCGGGCAATATCATGTTGCATGCAAAAAGCCAACACCCTAGACATCTTATTGCAAGTATCCCTTACGGAGAGATTTTAAGACTCAAGCGGATATACAACAATGAGTCAGACTTTAATGTGTGTACTGATGAAATGGTGGAAAGACTGAAGGATAGAGGGTACAGTGACAAAATTATTGGTGACGCCATTAAAAAAGCAAGTATGCGTCCAAGGGAAAGTCTGTTCAAAAACATCAACACTGATATTCAGTGCATATCAGATGCTAGTACGTTTAAAATTGACAGCCCAAGACTAATTACAACGTACAGTAATGAAGAACGTAAAATTAGAGCTATAGTTAGAAAACATTGGCCTATAGTGATGACTGATATTGTACTATGCAACAGACTAACAGAAACCCCGAAAATCACCTTCAGAAGAGGTAAAACCATGGGATCTACCTTAGACAAGAGTTCCCCAGAAACCAGGAAATCGGCCAGCTGGTTACAACCCAGCAACGGCTTCAGAAAATGTGCAACTTGCAGAGCTTGCAAGTTTGGCTGCAACAAGACCCATTACACAACCCCATTCAGTGAATCTCCTATTCCAATACGTGGCCATTACAATTGCAAAACCGAATATGCTGTATATGTCCTGTCGTGCACATGTGGCCTTAACTACATTGGGAGTACGAAGCTGCAGGTGCACGTCAGGATATTGCAGCATATTAGAGCCATTTTACACAGTGATCCAGCTTATCCTGTGGCACGGCATTTTAAGCGAATCCATGCCAACGATATCAACTGTCTAACATACTTTGTCATCAACGCTGTCCCAAAGTCACGAAGGGGTGGGAACAGGGAGCGCAAATTAAGGCAGTTAGAAACTAGGATTATTCTGGAATTCGACAGTAAATGGCCTAACGGTTTGAACAACACAGAGGATATGCATAACTTCCTATGAATGGGCACACTATTAAGACTCAGTAGAAATACCTAAAAGGGAATTATATGACAACGGAGTCTGGTCACGATCCATGTTTTCATCTTTTTCATATAATAGTATTATAAGAGTATCTATATATAATGAGTATAAAAAGATGTGCGTTACAGAGAGAAAAATAGTATAAAGAAAATAACCTGTCGCCACCAACTCCCATAGGAAATCAAAAAAAAAAAAAAAAACTATGACTAAATAGTTCATTAGAACAACAAAAAATCAAAGAATACATGTGTTTTTTTTGAATATGTGCAATTTACAGTATATGCTTTTTAACAGTATTTTATATTCCGATACAAAAATGGAATTTTACTGTTATTAATATTCGTGATTGTTTACATATTTATTGAACTGTAATTAATTTTATAAGGTATTTTATCTAAAGCACTGCATAATGTAATATCTTTGCGCATTTTGCACTATTTTTCGCACTTTTTTGCACATTTTGCACATTAATATTGTCTTTCTTGCTGCTATTGCACTTATGCACTTTCTTTTTCTGTCATGGTACTGGATTTATCCAGTTAGAAAATTCGTTTTTTTAAAAATCCAGGGATTTATCCTGCAATTGCAGTAATTGTTTGATATAAATATGTAACAAAGATATATGAAAAACATATGCTGAATTAAGACTTGCATGTAAACATATTCCTACAATGGAGTCAGCTTACATTAATGTCCACCGCAAGTCTTTCTACCCTGCTCATTACCATGTGACACGGAACTAGGGAAAGTGGGTGGTACACTTAAAACACATTTAAAGTGGAAAGTGAAAGGTTAACTTGCATGTGATCAAGGGCTCTTGAAGCCCGAAACGCGTCATTACTGGGTTGTGATCTGCAATAAATAACATCTGACCTGAAGTCCAGCGGGGTCCGAGTTTCCTTCTTCGCCGCCGTCGAGTGGAAGTAGCGGGAATTTCGAATTTTCTGATATATATATATATGTATATATTTCGTAATCCTTTCTGACAACGGTCTCTCCACGGTCCAGTCCCCAGAACCAAGAAAGGCGCGAACTCCACTTTTTGCAGTGCAAATATAATTTTTTATTCTTTCAGTGCATGGCCGCCATGACGCGTTTCGAACCTCCAAGGGTTCTTGATCACATGACCCACCACGTCATTTCCCCCCACTTTTAAAGTGACAAGTGCATAGTTTTTTTCTTTTTCTCTTTTCCACTAAAATAATGGAGCAAGAAAACATACTATTTGTGCGGTTTCTGCCATATTGCATACAACAATAATAAATTCATGACAATTGTGTTTACTTTTCTTATGTTTGCATAAATGCCCAACATTATTAAAAAGTGGAGATGTTGTTCAAATTTTGATGACTATTGTCAGTTACTCAGTAACATTTTTTTGACTATATCATTAACATCCCTGCAATGGCCATTGCTATAAATGCATAATGCAAAAAATGCGTTAAAGGCACAGTACATCATTATCTAATATACATATTGATTATTATAACGATATAAATACGAATTTCAAAAACATCATCACATAATGACTGTTTATCTCTTTGTTATACTCATGTTATTTCTGTGCAAAGTACGCTAATGGATGTAAACATTTCCGACTTGTGTAAACAATCAAATTGTCATACAAATATGTAAAATCTAATGTTTGTGCAAAATGGCAAAAAAAGTGCTAGTGCTTAAACTTTAACTGTGCCTATAGCTAACTTATCTAGAAGTATATTGTGCAGTGCACATGAGCCCATGTGCTTACCATAAACTCCTAGACTGAGGAAAACGAATCTGGGAGGGGGGAGGGGCGTTTTTATTTCTTTATCATGATGCCAACCTTATACCGAAGTCAATGATATTATAGCCACATATGTAAGTCCTCTGTTGTATTTAAACCATGTGGGCTTTTGCTGTCTAGTTCTAGAATATATTTGGTTTCTAGACGCCTCAACATGGCTTCCCTGTTTCCTCCTCTTCTTGGGGGTGGCACACTGTCAATTGCGTAAAACTTTAAGTGGTCCATATTGCTGGAATGGACTTCCTCAAAGTGGCGGGCCACCGGATAGGTAATATCTTTATTTGTGATGGCCCGCATGTGCTGGAGTATTCTCTTGTGGACCTGCAACCTTGTGCTTCCCACATATCGCAGTCCACAAGAGCACTCCAGCACATACACAACAAAGTCTGATTTACAGGTTAAAAATGTATTTATAACAGAGGGCTTGACCTTAAAAGCTGTTGAAAATGATGTTTTATTTTCACCGTGTTTACATGCTTTACATACCAAACAATGGACAAATCCTTTTCGATTGGTCAACCAATTGCTACTCGTGGTGACCTCTGGACTACTACTGACTAGGTGGTCCCCTGTGCTTTGTGCCTTTCTGTATGTTATCTTGGGTAGTGCTGGCATTTGACTCCCTATGATTGGATCACTTTGCACTAAATGCCAGTTGTCCTTGATTATTTTTCTTAGGCTGTCTTTTTGTTTGTTATACGTGAGTATTAAACGGGGCTACTCTCTGTGGCGGAAATTTTCATTTTTTTAATCTTGCCAGCTGATGGTTTGAAGAGTAAATCTTCCCGTGTTTTGGCTCTAGTTTGTTTTATGGCATCATCGATTACCTTTTCTTTGTACCCTCTCTCTAGGAAACGGATTTTACACTCCTCCTGTGCTTTTAGCAGATCAGTTTCATTACTGCATATTCTACGAATTCTTAGCATCTCCCCATAGGGGATGCATTGGATTGTATGTTTGGGGTGGAAACTATTGGAATGCAGTATGGTATTCCCACCTGTTGGTTTTCGATGTAGGCGAGTCTCCAGAATATTATTGGAGACATACACTTCTACATCCAAAAAGCAAATGGTACTCTTGCTTATGGTGTGGGTAAGCTGGATGTTCACATTATTGGAATTTAGGCATCTTATAAACTCCTCAGCGCTTTCTGTATCACCCCGCCATATCACAAACAAGTCATCTATAAATCTGATCCACTTGATTATATTTTTGGACCAAATTTCCGCATGTTCTGTTCTTACTGTTACTTCTTCCCATCTACCCATATGTAGACAGGCGTAGCTAGCTGAAAAACTCGCACCCATTGCCACGCCTCTCACTTGGTGGTAGACCTGTTGCTGGAATAGAAAATAGTTGTTATGTAAACAAAACTTCGTCAGGTCCACTAACATTTTGTTATGGGTGTGGTACTCTATAGATCTTTTTCCTAAGAAATGTTCCAAAGCTTGTATTCCGTCTATATGATGGAAGGACGTGTAGAGGTTGCTGACATCCATAGAGATCAGTAGAAAATCTGATTGCCACTGGAATCCATGTATCTGCCTCAGAAAATCACTCGTGTCCTGTATATATGACGGCAACTTTTTCACTAGTTCTTATAAAAAAGAGTCAATGTAAATTGAAACATTCTCTGTCAAGCTTTGTATGGCCGAAATTATAGGCATGCCAGGTGGGTTGGTGCTATCTTTGTGTATTTTTGGAATAAAATGCATCACCGGCAATATTGGATAATCATTTTTTAGGAATTTCAGTTCGTCTTGATTGATTAACCCACTGCTTTTCCACGCTAGGAGTTTTGCATATGGTTCATTCTGCACGGTTTTAATGATCATTTTGTTACTGACCTTGTAGCAACTGCGATCTCCTAGCTGTTTTAACGCTTCCTCCATGTACAAAGATTTTGGCCACACCACCACATTGCCTCCTTTGTCTGAATTACGTATTATCACGTTCTCATTGTCACGTAATTTCTTGATTAGTTGTTGGTATTTTAGTTGGTATGCATCGTGTTTTCTTTTTTTCGCTTGTGTTTTGAAACTCAAAGTCCTCACTTCTCTTATTAATATTTCATTAAATGTATCAATAGAATCTCTTGACGACACTGGAGTGAATTTTGATATAGGTTTGAATTTGGTTGTTGGTGCCTTGTTGATGTTTACTCCGTGCTGTAGCATTGTTTGTTGTGTTGAATCTGGGACCAGGGGGTCACTGTTCCCACCCTGTAACTCTTGGATGTCACATAATAGGTCCACATCAGAGGCTGTTAATAGTTCTACCCCCTCATTTGTTATTTCTGCGTCTGAGTCGGTTTGGTTTTTCTCACGTCTGAGTTGATGATATTTTTGTAGCTTTATTTTTCTGATAAATTTATATATATCAGCACGCGTTTGTGGATAATTGAAGTTACTTTCAACACAGTATGTAAGCCCCAATGCCAGCAACTGTTGCTCCGCTGTGTCCAATGTTACTGTTGACAGATTGATAACTGTGTTGGCATTATTATTCATGGGACCTATTGGCGGCGCCACCCCTTGTTGCTCTCCTTTTTGTTTGTCATTTTGGCGCCTCCTTCTCCTTCTCTCTCTTCGTTTGATGTTCCTCCTTTGCCTGTTTTGTAATTTTCTTTCCGAGGGCGTAAAGTTTGTCGCCTTGACTCCCTTAAAAAATTCAATTCTTCCCCTATTGTTCTTTTGGGGATATATTGGTTTACCCCATCAGTTGATCTTGGATTGGATTCTGTTTCAGACTCAGTTTCCACCGATGAGCTTAGATCTGATACACTTGGAGTTGCTGGTGGTTCCTTGCTCATAGCCCCTGATGCAACTGGGCTCTTTCTTCGTTGATCTCTTTTTTGTATTGCCCTCGTGTCATCAAATTTGCGAGAGAAGGTGAATATTTGACCTAAGTCATAGTCATTTTTGTCCCTTTGAAATTTGTAAGTTTTTCTCCTTTTTATTATTTCTTCCTCTTTTTTAAGCGTGCCAACATCTCTTCACGAATCTTTGGATTCTGGCCATTGGTTTCAAGCTGGTTTATTTGTTGATTCAAAGTATCAATCTGAGCCAATAGTTCATTTCTGTCACTTTCAGCGTATTTCACCAATATTTCAACTAATCTTCTCGAGGACTCTAAATTGCATTCTCCCCATTCGCGTAGCATGTTGGGGTTGAGGCTGTCATAATTAGGGGCAAGCATAATGCGTAAACCGCGGGGGATCCTGCCGACCTCCAGATATCTGGAGAGTGATCTATGTTCCCACCATTTTGCCTGCTCGGTGCGCATCGCTTTTTCCAATTTTTTATATAATTCTTTCACGTTGGTGTTGCCCCGTCACTCATACTCCCCGCTACGGCTTGCAATGGGGCACTTGCTGTATCTGAAAACATTTAGTCAGCTGCCTCCTCCCTCCCACGTAGTATGTCGGCGGCCATGGTTTGTATTGCACTGTTAATGACTGAAACGATATGTTCGTACGTTATTTTGTGAAACACTCGCTTTTGCACACCTCTCACCGGATTTTTCTTAGGCTTTTTCTTCCTCTGAGACCTCCGCTCGCGCTACCGGCGTCCTCCGACACCCGTCCACTGCTCGGCCACAGTCCGGAAGTTAATTTCCTTGGTCCGGGGGATCGTTCAGCTGTCTCTTCCAGGAGAATTCAAATCTTCCAGTCTGCACCGGAAACAGCTTCTCGCCGTACAGCCCTGAGTTGAGAGGGGGTTCGCGTAATCCAAAGAAGCCGTCTTTGGTTGAAATTATTTCGTAATCCTTTCTGACAACGGTCTCTCCACGGTCCAGTCCCCAGAACCAAGAAAGGCGCGAACTCCACTTTTTGCAGTGCAAATATAATTTTTTATTCTTTCAGTGCATGGCCGCCATGACGCGTTTCGAACCTCCAAGGGTTCTTGATCACATGACCCACCACGTCATTTCCCCCCACTTTTAAAGTGACAAGTGCATAGTTTTTTTCTTTTTCTCTTTTCCACTAAAATAATGGAGCAAGAAAACATACTATTTGTGCAGTTTCTGCCATATTGCATACAACAATAATAAATTCATGACAATTGTGTTTACTTTTCTTATGTTTGCATAAATGCCCAACATTATTAAAAAGTGGAGATGTTGTTCAAATTTTGATGACTATTGTCAGTTACTCAGTAACATTTTTTTGACTATATCATTAACATCCCTGCAATGGCCATTGCTATAAATGCATAATGCAAAAAATGCGTTAAAGGCACAGTACATCATTATCTAATATATATATATATCTTCAAGGTACGTAGATGTGGAGTTAAGAATAGTAAATCTATACTTAGCTGTTTGCAAATACCCTTCTCGATACTTTGGTCCTTGATATTTTTGACACAATATTCTGTCAACATGATATTGTTGTTTCTGATATTCTGTCAGTGATCCCTTGGGCACACTGCCAAAAGATATGGCTCACCATCAATCACCTAGCAGGGTCTCTGAATGTCAGAGTCGACAACCTGAACCGCCATTATCTTGCCGATCACAAGTGGCGTCTTTTGCTGGAGGTAGTTCAGGACATCTTCACCCAGTAGGGCACTCAACTGGTGGACTTGTTCACCTCCTCAGAAAATGCTCTGTGCCAGCAGTTCCGCACCCTCCAGTATCCGTCGAGGGGAACGCTTTTCAGTTGAGGTGGAACTTTTAATTGCATTAAATGTTTCTCTCCATACGATTGATTCCTCAGGTTATGACAAGCTTTTGCCAAGTTCCCCAAGTTTTTCTCCTTGCCCTGGATTGGCCAAGGAGGGAGTGGGATGTGGACCTTCTGTGCTTCTCTATGTGTCCGCCACTGTTTCTACCATGTAGGCCAGACATTCTCTCCCAGTTAGGGGGAATCGATCTCCACCCCATTCTACAAGGACTTGTCCTATATGCTTGGAGACTTGAGCGGTGACAATTGAGTTCCTTTCAGCTGCCACCGGAGGTTGTGAATGTCATATTGTCAACGCGTCGCCCCACCACCAAGCCTGTTACTTGGGCAGATGGAAAAACTTTGTTGCAAGGTGTGCAAACAATAATGTGGACCCCTTGCAGCCCTAACTGTCACAGGTCCTGCAATATGCACTTTCACTTGCTCACAGAGGTTGCGTGGTAGACACTGTCAAGGGGTACTTAGCTGCCTTGCCGACATTCCTATATCTGCCAGACCATCCATCCCTTTATAAGTCCCCCTTTGTCATGCATTTTTTGAAGGGATTGACGAACATGTGTCCTCCAACCCCATTTGTTGTACTCCAGAGGGACCTTAATCTAGTGTTGGTGTTTCTAATAGGAACTCCATTTGATCCTTCTGAGCCCCTGTATGGTTGTCTCTTAAGGATGGTGATGTTCAAAAATGTTTTTTTGTGTGGCTATCACGTCAGCCAGAATGGTGAGTGAGTCACAAGCTCTAAGCTCCAGCTTTCCTTTAACCTCTTTCTATCCCTACAAATTAGTGTTGCGAACAAGTACTGCTTTCCTGCCAAAAGTGGTGACCCCCTTCCACCTGGGACAGTCTATCACTTCCAAACCCTGTTCCCCCTCACCATCCCATTAAAGACAAGAGCAGTTGCATCGGTTGGATCCGAGGCAGGCGATCAACTACGATTTCAACCACAGCAAGGACAAACAACAGGATGATCTGCTCTTTGTTGGTTGCTGTCAAGCTAAGAAGGGGAGAGCGGTAGAAAAGTGGACCCTCTCCAGATGGGTCATCTTATGTATCAAAACCTGCTACGCTTCGGTCAAGAAACAACCATAGGAAGCGAGTCTCGAACCATTCCCATGTCCTTCTTCTTTTGAAACTGATCTTGTCACCTCACCAGCTGTGTTTCAGTCACGGAGATTGGATGAATTCTGTGTCCTGAGAAAACTAAATTTTAAAGAAATGCAAGATAATTTTTTCTGCATCTCATTTATTTAATTTAAGTTTCTGTATTAAGCCACATTTCCTGTGTCTGACATGTTTAGGGGAATCCCATAGAGCAAATAATGTTCTCCTTGTGCCGCTGGAGGCACTAGGTTCCTGGAAATGGTTCTTTAAATTTATCAAATCATTGGGCAAAGAACATTCTCAAGGGTTCTCTTGGCTGCTTGAGAAGGGCATGATTTAAATGTTTCCTCAAACGAGCAACTTTGATACATCCAGGTTGTAATCTCAGTGTTTACCCACGCAAGTGCTGTTTCCCTAAAAATGGCTAATTATATATTTCACCTGAGGTACTTCTGAGAATACAATTTGGGAAATACTACAGCTAACTGTCTGAGAGCACGGTATTAGATCTTGACAGATATCTGCACTTAGAGGTGAACATAAGAAGTAGGGCTCTTGTTCAGAGTTGCATCTCTTTCCCTCAAGGAACATATTTGTGCTTTTTGCAATTCAGTAGGTTCTGCCAAACTTGATTATGAGGGCATAGATGTACCACTTGGTTTCATGTATGATTTGATAGTTGAAGAGACTGCTGCAGTACCATTGGGTGTCATGATTGCATTTACAATATTGCCCTGTTGCTCCTTCTCCCTAACTTGTTGGGACTTACATAAGCCACATATTGGACTGAAAACGTTTTACAAATAGAATGGTGTCACTGTGAGAGAGGAGTTGGCCTAATGCTAGGGCGGTCTACCTCGAATCTGGGGAACTGGGTTAGAGTCTCGGCAATAACGCTGCACATCCTGTGATTCTGGGCAAATCACTTAATCTCCCCGTGCCTACCAAAAATGAATGTATCCTCATGTAATACAACTGTTGCTATGTAAAGCGCTCTGATACCCGATTCAGGTCAAGTTTGCGCTATATAAAACTCTGTTAAAAAAAAAAAAAAGGCCAAGCATGAATGTCTCTCAACCACCACCGCCCAGTTCTTGTGTTTTTCACGTACTGGGACACAGAAAAACATGTACTCCTCAATATGGCATGGTTTCACGTTTTTCCATTCTAATTAATGTAAGTAAAACTACTTATTCCTTCCAGGCATGCACTTCAAGCAGTGCATGAGGTAGTGTTGAAAGTTATGCATAGCAGATCAGCACAAATTGTCCAGTTTTTGCCTGGAGAATGTCTGTTGACCTGTGCTGCAATCTGTCGTACATCTGTAAAAGGGGTTCAAGCCTGTGCATAGTCCCATAGTCTTCAATCTGGCAATTCATTTGAGTGTCAATGTAACAATTGCCTCTTGGGCCCTTAAATTGCCTGTTCATAGGGGCAACCACTGGATGTATGAATTTACGAGTTCCTCTTTCGAAACATTCTATACCATGCTGCATAGATAAAACATATATGAGAATGGAGTACAGTTATAAGAGGCATGGAAGTTCAAGTACACAAGTTCCTCCCATGAAAAAACAGGAAGGAGCACCAGCACACAGATTCACTCAAGACAGGAGGAAAGAATTATGCTCCAGAAGAATTCCAAATTATATTATCTTCCAGAAAGACCAGACAGGAGTCCGCAAATCATGGCATCCCATTTCATGTATCAAGAGATTATGCTGTCTCCCACAGATGATACCACTGATGATGCAGGCAGGTGCCCTTGTCGACCACAACAATAATTCTTGCCAATGTACACAATCCTTCAACTGAGAACATTTGAACAATTCCAAGTGGACACAAACTGAGCAGCAAAGAATCTCAATACTAGGGCAATCACACCATATCTGTTTCATTTGTGATGTTTGAGACACTCCTTCCTAAACCTCATACCGGATTGCTCATCCCTCTTATTCCAGATTCACTGGAAACACAGTTTGCCCGATAGTCTCAGCTGATAAAACTCTATGATTTGTTAATCTTAAAATCATCATTTTCCCCCTAAAAGAAAGGCAGAAAGCTGGATTCTCTAGGAAAGAAAGGGTGCCAAACAGCCACTGTCTCTATGGTGGCTGACAGATTTTTGTCTCTCTAAGGCAGGTATAACAGAACACTATTGGACTTCATGGATATGTTTGTTGGTCTTCCCAGCAGGATCAGAAGCAAATCATAGAGAGAAATTGTTTGCCTGCAATCAATCCATCTGTGCTGTAGTAGGCTCACCAGAAATGGTATCTTGCGAATTTTGCCACGATGTTTCAATGAGGCATTCCTCCTGTTTCAGACTACCAACGTTGACTTCCTAGTGGCAGCAAAAAGTCCTGGACTTACCTGGCATTAGTTCCTTGCTATTTTGATCTCATGTGGGTGACAAAGTAAAGTGGATACAAAAATGCAGACACACTAAAATTTGTGTTGGAGAAGAAACAAAACATTCCCAAAACTCAATTGAAAGGCTATGGTAGCAGTCAACAAAAGACCCACATCTCTTATTAGAAAGGTCAGTAACAATTAAAGTGCAATGATAAGCAGCTTTTTCCCTTTTTTAAATGCAAAATCTCCTATCAGCCTTTCCAAAGGATTTCTCATTCTGCCATCTCCATTGAGCACCATTGTGGGGGAAAACATTAGCAACTATTTTCTTTCATGGTAGTTAACAAAAGATAATTGAGTGCTAGATATGGTAAAGAATGGTTTAACACATGTTTTGCTCTGCCTCACCTGACATTCAAACCAATGGCATCTACATTATTCTTCTAGGCTGACTGGGACAGTAACGTCCGTCTCTTCTACAAAAGAATGTTGTGGAGTTGGTTTATTTTTTATTTAGTATTCATTTAATAGTTGTGTTTAGCAGTACATGTCCTGTAGGCCTCTTTAGAGCGGTCAGCAGAGGGACAAATACTTGATATTATGAAGTTAAATATCAAGGAGAACTAGACTCAAACTGCATGATATGGGGAACCTAGATCTTGCCTTCTTCAACTGCCCCAGGGGAACAAGAGCATAGCTGAATACCTCTTTGAAATGTTCATGAGTTTCCTGAACTGAAGTAAATGGCACCAGCAATAAGAGGGGGCTAAGGCAGCTCCATAGCTTCAGACCCCAGACTCCCAAGGACCTTCTACAATGCTTTAGTCTTTTAAAATGCTATTATTTGACTAGGAAAGCTTGTCAGGATCATAGTGTTATGCCAGTTTATGAGGATAACCAAAGCTTTGTGATTTGTGCATTAGGGAGAATTTTTTTTTAACTTGATCCTGGTGTCAACTGGAAGCCAGTATAGGGCGTTCAAGCCTGGTATTATATGATCTTGCTTGCATAAATGAATGCAAAGTCTGGCTGTCCAATCTTTCATTTTGGTTCCAAAATATCAAATAAACAAGTAGGGTGTTTGTTAACAAACATGCCAAGACCGAAAGATTCAGGATACTTACTAATCCTGCAACAGATTTTCTCACATCTACATCAGATAGTGGAGATTGTTAAAAAGCATACTTGAAGGAAAATTAGGACATGATGATCCCATTTAGTTTGAATGCAGTCCCTAGATCTTCATCATGATCATGGCCCCAGTTGCTTTCACAGCTATCTCATCGGAGCATTGTCTTGGAGGCAACAGTGTCTATCCTAGTCATAAACCTAGACTGTATTAAAAGGTGAGTTCTCTGACAGCAAAATTATCCTTGATCCTCTGGGCATTTCTGAACTTGACTCAAGGGCTTTATCCCATGGACATGGTCATCAGCAAGACAATAGAGCACTTCCTCAGCAACAAAGCCATTAAGCTTGCTAGTGTTAGAGGCTTCTGGACTAAAGGAGCCTGCAGATGGGTGACTCCTTATGCTAAGCTCTACATGCATTCCTTGCTTTTCCACCTAGTGGAGACCAGTGATCAGTTGTCAGAGAGCCAGTTAAAGTCTGTTCCAGTCCTTTTGTCATTCGTTCCAACCTTGAGGTTTTTGGCATATGCTCCCAAACTCACAAGGCAATGCACCTCAGCCTTTCACAGCCATCTCTTCTGAGTATGGATGGTGAGCTCACTGTGGGGATCTTCTCTCTGCCGGAATGTGTTGTGGAACACAATAGCTTTGTTCTTTTACAGAAACATGTTGATTCTGAAATCTGTCCTCCTTCGGCTAAGAGCATTCCTTCCAGTAATGAAATACACAGTGGTGACGGTGCTCTTTTCTAATTTCGATGACCAAGCCTACAACTTGGTCGGCTGGTACTGATGCCTTGGCACGGGATGTCCAAGACATGTTTTCGCTGGTCTCCCACATTTCTCAAGCAGGCATCTCTCCTCTCCTGACAATTGAGAGATTCACCAGTAAGTCCTCAAGTTCACCTTCAGTTCCCATCAATGTTCCGCCATTAATGCCATTGTCACCCACCTGAACTTAAGGTGCAACTAGGTCATGTCCTGGGTGGGCCAGGAACTGGATCCATTGGTTACAGTTTGATGCTGGACTTGACAAGAGCATTATAACATTAATTCTCTGCAATTCTCTTGCTTCCAAATGATCTCCAGAAGACCAGAGACAGGTTGGGGTGCTCGTCATCGTTGTGGTTCCAACACAACCATACCAAGTTTAATTAAATGTACCTCCAAAGAATCACAGCCACCTAACCCAGCCTTCTGTGCATTAAGGGAAGGATTTCATAGCATCCATCCCCACCATTGCTGAGATCTTGAGAAAATAGCATTTTCCCACCTTTGCCTCTTTCAAGAGAACTTGGATACACTCAGGGCACAAGCCCTATGAAAAGAAGTGGGGGGACTTACCAAGTTAGACACTATGCAAGTGACATCATGTCGCGTGCCATCCCAGCACATGACGTCACACGTAGCGCTATGAAAGAAATAAAATAGTGCTATTTAAATTATTTGTGTAAATACTGGGACAGACCCCATCTGAGTCTTACAGTGTCTGCACTTATATACTGGGACAGAATAAAGGCAAAAGCATGCCTCTCTTAAGTACCTGTGAAGCGATAGCAAGCTGTGTGCCTTTGTTTCCCTCTGTGGCATTCACATTTGTGTGAGGTTCCAGGCCGCCTCCAGTCAAGATATTCAAACAAAACGAAGGCCTGATGGACCCTTAACTTCGGCCTGGCTGGAGGTAAAAAAAAACACCCCTCACTGCCTGCACTTTGCTGCTGGAAAAGGAAAGCAGACAACGTGCAGGCACTGCTGAACGCGTCCTGGTGTCTTACACCAGGACAAGTTCAGCAGATTTCTGTAGGGTCTAACTTCTTGGCAGGGGAGGATGGCGTCCACCCTGTGAAAAGAGTGGGTGGACACATGTACCTGCGTGTACCCTCAACTCGTGCCCTGGATACACTCTACCAGAGCGCAGTGCAGAAGAAAGGAACTGTTTTTGAGTTTTACCATAGAAGAGTAATTTGCTCAGTGTATAACATGACTTTTATAGACATCTAGCTGTATCAGTATTTTGGTAGACACCAGCAAGATCTACTTAGCAACCTTGGGGGTTCATTAAAATAGGCATTTGGAGTCAACCTCCACAGTCATTGAGATTATTAAATGAAATCTGATAGGCCTGATGCACCATTTCCCCTTGTCAGGCACCCACCGTCTCTTGGGATGTGAAACTGGTGGTCAGATTTTCAAATCAGATTGATGCATGAACCCTTTTAACCTACAGCCACCTGTAATATGAAGGTTCTCTCTCGGGAAACGTCTTTCTTATTGGCCATACTTTAGGCAGATCCATTAAAGAACTGTAAGCTATATGCCACGTTTCATCAGGGCAATGTAGTCATAAGGACTTGATCATATCTGTTCCCGTGCTGGGGCTAGATTTTTATATGAACTAAATTTACTCTCTACCTACTTCCTGTGCCCCCATCACTCCTAGGGTTGGGAGTCTCTATGATCTTGATGGCAAACTTGCCTTAAATGTTTTATCATGATGGAATCAGGGCTGCAACTTGTACTGATCGATCTTTCTAATGTTAGCTGCAAACAAAGCCTCCATAGATAGTTGTATCACTTCATGTATATCTCACTCCTACACTGTGCCATTCGGATTAAGGTACACTCTGTGTGGAAATAATCCTCCACCCAGGGTCCATGAACACTCCATCTGAACTAAGGTAGTCTCTATAACATGCCACACACTTGTATCTATCAGAGAAAGATGCACAGGATCTGTGTGTGCAATTTCACATGCTTTCTACAGGCACTACGTACTCAAAAGATACACCCAGTGGAATGCACATATTGGTTGGGAAGTTCTTCCTATTCTATTTACCAGGCCTAAACTGCCCAATGCTGATTATCCTCTACCATTTTCTGTTCTCATTGCTGTGGAATCTACAGATTTGTTGAGAATGGGGAACAGCCACTTTGCGTGTATATATTAAAGTTACATTTATTGTGACTCCCTTACTTACATAAGTGTAACTGCTGTTTCCCATTTTCAAAAGATTCATGGCGACACTTTGTAATGGAGATCCATCGAGGCCTATTACCTGTTACCCCTTAAACTATAACAGTCATCCATGCACTTGTCAGCTGTAGACTCGACTACAGCAATGCACTCTATACTGGCACCACCCAAAAACTTCTAAAGAAACTGCAGAACTTCCTGAACGCCTCCGTCAGACTCATCCTGAACATCCCCCCCCCCCCGCAGTCACATCACCGGTCACCTGAGAGACCTTCGCTGGCTACCTATCAACAAAAGAATAACCTTCAAGCTCCTCACACACGCCTACAAAGCCCTCCACAACGGCAGACCTGCATACCTCAAACACCGCCTCTCCTTATACACTCCCAACAGACATCTCTGCTCCCCCCAACTGGTCATTGTTACCATCCCATGGATTCGCAAGACCACGGCTGTAGGAAGATTCTTCTCGTACCTCGCTGCGAAGACTTGGAACGCCTTGCCTCTACATCTCAGGCAATCACCGTCACTGCCTCAATTCAGGAAGGACCTCAAGACCTGAATCTTTGACTGAACCACAGCTCCACCCCTCTCTCAGCGCCTTGAGACCCTAACGGGTGAGTAGTGGCCCTATACAAGAATATTGATTGCTTGATTAACCTTTGACCCTTTTCTCTATAAAATAATGCATTATGGTTCTTTGTGTTGCGTGCTATGTTGCGTAGGTTTGCATATTTGTGACATTTCACATCTTTAATTGTGACTTTCCCACTTAGTGGTGCATCATTACTGATCGCGTATATGTATGAGCTGCATGGCAAACAAGTTTTCATTGCTGGTATTGTGCTCTACATGTGTACCGTTTCCACCACATATTCTCATGGACATCGTGGAAACATTCAAATCTCCTTTCAAACTTTTTTACTTTGTGCGAGCTACTATAAAAGCCCATGTATTTAGCTAACAAGGGTATAGAAGCATAATTGTACAAGGTTTTGTTCTGAATGCTTTTCTCCTGATATGGGTGTGCAGATGATGAATTTTCGTGGACTGCAGAGGTTAGGGTGTTTGTTTCAGAAAAAAAACAAAATAATAAAATCCCTGAGATGTCGTTTTTTCCCCACTGAGCATCAGGGCCTGTCTGTTTTCCCTGCCTAGGTACGCCATGGCTCATATGGCAGTCACTTGCTGGGAAATCCACGGTGACCCAACTCCCTAGTGGTAGACCGACTGCTGAGCTAAGGTTTTCTGCTGTTAGGAATCCATCGATTTCCCTTCCTTTAGATGAATTTGATGTAGAGGGAGAACCAGCCGCCTATTGCAGTTTCTCAAACCTGCCATGCTATAAATGACCCCCCTGAGAGAGCGTACTCACTCTGGGGGGTTTGTGGCGGTCCATCTACAAATACCCTGCCAGGTCTCTGGTAGGTCTGTTTTATGTCTCCTTTTGGACTCTAGCTGTGATAGAGTCCTTTCGATTCCCCGTCTTTTCTTTCACCTTCACATGGCTCACTGAGCGCTGATGTCCTAGAGAGGTCTTCTGCCTGTGTCCAAGCATTACCTTAGCCACTTAACCAATAAGTCACATCGTTGGGAACTGTTTGGCGCATACACAGGGGCAATTACACAGAGGGACAGCTGTTTATTGTGCATGCATGGGTGCTTGGTACCAAGTCCCAAAAGCTCAGTTTTAACAGCGGTGAAAGTAGATTCCTGTACCTCCACACAGTGGCATGATAACCACGAATTGATTGTGGGAAAAGCTCATAATGAAGGTAACTATATGCTTTTCTGTGGGTTGGAATCCCAATTAACTTTTGTGTTGTGGGGTTTGGAGTGTTTTCAAACATTTTTTGTTCTTTGTGACACTCTTGGTTTATTGTCTTCTGCATGTGCTGAAGCCCACTGAGTTAACCACCCTTACGCTGCAGGTAGCCGCAAAACTAGGACTAAGAGCTGACATATATTTAATGTTTTATACTTTGTATCATTCTGTCCGACAACTAGATTCCATTGGTAAGGGAGTGAAAAAAAGCCACATAGTAAATGAACGGAGACCTGAAGGTTAATAAAGTAAATGCTGGGGAACTGTTGGAGTAGGGAGTAGGGGTATGTCAGTCACAGAAGGTGCCAGGACTGTACTTTCATATTCTCACTATGGCTGTTCTACATTTCGTTTCTCTAAATAAATACATATTCTCTTTAAAGGATCTATCTCTGTATCTGTAACTGGACAGTGACCTTCACTACATTGAACTATGTTCTAGGACACTACCCGTTCAAGAATCAAGACACGAATAGGAATATTTGGCAGTCACTAAACAGACCAAAAAGTACTTTGAATACAACAGTTCCTCAACAGAGAACCCGCCAGAAGCAACACTAACTGCCCAGGGAAGCCTAGACAAGACATAAAACCCCCTTAATATTCTTCATGTACATGCTAATACCTCAGTAATAAACCTAGTATCTCTGGAGGCATACATGTGGTGCATCAAAAATGTGGACCGACTTCATCTCAAGGAATGTTAAGTATTATCTCTTTTTTATTATGTCCCACGATAGCTAAGTTGTTCTGTTAAAACCTATACATACTTACATGGGCCTTTCAGTTAGCTCCGATCTTCCATTAGGCTATGCTAGTGTCATTAATATATTGCTTCCTTCCACCAGAGTTTACAGAATAGAACTATGAGTCAGCCCACTTCAGCCACTGGATCCCATCATGGTGAGTGACAGCATTTTCCCTCTGATCATCCCCACGTTATGTAGTGCACTTCAGTGCCAGGGTTTGTAAGGCAAAGTTTCCTCTTATTAAAACTGGCAGTTCTACACACACTGCCACTCAGCTTGCTTGATTTTCTTAATGTGCAAGGCATCCCAGCCATACTTTATTATTATTTTACAATTCCAAAATGGCCGTCTACCATCTTGGAATGGTAAGCTAATAATAAAGTATACCAAATGCTTTCAAGATGGCTTCAATACGTTGCAGGGGTCCACATGCACGCATATGGGTTAACAAGTTTGAATGTTTTTTATACTCCATTAAAAATCATTCCAAGACGGTAGTACGTATACGTGCGTGCTTTCATACACGCATGTGACGATCTTTCATTTTGTCATACTTTACAAAAAGCATTATTACATTGAGGTCTACGCTTGCACATGTATTCATATGTACAGATGGCCATCTTAGAATGTTTTTTTTCACAAAGTATAACACAACCCAATACAGGATTGTTCCGACAGTTGTCGGTCGACAGGCTTGCATGTGAAGGCACAGTCATTTTATAATGCTTTTTGTTATACTTACCATTACCTTGCCTTTCCAAGATGCCCAATGTGTTGATTTCTTGGACCGGTAAAGTAATATTAAACTGTAGCAAATAAAATAAGCATTGCCAAAGCCAATAGCTCTGCAGCCACACACCTATTTATTTTGCAGGTGCTTTTAAAAAAGAATATAAAACTCTTATTTGATAGGTTTTTCTACAGTGCTTCAATTCTCCTCCGCCCTTGTTCTAAATCTGTTACATCAACCACTCATCATGTGGGCAGCTCTTTTTATCCAACCCAACATCCCCATTGACACAGGAACTAAAACCTATCTGTGTCACGTTTCCTAAGACAAACCCTTGGCCCAGTGCACAATATGGTCAGAACACACTAAGTCAGTGATAACCCTTGCTATTATTGAAACATCATACTGAAGCTTTTTACTCAAGGCTCTCTGGCAATGTAGTGTTGTTCGGGCCTCAATAATTAGGGGTGAGAGCAACTCGCATAACTCAGTGTAGCATAGTCATACCAAACAACTAACCATTCTACAAGATTATGTGGAATTCCCCGAGAAGAGGAAGTGCTATTTTCTTACAGCAAAAATGCCTCCTCGCGTCCAAAAAAGATGGGAAGACAGATTTTACGCTATGAAGTAGTGCTAAATGCAACTAAATATCAATTCCAGCACAAGCAGCCGTTCGCGCTCGGTAAATGTGCTGTTAAGGTAGGATTTTCCCCAGTTACTCCTGGCAATTAGCAATAGTTTTTTAGCTCAAAATAGCATGAACAACGGCATGAGCAGCTGCTCGCTAAATTCATTGGGGCAGATTTATAACGGACTTGAGCCTCATTTACGCCGCCGTTGCGTCACTTTTGTGACGCAGCGGCGGCTTAAATCCTGCGCCATATTGCTCCCCATTTACAACGGGACGCATCTAGGGAGATGCGTCACGTTGTAAAGCTTGCGCCACATGTGGGTGTACCTGCACAGGTGGGGGCGTTCCGGCGCAGTAACGCCTCCGAAAAGTGGCTGAGTGAAATCTACAAGATATCACTCAGTCACTTTTGAGCCCATGCTGCGTCAAAACCCTGCGCCTGCTTGAAGCAGGCGTAAGGATTGACGCAGCATTGTGGAGATAGGTCCCCCCAAAGCATTGTTGGAGCTGTGTCGCGCTTGCGACGCAACTCCAGCAATGCGCCACTTTTACGGCACAGATGCGTCATGCATCTGTGCCGTTTTTGCCCCATGGTGCGCCGCATTGTAAATGCGGCGCATCCATGGTGGCGGAGCTGTGGTGCACAATAACTGGTGCATCCCTGCTGATATGCAGGGATGCGCCAGTTATTATAAATCTGCCCCATTGTTTCCATGCTAATTCCCCTGCCATCCCTAAAATCATTCCTAATTACATGAGCTGACGTAATTATTAGTAATTCCGCATCAATTACTCCGGTGTAATTAAAATTACTCTCAGGCATAACAATATTGTTAAAGCAAACAGAAGGAGATGATGGACGGAAAGCTGAAACTTTTCAGAGAAGACCTGGCTTGGAAGTTCGGGCTGGACTGTTCCCATGAGGCACAGGGTCAAGACTGATTTGCATATAGCAGTATCTGAACTGGGGTGGCACAGTGAGCTAAAGAATGATGATGGATTCAACCCAGATCTGTGACTGGGGGTGAGTGTTTGAAAAGTTTCAGCACTCCGTCCATCATTTCCTTGTGTTTGCATAATAATATTGTTGTCATCAAACTATAATCCCACCATTTGGCTAATTCCTTTACTGACCAATGTAACCCCCCTTTCCCGCTCCTCTGCAGCACTCTATTGCATCGAGCTACGTTCAGACTACGTAAATGCTCTCATGTATATTTAAATACTAGAAGTATGAATAAATAACTGCCACGTTGCCTAAGTGAGAGATCATGATTTTCTGGTTGGCAGAAAAATATACTAGTAATAGCAGCCCAGGTTCACAAACAATCCAGAATTTCAAGAATTTTCTGTAGAAAATGGTAGTTTGAAAAACAGACAGTGTGCTGACATGACTATGGTTTTGGTATGGTGAAGGGCTAGGTAAAGGGATGGGTTTAATGTAACGGTTTGGGTGAAGGGTTAGGTTTAAGAGTTAGTATTAAGATTGATAGGATTATTGCAACGGGTAGTAAGGATAAAGGATGAGGTTAAATTAAGGGTTGCAGTTAAGTGTTAGGGTAACATAGTTAGTGTAATGGAAAGGGATTGGTTCAGACTGAAGGAAAACATTAGGGTTAGGATTATGTTTATTTGAGGATTAGGGTTCAAGTTAGAGAAGGCTCAATGGCTAGAGCTTGATTGGGGTGGTCCCCATTTGTTTCTAATCCTGCTCTTTCTACTATTGCTCCAACTCCTAGCTATTTTGTACTCACGTTATATGCCTCGGAAATAAGTTGGATGACATTACTTGAATCCTCCTTTAACTCTCCGACCACAGATTTGGGGATCATTTGGCTCAGCTCCTAAAAATAGAGAAACATTGTTCAATGTACACACAAACACACACATATCAGCCAACTCGTGTGCAGTGTTCTTCCTTAAAATATCTTGGCACCTCTCTTAGGTAAAGCTCGCTTATGTTGTCTTCTCCTTCCCCAGGGCAGGTTTCAACATACGATACCATTTGTTATAGAGCATACTGTCTTCATGCACCTGAGCTGAAGACATTTGGGCCGTCTTCACCATGCTGTCCTGAGGAAGAGAAATCTCTACAGGAGCATTTTCATAAAACAATGATAAGGTCTGTTAAATTACTTTTCATGACTTTTTAAAAAAATTGATGGGTGGGGAGTTGTTACACAAATTGTACACTTGCACTAGCAAAGGTTCAGGCATTGTTCAATGTGAATCCTACCTGGCATCGAATACATTTATCCAAATTTCTGGTGCCAGTGATGTGTGACCTGCCCACTTGTTACACTTTTTCATATTCAATTACCTGTTAAATGTGAGGCAGACTTGGGGAGAGATTTTGTATAGCTCTAAAAACCCTGTTATCTCATAACATATCAGTTGAAACACATCAGATGTCTTCGTTTGACTAAATAATTCTGCTGTTTATATGAAACTGAATTGCATTGATATCCCAGCAGTTGTATCTGTCTAATCGGTAACGTGGCGCAATATTTATTACCTCCTTTTTCCTTATTCTTTGTCAGTGTACGTACTAACGAGCTTATATTTACTTTCTGACAACAATCTTGCTAGTGAACCAAGAGGAAGGCTGTCTTTTGTCCTCTATGCTTGTCCTATGGTGTTTCTATAGACAGAATAACATTATAGTCTTGCTTTTTGTGCAGCGCTCACCTGGACTGATGTATTTCAAGGTGCTCTAATGTGGTGATGAAGCAAAAGGAGCCACTCTGAAAAAAAGTTATTGTCTATGATCACTCACTTCAGCCACTATGTGGTTATCTCATTGTTTCCCTTATTTTAGATCAAAGCTTAATGCTTTATGTTTAGGTCTTTGAGATGCCAAGTCACAGAACTGTGTTAAAATCAGGCTCTACATGTTTCATAAGCATTGGCAGTAGTAGTAATGTTGGGGAAGGTGTTGTTTCATTGCAGAAGCTAAAATGAAAAGCAAAGCACTCACCCTCAGTCAATGCATTGAGACCATTTGCTTCACTTAGCTAAACGTCTTTATTCATTGTCATCCTTTCGTCAATTATTTCATCCACCCACTCCTTTCCCATCCAACTATTCATTCATAGAGCTAGGCAGCCCTGTCTCAAATCTCGACCCATCCATTCAATGATTAGACAAGGTTTGATTCTGATAAAAAGGACTTTATTTCCAATTTTTTCCACCCTCTTGCAGTAGTCAGGCTTGCTCACTGCTCTTTCTCGCTACATGAAGTATGAGGGTTGGTCTGACAAATTTGTTCAGGGCTGCTTTGACTTCCCAGTCCGGCCTGGGTGCTAGACAAGTAGATCTAGATGATGTCTGAAGCAGAGGAAACCTTTAAGTAGAGCTGTTTATCACTGGCATTTTGGTGAATCTTGATGCTGTTATCTGTAAGTAGAGCACTAAGAGGCTCCATGTATAGGTTCAAGATGAAAGGAAACAGTATGGAATCCTGGGGAACTCCACATGTGACAGAGATATTTTGTGAACTGGACGAGCCCATGTGAACCAGCTGGTGTCAAATAGATAGGTAGAAGGAGAACCAGCGAAGGACATTGCCAGTGAATCCCATTCTAGACTCCAGGGTGTGTCACCGTTATCTTTTACCACATGTTTTTCTCATCCCAAGGGTGATGGCTTAACTCCAAAAGGAGATTGGGGGCAAATGGGGGTGAAATTATGACTTGTGACTTTGTCCTGGTCCAGTGCAGCCAGATATCCACATTTGGCGCTTGGTGCCTTTTAGCCCTTTTTTATAACCTAAAACTATAAACATAAATATCTCTGCTTCTACTGTTTGGATTTTATTCATTTTGGTGTCATTTTATTAATTGAAAACTACTCTATTGTTCCTAACTTGATTTGTGATTTTTGTTGTGTTGTGTTTTCAGTTTATTGCTGTTTGTGCACTGCATAAATACTTTAATCCACTTCCTATTAATCAGTCAACTTGGTTGTACGCAACTAAGAAACTTGGTCATATCCAGACCAAGATGTATCCCAAACAGTTTGTTTTAGACAGCATCAACTGTTATTGTCACAGTCAATATATTTGTGCAATGTGTCCCAGTGAACAAGAATACCACTATCCAAACTGGCATAAAACAAGTGCATGTGAAGTATAAACAAATTGTTTGGTGTTTTTCCTAACAAACAACAAACACAATTAAAACTATTAGGCCAATATGAAATTCTTGTTTGTTTGTGTTTTTGTTGATGATGTTTCGACCCTCCTCAAGGTACAGGGGTCCCCTCAGGATAAGGGTATGAATGGGACGTCTGGAGCAAAAACCAAAAATGAATTGGAGAAGTTGATGTCTGGATTGGGAATCTAAAATGCTGATAAAGTTTACCTACACTGACTAAGTAGTAAGAGCGAATATAGTCCAACACAGGTGAGATATCTGATACCAATAACCTGTGTAATGTATTGTACTCACTGCATGGTTGCTGGTCACCTGAAAAATTGTGTTACAGTTTAGTTTAAAAGTACTCAAAGGGAATATAAACTTAGTTATGTTTTAATATTACTCACCCTCAGTGAGCCAAGGCACTCAATCAAGCGGCGTAAGCGTAGGAGAGAAGGGAGACCTCTTCAAGAGAATGACCGGCAGCTTTCAATGCACCATGGTAAAATTACCTGTCAGTGTCTGTGATGCTTTAAGACATGGCAAGAGGCCCACGCTAATCAATATGGCTGCTGGTCTAGAGTGCTTGCGCTACAGCGCACAGACTGTCACTGTCTCCTAGGAGACAGTGGGGAAAGGATAGCCCGCCAACTGCGGTAACGTTTAGTGTCCTGAATAGGAACGACCTACAGATACGGTGGCAGACTATAGGATGTGGGAAGAAAGAATGAAAGGGGGATTTAAATCAGATGTGAGAATTACTGCCTCTAAGTCAAGCCTGACTGCTTTTGTGCCAAGCTAACAGAGGGTTAAGCACAAGTTAATTTAGTGACTTTTGTGGTTCACTCTGACAAGGAGTGATCTTTGTTGCATGACTGGGGCCTCCTCCCCTCACCACCAATAACCTAATTTCTCACAGTGATGTATATTGAAACCCATTTCCCAGGTATAGCCTCTGCCAAAAGAAGATCCCATTCCATGAGGCACCTTGTGCTTTTTCTGCATGAAAGCCCTATATAGTTCTGCCAGTGCTCCTCAGTGCTTGTGCAGCTCATGCCTAGTATTTCGGTACTAGTACAACACAACGTCCTACTAATACAACATATTCCTGAATTCAGAATCTTTTTATGTTTCATTACTGAAATTTGTTCTTATACATAAATGAGACTCTCAAGAAGAATGTTACCAGTAGTTCCTCAAAGGAAAGAGAAGGGTGGAGGTGAATCGATAAGAGACCACGTAATAATAATAACACTGCTAGCGCGAGCTTACGGGTCCCCCCCTAACGCCAGGCTTTCTACTCCTTGTGAAGCACCGGCGGTTTGGTTGACTCCCTACCCTTACTCGTAGCTCTTTATTTACCTGGTCCACCAGCAAGGAACACCACGCCTGTTGCGAGTATTTGGGATATCGCTAACACACATTAGATCTAAGGCACGCTGGATGACAGCTTTTGTTTATAAGAGACTTTACCTTGTATTCATTCTACACCCCTTCGGATCACAGCCTGTCTATGTGGTTAATTAGTCAGTGAATGTCTGTATCTTTACTGTTCCATATGTCCTCATATCTATCAGCTGTGACTTTTACACCATTAAGTTCATTTTTTTTTATTTTTTTTTATTGGCATTTGTAATTGTGTACAATCAAACAACAACCATAACATTGCGGTCACAGCACAACAGCATCCTTCATCCAAGTTGTCTGTTCGTTTCCTAATCAGAGGTCTTCTATACCCACCACCCTTCCACTTATATGCTAATCGCTTGATGATTCTGTTGAAACATTTTGGAGATAGTGGGTTAAGTATGCCCAGTAGTCTCTGGGTGTTGATCCAGCAGGGAGTTCTTCTTCGTAAGTCCTCAGGGTATCTCTACAGTACGTTAAGTCCGTAAGCCAGTCCTTCGGTTTTGGGATCCGCCTTCCATTCCAACATAGCGAGACCCTTCTTTTGGCCATTAGCAACGCAATCACACAGAATCTGCGCTTTAGGGCCCGAAACTCAGGCAGCAGTCCCAGCAAACAGGCTTTGGCCTTGCAGCGCACCTCACCGCCCACCATGACCCCCAGTAATTTCGTCCCCTGCTCCCAGTATTCCCCCACTGCCTCGCACGACCATGCCAGATGAATGAAATCTGCACCTTCAGCCCCGCAACGTTCGCATCTAGAATCCCCACGCAGCCCATAGCGGTGCAGCCTAGCCGGTGTGTAGTACGTCTGGTGTAGGTATTTGAAGTGTAGTATGCGGAGGTTCCCATTAGGTGTCAGCATTCCCGTCAGGGTACAGGCAGTAGCCCATTCCTCCTCCGTTAACTGAGTGTCCAGAGAGCTGTTCCACTTCTCCATGGAAGCGTGTGTGTTCGCCGCTATGTCCCCCTGCATTTTTGTATATAGTGTAGATACCAGGTGTCTGCTCGCAGGTGTGGTGATCAGCCATTGCAACGCGGTCAGTTCCGGCGGTTCCAACGGGTACGTTGGGTACAGTCGCTTCACAGCTCTTTGCAACCTATGATAATTTAAGCGAAATAATGCAGACATGTTACTAATGAATGTTAGGTGCTCGAGTGTTTTAAAGGTCCCATCTTCGTACAGGTCCCCCACGGTGTCGATGCCTACTTGGCGCAGCAAGTCCAACCCCACTCTTTCTTGTGTTACCGAGATATCCGGATGCCATTGGAGCCGGAGCGCCGGGGCATACAGCGGCAGTTTATTGGCCATTTTGCCCATGGTATGCCATGCTTTGTTCGTAGCGTCTATGGTGTTTATGGCTTGCATGTGCAAGGGGGGCCGACGATGGGTGATAATCGCCTCAAGTGGAATAGGCATAGCATCCCCCTCCTCAATCGCAGTGTGGGTGAGAAATGGGATTTTGTGGTACCAATAATGTGCGTATTGTGCCTGCGCACAAAGATAGTAGAGATAGAGGTCTGGGACCCCGAACCCTCCTCGACTGTACGGTAACGTGAGTGTCCGCATCTCCACCCTAGCCGTCTTTCCCGCCCAGATAAGCCGGAGGACCATCGAGGCAATCCTGCGGAACACCTCCATTGGGGGGTGTATAGGGATGTTAGTGAACAGGTAGAGTAACTTCGGCAGGATCACCATTTTGACGATAGCAATACGGTCAGCCAGCGATAAAGGCAGCTGAATCCATCTCCCCACCTTCTCCTCTAGTGTGTCAATCACCGTCCCATAGTTAGTCCTGATCACGATTTCCGGGTCCCTGTGAAACCACACACCCAGATATTTTATCGGGTCCGTTTTCCACTCCAAAGGATAATCCATGGAGTGCGGGTGCGTGTTGTCAGTCAAGGGAATAATCAGGGATTTGGCCCAATTTATAGTGACACCAGATTGACGCGCGAATTTTATATATTCCCTCAACAGTGGATTCAAATTGGCCTGTGGGTCCCTCACGTAGAGCAGCATATCATCTGCGTACAGTGAGATGTGCAACGGCCGCTGAGGAAACTGCAGGGCCGAATAGTGATGCCCCTGTCTTATCTTGCAGGCAAGGGGCTCCAGTGCTATTGCAAACAAGAGAGGGGACAGCGGGCATCCCTGCCTCGTCCCCCTCCGAATATCAATGGTGTCTGAGATATAGTTATTCACCCGAATCCGCGCCACAGGTGCATCATATAATAATTGGATCCATTGGAGGAACATGGGTGGGAAGCCCATCCTCCGCAGCACCGTAGTCATATATGTCCATTCTAGAGAGTCAAAGGCCTTGGCTGCGTCCAAAAAGACCGCCGCCGCCTTCGTCTCAGGCGTTAAATAGTGTGAAAGCGCAAACAACGTTCGCGTATTGTGCGCAGTGGAGCGCTCTGGTATGAATCCAGACTGGTCGGGCAAGATCAATCTGGGCATCAGCGGGTTCAGTCGGGCAGCAAGCAGTTTGGCCATTATCTTGTTGTCCACGTTTATGAGGGACAATGGTCTATAGGAGTCGCAAAGCTCCGGATCTTTCTGTGGTTTGGGAAGTGCTAGTAGTATTGCTTCCCGTAGGGTTGGCGGCAGGTGTTGCTGCTCATGAGCGTTACCATACATTTCCACCAGACGGGGGGCCAACTGGTCAACAAACGTCTTATAAAATTCGCACGTAAAGCCATCAGGGCCCGGAGCCTTACCATTCGGCAGCGACTTAATTATTTCTGTGACCTCCTCTACTGTGATGGGTTGGGATAGGTATTCGCGGTGCGCGTCCGATAGCCACGCTATCGCCACGTCCTCGAGGTACTCCACGATTTCAGCCTCAGTGGCCGTCGGCCTGGAAGCGTACAGCTCTCTGTACGTAGCCATAAATTCCCCCAGTATTTCTTGCTCACCATACTTCCGCTCCCCTTGGTGTCCACGAATCACCTGTATGTTCTGCGGGGCACGTCCCTCGCATATGTTAGCCGCCAAGCGCCTGCCCGGTCTGCCGCCCTCCCCATAGGCCCTCGCCACCTGTCGTTTCATGGTGTATTTAATTTCATCATCCGCGAGACTCTGAAATTCGGACAGGGTTGTCCGAATGTCCCCTAGTAGCCGAACATTTTGTGTGCTCTCGTATTCACGTTCTAAAACTCGGAGCTTGTCTTCTCTGGCTCTGAGCTGCTGTTGGATGTCTTTAAGGATGCCTGCATTGGTGCTTATGCAGACGCCACGTATGGTGGCCTTGCAGGCCTCCCAGAGCACTCCCGGGTCGGTCGCAGTAGATGCATTATTGTCAAAATATTCCCGTATCGCCTGCCCAATAGTATCAGCGTAAATGGGGTCTATGAGTGCTTTAGCATTGAATCTCCAACTGAATGGAGGTGGCGTGTAGTTCGGGAGCTCCAGGGTGAGGAGCACGGGGCCGTGATCAGATAGTGTTCTGGGTAGGTGACGAACCTCCCTCGTCCACAGTGCAACGTCCCCAGACACCAACCAGTAGTCAATACGGGACCAGCTGCCGCGCGACGTAGTCACATGGGTGGCTTCCAGCTCAGCCGGGTGCCTACTCCTCCAAATATCAGTGAGTGCCCTATCCACCATTATGTCCTGGAGGACATGGAGTGCACGCCTGTGTGGCTCCGTTGTCGCCCCAGATCGGTCAGTGTCATCGCAGAGCGCAAGATTAAAGTCTCCACCCCATATCACGTGAGGGGCCTGTAGTTCACGCAGTTTGTTCCACAGTGACTGGTAGAACTGCGGATCATCCACATTAGGCCCATATATATTCACCACAGCTAGCCTTTGCCCTCGCAGGAGACCAGTTAGAATAACAAACCGCCCCATGTCATCCTTCTCGACCTCCTCTATTGTATATTTCAGCCCTTTTTTTATCAGCACCATCACCCCCCGTGCATATGAGGAGTAGGAGGAGTAGTGTACCGACTCGGCCCACCTCCGGCCCACACTTATTCGGCGTGACGGCGCACAGTGAGTTTCTTGTATGAGTGCAATGTCTATGCGCTGCCTGTCTAGATACGCCAGTGTTTGCCTAATTTTCTTGGGGTTACCAAGCCCCCGGACATTCCACGTTAGCAGTCGAAGATATCCCGCCCCTAACCTGCTATCAGCCATCTCCCAGTAACAGCATGTATGCACCAGTCACCCCCACATCTAGTGAGCGCGCCCCCATAGCTGTCGCAGCGGGTAAGGACCTCCTTGTTTCTCAGCAATCGTACTTGGAGTTCAGCAATGCGTCTCATGCACAGTGACCAACATTTCAACTTCCCAACCGTACCCCACTTCCCCCCACCCACTTCAGCACCCCAACTATGCCAAAGACATATCCCATAACTAAGGTCAAACATTAGAGTAACTGGATTCGGGGATCTCCCTCTTTGGGGGACCGCCTAGAACACACCACTCCATCCAACTCAATGGATGTGGAAGGGGACAGATTATTATTCAGAACCCAATAGGTTCCATATCAGTGCAAGCATCTTAGCGACCCTCCCCAGGGCCCAGCGCAGCCGCAGCAGTGCACATGCCGTCCCATTTACAGCATTACTTCCCTGCTAGCTGACGGGCAACGAACAGCTATTTGTTCACCCTTCCTCCCGTACCTGTCCTTCATACCCATGATCCAGTCCCGATAGTCAGGGTTCATTGTTCCCGCTATTCATCTAGGTGGACCTCCCTCAATCCCAGAAATTATACGCCATCCCAGCATGGAACGGCTGTTTCCAACATTAAGCGGGCTCTATCTTGTAATGGCTTACTACCCCTAGAAGCCCATAGTCAGGAGCCATTGCTGTACCACCAGGACTGAAATAGCAGTAATGTTACCGGTCATCAGCCCCTCAGAGGTCCAGGTATGCTCGTTCGCGGCAAGTGCACTCGCCGTCTTTGCCATGTCTGAAGTCGCCTCGTCGTCCATTCCGCCCTCCACAGTCCTCCTTGTTAGGGCCGCAGGGTCAGCACACGGTGTAGAGTGGCTTCGCCGTTCTTCTGTTATCTCTTCGTACAATACATTAGTCAGCGTCCGCAGTTTGATCAACCCTCCGCCTCTCTTTGCGCTTAGCTCCGATTTTTTTGATGAGTTCATGCGCCTCTCGGGGCGAATGGCACAGCGTCGCATGTCCGTCGTGCGTTATGCGAAGCCGGGCGGGATAGAGCATAGCGTAATCGACCCCCATATCACGAAGTTTCTTTTTGACCGGGTTGAACTCCTTCCGCGCTTGTTGGACTGTGAGGGTGAAGTCCGGATAGAACGCCAGTGTGTTGCCTTGGTGCGTGATCTGTTGTTTTTCACGCGCTATTCGGAGGATAGCATCACGGTCCCTGTAGTTGAGGACTCTGGCGACTATGGGCCGCGGGGGCGCCCCAGGCTTCGGTCTTGGGGCCAGCGTCCTGTGGGCTCATTCAATGAGGAACATTGGGGACAGGTGCTCCGCGCCCACAATGTCCTTAAGCAGCTCCTCGACGTACGTTTCCATCCGGTCAGTGTTGGTAGACTCCGGAACCCCCGTGATTCTCACGTTATTGCGTCTCGAGCGCGCCTCCAAATCCTCTGTCTTGTTTTTCAGCGCCTCCATCAGTCTCTCAGCCTCAGTACATTTTTGAGTCGTGGTTTGCGAGACGTCTTCCAGCGCCCCAATTCGGGTCTCTGCCTCCGTCAGCCGCTCCCCGTGCGCATCCAGTTTCGCCGCCATGTTGTCAACACGCAGCGTGATGGTATCAAGTTTACCATGGATGTCCTGTAGACTCTGCTGGATGGCCCTCAGCGCCTTCGCCATACCCTGGGGTGTTGAGTCTTCAGCACCCGTTACTTCGTCTGGTGGCGCTGCGGCGCCTTTGGTCTGGCGCTTAGTTTCAAATGGAAGTTTTGTTTGCGTCTTTTCCGGCTTCCCCATCTTGTCTGAGTGCGCCACTGGGCTCCGGGGGTCCCGCTTGCAGGGTCACCGATCAGCACCGCCCCCTCTGCAGATGGGATTTGGGGGTGTCGCAGCAGGACAGTAGGCGCACAGCTCTTCGCAGTTTCTCAGGCTTTCACCTCGTCATCCCTGCCATTCGCCCCGCAGGGGCTCCATTGCCATCATTCAGCGCCAGTAGATTCGTTATGTTGCCCAGCTCTCACCGTCTCGCCGGCAGGCTTGCGCGGTCGGCACCATCCACGGAGCGCGCCGCGTAACGCCCGCTGTCCCAGCGCTGCGCCAGTCGCACAGGAATCTTGCCAGTATCAGGTCTTTACTCGCCGATGGGGGCAGCCAGCACCTCACGTCCAGGATGCCGCATTCGGCCCTCCGCAGTGATAGTCGGTCCGCTCCTCGAGCCTGTATCGGCGCCCCCAGCAGCCACCACGTCCCGCCGGTCCCACGTCCGCCGCCACAGCACAGCGCTACGCGCCTCCAGCCGCGCAGCTGCACCGCAGCTCAAGGGTCAGCACTCACCCCTGCAGCGGTCGGACAGGTAGGCGGACAGCACGTATCTCCTCCTGGGGCAGCGCCAGCCGCAGCCCGTCCGCAGCGGTGTCGTGGCTGGACGCGGCCGCCGCAGCGCCCCACAGTCTTCACCCGTGCCTCCAGGGCTTCCGCGATGGGTCAGCAAAGGAGACCTGAAGGCAGCGCAGCGATCGCGTCCCCCGCAGGCATCAGTCGTTAATGGCAGGGCAGACGCTAGCAAGATCGCGTCTGCGTATTCCCGGGCGCCGCCATCTTGGGAGCCGTTGGCCTCGCACACCGCGGATTACTGGAGTTTGTGGTTTTAAGGGTAGCAGGGCACCTGAGCGGTTCTCGCACTCCCCATCTGTGGAGGGCAGCTTCCGATCATCGCAGCGACATTTTCAGGCTGCGGCGCGCCTCTGGTCATGCTTTTGTCGCCATTCGTGTTCCCCGTCCGGCGGAGCTGTCTCAAGAGGCAGCCATTCCGCTGTGCGCCCTCTAGCGCCCCCCCCACACCATTAAGTTCATTACTACCCTTTGGCTTAGACCTACTTGTAGAGGTCCTTTGACTCACGCTGAGTCCACCAAGTACTGTTGTGGTCCGCAGTCCTACTGAATAGGGGGAGTCCAACGATGTTTTCTGCCGCTTTTATTGTTTTTACATGTTCCACATAGGTGAATAGTCACTGTAGTTCACTTTGATGGTACACCACCTTATATGAGCAGTTTTTTGACGCTCAAGCATCAGTAGTCACCACTGATCCTTTTAATTGTGATGGAGATGAATCACCTTGAAAGCCTTTTTGTTTGTTATGCTTTTTCTATTACCTGTGGTTATACATGTCTCAATAATGATCAGTTTAACCTACCGTCCTCCCTTTCTTACAGGTAGCACCAGACCATGACAGGTATTCTAGCTAAATGATTTTTTTCACATTACTCATTGTGACTAGGAGACCAATATTCTGTATTTTTGTAGATAGTTTTATAGGTCCTGACGAATCGCGAGCGCACGAGCTCAGAGCGAGAAACATGTTGACCACCAATCTCATGCACTCTAATTAGAGACATTACACTCTACCGAGTGCCACACACACTTTTTAATCAGGGAAGGAGACCTTTAGAATAAATTGAATTCCCACACTGGTACTCTCGACCCTGTTTTAAATCACTTTTTGTATCTACAATAACCAGGCCCCCATACCCGCACTTCACCAAACGACTGTTGGATTAAAAGAACTCCGATAAAGTGCCCCTTTTAGGGAGCGCGTTGGGCATTGCACCGCCGGCCCGACGAGGAGCAGCCCAGATGATGAAGCATGACACCTGAAAGGGTGTGTGAGGGCATTAATAGCCAACAAAAGGATTACCCACTTTACACATAGCGTACATGTAGTCCTTTTAGGCTCTCTTATCGATTCACCTCCACCCTTCTCTTTCCTTTGAGGAACTACTGGTAACATTCTTCTTGAGAGTCTCATTGTTGGGGCACTTTACCAGTCTGGACCTCCCACTCCCTTGTGTGAGTGGAAAACGCCCCCCTTATCCCTCTTATTTGAAACTTATACATAAATGTTCTAGTGATCCTCAATCGTGGCATGCAGTCTATGATTGAAAGCCACTCACAGCTCTGGTCATTCACCAGGTCACTGCACACGCACACATGCAAACCTTCCTTTCACCCTTCTTCCTCCATTCTAACAGTGAAAACTGTAGAGTGGTCTGTGGAGTACTTCGACTTGCTGGTGTCTTACCTGGTATGTGGACAGTATGCTGCCAGTCACTGCGAAGATTGGCTGGATGTTGGAGGTTGAAAGGATGTTTGCCACATGTCCGACCGAGGGGTAATCCTTAAAACAAATAGAAATACTTTCACAATGTATTAAAGAACCACACAAAGTTCCCTTTCAAGCTCAGCCCTTTCAACGAACCAGCTACGAATGTTTGTCAGAGGTTAATGTTTTGTTTTTCTCTGTAAAGGGCATAGGCGCTGGAAGTAGGGGTGCTGGGGGTGATGCAGCACCTCCAAAATAAACATGCTGGAATTAGGAAGGTGAATGAAAAATAAAGATGCCTTTCATTTTTTTTATCTTGACACGTTTGCTATGGGCTTAAAGTCACACAGCAAATGTCAGGTTATGTCTTCTGACAAAGTTCTACTTATTCTTTTAACATGTATAATAGTGTTTACGTTTCTTTCTCTGACTGCAAAAGTGAGGATTTTGTAAAGTGAAATATGTGACAATCTTGCTGGGGTACAGGGAGTGCGAATGGGAAGTAATTAGAATGTCAATTTGTTTTCTAACAAACAGCAACATTTAAATACCTGTAAATACACTGGACAAATATTTCAAAACATACCTGCAGATAGGAAAGCACAAACAAAGCAAATTTGTTGTAATTCTGAAGTGTGATGAAACAAAGATTTTAATAGGATTAATAAAATAAAGACACTTAATTTGGTAATGTGCAAATGATCAATATTTGGTAAAACAGATTTCCAAACATTATTCTTTATGTTCTATATAGTTTTATCAGGAAAACTGACTCAGTGGAAATGTTGTTGCATTTCAGTACAAAATGTGCTGTCTGTAAATGACAGTGCACTACCGCACAATACTTTAGTAATATATTTGCAACAGTGTGCTCTGAAATGCACTACCACCAACATACCACACCCTTACTACTCTGGTGTTGAATAGGTGTGGCACATTTGCCACACTTGTTCTTTGTGTGATGCTTGGATTTTTCCCAATCTGTATAACTTCTGTCATGTAATAATGATGGCATCATCCCCCCCACCCCCCCCCTGAAAATAGTTCCAGGACCCCTGGTAAAGGGAGTCCTCAGTTAAACAAATGTTTCTCCTTCAAAGTGGTTATATATTTGAGTTTCAGAAGTGTTATAATTGAGCCCGTCTACAGCACTTTTAAAGTGTCAACGTAATCCATTTGGGATTCTATGTCCACAGTCTTTCAGACCTGGAGCATTCTCTTTCAGGTCTTAACGTTGCAAAGCCCCATGCCAGTATCCCAATAAATGAGAATAATAGCCACAGATGTGTAGAATGAATGCATATTAAGTACACAGGTCAGGTGGGCTCTCAGTAACCATAATATCACCAGAAATGGGTCTTGAGTGGCTACATCCTTTCAAGCTGATTGTTGTTTTTTCTAAATGACATATGTGCCACTTTGACACCCACACCTAAAATGTGGCACCGCTGTGTATTGACGGGTAGGAAGCCTTATCTCAATAAACCAGTTAACTATTACTGCCCCTTCATACATAGAGACCTTTTTAAATCCCTTGCCTCATGGATTAGTCATTAAACATTATTTGCTATTACTGTGACATGTTGTATCGAGCTGATAACACCACGATTGCTTGCACATTTATTTCCTACTTGCAGTGGTATTGGTGTAGTGAGGTAAGGGCTTCCCAGCAGGGGGAAAATCATGTTTTTATTTGAATAACTGAACAATGAAAAGGAGTGTTAGACCTGTCAGCCCTTTGGGTGGTCCCTCCTCATCATTATTTATTTTGTCCCACTTTTGCCTCAAACCCTGTTAGTATTTTTCCTTTTTGGGAACCACCAGACTTTTTAGTATTGATGCAGATTCAGGGAGCCATTTTATCTACCCCTGGAACTTCTGTCTGAGGGCCTGAAACACAAAATGGTGGCCACCCATTGTCACCTGTGACATCACTGGAACCTACTAGAACCTTCTGCAACATTCTGGAACCCTGTGACAGTTGGAGGTGGTTTAGAATGTTGGGAAGCTAAGTCAGAGTTGACAGTTGGAGTGGGCAGTTGGCACCTGACTGGTGAAGAGAGAGGAGCACAGAACTGAAGGAGGAAGGAGTGAGGCAACAGGGGTGGAAACTTGTGCCTGGAGTGGGGTCCAGAAACCCACCCTTGATACTAGTCCCTGCTGACTGAGACCAGCCTGGAGCCCTGTGTGGGAGAAAGCAAGAAAAACCATCTTAAGGACCTGGACAGCCGGAACAGGCCTTAAAAGTAAAGAACAGCAAGTTCCTGACCTGGTTACTGGTAACTTCTTGAAGTCCGACGTCGAGAAGCCTGGAGACCTGGAGCCCGAGGTGGAGAAGCGGCGCTGACTGGAAAGCAGACGTCGTACCCGGAGCCGCCAGAGGTCGAGAGAGGGCGCCGACGGAGGTCGTGGAGAGTACTAGAGGTCGAGGAGGAAGTCACCCGAGGTCGAGTGTGCGGCGTCGACGGGGGAGTGAAGTCCGCCCTCCGGAGTCGCCGGAGACCGAGGTGAAGCGTGCCGGAGGTCGGGAGTGGAGGTCGCACTCCGGAGTCGCCGGAACCCGAGGAAAGGAGCACCGGAGGTCGGGAGTGGAGATCGCACTCCGGAGCCGCCCGAAGTCGACATCGAGCCAAGATTGCCCGACGTCATCGAACCGGAGGTCGACATCGAGCCGAGGCCGCCGACATCGAACCGGAGCCGCCCGAAGTCGACATCGAGCCGAGACTGCCCTACGTCATCGAACCGGAGGTCGACATCGAGCCGAGGCCGCCGACATCGAACCGGAACCGCCTACCGGCGTCGTCAAGAACTGTCATTGTGCCGAGGCCGCCGACATCGAACCGGAGCCGCCTCACGGCGTCGACACGACTCCAGCGGCATCGGAGCTTCATAAAAAGGGCAGTAAGTGGAATAGAGGGCGCCTAAGGCCCTGTGGAGCCCTAAGAGACCATCCTAGGGGCTAGAGAGGTGCTGGAACCAGCTTGATTGTGCCAGGGGTGAGCTGAGACTAATACAGAGGGGTTGTGTAGTGTGGGAGAGCCAGATCTCTAGATTCCCCCTTGATCTACCTCAGTTTAGGCCTCAGCCTTGTCCACGCCAGGGAGTATACCCCTCAGGCCATCCAAATCTCTACAAGCTGGGATTGGGTCAAATCATCCCATAGTACCTCAGGAATGTGAACTGATTTTCAAGTGTCACTGTTGGCTTTTATTATTTATTGAGAGCACTGTATTTATTGTATTCATCCTATTTATTGCCTCACAGTATTTATTGTTTCACAGTATTTATTGTCGCACAATATTTATTGTCTCGCAGTATTTATTGCCTCATAATATTTAATTACCTGTTATGTAATGCACTTATATTTATGCCTTGATTATTTATGATCTACCTTATTTATTGAATCGTTAAGATAGTATTTATTTGACGTACCCTTCCACAGGAAAAGCCTTGTGTACTGTGATTGTATTATTATTTATTTAATCAGCAACTAAGAGAAAAGAAGATAAAGAGATATATTTTCAGTATAATTTTTAAGGTGTAGTGTCGTTTTTGGAACGGATGAACGCATGGTTATTGTGAGGGTGTGACGTATGCTTAGCACGGTGCCTGATCCCTGACCACTCGAGCCAAGCTACCACAGTGTATGTCTGGGAGAACACCACCACCCTTCCAGTGTGGGAGTGTTTTTCTAACATGATTGGTGTTCAGCGGTGGGATAGAGCTGTGCCTACGTATACTCGACAATAACTGTGGGTAGTCCATAGGCCTACACCGGGAGTTTTCTCCAAGCGGACTTCCTAATTGTGAGTTTTTGTTTTTTCCAAATTTACTCTGGTGGTGGGAGGAGGTATTATAAAAGGTACCCCCCTGCATAGCTTCTGCAAATAACTGTCCTCTGACCTGAGTGGGCAAGATGGAGTTTGTACTGGAGAATTTAGAAACGTACACTGTGGCCCAACTCAGGGAGTTTTGTCAGCGGGAGGGGGTGTATTGTCCCCCAGGAGCAAAGAAGGGTGCACTCCAAACCAGCTTAAGGGCTTGGGGGGAGGCACGACGAGAAAGCAAGGCTGAGGAGGAGGACAGGGATAGAGAGCCCGACAGTGAGGGAGCTGGTTTGTACCAACCTGAGGTGGGGAACCTGTTAGCGGGGCCCAGGACACTTTCTAGGAAGGGCAGCAGTGCCTCTAGCGGTGGCTTGTCTGAAGTGGAGTTAACAGACCGGAGGGAGAAAAGACAGCTCACATGGGACTTAGCAAGGCTGGAGAAAGAGAAGGAAGAACAGAGGATGGCTCATGAGCTGAGGTTAAGGGAGATAGATCTCCAGATCCTACGAGCCGGGGCACACCCTATTCCTAATGGTGGCAGCGAAGAAAGAGAGTTCACCAGGGAACCCAAACCCTATTTGCCGAAAGACCTAGTGGCTAGCTATGGTGTGGGCGACGATATTGCCAAGTGGCTAGCGGCCTATGAGGTCTCATTAAGGGCCCATGGGGTTCCAGAGAAGTACTGGGGAGGGGGATTGTACAGGTACATGCCTCCAGCTGGTAGGGATGCATTATTGGCCCTAGAGCAGGATGAGCAGACCCACTACCCCATCATGAAAGTGGCGCTCATACGAAAGTTTGGACTAACACCCGAGAAATACAGACAGAAGTTCCGGGGTAGCCACAAACTGGGCACACAGAATTGGGTGGACTTCCTGGATTATGCAAAGAAGGCATTAGAGGGTTGGATTCAGGGCAGTGAAGTAAGGAACTACGAGGGGTTGTTTGATTTAGTATTGAAGGAACACCTGCTCGAAAAATGTTTCCCTGAACTGCGTCAACACCTGGTGGATAGCAAGCTGACCAATCCCCGGAAGCTTGCCGAGGAGGCGGACATTTGGGCTAGTACCCGGGTGTCCACAAGGGGGACTGGAGGGGATACTCAAAAGGCCGGACAGGGCGCCCCCCAGAAGAAAGAGGGAGGGGAAAAGAAAAAGGAGTTCTCCAAAGGCCCCCAAAATAATTTCCAAAGTAAGGGAACAGGATTCACCCCTAGGGCTAACCCACCCCGAAACCCTAATCCTGGCCAGAGTCAGCAGCCAAGGGTTGTCCATTGCTTCGAGTGCGGTGGCGTTGGACACTATAAGGGAGATGCGAAGTGCCCAAAACGACCACCCCCTCCCATTGGAGGAAAGGCCCCCGGAGTAGCTAGTGTAGTGCTCGGGGAGGAGATGCCTTTAATTAAGGGAAGGGAGTGGGCGGGTGTCACTTTAGTGTCCCTGGGAGAACGGGAGATGGTTCCTAAGATCCAGGTGCCCGCAAATACTATAAAGTATGGGCAGTGGGTCACCATCAACGGCCAAAGGGGGGAGGCTCTGAGAGACACAGGAGCCAGTATGACTATGGTGCGTAGCCAACTGGTGTCTCCAGAGCAGGTGATTCCCGATGTACTCCACCCTGCCGCGATGGCTGACGGCAGAATGGGCCACTATCCGGTGGCCGAGGTTCCCTTTGAATGGGAAGGGGTTGCAGGTTCACTTCGAGTTGCCGTAAGCCCTGCCGTGCCAGTCGATTGTCTGCTGGGGAATGACATGGAGCATAATGCTTGGAAAGAGGTGGAATACCGGACTCACACTGAGATGCTGGGTACACCTGACTGGGCCTGTGTGAGCACAAGGTCCGCGACTACCCGGAGAGGGAGTTCGTTCAGGCTGGAGCCTGGAACAAAGACCCAGCCAGCTGCCGATCAAGGGAAGAACCGAGGACAGGAGGAGCCTGCCTCGGCGTCCGCACCCCGTAGGACGGATAGGCCACCGGAGGTGGTGGACCAGGAGTCTGCGGTGGGGGATGTCACCAAACTGGAGGACCTCCCCATCCCGGCCGAGTGGCACGTGGAGGGAGGCCCGACCAGGGAGGAATTCTGCCAGGGCCAGAGGGAGTGCCCTACCCTTGAGGGACTGAGGCGACAGGCCGAAGCCCAGGCAGCAGGGAACGTTGAAGGGAACTACAGTGTTTACTGGGAGGATGGCCTCCTCTACAGTGAACCCAAGGCACCCCTACATGGATCGTCATGAGCCTTGGTAGTCCCTCAACGTTATCGAGCCTTCCTTCTGGAGTTGGCTCACGAGATCCCACTGGCAGGACACCTGGGGCAAGACAAGACCTTCGCCCGTCTTGTCCCACACTTTTATTGGCCTCAGATGAAAGTGACGTCCGACACCTACTGCCGGACATGTGTGTCTTGCCAAGCCAGTGGGAAAACAGGGGTGAAGCTGAAAGCTCCCCTGGAACCACTTCCTGTCGTTAGCACCCCCTTTGAAAGGGTGGGCATCGACATTGTGGGTCCATTAGATCCGCCTACTACAGCTGGTCACAGGTTTATCCTGGTTTTGGTGGATCATGCCACACGGTATCCAGAGGCTATACCTCTAAGGACCATTACAGCACCTGTTGTGGCTAGGGCCCTGATGGGAATCTTTACCCGAGTGGGTTTTCCCAAGGAAGTTGTGTCCGACAGGGGGACCAACTTCATGTCAGCATACATGCGGGCCATGTGGAAGGAGTGTGGAGTGACCTACCGGTTCACAACTCCTTACCACCCCCAGACCAATGGTCTGGTGGAGAGGTTTAACAAAACCTTGAAAGGCATGATCAGAAGTCTGCCTGAAAGCCTGCGGAGGAAATGGGACGTCCTCCTACCCTGTCTATTGTTTTCCTACAGGGAAGTGCCACAGAAGGGAGTGGGCTTCAGCTCCTTCGAGCTTTTGTATGGGCACCCTGTGCGTGGACCTCTCAGCCTGGTGAGAGACGGATGGGAAAGAACTCCCAGAAAGCTTCCCCAGGATGTGGTGAGCTACATGCTGGCCTTCCGGAGCCAAATGGCTAAGTTGTGGAAGCAAGCTTCTGACAACTTGGAGGCCAGCCAAGCAGTAATGAAGGCGTGGTATGACCACAACGCTCACCCGGTGGAGTTGGAGCCTGGCCAGAAGGTGTGGGTGATCGAACCAGGAGAGCTTAGCTCTCTCCAGGATCGCTGGTCAGGACCCTTTGAGGTATTGGAGAAGAAGGGTAAGGCTACCTACTTGGTGGATCTTAAGACCCCTCGTCAGCCCCTACGGGTGCTGCATGCCAACCGCCTCAAACCCCACCACGAGAGGCCCGAAGTCATTTTGATGATGGTGACTGACGGAGCAGAGGACGCGGAAAGCGAGCCTCTCCCCGATTTATTTGCGTCTCAAGAGAAGGATGGGTCGGTGGAGGGAGTGATTCTCTCCCCATCCCTAACTCCTGAACAACAGGAGGACTGCCGCCAGGTCCTGGGACAGTACTCTTCGTTGTTCTCCCTTGTTCCGGGTAGGACTCACCTGTGCGTCCATGACGTGGACACAGGAGACAGCCCACCTGTGAAGTCCAAGATCTACCGGATGTCAGACAAGGTGAAGGCCAGCATTAACAGTGAAGTCACTAAGATGCTGGAGCTAGGAGTGATCGAACCTTCCAGCAGCCCCTGGTCCAGTCTGGTGGTGTTAGTACCAAAAGTCGCACCACCGGGTGGCCAACCGGAACTGAGGTTCTGTGTGGACTACCGGGGACTGAATTCAGTAACCAAAACTGATGCTCATCCGATCCCAAGGGCGGATGAATTGATTGACCGGCTGGGAGCTGCCCAATATCTAAGTACCTTTGACCTTACTTCTGGGTACTGGCAGATCTCTTTGACTGATGGAGCTAGGGAAAGGTCAGCCTTCTCCACGCCCAATGGCCACTACCAGTTCTGTGTGATGCCCTTTGGGCTCAAAAACGCACCTGCCACGTTTCAGCGTCTGGTGAACCAGATCCTCACTGGAATGGAGAGTTTCTCTGCTGCTTATCTGGATGACATAGCCGTCTTCAGTAACAGCTGGGAGGATCACTTGCGTCACCTGCAAGCTGTTCTCCAGGCCCTGAGACAAGCTGGGTTAACGATCAAGGCCAGCAAGTGCCAGATCGGGCAGGGGTCGGTAGTGTACCTTGGACACTTGGTGGGTAGGGGGGCGGTGCAACCCCTCCAGGCGAAGATCGAGGCCATCATGGCTTGGGAACCCTCCAAGACTCAGACTGAGGTCCGAGCATTTTTGGGCCTCACCGGATATTACCGCCGCTTCGTGAAGGGATACGGTACCATCGTGGCCCCCCTCACGGAGCTTACGTCCAAGAAACAACCTCGACGGGTAGTCTGGACGGAGGCTTGTCAGCAGGCCTTTGTGAAGCTGAAGCAAGCCATGTGCGAGGCACCGGTCCTAAGGGCCCCAGACTTTTCCAAGAAGTTCATTGTCCAGACAGATGCATCAGAACATGGCATTGGGGCAGTGTTATCGCAACTCAATGAAGAGGGTCTGGATCAACCCGTGGTCTTCCTATCCCGGAGACTACTTCCCAGGGAACAGAAGTGGAGTGCAATAGAGCGAGAAGCCTTTGCAGTGGTATGGGCTCTGAAGAAGTTGCGGCCATACCTGTTTGGCTCGCACTTCCTAGTTCAGACCGGCCACAGACCCCTTCGTTGGCTGATGCAGATGAAGGGGGAGAATCCCAAGTTGTTGAGGTGGTCTATCTCCCTACAGGGAATGGACTTTCAGGTGGAACATCGGCCTGGAGTGGACCACGCCAATGCAGACGGTCTCTCAAGGTATTTCCGCCTTAGTGATGAGAACTCCCAAGGGGTTGGGTAGCTCTCCCCACTTTCAGCTGGGGGGGACGCGTGTTAGACCTGTCAGCCCTTTGGGTCGTCCCTCCTCATCATCATTTATTTTGTCCCGCTTTTGCCTCAAACCCTGTTAGTATTTTTCCTTTTTGGGAACCACCAGACTTTTTAGTATTGATGCAGATTCAGGGAGCCATTTTATCTACCCCTGGAACTTCTGTCTGAGGGCCTGAAACACAAAATGGTGGCCACCCATTGTCACCTGTGACATCACTGGAACCTACTAGAACCTTCTGCAACATTCTGGAACCCTGTGACAGTTGGAGGCGGTTTAGAATGTTGGGAAGCTAAGTCAGAGTTGACAGTTGGAGTGGGCAGTTGGCACCTGACTGGTGAAGAGAGAGGAGCACAGAACTGAAGGAGGAAGGAGTGAGGCAACAGGGGTGGAAACTTGTGCCTGGAGTGGGGTCCAGAAACCCACCCTTGATACTAGTCCCTGCTGACTGAGCCCAGCCTGGAGCCCTGTGTGGGAGAAAGCAAGAAAAACCATCTTAAGGACCTGGACAGCCGGAACAGGCCTTAAAAGTAAAGAACAGCAAGTTCCTGACCTGGTTACTGGTAACTTCTTGAAGTCCGACGTCGAGAAGCCTGGAGACCTGGAGCCCGAGGTGGAGAAGCGGCGCTGACTGGAAAGCAGACGTCGTACCCGGAGCCGCCAGAGGTCGAGAGAGGGCGCCGACGGAGGTCGTGGAGAGTACCAGAGGTCGAGGAGGAAGTCACCCGAGGTCGAGTGTGCGGCGTCGACGGGGGAGTGAAGTCCGCCCTCCGGAGTCGCCGGAGACCGAGGTGAAGCGTGCCGGAGGTCGGGAGTGGAGTTCGCACTCCGGAGTCGCCGGAACCCGAGGAAAGGAGCACCGGAGGTCGGGAGTGGAGATCGCACTCCGGAGCCGCCCGAAGTCGACATCGAGCCAAGATTGCCCGACGTCTTCGAACCGGAGGTCGACATCGAGCCGAGGCCGCCGACATCGAACCGGAGCCGCCCGAAGTCGACATCGAGCCGAGACTGCCCTACGTCATCGAACCGGAGGTCGACATCGAGCCGAGGCCGCCGACATCGAACCGGAACCGCCTACCGGCGTCGTCAAGAACTGTCATTGCGCCGAGGCCGCCGACATCGAACCGGAGCCGCCTCACGGCGTCGACACGACTCCAGCGGCATCGGAGCTTCATAAAAAGGGCAGTAAGTGGAATAGAGGGCGCCTAAGGCCCTGTGGAGCCCTAAGAGACCATCCTAGGGGCTAGAGAGGTGCTGGAACCAGCTTGATTGTGCCAGGGGTGAGCTGAGACTAATACAGAGGGGTTGTGTAGTGTGGGAGAGCCAGATCTCTAGATTCCCCCTTGATCTACCTCAGTTTAGGCCTCAGCCTTGTCCACGCCAGGGAGTATACCCCTCAGGCCATCCAAATCTCTACAAGCTGGGATTGGGTCAAATCATCCCATAGTACCTCAGGAATGTGAACTGATTTTCAAGTGTCACTGTTGGCTTTTATTATTTATTGAGAGCACTGTATTTATTGTATTCATCCTATTTATTGCCTCACAGTATTTATTGTTTCACAGTATTTATTGTCGCACAATATTTATTGTCTCGCAGTATTTATTGCCTCATAATATTTAATTACCTGTTATGTAATGCACTTATATTTATGCCTTGATTATTTATGATCTACCTTATTTATTGAATCGTTAAGATAGTATTTATTTGACGTACCCTTCCACAGGAAAAGCCTTGTGTACTGTGATTGTATTATTATTTATTTAATCAGCAACTAAGAGAAAAGAAGATAAAGAGATATATTTTCAGTATAATTTTTAAGGTGTAGTGTCGTTTTTGGAACGGATGAACGCATGGTTATTGTGAGGGTGTGACGTATGCTTAGCACGGTGCCTGATCCCTGACCACTCGAGCCAAGCTACCACAGTGTATGTCTGGGAGAACACCACCACCCTTCCAGTGTGGGAGTGTTTTTCTAACAAGGAGCATACAGGTACATGTAATTATTTTGTAAATTATAAACAATTTCTCAAGATACACAAAATCCAAATAGTATTGCGCAAGGAGTCTTGAAATCTCTTTTACCAATTATTCTTTATTTGTAGTCAAATGTATCAGCCCAGCCAACCCGTTTCGTCCAACATGGACTTCCTCAGGGTTGGATATATCGTCAAGTTGACGGATAGACATACAGCTTTTGAACTTGAGCAGAGAACACGGCAGTATGGATATAAGGCAATAATCCTTGGAAGTTTTGATTGACCGGACGCTACGGGGATTCCCAGCGTTTGTTCACTACGAAATATAAAAGAAGATTGCTACAGCTATCTTTAAAAGATATATCCAACCCTGAGGCAGTCCATATTGGACGAAACACGTTGGCTGGGCTGAAACATTTGACTACAAATAAAGAATAATTGGAAAAATAGATTTCAAGACTCATTGCGCAATCATTTTTGCATTTTGTGGATCTTGAGTAATTGTTTATAAATTACAGAAGAATTACGTGTAACTGTATGCTCCTATTCATTGCTTAGTTATTTGGATAGAAAGTCTTTCTCTTTTATTTGTGACTTCTAAGCGGTGGGGTCACGGGAAGTTCAGTATTACCAAGCTATAAATATATTGAGAATTATTATACTAGTGCAGCCTACATTGCCTACACTGCTGTCCTCACAACTCTAATCTCTATTTGAATAATTCACAGTGCTGTTTCATTCACTGGGTTTACTTTTGCTAAATTCAGGGGATGTTCCATTTCAGCAACCACCGTAGCACATTGTGCAGAATAACTTTCTTCATTGTTATAGCTGGCAGAATATTGTGGTATTGTAATGCTATGGCACAGGCACAGGATTGCTACTTAAGATCATTATTGCAGCTACTAATCCTACAGCCAGTTACTCGCTGCAGGAGGATTTTACAGTACAGTTCATCAAGTAGCACTTCACCCTGTCCTTACAGAATCCTTCTCACCAGCTCCAGATGTCCTTGACTCTAAGGTGGCACTTTATCAGAGGTACCTGCCTATAGAGGTTCATCTCTAACATAGCAAGGCAAGCCACCTGCTAACCATGATCCCAAATAGGATGCCAGATAGCGATAATTACTTCCTCGTCCCTCTTCCCTGTCACAATCCTTACCCAGTGAGCGGTAGCTCCTCCCATCAGTATAATCACCAAGCTTTAAATCTTCCTGTTTCCAATACCTCCAACATGGTATCCGGTTTACTTCCTTTCACATGCCATAAAAAGGCAAGGCCTCAAACTTCACATCCTGTTTTGATTCTTCAGTGGTTAGCCACCAAGCTAAGTGGTAAGAATTCTGTTTGTGGCTAATGAGGGTTTGCTGAGCGACCCTAAGATTAATTTTAATTTAACGCTTGGTAAGAGGTCTTGCTGAGGGGACCCAATTGGTGTGAGCAGACCGCATCTAAGAGCTCCAGCTTAGCTGAGCCAGTACGGCGTTTGGTATTCAGGTTCTCAAGCCTACTTGCCGTCTTTATGCTGCATGTCTCTATGGCAAGGCTGCGCTGGGAATATCATTAGCGTATAGGCTTGTAGTCATAAAGATGGTTGTGTTACCCAAGTTTTTATACCTGTTTATTAATATCCCAATCCCACTAACAGGGGCCTTTTTTAAAACATTACAATCCTGCTTAACAACACTTGCGTGGGCTGGCTAACAGCCTAGGATAGGCTGGCAGATGCACACCCCCCCCTTATCTTCAAGGTGGGTTAGTTGCTCCAGATTTCTATCTACACTACCTGTGCGCTCAGGCCCACTTTGCACACTACTGGGTTGACCTCCAACGATACATGGCAAACACTGCTGTAGAATATGAGGAGCCACACCCAATCCCCGTTAGTGCGGACATCCAACAATATTAGGTCCCTCAGCCCGGTACACAGCACAAATAGAGCGCGGCAAACAATCGCAACGCAAACTAACAAAACCCCACTGTATGCACCGTTACTTCAGCTAACACACAACCCATCCTTATCAGTCACAAGGGAGACGGGCGCTGACCTTTTAGCAGGAGGCCGGGGTTAAAACCATGGGGGATGCTTTTCCTGCAGTTTCTTTTCTTACAGTCACGGAATTCGGGAAAGAACGGCCCTGCACTGCATTACAGAGTTTTGTAGCAATGAAAGCGCTATTCCTAAGCTTTCCCAAAGAATCACCTACATTGACCTCACTGCAATCCCTGCTTGCATGCACTGATGGGAAAAAAGTTATTACCAAACTATACGGTTCTTCACAGAGCAGGGTTCATAGATAAAGCCAAAGAGAGATGGGACACAGCTCTGGGTGCCCCGATAGCACAGACAGATTGGGAATTCTGCTGTGCTGTTGGACAGGCTTACCCCAAACTGCATATTCAGGAGACAGTCCAGCGAGATTTGTAAGAGGATGTATAGCTTGTGCTTGTACTGATAAATTGCATACTGTGAAAGGAACACCTGTGATAGCCATGGAATATTCAGAACATGCATGGCAAAGAGTAGGGATAGATGTGAGTGAACCATTTGAGACTTTGGGAACAGACAAGGTATTTGCCATTATATTAATGGATTATTATTCCCAATGGCCAGAGATTACGTTTGTTAGAGAGGTAAAAGCAAAGGTGGTGATTGAATTTTGCAAAAAAGTGTTCAGAAGAGAAGGATATCCGGAATAATTGATATCAGATAATGGACCTCAATTTGTAGCAAAAGAAATTGAAGAAGATGTTTGGATCACAATGGGATTAGTTCATAAGAAAACCACTGTATATCACCCATGTGAAAACGGTCTTGTTGAAAGGTTTAATTGGGTGCTTGGAGAAAACATACAACTATCTCTACACAGTGCATTAGATTGGAAAGAGGAAATCAAGAAGATGGTGTGGAATTATAGGACTATTTCACACTGTCTGACTGAGGAAATGCTGCTCATATTGTTAAAGGGAAGAAGGGCTAGTTCAGTAGTTGTGCCAGCTTGGGTGAACAAGAGCAAAGTGCCAAAGGTGAATGAAGATATGATGGGAGAAAGAGTGTAGGAAACAGCAAAGATATTGGTTGGTGAAGGGAGAGGGTGTGGAGAGTGAGCTACAAAATTCAAAGTTGGTGATTTTGCAAGAGTGAGAGAATTACATATATCCAGGAAGGGAGACTCTAACTGGTCAGAACCAAAAAAACATGCAAGAATTGTTGAGATTTTTTGTTATTGTGGAGGATGGAAAACGATGGAATATAAGGTATGTAATAAAGTGTAGTGAGGTGGAATTGGCACATTCTAATGCAGGAATGAAACATTTAAGTGAAGAACCAAAAGATAGGAAAAATGCACTGACCAAATTGAAACTTGAAGAATTAAAACATGTAAATGCAGAATTAAAAAAATTGTAAAACTGCAGTGACTAATTTGAAACATGATGATAGGGAACCAGTGTGTACAAGTAATTGTCAAAGAGTTACTCCATAACAAATCAAGGATTATGTCTAATGTATAGTTGTACACATTCTTGTACATTTTTTATTAGTTGTAAACATTTTTTGGCATGGTCCATGTTATATTAGAGTGAATGTTAGAAATGTGTTAAATATGTAACAAAGTTATGTGGCATAAAGTTCTTTTTGGGGCATATCAGCCACAACCGGCGATAATTATCGCTAAGCGCACTTAGCGCTAGGATAGTTATCGCCGGATAGCGTGGATTTTTACCGCTGAGATAGCGTGCTATTAGCAACGCTTATCTCAAAAGCGATAAAAATCCTAGCGCTAACTGCCAAACGTGAGATTATCGCTGGAAACCCAGCGATTATCCCACAAAGTTTGGCGATAGCTTGCTGATAGGGCCTCACATACTTAGCCATGATATCCACCTACCATATGATATCATGGCTAAGTCAGTTTCAAAGCAGGCGTAAGGAAAGTAGCGATAACAGAGGTTATCGCTCCTTTTCTTGTCGCTATGCTGCTTTGCGTGAGGCTTGCTAATAGGAGTAATGTCGCTTAGCGACATTTCTCCCGTTATCCTGGGGAGGAACGCACACTTTGCATCTCATTGGAGATGCAAAGATGGGCATTAGGAATTCAGGTGCTAAGGCAAGGTTTCACGCGATAGCGTGACCTTGCTGATATAGCGATAAAATTATCGCCGCTTTTCGTCCGAAAACGGATGCAAATGCACCTTGTAGCTACGCCCCTTAATTTGTTAAATTAAGGGAGATATGTTGTATATAGGTAAGTGGTTGCCATGTCAAAGACCTGGTGATGGCAATGATGTAATAGAGTAGGGAATGGAATGTGGGATGATGTTTGTGTACAGACTGTCGGTTGCTGCCTGTCTAGAGCACAGGCTAATGGTTATCTATACCTCTAAATAAATAAGTTATCAATCAATTTGCAGTGAATTTTCTTGAAGAAGAAGGACGTTTTATCGCCGATTTCTCTGCATAAATTGCGGTCATTAGTTAAGTCTTGCTGGGCAACACTATTTAATGAAATGCCTCCAGAATTGGGCGCATATTAATGCTTGGGTGTTCTTAGAGTATGGTGGCTAAAAAGTGTGCAGAGATTCGGCACAATATTAAACAAAATGCTGCTGTTAAGGAGCAAGCTTTAGCTGTTCCTATCATGTGAAATTTGCAGCAGATGATACAAAATGTAGTAGCTGTTGCATTTAAAGCAGGGGTATCCTAAGCTCAAAGATGTATTGAAGCACATTAGACTTAATATGCCATTTCCAGATCCCGCAATGCTGGATGTATCTTGGGATTACTTTTCACACTCCAACAGGAAGGAGCCTGCATCTCTTCCTCTGCATAATGCAGTTAAGGAAGTGTTGGAAACAGAGTGGGAATTGGTGGATAAATACAGCTTTCCACATTTTCTGCCTAAGAGGTACAATTTGCAGGGTGCTTCAGATTAATTTCCATCCGTCGTTAAAGTTGACTTGCTAATGGCAGGTCTTTCCACACAAGGGCCAATCATTTCAGAAGGTGCCACACCATCATATCCCGTGGATAAGAGGATGGATTTGGCTAAGAAGAGAGCCTATGCTGCCTCAAACTTCGCTATAAGGTCTGATGAAAGAATTTCAAGGGGTAGCAGAACTCTTAGATCAAGGATCAGATGTGATACCAATCTTTTCAGAAATGGAACAGTGTGGGAGGTTTATCTATGTAATTATGGAAGGCTAATACATCTCAAAAGAATCTGCTTAAGAAGATTCCTTTTTTGTGACCTAAGCTATTTGGGAATGAGCTTGATGAAGACGTCAGAAAGAATATACAAAGCTACTAGCTCCGGTGAAACAGCTCTCAAGAGGAAGATATTCAGGGGCTTGTAGAGCTTTGACCAGCCTTTCATTTCAGAATGGGAAAGCAGCCCTTTCGAGGAATTGGACGTGGTGGGCGCGTGGGGGGGACAGGGGGAGGGGCCCTTCATCTGACAAATCTCGGTCTCAGCAGCCTGGAGCAGCAAATCAAAATCAGGCTACCTCCAAATCATGTCTATCCCTGGGCAAGTTACTTGCTTCCATATTTAAGTTCTTCCTGAAGGTCTGGGAGAGATCTATCCATGACAAGTGGATGCTGTAGGTGATTCAAAAAGGATATAGAATAGACATAATTTCTCCTCCTCCTGAGTATTTTTGTACATCCCCTCTTCCAGGCAAAGCAGCGAAGAAAGAGACATTTGCAAAAGAAGTGCAGAATCTGTTCAGGTAGTGTGGAAGAGGAACATATTCAGTCTTGTTCTTGGTAAAGAAACCATCAGAAGAGTATAGACCGGTTCTGGACCTGAAGTCTATGAACTATTATGTCCCACACATAAGATTCAAGACACTCATGCTGCAAATAATTGTCCCATTTGTGAAGAAGGGACATTTGTTTGGCACCTAGACCTCCAGAACCCTTACCTACATGTAACAGTGCTTTCGGCATCTCAGAAGTATCTGCGATTCTGTATAGCTCAAGATCATTATCAATTCCAAGTACTTCCTTCTGGATTGTTTTTTCATGTAAGGTCTTCACTAAGGTGCTGACTGCATTGGTAGGATTTATTCACTCTTGGGGCTTCAGTTATTTCCATACCTCAATGATTGACTCATTTGTTCTTCTCCTTACAAAGCACCAGAAGTGGTATGCAAAGTAATACAGCATGGTCTACTCATGATAAGGTACTTTCACCAGAGCTTCAGTTTATGGGGGGGCGGGGCTATTCAATCAGCAAGAGGTCAGATACTGAATTCAGACTTGACGATTGTTATCCAGTCAGTTGGCTCCAGTCAAAGGATGGTTGAGGATACAGGGACTAAGGGCATCCACAGACCTCATCCTTCCCTGGGCCAAGTTGCATGATTTCCTTCACTTCTTCATTTGGTAATATGCACCCACTGGTAAATCCCTCAGGATTCTTACCAATTAGTGACTCCTCTCTTGTACCTTCCAGTTTTACAACAGCTCCATTTGTGGGGCATGATTGTTGGAGTGCTAAACCTGGAATGTAGGGGTTGTTCTCCAGAAGTAGCCTAATTACTTCAACAATCCAGATGTCACTCAACTTTACAGGCATATTCAAAGCACTGGCATTCCTTTCATAGATAAAAAAGTGTAATAAAAAGAAATCATCAGGATTGTTAATGGAGCCAGTTAAAATTTTGGAATTCCTCAAAGAGGACTTTGACATGAATCTAGCAGTTTTAACCTTAAGGTTGCAATAGGCACCAGTAACAACTTTCGGAAATCCAGACTTTGAGAACGTGGCTCCTATGATGGGAAGGTTGTTAAGGTGTTTTATGCTTGAAAAAAACACTCTTTTTTAGTCCTTTACCAGCATGAAATCTATCTTTTGTATTACAGGCTTTGCCGAAATAGTTGTTTAAACCTGTAGAACAGGTCGAATTGAAAATCCTGTCATACAAAATGCTTTTTGGTGGCCATTTCCTCTGCAAGAAGATGTGAAGAATTAGTTTTGCTATCCTTGGACACTTTTTTGAGGTTTCTACCAGACATGGTGATCCTACGTCCCTGCCCCCAGTTTGTTCCCAAAGTAGAACTACCTTTTCATTGTTCTGAGGATTTCGTTTTATCTGCTTTTTGTACTCTACATTTGGAGGAGGAAATTCATTCACATACTTTGGATGTAAAAAGAGCTATGTCAATATATTTAGCTAAAGCTGTACCATTCAGGAAATATGATACTTTAAAAAATATTTTGATATGGCTGATCGGGGATTAAAAACGGATTAAAACCATTTTATGCTCCCTTAAATAGGTGGTTGAAGTTGGCTACTATCTCAGCCCATGAGGCACTAGGAGAGAGTATTCCAAATTTAACCCAGGGTAGGTCCACCTGCATTGTGACAGCCTCCTGGGCTGTGATTAAAGGTGCTACTATGCAAGAAATTTGTAATACAGCAACGTGGGTTCTCTGAACACTGTCCTAAGCCATCATGGACAAATGCTTGTGGGAAGCAGTTCCGCTGCCTTTGGAGCTTCATTTCTGAGCACTACAGAAAATCATTGATGAGGTTATTCATGATTGTATCACATTTATACCTGAATAAACACATGCATTGATGTTCATGTTCCTTCCCTTATAAAACTGAATGTTTGCTTGAGTAGCGTTGGGGTTCCATTCCAGTCATGAAATCTGATAAGGTATGGACTAATATAGATGTATGCAAGAAAGCCCTAATTATCCATTGATAATTAATGCTCCCTCTTGTCACTAGTGAATTCCCTAGGAGCAGGGTGAATAATTATATGTGCCATTAAAATCCTTAAGGTTATTATCTAGCCCTTATTGTTTCTAAGTGCCTTTTAAACAATGTGCTCCTGACATCTTGAAGAGAGGGATATTTAATTTGTCTTTTAAGTACATATAAAAGAATCTCCACAATTTTAAAGGGCAGGTTAGTCATGATACTTGTGGGGATAGGCACTAGAAAGATAAATCCACATGTTTTCTGAGACCTAGTCTTAATTAAGGTGTAATGCACAAGAAGGTACCTTCACCTTTAGTGTGAAGTTCCTTAACATGAATGTTCTAAGTTGCACACATAATTAGCATTGACCCCCTTTATCTACAACTCCCAAAACTTTACAGCAATAGGTATCAAATTTTATAGAAAAATGACCCCTCTCTCTTTCTTTTCCCTGGTCCAGAAAAAATGTTTTTGATGGATACTTCTAACTGTAGGTTCCTCAGCTTAGAATGTTCCTAGGTACTGGAATTACAACTGCCCTTCATTAGGGCTAAGACCAATGATTTGACACAAAGTTTGCATCCTGGTCAGCAAAATCAGCACTTTCTTTCATTTAATTACACCCTCACAGATACTTTGATGGCTACCTGGTCCAAACAATGTTCTTGCCCATATGTTAGTTGGCAGGTGGCCAGGCCACATTGGCCGGTGAGGCAGATTTTTTCACAAAGCACCCTACCCCTGAAAGTTTCATTGTACAGTAAGCTGAATCCAAATTAATTTCTGATCAATCCCACAGATTGAGAATCCTTAAGGATTGATGCCCTCAGCAAACAAATGTTTTGTTGTCTGCATGGAGCTGGCAGTCATAAACACAGTCTATCGGGCCAATATACACATACCATTTGGGACATGACCAACAAGATCTTGCCAGTGGTCATGGAGGACCTTAGAGCCTTTGTTGCTCAGATGAGATATGATGGGCAAGACACAGGAAAGTATAACATCCATGTTGGCTTGGATACCACAGTGCATTGGCAGGGTAGTCAGTACCAGTGTTGTGTTGTGCTTCACAGACACGCTTGGATGAGATCAAATGGATTTTCTGGTGATATCCGTGCGTCATCAATCAACATGCACTTTGTTGAGTCTCTCCTCTTCAGAGAGAATGTGCTCGGGAATGTTTTAAAGACAGTAGAGCTACAGCGCATTCCTTGGGGCTGTGAATTGAAAAGCAATTCACCTAGCATTTCTGTAAATTCTGGTACTATTCCAGGGGGCTGGCCTATAAGCAGCAACAGCATTCTCAGACATGAATTTAGCAGACAGCCTGGTCCATTCATGACTAGAGACACAAAACTGGCAGACAGTGCATAGGTCAGCATTGTAAATAGTGCTGCAATTCCTCTCCCCCTGCTACAAAAGCCAACTAGCATCTTTAGTTTCCCTCAGCCGTTCATGCCCAAACAGAGGGGACAGAATTGAACACTTCTTCCAGGTTGGTGAGCCATCATGTCTGACAGTTGGTTCTTCCAGGCTGTTAAAAAGAACCATGCCATACATTGTTTCTCTGCACCACTCAATACCCCTCCCACACCAGAACAAATTTCAGAGGAGCATTTGACCATTGTGCTGCAGATGGTACACCTGTTGCTCTCAAAATGTGCCATAGAGTGGGTCCCGGATTTGGAGTAAGGTGGGGGGTTTTATTCCCACTATTCTTTGTCCCAAAAACCAATGGGACCACAGATCTATCTTGGTCCCTTGACCTCCAAACGCCTTCCTGAAGAAGTGCAAATTGATATTGCTCACATCGGCTCAGATCCTTTCCACCCTGGGCCACAGTGACTGGATGGTCGCTGTGAAATGATATGAAATGATAGTGTGAAATGATAAGGAGCGAAAAGACCTTAGTCTTTTCCCAAGAAATAGAAAGCGGCAATAACTCTTCAAAGGAACTTTTTAAAACGGTGTTGTCCCTTACTTCACCACACTTTCCAGAGATTGTACCAACTGAATCTCTGTGCGATAAGATCGCCATGCACTTTGTGCATAAAGTAGAGAAGGTAAACATTGTTTACCAAGCATGCGATACAACGCATGCCACTACAATGTGTAGTTACGACTTGCGTTGTAATGGTATGCGATGTAACAACGCGGTCGTTGTAACAACTGCATTGTAATGGCATGCGTTGTAAACGCATGCAAACTAACGTGGCATAGTCAGTAAAGAGTACCTTCAACAAAGTAAGCAGTCTCAGATCCAAGGAGAAACTATCCACTCGTGACATTGAGCCTGTATCAGTCCGACCCATCAGGGAGTCGAGTTCTGGAACGTTCACTGATCTGGACAAGGCACAAGTAATGGATCTAATGGCAAAAACGAAATCAGGATCACCGACCGACCCCTGCCCAGTGGCTGTGGTAAAACTGGCCCAAAAGGTAGTAGCGGATTGCCTGTCAAAAGTCTTTAACTCTATCTTTAAGACAGGAGTATTCCCTAAGATGTAGAAAACAGCCTCAATTCCGCCTACCATAAAATATCCAACTGAGACCCGTGGGACGTTAATAACTATCGTCCCATATCAAAACTACCTTTTACGGCTAAATTCATAGAGAGAGCCTTGAATAAACAGCTTATGGAATATATTGATGCACATACCTGGCTAAATGAATCACAACAGAGCTTCAGAGCCAGACACAGCACCGAGTAGGCCCTGATTAAATCGGTCGAGGAAATCAGGAAAGCACTGGACAACGGTGGGAAGGCGGTCTTCGACACTGTCCACCATACTATCTTGGTGAAGAGGATAGCAGCTATAGGAGTGCAGGGATCAGCTCTCCATCTGCTTGAATCTTTTCTGGAAGACAACACAACAATTTGTAGCCATGGATTCGTATAAGTCCAAATCTTTTCAGCTCCCATGTGGAGTACCACAGGGCTCCTCTGTAAGCCCTACCCTTTTTAACGTATACATTGCGGCTCTGGCTCCAGTGGTAAGATCTTTTGGCTTTGCCTTAACTTCTTACGCTGATGATACGCAAATTGTCATAGTAGTCACAGATCAACCCCACACCATTAGTAAACAATTTTGTGATGGCATGTCAGCAGTAAGTTCTTGGATGAGTTTTAACCGTCTAAAGCTAAACAGTAACAAAACTGAGGTTGTGCTTTTTGGTAATGATCTCTCTTTCTGGTCCCCTAGCTGGTGGCCAGCGAATCTAGGGAAACTGCCCAAGCCAGTCAAAAAAAGCCAAAAACCTCAGGATAATTATAGATAATAATAATTTCATTTGCCAACCAGATCAATCCTTTGGTATCATCCATCTATTTTATCCTAAGAAAAATCTGAAAGATTCTGGCATATATTCCAGAAAATATCCAAAAGTTGGTCATATCGGCTTTGGTACTGCCAAGACTAGATTATTGCAATGGCCTATACTTCAACCTCTGGGCTCAACACCTTAGGAAACTTCAGGTACTGCAGAACACAGCAGCCGGAGTTTTAACTCGTACCCCTAAACATGTCTTAGTCAGGAAAACCATCAAGCAGCTGCACTGGCTACCAGTGAAGGAGAGGATCCATTTCAAGGCTTTGTATTTTGCTTACAAAGCCTTGCATATCAAGGACCACCATATCTAGACCAGAAACTCAGATGGTACATACCTAACAGAATACTTAGGTCGTCCAGGTGAGCGCTATGGTGGTACCAAAATTCAATAGAAAGAACTGGGGCAGCAGAAGTTTCTATCTAGGAACAGCAACAATCAGGAGCAAACTTCCTTTACCCATTCGATCCGCCACCTCCCTTCTTAATTTCAGACGTGAGCTGAAAACCTGGCTTTTTAGCTTATCAGCTTATCAGCTTCCTACTTTTCCTGACAACTTCCTGGGCGGAAGTCAGGCAGGAGACAGGAAGTCAGGCAGATCGGATCGGATCGGATAGGAGCAGCCGTGAGTCGTACCGTGCCGTGAGCTGCGAGCCGCGAGTTGTGGTGGGCCTACGGGAGATACTGCGGGCCAAGTCCGAGCCCCGAGCGCTGAGTTCACAGGAGTGACTGTGAGCTCCAGCTGTGGCATGCCGTGCCGTGCCAGCTTGCCGTGGTGCTGTGGTGGAGCAGGTACAAGGCATTAAACTCCCATCCTGACGCTGGACAACAGCAACAGGGGGAGCAGTGGTCCTGAAGCCTGAGAGCCAGAAGCCTGAGGTGCAATAACCGTACCCGTACCCACCTTGCCCGACTCGACCAGGCAGGCAACACCAACTAAGACAGCTACGTGCGATGAGTAGCGAGTAGTGAGCGCGGCCACCATTAGTTGTGGCCCCGGAGTGTGAGCCTAGGGAGGCCACGGAGGTGGCCCGACTAGGTCGGGTAAGGCTTGTGGACCACTTGTGAGCCCTGCTCGCTCTGGAGGGGTGGGCAAACAAGGCAAATAGGAGGGCAGCGTATGGCTGGTGAAGCAAGGAAGCCTGGGGTTGCCTTCTATTGTTTGCTGCCACTGCTGCTGTGCTTTGACCCCTGACCCCTGAATCAGTGCATCAATTCCAGGATCAAGGCGGCCCCCCTGGCGCTCCCGGTTGGGAGCTAAGGAATCAGTGCATCAATTCCAGGATCAAGGCGGCCCCCCTGGCGCTCCTGGTTGGGAGCTAAGGACTATATCGGCTTGGGGGATTGAGCCTCGCATCGGCTGAAGTTATTACTTTATCCAATTTAAGCCCGAGTCGGGGTGCTACTAATGAGGCAAACCCTAGACCTGGCAAAATATTATAATCGTCCTTCCATGCCACAATACCAGATATGCATGAGGTCTGGGAAAGAAAGTCGGACCATCACAAAGGTTATCAACAACCGGAAAAGGAAAAACGAGATCCTTAGTGAATCCATCAACTGCCAGGAAAAAACAGCTATAATGGATATAACGGCCATTAAGGACCATGTTATGTTGGTGGAAATAGATAGAGCAGTAGATAGAGCAGCATCCCCACTTGCGAAACCAATAAAGACCTGCTACCAACCCAAAATATACTCAAAATTTTCATTTGTAAAGGACGCAGGGGCTGTGCTAAATTTTGCCAATAACACGCAAAAGGGGCTCCCCTCCCCACTACACCCAAAAATAACTGCTTCAATATGAATAGGTATATCAGCCGAACCCGTACTGGGAAATGGTAGTGGTAGAGAGTACTACTCAGAACAAAAAATTGATAGAAGCGAAGAAGAAAAATTAGATCAAGATCGGAAGGAAGCCAAGGATTGTAAAGACAAGTTCACAGTTAAACACATCGTAAAAGGGAAGAGGGAAGCTAGGCATATCTCAGGAAATTTGCTTATTACTTGTTCCCTGGAGGCCCCTAGAATACCATTGGAACCAAATATTAAAATCCAGACTCGCCAACATGTAATGATTGATGCGGCAGCGACACATCTGGAAACAAAAGCCCTCTTATCCATCTTTGACACGCTCTTAGAAAGCAAAGCTGATATTGCCACCTTAGTTGAATTACCAACAAAAACTGAAGAAGCATGGGACCCACAAGTGAGCTCTGATGCATAGCTCCAGACTACAATACCCCCAACAAGAGAACACAGCATAGCCGGGACCAGGGAAAGGATTTAATGAACGTCGAGTTCAAAGATCCAGCTCCAGTTGGACAACAGTTAGAATTCATGCACAAGACTTCTGACAGCAGAATATAGAAGACTGGCGTTGAACGAGTAGAGAACCCTAGTCTCGTAGCCATCAGCATGTCCTTTCTCACAACAGAAGAGTGGGAAAAACTGGTCACTACATATTCCTCAGAAGAAAAAGGATACATCAAGATACAGGAAATTCAATAAAGGATGTGACCAAGGACTCATCAACTGAAGGGAATAAATTATGGGTTTCCCTTTTAAACACCATGCAACTCTCAACAAAGGCCATGTAATATCACTCAGATAAGATGGACATCCAACTAACTCTTCTTAATTGTTTAGCCATGCATGTTACAAGCATTGATAACAAGCTGTCGGAATTGAACAATTTGATTAAGAGAGTTCAATCCGAAACGGCAATAAGCCCCCCGAGCTGCGCCTGCTATTCAATTATTGATAAACTCGCTACTCTACCAGCAGTGATGGTAGATCTCCTAGTGGACATAAAAACACAAACAATGCCAAAAATATAGGAAATTTCAACACAGATTGAAATAGATTAGAAAACATACCAGAAAGAGAACCCTGTAATAACCTAATAGAAGCGGTACTTCACCGCTCCAAACCTAACGAGAATGAAAATACTTTGGATGACTCCTCCTCTGAGGACGGAAAGAATCTGTGGAAAGGAGAAGGAGTCGTCCTTGGGTCGGTTGAACAAGAAGAACCTTGGGATCAAGGTAACTTCAAGGGGGGTACGTTTTTGGGCCCTGTTCAAATAGGACTCCAAGACAATTTTCGACAAGAACAGCCGCGTCTTAGTAGCCTCACCAAGCAGACAAGCAATCCAGAAGTAGGGCATATACTGAGTAATAAAAGGCAATCGTCGAAACAACGCCGGAAACAGAGGAGAAAAGGGAGGAACAAAAACTCACCTATAAAGTCTTTCTTTCAATTAGCAAGTAAGACCCCAACAGGAATTCAAATAGATCAAAGAGAAACTGGTAATCCACCAATCCCACAGGTGAAGCAGATAATCATCAACAAATCTTGTCCAATGGGGTCAGAAGATGCAGGAAAGACCCCCCTGAGTGAATGTAAGACCTCAGAAGCCAACAGACCAACAGAACAGGCTGCAAACAATGTGGAAATGGCAAAAGAGGGGAAAATTTACTCCTAGGAGGCAGCAGCCGTAAAAGTGTCCACCAAGCCGACAGAAGTAGCCGATATTAAATTAAAAGTGGTAATAGCAAACAAGGCGGATAGAGAAACCCAGCCACGCCGAATATTGTGGAGGAAGGAAACAGAGTTAAGACTTGAAACACCTCAAAACAGCTTCCGACGGGAGGATTCCAAGATAATTCTGTTAATTCCAGAGTTTAAATCGAAAGGTCGGGGAGATATCCTAAATAGAAGCAATATTTTCCGATTGCTAATTTCCATCAGTAATCTGGCCCGCACAGACTCAAGATCTGGAATCCGTAGAATTTGAAATGTTTAAACACCTGTCGGAACAAGAGATAACAAAAACAACCTGGGCCACACGGGAAATAGTGGAGAAAATTCCAAAGGAGGAACATCAATTAGAAGCCTGGGGGATCCGACTAAAGCGCCATCACAATGTCGGCAACCCAGAGCCATTACTCAGCCACCACCAAGAGCATAACGATAAAAAGTAAAGAAATACAAGGTCCTCTGGGCTAACCAAATCTGTGCTTAAAGGGCCCCAAAGTATTTCTGTGGAGGTCATGGACAGTAACACTCCGAGTCTTTGGGACAAAGGCGAAAACGATACAACAAAAGACTGGACCTGGATAACAAAAGCTATAAACACCAGGCCTGAAGGCCCATGACAGATCACGGAATAGGAAAAGAATGTTCCACAGCCAAAGCTTTGTTCTTGGAATATAAATGGTCTAGGATCCAAAATCACGGACAAAGATCTACTGATGTACTTCCAATAATTTGATCTAATCTTACTCCAAGAAACCTGGTTGGAAAAGCCGTTCCACGTGCAAGGCTACAAGTCATACCATCTTCCAGACAGCAGAAGTTCGAAATTCGGTCACTTGAAAGGAGGTCTTACTACATATGCCTCAATAAAGACCATAAGCACAGCTAAAGAATTGACCAGCAAAAACACATCAACTAATGGAATAAAAACCATACAGATGGAGATAGCAGGCCCCAAAAATAAACAACAGCTAATACTTGTAAATATTTATTTACATCCGAGCGAGAAAAAAACTGGTGCAAAACTTCTGGTGGCAGAATTGACATGGCTAATTACTGAAGAGGCAACTTCGAATTATATTGTCTTAGGAGACTTCAATATGTTCCTTTCAGGGTGTGCTGACAATGACCAGCCGGTAGAAGATCAATTGTCGGCATGGGGTGCCACCCCAGGATGAAAGCAAATGGGGCAAACAAACTAGGGCATCCAAAGACCTGCTGAAGGACTTAGAAAGTTTGAGCCTGGTAGCAGTAAATGGTCAATTTGCGGCCGATCGCCCTCAAGCAGCAACTTTTCATAATACCGTGGCAAGTACAGCAATGGACTATACTTTCTTATCTTTATCACTTTTTAAATCAATTAAAGATTTTAGGATTGGAGCATCAGATTACAGTGACCATCTGCCACAAGAGCTTACACTTGTCGTACATGGAACAGCACTTACTTTTCCAACCAAAGACCTAAATTCAGTGGTCACATCAAACTGCAAGAGAATTAAATGCAAAACGAGTGATCCAGAAGAGCTTTTGACACAGGCAAAAAATTGGCGGGAAGAAATTAAATTGGTGAATGGCAATAGTCTGAAAGCCTGGGAAAAATTTACTAAAAGCTTTGGTCTAGTCAATTCTAAACCAAAACCAACAAAAGCAATTGTAGGGTCGAAGAACCAACAGGATACATCCTTCGGGCACATAAGTAACCAAAGACTCCATCTTTCAACAATCCAAACTGCTAAACTAAGGCAAATAAAGAGGGACATTAACAGAGCAATTCACAGTCTCCGTCAAAAGGGCCCTGTTAACAACATACAGACGGAATTGAGGAGGCTAAAGTCCAGTAAGAATAAAATCATTTGGCAAGCGAAACAGGAAAACGCAGATAAGATATGGCTAAATTGTTATATGATGCAAAAACCAACAATAGTGCCAGGTTTTGGCACACTGTGAACAACATAGAGAACCCAAGGGCTCCAGGAATCAACTCCAACATAACTGAGGAAGCCTGGGTAAATTATCTACTGCATCACTTTAATAGGGAAGTGGATGAAATCAAACAAGACGCCGTGGTTTGCCAATGAGACCGGCTGGTCCTAAAATGCCAAGTCTCGGAGATCCACTGTTCGTTTACAATAAAACAGATTGAGACCAGAATAGCGAAAGGCAGAAAGGAGGGGGCGCCCAGGCCCAACGGCATTCCACCAATAATATATAAGCAGGATATTGCCTCTCTTCAGTTACATTATGGAAGTTGAAAGAATTGCAGATTCCTGGAAGCGATCAATCATCTCACCGATCTATAAAAAAAGTCAGTAGGAATAAAACGAAGAACTATAGGCTCATTGCATTAATTGATGTTGATGCTAAATACTTTGCGGGCCTCCTACTGGATGAACTTACAGAGTGGGCATCAGGGAAAGCCTTAATTCCCATTAACCAAACAGGTTTCCAAAAATGCATGAGGACAACGACAAATATCCTCGCTCTTTCACTTTATTAGATGCTACCAAAAACATCAATAAGCGACTATTTGTTTTCTTATAGACTATACAGCCGCCTTCGATAGTATAGACGGGGAAGCTCTGGGCAAAATTATCTGGTTGGGAAATAGCCCCGAAACTCCTGAACCAGTTAATTTTACTCCATTCCAAGACATGACTCCAAATAAAGCTGGGGGCAGATGACTGCTTATCACGGAAAATACTGACTACTAAGGTGTTGGAGAAGGGTTGTGTCCTTGCCCTGACCTTGTTTAATCTCTCTATGTCTGATCTTTCAACAGAGCTAGACAATTGTAATCATCACACCCCGAATCTGGGGTCTAACACTGTTGAACTTACTGTATGCTGACGATCTAATACTGATTAGCCGAACCCCAGTCGGCTTGCAACACCTTATAAGCACCACAGGGAACTTTTCAGATAAGAACGGGTTATGTATAAACCTAGAAAAATCTAAAGTGATGGTACTAAATCAAAGCAGTTAAAAACAACAACTTCGGTGGGGGCTGCGGGGTCAGCAGTTGGAAACGGTCGAAGAATATAAGTACCTGGGTATAATCTTTGACAGGAAGGGCTCGTTCCTGCAACAGTAAGAGGCTAATAGAGCTAGAGGGACTACATTGGCCGTTGCGCTAAAGAATACCAAGCACAAAATAACAGGCCCAAACTTAACCCCTCTATTAGAGATGCTATGAGCAAGGCTTTTACCAACCATCACCTACGGCAGTGAATGTATAAGAGGGAGAGATGAGATCACCCTGGATAAAGTGGTGTCCAAAGCCTTGAGAATAATATTTAACCTCCCACAGTACACCTCGCCGGCACAAATAAGGCTAGAGTTTGGCCTCCAAAAACAGCAAATAACACGAAAGGGTGTCGCTGCCAAATGCTGGCACAAAATAAAGGGAGCTGAGTCTGGCACGCTGAACTCATATTAATGGAAAGAGCTGAAAAGGAAAAAAGACAGTCCAGCCATGGCTTACCTTCAATCGGCAATAGGTTCTCTTGCTTTCCAGAGCCTCTGGGAAACTATTGGGCCCCATAAATGTTTTAAGGAGCTTGTAAACAAATAAGTAAACTTACTGTCTCTGGAAGAAGATAAAGCCACACTAAACAGGAGGGCCCACGGATGGTTTGTTATCCAGTTATTCAAGGTGCCTGCCGCAAACTTATTTGGGAATAGGTTTCTCGAGAGCTATGAAGGGAAGTTATCTGCATCTGAGGTTGGGAATTCTACCGGCGAAGCAGCACCTTCCACCATGGAAATGTTTAGGCATAATAACAAATTAACCAGTTGGAGACTTTGTAGCGACCCTAAAGAGGATGTTCTGCATTTACTGTGCATTTTTTTTTAAACTCTTTTTATTAACATTGCTCAAGAGACCATACATTACAAGACTCACTTCCATTAGTACACAGTGAGGTGACCATCATACATCAATGATATTATTTTACCCAGAAAAGAGGAGACTATAAAATCAACTAGCATTCATTCCCCCATACTCATCCCTCTGTACTTTCGCCAGGGCACCCAAACCCTTTCCCATTTTTTAACACACTCCCTACTCTTGTATACTGTTTCCTCGGCCTGCTGGCACCAGTCGAGGTCTCTTTTCCAGTCCTCCAGCATCGGAGGCAGAGGCGCCCCCATCCCCTAGCAATGTTGCGCTTCGCAATCCCCGCTGCAAGAGCCAACCAATCAGAAACACCTAGAATCATTAATAAAAGCCACTTTGCATCTAGTGGAACCATCACACCCACCACCCTGGACATAGTATCTGTGACTTTCTGCCAGTACCCAGCAATCTCTGGACACTCCCATAGGATATGTAGGAAGGTTCCCTGCAGCTGGCATCCCCTAACGCACAACGCTGTAGGGGTCCTGCCCCATGTATACAGGTGAGTGCGAGGATAGTAGATGCGGTGTAATATCTTAAGTTGCACCAGACGGAATCTGGAGCAAATTGCAATTTCTCTGGGGCTCTGGATTGCCTCCTGCCACTCCTCGTCATCTATACTGCCCAATTCATTAACCCATGCCTCTCGGAGAGCAGTCAGGGGGTATGGTACATGGTTTATCAACTTACAATATATTGTGGAAGTCGCCTTCTCAGCAATAGGGTCAAGTAACAACCTATCTTCTAACGGGGAATAGTGTGGGACAGAGGCACCACTGTGAATGTGGGTGCGTAGTGCGTGTACAAGTCTCAGATGTTGATATCTCTGGGTGTGGTGCAGATTGTATTCACGCTGGAGATCCTCAAAGGTAAGGGGAGTGTCCCCTTTCCATACATCCCCCAAATACTCGATGCCAATCAATTTTCACCCTTTAAAGACTGTGAGGGCAGCCACTTCGTGCAATGGATCTCCCACCCACAACGGAGTTCTACCAGTCAGTTTCCCTGTCCACCCCAGTAGTTTATTAGCCTCTCTCCAGCACTGTATCACCACTTTAGTATGTTCCAGCCACTCTGGTCGTGATTTCTGGGAGTATAGGAGAGGTTCACAGTTCCCTCCCAGCATAACAACTCTAGCCGCCCTATAGGCCGGTTCCTCCGTGTCCACATACACCCAGTCGTTTATAACCTGGAGCTGCGAGGCCCAGTAATATAGCCTGATGTCAGGGATTGACAGGCCACCATCATACACTCCCTTCTGCAGCTTATGGAGCGCAATTCGGGGGGGATCCACCCTGCCACAATAACGATCTGACTTCCCAAGCTATCCGTGTGAAGACCGTCGGAGGGATCTGATAGGGGGTATTTTGGAGAACATACAGGAGGAGCGGTAGTGTCATCATTTTTAATAGGGCCGCCATACCCACCAATGAAAGTGAAAGGGTGCGCCAATGGCTGACATCGGCGCCTAGACGACTCATTTGGGGCCTGAGGTTCCTATCTAAAAAGGCCGTCTGGTTCCGCGTAATGTGGATTCCCAAGTAGTTAAAGCCCTCTATCACAACTGGGGCCGCACACCGCGTCGGAACGCTGGGGGGGACCCGATGATATTATAGCCCGAGTAACTGCAGAATAGCTCAAAGATGTGTAGCACTTGTGCCATCGAGTAGTATGGTCGGGCAAGGTACAAGACAATATCATCGGCATAGAGTGAAATGCCCTCTTCCCACCCCCCCGGCGCCACTATACCCCAGATCATTGGATCTCTCCTAATCCAGTGCGCCAGCGGCTCCAGCGCTAGGGCAAATAGGAGCAGGGACAAGGGACACCCCTGCCTAGTGCCCCTCCGCAACTGAAAGGATCTCAATAGCGCCCCGTTGACTCGCACCCGGGCCAGGGGCGTCTCATACAATAGCCTCACCCATCTTCAGAAATTGGGACCAAAACCTAGCCTGTGGAGCACCATGAACAAGTAGGGCCACTCAATGCTGTCGAACGCCATTGACGTGTCAAGTGCCATCAATGCCGTCTGTTGGTCCACGGGGCTGCCAGTCATGTGAAGTATACCATAAAGTCTCCGTAGATTATGTCTGGTACTTCTACAGGGCATAAACCCTGATTGGTCCACATGGACCAATTCTGTGATGACTGACTCCAGCCTATCCATTAGGGCCTTGGCCAAAACCTTGGCCTCCACATTAATAAGGGAGAAAGGACGGTAGGAGCTACACTGATCAGGTAGCTTTCCGGCTTTATGAATTACCACTATCGTCACTACTCGTTGGTCTGGCGAGAGTTGCCCATGGTCTTGCGCTTGAAGCAGCATATTTTGGAGCGGTGGTATTATGATTGAGGCCTGCCCTTTGTAGATCTCGACTGGGAGCCCATTTGGGCCCGATGCTTTCCCGGATTTAAGGGAGCCCAGAGCTTTACCCAGGTCCTCTTCCGTGAGGTCGGCCTCAAGCACTGCACGCGCTTCCCCAGACAAGGTGGGCAGGGCAAAGTCCCTCAACAATTCTGCGCAGTCATCTTCCGACCTGGTGCACACCGGCGCATAGACTCTCTCAAAGTGTGTGGCGAAGGTTTCTGAGATTTCGTTGCTCATCATTTTCAATGACCCCAATGTATCACGCACCCCCGTCACCCACGATCTCTCCCTATCGCGTCTTTCCAGTCACGCTAGGAGTTTCAGGGCCTTATCGCCTACATCGTATAGGCTGTCTTGCGTCACTAACACGTATGCTCACGCCTCGCCATCCACCAGGGCCCTCAGGTCCCGTTGTTTCAGCGCCAGTCCATGACGCAATTCAGCACATGAAGCCGTTGCAGTATCGCCCTCCAGTAGGCTAATTTCTTGCTCTAGTGCCCGAATCTGCAGGGATTCCTCCTTTTTCTGAGCCCCGATAAGCGCCTGTGCCTGTCCCCGCAACACCGTCTTGTAAGACTCCCATAGGGTAATGTGTGATTCTACTGACCCAGTGTTTTCTTTAAAATAGAGCTCTGAGCCCTCCCGGAGTTTATCTCTAAGCGTTGGGTCCCGTAGTCGCCAGGGGTCAATTCTTGGGAGCGCAGCTCTATCCAGTATCGGGCCTTTAAGAGTGACACACACTGGATAGTGGTCCGAAATACCCCTCGCCATGTGTCTAGAGCTAAGGAAGTCCCCCACCTTGTCGGTACTTGTAAAGAAATGATCAATCCTAGAGAAGACACAGTGTCGTGCAGAGTAGTATATGTAGTGCCTAAGGGATGGATTATGCGCCCGCCACAGATCTACCTAGCCCATGGGTATAACGAAGTTCGCTTGGCCACGTTCTCCCTGTCGGCCCGCATGGGAGCTAGACCGGTCGAGTTCCGGGTTCATGACTGCATTTGTATCCCCACCAATCAGGAGAGTGCCCGAGGGGAGATCAGTTAGGAATGAGCTGAACTTCGGTAGGATCACCGCATGAAGCTCCGGGGGTATATAGCAAGAGCACAATACGATCAGGCACTCCTCCCATTTGCCTGCTGTCGCAACAAAACAACCTCCATCGTCAGTCCAGGTGGCCGTGATAACTAGGGGTAGCGTGTCAGGATCCCCACCCCCCGAGCCCCAGATGAGAACCCGGAGTGGGCTATCAGTTTGTAACCAAAGCGATCTAATGCCTTACATTTACTCCCTCGCAAGTGCGATTCCTGAATTAATACAACATCTGGGAGTGCCTCTTAATATGCTGTATGACTAGTGTGCGTTTGATCTTGTTCCCCAGACCATTCACATCCCAGGGCCATATCTGCATGCTAGCCGGGTCCCCCATGACTTTGAACAAAGTAAATAATATTTGGGTGCCTCCTCACAACCCAGGTTTCCTTTGTGTCAACCTCTGATACCTGTTGGATATCTTGGTCTCAAGTGTGGTCCCCGTCCCCCCCATAACATTCAAACAGCAAACCCAACTCCCCCCTCCCTGCAACCCTGCTGGCTGAGTCCCCAACCACCCACCTCTCAAACGTGCAGAGGGCCTGTCGCCCAAACTGTGTAGAAAGAAACATTTGTGAGGAGCCGTGAGCTAGCCTCCAGCATGAAGTATTAATTGTCTGCTGACAAATATTGTCAAGCCCACATAATGGAGTTCAAAAGCCTCCCAACTCAATAATAAACAGAGACAGTCCATCAACACCTATATAGAAGGGAGAGGCCAAGGGGGGGCCATACGTTACGTGATTCTGCTAAACATCACAGATGCCTTGCACAAGTGGGCCCCAGTTCTCATGGCATCCCTCTCCGACCCCCACCCCACGCCCCCCCCAGGGTATATGGGGTGAAGTTCAGTTCCAGCAAATCAAGGAGTGTCCCACAGGTCACTTATCTGTCCGCTGCTGTTGCATCTGACCACTGGAAGCACTCTCCGCCTCCCGATTGTTCTCTTCACGGCTATTCTCCGTCGTCAGTCTATTTTTCCCCCCTTTGTGACAAACAGTCCGCCAGCCCTTCAACCAGTCACTTGCTTCTGTTGGTGAGTCAAAGAAGTATGTCTTTCCCGCATCTATTATTTTAAGTTTTGCTGGGAAAAGCATCATGTACTTCACGTTACGTTCCCTGAGAACTTTTTTGACGGCATCGAAAGACCACCACTGGCGCTGGACATGGAGCGTAAAGTCCGGGAAGAAACGGATGGTGGCATTCTTGTGTCAGAGGTTGCCATGCATGCACGCCGCTTGAAGGATAACATCCCTATCCCTGAAGTTCAGAATGCGGGCTATGATCATGCGCAGGGGCGCCCCAGGGCGTGGCCTGCCTCCTAAAGCCCTATGGGCATGCTCTACGGAAAAGAAGTTTGAGAGACGTTTGGGCTTCAGGTCATTTAGTAACAAATCCATTCCCTCCTGCACCCCAACGACGCGAATGTTGTAGCGCCGGGCCCTTCCTTCCTGGTCCTCAAGCTGGGAGTAGGTGTCCGACTGATTCTTCATGAGCATGGCAACCTGATCTTCAAGACATTTGGTTCTGGATTGTAGGCCCTCAATGCCTGTCTCTGCCAAGGACACCTTCTCTGAAATTATTCTCAGGTCTGCGCGCAGGAGGTTCACCTCCTCTGTGACGGGAGTCGAGCTTTGGCTCCAGGGTTCCCTTCAATTCCGTGATCGCCCTCATGAGGTCTTTTAATGAGAGGTCTGGGTCTGATCTCCTGACTCCTCCTGCGGACCCCCTCCTACCGCTCCCTCCTCACGTCCCATTGCCACTGTATATTTATCTATTTGGTTGGCCTGCCCGGGCCCCAGCACTCTATTTCGAACCATGGCGCAATCCGTGGGCCGCTAGCTACGTGATTGCTGATCAAGGGTGCCCGCGTAGCTGCTGGCACTGCGGGACCCACACGCCGGCCTCTCAGGAGCGTGCCTCACCTTCGCTTTCCTTACTGCAGGGCCACAGGCCACACCGCTCTCCGGTGTAGGGGTAATATACACACTCTTTTGAGGAGGATTAGAATGCCCTCCGCGATTCAACAGTTCAGGGCTGCTGCATAAATCCAAGCATTTCAATACAGTTAGCAGGCGGTCTCCGTTGCCCCGTTCCCAGAGACACCGCCCATGCTCGCGTAAGGTGGGGGGAGGGGGGTGTCATCATCGGCACCCAGGCAGTCCATTTATAATATTTACCCCAGTTGCCGGAGCCCTGATCGCCTTCAAGTACTGTACACCTACTGATGTCAAGACCACAGAAACTCCGCCGGAGACATGGAGCGGAGCGCGATCTCCCATCCCGGTCTTCACTGACCCATCAGCACTCCGCAAATCGGGACTTCAACCAGCGTCTCACTCCCACCAGTAAGCACGCACAGTTGCCTAGCTGTCTTCCGATAGCGGCTGCAGAGTCGCGGGTGCCTTTTTTGCCCGGCCGAGCACAATCACAGCAGAGGAGCTGAATCTATGGGCCACCCCCGTATCAGAGGTCCCAGGGAGGCACCATCTTGTCGTCGCGGGCCTCTTGCCCCGTCTATCACTCGTTGGCTTCCCAGCCCTCGAGCGTGATACTGAAAGGGATCACCAGGTCGCCGCTGCGTTTCCGCTTAATTGCTCACTAGACCGGGCCTGCTAGGCATCGGATTATGCCAGATGTATGGGCTTGAGCGCTGTCGGCTAGTGCAGCGTAGTTGAAGGCAGCCATCTTCATCGGCTGCTAGCTACGCCCCCCTACTGTGCATTTGTAAGGGTCTAGACAAAGAAAAAAGACTATTATTAACCACTCTTGAATCAAAGACAGATTCGAACATATAGACAGGCATTGAAAGCTTGTTTTGAAGGAGGAATTATTCAGTTAGCCTGTATGCTGGTCCGCTTTATGAGCGTAGCAAGAACAAAGTTAATACAGTAGCCAACTGACAAACTGGTCATAAATCTGCGAATATTGCTAAATCTAGAACCAGCTGTATAATCTTTTATTGCCAAAAATTGAACTGATCTTAAAAACTCCTCTTCGACACCCTGAAGATCACACTAGCCTTCTGTATTAGTTCGGTCATGGTTTTTAGGGCTTAATACCTAGAAATTAGCATCAATTTAATAACTATCAACTTGAACTCTTATGTTTTATCATTGCACTTTAATTTTTGCACTATATGTGAGGTTTTATATTTTATTTCCTTATAGTAGCATAAACACATTGCAAATTTTAAATGGATTTTAAATCAACCTCAATGTGATGAAATTGCTTGTTTTAGGTGTTTTGCACAATAAAGATTATTACTATTACTATGACAGCTTATCAGACTTCTGGTAAGATACACTGTCCCATCATTCGTTAGCGCCAGGACATCGTTTGGTAACAGTGCACTTTACAAACCTGTTTGACTTTTGACATGGTGTCCTTGCTCTTGTACCTATCTTCAAACTCCCATCATTAAGTCCCACAGGCATTACCTGCAATTCAAGGTGGGCCAGGAACACTTTCAGTTTGATTAACTCTCCTTTGACCTCAACAGCGAACCTCAGGTGTTCACAAAAGGCGGAGGTGGTGGTTGCTGCCCATGTTCAGAGTTACTGTATTTCCACACCTCATCGACTGGATGCTGACAGCGAACTCACTGCACTGCAGTCAGTCATGGACCATCTCCAGACAATGTTGGAACTTCTGATATTGTTAGAGCTTACCATAGGCGAGCCAAAGTCCCACCTGATTCCATCACAGAGGTTTCCATTCTTTGGGGTGATCCTTGACAGTGTTGAGTTTAAGACATTTCCTCTACTGCAACAAGTCTGGGACATTCGGACTACGATCCTGATAATTCAGGTTCGATCCAGATGAGGATGCCTCTTAGCTTTGTGCATCCTCCTTATCAGCTACACCAGGCGGGGCATGCAAGCCCTGCAGTGGCATCTGAAATCACATTGGACCCAGCATCAAGGCCTTTTTGACAAATCCAGGTCTTGGAGGAGATGGCCCAAAATCTGCAGTCATGACTGACTCAACACTCCTCCCCCTCACCCCCGCTCAGAGCTGACAGTGATGACAAATGTATCACTACTGGGTTGGTGGGTCATCTTGGAGAAATGGCGATGAGAGGCTTCTGGTCTCCAGTGGGGGCCAACTACACCTCCACCTACAGGAGCTGTGGGCCATCTATTTGGCCCTGAAGGCTCTGCTGCCATCAGTCGAAGGGGTGGGTGGTGAGTGGCTGAAGTACCAGAACTTCTTCTTGGTCGCCACCTACCTGGAATGATCCTTGATTGCCAGAGCAGTTAAACTGAGCAGATGTCATCTTGCAGATCATAAGCGACGTCTCCATCCTGAGGAACTGCAAGGTATTCGACCAATGGGGAGTACCCTGGCTAGATCTTTTCGCCACCAGCGAGAATGCTCAGTGTCAACAATTTTGCACATTGGAGTTTCCTTGAAAGCGTTCATTATGAGACGCATACTAGTTGGAATAGAACAAGGGACCGCTGAACACCTTCCCAGTACTATCTTTTCTGCCCCAGGTTCTGAAGATCAAGAACGACCGGGACCAGCTCATTCTCATTCCCCCATGGTTGGGCAAGGAGAATGTGATACTTCGATCTCCTGAACATGATCATCTACCCTCCAATCAGGTTACCACTTTGAGAGGACCTTCTGTCTCGGCAACAGGGCAGGGTCCTCCACTTGATCCTCCGCAACTTACACCTCCATGCATTAAGATTGAGTAGCAGCAATTGACTGCCTTCAGTTTTCCTCAGAAACTCATCTACACCGGACACTGGGCCAAGTTCATTGACTGGCGTGGAGTGTGGGACACTGATCCCTCACAAGCGAAGGTATCAGGTGCCTTTTGTTTTTTTTCTCTTTAGCCCAGCAATGCCTTGCAGTGGGCATCATAAAAGGTTACTTGCCTGCCCTTTTGGCCTTTCTGTTTGCCGGGCCAACTATCCTTGTTTAAATCATATGTAGTGATGAAGTTTATTAAAGTTTTGACACACAGGTTTACTCTTAAGCTGTTTGTGATGCCCTAATGGGTTCCAAACGTAGACTTGACATTTCTCATGTGTATGCTGTTCAAGCCTGTGCATAATTGCTTGCTGCGTCTTCTGGCTCTGAAATCTGTCTTCCTAATTGTGATTATGTCAGCTTGTTACATGAGTGAACTGCAGGCACTTTCAGTGCAACCGCTCTACACCACCTTCTTTCCAGACAAATATGGTCTTAACAAAGGTTGTGACTCCCATTGATGTTAGGCACTCTGCCTGTGTTTTTCACTCCCACTCAGCCCTTGAAAGAGATGGAGATTGTACATCAATAAGCCCAATAGAGCTTGAAGCTTTTACATTGATTGTTCCAAAGACTATCAAGCGCATGATTAGTTTTTGTGGGGTTTCCTGGAGCAAAGAGAGGGATGGCTGTGCAGAAGCTGACAGTGTAGAGGTTGATAGTCCTCTTGAATAAGATCTGATATGCACTGGCCAAGAGGCATGCACAGCAGTTCTGCTGCAAAATTCTATGGATCCAGTCTTGCGCCTGGTAGATTTCCTAAGGTGAGGAATCTGTGGTTAACTACAGTATCTACAGAAAGAGCGTTAAATATGGTATGTAACTTGTTTAACATGTTTTCAAATTAATCCTTAACAAGATGTTCAAAGAATAGCAAAGACATTGACCTATAACGTTTGCTTTTTTATGACTACAAACTCATCGGAGTGCACATCTGCTATTCCTGGGCTCCACAAGTACTTACTTGAATGCTGTTGTGTTGAGAAAGTGGAAGAAGGAGACATTTTACCTTTCTTCCTAGAGATTTAGGCAATTCTGTTTTTTACCTCCCTTTCTCCTAAGCCAGAAACTGCACTCTTCATCTCATGCTTATGAAGGAAGGTGGGCTTTTTATCTAAAAAATAGTGGATCGTTGTGGAGCTGAAATGGGAATGCCTTCCTTTTACGCAGAGCATTAACCAGATATTGCTCCACACCTTTTTCAGTTTTCCTAAAGTAATTTTAAGTCAAACATAACTGACTTATTTCTTTGATACTGTAAATCTCGATCACAGCAGCTGCTTTTTAACGAGTTAAGGCAGCTTCCAAAGAATATGTGATCACAAAGGTTTCCTTTGGACAGCACTATGCAACCAACAATGTATATTACCTGACCAGAGTCTCCAACTTCATCCCTCAATCACATCCCAACAGTCACCGAACGGAGGTCGTGAGGCTGCCGCCCGCCAGCAAATCCTTATCATCATAGGATCGCTGCAAGAAGTTTCGTGACCCTTACATCTTCCATCATAAAAGGAAAACAGAATCATAGGAACAAGAATCTACCAACAAAAGGGTAAAATTGAGGATATTCTACGCTGAATTTTTGTACTTCGAACGTGAGGAGTATAGCTTTTGCTACCGACAGGATTTACACATTATTTAGCCCCAGATTCTACCTTTTCGCTTTGGGGCTCTTGGAGATCTGAGAAAGATACATCCTATGGTCGATTTACGGAGCCACATTGTTGAGAACAGGAGGTGTTTGCCCCTGAAGCCCAGAGTTATTAATAATCTGGTGCTCAAGATATATACATATCCCCTCAAACCTCTATTGTAAATGAGGTGATTTTAATTGCTCCTGTTTTTATCAGCTTGAGAGATTCATATAACGTTGGTCTTGATAAAGATGGCATTATAATCCCATTATTTTCCCATCGAAACGCGTCGATGCCTGAGTTGTTAGGAACACAATCCGTATTATCACTGAGATCCTCGAGTGCCCAAAGAGCATAGCACCCAGTGTCAGTTATTAAGGAACAATTATTACGGATATGATCAGTTTAAGACAAAGTCTTTTGGTCTATTATTTGTACTCTCGCATATATTTTAAATGTATGTTGTTCGATATTTTTTATTGTGTTTTCTGTATGAATTTATGGAATCTGTACTGCTTTTTATATTTCATGACACAGTGTTATTAATTGTGTAGTTCTAATTTCTTGATTGTGTGTCTTATGACGAATAAAATAATTGTAATCTCCTGTTATTAGTCTTGTACATAATAGTAGCCTTGGGTATACAGATATATTTTCCTAATCTGAGTGCAATGGATGTGATTGAGTGATGAAGTTGGAGACTGGTCAGGTAATATACATTGTTGCTTGCATAGTGCTGTCCAAAGGAAACCTTTGTGATCACATATTCGTATGGTACCCTATTCCTTTGGCTTAAGGGGTCCCTCTCAGTTTCTATAGCTTCCAAAGAAGCCAGCCATGTTTTTTTTATTATTTTACTATACTTGCAAACAAAAACAAAAAGAATACAGAAAATACTTAGCAGAGCCGAATAACAGCCAGCTTTTGTAAGGACACATTTCGCAAAGTGAAAATCCAGAAAAAGGGAAAATATCCAAATAAGTTGTGTCTGAGTTAGCATGCCATGTTAACATTTCTGAGGTCCCATCGACATGCCTACTAAAGGTTTGTACACATAACACTGTACGCTGTTAATAACACCTCTCAGTCTGGACCCTCCACTTTCTCAGCCCATTTTTGACTTTCAGATCATCCCACCTGAGTATTGTCCTGCAGCAGATATCATTGTAGGGGTTCTCAGATATTCCTGGAGCATGACGTGCGAAGCAGCAATTTTGCATATATATCCACTGTTTCATTGCAGAATGTCAAGCCTGCTAGCCAGTCTTTACTCCTAGCTGTCGGTCCAGTGCCCCAGCAGATAGACACCATGCGTTCCATGTAAGAAAATCTCCAGAAACTGGCTGGTATCTCCTTGATAAACCTCACCAATGCTGCAAGAGGGAATGGGGTGAGTGGAGTCCCTATTATTATGAAAAGTTTATCAATTACATGACCAAAAAGTCAGCCACCAAGGGACATGACCATAACCAGTGCAAAATGTCCGCCTCTGGGTCACAGCAATGGGACCACTCCGTGTCCGTTTCCAGTTCAATGACGTGGTGCTCAGCTGGCATGTAATACATTCTGTGTAAAAACCTGTTGTGTAAAAACCTATGTCTACTGTTCCTGTATCCCTCCTTAATCTTAGCCCAGTGATACTGCCACTCTTCACCAGCTATAACCTCTCCTAAGTCCACCTTCCATCTATGTCTTACCCGACAAGCTCAGGGGAGTAGACCACATCCATCCCCACACTGGAAATATTTAACCTCACGGTCAGCTTATTACTAAACTTGAACAATTTATTTTGTAGTATTGCCAGCTCTTGCAGTTTATGTAATCTGGTGTATTCCTCTTGAGCTCTCTTTTTGGCCTGCAAGGTATAGCACGGATAGGTTTTAGTACTTCATCAATCATTTTGAAATACAAACACCTTTCATGTAGGGCTTGAATGCCTCCAACATCATACCTTGCCTGAGCACAGAGCCCACTATTCCTGGATAGCTTGTCATATTTCCTCACAAACACTGCATCAAGCAATGCCTCAATAGGAATGACCAGCAGCGGTTTCTCCCAGCTAGTGTAGGTAGCATCGCAGCAAGTGCCACCGGAGAATTATCAGATAAACAGTGGGGTAGTAATTCAGTCTTGTAGAGCCATTTGTGCATGGTACAAGATATCATACAGTACTCAGTTTGCGACTGTGCTGTGAACTGGGGAGTAAAGATGATTTATCGATGTTCGAGCCATCGTTGTTGACAAATGTTACTATGAAGTATCTGCTGTCAGTGTAAGAGGATGTACGGACAGTTCAAAATAGTACCCCTCACCTAATTAAGATGGCTACACCTCTTGAATTGGAATTAAATAAGGAGAAAAACCTATGTTCTCCCATCTCTTACCAAATTAGCCTTCAGTTCTAGGTGTTAAGAGAGTCCCCTGAAGAAAGCCACATCTGTTCCATGCCTACCTATGTAGAATAAGGCATGCCTGGCCTTCCTCAAGTTATTGAGCCATCTAAAATTCCATCAGACCATCCATGTTATGTTAAAATACTGTCTCTCCATCAAAGCAGTACGTGGGCTTTCAGTATAATCAGATGAATATGATGCATATAGGGCATTCCCAAATCAGTCTCCTTTCAGACCCTGGATGCATCAACTGTAAGTCATGGAATTAAAATTTCTTCTATGCTTTATCCATACGTTCTTCCTCTACCACACTGAATACCCCAAATGTTATTGAGTCGATTCCTCCCCATCATAATCGATCAATTACATTACAAACTCAGCTAGTTATCAACATAACCCAAATTGCTAATATCTCCCAAACAGTGCATGTAATGCACACGTCACCTCAGCCATTGGCAAGAAACTACTGATGGCTGCAGTGGGCCACTATCACCAAAGCAATGAAAAGACTCACTTATAAAAATGTACCGTGGGTGTCATGTAAGCTAGTATCATCATAAGCATCAGGATCATCCTCTCACATTCCAACACAGAAGGCTTTCAGCTCTTCTGGGTAAGACAGTCTCTGAATACTCCCATTCTCCTCACCTAAGCATTTTAATTCTCTCTCCAAAAAGCATTTGTGTAAACAAAAATTAGGATACAAGTATGCATAGATGGGTTAATCAATTCATCTGGGTCGGGGGTTGGGAGGAGGGGTGTGGCATTCTGGTTTACTATCCAGTGCTCTGTTACTCATGTAGTATCTCTTTCTTGTTAATGTTCAGTGCAATATCTCCCAGCTGCACTCCAGGAATTGCTTCCACTTTCATCTGCCTCAATGACGAGGGCTACAGCGGACTGCCCCCAAGAGTTGCTTCATCTGGCCCCTGCCATATGGCATTTCCCAAGTATGCAGCCATTTTCTGAAGGTGCCAGGAGGAGGCAGGCCACGAGGCCCTGAACCTCACGGTAAAGCGCTAAAATATTGGCCTTGAGGAATATCATTGCAGCATACTTGTGAAGACATGTCCCTTGTCTTCGTATTTCATTTTCTGTCTTGCAGCATACAGCACAGCATAATCCAGATGTTACAGTTGAAGTTTCTACTTACTGCTGCATATCACCTCCTGCCCCACACTTGGGGTTTGCCCTACTGATCCCACTACATCTGGGCAATAGGTAATACATGAAATAAAGGGGCAATGTGTGGGAACAAATTAAGAACAACTCACTCAAATAGAGAAAACGTGAATTCATCCTTATTCTTGGGTATCATTATCCCAAACAACATGTATTCGTCTTTTTCTGACATGACAAGTAAAACTGCAGATTCAAGTATCAAAAAATATATATTTATCTCACAAACCAACATTCAGTATATTACCATTACAATAAATCTCAAATAACATATATATATCTCCAACAACGATTAAACAAACATATACTTTTTTCTCCTTTTCTCTACGCATCCAGTCGTTAGTTCATATATACGTAGCTGCGAAGTTCAGTAGTCCATAGCAGCCCACACAGAAGGTAGTCCAACGTTGATACACACAGGATGGAATAACAAGGCCCTCAACAAATCCATAGTATGTATCCAGAGCATAGATACACTGTTGTGATTAATCAGACTCCTCCATTTGAAAGTCGACGCGTTTCGGCCTCTTTATTTCGGCCTCATCAGGACCAGGGTAGAAGAAAAAGAACATCAACTATCTCGCCGTGTAGTCGTCATATATCATGGCGCAAGTATTGCTCTCTACAGGATGGAAACCGATAGCTGCCACAAATCACCTCTATGTATCGGGGTCAGGCTGAGCAAAGAACATAAGTTAGTCGTCTATCAAACTCCAAGCTACAGCGTTTCCTTCCCTGCAGCGCGATAATATTCTCACACAGTTATCCAGCCCACAAACAACAAAGCATGCCGCGACGGGAGGTTCAAAGCAGGGGCCGGAGCATTTGAAATGGATGGTTCTGCTCTGGATTCGGATTAGCACGGAAGTGCCTGAAAGGTCACATGGCCTTTTTTTCATATTTTTTTCATGCATATCTCCTCCTGCCCAGGACAGCAATTGTAAAGTGCAGAAATATCGAATTGGGAACACCTATATATACTCCAGATCCCTTTTCTCCCTTTCAATTCAGAGCACTGCATCCTGATCCCTATAATTCAAACTGCATGCAATGATAGCCTCATGAGAGCCTTGCTGCCAGGCATTTATGTGCTCAGTCCACAATAACAGAGGCGGCTCCTCTGCTAAGGCGGAGGAGCGTTACCCCACTGCCAGGAGAAGCAGAGAAATGAAAAAATAAAATAACAGAATGTTATTATCATTTAATGTTTTCCTCCTGCTGCGGTAGTGCCTGAGGGGGCAGGGCAGAGCTGCAGTGGAGGAGTGATAGCCACTCCTGTGTTCAATGACTGTTTGGTCGGCCCTATCGCCCGCCCAAAAGAGTCATGCACACTCTCCTATTCTCCAGAACATGAAGAACATGCCCACCCCTACAGCCCCTGGCTGAGTGCTGTGTGACGGCGCTCAGACTAATCACAACGCTCCATTGGAGCATTGTGATTGGCTTAGGGGTGAGAGCTGGCTCCCTGCTTCCTGTTCTGACCTGAAGTCGGATACAGGCACCAAGAGAGGAGACGCCGGACCCGGCGGTGGCAGCGGCAAGGTACGTTTTTTTATTTTAAGCCTCCCCAAGCCCGGTTCCCTCCCACCCGCGAGCCGTGCCAGCCGCCCCGGCATATTAATAAACAGAGCTGAAAGTTGTGATCTATCAAACACATTGGTGATAAACTTCTCGACATGTTGTTTCATATTTCTAATATTGGTGGACTCCGGTATTCCCAGTATGCTTAAGTTATTATGTTGCAACCACGCTTCTGAGTTTTCATTTTTGGAATGGTTCACTTTCAGCACCTTCTCCATTGTGAGCATTCTTCTCCTCTGCCATTCACATCTCCTCCAGTGTCTGAGATGTGCCTATCAGTTATGTCCAGGGGATCCCCATGTGTATCCAGCTGTTCTTTCAGGTGTTTATTCATGATGCATCTTAAATCAAGCCCTAATGTCTGTGCCGGTCACTGGCACACAAGTATCCTCAGAGTCCGCTTCTGCCGGGTCCTCTGAATCATCCTAGATGACTGGCTCAGGTTGAAGGTGAGTTTTGCGTGTTTGTGGTCATTCTTCCCCATTTTGACTTCGCATAGCAGTGGTGACAAAAGGTCACAACACTAGTTTCAACAGTTCCTCATAGCCTTGAGATACCGACATTCAGTAGAGTTTGCCATCAACACCATCACACCCTCACAACAGCACTTCCTAATCATTCAGGCAGTCAAGTGGGGTACCAATGCTTTGTGAGGAAGGATAGGTGTAATGTGCAGCGAGGGGCTTGTATTTACTTGCCTGGCTATTGTTATGTGAGTAATCCATCACTCCCCATTAGGTCTCTGCCAGTCCGCTGTCCCACACAGCCTCCACTTAGCAGGAGAGTGACTTCAAGGCAGCCAAAGAAAACTCACATCCATTTGTGGCAGTCCAGGTGAATCAGAGAGAGATGCTAAGTGGTGATTAATCCACAGGATTCCAATCCATGCACTAGTGCTAGAAGACAGGTCTTCAACCCCAGATCTTGTCTTAGTTCCTGGGTAATAGGTTATTTAAGCAACCACTCCTTCCAGAATTTGCTAGGTTTGGAGGGGGAGTCCATACAGCAGGTGTTATTTCATCGTTCCTCCTTTAGGGAAGTATCTAGTGAGGGGACGTTTGTTGCCCACACTCACAGCACGGGCATATCTAGGATGGAGGTTGGCCGACTGTTGTGGAGAAGTGTCACAGGCTTCTCCCTCAGCAGCAGCATCTTCAGCCACCTCCAGCAATAGGGAGGTTGTTTAGCAGCACCTTCACTTCAGCATTTATCAGTCCACCTCACATTGACGGTACACCCCCCTGAAATGACAGAATCCAGAAGGGTCCAGGAATGTAGCATACATGGGTCTCACTGGCTGGCCAGCATCCTCCAACTCACCTCCAAGCTGGCTCCTGGATATCCTGACACTGCTCCATTGCCACAGTCTGCAAGGCCACAGCTGGTCAATGAGGCCCTCCAGCACACATGTTGTGCCCCACTTGGCTGCTATAGCACAACCGGTGGATGCTCCGCTGAGTTACAGATCCCCGTGGTGAGTCTTTCGGGATGAATGTGATTGGACATCTTTAGTATGTAAGTACATGATTGCCTAGAGTTGTCTTTAGTGAGCTAAATACTCTTCTATTCTTTACTTTTCCAAGCCCTCAAGTATGCTAATATGACACATATTCAGGGGTACTTTGGATTCTCAGTATGATAAATAAATGGATCACTGACATAATTGAGGCAGCGGTCTGAACTTAAACCAAGCAGGAACGCCTGTTCTAATTCAATCCACGTCATACTTTCTCTCTCCCACTGGAGTACGCTGGTAGTCCCCTCAAGTTGTAGGCACTGGTGACACCAGAGGGGTGAATAGGCGTAAAGGGTCTGCAACTGCTATAGGAACCTGTTCACAACCTTAAGCAATATGCAAAAGAAGACAGGAGAGGCTAGCGCCGTGGGCCCTATCACCTGCAGGCGGAAGTAATCGACATCAGGCCATTGCGGCCTGCCTTAAGGAGAGGGGACCTTAGTAGTAAAACATCTTGGGAGCTTATGTACACGACGACGAAGAAGGAGTTGTTAATCTTTCGCCAGATCTCAAAGGCCTAATAATCATAAAATATATTTTCAGAGTGAACCTGAATCTCCTCTCACAAGTTCATGGTGAAGCTATGGCATTTCGAAAACTTTGAAGTAGAACAGTGTACATGAAAAGACTGGGCACAGTTCAATCGCAGAGGAAAAGTAAAACGCGATCAGCACATATAGGGGCACTCTTGGGATCACTCCCGATACCAGAGCTTTTTCCTCTACGCTCTCCATCCTTAAAACAGGCTCAAGAAATATCTAATCAAGAAGAACATAGGGGTGTCATGGAAATCATGGAGAATACCCCAGCTTTGTCTGCATACTCTAAGTCCGTCAGCATCAAAGGTCTGTCAAAATCATGCCCAGAGGCAATGGACCCTCGCAACAATCCGCACCAACAACTGTGACAATACGTACACCTGTATTGGACTTCACCCTCCCTGATATAAATATGAGCCATGTAATTACCATCCCCCCCCCGGTAAAAACACCAAGAGAGACGCTACAACTGTTTAATAGTACGAATAACAATTCTCTGGATGTAGATGACAACTTATCTCTGTCTCCTGATTTTCCGCTCTTTTTGTCTCCGGATCTCCAAAAAAATTGTGTATCCTGAGCGGAATCACTGTGTTCTTTGCAAAGTGTTTTGGAAGCGATCTTGGCATTACTAGGAAAATTAATAGCTATCTGACCATATTTTGGAAACTCAATCGGTAGTCCTCCAATTTCTGTTGGACCAGAACAATTCCCAAATATCTTCAGATGCAGATGAAAATGTCTGTATGGAATTGTAGCAACAAATTAATAAAAAATCCCAAACAGAGCAGAACGGCGAATAATCACTGTCCATAAAAACGAGAGGGACGCAAACAAATGGTAAACAATGACTCCCAAAATAAAAACAGAGATCAAGATAAGCTATTCCCTAAAAAAGTTATTTGAGGAACCGAAGGACAGTAGCTCATCGACTGTAATTTGCCAAATATTATTCAATCATTAACCGCAAAACAACACAGGAGATTACTCAAAATCTCCAGCAACACCCTATGGAACCTTCATTTCAACATTCAGTGTCGTCAAGTAGAAAAATACGTCCAATAAGAGAAGCTTCTCCGAAAAAATCTAATCTTGGAAAATAAGAAAGGGAAATAGCAAGTCTACAAATCAAAAGCACGAAAAAGTAGAAGTAAAAAGAGCAACCGCAGGTTTGCAAAAGCGAAACCTCACAAAATAAAGCTTTTCCAAAGAGACTGGTTAGGCCTAGACACACAAACAGAAGGTAAAACTTCACTGGGGGTTAGGTTAAGTAATATTGATAATAACAACGCTAAGGGACTACCTTGTCCTCTATCTTCGCAGACAGTATCATCAAGCCACCTAAATCCTTTGCCTATTAACTTCACAAGTAAAGATATTCAACAAACTACAAGCAATCTTCAAGCCTGCCCAAGCGTTTGAGTCAAAGGCATTGTCAGGAGGTAAAAGCCAAACCCAAGACGCATATTTAACTTTAGAGCTATACATCTCTTTCCTGTAGGGAATGACCCATACCATCGGAAAAGGGTACTTAATCTCATCCATACACTTTCTCAACTTTAAACCCTCTCATCTTCTGAACTAAACTTTCCTTCCCATGCAAATCTGACATCTTTACAGTGCAAGTCGATTTTTGATCTGGTGTTATTCCTGCAATTATTCTAAATGAGAGAGAAACCCTACATAAGTACGGATGTGACGTGATGGGAGTCAGACAAAAGATGTTGCAGACTTTGCTGAATTTATCAATTCTGCCAGAAAGGGATCCACTTCACTTTCCCTCAATTCGTTACCAAAATATGCCTACACAAAGTCCGCTGGACCCCCAAGTCGACAAGTTAACAATCTGTATAACAGATGGAGAAAGATTTATATGGAACCATAACCATCTTAAAACTATAATATCAAATAATGATAAATCCAGGTCTTGGCTTGTGGATAATTTAAAAACAAATAGACAGGGACGAGGTGTAAAACTTCCTTTTTAGCGAAAACTCTCCTCTCACTAAAGCTATCGATTTTCTATCACGGAATATTGCAGGCCTGGAATCGCAAAAACTACACCGTCATCTTAAAAGCTTGCCAGCAACACCTCCAGGAAATCTGGTCGCTCGGAAATGTTAGTCAAAATAATTACTTCTCGTGTGAAATTCCAGCAATTAGAGCAAAACGAGGTCACACAAAGGGAGGTCTGATGATTCTTCTGAGGGAGGACATAAAGTGGAACTTCGAAAGAATTGATCTGAGCAGTAACAACGTCCAATGTATAAGGATAAATACTGGCAACAAAAGTTCACGAGATGCCGATCCTTTATTTCTCTTTAATATCTACATTCCGCCTGGCCCTGAATTTAATCTCATGTTGATAAAAATATTTGATCAGATAGTCTCAATATTCGAATTGTGTGGTCGACATTAAGTCCTCATTACAGGTGACTTTAATGCAAAAATCTGTAACCACAATATAAAATCTTGTAGAAATAAAGATGAAAAGATGCCTGGTCTATACCAACTTCTATTTTTCCGGATGACATTAAATCAGATAAACGGGGGAAAATTCTACTTGATTTAGCAACCGGAATTATTGGAGTGATCATAAACAGAAGGCTAAATGGGCATATTCCTTCAAGTTACACAAGAAAATGAGTCTGTGGCAGCTCTATGCTAGATTATGTAATTTAAATCTTTCACCGGGTTGACCATGGACGCTGTCTCGGGTGAATGGTGAGACGTTCTTAGACTCTAACAAGGGTAGAATAATTTGGAACACAGCAAGCATAAATATAATTAATGAAGAGATATCATCTCAACAGCTTTGGCTGCCAGACAGTACCCTCAATCCAATCAAGCACTTCAAGCACATTCTTACTTCCACTACTAACAACCTACAAAAAAGATCTCTGTACATAATTTTTCTCTCAAAGCTACGAAGGAGAATATTTCCAAAAAAGGAACCAGATAATCATATGGCAATTCATTACTTTCTCAAGTACAAGAAAAGCTGAAATTATCAGCTTGAAGAAAAATCTGCAGAGACTTATAAGGGAAAAAAACAGAGCTATTTCAGACAAACACTGGAAGGATCTACATATGGCAGCCACTGAAAGGAATACTAAACAATTTTGGTACTTGATTGCCAAAGGACAGGAAGCCTTAAATCTATAAAAGCGACACCGGTATCAGAGACCGAGTGGGAAAGCTACCTTCTAGAACTCTATAAATCAAATATAGAGCACTCCGGCTGTAGGAAAATATCCGATTTAAGTTCTGCTGATGAGACTGTACTATCTATATCCTCTCCCACGGGAAAACAAATTGAGCTCTATATCAAGGCGAAAACTTCAGCAGCCATGGGTCCGGACATGATTCCAATAAAAGTCTTGCAAAGTGATCCGGTGAAGTGGGACACGTTCCTGGCACCCCTTTTCCGACATTGTTATGCCACTGCTCAAATTCCTTACTCATGGACTGGGAGTGTCATTGTTCCAGTATTGAAAAAGGGCTTCCAATTTAACCCAGGGAACTATCAGCAAATCGCACTTTTGGATACCACAGGGAAAATATTTGCCACAATTATTCTTGAGCATCTAAGAGAATGGGCTTTCTGAAGTTTCAAGCAGGCTTTTGGCTGAATCACTCTGTAATTGATAATATAGGTATTCTACAGCCAATAACTGATAAGTATGTTCTATCTAAATCTCAAGTAATATATAGCCTATTTGTCGATTTCTCAACAGTTTTTGATAGGGTTTCCAGACCGTCGCTCTGGAGGAAACTAAAGGAAATAGGGATGCCGGTCTCACTTTTGAGGTTAATCGTAGCCTTACATACATCATCATGGTGTAAAGTTCACATGGGAGGTGGAGAAGGCCTGACTCATAAGATCTCCAGTCAGAATGGTTAAAAGCAGGGTTGTCTATTAGCTCCCCTCCTGTTCTCACTCTATTTAAGCGATCCACAAGAGATTTTTCAAAAAGTAAATAATTTCCCTCCTAAAGAAGCTTTAGAAAATATACATGTGTTAATGTATGCTGATGATTTGGTTCTTTTTGATCTTACCCCATTGGGCTTACAGAGAAATATAGATGCCGTTATAAAATACTCAGAAACTAACCCCCTAAAGGTGAATATTTCTAAGACCAAGATAGTCCCATTTAGGGGTAGGAAACACCATATTCTAAATGAATGGAAATAAGGCGATAAAACAATTGAGGTGGCAAAAGCATATACATGTCTCGGGAGGGTCTTTTCGCAAACCCTAGAAGTCTACTCCCACCTACATCAGATGAATCAAAAAGCAGTGGCACATACAAATGCATTAAGGACATTTTACTCTTACTCAGGCAACAGGCACTTTCAAGCTCTTTTAGAAGTGTATAGGTTAATAATTCCTCCAACTATAACCTATGCTATAGAGTCTATCCCCATAGCTAGATGGAGTATTCTGAATAATGCTGAAGGCAAATTATTACAGCAACTAATCCTATTGAGCCAGGCTGTCCCAGTACAGATCCTGCGCTTTGAACTCACCATAGTAAGTGCATTCTCAATATAATCAGATGGGCTTTTTAAGCTATTACATGCAGAAGAAGGTTCTTTAAGGGCCTTATTGAAATATGAAACTTTTAAGTCAGGGAAAACCCATGATAACTTTCAAACAAATCTCAAGGCATCCTTAGAGTTTTTTCAATGTACTGAAACAATCCTTCAATCCTGGTCTCCAGCAAACCTGAAGCATTTCTTGAAAAATATGACTCCCCCATTAAGTTACAAGCTTGATAACACGCATTGCCTTCACCTTTCTCATTATAAATCTCTCAACTCTACTAACAAGTTTAAAATCTCTCAAAAATACAAAGATTTATTTTGGAACATAGTATCAGGAGATGTATTATCTGTAAGGATCAGTGGTTCTGTTCCGCAGGAGCGCCAGGAATCCTGAAGAGAAGTCCTCTGTCGTCCCCCACGCCCCTTCTGCTCTATCAGACTCTAGAGCCAGGAAGGACGCTAGGGAAAACAGGGAAACAAAACAAGGGTAGGCGGGGGAAAAAAGGCAGATCGTACGGTGGACCACTTCTAGGTAACAGGCAGAACTTCACAGCTGTAAGACAAAGACACTTCGTTAATGTGCATTAATATCCCATTTTCCGGTCTAACCTTGTGTGAGTGAAGATACACCTACCACGCTGTTTTTGACTTAGGGAATTCTCAGCATGTATCTTATTGTAGACGTCCAGACCCCTATGTGAATACACAAGGATTACAACCAACGTTCACTACGTTCCTGAACCATCAATCTATAACTGTAATGGTGGCGCTTACCCCTATCTTCTGATGAGTGTGAATAGGCGGAATGCTAGTCTCTTTGTGTGTCCACAGATAATCTGAGGTGAATACGACAACGAAGAGCTGCAGGGAATATGGATGAAAAAGAATCTAAGGAATATGCGTGAACAACTATCTCCCGAATATTCCCCTGCAATGACTGAAGGTTACCGTGTTATTTATGAAGCACCACTGTAACCTATGGTACACCCCCAAAGGTTCACGCTAGTTTCTCCTGCCTAATGTGGGGGGTAAGGAAATGCGAACGGAACTGAAGTTTCAAGTAAACAATATAACTCTGGCCAGAAGAGTCAGAGAGAATCCTTAACCGCAGGATTCGAGTAAACCAAGCACAAGAATACCAAAACAAGGAGCTGAACAAAGAACCGCCCCGTGAGTAGCACCAAGCTACCAACACCGAGGCCTTACTTGACAGAGGCTTCTGGACCGTGGGCGACTGCAGCAGGGCAAATGGACCAGAGGGTTGTCCCCCAACAACTCCGGGAAATACAAACACTGCCGCACAAGGAACAGCACGGCTCGTACAGTCCGCGAAACCACGACCTCTGAACCGGAAACAGGAAACTCTACTAAACAGGAAGTCAGGCAATACAACGACGAGACGGAAACGGGCTAACAGCTAGAACGCTAAGCAGCGTTAGAAGCCCTCAATGCTCCTTAAATACCTTCCGCGTCTCCAGGCATGACCGCGGGGCATGACATTATCATGCTGTATTAAGGTATACTCCCTCTAAAAGCTCATACAAGAAGTTGAAGTAACCAAGATGAAGATAGCGGGGTTTGCGATAAATGCTAAAATGGAACTCAGGACTTAATATATGTCTTAAGTTTATGTTCCAATACGGAGGTAGTTGAGGCTAGAAATTGTTTTATAGAACCTATTGTTTTTAGATATAACCTCTCCTCTATCACTGATTGCTTTTTTTAAATGCCCACCCAATTAATTTGTTTGTCATAAACTGTATAAGTTTATTAATTCTATTTTATTCATGTTCTAAAATGAGCTTTTTTAATGTGTATAGAAGAATTTTTTATAAAGTGATGGAATTATGTATAATTGTTGATCTCGTAAGAGATCTAAAATAATTAAAAAAAAGGATCACAATATCGTGGTAAACAATATTGTTGACAAAAATATTGTGTCAAAAATATTGTCAGTACCAAAATATCGGAAAAAGAATATTGTTGAAGCTACTATCATCCAAAAATATACAAAAATATTGATTAAAAAAAGATATAGCTTGAAGTAGTGAATGTTAAATATTGTAATATATACATTTAATATAATGTAAATTAAATACATTCCACTAATATTTACTGCTATACATAAATATATACTTTTATACACATGCACATATGCATGTGTGTGTATATGTGTGGTGGTGTGTGTATATGTGTGTGGTGTGTGTGTGTTTATATAAATATATATCTAGTGTAACATAATTAAAAAAAAATCTTTTATATTATATTAGTATTTATAGTATTTTAAAGTTACTACAATGGATATATATATGCTTATAGTTACTACTATATATATATATATATATATATATATATATATATATATATATATATTCCATAAGCAATAAAACCATAAAGAATACAAACAATTTAGTAACACAAAATATATAAATTAATTTAGGCAATAAATAAAATAGTAAAAAATGTAAATCCCAGAAAACATATTTACTAAAAATACTATACACATTAAAAAAATAAAAAAATAGTATAAAATATAAAACAAAAACAATGAATGCTTTACTATCTAACTAATATTATGAACCAATATTATGAAAACTAATGGAGTCAAAGAATATTAAATAAACTATTCCCACTCGAATTTATGCAACAGTAGGGAAAGTGTTGGACTTCCGAAGGGTGAAATATAATATTTTCACTCCAAACAGGGCAACAGTAGGGAAAGCATTGGATTTCAAAGGGATACAATTTGCTATTCCCACTCCAGTCTGTGCAACAGCAGGGAAAGTGTTGGATTTCGGAGGGGGTGACACTTACTATTCCCTCTCCAAACAGTGCAACAGTAGGAAAACTGTTGAACCTTGAAGAGGCCAATTTTACTATTCCTACTGCTGGGCAAGCAAGAGTAGGGAAAGTACTTCACTTCAAACACATTATATATATAAGTAAACCCATGAATGTAGAAAACATCAATATCTTAATACAAAAATCATTAATTAGCATGAATATATATAACTATGTATTCTAAAAAACAGTGAATCAATTTACATAATTAAAATTCAATAAAATAAATATCAGTTAATACATAAATGTTATTCAATTATTAATTAATTTCTCACCCTATACCCCTACAAACCTAGCAGCCCACAGCAAAAATGTAACTATTAATAAATATTGCATAATTTTCATATTTAAAATCAATTACATAATTAGTTAGCAGTTAATAATTGTTAATCAATTAATACTTAATTCCCACTCTAGACTGCTACAAGTCTAGCAGCATACAAATAAAATATAAGTAAAATAATCAAGTATTCAATTATATACATATTTAAAATTAAAATATACATTTGCAAATAATAATAGTTAATTATTACTTAAATAAATAACTTTCCTCCCTATACCCCTACAAACCTAGCAGTCCACACCTAAAATATAAGTGAAATAAATCAGTATTCCATCATTTACATAATTAAAAATCAATTAAATGATTAATTTAAAACTTACAATTATTTGTTAATTAACTATTCCTTACTTAACTTCCCACCCTAGACCTCTACAAACCTAGCATCCAACAACTAAAATAAATCAGTATTTTATATTTTACATAATTAAAAATAATACATTATTAATTATGACTTAATTATCTCCCCCCGAGACCCCTATAAACTTAGCAGCCTGCAACTAAAATATAGAGAAAATAAACACGTATTCCATAAATTACATATTTCAATAATGAATTATTAATTAATAATTCCTTGTTAATTATTGCATAATTACCTTACCACCCTATGCCCCTACAAACCCAACTGCCCGCTACAACACTATAAATTACAATTAATAAGTAAATAAAACACTTTAAATCACTTAAAATTATAACCTATATTTTAAAAGAATTAATAACATTTGTATAAACAACAGTAACACATAAAATAAATATACTAATTAAAAGCCAATATTTTTAACAACTGTATTACTGAAAACAATATCAAGATTTTTTTTTTTTGTGGTTAGCATTACTTTATTATTTTGTCATTTTAACTCAAGGTAACGCTGTCAGGGGAAATATTTCACCTCATTAGTACCTGTTTAACACCAAAATACATCAGTAAGCAACTACAAGATTACCAGTCAATCTTTGCAAAGGGCCTTCCACTGCTCCAGAACACTTTGGTGCCAATTACGATCCGGTAAAAAAATTCCCTGTGCGACTCGTATCCGGTCTTTTTACCGTACGAATCGTACAAGTGCCGTACGAACTGGCAATCACGATTCGCATGGTAAAAATTCCATACGAACCGCATCGGGAATGATTTCCCACACGTCCTCGGGTCGGAAAATGTGTCCGACACGTCCTCGGACGATTTACCGTACAAATGTGAAAGGTGAAGTCCGACCGAGGAATCACGATCCATCCCGTGCGTCCGATGTCACAACCGTATGGAAAAAACACCGTCCGCACCGAACTCCCATAACAACCATGGAGGCATGTGCCCGCATACGCGCCCAACACTCCCCCCGCCCCCGTACGTCCGAGACGTACCCCCCGTGTATGTACACCCCCACCCGTGTATGTACACCCCAGTACGTTTGAGTCGAACCCCCACCCCTGTACGTGTCGTACCACCGTCTATGTACACCCCAGTACGTTCGAGTCGAACCCCAAACCCCTGTACGTGTCCGACCCCCATGCATGTACACCCCAGTACGTTCGAGTCGAACCCCCACCCCTGTACGTGTCCGACCCCCATGTATGTACACCCCAGTACGTTCGAGTCGAACCACCACCCCTGTACGTGTCGTACCAACGTCCATGTACACCCCAGTACGTTCGAGTCGAACCCCCACCCCTGTACGTGTCCGACCCCCATGTATGTACACCCCAGTACGTTCGAGTCGTACCCCCACCCCTGTACGTGTCGTACCAACGTCCATGTACACCCCAGTACGTTCGAGTCGAACCCCCACCCCTGTACGTGTCCGACCCCCATGTATGTACACCCCAGTACGTTTGAGTCGTACCCCCACCCCTGTACGTGTCGTACCAACGTCCATGTACACCCCAGTACGTTCGAGTCGTACCCCCACCCCTGTACGTGTCGTACCAACGTCCATGTACACCCCAGTACGTTCGAGTCGTACCCCCACCCCTGTACGTGTCGTACCAACGTCCATGTACACCCCAGTACGTTCGAGTCCAACCCCCACCCCTGTACGTGTCCGACCCCCATGTATGTACACCCCAGTACGTTCGAGTCGAACCCCCACCCCTGTACGTGTCGTACCAATGTCCATGTACACCCCAGTACGTTCGAGTCGAACCCCCACCCCTGTACGTGTCCGACCCCCATGTATGTACACCCCAGTATGTTCGAGTCGTACCCCCACCCCTGTACGTGTCGTACCAACGTCCATGTACACCCCAGTACGTTCGAGTCCAACCCCCACCCCTGTACGTGTCCGACCCCCATGTATGTACACCCCAGTACGTTCGAGTCGTACCCCCACCCCTGTACGTGTCGTACCAACGTCCATGTACACCCCAGTACGTTCGAGTCGAACCCCCACCCCTCTACGTGTCCGACCCCCATGTATGTACACCCCAGTACGTTCGAGTTGTACCCCCACCCCTGTACGTGTCGTACCAACGTCCATGTACACGCCAGTACGTTCGAGTCGTACCCCCACCCCTGTACGTGTCGTACCAGCGTTCATGTACACCCCAGTACGTTCGAGTCGTACCCCCACCCCTGTACGTGTCGTACCAACGTCCATGTACACCCCAGTACGTTCGAGTCCAACCCCCACCCCTGTACGTGTCCGACCCCCATGTATGTACACCCCAGTACGTTCGAGTCGAACCCCCACCCCTGTACGTGTCGTACCAACGTCCATGTACACCCGAGTACGTTCGAGTCGAACCCCCACCCCTGTACGTGTCCGACCCCCATATATGTACACCCCAGTACGTTCGAGTCGTACCCCCACCCCTGTACGTGTCGTACCAACGTCCATGTACACCCCAGTACGTTCGAGTCCAACCCCCACCCCTGTACGTGTGCGACCCCCATGTATGTACACCCCAGTACGTTCGAGTCGAACCCCCACCCCTGTACGTGTCGTACCAACGTCCATGTACACCCCAGTACGTTCGAGTCGAACCCCCACCCCTGTACGTGTCCGACCCCCATGTATGTACACCCCAGTACGTTCGAGTCGTACCCCCACCCCTGTACGTGTCGTACCAACGTCCATGTACACCCCAGTACGTTCGAGTCGAACCCCCACCCCTGTAGGTGTCCGACCCCCATGTATGTACACCCCAGTACGTTCGAGTCGTACCCCCACCCCTGTACGTGTCGTACCACCGTCAATGTACACCCCAGTACGTTCCTGTCGCACCCCCAACACAACCTCCTAAGTACGGAGCGCACCCCAGGCCCCAACATCACAACCGCATGTACAAGTCGTACCAAGCCACACACAAGGACAGCACCGTACAACCAAATGGCCCATGTACACACCGTACACACGCTCAAAACGCACGTACACAACCAGGACAAAACCAAACAACACAAGAATACACTATTCGAATGGCACAAAGCCACTAAACATGGCCAACAAACACTAAAAAAACACATCCACTGACCTGCAACTGCCAAAAACAAACAGAGGCCCAAAACACCACCACTCCTTATAACACACCCACCCAAACTTCAAACACAGCCACACCCAACCATGGACCAATAAAAAGGGCCCACATACACAAACCATGAGCCTTTGCAACAGACTCACTGCTGACAGACACCACAGAACCATACTACAAGCCTCACCACACCTTACACTTGCAAACCTCCACACAACCACCTCCACAAACACCCCCTCATCACATTCACACACACACACCTGCACAACCACACCCACACACCCACAACCATCCACACACACCCCCCACCATCCACACCCACACCCCTCACCATGCCCACTAACAAGAATCCAAAGTTCAGTAACCAAGAGTTGGAGGTCCTTGTTGATGAAATCCTCAGAGTCGAGCCACAGCTCTTTGGAACATTGGTCAGACAGACCAGCATTGCAGCAAAAACAGCCATGTGGCAGACCATCGTCGATGCTGTGAATGCTGTTGCGGACACCAGAAGGACCAGGCAGGAATGCCAAGCCAGGTGGTACGATCTGCGGAGGAGGGTCCGAGCCAAGATGCTGGAGGAACACAACCAGGCCAACTTCACCGGAGGAGGGCCCTCCCGCAGACCCGTACACTACCAGCCCTGGGAGGAGAGGGTGATGGCCATACAGCCGGTGGAGGCAGTCGAAGGATTAGGAGGACTCCGAGACCCGGGTGAGTACACGAACAACGCACCTCACATGGGGGGGACCTCATCCACAACCAAAATCACTAACAGGCACGCAACCACCCCAACCTATCGCATGACTCAACCAAACTCCATGAACACGCACATGCCACTGCCGCCACCATGCCCCATGCACCCAGCTGGACAATGTCAAGTCACAGGCCACAGAAGACACCAACACATAACACCGTAACCCGGATGGCGGGAGGGTGGGCCCCAAAAATCACATAGTGCAACTCAGAAGCAGACAACAATGCCCTCTGCCCATATGGCCCAGGTCACAGCCAGACAAACAGTGTGTCCCCACACAGGAAAGACTCGCCAGCAAATGGCGGACGCCTTGCATCAACACATGGGGGTGAAGGCACTGTTTTGCACATGACAGCAGCTAATGAACAGCCAACACTGTGAAAGAGTGGCAGCACACACAACCACAGCAGCAGCGCACACACAGACACTACACCCAATGGGTGCCTGGAGATCAGAAACAAACTCACAGCAACAAGCCAAGGGCCATTCAAAGGACTGGAAAAAGTGTGTGTCTAGGAAGCTGGGCTGAGGTGACAGAGGGTGACACACAGAGGGAGGAAGAGGGGGACAGAGAGGGAGGGAGAGGGGGACAGAGAGGGAGGGAGAGGGGGACAGAGAGGGAGGGAGACACAGGGACACGGACAGAGGGAGGAGGCAGACACACGGAGGGAGGGAGAGGGGGACAGAGAGGGAGGGAGAGGGGGACAGAGAGGGAGGGAGACACAGGGACACGGACAGAGGGAGGAGGCTGACACACAGAGGGAGGGAGAGGGGGACAGAGAGGGAGGGAGAGGGGGACAGAGAGGGAGGGAGAGACAGGGAGACGGACAGAGGGAGGAGGCTGACACACGGAGGGAGGGAGAGGGGGACAGAGAGGGAGGGAGACACAGGGACAGGGACAGAGGGAGGAGGCAGACACACGGAGGGAGAGAGAGGGGGACAGAGAGGGAGGGAGAGGGGGACAGAGAGGGAGGGAGACACAGGGACACGGACAGAGGGAGGAGGCTGACACACAGAGGGAGGGAGAGGGGGACAGAGAGGGAGGGAGAGGGGGACAGAGAGGGAGGGAGACACAGGGAGACGGACAGAGGGAGGAGGCTGACACACGGAGGGAGGGAGAGGGGGACAGAGAGGGAGGGAGACACAGGGACACGGACAGAGGGAGGAGGCAGACACACGGAGGGAGGGAGAGGGGGACAGAGAGGGAGGGAGAGGGGGACAGAGAGGGAGGGAGACACAGGAACACGGACAGAGGGAGGAGGCTGACACACAGAGGGAGGGAGAGGGAGACAGAGAGGGAGGGAGACACAGGGAGAGCAAATCAGCCGTGTGGTGTGTGGGAATGTCTGCTCGTCAGCAGGTAGACTGCGTGCATGTAGCCAAGGGTGGCCAGTGCCAGAACCCCCCCTCTTCCCCATGGCAAAACACAGGCCCATGTCACAACCTGTTCACGAGCACAACGACAGCTACCTGCATTATATAAGTGTGTGGATCCACTCCATGTGCACATGTACAGTGCTACACGGAAGGCGCCAATGCATGGCTCGCCACACCTGCCCACTCCACTGCTGACTGCAGTCACACTTGACGCAGCAAGTAAGACTGTGCCACACATATTTAAAGGGGCCAAAGTGGTGTCCAAGGGACACACCCATGCACAAGTGCACTGTGAGTGGAATGCAAGACAGATCCTAATTCCAAGAGGAAAAGTGCCAACTTTGAAACTGATGAAACATGGATGTTGCATGGACCAAAATTAACATTGTCTCTCTCACACACAGGTCAACGTCGTGGTTCACCCCCCAACACTGGGGGGGAAGACTCACAGGACCCGGATCTGCGGGAGCCCGATCCCACCGGCAGCGACGACTCTCACCACTCTGTGGACGACCCCGACCGACCTGGCCCCTCTGGTGTCCAACCACCTGCAGCACCTGCGTCAGGTACAACTGTGCCAACCACCACCCCCACTCCTGCCACATCCCAGGAGACACCCAGGATCCCTGCCCCACAACCACAATGCAGCCAGGCCGGCCAGGAGGGACACGGTGCCCCGGGCACCCAGGAGGAGGCAGGCGACAACGCCAATGCCACCCCTCAGGGGTCCCGGAGACCCGATGTACCCACAAGGGCAGGCCAGGTGCAAGTGGGCAGGGGTGGTGGGAGTGGGGGACGGCGGAGGCGCGAGCCTGACCAGTTGGCTGGGGAACCGGTATTTGCCCATGTCCGTAACATCATGGACACATACCGGCAGGACACCACGGGCATGGCCCAGGTTGTGTCCACCCTCAATGAGATCAAGGGGACCCTCGATGAGATAAAGACCCAGCAGGCCCAGCAACATGCCTGTCTACTGCAACACCAACGGAGGATGGAGGCCAGACAGGCTGAGCAAGTGACGGTGTTCCAGGGGATTCACGATACACTCCGTCGGATGGCCGACAACATGGGCAACCCTCCCTGTGCCCGACGGCGTAGAACATCACCACCCACAGGGAGGGATCAGGAGGAGGAGGAGACATCCCACGGAGCATCTCAAACATCGTCACGGCCTGCTGCTGAGGGTCCCCGCAGGAGGCCGGGTCGTCCACGGAAAGGACCGTGAGGGTCGGCGCTACATCACCATCTCCCAGGACACCTGGCCTGGCACCTGGCCCACTGGAGCACCAGCATCACAGCATCAAGAGACATTCTCTGCCACATGGCCCTGCTGGTCACTGTCTGACCAATGTTGACAAAGACTGTGGCATGGACTATGAGGATTTACATTGGCAAGGACACCAACTCCCCTACTGAACTTTGGATTCCAAACTCCCGGAAAGCCCCTCACTTTATCCCCCCCCCCCACCCCAATAAAAATTCACACCATGAAGAGAAGATGACTGCTGGTTGCATTATTACCTTACATGTGTGTTGTAAAGTCTAAACATGCCTGAGCTCTCTTTTGACTCCAACCATCCACACCCTGGGGCCTGAGTCTGGCAGAGGACACACGGGTCACAGTGTATTAGGCAAGACAGACATGGCGCACCATACACACCCGTGATGGGCCCAACCAGCTGAGGGGGTGGCCGCACAACCGTGCTGACAGACACATTGAGTACAGCAACAGTCATGCGCAGAGGTCAGGGATCATGTCCAGGGTCCTGGGGGGCACCCAGGTATGTGTAGACAGGTGGCAGAACCATGTCCTGCAAGCTTGAGTCCGGTGGATGCAGAGAATGGGGGCCTGGCCAACGTTGGATGCATGGGGATGGCACATGTCACAATACCCACACAGTCATGGACATCATGCCCAATACACAGTCTCAGCCCACACACACAGCTTGCATCTTGCTACTCGACACATCGACACATAGCCACTATCAGGGAAAACCATGCCAGACATGCTGGATGCACCGTGGCAACACACCAGCATTGACGGAGAAGAAGCACCTTGGAGGCATAGGGACACCTTTATTAGTCATGTTTTCGGGATTGCAGAGGCAACTTGAAGTACACATGAACACATCTTGTGGAGTAACATGTGGGTCCAACACTGGAACCCCCCTTCTGCAGCACAAATGCGTGTTAGCCATGGAACTGGCACACAATTGTCGGCTAACAGCTAAACACCCACAGCTGCTCACGGAGAGACTGCCATACACCATTGATCCGCTGATGTGGAAGTCCCACACCATGTCAAGCCAATGCTAACCGTATGTGTCCGAGGGCAGTGTCACACACATTGATGCCATCATCACAATCCACTATCCCATCACTGATGACTGTCAACCAGGCAGACCATCTATTCAGGTGTACACAGCTGCATGTCGTGTCCCATGGGGATGCTACATGGCTGCAGAGGAACCAAACATCGACAGGGGCAGTGTGCATACATCGTGAACAACTGCCACACCCAATACACCCCAGATGCATCCCTTACCCTATGGAGACTTCCAAACGTGTCCGTGCCTGTAACGCTGAGTCAGCCCACGATGATGTGTCCATGAGGAATAGCAGTGCCACAACAATGCAAGCAGCAGACGGCATGCGCAAGTACCTGGGGAAGAGAGACACACAAGAAGTCAGCCACAAAAAGCACAGCCACTTGCATGTGCATTTACTCGACACATGTATGGATGACAACATGCTAGGTCACAATTATGACTGGGGAAATACAACCATCACTGCCACCATCACTCCAGTGACACACCCACACACACCTCTGACTCACGTGCCATACATGCAGGTGGAGACACACATCACAACACATGCCACACGGGGACCAATGCGTGCACACTCAGACACTGGTACTCACCACTAAGCAAAGAAGTCGCGTATGAGCCGAGTCCGGATGTCCTCTTGCGGCTCCACATCCTCCACATCACTAGCCCCATTGCCAAGCCCTTCGTCCTCCACGGGTGGATGGTCCTCGTCATGTTGATCCAGGATGAGTGGCACAGCTCTCTCAACTACCATGTTGTGCAGCATGCAGCAGACCATGAAGATTTTGCAGACCTTCGCAGGGGCATATGGGAGCGCGCCGCCGGTCTTGTGGAGGCACCTAAATCGGCTCTTCAGCAGGCCAAACGTTCTCTCTATAACTCGCCTTGTCCGGCCATGGGCGGTGTTGTAGCGGAGCTGGGCCGGCGTGATGGGGTTGCGGAGAGGTGTGAGCAGCCATGGCATGTTGGGATAGCCAGCGTCCCCTACATGGGAAGCACATGGACATCGTTAGAACTGGTGAAGCGGTCGTGCTGGTAGGCTATGCAAATTACAGGACAGACAGACTGTACCCACCAACAACACATGCTCTTTCGTTGCGCAGCTACATCATCATTTCAGGCATCCTGCTACGCCTCATGATGTAGGCATCGTGTGCTGATCCTGGAAAACGAGCACAGACATGTGAAATCACCATGTTGGACTGACACACCACAAGGGCATTGATGGAGTGGTAGTGCTTCCGATTGTGGTACGCCACCTCCCGTGCGTGTGGTGGTACAAAAGCTACATGTGTCCCATCTATGGACCCAATGACATGGGGCATCCCTCCCAGGGCATAGAATTCACGCTTGACCGCAGTCAACTGTTCAGGGGTTGGGAACTTGATGAAGTCATCCAGGTGAATCAACATGGCCTCTAAGAAATCATGCAGCACACGGCAGAACATGCTCTGGGACATGCCACCAACATGAGCTATGGTATTTTGAAAGGTACCCGTGGCAAGAAAATGTAGGGCAGCCATTACCTTCAGCTGGGGTGTCAGTGCCGTATGATACCTGTGCTGCGGTTGCAGGTGTGGTGCCAGTCTCGCCGTCAACTCCAGAATCAACGGTTGGGTGAAGCGGTAGAGCCGGATGCTGTCATTCTCCCGCATGGCATCCAAGTCCGGAATTGGTCGGGCAAGAGGCGGCGCTCTGCAGTAATTTGGAAGTGACAAGGAAGAGTGAGTGCACTACGACAACAATTCATATGTACTGAGCACATGTTAATCTGTCAATACACATATGCTACATAGGGAGTCAGGTATGTGCTACATGCCCAGGACACGTATGGATGCAAGGTGACACTCCTACCAAGACCCAGCTACACACGGAGATTGAGAACCTCCCCATGCCATGCCATGGGAATAGCTGTGTCCCAGTGCAAGTGAACAGCCAGACGCAAGACAGGAGTGACATACGCCCACACATCAGCAGAAGTAGGATGCCGATTGCAGAGACTGGTAGCGGAACACTAGAGCCACAGGTCACATGACATTACACTAGGACAGCCCACACACCTTGCCATGAAGGTGCACATGTCATGACTCACCACACATTCATTGTGAGGATGCAGACATGTCCTTGTCACGCTACTCCGTGTCCCATGCATACATGTGCACCTCACATCCGATACCACATGTGGCATGGTGTGCGGAACAGTGTGCAATGACAATCTACACACAGACACATGTTGGTTGCTGCAACGGCTGCAGCTTTTGAGGGTGCTCCAACATCAACCTGATGGGAAGCCCCCACACATACATGACATAGTCACATTGTGCACCGTGGGTAGTGACAAGTCAGGTGTGGTAACCCCTGTACCGGGCCTCAGGGGACACTTCCGTGTGTTGGTGTCCGTGCCATGCCAGTGACGCTCACCCCAAGTGTGCAGTACGACATGCACACATGTCAAAGGAGTCAAGGGCATGCCTGGCACACATTGCACCATCACACAGTACATCTGTATACATCTCATCATACATCTGGTGCCTTCTCGACTCAGGAGTAATGTTCCACATCACAGGCCGTCACACCAGTGCCCCACACATGTAGTAATGCACAGACGATGCCTTGATGTCAATTAATGGACAAGTACGTCCAGCCATGGACAAGTATGTCCATCCATGGACAAGTATGTCCAGCCATGGACAAGTATGTCCATCCATGGACAAGTATCTCCGCCCTATCCCTACCTGTGTGCCGCCTGTCACCACTGTGATGTGTGAAAACCGCTGTACTGCTGCGAAGAGGGCCTGTGTACGTTCCCATATCACTATGGGAGTGCTGCCGTATGTGTACCCATCGTGATGGCGAGCGTACAGGCATGTGTACGGCCCGTACCACTATGAGTAGGCATACGCAACAACACCCATAGTGGGAGGGCCGTACGCACGCCTGTACGCTCCCTATCACTATGGGTGTCCTCGCGTATGCGTACTCGTAGTGGTACGGGCCGTACACACGCCTGTACGCTCCCTATCACTATGGGTGTCCTCGCGTATGCGTACTCGTAGTGGTACGGGCCGTACGCACGCCTGTACGCTCCCTATCACTATGGGTGTCCTCGCGTATGCGTACTCGTAGTGGTACGGGCCGTACGCACGCCTGTACGCTCCCTATCACTATGGGTGTCCTCGTGTATGCGTACTCGTAGTGGTACGGGCCGTACGCACGCCTGTACGCTCCCTATCACTATGGGTGTCCTCGCGTATGCGTACTCGTAGTGGTACGGGCCGTACACACCCCTGTACGCTCCCTATCACTATGGGTGTCCTCGCGTATGCGTACTCGTAGTGGTACGGGCCGTACACATGCCTGTACGCTCCCTATCACTATGGGTGTCCTCGCGTATGCGTACTCATAGTGGTACGGGCCGTACGCATGCCTGTACGCTCCCTATCACAACGTGTACGCATACGCGAGGCCACCCATAGTGATAGGGAGCGTACAGGCGTGTGTACGGCCCGTACCACTACGAGTACGCATACGCGAGGACATCCATAGTGATAGGGAGCGTACAGGCGTGTGTACGGCCCGTACCACTACGAGTACGCATACGCTAGGACACCCATAGTGATAGGGAGCGTACAGGGGTGTGTACGGCCCGTACCACTACGAGTACGCATACGCGAGGACACCCATAGTGATAGTGAACGTAGGCACGCGTGTACGGGCCGTTGCAATGCATTTGGGGTGCCCTAGGGCCCCGGAACGCACCGTACCTGTGTGTGAAGCTCCAAATTACATAGGGGACACATGAGGGACAAGTATTAAGGCCTACATGCATGCTGGTTGTCATGGAGACCAAGTTCAAAATTTGAATGTGTTCTGGAAGGTGCACAGCAGAAGTCAGTTGGAATTAATCTACTTTGTTGCAATGTGTTTGTGGGGCTGACATCATGCAGTAGAATGAAACCGAGAGAGAACCCACAGACTGCTAGGTTTGAAGGGATTGGAGGAAACATAGGATGCAAATGTGAGTGACCAATCACTCTGTACTCCTGTGCATGAGATGGGCCAGCAAGGCAGATATAAGGCAGCCAGGTCCCATGAGGGAGCACTTGCCTGCACATCTTTGTATTCCACGACCCAGCTGCTGCTACTGATTCCCTGGAACCATGTCAAGGGCTGTGGAGAGGTCACAGCCATTCACCCTGGAGGAGAACATGGTTTTGGTGGATGTGATCCTCCCACGGTACCCCATGCTGTATGGGCGACCAGGTTATCAGGTGAGTTCAGTGTCCACTGGCACAGACTGTGTCCCTTTTTAGTGACTGTGACTTCGGCCATTGTGTCCAGGTGTGACACACATGCTATGTACTGTAGGGGGGGTCCCAGGGGGGGGAATGCCTGATGTCTCCCAGCAGTGCCCTGAGACAGGAGGGGTGGGGGCCTATCACTCCCAGCAGTGCCCTGAGACAGGAGGGGTGGGTGCAGAGTCCTCCCAGCAGTGCCCTGAGACAGGAGGGGTGGGTGCAGAGTCCTCCCAGCAGTGCCCTGAGACAGGAGGGGTGGGTGCAGAGTCCTCCCAGCAGTGCCCTGAGACAGGAGGGGTGGGTGCAGAGTCCTCCCAGCAGTGCCCTGAGACAGGAGGGGTGGGTGCCTATCACCCCCAGCAGTGCCCTGAGACAGGAGGGGTGGGTGCCTATCACTCCCAGCAGTGCCCTGAGACAGGAGGGGTGGGGGCCTATCACTCCCAGCAGTGCCCAGAGACAGGAGGGGTGTGTGCAGAGTCCTCCCAGCAGTGCCCTGAGACAGGAGGGGTGGGTGCAGAGTCCTCCCAGCAGTGCCCAGAGACAGGAGGGGTGTGTGCAGAGTCCTCCCAGCAGTGCCCTGAGACAGGAGGGGTGGGTGCAGAGTCCTCCCAGCAGTGCCCTGAGACAGGAGGGGTGGGTGCCTATCACCCCCAGCAGTGCCCTGAGACAGGAGGGGAGTGTGCAGAGTCCTCCCAGCAGTGCCCTGAGACAGGAGGGGTGGGTGTGATGCACAGTGTGAGCCTGGATCATTGATTGTGTAGTTGCCCTCATTCCACCTGTGTCCTTTCAATGGCACGTACTGCTTTTGGCCTTCCCCCACAGGATCATGTCCCTATGACTAAGGTGCAATGCGTTGGATGCATACTATGCCTTGTTGTAAACAGCAAATGTGTTCTAATCTGTGTCCCCGTGACATGTGAAAGGTGTATTGATGTAGTGTCACTTGTTCATCCTCACAGGTTGACGCCTCTGCCAAGGAGCAGATATGGCTGGACGCCGTCAGCGCCGTGAGGAGTGCGGATGGTCGGAGGCGGCACCTGTCCCAGGTGAGGAAACGCTGGCAGGATATCCGGTGCTGGACGCGGAGGATCGCACGGGTCCTGCTGGGGGACTCACCTGTGAGCCACAAGAACCGCGGGCGCCGCCGTCTCTCCCTCATCCAGAAACGTGTGCTGGCGGTGGTCTTTCCTGACTTGGACAGGCGTCTACAGGAAAAGCAGCAGCCGGAAGGGGGTAGGTACATGTGTGTGTTTGTTGTGTTTCACCAGCATTTGTAAGTGCACTGTTCCATGGATACACTTCCAGGGTTTATGGTGCTGTGCAGATCCTGTTACCCACAGTGTTGCAGGCCTCTCCTGCCTCCCTTACCCACCTTGCAATGTGTTCCCTGGTCTCTGTGTAGTCACTCCATCACAAAATTATGTAGCCTGACACCTTCTCCAAGTGTACAATGCCTGCAGCATCATGTGTGGGGGTGGTGTGTAACAGGTTTAGTGACCTTGCCTGTGCCCTGTCCAGTTCTGGACTTGTGGGTTCCATGTCATTTTGCACTAATGCTGATTTCAGACATGGGAGTTAATCTCTTGAGTGCGAGGCCTTCCAGCAGGCATGTCCCATGTGGTGGCCTGTGACATGATGTGCATGAGTGTGCGTTACGCATAGTGCAGGGATGTTAGCGTGTGTTGCAGTCATTTCCATTCAGGAGCATGGAGTTGTGTGGCCACTACTGTCCCCAGGGGCATCTTTTCCTAGGTATCATGTGTGTAATCCGAGAATGTCGACAATCTCTGTGTCTACAGCATAGGTTGTGCTCTGTGCCATTGTCCCCTGGCACCATGCTTATTGACGTGAGATGTATTACAAGTGTCCACTGTCCAGCCTGACGTGATTTTCCAAGTACATACTCACGGTGGCCATTGCCTGTGTGTCTTGTAGCAATCATCTGATGATGCCCATTTGTACATGATTCTTTGGACAGGCGCACCTTGGGTATTTGGTGTGCAATCTTGAATTATTGCATCCCATGTGTATTTCACCCAGACTAAGAGATGTAAGTGCTTCCTGTGTCTCCACAGATTTGTCTCATGTAGGGGGTGGGTGGGGCGGCCATGGCCTACATGTCAAGACCTGTCATCTCCTTGCTCGGACTGGCCAGTGTGTGATGTTTGTCTGGACATACACTCAAGGTGCAGCGTGCCAGTCAGGGTGGGCATGTTCTCAGTATTACCTATGCTGCATGTGCCTCTAGTTCCTGGATTTGGTCCCTGCTCATCCCAATTTCCTGCCACGCTGTGTGGTGCAGATGCAGTGCTGTATTGTCCCCAGGGCCTTGCTCCTCAGTCAGAATGCCATGTCATCTCATTTGCTATTGTGTCATGCTCTCCATAGTTTTTCCATGGCATGGTGGGTCACACAACTGTGTCTTGCAGGGCCTACGTATGTACCTTGTTTTGTAGTTGTAACTCATCCTTTGTTTCAGGCTATGCACTGTAACCTATGTAGATTGTACTCATGTGACATATGTATACAGGTGTATGATTGATTTCTGTCTCTTCACCCTGCCCACAGCATCGTCGGGGGACACGGAGGGAGACATGGACACAGACGGCGCGGAGGGACCGAGCACCAGTGCCAGCGGTGACATCGGGGCTGGCACTTCGAGTGGGACTGATGCGGAGGAGAGTGAACACGGGGACCTGTCGACTGGCACAACAGAGTATGAAGCTGACGGGTCCGAGGATGATCTCTCCGAGTGGGCGGTGGCTGCACCACCATCTGACAGCAGCCCTACATCTGGCACCGCCCCCTCCATTGGCATCAGCCGCCTCCCACGTGCTCGTGTCCCTTCCCAACGTGCCCGGTCACCACATGTCTCCTTCCTGCCAGGCACCGCACCCCCTGCCCCTGTCTCCACTGCTGCCGCCAATGCTGAGTCTGTGGACATCCAGCGGCAATTGCAGATTGGTCAGACTGCGATCCTTAATGTCCTCCATGGCCACAGCCAGGTCCTCAACAACATGGAGGCATACTTGGAGGACATTCATTCATCGCAGGCTGACCAACGCAACTTGCTGAGGTCCATAGACTCCACACTGACTGCAGCAGTGGGTCTCCTGCAGTGCTACGTCCCACCCCCAACCCCTGCTCCTTCCACAATTCCCACTCCCATGCCTGTCCCACATACACCCAGACGTAAGCATGCAGCCACCACTACAGACCCAGGCACCACACCAGCAGGGAAGGTCCGCCGCACACCTCCTGACACGCACACACAGGGTGCAGTAGGCACACCCACTGGGTCGGGGGGCAAACGTGTGACACGCAGCCAGAGTGGGAGTCCGCATTCCACCCATTCCACTCCCTCCAAATCCCCTCCCCTCAGCTCTCCTGGCCACATCTCCCCCAAAGACTCCTTCATGGCCGCTCTGTCCCTGAGCCCCACAGTGACACCACCCCGCAAGCGGTCAAGGAGGTCCCCGGTCAGGGTGCTTGAATCCCCCCCGTCCACACCCTCCCACAGTGGCGCTGCGACCCATCCCTCTGACCCCCCCCTCCTTGGGGCCTGTGGTTCCTTCGGGTGCAGGGGAGTCCCTGGAGGACCTTGCTAAGGTGTGCAGCGAGATCCTGGCCTCCGCCTTTGGCCCTGCCCCACCCCCTGTGGTGGAGTCCTCCATCCCTGCACCGACGACGCCTACCCTTCACCCTCCTGTCCCTGCGGTGCCTGTTTCTTCCCCCCCACATGATACCCTGACCCCTGTGGAAGACAACGGATTGTAACTGTGCAGGCAAGCTAGGGGACACGCATCCCACTGTGTCCCCCATCCAGCTGGGACTCCTGGACTGCCCTATGGCCTTTGTTACTGTTGGACTTACGTCATACTAGTTTTTAGCTCATGCTGAATAAAGCTATTTATTATTTGCCCTTGGAACACTCCTGCATTGCTGGCATTGCTGTTGGTGGGGCTGCTACATGGTTGTGGGTGTTGGTCATGTGTTGGGTGTGTGGGAAATGTAGTAGTGTGCTGCTCATAGGGGGGACCCTGGGATCTGTGTGCCATCACACGGTGTTAGCTACCTTTCTCCATTCATGTAAGCAGTTGCTGCATGTTGCATTTGTCCCAAGGTGTATTCCTTCCTCTGTGTACCCTGACTTCTTCCCTGCAGGGTGTCCCCGGACTTTGGCACAGAGCTGTGTGTCCATTAGCTGGGTGTGTGACGTAGTCCTTCACCTTTGCACATGCATGCTGAGCGATGTCTCCACCTGCATCATTCGTGGCATCCTTGGTAGTCATTGTACTTGTGTATGTGGCCTATTGACATGACTTCATGTGTACATGTTTTCTTTTCTGCGCTATGCATGCGTATACTCCCAGCCTCGCACACATGTGGTACATGTACTGCAGGGTCTTTGTGCACCTGACTGACATTTGTGGGCATGGTATCTGTGACTACTCCACCCTTTGCGTTCCATGGGCACTGCTGGGAGTGATGGGCCCCCACCCCTCCTGTCTCTGGGCACTGCTGGGAGGACTCTGCACCCACCCCTCCTGTCTCAGGGCACTGCTGGGAGGACTCTGCACACACCCCTCCTGTCTCTGGGCACTGCTGGGAGTGATAGGCCCCCACCCCTCCTGTCTCAGGGCACTGCTGGGAGTGATAGGCCCCCACCCCTCCTGTCTCAGGGCACTGCTGGGAGCTCTCTGCACACACCCCTCCTGTCTCTGGGAACTGCTGGGAGTGATAGGCCCCCACCCCTCCTGTCTCAGGGCACTGCTGGGAGTGATAGGCCCCCACCCCTCCTGTCTCAGGGCACTGCTGGGAGCTCTCTGCACACACCCCTCCTGTTTCTGGGCACTGCTGGGAGGACTCTGCACCCACCCCTCCTGTCTCAGGGCACTGCTGGGAGGACTCTGCACACACCCCTCCTGTCTCTGGGCACTGCTGGGAGTGATAGGCCCCCACCCCTCCTGTCTCAGGGCACTGCTGGGAGTGATAGGCCCCCACCCCTCCTGTCTCAGGGCACTGCTGGGAGGACTCTGCACACACCCCTCCTGTCTCTGGGCACTGCTGGGAGTGATAGGCCCCCACCCCTCCTGTCTCAGGGCACTGCTGGGAGTGATAGGCCCCCACCCCTCCTGTCTCAGGGCACTGCTGGGAGGACTCTGCACACACCCCTCCTGTTTCTGGGCACTGCTGGGAGGACTCTGCACCCACCCCTCCTGTCTCAGGGCACTGCTGGGAGGACTCTGCACACACCCCTCCTGTCTCTGGGCACTGCTGGGAGTGATAGGCCCCCACCCCTCCTGTCTCAGGGCACTGCTGGGAGTGATAGCCCCCCACCCCTCCTGTCTCAGGGCACTGCTGGGAGGACTCTGCACCCACCCCTCCTGTCTCAGGGCACTGCTGGGAGGACTCTGCACACACCCCTCCTGTCTCTGGGCACTGCTGGGAGTGATAGGCCCCCACCCCTCCTGTCTCAGGGCACTGCTGGGAGTGATAGGCCCCCACCCCTCCTGTCTCAGGGCACTGCTGGGAGGACTCTGCACACACCCCTCCTGTTTCTGGGCACTGCTGGGAGGACTCTGCACCCACCCCTCCTGTCTCAGGGCACTGCTGGGAGGACTCTGCACATACCCCTCCTGTCTCAGGGCACTGTTGGGAGGACTCTGCACACACCCCTCCTGTCTCTGGGCACTGCTGGGAGTGATAGGTCCTGTCTCAGGGCACTGCTGGGAGTGATAGGCCCCCACCCCTCCTGTCTCAGGGCACTGCTGGGAGTGATAGGCCCCCACCCCTCCTGTCTCAGGGCACTGCTGGGAGGACTCTGCACCCACCCCTCCTGTCTCAGGGCACTGCTGGGAGGACTCTGCACACACCCCTCCTGTCTCTGGGCACTGCTGGGAGTGATAGGCCCCCACCCCTCCTGTCTCAGGGCACTGCTGGGAGTGATAGGCCCCCACCCCTCCTGTCTCAGGGCACTGCTGGGAGGACTCTGCACACACCCCTCCTGTTTCTGGGCACTGCTGGGAGGACTCTGCACCCACCCCTCCTGTCTCAGGGCACTGCTGGGAGGACTCTGCACACACCCCTCCTGTCTCTGGGCACTGCTGGGAGGACTCTGCACCCACCCCTCCTGTCTCAGGGCACTGCTGGGAGGACTCTGCACACACCCCTCCTGTCTCTGGGCACTGCTGGGAGTGATAGGCCCCCACCCCTCCTGTCTCAGGGCACTGCTGGGAGTGATAGGCCCCCACCCCTCCTGTCTCAGGGCACTGCTGGGAGGACTCTGCACACCCACCCTCCTGTCTCTGGGCACTGCTGGGAGTGATAGGCCCCCACCCCTCCTGTCTCAGGGCACTGCTGGGAGTGATAGGCCCCCACCCCTCCTGTCTCAGGGCACTGCTGGGAGGACTCTGCACCCACCCCTCCTGTCTCAGGGCACTGCTGGGAGGACTCTGCACACACCCCTCCTGTCTCTGGGCACTGCTGGGAGGACTCTGCACCCAACCCTCCTGTCTCAGGGCACTGCTGGGAGGACTCTGCACACACCCTTCCTGTCTCTGGGCACTGCTGGGAGTGATAGGCCCCCACCCCTCCTGTCTCAGGGCACTGCTGGGAGGACTCTGCACACACCCCTCCTGTCTCAGTGCACTGCTGGGAGGACTCTGCACCCACCCCTCCTGTCTCAGGGCACTGCTGGGAGGACTCTGCACACACCCCTCCTGTCTCTGGGCACTGCTGGGAGTGATAGGCCCCCACCCCTCCTGTCTCAGGGCACTGCTGGGAGTGATAGGCCCCCACCCCTCCTGTCTCAGGGCACTGCTGGGAGTGATAGGCCCCCACCCCTCCTGTTTCAGGGCACTGCTGGGAGTGATGTGCCCCCACCCCTCCTGTCTCAGGGCACTGCTGGGAGGACTCTGCACACACCCCTCCTGTCTCTGGGCACTGCTGGGAGGATCTGCACCCACCTCTCCAAGTTCACAATATGTACGCTCATGACATACACGGATGTGGGTACGCTCCATGCATTCGAGGTGAGGGTACGTGTCTTACTTACACTGTTGGGGTGGGGGTACGCTCCATGCATTCGAGGTGAGGGTACGTGTCTTACTTACACTGTTGGGGTGGGGGTACGCTCCATACGTACGCAGGTGTTGGTACGTGTCTTACTTACACTGTTGGGGTGGGGGTACGCTCCATACGTACGCGGGTGTGGGTACGGGTCGTACTTACACTGTTGGGGTGGGGGTACGCTCCATACGTACGCGGGTGTGGGTACGGGTCGTACTTACACTGTTGGGGTGGGGGTACGCTCCATGCATTCGAGGTGAGGGTACGTGTCTTACTTACACTGTTGGGGTGGGGGTACGCTCCATGCATTCGAGGTGAGGGTACGTGTCTTACTTACACTGTTGGGGTCGGGGTACGCTCCATACGTACGCGGGTATGGGTACGGGTCGTACTTACACTGTTGGGGTGGGGGTACGCTCCATGCATACGGGGTGGGGGTAGGGTCCGTACATATCCGTCCCCACGCTATGTGATGCTTGTGCGGGCCGTACCCAGGCCTTTGCCACGTGGGTACGACCCGTCCCGCCATTGTTGGGGTGACGTGGGTGTGGGCGTGGTACGACTCGTACCCACGCTCTTCATGCGTGGGTACGGGACGTACCGGTCTGGTTGTGTTGCCGGTTCGCGTCATGACGGACTTCCGTTGTGGCGGTCGCTGGCTTAGCTGGACACGCCCCCACCCCCTCGTAGTGACCAGGGCATGGGAGTCAGGTATGTCCTGGGCATGTGTGCTGTGTGACTTTGGTGGGGGGTTTGTGGCCTGCCCTGGTCCTGCCACCCCCCCCACCCCACTTTCCCCCCTCCCTTAGTTGTTCTGACCTTCTGCGGCGTCTGCGTCGGAACCTGTAGAGGAGGTCGACTGCTATGAGGGCCGGGATGACACGTAGGTTCGGGTCCATGTCTGTCCGTCGCGTACGGGTCCTCCTTGTTCGCGTCGTCCTGTCTGTCCGTCGCGTACTGGTCCTCCTTGATCGCGTCGTCCTGTCTGTCTGTCGCGTACTGGTACTCCTTGTTCGCGTCGTCCTGTCGCGTACTGGTCCTCCTTGTTCGCGTCGTCCTGTCTGTCCGTCGCGTACTGGTGGTCCTTGTTCGCGTCGTCCTGATTTCCCGGCAGTTTTTGGCAGCCGGAAAATATTCACCGTGCGGGATGACGTCGGTGCGAATCGTAATTCCTGGTTTGTGAATGGCAGGCTGCGAGCATCCCGACGTCACGTCGGCGCTTTCCCGGATCGCATTTGTAGGTTTATTTTGTTCGGTCGGGCTTTTTTACGATTCGTACGGAAAAGGTGTTTCCGTGCGAATCGTAATTCCATGTTTGTAAATTTTGACGACCGGGTACGCGTCGGACGGAGAATACGCTCCGACCGACGGTTCGTACCCGGTTTTTACCGGATCGTAATTGGCACCTTTGTCTTAATACAAACAGCAACAAGACACAGCAATGTATCATGACAATACGCTCTGTTTTCAATTTGAACAGATGCCACTTTAACATCAGCGCACTTCTAAAAGGACATTGTGAAACACAGGTAATGCCCCAAGAGCACCCATATGCACTTGGGTATAGGCAATATCAACAAATATACAAGACCCCTGAGGTGAAAGCCACCAAAATGCATGATTAACGTAATCTAAACAGTAGGACTGTCATGTACAGAACCGCCGGTGGGCTCAATGCAACCCTGGTCTTGGGACTCGTCATCAGCAGCAGTAGCATTCAGCAGGTAAGTATTGTATAGTTCCCAAAAATTCTTTGGCCTGTTACGTGGAGGGAGTAGTAAAGTTCAGTCTGCGTGCTACAGTATGTCATGTCCTCTTTCCACTTCGAGATTGTCGGCAAAGGACCCCTAAACCAATTAATCGCAACCCTGCGTTTAGCCATCAGTAGCCCTATGTCTATCAAACGCCTCCCTCTTGGGTAGTGGTTGGAATAACCCAACAGTGCTAGTGCTGAGTCAGGCTCAAGGACCAACTTTGTCATATGACTCAATTCTTTAAACACTTCCACCCAAAACGACTAAATGCCTGGGCATCCCCAAGCCAGATAGAGGAAGTCAGCCACTTGCGCCCTACAGCGATCACATGCGCCACTATCCTGTAACCCATATCTGTGCAGCCTCTCCGGGGTGTAGTATACCCTATTCAAGTATTTAAAATGCACCAGACGGTGTCGGCCGTTGAGAGAAATTCGTTTTGTGCTTGTACAGCAACAGGTCCACATGCCATCATCTACTGCTATCTCTAAATCACGCTGCCACGCAAGACGGGCCTTCGTAAACTGGTGCGCCCTGTGTGCCATGGTTATGCTGTATAGTCTGGCAACCACACGTTTCGGGGATGTAGAACCAATAACGTACGTAAAGGCGGACACATCCGGGGGTTCAAGGTATTCAGCCCCTAGCGCTAAAGGGGTTCTGTGAAACTGGAATCTGGTCAGGGCGGTGGGGTGGTGGTCGTCCCATACCTTGCAGACCCCCCTTTAAACAAGTCCCCGACCGAGTGGGCTCCCAACGTACCCAGTGTCCTTGTGACTCCCCTTTCATTACAAGGGCTATCTAGGTGCACCAGTCCGGAGGAGTTTTCGGTGCGTATAATATAGCACCCACCTGCAACTGTAGTAGCTGGTGCCAGGCATTTGCAGTGGAGTTAACTGAGTCTAGGATACATGTCCTACGATCTACATCCTGGAACAGCATCGCAGGCAGTGGCAGTGGTTCTGGCACCTCTGTTTCTATCCTAAGATGCGGTATATCAGGGGAGCCATGTATCCAGTAGTGAGCATGTGCACATTGTGCAGTTCTGTAATACAATTCAAAGTCTGGGGCTCCCAGCCCACCCATAGAATAAGGCAAAACTAGGATTTGCCACCTGACTCGTGGTTGCTTGCCTGCCCACGCTAACCGAATCATTAAAGTCGTAAGACGATGAAAAAAGGCCTTCGGGAGCACCATGGGGATATTCGTAAATAAGAATAGCAATCTTGGTAACCCCACCATTTTCATGGTAGATATTCTACCCAACAAACAACAGGGATAGCTTAATCCATCTCTCCACGTCGTCTTCTAATTTACTGAAGGCCGTCCCGTAATTTTCCCGGAAGAGTGACTCGGAGTCCGTGTGGATCCGAATGCCCAAATAGCGCACCGCATCCGTGGCCCATACGAGGGGGTAGTCTAATTCAAATCGAGAAGTATTCGGCGTAAGAGGAAAGATAATTGACTTGGCCCAGTTAACATGGAGTCCCGACAGGCCGCCAAAGCGCACTACCTCCCGGAATACAGCTGAGAGGTTAGTTTCCGGGTGTCTAACATACAGTAGTGTGTCATCAGCATAAGTTGAGACTATAATTTTATAGTGTGGAAAGCTTATACCCCTGTGTTGGGGATATTCCCTTAGCGCACACGCCAAAGGTTCCGCCACCAAGGCATACAATAATGGCGACAGGGGGCAACCTTGCCGCGTGCCCCTGGTAATGTGTATTGGGTCTGTGACTATGTTGCCTATTTTTATTCGGGCCGTAGGTTTACTGTACAAGGCGTTCAACAACTGGAGAAAGACGGGGCCCACTCCCATCCTGGATAAGACATGTGTCATGAATGGCCATTCAACGGAGTTGAACGCTTTTTCTATGTCTAACAAGGCCGCCGCTGCTGGTGTGTCCGGTTTAATATGTTGCAGGGCATCAAACACAGTGCGTAGGTTATAGGTGAGGTTCCTACCGGGGACAAATCCCGCCTACTCCGGGGCTACTAAGAGTGGGACCAACAGAACTAACCTGTTAGCAAGGATTTTAGCGAACAATTTAGGGGTCGATTCCGATCCTGTAGAAATATTACGAATCGCATTGGGAATATACCCCGACACGTCCTCGGGTCGGAAAAAGTGTCCGACACGTCCCTGGACGGTTTTACGTACGACTCGGTAAAGCGACGTCCGAACGTGCAAGTACGATCCGTCCCGTCTGTCTGAATCCACAACCGTATCGTACAAACACCGTACGGAGCGAACCTCCATAGCAACCATGGAGACGTACAAACATGTGCCCGCATAGGCGCCGAACACCCCCCCCATGTCCGCGCCGTACCCCCAGCCCCCCCGTATGTCCGCGCCGTACACCCAGCCCCCCGTATGTCCGCGACGTACCCCCAGCTCCCCGTATGTCCGTGACGTACCCCCAGCCCCCCGTATGTCCGCGATGTACCCCCAGCCCCCCCGTATGTCCGCGACGTACCCGCACCCCACCCGTGTATGTCCGGTGAGTACCCCCACCCCCATATATACGGTGCGAACCCCCACCCCCGTATGTACGGTGCGGACCCCCACCCCACCCCCTTATGTATGGGGCGGACCCCCACCCCCGTATGTACGGTGCGAACCCCCACCCCGTATGTACGGTGCGAACCCCCACCCCCGTATGTACGGTGCGTACCCCCACCCCCGTATGTACAGTGCGTACCCCCACCACCGTATGTACGGTGCGAACCCCCACCCCCGAATGTACGGCGCGAACCCCCACCCCCGTATATGTATGGTGCGTACCCCCATCCCCGTATGTACGGTGCGAACCCCCACCCCCGTATGTACGGCGCAAACCCCCACCCCCGTATGTGCGGTGCGTACCCCCACCCCCGTATGTACGGTGCGAACCCCCACCCCCGTATGTACGGCGTGAACCCCCACCCCCGTATGTACAGTGCGTACCCCCACCCCCGTATGTACGGTGCGAAACCCCAGCGCTACGCGCTGGGGGTTCGCACCGTACATATGGGGGTGGGGGTTCTCACCGTACATACGGGGGTGGGGTGGGGGTCCGCACTATACATACGGGGGTGGGGGTTCGCACCGGACATACACGGTTGGGGTGCGGGTACGGCGCGGACATACTGGGGGGGCTGAGGGTACGGCACGGACATACGGGGGGGCTGGGGGTACGGCGCGGACATACAGGGGGGCTGGGGGTACGGTGCAGACATACGGGGGGGCTGGGGGGGTGTGCGGCGCGTACCGGGCCCTCTTTTCCTCACGCTTCGCGGCGTACTTAGCTTTTCCGGCACTTTTCGTGTGCCGTAAAAATATAGCCGTCCGGAGTGCTGTCGGTACGAATCGTACTTGCTGGTACGTAAAAAGCTGCCTAACTTCGTCCGCATGTCGCGTACGCGCCGTCCCGGATCACATTTGTACGTGTTTTTGTGTCGGTCGGTGTTTTGTACGATTCGTACGGAAATGGTGTTTCCGTACGAATCGTACTTGCATGTTTGTATGGTGTTTTTACCGGGTACGAGTCGGATGGAGAAAACGCTCCGACCGACGGTTCGTACCCGGTTTCTCCAGGATTGGAATCGGCCCCTGAGTGTCCACATTTAACAGGGACAGTGGACGGTACGAGGCACAGTCGTCCGAGTCCTTGCCGGGTTTGAGAAGTGCAATTATCACAGCCTCCGACATGGTAGGCGGCATAGTACCTGCAACACATATGTCATCGAAAAGCGTAGCAAGCTGCGGGAGTAGCAGATCGATAAAAGTTCTATCGAACGTCACTGTGAGGCCATCAGAGCCTGGTGCACTGCCTGCACGCATGGAAGAGAAAGCCAGTAATATTTCGGTCCTCTCTATAGGTCTCATAAGAAATTCCCTGTGCATGTCAGACAGCCAAGGCAGTTTGATATGCTCTAAATAGTCAATTATATCCGCAGCTGCAGCGCTGGTGACGTACAGTGTTGTGTAGTATTGACGAAATCTATCTGCTACCTCTTTGGTGTCAGACAGTATTGTGCCCTCCGCAGACTAAATCTCTACAGTCTGCTTCGCTTCCCGCCGATTCTTAAGCAGCTGTGCTAAAACCCCTCCCGGCCTTTCCCTCTCTCCATACGTCCTAGCCGCGGCATATTTGCCCAGTTGTTTAATCTCATCATCTGCCGTCTTACTGTAGTCACCCAGTGCCTCTGCAAGTTCCCCTTCCACTTCCTTGTCTGTATATTGCAGCAGTCGCCTCTCTAGACCTTTGAGCTTCTCCTTCCGGCCATGTAGCCAGTTGCGTATAGACCGGAGAACCCCCGAGTGCTTTGCAATAGTGATCCCCCGGATATATACCTTAAAAGTTTGCCAGACAATTTGGTAGTCTTCTACCGAGTCCACATTCTTTTCACAGAAGAGCTCAATAGCCTCGGAAAGCTCTTCCTTAAACACCGCATCTAACAGAGAGTAAGGAGGGAACCGCCAAGTAAATGGGTGTATATGCCTGCTGGGTGTCTCTAACACTAGGAGAACCAGAGAGTGGTCGGAAAGCGTGCGTGGTAGTACCTGACAAGTGCGGATGTTATCGCATAGCGAGCTAGAGGCGAGCCAATAATCTATACGAGTGTGGATGTTATGATATGCGGAACAGTGCGTGTAACCCCCCGTGTGTGGGTGCTTCCAACGCCAAACATCGCATAGGTCAAACCTAACCAGAATACTATCCAACTCTCTGGCCGCCGCAGTAGTACGTCGTGTAGCAGATCCATGTTCTTCCCTCTACATCTAGTAAGTGCATATCTCCCGACAGTGTCAGTGACTAGTGGTGTGATGGTGAGGGCTGACTTAGGATTGACCCATGTAAGGACACCACGCGCATGTGTGATAAATCCTGCTGCATGTACGCTCCCCAGTAGGCCCTTACAGCGTAACATAGGGGAAGTAAGCGGGAGATGCGTTTCTTGCAAAAATGCTAAATCTATGTGGTGCCTCTTCAAGTAGGCAAGGACTTTGCGTACTTTTCTATAGTCGTTCAGTCCACGGACATTCCATGTTAGCGTTTTAAGTGTGTCCACCCCCGGGACCTGCCCTTCTTCAGTCATCTGCGTCATAAAGTCGCACTAAGTCACCATCGCTGAAAATCATGCAACTGAAGAGAACTGTGCTGTAGGCAAAATCAATTAAAGCGAGCATAAAACATTGCATGTGTCCCGTACCCCAACCTCCCACCACCCACATCAAGGCCCCCCAACCAAGACCTGAAGGAAAGAAGACCCGAAGTGCCCCAGGAACAAAACATACATACTACAAAACTTAAACAAAATGAACACCCCCCCTCCCCTCCCCTTCCCTCTCTAAGGTGCAAACACAACAAACTCCCCTGTGTGTGATTCACTCGTGGGCAGAAGTTACCACCTGTGCGCTAGTATACCAACCGTTGGGAAGGTGCAGGCTAGTCCGCACGACAACTTAATAACGATACCCATTGACGTAATGAACTTACTAACAGTCCAAATAAAGACCCCAATCCTATGCCCACCCCTGCACTTCAAAACTGCATAAAAAAGATCAGCCCGAAGAGCTAACAAATACTTCTGAAATGTCCGTACCCCATCGTAGTTAGTACAAATTTCAATTAGTCCCACAGCCCAAACCCTGGCCCAGAAGACTCAGTAACTCTGTATAGCAATACCCAGTCCCAAAGACACAAGTTCCTTATCTGAGTGGTGTTCAATCTTGTGGTCAGTCCTGCTCATCTAGCGTTCCCCCTGCGGCCTCAGCGCCTGCGGACTTTTCCGGGCTGCCCATTTGCTCCCTAGACCAGTCTTTGATCGCTTTCTGCAGTGGCTTTGGGTCCGTGAAAAATAGTGATCTGCCTTGCCGGTTGACCCGGAGTCTGGCCGGGTACAGCATCGCGTAGTCGACGTTCTTTTCTCTCAGCAGTTTTTTGAGTGGGGCGAACTGGCAGCGCGCCTCCTGTACCTTCGCTGTAAAATCAGGATACAGGGCAAGCACTGATCCCTCACAGTGTAATGTCTGCTTCTCCCTGGTGACTCAAAGCGCTGCGCCCCGCGGAAATGAAGCAATTTGGCAATGATGGGCCGCGGTGGCACGCCTGCTACAGGCCGTGGACCTAAGGATCGATGCGCCCTCTCGACCACGAACATGGGCGAGAAAGTGTCGCTGCCCAGCAGCTGTGTCAGCAAGGACTCCACAAATTTTTCCATGTTTCCGGTGGGTGTTGATTCCAGCAGGCCCGTGATTCGTAGGTTGCTCCTCCGTGACCTCGCTTCTAAGTCTTCGGCCTTGTCCTGTGGTGATTGTATCACCTTTTACATGTGCTTAAGTCTTATCTCCACATCCGTCTGTGCTTCCTCCACCTCGGTGATCCGACGTTCAGCCATGTCGAGACGTTCCGCATGCTTGTCCACTCTTTCGGACATCCTGTCCATGCAGTAGGAGAGGGAGTCGATCTTCGTGCCAGCACAGTAAGCGAGTTTTGTAGCCCCTTTTCCATCGAGGTCAGCATGGCCTTAATGTCGCTGTGCGATATTTCCAAGGCCCGCTCCTCACTTGCGTCTCGATCGCCTGCCGAGAGCGCACGATCCCTGAGCCGCCGCTGATCAAAGGATAGTTTCTGCTGCGTTTTGTCTGTCCGGCCCATAGTAGCAGTCAACTGTAGCTAGCTGCCAGGCAGTGATGGCACTCTGTAGACCAGTCAATGTTGCCACAAGGGACCACAGGGAAAGGCGTGCAGAGATGGAACCGTCAGAGACCCTAGCTCGTCGTTAGGCCTCCGAAGCCTGCAGAACAGCACAGGGCGTCACCACACACAGCTCCAAGATCGCCACTCAAACGTTGCAATTGAGCCTACTACTCAGCACTTCCCAATCACCGACACCGACGCAGTCCAAATGTGGGCTATGCACCCCGTTGCGCCCAGGCGTGATGGCAGGCAGGAAGGCCTGGCGGTACTGACCCACTTGGCCGCGATGCACAAGGAAGGAGCTTGTAGTAGTCAGTTCTCTGCCCAGAGCTGCCGAGCAAATACTGTCTTTGCCAATCCACCAGTGATCAAAAATAGCAGGGGAGTGCCGGGAGTCACCAAGGCATCAGGGGCACCCAGCGCACAAGGGCTATAGCGGGACCCACTCCGCGCAGCAAGGATCGTGCCCGACGTAACACTGTCCACGGGCCCTCCCAAGTCAAAAAGGAAGATCATCCTGGAGTCATTCTGAAGCCATCCGATGACTTCAGCCAGGCTATCCCTGCAATTATCTGGGGAAGTCATCAGAAGCCATCCTGAAGTATGCCTATAGGGTGGAATATTTAAATGAGATGATTCCAGATCCAGAGTCATCACAGTAACTACTTCAGGATGAGCTCCTGATTACTTCCTTGGAAAATGTGTGATTATCTTTAACTACTGCAGGATCACTCCATGACAACAAAAGGATGAGGGCAGATTACTTCACGATGACTCCATGACAACTAGGGGATGGGAGCAGATTACTTCATGGTGACTCCATGACAACTAGGGGATGGGAGCAGATTACTTCACGATGATTGCAGATTACTTCACGGTGACTCCATGACAACTAGGGGATGGGAGTAGATTACTTCATGACGACTCCATGGCAACTAGGGGATGGGAGCAGACTATTTCACAATTGCATCATCACTACTTCAGGTGTTGGTTGCATTACTTCATGTGTAATTCACGGTGTGGTTTTATTACTTCACTATGATCTCATGAGGACTTCTGGATAGTTTTCCCCATTCCAGTAAAAATTCAAGAGGATTGCTTTTAAGGCGTTCACTTTGGGTAATGAGTATTTCTCCCAGGGTCATTCCACTAGACTTTAACAGCACTGGAATGTACTGTTAAATAAAAACATACAGGCCCTTATCAGATACCTGCCTGACATATTGTTGTGGTAATAGCACAATTTCACTAAGTATATCAACACAATCTCTAATTGCAACAACTGCAAATGTAGATTTCATTGGGGAATAACAGGTGTATACTTCATTTAAAGATGCATAGTGACCATCAGCTTTTAGTGAACTGAAATGGCCTTATTGCATTTTTTAATGAAGCGACAGTGTGTTTCTCTAAATTGAAACAATAATTTTATGGGTAAGGAATTCTTCTCTCTGTGTACTAGACGTTTTTGTGCACTTAAAACATCTGCTACAGAGGACCAGAGAGAACTACCATCATGTCTACAACCCAGCTATCTCAATCTTCCTAACCATCGTCCCTTTTCTGACTTGATGTATTTCCGCAGTGATAGGTAACAACAGTGGGAGAGGAGCAAATAGAGAGGCTATGAGTGAGAGGGTGTTTGGAAGTATGGTCAGAGGATGTTATAGGAGTTCTGATAAGTGCCAGTGAGTAATATTATTGGTGTGAGAGGGTAACCGATGTGAGCGTTATTGTAAATAGCTTTGGGTAAGGAGCAGGTCAATTATGAATTAATGGGTTTGCAAGTTTGTGGTGTTATGCAAGTGAATGGTGTAGTGAAACATGTGAACAGCATAGCAAATGGTTTTGTAAGTGGCTAGTGTGAGTAGGGTAAAGAGAATGTAATGAAAGTGGGGATTTTGAGTGGATGAAATTATATGATGTGAAACACCGATGAGTTGTCAGTGGGTGTCTTGACTGTGGATTTTGGAGACTGATACGAATAGTTGTTGGAGACTGGTTAAGAATAATATTCAGAGCAACTGCAATGCGAGTGATGATGTATGGTTGAGAATATGAACTTTAAGTGGCTGAGAAAAATTGACGTGTTGCAAGTGGCTGTTTGGGGTGAATGGTGCTATGTGGTTGTAGTGAATGAATGGTGTGAAAAATTAGAACTATTGGTTGTCTGTGAGCAGAGGGTGTGAGCAAATGGTACTGTAAGTACCTCTTAGCAAGTGGTGGTAAGAGTGGGCTATTAGGTAGTGCTGTGAGTACCAATGCCTTGGGATGAGTGAGTGGCAAGCAAATGATGTAATTGGCTGTAAGTGAATCCATATTGTACATGGGTGAGCGTTAGTCTGTTGGATGATGGGTAAGTGGTAAGAGTACTATTAAAGTGGCTGTCTGTGAGTAATGCAGGGAAGAGTATTCTAAATGGCAGCACAAATTGTACAATTTTTTTTTAACTTCTGAATAATCATGGATCGTAATTGCAAATGATGGTGTCAAGTGTGGATGTTGCCCTAGACAGCGAATAAGATGAGAAGATATGCTTAGGGAGGTTTAGTGGAAGGAGTAGCTATGACTAGGGGTTGTGGAGTGTGGAACAAAAGTGCAAAGAACTGTTGAGTGTGACATGGGGTGTGAAGACTGAATGTGCAGAGCAGACTCGAAGTGGTTGTGAATAGTGAGTGGAGCTGTGCAACATGGAATCAAGACTATGGATATAGTGAAGGAAATGTGGTGTGGCGAGCAGATTTGAAGATGGGGGTGAGTGGGGGGTGAGTGTCTGAAATGTTTCAGCACTCCGTCCATCATCTCCTTGTGTTTCCTTTGTTTGCCCTAAGTTGGCAGGGTATGCCCAGACGTGGGTCCCTTGCTCATTTTGTATGTTTTTGGTGTGTAGGGGACTTATGTATGTTGGATTGGGTTAGTTAGTTGTGTAATTGTCTGGCATGGAATTGTGTGGGCTGGACTGGATTTGTGTAGTGGAATTATGTGGCATGGTGTGCTGTGGAATTATATGGATAGTAAATATGTGGTATTGAGTGTACTGGAATTATGTGTAGTGGGATTGTGAGTTATGGAGTGTTATGTAGTGGAGTTTAATTATATGGTGTGCTGTTAAATATTGTGGCACGATGTGGAATTGTGTGGTGAGGATTAGATGCATGTGGTGTGTTGTGTAATTGTGTTGAGTTGTATTATGTGGTTTGGTGTCGAATTATGTGGTGTAGATTGCAAAAGTGTGGAGTTGAATTGTGTGGTGGGGAAATGTATTGCTAGCTTTACCTGTTTGGTGATGAAAAAGAAGAAATAGATAGGAGCTAAGCTTCAGAGCGGTGTGTTTAGGGGTTAAAATAAAAAAAAAAACAGAGTTTGAGCTATTGGCGTTGTGAATGTAAATGTCTCTTACCTATATGTTATGGATTGGAGTGGATGTATGTGGCGTGTAGTGCAATTAAGTGGGTTGGATTGGAATGATTCTTTGTGGCATTGTGTAGTATAATGGTGTGGTGTAGAGTGGATTTGTGCAGTGGAATTATGTGTCATGATGTGCAATTGTATTATGTGGATAGCAATTATGTGTTTTTGAGTGTATTGCAGTTATGTGGAGGGGGACTGTGTGTAATGGAGTGTAATTATGATGAATAGTATTGAGTGGAGTGTTGTGGAGTTTAATTACGTGGTGTGCTGTTGAATTTATGGCATGATGTTGAATTGTATGCTGTAAATTTGATATATGTGGTGTGTAGTGGAATTGTGGGGTGGAATAATGGTAGTTTTTTTAATTATGTGGTGTGGAATGGATTTGTGTGGGGTTGAATAGTGTGGCATGGAACAGTGGTATAGAGTCAAATTATGTAGAGTGGAATAATGTGGCATGGTTTGGAGTGTTTTTATGTGGGGTGTATTTATGTGGTATTGAGTAGTGTGTAATAAGGTGGAGTTGAATTATGTGGTTTTCAGTGGTATTAAGTGGATTGTAATTATATTGCCTGGTGTGGTTGTATGGATTGGCGTTGTATTGAGTGGTGTTGCATGGAGTAGCGTAGAGTGGTGTGGTGTGGCATTAAGTGGAGTGCAGTTGTGGAGCAGGGGATTGGAGCGGGCAGAATGGAGCAGAGAAGAGCGGAGCAAAGCAGAGTGGAGCAGAGCAAAGCAGAGTGGAGCAGAGCAAAGCAGAGCGGAGCAAAGCAGAGCAGAGCGGAGCATAGTATAGCAGAGCATAGTATAGCAGAGCGGAGCATAGTATAGCAGAGCGGAGCATAGTATAGCAGAGCGGAGCATAGTATAGCAGAGCGGAGCATAGTATAGCAGAGCGGAGCATAGTATAGCAGAGCGGAGCATAGTATAGCAGAGCGGAGCATAGTATAGCAGAGCGGAGCATAGTATAGCAGAGCGGAGCATAGTATAGCAGAGCGGAGCATAGTATAGCAGAGCGGAGCAGAGTATAGCAGAGCGGAGCAGAGTAAAGCATAGCGGAGTAAAGCTGAGCAGAGCGGAGTAAAGCTGAGCAGAGTAAAGCTAAGCAGAGCGGAGTAAAGCGGAGCAGAGCGTAGTTGAGCGGAGCAGAGCGTAGTTGAGCGGAGAAGAGTAAAGCGGAGCAAAGCAGAGCGGAGTAAAGCAGAGCAAAGTGGAGTGGAGCGGAGTAAAGCAGAGCAAAGCGGAGTGGAGCGGAGTAAAGCAGAGCAAAGCGGAGTGGAGCGGAGTAAAGCAGAGCAAAGCAAAGCGGAGTAAAGCAGAGCAAAGCAAAGCGGAGTGGAGCGAAGTAAAGCAAAGCAAAGCGGAGCGGAGTAAAGCAGAGTGGAGTAAAGTAGAGTGGCCTAGAGTTGAGTGGAGTAAAGTAGAGTGGCCTAGAGTTGAGTGGAGTAAAGTAGAGTGGCCAAGAGTTGAGTGGAGTAAAGTAGAGTGGCCTAGAGTTGAGTGGAGTAAAGAAGAGTTGAGTGGAGTAAAGCAGAGTTGCATGGAGTCAAGTGGAGTGGAGTAAATCAGTGGATTAAAGCAGAATGGCGCTGTATGGAGTGGTGTTGAGTAAAACTGAGTGGTGTTGCATAGAGCGGGATGGCGTTGCATGGAGTGACTTTGTACTGAGTGGTGTTGCGTGGAATGGCATTGCATAGATTAGAGTGGTGCCTAGGCAAGACCTATACAAGAATGGAGAGTGCTTGTAGAGGCTGGAGGTGAGCAGAGATGGGGAGTAAGTGGATGTTCAGCAGATTGGGAGACATGAGGGTGTAGCGTGGATAAAGAGGTTAGTTTTAGAGGCCAAAGAGTGTATAAGTAGGGGATATAGGTGGTGGAACACAGATGTAAATATAGAAGGACAATGAATCGTACAAACGAAGGGTGGAAAAAACACATGGATGATTGCTTTTCCACATGAAGGATGATGAGCAAGTGTGGAGATCTAGAGTTGAGGGCAGCTGTGTAAAGGTAGCAGCAGAAGAGCATAGAGCTGATGGTCGCAACAGGTTTGGAGGAGTGAATATACAATATGGTGCAGGAAATTGGGAAACATGTGGAAAGTGCAACATGGAGAGAGAATTCGGGCTGTGAGATGTGTGTGGTGAAAAGAGGATGTAGAGCCTGCACACAAGATGTGGTGAATTGGTGTGAAGAGTAGAGGAAAGGTTTTGAGGTTGCACAGTGAATGAACCGAGTGGATAATGCATGTGCACAGTGGCAAGACCATATGGAGGCTGAAGAGAGAAGTACTCAGTGGAGAGGAAATGGAGGCTGAGAGATCGCAAAGTGGGTGAAAATTGTACCTGAAGAATGGGGGAGCTTGTCTGGAGGATTGGAGCATATGTACATGGTGACAAAGTACAGGGAGAGCCCCTCCTCTGGACTCAATCAAGAGGCCTGAGGCCAGTGCTCACTGCTGAGGGGCCCCCCTGGAGCTCAGGGCCCCCCGCACCGCGGTGGGGCTATGTTATGCCACTGTACAGGGTGGACAAAAAATATAGTTAATGTAGAGTGGATATAAAAGGTGGAGCGTATATGTTGCTGTATAGGGTAGAGAACATGTGTAATCTGCATCATCCATCCGTCCACCCTTTCATCCAACCATTCATCTACCCTGCCTTACACTCATTGATCCATTATACTCATTTATTCTTTCACTATTCTATTCATCCATCCACTGATCCATCCATTTACCCTTTAACTCATCGATCCAATCTTTCACTCTCTCATCCATCCAACCTTCCACTCACCCATCTATCCATTCACCCATTGACTCAGCCATCATCCTTCCTCCCTTTCACTTACCCATCCTTAAATCTATCCTTTCGCTCATTCAGCCATGCATCAATCCACCTTTTCACTCATCCATCCACCATTTCACTCACCTATCCATTTACCTGTTCACTTACTCACCCATCCTTTCTTTTATTCACCATTTAACCCAGCCACCCATCTATCTTTCCTTTCGCTCACTCATTCAGCCATTCTTTCAATCGGTCAACCATCCAGTTGTTCACTCATTCATCCATCAATGTACCCGTTCACCCCACCTATCCGTTCTCTCATCATCCATCCATCCTTTAACACACACAGCAATCCATTCATCCATCCTTTTACTCATTCATCAAGGCATCCATCTATCCAACCCTTCACTCACTCACCTTGCAGGCAGAAACAGCCATCAAAAACCCCATCCCTACTGTTGTTGCTAAAGCAGGAAGTTGACAACGCCTCTGCATCCATGCTTTCACTCACTCATCCATTCACCCTTTCGCTCATTCTTCAATCTTTCCACCATTTCACTTATCTATCCTCCCTTTCATTCATTCATCCATTCTTTCACCTATCCATCCTTACATTCATCCGTTCGACCCGTTCATCTATCCAGCTTTTCACTCCACCCATCCAACATCTATTTACCCTTTCAATCCATCCATCCAATCACTCATCCAAACATAATTTCTCTCATCCATCCTTTAACACATCCAACCATTCATCCTTCCTCTCTTTCACTCAGCCATCCTTATACTATTTAATTCATCCATGCATCTGTCCATCCCGCCCTTCACTCACCCACCCACCCATCCACCATTTCACACATCCATCTTTTCACTCCCTCACCTCCCCACCCCCTTGCGTTAATTATGAGACTTGAAGGGCTGCGTCACCGTCAACAGAAGATGCCCAGCAAAAACCCCACCGCCACTGCAGCTGCTAAAGTGCAGGGGTGCGTATGTGGAAAGTTGAGAGCAGAATGTAGACAAGGAATTGTGGATGAGGAAGGATGTAGCGCGCAGATGTGCGGAGTGGGGAGATGTGTGGATGCAGGGTAGAAATTTGATGCAGTCGAGATCAAATGTATAGTGGATCTACAGGGTGAAAAGTGCATGAGGAACATAGAACAGGGTTTAATGTTTAGATATGAGCGTCAATAGAATAATGCCGTGCTGAAGCGGGATGTAGATCGAAAGAGAAAAATGTACTGATAGGAGAGAAATGAAGCGTACTAAAAGGCCGATAGTGAGGGGCCTTCCTATACCCTCCTACTAAAAAAAATACCAAATTGGTGTATCTCTCACCAAGGGGGTGGGTCGATTCAGTGCCTGCACTCACCTCGGTCATCTCCTCTTTCCTTACTATCTCTCCTACAACCTTTTCCCTCCTGCCAGAACGCTGTACTTGGTTTAAAATCCTAGATTTCCTCTTTTGTATCTATAAAGAGCCAGAGAGAGCAGCTGATGCAATTCCTTCGGTTTTAGCTCCATGCTTGCAGCTCCAAACTTCCCTCGTTTTCAGCTCCATGTAGGACAAAGGGAGGCCTGCACGCTGTAGTGTCGTCGTGTAAGAGCATGCTTGTTTGGACACCGCAACTGCCTTCACTGATTGGCCGAAAGAGCCTAGGGGGCGGGGACAGGTCGGCAAGGTTGGTTGCAGGACAGCCCTTATACATTTCATTCCAAATAACTTTATTGAACACATAAGCGTAACAACAAGACGGCAAACTGATTCAGTTCCTAACGGATTGCCTATGTGCTATTTTATTGCCTTATGTGTGACACTTCAAGTGACACTTTGGCAAGCTGAAGCAAGAAGTTAACTCTCGCACTGTCTGCAAACAAACCTAACGTGAGCTGTCTGGAAGTGCATGTGAGCGCTAGCATTCCTTACATAGGAGTTTAGTTCTGCGCTCAAAGGACTGCGCTGTGTTATCAAAGTCCTGTGTCACTGCAAAGAGGGAATGGCTTTCATGTCTCCAGTGACACTTTCTGTTCCGGATATCTGCAAAGTACTCCAAGCCGAGTTAGTGTGCCTCCTGGGACTTGCCTCTTCTGATGTAGGGCTCTTTTCCCTGTGAGGTCACTCGGGTCAGATAGCGACAGTGTGCTTTCTACTCAGATTTTCGGAAGTTGCTTAGATTTTATAATTGAATAACCGTTTAGTGTATCTACCCTTTTCAGAGCAGCAGCAAATCTAAAGAATGCAAAAAACAAAATACAGCAACAAGTGAACTATTAAGAACTACTCAATCTCTATATGATTCTGCTGTCCAAATTGTAATAAAAAAACGGCAAACTAGATGTCATTTATTTTACACATTTTATTAGTTTAGCAACATCCTGCCCATTGGCAGTAGTTGGCAAAATAAACAAATAGGGCTGAATCTCAAAACATATTTGAGTGGCACTAAAACATGTTATTGGTAGTAATTAAAGCAGTGTTTGTTAGACATCTTTCATCATCTTTTATATTATAAAAAACAGACTTATTTTCCAAGGTCATGTGTAACAATGAGGTTTGTACATATCTGTTGTGTTGCATTTTTTAGGAGTGGTGCGCTAGATGGACCGGGACTAGACTATTTTTAAGGGGGAACCCAGAGGAAGGAACTGCTTGACAAATAAATACACTTTTCAGCGTCATGGAGCTTTGTCACACTCCCGCGCCACAAACATCAACTTTTCAATACGAGGAGGAAAAGCCTGCACACAAAGGTCTCAATTTAGCGGGGCATTTGGATGCAATTTGACCGCTGTCCAGCGCTGACCGATGAGGAAACATCTGGGTTCAGCCAGCCATTTTCAGAAATTTCATTTACGAACCATGTTTTTCAATTAATAAGAAGGCACACATTTCCCACATGAATGCCTTTGTGTAAAAGATGTTACTGCGCAAAGGTGCTCGGGGCTGTCCGCACAACTAGCGCGTGATTTATTGGCTTTAAATGCCAGCAATTATAGCCCTTCCAGGTGTCTCCTATTGTTTTCATAGGCGCCCTTCCCCGAGGAGGACATGGTGGCTTGAGAGTCAAAAGATTTTTATTTATCACCCCTTCCGGAGAGGCTAGCACTGTGTTTGGGTTTCTTTACAAGCATGGAAACCTATAAATAGTATTGTGGGCGGGGAGGGGGGGGCGCAGTGCTTGCAAGATTCCTGGGATTTTCTAAGGCTTATCGCTCCCAGGAGCCTGAAGACCTTGCAAACCAGGGTAGGTGCAGCACCCCCGCCTGCAGCACCTTGGGGGCCAGGGTAGGTGCAGCACCCCCACCTGCAGCACCTTGGGTGCCAGGGTAGGTGCAGCACCCCCGCCTCCAGCGCCTTGGGTGCCAGGGTAGGAGCTGCAGAGCAGTGATGGACGGATTGGGGCATGCTGTGGGAGGTCCGGTGTCCCTGGGGAGGGAGAGGCTGATTGTATCGCTAGGCACCGTGCCAGAATTGCCTATAGAGACAAGCTCTGGCCCGAGGCCGCACATTCTACCACTGGGTGTCCGGGAAAGTCTAGAAGAGACCAACTCTGCACCTAATCTGTCCCGCTTGTCCTTGAACAGTTAGAACTTTTTTGTGAGGTGGGTAGGGTCTACGTTGGTACGTGCCACCCTCCTCAGATTGTGGCACCAGTTAGTTGTGAGGACACTACATCAAAAAGTCTAACGTACCCATTCGAGTGAGGAATAAACTGCAGAGTTTGCTCTCATCATGTATGCATTGCCAAGGATAGGTAGGTTGTTTATGGATGTGCGTCGGGGGCGGGCGTGTTTGAGCTCTGGCAGCGGGGCATGGTTTCAGTCTCACGTTCACTGGCAGACTCGGGCAGCCAGCGACCCTGTCGCTACCGAGCCAAGAAGCTTGGCCAGGAAAGGGGGGTGGCGGAGAGCCCTGATTAAACACAGGCAAGAGGAGCAATCGGAGCGCACGCCAAGACCAAGGCACAGACGGAGGGAGAGGAAAACCAGAAAGAATCACGGCATTGAAACAAATGCGGGGAAAAAATTGATGCCCCGCCCCACGACAAAAATATAGACATACAGCCCTGCAGGATTAAAATATAAGTCAGTTAAAGGGGGAGTCACTTAAAACACACCCCTACCTCGCACATGATCAACGTGGCTGAAGCACACACGCCCCCTCGGAAAGCCCAGCAAACAACAGGACTGTCAATGCATTTGAAAAGTCCCACGAGATAGGACACTGTCACGCCCCCACCAGCAAACTTACATACTCATTCGGCTGCTCACTCCTGTCGTCATTACAATACCCCTCCACTCACCAGCTGCTGGTTCATCTCAGCTGATATGTGATCCGTCAGTCTCACCGCCCCCACTAGCAGGAAGAAGACTCCCAGCAGCACCCTGATTACAGTGTAGAGAAGGGCCATGGCGGCCGGCTGCAGGGAGGGAACCGCTGTCGATGGCTGGGGAGGGGCTTTGGCTGCTGCCTGCAGCAGGGAGGTCAGAGCAGCAGCTACTGCCTGGGAGCGGCCTCCCCCTAATTAAACCCTCAACAGGAAAGCCTGAAACTGACACACAAAAATACCCCAAGCCCGCGAGTGGTGCGCGCACGCGCCACAGCGAGCCATATGTTTTCAATTATCGCGCCCGTGTCTGGGCACGATAATTGAAACCACATGGGCTTTGGTGCGCGTAACAGACACCAATAGGCCATGGGCGGAGCAATGCGCCCGCCTTTGGCCTATTGCGTGCTCTGTTTAAAAATAACACGCAATCAAAGCCCAATTGCGGAATCCAAAAGGAAAAGCACACGCACGCGTGTGCGATTCCAGGGTCCGTTTTCACACCCCAGAAAAAAGGGCTCTCGCCTGCGCGAGCAGGGCTGCGCTCTGCAACGCAGGGCGCAAGCCCTAAAAATGATGTAATATAAAAAAAGACTCTAAAATATTTACCTGTGATTGTTATTACATATCTAATATTTGCTAATTTACATTTAAAGAAAACCCATTTAATACCTAAATAGTGTTCACTGAGTAGTAATCAGCAAATAATTCTGAATCACACAGCTGGTTGGACCTTTCTGACAAAAAATTAAACCAAAATAGTGGGTGCATTCTTGGGGTAATCAGCAAATCATTCTCAAAACATCAGGATGAATTTCAATATGTTAAAAAGAAATGATGCTTGTTGAGTTTTGGATATTTATTTTCAAATCATCCTCTAATCATCAACAACCATTGGATCTTATGAAGTAATCAGATACTCATTCTTAAATCTTCATGAAGTCATCAGGAATAGTCACACCTTGTGAAGTCATCAGCTGCTCATTCTTAAATCCTCCTGAAGTCATCGCGAATAGTCACACCTTGTGAAGTCATCAGCTGCTCATTCTTAAATCCTCCTGAAGTCATCGCGAATAGTCACACCTTGTGAAGTCGTCAGATACTCATTTTCAAGTCATCCTGCAATCATCAGGCTCAAGTATCTAAGCTCTGCTGATGACTTCAAGAGCTTGATGATGTCTGATGACATGAAAATGACTTCTACAGTAGTTGGATGATCAGCCAATGACTCTGGGATGGCTTCTAAAGTAATCCTGTTTGACCTGGGCTTGCAGTGTATCTCCTTTGGGGGAGGGCCGACAGGGGAGGTCAGCAGGCGTGTGGGAGAGTGCGTCAGACCGGAGTGCCCTTCCAGACCCTGTACCCACTCAGCTCCCACCTCCTCCGTTCAGGCGCAGCGAGGAGCGGGACGCAGCGGTCGTACCTGGATACCGCTAGCTGCTCCGTTTATCACGCTATCCGGCGAGATACCTCCCCTTCCAGTGCTGGGGACAGGCAGTCTCTCGGCCTCCTGCGATGTCGGCGGGGTATGCTCCTCTCAGTGCTCCGGCCGCCTCTTTCAGGCACGCTCTCCCAGCCGGCTTCAACTTCCGGTCGGCCTGACAAATACAAGAGGTCAGGGATGCGCGGCCTTGTGCACACGTCGCAGCGTCTCTGCCATCACAGCTCTCACGCTACACCAAGGCAGGGACTGAAGGACTACACAGGTACCGGGTGCTTCCTCCTATTCGGGGCTGCTCATTTCGGGGTACGCCAATGTCGTATAATTGCCGAATCGTTAATGTTAGCGTGGAGCTCTTCTGTTAGGCGCCCATTATCGGCGCCGGCAAACTCCGCCCCCCATCAAGAACATTTATATTCTTTAAAACGGTATTACCTAAAAAAACGATATTCTTGTCACCGATAATAGTGCATCAAGATATTTGCGTGTCATGATATTTAATTTCCTCTATTTATGACTCCCGATATTTTAAACTCGATATTTTACCCAAACACCAAATGAGCAACGTGTTTTTTCCATTCACCTTAAGCTATAGTCTAGAGGAGTAAAGTACCGTTCCTCATTTGATTTATTTCACTCATCTTTAATTTCACGCTAGTCTCTAGATGGCAGTACACAGTGATACTATTTCCACTATATCCATACCATCTCATTTCCAAGCATCAGAATATTTAAAGAAATATATGGTGGGGAGAAACTCCCACAGTGATAGGTATATAGCTGCTCTTATTAATTTTTTTGCTTGGGCTACACAGCGCATCGTATAGAACATGAACCGTAAAATAAAATAAGCTGTAAAAGGCAATGAAGTAGGGGGAAGTAGAATTTAGATACTGAGGTACATTCTGAACAGATGCTTCTTTACATGTTTCCAGGACTGTAAATTGAAGCCGAATCTAAGGTAATCTGGGAGGCAAGTCCAGAGTCTCAGTGCTTGGCAAGAGACGGACTGGTTCATTGTTTTGCATTTCTTTACTGCTGGGGTTTCCAGTAGAATCTTGTGTTGAATGAGGGCAGGAATACCATGCCCTATATTATGGGCCAAAAAAACTGGTCAGTTAAATGACACGCACACCAGACTGCAAGTGCAGCCTGACTCCTCCCATTCAGTGGTGGCTGGTGAACTTTGAAAGTGGTGTGCCGTAAAAGTTGTGGATTAATTTTATGTAGCGAGCGAATTCTATTGATATATGGGGGGGATTTAGGGTGTTCTCCCCTCAAGAATATTTTGAAAAGAGGACGGCAAACAGCGCATTTTAAAGCTAACTTAATTAACTCATTTTGTGAGAAAGCATGGTTTATAAAGATATTCTGAATGTACACGTCCTGAACTCACGTATTTGAAGGTGCTCTCGTATTCCAATTGCTGTTATATAGATTTTATGGCAAATTGTCGTCTTTCTCCAGTATTATTAAATTCCAGAACACATTAACTCCTTCAAATCAACTCAATTTATTGAACTGATCCACTCTAACAATACCTAAGCATCCTCGAAAAGCCTGCACAACAGAGCACACTAAACTCACAATCAACACACACTCATAAAACCAACACAGCATGAGAAGCATATCCCTGAAAACATGTCTGAGCCCACCAATATTAAAAACAGAACCCATCTGCAGCACACATCAGGGACACAAAATGACCCAAAGTACGCATTCCGCTGCAAACTACGTAGCATGCACACAACAGAACATGATATACCGCACTCACATGCAATCAACAGTGCTAAATGCACACAATTTGCGCATCATACAATAGAAGCATCCACAGGCACACAGGCCCCAGGCTTGGTTCAGAGACTCACAGCCATGACACTGCGCTGCTAGGGACAACAATATATGAAATTTCTGCTATAAAGCACACACACACATGTGGAAAGAACCAGAGGAGAGTTCAACTAGCAGAAAAGGGGCAATTGGCATTGGCTTCTCAACTTGCACTCAAGCAACATATATTTAACCTCTTCAATGCCCGTGACGAGCTGGTCTCGTCATGGGCCGCGGTTGCGCTGTGCCCATGACGAGACCATCTCGTCATAAACCCCGCCCGCTAATGAAACGGCCGGCACAGGGCGGGGAAAGGGGCGGGCACTGAAGGGGTTAAGACGTAAAGTTGCAAGAGTAGAGATATAGAAAACTGGCTGAAAATGAAAGAGTTTAAATGCCTGACTTAGGAGTTTACAAATGTTCTAAAGTAAATAAAAATAAAAAGAGCCTCTCCATTCAAAAAGGGAAGATGGGCTATCATTTCAGCACCTTGAAGATGTTTTGGCAGACGGCGCAGGGCTATATAAGTGCATGTATTAACAAATCAAATTGCTTGTGTCATCCTAACCATCCTTTTGTTACATTTGATATCTGTGTTTCATTCAGTTAAAATGTGCGGCATTTGGCTTGGACTGCATCCTTGCTTTAACCTACATCTTGGGCTGCATTCATGCAATGATGATAAGCGTGGGGATGAACCTTCAACTCTCCGGCCCCTCCCCCTAGACATCATCGTTTTAAGAGAACTGGGGTGGCGCTGCAGGCTCCTTAGCGCCTTGTACTGATCCTAAACTTTGATGGATTACAGGACCGATTCTAGACAAAGGGTTTGGAATCAATCAGAATTCCGTCTGAGGTGCCAACTTCCCTGTCCACAGTGGCCCCACCATGGGGTCACCTATTTATACTTACATAGCATTATTGCCAACTGTAGAGTGTCTCTGCAGCCTAAAGCCTCAAAAACAGCCAATAACAGAGTGTACTTTCCACATAGTGCACACTGGAACCTCTCTAGGCTCTTGGGTGTTAGTGCCTGTTAAAGGTGAGGGGTGGAGAGCAGTGTGTTGCGGACGTTACTGAGACTCAATGGAAAGAGACTAAGCTGTTGCTCATCTTCCTAGACCCTTGTCTCTTCCTTCCACACTCACGCTATGTGTCCCTGAAGATCCATTTTACTGTGTGCTCACACACCGTGCACACACACCTCCTCAGCCCTCTCTTCTCAGCAGGGAGTCACATATCTTTATTGAAGGTTTCACTGCCTGGGAGAGTTGACAAGCAGCAGAGGAGAGAAAGTAATACAACTCAGCAGACATAGGTACCTCCCACAGGCTTATAGCCAATGCAGAATGCAAGTCCTACGAATAACCGGAGAGATGGTGTATTATATGTATTATAGCGCCTATATACAAGGCGCTTTGCAAAAATAAACAACTAAACGGTACTGTACGTAACGAGACTGGTGTCTCCTTAGCTACAAAATAAGGGTATACTCTGTTAAAGACAGCAGATGGTCCTTCAGCAGTTCCTAAATTAAAGAAAGCAGAGGCGGAAAGATTGAAATCAGGAGAATGTCCAAAAGTTATGAGCAAGAAGTGAGAGGGAACGAAAACATAAGAACCAGAGGGAGTACTGGAAACACAGAAGAAACTGAGAACCTGAACAAAGGGATGGAGCTGGGATGCAAGGAGATATTAAATACATAAGTAGGGTGGAGCAAGTAAGTGTAGGGACTTATAGAGCATACAAAGATGGCGGAATATGAACTAAAAGATGAGCAGTAACCAGTAATGAGAGGCAGTAGTATCTGATTCAAGAGGGAAAAAAAAGACAAATGTAAGCTTTTGGAATAAACTAAAGCCGAGTCCCCAGATACTTTAGGAAGGTAACATATAGCTTAGAAAATAGTAGATACGAGAAACGGCCAGGCGCTGAAGCTACATTTTATGAATATTATACGACGACTAACTAGAATATGGAACACACTTTCTCCATATTTACGAGTCCGAAGAACACGGGTGACACTGCTCTGTTAACCACTTCCATGAGCAGTGTCTCCCATGGCATTTCGCTCCAGGCAGCAGTCAGGGGCAAGAGGGCCCGTATTAACATGTGCAAGTTGGCGGTTTTCGGTATTGCTGGACTTTCAAAGGCTGCCGCAGTTAGCATTTTTGGATTAAATTACAGGAGCCCCATTCTGGAATGCTCGGGTGCTGTCAGTAATTGGTTTTATATTTGTGCCTTGTAAATTAAATGCAGGCAGCCTCTGAGGCTTGTTTCTAGCACACGTACGAGCAGGCACCGACACTTTCACGCAATTGGGTGGCGTGCCAGTCATTAGATCAGCGAGGCCCAGGACAGTGAAAAACTAAGAATAAGGCGCACTTCTATCAGTCGCATGCCGAGGCCGGCATGACGGGCGGGTGGAAATGGGGTCGTCGCGCGGGGGGGGGGGGGGGGGGGGGGGGGAGACAGGAGGGGTTAAATGAAAGAAACATATAAAGTACAACTTACCGTCAGTGTGATTGGTGAGGCGCCCCACACGGGTCATTTTCTCTATGTATGCTGCTGCATGCAGAAGGATACATAGAGAACAAGCATTGGCATAGCCAATAGGTCTCGCCTTTGGGACCTTATAAGTGTTTAGCCATGCAACAGTTGCATAACTTAATACTTATAAGGTCCCAAAAGCGAGACCTATTGGCTATGCCAAGCGGCTGTGCAGCCGCGAAAGTGATCGCGATCAAACATCAAAGCGGGCGAGCGGCCGAGAAAGTGAAAGTAATCGCGGTCAAGCACGGTGCGCGCGCACGTGCACTGTAGCTCTAGCCTGGCCTGGTAGCACTTTTTGGAGCCCTCTCAAAAGGTCTCGCCAGACCAGTGTATGCGCTGGGTCAGGCGAGACCTAAAAAGGGAGAGTGGCGGTCCTGCTCGAGGGCAGGGGGGAGTGGGGCCGACCAAACAGTCAATACGCAGAACAGTGGCCAAGCCACTCCCCCCTGCCCTCGAGCAGGACCGCCCACCCCCGAACAGGCACTTCTGTTTTCTCGCAGTGTGAGAAGCAGAAACATAAATGGAGGTAGTTATTACCATTTATGTTTCTGCCTTCTCGCACTGCGAGAAAGCAGTGGGGCGACACCCCCACACCCCAATGGGGGAGCTGCCACTGCTCCCATTACACACAGGGATACAGAGTTCCCCTTTGCCAGTCCACAACCTGCTCTGTCCACTGATATTTTCCCCCTCCTATTTACCGCTCGCTCAGAGAAGTTGGTAAATGGGAGAGGTAATGTACATCAAAATAGGAATTCCAAGCGTAATTTGACCTGGAGAAAAAAGGCACTTTCCCGTTTCGTGGGGATTAACTTGTAACTGAATGGTGTTTCTTCAGTGTAACTGTGTTTGAGTGTGGAGTTTGCACACTGGTAATGAGGCCCTTAATAGTGTAATATTTTACCGAATCAACTGGTAGGGTGTGAACATTCGAGGGTATGATTTGCCTGGTAAGCTTGTGAACACCCACAAACTCAAGGGTTTGTGGGCATTTTCAAACTCCTCTCTCACCTCCTTCCCAACCTGTAAATAGTCAGGTTTATTGCTCCAAAGTTAAGGAGTGAATCTCTTTTGAGGATGGCAAAGGAAAGGGAACACCCCGAAATTTGGTCAGTATGAAGGGGTAGGAGTTTTACCATCAGAAAAATATTTTTGCTGTGTAGAAAATCATTTTAAAAATCTGTCATTGTGCAACAGTGAAGGCACTGTACCATGGGTAATTGTGTAATGCACAATTTTACAGGTGCAAGTGCATTCAGACAGGCAAAACTAGGCTTCCACAAACGTTTTCTTGAAGTTCGCACGGAAACCTGTTGCTGTGGAGCTTTTAGGGCATATTACTGGAAAGTTTTATGAATTCCCAAAAGTTGAAAATCGGGAGCTTTTCTGTGAATCGGACCCAAAAGTCCTCAAACAAATAGAATTATTATGATAATTTTCAGTGAAATGACCAGAAGGTGGACACAAGGAGAGAACTTCAAGCCTACTCATTTCTAAAAAGGAAGCCATTGGGTAGGACTAGCAGTGTTCATCTCAGGCACCCAGGGTGAGAGGCAACAATTTTCCTCTGACTTCCTGAACCTTGACATATCATGGTGGCACACAAGCTAAAATATTGGTAGAATTGAAAAGAGACCAGTCATCAGTGTTTGTAACTTTTGTTTCATTTTACAAATCTTGCACTGATTATGGGGATCTTAACTTCAGTGATAGGCGCAAGAATCATCCCCTAGGGGATCTCTTGCCGCCAAAGCCGTGAGATACAGGTCACAATTCCATAAGGGGATTAAAGATCGAACAACCATCTTTTCAGGAGTTTCTTGAAGGAGATTAGGTCTGAACAAGAACAAAGAGGCAAGGGTAGCTGATTCCAGTGTTTGGGAGCTAAAAAGGAAAAGGAGCGGCCGCCATTAAGATAACATGGACCCTTCCCATGCAGCAATTTAAAGACCAAATACATAAGTTTGAAGAGCGCGCGCTTTTTAATGGGAATTCCGTGAAGGAGACATAGTAAAGGTTTAGCTGGAGATCGCGGAGGAAGATTACAGATGAGGCGCGCTACCGTGTTCTGTACCACCTGAAGTCTGGAAGAAATGCCTTCATTTATTGCAACCATAAAGGAATTCCCATAACCTAGGTGGCTCACTATCAACACCTGGACTACGGCTTTCCTGGCATGCAGAGGAGCCCAGTGAAAAGCTTTCCTAAACATGCCCATCAGGCTGAAACAGGTTCCAGAGATAGTTTTGACATGCTCATTCATGGAGAGATTATCATCCAGAAAGACACCCATTTTTGACCAGATTTTTAGGCATCGGGGGCGATCCAAGTTCGGATGGCCACCAGTCGGTAGACCAGACTGTGTGAGCCTTCCCGAAAAGTAAGACTTCCGTCTTACTAGTGTTGAGCTGAAGGAAATTAGCTGTCATCCATGATACAATTTTTAGCATACAATTTTTAAGTTTGATTTTGGTAAGTTCCGGATTAGAATTCATGGTGATGACAAGCTGCATGTCATTAGCATATGAAATTGTATCGAAACCACACGACCTGATAAGCCTGGCCAGGGGAGCGCCATTGATGTTAAAAAGAGTAGGGCTCACAATTGATCCCTGTGGCACCCCTTTATCCAAGGCCATGGTTTTAGAATGATAGGGATCCATTTGTAACGCTGACTCTGTGCACGGAGGCACGGAAGGCTGACTGGGAGGAATATAACAGGGAGTAGGAATCTAAAAAAGAAACCAATTGATGGTTTACCAGTGACTCTGTAACTTTGGCGATGAAAGGGAGCAGCGATATAGGCCTATAGTTTTGCATGTCTGTAGGATCAGCCATAGGTTTTTTAAGAATGGGTCTGATCCGGGCAGTTTTTCATTTAGATGGAAGAGTTTGCAGCTTAAATGAAAGATTGCATAGGTCTGTAATGGGTGCAAGAATTATTGGAGCCAGAGTGGCAATAACATAGGGGGAGGGGGGCGGGATCCAACTGGGATCCAGATTTGATCCAGTTTGATCCTATTTAGCTGATTCAGTACTGGATATGGGGTAGCAGAATTAAAAAGCCTCAAGGTGGTGTACTGGGTGTTAGCTAGGACTTCTGGAGAAGCTGATTTTGTCAATGCCACATTATTTGAAAGAGATTGGTAAATATTATTGATCTTTTGTTCAAAAAGTGATGTGTATACTTGTGACATCACATTCTGGGAAAATCAGGCCAGAGACCACAACATGTCACTTCCTGTAATATCAAGTAACAGGGGTGGATGGTGTCACTTCTGGTAGCCTGGGTGTTTTGGTGCATCTTGGATTGACGTCCATGACTGAGGATGTGCTGCATGCTGTGTCTGTGGAGCACCTTGCTGCTTAAAATCATAATACATCTTTTATCTGTATTTGATGTATGTTGATGAAAGTATATTCCATTCTTATTTTTTTCTTTAAAAATAAAATAAAAATGGAGTGTGATCAGCATTGCTGTCCCATGCAGGTTAAACCTTTTTTTTTAAAATTCCACATGCATTTTTAAAAATCATTTTTCATGTTTTGATTATAAGATCACAAATAAAATATTGCATTGACAGACACGTTTTTTTCGCTCCATTGACAAAGTGTTTCTGAAAAATTACAAATGGAAAGAGATATTTATGGTTTATTAATTTAAAGAAGATACCCTTGATGAAAAACGTTAATCTCATTATTGATATGGCCAGGATATACACTACTCCCTTGCTGTAACATTGCCATAGTTAGGAACGTTTTAGAATTGGTCAAGACCTATAAGTATCTTGGTGTCCACCTAGATTCCACTCTAACATACAAGCTGCATCTAGAATCTAGATGTGCCATCGCTAATAATCTGCTCTTTGCATTTAAAACTTTGAAACACAAGACACAAACACCTCGACGCTTCATCTCCTTCTGGTCATGGGAGCCAAGTATATACCTTCAATATCTTATGGCTCGGAATTGCTTAAAGGGAAAGACGCTGCAACCTTAAACATCTTGCAATAAATGCTCTTTGAAAAGCTGTTTGTGATTCCGCAGTATGTCTCTTAAGCCCAAATTAGACTTGAGCTTGGCCTGCTCCAACAGGGCACATCCAGGCAGGGTGTCCTGTTAAAAATTCTGCTGTAGAACGAGGGAAGCTGAAGCAAATTTGCTGGCATACCAGTGTTGGGTGGAACTAGAATGGCAAGCCCTCATAAAGAACTCTGTGTTTACAGCACTACAGTTCTCAATTGCAGCTCTCTGATTAGAAGATGCCTGGCACACTCCCATGGACTATGTCGCTTTTAAATGTATTACATGTGAAGGTGCCACATTTTCATCATTCATTATTGATAAGGCTACCATAGCATCCAAAGGGTATTTGTGGGTGGTCATGCAAACTCGTAATCATTTTACTGCACTGACAGATCTAGAAGCCTGTGACTAACTTACAACAGCGGAGGTAACTTCCAGCACAGTAATCAGAGGAGCATTGAGGGTCTTTAACCCAATACCCAGAGAGTAATGACTGGTTCTCAACCATTACATGAACCAAAAACTGACAGATCATGAATGGATCAAGTATATTGCCTCCTTTGAATTCATCTGCCGCCAAGAAACTTGTGAAACATGCTCTATTCACATAAACGGTTACTGCTCATTCTACACTCCTGCTATTGCATCAAACTCTTGCCGAGCAAGGGGCGGCATCCTGACGCTTATAAAAAATACCCTAAAACTTGAAGTTTTACCTTCCCATAATGATTCTCCATACTACAACTTATTAGATCTTAAAGGTCCAGACGGTAGCACTGTATTTGTTATAAATTATTATAACAACAACAACTTTGTTGGGGAGATGTAGATGTACTTTAAGGGAAAGTGAATAGCTTACTTAATAATTACTTAATAATAACCTTATGGGTGGAGGACTTTAACGTGCATAGTTGTCACTTTTCTTCAAACATGACGTGGTCTAATGAATGAGAACAGAGAAGGTACTCCCCATTTTCACACAATCAATATAGTGATACACTCAATAGATTTATCATCACTAGAGATCTAGAAATTATAAATCCCTTTTCCGAGATCACAGGTCAGCTCCAAGAAACCTTTGGCTCCACCATCAATGGCTCTACCATTGATTTTGTAATGTCAGCATCCTTAAAAGGTACCTTTAGAGACATAAAACCAATTTTTCGGGGTTTAGTGATGATGTGGACATATTGTGCCAATGGTATTGGGAAGGAATTGCTTTCAATCAAATTAAATACATAACTCCCACTATAGCACGGAAAAATGGGATCGTACTGAAATGAGGGAATATCAGTAAAGAAGAGCTGATCCCCCGGGTTGTAGCAACCATACAAAATAAAATTATGAGTTGCCTTAATATACATAGTGAACCTGAGGGAGTGGTAACAGCCTTTGAAATAATCCTGGAAGAAGTTAGAAATAACCTAACAACAACAGTCCAAAATAAAAAGAGTCAGGGGTGGTTTGACCACTACTGTACAAAATCGCTAACAATTCTCCACCAAGCCCTTAAGAAGTACCGAAGAGACGCAGCAGAGGTTAAGCTCGCCCGAAATCAATATTAAATTGTAAGAAAGAGCAGATTAAACATATTAAAGGGCGAATCTTGGGAACAATTGCATCACGCCTCTGTCTCAAAGAACTCTAGGGATTTTTGGGCAGTAGCTAACACCCCATTCCTCAAGCCACCCATAGATCCCTATTTGGATAGTTATGTGGCTGAGGAATCGTGGGTTGTTCATTTTTCAAAAATATTCGAAGGAAAGAGCTTGGGAATTTTCTTACCCCCAAAACACATGGTACCAACTACCAACCCCGCCCTTACCTGGAATTTAACTGAGATTAAAGACGCCCTCTCCCAGTGCGCTAGTAGTAAGGCACCGGGACCGGATGGAACTACGATAGACTTCTTTATCGAAAAGCCTGACCTATGGGGTCCAGTTCTTACTAAAGTTTTTAATGCAATAGCTATTACCGGCTCACCGGAGTCATGGCAGAAGTCTATTTTAATACCCATTTACAAAAAGGCCGACAAATCCGACCCTAGGAACTATAGGCCCATTTCGCTATTGGATAGTTCTGCAAAACTTATGGGCAGAGTTCTAATGAATAGACTGGAGGAATGGGCATCTGCAAATAAGGTCCTGATTCCTTCTCAATATGGCATTAGGACGGGTAAGGGCACCCAGGACTAATGTTTAAATCTCAGCCTGTTGGTTGCTAAAAATACCCAAGTAAAAAAAGGCAAGCTCTATCTAGCCATTATGGATCTATCGGCAGGCTTCTATAGTGTCGCCCATTCTCATGTATGGAGGATGATGAAGGAGATGGGCATTGATAACGCAATCATCTCCTTCATTAGACAACTATATTCTAGGGCTGCGGCTTTCATCCACTATGGGAAGCAGGGATAGCGTACAAGATGTTTTCCCATTACTAGGTGGGTACATAAGGGGTGTGTCCTCGCTTCTTTTCTGTTATCGTTATACACAAATGGAGTAGAGGCTCCCATTATGGCTTTGACCCTAGAAGTTCCATATGTGAATAAAGCCCGCATCCCAATACTACTCTATGCAGACGATCCGTTTAAATTGCACTCACGGCCATAGCGCTTTAGAAGCTGATAGAGTCTTATGTCTATTTATTGAAAAGTTGGACCTTAAAACGAACAAACTAGGCTAAACCCTTCATCCTAGTGACAGTTCATAAAGTTAAGAAACCCCAAACTTTCAATATTGCAGGGCAAAAAATTGCACAGATGGACACATTCTCCTATCTAGGTGTAACATTTAATGGCCACGTGGTCCCCAATGGTGAATAACAGAAGGTTGATGTTGGAAAAAAGTAATAATGCTATACTTTCTTTTACAGAAAACTAGGATTGAAACAGATAGATATTGTAAAGAAAGTATACCAGGCAAAATCCTCTTCAGTACCTTCTTATGGTGCCAGATTTAGGAGCCATGTTAATTCGTTGGCTATACAAACGATAGAAGATACCTTCTGGAAAAAAATGGTGGGTCCCCCCTATAGTTGTTCAAACTTTAACTGCCACCTTGAACTGGATGCACCCTACATATCTGCTGAGATAGGTATAGCACCAATTCTTTTGTGGCACTCTTTATGGCGAAGGGAATCTGCTAATTTGACAAAACAGTTTATTACGGATTGCCTCACAATAGAACATGTACAGAGGATTCCTTGGATTGTGTATATAAAAAATATTTTAATTGCAATGGGGTTGGGAGTTTTATTCGAAACACCAAGTAAATGTTTGAGTATATCAAGAAAAACTATAAAAACTTGCTTTCTATCCCTCATGGGTGAAATAAGGCAAAAAAATAATAGTAGCAAATATATGGTCCAGGTTTATCTGAGGGACCGCGGCTCACAGTGGGACAACCGACTTACTTGTCGATGGTGAAAAATCCTCGTCACATATTTATATTAACAAGGTTTCGATTAAATCTTATCCCATGTATGCTGGGTTTTCCATCAGATACTTTTTCTCTTCAAGCTCTATCGTGCTGTCCTTGTGATGGTGTGGCGCCCCAATCTGATTTGCACATTATTTTCTTTTGTAAATTTTACATTGATCATCGTAGAAGATTTTTACTTCCAATTATGCACAAGCGTAAATTTAAACAATGTCGCCCGAGTTTATTCTTTCTAAGAATGTAGTCTGACCATCTAGTCTGTTACTGTGTTGCGTCTTTTTTATGTCTTTCCCTAGAAACTAGGAAATTGTATAATTGCCTAAAAGGATTTATTGTGTCTTTTTATGCTGGTTTTATCATCTTTTAAAAGTTTTTTCTTTTTAATCGAAAATATATAGAATGAATATTTAATGATGTGTATTGAACTTTTATGATTGGTACGAAAACTGATAGAATAAAGTGAATTTGACCTGAATTTGACTTGACTTGACTTGTGTTCCCAGTCGAGTTCAGATAGTAGCCACACAGCACTTGTACACTTTGGGACTTGCCAGTATTTTACCGTTTTAGTAGAATTTTACTCCCAGGTCTGTGGCTGTAGTATCGTACAAACATTAAGCCATGTAATTACCTTTGATCCTCCTGTTAGGAAAACAGCCCTTTTCTCAGTCCACCATAAAGTTGTAGAAAAAGAACGTTATAGCAACATATTTGCACAGCACGTTTGCACTTTTATTATCACTTTGTGGAGGGATTTCCAACTTAAAGCCAGCCTTGGTCAATTCTTATTACACTGGATGTTATATTTTAATTGATTGTATTAAATTATTATTATGTGTGCCTCTGTAGCACAAAAGTTCAATTTGACAACATGAATTTTTATGCAGTTTTTCTTATTTAAACTTACAATCTTACTAGTTAGGCAAGGGCCTGTTGGTCAGTAATCATGTCTGTCTCTATTAGTGCGATGTTAGTGTCAAGAATAGAGGAGGGCGAGACACAGAGGCCTCTGAACTGAATCAAGCCATAAAGCTGGCTGGGGCACGCCCTGAAGTCCACTGGAACTCTTAAACCAAATGCAAGCTGAGCCGAGAAGCCGTAGGTTCTGCCTTCCCTTCAGCCTTCTTGTGTGCTATCAGATCATTCACCAAGCTGCCCTGGGTGAAGCAAAGGAGGCTTGGCCAGCCTCATTTGCTATTTGCATTTGCACAATCAAAATGCATAAAAGACTGTGTCATGGGCCAGCCACTCCTCTGCTGCGCTCATGGAGGTTTGGAGAATGATGTGCTAGAGCGATGCAAGAGCGGCCGAAAGGAAGAACATCAGCACCTGTGTAGTCCGAGAACAATGGGTGCAGGCATTTGCATTGAACCGGGGAGCACAGGACCAGGGGCATATGAGGGAAAATCCAATCACAGCATGTTATTTGGACCAGAAAGAGCACTGATGGGAAAAGACAGTAGAAGCTGTGGCCTGATGTTGGTTTGGGAATGTGATAAGGCCTTATTATGACTCTGGTGTTTCACGGACGGCAAGACTCACAGTGGCAGTGTCCCAGCTGCCCTATTAGGACTAGGGCTGTCGGGCCCCTCCAGGACCTCTGCAACCGCCAAGGAACCACAGTTCCTTGGCGGTTGCATGGCAGTCCTGAGTCTGCAATATGCTTGGTGGGGCCATTGCAAGGACTTTGTGGAGTCACAGAACTATACTTGGGATCATAGAACCTAAGTAGGCAGGGACTGAGTCATCCCACCACCTGGGTACCCATGAGCCCAGGACCAACAATCTATAGTGTCTCACTTGCCCTCCTACTCACTTACAGAGGCACAAGTGATTAGACACCCCAGAACACAACATTGTCTTCCAGAGGATCCTCATCAAAGTCATTAGCACTGAACAGTCTCGCCCACGTGCAGGGACACCGGAGCACTAACAAAAAATATATAAATGCAAAAAAAAAAAAATATATATATATATATATATATATATATATATATATATATATATATATATATTCAGTGAAAAAACCATAGGTTTCACACACGTTATAGTTAGGAATTAGCATTTAAAAAACCTTAGAAATTCAGTGAAAAAACCATAGGTTTCACACATGTTATAGTTAGCTGGACATTTTACTCGTAAAAAACCAATGAAATTGCCCCGTTATAGTTAGTTCAGCTAACTATAACTCGCGCGCCCGCAATGCACTGCTGATGACGTCACATATTACATCACTCATGACATGGTCAGTGACATCACTCATGACATCACTGATGACATCTCAAATGACATCACTGATGACATCACTGATGACATCATCCAGTGAATGTGGGTTTTTCTGAAAATTAAATATGTTTTATATATGTATATCTCAAGGTCGATGGAAGAATAAATGGGTATATAAGTGTCTAAATGGATGATTTGTTTTTGAAAAATTGATTGTGTAACTGACTGATTAAGTGTATCATAGTGAATACATGGCTTAGTGAGTAATGTTTAAATATGTAAATATCTGTATCAGTCTCTCACTTTGTGTATAAGTGGCTGCATGGGTTGGTGAGTAGCTACATGGGTGTCTATATAGGTTATTAGTTGGTTTTTTGAGTATCAGTCTGAGTGTCTGCATGGTTCGGTGGGGGTATTACGTAGTGCATAGGTGCATGAATGAGTGACTCACTGTTTGTATGTGTTGAACACAGTATGTGTGCAGGACTGTATGGGTGGATGAGTGTGTGTATGGGTGTGTTAGTGAGTGAATGACTGTCTCAATAGTGTCTTTATGAGTAACTACATATGTTTTAAACTAGTATATGTGACTATTGGTGTATATATGTGAGTATATGTGAGAGTGAGAGATTGAAAGAGTTCTTGTATGAATAAGTATGTGTTTCTATAAGTGATTGTTTAAAAGACTAAGTATGTGTAAGTTTCCGTAGAAGTAAGTGTGGTGGTGTGTGTATAACTGTATATGCAAGTAAATGTATGTTTGATTCTTTGTTAGCATGAGTGACTATGTGTGTGAGTAACTCTATGGATGAGTGGCATTGTGTAACAGGATGTATAGGTGTATGAGTACATATGATGAGTGAGTACATGTATGAGTGACTGAATTGGACTGTTGGTGAATGAGTGGATGTGTATGTGGATCTTAGAATTACTGAAAAGGTTGTTTTAACTGGTATTGGTATGTCCATTGTTTTGAACATTGTAGTTTCTATTTTTGAATGTGTGTGTCAAAGGTTATATTAGGGGAAGAGGAGGTCTGCCACTCTATCACAAGGATGATGTCATCAGTGATGTCATCAGTGATGTCATTTGAGATGTCATCAGTGATGTCATGAGTGATGTCACTGACCATGTCATGAGTGATGTAATATGTGACGTCATCAGCAGTGCATTGCGGGCGCGCGAGTTATAGTTAGCTGAACTAACTATAACGGGGCAATTTCATTGGTTTTTTACGAGTAAAATGTCCAGCTAACTATAACATGTGTGAAACCTATGGTTTTTTCACTGAATTTCTAAGGTTTTTTAAATGCTAATTCCTAACTATAACGTGTGTGAAACCTATGGTTTTTTCACTGAATTTCAAAGGTTTTTTAAATGCTAATTCCTAACTATAACGTGTGTGAAACCCATGGTTTTTTCAGTGAATTTGCAAGGTTTTTTAAATGCTAATTTTTTTTTTATTCTTCAATTTTTTCAAACATATTTTTAATTTAATTTTCTTACCTTTTATAAAGACTATGCTTTAATTTTTAAAATCCTTAAATATTTTTTTTTAATATATTTTTTAAAATAAACATGTAAAATTTATTTCCAGTTCTTTTATTTTTTTTTTATTTTTTTTTAGTACGCGTACCGTAAGCTCACGGTAAGCGTACGGTTTACGCAACGTCCGTAATCTATCTACGCTGCTTGCGTATACTTACGCACTTTGCGTAGCCGCGCGTACTGCGCGTGGGACGCGTGCGCGCTTACGCCACACGCGCACGTTACGCGGAAGTGCCGGGGAGTGACTGTTATGCGCATGCGCGCAAGCGCGTGTCTTTTTTACGCGCACGCGTACTTTTTGCCGTAAGCGTACCGTAAGCGTACCGTAAGCGTACGGTAGGTCATGTGATCTTGAAACACAACTTTTGATTGGTTGAAACTACTTTCAGTTCTAGAACTCTCCTACACCACACCCATTCCCCTCATTTCTGCTTGTGATCCCTTGGGAGAAGGAGCTGGTTTGTCTTTGGGATATGATGGCAGAACAGCAGAGCTCTTCTGAGAGTGAGGCTAGCACTAGCAGCACTGTCTTGAGGCAGAGATCGAGGAAACAAAAGCCTTCTTATGTTTGGGATTATTTTACTTTTCCAGAAGGCCAGCAAAAGGTGAATGCACCCTTAGTTACTTGCAGGCTGTGTAAGCGTGTACTTTCTAGAGGTAATCCTGACAGGAAGTATTCCTTTGGGAATCACACCATGAAGAGACACCTCCAGGATGTACACAGAAGGACACATGGTCATCTTTTTGGAGGTAACTCTTCAGAAAGACGAGCCAGTACATCCACAGCAGCTCAGCCTGGACCATCACCTGCAGGGCTTACTCCTTCTTCTGCAGGTCAGGTGAGCCCTTCATCTGTGGGGGGAGAATCTCCTTTTGCTGGCCCTCTGGAAATGAACCCTCGATTTCGGAAGGTTGATATTCATTGCACATTTTGTAAAGATCTAATTTGCCATAGGGAGACCAGTGTTTCCCTAGTGAACAACAAAATAGATCAGCACATTTGTCGCTTTGAATAATTTTCCCATGCTTCCTTTCCTCTGTCCCTGCATGAACACAACGGTTCTTTTAAGAGCCAACCTTATCTTTCATCTTTTTTTTACATATGTTTTTAAAAACTTTTTTTTATTTTTTTTTTACCGTACGCGTACGGTGCGCGTACTTTTTTTTTATTTTTAAAAAAAAACACTAAAAATCATTTATCACATTACATTGTCCTTGAGAGACTACAATTATTATTATTGACTTACCATACTCACTGAAAAAATATTTATTCATTTCTTTTTTTAAAAAATAGTTTTAAAAATGTTTGTAGTTTTCGAAAATTTTCTATACCTATCTGGAAAAAAAGAAAAAAGTATTAATATTTTTTAAACATTTTATAATACAGTACACATATTTACATTTTTTACCAAAAAATCTTTTTGCCTTATTTTTGCTGTTTTCAGAATATATTGCATTTCACTATAAATTGTGAAAGCAATTGCATTCATCATTTTACAGCGGGCAAAAAAAAATACCAATCACTTCTTCGTGTCTTCATGTGTCACAGTATTAAACACTGGTTGCCCTTGCTGGAGTGTAGGCAGTCACAGAGAATACACATGGTGGTGGTCTGAAAAAACAGCTTGGACATGTGCAATTAAATAAATTAAAAAAAAAGGTTTCATAATGTGTCAGTCTGTAAAAGTGATTTTCACTTGCCCCGAAAAAAAAAAGAGCAGTAAGTGTGCTTTAAAAATGGCAAAGAAATTTCGTTTTGGGACTAATGTGAAAACATGACTCTGTGTGCATAGAGGAATTATAGGCAGAGATTTATTGCGTCTTGCTCTGGTGACTGCCTACACTCCAGCAAGGGCAACCAGCCTTAGTGATGCTGCCTAGTACCCTTCCCCCAACTTGACTTCTGCCTGCTACCATAGCAACAGCTCATGGAACACTGCTGTGTAGAGTTAGGTCAGAAGTTCGACACACAATGTTTCAATTCCACAGAGCAAGAGTGCTTGACTTTTCAAACCTTACAGCAAATCCATAGTACTGTTCTTTGGTTACACATTTTTTTGTACCAATACAAAACATGCTTCTATTAATTTACACATACAGCCTAGTTTTTATTCTAGAATGGTATGAAACAGCCAATCAGTTCTTTTTGTTTTGAAAAAAATATGTATGCCTCCATTTCCAAACTGTCTTTCTTTTCATATTGCCATTCTACTGAAAGACACCTCCTGAGTGCATCCAGTTCTCCTTTGAAGATGTTCACAGTGTGGATTGTAGGGCACAGCTATGTCTTCTGGAGTGAAAAGTTTGCAGAGAAAACAGGTATGGTGAGAGACCTTGCTTTGCCAAATGTAGACATTAAATGGATTGGTCAGAGAGGGTTAAAGTGGCACCAATTGATGCCATTGGTGAAATCCTTCATTCAAATCCAACACCCTGACCTCATAATAGTGCACTGTGGTGGCAATGACCTAGGCACTTTGACTGGGGTAGGTCTGGAAATGCTTATGAAGGACACCTTTGCACAACTGTTTACACTTTTCCCTAAAACTGCCTTTGTGTTTTCCAACATATGCCAAAGGCAAAAATGGAACTGGTCCAATCATTTCTGTCCGCAGATTGACAAAGCAAGAAAGCACGTCAACAAATCTGTTTCTGCTTTCCTCCGTGACTATGGTATGGGTGCCATTTACCACAACAACTTGCGTTATGACATGCAAGACATTTATAGAGGAGATGGTGTGCACTTCAATGATGAAGGGAACAGAGTCTTCCTCTTGAACCTTAGACTCTGCATCGGTACTTACTTGTAGGTACCACTAAAAAAATGACTTCATAAACACAACAGCTCTTTTTAGAGCTCCCTAATTTCTAAACTCTTAAATCTGCTTTTCATTTATTTTTTTTTATTTTTTTTACCGTACGCTTACCGTAAGCTTACGGTACGCGTACCCCGTGATTTTTTTTAAAATCAATAAATGTTTTTTTTGTACTTTTCTGTCCTTCTTTGACCCCCTTACAAATGTTAGGGGGTCTGTAACTCTCCTCATTGCCCCCTTTCCTTGTTTTCTCTGTTTTTTTTCTGAGTGAAACACACAAAATGGCGGCCGCCGCTTCCTGGTTTCGGCCGATTCGAATGTTTACTAAGATCTATGGGCCAATCAGAATCTCCTTCGCGCACGCCATGTTTCTTCCGTACGCTTACCGTAAGCTTACCGTACGCGTACCCCGTGATTTTTTTTAAAAATCAATAAATGTTTGTTTTGTACTTTACAGTCCTTCTTTGACCCCCTCACAAATGTAAGGGGGTCTGTAACTCTCCTCATTGCCCCCTTTTCTTGTTTTCACTCTTTTTTTTTCAGAGTGAAACACAGAAAATGGCGGCCGCCGCTTCCTGGTTTCGGCCGATTCGAATGTTTACTAAGATCTAAGAGCCAATCAGAATCGCGCTCGCGCACGCCACCGTACGCTTACCGTAAGCGTACGGTAAGCGTACCGTAAGCGGGCTCAGATATATATATTGATTTAAAGGCTATTTTCTCAGAATCTACTGAACAGATTTACACCAAACCTACAAAAGGCACTTCCTTGACCTAGGGACTACCTCTCTGCCAAATTTTGAGTAATTCTGTTCAGCCGTTCGGGCTGTAGCTCGTTCTAAAGGTCCTATGGAAAAATGCATGGGAAAAACGCGTTTTGGGACCCCCCTTTTATCTCAGCCCCCGCTTGACGGATCCCCCCGAGACTTTCAGGGTAGGAGCGGAGCGTAGCGCCCCACCTATTTTGAGAAATTCGCGAGGATTCGTCGACCGGCGCCAAAGTTATTCAAAATAGAATGTTGAGGTTTTCCTATGGAAACGTGGTCCTAACTATAACTACCTACTGGCGACCGCCAGTAGGTAATATATATATATATATATATATATATATATATATATATATATATATATATATATATATATATATTACCTACTGGCGGTCGCCAGTAGGTAGTTATAGTTAGGACCCTGTTTCCATAGGAAAACCGCAACATTCTATTTTGAATAACTTTGGCGCCGATCGACGAATCCTCGCGAAATTTTCAAAATAGGTGGGGCGCTGCGCTCCGCTCCTACCCTGAAAGTCTCGGGGGGATTCGTCAAGCGGGGGCTGAGATAAAAGGGGGGGTCCCAAAACGCGTTTTTCCCATGCATTTTTCCATAGGACCTTTAGACACAGCTACAGCCCGAACGGCTGAACAGAGTTCCTTGAAATTTGGCAGAGAGGTAGTCTACAGGTCAAGGAAGTGCCTTTTGTAGGTTTGGTGTAAATCTGTTCAGTAGATTCTGAGAAAATAGCCTTTAAATCAATATATATATCTGAGCCAGCTTACGGTGCGCTTACGGTGCGCTTACCGTACGCGTACGGTGACGTGCGTGATTCTGATTGGCTGTTCGATTCGTAAACATTCGAATCGGTCGAAACCAGGAAGCGGCGGCCGCCATTTTCTCTCTCGCACTCTGAGGGGGGCAGCATAAACAAAGTCAAAAAACATCTAAAGGGGTAGTATATTTAGTTCTTAACCACCCAGCATCGATATAGGTGTCCCCCAAAAACCCCCAAGGCCAAAAAAACAATTTTAATTTTTTTCGAAAAATCGCCGATTACGCTTACCGTACGCGTACGGTTAAAATTATAAAAAAAAAAAAATTATCCACACTTTCCCCACTCCGTGTGCAAATGGTGCCCGAAGTGCACCATTTGTGCATGGCATATTTTATTTCAAGGAAACTAAAAATGAATACCTTTTACAACGAAGCACATAATATGTCCCCCATGTGCGCCGGGAGCGCGATGCGCAACGTGCGTACATGGGCCATCCCGCGTAACGTGGGCACGCGGTGCGTGCAGCGCAAAATCGCCGATTACGCTTACCGTACGTGTACGGATAAAATTATTAAAAAAAAAAAAATAACCACACTTTCCCCACCCCGTGTGCAAATGGTGCCCGGCATATATTTGTCAAGGAAACTAAAAATGAATACCTTTCACAACGAAGCACATAATATGTCCCCCATGTGCGCACGGTGCGCGAAGCGCATCGTGCGTACATGGCCCATCCCGCGTAACGTGGGCACGCGGTTAACTGGGCGCGCACGCCACGAATGGCGTAAAGTAACTTAGCATTTAAAAAACCGTACAAATTCAATGAAAAAACCATAGGTTTCACACACGTTATAGTTAGGAATTAGCATTTAAAAAACCTTGCAAATTCACTGAAAAAACCATAGGTTTCACACAAGTTATAGTTAGCTGTACATTTCACTCGTAAAAAAACAATGAAATTCCCCCGTTATAGTTAGTGCAGGCAACTATAACTCACGCGACCGCAATCCTCTGCTGATGACATATGTGTCTTTATGAAAAAAAAATATTTGTAATATATGTATAGCTAAAATTTAATGGAAGAAGACATGGGCAAATAAGTGTCTAAATACAGTATTAGCATCAGCAGAGGATTGCGGTCGCGTGAGTTATAGTTGCCTGCACTAACTATAACGGGGGAATTTCATTGGTTTTTTACGAGTGAAATGTACAGCTAACTATAACTTGTGTGAAACCTATGGTTTTTTCAGTGAATATATATATATATATATATATATATACACACACACATGTATATAAATATGCAGCCCAACCATAATCTCAGGCTCAAGTATGCCAATATTGCATTGTATTTTTCATTTTAAATATCCAGAAGACATGTACAATACATTTTTTATAACCGAGAAAATGTACCTCCAACTTGTTTTTGAACATAGCCTTTATTTTCAAAGGAAAAAGGCAAGGTGATAGCTGGCAAATCAGCCTAGAAGGCTGCATATAGAACACTGAGAAAAACTGGCGCCGTGCCTTTAAGACCTCCAGGACCTCCAGGCTCCCTTCATGCCCCACAGGTGACAGTTAGGTCAGTTCCTTTTTCCGGCTCCTTCTGTGAGGATCCTGGAGCACTGAGCTTGTCAGTTAGTGTTTTATTGTCACTAATTGATTTTTGCAAGTGAGTTTTATTGACTTCACTCGACGTCTTTAGTACTTATAATACTTGTTACATAATTTTTTCTGACTTTCAAGCATTTTTTCCTGTCAGAATGCCAGCCTTATTTAATAAGTGCCCTTCCTGTGGGAAAAAGATGGCAAAGTCAGATCCGCACTCGGTCTGTTTTGTGTGCCTACCATCTTCACACAGACCTGATGAGTGCGACTACTGCCAGCAGCTTTCCAGAAGAACCATTAGGGAAAGGGAGAAGATTAAGCTGCATGCTATGCAGGAGAGAGGAATGGAGTCAACAAGTGCCCGAGGCGGACATCCCTCTAAGAATCCCTCTTCTCAAGGAAGGTCAGAGCAGAAGAAAAAGGGTAAAAAAAGAAGATACCGGTCAAATTCGCCGTCGAGGGACAGATCGAAGATACCCTTGTGCTCACCTTCAGCATCAAAGTCTTGTGTGCCGCAGTCGACGTCGAGGCCTCTTTCGCCATTGATGCGAGCGCTTAAAGTACAAAGTCTAAATACAAGCATATGTCAGCCTCCCATCGGCCGACGTCGACACAGCCTCGTAGACAGTCCAAGTCAGGCTCACCTACGACGGCGATGGTCAGATGCTCAACGTCGGAGTCTCATCCTCGACAGGAGAAGTCGCCGTGGAGATCGGTGTCGACATCGAGAACACCATCGACGTCGAGGACACCTCAGACAACGACGCTGAATGCGAGGCCGAAAACCTCTTACGCCAGCAAGACTCGGGGAGTCATCGCAGGTGTCAGGGCAGGCCAAATCAGTGACATCAAGAAGATCGACATTGAGACGATCGCCGACGAGACGATCTGCGGCAATAAGGTCGAGAATGGCGCAGGAAAGGTCTCCTCCGACATCGAGGAGAAGATCGCCGTTGGCTACGAGAAGGTCACCGGTGAGGAAATCGATGTCGAAAAGATCGACATTGAGACCTATGTCTGCCCATAGGTCCCCTCCTGCCAAGAGGCCGAGGTCAGAGAGGTCTCCATCACCGACGTCGAGAGGCCCTTGGACTTGGAGGGAAATCCAGGTTCTGACTTCCAGGAGTGCTCCATCCTCTTCTGAACTACGGATTGTTCAAATCACGCCGGAGGGTTCTCCAGCTCCAGAACAACCAATTAACATTTCCCCGAGATGGCTGGGGAGCATAAGGGACACAGATCTTTCTCGTTCTCGTTCACCTTCTCCCTCTCTGACTAGACAAGAGAAATTATAACAAAAAACAGGATGATGCGAAGGAACCGATCAAATGATATTTCTCTCAAATTATGAAGGAAACCACAAATTACTCCTTCACAGTGAGTTATTTATATATTGAAATAAATCATCTGCTAATCATATCATTGTCTGGACCAGTTTCATTTGATAAATCTCTTTTATCAACATATAAATAAAGTTTCAAATATTCATTTCATACATAATTAAATGAACATCGGTCCATTACTCAAAAAAAGAGAAATGGAAAAACAAAAACACACACAACAAAGGACATTTAATCCATTCCTTATTCCCCTACAAAAAATAATGGATGTTAACACTATTGTCGTGAACATTCCATTGTTTGAAGTCGCCCCATTGAATAGTACTAGGAGGTAGTAACAATTACACCTCTTACACAATTTATTAGTACTATGTATATCTCGATTCAACCAATGATTTAAATTCTTCCGGGGCTCTTAATATTCAACAGTAGTCGACGCGTTTCAGCCCAACTTGCTTGCGGGCCTCATCAGGACTAGGGTATATAAGGATATATCTCCTGGAACAACATCTATAATATAAACAAAGATTTACAATATATACAACTATCTATATATGTTCATTCACTATACACAAATTCTCAAAGATATGCAGAACCTCTCTGGGGGTGGCAGTACCAAAGAATAACCAATTAACACCAATTATAAGGCTCAAAATAATATGTATAGAGACTAAACCACCAAGACAGTTCTAACACCTGTGTAGTGAAATCTCATGGCTACCAGAAAAGGTACTAATGAAACCAACAAAAAACATAAATAAAGCCAACCAGGAAAAAAGTGAACTATATGGCCTTTGATACGATAGAATGGCCGTATCTTTGGGCCGCCCTGGCAAAGTTTGGACTCGGGGCGGGATTTATTAGTTGGGTTAAACTCTTATACGCTGCTCCGTTGGCTCAGGTTGTCGTTAATGGAAGGGTATCCCGGCCCTTCGTTCTTGGGAGAGGCACTAGGCAGGGGTGTCCGTTGTCTCCCCTGCTCTTCGCTCTGGCTTTGGAGCCGCTCGCTGCTTGGCTTCGTTGGGAACCGTCGATAAGAGGGATCCGGTGGGCCCCTGGCTTCGAGGATCGAGTTTCGTTGTACGCGGATGACATTCTTTTGTACCTCACCTCACCACGTCAGTCACTCAATGTGCTCTTTGACATCCTTACTTCCTTCGGCAAGAACTCTGGTTTGATTATTAACTGGTCCAAATCTTGTGTCTATGCTATATCCGGTGACTTTCCTCTCTTGCCTTCTCGTTTTCCTATTAAGGCGTCCCACTCCGGCTTTACGTACCTGGGGGTGTACGTCTCATTGGACCCGGCGATCCGCTACGAGCATAATCTCCTCTCTCCACTTCGGAGATTGAGGTTAGACGTGGCCCGTTGGTGTAAGCTTCCCTTGTCTCCCCTCGGTCGTGCGGCGCTTTTTAAAATGATGTCTCTTCCCCGATTCCTTTACGCACTTCAGAACTCCTTTGATATTATTCCGGCGGCCTACTTCCGGGAAGTGGAGAGCTTACAGAGGAGGCTTGTTTGGGATGGTCGTGCACGTATTGCTCTTGCAAAACTGACTCTCCCCTGGTATGACGGGGGCATTGCGCTCCCGGACATCAGGAGGTACTATTGGGCCTCCCAGCTATCTGCTATTAACCATGCAACGTACGCACCTGGTCCGAATCCGGCTTTCGAAATGTCCTCCCCTAAGGAAGTGGCCATACCCGCGCGTCTCTGTCTTGTCCAGCTTAAAATTCTCCACCGTGTCTACGTGACGGGCCCTCATTTAGTTTTGATGGGTTTTTCTGAAGACGGGCTCTGTAGGTGCGGCTGTGGGCTCAGCGCCACTTCATTTGAGATGTCATCAGTGATGTCATGAGTGATGTCACTGACCATGTCATGAGTGATGTAATATGTGACGTCATCAGCAGTGCATTGCGGGCGCGCAAGTTATAGTTAGCTTAACTAACTATAACGGGGAAATTTCATTGGTTTTTTACGAGTGAAATGTCCAGCTAACTATAACGTGTGTGAAACCTATGGTTTTTTCACTGAATTTGCAAGGTTTTTTAAATGCTAATTCCTAACTATAACATGTGTGAAACCTATGGTTTTTTCAGTGAATTTGCAAGGTTTTTTAAATGCTAATCCCTATCTATAACATGTGTGAAACCTATGGTTTTTTCAGTGAATTTGCAAGGTTTTTTAAATGCTAATTTCTAACTATAACGTGTGTGAAACCCATGGTTTTTTCAGTGAATTTGTATGGTTTTTTAAATGCTAATTCTTACCTATAACATATGTGATTCCCATATTTTTTTTTATTGATTTTGTATGATTTTTTTATTATAAATTCTTTTCTTAAATGTGTTTTTTTAAAAAAAAAACAAGTTTTTTAAAAAACTTTTTATTCTCTTAAAACACTATGTTTTTTTTTAAAAAAATATGCAATATATCAAGTTTTCTCTTTTTTTTTTACTAAACAGGTAAGATATATTAGTATAACATAGAAAAGATTTTTTTTTTTTTTTTTTTTTAGTGCGCGTACGGTAAGCGTACGGTAAGCGTACGGTTTACGCAATGTCCGTAATTTATCTACTCTGCGTATAGTTACGCAATTTGCGTAGCCGCGCGTACGGTGCGTGGGGCGCGTAGGCGTGTACGCTACACGCGCACGTTACGCGGAAGTGTTGTGGAGTGACTGTTTTGCGCATGCGCGCGAGCACGTGTCTTTTTTACGCGCATGCGCACTTTTACCGTAAGCGCACCGTAAGCGCACCGTAAGCGTAACGTAAGCGTAACGTACGCGCACGGTGGGTCATGTGATCATGAAACACAACTTTTGATTGGTTGAAACTACTTTCAGTTCTAGAACTCTCCTACACCACACCCATTCCCCTCATTTCTGCTTGTGATCCCTTAGGAGAAGGAGCTGACTTGTCTTTGTGATACGATGGCAGACCAGCACTCTTCTACTGAGAGTGAGGCTAGCAGCACCACCATCAGGCAGAGAAAGAGGAAACAGAAGAGCTCTTTCATATGGGAGTATTTCAGTTTTCCAGAGGGTGAGAAAAAAGTAAATGCTGCCTTGGTGACTTGCAAGCTGTGCCAGCGTGTACTTTCGCGAGGTAATCCCAACAAGAAGTATTCCTTTGGGAATCACACTATGTTGAGACACCTTGAGGATGTGCATCCTAGGACACATGCACGACATACTAGGGGCAACCCTTCAGTAAGTCGAGCAAGCACATCCACAGCAGCTCAGCCGAGTCCTTCTTCGGAAGCTCAGCAGAGCCCTTCATCTGTGGGGGCACAATCACCTTTTTCTGATCCTCTGGAAACGAACCCTCGGTTTGGTAGGGTTACTATGCGGTGATCATTTTGCCATGATCTAATTGTTCATAGGGAGACCAGTGTTTCCCTCATTAACAACAAAATAGATCAGCACAAATGTCCAACCAGCTAATGTTCCCATACTTCCTTTCCTCTGTCCCTGCATGAACACAACGGCTCTTTTAAGAGCCAACCTTACCTCTCAACTTTTTTTTATTTTTTATTTAAAACTTTTTTTTTTTTTTTTTTACCGTACGCGTACGGTAAGCGTATTTTTTTTTAAAAAAAACACTAAAAATCAATTACCACATCTCAAGATCCTTGAGGAATTAATAACTAAATACTAAAAATCTTTTTGAGATAAAGTGGAAGAAAGAGACCTTCTAATTTCTCAGTTACCTGTCCCACCCAACAATTTAATTTTTAATTAAAATGTAATTGAAATTACTTGAAAAAATGGTTGTTTTTTTTTGAAAATTTTCTTTCACAATCTGAAAAAACGAAAAAAGTATTAATATTTAATAAATCAATATATAACACAGTACACGTATTTACATATTTTTCCCCAAAAATGTTTTGCCTTTTTTTTGCTGTTTTCAGAATATATTGCATTTCACTATAAATTGTGAAAGCAATTGCATTCATCATTTAACAGCGGGCAAAAAAAAAATAACAATCTCAAAGATTGTATAAAAAAAGCCCACAATCTCGTTTTACTTAAACATAACATTATAGAAATGCATAATATTCTAAAAAAATATCAACTAATATCAATACTTATTTCTTTAAAATACCGTCTGACATTTTTGTTTCAGAAGTATAATCACAAAAATATATCTCAAATAACTCCACAATACATCTGGTTCCATTTCCTTTAGGCCAAATAGTAATTTTAAAATTCTTTTTTGATTAAATCTCCAATGGTAATCCAATAAAATTCTAAAGTTTAAATTGTACAGATCTCACCGATTCTCTGTAACATTTTGGTTTCCGAAAGATTAATAGATTAATTAATAATTAAATAAGTCCACAATACAATTGTTTACCTTTCCTCATGGCCAAATAGTAATTTTAAAAATCTTTTTTGAATAAATTTCCAATAGCAATCCAATAACATTCCAAAATTTAAATTGTGCAGATGTTACCGATTTTGTCTAAATTTTTGGTTTTCCAAAGTTTCATTAAAAATTTAAAAAGTCCACATTACAATTGGTTACCTTTCCATTAGGCCAAATGATAATTTGAAAAATAATTTTTTTTTGAAAATTCCAATGGTAATCCAATAAAATGGTAAAATTGTTTTGTACAGATCTTGCCAAGTCTCTCTAAAATTTAGGTTTCAGGAAGATTAGATAGGAATTTGCTAAATCAAAAGGCAAACGTTGCTTGAAAATCAATTGGGGGGGGGCGTGGTCTGGCCACGCAGGAAGATGGCCGCCTGACGGGTGAGCTCCGCCGCGGGATGAGCCCTTAACGGAATATTCTCACCTTCCACCGGCTTTGGAATCTCCTCTCCGTGCCCTGCTGCAGCCGGAAGATGGGGGGCAGGATTTGGGCGAGTTTCGGAGGCATGACAACGGCTCTCTGTTGCTGACCGCCTCGACGATGTTCTGTGGTGATGTTGCCCGGCGCACTCTGCCTGACGTGTTCCTTCAGGCCGCCTCACTCTCCTCATGAAGCCGCGCCCCCGATGTTGACAACGGGCGCCTGCCTGGTTTCACTTTGGCCGCGCCTCCCTCAATATGCCTGCAGCAACGCCTCCTTCAGAGTTCAGGAGTTTCTGACAGGAACCATGTTTTTTGCCGCGCTGTTCGTCAGCTACTGGTAGGGCTAATTTCTCCCATACTACTGTTGTAGCACCTTTGACGCGCATTTCGCACAGGATTTGTGCATTCCATTCTTCACACGGTCAACGGCTCTCTTGTAATTGGAATTTCTGGTTCCTCAAGCTCAGCTGAAATTTAAAAAACGGAACCTTTCGTTCTTTTGAGAGTTGTTTACCCTCATCTTCACTGCAGCTACAATTTTGCGCTTTTTGACTATTGTTTAAGCTGGTGCTTCATGAAAATGGCTCTCTTTAGAGCAGACTGACTGACATACATTAGAATGTGTCTCCTCATAATGTCGTCATAGCGCTCTTGTCAACTTTTTTAGTCAGGAATTGTGTTCTCTGCTCCTGCATGGTCCATGACTAATCTGCATTCTGGAATATTGATTAATTTAGTCTCGTCATAATCGCAAATCTGTCTGCCACCGCCATAAGCGCACATACGCTGTTTCTCATTCTATTACTGCTATATTTCTGTGCCCTTTTGACTATAGCGATAATTGATGCCTTGTTATTGCACAGATACCACTTTTTGAAAATATGCTTTCGCATTCCAGTGTTTGAAAGTGAGACATGGGTTTCTTCTTTTGGGGGGGCCAGTGTCCTATTATCATATATATGTACAGTTATTAATTGTGCTGCTCTGTATATTCCGACACTTTGCCATATTTTTTGTGCTCACATATAAGTATTTCATCACACGGAAAGACGCCTTCACGTATTTTCAAAGTTTCCATCAAGCCTATTCTTCAAATGTCTGCTGCCAAGCAAGGAAATAAGACTCCTAAACCACTTCTTTTCGCAGAAGCTCTTAAACAGTCTACTACTATGCCAACGAAAGGCAATGCATCCTCTTCGGCCCCTTCACATCACGCTGCGCCCTCTAATGGTGGGCAAGCGTCGGCGGCAACTATGCAGCGTATTCTGCATGAAATATCTGAGGTTAGTCGCCGACTAGATGACATGAACCTTACAATCACGTCCTTGGCTGAGGAGACCAAATCAATTAGAGCAGAACTCACCAGCTTCCATGTGAAGGTTGATTCCCTGGACTCCAGAGTTCTGGCAATGGAGAAACGATTTGATTCCCTTCCAAACAAAGAACAAGACCTTTTATTCTTACATAGCAAGCTCACTGATTTGGAAGACCGTAGTAGGAGGGACAACATCCGTTTTTTTGGTTTTCCAGAGCGCATTGAAGGACAAAACTCCAGTGCATTTTTGTGTCGTATACTTCCAAAGCTGACTGGCATTTCTTTCACTCCACCTCTGGAGATACAGCGGGCTCATAGACTTGGCCCTCCACGTAATGATCCTGCTGCGCGGCCACGACCGATCATTGCCTGTTTCCTTCGTCACGAACAAACAAGACAATTACTGGCTGCTGCTCGGTTACAAGGTTCTTTTTCCTTTGATGGCCATCGGATTCATATGGCAGCTGATTTCTCTAAGGAAACAAATGAGCGGCGGAAAGCCTTTCTCTCTATGCGACCTCAACTACGTCAATTAGGCATTAAGTATGGCCTATTTGAACCAGCACGTTTTCGCATCACCAAAGATGGAGATTCTAAGGACTTTTATGACCCAGAGCATCTTCAGCAATTCTTGGACTGTCTTCAACCTCAAGATATGGAGGTTCTCACTCCATCTTCGCAGCAGGATCAGTCCCATTCTCCCTATAAGTCTTCTACTCCATTGCCAGATCGCAGCAGACGCCCTCCTAGTAGTCCTCGGCCTCGTGGTAGGGACCTTGAAAGACTCCATCGCTCACAAGAAGATAGGAAATCTGCATCACAATCGGTTTCGTCGCCTCAATTCCCACAAGATCTGCAAAGAGACAAGTTTAGGTCTCCTCTTAAAACTCCTTCAGATGCGGACTGAATGATTCAGCCCTAGATCTCGGGGCAGGGACCTCGAACGACTCCATCGCTCACAAGAAGATAGGAAGTCAGCAATACAGTCGGTCTCAGCAGCCACATTCCCACAAGACTTACAAAGAGACAAGTCCCGCTCTCCTCTTAAAATCCCTTCGGATGCGGACTGAATAATACTTCCTCATGTGGGAAAAATCACTTCTTGACCTATTGGCAGCTTATCGTAGACTTTCGGTCCTTGCGGGCCTTGTTTATATTGTTAAATCATTATTATATTTTTGGCATTTTTCGCTGTTATAATATCTGATTGCCTTTTCTTTTTTACCTCTTTTCTCACTAGCTTCTTATCTTACCTCTTTTCCTTTTCACTTTGCCTTCTGCTATATCTCTGCCTTATAATGCTATTCTTTTTTCTCCCTGTATTTCTCACTTTTCATGTTACAATTTTATTGCATATTCTCAACTGGTTTTGCAGTTACCCGGGTGCATTGGCGCCTAATTGTTTGATTATAGTAGTATCACCTTATTTGCTCGTATGCATATTGGTATAGATTTTTGATATATGTGTATGATATGTTTTATGCGCTTAGGTTACCTCACATTTAATTACTGCAATATTTCTCCTCTTCTGTAGTGTTGCTTCTCAATCTCTATTTGGCTTTCTCTACCTTCTTCTGTTTTTTTTTTATATTGCTCTTTTGGGCTTCCCTTCTATATTATTAATGCCTTCTTAATTGCTTCTCTCTTTCTGTGGGGTCTTTTCCCGTGGCGGCGCTCTAGTGCGCCCAGACCCGCGGGTAACAGTTTTACGGTTTCTTGTTCTTTACTCGCTATTACTTCATAGTTTCTTTATTACTGTACTATTTTCTAAATTTTACCTTCTTTCGTCTTTAATTTTTTATTGTTTTCTTTATGCATTTCATCTAGATTAAAAGTACTACTTCCACTTATATTCTTTCTGTTTCCTCTTTCTTTTGTCATTTCTCTCCCTTTTCTTTTTGTCTGGTTCACCACGTTGTTTTGTGCTTTATATTATTTTCTTCCTCCTGATTTTTGCTCTATTCTACTATGACACAGGCACATTCTCTGAATGCGATCACTTGGAATGTACATGGCCTCACCCATTACATAAAGCGGAAGAAAGTACTCTCCTATCTCCAGACCAAACATGTAGATGTGGCCTTGCTTCAGGAGACCCATTTGGATGCTCTGGAGTCGGATAAACTTTGCAGAGACTGGGTGGGCAAGGTTATCCATAGTAGTGTTCAACAAGACGATTCCTCAGACACAGGCCCTCTCCGCAAATGTGGAGTAGCAATCCTCCTTCGCAAATCCCTCCCGGTCACTGTCTCTAAAACATGGTCAGATGTAAATGGCCGTTATGTATATGCCAAACTTAAAATTGGAGAGTCTCACATTTGTGTAGGGTCTGTCTATGCCCCTACGGGTACCAAAAAAACATTCTTTCTCCAACTTTCCCGTTTGCTGCTTGAAATTAATGCATCACAATATTTGATTGGCGGAGACTGGAATGTGACGCAAGATTCCATTCTAGACAAAACTGGCCCATTAGATAGGGGCAATGCGTCAGACAGAGCCTTGTTGGGGGACATCATATCAGATATTGGACTGGTTGACCATTGGCGTTTTAGCCATCCAACAGATAAGGAATATACTTTCTTTTCTTCGGCCCATGGTACATTTTCTCGTCTTGATTATTTCCTTATTTCTCATAACACAGTTCAATTCGTTACAGACTCCTGCATCCTGGAAGCGGCCTTGTCTGATCACTCCCCGGTTCTCCTTTCCCTTGATCTGGGTCTCTCTCGGCCTGGACGTAAATCATGGCGAATGAGCATCCAACGCCACAGGACTCCTGCTGGTAAGGCCCAACTGCAATCACACCTTCAAAATTATCTTTCTACTAACCAGGGGTCTGTCACCTCCAGCAGGACTCTTTGGGCCGCGGCGAAGGCTACTTTGAGGGGGCAATTAATGCGTGATGCAGCAATTGCTAATAAACAAAATGCAAGGAGACAAAGTGAGCTCGAATCTGATATACAAACTTATTCTCGCTTATACACCGCATCTCCGTCTCTACAAAACCGCAAATTACTAGAGCAAGCTCGAATGGCCTTAAATAGCCTTTTTACATCTAAAGCAGAATTCGCTTTACAGAAAATGAAAGGCCGGCATTACGAGCAAGGGGAAAAGGCGGGAAGGTTATTAGCCGCGCAGCTGCGTCAGAGGGAGGCGTCCATGGCCATTCCGGCCATTAGATCTACGCAAGGTCACCTGTGCACGAAACCTCAAGACATCGTTAATGAGTTCGCCTCTTTTTACGAATCTCTTTACACCTCCGATAGTAGAATGGACTCGGATAAAATGACAGCATTTCTTGCAAAAGTACATCTTCCTTCTCTTTCGGCGGAGGGCAGAGCCATCCTAGAGGGTGAAATAACCAGAGATGAGGTCTCTAGTGCGATTACTGCCCTGCCCTATCACAAGGCCCCTGGTGAAGATGGATTTCCCCCTGAGTTCTATCGCTGGGCAGGTCACAATATTATTGATACCCTACATGCCGCATTCCAGGAGGCGGATAGTTCATCTTCACTAGGACCTCTTTCTAACAAGGCTATTATTGTTGTGCTTCCAAAGCCAGGTAAGGACCCCCAGCTCTGCAGTAGCTATCGCCCCATCTCTTTATTGAACACTGATATTAAGATCCTGGCCAGCATTCTTGCTTCGCGTTTGCGTAAGGTCTTGCCTTCCTTGATACACCATTCTCAAGAAGGCTTTGTACCGGGTCGATCCTCACGGAACCATCTGCGTTCTCTGGCCCATGCATTATGGTCGGCTCAACATCTTAAGGATGATGCGTTAGCCCTTTCACTTGACGCAGAAAAGGCGTTCGACCGCATTGAATGGAATTATCTTTTCAAAGTCATGGATAGATTTGGTTTAGGCACGAAATTTATTGATAAGGTACGCTTATTATACGACCATCCTTCTGCTCAGGTAAACTGTGGTGGGTTTCTATCAGACACCTTTACCATTAAGAGAGGGACACGTCAAGGATGCCCACTATCCCCTCTTTTGTTTCTTCTGGCTATGGAGCCCTTGGCCGCCACCATTCGTCAATCGGATGAGGTCTCTGGTGTCCCCCTTCCAATTGGACATTCTAAAATATACTTATATGCTGATGATATCCTACTCACCCTTACTCGTCTTCCCCGGTCGATTCCTTCTCTTCTTCACATTATTAATGATTTCTCCTCTTTTTCAGGATATAAGATCAATTGGGACAAGAGTGAGGCTTTGCCCATCTCTAACGGTACCACCAAAGCAGCCATTTTTGGATTTCCTTTTCATTGGCAGCCTTCACGCCTTAAATACTTGGGTGTCCTCGTTAATAAAGGATTGCAAGATATGGTTGCAGATAATTTATCTCCTCTTATATCCCAAATGCAACAGGATTTTGACAAATGGAAAGCTTTGGGCCTTTCTCTTTGGGGCAGAACTCAGGCGGTTAAAATGGTTACCCTTCCGAGATTTATATACATTCTAGGTATGCTTCCTTTACAGATCCCTCTATCCTTACTTCGATCAATAGATGCCCAGATTAAAACTTTCATCTGGGGTACTATGAAGCCGCGACTTGCTATCACTAAGTTGAAGGCTCACCAATTATCTGGCGGAATCGGTCTTCCTTCTATTGAACACTACTCTTTGGCGTTACATATTTCCCAAATCTCATATTTTTTACCTGGCATCAAGGATTTACCACAATGGGTTCAAATAGAAAGACATCTTCTATCCTCGGAATCAAACCTTTCTCCTCTGTATGATACTGGCTCTAGTCGTTCTGACCCAAAAAACCCGATACTATCTGCCATGCATAAATCCTGGCAGAGAAGTCAGAGATTATTAGGCTCAAACTCCAGAATACATGCTAAGGCTCCCTTGTGGAATAATTCGGGGATCCGTATTAATGGCCGTATGTTATCCTGGCCTGAATGGCGAGATGCAGGTATTCTCTATCCGGATCAACTCCTACATGATGGGGATTTTAAGTCATTCTCTCAGCTCAGGGTAGAATTTGATCTTCCCCTTCATCATTCTTCCAAATACCTTCAACTCCAACAATGTTTAAAGACCCATATGGGAACATCACCATGGCTCCTGCAGGATTCTCCTATATTATCCTATTTGCACATTTGGGGGAAATTTAAGGGTGTTACTTCTGGTATATACAAAATTTTTTCATCTCATCTTTTTTCTAAATCTCTTTCATATGATCTCCAGCGTAAATGGCAATCTCGTCTCTCCATTTCCTTTTCCGATGCTGAGTGGGATTTGATTCTAGAGAATTTAAATAAGGGAGCTCGTGAATCAAGGCTTAAATTTTGTCTTTTTAAAATTCTGCATGATTGGCACTGGTCTCCTGTCAAATTACACCAAGCTGGTCTTCTCTCTCATTCTAACTGCTGGAGATGCTTCAATTCAGGTTGTGATATTACTCATATCATTTGTGAATGTCCTAGTATTCAACCCTATTGGACTTTTATCGGTGCTACTTTGAAATCCACTATGCCCCTAAAATTGCCACTTACATCTACTAACATTCTCCTACATGACTTACGTCATTCCCCAAAGCTCACGAAGCCACAACTCCGTCTTTATCATACTTCAATTGCTACTGCCAAAATATGTATACTGCGTCATTGGAAATCAACTATGCCTCCATCACAGGAGGACTGGTTGGTGGCAATGATGCAAACTGCTTCCCATGAACGTATAATCTATAATCTTCAAGATCAAAACGACACCTTTCTTCGAATATGGTCTCCATTTCTTAAATCAAATGCTGCTGATCCTCTGGCCTCCACTTCTACTCAAACACACTAATCAACTTTCACTTTTCTGTCCTTTGTTTTTTCTCTTCTCTCTGTTCCCTCACAATCCTTTGCTTCCTCCGTTGTGGTATTCTTCTGTTTTTATTTAATTATTTTTTCCTTTGTTCTATTTCTTTATATTTCCAGCACTCTTTATTCTACTATGTTTTTCTTCTCTCTCTTTTCCTTATTGCTCACTCTTATTACATGTTATTCTGGGTTTTGATATCTTCGTTGCATTAATTTGTATTTATCTATTTAGACGCATATTTATATCGTATTTATTTATCAATTTCTTATTCCATGATTCCTTCTAACATGTAATTATTCTCTTTTATTTACTATTGCATATGCTCTAATGTATTTGTCTTATGAAATTCAATAAAAAATTTCAACACAAAAGAAAATCAATTGGGAATCATTACACAGTGTCCAGCCTTTTTCACATTTAAGATAAACTGTGTAATGTCCAGAAGTAACAGTAGGTCCTTCATGGAAAATTATTGCAACTGTTACAAAAGTTTTTCCTGAAATTGATAATTGCTGTCCTGTAAACTTCTTTATTAAAGTATCCAATTTTGAACCATCAGCTTTACATCGTTGCATCATTAAAATTACATATTGTCCGTATTCCTTTAAAATTAACGTTGAAAACATTTCAGATTGACACTCACTGCATTCCATGTTATGATTAGCATCTTTAACTAATTTAGCAAAAGTGACTGTTTTACTTTCTGGCAATGTTAAATAAATAAACCTTTCAGAATCAACATTAGAGCCACATGTATTGTAACAGTTTTCACAACTATGTTCCCATTTATAAGAGACACCAAACATATTTTCAATGGGAACCCCTTCTTCTTCCAGTACCTGAAGAAAAAACATCAAGAATTCCTGTGCGTCTTGCTGTACATTTTGAGAAAACTGTGTTCGTCCTGAACATACATCTAAAAGTTTTCTAATTTCAGTAGCACTTTCTATTTGAGTTTTATCATTACTCAGCTTTTGAAAAAGGAGACTCAACTCAGAACAGAATCTTTTTCTCTGATTTACTATTATCTGCTCTTGCACACTCTCCAGATAAAATGCAACATTCAGCACTACATTAGCGTAGCAGTTGACACCAGAGCTATTTTCAAAATGACATCCTACAACCTCTTCTTCATTTTCCTTTTTCTTTTTGCTTGCAATTACATCACTCCTCTTTTTTTTCCTCCTCTCTACATCTTCATTACAGATATTCTCATTTCTCCTTTTACGAGAAACTACACGTTTCTCCAACACAGGATACTGACCTAAATGAGGAGCATAGGTTCTTCTTAATCTATTATACTCCTTTACACAATTTGTATCAGCACTAACTTTTGAGTCATCAAAGTCTATCATGAATAAACCAGATAATGTTTTCACTCGTGACAAAGCTACATAAGCCATACCTTCTTTGAACACAGTTGAACCAATGTTCACAAAAGCACAATCTACAGTCAATCCTTGAGACTTGTGAATAGTTACAGCATATGCTAGCGAAAACGGAAACTGCTTCCTACGTACATATAAGTCTTTCACAAGCATGAAACGAACTGAACAACGACAAATGTCTTTAACTTCTTCTATCTGATCAAATTTTATTTTTAAACATTCAATTCCATCTTTTTTCTGATAATTAATAAAACCCACAACTCTTCCCATAGCTCCATTAACTAAACCTTTTTCAACATCCAAATTTCTCCTTAAAAATACTCTACAGTTCATGCAAACATATAGGTTTTTTTCTAATCCAGCTGTTTTGGAAATGTTCTTCTCTAGTGAATCCAATTTATTTTTCAGTGTGCCTGTTAATGTGATAGTAATTCTTCCATCCTCAATTTTGTCCACTGCTTCCAATTTCCTGATATCTTCCTTTTCCAATTTTAAAAGCTCCTCATTGAATATTGAGCATTCACGTAGGGTTGGTGTTAGATTCGGGAGTCGCTGGTTGGCGCAAGGTTGCCCTTGTGTCAAGCAGGAACCCTCTCCTCCACGTCAGGGCGCAGGATAACCCCTCGCGAATGACCCTTGCTCACCCTCTAGGTGCGTGGCGTGAGCAGCCAAGGCGATTCCTCAGGCGTTGTTGGTTAAGCACTTACAATCGTACACACAGTAAATACATCAATCCCCCCAGAAACGGACACCAGACTTGGATATATATAAAAATACGATTCTTTATGTAAAAATAAGGTATATATATCTCAACAGACTTATCACAAGACCAATAACGTTGTCGCTAGGCCACCAGGTTATACAGCAGGCAAATGTTCTTGGTTCGTAGTTTCAAATGGATACTTCGTAGTCTCTTTACTCGTAGTTCCAGTACTCACAGAGATCGGTTCCTGCGAACGGGGAAATAAGGCGTTGCGGGCCCCGAGCCCGATACTGGACTTCTTTCGTGATTAGGAGAGTCGGCACAGGTCGGTGCGACTCTCAGCTTGGGAAGTGTTCTTGGGTCCTCAATCAGCAGGTGTGGGCACGTAGGCAGGCGCGGCCAGCGACCCTTTAGCACGGCAGTGCAGGAGGGTCTCCACAGCGGGGGCGGCGCGGCCTGAGGTGTCCGGGGATAGCGAAGCGGGGTCGCAGGGCACAGTCAGTGCAGCTGGATGACCCGGCGTAGATCACAGTCGTCGGACGGCTTCCGGCAGGAGGGGTGATAGCGCGTTCAGCGCGCTCCAGTAGCAGGCGGTGACAGGGATGCAGGCGACCTGGCCCGGGGACAGAGAGCGGCTCGGGACGGAGCGGGGCTCTCACGGGTTTGAGGCAGGCGAGCTTCTGAGTGTCACGGCCCTAGGAGGGGCGATGAGGGGCGCAGTCTCTTTCCAGTGGGATGCACACACGGCTCGAATTGGAGGACGAGCAAAAGCACAGAGAACCCACTGTTCCTGGGGTTCAGTTCAGGGGGCAAGCTCAGATCAAGCCCTTGGAGAATGTTCAAGCACAAAGTAGCAAAGTCTTTTCAGTAAGTCTCTTCCTCTCCTTTCTCAGCAAGGCAAGCAGCAGGCCAGCTCCTCCAGCGTCTTCTTCTCCTTCTAGTCGGGCAGAGGTTCTTTGTGGTAAACAGGATTCTGCTTTCTTAGGAGCCAGGCTCCTACTTTTATACCATGATTCTTTTGTTCTTTAGCGCCAGGGGGCCTAGGCCTGGCTCAGTCCAGTTCTGGAGCACTTTGTTATTGTGACTCTGCTCTTTCCTTTCAGCAGCAGGGCAGAGACATCAGCCGCCCCACAGGGGGTGGCGCCGGCTTTGTGGTGGCAGAGCACAGGTCTATTCAAGAGTCAAGGTGTACTCCTCCCACCCATCCTGGTGTCATCTCCCGGCCCACCACCTGGCAGCCAACCTGTCTCTGGGGATCCCCCCACCCTGCTCCTTACTGTTGCTAGGCAGAACACACACACACACAGCAGAGGCGGACTGAGATGGTCAGGTCAGTAAATACTAACTTTCTAAAAGTAGTATTTACAAACCCAGGATATTAAAATAAACTTGACTACAAGGAGTATTTTATTATTCTGAGTTCAGGCATACCAAACTTGACACTCTACCATGCTCTCGGAGTCCACTGGGGTCACAGCGTTGGCGTGATCCCAGCAGCCCATTCTGGCCTATGGAGAGCAGGTAGCCTTCAATAGTGAAAAACGACAAGGGCTGTAATTCACTACTAAGACATGCCACACACATCAGGGCATGTCTTACCTTATGCCCACAATGCACCCTGCCCGTGGGCCTACCAGAGGGGTGGCTAATATGTAGGTAAGGGAAGGTTTAGGGACTGGCAAGTGGGGGCACTTGCGCAGTCAGCGCGACGGTCCCGGACCGCGCACAGGGTCTGCGGTGGCAGACCCTAGACACACTTTACAAGGCCGCTTCTGTGGGTGGCGCAACTAGCGCTGCAAGCCCACCAGCAGCATTGGCATTCACAAGCCCTGGCACCCCTGGTGCACTTTACTGGGGACTGACAGTGAATCCAATAAACCAATCATGGACATCAATTACAGGTACACTTTACTTCGGGAGCACTTGCACTGCGGCACGGATTAGCCGTGGCGCAGTGCCCTGAGCGGACAACACCAGCAAAACAGTCGAGGCACACCATCAAAAAGTGGAAGGGAAACTCACGCCAAGGTGCCAGGTCTAACACGTGTCCCCTCCAGCTGAAATGTGGGGAGAACTACCCTTGCCCAGGGGGTTCCTCGTCACTAAGGCGGAAATACCTGGACAGACCGTCAGCGTTGGCGTGATCTGTACCAGGACGGTGTTCCACCGTAAAGTCCATACCCTGTAGGGAGATGGACCACCTCAACAGCTTCGGGTTTTCACCCCTCATTTGCATCAACCATCTGAGGGGCCTGTGGTCCGTCTGAACCCGGAAGTGAGACCCAAACAAGTAGGGTCTTAGCTTCTTCAGCGCCCAGACCACAGCAAATGCTTCTCGCTCAATTGCACTCCACCTACTTTCCCGTGGAAGTAACCTCCTACTGATGAAGGCTACGGGTTGGTCCCAGCCCTCCTCAGTCATCTGTGAGAGAACAGCCCCCACACCATGCTCTGAAGCGTCTGTCTGGACTAGGAATTCCTTGGAGAAGTCAGGGGCCAAGAGCACGGGCGCCGTGCACATGGCAGTCTTCAGGGTGTCGAAAGCTTTCTGACAGGTGTCAGTCCAAATCACGTTCCTGGGCTGCTTCTTAGAAGTCAGCTCTGTCAAGGGGGCAACGATCGTTCCATAGCCCTTGACAAACCTCCTGTAGTACCCAGTGAGCCCCAGGAAGGCCCTCACTGCGGTCTGCGTCTTGGGGGGTTCCCAAGCCAGGATGGTCTCAATTTTGGGTTGCAAGGGGGCCACCTTGCCACTCCCCACTTGGTGTCCCAAGTACACCACGGAACCCTGCCCGATCTGGCACTTGCTTGCCTTGATCGTGAGGCCTGCTCGGCGCAGCGCCATCAACACTTCCCAGAGGTGGCGCAGGTGTTCAGGCCAGGTGGCACTGAACACTGCGATGTCATCCAGGTAGGCGGCACTGAACGCATCCAGCCCAACCAGTACCTGGTTGACCAACCTCTGAAAGGTGGCAGGGGCATTCTTCATCCCAAATGGCATGACTCGGAACTGGAAGTGCCCATCTGGTGTAGAGAATGCTGACCTCTCTTTGGCCCCATCGGTCAAGGCGATCTGCCAGTACCCAGACGTTAAATCAAACGTACTGAGGAACCGGGCAGCCCCCAGCCGATCAATGAGCTCATCAGCTCTGGGGATGGGGTGCGCGTCAGTCTTCGTGACTGAATTGAGTCCTCTGTAGTCCACACAGAACCGGAGTTCAGGTGTGGCTCCCGGCGCAGCAGCTTTGGGGACCAAGACCACGGGGCTGGACCAAGGACTGCTGGAGGACTCAACCACCCCTAGCGCAAGCATTTTGGAGACCTCCTCCTTGATGCAAGCTCTGACCCTGTCAGTTACCCTGTAAGCCTTGTGCTTCACAGGTAAGCTGTCTCCTGTGTCCACATCATGGACGCACCAATCTGTGACACCAGGAACCAGGGAGAATCGGTCGGAAAATTGTCCCAGCAAGTGGCGGCAATCTTCCTGTTGTTCGGGCGTCAGGGTGGGTGAGAGGTTAACTCCATCCACTGACCCATCTTTCTCAGAGGCCACTAAGAGGTCAGGAAGAGGCTCGGTCTCCTCTTCCATTCCATCATCAGTGGCCAGCAGCATGCCCACTTCGGTCCTCTCTAAGTGGGGCTTAAGGCGGTTAACATGTAGGACCCTCAAAGGGTTCCTGGGAGTCTGCATGTCCACCAAGTAGGTGATAGGACTTTTGCGCTCCACAACCTCAAATGGACCTGTCCACTTATCCTGAAGTGCACACGGCTCCACTGGGGCCAAGACCCACACCTTTTGTCCAGGTTGAAGCTCTACCAGAGTGGCATTCCGGTCGTACCACCGCTTCATCTCCTCCTGGCTGGCTTCCAGATTTGCCTCAGCAAGTTGCCGGAAACGCCGAGTCTGGTTTCGGAAGGCCAGCATGTAACTATATACATTCTGGGGAGGTTTCCTGGGAGATTGCTCCCAGCCTTCCTTTACCAAACTCAGAGGTCCTCTTACCGGGTGACCATACAGAAGCTCAAAGGGGCTGAATCCTAGGGACTTCTGTGGCACCTCTCGGTAAGCGAAGAGCAGGCATGGCAAGAGGACGTCCCACTTACGCCTCATTGGACCGTCCAGGCCCATGATCATGCCTTTGAGGGTTCGGTTGAATCTCTCAACCAACCCATTTCCTTGGGGATGGTAAGGAGTGGTGAACTTGTACGTTACCCCACACTCCTTCCACAGGGATTTCATATATGTGGATATGAAATTGGTCCCCCTGTCGCTCACCACCTCTAGAGGGAATCCCACTCGGGAGAAAATTCCCATCAGTGCCCGTCCCACCACGGGGGCCGTCACTGTCCTCAGAGGGATGGCTTCAGGGTACCGGGTGGCATGGTCCACCAAGACCAGGATGAACCTGTTGCCCAGGGCTGTCTTGGGGTCCAGAGGCCCCACAATGTCAATACCCACTCGTTGGAATGGCGTACCGACCACAGGGAAAGGTTGCAGAGGAGCCTTGTGCTTCCCTCCGCTCTTACCACTTGCCTGGCAAGTCTGACAGGTTCTGCAGTAGGAATCGGAATTCTTATGCATTTGGGGCCAGTAAAAGTGGGTGACAAGCCTGTCATAGGTCTTGTCCATCCCCAAATGTCCTGCTAACGGCACATCGTGAGCCAGCCCCAGTAGGAAGGTTCTGAACTTCTGGGGTACCACCAGCACACGGGCTGACCCAGGTTCAGCAGCCTTAGGCTCGGAATACAGGAGGTCACTCTCCCAGTACACGTAGTGTGTTTTGGCCTGAACACCATTGGCCTGGTCTGCAGCCTGTTGCCGCATACCTACGAGAGAAGGGCATTCTTTCTGCTCCCTGCAGAATTCCTCCCTGGAGGGACCTCCTTCTTGCTGCCAATGGGTCAGCTCAGGCAGATCTCCCAGTTCGGCAATCTGTTCCCCGGTAGGCTCCAGAGCATCCCCCTCAGGGTCTACTTCCTCCTGGGCCGTGGGAACTTCGGGGGCCGGTTTCCCGCGCCTCCTGCGCCTTCTCCCTAAGGCCGGTCCCTGGACCTCTCCCTCAGGTTCCAGGACCCTCTCAACACCCCTACTGGCTGCCATGGACCGGGTGGTCACGCACGCCCAGTCGGGTAGACCCACCATCCTCAGATGCGTGGTCTTCTCCACCTTTTCCCAAGGGGAACTCTCCAGGTCGTTCCCTAGCAGACAGTCTACAGGCATGTCAGTTCTCACAGCGACTTGTAGAGTACCAGAGACCTCCCCCCACTCAAAGGGAACTTGAGCCATTGGACAACGACTCTCTACGTTGTCAGCATTGACAACCCTACAGTAGGCATTGGGTACAATTTGCTCTTGAGACACCAGGTGTTGCCTCACCGAGGTCACGCTGGCTCCTGTATCTCTAAGAGCCTCCACCTTCCTTCCATTGATGGTCACCACTTGCCCATATTTCTTAGTGTTAGAGGGCAGGTAGGTTACAGGGACCATCTCACTGTCTCCTAGCGAGACTAGGGTCATCTGCCCGGGACCCCCACCCTCCTGGACTGCTACCTCCTCCCCAAAGTTAACACTAGCTACTTGCCGGGGTGGAGCACCAGTGGGTGCGGTCTTACCAAACAGGCGACACTTAGGATCAGAGGCAATGTGACCCGGGTCACCACACTTATAACAATTGAAGGGCCCCTTTGGAACAGGTCTACCTGTCGGGGCCCCGTTCTGCTGCGGGGGTGGGGGAGGCTGAGAACCCTTCTGCTGGTTCCCTTGGGAATTACTTTGGGGGCCTTTTTGGAACCCCTTCTGTTTACCCTTGTCCCCCCCACTCTTCTGCTGGGGACCCTGCCCACCTTTGGCGGAGTCTCCCACTTGACCCTTGTGGACCCTGGTGCTGAGCCAGCGGTCCGCCTCCTCAGCAAGCTTCCTCGGGTTGGACAGCTTGCTATCTATCAGGTGCTGGCGTAGCTCAGGAAAACATTGACTGGACAAGTGCTCCCATGCAATTAAATCAAGCAGCCCTTGATAATCATTCACTTTGCTACCCTTCACCCAACCATCCAGCGCTCTGCAGAAAAAGGTCACATATTCCACATACGTACTCTCAGGGATCTTCTTCGTCTCCCTGAACCGCTGTCTATATAGCTCCGGAGTTAACCCATACCTGGTCATTAAAGCTTCCTTCATATGGGGGTATGAGGTTTGGAGATCTAAGGGTAAATCTAACAGGGTGTCACGCCCTTCAGCAAGGAACCTTCCCCACAACCCCGCTCCCCAGTCTTTCTCAGGGACCCGGTGTGAGGACATGGCCACCTCGTAGGCTCTAAACCACTGCCCTATGTCATCCTTTCTAAAATACTCCTTTACTACATCTTTGGGGATGTACACCTTGGACTCTACCTGCGCTGGTGGAGTGCTGCCACCAGAAGGAGCGGTGTCCAAACTTTTCGCCTTCAGCTCCAACTCCTTCAATCTGATATCATGATCCATTTGGCGTTGTTGTGCCTCCAGGGCCAACTTCTGCTTTTCCATTTCCATTTGTCCTGCCAACTTTGCCATCTCCATTGCATGCGCCCTGTCTGCTGCCCTGTCTGCCAGCTCCTCTGGCGACCGGACTCTGCTGGGCTCCTCAAGGTTGTCGGGTGGAACGATGTCCCCCGCATTCCGTGGGTCTCGTGACTCCTTCCAGGCTCTCAGCGCCTTGGCGTACTGGGTTCTCCTCTTGAATCCAGCATGGGGGACTCGGAATTTTACACTGTAGCCTTTCAATTGCTCTATCGTGTAGCCTTCCAGTCTCTCCCAATCCACCTCATCGATTCCAGAAATCACAGAGAGTGCTCTCCCAGCGGAGTGTGAGCCAGGCATGGTTGCAGTAATGGCAGATGTCTCAACAAAGTTCAACAATTAAACCTGTGGCTGCGTTATTTGGTCTGCTCTCACTATCTGGTGATTAATAATTCACTGTATGCAAATTACAAGTGCAAATCCGAAATCCCAACCGCTGCCAACAATGTTAGATTCGGGAGTCGCTGGTTGGCGCAAGGTTGCCCTTGTGTCAAGCAGGAACCCTCTCCTCCACGTCAGGGCGCAGGATAACCCCTCGCGAATGACCCTTGCTCACCCTCTAGGTGCGTGGCGTGAGCAGCCAAGGCGATTCCTCAGGCGTTGTTGGTTAAGCACTTACAATCGTACACACAGTAAATACATCAATCCCCCCAGAAACGGACACCAGACTTGGATATATATAAAAATACGATTCTTTATGTAAAAATAAGGTATATATATCTCAACAGACTTATCACAAGACCAATAACGTTGTCGCTAGGCCACCAGGTTATACAGCAGGCAAATGTTCTTGGTTCGTAGTTTCAAATGGATACTTCGTAGTCTCTTTACTCGTAGTTCCAGTACTCACAGAGATCGGTTCCTGCGAACGGGGAAATAAGGCGTTGCGGGCCCCGAGCCCGATACTGGACTTCTTTCGTGATTAGGAGAGTCGGCACAGGTCGGTGCGACTCTCAGCTTGGGAAGTGTTCTTGGGTCCTCAATCAGCAGGTGTGGGCACGTAGGCAGGCGCGGCCAGCGACCCTTTAGCACGGCAGTGCAGGAGGGTCTCCACAGCGGGGGCGGCGCGGCCTGAGGTGTCCGGGGATAGCGAAGCGGGGTCGCAGGGCACAGTCAGTGCAGCTGGATGACCCGGCGTAGATCACAGTCGTCGGACGGCTTCCGGCAGGAGGGGTGATAGCGCGTTCAGCGCGCTCCAGTAGCAGGCGGTGACAGGGATGCAGGCGACCTGGCCCGGGGACAGAGAGCGGCTCGGGACGGAGCGGGGCTCTCACGGGTTTGAGGCAGGCGAGCTTCTGAGTGTCACGGCCCTAGGAGGGGCGATGAGGGGCGCAGTCTCTTTCCAGTGGGATGCACACACGGCTCGAATTGGAGGACGAGCAAAAGCACAGAGAACCCACTGTTCCTGGGGTTCAGTTCAGGGGGCAAGCTCAGATCAAGCCCTTGGAGAATGTTCAAGCACAAAGTAGCAAAGTCTTTTCAGTAAGTCTCTTCCTCTCCTTTCTCAGCAAGGCAAGCAGCAGGCCAGCTCCTCCAGCGTCTTCTTCTCCTTCTAGTCGGGCAGAGGTTCTTTGTGGTAAACAGGATTCTGCTTTCTTAGGAGCCAGGCTCCTACTTTTATACCATGATTCTTTTGTTCTTTAGCGCCAGGGGGCCTAGGCCTGGCTCAGTCCAGTTCTGGAGCACTTTGTTATTGTGACTCTGCTCTTTCCTTTCAGCAGCAGGGCAGAGACATCAGCCGCCCCACAGGGGGTGGCGCCGGCTTTGTGGTGGCAGAGCACAGGTCTATTCAAGAGTCAAGGTGTACTCCTCCCACCCATCCTGGTGTCATCTCCCGGCCCACCACCTGGCAGCCAACCTGTCTCTGGGGATCCCCCCACCCTGCTCCTTACTGTTGCTAGGCAGAACACACACACACACAGCAGAGGCGGACTGAGATGGTCAGGTCAGTAAATACTAACTTTCTAAAAGTAGTATTTACAAACCCAGGATATTAAAATAAACTTGACTACAAGGAGTATTTTATTATTCTGAGTTCAGGCATACCAAACTTGACACTCTACCATGCTCTCGGAGTCCACTGGGGTCACAGCGTTGGCGTGATCCCAGCAGCCCATTCTGGCCTATGGAGAGCAGGTAGCCTTCAATAGTGAAAAACGACAAGGGCTGTAATTCACTACTAAGACATGCCACACACATCAGGGCATGTCTTACCTTATGCCCACAATGCACCCTGCCCGTGGGCCTACCAGAGGGGTGGCTAATATGTAGGTAAGGGAAGGTTTAGGGACTGGCAAGTGGGGGCACTTGCGCAGTCAGCGCGACGGTCCCGGACCGCGCACAGGGTCTGCGGTGGCAGACCCTAGACACACTTTACAAGGCCGCTTCTGTGGGTGGCGCAACTAGCGCTGCAAGCCCACCAGCAGCATTGGCATTCACAAGCCCTGGCACCCCTGGTGCACTTTACTGGGGACTGACAGTGAATCCAATAAACCAATCATGGACATCAATTACAGGTACACTTTACTTCGGGAGCACTTGCACTGCGGCACGGATTAGCCGTGGCGCAGTGCCCTGAGCGGACAACACCAGCAAAACAGTCGAGGCACACCATCAAAAAGTGGAAGGGAAACTCACGCCAAGGTGCCAGGTCTAACAGTTGGCATTAAGCAGATGACACTTTTCTTTTCTGCAATGTTCTTGTATATCTTCTCTGCAACTATTTCTTCCTTTGGAAATAAATTATGTAGCAGCCGACTCTGTAATGCTTTTTTGCCAACTTCTGTGAGTAGTCCAATTCTGATATCTTTCAGAATACTTCCATATTCTTCATCGTTTGCTTGCCTCATATTAGTAGTAAGTTCCTTGTACTCAAAGAAGGACCAAATATTTGCATTACCGATGCTTCCCAATGACTTCTTTGTGTCTTCATGTGTCACAGTATTAAACACTGGTTGTCCTTTAACTGGAGTAAGTTGTAGAAGATCCCCAAAAACTATGACATGTTTTCCACAAAATAACACGTCATAGTCTGTCCTTAGAATTTGCTGCATTCTTAAATGCACAAAGGCAAGCATTAAGTTTGATACCATGCTCACCTCATCAATAATGAGAACTTGCATCTTCTTCAATACTCTTGAAACTTCCAAGCATGCTTCTCCAGTTAGCTTGTTGTATTGTATTTTGTTCTCATGCTCCACTGGTAACATTAGCAAACGATGTAATGTGATTCCTTTTATGTTATATGCTGCTAACCCAGTTGGAGCAGTAACCACACAAGACAAAGTAGAATCCGTTTTTTGCTGTAGGTAGCTTCTGATGACTTTTATTAGGAAACTTTTTCCAGTTCCAGCTTGTCCGCTTACATACATCCTGATTGGATGAAATGATGTGCATGAGCACTCTTTTTTTTCATGTAGAAATCCGTGATCAATTTTGCTTCTGATCTCTTCATAAATTTGTTGCTGCTCCTCATTCAGTTGTCTTTCCAAATTTTGTAAGTCTATAAATTCTTCTTGAGCTTGATTCATAGCCGTTTCCACTTCATTCATGGCTATTGATGCTTCATTTTCAACGATTGGTTGTCCTAGGGGATCTTGACTGAGTGTTCCTGAACTTTGGCTGTCTTGAGAACTGTCTCTAGCTACTTCAGCTGCAATTGTAGTTACCTGTTCAATTTCTTCGTTTAACATTTGCAGATAAGTTGAGAATGTACTGCATTGTATGCTGTCTTTGCAAGCATTAAAAGAATCTTCATAGCTTTGAAATTCTCCCAGTAGTTCATCCTCTGTACGCCATGGTTTAAACAGCTGTAAAAGAGCCAAGTAGTAAAATTCCTTTTTGTCAGTAGTGTCGCAACTCAGCTTCCTGTGATTTATCAAACTTCCTTTTGTTTGCTTCACCAAACATCCTTCCTCACCAATGACTTTATATTTTCCATTGTTGATGTCTTCTGCGGCTTTCCGTGAATAAATGTAGTTCTGCAGCACTTCATAGAGACACATGTTCTCCAGATGATGACTTCTTTTTGGATAATATGTGTCCAACATGTTTGATTTCAAAATATCTGTACTTTCTGGGTCATTCTCGGCCAAATATTCAATTTCTCCAACAGATTTCAGTACCCGATTTCTCATTGCTGCAAGGCCTAAACTTGCCCAAATTCTTCTTCTTGATTTCGAGTAGAGACTTGCAGAAGATAACCTATCTGAACATTCGTAGGATCCAATTTCTCGATGCGATAACATCTTTAAACTGAAACTGTACAGCTTCTTACTGACAGTCTTCTCGTGAGAAATCTCTTCCCACATTTCTTTCAATTCAATTTTTTCAGATTTAGTAATGTAAGACGTTACATATCGAGCAACAGCAATGGAATTGTCAGCTACATACTGTATATCCATGTTAGCATTCCACATGGATAAAATGACTGGGTTGTAGTCATTTATATTTTTTGATTCTTCTTTTCTTTTTAGGTTGTAGGTATTCTTAGGTGATTTTCTTGTGATAGTATGTCTCACAGATGACATAAAACTGTTTACTCTTCCATTTGAAAGAACAGGTCTAGGAAATCCAAATCGACATTTAGTGTAGTATTTTTCTTTGCTCTTGTATTTCCGTCGACAGTATTTTCCACACCGATGACTTTGGAAACGTAAAACTTGCTCCTTTAACTTTTTCTCTTCTGTGCTTTTTGGTATAGCACATGTTGCATATTCTTCAATGTAAGATAACACTGCTTCATCAGTATCTGTTCCAAACTTTGGGGCATCCTTGATCCACAACAGCATATGAATATGAGGAGCACCTCTTGCCTGGTACTCTTTTCTCCAAAAGAAATCCACTACTTCTCCAAGAGGTGGATTTTTTTTATTGCAGATGAAGGACATCATAGCCTCAAATCTATGATTGAAATATCTGCAAACATTAACCGGATCCAATGAGCACAGTTCTCCTGCTGTCTTGTATTCGATGTTTTTAATGTTTGAATTTGCCTCTCGTAGAAAATCCAGTAAATCATCCCAAGCGTACTCAGCACAGCTTAGGGTAAGGAACCATGTTGGTGTTCCTAAATTCCGTAACATGCATTTTAATTCACCATGGCGTCGGTACCAATATTCATTTGTCCCACGCTAATAAGCCATCAGATTGATCAGTTGTGTTTCCAAATGATCATCTCGGTGCTGCACTTTCTCCATAAAATCCTTAGCAGACACATTTTGTAAATGTACTCCACTTTTTAAAATGTGATTTACTGCATAAGATAGTGCAGACAAGTCGCTTTCAAATAAAAGATGGAACAAATAAGGAATACTTTGTCGAAATCTGGGATCTTCTGCATATAGTCTTGTAGTCCTATACTCAGAAGCTGGAATCTGTTCTGGACGTTCATCGTATCGTCCTCCTTTTCCTTTAGGAAACAGCTGGGGAAAACATTGAGCTTCCAAGCTCTCCTCCCATACACTCACGGGAGTTCCTTTTGCTTTCTTCATCTGAAACAGATCAATATTGTCTCCCATAACTTCTTTTGAATGTAGAGGATGTATGCTAAAATGTTCATAAATTTCTTCTTCCTTTGACTTGTCCACTTTTTCAATTTGTCCAGTTGGTGTTTCTGTGTCTTCTTGTAAATCTTCTTCTTCTTCTTCTATATAAATTGATTCATACCATTTGTTATTCCTTTTCAAATACAAATTTGCTCTTTGTACTTTCCGTACATCTACCAGCTCCTGCCAAATCTTCTTATTCTTTGTAGGTACACCATTAACCAGAATAACTAATGGTTCAGTTTCCAAAGTATCTGCATCAATAGTTTCCATATTTTTTTTCAAATCCAAGGGCAAATACACCACTCTACCTTTTAAACCTCTCAGTAAATCTGAAGGAGGTAATTTACCAGTTTTGGGCTCCATACGTACTATGGTCTGGAACGGATGAACACATTGAATAAGTATAGACTCATATGTATTTAATTCAGAAAGTTCGGCAGGAATAACATCCAATTCTAAATTATTATGTACAGCTCTGGTTGGCATTCTATTTTCCTCTAACTTGTTGTAACAGTATTTACAAATACGCTGATCTTCACCCAATTCAAAACAATTTTCAAGAAATATATATGTGGCAAAATCCTTCCACTTATAATTATCTTCATTTTCACTCTTTCTGTAGAGATCAACATTCCTAGTTTGTTTTCTATAATGAGTTCTGCGGCAACAAATACAAGTTATATTTGGTCTTTCATTAGAGATTATTGCAAATTTTGTTATGTGATCATTAAATGTTTTACTTACAGAGGGTTCTACATTCTCTTCCACTTCTTCCTCATTTACTGTGTCCTTTTCTGCACTGTCTTGTTCAGGACCAAAGTAACAAAACTGAATTTCATCAATAACCTTCTCTACATCTGATACCGATCCACGGAACAGAGCCCTATTCAATTCATCTAACTTTATTGCTGGACTTTTAGCAAAATTCAACCGTCTCACAAACTTTCTCATTTCAGTATGATGAACAGCCAGCATCCTAAAATGATGGAAAACACTATTACACACTTTTCTAGATAGACAAGCCAGAGAATGACCCTGCAAACCAGTATTCTCTCTCACTCTGCATGGATCTAGACTTTGAAGCACCTTAATCTTCTGTTTTACACTTTTTTTTACTATATTCTCTTGGAAACTCACGAAATTTATCAATAGATTCCTGACGCACAGTGCAAATACTACTACAATTCCAAGTGTACACTGGGGCTTTAGGACGTCTCCCCATAGCCTCATCCGCCATCACTTGTACCTCATCTCTTGGAACCATTATCTCCTTCTCCATTATGCAACCATTTTTCACTTCATAAGCACGACCTCTGGTGTCAACTGCATGCAGCAAACTATTACTTTGAAAATAACTCTCTTCATTAAAAAAAGGTTCACTACTTGAACTATGCATCCATTCTCCTAAAAACACTTTACAAAAGTTTGTTCTTTTCACTACTCTTTTCCTTTTGCTTTGTGATTTCAGTACATTAACCATTTTATCTAATGTACGCATCCTATTCAAAATTAAAATGAATAGTTTCCTTTTTAATTCTAATGCCTTTGCTGCAATGGCTTCAATTTCTTTTTTTCTCTTGTAATATTTTGCCTTTTTCTTATATTTCTTCACATCCTTTATCAAATTGGACATAACTCTTCTCTGAAACATTTTTCTACGTATCTCTTTAAACACTGTTTTTCTGTTTAAGTTAATCTTTGTTATTGCAGAAGGTATATTTGCATTAACTAAATTCTCAATTTTTTCCTGTTCTTTTCTATTGAAAACATTCTTTCCAGTACAGACATTTTGTACATTTTTCCTTTTTTTGAAGATGTTCTTTAAAAAATCTTTTGTCTGCTTACCAGAAGACTTTCTCTTTTTCCCAACATGAGCATCTCCAACTAACTTAGGTCCTCCAGTTGTCTTCAAATATAGTTTTTTTTGTGGTTTTTCCTTACTCTGGATTTTGTAGGCATCTTAAATTTTGTTCACTGCTCTTCAGCAATACCTGAAAAAAACTAAAAAAAAATTCCTTTTTTATATTTAAATATATTACTACATTTTTTATAATCTTTTCAAATCTTAAAATACTAAGTACCCCTTTCCTAGAAGTGAAAATCACAATAACACCTTCACAAATTAAATATCTAAAAACAATTCCTGTGTGCACACAGAGTCATGCTTTGAAATTAGGCAGAAAACGAAATTTCTTTGCCAATTGGAAAGCACACATTCTACTACTTTTTTGGCAAGTGATAAATACTTTTACAGTCTGACACATTTTGAATCCACTTTTCAGATTCTGATAAAAGCACATGTCCAAACTGCTTTTTGAGACCAGCACCATGTGTAACCTGGGTGACTGACTACACTCCAGCAAGGGCAACCAGCCTTAGTGATGCTGAATGTATTTGCATTACTGACTGCAACCTCAAACCCAACTCGGTTGTGAATACTGTGCATGATTCCACAGGATAAGCAGCTGGGTGTGTGCTAAGAGTCTGCTTCTGCATAAAAAAATAGCTCCCCCTTTCCATCTAATGCAAATGTAAAATCACCAGAGCAATACCAAACAGATTTCTGAGACCAGCAACATGTGTAACCTGGGTGACTGACTACACTCCAGCAAGGGCAACCAGCCTTACTGATGCTCAATGTATTTGCATTACTGACTGCAACCTAAAACCCTAAAAGTATTCCTCATTTATACCACTACACCTTAATTTATGGTGAAAACATAGTCCATATTATTTTACATGTTTGTATTTGCATTACTAAGTGCAACCTCAAACCCCACTCGGTTGTGAATACTGTGCATAATTCCACAGGAGAAGCTGCTGGGTGTGTGCTAAGAGTCTGCTTCTGCATAAAAAAATAGCTCCCCCTTTCCTACTAATGCAACTGTAAAATTACCAGAGTAGTACGCAATAAATCTCTGCTTGTAATTCCTCTTTGCACACAGAGTCATGTTTTCATATTAGTCTGAAAACGTAATTTCTTTGCCAATTTGAAACCACACTTACTACTCTTTTTTTTGGCAAGTGATAAATACTTTTACAGTCTGACACATTTTAAATCCACTTTTCAGATTCTTAAAAAAGCACATGTCCAAACTGCTTTTTCAGACCAGCAACATGTGTAACCTGGGTGACTGAGTACACTCCAGCAAGGGCAACCAGCCTTAGTGATGCTGAATGCATTTGCATTACTGAGTGCAACCTCAAACCCCACTCGGTTGTGAATACTGTGCATGATTCCACAGGATAAGCAGCTGGCTGTGTGCTAAGAGTCTGCTTCTGCATAAAAAAATGCTCCCCCTTTACATCTAATGCAAATGTAAAATCACCAGAGCAATACGCAATAAATCTCTGCCTGTAATTCCTATTTGCACACAGAGTCATGTTTTCATATTAGTCTGAAAACGTAATTTCTTTGCCAATTTGAAACCACACTTACTACTCTTTTTTTTGGCAAGTGATAAATACTTTTACAGTCTGACACATTTTAAATCCACTTTTCAGATTTTGATAAAAGCACATGTCCAAACTGCTTTTTGAGACCAGCAACATGTGTAACCTGGGTGACTGAGTACACTCCAGCAAGGGCAACCAGCCTTAGTAATGCTGAATGTATTTGCATTACTGAGTGCAACCTCAAATCCCACTCGGTTGTGAATACTGTGCATGATTCCACAGGATAAGCAGCTGGCTGTGTGCTAAGAGTCTGCTTCTGCACAAAAAAATAGCACCCCTTTACATCTAATGCAAATGTAAAATCACCAGAGCAATACGCAATAAATCTCTGCCTGTAATTCCTATTTGCACACAGAGTCATGTTTTCATATTAGTCACAAAACGAAATTTCTTTGCCAATTTGAAAGCACACTTACTACTCTTTTTTTTGGCAAGTGATAAGTACTTTTACAGACTGACACATTATGAATCCACTTTTCAGATTCTTAAAAAAGCACATGTCCAAACAACATTTTCAGACCAGCAACATGTGTAACCTGGGTGACTGACTACACTCCAGCAAGGGCAACCAGCCTTAGTGATGCTGAATGTATTTGCATTACTGACTGAAACCTCAAACCCCACTCGGTTGTGAATACTATGCATGATTCCACTGGGAGGGTATGCTCAGACGTGAGTCCCTTGCTCATTGCACCATCAGGATTCAGGCAAGCCGGGCCGACGAAGGCTGTGATGCCAGAAACCGGTCCCCGGAAGCTTGTTTCCATCCCATATAAGAATTGGCTTGGTAGTTTGGTTTGCCCTGTTCCCATCATGCACTGGGACAGGTACAGACTAATTTGCATGTAGCCAGGTTCTGAGCTGGGATGGTGCAGTGAGCTAAAAAACGCTGATGGATTAAAACCATGATCTCTTGACTTGGTAAGAGTATTCTGCATCATTCAGAAACTCTGTCCATCACCACCCCCTTTTTCCCAAATCGATTTCATCCACACTCAGTGTGGGAGGGTATGCTCAGACGTGAGTCCCTTGCTCATTGCACCATCAGGATTCAGGCAAGCCGGGCCGACGAAGGCTGTGATGCCAGAAACCGGTCCCCGGAAGCTTGTTTACATCCCAGTATAAGAATTGGCTTGGTAGTTTGGTTTGCCCTGTTCCCATCATGCACTGGGACAGGTACAGACTAATTTGCATGTAGCCAGGTTCTGAGCTGGGATGGTGCAGTGAGCTAAAAAACGCTGATGGATTAAAACCATGATCTCTTGACTTGGTAAGAGTATTCTGCATCATTCAGAAACTCTGTCCATCACCACCCCCTTTTTCCCAAATCGATTTCATCCACACTCAGTGTGGGAGGGTATGCTCAGACGTGAGTCCCTTGCTCATTGCACCATCAGGATTCAGACAAGCCGGGCCGACGAAGGCTGTGATGCCAGAAACCGGTCCCCGGAAGCTTGTTTCCATCCCAGTATAAGAATTGGCTTGGTAGTTTGGTTTGCTCTGTTCCCATCATGCACTGGGACAGGTACAGACTAATTTGCATGTAGCCAGGTTCTGAGCTGGGATGGTGCAGTGAGCTAAAAAACGCTGATGGATTAAAACCATGATCTCTTGACTTGGTAAGAGTATTCTGCATCATTCAGAAACTCTGTCCATCACCACCCCCTTTTTCCCAAATCGATTTCATCCACACTCAGTGTGGGAGGGTATGCTCAGACGTGAGTCCCTTGCTCATTGCACCATCAGGATTCAGGCAAGCCGGGCCGACGAAGGCTGTGATGCCAGAAACCGGTCCCCGGAAGCTTGTTTCCATCCCAGTATAAGAATTGGCTTGGTAGTTTGGTTTGCCCTGTTCCCATCATGCACTGGGACAGGTACAGACTAATTTGCATGTAGCCAGGTTCTGAGCTGGGATGGTGCAGTGAGCTAAAAAACGCTGATGGATTAAAACCATGATCTCTTGACTTGGTAAGAGTATTCTGCATCATTCAGAAACTCTGTCCATCACCACCCCCTTTTTCCCAAATCGATTTCATCCACACTCAGTGTGGGAGGGTATGCTCAGACGTGAGTCCCTTGCTCATTGCACCATCAGGATTCAGGCAAGCCGGGCCGACGAAGGCTGTGATGCCAGAAACCGGTCCCCGGAAGCTTGTTTCCATCCCAGTATAAGAATTGGCTTGGTAGTTTGGTTTGCCCTGTTCCCATCATGCACTGGGACAGGTACAGACTAATTTGCATGTAGCCAGGTTCTGAGCTGGGATGGTGCAGTGAGCTAAAAAACGCTGATGGATTAAAACCATGATCTCTTGACTTGGTAAGAGTATTCTGCATCATTCAGAAACTCTGTCCATCACCACCCCCTTTTTCCCAAATCGATTTCATCCACACTCAGTGTGGGAGGGTATGCTCAGACGTGAGTCCCTTGCTCATTGCACCATCAGGATTCAGGCAAGCCGGGCCGACGAAGGCTGTGATGCCAGAAACCGGTCCCCGGAAGCTTGTTTCCATCCCAGTATAAGAATTGGCTTGGTAGTTTGGTTTGCCCTGTTCCCATCATGCACTGGGACAGGTACAGACTAATTTGCATGTAGCCAGGTTCTGAGCTGGGATGGTGCAGTGAGCTAAAAAACGCTGATGGATTAAAACCATGATCTCTTGACTTGGTAAGAGTATTCTGCATCATTCAGAAACTCTGTCCATCACCACCCCCTTTTTCCCAAATCGATTTCATCCACACTCAGTGTGGGAGGGTATGCTCAGACGTGAGTCCCTTGCTCATTGCACCATCAGGATTCAGGCAAGCCGGGCCGACGAAGGCTGTGATGCCAGAAACCGGTCCCCGGAAGCTTGTTTCCATCCCAGTATAAGAATTGGCTTGGTAGTTTGGTTTGCCCTGTTCCCATCATGCACTGGGACAGGTACAGACTAATTTGCATGTAGCCAGGTTCTGAGCTGGGATGGTGCAGTGAGCTAAAAAACGCTGATGGATTAAAACCATGATCTCTTGACTTGGTAAGAGTATTCTGCATCATTCAGAAACTCTGTCCATCACCACCCCCTTTTTCCCAAATCGATTTCATCCACACTCAGTGTGGGAGGGTATGCTCAGACGTGAGTCCCTTGCTCGTTGCACCATCAGGATTCAGGCAAGCCGGGCCGACGAAGGCTGTGATGCCAGAAACCGGTCCCCGGAAGCTTGTTTCCATCCCAGTATAAGAATTGGCTTGGTAGTTTGGTTTGCTCTGTTCCCATCATGCACTGGGACAGGTACAGACTAATTTGCATGTAGCCAGGTTCTGAGCTGGGATGGTGCAGTGAGCTAAAAAACGCTGATGGATTAAAACCATGATCTCTTGACTTGGTAAGAGTATTCTGCATCATTCAGAAACTCTGTCCATCACCACCCCCTTTTTCCCAAATCGATTTCATCCACACTCAGTGTGGGAGGGTATGCTCAGACGTGAGTCCCTTGCTCATTGCACCATCAGGATTCAGGCAAGCCGGGCCGACGAAGGCTGTGATGCCAGAAACCGGTCCCCGGAAGCTTGTTTCCATCCCAGTATAAGAATTGGCTTGGTAGTTTGGTTTGCCCTGTTCCCATCATGCACTGGGACAGGTACAGACTAATTTGCATGTAGCCAGGTTCTGAGCTGGGATGGTGCAGTGAGCTAAAAAACGCTGATGGATTAAAACCATGATCTCTTGACTTGGTAAGAGTATTCTGCATCATTCAGAAACTCTGTCCATCACCACCCCCTTTTTCCCAAATCGATTTCATCCACACTCAATGTGGGAGGGTATGCTCAGACGTGAGTCCCTTGCTCATTGCACCATCAGGATTCAGGCAAGCCGGGCCGACGAAGGCTGTGATGCCAGAAACCGGTCCCCGGAAGCTTGTTTCCATCCCAGTATAAGAATTGGCTTGGTAGTTTGGTTTGCCCTGTTCCCATCATGCACTGGGACAGGTACAGACTAATTTGCATGTAGCCAGGTTCTGAGCGGGGATGGTGCAGTGAGCTAAAAAACGCTGATGGATTAAAACCATGATCTCTTGACTTGGTAAGAGTATTCTGCATCATTCAGAAACTCTGTCCATCACCACCCCCTTTTTCCCAAATTGATTCCACAGGATATGCAGCTGGCTGTGTGCTGAGTCTGCTTCTGCAGAAAAAAATACCTCCCCCTTTCCATCTAATGCAAATGTAAAATCACCAGAGCAATACCAAACAGCTTTCTGAGACCAGCAACATGTGTAGCCTGGGTGACTGACTACACTCCAGCAAGGGCAACCAGCCTTACTGATGCTGAATGTATTTGCATTACTGAGTGCAACCTCAAACCCTTAAAGTATTCCTTATTTTTACCAGTACACCTTAATTTATCGTGAAAACATAGTCCATATTATTTTACATGTTCCTCACATTTAAATTTCTCCCAAAACAGAAAATGATAAACACAACTTCAACAAAAGGAATTTCAATTCTATTATACATTTCTTAATTTACCATATACATCCCCTCTCAAACTCTAAACTCACCTTTAAAATTAGTTAGCTGTGAAAGAAATGTGGCACTCAAACAGCAGATTATCAGAGCCAGGATCACTGTTCTGTACACCTCTCTCCTCTCAGCAGAACCAGATAATGGCAATGTTTCCCTCTATTTTTCCACACATATACATGTTAATTTCAAATCTCAGTGCTTCCCCCTTTTTTTCAAATGTAATCACACATTTCTATTGGTTGAAAACCAACCCTTTTCAAAAAGTACCCTTCCCCCAACTTGACTTCTGCCTAGTACCCTTCCCCCAACTTGACTTCTGCCTGCTACCATAGCAACAGCTCATGGAACACTGCTGTGTGGTGTCAGGTCAGAAGTTCAGCAGACAATGTTTCATTTTCAAAGAGCAAGAGTGCTTGACTTTTCAAACCTAACAGCAAATCCATAGTACTGTTCTTTGGTAACACATTTTTCTGTACCAATACAAAACATGCTTCTATAAATATACACATACAGCCTAGTTTTTATTGTAGAATGGTATGAAACAGCCAATCAGTTTAAAAAAAATAAATAAATATGTATGCCTCCATTTCCAAACTGTCTTTCATTTCTTTTTACCATTCTACTGAATTACACCTCCTGAGTGCATCCAGTTCTCCTTTGAAGATGTTCACAGTGTGGATTGTAGGGCACAGCTATGTCTTCTGGAGTGAAAAGTATGCAGAGAAAACAGGTATGGTGAGAGACCTTGCTTTGCCAAATGTAGACATTAAATGGATTGGTCAGAGAGGGTTAAAGTGGCACCAATTGATGCCATTGGTGAAATCCTTCATGCAAATCCAACACCCTGACCTCATAATAGTGCACTGTGGTGGCAATGACCTAGGCACTTTGACTGGGGTAGGTCTGGAAATGCTTATGAAGGAGACCTTTGCACAACTGTTTTCACTTTTCCCTAAAACTGCCTTTGTGTTTTCTAACATATGCCAAAGGCAAAAATGGAACTGGTCCAATCATTTCTGTCCACAGATTGACAAAGCAAGAAAGCACGTCAACAAATCTGTTTCTGCTTTCCTCCGAGACTATGGTATGGGTTCCATTTACCACAACAACTTGCGTTACGACATGCAAGACATTTATAGAGGAGATGGTGTACACTTCAATGATGAAGGGAACAGAGTCTTCCTCTTGAACCTTAGACTCTGCATCGGTACTTACTTGTAGGTACCACTAAAAAATCACTTCATAAACACAACGGCTCTTTTTAGAGCCCCCTAATATCTAAACACTTAAATCTGCATTTCATTTCTTTTTTTATTTTTTTTCTACCGTACGCGTACGGTAAGCTTACCGTAAGCTTACCGTACGCGTACCCCGCGATTTTTTTTAAAATTAATAAATGTTTTTTTTGTACTTTTCTGTCCTTCTTTGACCCCCTTTCAAATGTTATGGGGTCTGTAACTCTATTCCTTGCCCCCTTTTCAAGTTATCACCCTTTTTTTTCTGAGTGAAACACACAAAATGGTGGCCGCCGCTTCCTGGTTTCGACCGATTCGAATGTTTACTAAGATCTAACAGCCAATCAGAATCGCGCTCGCGCACGTCACCGTACACGTACGGTAAGCGCACCGTAAGCGCACCGTAAGCGCACCGTAAGCTGGCTCAGATATATATATTGATTTAAAGGCTATTTTCTCAGAATCTACTGAACAGATTTACACCAAACCTACAAAAGGCACTTCCTTGACCTGAGGACTACCTCTCTGCCAAATTTCATTTAACTCTGTTCAGCCGTTCGGGCTGTGGCTGTGTCTAAAGGTCCTATGGAAAAATGCATGGGAAAAACGCGTTTTGGGACCCCCCTTTTATCTCAGCCCCCGCTTGACGAATCCCCCCGAGACTTTCAGGGTAGGAGCGGAGCGCAGCGCCCCACCTATTTTGAAAATTTGGCGAGGATTCGTCGACCGGCGCCAAAGTTATTCAAAATAGAATGTTGCGGTTTTCCTATGGAAACAGGGTCCTAACTATAACTACCTACTGGCGACCGCCAGTAGGTAATATATATTATATATATATATATATATATATATATATATATATATATATATATATATATATATATATAATTATTATTTTTTGTTAGTGCTCCGGGGTCCCCACACATGGGCGGGACTATTCAGTGCATATGACTTTGATGAGTATATCCCTGGAAGAGAACTAGGATTACAGGTAAGTAACTTATCCCTCCCGACCCTCTCAGGAATTGCATTTGCAGGACACACCCTTTCGCTCTCTCACTCGTACTAGTCCACAATAGGTTCTGAAAGTGTTGAGAAAAGTTTAAAATGTTTATTTTAACTATTCTCTTCCAGGGGATCCTCATCAAAGTCATAAGCACTGAATATTCCCGCCCATGTGCGGGGACCCCGGAAATAATAAAAATTATATATGAAAAACACATAAAAACCATAGGTTTCACACATGTTATAGTTAGCTGTACATTTTACTGATAAAAAACCAATGAATTTCCCCCGTTATAGTTACTGTAGGCAACTATAACTCACGCGACCGTAATCCTCTGCTGATGCTAATACTGTATTTAGACACTTATTTGCCCATGTCTTCTTCCATTCAATTTTACCTATACATATATTACAAATATTTTTTTTTCATAAAGACACATATGTCATCAGCAGAGCATTACGGTCGCGTGAGTTATAGTTGCCTACAGTAACTATAACGGGGGAAATTCATTGGTTTTTTATCAGTAAAATGTACAGCTAACTATAACATGTGTGAAACCTATGGTTTTTTCAGTGAATTTGCAAGGTTTTTTAAATGCTAATTCCTAACTATAACGTGTGTGAAACCTATGGTTTTTTCAGTGAATTTGTACGGTTTTTTAAATGCTAACTTACTTTACGCCATTCGTGGCGTGCGCGCCCAGTTAACGCAGTTCGTTCCGTGCGCGCACGGTGCGCTTCGCGCCCACTTTACGCAGTTAGTGCAATGCACGCACGGTTGTTTTTTGGCCTTGGGGGTTGTTTGGGGGCCCGTATATCACTGCTGGGTGATTATTATCTCAATATACTGCCCCTTTACACATTTTTGAGCTTCATTTATGCTGCCCCACTCAGAGTGCGAGAGAGAAAATGGCGGCCGCCGCTTCCTGGTTTCGGCCGATTCGAATGTTTACTAAGATCTAAGAGCCAATCAGAAGCGCGCTCGCGCACGTCACCATACGCGTACGGTAAGCGCACCGTAAGCGCACCGTAAGCTGGCTCAGATATATATATTGATTTAAAGGCTATTTTCTCAGAATCTACTGAACAGATTTACACCAAACCTACAAAAGGCACTTCCTTGACCTGAGGACTACCTCTCTGCCAAATTTCAAGTAATTCTGTTCAGCCGTTCGGGCTGTAGCTGTGTCTAAAGGTCCTATGGAAAAATGCATGGGAAAAACGCGTTTTGGGACCCCCCTTTTATCTCAGCCCCCGCTTGACGAATCCCCCCGAGACTTTCAGGGTAGGAGCGGAGCGGAGCGCCCCACCTATTTTGAAAAATTCGCGAGGATTCGTCGACCGGCGCAAAAGTTATTCAAAATAGAATGTTGCGGATTTCCTATGGAAACGTGGTCCTAACTATAACTACCTACTGGCGACCGCCAGTAGGTAATATATATATATATATATATATATATATATATATATATATATACATATATATGTACAGCTCTATATATATAAAAGCCTATATCATGTTTTCTAATACCAATGCAGCTCTCATATAGGAGGCTAAACAATGTAATAAAACACATAAACTGCTTTTGCAAATATACATAATATATGTTTAAAAACGCATGAGGGCAAGAAGCATTTGAACTCTGTTTTTAATGAGTAAATCTCATGAGTAAACTGCAAAAGAAAAGCAGGCATGTTTAGCCTACAGGCTGCATTGTAAACCAACATAGAAAATGAAAGCAATCTTTCATAAAACTGGCACCGTGACTTTAAGGCAGCCATGACCCCTAGCTTCCCATCATGCCTCAGGGGTGACAGTTAGGTCAGTTGTTCTTTCCGGCTCCTTCTGTCAGGACCCTGAAATCACAGCTCTCTCCTTTTTTGACTTTTCTGTCAAAAATACCTTGTTTTTTTGTGGTTTTCTTGACTTCACTCGATGTCTTTTGATAATAGAGTGAGGGTTAAACCATTTTTTTGTGGCAGAAAGTGATTTTTTCTGTCAAAAATGCCTTCTTTGTTTGATCCTTGCCCTGCCTGTGGCAAAAAGAAGGCCAAGTCAGACACACATGATGTGTGCATTCTCTGCCTACCTGAGTCTCACTCTCCTGCCTCCTGTCAACACTGCAGGAAGCTATCTCAAAGAACCATCAAGGAGAGGGAGAGAATCCGTCTTTATGGCCTCTCAGAAAGATGTAGGTCTCCTGTAAGAAAAAAGAAGAGGACGCGTTCGACGTTGAGGAGCAAGGTCCCAATATATTCCCCTTCGGCGTCGGGCTCGACGTCGAAGGTGCCGGCGGCGGAGTCGTCATCGAGGGCCTTGGCGCAGGAGCGCCATTCTTCAACTTCAAAAGCCAAGTCTCCTTTGGCTTTAGAACATCGTTCGGCATCGAGACAAGATCCTCCTCCCTCAACTCTTCAGCAACGATCGACGTCAAGACACAGATCATCACCGCCGAAACGCAAGTCATCATCTTCGACGTTGAGAGCGAAGTCTCCATCGGCGTCTCAGCACAGATCAACGTCAAAGCAGAGGTCGTCGGATGTTCAATGGTCGACATCGAGGCAGAGGCCTCCATCGACGTCAGCAAGACACTCGACGTTGAGACAGCAGTCTCCGTCGGTTTCACAGCCGACATCGAGACACAGTCCTCCGTCGAAGGAAAGGCGCTTGACATCGAGAATGAGCCCTCCATCGAAGCGAAGAGGATCAACGTTGAGGCAGGACTCTTCGCCGAGGCGACGCTCGGCGTCGAGGCACAGCCCTCCGTCGAAGCGAAGAAGATAGATGTTGAGATGCAGGTCTCCATTGGCACGGAGCTCGGCGTCGAAGCAGAATACCCTGTCGAAGCGAAGAGGATCGACGTCGAGACGCAGGTCTCCGTCGAGGCAGTCGGCGTCGAGACGCATGTCTTCCTGAGATCAAGAAGATCGACGTCGAGACAAAAATCTCCGTTGCGGACGACGTCGAGGCAGAGGTCTCCGTCGGTGTCAGTCCCTGTAAGTTACTCTCCGTCTCCTTCATCGATGTCCGAGAGCAGGCACCCACCGTTCCATCGCCAGGTCTGGTTCTCCAGAGGTGGTTTTTTCATCCTCAAGTAGCCAGGACTCTCCCTCTGGTCATCAACGTCCAGTAGAAAAGGCTTATCAGGAAGGACGGAAATCTCCATGTCGTTCTCCTGTTAGAGCGGAGATGTCTCCATCCATTCACCTCTCTCCCAGATGGATGCGACCATTACACCACTGGGCTGATCATGCACAGGCGGCAGGTGTTAGACGGGATCCCAGTCCTGCTCACAAGTCCCCTCTGGTTCACCTAGCCCAAGATGCGGATCTTTCTCCACCAAGAGGAAGAGCTCGTACTTGCTGTCCTGCACCAACATCCAGGAGGAGATCAAGATCACGCAGTAGAAGGAGAATACGCAGGTCACCAACGCCTTCCACCTCTTCAACATACTCCTCAAGAAAAGACTACTCGCCCACCCTCACTGACAGTCCACCGTCGAGGATCTCTCCGGTGGACGATGTAAGCACATTCCAGGACGTGCTTTCCAGGGGGGCTACCAAACTGAACATTCCTATGCCTGTTCAGCAGAGTACTTCTAAGGTTATTTTTGAAACTTTGAACCAGAAGACGTCCTCTCGCCCGTTACTTTCATTGGTACCGGGACTTCTTAAACCGGTTATGGACATCTTTCTTACGGCGGCTACTCTCAAGACTGCACCAGCGAGAATTCTAAAGAAGTATCGTCCTCCGGAGGAAGATCCCTCCTTCTTGAAGTCAGATCCAAAACCAGACTCTGTACTCGTGGCTGCTGCTAGAAAGACCCACTCAGTGTCCTCCTCGTCTACAGTACCACCAGACAAGGAGAGCAAGACACAAGACTCATGGGGGAGAAAAGTATGTGGCACTTCTGCATCTATGCTTAAAGTCTCCAGTGCGTCAGCTCTTTTGGGGCGTTACGATAGAGCTTTATGGGACTCGCTACAGCGTTTTACAGAAAAACTGCCCAAGGAAGACCATAAGGACTTCGAAGAAATTTTACAGGAGGGCAGCTTGGTAGCGAACCAAGTAATTAGTGCTGCGGCGGATGGAGCTACACTTTCAGCACACTCCTACGCCCACGGAATTTGTGCCAGAAGATCTTCATGGCTTCGCTTGACAGCATTGAAGCCAGAGGCGCAGTCCTGTATTCTCAACCTGCCATTTTCCGGTTCATCGTTGTTTGGCTCGCACACTGATGAAGAGATGGCACAGATGAAGACCGAGGTAGATATCCTGAAGGCGGTGGGTCTGGAGAAGAGAAAAAAGTTTTGTCGCCGTTACTGCAATACCGATCGCCGCTCCTTCCAACAGAGGGTTCAAACCCCTCATTGGCAAAAGAACCAAAACCAACATGGTCAGCAGAAATCTCAGTATCACAGCTGGCGATCCAACAGGGGAAGAGGAGGGAACCGTCAGTCCTCTACCTCGACGAAAGCTCCAGACAAGCAATGAGTGCCCGCTTCCTCCAGTAGCATTCATCACTCCAGCAGGAGGAAGTGTTGCGAATCATCTGCAAGAGTGGCGAGCCATCACGAAAGATCAGTGGGTGTTGGCTACGCTGCAGAATGGTTACTCTCTACGTTTCCGACGTCGTCCTTCCTTGATCCCTCCGGTACTGTCATCATGCTGCCAGGTCAACATGCTGCAGAGGGAAGTGGGCATCCTTCTCCAAACATCAGCCATAGAGAAGGTTCCAAGGTCACAAAGAGCTTGAGGAATTTATTCCAGATACTTCCTGGTAAAAAAAAGGTCAAAAGTCGGAATACAGGCCCATTCTGGATCAGCGAACACTCAACAACTTGCATGTTGGCTCTCCACCAAATATATCCTCACCTTCGCAAAGGGGATTGGATGTTTTCGCTGGATCTGCAAGATGCCTATTTTCATATACCCATAAATCAGCATCACCTGCAATATCTACGATTCATAGGCGGAACATCCCACTATCAGTTCAAAGTGCTGCCCTTTGGGCTGAAGTCAGCTCCCCGGCTGTTCACGAAGTGCATGGCAGTAGTGGCAGCTGCTCTGCGATGCAGAGGCATCTTCCACTACCCTTATCTGAACTATTGGTTGCTGAAAGGCCCCTCTCCCCAGAGTGTGATGAACCATTTCTAGTAGTGCCTAGGGCTTCGTCAAAAACTGGGCCTACATGTGAACTTCGAGAAGTCGACGCAGCAACCCACTCAAACAATCCACTACCTGGGGGCGCTGATAGACTCCGAGCGAGGAAAAGTGTTTCCTTCGGAGGAGAGACAATTATCCCACATTCAGAAAGGCAGACAGATTTTAAAGAGCAGCCTCACTTCGGTGCGTCAGATCACCACCCTGCTAGGATCGATGGCATCCTGCATTTTTCTGGTGCCCAATGCCATATTGAAAATGCGTCCTCTACAGCAAGATCTAGAGGACAAATGGGATCAACGGTCTTCTCGCTGGAAGACAAAATGTGTCTATCACGCGCTGCCAGAGCATCTATTCCGTGGTGGATGAAGAAGGGCAACCTGAGGGTAGGAGTACCGTTCCATCAAACTCCTCACTCTCAGACTCTGACACAGACGCAACCCTGCAAGGATGGGGAGCCCACATGGGGTCTCTCCAGACGCAAGGCCTATGGTCCTCAAAGGAAAAGTTGTACCACATAAACATGCTGGAGCTAAGGGCTGTTCATCTGGCTCTCAAGGCTTTCCTCCCTTTGATTCAGGCGAGTTTCATCCTAGTACAGACGGACAATACCACCACCATGTACTACCTGAACAAACAGGGAGGAACTCGCTCGAGGACCCTCTCTTTGGAGGCACAGACCCTTTGGCACTGGCTTCTGGCGAGGAATCTATCCATCACAGCAGTTCACCTGCCGGGAGAGCAGCATTCTCAGGTGGATACCCTCAGCCGTCACTTCGAGGAACAACAGGACTGGGTCCTCAACGACGAAGTGATCGACGACATCTTCCAAGCTTGGGGCCGTCCAAGCATAGACCTGTTTGCGAATGACAAAAACACAAAATGCCGAGACTTCGCCTCAAGGTACTACCGACCAGGATCGAAGGGGAATGCCCTTTTGATCAGCTGGTCAGGAGCATTTGTGTACGCCTTTCCACCCCTGCCTCTCATCCCGAAGGTGGTGACCAAGCTATCTCACTCGGACACCACAATGATACTGATTGCTCCGGACTGGCCGAGGTAGTGGTGGTACCCGGACCTTCTACATCTGTCAGTCTGCCCACACAAGAGGCTGTCGTGCAGACCGGACCTGCTATCCAAGATGAAGGGGAGGATTCATCACCCCAACCTTCCGGCACTAAGCTTGGCAGCATGGCTCCTGAGGACCTCCAGTATGGGCATTTAGGTTTTCCACAGGACTGCATGACCATATTGAAAGAGGCAAGGAGACCTTCTACAAGACATTCTTATGCCTGCAAATGGAAAAGTTTTTACAGTTGGTGTATGCAAAATAATTGTAATCCCACCAAGGGGCAGGAGGAGGTAGTTTTGCCCTATCTGCTTCACATAGCCAGAGCAGGTTTGAAATTCTCATCCATTAACCCCTTCCCTGCGGGGGTAATTCCCCCACGGTGCGGGGGGGACGTCCGCGGCGCCGCTGTGCTCATGACGAGCTGAGCTCGTCATGACTCACAGTGGAGCTGTGCTCATGACGAGCTGAGCTCGTCACGGCCCCGCCCACTGATTAATTCTCCCGCACAGGCGGGGAACTTATCTCGCGTTGGCGGGCTGCGGCCGTTATGACGAGCTCAGCTCGTCATGGGCACAGTTCCACTGTGACTCATGACGAGCTGAGCTCGTCATGAGCATGGAAGGAGTTAAGGTACACCTGGCTGCCATTATGGCGTACAGGCGTTCTCCTTCTCAACCCTTGTTTTTTCAGTTACAGGTGGTGAAGGATTTCCTGCAGGGTCTCAAGAAGGTCTACCCTCCAGTCCGACCTCCTTCACCTCCTTGGGAGCTGAACTTGGTACTGTCAAAATTGATGGGTCCACCCTTTGAGCCTATCCAAAGAGCAACCTTACAACACCTTATGTGGAAGGTAGCTTTCTTGATGTCTATCACCTCAGCTCGTAGGATGAGTGAGATACAGGCCCTCCGCTCTAAAGAGCCCTACTTGGTATTTCATCTCAATAGGGTAGTCCTCAGAACTCATCCTTCCTTCCTTCCTTCCGAAGGTGGTGTCCGATTTTCATGTAAATCAAACTATTTCTCTTCCAACCTTTTTTCCCAATCCCTCCACTCCAGCTGAGAGAGTTCTACATTTGTTAGACCTTAAAAGGGTTTTGAAGTTTTATCTTGACAGGTCGAAGCCATTGGGGAAGTCTGATCACCTATTTATTAATTATGGTTCGATCAGAACAGGTTTCCCAGCATCAAGGCGGTCCATCTCCAGATGGATAGTCTCATGCATCAAATTGGCTTACCAGTTGGCAAAGAAGCCTCTTTTGTCCGCTCCCAAGGCTCATTCCACGAGAGGAAAAGCAGCTACGACTGCTTTCCTCAATAATGTACCGCTCTCTGAGATCTGTAAAGCAGCCACTTGGAGATCAGTGCATACATTTACAAGGCATTACTGTCTTGACTCAGATACTAGAGCGGACATTCAAGTAGGTCAAGCCTCTTTGAGAAATCTGTTCAACAGCTGACTTTTAGTTTGTTGTTAACAAGGTCACTTTGTTTCTCATTTGCCTGCTGGTGGATGATGGGCTTGCTATTCTATTCAGTGCTTATGACTATTGATGAGGATCCCCTGGAAGAGAAGGATAAGTTACTTACCTGTAGTCCTAGTTCTCTTCCAGGGGTATCCTCATCAAAGTCATAAGCAACCGACCCACCTCCTCAGGCAAATGAGATTATTTCATTGTTAAATATTATCTTGGTGCCCTGATCTTCAGGGTTACGCAAAGAACAACTGACCTAACTGTCACCCCTGAGGCATGATGGGAATCTAGGGGTCATGGCTGCCTTAAAGGCACGGTGCCAGTTTTATGGAAGATTGCTTTCATTTTCTATGTTGGTTTACAATGCAGCCTGTAGGCTAACAATGCCTGCTTTTCTTTTGCAGTTTACTCATGAGATTTACTCATTAAAAACAGAGTTCAAGTGCTTCTTGCCCTCATGTGTTTTTATACATATATTATGTATATTTGCAAAAGCAGTCTATGTGTTTTATTACATTGTTTAGCCTCCTATATGAGAGCTGCATTGATATTAGAAAAAATGATATATATTTATATGTATTATTATTTCTGGGGTCCCCGCACATGGGCGGGAATATTCAGTGCTTATGACTTTGATGAGGATACCCCTGGAAGAGAACTAGGATTACAGGTAAGTAACTTATCCTTCTGCAGTATACGGCCACAATAAGTAAGAAAATGTCTAACACAAATACGGTCAGCATAGTAAGTAGTCCATAAATCATAAAAGGAGCTGTCATTGTATAAAACAGGATAGCCTAACCTCCCTCCCCTTCTACAGAAACAAATGATTATATATAGGAAGATCTCAAGGTGTTGGCAGCAGACCCTGTACATTAGCATGCACAGATGAAAGTTCTACATCTCAGGTGCTGTCACGATCTCTTCCCTGGAAAGATCTCTGTCCAAGTGTGTTGTTACCTATTCATGCATTCCTATGTGACAACAGTACGTGTTCTCAAACAACATCTGCACTTGAGTGTTTTGTCTAGGAGCTAGGGCCTGACCAGAACAGAATAACAAGGGACATTGTTGTTTGACCTTGTCTACAGTGTTCAGATTAAAACCCAGGAAAGAACAGAAAACGGACACAACAGCAGTTTCTGTGTGAAAGTACAGTGTGGAACAAAGCTAAATATGTGTGAGAGGGATGGGCGGAAAATAAAGCGAGGAGGCCTTAAAGAGGGTTGAATGATGGCGTCATTTATTTCGCCAAGCCAAAAAAGGAAACAGGGGGATAGTACACTCGATGACGACAATAAGTAGAGTTCTGGGTTGAGGTCCAGGGTGTCTGGCGTTAACTTGGCTCGTGGTCTTCTTCGGACGTGATGGTACAACCCCGGCGACAGGAACCCACAAAAAAAAAGAAAACAAAAGCCGGTCACTGCATTTGTCCTGTACGCGGCATTTCAGTATCCCCTTCTTTAAAGGTACCGTCACCGTTTTATCGCCCCAGCCGTGGATGAAGGGTGGTTCTTCGTTGTTGCCCAGTAAGCGCTGTGGGACCCGAAAAGGAGTGATGGTTTGACTATGGGAACTAAGCCCCCTCCAAGAGCGTTCCCCTCGCTTTCAATGCTGGTTCAGGTAAGTGAGGGGTTACAACGTACGTGACTAAATAACAAATAACAGAAATAAGTGAGGGAATGTGAGGGTAGTGAGGGGAGATAAAGAACACACTCGTGAGTTTCCCTCCGTTCCCTCCCCTTCTGCGATAGCTTCACAGACTCCCGCCCCCTCCCTCTCTCTATGTTTGTAGCCTCTTCCCTGACCCACGTACCGCGGGGGCCGCAACTCTCCAGAGCTACGGCGGCGTTGTAGCGCCTTCTGGGGGTGTCCACCAGTCTTCCGTCCACAACTCCCCCTCGGTGGCTTCGATCTCTATTTCTTGAGGACACGACTCGTCTGCTTCTCGTCCTCGTTTCTCCCGTCCCTCGTCTGCTTCTCGTCCTTGTTTCTCCCGTCCTTCGTCTGCTTCTCGTCCTCGTTCCTCCCGTCCTTCGTCTGCTTCTCATCCTCGTTCCTCCCGTCCTTCGTCTGCTTCTCGTCCTCGTTCCTCCCGGGTGGTTCGCTCTGTTCCTTCCACCTCCAGTCTCTCGAACACGCACACCCCGGCGTCTTCCGGGTTTACCTTTTCTGTTGGAGGCTCCGCCCCTGGTCTCGGCGTTGTGGTCTCCCATAGGTTACGGCCTTGAAGGGGCAGTTCCTCATCCTGCAGAGGAGAGGAACCGAAGGGAATTAACTCCTTCAGCGCCTCGACTTGGTTAGCCCCGGCATCTTTCTCACATCATGTTTGTTTAGTAACGTGTGCAACGCAGAGGGCAGTCTGCAACGTGCTCATGCCAAAATAGGAAAAGCAACAGTGGGCCTGCATGGGACATGTGACAGGGCCACTGCGGCCTTGCCAAGCATATTACGAGTTTCCTCACTGCCTCACTTTTCATGGCGGTGCGATTATCATGAAAAGTGTCACGGTGAGGAAACAGGGGGCCCTACAGGCCCCCCTGGAGCCTCATGCCATGTAGATGCACACATGGTGGCACAACATGTGTCCCCCTGTGTGAATGCACACCAGTACCTGCATGGCATGAACTGCGGCAGTTCCTTTTGTGGTGCTTATTTCATAGGCATCACTGTAAGAACACTAAAAAACAGCCCGCCAGGCAGGACAAAACTCCTAATCTGGTGGGTGGTTCAGACATGAGTTTGGTCGTGCGGGAGGCGGGCGGCCTGCTTCTGCACTGCCAAGTGCATAATAAGGCCCTTTGTGTGGGCACTGAGAACAAATACTAGATGCACTCACATAATTGGATACATACAAAGGTGGGAACGGAATAGCAGAGCACTGCATGAGCCTATTTTGGTGTGGGCAGCGACAACAAAGGTCAAAGGTATTTCACTGGCTCAACACAATCAACTCCTGCATCTAGTTACTTGATGCAGAGGGCTGATAACTGAGTTTGTAAGAGGGAAAGAAAGAGTGAAAAAAGACAGTAGAAGAGAAGGAGTGAGGCAGAGAATGAGAGAGTGGTAGTAGGGCACAAGGAGTGAGAGTGCAAGAAAGGGAGAGAGGGCAGAAAAGAGATGGGGAAAGAGAAGGCGAAAGTGTTCAAAGAGAAGGTGGAGCTAGAAACACGAGAAAAAGAAAAAAGCCAGCGGGCGAAACAGAGAGACCGCATCAACAGAAAAGGTGAGAAAGATCAGTTTTTTGCCTTCTTGTTTTGATTCTTATCCCGGGACCCACTCTTGCTCAACCCTTCCCATGAATTCTTTGGTTTGTCCTTCTTTAGTCAAGCTCATTGTAATGAAGTATGAATGAATGCAGGACATCAGGTAGAGATACTTCATGAAGTGTGTTTATTGGCCACAGCTGCTGCAGACCAGAGTAACAGTCACCTCTGGAATCTCTGAGCTACAAGCTCACACAGTACATTCCACATTCCACAGACATGTCACCTTGATGGAATGAATGCAAGATCACAACACTATCTCCCTTGTTTACAATGAATGAACCAAATAAACAGCAATAAAATGACACAGCATCAATGCACCAAATCATAAACTTACAGTAGATACGTTAATAAAAATGCAAATGAAATATCATGACATTAATGCACCAAATCATAAACATACAGTAAATAACTTAATAATAATGCACATCAATTGCGATATCTTAAAGGTTTGACAATATTTCGTCTATCACTCCTACGTACAGGTTCAGGATGAAAAGAACCCCTTGATTCTAACACATCAATATCAGAATAAGAAGATGGAGGAGAAACACAGGAGTGCAAGACCGGTTTGGATGAAAAAGAAGAATCATTAGGAACAACAACGTGATTGTGTACTTTCACCACTCTTCCCTTATTCCACCATTCATTCTTGCTAGTCCTCACTGCATTCCTAGACACAACCTCAATTCTGACAGGAGGCCTAAATTTCGACATTCCCTTGGGAACGTGACTGGGATCCTTGATACGAATCCAGTCTCCAACCTGCAATTTGTCTTCTACAGGTTTGACTCTGTGGGTAAGGTCATAATGTCCTTTCATTTACTCTGAGAATTTTCAACCTTTGGCCTCACGACCTGGTCCATTTTTAACATATGATCATTCTTATGTTGACACTCTCTCAACCATGCAGGACACAGTCTAGAAGCAGGTGGGCGTCCTCTTAACATTTCAAATGGTGTAAAACCTGCAACAGCATTTGGACAACATCTATGTGACCACAGCATTTCCTCAACAGATTTACAGATATCAAACTTATTCTGTATGGCCCATTGAATACACTCAACTAATGTGCGATTCATTTTTTCCACAAGACCATTTGCCTGTGGATGGTATAATGCAACACACTTGAGTTTGATGGCATTGCAAGCAAGAAAACACTCCATTTCTTTAGACACAAATTGGACACCATTGTCCGATACAATTTCTTTGGGGAACCCCTCTCTTAAAAACAGATTTTTCAAAAACTTGATTACACTGACAGTATTTGGCTCTTCTACAAACTCCACCTCCCACCACTTGCTGTAGTAATATACAACCACAATAGCAAACCTTAATTTCCGTGGAAGAATGCCAAAAGGACCAATGAAATCTATAGCAAGCTTGGACCAAACTGTGTTGGGTAATTCTACAGGCTGTAAGGGAACCGCCTCTGTTTTAAGACTTTTGTCACTAGAGGCACATACAACACATCCTCGAACAATGGCCACAATGGCAGAATCCATACCAGGCCACCAATAGCTATCCCTAATTTTCCTTTTTGTTATGGTTTGTCCCAGATGTCCCTCATGACCATAAAGGATAATCCTTTCCCTCAAAGAAACGGGTGGAATACATTTTTCTCCTCGTACAAGCATCCCTTTTTCTTCAATCGACAAGTCATCTGCAATTTTAAAGCATGGTTGCAAATTTTGTGGCAGACTTTTTTCTTTAGGCCACCCACTCATGACATACTCTCTGACACTATCCAATTCCAAATCCTTTGAGGATTCATCCAACCATTCCTTTTCATTAAATGTGGTGTCATGACAAATATCTATACTAGCAATTAAACATTCTTCGTCATTTTCCTCATAGTTTTCATTGTAATCTGTAAAACTTAACGGTGAACGAGAGAAATAATCTGCTCTTATGTTCTTACCACCTGGGATGTATTCAATGCTGAAATTATATTGTAAAAGTTTCGAGCTCAATCTTGCTATTCTGGGGGTGTGATCTTTTATATTGGTTCCACTTAAGATGCTAACTAAAGGTTTGTGGTCAGTCTTAAGCACAAATTTCCTTCCCCAGATAAAACACTTAAAGCTTTCAACCGCCCAGCAACAACTCAAAAGCTCTTTTTCAATCACCGAGAAAATTTTCTCATTAGACCTTAAAGATCTTGAAGCAAACCCAATTGTTGCCTCATTTCTCCCTTTCATCTGAGAGATGGTGGCACCCAGACCATCATTGCTTGCGTCAACAGTAATGATACATTCATGTGACGGGTCAAAAGGTGCAAGAACACCAGCTGAAACAATTTCTTCTTTCAACCCATCAAATTCAACTTGACAACTTCCTTCCCATGAGAATTTTTTGTCCTTTTTCAATAATTCCCTTAGCCTGACAGTTTTTGCCGAGAAATTCTTAATAAATTTTGAGTAGAACTCACAAAGCCCTAAAAACGAAGCCACATTCTCTTCAGACTTGGGGGTAGGTGCTTTGGTGATGGCATCAACCAAACCGGGTCTGGGTTCTACTCCTCTTTCTAAAATTAAATGTCCCAAATACTCAATAGTTTTCTTACTAAATTCACATTTCCCTCGATTGGCCACCACACCAAATTTTTTTAATCTTTCTAAAACAGCACCCATCTGTTTTTCATGAACATTTTGACTTTCACCAGCTATAAGGATGTCATCTTGGAAAGTGACCACCCCATAGATACCCTTCAGAACATTCTCCAATACACGTTGAAAAACGGCAGCAGCCGATGCGAGACCAAAAGGCATTCTTTTGAATTGATATGAACCCATTGGAGAAACAAAAGCAGTCAAGTGTCTTGAAGATTCATCAAGCACAATTTGATGATATGCAGATGCTAGGTCAATTTTAGAAAAAAACTTAGCACCTGAGAATGTACTTATAATGTCGTCAATTCTGGGCAAAGGGTGTGAATCAACCCAAATAACCTTGTTTAGGCTTCTTAAGTCGACACACACTCTCAATTGACCATTTTTTTTCCTCGCGATAACCAATGGACTTAACCATAACGATGATTCTATAGGTTCTATCACCCCATCATCACACATTTTTTAAAGAATTTTTGCTAAATCCTCGTGTACACTGAACGGTACATTTCCTAATTTATGTTTCACGGGTGTAGCGTCCTCCTTGACCTTAATCCTATGTTTGAATCCATTAATTTTACCTAACCCGTCACCAAAAACTGTGGGATATTTTCCAGCCCAATTGTTACTGTTTTCACATTTTTCCTCATCCTCATCGGTTACTAAAGAAACTTGAACATCTCTCCCAGGTCTAAGCGTCATACCGAAAAGGCCTTGGTGATACCACCCAAGAATATTTAAACTTTTCTTTGCCACATATACTTTACCAAAAATGCTACGATCTTTGAATTTGAGTTCACACTCAAAGTATCCTGACAATTCAATTTTTCTTCCATCGTATGTAACTGGATTCCTATCTGGAGGAAACAACATGCGTTTACCCCATATTTCATCATACAACTCATCAGTTACCATTGTCATTCTGGCACCCGAATCAATGAGAAGTCTGATGTTTTTACCATCTACCACAATGTTTTCATAGGGATCAACACAATCGGACTCTTCGTCCTGTACAACCACAATCATGTCCCTGACACCTCTAGAGCAATTTTGTTCTTCCTCTGAACTGTCATAAGCCTCTCCATCTTGTACATAATTGATTCTATCCTTGGGTGTCTGACAAACTTTCCCGAAATGCCCAATTTTATTACATATTTTACATTTTACGTTTTTTGCTGGACACGGTTTCCCATTAATTCCATGCCTTGAATTTCCACATCTAAAACAATTATTCTTTTGAGAGAAAAAGTTATTTTTATACTCTCTTTTTTTTGTTACATTTTTTCCACTAATATTTTGTTTTGAAACTGTGCTTTCATTCACACGTGCCTTTGCAACAGAACTTTCATTCACCACAGACACACCACTAGTTTCTTTACGTGTAAGTTCTCTGAGAGCTTTTCTTGAGACTTCAATCCCTTTTACTATATCGATTGTTTCAATCAAATTGGGATTTCGCATTGTGAGCAGTTTTTCTTGTACTTTTTTGTCCCAACAACGTACCACTATTTGATCGCGTATGAGCTGGTCTGTAAAATTTTCAAATTCGCATTCTGCAGCCAACATGCGTAAAACAGCAACATAAGTATCTATGGATTCATCCTGCAATTGCTCTTTTGTGAAGAACTTATGTCTATTTACAATTAGACTCGGTTGCACATCAAACTGCTTTTATAATTTTTTCACTGCTAATTGAAATTCGTCTAAGTCTTCTTGGTCATGGGGAACGACATATGGTGGAAGATGTTCATATATAGATTGACCTTCAAAGCCTAGATTATGTTCTAGCAAAAACCTTTTTCGCTCTGGTCGATATCTATTTCCACCAATTGCCCCTATGTATTTCGTAAAAGCTCTATACCAATTTCTCCAAGGCACAGGGGGATCACCCGGTGTTTGTAGAAATGGCGGAGGAGCACCAACATTTTGCATATTTGCCATGACACTTAAACTTTAGAGAAATAGCTTTCCCAAACAAATGCTCTATATTATTAATACTCAAAAATGTACTTATCACCACAAATTTTCATCTGAAAAAAAAACATCAACACCACACTTATAAATGATGAAATGATGAATTGAAAAGTCAATACTAGTAATCTTTGCAGATCACACTCACAAAGAAATTGCTCTTCTCATAGAGTCCATTCTTGTCTAGATGGCAGCGTCCATCACTTGGCAAATAAATGCCACCCAGCTTCCCATCGCCCGCCATATGAAAGGTGTCATCTGAAGTGAAAACAAGCAGACGCGTGACATTCCGCCAACCAATCTGATCCTGCAAAACGATAAGGAAAGATGAGTTAACAAAGGAAGGTGAATATTTGGCATTTTCAAGAAAAAGAAGAGGGGAAGAAGCTAAGTTTGATCCAGAGAAGACCTGAAACCGGAAGTACCTCACCCTCTTACACTATGCATTTTAATTTTTGAAGGATAGGTTGTTTAGGTTGACAAATTACACACAAATCCATTCACCTAGCTCTCAGAGTTAAAAAGTCGATGTTCTTTATTCAGAAACAAAGGAATAGGTATCCAAAAATTTACATTTTACTAAGCATTTAGAGGAGAGTTTGTAGATTCATGCCCAGAACATTTTTGAAAGGTGATATACCAGAATACCTTTTGAAAGCAGAAAACTCTACAGATCATAGAGTTGCGTGCAATTTTATGGCAAGATGTAAAACATAACAAATATACATTGTTGTTCTAAACATTTGTACAACGAAAAGAAAAGGTATATTTTTAAACTTTTTTGGGGGATGCGATTATTTTTCGCATCATGACACCTTGAAAGGTACCAAAGCACTCTACAAAAAGTAAATAACATCTTGAGTGATTGCAAGACATTGCTCTTGTATTTAGAGGTTGCAAGAAAATATGGAAAAACCTTTGGAAGAAATCTACTGCGAATACTTTCTCAACTTTTCTGTGTGCTAAAAGCTGGTGTTCAACATTGCTAATAATTACAATTATACCCCTATTTCTGTTCATGTTAAAATTTATTTTTGTATTTACACATTTGTGTTTTGTAAAGCGCAATAACCAAGCGGGCATCTTGGCTCTGATCCAATCAGCCTAAAGAATTAAGACTGGGCTCAGTTAAATGCTGATAAAAGGGTGAGTTTCTAAATGGTTTATAAATTGTAGAAGATCTGAAATTTATCTCAGTTCCTGTGGCAACGAATTCCAACTTTTTTTGCTGCACTGGTGGATAGGGCCCGACAGCCACAGTGTGCTTTGAAAAACTAGGACAGTTAAAAGTTTGTCGGATCAGGATCTAAGTGCTTTGGTAGGCCTATACCATTTAAAAAGCTTTTGCACATAGTGCGTACTAGAAGGTGGATGGTAGATTGCTGAATGGCATAGTACTAAGGCCTTGAAGAGACATCTTATCCTAACTGCTAGCCAGTGCAAGGACCTGAGATGTCCTAAGACAGTCCAAGTAAGCAGAGTGCAGCAACATTTTGGATACGTTGTAGTTTCACCAGAAAATAGTTAGATTGTCCTAAATACAGGGAATTGGAGTAGTCTATTTGGGAGAGTGTTAAAGTTTGGATTATTGTTTTTATATGATTTAGAGGTAATAGATGCATTATGTTTCTCAGTGTCTACACAGTAAAAAAGCAGTTAGTTGAGAGTTTCATGATCTGTAGTTTAAAAGATAGTGTGGAACTGCAGGTGATCCTTAGGTTGTTGGCGGAACCAGAAAGAGTAGGGGCTGAACCTAACTCATTCTGCGACCAGTCACTTGACCAATGTGAGGAGTTGCCAACTAGTATCACCTCTGTTTTATCTGTGTTGAGGGACAGAAAATTAGTTGTCATCCTGACAATAACTGCCCTTAAACAGCTTTTTAACCTGGTGCATTCCTGAGAAGATCCACCTTTGCCATCAGCATATGAAAAGAAGTGTATACCAAAAGAGTGAATCAATGCTACCAATGGAGCTACAGAGATATTAAATAAGATGGGGCTCAAAGCTGAGCCTTGGGGACACTGCAAACTACGTTTTTTAAAACTGTGAAACAAAAAGCTTCATACAGACAGTGTCTGAACATGATCTATTAAAAATGCAGTTGATCGCCGTGTCTTCAACACCAATGCCCCTTATGTGTTGAATAGGATTTGCACCATGGGGCACAATGTCAAAGGCAGAGGATAAGTCTAATAGAATTACGGTAGTAGGTCCATTGTTTTCTAGGCTTTTTGAATATGGTCTGGTACTGAGGCCAGTGTGGTTTCGGTTTTATGCCAGGCTCAGAACCCAGATTGATTGCTTTCCAAAATATCGTTGCTTTCAGTGAATTGTGACAGTGGGCTGGTGAAAAGCGTTCAGCAATTTTAATTAATAAGGGCAATAAGGAAATCGATGGATAGTTTGCTTGTACATCTGGGTTGAAATTGGGTTTCTTCAGCAATGGAGTGACCATTGCCTATTTTCAAATGGTCGATACTTGTCATGACTCAAAAGAAAGTTTAAAATGAGCAGACAAATGCAGATCTAAGAAACTAGACAAGAATCCCATATACTTCACCAAGCACGGATCCAGAGAAAAAGCTGAAAGAGTACTCTGCTTTTTTGGGGCAGATTTGGTCCATTGTAGCAGCATCAAAAGAGGCCAGTTTGTTAACTGAGGATTCATTGAACAAAACAGAATCAGAGGTTCTATTTCCAGTAGTAGGCTGAGAAAGTTGCAACTCCTTTAGTTTGTGTCTAAAGTAGCCCTGGTAGTGGATACTTTTTCTTGGAAAAACTTTGCTACATTTTCACAGAGTGCATGTGTGGTTAGTAGTTGAAAGGAATCAGGTTTTATCTGAAGTTAGATCTCTTAAAATAAGAAAAGCTGCCTGGGTGGACTTAGCTGGGTCATTGATATTGTTTGAGTAGTATTTTGCTTGATTAGTCTTATGAGTTGCTTGTATTTTCTAATTACTATTCTGTATTTTACTCTCTCTGTTGGTGCATAGATTTCTCTACATTTGTGCTGGTCTAGAGAGAACCAGGGTTTACCCGGATTAAACTTATGATTACGTTTAACTTTGGCTTGGATATGATTATCTAATTTAGAAGTGATCCCACTTCTTATGATGCTGCTGGACCTTCTTCAGGCCATTGGAGTAATTGGACAGGCCTTGGACTGCCTAACGTCATTTTTAGCTAAGAGGAGCCAACAAGTTTGAATTCCTCCTTGTTCCGCCAACTCATGTGATGTACTTGTGCGAGTCCCTCAGGGCTCTACCCTAAGCCCTACACTATTTAATTTATATCCTACCCCTCTGGCTCAACTAGCAGAAGATCTAGAAGCTAAAGTGATCTCCTATGCAGATGATACACAACTGCTTTTCTCTTGGGACAAGGGAGTTGAGTTGAAGCGCGTACTGATTAGAATTTGCCTGACAGCTGTTTTTCATTGGTTAGCAACTGCTCAAATCAAATGGACAGAAAACAGAAATTATCTTCTTTGAGAAGATTCCAGCAGAGAGACTTGTTCTCGGAGGGGAGGGGGGGGGGGGTTGTATTACCGACGGATGACTTGTTCTCGCGGCCAGGGGATGGTGGTAATCGACAGACATGACCCCCCACCCCCAACTATGCCGCTGAAATGATGCTTCTCCCCCAGGGCCCCAGGAAGACTCACTTAAAAATTTGGCCATCAAATTTGATAACAAACTGTCCTTCAGGCCTCTAATAAAAGTGTTGGTAGGCACTTGTTTCAGGATCATGAGGTTGCTAAAGAAATTTCTGCCTCTTTTATCCTTTTCAGCAAAGAAACGGTCATTCAGGCGCTGATAACACCTAGTATCGACTATGGTAATGCATTATATTTTAGCTTACGAGAGTACCTGATGAACAGATTCCAAGTGATCCAGAATGTGGCGGCCTGTCTCCTGCTTAATGTTCCAATAAGAACACAGATTTTGCCACATTTCCTTGCACCTGATTGACTGCCCTTCAGGGAAAGAGTCAAATTCAAGGCTCTTGTGCTAGTACATGATGGTTTACATCAATTGAGGCTCTCCCATCTCAGAGCCATATTTGGTTTTCATAACCCCACAAGAAAGCGGAGATCTGCCAATAAACTGTAGGCAGAGATCCCCAGGATTCAGCGTGCAAGAGCAGGAGAAAGGTCTCTAGCGTATCTGGGTTTGACAGCTTGGAATCAGCTTCCTCTGGAGCTGGGGGTAATGAGTGATGTGGCAGTGTTTAAGAAGAAACTTAAAACTTGGCTTTTTGTGCAGGCCTAAGCCTCTTTCATACTCCGATCTTGCTGCTTCACGCCGGGACACTCCTTTGAGTAGCTGTGCACGTTGTAAATTTGCTATCATAATCATCCAAGCCTCAAATTTTGCCAGGTCTTCTTTAATAGAGTTGTGAGAACCGGCTTAGAATTATCGAGCAGTGCTTGTATTTGATCTCATTTAAACCTGGATCGAGGTTTGTCCAGCAAACTGGTTTCATGACCATCAGAAACTGTCCTCGGGTGAGTGGCAATTGTATAAAAATTTGCTTTGTGATATGACCAGGGGATATGAAGAGTATTTAGAAGGCTACAATGTTCAGTCTTAGTACAAAAAAAAATCCAGGTGTAAGTGCGTTTATAGGTTATTCCTGAGAGACGTTGCTGGAGTTCTAGTGCTTTACAGGAGTCTATTAAGTCCATAGTGTCTTTCTTTTCGGGTTAGTCCATCGAGACATTAGATTCACCAATCATGAAAAGTTCTGTAGAGGAAAGTGTGATCAACATTGTACTGTCAGTCAAATGGTCAAAGATGTGGAAAGTTGCACAGGTCTACTGACAACTATGACCTTAAATTTAAAAGCAGCATTTATTGAAAGGTTTAGTGCAATTAGTTCCAAAATGGGTACAGTGTAATGTCAGTATTAAATATATAATAGCAGTAAATGATTGCGACTAGTTTTCCATGGCGTTCTAAACAGTCCACATGGATGATTTTAAAACAACCAGGTGTAGCCACTTTGGCGTCAGGACCATAAGATAAATACAACAGAGGTGTAACAGTGACCGACGAGTTAATTACCGTATGTTTTTACCGCTGCACTTTATATGAGGCAAGTTCTAAAAAGGGCTAATATTGGGATTTATTGTAATTAAGACTTGTTCGCAATGAAATTAAATAATTTGCCCACAACACATCACTGATTGAGTACACACAGAACAATTATGCGACTTTATCCTTGATTCATTGAATGCTATTTAAAACACTTAGGAAATGAGGATAAATGTAATTATACCTGGTAGGCGAGGAGGAGTTACTTCTGGCAAGAAGGTAGGGAGGTCCTGAACCTTTAAGCCTCTGCTGGTGTTTAGCATTACCGCCCAACGAAGATGAAGACGTTTTGCGGCTCAATAAATGTAATTCCTTTTTTGCACGAGTTGTATTATGAAGTCTTTATTTCTAAACATTGCTGTTACCAGTAGCGACTGTTTGATGGCGCTTTTGGAGAGTTTTCTGCCATTGGATTCATCTTCCTAAGAGCATGACTTCCAATTTGAAGCACTGACTTTGACACAGACCCACCTGCTGAAAGCATGATTGATTGAGGCATCTCTACTTCAGGTAGGAGAACACAGTTGCAAAGTTGATAGAGTTGCAACAGAGGCTCAGAATGCGTTTGGAATGACAAATAAGCCACTTGGCCATGTCTGTAAATATATCTGAAATAAAATAGTTTGCAGAACATAACAGCTCTGCTAAATATGAGACAAAAAACTTGAACTCTAATGGCCTTTATTGGCTTTGAAAATCACATTTAAGATGCGTGAATAAGCTTCAGTTGTAAAAATTGCGAATGGTAGGCAGTAATATCACTGGAAGTTAATTCAACGTGGAAGGGCTCCAAGACAATTAGGATTAAAGCCACTAAAAATAATCATTTAAATGTGATTTATCTCTCCAAAAGATCTTTGCAGCTGCACTACAATATGATTTATAACTGTGACTTACATTTGCGACAAACAGAATCATTTAAACTAAGCTGATATCAAATCTTTTAGAGGTGAGAATATGACTGGTCAAAAAAAGATTTTAAAGATGAACTAAAATGATTTCCTGCCGGGATGAAAGTAAGAACTTTACAAAGAGGGAAAGCGGGAAGCTACGACCGAATGAACACGGACCGAAATATAAAATCCGTTCAAGATCTTCAGATGGTTATTATGCCCTTGAGAACCAAAAGAGAGTGACTGTTTTATATGACAAAGAAATTCAACCTAGGAATGCAAAATAAATTGATTAACAGATATTATTTCTTCTTGTTATTAAGCTATGTTGTATCCATTTGAAGTTAACCAAAGGAAATTAAGTCTCATTAATTCTGAAATGATTTAGCTATTAGAGCTGTAGTTAATATATTGGCCGTTATGAAGCGACCTTTATGTCTTAAAACGCGTGTTGGCCTGCTTTTGTCCAGCACGAGAATAAAAGATTTGAACAGAAAACCTGTTTTCACCGTTACTCTGTCCTTAGCCCTCAAACCATGTCTGATTTTATATTTGAGTTTTCGCGGTGGCAAGGGGAATGCTCCGCTCACTTTGAGGTCGTTTTTATCTGATTGGGACAGCCTCCATTTTGTGTGAACTGAAATAGATTGGTTATCTGCTAGAGACATCTAGCCGCAGATTCCTTAACTTAGAATATTCCCCAGGCGTCAGACTGGATCCGGAAAACTTTTTCCCCAGCAGTACCTGTGCACGGCAGGGGGTGTCGTCGCCCGACTCTGTCCTGATCTCTTCCACAGAAGTGACATCACTGGAGCCATATAGGTCTACCCCGGCGTGCTGACGCAAGTTTTCCTTCTTTTCCGCGTCCCAACGCGGATCTGGGAGAAGCGATTCCTCTGGCCTGTTTCTTTTCAGGCCTTCACGACGCCTTTACGCGTCGGACACAGTGTGCTGATGACTTCGGGCTTCAATTTGTGTGCGTCCTGTTCGCGGCAGATGTCGGCGACGGACCGCCACAAGATTTGTAGGTGGTGCCTGGGCGAGCACCACGACTCTGCCAAGTGCGACGCCTGCCGCCAGCTGAAACCGAAGTCCCTGCGGGAACGACATATGAAGTTGATGTCTGCCTGGCTGTCCCGGTTGGGCTCCTCGCGGCCCTGGTCTCCGTCGCCAGTGGAAGACTCTGTATGGCGTAGTTCTTCTTCCCACGCTGAGGTTCCTGTCCGGGACAGGTCCCGAAGTCGTTCCCGTAAACGTCGCTCGCCTGCGTCAGGTAAGCACCGGATGAAGTCACAGAGGTCGTCGACCTCGCACAAGCGTGACGTTGGGGCCCGCCACTCCCGGTCTTCACTGGACACGGGCCCTCAGGAGTCGACCCCAGCCTACCCCCGGTTTCCTGGTGTGGCTGTAACTCAGACCCAGATGGCAGCCTATTCCAAGGCTCTGCAGGCCATCTTTGGGTCACCCCCTCTCCCTGGCGTGTTTTCGGGCCCCACAGTGGGGGTAGGGACTCAGGTCGGGGGTTCGCCAGCGGGTTCACCCTCGGCGCCGACCGAGTACCTTGATTCTGGTTCTGGGGTGGCTGCGACGCCGAGACACAGCACGGAAGGGCATCCCACAGCAAGGTCTGGCCCTCCTGATGCGCCTTCGCACAGCCCTGTGGAGCTCCCCGCGTTGTCGCGGGAGGCAGCTTCAGCGCAGAGCTTGACTCCGACTCAACATAATTCCTTCCCGCAGGCTTCTGCCTTGGTGGAGGTCGAGTCAACGCCGGGAGGACGAGTCCTCTCCAAGGGTCTTCAACGTCGATCCGATGCTGTCTGTTCCTCTGCTGGTAGTGGAAGTGACCCCAGTGGGTTCTCCACCCCGACGTTGTTTCATTGCTCCATGGAGCAGGGGTCCATGGGACAGCAGGGGCCAATGGGGCACTGGCCGGCTCAGCATTTTGCAGGGCCTCTGCCGTTGGGTGGACCTGCAGCCGTCCCCAACGGATGAATTGCTGTCTCTGCCTGGGGTGGCCAGGTACGCTGGTGCTGAGTTTGTGAGGGCGGTTCGCAGGGCTGCAGATATCATGCAGTTTGCTGCTGCCCTCTGTCTCCCTGCCTTCGGATCCTTTGTTGGATCTTCTCCACCAGGGCACCGTGGATGTGGAGCCATTGTTGCCTTTTGGCGGGTCCTTGTACGATGTCCTTCTGGGGACTTGGACCAGAACCTCATCGGGGGATCCCGTGGGTCACGCTATTGTGCATCGCCATCGCCCAGCTCCAGACGACCCTGCCTGTTTGTCCCTCCAACCTAGGGCTCACGGACTTGTAGTCCAGGCGGCGCTCCCTACTTCTACTCCTCCGTTGCTTCCTCTCACTCAGGAGTCTAGGTAGTTGGAGTCGTGTGTCCGCTGTGTCCTTGCGTCCACCAGCTCAGGCCTTCGGTCCTTGAACACGTCCTGCGTGTTTGCTCAGGCCACTTTTGCCCTTTGGGACTTCATCGAGTGGCTCCTCCCCCCTTTGCCGGAGGGCCCTCGTGCTGACCTGGTCTGACTTATTCGGGACGGCCTCGACATGGCGCAGTTTTCCGTCCGTCAGCCATGGACACCACTGACTCTGTGGGTCGGGCTATGGCCAGGTTAGTTGCTCTGTGTCGCCATGCGTGGCTACGTGATGGCAATTTCCTTGACAATGTTCGAAGCGACTCAGGGAGCTGCCCTTTGATGGGGTCAATCTGTTTGATGAGCATGCCGACTCGGCGGTCCGGCGCCTCCTCTCTGGATTTCGATGACTGCCAGGTTTTAGTCTTTTTTGAGGACTTGTGCTTTTGAATGCAATATTGCCCCTGGTTTTATAATTTCCGTCTCTGGTCAAGACATTATTGTCCAGACTGGTTGTATGGCTGTTCCGCTGTGTCTCTTTTGTTCCTCCTTCTGGTGCAGATGGGCCAGCTGTTTAGGATGATTCTTTTCGAACTCTGCTTATGAGCTTGTCTCAAGAGGTGTCCCTCGTTTTTTGAAGGGATGTGACTTACCCTATGTGGGGTATTGGTTGGTTATTGTGTAGCTGTTGTTCCTTGCTGGGAAGTTTCGGAGTGTCCCGTGGAGTTCTCTTTTTTATTTTCTGTCACTCTGGGGATTTTCCCTGTGGGTTCTGCTGTGAGCATTCCCCTTTATTCTTTGCTTCCTGCTATGGTGGAACATATCCTTTGTTGAGGCCAACGGGCTGGCGTGGCCCTCTCCAGGAGCTTCTTTGCTGACTATGGTTGTTCCGTTGCACTCTCCTGCATCTGTGGATGCAGTCTTCTCTGGTGTGTTGTTGGAGTCCCAAAGAGGGATTCACATCCTCCTGCCTTGCATTTGGCTCTTCTTTCCGCCTTACGTTCTGCCCATAGCACTTTGGCTGTCTTGGGTGTGGGTGCGCATCCCTGTGGGCGCTTTGTTCCATTCCGCTCCAGTCCGGTTCTTCTGTGTTCTGGGCGGGCACCACATGTGGGTCCACACTGGGTGTGTGCGGTATCACAGAGGACCCGTAGTGTTCTTTGAGCCACTGTCTTGGCTGCGTGGTCTTCTTCCTTGGTGTTGGAACGGGCTCGGACTTCCCCTGTTGGAGTTTGCCCATGGGCAGTGGGGTTTTCGCCAGGGCTGCTACCTGTTGCGATTTTCCCTCCATTTGCCGGTTCCCGGCCTGATCTTTGGTCTTTCTGTTGTTGCCACACACGGCTCAGGTGTTTCTCCTTCTGGCCTCTGCTGCGTTTTTTCGACAGACGTGTTCTATACCTGGATGTTTTCAGGCATCATCGGGCCTCTGGCTATACTTTTTCAGATATTCTGTGTCTGGGGGTTACTGACTCACTCTTCTTCCTTAGTGTGGTGGTCAGTATCCCGTCTGTTTCGCTGTGACTCAACTTTTCCTATCCCGATCGGGAGGTTGGGGTTGCCCTCTTTGTTAATGGACTGGGTGTCCAGCTGCGTTCACATCTGTGCCGTTGGTGCTTCTTTGGGCGACTTTCGGGGTCCTCTTCCAGTTTTCCCTTGGTGGTCAATTTCTTGACTTTTTCATATGTTTCTATGATGCTGTGTGCGCACATGAGAGGGCAGGCATGTGTGTGGGGTTTCCCTGCGGTGGTTTCTGAGAGTTGTCACAGATTTCCTCTCCCTCTTTTTCTCTCTCTCTCCTTCATGGTAGATAGCTTGGGTGCATCGGGCTTGCCGGTGGCCCTTCTTCGCTGACCCTGTGGTTGGGGTTGACTGGTTGACTTCCTCCTGCGGCGCCACCCTTCTCTGTCGACGCTCATGATTCATTGGCCTATGCAGTGGTGTGGTTTTCACTGTACACACTGTCTGGTCCGTATCCTCTTGTGATTCACATCTATGGTGGACGTAGTGTGTATGTCTCGGCATGATGCCTTCTGCAACCATTTGCTGGCACCTGATGCTGTGCCGCTCATTTGGTGTGTTCTGACGCTGTCCTTTTGTTCACTCCCTTCGCTGGGGCTTTGTCTCTAAACGACTTCTGGGGTCCTGTACTTAGTTTCCCTCTTTTCGTGGCAGCTGTGGCATTCTGCTATTGTGCATTGACCCTTCTGGTTCTGTGTTTTTGTTTAGTCCCTGTCTGGCTGATGGTAGATTTGTGCCATCCTCTGATGGATTGTGGTACTTGGCTTCCTTTGCTCATGCTCCACTTTTTACTTCGTGGCCTAGTGTCAGCTCAGCTGGCATTGCTGAGGTTTATGGGTCTGGTGTCAGCCGCGCTGGCATTGCTGTCCCCACCTTGTTTTCGTCACTGTGCTTGACGGTTTACTTCCCTTGGGAACTTGGTGGCTTTCACTGGCAGACCCTCCTACAATGGGGTATGGCTTTGGTATCTATTCTAAGTTAAGGAATCTGCGGCTAGATGTCTCTATCAGATGAACGATTTACTTACCTTCGGTAACGATGTATCTGGTAGAGACACAGTCTAGCCGCAGATTCCTTAACGTCCACCCATTCTCTCCGTTCTGCAAGAGCCTTTCCATACCCACTTGCCTCCTTGCAGGTGGTATTGGTCTACCTCAAGGGTTTTCTACTTCGCCTGCCTCTGGAGCAGGGTGTGTCATTCTGTTTTGGCACCTTGGCTCTCTGCCACTTTGGTTCTTGGGTGGCTAGGTTCTGTGCTTTCCATTTTCCTCCACCCTGACTGCCACGGCATGGAGATTCTCATGTTCTTCTGCCCTCCCTCTGCCCTTGTCTATTTCCCGCCCATTCCTTGGGGTCTCCTTGTCTCTGCTGCAGTCAATTGGGTTGTGCTTCTATTTGACTATGCTGATGTTCATCGGTCATTGTAGGGGGTGTGGTGAGCATCCCTTGTTGTTGCTCACTTCTGGTCCCTTGTCATAAGTCATGTTGTTCCAGTCTTGTCCTTTACAGTTACAGTATAAGGTTACTGACTGTCTTTCATACAGTTCCATTCTGTGGTTACGAAGTGCCCTTCATTTGTTATGCCATTTATTTCCACTGCCGTTGCCTCTTACGGGGGCCGCAGCTCTTCGCTTTGGTGGGACTTTGTCTGGGGCGGGTGCTCTGTTTGTTCCCTTCAGTCCCTTCAAGTGTTGAGTGTTCTTTAAATGTGGTGATGTTTCTCATCATTATCTGATTTCTTCTCATTGTTGTTTCAATGATTTTTACTCTTTTTTGGCATACTGTTCCTATACTCTCACAGTTGTTTTTTTTTTAAGTGGCTCGGCGTTGTGGCGCGAAAAAGTTTGACAGAAAACTGAGTCATCACGCTGGGGGGACCTATATGGCTCCGTTGATGTCAATTCCGTGGACGACGTTAGGACGGAGCTGGGCGACGCCGCCCCCCGGCGTGCAGAGGTAATGCTGGGGAAAAAAGATTTCCAGATCCAGTCTGATGCCTGGTGAATATTCTAAGTTAAGGAATCTGTGGCTAGACTGTGTCTCTACCAGATACATCGTTACCGAATGTAAGTAACTCGTTCATTAATGCCCCTAATTAAGATAATTTAAATGAAATTATTCTCACTGGAAAGGTCTTCTCAGGAACATCTATTTTGGTGCTTTGATTTACATTTGCCCCCAAAAGATTTTTCTAACATGTGAAACAACAGGGAAAATCTCAGGGAAAATAGGGAAAGCTTTATTCCCAGGCAACATTTCGAATAACAATTTGGAAAACATTCAAAGGGTCATTTACTAACATAATGCATTGATACAGAAACACAAGGCATCTACTTACCATTTAAGAGGTCTGCTGGTGCTTGGCAAAATAGTGCAGCTCTGCACGCTTGCCTATACAAACCTTAGTAAACCTCAGGCCTGGTCTTTTTGGGAGTTATAACATGAGCAAGGGGTCAATGACCAACCAAACTCACATGCATCAGCAAAGCAAATCTTATACAAGGTGCGAAAGGCAGCGTGGCTTTTGGTATCTACAAGACTATTGATAATCTTTAAAAATGTAAATCTGTTTACCCTGCAGATTGAGAACACCTCAGTAGATGTTTACACACACTGATGAATGATGAACCTGTGGAGTACTATAAAAGAGACATGCAACATACCTAATAACAAATTATTTGGCATAAACAGAGATGATTGCCATCTTCTTGTTCACTCGCTCCTTCCTAGTTCCTTGTAACCACAGCTTGGGTAGTATGGTTGTCTATTACTGTTGAGTGGGGTTGAATGCCTGGCCACTGTGGGCAGCTGCCATTGGATGTCACCATAACAGGTTATACAATGGCTCTTGACAAGAATATAGTCCCTTGAAAACGATGCTGCTAAGAGTGGATCCAAATGGCAAACTGGCATGTTTTTTGGCCTTTGAAAATCCTTGCATCAGAGCTGGATGTAAGACCTAGACATGCTATGGGGGGCTTTAGAAAGGTTGCAAGATTTGATCACTGATGTTTTAAGCTGTGCGTATGCAAGAGTTGAAAAGAAGTACATCAGCCGCAGAAGGCTGATATCCAGAGAGACCTAGTTCATTTTGTATGGAGGTGTGTAAGCAAAGGGCACCAAGGCTGTGTTAGCGAGCAAGAGGAACAACCTTGTGTACGTACACCAGGCTAGGAGCTTAGCTCTCATCAGTTTCCGTAAGGCAGACTACCAAGAATTTGCTATTGCTGTTAGTGTATCAACTTATATGGTATCTCCCTGAAAAGCATCAAGTGTAGAGGTACTAGATCTTGTCTTGTAGAGAAAATGTTGCAAATTATCTTGTCTTGCTCCTCCTTATAATGGTATAGAAACCTGTATTATTACATAAATAGATGTCCATTGTCTAGAAAGTGGTCTTACCAAGCACGTTACTAGAATTCAGCCTGCTGCATGATTCATGGGTGATTATATCATTAGAGCAAATATTTTGTGGCTCGCCTTATGTCCCAGTGTGCTCTCTAAGTGTACAACTGTGATTAACAACTTAATATCATCAATTGAGACGCACAAGGCCATCTCTAAATGCAAAACATTGTATTATTATTCACCATAGGGATAACGTCATTTGTTTCAAAGTGTAGACCGTGCATTGCTTATAAGTGCCATAACTGTGAGTGATAAAATATGATACACACATATAAATCTCTGGTTAGTCCTGCGATTCAACAAAATTAAAAGTCCAGTTCTTATATTGTTCCTTTGCTTCAGAATTGTTTTATGGTGGACAAACAGTGCCAGAACTATTGTCTACGTACTGACCCACAATGGAACTCAGATGCGTCTCTTCACAACAGAACACTCATCTGATTTATCCCCTCAAATCCGATCGACCTGTTCCTCAACATGAGGTTGTCATCATACAGGTTCAGTGCTTTAAATGGACACACGTTCCTAATCGGAATGTAGCAGTACCCCCACATTACAAATGCCTGTCCATTTAAAGCATTGCACAGGATCAATTCCCACAATCAATCAGGAATGACCGATCATTTTCAATTTATTAAATGGAAGCGTCCTCTCTTTCAGTAAAACAGATCGCTTCTAAACCAGGTCTGCTCCAACCGAATGCACTGCAGTATTGTTAAACACTTCACTGAATGCCGGGTTAGAAGAGTAATTGCCTTATGGAATGGATACTTCCTATTTTGTCAAATTGATAAAGAAGTTGGTCTTACCGTACACACTGCTGCCTGCATGATGGCATCAAAACCACCTTCTGGTGAGTCCAGGTTCCCTGAAATATTTTGTTCACTGACTTTGATCTCAAATTCTGTTGCGTTATCGGTGAGGGCCAGGACATGCTTGAAGCTGAACGGCGGCTGGCACTGCTCCATTCGATCCGGACAGGGGTTCAAGAGCTTGGATTTCTTAGTACTGACAAAAGGAAGAACTGTCTTGTCCACAAAAGAGCCGAAACCTAGAGGCAGAGAAAAACTAAAAAGTTCAAGGATGGTTGAGAGAGATCATTGTTTGAAGCACTACATAATCTTTATTGATTGCCATTGTGAGCAATCTGAAAGGATAACATAGACCCATCTGTGTGTAACAATATGGAAACAGGCACCCCGTTTTAAGGTTTGGAGCACTTAGGTAGGAAATTGACAGAACCTTTCAGAGTAGAAAATATAGGGTAAATAGCAACCAAGTGGGACGGGTTATTGATCAGGAGATGAGAACGGCTATGGGGAGGATGGGAAAACGTTTGACATAGTCAAGTGTTGAATATTTTAAATTGTTTTAAATATAACTCAAGATATTGGTGACCACATTAGACTGAATCAACACTTTAATATTTTTGCTAATGGCCTGCATCGGTAGGTATCTGTCCTCATCCAGCTACAGCTATCAAAAATATTTGTCTGATACATCTTGCAAAACTGACTTTGGTGTCCCAGATAAGAGCTGTATCTCCTTTGCTGTTTCTCCTATTTGAAACTTTGGAAACGTATTATGCAATATGTTCTCATTGCTAATGCCTTTGGCCAGTCTCGCTTGGATTTAAAGTACTAACATTTTATTCACAAATTTGACCCTGTTAAATCAAAATATTGTTTACCATTTGTTAGGCCTGTTCTTCGTGGTCTATTTGGCTTAAAGGGAGTTAGATAAACATTGTCACACGTATTGCCACTGTCCTTGGAAACACAGATGCTACTTACTGCTGTGAGGTCACCAAATTGTCAAGCACAACCCCTTTAAGCTTTGACTTTCGGTCATAGCGTAGTCGTGCAGTCAATAATTACTCTTGGAGGGGGTGTTTTGGTAGAATGTTATTCAGGCAGCACAGGTATTGCTCACAATATAATATCCAAGTAATGCTACTTTTTAAGTAAATGACATAAGAATATTATCTATGCTGAGATACTTGATCAATATGTTAAAAAGGCTTACATTGCACTACTCCTGCAGACATATCCAGGTACATTTCTGACATGATTACAGCTAGGTGCAGCATCTTCTCTTAGGACAAAGGGTATGATGCAAAATTGTCTTTGTGTCTCTCTTTTCCGGCATAACTGCACTTGTCATGCATAGTCTGGCACTATTGGTATTTCTGCGCAGTTTGTAAGTGGTGCTTTGTTGACCACAGGATGTGGTACAGCACTTATGAGTGGTACCAGCATTTCTTATTCATACTGCTCGAGGAGCACTCAGTGGCAGCTCCTCCACTAAGGCGGAGGAGCATCGCCCCACTGTTTTCAGCATCGGAAATAAAGGAAAGATAATAACTCCTTGTTATTGTCATTTTATTTCTTCCTGCTGCTGGCAGCTTGGCAGGGTGGGACAGAGTTGGGCACTCTGTAAAGTGCGCATTAATGTTTGGCAGCCATTTCTGGCTGGCCAAACAGTCATGCGCATTTTGCATGTTCTCCACCCAAGCTGCATTACAGCCTGAGTGGAGAACATTCCCAGGCACCCATTCCTTGGCTGAGCGCCAAATTACGACGCTCGGACCAATCACAATGCTGCATGTATGACAGGCCACCATTGAAGGATTGGTTTGACAATAGAATCATACACACTGATTTTGTCTATGTGTTAATGTTTCTTTTCAAGCACACTGCTGGAGAGGAACATTTACATAGAGGCTCCAGACTTGGCCTGACTAAATGTACCACTGAAGAACAGGGCAAGGCTGGGTCTCAAGCTTTGGCTTTAAAAACGAGGAACTCAGTCTAACTCTTTGTTCAGCAGCATGTTTTGTTATGTTATATAGGCCTGTAAAGCGCGCTGTTACCCAAGGGTGTCCTGGGGCTGATCACCGTCTAACTGGACCCACCCCCTGAGCACAGACTAAGACCAAACCGAAAACAACCAAGTCTTCAGACCTTTCCTGAACGAGAGGAGCTCTGTAGCAGTCCTTAGATGTAAAGGAAGGTCGTTCAAGGCACTGGTGGCTCCTTGGACAAAGCTCCTTATGCCCCAATTTGCCTTTTAAGCTTTGGGAACAATCACCAGCTTTGCATCCATTGAGCGAAGCATTCTCCCCGGGACATACCATTGAATGCGCTTATTTAGGTCTTCTGGGCCCATTAGGGAATTAAAAACAGTACAGAGAGCTTTAAATTGGGCTCTTTGTTTTATCGACAGCCAATGAAGGGAACGTAAGCCGATTCTAACCGACATGAACCTAGGAGTGCCCGTAAGCAACCTGGCCGCCGCATTCTGCACCATCTGTAATCTGTTAAGGTGTTTCTTATGAATCGTCAGATACAAGCTGTTACAATAGTCCAGACGGGACAAAATGAGGGCAGAGACAACTGTTCTGAAACTTTCTTCGGTGAGGAAGAATTTTATTTTCTTCAGGGTTCTCAGGATGAAAAAACTTGTTGATACCACCCCGCTGACCTGGTTACCAAAAGTGAGTGAGTTGTCCATGATCACTCCCAGGGTCTTAACTTGCAACGAGTGGGGTGGGGGGTTGCCCATTTCACTAGGCCACTATGCCGGAGACCAGAGGTTGGGGTTGTTTCCAAATATGATCACCTCTGTTTTGCCTGCATTCAACTTCAGGCAATTGGCAGACATCCAGCCAAGAAACAGTCGTGACAACTAGAGGCCTTATCTGCTTCTTTGCCCCGCTGAAGGGACTGCACGATTTGTGTATCGTCTGCATAGGAAGTTAATAGCAGCCCAAAGGATCTTATGAGGGCAGCCAGAGGGCTCACATATATATTAAAAAGCGTTGGACTGAGGGCGGACCCCTGCGGCACTCCACAAGGAAGGGAGAACGGTTTCGATCTGTCCCCTGCTAGGTCCTCCGTTTGTACTCTGTCGGTAAGAAATGATTTCAACAGGTTCCTGGCCCTTCCCTGGACCCCCGCCTTCGATAAACAGCCCACCAACACATCGTGATGGACCGTATCGAAGGCTGACGACAGATCTAGCATGATCAAGATAGCTGAGCCTCCCTGTTCCACAGCCTCACGGACCTCCCCCGTGGCTTTAATCAATGCTAGCTCGGTGCTGTGTCCCGCGCGGAACCCATACTGAGAAGGATCCAACGTATTGTTGCTCTCGAAGAACAGACTTAGTTGTACGTTCATGGCTTTCTCCAGGACTTTTGCTGGTAATGGGAGTCGGGAGATGGGTCTGTAGCTGCTGGGATCACTAGGCGCCAAATTAGGTTTTTTAATCAGTGGCAGAATTGAGGCAGTTTTCCAAACTATAGGATAATGACCTGCCTCCGATATGAGGTTCAGTAACGGGGTAAGGGTGTTAGCAATAACCTCCGGGGAGTTTTTAATTACTGCTGTCGGACAAGGGTCGGCAGGGGCGCCAGAACGGCATCCCATCAGCAGATTGATAACCTCCTTGGTCTCCAAAGGGGTGAAACGATTAAACGTGAGAGAATTATTGATCAGCTTTGTCCTGACTGCCAGATCCCTGGCCTCGCCCTGTTGATTTCTGAATGAGGAAAAGATAACCTCTACTTTCTTCAGGAAAAAAGAGGCCAGGGCCTCACAGAAAGCTGGACTGCTGTGAGTGATCGGTTTAGGGGGGCTCATGAGATTGGTCACCATTCTGAAGAGCTCTTTCGCCGAGGACTTGGCTTCTGTGATCTGCTCAGAAAAATAGGCCTTTTTTGCTTCCTGAAGTAATTTTTTGTAAATTGTGAGACTAGTTTTATACAATTCCTTATTGGCCGGGCTGTTTTATGCTCCTGTAAGTTATGAGTAAACCAGGGGGCAGAGGGAAGACCTCGTCTGGGGGTGCACCATTTAACTGGGGCCAATTTATTACAGGCGGTATTGATCCAGTTCGCGTAGGCCACAGTGGCCTCCTCTATATTACTAGGGAGATATGGGGCCGAGTCTATCAAGGCCTTATCTAGGGTGACTCTGTCAATGTTTTTCCAAGCCCAAATGGCTATCTTTTTCTTGGGCTTTGGTTTGGATAGTTTAAGTGGGGTCTGAGAGTTAGTGAAAATGATGGCGGCATGATCTGTCCAGGGGAGTGGCAGTACGTCCGATATGGAGAGACTGGTGGAATTGGTAAAAATTCCATCCAGGGTATGACCGGCCACATGCGTCGGGCCTTCTACCCGTTGTTCAAGGTCCCCTCCCATCATAATTTGCGTCAGTCTTGAGGTATCTGGGTCAGTGGCATCCTCAAGGTAAAAATTTAAGTCTCCCAGAATTGTGAAGGTTTTGGCGCATAGCCCCTCCTCCGACAGTGACCCAATGGCATCCAAGAAAGCGCTTTGGCGCCAGGGGGCCGGTAGACAATCATGGCTTTGAACGTATCTTGCGGCGCGAATCAAACACTAACTGACAAGGCCTCACAGGTTGTATTGGATGCAGTCTCGAATGAGGGCACTAGGCTCTTATGATAAATAACAGCCAACCCTCCCCCTTTCCTTAATGGTCTGTCCAACGTGTGGCAAAGAAAGTCTGGGGGAGAAGCTTTAACAATGTCTGGCCCAGAGGTCATCAATTGTATCCTCATTTCTAGTATTATAGATAGGGCTCCCGGTTTTATGGTATTTATTTTTTTAACATTTCCGTCTGTATTTATCCATGTTTATTTTGTAACCATTTTATTGATATTTATCCATACTTATTTTATGTTTTCAGAATAAATGGAGTCATAAAATGGTATATGTCTGCCTTTATTTAGCAAATAAACATGCACTCATACTTTGATGCCTGTCACGCTTCAGCAAATTAAGCAGCCAAATAAAACAAAACACTACACCACAAGGTAAGTATTAGCATTATACACAAATATATGTTAACATATGCCTGTCTTTAAGGGTGTGATACCTTTGGATCTAGCTATCACTATATAAAACTCAAAATAATGATACGGGAATCGCACCCTGTTTTTAAATCCACATGGGGTCTATCTGCTTAGCAAGCACTACATGGAGTGTCACAAGAAGTACAATTTTCTGTACTTTTCCACTTTTGAAAATAAATACAGACAGAAAATAGAAAGTTTTCTCTCTGGTTTTATCTGTAGAAATCAATAAAAACGGAAAACTGGAGGCCTTATTTATAGACCTACCCCTCATAGGAGAATGCCAAAGATTTTTCTTCTGATCCTTTCTGTCCTCTGCATAGATTTGCAGAGTCCCTTGAATAAATGGTGAGATCGCCTGAACTACACGGATTAGCTTTTATCCAGTTTTGAGACACCTTGCCTGAATCCACCTTTTCCCTAAGATTTCAATTTTAGGGGCAACCAATCCGTACAGAGTGCATGTGTGTCCCAGATCAGTGGCAATCAGCCTCAGGGAACCATCACTCTTGTTTGTGTATTAGCATCCAGGCAACTCTCTGGCCTATCAGCTACTGTTACTCGGGTCTGCTTACGCCACCACATTAAAATACGGTATGTGGGAGCTGGACATGGAGACCATCTCTTTTGTATACCATATGGGAAACAACCATTACAACACAGTCATTACAACGCACTACCTTTACAATACAGTCATTACAACGCATCATCATTTACATTGCATGCCATTACAACGCTGCCATTACAATGCATGTCACTACAACGCATGCCATTACAACACATTATAAGGTAAGTAATAGGAAATAGTAATTTATACTCCTACACGATCCAAAATTTACCCTACTGTTGCACTCATTGGAGTGGGAATAGTCATTTTTACCCCTACACTATCCAACATTTACCCTACTGTTGCACTCACTGGAGTTGAAATAGTAATTTTCCTCCCTACACTATCCAACACTTAAACTACTGTTGCAAAAAAAGTATGATGCGTTGTAATGGTAGCGTTGTAATGGTATGCATTGTAATGGAATGCGGTGTAAGTGTAGTTTCTAAAAATGCATTGTGATGGTATGCGTTGTAAAAACATGCATTTTAATGGATGTTGCAATGTAAAAAACGCATTGTAAAGGCATGCATTGTAAAGGTTTGCATTGTAACGTGTCCTATTCATACCATATGCAGTCTTTGACATGCCTGTGGCCATCCTATTGTTCAGGTGTTGCTTTTGTCAGGCTACAGGTTGACCTACAACTGACCTAGTTCCGGTCAAGTGCAACAAAAATCTCCTGCATGTCTCCCAGGCCATACCCCTGTAAGAGGGCCTGCCTAAGAGAGCTGACGCCTGTCATGAGGCTGGTACCAGTTACTTATGAGGATCTACATGCAACTTGGCACTGTGATGCAGTCAATGCCAATGTGTTGGAGGCAATGTCCAGTGCAACACCCTTCTTGGTGAAGTAAAGCATTTTTTCCTTGGTGATCAAAGTTGCACCCCTACCAAGACCAGTTTGGCCACAGGGCCACGTGTCCTCAAGCTAGTCAGCTATGGTTCCCATATCTGACATGAGTTTGACTGTTATACCTCCTTGGTCCAAGACTATGTCCATGAAGGGTACCAGTTTATGCTCAGCCTGGGCAAGGCAGCTGCAGAGCAGAGACTGGTGATGTTCTGGAACCTCAGTGACACCTCCACTAGGACTGTGTACACTTTATATCCATGTAGCAGTTATTATGTCTCAAGCGCTCATACCTGAACCTGGAGACTCATGAGAAAAGATCAGCATCCCTTTTGATGAGAAGAACATGTTCCATCTCATGACTGATAAAATTCTCAAGCGTAACTAGATGTTCTGGGTCATGGCCAAATTGAGTGCCATCAAAGAGGTAGTAGCCAGATCGCCTTGTGACCCCCTTGCCCTCCTCTGCACCATCACCCTTACTACCATTGGACTCAGATAATAAGAGCTCCTGGGTCCGGAAATGTGTGGGTCCTGTATGTACCACAGGGCTATGCTATACACCTATGACAGCCTTCATCATTAAGGACACCAATCCCACAGTGGCACTCAAGGAACATTTAAAGGAGATTGAGTGGATTCTCAATTTAAGAATAGATACGCCCATCCAACCTCAGAAAGGAAGCCAGTGATACTAGTCCCATAACTTCTTTGTGTAGAAAAAGGAAAAGGGGTTCTGCCCCTACCCTGGAGCTTTATGATTTAAGCCAGTTCCTCTGCTTCTATACATTCTTGATACTACGTATGGCTCAGATCCTGGCATATGTGAACAGTGACGAATGGGTGCGCCTGGGGGACCTTAAGAGACAGCCACTGCCATATTCCCAGCCTGAAGCAACTATCTTCGGTTTGTGGTGAAAACCAACACTTCCCATACAACACACTGTTCAATCTCCATGGCACTGACTGGGTCTTGGACAAGACCCTGGCTCAGCAGAAGCTGTTCTTCAGCAGATGTTGCACTGCTACCCATACCCACACCAGTGCCTCATTTAAGTGTTAAACCAGGGAAGACACCAAATCTGGTGGAGACCAGTCATTGAAGGCCCTCTACAAATCTGTGTTCCGAGTGAACACATTACATTCCCTCTGCTTCTCCCCTGAAGGGCTCATTTCTTATTGGTAATTTTGGACTCCAGCTTGGCAAAGGCCTCACCTCCATCAGGAGCATTACAGACATCAGCTAAGCAGTGGATCTCTTCTTGACCAATGGCAATGTGTCAGCTTGGTGGTTTCTGATGTGTTCCAAGATTTTAACTGCCCTTCCTCGACATGATACCCAATGGCAAGTCATGTGTGTATGCTAACCTTTTGCACTTTACAGACCCCTGGAACCAGCGGGGAGAAAATCAGTTTAGCCATGTCTTAGTCCACCAACCCTTGGTTCAAAATCTGGAATGGTGATGGCAGTCTCCAAACATCTCAGAGAGATGTTTTTCAATTTCTCCTTTTCACAGCATGCGGTCAGAATAACTCCAATTACATATGGGGCATATAATGGAATGAGTTCCTCAACAGTGCCTTGTGGGAAACATCACATAATGTGCTGGAAGAGAAGCTCATCTTCTTGGCATTGGGACCTGCCTTCTTGCTTTGGCATCCGAGATGGTGATGGTCCACACATACAACACCACAGCCCTTATCTACTTTAGAGAAATTGGGGTGCCCTCTTACCACGGCTCTTACCACAGGCTGGCAGAAGCTCTGTAGAAGTGGGCTTTACTCTAAGCCATGCTCTATTTTTCTCCAACAATAAAGAGATGATGAACACCAGTGATGACAGATGGAGCAGGCATCTCTACTCATCACACAAATTTGACCTTCTCCAAGAATTCCTCAACCCATATTCGAGGCTTGGGTTGGCCCTTCTATAACCCCTTCCACTCGCATGACGGAACCACGCCATCATGAGCCACGGGCGGCGCGTGCTCATGACGGCGTGGTTTCGTCATGCTGCGGCCGCTCCGCCCACGCGGCACTGATTCCCCACCTATGCGGGCGAAATAACGAGTGGGCGGAGTCGTGACGGAACCACGCCGTCATGAGCACAGCTCGCCCGTGACTCATGACGGCGTGGTTCCGTCACGAGCATGGCGATGCCGCGCTCACCCCGCACCCCCCCCAGCGCCGCGGCGGAATTCGCGCCGCGGCGAAGGGGTTAAATGTCTTTACGACTCACCAAATCAGCAAATTCAAGTGGTTTGCCTCTTGGGTGAACAAGGGACTAAGGGGCATATTATCAACAAACAGCGATGATTATCGCTAAGCGCGTTTTTTTCTTATCGCCGGCCATCGCTTTATTTAATCGCCGAGATAGCGTGTTATTATCAACGCTTATCTCCAAGGCAATAATAAATCCAGCCATAGTGGGAAAATGCAGGAATATCGCATGTAATCCAGCGAAAAAAACTCAGTGATCGGTAAATCCTTGCTAATACGACATGGTGCACTTAGCCTGACACTCCACCTCTCATAGGATAATATAGCCAAGTCAGGAATTTTGCAGACGTTAGATTCCAGCATTAATGGGGGCTTAGCGCGATTTTAATTGTCGCTATGCGGGTCCGGGGCATTGTTGTAAATTTTGCGATGCTGCGTTACCGATGTATTCCCATGGAAGTTATGAGAGGAACGCCTACTTTGCATCTCATTAGCGATGCGATGCAAGGCGTTAGTAAAACGTGTGCTAGCACAAGGAAACACACGCTAAAGCCTGTTAGCGTGTCCTTGATAATACTGCGATAAAAGTATTGCCTCTTTTCAGCCGAAAACGGCCGATAAAGCGGCGATAATGGGCTTGATAATATGCCCCTTAGTTCCTTAGTAAATGGCCTGATGAAGGACTTGTCATTTATATGCACTTTTCTCTTGTCCTCTCGGATTCTGAAGGGTCTTCAGAAGATCAGGGAGAGCCTTTTGCCACAGAGTAGAGATGTCTTGTCCATGGAGGGAACAAGAACATAAGTCACCTAGGTCTTTCCTGAAAGAAATAAAAGTTTGTTCTGTTTGCCGCCAAAAAGAGTATTGAGCACAGATTCTTTCTGGGCATTGGAGAGGATCCAGCTCACATGTTCGGTAAATTATGTATTGTCTGTTTTTCATCACCTTGCAGAAACAAGAATGCAGATGGACACCTCCAAGACACAATTCACGGTTATAGAAGCCTACATGAACGGCATGGAGAGACTGTTTCCAGAATAAATAAGGCAGTTAGAAGATGCCCAATGGGGCTCATGCATTTATTTCTTCTGGTGCGGGGTGCTCCCACATTTTTGGACCTTTTTGTGGTTGTCACATGCTAATTACAAACCTTTTGACTCAGTGCCATTCTGTGAATTAGGGCTTCTCTCTTGCAATACAGCTTTAATAGTGATCATAACATCAGCCAGGCATATAGGAAAGCTTCATGTCTTTTGTGCCTCAGAACTGATATCAACATTTCTCAAGGACAGTGTGGTTGTCAGAAACCATCCCTCCTTCATTCCAAAAGTATTCCTTGATATCCACCTGTTCTGCTGAGTTTTTTCCTGGCCCCCATGCTACTGAGACAACACTGTATTTTTAGCACAAGGTGGGGCCTGAACTTGTATTTGGATAGAACCAAGAATTTCTAATCCTCAGAAGAGCTTTTAGTGACCTTTGGGTGTAAAAATTCCAGTAAAGCAGCTTCTTAGGGCAACATTTGCAGAGAGATTATATCGTGCAGCACCTATTATTACACTGCATGGAGCTCAACATTTTTAGTGTGAGGGGAGGCTACACCTGAGCTAAGATGGGGACAGTAAGATTCTCCAGGAAAATATTAGTCAGAGACATATGACAGCCAGCTACATGGACTCTCCTAAAGACATTTTGCAATTACCAAGCTCTTTAAAATTGTTTCTAGAATCTCAGAGCGATGCAAAGTTTGACAAGGATGTCCTCCTTTACTTGTTTGCTAATTCTAAGCTGTCCAATGCTGCCTTCCTTTTCTTTCACCAATGTGCTACAATTGCCATATGTACTGAAAAGGGATTCGGCCAAGACGTAACAACAGGATAAATTAATGTATCATGATGGCTTTCTTATTTTGAGCTTGGAGACTCTTTTCTATTATCAATGCCTTCCCACCGACCTCTCTACCATGAATCTGAAATCACAAAGTTAATTACTCCTCTTTTAAATTGAAAGGAACTGTGCGATGATGGGGTTGTTCTCCATAGGAAGTGTGTTACAAAGTTGTATTAAACAGCTATAAGAGCAGTTTCATGTCTTACCATTAGATGGCAGGGATACTCACAAGTTGGTAATTGGAAAGAGCCTGTAAGAAATTAGGTTAATAGTTGAAGAGGATGTGAGGCATGAGCAAATAATAGCTCCACAATTTCCCCTTACTGGGAACCATACAACCCACTCACTTGACTCTCTTAGGGTAATGTAGCAGAGCAGTCTAAGGCCTAAACGGGGGAGGTGATGTTGGCTAGTAATCAACCACTTGCTGGCACACAATATTAACACTTAATAAATGATTGCCCAGCCTGTGCTTTTTCTTTAGAAAAGTACATTTATTACACACAAAAACGAATAAATACTATGGATGACTTTACAAATATATATATCAGGTAGAACCCCCCCCCCCCCACCTATACCAGACAGAACATCACAATGCATAAAGGGTGAATCACTTTAAATAAATAAGGCCTATTGGCTTTGTCATAAGTCACTAGATCAATTTTTAAAGCAAGCCTATTGGCTTTGTCAAGAAATCACCTCATTAAAAGACCTTTAACCACATGTTAAAAAAGCACATCATATGCTGGAATCAATAACCAGGTTCAAATGCACTCATTATTGTCAATAAAGCACTGCAAGGTTTATCACAAATCACTGTTAAAATCAGCATAATGAGTCTTTTTTTAACCTCTTTAAGCTACATAATATGTAGCATTAGAAACAACCACTAGAAATTGGTGCTCTGCCAGGCCGTAGAACAAAAGTCCCAACCTTTGGACTGTATCAAAGTAAGAAGAAGAAAGGAAAAAAAAAAAAAAAAAGGAAGAAAAAAAAAGTCTCCCCAGGTCATGCATTCTATGACATAATAGACATAGGATTGCTTTTTCAAAGTTAGTGAAGTGGGGGCTACTGTGCTCCTGCAGTTACCACACCATCCTGAATCGTGTCAGTAGTGCCCCTGCCCTCCGGGGGACACCACAAAGCACAATTCCTTATGCAGAATAAGCCCGCAGTGCATTATGGGGCGCTCCCTCGCTGGCTCTTGAATATTATAACAGTGCCTTCTGCAGTGGTCCTTCTCTGGTGCGCGGCCTTGTGCCATGCATCTCCTTTTATTTATATGTTTTTATTCCTGTGTGCTCAAGCCCACTGGGCACCCAGATGCATATAGGGTGATGGGGGCATTGTGGGGAGTCCACTCCCAGCTGCCCAGCAGGCTCCCAACGCCCAGCTCCTATGCTGCATGGGGGCTGGTACAAGCATGGCACTAGCAACCTTCCTTTTCTTGACTGGCAGAGCAGCTTGTTTTTGCACCTCTGCACTCCAAAACACAGGCCCTGAGACAGAGGTGATCAGAGCATCTCTCTCAGGGTTCGGGCCACTACCGGATGCAGAGTGATGGGTGGCACGGAAACCCCGACGGTTTATTTATTTATTTAATGCATTTTTATAAACTTTACCCGAAGGTGTCAGAGCGCTGTACAATAGAACCAGTTACGTTACATGAGAGAAATGTTACAAAATAGAACGTTACAAAAATAGCAGGACACAGTATCAAACACAGCAGGCAAGAGGAGGTAGGGAAAAACATAGAAGGCAAGAACACAATATCAAACACAGCAATTTACAATGACTAACGAACTTCCTGGCGGGGTCTGAGAATGAAGGAATTAGTTCTGAAAGTGTCTTTGGAATAGAAGAGATTTGAGGTCAGCTTTAAGGTCCGGATGGAGGTGGTGGCACGGAGCAATCGAGGAAGCGAATTCCAGATTCTCACTGCATTACCTGAGAACAATTGAGTCATCAATTTTTCCTTTTGAAGGAGGGGGGCTCAAGCAGAAACTTTTCCGCATTCCGAGAAGGTCTCAAGCCTCCAGAAAATTTCAGTTTGTTCGCCTGATAGCGAGGGGAGGATGTGTGCAAGGCTTTATGGGTGATGCAGGCCGTTTTGTAAATAGCTCTTGCCTCGATGGGAAGCCATCGGAGAGAAGACAGGATAGGAGTGATGTGGTCACTTCGTTTGGACCCTGAAATGAAGCGAGCTGCTGAATGGAGGACTGATTTGAGGGGGGGAGCGGTGAGATTTGGGTAGGCCAGTCAGAAGAGAGTTACAATAATCCAGTCTAGAGAGAACTAGCGCTTGGACCAAGGTTTTTAGGTCTTTCTCTGGGAAGAACTGACGAATCCCCCACAGAAGGTGCAACTGATAACGTGCGTTCTTGGCAATGGAGTTGATGTGTGAGATTAGGTTGAATCTTTTGTCAAGTATGACACCTAGGGATTTAGCGCAGTCGACAATGATGGGTTTACTGTTGAGTAAATTCAGCTGATCCATCCAGGATTGAACAGGAGGCGGGGAGAGAGAGGTAGATAGGAGGAGAAATTCAGTTTTGGAGGGATTGAGAATGAGTTGGTGAACTAACATCCAGTTGTGAATATAGTTGAGAGTAGAGTTGAGTAGTGAGAGATCTTGTGAGGAAGACACCTTGAGGTAGATTTGGGTATCATCCGTATAGAGATGGTAAAGGATTCCTGATTTGCTTACGAGGTTCCCTAATGGTTCCAGATAGAGATTAAACAGAGTGGGTGCAAGGATAGAACCTTGAGGGACGCCTTGACCAACCACCAGTGGAGATGAGACTCTTCATCCTGGAGATGGGCCCCCCGGAACAACAAGGTTTGCACTGGACTGGGGTATTGGGTCCCCGGGTCAAATAAGAGTCTGGTATGGGAGACTCCACACATGCCTCTCTCCCGAATAATACATTATCTTGATAAAAACTTCTAGCTGCAGATTCCTTACCTTTTGAATATTGCCCTGGCGGTAGACTGAACCAGGAAACATTTTCAGAGTACTCTGCATGCTGGAAGGTATCACCATGCAGTTCCAATCTGACGGCATTCCACTCCGGAAGTGACATGCGGGGTCTATAAAGGCACCACTCCCAAGCGCTGACATTTGTTTGTTTCTTCCCGCAGCCCTAGACCTGGATCCTGAGCTTTCCTCTCAGAGACAGTTTTTTCACAGATATTTCTCTTAAATTTCCAACAGTGTGTTAAGGATGTCGCTTCTTAAGACAGCAGGTTTTAAGCCCTGAAGTGACAGTTGCAAACAGATGTCTGTGACAGATCGTCACCCGGTTTGCCTCTGGTGTCTGAGGTCGATCCACGACTCCAAGACCTGTGGAACTGCAAGTCGATGGACCTGAAGGCCATCAGGTAACATGAGGCAAAACTTTATTTGCAAAGCACAAGATTAACGCAGCACCGGGACCACTTCACAGACCCTCCAGGATTTTGCAAACAAAATCACAAAATTGGAACTTTTGTAAAAATCCTAGGATTTTATTACAAAAGTCACCGCAAAATCGTTAAACGGTGTTAAACTCGCCTTTTATTCACCTGCCCTGACGTGCTGGGGCAGTAAAAGGTGGGTGGGCAGGAGAGAGGTGTTTTCATTCCCTCTCCTGCTGTGCTTGGTGACAGCACTACAATCTTCCTGGAGGCAGAGCCAGCCTCCAAGAAGAAAAGAAAACAAGCCTGCACTCATCCTTCCTCTGTCTCCTTTTTCCAGCCCCCCCACCCCAACTGCACCTCTAGTTTTCTCTTTCCTGACATCCCTTGTCACCTTTTCCTAGAACGCCTGCCCCTGCCCTCCTTGCATCAGCTTCATGCTCAGACCAGCATGAAATACATGCTGCTGCAGGGAGGTGTCACGTAGACCACTCCACGCCCTCCCACTTTACATTGAAATGGGGGAGTTTGGAGGAGCCACATGAATAGATCCCTCCAGTAGAATGTATTTCATACTAGGAAGAGACATGTCAGGATGGTGCCAGAGAGACCGCACATTTTAAATTGTAATCTGTGGTCTCTCTGGCATCACACATCCCCGTTTCTAGCTTGGACGTGTTGCGTGCATTGTGCTGGTTTACTCACAGTATTGTTGTGACAAGCACGTTGTGTTCCTGTTGCAAATTTTGCTATTTTTGGCTGAAGTTTTACAGTTTTGAGGCCGCAAAATTTGGCAAACCAGTCCGCGATATCCGGGGGCAGGGGGATCTGACTTCATGTCCTGCTCCATGTTGAAGGCTTCTTTCCGGTCCCACTCCCATTCCCAAAACCAACACAGCGGCTCTCGAGGCTGGTCTTCGGCATGCTCGAAATCCTCAGGTAAACACAAAAAACATAAAGAAGTTGAGTTCTACTCCTTCGTACCAGTCGCACTCCCCTGATGAAGCACTTGGGCGGCGCCAATGCTCCCATTCCCGGCGGCTAAGTTAGTCTACATCAGAGTCAATTCTGCAACTGGTTCCAGCACAACCCGAGTTTCCAAGGTCTTCAGCTACGCCGTGACAAATCAAAGAGTTTTGCTCAGCAATGCTCCAGCTCTTCTGTTGTCTACCAACCCCCTCTGGTACACTTTTGGGCCCCATGGAGCCGAGAGACCACCTGGATTACCGTCAGTGGTTTGCCCTTGGCACCAGCTGGACCCTCCTTGCTGCTTCCACTTTTGGCTTTAGCACCGACACCGCCTTTGGCACTCTTACCCAATCCAGGCCCTGGCACGTCAATGCTGACTTCACAGCCTAAAGAGGTAGCACCAACAGTCTTTTTCAACGCCATTCCAAATTTGACTAACATCCCAACGGAATCCGACCAAAGTTTCTCCTCTCGACTTACCACTAGGCAGGCAACATCCCAACACTGCTTTTGGTACAGACTCGGACAACGATCGTGATCAGGGTAATGAGTTTGCTCACCTCTTTGTTTATGCCTGTGCTTAATTTGAGACAGTGGTTGCTGGTAAGGGGCACTGGCTCTTATTTTTGGGAACAGGCACTTTTTTTCTGCATCATTTATTTACCGAGCGCAAGAGAGGGAAATTACACAGATCGGAAAGACGGAGGAAGAGAAAGACGGAAACACCATCACAAGAGGAGAAAGCAGGAGAGAGGAGTGACTTAAGTTCTGCAGCCTCGCCAGGCTGCTTCTGTGCTTTTTTTTACCTTTTAATGAGGCCTTGACTGATACTCTACTAGGGGCTTGGGCTAAGCCTTGTACCGACCCTCTGGTTAACTGGCAAATGCCAGATGCTATTGTTCTGCTCCAGGTTACCGGCCTTTTTATTGCAACACCTTTCTCCTGGGATCGTCCAGGTGCAGGTCTCCACTAGACAGTCCAAACACAACAATTTTCCTACCACTCCCCCTGAGAGGAAATCAGAGCAGGTGGAAACATTCGATCAACGCCTCTTCTCATCCGCCAGTTTGGCCCTACGGTCCATTAATACTTCCTGGTTATTAGGCCGCTACATTCATGCCATCTGGGACTTACCCTGTTCTGTCACAGGCCATTTAAGATGGTCGCGATGTGACCACGTTCACAATTCATTGTGACTTGGACACCACTGACTCCATCAGATGGACTATAGACACCAATGCTGCCATTTGTCGCCATGCGTGGCTACGTTTAACTACATCTTGTGTGATGTCCAGACCTCCCTGATGCTGTTTGATGGGACTGGCTTGTTCGGGAACAAGATTGACTCAGCCCATGAACGTTTTAAAGAGCTTAGGGCTACAGCTTGATCTCTGGGCCTTTCCATCCAGCCTCTCCTGTAACACTTCCAACGTTCCTTGAATGCCTGCTAGCATATCAGCTCACCACCCTTCTCCTGCCACCCCCTGCAACCCCACTTGCAAATCCCCTTCTTTTAGGGTACCCTTACAGGGTCTCATTGACCAGGTAGGAGGCAGAATACACTGATTTTATCCGGGCTGGCAGGAATGACATAGGATTCTCCAAATTGTTCACAAAGGTTATGCATTACTCTTCGTTTCATCTCCCCCGCACCTTCTAACGTCTACCAACCGGCTGACGAAGGACTATCTCTCCATTTTGAAGCAGGAATAGCAAAGCCCTTTTGGCCAAAGGGGCTATTGAAAGGTTGCCAGCACCAGAACTAGGAAGTGGTTGTTATTCTCAGTATTTTCTGATGCCCAAGAAGGATGGGGATCTTCGGCCAATTCTAGATCTGCAGCCTCTCAATTTCTTCCTTGGCAAGAACAAATTCAAAATGCTCACCCTTGTCCAGGACTTGTCTGTCATTGACCCTGGAGACTGGATGTTGGTGCTGAATCTGCACAATGCCTATTCCCATACTCCTGTCCTGCAGGGTCATCTGCTCTACCTGTGATCCATAGTGGGGTAGGTGCATTTTCAGTTTGCTGTGCTCCCCCTTGGTCTTACCAGCATCCTTCGGGTGTTCCCAACGGTGGTAGCAGTGGTAGCAGGACACCTTCGGAGGACAGGGGTGCCAGTCTTCCCTCTTCCTCGACGACTGACTGTCGAAGGCGAGCTAACCCCAGGCAGTCGTTAACCACCTCCAAACTACAGAAAATTTCCTGTCATCTTTGGGACTCACTATCAACATAATGATGTCCCACCTGACTCCATATCAGATGGTTCTTTCCACTCAGGACATGGTTCGGTTCTGTGCCTTTCTTCCTGCTATGATCCCAATCTTTCACCCTCTGTCCTGGATTTCAGTGAGGTTGACTGTGAAGCTACTGGGGCTGATGGCCTCCTGCATCCTGCTGGTCGGGAACGCCAGGTGGCGTTTGCTGGGTCTGCAGTGACATCTGAAATCCCAGTGGGCCCAACATCGAGGGGGCTTCTCCAACCATGTTCAGATGTCAGAGGAAACTTGAAAAGATCAGCGGCAGACTCATCTATCTTCCCCACCCGAAACTGACACTGATGAATCGCTTCTGGATTGGAGTGCCCACCTGGGAGGGATGGAGATCAGAGGCCTCTGGTGTCGGGCAGACACCTGCTCCATATCAACCTTCTCGAGCTGAGGGCCATCCATTTGGCATTGATAGCCTTCCTGCAATTTATGAAGGGGATGCTGGTACAGGTGCTCACAGACAACATCACCACCATGTGGTACTGTAACAAGCAGTGCGGGGAGGGGTCACGGACCCAGTGTCAGGAGGCCTTGGAAATGGCTGGACCGCAAAGGTATTTTCTCATTTATGAAGCACCTGGCGGGATCATTGAATGCCAGGACAGATGAGCTCAACTGTCAGCGCCTAGTGGATCATGAATTGTAGCTACATCCGAAGGTGGCGCAAGATCTCTTGTGTGAATGGGGAGAACCTTAGCTCAATCAATTTTCCACCATTGAGAACGTGCACCGTCAGCACTTCTGCATGTCAGAGTTTTCAAGGCCTCTCGTCGAGTGGAACTCAAGACTCCTGTATGCCTTTCTGCTGGTACCACTCCTTCCTTGAGGTCTCAAGAAGATCAGGACAGGCTAAGCTCAAGTCACCCTATTGACTTCAGACTGGGCACAGAGAGTATGGTAGCCTGAACTCCTGGGGTTGAGCATATGCCATCCGATTAGGCTGCCACTACGGAATGATCTGCTATTGAAGCAGCAGGGTTGGGTTCTCCATCCTGGCCTTCGCATCCTACACCTTCTTGTGTGGTGATAAAGCGGTGACAACTGAACATCTTCAACCTTCTTCCGGTGGTGGTTGATGTCATCCTGGCAGCCAGGCTTTCCTTGACAAAAACTGTATACACCTATAGTTAGGACAAATGTGTGGTTTGTTGTAGCACCCCCATATTGACCCCTCCAGGTCAAACTGTCTGATGTTTTATTATTTGTTCTGTCTCTTGCCTGTCAAGGCTTTGCTCTGGGCACAGTTAAAGGTTATCTTTGGGTCCTCTTGGCTTTCTCACGGTTGCCTGATCAGCCCTCTTTATTTAAATTACTTGTTGTGATGCAGTTTTAAAAGGGATACAGCATATGTTTTCCTCTTCTCTGGTTGTGATGCAACAATGGGACTTTAATCTTGTGCTTGCGTATCTGTGTACTCCATTTGCGTTGCTCTACAGTTGTCCTTTTCGGTTTCTCTCCACCAAAACTGTATTCCCAGTTACAATCACTTCTGCATGGCATGTGAGTGTGCTTCAGGCTTTGTGTATTTATCCACCATACACCACCTACTTTTCCGAAAAGCTGGTACTGCGTGCCAGGGCAACCTTTTTCATTATAGTTGTGGAACCATTGGCCGTCACCCAAACAATCACTGTGCTGGCATTCTATGCTGTACCTCACCCTGATCCCTCTAAGGAGGAAGAGAGCCTTCATCGCTTGGAACCTAGGAGAGTGCTCAGCTTCTACATTTATTGCCCTAACAACCACTGGATGGATGATCAGCACTTCATGGGTTTCACTGAAGCAAAAAAAGGCCAGTATGTGCAGAAGCTACCATCTCACCCTGGATCGTGCCCTGCGTTAAGATCTGCTATGTGCTATCGAGGAGGCAGCCTCATGAAGGACCGCGTGCCCATTCCACCATGGCCAAAGCTATAACCACTGGATTGGTATGCGGAGGCCCTGTCCTAGACATCTGTCAGACAGCTATGTGGCTTGCCTGAATACGTTCACAAAGCACTACTGTCTGGACAGCCAAGTCCGCCAAGAAGGGCACTTTGCCAACTTGATCCTGCAGGACTTTCTGGTTTGAGTCCATCCACAGCCCACCTCCCTTGGTTGCTGCTTTGGTATCTATTGAAAAGGTGAGGAACTTGCGGCTGGAAGTCTCTAACAGAAGAACGAATTACATTCGGTAGCGCTCTTTCTGGTAGAGATTCGATCTTGCTACAGATCCCTCAACAATACTCCTATTCTCCCCAGTCTGTTATTAGACTTTACCTCTTAAAAAGATCTCAAATTTAGGAATCTGCACACTGGTATGCTCATTTTCTTTTGGGCTCCATGTCTGGAGGCATGGACTGTCTTGAAAGCAACTGATGTCAGCATGTGGGAGTGGCACTTTTGTAGGCCACACATGTCACTTCCTGAGCAGAATGGTGTCAGTGCATAGCCGCAGGGTGCGACCTTCCTGTGTGCAGAGGTACTGTGAAAAAGTTTCCGGATCCAGTCTGACACATAGGGAATATTCAAAAGGTGAGGACTCTGCTGATAGATAGAGACTCAACCAGAAAGAGCGGTGCCAAGATTAACGTGTGCTGGCCACCGGATTCTGGCCCACCCCAGGGATAATTCTTGAAGACAACAGGGTTGCCCCACGCACTCCATTTTCAGGGGATCAAAGGTAAAAACTATTTAAAATGTGCATAAATCGGGCCCCAATAGTCTAATTCAAACAATCTTGGGTTAATTTTACTCCTAGTGGCGAGCTCAAGCCACTAGAAGCATTTTCAGGAGGCCTCCTGGCTTCAAAAGGGGCACCCTCTGCTTGGAGCTGGTTTCACTGGTTCCCTGCTGCAGCCTTTTCCTTTGCTGCTCCCTCTTTAAACCCCATGGCCTCTGGGCCATCTTGCAAGACATCTGGGGGACAGTGAAGTCCACATTTTCCTCTGACTGGTCTTCAGAGGGTGTAACGTGGCCAATATTGCTGGACCTTGCAGAGATCCATTAGTCCTGGGTTCAGCCAGAGTTCTCAGTCTATTAGAGCATCAGAGAGCTTGTCCTTGCATATGTCCAATGTGTTGCCACTGTTGCAGTCCAGATCCAAAGTCTTCCTCTCTTTCATGTTCTGGAATGCTATTTTTATGCCATGCTCAAGTTGTGAGTGGGGATTCCCCCTTAGTTTAACCTTCCCCCTTTCCTGGGTTTGGCTGTGGCCCTGCTAGTGATACAAAAGGCTGGTGTCAGGTCTCTGTGTGTGCTGGGGAAAGACCCTTTAAAGTGTAATCAGGGCAGAGTCCAACTCCTCCCCAGTCATCTTGTCAGGATGGCCCATCCTGTCCACATCTTAGCTCCTTTGTGCACTGTCTGACTCAAATACTCATTTCACAGGGGTAAAGCCTTCACCAGCTCAGGCAGCTGGAAACTCCCATAGATTTAAGGCATGAAAATGCTAACTTTGTTAAAAGGCCATTTCTGAAATAATAATTTAAATTCGACCTCACCATTAAAGAGCCTGTTAAATTACAATGCAAAAGAGTGTAAGAGGTATTTTTCTAGCTGCTACCAATTTGAATTCAGCATTTAGTAAATGTAGCAATGTAGCCCAATAACTCCCTTTGGCAACAGCCAGCCTTGATACAGTAAAAATCGTTTCTCTCGATATTTCACTGTTAGGGCATGTTCATCATTAATTTTTACATGCACTACTTTTAAATAACTGTACCCTGCCTTTATGGACAATAAGGCCTACATATCGGTGACATTAATATTTAAAAGGATGGTTTCGGCTTGTCAGAATGGGTATTTTGACAGTTCATATGTGCTGTTTAAAACTGAAACAGGCATGTTACCTGTATGCAGCTACTAGGCTGCACACGACTGTAGTGTCTCACATCTAGCGTCTGCCCATGTACACATATGTGTGCTCACATGTCCCCAGCACAGTATCCCTTACCCTAGCTGCATCACAGTGGCCTTATCTTAAAATGGGGACGCAGGTAGTAAACATGCTTAGTCCAATTTACCATGAAATTACTGGGAGAAAGACTCAGGTAAGGCGATGCAGCCACAATAAAGGCCTAAACATCAGATGGTGCAAAATAAAAAAATCCTGGCGTACTAAATGGGTAGAACCCATTTGCAACAGAGACCATAAAAGTAATTTTATCCATCGATAAAGGTTGACAAAAGGGTGTGGCATGCAGGGAAAGTGTGTTGACATGGATAGGTAGAGTGATTGGTGGGGCTGCAGTTGAGGATGAAAGCCCTTTACCAGGGAGGTGCGCATAGCTTAGCTGTCAAACGACACCCTTCAAGGGTGGAGGAAAGGTGGGGCTGTGTTTGGAAGAGGTTTGTTAGGTAATGCTGCAGCAGAATAAGAAAGCTCAGAATAGGATACATGTCGCGAAGGCTATTTGTGGCACGTGAAAATATCCTGAATCTTGGAGTGCATCAATAATACCACTGTTTTTGAAGAAGGAGAACAAAGAGAACATTAGTTGTTATGGATAGGCATCTCGGCCGGACGTTAGTTGTTATGGACGGATCCCTTGGCTAGAATCCATGCTTAAAGAGATGAGATGTAGCCTTATGGCCAAAGCTGCTGACTTGGGAAATGGGGAGCCTGATTCATTTACCAGCGTCAGCTCACTATCCTGTGATTCCGAACAAATCACTTAATCTACCTGTGCCTTAAAAAAAAATCTGACCTTGTGTAATGTAATCTGGTGCTCAAGTAAAGCTCACACCAGCTAGTTAGTGGCGATCCAGGGTGTCCCCCCAAAGTTCAGTAAAAGTGCTCTGATTATTCTAAATCCCTAAATCTAGTCAGAAAGGAATTCAACTAAGTGACCACAAACAAAATCCCTTGTTGGCAACCCCACCTTACTAAATTTATCTGCCTAAGCCCTCAAGGGTGTATTGGGCCTACCCTTTACGTATTTCTGTTCATGTGCAGATAGATATCTGCTCAGGGTCACTTTTACAAGTGGTTTTCTCTTGTTCCAACAGAATCTATTTATTCATCTACATATATTCTGTTCAATATCTCAAATCGAGTTTGTTCATGTCTGAGACAGAGACTTTATCCTACACAGACGATTATGTCTCTAAGATAGCTTCAGGTCCCTCATTGCTTGGCACAAAAGGGCCGATAATACATCTACCATATGAGTCGGAACTCAATCAGCTAGAAAGATTGAAAAAGAAACTGGTTAGAACAGAACTTCATGCCAAATTTCTAACCGACTGTTTAAATGCTAATATCATACCCACAGGACTGCAAGTAAGAAACATACCCATCATTTTTGTTGATGACGAAGACTTTAAAACAGGATTTAGCTTTGCATCGAACAAGTGCTCCCGCACTTGGATGGTGCTAAGCATAGAAACAGCAATAAAACACATCAAATTGCTGTCTAAGGAAATCGAGAACCTTGAAAACAAGATTAACGCAGATTCCAGCATTACGAATGCGAAAGCATTACTAGAAAAAATTGCATTAACTATAAAAGAATTTGAGGAGTTCAACTCCCATAAAAAAACAGATAAATTACATAAAGACATAAAGAAATACAGTAAAGAAAAGACCTATCCCTACTTACGGAAAGATTTTTACCAACCACAAGGACCGACACAGGGTCCAAGACAAGAGCAGCGCAAAAAAGTCACTTTTTCAGACACTACCTCCGATACTGATAGTGATCGGGCATCAGAAAATAGCTATCGACAGGCATACGATCAGCCTTCGACGTCTAGGCAGTCTTTTTTAGGGCAGGACCGGAGAGGTGCGGGTCAACCGCGACGACAACGAGCACCCAGGAGGGGCTGGTCTCGGAATCAATACACCCCGGGCTTCCGACAAACCAGGAATCAATATTACGAATGGTAAATACAACTGAAACCATTCCTATTTTTAATTTATCAAAACACCAACTCTCACCATCAGAAATATCGGTTCTTTCAGCTGGTTTGTCATTTGTTCCTACTAATAGGAATGATCATTTTCAAACAAAACTTGAACTATACAAATTTTTTCGAACAGTAAGACTCAAAAACTATTTTGCCAACAGGACTTCATCTCATGAAATCGACATCACAGGCTTACATCAACGGTCTACCTTCTTTCCAACTAATGCAATGGTAGCAAAAGAGGTCATCACCTTTGAAAATGCCATTCTTACAGAGGTGGATAATTTCTTCACGACCTCGAGCCGTGTCAGATATAACCTAACCCATAATGAACATCAAGCTCTTAAAAATCTCCAATCCTTACCGGATGTAATGATAAAGCCAGCAGATAAAGGCGGAGGGATTGTTCTGTGGGACCTAGAGGCATATAACACTGAAATGATAAAACAGTTATCTGTAACAACACACTATAAGAAATTATCCAGTAATCCAACCCCACGGTTGGAAAAATTGATCGGTGAACTCAGCAAAAAGGGTCATGATGGCGGTTGGCTCAGTGACAAAGAAGCAGCATTTTTGGTCAATAAAGCTCCAACAGTGCCGGTAATATATATCCTACCGAAGGTGCATAAAGATGCCCTTACACCTCCCGGTAGACCAATCGTGTCCGGTTGCAATTCAATCCTTAAACCTTTAGCGCAATATGCTGACTTCTTTATCCGGCCCTATGCCACAGAAACTCCCACCTACATAAGAGACACTACAGCAGTCATCAACATCGTAGAAAACCATCCCTTTGATCCATTGTGCGAATTACTAGTTTCAATGGACATCGAAAGTCTGTACACGAACATCCCACAGACTGATGTTCTGGTGATCATAGAGAATCTTCTAAATAGTAGACCAAGACCCCATGCAGTACCAACAGAGTTTATTTTGGAATGTATCAGAATTTCTCTCTGTGAAAATTTTTTTCTTTTCGAAAAAACATTTTACCAACAACTCAAGGGTGTTGCGATGGGGGCAGTTTATGCCCCAGACATAGCGAACATCTATGTGTCTGACTTTGAAATGCACCACATCCACAATGTATCTAATCCCTTCATGGTCAACATATCATGTTGGCTTAGATACATTGACGATGTCTTTCTGATTTGGAAAGGATCAAAAGAACTACTGACTGAATTCCATGACTGGCTAAATTCAAGGAACCCTAATTTGAGGTTCACATTGGAATGCAACAACCAATATATGAATTTCCTAGACATTTCCATCAGAGCAGATACGGAGAACAAATTGTACACAACTCTCTTCACCAAACCGACTGCGCGGAATACTCTTTTGAAGTATGCAAGTCATCATCCCCAGTCTTTGAAAGATGGACTCCCCTTTGGGCAGTTTCTCCGCCTTCGGAGGAACTGCACCAAAAGAGCTGACTACTTTCTGGAAGCAAAAAAACTGAAAGATAAACTACATTCTCGTGGCTATCCGAATAAGCTACTCAAAAAGTCCCTCAAAAGAGCATGGTACAATGACCGTAATGCCTTATTGGAAGTAAAAGAGAAAAGTGATCAACCTCAGTTGGTTTGTGTAACCACGTTCGGCACAGCCACCAACAAGATCAAAAAAATTGTAAAGAAACATTGGACACTCCTAGCTGCACTTCCTGAACTATCTAAAGAACCTTTATTTTCCTTCAAAAGAGGTTCCAACCTCAAAGACCGACTAGTCCACGCCTATAAGACCCAGGATCAAAATATAGTGGACAACATGCGACAGCTAGTACCGATTATTGGTCACTTTAAATGCAACAACTGTGCAGCCTGTGCAAGTACAATCAATCTCAAATCCTTTGAACTGAATGGCAGTAATTTCAAAGTGAAATGTTTTTCGAACTGCAATACGAGCAATGTAGTCTATTGTATCCAATGCCCGTGCGGCCTGAAATACATAGGCAAAACAACACAAATGGTCAAAAAACGAATATTGCAACATCAATCGAGAATAAGATGCAAGGTTGAGAATGCACCCTTAGTAGACCATTATACAAGAATGAAACACACAGAAAAAGAAATGCTTTGGTGGGTTATTGAAGTAGTAAAACCCACAATAAGACAAGCAAATGTGGACCACACCCTTACAATGAGAGAGAATCGTTGGATCTGTCGTACAGACAACATTAAACAAGGTCTAAATTCTGCCACTGAGTGGCATACTCTATCATGTCTGGTATAATACAGATACATCACTCTCTCTAAGGCAGCCACATGATTAACTGTAATCTACAATCATGTACGTGTTTCTTTAAAATGTACCTCCAAGTCTCTGCACTCAAAATGATGGTGTAAATACGTCTTCCATATCATCATATATAAATTACAATAATCACAAACTATGTTTATCTTTGATCATCTCGATGTCAGAATCAACTCGATCTTCTTTCAGGCATAGTCACCAAGACAGCCACATGACTGACTGTAATCTATAATCATGTATTTGTTTCTTTAAAATGTACCTCCAAATCTCTGCACTCAAAAATGATGGTTTAAATACGTCTTTCATATCATCATGTATAAATCACAATAATCACAAACTATGTTAATCTTTAATCATCTTGATGTCAGAATTAACTTGATCTTCTCTCTGGCATAGCCATCTCTTTATTTATGATTCATTAGGTCATCGCTAATGTTCGGCAATTATTTTTTCCAGGTCAAAATATGTCTATTTAAAATGTTGTTGTTCAATTACAGTGTACATGACGTTGATTTATTTACCAACACAACTGATCATTTCCAATTCATTGATATGATAAGTATATCTTTTGTAATACAAGTTACAGATTTTCTTAAAAACTATTTTGAGCAATGTTGAATAAGAAAATGTTGAAATGTGTCTAACGGCTTTAAGGCGATGTCTTCTGACAGATTCATGCTGATTATTCATGAAAGTGACAAATGGATTTATTCATTGTTGTGCACGCTAAAGGTTTCCACCATCGTTACATTATGATTTTCACGTCACCAATGTTTGTTTAATTTAGCGACTCGTAGATTTCCTTAAAGTACGCGGTAAGATCCTGTCTACACAGATGCACTAATATGTTATCGCAATCTAATAGTTATTTAAGAGTGCCCATAGAGACTAAAATACATCGTAAATCTATGTTGACCCAGGATAGGTAGATAGTTAAAGATGTCCGCTGTTCTCAGGGCTGCGAAGAGAAAATGTGTTCCTGATTACCTAAATACAACAGCATTAAGACCAAACTAAATAGTCCAGGGCCATCTATAACAATATAGCAACATATGGTCGTTATACACGAAAACATGTTAGCCCTGATGAATCTTTAGGTAAAATAAGAAACACAGTTAATACGATCCTATAGAGCTTCGTTCATCTTCAAGATGGCCGCCACATTGTACAAGTAAACCTTATCACCTTACCGCTAATTAGGAGAGACGCCCCTCAATTAGCCAGCTTTAAAATGAGCAAACTATGCCCTTTTGGATTAGGCGCTTCTGACTCAGACGGATTTTTTCGAGCCTGAATACACGAACCAAAATGTAAGTAGCACAGCGTAGACGTCTTTCTAAATTGAACTCCTTAGAAATGCTTATAACATATTGCCAGATCTCAAACTAGCGTCCGTCGCGCTGTTTTAGACCCATTAGATAGGCTTATGATGATGTCTGTAAAGGACCGTTCGACTTCAGTAGTTAATTACGCGAAGCTACCTAACACTACTTTGTTGCAATGAGTTTTTCAAAGTAAGCAGCCGTTTGCAAGGGTCCATACATATTTTAATTAGATCATAATGACGATGTCTGTAAAAGATCGTACGACTTTAGTCGCAGCCACGCTTAATTATGTGAAGTTCCCCAGCACTTTATCGATTGTAAGGAGTTTCTCAAAGTTAGCAGCCGTTTGCAATGGCTCAGACATATTTCAATCAGATCATGATAGATGGATTAACAATGCTCAATAAAGAGCGATTGTCCCTTAAGAAACTTAACTGACTTACGCAAGTTTACATCACCTTTAATGAAATATATTGCAAAACAAAGACCTTCCCACACATGATAGCTTCTCGAGCATAATTGTGTAGCTTTTGGGTCTCAATGAGAATTAGATATATCTGTATCGCAGACGCCTTAGAGAATACATTTACTTCTGTTCCTAAACAAATATTGGTACAGATATCGTTATTTCTGTACGCTGTACATTCCACCTTGACGACCATAAATGTTTTTGAAACAATCTGTTGTATTCAACTTAGTCATCATAAACAATACACTAATTGAGTGGCTTCTTATTCACAGTGCGAAATTCGAAATAACGAGGGTTTCAACTGAGTGAATCCCCCTGTAGGAGAAAGTTTGTCAGCGAATAGGTAGGAGCCATTCCTTTTATTGTTTGATTCCCATTAACTGTGTAGGATTTGGATTTAACACAATATACCTTAAATTTAGGTGATATATTCAACCAACACGCCTTGACAAAAGCATACGAACGCGAATAAGTAACTACGTGTGTTTCCTTGAACCCTTAAAGTAAGCAAATGTCTTTTCTATCATTTTTGATTAGATCAACTTTTAAATCACAATAAATCAAGCGATAATGATCTGTCTTAAGATCTATAAATTTGATTATCACGGTGTTTAAGAAAAAACCCTAAGTTTTTGATTAATACATGAGTCATCATTTTCTTAAATTTGTAAAAGAACATATTTATTATGACCTCCCTGATATGCAGTATCAATTCAGTTATGTTGATTAATTATCATGAAGAGACCACTCTCCACACACGGGTAGTCTAAAATTAATTAATTTTTAAACATTATGTGTTAAATTAATGCAATTGTTTGTATCATGTTTCTATAGGGGTGTTTTGTGCAATTATTTACCGTCCTGAAGATGGTCTAACGGACTTTTGCCTCAAAGACCGAAACGTCGACACCACCATCTAATTCCCCAGTATCAGACAACCACAGTTGATTTCATTTCTTGTATGAAATTAGTCTCTGTTAAAATCATCTGGGAATTGATGTTATCCGATGAAATGTGGTTTTAAGTCATCCCATCCTTCATGCTTTATTGCCGAAATTTATTGTATTCCATGTATTTCTCTTTCCCCCTTTTTGTTTGATTCTGATTTATATAAAAGAATTTGTGATTTATTCACGAAAACAAATCCCGTGTGTGTACCTTTCATAGTTCTGTTTCATATTTGCAATTAAGTTGTTGACAACATTTATGTTACGGGTACAATTGACCTTAAGTACATCCCTAAATCTAGTCAGAAAGGAATTCAACTAAGTGACCACAAACAAAATCCCTTGTTGGCAACCCCACCTTACCTGATTATTCTACAGGCAGCGCCAAGTTTCTCCATGCAGCAGAAGATTGCATTTCAGTTCCATGAAAATGGAATTGAATTCTCCCTTCTCCGACTATGTCTAGCTATTTGGCTCGATCCATCCACAAACCCTTCCACGTCGATTTTGGCCAGCTTTGACTTTTGATCATTATCGCAAAGTTCCTTGGCTTACTTACATCACTAATGTGGCAAAATGGCAAGACAATCCAGATCCTATTTATTACCCCGACAAACTAACAACAGGGACATATGCACATTCTTTTACACTAATAGATGTTTGGAAAGGAAAAATATTTAAGTGATGAAATCATCAGTACGAGTTACTTGTTATTTTAAAACAGCCAACCATGTGGACCTCTATGTCCTGTGGGAGAGCAAGAATTATGACCTGTTAAGCAGGAAAGACAAGGAGGACCACCCCTTGGACACAATAATCACCCACTCTGAAATCATCACAATCATACCTACTGGGTTTACCACCACCTTATTTTTTTTACCCATCAGAGCATAATGCCATAATGATACTGATCTCAATCACCTACACAGTCTTCAAGAAACTCAAGCGTTTAAACTCAACTATCACTTTCCTGCATTTATATCAACTGACCAAATAAAATCAACCAGTTGTACAAATGGCTCCACAAAATGTGTGATTAAATGAGACTGGATCTCCAATACCACCTGCACCACAATGGAGCATTACAGAATACTTTCAGAATTCAGCAACCCACAATGTGCCTCTACAATGCGCCTCAATCTCAAGACTTCTGTAATTTCATTACAGACCACCTTGTTGTCAAAGATAATTTGCTAGAATGTCATCCCGCTATAAAGACACAGCATTTCCAGCCCTCGGATGCCAGAATGTGGACCATTGCACCAAGGAACTATCACCCCACACTTACCTCTGTAAAGCAGCTCTCAGCCTCTGTATTCAACAATCTGGTCAAATCCAGTGGTTCAGTGAGCATACCTTTAGAAGCCTACCTGACACAGACCTTCAAGAACAGAAGAACAGTACTGCTGGTACAATGCCAGCAATAAACATCCTCAACAATTCTTTATCCACTGGCAGTTTCCCTGAAGAGCTCAAGATTTCCTGTAAACAGCTACACATCTATAAGAACCACTGTGACCCTGCAGATCCGGCCAGCTATAGGCAATCTCTGATGCATTGTTTCCTGGAAAACTGACTTAAGGAGCAGCTTTTTCTCAAATTTCCAACTTACTTGAAGAAAACAAGTTGTTATCCCACCAGCAAACATGATTTCACCCAGGGAGAGTCAAATCTGGTTTAATTACTATTTGTGATGATCCAAAAACCACCATGGATAGGAATGCTGTTGTTGCACTTCTACTTCACTTGTCTGCCACTTTTGACTAAGTTCACCACAACACTCCTCCAGAGAGACTAAAATAAAATGAAGTATCATCAGCTGCGGTCCGTGCAGGTAACAGCAGTGGGGCCGGGTAAGGGGGGATTTCGAGGGACGATGCCAAGGGGAAAATGAATTATTTATTTAATTTTCCCTCTGCATCGTCCCTCGAAATCCCCCCTTACCCGGCCCTACCGCTGTTACCTGCACGGACGTGGCTGAGTATCATTGAGTAGATCTCTTTTTAGTTCACTAACAGGTCAAACATTACCTTCCATTCACTTCCTCTCTCTTTAATATTAAAATAGGTGGAACCCACGTTTTAATTAATGCACCATTTTTCTTCAATGTCTTCCTCAGCCCACTATCAGATATCCACAAATTTTCAACCTGATGTTCTACACCTATGCAGACAACATGCAGATCATCCTGAAATTGGAATATCAGTGTGATCACGATTGCTCAAAAGTAACACTTTGGTCTCTGAGCCATTGACCACTGGATGCTCACTAATCACCATAACCTTTTCACTTCCAGGATGTTAGGACACCTCTTTGCATGAGTTTTTTTTATAAAGTCAGCCAAAGTTTATCAAGCACACATACCTCTTTGTACACCCACACAGGCTATGGGGCTTATTTTCATGCCCCTTGCACCACCGGTGCGTCACTTTTTCCCTTATTAAAAGTGATGTACTGGTGGTGCAGGGGGTTTGTAAATAAGCCCCTATATGTTATTGCAGATCATTCATGGCTTTGTAGAGGTATGAGAGCTATGGTTATCAATATCACATTGCCTTCTGAGGATATGATTACAAATGTGAAGGTATTTTCATTTTTCTAACAAATTTGTTCAATAGTTTGGTGCATTTTTCAAAAGGACAAACATAAATCTAAATCCTTAAAGCCATACCAAAGAAATGTTGCCCTGATTGTCTGGAATCCAGCAATATCAATTGTGTGCGAATTTTTTCTAAGGAATGTAGTCTGGCAAAGTCACTGTTCAAAGGTCACTGATGATTTGGTGACAGATATCAAGCTCAGAAATATATGGCAAATATAAAAACTATATAGTTTCTAATTTTGTAAAAACTAAGGAATCTACTAGTACATGTCAGACCTCCCTTCCCTGACTTTCTGGCCAGTTGAACACTGAACATGACATGTGTCTGTTTTTTAAAATGTTATTATCCCAACATGGTTATTCTCTCCAGTTTCCCTCCTGCCAGGACAGATCCTTTCCAAGACTTGTTCTGCTGGGTCTCCGTAGTGTGCAAGTACAAGACATGTATGGGTTTTCGATGGGTTCAGGATACCCAAAGGCGATAAACTAGGTGTAGTGGATTTTGGAAATTTGGAAAGCTACTGCAACAAAATTTTAGTTTAGGCTGTGTGTCTTTTGGTCACAGATATCACCCCTGGACTAGATGAAAATCTACCACAACCATTTTTTTTAGGAGCTACACTTCCTAAGGTCCCGTTCATTTGGTACCTGGCCTCGCTCACTCTGATTGGCTGGTCCAGAGATTGAACTGAATGTGACCTTTTATTAATTTTGAACATTTTGTTCCAAAACATGGTAATTTCCCTTTAATTGTGGTAGACACTGAAGGAAGCAAGTTTTCATAAGTATGCTGCCAATAAGTCCCCAACCCCCTGGGCATGGGTATGGGACACATATATCGAACATTAACTGGACTCCAAAAACAAAGTAAAGCTGACATTAGGAAAAGGTTTTTCGTACTTTCAGCTGCATGAGGTGATCTGACCACATTTATGTTCTCCAGAAGATCGAATAACAATTTCACTAGCACAGGCTTTTACATTTTTTTTATTTAATATGCTGCTAAAACTTTTGCACTCTTCCCAGACCTCAGAATTGGACTCTTTCTCCACTGTTAAATTAAGCACCTTATGGTCTTTTGGAGGTCACACAATAATGATGCAAAACGGTTGTGTGACTGAACCACACATGCGATTACCATACATGCCGGTTCAACGTAGTCTTAACTACACAAGTCTTAACAACGCATATGCCTTTACCATGCATGCCTTTACAATGAAATGTGCGTTGTTAAGACATGCTGTCAAAGACATATGTGCGGTAAAAACTTACCAGGTAAGTGTAACCCCAATATATATACCTTCTAACCTGTTTTTGCACTTTGGTGTGCCAATAAATAATACTAGAAAATGTACCTCTGTTGTGGTGCCATGAATTCTCGCTGGAGGAAGAGGACAAACGAAGAGTTGTTTTTTGATATATATATATATATATATTTGGTTCAAACTTGCTTCTGCAACCCGCCACCTCCTGAACGCAAGGCGCGTCGACGTTGATGGACCTCCGAAGCCCGGTCCAGTAATGTAATATGAACTCCAAGAAGAATGGAATGTCGACGCCGTGTCGTTTGGAAAATAATTTTATGTCAGTTGAAAAGAGTTAGACGCGTTTCGCCTGCACAGCAGGCTTGCTCACCAACAACTCCAATAAAGTTTTTTCCCACCATATACACTCGTGAATCAGTTCCGTGTCACATGATAGACTACTGCTATAGACAGTGAAGACATACTCGTAGTTTTTGAATATCGCGTAAGTTAAACTCGTTTACGCTGTTTCTCAATATGTTGGAAATTCAGTTTTGTGGTTTATACACATCATAATAACATAAACCGTAATCATTTCAATACTCAATTAATGCTATAATACATTTCTTTGGTGAGATTGAATATTGGCATATATGTTTAGAATGACATCTTCAATCAAATACAGTAAAACGATGTTGAATTGACCAGCGTCACCGTAAACTTTCAATGTTGTTTTAAGTGGCTCATATTATGACCAGACCGATGTTCATTGTTGGCAATTAGTATCTCTGGTGAGACTAATCACTGGGCTAGTGCTGCAAGCTAAACATTCTTGGTCCTTCTTCATTAATTAGTACGTCACAATTATTCAACATTTATTACATATGATACTACCCCAGTGGGTTGTCATACTTTTTATCTGAAATATATTAACGCGCCAGTGCGCAAGAGAGTCTGTCAACATCCAAACAGTTCCTAAGTGTGTGCCACAATATATGGATTGCCTCATATTGACATATCTTCACATTATTTCATATTTGTGAAAAGTGAAACCCTAAACCAATTAAAACCATTTGCAGATCTAGAAAAGGAATGTAGGATCGTGAAGAGTGTTCATAAGTACGTATGTAGATCTTCTTCCACATTTAACCCCATAGGAGTTTTTGTATTAAGCTTGATAATATAACTAGATTCTAGTCTTCGAAGGGTTTTCTGCCGATCACCCCCTCTAATATTGATTGGTACAGCATCTATGACAAAATATGTCAGACCACTCACATCTTTGTTGTGCACTTGACTGAAGTGACGGGCAACCGAATAAGATTGGTCCGCATTCTTTATAGCCCGCAGGTGTTGTAACACCCGCTTATGTACCTGCAAGATAGTGCTGCCTACGTACCTCAGGCCACAAGGGCATTGAAGCACGTAGACAGCAAACTCTGTTTTACAAGAGAACTGTCCCTTGATTTTCTGCTCCCTCTTCGTGAAGCCGGAAACATAACTGGTGGTATTCTTCCCAAAAGTACAGGCCTTACACTTCGTGCACTTAATGAATCCATTTTTTCTGGTCAACCATGTGCCTTTGGTCTTAGACTGTGTAGCAGATGGTAACATATTGCTGACTAATGCTTGTCTTAATGAACGAGCCCTTCTAAAGGTGATGAGGGGTTTTCTCTGAACACATTTTTTTTAAATTGGATCATTCCAGATAATATGCCAATGTTTTTGTAAAATGTGGCGTAACTCCTTGTGTTGGTTGTTGAATGTAGTTATCATCCTACAATGGGAATGCCCTGTCCCCCTGCTCTGTTTCTTACTGGGTTTAAAGAGTAGCTCTTCTCTTGATTGCTTTGTGGCTCTATATACAGATGAATCAATGCATTCCTCTGAGTATCCTCTAGCAGAAAATCTGTTTTTAAGACATTCGATTTCCGCCTCCAGATCATCTTTAATGCTGCAATTCCTCATGGCTCGAAGACATTCACCATAGGGAATGCTTCTTACCAAATTAACTGGGTGAAAGCTTGTGGCGTGTAGTAACGTATTGCCATCAGTGGGTTTACGGAATAATTTTGTATGCAATTTGCCTTTGTGTATATACACAGTCAAATCTAAGAAATTTACCTCTACACTACTGATGACACTGGTAAATTTTAAGTTCAATTGATTCGATTGTAAACTCCTTATAAAATTTTCAGCACTGGTGATATCCCCCTTCCATATGACGAAGAGGTCGTTGATGAACCGACTCCACTGGATGACATTGTTCTGCCATTCTTGGGCAAACTGCGATTGGACCACCTGCTCCTCCCACCAGCCCATATGCAAATTAGCATAGCTGGGGGCGAAGCAGGTGCCCATCGCTGTACCGCATTTTTGGTGATACAGATCTTCACCAAAAAGAAAGAAATTATTCTGCAAGCATGTGGTGGTCATAGAAACTAGCATTTCTGTATGGTGCCAAAATTTAGCAGATCTCTCCCCTAGGAAGTATCTAACTGCATTCAACCCATCTTTGTGACGTATGCTCGTGTATAAAGTCGTCACATCTATTGTCATTAACAGGAGATCTGGTTCCCATGGTATAGCATATATTTTGCGCAGGAAATCTCCTAGTATCTTGGATGTAAGAAGGGAGCTTGATAAGTAATGGATTTAGAAAAGAGTCAACAAATTTTGACGTGTGTTCAAAAGCACTGTTTATGGCTGAAATAATAGGGCGACCAGGGGGGTTTTCCAAATCTTTGTGCACCTTAGGTATTAAATAGAATACCGGTGTGGTGGGGTTGGATACTTTTAGATAAGCATATTCCTCCTTACTGATCAAGCCTTGTCTATGCCGTTCAAGTAACTGGGTATTATAAGTATCAAAACTGTCCTGCATTAAAGCATTCTGAGTTTTAACATAGTTACTTTTGTTGCTTAATTGTTTATTGGCCTCCATCAGATATTTTTCTTTGCCCGAGTATACAATTCTTTCACTTCATTCACCACTTCTTGGGCCAACTCTGTACGTCGAATAAAGCTACAGAGTTGGCCCAAGAAGAACAACTGGATATAGGACAGAGTGAAAAAACTGACTTCAAACTACCTTCGAAATTTATGCCTATGACAGCAAGAGACTCTGTAGATATTTTCAATGAATTAGTGGTGAATGAAGTGAAAGAATTGTATACTCGGGTCAACTCTAAGAGACAACCTTCCTCCAAACAAATGAGAGACTATCATGCATTAGTCGCAAAACTCGCTAATGACAAAGAATGTATTGTTCGCAACGCGGACAAAGGAGGGAATGTGGTGCTATGGGGCAAAGAAAAATATCTGATGGAGGCCAATAAACAATTAAGCATCCAAGATACAGGAGATTTCCTGCGCAAAATATATGATATACCATGGGAACCAGATCTCCTGTTAATGACAATAGATGTGACGACTTTATACACGAGCATACGTCACAAAGATGGGTTGAATGCAGTTAGATACTTCCTAGGGGAGAGATCTGCTAAATTTTGGCACCATACAGAAATGCTAGTTTCTATGACCACCACATGCTTGCAGAATAATTTCTTTCTTTTTGGTGAAGATCTGTATCACCAAAAATGCGGTACAGCGATGGGCACCTGCTTCGCCCCCAGCTATGCTAATTTGCATATGGGCTGGTGGGAGGAGCAGGTGGTCCAATCGCAGTTTGCCCAAGAATGGCAGAACAATGTCATCCAGTGGAGTCGGTTCATCGACGACCTCTTCGTCATATGGAAGGGGGATATCACCAGTGCTGAAAATTTTATAAGGAGTTTACAATCGAATCAATTGAACTTAAAATTTACCAGTGTCATCAGTAGTGTAGAGGTACATTTCTTAGATTTGACTGTGTATATACACAAAGGCAAATTGCATACAAAATTATTCCGTAAACCCACTGTTGGCAATACGTTACTACACGCCACAAGCTTTCACCCAGTTAATTTGGTAAGAAGCATTCCCTATGGTGAATGTCTTCGAGCCATGAGGAATTGCAGCATTAAAGATGATCTGGAGGCGGAAATCGAATGTCTTAAAAACAGATTTTCTGCTAGAGGATACTCAGAGGAATGCATTGCTTCATCTGTATATAGAGCCACAAAGCAATCAAGAGAAGAGCTACTCTTTAAACCCAGTAAGAAACAGAGCAGGGGGATAGGGCATTCCCATTGTAGGATGATAACTACATTCAACAACCAACACAAGGAGTTACGCCACATTTTACAAAAACATTGGCATATTATCTGGAATGATCCAATTTTAAAAAAATGTGTTCAGAGAAAACCCCTCATCACCTTTAGAAGGGCTCGTTCATTAAGACAAGCATTAGTCAGCAATATGTTACCATCTGCTACACAGTCTAAGACCAAAGGCACATGGTTGACCAGAAAAAATGGATTCATTAAGTGCACGAAGTGCAAGGCCTGTACTTTTGGGAAGAATACCACCAGTTATGTTTCCGGCTTCACGAAGAGGGAGCAGAAAATCAAGGGACAGTTCTCTTGTAAAACAGAGTTTGCTGTCTACGTGCTTCAATACCCTTGTGGCCTGAGGTACGTAGGCAGCACTATCTTGCAGGTACATAAGCGGGTGTTACAACACCTGCGGGCTATAAAGAATGCGGACCAATCTTATTCGGTTGCCCGTCACTTCAGTCAAGTGCACAACAAAGATGTGAGTGGTCTGACATATTTTGTCATAGATGCTGTACCAATCAATATTAGAGGGGGTGATCGGCAGAAAACCCTTCGAAGACTAGAATCTAGTTATATTATCAAGCTTAATACAAAAACTCCTATGGGGTTAAATGTGGAAGAAGATCTACATACGTACTTATGAACACTCTTCACGATCCTACATTCCTTTTCTAGATCTGCAAATGGTTTTAATTGGTTTAGGGTTTCACTTTTCACAAATATGAAATAATGTGAAGATATGTCAATATGAGGCAATCCATATATTGTGGCACACACTTAGGAACTGTTTGGATGTTGACAGACCCTCTTGCGCACTGGCGCGTTAATATATTTCAGATAAAAAGTATGACAACCCACTGGGGTAGTATCATATGTAATAAATGTTGAATAATTGTGACGTACTAATTAATGAAGAAGGACCAAGAATGTTTAGCTTGCAGCACTAGCCCAGTGATTAGTCTCACCAGAGATACTAATTGCCAACAATGAACATCGGTCTGGTCATAATATGAGCCACTTAAAACAACATTGAAAGTTTACGGTGACGCTGGTCAATTCAACATCGTTTTACTGTATATGATTGAAGATGTCATTCTAAACATATATGCCAATATTCAATCTCACCAAAGAAATGTATTATAGCATTAATTGAGTATTGAAATGATTACGGTTTATGTTATTATGATGTGTATAAACCACAAAACTGAATTTCCAACATATTGAGAAACAGCGTAAACGAGTTTAACTTACGCGATATTCAAAAACTACGAGTATGTCTTCACTGTCTATAGCAATAGTCTATCATGTGACACGGAACTGATTCACGAGTGTATATGGTGGGAAAAAACTTTATTGGAGTTGTTGGTGAGCAAGCCTGCTGTGCAGGCGAAACGCGTCTAACTCTTTTCAACTGACATAAAATTATTTTCCAAACGACACGGCGTCGACATTCCATTCTTCTTGGAGTTCATATTATATATATATATATATATATATATATCCCAGCTTCAAAGTATCAATCCTGCACTCGTGAGGGGTACAAGCCAAAAATGTATTGGTCTTCAAAAGACGCTCAGACACGTTTCGGCAAAACTGCCTTTGTCAAAGGCAGTTTTGCCGAAAATATATATATATTATAGCACACCTGTTTCTATCAAAAACAGGCCCCAAAATGCTCGGGCTCACTTGTAAATAGACTTTTATTGTGGCTTAAGGTAATGCGTTTCGACCATCTCCGCAGTCTTTTTCACAACGAATGCCTGACGCTATTTTGCTCTTTTTATTCCACAAAAATGTTTTAAGTGACAGTGCAAATAATAATGAACAACATGTGTTGCAATATACCATTCATCCTTTTGTCATTCAGTTGGATTGATCCATCTATTTTTGTTTACAATCTTTTCTTGTAATAAAATGAGACCAAATTCAAGTATGGTTGAAATGATTGCAAATATAAATTGCAAAAATACTATTATAAAATATATAAAATAAAATTGAAATTAAACGTGAATCACACCAAATTAAAACAATTCATTAAAATAAAATACTGTATCATTGATGACTATTTCCACATTATGCAGCATTTTGTCCCATGTTGGACTATTGCACATCAACATTTTTTAGATTAAAGTCTTTCTTCGTCTGCCCCTGTTTCAGACTATGTGCGACTGAACTAGATACAGGTACAGTTGCATATGAAAAGGGCAAGTGCCCATTTCTCTACAATATAAAGTGCATAGTGTTAGATGTAATTTTAACATGTATGATCATACTTCTGGCTTCAACACCCTTCTATGTGTCCAGAAGTTGTTGCATGGTGCGTATTCACTTGGATTTTTGATTGTGCAAAACCTGTCTAAAGTGCTTGTGTTTTCTCGTCCTACAATGTGCAAAATTGCGCAAGCTGAACTAGGGCATGACAATCTCCATGAAAAAATGAAATGAAAATAAATTTATTGAGCGCGATTGCTGCCCGGGGGCGTCCAAGCGCTAAGTTGTGCTGAGGCGGAGTGACCAGGAGCGGAAGGATTAAGACACGAAGGATTTAGCAAACAGTAGTGTCTTCAGGTGTTTCCGGAATGAAAGCAGATTTGGATTAGATCGGAGTGAGAGGGGAAGGGCGTTCCAGAGTTTGGCAGTGTTTAGAGAGAACAGCCTGCCACCCGACCTGGCTCTCTTCACTCTGGGAACAACAGCCAGGAAGGCTTCCATCGACCTAAGATTCCTGTTTGGGTGATAGGGGGTGACAAGGTCGTTGTTAATGGGTGGGCCTGTTTTCCAAAAGGCGTGATGTGCCATGCATAACGCCTTGAATGCTACTCTCTGCCTCACTGGCAGCCAGTGGAGACTCTTCAGGGCCGGTCTGGCTGACTGGGATCGTGGAATCTGTAGCAGGGTGCGTGCTGCACAGTTTTGCACGATCTGTAATTTCCGGAGGGTCATTTCGGGAGCCCCCACATACAGGGCATTGTTCGAGTCCAGACGAGACTGAATGAGGCCCTGTACCGCCACCTTTTTAGCTTCTAGCGGTAGAAGTGGAAGGATCTTTCTAAGAATTCTTAGTAGGCCAAAGCATGTGGCGGACAGCTTCATGGCCTGGTTGGTAAATGAGAGTTTGTTATCCAGCCACACTCCTAGGCTTTTAACACTTTCCTTGGGGGTGGGAGGGGTACCCAGAGTACAGGGCCATAGAGAGGTGAAAGGTACTGGGGAGGTTGGGCCTAGGAGCATTAGCTCCGTCTTGTCCCCATTCAGTTTTAGGGAGGAGGAGGTCATCCATCCCTTGACATCCTCTAAGCATTTTAGCAGATCTGCCGGGCATTGCCTGTTATTGCCCGCGGCCAATGAGACCACTAGTTGCGTGTCGTCGGCGTATGACACAATTTTGATGCCATACGGTTCGACGACACCCGCCAGCGGCCTCATGTATACGTTGAACAGCACAGGGCTCAGGGAGGAGCCCTGTGGTACTCCGCAGCTGAGGGTTTTCCTAGAGGACATTGTCTCGCCATCAAAGATCCGAAAGGATCTCTCAGACAGGAAAGACTCAAACCACCTTAGTGCGTCGCCAGATACTCCGATGTCATGGAGGCGGTTCAGCAAGGTGTTATAGCTGACCGTATCGAATGCGGCACTTAGATCAAGGAGGATCACTGCCACTGATCCCCCCTGATCCAGTACCCTTCGAGATTCTTCTGTGACTGCTAGCAAGGCGGTTTCAGTACCGTGCTTCGGTCTGAAGCCTGTCTGCGATGTGTGTAGCAGAGAATGGTTCTCTAGGAACTGAACGAGTTGGGCGTTTATAAACTTCTCCAGAACCTTGCTGACCCAAGGGAGAAGTGAGATGGGGCGGTAGCTCGCAAGATCATCGGGATCTAGGCTAGGTTTTTTTAGCAGCGCCCGCACCATGGCTTGCTTCCATGTCGTGGGGACTACGCATGCAGAGATGGACGAGTTGAGAAGTTCCAGTATTATTGGCAAGGTGGTTATAGATGCCTGCAGCAGGACATCTGGGGGAGCAGGGTCACATGGGGAGCCTGATTTAACTTGGCGTGCCACCTTGTCTAAGGTGTCGAGATCCAAGAGAGGGAAGTGCTCAAGGGAGGGCTGCTCGGGGGGAAGGTGCGGTCCGGGAAGAGGTGAGGCAGTCGCGTCCCGGTTTGTGGCTACTGTTGGGAATGTAGAGTAGATTTTTACGACTTTGTCATGGAAAAAGTTAGCAAGCACATTACATTGGTCCTGGGTTTTATTAGGCGGGGTTGCCGTATTGGGGCTGGTGCATAGCTTTATTATACTAAAGATTTCCTTAGGCTTAGATTTAGCTTCAAGAATTTTATCTGAGTAGTAGGTTGCCTGGGCGAGCCTAATTCCTTTTTTGTAAGCTTTAATCGCCTCTTTGTAGGCGGCCTTTTTGTCCGGAAGGAAGTCTAGTCGCCAGGCTCTCTCTTGTTGCCTGCAGCGGCGTTTTAGTTCCCTCAGGGAGTCGGAGAACCAGGGTGCAGATTTGTGTGCTTTCTTTGAGGAAGATCTGCGAAGAGGGAGGATCGAATCCAATGAATTTGTAATCCAGTCTACAAAATTTCTGTTTGCCACATTTGGGTCTGGGCAGGGTAGTGGACGAGTAGCGTCCAGATTGTGTGACCAGGCAGCCAAGGGGAGCTTTTTCCAATTTCTTCTAGTAGTGACTTGGAGTGGCAACTGGGGGACTTTTTGTGTGGTCCAGGTAAACGGGACCAGAAAGTGGTCTGACCATGGGATGGGGATAGGTAGGTCGGCCGTCAGACCCGGGCAGTTGCTGAATATGGGGTCCAGTAAATTGCCCTTTTCGTGAGTTGGAGGTGACACCAGCTGGGACATTTGAAGAGCTCCAAGGTCCTCTGTTAGTTCTTTAGCGAGTTGGTCTGAGGGGGAGTTGAAGTGGAAATTAAGGTCCCCTAGGACCGTGTGGTTGGCCGAAGCCATGATTCTTTCTGCTATAATCTCTGGAAGAGATCTGTGGAACATTTTTGGTTGTTCTGGGGGGCGATAAATAAGGGTGCCGGAAAAAGAGATATTAGCATTCATCTCAATGCAGAATGCTATGCTCTCACACTCAGGAATGGTTTCTGTTGAGGTGCGGCATTGGTACTGGGTCTTCAATATGATCGCCAGACCTCCCCCTCTCCCTTCCGATCTGTCTAACCGGACAATGTGATACCCTGAAGGTAGAGCTAGTACTACGTCTGGCTCAGAGTGCGCAGTGAGCCACGTCTCCGTCAGGAAAAGTGCGTCTGGTTTTTGTTCCTCTAGCAGCATAGCAATCTGCGTGCTATGTTTGGGTAGGGAGCGGCAATTTAGGGCAAACATGCGGTATGTTTGTGCTAAAATAGACGTAGAGGGGTGGCGGAAGGAATATTTACAGAGCAGGCATTGAGTAGGAAGCTCTGTAGGGGCGTAGATATGGGTACAGTGAGCACCAACTCCACTGCCTATGCTACGAAGGGCCGCCGAGGAATAAGTCCTGACCAGAAGAGTGTGGGGATCAGGGTTTATGGCCCCTGGCCCCGTCTGGTCGCGGACGGGCGCAGACGGGCTTGCCTTAGGCGCGCCTTCGGCGCGCAAACGTCGCGCCCGCTGCGCTCGTCCGCTGCGCTTCCGACCGAGACACATGATATATAGTCGGTCGTCAGGGCGTTGGAGGGGGCGTGGCCAGCAGAGGGGCGTGTCTCGTGACGCGTCTCGCCCTCGTGAGTTGGCGAGTAAATTCAAGGGTGTCGTTGCAGCGTGAGTCCGCTGTTCAGGGGGCCAAAAGTGCAAGTGGAAAAGTATTTAAAATCACAGTATCACAACAATTTTAAAAAGATAATGTCCTAGCACTCCCGGCTTCCGCCTCAGGAGTCCGATGTTAAATGCGACGCCAGGGCAGTTGGCGCGCTATTTATACCGCTTGGTGAGGGGGCGTGGCCAGCAGAGGGGGCGTGTCTCGTGACGCGCCTCGCCCTCGTGAGTTGGCGAGTAAATTCAAGGGTGTCGTTGCAGCGTGAGTCCGCTGTTCAGGGGGCCAAAAGTGCAAGTGGAAAAGTATTTAAAATCACAGTATCACAACAATTTTAAAAAGATAATGTCCTAGCACTCCCGGCTTCCGCCTCAGGAGTCCGATGTTAAATGCGACGCCAGGGCAGTTGGCGCGCTATTTATACCGCTTGGTGAGGGGGCGTGGCCAGCAGAGGGGGCGTGTCTCGTGACGCGCCTCGCCCTCGTGAGTTGGCGAGTAAATTCAAGGGTGTCGTTGCAGCGTGAGTCCGCTGTTCAGGGGGCCAAAAGTGCAAGTGGAAAAGTATTTAAAATCACAGTATCACAACAATTTTAAAAAGATAATGTCCTAGCACTCCCGGCTTCCGCCTCAGGAGTCCGATGTTAAATGCGACGCCAGGGCAGTTGGCGCGCTATTTATACCGCTTGGTGAGGGGGCGTGGCCAGCAGAGGGGGCGTGTCTCGTGACGCGCCTCGCCCTCGTGAGTTGGCGAGTAAATTCAAGGGTGTCGTTGCAGCGTGAGTCCGCTGTTCAGGGGGCCAAAAGTGCAAGTGGAAAAGTATTTAAAATCACAGTATCACAACAATTTTAAAAAGATAATGTCCTAGCACTCCCGGCTTCCGCCTCAGGAGTCCGATGTTAAATGCGACGCCAGGGCAGTTGGCGCGCTATTTATACCGCTTGGTGAGGGGGCGTGGCCAGCAGAGGGGGCGTGTCTCGTGACGCGCCTCGCCCTCGTGAGTTGGCGAGTAAATTCAAGGGTGTCGTTGCAGCGTGAGTCCGCTGTTCAGGGGGCCAAAAGTGCAAGTGGAAAAGTATTTAAAATCACAGTATCACAACAATTTTAAAAAGATAATGTCCTAGCACTCCCGGCTTCCGCCTCAGGAGTCCGATGCATAGTGCATACAAACTAGAGCATTCATACTTGAGTAGCCATACTAGAATTAATGAAGGAGATGTGCCCATTTCTCTACAGTGCAAAGTGCAGTTACTGTAGCTGAAAAAAAGTTCACCAATTTGTAATTATCTAAAGTGCCCTGTGTCCACAATTATTAAAAACTAATATTTCTCATTACATATTATTGTTCAAACTGTCCACAATTTTTAAGAATTAATCCTGAATCATATTATTATTGTTCATAAATAAATATAGAGATCCTCTTCTATGTTCAATGTTGCCAGAACTTTAGTGTTGATTCTAAGGATGTGTTTAGATTCCAAGTGTCTCAAACAGAATCCCCTATTTCCTCCTCTTATTCTACTTGGCATTTGATCAATAACAAAATATTAAAGATTCTCTATTTTACTCCCAAGTACTGCTTAAAAGTGCCTGTCCACTGAATATGTTTGATCTTTGTTTATAATTGCTCGTATATGCTGCAATATTCGCAAACGTACCTTGAGAATTGTACTGCCAGGGTACATTTTTGGACAAGTACACCTCAACACATATACCACAAATTCACTTTTGCAATGTAATGCTTGCCTGATGTTCCAAAGTCCATCTGCGAATGGTATGGCCAATTGCGCAGTATTAACCCCATATTTATAAGCTTTGCACCTTTGGCACTTCTTAAAGCCCCCACTGCCCTTAAGCCATGTTCCTCCCTGCTGCATTTCCGGACTACTTACTACAAGATCGTCCCTCATTGATCTTGCCCCTAGGGAAAGCTATCAAGTGCTTGCAGTGGACTCTCGAACCTATAATAGGATCACTACATAATAGGGGCCAGTGCTTCTGTAGAATCTGTCGCATTTTCACATGCTGTAGCCTGTAATGAGGCGAATCTCCTCTTTTAAATGGTCTGAGCATAGTAATTGATCTCTTGTTTTCAAGTTTGCTTTGATCTTTGCACCTTGCAACACTTTTCATTGTATCCGCGTGCAGAAAACCTTTCTTTCAATTCCTGCTGAGCATGTTCTAATTGTGCTGCACCACTGCAGTTTCTCAGCATAAAGAGATTTTTTGCATATGGAATGCTGTATTTCATGTTATAAGGGTGAAAACTTTGAGCATGCAATATTTTATTCCCAACAATGCTCTTCCTGAAAGTGTTGGTGTGTAATTTGTGTTGGTCAGTATATATAGTGAGATCTAAGAATTGAAATGACTGCACTAATATGGGAAGTAAAATGAAGATTCAAGTAGATGTCATTAATCCTTTCTACAAATCTCTCAGGCGAATTTCGTGACACCGGCCAAATAATAAATAAGTCATCTATAAAACGTGACCATAATATCACATTCTCTGACAATTCCTTTGCAAATGTTTGGGCCAGCACCTGTTCCTCCCACCAGCCCATATGCAAATTGTCATAACTGGGGGCGAAGCAGGTGCGCATTGCCATCCGTCTCAGTTGGTGGAAAAGATCTGTTCCAATCAGAAACATTTTGTTATTGAGACACGAACGGATCATTTCAAGAATCATCTCTGTGTGTTTATAGAGAATGAGAGGCCTAGAGCTCCAAAAATATTTGGTTCCTCGCATGCCAACCTTATAGGAAATACTTGTGTGGAGTGATGACACATCTTGAGTCAATAAATGTGATCATCCTCTCAATTGATGTCGTATACTTTCTTTAAAAAGTCCCTGGTGTCTTGTATATATGATGACAAATTTTTAACTGAGTATTGGCGAAACAAAATCGACATACTTGGAAGTATTTTCAAACAGGCCATCAATAGTCGCAATAATCGTCCGGCCAGAGTTTTATGAATTTGTATCAAATAGAGGATAGGCAACACAGGTGAATCTGTTTTGAGGAAAATAAACTAATTCTGGGTGATTAATCTTAATGACCTTCATCTAGATAATTCTATGTGGAATTTATTTTTAATGTGTGTCTCCCAGTTGCCTATTGGCCTCCTCCACATATATTGTAAGCGGCCAAAAAACAATATTTCCATCCTTATCCGCCTGTCTCACCACTGTGTCTTTCCTTTGACACATTTTATGTATTTGACCCTTATATTGAGTCTGCATAGTGTCTGTAAGCACTTTTTGTGTAGTATGTTTGCTATTTTGCAGTATCTTTAGATCATTTACCACTGCTTCTGCAAACATATCAATTGAATCACGTGGCATCACTGGTGAAAAAATTGATTTAGGTTTTTTTAGACCTGGCTTGTCCAACAGGTTTATCCCTAGACTTTTTGCTTTTTGGCCTTCTGTTTCTGACCTGTTTTTTGGTGGTTTCATGACTCTGGGCACTTTGCCACTGCTGATCATTGCTAAAGTGCATAGGCTCGCCCTGTAAATTGTGTTACGGATTGGTGATTCCTTTATTAGCATATTTGATTTGCTAGTCAGTCCCAAGTACAGTGCATTGTGTGTGCCCAGGGCATGTAAATTAAATGCTGCTAGTGGGCCTGCACCACTGATTGTGCCACCCGCCTAAGCAGCCTGTAAATATAACTCAGATCTGACACTGCATTATCTGTGCGCAGTTTGGTACTACCATGTCGACCACGCAAGTGCACCCACTTGCCAGGCCCTAACATTCCCTTTTCTTACATGTTAGTCACCCCTAAGGTAGGCCCAAGGTACCCCTGTGGGCAGGGTGCAGTATATGTAAAAGGTAGGACATGCTCTGATGTGTGTGGCATGTCCTGAGAGTGAAATACTGACAAATTAGTTTTTCACTATTGTAAGGCTATCTGTTCGTGTAGGATAGAATTGGGAGTTTGATTTTAACATCTTTTAAGCATAAGTGCCCATGGGAACAAGGTAGGAAAATAAAGTTTGATATGCCTGAACCCAGAATGTTAAGATGGATCTTTTAGTAAGGGTGATTTTTACATTCTGTGTTTGAAAATACCACTTTTAGAAAGTTGTTATTTTCTTGCTTAGCCATCCGGTGTGCCTCTGTTAGGTTGTTAGGTTGTGTATTGGCTGTCTGGTTTTGGAGTGACAGGGGCTGGGGATGTGCATTCCCTTCAGACAGCCACTTGGAGGGTTGATGTGTGTCCTGCCTTTCCAGGGTGAGTCAGGGCTGTAGTGAATAGATCTGGGCTGCATTTAGAGTAGGGGGAGGAGATTCCTTTCACACCTGAATGGGCCTGGTCTGCCAAGGACAATGCAGTCTTCACCTCCTGCCAGGAAGCTGCACCAGAGAGGACAGAACTGGGTTTTGCTGGGCTCAGGGCTTCTCTGCCACCAGAGAACAAAGGAGTTTGCTGTATAAATATTGGGGCCCAGACCCCAGAACTTTAGATCACTTTTGGACTTCAAGAGGAACCTCTGCCAAGGAGAAGAGCTGTAGAAACTGGAGGAGAAGTACTGCCCCTTTCCTGTGCACTGTCTGGAGTTGGCCTGCAGTGGCTGTTTCTGCTAAGGAGAGGGACTGTGTGTGCATCATGCTTGAGAAAGTATCTCCAAGGGCGTGAAGTGGAGCTTCCCCCCTGTTCAAGAGGTCTCAGGAACAGCAAAGACCTCACCGTCCTTCTGGGCACCGTCTCTGGTTCCGCTGGTTCCAGTCACCACAGAAGAAAAGGGCAACCTACTCCGTCACCGAGTCCGTCGCAGACTCCGTGTCCTGAAGGCACCGCAGAGAGCATGCCTCGCAATGCAACCCTGGTCTCACCAACTCAGTCAGCGAGCTGCTGCTTGCACCACGTCCTGTGGGCACCGCACTCTGCACCGCTTCGCTACAGACTTCACCAACTCCGTTGCTCCCCAACTCAAACATTAACCGGCTCCGTAGCTGCACCGTGACCTGCCAGCACCGCACTGAGCACCGCCTCACCCTGCAACGCAAGCCTTGGTCTCACCGACTCCATCAACGAGCCGCTGCCTGCACCAAGCCATAAGGACACCGCACGCTGCAACGCTTTTCTCTCACAACGCAACCACGACGGTTGCCCTGACCAACTGGCATCGGCGCGTTGGCCACAACAAGAGAGGTACTGTCTCCAAGTCTGTCGACGCTTTAGCTAACCCGTACCGATGCGGTTGGCTGGAGTTGTTAGATTCTGTCATGTTCAGTATCGCGGTAGCCCCAAAAGGAGCCACTGAGTCGGAGGAACTGTGCTCTCACTTTATTCCGACCGCCTCATTAATATGCATGAGGCATGCAATTTGGGACCCCATTGAGAATCGCAAACAGTGTCTCTGACACTGTTGTACATTTATGTTTGGGCCCCAACGTCTTCTGAGCTCATCTGTTGTCAATACCTGCTGACAGGCAAGGCCATGATGCTGCAGAGTGAAGGGCATGACGTTTCAATGAATGGGACAAGCCCTTGTAACCCTAAGAACCAGGGTATTCACAAGATATAAAAAAAACAATAGTTCTCGTCGGGAGAAAGGTTTAAGAGCAGCAACTAGTTGTGAATTTGAACAAACAAATAATTTTTCAATGTGATTTACAGTTGGGAGGCCCACAGTATAAAAGAACTTGAGAGGAATGAAGATCATAATACTCTATATATTATTATCACCTATGATATAATGTAGTCAATACAAAAGTAAAATATTATAACCACGTAGTATCGTTTTTGGGACAGTGCAGTGACAATTGTGATCAGTGAGGTGCTAATAATTTTGTATACTTAGGAAGAGAATATAAAACAAATAATACACTGCTCAGATCACGCAGTATTATATCGGATAACCTAGTGTACAAGACAGAACATTCCTGGTTGTGTACAATATTGAATATTAAAGAACACTGCAGTCCGTATTGCAGAAGATTGTCGATGTTTCAACCCTAATGGTGTATTTAACGGGGCCCTCATTGGGACATTGTCAGAAGGCACTTAAATTAGCAACCTAAAACAGCCCTCATGCAAAACGGCAGGGAATGGAAGCTAAGAGTCATGTAGTGTCAGAGACAACCGAACCAAGGAAACCTGTCGGAGATGGAAAGGTATTCTATAAAGCACTATCCAGGTCCAAGCGATCCGATAAAACGGAATTCAAATGGTCATGGTAGGGAGAAAACAACCTGGTAAGTACGGGTCATTAGAAAGAGGATATGAAAATTGATCAAAGTAATAAAGCCTAACTTAGGTGGCTGTTGGGATCTTATCTGCCCTCGGTGACCCAGAGCAAAACTGGAAACTGAGGAAACATAGAACAGCAGGAAAGGGAGACTATGTGGATACCTGGAGCGACGGGGTAAATAAGTCCCACATCGGTCAGCAAAAATAACGTGCAGGCAAAGGTCGGAAGGCAAAAATCCCTTTGTCCTGCTGCAGAACTAATAGTGAAGTGGCGGCAATGGATTCCGTTCCTGGAGCTCAACCCTTCGTGCAGTTGCATTTTAGATGTATGAACAATTGAGATAAATGGATTACTCCTAACAAGGCCGGCTTTAGCGCTGGTGGCGCCCAGTGCGACTATCATTTTTGGCGCCCCTGCACCCCACATTATTTTCTATAATCATAAGCTATTGCTAAACACAGCACCCCTCCCTCAGGTCGGCACCCCCTCAATAGGTCAGCGCCCAGTGCGGCCGCATCAGTTGCACTGCCCTAAAGCTGGCCCTGACTCCTATTTGTTGTAAAAGAACGAACAGGTGCATTTTGATGTGTCACAAACTGTTCAATAACTGGTTAATTTGTCACAAACTGTTCAATATTCGTAAAATTCCCACATTGTTTATATAATTTCTGTCTATGTGTTAGTGGTGGATTTTCTAACTCCATTAAGATTTTGACTATTGGTGCAGTATTCCAAAGAATATGTGTTGATATGTTAAATAAGTTTTAAAAAAAGGTTGAATATATACTATGAAAACAATGTGTTTATGTTAATTACATTTCTTGATCAGAGAAGGTGGCCTGGAGCGTCAAAATGGTGATTTCACACTAAGAGTGCTCCGGACACCACCGTTATCCGATCCCATCCACATGCCATCAGGATGTCCCTTGCCTTCTAACAGCTCCCAACCGTACCCTGGACCTGCCCTGCCTGCTGCCTTAACCTGTGGAGATGCCGAGGCCCTGTTTGCCCGACATGCCACAATACTCCTCTCCATCCAACATGGTGGCCAGCGTGGGCCTGGAGCTGCCGTGCTGCTGAGCCTGCGGGTTGCGCGGTCCATGTCAGGCTGCCACACTGTGGCCTAGACTGAAGCCTGCACATCCCGACCGCCGCCTGCTTGAGGGGTCCCCTCTTGCCCAGTGACCCCTTTCTACCTGTGGTCCTGGGGCCTGGGCGTGATGTGGAGCTGATCTGCACATTTCGCCTTGTCCAGGGGAGCTGCGGCTGAGCCTGCCTTCGGGGGCCTTTCCACCCTGTCAGCTTTAGGGGCGCTCGGATGTCTGACTCCCTTGCCATAATCAGTGACTACTCCCTGTGGGGCAATGGCCTGGTGCCGAGGGGCTGATGAGCGGATGTCTCGCCTGGGCCCTGGAACTCTGCTATGCAGTTTGGTCTGCCTGTGTGCTGTTGCCCGGCCCTCGTGGACCTCACCTGCTGACGACATTGGTATGTACTGATTGGGCTGTGTGTCATGGCCCGGGGGTGGGATTCTCCCCAAGTGAGCAAGTTAGTGCCGTGACCCCCCTACCAGCCCTGCAGTCCTCACACTTCAGCTCTCCAGTACAGGAGCGCAACCTCCCTGGGAGAGTGCCCCTTACAGGCCCCCCTGAGTCACCTCTGCCCCTGGGACACTGTTGATGATATTTTGGGGGCTTGTGGTCCGCGTGGCTTGGGCTTACGCGACTGCTGCGAGTCCCTGGGGCTATCAACATGGGAACACCTTACTTGCCGGTCTGGTCTCCAGCAGCTTGGTGCTTCACCCGGTCAGCCAGCCCACGCCTCTAGGACTGTGCAGCATTTTTCTTTGGGGGGGTCCAGCTGCCACAACCAGCAGTCACGCGCTTACCCAATGCCTTGATATGCTGCTACCCCACTGATCTGCCTGGATTGGACACTGAATCCTAACAGAATAATAGGCCTGAAATCGCCTGGGGGGCCCGCCTCTACAAAAATATGCTGCACAATGCTCTGTCACGCTTGGTGAAACTACCACCCTATGGGCATACACCAAATACCAATAAAGGTGAAATATTAGCACTCCTTGTTTGTATGTATTTTCTGAGCTTGATAAATCAAATTTTGCGTGCAGCTGCGGGTATCGCCCTCTGGTCCTTAGGGCGTGTGGGATAAATTAATGAACATGCGCTTCCCTTCTTGGGAAACGTCCCCTTGGCGCACTGCTAGAAAACCACTAAGGTTTAAACGGTTAACCAATGAAATTTAAATAGAGTAATCTTCATTTAAAACAAAGTTCAAACTCCATATAATCTTGAAGTATTCACTGAGTTTATTTCAACTTCCTCAGGTTGGTTTGAAAAACGATCAATGTTCTCTCATGAATTGAGACACTGTCTCGTATAAATATTAATCCATGACCCAATGCATTTCGGACTGGTTTAGCCCTTCGTCAGGGGTATCAAATCTACAACAAAAGAAACAAAAAAAGTCAAAAAACAAGCATACTCCGGCAGTCTTAGAATTCATACCATAATGATGCTGATGAAACTAGCTGATTACCTATCGATTGTGCAGGTGACGAAAGAATAAACATGCAAATGAAACGTTCAAATAAATGTGAAGGTGGATTAGTTCTAAAGAATTATCAAAGTGAAATGTGCTCTCATAAAAGCGTGTGAATAAAAGGTCTTGTCTCGTGAATACACCGAGTTCATAAAAGAAAAAGAGAAAGAGAAACGATATGCGCCACAATGAAAACCACCCGACAATCGTGATGAAAAGAAACGTTACGTGGATGTGCCCGTACCATAGGAACCACCAGATTGAAAGAGGAAAAGGAAAGTTGATACGAAAGTCGTGAACCTCTCCCGGCTCGTGTGGCAGGCATTATACGACGATTAGGAGTGATAGCAAGTGGTGTACGCGCGCAGCGTCTTCTAAGTTGAATTGAAAGTCGCATTAGAGCTTCATGAAAATGAAAATAAATATAAGTGATGTACCTCTCCCAGCTCGTGTGACGGCATCGTGAGGCTATTCTGAAGTGATCGAGAGTGATTAACGTGAGCAGCGTGTTCCGAAGTGTGTTTAAAACCGGCTGAATGGTTCACGTTAGTAATTAGTGAAAATAAAAAAAGGACTAATGTGAGTTGAGATGTTCACGTAGCGTGGCCATCTTGGAATGGTGAATAAAAGGAATAAGTAACATAATATGGCATGACTCATGAGAATTTCATATCTAGAGGCAATAATTACAAAAAAGCAATTACAAAAAACAACTATATTCTAAACGATCATTCAGACCATTCGGTTGAAGAGAGTCCAAACCTTTAATCCAATACAGTTCTCTGCGTAGGAGTAATTTATTGGTGTCGTATCCTTCTCTGGGGGTGACATTTTCTAATACCAAAAAACGTAATTGACTAACATTGTGGCAATTATCTTGAAAATGGGTAGCAACGCTTGATTTCTGATTGTGTGTGCATATATTGGACTTATGTTCGTTTATGCATACCTTCATTTTTCGTATGGTTTTCCCCACGTAAACTAGTCCGCAAGGGCATTTCAACATGTAAATTACATTTGTAGAATCACATGTAGCTGTAGTGTAAAGCTTGATCTTATATCCTTTCCTGGGATGTGTCATAGTGTTTCCTGATATTATGTCATTGCAGTTATGACACAGAACTGTGCCCTTGTATTATTGGTGTTGTCTGATGGTGATCATGCTTGATAAGATTTCTCTGATGTTTTTACTCATTTCGTAAGCAAAAAGAGGTCTTTCACTAAATATGCCAATGAAATCTGGTTCTGATTCTAACATTGGCCAATATTTTAAGATTAATTTCTTGAAAGCAGGATTTGAGGTTGAATATTTAGATACCATTACCATTCTGTCTTCGGTATTAGGACATGTTTTAGGCTTTAGTAGATCTTCACGCGTTTTTGATTTTACTCTATTCACCGCTTGTGTGAGCATATCTTGAGGATATTTTCTATCTGTAAATCGTTTTACCATATTCGCTTGATTATTTTCCAAATCTTCTGGTTGTGACACAATTCTTTTAACACGCAGAAATTGCGAGTACGGCAAGTGTCGTTTTAAGGGTTGTTGATGGAAACTTGTGAAATGGAGTAGATTGTTTCTATCAGTGCTTTTTCTGTATATATTGGTGGTGAGTCTGTTGGATTCAATGGAGATTTTTACATCCAAGAAATGAATAGACTTGTTGCTAAATTCATGCGTGAATTGTATTTGTTGATTCACTGAATTCAATTGGTTGATAGCTTGTGTCAATTCTGTTTCAGTGCCTTTCCATAAAAGGAATATGTCATCAATGTATCAAACAAAAAAAAGTACATTCTTAAGCCATATGTCGTTGGACAAAATATGTTCTCTTTCATATTGATGCATAAACAGATTGGCATAGCTGGGGGATGCACAATTGCCCATAGATGTAGCGGTTAGCTGTAAAAAATATTCATCATCCCAGGCAAAGTAACTGTGGTAAAGTGTGAAATGTGTTAGTTCCATCTTAGGCTTAGTACTTCTGTAGGGAGAGATACACTGCAACCAATCCCCGAGTGTACACCCTCCCCTAGGCCTGAAACATTATCTGCGATAACTACGAGCAAAACTCATATGACACATCAGGGAACAGTTCCTAAAAGAAAGCGTGAGGGCAAATTGAAAGGAGGGAAAAAAGCGAGATTGGACCGCATACCCAATAACGTCTCAAACACGCTGACTACAACTTCTAGATGCCCACCCACAAATAACGGGAGGGCATCCATCATACCCCCAGTGACATCTCCCTCCCATTTCGATTCTGTTCTTCCTTCTTTAGAAAGGGGTGATGGCCCGACCTAGAGACTGCCTGCTCTATAGATACTCCAAATGAAGTCCTTAAGGGATTTTTGATTTCGATGATGGCCAGGTTCGATGCCATTGATGCAAGGCTAAAGGAAATAGAAAGGGCAATTCTAGATATAGTCAATCCACTGGGGAGTGGGGGTAAAGTCTATAATGCATCTGCGGGTAAATTGAGAGATTATCAATCTGCTACTCTCACTACACTTACAGGCCCGGCACCTCCCCTCGCCAGAACGGAACCTCTCCCACTTAGTGCATCACTTCTCACACCCAATCTTCTTCCCTCTACTACTCCTGTTTCCTTACCTGTGCAAACCCAGCTATTCACTACACATAGAGCTACACGAATGCCTAATTCAAACCCTACAGATGAAGGTGAAGCCCATGGGGACCTTGGTAATCGTGCTGGCGAAAAGGGGGCTAGTTTGAATTGGAAAGATGTGATTAATCTTCCCCCTGAAGTATCTCCCTATGTCATCGTTTTAGCTGGTGTCCCAGAGCTCACTAATCCTGATTTAGAGACTTATGATTCTCTTAAAAATAAAGTGATTAGTTGGCTCAACACACATAGGCCTCTCCCCCCTAATATAAGCTCTAGGGTTCTAATGGTTAGGAGGGTTTCATGGTTGGGAACTAGTACAAAGAATATTACGGGAGATTGCATTTTGGTGAATTTTAGAAATCCTCAGACTGTTTCTTACATCTGCAACTGGTTTGGTAATGGCGGAGCTACCTCTATTAAATCATTACCATTGTCATTCTTCTATCCCCCAACCAATATCGTTTCTCACTTTGAGTCCGACAGTAATTGGACTAGGGTTGGTTCTACTTCGTTTAGAAGAAGACAGAGGCATATCCATTTTGATGTGCCTATTCGTGATGATTATTTGTGTAATAACAGGTATGCTTGCCTGGAGGAGGTTGACTGACTAAGTCCAGAGGTGGTTTCTTCTAATTCCCTCGTTGATGTGATGTCATCCCCTAAGCAACTCTGTACCCGCATTTCCCCCATTATTACTCCTCCGATTGCCCGGCTGATTCCGAGTCTACTCACTTCATCTGAGGAACTACGCCCTAGTATAAACCAATTACCCCCACACAAAGTCCTCTCCTGGAATATAGCTGGCTTACCTAATAAGCTTGATTGCCCTTTATGGGGTTCCTTTATAGATTTACATCACATATGCTGTTTCCAAGAGACTTGGGCAAGAGAAGACTGTCATCGCTTGGGTTTTGCCTCCTTTTCCATCCCGGCTGTGTGGAGTGGTAGAGGTCGCCCTTCTGGTGGCCTATCTATCTGGGTTGCTACTCATCTTGGTTGCAGTGTTACGACCTTGGCAACTGGGTCAGAAGATGTCCTTTGTGTGTTATTAGATTGGTCCACAGGCACAAAGTTAGCAGTAATTAATGTGTATTCCAGGCCCATGAATGTGTGTGCGGAATCTGGGGTGATTGACATTTTATCTAATGTCTTAAACAAGATCCCTGAGGGTTCAATGCTTATTGTAGCTGGTGATTTCAATTCACACTTTGAACCACTTCTGGGTTTGGTGGACCAAACAAACCTTGATGAGGACGAAATATGGCACATTCCACAGGTTGATGGCCCAATGGTTAGGTCTTGGGCCCCTTTGGCCATTCAAATTACCTCTCTGACTATGACCCATTCAATTAGGGCCTGTAATGGCCGTACTGCTTCTGATAGACCCTCTAGGCCTACGTTTAATCACTCTGGGCGGGAGGCCAGACTTGACTATATTTTTGTTCAGTGTAAGGAGTGGCATAGAGTCTTTGATTTCAAGGTCTTTCCAAGGGGAGAGAGTGACCATAATCCCTTGGTGTTGGAATTATCCTTATTGGGACTCTGCCCGGGGGACTCTTGTCTATCAGCCAAGTCTCTAATGTCGAATAAAGTTATATTGACTAACAATAAACGTAGACTTAAATGGGCGAAACTGGCTGGCAACCAAAAAGAACTCTCCCAAGTCTACGTGAGGGCTGGTCACGCATTGAATGATGTAACAAAGCTTATGGAGCATCCCTCCTCCCCCGACTACTATGGGAAATTGGCGGAGGTCAATAAAGAATTATTTTCTACTTTAGCTGATATATTTAACCCACCTGCTCGTTGCACTAAAAGGACCTATAGTCGGTCCAAATGGTATAACAGGGCGTGTAGATCAGCTAAAAGCGAGTTGCTGGATGCAATAAAAAAGGAGGATAATAGGGAGGAGATTCAACAAAAGAGATGCAACTATAAGTCCCCAATATATCATGCCAAACTTGAGTGGGCATCAGAAAATTGGGTTAAATTAACATCTGCCCTCCAGTGCAGAGACTCACGGAGATTTTGGCTGGTTGTCTCTACTGGCTCAACCGAACCTGTCCCTGCAGTCACTTCAAATATTGCCCCTGAAGCTTGGGAGGAACATTTCAGCGCTTTATATAGGGGAGTTTATTCTTCACCTTTATCTATTCGGTACGTCCCTGTTCATATTAACTTCACCCTGAGCGAGGTTCAACTCGCTATATTGACGCTTCCGGCGGGAAAAGCTCCAGGCCTGGATGGTGTCCCGGGCGACTTGTATAAACACGAACCAAGAGTCTGGGCACCATATCTCACTATATTATTTAATGCAATCCTCGGGGGTATGCCAATTCCCCCTACTTGGTTGGGTGCTGAAGTCGTCCCGATTTACAAAAAGGGGTCCCCCCTGCTCCCTGGTAATTACAGGCCCATCAGCCTGATCGATTTGGCCCAGAAACTCTTTTCAAGGCTGATTCTAAACCATCTCTTGGATTGGATGGAAGAGTTTGAGATCCTGAGCCCTTACCAGGCTGGATTCAGAAAGAGCATTTCAACAACTGACCAGATCTTCAGACTATGCATGCTTTTTTGGAAGACCGTAAGGGTGGAGGGGGGTTCCCTCTACACCATCTTTGTTGATTTGCGTGCGGCTTTTGATCTGGTCCCATGCATGAAACTCTGGACTGTGTTGCAGGACTTGGGCCTCCCAGCACCTTTATTGCAGATTATAGTGGGTCTTCACACTAATAATTTCGCAAAGGTTAGGTGTGGGAGAGAAGGTGGCTTATCAGCTAGCTTCCCCGTTGGAAGGGGGGTAAGGCAGGGTTGTGTCTTGGCACCAACCCTGTTTTGCCTCTACGTAAATGGTCTTATCTCCCACCTGAATGATGTACCAGACAGAGATGCCCCACGACTCGCTGGCATAGGTGTCTCAGCTATTATGTTTGCTGATGACACCTTGCTACTTGCCAAGACCCCTATGGGTTCCCAGCGTGTTCTGGATGGTTTTGTCTCTTTCTGTGTTGACCGGGGGTTAGAGATCAACACGGATAAAACAAAATTTATGATCTTTAATCCCCCTAGGTCAACCCGTTCTAATCCTGTTATTCACGGCATTAGTCTAGAAAGAGTCCATACATTTGAATACCTGGGTTTGACCCTGAATGAAAATATGTCATGGTCCGATCATCAAACAAAATCAAACCTAAAGCTGACTCAAAAGGCGGGGGGCATTTTAAAATTATCGAAAGAATCCATGATACACCCCATTGGTCCACCGCTAGAAATCTATAAAATGCAGGCACGGGGGGCAGTATTATATGGTGGCGAACTGTGGGGGAATAACTGTGCCCCTGACCTTCTTGTAACGGAAAACAAATTCCTGCGGAATTTGGCCGCTCTTCCATCGAGCACACCACTCCTCCCTCTTAGGCTTGACATGGGACTAAGATCAATTAAGGAAGAACGAGGTGTGAAGCCCCTAACCTTCTGGAGGCAACTTTGGACAACCCCCGAACTCTCGAGTTATCGCCGTGAATTCATGGAGTTATACCAACATACAGCTCTACGTAAAATTCCATGGCTCAAGTACATAAAGGAGGAGATAACGGCGATGGGACTACGGCCTCTGTGGACAAATCCTCAAGAGGCATGCAGTACCATATCTCGGAAAAATATGGTTGCCCAGTACTATGACCGTAATTTGACTCTCTTACTCGCGCTTTTAGACATTGTCACGCTTTGCCATTCATCTGAGCCCGCCGTGAGGGGAACGGCCAGCGCTTGGGGGAGCATCAGGTCCTTACCTGCAACGATTTTTGCCAGCATTTTTCACCGCCGTGAGGGGAACGGCCTGGTAAACTACCACTCCCAGCATCCCTAGCGCCCGACGCCCGACGCCTGCCGCTGCTGTCATCAGGCAGCGCCGGGGCACTACTTGAGGCTGTGAGCTGCCTCGCTGCGCGGGACGCGCTTTTAGACATTGTCACGCTTTGTCATTCATCTGAGCCCGCCGTGAGGGGAACGGCCAGCGCTTGGGGGAGCATCAGGTCCTTACCTGCAACGATTTTCGCCAGCATTTTTCACCGCCGTGAGGGGAACGGCCTGGTAAACTACCACTCCCAGCATCCCTAGCGCCCGACGCCTGCCGCTGCTGTCATCAGGCAGCGCCGGGGCACTACTTGAGGCTGTGAGCTGCCTCGCTGCGCGGGACGCGCTTTTAGACATTGTCACGCTTTGCCATTCATCTGAGCCCGCCGTGAGGGGAACGGCCAGCGCTTGGGGGAGCATCAGGTCCTTACCTGCAACGATTTTCGCCAGCATTTTTCACCGCCGTGAGGGGAACGGCCTGGTAAACTACCACTCCCAGCATCCCTAGCGCCCGACGCCCGACGCCTGCCGCTGCTGTCATCAGGCAGCGCCGGGGCACTACTTGAGGCTGTGAGCTGCCTCGCTGCGCAGGACGCGCGCGGGCCGCGCCCGGGCGAAGCCCGGGCCAAGGGCGGGCCCGTCCTTGCCCGTCACTGACCGGAGTTGGCCGGGGCGGGGCCACCCCTCTAAGCTGTGCCATACCATCATTGGTCTCCCCAAGGTACTGTGGACTTTGCTTTCCAACGATCCTTTGGCACCATCCCAGGTTGTTAACCCCGTTCTTTCCTGCTATACATCTGCTGAGCACTGCGGCAGTCGGCCCCCCTATGCTAGTTTGCTCATTTTGTCTTTACCCAGACAGTGCAGCCATTGTCCATTGTCTATTGTGTAATAGGGTCAATTCTGAGAACTTGTAATTACCCCGGGTTTAATCTGGGCCTGGCCTGTGCCTGCCTGTGTTTGGACAAGGCTGAGTTTGTCTACACCTTTTGGCCTTTCTCTCACATTTTATTGTGTCCTTTATCACCGCAGGCATCCACCTATTACTATAGTTTGGGGCTTGACATAGGTATTGCTTGTTTCTATTCCATTCTAACATGCCTCTAAGGTCAGGTAAAGACCGTACAGTCCAACTGCAAACTTCCAAGGGAATAGTTTCTGGCCCACTAGATGCCTTTATAACCAGAGCTACCGGGATCCTAGAAAAATAAATAGCAATGACCGAGAAAAGGCTCTCCCTAGATTTAGTCAGCGGTAAGCGTTCCTCCATAGGTGCCCTTGCTACAATTTCTAGCCCTGCAGCCCAAGCCCCGTCTAATTATTTACATCCAATAACGACAGAGGCACTGATGCATGCTGTGGGAGATGGGGTGGATTCTCTACATTCGATAGACAATCTTGATTCGAGCTCTGATGTTACCCAGTACAATGGGTCAAATGTTAGTGGCATAGACAGAGGGGACACAATTAATAATTCGGTGCCGAAGCCACCAGAAGTGTCTGACTCCGTCAAAAAAAAAACCTGTAAAAGGAAAAATACCCAAAGCAAACATGGGGGGAGAGTACAGAAGCTGCCTAAATCAAATGCTTCTAATAAAACCAATGCAGCTGCTCCACAGTTTCACAATGCTACACACCCCCCCTTGGTACCTCCCAATGTATTGTGCCCCACTCTAACCCCTATCGGCTCATCTGACCCTTGCCCCACTTGCTTTAACAGCGATGAAATCCTCCTGGTAAAAATGGAGGCCATGTTCAAAACCCTCCTGCGCCCCGTCTTGGAGCAAACAAGGTTGATGTCCATCAAAATCGAAGCCTTGGAATCTGTCGCGAACATGAACTTGCGCCTACTCCACAAGCTAACTGCCCCCCCCCTTAGTAGTGGGGGCCTCCACCTCTCAGGCAAACATAATTAACAACACAGACAATGTGAGCCTTGGTAAAACAATGGGGGTTGCAAAAACAACATCTATGGCACAGGTGGTTTCCAAGGATATAGATAGCACCGCTGGTGCTGACATCCTGGTGCAGGAATCTAGTAAGACCTCCTCCATGATAACAGTGCAACGAGCTCAAACTGGTAGGGTGGATGACAGGGCAAAAGTTGCACATAGCACCTCATCCCAGCCCCCTTTAGGAAAGCCAACTACTATCCGTAACCCCACAATTCATAACGGGGGAAACATTGTTAAGGGTGTTCACCCCCGCACTGACCTACCCCCAGAATCTAATCAATATGCCATTGTGTTAACTGGGGCAGCACCCGTCAAGGAGGGTGTTAAAGAGACAGACAGGGACCTACGTAATAAAGTAGTATTTTGGCTGAATAAAAATCGCCCTCTCCCGCCATCTATTTCAACCGAAATCCTATTAGTAAGGAGAGTTGATTGGGTGGGTTTTGGGACTAAAGATTTAGAGGGTGACTGCATTTTGGTATCGTTTAAGGATCCCTGGGTGGTAGAGTCTATTCGAAGGGAAGCAAGGTTTGCAAGAATGGGGGATGTACAAACACTGGATCTTGCTTATTTTTACCCCGATAGACATTCTAAACTCACACCAGGCCCCCGTCCTAAGCGATTATTAGATAGGAGGCGTTCGATTGTGAGAACACCTTATCACTCCCAACATCTTCAACTTTTCAATCGTTACGGCCCTCTTTCTGACCTTGAGGCTGTCGATTGACTACATTTACCAAGTAAGGAGTACAGTATTGTGGAGAGCCATAGGAATGTAATATCTGTGCCCGGCAGGATGGAATCTTCTATGGGGCATGTTGTTGGGGGGGCCCATTGTTAAATCTTATGGAGGGGTCGGTTGAAGCAACAACTGAGGATATATCAGAGGAAATCATGGGGGTGGTTGGTGCTTGTATGACCCCAAGACTCGAGTTACGGGCTGAACCTGTGAAGGTAGTGGAGATCCCAGCCCCCACTGTGCCAACGATCCAATCATATAAAAGTAATGTAACACCTCCCCACGATATTCTAAAGGTAGCCTCCTGGAATGTGGCTGGGATCAAGGGCCGGCTACACTCAGAGGAGTGGTTGGAATTTATAGATACCTTTGATATTATATTATTCCAGGAAACTTGGGCTACGGCCCCAATCCACAGGGTTGGGTTCATCAATTTTTCAAAACCTGCAATCAGAGGTAGCAAAGGGCGCGCTTCAGGGGGCCTACTGATCTGGGTGAAGCAATCCTTGGGAGTCCATTTAACGGAAATTTTTCTGGAACATCAAGACCTCATGGGCACCAAGTTGAGCAAAGCTGCCCACCGGGACCTGTTCATTATTAACATCTATGCACGAGGCCTACCTGGAGGCCGCTGCCCTGGTATTGTCGATGTAGTTGATAGGTATCTTGATAGTTCAGGAAGTGATAATCTTTTTGTCCTTGCGGGCGACTTGAACTGTACCTTTGAGCCGCTCCAGGCAGTTGGGGACAGTTGGGGGTCCTCAGAGGATGCAGTTTGGAACATTCCCGACCTATCAATAGATAAAATCGCCAAAGGGACTGAGGCAGCTTTGAATTGGATGGCCCTATGTTTGAACAGGGGCTTAAGGGCAGTTAATGGCCGCTCCTTATCAGATCAATGTGCCTGCAATACCTATGATAATGGTTTAAGGAAAAGCCGTATAGATTATATTTTGCTAAAGTTGGAACTCTGGCATTATATGATCGACATGGAAGTGGTATCCCGCCCAGAAAGTGACCACAACCCCCTGTCGCTCAGTTTAAGGTTTCTGGGTTCTGATAGATTGAAGAACCCAGATACTCTTAGGACAGGAGATCTCACCTTGACCAATGACAGAAGAAGGCTGAAATGGTCTAGGATAGTGGGTGATGCCACCCTCCTTGAAAGTATTACAAAATTGGTTACCCACACGGTGAACGAACTTATGGCCACTGTGCCCGAGGGGGTTGGCCTCGATCATGTTACCAAGACCCACGAAGGTTGTTTTGAACAGCTTAAAATTCTTTTATCCAGTCCATACCTGGCAGGCCCGCCAAAAAAACTAGGTTCCCGTCAGAAATGGTACAACGGGAAATGTAGGGAGGCCTATAGCCAATTAGTTAAGGCGGTCAAGTCACGGGTTATGAGAGATGTCAAGTTAGCCAGGGTCCAGTATAAAAAAACCCAGTGGGAGGCTAAAAGAGAGTGGGAAGATAGGCATTGGTCCGATCTTCTGGATGCATCGACATCCAATAACCAGACGAAATTCTGGGAACTGGTCAAGTGGGGCAGGGACCCAGATTCGCAAATGCCTTCAAATCATGTCCCCCCCGGAACTTGGGTGGATTTCTATGCTGCCCAATTTAGGTCTGAGATCTCGGTATCCTCCACTTTGCTAAGTTACGAGTACACACTGTTGGACCACGGTGGGGTCCTGTTCTTTTCTGAACAAGAAACAGAATTAGCATTGGGTTTGACTGAGCGGGGGAAGGCTCCAGGGATGGACCTAATCCCCGTTGATCTGTTTAAATCCAACCAAGAACTTTGGATACCGTATATTACTAGGTTAGCCAATGCAATTGCCCAAGGAGCTAGAATCCCAATGAGCTGGAAGGGGGCTGAGATCCTCCCAATACATAAAAAAGGGGATCGGTCCAACCCGGGCAATTATCGCCCGATCAGCCTTATTGATTCTCTCCAAAAGGTCATTGCACGAATGATCTTAGGTAGAGTTCAGGGATGGATGGTTTCGGAGTGCATTTTGTCTCCCATGCAAGCAGGCTTTAGAGCTGGTATCAGCACCATCGACCAGGTGTTTAGATTTTGTCTGATATACTGGAAGGTGGTGCTGCTAGGCGGGGGAAAATTTTTCGCCGCTTTCATTGATCTAAAGGCTGCTTTTGACATGGTCCCGAGGGCTAAACTGTGGTGCGTCTTGAGAGACCTAGGTTTACCCTTGGAACTTCTGGATTTAATTGTTAAATTGCATGAGGACAATTTTGCTAGGGTTCGGTGGGGCAGTCAAGTACAAGTGACGGACAGTTTCCCAGTAACACGCGGGGTTCGTCAGGGTTGTGTCCTGGCGCCCACTCTCTTCCTGCTATTTATTGACCAGGTAGCAAACTTTTTCAATACCTTCCCAACAGACGCTCCCTCCCTGGCTGGGAAGAAGTTCCCCATGCTCATCTTCGCTGATGACACTCTGCTCCTCTCTAAGACCAGAAGCGGTCTACAACGGGCATTGAACCGCTTTGAGGAGTTTTGTGTCATCAATGATTTGAAGGTAAACGTGAGCAAAACTAAGGTCATGGTATTCACAAGGAATATTTCGGTTCGGAGCTCGGTAATGATGGGTGGTGCCAACTTGGAACAAGTAGATCACATGTCCTATCTAGGGGTTACATTAGACTTTCGCCTGCGATGGAAGGAGCAGGTAGTCGAATAGCAGCTTAAACTGGCCCGCTTAACTGGCTGTCTCCTTAGGGAACAAAAGAGATCCATTACTAAACGAGTGCACCCTGCGCTAAAAATCTACGACGCAAAGATTAACGCTGCTATTTTATATGGAGCGGATCTTTGGGCGTACATGGATCTATCTAGTCTGTTTAAAGCACAGTGTAAGTTCTTGCGGAATCTAGTGGGGCTTCCTCAATCAACTCCATCTATACCCCTTTGTTTGGACTTAGGGTGCAACCCAATTAACGAGATGGCGAGGTTCAGACTGGTCGCCTTTTGGAGACGGATTTGGTCTTCCCCTGACCTTGCCTTATTTGCTAATGAGCTTGTCGAAGTCAGGTCCTTGGAGGGATCCGGGAGAATTCCATGGCTACGTACGGTTAGAACCATTTTGGTCCAAATGGGTCTGGAACAGCTGTGGTTGTCTCCTGGAACCAATGTGTTTCCCTCCAAACAAGAATTCAAAGCATTGTACTGGGCCTCGGTCCGACAAACCCTAGTGTCTGCTTCCAGCTCCACTAGTCTAACAGGCAGGTTCCTGGCTAACAAGCTGGATCCTTCCCGTGAGAACTACTGGGACATTATCACCAGGCCGCTAGATAAGAAACTCTACCATCAGTTTCGGGTGGGTTCTTTGCCCCTGAATACATTCATTAAAAATTGGGGCACTGGAGTAACTGAATTTTGTAAATGGTGTCCTGGTCACAAGGAGTCAGAGGGCCACCTCTTATTTGCCTGCCCCAAGTACCACGACCCTCGTAAAAAATGGTTAAAACCTCTGTTTCAACGCCTTACTTGTGGTAGGTCCGCAGAGGCGATTCGGGCATTAAAGACCAATACCTCAGAGTTGTTTGCGGTGAGCACAGCGAAATTCTTGGGCTGGGTTTGGATCATTAGAGCCCATAAATAGCTAGAAATGTTTGATCATACGATTCGTACTTAAAAGCTTTAATCCAAAGTTGGATATTGCACAGTATTTTAAGATGGTTTTATTTATTGATTTTATGTTTTAAAAAAAACTGTATACATAAACGGATCGTCTAAACATAAATGGGATGCTTAACAAGGATTATTTTTAATGTATAGTTTTTATTGTGTGTATAACTATTTGTAAACTGGTCAGTATGTGGCGTTTGTATGTATGGCCTCAACTGTTTGTGTAAATTCCGCTGTCTTTTATGATTTTATTATCGAAATAAAGACTTTAAAATCTGAATCTGAATCTGACTCTCTTACTAACAACATCTACTTTGGGGCCTATGTCTACCACCTTCCTAGCAGTGAAGGACTACTATAAGCTGGAGACAGTTTTGGATGACATAAACCCCATCACTTTAAGGAAATTATTTTTACAATGGAGATATAATGCATTACCTACCAGAGCCCTTACTAGTAGCTGGCACCCATCTACTCCCAAAAACTGTCCAGCTTGTACAAACGTGCTGGAGAATGATATTCATTTAATTTTTTTCTGTTTATCTTATACGAAACCCAGGAAAAAATGGATTATTCCTATCTGCAGAAATTGGGGTTTTAGGAATCACTTGGAAGCTTATCGTCTGTTAAAATCTGACCTATCCCCTCCTACAGTATTTGCTGTCAGTAAGTTTTTAGCTGCCGCCTGGAACATCAGAAGAACTTTTATTACGATATGAAATATTAACTGTTTTATATTAAGTTCATCTTCTGTTATATATTTTCTGCAGTCGTTGTAATCGTTCTTTCCTATTCTGGCTGTTATTTTATTTTGTATATTGGAATGTAAATGTTCTGTTGTCTTTTATGACTTTACGAAGTCGAAATAAAGATTTAAGAAGTTAGTTCCATCAGGAACATTTTTAAATCGTTACTCCAATCTGTGCGGGTAATGAAGAATTCCAGGGCCTCTAAGCCCATGTCATGTGGTATCGACGTATAAAGTGCCTTGACATCTATGGTACAGAGATATATATCTTGTGTTGTTTCCAGTTGTATGGTTTTCAATTTGTTGAGAAGATCCGTGGTGTCTTTAACATATGTTGTCATTTCTTGAACAATGGGTTGTAGGTGTACATTAATATATTTGCCAATGGGTTCATGCAGTGAACCTCCAGTTGAGACTATAGGTCTGAAAGGTGTTTTTTTTCAAATCTTTATGTACTTTCGGGGTCATATAGAATTTAGGTGTTCTTGGGTAGCTGTGGAGTAAATATCTTTTGTCTTTCTCTGTAATGGTTCCATTTAGTAGAGCTGCATCTAAGATCATTGTTAGTTTGCAAGTAAAAGCTTTAGTGGGATTAGAAGAAAGTTTCATATACGTGTTGGGATCATTGATATGTAGTCTGACGTTTTCCCGATAGTAATGAGAGTCCATGATAACTAATGCTCCACCTTTGTCTGCAACTGTACATTTGATATCCGGATTATTGGCTAATTTGGATAGGATGTTCTTTTCTTTCAAAGTGATGTTACAATGTTTGTTCTGTTTAATGACATCTGGAAGATGGTGTTTCACAAGTGTCTCATACACCAAATACCCCCATTGTTTTATCTTTAGTCACCGGGGCCAGGGGCCTTCCAGTGCCCCACGGATTACAATCCACCTGGAAGGGGATGCCATACTCACGGCACAGCCATTGTTATGGATTTACTTCGGGCCCTGCTTCCAGTTTGTGTGCTGAGGGCTATTTGGTGCCCCGATACATCTCCTTAAAAACATGCCAGCCCCCATCGGAGTCAACCGGGTCCATATGTGGACGATACTGAACTGACCGGGGGCTCTGGCCGCTCAGGCCCAGCTTCTCATGCTGTCGCCTTCTTACGACAAGGGGGCTGGGTCCTCGGCGGAGGTCCCTAACGATGCCTCAACCCCATGCCCTCATGGGTAGAGACAAACCCTATTGGGCAGCGGCCTCACAGACCAGGATGGGTCAATATACCATGACTTAGAGCCAGGCCAGGAGTAACATTGTGGACAAAATGACTTGGCTACAATCCTACAAGCCATTCATGCCTCCAAGTCCGCAGTGAAGACCAAATTCGGTGAGGACGCGACTTATGCAATGCCACACGCAGAATCACTGAGGCTGAGACTTGCCTGTCCACGGTAGAGGATGATGTCACTGACTTAAGGTCGCAGGTTTCCCGACTTCTTTCACCCACGGCGGAACTTCACAGAACCGGTGGGATGCAGAAAACTTTTCCCGGCGCAATAACCTATGCTTCGTGGGTGTCCCTGAAGGCATGGAACCTCTGCATGCCACGGAATTTCTTGAAATGTGGATTCAATCTTAGATGTCCCGAGAACAACTGTTTCCTTGGTTTGCAGTTGAGTGGGCACACAGGGCCCTTACACCCACGCACCCCCCGGGAGTGTTGCATTGAGCCATGATTGCTTGTGTCTTCAATTTCAAAGATAATAGAGTCTCCATCTTGAGAGTGGCCTGCTCCTACTCCCATCTTAGATGCTGTAACACCAAGGTGCTCATCTTTCCAGATTACACCAGAGAGGTGCAAAAAAACTCAGTTCGTACGCAGAGGTTAAACAGAAACTCCGGGCGCTCAACCTCTCCTACAGTTTGCTGTTCTAGGCCCAACTTAAAGTTGCATATGTGAACAAGACTCACTTCTTTGACATTCCGGAGTCTGCATGAACCTGTCTCACTGAGGAGCTGCCACTTTGCAGGCCAGGTGGCTCCCCCTCTACTAGACCTAAGCCCTTGGCATCAAAGATAATGACTGCAGCTCCGAAACCGAAAAGAAGTCGCACCCGCACTTGAAGGGGATGTGGTTCCTGAAGACCTACCTCTCATTCACCATCCCCCTCTGCGGGGGACCTTCCTCCATCTGCAGCAACATTGGTTTTGCCCTTGACTGTGTTGGCCTACCCGCCGACTCTGGAGTGCCAACAGGACATGATCTCCTCTCCCTCTGCTGTGCAACTGGTGGACACTGATCTGTCGCAGAGTCCTACGCTATGATTCACTAGACTCTCTGGCTCCAGCCAGGGGCTGGGCACTGTCCCTAGCTACCTACTGTATGACTTATTTGATGGTTGTCTTTGATCCTGCATTATGGAGGGGTCCACCACTCCAGTCCCAATATCAAATTGGCTTGTGTTTTTGTTTCCAGTTTATGGGCGACAGATGCTTCTGGAAGTATTGGGTAGGGGAGTTGTTGGGGGGTCAGGGTTGGGTACTGTTCTGGTTTGGGGGTTGCTCTTGTTTGCTTGTGATCCTTTGTTTTGTATTGCACTCAGACACACGTATCCTGGCTACTGTTGTGATACGACCTAGATACAATCTTATTCAATGCACCTATGTGGTAAGCCCCCTGAAGGATCCATTTGGTAGGCTAGTCTATCCCCTACTCCAACACCCAGTGCAAGATCTCCATACACCAACATAGGGTCTTTCCAGATACTGTCCTGAAATATTAGTGGGTTATTGGACCGCGTGAATCATACTGCGGTCCTGAGAAATACACACTGCTTCCTTTTGGATGCCTTGCTGCTTCAGGAGACCCGTCTAGTAGGGAACCATTGTTCCTTCCTGGCACAGCAAGGCTATGACAGGGTATATCACGCTGGCTATGCCCGAGGCTCCTGAGGGTGGCGATTTTGCTCTGATACTCCTTCTCCATTATTGTCACACAAGAAACGAGTGACCCTAAGGGTCGCTTCCTGGCCCTCTTTGGTGCGGTTGAGGCATGAACTGTTAACCTTGTGTGTGCCTATGCGCCCCTGCTGCCCTGGACACCCTCCTTTGGGACCTTTTTGGGGGTACTGTTGGCCCTCCAGAGTAGATTGACCGTGATTGCAATGCGGTCCCTGTGTCAAATGCGGTCTTCACGGGCATTCCCTCTACCACCTGTTGGGTTAGTGCATGTCGTCTCTTGGACTGGACTTCTGCCCTTCGTCTCTGTGATGTGTGGAAGGTATGGAACCCCTGTCACTGCCAATACACCCTCACCCCAGCCGCTCACCATACTCGCTCCCACATAGATCTTATATTTATGACAGCCTCCGACTGTCGTGAGGTGGCCCAGATCCTTTCCTGTGAATAATCAGACCACTCCCCTCTTCTCCTCCGCCTTGGTTCTCCTACAGGTGACCCCCACCCAATGCTGTGACTCAACGCTTGCTACCTCCAAGATGCATCATCTACTCAGGCGCTGGAGGGTGAGTTGAGAGCATACTTTCAAGCAAATGATGGTTCGGTCCATTTGGGGGTCTTATGGGCCACCAGTAAGGAGACCATCAGGGGGTTTGACATGGGCCTAATTAGAGAGCTAGAACGAGCACACTTCCAGCACCCTACTCAACTGGTAGCCCGTGCACTTAGTCTAGTAGCACATCTTACAACCGACGCCCAGAGTGACACCTCTCGACAACTAGATTTAGTGCGTGAAGAAATTGACTTTTTCTCACTAGAAGCTGCAAAACAAATATGGCGCACCTCAACGTCTAGGGTCTACAGCTGGGGGAACAAAACAGCACATTTCTCTATTGGCTTGCCTCCTGCCCACTGACAAATAGCATAATTCCTGAGATCATAGGCGAATACAGCTACACACCGATCCCTTCATGACATTGCGCAAACATTTTGGACTATTAAAGCCACTTGTACACGGTGACTCCTAGACCGGCGGCTGAGATAGATCGCCACTTCCTACATGATGTACCCCTTCCTTGCATGCTGCGCTCAGAGGCTCAATTGCTGGACCAACCAATATCGGTTGACGAGATCAGAGCAGCTATCTCTGCCATGACCTCTGGAAAGACCCCTGGCCCCGATGGGTTTCCCAAAGAATACTATTTCTCTTCCAAGATATTGTGATACCCTACCTCCTATCACTATATGAAGAAGTTGCAAAGGCTGGTGCCTTCCCATGTTGCCCTGGCTCATCATCACCTGCTTTCACCCCGATTAGCTCTGCTTCTCGTTGACTTAAAAAAAGCATTGGAAACATGGACTGGGCTTACCTGGAACGTATCTTGTTGAGGGCCAGGTTTGAATCCCGCTTTTGTGGTTTCATCTGTGCTCTATATTTGACATGTGATTAAACAAAGAGGACTAGCTTAAGTTGACCAAAGTGTTACAGTACTCAAATTAGTTCTGTCACCGGCACCTTGTTGGTGTATTCATGAAGCCCTCACCCACCAACCTAGTTGGTGGCATGCTTCATCATCGGGCCCACCCAGTGACACCTAGTATGTCCCGGGTGTGCTACGACGCCTGATTACAGCGGAGCTGGTATATTGCTGAGAGTGCAGTGAGGTTGGGTGAGTTGTGATTTAAAACGGCTTGGTGGTGGTCCCAGTACCCGAGGGTAAATTAAATTTTTAATAACTGGGCCGTCACCAGCGGTTAAAAGTAAGGCTACAGGACGCGCGAGGGTGGCGAGTTACTGCCCCCTGCGTCCTTCAGATGGTCGACATGTTTCAGCCAGTGCCTTAGAGTATTCTGGCTTTCCTCAGGACCGTTTTTTTAAAAAAGGTGTGGTGAAATAAAACAAACTTAGTGTTGTGGTACAGACTATGTGATACACTCACTAAGGCGTTTTTCTATATGTGAGAGGGGGATTCCCTTCTCATGCATACCTGTACAAACAAACATTAAGAACAAGGACAAAACATTTACAGAGAGAGTCAGTAGTCAATTTAGACATATGGTCAACAATGCTTAGGTGGCCGGATCTATAGTGCAAGGTGAGAGGACTATAGTCGGCTAGGTGTGATGGTACTGGTGGTGCCATCAGAGTGAAAATACGCGCCTAATTAGGAGCGTGGTGTGACTAAAACACGGAACTCACACTGAAAGGAGTTGACTTAGTGTGGTAGGGCGCAAGAAAATTGTTCTTACGCTTTTGGTTATTAGCCAAGGCTTCCTGGAGGGAAGCGGTAAGGGGATGACCCTATGGGAGAAAAAGAGATAGGCTGTAGGGGTTAGGGACCTGTGAGGAAAGAAGCGCTTACCCAGTTTGTTGTTTGGAGGCTTGTCAGCGTTGTCATACTCACAGTCTTTCTGGTCAGTGCCTGCCTTGTACCTGTTGTCCCGCCGTCGTCCTCCGGTAGAATGAGCCTGTCGGCGTGTGGGCTTTTTATACTGTGGTTAACAAGGTAATGATGAGCACCTGTGAGAATAGTAAGGGTGGAAAGACTAACCCTTTGTGTTGTTGCTGCTCATGCTTGTGGTTTGCACACTAGTCTCTCGTGCATGCTCAGTATATCAGCGCGATTGCTATGTGAGAATAGTAAGGGTGGAAAGACTAACCCCTTGTGTTGTTGTTGCTCATGCTCATGATATGCACACTAGTTTCTCGCACATGCTCAGTTTGAAAGCGTGATTATAATGCAGGTGATTTGTACTCTAGTCTTTTGCATATACTCAGTATGATAGCGCGATTGCATTAAGATGCATGTAGCAACTAAAATATGCCGCCGTTGGTACGGGGAAAGGGGCAACACCCGTTTTAGGTGTGGCGTGGTCTTATCTGCGCGGGCGCGAAGTGATCAGCGTTGGCTATGCATGCGCTAATATTGGGGAAACATGCCTGTGGGACGCGCCGCCTCCCAGAGTGGTTCGGCCCCTTAATCACTGCTTAATGCGCATGCGCTGTTAGGCGCTGCGCGCTAAAGTCGACATGGCAGTATTAGGGGGGTTGAAGCATGTGCCCATGATAATGGCAGCCTAGTGGTACGACTACTAAGCGACCAAAGAAACTATAAGAAACTGGAACATGACCCAACCAACTCACTACAAAGCACTATTCAGGCACTAGTGAAGACCGCCCATCAGGCGGAACACATCTCCAAACAAGAAGCAGAGTACCTCTGCCCCCAAAAGATAAAAGTACCATACTTTTACACAGTACCGAAAATACATAAAGGTATTCTACCCCCCCCCCCGGGCAGACCTATAGTGTCTGGCATCAACTCCCTTCTGGAACCCCTCTCTCGCTATTGCGATTTCTTTCTTAACCCACTGGTCCAGCAAACACCCAGTTACATCAAGGACACCAAACACTTACTACAAGTCATCAACAACACTGAATTCAACCCAGAAACCCAACTCCTGGTGGGCCTGGATATTGAAAGCATTTATACCAGTATCCCCCAGGACGCCACCATCCAAGTCCTGAGACAGGTACTTATGGAGTCCCCATGGCCTCACCGCACACCCAGAGACTTCAGCCTCCAATGTGCCACAATAGCACTAAAGGAAAACTATTTCGAGTATGAGGGAAGCCTGTACCTCCAAACCAACGGAACTTCAATGGGCAGCGTCTTCGCCCCCTGCGTGGCAGGACTCTATGTCCACCTCTTTGAGCAGACCCACATCACCCACAACACCAATCCCTATACCAGGAATATCCTCACATGGCGTCGATATATAGACGACATCCTTATGATCTGGCAGGGATCAGAAATAGCTCTACAACTCTTCCTCACTTGGCTCAATGAAAGAGACCCATACCTGAAATTCACAAGCACCTCGAGTGCAAGCCACTTGGCATTCCTTGATCTGAACATATGGGCCAAAGATGGCCAACTGATCACTACCACCTATTACAAGCCTACCTCAAGGAACTCACTCCTCCACTACACAAGTTTCCATCCCCGCCCTTTAAGGGAAAACTTACCATTTGGGCAATTTCTGCGTATACGCAGAAACTGCACTCAAGCAACCGACTACAAAAATCAGTCGGTAGACCTGTCTAAGAAACTGGAGGAACAAGGCTACCCCCGGGCCATCATTAACAAAACCAAGAAAAGAGCCAGGAACCAAAATAGGGAGGCCCTCCTGGAAACTGTTCCCAAGGACAAGAGTGACCAACCCATCATGTGTGTCACCACATTCAACACAGCCTCTAATGAGGTGGCGAAGCTCATACGCAGAAACTGGAAAATCCTAAACTCTGGACAACGACAATGGGAAACCCCTAGGTTTGCCTACAAGAGGTGCAACAACCTGAAAGACCAACTCGTGAGCACCCGCCCCAGACCCCTGACCAATAGAGAACCCAACACTATCCTGAATGCGTGGGGCCTGCCTAAAATCTCTGGACATTATCCATGCAATGACTGTAGCGTGTGCCATCTTACCAGCCATACGAAAACATTGATACTAGAACCAGACAAAGTGTGGACTCAACGCAGCCACACAAACTGTAATTCACGTAACGTGATCTACCTACTTATCTGCAGCTGCGGCCTCCGATACATCGGTATGACCGCCCGCAAAATAAGAACTAGAGTCACAGAACACAGGAGCACAATCAGGTGTAAGAAGAACATTAGTAAACTGACCAGTCATTTCATCACCCAGGGACACACCCCCAATGACCTGACCTGGACCATCATCGAACAACTACCGGAACTGGCAGTGGATAATGAGAAGAAATTACTCAGCAAGGAACAACGTTGGATATATCGCCTATCCACCCAAACCAATGGCCTCAACGACGCCATACCGTGGAATTCAGTCACACCCTAGACCTATACTAGTCACAATTACCTCGCCTATGTACAGTGGTCAGTCCCCCGTGCCATAGTCCCTCTGTACATAGACATAGATCATGCTCCCCTTTGTGTGTACCACTAGGCTGCCATTATCATGGGCACATGCTTCAACCCCCCTAATACTGCCATGTCAACTTTAGCGCGCAGCGCCTAGCAGCGCAAGCGCATTAAGCAGTGATTAAGGGGCCGAACCACTCTGGGAGGCGGCGCGTCCCACAGGCATGTTTCCCCAATATTAGCGCATACATAGCCAACGCTGATCCCTTCGCGCCCGCGCAGATAAGACCACGCCACACCTAACACGGGTGTTGCCCCTTTCCCCGTACCAACGGCGGCATATTTTAGTTGCTACATGCATCTTAATGCAATCGCGCTATCATACTGAGCATATGCAAAAGACTAGAGTACAAATCACCTGCATTATAATCACGCTTTCAAACTGAGCATGTGCGAGAAACTAGTGTGCATATCATGAGCATGAGCAACAACAACACAAAGGGTTAGTCTTTCCACCCTTACTATTCTCACATAGCAATCGCGCTGATATACTGAGCATGCACGAGAGACTAGTGTGCAAACCACAAGCATGAGCAGCAACAACACAAAGGGTTAGTCTTTCCACCCTTACTATTCTCACAGGTGTTCATCATTACCTTGTTAACCACAGTATAAAAAGCCCACACGCCGACAGGCTCATTCTACCGGAGGACAACGGCGGGACAACAGGTACAAGAGGTACAAGGCAGGCACTGACCAGAAAGACTGTGAGTATGACAAACCTGACAAGCCTCCAAACAACAAACTGGGTAAGCGCTTCTTTCCTCACAGGTCCCTAACCCCTACAGCCTATCTCTTTTTCTCCCATAGGGTCATCCCCTTACCGCTTCCCTCCAGGAAGCCTTGGCTAATAACCAACAGCGTAAGAACAATTTTCTTGCGCCCTACCACACTAAGTCAACTCCTTTCAGTGTGAGTTCCGTGTTTTAGTCACACCACGCTCCTAATTAGTCGCGTATTTTCACTCTGATGGCACCACCAGTACCATCACACCTAGCCGACTATAGTCCTTTCACCTTGCACTATAGATCCGGCCACCTAAGCATTGTTGACCATATGTCTAAATTGACTACTGACTCTCTCTGTAAATGTTTTGTCCTTGTTCTTAATGTTTGTTTGTACAGGTATGCATGAGAAGGGAATCCCCCTCTCACATATAGAAAAACGCCTTAGTGAGTGTATCACATAGTCTGTACCACAACACTAAGTTTGTTTTATTTCACCACACCTTTTTTAAAAAAACGGTCCTGAGGAAAGCCAGAATACTCTAAGGCACTGGCTGAAACATGTCGACCATCTGAAGGACGCAGGGGGCAGTAACTCGCCACCCTCACGCGTCCTGTAGCCTTACTTTTAACCGCTGGTGACGGCCCAGTTATTGAAAATGTAATTTACCCTCGGGTACTGGGACCACCACCAAGCCGTTTTAAATCACAACTCACCCAACCTCACTGCACTCTCAGCAATATACCAGCTCCGCTGTAATCAGGCGTCGTAGCACACCCGGGACATACTAGGTGTCACTGGGTGGGCCCGATGATGAAGCATGCCACCAACTAGGTTGATGGGTGAGGGCTTCATGAATACACCAACAAGGTGCCGGTGACAGAACTAATTTGAGTACTGTAACACTTTGGTCAACTTAAGCTAGTCCTCTTTGTTTAATCACATATAAACCCTCGGGGACTCGGACTAGCTAACTAGTCCTCTCTCTCCCTCTTGTTACACGCCCCTATATTTGACACCCACCCAAGTGTCCAAATCAATGGTGTGGTCTCCGAGCTTTTTCCTATCAGACTTGGGTCTCAGCAAGGTTGCCCCTTGTCTCCCCTCCTTTTTGCCTTAGTAATTGAACAGCTTGTGTGTCTCCTCCAATGCGATGGCCATGTGAGGGGATGGCGATGGGGCGAGGGTCATAAAGACTGCATCACGATCTCCGCCGATGACATCCTTCTCTTTCTGGAAGAGCCAGCGGGGAGTGGACCCTGTTGCCTTAAAATATTTCTACACTTCAAGGAAGCGTCACGCCTTCACGTTAACCCAGCCATATCGGTCTTGATGCCCCAGGTACGACTCGTGACTGTGTGGATTGGAAAACTCACATCCCTCTGCGTCGCCTCAGCTTCAAGTATCTGGGTGTATGGATGGCACTCTACCCTGAGCTTAACTGGTCTCTCAATCTCAGACCCTTGATGCAGAAAGCTAAAAAGTTCCTTACCAAATTGCAATCCCTCCTGCTGAATGTGATGGGCCGAATTGCCCTTTACAAGATGATGGTGTTGCTTAGGTTCCTCTACGTCTTTCAGAACCGTCCTATAGTCCTGCCTCGTTGTTGGCTCTATGAACTGGACACAGTGGCGTCATCATTCCACTGACATACTTCCACGCTCCGCCTCGCCCTGAGTAACTGTCAGTGCGCCCCTTTTGTCGGTGGTCTGGGTATGGCCAACCTTTATCTATACTACTTGGCCTCCCAAATTCTGGTGGTCAACGACTGACTAAATGAGGGTTTGTCTTATCTGGCCTACCTACTGAAGTTGGCATCCTTAGGGTTTCCACAGATCACTGGCATGTTGTATAGATACTCAGGTCCCTGCCAACCTCCCTATGGTGACCTAGGTAGTTCTCCTTGCTTGAAGGGCCACACTCTGATTCACCAAATGGGACGCTAAGCTTATGCTTCAAACCCCCCTGTAGCACGGCACATCGATATGCGATGTGGCAGCGCTGGAGAGCTTTGGAAAATGGGACCTCACTGGCATAACACAGCTAGCAATGTGTGGTCCGGAACTCACATGTTCACCTTCCGGGAACTCCAGGACACCTCATCACCATTCTACAAATATTTGCCGCTGCGGCACGCCCTTCACACTCACATGCTCTCTTCCTGAATTCAGCCTCTTCCTGAATTCAGTCTTCTGTAGGCTAAACTCCTAATGGGCCTGCTGGCTAAAGGGGGCATCTCTCAGACCTATCATACCCTTGTCGTCAATGCCCCTCATACACCAAACTACCTTTGAGTCCTCTGGGAGGGATGGTTGGGCCCCATGGAGGATGTTAACTGTTGAGATGCCACAATGGCTCCCAGAGTAATAATGATCTCGTCCAGGCTCCGCCTGGTTCAGACCTACTAACTTTATTGTGCCTACCTCACCCCCCGCTAGACTCAACCTGGCGGGCCTTCTTCCAGACCCCACCTGTCCCCGTTGCTCTTATGCCCCTGATGACTTTTACCAAATGGTGTGGGTATGTCCGAAGCTTTTGTTACTGGACTGATATAATGCAAGAACTGACAGATGTGTTGGGCTGGGAAGTACCGCTTTCACCTTTGATGTTGCTGTTTGAGGTCCTGGAAGGATCAGGGGGAGGGGGGGTCGAGGACAGACTGGGCGCTTCTGGGTATGGCCACAAAGGTGTTGAAACGCGACATGGCAACTCGATGGTAGGCTTACGCTCCCCCACAGTAGGGCAGTGATACAGGGGTGTGGACTGGTGTGCACAATAAGAAAAACCTGTATAGGAAGCTAGGGGTTGCCCAGCAAAGCATGGGCATGTCTGTGGGAAATGGTTGGGGCAACTGCAATGAAATTTTTGTATCACTGTTCTGCATGTTTGTGTTTCCTCTCTGGATACTCGTCCTCCGGTGCTTTGTGCTCTTGGTTATGCTATAACTAATATGTACTTTCTTGAGTCTTCTGAGTGCGTTTTCACTATGCAAAACTCATCAGAATTGGTTATTAACATACATTTCTTGATCACAGGATAACAACGTATTGTGTGTTGTAATTGAAGTCAGACAAGGTACAACTTGGTGTTTTTGATTTTTGAGGGGTTCATCATTTCAGACTACAATAGACCCAACCCCTTGTTTCTTCCTACAGAGAAAAAATTGCATGCAGAGCATTTGGGAAATTTAGAAAGCAATTGAAAGTGAAATGTTAGTATAGGATACCTATATGTTCCCGAAAGGCCGCATGGAAACATATTAAAATCATTATATTGTGTTATATTTACACATTTTAAGGTTTGCAACTCTGCGGGACAAGCCTTTTTTGCAATGACTGGCACTGGCGGTGGAAACAATGCACTGAGCATGTTGTTTATCAGATTGTTAGTATTGTTTTCCAAAACATGGCAATTCCCTTCAGTTTTTCTCACGCAAGATGTTTCTGCCAAGGCTTGACCCACTTTTGTATTCCTTATGGTTTAAGGGGTGTGGGAGTTCCAGGCATATGTGGGTTTTCAACAGGTTTGAGTAGGGATCCACACACTAGATCCCAGTGAAGGTTTATGATGGGGTAGCTTCCATAAGGGATGCCTGCAGTTTTTTGGTCCATGGTCAGCTGACACCCATGGAAACCTACCAACCACAGACATTTTTAAAAAGTAGAGACACAGGGAAAGCCAGACTGATGTGGCAAAAAAACCCAGAGATTTTTTAAAACGATCCACCATCCAACATTTCCGCACTTCACCTGATAAAAAATTGTATCCAACTTGTGGGTGTGCCTATTGCAAGGGACGGTAATATGCAAGAGTTTGACTACATGAAAACCAAATTGACTATACAATGACTGGGCATGGTCACAGTTTTGGCCTGTATGTTGCCATTATGATAGGCCCACACATATGTGAGATAACTGCTTTGATCTCTCGAAGTGTGATAACACTGGATTGTGGTACTAATACTGTTCCCCACAAATTCCAGAACTTTCTGTTACAGAATTATGAGGGGATCTGGGTTGTTGAATCAAATTTTGAGATTTGCAGGACGTTCTGAGTAAGAAAAAGTAGAGGTACCCACACATGTCAAACCACCCAGGACTCCACAGTTGTGTAGGTTTCTCAAATGTCTGGTGTTAGTAGGTTTTGCTAGGTGCTGACCAACACAGGACCAAATACAGCAGATACTTGTAACCCAAAAATCAACCTCATTGCAGGCTCCTTTCTTGGATACCTTCTTGGGATGTTCCTTGCGGATGGTAGGTCCATCCACACTTGTGTTACCTTTGTAATCAAAATTATGGAAACATAACAAAGTATGTGATTTTCTATTATCTATTGAATTTGCATTTGTTACTGTTGGGGAGAAGGCCTTCTTCGAGGCAGGTTGTTCACCCTTGCAATGTGTGCCTAAATTGCTGCTCCATAAACTGAAAGCTTCTTATAAGATCAAGCTGCTTTCTTGAAAACTGTATTCCTGATAGCCATTGCATTAACTAGATGAATAAGCTAGCTGCAAACTGTTCTTTACAAGGGAGAGTATGCTTTGGTTGCATTTCACTTTATCTTCCAGACTCATACCCATACCTGCTCCCTCAGTTTTCCTCAACTGACTAGGTTTTGCACAGCACCGATTTAACATGCATCATTCGTATCTGGACTTAACTAATACCTTCATTGTGCTGAGTGGCTTTTTATTACATACTGTAGCATTGATGTAGAAAAGGCAGCTCTGTTCTTTAGAGGGACATCCCACAGTCTGAATATTTGTTTATATTCCTTCAGAGCCAATGTACCTTTGTTTCCCTTCTCCTGGCGTGCTACTTTGAAGCCTGATGTAGGACATTATATAGTCCCCCACGTACCATCCAAACAGTGTCTGACTTGCACAGGCACACAGGTTTATGCCCCAGCAAGGAGCTAGATGTTTTTTTACGTATCCTAAGAAATGAATCCATAAGCATCGGTCTCCTTTCTGGACCTCCGACACGTCTGTGTGCAACCCCAAGAAGACAGATGCTGTTTGGATTTTTTCTTAGCCTAAGACAAAATCCATTAAGCATCTGGTACTCCTTTAAGGGACACACGTCGCATATCCATCAAAGAGTCAGATCCTGTTTTGAATAAAGCAGCTAAAATATCTGTTTCTAGAACCAAATAGTTCATAAAAACGTGGGCGAGTAAGAGAGAGAGGGAAATGGAGGTAGGTAACTTGCAAGGAAAGGCGTTGAGGGAGAGCAGCTGATAGCTTGGATGCTGTGAGAAGAAGTACTGGATGAAACCAAGGGGAAATGTTGCTGAGAGGAAAATAAAGTACAATGCAATGCAACTGAGGAGCAGACAAATGAAGTACTGACCGAAAAAAACTGATATTTTCTCTAAACTAAGGAAATAAACAGAGAGCCTAAAGATATGAGAAGTCTGTGGGAAGACATGGTGGCTAATATTCTTAAATGTTTTTAAGTTTGCGTAAAAGAAAGGGTGTTTTCACGTCTGAAAGGTTTGCTTTTGCAGTATAATAACTATTCTTATCCCCATTATCTAGTTTTGACAAACATGGTGTCCTAAAACTGTAATCAAATCAACTGTGCATTAAAGCAGAGGTAGGTAGTGAATAGTAGAGAGTGAGAGAGAAATAGGGTAACAGGATGATAAACTCAGGATAACTTGCAAGCTCTTACCGATCTTCACTGAGTTTGTAACGTTCTTGAGTGCTGCCAGGAGGTCATTCCCAAGCCTTTTCACCTTCTCCAGATCATCTTTCATTGAGTAGGAGAGGTCCATCAGGTAGTAGAGATCTATTGGGTATCCCTCTGCCCGTTTGAATCGCACTGTGAAGCTCTTCCTCTCACCTGAATGTGGAAAAAAAGAACCAGCTCTATTACAAACACTGTGCTAGAGAATATAGAGGCTTGTAGTGGCAGGAGCCCTATGAAACATGGTCTTAGGGTAGAAGAGGCTCTTTCTACAACCCACTTCAATTGGAGGAGACTATCTGTCTTGGCGCTCTAATTACTAGTAAATGCATCCTAGGATGGAGTGGACAGAAAGGAGACCAAGCACTGGAAAAGCCAATTGGTCTCAACTTTGCAAGAGTTACCGGCTCTGTTAATGTGTTTCAGTCATGTTGTGCAGCTGCTGTGCACAATGGCTAAACATTAGGAAAACAAATGTTATGACGCAGCCAGCTTTTTTTTCTGGCGGGGGAGGGGGCAAAAAACAACAGGGGAATGAAGTCATGGGGACAGGTTAAGCAATGACATTGGGAGCGGGTAGGGAATTGGGGAATAGATCAATCGACAACACGGAAGCAAGGTGGATGGATCAAGCAACAACAGGGAAGTGAGACAGGACAAGCTACTACGTGGTGCTGGATGGTGTAAGACGGTCTGTGAACACATGCACTTTTATGGAGTGCTACAAGTGAAAATGAAAGAAAGTACCTCCTTAAAAGCGAGAGTAGGAAAAGGACATTGCACTAGATACAGATGCAGTACTTAAGTCATGCTTCGGGGGAGGAAAAAACAGACAAAGAGGAAGTGAAGCCGGCACGGACTGACAAAAGAGAAACAAGGAAATGAGAGTGATCATGAAGCCAACTCCTGGTAAGCAATGGGCTGGCTCTAGCCATCTGTTAGTAAACAAACTATCTCGTAAGCAGCAGTGTATGCTCCTTCTTAGGTTGTGACCTAAAAACTGGGCTAGAGGTGCCACAGTCACCAAAAAACTCCTTCCCAGAATGGAGTGATAAACGTGTTTGTACCTGAACTAACATCCTTGGAATCACTACAACAAAAAATACTATTTAGGACTGCCAATATACACAGTGGAGGGAGTTACTGGGGCACTGGTTTACATAATGTATATAAATGAATGAGTGAAAATCAGAATTATTGGAACACTCTATTGATTGGATTCACCAGAGTAGACAATGGATTCCATATTAAGTGGGTAATTGAGAGTCTCATTCAATGAGGCCTTGAAGATACAGTGGCACTACTTTAGCACTCTCCCTTGAATGGAGCAGACCAATAAGACATAGGGCCTGGTTTAGAGTTCTGAAGATGAGTTTCTCCATAACAAATGTGACAGATATCTCGTCTGCATTATTACAAGTGCATTATTGTGCTCGATAAAGTGCACTGTTATGCGAGAGATCTGTGATATCCGTCACGTTTGTGATGAGTAACCCTTGGTTAAACTCTAAATCAACTAAGAGAGATTGTGAACTGGCCAAATGGGAATCCATGCTAGCCGCAGTTAAAAGCAAAGACCAACAAATGTATTGGCATATATTGACTGATAGGGGAGGGGCGACAGCCACAGAAATCTCTTGTAATAATAGTGCTACTGTTTGGATTGACTGCTTTACACAGTTATAGGGAGGTACTGTTCTGAGGACTGTGTTGAGCTTGTTGTGGCAGGGCCTTTTGTTCCCAAGGGAAGGCATAGTCCATCTAAGATCAACCCGGTGGTATGGACACTAGCTGTGGATTCCCTGGGCCAATGGAGACTGTTGGTCTCGGGGGAGGGGGTGGGGGGGGGGGGGAAAGGAAGTCACCAGGGACTGGCACGTTTTAGCTAGAGAACAGTGGTATCAGGCTCATAATGGCCAGAGAGGTCTCTAAGCGATCAACTAGATTACCCCAGGCAAAGCACCTGGCATAGACAAGGTGCCAGGGGACCTATTTAAGGCAGATAAAGAAATTTTGAACACTTACTTTACCCTGCTCTTCGGGCCAATATTGAGAGGTTCTCCTATGCCTCCCCACGTGGGCTGGAGAAGAAATCATCCCAGTTTTTAAGAAAGGCTTAAGATCATCACCATCCAACTATCAGCCTTTTAGCCTAATTGATTCTTCCCAGAAACTCTTAAGCAGGATCCTGTTAGGTAGATTGCAAACCTGGACGGACGAGGTGTGATTGTTGACCCCCTTCCAGGCAGAGTTTAGGGTGGGGACTGGCACCGTTGACCAAGTGCCTCTCCTGCAACATATATATTAGAAACATGTTGCCTTGGGGGGAGGCCGTTTATACGTGGTCTTTGTGGACCTTGTGCCTAGTGATGCCCTATGGAAGGTCATGAATGACCTGGATGTGCCCAGGTATCTTATAGATGTCATCAGGAGGCTCCACCTAAATAACTATGCGCAGGGTAGGAGTGGCTCGTCTAGGGAACTAACTTCACCCATTCCCGTTACACGAGGTGTCAGGCAAGGATGTGTCCTTACTCCAACTCTGTTTTTATTATACATGAATGCCTTGGTGGCCCAGCTAGAGCTATGTAACCATAACGCCCCTAGCTTGGGTAATAGGAAGGCTCTGGAGCTCCTGTTTGCGAATGATACCCTGTTGGTTTCTAAATCTATAAGGATATCAAAATTCTTTTAAATCAGTTTGGTGTATTCTTTGGGCAAAGAGGCCTGGAAATTATCCTCTCCAAAACCAAGTGCAGGGTGTTTAATCCTTGCCCGTCAGCTCCTTCATATTCTGTGCCAGAGTGTGTTCAGTTGAAAAGAGTCCACACTTTTGAATATCTGGGGGTTTTGCTCACAGAACAATTTGGTTGGATGCTGCAGATCCAAAAGAATAGATTAAAACTGGAACTGGGGGTTTAGCAAGTGCCATTCGAGGTTCTTCCTTACAACCTATTTCCCCTGCTTTGCAAATGTATTATTTGAAAGCCCTTGGAGCATTACTATATGGGGGGGATCTTTGGGGTCTTGCAAATGTTGATGAGCATGAATTAGTGGAAATCATGTTCCTTTGCTCCCTAGCTAACCTTCCAGTTAGCACCCCACTTGTTCTGTTGTGGCTAGAGATGGGTCAAAGATCCCTTTACCAGAAAGCCGGCCTTAGACCCCTGTTGTATTGGAGGCAGATATGGGCATCCCCAGAATTATTGTCATATCGGTTGGGCCTAGAAGAAATTTTGTATCTACCTGGTGCCATAAGGATCTCATGGTTACAGTTCATTAAATATCGCTTCACTAAAATTGGTTTTGAGAACTTATGGTTTGCCCTTCAGAATGATTGCGTGTTATCTAAATCCACAGTTAAGGAAATGTATTGGCGATTCCTAGATGAAGGGATATGTAGGAACAGGAGGGTGGGCGCTCCCACTGCAGCCTTTCTGGAATTTAAAGATTCTGTCCTTTTGGAATGCTACTTGGATGAGATTGAGCCGCTATCGGCCAAGTCACTTTATATAAAATTCAGAATTGGGACTTTGCCGTTATGCTCAGTCACGGCGAAATGGCAGAAATCTGGTTCGGATGTGTACTGTCCCTTTTGTCCCAAGGCATTAAAATCTATTGAGAATGTCCTTATTTTGTGTCCTACGTATCATGCATTTTGAAGAAAGTGGATCTTGCCTGTATGCCTCACCCTGGGAATCAGGGACTACAAGTCTGCGCTTAGGATGTTAAGAACTGATACATCATAACCCTTGTCTTTGCCGTCTCACGTTTTCTTTTAAATATGTGGCGGATAGGGCAAAATAATTGAATCTCCTGAATGAAAAGGTGGTTGATTTGCCACTTTTAATCTCTATGATCTCTTGGTCAAATGCGTTTTTATATTAGCTCATATGTGCTTGAGCTTTTTTCGATATTATCGTATGCATCTTATGAGCTATGCTCCTATTAGGTCAACACTTTGCTTTTTAAATTCACATTTGTTTTAAATTCTGGTTTGTTTTTAAACAGTTTCATCACACTTGTTTGTATTTATTATTCTGTGCTTTTATGGCATGCTGCCAAAATAAATATGATGATGATGATGATCCTGATTGCAATACCCACATTAAAGATATACATGCAAATGAAAGGTCTGTGGAGCTGATACCTAGGGTGATGTTATGAAAGTAACGTAAAGACAATACTCACAGTGGATGGGCTGGGCCGGTTGCAGTATAGTGACCTAAGGCTGAGGCGAGTCCTGGAGAAGCCAGTGTGGGCCTGTGAGAGTGTGGCTTAACAATATTATTGACAGACATGGTCAGAGTTAGTAGGGGCCCAGGTGCGCATATCGGGTTGGAGTGCTGCCTCTCTCCAGCCAGCCCGACATGCACACTAGGGGGTATATTCACAAGAACCTATGATAACTACCGCAATAGTAGCGTAATGCAACTTTCAATATCGCATCCCATCGCAGGAAAATAACCCAGTAACAAGGTGGAATTCACAGCAAAGCGGTAGCAAGCGATAGTCTGCCGAAACTGCAGACAATGTCCGCGATACAACCACAAACCACAACACCAAAAAACACTCGATGGGCCAAAGAGCGATGAGCAAATCAGAGATAAGCAGCGTCAGGCCTGCAACACACACATGGCAGGTGGGAAAAATCACCATAAAAGTAGAAAAAAACACCCAAACACAAACTGACCAACACCCAAGCACCATGGAGGCAGCCGGAACGGGCGCAGAGGACGAGCGCAAGCCCACAAGCACCCCGGACGACCAGCCTGGGACCTCGGGGACAGGGAAGGGCAAGGACAAGAAGACGAGGAAGACGAAGTTCAGTCCGCAGGTGAACATGATCATAGTCACGAAGGTGATGGAACACCATCAACAACTCTTCGGCACCTCCAACGTGTCATTGGGCACCACAACTGGAATATGGCGGAACATTTATTTATTTATTTATTTAATAATTTTATATAGTGCTGTATCACCCCAAGGGGTATCTCTGCGCTTGTAACAGACCTACAACCGCGGCAAACAAATTAAAAAAGATACGTTTTCAGAAGCTTTCTGAACTGGAGAAAGGTCATATCAGTACGGAGGTATTGTGGAAGGTTGTTCCAGAAACTCAGGGAAAGGTAAGAAAAGGATTTACCACCAGTACGCGACTTCTTGATTCTGGGAATAGAAAGTAATCTTTTAGATCCAGATCTAAGAGAGCTTAAGGGAGTATAGATATTAAATTTCTTGGCAAGATAGGAAGGACTAAGCTTATTTAAGGCCTTAAAGACCATGCATCCTATCTTAAATTTCACTCTTTTCTTCACTGGGAGCCAATGAAGCTTTGTTAACAAAGGCATAGAGGGAGTCCTGGGCGGTAATCCCGTCACTAGACGGGCCGCCGTATTCTGTATGACCTGTAGTTTACCTAGGGAGGCTTCATGCGTTGAGAGAAGCAGAGCATTGCAATAGTCAATTCTGCTCATAATCAGAGCCTGAATCAGAGTCCTCCTGGTTGAAATAGGAAGCAGGGGAAAAATTCTCCTGAGTAGGCCCAGAACATGATCACAAGTGACGATCGTTGAATTGACATGGGCATCTAAGGTAAGTTTTTGATCAAGCTTGATGCCAAGATTTGTTATCTCCTCTTTAGGAATCGGGGCTTTACCCAGCTCCTCAGGCCACCAATTAGGCGACCAACAGATGGCGGCACCTCCAAACAGCATGATCTCAGATTTTTCGGAGTTTAATTGGAGGAAATTACTTTGCATCCAAGAGGCAATAGCCACCATACCCTGGGAGAAAATGTGTTGTGTATCTGATCTTTTTTTATCAAAGGTGAGGAGGAGTTGGGTATCATCTGCATAAGAGATAGGACTGAAACCCAGGTTTCTCATAAGTTTCGCCAAAGGGGTCACATAGATATTGAAAACAGTAGGGCTCAAGCAAGAGCCCTGGGGGACACCCTTGGTAACTTGAGAGGGAGCAGATTTGTAAGAGCCCATAGTAACTGCCTGAGTTCTGTTCGTTAAAAATCAGTCAAGTCCTTTAATTCCAAGCCCCTGCAATCTCAACAACAGGATCGGATGAGAAATAGTATCAAATGCTGCTGAAAGGTCAAGCAGCACCAAAAGTGCTGCTTGACCGTTATCCAGGGCCATCCTGATATTGTCCGTTAGCTCCACTAGGGCAGTCTCCATGCTATGTTTACCGCGAAAGCCCGATTGAGAGATGTCAAGTGCATGAGTGGACTCAATAAACGCCGATAAATGTCTATTGATATGTTATGGGTGGTGCCGCTCGCAGGCTTTCACTCTGATTGCTACCGGCTGGGCTCTTACCTTGCTGAGGACTTCTACCGCGGCTGCTGAGGACGCCACATTGCTCCTGGGGGAAAACGCTGAGGAAATGCACTTTTAACTTTAAGCCTATCACTATCGGGACTGCGAGGACCAGGGTGCCTTTCGTGATACTAACCTGCTGCACATGGTTCCTCTTCCCGACTCCTCCCCCGCCAGCCTTTTTACGCCTCGCGGCCCCCGCTTCGCGGGAGCCGTTCGCAGGCTTTCACTCTGATTGCTACCGGCTGGGCTCTTACCTTGCTGAGGACTTCTACCGCGGCTGCTGAGGACGCCACATTGCTCCTGGGGGAAAACGCTGAGGAAATGCACTTTTAACTTTAAGCCTATCACTATCGGGACTGCGAGGACCAGGGTGCCTTTCGTGATACTAACCTGCTGCACCTGGTTCCTCTTCCCGACTCCTCCCCCGCCAGCCTTTCTACGCCTCGTGGCCCCCGTTTCGCGGGAGCCGCTCGCAGGCTTTCACTCTGATTGCTACCGGCTGGGCTCTTACCTTGCTGAGGACTTCTACCGCGGCTGCTGAGGACGCCACATTGCTCCTGGGGGAAAATGCTGAGGAAATGCACTTTTAACTTTAAGCCTTTCACTATCGGGACTGCGAGGACCAGGGTGCCTTTCGTGATACTAACCTGCTGCACCTGGTTCCTCTTCCCGACTCCTCCCCCGCCAGCCTTTTTACACCTCGCGGCCCCCGCTTCGCGGGAGCCGCTCGCAGGCTTTCACTCTGATTGCTACCGGCTGGGCTCTTACCTTGCTGAGGACTTCTACCGCGGCTGCTGAGGACGCCACATTGCTCCTGGGGGAAAACGCTGAGGAAATGCACTTTTAACTTTAAGCCTATCACTATCGGGACTGCGAGGACCAGGGTACCTTTCGTGATACTAACCTGCTGCACCTGGTTCCTCTTCCCGACTCCTCCCTCTGTCTCTTTAACTCACACGTAGTCTCGCGTAAGCGGGACGCGTGCGGGGCGCAGACCGGGGCGAAGCCCGGGCAAAGGGCGGGCCCGTCTGAGCCCGTCCGAGTACGGCAGAGGACGGGACGGGGCATTACTCTTGGCTTTTTGGTTTTTGGTTTTGTGGGATCTCATCTTGTGCATTTTGCTACTGAAGGTTTGCCTCTGAGTGGACCCTTCTAATTACTGTGTGAAAGGCCGCTAGGCACCTTGTGTGTGTCTGCTTGTACTGGTTATGGCTACTACAGGCTCGGGGAAGGGGAGGAAGTCTCTTACTGGGCCAGGAGTCGCCGGTACATTGGACAATTTTATCATTAGGGCCACCTCTGTCCTTCAGAGGGAAATTAAGCTAACGGAAGGAAGGCTCTCGCTTGATCAAGAATTTACAAAACGGTCTTCATTGGGCACTATTGCTTTAGCGAAGTCACCTGTAAATTATTGCATTGCAAATCCAGCCCTAGCCCCTAATTCCCACTCTGGCTGGGCTGAAGGTAACCTACCCATAGTTGCAAATCCCATTGCCCGCAGTTCACTTGGGCATGGTGACTCTATTGGTCAAGATCCCTCCATACCCGTAACCAATGTGGGAACAACTAGATCTGGTTTGCCAATCCGTATAGAGGAATCTAATGCCAAAATGTCAGAGCGGGTTGTTAGACGCAAGCGGAGAGGCACAGACTTGCCCAATAAAAGATCGGAAATACTAAAACGGGCAAAACCAGGAAGTTTAGATTTTGCAGTGAACACAGATCCTGTTCACCTGGTGACACAAAGTACTGAGTGTGCATTGGGTATGGAAATCGGAGGAGAATTTTGGATTAAAATGGAACAGTTACTCACTGCGACTTGCCTCCCTATGTGTAACAGACTTGATTTAATTGAAAAAAGACTTTCTAATTTTGAATCACTGTTTGCTGCTCTCCCGGGGGTTAATGAGACAAGTGATGGGGAGGGTCCTAACGTTGATCCTGATTTACTTACTGCAGCTCCAGTAGGGTCAAATGGCATTGCCCCCAAATTAAATAATACACCGATAGATTTAATAGACCAACCCACCCTGCAGCGGGTCAGATCAGGAATCACTGCCCAAATAGCATCAAATGGCCCAACTCCACTGGCTTTACCAGGGAAGACAAGGAGCAAGGTGAAACATGCAATTGTTAATCCTCCAGTAGACCTGAGGAACTTTGACTCCCCCCATTGCATCCCCAGTCAACCAAATCCAGACACTTTAGCAACATCTAAGTTACCTTGTTTGGACTTGCCTCCTGAATCAGCTCCATATGTGGTGGTCCTAGTGGGGGTTCCCACTTTAAATCTTGGATTAAGGGAGGACTTTAGTAAACTTAAAAATAAGTGTATGCATTGGTTGAATTGCAATAAACCTCTTCCCAACCAGTGTAGGAGTAAAATACTGTTTGTAAGACGGCTAGATTGGGTAGGACCTAGAACTAAGGACATACAGGGTGACTGCGTTGTAATTAACTTTAGAGATCCTAGAACAGTTAGATATATCTGTACTATGCAGTCACGTAGCTTTGGTAGCCCTGAATCAACCATAAAAGCTCTTCCACTCACTTATTTTTATCCGGGTCCCTCTTCCCATGGGTGTGAAGCTTCTCGGGGGGGATGGGCGGATGGTTTGGGAAAGACACAGGATGGTCTTTCTCTCTATCCACCCAACGGAACCCAAGTCCACAACCAATTTTGCCCGCCCCTTCTTGAAACATTTCACCACAACAATAGATACAGTGTTCTGGACCAGGTGGATTGACGTTTGGGTCCCAGTGTCGTTACCACCTTGACAGGAGACCAGAAAGGGCCACATAACATCAAGGTTGGTCCTAAGGATAGGGGGAATAATCTTTCACAGTTTGTGCCATCTGATCCACTGTCCAGTCCAAATGACAAAGAAGACCTACCACCGAAATATTCCAGTGTATCACTGGAAGAACCACCTGCATTGACACTGTCGTGTGGGATGGAGTTTGAACATGACCAGGAAAGTTTGGGTAGGGAAACCATTTTCCCAAGTGTTCCGACTACCAAAGGAGAGCCTAAGACTGATATCAATTTGCTTTCCTGGAATGTAGCAGGTTTAAAGAATAAATTGATTTGTGAAGAGTGGGGCAATTTCATAGATACCTTTGATATTTGTTTACTGCAAGAGACATGGGCTCTGGAAAATTACCAACGGGCTGGTTTTGTTTCTTATGACACTCTTGCACTATCAAGTGGTAGGGGGAGACCCTCTGGAGGCCTTAGCACCTGGGTGGCAATCCACCTGGGTGTCACAGCAAGGCAGCTCCTAACGGGCTCAGATGATATCCAATGTGTTCTACTAGAACTGCCCGGAAACAAACATTTAGCTCTCTTGAATGTCTATTCTAGACCCTCACCGAGTGGACGGGAATCCAAGGTCATACTACACTTGAATGACTATATCTTGACTTTGAATTCTGAATATTCTGTGATAGTGGGTGGCGATTTAAATTGCCAATATGAGCCACTAAGCCTGTTGGATCTGGAAGACCCAACGGCGGAAGACACACAATGGAATATCCCTGAGCCCTTGATTCCTATGGTCAAAGCTTGGACCCCACTAGTGTTACAAATCCTCGCTCTCACTCTTTCTCTTTCCTTGAGGGCTTGCAACGGCAGATTTAAATCTGACCGCCCTGGGCAAGCCACTTTTAACAGAGTGGGACAAACGTCGATTTTAGATTACATTCTTATTGAAATAAGATCCTGGGACAAGGTACTTGACTTTAGGGTGATAGTTCGAGATGATAGTGATCATAATGCTCTTACTATGAAACTAAAACCAGGAAGTTGGGGATTTACAAGCTATGATACTGTGGCGTCTATACCTTCTCAACCCCTAATTCTGCATAATAATAGACGCAGAGGTAGGTGGCCCTGTATCTTTGCTTGCCCGAACAAAATGGCAGAAACTTACAGACTGGCACTGCCCTGTCTCAATGATATGGCTGAAGCAGCGTCTAATTGCATCTCTACTGAGAGAAAATCTAGGCCTGTTAAAATCCATAGCCAGTTAGTAACTCGACTCTTGGATGTCTTCTCTCCGGTTGTGACTAGGAGGGTCCACTCGGCTAATAGACAAATGTGGTATACTCCTGAGTGCAGGAAATTAAAGAGCGAACTGATCCTGGCAATTAAAGCCAAGGATAAAACCAGGACCAAATCACTACGGGCACAGTACAAGCTAATGATTCAAAGGGCAAGAAAGTCGTGGGAAGATGATAAGTGGGAGGAGTTAAGACTAGCTCTGCAGAATAAAGACTTTAAAGTCTTTTGGGCTATTGTTAGTGTTAGACCTGTCAGCCCTTTGGATGGTCCCTCCTCATCATTATTTATTTTGTCCCACTTTTGCCTCAAACCCTGTTTGAATTTTTCCTTTTTGGGAACCACCAGACTTTTTAGTGTTGATGCAGATTCAGGGAGCCATTTTATCTACCCCTGGAACTTCTGTCTGAGGGCCTGGAGCACAAAATGGTGGCCACCTGTGACATCACCAGCACCCACTGGAACCTACTAGCACCTTCCAGAACATTCCAGAACCCTGTGACAGTTGGAGGCGGTTTAGAATGTTGGGAAGCTAAGACAGAGAGTTGGCAGTTGGAGCTGGCAGTTGGCACCTGACTGGTGAGGAGTGAGCAGCAGAAACCTGAAGGAGGAAGGAGTGAGGCAGCAGGGGTGGAAACTTGTGCCTGGAGTGGGGTCCATAAACCCACCCTTGATACTAGTCCCTACTGACTGAGCCCAGCCTGAAGCCCTGTGTGGGAAGAAGCAAGAAAAACCATCTTAAGGACCTGGACAGCAGGAACAGGCCTTAGAATCCAAGAACAGCAAGATCCTGACCTGGATACTGGTTTCCCTGGAGTCTGACGTCGAGTAGCCTGAGACCCGGAGTCCGAGGTGGAGAAGCGGCGCTGACTGGAAAAGCAGACGTCGTACCCGGAGCCGCCAGAGGTCGAGAGAGGGCGCCGACGGAGGTCGTAGAGAGTACCAGAGGTCGAGGAGGAAGTCACCCGAGGTCGAGTGAGCGGCGTCGACGGGGGAGTGAAGTCCACCCTCCGGAGTCGCCGGAGACCGAGGTGAAGCGTGCCGGAGGTCGGGAGTGGAGGTCGCACTCCAGAGTCGCCGGAACCTGAGGAGAGGAGCACCGGAGGTCGGGAGTGAGGTCGCACTCCGGAGTCGCCGGAACCTGAGGAGAGGAGCACCGGAGGTCGGGAGTGGGGATCGCACTCCGGAGCCGCCGGAAGTCGACATCGAGCCAAGGCCGGCCGACGTCATCGAACCTGAGGTCGCCATCGGACCGGAGCCGCCCGAAGTCGACCTCGAGCCAAGATTGCCCGACGTCATCGAATCGGAGGTCGAGATCGAGCCGAGGCCGCCGACATCGATCCGGAACCGCCTACCGGCGTCGTCAAGAACTGACATTGTGCCGAGGCCGCCGATATCGAACCGGAACCACCTCACGGCGTCGACACGGAGCTTCAGAAAAAGGGCAGTAAGTGGAATAGAGGGCGCCTAAGGCCCTGTGGAATCCTCAGAGACTACTCTAGGGGTTAGAGAGGTGCTGGAACCAGCTTGACTGTGCCAGGGGTGAGCTGAGACTAATTCAGAGGGGTTGTGTAGAGTGAGAGAGCCAGGTCTCTAGTATTCCCCCCTTGATCTACCTCAGTTTAGGCCTCAGCCTTGTCCAAGCCAGGGAGCAGACACCCCCAAGCCATCCACCTAACCACAAGCTGTGCCTGGGCCAAATCAGCCCATAGAAATCTAAATGTGATCTGATTCTATGAGTGTCACTGTCAGCTTTTAATTATTTATTGAGAGCACTGTATTTATTGTATTTAACCTATTTATTGCTCCACTGTATTTATTGTTCCACAGTATTTATTGTCGCACAATATTTATTGGTTTGCAGTATTTATTGCCTCAGAATATTTAATTGCCTGTATGTATTGCACTTATATGTATGCCTTAATTATTTATGATCACCCCTATTTATTGAATCATTAAGCCAGTATTTATTTGACCTGCACTACTTAGAAAGCCTTGTATATTGTGATTGTGTTATTATTTATCTAATCAGCAACTAAGAGAAAAAGAAGATAAACAGAGATATTTTCATAATTTTTACGGTGTAGAGTCGTTTTTGGAACGGATGCCCGCATGGTTATTGTATGGGTATGACGTATGCTTAGCACGGTGCCTGATTCCTGACCACTCGAGCCAAGCTACCACTGTGTATGTCCTGGAAAGACCCCGTTACCACCACCCTTTCCGGTGTGGGAGTGGAGTATTTCCAACATTAATTGGTGTTCAGTGGTGGGATAGAGCTGTGCCTACGTATACTCAACAATAACTGTGGGTAGTCCATAGGCCTACACCGGGAGTTTTCTCAAAGCGGCCTTCCTAATTGTGAGTTTTTGTTTTTTCCAAATTTACTCTGGTGGTGGGAGGAGGTATTATATAAGGTACCCCCCTGCATAGTTACTGCAAATAACTGTCCTCTGACCTGAGTGGGCAAGATGGAGTTTGTACTGGAGAATTTAGAAACGTACACTGTGGCCCGGGGAACAACCTTTACAACGCAACTTTTACAACGCACTACCATTACAACGCATTTTTTACAACGCATAATCCATTACAACGCATGACATTACAACGCATGACACTACAACGCATTTTTAAAAACTACCTTTACAACGCATTCCATTACAACGCATACTACCATTACAACGCATACCATTACAACGCATAATATTACACTATACTATCCAACACTTACCCTACTGATGCACCCCCTGGAGTTAGAATAGTAATTTTTACCCCTATACTATCCAACACTTACCCTACTGATGCACCCCCTGGAGTTAGAATAGTAATTTTTACCCCTATACTATCCAACACTTACCCTACTGATGCACCCCCTGGAGTTAGAATAGTAATTTTTACCCCTATACTATCCAACACTTACCCTACTGATGCACCCCCTGGAGTTAGAATAGTAATTTTTACCCCTATACTGTCCAACACTTACCCTACTGATGCACCCCCTGGAGTTAGAATAGTAATTTTTACCCCTATACTATCCAACACTTACCCTACTGATGCACCCCCTGGAGTTAGAATAGTAATTTTTACCCCTATACTATCCAACACTTACCCTACTGATGCACCCCCTGGAGTTAGAATAGTAATTTTTACCCCTATACTATCCAACACTTACCCTACTGATGCACCCCCTGGAGTTAGAATAGTAATTTTTACCCCTATACTATCCAACACGTACCCTACTGATGCACCCCCTGGAGTTAGAATAGTAATTTTTACCCCTATACTATCCAACACTTACCCTACTGTTGCACCCCCTGGAGTTAGAATAGTAATTTTTACCCCTATACTATCCAACACTTACCCTACTGTTGCACCCCCTGGAGTTAGAATAGTAATTTTTACCCCTATACTATCCAACACTTACCCTACTGTTGCACCCCCTGGAGTTAGAATAGTAATTTTTACCCCTACACTATCCAACACTTACCCTACTGTTGCACCCCCTGGAGTTAGAATAGTAATTTTTACCCCTACACTATCCAACACTTACCCTACTGTTGCACCCCCTGGAGTTAGAATAGTAATTTTTACCCCTATACTATCCAACACTTACCCTACTGTTGCACCCCCTGGAGTTGGAATAGTAATTTTTACCCCTATACTATCTAATACTTACCTTAAATGTAATTTAATATTATGCGTTGTAATGGTATGCGTTGTAAAGGTAGTATGCATTGTAATGGTAATGCGTTGTAAAGGTATTTTTTTAAAATGCGTTGTAGTGTCATGCGTTGTAATGTCATGCGTTGTAATGGATTATGCGTTGTAAAAAATGCGTTGTAAGTGCATGCGTTGTAAAAGTGTGCGTTGTAACGTCATACATCCCTGTGGCCCAACTCAGGGAGTTTTGTCAGCGGGAGGGGGTGTATTGTCCCCCAGGAGCAAAGAAGGGTGCACTCCAAACCAGCTTAAGGGCTTGGGGGGAGGCACGACGGGAAAGCAAGGCTGAGGAGGAGGACAGGGATAGAGAGCCCGACAGTGAGGGAGCTGGTTTGTACCAACCTGAGGTGGGGAACCTGTCAGCGGGGCCCAGGACACTTTCCAGGAAGGGCAGCAGTGCCTCTAGCAGTGGCTTGTCTGAAGTGGAGCTAACAGACCGGAGGGAGAAAAGACAGCTCACATGGGACCTAGCAAGGCTGGAGAAAGAGAAGGAGGAACAGAGGATGGCTCATGAGATAAGGCTGAAAGAGATAGATCTTCAGATCCTGAGAATCGGGGCACACCCTGTACCTAACGGTGGCAGCGAAGAACGAGAGTACACCAGGGAACCCAAACCCTACCTGCCAAAGGACATAGTAGCTGGCTATGGAGTGGGCGACGATATCGCCAAGTGGCTAGCGGCCTATGAGGTCTCGTTAAGGGCCCATGGGGTTCCAGAGAAGTACTGGGGAGGGGGATTGTACAAATACATGCCTCCAGCTGGTAGGGATGCATTATTGGCCCTCGAGGAGGATGAGCAGACCCACTACCCCACCATGAAACTGGCGCTCATAAGAAAGTTTGGACTAACACCGGAAAAGTACAGACAGAAGTTCAGGGGTAGTCACAAACTGGGCACACAGAATTGGGTGGACTTCCTGGACTATGCAAAGAAGGCACTAGAGGGTTGGATTCAGGGCAGTGAAGTGAGGAACTATGAGGGGTTGTTTGATCTAGTACTGAAGGAACACCTGCTCGAGAAATGTTTCCCTGAACTGCGTCAACACCTGGTGGATAGCAAGCTGACCAGTCCCCGGAAGCTTGCTGAGGAGGCGGACATTTGGGCTAGTACCCGGGTGTCCACAAGGGGGACTGGAGGGGATACTCAAAAGGCCGGACAGGGCGCCCCCCAGAAGAAAGAGGGAGGGGAAAAGAAAAAGGAGTTCTCCAAAGGCCCCCAAAATAATTTCCAAGGAAAGGGAACAGGATTCACCCCTAGGGCTAACCCACCCAGAAACCCTAATCCTGGCCAGAGTCAGCAGCCAAGGGTTGTCCATTGCTACGAGTGCGGTGGCGTTGGACACTATAAAGGAGATCCGAAGTGCCTGAAACGACCACCCCCTCCCATTGGAGGAAAGACCCCCGGAGTAGCTAGTGTAGTGCTCGGGGAGGAGATGCCCTTAACTAAGGGAAGGGAGTGGGCGGGTGTCACTTTAGTGTCCCTGGGAGAACGGGAGATGGTTCCTAAGATCCAGGTGCCCGCAAATACCGTAAAGTATGGGCAGTGGGTCACCATCAACGGCCAAAGAAGGGAGGCTCTGAGAGACACAGGAGCCAGTATGACTATGGTACGTAGCCAACTGGTGTCTCCAGAGCAGGTAATTCCCGATGTACTCCACCCAGCCGCGATGGCTGACGGCAGAACAGGCCACTATCCAGTGGCCGAGGTTCCCTTTGAATGGGGGGGGGGTTGCAGGTTCACTTCGAGTTGCCGTAAGCCCTGCCGTGCCAGTCGATTGTCTACTGGGGAATGACATGGAGCACAACGCTTGGAAGGAGGTGGAATACCGGACTCATACTGAGATGCTGGGTACACCTGACTGGGCCTGTGTTAGCACAATGTCCGCGACTACCCGGAGAGGGAGTTCGTTTCGGCTGGAGCCTGGAACAAAGGCCCAGCCGGCTGCCAGTCAAGGGAAGAACCGAGGACAGGAGGAGCCTGCCTCGGCGTCCACACCCCGTAGGACGGATAGGCCACCGGAGGTGGTGGACCAGGAGTCTGCGGTGGGGGATGTTACCAAACTGGAGGACCTACCCATCCCGGCCGAGTGGCACGTGGAGGGAGGCCCGTCCAGGGAGGAATTCTGCCAGGGCCAGAGGGAGTGCCCTACCCTTGAGGGGCTAAGGCGTCAGGCCCAAGCCCAGGCAGCAGGGAACGTTGAAGGGAACTACAGTGTTTACTGGGAGGATGGCCTCCTCTACAGTGAACCCAAGGCACCCCTACACGGATCGTCACGAGCCTTGGTAGTCCCTCAACGTTATCGAGCCTTCCTTCTGGAGTTGGCTCACGAGATCCCATTGGCAGGACACCTGGGGCAAGACAAGACCTTCACCCGTCTTGTCCCACACTTTTATTGGCCTCAGATGAAAGTGTCGTCCGATACCTACTGCCGGACATGTGTGTCTTGCCAAGCCAGTGGGAAAACAGGGGTGAAGCTGAAAGCTCCCCTGGAACCACTTCCTGTCGTTAGCACCCCCTTTGAAAGGGTGGGCATCGACATTGTGGGTCCGTTAGATCCGCCAACGTCAGCTGGTCACAGGTTCATCCTGGTTCTGGTGGATCATGCCACACGGTACCCAGAGGCAATACCTCTGAGGACCATAACAGCACCTGTTGTGGCTAGGGCCCTGATGGGAATCTTTACCCGAGTGGGTTTTCCCAAGGAAGTTGTGTCCGACAGGGGGACCAACTTCATGTCAGCGTACATGCGGGCGATGTGGAAGGAGTGTGGAGTGACCTACCGGTTCACAACTCCTTACCACCCCCAGACCAATGGTCTGGTGGAGAGGTTTAACAAAACCTTGAAAGGCATGATCAGAAGTCTGCCTGAAAGCCTGCGGAGGAAATGGGACGTCCTCCTACCCTGTCTACTCTTTTCTTACAGGGAAGTGCCACAGAAGGGAGTGGGCTTCAGCCCCTTCGAGCTTCTGTATGGGCACCCTGTACCTGGTGAGAGACGGATGGGAAAGAACTCCCAGAAAGCTTCCACAGGACGTGGTGAGCTACATGCTGGCCTTCCGGAGCCAAATGGCTAAGTTGTGGAAGCAAGCTTCTGACAACTTGGAAGCCAGCCAAGCAGTGATGAAGGCGTGGTATGACCACAATGCTCACCCGGTGGAGTTGGAGCCTGGCCAGAAGGTGTGGGTGATCGAACCAGGAGAGCTTAGTGCCCTCCAGGATCGCTGGTCAGGACCCTTTGAGGTGTTGGAGAAGAAGGGTAAGGCTACCTACTTGGTGGACCTGAAGACCCCTCGTCAGCCCCTACAGGTGCTGCACGCCAACCGCCTCAAACCCCACCATGAGAGGCCCGAAGTCATCTTGATGATGGTGACTGACGGAGGAGAGGACGTGGAAAGCGAGCCTCTCCCTGATTTGTTTGCGTCTCAAGAGAAGGATGGGACGGTGGAGGGAGTGATTCTCTCCCCATCTCTAACTCCTGAACAGCAGGAGGACTGCCGCCAGGTCCTGGGGCAGTACTCTTCGTTGTTCTCCCTTGTCCCGGGTAGGACTCACCTGTGCGTCCATGACGTGGACACAGGAGACAGCCCACCTGTGAAGTCCAAGATCTACCGGATGTCAGACAAGGTGAAGGCCAGCATTCATAGTGAAGTCACTAAGATGCTGGAGCTAGGAGTGATCGAACCTTCTAGCAGCCCCTGGTCCAGTCCGGTGGTACTAGTACCAAAATCTGCACCACCGGGTGCCCAACCGGAACTGAGGTTCTGTGTGGACTACCGGGGACTGAATTCAGTGACCAAAACTGATGCTCATCCGATCCCTAGGGCAGATGAATTGATTGACCGGTTGGGAGCTGCCCAATATCTAAGTACCTTTGACCTTACTTCTGGGTACTGGCAGATCTCTTTGACTGATGGAGCAAGGGAAAGGTCAGCCTTCTCCACGCCCAATGGCCACTACCAGTTCTGTGTGATGCCCTTTGGGCTCAAGAACGCACCTGCCACGTTTCAGCGCCTGGTAAACCAGATCCTCACCGGAATGGAGAGTTTCTCTGCTGCTTATCTGGATGACATAGCCGTCTTCAGTAGCAGCTGGGAGGATCACTTGCGTCACCTGCAAGCTGTTCTCCAGGCCCTGAGACAAGCTGGATTGACGATCAAGGCCAGCAAGTGCCAGATCGGGCAGGGGTCGGTAGTGTACCTGGGACACTTGGTGGGTAGGGGAGCGGTGCAACCCCTCCAGGCGAAGATCGAGGCCATCATGGCCTGGGAACCCCCCAAGACACAGACTGAGGTCCGAGCTTTTCTGGGCCTCACGGGATATTACCGCCGCTTCGTGAAGGGGTACGGTACCATCGTAGCCCCCCTCACGGAGCTCACGTCCAAGAAACAACCTTGACGGGTAGTCTGGACGGAGGCTTGTCAGCAGGCCTTTGTGAGACTGAAGAAAGCCATGTGCGAGGCCCCGGTCTTAAGGGCCCTTAGACTTTTCCAAGAAGTTCATTGTCCAGACGGATGCATCAGAACATGGCATTGGGGCAGTGTTATCGCAACTCAATGAAGAGGGTCTGGATCAACCCGTGGTCTTCCTATCCCGGAGACTACTTCCCAGGGAACAGAAGTGGAGTGCAATAGAGCGTGAAGCCTTTGCAGTGGTATGGGCTCTGAAGAAATTGCGGCCATACCTGTTTGGCTCGCACTTCCTGGTTCAGACCGACCACAGACCCCTTCGTTGGCTGATGCAGATGAAGGGGGAGAATCCCAAGTTGTTGAGGTGGTCTATTTCCCTACAGGGAATGGACTTTCAGGTGGAACATCGGCCTGGAGTGGACCACGCCAATGCAGACGGTCTCTCAAGGTATTTCCGCCTTAGTGATGAGAACTCCCAAGGGGTTGGGTAGCTCTCCCCACTTTCAGCTGGGGGGGACGCGTGTTAGACCTGTCAGCCCTTTGGGTGGTCCCTCCTCATCATTATTTATTTTGTCCCACTTTTGCCTCAAACCCTGTTTGAATTTTTCCTTTTTGGGAACCACCAGACTTTTTAGTGTTGATGCAAATTCAGGGAGCCATTTTATCTACCCCTGGAACTTCTGTCTGAGGGCCTGGAGCACAAAATGGTGGCCACCTGTGACATCACCAGCACCCACTGGAACCTACTAGCACCTTCCAGAACATTCCAGAACCCTGTGACAGTTGGAGGCGGTTTAGAATGTTGGGAAGCTAAGACAGAGAGTTGGCAGTTGGAGCTGGCAGTTGGCACCTGACTGGTGAGGAGTGAGCAGCAGAAACCTGAAGGAGGAAGGAGTGAGGCAGCAGGGGTGGAAACTTGTGCCTGGAGTGGGGTCCATAAACCCACCCTTGATACTAGTCCCTACTGACTGAGCCCAGCCTGAAGCCCTGTGTGGGAAGAAGCAAGAAAAACCATCTTAAGGACCTGGACAGCAGGAACAGGCCTTAGAATCCAAGAACAGCAAGATCCTGACCTGGATACTGGTTTCCCTGGAGTCTGACGTCGAGTAGCCTGAGACCCGGAGTCCGAGGTGGAGAAGCGGCGCTGACTGGAAAAGCAGACGTCGTACCCGGAGCCGCCAGAGGTCGAGAGAGGGCGCCGACGGAGGTCGTAGAGAGTACCAGAGGTCGAGGAGGAAGTCACCCGAGGTCGAGTGAGCGGCGTCGACGGGGGAGTGAAGTCCACCCTCCGGAGTCGCCGGAGACCGAGGTGAAGCGTGCCGGAGGTCGGGAGTGGAGGTCGCACTCCGGAGTCGCCGGAACCTGAGGAGAGGAGCACCGGAGGTCGGGAGTGAGGTCGCACTCCGGAGTCGCCGGAACCTGAGGAGAGGAGCACCGGAGGTCGGGAGTGGGGATCGCACTCCGGAGCCGCCGGAAGTTGACATCGAGCCAAGGCCGGCCGACGTCATCGAACCTGAGGTCGCCATCTGACCGGAGCCGCCCGAAGTCGACCTCGAGCCAAGATTGCCCGACGTCATCGAATCGGAGGTCGAGATCGAGCCGAGGCCGCCGACATCGATCCGGAACCGCCTACCGGCGTCGTCAAGAACTGACATTGTGCCGAGGCCGCCGACATCGAACCGGAACCGCCTCACGGCGTCGACACGACTCCAGCGGCGTCGGAGCTTCAGAAAAAGGGCAGTAAGTGGAATAGAGGGCGCCTAAGGCCCTGTGGAATCCTCAGAGACTACTCTAGGGGTTAGAGAGGTGCTGGAACCAGCTTGACTGTGCCAGGGGTGAGCTGAGACTAATTCAGAGGGGTTGTGTAGAGTGAGAGAGCCAGGTCTCTAGTATTCCCCCCTTGATCTACCTCAGTTTAGGCCTCAGCCTTGTCCAAGCCAGGGAGCAGACACCCCCAAGCCATCCACCTAACCACAAGCTGTGCCTGGGCCAAATCAGCCCATAGAAATCTAAATGTGATCTGATTCTATGAGTGTCACTGTCAGCTTTTAATTATTTATTGAGAGCACTGTATTTATTGTATTTAACCTATTTATTGCTCCACTGTATTTATTGTTCCACAGTATTTATTGTCGCACAATATTTATTGGTTTGCAGTATTTATTGCCTCAGAATATTTAATTGCCTGTATGTATTGCACTTATATGTATGCCTTAATTATTTATGATCACCCCTATTTATTGAATCATTAAGCCAGTATTTATTTGACCTGCACTACTTAGAAAGCCTTGTATATTGTGATTGTGTTATTATTTATCTAATCAGCAACTAAGAGAAAAAGAAGATAAACAGAGATATTTTCATAATTTTTACGGTGTAGAGTCGTTTTTGGAACGGATGCCCGCATGGTTATTGTATGGGTATGACGTATGCTTAGCACGGTGCCTGATTCCTGACCACTCGAGCCAAGCTACCACTGTGTATGTCCTGGAAAGACCCCGTTACCACCACCCTTTCCGGTGTGGGAGTGGAGTATTTCCAACAGTTAGCAATGGTAAGAAAGAACCTGAGACTACTACTTGTTCTAACAGAGCCCCTGCAGCCTGGGAAGATCATTTTAGGGGTTTATATTCAGATATAATCTGTAACACACCCTCTTTACCTGCTTCCCCTCCCAACATAGATTGCCGAGCTGAGGAATTCCCGATAATCACGAACAAGGAGGTTGAAAATGCCATCCATATGCTCATACCCAACAAAGCGCCAGGTCTGGACAAAATCCCAGGAGACCTTTTAAGGTCGGAACCCAAGGTATGGGCCCCGTATCTGTGTGTTTTGTTTAATTCCATCTTGCTTGGCGCAGAACCACCTGAAACTTGGCGAGGTGCTGAGATTGTGCCAATACACAAAAAAGGCTGTCCACTCCAGCCTTCGAATTACAGGCCGATTAGCTTAATTGACACGACCCAAAAGTTATTTGGGCGCATAGTCCTGGATAGATTGCAGATGTGGGAGGCAGAAAACAATATTTTAAGTACCCTACAGGCGGGCTTCAGAAAGGGTATTTCAACCCTTGATCAGATCTTCCGACTTCAGGTTCTATATTGGAAGACTGTGAGTGTGGAGGGTGGCAGCCTCTACCTCATTTTTGTCGACCTAAGATCAGCATTTAATCTGGTTCCGCGCGAAAACCTGTGGAGAGTTCTTCGAGCACTCCATGTCCCCACCTATCTTTTGGATATCCTGAAGAGCCTCCACACGGGCAATTTCGCACAGGTCAGATGCGGGAAATATGGGGAGCTTTCTGAACGCTTTCCTGTCAATCGAGGAGTCCGCCAAGGATGTGTACTAGCGCCTACGCTGTTCTGCTTATACATTAATGGGCTTATAAAACATCTCGAAGACATTAAGGATACTGACATCCTTAGACTAGCCTCGGGTAAGGTACCAGCTTTAATGTTTGCTGATGATACCCTGTTGTTGTCGCGCACCCCCATGGGAATCCAGCGTATATTAGATGGTTTTGTAGACTTCTGTGGGGAAAGGGGTCTTGAGATTAATTTATCAAAAACGAAATTTATGATCCTTAATCCTCCCAAACATACACGCCCGAATCCAGTACGGAATGGTACTCCCATCGAACGGGTAAAGACGTTTGGATACCTGGGGATCACACTTCAAGAAGACCTAGGATGGGGGAATCAAGTCGCTAATTCCACTTTAAAGTTGACCCAAATCACAGGAGGAATGGCTAGACTGTTCAAAGGATCGGTCTTTAAACCAGCTGCACCAGTAATAGAAATTTTTAAATCACAAGCAAGAGCAGCTACTACTTATGGAGCAGAACTTTGGGGCCACTCCAAAACGGATTGTTTATCAAGGATTGAAAATTCCTTTATAAGGAACTTGCTGAGTTTACCATCTAGTTCCCCGTTGGTCCCTATCAGGTTTGACTTGGGTCTGCTCCCTATGGAAGAAGTGGTGGCCGTGCGGCCAGTGCTTTACTGGAAGAGGCTCTGGTCTAACCCGGATCTGGAATCCTACAGAGATGAATTTATGGGGGTTTTGCCTATAATTAAAAATAAGAACATCCCTTGGTTAATGTATGTTAGGGACACTTGTGCCAAGATTGGCTTTCCTGAACTATGGGGTACTCCGGAAAGCTCGTGTTTGGCTGTTTCCAAAGCCAATCTGGTAGAACAGTTTAGATACTTTCACCTTTTGCGCTTGCATACGAACCCAGATGTTGGTAGGTTAACCGCCCAGTTTCTCCAGATTAAACCGAATTACGGGAGGGAGATATTTTTAGATCTGATCTTCCCCCCTGTTGCTAGGATGCTGTATTTTCAGCTGAGAATGGGCACTCTACCGCTTAGGTCCTTCACTTCAAGATGGGACCCTAACAAAAACACTACGTGCCCCGCATGTGGTTATAAAATGGAGGATGTAAATCATGTTTTCTTCTTTTGCCCAACGTATTGTCTGCAAAGAAAACGCTGGGTAAAACCTATTTGCAGAAATCTTGGTTTTAGAGAGTGCGATAAAGCTCTGCGAGTTTTGAAATATGACACCCATCCCCCAATTGTTTTTGCAGTTTCACGTTTTTTAAATGCTATGTGGTTGAAACGTAGGAAATTCTGCACTAACTAATAATTATCTGGATTAAGCTTAAATTTTAATTTTTCATTCGATTTTGGTACTTTTTATATTTGTGATTTTATCTTGATGTGATCGTCTTCCATTATTGACACTGTCTGTAAAATGTTGTCCATTTTATGGCCCTAGTGGCCGAAATAAAGTTTATGATGATGATGATATGTTTTTCTACAAGCTTACTCTGTAAAGGAAGCAGAGAAATGGGGCGGTAATTGGTCAACTCAGAAGGATGGATTTTTGAGTTTTTACGAATGGGAATGATTTGGGCGTGTTTCCATTCTGGTGGGAGACTACCAGAATTTAGAGAACTGTTAACGATGGAACATATGGGTAATGCAAGTTGAGCCGAAAGTTTAGATGAGACTTTAGCAGGCATAATCAAGAGGAGAGCCAGATTTGGTGCATTCCAATAGGGATGACACTTTTGTGGCAGTAACACTAGGGAAAGTAAGTAATTGAGAATCTTCATTAGTATGATTCGATAGATCTACAATAGAAACGGGAAGGGAGGTGTTTGATGAGATCATTTTTTGATAGATATTTTCAACTTTCTGAATAAAGAAAGAAGAAATATTGTCACATAAGGATTGAGAGGAAATGTCTCTGGTCTCACAGGCTTTAGGATTAGTAAAATCCTTCAGGATTTGAAAAAGCATCCTAGAGTTGTTTCCTGCTTGGTCCAACAAGGATGCAATATGCAATTTGCGAGCCTTTTTGATATTATTATGATAGTTGGATATTGCAGTCTTATAGTTAGTTTTATCTTGCTCATTGTGCGAAAGACGCCATAGACGTTCAAGCTTCTTACAAGAGCTTTTTTCCTCCCGCAGAGCAGAGGAGTACCAATCAGTGGAGGTGCCTTTCGGTGGATGAGTGAGAAGCTTCATAGGGGCTATCTTATGAAGCGCATTTGAGATAAGAGAATTGAAATGGTCGAGTTGTTGATCAACATTATAGAACATGGTTTCCCTGTCCCAGGAAAGAAATAGAGAGAGAAAATAATCAGGGGTCAGTTTATGCCATGGTCTATATCGACGGGTGGCTGGGGTTGTGGGTGCAGCAAGAGTACTATTAGTAGGGCTAATAAGTTGAACATTTATTAGCGAATGGTCAGTCCAAGTGAGCGGATTGGTGTCACCACATTTGATATCCTGAGAGTTTGTTAAAATAAGATCTAGGGAATGGCCAGCTACATGAGTGGGAGCGGAGTTAATTTTAATTAATCCAGAGGCAGCCAGGTCTTGCAGACACAGCCTTGCATCCTGGTTCTGGGCATCTTCGCTATGAATATTAAAGTCTCCTAGCAAAAGGAAATTACGAGTAGCGATTATATGTGGAGAGATAAAATCTTGCAGTTGACTGGTAAAGTCCAGTGTCGGGCCAGGAGGTCTATATACCAATGCACCTTTCCAGCTACAGCGTGCAGAAAGATCTATTCTAAATACGAGGCATTCAAATGCCTCTGTACCCACTTGATCTAGAATGGTAATTGCTAGGGCTTCTTTATAAATTATAGCTATAACCCCACCCGCTCAGCCTATCCTATCCAGTCTCAAGATACGATAACCCTCCGCAATAGCCATAGCAATGGCAGAAATGGAAGAGGGTTTAAGCCAAGTCTCAGTGATGAAGCCCATCCCGGGTTTAAAATCGGTCAAGATATCCCATATATCCGCAGCATGCTTAGGAAGGGACCTGACATTAGCCAAAAAACAATTCCATTTGACATTTTTCACTGGGGATGATAGTTGATTGGGAGAAGTATTATTAAAAGAATCAGAAGATTCTTTAGAGTTAAACTGTCGTATAGTAATCGAAGAAGAGCAGAGGCAATCAATGCTCTGGAATCTACAGGCTCGACATGAAAAAGGGCCCTCTAATAAACAATATGGGTGAGAAGATGGCTTGCAGGGGGCGGGCTTAAGGTCTAATAATAAGTCACGCGTATATCTGCGAGGTAGGTTTAGGATCTGTGAAGTAGTTAATAGCGACCTACCAGGGGTCCTGGCTTCTGGCGACGAACTGGCGCGGACGGGAGCAGACGGCTTGCCTCTGGCGCGCCATCGGCACGCGCGCTGCGCGCTTGCATCTTCCTAGTTTAAATATCCCTAGCCACTAGAGCTCTAACCAAAATGGTGCTCGCTTTACTGGCCTGGCCTAAGGAAGTTCTGGTGTGACTCGCTAAGTAGCGAGATGTGATTTTCAATTTTAAAGTGCAGGTGAGTGGACAACAGGATTTATTTAAAACTAGCAGCCAAATGAAATCTAAAAATGTATCTTTAAAATCAGAGGAAATAATGCGCGCGATTACCTACCCTCGTCGCTATGAGAGGGCAGGGTGCTGCAATATGAATATAAGCGAGCAAAGCAGGTTCAGCATTCGCGATCGATAATAACATCTGTTACGAGGCGCGCTTGCATCTTCCTAGTCTAAATATGCCTAGCCACTAGAGCGCTAACCAAAATGGCGCTCGCTTTACTGGCCTGGCCTAAGGAAGTTCTGGTGTGACTCGCTAAGTTGCGAGATGTGATTTTCAATTTTAAAGTGCAGGTGAGTGGACAACAGGATTTATTTAAAACTAGCAGCCAAATGAAATCTAAAAATGTATCTTTAAAATCAGAGGAAATAATGCGCACGACATCGTCGACAAGGTGAATGCCGTCAGAGAGCACAAGCGGACAATGGACGAGGTCAAGAGGCGATGGAATGACATCAAGCTGAAGACCAAGGAGAAACTCTCCACCAACCCGAAGGCAACAACGCAGACCGGAGGTGGGAGGTGAGGGCCCAGCGCCATAGCTGGAGCTGGATGACATGGAGGATCTGGTGTCAAGAGTCATTAGTGAGGGGACTGTGGCTGGAGTCGGGGGAGCGGACACTGCTCGACAGGACACAACACAACCACAACAGGGTGAGTGACCACCAGGTACTGGGGGGAGGGGTAGAGATGGGCACAATGGCACACATGCACAATCAAGCAGGGCACAGTACACACCCACAATAACCCTGGCTCCTCGACCAGACCTACAGACTGTCACAATGTACAATGCCATGCTGTCTGAATGTCAACCTGTACCATTCAGCTACATACATGTGGACACATTGTAACACACCATCTCCCCTTCACATCGCAGGGGCATCGTCAACACCTCCTGCAGAGCAGTCCCAAGCACTCTTCACTGATGACGAGGAGGACAACGCCAGCATCGACACCCAAACCATCCAAGACATCATTGACCTCGTCTGCCACTCACCTCCAGGATCAGGGCAGACCAGCTACATCGATGGGATCCCACCTACCACCCAAACCACCCAGCAGGAGGCACCCACAACCCCGGCACTCTCCCAAGACCCCCAGGAACAACACATGGCCTTCCAACGCCGTGTGCTGGAGTGCCAGAGGGAGACGGCTGAGCAGGTGCAGGTGGGCTTCGGCATCATGGCTGCCAAACTGGACGCCATTGTAGGGTGTCTATGTCCACCCCATGGTCTCCAACGAGACCTGACTGACATCGCTGGAGTCATGACACGGAGAGAAGAACAGCTGTCCGCTCAGAGTGGCTCCAGCGATGTCAGTCGTGAGCTGGCACACATGAGAAAGCTCATGGAGGACATCGTGCAGATGGAGGCGGAAAGGATGGCAGCCACCGCTGTACATCATCGACATGTAGCTGGGATCTATCATGCCCTGCAGACCTCCATCATGGCATTGCCGCCACAAGGCGTGGAGCTGATAAATGCTGCTGCCCCCACACCCTCCACATCCCTGCCCCCTGGTGTGTCAGTGCCTCCCAGTGCAACAGGCGCATCCAGTCAGGCATCTGATGTGTCAGTGGCACACAGTGCTGCAGCCGGTACTGCAATGCCCACATCCGGGGACGAGGACGTGGATGGGTTTGTGATCAGGAGGCAGTAGCATTCATTTCCGCCACCTGGCCTGTTTCTGCTTGGTGCCGCACATGGCCTCATGACCACTGATCCCCGAGACACTCCGATGGACACACCTTGGACAGCGACATGGACTGCAACATCCTGTTCGACGACCAATGACACGGCGGACAGACTGCGGACTGTACCCTTCCCTTCCGCAGGACTAGTCGTCCCCAGATGGACTCTGGCTGGCCTTCCACGGGCCCATATTGTGTAGTGTTCTCGGCATTGCCCTGTACCGCTCCAGCTGCAGAAGTGCACAGGATGTGCAATAAACATCCAGTGATGCACTGCTGTGTCATGTCTTTCATCAGTCATGTATGCATGTGTGGATAAATGTAGGGACAGTGATTTCCCTTGCGTCAATGTTGCTCATCCTGTGGGATGCCAGTCAGAGGGTGCTACATTGCATTTTGTGTACCGGGTCCCGTGGACACTACAACAGGGACACACGCATCACTCACTTCATTGTCCGGACATGGACTGAACCACGCCCAGAGCCCACGAGTCATTGTTGCAAGCCCTGCGCTGGTCGTGTGTACAGCAGGCCAGACCACTCCGCTTATGCTCCGAGGGGGGGGCCTCATTGCTACCCATCGCAGGCGTACTCGCTGGTGGTGTGCAGGTCACTGGTCTAGTTGTCAGCATGTCACAGCCACTCCCTGAGGGCAGGTTTGCACGCACACCACACCCATCCGGCACAGGCGTCAAGGGCCATGTGACTCCGCCAACATAAGGGGCTGATGACGTCACATTCCCCTCTGCCGTTGGTGACTGGATGACGGACGCCACGGGTCTCAATCATAAAAGGCCCAAGAGTTATTGCGCACAGGGTTAGTGGCAACCGAGGCCTTGCGTACGGCAAGGGCCTACCACCATGTGGCACTGACTGGGGTTGAACAGGGTTAGTGGCACCCGAGGCCTTGCGTATGGCAAGGGCCTACCACCACATGGTGCTGACTGGGGTTGCACAGGATTAGTCGTACCCGGAGCATTGCGGCCGGCACATGCACCCCGCCACGGGGCGGTGACTTTGGATGCACTGAGTCAGTGGCACCTTAAGCTGCTGAGCGGGTGGGCAGCCTGCGATAATGCCCCGTCCTGGCGGTCCGGACAACTCATGTTTCGTGTGCCCTGCTGGACCGCAGTGTAGGCTGGGTGCACTGGTATGTCCCATGCAATGGAGTAATCAAGACCCAGCACCAGACGTGAGGCCTGGCGGACTGCAGAGCGTGGCTGCATGGTGTGGAGGGTGTCATGTCCGCGGGCCCCGGGCTTGTGGCCTGCAGCGGCACGTGGTGGGACATCCTGTCTACACACCGGTGGCGGAAGGTGAGTAGTGAGGCCTGGGTGTGCATGGGCGGGCATGCTCCGATCGGCGGCAGGAGGGGTGCCTCTGCCTGGGTGTGCATGGGCGGGCAGGCGCTGTTGTCTTGTACAAGTGTGTGTACTGTGCCAGTCATGTATCTGGACTCTGTTTCAGATGACGGCTCTGACTCAGATGTGTGACCTGGTATACTGCTGTACATACCGGCAAGTGGTTGGAGACACACCGGTGGCACCAGGTGAGCAGTGTGGCCTGGGTACGCAGGGGCGGCACTCTCTCTCCCTCTCTTCCTCCCTCTCTCTCCCTCTCTTCCTCTCTCTCTCTCCCTCTCTTCCTCCCTCTCTCTCCCTCTCTTCCTCTCTCTCTCTCTCCCTCTCTTCTTCTCCCTCTCTTTCTCTCTCTCTCTCCCTCTCTTCCTCTCTCTCTCCCTCTCTTCCTCTCTCTCTCTTCCTCTCTCTCTCTCCTTCGCTCTCTCTCTGTCCTTTGATGTGCGCAGGACACACCTTCTCATCATGTTTTTTGTCTTGCAGGCTGTGCCCTACGGAGTGTCCCGAGGGGAGCCGCCATGTGTCTTCATTTCATTTCAGTGTTCATTTTAATAGTTTCATTTGTTGCTTCGAAAGCAATGTGTGATGCTCATTTCTGTGACGACACATGCATTTCACCAGTCGTGATTGTGCAACATCAAGCAGATTATTTTGTACATGTTTTGGTGTAGCTGATGTGGCATGTCTTTGTTCGGAGGGGGTGGCAGGGAGGGGTGGTCCGGGGGTGGTGGCGGTGGGTGTAGTGGCCCTCTTGGGTGTCCGGGCCGCATGATGAGTGGCTCCATGGCATCTGTTGCACTTCCGATGTGGCCCTGGGCTGGGCTCCCTTTTGTGGTGCTGGCTGCCGTCCGACTTTACACCAGGTCAGAGCAGGTGTAGATTTCCTGCTGCTAACGCGCCTTATTGCCGATTTTGTGTTCTTATCGCCGATCTGGCTGGTCATTGAGAATGTTGAGGACTGGTGTTGTCGCGGCTTTTGGCACGGGACCGGCCACTCTGCATCTCATTAGCGATAGTTGCGGGGGTCCTCTGTGGCGATGTTTTTTGCGGCTGCTATCGCAGGTAAACTGGTGCTGTGGGCTGTGAATGGGGAGGTACATTTATCACAACTTTGGCTGCGATGAAGTGCCGTTAATTCGGCGATAGCTCCTTGTGAATGTGCCCCTAGAGGTGCTCAGAGTCTTTCCACCTGCGCATACTGGAGCCGGAGATGACTCAAAGCCGCAGCCCCCGGTCTCAGTAATGAGAGATGAGGTTGTCTGCCCCAGGCAATCCAGGTGCTGCTGTAATACTAGGAGCAGTGTCTGGATTGGCTTAGAATCTCTGTACCTCCAGCAATGTGTGTACGAGACACAGCTCGGGGGTGGGGCGAGGCCGTCTCTCTTCCCTTTTCATGCAGCAGGTTGCTAGTACGGCATGCATTGAAGAACTACCTGTTTCCACACAGTAAGTTAGTGAGTTTGGTGACCATGGGAAATAGAAATACATATTAAACGTGTATTCAGTACACATTATCGTGCATGTCATTTTAAGCACCAATATGGTCGCGCTCTAAACATCATGCATTGATATTACGCACCTCAATTGTCCTCATTTGACCAACCCGAGAAGTATAAACAGCTGAATCGGCCCACGGTTTAAGTGTGACGTGTCGGGTAGGTTACACACGTTTTCACATACTTGTCAATGTCGATTCCGCTACTAATGTGGTCAGTGAAGTCTCCATATGACTGTGTGAGGTAAAGTCATCACCCATTAGCTCCTTATACTTTCCTAACTGGGTCCTCAGTTCCCTTTTCGGGCCTGGTGGCTGGCAGTGGCATAGCAAGGGAGCTGTAATGTCGCGATAGGACGTGGGCCAGCCCACACCTATCGCTGTAAGCAGGGGAGTGCTAGCAAAAGAGACCCCCGTCACGGTAAGCAGGCTGAATGGTCTCGCCCCTGCGGAGACCACGTGATGTAGTTAATAAAGTGCCCAGGGCTCTGGGCGGGGATCACTCCAGGATCCCCCTAGAACTATACTGTGTGTCCCGTGTCTGTGTGAATGCCCCTAGGCCCTCCCAAGGCCCACGATTCTACATTGGCGACGAGGGTGGGATCCGGTCCCATCCCCTTGTCAGAGAACCGGTATCCAAAGAATCTTATATCCCTCCGCAGGAACTCGCACTTTTCTCGGTGGAGCGTTAGCCCACGGTCTTGCAGGCGGGTGAACACAGCGTTGAGGCGGGTGATGTGCTCTTCCAGAGAGGGGGCGTGGACGAGAATATCGTTACTCACATTGAGCACCCCTTCCAGTCCTTGGAGTACCGTCTTGATGATGTTCTGGAACACCTCCGCCGCACTGGAGATTCCAAAGTTGAGGCGCTTATACCGCTACAGGCCAGCGTGTGTGGAGAACGTCATTATCGGGCGCGAATCAGGGTGGAGCGGGATTTGGTGGTATCCGGAGCGGAGGTCCATCTTGGAGAACCACTTGGAGCCGGCCAGCTCGCCTATGATATCGTCCACCGTGGGCGTCAGGTGGCGCTCTCGTTTGATCGCTAGGTTCGGGACGCGCATATCAATGCATATGCGAACGGCGTCCGGCTGTTTTGGCTTCTTTGCGACCACGATGGGGGATTCCCACGGCGTGGGTCCTTTCACCCGCTCGATGATCCCCGCCGCCTCCAACATGCGGAGCTCCGCCTCCACCTTCGGCCTGAGGTGGAACGCAATCCTTCTGTGCCTGAGGGCCACCGGAGTTATTGTCTTGTCAATGTGCAGTCGCACTGCTGGGCCTTGGAGGCATCCGATGCCCCTGAAAAGGGGTGCGAAAATAGCTACCAGTTGGTCGAGGCCTTGTGATTGGAGGGCGCACGCGAACTGGATGAGGCGCAGGTCTACTGCTGTGCGACAGCCAAGCAGAAATCCGGACCCTTCCCTGGACACATACACTTTGGCTGTTAGGCAGGACTCGCCGTGGGACAGCTCCGGTTGAAATACTCCACATATCCGGAGAGGGGTACGGGTCCCAAATGCGTATACCTGGACATTGGTGTGGTGGAGGGCCGGCTGATCGGGCAGCTGTCTGTACGCGCTGAGCGCCATGAGATTTATCGTGGCTCCAGTGTCGATTAGCGTCGCCACTGGGTGTCCTTTCACTTTTACTGTGCACATGGGTGCGGATTGTGGATTGTCCGACAGGGCATGCAACATGTGCACTACGTGTACCGTTGCAGCTTCATCGTCGTCCATGTCGCTGTTCGACGATTCCTCAGGTCCTGCTTCTAGAGTGCGTACTGGTCTTGCTGGGCTATGCCCCCGCCGGGCTGGTTTCGAGTGGCACACCTTGGAGAAGTGGTTGACCTTGCCGCAGGCACTGCACGTCTTCCCTTGCGCTGGACACGCTCCGTCATGCGGGAGTGGGCCTCCGCACCACCCACAGAGGCGAGGTTTTGGACTCTGTCCGGACTCCTGAGCTGTTGCTTTCCTTTGTTTTGGCCGTTGGCCACGGGCGTTGGACTGTACGGCGCACACTGGCTCTTCTTTGACCGTCATCGGGGCGTTCAGTTCCATATGAGCGGCTCTCGCTTTTGACAGCTCCTTCGAGCGTCCCAGGGTTAATATATCTCGCATTGGCATGTTGTGTTCTTCTAGCACGCGCTCACGCAGCTTGGACGAGGCGCACCCTTGGATGAATTGCGCGCGCACTTCATCCTCTTCGTCGGGTAGGGTGCACGTGCTGGCTAATTCCCTCAGCCTGGCGTAGAACACGTCAACAGATTCTTCCGGGAGCTGCTTTGCTTGCCGAAGGAGGAATCGCTCGTAATCCGGGTTCGCATAAGGCTCAAAGTGCGCCGTGATTGCATCCCGCAGCGTAGCGTAGGTCTTCGGGGGTCCAGCTTCGTGAACCGTTTTCGCGATCTTGTGGATACCTTTACCGCCCAAATGAAGCAGCATGGACCGCTGGCGCCGTTCTTTGATCTCCGCGGCTTCGAAGAAAGTTTCCAGGCGCTCAACCCACTCTTTCCACCTCACCGACTGAGACGGCGGCGGGCCTGACACTTCAAAGGGCTCCACGGGCGGGACAGTGGTCATCGTGGCTCCGGAGCGCAGCAACTACACTGCAGGAGGGTGGCAGAACAGAGCTAGCAGCGGTGAGTCCGTGCGGGAAACGGGCGTGGTGGTGACTGGGGCCACAGCGATGCAACGTGGCAGGGCAAGGGCACCCTCAACAGTCACAGGGGGCTCTCCACAGCGAGCTTGCTTGTGGGCACGGGAAGGCCGCAGCGGGCAGGTGCCGATGTTCCACAGGCTAGGCTGGACCTCGAGCCGTCATGCAGGGGCGTTGGAGTAGCTGTGAGCAGGGGCGCGAGGAGCGCAGACGCTGCACGTGGTGCAGGTGCCAGGTCCTAAGCAGGCGCAGGCGAGGCAGGCAGCAAGGTCGGGTGCGGTACCGCAGGCGGCCACCAGGGGGCAGCAGAGGGCACGCGCACACTCACCGCGACTCCCGGGACACCACAGGTCTACGGAGCTCGGTCCCGGTCCGGGCGGCAGCAGAGAAGGCCTGGCAGGCGAGGAGGGCGTAGCGAGGCCGCGACGCTCCGGCAGCAGGTGCGGAGCGGGGAGCACCCAGAACAGCAGGCGAGGTCCCGGGCAAAGGCCGGCACTGCGATGGAGGCAGCGCACGGACAGAGGGTGCACGGCAGGTGAGAGTCACCACCGTCGTCGCCAATGTAGAATCGTGGGCCTTGGGAGGGCCTAGGGGCATTCACACAGACACGGGACACACAGTATAGTTCTAGGGTGATCACCTGCCCCAACGTCAGTGACCGGTGTACGAAGTTTTCTGGGGATGGTCACCTACTGTGGCCGATTCATCCAAAACCTAGCAGACCTGACGGGGCCACTAAGAGAACTCACCAAGTCGACGGCTCAGTGGACCTGGGGCCTGCCGCAAGAACAGTCATTCCAGCAAACCAAAGCCGCGCTGTCAGCAGACACCACGTTGGTGTACTTTGACCCGCGCCAGGAGTCTCAGTTGGTCGTCGACGCTAGCCCCACGGGCCTAGGAGCGGTGTTATTACAACGGCAGAGCTGCGGAGAGTGGGCGCCAGTAGCGTATGCCAGCAGGACCCTGACGCCCACCGAACAAAGGTACTCACAAATAGAGCGGGAGGCGATTGCTATTCTGTGGGGGTGCCGCCACTTCCATATCTACCTGTATGGACACCCATTCACGGTCATAACGGACCACAAGCCGCTGGTGCCACTCTTTCAAGGGTCCTCGTCTCAGCCCCCTCCAAGGATCGAAAAATGGATTTTGCAGTTGCAAGAGTTCCAACTGACGGTGGAGTACCGACCCGGCTCGAAGAACCCCGCAGACTTCCTCTCACAGCATGCCAGACCGGTCATGCCGCCGGAAGCAGCGGAAGCCGCGGCAACGGAAGACTACGTCCGAATGGTGGTCGAGCGTTCCCGCCCGCTCCCGATGTCTCTACGGGAGGTGGTCGCAGCCACACAAGATGACGACTGCCTACAGCTGGCGATACAGGCTGTCCGGTCAGGAGACTGGCAGCCTCTTCAGTGTCCTTCACCCCTGCGGACGACGACTGCCCAGACCACACTCAAAGCACTCTACCAAGTGAGACATGAACTGTCGGTGTCGGAAGAAGGCTGTCTCCTGCGAGGCCCGCGCCTAGTCCTGCCAGCCGCCCTCACCCAACAGGCCGCGATCCTCGCCCACGGAGCCCACCAAGGGATCGTCAAGTCTAAAAGTCGCCTTCGAAGCAAAGTGTGGTTCCCCGGTCTCGACAACCTGATAGAAACACTAGTGCAGCGGTGTCCCGCGTGCCTCGCCACCAGTCTCCCGAGCAGACCGGCGCCGGTGATTACAGAGGAAGGACCTCGGCGGCCGTGGGAGAGAGTAAGTGCGGATTTTGGAAGCCTCCCAGATGGGCGCTACATGCTAGTAGTAGTCGACGACTACTCCAGGTACCCGGAGGTTGAGTTTGTCCCGTCTACGTCAGCGGCGGAAGTCATCCCGAAGCTCGAGAAGATGATAGCCACCCACGGGCTGTTCGGAGAGCTGCGGACGGACAATGGGCCCCCATTCACCAGCTCGGAGATAGCCGTTTACCTCGCGTCCCATGGGACAAAGCACCGCAAGATTACCCCGCGCTGGCCGCAAGCCAACGGCGAAGTAGAACGCATAATGCGGACCCTCAAGAAGACTATTCAAATTGCAATGTCAGAGTCACGTAGCGTAGAACAGTCGATCTATCAATTCTTGCGAGAGTACCGGCTCACCCCTCACTGCACTACAGGGATATCACCGAGCCGCCTATGTTTCGGTCGGACTGTGACGGATACCATTCCCCACCACTCCCTGTGGGAACGGGAGGAAAACCCAGCGAACCCGTCAGATCTGAGGCGAGCCAAGACCAATGCTGCAGCATCCCAGAGAAGAGGTGCCCTAGAACCGACCATCGCAGTCGGTGACCAAGTCCTAGTTCAGGACCGACACCCCTCAAGCAAGTTCCGGACACCCTTTGAAAAGGACTCATGGACTGTCACGGCGGTCAAAGGTACCATGGTCACTGCCCGGAAGGGTTCGGAGATCGTCACCAGGAATGTGTCTTTATTCAAGAAGGTTTTCCCCACGGAACCGGCCACGCCTTCCAGCGCGCCAGTCCAGAGAACAACACCCGGCAGCCTGCCAGCAGACCCAGGAACCAGCGCGACAGACCAAGAGTCACCAGGCCCCGGCCTCCTGTCACCCTGCCTGCAGGAGCCACTGCCGTCAGCCCGAGAGCCAAGGGACAGCCAGAGCAGGTATCATCTCCGCCCCTGCCCTCAGCCGTCCCAGAAGTACAGGGACTACGTCACCAGTGGCTAGTCGGCGACTGGAGGTCGAGTCGCAGCCGGAACTGGTAGCCGGGAGCCGCAGAACAAGTAAGACTGTTTCAGTTTATTGAGTATGGGGTTGGAGCTAATGACCCGGGCCATGAGAGACTGCCGAGAGTGTTGGTCACGGAGGACTAGAAGTGACTGTTTTGTAAAAGTTATCCAGTTGTGTTGTTTGTTATTGGGTTGGGGAGGAATGTAATGTCGCGATAGGACGTGGGCCAGCCCACACCTATCGCTGTAAGCAAGGGAGTGCTAGCAAAAGAGACCCCCGTCACGGGAAGTAGGCTGAATGGTCTCGCCCCTGCGGAGACCACGTGATGTAGTTAATAAAGTGCCCAGGGCTCTGGGCGGGGATCACTCCAGGATCACCCTAGAACTATACTGTGTGTCCCGTGTCTGTGTGAATGCCCCTAGGCCCTCCCAAGGCCCACGATTCTACAGGAGCTAAGTCCGAGGGGCTGACCTGTGTTAGATTCTTTCTCTTTTTGCTGAAAGGGCGCACAGAACATTAACAGGATATGCATGCTCTGGGACTTGAATGCACTGAACTCTGCTAGAGTGTAAAATGACACTCTTCATCCCTGCTATTGTTTTTTGCTGCTGTGCTCTCTTAAATGAGAGTAAAGTACTAAAATATTTTCAGTGTTTTGCATTCTGCCGCAGCCCAATGAAGATGCAACTTTTCCCTGACTTTTTTCCTCCTGCCAGCCGAGAAGACTATCGGCTGCATTACATTCCCTTCGTTATTTTATATGATGACAATCTTAATATTTTTAATGACCATTCCGACTCAAGACCCTACCTACGTCAACCTACGTCTGTCATTATACTTTTGCTGTTCTCCCCGCATTTGATACTCCTATCTGTTTACTTTGCCTCATGTACCGCGCTCTGATACCTGAAAGGGTTACTTGTATATGCTTATCTGTTTGCATCCATGTTGTACAGCGCTCTGATACCCGAGATGGTCATGTTCGTGTTATATAAAACCCAATAAATAAACGTTCCCCTCAAATGTACACTGTGCTAACAAACATTGCTCAATTATTTACAATATATGAACTTATTGATGTTCCGTACAGCATTTTCTTTTACACGTTCCCAACAACATCCATCCCAGAACCAACTAAAGGGAAAAAATATTTTAAAAGGAAGACAGAGGACAAAAGAGGAAGAGAAACAAACATACGTGACAGCTGTGTATGTGGAACGCCAATTATAGGCATTTGCCTAAAGCCTTATGAAGTCCATAGGTTCGAAGGAATTAACTTATATTACCCCCTCATGGGTCCTCCTCATCCCAGTCCTAACATAGTGAGGCAATCCTGCCTCCCGACAGCCAATCAGAAGGCTTATAATATTTTCAAATGATATATAAGCCCCTCCCACCCACCACCATGCCTGTTTTCTTTTTGCTGTCCGACGTCGGTCGGAACGCTGGTGTGCTCCGTGTTAACTGCTTGCCTGTTCCCGAGTTTGAAGGCCTTGGTTTGCGGTGCCGTGAGTTTTTTCTTTTCTTTACTGTTGAAGTGTTTGTTTTACTTTTGTTGCGCGCGGCCGCACCGCTGTTCCGGTCGGCCGCGTTCCTGCTCCTTGGCCTGAACGCGCTCCGCGCGCTTGTGCTGAGCTGGGGCGGGGAGCTTTCTCTTCCGTTCTTGCCTCGGGTTGTTCTGGTGCTGGGGTCTTCTAGCGGCATCCGGCTCCCGCAGCCATAATGTTTGTTCTGTGGCTGTGGGGGAGACTGCAGGGCTGTCCCTTTTTCTTTCCCAGGTCTTATGTTGCTATGACTTGGTTGTTTTGGGGCAGTTTTTTAGGGGAGTTGCTGGGCACTTCTCAGTGTGTGCTGTGGCTTCCTGATACTGCTGCATGTGGCCAGGGGTGTTGAGGTTTACACTCCAGTGCTTGCAGGATCTTTGTTTATGTATCATCATGTTTCGGGAGCTGCAGGTGGTTGACCTGTTGCTGATTTCCAGGTCTAGCCCGCGGTATTTGGTTCATTCTGCTGTGATGCCTTCCCATGTGGGCTGCGCTGCTTTAGGCTTCTGCTTCCTCCTCTCCGGAGGGTGGGAGTACGTGGTAATTTTTCCTGCTGGGGGTATGTCAGTTGAAAGTTTTTTTTTCCTGGTCTTGTTGGTCCATTTCGTGAGGTTCTCAGATTGACGCCTGCTTCATTTTCTGCGGAGGGGTGACTCCCTGTATTGTTCCTTAGTGGTGCCGGACCTGCCTTTCCATTATGGCGTCTAGGAGGTTCTGGCTGTCGCATGGTTTGAGGTCGACATGCGGGGGATTCCTCGTTTTCTGGGGAAGCGGTATCACCTGACGGTGTTTGATACTCATTTTCCTCTGGTTTCTGGGGTCTATCTATTTTGACCTCCATGTCTTTTTCCTCATCTTTGTCTTTGGAGGAGCCTACTCTCATGCGTTTTTCTGCTGCTTCTCATTTTAGGGTTCGTGCTTGCACTTTCTCAGCCTCTGCTTCACAGGTCCATTCTAGTGGTTTGGGTACCTGTTTGTCTGTCTTCCGGATCAGGGGGATTTCACTCCTATCTTTGCGCAGATGGAGGTTTTTGCTCAGTTTCTGTCTGCTGTATTTTGTTGCCCTGAGGGTCCTCTCCTCGGCTGCTGGGGCGGCAGCGGCTGGTAGGAGGTCTTTCTGTACCGGGCTTTGGTGACTTGACGCTGCGCAGACGCCTTGGTCCGTTACCTGCCTTTTGTGGTTCTCTGGCTTTTTGGCTTACTCCAAAGGCAGTCTGTGCGGAGGGAATTGTCTTTTTTCCTTCTTCTGGAGTTTCGGATTCTCTGTCTTCTTCTCGGGCCTTTCGTGGTCGGGCCCATGGTCGGGGGGGGGCTGCGTTCCATTTGGGTCCCAGCCTCTGCAGCGCCTGCTGCTGCCCCTGGCTGTTGGTCAGATATTGTTATGCCCAGGAGGAGTCACCGTGGCCTGGTGGTTCCGTTTGTGGTCTCTTCCTCAAAAGGTTATGTGTTCAACATTGTCTACATTGTTGGCGATGTTGCAATTTTGGGGACTCCGCTCGGTTTTTCCTGGATCATTGGTCTGGTCTGATTTCACCTGGTGGGTCTTGACGGTCATCGATCTTGGTTACCGGCTTCAGTTCTGTGGCCATCCCCCTTTTGGACTGTTTTCGAGGTTACACCGTTGTCCATTGGCCCCGTGATGCGCTCTGCCTTCGTCTCTGGCGTCGGTCTGTTTTTTTCCTGGGGCACTGTTGTGCTGGTTCTGGTGACGGAACGGGCCTGGGGTTCTATTTGTTCCTGGTCCCGGCGCCCGATGTTTCCTTCCGCTCGGTTTCTGAATCCCCGGGCTTTGAACAGTTTGGTGCGGCTGGGTCATTTTTGGATGATCACCTTGCTGTCCGTCGTTCCCCTCATCCTGGTGGGCGATTCTTTGGCTTCCCTGGGTTTGGAAGTCGCCTGTTTTCACATTTCCGTCTATCCGGTATGTCAGCGGTTCCTGCGGTTTGCGGTGGATGGGTTCCATTACCAGTTTCAGGTGTTGCCTCTCGGCTTCTCTACTGCTCCCCGGGTTTTTCCGCGGTGTTGGCTCCCGCTGTGGGGTTTTGCTGAGTCTGGGTTTCCCTGTGTTTGCCTATGTTGCTTTTGTCTGGTTTCTGCCTCCACCCTCCTTGTGGCTCTTCTGGCGGTGGTGACATTAATGGCTTTGTTCCAGGATCTGGGGTTCATGTTGGATCTGACCTTTTCTAATCTGGTTCCTGTTCTGGGACTTCGGTTTCTCGGAGGCCTGTTTGATGCTTTGCTGGGGGCTGTTTTCTCCCTCCGGCTCGGTTCTCTGCCCTTTTGACTCTTCTGCGGGTCCTGCTGGGTCACCCTTCTGCCCCTGCTCGGGGTTGGTTGCAGGTCCGGGGGTTGGTGGCTGCCTCCCCGGCTGTGGTTCCTTGAGCTCGCCTGTGCCTCAGGTCCTTGGTGATTCTTCTGTTGGCTCGTTGGGACCCTTCTCATACAGTTTACTTGGCTCTGGTTCCTCTTTCTCCTGTTCTATTACTAATTTGCTCTCCCACCCTGGTGTGGGGGTGCATTTTCTGCTTCCTTCTCTCCTCTTGTTGACCTCGGACGCCTATCCTTGGGGTTGGGGGGCCGCGTTGGGGTCCTTGGTGACTGACGAGTCTGTTGGTTCGTCCCGACGATCAGGTGTCTTGTTGTTACTTGCACCTTCTTGGGCGGTCCAGGTGCGCGTCTCTGTACCTGCTGCCTTCCGTGATTTGTGTCTGGGTGAAATCTCATCTGTTGACATTGAGGGCTGTTTACGTTCCGAGGCATCTGAATTTCGTGAGGACGGCTTGTGCTGCTTCTTCCTGTCCTCTTGTTTGTGCTGTCTGTCTGTTCCACTGTTCCGGGACCTTTGTCTTCGGATCGGGACTCTCTGGATCGGTCTTTTTGCTCCCCAGGCTTTGTTCTGTGGTGGTCTGTCCTCAGGCTTGGGGGTTGCTCTCTCGTTTCCTTGGCCTTCAGGCTTTCTGTATGCCTTCCCTCTTATTTCCCTCTTCCTGGGGTGCTGCAGAGGATTCGGGGGGGTGAAGGTGTCTGTGCTGTTGGTTGCTCCTTTTTGACCTCGCTGCCTTTGGTTTCCGTTCCAGCTGTCATTGGCGTCTTTGGGCTGTTCTTCTGTGGTGGCCTGTGGCATTCTGTTGTCGCCTCGGCTTTCAACACTTAAGGTCTGTGGTGCACGTTGAGGCTCTTTTGTCTCTTGGTGCTCTTCTCTTGGTCTGGACCTATGGTTGGTGGGCCGGCTTCTCTTCCTGTCTTTCTCCCAGATGGGTTTTTGTTTGACCTTTCCCCTTCTGCCTTGTCTGCTCGTTCGGCTGTGGTTCAGGCTTGTTGGGGCCTCGGGCCTCTTTGGAGGTTGTTGCTCCTTGGGTGAGTCGGATTCTGTGTTGTTTTCGGCTTCCCCATCCGATCTTTCCTGTGATTCTGTCTCCTTGGGTTTGCCTACTGTTTTGCAGGGTCTGCAGTTGCACCCTTTTGTGCCTTTTTTGGAGGCTGTTTATTGTAGTTATCCGCAAAGTTGCGCTTCTTTGTTGTCCGTCCCCTCTGCGTGGCGGTTGGGTGCTTTGCTTCTCTCCTTCCCTTATTTGCAGTTTCTGCTGGATGGGGTTGTTTTGCGGCTGGGCCCGTTTTTTTTCCTGAGCTTCCTCCAGGTTCCATTTGCTGCTGGAGGTGATTCCTTCCTATTTTGCCTGGGGATGGGGATTCCTTTGTTCCTTCATCCTTGGTTGTTCGTACCCTTTAATTTTTCTTCCTCCGTACCTTGGGGTTTCGTCTTTCGCCGGCCCTGTTTTTCTCATGTAGGGGTGTGGCTCAGGGATGGTTGGTTTCTCCTTCCACCTTCACTCGCTGTGTGCGTTTGGCAGTCTGCCTATCCTGTGGGTCTGTGGGTCTGCCTCCTCCGTCTCTGGTGCTGGGTCGTTCGACATGTTATTTTTCCGCTTCCTGGGCTGAGGAGGCGGGGGTCTCTGTCTAGGTGTTTTGTGGACCGGCCACTTGGCTGTCCCTTCACACATTTGATCGGCATTATCGCTTTGCTGTTTTCCTTGCCACTGTGGCCCGTTTCCCTGTTGGCGTTTTGCACACTGCTGTTCCTTAATACTTTGTTTGATTAAGTTTTGTACTTTTGCAAGGATCCCTGGTATCCAGCGTTTTTTCTTCTTGGGTCTCTGCTTATGAGTTACTCACTATGTTAGGACTGGGACAAGGACTACCCATGAGGGGGTAATGTCTTGTCACTTACCAATAATCTTCATTACCCCGATTAGGGTTCTCCTCGTCCCAGTCCTGTTCCCTCCCTCCCTTCCTCCCGCTGTGTTTGTGTCAGGACTTGTTGATAACAGGCATGGCGGTGGGTAGGAGGGGCTTATATATCCTTTGAAAATATTGTAAGCGTTCTGATTTGGTTGTCGGGAGGCAGGATTGCCTTACTATGTTAGGACTGGGACGAGGAGGACCCTAATCGGGGTAATGAAGATTACTGGTAAGTAACAAGACAATTTCGTCCTTCCGAGGTCGGCACAATGAGCATCATTCAGTTGGATAATGAGTACTGCTTTTATTTTAAGCATCATCTGACTAGTTCACCTTTGTTAATGAGTGGTACACTCAAGGTAGGAGAAGGAAGGTAGTCATTTCAAACAACTAAGGACCCAAGTTAGTTCAAGGCAGGAGATGAGGCTCAAGGGTCAGAGCTGCTAACTTTGGAACTCAAGAACGAGGTTTGAGTCCCAGCATCTGCTCAGCATCCTGTCATTCTGGGCAAATCACGCAATCTCTCTGTGCCTTGAAAACATGCACACATCTGACCATGTCTAATGTTACCTGGTGCCCATGAAAAGCACTCTAATGCCTTTGGGGAACATTTGTACTGTGTCAAAAGTGCACAAAAAACTCGTCCGCATGTCCTGCCACTCCACTACTTTTCGTCCCAAGAAATCCCAAGAAATAACCAATAAATGATTGAAATGCTGGGCCCTGTCCTGTGCCACGTGGAGATGCCACTCAAGGCCGCTTTAACTTCTGTCTTCTGACACCCCAAACGTTTCTCCTCTACTTCCTTCACAGGAGGGGTGTACGCTGTGTGACCAGGCCCAAGTAGCACATGCACTAGGTCTCGTCTGCCTGTCTTTGCAGCCTCCCTTTTATGGGGGCTGTAAACTTGTTTACGGTGGGCACAGTCTCCTGGCTCCCCGCTGCCACTTTTGTGTCTCTTTGATACCTCCACTTTAATGGGATGAGGAGATATTCGGGGATAGCCACAGGATCTGGCTTTAGGAACACTCGCACTCCTCAATTACAGAATATACAACTCTTAATCTTCACATATCCTAAAACATTTGTTTGTTAACTAGACCAACAAATGCCTTTTTTTGGCAAAAGTGCCCCATACCGCGCTTTCACTTTAATGGCAGCAGCGCACCTTTCTTTAGACACAGGTCGTCTAAAGAAAGGGGCGTGACCCCATTAAAGTGAAAGCAGAGCATGGGGTGCTTTTATAAACAACTGCAATGCAATAGGTCTCACATTAGCAAGAGTTTAAGCTTTTGGCATTGTATATGACAATGCCTTTTATTTATTTTTTAAAAACCAACACATAAGTAAAAGGCATTGTCATTTACAATGCCAATAGCTCAAACTCTTACAAATGCGAGACCTACTACATTGCAAATGCTCGTTTGATACAATGGCTTGTAAACCTTTTTATTTATTTCTATTTAAAAGTTAGAAATTTTAGACATGCAGAGAAGTGTTTGCAACATGCCTGCCTCTGTATAAGTTGATATATTTTCGTTGTATATTTTATGGTCGCTACCATGTTAATATGGAAGCTTTCAGTGGAGACTAAACGTTCAGCATGTAAACTGAAATGACACATTCATTGCCATACTTATTTTGTTTCATTGTGACTTTAGTGTTGCCAAACTTCTAAACATGAGATGAAATCGGCGATCAGATGTGGGAAAAACCCCTGTGTTTGGCAATAGCTGGAAAAGGCTTTGCGCCAAAACTATTAGCCAAGGGTTAAGCTGCTTTGCTCTGTAATCCATTTTATGAAACTTGAATTATAGGCTTCGATTTTCTGCATCCGCAAAATTTTAGCATATTGCTCAAAAGCAGTGGTAGGGTATTATGATGTTAGGAATGTACTAAGCATGTTAGGACTGTTCATATTGTATTTGCTGGCTATGTTATGAATTGCGACAATTACTTTCTAATTCTGTGTGGTTACTGTTTATATATTATGCAGTAAACTTTTTTAGAAGAAAATATTTTAAAGCTTTACCCTGTGTTTCATAATGCTAATTTGAGTGTGTTATTTATTAATGAAAGAGAAGTTGGAGTTTCGCTGTGTCCATTAACTCATCTAGAGGAACTAATCATGACCAGAAAACATAGCCCACACAGTATTGCGTAGTGGGTTGTGTATGTGTCATAGTCCAACTGGATTTCTAATTTGTGTTGGTGCTTTGAACTAACTTAAGGCAGAGGGTTAGAAATCTGACTCCTGAGACTCTGGGGTGGCCCCCCAAATCTTGACATTAAAACCTCTATTTAGGTTAATGGATTGCAATCCACCTATTTGAATTTGAAAAGAGGAATACAACAAGATTGTCCTTTATCTCCAATACTTTTTATTGTGTTCCTGGAACCATTTTCCATTGATCAAGCAGCTTTGTTTGGTATAAACAAGGTGATATAGAAGCCAGGTTCACAGCCTATACTGATGAGTTATCACTTTATGTTTCTGATCCATATACTACTAATCCTGCATTATTTCAAGTATTAGAGGAATATTCTGCCGTTTGAGGATACAGATTAAATATTTATTAGTCAGTTGTCATACCTCTTAATAAATACTGCCTTAAAGATTACATATTTATGTCAGTTCTTATACCATTTTAATAAACACTGCCTTATAGATATGTTAAAAGATTATGGCTTTACATTTAATGTGGTGCGGCAGTCACTACTAAAATGATGATGTTACCCATCCTCCATGTTTATCTGTTCATGCGTCCTGTGAAAATCCCTCAAAATGTTTTTCAAAATATTAATAACATTTTGACAAAGCTTTTGTGGAATTAAAAGAAAGTGCATATATCTTTTGCATAAATTTAAAAGGTCTAAAATTCCAGGAGGGGTTAATTTCCCAATCTTATGAAATATCATCATTCAGCTTATACCCTCAAACAGATTTGTACTCCTCTATCTCAGGAGTTTAATAAAAATGTCAATATCTGGCAGAATCTGAAGCATACTTTCATTTGTATTTAGTGATATGACAGTCTCTTAAGTCTTTCTCTTTACAAGTTCTCAATCACTCTGCATCTTTATCTAAGCTGATTCTTATGCACTCCATATCAAACCTGCATAATCTTAGATTATATCTTATTTGGTACAATAATGATATTGAAATAAACAATAGAGTAATATTTTAGAAACATTGGACAAACAAAGGTATTAACTAGGTAGAGCAGTTATTCTCAAAACTGATTTTCTTTCATTTCAAGAAATTCAAGATAAATGTATTATATCCCCTTCCAATAACTTTACATATGATTTGTTAAAACACTCTATTAAACATCCTCTGTTTTCTTTTTGGGTATTATATTCATGTCAAGGATCATCTCTGTCTGCTGTACATTTTTTTTTACAGAAGTAAGGCTTATTTATATACAAAAAGCTTGACTTTGAGATCACAGACAAATCGAAAAACTAAAGTGGAATTACAATGAGACAAAGATCTTCACCATATTTTCCTCCTTCAAGTGTGGGAATAATATATGGTACACACTACACTCAACATCTCTCTCAGCTAGCATGATACAAACAATATGCTTTTTTATTTTTTTTAATATTCTTTTTATTAAACCAAAACGGCAGTCAAACAGCATATATTCATCGGCAGGCGTAGTCAGTTACAATCGGCACAAACTATACATCCCAATACATGTTTCCAACGGAATTTCCTGTCAATTAAGGGGTTACATGAGCCTCTTCCGCAGCTAGTCTGCTTGGTGGGGGACACACATCTCCTCTGTAGTGTTTCCAAGCTCCCCACACTTTACTCCACTTTCCGGGACAACCTCTAGCCACGTACACCGCCTTCTCCCTCCACATTCACCAGTCCAAATCCTCCTTCCATTTCCCCAGACCGGGTGACTGTGCCGCCCCCCACAATTGCGCAATGTTCCGCTTTGCGATCATGAACGCCAGCGTAGCCCACTGCGTAGTACACACGTTGAGGTCTGTCGGCTCCCATACATTGAGCAGGCACCTACGTGCCTATGGGTGGATGTCAACCCCTAGCACGGCCCGCACTATGCGGTGCTCACCTCTACAATACTCCACTATCCGCCGGCACTCCCAAAGGGTATGGAAAAAGGTCCCCAATGGCAATATGCATTTTTTACACTATATTATCTTTAACTCCTTTTTCTCTTTATAAAACTAAAATCGATAAGTGTTGGTCTTGAAGAAATGGCAACGGAGTTGTATATCATATGTTTTTACATTTCCAAATATTATCCTGTTTTTGGTTACAAGTTTGGGAAAAGATTACTGATATGTATTTGATTACAATATCCTTTGATATAGTACTTATCTGCCTAGGAGGATCTTCAAATGTCTAGTATACTGATCTCATGTTTGGGAAGTTTGTAGATTTGTTTATTGCTATTGCTCTACAAATAATCCTAACTTGAAACATACTATTAATATTACTTTCCCCAGGTGGTCCATCATGCTGAGTCTTAACCATAGACTAAACAGAGCAAATGCTATATCCACACAACCGATGATTAAAAGACTTGTTATAGCTGCAACTTCCCTCCTTCTTATCTAGACATCAGGGTAAGACCTTTGCAGAAGATGTAGGGTTTAATCCGCCATGATTATTGATATGCTTTATTTTCTTCTACCTGAAGGCAATATATCGTATTGATATTTTTAATATTTTGCTTAATGTTTTTAATATGTAGAATTGTTTTGTTATCCCTAGCATTGTTTTTAATGTCAAACAACATATTTTTCTTTGTAAGGCTTTTCTGATTATTTTCTAATCCTTAATCTCCTTCGTTCTTTTTCCCTTCTATTTTTTTCTTCTTTCTTCTTTTTACCTTTTGAACAATTATAAAATGCTACTTTTGCTATTTTTCATTTTCTTCAGAGTACTTTGTATTTTTTATTATTAATTGTTTAGATGGTTTCTTTCATATTGTTTAATATTTTTGGATTATATACAAATAAGTTTGTCAAATACACAAAACTACCTTACTTGGGTATAACAATGACATTGGAAGCATACTCATCAAATAATACTAAAGAGAAGATTTGATGGGGAGAATTTGTTGATGTGTTTGTTATTGCATAGGGAGATACAAGTGAAAGAGGGTTGTAAGGAAGAGGAACGGGAAGTGGCCAGACGGGCATGGAGTCCAATTAATATTGATGATTGAACATCGGCTTTCTTCCTTTATGCCTCTGAACACTGTAAGCGTTATGCTGATAGAGCAGTAGCTACTTTCATATACATTGATGTTATCAGAAAGACACAGCCTCGGATGTCTTTCGGGGGTTTGCTCTGAACTGTGGTTGCAGTGGATGGAGCCGACATGTCTGGCGCCTATTCAATATTAGCCTTTACTGGATTGTCCTTTCCAGGGTGGGGTAGAGGGTCAATGAAAAAGGAGAGCTTGTCGCACAAGGAGGAACATGTTGGGGGTTTAACGGATGACACTGTGAACACTAGCTCTGCTGTTATTGGCATGAATGTTTTGATTGTGGTTGGAGATGCCCACAATTACAAGTTTCAAGCAGCTGCCAGCTGATGAACAATGGAGCTCATCTAGGGGTAGTGGGCAGAGGGGTCAGCCTCCACACAAGTGTCCCTTGACTGGTTAAAGTGGAAAAGATGCTCAGCTGGCTGGCATGTTATCCTAATTGACGAGTAGCCTACACACTTAAATGTGGTTGTGTTGGATTTAGATTAGCTTACCAAGGCCCTAGGCAGCAGAGTTGTTAAGATAATTTGAAATCAGCAAATGAGCTTCAATCATTGACTGGCCGTTGCATTACGTGATGGTGTTTTCAGTGGGGGTGGTACCTAAGACAACTCCTGAGGAGTACAGTTGATCCATCATTTATCATGGCCATAGAGTGCTTCAGTGAATGATTATATTGGTCTGGAAGGTGCAACAGTATAGTATGCCATTGTGGATGATGCAGATAAGTTGGTGAAGAAATGTGGGCCAGGAGCAGAGTCGGAAAAATGTCAACTTTTTGCATAATGCAAGCTCATCTGGTGGATTTTCATTTGCTGGCTATACCGTGTGATGGAGCTATAAATGGTGACAATGTTTTGCCCATGGGCTGTGCATCATCTGTTCCCTTTTGGAATGTTTCCGTACTTTTATTAAATGGGTAATGATGTGGAAAGTGGGCTACAAACTGGTTTCACACTAACTAGAGAACTTTCTATTTGTTGGTAAAAAAGGTTCAGGCGATTGAAGAAAATGGTTTGAACGCTTTTAATGTTTTGGCTGGTGATTTTTGAGAGCACTTAGTCCCTGAAAAAACCCTGAATTATTAATAACTGGTTGATTTGTTTAACTGAAATGGTAGCACTGAGGATGGAGGTCAGATTGCCACAAGACAAAGCCAGGGTGGTTGTTTTGTTAATTGAAGAGGTGAGCCAGGAATGAAAGCTGAAGTTGTGAAAGGGTGCACCATATTTTGGGGAACCTCAGTTTTGCATGCAGATTTGTAGGGGTCGGCAAAACGCTCTGTTGGAGGTTGGGGTTTCCCATGGCAGTCTTGCCACATCAAAGAAGGTGAATTAAAGTTGTTTTGAGGGTGGCTCACTTGTGTCTTTGACAGCATTTTATGGAGAATTTCCACAGCAAAAGTATGTTTTTGGGGAGGAGGAGATGGATGTTGACATGCACAGATTTTTTCAGATGTTGTGGGAGCCCTTGGTTTTGGCCTTTTTTGGAGGCGAGAGTTGGTATGTCGAACAGAGGCTGAGCCACCGGCTGAGGTAGGGCAGAAGTATTCCATAACTTGATTTATTTCCACTGGTGGCTGCATTGGTGGTGTGGGCGTCGGAGCTGTTAAACAGACAAGTGATAATTAATGTTGACAAAATGAAAGTGGTGGAGTTAATTAAAAATGTAATACAAAGAACTGTAGTGTTTTGCAGTTGTTGGGGGATTTGTACTGGGTTGTCTGCATTGTAACATTGTTTTTAGAGGATACCATGTCCTTGGAACAAGCAATGGCATTGTTGATGCTTTAGCTCGTTCGCAGTGACAGAGGTTTCGATGCTTGTGTCCAGGATCAGAAGAGATGAAGACCTAGTTGCCTCTGGACATTCAGTCCCTGGAGGAATACTGAATCTGTTTGAACAATCTGTATCTTCAAACACTAGACCGTCGAGCTGGCAGACTTAGGGACGGGGGGGCCGTTCCAAGAAGGTGGTGAGAGGAAGAGAAGGGAAGATGCGATGGGTCAGGAGCTGTGTAATTAGGACTTGACTGGTTTTGTATTAGTTTTTGATTCACAAGGGTTTATTAGCTTCTACCATTACTAGGAGATTAGCAGGTTTGTCTTTTTATCGGAAGCTAGTTTGGGGATATGACCCATCAGCTCGTTAATTGGTGAGGTGTGTACTGCCAGGTTGGTACAAGGTTAATGGGCAAAGAGTTAAATTGAGGGAACCGATATACCTTCATTTGCTGACAATTTTCTTACCTTCTCAGTACTGCGACGGTGATCAGATTTTTTGTCATGCTGATCTTTTGAGCTAATCTTTTGAGAAAATCATTGAATTGCTTGGGTGTCAAAGCCGACAGTTTTGGTACACATCTGTTCCGCATTGGTGTAGCATCCAAAGCTGCAAGGTTGGGTTTCCAGAATGAGGATGTTAGGAGAATTGGACGCTGGCAATATAGATGTTTGTGAGTTATATAAGGGCGGGGTTGCATTTGATTTCGTTCTTTAATTAATGTTTTTTTCTGCATGGTGATGGTGGTTATGTTTTTATTGTAGTTTGTATAAGGTCCATCCTCAGATAAAAATAATACCATGGATTGTAGGGCATTTGTTGGTTCACAGGGCTACAAAGTTAGCTGACAGCCGTACATATTGGCAATCTTTGGGAGTACCAAATAGCAGACATGAGGTGGTTTGGTCGGGGAAAAATGGGATGTGGTAGAGGCAACAGTTGCCAAATCTGTTTCTTGGTAGAGGATGCCCAAATCATTTAATAATTAATCTTGGTGAAAATGACTTGGTTCAGCTATTGGGCCTCTCTTACTTAAAACCATTAAGGAGGACTTTGTGAGGCTGACCAGCATTTGAGCTGGCACATGCATTGTCTGGGCTGAATTTGTGCCCAGAAGAGTTTAGTGTAGCACACTGCCATAGATAAAGTGAGGCGCAAGTTTAACAGGGCCATGAGGGCATTTTGTTGGAGTTCAGGGATCTAGGTGTTATCACATGGAAACGTTAAGGAAGATGATGTTGCCATTTATCAGGCACATGGTGCCCATCTATCATTCTTTCGTAATGCATATTTGATAAAGTTATATGAGTTGCTTGCAAAGTTGTGGTGCTAAAAGTTATGGTGTTTAGTATTAAGGTTGTTTCTTTTATAAGGTTTTTGGTGTTCGAAAGTGGGGGGTAGGAAAACACCTTAGCTGGTTTTTCTGTTGGTAGTAGTTGAGGGGATGGTGAGTCACAAGCAGGGGTATCCACAATTTTGGGTGGCCGAAAATCTCAGGGGCTGAAATGCAAGTTTGGGAGAGTTTGAATAGGTTTTCGGGATATCTTTAAGGTTTAGTGACTTGCATGGGTGAGGTGGCTGTGGAAAGAATGGCTGTTAGATGGGAGAGAAAATGTAAGTGTGGCATGTGAGTGATTTTCATGTAATTATTTGGGAATTTTGGGGGGAGCTTTAAGGCAGGCGGGATGGTCAGGTTGTTTACTCTGTATTAGTGAGGCGCCTGTATATTTATTGTATCTGAATGTGAAATTAATTGTAGACTTGTCCAAATAAATGTGGCCTTTCTCACTATATATAGATCTGTGGTATTTATGAAATTGCACCCAACAGGGACTTGGGAAGAACAGGACATGTAGGTCTGCCCCCCCCCCCCCCCCCTTCCAGGCTATTTGGCGCAGGGGGAACAGGCCACAGAAGTCAGTTGGGTATTTGCTATGGCTAGGTTAGAGTGGATGGTTTTTGTTACATATATGTAGTGGAGGAGTTTTGAGTCAAGCCTCTTTTGGTTGACTTCTGATCTATGGGCAGTTAGTATAGACAGTGTTTTGTTGGTCCTGTATCTCTTGTATTTTGGGATTTTGAGGTTGGTTGAGTTTTATGCTTTTTCATGTACATTACGGCAAGTGTTGTGAGAAGATGGCTGAACTTATCTAATTTTTGCCACTTTAGGACAGGCTTAGTTTTTAGGCTCTGTGGTTTAGCGGTTCATTGGCAGGATGGTGAGCTACAAGCAGAAGTATCCCCCTTTGGTGAAGGCACTGCTCAGGGCCTGTGGTAGAAGTTTAGCAGAGTTTGACAGGTTAAGCTGGGGACAGCTTTGTGATCTCGGTGACTTGCTTAGGTGAGTGACTGTGGAAAGAATGGCTGTGAGATAGGAGAGGGAAAATGTATAAGTTTTATTTGCGAGCCATTTCTTGGAGAGTTTTTGAAATGTTGGGGGGAGATTTAAGTGAAGGGGATGGTCAGGTTGGACTCTCTTTTTTTAAATTTTTTATTTCTTTTTTATTAAACATAAAACAGTTTGGCACTTCAGTTTACACTTGTGAGGTATTCGTTCAAGAATGGCATGCACGTTTTGGCGACACAAAAATCTGGGACAGACCACAAATCACTGGAAAGGGTTTCAGGGAGATAGAGACTCTTCTTCCGAGGGGACATTTAGGGCAGTACATATATTTACCCGGTAGACATTCCACTTACACCATACAAAGGACCACTTTTTGGGACATCCCCGTGCTATGTAGACAGTTTTTGGTCTCTCTTTCTTAGTGAGGCTTGGGTATATTTATTGTATAAGAGAGTTAACTCCAGACCTGTGCAAATAAATGTGGCATTTCTCACTCAATGGAAGTCTGTGTTAATTGTGAAATCATGCTTGATGAGCCTTAACTAACTGCTTCGCTTTCTAGCCTTCCCCCAGTGTCATGACAAGTCTCCCACCAAAATGTTAGATGTTGCTAATACCAATGCATGCGTGCTCCTAAATGACCATTCACTGCCAAGACACATTTCAGAAATCTAAGCTATAATTATCAATCATAAGTTTGTTTTTTTCTGAAACATGGCTTCAGTAACGTGGATCTCACGTGAATTTCACGGCTAGACCCCAGATGGTGATATTGGGTATAATGTTGGGATGGGAGGGGTAGGAGGGGAACTGGGCAAGCAAGAAACGGGTTGCTTTGGGTTTGATGATTTAAAAATGGGGTATTGCCAATCTGTGGAGTTCTCCAGATGTCCCAGCCACATCCTATTGGTCTAGAGCTGTGATACTTAAAGTACGGCCCGGGGGACGCAAGCGGCCCTCCTGACCTTTACATGCGGCCCCTTGGTCAACAGCAGCATTGGGATGTTTACTCAACTCTACAATAACTTTAAAAATATGCTAAGTAAATGGGAAGGAATTTATTTGAAGATTAACTGAAGTAAAATAAATGAAGTAACTAGGGTGTCTTGCACGTCTACAATTTAGAAATACCTTCTTCATTGGAGCAAAAGTGTAAAAGTATGATAACGTCTTTTCAATTTACAAAAAGTGTATTTTAATAACATGCAGACCCATTTTACCTTAGTACATCAGATTATATCAGTGCGTTGAGAAGTATTTTTTTTAAAGTGATAATTTTCAAACTTGAATTTAGAAACATTTATTCTTCCTTCCACCCTGACAACATTGCCAATAGTGAACTAAAAGGCAAGTCAGTTGTTATGTGAACTCCTTAGGCAGCATGGGTTTGTATTATACATGAACATTATAGTTTATTAAATCAAACCCAGAAGGTTTTGTAACATATCCTGAAGTCATGTAAGTGATAATGAAGAAAAAGGAGGTAAAGTGAAATAAAACAATTGTCTAGGATCACACAATTTGTTTAATTAGAGAAGCCAGGATTAATCCCAAGCTTTTGGTTTCACATTATGCAATTCAAACACTAGATTTATGCTCTGCTTCCCCTACATCCACCTTGTCAAACTCCCCCAGCTCCCCTTTACGCCCCATTCCCTGAGCGCCACCCTGCTGGCATCAATGCTCCCCTCGGTATCATTGCTTTAAGCATGGGACATCTCTACTTGTGAGCTGCATGTTTCTTATGTGGTATGTTATTTGCTGTGTATTGATTTTGAAAATAAAATAATAAAAAGAAATCCAAAAAGAAAGAAATTGCCACATAAGTGGCAACCTTGTCTCCCAGCCTCAGAACACTATTGGACTCTGAAAGAACAGGAGAAGGACTGCATCTATGGACCCCAGAAAGAAAGGCTGCACCAAGAAAGACTTCACCTGCTGAACCAAGACTGCACTTCATATAGAGAGGACTGATCCAGTTGTTAAACCCGTGGTGGGATACCCCTAGGGATGGACTTGCTCCCACTTGTGTCTTGGACCAGTGAGTGGACTCCAAGGAATAGTTGGTTAGTCTCCTGTTAAGCTTCACTGACACAAAAGCTAAAAGATGCCCTGCTCCTTCACAGTGCCCAGCTGACCGGTGGACTTGCCCTGGACTCTGCTGCTGTAGCCTATGAGATCAAGTCCCAGCCCCCAAGAGGTGCCCGCCAGGACTCTCACTCGAGACCTCCAGTGCAAGTCTGATCTGAAGGTAACAAAAGAATCTTTCTGAAAAGACCAAACTCTACTTCCATATGAGTAAAGAAATTAGGGGCATATTATCAAGCACGGCGTTAAAATTATCTCCGCTTTAGCGGCAGAAAACTGCCGCTAAAGCAGCGATAATGGGCTTGATAATATGCCGCAGAGAATTCCAATAGAAGCCCATGTTGACACCAGAACATGGGCTTCTATGGGAATTCTCAAGGACATATTATCAAGCCCATTATTGCCGCTTTAGCGGCAGTTTTCTGCCGCTACAGCGGCAATAATTTTAACGCCGTTTCTTGACAATATGCCCCTTAGGTCTTCCAGACATCACCAAAATTGGATATCCCTATCATGTCTCATCCAGAGAATCCACTCAACTGAAAGACCTCTGTAAGTCATTTCCCATACCACATCAGTGTTTCTTTTTTGAGCCTCCTGTGCCATTTAATGTCTATAAGCGCCCAGTGCCAGCATTCAAGCGTAATTCTAGTAACCTCAGGGAAGCTCCCAGTCAACCCATAACTATACAACTGTGACAGGAGCAACAGTATTCTTGTTGTCACGACCTTCAGCCACACTGTGGAATCTGCCCGATCTGCATACAGCCAATCAGTGACTTGAATAGGGCCATCATGGGCCATCATCAAGAGTGGCAGTTAACCCCAAGTCTTAAGACATTCATTCAGTTGTTCAGCATAGGGGCCATATTGAGTTCCCAGCATTTGAAATGCTTCCATTTTATTCTGTAACTTGTCCTGGTACACTGCAGCACTGGCCTTTTGTATTGAATACATTTAGTAGGGGTTTATAGATTGTGCTACTGTACTAAGAACAACACTTCCCGGTGTAACAGTGTAGGGGAACAGTGAAATCTTCACACTACCATGCTGCCATGGTCTATACACAGAGCTCTCACTCAGTTTAAGGGAACTTGGCACAGCTACAACATAACACTCTCCACACTCTTGAGAAATATGCTGGTTAACCAGGCTCAGGAGTTTATAAAGCAAACACAAGGAGATGATGGATGAAGCGCTGAAACTTTTCAGATACTCCTCCCCCAGTTACAGATCTGGGCTGAATCCATCATCATTCTTTAGCTCACTTCGCCACCTCAGTTCAGACCCAGCTATATGCAAATCAGTCTTGACCCTGTGTCTCATGGGAACAGTCTGCCAAGCGAGGTCTTCCCTGAACCGGAAACAAGCATCCTGGGACTGGTTTCTGGGTAACACCCGTCATCAGCCAGGCTAGCTTGAATCTAGTGGCAAAGTGAGCAAGGGACCCATGTCTGGGCATACCCTGCCAACTTAAAGCGAACAAAGCAAACACAAGGAGATAATTAACTAGGCGCTGAAACTTTTCAAACACTCACCCTCAGTCACAGATCTGGGTTGAATCAATAATCAGTCTTTAGCTCACTTCGCCACCCCAGTTCAGACCCAGCTATATGCAAATCAGTCTTGACCCTGTGCCTCATGGGAGCAGTCCAGCCCGAACTGCCAAGCAATGTCTTCCCTGGACCGGAAAAGCCACGGCCCAGCCAAGCATATTACGACTTTTCTCACTGCCACTGATTTCATGGAGGTCTTTCCATCATGAAAACAGTGGTGGTGAGGAAAGAACCTCTTGTACCTCATTCCATGTGGATGCACACAGGGGGTACAACATATGCCCCCCTGTATACATGCACCCTCAGATTTTAAGCAAGGCATGGACTTCACAGTCCATACCATGCTGGAACTTCCTTAGAAATTCCCATTGAGGTGCCTATTTTATTTTAATTTATATTTCCATTAGAACGCCAAAGGAACTGCCCGCCAGTGTCTAAAACAGTCATAATACAGCAGGCGGTTCTCAAGTGGGTTTGGCAGTGGGCCGCCGCACCTCCAAACTCGTAATTGGGCCCATACACTCCATAAGGCATTTTTCCTTCTATTCTTTTGCTCACCATTTTTATAAGGACATTTCTTTTAGTTCAATTCATTGATCTCTACCTTTCCTCACACCGTCATTGGGAAAAAGGAACTGCCAGACTGATGGTGTTCCACTAAACACACTTCTACAAAAATGTCTGCTTAAAGAAATTTTAAAAGATGAATTGTACATACCTGCGGTGTAGCAGTTCTCTACCAGCAGACTATTAGACTAAGGGCCCGATTTATATGTTGGCGGCAGGGGAACTTCATCGCGGTGGCAACAGAGTACCCTCCCCTCCAACACAGAGGTCCGCCCGTCTAATTTAATTTTGGGCGGCCCTTAAGTACTACTCTGTCTCTGCCGTGGCCAAACGTCTCCGCCGGCCCTGGAGAGTAAAGGCTGTTGGAGAAATGGCTAATGTCCACACACCCAATTTAGATGGGTAGACAAGTAGCCATTGTTTTACTGTTCCTTACTGCCAGGCACAACCTGGTAGTAGGGGATAGTAAAATTTTAATAATATTCCCACCACCTTGGGAGAAGATTCCCATGGCGAGGGGAGCATTTTCTTTTTCTTTACAAAAAGAAAATCCCATTTCAGGATTTTCTTTTTGTAAGGAAAAAGAAAATTCTCTCTGCTACAGGGCTGCGTCCTGCTGATAACATTGATAACCCCTGATTTTGAGAAGTTTGAAAAACCCTCAAAAATACCCACAAAAACGAACACTGAAAACATGAAAGCCCACCAGTGGGCATGCCAGTAATGGTAGCAATAATTTCCCTCTCCAATATCGGAAGATCTAATGCGTCTCTGTCTTCGGGTAGCAAACTAAGGAGGGGTAGGCCTTTGATAATAGGTATATCCAAAGCTTGGACTACCGGCGCACGCTTTGCATACATTTTACATAGTAATCCGCAAAGGCAGTCGCTACCTCCTGGGGGTGAGTCACCATGCCTTGATCTGGATGACAGATGCTTGAGACAAATTGAGCTTCGGCATCTCTATGGCGAGCCTGTATATCAATTTATCAGCCTTATCACCGGCATCGAAAATCCTGTATTTTGAGGCCAAAGTTGATATTTTTGCGTACTCCAATACACTTTTATGTCTGTTTGGAGTTTGCGGGAGGGTTAGACACCATAACCAAGGGGGAAAAAATTCCCACAATGCAACCGTGCTCACTCTTTTATCACTTCCAGTGGGGTTGGCAATAAACAATCCCATAGTTCATCTCTCTGTCCAAGATGTCAGAATTCCTATTCCCTGGGTCAGAGCTATAGCTACACCCCGAAGGTGTTGAGCAACTTCCCCTGGAAACCAGTTCTGCGACAGGTTTCCCTGTTTGGGGGAGAATCCAGCCTACCTCAACAAAGGGCAGGGCAGGCTACAGTGTGACTCGCATTTGCCTATCAGATGCGGCTGCCCCTTTGAGTTTGGGTCATCAGTGGTCACATACACAGGCAAACCTGTCAGGAGGACGTTACATCTCTTCCGACCAACAGGCCTTTTGTTTCTTTGCCCGGTGAGCCATTCATTCCTCCTGGCAGGAGGGCAGCAGGCTGTCATCTAACAACTACTGTAGTTAATCAGAAATAGAGCGTAGAACTTTGGGGCAAGAATGTGGTGAATTTGTAAAGTCATCTAAATCTTAAAAGCTACTTTAAATCAGCTTCAGAAAAGAGTTGGGTTTGTAACAATTAATTAGTGTAATTTATTGTAACAATTAATTTGATACCTTGAAGTACTATATTTGTAGGCCCTCAATGGAAGTTAGCACTTAGTGGTTGGGCTAGTGTAACCCCTTGTTAGCCAAAGGCACTAACCGCCCTGCTACAGTAAAAAAAGACAATAGGGATTTTTTTCTGTCAGGACACGTAAAACACAAAAGAAACATGTCCTTTTTAATATCCTGCCCACTGCCTTATGGACTTTTAAGGCCTGACTAAAGGGGTGACTTCTAAATGTTAAAAAGGGAGGTTTGGACTTGGCGGTAGAGTTTATTTTGCCATGTCAAGCTGGCAGTTTAAAAGCTGCCATACCAGGCTGCAACGGCAGACCTAGAGCCATGTTTTCACTTTGTCACTGCAGTGATGACACAATTAAGTGTTGCAGCTCATTAGTGACATTTAACTTACTAGCCTTGGGTACACTTTGTACCATATACAAGCGACTTAAAGGTAAGTAAAATATGACAATCAGGTATTCTCCAATTGCACAAACATTTTAAGGATCAAAACACGTGCACTGGGGCCTGGTCAGCAAGGCCCAGTGCATTTTAGAGTCGAAAAACCAGCAGCTTCAGTCCAACAATTTGGAGGAGGGGTGATCATGCAAAGAGAGCCATTTCCTTACACATCTATAAACATTTTGGATATCATTTTTAAATTTCTTCAGCATTCTAACAATTTCCTATTTGTTCTGTTTTTACTTTCCTCCTTGTCTATGACTTTCCTCCCATTTCCTTTTTACTTTCATTGAGGTCACCTTTCAATGTCTTCTCCATTTCTTCACATTTTATTTTGGTTGTACTTATTTCGCATCTTTTGTTTTGATTTGGATTTCTATTCCTCTGTCAATTTAGTTTTGTTTATGTAATATGCCTAAAAATCATATTTGTTAGGTGCCATGGGTTTGGATAGTGAGAGGGGATTTGCTGATCTAGTTCAGTAACTGGTATAGTATAGTCTTATTAGTTTTGATTTGTATTGCTTTTCTGTTTGATGTAGTTGTTGTGAGATCTTATTGATTCTTTTCCTACTATGGTCACCAAAGTCGTCAATGCTGCTAACCTCACTTTTTCGTATGGTAGGAAACTTGCTGTACTGTTACACAGATCTAGATCACAGGCTTCTCTAATCTAACAAGAGTAGCAAACAATTGAAGAGGACAGTCTTGGAAGGTAATCAAACAATCTTCATCAGATACATTGAATAAAAGTGAAGTACATTTGGAGAAAGTTTCCCCTTCATATTCATTGAGAGAAAAGAAATCCTGGAAGTCAATTATTTAAGACGGAGGATTATAAGCATTCATATACGTCAGCTGATCAGAGGATTCCATTAAGCGGACTGGTTAAACAGTATCGCAAGAGCACTGAGATTGAAATATGATAATAATCTAGTATCTAAAAAAGAATCAAGAATATATTGCAGATCAAAAGTGTGGAAATATTGGACTATGCATGTAGTTTATCTGATATTGTGATGTTACTCACCTGGCCGCAGTGTCAGCTGGATTTTTTGAGGGGCCAGTTGAGTCACCGTCTTTCTATCCGAGTTGTCGCTGAGTGGAGTGTCCTCCAGGATCTTATATGAGGCACGCGGGTCCATTATCTGGTCCTGGTCACATCCCCGTTTCATTAACTGCTCCTGTGTTCCACAGCGGGAGGAATCTGCCTCGCCAACTTTAGTGAAGTTCTGACATGACAGAAAGAAGAAAGGGATACTGTAAGTGGGGAATGCTCTCATGTAGTCATGACACAGTGTATATGCACCTAGTCAGATTACTGGTCATTCAATCATAGTGTACTAATGTTGACCATTCAAAGATTTGTGATGTTGAACACCTGTATTTTGCAAACACAAACAGTGCACTCTCCATATCAGTCTGACCATATGCAGAAGGTCCAGACCCAAAATATATGTTTAATTTGTGCAGGCTTATGACTTAATAGGTGCATTTATAAGGCTTAGGGACAGAGGAGAGAGTAACTAGTCACATTCTGAGCAAGGAAAAGGCAGATATGAGATAAGACATGAGGACAGTGGAAGTTGTGAGGACAGAGAGACAGTGGACCTTACGTTTGAGGCAAGACTTGTTATTACTGAAATGGAGGAGACTAGGCAATGGTGAGTAAAAAAAATAGTGTGAATGGAAGGAAAGGAGATCAGGAATTAGAAGGATATTGGTGAACTGATGAAAAAAATAACCCCATACAATGAAGTAGGGTGGAAGAAGTAATGGAAATGATAAGTCCGACTATGACTACATAGCAACCATTACATAGCCTAACACTTCTTGCCTTTTAGTAATTGCTCTACTACCGTGGTGCAGGGAGATCTTAGAAGCAGGCTTTTGCTCACATTGTAAATGTCACTCTCTACTTTGATAATATTCTACTATTCATGGGTCCAACATTAAGAAAGCATTATAACTTTACCATAGACTGTATCAATAATTATATTTTCCCCCACCCCTATTAGTAACCTGGGAGGAATCATTTAACTGTCATTATAATGCTCAGTTTCAAGATATAATGCTATATGATGTCCGTCCAAGAGCTATTTTATCTAATGTGGCAATGACATTGGAGGCACAGCAATTGGCTGATCACGTACAGTTGTTATATTTCATATCGGTACCCTAATATAGGTCCAGGGAACATTGTGCACTTTCCCTACATCAGCTCCTGTTATTTCATATGAACGATCCTTATAAGGACATAACTCCAAATAAGGACAGGAGACCCCAATACCAACCACGTCCTCAGACCAATCCTCAATACCAACCACGTTTTCAGGGCAATCCAGTGATGGACTACAATCAATATCTAGTTACCCGCAATGCACAGTATTGGAGGGAGTAGAAATGATTCCGATCTTTAATCTCAGTAGCTCCCCTTTAACTGACGCTACTATCTCATTGCTATCTAAAGGTCTCTCTTTTGCTCCACATTCGGGTCTTAATAAATTTCAGTTATTTAGAGATATTATGTCCTTCTTCAGAAGGATCAGGTTAAAGATATTTTTTGCGACTAAAGATAAACAACCAGAAAGCGTCAACTTGTCTGGTCTTGCACCTTTATCCTTGTTCAGTCCCACGGTAGACCAACTTCCACCGGAAGTGGCAGTGTTTGAACAAGTGGTATACAATAAGATAATGAATATTACTAAACATGTGCAACGCACTCCTTTCAACCTCAACTTAGATGAATACAATGCTCTACAAGAATTGAAAACAACTGAGCACAAAACTATCAAGGCATGCAACAAAGGAGGGGGTATTGTTGTTTTTGACACACCAGCTTATATCTCCAAAATGGATATTATGTTAGGAGACATGCACTTCTACTGTCCCATTACTAGGGATCCTACATCTAGTATAACAAACAAGATAGGTAGACTGACTAATAAAGCCCTAAAGGACGGTGACATTTGTGAGAAGGAATGGGCATTCCTGAATAATGAAAAACCGAGAATGGCTAGTATCTATGGCTTACCTAAAGTACATAAAAATGCCATGGATCCACCTCTGAGACCAATAGTGACTACAATTGGATCTGCAACTGAACCATTGGCCAAATATGTAGATGCTATACTCTGCACGCATGTATCAAGAACACCGGCCTTTGTTCAGAATACGCGTCACATTATCAACTTAGTTGAGAATGTCCCCTTCAATGACAATACACAATTCATGGTGACCATGGACATAGAAGCCCTCTATAGTAATATTCCTATAGATGAAGCATCATCATCTGTTCATTGGTTCATCAATTCGTTTAATATCAAATGCCCCACTGTCTTTGTTCTTGAATGCTTGAAGATAGTTTTAGAGGACAATGTGTTTGAATTTAACAAACAGCTATATAAACAAAATCAGGGTGTCAGCATGGGGGCATCTTGTGCTCCTACAGTAGCGAACATATACATGTCCCATTTTGAGAAGAGATTTGTATTTAATGAGATAGCACCATTCTATGAGTCCGTGACCATGTGGTCACGGTTCATAGATGATGTATTTTTCATTTGGACTGACTCACATGAAAAGCTTCTTGAATATATCGAATGGATAAATTTATGTGATGACAACATTCGCTTCACGCACAAAGAGAGTACTGAACAAGTGGAGTATCTTGATATTCCCATCAAACATGTAGAGGGTACCCTAGCGGTGGATTTATATGTTAAACCCACTGCCAGGAATACCTTGCTGCACTATGATAGTTTCCACCCAAAGATTAAAAAAAATAACATCCCCTTTGGTGAATTTTTGCACCTTAGGCGTAACTGCACGAACATTAAAGACTTTGATGTGAAAGCAGATGCTATGAAGAAAAAATTTCAGGATAGAGGCTACGCTAAAAAGGTTATACGGGATTCATACAAACGAGCCCGTTTCTTTGACAGGCAACATTTGTTAACCAACATTAAAGATAAAGTAGCTCCGTCCCTGGTTTTTGTTACACGGCACAGCATGCTTAATGATCGAATCCGACAGGCAGTCAACCAAAGTTGGCAGATTCTTAACATAGACATATCCATAGATGGTAATGTCATTCCTAAACCTCTTTTTGCATATAGACGCAATAAAAGCCTAAAGGATCATGTTGTTAACTCTCGGATTAAAACTACCAAAACCTTTCTGCAGACAAGTATTGAGAACAACAGAGCAGTGGTAGGAAATTTTAAATGCATCACCTGTAAATCCTGTGATACTGCCATAGAAGCTTCCACTCTCACTTTCAATGGTCAACTTGTATCTCCTAAGAATCTTAACAATTGTAAATCGGCTGATGTTATTTATTTAATCATATGCCCATGCCAACTGGGATATGTGGGTGAGACGGGTAGAAGTCTCAACACACGATTAATAGAACATAGATCAGCTATCTGTACCAAGACATTAACAGTGCCTATGGTGCAACATTTCGTGGAGAAAGGCCATGCACCTGAAGCTATGCAATGGTACATTTTGGAAAAAATTCACCATAAACAGGGCACTACCACAGAAAAAATCAGAAAATTAAGAGAGGTTTATTGGATCTTCATTTTGGGCACATCAGTAAATGGGCTCAATCAAGAAATACCCTGGGATCAGGCGATTAGAAATAATATCTAATTGAGTTTATAAAACATCCTGTTTTATTCAAGGAATCCTTATATATACATAGAAATAAGGATTTAATACTTTCTTGAGGTTCCTTTGCAGGCTTCATTTGCTCAATAAGATTAGTCTATAATGTGCATCAATTGGCTCTATGCACCTTTACATATAGCATAAGAAGAGAGGTTCATTCCACTATGATGGCTATAGTTCTATATATACCTGAAACCAAGTTTTAGAAAACAAACGCCGCACTCTTCCTGGATATTTGAAGAAATTTAATTTGCTCTTCACCTACGCGTTTCAAACTTTAACAGTTCTTGTCCACGGTAGTATACAAAAGTCCCTTTTTAATTTCCATTATTTATACCAAAACTCCACATAGCCATCAATGAGGCATTGTGGGTGTGGTAGTTTTATTACAAATGCAAAATTGCACAAGGTTTAAATCGAGTCCTGATCCGCTGAATTAACATTTTAGCCACTGTGTAAGCATAATTACAAGTCAAAAGTTGTTACTACATTAGATAAATTCTATGTGAGTAGTGTTTGCTTATCATCAATATATATGTTGATAAGCTGTGCGTTTTAGTCGCACTACAAAATAGGCGAGATATTCACATATTAATTTACCAATACTTAGTAAACTTGGTGTTTGGTATTCTCGGCTAAGTGCCGTGTATACCTTGATATGCTACACTGTGGCACTGTGACACCCAGCAGATCAGGTCATCGAAAGAAAGCCTCTTTGTTCCTCTTATTTCATTTTCAAAACATTGATGATCTGAGTGATCAAATTATACATTCATATTTACTGAAGCGATTCTAATATGTAACAATAAGGCCATTTCTAATGAGCGTGTATTTTCAATTACTTTTAACGTTCTTATAAATGTACATAAAGTTCTTAATCTCCGTTTAAACCTCCAGGGATCCGAGTTTTAAAACGGATTATTAGTTTGGATTCTAATCGCCTGAGTTTTTGAATCCTATTTCCGCCTCTTTCATGTTCCAAAATACATGCAATGCCTGAATATTTAATGTTTTTCCAAGTTTTTCCAACATGATTCTGTAGATGTTTAGACATTGCATATGTCGCGCCTTTGTTTTGAATTGCGCGTATATGTTCTAAAATGCGCTTTTTTAATGGGCATATGGTTGAACCTATGTATCTTTTGCCGCAGAAACATTCAATCATATAGACTACAAATTGCGTTTCACAGGTGATTGTGTTCAGGATTTCAAATGTTCGACCTTGCGAATCTTTGAGAGTTTTTAGATTTTTTCCTATTTTGCATGCTTTGCATGTCATGCACTTAGTAAACCCTTGTTGTCTTTTTTCAAGCCATGTTTTATTCTTTTTGTTTTCAAAATGACTGTTCACCAAAGTATCGCGTAGTGATGGAGCTTTTCTATATGAGATCATTGGCTGGTCTCCTATCATAGGTCCAATGTCAGGATCTTTTTTAATGACATTCCAATACTTCATTAGAATTTTTCGAATTTTAAAACTTTCCTTTGAGTATGTTAGAATTAGACGTGGTGTTTCATCAATGGTCGTTGTGTCTTTCTTTTTTACAGTCAAGGTTTGCGCTCTTGTTTTTTGTCTAGCTTTGTTCTCTCCGCGCACAATGTCACTGTGTTTGTATCCAGGTGATGTAAATCTTTCCTTAGTATCAAGAAATTTTTTCTCCATCTCTTCTGGCTCAGAGCAATTCCTTTTCATCCGTAGGAATTCTCCATACGGGATACTTTGTTTCAATGATTGTGGATGAAAGCTGGTTCCATACAAGACACTGTTAGTTGACGTTTTCTTGCGAAATACTGTTGAGTGAATCTTATTGGATTTAATGTAAATTTTTGTATCCAAAAAATCAATCTCTCTAGATTGTATATTGGAGGTGAATTTTAGGCCTACGTCATTTAGATTCAGTATTGTGATGTACTCTGCCAGTTTTTCCTTAGTCCCCCTCCATAAGAGGAAGAGGTCGTCAATGAAGCGTAACCACAACACTATGTCTGTGGTATATGGGTCGTTTTCTTCCCTCCAAGCTATGTGTTTCTCCCACCAACCCATGGTGAGATTGGCATAGCTTGGAGAAAAGGAAACTCCCAAAGCAGTTCCGCGCTTTTGAGAGTACATTTGTTTATCAAATAGAAATACATTGTTCGTTAGGCAAAGTTGAATCATTTCCATCAGCATATTAGTGTGCTGTAGTTCCCCAATTGATCTTTGTTTTAGGAAGTATGCTGTGGCTGTCAAACCTATATCGTGATTAATGGATGTATATAATGAGACAACATCAATTGTTGCTAATAGGTAATCAGGTTGCCACTCTGTTTCCATTAAAATTCTTAAGAAATCGCCAGTGTCTCTGATGTACGAGTTTAAAGTTGGAACAATTGGCACCAGCTTACGAGTGTTCCTCCCGCAAGGACAGCTTGCTTGATTGACATAGTTCTATATATACATCTGTCTTTAAGAATTTATAAGATCTACCGGCTTATTGAGAATAAATGTCTTTTAAGATTAATTTCTGAGGTTGAGGGGTTTGTTTGTAATTGTATACGATATATAATCCGTCTATACCCAGCTTGTTTACAACCATAAATTAGGCATTTCCAGATGTCGTCAGTTTTATAGAACAGTCAGTGCCTGTCATCAGTCCTATTTCCATTTCTGGCTTTTAGCAACCGGTATGAGCGCGACGTGTATATAAAAGGAATGGCTGCGTTTCTTTCAGCCTTGACGGTTGACTCCAGTTCAGAGCGAAGGAAGTTTACTTAACTAGGAGGTAAGACGGAGCAAATGTTTCAGAAGCAATCCTTATTTTATCTATCCGATGTGCTGTTGGCATTTGGCTGCCGTGTTGTCGACGCACTGCTAGTTAGCTAAAAGCAGGCGTCAGCAGTTTACATGCGAATTCTAGTTCGGCTTTCAACCCGGTATTGGTACAATTGTAGTTTACAGAGTATATGCTTGTTAAAAGTAGGCTGAATGAATTCAGACGCGAGTTTCAAGTTTGCTTTCTATACCGCCAAAATTGGCATTTCTGAAGTTCATAATTTAACTTCACGAGAGCAAAATTCTATCCATGTTATATTTGTAATCTTTTGAGTATGCGTTTGTTAAAAGTAGGCTTTATGATTCCATATGCGAGTCTCAGTCTTGCTTTCTATCCCGCTGTTACCGGCATTTATGAAGATTATAGATTAAATCTACTCCACGAGTGCGAAATTATATCTGTGCTATCATCGCGCTGCATATTATGCCACTATATGTGCCTATAGCTTTTCATTACTTAAGTTTATACTCCTTGCTTGTTCCCTAAGTAGCATGATGCATGCAGAGAAGCCAAGAAGCAGCCACAAACAGCATTGAATTAGACTTTGAAGGTTTTCTTCCCTTTTTCTCTCTTCATGAGAAGGTCAGTGGTCAACATGGACGCCACCTCATTTAAATTAACTTTGCTCTCCTGCGTAACTTATTATATATCGGCTTGTGTTGTCTCTAATTCTTTACAGGCAACAGTATCCTGATTTTAGAATCTCTTCTGAAAACTAACTAAAAATACTCAATATTGAATTTGTGGCCAATTAAAGGTAATATACTTGCGGTCTATATCTTAGTCAGTGTACAGACTTGCCTTAGATCTATATTAAGGATAGATATCCATCTGTTGATATTTACGCTTAGCGTTTTTTGTATTTCCTTCTTCACCCATTATGCTTATTAGGTTCGGAGGCCTTTTTGAATATCTCTAACCAAGAGCCTCATCTATTAAAGCACAGCACGTAGAAAGTTTCAGGATACTTTTTAATAAGGTAGACCATTAATGGATGAAATTTAGACAGAATGCCTTAACTTTGCTGCACATACAGATGGAGCAATTGACATTAAAGATCTTCTTGTTCTCTTTTTCTCTCTTTAATTTTTTCATGTGTCAATGAATCCAGTTGCGGTTAAAACTGATACTTACATTATTTATATCTACAATCACTTCAGGAGAGTGAAATCTATATATTTGGGAGGTATGCTCTATTTGTTTAGGACCTTGCTTTTGAGCTATATCTGCACATATCTTTTGATCACAAGTTGGTGATGGGATGTTATTCACTTATCTTTTTTTAAGTTCATGCACTATGGTGTAGGGTTGATCTGATTCTACTACTGTTATTATTGTTATTTCTGTAAATTCAAATAAAGTGCTAGTCTTTCTAGCAATATCTTCTTTAGTTACCTTATCTTTGGGATCTCTTACTTCTTCCTTTTATACTTGTTAAACTTTTTTTTTTTAGTTTTAAAACCTTTTGTCTGTCATCAATGGTTTCATTTGTTGATGTATTGCCTGACATCAGCAGCTAAAGCTGAGACTGCATTTAGTGTGTGTTTAGCTGTAAATAGATTTGTTTTTAGATTGGACAACTCTAGATTGTAATCATGTTTTGAAATATATTTTTCCATGTAGTGAACCACAATGAGCGGATTCCTGACGAAGGCTTTGCCGAAACGCGTTGTTTGTTTGTCACCCTGCCGCCAATAGCTTGTCATCAATCTGCTAAGATTTTACTGTTTGATGACAAGCTATTGGCGGCAGGGTGAAAAACAATCTGCTAAGATTTTACTGTTTAGCACTAAATACTGTGGATCATAACAAGAGAATGTATCAGATTAAAATGTAATGTATTTAAGTGCATAAATTCAACTCCCATGTTTAGAAAATATAATTTTATGTTTTTGTCTATTTTTCATGTATGTCACTGATTGTGGTTATTTATTCTTCTTTTATTTATTCATGAATATCTTTCATATATCAAAATCAATTTATCTTGTGTATCCAAAAGAATAAATTCTTTATAAGTAATTCTCCAAAGAATACCTCTTTTTTGTTCTATTTGTATTCGTATTCTTTATGGTTTGTCCTTTTCTAGAGTTGTCGCTTTTTATATTCTAAACACACTGTGCCAGTTGTTCTCCCACCTCTTTTTATGCAGGAATCATTTAACTGCCATTATAATGCTCGGTTTCAAGATATAATGCTATATGATGTCCGTCCAAGAGATAATTTATCTAATGTGGCTATGACATTGGAGGCACAGCAATTGGCTGATCACGTACAGTTGTTATATTTCATATCGGTACCCTAATATAGGTCCAGGGAACATTGTGCACTTTCCCTACATCAACTCCCGTTATTTCATATGAACGATCCTTATAAGGACATAACTCCAAATAAGGACAGAATGCCTTATAGGGATATCTCGCCTTATAAGGACTGCAGCCTTTTATGGACTAAACCTTTCACCTAGTTCCATGCAGAGGGTGGGTTTTTCCCAATCGATATTGCTAAGACGTCATCCTTAGCGCATATGAATAATTGATGAGTACACTCTCCAGGAGGTATACTTCACCTCTCCCATCGACGCACAAGGTTTAATCCCCATCGTCATCCTCATACTGAACAATGGGTAACACACGTATATAGACTGTAAAAATACAGCACCTCTTGCTATCAGAAAGCAAGAGGGAACCGAGACTTCAAGACCAACACACTGACCAGAAACGCTGCAGCTCCGGCATGCCATCGCTCCAGCTGACAGTGGTCTGACGATCCCTTGCGGGGTGTCCAGCTCAAGTCCAGGACGAAGTCCCACTCTCTCACTATTCAGGTATGGGGTTTCGACTAAAGCCTAGTGGGATTCTTGGCTCTTAGGCTTAGGCTCTGTAGCACCTACTCACATGCTAGGTATACTAAGGTACATCTAGTCAGGCATCTTAGGAGTAAGCAATTTATTTTGTGTAACCAACTTTTTATTTATTGAGAGGTGAGATCAGTCAGAATACACAGCTGTGTGCCTACAACCACCGTGGCCGGCAGCAGAAAAAGCATAGTTTCATAAGGCAAGTGCAATAAAACAGAGCATATCTCATATACCTCACAACATAGGTCCAGCCATATACTCTATACACAGTCTTCCCCCCGCCCTCCGGACATTACGCCCCCCCATCTCCCTAACATGCACACTCGTTGAAACACCTGTAACATTGCCCCGTCAGCCGCACCCCGGCTCAGTGTATCACACCTAGCGTGCCTGTCACCCCAAAGCATGCCTGTAGACGTGCTCACACAAGCCTGGGAATCAGATATAACAAGTGTAGCTGGTAGTGCAGTCTAGTCTTTAACGGGAGTCCAGCGAGACCAAGCCAGGAGGGCACATTTCCAAATCCGGTGGCTATCACTACCCTGCGCAGGACAAGTAGATATTACTCTCTAAGCCAGGCCTATGCTAGCTTCGTTCGCCATGATATATACATTTCTTACAGTGCATTGCGAGATTCCCGGTCCAACCCGCAACCCTCAAGAGGACTGGGCTGGCTAGCATAGTGCTGCCGCTCTGTGATACCATGGCGCTATCACATCACTCAACCTCTATAAATCCTGAAAGAAAGACAAACCAGAAAAAAGAAGGGGGGAAAGTCGGAATAAGAGGGGGGGAGCGCCGGAGGTAGAGAGGGGGGGAAACTGGCGGGGGGACAGGGAGTACAGGGCCTCGGAGGTTAAGAGAGATAAGCAATTTATTTTATAAATGCATTTCATATTCATGTATGTGTTCATGACTATTGAAAAATGGTAGAACAATACTATTCCTTTTTATTCACTGTACTGCCGGTTCTATATCTCTGCTACTGTGTTACAGTTGTAACAGCGCACCTATTTTACATGAGAAGAACTACAGTACAATAAATTCTTATTGTAAAAACGTCGACTGTTTCTTCTCTGTATCTCCCTGAGAACAAAAACAAGCCTGCACAAGTGACTGGGTGAAAAGTAGTATATTGTTTCCACGAGTCTGAGGTTATTGTGTTCTAAAGTTGCCAAAAACTAATCTCTCTGATAACAGCAGATTCTAGTGGCACTGCGAGCTAGCTAATGCAAACCATAGGCTAACATATGCGGTGGGGGTGTGCGGAGTCAGTCTGCCACCAGACCCACAGTATATGTTATCCGTAAACAGCGTAGGTCCTGCATGACAGGGTACTATTAGGACTACACTACACAGTGATCGATACATCTGGAAAAATACTAGACACTAGCAAGATAGAAGCTATGCCTGGTCTTCCACAACTGAATTAGCAGCCTAGAATTTTGAAAAAGAAAAAAAAGTAAAGGACTATTAACCTGAAAAAAAAATGAATAATACAAAATGAACAGAAATTATCAATTGTATATGCCATACAAATAATCAGAGGACTGGTGGTAACTCTGTGGATTTTGGGATAGAAAAGGTCTCCGGTATGGCTATATAGAGCAAATGCCCCTGCTTTGTGTTCCCCATAGCAAGTTCTGTGGGGTTTGGGGTTTTTGCTTAATCACCCACAACAATCATACATGTCCGCTGAGGGCTTGTGATAGGGAATATGAACCACAGCAACCACTGCAAGTGCAATTTCCTTTACTGGACGTGACTACTATCAGCGCAGTGGGCTGTTTAGGAATGACAGTGGTACCCACAACAAATTATAGTGGCTTAACAGGGCTTTCCTCTCACCTGCCGGGGGAAGTGGCTACCTCTTCTGTGATTTTTGTATTTGTCTGCTATTCCCCAGCAACCAGGCCCTTGCTCCATTCATGTGCAAAATGGATGCTACGTGGGTGTGTGTGTGTGTGATGACCAATGTTAACAATGGAATTTTTCCGTTAGGAACAGGGTCAGTACTGATTTGCAGATGCAGGATGGCCTTTTGCCTAGAGTGGCAGAGTAGGCAAAAAATGATAGGTTGGAATGCTAGCTCGAACAATTGACACTGGTAAGGCTATTTGCAAGCATTCATCCCATCACATTTTTGGGTGTTTAATTGCCTAGAAACCTGAGACTGGTGCAGCTTTCCAAGCCTGCTATTGCCAATGTTTGTTAATTCCAAAACGTTGTGAACTTACACCCATTCAAAGAGAACTTTTATGGGTGAAGATTTACTATTTTTTTTGGTTAACGAGCCGGCTATACACATTTAAGCTCCCAGCTTAAAAAGTTAACAATTTAAAAGCTCCTAGCGAAATGAGAACGATATCCAAAAACAACACAGATGTAGCAAGCCCAACTCAGGGTGCCTAGACCCAACTACCAAGCCAATAATGCATTTGTGGGTCTCACACTCCATACAACCCCCTGAAGCTAAGGCACTGCCCGTTCACCTGTGCCTGGTAGTTCTCCCTGGAACTTCTGACCGTAGACTCATACAAACGACCAGGTGTTCTGTCCCTGAGATTACTTATTTTAAATGTATTTTCACTGTACTCACTCTTCTCCGTCTTTGTTATGAGAAACCTTAACCCCTTCGCCGCGGCACGAATTTTGCCGCGGCGCTGGGGGGGTTCGGGGTGTTAGCGGCGCCGCCATGCTCGTGACGGAACCACTCCGTCATGAGCCACGGGCGCGCTGTGCTCATGACGGAGTGGTTCCGTCACGACTCTGCCCACTTGCATTGTTCGCCCGCACTGGCGGGGAATCAGTGCCGCGTGGGCGGAGCGGCCGCAACGGCCGCAGCATGACGGAACCACTTCGTCATGAGCACACGGCGCCCGTGGCTCATGACGGAGTGGTTCCGTCATGAGCAGGCAAGGGGTTAAAGGAAGAGTTATCAAATTGGTGCATGTAAGCAGGGCTGCATGTTTCCATTCCTCGCCTTTTACAAATAATTTTATCATCTGACTGATGGCCCCATGTACAAAGACCAATTTGCAAATAGAAGTGGGTGTGCCAACAAATTGATAGGGCAAGTCGAGCCAAGGATCTAGCTTGGCTCTAAAAGTCCATACACAAGCCAAGCCATGGAAATGTTTGGCATGTATATCATGCAACAAATATAATATAAACATATGATACAGTCTCTTCAAAATATGCAGCAGTGTTTCACAATAGTATATCAGATCATCCAGTATTGGGGTTTCTTTCATAGATTCACATGCCTGAATCATTCCCCGTTGTCGAAGTGGGAGTCCCACAGGAAAATAAATAAAGCAGTAATTAAAAAAATTCCATAGGCTATCATGGTGGCAACTATGCATTTAATAGCCTATCTACCTAATTTTCTAAACAAACAAAGGACCAAACTTGAAGTACAACCAATCAGTAACCAGGACCCTCTAGAACCTTTCTAAGAAATGCAGAATTCCTCAGATTTTCATGTCGTGTGTGAAGGGAGTCTCCGTGAGCTCAGCTCAGTTCCTCAAAAATGTTCACAGATGAGTCTAATTTTCTTCTGGATATTATAATGTCTGACAGGAAAGGACTATTTCGCCCTTGTAAATCCTGTGGGAAGAAGAGGGTTCATATTGATGATGCCCACAAGGATTGCATATATTGCCTCTGTCCTCATCATGAGGCAAAACAGTGCAAGATCTGCTGCACTTTTTCTTCTAAGACTCTTAGAGATAGAGAGGGAAGACTTTTGTTGTGGCTAATGAAGACACAGGGAACGTCTTCTGATGAGGAGAGCAGCACTTCCTCTAAATCCCATAAGAGGCCCAGGTCGCCTGAGGGTAGGTCTGAGGCGGTCAAGAAACACCCTAAAATCTCTCATCAGACCAAAGAAGCTCATAAAAAGGAGCTAGCCTTGCCATCTCATTCTGGGACTTCTAAAGCTAAACTGAAATCTGCCACATCTTCAGGGCCTTCCAGGCATAAATCAGCCACAGATCCCTCTCAGCCTCAGTATCACCGTTGACACTGACTTCTTCAACGACAACGACAACTACTCTCTCGTCGTTGAGACCGTCGACCTCGTGTATGACATTGACAGTGGCCATCAACGCCCCGATATCGATGAGCCTTTCATTACCGTGAACGAAGACCTCAGTGACGAGTGTGCCATTGTCAACGTCTGCACTGAAGAGGACACCATCACTTTCGATGATGGCTTCACCGTCAACGAGCACTCCACCGTCGACAGCATCTGTATTGACTTCGATGACACCTTTACCGTCGACGAGAAATTCAGGTTCATCGACAACGGATCCATTGACGCCACTCCCATCGACGAAGTCATTGGCAATGCTGTCAGCACCATCCAGATTGTCCAAGACATCTCTGTGGCCTGATTTTCAATCGCCAGAAAATATTTTGCCTTTACCCCCAAGCCACCTATTGGAGACAGAGGAAACGGATGATGATGGTCCCTTTGTGACTGTTCGTAGTCCTTCTGAACTCAATGTCAAGTGTCAGGAGGAGGATGAGGACGATTATGACAGGAACAGTACTACCAACACTACTATCCACTTCCTCCTAAACAATACCAGCACTTCAGGTATTATGTAGATCCCTCAAGACAAGAACCTGCTCAGTTACCATCTTTGTTAATACAAGATGTGCAGGCCATGCTCACAAACTACAGAAAAAGTTTCCCACCCCAAGAGGAACAGACTACTGAGCCACTGCTTCCACCACCTACGGCACCGCTTACACCAATGCTGCCTCCTCCTTTTACTCCTAGGATGATGCCACAACCCATCATCCCTGTTCCTCCTAGAGAAGGTCCGTCCTCTTTAGAAGAATAGGCTGGAGAGGGAGAAATTCATAATCATCCTCATCCTATTGATGATGGGATCACTACATCATACCCACTCCATCTCCTCTTCCTTATCATCCTTCTGACTTGCCTCCAGAAGACATTGGAGGGTTTCATATTCTGATGGACAGGGCTATGTCTAGATTAAATCTGTTCACAATAGTCAAGCAATCAGATTGCTTCCTTTATGACTTTAAACAGCAATCAAGAAAGTCTGTAAGAGCTATTCTCATTGTAGACCATATCTGGCACAAAGGCCTTAGAGTAATTAAATCACCGGCCACTGTAGTGCCTGTACTGCCAAGTATAGACAAAAAATACAGAGCTCCTGAGGATTCCCCCGCATGCCTTACAGGGCATCCCAAACCAGATACGGGGATTTCCCATGCGGCACAGAGGAGATCAAAAAATCCTTCCTCTCCCATCACGTCTCCACCGGACAAGGAAGGACGCCACTTGGATTCCATTGGGAAGAGATTCTCATCCATGTACACTATGATCTGCAAATGTTGTCCGATATCGGGGCCATGCTGGAGGGTACACCTGAGGAAAATAAACAGGAATTTCGGAAATTCCTGGCTGAGGGAGAGCGCCGAGCCGCCAAAATTATAGACTGTGCCATGGACGTAGCCACGACAGGTTTTAGACAACGCGCTGGTGCAACTGTTTTAAGACACCAGGATGGCTTAGAGCACAGTCATTTCATCCAGAAGTAAAATCAAAGATACTGAACATGGCGTACGATGGTGACAATTTATTTGGAAAACATATAGACAAAGCTCTACTAGCCATCAAAACCGATGCAGACACAGCCAAAGCATTGGGGATCCTGGAATATCGTAAAGTGCCCTTTGGGGGATCAACAGGATGTGGATTTTCAGGCTCTAAAGTTGCTTTCCAGCGCACCCAACACTATCAGTCCTTTCAAATGCAAAATCGGCAGGGTTACCAGAAGCAAACCTATCGACAGCTAACAACAGCTGGTTTCTCCAGGCAAGGCTCACGCATGAAACCACCATCGCAAGCTCACAACTCAGGTCGCAAGCAGTGACCACATCAGGGTACCAGCTACTACTTTTCCCCCTCCAGCCGGTGCGAACATTTCCAGTCATATCCATTGGTGGCGTGACATTACAATGGACAGATGGGTCTTGGACTTGATATCTTATGGCCACACTTTAGAATTTATCCAGCGCCCACCAAACACTCTACTCAGGGGATCCACACCCCCCTTGTCTTCACTTACTCAAACAGGAAGCAAAGATTATGGTACTGAAAGGAGCATTAGAGAGTGTTCCAGGAGCACAAAGAGGAAAAGGCTTTTACTCCTGTTTTTTCCTAGTACTCAAGAAATCGGGAGAGTGGAGACCTATTTTGGACCACAGACGGCTAAACAAATTCCTCAAAAATCAAACCTTCAGGATGGTTACACTCTCAGACATCTCTTCAGTGCCTCAAAATCGGGGACTACATGACATCACTTTATTTGAAAGATGCTTATTTCCATGTCCCTATACACCCCAAACACAGAAGGTTCCTCCGATTTACAGTGGCTGGAACCTACTATCAGTTCTGAGTCCTACCCTTCGGCCTCAAATCCTCTCTGCGGATGTTCACTAAGTTTCTGGCCCCAGTGGCAACCGCCTTGTGGAAATAGGGTGACCAAGTATTTCCATATTTGGACGATTGGCTCCTGAAAGCTCCATCGGCTCGTCTAGCTGCTACAGCTACAAGAGACTGCATAGAGCTGTTCCACAAGCTAAGTCTTACCATAAACCAACGGAAATCATCGGTTGTTCCAAGTCAGACGATAACGTTCCTAAGGGCCAACCTGGACACCATTCGGAACAAAGCTTTCCTCTCGCAGGAGAGGCAGGAGTGGCTGCAAACCTTGCCTCTCAGACGATCAAATAGAAGGTGCACTTCAGTGAGGACATTGAAGTCTCTACTGGGAATACTCTCCTCTGCAATCGACGTAGTGCCGCTAGCTCGTCTTCACATGAGGCTCAAACTTTGGGATCATTCAACGACGTGATAACCATCACTCCACGCATGTGGAAGGCATTCGGATGGTGGATTCTGAAGTCAAACCTCTCTCAGGGCCTCTCATTTCTGCCTCTGATCCTGAAATTCATCTTCACCACTGATGCTTCCATGGAGGGTTGGGGAGGTCATCTTCAAGACCTTCAGATTCAGGAAAAATGATCCTCGTCCCAGCGTCGGATGCATATCAACAGGCTAGAGTTGAAGGCCATTCTTGTCTCCCTGCATGCTTTCCTCCCTCAGATAAAACGTTCATCGTGTTGGTCCATATGGACAACACCACAAGTATGTTTTATGTCAACAAATAAGGAGGAACCAAGTCTCTTACTCTCTCTTAGGACGCCCCACAGCTCTGGAGCTGGCTCACATTTCACAGAATATCCCTAAAAGCGGAGCATGTCCCAGGGCTTTGGAATACTCTGGTGGACACCCTCAGCAGCATCAAAGACTATTGATACGAGTGGGAGCTAGAACAAGACCAACTATACAGGATTTTTTAACACTGGGGAAAGCTAGCACTGGACCTGTTTGCAACCCACACAAATTCCAAATGCTGGTTCTTTGCAAGCAGATTCCCTCTCCAAAACTCTTGGGGGAATGCCCTTTCAATGCGCTGGTCCGTAATATATGCTTACTCCTTTACCCCCATTCCACTGATAACCAAGGTCCTTACAAAAATAAAAATAGAACACTGCCGACTTCTGATAGCCCCCAGATGGCCCAGGCAGCACTGGTTCACAGAGCCTCTCCTCCCCTCGGAAGCCAGGCCCATCCGTCTACTGCCGACACCAACCCTATTGACCAGGAACTGAGATCAGATGTGTCATCCGGAGCCAGCATTTCTCTGATTTCATACGTGGCTCCTGAATTCTTTGAATTTAAGGATTTGACTATTGCACAAGAGAATATAGACATTATCACCAGGTCTCATGCAGATAGCACCAACAAGACGTACAGACTGAAATGGTAGCAATTCTGCCTCTGGTGCCGTCAAAGCAAAGTGCATCCGTATCTCTCTGCTCCAGAGCAAATCCTACCGTACCTTATGTCCCTGGCATAATCTAGACTGGTATACTCTTCAATTAAGGTTCATCACGCAGCTATCTCTCGATATAGATGCTCCCCAAAACGTCTATCTCTTTGCTCTGCCAGAGTTGTTCAGCAATTCATGAAAGACCTGTTTTGTACTTATCCACCTGTTCAAGCTTCCCCCACTGAGTGGCACATAAATAAAGTCATGTTGCAATTGATGAAGCAACCCTTTGAGCCCATCCATAGGGTGGACATCAAGTACCTGATGTGGAAAGTGTCTCTTCTGCTCGCCATAACATCAAAAAGAAGGGTTAGCGATATACAAGCTTTCACTATAAAACATCCTTTTCTTCGTTTTACAAATTAAATGATTATCCTCAGGACGAATCCCAAATTCATCCCTAAGATTCCTTCGCAGTTTAATTTAAACAAACCTATCATTCTCAGGACTTTCTTCCCTGATCCTTCTTCACCTGCGGAACGAACTCTACACACTCTAATTGAAGCCCATGTTAGATGTGAAGGACATCTAACCTGAGCTTCAATTGGAATTCCATAGAGCATATTATCAGGCCCATTATCGCCGTTTTAGCTGCAGTTTTCTGCCGCTAAAGCGGCGATAATTTTATCGCCTGTCTTAATAATATGCCCCTTGGCTTTAAGCCAAATGAGTCACATCTAGGTCCTATTAACTTGCCTTCTCTTAGCACTAGGACGCCTGAATCAGTATCAGTGTGCTTAATAAAAGTGGTAATATAACATATACATTTAAAAAAAAACTCAGGATGTGAAAGAAGCTCTTTCCATGTGTCCCAAGATGTTTTTGGGAAAAGACATTCCTGGTTCAAGCACTATAAGAATTTTCTCTTCCTACACAGCAGAAAGACGGTCACGTTCTACAAACTAGGGAAATTCTACAGAGGATGTCAGCATCTCGTCCTTCGAAGGTTAACAAGAGGAACCAGGATATCTCAGGTCAATGAGGGACTCGTTTTAGACAATTAATTTATTGGATATGTAATTTTTGTGATTAACCAGAAAGAATCCTTGCCATATACTGCACTAAAAATAACCTATAACAAGAAGATTATTCTTGGGAGATTCTAGATACTGACAATATTCTTGCGACCAAGTCACTCATGCATTGGCTCCGTAGAGAACATACCTCAGCTGCCTGTATGCAATGCTTGACTGTGTGCTGATCCTGTTGCTCTTTGGTGCACTCCATAGAGCATTTACCATAGAGTTTTTGTCACAGGTACTTTTATCTATGGCATGGCTGTGTGTTGCCCTGCTGGCACTTTTGGGTGGACTCTATAGAGCGTTTATCTTTGCTGTCTGTATATAGTAATAGTAATAGTGCATGCCTTTATGTTGCTCTTCTGTTAATCCTCGGTGGACCCTATAAAGCATTTTAAAAAGCTGCCTGTGCTCAGTGAATCCCTATATTTTGCTCCTGTCAGCATGGCTCCAGTGCAGGACTGAAATACTCGTATGTCACTCCTGAATGGGCTTTGCTCTGTCATTCACCAACACTGCTTGAATCTGGTGTATACTTGTAGGTTGCTCCCAGGGGCGTAGCTTCTGGGGGAGAGGGGGTGCTGGGGTAGAGGGGGGAGGGGGGAGGGGGGAGTGTGACACCTGCCAAATAAATGTATTCTTGGCCTGGTAGTTGGGTCAGGGTGCCCTGAGTCGGTTCTGCTATGTATGTGTCGGTTTTCCATTGTGGGCCAAGAATAAAAGACAAAACAATTACCTTTGTTGTAAAACAGGCGAGAGAGAGACCGAGATATACGTCTGGTGGCTCAGTCTCAAAATGTGAAACCAGATAACCTGGAATCAATACTGGCTTCCCTGCTTGTCCGAACTTGTGTTGTCCTGGGCAAACATTTTATGTCAGAGCCTCCTTTTACGTTATTATCCTCATCATAACTTTCATGTGGATCACAAATGTCTTATAAAGTACATCATTACAAACGCCAGAAATTGATTTAAGATACAAAAGTTGTCTTTCTAAAAACATAAAAATCAAGAGTTCAATAGACAAGTACATTATTCAATTTAAAAGCATAAAATCCCATCTCTACATAAAACCATATTAAAGACAATACATATCAGTATGAAGCATAGATTAATAAAGACAATAGACTAGGTATATTATGCAGGGCACTTTGAGCGTCTAATCCACAAGGCCATCCAGAATTTAGCTAAACTAATTGCCACTACTCTTCTAGTATCGGTACTATGTGTTCTGAGCACTTCTAGGTAATGGCCAGGACCAATAAGCCTACAGAATGGAATAATCGACTTGGACCTCAGGCTATCTTAATGAGGGCAAAAGAATAGCATGAGGGCTACTGATTACGGACTTCCTTTGCACGCATTACATGTGGCATCAGAAAAAACAAGACTGTGCCGTTTGCTAGAAAACACTTTCTATGGAGAGTCTTATACAATTTCTGTGTCAATGGCAGACAATCTCATCAATGGTGTCTTAAAAAAAAGGGTAGGATTTAAAATCTAGGAACAGTTGAGTAAGTGAACCCATACAGTTAGACACATTCTTCATCGTGGTGAATTCCCAATATATGTGTCCTTGACCCTGCTTTTCATGATTCGTGATGAAAGACATCTCCTACATCCACAGTTTTCTTTATAATTCCCTAAGGGAACAGAACAAGGGGATTTTACTAACCCTTGCAATACCATAAGATCCTTAAGTCCCACTTGATAGGGGCAAGCTCCTCGGTCGTCCATAGACCATACCAAAACATTAACTGCTTGCATTTCATCTTGTGGGCAATTTTTCTATTGGCCAAATGGGGAAAATTGGAGTCAGAGGAGAACTGGCCGTGAGCTTGAGGAGGGATCTTATGAAATTATGTTTAGTCACAGAGAGGCAGTCGGTGTTCCCGCTTCCCCACAGTTCAGCTCAATAGGTAGCTGAACCTAGGACTTTTGTGCTGTAAGTTTCGGTTATTATCACATATGAAAGTACTTTTAAGTATTTAAGTTCAGGATGTTGTCTGTACACGCATCTCTTTTTGATTACACAGACTCTAATGTTTCTGTAGCTACAATAATAATCTAGGACATATTTAGTGCTTACTTTACTACTTTAGGGGTTATATAGCCAGGGAGCTATTCATAAACTGCCTTTTGTAGTAAATTTAGCAGCACTACAATCGCAGTACAAAAATACTACATAATGTTCACAAAATACTAAAGCACTACTTTGTTATTTGCAGTAGTACTTTAGAAGTACTACAAATTGCAGTTTGTGAATAGCTCCTAGGGCCTTCAATTGGTGGAGACATGTAAGTTACACTTTTGGAGTAAATTTACACTAGCATTTTGTGAATAGACAAAAAGTAGTAAACTTACTCAAAAGTGTAAATTATTCAAAAGCGTAAGTTACATTTGTGAACCAGACCCATATAGAGACTAGTTTAACAACAACAAAATGTAAATCTGCACCTATAGAAGTACTCCTTGAATGGGTACAAATGTACTATATTTTGGAATTCACAAACATTAGCAGCATTAGACTTGGAAAGTTGCTCCAGTCTCTGGTTTCCAGGCATACTACTGGCAATCAAAACACCCAAAATGTGATGGGTTGAATACTTGCAAATAGTCTAACCAGTAGCTATCACTCTGGGTAGCATTCAAACTCACTACTTCTCACCCACTGAGCTGCTGTAAACAGAGACCTACCTAATTCAAACCAATGCTGAAACTCTTCCTCATGGAAACAGTCCATCCCAAATCTTGGTTGGGAAATTTAAGATTCACACCCCCTGATATCACTCACTCCTGACTGGATTCTGAAGGGCACTTACCATGCATGGGTGCATGTAACCAGCACATTCATTTGGGTGACTTCACTTATGCTCTAAGGGGAACGTCAGAGAACATCAACCCTGACACCAAAATGCTTCTGAAATAGTCATCCTCTTAACCTATGCCTTTCAAATAGTAGAAAAAAAGAAATTAATTTAAAGCATTCCATTCGCCACGCTACTAACTGGTTAGTCAGACACTAATTTAAGGATAATAATTTCACTCGAGTCAATCACGTACATCCAGGGGTGAAACACAGGCCCCCAGCAACCCTTGCGGTGCAGCCCCCTCAAGCATACAGGGGCCCCTTACTCTTTCAATGTGCCCCTATTCAGCCCAAGGCGAATAAATATCTGAAATATGGGACCCCTATTCGTATTCTTCGGTGGTGGTGGAAAACCATCATTGTGCATTAAAATGCTTCTCACGTAAGCCACGCTGTATTTCATCTTCCGACCATGGTAGGGTGACCGGATTTTCTAAACCAAAAACTGGAACATTCCTTAGACATAGAAGTAGGACTATTTACAGCCTCTTCCGTATAGGACCTCATTATAGCCTAGGAAGAGCGAAATTACTTCATGCTTTTATTTCGCTCCTCCTGATTATAATCTATTTGGGTTTTCCCCAACCAATTTTACTAGGCGTGGCAGAATTACATATGATGTTTCTGGTCAGTAAAACCATCTGGAAAAAAAATTGCATTAGATTTTGGCTGCAGCAGCAGCCACGTCTTATAACACTTTTTTCTCCTAGAAAATACACTCCCTGTTTTCCATACTTCCCCCCAACCCCTCCCTTCAAACCATCAGGCCCACACGTACCTTTACCACTTGCTCACAGCAGATGGTACATGTATGCAATAAAACCCCAAGGGTGTATCCTCGTAATTGCACTGAACCGGTGCAAAATAACCGCACACTAACAATAAAATTACATGTGCATTTACGGTACCCCCAGTACTATACAATTTATAAACAGGCTTTTTTCTGGAGTAACAGGTAGAGAAAATGTTACAGACATATGAGGATAATGCTTATAGTGATACACATTGCACAACTTTGAACAGATATTTTTGTGGTAATCACAGAGGACATTAAATGCAAAATGTTCTGATCCATATGAAATGTCTATCTAAGTAATAAGAGGTTTAGGGTCAGGTGTACAACCATAGTATTTTGCGACACATTGCGAGTCGCAAAATGCTATGCACAACAGTGTCTGAGACACTGTTTGCGATTCCCAATGGGGTCGCAAATTGCATGCCTCATGAATATTAATGAGGCTGTCGCAGTTTGCGACCCCATTGGGAATGGCTAGCACTCCCGGGGATGGTGGCCTGCTGGGGTCAGCAGACCACCATGTCTGGGACTGCTTTGTCAATAAAGCAGTTTTTTTTAGGTCTTGCCTACGCAGCGCTCAAGTGCTGCGTCGGAGTGACCTCTTGGAATCACTCCGGACTTTTTAGGAAACTCGTGCATGTACTGCACTGTTTCCAATGGACACTCGTGCATGTACGGCGTTTACCTTGCAGAAGCGAGCAGCGGCGCTATCTGTTTGTAATTATCGCACCCGTGCTTTGGAAACAGATGGCGCCGCTGCACGCTCCCGCAAGGTAAACGCTGTACAAGTGCATAAAAGGCAGCTGGAACCATGAATATGGCCATTAGACACTGTATTAGCTGCACCTTTAAGAAGGAAACTGAAATGGAATTATTTTGCGGCTAAAAGATCAATACTAAGAGGACCTCGAGGCATATCAGCAACAACCGGTGATAATTATCGCTAAGCGCGCTTAGCGCTAGGAAAATTATCGCCGGCTAGTGTGGATTTTTATCGCTAAGATAGCGTGCTATTAGCAACGCTTATCTCAAAAGCGATAAAAATCCTAGCGCTAACTTCCAAATGTGAGATTATCGCTGGAAACCCAGCGATAATACCACGGAGTTTGGCGATAGCTTGCTGATAAAGCCTCACATACTTAGCCATGATATCCACCTTCCATAGGATATCATGGCTAAGTCAGTTTCAAGGCAGGCGTAAGAAAAGTAGCGATAACAGAGGTTATCGCTACTTTTCATGTCGCTATGCTGCTTTGCGTGAGTCTTGATAATAGGAGAAATGTCGCTTAGCGACATTTCTCCTGTTATCCTGGGGAGGAACGCCCACTTTGCATCTCATTAGAGATGCAAAGATGGGCGTTAGGAATTCAGGCGCTAAGGCAAGGTTTCACGCTATAGCGTGACCTTGCTAATATAGCGATAAAATTATCGCCGCTTTTCGTCTGAAAGCGGCGATAATTTTATATCGCCGCCTTGTAGCTATGCCCCAGGGTCTGATTTATGAGCGGCATTTCAAGTGCAGAGCTCTGGCTAACCTGACCCCTTCTCAAAACTCCACAAAAAACCCGGACTGTCGAAGCAAATCTGGGACGTTTGGTCACCCTAATCCGGGGAGCTCCCTCATGGTGTGAAGGACTAAACACCACAAAGGTCCTAATTGTCGGCTGTATGAACACGTATTGAAGCGGTCCCTAGAGGAACGTCCATCCTTACTGATTTCACCCTAGGACTCTGAGCCAAGAAACAGCTCACAGCTGTGCGTGCATTATAGAGGGGCTCAAACCTCTCTTACTGTTCGACAGCCACTCTGTGGTATGATTCCCTGCAGTAACAGGGTACGACCCTTCACTTACAAAAAACCACAAAACAAAAATCATTCTCAAATATCTACCTCATTGAAGTAGTCTGTGAGAATGCTTATTACGCCAAAAGAATAGGCCTCATCGCAGACAGAAAACACAAAAGAATCCTGTGAGGGTTCCAGTAATGTTTTCCACCATTAAGAGGTTCTTGCTTTTTTATTATTTATTTACGGGGCAGCAGAAGAAGCTTGTCTTATGGGAGGATTATTCTCATTTAATTATGCAGGGGAAAAGAGCTGAGTTATAATGGAGAGAAAACTAACTGATGAATTGCAGAAGAAGAGAAATACATCTCATTAAGTCCACTCATTGTACCCACAGTTGATGGTCACTTATTTCTTGCTGTTTTTAAATTGTCTTTATGGTTCACTTGTGAGAACTACTAGTCTTTATTCAACAGTTCAATGTGCATTTTTAGGTCTCGCCTGGCGTAAGACTGCACAGACATGCGCAGTCTCGCTGGCGAGATTTAATGATTTGAGGAGATTTCTCTAGTGAGCTTTAAGCCCCGCCCCTCTTTTCCATTGGCTGGCGTCACCGTTTATGCTAAACGGTGGCCAGCCATTGGAAAAGAGCGTCTAGTGACGTACACTTTTCTCTTTTAGAGCTGTCCCAGTTGGACTGGCTCGGTTCCTTTACGTCTGTGGTAAAAGGTTTTCTTATCTTTATGGGGCCATGTGTTTCAAACACATGGCCCCATAAAGACAAGAAAACCTTTCATGCGTGGCCTGCCGCTGCTAACAACCCTCCCTCTGCGAGGCCTGCTTCCCCACCTTACCCTGTAACCCGACCTTTTGCTGCCCATCCTTACGCCTCCCCCCAGCGCACCTCGGCGCTCCTTTGCCTCAGACCTTGCAGCGCCCCCATTACCCCCCTCCCCCTCCGCTGCGTCACTCCCGGCCGAATTCCTCTCCCTCGATACTGCGGGTGCTCAACCATGCGCCCAGGATCACACGCCGAGATCTAAGTTTATGCCGGGCCTCGTCAACCGGCCCCCGACGTATCCCTGCACCAGCCATGAGGCACCTCCTTGGCATTTTGCAGTGAGAGGGTTTTCAAAATCAGGGCGGGGCACCCCACTGAAGAGTGAGGAATGAGGCCTCTTCCTCCGGACTTTGTCCGAGTATCTTCGGATGTTGTCTCGTGATGAGGGGGGAGGGGGTGTTACACTCCCTGGCTGTCTCACCAGCGCGAGCGGCTCCATGTATGGAAAGCGGTAGGCTTACTGCTGCGTGCAACGTGGATACCTCACTCTTTGTGTTTAGCACTTCTGTTTTGGGCATATTGCTTGCTTTCGAAAGGGGGTTGGAACAGCTCAGTTTTGGACTGCACTACACTTGAACACATTTTGTACGCGCTGGAAGGAAATGTTTCAGATGTTGTAAGTGTTACCTAAAATAATTCAGATACTTCCCTTCAGAGGGGCATCGTTTCATTAGATAAAATGTCGAGCCACAGTAAATAGAAGTCTTGGCATGCTGCAGCCACCGAGTACTGGTTGTTATACGAAAACAAATTAAAGTCTGTAGACATGGTTTTCTGTTAAATGAAATATGGACTGGAAAATTAAGCCTTAACCAACTTGTATTCATAACAGCAGAGAGGGTGCAGATGACTTTTTAAATAAATATAAAGTACATATTTTTGTGTATTTACACATCTGTAGTCAACGGATATTCAGTTTCATTTAGATTGTGGAAGCACTCAGACAGAGCAAGCACATCACCTGCAAGTGTCGGTTTATCTAGGGCTGATGTCATTGTGGTAGATGCAGTCATTTTAGTTTTCATTCCCTCTGTTTATCTTCGTTTTACTACTTGAATGCTTATGATTAGTTTGCAGTAAAATGATCTCCTGTCTTTTAAATGGTCAAGGAGTTCAGTTGTGACGGAGGTAATCTCTGACCTGACTTTTCGCTCTCATTAAAGATTCCCGAAAGAGCTAAACCTTAGGTCCAGCTGACTTTAAATACCGCAGAACAATTTAAATGAAAGGGTCGCATCTCTACAGTCCTATGGGGCTTTAATAAATGCAGATACGATAATATATGCTTCCTCGAGTGCTAGCACAGTCTGAGTAAATATCAGTTGTGTTTACCTGCAACAATGGATGATGTGTAGTACGGAGGTGTCTATATTTTGTGGTGTTTCATATAGCACTAGTTTGTGGCTTTCCGCCACTTTAGAAATATCTGAAACCCAGGAGACAGTGAGATAGTAGGAGCAAATGAAGGGGGGAGAGCAAAATGGGGAACAAAGGAGACTGGGACAAGGAAGCTGAAATTTTCATTCCGACTCTGATGACAGGAAGGTTTATCTATGGCCATAAGCTCTGGGCCAGTTGCTGGTTCTGGGAGCTCAGTTGTTAAGCTATAGTGAGGTCAAGGTTAACATGTCTAGCTACAAAGTGATACTTTGACGTGCTCTTCTGTTGTCTAATCGGTTTGCTTGCTGCCCCCCCCCCCAATTCTTTTACACCAAGAATCGTAATCAAAAATAATTGGACCCGGGGGGAGGAGCCTAGCGCTTGACCAAGATGGCCGCGTGAGCTCTGAGCTCCCGAGACCCTCGCGCCCTCCGTCGACTATCCTGTCTCTAATCCTGTCGGTATGCATGGCATCGTGTGGATGACCTGTCAGGGAGGCGATTGATGCTACCCGCGGTCGGATCGCCCACCGGGAACCGGACTTATGCCTGGCGGAAGATTGCGGCCTATCTCCGAGGGATGCCAGGGGCTAGAGTTGGCAGGATGCCCGACTTCTAGTTGAACAACAACGGCCAGGCGAGGTGTGAACTGTCGGACGGAGGTCCCCATCCTTTCACTTTCGCTTTCTCTCCCTTTGTCAGCCCTGCCCCTGGAGAGCTCTTGGTGGCTTTATTACCTTATGGACGCTCTGCAGGCTACTCTGGTGGCCCACTGCAGAACTGATCACTCCTGATTCCTTTCATTGAGAGGGACCCGTCTTATCTGAACCGACCTGCTTGGTATCAACCATGTCGGGCAAAGCAGAGGTGGATCGGCTGAAGGCTAAGTCTACCAGGCGGGGAGCCTATACTCAAGTTAATAGTATGGACCGCTATGCTCTGCAGAAGGGATCACCGAGTGGGTCGAGCCAGTCGCCGGATACCCAGAAGGCGGCCTCGCCTTTGGCCCCGGAGCTCTCACTACAGGATGTCATGGGCGTGCTCGAAGGGATGCAGACTTCGATTGGGAGACAGTTTGATGCCCTGGCGCATAAGGTGGATGCCATCTTGGTGGATGTTAACCTGATCCGTGCGGACTTGGGCAAAACGAATGAACGGGTCAGGACCCTGGACCTCAAGACCACGGGCCTCACCGATGATGTCACGGAACTGCAGATCGAGGTTCGTAAGCTGAGGACCGAGAGTGATCTCGCCGCCCGTCGGCTGGAGGACTTTGAGAGCCGGGCCAGGCGCAACAACGTGCGTGTCATCGGGGTCCCGGAGTCCTCGGATGAGGCTTCGGTTGACCTGCTTGTCGAGGACTTGGTGCTTAATCATCTGCAGCCTAAGGGTCTTGGAAAGTTCTTTGCGGTTGAAAGGGCCCATAGAGTGCCGGGTGGGAGGCCCAAGGTGGGTGCCCCACCGAGGCCGAACGTCGCTCGGCTCTTTCATTTTCGAGATCGGGACGCTATCCTGCAAGCATCGAGGGTGACGGGCCCGGTCCCCTTCCAGAACGCGTCGGTGAATTTCTATCCGGACTTCACCCAGCAGGTGCAGAGGCAGAGACAGGGATTTCTGGGGGTGAAGAGGCGGCTCCGGGAGAGGGATCTGAAGTATGCCATGCTCTTCCCTGCCAGATTACGTGTGGTGCACGAAGATCGGACATTCTTCTTTGACTCTCCTGTTATGGCCGATGAATGGCTGGACGCTTTGCCCCGGCGACGGACGGGGGAGGACATTGCCGAGGATGGGGACAGTGGCCGGGATGGGCAGGGCTGATTTTTCGGAGCCGGTATGACTCGATTTGGCTATATTTGAAGACTTGAATAGAGTGCAGTCAATGCGGAGGGCTGCGGGAGGACGAGGGGGGCTCTTTTCCTCCCTTAGGGTACTTTTTGTAGATTTTGGGTTTTGTAGGGCGACAGGCACACTGCAAGTTGGGGGGGCTTTGTAAGCTGCAGCAGGGGTGCAGGGTGGGGGGGGGTTCCTGGGATTTTGGGTTTGTTGTTGGGGGGTTTATTTCTGCAAGGCATGGTGATTCTTTCCAGGACTGTTCCATGGTGGCTCTTCGGGTGTGGGGTGGGCCTCTTTACGTTTGAGGATGGGGGGTAGGGGTTTAAGTGTTATAAGCTGGAATGTTAATGGTTTGGGGGATCGCATTAAGCGTGGGATTGTTTTGCAATTCTTGAAACGGTCAATGCCGGATGTTGTCCTGCTCCAGGAGACGCATCTTATAGGTAATACGTGCTATGCTCTGAATAGGAAGGGTTATAAATTCATAGCACATTCGGGATTCTCCTCTGGGTCCAGGGGTGTGGGCATCCTAGTCAGAGCCTCGCTACCATTTGAGGTGGACTCCACCATTGTTGATGATAGGGGGAGGTTTGTGGCGGTGGCGGGGCGGTGGGAAGGAAGAACTTTGGTTTTAGTTTCGGTTTATGTCCCGCCGGCCCTGCAGGCCTCCACGTTCACAGATCTGGGTAGGGCCCTGCTGGATCTCCCGGGGGGTATGCTTGTGGTGGGAGGTGATTTCAACGCTGTTGGCTCCGGCCTGCTGGATAGATACCCGCCCAGAGACACAGGGGGGGCTCAGAAGTGGCTTCCAGACTTCCTAGACACGCTTGGCCTGATAGACTGCTGGAGGCTCCGGCACCCCACACAGAGCCAATACACGTTCCACTCCGGGGCACATGGTAGTCTCTCCAGGATTGATTACCTACTCACTCTGGCTGCGCATGCCTCATTGGTCTCCGAGGCGAGGCACATGGCGCGTGGTATATCTGACCATTCGCCAGTGTGGATCCGGCTGGATCTAGGTCGGGAGGGAGGAGGAAGGGTGGCCCCTATCAACCCGTGGTATTTCCGAGACCCCAAGATGCGCAGCGCGCTGGTAAAGAAAGTAAAAAAAAATTTCAAGGACAATCAGGGATCCGTGGACTCGGCAGTGTCGCTGTGGGAAGCATTTAAGACCGTGCTCCGAGGGGAAGCCCTCTCCCTAGTAGTAGCTGCCAAGCGGCGGAGAGATGGTGAGGTTCTGCAGGTTGAGGAGGAGATCGCGGCTCTGGAGGGAGCGCTGGAGGAGGAGGTTACAGAGTCCTCACTGCATGAGCTTTGCTTGAAGCAAGCTGAGTATAAGGACCTGGTGACGAACGCCGCTAAGACCCTCAGTAGGGAACAGCAGGGCCGTTTGTATGATGTTGGTGACAAGGCAGGGAAACTCCTGGCTTGGCTGGACAAAAAAGAACGGGTCAATAGAGTTGTGCCAGAGTTGACGGGAGAGAGGGGAGAGGCGATTGTGGAACCTGAGAGGATTGTAAAGTGTTTCTCGGACTATTTCTGTAGGGTTTATGCCTCAGTGTTGGATAGGCCGCCCGAGGACTCGTGTGACCTCCTCCGTGATATCGAGTTGCCCTGTCTCTCCGATATAGATAGGGACGATCTAGATGGTGACATAACGGTTGACGAGGTGGCGGGGGCTATCCGCGCGTTAAACTCGGGCAAGGCCTCGGGACCGAACGGCTTGCCGGTCGACCTGTACAAGCTATTTCCGGATAGGGTCGCCCCTCACCTGCGCGCCATGTTTGTGGAGGCGCGGGGGAGTGGGACCCTCCCGTTGGACCAGCGACTGGCGACGATCATGGTTATACACAAAGAGGGCAAACCCCGAGATAAGTGCGCCTCATATAGGCCTATCTCACTTCTTAACGCAGAGCCGAAAATTCTGGCTAAAATCCTGGCGACCCGATTGATTAGGGTACTCGGTGACTTGGTCCACCCGGATCAATCCGGCTTCATCCCGCACCGAAACACAGCGTTAAATCTTCGGCGCCTTCATGGTGTAATCGCCAGGGCGGGCACGCTGCGTGAACCAGCTATTGTGGCGTCTCTTGACGCCACGATGGCCTTTGACACGGTGGAATGGGCATATTTGTGGGCCGTGCTGACCAAGTTCGGCTTTGGCCACGGTTTTGTGAGCTGGGTGAGGTTGCTGTATGAGGGGCCACTTGCGAGTGTGGTGGTGAATGGTCAGGCGTCGACTCCGTTTCAGCTTGGGAGGGGTACTCGGCAGGGTTGTCCCCTGTCGCCTTTGTTGTTCGCCCTCGCCCTAGAGCCGCTGGCTGCGTGGATACGTTGGCACCCGGATATACGGGGCCTTAGATGGTCGCCTGAACACGAGGACCGTATTTCGCTCTATGCCGATGATATCCTGCTGTATCTTGCCTCACCCAAGAAATCACTTATAGTGGTCTGTGACGTACTCACATCTTTTGGTAGGAACTCGGGTCTTGTTATCAACTGGAGTAAATCGTATTTGTATGTTCTTAGTGGCGAGGTTCCACCGATCCCTAGAACATGTTCGATACAGGTCGCTCAGCAGGGCTTTGTGTATTTGGGGATTTTTATCTCCATGGACTCTGCTGTGCGATATGAGAAGAACCTGCTCCCCCCCCTGGCACGCCTGAGGCGGGATGTTGAAGGCTGGCGGAGGCTGCCGCTCTCCCTCGTTGGGCGTGCGGCCCTGTTCAAAATGATGTCTCTTCCCCGCTTCCTCTACGCACTGCAGAATACTTTGGACTGGGTTCCGGCCAAATACTTTCGGGAGGTCGAAGGCCTCCAACGAACGTTGCTTTGGGATGGGCGGCCGCGAATAGCTATTGCAAAGTTGACGCTTCCATGGTACGACGGGGGCATTGCGCTCCCAGACATCCGACGGTACTATTGGGCCACCCAGCTGAGCGCGATTAATCATGGGTTTTATGGCCCTGCCCTCAGCCCTGGGTATGCCATGGACAGGTGGTTGCTGCGTGGTGGTAACTACTACAGGGCGTTGTACTCGGGGTCCCTAGACTCGTCCCTCACGGGGCCCACGGGTGTGGCAGTGCGTGTGTGGAAGATGGCAACTGACTCGCTGGGCTGGAAGGATAGGCTCACCCTTGCTACCCCGCTGTTTGAATCGGAGAGACTGGGAAGGCTTTGGCACACAAAAGGGTTTGATAAATGGGACTTGATCGGCATCTCCAGGGTGGGAGATGTGCTGAATAAGGGGAAGGTGAAGTCCTTTGAAGAGTTGCAGACGGAGTATGAGCTGGGGCCCTCCGAGTATTTCCGATATATTCAGGTGCGTCACGCCCTCCGATCAGTCCTCGTAGAGGGTGAGAAGGTGCCTGAGTCCTCTCCTTTGGAGGACCGGGTCCTTGATGGCCATATGCCCGAGAGCACGATCTCGCTCATCTATAAGAAACTGATCAACGTCCGGGCGGACATGCTTCTGGGGCTGAGGGACCAGTGGACTAGGGATGGCCTCGAGTTGGATGATGAGGATTGGCAGTCGGCTGTTTCCTCTCCTAAGGAGGTCGCGATCCCGTCGCGTCTGAGGCTAGTGCAGCTTAAAATACTGCATCGAGTGTATGTGACGGGGCCAAGGATGGTTCACATGGGATTCTCGGAGGACGGCCTATGCAGGAGGGGATGTGGTATGGTGGGTACTTTCCTGCATATCATTTGGGAATGTGGTGTCATTACGGAATTCTGGAGGAGAGTCCATGCAGTGATGGGGGAGGTGACGGGCATTGCTATGCAGCCGGAAGCGCGGTGTTGCCTCCTGAATGTCTGGGGGCCCACTGACCACGATGAGGCGCAGACCCAATGGGTGACTCTGGGTAACATGGTCGCTAAGAGAGATATCGCGCGATTGTGGGGCTCCGCGGGGCCCCCCACATTGACCGCGTGGAAAGAAAATATGGACTGGAGTATGTTAAGGGAGAAGACGGTCTATTGCGCTAGAGGCCGCCCCCGGAAGTGGCACGCCATCTGGGGGCGGTGGAATCAATACAGGGGGGGAATATGTCTTGCCCCAGATCTGGACCCTCCCGAGGAACAGCTTTCCTCCTAACCTTCTTTCCAGCTCAGTATGGTTCATGGACTTTTTGGCCTCTGCTGTCCCCCTTCTTCCTCTTTACACTGTACTGTAACTGGAAGATGAGTGGGGTCCGGCCTCCCCTGGGGGGCTTCACCATGGGCTTTCAGTGTTCTTGCCTTGCTGGGGTTTGTTGTGTGTTTTTGTGTTTACTTAAAATTGAACCTTTGCACTTCGCCTTTCACGGTACTGGGGACGCATCTCTGTTTCTATATATCGATGCTGCCGAACCTCCGGGTTGTCGGCTGAATAGCTGTGTCCTGACTTTTGAAAATAAAGGTTTTTAAAAAAAAATAAATAAAAAAAATAAATAATAATTGGACCCCTCTGCAGAATGTGAAGAGGGCCCCGTGAGTCTCCCATATCTCAAAGATATTCATGGGCACTTTGGCAGAATGCCTCACCACAAGGCTAACGGGGCCCCTGAACGGTCGACCCCCCTACGCTGCAGGGGCTGATGTAATTTTATTCACCTGATAATTGCATAGGAGGTTAAAAAAAACAAGCCTTGAAAATGCAATAGGCATCGCCTTTTATTAAGTTAAAGCCATTTGCTTTGCTATATAATACCATTAGCAAAGCAAATGGCTTTAACTTAATAAAAGGCGCGGCCTATTGCATTTTTAATGCTTGTTCTTAGTGCACCTAATACATTGGAAATCGAGAAGAAAAATAAGGAGCAATTTCGAGGGACTCAAAATTTGTAGCCTCTTTTGCAGTGATGTTGGTACATTTCCTGTTATCCCCCAGCTCACTGCTCTCTGTCATACTGGGTACAGGCACGTGCAAACCTCAGTGCCCTTTCTCACACAGAGGCTGCAACTGTGACAGCGTTCTCATGCCGCAAATCTTCTGCTGTTTGGTGGCAAGTGGAAACCTGTGGTTAGTGGTTGAGTTTCCTCTATCGCTCTCATTTCACACAGCAATGCACGCTGCATTACATCCTGTGCAAGACATCTGTCTCCCTGACCCTGTTAGACTCGTTTTCAAACTGTAAAATAGGCTACCGTATTTCTGCCCACCCATTCAATATCGTGCAGCATATGACTCCACAAAGGGTCTTGGACTCAGCATTTTTTCCTGTAAATTTATCTGAGATTGATCTCTTTCAAATGCTTCTAGTCCATAGACTGCCCCCTATCACCAGGGGAATAATTCAATAGGCTATGGATTTAGGGTGGCTACCCTTGCTGGAGGCCCACAGTAACAAGTAAATAAGGTTCCCATTTTCTCTGTTATCCATTTTGATATTCCATTTTCCCTAAAGATACAACTTTACCTACTGCCCACAGAGATTAAAATAAGGGCAGTGCCCTATTTATAATTTACAATTCATGTTTCAACACATTTCTAAATCATAAAGGGTCTTCACTAACTTACAGTTCCCAAAAGCAAACATATAGAGTTGGATATTTAAAATTCTATTTTCGGTGCAATTTGCAAATAGATAACAATTTCCCTTTTTAATATAAAAAAAATTGATTGCAGAGTGTGTATGTCTGTGTACACATTTCATTATCTTTCTTTTATTATGTTTTGTGTGTTGCAGTTGTTTTCATTCAGTTATGGTGTCAGCTTAAAATAAATAATATTTTGGTAATCCGAGATCACTTTATGTACAACAACAACTGCTTTAACTGCAATCCAAGTCATATAATCGTAACGCAAACAGCCGTTTGTTCAAATAAAAATATAAAACATTGCAATAATCTTTTTAATATCTTTTTTACCTCCTCTGTCTTTCCTAAATCTCCTTTCACAGGGTAGATGGGTGCTGGTTTTAATGTGATCTTGTTAACTTTGATAGCTCCAACTCAAATGTTCTGCTACAACAAGGATACTTTCTTATTCCTTGGGTAATATCTCAACATACACAAGACTCCAAGCAACTGTAGTGTTTCTTTATGTAACCCTGTCACCACTCTGTATAACATGAATAGGCACAAACTCAAGAAGTAACAACCGAATTGCTGCCTCAGAATCCTTAATTATGAGTACCGTCTGACATATTAATGTGGTTTCAACATTTTGTACTTTCAAACTATTTATAAGCCCCTCTTTCAACTGTCTATAAGACTATCCCAGTACCCTTCTTCCTTTTTTGTCTCTTGCTTAGTAGAAAGAGCCTTAGACTTTGGCGGACGAGGTACTCCATCACAAATGTGGTAGAGATCCTGGCTGTCATATTACAAGTGACATAGGTTGCAATACAATTGTAATAAGACGGACAGGTTCTCCACCACGTTCCACCAATCCCTAAATGAGGGCTGCTGGAACCACCACTTTCTGGTTGGTTGAAGGGATGCCCCCAGCAAGGCAAAACCTACTGCTTCCATCAAGGGTGGGTGATTACACTTACTGTACAACCTTTGCTCACCCTGGGTAGCTTGGCACTGAGCAATCAGGCTTTCCCCCGAGGTAATGTGTAAAGCAAATGCACAGCAGTCACTCGCAAAAAATACACTGAGCGTCACAAAAAGGACTTCACACAGGATGTATGTAGATAGCATTTATATTCAACACACATATTCAATCATTTTAACATGAACATCATATATTTTTGGGCATAAAACACATTTGGGAAATATCACTAGCAGTATGCAATACAAGACGCTATCCTCCCCAGGCTCACACAAGCAATCCTGATAAGACAGTCCGGCACAGTTATAAGGTACACCCCGGGTCATAATGATATCAATAATGAACATACATGAAAGTAGAACAATTTTAAGCAGCACCGCGGGCCAGAGCCACACGGGTAAACCTAATGTCAAATGTATTGTGCTTTTGCTTTGAAATCAACGTTTCCAGTGGCACCAGCAGCTAGTGTCGTGAATCACAAGTGGTCCACAGACAATCACTCCAACTCACACAAACTCACTCCGCACCGCTGCACGGTGTGACAGGTATCAGCCAGCCCATATGGAACACTCTTGCACACATACGCACTCAGCACCCTAATTCGGTGCCACTAGTACCCAGCAGGTCAATGGATAATGCCATGCCACGATTATCCTATACCCCCAGAAGTAAGATAACCAGCCCCGCCTCCCGGATACCAGGCTGCACGTGGCCAAAGTCACACTTAGTCTGGGTCCTCTGGAAGCAGGTGGGGAAATGTAGCATATAGCAGCCACTAGGAAAATTCACCCACAGGTCTTAAAACACAATGGAGTCATGCAGTCTCTTGACCCGCTTCCGAACTGTCTCAGAAGCGTCCCTTCAACCCAGTCAATCTCTCTCATCACTACCTGGTGCCTAGATATCTTCGGGAGGGTCCAGGTGTGAATAGGGCTGTTGGTCCGCTGCAAGAAGGGTCAAAAGGCAACAACCGATGAATGGGGATTAACACAGGAGAACTTCCCGATAGGAGGAGGCACCCCGACAGGTACACATTGATCAGGGTCGTGCCCCGGCTATCTGAGCACAGCTTCTGGTGCATGTTGGTATGGGTCGCAGCAGAAAATTCAGGTCTCCAACACAAAAAGTTCAAATTCTATACCTCCCTGGAACTTAGGCACAATGACCAGTGCACGTTGAGATGGGTTGCACCAGGCAATTCAGGTCACATACAATTAGGAGCTGCAAATTCCGTACCTCCGTGAAAATGAGACACAAGGTCTGGTGCATGATGATAGAGGTTGAATTAGATCAGTCTGGGCACACACACAGACACAAGTTCAACAGAGCCACATGAGGTAGAATGAGGCACTACTAAAGGTATACCCCCACCTCCGAGGGTCGCACCCTGTGAACCGGACACCGCACGCAATGAGCATGCAGTCAGCATGTTGCATGAGAGAGATGCAGCACAATCTATGAAACGGGCCACACGGGGTCCCACAACCAGTGAACCCGCTCATCGATAACTAGACGCTTATGAGTATCAGGGTTCCTGAGATACAGGAACCACATGCCTTAGCTGCGGGCAATATTTCTGGGGCTCTGCACTAGACAATCCAGTCTCCAGACACAAGTCTTGTTTCCACGCTCACACCACGCTAGCAGTTGGGATTAAAAAAGCCAATGTGGGTACTTGAGAGGGCTTCGCTTTCCAGATGTCACAGGTAGATGGTGTATGTCCTTCACGGGAGATCTTTGATGTACCTGAGATATCCGGGAGAACTGGAAGCCCTCAGACGGCCTTTAGAGAGCTCACTTCAGGGCACCTCACTTCAGCAAGTCTTTGGCCCAGGACAGCCACTATTCTAAAAGAGCACACAGTCCCCTTCAATGGAATGCAGCTCTTAATCTTTAGTGAGGCCATGATCCAGCCCCTGGAGGCTGTCAAAACCTCTCTCTCCAATCTATCCCATTCGGCCCTCAAATGCAGAGGTCTGCCCTTCCCGTGGGATGCCCATGGTTTATGGCTGTCATGCACAGATGTGCCCCCCGACTCCTGGTGTCCACCAGAGCTAGGCACCATGGCACACAAGACTCTTAGAGCAATGAAGTGCCCAGAGGCCACACAAGAGAATCAGCAAAACCCAGAAGGGAAAAAGCAAAAAGTTTAAGGAAATGCTACCTGACGAGCCTCATGTCCAACAAGGGCCCTCATCAAGAGGTACGATGGGGCAAGGTGTCCACAGTGGAGGATGAGTTGTAGTTGATCCTCCTGCGTCATGCCTGGCTTATGGCCACAGATCTCAGAACTCAGATGATGGGGAACAGCGTTGGCCATCCTCTTGCTTGAATATGGAGGCTGATGAAGGGCATCATAATTTCTCTCCGGGGGGATTATTCACTGATACAAAAGAGGTTTGTGAAAGATGTTTTTATTCACATACTACTAGAGCAGTGACTACGTAGTATAATTATTTCATTTTTTTAAAATGAAAAATAAATGAAATGTGGCCATTTTTAACCTGTTTATAGGCTCCAAAAATGTTTAACCATTTTAAGCACATTTTCAACTGAATGCTTTGTGCAAATGAAAATGTGTTTATGTTTATAGATATATTTTTAAAGGGCTCTGGAATCCTGCGTGTGGATAGGGCAATTCAGTACTTATGAATTTTGTGAGGATTACCTAGAAGAAAACTAGAATTACAGGTAATTCACTTTTTCTTGGGATTGCCCTGTGTGGACAGTCAGTTAGCAAATAATGATGGAATGACATTCTTCAGATGTGCACGCACCCTACTGAGCCTCTCTCGATGAGAAATGGGGATGTTGTGAGTAATGGCCTGTAGAGACAAGCCCAGTACCTGCAGGTATGTTTTCTTTTATGATATTTTACTCTTGGGTGTGCCTCACTAACCTACCACTGTAGGTTGAGTGGCTACAACCTTATCTATAGGTTAACACTCCTGACACTCTGTAGTGGGCCTCGTAGATATCTCAATGTGGGTTCTTAACTGATCCCCAGCATCAAATCACCTTCATTCCTGGATAAGCCTCACAGACACCCAAACTGTGGTTTCTGTGAGTGCTGAGGTTTTCTTGGGTAGCTTCACCATAGTTTTGGTGGTTCTCACACATCTACTAACGTAATTTTGAGATTATCCTTTGGTTTGCAACAGTGACACTGGTAGATGGGCCTCAGAGACATTTAAATGTGTGTTGTCGGCCTATGTCTGGGGCAGTAGCACTGTGCACCTCTGGGTGGGTTGCAGAACTACTTCTGTGAATTCTCTGCTTCTGAAGTTATCTCTGTGGGTTCTCTGCCTAGGGCTTTATTAACAACACATCATTCAGAGTGGGCCTCACTGATCTGGTACTGGGATTCTGAGGATATCTGAAAGTTAGCCACATAGAAAAACCGTGCAAAGAATAATGAACCAAAAACCTCTTATCAACTTTCCTGGTCTGACCTGCGCCTTCAGATGAAATTTACACATTACTATGCAAGGTCTTTCCTGGTCTCCTTCTCCTGTAGCAACCCGAATTAGAAACTAACTTATCATACTCTTATTTCTGTCCCATCAGTTCCTCTCTAACAGTTCCACTATTCCCACCTTTTGACATGCTATGCTCATATCCTTATCAGAGGAACTGATGTATGGCTGCTAATCTAATACTGCGTCTGACATGGACACTACAGCACAGCAGTCTATCCGTAAGAACCTCAGAGATTAAACTTTCAGACAGTGATGGAAGGTCCTTCTGCAGCAACAACAGTGTTACATATCAGCCACAACAATCCTCAAAGAAAGCCCTTGAGGAACCCATAGAGCAAGCACAAGACCCACTTCTGGAGTGGTAAGCCCAATGGGCTGGAAGAACTGGAATCAGCCTTCATGGTGCCATATCCTGCGGCACCTCCACTAAGTACAAGAATCGTCATGGTCCAAGTCAGTTTGGAAAAAATACATTCAAGTCCCCCAAAAACATCTCTCTATGATTGATGATAGATTGTTAAGGAAGAATGGAATTCACAAATAGGACCAGCTAAGTGGCTTAGTTGGACCTTCCTTTTGTTAAAGAAACTGGGTTGATAAAATGTGGGTGTCCAATGCAGAATTGGCTAAAAATGTATTTTTAAAATAATGTATCGCTTAGAATTCTCGGTGCTATACCCTTATTCCCTAGGGTTTGGGCTCTTCCCAGTCACAGGCCCTTGCCCCACCCACACAAGTGAGGTATCACTCGGGAGACTGAGGGGAACGCTGTGGGGTAGGACATTTGTGCCGGCACAATGATTCCACCCAAAAATATGTGGAAAATGTGTTTTTTTCCAGCTAAATTTGAGGTTTGTAGGGCATTCTGGGTAGGAACAAATTGGGGGATCCACGCAAGCCATACCTCGCTGGACTCCCCCGGGTGTCTAGTTTTCAGAAATGTGTGGGTTTGGTAGTTTCCCAAGATGTCCGCCGAACCCAGGTCCAAAAACCCAGGTGACCCCCCTTGCAAAACCAGGTGGTTTTGAGATAGGCGACGATCGCGGCCTAGAGCGGCGCCGGGAGCCGCGGCCTCGCGTGAGAGGGGAGGCCGGGCCGGCCCTGCCCAAGAGCGGCTGCAGCGGAGTGGTGCCCCGCGGAGGAGGTGGCCAGACGGCGACGTTGTGGGGCTGACGGAGGAGCGACGACTTGGCCCTGATCGAAGAGTTCTGGTGGAGCCAGCTGGGGGCGCCCTGGCCTGAAGGAGCCCGTGAGCTAGCGTGGTGCGCTCTGGGCCCCGGCCCTGAGGTGAGGTGGCGCCCGGGTCACCGGTGTGCTGGGACTGGCCTTCCCTTCTCCCCCCCCTGGATGAGCTGGTGATCCCTGGGGTTCGGCGGCCGGTTTGGGTCGCGGGGGGGAGTGCTGTGCCTGGTGGGAAGCTGCCGGGCCCGGCTGGAGAGGGGCTGCGGCCTGTTGGATCCTGTGGCGACGGGGCACGTTTGCCCGGGCCGGTCGGGGTGTAGTGGACGCTGTGTTCGCCCCGAGTCCTAGTTGGAGGAGCAGTGCCGGGGGACCCCCATCCCCATTATCTGGCAGAGACTGGGCCTGGTCCGGCGGGCTGGGTGTCGGAGGACCGGCTGGGCCCCGGCCCCGTGGCGTTCCCTGGCTGACTGGGGCGGAGGTCGAGTGACAGAGGCACTATCCTGGCAGTAGCCAAGCAAGAGGGAGAGAAGATTTACAGTTGGGCCTGGCGGCCTTTGCACGGCGGTGGCCTTGGAGCATCAGTTTGCAACATTGACCAGAGACAAACCGGGTGGAGGGGCGGCGAAGCAGGGGCCTATTGATAAATTCACAGGTCCGGGCCTTTTGGGGGACAGTGGCCGGGGGCCCCTCGGGGGCAGTGCCGTAAAATGCCGCCCTCCTAGCAGCCATAACGCAGTCCCGAGATATGTTGGATGCCAAGATTGGGGCAGTTGGTTCGGACGTAATGTTGCTGCGTCAAGACCTGCGGCACGCAGTGACCCGCATCACCGAGACCAAAACCAGGGTGTCGAGCGTGGAGGATGAGGTTGTGGCGCTGAGGAAGCAGGTTGCGACCCTAGAATCGATCCAGAGGGGCCTGGCCGGCAGGGTCGAGGATGCAGAAGGGCGGGCCCGCAGGAATAATTTGCGCTTTGTGGGGTTTCCGGAGGGCTGCAAGGGGAACAACATGGAGCGCTTCCTATCCCAGTGGCTGGAGGGCTGGCGCCCAGCTGAATCATTGTCCCGCTGCTTCGTAGTGGAGCGGGCGCACCGGGCACTGGTCCAGAGGCCGCCGGTGGGGGCCCGTCCTCGGCCGATCATCGCTAAACTCCTGAACTACCATGATAGGGATGTCATCCTCCGCCAGGCCAGGGAGAGGGAGCCTCTGCAGTTCGAAAACTCCCGTTTACTTATATTCCCAGACTATACATGTATGGTCCAACAGCAGCGGCAGTCCTTTCTGGCGGCCAAGGCCAGGTTGCGAGAGCTCCATTTATCCTATGCTCTTCTCTATCCAGCGCGCCTGAGGGTCGTTTATGAGTCCCGAACATTGTTCTTCGAATCGCCAGAGGAGGTATTTAAATGGACAGATGAGACAGTAAAACTGCGCCCGCATACACCCCCTGGTAGAGAATCGGACTCCTCCCAAGCTGAGGTGGCAGGGACTATCGCTAAGAAGCAGCGGCGCTCCAGATCCCGCCGTCGACATAGGTCAGGGGGAGCCCGGCGTGGGGGCGGCCCGGAGGCAGGTCATCCGCCGACTGGACCCTGAGGGCCCGGAAGTTCCATGGGGGCGAGTCTTCTTGGTCTCCGCATCATGGACATGCCGCCGGCTGCTTCACTCTCCTGGAAGTGGGGGGTTGCCTTGGTCCGGGGTACAGATGTGGGGGGTGACCACCGCCGTAGCCAGTTGCGGGCGGGGTCTTTGGGACTTGGTGGTGAAGGGTACGTTGGGGATCCATTGGTTGAGCACTACTGAGGTTCATAGTTTGGGCCTGGGGAAGTTTCTCACCGCGACAGGTACTTCCATGTTTGTGAGGTATGGGGTGGGGGGAGCGGGGTTGGGGGGCTTGTTGGGAAGTTGGGGTTTTGGATTAGGGGCTGACCGCACCTTAGAACAGTACTGGGCGTGGGCGGGGGTGGATGCCGGAGTCCCTGAGTGGCCACTATGTGTTGGATATGATTGCTATGGCGACAGCTTCCCCGGGGACTAGTGGGCGATTAGCTTCACTCAAAGTGCTGAGCTGGAATGTTCGGGGTGCCCTCGATAAGATCAAGAGAAGGGCGATCCTGCAGTACGCGAAGAGGGCATCGGCGGATGTGTTACTCCTACAGGAGACACACTTACTGGGAACGAGGGTGCTATGCCTACAACGCTACGGATACACACAGGTGTTTCATGCAGGGTTTGTCCAGGGCTCCAGGGGTGTGGGTATCTTGGTTCACAAGCGGGTCTCTTTTGTGCATTCCTAGACATAGGCTGACACGTATGGGAGGTATGTCTTTGTCCAGGGCCGGATTGGAACGAAGCGGGTGGTGTTCGATAGTGTGTACGCCCCCCCCCCCCCTGTCCTGGTCATTTGCAGAGCAGCTCATGGCACGCTGGGCGGACATCCCAGACTTCCCGGGGATAATTGGAGGGGACTGGAATGACGTGATGGATCTCCATAGGGACCGACTGTCAAGGGGCCGGGAGAGAGGGGGAGAGGGACAGACGAAACTCCACGCGCTGGTGGGTGGTCTGGCGTGGGTGGATGCCTGGAGGCGGTGTCATGGTGCTGCTAGGGCTTACACGTATTTGTCGGCGATGCACGGTTCCTTCTCCCGACTGGACTATATATTCCTATCGGGAGCTGCGGAGTCCCAGTTGGATGCGGCAGAGATCCTACCGCGCGGGCTCTCAGATCACTCCCCGGTGTCTGCGGTTTTGCGGATGGGGGTTGTGGGGGGGTCGTATCGCTGGCGACTCTCGGTGTGGCACCTGCAACAAAAAGACTATAGAGTGCATATGACTGCGGCAGTAGATCAGTATCTGTCGCGGAATGTGGGTTCCATGTCCGGGGCGGATATGTTGTGGGAGGCGCTGAAGCCGACACTCCGCGGTGCGGATATCTCCTTCTGTGTGGCGGCCCACCGTGAGCGCCGAGCGGGGCTGGTTCGAGCGGAAGCTGAGGTTCTGGAGCTGGAGCGTAGGGGCCGGGAGGAGGGAGGGGTGGCGCATTGTCGGCAGTTACTCTATGCGCAGCAGATATATGGCTCCCTGCTGCTGGACGAGGCGCGTCAGGTGTGGCTAGCCACTAGGAGTCGAGTGTACCAGTGGGAAGACAAATCGGGTGCAATGCTGCACAGGTTGTGCCAGGGGAAGTATCATGCTCAGGACCTCCCGGGGATAGTGGATCCTGGGGGGGCACCCATAGTGGACCCGGGGGCGCTGGCCAATAGCTTTGCTACCTACTACGCGAATCTATATAGCCTCTGTGAGTGCCTCACGGCGACGGCCGTGGAGCGATTCCTAAGCGACCACCCGGTCACGGCGTTATCCGAGACGGTACAGACTGCATTGGATTGTCCGCTAACAGTGGAAGAACTGGGGGAGGCTCTGGGTGGCCTGAACCCGGGCAAGGCTCCGGGCCGGAACTGGTTTCCGAGTGAATTGTTTAAGAAGTATTTTTACCGTTAGGCCCACATTACATGGCAGTAGTGGAGGAGGCCAGAGAGTGTGGGTTGTTACCCCGGGACTGGAGGCATGCTGAGATCTTTGTGTTCCATAAACCGGGTAGGCCCCCGGAAGAGCACGCCTCGTATCGTCCGATCTCCCTCCTCAATGTGGAGGCTAAGATTCTGGCGAAGGCTTTGGCCAATCGCCTCCTGCCGCATATCGCCTCACTGGTCCATCCGGACCAGGCGGGATTCATGCCCTCCCGCGCCACTCGCCATAACATCCGGCGGGCCCATGTGGCGATCGCTGAAGTGCAGCGGCTGGGGGTACCGGCAGCCCTATTGTTGGCGGACATGGACAGGGCATTCGATTCCCTTAGTTGGCGTTATCTGTTTCTGCTGCTGCAGCGTTTAAACTTCGGGCCGCGGTTCCTGTCCTATGTGCGGCTTCTCTATACGGAGATTACGGCCTCGGTCAGGGTGGCGGGGGCGTCCTCGTGGCCGTTCCCTGTACGGCGTGGGACGCGCCAGGGGTGCCCCCTGTCCCCGTATCTGTTTGCCCTGGCCATGGAGCCGTTGGCGGTGTGGGTGCGAATGGACGCGCAGATCTCCGGATTTGAGTGGGAAACTGGCCTGGCCGATCGGATAGCCCTTTACGCGGATGATGTCCTCTTTTTTCTGACAAACCTTGATCGCATGGGGCCCCGGCTGCTCCGGATTATGCAGATCTTCGGTGAGACGTTGGGTCTTTTTATGAATCCCCGGAAGTCCACGTTATGGGTACTTGGGGGTCCGACTCCGGTGCAAGAGTGGGCGTCCTCGGTGCGGATGGCGGAGGGGGGCTTCAGTATCTGGGGGTATTCTTATCACCTACTCCGGCGCTCTCCTGGGGGCGAAACGTGGTGCCTGTGTGGGAGCAGGTTTGCCGGGACATCAAACTGTGGACTCGCATGCCACTCACTATCTTTGGTCGGCGATTTTTAAAATGGTGGCTCTTCCCCGCCTCTTGTATCAGCTGCAGAATCACCCCTATATGATCCCACCGGATCGGTTCCGTCGGGTGAACTCGACCCTGGGTCAGTTTTTGTGGGAGGGAGGGGTAGTGCGGGTAGCCTTATGGACGTGCTTCCTCTCAACTTATACTGGGGGTCTGGCAACGTCAGATCTGCTCTCATATTATCATGCCTCCCACCTGCTGGTGGTATGGGAGGGGGGGACCCGGCGTATGCGGTGGAGCGGCGGCTCATGGCCCCACACACACATCACACCCTGCTTTAGTCCGCCGTTCATCGGGCACGGTTGCCGCCGGCGACGCAGGTAGTCTTTCAAATTTGGCGTCAAGCGCTGACGCGCATTGGGTGGTGGGGCGTGCTCACGCAGGAGACTCCACTGTGGCACAATGGGCGATTGCCGCAGTTAGCGGCCCTGTCAGGGTTTGAGGGGTGGGATCGGATTGGCATCTCCACCATAGGTGATGTGGTGCGTGGGTGTGTTCTGAAGTCCTTCCAGGATCTCCAACAGGAGTTTAGCATGCCGCGGACGCAGTTCTATAGATATCTGCAATTTCGTCACGCATTCTCCCCCAGTCTGGTGGGTTTGGACTCCATAGCTGATTTTAGCCCAGTGGAAGCGAAGCTTTTTATGGGAGACCTCCAGGACAAGAAAATCTCCAAGATCTATCGATCGCTGGTTATCCATAGCGCCCCTTCGCTCCAGCAGCTCAAAGGGAAATGGGAGGACGATGTTGGGCCCCTCGATGAGACGGACTGGACGGATGCACTGGCCTCGCCTCGGGGACAGCCATAGCGATCCGACTCCGTCTTATCCAATTTAAGTATCTGCATAGGGCTTACTTCACCCGGCGGAGGTTGTGGCGGGCGGGCTTGATTGTCTCTCCGGAGTGTCTCCGCTGTAGACGGGAGGAGGGTTCCTTCTTTCACACTGTATGGCTTTGTGGGTCTCTGTCTCGGTTTTGGAGAGGGGTACTGGCTTGTCTATCCGAGGTATTGGGTTGGGATCTCCCCGCGGACCCCAAGCTGACACTCCTGCACATTGTGGAGGACATTGGTGGCAACATATACAAGCGGCACTTATTGCTGCTGGGTCTTACACTGGCCAAGAGGGATATCGCGCGGGCATGGAAAGCGCTGACTGCCCCTTCGTTGAACGTGTGGAAGAGGGGACTGGACTTCAATATGGGCCTGGAGCTCCCTATCTTTGCAGCGAGGGGGTGCCCCCGTAAACACTACAAGATATGGAAGAGGTCGGCAGACTATAGGGGTCTCCCCCTGGAGCCAGTTCCAGAGGAGCGGGAGAAGGGGCTCATCTAGCTTCCCCCAGAAGGGGGGGTACACGCAGGGACTGGGGATGGGTCTGCCTGACTTATGCTCATGCACGCTGTGGTTGGTTGAATATAGTATGGTGCGGTCGGGGGGAGGGAGTTGGGAGTTGGGAGGTTGGGGGGGAGAGTTTGGGGGATTGGTTTTCATCTGAAATGCATTTCAAGTATCCTATTATGATAAAACTGTCAATGTCATGATTCGTGTGCTGATTGGGCCGATACCTCTGGGCTACAGGGGGCGGCAATATATGTGATTGTTGACAAATAAAAAAAAATTTACAAAAAAAAATGTTGGTTATTTCACAAAATAATGTGCTTTCTCTCACTTAGTACCCCTACCAATCTGCACTCCTCTCCCTTTCCGCTGCCCCTTAAGCCCCTCTTGTGCGCCATTCTTGTGGTATAATGCATTTTAACATTATGTGCCAGTGTGATTGTAGGGAACTCTGAAGCTAAGAGAACCCCCAACCAATCTTACTGACAAAGCTACGCCCTTGAATGTGATGTCTTTAAGGCCAGAAGGTATGTGATGTTACTTCTCCTACCCCAGCATTGTAGTCAATCAACATCCATGTCACACATCAGTTTAGTCAGATAAGTTAGTGGTTATCTTTATTTCGTTTATGGCCCAATGTAGGGTGCCCAGACGTCCCGGATTTTCCCCCGACAGTCCTGTTTTTCAGAGGACAGTCCCGGTGTCCCAACGCTGTTGTCAATCTTAACTAAATGTCCCGGTTTTTGGGACAAAGATCAGGTCAACCTGCGAATCAGAAGCGAAAGGTATGCTCTTCTTTAACGTGCACATCAAAAGTCTTAAATAATTGAAGTATTTTATTGTTTTCTGACCACCAGCACAGTGCGCTGCCTTAACCCAGCAGCAGAGACAAACTGGGGAGTAGGGCGCATGGTGGAGGTCTTGCCATATATAATGTTATGTGAACATAGGCTTGTAAATACATATATATGTGTATATATATATATATATATATGATATATCTCGAAAAACACGGAACAGGCCAGATATAAAAGTGAGACAATAGGCTTTAGTCCTACTTTTATGTCTGACTTGTCCCGGTTTTTGCTTCTAAAAATTTGGTCACCCTACCCAAATGGCACATTTTAGGCACCAGGACTCTTCAGTCCCGCCGGCGGGCAGCGGTCCTTTTGGTTCGCCAGAGCCTCACAGCCAGTTGCCTGTCCTCACAAAGACCTACGACTCACCAAAGCCCAGGCACAACGATGAGCTCTCTGCTCGGCGCGGAGTCGAGGGAAACGCTCAGTGATCAAGTCACGTCATCCTAAGAATGTCACATGGGCCGCGCGCCGACCGTTCCAGGTGCGCGCCCTCACTCTTTACTGACCGCGCACTAGTACTTGAAAGCGCACGTGCCGCGCCCTTCAGGTGAGCTGCTTCTCTCAGCAGGCAGGCACTGTCGCACCAGCTGAGAAGGACCGAGCAGACCGTCCTTCTTGCTGCCCAGCCAGTGTGCCTCCGCGCTGAGGGTCACCAGCCTTGCTTTGCTACATTTCAAGCCCGCTGAACACCGCGTTGCTGGGACCTCTCCTCAGCCATCCATTTGGAGCGGGGCTGTAGAAGGCAAGGCCCTAAATATGGCAGCGGAGCGGAGAACCATAATTTGAAAAGGCCGCGCGCTACGTAGAGTTGAGAGACGACGGGACATCAGGTAAAGGAGTCCCGAATATGTAATGGGGTATGAATGTGTAGGAATACTTCGTGTATTATGTGTGGTTTCCAAAAGCAGTGCACTGTGCCAAGGGTTGTCACCTGACCGGCTTTCTACTTTTAAATTCCCCGGACGGTACAAAAATAAGCAAAATCACCGAGAGCCGATATTTTTAGCTCTTATCCGTACATATTTCAAACAGCAAATATAAACAGAAAGCACTTTTAAATTCGTTCTACAGCTTCATTAACAATCCTTGACTAATAATTAACGTAAACAAAGGCAGAAAAGTTATGTTACAAATGAGTACATATGGTTTTGTTTAAAGTCATATTTAGTATAATCCTGAGCTTTGCAAACCTCTAAAACAACTACAGGTGGCTGGCATTTTTCTCTTGGAAAGGTGCAACCCTAACTGCGCCCGTCAGTAATGTTGGGGCCCTAGGCCCTCATGCTCGGTGGCAATAACGGACGCTGACACACTTAGTTGGGTAGTGGGTTAACTGGCCTCGAGCACGTGCGCTCGGCCCTTTTATTATCCTAGTCACCTGACCCAGTGACGTAGGTGGTGGGTGGGTGTAAAGAGTAATACACACATGTGAACACTAGAACGTGTCCATGCTAGGACACTACATTCCTCCCAATTTTTAATAACAAAAACCCAGAGTCAATGTTCAACCTAGGGGAGAAAGAAATATCTACACAGATGTAATACAGTGACCAAACTTCTGCAGAGTCGCTCACGCTTCAGCAGCCTGGAGTCACAGACGATGTTCTTCCTGTCGCAGACGATGTTCTTCCTGTCGCGGACGATCACCAGTTCACCGTGGCACCAGCCTGGGTGCTCGATGGATCCAGTCTGTTTGACGGCTCTGCCTTGAAGTTGTTCTCACAGTCTTTTCTTCGCTTTACTTTCTTGGCGACAAACACAGTTGAGTTCTTGTGGTTCACCGCTAGATGTTGCCGTTCATCTTTTAGTCCAGTCCTTTTCTTTATCTGTGGCGTGTGTTCTGTTTTGCAAGAAGACGGGTCATTCGCAAGACACCTCTCTCACCAGGGTGCCCCTCTCACAGGTGTTCCCCTGCCACGGGATATCCTTGAGGCCCTCTTCATCAGATCTGGCCTGGGTTAAGTGTCCTGTATCGTGTTACTCCCATGCCGATAAGTGCGGGTGCGGAGGAGACGACAGGTCTCACCTCAGATTTCGCAGTCAGACCTGGAGGGTGGCTGTTGGCTCCTGTCTTTAGCGCGCGATGTCTTCATCCTCCTGGGACCTTTGCTGAAGGGCGGCTGATGACCATCTCTCGTCGCGGGGGCACTCTCTCTCACTGGCATCCCTGAGGCCTTTGCCCCTGAGTCACCACGGCTGGCATTGACCAGTGTCCGTGTAACCCCAAAGGTGGGTGTTCCGAATGGTCCGGCCTGCTCACCTCTGCAGATTCCGGGTGTGCTGAAAGCATCGTCAAACAGATGATCTTCTCTCCGTGCCACGGGTGTACTTCAGGTCTTGCTCACCATGTTCTGGCACTTGTCGCCTTCCTTATCTTCAGGGTGTGAGTAGTCTTGCCACACTCCTCTCTCTTTCCTCTATTTCTTTCTCCGTGAGGGTGTCATGTCACTCTGACTTCTTCTTTTGTTGCAGTTGCAACCGTGCCACTCAGATCTCTTTCTTTCCCCTTTTTCTTTTAGTGGCAGACGTGCCACTCCGATATCTTCTTTTCTTGTAGTGGCAAACGTGCCACTCAGATATCTTCTTCCCTTCGCTTCACGACCTACTCTGGACCATTTCTGTTCTCCTCTTGGTCTGGCCAGGCTTCTCCATGCAGCGCGCGCACTCTGCACGTGTTCCCCCTGGTCTTGTCCTCGTCCGAGAACACTCTCTTCATCTTCCTCAGCATTCCGAGTTAGGGTCGTGACCTTCTCTTCATCTTCTCCTTTTCACCAGTTACTTTGGTTGAAGTTCGTGGGGCCATACTCTTGGTCCGCTTCGTTCTTCTCCTTTTCACCAGTTACTGTGGTTCTTCTTGAGCTTCTTGGACCACGTGACGGTCCGGGCTGCCGATCACTGGCAGGATATCTTCGGTCTTGTCGTCAGACCTCTTGCTTTGTAGATTACTGACCCGTGCGTCGGTCACCTCCTTGTGCAACTCCTGGCGAGTCGGCTTCTGTGGTGCGACCATTTGGCTGGTCGGCTTGACCTTTGTGGTGCGACCGTTTGGCTGGTCGGCTTGACCTTTGTGGTGCGACCGTTTGGCAGGTCGGCTTGGCCTTTGTGGTGCGACCATTTGGCTGGTCGGCTTGACCTTTGTGGTGCGACCGTTTGGCAGGTCGGCTTGGCCTTTGTGGTGCGACCATTTGGCTGGTCGGCTTCACGAGGTGCATCACGTCGTGTGACTACCCGTGTCCGCTGCCTTGTCAGGCGCTGGTGCATGCTACTCTTCGTACCGTCGTGGTACATCTTCAGTGTAGCGTTGCTCCTTGTACCATGATCTCTTGCTGTGGTGGCTTCTAGGCGCCACTGGGTGTGGCTCGACATCCTTGCCCGCCGGTGTTGGATACTTGCTGCGCCCATCCTCTTCAGTGGGTTCCTCTCCAGTAGGCGCTGCAGTGTACCTTCCGCGTCCGGGGTACAACTGCACTGAGTCCTTTAGTTCGCTCGAGGGTTCGCTCCACTTGATGCGGCGACAGCGCAGTCCTTGCTGGGGTGGATGTGGCTTGACACCATTTCCTTTTCTTCCTCCTTGTCGCTGCGGGATGGCGCTGCATCCCTCTGGCACACTGTCTCTTCCTCCTTGCGCTTCTGTCGCGTTCCTGCGCTTCTGGCGCATTCCTGTGCGCCTCCGTCACGTTCCCGTGCGCTCACCATCGCGCACCCGTCTGCCCTTGCGGTACCTGCCTTGCTGCCTCTTCTCCAGCCTTTCTCTTCTTGTCTCCAGCAGCTGGTGCAGTACTGGTCTCCGGCCACTAGATGGCAGTGCAGGGTATGCTTTTTCCTCCTCTCTCAGCAGTCACCTTCTTTGCTGCCAGGACTTTCTGCCATGTTGTCTTCTCTCTCTCCAGGCTTCACTCGGGCCGTGGAGGGGAGCTGGAGTCACAGAACATTGGGAGCAGGACACAGGGCCAGACAGCAGGTGAGTCTTTTGCTTTATTTGTATGGGGGGCAGGAGGGCACTGGCAGTCCTTCTAGTCTATCTCAACTTCTATTGCAGGTTGCAGCGTGCTTCTCTGGGCCACATTTCTGCCTCTTCCCCACAGCTCCTGACGGTCACTCGGGAGGACTCTGACTTGGTGTGTGCCGTCCTTTCTTGGAGGGAGGGGCTCAGTAACTTGCTCCCTCGCGCTTCCCTGGCTGCTCGGGGACACATGTTGCTGCTGGCAGCCCGTTTGCTTTGCTGGGGGCGGGGCCGGCTTCAGTGCATGCTGCCATTATCTCCTTAGTGACTGCAAGTGGGGAGGGGGACCCCTCGCAGGCTGTCCGTCCTGCTCTGTCCTCACTGCGGCCCCACAGCGGGGTCTGTCTTTCGCGTGGCTACCGGCCACGCGCGGAGTGTCTCAGGGGGCGGGGCACTACCCCGGACTGCAGCTCACACTAGGACGCCTCACCGGCAGCCCTCTCGCCAGAATCACCGCACCGCCTCCCGAATCCCGGTAGGCTTTTAACTTCAGGCTCACCCGCCGCCGCAGCCTCGTCTTCTCTACGCTGTGCGGCGGGGAGGAGGGTGTTGGTGCAGTCGCGCTTTACTGCGGGTGCTGTCGCTGCGGGTGGGCTCCGCACTTGCTTTCTTGCAGTCCGCCCCCTCCCGCAGCCGGTCTCCTCACCTCACGGGCCGCGCGGGAAGGAGGTGCAGGTGCCACACGGCCACGGCCAGTCGCGGGTGGGCTCCGCCGTTACTGTGGTAGTTCCGATTCTTCCGCCCCTGCTGGGCTTCGCCTCAGCGCGGCTCCTCACCTTTTGGCCGGCGGGCCTTTTCTCTTTCCGCGGGTGGGCACCGCGTGGTTCACTCTACTTGCGGGGGCCGCAGCCGATGCGGGTGGGCACCGCTCGGCTTGCCATTACTTCCGGGCACCTCCGGGCACAGCGGCAGGGTCGATGGGGGCACCCGACTTCCGCCAGCAGAATCACGGCGTCGCGGCCGATGCGGTTGGGCTCCGATCGGTCCGCTTGTCTTCGGGGCGCTTCCCCCCTCCACCAGGGTCACAGCGGCAAGCGCCTGAGGCGCGGGGTGGGCTCCCGGTCGCCATCGGACACGCTGCGGGCTCTGCTTCGCCCCGCAGGCTTCTCGGCGCGTCGGGTCTTCCCCAAGGGGGGGGGGGGGAGGGTGCCCTCACTGCGGGCAGCTCGCAGCACACACGGGGTGTAGTACCACTCTCGTCGCCAAAGTAATGTTGGGGCCCTAGGCCCTCATGCTCGGTGGCAATAACGGACGCTGACACACTTAGTTGGGTAGTGGGTTAACTGGCCTCGAGCACGTGCGCTCGGCCCTTTTATTATCCTAGTCACCTGACCCAGTGAAGTAGGTGGTGGGTGGGTGTAAAGAGTAATACACACATGTGAACACTAGAACGTGTCCATGCTAGGACACTACACCCGTCATGCGTGCGAGCAGAGGACTTCAGGCAGGCAAAGTCAAATTATTAAAGTGAGTGAGGAACTGCATGAGGGTTGGGAGGTTTCAAGTGCACTTTGAAGTGAGGTAGAAGAAGGTCGCAAGCAGGGAAGAAATCCTGATTATTGCAAAGGGTATGGAACACTGCATTTGGTAAGTGGATTCCAAGTGCAAAGTAGGACTTTGAGTAATACGTGTGAAGTACATTATGGTGGCGTTTCGGCACCTGGATGGCAGTGAATCCAATGCACAGCACGGGTGTGAAGGATGTTTGATTGTGGGTCGGGTACAATCATACAGGACTTGTGGGGGCCCACTCAAGCCAAGCACACAAGCAATGACATGCTTTCTTGGGGGAAGGCGTTCAATAAACTCAAGCAGTTACCCCACCTTTATTTAAGCGCTCAGGCTGCGCCCGGCAGTCAAGATGCATGCATCACACAATGTATCGTAGTTGCCAGGTCGTGCACCACGTCCCTTATAATATTTTGCAAAAAAAAATAAAGAAGCATAACATAAATAAATTAGACATGGTACAGTCACCACATAATCCCTTAGCAGTTGACTGGGTCAGGAATTGGCCCTCAGGTGACACGGATGGCCGTGGGCCCCATCTTCTCTGTTTGGAGGAGGATAACTATCCTCTTTGGATATTTCCAGTTTTGGCGGATTGCAATCACTACTGCAACCGTCTTCAGATACCTGGTCCCTGGCATTCTCCTGACCCTGTTCAGTCATGCTCGTGTCATGCTTATACATATGGTCGTCTTCTCCACTGTCCTTCGGTCATGGTGGTGGAATCATTCGGAACCGCGACACGTTCCTTTACACTTCCATACTCCCTCTCTTGGCAATTACCATGGTTCATTTTATTTTCCACAACTTCCCAGGCGTCTCTCTCAAAGGGGGTGCAAAAACATCCACCCAGGTGGCGATCTTTGATGACCACTTGATTGCCTACTCGCAGGGTGGGTTCCACGGCTCTCCTGGCCTGGCTTGCTTTGTCATTATTAGCTCTTCTTTTCTCCTGTGCTTTGAGGGTGACAGGTTGCCAGGTAGGGCTAGCTAGTAGCAGATCTCGTGTTGGCCTTCTCATTAGTAGGTAAATCGGGGCACACCCCTTGGTGCTGTGGGGGTCTGCCTGTAGGCTCTTAGGAATTGATGCAAGCAACATTTTAGGTCTTCACTTTTCTCTACTCGGACCTGAAGGGCTTTGTTGAGTGTCCTCATTAATCTTTCCACCTCCCCGTTGGCTTGCGGCCACTGAAGGGTTATGTGGCAATGCCAAATATAGACAACTGGCGAAGATAGTCCTGCAATCCCTGCCATGAAAAGGAGGGCCGTTGTCAGTCTTAATTTCTTCTGGTAGTCCTAGTATAGCAAACATCTTTTCTACACTCGGCTTTACACATTCAAAGGTCGCGGAGCGGACCAACTCAACCTCTGAGAATTTGTTGTGGCTTTCCATGATGACAAGGGAGCCTGCGGTCCGGAATACTGCAGAAGTCCATGCTCATAGATGACTAAGGCTGTGAACTGGCAGGTTCGGTGATGACAGGAGCCCCAGGTGGTTCACCTACCTTTATGATGCAGAACTGGACCATAGGATCCATACCTAGAAACCACACCTTGCTCCTTAAGCGGGCTTTCATTTTGGCAATGCCTTGATGTCCTTGGTGGGCCAACTCTATTGTTTGGGCCCACAAACCCCGGGGAATGACAATCTGAACGCACTGCAGGATGAGCCCTTCTTCGCTTTTGCTAAGTTTGTCTCAGTTTGTGCGCCCTGCTCGTCCGCTGTCAATCCTCCTGCTCCATCTAAGAAATACCTCCATCGATGTCCCCTCAGCGCTTCGGTTTCTCGCTGCAGGCAGGCGTCTGCCATGGTTGTTTCCACTATTTCTGGTTTCGGCAGTGCCCTGGGGCATGCCATTTCTGTGATCATCTTGACGAACCCCTCCGTCCCTGGGTCTTCTCGTTGTGTTCTGTGATAATTTGCCAGGCGATGACGCGACAGGTACTCTTCGGGGTTGTTTAGCCCGGCCAGTAAACCACTTCCAATGCGTACTCCTGAAGTTGGATGGCCCCCCTCTCAATCCTTGGTGGATCACTGCGAGCAGTGCCGGAAAATAATGGTATCAGGTGTTTGTGATCAGTCACCCACCTGAAAACTCTGCCCACATAGATAGAGGTGAAAATGTTTGCAGGCCCATCGGATAACCAAAGACTCTATCTCTATCTGCGCATATCGAGTCTCCACTGCAGTCAGTGCTGTGCTCGCATACGCACTGAGAACCCACTCACCTTGGCCTTCCATCTACAGCAGTACAGCACTGAGCCCCCAGGTCTAGCAGCCACTATGAGTTCTGTTTGAACGGCAGGATTGAAGGCAGGATTGAAATATATCATGGTGGCATCATATAGGAGTGCTTTCTTGATGTCCTTGAAAGTCTGTGCTGCTTTTACTGTTCCACTCCCAGGGGACGTCTTTCCTGCTCAGCGCCCTCAGGGGTTCCAAAAGTTGGAATAAATCTGCTGCAATAATTGGCTATCCCCAGAAAACTGGGAAATTCAGAAGGGCTGCAAGGAATTGCTTCTGTCCTGATGGCATCAATTTTCTTTGGGTTGACTTGCAAGCCGTTGATGGAGAATTTGTATCCAAATAAATCAATTTTGTTGATGTAGAACAGACATTTCAGATGGTAAAGGGTCAGGCCGCACTCCACTAGTCTTTGTGTAGTAGCCGTCAGCCTGATATGATGTGCTTCCCTTGTGCTTGAAAAAATTAAGATATCGGTGCTCACATTGAGGACTCCGACCAGGCCAGAAAGTGCCTCGCGAATTGCATTCTGAAAAACCTCTGCCACTGACGACACCACAAAGCTGAGGTGCTTTAAACGTCGCATTACCACGTGGGTAAATAAGTCGCTATGTATCTACTGGACTCCTCTAATGACAGCTGATGAAATCCAGAGTTTAAGTATAGTTTGGAGAACCATTTTGCACCATTTAAATCAGCCACTATGTCATCAATGGTTAGTGTAATGTGCCTTTCCCGCCAAATGGACTTGTTGAGCAGTCTCATCTCGACACATAGTTGTATTGTGCCAGGCTGTTTTTGTTTTGTAGCAATAACCAGTGGTGAAACCCAAGGTGTTGGGCCTGTGCCCTTCTCTATCACACCAGCTTCCTCAATCTTCTCTAGCTCTCTTTCAACTTGTGGCATAAGGCTACTGGCCTCACGGTTTCATCAATGTGGAGTTTCACTTGAACAACTTTCAAACACCCTAGTCCTTTAAAAAGCTCAGGGAACTCATTCAAGATGCTCTTGGCCTGTGACTGATGAACTTGTTTTGCAAAAAAAAAAAAAGAAATCCTCGGCAGTGTGACAGCCTAGGAGAGTGCCAGTATTGTCACATGGAACCTGGTTCTTGTCTTTGCATCACCACTGACCACATTTACCTCGACGATCCCGCTTAACAGGATGGGGTTCAGTGCCACCATATGTATACATCTTGGCCTTAGTCGTATGGATGTCCGGTTTTGATTTCAGCTTCTGAAACTGCTCAGAGTCAATGACATTTAGCGACGCCCTTGTATCAATAAGGGCAGATATCTTCACTCCTTGCACTTCAACTTGGCACATGGGGGAAGGCCGCCACCGCTCGTTGTTCTGTCCTGTAAAAGATATTGTGAAGACATCTTCATCCTCATCCAGTGGATATCCCATGGCCTCATGCGTCAGTGTTTGGTCTTCTCCTCCATCTTCAAAGGATAGCTACCTAATGCTCTTTCCCTTTTGAGGGTGTCCCTGACCCAGCGGTGGCGCTGCAACAGACTTCCACGCAGTTGTTTTGTTTTCCACACTTCAACATGGCTTACTTTGCATTGGGCACCCTCGCGGCGGGTGGCTGGCCATCCCGCAGATTCCACACGCCTTCTCGTTTGTTCTTGCTAGGACAGTGTCCTTAGATCTCTCTTGGCACCATTGTATAGCCTCCACCTGCTCTTCTTTGACACGCTAGCCATCTTGGGAGCTGGTGAGCTGCGGGCGAGTGCAGATTTTGTTACTTCAGTCCGACTGTCTGCAAGCTCGTGTGACCTGGCAAGAATCAGGATTTCGACCATCAGGATGCCACGTTGCCACAGTCTCAGCTTGCGTAGGTTGGATGACTGGCAGCTTTGAATCAGTTGCGCTCGGACTTCGTCTTGCTTGTCTATAGCAGTAGACATGCTCGCCAGCTTGCGCATTAGCGCAAAGAATGCGTCTTATGATTCTCCTGCTACTTGTGCTTTCTAAACAATCGTAAGAGCCTGCACTTGTTTTGGTTTGCCACAAATTTGCAGCAATTAAAAAAAAGATGCTTTATTGTCCTGCTGGGGTCCCTCTGGGACCCCAAGACCAAGGCTTTGGGCTCAGGGTATTCCTACTCTGCCCCCTTTCCTTTTTCTTTCACATTTTGTTTGGGACTCGGCTGAAGCTGAGTCCCAAGATAGCTGCCAACACTTCCTGGTTGAAGTGTTGGCAGCCAATCAGAGCTCTGCAGTTCTCTGCACGAGTTTGTTGTTATTCACGAATTAGCTGCGATCGCAGATATCGAGATATAGATTTCGATTTCTCAAGAACTACTGAATGGATTTAGACCAAATAACTCAAAGCGTGATCTGAAAACCAAATTCTACCTTTCTGCCAAATTGAGTGTAATTCGGTCCAGCTGTTTGGGCTGTAGTTGTGTCTAAAGCTTCTATGGGAATTCACATGGGAAATGCACATTTTATGACCCCCCATTTTTCTTGGTCCCCGCCTGACGGATTTTGCCGAAACGTTTCATGCACAGCAAGATTTACCTGGGCACTATAGAAAATTTTGTGATGATTCGCACAACGGCACCAGGGATATAGGCAAATCCAAAAATGCTTTTCCTATGGAAACATAATCCTAACTATAACTAACTACTGGAGACCGCCAGTAGGTATTATATATATTTATAGGAAGATAGATATATCCCACCCTCCTTACAGATGAGACCAGCACTCCTGGGGTAGCAGTCCCACAATCTATTAGCTGATGTAATCAATGTGTTTCAGCTGCTCTGTATATATATATATATATATATATATATATCTACCACCAATCCCGCCTCTTTATCCAAGAACGGGTCCGACACATGCTTTTGGACAATTGCAGGTAAGGTTTAATTGCCACCCTTCAGACAGGTAAGAGTTCAAAACACCTGGCAGACGCGTTTCGGCGAATGCCTTAATCATTGCCAGCATTGTGTTTTTTAAAAACAAGTTCAAATACGCAGGGACTTTACATACTGTTCATTGAGTTCTTATTGGTGCAATGTGATCCAATCACAGTCAATGTTCTTCCCTTACTGTGAGCAGTATGTGCAAGGAATGCTGGTAGCTGAAGTCCCGCAGTCTGTGATGTCCCACGCACAGTGCGAGTCCGCAATCCCACATCGCGAACTTTGGTCAAGTGGCCGGTCCGTGCATTCAGTAATGCCCTGGCTTTTGCCAGCTTGTGAGGCTGCTCATCTATTCGTGCGGGGACCAAGGCGGTAAACATCATCTGCAGCTCTCCAAATCAGCAGTGATCTGCTGCTCTCTCCTCTAGTACCAGGAACATTGTCTTGGGCGAGGGGGCGCCGCTTTTGCGCGTTCCACACAGCACACCACTGAAGTTTGCCGACATCAAGCGGAGCACCTGAACGAGAGGCGTGCCGGATGTACAGCGTCGACTGCTGCACTCTAACATCTATATATATATATATATGTGTGTGTATATATATATATATATCTATATATATATTCACTTAAAAAACCATAGGTTTCACACATGTTATAGTTAGCTGGACATTTCACTCGTAAAAAACCATTGAAATTCCCCCGTTATAGTTAGTTCAGATAACTATAACTCGCGCGCCCGCAATCCACTGCTCATGACGTCACATATTACATCACTCATGACATGGTCAGTGGCATCACTCATGACATCATCCTTGTGATAGAGTGGGGGTCGCGCGAGTTATAGTTATCTGAACTAACTATAACGGGGGAATTTCAATGGTTTTTTACGAGTGAAATGTCCAGCTAACTATAACATGTGTGAAACCTATGGTTTTTTAAGTGAATTTGCAAGGTTTTTTAAATGCTAATTCCTAACTATAACGTGCGTGAAACCTATGGTTTTTTAAGTGAATTTGTAAGGTTTTTTAAATGCTAAGTTATGTATGTATTATTATATTTTTTATACATTTATTTTACAATAAACTACCTATGTATATAGTTATAGATTGACTGTATCCTGCAATATGGAATGGCTCGTTTAAAATGTTTTTTTTAAGGTTTTTCACCGTGCGCGCACCCCGCGATTTGTTGAAAAAAAAAAATGTTTTTTTCATCCTTCGGGTTCCTTCAGGGACCCCCTGACAAAGGCTAGGGGGTCAGGAACTCTCTACCCTGCCCCCTTTTCACGTTCTCCACCGTTCTTTTTCACTGTCACACACAAAACACACAAAATGGCGGCCGACACTTCCTGATTTCAACTGATTCGAATGTTGACTGACATGTAACCACCAATCAGAATTACGCTCGCGCACGGTGCGCGCTTATAGATATTTATGTACTTTTAACTGCAATTTTCTCAGGAACTACTGAACAGATTGACACCATATATGCAAAAGGCACATGCCTGACCTGAGGACTACCTCTTTGCCAAATTTCAAGTAATTCTGTTCAGCCGTTCGGGCTGTACCTTCGACTAAAGGTCCTATGGGAAAATGCATGGGGAAAACGCATTTTGGGACCCCCCTTTTTTCTCAGCCCCCGCTTGACGAATCACCCCGAGACTTTCAGGGTAGTAGCTGAGCGGAGCGCCCCATTAGTTTTGAAAATTTCGCGAGGATTCGTCAACCGGCGCCAAAGTTATTCAAAATAGAATTTTCAGATTTCCTACGGAAACTTGGTCCTAACTATAACTATCTACTGGCGACCGCCAGTAGATAATGTATATATATACACACACACACACACACACATTGAATAAACCTCCAGGCAGGCCGATCATCTCCAGTTGTAATTCTTTGTATGAAAACATGTCAATCTATGTCAATCATTTCTTATCACCCATGGTTACAAACTTGAGCTCCTACATTAAGGACACTGGAGATTTTTTGAGAACACTTACCAACACTGGATGGCAAAATGGCTTCTACCTAGTAACCATCAACGTAGTGTCATTATACCCTTCGATCAGCCATGAACTAGGACTAAAAGCAGTGGAATACTTCTTAAGACAAAGGAACATCCAAGAATTAAAACACACAAGAATGCTTATGCAAATGATTGAACTTTGCATAAGAAACAATATCTTTCTCTTTGACCGCCAGATCTATGCCCAAACATGCAGAACTGCCATGGGAGCTTCATTTTCTCCCAGTTATGCCAACCTCACTATGGGCTGGTGGGAGAAGTTCATAGCGTGGAATGAGGAGAATGAAACGTACAACACAAAGATACAACAATGGCTGAGATATATAGATGATCTCTTCTTGATCTGGAATGGCAGGAATGACGAATTCATAGAATATTTTACAATCCTAAACAACAACACAGCGGGCCTACAATTCCCCTACAACATGAGCAAACAACAGATTACATTTTTGGATGTGACTGTATACATTAAGGATAATCAAATTCATACCAAACTCTACCGGAAACCAACATCCACCAACAGTATTCTACATGGACTGAGCTTTCATCCGCACCAACTGAAAAGAAGTATTATATGGAGAATTTGTTTGGATGAGAAGAAATTGCTCAGAAGACATGGTAGTGAAAGAAGCCTTCAAAGAAACAGAACAACGTTTCATTAACAGAAAATATAAATATTGATTTGTGAAACATGGGCAAGAACGAGCGCATAAGCCAAACGCGCCTCGACGCTAATTAACAAAGACGAAGAAATCAAAAGCAAAAAAGATGATGACGCGACAAGGATGATCATGACGTACAGTAAAGAAAGTTACAAGATTGTGAAAATTCTACAAAAGTATTGGATTGTCCTCCTGAAGGATCTGGACATTGGAAACAGGATATGTGCAAGACCAATGAAAACTTATCGCAAAGTGCCGTCTTTGAAGGACAAACTTGTCAGAAGCCATTTCTCTAGAGAAAAATCCAGCAATTGGCTTAGTAAACAACAGACAGGATTTGTACATTGCAATAAATGTGAAGCCTGCAAAATGGGACAAAGCACAAATGAAGTGGGGGACTTCAGAGGAAGAACATTCTTTATAAAAGAGAGAATAACTTGTGACACTTCATATGTTGTCTATATGATTGAATGCCTATGTGGACAGAGGTACATAGGAAGCACAATCTGTTCCTTTGAAAAAAAGAATTTTAGAACATCTATGGGCAACCCAAAATAAGGACATGAACTATGCAATATCCAAACATATACATTCTCAACATCTGACAGACTGGCGCAACATCAAATACTTTGGCATCGCTACAGTAACGAAAATTGAAAGAGGAGGGAACCGCACCCTTCAACTGAGAAGACTCGAATCACAACTTATATATGTTTATCCACATATAAAGACCCCGTTTATATAACATGGCAACAACATTCCCATTAGATAACTTTGGTAACTGAGTACTACAAGTCCCATGATACCTCATAATGGGCTAATATGGCAGGACTGTATATAATGGTAATAGAGGATGGAGTCGCGTAAACCGGGAACAAGACCATTTCTTGGTCGAAACGTTGCTGGTGGTGATGGTGGTTAATGTGCTGATTACATTGACACTATAAACTGAGACTTGAGGAGTGCGGTGATTCTTTGTGGAATATATGTATATATATATATTGACTGAAAAAACCATAGGTTTCAGGGGCGTTATAGTTAGCTGGAAATTTCCCTCGTACAAAACTCTAGAAATTCCCCTGTTATAGTTAGTTCAGCTAACTATAACTCGCGCCCCCGCAATGCACTGCTGATGACGTCACATATTACATCACTCATGACATGGTCAGTGACATCACTGATGACATCACTGATGACATCTCAAATGACATCACTGATGACATCACTGATGACATCATCCATTGAGTATGTGTTTCTGAACAGTTTTATTATGTTTAATATATATAGGGAAAGGCCTGTTGAAAAATAAGTGGGTGTACAAGTGTGTGAATGGATGATTTTCTAGGTGCGTAACTGACTCTATAAGTGAGTCATTAAACGTATCTTACTGCAGACTAGTGACTAAACTGTGTGAATGTCTGTATGTGTCTGTGTGTTGGTGTATAAGTGGCTGCATGGTTTTTTGAATAGCTATATGAGTGTCTATATGGGTTATTGATTGGTTGTCTGAGTATCTGTATGGGTGCCTGAGTGTTTGTGTGGGTAGGGTGTGTGTGACTCTGTGACTAGATGTGTGGATGGGTGATTCAGTGGGTGCATGTTTTTAAGAGTGCATCTGTGATGGACTGTATGGTTGGGTGAGTGTATGTATAGGTGTGTTAGTGATTGAATGTATATCTCAGTTGTACATGTGTCAGTAACTACATATGTGAAACGCAGTGTATATGTGTGTAAGAGTATATAACTATCTATATGTGAAAGTGTGTGATTTTGGGAGTGGCTGTATGCGCCATAGTGCAAGGATATCTGTGTCATGTGCTGTTTGTTTCTCTGCAGGAAGACACAGAATTTGTTAGTATTTTTATGAGTAAGTGAACTTGAGTGTTTTTAACTGTATAGGTGAGTACATTTTACTGTGATTAATTATTTGCATGACTGACTAGATGTGTCAGTACCTCAATGGATGATTGGCGGTGTGTGAGTGTCTATATAGGTGTATAAATGCACGGAGTGAATGTAAGTATGAGTGACTGTACAGGTGAGTGAGTGGAGAAGTATGTAGACCTAAAAGTCAATGAGTGGGTGAGTATTTATTGGTATTGGAGTATCTATGGTTGTCAAAATGGCTGTCTGAAATTTTGAGTCGGTGTATCAAAGGTTATATTAGGGTGTGAGAAGATGCACTAATTTATCACATGGATGACGTCATCAGTGATGTCATCAGTGATGTCATTTGAGATGTCATCAGTGATGTCATCAGTGATGTCACTGACCATGTCATGAGTGATGTAATATGTGACATCATCAGCAGTGCATTGCTGGGGCGCGAGTTATAGTTAGCTGAACTAACTATAACAGGGGAATTTCTAGGGTTTTGTACGAGGGAAATGTCCAGCTAACTATAACGCCCCTGAAACCTATGGTTTTTTAAGTGAATTTCTAAGGTTTTTTAAATGCCAATTCCTAACAATAACGCCCCTGAAACCTTTGGTTTTTTCAGTGAATTTCAAAGGTTTTTTAAATGCCAATTCCTAACTATAACGTGCATGAAACCTATGTTTTTTTCAGTGAATTTCAAAGGTTTTTTAAATGCTAATTCCTAGCTATATCAGGCCTGAAACCTATGTTTTTTTCAGTGAATTTCAAAGGTTTTTTAAATGCTAATTCCTATCTATAACTTATCTCTGAAGATATTATGTTTAATTATTTTGATTGGATTTCTATATTTTTCAAATTCAGTGTCATTTCATTAATTACATTTTTGTTAAAATACTTTTTTATCACCATTTTTTTTTTTTGAAACCTTTATTACACAGTTCAATAAATATACAAGTATGGGCCTACAACCTTAAGGCCGGCCGCTAGTAAACAGTGAGACCATAAAACACATGTATAAATACAAGAGGCAAGCAGTAAGAGTCCCACCGATCAAAGATAGCACTTGCGGCTACATTGCCCAATCATCACAATTGGCGGTTTCATTTTAAACGAAAAAGAAAAGACAAACCCACAAGGCGGCAAAAGTCTAGGCAACATTATGTGCTCCCCTCGGGAGGGTCCTACCAACATACGAGAATAGGAGGGAGAGAGGGGCAGGAGCAGAGACAAAGTGGTCACAATAACAGAATAGAGGGAACGCGCAGACTAGGGAGTCAGGGCCGCCGCCAAGTCGGGCATGTGGAAATTTAGCTTGTAACTGAACATTATCTGCGCCATCTTGCCCCTCCCCAGCGCCACGCACAGCGAACGCACGGCCGCCATTTTAGGCACCCCACTCTCTCCCCCGCTCATTGTCGATCGCCAGCACGTTCCCCTGGCGCTGCAAGCATCCCCCGCGCGCCGGCCACCCCCGCTCTCTCATACACGGGCCATAAACCCTCTCCTTCTGCGCGACCCTGCCATGGAACCGCATCCCACGCCCGACCGACATCCCATACATGGTCATTCATCTCTTTGATAACCCCCTTCCTCTGCGCCCCATTGTCCGAACCGATCCCAGGCCATCACCTAGCCCTGCGGATGCAGTTTATTGCCCCTACTGTAAGGGGAACGCCCCACATCAAAGGGATTACAGTAGATCAAGGCCCCCCACCCCCTGGGACCCGACCGGTCACACACACCCCCGGGAATTGGCGGAATACCCTGCTGTGTGATAGCCATCTCATACTGCGGGTGAGGTGGGAACTTCTACTGTAGCTATGTGTGGGATCGGATCTGAGCCGGGGCTTCAGGGGATGTTCTTTCATACATCAAAGTGATCTCAAGAATGTGCCATGTACAATAATCCTGTAATAAAGTCATAAACCTGTGTATAAGAGGCCAGGCCTCAGAGATGCAGTTAGAGCACCTCGTGACGATACCTTGCTGTCTGATCTGATGTGTTCTGCTCCGACGGAATAAAATCTTTGTTTCCTGCCTTCCAGTCTCCGGTGCCTGCCTCTTTCATTGGTACATTATCGAATGGTATGAGAGGCGATTACCGCCGGGCAATACTTGAAGGGTTATCGACTGAAACTGCCGCTACCATTTAACAATTGGCGTCCCAAGCGTGGGGCCCATCAGCGACACGTGGATCCAGTGGGAGAGGTCCTGACGACAGAGTGAACGACTGCAACGATCGGGAGAGCTCATGCCCGATAGACCCTCGTCTGGCAGCCGATCATCCAAACTTCACTAGTTCCGAGCAGACCTCTCTCGAGTGATCTACGGTCCTGACTGGGAACCATCAGGAGTGCCGCGGCAAATACGGAGAGTAGAGGACGATCGGGCGCTGGAGGCGGAAGACGAGAAACTGTCCACGCGGTCCGGGTAAGGTCGTGAAACACGACAAATTGCGAAATAATTGATTGATTGTTTGAAGTTTTGAAATACTAGTATTGCTCATTGATTGTTCTCTTTGAGATATTCGCTGTCTACAAACGGGGAGGAGTAGAAATACTCTCTCTCTCTCCCTTTGCAGATAGTGAAGGGTAGGTAACGCAGACTTTTGTCCCCGTTGAAACCCGTCGTGCCTATCTTTATCTCCCCACTGATTGATTGTCCGAACATTGATTGTTTTGAAGATTAGTGCTCTTTGAGATATTCTCTGTTTGCAAATAACGTAGAATAGAAATATTCTGTCTAGTCTTTGCAAATAGTGAAGGGTAGGTAACGCAGACTTTTGTCCCCTTTGTAACCCGTCGTGCCTATCTTTATCTCCCCATTGATTGATTGATTGATTGATTGTCCGAACACTAGTTGTTCGATATTGGTTCTTTGGAGGTATTCTCTGCTTACAAATAACGAGGAATAGAGATATTCTGTCTAGTCTTTGCAAGCAGTGAAAAGATAGGTAGTGCTGACTTTTGTCCCCGTTGAAACCCGTCATGCCTATCTTCTCCCCACTGATTGGTAGTTGGTTCTGCCCGGACCGCTTATTAGAGGTGAACCATCCAGCTCCACTGGAGGGCACCCCTAATAAGGACATGTTCACTAAATATGGACTAGTCGCCGTAGCTTATAGCAAGCTGTGGCATAAATATACAAGGAAGGACCCCGAGAGTCAGTGGCCACTGATGGGATCCTTCGACGACCATAAGATAGAAGTGCTAGAAATAGCTCTGCGTAGCAATAAGACGACGCCTACTATGCTTGACAGTATCGGCATGTGGCGCAAAGAAGCAACGCAACGGAAAAAGAGGGAAGAAGTAAAAGCAGAAAAGGAATTACGAAAGGCAGCTCACCTTGCCGCTAGAAAGTTAGAAGAAGAAATAAAGGAGAGAAGGGAAACTAAACTAAGACAGGAGCCCGAAACATCAGGCCAGTACGCTGTTAGGACCCCTTCTTTGCTCTACCCTGAGTTGTCCTCTAAGCAACGAACGAATGATGAATTACTATTAGGTCCCCCGATCATTTACATGCCCCCTCCATACGCACCCTCCCAATCAGTAGTGCAACACCCACAACCCCCAAACACGAGCGAAAGCAGTACAGGGGCCTCGGTCCTCACGGCCTCCGCGCCGGCCGAGCCTCTTGTACTGAACACAACGTCGGCAATAACGTTGGATGACCCTGAGATGAGAAAGAAAGAGTCCACCAGAATGAATCGACTAACGAAGGATGAACGAACCGGAATCGACAAGATAGTAAAAACACTGGTGGAGCGTAAGGAAAGTGAGGAGTATATAACAGATGTGTATAACTCGTATGCCGACAGCCGCAGACGACACTTTGTCGTACGACTTTGTTATCACGCTCTGAATACATATGAGGATAGGTACCACGATAAAGGTCCCGAAGGCTTAGCGGCCCTATATAGGAAGGTAGACATTGGGGAAGAAGGAGAGGGCGATGTAACGAACCTCTTCACTCGTACACTCGAGGTCTATCGACACCTTAGAGAACATAGGCAGACCACCAAAGCAGAAACCCCCATAGCGACTAAGCCCCAGGAAGGAAGGACTGATACCATGATGCCCATCAAAGAGGCTGCCCCCTACTGGGTCCCCCCGCGAGGTCAGGGAACACATGACGACATCAACCACCAAGATGCGAAGGGAAGGGTTGTATATAATTGGGTCTACCAGCCATGGGACCGACAAGATATTTTGACCTTTAGAAAAACTCTACCCGACTTGAGAAAGAACCCGACTGCCTTCTACACTGAACTGGGTACAGCCTTAGGTTCTACGATAATGACTTTAGCAGATATCGACTTGTTCTTCGGGCTATGTCTGCCGGCTGATGTGTGGAAGCAAATCCGGAAAGTTGACCACGCTGAGCCGTTTGGATATACCTGGGTACAACTCGATACCATAGATAAACAGCGAGAACCGGGACAGAAACCCCCGAAAGCCATATTGGAGCTCCCAGACAAGATTGTACAGAAGTTGAAGACTCTAATCCCAGAAAGAAAGGTAGACTGGTCGATAGTGACGGCTTGTCGCCAGAAACCCCAGGAGGATGTGTCTGAATACTTCTCTCGCTTCGAGACTGTGTTCTCCGATTATAGTGGCCAGGACATGACCACTGCAACCGGACATCACCTCTTTGTCCAGAATTATGTGAAGGGTCTGTCACAAGAAGTCTCCCAGAAGCTACAGACCAGCGAGAGTAGTTGGGCAGCCTCCAAACCCGCAGCAATTCTCCAGATGGCCCAATACTACGAAAACTAAAAGAACGAGAACGATAGGGCATCAGAGAGGAAGAAAAAGGAACTGAAGGAGAGGGTAATGATAGCACAGTTGCAAGGGGTGACCATAGGAAGGGAACCCCCGAAAGGGAATTACCAACCAACCCCCCCTAGAAAGCTACCCCCTAGAGACCATACACCTGCACCCTACAACGGACGGAGAGACTTAGATGGGAACCAATGTGCGTTCTGTAGAGGGTTCGGACACTGGAAATCCCAGTGCCCGGTCCTTCTGGAACTGAACAAAAATAGGGATCCCAGAGACACAGCATATGACCCCAGAAATAGGGGACAGGGACGAGGGCACACGAACGACGCCATCAACGACAGGCCAGGCAGACCAAACACCTTTGATCGCCCCCGACAAAACCAGTGTCAGCAGTCCGACTACGAAAGCACCCATGACTTCGCATAGGACCGCCAGGGGCAAGGGAGGGATCCAGTCGAACTCCGTGTTGACCAGCAAGGTCCTTACGTCACCGCTAAGGTCTTGGGCACAAAATCTCCATTCCTGGTAGATACTGGGGCGACACGTAGTGCGTTATCTAAACGACTGATCCCTAGGGCACCCTTGTCTGGCTCACACGTAACCTCAATAGGCTTCGATGGAACGCCCTCCACTAACCCCTTATCAGCACCAATCTCCTTTGACTTAGACGATAACGTCACTGACACGACCTTTCTGCTCTCCTCCAACACCCCGATGCTATTATGGGACTTGACTTGCTAAAACATTTTCGAGCTACCATCAGATGCTCCCCAGACGGAGTTCGGGTCATCCTGCACGATAACCCAGATCTGTCCAGACCCTGTCACACACGGCGTATGCTCTCTATAACCGATGCTGACCTGTCCCTACTCGACACATTACCTTCACATCTATGGGCTAAAACCGATTCAGATGTAGGGCGCATGGTGATCGACCCAGTACACATAACCGTCCGACCGGACGCAGTGCTCCCAAAGCTTCCACAGTATCGGATATCGCCCGAAGGCGAGAAGGCATTGGTGGAAATCATTGAGTCCCTAGTCGATGCAGGAGTGGTAGAAGAAGTAGTCAGTAATGTTTGCAACAGCCCTATCCTACCCATTGTAAAGAAGCAAGGCGAGGGGGATGAGAAAGCATACCGCTTTATTGTTGACTTACGAGAAGTTAACAAAGTAGTCATACCTCAGTACCCCGTGGTCTCAGACATCACCACCATCCTCACCCTGATTCCATCCACTGCCACTACCTTTACCGTTATTGATCTCAAAAACGCATTCTTTTCCATCCCCATCCACCCAGACAGCCGCTACCTGTTCGGCTTCACTTTAAAGGCCCGTTCGTACAGATTCTGTAGGGCACCCCAAGGCTACACTGAGAGTCCCAGCATTTATAGCCAAGCCCTCAAGAGACAACTAGATGCAGTCCAACTACCCGATGGAGTAGTGTTAATACAGTACGTCGCTGACATTCTTTTGGCGGCCGACACCACTCCACTTGCCATCACAGCCACCATTCACCTCCTCCACTTCCTCGCGGAGAACGGTCACAAGGTCTCCAGGAAGAAATTGCAATTCTGCCAACCCCAAGTAACATATCTAGGCCACCTACTATCCAAAGACGGGAGAAAACTTACCCCTGACCGAATTCAGACCATCCTAGAAACCCCTGTTCCCAAAACTCAGAAGCAAGTGCGGTCCCTAGTAGGCCTCACCTCCTTTTGTCGACAATGGTTGCCAAACTTCAGTCTCATCGTAAAACCTCTGCTTTCCTTGCTGGCTAAAGATGTCCCCTTCCCCCTCCCCTGGACACCCGAATGCCAATCCTCCTTCAAAGAATTACGAGACGCCCTCTGCTCGGCCCCAGTCCTAGGAACCCCAGACTACACTAAACCTTTCTCCCTCTACACCCACGAAAGGGAGGGATGTGCACTGTCTGTCCTAACCCAGGCCATGGGCCCTAAACAACGCCCTTGTGCCTACTTCTCTGCCACTCTTGACCCCGTAGCCAGAGCTTTGCCCGCCTGCCTTCGAGCAGTAGCCGCCGCCGCTGTCTCTATCCGGCAAAGTGAGGGGATCGTGCTCTCGAACCCCCTCACTGTATTGGTACCCCATGCGGTTGACACCCTCCTGAACCAAACCAAGACTCAACACCTGACTAGCGCACGACTGACTGGTTACGAACTGACTCTGCTTGCACCCCACATCACATTGAAACGATGCACCACTCTGAATCCAGCTACTCTACTATCTCTCCCTGACCCCAATGCGTCCCCTATACATGACTGCGTGACCCTCACCGACGAACAGACCAAGAGTAGGGTCGACCTCCGAGATACTGCCTTCCCGGACCCTGACGGAGAACTGTGGGTGGATGGCTCATGTATCAAGCTCCCCGATGGCACCACCTCAGCTGCCTATGCAGTCACCACAGCCCGAACAGTTGTTGAGACAGCCCGCATCACACAGCGATCCACACAGGCGGCGGAACTAATTGCTCTCACACGAGCATGCATTCTGGCAGCAGGGACAACCGCAAACATTTACACAGACAGTCAGTATGCCTTCGGGGTAGTTCACCACTTTGGGCTCTTATGGAAAGAGAGGGGATTCCTGACCTCTCATGGCACACCCATCCTGCATGGAGATCTAGTCTCTGCCCTGACCGAAGCAGTCCTCCTCCCCACACGGCTGGCTGTGATCAAATGCCAGGCACACAAGAAGGTGACAGACATTATAGGACAGGGAAATGCACTAGCTGACATTACCGCCCGAACCACAGCCGAGAATAGGTCCACGACCCATATGTACGTGACCAGGTCACAAACTGAGAAATGGAAGGATGCTAGGGAAACGATTAGGGACATCCAATTAGCCAGCACACCACACGAATTAACTGAATGGGCACGGGTGGGATTGAAGGACGATGACGGTTGCTGGCGAACTAAAGACTCGAACAAATGGTTGCTACCTGACTCATACCTGATTCCCATGCTGACCATGACACACTCCCCCGCACACATAGGGTCTGCCCCCATGATCGAACTCATCTCCAAAGTCTGGCACAACGACAAAATCCCAGACTCAGCCAAACGTCTGGTCCAACAATGCCTGGTATGCCTCCAACACAACCCTGGGAAAGGAACTGCTGTACCCCGGGGAGGGTTTGGGGTTCCCAATCACCCCTTTGAAGTCCTGCAAATGGACTACGTCCAGTTAGAAAGGTGCCAAGGTTTGAAGTACGTACTTGTCGTTGTGTGTGCCTTCAGCAAGTGGGTGGAAGCCTACCCAACCCGCGACAACACTGCTATGACCACCGCAAAAGTACTACTAAAAGAATTCTTCCCCCGATACGGCCTTTGTCGAATTTTGTGGAGCGACAACGGCCCCCACTTTGTAGCCGAGGTTATCCAACTCATCTTAAAGGGGCTGGGTGTAAAGCAAAAGTTCCATGCGGTCTTCCATCCCCAGTCTGCAGGCTTGGTTGAGCGACATAATGCCACATTGAAGCTTAAGATAGCAAAAATAGTTGCCACCACAGGACTGAAATGGCCAGACGCCCTCCCACTAGCATTGCTATCAATGCGTTCCACCCCCACCAAACACCACTTAACCCCCTACGAGGTCGTCTTCGGGCGGCCCATGAACCTTTGGACTGCACCGAAACCAACATCCATCCACGACGTCCCGGACGTCCTCATGTCTGACTATCTGTACAATCTAACTAAAACGTTGTCTGTTATCCATCAGCAGGTGCTGCACGCCATTCCCGATGTTTCCAGGGGCCCCGGTCACGACATCCAACCCGGTGACTTCGTCTTAGTGCGTAACTTCCAGCGCACCAAGAGTCTGGAGCCCCGGTGGACGGGCCCCCTGCAAGTCCTGATCACCACCCGAACAGCTCTTCGAGTGGAGGGGAAACGCAATTGGCTGCATGCACACCACTGCAAGAAGGTATCACCGACCCTGAGGACCACGGACAACATCACCGCCCAAGAGGAACTTCTGGACAAAGACCGACCATCCCTGAGCCGCTGCCCAGATACAGAGACACTTGAATTGACTGAATATCCCGATCCCACTGTGCCATCCAAGGAAGGGTATAACTTGCGACGAAAGGAGAGAACTTCGGCTAAGCAGCCCACAAACTAAGTTGAAATCTCAGAGCGGTTGCCTAGTCACCTCAAAGGCCACCAGGAGAGAAACTAAACAAAGTCTGTGGTTCTGCCCGCTACCGAGTTCCTTGAAGGTGATGGAAGCGCCCGACATGAAGATGATGGAAGCAACCGGACGTCCGAAGACCCACTACAAAAACCCAAAGACTGACAGAATGCACAGCTCGAAGACTATTATACTTTTCGTTACCCTTCTCTTTTGCCTTCTCCTCATGGTCACCTTCTGGATCATGGAGGAGAGCACCCCTGCTCATAGGACATTGCTGACCACCGTTCAACCTACCACCATGAAAGAACACCATCTAATCTCACTTTCACCCCAACTCCGAGAAAGACGTAAGGAGTTCTGGAATAACTCTTTTGTGCAGTTGCTCCACCAACACAATCTTGCCGCCAACGCCACTAACTGCTGGATCTGTGGATTGCTACCACATGCCACTGGACACTCAATCCCTTTCATCCCTTCACCTTTTTCTGTCCATGGTTCCTGCCTCGCCTGGCTAATCCTCCTGCAGGAAAGCTACAAGGACAATGCCACTTCCGGCAAAACTGTGTCACACTTCTACCATGGGTTCTGGCTGAACAACAAAACTGGAAAAACCTCTGCCCTCTTCTGCCCTCTGAGGTCAAACACTTCCTTTCACATGGACATCCCTGCCAAAGAACGAGTTGAAATGCAAGTGTTCAACAACCCAGCCAGACCTACCTTCTCTTACCTCCGGAAACGAACGGCCGCCACCCTGACAGTGGCCCTAACCGTCATCAACATCACTGGATTTGTGTGCCTCGAAGGCCTGGGGGCGCAGCTGGTGGGCCACAGCTCCTGCCTCATCACCCGAACATTGGACTCAGTCGATCCACCCTCCTTTGTTGCCTCCCCGAATATGTACTTCATCTGTGGTACTAAGGCCTACACCTGGCTCCCGAAAGGTTGGGGAGGCACCTGCTACATCGCTTTTGTCCTTCCCCCGACATATGTGGCTCCAGCGAACCATCACCGACAGAAACGTGCCAAAGACATTGTACAAGCCGACTCCACCGGAGCACAGTTCCTGGATGCAGTAAAGGGACTTGTTCCACTCTGGGGTCCAATGGTAAACAGCCGTGCCATCCGCCACTTAACCCAGGCAGTTGAAACAGCAATGAACATTACAGCTGGCGCCCTCGCCAACAACACCGCCGAGCTTCAGGCCGTCCGCCTGGTGGCTCTTCAGAACCGCCTTGTTCTAGACGTGGTTCTGGCTGATCGTGGAGGAGCATGCCGCATCATTGGGTCCAGCTGTTGTACCTACGTACCGGATAACTCACCCTCAGTCTACAAAGCAATTGAACACCTCCACAGACTTTCCGCAGAGGTCCATCAGGAGCAAGAAGGATGGTCACTTGGGAGCTGGTTTTGGGACACTATTAAAAGTTGGGGATGGAGGCTGTTTTCATTTATCCTAATACCGATTGTGATACTATGTGGATGTTGCTTGGGGATTCACTGTCTGCCACCTTTATGTTTGCTTTTTATGAACTGCATCTGCCCTAAGACTTTGAACTTTGAAGCAGAGCGGATGAAAGCTCTTTATGAGGTGGAAGTTCGTAGTATTATGGGGATAAATCCGAACTAGACAAGCTGGCGAGATATGTTAAAAGGGAGGACTGTGGAAATTTAGCTTGTAACTGAACATTATCTGCGCCATCTTGCCCCTCCCCAGCGCCACGCACAGCGAACGCACGGCCGCCATTTTAGGCACCCCACTCTCTTCCCCCGCTCATTGTCGATCGCCAGCACGTTCCCCTGGCGCTGCAAGCATCCCCCGCGCGCCGGCCACCCCCGCTCTCTCATACACGGGCCATAAACCCTCTCCTTCTGCGCGTCCCTGCCATGGAACCGCATCCCACGCCCGACCGACATCCCATACATGGTCATGCATCTCTTTGATAACCCCCTTCCTCTGCGCCCCATTGTCCGAACCGATCCCAGGCCATCACCTAGCCCTGCGGATGCAGTTTATTGCCCCTACTGTAAGGGGAACGCCCCACATCAAAGGGATTACAGTAGATCAAGGCCCCCCACCCCCTGGGACCCGACCGGTCACACACACCCCCGGGAATTGGCGGAATACCCTGCTGTGTGATAGCCATCTCATACTGCGGGTGAGGTGGGAACTTCTACTGTAGCTATGTGTGGGATCGGATCTGAGCCGGGGCTTCAGGGGATGTTCTTTCATACATCAAAGTGATCTCAAGAATGTGCCATGTACAATAATCCTGTAATAAAGTCATAAACCTGTGTATAAGAAGCCAGGCCTCAGAGATGCAGTTAGAGCACCTCGTGACGATACCTTGCTGTCTGATCTGATGTGTTCTGCTCCGACGGAATAAAAACTTTGTTTCCTGCCTTCCAGTCTCCGGCGCCTGCCTCTTTCATTGGTAAATTATCGAATGGTATGAGAGGCGATTACCGCCGGGCAATACTTGAAGGGTTATCGACTGAAACTGCCGCTACCATTTAACAGGCATCAGTGGTGGGGTACAAATCCCGCCGCGATAGGAGTTCCAGGGGCCCCACACCTTTACCCATTTCCCAGGCTTGCCTCTCGCCACATACACCACCTTTTCTCAGAACATGCACCAATCCATGTTTTCCTTCCATACCGAAATCGTGGGTGACCTCTGGGAGCCCCACAATTGTGCTATGTCACGCTTGGCCACCATATTTTATCACCATTTTTAAATGTATTTTTTCAATTAATTCTTTTAAAAATTAAAAAATATTATTTGAACTTAATGGGTTTTTCAAACATATTTTTTTAACTATATGTGCAAAACTTTATTTTATATATATTTTTTCCCATGTTTTTGGATCCGCGAATCCACCGCGGGAGGATCCGTGCATCCAACGTGATAGGATGCGCGCACCGTGCGCGCATTTCGCCGCTTTTTCAAAAAAAAAAGGGGGGCGCCAGGGGGTCCTTCTGGGACCCCCTAAGCACCTCTTGCAGGTCAGAGTATTTACACTCTGCCCCCTTTATATGTTTTACGCACTTATTCCCCTTGCTTCTTCAGCCTCGCTTCTACCGAGGCAGAAAATGGCCGCCAACAGTTCCTGGTTTCGAATGTAGAGAGACGTTTGACAGCCAATTAGCATTCAGCGCGCGATCGGGAGGGTGTGCGCTCGGTTCGGGGAGGGTTCGCGTACGGTGCGGGTACGGTCCGCAGATCCATAGATATCACTAACTTTCTTACCCTAATTTTCTCAGGAACTACTGAACAGATTCACACCAAATATGCAAAAGGCACGAGTCCGAACTGAGGACTACCTCTTTGCCAAATTTGGTGTCATTCCGTTCAGCAGTTCGAGCTGTAGCTGCGACAACAGATCCTATGGGAAATTGCATTGGGAAAACGTGTTTTGGGACCCCCCTTTTTTCTCGGCCCCCGCTTGATGAATCACCACGAAACTTTCAGGGTAGGAGCGGAGCGGAGCTGGCCAAAAGTTTGGAGAATTTCGCGAGGATTCGTCAACCGGCGCCAAAGATATTCCCAATAGAATGTTGTGGATTTCCTATGGAAAATAGGTCCTAACTATAACTATCTACTGGCGACCGCCAGTAGATTATATATATATATATATATATATATCTCTATATAAATATGGCGGTGGTGCAATCGTATTGGACTGAATAAAGAAAATTAGCACTTACTACTGGGTCCGTGTTCGTCTCTTGTAAGAGGATGGTGTGCAAGTTGTGAGGCGATTCCTTGTGGCATATATATATATATATATTATTTACTGGCGGTCGCCAGTAGATAGTTATAGTTAGGACCGTGTTTCCATAGGAAATCTCAAAATTCTATTTTTAATAACTTTGGCGCCGGTTGACGAATCCTCGCGAATTTTCAAAACTAATGGGGCGCTCCGTTCAGCTCCTACCCTAAAAGTCTCGGGGTGATTCGTCAAGCGGGGGCCGAGAAAAAGGGGGGGTCCCAAAACGCATTTTCCCCATGCATTTTTCCATAGGACCTTTAGTCGCAGCTACAGCCCGAACGGCTGAACAGAATTACTTGAAATTTGGCAGAGAGGTAGCCATAAGGTCAAGGAAGTGCCTTTCGCAGGTCTGGTGTAAATCTGTTCAGTATTTCCTGAGAAAATAGCATTTAAAAGCATATCAATATCTATACGCGCGCAGGGTGCGCGCACTGTGCAAGCCCTGTGCGCGCACCCTGCCGTGCGCGAGCGTAATTCTGATTGGTTGTTAGATGTCAGTAAACATTCGAATCGGTCGAAATCAGGAAGTGTCGGCCGCCATTTTGTCTGTCGCACTGAAAAGGAAAGGTGGAGAACGTGAATAGGGGGCAGAGTAGGGAGTTCTTGACCCCCTAGCCATTGTCAGAGGGTCACAGTAGGACCACGAAGGGCAAAAAAAAAGATTTAAATTTTTTTTTAAAACAGCGCGAGGTGCGCGCACTCTGCGCACACCCGAAAAAAAACATTTAAAAAAATAGAAATAAAAATCAAGTTTAAGCGTTTAGATATTAGGTGGCTCTAAAAAGAGCCCTTGTGTTTATTGAGTGTTTTTCGGTACCTACAAGTAAGTACCGATGCAGAGTCTAAAGTTCAAGAGGAAGACTCTGTTGCCATCATCATTGAAATGTACACCGTCTCCTCTATAAATGTCTTGCATGTTGGAACGCAAGTTGTTGTGGTATATAGAACCCATACCATAGTCTCTGGGGAAAGCAGAAACAGACTTATTGACGTGCTTTCTTGCTTTGTCAATATGCGGACAAAATTGGTTGGACCAGTTCCACTTTTGCCTTTGGCATATATTAGAATATACAAAGGCAGTTTGTGGAAAAAGTTACATCAATTGCAGAAAGGTGTCCTTAATAAGCATTTCCAGACCTACCCCAGTTAAAGTGCCTAGGTCATTTCCACCACAGTGCACAATAATAAGGTTAGGCTGTGGGAGATGTAGAAAGGTTTTCACCAAAGGCAGTAATTGGTGCCACTTTAATCCTCTCTGACCAATCCATTTAATGTCTACATTTGGCAAAGCAAGGTCTTTTACAATACCTCTTTTTTCTGCAAATTTTTCACTCCAGAAGACATAGCTATGACCTACAATCCACACTGTGAACATCTTTCAAGGAGAACAGGATGCACTCAGGAGGTGTCTTTCAGTAGAATGGCAATATGAAAAGAAAGACAGTTGAAAAATGGAGGCATACATACTTTTTTTTTAATAAAAAGAACTCATTGGCTGATTCAAACCATTTTACAGTTAAAACTAGGCTGTATGTTTACATTTTTAAAAGCATGTTTTGGATTGGTAAACAAAAATGTGTTCCCACTGAACCTTACTTTGGATTTGCTGTTAGGTTTGAAAAGTCAAGCACTCTTGCTCTTTGGATTTGAAACATTGTGTGCTGAACTTCTGACCTCTCTGCTCACACAAGTGTTCCATGACCGGTTGCTATGGTAGCAGGCAGAAGTCATGTTGGGGGAAGGGATGATTTGGAAAGGGGTTGAAAGTTGCAACCAATAGAAATGTGTGATTCCATTTGAAAAAATGTGGGAAGGACTGTGATTTTACATTAACATGTATATGTGTGAAAAAAGAGAGGGAAACATTGCCATTTACTGGTTGTGGTGAGAGGAGAGAGGTGTACAGCTCTGAGATTCTGGCTCTGATAATCTGCTGTTTGAGTGCCACATTTCTTTCTCAACTAACTAATTTTAAAGGTGAGTTATGACTTTGAGAGGGGATGTATGTGGTGATTTTTGATATAAATATTAGAATTGTCATTCTTCTTTTAAAGTTGTGTTTTACATTTTGTGTTTTAGGAGATATTTAACTGTCTTGAACTTGTAAGATATTATGGAGTATGTCTTCACTGTAAGTTAAGGTGTACTGGTATCACTGAGGAATACTGTTTTGTGCCTAGAATCACATCATGAGTCTGTCTGCACACAGGATTTGTTGTCAGAGATTTAATTTGTGTTTGCCTTGCACTCGCAGAAAAGGGGTAGTTTGTTTTCTTAAAGTGTGATGGTTAGCATTCAGCAGAAATCACTTACTCACAAATGAGAGGCAAATGCAAACACGTTTGAAAATAGCATGGTACCACTTTAAAAGTTGTGTTTTACATTTTACGTTAAGGAAGATATTTAAGTGCCTTGAACATGTTAGATATTATGGAGTATGTCTTCACCATAAGTTAAGGTGTACTGGTATGACCCAGGAATACTGTTTTCTGCCTAGAATCACACCATGAGACAGTGTGCACACAGGAATTGTTATCAGAGATTTAATTCGTGTTGGTCTTGCTCTATTACCCTTGCACTCGCAGGAAAGGGGCAGCTTGTTTTTTGTAACACATGGTCATGGTCTCAAGGAGCTGTTAGGACATGTGCTCTTTTCTGCTTGTCTAAAATATAAGAAAAATGTGTCAGGCTGTCACAGTAATTATCACTTGCTCCACCACAGTACTAAATGTGCTTTCAAATTGCCAAAGAAAATATCGCTTTGTGCTTAGAATCACACCATGAGTCTGTGTGCACACAGGAATTGTTGTCAGATATTTAATTTGTGTTGCTGTTGTTTTGTAAAACTTGCACTTTTAAGAAAGGGCCAGCTTCTTTTCTTCAACTGTGTTGGTTAGCACTCAGCAGAAATCACTATCTCAAAAATGAGAGGCAAAGGCAAACACATTTGAAAATAGCATGGTACATTTTCCTACCACTTTAAAAGTTGTGTTTTACATTTTATGTTAAGGAAGATATTTAAGTGCCTTGGACATGTTAGATATTATGGAGTATGTCTTCAACATAAGTTAAGGTGTACTGGTATCACCCAGGAATACTGTTTTCTGCCTAGAATTACACCATGAGACAGTGTGCACACAGGAATTGTTGTCAGAGATTTAATTTGTGTTGCTGTTGTTCTGTAAAACTTGCACTTTCAGGAAAGGGCCTGGTATCACTCAGGAATACTGTTTTGTGCCTAGAATCACACCATGAGACAGTGTGCACACAGGAATTGTTGTCAGAGATTTAATTTGTGTTGCTGTTGTTCTGTAAAACTTGCACTCGCAGGAAAAGGGCAGCTTGTTTTCTTAAAGTGTGATGGCTAGCACTCAGCAGAAATCATGATCTCACAAATGAGAGGCAAATGCTAACACATTTGAAATCAACAAGGTAGATTTTCCTTCCAATCTTGTAATGGGTGAGGTAGTTACTACATGTTCAAAACTCCAATTAACCCTTACCGCACATGTACTCTTACACACATATCTGCAGTCTTCATGCAGTTGTGCAAGTCTCCATGCAGATCTCTCTTGCAACTGACAATACACAGTCTCCAGAAACACACTGTTTGCACACATGCAGCAGCTTCTCCTACACTCCCATGCATAATACTCAGCTCTGTGTTGTGTTTCAGATAGCGGTGTGTAACGCAAACACATTCAACGTCATCAAGGCTCATTTCCTTTGCTGGAGTCTAATCACTCACCCTGTAACACATGGTCATGGTCTCAAGGAGCTGTTAGGACATGTGCTCTTTTTTGGTTGTCTAAAATATAAGAAAAATGTGTCAGGCTGTCACAGTAATTATCACTTGCTCCTCCACAGTACTAAATGTGCTTTCAAATTGCCAAAGGAAATATCGCTTTCTGCCCAGAATCACACCATGAGTCTGTGTGCACACAGGAATTGTTGTCAGAGATTTAATTTGTGTTGCTGTTGTTCTGTAAAACTTGCACTTTCAGGAAAGGGCCAGCTTGTTTTCTTCAAATGTGTTGGTTAGCACTCAGCAGAAATCACTATCTCAAAAATGAGAGGCAAATGCTAACACATTTGAAATCAACAAGGTAGATTTTCCTTCCAATCTTGTAATGGGTGAGGTAGTTCCTACATGTTCAAAACTCAAATTAACCCTTACCACACATGTACTCTTACACACATATCTGCAGTGTTCATGCAGTTGTGCAAGTCTCCATGCAGATCTCTCTTGCAACTGACAATACACAATCTCCAGAAACACACTGTTTGCACACATGCAGCAGCTTCTCCTACACTCCCATGCATAATACTCAGCTCTGTGTTGTGTTTCAGATAGCAGTGTGTAACGCAAACACATTCAACGTCATCAAGGCTCATTTCCTTTGCTGTAGTCTAATCACTCACCCTGTAACACATGGTCATGGTCTTAAGGAGCTGTTAGGACATGTGCTCTTTTTTGGTTGTCTAAAATATAAGAAAAATGTGTCAGGCTGTCACAGTAATTATCACTTGCTCCTCCACAGTAGTAAATGTGCTTTCAAATTGCCAAAGGAAATATCGTTTTCTGCCTAGAATCACACCATGAGTCTGTGTGCACACAGGAATTGTTGTCAGAGATTTAATTCATGTTTCTCTTGTTTTGTAAGACTTGGACTCGTAGGAAAGGGTCAGCTCATGTGATAGGATTTGAAAAGCTCAAAAAAATTTGTAATGAATTAAAATTACATAAAGGTATTTTTTTTTTAGTTTCTTGCAGGTATTGCTGAGTAACAGTGAAAAAATTTAAAGATGCCTATAAAGTCAAGAAAGAGAAAAGAAAAGCAACAACAACTATATTTGAAGACAACTGGTAAAAAAAAATAGAAGCTCGTGTCGGAAAATAGAAAAAGTCTTCTGGTAAGCAGACTAAAGAATTTTTAAAAAATATCTTCAAAAAAAAAAATGATCGAAAGATAAATTCAAACAGTGTTTCAAGTACAAAACAACAACAGAGTCGACAGCAAAAACAAAATGCTAATGTAGACTCAGAAGTAAGAAAGAATGACTTAACACGAAAAATAGATTTTAAAAACATTCGTCGAAAAATGTTTCAGAGAAGAGTGATGTTAAATTTGCTAAAGGATATGAAAAAATATAAGAAGAAAACCAAATTTTATAAGAAAAAGAAATTTATTGAAAGTATTGTTACGAAGGCTTTAGAAATAAAAAAAACTATTCATTTTAATTTTGAACAGGATGCGTAGATTAGATAAATTAGTCAATGCAATGAAGTCACAAAGCAAAAGGAAAAGAGAAGTGAAAAAAAATACCTTTTGTAAAGTGTTCTTAGGAGAATGGAAGCATAGTTCAAGTACTGAACCATTTTTTAATGAAGAGAGTTATCTTCAAAGTAATAGTTTGTTGCATGCAGTTGACACCAATGGTAGAGCATTGTAGTAGTATTTGTACTGTGCGTCAGGAATCTATTGATAAATTACGTGAATTTCTAAGAGAATATAGTAAAAAGAGTGTTAAACAGAAGATTAAGGTGCTTCAAAGACTAGATCCATGCAGAGTGAGAGAGAATACTGGTTTGCAAGGACATTCTCTGGCTTGTCTATCCAGGAAAGTGTGTCAAAGTGTTTTTCACCATTTTAGGATGCTGGCTGTTCATCATACTGAAATGAGAAAGGTTGTGAGAACATTGTATTTTGCTAAAAGTCCAGCACTAAAGTTAAATGAGTTGAATAATGCTCTGTTCAGTGGATCTGTATCAGATGTAGTGAAGGTTACTGATGAGATTCAGTTTTGTTACTTTGGTCCAGAACAAGAAAGTGCAGAAAATGACACAGTTATCGATGAAAATGTGGAAGAGAATGTAGAACTTACTGTTAGTAAAAATTTTGAAGATGAAATGACAAAATTTACTATTATCTCTAATGAAAGACCAAATATTACTTGTATTTGTTGCCGGAGAAGCCATTATAAAATTCAAACAAGGAATGTTGATCTGTATAAAAAAAGTGAAAATGAAGATAATTATAAGTGGAAAGATTTTGCAACATATATATTTCTGGAAAATTGTTTTGAATTGGGTGAAGATCAGCGTATTTGTAAATACTGTTATAACAAGTTAGAAGAAAATAGAATGCCAGAAAGAGCTGTACATAATAAATTAGAATTGGTTGATATTCCTCCAGAACTTTCTGATTTAAATATGTATGAGTCTATACTCATTCAATGTGTCCATCCGTTTCAGACCATAGTGCGTATGGAGCCAAAAACAGGTAAATTACCTCCTTCGGATTTACAAAGAGGTTTAAAAGGAAGAGTTGTCTATTTGCCATTGGATTTGAAAAAAAATATGGAAACAATTGATGCAGATACTTTGGAAACTGAACCATTAGTTATTCTGGTTAATGGTGTACCTACAAAGAATAATAAAATTTGGCAGGAGCTGGTGGATATACGAAAAGTACACAAAGAGCAAATTTGTATTTGAAAAAAAATAATAAATGGTATGAAGCCATTTATATGGATGAAGATGAAGAAGTTTTACTAGAAGACATAGGAATACTAACTGGGCAAATTGAAAAAGTGGATAAGTCAAAAGAAGAAGAAATTTATGAACATTTCAGCATACATCCTCTTCATTCTAAAGAAGTTATGGGAAACGCTATTGATCTGTTTCAGATGAAGAAAGCAAAAGGAACTCCTGTGAGTGTATGGGAGGAGAGCTTGGAAGCTCGTTGTTTTCCCCAACTGTTTCCTACAGGAGAAGGTGGACGATATGATGAACGTCCAGTACAGATTCCTGCTTCGCAGTATCGGACTACAAGATTATATGCAGAAGATCCCAGATTTGGTCAAAGTATTCCTTATTTGTTCCATCTTTTATTTGAAAGTGACTTGTCTGCACTATCTTATGCAGTAAATCACATTTTGAAAACTGGAGTACATCTACATAATGTGTCAGCAAAGGACTTTATCAGCAAAGTGCAACAGCGAGATGATCATTTGGAATCACAATTGATTAATCTGATGGCTTGTCAGCGTGGGACAAATTAATATTGGTACCGACGCCATGGAGAATTGAAGTGTATGTTACGGAATTTAGGAACTCCTACATGGTTCCTTACCCTAAGCTGTGCTGAGTACGCTTGGGATGATCTTCTAGATTTTCTTCGAGAGGCACATTCAAACATTAAAAACATACAATACAAGACAGCAGGAGAATTGTGCTCATTGGATCCGGTTAATGTTTGCAGATATTTTAATCATAGATTTGAGGCTATGATGTCCTTCATCTGCAATAAAGAAAATCCACCTCTTGGAGAAGTTGTGGATTTCTTTTGGAGAAAAGAGTACCAAGCAAGAGGTGCTCCTCACATTTATATGCTGTTGTGGATCAAGGATGCCCCCAAATTTGGAACAGATTCTGATGATGCAGTTTTATCTTTCATTGAAGAATATGCAACATGTGCTATACCTAAAAGCACAGAAGAAAAAAACTTAAAAGAGCAAGTTTTACGTTTCCAAAGACATCGGGGTGGAAAATACTGTCGACGAAAGTACAAGAGTAAAGATAAATTCTACACAAAATGTCAATTTGGATTTCCACGACCTGTTCTTTCAAAAGGAAGAGTAAACAGTTTTATGTCAGCTGTGCGACATACTATTACAAGAAAATCGCCTAAGAATACTTACAACCTAAGAAGAAAAGAAGAGTCAAAATATATAAATTACTACAACCCGGTCATTTTATCCATGTGGAATGCTAACATGGATATACAGTATGTGGCTGACAATTCTATTGCTGTTGCTCGGTATGTCACATCTTACATCACTAAATCTGAGAAAACGGAATTGAAGGAAATGTGGGAAGAGATTTCTCACGAGAAGACTGTCAGTAAGAAGCTATACAGTTTCAGTTCAAAGATGTTATCGCATCGAGAAATTGGATCCTACGAATGCTCAGATAGGTTATCATCTGCAAGTCTGTACTCGAAATCGAGAAGAATAATTTGGGTAAGTCTAGGCCTTGCAGGAATGCAAAATCGGGTACTGAAATCTATTCGAGAAATTGAATATTTAGCAGAGTTCGAACCAGAAAGTACAGACATTTTAAGAACAAACATGTTGGACACATATTACCCACAAAGAAGTCATCATCTTGAGAACATGTGTCTCTATGAAGTGCTGTAGAACTTCATTTTTAAACGGAATGCCACAGAAGATATCAACAATGGAAAATATAAAGTCAGTGGTGAGGAAGGATGTTTGGTGAAGCAAACAAAAGGAAGTTTGATAAATCACTGGAAGCTGAGTTGCGACACTCCTGACAAAAAGGAATTTTACTACTTGGCACTTTTGTAGCTGTTTAAACCATGGCGTTTAGAGGACGAACAACTTGGAGAATTCCAGAGTTATGAAGATTCCTTCAATGCTAGCAAAGACAGCATAGAATGCAGTACTTTCACAACTTATGTTCAAATGTTAAATGAAGAAATTGAACAAGAAGCAACAATTGCAGCTGAAGTAGCTAGAGACAGTTCTCAAGACAGTCAAAGTTCTGGGACATTCAGTCAAGGTCCTCTAGGACAACCAATCGTAGAAAATGAAGCAGCAATAGCCATGAATGAAGTGGAAACAGCTATGAATCAAGCTCAGGAAGATTTAGTAGACTTAACATATTTGGAGCAGCAACTGAATGAAGAACAAAAACAAATTTATGAAGAAGTCAGGAAAAAAATTGATCACGGATTACTATATGAAAATAAAGAGTGCTCATGCACATCTTTTGAACCAATGAGAATGTATGTAAGTGGAAAAGCAGGAACTGGAAAAAGTTTCTTAATTAATGTAATTAGAAGCTACCTACAGAAGAAAATGGATTCCATTTTGTCTTGTGTTGTTACTGCTCCAACTGGGTTAACAGCGTATAACATAAAAGGAGTTACCTTACATCGTTTGCTAATGTTACCAGTAGAGCATGAGAACAAAATACAGTACCACAAACTAGCAGGAGAAGCATGCTTGGAAGTTTCAAGAGTATTGAAGAAAATGAAAGTACTCATTATTGATGAGGTAAGCATGGTATCAAACTTAATGCTTGCCTTTGTGCATTTAAGAATGCAGCAAATTCTGAAGACAGACTATGACGTGTTATTTGGAGGAAAACACGTCATAGTTTTTGGGGATCTTTTGCAACTTACTCCAGTTAAAGGACAATCGGTATTCCATACACTTACATATGAAGACACGAAAAAGTCGTTAGGAGGTATAGGCAATGTAAATATTTGGACATATTTTGAGTATAAGGAACTCATTGCCAATATGAGGCAAGCCAATGATGAGGACTATGCAAGTATTCTGAAAGATATAAGAATTGGACTACTCACAGAACATGGCAGAAATGTATTACAGAGTCGATTGCTGAGTAATTTGTTTACAACAGAAGAAATAGTTCCAGAGAAAATATACAAGAAAATTGCTGAAAAAAATACTGTAATCTGCTTAATGCCAACACTACATGAATGCTCTGTATTCAATCAAGAACTTTTGAAATTGGAAAATGAAGAGATCATAAAACTGGAAGCTGTGGATAAAATTCAACATGAACGAATAACTATTATATTGACAGGCAAATTGGCTACTAAATTGGAGTCTCTGGAGAAAAACATTTCAAAAACAGCTGGTTTGGAAAAGAATCTTTGTGTGTGTATGAACTGAAGAGTCATTTTAAGACGTAATTTGGATGTAGAAAAAGGTTTAGTGAATGGAGCTATGGGTAAAGTTGTGGGTTTTCTAAAGTATCAGAAAAAAGATGGAATTGAATTCTTAAAAATAATTTTGATCAGATTGTAGAGGTTAAAGTCATTAGTCGTTGTTCAGTTCGTTTTTTGCTAGTGAAAGACTTATATGTACGTAGGAAGCAGTTTCCGATTTCTCTAGCATATGCTGTAACTATTCACAAGTTTCAAGGATTAACTGTTGATAGTGCTTTTGTAAACATTGGATCTACTGTGTTTAAAGAAGGTATGGCATATGTTGCTTTGTCACGCGTGAAAACATTATCTGGTTTATTCATGATAGACTTTGATGACTCAAAAGTAAGTGCTGATGCAAACTGTGTAAAGGAGTATAATAGATTAAGAAGAAGCTATGCTCCTCATATAGGTCAGTATCCTGTGTTTGAAAAACGTGTTTGTCGGAAAAGGAGATTTGAGAATATCTGTAATGAGGATGTACAGAAGAGAAAACAAAAAGACAGTGATGTGACTGCAAGCAAAAAGAAAAAGGACAGTGTGGAAGAGGTTGTTGGTTGTCATTTTGAAAATAGCTCTGGTGTCAACTGCTACGCAAATGTAGTGCTGAATGTTGTATTTTATCTTGAAAGTTTGCAAGAGCAGATAATAATAAATCATGAAAAAAGATTCTGTTCTTTGCTGAGTCTCCTTTATGAGAAGCTGAGTAATGATAAAAAAAAAATAGAAAGTGCTTCTGATGTTAGAAATCTTTTAGATGTATGTTCTGGATGTACACAGTTTACACAAAATGTCCAGCAAGATGCACAGGAATTCTTGATGTATATCCTGATGGTACTGGAAGATGAAGGGGTAGAAGTAGAACATGTATTTGGTGTCTCTTATAAATGGGAACATTGTTGTGATAACTGTATGAACACATGCAATACTAATGTTGATTCTGAAAGGTTCATATATTTACCATTACCAGAAAGTAAAACAGTGACTTTTAGTAAATTAGTTAAAGATGCTAATCACAACATGGAATGTTCTCAATGTAAATCTGAAATGTTGTCAACGTTATTTTTAAAGAAATATGGACAGTATGTAATTTTAATGGTACAACGTTGTAGAGCTGATGGAACAAAATTGGAAACTTTACTAAAGAAGTTTGTTGGTAATCAATTATCTATATCTGGAAAAACTTTTGTAGCAGTTGCAATAACGGTCCTTCTATAACTTCTGGTCATTCTCAATTGATTTTCAAGCAACGTTTGCCTTATGATTTACCCAGTTGTTACTTAATTTTTCTGAAACCAAAATTTTAAATGCTAAATTCAGCATCTGAAGAAAGCATTATTTAAATTTTAAAGGAATAAAATTGAATATTTCACTCAAAAAGGATTTTAAACTTACCATTTGGCCTCAAGGAAAGGTAAAACAAACAATTGTGAACTTCTTTGACAGATATTATTTTGGAAAATGTTCTTTTGCAACAAGGTTTACAGACGTTATTTCTTGAAAATTGTTATTGTACTTAAAAGGTATTTTTGACATTTCTATTAAGGTATGTTTTAGTGAGGATACATTTGGGGCTTTTTTAAACAATCTTTCAGATTGTTTTTTTTTTTTGCCCGCTGTTAAATGATGAATACAATTGATTTCACTATTTTCAGTGAAAATCAAAACATTCTGAAAACAGCAAAAAAAGGGCAAAAAATTGCTTTGCTAAATATGAAAAAACATGTACTGTTTAATAAAATGTATTGTTGAATATTAATACTTTTTTTCTTTTTTTCAGAACTAGAAAGAAAATTTAGAAAATGTAATTCAGTTTCCTTGCAATTAAATAAAAACATTTATTTCTAAATAAGTTACTTTGATGGTCAGGTAAGTTTAAAATATCTGTATGTGTCACTGCTTTCGTTTCATGCTTCCTTTTCTTCACCTCTCCTTACTCTGCTTTTCTCATTTCTCTTCTCACTCTCTCTTTCTGCTTTATTACTCTTTTGTAACTCCCTCACTCCTTCTCTACTACTCCCCTATCTTTACTACCTCCATCACTAATTTTTCATCCATGTTTCTTTCTCTGTATCCATATGTCTTAGTCTTTTTAACTGCCTTACTCCTTCTCAGTTGTTTGCTCTCTGTCTCTGTATCTGTCACTCTCTGTTTGTCTGTTTTACCCTTAATTTCCTTAACATCTCTGGGGCAGATTTACAAGCCACCTGCGCCACCACTACGTCACTTTTCTTGACGTACTAGTGGCGCAAGGTGCTTTTCCATATTTACAAGGAGAGGATAAACCACTCTGTGTGTCTTTTCCTCTCCTTGTAAATACAGCCAATTCAAACGCAGCACTAAAATGAGCTATTATCTTTTTTGATAGGTTTAGGGTACCTATACGTAAGTACTGATGCAGAGTTTAAAGTTTAATAGGAAGACTCTCTTCCCTTCATCTGTGAAATGTACACCATCTCTTTTTTAATTACTTTGCCACTCCCCTCTCTTTGTCAGGGAGTCCCTGAAGGTTTACTAAAGGTGAAAAAAATGATTATTTTTTTTAAAAACATCATTGGGTGCGCGCAGGGTGCGAGCACCTCAAAAAAAAGAATTGACAAATAGATTCAAAAAACAAGTTTTTGTGTTTAGATTTTAGGTGGCTCTAAAAAGAGCCCTTGAGTTAATGTAGGGACAGAGGAAGAGAAAAACGAAAAAAAAAATAACAAAACTATGGCTCACTGCAAGAGTGCTCCTCAAATTTTCTCTGAATGAGATCAACACTGCTCTCACCCATAGTAATAAGAGTACCACAATCCATGCAGCGTGTACTCATCCTCCCAAAACAAGGACGAATATCCAGAGGTGTGTAAGAAGGTGAAGGTACCATCGCAGAAGAAGTGCTCGGCTGAGCTGCCGAAGATGTGCTCGGCTGAGCTGCTGCAGATGTCGTCGGCTGAGCAGGTGGAGGGTTTGCTCCAGAAGCTTGACGAAAAGTCACAGGATGCATTTTCTCAACGTGCCTTAACATTGAGTGAATACTAAAAGAGTACTTCTTATTAGCATTCCCACGTGATAAGGTGCGCTGACAAAGTATGCAGGTGACTTTTGGTGCATTCACCTTCTTTTGTCCCTCAGGAAAAGTGAAAAACTGCCATATAAAGGAGTCTTTCTGCTTCCTCTGCCTCTGTCTCTCAAGAGTGTCCTGTTCACTCTCAGAAGGTGGCTGGTGCTCTGCCATTGTCTCACAAAAACAGAGTAGCTCCTTCTCTAAGGGAATCAGAACTAACAATGAGGGGAGTGGGTGTGATTTTGGAAGAATCTGGAACTGAAAGTACTTTGAACCAATGAAAAGTGATGTTTCTTGATCACATCACTTGACATGAGGGGATTGGGTGTGGTGTTGAAACAATCTGAAACTGAAAGTAATGAAAACCAATTAAAAGTGTTGTTTTATTCATCACATAACCCGAAGTGCGCGCACGGAGCAAGCTCAGAGCGCGCACGGTGCAATTACGCATGCGCGAACGCGCGCATGCGCATAAGTATTATGCGCGTACCTAACGCGCATATGCAGTACGCGCGCATGCGTGAACGTCAGCGCGCATACTCCGCGCGTATGCGCGAGTGTAGCGCGCGGAGCACGTACGACACACGCATGCGTACGTACGCATGCGTACTGGGTGTGCGCTGCGAGCGCGTACTAAAACGTACGTATGCGTACGTATATAACGTACGCATGCGTATACAAAAAACGTACGCATGCGTACTCGGTGCGCGCTGCGAGCGCGCACTAAAACGTATGTATGCGTACGTAGATAACGTATGCAGGCGTACATGAAAAACGTACGCATGCGTACTAGGTGCGCGCTCAGTGCGCGCACCCTAAAAATTTATAGAAAAAATAAAGTGTATATAAGTTAATAGAACATATTAACAATGCTGTTCAACTTTATCCAAATTCAAAGTAAAAAAAAAACGAGCCACACCAAATTAAAGGATACAGATAATTTATAAATGTATACATAGGTAAATTTTTGTAAAAGAAATATATAAAAAATATATTAAAAAACTCTAAAATTAGCATTTAAAAAACCTTTGAAATTCACTGAAAAAACCATAGGTTTCACACACGTTATAGTTAGGAATTAGCATTCAAAAAACCTTGCAAATTCACTGAAAAAACCATAGGTTTCACACACGTTATAGTTAGGAAATAGCATTTAAAAAACCTTGCAAATTCACTGAAAAAACCATAGGTTTCACACATGTTATAGTTAGCTGGACATTTTACTCGTAAAAAACCAATGAAATTCCCCCGTTATAGTTAGTTCAGCTAACTATAACTTTCGCGCCCGCAATCCACTGCTGATGACGTCACATATTACATCACTCATGACATGGTCAGTGACATCACTCATGACATCACTGATGACATCTCAAATGACATCACTGATGACATCACTCCAGTTCAAACCGGTTGCAGGGGCTACCTGCCCCTGCTCTGGCGCGAAACTGGATAAAGGAAATGGGTGTAACCACCCCTCTTTCCTCTTTCCTGGCCCACCCATAGGTGGGGCCTTAGAGTTAGTCCATCCCCTAAACTCACTATAAGTATAGGAATTCAGTCCCTAGGGCTTTAGATTACCCTGTACGAAACTCTGCAACGTACATCCTGGACCTTCGATTTTCTATCCTGACTAGAAGACTGAAGAGATCCCCCTTGGGGTCAAGGAGTGACTCCCCTGCTTAGCAGGCACCAAAGAAGCAACTGACCGGTCTGCAATTCTGAGGCTCCCGCCTGACGCCGAAGTCTTGCATCCCCAGAGGTGGATTTCCAGACTTCCCCGAGGCTACCTTGAGTCCACAGCAAAGCTGAGGCCTGTGGCTATCGTGGGTGACGTGGAACCGTGACCCCTGGACACCGTGAACTTTTGCAGCAACACTATCTTCCTGGTCCTCCTTGAAGTTGTGCTTTGGGCTCCGAGTAGCCCCAGCCTTGAGCACCTCCTGCACCGAAGATTGTTGGCCTCCACTCCACGAGTGACCCGTGGGCCAGCTTCAAGTGCGACCGCTCGAGGCTCCTTCGCGATCACTAGCCCGTTGGCTAGCAGGTCCCCATGAAGGCGACTCCTTTTCTGATTGGGCTTACCTGGTTGCTCCAGATGTGCCCCGACTTACCCTCGCTGGGTGAGTCCCTCAGAACTTGCTGGTCTGCACCGCAGTCCTTTCTCTGAATTCCAGTGACTTGCCGTTGCCAAGGCTTGTTGGGTCCATTCTGGTCACCGATACCGCAGCACTCGACAGACTTCATGTGACAGCTCGAATCCGGCTCTTGGACTTCGTCGACGCCTCCTGGACCTCGTGACTGAAGAGTCAAGACACCCATCAACTCACCTGAAGCACCCGAAATCTGTGGGCATTGGTCCATCCTGCCCTAGGTCACTGGCAAGTGACCCAGACTCTGTCTCCTCTGCTTTCAGGTTCCTTACATCCTAGATCCAGGCTTGGATCTCTTCGGACACTTCTCCTCTTCACGGCAGCAGCAGTTCTTTGCAGTCTTCGAATTGAAATCGACACGCGACCCGACACCAAAAGACACCTATGCACCCGGCTTCCCTGGGTGAGGTAACTCGAGTACTCCGGTGCTCTCGTGGGTGCTAGCTCTAGAACTTCTTAAGTCCAGAAGGGTTTGGTCCAGACTCAATTAGAAGTGTCCCTAATCTTTAAATTTCCAACCGCGACATTGCCCATAGAAGATAATAGGAACCCGCGGTTGTGTTTTCACACTGCATACAGCTCCCGTGGGTCCCCTGTGTCACTACCTTGGGTGGTTCCTTGGGGTCCCAGCGATTCTAGAGGCAATAGGCCTAGTGCCTGTTCCAGTCGTGGTTCTTATACCACTTTTTTGGTATAGGGTTTGGTACACCCCTAGGGCCCAAACGTGTAACTTAAGTACTTCGAACTCCAGTCTCATAAAGAGACTAGAGGGGTGTGTGTTAACCTAAATACATATATTTTAAATATATACCTGGTGTGGTTGTCCTTTTTTTTGATCATTCAAGAGATTATAGACTGGTAAAACAAGCTGCTAAACATTCCTGAAAGCTGCTCTCCATAGCTACCACTAGGATGGCTTTCATATAAGGTTGTCTTTAACCATTCACCATAAGGGGTTGCTTGGACTGATACAAGGTGACCACTAGAACTAGTGGACGTCATATATCAGGCCACCTTCTCACAGAGTTAATGAAGAAAAAAGATTTATGTATATCGACAGACACGGATGTATGCTCCAAGAGCAATGCTGGGATTGGCTGACTGCGACCTGAGAGAAACAATGCGGTCGCCATTTTGTGAATCGGGACACAGTTCTTGGGGAGGGATAATGTAATAATTGGATATAAGTGGTAAGGATAGAGGTATCCTGACCCAGTGGGACTGATTGATGTATCTGTGAGGGACCCCTCATTGGGAAGAAATTGTGGAAAAATATTTTTGGTTTGCCTGTGCGAGGATCTGCGGATACACCGCGGCACTCAGTGCAGCTCCTTTTATAAATCCACAACGGATCTGTGGATCCAGACCCCAATTTAAAAAAAACATACACCTACTCTCAGACCCACTCACACATTGTCTCACACAACCACTCACACATCTATACACCCACTCACAAACCATAATCACTCACACACCCATACAGGCATTGATACATCCACTCAGAGACCTAGAGAACCACTCACACACCCACTCACTGACCCACACATGCACTCACACACCCACTCACAGTCACTTACACACCAACTCACATACCCACAAAACCACTTACACACCCACTCGCATACCCATACAGCAAAACCATTGACACCCATGCAGCCACTCACACAACACTCAGAGACCCACACAGCCACTTAAACACCCACTCAAATACTTGCCCATCACATATTTACACACCCATGCACATACTCACACACCCACACCACCACTCAAACACTCACTCTCAAAACTGTACAGACACATGCACACATTCACACGTCTATACAGCCACTCACACAGCCGTACAGTCACTGATACATCCACTCAGAGAACCACTGATACAGCCAGTCACAGACCCACATAGGTACTCACACACTCAGTCAGAGATCCAGAAAACCACTCACATACCTATTTATCATATTTGCACACTCATACAGCCACCCACGCACCCAGTCACACATTCATATAGCCACTCACACACACACTTGCACATCCATACAGTCACTAATACATCTGCTCAGAGAACCATTCACAAACCCACTCACAAACCTACACAGGAAGTCACTCACACACCCACATACCCATACAGCCACTCACACACCCACTCAGAGACCCAGAGGAGACCCAGAGAACCACTGCAGGCATGCACACACCTAGTCAGAGACCCAGCAACCACTCACACACCCATTTACACATTCATACAGCCACTCTCACTTCCACGTACAGGTCAAGAGAACCACGCATACATCCATTCAAAGACCCACACAGACACTCACATATTCACCACCCACTCACACCTAGTTACACACCCACCCACCCCACCACCCACTCACACACCCATATAGGCACTTATACATTCACTTACGGACTCATTGCACCCACTCACACACCCATACAACCACTTACACACCCACTCACAGATCCAGAAAAACTAATCACACACCAACACAGACACTCACACCCAGTTATAAACCCACACACCCACTAACACACCCACTCACACACCCATATAGCCCTTCACACACTCACACACTTATTTACACAGCTACTCATACACCCACATACAGGCAGCGATACAATTATATAAATTGTAATAGGATAGGTTCTTATTAAATGTGCTGTTGTTTTGTATTGAATGTATTCTTTTGTTTGGGACTGGATCCATGGATCTGAGTGAGAAATTAGTAAAAAAGGATTTGAAAACAAAAAGAACCAGTATTTGGGGAAAGGCTGGCAGTGAAAAGAGCTTTTGTGTTTATGGTGTGTAGCTGATAATATAGTTGAGGAACACCCTGTTGCCTGTGTCTGTGTAATGGACTCTGTCTTTTCAATATATTCCGTCCATGTTGAAGCGTAAGTTGTTATGGTATATAGAACTCATGAACTGCAAAAACAGATTTATTGACATGTTTCCTGGTTTTCTCTATCTGCGGATAAAATTGGGTTGACCACTTCCACTTCTGTCAAATGTTGGAGAACACCAAGGCAGTATGTAGGAAAAGTTACATTAATTTAGCAAAGTTATCCTTCATTAGGATTTCCAGTCCTACCCCAGTATTTGTGCCTAGGTCATTGCCACCACAGTGCACAATCATGAGGTCTGGATATTGGCAATCTGCAATGCTTTCAACCAAAGGCAGCAATTGATGCCACTTTAAACCTCTCTGGCCAACCTGAGGAATATCTTCAATATCCAATCCTAGGTCCCTGTCAAGGTAACTCTTTCTAGCACTCTCTCTGGCCCAAAACGCAAAACTATGGCCCAGAATCCAGACACTTACCATTTTGGAGATAAGCAGGAGTAGCTCACCGTAAAAGGCTGCAGCAGAATGAGGCAGTTTTGAAGATGAAAAGCAGTTATAATGGAGAACAGCAAGTAAAATAAAAAAGAAAATATTTGATTGGATGGTGTAGATGTGCAGTGAACTAAAATGAGGTAGTGACATTAAGATAAAAGTAACTAACTCTGTGATTGTCTTTGGCAAAATAAAAATAAAAAGTTATGCTGTTTAGGATATGCTTGGAATTGCTAACAGTCAACCACAACTGATACAGTTAATGTGAAGCTAGTATGCTGTTGAGAGAAAGTCTTGTGAACTTTTGACCTACTGGTAGGCAGAGATTATTGAAAACATGGTTACTATGGAAATACAGCTAAAAGAGTGTGGGGAGAGGGAACAAAAGAGACTGCAGTGTGAAACTGAAAGCAGACTGGTGTATAAAAATTGCTCCGTAGGGTGTGTATGTCTTGTAATTGACAATATTTAGCAAATTTAAATAAAAAGGATTAACAGCAGATTGTCGAATGCCTTTAAGGGGTTACACCTGTGGTTCCCAAAGTGTGCGCCGCGGCACCCCAGTGCGCCGTGATGAGAGGCCAGGGGCGCCGCGCCGCCGCACAGGATGTGGGTCATGGTAATTGCAGCCGCAGCGCAACACTCGTCAGACGCCGATTCAGTACCGAAGCTCAGACCCCCAGCAGCATTGGAGAGGCACAGCGGGATGGCAACCGTCACACCTTCAGCCCTTGATGAGCTGTCTTTGAAGGTGACTGAGAGGGAGGGGCTGCAGCTTCAGGCGCAGGGGCATCTATTCAGATGCAAACAGCCCTGAATGCGTCATGTGTCATGTCTCTGCAACTTAGAGGGGCCTCACACCTTCCCTTTCTACCCAGGGCCCCAAAAATCGTAGAACCGGCCCTGATTACACCGAGGCAGCACGTGGTTCTCTCCACAGAGCTTAATTCCTGTTACTAAATTGTAAGCAAACCTCGGTTCTTAAAACATGCAGTCTATAATGTAATAAAATAAAGAAATGGCACAGTCGCACCCACACTGATTAACAAAGTATGGAGGACAATCAGTTAAATCAGTTCTTTTGGAGTATCTCCTTTAAGTTCTGTACATCACAGTGGGGGATGGCAAATCTAATATTTTAGAAAGAGAGCCTGTCGTCTCGTTGTCTTGTCCAGGAGGGGGTGAGGAGCCCTACCCCACCCTGGAAGAGACCAAGATGATACTAGAATACAGCATGCCCATCCCTGTGCCCACCCTGGTGGATCCTGTTCCCCCTCCTGTGATGGCTCCTGCCCCCCACCCCCAGTGATGGCTCATGCCCCCCCATGTGGTGGCTCTTGTCCCCCCCGCCTGTGATGGCTCCTGTCCCCCCTGTGATGGCTCCTGTCCCCCCTGTGGTGGATCCTGTCTCCGCCCTGGGTGGCTTCTGTCCCAGTCCTGGAATGGCTCCTGCAGCGAGGGTGAAGTTCTTGATGGGCCTCTTCTCAAAAAGGCTCAGCTCAAAATTAATATTAATTTCTACACTCACCATCCTGAATTTGCACCAATGCCAGTTGGTCACCCTACGCATCACAGTGAATTTGGCTGAGAGAAAGAGCGGTGCGTCCTGAAACAATGCAATAAAAGGCTGCAAGTTTGGAGAACAGCTGAATTCGCATTACAGTTCAGCACAATTACACTTGGAAGTTATTTTGCCAAATTGTTAGTGAATAATCATTACACCAAGAATTTGAGGGCGAAGAGGGGTGTGTGGGGTGGGAGGAAAAATACGACTTTGAAGCAGATGAGCCAACACTCATGCAGCAAGTATGACGGGAGAAGTACTCCTACATTTATGTAAATGCAGGGCTTTAAGTGGGATGAAAAAACTGGGGGGTCTCAAAGGGGTGTGGCTAATGTAATAAAGGGCGCTGCTTAATCTGTGCTCAGCATAGTGTGCTGCCTGACTGGTAATTTGCTGCTTCTGTCATTGCATCCAGATATATAATACAACATTACACCTACAACAAGCCAGGACTATTGGCTGTGCCAATGATTCTTAGTGGCATAACACAAATAAGCAACAACTATGGCTATGTTGTATATAATATTGAAAATGATTCAGTTCTGAAATGATGAGACTGTGAAAGAACTATAACGAGTCTTTTTGAAGTTACCTCAAAGGCAGTGAAGTGACTTCTACAGAGTTAAGATTTTTTTTTCATCCTGAGGGTGAAGGCAAAAATGGAGAGCCCGATAGGGACCCATCTTGACAGCTGCGTTTTAGAACTGCACTGGCAGGACCCAGCTTAAAACACTGGGTAGATGGGATCTGGTGAGCAATCTTGGGTTCATCAGAGCCCACCCCATGTAACGCCACAGAGCTCCTTGAGCCTTTCTCTAGCAATTGAGATGTACTTTATAAGATCTGTGTGATTGTAAATAAAGTTTTATGATGGTGATGGCTACTCTCTGAATCCTTCATCACGTCTAGGCTTGATTCTTCATGTAGACCAGTGGTTCCCAAAGTGTGTGCCGAGGCACCCCGGTGCGCCGGTAAAAAAGTGGTGGGGAGCCACGGCCAACTGCCAATTAGGTCAAGGGAGCCATGGGTCAAAAAAGTTTGGGAACTACTGGGTTACACGGAGACCTGCGGATCCACAAAAAGCCAACCAAATTCGTCTTCTTGCAGTAAACATGGAAAGGGTAGAAAAATAGTGACTATTATAAGTGGTATAGCAAAAATAAAAGACGAAAGGAAGTCTGTGATTTGCTAAGTACAGGAGTATGAATTAAAGCACAGTGGGGAGGTAAGCCATTATTGGTACTTTTGTACTGAGAGTGAAGGGGATTGCCGTATTTCTGACTTGAGATTTGCTGTGGAAATTAGATATTAACAGATATTAAAATAAAAGTTGGACAACAGCAAAGAGATTGTATAGGTATGTAAATTAGGTTGTACTATAAAAAAAGTATATTTACATTTTTTATGCGTGTATATAAGCTGAAAGAAAATGCGTAGCTTCTAGACATTATATTAAAAGGCAAATAGAATGGATGGTTAGATAAGAACATTTATTGAAAATATAGTGAGCAGTAAAGGAGGAAGAGGAATTGCTATACTGAAAATATAGTTATTTTATTAAGCAAGGATGAATGAATGTGTTTGAAATTAAATGTGAGTGCTTGCTTATAGTATGTAATTAAATAGTATGTAATTTGCACACAGTCAGACAGGCACTTACACACCCAGCTACACTTCCATAAAAAAAACTTATGTACCCACCACTCATATAACCAGCCAGCGACTGACCCACTCAGTCACATACCAATAAAAGCATTCACACACCCATTTACTCACCTATACATCCACTTACATTGTCATTCACACACCCATACAGGCATTATCACACACACTGACACACCTACACAGCCTATAGAGCCATTCATATATGTAGCACTCAGACAGTCTGTTACACACGCACATCCACACCCAGTTATACACCCAGCCAGCCACCCATACAGCCACTCACATCCTTGTAAAACCATACAACCACTCACACGCCCAATCGGACAGCAACAGAGGTACTTACACATTAACTCCCACACCCTTCAGCCCTTATGTATCCATCACTAACTAACCCACTTGCACTCACAGTTATTTACCCAAACACCCAGTAACACAGCCAGTTACCAATGAATACTACCATTTACATACCCATTAAGACACCCTTACAGTCACTAACACACCCAGCCACACACCCACACAGGTACTTACATATCAAGTGACACACCCACAGAGGCAATGATACACTCACTCACATATCCACTCAACCACTCACACACCCAGTCACCCACTTGTACAGCCACTCATATAACCATTTATACACCCATATTCAGACACTGCCTCTTACACACTGACATAACCACTTATGTATCGACTCACTTGCTTATAGTATGTAATCTAATAGTATGTAATGTAAAGTTAAATGTACTGTATATTTTCTTTTCAGATATCTTCTTGTGTTTAAAAAGGAATGGAAGGTGGAACGGTAAGGTCGAAAAAACAATTCTCCTTGTTGACAGCATCCATAAACTGGGCAATAGAATAAATTTTTAGAGCAATTGGCATATGGCGTTTGCTACAACGAGTCACCATGTCTTGCAGTTTTGGTGAAACAGTAGGGATGATAACTATCTGTTCGGACGGTAACGCTACCGCAGATGGTTAAGCTGCTGATGATGACGCACCACCTCTCTCATCATCCTGTCATATGTCATATGTATGATTTTCAGATGTTCCACATCAAGTATGTGCCATGTGAATACTTCTTCCCCGTACCTCCCGTTGTTTTTTTGCTGCATATATTGCATTGGACAATTTTGCAACAACTTTCTTTTCTCCTGAAGGGATGGAGGAATATTTGCAAACGCCGGAAGACTTTGTTGGAGCTGGTAAGTCTTCTTCTTCGTCCTACCCCGTCTCTTCTGTTTTCAGCAGAGGACATCATGTCTTTAAAACTGTACTTTTGCAGGAAAGCCAAAAAAGGTATGGCGCTGTGGTTTTTAGTCTTTCTCCAGAAAGATGTGAAATCCAAATAACTGATTTAGGGTGTAGTTTGTAGTGTGCATGGGAGGACACTTACTGTATCCAATGAGAAGATGGAGTTTGGGTGTGTTCCTGAAATCACGGTGGCAATGTGGTGGATTAGCAGATTCGCTAAACTCGTAAAATAAATATGTTGTAAAACACAGACAGGCTTCCAAATATTAATGTATGGATTTGGTTTCTCTGAAGTAAATGTTAAAATTTGTGGGGTCTATATAAGATATGTATATGTTTTTTTTAAACATTTTATCAAATCCGTAGATCCACCCCAAATTTTGTAACAGGAATTAGTAACTATGAATTACTAGTATGGGCTCCGTTCTCGAATTCGCAGTGGCTCCGTGTATCCATAAAATGAATTTAGAAAAGAGAAAACCATGGTATACGGCGTTTTTAAAAATCCTACATAAGTTACCTTACCTTTATTTGCTAATTATTACTTTTAAAATGAATAGTAAGAATAAATGTGTGAATATAATGTGTTTATAAACATGTAAAAATGTTTATTACTAAATCGAACTTATAGGTGAAATTGTAGTACAATTTTTCTTTCAAAAACAACGCTGGAATTCACTAAAAAAAGAAAGGCTACTGGGGCATTATAGTTAGGAAATATCATTAAAAAAGCATAACAAATTCACTGAAAAATACAAAGGTTACAGGTATATTATAGTTAGGAATTAAAATCAATAAAACCTTGGAAATTCACTGAAAAAAACAAAGGGTACAGGGACGTTATAGTTAGGCGCAGATTTTACACATTCAAAACCATAGATATTCAGCAGTTATAGTTACCTGAGCTAACTATAACTTATGCCCCAGCACTGCATTGCTTATGACCCCACATATTACATCACTTATGACCTGGTCAGTGATATCACTGATGACATCTCAAATTACATCATTCAGGACATCATTCAGCAAAGTAAACTTCAATATACGTCATAAAATTCCATTACTATTTCTAAAAATAAGAAGACACGGGTGAGAGACCTACAGCACAGAGCTCACTGTAACCTTATCAACTACTAAACTCACTTATCACCTAAGAGACAGTTCTCAGCGGTTAGCCCTGTCTCTTCTGAACCACTACTCTAAGCACTAATGACCAACATAAAACGTCTAACTGTATAGGGTAGTCTATTGCAAACTATAACAACACCATTAGTGAACCTGGAAAAAGGTTTTAGTGCAAATGTCAGATTTATACAAACCACCACAACATACAACCAGTAGAGAGGTCTTAGCGGACAGGCAACTGTGTCACAAACCACTAGTAAAATTATTCTTCATGCTTGAGAAAGGTTTGAGCAGAGAGGTCAGTCTGTTGTAAATGTCTACTACACTGAGCTATAACCCTAGAGAAAGGTATTAATAAACAGATGAATTTATTGCAATCTACTTCTACAGTCATTCATCACAAAGGAGAGAGGTCTAAGGAAACTGGTCAGTATGTCATAAAACAGAACTATACTACGGAGTGAAGTCTTAATTAGCAGCTTAGACTGTCATAAAACACTACCATATACATACATCAGCATGGTACATGTGTCAGTGTAGAGGCTAGTTCACTGCTAAATAGTACACCCACTTTAAAAAATGGAGTAGTAATTTAACTTATGCAGTTGCCTAGTATATATCTTTAAGTCTCAAAAACATTTACTAAATACTTACACTCACTGGATAATGTTTTCAGTGATGCTATTTGAGATGTCGTTACTGATGTCACTGACCATGTCATGAGTGATGTAATATGTGAGGTCATAAGCAGTGCATTGGCGTACGTAATAGTTAGCTCTGGTAACTATAAGTGCTGAATTTCTATGATTTTGTGTGTGTAAAATCTGAGCCTAACTATAATGTCCCTGTTAATTTTGGTTTTTTTTTAGTAATGTATAAGGTTAAAAAAAAATTCTATTTCTTAACTGTAACTTCCATTTAACCTTTGTTTTTAAGTGAGTTTCTACAGTTTTTTAATACTATTTCTTAACTACAATGTCCTTGTAATCGGGAGTTAAAAGAGTCTTAACATACTACTTCTAGGCATGCAAAGAGGCACGATGACCTTCCTCCTTCCTCAAAAAAGGTAATTATTTTCTCAGAAAAGGTTTGTCCATAGCTTGCCACTCCTTCCCTTAAAGAAGCACATCCCAAACGTGCTTCACAGTCTTTAACGTTGATGATAAAATCATTGAAGAAAGCCACAAACTCCACATTTCTCTTCTTGTCGACCACGGCTCCACCAATGACTTCTTCATTGACGACAGTGGCTACCGTGACAACAACAACATCAAAGGTGACGTTTACCACAGCCTCATCTCCTATGATCGTCTCCTCTTCACCATTGTCATAAACGATCATAACAAAAAGGATATTAAAGCAACCTTTGACGAAGATTCCTCCTCTGACGCCCCTCCTCAAGATACAGTTGAGGACGAAGTTCCCTTCAATGGCACAGTCCTCACCGGTGCTATCCCATTAGACATTGACACCACAATAGACGATGATGGTTTCATCGACGATGATACAGTCAATGATAAGTCTGTCCACGCTGATACTGTCGACCACAGACTTGTTGTCGATGACGCCGTTGACGATGCCCTAGATGATTATACCGTCAACGAGGGAGTCGACGATGATGATACAGTTGATTAGAAAAACATTGACTATTGACCAGTTGCCAATTCCATAAACTAAGACTACTGTAAAGACGTTTCCTCCATTGTCTTTAATCCGTGTAGGATATAAATTGTGCGCAGACACAATTCTTACGGCCCACACCTCTCCAAGTCAGGTGTTGCCCTACCCACTTGCACACTTCTTTGATGAGGATGACAACTCCGATGAGGAAGGTCCCTTTGGCTCTTAAGCCATCCCAACTGCATGTCAAATGCCAGAACATTGAGAATGATGAAAGGAGTAGCATGATGAGCACTATTATTCAGCGAGAGAACACTCAGAAGAATACTAAAACAAGTATTCAATCCAAGACCAACAAGAACCTTCCATTCCAGTTCCTATGTCTCTGGTGAGCAATTTGCAAAGTATGCTACAAGACTATCACCGCAAGATTCCACCATCTGCACTTGCGACTCCTAGACCACAAGCACCAAAGCTTGTGCCTTTTTCGCAAACCCCGACACCGATTATATTGCCATGACAATTAATTGATTCACCTGTCACCCCTCTACCAACGTTTGCGGATACCTTGGCTGACCCCCCTATGCTGACAATATTCCATCTACGGATGAAGACAGAGAAGAGGGTGAAATAAGAGACAATATCTCTGTTCCCAATGAGTGGTAAACTATCTCATCCCCGCTCCATCCCCACCAGCAGCGGCACCAGTAGACTCTCTGCCAGAGGACATTGTTGGCTTCCATAATTTAATGGAGAGGGCAGCTAAATAATTTGAACGTCCACTCCTCACCACATAAGCAGATTGTTTCCTCTATGGTTTTAAGGAACCTACCAAAAAATCTGTGAGGCCTATCCCCATTTTAGATTTTCTTTTAGCAAGAAGGTCTTAAAGCCAAGAAGAATCTGGCTAGGGTTTGAGCAGTCATCCCAAGATTGGACAAAAAGCAGAAAGCACCTGATGACTCTCCAACTTGTCTGATTGGGCAACTGAAACCAGACTCTGTGGTCTCCCAGGCGGCACAACGTCGCTGTAAGAACTCCACCACCCCAATTTCCACTCCTCTGGACAGGGATGGTCGTGGTCTTGACAGTGTTGGGAAGAGATTCTCCTCCATGGCAGCCGCTATGGTCAGAGCTGCAAATTCCCTGCCTATCTTAGGCTGTTATGACCGCCAAATGTGGTCAGATATGTCAATTTTCATTGACTTTTTACCAGAAGAAGCCGAACTGGAAGCGCGTAAAATTCTAAAAGAGGATGAACGAAAATCAACAGAGATAATCGATAGCGCCATCAATGTCTCTTCAGCGGTATTCATGCAACTGGCGGGAACGGCTGTTCTCCACAGACAAGGATGGTTAAAATCAAATCCCTTCCTCCCAGAGATCCAAAGTACAATGTTGGACATGCCCTTTAAATGCGAATCGTTGTTTGGCAAACATGTGGATGATGCGCTTCAGTCCATCAAGGCTGACACGGATACAACAAGGTCCCTGGGGACTCTAAATTATGAAGCAGCTCTTTCAGGGAGCCAGGGCAGAGTAGCTTACTCCTTTAGGGGTGGTTACCAACCCTACAGACAACAATAGCAGTCCGGCCAGACACAGTACTATCCGCTGTATTCACAAGAGCAACAATATAGACAACCAGCGGCTGCATATAAACATTCAACTAGAGAAAAACTATCTGATCGCTGCAGGAATTCTAATAGGAAACAGTAACCACAACTTAATGCCGCCTACCCTCCACTTTTCACCAAGTCGCATTGGAGGTCAAATTTCAAACCATTTTAATCAGTGGTCCAAATTTCTAAAGTAACAATCTTTCTGCATGGTGATACTCCAGGATGTACTGCACCTACTCAACAAAGGAGATCATATTGTTGTGTGTCGATTTAGATACCGTATATAGGTTTCCCGATTTATGTCCTTATATAGGCACAATTCGCATTGCCCATATTTAGGCATAGAAATCCTACCCTTACTTAGGCATTATCCATGCTAGCCAAATACAGGCATGGCCACCTACATCCGTTCATCTACGTCACAACGAGTTCTTGAAAAACCAGACTCTTAAGCCTTTAGGACTTCCCCTTGCTTGGATATTGATTTCTCCAAGAACTCATTTATTAAGCATGAACATTTATTCCTTAGGGGTCCATTCATGACGTTCTTATGCCCCAACTTTTTCGTCAATACTGGCATTCCTAAACACCTTCAAGGTATAAATATACCTTCACTTACCAATGCAAACCCCGGTTCGACTGCATACTTGCACGACGCGGCTCGCCACGACAAGTTCGGAAGGAAGTCAATTCCCCGCCTGACGCACTCACCAGACGCTGTCATCCTCCTTGCAGAGAATCCAGCTTCAGTTTTTCTGACTCCCCTCGCGGGGTGTTAGAGATCGAGACTCGGAAAGAGATTCCAACCTCACTCATTCTAAGGTATGGAGCGGACTAGAACCTAGAGGGACTTTTGGCAAATCTTGGCAACTATAGCTAAACTAGACTATAGACAAAAAGCACTTACTTCTTACCTCGTACTACACTTAGGTTAGGTACACTGGGGTAGAACTAGCTAGAAGCTCAGATGAGTATTAACATTTTAGCCTTTGTTATTTATGTATGTATTTTATGAATATCTGTCATAGCTACACACCATGCTATCGCAGTATTATTTTATCTTACTGCTAACGCTGTACATATTTTACTTCGCATTCTTTCTTACGATTGTAGCAGTTCATATCTCTTGCACGAGAAATAAGACCGTTCAATAAACCCTTTTTATTGAAACGCCCGTCTATCTATTTCTCTGTAACTCTGTAGAAACGAAGCATGCACGATTGACTGAGTAAAACTGTTATAGATTGTTTCCACGATTCTGAGATTGTTCCGATTCTAAGGGAAACAAAGTTGTCGTGTTTATGCGGTTGTCAGAAACTAATTCCTTGTTTATTCGAGAAGTTTCTAGTGACCTCAGATTTAGCTGGCACACACAAGTAATTAAGTTTAATGTACTTGATAGAGACATATTGACCTCAGTCCTATGTCAAAGCTATAGTGTATATTATTCCAATGGGCATGGCCTATCAGGAATATAGGAACTACACTCCATGGCGCCCAACGGTTTGGTAAGGCACTAATTTAACGCTAGATACTGAAGTAACTCAGTCGTGCTTTTCTCAGAGACCCCATCTCATAATACTCCATAAGACGTCTGGGGTGGGTAGGGATAATATCCGCCATAGCTGAGTAGGACAAAAATCCTATGTATTAGCTGTTTGGTTTACTCAACGTTGAAGGATACAGTGTTCCAAAATATTGTGCACCTTATCTTTGTTCCCTTGAAACTTGCTCTGCAATTTTCATTAAACAAATGTCCAAAAAGGAGGATAATAACACCGGAACCGGTGGAGCTGTACCCGATGATGTCGCAGCAGCTTTTGATTATACAGGTTTTAATGAAACTGATGAAAATGTGAAAATCATCGCTCCAAATTTAAGGAGAGCCATCACTCTAAAACTTATAAAACATGGCCTAAACACCAAGAGGTGGTAGATCAGTTTTTGTGATAGAGGCACTTGAATCTCACCAGGTATTCTACTCATGGATAGTATTCCCAGCATCAAATCCAGTAACTAAAACGTTTAACTTCTACAAAGAAGATGAACCACCTGAGGAATATATTCCTTTAGAGGATATTGAAATTCCACTCAAATACCAGGAGCATGATCTCTTGTTTAAAGGCGCCCTAAAACATTACAATCACATTACCAGGCTCGGTCCACTAGGTAGACCAGGAGCAACATGGCCAATTTTAGCCGGCTACACACCTCATCCGGACATTGAAGCAATGTCAGACGTAGAATTACTTAATCAGTTACAAAATTTAATAGAATTACACAGTTAAACCACAACTGTCTGAAAGTCCTGAAAAGACCTTTACTAAAAACAATCCTACCTCTTCTAAAAAGAAGTGGGAAAATAACTACATTCAAAAGAGAAAGATTCTCAATCCCGAGGTAGGTCTCCTCAAAAGGAGCCCTCTGAAAGGAGGTATAACCTCAGGAATAGGGATAATTTGAGAAAACCTGACAGGTATCAAGATACTGATACACATTCCTCTCGTACCTTTCAGATATCGTCACAGACATCCGAAAGAAGAAGACGGTCAGATCGAGAAAAAAAAACGCATGAAGTCCAAAGACGATCTACACGTTCAGAAAAATAAACAAAAACCTAAATTCTCCAAGAAGAAAGTAGCAGGTCTGAAGATAAGACATGCCGAGGATCCTGAGAACACAACTCAAGAATGGATAATGGGCTCAGACAATTTTGGACTGCGCAGCAGAAGTAACAATATCTCGCCAGAACCTGAAGGGACTTCTGGAGACAGTGGACTTGAATGAGGACATTCAAGTTGTGACTGTAGACACCAGGGTTAGCTCTCCACATAGGTTATATGAAATAACACCATGCTATCGCAGTATTATTTTATCTTACTGCTAACGCTGTACATATTTTACTTCGCATTCTTTCTTACGATTGTAGCAGTTCATATCTCTTGCACGAGAAATAAGACTGTTCAATAAACCCTTTTTATTGAAACGCCCGTCTATCTATTTCTCTGTAACTCTGTAGAAACGAAGCATGCACGATTGACTGAGTAAAACTGTTATCGATTGTTTCCACGATTCTGAGATTGTTCCGATTCTAAGGGAAACAAAGTTGTCGTGTTTATGCGGTTGTCAGAAACGAATTCCTTGTTTATTCGAGAAGTTTCTAGTGACCTCAGATTTAGCTGGCACACACAAGTAATTAAGTTTAATGTACTTGATAGAGACATATTGACCTCAGTCCTATGTCAAAGCTATAGTGTATATTATTCCAATGCGCATGGCCTATCAGGAATATAGGACCTACACTCCATGGCGCCCAACGGTTTGATAAGGCACTAATTTAACGCTAGATACTGAAGTAACTCAGTCGTGCTTTTCTCAGAGACCCCATCTCATAATACTCCATAAGACGTCTGGGGTGGGTAGGGATAATATCCGCCATAGCTGAGTAGGACAAAAATCCTATGTATTAGCTGTTTGGTTTACTCAACGTTGAAGGATACAGTGTTCCAAAATATTGTGCACCTTATCTTTGTTCCCTTGAAACTTGCTCTGCAATTTTCATTAAACAAATGTCCAAAAAGGAGGATAATAACACCGGAACCGGTGGAGCTGTACCCGATGATGTCGCAGCAGCTTTTGATTATACAGGTTTTAATGAAACTGATGAAAATGTGAAAATCATCGCTCCAAATTTAAGGAGATCCATCACTCTAAAACTTATAAAACATGGCCTAAACACCAAGAGGTGGTAGATCAGTTTTTGTGATAGAGGCACTTGAATCTCACCAGGTATTCTACTCATGGATAGTATTCCCAGCATCAAATCCAGTAACTAAAACGTTTAACTTCTACAAAGAAGATGAACCACCTGAGGAATATATTCCTTTAGAGGATATTGAAATTCCACTCAAATACCAGGAGCATGATCTCTTGTTTAAAGGCGCCCTAAAACATTACAATCACATTACCAGGCTCGGTCCACTAGGTAGACCAGGAGCAACATGGCCGATTTTAGCCGGCTACAAACCTCATCCAGACATTGAAGCAATGTCAGACGTAGAATTACTTAATCAGTTACAAAATTTAATAGAATTACACAGTTAAACCACAACTGTCTGAAAGTCCTGAAAAGACCTTTACTAAAAACAATCCTACCTCTTCTAAAAAGAAGTGGGAAAATAACAACATTCAAAAGAGAAAGATTCTCAATCCCGAGGTAGGTCTCCTCAAAAGGAGCCCTCTGAAAGGAGGTATAACCTCAGGAATAGGGATAATTTGAGAAAACCTGACAGGTATCAAGATACTGATACACATTCCTCTCGTACCTTTCAGATATCGTCACAGACATCCGAAAGAAGAAGACGGTCAGATCGAGAAACAAAAACGCATGAAGTCCAAAGACGATCTACACGTTCAGAAAAATAAACAAAAACCTAAATTCTCCAAGAAGAAAGTAGCAGGTATGAAGATAAGACATGCCGAGGATCCTGAGAACACAACTCAAGAATGGATAATGGGCTCAGACAATTTTGGACTGCGCAGCAGAAGTAACAATAGCTCGCCAGAACCTGAAGGGACTTCTGGAGACAGTGGACTTGAATGAGGACATTCAAGTTGTGACTGTAGACACCAGGGTTAGCTCTCCACATAGGTTATATGAAATAACACTCCGGATGGTGGAAGACATACCAAGAAAAGTGAAAGCACTCTTTTGGGAGCATCTTTCAAGGGGTTATGACATACTTCTAAAAGAATGGGACTGGCCACCAGAATTTGTCGAAGAGTGTCCACATGGCGAAGACATCATTATGCCAGCCTTCTCTAACCATGTTCCAGTACATTTGAAATATACTTATGCCAGGAAATGGGCAGTGTCCCTACCACCAGCACTATACCAAAATAATGTAGGATGGGATGAGGACTCACCTCACCATAAGATCCAGTTAAAAAATCAACCGACTTCACAGGGGCAGTTTCCAATAAGCAAGAAGCTAAAAAACAGGTCAGGGAGATCTTAGATTAACTTGAATACCAAGGGATGATTGAAACATGCACCTCATCAATGAACAATCCTTTGTTTCCTGTTTCCATACCAGACAATACATATAGTCTAGTTTTGGATTACAGACACTTAAACTCTTGTTGTAAAACATTTGCAGTGCAAAATGCACATAGTACAGCATTAATGAATAACATTGTGCGTAAAAAATACAAAACCACATTAGATATTTCTAACGGTTTCTTTTGTCAAAACATAGCACCCGAAAGCAGGTATTTTACAGCTTGAACTATCAAGTGAAGGTAAAAGCCTGGCAGCCAAGTTTTTAGAAAAATGTGCGCTGCTGCAACCTCCGAAAAACAATGAAAAACTTACAGTCAATTCTAGGTTTCCTAAATTTTGGAAGAACATACATTCTAAACTACGCAGAAAGGGTTAAACCTCTCTACGAATTAATCCAACCTGATTTTAGAATCACACATTGGACACGGGAACATACAGATATCCTGCATTCACTTCAAGCTGACATGTTAGCAACAAACATTTAGAAACACGCGTAAACGTACGCAACTTAGTGATCCGAATCATTCAAGGTCAATGCGGATTCACCTACTTAACTTTTAACGAAGGTGAAAAGGTACCAATTGCATACAAATCACATTTGTATACGCAAGCAGAAATGAAATTCACATGGACAGAAAAAATTCTGAAAGCAGTTCAAACCGCTGTAGCAAAAGAAAGAGCCCTAGCACAGGGGAAACACATTATGGTCATAACCCCTGTACCAGCCTTAGAGGCAGTTACAAAAGCGAGTATTCCGAATGCAAAAGCTTTACATTCAAGATGGATACAATTGGTTAATTCTCTTGCTGCAACTGATGTTGAATATGTTTTTGATCCTTATTTGAAAACACAAGCATTTCTGCAATACGAACACGAAATTCCTCTGCCTACTGAAATTCTCCCTCATGACCAGTACGAATTTATACTTTATACTGATGGATCTCCACAACCCGCTACGGGGGTAAGCAAGCTTATAGTGCAGCATGCGCGAACGTTTAAGGCAAGATGGCAAATTCAGACCAATGGTCACAAAAACGCAATCTCTAGGAGATTGTACAGCTCAGCGAACTGAACCACAAGCATTTAAAATGGCACTTGAAAATACGGATCGCAAATTCCCCACACTCATAGTGTGCGATTCTTTTTATTGTGTTCAATCATACAATGAATATTTACAGAATTGGCTTCAAAATGGTATCAAAGATGCAAAAGGTGGCACAATCAAGCATAAAACGCTTTGGGAACAAGTAGTTCAGTTGCGAAACGGACTACAAAAGACTCACGTGATACACACGCTGAGTCATCAACGTGATGTCGTTCACGTTGAAGGGAATTCATTGGCTGGTGAAGACGCAAAAGGGGCTGTGCAAACGGCTTCCGTAGCTGCAATCACTCGTTCAAAAAACGAAAATAGACAGTGAAATAATACTGGCTGTCAATGCTTCAAGCGAAGGCAGCGGTGCAGCGTTACCTAAAAAGTTTCCACTCAAATACTCATATATAATTGATGCGAACAGCGTTCCGTTTGCTCGAATCCCTGGAGTGGGGGATAGGGTAATACCAAACATGGAACGAAGAGCAGCTTTGATTTACGAAGCACATCTGGGAGAGGGTCTGACACATCAGGGGATCTCTAAAACAATTTTAAACCTGAAAGAGATGTACTGGTGGCCAGGAATGAATACACTGATTCACACTTTTATCAATGAATGCATAGACTGCAATAGAGATCGCAGTACAGAACGCCACCGGGTACCAGTCTGTAACGTAGACAGCCCAGTACAGACACCATTGTTAGACAGCATTAGACTATCTACATGCAGCCATCCCTATGGACGAATGCAGTCCCACAATCACTAAATCAAGGTTCCTTTGGATGTGGCCTCAGCACTCGGCTGACTCTCGAACTGTTATAAAAAAAAAAGAGTACGCAATTCGCACACTACATTCTGACCAGGGTCCTGCGTTTAGCTCTCGAGCTTACAAAGAAGCCATGGCCAGTTTGGGTGTAGCATTGCGGTATTCTTCTCCATTCCATCCTGAGGGAAATTCTGTTGTGGAAAGAAAAAACTGGGACATAAAGCAGTCTATAACAGCTAGGGTATTAGGTTCGGGTGATGGGTGGGTCAAGCATCTTTCTGGGGTCCAACGCTCATTAAACAATTTGCCAAGAAGTTCTCTAGGATGTGTCACTCCATATGAAGTCCTATTTGGAACTAGAATGTTGATTCCAGACCTTGACATGAAAGGCACAGTGGTGGAAAATAAAAAAAATTGATATCAAAGATCGTTTGGCTGTTTTACAGGACTTAAATGAACTAAGATCAAACCAAAGTAACGTGTTCCTGAAGCCAAACACCCCTGGGCGGAAAGCAACCGTCCCAGCAAGGCCTGTCTGGATCCCAAAGCTTGGTGATCTAGTCAGTGACAAGATTGCAGACAAGAAGGAATTTAGGCCTTCTTACAGACAACCGGTACCTGTCCTAGCAATCCACGGATCAAGAACAGCACTACTGCCGCCCCTTGCTGGTAAAAAGGAGAAAAGATTTGTGTCCATCGACCTAATCAAACCACACTATGTGGCCGATACTAAGCAGTAGGCCAAGTGGACTCCAACAATGTAGCAGACACACTCCGCTAGCTACAATCCAAGAGGTTCAAACTGAGAGACTCCTCACCTTTGAAGATTCTACAGTGAGAAATAAAGGACTAAGGAACAAAGCTATGGAACTCGTCCCTCTTGAAGCCCAAATAACAGTTCGTCCTGATACACATGTCTACAACGAAGTAACAAGTGATCAACTGGTTCCAGCTATTTCATCGAATCCTGATGCGATTCCAACCATTGACAGAACTGCCTCTGGCTATTTCATGAACTTTGATACGTTTTCTGAGGATCCAAGCGAACCTGAAACGACGCCAGCACAAAGAACTTTCAAAGAACAAGCAACAGACTTTTTTCATCTCATGAAAAAGACTTATCTGGTTTCACCATGGATTGAACTATGGATTGTTTTGGGAATATTCTTTCTACTTCTGGTAATAACTCTGGGTATGCTGATAAATGAAAGATATATTCAAATGGACACAGCAAGTAAAAGAGTGAACTTACTTCTCCATCCACACAAATCATCCCATCGTGAAGCAAGAGACTTGTCAGCAGTGAACATCACAGCCGTTCCTATACCAGAGGGTATAGTTTGGGACAGAACTGAATATGACATTTTTCGCCCGTCAGAACATTTGAAGATTCCACACTTATTTAAAATTTCATTAAGTGACTTTATTACCTCTAGTACCTTTTCTGATGATTGGGACTTCGAGACTGTTAATAATATGATGTCTGATCTAGAGATGTCTGCAGTATTCACAAATCAAGAATATTTAGAGGGTTCATCAGACTATGAACAAATGTATTGTTATAACCACTATGGTCATCATTTCTTGTATAAAACTGCATCACCTAGAAATGTATTTATGTATAACCAATGGGACCATTGTCCTACACCTCCAAAGGGTAGCTCAAAAACTTTTGCAATGAAATTTCCATATTTTTCGGGGGTCAACTTATCAAATACAGAATCGTTTTATTTTAAGAATGTGAACCAGACAGGAACTAAAAATATGTTAACCAATACAAAACAGATTTATTCTGCAGCCTTTGTTGCCCAACTGTCTAGACAGGGTTTCGACTTTTGGAGAGACAACATTGAGACAAAATCTGTCTGGGGTACAAAAGATTGGAAAGTGCAGGGGGTAAAAGCTTTGTTTAGAGCCTGTATCATCCCTGAGCAAAATATGTTTTTGAATGGCACTGTCCAACAGACGTCTTGCCTTGGGTTAGCCAAGATCAAAGACATGAACACACCGACCATACCTATACCTGCAAGCAATAGCACTACACGGGAAGAGATCGACGTACATAATATTTTGCATCACAACAGATCAGATCCAGAATTGAAAAATGGTTGCTCTGGCCCACAGACACAAAAAACTGTCAAGATCGATTCTTGAACAAAACACAGGGTTTCACTATCAATAGGCCAGACCCGTGCTATGTTCAAAGACAGCATCCAGGGGTAGTAACAACATACAGTGTAGGGAAACTCTTCCTTGATTGGCTACAGAAAGCTACACTGCAGGATGTAAAACAACACTTATCTTTACTTAAAGAAGGCGCAGACCTTAGGGAATTCTTGCTAGGACCAAGAAAACCGCGTCAAAAACGTTTCATATATGCCGGTATCTACGTAGCTTATAATGAAATATGGAAGATTACCCAAGCAGAGACTGCAGAACGAATACGAGAAATTGATCGTATCAATTTAGAGAAATCTCTCTCTGTAGTAGACTATGTGTTAACGACTTTGTCGTCCAGGATATATTCATTGGACAGCATTGTGTCTTCTGCCATAGACATCATGGAACAAGACTTGGTTATGTTGCAACATGGTCAGTCTCAATTACGTTCTATAATGCTATTAGGCTGGACGCCTCAAAACTTGCATGCAGGCTATGTGCCTTGTCGTTTAATCAACACTACGTCACTGTTTTCAGAATTCAATCTCACTGATAAACGGATCAGACTGGAACAAAGGGGAGCAGAGTATACGGTGCTGAGCATTGAAAAACTTGAAAAATTACCATTCACAGAGGCAGAAAAAACAGCGACAGAGTGGATCATACATGGTAAAATTACTTTGCCTGTTACAACTTTCCATTTTCAGTATTGCCTAAAACATATACCAGCAGGCAAATATGAAAGGTTGGGTAAAGAATACATCAAGACATCTTGGGATTTACCCTACACACATAGATGTTGGAGTGGGGGGCGTGAAGTGTTTCTTAGCAGTACAAACTGTGAAAACGCACTAAGCAGTTCTCTCCTTTGCCAGGGTATTAATTTACACGGGGCTTGCAATGGTTCCACTACAAACTTATCCTGTCACCTGCAAGGCTCACCAGCTGCAGTGATTAATCCAATGTTTGGACTACTTTCAAATGGAAGTTAACTCATGTTGAATGATCACAGCTGCTGTGGCATGTTGCCAGGTATCCCATATCTAGTAACGGTTACATCCAGGGTCACTTGCTGTATGCAAGTCTTGTTTCCACAAATACAGGCAGTCAGGGAGTTGCATCTATGGCCTTCACTGAACATCTCTTCTATATGAATTGATACTCTAAGCAGAATGAATGCCATTCTTTTACAACAAACTGTGCCACTGACCTCGTCCAAAAAAACCTATGATCTCCAAGTCGCAAGGACTTCTGACGAGATACATACCCTTTTGTATACAAACTGCCCTGTACATTCCTCAGAAATGTTAGGTCGTATCTTAAACATTTCTTATACGAGCGGTATTCTACATGTATTTACAAACGTATGTGCAGGACTGTTAGCACCTTTTCAAGCAGTCCTCGGCATATTTCCAAACTTCGTGCACTCTGTGTTTGGCGGACTGCCGCTCCTTTTTGTACTCGTGGCAGGGATCCTATTTTTTCTCCTACTGCTACGATATGGCAAGCCAAATGACCAGCACCACCCAATTCACCATGGAGAGAGCTCTATTGGAGATGAAGTGTCGTGAGCTCATCGTCGAAATTTTGGGTTTACCTTGTCTACGAGAATTAAACACCACTGCTGGACCCAGTAACGGCCCATGCTCTGTGTTAACAATCCTGATGACGGCATTCATTGAGATCTCACAGACACAAATTGCTACTGCTGAGGTATGAGAAGAAACATCAGGCACGCAGGTAACATCCGATTCGAACATTGCTGATGCGGCCAAAGAAACCTATGACTTACAAGTCGCAAGGACTTCTGCCGAGATACATGCCCTTTTGAATACAAACTGCCCTATACATTTCTCTGAAATGTTGGAACGTATCTTAAACATGTCTGATACGAGCGGTATTGTACTTGTGTTTAAGACCGTGTGTTCAGGACTGTTAGCACCTTTTTAAGCAGTCCTCTGAATAATTCCCAACTTTGTGCACTCTGTGTTTGGCGGACTGCCACTACTTTTTGGACTCGTTGCAGGGATTCTATTTTTGCTCCTACTGCTCCGATATGGCAAGCCAAATCATCAGCATCACTCCGAGCACCATAGAGAGAGCTCTATTGGAAATGAAGTGTCGTGAGCGCATCGTCCAAATTTTGGGTTTTCCTCATCTACGAGAATTAAATACCACATGGTTTCTGTCATTCAGACCAATCTGGCAAGATTGCATCTTACCTGTTCTACGCTGCCTGCTTTGCGGTGAAGAATGCGTGCTAGATATCTGTCTAACATTTCCATCAGTCATGCCTACGGATATCGATACTCTGCTGGACCCAGTAAAGGCCCATGCTGTGTGTTGTCTCCAGCGGCTACCAATCCTGATGACGGCATTCATTGAGATGTCACAGACGCAAATTGCTACTCGTACCTCACAAGAGGAAACAACAGGCACGCAGGTAACATCCGATACGAACATTGCTGATGCGACCAATGCTGAAGGCGTTGCTTCTCATCTATGTGCGGTTAGTCTTCTAAACGAGGTAATCCAACTCTTACCTACAACGGTAGATGACTTTTTGTCTACAGGATTAGACGATTTCATGTTTTCTCCACCCTCCTACTCTGCCTTTTGATTCAGCACACAGTGTACCGGGAAGACTCTAATTTGGCCTTCATTTTTCAAAACAAAGACTAAACTTGGAACTTTTTCCTATGATTAATTTTTTTTTCCAAATTTGAATTTTTCTTTTTATGGCACAGTAGTCTGCTTATAGTAGAACTATTCATAGAGAACATAAGTCTTTGATACACTTTTAGAGACTATATGTCACCTTGTCAAACACAATTGATTTATGTAACTTGACATGAAGTGGTTTCGGCTTTTTTCTTCTGTATTTACGAGCCATTTCATAACATATATATGTATGTTCATTCATTTAGCATTCAATGTAAATATATGCTTAGAATAAAACATTGCTTTGATATGTACAGCACCAGTGCATTTTTATGCATGGCTACAGTTTTTATGCATTTTACAAATGTATTTTTAAACATGTTCTTAGCCATCCATATGTAGCTATCTTTTAGATATGTTTAGCATGTTTAAGATTTAGTAATGTCGTTCATACGAAAGTGGAGTGGGTGATGTGTGTCGATTTAGATACCGTATATAGGTTTCCCGATTTATGTCCTTATATAGGCACAATTCGCATTGCCCATATTTGGGCATAGAAATCCTACCCTTATTTAAGCATTATCCATGCTACCCAAATACAGGCATGGCCACCTACATCCGTTCATCTACGTCACAACGAGTTCTTGGAAAATCAGACTCTTAAGCCTTTAGGACTTCCCCGTGCTTGGATATTAACTTCTCCAAGAACCATTTATTATGCATGAACATCTATTCCTTAGGGGTTCATTCATGACGTTCTTCTGCCCGACTTTTACGTCAATGCTGGCATTCCTAAACACCTTCAAGGTATAAATATACCTTCACTTACCATGGCAAACCACGGTTCGACTGCATACTTGCATGACGCGGCTCACCATGGCAAGTTCGGAAGGAAGTCAAGTCCCCGCCTGACGCACTGACCAGATGCTGTCATCCTCCTCGCAGAGAATCCAGCTCCAGTGTTCCTGACTCCCCTTGCGGGTGGTTAGAGATCGAGACTCGGAAAGAGATTCCAACCTCACCCATTCTAAGGTATGGAGCGGACTAGAACCTAGAGGGAATTTTAGCAAATCTTGGCAACTATAGCTAAACTAGACTATAGACAAACAGCACCTACTTCTTACCTCGTACTACACTTAGGTTAGGTACACTGGGGTAGAACTAGCTAGAAGCATCAGATGAGTATTAACATTTTAGCCTGTGTTATTTATGTATGTATTTTATGGATATCTGTCATAGCTACACACCATGCTATCGCAGTATTATTTTATCTTACTGCTAACGTTGTACATATTTTACTTCGCAATCTGTCTTACGATTGTAGCAGTTCATATCTCCTGCACGAGAAATAAGACTGTTCAATAAACCCTTTTTATTGAAACGCCTGTCTATCTATTTCTGTGTAACTCTGTAGAAACGAAGCATGCGCGATTGACTGAGTAAAACTGTTATCTATTGTTTCCACGATTCTGAGATTGTTCCGATTCTAAGGGAAACAAAGTTGCCACGTTTATGCGGTTGTCAGATACTAATTCCTTCTTGTTTTTTTGAGAAGTTTCTAGTGACCTCTGAGTTAGCTGGCACACACAAGTAATTAAGTATAATGTACTCGATAGAGACATATTGACCTCAGTCCTATGTCACAGCTATAGTGTATATTATTCCAATGCGCAGGGCCTATCAGGAATATAGGAACTACACTACAGTATGACAGCCCTGGCCCTCCAAGACGCACACTTGCACATCCTGATACACCCAAAACACAGCTAATTCCTGCTCTTCAAGGTAGCCCGAATCCACTACAAATTTAAAGTTCATCCATTCGGACTAAAATCCGCACCATGTATTTTCACCAGGATGATGCCCTAGTGGCAGCCCATCTCAGACAGAATGGAGTCCAAGTCTTTCCATATTTGGACGATTGGCTCATAAAAGCCTCCACACTTCAACAAACAGCAACAGCTACGTCCACATGCCTCCCATTGTTACCCAGACTCGGTCTCACAATTTAACCATCAGAAATTGTACTTATAGCCAACATCAACTTTGACATTCTTGGGAGCATTCCTTGACACTGTACAAAACAAAGCCTTTCCCTCTGTGAGAAGGAACGAGGAATCGAGCGGGAATCCACCATGGCTGACATCCTAAATCTTGCACACGAGACTGGTAGTGCTCAATTGTTTCTTGAAAAGGAGGCGGGGGAGTGGCCACACCCTTCGGGAGGTCAGAGGGAAGATGAAGAGAACGGTACGCCGATGGGGTAATTGCATGGAGGACAGGACGCCTTGGAACCCAGCTTGATCGACGAACAAGAGCAGGAAGAAACCAACAAGGGAGAAACAGAGGACCAAATCATCAGAGGAACTACAGCAACGTGGAAAGGTGGCGAGATGGTCGGTTTCCCTGGAAGACATGTTGCTGGACCAGGCTGGCGGAGGGAAGCAGGCTGCTTTCCAAAAAAGGAGAGAGGGGAAAATCCAGACAAGCCAGAACTTCTGTGTACAGCCACCCAGCCTGGTGGCCAGGAGAGTGACACAGATGCCCCAGGTCCCAACGCCACAATTTGGGTCATGGCCAGAGGCTAGTGTCGGCAGGGCAATCCTTTTGGTGGGGTTGGTGGGGCACCACAAGAGTCTAAAGACTTGTTTGGGAAAAGGAGAGAAAGAAAAACATGCAGTAGCACCATGGTGACTCTTCCCTCATTCCCCCTGTGCATATACACATCCTGAGAGGTGAAGGTGGCACTGTGGTCGGGTGAAACATACATTTCTAATAGTCTGGGTTTTTTTTTTGGTTCCTTTATTTGTCCCGAGTGACATGACGCTTCCAGGACGCCTGAGAAGAGGGCCCGACAGCAGCATCAGAAGTTCCCCAGAGAGTAACCTGAGCATTCAGTCGGATAGGGAATTTGACAAAAATGGATTGTTATTTTGACCTAAATTAAAATATATTGTTATAACACATCCACTTGGTTTGTATCTCATCTCCATACACTACTACACCCTCCCAATACAAGCAAATAAAGATTCGACCTCTAGCTCATAGATTGCCCACAGAACAGTGCGTTTCTGTCCTGATCCACAAATTGCTCCTTGGAATGATTTCTTCCTGCATACCTCTTATTCCGAATTGCAGACTACAGATGCGTCCTCTTCAAGAAGAATTGAACAAACAGTGGCTCTAAGTGCAGGGGTCCTTCGAAGATCTCATTCAAATAACTCCCGCAATGTAAAAAGCTATGACTTGGTGGACCCAGAAATTCAAATCTGTTCAGAGATCCATCATATCCGGTAACAATTCGTCAGTATGTCATAACGGATGCCTCCCTGGAGGAATGGGGTGCTCACCCCCAAGACTTACAAATAAGCGGCAAATAGAGTCCAGTTGAGACAAAGATACACATCAGTCTACTGGAGCTCAAGGCTAATACCTTAGCACTAAAGTTTTTTCTCCCCAAGATAGCGCACTCATCGGTGCTCATATGCACAAACAATACTACTAGCATGTTTTATCTAAACAATCAGGGAGGAACACGTTAACCAGCATTTTCTCTTCAAGCGCAAGACATCTGGAACAGGGCTCTTCCACATCAGATACCACTCAAAGCTGAAAATGTACCAGGAGTGGCCAATATCCTTGCAGACTGATGAAGCAGGGCAATGTCCCTTACAATGAGTGGGAGCTCGACCAGCACATTCTGCACAACCTTCCACCATTGGGGCAAACCGAACTTAGACTTGTTTGCTAAGAAGGAGAAAAATAAATGCCCATTCTTCGCAAATTGGCATCCCCAAGAAGAGTTATGGGCCAATGCGTTTTTGATGAAATGGTCAGAAAACTATGCTTACGCTTTTCCACCAATCCCATTGGTTCCAAGGGTGCTTAACAAACTCAAGAGAGAGCCTTGCTGACTTCTCCTCATTGCTCCCTAGTGGCCCAGGCAGTTCTGGTTCGCGGTACTCCTGCTCCTGTCCGAATAACATCATGTTCATCTCAAACCAATACCAATGCTGCTGACAATGAAGGGCCAAGTCTGTCCTCTCAACCCAACATTGCTACATTTGTCGGCCTGGCTCCCAAGTTCAATGAGTTTGCCATGTTAGACATTTCTTTAGACTGAAGGGAAATCCATGCCAAAGCAAGGGGAGACACGAGGAACAGAACTTATAAATTCAAATGGAAACGCTCTTCCTTTGGTGTACTGAATCAAAGTTCTACCCTCTCACATCACCGTCGTAGCAAATCCTTCAATATCTGCTTCACCTGGTAAGATCTGGCTTTACTCATTCTTCCATTAAAGTGCACCTGGTAACAATTTCCAGGTTTAGACGATCCAGTAATGCTCCTTCCTTATTGTGTAGTCTAATTGCAAAACAATTCCTCAGGGCCTATTTCCTCCAGTAAGGAGACCTCCGCCATTGTGGTAATTGAATGTGGTGCTGGGACAGCTCTTGAAAATACTATTTGAGCCCACTCACAACGCAGAATTTAAGTACATTATGTGGAAAACTGATCTTCTTGTGGCTCTCACATCTGCCAAGAGAGTAAGTGACATCCAAGCATTTACTATTAAGGAACCTTTCCTTCAATTCAAGTTAGACAGTGTAATACTTTGGACAAATCCTAAGTTTATCACCAAGGTCCCTTCAGACTTCCACTTGAATGAGCCAGTGATTCTACGGACATTCTTCTCAAATACTCAAAACAGTTGCAGAAAAATCTCTACATTCTCTAGACGTCAAATGATGTTTCAGATTTCTTTTACCATTAAATCTGCAAAGCGGGTCAGTTGTTTCTGGCATATGGTGGTATCAGAAAAGTTCTCCTAGTTTCCAAGCGGACCATTGCCAGATGAATTGCATCCACCATGCAATGTTGTCACACACAAGTAGGAAAGCCACGGCGAGACATGGTCGAAGCCCACTCCACCAGAACTGTCTCCTCCTCTACAGGTCTTTTTACTGGGGTACCCGTCCAGTACACCTGCTGGGCAGCCTCATTGTCCAGCAGGCACACCTTTACGACAAACTATTGCCTGGGTGAGACTAATAAGACTGATGCGGCTGTGGAGCAAACATTGTTGTGAAATCTGTTTCAATAAGGTGAGCCTTTCATACCTTTTTTTCCCACCATCCACTTTGTATGATATTATTGTTCTTCACCTGATTTACTGCTTACTATTCTGATTCCAGCATGTAAATCTATGAAAGATTCAATACTGGAGAAGAAAATAAGTTACTTACCTGTAACTGTAGTTGTCCAGTATTGGTATCTTTCATAGGTTCTATGCGATCCACCTCCTCCCCTGAGAGGTTCCCCTTGTAATATACAATATAATATTACACTTGTGCTTGAAAATCTGGGGGATTCAGTCTCTCTTGAGAGTGTTGTAGAGGGTGCTGTCGCCTGATTGGCTAAAGTTTGTAGTCTGGTCCTTTTTTTTAAAAGGACAGAGATAGGTTATAAAACCTATGGTTCATTGCCATTCTGTCTATTGTAGTAATACACATTCCTTTATATCTGAAAGAAAGACGTAGTGATAGATTCCTTTTCTTTAGATTTACCCCCAGGGGTCATTCTAAGGTAAGGAATCTATCACTAACTAATGTTTCTTACAGATATATCGTTACCGAAGGTAAGTAACTTGTTCTATAGTACCGTTGGACCCCTACTTCGATGACGGGGAAGGATTCAAGCATGGGAATTTATGAAAGATCCAATACTGGAGAAAACTATTTTACCAGGCCTAATTTATTCTTCTTTGGCGACAACTTTCTGTGTTTAATCAATGCCTCTCCATACAGTTGTGGAACAGGGGTACCCTTTGCTTCTATAGGGTGTTACTTAGTGTTTCTCTCATGCAGTGGCACTTCACATTTATAACACCCTGTCTTCAGGACTAAAAGGCCTGCCAGAGGAATGATTTATTGATTTTAAGTGTAGTGACCTCATATATAAGGAAACTTACATTTTTTGTAAGAGGTGCAAGCACCAACTCACACAGGCTGCAGTGGCAGGCTTGTCACAGTTTGGTCTCTCATGGGTTGCACGATACATGCTTCAGCCCATGAGAGACCCCTGGTGTACCTATGCCCTGGGTACCTCAGAACCATATACTAGGGAATTGCAAGGGTAAACCAGTAGCCAATTGTGGAGGTACAGAAGTACTGACCATGGTCAATTTAGGGAGGAAGCAAACTCACTGGGGTCCTGATTAGCTGGATCCCAGTCAGACCAGTAAAAAAAACATACTGACACCAGCAAAAAGTGGAGGTAATCATGAAAGCAGATCCTACTTTCTTACACAACTCCCCTCCCAACGAAAGTAGTTGAGACTAACCTTGCCCAGTTGAGTCTTCATTTCTAAGTGGAAATATCTGGAGAGTCCGTCTACGTTGGCATGGTTACTCCCAGGTCTATGTTCCACAGAAAAGTCCATCCCCTGTAGAGAAATGGACCACCTCAATAGTTTGGGATTTTCACCCCTCATTAGTTTTAGCCATGAGAGGGGCTTATGGTCTGTCTGAGCAATGAAGTGAGTACCAAACAGGTATGGCCTCAACTTCTTCATGGTCCAGACCTCAGCAAAGGCCTCCCTCTCAATAGCTGACCAATGCTTCTCCCTGGGGTCAACCTTCTGCTTATAAAAGCTGCTGGTTGCTCCTGGCCATCTGCATTAAGTTGTGATAGAACTGCACCTACACCGTTCTGAGAAGCATCTGTCTGAACAATTAAGGTTTTGAGTAATCAGGAGTTTGCAGAATGGGAGCAGTGCACATGGCCTGCTTCAGGTCATCAAATGCCTTCTGACAGCTAACTGTCCACTGAACTTTCTTAGGCATGGGGGCGTGGTCTCGCCAGTGGCAAGATGGCTGTGCGCTGAGCGAGCTCTGCCAGCCGAGCCTGATAAATATACCATCGGCCATCAGAGGGAGGATCTTGGCCTCCCACCACTACAGCAGGCATCGTGAATCCTCATAGCAGGCCCCGGGGGCTTTAAAAAGAATTTCTGCTGAGCTGTTCCTGTGCTTGGGCCTGCCACTTGAGCTCTCGCCAGAGATCTGCCACCTGGGCCGACCGGGCCCGCTCCGCAATACCTCTCCTGCTGCTGCCGAGGGGTGAGTCCTGGCTGACCCCCCCCGTGCCCTGCCTGGTGCCGTGACCCCCCTCTGGGTCCATCCACTTGAGCGGCTGCAAAGTTGCCTGCCCAGCACCCCCGCCTGTTGATGGCGCGGGCACTGGGGATGTGAGGTGAGAGGGAGGCCTTCATCTTCCAGGGCTCGGGCCTGCCTGACACCCGGACCCAATCTGGCCAGCGGCGACAAGTGTGCCTCCAGGAGTGGCTAGAGTTGGCGGGCTGCGGTGGTCATGGGCCGGAGACCGGGGTCGCCACGGGTGGGACCGCGGCACGGCTCCGGCGCTTATCTGCACCTGGCCCATTTACTTGCCTCGCCCCGGTCTGCTAAGGCCGTAGCTGAAGATGAGGCGGCGGCCTCATTTGCCTCCGAGCCCAGACCCTGCCGTGCACCTGGACTCGCTCCCGCTTGTGGCGACATGGCGCCTGCCCACTGAAGACGGCCCTGGTTATGGGGTTGAGACGGCGCCCGATCAGAGCCTCAGGTGAGGCCTAGCATGACCTGGACTTCCCCTCCCCCCTGCTGGCTCCCTGGTCTATTCTCCTGCCCTCCCATGGCGACCTTCTTCTCCTGGCTGCTGTTCTAAACTGGGGGCCAGATATTATTTGCACCGGTGACCATCTTGGCCCACGTGGCAACGTACTCGGCTTTGGGATCCTGGCTGCTGCTTCGTCCTGTTCGTGCCAGAGGGACTGTCTCTAGAGCTACCTCCCTCCTACATGCCTGCCCTCAATCTACCTGCGGTCCGCCGTGTAGTGGTACATGGGCGGCCGTGTCTGTTTGGCCCGCCCCGCATTCCTTGACTCCCTTCTGAATTCTTCGTGCTGCACCTGCTGGCCTCTTTCCCCCATGCTCATCTACAACCTGCGCCAGCTTCGCTCAGAGCTGTCACACCGCACCCCCTGGACCCGGGACTGGCCCGCTCGACCCTGCGGCTTTGGGCCTTGCTGAACGGCCGCAGGCACTCCTGGTGACCCATCCTCCTCACCGCACCTCGGGTTCAACATGGGGAAAATGGACACACGACAGCCCAAGATTAACTTCGCGGGGCGGGCAAGGGCGGTGAGCCAGCCCCTGAAGTTTAAAATCAATAGATGCCACAATAGACCACCTCACATCCCACCTGGACCAGGTCAAGCAGAGGGTGGACTCTCATGACGCCCGCATTGCCCAGTTCGAATCCAGAGTCTCAGACGCGGAAGACGCCGGTGCCGAGGGTGCGCCGAAGCTCCTCAAAATGGACACAATTCTTGAAATTATACGTGCCAAAAATGAGGAATTGAAGGCATGCTCCCGACGGAGCAATATTCGACTCGTTGGCCGACTGAAAAGGATGAAAGATTACCTCAAATCTCCGATGCGTGACCTCTTCGGCCCCGTTCTATCCAAACACTTCATTATTGAACGGGCCCATAGTTTCTTGGTTCCCACCCCTACATTTACCCTTCCAAGTTTGGGTTCACTGGGTGGGGAAGGTTCTGATGCTCAACCTATTTAGGGGGTTGGAGTGGGGGGTGGGTGGATTTGGGTTTTGAGTCGAGGGCTCCGCTTTAGATGCTCTGTTTCTGGGGAATTGTTTTGTTGCCATTTTTGAATTGTTCTTGGCATGTTACTGCTCGCACTGGTTCTTTGCACTGGTCCTTTAGTCACGAACGTCTCAACACTACTCCTTTCTGGAGGCTGCATGGTTGATACCACCTTTTTGACATGGAACATAAGGGGCATAAATGATGGCTGGAACGGCGCCTGATGCATGCATACCTTATCAGACACAATGTGTATTTTTGCTTCCTCCAAAGGACCCACCTCCTCCCCGCCACCTCTCCTAGACTATGCTCCCGAAACTAGGGGGAATCCTACACCGCTTTTTACTCCAACTATGCACGCTGCGTCACTATCCTTTTCAGAAAAGGTCTCCCCTGGCGCAGCACCCACTTGTTCATTGACACAAACGGTCGCTATGTGATCCTTAACGGCACCCTCTACAACCAACCACTGATACTTGCTGCACTATGAATCAAAAGTTGGTCGCACTCTGCTCGTCACACCAGCAAGTTGCCCCAAGGAACTGTGGTCAATGTAGTGGCCTATGCCGCGGTGTATGTAGAAAAGTATGTGTCGCATTAGCCATCCCTGGACACGTGTTTCGAGGTAGTTGCCTCTCGTCAGCAGGGAGCAGGTCAGTGTAAAGGGGTGCCGCGTGGACTGCCAAAATGTAATTAAAACAGGTAGAGTACCTCTCATACTTGCTGCACTATACGGCCCCAAGAGGACGACCCCAGCTTCTTCACTCATGTCTGGCTAACCAAACATTGGATGGCTGGCGCTTCCCACTGCCAGTCGCTCCTAGGGCAATTATGGGACTTGATGCCTGTGGCAAGAAGACCTCCTGATATATGGGGCCCTCTCATTTCTTACCTTCAACGCTTGGCGAACCCTGATGAACATACTGACAACTCTCACACCATTGACTCACTGATCATGTAGAATGGTCCTGAGTAGAATGACCCCTAGATCTTGAAAATTGACTTCCACACAACGTTATTGCATTGGTTTTACCTCTCTTCTGATACAATGGGCTGGGAGACGCACCGGTGAAAATACATCTAACTGTCAATCATATTTATAAATGTACTCGATGCTATGATCTTTGCTGAAATCTGTTACATGTAACATGCCTTAATGTTCAATAAACGTTTTTGAACATTTAAAAAAAGAAAACTTTCTTAGGCATCATTTTGGAGGCAAAATCATTAAAGGGAGTTACTATGGACCCATTTCCCTTAACAAACCTGTAGTACCCAGTCAGGCCCAAGAAGGCTTTGACCTAAGTCTGGGTAGTGGGAGCAACCAGTCCATTATGATCTGTATTTTGCTGTCCAATGGTTGAACCTGGCTTCCACCCACAAGATGGCCCAAGTGCACATCCTTGCTCTGCCCTATCTGTCACTTTGTGGCCTTGATATTAAGACCTGCATTTTGTAAGGCCTCCAGAACATTCCTGAGGTGGACCAGGTGATCCTCCCAGGTGGAGCTAAAGACAGCAATGTTATCTGGATATGCTGCACTATAGGCTTTCAGACCTGTGAGAACGTTGTCTATCAACCTCTGAAATGTGGCAGATGCATTCTTCAAACCAAAAGGCATTACAATATATTGATAATGCCCACTAGGGGTTGAAAATGCTGTATTTGACTTAGCATCATTAGAGAGTCTGATTTGCCTGTAGCCAGCAGTCAGGCCAAATGTACTGAGATACTTGGCTGAGGCCAGAGTATCAATCAGCTCATCTGCTCTGGAAATTGGATGGGCATCAGACTGCATAGAGACCTCTATAGTCTACACAAAACCTCATCTTTCTCTTACCATCTTTGGTGTGAGGTTTTGACACAAGTATTACCGGACTCGCCTAAGGGCTACCTGAAGGTTCAATGACCCCCCCAACTCCAGCATCTTTTTGACCTCAGTCCTGATACAGTCTCTGAAATGGTCAGGCTGTCTGTAGATTTTACTCTTGACAGGCAGACTGTCACCTGTTTCCACTTCATGGGTACACCAGGGGGTTTGACTGGGAGTCAGAACAAGTTGGGAACCTATTTGAAGACTTGCCTACAATCAGCCTGCTGCTGGTAATTGAGGCTGCCTGCCAAGGCTACTCCATCCTCTGACCCATCAACAGGGTCATGAGAGAGCAGGTAAGGGAGAGGGTCACAATCTCGTCTTCGTGTCCCTCATCAGTTGTCATGAGCAAGTTCATGTCAACTCTGTCAATAAAAGGCTTTAGGCGATTCACATGAAGAACTCTGTGAGGACTTCTGGGAGTGCCTAGGTCAACCAATTAAGTGACCTCACCATTTTTCTCAGGGATAGTGTAGGGGCCACTTCACTTGTCCTGGAGAGCTGCTGGTGCTACAGGCTCCAACACTCACACTTTCTGTCCTGGCTGGTTAACAGTCCATACAGCCTTTTGGTCTTGCCAAGCTTTCTGAAGCTCCTGGCTGGCTTCAAGGTTTTTTCTGGCCTTCTTCATGTACTCATCCATACATGAACGCAGGTCAAGGACATAGTCTGCAATGTCCTGTTTAGGAGGTTTGAGAGGCTGCTCCCAGCCCTCCTTAACCACACACAATAGACCCCTAACTGGATGCCCAAACATAAGTTCAAATGGACTATAGCCCACCCCCTCTGAGGAACCTCTCTGTAGGCAAAGAGAACGCAGGATAGCAAGACATCCCATTTTCGCCTAAGCTTTTCTGGGAGGATCATTCACTTTAGGGTCTTGTTGAACCTTTCAACAAGCCCATTGCACTGTGGATGGTAGGGTGTGGTAAACCTATAGTTTACACCACACTCTTTCCACATTGCAGTTATGTAGCTATACATGAAGTTTGTACCTCTGTCTGACAATACCTCCTTAGGAAACACCACTCTGGAAAAGACACCAGGAAGGGCCCTGGCCACCACAGGAGCTGTAGTGGCCCTAAGTGGAAAAGCTTCTGGATGCCTAGTGGCATGGTCCACCACCACCAGGATGTAACTGTGTCCAGATGCTGGTGGAGGGTTTATGTGACCAACAATGTCCGTCCCTACCCTTTAAAAGGGAGCCCCAACCACTGTAAGTGGAATGAAGGGGGCCTTTGTGGTGCCACCTTGCTTACAGCTGGCTTGGCAAGTGACACAGGAGTGACAAAACTGTTTGGTATCTTCAGACACGTGGGGCCAGTGAATGCGAGGGACGAGCCTGTTCCAAGTTTTTCTTTGCCCAAGATGTCATGCAACGGAAATGTCAAGTGCCAGGGAGAGCAGAAAACCCCATAACTTCTGAGGTATAACCAACCTCCTGGTGGCACCAGGCTTCGGGTCTCTACTCTCAGAAAACAGGAGCCCATCTTCCCAATAGAGCCTATGGGACCCACTGACATTCCCTGCCTCTTCAGCAGCAGCTTGCTGTCTGAACTGTTCAAGAAAGGGGCAGGAGTTTGGCTCCAGACTCAAGTCTGCCCTGGAAGGGCCCCCTGTCCCAGGAACTCTGCTGTGTCAGGCCCAAGTTCCTCTGGGACAGTTCCTTCACATGGGCTGAGCTCATCTCCCTCAGTAGACTGATCCTCACTGGGAGCCTGGGAGGAGGATAATTCCTTACCATTCCTGCTCCTTCTCTTGGGAGCTAACTGGTCCATTTTTCCAGGATCCAGAGCTCCCTCACTGCCTAACTGTTTGGCCTGAGCCCTAGTAACAGCAAATGCACTGGCAGAGATTCCCATCATTTCTGCATGTTTCCTTTACCCCATTTCAGACTAATCTGAAGTTTCTAAGTCATTGCCCAGCAGACAGTCCACAGGTAGGTCTGAGAAAACCACTGTAATAATGTCGCCCTGCTGGGTCGGCCCCTTCCCTCCCCTTTTGTCCCTGCTGAGTAAAAATAGGGGCGGTAGGACTGTTTGGCGAGTTACTTTTCTTTGTTTTATTGTCAGCGGCCAATAAAGTTTTGGGTTGAAGAAACGGGGGAAAACAACATAAAGTAGTGTGGAGGCTTAAGGAAAATACAAATGTCCTTCTGCTTTTGAGGGTCAGTCGTCTCTGTCTTCACTTCTTGGTCCTGGACTGTGTTAACCGAGGTACAGCGGCTCCGGGAGACCAGTCGGGACAAAATAAGGGGAAAAAGAAAGACAGAAAACAAAAGGGGCTTTTAGATACTTGTCTATTGGTATACAAAGGGGATAGGGCTGTGCACACCGCCACCAGTGTCCCTAGCTGTGCCGTGCCTAGGGTGAGGGTTCTTTACGGTGCTCAGTCGGTTGTGGCCCTCCGACCCGCCCATCACTTCTTAATTGAAAATGAGGGAGTAAAGGCCACTTGCCTGTCTCCACGACCCTCCATGGCCGTGGTATGGGGAGAACCCGCCTCCTTCTCTTCTGGTGGAGGACCGGTCTCTTTTGCCTTGAGGGGGAGGGCGTCCCCTGTCCCCGTGGTACCTTTCTCTGCGTGGCCTCCTTCCAGCGCGTCCTTCAGGGCGTCCTCACTCGAGAATGGCGCTTCCGTCGCTGTCTTCTCCTCCTCCGCGTTCCTCGTCTCCTCCATGCATCGGCATCCTCGTCCAGCCCCGCAGCACTCTTCCTCTTCCGTTTTTACCATTCCGGCGGCAGGTGCTGCCCCCGCTAGACCACTGCTGTCTCTTCCTGTTGTGGCCGCGTCGGCGGCCATGTTGGGTGTATCGGTTACGGCCGAAACAGCGTCCTCATCACAACCACAAATCTTTTAGGGCCAATTACTCCTCCCCAGCTGAAATTCACAACTGCCAAGGAATAATCAGTCCTGAGATTGGTAAAGTTGACCAAGTATGATCAGATCAGGAAACACAAGTTTCTCTGTTACCATAATGACACTGGCCCCTGTGTCCCTGTAAGCCACAGCTTCCTGACCTTTGATCAGAGGACGTTGCTTGTACTTGTCAAAGTTAATTGGACTTACAAGTAAAGTTGCAAATTCCATGCCGCTGTCACAGAAGACAAGGCTAGCCTGAGTGGGAGTTCTAGACTAGACTATAAAAACCCAAGGTTAACCATATTAATCACTTGAGAGCACTACTGCTACTTATACTGGTGGTAGGAGTGCTAGTTGCCTTGGGGGCAGTAATAGCAGTTTCTTTTATGTAATCTTTAGAGAAAATGGCATCCCTTGCTCTGTGGCCTTTCTCCTTACACAGTTAATACCAAGGTTTCTTGCCAGAGGAAGAGTAGTTTTGGGATCCACCGTCAGAGGAAGATGTTTGGGGACCTTGTGAAGACTCCTTTTAGTCTTTGCCTTTCTACCCACCCTTCTCTTGGGCGTTAGAAGAATCTTGCTTCTTCTGGTCACCTCCACCACCATTGGTTTTCTACTTCACCCTGGTGCGGACCCGTTTGTCTGCCTTCTTTCCCAATTCTTGGGGAAACATCAGATCAGAGTCCAGCAGGTACCATCTCGAAAATGGCTGCAACGAATCCTATCATGTTTGGTATCAAACAAGTTGGAATCATACCCCCACACCGTAAACGGTGTGGGAGGTATGATTCTAAGCACTGAGAGAGCCCTCCGTTAGGCTCTCAGTGTTGCTGGTACCAGCCTTCTAGTGCCGGACAGCACAAAATGGTTGCTGCCGACCAGAGACACATATCTGCCCTCCTGCTGCTGAGCCAAATTTGAGCAGGGGAAGGCAGAACAATAGGCATCGTGTCACAGGGAGGTTTGACCACCTCCCAGACAGGATTTAGTGTATTAGGGCTGGGTGGGTGCACTTGCCAGTGCCTGAAAGTCTGCATGAGGGGCACATTTGGTGTCCCTGTTCATAGTCCAGTTCAAACCAATCCCTGGAGCTGTTGGCTTCGGCTCTGGCGAGAAACTGGACAAAGGACATGGGAGTAACCTCCCCCCTGTCCAGACCCTCAGAACTGAAATCACTGCACTTCTACCGTCTGGGCACTCTGGACTTCGCTCGACTTCATTTGGGGCTGACTCCCTTTCCCTCCCAGTCTGCGGCATCGTCTGTGCCTGTGCATCATACAGGAACCTTCCCAAGACCTGTGAAGCATCAAGGACAACCAAAGTAATCTCCCTTGGAGTGAAGGAGTCACTCCCCTGCATTCGCAGGCACCACAACGAAGACGACCGCTCTGCAGATCCCAAGCTCCTCCGGTCTCCTTGGGCTCTGCAACACAGGTGTTGCTTTTCCTCAGCTCCAGAGGCCTGCTCTACCCTCTCACAAAGTTTGAGGCCAGTAGTCCTTGTGGGGGTTGCACTAACCAAACCCCTGGGTACCGCGTCCCTTTGCAATTGCAAACGCTTATTGACATCTTTGCAAGAAGAACTTTGGGCTCCAAGTAGCCCCAACCTTGAGCACTTCCAGTGACCAGAATCTTCGGCCACACCGCATCGTGTGCATTGTGGCCTGCATCTTTTGGTGAGCTGCTGGAGGTCCTCTGGCTACTCCATTGCCTCCGGCCTGTGGGTCCACCTGAGGGTCACCTTTGTTTTCCTTGGGCCCCCCTGATTGCTCAGGGCCTGCCCTGACTCCCCTGCTTGTGGTGAGTCTCCTGGACCTTGCTGGTCCCAGCCGTGCACCTTCTTGATATCCTGCGTGGGTTGCATTTTCCAAGGCTTGTTGAATTGGCCATGCCCTGGAAGATGGGGTCCCCGGGGCTATATCGGCCTCAGGAGGGGCCTTCCTCCAAAATGTAAAAGTAAATAAAATAGAGGGCAGGCCCTGGGGGATAGGGTCCCTCAGCACTCGACATAGTTCGCGGGACAGCTCGGATCCGGTCCTGGTTGTCCTCAGCATCGCCTGGTCCTCGCAGTTGCAGAGTCAAGGTCACCGTCATCCTTCCTGAAGCACCTGACATCAGAGGGCATCCGTCTTCCAAGTCTCCTGGTCACTACTGAGTGACATAGACACTGTCTATGCTTTCAGGTACTCCTCGTCAAGAATCCAAGTTTGGATTCCTTCGAACACTTTCTCCTCGTCCTGCAGGGGCTTTTTCCTGAAGTCCTCCATTTGGTTTGAGGGCGGTTTCTGACGCCACTTCAAACCTATGCACCTGGCTTCCGTAGGATAGGTAACTTGGGTACCACGGTATCCACAGGTCGGGTGGCTCTCCAATCTTCTGTCTTCCACTGGGTTTGTTCAGAGTCCACTGGAAGGGTTCCTAATCTTTAAAATTCCAACTGCGACTTTTAAACATAGACTTGTACTGAGCATGCAATCGCGTTCACACACTGCACACGCTCTCCGTGAGGTCCCTATATACTTACCTTGGGTGGTTCTGTGGATCCCCAGCAATTCTACGTCCTCTCAACATTGTCCTGACTCGAGTGATGGTTCTTATACCACTTTCTTATTATATGGTTTGGTTCTCCACCCCCAGGGCCCACTGTGTATTAGTGCAATTTACTGGGATTTCTCTGCTTAAGTAGTGTGTGCTTTGTGTCTATCTCCGTGTAGGAGATACTGTAACGTACTAGAGAGTGTTCTATAATAAATACATATTTTTATACATACTTTGTGTGGTTCTTTTTCATTTAATCTCTACTACAAGATTACATTCTGCTTAAACAAGCTGCTTTACACTCCTTCAAGACTAAGCCTGAAGGCTGCTCTCCACAGCTACCACTTGGATTGCTTTCTAAGGTTGTCTGCGACCTCCTAAATCACCATAAGGGTTGTCTGGACTGGTGCAAGGTGCCCACTTACATTAGTGGACATCATATACCAGGCCAGCCTCTCACAGCCCCCTTATAGGTAATCCGACCCATTCCCTGGGAGATCAGAGTTTACCAGTGTGGGGTCTTCAGACTCCTCGTGGTCCTGCTCAAAGGTATTGTCACTGGGGTGAGGCACCCCTGACCCTTCTTCTTGAGCCCCACCCTTACCATAGTCAACCTGCCCTTCTGACCCTTAGGATTCTGAATGTCATGCTGCAGGAGCATCTCTAGGAGTGGCTCTTTGTTAGGGTTAGCACCTGTCTTTAACTTTCTGGATGTAGCCAGGGTCCTTCTTTCTTGGAACTTAAGACCACTGTAGCTAGATGGTTGGGACCCACTGGCATCTCCATATAAAAATCGGCTAAACTAGGTGTAGTGTGGTGTTGCACCTACCCTAGTGAAAAGTAAACTTTCAAAGACTGGAGAAAGGGTTGTGCTAGAACCTTGACTGCCAATCAAAAAAGTTCAGTAGAACTTACAACTACAAAAAGTATTTTTATATGTGCCTAATGCTAGTACTGGTTTTTCATCTAACCACACCTACATTTGCTGGTAAAACAGTGCAGGCTTAAATCTCCACTGTTGCACACCAATGTAGGAGGCTGGTTTAGTATATGGTGCTGCTCTTGCTCCTTACTGGGCACGGCGGCCAGGAGCCCTGGACCACGACATCCAGCCTCCTTTGCTGCCTGTCCGCTGCTGATGTCACCTGCAGGGAGGCACAATCAAAATCCCAGAGGGCTCCCGCAGCGTGGGACGCCTCTTGTTTGTGCTGCTCTTGCTCCTTGCTGGGGGCCAGGAGCCTAGAACCACGACATCCAGGCTCCTTTGCGGCCTGTCCACCGCCGACGTCACCCGCAGCGACAGGAGGCGCAATAAAAATCTCTGAGGGCTCCCGCAGCGTGGCACGCCCGTTGTTTGTGCTGCTCTTGCTCCTTGCTGGGTGCCGGGAGCCACGAGCCAAGGACCACGACATCCAGCCTCCTTTGCGGCCTTCCCGCTACCGACGTCACCTGCAGCGCCAGAAGGCGCGACAACAATCTTTGAGGGCTCCCGCAGCGTGGGACACGTGTGGGCGTGCCCGGACCGTGCCTGGCCAAAGCCCGGGCCAAGTGGGGGCCCATCAAAGCCCGGAAAAGGCTGGGCTTAGCCACCCCTCAAAGGTCTGTTGCTGAACTCTCCTGTAGTCACTATGAACCACGAACTAAGGTACTGTTTTTCCTCTCCATACTGATGCCTTGAGAGCTGTGGCTGATTGTGCTTGTCCGGTTTAGTCTACGCTTGCCTATCTACCTATTTTGTTCCTGCTCTTTGGTCCACGTCCTTTTTCTTTTCTTAACTATGCAAGAGAAAGGGTGCCCTAAGTCTCCAGTATGATACTTCCCCCCGCACCCACTCGACAATTGACAACTACCTAACCCGAGCTGTGGACATGGTTTCAAATGAGATTCGGCTGGTAGAGCGTCGCCTTTCCCTCACAACCGAAGAGATCACTTATATACCTATTGACCAAAGCTGTTGTGAGCTTCCTCTACCAGAGTGTATTGGTGATAACAAGCCCAACTGTAGCACCAAGTGGCCAGGTTTGTTCTGTGGCGCTCATTCATAATGTGGGTGACGACCTAGATTGTGTAGGGCTAACACCAGGAGGGGAGTCGGTGCCCAGTCCAACAATCATAGAGGGCGGCGACCAGTTTTGCTACTCCGAAGGGGAGAGTGTCCCGAGAGCTAAGCGCAGGTGGAAAACTGCCAAATCTACCAAGCCTAGAAATTCTGCCGCTACCAGCAAAATTGCCTCGCGTAATAAGGCTGCAGATGAAGACCTGATTGGAGGTTCAGTTGCGGTTAATGAAAATACCTGGTGTAAACTGAGCAAGTGTTTAGGTGATCTCTTGGACTCCAAGATTCACCCTATCCTCGAATGTTTAGCGATAATTGAATCCAAACTGGGGAAGCTGTTAGATTCCAGGTCTTCCATTTGTACTCAGTATTTGGCCTCTGATTTTACCCCTTCTATACCCGTTCAGAGCAAGGTTGCATTACACCCACATGACAATTTACCAGTAACCCAACCTGCTAAATAACGGATAGCCGGTGCCCCAAACCAGGCCTTCTTTCCTGTGATAGACCTTCCCCCAGCCTCTGCCCCATACGTCGTTGCATTGACAAACATCCCTAGGCTCACAAAAGACAAAATGGAAACCACCAGGGGCCTAATGAACAAATCCATCCATTGGCTGAATAACAATGTCTCAGGCAACTGGGACATATCTAAAGAGATCTTGATGGCAAGACGGGTGGGGGCATTGGGGGTGGGGGTAATGGAAACAGCGGAGATGTCATTGTGGTTAACTTCGGTAATCCAACAGTTGTCCAGGAAATACTGTATAAAGCAAGTATGTGAATGGTTAAAACCAGTCCTATTAAGATAGTCCCACTTGTTTTTTTATCATCACCTTGCAAATCAATCCTGTGCTCCTGGTAGTTTTGTTCCCTGTGCCTCTGTGTCGTCCAGACCCCCCCCCCCCCTCTAGTATCACTCCAACTGACCAATAGATTTGCCCCACTGGTTGGGCTGGAAGATATTGATTGACGGTTTAGGGAGTAGCTTGTCTGCTCCGGTTTCCAGGAGGTGGGCAGGACATTTAATAATTCAGTGCCTGTTGCCCAAATGCCATCCTCTCCCCGACAGAATTTTCAGCCCATGGTTCCTGGCTCAATAGAGAAGGGTGGGATCCCCTATACCCTCAGTTCCGCAGTACTAACAAATATTACCTTCCCCCATGATCATTTATGTGTAGGATCCTGTATTGCGGATATTGAGGAGGCTTCAGCTAGTTTAATCTCTGTTGTCCAATTGCCCATTGGTCCCTCACAGAATCCTTCCCCTTTAGGGGCCAGTGTGAACAAATGCTATGATGATGCTCCAATTGACAATGCATGCTTGAAATTTTTGAGCTGGAACATAGCGGATCTAGCTTCAAAGATTTCATTAGATGAATGGTGACCCTTCATCATGACTTACGATATAGTTTTAAGAAAGAAACTTGGGAGAGCAAGGACATTATATTTGACGGGTTTATGTGTTTTAGCCTGCCCGCTATTCCATCCACATCGGGCAGAACTAAAAGGGGTCTGTCGGCCTGGTTTAAAGTGGACATTGCAGGTTCAACTGTACAGTTATTTCAGGAACAGGGGGAGGTGCAGGCCTTTTGTTTTCATAAGTTATATTTGGTAAACTTTCATAATAATAATTTTTCATCCGAAGGTGACTTACAAGCCTATTTGGGCTAATGGATATGCTTGTGGAGAGAGAGGCTCGATTGGATTGCCCCCTTAAGTTACTGGTGGCGGGGGACTTTAATGCAAAATTGGGGCACCCTCTGTGAGAAAGTGCCATCTTTCTTGCATGGTATGCCCCCACGTTTTGCTAAATTGCTGAATGTACTTTGATTAAGTGTACCCTGGACTCCTGCCAATCAGGTGCCCAGGGCCTATGTTCCTTCCTTAAAACACACCAACTCCAAATTGGCAAACCCTAGCCACATGTCAGCCCCTGGTAAATGGTACCCTAGGTACCCAGGGCCTTGTGGCAAGGGAAGGCCTCTAGGGGCTGCAGCACTCATTGTGCCACCCTTAGAGGCCCTGTACCCTTACACACACACACTGCCTTTGCAGGCTGAGTGTCTGGGTGCAGGACAAAACAAATAGTCGACATGGCACACATCTCTGTGTGCCATGCCCATCACCTACACTGCCAAGGCATATATCAGTCACCCCTCTAGCTGGGTGCTTTACGCCTATGGTGTGGGCACAGGAGCAGGAGCCCTGTGCCCCTACAGTACCCGGGTCCATTCCTGGGCACTGTAAGTGCAGTGCTGCCATTTAAGAGTACATGGTGCTGAGAGCTCGTAAAACACGAGCTCCACAGCACCATAATGGCAACACTGAAGACTGGGAAGTTTGGTATCAAACTTCTCAGCACATTAAACCCACACTGATGCCAGTGTGGGATTTAATGTACTAAGCACCCCAGAGGGCATCTTAGAGATGCCCCCTTACAACTAACCTACAATCCACGTCTGCTCTGAGGCTGCCCAGGCTGCCACACAGCAGACACGTTGCTGGACCCCTGGGTGGGAGAGCCCCTGCTCTCCCGGGCCTGCAACAATGCACATCCTGGGTGAAGTGATAAATCTCCTCCCACAGGATGAGCAAAGGGAAGCTTCAAAGGCATGCCGCCTCTTGGAGTTTCCCCAGGCCACTGCAACCCCCCACTCTGGCGGAAAGCTTGGCCGGAAACCCCATACAAGGACAGGGGATGTGCCAGCCTGCCCACTCCACCCCTCAGGTGGGGGAGGCGAGGTGAAGCACATCTCCGGGCTCTCGCCATCTTGAAGATGGGGGGCCCTACCCTATCAGGATTAGGCTACTGCCCCCTCCCACGGGAGAGAGGCAGGATAGGGGGTGTACCCACCCCAGGACAAGGACCCATTGGCCCCTGGCCTTCACCTACCTGTAACGCCCCTAAATCTAGTATTTAGGGGCACCCTGAACCTTCCTTCCCCAGATTCCAGATTCGAAAAACTACAAGAAGAGCAAGAAGAACAAAGACCTGCCCTGCAGCTGCTAAAAAGGGAAGAAGACACCAACTGCTTTGGCCCCAGCCCTACCGGCCTGTCGACTCCCGGACCTGCACCAGCGCGGCATCTCTCGTGGCCAGCAACCTCACCAAACCCCGGAGGACCTGGCTACCTTTTGGCTCTAAGCCCCTGGGACTCCCATGAGTAGAGGCTCTACTCAGAAACCTATTTTTAACCCCTGGCAGCAGCCCGGAACCGCGGACCCAACACACTCTGCACCAGCCAAGCCTGGCCAGTGCCGGAGTGGACAAAGACCCTGAGGACGACCCCACGGCGACTGTGACCCCGAGTCCGGCACCCAAGGACCCCCCTCGACATTCGGGAAGAAGCCTGCAGCCTCAGAACAGAGTGCCACCCCAACCGCGATCAACAAGAGGGTAAGATTTCCGACATCAAAAGGCACCCCTGCACCTGGCGCCCTGCGGCCCCCTGTGCCCAATCCCGGGGTACCCACCTAACCTACAACTACCCAACTTACCTCTCGAAGTGGTGGTGGCACCTGAAGCATCCTCGTCCCCGAGCTTGTAGCCTTTTTCCAAACCGGAACATTCCCATTGATTTCCATTGAGCGCCCGACGGCTCAAAAGCACCCTGCACCCAGCCGCCCGAGTGGCCCTGGCAGTGCAATCTCTACACTAGCCTACTTCCCCACTTGCCCTGAGTGAGTGACCAGGAGCCCAGCTCCCACAGCCGCGTGGCCTGCTAGTCAGCAGCCACCAAACCAGGCCCCCCTATTCCTCATAGGCTAACATTGGGCCTAACTCTCTCTGCACCCGGCCGTCCTGAAACCGCTGAGGGTGAACTGACTGTACCTACCTGAAACTGGGAGACCCCTGAGTCTATGCCCAGAACTTCAACTCTGCCAGTCGAGAACTTACCCTTAAACCGCGATCTTCATTTTCCTCATAGGATAACATTGGCTGGCTTTTTCTTGGAAATTCTTCTAAGTGTGAACTTTTCAAAACTCAAAATATCCACCAAAAATCAGCCGAGTACCAAAAACGAATTTACTCACCTGCTCTTAGGTGAGCTCCCAGTGCGGGATCTTGGTGCCCAGCACTGACTCTGAAAAGTACCCACAACTACACTTACCTTTAACTCCTTTTTCTTCCATAGGAAACCATTGACTGCTTTTCTGTGAAATTTCTTCTAAGTGTTGATTTCTGCAATCTTGAAATATCCTTTTAAAATCGTACAATTTCTGCAAACGTAATTACTTACCTGTTTCTGATAAAGACCCCAGTGCTGAGTCTAGGCACTCAGACCTGGATTACAAAAGTAACGATAAAGTACTCTACCTGCAACTTGAATTTCTTGCCATAGAGATCCATTGAATGTTTTCTTTGAAATATTTTCTAAGTGTCAACTTTTGAAATAGCTAAATATTATTTAAAAATCAGTACAGTAATTAAGTCGACTTTCACCACTTGATTCTGACTATTGTCCCAGGGCTGGATCTAGGAGCCAGACCTGGAATTCCAAAAGTAATCTGAAAAGTAATTTATTACAAATAACCTGAATTTACCATTGAGCTCAATGCATTGTTATGTTTAGGAAATAGGATTGTTTATTGCAACCAACTGTGACTGTTTACAAAAATCCATTGCTTATTGCAAAAGTATTTATAATTAACCTCTCATTCTGAGAAAGTATATTTTTATTCCCTTTGTGGTTCTAAAAATAAAACAAGCATATATTTTATATATATAAACCATTGGCCTAGAGTTCAGTTATTGAGTGTGTGAGACCATTTGCTGACTGAGTGTGCACAACAAATGCTTTACACTGTCCTCTGGTACTGCCTTACTGCTCGACCAAGCTACCACTTTAGAGAGTAAGGTCATACCTAACTTTAACCTCTATCAGCCCCTGGGGGACTGTGGACTCTGTACACCCTGTACCTATTAGGGAACAGTATATACAGAGCCACTTTCTCACACCCTCCGCCTCTTTCCCCAACTACATTTCATCCAATTTCCCACGAGCTGGACCGTAACGTGATGGATGCTAGGGGGCGGGTTTTATTCTCTTATTTGTCAGAATGGGGTATGGTTAATAAAGTTTCCAGATTTACCGATCAACACATTCCTACCTTTATAGGAAGAGGTGCAGGAAGCACTATTGATTACATATTTGCCACCTGGAGCATGTCTCCCCTCATTAAGGACTGTGAGGTCCTCATTCAGCCTTACAGTGACCACAATCCTATCTTTGTAAAGATAGTGCTACCATATATGGGACAAAAACCCAAGGCTTTTCCTACCCAGGTATTAACCACTAAGGAAGCAGGGCTCAGGGTGGTATGGCGTACAGCGAACTTGAACAGCATAATGTCCCAGGTGATATCCAATAGTTCTGCCCTCATGCTTAGCTGCAATTGCATACCACGTGTTCCGGCCTGCATCTTATCTAGTTTTGCAATTCTCTTAGATAAGATCAAAATTCAGCTTTTCTTGACCTATTTCCCAGTCACTTCAACAAGTACATTCATGGTTTGATAATACCTGTAGAGAAGCCAATAACACACTACCCAGGGCCTTAAAGCATAACCCTAGAGACCCGACAACGATTAAGGAAAGCAGGAAACTGTATAAGCATGTCAATAAAATAAGAAAATCGGCCCTGAAGGAGGAGAAGTGGGAATTAATAGTGGGTGCTTGCCGTTCTAAAGACCCCCAAGCCTTCTGGAAAGCAGTACGGTCTCTCTTATCTCCCACCCTACCTACCGATAAAGTAACCATCCATATTTCAGCTGAGACTTGAGTGACGCATTATGCTGGCCTGTATTCTACCGACTTTAGTGCTGTTGATGCCCAAGCACAGTTGAATCCAGTATGCCCAAACCTTATCTTTAATGAAGGGGCGGTCCTAAAAGCAATTGTTAATAGTAAAGGTAAGAAGGCTCCGGGCCAGATGGTATTCCATTGGATTTATTCAAGGAAGCCCTAGTATTGGACCCTGGTGCTCACTTCAGTATTTAATTTGGTTTGTTATGGGCGACCATCCCCCCGGCAATTTGGCCAGACGTGTTCGGGGAAATCCCCACCCCGAAACACGAAATCAAGACCCTCGGAGTCTGGCTAGAACCCGCTCTCTCAATGAAGACCCAAGCGGCTAAAACCGCCGGAATCTGTCTTGGGCTTCTGCGAACTGTTCGCAAAATTCTCCCCCTCCTACCACCCGTGTCCAGGAAACTAATAGTACAGGGCCTCATATTGTCACGGCTAGACTACAGCAACTTGGTCTACCTAGGTGCGCCGGAAGCCACCTTAGCGAGACTGCAAAGAACCCAGAACGCTGCAACCCGCCTAATCATGAGCGTACCTCCTAGAGCATCCGCTAAACCCGCCATCAAGGCGCTGCACTGGCTGCCAGTCCGCCAAAGGGTGGAGTTTAAGGCCATGTGCACGGCCCATAAACTAATCAACGGATCGGGACCTGCGATCCTTAGGGGTCTGGTCACCCCCTATATTGCACCAAGGGCCCTACGGTCGGAGAACGAGCACCTGGCCAACATCCCTAAATTCAAAAGAACACGCACTGGAGGCCGACGCTTCTCTGTTAAAGCGTCCACTGGTTGGAATTCTCTCCCACGCTCCCTCAGACTGGAACCCAACCACCTGACATTCAGGAAAAAACTTAAAACCCTTCTGTTCCCTAAATAAACCCCCCACCTCTCTCCCCCTCAGCAGGACTCAATATTAACAGCGCGGGGATGCCCTCGGGTCACCAGGCGCTATACAAATTGCTAAATAAATAAATAAATAAATAAATTTGTAGTGAGGGAGTGCCAAAGGTGTGGCGTTCATCAGTTATGGTGCCTGTATTTAAAAAAGGAAACATGCATATCCTAAATGCTACCGCCCGTTATCCCTTTTGGATTCTTCTGACAAGGTAATTGGTAGAGTTGTGCTAGACCACCTATTGGACTGGATCAATACCAATCACATTGTGGCCTCCAGTCAGTTTGGATTTAGGAAGGGGCTATGCACAATTGAACAGTGCCTCAATCTCCGTCTTATTTTGGCTTATTACAAGTACGTGAAGGACGCTTCAACTCATCTGGCATTTATGGACCTGACCAGTGCGTTTGATTATGTTTCCCGCTCCAAGTTGTGGGATATCCTAGTAAATATGGGAGTTGACGCAGCTCTGGTCTCCTTCTTGAGGCTTCTCCATCACAATCTTTCTTCTTCAGTGAGGTATGGTAATGTTGGAGAATGCTCAGAGCTGTTCAGCATCAAGCGCGGTGTGCGCCAAGGTTGCATCCTTGCCCCAATCCTATTTCTCCTTTATACCAACAATCTGGAGAATACTTTAGTTTCGGTTGGGGCTGACATTCCTCAAGTGGAGAAAAAGGCTGTGCCAGCGTTGCTATATGCGAACAACGCAGTCCTCTTGGCAAGGTCTGCGAATGGTCTTAAAAAACATATCGTCAGCTATGTTAGAATTATGAAGGACCTGGGTTTAGAGCCAAACTACAAGAAAACCTTCACTTTGATATGTGGCCCCAAAATACTAAATCCCACAGTTTGAACATAGAAGGCAAACATTTGGAGAGGGTTAGTTCCTTTCCTTACCTAAGTTTGGACTTTGATGAGGGTTGCATGTGGCACACTTGTATGAAAAATAGAATAACTCGATACACACAAGCTGTAGGGACTACTATTTCTCTTGCAATAACCATAGGTAAAAAGCCCCTTGCCCCAATTTTAGAGCTTTAGAACCATAAATGTGTCCAGATTTTAGCATATGGTATGGGTATTTGGGGCTGTAGGGATGTACTTGCTCTTCAGACCGAGGAGAATAGATTTTGCTGTAGAGTTTAAGGTGTTCCCCCCCTCATCGCCGCACTTTTCCTCCATCTGGAGTTAGATCTTGATTATGTCCAAGATACCATAAATGCAGCCCCTTTAGCCACCTGGTGTTCTATTTGGGCCAACGAAGAAGCTGGTTTTAATCGGGTTATCATTAGAGACTGTTTAAGTTGTGCCCGATGCCTTTCTATTCCTTGGCTCCAATATATTAAAACCTGCTTCCCGGAATTTGATTGTGCGTCACTGTTTGAGCACCCAGAATTAATTGGCAAAGGGGATCGACAGAGGGTTATGGATAGCTTCTGAAAACACAAGGAATCCTCTAGGGAATTATCTGAAGTGCCCAAACTCTCTGTTAGAGATTACTGCCTTATTCAAGTACCTTCCTCAATTGTCCCATATTTACTATATGTAACTAATGTTTATGAAAGGAATGTGTTGACTAGATTTAGGTTGAGATCATTTCACTGGCTAATATGTTTACATTTGGGCCAGTATTCTCCTGAAACTATTATCACCTGCCCTTGTGATGAACATTCGAGCCAAACTATTTTTTTTGTCAATTTTATCTTCCATTTACTAGGACATTTTTACTACCGACTTTGCGCAGATACAAATTTTCTAGTGCAAAGTGGCTTTGTATTATCTTTTGCAACTTAATGACTATGATGTTTGCTTTGCTGTCGCGAATATTTTGAAGTGCACTTTAGCAAAGAGAAGGAGCATGTTATTTTAATACCAAAGCACTTTAGTAGCCCCTGTATTTTTAGGTCTCGCCTGACCCAGCGCATGTGTTGGTCTGGCGAGACTTATTGAGAGGGCTCCAAAAAGTGCTACCAGGGCAGCCTAGAGCTACAGTGCATGAGTGCGGGCGCGCGCCGCGCTTTACCGCGATTACTTTCACTTTCGCGGCCCCACGGTCGCTTTGATGTTTGATCGTGATCGCGATCACTTTCACTTTCGCGGCCGCACGGCCGCTTGCATATCCAATAGGTCTCGCTTTTGGGACCTTATAAGTATTTAGTTATGCAACTGTTGCATGGCTAAACACTTATAAGGTCCCAAAGGCGAGACCTATTGGCTATGCCAATGCTTGTTTGCTTTTGTATTGCTGCTTAAATGCCTATTGTTGCTGCTAATTTTATTACTTTTTATAAGACTGATTTTAATATTTAATAACAATGCTAACGTCTAATGCTCGCTGCTAACTATGGATCTAGTTTAGTTGCACTGCCACTTTAGCTACTGTGAAATTATTGTCTTAGCCTGTGGTTTTACTTATTTTAAATGGAATATGTGACTGTAATTTCTTTAATGAGTTTTGATTATAATGATTGTTTCTCACTATGTGTACCTTTTATGATCTTTCTTTGGAAGATCGAATAAAGACATTGAATTGAATTGAAGTGAAGCACCTTGCACTAATCTAGACAACCCTTATGGTTAATTTAGTGGTCTTAGACAACCATAGAAAGCTCTCTAAGTTATAGCTGTGGAGAGCAGCCTTCAGGCTTATTTTAAAGGAGTGTTAAGCAGTGTGCTTTAATAGATCTAATCATACAGTGTAGGTTAAATGAAAAAGAACCATACAGTGTATGTATAAAAGTAGTTCTATTTTTTACACAACATGGACTAACACATTGGTATATCTTCTACCCGAAGATATAAATTCAAATACACAATAACAATTGTAACTGGTAAGTAAGCACAAACTATAGTGGTCTGCAGGGGGAGACCAAACCATATATTAAAGTGGAACGCAAACTGCGACCAAAGTTGGTACTTGGACCAGGAGACTCAGAGGAGCTGGGGACATAAGGAAACATCCAAGGGAAGTACCCATGAACCCCACGGAGGCTGTATGCAGAGTGGAAACACAGCCTCGTGTCCAATAGAAGTCAATGGAGAAATCGCAGTTGAAGTTTGGAAGAGAAAGGACCCTTCCCAGTGGACCCTGAAGAAACCCAGTGGAAGACAGAAGGTTGAAGAATCACCCGACCCACGGATACCCCAGGAACCAGCATACCTACACCAGGGAAGCTGGGTGCATAGGTGCGAAGTGACGTCGGAAACTGCTGTAGACCACAATGGAGAACTTCAGGAAAGATGCCCCTGGAGAAGACTGCAAGAGTCCGGTGGAATCCAAGGGTGGGTTCTTACAGTGATGAACCTGTAAGCAGAGGGGACAATGTCTATGCCACTCGGAGGTGACCAGGAGGCATGGAAGAGCAATGCCCACCGATGACGGACAGTTCAAGTGAGTTGACTGTTACCTTGTTGCTGCAGCTGTGAGGACCAGGTGACGCTGAGGCCAGGAGCCGTGCATGAGATGCCCCATGTCGGCAGTCGAGAACAAGTGGGTCGGTGTCCGGCGGGAGCACCAACAAGCCTGGGCAGATGCAACAGGTGTGGAAGCAGAGACGGAGCAACGTTGGGACCTGCAAGGTCCAAGGGACTCACCACAAGCAGGAGAGTCAGAGCAGGCCTCAAGCAAGCAGGGGAACCCACTTTAGCAGGAGAAGACTTTCAGGAGGACCCACAGGCATAAGACAGGAGTCGCAAGAGGACCTCAAGCAGCTCACTAAGAAGGAAGGCCCATGGTGCAGAGGATGCAGTGAAGACGCTGTACTTGGCAGGAAGAGATGCTGAAGGCTTGAGCTTCTTGTAGCTTGAAGATCTCTGGAGTGCAGAGCCAACAAGCCTTGGCAACGACAAGTCGGCGCAATGCACAGGGGTTTGGTCCCAGCGGTTCCGATGAGGGATACTGGCCCCAAAATTGCAGAGAGGACAGGTCAGGCCTCAAGGGAGTTGTAGAACCACCCCCTGTGTTGCTGAGCCTTTCGAAGTCCGTGGGACGTCAGGAGCAGCAGACTGGTCTGCTTCGTTGCAGTGCCTGCAGATGCAGGGGAATGACTCCTTCACTCCAAGGGATATTTCTTCGGTGTCCTTGATGCCCACTGGTTTGTTGAAGATCCTGGAAGAAGCACAGACACAGAGAACGAAGAAGACTTGCAGAACAGCAAGACCAGGAGCAGCAGGAGTCTTCCTTGATGCAGTCTCGGTTCCAGGTGAAGTACAGCGATGCCAAGTATCCAGGTGGTCGAAGGGTGACGTGGTTTCAGGCTTGAGTCTTGTCCCTCGACGGATCTGAGGACCTACCCACTGGTAAGCCTTTAAATACCCTAGGAAAGGGGTTAGGATGACTCAGGGGTCCCTTCCAGAGGAGGGGCTGGACAGAGTGGAGGAATCTCCCATGTCCTTTGTCCACTTTCGTGCCAGAGTGGGAGTCAAACTGGAGTATGCAAGGAGGGACCAAATGTGCCTTTCAAATCAGTCTGGTGGCGCTGGCAAGTGCCCCCACCCCAGCCCAATAAAAGAAGTCCTGTCTGGGGAGGTGGTGACACCTCCCCAGCCAGTAAACCTATTCTACCTTCCACTGCTAGAGCTTGGCTCAGCAGCATGAGGACAGCATCGTGTCTGTGGTCAGCAGTAGCACTAGCTTGCTGTCTGACACTGAAAGGCTGTACCCGGTAGTACAGTGGGGTAACCTAAGGGAGCCCCCAGTACATGGGATCATACTTGCAACACTGGAATCAATGTTGGGGTATGATTCCAACATATTTGATACCAAACATGACCAGGTTGGGTGCAGTCACTAAATAGTTAGACATCTCATAATGACTTGATTTCCACTATGTGTAAAATAAAAGGGATGACCGCACTTACAAAGCCTGGAGAATCGACTCCTGGGTTGGTAGGCACCCTCACACCTATAACCAAGCACCCCGCCTTCAGGGGTGAAAGACCGGCCAGAGGAGTGACTTATAGGTTTTAAGTGTATTGACCTCAGATATGAGGAGATTTATATCTGTCGTGAGAGGTGCAAGCACCAACTCACACAGGCTGCATTGGCAGGCCTGTAGTCACAGTTTGAGTGGTCTCTCATGGGTGGCACAATACATGCTGCAGCCCATTGGAGACCCTTAGTGTACCTATGCCCTGTGTATCTCAGTACCATATACTAGGGACTTACAAGGATACACCAGTAGCCAATTGTGGTGGTACCTAAGTACTTACCATGGTCAATTTAAAGAGGAAGCACAGTGACTGGAGTCATGATTAGCTGGATCCCAGTCAGACTAGTCAAAACAAACATACTGACACCAGCAAAAAGCGGGGGTAACCATGAAAGCAGATCCTACTTTGCTATACTGGGATTGACCCTCGCTAGATGTGACATAGCCAAACAGTGGAAGGCGGAGGCCCCACCATCTCTGCCAGTGTGGAAGCAGAGTATGGACCACTTTATGGGTTTAAAAATTGCAGTCTAACGACAAGTTGCTGCCCTCAAAAACACCCCAAAATCTGGAAGAGGTGGCTACACTACAGGGATGTAGACCTAGCACCTGTTTGTCGGGTTGGCCATACACTTCTTGGCGAAATCACAACTTTCCGGGAGGGAGAGTGATGGAAGCTGGGGAGTGCTGGCCAAAGCGGTCTCCAGAAGCTTTGTACCCATGAGATTAAATGCTGGGGTGGCAGGGGGAAAGGTCTAATGAGCAGATATGTTCTTTTACTAATGCTTTATTATTTGTAGCATTATTTTTTTTAAACGCCCACATTGTTTGGTTAAACTTCAAATTCAATTAAATATGTAAACAAAAAAATGAAAAGTAAGACAGAACAAAAAGAAATATTTGCATTTAAAACATTAAATCCATTGATGCCGGTGGTTTCACTCTTTTTGTAAATTTTGTCCTGTTAATTTAGTGAAAACTGAAAACTGAATATTATAAAATCAAAGCGAGAGATGTGGAAGTAAACATCAGCTCGCCATAGAATTTTCAGAAACAAAGCCTGGTTCGGTTTATTTTATTTGAACTGAAATGTATTTATTTAAGGAGTTATATAGCGCTTGCCTGACCCGAAGGTATCGGAGCGCTTCACAACAGTTTTTGAGCAAGATCCATACAATAAGCAGTATTCTACATTTAAGTTTGGCAGTCCAAGTGTGCTGAGCAGCATTGAGATAGTATGTGAGTCCTGAGATAACCTCTTAGTGTGCACGTTGTCTTGGGGTTGATACAATAAAGCAGGGTTCAACATAATAGGTTCGGAAATCCAAGTGTCCCGAGCAGCATTGAGGTAGTCCGTGAGTCCTGAGATAACCTCATAGAGTGCACGTTGACTTGGGGTTAAACCAATAAAGGGGGGGAGGAGCAGTTGGGGGTCGAACAGCAGGGAGTAGGAAAGTCTTAGAGCTACAATGTCAGGAAGAGACGACAAGCAGGGAATGGAGGGTATCCATTTGAAAGGGAGCGGTTGAGGAAAAGGATTTTAAGTTGTTTTTTTTATTTTGTGAAGGACAGGATAGTCCTGATATTGGCTGGAATGGCGTTCCAGATTTTGGGTGCATTACCGGCGAAGGACCGTGTAGTAGTTTTTTGTTTGCGTGTTTTCATGGGGATGAGTAGTAGGGTACTGGAGCTCCTGAGGTTCCTTGTCTGACCAGCCCTCTTGAGTTTGGCATCCAAATACTCAGGTTTATGTGTGAGGCAGGCAGTTCTGTATCTGGCACACAGTTCGATTGGGAGCCATTTTAGTTCTCTGAGTGCTGGTGAGATGTGATCATATTTCCTGATTCCAGTGACCATTCTAGCTGCTGCGTTGAGAGTAGTTTTGAGGGGTGCTAGGTGCGATTTTGTTGCACCAGTGAGGGTGGCATTCCCATAGTCGAGTCTGGATAGCACTAGTGATTGGGTGGCTTGTTTGAGGTCATTGGTTGGGATGAATGGTTTTATTTTGTTAAGTAACTTCAGGTTGATGAAGGCACTCTTTGCGGAGTTCTTGATGTGACTGGCCATGTCGAGTTTTGAGTGTACGGTAATTCCTAATGATTTAACGGAGTGGGTCAGAGTGTGATTGCCGTTAAGAGCATCCAAAGCTTTTAGCCATTCTGAAATATATGGGTTCTCCTCTTTTCCATTAGAGACTTACCAGATCCTTGCACCATGCACAGCTGGGATGTGACAGGATGCACTCCTTACAGGAGGGGCTGGGCCTGCAGAAACCTTTAAAGAGAAACAAAAGATAAACATTGTAATTTGTCCGAGATAGGATTATGGTTTACTGGTTACATTATGCTACATTTGGCATTTTGTTCGGTGATTAAACATTTACATAGAATGTGTCAAAAGTATGAATGTGCCACACTTTACACTTTTAGGCTATCCATTGTACAATGTCGAGTGCACCTACACTAATGTTCCTGGCTCGATTTATCCCTAGTACGTAGTCGCAGTACTTGGGAGCTTTAGCGCTATATAAATTGAAATGTAATCATACCACACATGGGCACCTTATGTGTGCAGCATGCACAGTCAAGTAGGCACCTCTATATAACACACACACACACATATATATATATATATATATATATATTCACTGAAAAAAACATAGGTGTCAGGGACGTTATAGTTAGAAATTAGTATTTAAAAAAGCTTTGAAATTCACTGAAAAAACCATAGGTTTTCAGGGACGTTATAGTTAGTTGGTCATTTCACTCGTACAAAGACAGAGAAATTAAAACGTTATAGTTAGTAGAGCTAACTATAACTCGCGCCCCCACAATGCACTGCTGATGACATCACATATTCCATCACTCATGACATGGTCAGTGACATCACTGATGACATCTCAAATGACATCACTGATGACATCACGGATGACATCATCCAGTGAATGTGTGTTTCTGTAAAGTTTAAATATATTTTATATATGTTAATGACAAGGTGTATTGAAGAATGAGTTGGTGTATAAGTCTGTGGGTGGAGCATTTAATAGGTGTGTGACTGACTGTATAAGTTAGCTCCCGTTGCTGAATCTGGGACCGGGGTGGGCTTGCATTTAGGGGAACAAATTAGCCCTGAGGTTTGGATAGCAGCAATGTCGCAGTCACACCCCTTAAGGTTCTGGTTTGGAATGTGGCAGGGATTAATAAGCTAATGGCAGACCTAGATTGGTGTTCATTTATAGACTCCTTCGATATCATTCTATTTCAAGAAACGTGGAGTCTTTCTTGCCCGTATCGAACTGGATTTACAACTTACGCCAAAGACGTCACTAAAAAAGAGAGAGGGAGACCCACAGGAGGTCTAGCAGTCTGGGTGAACGTTGGACTTGGGTGCAAAGCTAGACATCTGCAGGTAGAGTCGGAAGACATATTAGCCCTTGAAGTTAGCACCAATAGTGGCATTAGACCTAGAATTTTTAATGTCTATAACAGGGTACAGAAAGGTATGGTTGAAACAGATACTCTGCGCATTCTTGACACTGCACTAACCCAATAGTCCCATAAATCTCATTTATTAGTTTGTGGAGATTTTAGTTGTACATTCGAGCCTTTGGTCTCAATTCCCCCCGATTCAACTGATGAATGGGCTAGTGAATGGCAGGTTCCTCAACTAGATTTGCCTCCGGTTAGGTGGAGTGCAAGAGGAGCGCAGCTGCTGGCACTTACACTGCAACATGACCTAAGGGCTACCATTGGCAGGACCCTATCAGATGCAAAAGAAAGAGAAATCCGGGATCTATTGGGTAGCCAGGGGAAGTCGCACACGAGAGAGAGAATAAATCCCCATTATGCACAAAATAAGCAGGGAGCCTGGTATACAAAGGTATGTAGGCTGTTAAAGCAGGAATTATTAAAGGCAGTAAAGCAAAAATCTCACCCTGATGATATAATGCTTTGCCGCACTAAGTATAAAAAAGCCATTGAAGAAGCTAAAAAGGAGTGGGAGGCCCATCTTTGGTCATCTTTAAGGAGTGCTTTGCTAGCGAGGGACTCGAAAAGGTTCTGGAGTCTGGCTGCACACTGGTTAAAGGATAATAAATGCCATCTGGAATTTCCGGTTCAACCGGAGGCCTGGGAAACCCACTTTTGCACCCTATACAAATCTAGGGACAAGGCACCTGTAGGTCAAGACGTAAGTCTGATTGATGAAGCCCTGGATGTAACTGATCTTCACATCTCACTAGAGGAGACCTGAGTTGCAATTGCTTCTTGTACCCTAGCACGTGCGCCAGGGCCTGATCGAATCCCTAATGATCTTTATAAGGAGGATGTGGCCCTATGGGGTCGGTATATAAACATACTATCAAAGTCCATTCTTAGGGGTAGTCCTATACCTATTTCATGGAAAAATGCAGAGATCGTCCCGATTTACAAAAAAGGGGACAGAACAAAACCCTCAAGCTTCAGGCCGATAAGTCTTATTGACTCCTCACAAAAGATCTTCTGCAAGCAGATACTAGCTCGACTCCAGGACTGGATCACAGAATCTGAAATCTTGAGTGACCTTCAGGAAGGATTTCGAGGCAAAATTAGTACCCTGGACCAAACCTTCCGTTTGCTATGCTTATATTGGAAGGAAGTTTATATCAAGGGAGGGGAACTCTATGTGGCCTTCGTAGACCTGCGGTCTGCCTTTGATCTAGTTCCCCGGGCAAAACTATGGAAGGTTCTCAAAGAATTAGGCATGCCACTTAATCTCTTAGACATTTTAATTAGACTCCACACATCTAATACAGCACAGGTCAGATGGGGCGAGAACAACCAAGTTACGGACACCTTCCCTATGGACTGTGGTGTGAGACAGGGATGTGTCCTTGCCTACTCTTTTTATTCATTTTATTAATAACGTTATAAAGTGGCTAGATAGGGACGGGTGCAACGCTCCGAAGGTGGGCAGCCGAAGAGTTCGAGCCCTCCTCTTCGCTGACAACACTCTTTTAATTGCAAAATCTCCCCAAGGTCTCCAGTAGCTTTTAAATGATTTTATTCTGTTTTGCGAGGAACGAGGCCTGGCGTTAAGTGAAACTAAAACAAAATACATGATTTTTAGGAAGGGTAAGGACAAACAAACCAAAAGACAGGTCCTCGCTGGCAGTAGCAAGCTAGAGCATGTGGAATTTTTTGATTATCTGGGCATTCGTTTAACTCCCACATTGAGGTGGGATCAACACATTGATAAGGTAAAGTTGCAACTTATCCTTCAAACCGCAAATCTGGCAAATATACACAGAAATACTTTTACAAGGCAGTTAGCGCCAGCATTGGAAATTTATAATATGAAAATCTTGGGGGGTGCACTTTATGGAGCAGAACTTTGGGGCTCTGGTACAACTGCTCCATTGTCATTTGTTGAAAATCGTTTTCTTAGATCTTTGACTAATCTTCCAGTAAGCACGCCTCTAGTCCCCCTTTTTTTTGACTTGGCACACAGACAGCTGGCCCATAAAATTAGTTATAAGCACTTGATGTTTTGGCATAGACTGTGGACTGTGGAGGAATTGCGCCGATACCGGGAGCTACTTTGTGAGCTTATGAAATTTCCTATTATTAAATCTGTCCCCTGGTTTAGAGCTCTGAGGGCTCTCCTAGAGAGGCTTGGAATGATGGGGTACTGGTTTGACCCAGGAAGAATGGTTACCCTCTCGAGAGCTGTGCTGAAGGAATGGTATTGGGAAGCAACATCCCTTCAAATTGCACTTGACGCCAAGGGTAGCTTGACCACTAATTTTTTTAATTTTAAATGTGTACCTCGCTTTGAAGACTCATTGGATGAAATTGTCCCTCCCTTCGCTCGGAAGTTGTTTTTTCAGTTCCGCTATAAAACACTCCCGCTTAAAACGTTTTGCAAAAACTGGAGGTCAGACTCTGAGAATAACGATCAATGTCGTGCTTGTAATGCTAGTGCTGAATCTATTATTCATCTCCTATTTTTCTGCCCGATATATAAATTGCTGAGGGCCAAGTGGATTTTTCCACTTTGTAAAATTGTTGGCTCCGGCCACTATCTGGAGGTGTTTAGATTGCTAAGCAAGGACACAAGCAGACTTGTGGTTTTTGGTTTATCTAGATACTGGCTTGCCTTATGGCTGAAAAGGACCAAATGCTTGATGTGATGGTCATTGTTGTGAACTGGATTAACTTTTATGCACTTTAGTATGGTAGTTATTTATGATTACCAAATTGATTCACATGATTTCTTGCTTGACCTTCTTGTTCCCATCGATTGTACTGATTGTTATTCCTATCTCTGTAACGTATTTTTTTTTTATATTGAATCATACCATATTGTTTATTTTATATCTGTTTTTAAAATCTGCTCTTTTACCATGCTGTGTATACTTTTATGACTTTGTGGTCGAAATAAAATAATCTTTGACTATAAGTTAGTGATTAAATGTGTCTTACTGAATGCATGGGTTAGTGACTAAACTGTGTTAATGTCTGTATCAGTCTCTCAGTTGTTGTGTAGGCTACTGCATGGGTTGATGATTAGGTACATGACTGTCTATAAGGGTTACTTATTAGTTGCATGAGTATCTGTATGGGTGCCTCAGTGTTTGTGTGTGTGGGTGGGTGGGCAGTGTGTGCCTTTCTGCCTACATGTGTAAACCAAACATGTGTGAAGAACGCAAGTCACCCACCAATAATAATGCACACAATACCAAGAGTACAGGGTGACACATTGGCGCTTGCGGCCCAGGTGGCGGCACCACCACAACAGGGACACCCGCATCAATTGATACCTCATACAGCCCAGGACGTAACCACGCCCAGAGCTCCAGAGTCATTGTTCACAGCCTCACGCAGGACTGGCATACGCCAGGCCAGCCCAATCCATTTGCACATACAGGGAGGGACAACAACGCTACATGGCCCAGCTTTTCATTGAAGTGATCTGCTGCTCACAGGTCTAGGTCTTAGTACGCCACAGCCACTCCCTGACGGCTGGTTTACACCCACACCACACCCATCAAGCACAGATGTCACAGGACACGTGACCCTGCCAATAAAAACGACCGGACGCAAGTGCTCCACGCCATTTACATTTCAGACTTGGTGCACCGGATGCACTGCGGCCGGCACAGGCACACCGCCAGGAGATGGTGAATTTCGGTCCACTGAGGTAGGGACATTGTAAGTGCTGAGTGGGTGTGCAGCCTGCAATGATGCCCCCTCCCGGTGGTCTGGACAGCTCATGTTTTGTGTGCCCTGCTGGACCGCAGTGTAGGCCTGAGCCATCGAACAGCGGGGACTCACTGGTCACTGAGTTAGTGGCGCCGCATGGGCTGAGCGGGTGTGCAACCTGCAATGATGGTGGGTGCACTGGTATGTCCTTTGCCATGGTAAAATCAAGGCGCAGCACCAAATGTGGGACCTGGTGGCCTGCGGAGCGGGCTGCATGATGTGGAGGGTGCCCTGTCCGCGAGAAGGTGAGCAGTGAGGCCTGGGTGCGCAGGGGCTGGCAGACACCTCTGGGTGGCGGGAGTGGATGGGGTGCAGCAGCCTGGGTGCGCAGCGGTGGGCAGACACCTCTGGGCAGTGGAAGTGGATGATGTGCAAAGCCTGGATGCACAAAGGTGGGACAGCAATTTAGGCGTGCGCAGTCCTATATGCTCTTGCATTCCTGATTCTGTACTATGTTTCAGATGTGAGAGCTCCACTAGGTCCCAGCACGTGGTTGGAGACACAGCGGTGGCGTAAAGGTGAGCTGTGAGGGTTTTGTCCACAGTGTGGGCACTCACTGTCCCTCCTCATCTCTTCCTTTCTCACACTCTTTCTCTCTCTTCCTCTCTCTCACACTGTTTCTCTCTTTCTCTCTCTCTCTCTCACTCTTTCTCTCTCTCTTTCTCTCTCACTCTTCCTCTGTTTCACTCTTCCTCTTTCTCACACTCTTTCTCTCTTCCTCTCTCACTGTTTCTCCCTCTCATCGTCTCTCTCACTCTTTCTCTCTGTCTTCCTCTCACTCTTTCTTTCTTTTTCTCTCTCTCTTCCTATCACTCTCGCTGTTTCTCTCTTTCTCTGTCTTCCTCTCACTCTTTCTTTATTTTTCTCTCTCTCTTCCTCTCACTCTTTCTTTCTCTCTCTCTCTTCCTCTCTCACACTCTTTCTGTCTCTCTCTCCTTTGATGGACGCATGACGCACAATCTTATCTTGCTTTTTGTCTAACAGGCTGTGATTCACGGATTGACGTCCCCCCCCCAACACGGAACTCCCGCCACTCAGTGCCACCAGGGATGAACGCGTGTGCAGCCTGCGATGATGCGTGGCCATCCTTACAATCAACACCCAGTCTGAATTGTGAGGTCTGCTGTACCGCGTGTACGCAACACCTGAGAAGGTTGCTTTGGCATGTGGTGCACCCTCTTACACACACGCCGGTGGCGGAATGTGAGCAGAGAGGCTTGGTTCCGCAGCAGCAGGCAGTCACCTCTGGACGGTGGGAGTGGATAGTATGCAGCAGCCTGGGTGCACAAGAGCGGACAGACACCTCCGGGCACTGGGAGTGAATGGGGTGCAGCAGCCTGGATGCGCAGGAATGGTCAGTCACCTCCGGGCACTGACAGTGGATTGGGTGCAGCAGCCTCGGTGCACAGCAGCGGGCAGACGCCTCTGGGCAGTGGGAGTGGATGGGGTACATCAGCCTGGGTGCGCAGACGCGGGCAGACACCTCTGGGCAGCAGGAGTCTATGGTGTGCAACAGCCTGAGTGCGCAGGCCGACAGACACCTCTGGATGACGGGAGTCGATGGGGTGCAGCAGCCTGAGTGCGCAGGGGTGAAACAGAGAATTACGCGTGTGCAGTTGTATGTACTCTGCCATCACTGTTTCTATACTATGTTTCAGATGACTAAACTTGAGGGCTGCATTATATCCCGGCACATGGTTGGAGACACGCCGGTGGCAGAAAGGTGAGCTGTGAAGATTTTCTCCACAGTGTCAACACTCACTCTCCCTCTCTATCTCTTCCTTTCTGTCACTCACACTCTTTCTCTCTCTTATTCTATATCTCTTCCTTTCTCTCTCACACACTTTCTCTCTTTCTCTGTCTCTTCCTCTGTCTCTCATTCTTTCTTTCTCTCTCTTCCTCTCTCTCATTCTTTCTCTCACACTGTTTCTCTCTTTCTCTCTTCCTTGTATCTCATTCTTTCTCTCTCTCACTCTTTCTCTGTCTTCCTCTCTCTCTCACTCTTTCTTTCTTTCTCTCTCTCTTCCTCTCTCTCACTCTTTCTCTCCTTTGCTGGACGCATAACGCACCATCTTATCTTTCTTCTTGTCTTGCAGGCTGTGATTCACAAATTGTCGAGGGATGACACGCCATACCTGTACCTACTTTTATTCTGTTTAAATAAAATGTTTTATATGTAAATCCATACTTGACTAAGATTTTTCTTATTTATTTGTCCAACCTCACAAGCATCTTCTTATTAATAATTGTACAACATTAGCCATTTTTTTACGTTCCAGATTCCCTAATGTGACTGTCACATTTGTTTGTGGGGGTGGGGGGGGGGTTATGGGGGATAGCGGACAAGGAGCTACTGCTGGGGGGTGTTAGAGCAGTGTTGGGTGTCCGACCTGCATGATCGTTGGTTCCATTGCAGCTGTTCTCAGAGACTTGCGAGCCGGCAGGCTGGCTCGTAGATGAAGAGCTGCAAGCTGACTGGCTGGCTCGTAGAGGGAGAGCCGCGGCCCGTCAGTTCGCAGAGGGAAAGCTGCGGGCCAGCTCGCAGAGGAACAGCTGCGGGCCGACAGGTATAGGGAACGGTGCGGGCCTTCGGCTTCCAAAGGGATAGCTGAGGAACAGTGATGTGGGGAGAGGGAGCGTGAAGGGGGTATCTCGCAGAGAGAAACCTGCAGTGTATTTCCGGTCTTGGCTTCACAGATACAACTGCGGGCCTGAGAAGTCGCACCCGAAGAGCTGCGAGCCGACCGGTGATTCGCAGAGGGAGACTTGCGGGCCCAAGAAGGTTGTTGGGGGTATGCTGGTGATGTGGCAAGAGGGTGCGTTACCTGCTGATGTGGGGAGAGGCAGCGTGAAAGGGGTATCTCGCACAGACAGAGCTCCGGTATGTTTTCAGAGTTGCCTCGGACATATGCGAGCTGACGGACTGAATCACAAAATGGCTTTTCAATGCTAATATAGTGTGACTTATTAACAGTTCCCACCCAGGCTCGCAGAGGGACAGCTGCGGCCCGCGGGCTCAACTCGCAGAGGGAGAACTACGGGCTGTCCACTCTCAAAGGAACAGCAGCGTACTATCTTGCAGAGGTAGAGGCACAGCAGCGTACTAGCTCGCAAAGGTAGAGAGCTGCGAGCCGACGGACTGGTTTCTAAAGGCATATCTGTGAAGTGGTGATGTGGGGAGAGGGAGGGTGAAACAGGAATCTCGCACAGACAGAGTTCCGGTATATTTTCAGTATTTCCTCGCAGAGGTAGAACTACGGAGAGGTACGAGTTGACGGACTGAATCACAAAATGGCTGCCAACACTTCCTAGTCTCAATAGTTCGCAGCCAATGACCCGCAAGCTCGTGCTCGTAACGCCGCAACCAATCAGATGTCAGAATTCTCAAATATCGACATCTGTACAATATGATATTTCTCAAACTACTGAACGGGTTTACCCCATTTAAACAAAAGCGTGTTTCTGGACCACGAACTTTCTCCCTGCCAAATGTGGCACGTCCACCCGCAAAGAGGCGTAGCAGCGTACTAGCTCGCAAAGTTAGAGAGCTGCGAGCCGACGGACTGCCTTCTAAAGGCATAGCTGCGAGCTGGTGATGTGGGCAGAGGGAGCGTGAAAGGGGTATCTCGCACAGACAGATCTCCGGTATATTAAATTGCCCCCGGCACCTTTGTTTTACCCCCCTTTTTTCTCAGCCCCCCTTGACCAATCACCCCCAAACTTTCAAGATAGGAGCTGATCAAAAATGGAGAAACTTTTTGGAAAATTTCGTAAAGATTCGTCAAACGACGCCAAAGTTATAGGCACATGAAAAAATGCTTTTCCTATGGAAACGTGGTCCTAACTATAACTATATACTGGCAACTGCCAGTAGATTATATCTATCTATCTATCTATCTATCTATCTATCTATCTATCTATCTATCTATCTATCTATCTATCTATCTATCTATCTATCTATCTATCTATCTATATATATATATCTATATATATATATATAGTTATGAGAAACCAAATCCAAATATGCTTAAGGAATGGGGCCATGCTAATTTGGAATCTTCGGCTAAACTACTGCAAATATTGGTTAAATATGCTATTATCGATAGGGAAGCACTGATGGTAGAGATTCAAGAAATCAATGACCTGTTGGCAAAATTTGAGCCTAATGCTTTAATTACTGAAACGCGCAAATCAATTAATGAAAGGCTCGTCAAACAGGAAGACAAGATCAAGGCGCGAAAGGTGTATAAATTCGCCCGTGACAAGGAGGATTATGCCCAGGGCCGTATCTATACCTTCGCCAAGAAATTCGATAATGCGAAATGATCCAAATTTGCACAACAGTCACAACAAACGAAATCTATAAGGCCCATAGACCGTGCAACAACGTTGAGTTCTGTAACACCTAATGAAGCAACCAATACAAACCAAGAGTCGAGTGATGTTGAATCATTAACAAGTGGGCCTTCATCGGACGAGGAAGGCTGCAGCACATGGGATCCCAATGCCATTGTTCTAGATTTAGGAGAAGAGGTGGATTTTTTAGTGTCGGACAGGCTCCAAACACTACGACCACGAACCAAACCACCACCAAAGGCTCAACAGCAAAAAGAACAAGATGCAACAAAAGGAGGAGTGAACGTCGGAAAAAGCATAAAATCGCCCAAAAAACAAAAAAAGCAATATTGGCGAAAAAAATATTAACAAATAATGAAATTATAAATTTATCCACAGTCACCCTCACTGAAGCCGAGAAACAACTTTTAAGCCTTGGATTAACATACTGTCCGGTTTCAGACTTCAACTATACAAAAACGAGAGTTGATATTTATCTTTACATCAGAAAACTTAAATTAAAAAAGTTATTTTGTGTCAAGGAGGGTCATAATGAGAATGAAAAGGATTCAACCATTGACACTGCTGTTGCAATGAACCCCCTAAATTTACATGCGAGGGACACTAAAACCTTTTTGACAATGCATCAACTGGCTACTAATAATACGATTGATCTTGATATGGCTTCCACTCAGGAGGAGCTTAGAATGGCCTCGGTTGAACAATTGGGAGCTAACCTGAGTCCATTCAAACCCAAATCAAAATTTATCCCCACAATGCCTAGGGATTCTATTGATGTTTTTCAAGATGTAATTGTAGATGATCTCAAAAAGCTATACCATAGGATTAAGCATAAAAAAAGATATAAAAGCCAACATGAAAAGGACTATGCATTGTTAACCAAGAAATTGAATGATGGATTATTGTGGCCACTGCGGACAAAGGAGGTAACGTGGTTATCTGGCCACAAGAAGCCTACATCAGGGAAGCAATGAACCAACTTAATAATCCATCATGCTATTCCAAGAGCACCATTAAGGACTTTAATGAAGCTAGAGAAGTACTAAAAAAACTTCTGTTGAAATGGAAAAGAGAAGGCATGATTTCCAAACAGGAATTTGAGTTTCTACATGTTGAGCATCCTTTATTACCAAAATTATATATTTTACCCAAGGTCCACAAACAAGTTGTTCCAGTACCTGGGAGGCCTATTATTTCTGCAATTGCAGGAGTAGCGGAACATGTGACTGAATACATCGATTACTTCCTGCAGGATTTGGTAAAAGGCCTTCCCACTTACATCAGAGACACTGGGGACTTCATTGGTAAAATCAAAAATGCTGGTTGGAGCGATGATATGCTATTTATCACCTTAGAGATCGAGTCGCTTTATACAAGTATTGACCATGCATCTGGGCTTAAAGCTTTGGAATTTTTCCTAGGCAAGAGGCCTATTAATTGTTATAACCATAACAAATTATTGATGGAACTTACCAGTTGGTGTCTTAATAACAACTTTTTCTTATTTGGTAATGACATTTACATTCAAAAGCGTGGTGTGGCGATGGGGGCATGCTTCTCTACCAGCTATGCATGTTTACATGTAGGCTGGTGGGAGGAGCATGTCCTCAGACTAACACACCATGATGTATACAATGAGCATGTGGTACTTTGGATGCGATTTATTGATGATGTTTTTATCTTATGGCGTGGTGATATTGCCAGTGCGACTAATTTTGTTACTTCCCTCAATATTAATCAGCAAAATCTAAGATTCACCTCTTCCATCAGTGAGTGTGAAGCTGAATTTTTAGATGTTAAAGTGTTTGTACATCAGAATCATTTGGCCACTAAACTTTATCGAAAAAGCACTGCTGGAAATAATATTCTTCATGCCAGCAGTGCGCATCCTAGACATGTTATCGATAACATTCCGTTTGGAGAATTATTGAGGCTCAAACGGATTTGCAGTGAAGCCGATGATCTTAAAATCTGTACAACTGAAGCTCTGGAAAGGTTTAGACAAAGGGGTTACAGGGAATCAATCTTGAGGGATGCAGTTCTTAAAACAGAAGCCAGAACTCGCGAATCACTATTTTTAACAACATCTAATATTTCTGTTGATAGTGATTCTGCAAATAACAGCCAGACCCCTAGGCTTATTATAGCCTACAGCAAACAGGCGAGACAAATCAGGTCCATTATTCAAGAACGATGGCCGATATTAAAAACTGATTTGGTCTTAAAACCAAGATTACCGGATGGGCCAAAAATTACATACCGGAGGGGACCCTCTTTAAGGACCCATGTCTGCCATGATTGTCCTGAGCTCAGAAAACAAGAAGAGTGGTTGAAATCCCGGCCGGGGTTCAAGCGCTGCTCCACATGTAGAGCGTGCAAATTTGGTAAAAACACCAACCAATATTGCACACCTTTCAGCCCAGATCCATTTGATATACGTGGATCTTTTACTTGCAAAACTGAATTCGCTATCTATGTACTAACTTGTACATGTGATCTCAGATATGTCGGGAGCACCCGGCAACCAGTACATGTTAGAATTCTTCAGCATTTACGTGCCATTGTAAATAATGATGCATCGTATCCGGTGGCGAGGCATTTTAAGGTTTGTCACAACAACAATCTACAATGCCTCAATTATTTTGTAATTGCCTCGGTTCCTAAAATCAAGAGAGGTGGTGACCGTGATAAAATGCTTAGAAGATTAGAATCTGAATTTATTTTAAAACTAGACAGCAGATTCCCGAATGGGCTTAATACAACTGAGGATTTACATGTGTTTCTTTAACATCGCATTATGTATTATGTATGGTCAAGATTTCTTTAGAGTGTATTGCCCTGCCTGCTTCCACGCATATATATTATGAATTTCCACTTTTGATCCCATTTTTTCTTTATATTCGCATTTTTATTTTTCCCTGTGTGTTCAATTACATGATTCAGGGATATATAAATGTGTTTTTTTCACTTCACTTATTTGACATAGACTCTTTGATATGTCTGTTTAGACCATAAAATGAATAATAGTGAGTTTACTCACATTGTTTTACAACATTTTAGAATTTAAACATTCAGGCGTTTCAGCAAAACATAATTATTACTTAAACATGCTAATTGCATTATATGCTTGTAGGCGCATCTCATTTTGACCTCCATGGTTTGGTATCTAGATCCAAAAAACATTGATTTATTGACAATATTGCATTATTTGCACAATTTTTTTGTGTTTACATCATTGCGTAATTTGCACATTTTTTGTATTAGTTTTTATAAATCAATGATATAATGAATTTTAATCTATAATATTTTCACTTTATTGCGTTATTTGCACAGTCAATTAAGATTGGATACTATTGAAACACTGACTATGGAGTATATGCATTATATGCTAAATAACTATGCATATTTACATATGTTTTGCGTAATTATTTTGTTAAAATATATACAAACTGAATATTTGACTTGCGCTTGATGGTTTTGGATTTTAACCTGTTATTTATCTATAAAGTATGCACAACGTGGTCTAATATGAAATTGTTTGGAAAACAGACTATCTAACTTTGAGTAATGTGTCTTCACTTTCTAAATGTCACATGGTGTAAAAATATGGTGAAAAAAATGCAGCCAATTGAAAGCCTCAATGTATAAAATGGGCTCATTTTATTTAACTGATTGTCTGTGAGCAAAGGCGGATGCCCGAAACGCGTCAGATTTTGTGAAGACTCGGCTTTGAAATAAATTAACAACAATTGTGCCTTACTTTGGATCTGCGTGGTTTCTATTTTCCGTTGACACAGATTTTTTCGAGACTGCAAGTGTGGGATATATATATATATATATATATATATATATATATATATATATATATATATATATATATATATATATATATATATATTATATATATTCTGTTTGTCAGTTGGGAAAAGATGCAGCAAGAAGGATTGTGGTTGCCATATATATATATATATATATATATATATATATATATATATATATATATATATATATATATTCATCAAAAAACGGAATCCCACTCGCGCTCTCGGATGGCAATTGGCAAAAAGGACAACGAACTTCAATCCAAACAAAAGGGAGTTTATTTACTTCATAAACTCGCCGTGACGCGTTTCGCCACTGTCGTGGCTTGTGAACAAGCCACGACAGTGGCGAAACGCGTCACGGCGAGTTTATGAAGTAAATAAACTCCCTTTTGTTTGGATTGAAGTTCGTTGTCCTTTTTGCCAATTGCCATCCGAGAGCGCGAGTGGGATTCCGTTTTTTGATGAATATTGAAGTGCCGGTTTTGCTCCGCCGGTCTCGCGCCACCCCACAATAGATTGAGGATACGAAAGGAGGATCTTGTTGTACATATATATATATATATATATATATATATATATATATAAATTCACTGAAAAAACCATAGGTTTCACACACGTTATAGTTAGGAATTAGCATTTAAAAAACCTTGCAAATTCACTTAAAAAACCATAGGTTTCACACATGTTATAGTTAGCTGGACATTTCCCTCGTAAAAAACCAATGAAATTCCCCCGTTATAGTTAGTAAAGGGAACTATAACTCACGCGACCGCAATCCACTGCTGATGACGTCAGATATTACATCACTGTATTTATTCACTTATTTACCCATTTTTCTTTCCTTTAACCTTTAGCTATACATATTTAATAAATATTTATTTTACAGAAAGACACATATGTCATCAGTGATGTAATATCTGACGTCATCAGCAGTGGATTGCGGTCGCGTGAGTTATAGTTCCCTTTACTAACTATAACGGGGGAATTTCATTGTTTTTTTACGAGGGAAATGTCCAGCTAACTATAACATGTGTGAAACCTATGGTTTTTTAAGTGAATTTGCACGGTTTTTTAAATGCTAATTCCTAACTATAACGTGTGTGAAACCTATGGTTTTTTCAGTGAATTTGTACGGTTTCTTAAATGCTAAGTTATGTATTTATTATTTAAATTTTTTTTTTTTAAGGTTTTTCACCGTGCGCGTACCGTTCGCGCTCTGTGGGCGCGCGGTGCGTTACGCCGTTACGCCGTTCGCGTAATTTTCACGTTTCTACCGTGCGCACACGGTAAGCGCACTCCGCGATTTTTCGTAAAAATATTAAAAACATTTATGGTCCTTGGGGGTCCTTTGGGGACCCCCTGACAATGGCTAGGGGGTCAGGAACTGTCCACCCTGCCCCCTTTTCATGTTCTCCACCTTTATTTTTCACCTCCCTCGGACTGCGAGAGACAAAATGGCGGCCGACACTTCCTGGTTTCGACCGATTCGAATGTTTACTAAGATCTAACAACCAATCAGAATTGCGCTCGTGCACGGCAGGGTGCGCTTACCGTACGCGCACGGTGCGCGCCTATAGATATATATATGCTTTTAAATGCTATTTTCTCAGAAAATACTGAACAGATTTACACCAGACCTGCAAAAGGCACATCCCTGACCTGAGGACTGCCTCTCTGCCAAATTTCAAGGTTTTCTGTTCAGCCGTTCGGGCTGTAGCGCGGACTAAAGGTCCTATGGGAAAATGCATGGGGAAAACGCGTTTTGGGACCCCCCCTTTTTCTCAGCCCCCGCCTGACGAATCCCCCCGAGACTTTCAGGGAAGGAGCAGAGAGGAGCGCCCCACCTATTTTGAAAAGTTCGCGAGGATTCGTCAATCGACGCAAAAGTTATTCCAAATAGAATGTTGCGGATTTCCTATGGAAACACGGTCCTAACTATAACTATCTGCTGGCGACCGCCAGTAGATAATATATATATATATATATATATATATATATATATATATATATATTCACTTAAAAAAACCATAGGTTTCACACATGTTATAGTTAGCTGGGCATTTTCCTCGTGAAAAACCAATGAAATTCCCCCGTTATAGTTAGTGCAGGCAACTATAACTCACGCGACCGTAATCCGCTGCTGATGACGTCAGATATTACATCACTGTATTTACACATTTATATACCCATGTCTTCTTCCTTTTTTTTTTAGCTATACATATATATATTTTTTTTTTTCAGAAAGACACATATGTCATCAGTGATGTAATATCTGACGTCATCAGCAGCGGATTACGGTCGCGTGAGTTATAGTTGCCTGCACTAACTATAACGGGGGAATTTCATTGGTTTTTCACCAGTAAAATGCCCAGCTAACTATAACATGTGTGAAACCTATGGTTTTTTAAGGGAATTTGCAAGGTTTTTTAAATGCTAATTCCTAACTATAACGTGTGTGAAACCTATGGTTTTTTCAGTGAATTTGTACGTTTTTTTAAATGCTAAGTTACTTTACGCCGTTCGTGCCGTGCGCGCACGGTGCGCTTCGCGCACGGTGCGCGCACAGTGGGCACGCGGTGCGCTTTGCGCACCGCGTGCCCACTTCACGCAGTTAGTGCCGTGTACGCACGGTGCACTTTGCGCACTGTCGTACTTTACTCTTTGGAACCGCGTAGGGGACCAGGCCCTACCCCTGTCTATGTGGTATTAGCGAACCGCAAATGGTAAATGCGGCATGTACGAGTGCTTTACTCGTCGTTCTGGCCCTGAATGCACTGCGTACACGTTATCTTGCTGCACTACGCGGGTTCCATTTTGGAAGCAGTGGCCATCTTGTCATTGCCCTCACACAGGCTATAATGGAGCAAATACGGGCCTCTCAGTACATGTGCTTTCCCGTGACTTCTCGGTGACCTGGGCAGCTGGTTCCGCTCCCCCGGGTCAAACTGGTCTCACGAGCTCCCCTTCCTCCGTCCACCTGTGATTAGCATCAGGGCTCGACCCATCATAAAACCCTTCTCATCCTACACAAACCCCCGGCTAATCTCTTCCACACCTGCTTGTTCCTGCTTTATGACTTGTTTCCCAAAACAGGAGATGCTCATGTTTATTGGGGGGTCTACTGACATCTAACGTGGGATCGCAACCTTATTGTGTAAATCATTGTGAGTTGGCCGAACTGGAATGTGGGATGGTCATCATGACTCTGCCTTTTCTTTGTAATGTACACTGTTATATTGCCGTTTCATAAAACTCAGGAATGTATGCTTGAGGCCGAAAAAGGCCTATTTAAGATGTAGTCCGTTCCTATGATTTTCAGCAGTCTCCTGAGAACATACACGCTGTTGTACTTCTAGGATACCTGTCATTGGTCTGCAGCCAATAAACGATTCTTTGACTTCACCCAGAAGACTCTGTGTTTCTGTAGGTCCGGAACAGGGTGAAACCCCGAAGTCATAGGGTGTGTGCCCCTGCACCGCTGGGTCTAAAATACCCGGTACTTCAGTTTGGCGCCCAACTCGGGCCGATTTCAGCGGTACCAGTCCAAGCCAGAGGTTCGTGAGGAGCTTCGTGTGGAAATTCCGGAGGAAGGCCGCCACTTCATCGACCCCTGCATGTCGACGTGGTCCGAAAGTCTTTTCTGCGAGGTTCTCCGCGTCCCGACGGCTACGAAGGACTGCTGCCCTGATTAATCGACCTGTTTTGGACCCTTGACGAGTTTGAGAAAGCGAAACAATCGAGAGAGTCTTCTGGTGACGTCATCGATCAGCAATATTCAGTTAAGTATAAGTGGAGCGTCTCCCATTTGTTTTGGTATCCCTCGGGATCGTTTGATTTGATTTGGTAATTGGTGATTTGGTGTTTGCAAACCCCAAAGCCAGAGGATTCGTGTATTCACGAGACTATCGTAATCGATAATCCTTTGACGTTTGGATCTAGACTAGTGAGCGAAGATGCCTGGTTCTAGAATATTTGGTAGATTATTCTGTTTGGGTTGTGGAAAAGATTTCCAGCTGGAAGAATCATGTCCGGTTCCTCCGGTTGGAACTCCAACTTATGAGCTCTATGTAAAACATGGCGTAGGCCCTATTGCATATAACGAAGTGTGGATCCACTACACCAGGAAGGACGGTGTTTTAAAATGGCCCCAAAATGGTAGTTTCGATACCGATATTCTAGATAATTTGGAAATTAAATTGTTTAAGAAGAAAGCCCGGCCGGCGATGTTTGACTCTTTCCGCTTATGGCGGAAGGAAGCCAAACAGAAGGAAATTAAGCTAGCGAAAAAGAATAAAAGAGAGAAAGGTATGTCAGTAATGCAAGCAGCTGTACAATTTAGAGATAATGAGGAGGAGCAGATGAGCGAGCAATTGCACAGGCAGCGTAAGTTAGGGATTGACAAATGTTACCCGGCTTTACCGCACTCTAAGCAAAATGAGTCCGAAGACAAGGAGAAAGATCCCCTAATGTCACACTTGTTGAGTTCGCCACACCCATATGCGCAAAATGCTACGGCGCCTCCTCAGCTTGTGAATATGCCACCTCCAGTTAATGTATTGCAGGCTTTGCCGCAACCACCAGCTGCCGCACAACCGGCTCTTATTAATGTAACGCAGCCCCCTCAAGGGCCGCCAGTTGTGCTTCCAACTGCCCCCGCGCTTCCTGTAACCTTGCCTAATTCACCAGCGGCCTCTCCCAACACTTTCCCTTGCACCACTTCGGTACCTGTTTCTACGTCCTCTTTTCTTCCCTCTGTTTTCCCCCCTGTTTCTGCCTCAGCTTCTCCTTCAGCGCGACAGCGTTTAGCTAATGTGGTTACTTCATTAATGTCGCCTCTCTTTGAGTTGTCTGGTGCGACTCCTGGTTTGCAGCGTAAGCAATTGCGTAGTCAGTTGCCTACCTCTGACGAGAAGAACGTAATAGACAGCATGGCGCGCAGATGGATTGTTTTCCCTTCATTGTATGATGTGGAATCAATTGTTAATGTCTTCCATCAGTGGGATGCCCCGAAGCAGAGATATGTGTTTGAGAAGATGTGCGAAATTCTCTGTGAGGAATTGGAGGATAGTGGTAGAAATCCGAGGCCACGAGAATTGTGTAGAGTAAGGTCCGATTTTGGAGCTGGTATGATTGTAGACCGCGATATAGATAAAGCAGTTGCGGTTGTACTGTCCTTCAGGAATGATGAATGTCAACAGTCATTGTTCGAACAGGATGTCCCTGTGGGGAGAAAGGAGAAAGTGCGACAATACCCCATGAGAGAAGTGCCCCCGGTATGGAAGGAAGCGGTTGCAGCTGTCGGTGCTAACCCCGCTGTGGCAGCACATTTCCAGCGTGTTTGGGTGCATGTTCCATGGAAGCGTTCTGAGGTGTTAGCGCTTAAACAGTCCTTGCCTGATCCCCGTAAAAATCCGGCAGGTTATTATAAAGAATTGTCACAAACGGCAGGATCATGTATTATGAATCTGGCCGACATAGACATGTTGTTTGGTAATGTTGTTCCACAGCCCCTATGGGGGTCAATCCGTAATGCGGATCATGACCAAGAGCTGGGGGATACATGGGCTAACATTATTGCTGCCGATGCAAGACAAACTGGTGGCGCGAAACCTGAGCCTTTAGTGGCTGAACTCCCTGGTAGAATCATCACGTATATGAAGACACTAATGCCAGCAATGCGCGTAAATTGGGACAAGTTATCTGCATGCAAGCAGAAAAAGGATGAGACAGTGTCAGACTTCTTTACTAGGTTTGAGGAAACGTTCATTGATCACAGTGGGCAGGATATGAGTACGGAGGGTGGCCAACGGTTGTTTGTGGATAAGTTTGTGCAGAATTTACTCCCTGACCTGTGTAAAAAGTTGAAAGATTCAGAGAGTTCTTGGGCCGTTTCCTCTTCAGCGCAAATACTGGCTACCGCACAGTATTATGAAAATAGAGATAAAGACGAGAAAGATAGAACAGAGAAGAAAACGAAGGAATTAAAGACAAAGGTCCTTTTACAGCAGGCCTATCCGCCACGTGGAGGTGGTAATAATTATAGGCAACCCCAAGGTGTCTATCACCAACCCCAACAATTTCAGAACAATCAGCAAATGAATGGGTATTATCAACCACGTGTCCCGGTAGGTCCCAACCAATGTTCATACTGCAAAGAGGAAGGTCATTTTAAATATAGTTGCCCTAAGTTAATGCAGCGGAATGGTAATATGTATGGCGCAAGAGGTAGAGGTGGTCAGCAAGCTCCTAGAGGTAGAGGGCGTGGAAGTGTTCCCCAAAATGCGCGTCCTCTGCCGCCTCAGAATACCATTAATAGCTTTGATCAGCAAGCTAACGCGATTGGTAATACGGCACAGTATTATAATAATGATTATTATGCAGAAGATGGTGATGCAGAAAATAATGATTACTAGGACAGCCGTAGACAGAGAGAGGGAGTTGTTTCAGTGCCAGTGGATCAGAGTGGACCGTATGTTGAGGTGACTACAGTAAATGTAACGGAGCCTTTTCTGCTAGACACTGGTGCTGCAAAGAGTTCAATTATGCATTCCAAACTCCCTGGCGCACCTTTGTCTGGCGACATAAATGTTTCCGTAGGTTTTTCTGGCGCCCCTGTTAGGAACCCAATTTCTAGTCCCATGTCACTTTCTGTTGGACCTTGTGAGCTGAAAGCACCTCTGATTCTGACGACAGGTTGTGGTGAGAATTTGCTGGGACTGGATTTGTTGAAAAGATTGCATGCCACGTTGTATTGTTCTCCTTCGGGAGTACAACTTACATTAGGCAAGAAAGTAATTTCCCCAATGTACTTGTCCAAAAATACAATGCCGCCTGAATTGTCATCCCTTCCGGATGCCCTTTGGGCTACTGGTCCCAATGATGTGGGCCTCTTGGAGATACCGCCATACGTGGTGACTTTAAAGGCTAATGTCAGACTGCCACGTATTCCCCAGTACAAGATCTCTAATGAAGGCCAAAAAGCATTGTTAGATATTGTCCACGACTTTATTGATAAGGGTGTGATTGAAGAAACAAGAGGCAACGTTTGCAATAGCCCGATTTTACCTGTCTTAAAGCGAACGGACCCTTCACAGCCACCTGTTTACAGATTCGTGATCGATCTTAGAGAGGTTAATAAGATTGTTGTGCCACAGTTTCCAGTTGTCCCTGATATAACTGCCTTGTTAACGATGATTCCAGCCTCTGCTGAATGGTTTTCAGTGATCGATTTAAAGAATGCTTTCTTTAGCATTCCAATTGCAGAAGAGAGTAGAGACATTTTCGGGTTCAGTCTGGGAGGCCGAAGCTTCCGCTTCAAACGCGCTCCCCAGGGCTACTGTGAGAGTCCATCTATATACAGTCAAGCTTTGAAAGCACAGCTTGATGCACTTGTTTTACCTAGTGGCGCTATCCTGATTCAGTACGTAGACGATTTACTGATCGCTGCGGATACTGAGGAGATCTGTAAAGAAGCCACATTATCATTGTTGCGCCATTTATCCGTTTTTCATCACAAGGTGTCCTTATCTAAGCTGCAATATTGTCGACAAGAAGTGACCTACTTAGGTCATCTCTTATCGAAGGAGGGAAGGAGACTGACCCCAGAGAGAATTCGAGCCATTGCACAGTTGAGTGTGCCAAAGACACAGAGAGAAGTACGTGCTTTCTTGGGCATTACCTCATACTGTAGGCATTGGATCCCTAGTTTCTCCTTGCTGGCAAAACCTTTGTTAGCCTTAACATGCAAAGACACACCGAATCCTATCCCATGGTCTGAAGAGTGCCAGAAAAGTTTTGTGGAATTGCGTAATGCATTATGTTCAGCACCTGTGTTGGGTACTCCCGACTACAGTAAACCTTTTACATTGTATGTGCACGAGAAAGATGGATGTGCGTTGTCAGTGTTAACACAGCCTTTTGGCGACAGACCGCGCCCATGCGCGTATTTCTCATCCACTTTGGACCCTGTAGCGAGGGCATTGCCAAGCTGTCTGAGAGCGACAGCTGCTGCAGCGATGTCTATCCGACAATCTGCTGGTCTGGTAATGGATAACACATTGATCGTTATGGTTCCACATGCTGTAGACACATTATTGAATAGAACCAAGACACAACACTTGACTAGTGCACGCCTATCGGGTTACGAACTTACACTGTTAGCGAATCACATACACATAAAACGATGCAATACACTGAATCCAGCTACGTTGTTGCCGATTCCAGCAGACTCAGATGAGATTGAGCAACATGACTGTCTGTTTAGAACGGAAGAAGAGACGAAAGGAAGAGTGGATCTGAAAGATACTCCCCTGACTGAGTGTGATGGTACTTTGTGGGTAGATGGTTCATGTTTTAAGCTCCCTAATGGTGACACGACTGCTGCATATGCTATCACGACTTTACATACGGTTGTGGAAACTGCACGAGTGCCACATAATTCGGCCCAAGCAGCAGAATTAATCGCCCTCACGAGAGCATGTGTGTTATCTGAAGGAATGAGAGTGAATATATATACAGATAGCCAGTACGCCTTTGGCGTGGCTCATAATTTTGGGCGACTGTGGAAAGAGCGTGGGTTCCTGACGTCACATGGAGCTAAAATTCAGAATGGCAAGTTGGTGAATGATCTCCTTGAGTCACTGACCCTACCGTTGCAAGTTGCGATCATGAAATGCAGTGCGCACAGGAAAGTCACAGACGATGTTGGTCGTGGGAATGCGTTTGCTGATGAGACCTCGAGAGAAACCGCACAGAATGTGAAGACTAGAATGTATGTTGCAGGCCCCGCAAGATGGGTTAATGATGTAGGAATGTGTGAGAACACAATAGAGAGTGTGAAGTCGCTTCAAGCTGAAGCCACAGAGGAAGAGTTAAGCAAGTGGAGAGAGAGTATGGGTAAGTTGGATGAGAATGGTTGCTGGACTGATCTGACAGAACATAGGCGATGGTTGTTGCCTGACGCGTATGTGCTTCCAGTAGTTACTATGGCGCATGGAATGGCACACATCAGTATGAAAGGTATATGCAAGCTGTTGGCTCCAGTATGGCAGAATGCTGGGATTCCCAAGTGTGCAGAGAATGTGGTCAAGAATTGTATGGTATGTTTGAAGTACAACCCCGGTAGGGGAACCCCAACTCCGGCCGGTCACTTTGCGCCCCCATCATGTCCATTCGAAGTTTTGCAGCTGGACTTTATTCACATGGAAAGATGCAACAACCTGAAATATGTACTAGTGGTTGTTTGTGCTTTCTCAAAATGGTTAGAGGCTTATCCTCTAAAAGATAACACTGCCCTGTCCACAGCCAAAGTCCTTGTGAAAGAGTTCTTCCCCAGGTTTGGAATGCCGAGAGTGGTATGGTGTGATAATGGGAGTGAGTTCGTGGGTAAAGTGATGAAGAATGTATGTGAAGGTTTAGGCATCCAGCAGAAGTTCCACGCTGCAAATCACCCCCAATCAGCTGGATTGGTAGAGCGCTACAATGGAGCCTTAAAGCTCAAGTTGGCTAAAATTCAGGCGAGCACTGGTCTTAAATGGCCTGATGCCCTGCCTCTAGCACTCCTGTCCACCAGAATGACAATACACTCACGAGTGGAACTTAGTCCCTACGAGGTGGTCTTTGGCCGCCCGGCTAATGTATGGGGTGTGCCAAGGCCCACTAAATTCAGTGAGATAGAGCATCCAGTGCTGCTCGATTACCTGTATGATTTGACTGTTAAACTACGTGTTTTGCACTAACAGGTACATGATACTCTTCCCCAAGCTTCCGAAACTCCTGGACACCCTATCAAGCCTGGTACGTGGGTGCTCGTCTGGAACTTCCAGCGCAAGAGCAACGACGAGCCCCGCTGGCTTGGCCCTCATCTTGTTCTGCTATCGACAAGGTCAGCGGTGCGAGTGAAAGGGAAGAAGCACTGGGTTCATGGTACCCACTGCAAGGTAGTCCCCTTGCCTTTGCCATATGACCGGTGGGTCAAAGAGGGTATCACCGACTCTGAGACAGACACTGTACTCCGTTTCACACCATTCAGTGATGCACGCCTAAGAAACACAGCTTCAGACCAAGAGAGTGACAATATTCTGCAGGAAGCTGTGCCACCATCGAATCGATTGGACACCACTGAGCCTGAACTTTTGTTTCGAGACCAAACAGCACCTGGCCGTCTACGTTATAATTTGAGACCTAGGCCCATGGACAAATAAAGATTTCCTCACTATTTCCTTTTTGACATTTTTCACTCTCCCATCTGAAAGACTTTCTTGATTTTTTGTTTTTCGAACCACCATCCGGGTTCTGCCGCAGGGTCGCGGTGTCAAGACTTTGGGGTACAGGCCGAAGACGTTAGGTCGACGGTTCTGGTTGGTCTAGGGCGTTTCCCTGGACTGACAGGCGTACTCCTCAGCAGAAGAAACTCACCCGCCGCGAGCGGCCCGAGTAGAGGATGGAGTTTTTTAAGATGGAGAGACCGATCGAGGAAATAAGCTTTAAAACCAGGATGTGTAGAGTTGTAAAAAGTAAATGTTTTGTCTTTTTGTGCCTTTTTATACTGTGCAGTATTATGATGTTTATTGTAGGACTTGTGTTCTTCTCCGCTCAAAAGCCTATTGCACCCACTCAACAGCCTATATTCCTTTCTACTGCCTCCTCTCACTCTTTTCACCCCCTGCCTGAGCACGAACAGACCAGACGATCGGAGTTCGTAAATAACTCGTTTATCCAGCTCTTGCACCAGCACCAGCTAGTAGTGAATACGACCAATTGCTGGGTCTGTGGGTTAATGCCACATACCATTAACAAGGGTATTCCCTGCCTGGTGTTGCCGTATAGTTCAAATGGATCATCATGGGCATTCCAGACCATGTTTCTCTATGCTCTGGAGACATACTCCCCTCGCCAACCGCGTTCCATCAGACCCATCACCAATAATAAGGCTTTGATGAAAGGAGTTGCCGATATGAGTAGGGATATTGATGCATACTCGTCCATTCCCAAAGAAGAGTTGAGACCTTATGTAGGATGGAACGCGACAGGGTATAGTATTAGTCTGGGTGAAAGACAGCGACCAATCTCATCTCCAATCTGGGTCGTACCCCACATGGGTCGGTTCTGCTTACAGGGTAATGGTCAGAACCCTAGGGCTCAACTGGGTAGAAGTGACTGTACCGAAACGTACACTTTCCCGTCACAGTTTTCCCCAGCGTTTCTAGCTGCCAAGGGTACCTATTTCATCTGTAATGACCGAGCATATACATGGTTGCCCCCTGATTTCTCGGGCACATGTTATATTGCGAATCTGCTACCGCCTACCTTCACTGCTGCCTCTGATTATCACAAGACGAGAGTCGTGAGAGGTGTAATTAGTAAGGAGGACACTGCCGGTCAGGAAGCAGGAGACTTCTTCTTGGGTTTCCTGACGTTTTGGGGACCTATGGTCAATAGTAGGAACCTGAGACAGCTGACGCGTGTGGTTGAATCCACTATCAATGTAACGGCTGGTGCGCTTAGTAATCTGACAGCTGAGCTCCAAGCGGACCGCCTTATGACTCTGCAGAACCGCATGGTCCTAGACGTTATTCTTGCAGACCGCGGTGGGGTATGCAAGGTCATCCAATCCAGTTGCTGCATTTTCATACCAGACAATGCTCCAACTGTGTATCAAGCCATCTCCAAACTCCACAAAATATCTGAATCCATACACGTGGATAAGGGAGATTGGTCATTGATGGGATGGTTCTGGGAACTGATATCTGCCTGGGGTTGGAAAGTCCTGATGGTCATTGGAGTGATTTTAGCCATTCTCTTCCTGTTCTGTCTGTGCATACAGTGTGCTCCTGCGATGTGTGGCCTCTGTGCTACCTTATGTGTAAGGAAACCTGTATCGAGAGACGAGCTAAGTAATAGGATGATGCTACAGCAACATCTCCATGACTTTGCGGACATCGACCTAGACTCGGATTAAGATGAGTATAGTGATTGCCTATGTAAGGGCAAAAGGAGGGTCTGTCGTACTTTACTCTTTGGAACCGCGTAGGGGACCAGGCCCTACCCCTGTCTATGTGGTATTAGCGAACCGCAAATGGTAAATGCGGCATGTACGAGTGCTTTACTCGTCGTTCTGGCCCTGAATGCACTGCGTACACGTTATCTTGCTGCACTACGCGGGTTCCATTTTGGAAGCAGTGGCCATCTTGTCATTGCCCTCACACAGGCTATAATGGAGCAAATACGGGCCTCTCAGTACATGTGCTTTCCCGTGACTTCTCGGTGACCTGGGCAGCTGGTTCCGCTCCCCCGGGTCAAACTGGTCTCACGAGCTCCCCTTCCTCCGTCCACCTGTGATTAGCATCAGGGCTCGACCCATCATAAAACCCTTCTCATCCTACACAAACCCCCGGCTAATCTCTTCCACACCTGCTTGTTCCTGCTTTATGACTTGTTTCCCAAAACAGGAGATGCTCATGTTTATTGGGGGGTCTACTGACATCTAACGTGGGATCGCAACCTTATTGTGTAAATCATTGTGAGTTGGCCGAACTGGAATGTGGGATGGTCATCATGACTCTGCCTTTTCTTTGTAATGTACACTGTTATATTGCCGTTTCATAAAACTCAGGAATGTATGCTTGAGGCCGAAAAAGGCCTATTTAAGATGTAGTCCGTTCCTATGATTTTCAGCAGTCTCCTGAGAACATACACGCTGTTGTACTTCTAGGATACCTGTCATTGGTCTGCAGCCAATAAACGATTCTTTGACTTCACCCAAAAGACTCTGTGTTTCTGTAGGTCCGGAACAGGGTGAAACCCCGAAGTCATAGGGTGTGTGCCCCTGCACCGCTGGGTCTAAAATACCCGGTACTTCAGCACCGTGCACGCACGGTGGGCACGCAGTGCGCTACGCGCACCGCGCGCCCACGTTACGCTTAATGGGCCATGTACGCACGGTGCGCTTCGCGCACCGTCCGCACAAGGAGGACACATGATACGCTTTGTTGTTAAGGGTTTTGGCATAAAATGTTAGCAAGGTTTTTTAAATGCTAATTCCTAACTATAACGTGTGTGAAACCTATGGTTTTTTTAGTGAATTTGTATGTTTTTTTAAATGCTAAGTTACTTTACGCCGTTCGTGCCGTGCGCGCACGGTGCGCTTCGCGCAAGGTGCGCGCACGGTGGGCACGCGGTGCGCTTTGCGCACCGCGCGCCCACTTCACGCAGTTCGTTCCGTGCGCGCACGGTGAGCACGCGCTGCGCTTTGCGCACCGCGCGCCCACTTTACGCAGTTAGTGCCGTGCACGCACGGTGCACTTTGTGCACCGTGCACGCACAGTGGGCACGCAGTGCGCTACGCGCACCGCGTGCCCACGTTACGCTTAATGGGCCATGTACGCACGGTGCGCTTCGCGCACCGTCCGCACAAGGAGGACACATGATACGCTTTGTTGTTAAGGGTTTTGGCATAAAATGTTAACACTTTATAAGCCATGCACGCACACTGCGCTAGGCGCAGCGTGCGCTCACGGGGGGACTGACATTGCAAGTTTATTTTTAAGCATTTACACCGTGCGCGCACGCTGCGCGAACCTCGCGGAAATTTTTTCATTTCTATAGTGCGCGCACGCTTCGCACACTCGGCGAATTACCGAAAAAAATTTAATTTTTTTAATTGCCCTTGGGGGACCTCTTGGGACCCCTTGACCTGTCCAGCGTGCCCCCTTTACATGTTTTTCTCCTTTGTGTTTCACCCCCCTCTCAGTGCGAGAGACAAAATGGCGGCCGACACTTCCTGGTTTCGACCGATTCGAATGTTTACTAAGATGTAACAACCAATCAGAAGTGCGCTCGCGGACGGCCGAGTGCGCGCACCCTGCACGCACGCTGCGCGCGTATAGATATATATATTGATTTAAATGCTATTTTCTCAGAAAATACTGAACAGATTTACACCAAACCTGCAAAAGGCACCAAACGGACGTTAGGCCTACCTCTCTGCCAAATTTCACGTAATTCTGTTCAGCCGTTCGGGCTGTAGCTGCGACTAAAGTCCCTATGGAAAAATCCATGGGGAAAACGTGTTTTGGGACCCCCCCTTTTTCTCGGCCCCCGCTTGACGAATCACCCCGAGACTTTCAGGGTAGGAGCGGAGCGGAGCACCCCATTAGTTTTGAAAATTTCGCGAAGATTCATCAATCGGCGCCAAAGTTATTCAAAATAGAATTTTGAGATTTCCTATGGAAACTCGGTCCTAACTATAACTATCTACTGGCGACCGCCAGTAGATAATATATATGTATTTAATATCAATAACACAACAAAAGCACACATTATCAAGATGAACATACTCAGTCATGCGACAACAATGGCTAACATCCAAGTTACAATCAAGTCTTGCTGCTTCGTTACATATAAATGCTGTTCAAATAACTGGGCAAGGTACTTTCAATGTTACACTTTTGCAAAACTGAATCACTTCAGCCTACATTTTCTGACAATCTTTGAAGTATAGGATGTCGTGATGGTGCGTGTACATCTGCACATTTACTTCTCTCCAGCGGACAAAATCAACTATAACATGAAAGGTGGTTTTTAGCAATTGGGTGACATTGCTCACAAAGTTGTGCTATTGATGATACTCGTGTGGTGCTCATTCCACCAAAGGAACAGCAGCAGTAGTACTGTGACACAATTCTGGGCCTGATTTTGAGTTTGGTGAACGGAGTATGTACCGTTGCCAGTTGCAGTGAAATGACTTTACTCTGACCATGTCAAGGGCACTCCATCTGCCAAATTTAAAGATGTCTGCCTGCCCAGCAGACCTCTTTTGCATTTCCAGGAACCACCATCACAGCCTTGCCAGTAAAAATGTATTTAAAGTTTGATGGACAGCCATGCCAACAAGAAGGAGCTTTTGTCAAACTTTAAACACTTTCTTTTTTATTTCCAAAAAGAAGATCCCAAAGTGAAAAAAAACAATAACCCCCTTGCCATAGGAGTTTTCTATCATAGCATGGGGGTTATTTAAAGGTTTTTTCTTTCACATACCTCCGCATTTTGTATGACTGGGACTAAAAGCCATGTTTTTCCCCACTCTAAATAGGGCTGGTGGGCAGATGGCCATACTTTTCACAGCTCTTACTCCTTTGGGATGTTGGAGTTTTATGTAGGCGGCGGAGACAGAGGAGTCTCTACCATCTACATATTGAAGTTCCAGCCTGCTAAATGAGGTAGAGAGAACTTTGCTTTGGCGGAGAGAGTCTGCCATCATCTCTGCCCAAGTCTAAATCAGAACATGCGTGCATCTTGTGATATGGTGACTGGATTGTGGTAAACCACTCTATCCATTAGTATTGGTATTTTATATCACATTAATGCTGTGATGTAATGAAAAGGATGTTCCATTTATTTCCATTTATGCATGACTTGGGTGCATTCAAGAATTTAAGTTTTAAAGAGTTGTCAAACCTGGCAGCCTATCTCAGTCTGCTGATATCTAATAAATATCATGACCACATTCACTGCATTCCCTTCAATCTTTATGCTATTCCAGGCTTTGATGTGACTCAGCCACCAAATAATATTCTGCCTGTCTTATGCCAAAAGGCAGATCAGCTGAGAGTAAAATAGATATCTGCAAAGTTGCATGATTTAAGTGATGGTGGAAATATGGCTTGAATGGATGAGTCTGAAATTTCTCCTTGAGAGTTTGTTGACAATCAGCACTTTCCTCAGTTCTTTCTTGATGGCTAGCATCTTCCTTTCTGGTAATTGCAACGTTTATGAAACTGAGTTCGCCAAAAATCCCAGGAACTCAATCTGATTCCAAAGTTGGTTGCCTTGGTATTGGGCCCATTTGTTATGAATTCTAAACTCTGCAATAGATTGTGTCATATGTGGCTGTCTTTGAAGGGTCGCTTGATCCTTGGATATGGGAATCATGTTGTCCAAGTAGATGATTCACCTGTTATGTAACTACTTCCCCACCATTTTCATCAGTTTGAGAAAACATCAAGGTGTGTAGAAGAGACCCAAGGGCAGGGACTTGAAACCGTATATAAATATATATACACACACACATACATAACATGAGTTCTAACCTTTCAGATGTGAAAAAAACTCTTACCCTCTGTTCCAGCTTTATGTAGGAACAAAGAACGAGGCTCAGCTGAATTGTTTCCTATGAGGATCTTTCTCAGGGTAACCTCGTTTCTGTAGTTTCTCAGTCAAGCCTGCCGATTGGGAACAGAAATCTTCCATCTTGCTACAGCTGCGTCTTATACGGAGATACTGCCCAAAGGGGAGGTTCTCTCTCAAGGGTCTGGGATGGAAACTAGAGAAAGCTAAAAGGTTATTTTTTGCAATGGGTTTATAGTGTGTTTTTGTAATCAGTTTACCTTCTGATTTTGTTATGACCAGGTCTAAAAAGATCATCTCATTCTTGTCATAGGAAAAGGTAAATTTAAGGTTTGGGTCACGATTGTTGATCCACTCAAAGATATCCAAAAGTAGACATTCAGATCCCTGCCAGATCACTAGAACGTCATCAATATATCTCTTCCAGAAAGAGATACATGACGCGAAGGGATTACTTATGTCCAGAATGTGTCTTTTTTCAAAATCATAGACATAGAGTCCTGCCATACTAGGGGCGAAGGTACTGCCCATCGAAGTACCTGTCGTTTGTAAGAAGAGGCTCCCCTGGTATTCAAAAAAGTTATTTTTAAGGGCTAGTGTGGCACATTCAACAACAACTTGTCTTGGTGTCTGGTAGTCCCATGTAGTGGCTTCCAGAGCCTCACTGATAGCCCTAATGGTGTCATCCTGGGGTATGCTGGCGTACAGGCTCTCAATGTCTAGTGAGACTAAAAAAGTGGGATCTTCATCCACCCTGATGTTTTGGAGAAGGGCCAAAAGGCTCTTGGTATCTTTTAGATAGGTGAAGGTGCCCTGAATAAGGGGTTTTAGGAAGAAATCACAGTATTTGGAGAGTGGCTCCAAAAGAGAACTAATGCCGGAGACTATTGGGCGACCAGGAGGGGGGGGGGGTCCTGTTCTTATGGGTTTTGGGCAGAGTATCTTATCTGGTCATCTTTTGTATTGAGGAAATTGTTGGTACTTTGCCCTTCTGTTGCTATACTCTAGTCCTTTCCATGATTGATAATTAGTTTCATGTGGCTTGGGTGTGTTTATGTGTGTGTGTGTACACACACACATGGCCCCACTAGAATGAGATGCACTAATAAAGTAGAGTTTTACTGTCAGTGGCTTCCAGTTCCCTGCTGCATTGAATGCCACCTCTCACAGTGACCACAGTCTTCATTGTTTTACCGAAAAGGAACAAAATAGGGAGTAGAGAGGTACCACTCAAAAGAGTAGTGGAGGTGGATACATCCTCCCAGTCATAAATTAATAAACATAGTGATCCACCCACAGGTAAGTATGTAGGTCAAAATCTCTCAGAAAAAGGTATGCATCCCACATTGGTGGAGAATACACATAGGCTGTTAAAATACCCCTCACACACCAAAAGGGCCCTTGGTGTCATGCTTCATCATAGGGGTCTTCCCGCCCCTCTACGGGACGGGGCGTGCTACAACCTACATTTGCGTGGGAGCACTGTTGTTTTGTAAGACAACTATGTGTAGTGTGAGGGTGTGAGAGGAAGGGTCTGGAGTGAATGGAAGTGTGAGATAAAAAATACCTGGCTCGTTGGTTTAGAAAATTTTAATATACCGTTGAGCTGGTATTAGTAAAAAGTGGGGGGAGGAGGTGTAAATGCCTCAATGAGCTGCGCCTCCTATGTCTGCCGACATGTTTCGAAGCTCCCCAGGCTTCCTCTTCAGGACCTTAAGGATCCCTTCCTAAAACTCACTGTGTTGTGTAGTAACGTGATTAGATAAAACTAAGAAAGAAAAATGTGTACAAGGAAGAAATTAACTCCCTAGGAATATATAATGCCTCAATAGGTCTGCGAGGTCGATAAACCTGAAAGAAAACACAGAAGGGGATATAAAAAACATATATTCACGTAGCTAGATGATCAATCCATCGTGAGCATTCAGTGACCTGAAAAAAAGTGATATAATAATCTCCTTTTAACACTATTCATAACGTTATCACGTGTTCTGGCGTGAAAATGTAATGGGTGAAAAAGGACATAGACAAAGGACAAAACGCACATGTAACATAAAGCACACACTCTATGTAAAATGGAACAGAGTTCCTATGTTCATACTATCCCAAGTCATTGTTGTAGAGATCAGTAGTAGGATAAAAAAATAAACATACTTGCTGTAGACAAAATGAAAGACCTCATGAGCCTGATGAGCGGGTGGTAGGAGTGCCTAATAGGCTATCTACAGGACGAAATTAAAAAAATTTGTTTGTTCCAGTCTTGATGTTAGAACGTAAGAAAAAACAAACTCCAGCGAGGCCTAGTCTAAACGGCTATGCCGTACTTACGACTCCAGGGAACACTGTCCTGCCACAATTACCAGCCCGATCAGCTCCGTCGGTAAGACTGAGCGAGTTGGCGGATGTTTAAATACAGAGCTCAATTAGGTTAACGCGGGAGATCAAGTGAAGGCACCGGAGTGTTGCGCGTTACCATGCTGACTCTGTGATGACTGACCCGGAACCGGAAGTATCCGGACGGGGTCAAAAGTGAGAAAGAGTACACGTAATAATAAACACTCAATGGTGTAGAAACGTGTGATTGTTAATAAAGTTATTAAGTGCGGATGAAGGCTGAATGATGACAATGGAGGTGAGAGGGGAATCCTGTAACAAGGAAAATATAAATAAAAATAAAAATAAATATAAAATAACGAGAGGGATTGCCCGCTAGGAGGAAAGAAACGGGTGATGTAGAGAACATTTGTCATCTTAATAGGAAAAATAGCACCCACGAGTGGGACAGTGGACCTGAGTATTGGAAATATGCCCAGTCTAAATGTGAAGTACCAATCGTATATTCAATAAGGCATAAACATAATATTACTAGATGTTATATGACAAAACCCGAGGGATCCAGTCAGTTCTCACTACGGATGTTCACCAAAGAAAGAAAAAGGGGGTAAAAAAATAGTGAGTTCATAAATAGTTAACTATATAGGCATCAAATAGCTAGTTGTATTGCTATTATCTAGGTTAGAAAAAAGGGGGGGGAATAACCTGAATCAAAAACCTCTCCTTTGCTGAATGTCAACAAAATAAATAAATACCATAGGGGCATTTATGTAATGAGGGTAGGCAAAAGGCACACATAACGGTAATCATCATTGTCACCTAAATGATCAGTTGCAATGGGTGCGAAACATGGTGGTTATACCGGTACATTACAATTCAGGGGTGGAACTGATTCCATGGAATGTCATCATTGAGTCCCAAGACGTGGGTTCCGAGGCGGAACACCCAGCGTTGTTCCTTTTCGAAGAGGCCATTTTCTCCATCTAGTTGTTCGATCACTGTCCACTGTAGGTCATCTACTCCATGCTTGTTAGTTATGTAGTGATTGGACATCTTCGTGGTACTCCTACCACATCTGATATTACTTCTGTGTTCTCTGACACGTATTTTCACTGGTCTGGTGGTCATGCCCACGTATTCAAGACCACATGGGCAAGTGATCAAGTAGACCACATTTTTACTGTTACAGTTAGTGAAGTTTCTTTGGTCCCATTCACTGCCATTTCTGAATTTGATATGTCTGGTTTTTCTTGTGAGGTGGCACGTGCTACAATTCCCGCATGGGTGATGCCCCTGTACCGGAGGTAGCATGCCTTCTTGTATAGATCTTGGTGTGTTTCTAGGTCTAGTCCAGACGAGCATATCTCTAAGGTTTCTACCCCTTTTGTGCGCAAACATAGGTTTTGTAATGTTGAGACCACAGCTGTTCAGAAGTCGCCAGTGTTTGTTCACTATTTTCGTGATCTTATTAGAATGTGTATTATATGTGGTTACACATATGGGTCTTTCCTCAGCCTGAGTATCTACTTTGTCTTCCAATAAGGCTTCTCTGTTGTTATTTCTGGCCCTCTTGAGGGCTTTGTCAATCACTCTTTCAGGGTAATTCCGTTTGATCATTTTGATACGCAGTTCAGAAGCTTGTTTCTTAAATTCGCCGACTTCGGTGCAATTCCTCCGCAATCGTAGGAATTGTCTGTATGGTAGGTTCTCTCTTAGATGACGAGGGTGAAAGCTATTGAACAGAAGTAGGCAGTTCTTCGCAGTTGCTTTGAAATGTGTGGTGGTTTTAAGTGTACCTTCATCTGGATAGATATTAAGATCCAAAAATACAAGGTTTTCACATGATGTTGTGTGTGTAAATTTACGAAACTCATTCTGTTGGTTAAGCCACAACATGAAAGATTCAGTTGAATCAACATCACCCTCCCAAACGACCAGAACATAATCAATGTATCTTTTCCAGACCTTGATGTGAGGCAGGAAAGGGTTGGTGTCGTTCAGAATTTTATTAACTTCCAGATGGTGTACATAGAGGCCTGCCAGACTAGGAGCGAAGGTACTCCCCATGCTGGTCCCGTGTCTTTGTTCATAGAAGTGGTTGGCATACATGAAAAAGTTTTAGGTGAGTGCCAAGGATACGCACTCCATTACTACATTACGAGGTGTCTGATAATCCCAAGGAGCGGAGAACAGTACTTCCTCGATAATGACCATTGTCTCATCATGAGGGAGGCTAGTATAAAGACTCTCCACATCCAGACCCATGAGGAGGTTCTTGGTGGGGGTCAAAATCAATACACCCTCAACAGTTGTAGAACAGTCTTAGTATCACGTAAATAGGTACTGGTGGCTTGAACCAAAGGGCGGAGAAATGCATCCGCGAACTTTGATAGTGGTTCCAAGATGGAATTTATCCCGGAGACAATTGGCCTATCAGGAGGAGACCCAAGGTTTTTATGGATCTTCGGTATGGTGTAAAAGTAAGGGACCTTAGGACATTTATTAATCAGAAATTCGGCCTCTTTTTTAGAGATCCAATTGTGGGCTGCTGCCTCTTCAACCACTGAAGTAATTCTGATCCTGATAGATTCAGTAGGGTCATCATGGAGAATGCCATAGTTTCTACGATCATTGAGGAGTTTCCTACACTCGTTATCATAGTTATCTATAGTTTGCAGCACAATTGCTCCACCCTTATCCGCGGGTTTCTACTTGCCAGTCCCTAAACCCTCCCTTTACTACATATTAGTCACCCCTCTGGTAGGCCCAAGGGCAGGGTGCATTGTAGGTATAAGGTAGGACATGCCCTGATGTGTGTGACATGTCCTAATAGTGAATTACAGCCATTTTCGTTTTTCACTATTGAAGGCTACCTGCTCTCCATAGGCCAGAATGGGCTGCTGGAATTACTACACGCTGCGGACTCAGAGAGCATGGTAGAAAGTCAAGTTTAGTATGCCTGAACTCAGAATAATAAAATACTTCTTTTAGTAAAGGTTATTGTAATATCCTGTGTTTGTAAATACTACTTTTAGAAAGTTAGTATTTACTTGCTTAGCCATTTCAGTCCGCCTCTGCTGTGTGTATGTGTGTGCTGCCTAGTTTCAGTGAGGGGCAGGGCTGGGGAATTCCAGGAGACAGGCTGGCTGCCAGGTGGTGGGTAGAGAGATTACACCAGGATGGGTGGGAGGAGTACACCTTGACTCTGAATAGACCTGTGCTCTGCCATCACAATGCTGGCTCCGCCCCCTGTGGAGCGGCTGATGTCTCTGCCCTCTGCGCTGAAAGGAAAGAGCAGAGTCACCACAACAAAGTGCTCCAGAACCGGACTGAGCCAGGCACAGGCCCCCTGGCGACAAAGAACAAAAGAAACTTGCTATAAAAGAAGGAGCCCTGCTCCTAAGAAATCAGATCCTGTTTGCGCCAAGAAGAACCTCTGCCCGAAGAGAAGGACCTGGGAAAGCTGCACGGAGGAGTACTGTCTCTAAGCCTGAGAGACTGGCCTGTGGTGGATGCCTTGCTGCTGAAGGAGAGGAGGAAAAGACTGAGAAAGACTTTGAAATTCAACTTGTGCTTTTAAAACAATCTCCAAGGGCTTGCTTGTGAACTTGCCCCCTGAACTGCGCCCCAGGAACAGTGGGCGCTACCCTCCCCTGGAAGAAGAGGAAGCTGCTGTGGTTGGATTTGCAACGCTGACCCCAGAGAACCTGTGTGCCCTCTCTCGCTGAGCAACACGACTCCTGAATCGTTTGTGCTGCTGTGAGCACTGTAAAGGCCTGCCCTGCCTGGCCTGAGCAAAGCAAACAACTGCCCCCTCGAGCCGGAGCTCGCATCGTAAGGAAGAGAGTGTCTGTGCCCAAGCGCCGAGCCTCTGCGACCCCCTGGCCGTAGAGACCACTGTGAGGACCGGCGGCGCACTGGTTCGCCGATTTTGGACGAAGCCGACAGCGCGCCACGCTGAGAAATCACCCCCGAGCTGCCCCTCCTGCTTCTGACCTCCGAGGTGTCCTGTGAAGTCCTGAAGCGCCCCACGAAGCATCGCCGTCCACTGACAAAGTGGGACTGCAACGCGACGTGGGACACCCCTCTACGGACTTCTGAGGCCGCCACGAACATTGCCCCCAAGAAATAAGGTACTGTGAGCCCAAGTGCCTTGGTACAACACGTACTTTTCTTTGTACGGTCCGTACCTGCGCTGTCGTCCCGCTACGCTGTTCACGCGGGAAGCGTGAGCCTTGGCACGGTTCGCCCCCAGCTCGTACGGCGCGTCCCTGCGCCGGTACGGTCCGTCCAGCGTTAAAGATATAGACGTTGCTCACGCGGGAAGCGTGAGGAGTGGCAAGAGGCGTACCGGACTCGTACGACGCGTACCTACGAAGGTACGGTCCGTACGGCTTGAGTCCCAGTCCGCGTGCTCACGCGGGAAGCGTGAGAAACGGCACGATGCGTACAAACAGCGGTACGAAGCGTACGGAAGGCCCTGCGACGCGCACAGACCCCCAAGAAGCGTACTTTGCACCAAAAATTGCCTTTAAGAACTGTGGCCTCATAGGATATTGTAACTGGAACCCTCATTTTTAAAGTGGAAGACTGTATTTAAAGCATGCCTAATAGTTTTACATCAGGAACCTCATTTTAAAGTGGAACTGTATTTTTAAAGCCTGCTTAAAGAACTTTATATAAAGAACTTTATTTTTATAAATACAGCCTTGTGTCTCTGTGTGGTGGGTTGGTGGTTATTGTGGGACGCCTTGAATGCTTAACCTAATGCCCTCTGGAATCTAGCCTTACTGCTCGCGCCACATTACCTAGAGGGTGAGCAGGGGTTATTTTCTTAGAGTAATCCTTCGCCCCGACTTAGAGGAAAGGGTCCCTGCTTGTCGTAAGTGCATACCTGCGCCAACCAGAGACCCCGGATTCTAACAACAGCATAATAAAGTATGTAAAACAATTTGTACGGTACATTTGGAACATTTGATGCATAATGCATGCCAGTATTTAGCCAAGCCAAAGACTATTACCCTCCTAGTATCGGTGGATAATATTGTCAGTACGTCGAGGTAGTGGCTAGGATCGACTAACATACACAGGGAGATTATCCACTTAACCCTCAAAGACTTATAATGGGGACTGTAGGAAGGTAGGATACTTGTGCATGGTTACCCCTACATTTTGTCTGGTGCTATGCTGGTTTTCGACTAGTCTGACTGGGATCCTGCTAATCAGGACCCCAGTCTGTCTGCTTTCTCTCTTAAATTGTTACGTTCAGTACTTGGGTACACCCCAGATTGGATACTGGGGTACCGTTATAAGTCCCTAGAACATGGTAATCAGGTCCCCAGGGCATAGGTATCCAAGAGGTCTCCCATGGGCTGAAACATGTATTATGCCACCCATTAGAGACCATTCACAATGGAATTACAGGCCTGCCATTGCAGCCTGTGTAAGTTGGTGCTTGGATATAGGTTTCGTATATATTTTGGGTCAACGTGACTTAAAACCTATAAGTCACCCCTCTAGCAGGCCTTTGCAATCCTGAAGAAATGGTGCTTGGTTCTAAGTGAGAGGGTGCCCCTGCGTGAGCAGGACACCCCTGCAGCCTACGGAGTTCATTCTCCTGGGTTGACAGTGAAGCAGCCATATACTATATAAAGGGGCACCGCGTAATTACGTGATGATCATTTCTAAACTGGCTGCAACAAATCCTATCATGTTTGGTATCAAACATGTTGGAATCATCAGGGAGGTTTGATTCCAAGCACTAGAAGAGCCCTCCATTAAGCTCTCAATGTTCCTAGTACCAGCCTTCTTGACCCGGACAGCACAAAATGGTTGCTGCCGACCAGAGACACAATTCTGCCCTCCTGCTGCTGAGCCAAGCTCGAGCAGGAGAAGGCAGAACAATAGGCATCCTGTCAGAGGGTGGTGTGACCACCTCCCAGAGTGGATTTAGTGTATTGGGGTGGGGTGGGTGCACTTGCCAGTGCCACTCAGTCTGCATGAGTGGCACATTTGGTGTTCCTGTGCCTTTGGCTCCTGCTCTGGCATGAAACTGGACAAAGGACATGGGAGTACCCTCCCCCCTGTCCAAGCCCTGCCCTAGGAGGGTCCCCTGAATCTTCCACACCATTTCCCTAGGGTACTTAAGGGCTTACTTTGGTGTAGGTCCCTAGATTCGTCGTGGGATAAGATTCAGATCAGACACCACTTCTACTTCTACCGTCTGGGAACTCTGGACTTCGCTTGGGCCTGACTTTGTCTCCCTTCCAGTCTGCTGCATTGTCTGTGCCTGTGCATCACACAGGAACGTTCCAAGGCCTGTGAGGCATCAAAGACACTTGAAGGAATCTCCCTTGGAGTGAAGGAGTCACTCCCCTGCATCGCAGGCACCGCTACTAAGACGACCGGTCTGCTGATCCTGAACTCCTCAGGACTCCAAAGTTTCAGACTAGTTTTCTTCGTGCGGGTTGCAATAACCGAACCCCATGCACCGTGTGAACTTGCAGTTGCAAAGGCTTGTTGACTTCTTTCCAAGGATATCTTCGGGCTCCAAGTAGCCCCAACCTCGAGCACATCCAGTGACCAGAATCTTTAGCCACACTGCATCGTGTGCATTGTGGCCTGCATCTTGAGGTCCTCTCGCAACTCCAGTCCCTCTGGCCTGTGGGTCCACTTGAGGGTCACACTTGATTCTTCTGAGCTCTCCTGATTGCTCTGGCCTGCCCGGACTCCCCTGCTTTTGGTTAGACCCCTGGACCTTGCTGGTCCCGACGTTGCACTTTCTTCGATTCCTGCGTGGGTTGCATTTGCCAAGGTTTCCTGGTGCTCCCGCCGGACACCAACTCTTCAGCATTCGACATCCTTCATGGGACAGCTCGTGCATGGCTCCTGGTCCTCCTCAGCGTCGTCTGGTCCTCACAGCTGCAGAGTCAGGGTCATCGTCATTCTTCCTGCAACACCCGACATCGGAGGGCATTTGTCTTCCAAGTCTCCTAGTCACTTCTGAGTGACATAGACCCTGTTCCTTCTGCTTGCAGGTACCTCTCTTCTAGAATCCACCTTTGGATTCCACTGGACACTTTCTCCTTCTGCAACAGCGGCACTTTTCTGAAGTCCCCTAATGGGTTCGACTGCAGTTTCCTACACCCCTTCACATGTATGCACCCGGCTTCCCTGGTGAAGGTAACGTGGGTACTAGGGTATCCACAGGTGGGGTGGCTCTCCAACCTTCTGTCTTCCGCGGGGCTTCTTAAGGGTCCACTGGGAAGGGTCCTTAATCGTTAAAAATCCAACCGCGACTTACACATAGGGTTGAACGGAGCACGCGGTCGTGTTTCCACACCGCACACGCTCTCCATGGGGTCCCTATCCACTCACCTTGGGTGGTTTCTTGGGTCCCCAGCACTTCTACATCCTCTTGACCCTGTTTTGATCCGAGTCATGGTTCTTTTACTACTTTCTTAGTATATGGTTTGGTCCCCCCCGGGGTACACTGTGTATTTTGTGCTATTTACTGTGTTCCTTTGATAAAGTATTGTGTGCATTTTGTTTATCTCTGTGTAGGAGACATTTGAACGTACTAGAGAGTATTATATAATAAATACATATTTTTATAAATACTTGGTGTGTTTTTTTTCACTTAATCCATACTATAAGATTGCATTCTGGTAAAAAAGCTGCTTTACACTCCTTCTGGACTAAGCCTTATGGCTGCTCGCCACACCTACCACTTAGAGAGCTTTCTAAGGTTGTCTAAGACCTCTTAAATCACAATAATGGTTGTCTGGACTGGTGCAAGGTGCCCACTTACACTAGTGGACATCATATACCAGGCCAGCTTCTCACAGGGACAAAAGAATAACAAATGAACTATGGATTCAGAACTGTCTGCACGAAGGACAAATGTCATCAGAGAAATCATTAATGCTCCACTTATTGCAAAACAGTCTGGTGGGCAATGTACTATATCGAAATTGTATGACTAATGTACGTGCCAGAGGGGGAAACAATCTCAACAATAGTTTACTCATAAAATGGAACAGATATAAAATTCATAAAATCCTGGGTCAAAGTAACCATCGAATTGGCCAACTCCTTTTTCACTATTGTTTCCCAATAGGTCGATTTGACCCTGCTCTTTGGTTTTAGGGACAGCTTTTCTAGGTTGGACCAGTACGCCTCCACCCCAGGTCTCGTCAGCAGATCTCTCAAAGAGCTAAACCATGGGATGGAGATTACCTGAGACTGTTTTAGAAGGCCAATCCTCACCGTGCGGCAAGGGAAAGCTCTTCAACGGAACACAAGTGATGCCAGAACATTAGGAAAATACAGTCCAACTTTCGGGCCAGTAGTCTTTGGGCCAGGTCCAGGAACATTGGAGTCAAGAGGGTAATAGTAGGTAAATTTAAAAGCGATCCTAAAAAACTATTTTCTATGGGTGTAAGACAATTCATGTTCCCGCTACCCCATAGTTCGGCCTCGTATAGTGCGCCCTAGGGCTTTAATGTTATAAATTTCTAGTGCCGGGGCCACTTTCTTGTAGACCCTACTTTTGTGAATCTTGCTTATCTGGGCGGTCTGCTAGATTAACGAGAACTGTACTTTCTCAATGTGGGGTGCCCAACTTAAGTTTGATGTTAAACGGATGCCCAAATAATCAAAGACAGATTCTTGCTCTAGGGTGCTACTCCCTGCATACACACATCTTCTTGATGGTTTAGTAATCCCTTTAGTAAAAATCATGTATTTTGTTTTGGCATTGTGGGAATTTTGAAATTAATCGGCAAAGAGAAGTGCAGGTACTCTTCTCTCCCCTACTTTTGGTGCATCACACCCGTCCCTATCTAGGAAGTGTACTACCTCATTGATAAAGAGTGAGAATAGGGAGGGAGCTAGGACGCATCTCTGTCTCACTCCCCCGTGTATCGGAAATTGCTCATTGAGTTGGTTGTTCTCTCCCTACCTGACTTACGCATTATTTGCTGTATGCAATCGGATTAAAATTTCTAACAGGTTACGAGAAAGGCCCATCTCGGCCACCACTTTCCATGGCTTGGATCGAAGTACCAAGTCAAAGGCAGTCCGTAGACTCACAAAGGCAACATATAACTTTCCCCCTTTAATGTCAACCTCCCTCCAGTAGATGCGCAGAAAGTGAAATAACTGATCCAGTGTGCTAATATTGGCACAAACGCCTGCTTGACAGTCACTCAGGATATTAGACTCTGAGATCCAGGCCTAGTTCCTAGCCAATATCTGTTTGCAGAAACTTTTCTGCAAGGAGTCAATGAGGCTAATGGGTCTATAGCTGGCCAGGTTAGCTTTGTCACCCTTTTTGTAAATAGGTATAATCTTTGCTATATTTCACGAGGAAGGGATATTCATACCTGATATAATGGCGTTAGTTAGCATATTAATGTAGGGAGCCCAGACAATTGGATCCTCTCTATACTGGTCGTTTGGGATTCGGTCAGGGCCAGGGGCTCTGGCTGGGATGCAAGAACAGATGGCTACTTGGGTTTCTTCCAGGAAAATCACAAAATCTTCAAAAACTCAGGACGAGGTTTCCTCCCTCATTTCTATAGAACTCTCTTCCTCCATATTACCTGATGCATAGAGATTCACTATCACATACTCATAGCCCTTTTATGATTATCTTGCATTCTGTAAATGAGGAGTTCTATTGATTTTATTTTTACAGATTTTATTGGTTTTCATACATCAAACAACATACATCAAACAACGTGGTCGCTACAACCATATGTCTGATAAGAACCTAGTTGTTACAGCAGGTTAATAAAGTATTTCTGATGATATGTAACCAACACATAATCTACCCCCGCCCATGAAGGATTCCACTGATAAGGCAAAAATCAAAGACGAAAGAGCGGTATCGCTGTCTTGTGTCACTTGTGATGGAGATGGTTGGTGAGAGTTCCTCTTTTATCTTAAGTTTGGTTCAGTTTTTTCTAGTTGTCAAGCATGACATTTTTAATTTTAGGGCCAAGGGATGATTTATTCAAAATCCTTACGATTTGCTGCAAGTGTACCCTGTCAAAGGCCTTCTCCGCATCAGGCAAGAAAAGGATCATTGGCTCCTTCCTTCTCTCGGCCGCCTCAAACATGGCCACCACAAGGCGGTAATTGCCCAAAGCATGACAATTTTTAACAAACCCTACTGCTGCACAGAGATCAAGCCAGGCCACACTGTGTTGTAGGCGAGTGACCAACACTGACATAACTATTTTCACATCATTGTTAAGGAGGGCAATGAGCCTGTAAGGAGAGCACACAGTGGTGGTCCTTCTCTGGGTTAGTGAGTAGGATGAGAAACAATTCCAAAATCATGTCTGCTACCTGCCATATATTTAGAAAATGATTGAAAATCCTCGCCAACAGTTCCGCCAGGAGGACCACAAACATACTCCACAAGGACACTGAAATAAAAGCCATCAAGCCCAGGGACCTTGCAGATCAGTAGGTGTTTATTAGTTGCCTTGACTTCCTTGCCAGTAATATACTCCTCCAAGGGCTTCCAATCTATTAGGGCGCCTACCACCAGGAAATGATTCCTAAATAGATGCCTGTTGTTCCTGGTCCAGTGGCTGCTTGGTGAACAGGGTAAGTGAAAAGGCAGAAGGGTCTTTACATTCCCGGGGTATCTGTGTGCTTTCCATCCCTATCATTGTTAACTTCTCTGATATGATTCCTATTGTGTAACTGTTTTAGCTTGTAAGCCAGAAGTCTGCCTTATCTCTTCATGTGAATAGCAGCTTCAAAGCCACATCGCACATTAGTAACTGTTCCAGCTCCACTTGGAGCTTGCGGAGCACCCTGCAACTGTTAAGTGAGCTATCCATTGTGTGCAAATAATCTAAGTGTTTTAGATCAGTTTCCATTTCCTGCTTCCTCTGATTTCCAAGTCTCTCGAATGCTGCTGTATGGGAGATTAACTACCCGCTTATGACTGGCTACACTGCTGCCCACAGTACATTTAGGCTCTCCTCATCATTATCATTTTCCTTCAAGTATAAGTCAAAGGTTTCCTTGCATCCTGCCTCGCAGGACTGGGTCTCTCGAAGCCACATCCTTGTGCGGGGGCTATCAGGCCTATTGGGTCCAAGATCAGCCAGATCACTGCGTGGCCAGAGAGGACCTTTGCTCCAATATCCATGGAAGGGATGTGAGACAAGTTGTCTTTTGACACCGAGAAGAAATCAATGGATGTGTATGATCTTTGAACATTGGAATAGAATTAAAGTATCTGCCTCCATCATTATTTTGCCACTGCACGTCTGTTAAACTCAGAACAGTGATGCCCTGTAGCAGAGATGGTGGGGTGTTTGCATTGGTATAGAAAGACTGGGATCTAGCTATCACAGGCTGAAGAACTGCATTAACATATCTAAATATAGGAAGTTCAGCTTATGAAAAGTGAGCCATTCCGGTAAAAAGATCTGCATAAAATGAATCTTTTTCTTCATTCGGCCAACCAACACTCCTGTAAATCCAGAATATCTGCCTTTCCTTGTCTGAACATTTGGCATTCAAATTGAAACTCAAACCACACCTTAAAAGTGTGGTCATTCCCCTCGGTTTGGTTGAGTAAGGAGTATGAAACTGAAAGGGGAACCAGTGGGATTGCAGCCTTGGTGTAGCTTTGAAGACTAGAGGTGCGTTTAAATTATTTCAGAGAATTTTCATCTGACTTTCCCTTGAAGTCTGGAGTACGTCAAGGGTGCATACTGGTCCCCCTACTGTTTATTTCATATATAAATGGACTAACAGCCCAATTAACTTCTTTTTCCTCAGATATACCAAGAATAGTAGGTTCTCAGATTCCAGTGTTACTGTACTCTGACAATGCTGTATTGCTAGCCCTCACCCCTAACGCATTATGGCTCCAGATTGACCTCTTTGCCTCTTTTTTGCAAAACTTGAATCTGAAAACAAACTATACCAAGTCCTTATCTTGCGCAGGCAAGCTCAAAGCTTAGTAAATACGCAGGAACTGTGTGTAACTTGATTAGAACAGACATCAGAGGGTCTGCTGTTCCTCCTTTGAAGGTGTACAATACACAGTGTATAGGTTCAGCCACTTATGGTGCAGGTGTCTGGGGTTTTCACAAGTGCAACTGTTTACAGTCCGAGGAATATCGCTTCCTCCGGCAGTTGTTGAGCTTACCACCTACCACAATTAGCATTATCATTAACTCAGAGCTAAGACAGGATCATATATCGGATAAGGTCCGTTTGATACCTCTCTTATTAGGGCTCAGCGTCCGGACGAATCCAGACGCAAAGCTCTCTAGGGACATTATACTTGATTACCTTACCCTGGATAAGGCCCATCATTTCCCTTGGTTAAGCTACATACAGGCCACCCTTGGAACCCTTGATTTATCTGCTTGGTTTACCGAACCTAACACTATTGCTAAAACTGCCAAGGTAGAGGCGAAAGCTGCATTTATGGAGTACTGTGTATAAATAAAATTGAAAACCGAGTTAGTAAAAGATTTAGTTCTGAATTACTGCAGATAGTTACTCCCAGTCGAACCCGTGGTGTACCTGTCTTTAGATTTCACAAGGTCGGAGCGATCACTTCTTTTTCGTTCCAGAGCAGGATCAATTTTCTGGTCCTTGTTTTTAAAAAAAATTCAGAACCAGAGGGAAATACAGAATTGATTTGCCCCTGTGATAATCCGTTTACTCAATGACTTCAGCATTTTATGTTTTTTTTGTAGATTTTATAGCTTAGCACGTAAGCATTTTCTGAATCCTACGTAAGTTAGGTTTTCGTCGGTGTAGAGTAGCTTTGCTCCACTTACAGTTCTTAAACTCACATGTAACAACTTACTTGCAACACCCGACATCGGAGGACATTCGTCTTCCAAGTCTCCTTGTCACTTCTGAGTGACATAGACCCTGTCCCCTCTGCTTGCAGTACCTCTCTTCTAGAATCCACCTTTGGATTCCACTGGACACTTTCTCCTTCTTCAACAGCGGCACTTTCCTGAAATCCTCCATTGGGTTCGACGGCGGTATCTGACACCCCTTCACATGTATGCACCCAGCTTCCCTGGTGTAGGTAACGTGGGTACTAGGGTATCAACGGGTGGGGTGGCTCTCCAACCTTCTGTCTTCCACTGGGTTTCTTAAGGGTCCACTGGGAAGGGTCCTTAACATTAAAAAATCCAACCGCGAGTTACACATAGAGTTGTACGGAGCACGCGGTCTTGTTTCCACACTGCACACGTTCTCCATGGGGTCCCTATCTACTCACCTTGGGTGGTTCCTTGGGTCCCCAGCACTTTTACATCCTCTTGACCCTGTTTTGATCCGAGTCATGGTTCTTTTACTACTTTCTTAGTATATGGTTTGTTCCCCCCCTGTGGTCCACTGTGTATTTCGTGCTTTTTACTGTGTTCCTTTGATAAAGTATTGTGTGCATTGTGTTTATCTCCGTGTAGAAGACATTTGAACGTACTAGAGAGTATTTTGTTGTTTGTAATTACCTGAAAGCAGCCACTAGGATTAGAAAAGCTATGGAAGGCTAACCTTCTGATTTATATCTAGGTCTTGGCTTGCTTACCATGCATTTGAAAACGAACTTAGGCACAAACTTTTTTGAGTTGTGTTTTAATGTGACTACCTGGTAGACCCGTTTTGATGTTTTTGTTCTCCTCTATTGCACTATTCCAGTTCAACCTCTGTCATCTGCGACATGTGAGAAATTGCTATTAATGATCATTTTGTGGAAAATCGTTTTATGCTCTTTTTAACTTATATATGATGAAATTGGTGAAACAACTTACATGAACACATTTTTTATTGTTTTGATCAGATTACATCTTGTATTTACACTTTTCATACTATGGATTTGAATTTGAGTTTTATGCACTTTTATGGTCTATCTTTATAGACTGAATAAAGATATTAATTGATTGAAGACCAGAACTGTCTACTACAGGATAGCAACATCCACCTCCTTACTCTTTAGCCATTGTAGGTACAGCCCCCTCTTGACTAGGAAGCTCAGCCCATGAGCATTCAACGTTATCACTGATATGGTATTCATTTATGTTGATACAGGTATCTAAGTGATGCTATTTAGGGGGGAAGGTTTTGCAGGTATAACCTTAGCCTGCAGGCTGCCCCATAGGTGACATGCTCTCACATAAGACACAACTCCATTTATGAGGAAATTTACACCCCTTCTGACAGTGAAAAACAAATCACATAGAGCCTACCATAAACCTTAAAGCAAAAGTCACAACATAACACCAACCAAAAACCAAGATCAAGTGCTGCAAGCTGTACTGAATCATGGTCAGAACAACCATGTACCAGGCAGGTCACACGTCTCTTTGGTCTCTTTGAAGGGCTGGCTTCTGTATAGAGAACCCAGACTCCGATCAGTAATAGTAAAACCAATATTAGGAATCTCATCAAAGTTATAGCGACAAGTCAAGTAACCAGGCATTGAAAGCATCAATAGTGGGCGAGTCAGTCATCCAGGGTGGCCATTCAGCATAGCAGCAAGGAAATGGTTGTCCTCATTTGTGATGCAGGAGTCATTTAAGTGGAGATCTAGTGGAGCGACAAAACAAAAAGGGGGTAAAGGTGCAGTTCTAGTCTGTATCTGATGTTGTTGGTCGATCCTCCTTCTCCTGCAAGCGTTGCAGTCTCCTACTTTCTGTACTGCCCCGTTTGTTTTTGGGGTGTGCCAATGCCCACGGACATCCAGGTGCCAGGAGGTGCTGACTGACTGCAATGCTGCTTGGGAACACCCACACCATGTGTTCTGAGTCATCAATAGTGAAATGGAGACGAAAATGGGAAGTCCCAAAAATATGGATTGTTCACACGCCACAGGAAGGTAGTGACTTTTCTTCTTAATCAGCTTAGCCATGGAGACATCCTGAAACAAGGTAAGTGTGACCTGCTTATTCTCTACATGCTCTTGTCTGCATGCCGCCATCAGGATGTGTTCTTTGTCTTTGAAGTAATGGACCCTTGAGATCACGTCCAGCACAGATTTTTTGTTGCTGATATGCAGAGAGCACCCAATTTTGTCTGGATGAAAGTCTTTATGAGCAGGCTCTTAGAGAAGATGCTGTAAATGGACCTGAAAGTACACTTCAAGATCTTTCTTAGAGATCTCTGCCGGAATGCCTTACATGGAAATGTTGTCCTGTCTGGAGTGATTTTCAATGTCATCTATTTTCCCTACTAGGTCGCATTGTTTGTTTCCAGTCACCTTTTGGGGCAAGTCATCCTGCATGTGCTACAACATCATTCTCAAGGTGATCCAGTCTGGTTTTGGCCATTTGATGTTTTCAACCAATTGTCAGGTTTTTATTTATGTCCTAGCATCATTAAGATATATCTTTGTGGAATTCTGTCAGAAGCACTAGAATTTCTCCTTTGGTGACAGGTGCATGAAGATTATTCTCTGATGCCTCCAAGGCTATTCCAGATGGGAGGTCCTCGGCTTGCCCTGGGCATGTGGTTTCACTGCCCACTGAGAATGGAGTAAATACTTTAATTACGTTGTTTTAGTTGCCTTGGATTGGGAAGACACTATTATCAAGGAACCGACAGGGTGCCACTGTGCGCAATTAGCAGAGCCCTAACTGAGTGTAGAGGAGGAGGGACTCCCCACAGCCAGATGTACCCAATCTCAAGGCATGTTTCCTTCGGGAAGGTCCTCAGATTCAAGTAGGGGACCCCTTTGTGTGGTAAAAACCATATTAGATGTAAAGCAAATATACAAAAGAGTTTGAGACAAAATCCTACTGCACACAACCCTACTGTGGGGGAAACAGTTTAAGACTTATAAGGTGCACAGAAGCGAAAGTTCTACCTCTTTCAATGGAAAATGTCCAACTTAAGACGATTAATGTGATTCAGCACCCTTCTTTTTGAAAAGGTGAACCTTGCCGTTTACCATAGCCTGAATCCATGTCCTGGAGCACATGTACAATGAAAATGTCATAAAAGCACAAACTAGTGAACTGTGACAAACCCATCAGCTGCCAAACATAAAGGGGTCCCCTGTGAGAAATCATATGTACCACAGGTTTTTGAGGAATAAGTCTCTCTTATGAGAATTGCAAAAAAACGCCTGAATCCACTATCTTCAATAAGAACAGTTTTAAGAGAAGCCCTGAAGAAGTCCTTTAGGACTAAACTCGTTGGCTACTGTGGCTTTTAATTTTTAGAAGAAGAAGAGTTTGAAAGAGTTTGAAAAAGAACAATAAAGAATTTTCTTCAAAATACACAAATTGAAAAATATGAATTTTTGACTTGGAACATGTGACTTCATGAATTCTATGTTGAATAACTATGAGCAAGAAACTACATGGTTGTCCAAAAGAAGGATGCTGAACCACACTAGTCGTCTCAGGTATTAGTCATCATTAATTTCCAAGCGCTGATTGTATTTTGCCCTGGGTAGCCTTGTTTGCAAGGCTTCAATAAAACCTGTTAGAGAGCCCAGGAGACACACACGCCTTACCCTGGGCAATTGACAGGTCCTCCGTCTTGTAGGGGTGTGGTGCTGCATCCTAACTTAGGGGCCTGTGTTGCCGCAGATGCTGATGCTACCGGGGCTGAAATAAAGCAACCTACCCCTCCTTCTGCAAACTGCTGCTTCATTCATTAGTGCCCCACTGTACTGTGTTCCAGTCCTTCTCCCAGCAACGTCGGGCTCTATATTACAAGATGAGTGGCAGTGGTCCCAGCTGTGGCAACCATCTCTGGTCCTTGGCCCCACTGCCACCACTCTGAGATGCAAGCAGCAGCGGCCCCTAATTGCCACTGTTCGTGGTTCATACGACATTACGAGTCTGGGCCCGTCAGGTGCCCAAGCCCACTGCTGTAATCGTGGCTTTTTCAGGTACCAACGTGAGCCTCAGTCAGTGGAGCTCAGATGGGATGCGGCTTGGCAGGTCCTGATCCTGCCCATGCCCTAAAGGACACATTTAAATATTTTGGTGCTAATGTGTATGTCACAAATACTCATGTCTAGGAGGTGTCAGGACCATGGCGATATGAGGAAGTCTCGCTGGCCAATTGGCCACTTTACACCTTTTGGCACGTTGTCGACATGTTGCGGGCATGAAAATGGGGCATCAAATGGTGGGTGCATCATGGTGCCCTTGCGCAAAAAACAGGTTTAGTTGAAAACATTCCATTAGACGACCTGACATGGTTATATAGAAAGATCTCAAATATTCTGATGCAAAATGACTTAAGGAATTTGAGAGTTTGCTGCATTTTAAGCAGCAGTTGCCTTTGGAGTTTACTTGGATGGGACCTGTCTATTTAAGCATCCTGGCCTTTTAGTTATTGCAAATACCTGCTGGATGTAGCCATGTGATTTGGAACTGCCTGCACGTGAAATTAATTTTGAAGATTGTACATTTCTACACAAAATCTTGAGGACACATGGCAGGGGTGTGGAATTTAATAAAATATCTACTTGTCCATGGGACAGGTTGATTCATAAATCTACTTGTCCTGTAACAAAATCCACTAGTCACTTTGGGGTCATGTAGTGCAGTGACTAATTATGGCAGCAATCTCATTATATAAGAGCTCTGATATAGGCTTCTTGATTTTGCCAGGGCCCATACCAGAGTAGTGTTTGAATACTTGCAATCCCCTTATGTTGCCACGTTTCCGCAGATCTACATACTGGGGCTGAAGTTAGTGATAAGCAATAGTTCCAGGGTTTGAATGCCCTTTTGGGTCTGTGCAAACCTACTAACTTGCATGTTTTAAGGGTTTTCAACAACTCTTCTCTAATCTTCTCTCATACTAAGAAATGTTGGAAATGTACTCAATGGCAGATGTAAACCTTCTTCCAGAATTGGGAAAAAAGTGGTTGGAGGAAAAGTGAACTTGCAAATACTCAGATTTTCTCATGAGCCTACACATGCATATTTGCTCATGCTAAAATGCAGTGCACAAATATTTTGTAGGAGTACTATTTCTTGCCCTACTTCTGTAAAGTCTTTGGAATTAACGAAAGCTGTATTGCTGCACTTAATGCAAGTACATATACCATGAGTGCACACTTTAGAGAGTTTCTTTAATAATTGGGCCCGTAATTTGGTTTGGAGGTGACCATGACCTTTTGCTTATTAAAATTCTGTCTCTCTCTCTCTGGATTGGCTGGCTTTACTGTGAGTGACAGCATTCTGCTCTTTCACAAGACGCATGTTTGCACACAAAGTAGTTTTGTTCAGTGCCAGTAACTACTGTGGCAGTGTGTGCTTTTTGAGACCAAAAACTATATTTGCTTTTGCCAATGTTTGTTATACTGGTGAGGGCCCGGCAGCTCCCACACCAATAAGGTTTTACAAAACCATGCCAAAACAAGTAATACATTGACAAAACTAAAAAGCTGACCACCAATTTCAGACCCACTGGCTTTGCCACTGTTTGTTTATGTGTGTTTCCCATAATCTTATTGAAACTGGTTACTCTAATTTTGCATTATGAATATTTTTGGGAAACACTAGCATGTTACTAAATGATGCTGCAAGGAAATGGTACCTAAAATTTTACAGTAGTTTAGCAAAATGTTTTTTTCCTGCTTTCTGTTTTTTATCAGCATTTGATTTTGAAAGCAAAGAATCATCAATCTTGCTTTCAAGCATCTGTAAATATTTGCATCGAATCAGAGAGCATTCTGAGAGCATTATACATAGCTTCATACTGCTAAACTTTGTAAAGGCGTGTACACATTTTTATACTGGAATATCTGTCAGTAGTGCTGTCAGAGCTTACATTTACTTAGAGCGCTCACCCGAACGATAAAGGCTTTTAATTAATGAAACATAAATACAAGTTTGAACAGCATTAACACTTGGACAAAAATATTAACTTAACTGCAGACAGTGCACTTCCCTGATGCATAATGTAGTACTGCAAACTGGCAGCCAAAGGGTTTGTGCTGCAGGGGGTTGGGCTTACTGAAAACGTGTTGCCCTTGACCCTAAACAATATGTCCTGGGCGTCAGGCTGTAGGAATTCCACATCCCAGGTCACATGTGGGCAAGAATGAGAGAGGATAAAGCGAGGTAATGCTCTTGCTTCCAGCAAGGTAAGAGCATTTATTGGAGTTTAAGAGTGCTATAATTCTGGAGGGTTCATGTAAATGTGAAACGAATTAATTAATTGGGACCTAAATAAAAAAAGAGTACAAATGTTAAAACCAATAATTTAACTAGAGGGGAAAGAACAGTAGTTTCACTGTAGGTTCAAGTTTTACAGTTTTTTCTTTGACATTAGATCCAACTTAGATCCTTGAGTTCATTGTGATCTAAACTCTGTTCGTTCTGTACAAACAACTTAGAGATCTGTCTTCTGGAGACAGGACTCACGTTTCACAAGACTAAGGGCCCCATTAGGATGGTGGGCGGATCGCCCCGCCAGGCCGGCGGTAGCCAACGCTGGCCCGGCGGAGGCAATCTGCCCACCATCCATACCTAAAAGACCCCCCGCCATATTAGGATGGCTGGGGGGTCCGCGGCAGACAAAGACCATCCGCCGCTTTTCCGCCGGTCGACTCATCGACCGGGCGGAAAACATGTATAATATGGTGGCGGTGTCTGCAAGACACCGCCATCCATATTATGATGATGGCGGCAATTGGCCTGAAAGGCATGCGGTCTTCTGTGTTGGGGGCCCGTTGCGGGTCCCTTGGGGGGTGGGGGGTGCACATGGATTGGCATGGACAAGGTGGCAGGCACCGCACGATGCCACAATGCTGGGAATAGGGGATGCCACCACCACGGTGGCGGTGGCCTCCTAATTGCAGGTGCGGGACCACCGCACCCCTGGCAGACAGTCCTGCATTCCGTTACGGTGGCGGGCGGACTTTGTCCGCCTACCATCGTAATAGGCCCCTTACTATACCCCCAATCACTAAAAACGAAATCCTTAGTAGCTCAATAAGGGATTGAAGATGTGTTTTTTATAGAAAAAAGAGACTCTTTGAAGAAGAAACTTGATAAATTTTTTAAACGGGTGACTAATCACAATTTGTTTTAAAAAACTTATTAATCTAAAAGTATGTGTGCATTGTAAGAGCATTGCATGTAGTTGCATAAAAATCAGTTAATTATTTGCTGTTAAAGTTTAAACAGCTTTCTATCTTTACAGGGTCTCAGCTCTGCATTCCCTCAACTTTTCATTACTCCATCTTTAATATCAGGTAGGAGCATTTTCATTGCTTAATATTACCAAAATTGAGCCTGCCAATTGGAACACAAGCAGTAAACTATACTACCTCTTGCAGGATCTACTCCCTCGAGTCCCCTTCCTAATCCCCTCTACCTTGTCATGGTTGTCATTGATTGTAACAGGTGGGGACAGTGCTGTTCTGCTTCTGTTTATGTATATAGGTTCCAACAGTAGGGCAACTTGTTTAAAAATATCTTGGTTCTGAGGGACTTCTTGACCCTCTGGTGATGCTTTTCCGTCTGCTATATTAATTTTCAAATCGGATAGTGGTCCCATCTGTGAGCATGTTCCAGTGCATTAAAGACACTCCTCATTGACCTACTGCGGAATGGAGGAAAAAAGAGTTCTGCAAACTGCCCAAGGGAGAAGTGAGAGTATGAATCTTTGAACATTGCTTCTTAGTAGCTGACGTGATGGATTGACCCATTGAAGTGTGAAGGAGCCATGTACCTAGATTGGGCCATAGCCCCATATAGCACTGCAACCTCCACATGGGATGAGAATAGTGGTAAATGACTCCTCCCTGAACTGGTGTAGGCATCCTTGACCTGCTGGTGCAAGAGCTCTTTACTAGCTGGTGGTGGCAAATCATATGCCATAGGGTTACCCTTATGATGAGTGGTGAAGTTTTGGTTGGGGTCATTAGGTTTGTATAGTATTGTGGACTGACTATCTTTGACAAGACCTCAGAACCACTGGATAACACTGTAAAGAACTGGAAATGAGATGGCACACCAGCAAGGACACGACTGACAAGACCCCCTTCAAGACAGCCCTCAACCTCTATCACAGACAGTTGAGAGAATCAAAGAAAAAGGCTTTAGCCTCACGCATCGAATCAATCTCCAGTAGCAGCAAAGAACTCTTCAACATCGTCAAAGAATTCTCCAACCCTCAACTGCATCAAACAACATTACCCCTCACAGAAACTGTGCGACAACCTTGCAAACCTCTTCCATGACAAAATACTTTAAGCCCTAGCCCAAGGCCACTGACTTCTTCAAGCAGCACAATGACCCAGCTACCACCACAGACATCTGACTAACTGAATGGCGCCAGATTGCCCCACAGGATACCGCCTCCATCATGAACTGGGTCCACTCAGGCCCCAACCAACCCATGTCCTTACCACATCTTCAATCTAGACTAAACTAGTATCAGCCATGTACTCACCACCTTGTTCAACACCTCATTTGCCATGACCACCTTCCCCAAGGGCTGGAAACACGCAGAAGTTAACGCCCTACTAAAGAAACCATCAGCGGACCCCAGCTAATTCAACAACTACTGACCAGTCTCTCCGCTCCTGTTCCCAGCCAAAGTAGTAGAAAAAGCCATCAACCAACAACTCTCCTCATATCTGGAACGGAATATCCTACTTGATCTCTCCCAATCCGTATTCTGAAGCAACCACAGCCCGAGACAGCCCTGATAGCGGCTACGGACAACATCCAAGCCCTACTCGACCGAGTAGAGACTGCAGCTCTGATCCTTCTCGACCTCTCTGCAGCCTTGTATACAGTCTCCCACCACACACACATCGCAAGTTTGCACAGCATAGGCATCCAAAGAGCTCTCAGATGGATCGCCTCTTTCCTCACCAGGAGAATGCAAAAAGTCTGCATTCACCTCTTAACCCAAGGAAATCATCTGTGGTGTACACCAAGGATCCTCGCTCATCCCAACCCTCTTCAACACTTATGTGACAACTCTGGCCAGCATCTTCAAAACCCACTGACTCAACATCATATCCTACGCCCACAACACACAGTTCATCCTCTCCCTCTCCGACGACACCTTGAACTCCAAGACTAACTTCCACAACTGCATGTCGGATGTTGCCAGCTGGTTGAAGGACAACTGCCTGAAGCTCAACTTGGACAAGACAGTGGTACTGATTTTCGGAAACAAACGCTCCCCATGCATCCTGGGGACCCTCAGAACTCGGACCTACTCCCAAACCCCGCTGACCATGCTAGGAACCTAGGCATTATTTTGGACAAGTTAACCATCAGATACCTCAGCTCCACCTCCCATTCTCTAGCCCTCACCCCCGCATCTGACGCTGCTGATGCGGAGGACGCTCCTTGTCATACCTAGCAGCAAAGACATGGAGTGAGCTACTCTTACATCTACGGACCTCCTCATCTCTTTCAGTTTCAAAAGTCCCTGAAGACCTGTTTATTTGGCTAATCAACTTGACACTGCCAGCGCCTGGATACCCTCCTGGGTGACAAAAAGCTCCTACAAATCTACTGAGTGATTGATTGATGGCCGTCTTCTGCCTTTTGAAGACATTAGGCAAAATTATTCTTTCATAATGCATGCCCATTTTACTAACATGATCCGATGCACCTGGAATTGCCAAGGCTCAGTGCGCCCTACTCACAAGGTGCTTCAACTAATCCTTATCTTCGGTAGAGGGAGGGAGTCTGTGAACTGGCTGCATGCTGTCCTACAGAGTGTGTATCATGCAGTACTTTATAAGATCAAGTTGTGATGGAAGACAAACTGGAGCTAGTGCGAGAGAATACATGACTCGCATATCCTGCAATGGCTGCTTCCAAATCTTGCAATTTAATTATCTTCACCAAACATACCTCAATTTTCAGTAAAGAGACAAAACATACAAAAACGCCTGGTGGCATAAGTGGTGGCAACAACTCGGAATATAGCCCTGTTCTTGAAAGGCGTTGTGACTGATTTGAAAACAGTGATGGACAAAGCGGATCTATACTGACCAAAGACGTCGAATGCGTGGTGTACAGAGGCGCAACTAGAGCCAAGTTTCGGGGGGGGGGGGACTAAGAAAAAATGTCGGGGGGGCTGAATCTTTAAGCAATAGGCAGAGTGGAGCTGCAGGGGCTCTTAGAAGCGGTGAAACAACAGCAAGGCCTCATTAACATGCAAATGGTCTTTTAAAGACCTGTGAAGTGCTCGGGTGCGGCTGTGTCTGTCCCTGGGAAGCTGTCTCATCCCGGGCGCCACTCAAGACGGGGGGGGCGGGGGGAGGGCTGAAGCCCTTTGAGTCCATGGGTGTTGCGCGCCTGGTGGTGTACAGAAAAAAGAGTAGGGCTGAATGTCAGTTAATTGGCCTGGCTATGTTACTTGCCAAGAGTAGCATTGCAATGAATTGCAAATTGAGCACAGCTGAGTATCCTGTGCTCGAAGAATGAGTTTGCCAAATGTGTTGAAGTTGTAAGGAACAATGCAAATCCGCGCTAGAAGACAAAAGTGTGGACACTCATGAAAAACTCCTCAGAATGGAGAAGGTCCTTGAGGTGATCTGAAACAAAAACGACGGGTAGAAGACTACGGGTAGAAGACTACGTCGAAGAAATGCTGCGAACCCTCTTCAGAGAGTCGCTATCACCCATGTGTATTGTGGAACGTGCCCATCTCTCTCTTGGCCATCGTCCCCCTTGGCACACCGGCAGGCCGATAATTGCGCGCCTTCTGAACTATCGGAATAGGAACACTGTGCTACGCTTCGTCAGAGAGATGCATAAAGTTGCATATCAAGGATCTCCGATCTCCTTCTACTCCGACTTCACCTTGGCAGGACAGGCAGCCAGAAGAGACTGCCTACCCATCAAGCGCTCTTTGCAGCAGCTAGAAGTCAAATATTCCTTACTATACCCGGCATAACTTCAAGTGTTCCACGCTGGCACGACCACCTACTTCACGGACCCCAAGACTGCGGCACGCTCCGTCAAGAAGACTGATTGAACCAGGAAAGACACAGACTAATATAACCGCACCAGCGACATTGATTAGTCGTAAACAGCAGGGCCAAACTTGGGGTGATTATTGGGCAAGATCTGCGAGACTGCAACACTTTTAACATGTATCCTTTCCCAGTAATCAGTGATTTCTGCTGTTGATGTTCTCAATCATTTGTTATATAACTAGACTGGAAACTTACTTCCAAAACTGTGCCCCGCTGCACGACCCTACGGGAGGACTTGTTGGGCTCGTAGACTTCCCCCCAGGGATGTTTCCCAGGCAACAAATAAAGATGCATTTGTGTTGGGGACGTGGGTTGATTGGGTATCATACTCAGCCTGGGGGGCTGGAGTGGGTGGGGGGTGGGCCCTTTCGGAGATGTCCTTAGTATGTAACTATTTGATGTGCCACTCCCTTTCCCTTTCTTACTTATTTTGTCCCTCGACCGTTGCTCCTCGACGCCACCTATGACAAGGCGCACATGCAGCGTTCTGTCCTATAAGGTAACATGACCAGGGTTAAGTATCACATCAAATATGCGCGGTCTAAACGATGCACAAAAGACCAGAATGGTAGCTGCGCAGTTGGACTGCCATAAGGCAGACATCTGCCTCCTACAGGGACTGCACCTCACTGAGAGCACATGTGGGCTGCTACGGGCAGGTTGGGTGGGAGAAAAACATACCACTTGCTATTTAAACTACGCTCGCGGCGTAGCCATCCTCATTAAAAAAGGGCTGCACTGGCGCATGCGTGTAACAATCAGTGATAAGTTGGGTAAGCCTGGGCAAAGCACTACGCTACGCTCGCATAGTTTGCGAAGTTCGCGCTACTTCGCACTACGCGAACTACACGTAGCACAGTGCGAACACGCGTAGCGTAGTGTTGCATAGTGCTGCGGTAATTTTTTGCTTGCTCGCGGTCCTCAACTTTAAGTTGGCGACCGCGAGCAAGCAAAAGGACATCCCGGCGAGACTTTTTCCTTGTTCGCGATCAGCAACATCAAGTTGGCGATCGCGAGCATGGAAAATAAACCTCCCGGCGAGATTCCCAACGCGAGGAGGTCAGGTTTCTCATTTCGAGGGGTCGCGTATGCTCGTGACCGCTCGCGATGAGAAACTACCAGTTCGCGTTGAGAAAGCTGCCGCTCGAGTAAAAATCTACTCGAGCAGCAGAAAACTACAGCTCGCACTGTGCAAGATGCCATTTTCAATGATTGCACAGTGCCGGTTGCTTGTCCGCACTGTGCAATCATTGAAAACAGCATCTTGCACAGTGCGAACATGTTACTACGCAGTTCGCAAAGTGCTACGCGTAGCTCGCGTAGTGCGAACTTCACTTTGCGTAGCTTCGCGTAGTGCTACTTCGCGAACTACGCCCACCCTTAAAGATGGGTAGATATGTTATGATAGCCGGCGTGCTGGGAGGTTACTCAATCAGACTCATCTCAATATAAGGCCCCAATACTGACGATCCTGATTTCTTTATGGAGATCTGGGGAGTGGAAAACACTCTTGGACCTGGTGCTGTGGTTTGGGGAGGGGACTACAATGTAATACTTGATGCCCAAAAAGATAGGTCAGGCGAATACCACCGCCCCCACCCATGCGGCATCTCAACTGCAAGCCATGATTTTGGAGGGTGACCTGGTAGATGTATGGCGTCATAGACACACTGAAGAGTTACGAGGTACATGTGTGACGTCTGCTGGACCTTCATGGTCACAAATATACTACTGGTTGGTATCTCGAGATGCGGCGTCATGGGTCGCACCTGCCCCGGACCCTCTCCGACCACTCCCCGGTAATGTTGACGCTGAACCTCCAAGAGTATCCCACCAGAGTGTTCGCTGGAGGCTCCAAAAGGGAGCGCTCCGTGACCAAGCATTTCTTGAAGACATTAGACAGGCTACATCCGAATACTTTCATCTCAATGAGGTATCGGTGGATTCTCCCACAATCCTATGGAAACTTTTAAAACTGTTAAATGGGGCTAATGTATCGCCAAACAGGTAGGCATCCTTCAGTCAGTGCGGGGGAACATAAAACGATTAGAATGGGAAATAGAGGCATTGGAGCGGGAGTTCTTTGTCAGCACCAGTAGCAAAGTGTTGAGTGCAAACACACTTCCTTGGAAAAGAAACTAGAGGCCGCCGATATGGGGAGGGAGAGCTTGCTGGGGGAACGCTGGCGGGGTTACTTCGCAAGCCCTGGGCCAGCGATTACATACCGGAGCTACACACTGCAGACGAGGACTTGGCAGTAGGCCAATCAGCTGTACAGGCCGAAATGTTCTCCTTCCAAGCATCCCTCTATCGGGCCTGACTAGACACAACCCCGCCTGCATTGGAAGAATTTATTGACACACTGGAGCTGTTATGGCTGGGGGCGGGCCATAGGGCCTACCTAGATGAACCCTTCACTGAGCAGGAAGTCATCAGAACTATTCGGGCCCTTCTGGGCGAAACAACTCCTGGTCTAGATGGCTTATCAGCCGCATTCTATAAAATATATGCTAGCCTCCTCGCCCCACATTTAATAGACATTTATGAGGAATCAGTAGACAAGGGGGTGATCTCATTATCACAATTCTAAAACCTGACAAGGGCCCTCCCAGATGCAACTCATATCGGATACTTTCAATAATCAACCTAGATAATAAGATCCTAGCGAAGTTAATTGCAGCATGTCTCCTTCCCCTGCTGCTCGCGGTGTTGTACCTGGATCAATGTGGCGTCGTCCCTGGCAAGGCCACGGCTCATAATCTCTGAACTCTCTTCCCCACGATGCAAGAGATGGAGCCACAATTGCAGGCAACCACAATTTTTCTTAATGCCACCAAGGCATTTGATTCACTTGAATGCCCATATTTATTTGCCTTACTAAGACGCATAGGACTCAGCCCCAAGTTCACTAGATTAATTGCGCTTCTCTACTCATCCCCCACTGCGCGAATATGGGTCAGTGGCGTGATAACACTCCCGGTCTCCTGCGGCACCCGTCATGGGTGCCCCCTATTGCCTCAGCTATTCGTGGTGGCAATGGAACCACTGGCGGCCTAGTTGCGACAGCATCATGCCCACAGAGGACTAGCGTTCACCCCCCGGGTGGTACTGGTCTCGCTGTATGCTGACGACGTCATGCTTTATGTCAAACATCCCATCACTAATCTTGACTCCCTAATCAGAGAGTTCCTCCGATTTAGCAGACTTTCAGAGAGTTCCTCCGATTTAGCGGACTTTCAGGTATAGTAATTAATTGGGCTAAATCAACAATCTTCCAACTAAAGGAGGTCACCACACAGATCAACTTGGAGTTCCCCCTGCAGTGGAGGTGTGACCCCGTGAAATACTTAGGCATATGGATTAGCCGTGACCCTGAGGAAATATGGCGCTGTAACTATGGTAGGTCAATGGGTTGGATGGAGCAACGCATAAAGAGCTGGATCATGCTGCCTCTGTCCTTGACTGGATGGCTGGCCATCGCTAAGATGGTCGTTTTACCCAACCTTCTCCACCTCTTTACGAACATCCCGCTCCCTCTTACTGACAGTTTCAGGAAGCGCCTACGCTCAAGCATGGTCACTCTAGCTTGGCCGGGAAAACAGCCGAGAGCAGCTTGGGAAATTCTCACCCTCCCATTTGAGCAGGGTGGACTAGGGGCACCTTATTTCGACCTATACTACTGGTGTGCTCAAGCACAAGGAGTCTTACGAAATATCCTTCGGCGTGGATCAAGACATCAAGTTCTCGTCCTAGCCCAGTGATTTTCACTTATGGCCACGTGACCTCCTGCATGAAGACAGTGAGTCTCATACATTTATGAATCTATCATTGATTACGGACAGTGGCACGAATTTCGTTTGGCATTTTAACCCGATGCCAGCTACCGATGTATTTCAAAGAGACTGTTTCAAGCAGCGTTGACATTGTTCTACACGACTATCAATCTTGCTACGACACAAGTTTAGCATTCTGCCGGACTCACAGATGCCCCCGAGGCTGATCATTGTAATAATTTACACATCTATATCAATTGGTTCTGATAATGCTTTATAATGTGGTTTTCCTAATGAAGGCGCCATGTTCGCCGAAACGCGCGTCGATACTCTGAAGAACTAGCGCCACATTAATTTACCCCATTTAATGCTTGTTTTCTTTTGTATTTGTGTGGCTCGTCATCCGTCTATGTGTATGTACTGCCTCCAGTTATTGTGATAATTTTCGCACTTGAGTGAACATTTATATGTACATTGTGCAATAATGAGACCAAAACAATATTTATAGTTGTAATATCACTTATATTCATACAATCTCTGGTTACAGCAATGACGCACAGGTTTGTCATCGCTAATACGATTGATGAATTCTGAGCCATCTTTTTAATAATTTTGGTACTTCTATTAAAGAGATATTTTTATAACTGCTTGGTACATTGAGTCTACAATTACCATTGTTCTAATTGAGGTCTGCTACAATTCTTAAGTACTTTAAATGTTGCCCAGTAATTTTGTATTGCCAATAGTGCCCAAGCACAATTTGCACATCACGGGATATACCCCTCACCATTCATGGCGCACATGTCCCATGAGCAAGACCAGGTGTCCCCGCTCCCCCTTCCAGCAGCTTTATACCGGAAAAGACCCCGACCTAGGACCCCGATTGACATGGTGGGATGCACGGTGAGGACCTGGCATGATATGAGAGAGAGGGCGAGACAAGAAGTAATGTATGCCCCCCTGGTTCATCTGATGAAGCATCTGGCAAAGCATTTTCTGGTGGAGGCCGGCGGCTGCGCTAGACTGCGATCCATGAAGCTCACTAAAATAGGAGATGTATTCCTGGAGGGCACCTTCATTGCACTGCATCATATCAGGGAGGGAGGAGGACTAACCCTGCTTGAACAGATGACATACTACCAGCTGCTCTGCAGACCTACCTTCCCTCCTTTCCAGCTGCGCCCCCCACATTCCAAACTCTGGAGCAGTTCCTGAAAAACCCCTCCCCGCACAAGCTAATCACGTGCCTATACTCAGATATGCAACACACAGCACCAGTGTGCACACCGCAGGCCCATCAAGATAGGGAGGCATCCCAATCACGCAAGCCCAATGGACATTTTGCTGCAAGCAAGCGTGTGCCCTCTGCCCATACTACAATATGCGCCTTATCCACTTTAAATTCCTCCATAGACTCTACAGGACACCAGTCTGGCTCCAAAAGTAGGCCTAAGCACTGAGGCACCCTGCCAGCGATGTAGCTCGCCTAACGCAAAGTTCCTACATCTGGCATGGAAATGCCCCCAAGTTCATCACTATTGGGCGGCTGTCTTCGACGCAATAGAAGAAATTACAGGTTCCTCCACAGATAGATCCCATTGACGGCGTTGCTTTGCTACGTGAATGGCCTCCCAGCAGATAGCAGAAAGCTTACTGCCCTGCTCCTCCTCCTCGCTAAGCGACACATCGCGATGACATGGGGTAGGGCTCGGTACCACAAAATGTCTCGGTGATGCGGACCTAATGCCCACACAATCTCGACTGCAAGATGTATGGGGCCCGTTGCTGCTATACCTGAGATAGCACGCAGCAGAAGAGGAGCTGTCACACCTACAGATCCCAGAATATTAGGAATATGGCAGTACACACTTGACACGCACGCAAATGAGACTGATTCTTGACCCCCCAGAACTTATCGACCTTGAACGATCTTCCCTTCCTGCACTCTTTCCCTCTGACTTCCCTCCCTCCCTCCCAGTTGAATGTAATGCCACGTACCTCTGTGTTTTTTTGTCTGATTTAATCTTGTGACCACAGAATGTATCCGGCGATTGGATACTAATATCTGCAATGGAACATCAGAAGAACTGGCTCAGTTGTGACATTAAAATTGCCTCATGTGTGATGAAGAATGTAAGATTATATTCCAGGGCACCGAAAGGAGACTGCCTGCAGATATTATATGTGCCGGTCAATGTAGTAATCTGTACAACTGCAAAATTGAATAAAGAGAATTTAGAAAAATGTAAAAAAAAATTGTAAGGAACTGAGAAATAACATGGTCTTGGATTTTGTTACTAATTGAATAGCTGAGCTGAGAGTGACCCTTCTTAAGTGCTGTTCCTACCCATGTCGGGGGGTGAACAAAAAAACCTTTCTTGATGTCTAAAGGTGGATTGAAATGATCATTGGTAGCTATGTGAAGGATGCTTGGAACACAACTGAAGCCTGAAAGTCTATTTGTTCGCTCCACTGCTAACACGATCTTGCCATGATGCAGTATAGTCATTGCTCGATTAGCCTACTCACTAAAGTTAGGGACCGCTGTTTTCTAAAATGATTTAAAATATGTTTATCTTTGTTAGGTTTTATACTAATCTTTTTATTGATATGTGGAACTGTATCTTTTGCTGGTATATTCTGATGATTATTAATTTGCATATTATCTCTTGAACTGATAATCTGATACTGGAAAATCAATAAAAGCATTTTAAAGACATCTCCACCACTATAGTTTAGGGCTGCTGCCAGAGTCCATATCATCCTCCATGTCTGGGTTTTTTGGCCTGCTGTTGGCTTGGTTCGAGGCCTTCACATATGGGCTTCTTCAAAACTGTTGTTGTAATTATTGAGAATCATCATCCAACTCATCACTATCTTCAGAGATTGAGGGATCATTCTCTTCCTCACAGTTAGGGACCGACTACTATTCTATATTCAAGTTATGAGATGTGAATGAGGGACTGAGGGGCATATCAGCAAAAACCGGCGATAATTATCGCTAAGTGCACTTAGCGCTAGGATAATTATCGCCGGCTAGCGTGGATTTTTATCGCTGAGATAGTGTGCTATTAGCAACGCTTATCTCAAAAGCGATAAAAATCCTAGCGCTGACTGCCTAATGTGAGATTATCGCTGGAAAACCAGCGATAATCCCACGAAGTTTGGCGATAGCTTACTGATAGGGCCTCACATACTTAGCCATGATATCCACCTTCCATTGGATATCATGGCTAAGTCAGTTTCAAAGCAGGCGTAAGGAAAGTAGCGATAACAGAGGTTATCACTACTTTTCTTGTCGCTATGCTGCTTTGCGTGAGGCTTGATAATAGGAGAAATGTTGCTTAGCGACATTTCTCCCGTTATCCTGGGGAGGAACGCCCACTTTGCATCTCATTAGAGATGCAAAGATGGGCGTTCGGAATTCAGGCGCTAAGGCAAGGTTTCACGCGATAGCGTGACCTTGCTGATATAGCGATAAAATTATCGCCGCTTTTCGGCCGAAAACGGCCACAAAAGCGACAATATTTTTTTATCGCTGCCTTGTAGATATGCCCCTGAATCTCTCTGACTAAGAAGGCTCTCTTTAACTTTTCAAAAGCATCAGGGAAATGAGCAAAGGTGTGTATAGTTTGGATTGAGCCTTGGTGTGAAGAGGTTGTTCATGAGAGCCAGAAGAATCATACCTTCTAGGACGGTTTCTTCTCTTTGACCTCCAGGGTGCTGAGTTAGTGAGACTTTTCAGTTTACTTCCAGTGGGACTAGGGCAACAGACATGGTACATAGCTTCAACCACTGAAATGAGAATCATGGTTTCATTTGAGATTTCCTCTTCAAGATTCATCTTTCTCTCCTGTGCCCTAAGGCTGAGACAGGGGTAGGATGACCAGTTGTCCTTGATTTGCCCGGGCAGCCTGGTTTTTCATCCTGGCAGATTTCACTAAATTCAGCATATGTTTTGGTTTATAGAGGGGATCAACTGAACACTATGGAAGGTAAGCTTGTATGTGTTTCAGTGAGGTATTAGTTCTCACCCATTTCAGAAATCAATTTAAGTAACCCATATGTTACTCTGTGTAAAAGTTGCATTTTATGTACTCTCCTTAGTGTCTTGTTGTCTGAGTTAGCTCTGTTTTTTGGATGTGAAATTGTAGTCCTACTACTATGTTTTTGAAGTATCCCAGTTTTTGGTTTTTAGAATTTGATCACCCTGGCAATTGTGAAACCCGCATCTTATATCCCATATAAAATGTCTAGCTCAGGACAAGTAACAGTTAGAGTAGTGAAATTCAGTACCAGTGCCCTCTTAATGACGCACGTATTTAGCTAAGGAAATTAGGAAATCTTATGGACCGCAGTGCACTCCGTTAGCCCACAACAAAATGCTAACCAACCCAAGAATAATGACACACTGCCCTCTGAGTGTGGTCTGCAAGTCACACAAAAGAATATAATCGCTCGGCCGGGGAAGTAGGGCAGGAAAGAACAAAGGTCTGAGTATTCTTCTTGGCAGGTGCACATGAAATAGTGGCTCACCTGGTAAAAGGGAAAGAGTGCTAGCATACCTGCAGTGGGTGTGTGTCAGGAACCTTAAATGAGATCATGCGCCACAAATTGGGAGAAGCATCAATCAGCTTCAGCTGGAAATTTCCTCAGATTGGGGAGCACGAGACGGCACAGGGCAGTACGGTCATAGGAGTTGCACTTTAAAGCAATGTTAAAACGACAAGCATTTGCAATGCAATAGGTCTCGCATTTACGCAAGTTTGAGCTATTGACATTGCAAATGACAATGCCTTTTATTTGTTTTTAGAACTTAAATAAAATTCAGTTATTTGCAATGTCAATAGCTCAAACTCGTGTAAATGCGAGACCTATTGCATTGCAAATGCTTGTTTAAGACCTGATGATGGTTTCTCGGCCTCCCCCAGTTGCACCCCACGCTGTTTTAGCCACGCTGGTTGCTTTCATTCCCAGCCCCGCCCCGGCTCCAGGAAACAAAACTTTACTTTTTGTTCCTGGAGCAGCCAGGAAAGCGAAACCGCTGTTGGGCCTGGATTGAGGCCAGAGGCCCTGCATTCTGCTTGCTCCCCCGCCAGGGGCCTCTCTCTCCCCCTGTCATCCAGAAGCCCCCAGGTTAGCATCCTGTGATTCTGGGAAAATCACTTCATCTTAATGTGTCCGTCTGTAATGCAACTGGTTCTCATGTAAAGCGCTATGACTACCTTCGGGTCGAGTTCGCGCTATATATAAAACTGCAAAAAAAAAAAAAAAGACTGTCACAACTGACTACAAGCTCACTAGAAAAAACTTTACTAGGCTATTATGCGGCTCACAATAAAACTGTGTTTTCCCTGGTTCTTGTGAGTGTATTCCGGAGACCTGTTTGAAACAACCTATTTTTTCATATGAATTGTGTGTTTAACAGGTCACTTTAAACTCATCACAACACACAACACTCTTGAGTCTTGCTGAATCTTAAATTAGACCTACTTTTTCGAATGTCCGTGCCACAGCGCTGTGACGTCATTGTTTGGTTACTTTGTTGGTGTTGAGGGTCAGGTGGTCTTAGGGTTTTTCGCTCTACAAACCCTGAGTAAGGTCGCCCAATGTAGCTTTGTGATTGTACGTTTCGCCCTCGTGGTCGAGATGTTGTGCGCTGGTGCCAAGGAATCTAAGGAGCAAAACACGATCTGTTTCCAGGTGACTTGAAAATAACGAAATAAAAAGGCTTCCATCTTTGATATTTTTCCAAAGTAGGGTTTTGTAAGAATGTCTTCCTTCGCTCCTCCCAAAGCTCCCTAGCCCCACCGCTCATTCCATCAGCAAGAAACGGGAAACCTTATACAAATATCAAACTCCCCCACCCGCTAGGGGTCAAACGTTGTACAACTTCCTGTGTTCACCTTTCTTCCCCTAACGTTTGCCTCTCAGTTCTGCCTTTAATGTCATTAGAACCTTCGTGGTTCTATAAAAACGAGACCTGCGAAGAGATATAGCAGCAATAAAAAATATATATAAAAAAAGCCTTACGCTAACAGACTTTGCAGACTTACTATTGCACATTGGAATAGAAATCAGGTTGACGCCTCTGGCGCTAGCTCCAGCAGCTCGCAGCAAGTCCTTGAGTGAGTAGGGAGGTCACGGTGGCAGATCTTATTTCACGTTCTCCCCTCCGCCACCTCTGAAACCGGCTAGCCCTCGCAGGCTGTGCGGCGCTCAATATTGGAAAGTGTGATGACTTTCCCACGCCATGCCCTTCTCCTCTCTCCCCCTCCCGTTACTCGTCAAAGACCCCCAGGTAGCAGATGCCGGGCTAGTCAGGGGAGGGGGCGGCTGTACTTTACCTGAAGCAAACACCATAGTCTGCGCAGGACGCCTGGGCTGAGGCAGACATTTAGGAACAAGCGCTGCCATGACGTTTTCGTTTGGCTTTTTCTGCCGTGGCCTCGCCTGCTAAAAGGTTTCTTATCTTTATGGGGCCATGTGTTTGGCCCCATAAAAATAAGAAACCTTTTACTTCAGAAGGAAAGCAGGCGAGGCCGTCCAAGTGGGACGGCAGGAAAAGCCAAGCGAAAACATCACACACACCTCATTCCCAATGGCCTGCCACCGTTTAGCATAAACGGTGACGCCGGCCAATGAGAAAGAGGGGCGGGGCTTAATGCCCCTTACAGAAAATACCCACATCTCATAAAATCTCACCAGCAAGACTGCGCATGCGCGCAGCCTACGCCAGGCGAGACCTAATAAGGCATAATAGATGGAATAACAACAAAGCATGCAAATCCTTTATATCTTTATTGGTTAAACAAACATTTAATTATTTAGTGGAAAGTGGGGAAGCAACAATATAATGTCTGTCAAAATGAAGAAACTCATGATGGCACTTAGCTGATGAGCAGCAAATAAAGAGAAGGTTTTTAGGGGCATACAGTGATACCATTAGGACTGCATGGAGATGACTGGTTCTTTTGATCACGTTGTTTTGTAGTAACCACCCTGTGATTCATTGGTATTGTAGTTTGTTATTGAATTGAGTTGCTGAGTTAATAAATAATAGAAAAAGTACAATCTCCGCCTTCAGAGCTAACCCAGAGTTCACAGTCTCTCTGTACTCAGCTGTATGTTTTGCAAAAATGAAGACTCGCCTGTGTAGGTGGCTGAGCGGCCTACCTTGGGGAAAGAGGCATCTTTTTCCTTTCATAGAAGTCTGATCATCCCATATTATGAAAGCTGCTGATAATACGGTGTTAAGGGAAGCTGATGTGCAGAAGACTTTAACAGGTGGCAGGGCGTAGGCAGAAGGCAAGAAGACACAAAAGGCAGAAAAGGAAGAGTACAGCATTTCTTTAAATAAAGGTTCATTATAAACACTATGTACTTTATTGTAGACCTAATTATCTTCATCATTAAATAACGATTATCCTAACTTGGGGTTCAAAGCAAGATGGATGTAAACTAGATTACCTCCAGCCAGTGTGCTCAGTAATCTAACATTTACCCTGCTAAGATGAGTGGGAGGCCTGTGAAGGACTGTCAAATGCCGCAGTGGTCTTTCAAGAAGCTCTTAGAGTTGACTGGCTGAGCCAGGAGCCGAGCCGTGCTGTGGTTCCTCCTGCGGGAGCCGAACCAGACCGCGCAGTTACGCGGTTTGGTGCCAATGTGCCCAGCAAGCTTGGCGGGCCCCCTGAGGATCTCGCCATGCTACACTGGGGTGCCAAGCGAGAGTTAATCTGTCCTTGTTGATCCTGGTGAGCTTACTCTTGGGCACTCTGTCTGCCACCATTTGAACGGGAGGCTGGAAAGCAAGCCTAACGAACGCTCAGCCTGCAGCTGCCTGCAGCCGTCACTTCAGGAGGACAGAAGGTGGGCCTAACAGACCACAGCCATTTCTTGTTGAGCTGGTGGATGGAACCAATGGATGCGTAGCCTGCTTTGAAACACTAGACCGACTCTGGTGAAGCTCTGCCTGAAACGTCAAGACATGTTTAAATGTGTAACGGGTGAAGCACTGCCTGCCTGCTTGAAAAGTCAATACATGTTTATAGTGTAGCAATACATGATTTGGAATCATAACCTGGTTTGTAACACTAGCCTTACTCAGGTGAAGCACTGCCTGCCTGAAAAGTATTTAAATGTGTAACAATACATGACTTGTAATCTGCCAAAGGTGAAACCTTGCCTGCCTACCTGAAAAGTCGACATATTTAGATATGAAATGATACTTTCTCCCCTGCTATGGTCCGGACTTATAGTTAAGAGTTCCTAATGCTGTAAATCCGCCAAAGTTTATATTGGGGAAAAATAAAAACACCACTCCAGCTGTGAATATCATGCTGCAAGGTTGTGCATCAGCAATTGAGAAAATTAATATTTTTAAGGTGTGACAGGCATACCACTTTTGAGTTTGAGGTTGGTACACCAAACTAACTATCACCATGGGCAGAATTAAAGCACACAGAGGCCAGTAGCCACCCACCCTCCCCGACGCCACACTTACCAGACCGTCGTGGCCATGGGCCCCCGGCTGAGCCAGTCAATACAAGACTCTGACAAGTTGGTTGCAATATTACAAGCCATAGAAACTTAGCACTCTTCAGTGGAGTCACAAATTGAGGAAATCCGGGTGGAAATTGGCCTCCTCTGGGAGGATCAACGGAAGCTAGCCGCCAGAGTTACAGAAACTGAACGCAAAATCTCAGATATGGTACTGCCGCTGACAGGCTAGGTAAACACCACTTGCGACTTGCTGGACAGAATTCAGCAACTGGAGTACTTGGCAGAGGATGCTGAAGGAAGAGACCGAAGAAATAATATCCCTGTAATGGGCATGCCAGAGGGTTCGGAGTGTTCCCGAACTATGATTGACTTTCTGGAAGACTGTGCAAAGTCTTTCACTCCAACGCTGACCCTCTCCCCTTACTTTTCCATGGAAAGGGCACACCGAGTGCTGCCTGCAGGCCTCAGCCAGGAGCGCCTCCCCATCCAATAGTCGCAAAACTGCTTCAATATAAAGATAGGGATGCAATACTACAAGCCTTCAGACATGCTGTCCCCCTCAAGTATGAGAATAGTCGGGGCACTATTTTCCGCAACTATACCCTGTTGACTCAATGACAGCGCTTGGTGAAACAACGCCTTCAAGACCCGAATGTCCAATTTTCAGTAATGTTCCTGGTAAAATAACGGATTGTGCATCAACAGCTATCTCATTTCTTCATGGATCTGGAACCAGCCTGGGACTGGGTTGGAACCTACTTTGAAGGGAGCTGTCGCCCCCCGGCGGCTGCTAACCAGACACTGTAAATTTGGCAGCGAAGGGGTCGGCAAGGCGAGAGGTGTGAAAAGCCTAGAGATGCTACCAGAGTTCCCTCTCCAAATGAGTTTTGACAGAACCAGAGGCTACCTACGCCTTACGTCGGTCCTCGCTTTCACACCGTACAGACTTGAGTTCAACAGCGAATTACAACGACAGGACCTTGATGATCTTGGGGCACAGGGGCTTCTAGTCAGACCAGTTGTCACACCGCAGACAGTAGAGGATGTGCTTTGACACTCTAGTTGTTGGGTACCATACCGCATCAGCGCACCCTGAAAACACATATAGCGTTGTTGAACTAACAATGACTTGACCGCTCATATACATGGAGCATGATACAGTTTGTGGACTTGCTGGCCATTGCTTCTCACTTTTGACACTCCCGACTACACAGTGCTTTGTCACTTTCCTCAGTTCAGGAGTCAGCCTTTAGAGCACATGTTTGAGCATGCAGCCCTTGGCTGCAATCTCTGGTTTCTGTTTGAATGTTACAGTTTATACCCCATTGTTAATCCCTCCAAGGTACGAGCGATGCAGAATTTCTTTCCTGAATGAGCACTGGTTGTCCAGGGTGGGGGGGGGGCTAATTACCCTATGCTCAGTTCACATACCTACATGGATCGTAACCATAGTATTAGATTCCTGACCCTAAATGTACGGAGAATGCACTCAGCACACAGTCGATGATCTGTATACGCATACATCAAATGGCAGTAGGCGCACAGTTGCTTCCTGCAAGAGACTCATCTTATCGACAGTGAACTGCAGGGGCTTAGCAAGTGCTGAAGAGACCAGATTTACGGTACAATATAATCCTCTTATGCACGAGGAGCCTTGTTATAGATCCTTCCAGGGACACCTTTTCAGACCCTTCGAATGGTAATTGATTAGGAAGGAAGATATGTGTTTGTGGAAGACCGGCTAGATAGTGAATCAGTCCTTTTGGGCTGTATATACTCCCCAAACACAGAGCAAGTAGCCTTTTGGACTCCCCTATCCAGGATCCTCGTCCAATTGGTGGGCATCCTGTGGTTACTTGGGGGGGACTATAATAACTTCCTGGAGCTTTCTCTTGACTGATCTCACCCCCTGCTTTTCAGCGCCCCAGCTCATCAGCACTCACTGCGATTCGGACAGTGGACCCAGCAGTAGTCACTTCTAGATGCCTGGACAACTCAATTCAATTTAACTTTATTCAGTGATGTGACCATTAAAGTGCACAGTAATAAATACATTAAAAAAACATTTTTGGATATTTATATTAAAAAACCTTTTATATATACAGTAGTAAATAAGATTGCTTTACACAATATCGAATTATTGACCAGTATGCGCAATATGATTTTAATTTCCATATTTCAGACCACTCAATTATTATACATCAAGATTAACAACAGTTAATTAATTTCTTCTGATCAGGTTTGCTATTCTGTGACATCCCCAAATATTCCAATTTTATGCAATCACATGAACAATATAAAATATCCATAGATGAAAAACATATCTATTACATTATCAAATCTATAAATAGTAAGTGCCTCAATAACCATCAGTCCATGCTATCAAATATCATAATAATCAGTTATCTTCAAATAACTACCTACAATTCATAGTCATAAAGTTCTTTGTGTCTCAGGGGATCAGAATTTCAAGGTTGAAAATCAGTTAAAAACAAATCATGGCTACACTTACAATTCAGTTAAGGCTGGGATTTCACAAACATTCTGGGGCAACAACTTCTGGTGCCTGAACCATACATTCGACAGAAATCTGCTTACAGCAAAAACAATTGATAGTGTGGTGTCAGATTTTAATATTCTTAGAGCCACCTTATATTGTCTAATTCCCAGTCTACAGCACATGAGACAGATCCTCTTTTTACGATGGGCATGATATACATTACAGAAAAAGAGGATGTATTCTACAGTCTCCTGAGCGCAACCACAAGCTGGGCATGCAGTTGTCTCTGTTTGTTTCCCATACATTAAATGACCTTAAGGGTAAACAGCCAAATCTAAGTCTTAGATAGAGACTCTTCGCCATAGATGGTGAGATCTAGTCATAGAAAGGCTCAGACTCAGAAAAGGGTTTGATATTTACAAACTCAGTGGTCAGACACCCGCTGATTTATTAGACACATACCGTTCTTCTACAAATGCCCAGTACTTAGACTTCACAATGACAGAATTGTTCTTACTAATACATTCCAGAAATTTCCACAGACGAGCAACACCAGCACACTACACCAGAATTTTACATGGCGAAGCCAGGGAATCCGTTTGGCACCACTCAGATTTAAGATTTCTTTCAAAGATTCACAGTATTGGCCTATCTCCGGATTGGACCAAATGCGCAGCGAGTAAATCAGTGGTTTATTTGCTGCCGCGTCGCCAGTTCTCTTCAACCCTAGGTCAAAGAAAAGTCGAGTCAACGGAATGCTAGCTGGTACAGGTATCAAGGACCTAGCAAATTTATTTTCACTCACCGCTCGCTTGTGCAAATTACCATGGCCCCATAACTCTTCACCATATAATGCAGCGTTTTGGGCTTTCATTCGATAAATCTCCAAGGCAGGAGTGATTGACGAGACCAGGACAGCTGGTGAAAACGCATTAAGGATTTGGATTTATAGCCTAAGGTTAGTTGGCTTTTGTCTATTTGTGAATCCCAGCTCAGCGTTATGGTTAACCTTACTCCCAGATAATCAAATTTAAATACTCTCTCAAGTGATTTCCCCATTATTTTTACGGGCCTACATTTACCATTGATTTTACCAAATACCATGTATATTGTCTTTTCAGCATTTAGTTCCAGGCCCTTGGGGTCGTGGACAAAAGTAAAAAGTCATCTGCGAACAACAGATTTGACACTTTTGCTCCATTTAACATAGGAGAATCATTTTAACAATCCTGTAGTTCACTGACCACACCATTTACATAGAGCGAGAACAATGTGGGCGCAAGGACACAGCCTTGGTCTACCCCTCGTCGAATTGTGATCTTGGTAGTCAGTTTGCCAGAGTTCCCTCATCTAACCTGTGTGTTGTTGTTCTCAGGCATCCTTACAAGCAAGTTCATCAGTTGTTACAGGGCTCCCATTCCTTTTAAAACCAGCCAAAGCATTTCCTGTGGTACCCAGTCAAAGGCAGCACGTAGGTCAACAAAAGCTACGCACAGTTTTTACTTTTAAATTTCATATATTTCCAAATAAGTAAGATACGCCTAAACACCTGATCACATGTACCAGTTTTGGTGGGAAAGCCTGCTTGGTTCGGTGACAAGATCTTGTTGTCGTTCATCCAAGTTGATAATTTATTTAAAACCTGTCTGGCAAAGATTTTTTGCATGTTGTGCAATAGGCTGTTTGGCCTATAATTCGATGGGATGGAGGCGTCACCTCTTTTATGTATAGTTAATATTTCCACCCCTCTCTAGGTCTCAGGTAATTTCCCCCATCAGCAACTGCATTGGACACAAAATTTAAGTAAGGAGCCTAGACAAGCGGTTCAGACTTATACAGATCACCCGGTATCCTGTTGGGCCCGGGGGCTTTCGCTGATTTCATCCTCTCAATAGCCCTAAGAGTGTCATCAAGGCTAAAAAGGGGTTCCTTCACTGATATCCTCCCCATCTTGTATCATTGGATACACATTCAAGCTGGATGGCAATACCACCCACATCGGGATTGCTTCTTGTTAGACCTGGCACCTTGGCGTGGGTCTCCCTTCCATTTTTTGCTGTTGCCTCATGTGTTTTTGCTGGTGTTAGATGTTTTGGGCACTGTGCCACTGCTATCCAGTGCCACAGTGCAAGTGCTCCCTATTGTAAATTGATGTATGGATTAGTGATTCCATGATTGACTGATTTGGTTTACTTGTCAGACCCTAGTACAGTGCACCAGGAGTGCCCAGGGCTGGTAATCCAAATGCTGCTAGTGCTGGTTGTGCCACCCACAGAAGCAGCCTGTTAAAGTGTGTCTAAGGCTTGCCATTTCAAAGCCTGTGTGCAGTCTGGTACTGCAATGCTGACTGGGCAAGTGCACCCACTTGCCAGTCCCTAAACCTTCCCTTTTCTTCATATCAGACACCCCTATGGTAGGCCAAAGGGCAGGGTGCATTGTAAGTATAAGGTAGGACATGCCCTGGTGTGTGTGGCATGTCCTAATAGTGAATTACATCCATTTTCGTTTTTCACTATTGCAAGGCTACTGTTCCCCATAGGCCAGAAGGGGCAGTTTGATTATTACATCTGATAATCCTAACTGACTCGGGGAACTAGGTAGAAATTCGAGTTTAGTATGCCTGAACTCAGAATGATAAAATACATCTTTTAGTGAAGTTGGTTTTAACATTCTGTGTTTGAAAATACCACTTTTAGAAAGTAGGTATTTTCTTGTCTATCCATCCAAGCCTGCCTCTGCTAGGTTGTGTATTCCTTGTCTGGAGTTTGAGTGACAGGGGCTGGGGGATTCCAGGAGACAGGGTGAGTCAGCACAGGGCTGAATAGAGAGATCTGCATGTAGATGGGTGGGAGGAGTTGCACCTGGGACCTGAATAGGGCTGTGCCTTCCCTCCACAATGCTGGCTTCACCTCCTGTGGTGCGTCTGATGTCTCTGCCCTGCACTGTGAAATGAAAGGAGTCATGTCAACAAAGTGCTCCAGGACTGACCAGAACTGGTTTGGACTAGGCAAAGGCCTCTCTGCCTTCAGAGAACAAAGAAACTGTGTATAAATATTGGGACCCAAACCCAAGAACTTTAGATCACTTTGGGAAACAAGAAGAAACCTTTGCTGAGGAGAGGAACCAAAGAGACTGAGGAGAGACTATCCCTAAGCTTGAGGGATTGGCCTGCAGTGGTTGCCTGACTACCAAAGAGAGGAGAAGGGAACATTTTGTGTACTTTATTCAACTTGTGAAGGATTTCCAAGGGCTTGAGAAAAGAGCTTGCCTCCTGCTGAAATCTCAGGGACAACAGACTTCACCAACCAGCTCCCCAAGAGTCTTTTGGAAGTGCCTGCTGCTGTGCAAGGCTTTCTGAGGGACTGCGTGTCGCAAGGAGCTGGAAGCGCGACTCATGAGCAAGAAGCGTGTCGCCGCACTGCTGCTGTCGATTCACGACACGAGAGCGCCTCACATCCCCGGAGAAGAGGATCGACGTCGCAGCAGACGCCGCCACATCACCGGAAAGCGTGTCGCAGGGCCTGTCGCGGCTCGCATCGTTGCTGAAGAGTCTCACATCGCCAGAGAAGAGGATTGACGTCGCATCAGATGCCGCCGCATGACCGGGAAGCGTGTCACAGGGCCTGTCGCGGTTCGCATCGTTGTCGAAGCATCTTGCATCGCTGGAGAAGAGGATCGACGTCGCATCAGATGCCGCCGCATCACTGGGAAGCGTGTCGCAGGGCCTGTCGCGGCTCGCCTCGTTGCCGAAGCGTCTCACATCTCCGGAGAAGAGGATCGACGTCGCATCAGAAGCCGCCGCATCACCGAGAAGCATGTCGCAGGGCCTGTCGCAGTCTGCATCGTGTCGCATCAAGAAGAAGACACCATCTTTGTCGCATTGTACCGGATCTTCATCGCATCACGGCGTTGCATGCCGCATCGCCACGAAAGCGCGGTAAGAAACCGACGCATCACCTCCCCTCGCAGAGAAGAACTGACGCGTCCCCTACGCAGCTGTAGGGACCCGACGCATCACCGTTCTTGTGTGTAAGGAACCGACGCATCACCTTCCCTGCAACACTTTAGTTGGATAGCGTTACGCATCCTAGGGTACATTGAACTCAAAGTGTCGCATTTTAACATCTAAAGAGAACTAAGCTAATTCTACCATTTTAAGTACAGTATTGTGGATCTTTGTCGTTTGTGGTCTTGTGTTAAGTCTATATAAAGAATACCTATTTTTAATATACAACTTGTGTGGTGTCCATCTGTAGTGTTGTCACTGGGTTATTATATGTGTTCACAAATGCTTTACACACTGCCTCTGAGATAAGCCTGTCTGCTCGTGCCAAGCTACCAAGGGGTGAGCAGGGGTTATTTTAGGAGTGCACCCCCTTACCCTGACTAGATGCAAGGGTCCCTATTTGTCAAAGGTACCAACCTCTGCCAACTAGAGACCCCCAAATCTAACACTTCTCTTTTATCATATAGTAAAGTGAAGTGGTCAACCCACTTCTCTGGTTGGATAAAGTAATCCGGTGCCATTGCCCCTTTTAGGCTCCCATGTGATACAATGTGGCAGAATGTTCGATTATCATTACACCTTGCAGCTGTCTTGTCAGCCTAGTCACATTTGGCGTTTTCTAAAGCTGTTTTATAAATATTACGTAATTGGGCAATAGCTGTTGAATTGCTGATTTTAAATTAAATTTTGCCTGTTTGTAGTTGCGATTATACCATACACACATCTTCCCCTCTCCTAATTTCTTAATAGCAGGATGTGATAAAAACACACCTTTCAGATCCTTGAAAAACCCCAAATGCACGGTTATTATTTGGGCAGGCAATAATGTGGCTGGGTCAAGGCTAGAGCGATGTCGCATAAACAGATCATATATTTTTGCATTGTGTCTGCTATCATTCTGGATTCTGGGCCAGAAAACTCTTCTAAGATTATTATAAATTGAGGGTTCTTGCTACAGTGTGCAACTACCAGACACGCCCCTAGTGAGGGGAGATCCAATCATGGAAAAAAGAAGAGGATTGTGGTCACTGCCAGTCCTAGTTGTAATCATCACGTCGTTCACCAAGGGCCATATTCTAACATCTACTAAAATATAATCGATGACACTTGAACTACGGCCTCTCCTAAAGTTAATCTGTCTTTCTAAATCTGAGCGATTCCTACCATTACATGCCCTTAGACTCCTCCCTGCTACTATCGAAATGAGCTGGAAGGCTACTTTTGTACTACGTGATCCTCCTGCTTTATTCGTTAAATTAGGGATTCCCCACAGTTCATTCTCATACTCGGTTAGGGAATCAAGTAGTATGGAAGGCTCAAACGTGGTATCAAAATCCTCAGTCACCAGCACCCTAGTCTGTGGTTGGTAGGTGCCCACCAGTTTGTCTAGCATGTATGAAATGGATGAGTCATCCCCTGAAGCTACAGACCTAACATAAACATTGAAGATGGATACTGATAGCCCTGTTGGAAAAGTAACCTGAATCCCCACTAGGTCCAGTGAGTTGATTTGCATCTGTTTATGAGTACAAGCAGTAGAGTTTTTTACAAAAATTGTGAGACCACCGCTTGCCCTCCCGGTATTCCTTGGTGCTAGCGCCTCAATGCTATAAGTGGTGTAGCTGCTAATAAATACCGTTTCTGTAGCAAAATTCCACGATAGATCTGACAGGCTAGAGTTTAGGGTTACATTCTCCTCCCCAATGCTAGTATGCACTACACAGTCAGAATTTTCAGGAGGAACACAGTTAGGGTAAGTAATGCCCGTTACCGTGTTGGCATTGGTTGATTCCCCCTTAGAATACATATACTCAATGTCAGAATATGTGTTTTGGTGTTTATCATTCTCCATAAGCAGAGAGTTAACAGCGGCCACTCCGTTATCACCATGGCAAGGCGTCCTCCCCCCCCCCCCCCCCCCATCTACCAGGGCCAGATACAGCAGCTTTATCTATTATCGTGTTATACACAGGTAAAGGTAAAATAGATGTAGACCCTGGTCTAGGCTAACCAGTTATACCCTGGAGAACTCATAATCTGCACTTGTATCTATACTCCCACACCTGCGCCCGCATTACCTATATGTCCGACTAGACCTTTTTCTCTGCTCTCCGGATAATATCCTGTGACTAGCACATTCTGATTTTTTGGGGCGTGTGATATCTGATCATGGTGCCTACATTGTAAACACATTGGCTAATGCAGCCTTTCGCGAAGCATAGCATACTCAGCCACGCTATAGAATGGGACTCTTAAGGTGGTACCCAGGGGCTTTTTCATGCAAAATATAGCTGGGGTATGTAGAGAGCTGAAACAAATATTGAGTTGGAAATGTCGAGTTAAACAAATATCGAGTTGGAAATACCATGATTCAGAAATATCAACAGCAAGAATATCATTAATATTGTTTGCAAAAATATAGATGTTTAAAATATCGATTTTTCAATTAGTGTTATGTATTTTAGTTTATATTTTAAATATATGTGATGTATTTTTTTGTATAAGTATTGTTTATGTTTTCTAATACACGTGTTAAATTTTTAGTAGTTATGAATTGAATTTTATTTAAATTTTGAATTTTTTAGTTCCGTAGCGGGTTGTGGGTTTATAAGGGAATAGCGTGGGAAGTAATTTAATTATGATAAATTATTGATTATTTTTTATTTATTTAATTTAGATGTTATAGCGTTAATTGTGGGAAGTAATTTTTTGTAATTAATTATTAATTAGTTGTTAATTAATATTAATTAATTGATTGTGGTAATTGTGTAATTTTTTTAGGTGCGGGTTGTGGGGTTTATAGGGATAAAGGGTAGGAAGTAATTTCTTTTTGATTAATTAATAATTATTTGTTAATTTATATTGATTAAAAATTAATTATGGAAATTGTGTTATTAATTTTAGGTGAAGGTTGTGCGGTTTATAGGGGTAAAGGGTGGGAAGTAATTTATGTTTCATTGATTAAAAATTAGTTCATCATTAATATTAATGAATTTATATTTAATTAGGGTATTTGTTAATATTTTTGGTGTGTGGGTTTTGTTGTCATAGGGGTACAGGGAGGGGAGTAAATACATTTTACTTGCTTTATAATTAGTTGTTAAATACGATTTCTTTTTTGTGAAACTTGTTTTTTATTGAGTTTTTCAACATCAAGAAATAAACATGGCAATACATCAATTATATTGTACTCTTTTGCACCTATTGGCATTCTAGTTACTTGATCAGATTCTATTGGATAGTCCGAGTCAGTATCTTCCTTATAGTCACTACTTGTAAGCAACATATTGTAATTAGATATAGCATGAGCAGTAAAATGTCATAACAAGTTCCCCTAAAAGATCTCCCTCCCATCGCTCCATAACCCTCCTCCTCCATCAAGCCGTATTCCAATAGTCTTGCGTGTAGTGTTGCTTTCATTAGCCTGTAGAGGTGAGAGAGCAATGGGATTACCTCTTAAAAGTAAACCTGGTAAACTGGGCAGACTCACAATCTACAAATATCGAGGAGAACAAATCCAAGATAGCGATTAGTACAAAAATGGAAACCAAAAGAAGAAAGAGAAAGAAAAAAAATCAGAATGATGAGAGAAAAAGAGGAAGAAAGAACATAGGGAGAGAAGTCTACCTAGCTAGTACCTTAGGAGGCCTGGATGTCCTGGTAGGTGCTGGATAATATATGGAGTGTATTCTGATGGCGTGTAGAGCTTCGGGTTAAAAGTGGAACAGGTGTAAAGCCCTGATTCTCGTGGGGCGGGTTGTCAACGGGAGGCCCTTCAAGAGAAGTGCTACCAGTGGGCCCCATGAGTATTCAAAATTTTGGAACTCGTCCCTGTAAATGTCGCTCATCCGTTCCATGGTGAGTGCTTGACATAAACAAGCATGCTATTGCATGAGAGATGGTGCTTTCGTCTTTTTTCCACGCGGCCGCAAGTGCCGTTTTGGCAGCACCGAGACATAGCCACACTATGGCCTGGTCCGCTCTTTTTTTAAATTGCATTTCTGGGTCTCGAAGGCTAAGAAGTGTAAAGCTTGGGGTGGTGGGCTTTGGGTATCCTAGTATCTCTTTAATTTGTGCCAGGATTTCATACCAGAAAGGACGGATGGTTGGGCAATCCCACCATATGTGGCACAGGCCGCATCCTCTCCAGCACAACTCTGACGTGTTAGGGAATATCTTGTGTAGTTTTGTGGGGTAAAGGTACCAGTCGTATAGTATCTTGTAATGAACCTCACTCTGACCAAGCGAGTGATTGTGCCATTTTATGTCCTTCCAGAGGGCTTTCCATTGTGTATCTGAGATTTCCTGTCCTAGTGAATGTTCCCAAAATTCCAGATGTCTCAGATGTCTGGAAGGTAATGTGTGCAGTAGAAGAGAGTAAAGAAAATAATTTACCCCCTTCTCTGTGCTCGCCCCCTTCACAAAGCGTTCTAGTGCCAAGAGTTCTCTTGTTGCCCCTTCTACAATACCAGTCTGCGAGAGCACAATGCTGTATTTGAAGACAGTGATAACATTCTGAGTTAGGTTGGTGGAATTCCCTTTGGCAGTTCTCAAATGTTAAGATATCCCAATTATGGAAAACATCAGTCAGGGTGTGACAACCTCCCTCCCTTCATGCGTTGAACGGGCCTGGTTCTAGTGCAAGCAGGAAGGCTGGGTTGTAGTGAATGGGGGTGAACGGGGAGGGGAACGAAGTCCACTCAGTCTGCTTGAGAACATTATCCCACGGTTTTAGAGTTGTTTTGGTGGGGGTGCTTATGTAAGAATTAAGTGGACGGTCCGATTTTGGTTTCCATAATAAATCCCATATCACCCTGCCCGCGATTGCACGATCAATATGTAACCAATATTTGTCCGATTCACGTTGGGACCATTCCACTATGATGCTTAGTGGCGCTGCTTTATAGTATAGGGTTAAGTCAGGGAGTGCCAAGCCCCCCTCGCCATTGGGCTTCCCGAGAAGAGTAAATGGTAATCTTGGCCACTTATTTTGCCATATACATTTCTTTAACATTGATTGAGCTTCTTGTAAGATGTCTCTTTTGAGCTCAATAGGTAGACTCTGAAATAAATGTAGGAATTTGGGGAGGACCACCATCTTAACAGCATGTATTCTGCACCTCCAGGAGAGATAAAGAGGTGCCCATCTCTTGAGATCGGTTCAAAGCTGTCGCAAGAGGGGGGATAGTTAGTGGTAAATAATCCTGAGATTTTGTGTGTCAGTTTTATCCCAAATATGTTAAATCTTTTTTAGCCTATTGGAAGGGTGTGGACTCCACCAAACCCTCCATTACCTCCTCTGTTAGGGTCAGATTGAGTAGGAAGGATTTTGTTAGGTTAATAAGCAAACCCGCTACTCCTTCAACACATTCCAAATCCCTTAGCAATGTTGTTAGGGAATGTTGCAGTTCTGATAATTTATATCATACTAGAGATAGAGATAGAGATCACATGAGAAGCCCTGAAAAAGCACTGAATCCATTCTCCTGGCCGCTTGCAAAATGGCCTCTTTGATCTTGAAGGAGTGCATTTGTGCCAGGATGTCGCGAGGGCGACGTTTCTCTCCTTGGGGTTGTCTTCCCACTCTGTGGACGCGTTCTATTTTGATTTTAGGTGCTGATGCACCCAGAATTTACGTGAAGAGACCTGTCATCAAGACGTCCAGGTCTGGTCCTTCCTCCCCTTCTTCAAGATTGCGAATGTGTATGTTCTCAAGTCATGGCCTGTTCTCTAGGTCTTCGTTCTTCGGGATTATATTTTGCATTTGAGTTTGAAGTTCCCCCGTGGTCAGTGCTAGGCTTTTCGTCCGTCGTTCCATGGTTTCTGTCTTAGATTCTAGGTCCATCACCCGAGTGCCCACTGAATCCACATTTTGCTGCAGAGTAGACAATCTGCTGCTGAGATCAGATCTGAAGGCGTCTAGGGACTATGTCATGTCGGCCTTTAGTTCTTCTCCTAATTCCTACTTAAACTCTCTTAGGGTGGCAAGCAAGTCCTCTTTGGATATTGCCGTGGTGTTCCCCCCAACGGCGGGCTCCTGGAGCTCTTTGGCTGGTGTGGAGTTAAAGTATGAGGAGACTCTGTTGCTTTGTTGTTTTTTGAGAGGCAAAGGGGACCCCTTTGCCCCTCCGAGTTGGTTTCGCTGGCACTCATATCCTTGTCAGGCTTGTGCTTTCTGGGAGCCCACTCTTCCTTTCTTGTCTCCCTATGTTGATAAGTGCTCTACTTCAGGGGGGACCAGGCGTAGTCCTTTCTCCGTGTCCCCGTCGCCCAACTGGGGCTTGCGTCACTGCTAAGCTTCTTCTCCCCTTTTATAGTGCCGCTTGTCACTCTTTGTAGTCTCTTACGCTCCTTCGTGGGGCCACCCGTTATGTAGCGTAGCTAAGGGGACTTGGGTTGAGTATGTGGGGGAGTGCTCAGGATCTGCACTTCTTGTAATGGCTGAGTCTATCTTGTGGAGAGCCTCCCCTATGGACTCATTGCTTATCTGGGGGTTATTCCACTCGAGTGGTGTATTCTGCCCATGCTAGGCCATTTTCCCTTTCTACCCAGTCTCTCTGCAAATATACTTCTGTTGGAGTGGTGTGCCCTTTAAGTGTGCCTGGTAACAATGCTGATTTTGTGGGGGAACAGGTCATGCTTTTATCTGCAGTCCTGGGCTTCTCCATAATCATTAAGCTGAGGCCCGTTTGCTTTTCCTGCATGGGAGCATCCCGACCGAGCGCCATCTTAAGGTCAGGCAAATGGCTCCTCCGCATCGGCCCTCTGTGGGGTGAGCCCCCCCCCCCGCTGGATTGCTTCGCGCAGAGCATGTATTCCTTGCGCATTTCACAAGTGCGTTGCCCCTGGATTGTTTCACACATGCGTGCTGCCCCCTCTGCATTTTTTCCTTCACGGATGCCACATGTAGTGAGCTAAGAGCGCTACCCGCGGCTCGCACTCACCTCCTTCCCGGTGGGGGTGGGGTTGCCATCCTGTCTATCAATGTGTTTGCAGGGGGAAAAGCTTCTCGCGTCCCCGGCGCCTCTCTCAAAGCAGGAAGCTCCCGTCGCTGCAGTGCAGGCCCGGCCGCCGCGGTCGCGGCCCCTCTCTCAGGCCGTTACAGGCCGCTCCCATCCCACCGCACTCAAGCAGAATCTGGTCTCCTTTCATTGATTTTCCGGTTTTAAAGCATCTCCTTCCAATCGCCGTGCATTCACCGACACGATTCCGTCGTTTTCGATGTGTGATATCGGCTGTATCCCATCCTGCCAGTGTTACAGCAGCAGAGCCGTCGTGGTTTACTTCCACACGGCCATCTTGGCTGGCCACGCCCCCCCACTATTAGTTTTTTTATTGAAAGTAAGTTTTAATTCTGTAATTATTTTTTACAGTTTCATTTTAGCTTTGGGTTGTGGGGATTATAGAGGTAAAGTGTGGGAAGTTAAATAATTTTTATGAGTTTTAATTTATTTTTTAATTAATAATATTTCTTTAATTGGTAATTATGTTAGTTGAGGAAGTATTTTTTTTTAAATTTAGATGTGGGTTGTGAATTGTGTGGTGTTATAGGGTAGGAAATAAAACAAAGTAAATGTATCTAATAATGAATGTTTTTGTTTCTAAATAATTTTTAATTAAACATATTTATTTGTATGGGAATTATTTTTTATTTTATCTAATGTCATATTTGTAGCCATTTGTAATGTATATGTTATAAAATTATAATTCGTTTTTTAATTTAATATTAAATATATTTGTATTTGAATTTTTAACATATTTATATATTTTTTAATTTCTTTTGTTTTTTAAATATTTTTATTGTTAAAATGTTGTTTGTTTTTCATTTTGAACTGACTGGAGTGAGAATATTAATTGTTACACCTCTGCAATCCAACACTTTCCCTACTGTTGCACTCACTGGAGTTGGAATTGTAATTTCTACCCTTCCCCTATCCAACACTTTCGCTACTGTTGCACTCACTGGAGTGGGAATAGTAATTTGTACCCCTCTGCTATCCAAAACTTTCCCTACAGTTACACTCACTGGAGTGGGAATAGTAATTTTTACCGCTCCGCTATCCAACACTTTCCCGACAGTTGCACTCACTCGAATTGGAATAGTAATTTTTACCCCTCTGCTATCCAACACTTTCCCTACTGTTGCACTCACTGGAGTGGGAATAGTAATTTCTACTCCTCCGCTATCCAACACTTTCCCTACTGTTGCACTCACTGGAGTGGGATTAGTAATTTTTTACCCCTTCGCTATCCAACACTTTCCCTACTGTTGCACTCACTGGAGTGGGAAATTTAAGTATGAAGATTTTTAAATATTTTAATTTATAATAGAATGTTTTTTAAATTAGATTTTTTTATTGACACACACACATATAATTTTTTATATAATTTTAAAATTATAAAATAAATGAAAATTAATAGTAATTGTTTTAAAGTAAATATATATGAATTATGTATGTGTGTTTAACTTTTTTATTAACTTTATTATATTTTTTAAAATTATATTAAATCTACTATTTAACATATTTAATATTTATTATTTTATATATATATATAAAATCCGATATTTTATGCAACTTTTACATCGATATTTTTTTCTCTCAATGTTTTTGTTCTTACCTGTTTAAGTATAGTGAATCAATATTTTTGCATTCTATATTTTTGCATCAATATTTTTTACTTCTCTATTTTTTTTTTTTTTTTTTTTTTTTGTAAAAAACCTTTATTGACATTTCAACCAAAGACAAGTATGGGCCTACAACCCCCGGGGCCGGCCGCTAAGCAGTTGGATTAACAAAAAACAAATTTTAATCACAGGCAGCACCTCGGGGAGCAGAATCTCCATGCTAGTATACTCTTGGCCACTTAGCAGCCCAAGTAGGAAACCAGGATATAAAAGGTCTTCATTTTATAATAGAGAATGGAAGGATCAGGTGCCAAACAATTTCCCAGTAGCGAAAAATGGCGGGCAGAATAGTAAACGTCAACAATAAACAGCAATCTATCAAGTCAATGGCGCACAAACAGGAGGTTCAGGATGTGGAAGAATATCACGAGCCATTTGCGCCTGCAGTCCCCTGCCCTAAGACCCAGAAAGCACCACGGAAATTGAGGCACAAATGAAAAAGCAGCGATTGACAGCGAAGGAAACCTACCGTACTGACCCCAGAAAAGAAAGACAAAGAAAGATAAGAGAAGAGGAAAGAGGCCATAGAAACAAAGTAAAAAGAAAAACTAAAAAATCCCCTCCCCCAGCCCCCCACCCTGCACCTCTGCAGATGACTACGGCCCCCCCCCCAGCAGTGTGCCTGTCGCCCCAGAACCAGACCCGACATATAGAAGAAACAGAGAAAAAGGAGAAAGAAAAGAAACCCCACCTAACGGGGGAGTGGAGAGAGTATTAATAAACTGGAGGAGGGCCTTCAAACATGCCCCCGGCTTCTCCCTCCCGCACAATGTGTTCCTCCCCAAAGCGGACAGTAGTCAACAAAAATTTTTTCCCCATGTCAAAGAAAAATGGGGAGCGTCATGCACCTATTACACTATTAGTCATGCCGTGAGAGCACGCAACCCCTGTGCCCGCCCGCCTAGTAGATGACACCCTCTAAGGGATCAGTCTTATCCTTGGCCTCTCTTTGCCAATCCACCGATGCATACCCATCGACCCAGTGCCATGTCCAATGTTACAAGGAAAGGGAGCGTCCAAAAAGGAACCAGAAGCGACACGCACATGTAGAGTGGACGTCTCTGAACACCAACACAGTCATCATCGTGGAGGATCATCTTTCCCAGTACTGACCCAGGACATGCCCTGCACACAAGGTCCAGGATGGAGGAATCAGCCAGAGCAGGCGAACATTGCTTGATTATTGCCTGGGTCGCCGGAGGCTGCGCGTGAGAGAAAGCCACCACCTTCTGCTCAATTCTAAGACCTCCGGAACAGACCCGACCAACAGCCATCCGACCACACGTTGGCACATTGTCAGGAATTTCCAGCTGTCCCCTATTCACAGGGGCGGCCACAACACTGTCCTCCTGTGTAAAGTAAAACGAGTCCCTGGTTACCTGGGGACAGGCAGATAGCAACTGTTCCGACGCTGACGCAATACCATCAAGCTTTCTCCCCAGTACCCAGGCGCCGTGGACCAGGGTGGAACGAAGGGCACCGAGAGCTTCGAGAAGGTCACCGTACCCCAGAACAGCTCCTCGCGCCCGCTGTGCTATGCTCCTCTTAGCCACACACTCCCAATCTTGCTGCGACCCAGTGTACAGGATGATAGAATCCATCCTATCAAGATGGCCGCAGGGTAGTTCCACCCCAGATTGGGACCTGGAACCAGGCACAAGCGCATCAAGTTCCATGGTACTGCAAACAGGGTTCCAAAATATGTATCCGGTGTATGGTCACAGATAACAGTTATCCTCCCCCTGGACGAGCGCCCGCAAAAATCCGGGAGCAGCCCGCAAAAATCGGGACGAGTTGCAGGCAGCGTCCGAGCAGCTCACCGGCGAGGGCTCAGGCAATTACCGAAGAATCTTGGGATTGTCACCTCGGGCATGCACTCGTTCCGCTACGTCCAGTGGTAGGAGTGTCCTCGGCGGGATTCAGGCCAATATCCGCACCACTCCGGTATTCCGACTCCACCCAGTCACCAATGGCCGCTGTTGTTGAACTGCCGCCCGGCCATGTTGTCCACTCGAGGTCCCGGTTTCAGGGTTGCACAGGCCGCAAACTTCAGGTGAACATTTCTCCGGCGGTACCGCCGCCAGAAACTTCAGAATCACGCGATCGGTTGCCGCTCTCAATCACCAACACGGGCATGTAGTGCAGGCTAAGGATCTCATGCAGGATATCTGTGCGGGATGCGGAGGTTCACGGAGCCGGGAGCCTACGCTGCCGTCCCGATCGCCATCTTGGCTCCTCTACTTCTCTATTTTTAACATCAATATTTTGTCAGTGAACCTCTAGAGTTGGCTTGGGACTTACAGGCCACTGAGGAGGACTTAAAAACCAGAGACAATCATCACCCCTAGATCAAACAAACCGGTGTGCCCGAGTGCCACGAAAAGCGTCATGCTACACTGATAGAGCATCTCTGCTGTTATCATTATGCAGAATACACAGCTCAAATTCATGGGATGTTTGACAAACCTGTATGCCTGCAAGCATGGCTTGTTAGTCAAGAGGTGCATTCTCCACCAATCACGGAGATTGCGCAGGATGGGGGGCCAGCACTATGAACCCAAGTAGACATATTGCGAGCGTTCAGATCCTATTACACTGTGTTGTATCGGGCATTACCTGCTCCTCCCCCGGAGGCCATTCAGCAATTCGTAGATCCCTTTCCTTACCAACCATCACCGCCAACGTATGTGAGGAGCTTGATGGCTTGATCACTGTGGACAAAGTGAAGAGTGCAATACATAGTTTGGCCTATAATAACACCCCTAGTTTAGCTGGCTTACCGTTAAAATATCATGACTGTTTCTCAGCCTGCCTCGCCCCCAAATTGATTGGAATTTATAATGAGGCCCTGACCATGGGTTCGCTTTCAGCTTCTCTTCAAGAGTATCTTCTAGTTCGCTTGCTCAAATGTGACAGGGACCCCACCCAGTTCTCCTCAAACAGGGCTACAGTGGTATTAGGGGCAGACTATAAAATCCTTGAAAAGGTGCTAGCGGAACGGTATGTGCAGTTGCTACCCAAGCTGATCCATCCATATCAGAATGGATTTGCACCAGGTCCTAGCACATCTCATAATGGCAGGCAATTTGTTTTGATGTTATGAATCAGTCCTCACTGCGCTACCCCCTAGTGGCATGCCTCATACTAGACATAGACAAGGTATTTGATTACTTATTCTGGGACTTCCTGTTCAGTTTACTGAGGGCCACGAGACTAGAATGGCGTCTTTTAGTTTATACAAAGCTACTTTACACGATCCCTAGGAGGCGGGCTGATTTTCGAAATCCTTTTAAGTAGGACACCGAACACGGCAAGGGTGTCCTCTCTCACCTATCCTATTTAGCCTTGCCATGGAGCCCCTGCACAGTGACTCCGTTTTGGGGGGAGGGGGGACGACAGTGGGGCATCCTACTGCACGGCGTGGAGCATGTGAAGTCCCTGTATACTGACGATGTGCTACTATACCTTCAGGATGCATTTTGGCGGATTTTCATGAATTTAAGTAGGTAGCAGGGCTATCAGTGAAGTCGGGGAAATCGTGCGTTTTCCCGTTTAACCACGATGCCCAGTCACAGATAATCCAGCTGGGTGGAGAGCCATTGACATCACAGGTAGAATCGCTCTCTTAAAGATGATTGACTTTCCCTGACTATTATATTACTTTTTCAATGTCCCGGTATTTCCTAAGCAGCTATTTTTTCTTGACATGGACCGGGCACTGGGAGATTTACTCAGGGTTAACAGGAGACGTAGGGTGGCCCTAAATACTCTTCAATTACCAGTGGGGGTGGTGGAGGTTTGGGAGCACCATCTTTGGAGGCCTATTACCTCACAGCAGAGCTACAGTGGGTGTCTAGATGGCTATCTGGAAACAATCTTTGTGAAACCAGTGCTGGGGATGGTTCCCTCCCTTTGCATGTAATACAACAACTTCTTCAACCCACCGTTAAGCTGCACCGTTTGTGGACCCTCCATGTGTAGATAGCGCGGAATAGCTAGGCGCGAGTTTTCCAGATCAGAAAGTGCGTAATCCCCTATTCCCTGGCCACACTGCTACAGGGTTTACCTGGACCCTTGGGGCATATTACTGTGACCAGTTAGTAACCTGGCATGAACATTCCATTGGTGCGGTGGAGGTGTTTGTTTCAGGACATCTATTTGCTCACATTTGACCTGTTTTGCCAGGAATACAACTGTGGCGGGGTAGCAGTGACAGAGTCGGAAACCAGACTAGAGTGGTGTAACGAGGGTTTTATTTTTGAGACCACTTTCTTTTGACGAGCTGTCAGTCGGAAGCTAGCAAAGGAGGAAGAGTCCGGCTTGCTCCGTCTTGGGGGCTCCAGAGTTAAACAGTTTGTGCTCAATCAGCTGGGTTTAAGTTCGTCCGGTCCTCAGGATCTCGACGATGTCCAGGATCCAAAAACCAAGGAACCATGCGAGAGAAACAACAAAAAAAAAGAAAGAAAACTAAGGGTTAGGACGGTCGTCCTATGCTGTATTTGAAGGGGCCGGGAGTGAGGGAAACCGAGTGCTCTGCTGTTTCTACTAATTCCATCAAAGAATGTGCTCCAGTGCTCGGTGAAGAGGGGGGGGGGTAGAAGATTATACGATATTTACAAGCGAGTATTACGTTGATGCGGCTGCGTGCTCTCACACAGACGGGGGGTCCTTCTTCCCACCCAGCCCGCTACTCTGCCCCGTACCTGTTCAAGCCACTCTCCTCCCCTGGGAACGTGGCAGGGCGGCTCGAGGAATCGGTGGCCTCCTGGCTCGTCGGGTGTTTCTCCGGGAGTTCTCCCTTTGTTGCCATCGTTCTCTTCTTCCGTCCGGGTCTCAGGTTTCGCCTTTCTTCTCCTCTCCGGTTCTCCTCTCTCCTCCAGGGAAACGCCGTCCGTCCCCTTCCGGGTTTCTCTGATTTTTGAAATCCCCACGAATGTGACGTCGCGCAGGGGAGGGGTTTCGTCCTGCTGGAAAGCTGCGTTAAAGGAACCGCGTCCTCCTTCTGGAGCCCAGTCTTGCGGGGCATAGGAGTACCACTCGTCCTTTAGGAAGGGAACATCCGGCTGCTGTAAGGGGATACAAGGGGGCAAAGAAGCGTCGGTTGACCACCAGTTCGATGAAGACTCTTGTGACTCGGGAATGTCACCCGCCCCGTCACACTCCTCCCCCCCTGGCTTCTCCCGCTCGGGAGAGGGAAGACTCTGGACACATAGGGGCCGATTCCGATCCTGGAAAAATATTCCCCGTACTTATCGTATCTGTATTTTTTACCGTACGAATCGTACAAGTCCCGTACAAACTGGCACGTACGAATCGTATGTGAAAAAGTCCATACGAATCGCATTGGGTAAATTCCCCGACACGTCCTCGGGTCGGAAAAGGTGTCCGACACGTCCCCGGACATTTTTACGTACGAATCTGAAAACTGAAGTCCGAGCGCGCAAGTACGATTCGTACCGTCCGTCCGATTGTACAACCGTATGGTAAAAAGACCGTCTGGAGCGAACTCCTATCGCAACCATGGAGACGTCCAAACAGGTGCCCGGTACGCGCCGAACACATCCCCCAGCCCCCTGTATGTACGCACCGCCCCCCCAGCCCCCCGTATGTACGCGCCGTCCCCCCCAGCCCTGTGGATGGACGGTGCGGACCCCCACCCGTGTATGTACGGCGCGAACCCCCACCCGTGTATGTACGGCGTGTACCCCCACCCGTGTATGTACAGTGCGGACCCCCACCCGTGTATGTACGGCACGTACCCCCACCCGTGTATGTACGGCGCGGACCCCCACCCGTGTATTTACGGTGCGGGTGGGGGTCCGCACCGTACACACGGGGGGCTGGGGGGGGGACGGCGCATCCAACCGCGGGGCTGGGGGTTGGGACGGCGCGTACCGGGCCCCCTATTCCGCTCGCATCGCGGCGTACTTCGCTTTTCCGGCACTTTTTGGGTGCCGTAAAAATATTGCCATCCGGACTGCTGTTGGTACGAATCGTACTTGCTGGGACGTAAAAACATGCTTAACTCAGTCCGGACGTCACGTCCGCGGTGTCCCGGATCACATTCGTATGTATTTTACTGTCGGTCGGTGTTTTTTACCACTCGTACGGAAATGGTGTTTCCGTACGAATCGTACTTGCAAGTTTGTATGGTGTTTTTACCGGGTACGAGTCGGACGGACAAAACGCTCCGACCGACGGTTCGTACCCGGTTTTTCCAGGATCGGAATCGGCCCCATAGTCCGCATTCCCATTGTCTTTTCCCTTCCTATGGCGAACAGAAAAGGCATATGGTTGCAAGGACAAGAACCAGCGTAGAATTCGGGGATTCTGGCTCCTGTTTTGATACATCCATTTCAAAGGGGCATGGTCCGTGTACAGGACGAACGGTTTTCCTTCCAAATAATATTGCAGTTTATCAACGGCCCATTTTATGGCTAGGCATTCTTGCTCTACTGTAGGGTACTTACACTCCCTTGGGAAGAGTTTTCGACTAACAAAGAGCACTGGGTGTTCTAAACCGTCCTCCCCTTCCCGGGATAAGACTGGTCCTATACCCACATCGGAGGCGTCAGTGGCGAGGATAAAGCTCTTGGACAAATTGGGGATAACAGGACAGGCTGAGTGGTGATTGTGTGTTTCAGTTCTGAGAATGCCCTCAACGCTTCAGGGGCAGGGTGTGGCAAGGCACGGGGTCTCACATCTTTTCGGATGAGATCAATAAGGGGGGCGGCCAGTTTGGAAAATCTGGGATTACACCTTCGATAGTAACCTATGAGTCCTAGGAATGCTCGCAGGTCTCTTTTGGACTGTGGAAAAGGAGTTCCCTCAATGACCCTTATTTTCTCTGCTTGGCGGGTTATGGTACCGTCCCCAAACACAAAACCCAGGTATTTCACCCTGTGGAACGCCGCTCGGGACTTCTTGGCATTTATGTGCAACCCTGCCTGCTGTAAGGCGGTGAGGATTGTCTTCAGGTGCTTCAGGTGCTCCTCCCAGGTATTGCTGTATACGACTATGTCATCCAGATACGCCGAACTGAATGACGGAAACGGTTGTAGAACGGTGTTCATGAGGCGCTGGAATGTAGCAGGTGCCCCGTGGAGACCGAAGGGAAGAACAGTAAATTCGAATAACCCTTTGTCTGTTATAAGCGCCGTTTTTTTTCTGTCTTCTTCTCTGAGGGGCACCTGCCAATACCCCTTTGTGAGATCCAGTGTGGTGATATAAACGGCATCTCCGAGTTTTTCTATCAACTCGTCTACCCGAGGTATAGGGTAGGCGTCGAACGTGGAGATGGCATTTAGGGCCCGGAAGTCCATACAAAATCGCCTTGATCCATCCAGTTTAGGGACCATTACTATAGGCGATGCCCAATCACTTTTTGAGGGTCGAATGACCCCGAGCTCCAGCATGTCTCGTACTTCCTTTTTTATGGCCTCTCGTCGAGCCGCCGGAACTCTGTATGGTTTTTGCTTTACCCTTTTTCCGGGATGGGTCTCGATATTGTGCTCGACCAGCGTCGTTTTCCCGGGCAGGTCAGAGAAGATATCCACAAACGGGAGTAATGTCTCCCTCAGGTCCCTTTTTATCTGGCCAGAGAGCTCGTCATTCACAACCAAGTCGTTTATCATAGAGCGTTCTTTGGGAATGGTGGGTATAAGGAAGTTCGTGCCTTTTGGAGGAGGTCCTATCCACTTCTTCAGCAGGTTTATGTGATACGTTTGGATCTTCGTTGCAGACAGCTGTAGTCGGTATGTGGTGTCTCCAACCGTATCTACGACTTTGTAGGGACCCATCCATTCGTTCTTGATTTTGCTGGCGCTGGTGGGTAGGAGCAGCAATGCCCAATCCCCGACTTTCAATCTTCGGAGCTTTGTCCCCTTGTCGTAATACCTCTTCTGTTTCGCCCTTTGTTATTCGAGATTGGAATACGCTAGATTCCGTAATTTCCCCAGTTTGGACCGGAGTTGATGGCTATACTCGAGCAGTGACTTCTGCTCTTGTTCTCCTTCCGTTTCCCAGGCGTCTTTTGTCATCTCCAGTAAGGACCTTGGGTGTCGTCCGTACAGCAGTTCGAAGGCCGAACAGCCCAAGCTGCTTTGTTTCTGGGCCCTCAGGACATACAAGGCCAAAGGCAGAAGATGATCCCATTCGGGACCCTCTGCGGTGAGCATCTTCTTCAAGGTGGTTTTTAAGGTCTGGTTGTACCTCTCTACGAGACCGTCCGTTTGCGGATGATAGACTGAGGTCCGCAGGTGTCGTATGTCCAGTGTTTTACACACTTCTTTCATCAGCTTGGATGTAAACGGGGTGCCCTGGTCGGTTAGGACCTCTTTTGGAAAACCGACCCTGGAGAATAACTCGACGAAATTTTCAGCGATGTGAGCAGTCGTCGGTGTCCTCAAAGGGAATGCTTCAATGAACCTTGTCGCATAATCCACTATCACCAAGGTGTATAAGTGGCCCCTCGAGGATTTCGGTAGTGGTCCTATCAAGTCCATACCCACTCTCTCAAACAGAGGTCCGACGGTGGGTAGGGGCTGTAGTGGAGCTGCAGGGGGTCGGTGTACGTTTTTTCTTTGACATACCTCACACTTTAGGCAATAATTGTGGACGTCTTTGTAAATCCCCGGCCAATAGAAATATCGTAAGATACTGTCGGTGGTTTTCTCTTTTCCGCTGTGTCCGGCTGTGAGGTGGGTATGTGCAAAGAAGAGCACCTGTTCTCGGAAGGACATCGGGACCAACAACTGGGGGTTCCCTCCCTCTTCCCCCTCCCGATACAGCAGGTCTTTTTTTATGAGAAACCTTGGGTACTTTTTGATCTCATGACTTTGGGACATGTGGGCGCTCTCCCAGGCGTTAACCCCTTCGGTGCTCATGACGGAATGGTTCCGTCATGACCCACGGTTGAGCTGTGCTCATGACGGAACCATTCCGTCATGACCACACCCGCGCAAGATTCCGTCAGCACAGCGGCGGAATCTGCGCAGCATCGAAGGGGTTAAACAGGGTGGTGTCATTGGCCTGTGCAAAGCGAAAACTGCGGTCCAGGACCCAAGGTTCAGGAGAAAGGAGAGCAGCTACTGTCTCAGTGCCTGTCGAATAAGGGAGTGGATATAGATCGTTTGAACAAGGACATAAACCCTGGATTGTCTACCCCCAGTATAACATCCTCGGGCAGGGAATCTACCACCCCCACTTTTACCGTACAGGTCTGTTTGTCAACGGGTCTCATGGTAACCTGCGCAAGGGGATAGGGCCTAACGTCCCCGTGTACGTAGCGAATGTGAACAACCGCGCCCTGAACATATTGGTTAGGGAGGACCAGCCGTTTCTGTACTACCGACTGCCCGCACCCCGAGTCTAACAGGGCATTTACTGTTATACCGTTCATCCTTACACTCACATAAAATGAGGCCCCCATTTCGGCTGAATACAGGACTGTCTTGGGCAGATAGCCAACCTCTATCGGCTCTTCGGTCGATCGTTTCCTAGGGCATAGGCGGGCAATATGGCCCCACTCTCCACATTCAAAGCACTGGGGCCCCCGGGCAGGAGGCCCATCTATCCTCACGGGTCTGGGTCGGGGGGGTTCAGGCATTGGCTTCTGTTTTCTTTCCACTTTGAGGGGGTTCAGTCCTTTTGGTGCCTTATCAATTTCCCACCAGAGGTCTTGGGCTGCGCCCTAGCGTAATTTGCGGCCATTTCGATGGCTTGTTCAAGGGACAGTCTAGGGTGTTGTTTCAACCATCTCTGGGAGGCATATGGTAAGGCCTCCATGAACTGTTCCAAGTAAATCTTCGTCATCACCTCCTCTTTGGTGCTTGTGGCCGGTCTTAGCCATTTGTCTGCGGCCATCTTAAGTCGGAAGAACAAGGTTTTGGGGTTCTCCCCTGGTGTACCTCGTTCCCTCCGGAACCGGAGACGGTAGGCGTCTCCGTCGAGACCTAGGTGATCTAGGATGACCTCTTTGATGGTCTGATAGGGAGCATTTCCCGATGGGTTGGCCACCTGGTAAGCAAACTGTGCCTCACCCGTCAACAGGGGAGCCAAGAAAAAGGGCCATTTATCTTTCGGCCAACCCAATGCTCTTGCGGCTCTCTCAAAGTTCATTAGAAACACATCGGGGTCTACCCCTTGGACGTACTTCTGCAAGGCTATCCCCGAAGGGTTTGGAACGGGGGGGGTCGATTCTCCAGGGGTACAGAGATGGTCGGGACCGGGACGGTCTTCTGTAAACTTTCCATGTGGGCAGTGATGGTGTTCTGGAATAGATCCCGGTCTGCTTGGGCCGACGTCATTTGTCTCTGCACTGCCCATTCCAGCTTCTCTTGCCCCTTTATTAGATGTTGGATAATGGCGTCCATCTCTCTTGTACAGACGGACTGAGATGACAATCCCACTTCTGACACCAGCTGTGGCGGGTAGCAGTGACAGAGTTGGAAACCAGACTAGAGTGGTGTAACGAGGGTTTTATTTTTGAGAACACTTTCTTTTGGCGAGCTGTCAGTCGGAAGCTAGCAAAGGAGGAAGAGTCTGGCTTGCTCCGTCTTGGGGGCTCCAGAGTTAAACAGTTCGTGCTCAATCGGCTGGGTTTAAGTTCGTCGGGTCCTCAGGATCTCGACGATGTCCAGGATCCAAAAACCAAGTAACCATGCGAGAGAAACAACAAAAAAAAGAAAGAAAACCAAGGGTTAGGACGGTCGTCCTATGCTGTATTTGAAGGGGCCGGGAGTGAGGGAAACCGAGTGCTCTGGTGTTTCTACTAATTCCGTCAAAGAATGTGCTCCAGTGCTCGGTGAAGAGGGGGGGGTAGAAGATTATACGATATTTACAAGTGAGTATTACGTTGATGCGGCTGCGTGCTCTCACACAGACGGGGGGTCCTTCTTCCCACCCAGCCCGCTACTCTGCCCCGTACCTGTTCAAGCCACGCTCCTCCCCTGGGAACGTGGCAGGGCGGCTCGAGGAATCGGTGGCCTCCTGGCTCTTCGGGTGTTTCTCCGGGAGTTCTCCCTTCATGCGCTTCGTTCTCTTCTTCCGTCCGGGTCTCAGGTTTCGCCTTTCTTCTCCACTCCGGTTCTCCTCTCTCCTCCAGGGAAACGCCGTCCGTCCCCTTCCGGGTTTCTCCGATTTTTGAAATGCCCACGAATGTGACGTCGCGCAGGGGAGGTGTTTCGTCCTGCTGGAAAGCTGCGTTAAAGGAACCGCGTCCTCCTTCTGGAGCCCAGTCTTGCGGGGCATAGGAGTACCACTCGTCCTTTAGGAAGGGAACATCCGGCTGCTTTAAGGGGATACAAGGGGGCAAAGAAGTGTCTGTTGACCACCAGTTCGATGAAGACTCTTGTGACTCTGGAATGCCACGCGCCCCGTCACAACAACTTTCCTCTGACTCACTTTATTTTGCACAAGCAGTTATTAGTAGCCCTCAGGTTACTGAGGGGTGTAAATGACGCAGAGCAACTAACTTATGCAGTGATACTGATGCACGCGCTGCATACCATGGGAGCAGGTCAGCACCTAATCAGTTGGTTTTATAAAGCCATTAGGGTGCATACTGGGGTCCCACTGAACCAGCTCCGGCAGGAATGGGAGGATGATCTGTGGTGCCCCTACATGATGCTGAATGGACGCTGGCACTTGAATCGCCTCATCTCCAGAAACGCGCCATTAAAAAACATTCAACATATGATACTTCATAGGGCTTACCTCACACCTTCCTGAATAAACCGTATGTTTTCATCGGCCAATCACGCCTGCCCCAGTTGTCAAATACATAAAGAACAATTGTTGGACACAATATTAAACAATGTCAAACATTCACCCCAGAACAGAGATCTGGGCTTAAATACATAATTTTCGTGCTCCTCATGCCATGCCCAGCCATATACAAATCAGTCTTGACCCTGCTCCCTATGGGAACAGTACAGCCCGAACTGCGAGGCCAGGTCCTCCGTGAACAAGAAATAAGCATCCTGGGACCGGTTTCAGGGTTTCACCCTTCATCAGGCAGGAGTGCTTGAACCCAGTGGCACAGTGAGCAAGGGACCCATGTTGGCCACTTAGGGCGAACATAGCAAACACAACAAGATGATGAAGGAGTGCTGAAACATTTCAACCACTCACCCCAGCCACAAATCTGGGTTTACTCATCATTCTTTTACTCACTATGCCACCCCAGTTTGGACCGAGCCATATGCAAATCAGTCCTGACCCTGTTCCTCATAGGAACAGTCCAGCCCGAGCTACCAGGCTAGGTTGTCCCTGGGCTGGAAACAAGCATCCTGGAACCAGTTTTGGGGTTTCACCCCTCGTCAGCCAGGTTACCTTGAATCCAGTCGCTCCTCCACCATCCTAGTCCTGATCAAGAACTGCGTTTAAGGCATTCAGTGGCCCATTTTCCTCCCCAGGTGTCAGGGTGAAACGTCGACACTCTTTCATTAAGCGTGGATTGTTTGGATATCTGTGCAGAGTGGCAATAGTAACTTAACAACTGGACTAGCTCTAGATGCGATATATGTTATTAGAAATTGTATACCGGACAGGCTTCCATGTTCAATACTATGATTTGTGAAAAGGTCTAATGGACCCCCCTTTTTTCTTTTCCTTTTTCTACTCCTTTTCCACATGAGCACTGTTGGACTTGGCTCTTTTTGGCAGGTTCACCCCTAAACCTTTTGCCTGCTCTCTGACATGATATTGGTGGTTTTAGGCCTCTGGGCACTTTAGCACTGTTGTCCAGAGTAAAGTGCGTGCGCTCTCTGTGTTACATTTGTAAGGTTGGCCTGCCCTCCCATAGGAATGCATTGGGGATTCCCTGATCAGTGTGTGTCAGTGGTAATTCCTGTTATGAGAGGAGCAATGTGGTCAAGTCTGTTATGTATGAAATTGTGTGAATAAATGCTGCGCAATGGTGTATGCAGATTTATTGTGGTTATTTTAGAAATGCCACTTTTAGAAGTTGGCATTTCTGTGTGCTATGTGTCTGCCTGCCTGATGTGAATTGCATGTCTGGCTTGTGAGTGACAGGAGCTGAGAGGTGTGGGTGGCTCCAGGAGACAGGGTGAGTCAGCCCAGTGATGAACAGAGAGATCTGAATGCAGATGGGAGGGAGTAGTTGCACCTGGGACCTGAATAGGGCTGTGCCTTCCCTCCATAAGGCTGGCTCCGCCCCCTGTGGTGTGTCTGATCACCTAATGTGCTTTATGTGGTGCTAGGAAATGTAATTTATATAGTATGATTTACGCACCCTGCTTTATGCCTCTAGAAGTGGTTTGATGATTATGAGGTTTTACATACTGTGTTTATGTTTTAGTTATTCTCTACAGTGGTTTATGCTGTGAGTTATGCCCCTAATGTGAGTTATGCTTAGGAGGTTATGGTCTACTATGTTTAGGCTTATGAGGTTGGCGCAGAATATATTTCTCGCCTGATTGGATACTGTGCATGATATGATTTATGTTACAGGATGATGCTGAGTATAGTGTTTGCCAGTAATTACTGATTGTGTTCTACGTTTATGATAAGTCTTACTTTTACTATTTTTACTAAGTGATGAATCTGACAGTGGTCCATGTGGCCCTGTCATGTGTATATAACCCCCTGTAAATATTGCCCAGTGCCAGTTGGCACAGTGTATATTGTGTGTTTACTATCCTAATGTATTTTATGATAATACGAAGGCAATTTTTATATATGACCTTGTGTGGAGTTCCTTTTTGTGGTGTGCCTAGTATGTTGTTGCCGTGTGTGTGTTGCGCAAACACTTTACACATTGCACCGGGATAAGCCTGACTGCTAGTGCCAAGCTACCAAGGGGGTGAGCAGGGGTTATCTTTGGCGTGTAACTCCCTTGCCCTGACTATAGTGGTGGTCACTGCCTGGCTTTGGCGTAAGCCTTAGCCAACCAGAGCTCCCATTTCTAACAAGCACCTTCTCTAGGACTGACTTATATGTAACTAAACATTAAGAAATGCAATTATGTGTATGTGTCTTAATCTTCTGTTTTTTAAATCTTGTCTGCTGCCCTAACCTCATAACTGTGGATTGAATCTACGAGACAGTTTTTCTTCTTTTCCATATAGTGGGAGAAGATCTTTTGATATATTCAGTTCTCCAATGCCTCTTTTTGCTTTTTCCGATCGTATCATTGTTTGTCTGTAGCTTGAATCCAGTGGCACAGTGAGCAAGGGACCCAAGTCTGGGCAAACCCTTGGCCACTTAACACGAACATAGCAAACACAACAAGATGGTGGACGGAGTGCGGAAACTTTTCAGGTCCAGGGAGGACCTGGTCTGACAGGTTGGGCTGGACAGTTCCCATAGGGAGCAGGGTCAATACTGATTTGCATATAGCTGGGTTTCAACTGGAATGGCATGGAGAGCAAAAAAACAATGTATTTAGGCCCAGATCTCTGTACTAGGGTGAATGTTTGACATTGTTAAACATTATGTTCATCAAATTGTTCTTTTTGCATTTGCCACCCCGAGTGAGAGGGGTATGCGCAGATGTGGATCCCATGCTCTCCATGTCACTGGAGCCAAGCTAGCCTGGCTGATGAGGGGTGAAACCCCGAAACCAGTCCCAGGATGATTGTTTCTAGTCCAGGGAGGACCTGGCCTGGCAGTTTGGGCTGGACTGTTCCCATAGGGAGCAGGGTCAAGACTGATTTGTATATGGCTGGGTCGACACTGGGGTGGCATAGTGACCAAACAAACGATGGATTAAACCTAGATCTGTGATTGGGGGGGGGAGTGGTTGAAATGTTTCAGCACTCCACCCATCATCTTGTTGGATTTGCCCCAATTCTCAAGCACAGTCAGCCGACTTTCAACACATGCTTTGGTCATTACCAGATATTACTGGCTTTGGGCATTCTATACACACTCTATTAGCCACTGTTACAGAGCTAACAACACTCCACTAATGGGAAGCTACAGCATCGGACATTTTTCTAAGGAGAAAAAGCCATAAGGTGCAGGTGCGCTTTGCTAATTTTGCCCTTCTTTTAGCCAAGCGCTTACTGACCATGTGTTGGTGTGCACCAAAGCCTTCGTCCTTCCTCCAGTGGTGTTGACCTTTGCTTCTTTGGGGTGATGCAGAGATTTCTGCGTTGTACTGGGAAGAAGCCCGAAGATCCGGAGATGCCCCTTAGCAGCAGCCTGGGACACCGTGCTAACACAATTTAAAGAGCACATGGCCTGGTATCCCTGTTCCCCCTTTCATTGCTGTACTTCTCCTCGGCCTCAAGACTCGGAACCTGTCATGGCACCTAGAGGTGTGCCCAGACCAGTGCATCCTTCCCGTCCTTCATCTGCCTAGCCATGCTTTCCGCTCGTATATTACTCTCTGTTTCCCCCCTCCAAGTTGGACTTTCCTTCCTTTAGATTTTCCTAACTTTATAAGCCTCCTCTTGTTCCAGGATGGAGAACCCAAATATTTACTGATACAGTGTCATAACTGACGTAGCCAACTATTTAAGACTAAAAGCTCTAAGATAATAGAGGCATTGAAATAAATGCATGTTGTGTACTATATATGCTTTGTATTACAACTCTAAATGAATGAATCTCTCTGTGTAATATCACTCTAATGAATTATTCTCCCCTAATGTATATAGTGCAAAAGCGCTTGTTAAATTGCATTACTGTAGTTCAGAGCATTAAATAATCTAAAAACCTAATAAAAATTTGAAATGAAATTAAATACTGATTACTTTGTTTCCTGATTGTTATACATTTTGCTAGCGTCAAAGCACTAATTAGAAGTATCTGCATCTCTTGAATAACTGTTAACAAAAGGTAAATGTTGGCACAAACATAACAAGGAGGCACCCACCTACTGTGCTTTGCAAAAACTGTACACTGTCAATGGTATGAACACAGGTACTCTTTGAGGATTACAGCATGCTATTCATTTAGAACTTCAAGTAGCTGGAAGTAGGAAAAACTCCCTCTCCCTTATTTGGACTGTCAATTTTGGTTTTACTTTGTGCCGGGCCAGGCAAGTCCCCTCTCTTGAAAATTAAATTTTTATCTCTGCCAGATCCTGCTGAAATGTAAGCTTATCCGACAGTCGATTTACAGCTACGCGCTGCTTATAGATGCTATTTGAAGAATAGTAGCAGGGTTTAGGACGGGGAACGCTGTCCCCTCACTGACTCGCAGTGCCTCTGTCACGTTTGGCAGTGTAAGGGGAAGTGAAAAGAGACAACGACCAAGCCCTAGAAGGTCACTGTTGCCTGCAGTTGAAAGTCCACAATCCATGCCACCTGCAAAATTGGTGGGCTTATGCTATTTCCTTTCTCTTTCTACCATGTTACAGCTTGCACAGAAAATATGGTCCTCACTGTCATATATCGTACTGCCGGTTGGCATATACACATTAGGAACACTGACTCAAACTACTAAGAGCAAACTCACCAAACAAGATTAGCAAACAATAACAAGCATTTGCAATGCAATCGGTCTCACGTTTGTCAAAGTTAGAGCTATTGGCATTGTAAATGATAATGTTTTTTACTTATGTTTTTTTGTTTGCAGTTGAGTAACGTAGCAGGTAAAGCAGCTGACTTTGGAATTGGTGAACTTAGTTTGAGTTTTAAGATTGATTAACCGTATTGTGTGGTGGCAGGTGAAGCAGTTTAGCTCTTGGTCTGTTGAACATTATGTCTGCGTACGTATACTATTTAAGGTGTATGTTCTAAATAAGACCTCTCAAACCAAGGGTATCATTTAGTGTGTGGAATAATGCTAGTGACTAAGTTGTAAGACACCCCTGCCTGCTATTTCCTTTGGAGAAAGAAGCTTCAAAGAGAATGGGAGGACCACTGGAGAGTGATGTACGTATATATGGCATAGGGTGCATGCCACTATATAATTTCTGTCATGGTAGAGGTACCATCTAGTATACATCGAATATTGCAGTAGGTGTGGCTAAAAGGCACTAGGGAACACACAGTATAAACAGAGAGGGGTCAGTGGTTGGCTAAATTGTGCTCACAGGCAACATGTGACTGTGCAGAGGTGCAAAATTACACAGACTGGCGCATCGCTAATGCTGCACCAACTGGCAGTGCTTGCACTGGAGGTCAAAAGGTGCCAGCACTCTGGGCATCTGCATATGTATGGCACAGGGCCCTTGCATCTGCACGAGATCCCTTTAAGTGCAACTGGTATGCTGGTTGTCAGTTACACCCTTCCATAGGACGTCGGTGTTAGAGGGTGTGAAGAGTTGGGGGGCAGACAGGGGTCAAAGCTGTGCGTACATGTAGAAGAGGATGCCTCTCTGTGCACCGGGTCTTGTGCAGGAGGGTCAGTAGCACTGCTTCATGGAGCACAGGGGGAGGCAGAGACTTCCCGGGGCAGAGAGGACACACTGAGTGTAAGCAAACAAATAATGGGGATAATGAGCATGTGAATGACAGTGCATGAGATCCCACAGGGCTGTAGTATGTGCACTGATAGCCCAGCTCTCAGCCACGTCCTGCAGAGGCTGCACTCACCTGTCGAGGGAGGCATGGTGGTGACCCCAGTGACATGCAGCTACTGCTGCTGCTGCCTCAGCGGTTGGTGCATGCTGGAAGATGGACAACAAGGACAGGAAAGCGTAGGGCACAAAAACACAAGAGCTGTCCCACCACGGATCAGGTGTGCCCTGGGCTTGCATGCCACTGCTGTGCAACCAGAGACATCGACGAGGCGCTGCTTCATATGGTAAAAAGATGCACACAGGGCACAACCCAGTCCATTCTGTCAATCGCCAGGTGAGTTTTTTCCTGCAAAAAGAGGAAAAATGTCGCCCATTTATGTAGGAAATAGCCCAATCTGGCAACAGTGCTGTCAGGGTGATTTGGAGGCTGCAGTGGCAATCCTTCCAATTGTGTACACGACGCATGGCTTTCGGCGGTCTGAAGCACCAAAGATGCTGCTTTCCTGTTGCTCTCTATCAACTCAGCGGAAGTCTCAGCTGTAGTGGCACAAAAAGAATACTAAAGACGCTGAGAGAGACCAGGGGCTCGGGGAAAAGCTGATACAGCACTCCCTTACGTTTTCAAATATTTTTTTTTTGGTCTGCTGTGTGAGTGCATGTTGTTAAAAGGTATGTGGACTTCAAATAAGAATATTTGCGCTGACTCCGAAAGCATACATCAACCTCCGCTCTGAAATTGAAACTAATTGCAGAAATCTTACCGCATGATAACCGCAGAGTCCATTGAATATCCGGGGTCTCAAAAGCACAGCAAGCTTGGTGCAGGGGTAATTTAAAGTGGCAGCACCCTGCGTATAACTGTGCACATTGTTGAAAGTATCGGCAGAGGAGAAAGGGGTTAACAAACCCTCACATGCAGTCGCCCGAAGGAAACAGAGGCAGCCAACAGGTGGGTGCTGGTGGTGGGAGAAGAGAGGGCACCCCACGTGGAGATACGGCACTCCCTGTTTTTTTATTACATTTTGATCTGCCGTGAGAGTGCGTGTCATTAAAAGGCACGCAGCCTTCAAATAACAAGCACGGGGGAGGAGGTGGCAGCGACAGCCGAGGAGACGGAGCGAGAGGGAGTATCAGGGCAGCATGAGAGAGTAGGGAGAGGAAAGCAAGAGAGGGTGCAAGTGTGGGCATGAGCAAGTTCCTGAGCCTAAACTAGTAACAATAAAAATAGCGTGCTTGTAAAGTAATGAATTACATGAAGAGTAAGAGCACATGTAACTGGGGCAGTCCTCATAGGAGGTTACAAAAGTAGAGAAAAAGGGACTACGGAGCATATTACCCAAAGAAAAGCAGCCATTTACGAAGGGCAGTAAAAGGAGCCAATTAGAAAGATGGGCCCGTGCTTAAAGCCCATATTTTAGATACAGCATGTCTTGAAGAGACAGCGCATGCGCTGCCTAGGCGAGACCTAGAAATCACTCGTCCCTGGAAAAAACACAGCTCGACTTTGCAAGCAGGCAAGTGAATTTTTAGAGGCTAATTGATGTTCATTGTTGGCACATTATAGGGGCCCCTGTAGATGGGGGCTTGGTTGTGACTCGTATATAATGGTCTCATAGGAGCAGCTGTGAAAGAACTGCTTGCTGTTGGCTGCCTATCTGTAATATCCTGACAGGGGGCTTCAGTCTCCTGATAGGGTCTGCGGTGAAAGAGGTCCTAGTATTGGCTGGTTCTTTGTGTTGTATCGATTGGGGCTCCAGTGTGATAGGGGAAGTGCTTGGTCCTTGATTATTATTAGAGAATGTCCTGGTAGCTATTCCTGTTGAGAACGAGGACTTGGCATTAACAGAAATGCTCTAATAGGAGATCAGTTAGAAGTTGTTATTGTTCTGCTGCTTATCATCAGATATCTTGATCTTAAAATCCTTTTCAAAGAAAGTATTAGTATGATTTTTGAATGTTGGTACCTGTGCCAGTGACCAATGTCTCCTTAGTAACTCTTACCTTCTTTGAAGACCGTTTTTCCATTTCCTGCAATGATTAGCATGAAGATGGTAGCAAGAGACATGCTGTTCACACTGTAGTTCATTATGTAGATTCTGAAAGAGAGTTATTAATAGAGACGTGTGACAATTGGTTTTTTAAAGTTAGAAGCAATGACAGCAAAAGCTTTAGTTACATCTCTTTACAGTGGACTAAGAAGAATCATTTTTCTAAAGACAAAGGGCCTAAGAAGTAATTCTAATGCTCATATCTGATAAGAGATCTTTTTAACACTAAGGGCCTGATTACGAGTCTGGTGGTCTTGCGACCGCCAGACTTGCGGTGATGCAGCAGTGGTGGTCCACCGTTTTGCCAATTACGACTGTGTAAATCATATTGCCAGAGCGCCACAGCGCATTATGCTGAGATGGGACTGGCGCAGTCCGTCTCAGCTTATTTTGAGTTCATGGACCGCCAGCATTTTCATGGCAGAGCCCGCCATGAAAAGGCTTGCGGTGCAGAAACAATGGGTTCTACGCGGCCCCCTGTCCCCCCGACCATGGGGATACATTCAGGGGGGCAAAACATGTGTCCCCTGTCTGTATTCCCCCCACTTGCAGCATGATGTGGAAGTCACCGTCAATGCCGTGCTGGAAATTTTTGGCCGCTCCATAGGCACCGACATTTGAAAGGCCAAAGGACCACTGACCATATTACGAGTTGTACTTTTACAACTCGTAATTCTGCTGGTGGTCCCTGCATGTGTTTGGGAAGGAGTTTTACATCGCAAACACTCTGATAAATACAATAGGAAGTTGTTTTACTTTGGGAAATCTTTGACAAGTGCAATAGGTAGAGAGGTTACATTGTGAACCTGTAAGAGCAGCTTTTCATTCTGTATATTTGTAATATTATGTTCAGTATTTAGTTGTGCATGAATTGAAATTGCTTTTGATTTAGTTTTCCCCAGGGATCCATTCCTCTACCAAAACCATTTTCTACATTCCCACATGAACTGTGACAGAGGTGCATTGTTAATTCTCACTGTCCCAGAAGAATCCAACCTTGATTCTGTTATATCCTTTAGCATCCCTCCTGTGGCATTGCAGGTTCCAACAGCTGCAGGTTTGGTCACTGCTAAAAAAATATCAGTAGTGTGTCATGCTGCCTGAAACAAAATGATACCCACATTTATGGAGGCGTCTCACCCTAGCCATGGTGCCGCCCAGTTTTTCCAGCTTGTAAGGCCCATTAAAACATGTATAAAAACAGTTTTGTATGAAATAGTTTTGTTTATGCTTAGGTCTTTATTCACTTATTTTGACCAGTTTTGCATCGGTCCAACTTTGTAACTGCTTCTGGTTGGCTTGATCTAGGGCTCTGCTAAGAATCTTGGATTTGGAAAAGCTTACTAAAACTAAAATCCTGTATATAATTAAAAGTACATGGTTAATGTGATCCTGAGGCAGAGTGAACGATCCCAGACGTGGCTCTGGAAATCTCTGAGGGCAACCCAAGTGACAGACTACTCCCTTTCTACCAATCTTGCCTGCAACACCTGATCCTGGAGACAACATGCCTGAGCTGGGAAGTGTCTGGGCACTCGTCGCCTTAGTTGTACCACTTGTTTGGGATGATGTTAAAGTTTGGGGGTGACAGATGCTTCTGGCGGATGGAAGTATGGGGTGGGAGGAGTTGGGGAAGTTAACGGGGAGAGTTCAGCCCCGTTGGCCACAGGGTGCAGTTTGAAGAGTACTATACACACAGTACCCACCCACCGTGTAAACCTCAGCTGCTAATATTGTGGAAGGAAAGACCGCCATGGCCAGCTCGAGCCACGATAATGCCCATCCTCTAAAGGGTCTCAACATCATGATGTGAATGTGACTGGGCTTCTCACCCCCATCAAAGGGAGTGCAGATCTTGGGTTCGTAAGGAGGCAGGACCTGAAAGTCCTTCTGGTACAGGAGACCTATCTACTAGGTACTCAATGCTCCTTTCTAGTGAGATACGGTTATGACAGAGTGTTCCATGCTGGGTATGTGCAGGGTTCTCGGGGGTGGCTGTTCTACTCCACAAGAGATTATTGCTAATGCTTCACCGGACAGCGACTGATCCTGGGAGAAGGTATGTCATGGTGGAGGGGATATTAGCTGGGCAGGTCCTCAATCTCATTAGTGTATATGCTCCCATGAAACTTCCAGGAGAAACACTGGATACACTTGTAGCCATCTTCAACTACTTCCACAGGGAAGTACGGTCATGGTGGGGTACTTTAATATGGTGATGTCCCCACACATTGACCGCTCAAAGGTGCCACAGACTAACCCAGGGAGGGAGACTTGTCTGGCAATATGGGGATCGAGCCCGGGGCTTTGTGACACTAGGTTCATTTGGCATCCACAGAAAGCAGAGTACACACATACCTTGGTGGCCCACACAATGCTGTCACTTTTATTTTATTTTATTGAATTTAAATCAGAAATAGTGATAAAATACAACAATATCACACATTGAGATCTTTTCATGGGAGATGTTACAGCAGCGAGTAAATCAACAACACTTAAATGATACAGTACAATGATACAAAGCAGTCCGGTAGAATTCAAGGATCGATTCTTGAAGAGAAGAACCTGCAAGCTGAGGGGACAGAGTCTGTGGCACTCGGAGGTGACCAGGAGGCACCGCTAGGAACCTGAGAAGGCTAGACCCTCCCTACCAGGAAGGGGATGATCTCCATAAATGAATCACTGCCTTAGAGAGGGCCTGTAAAGTACAGAAATTCCCTAAAGAGCAGTGGACAGCTATCCTGTGGCTCTCCTTTGCTTGCAAAGGCAGAGGCAATCTTCTCACTGTCAAAGAGGAAGATGCTGACAACTATACAGTCTTGAAGAGTGCCCTCATAGATGGGTTTAGTTTAACCGCTGAGCAATACAGGGTTAAATTCAGGGACACACAGAAGGCACACACCCAAGACTTCGTTGACTTTCTAGATAGTGCTATTAAGGTTCTGGAAAGCTGGCTTCATGGACGTTATCTGCATGACTATGAGGGTTTCGTGCACCAGGGCATCTCAGCCCTAATAATCATCACCCTGCCCAGGGAGCCCAACCAGAGGAGCAGCACACAGCGCTGGAGTGGAACTCGGTCCCCCAGCAACCACCAGACTCTGCACGGCGCGGGAGGTGACGTTACCCTCCCGGCGCCTACAAACCGGCCGCAACACTCCCACAGCACGGGTTTCGCGCGCGATTGGAGGTGCTATTTGGGATATTATTTGAACTTAATGTTTTTACTCCTAACAATATCTAGTGGATACTGACTGTTGGGGTTACTAAGCAAGTTACCAGTGGGAGGTTGTATGCAGTTGGGATGCTGAAATGGGGAAAAGGAAGAGTCACTAAATACTGAATCGCATGGATTAACAGGGAATAGTCAAGTAAAAACTATTCCTGGTAAGGGGACTGCAGAGGAATGCCCACTAGAAATCCAGGGCTAAGTAGAAACGGTTGTATTCAAGTTGTTATTGATGATATTGACAACGTCTCAACCAGTGTCAAGATTTTGATTCCCTAAATCCCCCCCCCCAGCCCCCCCCCAAAAAAAAGACTGTGTAACCCAAGGTTGTCAAAGAACCCCGAAACTATCCAGGTAGAAACACACCAGGCTCCACACGTGAATGGTCCGCCTAAGACAAATATGATTAGACGGTAAACAGACCTAATATCGAATTCAAAATATCGATAGGACAGAATATCGAGTTCTTAATATAGAATGGACAGAATATCGACTTGCCAAAATATAGTGGTGAAGAATATCGAAAATCGGGTAAGAAATAAAATATCGATTTAAATAATATAGAAGTAAGTAATATCGACAGTCATAATATAGTTGTTAAAAATATCGAATTTTTTTATAGTGTTTTAAGTGTTAGTATATGTGTTAAAAGTATGTATAAATTTTTAAATGTATGTTTGAATATTTTTAAAGTAATGAATTTTATGTTATTTAATTTTTGTGTAATTTAATTCCGTAGCGGGTTGTGGGTTTATAGGGGATTAGGGTGGGAAGTAATTTAATTATAGTAAATTAAATAATAATTTTTAGGAATTATTAATTATTTTAAATTTAATTTTGCGTTTTACTTCTGTAGCGGGTTGTGGGTTTATAGGGGAATAGGGTGGGAAGTAATTTAATTGTTATTAGGTAATTATTAATTGGTATTGAAAATTAATTGGTTGTTGATTCATTATTAATTGGTAAATAATTGGTATTAATTGGTAATTAATTAGTATTAATTGTTTAATTGATAATTATGTTAATTGTATTAATTTATTATTTGTAGCGGGTTGTGGGTTTATAGGGGAATATGGTGGGAATTCATTTAATTGTAAATAATTAATTATTGAAATAATTTTTGTATATTGCTAATTAATTTATTCTTAATTAATTATTAATTGGTATTAATTGTATTTATTAATTTTTGGTATTGAAAATTAATTGGTTGTTAATTAATTATTAATACGTTATTAATAAAAAAAAATTGGTATTTATAATAAATGAATTATTAAATATTGTAGTATTGGTAATTAAGTTTAATATTTTTATTTGGTATTAATAATTTATTTATTTTTAATAAAATATTAAATTATTATTTTCCCTACTATTGCACTCACTGGAGTGGGAATAGTAATTTTTACCCCTACGCTATCCGACGCTTTCCCTACTATTGCACTCACTGGAGTGGGAATAATAATTTTTACCCCTACGGTGTCCAACGCTTACCCTAGAGTTGCACTCACTGGAGTGCGAATAGTAAATTTTACCCTCCCGCTATCCAACGCTTTCCCTACTGTTGCACTCTCTGGAGTGGGAATAGTAATTTTTACCCCTACGCTATCCAACGCTTTCCCTACTGTTGCACTCTTTGGAGTGGGAATAGTAATTTTTACCCTCCCGCTATCCAACGCTTTCCCTACTGTTGCACTCTCTGGAGTGGGAATAGTAATTTTTACCCCTACGCTATCCAACGCTTACCCTACAGTTGCACTCACTGGAGTGGGAATAGTAATTTTTACCCCTACGTTATCCAACGCTTTCCCTACTGTTGCACTCTTTGGAGTGGGAATAGTAATTTTTACCCCTACGCTATCCAACGCTTTCCCTACTGTTGCACTCTCTGGAGTGGGAATAGTAATTTTTACCCTTACGCTATCCAAAGCTTTCCCTACTGTTGCACTCTTTGGAGTGGGAATAGTAATTTTTACCCCTACGCCATCTGACGTTTTCCCTACTGTTGCACTCTTTGGAGTGGGAATAGTAATTTTTACCCCTACGCCATCTGACGTTTTCCCTACTGTTGCACTCACTGGAGTGGGAATAGTAATTTTTACCCTCCCGCTATCCAACGCTTTCCCTACTGTTGCACTCTCTGGAGTGGGAATAGTAATTTTTACCCCTACGCTATCCAACGCTTTCCCTACTTTTGCACTCTTTGGAGTGGGAATAGTAATTTTTACCCCTACGCTATCCAACGCTTTCCCTACTGTTGCACTCTCTGGAGTGGGAATAGTAATTTTTGCCTCTACTCTATCCAACGCTTTCCCTACTGTTGCACTCTTTGGAGTGGGAATAGTAATTTTTACCCCTACGCTATCCAATGTTTTCCCTACTGTTGAACTCACTGGAGTGGGAATAGTAAATTGTACCCTCTCGCTATCCAACACTTTCCCTACTGTTGCACTCTCTGGAGTGTGAATATTAATTTTTACCCCTACGCTATCCAATGCTTTCCCTATTATTACACTGTCTGGAGTGGGAATACTAATTTTTACCCTCCCGCTATCCAACACTTTCCCTACTGTTGCACTCTCTGGAGTGGGAATAGTAATTTTTACCCTCCCGCTATCCAACGTTTTCCCTACTATTGCACTTAATGGAGTGGTAATAGTAAATTTTACCCACCCGCTATCCTACGCACAAAATATTGCATTTTTTTAAATAAATATTACGTTAATATATATGTATTATTATTATTTTTTTACTTACATTAATTATTTATTAATTTTAAAGTAATTTAAGTATTTTTAAGTATGTTTCAGTTAATTATATGTTTTATTTAATTAATTTTACATTAATTTTAAGACATTAAAAAAAATTCGATATTGTGACTAACTATATTTTTTACAACGATATTTAGGATTCTATATTTTTGTACTTACCTGTTTGGAGATAGGGCTTCGATATTTTGGCATTCTATATTTTTCCTTCGCTATTTTGGCAATTCGATATTCTTCTTCTCGATATTTCGTCAGTGATCCGATTAGACAACAGGGAAAAAAGGGTAGCTTGCGGAACCGAAAGGGGAAAGACAATGTCCCTCGTTTAAAAATAAATGCAACACACAATCCACAACTGATAGTAATAAAACGGAAAACTTACTTGCAGAGCTAACAAGATACGTTAAACACTCTGGTGCCAATTCCGATCCGGTAAAAAAATTCCCCGTCCGACTCGTATCCGGATTTTTTTCCGTCCGAATCGTCAAAGTAGCGTACAAACTGCCAAGTACGATTCGAACGGAAAAAAGTCCATACGAATCGCATTGGGAAGATTTCCCCACACGTCCTCGGGTCGGGAAAAGTCACCGACACGTCCCCGGTCGAAAAACCCACCGTGCGGAAAAATAAACTCCGACTGCGCAAGTACGATCCCTCCCGTCCTCCCCATTTCACAACCGTACGCAAAAAACACCGTCCGAACCGAACTCCCATAGCATCCATGGAGACATGTGCCCGCATACGCGCCGAACACCCCACCACCCCCCCCCCGCCCGCGTATGTACGCACCGAACCCCCACCCCAGCAGTGTATGTACGCCCCGAACCCCCACCCGTGTATGTATGCACCGAACCACCACCCGTGTATGTACGGACCGTACCCACACCCGTGGAAGTACGGCCCGTACCCACACCCCACCAGGGAATGTACGCCCCGAACCCCCACCCCAGCAGTGTATGTACGCCCCGAACCCCCACCCGTGTATGTACGCACCGAACCACCACCCGTGTATGTACGGACCGTACCCACACCCATGGAAGTACGGCCCGTACCCACACCCCACCAGGGAATGTATGCCCCGAACCCCCACCCGTGTATGTACGCACCCAACCCCCACCCCAGCAGTGTATGTATGCCCTGAACCCCCACCCGTGTATGTACGCACCGAACCCCCACCCGTGTATGTACGCACCCAACCCCCACCCCAGCAGTGTATGTACGCCCCAAACCCCCACCCGTGTATGTACGCACCGAACCACCATCGTGTATGTACGGACCGTACCCACACCCGTGGAAGTACGGCCCGTACCCACACCCCACCAGGGAATGTACGCCCCGAACCCCCACCCGTGTATGTACGCACCCAACCCCCACCCCAGCAGTGTATGTATGCCCCGAATCCCCACCCGTGTATGTACGCACCGAACCCCCACCCGTGTATGTACGCACCCAACCCCCACCCCAGCAGTGTATGTACGCCCCGAACCCCCACCCGTGTATGTACGCACTGAACCACCACCCGTGTATGTACGGACCGTACCCACACCCGTGGAAGTACGGCCCGTACCCACACCCCACCAGGGAATGTACGCCCCGAACCCCCACCCGTGTATGTACGCACCGAAACCCCACCCGTGTATGTACGCACCCAACCCCCACCCCAGCAGTGTATGTATGCCCCGAACCCCCACCCGTGTATGTACGCACCGAACCCCCACCCGTGTATGTACGCACCCAACCCCCACCCCAGCAGTGTATGTACGCCCCGAACCCCCACCCGTGTATGTACGCACCGAACCACCACCCGTGTATGTACAGACCGTACCCACACCCGTGGAAGTACGGCCCGTGCCCACACCCCACCAGGGAATGTACGCCCCGAACCCCCACCCCAGCAGTGTATGTACGCCCCGAACCCCCACCCGTGTATGTACGCACCGAACCACCACCCGTGGAAGTACGGCCCGTACCCACACCCCACCAGGGAATGTACGGACCGTACCCCCACCAGTGCATGTACGGACCGTACTACTGTGGCGTACGCATACGCCAGCGCCCATGTAGTGATCCGGACCGTACAAGCGCTTGTCCGGACCGTATCACTGCTTTTGGGGTGCCCTAGGGCGTGGAACGCACCCTACCTGTGTGTACATGTATGAAAACACATAGGGGACACATGAGGGACAAGTATAAGGGCCTAATTGCTTGATGGTTGCCATGGAGACCGAGTTTGATTTTTGAATTTGAGCACCAGGTGCCCAGCAGAAGTCAGTTTGCAAGAATCTACATTGTTGCAAAGTGGATGTCGACTTGACATCATCATCAAAACTGAAACCATGCAAAGCCACACACTGGGGTAGGTTTGAAGGGATTGGATGAAACGTAGGATGCAAATGTGACTGACCAATCAATCTGTACTCCTGTACATGAACAGGCCAGCCTGGCAGATATAAGCCAGCCAGGTCCCATGAGAGAGCACTTGCCTGCATATCCATTCATCCATGACCACTGCTGCTGATAGTGATTCCTCTGGCACCATGTCCAGGACTGTGGAGAGGTCACAGCCATTCACCCAGGAGGAGAACCTTGCCCTGATAGATGTGATCCTCCCACAGTACCAGAGCCTGTATGGTCGACCAGGGGTTCAGGTGAGTGCAGACTCCACTAGCTTAGACTGTGCCCCTTTTGTGTGACAGTGACTTCTGGCATTGTGTCCATGTGTGACAGACATGCACTGGTGTTTAGAGTGGGTCCCAGGGTGTGGAAGGCCTCATGTCACCCATGCAGTGCATGCTGTGTTTCCTGTGTGCACTCCTCACTTGCATAGTGCCTACTGTGACAATGAATGCATGGTGCATGCCACATACTGCCGGGCTACTCCTCCTGGGGATGTTGTTTCCACAGTCCTGATGTGATCCTGTGTTCCCCCCAGTGTGACAGGTGACAGTACCCATGGATGTGTGTTTGTTCAGCGTACCTGTGCTGTGAGTGTCCAAAGGCCGTGTTCGTCCCCTGCACATTGGTGTGTGTGTAAGTCCCCTGTCATGTGGGTGAGTGCATATGGGGAGTGTTGCACACAAGCTGCATGAGGGATGGATATAGGCTGCCCATCCGATGTGAGCAGGGAGCAGTGCTGTGTGCATGCCGTGCTGAGCCAGCCCCACACCTGTGACACCCCCCGTCTACTGGCACATGGGCAGAGTGAGGTGTGTACCCGCAGTTGGCAATGCCATGTGATTGTCCTGTGCCTGTGTGTGTCTGTGTACTCTGCTGAGGTAGCATCAGTGTGCTGGGGCAGGTGACTGCTTTGAGGTGCTGTACATAATCCTGGTGTAGCCTGTGAGGCACAGTGTGATCCCTGGTCAGTGAGTGTGTGTTACCCCTCATGCCACCCGTGTACTTTCAATGGCACGTAGTGCATTTGGCCTTCCACAGTGGATTATGTCCCTATGACAAAGGTGCAATGAGTTGCATGCATACCATGGCCTGTTCATGAAGAGGATTGTTCTATATGTGTGTCTCTGTGTCTTTGCTCATGTGGATTAATGTATTCTCACTTTTGCATCCTCACAGGTAGGCGCCATTGCCAAGGGGGAGATCTGGAGGACAGCCGTCAGTGCCGTGAGGGCTACAGAGGGTCGGATGCGGGGCCTGTCTCAGGTGAGGAAACGCTGGCAGGACATCCGGTGCTGGACGAGGAGGATTGCACGGGTCCTGCTGGGGGACTCACCTGAGAGCCATAAGAACCGTGGGCGCCGTCGTCTGACCCACATCCAGAAGCGTGTGCTGGCGGTGGTCTTCCCCGATATGGACAGGCGCCTACAGGAGAAGCAGCAGCAGGAAGGGGGTAGGTACATGTGTGTCAGTTGTGTGTCCCCAGCCAATGTAAGTGCGCAGTTGCATGGATACACTGCCAGGGTTTGATTGTGCAGTGCGTCAACTTCTCCCCAAAGTAGCCCAGTGCTGTTCTCACTCCCTCCCTTCCCCTCCTTGCCATGTGTTCCCTGGTCTGTCTGTAGCCACTCTTGCACAAGGTTATTTAGGCAGACAGTTTATGCAGGTGCCCAATGCTAGCAGCATCATGTGTGGGGGTGATGTGTCACAGGTCTGGGGACCTTGCGTGTGCCCTGGCCAATTTCAGTCATTGTGGTGTCCATGTCACTTGGCACTGATTGTGAATCACGACATAGGGGTGTGTCTCCAAATGTACAGCCTTCCAGCATGCATGTCCAATTGTGTGCCCTCTGACATGATGTGCCTGAGTGGGAGGCCTGCTAAGTGCAGGGACGGTTGCTTAATTTGCAGTCATGTCCATCCAGGACCATGGAGGAGTGTGGGCACTACTGTGCCCTGGGGCACCTCTTCCTAGGTATCATGTGCGTCATCCAACAATATGGCCATTCAATGTGTCTTCGCCATGGGTTGGGTAGGGTGGCATTGTACCCTGGGCTCAACTGTTAGGACCTACAGGTTGCTACATGTGTCCACTGTACAGGGGGACCCATTTTGCTTGTGCATACTCACAGTGGGCATTACCTGTGTGTGTTGTTAAGACAATCTGATGATGTTTGCCTGTCAATGATGTGTGGACAGGCGCACCAGGGGCAGTGTGTGTACAGTCATGAATTAGTGGAGGCCATGTGTTTTCATCCCAGAGTAAGAGGTGTACATACTTTCTCCGTCTCAATGAGATTGTCTCAGATGTGGGTGGTTTGTGCGTACAAGGCCTACATGTCAGAAGCTTCATCCTCCTTGCTGGGTGTGGCCTGTGTGTGATGTTTGACTGGACATACGCTCAAGGTGCATTGACCCAGTCATGTTTGGCATGGTTTCATGTATTGCCTTTGCAGCATGTGGCAAGAGTAAATGGATATGATTCCTGCTCATCCCTTTTTGACGACGCAGTGTGGTGCAGATGCTGTGCACATTTGTTCCCAGAGGCTGGCTCCTCTGTAAAAATTTAGGTGCAGTGATTTGCTGTTGTGTCATGCTCTCCATTGTGTCTCAGTGGCATGGTGGGTCGACAAACTGTGTGTTCCATGGCCTACATGTGTACATTGTTTTGTAGGTGTTACTCCTGTTGCTTTTCAGGCTATGCAATGTGACCTATGTATATTTGACTCATGTGACATATGTGTACAGGTGTCTGATTATCTCCTGTCTCTTCACCTTGCCCACAGCATCGCCGAGGGACACGGAAGGAGACACTAGCACGGACCGGGAGGAGGGATTGAGCACCAGTGCCAGCAGTGCTGTCCTGTCTGGCACATGGAGTGGCACGGAGGCCGAAGGGAGTGAGGCAGAGGACCTGTCGACTGCCAACACAGACTATGACACAGACGGGTCCGAGGCTGAGCTCCCAGAGGTGGCGGAGTCTGCCCCCCCAGCTGATAGCAGCCCTCCACATCCCCCCACCACCTCAGTTTCCATCACCGGCCTCCCACCTGCTCGTGGCCCTTCCCTCCGTGCTCGGTCCCCACATGTCTCCTTCCTGCCAGGCACCGCACCCCCTGCCCCTGTCACCACTGCTGCGGTGAGTACGGAGTCTGTGGACATCCTGAGGCAGTTGCAGGTTGGTCAGACTGCGATGCTAAATGTCCTCCATGCCCACACCCAGGTGCTGACCCAGATGGAGGCATACATGGAGGGCATGTCGGCTGCGCAGTCTGACCAACGGCAGTTGCTGAGGTCCATAGACTCCACACTGACTGCAGCACTGGATCTCCTGCAGCGCTGCCTACCCCCCCTACCCCTGCCCCATCCACAATTCCCACTCCCGTGCCTGTCCCACGCACATCCAGACGTCAGCGTGCACGCACCCCACCAGACACAGGCACCACACCACCAGGGAAGTCGAAGCGCACACCTCCTGTCACGCACACACAGGGTGAGGAAGGCACACCCACTGGGTCGGGGGGGAAACGTACAACACGCAGCCACAGTGGGAGTCCGCAGTCCACACAACCCACTCCCTCCAAATCCACTCCCCTTAGCTCTCCTGGCCAACAGTCGGTGACAGCATCATCCACTGCAAGTGTGCCCCCCCACCCCAGGAGGACACCACCCCGCAAGCGGTGGAGGCAGGACCCGGCCAGGGGAGTTGAGTCCCCCACCCTGTCCACACCCTCCCCCAGTGGCGCTGCAACCCATCCCTCTCCCCCCCCCCCCCTCCTTGGGGCCTGTGGTTCGATTGGGTGCGGGGGAGTCGCTGGGGGACCTTGCCAACGTGTGCAGCGCCATTCTGTCCTCCACCTTTGGCGCTGGCACCCCCCCTGTGGCGGAATCATCCCTCCCTGCACCCACAACACCTACCCTTGCCCATCCTGTCCCTGCGGGGCCTGTTTCCACCCTCCCCCCTGATGCCCCCTCTTCTGTGGATGAAATGGACATGTGAACTGTGCAGGCAAGCTAGGGGACACACGTCCCGATGTGTACCCCTCCCCAGGACTTTGCTGCTGGCCTGGCCCATGGCCCTTGTACATAGTGGACATTTTCTCAGAGATATTTTCCTGCTGAATAAAGCATTTTCTTTTGGTTTTGCACACTGATGCTTTCCTGGACTTGCTGTTGGTGCTGGTGCTCCCTGAGTTGGGGTGGTGATAATGTGTTAGGGGTCTGTGAAATGTTGGAGTGTGCTGCTCATGGGGTGTACCCTGCCATCTGCGTGCCATCACAGAGGTCTCTGCCAATGGTATTTGGTCATGTTTGCTCTCACTGTATGGTGACATTGTCCCAAGGTGTGTTCCATCCTCTGTGGAGCCGGCCATTTTCCCTGCAGGGTGTCTCCCATATGCTGTGCTGTGCTGTGTCTACATTTCCTGGATGTGTGAGGGTTGCCTTTCACTATGGCCATGCTGGCTCAGCGATGGCTCCACCTGCATCTGGGGTATCACCCTTGTTGGTCACTGAACTTGTTGATGGGCTATATTGTCCTATGTCTGGGCACTGCTGGGGGACTCTGCACCCACCCCTCCTGTCTCTGGGCACTGCTGGGAGGACTCTGCACCCACCCCTCCTGTCTCTGGGCACTGCTGGGAGTGATAGGCACCCACCCCTCCTGTGTCTGGGCACTGCTGGGGGACTCTGCACCCACCCCTCCTGTGTCTGGGCACTGCTGGGAGTGATAGGCACCCACCCCTCCTGTGTCTGGGCACTGCTGGGGGACTCTGCACCCACCCCTCCTGTGTCTGGGCACTGCTGGGAGTGATAGGCACCCACCCCTCCTGTGTCTGGGCACTGCTGGGAGTGATAGGCACCCACCCCTCCTGTCTCTGGGCACTGCTGGGAGTGATAGGCACCCACCCCTCCTGTGTCTGGGCACTGCTGGGGGACTCTGCACCCACCCCTCCTGTGTCTGGGCACTGCTGGGAGTGATAGGCACCCACCCCTCCTGTCTCTGGGCACTGCTGGGAGTGATAGGCACCCACCCCTCCTGTGTCTGGGCACTGCTGGGGGACTCTGCACCCACCCCTCTTGTGTCTGGGCACTGCTGGGAGTGATAGGCACCCACCCCTCCTGTCTCTGGGCACTGCTGGGAGTGATAGGCACCCACCCCTCCTGTGTCTGGGCACTGCTGGGGAACTCTGCACCCACCCCTCCTGTGTCTGGGCACTGCTGGGAGTGATAGGCACCCACCCCTCCTGTCTCTGGGCACTGCTGGGAGTGATAGGCACCCACCCCTCCTGTGTCTGGGCACTGCTGGGGGACTCTGCACCCACCCCTCCTGTGTCTGGGCACTGCTGGGAGGACTCTGCACACACCCCTCCTGTGTCTGGGCACTGCTGGGGGGACTCTGCACCCACCTCTCCTATTTCACAATATGTACGCTCATGACATACACGGGTGTGGGTTCGCTCCATGCATACGCGGGTGGGGGCACGTGTCGTACTTACACTGTTGGTGTGGGGGGTACGCTCCTTGCATACGCGGGTGGGGGTACGTGTCGTACATACACTGCTGGGGTGGGGGTTCGGTGCGTACATACACGGGTGGGGGTTCGGTGCGTACATACACGGGTGGTGGTTCGGTGCGTACATACACGGTGGGGGTTCGGGGCGTACATACAATGCTGGGGTGGGGGTTCGGGGCGTACATACACGGGTGGGGGTTCGGGGCATACATACACGGGTGGTGGTTGGGTGCGTACATACACTGGTGGGGGTTCGGTGCGTACATACACGGGTGGGGGTTCGGTGCGTACATACACGGGTGGGGGTTCGGGGCGTACATTCCCTGGTGGGGTGTGGGTACGGGCCGTACTTCCACGGGTATGGGTACGGTCCGTACATACACGGGTGGTGGTTCGGTGCGTACATACATGTGTGGGGGTTCGGGGCGTACATACAATGCTGGGGTGGGGGTTCGGGGCGTACATACACGGGTGGGGGTTCGGGGCGTACATACACAGGTGGTGGTTGGGTGCATACATACACGGGTGGGGGTTTGGGGCGTACATACAATGCTGGGGTGGGGGTTCGGGGCGTACATACAATGCTGGGGTGGGGGTTCGGTGCGTACATACACGGGTGGGGGTTCGGTGCGTACATACACGGGTGGGGGTTCGGGGCGTACATACACTGCTGGGGTGGGGGTACGGTCCGTACATACCCGTACCCACGCTCTGCATGCCTGGGTACGGCCCGTACCCATGCCTTTGGTGGGTGGGTACGGTGCGTCCCCCCATAGTTGCGGTGCCGTGGGGTCCGCACCGTACACAGTCCTTGGGGGCGTGGCTACGGGTCGTACCACGCGTACCCCTACATGACCCCAGCAATGCCGTACCCAGGCCTTTCTGACGTGGGTACGGGCCGTACCGCCATTGTTGTAGTGACGTAGGGGGACGCGTGGTACGTTCCGTACCCACGCTCTTGCGGCCTGGGTAGGGTACGTACCGGTTCGCGTGACCATCCACTTCCGCTGTGGCGGACGCATGCGTTGCTGGCCACGCCCCCACCCCCTGGAGGTGACCAGGCCCTGATGGTCAGGTATGTCAAGGCCATGTATGATTTGGTACCATGTGTTGGTGTTGTGTGTCATGCCCCTGCCCCCCCCTTTGCCCCTGGTTGTTGTGCTGACCTTCTGCGGCGTCTGCGTCGGTTCCTGTACGCCAGGTGGACTGCTAGGAGGGCAGGGATGGCACGTAGGTTCGGGTCCATGTCTGTTCGTCGCGTCCAGCTGCTCCTTGCGTGTGTCGTCCTGATTTCCCGGCAGTTTTTGGCAGCCGGTAAATATATTCCGTGCGAGATGACGTCGGTTCGAATCGTACTTCCTGGTTCGTGAAACGTAGGCTGGATGCGTACCGACGTCAGGTCGGCGCTTTTCCGGATCGGAATTGTGTTTCGAATCTGTTCGGTCGGTGTTTTGTTCGATTCGAACGGAAATGGTGTTTCCGTCCGAATCGTACTTGCATTTTCGGATGGATTTCGCACCGGGTACGAGTCGGACGGAGAAAAGGCTCCGTCCGACGGTTCGTACCCGCTTTTTACCGGATCGGAATCGGCACCTCTATAGGCATCCTGGAAGCTAGATTAGACCGAATCGAAACAGGACTAGAGAAGGTTATTGAAAACCAAAAGACTATACTACAGAATGAGATCCCTTGTAAGCTGGGCACCATTAACAGCGCAGTTACCATAACTAGATGCCAAAGCCCAAACTCTATTAATAACCATGTGGGAACGGTCACAAAACCAGCTGAAAGGGGTGACGCACAGAATAATTCTGCTGTGGGCTCACTTAGTAGAATTATAAGAGGGGTTGGAGGGGCACGTACGTCAAGGAATAGAACGCCAGAGAGACACCAGAGGGGAAATTTACCATGCGAAATACAGACTAGACCACATTTAACTACATCTAGCTCCCATGACAGTCTCCGACACGTTCTTAACTTAGATCTTCCCCCGGCTTCAACCCCCTTTACAGTGATCTTGGCAAATGTCACTTCTTTCCAGGCAGGAGAAGTCGAAACATGGATCACATTGAGGAATAAGGCCATTCACTGCCTGGGGAGCAGAGTAGGCCTGACTACGGAAATGTTCAGGGCTTTTAAGATGGTAAGGCGTGTACCCTGGGTAGGAAAAAGTAGAAAAACATTTTGAGGGGATTGCGTTGTTCTCTTCTTTGGTTCACCATCCCTGGTTAGGAAGGTGTTGAACAGAGAAGGAGATAAAAACATCACCGAATCAGGCATTAACGTCCTTCCTTTAGGCTACTTTTATCAACCTAATTAGATTAACAGGCAGAATGATAGTCACCTTAGAGCACAGCCCACTGCTCAAATGTATTATAATTTGGAAGTGTCAAATAGATTCGGGCCCCTCCAATCACTAGATGAGAATGATTGACTACCTGTAAATAGTGAACAGATGTTTGACATGAGGGATCAAGATATTCTAGTCGACTACGAGGCACGTAAGACTATTCATGAAAAAATCCTGAAAACAGGTAGGAGGGAGTTCATGGATAAAGAGGAAGGAGAGACTGGGTCAGGGCTTAGAACTAGTGGTTCATTAAAGTTAAGTCTAGCCAACATCCCAAATTGGGATGAGAGTGCGGGGCCTGAGCTGGACAGCCAGACCAATTCTCCCCCTGAAATAATCATCCAGAATAAATTGACCTCGCAGAAGGTTATTAGTGTGCTCTTTTGGAACGTAGCAGGCCTTGGAGTAAAAAAAAGAACCTAACGTGGCTTGATTTTATTGATAAGTTCGAAATCTTCTGTTTCCAGGAGACCTGGTCGCTAGAGGAAGTCCATATTGAAGGATACAAGACATATCACACATCAGCAATACACTCAAGATATGGTAGACACAAGGGGGGGCTTTGCCTCTACATTTCAAACCTGGTGGAGGTAAATAAATTACCCTAATAAAATCCGCAACTTACTACCAGATAGTGTCGATATAAGTGGCCCCAAATTGTATCTTAACTGTAATACATTTTTACAATAACATAGAGAAGGGCAAGCTGGGGGACACCTTAAGACAACTTAGTGATGATGTTAGTAAATTAAGGATTCCAAAGGATACAGCTATGATTACTATCTGGGGGGAGATTTAAACGTCAATTTATGCTCAAAAGCTGGGTTAAATGTTTGTGGCTTAGTGCCAGAAGAGGATGACCCACTAGCACATTTTGATCATTCGCAAAGGGGGGAAAATTTTAATGAATTCCTGTTTTCTCACGACTATGGTTTTGCTAACCGGTTGTGCTCCCCTAGAGTCGACTTTGACTACACATTTATAGGCAGAGGCATCCAATCTATAATAGATTTTAAAATCGTTCCAAATTGTTACGCAAACTGGGTAGCAAATTATAAAATCCACCCAAATGTTATGAGTGACCACTTGCCCCTAAATATTGATATACTGCCAGACGTCATAGACCGCCATATAAATAATAAACTGGTTTGGACACAGGGTGTATCCCTTTCCCACCAAAATGGATACACCTTGCGTTGGGACAGTCATGATTCGGTTGAGCTGAATAAGCAAATCATATCTAAGGCTTACGAATCCATCATAGCATGTTTGCAGGAAGGTACCTCTCACGAAATAACCTTCAACGCCTTTTTACAGATCACCTCGACTGTTCAAAATCTGCTCAGAGTTGAAAAAAAGGGCATACGAGATTGTAAAAATGGGTGGTTTGACTCTAATTGCCCAAAAGCATATTCCCGATTAAAAGAGGCTCTTCATAGGACAGAGAGAGACCAAGGTGAGATTAGGGAATGTAGAAAGTCTTATAATTTGGCACTGAGAACCCGAAAGAAAGAACTAAAAAATCAAGCATGGGTTGCACTCCGCGAAGCATCACTGAGTAAAGATTGTTCTTTATTTTGGCGGGCAGTGAACGGGGCATTCTTTAAAACCAAGGATGTTGCGACAATAGCGGTCGCAATAGACGAAAAAAATTGGGTAGACTTCTTTTCAAAGATCTATAGCACTCAGGGGAATGAGGAAATAGTTCCCGACTCTCTAAATCTACAGGTGGAAAATCCCACTACTTTCTCACCTATTGACCTCCAAATCACCCACAATGAGGTAACTGGGGCAATAAATGCAAGTAAGGGTGGTAAGGCCCCATGGCCCGGTGGGCTTCCAATTGACATATTTAAATCTATCCCACTACTGTGGTCACCATTGATAACAAGGGTTCTTCAAGCTAGTTGTGCAAAGGGCTTTATGAAGACCTGGTCGGAGTCAATAATAATACCAATTTTTAAAAAACGGGGAACAAGAAAATCCGGGGTGTTATCGCCCGATATCACTGCTTGACTCTTTAATGAAGGTAATGGGAAGGGTCGTCCTGAACAAACTACAAACTTGGGCAGATGAGAATAATATAATAAATGATGTGCAATATGGTTTTAGACAGGGGTTCGGGGTAAATGAGCAGGTTTTAAATCTTAATATTTTATTTGGAAAGTACACTCAGGCAAAGGTCGGGAAACTTTATATGGCGTTTGTAGACCTCACAGCCGCATTCGACTGTGTTATACATAATAAACTGTGGAACATTTTAACAAACCTGAAGATCGATCCGGTGCTGGTTCAGTTTTTAAAACAATTATATTCTGGAGCCACTGCTAAGGTGCGTTATGGATCTAAAGGGGAATGTACCGCGCCATTTAATGTGGATAGGGGGTGAGACAGGGCTGTGTTCTTGCGCCGTTCCGCTTTACTTTATATACCAATGCTCTGGAACAGGAGTTTGAAGGAACGGCGCAAGTTTCCCCTGTATGTCAACAAACGGCCAATAGTCTCTCTCCTCTACGCAGATGACGCGGTACTTATGGCCTGCACGCAACTAGGTTTGCAGAAAGCCCTTACTACATACACAAATTAAATGCGAAAAAACCTTTGGTATGACGTGCGGGCGAGGGAGAATGTAGATTCTCCTAGTATGTGAAGAGAGAATCTGGATTCCATTAAAGACACGGAGGCTAGCATTATGCATAAAAACTTTTATTGCACTACTCCTTGCAGCACTTCAAAGTAATACATCACAAAACCCATAAACTCTAGAACTTAGAACGTTCAACATTATATATTCCAACACACAGCAGCCATCTTCCTCTTTTTGACGCTACTCCTGAAGCAAAAACCAAAACAGATTCCTGTTGCAGAACTCCAATTTTCTCCGATCTACTGAATCTCTGAAACAAATTCATAAATAAAATCATTAAAAACCAATCCTTAACAAGATATAATATCCAAAACAATTATCAATACTCCCAAACCCTCCTTAAACAGGGAGGGAGTGAGGGATAATGCTAGCCTCCGTGTCTTTAATACAATCCAGATTCTCTCTTCACATACTAAGAGAACATACATCTCATGGCAAGACCGGAGGCTAGCATTATGCATGTTCAAAGCTGTGATAAAACCACAGATGAAACATGACTCATAGGTTTTAAATAAAACTTTGCAAAAACATCCGCACTTGACCAATCTGCAGCACGCAAAATCTCCTCCAAACGTCCACCAGACATAAAAACCTTGCTCGCCATTGCACCCCTCACAGAATGCGCACCAAATTCTTTCAAATCAACACCAGCTTCAGACATACAAAACCTCACCCACCTCGCAATAGAGTCTGAAGTAACCGGCCTAAATGGACGAACAAAAGAAGTCAAAAGCTGATCATCACCATGCATCTTGAATTCACTAATTCTACCCTCATACTCCATCAAGCACCTTACCACACATAATTTTGGATGCTCATCAAATTTCGGATAAAAAAACGACCTTGACATACATTTCGTCCTTTTCGTTATGTTAAAAATTACTACATCTGGCGAAAAACATCGTCCACTAATGTCTAAGGCCCTCACGTCTGATACTCTTCTAAACGAGACCAGACATAAAAGACTCGCCAACTTGCCAGACAACTGCTTCAAACTCAGAAATGTATTAGCTGGCCACCCTTCAAATAACTTTAGAATCTTACTAACATCCCATAATCCATTATACCTAGGTTTTGGAGGTCTCCTCAACTTGGTTCCTTTCAAAACTCGACAAATCAACGGCTCCCTACCTATTGAACAACCTCCAACTAAACTATGCCCTGCTGCAACAGCAGATCTATAACAATTAATAGTCCTATAACTCAAACCTTTCTCATACAAATCAGACAAAAAATTTGCCAACTCTATGGTAGATGCCTCCACGGGATCCAAACCCCTTTCCAAGCACCAACAAAACCACTTCTTCCAGGCTGCCAAGTACCTCTTTCTTGTACCTGGTGACCAAGACTCTCTGACCAACTCCTGAGCCTGGTTCGATAGTTCTTTGAACTGCTCTCCTCCCCTGAAATCCTCCATACAAGAAGGCTCAAAGCCCCCTCTCGAACTAAAGGATGAAAGACTCCTCCCTCTCCTAGAAAGACGTCTTCTGAATCTGGAATCAATAAAGGCTCCTCCATGGCCAATTCCAACAGACCTGGGAACCAAGCCTGAGATGCCCAAAAAGGTGTCACTAACACCACCTGACACTTCTGACGTCTGACCATCAACAGCACTCTCTGAATCAATGCAAATGGGGGAAACGCATAACCCCATATCATTCTCCAATCCTGCTGAAATGCATCCACCTCCTCCGCTAAAGGATCCGGTCTCCAACTGAAATAACGATCCAGCTGATACGTCAACCTCGACGCAAACAGATCCACATCTAAAGGACCCCACATTCGATCTATTCTCTTGAAAATCCCTACATTCAACTTCCAGTTGCTGTAATCCCTCAGATACCTTGAATTCCAATCCGCTACCACATTGCACCGACCTGGAAAATACTCCGCCTGCAAACCAATTTTCTCTTTCAAACAAAAATTGCAAATCTCCTTCGCCAACTGTGACAGATTCCTCGACCTGCTTCCACCCAAACGATTTATGTACCTCACCGCAGACACACTGTCCATCTTCAACAAAACATTGAAACTCCTTAATCTCTTTCCAAAACTCTTCAACCCATAAAGGCCTGCCATCATCTCCAATCCATTTATGTGTACTGTACTCTCCTCTATGGACCATTTTCCACCTGTCTCCTGACCCTCTAGATATGCTCCCCAACCATAAAGGCTTGCATCCGTCTCTAACACAAAATCCGGACAAATCCCAAAAATCGCACGACCATTCCATGCTTCCAAATTTTCTAACCACCAAACCAATTCCTCCCGAGCCTCTTTTGAAATTAATACCAGGTCTCCATACCATAAACCTTCCCTGAGAGCATCTGCTTTCAATCTTTGCAAAGCTCGGTAATGAAGAGGCCCTGGAAAAAACAGCCTGTATTGAAGAAGAAAACAAACCAATCACCCTTGCCAAAGATCTCATAGTCACTCTCTCCTTTTTTAACAAACCTTTGACTTCCGACTTTATCTTCTTCACCTTCCTTGTTGGTAAGCTTAAGGATTTCTCCACAGTATCCACTTCGAAACCTAAAAACTCCACTCGCTGATTTGGTTCCATAACAGACTTCTCCTTGTTCACTATGAATCCCAAACCTTCCAAAAGATCCACTGTCAAAACTAACTGATCTTTCACTTGATCCTGTCCCTGAGACATTATAAGAAAATCGTCTAGATACATTATCAAACGCACTCCTCTCTCCCTGAGAAATCTCGCCACTGGCCTCAGCACCTTGGTGAAACACCATGGAGCCGACGCCAGACCAAATGGAAGAGAAGTAAATTGGTACAACTGATCCATCCATCTGAATTGCAAATACTTCCGACTTACTTCCTCTATCAGAATTGTAAAATAAGTGTCCTTCAAATCCAGCTTTACCATCCAGTCTTTCTCCTGCAAAATATCCCTCAACAGATGGATACCTTCCATCTTGAAATGCCTGTAAACCACATAATGGTTTAATCCCCACAAATTTATAACTGGTCTCCAACCCTTTTCTTTCTTCTCCACCAAAAAAATAGTACTCACAAAACCCCTCTGATCCTCCGAAAACCTTTTCTATCGCTCCTCTTTTTAACATTTCTAAAACCTCTGATTCCACTACCTTTTGAAATTCTTTTTTGAATACCAACTGATTTGGCTCCTTCTTCTGAACCGGAAATTCCACTAGCTCCAATGCAAAACCCTTTACAGTATTTAAAACCCATCTGTCTCCTGTTATCTTTTTCCAGTTTTCCTCGAAAAACCTCAAACTTCCCCCTACCCTTTCTGGGGAAGAACCAGTAAAAGTCCTCATACTTACCATTTGATCCTTGAGCAAACTGCGCTCGGCCTCTTGGTTGGCGGCCTCTGCCAGTTGATCTCCCTCTTTGGGGAAAAAACCCGTTGCTGATTGAAATCCCCTGAATGCGGCTCTTCCGCTTGACTAGTATTGCGCCCTAAATGAAGCTCGGCCAGGGAAACGGGCTCTTGCCCCAGCCCTTTCAAAAACACCTCTCCCAAAGACTCGTCTAAGGGACGATTGTGCTTTATCCAAACATGTAAAGGTATTAACATACTTGCCAACTCCCTTCACCATACTTTCTCCAAACAGATACCCTTTTGGATCCTCAGTAGGCTCTTTCTTAGCGAAATCCCCTAACTTAGGACTAATCCTCATTAGAATTGATTTACTCCTTTCAGATGATATGGCCGCGTTGGCATTACCCAACATACAAATCGCCCTCTGCGAACATCCTCTCAACAAGTCAACATCCACATTAACTTTATTGATCTTGGCTTCTTCCGCCATATCGACTATTCTTGCCACAGGCCCCAAAATATCAAGTAACCTATCTTGACACTGTTTCAAAGCCTTTTCAATGCCCTTCCGAGGGTCCCTGCCCATCTTAAACAAAAAACGTATTAAGTCTGGATCCAATTCCGGTGTTAAACAACATTTCCCCTCAATCACTGGGCGAGAACACTCTGCCTTCAGCACTGCTCTTGAATCTTTTTCTAGGGGTCTCCTAATCCAAAATTTTATGAATTCAGCAACGTGTGGCAAAGGCCACCAATCTGCGCTTCTTGGATGCCTTATTAGGTCGGGACTAAACATATCCTCTCCCTGAGGATCTTTCACCAAACCTTTCTCTCTCCTCTCTTTCTCTATCTTGTCTCTATCCATGTCCCAACCATTGTCAAAATAATTATCCAGGACAAACTCGTCCCCCTCATCTTCACTACCTTTGTCCGTGCTCTCATCAAATGATAAATTTATATCTTTTCTGCCGCTATGGACACCCTCATTTGTGCCGCGGTGGACACCTTCATCCTTTGTGGCGCTTGGCTCACCATTTCCTCTTTTTAACATTCTAATACCCACTTCTACATTTTTCACCTTCCTTGCTCTCTTCCTTTCGTTTTTATTCTCACCTTCCTCTTCCTCCTCCATACTCCAAAATTCATCCTCAGAGTATTCCTCTATTCTTTCTCTTCCTTTTCAATACATCTTTTTAAACACCCTTCATTGTGCTCTTTATCACCTATTGCACCATCCTTCTCAAATCCACTTCACTTGACACGGTCTTTTCCACCACCTCTTCTGAATCCATCTCAATTCTTCCTTTTAAATTTATTTCCTTCTCAATCTAAAATTAAATAATCTCCTTAATATCTTCCTCCAAATCAACTCTTCCTAACTCCTCTCATAAATAATTCAACTGCCGTCTATCAGCGCGAGCGCTATCAAAAAAGCCAGTCAGCGCTCTAGACTTCCCTCAAAATGGCCGCTCTGCGTCCCCACGCTCAAAGCGTGATGACGCAACGCGGCCACTCGACTCCTCTTCCCTACCGGAGCTTCGATCCTCCTTCCTCGCGAGCTGTGAAGGCCGCGCTCGAGACACCCTGATTCAACTAATAATACCGGTAAAATTTATCATCTTACCGTCAACGCATCTTTTTCTTTTTTTTTTTTTTTTAATGTTATTTCGCCCAACTTCAGAAAATAATCAACTAAACTTCTACTCCCTTACAACTAAACCCATAAATTGGGTTACCAAAAAATATTTCTCATACCACACACACTCTAATTCATGTACTCCTAAACATTACTTATATAACTCTTCCTTCAATTAAAACTTCATTAAAACGAATTCTTTACTCTAAAATTCACCAACTGTCACTCTGCTCATACACAGTATACTTATCTGCAAGGAGCAGCGAACAAAAGAGGAAGATGGCTGCTGTGTGTTGGAATATGTAATGTTGGACGTTCTAAGTTCTAGAGTTTATGGGTTTTGTGATGTATTACTTTGAAGTGCTGCAAGGAGTAGTGCAATAAAAGTATTTATGCATAATGCTAGCCTCCGGTCTTGCCATGAAATTAAACAGCCTCCCCTTGGGGGATAAAAGGGTAGACTCCACAAATACCTTCACCTACCTAGGCGTCTTATTTGCTAATACAGGCTCTTGGGGCCCAGCGGTGAAGAGTAGGAGCCTACTATTTATGAAGTCGGCTGCAGCGGCCGTTAACGTCTCTAAAACAAATGGGGAAAAGGCCCCCTGGCATACTCCTTAAGATCTACCAGGCAAAGTGTATAAGTATCGCGATTTTTGGGGCGGGAGTGTGGGTCTTTTATGATGTATCCTCGATCCAATGGGTGGAAAATGCCTTTTTAAGGTTTATTTTAGCAGTACCAGCAAGTTCCCCAGTTTTTAATTGTCACAGCGAGTTGGGCATCTCTTATGTCTCTGATATTATTAAAATGCAACCTGTTCTGCTTTGGCATCGAATATGGACCTCTAGTTGTACAAGACTAAACAGAGAGATAATTAAGGACTCAATGATCCTGGACCACGTTAGTAAGATCAAGTGGTTGAACTAGGTTAAAAAATTCATAATTGATATAGGGCATCCAGATTATTACTCTTCCCCAGAGAAAATGAATTCTGTTTCCAGGAAGGAGTTTAAACTAATCTGCTTGACCCACTTAGAGTCACTTAGAATTGCCCTGGAGATGAACAAAGGGATGGTAGTCCAGCATCAATTGACTTTGACTACGTATGATATCCAACCGTATCTCTTAAGCTGTAGCGAGGGATACGATAGATACCTCTTAACTCGATTCAGGTTCAATAGTTTTCACCGACTTGTTAGCTACCCGGGGACTAATGGTTGGTCCTGAGAACTCTCTCCTTGTCCTTGCGACAGTGTGTCACCACAATCTCCTATACATGTGATGCATTTTTGTAATTTTTATACAAGGGAAAGAGCCAGATGGATCCTACCATTGTTAAAGCAGTCGGGTTGGAGGTAATGTAGACCAGCCTTCCTATACTTACAATTCTTAGAGAGTACCTTATCTGTATGTGCTATGTCTGGATTTTTGAAAAATATATTGAGAGTTAGGAAAAGTGTAAACGGATAAATTTACTTTGAACAAAGCCTGGACCGTATTAACCTTATAGGTCAAACGACTTTTCCTGAATGCACTAAATACACTTTGTGAAACTTAATGTATATATCAAATGATTTTATCTGTTTTTATGAATTTGTATGCTTTTGTGATCTTAAATGACTAATATCGAATAGAGAGTACCTTATCTGTATGTGCTATATCTGGAGTTTTGAAAAATATATTGAGAGCTAGGAAAATCGTAATCGGATAAATCTACTTTGAACAAAGCCTGGATTGTATATATCAAATGTTTTTATCTGTTTTATGAATTTATATGCTTTTGTGATTTTAAATGACTAAAATCGAATAAAGCTTATTTTGAATTTGAATTTGACTATAAGGGATTGTACAATTTTTTGATGAGGGAGCACATTCTTAATAACTGTCCAAATCAGCAGCTGTACCTGGTGGACTCTGATCTGACCTCTCCCCACTTATTGGGAAAGAAGAAAGACAAATGGGTCCATACCAGGGTGTATCAGAAAAACAATGGTGGTGGAGGTGACCAGAAGGAGCAAGATTATTCTAATGATGCCCAAGAGAAGGGTGGGGAGGAAGGTGAAGACAAAAAAAGACTCTTCCCAAGGTCCCCAAAAATCTTCTTCTGAGGCTGGGCCCCAAAACTCCTCTTTCTCTGGCAAGAGACCTTTGTGTTACCTGTGTAAGGAGAAAGGACACAGAGGAAGGGATACCAATTGCTCTAAAACTGACACCAAATAACCTACTACTGCTGTCCCTAAGGCACCTTGCACCCCTATCACCAGTACAAATAGTAGTGCTCCCAATGGATTAGTAGGGTTAACCTTGGGTTCTGGAGTGGGTTCTGGCCTAGTCAGGAGGAACTTGTGCCTGACACGGCAGAGTTCTTGGGGGCCGAGTGCCTTGCATGGCAGACTTGAGTCTGAAGCGCAAATCTTGCCCCTCTCTTGAACAGCTGAGACAGCAAGCTGCTGCTGAGGGGTCTGGGAAGGTTTCCATAGGATCTATTGGGAAGATGGGCTTCTGTTTTCTAAGCGTAGAGACCCAAGCCTAGTGCCACCGGAGGTTGGTTATACCTCAGAAGTTCAGGGGTTTTCTTCTTTCCCTGGCACATTACATTCCCCTGTCAGGACATCTTGAACAAAGCATGACTTGGGGCAGGCTTGTCCCTCATTTTTACTGGCTCCACATGTCTGGCAATACCAAGGAGTTTTGTTGCTCCTGTGTCACTTGCCAAGCCAGTGGCAAGTCAGGTGGCTCCACAAAGGCCCCCTTAATTAAACTTCCAGTGGTAGGGGTTCTCTTTGAGAGGGCAGGGATAGATATTGTTCGTCCCTTAAACCCAGCAGCATCTGGACACAGTTACATGCAGGTGGTGGTGGACCATGCCACTAGGTATCCAGAAGCTATTCCACTTAGGACCACTACAGCCCCTGTGGTGCCGAGGGCCCTTCTGGGAATCTTTTCCAGAGTGGGGTTTCCTAAGGAGGTCTTGTCAAACAGAGGTACAAACTTAGGGGCAGGTTTACAAGCCCTGTGTGCCACTTTTGCGCCGCCGTTGCGTCACTTTTGTGATGCAGCAGCGACGCAAAGCTAGCGCCATACTGCGACAGATTTACAACGTGATGCATCTAGGGAGATGCGTCACGTTGTAAAGCCCTGCGTCACATTAAACCCCCGTCAGGTTTAATGTATGCAGGGTGGGTGTTACATCGGAAAAAGCCTTGGAAAAGTGACGCAGTGAAATCTACATGATTTCACGCAGCCACTTTTCCAACGCTGGTGCGTCTAATCCTTACGCCTGCTTCAAGCAGGCGCAAGGCGTGATGCACCATGTTAGGGATAGGGCAGGTTGGAACAGTGCTGGAGTTGCGTCGCCCTTGCGACACAACTTCAGCACTGCGCCAACCTTACGCCGGCAGATGCGTCACGCATCTGCTTGTCCTTGCGCCACGATGCACCGCATTGAAAATGTGGCGCATCTGTGGTAGCACAAGGGCAAACTTGCATGACGCATCTTCCCTGGCGCATCCCTGCTGATTTGCAGGATTGCGCCAGGGAACGTAAATCTGCCTCTTAATGTCTAGCTACATAACTGCAATGTGGAAAGAGTGTGGTGTAAACTATAAGTATATAGCAATCGTGAGTAGCGGGATGCACACCTAATTAATTAACCTAGTAAATTAATCTTGAGCTTGACATGTTGTACGTGTAGGCGTGCATGCCAGATTAGCGCTCCGTCCAATTGCGCCAGCAATATAAACGAAACCCGTGGACCCTGTTACAGTTCCATATACCGGCAGCACAGCCCTTCCATTCAATGAGTCCAATCAATTAAATATTGTTCTTTTAAATCAATATGTACTCTTTAGTTAATCCAATGCTTGTCTCTATCATTTTCCTTCCGTTTTCTTCAATTCATTTTACTCATTGCGGTCCAATAGGAGATAAATCACCCACACACAGGAGGCAAGATGGTTTCCAAATGTCACGTGATTTATTGATTTACCCAATGCATTTCGGGACGTATCCCTTCGTCAGGGGCATCTACAATATACAAATTAATCAATGTCAACATCATCATTGCAAATCAACCACTGTAATGCACTTCATGTAATTGAGATAAAAATTATGCCCATAAATCGTGCTCGGTACATAAACCCACACACTGAAAACGGACCTATTAAAAAGAACACCTAGTCATCTGTCCCAATGCTCTCTCGAAACCTCCCAAATTATGTTAACCTTCGCCTATTTTGTGTATATCCCGCCTGCGTTCTACAAACACCTTTGCCCTTTTGAAACAGAAATGCTTTAGAATGCCTAGCGTGATAAAGTTATCCAGCGCTTACCGTGACATGTACAAAAAATTCATCAGAGGTGAAAAGCTGAGGAACCACGCTTGCTGCCGGCTACTCATTTACGCAACCGTGTTCACATCATTCACAATTTCAAAGTGCTCGCGCACTCGTCTTTCTCTCTGTAATGCTAAAACCTTTCACCTCTCGATTAGTTCTTATACTAATCGCTGCGCACTAATTCATTTCAGGTGCTCAATCGTCAACTAGCTTCCGGTTTAGTTGGAAAATGTAAAAGCTGCATTCTTTCGGCCAGTGAAAACTGCGTTGCCCAGAATCCATTGTAACATCTGTTTTCATGCCTTTGGTCCTCGCCAACTAACCCCATTATTAATGCTATGTGTCCTCAAGTACTAAGGTGAATTCTGCGCCAGCGCATCACATTAATAAAAAGTGCACTCACTGTATTTCAATGAATAAACATATAGTTCCAAATTTTAGACAATAAAAATACTAATGAAGTGTTGACATATCACTGCGAATCCATAGAACGTGACAAAAACGACTCCTGTGTGTGTCTGCTCCATTTCAGTTCTTTTCTTGAAAACAATAAGTCATTCGTTTTTTTATGGTAATCAAAGTCTATTCATGGGTGCAAACTCGCAGGTAGGACGGTGAATCAATACATAGCAATCGTGAGTAGCGGGATGCACACCTAATTAATTAACCTAGTAAATTAATCTTGAGCTTGACATGTTGTACGTGTAGGCGTGCATGCCAGATTAGCGCTCCGTCCAATTGCGCCAGCAATATAAACGAAACCCGTGGACCCTGTTACAGTTCCATATACCGGCAGCACAGCCCTTCCACTCAATGAGTCCAATCAATTAAATATTGTTCTTTTAAATCAATATGTACTCTTTAGTTAATCCAATGCTTGTCTCTATCATTTTCCTTCCGTTTTCTTCAATTCATTTTACTCATTGCGGTCCAATAGGAGATAAATCACCCACACACAGGAGGCAAGATGGTTTCCAACTATAAGTATACCACGCCCTACCATCAACAGTGCAATGGGCTTATAAGAAAGGTTCAACACGACCCTAAAGGGTATGATCATGGGACTCCCAGAAAAGGTCAGGCGAAAATTGGATGTCTTACTACCCTGCCTTCTCTTTGCCTACAGAGAGGTTACTCAGAAGATGGTGATCTACAGCCCCTTTAAACTTTTGTTTGGGCATCCAGTAAGAGGTCCATTGTGTCTGGTTAAGGAGGGGTGGAAGCAGCCTCTCAAACCTCCTAAACAGAACATTGTGAACTATGTCCTTGCCTGCGTTCATGTATGGATGAGTACATGAAGAAGGCCAGCAAAAACCTTGATGCCAGTCAGGAGCATCAGAAAGCTTGGCATGACCAAAATGCTGTGCTGACTATCAGCCAGGACAGAGAGTGTGGGTGTTGGAGCCTGTGGCCCCAGCAGCTCTCCAAGACAAGTGGAGTGGCCCTCACACTATCCTTGAGAAAAAAGGTGAGTTCACCTACTTGGCGACCTAGGCACTCCCAGAAGTTCTCACAGAGTTCTTCATCTGAACTGCCTAAGTTCTTTTATTGACAGGGCTAACATGAGCTTGCTCATGGCAACTGATGAGGAACAGGAATCAGTGATCCACTCCCTGATCACCTCTCTCAGGACCCTGTTGATGAGTCAGTTGATGGAGTCGCCATAGCAGGCTGCCTCACTGATCAACAGCAAGCTGCTTGCAGACAAGTCCTCAATCAGTTCCCACACCTGTCTCTGACTCCAAGTAAAACCACCTGGTGTACCCATGAAGTGGACACAGGTGACAGTCTACCTGTCAAGACTAAAATCTACAGACAGCCTAGCCATGTCAGAAAATGCATCAGGACTGAGGTCCAAAAGATGTTGGAGTTGGGGGTCATTGAACCTTCGGATAGCCCTTGGATAATTGTGTAGTCCTTGTGCCAAAACCTCACACCAAAGATGGTAAGAGAAAGATGAGGTTTAGTGTAGACTATAGAGGTCTCAATGCAGTCACTAGGACTGATGCCTATCCAATTCCCAGGGCAGATGAGCTGATTGATACTCTGGCCTCAGCCTAGTATCTCAGTACATTTGACCTGACTGCTGGCTATTGGCAAATCAGACTCTCTGAGGATGCCAAGCCAAAAACAACATTTTCAACCACTAGTGGGCATTATCAATTTATTGTAATGTCTTTTGGTTTGAAGAATGAACCTGCCACATTTCAGAGATTGGTGAAAAAAGTTCTCACAGGTCTGTAAGCCTATTGTGCAGCATATCTAGTTGATATTGCTGTCTTTAGTTCCACCTGGGAGGATCACCTTGTTCAACTCTGGAATGTTCTAGAGGCCGTGCAAAAGGCAGGCCTCGCTATCAAGGCCACAAAGTGCCAGATAGGGCAGAGCAAGGTTGTGTACCTGGGCCACCCTGTAGGTGGAGGCCAGGTTCAACCACTAGAGAGCATAATCCAGACCATAATGGACTGGGTTGCTCCCACGACCCAAGAGTCAGGTCACAGCTTTCTTGGGCCTGACTGGGTACTAAGGAGGTCTGTTAAGGGATATGGGTCCATAGTGACTCCCCTTGATGATCTCACCTCCAAAAGAATGCCTAAGAAAGTTCAGTGGACAGTTAGCTATCAGAAGTCATTTGATGACCTGAAGCAGGTCATGTGCACTGCTCCCATTCTGCAAAGTCCCGATTTCTCCAAAACCTTCATTGTCAAGACAGATGCTTCTGAGAAAGGGGTATTAACAAAAATTAACAGAGATGACCAGGACCAACCAGTAGCTTTTATAAGCAGACCGTTGACCCCCTAGGAAGAAGCATTGGTTACGTATTGAGAGGGAGGCCTTTGCTGTGGTCTGGGCCTTGAAGAAGTTGAGGCCATACCTGTTTGGTACTCACTTCATTTTTCAGACAGACCATAAGCCCCTCTTATGGCTAAAACAAATGAAGGGTGAAAATCCCAAACTTTTGAGGTGGTCCATTTTACTGCAAGGGATAGACTTTTCTGTGGAACATAGTCCTGGGAGTACTCTCCAGATATTTCCACTTAGAAAATGAAGACTCAACGGGGCAAGGTTAGTCTCATCTCCTTTCATTGTGGGGGGGGGCAAGGGGAGGGGGTTGCGTAGGAAACTATGATCTGATTTCATGGTTACCCCAACTTTTTGCTGGTGTAAGTATGTGTTTTTGACTAGTCTGACTGGGATTCTGTTAATCCGGACCCCAGTGATTGTGCTTCCTCCCTAAATTTGACATGGTAAGTACTCTTGTACCATTACAATTGGCTACTGGTATACCCGGATAAGTCCCTAGTATATGGTACTGAGGTACCCAGGTGATAGGTACACCAGGGGTCTTCCATGGGCTGCAGCATTTATTATGTCACCCATGAGAAACCACTCAATCTGTGACTACAGGCCTGCCACTACAGCCTGTGTGAGCTGGTGCTAGCAGCACTTACGACAAATAAAAGTTTTCTTATATCTGAGGTCACTACACATAAAACCTATTAGTCAACCTTTCGACAGGCCATTCAGTCCTGAAGGCAGGGTGCTGTGTTATAAGTGTGAGGGTGCTCCTGCATGAGCAGAATACCCCTAAAAACCCTGGAGTTGATTCTTCAGGCTTTGCAAGTGCAGTAAGCCTTTCTGATACATATAGTGGCCATCCGTTACTGGTGTTGGAGGTATGATTCCATGCACTGGGGGGCTCCTGTGGGAAGCCCCCAGTGCTCCCGGTAGCAGCCTATCGGGGTCTGCCAGCAAGCTAGTGCTGCTGCCAACCCCAGACATAATTCTGCCCTCCTGCTGCTGAACTGAGCTTGTGCAGGGGAAGGTAGAACAATAGGTTTCATGTCACAGGGAGGTGTGACCCTCTACCAGACAGGATTTAGTGTATTAGGCTGGGGTGGGCTCACTTGCCAGCACCACCAGACTGCTTTGAAGGGCACATTTGGTGCCCTCCTTGCATTCTTCAGTTGTAACAAATACTGGGAGCCCTGGGCTTGCGCTTTGGCACAAAACTGGACGAAGGACATTGGAGTATCCTTCCCTCTGTCCAGCTCCTCCTCTGGGAAGCACCCCTGAGTCCTCCTAACCACTTTCTTAGGGTATAAAAGGGCTTACCTGTGGGTGGGTTCTCCGATTCATCGTTTGACAAGACTCAAGCCTGAAACCACACCACTCTTCGAACGTTCGGACACTTGGACCTTGCTGGACTTCGACCGGAACCAAGACTGCATCAAGGAAGACTCCTGCTGCTCCTCGTCTAGTTGTCCTGCAAGTCTTCTTTGTTGTCTGTGTCTGTGCTTCTCCCAGGATCTTCAACAGACCTCTGGGCATCAAGGACACCCAAAGTATTCTCCCTTCGAGTGAAGGAGTCACTCCCCTGCATCTGCAGGCACCGCAACAAAGCTGACCTGTCTGCTGCTTCTGAGGTCCCACAGACTTCGAAAGGCTAAGCAACACAGGTGGTGGTTCTGCAACTACCACAAGGCCTGACCTGTCCTCACTGTAATTTTGAGGCCAGTATCCCTCTTCGAAACCGCTAGGGCCAAACCCCTGTGCACTGGTGGGACCAGCTAGGGCCAAGGGACTCACCACGTGCAGGATGGTCAGAGTAGGCCCCAAATATGCAGGGGAGCCCACTGAAGCAAGAGAAGACCCTCAAGAGGACCCACAGGCCAAAGGCACAGGCGTCGCAAGGTCACCTCGAGCAGCCTACCAAAGATGAAGGCCTATGGGGCAGAGGATGAATGAGGAGGCTGATCTTGGCAAGAAGAGATGCTGGAGGCTGGAGCTTCTTGTAGCCCAAAGATCTCAGGAGGTCAGAGCCAACAAGCCTTGGCAATGGCAAGTCAACGCAGTGCACATGGGTTCGGTCCCAGCGGTTCCGACGAGGGATACTGGCCTCAAAATTGCAGGGAGGACAAGTCGGGCCTCAAGGGAGTTGTAGACCCATCACCTGTGTTGCTGAGCCTTTCAAAGTCCATGAGACGTCAGAAGCAGCAGACTGGTCAGCTACGTTGTGGTGTGTGCAGATGCAGGGGAGTGAATCTTTCATTCCAAGGGAGATCGCTTCTGGTGTCCTTGATGCCCATGGGTCTGTTGAAGATCCTGGATGAAGCACAAACACAGACGATGAAGAAGACTTGCAGAACAGCGAGACCCGGAGCAGCAGGAGTCTTCCTTGATGCAGTCTTGGTTCCAGGCAAAGTCCAGCAGAGTCCAAGTGTCCAGATGGTCAAAGAGTGACATGATTTCAGGCTTGAGTCTTTTCCCATGACGAACCTGAGGACCCACCCACAGGTAAGCCCTTTAATACCCTGAGAAAGGGGTTAGGATGACTCAGGGTCCCTCTCAGAGGAGGGGCTGGAGAGAAGGGAGGATACTCCCATGTACTTTGTTTAGTTTCACGCCAGAGCAGGAGCCAAAGGCTCCGAAAACTGGTTCCAACTGGAGTATGCAAGAGGGAACCAAATGTGCCCTAAGTTTTGTCGGGAGATGGTCACACCTTCCTGTGACAGGAAACATATTTTTCTATCATCCCCTGCTCGAGCTGGGATTGGCAGCAGCACTAGCTTTCTGGCAGACCCCAGAAGGCTTGTTACCAGGCGTACTGGGGGCTTCCCAGAGGAGCCCCCCATTGCATGGAATCATACCGTTAACAACGGTAACAGTGTTGGGGTATGATTCCAACATGTTTGATACCAAACATGCCCAGGTTCGGCACAGCCACTATATAGTTAGCCATCACGTAAATGACGGATGGCCACTATATGTATCAAAATGACTTAGTGCACATACAAAACCTGGAGAATCGACTCTGGGGTATTACGGGTGTTCGGCTCATGCAGGGACACCCTCATGTATAACCCAGCACACTGCCTTCAGGACTGAAAGGCCTGCCGTAGGGCGGACTTATAGGTTTTAAGTGTAATCACCTCAAATATAAAATAAGTTATATCTGTCAAAAGTTGTGCCAGCACCAGCTCACACAGGCTGCAGGTAGCAGGCCTGCAGCCACAGTTTGAGTGGTCTTTCATTGGTGGCATAATACATGCTGTAGCCCATGGGAGACCCCTGGTGTACCTATGCCCTGGGTACCTCAGTACCATAAACTAGGGACTTAGAGAGGTACACCAGTAGCCAATTGTGGTGGTACAAAAGTACTTAGCATGTCAAATTTAGGGAGGAAGCACAGTGACTGGGGTTCTGATTAGCAGGATCCCATTCACCTTAGTCAAAAAAACATACGGACAATAGCAAAAAGTGGGGGTAACTATGAAAGCAGATCCTTCTTTCCTACAGTGGGCCTCCTTAACTCAAAAACCATTCGCACAGATCCAGTCCTCCCAGATAGAGTTCACCTGTGAATTTCGCCGCCGCGGTGTGAGGCCTTCTCAGCCAAGTAGATAGGCCTCTCAAGTCTCAGGCCAATTCCCTTTTACCTGAGGATCATGGGCCGGTAATGGCGCTGTCCTTGGTCCCATGCCTCACAGGACCCACTGAAGAGTTGGCACGGGTGAAAGGAGCAAGATATCCAGTGGCAGGCTCCCCAGGCGGGACTGATGAGGAGCTGTGGCAGAGCATGCAGCCAATTCATAGTTTTCCGCAGAAGCCGAGTGGTGCGGTAGGGCCCTGCCCCACCAGGAGCCACACAGATCGAATCCTGCAGGTCTATCCAGCAAGGTCTGATCAGTCCTGGCCAGTAAGATCGATGATGGTGGTGGTCCTTTGCCCCACAGGGCAGGCACCGGGGAAAGAGGAGGGACTGCAGCCGCAGGACATTCAAGCAGACCCAAGGTGGGGTCCGCAGCAGCAGACAATCATATTCGTCCTCAGGTAGCAACCAACGCCGTGCAGCAGGGCCCCATCCTACCAGCCACCACGCAGATCAGTCCTCAAGGGTTGGTGTATGGAGGCACGAGCCACCCAGGCCAGCAGGATCAACATAGGGCAGGCACAGGGGAAAGAGCAAGGACCCCAGCCGCCAGCCCCCCAAGCAGGCCTAAGTGGGTGTTCGTCGCAGCAAGGCAGGCAGCCAGGCTACGGCCTTGTGATAGTGGCTGATGTGGTACAGCAGGGCCTTGTCTCTTCGGCAGGCACTCAGGTCATTCTCCGGGTATTCGTAAACAGGGATGTCAGCATATCGTCAGATACAGCGGGGGACAGCTTATGGTTATCTGATGACAGTTAGTGAATTGGATAACTGACAGATTGTAGGGGTCAGTGCGGAGCCTTACTAAAGAGTGTCCGCCATGATGGTCCTCCAAGCCACTCCCCCTAAATGCTGTCACTCTTAGATTGTCTTTTCATGCTGGCAGCAGACATTCTACATATGATGGCTGCGTACACCTTTCCAAGGGGGATTTCTGATCACTTCCCTGTGGTATTGCACCTAGTTGGCCCTGACCCCGCACATAGGCCGATATGGCAACTTGGGGCCTGGCGACTGGTGGCTAGGGAGGTGACCCTTTGCCTGTCACAGGAGCTAACTGCCTTCCTGGAGATGAACAGAGACACAGCGACTTCTCTGGCACTCTTTGGAGGAGGCTACCAAGGCACACATGCGTGGAGTAGCAAAGAGTGCCAACTGACACGACCAGTGGTAGAACTGGAAGTCAATATTGTACACTTGGAGCATGAGGATAGTGGAGACAAATCCGAAGGATGCCAACTGGCCACTGCAGGACATCTCTGAGACAGATCTACCTAGATGAGGCACGACAACGCTGGATTGCTATGCAAAGTAGGGAATATGAGTGGGGGTACAAGTCCAGTAAGCTGTTATACTGGCTGGCAACATGCAGTGCAGCTGAGAGTTACTGTCCCCAATCATTGCGGAACTGCCACTGCAGTGTCTACCAAACTCGGAAAGGAGATTCCTTGACAGTCTCGTAACAATTGAGGAGCTTAACAAGGCCCTCTCCGACATGCGGATGTGAAAGACTCTGGGTCGGAAAGGGGTACAGGTGTCACACCCTACATTAGGTCATATTCCCACCCCAAAGCAGACAAGGCAGTATTTTGACCTCCCCGAAGGGCAAAGAGGGAGTTTGCCCCCAGTTTGACCTGGGGACAGAAAGCCCACTGGATGGCAGGGCTATTGTTTTTATAAAATAATGGAGTGGGTCTGGCCCATCCTGATATAAGGCCCCACCCTTACCCCTAAAGTTTAACTGTCTTTCTGCTCTCCTTTGGACTATAACATCTCATCCCAGGGCAAGAGAGAGGACATTTGATTGTTTTGGGTGTTGTTTTTACACATAGGCTAGGAGAGTGGGGCTAAATACCAATATCTTCCCACTTGCCATGGTGAATGGCTGCACTTTTTGGGCTTGGGTAGGGCACCACCTGGAGAGAACAACCAGACTCAGACATTTTGGAATACTAGACATCGAGGGGAGTCCAAGATGGTATGCCTGGCGTGGATTCCATTGCGTTTGCTTACCCACAAATTTCTGTAAACATCAAACTCAGCGTAAAACCACACCTTTTCCTTGCATTTCTGTGATGTAAACTTCCGGAATACATGGGGGATCCACAAAATTCCTACTGCCTAGAATTATCCCACTTGTTCCGATAATAACACTCCCCTTCTTGTGTGAGTGGGGCTAGTTTCCACAACAGAATACCCCCAAAATATAATGTGGAAGCATCAACATTTACTGTCTATAAACTAACCTGGTTTGGCAATGGGAGTAGCTGCATTAAGTGGGCCTGGGCGTGGCCACCACCTAGGGAAACCTACCAAAGAACACATATTTATGAAAACTAGGCACCCAGTTGAGTCCAGGATTGTGTGCTTTGCATGTACCCCATGATGTGTTCTTACCCACAATGCCTTGCATACCTCACATTTTGTCAAAAATCTAAAATTTTCTTTGCATTTCTGTGATGGAAATTTCCGAAACCAGGAGAAATAGACATAATTCTTGTAACCCAGCATTCTCCCACTTGTCGCAATAAAAATGCTATCCCACTTGTGTGGCTGGTCCTAGTGACCGTGACAGGCAAGCGTCAAACCTAGATCAATGGAAGTATCACAGTGGAGCACCCACTGACCTTGGTTTGATCTGTTCCTGTTGCAGGCATTAGGCCCAGCAACACAAGTTGGGCAGCGTTATTATTGGAATCAGTGGGAGAACGTTGGGTCGGATGAATATTGTAGATTCCTTATGTTTCCGGAAGTTTCCATCTCAGAAATGTAAGGAAAATACATGATTTTTAGCCAAAGTTTGAGGTTTGCAGGGAACTGTGGGTAAGTAAACCGTGTGGGACCCCCTGGGTGTATTGTAGATTCCTTGTTTCCAGAAGTTTCCATCTCAGAAATGTAAGGAAAATACATGATTTTAGCAAAAGTTTGAGGTTTGCAAGGAACTGTGGGTAAGTAAACCGTGTGGGATCCCCTGGGTGTCTACTTTTCAAAAATGTTTGTGGTTCGTAGGTTTGCATGGGTGGCACCACAGCACTGTCCCAAATACAGCAGCTGCACCTATTGCTTGTCTCTCAACATAGCACTATAGGGACCTTTGGTTTGTGGTCTCTTGGCTCACCCCACAAGTGGGGTACCGTTCTTATCAGGAGATGTATGGGAACCAAGGTTGGTATGAAATATATGGCTCCCATAGATTCCAGAAGGTTATGTCACAGAAATGTGAAGAAAATGTGTTTTATTACCAAAGTTAGACATTTGCAAAGGCTTCTAGGTAAAATTGTGTAGTGAGAGTCTTACAAGTCATGCACCCCTATATTCACCTGGTTGTCCAGCTTACAAAAAAGAGCAGGTTGGCTAAGTTTCCCTAGGTACAACTGAGCTAGGATCCAAAATCCATAGCAACCCACTTTGCAAAATAGAGTACATTTCAGTTTAAAAATGTGATGCGTTCATGTTGTGTTTTAACCTGTTTCCTGTTGCGGGCACTAGGCCTGTCCACACAAGTGAGTTACCATTTTTATCGGACACAATTGGGAGTATAGAATAGTATAACATTTGTTATTACCAATTGTATTTCGCTGCATTTGTGCCTATAAGCCAGTGTGTAAGAAAGAAGACATTTTGAAAAATACCCTCGAAATCACAAGCTAGTACTGGTATCCTCAAATTAATATGTACAAATACCCACTGCTCATAAACTCCGTGGGGCACATGCATCAAGGTAGGATTTTGAGGAGTCCTTAATTGTGATTATTAAGGAATCGCAATTAAGGACTCGCAAAAGCCTATGCATGTAGGAATCGCTATAAAAATAGCGATTCCTAAACCATCCTTAATTGCGACTCGCAATTTGCGACTCGCAATTAAGGAATGGTTCCCCATTCATTCCCATGGGCCTACAGGCCCATAGGAATTAATGGGAGATTGCTTGCCCAATTTGCGAGTACCAATAAGTACTCGCAAATTGTGCATGCAATTGCAAGGGTGTCAAAAGGATACCATGTTACACCCCGGAAATTGTGATGTGCACCCATGTTGCGCAGACACATGCCCCAAGGGCATGTGTGTGCGCAACATGAAACTTTGAAAAATGCACTTTAGTGCATTTTTCAAAGTTTTTGCAAATTACCGACCAGTTTAATTGCTTGCGGCCCCAAATAGCGAAATCGCTATTTTAAAGTGCTTCTTGCATGGCATTTAAGGAATAGCAAAATGCGATTCCTTAAATGCAATTGCAATTTGAGAAATTGCAATTAATTGCGAATTCTTAAATTGAGAGTGCTTTGAGCCTTGATGCATCGCAAAAGCCCTTTTTGCGGGCGCAAATGGTCGATTTTTGCGTATCGCACATTTTGCGCTCGCAAAAATGGTTGATGCATGTGCCTGCATATCTTTTGCCCATTTCAGAAATAAATAGGTTTCCTTGATACCCATTTTCACTTTTATCTATTTCACCATATGAATTTCTCTATACTCTGCACACAATGAAAAACCATTGTACGGTGCAGCTTAGTTGTTGGCTCTGGGCTACCTCTTTGAAAACTCCCAAAGCAGTGGTATAAAATTAGGTTTTTTATTAAGCTTTGCATGCTCCTGGAAGTTGGAAAGATGGTGACTTTAGCATAGCAAATCATTTGTTAATGCCATTTTTAGGAAACAAAACACAGATACTTTTATCCGGAGTACTTGTTTCCAGTTTTTCCCAAAAAACGTAAGCTATATTGTGCCTATTTTCTCAGTCCCCTCCAGAGGAATCCACAAATCCTGGGTACCTTCAGATCCCGAGGATGTTTTTTGCGATTCGCTATTTGGTAATCGCAAAGACCCATGTATAAAAGTGTGGTTTACACATTCTGCGATTCCCAGTGGGTTGAAACTAGACTTGCTGAGGTGGGTCTCGGTTTGAGACCCATTGGGAATTGCAAAAATCACAAGGATGGTAGCTTGTTGGGGTCAGCAGGCAACCATGTCTGTGATTGGTTTTACCTAAAGCATTTGTTTTTTAAATGCAGCCCGTTTTCCTTAAAGGAAAAAGGGATGCTTTTCAAAAAGAAAAATGAAAAGTTATTGTTTCATTTTTAGGTCTCGCCTGAGCCAGCGCTTTAGCGCTGCTCTGGCGAGAGTTTTAGTAAGCGGGATTTGGAAGTGCAAACTAGTGGCTTTTCAGGCCTCTAGCTACAGTGCATGTGCGCCGGGCGCGCGCACGCCTGCATGATCACTTTCACGGCCGCTTTGATGTTCTCAGTAAGCCGCGCGGCCACTGAGAACTTCAAAGCGTCCGCGAAAGTGCACACCATATGCTCTGCTCGCATCTCCCTCCTCCCTTTTCGGAACATGGTTCGAGGCCGCTTTGATGTTCTCAGTGAGCTGCGCGGCCACTGAGAACATCAAAGCGGCCGCGAAAGTGCACACCATATGCTCTGCTCACATCTCCCTCCTCCCTTTTCGGAACATGGTTCGTGTGTGCTCGCTTTCGTGACTTGATGTGTACGTGGCGTCTGTCGCTGGTGAAAGTAAGCAAGAGTCGGAATCTTCAACAAGCATTGGAGTTATCCTTGTAAATTACATGTTTTTTTAATTATTTCTTTGCTTTTGGCCAATAATATATATTTCAGACTGAGTGGCACCTAAGAAAATCCTCCTGCTTATTTACGTCAGCAGGCACCCTGCAGCTAGTGAACTATAAACATTAAACGCCACATAAGAATAAACATAAAGCTGGTGGGTGCGCCTGACGTTTCCCCGCCCCCTCTAGAGATCAGTGCGACCCCTCGTCCTAATCTCGCTGTCCTACATAATGCAGTCATTGACCACTTTAAGAAGGGCTCGCTCTCCTGTTAAGCAGCTCTGTCGTTCTGCTCTCGTATCCTCATCTCCTGGCAGCCTTGCAAGTGCCTGGAACACATGCATGCTCGTAATGTAATTCATTTGTGTTTCGAGCATTTCTCGTTTTAAGGGCATGACTAATTGATTCCACTTTTAATCGTACAGCAAATAACTCAATTATGGCGGGAAGAGCCGGTACCGCGGTCTCCGGAGGCTGTTGCTGGAGTCTGTTATTGTGAGGGCTTTGGCCAGTATCCAGCACTTGATGCCCTGCCCTGTATGCCCCTAGAGGGCTTAGGACGCAGTTTCTGCGGTATGGCACTGTGTTCCTTCATTCTGCCTGTTAATGGTATTTTCTGTCTGGCCTCGTGCTACTCTGTGACCACATTTTATGGCACAGTATTTTATAATAAAGAGCAGTCGATTGAACTCAAAGACATTGTATCCAGATATCGGTCCAGTTGTAAAGGCTAGATCTTGCATTTAATGCAGCTCAGCTTCTTGGCTGCTTTTTTTATTTCTTTTCTGTTCGTGGGCGGCTCATCTGGATTTTACTCGCACAACTTAAAACAAGCATTGGCATAGCCAATAGGTCTCGCCTTTGGGACCTTATAAGTGTTTAGTTATGCAGCACAATATCCTTACTGCAACAACATTAACTGCTGCATGGCTAAACACTTATAAGGTCCCAAAGGCGAGACCTATTGGCTATGCCAATGCTTGTTTGAGGGTAGGAAGTGGACCGTGAGACCACTGCCTGCTCTTAAAAATGTTTTTCAAACATTCACAAAGGGTAAGGGGTCCTTCAGGACCCCTTCCAATTTGCAAATGGGTTACCACCTGTTTCTAGTAGGCAGTCAAATGCAAATGTTTTGCAACCGCATTTCGGTCACAAAACATTCACACATACCACTGCGATTCAGTATTAGGAAGGGACGCCCTAAACACCCCCCCTTCCTAATACTGAATCGTAAACCCAATTTGCGATTTGGTAATAGGTTACTGAATCACAAATAGGGATTTGTACAGTTCAAAAAGCCTTTTTGTGTTTGCAACGGGACGCTAATGCGATTTGGCCCGTTTGCAAACACAAAAATGATTTGTACATGTGGCCTAATGTCTCAAAAGTTCTCATTGTATCACGTCAGTATGGTAGAGGTGTATGTAAACACACAAAAGATGATAGGAGGAATGCGTGCAAGTTGTTTAAGAACTGGCAATTGCTCAGGTAGCATTCCAACCTATCGTGCTTTTGCTCATCATGCTACTTCAGTTTGGACCTAGCCAACTACTGTAAGTTAAACAGCTATGTACTACCTGAACGAGTAGAGACAATCAAGTTTGGGGGCCATACGGAAGGACCCTCAGTTTTTTAGTAATTAGCTCGGAGCCATGGTTTCAGCCCTAAAAATGAGGTGGACACATCAAGCAGGATCATAGCCAAGATCCAAAAGAGGTGGACACATTAAGCAGGATCATATTCGAGATCCATGAATGGCATACAAGATTTAAATCAAATTTTTAGTGACTGCATAATGCTGGGAATATGTTTTGCTACCTCGGAAATCACAGTATTTCTAATTATATATTCTAGTATTATGAACCCAGGTCTAAAGGGAATGTCCTATTAATCGGTTGTCAGGACATTTCTGTATAAAACCCAACGTGAGAATACTTCTGATTACCTCTGAGCTGCCAGGCCATTGTTAGTTCCCAAATCTCTTTTCATCCTTCAAGGTAACAACATTGGAGCTTGCTGTGTAGACTGAATCGTCTGTCACAGGGCAGACTACACCACTATATCTTCCAGCCATTGAAGTTAGCATCTTGGCTCCTAAATTCCTTAAATATGGAGATATGCCTTTACTGCCTAAATGTATGAATGTACTGAAGGCAGCTAGAAGCGATTGTATCAGATCTTCTTGTTCCTCTAAGTGGAAGAGATTCTGCATCTAGTGTATTAATGTGAACATCGACCTCATGTAGTGCAGGGAGACAATATTATCTTCTCTTCTACTTAGCTCAGTATGACTTGTCAGGAATCCCCGATCACACTTTCCGCAGAGGTTACTGCACTTATCTGGTAGGCCTTGTCACATTGTCTGAATTCCACAATAAGCGTAGGCTTATTGTGGACCGATCTTTGGCAGCTATAGAGTCAAAGGAGGGCAGGGCCACAGTGGACTGAGACATCATTTTTGGGACACGATTGGAAGAGTAAGAACAGACTGGCGAACTACCAGGGCATTTGGCCCAGGAGAAGATTTAATCACCAGTTGCAGCCTCAACCTTTGCCTGGCAACTGCAGTTTGTTGGTTCTCTGCTACATTACAATATGATTATTATTTCACACCATTTATGCTCCCTACACCTTTTCAGTGTATTACCATTAGGGTCCCCTTTTCCTCACATTTGTCTCTATTACATTCTTGCAGTACCAGTCCTCTGTCATGTCTTGCACTATTAACCTCCTTCCGAATTTCCAAATTACCTCCCAACCTCTGATATAAAGATAGCAGTTACAGACTTTTACCGTAGGCTTTTTGGCATATTACTCGATTACAGCGGCTAGTTACAGACACAGTGATGGAGTGTTTGAGTTTCCTTCTCCCCTCTTTCCTATCTCTTAACTCTCTTTTCTGCCCCCCTACACACTTTAGTGTCAATTGTTAGTGTTCTAAAAAAAAACACCTTTATTTTCTTTTCCCTGGAGTTACATTTGTCAGGGTACAAAGTAGTTCCAAGGGTGAGGAGACAAAAGAACCATTAGGTTTTAGTGGAATAAGATGTGTGAATCATTCCATCAGTTTCCCCAAGTGTTTCAGACTGAGACAGTGCTTAATTGGAGCTATGCTTGCAGGTTTGAGGCCCACTGGCACAAATTGTCAGAACCAGCACTTCCTTTTCCTTATCAAACTTTGGCCCAGTACAAGAGAGGGTAAACACAGAAGGAGGAAAGGAGAAAAAACAAATACAAAGGGAGAACTCTGTGATGAAAAACAATCTCCGAAAGTGAAATAAAGGGACTGATAGTATATAAGGCGAACCAAATCTTGAGGTGGCATCAAGACAACACAACCATGGTATTCTGCAAAACAGACATTTATCAGCACCGGTTGCAGGTTTCTGAGAAAATCTTTGGGCACCAATACTTTTTATTTTACAAATTCAGCACCACATTGAGATGTGTACTGCTTTCAACAGCTGAAATCGCTTTCTGAAATACCACAACTCTCAAGTCCAGTGGGTCTGATAACTCCTGTTAGAGGCCATCAGAAGTAACAGGCCATTTAAAATCTAAGCCATAGTCTGTCAGATCTTAATATTTTGTATGCCACCTAGATAAATGTGCCTAGATGGCCTCAGGTGTCTGCACAAAGTAAACATAATGACAGGACTACAGCTTCCTTCCATAAAGGGTCATTGTTTAGCTACTTTATCGCATACAGGAATCCATGACATACCTTGTTCTTCACTGTACCACTGTACGAGTGATAAGCGATTCTTTAGAAAGTCTTAATAAACTCTTAGAAGGACGTCCTACCAGATTGTATTATAGTTAGATTGAAGACGAAAGCAGTCTGTTGATGGGGTTTGTTTCCAGTATTCTGTTTTCTTTCTCCCCTCTGGAAATGGTGGTGGTATAACAAAAAACTCTGGATCTGCCCTGACCAAAGACTTTGCGTCATTCCCCCATGGATGCAAGCAGGCAATCCCTTCAAGACTTTCACTTTACCATTTCAGATGAACCAGTTAATGTTAGGAGGGCCTTGATATAAAGAGAGCTGCTTCATAATAAAGAGAAGCCCCAGTCTGAGAGCCCATCATGAAGGAGGTCCCATTTCAGTAGGTGGACAGTGTATCAGACTACAAGGAATCTAATCCTTGATGTTCGTGACATACCTCTTCAGTGGGGAGAGATCCTCCACCACGGGACCAGTTCAGCCTCTAGGTATCTCTATAAGGAAAGGCAGATAATGCCATGATTGTTTAAATGGGACACCTAAATAGTAGATAGGAGCTGTGGCGGTACGCTGGTGCCTAAACTTAAGGACTGGATACAAGGTATTGTCTATTGCCACAATCAGTTATCAAATTATTGGGAGTTGATGCCCCCGAGGTCTCAGCCACGAGACATTTGGGACACATTCCTTAACTATATGCGCCAACAAGACTCAGCTCCTACTTCATCAACCAACCCCTAATTGTGTGCCCTACAATGCAAGGTGTCTTTGAACTCACGATATATGATGTTGTGTACGTCTGCAGTGTCAGATGTGTTATTCCAATGCTATGTACCCAATGATCATGAATGTATGCCAATGCCAACGAATTAAAATAAAGTTTTAAAAAGATAGATAGTAGATAGGATATGATAGGATAATATTTGTAGAGTGCACTTATACCTGAGGGTGTCAAGGCGCTGGGGGCATGATACAGGCGTTGTGTATAGCAATGCTTCTCACAACCAGTTAGTCTCCTCCCAGAGCACCCACAAAAGAAGCACTAAGAGGTGTAAGCTTTCTGCACCTGACTGCCATCAGACATTCTAAAGACTGCTCAGGGGAAAGAGAATAGGATAAGGGGTCTCTTTCACTTTGAACAAAAGAGATTGCTGTTCCACCCTTCACCCTTCACCAACACCATCGACCAAATGGCAGCACAAAAAGAACGCTAATCAGTAGCCCATTTTAGCAAAAGGTCTCCATACTTGATCCAGTGACTGGAAAAGAACAAAAGATAAACTTGACTTCATTCACTGATTTTGGAGTGGCCTTCCTGAGTGCCTGGAAGGGATCTCTGTGCCATCTGTGCATCTATCAGTGCATCTGTAAATTCATCTGCCACAGCATCTGCCACTGCATTTCAAGTGCATCTGTCAGTGAAGCAGAAGCACTGATGGCAGAGTTTAGTTCCGAGTGGGTGCTGTGTTTGTTAGGCTTGCTCAGCATTCAACTCTTGTTTTTTGAAAGAAACTCTCAAAGTGGAATTTTGTTCAGAAGAGTAAAACCAATAGTGGACCTGACTTAAATGGAGATATCTCCACACACATTGGGTTAATTGTTTGTTTTACCTTCCTGGGTCTGCCACTCTTTACTTAGTGGACCCGGGCAAGGAAAATCCATGGTGAACACTGTTATAGTATTTTTTCAATTCTCTTTATAGTTTGAACGATCTGTTGCGCCTCCAGGTATGTTCAAGAGTTTTAGATTTCCTTTTTGCTAGTCTAAGATCATTAGAACACAATTTTTCTGAGAGTGAGCCTCTAGCTTGTTTACTAACTTTTGAGGGGCGCAGCTATCTAAAGAATTTAAGATGGGTGTATTAAGTTAATGGCCTGTCCAAGTTAAATGGGGCTTCAATATTTAAAAAAAGGGGGTCTAAACTTAGGTTAGGTTGTAATGTTCAGCTGCCCTTGAAACCCTTTGAGTTTTAGTCCTACACCATGGTTTTGTTTAGTGTCTCGGTCAATGGAAAAAAAGGCCTGCACAGAATGTTACAAATGTATCAAGTGTACTATGTACATTTTGAAATAAATTCTCAGTGACTGAAAGATAAAGGAGGCACAATTCAGGGGGGCTGAGCCGAGGCAACGCAGAACCCCAAAAATGTCAAAAAGAACAAGCATGTTTTAAAAGCCAAAACACTCATCACCCAATTGTGTTTTAGGAGGAGAAAGTACTACTCTGACATAATACTTAAGTGTCAGTTAACTCAGCCACCAAGGCTTCGATTGACAGTAGATGGGAAAGAGAGACTGGCAATGGAGATGGTGTAATGCCCATAGAAGTACAGAAAGACGCTTAGGAGCCTGGAACTCTTAAATGGCTAGTCATGATCTACATTTTCAGTCAATACAGACTATTCAGGGGCCTCACCGTTTCTTACAAGCAACAGGGGAGCGGAGATATAAGCTTTAAAATGTTACTTCTTTCCCACTGAGATGGTTCCTGTGGTTGTTATTCTCTGGGTGCCCCATCAAAGCCAAAAGAACACAACCCAAAATTGCTATGGAAAACCCTAAGAAATGGAATTGAGGAGATATGGGATCTGCCATGGTCAGGGGAAGATTCGGCAGTTCAGTCTCACAAAGACACAATTGTTGAATGCCACTTGCAACTCCTGAACTCTACTATGTTGAGATATCCATCTGAGGAATAAAAGCTGCTCAGCTACAAGGGCCTACGATGTGTTTTCCAAGCGCATCTTCCACCATCTGGACCATGTTCGTTGTCTTTATAATCAGGGTTCCTCCTCGCTCAACTGGCAAACCAGAAGTTCTCTTCCAGGGTATCCTCAACAAAGTAATAAGCACTGAATATTCCTGCCCATGTGCGGGGACCCCGGAAATAATAAAAATTATATATGAAATATATATATATATATGTGTGTATATATATATATATATATATATACATATATATAAATATATATATATATATATATATATATATATATATACAGCTCTATATATCTATACATATATCATTTTTTCTCATACCAATGCAGCCCCCATATAGGAGGCTAAACAATGCAATAATATGATAAATACTTGTGCAAACACATAATGAATATATGAACCACAGTAGGGCAAGTATTACTTGAACTCCTTTTAATGAGTACAACGCATGAAAACTGCAAAAAGAGCAGGCATTGTTAGCCTACAGGCTGTATTGTAAGCCAATAGCATAGAAAATGAAAGCAATTATACAAAAACTAGCACTGTGCCTTTAAGGCAGCCATGACCCCTAGCTTCCCATCATGCCTCAGGGGTGACAGTTAGCTCAGTTGTTCTTTCCGGCTCCTTCAGTCAGGACCCTGGATTCCACAGCCCTGTCCTTTTTGACTATTTTGTCAAAATGATCTGAACTTTTTCAGGTTTTCTACTTTTCACTCTACGTCTTTGTGTCTTTGGAGTGAAGTGTGACCTTTTATTTGGCAGAAAGTGTTTTTTATTTCTGTCAGAATGCCTTCACTTTTCGACCCTTGCCCCGCCTGTGGCAAGAAGAAGGCCAAGACTGACACACATTATGTGTGTATCCTCTACCTCCCTGACTCTCACTCTCCAGAGAATGGTCCCCATTGTAAAAAATTGTCCAGAAGAACTCTCAAGGATAGAGAGAGAATTTGGTTATATGGACTCTCTGAAAGAGGTAGGTCTCCTGTGAGGCAGAATAAAAAGAGACCACGATCGACGTCGAGTAACAAGATACCAATCTGTTCACCTTTGGCGTTAGGATCGGCATCGAATCGTCCACCGGCGAAAAGCAGATGTCATTGTCGAAGTCTTCAGCGGTGCACTAGCATCGTTCAACTCCAAGATCGAAGACTGCGGCTTCAACTTTGAGTCAGGTAAAAGACCCTCCGTTGGCGTCAACCAGGCGGCGATCAACGTTGAGGAACAGGTCACCGTCGGCGTTGGCCAAGCGTTCGACGTCGAGAAAATACACTCCGTCTCCGCACATTTTTGAGCAGTCGACGTCGAGGCACAAGTCTCCGTCAAGATCCGTACATAGATCATTAACCTCGAGGCATAAAACGCCTTCTCTGGCGTCAAAGCAGAGGACTTCGTCGGCTTCATCCCACAGAAGATCGACGTCGAGACACCAGTCTTTGACAAGTAGGCATTCAACGTCGAGGCAGAGGTCTCTGTCGACGTCAGAGCAGAGACACTCGTCGTCAAGACAGAAGACTCCGACGACAAGACGGTTGATGTTGAGGCAGAGGTCTCAGTCGAGGGCATCTCGAAGACAGTCGACGTCGAGGCAGAGGACTCCGTCGACAATACCACAAAGGCGTTTCGACGTCGAGACAGTGGTCGACAGCGAAGCAGCGACGTTCACCGTCAAGACAAATGACTCCATCAGCATCCAGGCTCGGATGTTCGAAGTCGAAGTGCAGATCTGTTATGGGCTCACACTAAGTGGGTTGTTCTCCGTCGCCATCACCGACATCGAGAGCAGAATCTCACCGCACATTTTCAAGCCGGTCTTCTTTCTCTTCCTCAAGATCACTGGTGGTCATTTCAACATTGCATAGGCAGGCTTCTTCACTGTACAAACCCATCCAGCTGAGGACCCTGCAAGGACGGAGAAGCAAAAATCTCCATCTGCACACCGCTCACGCTTGCAGGAAGTTCCTGCTTGGGAAGAGAGGCGAAAACTTGCATCAGTACCTCTCTCTCCCAGATGGTTGTTACCTCTACATAACTGGCGCAAAGCTGACGCTCCACAAACGGGAGGTGCTCAGGACTATTCCAGTTCTTTACACAGGTCTCCTCTTGCCCATCTCGTGCAAGCAGCGGATCTCTCTCTCCTACTACTCCATCGAGGGGTAGAGATCGCGCACATACTCCTGCTCGCTCTTCAAAAAGAAGATCTAGGTCTTAAGAGCAAAGGAGAAGACACAGGTCTCTGACAAGTTCACCCTCTTCCACACATTCTTCGAAGAGGGACTACTCCCCGACTCTCACAGACAGCCCACCGTCGAGAATCTCTCCGGTGGACAACGTCGTTACTTTTCACAATGTTCTCTCCAGAGGGGCAAACAAGTTAAACATCTACATGCCTACCCAGCAAAGCTCGTCCTCAGTCATATTCCAGACTTTGCATCAGAAATCAGCAGCCAAGCCATTGCTACCTCTGGTCCCGGGTCTGCTCCAGCCTGTAATGGACATATTTCCAATGCCAGCGACTTTCAAGCCCGCGCCAGCGAGAATCGTGAAAAAATACAGGCCGCCTGAAGAAGACCCTTTATTCCTCAGATCTGATTCTCCACCAGATTCCGTTATCATAGCTGCGGCCAAGAAGACACACGCAGTAGCCTCCTCATCTACAGTTCCAACAGATAAGGAGAGCAGAGCACAGGATGCATGGGGGAGAAAGGTCTATGGCACGTCTATGATGAAAGTCTCCAGCGCTTCGGCCCTGTTGGGGCGTTATGGCAGTTCTCTGTGGGACTCTCTGCAGAGGTTCAAAGAGAAGCTACCAAGGGAAGACCGCAGAGATTTTGAGGAAATTGTGCAAGAAGGCAGCTTGGTGGCAAACCAAGTGATCAGCGCCGCAGCTGATGGATCGACGCTGTCTGCGCATGCCTCTGCTCATGGAATCAGCACCAGAATATCATCATGGCTCCGTCTTACTGCACTTAAACCGGAAGCGCAGTCCCGGATTCTCATTCTCCCTTTGACAGGCTCATCCTTATTTGGCACTCACACTGATGAGGAAATGTCGAGGATGAAGTCAGAACTTGATACCCTGAAGGCGGTTGGGCTTGAGAAGAAGAAAGAGTTCCGGCGACGTTACAGGCCCTACGATCGGCGACCCTTCCGTCAGAGGGTTCAAACCCCTCATTGGCAGAGGCAACAGCAGCAGCAGGTACAATCGAAGTCTCAGTACCAGGGTCGTCGTACCCCCAGAGGAAGAGGAACCCCTTGTCAGTCGACTACCTCAGCAAAAACACCAACTAAACAATGAGTGTCCTCTTCCTCCATCACTGGTTTCCATCCAGTAGGGGGAAGTATAGGCAATCATTTGGAAGTGTGGCACAGTATTACAAAAGACCAATGGGTGTTGACTACACTGCAAAATGGGTACTCTCTATGTTTTCGACATCGACCTCCCTCGATCCCACCAGTGAAACACCATACTTCCACCTGATAAAACTACTGCAGCGGGAGGTGTCTATACTTCTAAGAAAGTCAGCCATTGAGAAAGTCCCTGAATCACAAGGAGGTCAAGGAGTATACTCAAGATACTTCCTAGTAAAGAAAAAGGGTTGAAAGTCAGATTTCAGACCTATTCTAGACCTTCGAACACTCAATAAGTCCATCAGAAAGGAAAGGTTTCGCATTTTGGCTCTTCATCAAATATATCCACATCTACAACAGGGAGATTGGATGTGTTCGCTGGATCTGCAAGATGCGTACTTTCATGTCCCAATCAATCCTCATCACAGGAAGTTCCTGTGTTTCCTGGTGGGGTCCTCCCATTATCAGTTCAAGGTACTGCCCTTCGGGTTGGAGTCAACTCCCTCAGTGTTCATGAAGTGCATGGCAGTAGTAGCAGCCGCTCTACGACGCATCTATCTGTACCCCTATCTCGACGGCTGGCTTCTGAAAGGTCTCTCTCCCCAGAGTGTGAGGAACAATTTTCAACAATGTCTAGACCTTTGCCAGCAGCTGGGACTCCACGTAAACTTCGAAAAATCGACTCAGCAACCCACGCAGAGAATTCATTATCTGGGGGCAACAATAGACTCCGCAATAGGAAAAGTGTTTCCTTCAGAGGAGAGACTCTGTCGCTGGAAGCCCAGGCCCTCTGGCATTGGCTCTTAGCGAGAAATCTATTGATTACAGTAGTGCACCTACGGGAGAGCAGAATTCACGGGCAGACGCTCTCAGTCGGCACTTCGGGGACCAGCAGGACTGGGTTCTAAACGATGAAGTTGCCGAGGACATTTTCCAAGAATGGGGTCGTCCAAGCATCGATCTGTTCGCGGACGACACAAACAAAAAATGCTGAGACTTCGCCTTAAGGTACTACCGACCAGGGTCGAAGGGGAATGCCCTTTTGAACAGCTGGTCAGGGGCATTTGTGTATGCCTTTCCACCTCTTCCACTCATCCCGAAGGTAGTGACCAAACTCTCATATTCAGACACAAGGATGATTCTGATCGCTCCGGATTGGCCCAGGCAATGGTGGTAGAATGCCCACACAGGAGACTGTCGTGCAGACCGGACTTGCTGTCCAAGATGAACGGGAGGATTCATCACCCCAACCTTCCCTCACTGAACTTGGCAGCATGGCTCCTGAGGTCCTCCCGTATGGTCATTTTGGACTTCCTCAAGACTGCATGACCATTTTGAAAGAAGCTAGAAGGCCCGCCACAAGGCTTTCCTATGCTTGTAAATGGGAACGTTTTTTCTTATGGTGTGTACAAAATAATTGTAATCCTACCAAAGGGCAGGAGGAAGTAATGTTACCATATCTGCTTCATTTAGCCAAGGCAGGCCTTAAATTTGCCTCCATTAAGGTGCACCTGGCTGCCATTACGGCATACAGGCATTCTCCTTCTCAACCATCCTTTTTCCAGCTACAGGTAGTGAAGGATTTTTTACAACGTCTAAAGAAGGTCTATCCTCCTGTTCGGCCTCCTTCTCCCCCCAGGGAATTGAACTTAGTTCTGTCTAAATTGATGGGTCCCCCATTTTAGCCTATCCACAAAGCAACCCTTCAACACCTTACGAGGCAGGTAGCTTTCCTAGTAACTATTACCTCAGCTCGCAGGGTGAGCGAGATTCAAGCTGTCTGCTCAAAAGAGCCTTACACAGTGTTCCACTTAAATAGAGTGGTTTTTAAGAACTCACCCCTCCTTCCTTCCGAAGGTGGTGTCAGATTTTCATGTCAACCAAACCATTTCTTTACCAACCTTTTTTCCTAACCCCTCTACTCCAGCTGAAAGGTCACTCCACTCGTTGGACCTGAAGAGAGTTTTAAAATTCTATTTGGACAGGTCCAAAACGATAAGAAAATCTGATCAACTATTCATTAATTATGGTTCGATCAGAACAGGTTTTCCAGCCTCCAAACGTTCCATCTCCAGGTGGATAGTTTCATATATCAAATTGTCTTACCAGTTAGCACAGAAGCCTCTTGGGGCTACACCCAAGGCTCATTCCACTAGAGGAAAAGCAGCTATAACTGCTTTCCTCAATAATGTACCGATCTCTGAAATCTGTAAAGCAGCTACCTGGAGATCTGGGCACACATTTACAAGACATTATTGTCTTGATTCAGATACCAGAACAGACAACCAAGTAGGCCAGGCCTCCTTGAGGAATCTGCTCAATCACTAATAATTATGGTTGTCCGTTAGGTCATTCCGTCTCATTTGCCCGCAGGTGGTAGATGGGCTTGCTATTCTATTCAGTGCTTATGACTATTGATGAGGATCCCCTGGAAGAGCAGGATAAGTGACTTACCTGTAATCCTAGTTCTCTTCCAGGGGTATCCTCATCAAAGTCATAAGTAACCCACCCGCCTCCCCAGGCAAATGAGACTGGTTTTTCCTCGTTTGGTTAAGCTTTATCTTTGTGTCCTAATCTCTGGGCTCCGCAAAGAACAACTGACCTAACTGTCACCCCTGAGGCATGATGGGAAGCTAGGGGTTATGGCTGCCTTAAAGGCACGGTGCCAGTTTTTGTACAATTGCTTTCATTTTCTATGCCATTGGCTTACAATTCAGCCTGTAGGCTAACAATGCCTGCTCTTTGCAGTTTTCATGAGTTGTACTCATTAAAAGGAGTTCAAGTAATACTTGCCCTACTGTGGTTCATATATTCATTATGTGTTTGCACAAGTATTTATAATATTATTCCATTGTTTAGCCTCCTATATGGGGCTGCATTGGTATGCGAAAAAATGATATATGTATATATATATATTATCTACTGGTGGTCGCCAGTAGATAGTTATAGTTAGGACCGAGTTTCCATAGGAAATCTGAAAATTCTATTTTGAATAACTTTGGCGCCGGTTGACGAATCCTCGCGAAATTTTCAAAACTAATGGGGCGCTCCGCTCAGCTCCTACCCTGAAAGTCTCGGGGTGATTCGTCAAGCGGGGACTGAGAAAAAAGGGGGGTCCCAAAATGCGTTTTCCCCATGCATTTTCCCATAGGACCTTTAGTCAAAGGTACAGCCCGAACGGCTGAACAGAATTACTTGAAATTTGGCAAAGAGGTAGTCGTCAGGTCAGGCATGTGCCTTTTGCATATATGGTGTCAATCTGTTCAGTAGTTCCTGAGACCTGAGAAGATTGCAGTTAAAAGTACATAAATATCTATAAGCGCGCACCATGCGCGCACGGTGCGTGCACCCTAACGTGCGCGAGCGTAATTCTGATTGGTGGTTACATGTCAGTCAACATTCGAATCGGTCGAAATCAGGAAGTGTTGGCCGCCATTTTGTGTGTTTTGTGTGTGACAGTGAAAAAGAAAGGTGGAGAACGTGAAAAGGGGGCAGGGTATAGAGTTCCTGACCCCCTAGCCTTTGTCAGGGGTCCCTGAAGGACCCCGAAGGATGAAAAAAACATTTTATTTTTTTTCAAAAAATCGCGGAGTGCGCGCACCGTGCGCGCACGGTGAAACCCCCCCCCCCCAAAAAAAAGATTTTAAACGAGCCATTCCATATTACAGGATACAGTCAATCTATAACTATGTACATAGGAAGTTTATTGTAAAATAAATATAAAAAAAATATAATAATACATACATAACTTAGCATTTAAAAAACCTTGCAAATTCACTTAAAAAACCATAGGTTTCACACATGTTATAGTTAGCTGGACATTTCACTCGTAAAAAAGCATTGAAATTCCCCCGTTATAGTTAGTTCAGATAACTATAACTCGCGCGACCGCCACTCTATCACAAGGATGATGTCATTAGTGATGTCATGAGTGATGCCACTGACCATTTCACGAGTGATGTAATATGTGACGTCATGAGCAGTGGATTGCGGGCGCGCGAGTTATAGTTATCTGAACTAACTATAACAGGGGAATTTCAATGGTTTTTTACGAGTGAAATGTCCAGCTAACTATAACATGTATGAAACCTATGGTTTTTTAAGTGAATATATATATATTTAGAGCTCAGCAGTCCTGTATCACTTTGCACAGCTTCACAACTTCAACAGGTACAGACCACAAAGTGCGCCGTAAAGAGTTTTGTGCTTGTTTATTCTTCCATAGTCAGCATGACGCGTTTCGGCTGTGAACCCACAGCCTTGATCACATGACCCTCCGGTGAAACACATGATTTATATAAGGTGACATATTGGATGTTCAAGTTACGTTACGTGACGGTTGAAACAAGGAGCTAAACAAAATACTTATATTCACACAAGTATATGTTAAATTCATAAATATATAAATAACTTAATAAATAAATTATTATCATAGTTAAATATATAAAATGTAGAAATACGAAATGTATAAAACAATTTTAGTATTAAATAAATAAGCTGTTCTTTAAAGGCCTAAATCCTGAGTATAATATTAGCCAAGTGACTAAATCATTGCTCCATTTTATGAATTTTGTCCATATTAAAATTCCCATTCACGTTGTAACTAAAAACCTGATAAAGTGCTAGTGCTAAAATCATATGGTGTAGCAAAATTAGTGCAAATAATAATATTTACCCTTTAAAATGATATTAAATTCATATCACATCCAATATACCAAATGTCATAAAAAAAAGGGATAATGGTGTGTAAAAACATTACAGATTAATATATGTAAACAATATAATGATCGATGCTTCAAATTTTCAGTTCCTTGATTAAAGTATGTAATATAAAATTCAGATTAAGATGTTAAAACCTAATATTCTTAAAAATATTATAATCACATAATCATTCATCAAAAATTACAGAAATAAGCCCCCATAAATTCATAATACTCTAATAGATTGGAATTGTAGTATAGAGATGCGTAAATGCACATTTAGAATAAAGTTCATAACACATAAATAAAAAATAAATAAAACAGCGAAGAATTATAACATTATAAGAAATTATGGAGATCCTCTCCTGTATTGAGTCCCTTCGGATATCTGGTATCTAACAAAAGGATGTATTTAGACTCCAATTGTCTTAACTGCTTTTCTCTGTTACCGCCTCTTATGTTCTTTTTCACAGAGTCAATGACATAGTAGCACAAGTCATTTAGGTTTTTATTATGAACCAATTCAAAATGACGTGCTACTGGGTAACTATCGTCTGAATTGACTATTGCTCTAAGATGTTGTAGGATGCGATTGAAAACCTGTAATTTAGTACTTCCCACATACTTTAATTTGAGGGTACATTCCAATACGTATACTGCATAGTCTGTGTGGCATGTAAACAGATTTTGAATTTTAACAGGGCTATTCTCAAATACACTCCAATATTCTGTAGTATTTATGCCAAATTTGCAGGCCCTGCATGAAATGCATTTGTGGAAACCTGTTTTAGTGGACAGCCAGTTACTAGAATTTATCACCTCAGGATTAGATCTGACCAGAGCATCTCTCATTGAGGGAGCTCTTCTAAAAGTGATAAGTGGTTTCTCAGGCAGAAGAGGGGCTAAAGTTATATCGGTTTTTAATAAAGGCCAATGTTTAACTATAATCCCCCTAATGTTCTTTTCTTCTACATTAAATGTAGTTATAAGCCTGGTTCCTCCTTGATTATCTTTTAGATCATCACCTAAGTTTTTAGTTTTAGATTGAGCAGTGGTATTTAAGCACTCCTCTCTTGTGTGACTATTCGCCTTAATTCTGGCCTGTTCCAGCTCTTTCAAACAGTATCCACGAGCAAGAAATCTTTTTAGGGCCTCTTCTTGACACTTTTCTAAATCTGTATTGAAACTACAGATTCTGCGCATACTTAAAAATTCTCCATAAGGTATGCTTTTGATGAGATGACCAGGGTGGGCACTACTCACGTGTAAAATAGCATTACCAGCCGTTTTCTTTCTATGTAATCTGGTTTGAATTACATTGTTGTCAATATAAATTTCAACATCCAAAAATTGGACAGAAGATTTGCTAATGTCGGCAGTAAATTGTAAATTTAAACTGTTGTTGTTAATAGTGTTAAGGAAAACCTTGGCAGATTCTGGGGTACCTTTCCAAATCATGCATATGTAATCTATGAATCTCCAAAATCTTATTATATTGGAGTCAAAAATCATTTTATGGGTACCCCTGAGGACATGCTCCTCCCACCATATATATAGAGCTGTATATATATATATATATATTACCTACTGGCGGTCGCCAGTAGGTAGTTATAGTTAGGACCCCTTTTCCATAGGAAAACCTCAACATTCTATTTTGAATAACTTTGGCGCCGGTCGATGAATCCTCGCGAATTTCTCAAAATAGGTGGGGCGCTACGCTCCGCTCCTACCCTGAAAGTCTCGGGGGGATCCGTCAAGCGGGGGCTGAGATAAAAGGGGGGTCCCAAAACGCGTTTTCCCCATGCATTTTTCCATAGGACCTTTAGAACGAGCTACAGCCCGAACGGCTGAACAGAATTACTCGAAATTTGGCAGAGAGGTAGTCCCTAGGTCAAGGAAGTGCCTTTTGTAGGTTTGGTGTAAATCTGTTCAGTAGATTCTGAGAAAATAGCCTTTAAATCAATATATATATCTGAGCCCGCTTACGGTACGCTTACCGTACGCTTACCGTAAGCGTACGGTGGCGTGCGCGAGCGCGATTCTGATTGGCTCTTAGATCTTAGTAAACATTCGAATCGGCCGAAACCAGGAAGCGGCGGCCGCCATTTTGTGTATTTCACTCAGAAAAAAAAGAGTGAAAACAAGAAAAGGGGGCAATGAGGAGAGTTACAGACCCCCTTACATTTGTGAGGGGGTCAAAGAAGGACTGTAAAGTACAAAGAAAACATTTATTGATTTAAAAAAAAATCACGGGGTACGCGTACGGTAAGCTTACGGTAAGCGTACGGTAGAAAAAAAAAAAAAAAAAAATGAAAATCAGATTTAAGTGTTTAGATATTAGGGGGCTCTAAAAAGAGCCGTTGTGTTTATGAAATGATTTTTTAGTGGTACCTACAAGTAAGTACCGATGCAGAGTCTAAGGTTCAAGAGGAAGACTCTGTTCCCTTAATCATTGAAGTGCACACCATCTCCTCTATAAATGTCTTGCATGTCATAACGCAAGTTGTTGTGGTAAATGGCACCCATACCATAGTCACGGAGGAAAGCAGAAACAGATTTGTTGACGTGCTTTCTTGCTTTGTCATCGCACCACGTGCCCACCGTGCGTGCACGGCACTAACTGCGTAAAGTGGGCGCGCGGTGCGCGAAGCGCACCGCGTGCTCACTGTGCGCGCACGGTGCGCGAAGCGCACCGTGCGCGCACGGAACGAACTGCGTTAAGTGGGCGCGCACGCCACGAATGGCGTAAAGTAACTTAGCATTTAAAAAACCGTACAAATTCACTGAAAAAACCATAGGTTTCACACACGTTATAGTTAGGAATTAGCATTTAAAAAACCTTGCAAATTCACTGAAAAAACCATAGGTTTCACACATGTTATAGTTAGCGGAAATTTTACTGATAAAAAACCAATGAAATTCCCCCGTTATAGTTAGTGCAGGCAACTATAACTCACGCGACCGCAATCTTCTGCTGATGACATATGTGTCTTTATGAAAAAAAAATATTTGTAATATATGTATAGCTAAAAATGTATGGAAGAAGACATGGGCAAATAAGTGTCTAAATACAGTATTAGCATCAGCAGAGGATTGCGGTCGCGTGAGTTATAGTTGCCTGCACTAACTATAACGGGGGAATTTCATTGGTTTTTTATCAGTAAAATTTCCGCTAACTATAACATGTGTGAAACCTATGGTTTTTTCAGTGAATATATATATATATATGTGTGTTTTTTGTATATCATTTTTATTATTTCTGAGGATACCCAGGGAAGAGAACTAGGATTACAGGTAAGTAACTTATCCCTCTTGTTCTTGATGTATAAAAGAACACACAATGTCTGGATCAGGTACTCCTCTGGGCACAGCTGCAGGAAAATTTCTAGGTTTAAAGAGAACACAAGCAATGGTCTCAACAGGGGCAATTTGTATCCAGATCTGGAGGACACTGGCAGAGAGCAAGGGACAATAAAAATGTGAGTTGCCTGAAAGTATCATAACTTCCACCACACTAAGATACAGCATCAAGTGCACTTCTATACATGATTGTAGAGGGCAAACAGTAACTTGATTGGTATTCCTTCAGAGAAATGCAGACTCTACAAATGGATTTCCTATTGGTTCTGGAAAACTGTTAAGCTCCAGACAAAGAGGAAGGCTACAGATAGACATCGGAAGTTGCACTTAGCGCCACACAAATTAGGATACCTTTGGCTGGTGTATACTGTCACCAGACAGACATGAGAGCATATTTGCTCAGGCACTCAAATTGCTTAATATCAGCCTTTTGTTTTCTGGCACTCATCTGCCTGGATGTAGCTTCAGAAACTAAATAAGTAGGAAAGAGTTACAGGACTTTTGACGCATGGGTCCAGTGGCTGTCCCAACGTCAAGTAATCTGGAATGGGCTTATTCTGTACAGTAATCCACTATTTTGTGCTGGCTGTGATATTACACATCACACAGTCACACATAGTTTATTCATGGAGAAGTGATGGGTCCCTGTTATTGAACTCTGAACACATTTATTGATTGCACGAGTAGTCATTTTTAAAGTGATTTTGTCCCAGGTTATCAAGCAGTTTCCACCAACTCTCAATCTTTCCACAATCTGGTGAAGGGACAGTAGAACAGTCATTGACTATAGTGGTGTTACGTTGTGGGATTAGCCAGAGTTTTGAGGAGTCTAGTGTTCAGCTGGGGGATCAATAAAGTCATCATGGAGCATCCACCAGTGATCTGAGATTCAAATCTAATTTGCAGAATAAAAACAGGGCCGGGCATAATGCACAAAATCAAGGTAGTTTAACATAGTCAGATATCATGCTTGACTTTCAGCTAAACACTTATGTAATGTAGCATTATGATTGATGAAAGAAAAAACTCCCAAGAAAGAAAGAAAAGACGACAAGCCATTCTTTCTTTAATGTTTGGCACGCACTGTTGATACATTAACCTGGCTCCCTCATTTTCCTTTGCAAGAATACTTTTCCGAAGACATCACACACACCTGAAACTGTACAAAAGTAAGGAAACCAAGCTTGAATAGGCCTGACATTGCTGCAGCATCAGGAGATCTATCTATTTGGGCTGGGTATTTTGACGTGTTTTCAAGTTCACGATCACCATTCAAGGCACAGCAGTTGCACAAATGAACAAAAAGCAACAATTTCCCCCTCCAAATGGAACAGAGACACTGAGGTTTGCTTTTTATTTTGAAAAAACCTGCTGTGAAACTTTGTTTCTGAAAAATAAATGTTATGTTACAAAAACCCTTGTGTGTGTGTGTGTGTGTGTATTACCTACTGGCGGTCGCCAGTAGGTAGTTATAGTTAGGACCTATTTTCCATAGGAAATCCGCAACATTCTATTCCCAATAAGTCTGGCGCCGGTTGACGAATCTTCGCGAAATTTTCCAAACTTTTGGCCAGCTCCGGTCCGCTCCTATTCTGAAAGTTTCGTGGTGATTAGTCAAGCGGGGGCTGAGAAAAAAGGGGGGTCCCAAAACGCGTTTTCCCCATGCAATTTCCCATAGGACCTGTTGACGCAGCTACAGCCCGAACTGCTGAACGGAATTACACCAAATTTGGCAGAAATGTAGACCTTGGTTCAGAGTCATGCCTTTTGCTTAAATGGTGTAAATCCGTTCAGTAGTACCTGAGAAAATCAAAAGTAAAATCACATATATATCTGGGCGGAGCCTAACCACACATCTCATCGTGAGATCTGATTGGCTGTCAGCACTTCATCCAAGAAGTGTTGGCAGCCATCTTGGGACCAATATACATGATAGCACCTCATTAAAAAGCATTGCAGTTAATAGAAGGTTTTAAGACTTTAGTTACATTATAAATCATTTGTTCATGGTACCATACTAATTTTAGGAATTGTGGTATGTTCTAAGGTGATTTTACCATGTGAAAAAGCCTTCTGCTGGGATATCATGAATCGTGTTTGAGAGAAAACTATTTTCACATGCTTTTCCCACAGAGGTTTGGAAGGTGATCTATAAGCTAAACTGAGAGCATATTTTCTGTAAATTCACATTATCTTTCTTAGTCATGTGAGAATGAAGTCTGACATTCTCAGTAAAACATGTACATCCAACAAGGGCAGAGACTAGAGCGCTAACACTCCTACTTATGATAAACGTATGGCACACCTGAAGCCATCTTGATTGGAATAAAGTGGTAACTCTTAAAACATTTAATTTAAAAAGGAACAAAATGAGGGGGTTCATTTTGCCATAGAATGTATGATTAGTGCTGCAGAAAGAAAAATTAGGGCACATTTAGAGTGACTTCTCAAATCCTCTTCTATTTCATTAAAGAATTCTGACATGCAGACTGAAACATGCACTTTCAATACCAGCAGCAGACTTCCCTGGTGAGCAGTAGCTTTACTACAGTGATCTAATGAGCAACTAGAGTGCTAACATTCTGAATTTATGGCAAATGTGTGACACATCTGAATGCCTTCTTCATTGAATCAAAGTAAAAAACTGACAGTATGCCTACTGAGGAGACTGCAGTAAATGAGGAAATTAGGAAACTTCATAACAAGTCTCCCAAGATGGCCACCAGAGACAAAAGAGCCCAAATGTAGCACAAATATCACCGAGATGTAGCCCAAGTATAGCCCAATGACAGATATCCCAGAGTGTTTTAAAGAACAACTAGAGCGCTAACAGTCTTACTTATGACCAAAGTATAGCACACCTGAAGCCATCTTGATTGGAATAAAGTGGTAACACTTAAAACATTTAATTAGCAAAGGAACAATATGAGGGGGTTCATTTTGCCATAGAAATTATGATTAGTGCTGCAGAAAGAAAAACTAGGGCACATTTTGACTTCTCAAATCCTCTTTTATTTCATTAAAAAGTTCTGACATGCAGACTGAAACATGCACTTTGAATACCAGCAGCAGACTTCCCTGGTGAGCAGTAGCTTTACTACAGTGATCTAATGAGCAACTAGAGTGCTACCATTCAGAATTTATGGCAAATGTGTCACATCTGAATGCCTTCTTGATGGAACCAAAGTAAACAAGCATTGAAAATGCAACAGGTCTCGCCCTTGTTTAAATTAAAGCAATTCTGTTTGTAATTAGGTGGCTTTTTTGCTTTGCTTTTATTAGTGTTTTCAAAATTTCATGTACATAACATGCATATATGTATGCATGCATTTATATTTGTATTTATATAGATATGCAGATTATATATATGTTTATATATGTATGTATATATATATACACACATATATATAAATGCATGTGCATATATGTGCATATGTGTGCGTGGAGAGAGAGGAGAGAGAGGTAGAGAGGTAGAGGTGTAGAGGTAGAGACGTAGAGGTAGAGAGGTAGAGGTAGAGAGGTAGAGAGAGGTAGAGAGGTAGAGAGTAGAGGATGAGTAATAGAGAGTAGAGAGAGAGAGTAGTAGAGAGTAGTAGAGAGAGTAGCAGAGAGTGAGTAGGAGAGAGTAGTAAAGTGAGTAGTAGAGAGTGAGTAGTAGAGAGTGAGAAGTAGAGAGTAGTAGAGAGTAGTAAAGAGTGAGTAGTAGAGTGAGTAGTAGAGAGTACTAGAGAGTGAGTAGTAGAGAGTAGTAGAGAGTGAGTATTAGAGAGTAAGTAGTAGAGAGTAGTAGAGAGTGAGTAGTGGAGACTGAGTAGCAGAGAGAGAATAGTAGAGAATGAGTAGTAGAGAATGAGTAGTAGAGTGAGTAGTAGAGAGAGAGTAGTAGAGAGTGAGTAGTAGAGAGTAGTAGAGAGTGAGTAGTAGAGAGTAGTAGATAGTAGTAGAGAGAGAGTAGTAGAGAGTGAGTAGTAGAGAGTAGTAGAGAGTGAGTAGTAGAGAGTGAGTAGTAGAAAGAGAGTAGTAGAGAGTGAGTAGTAGAGAGTGAGGAGTAGAGAGTAGTACAGAGTGAGTAGTAGAGAGTGATTAGTAGAGAGTAGTGGAGTAGTAGAGAGTGAGTAGTAGAGAGTAGTAGAAAGTGAGTAGTAGAGTGAGTAGTAGGGAGTAGTAGAGAGTGAGTAGTAGAGTGAGTAGTAGAGAGCAAGTAGTAGAGAGTGTGTAGTAGAGAGAGTAGTAGAGAGTGAGTAGTAGAGAGTGAGTAGTAGAGCGAGTAGTAGAGAGTAGTAGAGTAGTAGAGAGTGAGTAGCAGAGAGAGTAGTAGAGAGTAGTAGAGAGTGAGTAGTAGAGAGTGAGTAGAAGAGAGTAGTAGAGAGCGAGTAGTAGAGAGTGAGTAGTGGAGAGTGAGTAGTAGAGAGCGAGTAGTAGAGAGTGAGTAGTAGAGAGTGAATAGTAGAGAGTGAGTAGTAGAGAGTGAGTAGTAGAGAGTAGTAGATAGAGAGTAGTAGAGAGAGAGTAGTAGATTAGTAGAGAGTGAGTGGTAGAGAGCAGCAGAGAGTAGTAGAGTGAGTAGTAGAGAGTAGTAGAGAGTGTAGTACAGAGTGAGTAGTAGAGAGTAGTAGCGAGTGAGTAGTAGAGAGTGAGTAGTAGAGAGTGAGTGGTAGAGAGTAGTAGAAAGTAGTAGAGTGAGTAGTAGAGAGTGAGTAGTAGAGAGTGAATAGTAGAGAGTAGTAGAGAGTGAGTAGTAGAGAGAGTAGTAGTAGACAGTGATTAGTAGAGAGTAGTAGAGCGTGAGTAGTAGAGAGTGAGTAGTAGAGAGTGAGTAGTAGAGAATAGTAGCGAGTGAGTAGTAGAGGGTGAGTAGTAGAGAGTAGGAGAGAGTGAGTAGTAGAGTGAGAGTAGTAGAGTGAGAGTAGTAGAGTAGTAGAGAGTGAGTGGTAGAGAGTAGTAGAGAGTAGTAGAGAATAGTAGAGAGTGAGTAGTAGAGTGAGTAGTAGAGTAGTAGAGAGTGAGTAGTAGAGAGTAGTAGAGAGTGAGTAGTAGAGAGAGAGTAGTAGAGAGTGAGAAGTAGAGAGAGTAGTAGAGTAGTAGAGAGTGAGTAGTAGAGTGAGTAATAGAGAGTAGTTGAGAGCGAGTAGTAGAGAGTGAGTAGTGGAGAGTGAGCAGTAGAGAGTAGTAGAGAGTGAGTAGTACAGAGTGAGTAGTACAGAGTGAGTAGTAGAGAGTGAGTAGTAGAGAGTAGTAGAGTGAGTAGTAGATAGTGAGTAGTAGAGAGAGAGTAGTAGAGAGTGAGTAGTAGAGTAGTAGAGAGTGAGTGGTAGAGAGTAGGAGAGAGTAGAAGAGAATAGTAGAGAGTGAGTAGTAGAGTGAGTAGTAGAGTAGTAGAGAGTGAGTAGTAGAGAGTGAGTAGCAGAGAGAGTAGTAGAGAGTAGTAGAGAGTGAGTAGTAGAGAGTGAGTAGTAGAGAGTAGTAGAGAGCGAGTAGTAGAGAGTGAGTAGTGGAGAGTGAGTAGTAGAGAGCGAGTAGTAGAGAGTGAGTAGTAGAGAGTGAATAGTAGAGAGTGAGTAGTAGAGAGAGAGTAGTAGAGAGTGAGTAGTAGAGAGTAGTAGAGAGTGAGTAGTAGAGAGTAGTAGATAGAGAGTAGTAGAGAGAGAGTAGTAGATTAGTAGAGAGTGAGTGGTAGAGAGCAGCAGAGAGTAGTAGAGTGAGTAGTTGTGGTAAATAATTTTCATTACCTGGACTTAATTTGATACGGAAACATAATAAAACAGCTCAGTAAAATGAGAGGCAGAATCCGTGGTATTAGAGGTTCGGAATGGGCTTTATTCCAATGATCGATTATAATCGGTTGCTCCAAGTTCCGTCACCACGAAGGTTCAGGAAGTGAAGTACATACATTATTGACAAGAAAATGACTTTTTTAGAACATACATTACAATGAAGCGAATACAGTAGGCGTAACAATTGACAAGGAAAATGACGATTCATATGCGTAACCGAAAATGGGTGTAATAAGGAGTAAAAAGGAACATAATTGGTTATGATGTCATATATAGGTGGATCTATAAGATAATACTTGGCATAGATGCGCGCGCAGCAGCATGACGTGTGATTGACGTGCAACTAGGGGGTGAAGGGGACTTGACATTTAGCTCTACATGTGGAGACGAAAAGTCTGGGGGGTCAAGTCAACCTAATCCCAAATCATATCTAACATCCTATGTTTAAAGAACTATGTTATCCACAAAAGAAGGACTCTTGGACAAAATCTATTCTATACTGACTGTGCGTGCGTGTACAAGCGTCTAAGTGTCTACACTAAATGCGAGGGGGTAGGAATATTCCATGGTAACAGGACTATGAATTACTTGCATAAAGACAGAGAAGCCGAGCCTTTGCTCGGTAGCTGGAAGAATGTTTACTTAAACTACTGGACAGGAATGCATCGGCTGAGGGGCGAAGCAGATAACTTGAAGGTGAAATACAGTTCTTGGCAGGCAGCAAGCTGATGTCAGGCTTCGTGAGCCGCGCAGAGAATGAGACAAAGTTCATGGTCACAGATGCAGGCTCAGACTGGAGTTTTCAGAGGCAGAAGGCAAGAAGAGTTCGATGACAGAATCAGGGCCTACTTGCCTGGACTGTAAAATGGCATAAGTGAACCATATAAAGGCGGTGGCCTTTCGTACTTAGGAATGGAATATCCGGCCCATTCATGGCGGATCAACAGAGGACATGTTAACGGTGGACGCACATGTATTTGCGTCTTCATAACTGGAACTGGAGGGAGCATACATGTACTTGTAACATGCACATAGAACCGTTGGGGTCCAAGATAGGGGACATAACTGACCAGAAAAATCCATATTTCCACATTCCCTCCTTGTCCCCTACTTGCCCGTCAAGAGATATCAATCTTCATTAATCCATTGATCTGTTCATATAGCATCATTTGTTCTTCTTTCTTCTTCCGGGATCTTGAATGAAAATCTTGATGTGGAATGCACGATGTGGCACACAGACCACAAATCGCTGGTCCACATTGCAGGCATAAGCAGCAACTGAATAATATGAGAAGGCCAATACCTAGGAAGGATAGAACTCTCCATCCCCAGGCTGATATCACGCTCCAAAACCAACCGGACCAAGTCCAGGTGCCTGGGTTCTGGTGTATCTGGCTTACAATCTTATGAAGGCGAGTTATAGCTTTATATACAGATGGCGAATTTTCTGGTATGAATACGCAGCAGCTTGATCCGATGACCCTACAAGCTCCGCCCCTATCAGCCAGGATGACGTCAAGGACAAGACGATTTTGAAGCACAACAATCCGCATAGCAGACTGCTCTTCTGTTAAATTGCCTAAGGCGGAAATAGTTTCATTCACTACTGCTTCAAGGGTTCTAGTTAATCTACGTATCAGCTTACTATTAGTAACAGTACCTATATAGGGAAAGATGCCTTTATTGAAATCTGTGTATTTTTCCCATGCTGTTTCAGTGTAATCGACTATCGGGAGATCTCTCCGCTCTCTGTTGTGTACTAAATGAATATTTCTATAATAATCAGGAGGAGCTAGGAAAACAGGTGGCAAAAGGAATGCAATGTAGCAGGTACCATCCCAATCTAGAGATAGACGCATATATGCAGTCTGACCACATATAAAGTAGGAGTGGCGATAAGCTCTAAATGAAGATTTGCCTTGATCACTGAATTCTACTGTAGTAGTGCATTTACTATGGCCCATATGTATGGAACCAACTTTTCTTACACACAATTCACCTTTCGCTGGGAATACTGACATGGTTGGTAAAACTAGTTCAACTTTGGATTCGACATTTAGAACCATGAGATTAGGAGTAAAGTTACCTAATCCATATACTTCATTTTCTAGATCAGTTCCTGTTCCTTTGGGGCGACCCTCCTTGTCAGGGTAACAGACTTTGAATAAAACTAGGTTCAGATTTCCCCATACCCAATGGTCTTGATAAACTGCTGTGTCTGAGTCTATGGAATTGATTAAGCTGAACCATGCTCCACAGGAGCCATTATGTGTAAACGGATGTGGAAAGAAAGGCAGGACTCCTTCATAATTCTGATAGGGAGGGAGTCGGCCACACACCCAACAATTAGTTGCATTACTAGTCTGATGGGAATGATGTAACATACTAATGAAAGTGTTATTGCGCAGCGCAAGTCTATAAGACAATTCATGCGGGGGTAAGTCACTAAAAGAATGTTCAGCAGTAACATTGTAAACGTTTCTGGCAATAGGGTGATATATGTGCAACAATATACTTGCAGTAATTATTAAAAGACTTAAGAAAAACAAGATTAATAATGTCACTATGCAATGGCTACGCAGTGATTTACAATACGCCTGTCGTTTCATCATTTTTCGCGACTGTCCATGATTCAGGTCTAGGCGATACATGTCGGAGACAGATTCAACCGCTTCACCTAGGAGAGGACTTAAACAATCAAATCGTCCGACGGCCTAGGCCTTAATTTTAGTTTGTAGAGTTCTTTACTATCGGCCTCAGCCAGAGGTAGTTTTGAGTCAATTGGTGAGGACACACGAGGTGGGCTGTTTACATCTGAAGGAAGTCCATGAAATTTCTTGATATGACTTGAATGAATCCATCCTTTCCTGCCTTCAATCTTCACGGCTGTCCTTGTGGTCAGCAAGACCAACTTGGGTGTCTTCCACCTGGGCTCCAGCTGAGTCTTTCGGTCGAAATTCCTCACAAGGACGAGGTCCCCCGGAATTACGTCATGGGGTTTCACCTCAGTGTTGTCGGGAAAAGCTGCAGCTACCTGTGAACGACAAGATTGTAGTGCAGACATCAAGGAAGCCAAATAATCTGTCAGCATATTACAGTCAATATCAGTTATTTTGCGTGGTATAGGCGTCCCCCACATATTTGGTGGTCTGCCGAAGATCACCTCATACGGGGATAGCCCTGTTCGAGAGTGTGCTACCATCCTTGTGAAAAAGAGTGCAACTGGTAGTGCTACTACCCAGTCGACACCTTTCTCCCTGCATATTTTGGACAATCTAATTTTCAGTGTCTGATTATGTCTTTCTACGAGACCTGCTGCTTCGGGGTGTCGGACACAGTGGAATTTCCACTGATAACCTAACAAAAGTGAAACATGTTTCATTAATTCGGATGAGAACGGCTGGCCGTTATCTGAGTGAACAACACGTGGTAAACCGTATCGTGGGAAGAATTCTCGAACTAACTGTTTGGCAGTAGTCGGGGCAGTGTAATCTGAAACCGGGTATGCCTCCGTCCAGCGGGACAGAGCGCAGACAACTACGAGAACATATTTGAATCCTCGACATCGTTCCATCTGGATATAATCCATCTGGAGGACTTCAAAAGGGTGATTAGGAGGATGAAATCCACCTTGTTCTACGGGAACACTTTTTCCTGGGTTGAACTGGCAACAGATCATACAGGTACGGACCTTTTGTTTGGCTGCTGCTCGTAAATGTTTATTGAACCAAATGTGTTGAATGCTATCTAGCATAGCTTTTTCTCCTAGATGTGCTGGACTATGGATAGTGTTAATAATGACTTGGACCATTGAATCAGGGAGGAACCATACAGACTTTTCCTTCATCATCCATCCTTGGTCCGTTTGGATCCCTCCTAATTCAGTCCATTTCTTTATTTCGTCTGGTGTAGCATGTGTCTGTATGTCAATTACGTCAAGGGTAGGATCTTTAACTGTCATACAATGTGTCGGCATCGGGACTATTGTCTTTGTCATGTCGGATGTTTGGGTTTGAGCAGTCTGTTTAGCTGTTCTGTCGGCTAGATCATTGCCTTGAGAAATGATATCAGTAACTTTCGTATGAGCTTTACATTTCATAATTGATATTGCAGTAGGTAGATGTATTGCATCTAATAAGGCATGAATGAGGGGTCCGTGCTGAATGTGGGCACCGTGGTAAGTTAAATAACCTCTCTCTCGCCACAGCACGCCGAAGTCATGTACAACTCCGAATGCATAACGTGAATCAGTGTATATGTTGACTTTTTTATTTGTGGCTTGAATACAGGCTTGTGTCAGAGCGATGAGCTCTGCGGCTTGAGCTGACAAAGTATTTATACGATTAGTTTCAATGACTTCAGTATCTGTTGTGACTGCGTAAGCAGCCACTAATTCTCCTGTATTTGTTCTCATACATGAACCATCTACATACAATGTCAGGTCTGGGTCTGACAATGGGACATCGGTTAAGTCTTGTCTGGGTTTCGTCGTTATAGTAATAACTTCAATACAGTCATGGGCTAGTGGGTCTGTTCCGGTTACTGGCAAAAGTGTGGCAGGATTCAATGTGTTACAGCGTCTGATTTCTATATGTGGCTGGAACAATGTAAGTTCGTACCCTGTAAGTCGCGCTATAGTCAAGTGTTGTGTTTGCGTTCTATTTACAAGAACCTCTACTGCATGTGGTACTTGAACTGTCAATGGATGTCCTAACACTATGGCATCGCTTTGTCGTATTGCTAAAGCTGTCGCTGCCACTGATTTCAGGCACGCAGGCAAAGCCTGAGCTACTGGATCTAATGTGCTAGAAAAATAAGCACATGGTTTGTGTGCTCCTGCTTGTTCCTGTGTGAGTACTGACAGGGCAGTACCTTCGCGTTCTGTAACAAAGAGTGTAAAATGTTTTCTGTAACATGGCGTTGCTAAAACAGGTGCTTGACATAAAGCTTTCTTTAGGCTTTCAAAAGCTTGTGTATGTTCCTGGGTCCAAGGGAGAACAGTCGATGTGGCTGCCTCCTGGGTTGTCAACTGAATGAGTGATTTTGCTAGAAATGCATACTGGGGAATCCACTGTCTACAATATGAAGTGAGGCCTATAAAAGCCCGCACCTCCTTTTGTGTCTTGGGTATTGGCATGTTAGCTATTAACTGAATGCGGTCTGGTGTAAGCTGCCTTCCCTCCTTGGACAGCGAGTGACCAAGGTAAATAACTCGCTGGACACAGAATTGCAGCTTAGAAGGGGACACCTTGTGCCCCTTTTCGGCTAGAAATTGTAAAACTGTCAGTGATGCTTTTTCACATTCGGGTTCGCTTCGGGCGGTGATCAGCAGATCATCGACATATTGAAGCAAGGCAGTGTTAACTGGCATGTGGATACTGTCAAGTTCTCGTTTCAGTGCTTGGCTATAGATGCTGGGGCTTTCTGTAAATCCTTGAGGTGCGCGTGAGAATTTAAAGCTACGTCCATTTAAACTAAATCCGAACAAATATTGGCTTTCCGGATCTATTGGGACGCTGAAAAAGGCATTCTTGAGATCGATTACAGTAAAGAATGTCGCTTCGGAATCAATAGCTGTCAGTAATGACGAGATATCTGGGACCACAGGAAATTGTGGCACAATGCATTTGTTTAATTCGCGCAGATCAATAACCAATCGATATACTGGCGGGGCCTTTGGATCTGTTCGTTTAAGAATCGGAATTATTGGTGAATTACATACATTGGAGTCTGTTTCCACAACCACTCCTTGGGCAATGAGCTCGTCAATGATTTGTAGTAAAGCCACTACAGCATCTGGTGGTAACTTGTATTGTCGCATTCGTGGTAGTACCACTCCTGCCTTTAATGTGACTCGATATGGTGTAATATTCATGCAACCAACATCAGTAGGGCCTTGTGCCCATAGATGTGTAGGTAAAGTCTGTAGTCGGGGATCCATGTCTCTAGATACATAGTGACCTTTAAAATCACGTAAAAACAATCTTACTCCTTCCGGAGAACAACATATTATAGCTCCTAGAGCTTTCAATGTTTTTATTCCTAACAGGTTTTCTGGACATGATTTAGTAAGCAATAAATCTGTAGTTCGGGTCAAAGGTCCTATCGTAAGTGGGAGAGGCTGTGACACTTCATTAACAATAGGTTTTCCTGAAAAACCAAGGGAAATATTCTGAGAGCCTGAGAGGGGTGCCCCTGGAACTTCACTACGTTTTATGGTTGTTCGACTTGCCCCTGTATCGAGTAAAAATTTTCTGTCTTGGCCTAATAATTCACTATGTACATAAGGTCCTTCTTGATCTACAGGGATCTCGATAAGGGGTAAGTCAACTTCCCTCTCTAGGCTGGTTCATGCGTATCGTTGATAATCAGGATAGTCGTACTGTGCGGTCTGGTACAGTTGTCGTGTCGTGGTTTGTGTGGCAGCAACAGGCAGCGCTGGTGCAGCTGGCACAAACTGTATAGACTGTTGTGAAGCTGGCATGGACTGTGCATGCTGCGGAGCTCCTTGTTCATTCTGGTCCTGTCTAGGTGGCCGTGATCTTTCTTGTGTTTTACCTATGGCGATATTATGTTTCAAAACTGGACAATCGTGTACGTAATGACCTGGCTTTTTACAATAATTGCATGTCCCTTTTACAGGTCCGGCTGAATCACCGGAATGTGTCATACCCTTTTTATGTCCTTCAGCTGGAACTGTCTGAGAGACTAGCATTTTCATTTTCGTGTCTTTCATGCGTCTGTGTTCATGTTCTTGTTCCTCTCTAATTCTATTGTGATGGTATTGTAACATTTGTAACATTTGTGATGGAGTGTTACCTTGCCAGGTACTCTCGAATTTTAATACTCTATTCTTTACTTGGGGCAGGGCATTTTCCACTAATTTTGTTACAAACAGATGTGGGTATGATTCGCTACTTGCTTTTATGCCACTATTTATACCAAAACATTTTTCAAATCGGGCATAGTAATCACTAGTGTCTTCATCTTGCTTCTGTTTACAGGCTGAAATTGTACCCCAATCTTCCTTTTTCGTAGTTAATAAACGTGGCAGTACCTGTACTAATAAACCTGGTAGTGCTTTAGTTTTATCCCCGAGTCCTGCTCCTGCAGTTCGGGCCTTTTCTTCTGCTTCTAATACTGACCATTCTATCTTTTGGTCTCCTACCTCCCACTCTTTTTCCCTAAGTTTCTCATAAATGCCAGCAGGCATCAATACCTTTAATATTGTCATAATGTCGGGATAGGTATACTCTCCCATGAGTAACATGTCTTTAATTTCTCGGTGAAAACCCGCTGGATCTTTGTCATGACTGGGTACCACTTTCTTCATTTCTAACAATTCTATTTTTGATATGGGCGTATATACAAATACGCGCTTAAACTCGTTGTCCTCGCCCTTTATTGGGTGCACTTCTCGTAAGGGATTCTGTCTATCCATGTAATACGTGGTTCTTTCCTTGATGGGCAATGAGACACGGTCTGAACATACAAAAAGAATATACTGCTTTCTTGATTCTAGAATTTCTTTAATTAATTTAGTACCTGAACCTCTCCATCTATTCATGAGTAATTCAGTCAATATATCAGGTAAGGGACCAGGATCTGAATGTTGACTCTGATATAGTATAATGAGTTGTTGAATCATATAAATCCCAGCTAAACGCTGTTCATCTGGGGTGAGATTCAAAAATGTGCGTGCTACTGTATAATCACTATATTTTCCGGGACTGTCAACCCAATGGACAGCTGACCTGGCTAATTCTTGTTCATCCATAGAATCGAGAAAATGATAACCCCTTCGTTCTCGGAGTAGTTTGTCGGCGGTTTGGAACGAATGCTCGTTAGACCTTATATGGACTATGGGTGTTGGGAAACCCCTGTTATTGTCTGGACATGTCGGACGTATCGGGTCAATAAGACATCTATTACTATTACAAGATCTTCCTTTACCTACATAGGCTATGGTGTCTGACTGTCCTGTGGGCAGTCCTGATCCTTCTTCCTCGTTTTGTTCGCACTCGTCTACCGCTAATCTTTCTTCGTGTAGGCGTTCTATTTCTTTACGGATCTTTCGGCACATGGCTATTATACAATTCTGCTTATCATGTCTTCCTTCTGATATATTCTGGCTCCATCTGGTAAGAATTTGCATTGCTTCCGGGTCTACCCCTGGTCGGTCTTGATTTCTGATCACACAATTTATAAGGAAACGCAACAGTTCCCCCTGTATTTCCACTTTCTGGTATTCCATAGCTCTGTTAATACATTCTGGATCTCGCCCTGTTTGGACAAAATGGTATATTTTATCTAGATGCGCAGTCATTCCTGGTAATTTCCCTAAGTACACTGCGGCTCGTCTGATACGTAATGATGCTAGGGTCATTTCGTCCTCTTTTCCGGGCACAGGGTCATATCTACAATCTATAAGAAGTTCCTTAAGCGTACGGGCATTTATGAGTTTGGGTGTACGTGAATGTGCTGACTCTTGAAAAGTAAGTTTATTTATTCTGGGTGGCGTAGAAAAGATGTTGCTAGCACCTCCCGTAGCCCCATCTGGGGTGTCGGGCGTGAAAGGATTCGTCGAACGTGACACAGCAACTATAGGTGTGGACACAGCTATAGAAGCAGCTGTGGGAACAGATGTAGAAACAGATGTGCTTGCCGGAACTCGTTGCTGTAGAGATACGGGTACCGGATCTTGGCGTTGAACCTCCCTGATAGGTGGTCTATGTGGGGCGGAATTAGCATACTCGGGAGCTGCGTCATCTAAATATGAGGAAAGAAAAACATCTTCTGCGGTTCTAGGATGCCCCTTAGGATGTACCTTTATTGGGAATAATGGGGGTGGCAAGTCTTTCGGTATCTCTGGAGTAGCCTTAGGTAATCCTTCGGCCAGAAGGGGATACATACCATTCATAAGGGCATTTCTTTGTCTGTCTACTTGTTCTGATTTCACTCGGATACCTTCCTCAATTAATAGATTTTCTCGGACTTCATTAGAATTCTCTTTACTCTTCTCTTCCTGTCTACGTGCTTTTTCTGTTCGTCTATGTGATTCTTTACGCCATAATTCAATGGCGTCTTTCTGTGATTGTCTAGCTTTCTTTTTCCATAATTCTTCCTCTACTTTCACGATGCACTCTGCATCCCAGGTCCCCGCTGCGGGCCACCTCTGACTTTCTGGTAATTCCTTGGTGTAGTCTACCCATAAATCAAGAAATAATATAGCGTCTAAGCCATGTTTATGATACATGAAGTACCCTGGAGTGTCCCTAGGAGGAATAGGAACGGCTTCTTCGAGTACCCCTTTTCTTGTAGTGATCTGTCTTAGTTTCGAAAAGAGCGGCATATTGAGAACTGATCCGATACTTAATCTTGAACACACTTAGTACAAAAGCACAATAATGAACAACCATTCATACCACAATATGCAGAACGTACTTAAAACATTTAACATTTAACATTTACCTGAACAATGAACAATGATGACGATCTAAGGAGAACTTAAATCACTAAACATAATACTCGACATTAACTGAATTATATACTTGATATACTGCTAAACAGTACAGATACACTGCTGAAACAGTGCAGACCGGATTTGTGTACCCAAACCCGTCTTGACCGGCACAAACTATGTGCACGTCAGAAAGCCTCCCCAGTAATGGTACTCACCGGGTAGCTCGGAAACGGAAGGCCTCGGAAACTCGACTGAACTTGAACCGGACTGGACTCGACTCGAACGCTTCGGACACTGGACTCGACTTGGGACTTCGGAAACTGGTGGGCCTCTGTATACCTCGGATCTTGCTCTCTCAGCTAGGCTCTGGTCGGGATACTTCGCACTTCTCACCGCCTCGTCTGGGTGTTGATCGCAGCCTCAGTCGCCCCCGCTTGACCGGAGGGAGACACAGGAAATCCTGCTGGTACGCGTTATTGTCCGTCCAGCTGTGGCAGGAGACCGGGCCTGCAACTCACCGCCGGCGCGTGAGATGAGAAAGTGTCCCTGTTCGGGCGCCATTCATGTGGTAAATAATTTTCATTACCTGGACTTAATTTGATACGGAAACATAATAAAACAGCTCAGTAAAATGAGAGGCAGAATCCGTGGTATTAGAGGTTCGGAATGGGCTTTATTCCAATGATCGATTATAATCGGTTGCTCCAAGTTCCGTCACCACGAAGGTTCAGGAAGTGAAGTACATACATTATTGACAAGAAAATGACTTTTATAGAACATACATTACAATGAAGCGAATACAGTAGGCGTAACAATTGATAAGGAAAATGACGATTCATATGCGTAACCGAAAATGGGTGTAATAAGGAGTAAAAAGGAACATAATTGGTTATGATGTCATATATAGGTGGATCTATAAGATAATACTTGGCATAGATGCGCGCGCAGCAGCATGACGTGTGATTGACGTGCAACTAGGGGGTGAAGGGGACTTGACATTTAGCTCTACATGTGGAGACGAAAAGTCTGGGGGGTCAAGTCAACCTAATCCCAAATCATATCTAACATCCTATGTTTAAAGAACTATGTTATCCACAAAAGAAGGACTCTTGGACAAAATCTATTCTATACTGACTGTGCGTGCGTGTACAAGCGTCTAAGTGTCTACACTAAATGCGAGGGGGTAGGAATATTCCATGGTAACAGGACTATGAATTACTTGCATAAAGACAGAGAAGCCGAGCCTTTGCTCGGTAGCTGGAAGAATGTTTACTTAAACTACTGGACAGGAATGCATCGGCTGAGGGGCGAAGCAGATAACTTGAAGGTGAAATACAGTTCTTGGCAGGCAGCAAGCTGATGTCAGGCTTCGTGAGCCGCGCAGAGAATGAGACAAAGTTCATGGTCACAGATGCAGGCTCAGACTGGAGTTTTCAGAGGCAGAAGGCAAGAAGAGTTCGATGACAGAATCAGGGCCTACTTGCCTGGACTGTAAAATGGCATAAGTGAACCATATAAAGGCGGTGGCCTTTCGTACTTAGGAATGGAATATCCGGCCCATTCATGGCGGATCAACAGAGGACATGTTAACGGTGGACGCACATGTATTTGCGTCTTCATAACTGGAACTGGAGGGAGCATACATGTACTTGTAACATGCACATAGAACCGTTGGGGTCCAAGATAGGGGACATAACTGACCAGAAAAATCCATATTTCCACATAGTAGAGAGAGAGTAGTAGAGAGTGTAGTAGAGAGTGAGTAGTAGAGAGTAGTAGCGAGTGAGTAGTAGAGAGTGAGTAGTAGAGAGTGAGTGGTAGAGAGTAGTAGAAAGTAGTAGAGTGAGTAGTAGAGAGTGAGTAGTAGAGAGTGAATAGTAGAGAGTAGTATAGAGTGAGTAGTAGAGAGAGTAGTAGTAGACAGAGAGTAGTAGAGAGTAGTAGAGCGTGAGTAGTAGAGAGTGAGTAGTAGAGAGTGAGTAGTAGAGTGTAGGAGAGTGGCATCGACTGCATAGTTGCCCCCAACGTTTTGCTGATGTTTTGACTGTTTTTATGACTTTAGCCAGGCTGTGGCCCTGCTATCCAGGACCCCAGCCTATCTGCTTCCTCTGTTAAACGATGTGAGTACCCTAGGTACCAACCAATTGGATGCTGAGGGTGCCCTGCCAGTCCCTTGTAGATGGTACCCTAGGTACCCAGGGCATGGGTCCCTCAGTAGGCCTACCAGGGCTGCAGCACTTATTGTGCCACCCTGGGACAGCCATACAAACTGACACCACCAGACCACTACTGTAGTCTGGGTAGGGTGGTGCTAGCACCCCTTACAGGGATGTAGGTACCCTATATCCCACATCATTACAACACACATACTCTCATAGGTCACCCCTATGGCAGGCCCTGGTAATCCTACAGGGCTGGGTGCTGAGGTATGTGTGAGGGGGGACCCCTACCTGAGTAGGGCCTCTCTGCAACCTTCGTAAAATCGTTACTGGGTTGTTTGTAGTGTAGCCATACCATATACTCTTAACCGCATTATAAGTGAATTGCGTCATCGCAATAACTTGAGAATGGCTACACAGAACCATATCGTGTTTGGTGTCAAACATGTAGGAATCATACCCCCAGTCCAGCCATGGGCATAAGGGTACGATTCCCCCTTGCTAGAAGGGCGATATGGGAAAAGCGGTAGAATTTAGACACCAATTTAAAAGTGCACAAGTTACACAAAATGGCTACTGCCCGCCACCTACACGACCCTGGCTGGCCGTTGCTGGGGAAAACCCCAGCCTCGCCAGCTGGACAATAGGGCTCCTGTGGCAGGGAGGTGCTAGCATCTCCCCAGACAGGATAATGTGGATTGGAACAGGGTGGGTGCACCAAATGTCCTTTCAGAGTTGCACGTAGGCAGCTGCAGAGACCTAATTCTGCATACACCGCTTGGAACCGGTTCAGGGGCATCCTGCCCCTCGCCCAGGCGGGAAACACACCCTTTCCCGCCTCACCAGCCATTGGTGGACACTACTCTGGACACTCCCCTATTCTGGGGGATAAAGGTGAATAACGTGGCCCCAGAGCCTCAGATTACTTTGGAACTTTACAGAACCGACCTTCGACGAGCTGCTGCCCAGCTGACTGAAGAAATCTCCCTTGGGATAAAGGAGTTATCCCCCTGCTTGGCAGGCACCTGAAACACTGCAAGTGACCCGGTTGGAACTTCGCTGCTCTCACGAACTTTGAAGTCTTCCAGAACCCTTGAGGTGGGTTTCCAGCGCATCCCAGAGGCCAGTGAGTGTGCTCAACGAGTTTGGGCACCGTGGACCGCGTGGGTGCCGAGATCCCCAATACCCCGAGACCCCGGCCTCTTCTTGCATAGCACACGACCCTGACCAGTGGGGAAGTTGTGCTTTGGCCCGTTTACGAGCCAACCACTCTACAGCAATTGTGCCAAAGACCAGCGCCCTAGCCCCCTCCGGTGGCCCGTGGGTGCCCTTTTACGCACTCCAAATTGCCGCCTCCCGCGGTCCCTTGTCTCTCGACTTGTGGGCCCTAGCGGAGGTCTACCTTTGAAAACAAGAGTTCCCCTGGTTGCTCCAGGCCTGCTCTACGCTCTCTCCAAGGAGAGCACCCTCACACCTCATGGGTCTGCACCAGCAGCTGCTTTGTTCATCTCGCGTGGGTTACGGTTCCCAAGGCTTAGTGGATCCAATCGGGACACTAACACCGCAGCGACCCTCATCCGACGTGGGACAGTCGCCCTCCAGAAGCTGGCCTTCCTTGAAGCCTCCCGGAGCCCGTGACTGCAGAGCCAAGCTGCACCCATCTCTACCTAAAGCACCCGACATCCACGAGCTCCTTCCTGTGAGCTCCCTGGTCACTGTGCCGTGACCCAGACTCTGTCCCCTCTGCTTTCAGGTTCTTCTCTACATTTTCTACATCTTAGATCTTCACGACATCATCGACGCTTTTGGCTAGCAGCAGTGTGGACTACTTTTCCATTGAAAATCAGCCCGCGACCCGACACCAGAATCGACCTATGCACCCGGCTTCCCTGGGGCAGGTAACAGTGGTACTTCGGTACTCCCGTGGTGGTGAGCTCTCCAAAGCCTTAAGTCTCAAGCCTTAACTTTGTACTCCTGCTAGAAGTGTCTTTAATCTTTAAATATTCAACCGTGACATTCTCCATAGACTAACATTGCGATCCCGATAGCAACTTCTTGTGCAGCACGCGTCTCCCGTGGGTCCCCTTCCTCTTAACAGTGGGTGGATTCTGAAGGGGCAAGCGATCCTGAATGCCCTAGGCATTGTCTGTAGAATTGTCGTGGTTCTTATACCACTATTTTAGTATATGGTTTGGTCCCCCCCTGGGGCCCATTGATTTCTGTGCTATTTATTGTGTTTATAAATGCTTGTTTGAAGTGTAACTTTGCCACTAGTCACATAAAGTGACTGTGGGATTCTGTCTAGAATAAATACATATATTTTATATATATACTTGTGTGGGCTACTCTTTCATTTGGTTATTCAAGAGGTTATTATGGTAAAACAATAAGCTTAACACTCCTTCAAGACTTAGCCTGAAGGCTGCTCTCCACAGCTACCACTAGGATAGCTTTCTTTAAAGGTTGTCTTAAACCTATCATCAATAAGAGTCGAATTGGACTGGTGCAAGGTGTCCCTATAACTAGGAACAGCATATGCCAGGCCAACTTCTCACATAGAGAATAGTAGCGAGTGAGTAGTAGAGAGTGAGTAGTAGAGTAGTAGAGAGTGAGTAGTTGAGAGTCAGTGTCAGTCAGTCAGTGTCAGTCAGTCAGTCAGTGTCAGTCAATCAGTGTCAGTCAGTTAATCAGTGTCAGTCAGTGTCAATCAGTATCAGTCAGTGTCAGTCAGTCATTGTCAGTCAGTCAGTGTCAGTCAATCTGTGTCAGTCAGTGTCAATCAGTCAGTGTCAGTCAGTCAGTGTCAGTGTCAGCTAGAGCAGCTCTGCTGACCTAGTTCTCTGGCTCTGAAGCAGCTCTGCTGACCTGGTTCTCTCTCTCTAAAGCAGCTCTGCTGACCTGGTTTCTCTGGCTCTACAGCAGGTCTGCTGACCTGGTTCTCTGGCTCTAGAGCAGTTCTGCTGACCTAGTTCTTATGCTACAGAGCAGCTCTGCTGATCTAGTTCTCTGGCTCTACAACAGCTCTGCTGACCTGGTTCTCTGGCTCTAAAGCAGCTCCGCTGACCCAGTTCTATGGCTCTGAAGCAGTTCTGCTGACATGGAGCTCTGGCTCTAGAGCAGCTCTGCTGACCTGGTTCTCTCCCTCTAAAGCAGCTCTACTGACCTGGTTTCTCTGGCTCTGCAGCTGCTCTGCAGACCTGGTTCTCTGGCTCTAGAGCAGCTCTGTTGACCTGGTTCTTAGGCTCTAGAGCAGCTCTACTGACACGGTTCTCTGTCTCTAAAGCAGCTCTGCTGACCTGGTTCTATGGCTCTAAAGCAGCTCTGCTGATTTGGTTCTCTGGCTCTAGAGTAGCTCTGCTGACCTGGTTCTCTGGCTCTAAAGCAGCTCTGCTAACCTGGTTCTCTGGCTCTAAAGCAGCTCTGCTGGCCTAGTTCTCTGGCTCTAAAGCAGCTCTGCTGACCTGGTTCTCTCCCTCTAAAGCAGCTCTGCTGACCTGGTTTCTCTGGCTCTACAGCAGCTCTGGTGACCTGGTTCTCTGGCTCTAGAGCATCTCTGCTGACCTAGTTCTTAGGCTCTAGAGCAGCTTTGCTGACCTGGTTCTCTCGCTCTACAGCAGCTCTGCTGACCTAGATTTCTGCACTCACGATGCGCGCACCCGACTTCGCGAAAATATATTTAAAAATAGTATAAGTTTATTATAAGTACAAATAAATTATTTTGATGAATATCTTACATAATCTCTTGCCTTAATATGTATATTAAAGACACATACATATCATTTTGGAACATAATTTTTTTTCACGGGAGTCGCGTACCCAGCACGCCCCAGCACGTATATGATGTCACGTGGGACCCGCAACCGCGCAAACATCTTGTACCGTAATGCGCATGTGTCGCGAATGCGCGGGAGCAGGAGTCGCAGACTGGTCGCATACCAATCGCGCATATCACGTGATATTAAATGTATATGATGTAACTGAAAAACACGCAGCCGTCGCACTCCATACGTGGATCCTTCATGACTTTTCTAAAATGGCGGCTAGAATGCGCGCACCCACCGTGATGTGTATACTTTGAGTGCGCGACTCCAAAAAAAATTGGATTTTTTTTTTAAAGAAAATAATATACATATATTAAAATAAAAAATGGAAACAAGAACATTAATCAATATTTCAGTTTTAATAAAAATAAAAAAAGTGCAATTTTCATAAAAATATATATTGTTATTTAATGAATAAAATATTTATAAATAGTTAAAAAACTGTAGAAAATCAGTACAAATAAATAGATATAACTACTATCACACTTAAAAGTTAGCATTTAAAAAACCTTTGAAATTCACTGAAAACAAACATAGGTTTCAGAGACGTTATAGTTATTAATTAGCATTTAAAAAACCTTAGAAATTCACAGAAAAAACCATAGGTTTCAGGGGTGTTATAGTTAGCTGCCCATTTCACTCATACAAAACCATAGAAATTCCTCCGTTATAGTTAGTTCTGCTAACTATAACTCACGCGCCCGCAATGCACTGCTGATGATGTCACATATTGCATCATTCATTACATGGTCAGTGACATCACTGATGACATCACTGATGACATCTCAAATGACATCACTGATGACATCATCCACTTGACAATCTGAAACACCTCATCATACACTAGTATAACCTTTCATCACTCACTGTAAAATACAGAGTACCATATTTGAAACCATTGACACACCAATACCAGTTACTACATACCCACTCACTGATTCCTAAGTCTACACACACAACTACCCATTTAACAACAGAATCATCTATACATGCAGTCATTAATTAATAGAACACTATCAAGTGCACTTATACACATAAATAGACATTGACACATCAGCAGTCATCTTAGTCGGTTATGCAGTCATCCTACTCACTCATGAAAAAAATGTATCGCACTTTAAATTTACTCACTTACACAATTATCCAACAACACCTCATTTATTCAAACACATAGTAACTCATCGTTAATATGTTAAAAAAGCACCATTACAATTATACACTCATTCATATAGTTACTCTCACAATCACTGACACTCACACATACTTATTTATATACACCAACTCTCACATACAATGCCTTTTATTTTTTTACTTTGTTGAAGATGTACAACTAAAACATATATTCGCTCACCAACACACAAATAAATACACTCAGTCACCCAAAAAACTGTTTCCACATGCACTCTTAAACCCATAGACCTAGTCAATCAACCATTCATACATCCATGCATAGAGTTACACACACCCCGTCCAACCACACACAAACTCAGTGTCCCATACAAATACTCACCCAACTAATCAATAACTAATATACACACCCATGTAGTTAGTGACCAACTGATGCAGCATGTTATACAACAACAGAGACAGTGCGGCACACATTCACATAGTTTAGTTACTAATCCATGTATTAAGTGAGACACTTTTAATTACTCACTTAAAAAGACAGTCAGACAGCTACTAAATCCTCCATCCAGTTATATATCCACTCAATCTTCAATACAGATTGGTATATATATAATACATATTTAAATTTCAAACTAAACCACATTCAGTGGATGATGTTATCAGTGATATCATTTGAGATGTCATCAGTGATGTCATCAGTGATGTCACTGACCATGTCATGAATGATGTAATATGTGACATCATCAGCAGTGCATTGCGGGCGCGTGAGTTATAGTTAGCAGAACTAACTATAACGGAGGAATTTTATTGGTTTTGTATGAGTGAAATGGGCAGCTAACTACAACACCCCTGAAACCTATGGTTTTTTCTGTGAATATATATATATATATATATATATATATATTATTTTTTTCACTGAAAAAAACAAAGGTTACAGGGACGTTATAGTTAGGTTCTAAATTTACTCACACAAAACCATAGAAATTCAACAGTTATAGCTACGGTTAACTCAAGTAACCATAATGCACGCCTCCGCCATGCACAGTTTTCTCAGCAATAATTTTATTTCAAATGTTGCAGTGATAATATCAATAATGCCATAGAAGGTGTCATCAATGAAGTAATATATGGAGCAATTAGCTGTGCATGGTGAGGGCGTGAGTTATAGTTACCTTAGGGCGCAAGTTATAGTTACTTGAGTTAATCATAACTATGACTGCTAAATATCTATGGTTTTGTGCCAGTAAATTCAGAACCTAACTATAATGTCCCTGTAACTTTTGTTTTTTTCACTGAATTTGGATGGCTTTTTTAGCACACACGTTAATATAACCAGCACCGTGTGCAGCCTTTGGCCGTTTGTGGCAGGAGTTTAGCCGAAGGGCCTAGCCAACCCTGCTGCATGCACCCAAACCCAAGCTGCGCACGCCTTAGGCCATGCGCAGCATGGGGTTGGATGCAGTGGGTGGGTGGCGTTTTATTCTTCATTTTTCTGTGGATTTGTGGATCGACGAACTGGACAGAAAAAGAACTGGACATTTTTCTGCCGGACGCCTCTCCTGTGTCCTATGGGTTCAGGATATGTTTATCCTGACCCCTTATATGTTTTTGCACTCTCCTTTTCTCACTCCCTCAGCCAATGCGACAAACAAAATGCTGTCCGCAACTTTTCTGTCATGTTGCAACATGCCAGTCAGGGCCTTGCCCGAATTCAGATATCTGCTGGAGGATCCACAGCCCTAGATGTCTATATTTTTTACTTTTAGTATCTCTCAAACTACTGGATGGATTTACACCTAATATCTGAAAGTGTGAGCTACCTAACCAAATCTAGCTTTCTGCCAAATTTGGTTTTATTTCGCTCAGCACTCCGGCTAAAGTCGTATTCAAAGTATGCAAAATCCCCTAGACATAACATGGGGAAAAAGGATTTTGGGGACCCCCCCCACCTTATTCTTGGTTGACGGATCACCCCGTAACTTTCAACACAGCACAGCAGCTGAATTGACTGAAGTATACATTTTGAAGATTTCATGAACATTCACCAAGTGGCACCAAAGTTATTGACCAAATAAAAAAAGTAGCTTATATATATATATATATATATATATATATATATATATATAGAGAGAGAGAGAGAGAGAGAGAGAGAGAGAGATAGAGAGAGAGAGAGAGAGAGAGAGAGAGAGAGAGAGAGAGATACTTTCCACAAAAAAAGGTTTGGACAACTCCTTCCTGAAGTGGTTTAGGGTGAGAAAAAGGGGGGGGGGGGAGGCGCAAAACGCCTTTCTCCCCACAGGATGGACAACAATACAGCCAAAACTGCTGAACAGAATTACACCAAATTTGGCAGAAAGCTATATCATCATCTAGAGAGCGTGTAAATCTGTTAAGTAGTTCTCTAGAAATTAAGTTTAAAATGTATGTATATATAATGACATGGTGTGTTCGTGTTACAACCGCGGTACCACAAACTCAAAACATGTGATCTGATTGTCTGGCCACAACCTGAAGAAATGTTGCTGCTGCCATTTTTCAGAATCAGCTCCCATCAGTCCCCGTGTCGTAAGAAATAAAAAATAGTAAGGGATAAGGATGCAGGTTAGGGGTACCCTGATCTACTGAGCCAATGTGTTGGGTCCCAGAGGGAACCCCCGCATCGAGCTCAAACTAAAAATATTGTTTTTTGCATTGCTGCAGTACTGCAGTACTACTGTAATGCTCAGTGCAGCCCCTATGAAAATCTGCAGAAGTACTGCTGTACTGTGAATGAAAAGATAGTGGGGGTCTTGGGGTGTTGCAGGAACATGGGGGTTGTTCAGCAACTGTTGGAGGGGGCACCCTTTAAGTGTTTGGGTTCCCACTGGGGGGGGGGGGCGGGGTTGGGCACATGTTTCGCCTTGCGCCTGGGTTGGGCGCAGAGGTGATGATTTCCCACAAACTCAGACCAGTTTCCAACCCCACACTGTGCAATGTCTTCCGAATTTGGTATAGTAAGGCATGCTATAAAAAGTATATAACTTTATGTTAAAAAAAACCTAGGAATTCACTGAAAAAACTAAGTTTAAAGGGGCATATTATCAAGGACGGCGTTAAAATTATCACCGGTTTAGTGGCAGAAAACTGCTGCTAAACCGGCGATAATGGGCTTGATAATATGCCGTGGACAGTTCCAATAGAAGGCCATGTTCACACCAGAACATGGACTTCTATTGGAATTCTCAAGGGCATATTATTAATCCCATTATCGCCGCTTTAGCGGCAGTTTTCTGCCGCTAAACCGGCGATAATTTGTAACGCCGTCCTTGATAATATGCCCCATTGTGACTTTATAGTTTGGTATGGTAATAATATCTTAGTTTACATTTTTAAAAAATCCTTAGAAATTCGCTGAAAAGAAGGTTAAAATAACATTATAATTAGGTGAAAATGTCTGTTAAAACTAACATTTCAAACTTAAAGACCACTGAAATTCACAAGTTATAGGTAACTGAAGTAACATATTACACTCATGAGATACTCTACGTAAAATGACATCAATAATGAAAACACTGGCGGGTATGAGTTACAGTTACTTCAGTTAACTATAACTGGTGAATTTTTTATCTATATATATATAAATAAAGGACACTGTACGACCGTGTGTGGCGCTTCACTCTTTGGGCTCTTTCATGTGGATATATAGCGGCCTCACCCAGTGTCGCGAGGTGCCCCGCCGCTGACGAGCGGCTCCAACGTGTTAGAAATAATTACAACGTGCAAGGAACGGCGTAACCGATTTTGCTGTTGAACAAACTACATCAACCACAATGCTGTGTCAGTACACGCCCTGGGGCGTGACTATAAATCAACGCTGTAAGTGCGGCAGAAGACTTGGCAGCTGTGCCTCTCTGTGCCAGTGAGCAAGGGCTAGGAAGCCCGAAACATGTTTGGCTGTAAACGCTGAAGAAGCGATGCTGTTTTCTCTGCAACCTGCCAAATAAAAAGGACACTATACGACCGTGTGTGGCGCCTCACTCTTTGGGCTCTTTCATGGTGATATATAGCGGCCCGCCCAGGGTCGCGAGGTGCCCCGCCGCGTACGAGCGGCTCCAACATGTTAGAAATAATTACAACATGCAAGGAACGGCGTAACCGATTTTGGCTGAGTTCACTGGCAGGGATCCAGCGTTACTTCTGTCAGCAACCCACTAGAGGACTTTTGAAATCAGTGGAGGGGTCTTGCTGTTGTACAAACTACATCGAACACAATGCTGTGTCAGTACACGCCCTGGGGCGTGACTATAAATCAACGCTACAAGTGCGGCAGAAGACTTGGCAGCTGTGCCTCTCTGTGCCAGTGAGCAAGGGCTAGGAAGCCCGAACCATGTTTGGCTGTAAACGCTGAAGAAGCGATGCTGTTTTCTCTGCAACCTGCCAAATAAAAAGGACACTATACGACCGTGTGTGGTGCCTCACTCTTTGGGCTCTTTCATGTGTATATATTGTGGCCCCGCCCAGGGTCGCGAGGTACCCCGCCGCGGACGAGCGGCTCCAACGTGTTAGAAATTACAGCGTGCAAGGAACGGCGTAACCGATTTTGGCTGAGTTCACTGGCAGGGATCCAGCGTTACTTCTGTCAGCAACCCACTAGAGGACTTTTGAAATCAGTGGGGGGGTCTTGCTGTTGTACAAACTACATCGACCACAATGCTGTGTCAGTACACGCCCTGGGGCGTGACTATAAATCAACGCTGCAAATGCGGCGGAAGACTTGGCAGCTGTGCCTCTCTGTGCCAGTGAGCAAGGGCTAGGAAGCCCGAAACATGTTTGGCTGTAAACGCTGAAGAAGCAATGCTGTTTTCTCTGCAACCTGTCAAATAAAAAGGACACTATACGACCGCAGGTGGCGCCTCACTCTTTGGGCTCTTTCATGTGGATATATATATATATATAAATATATATATATATGAAACAGTTCACCATCCCGTTCTCCGTGATCTCCAGGAAGAAACATAGGTACAGACCACAACGTACTGCAGAAATTGAATAAACATTGCAGACTTTATTCCAGGCACCCTGACATGACGCGTTTCGGTCGTTTGAACACGACCTTGATCACATGTATCTTGATCACATGTATTATCTACTGGCGGTCGCCAGTAGATAGTTTTAGTTAGGACCGTGTTTCCATAGGAAATCTGAAAATTCTATTTTGAATAACTTTGGCGCCGGTTGACGAATCCTCGCGAATTTTTCAAAATAGGTGGGGCGCTCCGCTCCGCTCCTACCCTGAAAGTCTCGGGGTGATTAGTCAAGCTGGGGCCGAGAAAAAAGGGGGGTCCCAAAACGCATTTTCCCCATGCATTTTTCCAGAGGGACCTTTAGTCCAAGGTACAGCCCGAACGGCTGAACAGAATTACTTGAAATTTGGCAGAGAGGTAGTGATCAGGTCAGGGATGTGCCTTTTGAATATCTGGAGACAATCTGTTCAGTAGTTCCTGAGAAAATTTCAGTTAAAAGTACATATATATCTATAGGCGCGCACGGTGACGTGCGCGAGCGCAATTCTGATTGGTTGTTAGATGTCAGTAAACATTCTAATCGCTCGAAATCAGGAAGTGTCGGCCGCCATTTTGTCTCTCGCAGTCTGAGGCAGTGAAAAACAAAGGTGGAGAACGTGAAAAGGGGGCAGGGTGGACAGTTCCTGACCCCCTAGCCTTTGTCAGGGGGTCACTGAAGGACCCCCAAGGGTGAAAAAAACATTTATTTTTTTGACGAAAAAGCGCGGGGTGCGTGCACCGTGCGCGCACGGCACGAACAACGCATCGTGGGTGCTCGGTGCGCGTAGCGCACGGCGCTCCCACAGCGCACGCACGGTGCGTGCACGGTGAAAAACCTGAAAAAAATATATATTAATAAACACATAACTTAGCATTTAAAAAACTGTACAAATTCACTTAAAAAACCATAGGTTTCACACACGTTATAGTTAGGAATTAGCATTTAAAAAACCTAGCAAATTCACTTAAAAAACCATAGGTTTCACACATGTTATAGTTAGCTGGACATTTCCCTCGTAAAAAACCAATGAAATTCCCCCGTTATAGTTAGTGCAGGCAACTATAACTCACGCGACCGCAATCCTCTGCTGAAGACGTCAGATATTACATCACTGTATTCAGACACCTATTTACCCATGTCTTCTTCCATTAATCTTTAGCTATACATATATCACAAATATTTATTTTTCAGAAAGACACATATGTAATCAGTGATGTAATATCTGACATCATCAGCATAGGATTGCGGTCGCATGAGTTATAGTTGCCTGCACTAACTATAACGGGGGAATTTCATTGGTTTTTTACGAGGGAAATGTCCAGCTAACTATAACGTGTGAAACCTATGGTTTTTTAAGTGATTTATATATATATGCACATGGGAAGTCTAATTCGAGATGCACACGAACACAGATGAGCTTTCCCCACAGCTTTATTCGATAAAAACAGTTGCACTCGCCAGTCAATGTAGCATCAGACTGTAATCCGGACGCGTTTCGGGCAAATCCCTTCTTCAGCGGTTTGTCAGTCTAAGAGCACATGTCAGGCCCCATCTTCCTATTTGGCTCTATCGTGTGTCAGTGATTGGCTGCTCGCATTGAGTCAAAATGATGCCTTATGGGATGTGAGGTCCGTACTTTCATCTTGAATAGATGCGCTCTTCCATTCATACTGTAGGCTCTTCATGAGCCCCGGAAAGTGCAGCTGTTTGTAACACACCATCTGTGCCCCACGTTCGGAGCTCTGTGCTCATGGCTCCATGGTCCCCTGCTTCTGAGGCGGTGCAAACTCAGCGGTAGGACGGCCGCTTATAGATTTATGCACATGGGAAGTCTAATTTGAGATGCACACGAACACAGATGAGCTTTCCCCACAGCTTTATTCGATAAAAACAGTTGCACTCGACAGTCAATGTAGCATCAGACTGTATTTCGGACGCGTTTCAGGCAAATCCCTTCTTCAGCGGTTTGTCAGTCTAAGAGCGTATGTCTGGCCCCACCTTCCTAACTGGCTCTATCGTGTGTCAGTGATTGGCTGCTCTGATTGAGGCAAAATGTTGCCTTATAGGAGGTGAGGTCCGTACTTTCATCTTGAATAGATGCGCTCTTCCATTCATGCTGTAGGCTCTTCATGACCCCCGGAAAGTGCAGCTGTTTGTAGTACACCATCTGTGCCCCATGTTCGGAGCTCCGTGCTCATGGCTCCGTGGTCCCCTGCTTCTGAGGCGGTGCAAACTCAGCGGCAGGACGGCCGCTTATAGATTTATGCACATGGGAAGTCCAATTCGAGATGCACACAAACACAGATGAGCTTTCCCCACAGCTTTATTCGATAAAAACAGTTGCACTAGCCAGTCAATGAAGCATCAGACTGTATTACGGACGCGTTTCGGGCAAATCCCGTCTTCAGCGGTTTGTCAGTCTAAGAGCACATGTCAGGCCCCACCTTCCTATTTGGCTCTATCGTGTGTCAGTGATTGGCTGCTCTGATTGAGTCAAAATGATGCCTTATGGGATGTGAGGTCCGTACTTTCATCTTGAATAGATGCGCTCTTCCATTCATGCTGTAGGCTCTTCACGAGCCCCGGAAAGTGCAGCTGTTTGTAACACACCATCTGTGCCCCACGTTCGGAGCTCTGTGCTCATGGCTCCTTGGTCCCCTGCGTCTGAGGCGGTGCAAACTCAGCGGTAGGACGGACGCTTATAGATTTATGCACATGGGAAGTCTAATTCGAGATGCACACGAACATAGATGAGCTTTCCCCACAGCTTTATTCGATAAAAACAGTTGCACTCGACAGTCAATGTAGCATCAGACTGTATTCCGGACGCGTTTCGGGCAAATCCCTTCTTCAGCGGTTTGTCAGACTGGCGAGTGCAACTGTTTTTATCGAATAAAGCTGTGGGGAAAGCTCGTGTTCGTGTGCATCTCGAATTGGACTTCCCATGTGCATAAATATATATATATATATATATTCTAAGACGGATCCCACCAACTGGAGCCGAACTCACAACGGGTGCAGCTGCTCCTGAGGGTAGGTTCACGAAATACATGCCTTGCAGAAAGAAAATTGCAGTGCACTCACGGGGTCACTTTCAAATAGATTTAATCACAGCATAGGCGTTCCAGCTACATTACCTTCCTCAGTGCAATGATTAAAATTACTTGGCACGAACAGTCTCGGTCATTGAAAACTGTCCAATCCCCACTCCCATTGGAGGATTACATTTAATGAGGGACTACATCGTTGTATATCCTCGGGGGCAATGACAGCACAGTGTTTTTATCCATTCTCCCAATGGCACTCACTGTGTTTTTCTCCATTGACAATGATTGTCACGAATGCCACACTACTTCATCTTTCCTCTATGGGTCAAAATCACTGTTAGACTGAAGTTTGACATTTTTGCTCGTCATGGCTCATGAAATGTAATCCTCCAATAAACACATACATATGTATTCTTTTTTTTTGCACAGTGCCAGGCATCACTGTGGTGTGGGTATGGTATGGTTTTCCTGCAACTTTCTATTGGAAACACATTTTTGGAGTTATCTATAAAATTTGGCAGAAGGTTTAAACTATTAGGGGCATATTCTCAAGGAGTTATCGCCACGTTAGCGGCACTTTTCTGCCGCTAATGCGGCAATAATTTTATCGCCCTATTACCAAGCTGTCGCTAACAGCCGTTAGCGACAGTTTATAGGCTAAAACGTTGATTGTAAAGATCGCCACTTCTGTTAGCGATAATTATATGCAGGAGAGGCTTTCCCGTGCAAAAACGGCCGCAAACCCCACTTCTACATACTCACAAGGGAATCCTTGAAGTTCTGAAGACCCAAAAAACTGCCTCTAACTGCAGTTAGAGCCAGTTACCTAAGACCAGAAAATAGCTGGTCTTTCAAATGGGGATAACACTTGGGGCCTCATCTCAGCAGGTTTTGGTGCTGGACAGCGCTGCAAGCAATGTTACAGCGCTGCCCTGCGACAAAACTACAGTGCAGGAATGCGCACCATCAATGAGATAGTGTGCATTCCTGGGCCCCAGTGATGAAAAGTGTTGCAGCGCTGCGACAAGATAGCGTTGGGACACTTCTCACTGTGCCCTTCTTGCGCCAGCATGGAGGCGCTGTATTCACTGGACAGCGCTCCATGACGGAAGTAATGACAGATATGTCACGAATCCTGACATGTCTGTCTGCACTAAAGTCACGCATTGCTGCAGTCGTGTTACAACTATGACACAACTCCATCAATGCATGGGGCCATGCTATCCCTGTGGCACTGCGTCACCGTCACACCTGCCATCAGGCAGGCGGAAGTTACTGACGCAGTGCCGTTCATGAGGGGTGCCCGAATGTCGGCGCTGTTGGAGAGCCATCAGTGGTGGTTGCGCACTATGGTGTCCTCGTTTGGAAGCATTGATGGAGTGTTAGTGCGGAGGGAGTTGAGACGTTCTTCGGTGGCCATGATCTAGCTGCGAGGGGGTGCCATGATGGCGGTGGCGTCCGGTGGGCAAGGTGAAGACGTGATGTTACCAATGTTGGTCAGTTCAGGAGAGTCCGGTGTTGTGGCTGTAGTTGAAGTTCCCGCTGGCGGAGGTGATGTGCTCGACTGTGTGTCCTGCTATGTGACTTGTTGAGGTGACTTGCTGCTTGCGTCCGATGTAGGGGACCTTCCCCAGTAGGGGGTGGTGTTCTGGTCACTGGGGTTGTCCAGATGGAACTTGAGTTCACCGAGTAGGATGACTTTGGTGGATGGGAGACCCTGGGGTGCAATGAGGTCTACAATGGTATTGGAGAATGGGGGGCCATGACCCGGGGGGCCTGCACATGAGGGTGCCGCAGAGGATGTACTTGGGCTTGGTCCGGATCTGGGAGTTGAGGTTGTCCATGGTCACCCTTGGGTCATTAGAGTGCGTTGTCAGTCGGAGGGTGCTTCTGTAGGTGATGGCAATGCCTCCTCCTTGTGGGTGATACTGCAGCCGTCAGTGATGGCGATGGCGATGTCCGGTCCGGAGCAGAGATTGGTCCTGGCAGGCGGGGTGGCGTCCAGGGTTGATGGCGCAGAGGGTGCTGGAGTCGTAGTGGTGGAGTGTCCAAGAGGAAGTCTCCTTGGTGCTGAGCATGGTCCAGGGGCAGATGGATGCAAACGGTGTAGCCTATGGGTTGCCTTTGGCACGGGAGACGACCATTACAACGCAGGCAGTACATCATTAACAACGCAACTCTGACAACGCAGGTGCCTTTACATTGCATTTGATTACAACGCATTGTGAGGTCAGTAATGGGGTAATCAAATGTTTTTCGGTGGGTATGGGTTTCGGATGTCTGAGATGGAAATTGGGGTGTGTTTTGGGGTAAAATGTGAAAATTGGGGTGTGTTTTGGAATAAAATATGAAAATGGGCGTGTTTTCTGGGATAAAATATGAAAATTGGGGTGTGTTTTGAAGTTAAATTTGAAAATTGGGGTGTATTTTGGGGTAAAATATTATTTTTGGGTGTGTTTTGGGGGCTCAAAAAAGTATTCCAGGGTTCATGGTTGGGTTTGGGGCGCAAAGGTTTGTTTTGGGTTGCACTCACTGAAGTGGGAATAGTGATATTTATGTCTCCGCTATACAACACCTACTCTACTGTTGCAATGTGCCTAGTATTAGTATGCATTGGAATGGAATGCGATGTTATGGCATGCGTCACAACTACGTACAGCGGCCGCCATTGAGAAGTGTGGGGAGCTGGACAGCTGTGAGTTGGTAAACGCCGGAAAGAACACTGGATGGGGCGTGGATGCGGGGATGTGTGTGTAAGTGGGTGTTGTAAAAATTTTGAAGAGGGAAGTCTTACCTCGAAGCCGGATTCCGTGTCTTCGTAGCTCCTGCTCTCATGCGTCTGCTTCCAGGAAAAGGAAGTAGGCTCCCTCCCTGAGTCAATCACAATCCTGTGATGCAGAGGTGGGATTGGTAATTGGCAACGGGACAAGTCAGGCAGCCAGGGGCCAGAGGGGTGGGCATGTTCTCCATGCAGGCTGTAATGCAGCCTGCATTGCGAACAGGGAAGTGCGCATGACTGCTTTGGGGGGCCTGAGTGGGCCGACCAAGCAGTCATTGCGCAATTCAGTGGGCATGCCAATCCATCCATGCCCTGCTCCGTGTTTGGAGCAGTCCTACCCACCTTCCCACCCCCTGAGGATACATAGCATGATTACATCAGTTAGTTATCATCATGTGATGATTGTTCCTCTTCTGCACTGCTTGAGGCAGTGGAGCAACGCTCTTCCGCCGTAGCGGAAGAGCCGCCACTGGGGGTGCGTCATCTACGTGTGATAGGCCTGAGCAACTCGCTCTCCTGCGCTACGCATCACAACTTCTCCTTACCTGGACATTGACACTGTGGCGCAATCCACTGCACTCTCTCCAAATCTGTGACTCATCCAGCAGGAGCATCAGTCAGGTGTGATTTTACTAGGCTGGGTACAGCAGTCGCCGCCTAGTCTGCTGGTGGACCTCCCGATGCAGTTGTTGCAGAAGGGCCCCTTAGGCGTGACGTTGCAGCACTCACCCCACACAAGTTTGGCATGGCACAGGGGCCTCACCCTCCACAGCGTACGGCCAGCCCAACATCATGTGGTGGATTGTGGTATGCAATGCGGACCTCACTACGTTGGTGCGCAGGACCGCCTCTACCATAACAGCTCCAAGGGTCTCAAGGCGGGCCTCTCACACAGGTCAGCAACGTGTCTCCATGCGACCTGCCAGACTTCACCACCAGGTACGGGCGATCGCCGCACCTCAATGTCTACCGCCACTGCTCATCGACTCCACAGCTCCTCTACATCCCACTCCAGGTTCCAGCCGCAGGTCCAGCGAGGCATCAAGGCTCTCATCCTGGATGTTGGCTGGCTTGCAGCGGTTGTTGACGTGTGCTGCACTTGGCCCTGGCTGCTCCATTCTGCATGTTTTTGTGTTTTTATGTCTGTTTTCTATTGGAGGTTGACTGCTAGGCTATTTTCTGCATTAGAGGCAAGAAAACGCACGTTGGGCTGACTAACATGAGTTTTCTAGCTGTTAATGGGCATATCGCTAGGTATCGCCCACTAACGCCAAATTTCCTATCGCCATTGCGCTGATGTTAGCAGCAGTTTTCACCATCGTTCCCTGATACTATCGCCATGTAGCAACAGCTTGTTAATATGCCGCTAACATGGCGATAGTTTTCAGGGTTAGGCGGCAATAAAAAAACTGCCTCTAACTGGCGTTTGCGATAGGTATTGCCGGTCTTTGTGAATGTGCCCCTTAATTCTCTATTAGTAGGTCAGTTTTGTACCAATCCATGTGGAGGGGCAACATTCTAAAAATGGGAGGGTCCATAAAATATTCATTTGCTTAAACTTTGGCCCTTTGTTTTTTCTGTGACATTTTTAATCATATGCCACATCCAAGAGTACCCAGGGCCAGTGTCGTAACATCAGCCCCCGAAGTCCCTGTGGGGTGGGGCGGGGTCACCCGAGCTCCAGGGGTTCCCCCGCAACACAGCCGGCACTGTGCACAGGTGGCAGGCCCCTGGCCTGAGAGCTCTTGTCTGGATAGGAGTGGGTGGGGGATGCACCTCTAGATACTTTGCAGGGAAACCCCTCAAGTTTCGTTTTCCACTGGATGGATGGATGGATGGATGGATGGATGGATGGATGGATGGATGGATGGATGGATGGATGGATGGATGGATGGATGGATGGATGGATGGATGGATGGATGGATGGATGGATGGATGGATAGATAGATAGATAGATAGATAGATAGATAGATAGATAGATAGATAGATAGATAGATGGATAGATGGATGGATGGATGGATGGATGGATGGATGGATGGATGGATGGATGGATGGATGGATGGATGGATGGATGGATGGATGGATGGATGGATGGATGGATGGATGGATGGATGGATGGGTGGTTGGTTGGATGGGTGGGTTGGTGGCTGGATGGATGGATGGATGGATAGATAGATAACTTTAGGTATGGAATTCGTACAGCAGAATTATTTATTAGGCTACAAGTATGTTGAAGACTTCAGGCAACAAAGTTATCAATCTGACGTCCCGAGGTTACTATTATGTCGGTGCCTTTAGGGTGCCACTCTCTTGTCCTTAAGGTCCATTTTGGCCCAGTCCTTCTGCTCAGACAAGTGTAGGCACATTGATTGTAAACGTATAGTCCGGAAGTTCCTCAGCATTTTATGTTATACAAAACCGGGCATTGTTCTAAGGAATGATCACATTCGGCACGGCGATAATCGTAATTCAATTGAGAATTTATAGTGAATCCTCTGCCGAGGCTATCTGTGTAGAGCTCGGTGGAAATGGGCAAAGGGTGGGGCCGGCTTTTCGATTTTCTTTTACAGCAGGTGTACATAAACACCATCCTCCTTGTCTCTCGGGTTCCCCTGCCTCGCCCTTGCGGGAAGGAAGTTGAAACCGTGCTCGCACACCATAGCGCACAATTTCGATGCACTCCACGGAGAATTGCTACAACCACGATCCGAATTTAATGTATATTTTCTTTATTTCTCGTCGCCTGCAAGAGTTTCTGTTTGAAACCATCACTTGGACAGTAGCTGAAGGTCTTGATAATTGAAAAGCTTTTTGTAATGCACATCGCAAAATAAAAAGTTAAGCCTACAAACGATTATTTGAGATTTTAGGAAAGAAAACGCGTTGGCCGGGGAATATTACAGTTTAAACATCTTATAAAAGTTCAAACCAGTGATTTTCTTAATAGACAAGGCTAAATCGTGAACCTACCAAAATATTACATTCACTTCTATGTTTCGATAAGGTACACACTTTTTTGGTTAATTAACCTAAAATAGGAAAAAGTAGAACTTGCCAGACACGTTTGCTGTTCTTCGGGACTGGAGCAAGCCATGTGTCCGCCTGGCGGACAAGAGCAGGGCGTCATTAAAGCAGAAGCCATAAAAAATGGTGCAATTATAAGCAAGCACCTTGGCCAGGACAATGGTCAACACTTGATCAAATTTAAAATCAGCTGTACGTGGGTTGTTTGAGCTTCACCTGCAAGGATTTCATTCCAAAATGGAATGGCAAATTTGGCTTTTGTAAACAATTTAGGGGCATATTAGCAAGTAAGGGCGATAATTATCGCCCGTGCCAAGTATCGGAAGTTTTGTTATCGCCTCCTTTCCTTGATAATATTCGGCTTCTTACCGACGTATTATCAACACGTCTGTGAGAGGCGATAGTGTCAGTGAAAGGGGCGATAACTCCTGCTAAGAGGCGATAGGTTTTCAGGCGATACCTTGCCACCGGCAGCGATCGGCGAACAGACATCAAAGAGATACTTGGCACGGGCGATAATTATCGCCCTTACTTGCTAATATGCCCCTTCCTCTTTGATGTCTGTGGGTCTTCTGATGGGGATCTGGCTTTAGTCAGGTTTTTAACAGGTGTTAAAAACCTGCGTACATCGGGGGTTAGCGCAAATTATTGTATCGCAGGTCATCTTTGATAATACAGCGAAGTGCTGTTAGTGATTTCTACAGTGGAATTTAGGTAAGTAACGCCTACCTTGCATGTTATTAGCGATACATATCACTGGCATGCAAGGCGATGAAAAAAACGCATGTTAGCGCAGGCTTGCTAATAGGGCGATAAAATTATCGTCGCTTTATCGGCAAAAAGTGCCGCTAAAGCGGCGATAATGCCCTTGATAATATGCCCCTTAGTCCAGAAACAATTGCTAAAAATTTCATAGGATTTAAAGACCGGTGAGTGGGCCAGCGGCATGTCTAGATGAGTTTTATAGGAGGTGACACAAAAGTGGCCACTGAGAAAACCGGTGAGGGCCCCCTATAAAGCAGCTGCTCTACACTTAAACTTGGGAACAACTCAGAGTTCTGAGCTTCTTTTTTGCATAATTTATGTGGCACTCTAACCCTGAAAGGGTATTGTTTGGCTTATACTGGGTGCTCCCTTGTGTCTGGACAAAGCTAAACCTCCCCGAAGAAAGAGCTATAATGATAGCTAAACATATAAGAGGTTGCTTTTGATCATTTAAGATTGGCTTGGGTAGTATTTTACCAATCCAAAGCTGTAATACTGTGCCTGGAGTGGTAAGAGGCGTTTGTCATTTTACAGCTCTGCATGGATGGCACTGTGCTAATCCTATGCTTAAAAACTTTAATATAGAAATGGCAAAAGACTTTGGGGCATATGTATGAAGCCCATTTCCTGTTTGCAAATGGGCCTGTTCTCAGAATCGGCCCGTTTGCGAACGTAAAAAAAGCCTTTTGGGATGTATCATCCCAAAAGTCCTTCGCAAAATAGGGAATCGCATAATTTGCGATTCCTTATTTTATGAAAGCATTTAAGGAATCGCAAATTGTGATTCCTTAAATGCGATGTAAAAAGCAACTTCAAGTTGGTGGTAATTTGCGATTTCTTTGAAAAATGCACTTTTTTCCATTTTTAAAAGTGCCATGTGGTGTACATACATGCCCTTAGGGCATGTATGTGTGCTACATATGCACACATGCACATTTCAGGGGTGCAACAGGGTGTCCTTGTGACACCCTGGCACCCTTGAAATTGCATTCTCAATTTGCGATTCTCTAATTGAGAATCGCAAATTGAGAATGTCTTCCCATTCATGAATGGGGAGATATTCCTTAATTGCGAATCGCAATTTGCGATTTGCAATTAAGGAATATGTAGGATTTGCATAATTATTTGCAAATCCTACATACATAGCGTTTTGCGATTCTCAAATAGCCATTCTCTAAAAATCGCACGCCGGAAACTTGCCCGGACGCTTCATTCGCCCGTTCCTTCCTCGCACTCGGATTTACTCCCAGCTGCCGATTCGGTGACTCATGGACCGACCTGCTTCGACTTAGTCCTTTCCCCAGATTTACATACTTTAATCCGGCGCCCGGACCCATTTATCGCTCCCGGTTCCAGCCCGATATTGACGTTGATCCCTAACTGCTGATTCCCTCCTTGGGGCATATACTACGATTGAATTGTGTTCGCGCTGTCTTCTCCTGCATACCCTCGTTTTCAAGGTTGATTGGACCCCTCGAACCTTCTTTAACCATACTCAGCACTCAATTAAATCATGACCATTGTCCTGATGATGGCCTGAAATCAATCAGGCTGAAACGCCGTCGACCCCTCCCAGCAAAGAACTTTGGCATTGCTGTGGTCAATTTAATTTGCTCATTGTAAAAAGCTACACTGTATATAAATGTTTTGTTTACCTTGACCACATCGTTACTTTATGACTTTTTCGCCGTTCATGCTGCCTTTCACCCTTGTGTCACTGCGCCTTTCACTATCACTAGCACGCCCAGTGCTCACTTGAGTGTTTTGGTCATTTGTACCTTTATTGTACTGTAGTGCTTTAATAACTACCTACAATATAAGCCTTTTTCCTCATTTCCTTGTTGTCTCCCTTCCTTTTCTCCCCCTCCCGACTTGATTTACATCACTGGTTATGTACTTGCTATGTTTTAAATGACTTCCAGTTGAGACGTTGTTGTTTGTTATAAACTACTGCCCGGTCTCTCCTAGGAAAACGGGCTTACTCCTGTCTATTGTATCTATACATGCCCTTAGGGCATGTATGTGTGCCACATATGCACAGATGCACATTTCAGGGGTGCAACAGGGTGTCCTTTTGACACCCTGGCACCCTTGAAAATGCATTCTCAATTTGCGATTCTCTAATTGAGAATCGCAAATTGAGAATGTCTTCCCATTCATTCCTATGGGCTTCTAGGCCCATAGGAATGAATGGGGAGATATTCCTTAATTGTGAATCGCAATTTGCGATTTGCAATTTGCAATTAAGGAATATGTAGGATTTGCATAACTATTTGCAAATCCTACATACATAGCGTTTTGCGATTCTCAAATAACGATTCTCTAGAAATCGCTACTTGAGAATCGCAAATGTATCCTTTGATACATATGCCCCTTTGTCCCTTTCTAGTTCGGCATTGTTGAGCTTGTACTAATCCTATGCTTAAAAACTTTGCTAGAAAAACTGACATTTGAGGTGAGCAGATTCATAGTACCGCTGGTGTTGTAGGGTGCTCTATACAGGAGCTGCTGTCCACCTAAACTTGGGAACTACCCAGAGTTCTCAACTTCTTTTTTGCATAATTTATGTGGCACTCTAAACCCTAAGAGGGTATTGTTTTGACTTATACTGAGTACTCCCTTGTGTCTGCACACATCCAAACCTCTCTGAAGAGCTATACTGATAAGGAAACATGTTTCAGGGGTTGCTTTTATTCATTCCAGGTTGGCTTGGGTGGTATTTTACCAATCCAAAGCTATAATACTGTGCCTATAGTGGTAAAAGGCTTTTGTCATTGTACAGGTTGGTGTCGATGGCACTGTGCTATTCCTATGCTCAAAAACTTTGCTAGAAAAGCAGACATTTGAAGTGAGCATCTTCAGAGTGGATCTTGTGTTGTAGGGTGCTCTATACAGGAGCTGCTCTCCAGCTAAACTTTGGAACTACCCAGAGTTCTCAGTTTCTTTTTTGCATAATTTATGTGACATTCTAACCCTAAATTGGTGATTGTTTTGACATTTGTGTGCGTGTGTGTATATATATCAAAGTGGCGGTAGACACCCTTAGTTATAGTTAGGGTTACAAGCTATAGTAAATTCCTCAGATTTTTGTCATTTAATAACTTTGCACCCATTTGACAAATCTTCACAAACCATGCAGAAATCTTGCACCTGTTACATTGGTGAAAGATTGAAAGTTTGGCGGCGTTTAGTAAAAGGAGTGCAAAGAACAAAAAAGGGCGGGGTCAAAACACACTTGCAGTTCATTGCATTTTACGTAAACTTTTGTATTCCAAATAGCGGCAAAAGAGATAAACAGATTGTAATGTCATTTCACAGCAATGTACATTAGACTATGTAGATTGTACCTTTTTCTATTGCAAGTGATGTTATGAAGTGGTTATGAAGTTATAAAGGGCAGCACCTTAGTGATATCTGTGTAGCACAATACTACTAAAGGTATCAAAGAAGCACCAAAAATAAACTAGACTGCATATGTAAAGTTTCGGATGTACTACATGAACAACTGAAAGAACCATTTATGGTCACATGTGAATGGAAACCTATAAACAAAACATAACAAATAGAGTACATCTTTATCTACATAAGTTTTCTTTGCATGCTCACTGGCTCCCAAAATAAAACTGTGCCGAACAAGCCAAAGAAAAGCCATCTTCTTTATATAATCCTCTGCAACTAAATTAGAAAGTGACCTAGCAGTGAGCTACACAAGTTACTATTTGGAAGACATGATAATTGTCTACTAGGAACAAATATAATAATCTCAACAATAATGATTGTCTTTCATTCACTTTGGGCTTCATATATAGCACAATCCTACCAAAAGTAGCTAGGAAGCCCAAAAAATAAACTAGACTGCATATGTAAAGTTTAAGAATTGCTACATGAACAACTAAAATACACATTTATGGTCACATAATTATGTAAACCAATAAACAAATACATACAAATACAATGGATGAAAGACAGAAATTATGTTAAATATGACTGCCACTCTTTAGTCATAGTTAGTATTCCCAGAGATAGGAATTCCTTGGATTTTAGGTCTCTAATAACTTTTGATAAATCACCACAAAATGTTCCAGAACTGACATTTTCTGCATTTTGAGATAATGTAAATGTTTGAAGTGAATCATTGAGGGGGTTTCAAAATGTGTTTTCCACCGATGCAATTTCCATAGACTATTTATTTCATGTAGCGCAAAAACGGCTGAACAGATTTATATCAAAATTTGCATAGATTATACTTTATGATGGACAGATGGTGCTTTTTGGGTACTACAGTTAAGTAGGGTAAGTATTTTTTTAAGTTATGAGGCATTTAAACTTAGTGATATCCGTCACCATGGTATTGTCACAGAATTTGACAAAATTTCATGAAACTACAGTGATACATGGCCGTAAATGTATTCAAAAATATATTTTGAAAGACCAATACATTTCCCTACCTGTTCCCAAATTGATAACATTTTATTAAGTAGAGACCTATTACTTACCTATAGCTAAGGCCCTAACACTGAACAGAGCAAAAGTGTAGTTAAAACAATATGCTGCTTTTTTTGCCTAAAAACAGCCATTACCCAATTATATACTGGCTTGTCAATCAATGAAAAAATCTTTATTTGGATAAAAATATCCATAAAAGAATCACAGAGACAAAAGTAATACAAATATCTTAAAAAGCATTCATATATGAAAATAAATAACAAAAATTAATACACAAATTAAATAAACAGAACGGGGGGCTAAGCGAAATAATCAATGGCAAATAAGGGGGGACTCATTGTCGAAAAACATCAAATATTATCACTACCCAGCAGAGGATAGTAAAGAAGTCTGAGACCGTAGTAGGTAACAAGTAATTAAAAAGAGTATGCTATCCTCAACTACTCTTATTCATAGCTTTGAACATCCAGGTGTAAAGCTGTTTTCTTCTATGGATGGCAAAAGAAATGTAAGCAGATACTCTATGGAATAAATTCACATTGTCAAGGTTACAAATAAAGTTAAAAGCATATTTATATTCAATGTATTTTTCTTTTAAAGACATTGGGTGCAATATTCGTTTCCTCAGGTCTGTATAAAAGTTACAAAAAAGGATAAAATACATTGTGGACTGAATGAACTTGCCATTTTGGGAAAAGCAACCATAAAGTGCAGTGTGCCTATTCACAGTCTGATTAGGTAGAATCTGTGTTGGATATTCAATACTACAATAAGATAACTCTGGACACTTAATTGTACAGGACATGGGTGGTACATTGACGGGGGGCATGGCTAGTCAGCCAAGATGGCGGAAGCAAATCTCAAGCACTCCTCTCAAATCACCCCATTATCCTGAATAACATATCGCGCAATCCTGCCCTGCTGCCTTGAAATACAGCGGAGCCGATCCGTGAAACGCTGGTGCATGAAGCAACCTGAAAGCAACAGTGGCAGGGAAAGCAGCAACATCAGGCACATGAGTACGGCCCAAGCCAGGGCCTATGTTATGTGGACACACACAACTGGGAACGAGCTGAAGATAAGGAAGAGCCCGCAGCATCCTGCTGGGGCACCGTACGGCGGTGTGCGCCACGCACCAGCAGCCTCGGGGGTGCTCCGGAAGCCTGCGGGAGGCGAACGGGGTGAAGATCAGCAGATCCGCACATGGCGTGGGAGAGAACACCTGCGGGGAGCGGAGGGACTGTACAGCATTGATAACGGGTTACCAGCCCCTGCAAGTAAGAGGCTCCATCGGATGCCGAAGGGGAGTGGTCTGAGCAAGTCGGTGTCTCAGCGCGGGACAACCTCCACCCCCCCTTACTGCCTTAACGAACAGCATGTCAACAAGACAGGAGATAAGCGTCCGCACGCAGCAGGGAACAGCTGAGACTTTAAAGCCGACCTGCCTTAGACCCTCACAATCAGGCTGTACAGGTCACTGGCATGGGCAGAGCCGGGAGCACGCAATACTGCAAAACAAGGACCACAACCGTCCATGGCCCTTGCACCACTAACGACAGTAGAATAGCCCTCGACCGTCATAACAAGCTCATAGAGCAAAGTGCTGTCCCGCCGCAGAGGCAGGCTAAAGGCGACCTACGCCGCACACCGCAGGGCACGAACTCTAAAAGATCGGATGAATCTGAACCCACGCAAGGCCAACACCATTCTGAGCCTGCTGCTGACAAGCGTGAGCCCTAATCAAGAGTGTGGGCCGAGGCAGACATGCCAGAGTCGGACGGTGACCCAACGAGCCTGGGGCCCTGTGAGGGGAAACCAAAAAGGAGGACCGCCCAGCGAACTACCCAACAGCCTGCAAATACAAGGTACGTGCAGCAAGCGTGAAACGTAGCGTAAAGGAGAGCCCGCAGTCCCGGGGTACCCCGCGGGCGCAAAACCCAGCCAAGCAAGCACCCACCACATTTAACGTGCTCTACATCCCCCAAACAGACACATTGAAAGTTAGGTGTGGGGCACCCAAAGGAAAGTATAGTGCTCATGTGTGAGGCGCCTGAGAATCTGCAGATAAGACTCAGGACGCAGACTCTCAGTCACTGTTCCCCAAGCTGCAGAAGCCGCCTGCTCTCTCCTAGGTATAGAACTAGCGCCTAAAGCAGGCTGAGTCAAAGCAACGTAAAGGCTAAAAACATTGAGCACATATACATCAGGAAAGTTGCCCAACCAATTAACAAAAGCAGAAAGAAGTCAAACTGTTAATGCCTCTCTCTTCTCACAGCTAATACCCGACACGGCACAACCAGTGGACTGCGGCCATCAGCCCTGCCGAACACCTGCATACCAACTGCCCAGCAATTGGTCTTGGGTCACCTGTGAACCAACGCACAGCAGTCAGCCACACACCTTAGCACACAGGGGGCCCAATGCGCGGAGGAAGATAGAACAGGCAAGGCCCCAAACTTAGCACTCTCCACTAAACTTGATTCAGTGTTGGCGGCAATGGAAAAGATATGTGCCACCCTGGAACACACCCACACCTCGCTCGAGTCTAAAATCGACAAAGTTGTATTGGACTTCACCTTACTAAGAGCGGACTACCGAAAGCTAGTTGAGAAAGTACAAACAAAGGAGCAAACCCTGACTGAATTGACTCCAATCACCTGTAGTCATGCAGCAGCTCTATAGAACATTGTGGACAGAGTGGCGACCCTGGAAAACAAACTGGAAGACACCGAAGGCCGCTCGAGGTGCAACAACATACGTATGGTGGGCCTCCCAGAGGGAGAGGAAGGACAAGACCCAGTCACACACGTGAAACGTTGGCTAAGACAACTTCTCCCGAAAGTCAAACTCTCGCCCCAATTCGTAGTGGAGCGGGCACACAGGGTACCGGCCCGTCGGCCACCGCTGGGGGCCAGACCAAGGCCACTACTCTTCAAATTGCTCAATTACAGGGACAGGGACACAATACTAAGGAAAGCCCACAAGCTTACGGAAATAAAAGTACAGAATCAGCAGGTAATGATGTTCCCTGATTACACCGCACAGGTACAAAGAAGACGCAACTCCTTCACAGAAGTTAAGCGCCAGCTGCGGTCGCTAGATATATGATACTCTCTCATGTTCCCAGCAAGGCTGCGAATAGCTGTCAAGGGGCAAATGGGATTTTTAGAAATGCCAACTTAAACTTGGGACTGGCTAGAAGAGACAGGACTCCTAACAGGATCCAAGCCGCCTGCAGAAGCAAGCGCAGGCACGCTGCATACGTCTGATGATATCATTTAAACAATGGACAATTGTTTAACGAAATGTATCCTTTTTGCTATTAATGAACATTATGCATACTTTCTCAATTGTGCACCTAAACCCCATAGTTTCATGCTTTGGTACACGTGACGCCCAACCGGCACCACAGACTCCCATATGTCCAGCGCACGGCGCTCCCCCTCTATCTCTTCAGACATATATGGAGTAGAATAACACACATATGAAATACAATAGGGCTGGATCTAGCATCTTTTCCAAGCAACCACCGGGGTGCACACCGGAACACATGGCTATGTACCGTGCAACCCCAAGTTTAAGCATGTCTCACATGTTAGTTGCCACTGTTAGGCCTTACAGTTTGGGTGAACATCGTCCAAGTGCTCACCCTCATAAAGGTACATACAGCCGAGTTGCATCTTCAACCCCCTTTTTGTTGACTCCACCCCCTGATGCTCTAGCTGACACCCCGCTTGCTGCCCATAATCTCGACTCCCCGCGCTTGGGAAACCACACAGTGCACACAAGGTACACACTAATATTGTAACTTGGAACGTGAGCGGCATGCACACACCTGCTCGCAGGTACTCGGTATATGCATACCTGCAATGCGGGCATACACATATTGGTTTCTTGCAGGAAACACACCTAACCCAGATTGAATGCTAGAATGGCTACTATGTCAGGAGCAGGCTCGTCACCCAATAGTCGCCTTGAGAACCGACGCGGGGCAGACAGTTTACATGCAACACGAAATACAAGAGGCATTGACGAACCCCTACACTACACTATACCATCCAGGGGACCGCAGGCAGACCATCGACTCGCCATGCTCTTAAAGCCAATACACCTGCCAGAGGCCATGTCGGAACCGATGGAACAGCTAAACGAGCCTATAATGACTGAGGAAATTTGCAGCGCAATTCTGGCACTGGCAAGCGGAAAACTCCAGGCCCGGATGGATTCCCAGCGGAATTCTACAAGGCCTACGCTACAACTCTTACTCCTTATCCGCATGAGTTATATAGGATGGCCACACAAACGTCGTCTCCCTCCTTCTATGAATGAAGCCAATCTGGTATCTTTACCCAAACCTGATGAGAATCCCATGGAACTAGGCTTGTACAGGCCATTGGCACTCCTCAGTGTCGATTACAAGGTGCTAACAAAATTACTGGCAGACCGGCTTGCACAGGCGGTCCCCACTCAGAATGAGGTTGCGCCCTCAAGAAGCACATCTCTAAATCTCAGGCGATTCTTCAGTATCGCCACCTACTCGACAACCCAATGGCCTCGAACAGGCTGCCTTGTATTGCACCTCGAAAAAACATTTGACTCCTTAGAGTGGGGGTTCTTATTTGCTGCTTTGGACAAATACAAACTAGGAGACTCTTTCCTAGGTATGGTGTAGCTGCTATATAGTGCTCCCACTGTGAGAGTCAAAACAGGCCCCTACATATCGAATCTCTTGAAAGTCAGGAGAGGGACGAGACAGGGATGTCCCCTTTCCCCGCTACTCTTCTCACTGGCGATTGAACCATTGGCAGAGGCAATACGTTCCAGGGTAAACGACGGCATCACGCTGGGAGACAGTCCACATATAATATCACTATGTGCTGATGACCTCTTGGTATATATAAGAGACATCCATCACATCGTGCAAAGTTTGGCAACAATTCTAGACAACTTTGCCTCCATATCAGGGTTGCTCTTAGACGCTTCTAAATCCTGCTTATATCCCTTCAGCGGACAATGCGAAAATCCCAGCTAAGTAGTCAACGAGATACAAGTCCGTTGGTGCGCGGACACATTCCGATACCTTAGGATCCGTATATACTGGAACCCAGCGGATTTGCTAGACGGTAATCTAGGCAAGGCCCTGACTGCAATGCGAACACAGTCGGCATTTTGAAGCGCACTCCCACTGTTGGTGACAGGGAAAGTAGCGTTAACAAATATGGTGATACTGCCCGACTATTATACTATTTCACGAATCTTCCGCATTGTATCCCACTGTCCTTTTTCCGCCCCCTGGAAAAACAAATTAATGAGTTAATATGGGGTAACTCCAGACACCGGATGGCAATCAACAAGCTTTACTTGCCTGTAAACCAAAGAGACTTAGCAGTCCTGCACTCAAAGCAGCATTACCTAGCGGCTTAACTACAGTGGTTATCTAGATGGCTGGTGGAACGTCACAACGAAGACACAGCAGCAACGTAGCTACCCCTGCCTACAGCAGAACCGACAGCACTATTCCACCCCTGCTGAAAAACCAAACCACCAGACTCACTGCTACTGACAGTAGTGCACAGATGCTATCACAGAGTGCTTTATATCACCCGCGCATTTACTCCAAACGCACCAGCCCTACCACTGGAGGGCACGCCCAGAAGCACCAAAGCTACTACAGCAATTGAGCTGAAGAGCTGGCATGAGGCTGGGGTCCAAGACATAGTAGACCTATACCGCGAAAGCACACTAATCCCATACACGTCACTGGTGGAAGAGGCAGACCTGCCCCCGGTCTGTTCCTACTCCAACCCTCCCTACTGGCGGCACTTACCGCTAAGTGAGGAGACTTAGCAGTCGAGCCAATGACACATCTCACTATACAATACCTACATGTCATGGGACAAGAGGGGCACCTCACTAAATGGTTTGCAGCTAACCTATTGCCCCTCCGCCAACATTGGGAAACAGACATAGGCCGCAGCTTCACAGACCCAGAATGGACCTTGGTACTGCGAGCCCGACGCAAGTCCTTAGGCACCTGCGCCAAATCCAATCTTTCATTACACACAGGGAATATCTCATGCCCGCGAAAATCAATCAGTACTTTTAAAGGGAAGACTCGGCGTGCCCCAGATGTGCACGAGAAGACGCAGACCGACTGCACATGTTATGGGGATGTCCCACCCTACCAGGATATTTGTCAGCAGTGGCAGATGCACTGACAACAATGCACTAGCCACACCTTACCAGCTGCACACTTGCCTTTTACACTTATCCCACAGGAGCCGCAACAACAGAGTCACCTCTAGGTTTTTTGACCTTGGAATGTCAGTGGCAAAACGATTAATTACCAAGCAGTGGAAGCACCCAGACCCCCCAAACATAGTAATGTGGAGAAACTTGATGCTTACCTAGGCGAAGGTGGAGAGCGTTGCACTCCGTCATGAGGACGCACTAGGACTTCGAAACTTTCCCCTCTCCACTAGCTGGGACACAATCTTGACCTCCCTGTCCCTCCCACAAAGCGTTGATACGCCCTCTCAGACCCAATGGAAGCTGAGCCCAACCCGCACAGGCCCCTGCAGGAAACTAGGGAAGAAAACCCCGCTCATGCGGGTGCCACAAAATGGACTACACACGTCGTTGCTACATAAAGCAGTTATTATAATGGTATAATGTAAAAAAAACACAACACAAGATATACTATGTTTGATAAGTCGGATATAAAACAGTCATTATGCAAGAAATGTCCTGACCGATTGTCCAAACTATATATGCTTGTTAATTTGCAAAAATCTAATAAAAACAGATTAAAAAAAAATGAGTGGTACATTGACACAGTCGGTTTAAGACACTCTCTAGTTTCCCTATCGTCCATCCTGTTCCCAATCTGAATCTTTCTTGCTAAATTATAACACTCCAACAGGATCGTCAATGTTCAAATTCCCATCCACGTCCTTTAGCAGGCTATTCACATTAGCCAGCCATGGCTGGATCGCTCTATATTCCAAGGTTAGGCAATCTGTTATCATCTCTTTGGTGACTTTAGTGCCATCTTAACTCTATATATCATGCCAAAGAGTGATGGGGCTTTTCTGCAAACCGTCCTCTAAATAATGGACCGTCAGTTCATTGTGGACTATGTAATAGGAGGTTGAACAGGGCACTGCTAATAATCTACATAGGAAAAGATTTTTCTGGGTCAGCAGCAATTTGCAGTTTGTCAGGCCCCACAAAGAGTCTCCATAATTGACACTAGGAATCCATTTACTTTTATATAGGGTTGACAGCTCTCTAATGGGTTGTTCCCAATTTTAGATGCAAACCTATAAAGGGCTTCTAAGGATCTATTGAATTTCAATTTTGCTGGTTTGAGGTGTGTCCACCATTGGTCGTTATATGAAAAATGCACACCTAAGTAGGTAAAACGTTCTGTTACATCAAGGGCTTTGCTCTTAATGTGAAGGGTTTTCTTTTGGGCCTCCCATTCCCGCATGTCATAGTGAATGTTTTCTTTAGATTGATTTTCATGCCCCTGTCCTCCATATACGAAGTGAAACCATTGATCAGAAGCTGGAGGCCGTTGGCAGCTCTAGAGATCAAGACGGCATCACCTGTTTAAAAGTACAGGATTTAGGCATTGTCCAACTTTTGGGGCATCTGCTTTAATCGTCTGCAAAAACGAAATATTTTGTAAGTTATGAGGCATTTAAGCTTAATGATATCTGTCACCCAGGTATGTTTGCGGAATTTCACAAAATTATGTTAAACTACAATGGAACATTGCCGTAAACTTATTTAAAAATATATAAAAAATATATAAATACATTTTCCTACCTCTTACTACTTTAATAAGGTGGTAATAGGTAGACACCTACTACTTACCTATATCTAAGGCCCTAACACTGAACAGAGCCAAAGTGTAGGTAAAACAATATGCCTGCCTTTTCATTGCCTAAAAATAGCCATTACCCAATTATATACTTGCTTGTCATCGCCATGTACCACAGTACACTGTAAAGTTACAGCGGTATACTATGGCCCAAAATACAACTAAGGCCTGGCTGCATTATTGGATTGCGGTATTCTTGCGTCACGCATGGTGTCGCATGAGCAACGCAATACAAAGCAATGCAAGGCCACCATGATTTGCCCCGCATTGATTGGTAAATCTGGAGAAATGCAAGGCAGCGCAATTCGCTGTTTTGCCTTAATCTGCACACCATAATCTACCTTGCTGCTAAATTTCACTTACATTTGTATGCCACACCACCGTACTCCACTCTACGCTATTTCACTCTATGCCACTCCACTGTAAAAGATTCCACTCTACGCCACTTCTCTTTACGCAATTACACTGTACGCAACTCCACTGTATGCCACTACACTCTACGCAATTATGTAGGGCCCGATTCACAAAACTAACTTAAGACAAAATCCTAAACTTACTACCATTTTGGTATTCACAGAAGGTAGTTATTCATTTTAGTATTCACAGAAGGCACTTACTCATTTTGGTATTCACAAAGCTTTATTCGGTACATTATACATGACCATAAAAGCATTCTAATGACAATAATAAAAATAAAGAAAACATGTAACTTATACATCTTCACAATTATTTACAAAAATACAGTCCATTTTTTAATTAATAATCCAAGTAATTCAATATAGTAAAGGTTAATTAAAATCCATTAAAATCGTTAGTCTTAAAAAACTTCTCGAAAGTGCGTATAGTGCGTTCAATTCCATATATCATACATTTGGGATAAAGGGCATTGTGACTCCAACTTCAATCATCTAGGAGTAGGTCTTTCTTCTCTTAATAAGAACCTATGTTGGGTATTTCTTACTTTGATGAGATAGGGTTGTATGCCCATAAAAAGTGGGCGCTCATAGTAAGAAATAATACTTTGTTTCGTGCTCGATTCACCATCCCTTACCAAATCCATGGCAGCAATAAGCCTTATTTTCAACTCTTTTTTACTATACCCTTGTATAGACATAGATTCTTTATGCTCTAGAGTTAATTTTCAGCTTTTTAGTAAAGTTTGAATATATTCAGGCCACTGTATTTTTCTGCTATTGTCCAGAGCCAAACAATCCAGTATTATACTCTTAGCAAACCTTGCTTCTTATCTCGTCCATATCCCATGCCATAGAGTAAGACCAGCTGTTCTTATAAAATCGCTAATATCGGGGACAGAAAATTCTCTGTGGACTAGACAATTAGATGTAGAACTTGGAACTGCTAGCAGGTGTTTTAAAAACGTGTTCTCTTGTAATTGGAGGGTTGCAATATTAGCTCTTCCCCATAGAGCTGCACCATAACATGCAGTTGAGATAGATTTGTTTCTATATAGGCTGAGCATTTCTCTTGTGGGTTTATATCCTATTTTTGTAGAAAATATAAATATACCCTCTATCGTTCGTGTAAATTTTAAATTAGATAGGTTAATATGCGAATCCCATGTACCATTCTCGTTAACCAGTAAGCCCAAATACATAAAGCTTGAGACTCTATCAATTACGGTGCCGCCCACATAATGCTTTAATCCTTGCTCTGTTTTTACCACAAGTCATGACGAAGGTTTTTGTTAAATTCAGCTTTAAATCCTTTTCAGTCATGAAGTGAGCAAATTTTTCTATCAGACATTGCAGACCATTTGCCGTCCTTGAAATAAGGATGGCATCGTCCGCATAAAGGACTACTGGGGTGGGACGGGCACCTACCTTTGGGGCATGAGCCTTTAGGTTCTGCAAAAAAGAGTCAACATTAAAGATATATAATGAAAATAAAAGGGGAGCTAAGACACACCCCTGTCTTACCCCCCGAGTTAACCTAAAGTCCGGCATACATTTACCCTTTATACCAAACCGAACTCTAGATAGTAAAAAGGTATAGTTCTGGGACAAGTAAATAACAATATATTTGGGCGCACCTAGCTCGATCAGTGTTTGCCACAGTTTATCGTGGTTTACCGGGTCAACAAAGCAAAGCTGTAAAGACCCTCCCTTTGTTAGGGTATATTTTCCCACCAAAAGATCCAAGTTTACACATTGTTCTATCGTCCCAATACCTCTCCTAAAACCATACTGGGCCTATGATAGTATGTTATTCTCAGAGGCCCAGTTTTCTAATCTTTCCAGCAGGACTCTCCCCATCAATTTGGAGGTAGAGTCAAGGAGAGACATGGGACGATTGCACTTGGCCTTCCCTCTATCCCCTTTTTTTAATATGGGAACTATTATACTTTCAACCCAAGATGTAGGTAGCATTCCATCAAAGGTTGCGTTAAAAAAATTCAATAGGATAGGTGACCTGAATTCGATATCATGCTTAAAGACATCGATTGAGACCCCATCGGGTCCGGCGGCTTTACCACTAGCACTTTTATTAAGTGCCCCTTTAATTTCTTCTAGGGTTAGCCGGGGTAACCCAACAGGCTCAACTATAATAAAGTTGCTTTTTTCCTTTTGCATGACTATGGCACCTCTTGGGTTAAAAATACTTTCAAAGTGCGTTATCTATTCCTCTAATGGAACTAAAACATCTATCGTTACAGCTGAAATATCTCTAAAAAGAGGATAGTTAATGGTTTTCCAAAATAGGGTTGTATCACGAGTTGTTGCAGCTTGTATTAATTTGTCCCAGGCCTCTTCTCGGATCTCAGTTTTCCTCAGGTTCAGGGCAGTTTTATACTTTCTCCTTAGGTTACTTATTTCAGAATTGTTCCTGGGTTTTGTATTTAAGGTGATTTTTTTTTTTTTTTCCCCAAAACCTTTATTTGATACAGCAGTTATGTACAATCACGGGCCTACAACCTCAGAGGCCGGCCGCTAGTGTGCAAGAAGTAGAGTCAATACAGCGAACAAAGGAGCAGCCTGCACAGAAAGGCTTTGATTTAATATTTTACAAAACAAAGCACACAAAACAAAACTAAAACCAGGCATGAAAACTATATAGGCAGGAACTTGCTCTCCCATGGGGGGGGGGGCCTCCTCTCAGCAGCACTACATGCAGAAGCCAGTTTTGAGCGAGGCGGGAGGCGGGTCAGGGAAGCACACATGTACCAATTCCAGGCGGGAACAGGAATGTCCGAGCTAGGGGGACAGGGCTACGTCAGAAGCAATCACCAGGGGGGGCGTGCATATGTCACCACGGTAGGAATTCCACGGACCCCACATCTTTTTCCATTTTTTTGGGTTTGCCTCTAGCAACATACACGGATTCCTCCCGGAACATGCACCAATCCATGTTTTCTCTCCACTTCGACACCGTAGGACACCTACCCGAGCCCCACAGCTGCGCAATGTCTCTTTTGGCTATCATATTACCCAGAGTCACCCAACGCTCCTGGGCCGCATCACAGTCAGTCGGTTCCCACACATTCAACACACAGCGCCGCGCCTCCGGGAGTAGGACCACACCAGTGACCTCTTCCATCACTGCATGCACCCTAGCCCAGAACCGGACAACCACTGGACATTCCCACAAAATATACAGAAAGGTACCAAGCAGGCCACAGCCACGCCTACATAAACCATCGCTCGAATACCCCAATCGAAGCAAGCGGGGACCGGTAACGTAGACCCTGTGTAGTATCTTTAACTGCACAAACCTGAGGCGAGCGGGTATGGCCACCTCTCTCGGCGAGGCTACAGCCGCAACCCAGTCCTCGTCATCCAACTCTAAGCCATCTGCGACCCATACTTCTCGCAGGCGGGTGAGGAGGTCAGCGCGAGCATTAATCATTTTTTTGTAGATCAGGGAAATGGTGCTGTCGGGCAAGTAACCATCAAGTATACGGTCTTCCAGAGGGGAGGCCTCAGGGATAGCAGCCGGGTTCGGAAAAGCAGAGAGCAGGGCGTGGCGAATCTGCGCGTAGCGAAAGAATTCCCTGTCGCTCAGGCTATATTCGGCCCGAAGGACATCGAACATTTTAAAAGCGCCCTTCGCCCACAGATCCCCGACTCGGCTAATACCAATCGTGTCCCACTTCTCGAATCCCTTAGTGCGCCACAGCCCACCCAAATCTTCAGAGGCATACAGCGGAGTCGCCCGAGACAGGCGACCCTTCCAGCCCATAGCGGCAGTGGCGCCATGCCATGCACGGACAGCGTTGTTCGTGGGGCCCGTGAGGTTAGCGCGTCCCTTCTTGGAGTAAAGCATTCGATTGAAATCCCCCCCCGGCAACAGTAGCTTGTCCATCTCATACGCGGGGTTCAAAGCCGGGCCATACGTCCCATGGTTCACTGCCACCAGCTGGGACGCCCAGTAATACCGTCTGATATCAGGGAGAGCTATGCCACCATCGTACCATGGAAGAGTCAGCTTAGGAAGGGCGATGCGTGGTCTCCCATCCCACACCAGCTGTCGCTGCAGGCTTTCCACCTCCCGAAAATACCGTGCAGGCACCACGTCCATCGTATTCTGTAGGGCATACAAAAAACGTGGCAGAGACATCATTTTAAATAACGCCGCTCTACCCAGCGGTGATAATGGAAGCCTCCGCCACCGGACTACGTCCGCCCGAAGCCGCTGAAGCGGCGGCAACAGGTTCAGAGAGTAACGATCCGCTGAACTTAGGGAAACGTGGATGCCCAGATATTTAAATCCAGCCTGAGAGATCTGAATCGGACAGCCGCGAGGGAGAAGAGGGGGGTCGCCTACCAAGACATACACACAAGACTTAGCCCAATTAATAACAAGCCCAGAATTGCGGCCGAAGGAGGTCAAGACATCGAACATCACCATCAGTGATTTCCGCGGCGAGGTGAGGTAGAGCAAAATGTCATCCGCGTAGAGTGACACACGATCTTCGAACGTCGGGGTCCACCGGATACCCGCCATAGAAGGCTCCCATCTCAGCCATGCCGCTAGGGGTTCCAGCGCAAGAGCGAAAAGAAGTGGGGACAAGGGACAACCCTGGAGGGTGCCCCTCCCGAGCACAAAGGGGGCAGACACCCTACCATTCACCACCACCTGCGCCAACGGCTCCACATACAACAACTTCACCCAGTTAATGAATCCGGGTCCAAAACCAAACTTGGCCAGTGCTGCCCAAAGATACGACCACTCCAGCGTGTCGAACGCCATCGTGGCGTCCAAGGACGCCAAAACGGTGGGCTCCCGGATACAGTCGACCCTTGCGAGAACTCCATGCAGGCACCGCAGGTTCAACGTGGTGTTGCGATGCGGAATAAAGCCAGACTGATCCGGATGAACCAGGTCTCCAATTACAGTAATCAGGCGATTTGCCAGGACCTTCGCAAGAATTTTGGGTTCGGCATTCAGGAGTGAGATAGGCCTATACGATGCGCAGCCGTCTCGGGCTTCCCCTCTTTGTGGAGAACCACAATAGTTGCAAGCCGTTGGTCCAGTGATAGGGAGCCCACCCTAAGCGATGCATTAAACATCGCCCGGAGATGAGGCGCCAGTGTCTCAGGGCGAAGCTTGTATAACTCGATCGGCAGACCATTCGGGCCCAGAGCCTTTCCGGAGCGGAGTGCGCGAATCGCCAGTGCTATCTCATCGTTCGTCAACGCCGCGTCCATCAAGTCTCTGTCGGAGACGGAGAGGCTTGGCAGCGTAATATCTCGTAACAATTGGCGAGAGTCGTCCTCCGGCCGATCAGAGACCGACGTATAGACGCCACGCAGATGATCCGCAAAGCAAGCAACTATCTCCCCGGGATCCGTGACACGCTCACCGTCAGCACGCACAATCACCGGGACCACTCGATTCACTCTTTCGCTCCTTTCCAACCACGCAATCAGTTTTCCAGCCTTGTCACCCACATCATACAAGCGCCCCTGCTGTTCCCGACTAGCGAGCTGCGCAGCATTCGTAACCAGCGCTCTGTAGTCCGACTGCTTAAGGCTAAGGGCATGAAGTTTCTCCCTCGTGATTCCCCGCCCAAGATCCCCTTCCATATTAGTTATGTCCGACTCTAGGCGCGCTACCTCTTCGTTTTTACGCTTTTTAGCAAGGGAGATCAGGGATAGCGCCTGCCCACGAATCACCACCTTAAAGGCCTCCCACAATGTCAGGGCTGACGCGACGGAACCCTGGTTTTCCGTGAAAAACCGGTCTAGGGACTTCACCAATTGGGCGCAAACTGTGTGGTCACGGAGATACCAGGGGTTAATCGGTGCCACCCTCCCCCCAGCTCCCGCGGCAATATCCAAGCGGAGCAGTACCGGTGAGTGATCCGAGATGCCACGAGCAAGATGTTTAACGTCTCCAATCAGTGGGGCTTGGGCAGCCGGCATCAGTACATAATCCAATCTAGACAGGGAGCCATGGGCCCCAGAGTGAAACGTAAACTGAACCAACCCCGGGTGCATCGTTCGCCAACAGTCAACCAGTCCCATAGTGTCAATGAAACCACCCAACCAAGACTGCGCCCCAGGGAGGTCTCTGGGCGGGTGACGATCCTCTCTACCAGACACAACAGAGTTAAAATCCCCACCAACAAGCAACAGGCCCTCAGGGAGCCCAAGCAGTAGGCCTCCCAAATCTGCGTAGGTGGTAGTCTGCAACCCAGGGGGGATGTAAACTGAAACCAAAACTAAAGTTCTACCCTCCCACCGGCCAACCAGCACTACGTAACGCCCCCGGTCATCGTGTTTCACCTCATCAATTTCCAGCGGGAGAGAGGCTCGGACCAAAATGCCTACCCCTCTGGACCCAGTAGTAAAGCCAGAATGGGCCACCAAACGATATCCCCGTCTATTCAAAGCCTGACAAGAGTTGCCCACCAAATGCGTCTCCTGCAAGAAGACGATATCGGGAGAAAGACGTTTCAAATATTGTAACACCACCCCTCGCTTCACACGATCCCCCAAACCATTGACATTCCACGTTAAAATATGCAGCCCCCTACCCCCCATCCCAACCACAGCAATCACCCCACCCCCCACAAGAGCAAAACACAGAACATCGATCACCTGGTGTAAAGCTAACCTGAAACAACAACAACCCCCCCCCCCCACCGCCCCCCCAACTCCCGTAACACACCCCCCCACCCTGCACCCCTGCACTAGAACATCTAGCCACCCAAACTCGCAGTGTGCCTGTCGCCCCGACATAACCCTAGTCTACGAAAAGAAAGAAAACTCCCCCGGAGGAGGAAGAGTCTCACCAGATACCCCGCAGCCCCAAACACAGAAGGAAGGGCAATGCAGACCCATGTACTAGGGCACCCCCGACCAGAGTCAGAGTTCAACACATGGTTGACCAGGGACAATAGTTCAGTAGTTCACGGGTGCTCCGCCGAGCCGCCCCCGTCATCCTCGGTCCGCTCATCTCCCCCGCGCCGACGGGGCAATGCATCAATCCATTCCTCCACCGCATCAGGCCGATCGAAGAAGTGGGTTCGGTCCTCCCACTCAACCCGAAGCTTGGCCGGAAAAAGCATGGCGTACTTCAGGCCCATGTCCCTTAAACGCCGTTTCACAGTCAGAAACCCCATGCGCTGTTTTTGGACCGTCTGAGTAAAGTCAGGATAAAAGCTAACGTCAACATTCTCGTACTTCAGCGGGCCATTGACACGGGAAGTCTGTAGGATGGCGTCACGGTCCCTGAAGTTAAAGATCCTGGCGATGATGGGACGTGGTGGGACCCCCGGCTTCGGTCGACCCCCCGGAACTCTGTGGGCCCGCTCCACCATGAAGTAGTTACTTAGACCCTTCGGCGCGAGGTGGTTCAGGATCAATTCCTCCACAAACAGATCCACCAACCCATCTTCCGACCTCTCCGGCACACCTACAATGCGCACGTTGTTTCGTCGTGCCCGATCCTCAAAATCCTCCAGCCGTTTGACCGAGAGGTCCGTGAGGGCCCGCAGACTGTGTAGCTCCGTCTGCATATCAGTAACATCTTTCGTGAGGCCCGAGGTCGTGAGAGCAAGTGAATTGACCCTGTCGCTGGTTTTCGAAAGGTCTGCTCTGAGTAGGTTGACATCAATTGATACAGTGTCCAGCTTGTGGGCCAGAGAGTCAAACCGCTGGCCAACCGATTCCTTCATGACGTCGATGGCACCCATGACATCGTGAAGTGTCAGCTCCGCCGAGGATGACGGACCCTCTCGAGCCACCTCTGTGGGCCCACTCGGACCAGGAGACCCCTTCTGATGGGCATACCGATCCATGTTATTCGTTTGCACATAGCCACCTCTCCGGGTAGCCTTGGGCCTTGGCTTGTCCCCGTCTAGTCGGGCCGCCATTCCACGACAGGGAAAACCCGCCACCGGGTGCCCGTTTATTGCAGTGGTTCTCTGAGGGGGGGCACTCCGCAGTCAGTGGTAGACAGCTCCCACCACCGATCGTGCCCACCAGCCTCTGGGCTGCTCAGATGCGTAGCCTCCACCAGCGCCCGCCCTCCGCGGCACTGAGGAGAGTCAAAAGTGAAAGTGAAACCCGGGGTGCACGGGTCAGCACGAAGCTCCGGAGCCGTTGTTGTTCAATTGGGGCACGGGGAAGATGCCAACCCATACCGGGGCAGCGCCGTGGAGCAGGCCCCTCCACCAAAGATCGAAAAAGTAGACTTCCCAAAGTCCGATTTGAATTTTGAGAACAGGGGTGTCTTCAGCGTAGGTTCACCCGTAGTATTCCTTCAAAAGATCAGGATGAAATCCAGGATAATCGTGGGAGGCTGCGTGAGGCTCGGGAGCTCTGTGCCTACGCGTCCATCATTGTTGCGCGCTAGGCTCCTCCCCCTAAGGTGATTTTTAATTCCTTATTTAACCTTGAACATTGCTGGTTAAACCATCTAGGTTCTTGGTTACGCATTTTATTCTTTTGTTTTATTTTTAAATCGTCCGCTATCTAGGCAGGTATCAATATCATGCTGTTTTTCCCCCAATAAGATTATCCATAAACAAAGAAGGTTTAACACCTGACCATTTTATTGAGACTCCGTTGTTACCTTGGGTTCTCCTCTTCTTGTATTTCTACCTTCTCTGGATCATTGCTTTTTAGGTCGAGCGTGAGCCAGCACGCAAGTGCTGCTCTGCGAAGAGCTGTGGTAGATGAGTACGGAGAGAAGCTTCGCCGCTCCCCCGCCCATATTTTTCATTGACTTGTGTGTTTGTCCTTTGTAAATGCTGGCTTCTGATTCATTATGAGGCTTGTTAGTTCGTCCTCAGTACAGCCATGTCGTCATTTGTATCCTCACATGGCTACTGGCCTTTTCACTTGGTTGTTACACAGGGTATGTACTTTTTCCTTCGTGCACACGTAGCATCACTCAGCTTTGTCCGTGCCTTCTCCTCTCCTCCCCATACCCTCCCCATGCCCGTCCACCCTCCCGCTGTCTGAGCCTTCTCCCCCCCGCCCTCCCTCCCTCCCGATGTCCATACCTCCCCCCACCGCCCTCCCGTTGTCCGTGATGCCAAGTTGCACCATTTGCAATGCAATAGGTCTTGCGTAAATTGGAGACCTATTGCATTGCAAATGCTTGTTTACCCTGCTTTCGTTGAATGACTTGTATTCTTTCACCGGCTCTACATCATGGAACTACTTTCTTCTTTTTTTTAAGCACTTCATGGGAACGAATATCTGTACTTGCTGTCTTCACCATGTGCTGCCCTACACCGCCCTCTCATTGTGTTCTTTCTTTTCTTTTTCTTTTTTTAATATATTTGTTTTTTTTAGCGCGGCAGCTTCAAATAACTACTTGGCCGCTCCTTTCTTAACAATGCACACTTTCTATATTTTTCTAATTTACTGCTCAAGAGGCTCCTGCAATCTTGGAATAGTAAATGAAAAAGAGAAAATGAATGCTACAGTGTTGTGACACAATAGGCGCGCATGCTTGGGGATGCAAGCACTGGGACACATCATCACACTGGGACCGATGTAGCATCATGACGCATATGTGCACATGCATGAGAATGCATTACCACAATTACATCATAGCACTACGGCACATTTTTTCCTGATGCTGTTCAGCATCAGCGAAATCGTAACTTTTTTTCTTTTTCACTGATGCTGAACAGCACTGGCAAAAAGCATTAACATAGTAAAAGAGGCAGATGTACTGACTTTGCCAATGCCTGTTTTAATATCTAGCTGTAGCCATGCTATGCTGATGAGCCTGCTTCTTTTAAGCATAGTTTTCTGCTGATCATCCTTCATGATGTCTGATAAAACTATGCAAAATGCACACCTAACCAGACCCTCCAGGATTTCGCGATTTGCAAAATCTGCAGTTTTGCAAAAGAGAGAGTGACACTCAGGGCTGGTACTCAAAGACAGACCCTGGGGGAAGAAAACAGAGCCTCTGACATTGGGATATGAAGACACAGCATCTAGGACTGGGAAATCACTTTCATGGGGCACGGAGATTGGCACTGGGGCAGGAAGACACGCACTCGAAAAAGAGAGTTGGGGAAATGTAATTGGGACAGGAGGAGAGTTGGACAACAAGAGAGGCGGACACGTCAAATGGCACTGGGCCAGTGAACCATTGACACAGGGACAGAGCTAATACCCCTGGTAGTACCGTTCAACCCTCTAGTGGTACAAGTTCTAGACTCACCGATACGGAAACAGGAAGATTAGCACTCTAACATTAGAAGTGGGAGACATGGACGCATGCTGGCCGGAAGACACTGACATGGAGACCGAGAAACACGGATACAAACAGAAAGAGGCACTCTGGGACAGAGAGATGCTGACTCCATCATGAAGAGAGAGAGCAATGGACTCACCACGCGGGGACTGGGTACCAACTATATATAGCCTGGGAGGTCTGGATCCCAACAAGATGCAGTTACTCACTACTCCTTCCCCAGACAAGGAGACTCTGGGGGGTGTCAGATACACACAACAGTGGTTGGAAGGTGGCAACTGAGAGAACAGATACACACAACAGCGGTTAGAAAGTGTCACCTGAGAGAACGGGCAGATGCAAGAGGGGTTGGAAAGCGGCAATTGGGATTACAGATATACAAAACAGGTTGGAAGGTGGAAACTAGGAGTGCAGATACACACAACAGGAGTTCAAAAGTGGCAACTGGGGGGAGGAGCCTAGCGCGCAACCAAGATGGCCGCGTAGGTGCGAGGCTCCCGGGGACCTCCGCAACCTCCCACGACTATCCTGAATTAATCCTGTTTCGGATGAGGGGAATGTGTTGGTGAGCCTGAGCTGAGGTGGCACCCGTTTCCCGTTGTCAAATCGGACCTCGGACACCGGAGTAAGCACCGATTGAAGTCTGCGGCCTTCTCCTCGCCAGACCCCGGATTCGCGCTGAGGGGTGACCCAGTGACAAAGTGAACAACAGCGGCGGGCCGGGCCTGGCGAGTCGCGTACCTCGCACTTTCGCTTTCGCACCCCCTTGCCGTCTCTGCAGGGTTGGGTCGCGGGGCTCTTTGTGTTGGTGTGGTCTCGCTGGGAGACTCGGCCTGCCCGCCGGCTGTGACCCATCCCGCCGATCTGGGGTGGCCCCCCCCCGGAGCTTGTGGCCCTGATTGCTTGCCCTTCACGACATGGCTGGTGCGACCGGGGGACTGGTGGCCATGGCCACGAAACAAGATGGAGACTGGGCAAAGACCAAGTCGACCCGGCGTGGCACCACCCCTCAGGCCAACAGTATGGACCGCTACACCCTCCAGAAGGGATCTCCCGGTGGACCGCACAAATCCCCTGAGGGCCCTCCTGATGCCCCGGACCTGCCCACGGATCTGACTCTGCGGGATGTCATGGGCGCCATCGCCGAGATGAAGGCCTCGGTGGGCCAGCGGTTCGACACACTGGCACAGAAGATCGACTCGGTCCTCGTGGATGTTGGCCTGGTGAGGGCCGATCTTTCCAAGACCAACGACCGAGTTGATTCTTTGGCCCACACCGCATCGGGCCTTACCACTGAGGTGGCGGCACTACAGGCAGAGGTGCGCCGGCTTGGTCAGGCGACCGCGCTTATGGATCGGCGCCTGGAGGACTCCGAGAGTCGGGCCCGGAGGAACAACATCCGCATCATTGGGGTGCCCGAGGGACGGGAGGAAGCGGCGGCGGACCTGTTTGTGGAGGACCTGATCGCTACCCATCTCCAGCCACGGGGGCTGAGTAAATTCTTCGCGGTGGAGCGGGCCCACAGGGTTCCCGGGGGAAGGCCGAAGGTCGGGGCCCCTCTGCGGCCTCTCATTGCCCGGATCTTCAACTTTCGGGACAGAGACGCAATCCTGCAAGCATCCAGACTGCATGGGCCAGTTAAGCTTGACAATATGGAGGTGAACTTTTACCCCGATTTCACCCCAGCGGTCCAGAAGCAGAGACTGAGCTTCCAAGGCGTCAAGCGCCGTCTTCGGGACCTGAACCTTAAATACGCTATGCTCTTCCCGGCCAAGCTGCGAGTGGAGGTAGAGGGTCGCACGCACTTTTTTGACCGTCCCGAAGCGGCCGGAGACTGGCTGGACACTCTGTCTGGGGATCGTGATCCGGGGAGCGGGGGGGGGGGCGGCGGGGGGAGACGGCACACTGGATCGGGATTGAGGGGGTAATATTGGACTTCGCTCTGGACAAAACTGATGCCACTCTCGATTAAGCGTCTGTTTGTATAATTTCCCCTCCTATGGAGGTTGTGTGGGGTCTACTGGGGGTTCTCCTTCCTCCTCTAGGGGGTTTAGCTAGTCTTTACTATATATATGGGGCGACAGGCACACTGCACATTGGGGGGGCTGTTCGGGCTCATGCAGGGGTGCAGGGAGGGGGGAGTTTTGTTGGGATGGGTGGGCAGGGATGGGGGGGGTGTTGTTCGTTTTTACCACAAGGCAAAAGTATCATTGTGTTAGCTCTATAGTGCTCTCGGGGGGACAAATGGTGGCTTCTGTTTATGATGGGGGGTAGGGAATTAACTCTGTTGTCCTGGAACGTGAATGGACTGGGGGACAGGATAAAACGAGGGGTAGTCCTGCAGTTCTTGAAGCGAATCTCGCCCGATGTAGTTTTTCTGCAGGAGACACACCTCATTGGCAATTCCTTCTGCGCCATGAATCGGCGTGGCTATCGCGGTCTTGGTTGGAAGGATGGAGGGCAAAGTGGTTGTTTTTGTGTCAGTGTACGTCCCGCCGGGGCTGCAGTCGACTACCTTTGCGGACCTGGGGCGCCTCCTCCTTGGCCTTCCGGGGGGGATTCTGGTGGTGGGGGGGATTTCAATGCGGTGGTTTCCGGGACTGTGGATCGTCACCCCCCTAGAGACCTCCCCCGGGCCCAAGCGTGGCTTTCTGGTCTATTGGACACTTTGGGGTTGGTGGATTGCTGGCGTTTAAAACATCCCACGCAGCTACAGTATACCTTCCATTCGGGGGCCCATGGTAGTCTCTCACGACTAGATTATGTCCTGGTCCCGGCGGCCTATGTTGGGAGGGTGGGAGAGGTGCGCCATTTGGCACGGGGTATCTCGGACCATTCCCCGCTCCTGTTACACCTGGATCTTTTCCCGAGGGGTGAGGGTAGGGTGGTCCCGATCAATCCCTGGTATCTGCGCGACCCCACCATTCGCGCTGAATTGATTAAATCCCTCCAGCGCTATTTTGATGAGAATGTGGGGTCCGTGCCTTCGGCTGTCTCACTGTGGGAGGCATTCAAGACAGTACTACGAGGAGAGGCCCTGTCCCTTATTTCCCACACCCGGAGGCGCGAGCGGGAGGAGGTGACCCGGGTGGAAGCTGAGATAGCCGAGTTGGAAGGTAATCTAGAATGTGGGGTGACGGATGCCGTATTACATGTTCTCCAACTCAAGCAAGCGGCCTATAGGGCCCTCGTCACGGAGGCGGCCAGGGGCCTCAGTAGAGAGCAACAGGGGAGACTGTATGATGTGGGTGATAAGGCTGGTAAATTGATTGCGTGGCTGGACAAAAAGGAGAGAGCGAGTCGTGTAGTCCCGCTGATTGAGAAAACGGACGGTGTGTGTGTTACTGAGCCGGAAGAAATTGTCTCCTGCTTCGCGGATTATTTCCGTGGGGTGTATTCCCCGGTGTCTTCCCGCTCTGAAGAGGATTCCCGTGCCCTGCTCAGGGATATCGCGCTGCCTTCCCTTTCGGAGGAGGACAGAGTGTCGTTGGACGCCGCTCCAACCTCCGACGAAATCGCCCTCGCCATACGTTCGGTCGCTTCCGGCAAGGCCATGGGTCCTAATGGTCTCCCCATCGAGTTGTACAAGTTGCGACCGGATACGCTGGCACGACATCTCCGATCGATGTTCCTGGAGGCTCACTCGGTGGGCTCCCTCCCGCTGGACCAGCGTCTGGCTACAATCGTGGTTATCCACAAGGAGGGGAGACCTCGGGACCGGGTTACATCCTATCGGCCCATTTCGCTACTGAACGCGGAGCCCAAAATTCTCGCCAAGGTCCTTGCCAATCGGCTGGTCGGCGTGGTGGGCGAACTGGTTCACCAGGATCAGTCCTGCTTTATTCCCCAGCGTAACACGGCCCTTAACTTGCGGCGTTTGCATGGGGTACTCGCACGTGTTCAGTACATACGGGAGCCGGCCATTTTGGCGTCATTGGACGCCACTATGGCGTTTGACACGCTTGAATGGCCATACATCTGTGCGATGCTGGCGAAGTTTGGCTTTGGCGCAGGGTTCATCAGTTGGGTCAAATTGCTGTACTCGGGCCCATTGGCGCAGGTGGTGGTGAACGGTAGAGTATCGGCTCCGTTCGAGCTGGGCCGGGGCACGCGGCAGGGCTGCCCCTTATCGCCGCTCCTTTTTGCGCTTGCCTTGGAGCCCCTGGCGGAGTGGCTGCGGTGGGAGCCTTCCATCCGTGGTCTCCGTTGGACCCCCGAGTATGAGGACCGCGTATCCCTATACGCTGATGACATCCTCCTGTACCTAGCTTCCCCACGTAAATCACTGATAGTACTGGTTGATGTTTTGCATTCATTTGGTCGTAACTCCGGCCTTGTCATCAACTGGGCTAAATCGTGCGTGTATGTTCTCTCTGGGGAGGCTCCTATTCTCCCGCGGGGCTGTCCGATCCAGATCGCCCCGCAGGGATTTCGGTACCTGGGTGTCTTCATTACTCTGGACCCGGAGGCCCGGTATGAACGGAACTTGCTTCCCCCCCTCCAGCGCCTGAAGGAAGACGTCGCGCGCTGGCGGCGCTTGCCGCTTTCGCCGCTCGGCCGGGCGGCATTGTTTAAGATGATGTCTCTGCCGCGTTTCCTGTACGCTTTGCAGAATACCATGGACCTCGTCCCAGCGCGCTACTTCCGTGAGGTGGAGAGTTTGCAGCGCCGCCTGTTCTGGGACGGGAGGCCGCGTATCGCCCTGGCGAAGCTGACGCTCCCATGGTATGACGGAGGGATCGCCCTCCCGGATATCAAACGGTACTATTGGGCCTCCCAGCTGGCTGCGATTAATCACGGCCTGTACGGGCCCGCCTTAAACCCGGCATTCGAAATGGATAAGATGCTACTCCCGGGTGGGGACTATAATCGAGCGCTCTACTCCGGCGCGCCCGACGCTCGGCTGACCGGCCCCACGCGTGTCATGGTGCGTGTGTGGCACGCGGCCAATGTGGCGATGGGGTGGAAGGACCGTCTGACCCGGGCAACACCACTATACGCGTCCGAGCGGTTGGGCTCCCTGTGGACCTCGAAGGGCTTCGAGAAGTGGGACATGATAGGCATCAGTAAAGTGGGGGATCTCTGGACGAGGGGAGGATTTAAAACGTTCGAGATGCTGCAGACGGAATTCCAGTTGCATGACATGGAGTACTTTCGGTACTTGCAGATCCGTCATGCACTGGGCTCCGTCTTCCCGGACGTTGCATCCATCCCGGAGTATTCCCCCCTGGAGGATAGAGTGCTGGATGGACACGTTCCGGACAGCGCGATCTCACTGAGCGGCTGGAAGGTGGCAACTGGTAGGACAGACACACACAACAGGGGTTGTAAGATGGCATCTGGGAGCACAAGAGCACACAAGAGGGTTTGGAGGGTGGAAATTGAGAGTACAGATATGCATAAGAGCTAGAAGATGGCAACTGGGAGTACAGGTTCACACAACAGGAGTTGGAAAGTGGCAACTAAGAGTACAGACACAGAGCAGGGGGTTGAAGGTGGCAACTGGGAATACAGATGCACACAACTGGGGTTGGAAGGTGGAAGCTGGGAGTACAGATACACACACACCAGGGCTTGAAGGTGTCAACTGAGATTACAGACACACACAGCAGGGCTTGATGGTGGCAACTGAGAATTACAGATACACACAATAGGGGTTGAAAGGAGGCAGCTGGGAGTACATATACACAAAACAGAGGTAGAAACGGGGCACATTCCAGTCCATTATCGGACCTCCAAGGGAAAGTAAAAACGAGGAGTTGAGTCGGTATAAGCTGAGACAGTAGAAGGCGTATAGAGACCTTGTAAACAGTACTAATGTGCTACATATAAAACCGTATAACATAACAAGGCAGTGAATTAACCGTACTCAAGTAGTCTGTCAAAGTGATCCCTGTGCATATTAAGCCGCACAAAGTGATCCCTATGAATTTTTATTTTGCATTGTGTTTAACTTATTCTTTTTTATCTCGCATAGTGGACTTTTATCGCCACAAATGCACATTTTAAGTTAATACATTTTCTCACACTCCGGTCTGTGAATCTGTAGCTCACTCTTAGATCCCCAAGCCCTAGGTCACTCTTAGATCCCTGCATTTCCTGTCAGGTCCTAAAACCCCTGGTCATCCTTAGGGCTCTTACTTCCCACTGACCAACATGACCTCAGAGGTTCACACTCATCTTCTAGTATGTAAGCTTCTGTTCACCCAGAAGGACCCATGGGTGCTGCACGTCCTAAGGCATTGAGGCTCTTACTCACCATCAACTGGTCCCTAAACTGCAACTTGCCAATAAGACCCCTAGACCTATTTCCACTCTTCGGTCCCCAGCTTTGAGTCAAATTCTGAGGCTTAAGCTCACTCTCATACCTTTAGATTCCAGGTCAACTTCCGGTCACCCAATTTCCATGTTTAGCCTGAGGCAGAGTAGCTCCTGCTCATGCTTACCTAGAGGCGTCACAGTACACTCAACTCACTGCAAACAGTAGTTACCATGAGATTCTGCAAAGCTTATATTTCCATGTAGTTCCCTTTCTGCTCTGCTAACCGTAAAGGTATGAGGTTCATGATCACGCCAGGCGGTTCTGAGGAGGGACTAACAAGCCTATTTGCGAATCAGAAGCCATCATTTATGAAGGACAATGACACAAGCTAATGAAAAATATGGGCGGAGAGTGGGCGGGGCTTCTATTCCATACTTAAGTACAGCACGTCTCACAGAGCAGCGCATGTGCGCTGATTCTAGGCTCGAACTAAAAAGGCGGTTGATTCTGCAATGGCATAACCCAAAGCAAAGAGCTCTAAAGATCAAGATGATGATTTTGAAAAGGATCAAAAGGCAAAATATATGTAAGGCTCTCAATTGCAAGAATTATTGTTTCACATCAGAGAAACCCTGGGTTTGAAAGGCGAAGACCGTCAGGAAGAGAGGATTTATTCACAATTATGAGTTATGATGCGGGTGACCTGATTTCTCCACAATGTCAAAGGAAATTTTATATAAACAGTAGAAAGCTCCAGATCAATCTGCCATTCTGCGATTCTTGAACAAGAGATATTAGGTCAGAGATTTTGAAAAAAAAATTCCTCAAACTCCAAAGGTTAACACTATTTTGACTTCAATGGCATGGACATCTAAGCTTTGATCAGAGTATTCCAGCCTGCCTGATGTCGTGGAGGCTTTGCTTAATAAGTCTGATGTCGCTTCTAATTTTTCAGTGAAGCATATGCCATACCAAAGTGTTACTTAAACACTTTCAATACCTATATGACTGCATATAGAAAAATTAAGACCCCCCCCCCCCCCAATATTCTAGCAAGCATGGAAATGGTATTCAAATTAGCTGGTCCTAGACTGCTTTGAATGAACTCATAGAAACTAGACTCCACTCAGAGAGGTTTACTTAAAAACTTATATTTAGAAATAAAGCTCCCTCATACGAGGTTAGGACTGGAGCTGTGCTTCCTTAGAGCTGCAGACACTTTAAACATTCCTATTTCAAAGTGGAATACTCTGCTAAAACAGTTTCCATTAATTTCATGCTGAAAATGAATGATTATGAGTAAAATAAAGTGACACAAAAAAGCCGCTAAATCTTCATATTTGTGTTGCTAAATTTCCATATTTGTGCCGCTAAATTTCCTAATCCATGCCGCAATATCATTGGGGCTAACACAAACACACACTTAGTGCACGTGCTACAGATGCCCCCTCTCAACGCCATACTGCTGTCTCTACTGACTCTTGAAAGGCACACTCTCTTGATTACTGACAAAACACTTATAGAACAAACACACCTGTTACTTTATATATATTCTGGATAATAATGTCCAGACTCAACTCCTAAACCACACACACACACTCCTACTTACACATTTTGAACACATACTTTTTTCTGTGTAAATGCTTCACAGACACATATACATCTGACTTGTTGTTATATTAAAACCAACCAGGCAGCGCAGTTGTCTGGTTTGCTAACAACATCTTGGGGCCCTTAAGAAAGCTTTCCTGGGAATACATTCTGACCATTGATTACCGTTGGTTTTGTGGTTTGTAACTTCTATTTACTTGCTGTCTTTATTTGTTTTAGGCTATCCAGCTTGATCCCTTCTTGGCTTGTTCCAATCATGCTGCCTACTGGTACAGGGAGTGTGCTGAGAATAAGGCTGTGGGATGTTATTTTTTTCTCGCACACAGCATCATGGAAATGTCTGTAAATGAACTATACAAGTATTTAAGAACATATCAGAATCAGGAAAGCACAAAAGAAGCAAATTTTTGGTTAGTTCTGAAGTGTGGTGGAAACGAATATTTTAATATGATCAAAACAAATCAATACACTAGGTGATGACATTTCCACATATTATCGTTTGTGCACTGTATACTTCTATTAGTAAAACTATGTCGGTGCAAATGTAATGGCCATTTCAATTGAAGATGTGTTGTCTGTAATGGCAGTGTGCTACAACACCATGCATACTCCACTTTTCCCCATTCCACTCTACCCTGCATCACTCCATGCCACTGCACTCTACTCTGCACAGCTCAACAGTACTCCACTCCACTCTATGCCTCTCCACACTGCATCACTGCACTCTACTCTGCATCACTCCAGTCTACTCTTCTCTATTCTACTCTGCACCACTTTACTCTATGCCAATACACTCTAACCCATGCTACTCCACTATGCACCACTCCACTTTTTGCCACTGCACCCTACACCACTCCACTCTTCTCTGCACCATTCCACTCCACCCCACTGCAGCATTCTACTCTGTACCACCCCACTCTATGCCAATCCACTCTACGCCACTCTAATCTACTCTGCACCACCACACTCTACTCCCTTCTACTCTATGCCACTGCACTCTATGCCACTGCACTCTACTCTGCACCACTTCAATCTATCTTGCTCTACTCTAAGCCACAACAATCTATGCTGCGCTACTTTACCCTGCATGACTGTACACCACTGTACTCTACTCTAAGCACTGCACTCTATGCCAATGCACTCTACCCAAATCTACTCAAATTTCAAAATGCTTTATTCGGTATGTACGAGTACAACCATATAGCAACATACATCAAAACAATAAAGAATCAAATTTATGAAAATTAAATAAAGAAACATAAAATTACATCACTATCCATGCCAATATTGTTAAATCAATAAAATATATCACTTTGTGTACAGAGTTAAATTAATCATTAAGTACATTTTAGTAATAATTATAAAGGGGGGAGTTAATTCAGTTTAGACATTTTAGCAACAATTTGTTTGTAATGAAAGTTTGTGCAAATGCCAGTACAAAAATAAATACACAACAAACAATGTAACTTAACAGTAAATCACCAATAGTCATAAAATCTGATAGCCCACGGGTGAACGGGGTGAACGGGGATAACGGGATAAGGGAATCATATAATAATTGATTTCCTGTGCCAGGTGCATTTTAAAATGTAGGTGGCCACGCGACAGCACACATTCGGGGAAGCCAAATCAAACAACAATTGTATTGCGGCTCTTGTATTATATATCTTATGTTCTAAAAATAGTTGCTTCAAATAAAATTTCCTAAAACCAGTATAAAATTTACAAAAAAGTAAGAAGTGGCAAGTGCTCTGTTTAGATTTCCCGTCGCATGGGCAAAGACATGACCCGGGTTTTTTTACGGTTGGGAAAGCCACCAGATGGTGGACTATTCCCAACCTCAGGCGTGCTAGAACGAAGCGATGAGAATTAATACTAACAAATGTAAGATAAGGTGGGAATCTTGTACTAAGGTTGTACTCCAAATATAATTTGAACGTACTTTGCATTGCATACTCCTTCGTTCTGGTCCCTTTTGCATGGTCCAAGTAAATAGTTTTAAGGTTACGCTTTGTTAAAACCGATGTTGTTAAAATATCTTTAAAAATATCCTGGCCAAAGAGAATCTTATACCAGGAGTGAATATGTTCTAACCAGGGGATTTTCGAATGACGATCTAGTTGAATACAGTCCAAAATTACTTCCTGGGTAAACCTAGTTTCTTCTTTGGCCCATATGGACCGCCATAGGGACAAGGGACGCAATGCAATCAGATCTGCGGCATAATTTATGCCAAGCTCTCTGTGGGTAATCTCATTTGAGGCAGAAGCGGGGAGGCATAATAATCGTTTCAGGTACTTGTTTTCCTCTTGCTGGATGGACAGAGCAATTTGACGATTATATCCCCATATCCCTGCTCCATACAAAGCAGAGGACATGCACCTTGAATTATAGATAGAAATCATCTCACGGATTCTACGACCCCCCCATTTCGAGGCAAATCTGAAGATGCAATTTGTATTTCTGGTCATCTTCATACCAACACAGGATTGCTCATTTACCCATCTCCCATCACCTGAAAAGGTGATACCTAAGTAGCAAAAATGTCGAACTGCCTCAAGTTTATCCCCATCTAAAAAGAATGACTTGTTTTTCTTTATTTTCTTACCACAAGTCATAGTCATAGTCTTACCCTTGTTCATTTTAAGCTTTCTGCCCTGAATAAAAATGTGAAACTTCTCAATTAACTTTTGCAACCCATTCGCGGTCCTGGAAATCAGGACCGCGTCGTCCGCATATAATAGGACGGGTATTTGCTTTCCATTGATGATGGGAGCATCAGCATAAAATTCTTGTAAAAATTGATCAACCTGATTTATAAAAAGGGAGAATAAAAGGGGAGCTAGCACGCACCCTTGTCGGATCCCTCTACCAATTTTAAAAAGGGGGGTGCATTCACCATTTGTTCCGAATCTAACCTTACTTGAAAGGTTACCATACATTCTGGCCAAGAGGTGGATGATTTCAGGTGGTGCGCCCATATCCAGTAGTACTGGCCAGAGCAGTGCGTGTTCCACTAAATCAAAAGCAGAACTTAGATCGGCAAAGCACATAAACAAATTCCCCTCCTTAGCTTTAGTGTACTTGCCGATGATAAGTTCAAGGTTCACGCACTGCTCCATAGTTCCTAGACCCCTTCGGAATCCAAACTGAATAGGCGAAAGAACATTATTGTCCTCGGCCCAGGTCTCTAGTCTCACCAAAAGTATACGACTCAGAATCTTTAACGACGAGTCTAAAAGTGAAATTGGGCGATAATTTCGTGCTTCAGCCCTAGAACCCTTTTTAAAAAGTGGTACTAAGATGGATTGACCCCATGAGGTTGGTAACTCGTCCTCGATTGCAGCATTAAAATAACGGGTTAAAATGGGGGCCCATAAAGCAATCTCAGATTTGAAAAAGTCCACGGGGACCCCATCTGGGCCCGGGGCTTTCCCCCCCTTACTCTTTTCAATTGCCACAATCACCTCGCTTAGTGTCACCGAGAACAATATTTTCTCCCATTTAAAGCAGGTTGGAGGATCAGTTAAAACATTAGAATTAAAAACAGTAGTAAAATCAGAGTTAAAAATCCCGGTAAAGTGAGCTATCCAGGCCTGACAACTGACATGCGAGGTTAGTTCAGGGACATTGTCATTCTTCAAGAATGGACTATTTACGGTGTCCCAAAAAAGTTTATGATCTTTGGTATCTGCAGCCAGATCTAATTTTTCCCATGCCGCATCCTGCAATTCCTTCTTCCTAATGGAAAGTGCAGTTTTATAATTATGGCGCTCTTCCCTGATCTTACAAACGTCTCTTGGTATTGCATCAAGTGAGGTTTTTAACCTTTTTAATGACTGCGCACAAAGGTCATCAAACCACACCGCCTTAACTTCCCTTGATTTCCGAGGTTTGTGCGTCAGGGATTTCTCAATGGTTTTTGTGATAGTTAGGAATTTGGATAACAGAATTCGTGGGCATGGGTCCAGCAATAAGCAATACTCGACCTCACCACAACAGTTTGTGATCACATTGGCAACAAGTTTAATGGGGTCAACTTTTATCCAGTTCACTCTCATCCCATTCGGTCTTACTGCAACAATGTCCTGAATTGGTTGACCAAAGGTGTTCCTTTTGATTCCCCAACCCAATAGTTCAATGGTTACACTGTTGTGATCACTGACCTTTTGTTCAATCACCCAAACATTAATATAAGCTACAGAGCAAGATATCATAATATGATCAATGAATGATTGACTGTTCCTCCCATGGAATGTTGGACATCTAACATTGTTTTTGTTCTTATTACACTCTAGGAGGTCCAGGTCATATTTGGCCAATAGGTTATTCAGAGCACTACCATAATTATTATGCGGGAAATGATTATATACACATGTTGTTTCCCTTCCCGAGTACTCCTCCCTATGGCCACAAGCCCCCTTGAGTGCATAAGTACATGATTTAATGTTAAAATCTCCCACCCATATGATGGCAGCAGGTTTGGGTGTACTCAATAAAAAGGCATCAATGGCCTGCTCTATGTCAGAAATAAACTTTCCCTGTTTGTGCCCGGCAATGTTGTTATAAAAGTTCACTATTATTAAGTCTCTGCATCCGCTATGGACCATACGCAGAACCGAGGCGTGTTCACCTAGAACTACATGATCACTAGCACAGAACTCAGTCAGTGCAGTGGATATCAGGGTCACGAGTCCGCCCTTAGCTCGACCAGCTTGGGATGCCACAGCCTGCACGTTAAAAGAAGTATAGCCCTCAACATGTACTTCAGCCCTCTCCCAAGTTTCTTGCAGGCAAATAATATCATAGCCTTGTTTAGTAAAATCAACCCATATGGGGGTGTTTACCTTAGAGGCTAGCCCAGCTATATTCCACGTAATAGCCCTTAGGTTCTCTTCTAAGGCTACTTGGGATGGGTTGGTAACTATTGTGGCCGTTAATATTGTTGGATTTAACATACTTTTTCCGTCAGTACATGTGGTGGTATCTAACACATTAGAAATTCTTAAAGTAGTGTTTTCCGCATCCTGGAGAAGCCCATCACGACTTTGAGGGTCATCTACCACATTGGGTAACACAGTAACGTTACCCACAACTCCACCTCCAATTGGACTCTCCCGCCTACCCTGCCCAAACCATAATTTTCAATCACAATCATCCATGCTGGAAAAAACATCAAACCTGTTCCCTAATTCTAAAGGAGTAAAAGGCCTCAGGTGCTCCATTCCCCGAATATTATTATTCCTGTGGCCACTAAAGGGAACCATATTCCAACCTTGGTGATCAATTCGCTGATTTGGTGCATAAAGGGCAGTGGGGTCATTTGCGTAAACTGAACGATTTTTCCTTACATAGGATGTGGGGAAAACCAAAGACCTAGGATAGAAATAGGTCAAAGATAGAGGGCGAATTTGGCTATTACCGTTGCCTAGGGGCCAGTTCAATATAAGAGCTACCGCTTCTGGGTCTCTGAAATTAATCAGAACTATATCGCCATCAACATCTTTATTCCTTCCACCAAGCCATGGGAGACGTCTAACATGTAATATCTCACCATTTACTTTCCTATTTATGGGTCTATATGTTCTTAGCCAGTGGATAGTTTTATTTTTAAGCTGGGCATAATCCTCACTCTTATTAGCGGTTAAAACAGGTACCCCAGTCAACACCACCACTAAGGGTGCAGCTTCTGGGGGTAAATCAACCCGAAGACCATGAATCCCTGGGACCCCCTCCCACCTAGGGTTACCCTGCGCCTGGACAGTGCTCCCTACTGGGGCAATGCTGGCTTCCTCCACCAGATCCAAAACGGGCTTGCTAACTAGATGTTCCTTCGGCAACAAAGGTTCATTTCTGCCCTGGTCCGGGACTGGGTGGCCCACAGTCTGCACTACATTCCTACTGAGATCAGGAGGTTCCCTGGGTGGATTTATAAGGGGAGCTCCAGCCTGTTTACTAGTACCATCCGTTGTAACCTTACCTACAAAGGCCATATTTCTCATTGTAGATTCGATGTTCGCTAGCCTATACTCCAGCTTCCTTAAGGTGTCAGTAATGGGTAAAAGGAGGGTGCTGATCATATCCCCCAGTTGGGGTAAAAAATCTATGGAAGTGGGCACCTGTGGGATAACTACAGCTGATAAAGCAGGCTCTGGGGGGGTCACAACAGGGTTCACAGCCGTTGAACAGGTACTAATGGCCGCCGTCTGGCTATGATCTGGCCCAATTAATAACCCAGAAACAGACCCTTTAGAAAGATAGTGGCCAAATTCTGAATGCTGTATCCTAGGGCCATTGGTCACCCCCACCCTACGCCTTTTTTTCCTGGGAGGAGGGCCATGAATAATCCCCTTTGTCGGATTCTTAGCCTTATTTCCTACCCCCCGTCCCACGAGCCGCGTATTAGAAATTTTAGAATGACTTATGGCATGTGGGGGGAGAGAATCGCTGATAACCTGAACACTAGGGACACAGTTTGTGGGTGAACAGTCACGTAACAATAGTGGAACACCCTCTTGCGAGAGGGGGGTGTCGTTTACACCATTACTACCACTCTCGACAACAGGAATGTTTGGGGAAACAACCTCTGGAACTCTACGTTTCATATTTTCAATAGAGCGACGACGTTCTAGTCTACGCTCCTCCAGGGTAGTGTCCAGCTCCTTGTCCGTTACGAAAGACTTTTTAAAATAACTGTCAAGAGGGCCATTTACCACTGGCCTTGGATTCTCCCCCGGCAAAACATTCTCACTAGAAGCCATGGTAATATTTCAAAGAAGAAGAAACTCCCAATTACCACAGTGCAGCGGATTCACTCCTGGCCCAGCCCAGCCTCGATCGGCCTCGGAGGGTCTCAGAGGGTCCGCCCTTAGTCCGGGCTTTGTCCCGGGTGATGTCCCGCACACGCGTCCCGCTGACGCGTAATACCTTCAGGTCTTATACTGGCTGTGGATGGAGGAGGCGGAGTCACAGGAAGAGGCGGCAGGTGTGCTGGATGGAACACGCACAGCCTGCTGGTCCTCGCAGTCCCGTCCTCCTCCACAGCAGCTCCCCGGTCAACTTTCAATGCCCAACGGGGCTCCCTGGACACAGGTTAAGTCAGGCCAATGCCCTACGGGGCTCCAGTAGGCAGCAAGCAACGCAGGTCAAGTATTCCTCTACGAGTGGCACCCGCGAAGCGGGGGCCGCGAGGAGTTATCAGCGGTCAGCAGGGGGCGGAGTCACGGGAAGAGGCGGCAGGTGTGCTGGATGGAACACGCACAGCCTGCTGGTCCTCGCAGTCCCGTCCTCCTCCACAGCAGCTCCCCGGTCAACTTTCAATGCCCAACGGGGCTCCCTGGACACAGGTTAAGTCAGGCCAATGCCCTACGGGGCTCCAGTAGGCAGCAAGCAACGCAGGTCAAGTACTCCTCTACGAGTGGCTCCCGCGAAGCGGGGGCCGCGAGGAGTTATCAGCGGTCAGCAGGGGGCGGAGTCACGGGAAGAGGCGGCAGGTGTGCTGGATGGAACACGCACAGCCTGCTGGTCCTCGCAGTCCCGTCCTCCTCCACAGCAGCTCCCCGGTCAACTTTCAATGCCCAACGGGGCTCCCTGGACACAGGTTAAGTCAGGCCAATGCCCTACGGGGCTCCAGTAGGCAGCAAGCAACGCAGGTCAAGTACTCCTCTACGAGTGGCACCCCACTCTTTCCCTGGAAGTATGAAACTACACTGTTTTTGTGTGGGTGGCACAGACGGCCGATCTCGAATCACAACTCGGCAGCAAGTGATACATGCCTAGTCGGTACCAGGTTCGTGAAGACGGAACAGTCTAAGAAATTACTTAAGAATGGAAATCTTTTTCAACTGCTGGTGCTGAATGAGGCTGACGTGCCTCGCCCCTCTCAAGATGGTTTCCTCGAAGGGCTGTGTTGTCCAATAACTTCCTGGATTGAAATGAACGAAGGACGACGCGTTCAAATCTACTCTGCACCACTGCACTCTATGCCACTATACTCTACTCTGCATCACTCTACGCCGCTGCATTCTACACCACTTTGCTCTATTCTGCATCACTGTACTCTGCACTGTTCCTCTCTGCACCACTTTCCTCCACTGCCGTCAATGCTAATGCACTCTACACTTTTCTACTGTACACCACTGCACTCTACAAGTCTACTCTGCAACACTGCACTCTCTTTCGCTGAACTTTAGGCCTCGCTACTGTATGCCACGGAACTCTACACCACTCTACTCTTTGCCACTCTGCGCCAATGCACTCTACGTCATTCTATTCTATGCCACTGCACTCTACCCTGCACCACTTTACTCTACTCTGCACCATTCCACTCTACGCTGCTCTACAGCACTGCACTCTCTGCCACTGAACTCTATGTCATTCTACTCTATGCGACTGCACTCTATTCCACTCTACGTCAATCTACTGCACTCTATGCTAATGCACTCTACGCTATTCTACTATGCATGACTCCACTCTTCGCCACTGCACTCTACGCCAATCCACTCTGTCACTCTAATCTACTCTGCATCACTCTACAACACTCTACTCTATGCCGCTGCACTCTACCCCACTTCACTGGACACTAAAATAATCTAGTGTACGCCATTGCTCTGCTGCTATATTTCATCCTATGCCTCTGCAATGTACCTTGCGCCACTCCCATCTGTAGCACTCTACGCTACGTCACTGCACTCTAGACCACTGCACTCTGCACTGCACCATTCCACTCCACGCCACTCTACTCTGCACCACTGCCGTCTATGCCACTGCACTCTATGCCAATGCATTTTACTCTGTGCCAATCCACTCTGCGCCCCTCTAATCTACTCTTCACCACCGCACTCTACGTCGTTCTACTCAATGCCACTGCATTCTATGCCACTGCACTCTACTCTGCACAACTTCAATCTATCATTCACCACTTCACTCTGCACATCTACAATCTACGTTGTGCCACTCTACTCTGCACAACTGTACACCACTGTACTGTACTCTAACCACTGCACTCTATGCCAATGTACTCTACACCACTTTACTCATAACAAATGGCCTCTATGCCACTGCACTCTACTCAAATTTGCTCTGCACCACTGCACTCTGTGCTACTATACTCTGCATCACTCTACGCCACTGCTTTGTACACCACTCTCAGGGATGTGGAATTTAATAAAATAGCCACTTGTCCATGGCACATGTTGCTTCATAAATCTACTTGTACTGTAACAAAATCACCCTTGTCCCTTTGGTGTCATGTAGTGCGGCGACAAATTATGGCAGCAATCTCATTATATAAGAGCTCTGATATAGCCTCCTTGATTATGCCAGGGCTCATACCATAGTAGTGTTTGAATACTTGCCCCTTATGTTGCCACATTTCCGCAGATCTACATGCTGGGGCTGAAGTTAGTGATAAGCAATAGTTCCGGGGTTTGAATGCCCTTTTGAGTCTCTGCAAACCTACTAACTTGCATGTTTTAAGGATTTTCTACAACTCTTCTCTAATCTTTTCTCATACTGAAAATGTTGGAAATTTATTTCTGACAATGGCAGATGTAAACCTTCTTCCAGAGTTGGGAAAAAAGTGTTTGGCGGGAAAGTGAACTTGCAGACACTCAGATTTTTGCATTAGCAAATCTACACATACAAATTTGCTCATGCTAAAATGCAGCTCACAAATTTTTTCTAGGAGTACTATTTATTGCCCTACTTCTGTAAATTCTTGGGAATTCACGAAAGCCGTATAGCTGTACTTAACACAAGGACATATACCAGGGGTGCACTTTTAAGACTTTCTTTTATAATTGGGCCTGGCATTTGGTTTAGCGGTGACCATGACCTTTTGCTTATTAAAATTCTGTCTTTCTCTCTCTGTATCGGCTGACTTTACTGTGAGTGACAGCATTCTGCTCTTTCATAGGGAGCATACAAAGTAGTTTTGTTCAGTGCTAGTAACTACTGTGGCAGTGTGCGCTTTTTGAAACCCAAAATTATTTTAGTTTTTTCCAATGTTTGTTATAATGGTGAGGGCTCGGCACCTCCCACACCAATAAGATTTTACAAAACCATGCCAAAACAAGTCATACATTGACAAAACTAAAATGCTGACCACCAATTTCAGACCTACTGGCTTTGCCAATGCTTGTTTATTTTTGTTTCCTACAATCTTATTGAAACTGGATACTCTGATTTTGCATTATGAATCTTTTTGGGAAACACTAGCATGTTACTAAATGATGCTGCATCTAACAGTAGTTCAGCTAAATGGTTTTTTTTCCTGCTTTCATTTTTTTTTTCATCAACATTTGATTTTGAATGCAAAGAATCATCAGTCTTGCTTTCAAGCATCTGCAAATATTTGCATCAAATCAGAGAGCATTCTGAGAGCATTATACGTAGCCTCATACTGCTAAACTTTGAAAACATGTGTACACATTTTTATACTGGAACCGTCAGAGCTTACAACATTTACAACATTTACTTGGAGCGCTCACCCTAACAATAAAGGTTTTTAATTAATGAACCATAAATACAAGTTTGATCAGCATGAACACATGGACAAAAATATTACCTTAACTGCAGATAGTGCCTTTCCTTGATCCATTTCGTGGTACTGCAAACTGGCAGCCAAAGGGTTTGTGTTGGAGGGGGTTGGGCCTACTTGTCCCAAGGACAAAAAACACATGTAAACTTGTTGCCCTTGACCCCAAACAATATGTCATGGGCGTCAGGCTATAGGAATTCCACATCCCTGCCACTCTGTTCTATTCTGCGCCGGCTCTCTCTGTGCCACTTTACACCACTTATGCTAATGCACTCTACGCTTTTCTACTGTACACCACTGCACTCTACGACAGTCTACTCCGAAACACTGCGCTCTATGCCAATCTACTGCACTCTATGCTAATGCATTCTGTGCCACTATACTCTAGGCCACTTTACTATGCATGACTTCACTCTTCGCCAATCGACTGTCACTCTAATCTACTCTGCACCACTGCACTCTATGCTGTTGAAGTTTATGCCACTTTAGTCAAAACCAATTAACTCTACACCACTGCACAGTAGCCACTGTGCTCTGCAGCACTCTGCTCTACGCCACTAGACTCTCTGCCACTCTACTACACCATTGCACTCTGCGTAATAGAACTCTGTGCCACTCTCTTTCACTCCACTCTATGCCACTGATTCCATGATGCTTTACTCTACACCACTCTGCTCTATACCACTCTACACCACTGCACTCTATGACACTCCGCTCTGCAACACTGCACTCTCTACCACTGAACTCTATGCCACTCTACTCTGTGGCACTGCACTATACTCTGCACCGCTCTGCTCTACTCCTCTCCACGCCAATGCACTCTATACCACTGTACTCTGCGCCACTTCGCTTTGCGCCTCTCCAATCTACTCTGCACCACTCTACTCTATGCCAATGCACTTTATCCCACTCTATTATGCACCACTGCACTCTTCACTACTGCACTCTACACCACTCCAGCCTAGGCCACTCCACTCTACTCTGCACCAAGCCACTCTACGCCAGTGCACTCTGCACCACTACTCTATGTGACTGCACTCTACCCTAAACCACTCCACTCCACCCTGCACCACTCCACTCTACGCCACTTCACTCTACTCTGAAACAATATACTCTATGCCATGGCACTCTGTGCCACTGCACTCTACCCTGCATCACTCTACTGTGCATCACTCCACTCTATGCCACTTCACTCTAGTCTGAAACAATGTAATCTACGCCAATGCATTCAGCGCCACTCCACTCTATGGCACGCCATTCCACTCTACTCTACACCACTGCACACTACGCCACTGCAATCAATGCTGCTGTACTCCATTCTGCGCCATTCTACTCTATGTCACTCTACTTTGCTCTGCACCACTCTATTCTATGCCACTACACTTTGTGCCAATACATTCTACACCACGTCACGCAAAACCAAGGCACTCTACACCAATCTACTCTACACCACTGCACTCTACACCACTATACTCTACTCTGCCACACTCTATGCCACTGCGCTCTAAACCATTGTAGTCTACGTCACTGCACTCTACGCCACTCTGTTCTACTCTGCAGCACTGTAGTCCCAGCCACTGATCTCTATGCCACTCTACGCCACTGCACTCTACTCCAATACACTATACATCTCTCTACTATACACCACTGCACTAAACGACACAACAATAAACTCTGCAACACTACACTCTGCAGCTGAATTCTATGCCGCTCTAATCTATGCCGCTGCACTCCATGCCACTGCACTGCACTCTATGCCTCTCTGCCCAACTGCACTCTACGCCGCTCTACTCTGTATCACTTCACTCTATGCCACTGCACTCTGCGTTGCAGCACTCCATTCTACACCATTGTACGCCACTCTACAACACTGCATTCTCTACCACTGAACTCTATGCCACTCTACTCTGTACCACTGCTCTCTATGCCACTGCACTCTATTCCTCTCTACACCATTCTACTACACTCTTCGCCCAATGCACTATATGCCACTCTAATCTGCATCGCTCCACACTGTGCCACTGCACTTTATGCCAATCCGCTCTAACTCACTCTAATCTACTCTGCACCACGGCACTCTACAACACTCTACTCTATGACACTTCAGTGGTCTTAAAAACAATCTACTCTATGACATTGCACTCTGTCCTACTCTATTTCACTCTACATCCCTGCAATGTACCTTGCGCCACTCCATTCTGCACCACTCTACTCTATGTTACTGCACTCTACACCATTTATGGTTATGCCACTTTACTCAAAACCACTACACTCTATACCACTGCACGGTAGCCACTATACTCTGCTCTGCAGCACTCTGCTCTATGCCACTGAACTCTATGCCACTCTACTCTACACCATTTTACACTACGTCTCAGAACTCTACGCCACTGTGTTCCACTATACTCTGTGCCACTGATTCCATGCCACTTTACTCTGTACCACTCTACTCTACACCACTGCTCTCTGCGACGCTCTACTCTGAAACACTGCACTCTCTACCACTGAACTCTATGCTGCTCTACTCTGGGCCACTCTACTCTGCGCAACTGCACTCTACTCTGCACCATTCTGCTCTACTCCACTCCACGCCAATGCACTCTATTATGCACCACTGCACTCCTTACTACTGCACTCTACACCACTTCTGTCTAGGCCACTCCACTTTACTCTGCACCCATCCACGCTATGCCAGTGCACTCTGCACCACTACTCTATGTGACTGCACTCTACCCGGCACCACTCTACCCTGCACCACTCCACTCTACGCCACTTCACTCTACTGTGAAACAATCTACTCAACACCACTGCGCTCTATGCCACTGCACTCTACCCTGCACCACTCCACTCTGCTATGCACCACTCCACTCTATGCCACTTCACTCTTTTCTGAAACAATCTAATATACGCCAGTGCACTCAGCTCCACTCTACTCTGCACCACGCCAGTCCACTCTACTCTGCGCCGCTCTACTCTGCGCCGCTCTACTCTATGCCACTATACTCTACACCATTTCACTCTACGTCCCAGAACTCTACGCCACTCTGTTCCACTATACTGTGTGCCACTGATTCCATGCCACTTTACTCTTCAGCACTCTACTTTACGACACTCTACTCTGAAACACTGCACTCTGTACCACTGAACTCTATGCTGCTCTACTCTGTGCCACTCTACTCTGCACCACTCTGCTCCACTCCATTACAATGCTCTCTATTCAGCACCACTGCACTCCTTGCTACTGCACTCTACACCACTTCAGTCTAGGCCACTCCACTTTACTCTGCACCCATCCACTCTACGCCAGTGCACTCTGTACCACTACTCTATGCTACTGCACTCTACCCTGCACCATTCCACTCTACGCCACTTCACACTACTCTGAAATAATCTACTCAACACCACTGCGCTCTATGCCACTGCACTCTACCCTGCACCACTCCACTCTGCTATGCACCACTCCACTCTATGCCACTTCACTCTTCTCTGAAATAATTTAATGTAGGCCAGTGCACTCAGTGCCACTCTACTCTGCACAATGCCAGTCCACTCTACTCTGCACCACTCTACTCTATGCCGCTGCACTCTAGGCCAATGCACTCTACACCACTTTACTTAGAACCAATGCACTATACACCACTCTACTCTGCACCACTGCACTCTACACCACTATACTCTACTCTGCAACATGCTGTGCCACTGCACTCTACACCATTGTACTCTACGTCACTGCACTCTACGTCACTCTGTTCTACTCTGCACCACGATAGTCCAAGCCACTGATCTCTATGCCACTCTACTCTACACCACTGCACTCTACTCCAATGCCCTATAAGTCTCTCTACTTTACACCACTGCACTCTACGACACAACAGTCTACTCTGCAACACTAAACTCTGCACCTGAACTCGAAGTCACTCTACTCTATGCCGCTGCACTCTATGCCACTACGCTGTATACCACTCTACCCAGCATCACTCCACTCTACACCACTGCACTGTACCCTGCATCACTCCACTCTACACCACTCTACATCACTGCACTCCCTGCCGCTGAACTGTACACCACTCTACTCTGCACCACTGCCCTCTATGTCACTGCACTCTATTCTACTCTACAAAAATCTACTGCTCTTCATGCCAATGCACCGTACGCCACTACACTCAATGCCACTCTACTCTGCATCACTCCACCCTTTGCCACTGCACTCCATGCCAATTCACTCTAAGTCACTCTAATCTACTTTGCACTACTGCACTCTACAACACTCTACTCTATGCCACTGCACTGTATGTCACTCTGTTTCACTCTGCATCACTACAATGTACCTTGCGCCACTCTACGCCACGCCACTGCACTCAACACCAGTGCACTCTACACCACTCTACATCACTGCAGTCTACGACACTCTATAACATTAGACTCTCTACCACTGAACTCTATGCCGCTTTATTCTGTACCACTGTACTCTACAACACTCTACTCTATGCCACTGCATTGTATACCACTCTGTTCTACACAGCGCCACTGTAATGTACCTTGCGCCACTCCACTCTAAACCACTGCACTCTACTGCAATGCAGTCTATGCCACTTTACTCAAAACCAATAAACTGTACGCCACTGCACCGTAAGCCACTGTACTCTATTCTGCAGCTCTCTACTCCACTGCACTCTGCAGCACTCTACTGTACACCATTGCACTCTACATCACTGAACTCTATGCCTCTATGTTTTACTCTGCACCACTGCACTCTATGCCAGTGATATCTGTGCCACTTTACTGTGCACCACTCTACGCCATGCCACTGCACTCAACACCAGTGCACTTTACACCACTCTACATCACTGCAGTCTACAACACTATACAACATTGCACTTTCTACCACTGAACTCTGTGCCGCTCTACTCTGAACCACTGTACTCTACAACACTCCACTCTATGCTACTGCACTCTATGCCACTCTGTTCTACTCTGCGTCACTGCAATGTACCTTGCGCCACTCCACTCTATATGACTGCACTCTACTGCAATGCAGTCTATGCTATTTTACTCAAATTTAATGCACTATACGCCACTGCACCGTACACCACAATGCTCTATTCTGCAGCGCACTACTATGCACCTCTGTACTATACATCACTCTACTCTACACCATTACACTCTATGGCACTGAACTCTATGCCACTCTGTTCTACTCTACACCACTGTACTCTACGCCAGTGCTGTCTGCGCCACTTTACTGTGCACCACTCTACACAATGCCACGACACTCAACACCACTCTACAACACTGCGGTCTATGACATTCTACAACACTGCACTCTGTACCACTGAACTCTATGATGATCTACTCTACTCCACTGCACTCCACTGTGCACCACTCTACTCTATGCCACTCCATGCCAATGCACTCTATGCCTCTACACCGTACCCCACTCCATTCTGTGCCACTGCACTCTGCGCCAATCCACTCATGTCACTCTAATCTACTGTGCAACACTGCACTCTATGACACTAACTCTACGCGACTACACTGTACGCCCATCAACTCTACGCCGCATCATTCTATGCCAATTTACTTTATCCCACTCTATTATTCACCACTTCACTCTTCCCCACTCCAGTCTAGGCCACTCACTCTATTCTGCACCAATTTCCACGCCACTACTGTATGCCACTGCACTCTACCCTGCACCACTTGTTCTGCTCGATTTTCCCGGCCTTCTTGTGAGGAAAAGATGATTAAATGTGACTTCAGTCTCTTACCATTCAAGTCTAAGGGTTAGAGTAGTGAATGGAGCCTATTTACTAGGCACTTCGACATGATTCTGTGCTCTTCCCCATAGATCAGGGCTCGCACACATAGCCTAGGGGATAGATTCGTTAGTATTAGGGATAACCTGTACTGTAGTGAGGGTATTTCATGGAGCTGTGCTGAATTCAGGCCTGGTAGGCCTCAAACGGGAGAGACTCCATCTTTCTTTCTGCTCCGGCAGCTTGGGATGCTTCTAGGTCAAATTTAATGTTTTAGTTATGAGGTGTTATTCGCTTGGAGAGAACCGGTTCAGGCCGGCCCTTATCGAAGGATTGTATTTTTCTTCTTGCCGAAGACACTACATCAGGCCGGCCGGCTGGGAACGTGTCCTTGGTACGGGGAGGTACAAGAATTTGGTGGGCGGCAGGTTACGGGACGGAATTTTCCATGAGGAAACGCACCTCTATATTAGTGAAAGTCTGAGGCAGTTACATGTTCAGTCCGTAGGCGGCATCTAGCCGTTAGCAGTAAAGCTACTACTTATTCCAGGGAAGACAGACGCCATCTTGAAGGCGGAGAAGAACCGAGAGACAGATGCTTTCCTAGCAGAATAGCCAGAGAGGAGAGAGTAGCCGATAAGGAAGAGTTCCCAGTGACTCGGAGAAGGGTGATTCCAGGCGAGCCGAGGCACAGACGAGAAGGGAACCTAGATGACCACTGAGTGCAGGCTACATACTACTAAGGTGATGTCGACCCTTTCTTATTAGAGTGTACAACTTAATCTTTCACTTTTCTTTGCAGGTTATGTGTTATATCGTAATGTTATGTGATTGTGTATGTAATGAGTAATAAAGTATCCAGTTTGTAGTGAACCAACATGTGCTGCGTGTTCTTGTATAAGAGGGTAGCCTATTCTTCTAGTCAGCTGCGGCTACATGAACAGATGTTAACCCTGATCAGGTAAGTGGTAACTGAATAAGGGAAAGAGGAGCCCCTCGAACCTGAGAACAGGCTATGCTCGAACTGGCAATCCTTGTGTGATCTGATGAATAGTGAGACTGATTCCCTTTTTGTATGTTATGGTGATCATAGTGAGGAAATCTGAATTTTGTGATCAGTTATGTCCCCTATCGTAGACCCCAACGGCTCCATGTGCATGCTATAAGTACATGTATGTTCCCTCCTGCTCTAGTTTTGAAGACGCAAATATATGTGCGTCCACCGTCAACATGTCCTCTTTCAGATCCGCCATGAATGGGTCAGATATTCCATTCCTAAGTATGAAAGGCCACCGACTTTATGTGGTTCACTTTCCACATTTTACAGATTCAGGCGAGTAGGCCCAGAATTCTGTCATCAAGCCTTTTCCTGCCTTCTGCCTCTGAAAGCTCCAGTCTGAGCCTGCATCTGTATCCATGAACTTTGTCCTACTCCCTGCGCGGCTAACGGTGCCTGATCCAGTCTGTCGCCTGCCAAAAACTGTATTTCACCTTCAAGATTATCTACTCCGCTCCTCATCCGATGCATTCCTGTCTAGTAGTTTAGGTAAACATTCCTCCAGCTACCGTGCAAAGGGCCAGGCCTCGCTGTCCTCATGCAAGTAATTCATAGCCCCGTTACCATGGAATATTTCTACCCCCTTGCATCTAGTGTAGACACTTAGACGCTTGTACACGCACTAACAGTCAGTATAGAATAGATTCTATCCTAGAGACCTCTCCTTTTGGATAACACAGTTCTTTAAACATAGGATATTAGATATGATTTGGGATTAGGTTGACATGACCCCCAGACTTCTGTCTCCACATGTAGAGCTAAATGTCAAGTCCCCTTCACCCTCTAGTTGCACGTCAATCACACGTCATGCGGCTGCGCGCGCATCTCTGTCAAATATTTCTGCTGACATTGCAAGATTCTCTTATGGATCCACCCACTTGTGACATCATGTATGATGACGTTTATTAAATTACGCCCATACATCCGCCTCTATTAGTTACGTATGCACCTTTTATCTGTACTATCAGCTGTTACGCCTCTTGCATCTGTTTCACTGTAATGTATTTTCTATAAAACTGCCTATCTGTCAATAATGTATGCGCTTCCTTCCTGAACTTTCGTGGTGATGGAATAGAAAGCCTGCAATTCGAATTGTATTCCTTTGTATAGGAATAAAGCCTTTTAAAACCTCTAATACCACGGATTCTGCCTCTTATATTTACTGAGTTATTCTTAATAGACTTTACCGCATAAAAATAGTACCGGTAATGAAATATTTACCACATAAATTGGCGCCCGAATAGGGACACTTTCTCATCTCACGCGCCGGCGGTGCGTTGCAGGCCCGGTCTCCTGCCACAGCTGAACGGACAAAAACGCGTACCTGCAGGATTTCCTGTATCTCCCTCCGGCCAAGCGGGGACGACTGAGGCTGCGATCAACACCCAGACGAGGCGGTGAGAAGTGCGAAGTATCCCGACCAGAGCCTAGCTGAGAGAGCAAGATCCGAGGTATACAGAGGCCCACCAGGTTCCGAAGTTCCGAGTCCAGTCGAGTCGAGTCCAGTCCGGTCCAGTTTCAGTTCCGTTCCGAGGCCTTCCGTTCCGAGCTACCCGGTGAGTACCATTACCGGGGAGGCATTTAACGTGCACATAGTCTGTGCCGGTCAAGACGGGTTTGGGTACACAAATCCGGTCTGCACTGTTTTAGCAGTGTATCTGTACTGTTTAGCAGTATATATAGTATGTCTTGCATATAAATAAGTACTATCTAGTGTCAGTATTATGTCAGTAACTAGTTTTCTATTAGTTATCATTGTTCGTAAAACTGTTAAGTGTTAAATGTTTTAAATACGTTCTATATATTGTGGTGTGAATGACTGTTCATTATTGTGTTTTCTTGTATAAAGTGTGTTCTAGTAATAAGGTCTAAAAAATGCCGCTCTTTTCGAAACTAAGACAGATCAAAACTAGAAAAGGTGTACTCGAAGAAGCTGTTCCCATCCCACCTAGGGACACTCCAGGGTACTTTATGTATCATAAGCATGGCCTAGATGCCGTATTATTTCTTGATTTATGGGTGGACTACACCAAAGAATTACCAGAGAGTCAGAGATGGCCCGCAGCGGGGACCTGGGATGCAGATTGCATCATGAGAGTAGAAGAAGAATTATGGAAAAAGAAAGCCAGACAGTCACAGAAAGATGCCATTGAATTATGGCGTAAAGAATCATATAGACGTACAGAAAAAGCACTCAGACAGGAAGAGAAAGGTAGAGAGAATTCAAATAAAACCCGAGAAAATCTATTACTTGAGGAAGGTACCCGAGTAAAATCAGAACAAGTAGATAGACAAAGAAACACTCTTATGAATGGTATGTATCCTCTTCTGGCCGAAGGGTTACCTAAGGCTACCCCGGAAATACCAAAAGACTTAACTCCTCCATTGCTCCCGATAAAAGCACATCCCAAAACACATCCCAAAACAGCAAAGGACGTTTTCCTTTCCTCCTATTTAGATGACGCAGCTCCCGAGTATGCTAATGCCATACCACCCACACCGCTTGCCGATGGTGTTCAACACCAAGAGCATTCGTCTGTATCCCCGCAACTACAAACTCCTACACAAGTTCCAACAGGCCCGTCCGTTTCTACAGTTTTTCCCGCATCTACAATCTCTATCCTACGCCCAACGAATCCTTTCGTGCCTATCACCTCAGATGGTGCTACAGGAGGTACGACAGACATGTTTGCCACACCGCCGCGAAATAAACAGACCCTTAGAGATTTAGCACTCCAACGTACACCCCAACTAGCGACATCCGACATGTTTAAAGAACAGCTTGTGGATTGTAGATACGACCCAGTACCAGGTAGACAAGATAAATTGCTCATATCATCACTACGTATAAGACGAGCTACATTATATTTAATGACGATACCAGGAATGGGTGAACACCTAGACGAAATATATCGCTTTGTCCAAACAGGGCGAGGTCCAGAAAGTATTAACGAAGCTATGGAATACCAGAAAGTGGATGTCCAAAGACAACTACTACGTTTTTTCATAAATTGTGTAATTAGGAATCAAGACAGGCCTGGGGCAGATCACGATACCATGCAAAGACTTGCCAAATGGGGTCAGAACATATCAGAAGAGAAACATGATAGACAGGCGTGTATAATCGCCATGTGTCGAAAGATCCGCAAGGAAGTAGAACGAATACATAAAGAAAGACGAGAAACAGACAGAGTAGAATCAGAAGAAGAGGAGGAGCAAGAATCAGAGCAATTAGAAACGATAGCTTATGTAGGTAGAGGAAGACCCCATAATAATACCAGAGGTTTTAACGACCCGATACGTCCAATACGTCCAGAATATAATAGACATTTTCCAAACCCTATGTTAAATACAAAATCCCCTGAACACCTATTCCAAGCCGCTGATAAATTACTCCGAGATCGAAGGGGGTACCACATGCTCGATTCCATGGACGAACAAGAATTAGCCAGGTCAGCAGTACAATGGGCTGACAGTCCCGGCGAATACAATGATGATGTACTTGCACACACGTTTCTGAATCTTGACCCATACGAACAGCGTTTAGCTAGTATATACATGATTCAACACCTCCTTATATTATATAAAAGCCAACACTCCGATCCAGGACCTTTACCTGACATATTGACAGAACTACTCACGAACATATGGAGAGGGTCAGGTACTGATTTGATTAAGGAAATTCTAGAATCCCGAAACCAATATTTAAATTTCGTATGCCCAGAACACGTTCCAGTTCCCATCATGGGAAGAAGAATGTATCACATAGATAGACAGAACCCGTTACGCGAAGTACACCCAATCAGAGGTGACGGTAATAATTTTACACGCGTGTTTGTGTACACGCCTATAACTAAACTGGAATTATTAGAAATGAAGAAAGTAGTACCCAGCCATGACAAGGACCCAGCAGGTTTCCACCGTGAAATAAAGGACATGTTACTCATGGGAGAGTATACCTACCCCGACATTATGAAAATATTAAAAGTCCTATTACCCGCCGGTGTTTACGAGAAACTCAAAGAAAAGGAATGGGAGGTGGGAGACCAAAAGATAGATTGGATAGCATTAGAAAACGAAGAAAGGGCCCGAGCTGCAGGAGCAGGGCTTGGGGAAAAGACTACAGCACTAGCAGGATTACTAGTGCAGGTACTGCCACGTTTATTAACTACGAAAAAGGAAGACTGGGGTGCAATCTCAGCCTGTAAACAAAAGCCAGATGAAGACACTAGTGATTTCTATTCCCGATTTGAAAAATGTTTTGGTATAAATAGTGGCATAAAAGCCAGTAGTGAGTCATATCCACATCTGTTTGTGACAAAATTAGTTGAAAATTCTCTGCTGCAAATCAAGAATAGAGTATTGAAATTCGAAAGTACCTGGCAAGGTAATACCCCATCACAGATGTTACAGATGTTACAATATCACCACAATAGAATTAGAGAAGAACAAGAACACGAACAAAGACGTATGAAAGATACAAAAATGAAAATGCTTGTTGCACAGTCAGTTCCAGCCGATGGTCATCAAAGGGGTGATTCCGCAGGTCCTGCGAAAGGGACATGCAACTATTGTAAACAACAAGGTCATTATATTCACGATTGTCCAGTCCTGAAACATAATATTGCCACAGGTAGAACGCAGGAAAGACCACGTCCACCTAGACAGGATCAGAATCAACAACAAATCCCTCAGCATGCACAACCTAGGTTAGCTCCGCAACAACTAGCTCCACAACAGGCGGTTCCACAACAGATCGTAGCACCACCACAAGCGCAGCCTATTGCTGCAACACAAGCAACAACACAACAGATGTATCAGTATGCACAAGCAGATTATCCCGATTATCAGCGATACACATGAAATAGCCCAGAGAGGGAAGTTGGCTTACCCCTTATAGAGGTTCCTGTAGACCAAGAGGGACCTTATGTACATAGTGAACTATTAGGGGAAGACAGAAAGTTTTTACTTGATACAGGGGCAAGCAGAACAACTATAAGACGAAGTGAAGTTCCAGGGGCACCCCTCTCAGGCTCACAGAATATTTCCCTTGGATTCTCAGGAAAACCTATAATCAATGACGTAACACAACCTCTTCCACTTACGGTCGGTCCATTGACATGTACTACAGATTTATTGCTTACTAAATCATGTCCAGAAAACTTGTTGGGCATAAAAACATTGAAAGCTCTAGGAGCCATAATATGTTGTTCTCCGGAAGGAGTACGACTATTTTTACGTGACTTTAAAGGTCACTACGTGTCCAGAGACATGGATCACCGACTGCAGAATTTACCTACACATTTATGGGCACAAGGCCCCACTGATGTTGGTTGCATGAACATTACACCATATCGAGTTACACTGAAAACAGGAATAGTACTACCACGAATGCGACAATACAAGTTACCACCAGATGCTGTAGTGGCTTTACTGCAAATCATTGACGAGCTCATTGTACAAGGAGTGGTTGTCGAAACCGACTCCAATGTATGTAATTCCCCGATAATTCCGATTCTTAAAAGAACGGATCCAAAAGCACCACCAGTATATCGATTAGTTATTTATCTACGCGAATTGAACAAATGTATTGTACCGCAATACCCTGTGGTCCCAGATATCTCTTCATTACTCACAGCTATTGACTCAGAAGCAACGTTCTTCACTGTAATTGATCTCAAGAATGCTTTCTTTAGTGTCCCAATCGATCCGGAAAGTCAATATCTGTTCGGATTCAGTTTAAATGGACGAAGTTTTAAATTCACACGCGCACCTCAAGGGTTTACAGAAAGCCCCAGCATCTATAGCCAAGCACTGAAACGAGAACTTGACAGTATCCACATGCCAGTTAACACTGCCTTGCTTCAATATGTCGATGATCTGCTGATCACCGCCCGAAGCGAACCTGAATGTGAGACAGCGTCACTGACGGTTTTGAAATTTCTGGCCGACAAGGGGCACAAGGTGTCCCCTTCTAAGCTGCAATTCTGTGTCCAGCGAGTTGTTTACCTTGGGCACTCGCTGTCCAAGGAGGGAAGGCAGCTTACACCCGACCGCATCCAGTTAATTGCTAACATGCCACCACCCAAGACACAAAAGGAGGTGCGGGCTTTTATAGGCCTCACTTCATACTGTAGGCAGTGGATCCCTCAATATGCATTTCTAGCAAAACCACTCATCCAGTTGACAACACAGGAGGCAGCCACATCGACTGTCCTCCCTTGGACTCAAAAACATACACACGCCTTTGAAAGCTTGAAGAAAGCTTTATGCCAAGCACCTGTTTTAGCAACACCATGTTACAGTAAACAGTTTACACTTTTTGTTACAGAACGCGAAGGTACTGCCTTGTCAGTGCTCACTCAGGAACAAGCAGGATCACACAAACCATGTGCTTATTTCTCTAGTACATTAGATCCAGTAGCTCAGGCACTTCCTGCGTGCCTGAAATCGGTGGCAGCAACAGCTTTAGCAATCAGACAAAGCGATGCCATAGTGTTAGGACACCAATTGACAGTACAAGTACCACACGCAGTAGAGGTTCTCTTGAACCGCACACAAACACAACACTTGACTATAGCGAGACTCACCGGTTACGAATTAACATTGTTTCAGCCACATATAGAAATCAGACGTTGTAATACGTTAAATCCTGCCACACTGTTACCAGTAGGCGGAACAGATCCATTGGCACATGATTGTGTCGAAGTCATTACTATCACGACGAAACCCAGACAAGACTTGACAGATATCCCTTTGTCAGATCCAGACTTGACATTGTATGTAGATGGGTCATGTATGAGAACAAGTACAGGAGAGTTAGTGGCCGCTTACGCAGTTACAACAGACACTGAAGTCATTGAAACAAATTGTATTAACACTTTGTCAGCTCAAGCAGCAGAGCTCACCGCTCTGACACAAGCCTGTATTCAAGCCAAAAATAAGAAAGTCAATATATACACAGATTCCCGTTATGCATTCGGAGTCGTCCATGACTTCGGCGTACTGTGGCGAGAGAGAGGTTATTTAACTTCTCACGGTGCCCACATCCAACACGGACCCCTCATTCAAGCCCTATTAGACGCGATTCATCTACCTACTGTAATATCGATTATGAAATGCAAAGCCCACACAAAAGTTACCGATATCATTTCTCAGGGTAATGACCTAGCTGACAGAACAGCTAAACAGACTGCGCAGAATCAGACTCACACAACTGACACGACAAAGACAATAGTTCCGACACCAACACATTGCATGACAGTTAAGGATCCCGCCCTTGATGTAATTGACATACAGACCCATGCTACACCAGAAGAAATAAAGAAATAGACTGAATTAGGAGGGATCCAAACGGATCAAGGATGGATGACGAAGGAAAAATCTATATGGTTTCTTCCCGACTCAATGGTTCAAGTCATCATTAACACTATACATAGTCCAGCGCACCTAGGAGAAAAAGCTATGCTAGACAGCATTCAACACATTTGGTTCAACAAACACTTGCGAGCAGCAGCTAAACAAAAAGTTCGTACCTGTATGATATGTTGTCAGTTTAATCCAGGTAAAAGCATCCCCGTAGAGCAGGGTGGATTTCAAACTCCCGATCATGCTTTTGAAGCCCTCCAGATGGATTATATCCAGATGGAACGATGTCGAGGATTCAAATATGTTCTCGTAGTTGTCTGTGCTCTTTCCCGTTGGACAGAAGCATACCCGGTTTCAGATTACACTGCCCCGACTACTGCCAAACAGTTAGTTCGAGAATTCTTCCCACGGTACGGTTTACCACGTGTTGTCTACTCAGATAATGGCCAGCCGTTCTCATCCGAACTAATGAAACACGTTTCCCTTCTGTTAGGCTACCAATGGAAATTCCACTGTGTCCGACATCCCGAGGCGGCAGGTCTCGTGGAACGCCATAATCAAACTCTAAAAATTAGATTGTCCAAAATATGTAGAGAAAAAGGTGTCGATTGGATAGTAGCCTTACCAGTTGCGCTCTTTTACATGAGAATGGTAGCACATTCTCGAACAGGGCTATCCCCGTACGAGGTGATCTTCGGTAGACCACCAAATATGTGGGGGACGCCTATACCTCGCAAAATCACTGATGTTGACTGTAATATGCTGACAGATTACCTGGCTTCCTTGATGTCTGCACTACAATCTTGTCGTTCACAGGTAGCCGCAGCTTTTCCCGACAATACTGAGGTGAAGCCCCATGACGTGGTTCCTGGCGACCTGGTTTTGGTCAGGAATTTTGACCGAAAGACCCAACTGGAGCCTAGATGGACCTCGCCAAAATTGGTTCTACTAACTACAAGGACAGCCGTGAAGATTGAAGGACGCAAAGGGTGGTTGCACTCGAGTCATATCAAGAAATTTTATGGACTACCATCTAGTGTGAACGATCAGCCCTGCATTCCCTCACAGACAGACTCAAAGCTCCCCTTGGCTGAATTAACAAACTCAGAACTTTACAAACTAAAATTAAGGTCTAGTAAGTCAGACAATTTGATTGTTTAAGTCCTCTCCAAGGTGAATCGGTTGAATTTGTCTCTGACATGTATCCTCTAGACCGGAATAGAGAAAGAAATCATCAGATGCAGCTTAAGAAGCATGCGTATTGTAAATCATTTCGTAGTCACTGCAGAGTAACATTATTAATTTTGTTTTTTCTAAGTCTTCTGATCATCATTGTCAGCATACTATTGCACATGTATTACCCTATTCTTAAGCGTGCTTACAATGTAACTGCAGAACATTCTTTTAGCAAATTACCTCCGCATGAGTTGTCCTATAGATTTGCGCTGCGCAACAACACATTCATTAGTATGTTACATCATTCCCATCAAACCAGCAATGCCACAAATTGTTGGATATGTGGCCGACTCCCTCCCTATCAGAACTATAAGGGAGTTTTGCCCCTCTTTCCCTATCCGTTCACACACAATGGCTCCTGTGGAGCATGGTTTAGTTTGATTAATTCCCTAGATTCAAATTCCGCAGTTTATCAAGACAACTGGGTATGGGGAAACCTGAACTTAGTTTTGCTTAAAGTCTGCTACCCTAACAAGGAGGGACTTCCCAGAAGAACAGGAACTGATCTAGAAAATGAAGTATATGGATTAGGTAATTTTACACTTAACCTTATGATCCTGAACGTTGAATCTGAAGCTACACCAATCTTGCCCGCCATGTCAGTATTCCCAGTAAAAGGGGAATTATGTGTAAGAAAGAATGGTTCCATACACATGGGCCATAGTAAATGCACCACTGTAATAAAATTCAGTGATCAAGGCAAGTCTACATTTAGAGCTTCTCGCCATTCCTACTTTATATGTGGCCAGACCGCATATATACGTCTACCTCTAGATTGGGATGGTACCTGTTACATAGCATTCCTTCTACCACCTGTTTTCCTAGCTCCTCCTGATTATCATAGAAATACCCATTTAGTACACAATAGACAGCAGAGAGATCTCCCAATTGTCGATTACACTGAAACAGCATGGGAAAAATACACCGATTTCAATAAAGGTTTCTTTCCCTATATAGGTACAGTCACTAATAGTAAGCTGATACGTAGATTAACCAGAACCCTTGAAGCAGTAGTGAACGAAACTATTTCCGCCTTAGGCAATTTAACAGAGGAGCAGTCTGCTATGCGGATTGTTGTGCTTCAAAATCGTCTTGTCCTTGACGTCATCCTGGCCGATAGGGGCGGAGCTTGTAGGGTCATCGGATCAAGTTGCTGCATTTTCATACCAGAAAATTCGCCGTCAGTATATAAAGCCATAACTCGCCTTCATAAGATTGTAAGCCAGATACACCAGAGTCCAGGCACCTGGACTTGGTCCGGTTGGTTCTGGGGCGTGTTGTCAGCCTGGGGATGGAGAATCCTATCCTTCCTAGGTATTGGCTTTCTCATACTATTCAGTTGCTGCTTATGTCTACAATGTGGGCCAGCGATTTGTGGTCTGTGTGCCACCTCGTGTATCCCACATCCAAGTTTTCGTTCGAGATCCCGGAAGAAGAAAGAAGAACAAATGATGCTATATGAACAGATCGATGGATTGATGAAGATCGATATCTCCTGAGGGTCCGTAGGGGACAAGGAGGGAATGAGGAAATATGAATTTTGTGATCAGTTATGTCCCCTATCGTAGACCCCAACGGCTCCATGTGCATGCTATAAGTACATGTATGTTCCCTCCTGCTCCAGTTTTGAAGACGCAAATATATGTGCGTCCACCGTCAACATGTCCTCTTTCAGATCCGCCATGAATGGGTCAGATATTCCATTCCTAAGTATGAAAGGCCACCGACTTTATGTGGTTCACTTTCCACATTTTACAGATTCAGGCGAGTAGGCCCAGAATTCTGTCATCAAGCCTTTTCCTGCCTTCTGCCTCTGAAAGCTCCAGTCTGAGCCTGCATCTGTATCCATGAACTTTGTCCTACTCCCTGCGCGGCTAACGGTGCCTGATCCAGCCTGTCGCCTGCCAAAAACTGTATTTCACCTTCAAGATTATCTACTCCGCTCCTCATCCGATGCATTCCTGTCTAGTAGTTTAGGTAAACATTCCTCCAGCTACCGTGCAAAGGGCCAGGCCTCGCTGTCCTCATGCAAGTAATTCATAGCCCCGTTACCATGGAATATTCCTACCCCCTCGCATCTAGTGTAGACACTTAGACGCTTGTACACGCACTAACAGTCAGTATAGAATAGATTCTATCCTAGAGACCTCTTCTTTTGGATAACACAGTTCTTTAAACATAGGATATTAGATATGATTTGGGATTAGGTTGACATGACCCCCAGACTTCTGTCTCCACATGTAGAGCTAAATGTCAAGTCCCCTTCACCCTCTAGTTGCACGTCAATCACACGTCATGCGGCTGCGCGCGCATCTCTGTCAAATATTTCTGCTGACATTGCAAGATTCTCTTATGGATCCACCCACTTGTGACATCATGTATGATGACGTTTATTAAATTACGCCCATACATCCGCCTCTATTAGTTACGTATGCACCTTTTATCTGTACTATCAGCTGTTACGCCTCTTGCATCTGTTTCACTGTAATGTATTTTCTATAAAACTGCCTATCTGTCAATAATGTATGCGCTTCCTTCCTGAACTTTCGTGGTGATGGAATAGAAAGCCTGCAATTCGAATTGTATTCCTTTGTATAGGAATAAAGCCTTTTAAAACCTCTAATACCACGGATTCTGCCTCTTATATTTACTGAGTTATTCTTAATAGACTTTACCGCATAAAAATAGTACCGGTAATGAAATATTTACCACAATAGGATGAACTGTCGTATGAGACTGCCGTATAGGTAGAGAGGTCTGGATTCATATAGGATCGCGAGGCCGCCACTTGTGATACTGTCGTATGGGCAGAGAGGTCTGGATTCGTAGGGGATCGCGAGGCCGCCGATTGTGCTGAGACTGCCGTCTGGGTAGAGAGGTCTGGATTCGGATGGGATCGCGAGGCCGCCACTTGTGATACTGTCGTATGGGCAGAGAGGTCTGGATCCGTATGGGATCGCGAGGCCGCCGATTGTGCTGAGACTGCCGTCTGGGTAGAGAGGTCTGGGTTTGTATGGGACCGCGAGGCCGCCACTTGTGATACTGTCGTATGGGCAGAGAGGTCTGGATCCGTATGGGATCGCGAGGCCGCCGATTGTGCTGAGACTGCCGTCTGGGTAGAGAGGTCTGGGTTCGTATGGGACCGCGAGGCCGCCACTTGTGATACTGTCGTATGGGCAGAGAGGTCTGGATCCGTATGGGATCGCGAGGCCGCCGATTGTGCTGAGACTGCCGTCTGGGTAGAGAGGTCTGGGTTCGTATGGGACCGCGAGGCCGCCACTTGTGATACTGTCGTATGGGCAGAGAGGTCTGGATCCATATGGGATCGCGAGGCCGCCGATTGTGCTGAGACTGCCGTCTGGGTAGAGAGGTCTGGGTTCGTATGGGACCGCGAGGCCGCCACTTGTGATACTGTCGTATGGGCAGAGAGGTCTGGATCCGTATGGGATCGCGAGGCCGCCGATTGTGCTGAGACTGCCGTCTAGGTAGAGAGGTCTGGATTCGTGTGGGATCGCGAGGCCGCCACTTGTGAGACTGCCGTCTGGGTAGAGAGGTCTGGATTCGTGTGGGATCGCGAGGCCGCCACTTGTGATACTGTCGTATGGGCAGAGAGGTCTGGATCCGTATGGGATCGCGAGGCCGCCGATTATAAGAGGTCTTGGTATGTATAGTAGGAATTCCCTGTCCTTAGGTGATAGATATATGTGGTTGCACTATTGTAAATAGGTTCTAGGGAGGGGGTAACGTTCTGGCTGGGTTAGTGAGGCTCTGATGAGCGGGTTCTATCTGATCCGAAAACCCAAGCAGAACACCACTTTACTCTATGCCCCTTCATTTCTACTGTGAAACAATCTACTCTTGGCCACTGCACTCTTGGTCACTCCACTCTACTTTGCACCACTCCACTCTTCTATGCACCACTGCACTCTATTCTGAAATAATTTAATATACGCTGATGCACTCAGCGCTACTCCACTCTGCGCCACGCCAGTCCAATGTACTCTACTGCACTCTACGCCACTGGAATCTATGCTGCACCACACCACTCTGTGCCACTCTGCTCTACACCACTCTACTCTGCACCACTCTACTCTAGGTCATTGTACTCTATGCAAATGCATTCTACACCACTGGCGGCTCCTCCGCTAAGGTGGAGGAGCATCACCCCACTGCTTCAGCTGCAAGCTGAATATAATAAAAGAAAATGAAAATAATGTTTGTTATTATCATTTTGTTTTTTGTATTGAGCAAGATATAGCCCAGCACTCCTGATATTTAAGTTACAAATATGTGACCTTAATAAGTCAGGACTAATAGAACAGAAGTCTGCTTTATCACAGGAAAACACCAGAGATTTGTTCATACAAACATTTCTCAATTTATTCTATACAAAAGATTTTTAATTCAGCTAAAAGCATTTCATTGACACTATTTTACAGGACTGAGTACACTACAAATTCAAACAAGTAATGGTGGAATAACATTCCTTGAATAGTAGTAACATGAGTCAGTCCTTGTAACCGAACACGAGAACAGCTGTTTGAATTTGTAGTGTACTCAGCCCTGTTAAATAGTGTCATTGAAATGCTTTTAGCTGAATGTGACTCATGTGTGCACAGTTTGAAGGCGAGTTTTCCGCCAATTTAAGTAGCTTCCAGGCAGAATAGTACTCATTTCAGTGTTGCTATTTTCCCCTAATTCCATGCCTGAGTATCTTAACCCCAAGGGCCCTCTCATTTTTTGTATTCATCGTCAGTTGCTCTGCCTAGGTTAGGGACAGCTTAAGGATTTTGGGGGCCCTGGGCCAAACATATTCAGGGGGCCCTGTTCTAAACACATTTGTTTCTGCTCTTTCAGGCCCTCTTTGGCTCGGGTCACTGACAGTGCACACTCGTCCACATTCTAAATGTGTTTACATCTAATATTCACGGAGAGTGGCCTGTGTTTTCAATATTGTGACAGCAGCAGCTCATTAGCCCTTTGCGTGGGGGCCGTCCGACTTCACGGTGGGCGTGTGCGGAGGACGGCCGGGGGCCGTCCGAACCCCACCCACTCATTAATTCGCCCGCACCGTGGGGGAATTTGCGCAGATGCGCAAGGGGTTAATATTACTCCATGTAATCTCTGTGACACCCTCCAATTTCTCATATGTGCAGTCCTGTTTTGATCTTAAAGAAAAAAAGTTATGGATGTTCCATGAAACATAAACACAACATTTCTCTGCAAAATGTCTTTAATAGATTTTCACACATCACCCACAAAATAAAATTAAAGGAAAACAAAACTGTTTAGGAATTATTCAAGGCCATCAGGGCAAGACTTTCTGCAGAACAGAGCTGGCTCTATCAGACCCCCCCTCCCTGAAAGGCTGGGGCCCTGGGCCAGAACCCACTTTGCCCACGGCTTAAAACGTCTCTGTCCTAGGTCGCCAGATAGAGATGACCACAGATGCACAGACAGTTGTCCTAGAAAAGCACTCTTCAGTCAGGGGTGGTTAGTCACCTCCAACCTTATTTCCATTTGTGAGTCATTTTACATCACCCTCCATTTGTTGACAAATACACCCCAAAACAATTGTGCAAATACTTATGATGCAGATGAGCTGTTGTTCGGAATGGTAAACATGTGACCAAGCTTTAACACATGACCACAGACATTGCGAGTGATGTACTCCACCATCCACTGCTCAACATTTGTGGAATAAACAAAACACCAAACCCAGGATTAGAGAGGGCTATTTCAATGAAGTAGCACTTGAAGACCGTGCCCACATTTGTTTATTACTGCTGACTCCTGCAGCCTTAGTTGTTGTAGGCAGTAACGTTCTGTGTACAGTCACAAGAGCACTGTATTCACCTTCTTCATCACTCAAATGTCTAGTATTCACAAATTTAGGAAGTTCAGACATTGTGTAAGGCAATAGAAAATTATTAACACTACCTATTCAATGCCAGTATTTGTCCTCAGTCCAATTCTAAACCAACAATGACTTTGGAAGGAAAGATTGTTATTTTATATTACCCTTCAGTTTAAAGTTAACCTGCAATGCATGACTCTTAACATTACATACGTTTAAAAGAAAACATTTGTGCCATATTAAAAGATATAAGATGTAGGTAAATTGTATTTTACTGGCCCTGTCAGTAATTTGAAGTGCACAAAAAAGTGGTCAAAGGAATGCTTTGTTTAATCTCAGCCACTGGAAATTACTTGAGAATGTTTCCCAGACCATCGTTATTTTGCACACTATGCCACCTCAGTTTGGACTCTGCCATATGCAAATCATTCTTGACCCTGCTTTAGTGGGAACAGTTCAGCTTGAACTGCCAGGATTGTTTCTTCCTGAACATAACCAACAAGGACCAGTTTCGCCATGATTAGAGCTCATCAGCCAGCTATAGCTTGGTACTGCTGGCACAGTATGCAGTGACCCACGTCTGGGCATACATACTCCACTTAAGGTGGCACACAAAATTATACAAAAAAGTGATGAATGGAATGCTGGAATTAATATCAGCCATTGGTGATTACTTAGGACCCTATCCCATTTCATTGTTATTTTGCACAGCATGCTAACTCATAGGCTCATTAGGATGGCGGACGGATTGAAGTCCGTCCGCCATCCTGGTGTAAACCGGGACTGTCTGCCATGCCTTCGGCGGTCCCGCACACCAGATCAGGACGTGACCGCCACCGTGGCGGTCGGAATCTGCATTTTAACATTGCGGCGGTTGCTGCTGACAGTTGCACCCGCTGCAATGCTAAAATGCCATGTTGTGCATTTCACAGCACTACGTGGCAGGCACCACACGGTGCCTGCCACATAGTGTTGTGAAATGTAGGGAGGTACCATGGATACACCCCAAGTGTACCCTCGCCTCCCCAACACAAGAGGGGCCCGCAATGGGCCCCCAAACCCAATCCCTGCCAGCCTTTCCATGGCGGTTCCACCGCCATGGAAAGGCTGTCTACAGGCAACATTTTACTGATGATGACCGCTCCACCAGGCAATCGTAAGGATTGCCTGTGGCGGTTCCGTGGAGGACGGTCTTTGCGACTGCCACGGTCGCGGTGAGATTCCCCTGCCATTCTAATTTGGTGGGGGAAAATCGCGGTTGGAGGACGGAAGGACCGCCACCGCATGGCTGGTGGTGGCGGTCCTTCCTCCAGCCTAATAAGCCCCTCAGTTTTGACCCAGCCATATGCAAATTGGTCTTCACACTGCTCCAGTGGTAACAGTCCAGCCAAACAACCAAGGCAGGTAATCCCTGAACCTCATTATTTTGCACATAATGCCACCACAGTTTGGACCCAGTCATATGCAAATCAGTCTTGACCCTGCTCTATTTGGAATAGTCCAGGCCCACTGGAACCATGCTATAACTGGCTGGTGAGTACTCAGGGCACAACCAATCCTGGTTGCTTATGTTCCTGTTCAGGGAGAACCTGACCTGGCATGTGGCTGGGCCCAACCTGAGGTGACATGGTGTTTAGCCATCATTTAGGCCATCTGTTTGCTTAGCAAAATATCCATATTTGACTTGACTTATTTAACTTTGTGACTACTTTTGTTGGTGAATTATTACCCACCTTCATTTTGATTGGCCCTTAAGAAATGATGTTGACAATTCATTTATTTTTGGAATACTACTACATACATACTTCATTGAATGACCTGATTGCTGACACACAGAGAAATATAAACAGCAAGAATATTGTGGTCAACAATATCTACTTTATGGTATGAAATATCAAATTTAAAAATATACAAGTCATTAATATTGTTTGCAAAAATGTAGTTGTTTAAAATATCGATTTTTTGTATATATTTTAAATGTATGTGATGTATTTCTTTGTATGATTATTGTTTATGATTTTTAATATATATGTACATTTTTTAGCAGTTATTAATTTTATTTTAATTAAATTTTGTGTTTTTAAAGTTCTGTAGCAGGTTGTGGTTTTATAATGGAATAGGCTGGGAAGTAATTTAAGTGACCTGAAAAAGAGGAAAGATCCTTCCACCTCTACCATCACTTCAAGAAAACAATGCGAGGAACTTGCCATTTATTTTCTTCAAAAAGTTGCAACTATATATAAGACCTTCTCCAACTGTCCCTGGGTTTCAGAATGCCTTTCAATCCCTATAACCCATGCCACTTTGGAGATCATTCCCCCCATCTCACAGGAGGAGTTCCTTGCTCTCAGCACCAAAGTTAAATCGGGGTCTCCTCTTGACCCCATGAGACCAGCTCAATTCAGAGAGTGCCTCTCTGTTCTTCTCACGCCATTACTCTCGACCATTAACTCTTCATTTAGTAAGGCACGGGTTTCTTCAGCTTGGAAACAGGCCAAGGTGCTTCCACTGCTGAAAAAACCACTTTTGGACCCCACCAAGCCTGAGAACTTCCGTCCGATCTCCCTCTTGCCCTGGGTGGCTAAAGTGGCGAAGGCACATGCCAACAAAGTTCTCTCTGACCTCATAATCAAAAATAAGATCTTAGACCGGTCTCAGAATGGATTCCGTGCTGGTCACAGCACTGAAACAGCACTTCTAGCGTTGAGTGAACATCTGCGTTCCATCCTAGACGAAGGTCAAACAGCGGCACTCGTATTGCTCGATCTGAGCGCCGCGTTTGACACAGTCTCCCATCGGATCCTTCTGCGTCGGCTAGAAGAAGCTGGAGTAAAAGATCTTGCCCTTGAATGGTTCAGCTCCTTCTTGTCAGACAGATCTTTTCAGGTTTTTGCTCCCCCTTTTGCTTCCTCCATCAAACCCATTGAGCAGGGTGTTCCACAGGGCTCGGCGTTAAGTCCGGCCTTGTTTAATCTTTATGTTCAACCCTTAGCAGCAGTCGCCCACAACCATGGTCTTTCCATGGTCTCTTACGCGGACGACACACAGCTTATGGTAGCTCTCTCGGACGACCATGCCAACGACGCCTCCCAATTTCGGATAGGTCTTGAGGCTGCCGCGGGATGGTTGACGGAGAATTGTCTCCAGCTCAACGCCAGCAAATCCGAGGTTCTACTGGTGGGCAGGGACAAGGAGCTCTGGAACACCCAATGGTGGCCTCCGTCCCTGGGTCCTGCCCCTCTCCCCAAATTGGTGGTAAAGAACCTCAGGTTTCTGTTCGATTCGACCCTGAGTTTCCAAGAGCACACCAAAAAAATAGCTGGCACTTGCTTCGGTCTTTTACGTGGCTTAAAACCTATTCTTCGGTTCTTCGACCCGACCACACGTCAACTCATAGTCCAGGCCACCATCCTCTCCAGACTAGATTATGCTAACTCTTTGATGCTGGGCACCAATAAGGCGGAACTGAACCGTCTTCAACGCGTCCAGAATTCAGCAGCTCGCGCCATTCTTGGTCTCTCAAGATCGTGTTCTGGAGCTGGGGCTGTTCATCGCCTCCATTGGCTTCCTATTTCTAAAAGGGTTGATTTCAAATCCCTCTGTCTCACCTTCAAAATTCTAAAGTTCTCCACACCCGAGATCTTGTCGGGCCTGATTACCCCTTATATCCCCAGCCGCATGTTGCGCTCTTCTGAATTGATCCTGGCCTCTGTCCCCAGAGTCAAGAGATCTAGAGCTGGGGGCAAGTCTTTCCGTCTCCTTGCAGCCAAGCTGTGGAACTCCCTTCCTTTGAAGATCCGCAGTTTTGAATATTTGACTTCTTACCGTAAGGCTATCAAGACTTTTCTTTTTCCCATGGCCTAATTATATCTCTTCTGGAAACTGCTATTAGCGCCGGGACGCCCCTTAGTTGGGGCAGCTGCGCGCTTTATAAATGGTTTTAATAATAATAATAATAATAATAAATTAATGAATATATTTATTTTTAGATTTTTTGAGATTTTATAATGTTAATTGTGTTTTTAATTTTTGGGGGGTAAATTTTAGGTGCAGGTTGTGGGGTTTATAGGAGTAAAGGGTGGGAACTAATTTATTTTTAATTATTAATAATTAGTTAATTAATATTAATTCATTAATTGACAATTAATTATGGTAATTGTGTAATTAATTTAGGTGCAGGTTGTGGGGTTTTGTAGGGGTAAAGCGTGGGAACTAATTTATTTTTAATTATTTAAATATTAGTTGATAATTAATATTAATTAATTAGTGTAATTGTTTAATATGTTTGTGTGTGGGTTTTGGGTTTATGGGGTGAAGGGTGGGTAGTAAATTAATTGTACTTGCTTTATAATTAGTTTTAAAATACTATTAGTTATTTAACTGTAAACGTTTTTTAATTGTGTAATACATTTTTTTACGGTTTAACTTTAGCTGTGGGTTGTGATATTATAGATGGTTAGGGTGGGAAGTTAATGACATTTTATGTGTTTTAATTTTTTGGGGATTAATAATATTTGTTTCATTGATAATTAATTATGTTAATTATGCAAATACATTTTTATTTTTATTTTCCAGGAAGTAAATATACTAAATATATGTAATAATTCATGTTTTGGTTAATAAATAATTTCAAAATAAAATATTTATCTGTTTGAATTTTTTTTTAAATTTTATTTAATATAATATTTGTAGGTATTTGTGATATGTATTTAACATTATATTTTTTAAATGTTATTATTACATTTTATTATTTTTTTATTTTTACCATATTTATTTATATATTTTTTCTACTTTTAAAAAACATTTTTATTTTTGTGATCACATGTTTGTTTTCAATTTTGAACTGACTGGAGTGAGAGTAGTACATTTTACCTCTCCGCAATCCAACACTTTCCCTATAGATGCAGTGACTGTAGTGGGAATAGTAAATTTTGTCCCTCCGCTATCCAGCACTTTCCCTATTGAAGCACTGACTGGAGTGGGAATAGTAATTGTTACCCCTCCGCTATCCAACACTTTCTTACCGTTGCACTGGCTGGAGTGGGAATAGTAATTGTTAGTATAGGATGTAGATATCTATCACATCAATATTTTGGTCACAGTATTTTTATATGGGGATATTTTGGGTGTCGATATTATGTCAGTGTACCATCCACAGTATGGTCAAAATGCCACAGACGATTTTAGGTTAAGATTGTTAAAGAAAAAGTGACTCTTAGGGGCTGATTTCGATCTGGGTCGGAAAGCTCTCCGACCAATCCGGATCCAGGGTGTTGTCCAACCGAGCCGGAGTCCTGCAGTCCGACCGAGTGAGTACGATGCGGCCGTATGCTGCCGGACTCGGTTCGGTCGGACTCCCATAGAAGTCAATGGGAGCCGGTCGAACGACGCGTACATGGGCTCCCATTGACTGAATGGGTACGTCTCGAACAAGGGTGCCCCCTACAGTGGGTACGCGTCGGTCCATCCGCACCGTACATGCCTGTGTTGGGGAGACCCTTGGGTCTCCCCCTGTGTCCGAGTCATAGGGCTGCGGGTGACAGGGAATCAGACGCGGACCCCCAAAGGCAACTTCCCGGATGTTTTGCGAGCCGGCTGTCTGACGCGTGCATCGTACTGGCTCGGTCGTAAATCGCATCCATTGCACGCCACGGTTAGCTTGCGGCCGAGACGTACGGAGCGGTTCAGACCCGGAAACGACTCGGTCGGTGAATTTCACGTAGCTCGCATCGTACTTGCTCGCTCGTACAGCTGTACGAGTCAGGCGGAAAACACGCGTACTGCTCGTAGTTTTTCCGGCCGGATCGCGTTCGGTGCCATTCCGACGCGGATCGGAATCGGCCCCTCAGTATAATTGTCTGAACAACAGTAATTGCTACAACAGTAATTGCTTCTTATTGAATCTTTGGGAATTTTTTTGCATTTTACTATTTTGCAAACCCATAAATCCATACTTTAAGAGTTTATTATTCTGGACTAAGAACCTTATTTTTTGTTACATTGAACTTTTTGGCAAAAACAAATGTCTGTAAACGACAAGAAGCGACATCAAGACGTTCCCTATAAAGAAAAATAAAACCGAGCCATCAGCATTCGAGCATAGCCATGTTACTAATTAGTCAAGCATACCTTACCCTAAAGTAACATTTCGGACTAGCAGTACAGATGTGGAATACTTGGCAAGTTTGGTGATCCATACTTAAAAAACCTTCCTTCCACAGAAGTTAATATGGCTCCCTCTTCTAACCATTCCTACTTTCTCATCAGGACTAGGTTGCCAAATACTCTACTCATTGACTTTAGAAGCAAAACGTGTCTATAATTTGCCAGAATCCAACCCTGCTGCTTGATAGGGTGGTGTAGGGCATCCTATCAGCATTCGGGGAACATAAAGGTATCAGAAAAACTACATCTTCTGTAAAGAAGCCTATAGGCACACAGTCGAGACCTGGGGCCCTGGCTCCATTTCCTGAAGACAGAATTGTTCAAAGTGCCTCAAGGATTTATATCCATTTCTTTCGAGTTGTTTGAGTGAGTTAAAGTTTACTTCTAAAATCTGCAGTGATTTGAAAGTCGTGAGTGGAATTCCAGCAAGTAAGAATCAACCTTCTACCCTAAAGAGGTTTGTTAATGGAGTACCATTAATTTCAGCAGTAGCGAAATCTGTGACGTGCTGTGCTTAGAAAAGAAGGAATGTGATATTAAATGCTATATTAAAATCAAGCTGGTATCATTATTGATGGGAGAGGAGTGACATCAGCAAGCCATAACATCACTGTCATAATGGGTTGAGAAATATTCAAGCCACACATTTCCTGCTGTGACATCAGGCGCTGAAACCGGCCTTATGACTCCATGCTACTAGATTCTAAAAACATTTATCCTGTTCTGAGTGCAAAATGCAACTGTTCCCTATTCTTACTTTGAAAATTGCCGTTGTACTGCTTATGGGGTTGTGTGATTTTTTCTTGCTTTTTGTGTATCACTGCTGTTTGTCAGGTATAATCACAAAGTAAGCACTTTTTGCATCCTTGCTGTTTTTGTTGGACCAGTTGTTCATTAGAATCTTAAAAGACAACTGCACATCTTCTATATCCTGGTAAAATGAATTTGGGCTTGTTTCATGATTTACAATTAGGTGCTAAATCCAGAGGCTAAATGACATTGACCAATGGTTTGATGGTGTTGTCTAGTCTGGTTTGCATTAAATATGGCAGATGGAGTGTATTCCATTTTATAGCTCTATGTCAATGTCAATTTAGGAGATTTATAAAGTGCACTGTTACCAGACGGTGTCCTGGTACTAACCGGTGATTGGACAGGGGACAGGTTTCTTACCAAAAGTCTGATTTGCTGAAAAGCCAGGTTTTCAGCTCACGTCTAAAATTAAGACGGAAAGTGGCAGATTGAATGGTTAACGGAAGCTTGTTTCAGATTGTTGATGTTCCTAGATAGAAACTATTACCGCTCCAGTTCTTTCTGTTGAATTTTGGTACCACCATAGTACTTGAGTAAGATGATCTGAGTAGTCTATTAGACAAGTATCATCTGAGTTTCCGGCCTAAATATTGTGGTCCTTTTTTATGCAAGGCTTTGTACGCACAGCACGGTGCCTTGAATTGGATATTCTTCTTTACTGGCAGCCAGTGCAGCTGCTTGATGGTTTTCCTGACTGAGACACGTTTAGGGGTACGAGTTAGAACTCTAGCTGCTGTATTCTGCAATACCTGAAGTTTCCTAAGCTGTTGAGCCCAGAGGTTGAGGTATAGGCCATTGCAATAATCTAGTCTGGCCAGTACCAAGACCGATATGACTAACTTTTGAGAATTTTCTGGGATATATGTCAGAATCTTTCTGATTTTTCTTAAGATAAAATAGATGGATTGTTAGAAATGAGGGGGCTCTGGTTGACGCAGGTGTGAACCCACAACAAGCAGGGACCCTTTACTTCTTGTCAGGGCGAAGGATGACTCCCCAGAATAACCCCTGCTCACCCTCTAGGTGCGTGGCGCGAGCAGTCTAGGCTAAGTCTCAGGCGTACACGGTTAAGCAAGTGCAATAATACATACAGTAAACCCCTTGCATGCACCACAAACGGACACCAATCAGGAAGTATATAAAAATAAGCTTTTATGTAGTTTCAGCAGATTCAAATACAAGGCCCAGTAACGTTGAACTGATGGGGCCACAATTCTCGGAAATACGGTCAAGTTCTCTTGGTTTTACGGAAAGTTCTTTAGGCGGGCACAAGGTAACTGTAGGCCTCAGCGCACTTCGTGCTGAGGCAGCGCCCAGTGAGCACACAGCAGATGACAGGGAAATAAGAACGTTGCGGACCCTGGATCCGATGCGAGCTCGCGGTCGAGTTCGTAAGTACAGTACCTTGTTTCTTGACGCAAAGGCGGGTGCGGGATTTCAGCGGCCCTTCGACAGAAGAGCGAGGCGGCGTTCGGGGCTCCCACACTTCACGATGGAGGTCTGATCTTCAGGCTCACGACAAGAGCGGGGTGTTGCAGGTGGCGGGTGAACAAAGAGGGGCAGCCGGGCACGCAGATGCGTCCGGGCCGTCCGAGGCTTGGAGATGCTCACAAACGCCGATTCCGGCGGGAGGGAGAAGGTGCACAGCGAGCCTCCAACGAGCGAGGTTACGGGGCAGCCCAGCACAGCGTAGGGGGAGCGGCTCCGATCGAGCGAGGCTCTTCCCAAGGCGGGGGCGGCTAAGCAGTCCTGGTCACGGCTCAAGGAGGGACTGGGCACGAGGGTCACAGCTCCGGCGAGGGAAAGGACACCACAGTCCAGCCGCAGGCGAGTGAAGATCAGGTAGAGCCCAATGGTCCTGGGGCTCAGTTCAGGGGGCAAGCTCAGTTCCAAGCCCTTGGAGATCGTTTTGGAAAAGCACAAGTCTTGAAAGTAAAGGTAAAGTAAAAAGTCTTCAGCAACAGTTTCTCTTCTCTCCTTTGGCAGCAAGGTCACCACTGCAGGCCAATCCCCCAGGATAGGGACAGTCTTCCTCCTACAGCTTTCCCGGTGCCTCCTCCTCAGGCAGAGATTCTTCTTGGTCAAAAGCGGATCTAGTTTCTTAGGAGCAGGGCTCCTCTATTTATACCACAAATCTTTTGTTCTCCCAGGCCAGGGGGGCCCTTGCCTAGTTCAGTCCGGTTTCTGAGCACTTTGTTGACGTGATGCAGGCTTCTTCTTTCAGAGTGAAGGGCAGAGTCATCAGACGCTCCACAGGGGGTGGAGCCGGCATTGAGGTAGCGGAGCACTGTCCTATTCAGAGCCTAGGAGCACTCCTCCCACCCATCTACCTGTCGATCGTCCTATTCATACCAGGCTACCTAGCCCTGCCCATCTGGGTTCCCCCAGCCCTGTCACTCACACCAGCCAGACATCAGATACACAACACGCAGAGGCGGCTGAAAGGTTTAGGCAAGCAAAGGCCAACTTTCTAACAGCGGCATTTGCAAACCCGGAATATTAAAATAAACCTTGCGAAAAGATGTACCTTATTATTCCGAGTTCAGGCATACTAAACTCGATCTCCTACCATGTTCCCTGGGTCGGTTAGGATCATAGGGTGTAATAATCCAGGCCGCCCATACTGGCCTATGAGAACAGGGTAGCCTTGCAGTAGTGAACAACAAGATGGCGGTAATTCACTACTAGGACATGCCACGCATCCAGGCTTGTCCTACCTTAGGCGTACAATGCACCCTGCCCGTGGGCCGACCAGAGGGGTGACTAATATGCAGCTAAGGGAAGGGTTTCAGGGACCGGCAAGTGTGGGCACTTGTCGGTCGGCGTGTCAGTACCAGACTGCACGCAGGTTCTGCGATGGCAGACCTTAGACGTATTTTACCGGCCGCATCTGTGGGTGGCACAACCCGTGCTGCAAGCCCACCAGCGGTGTTTGCCTTTACATGCCCTGGCGCTCCTGGCGCACTTTACTGGGGTCTGGTAGTAAATCAAACAATCCAATCATGGAATCCAACCAACATATACAATTTACATAGGGAGCACTCGCACCGTGACACTGGTTGGCAGTGGCACAGCGCGCTGAGCGGCCAACACCATAAAAACACATGAGGCACAGCGACAAAAAGAGGAAGGGAGACTCACGCCAAGGTGCCAGGTCTAACACGTGTCCCCTCCAGCTGAAAAGTGGGGAGAACTACCCTACCCCAGGGAGTTCCTCATCACTAAGGCGGAAAAATCTGGACAGACCGTCAGCATTGGCGTGATCTGTACCAGGGCGATGTTCCACCGTGAAATCCATACCCTGTAGGGAAATGGACCACCTCAACAGCTTTGGATTCTCACCCCTCATATGCATCAACCATCTGAGGGGCCTGTGGTCCGTCTGAACCCGGAAGTGAGACCCAAACAAGTAGGGTCTTAGCTTCTTCAGCGCCCAGACCACAGCAAATGCCTCACGCTCAATAGCACTCCACCTTTGTTCCCGTGGAAGTAACCTCCTGCTAAGAAAGGCTACGGGTTGATCTAGGCCCTCCTCATTAATCTGTGAAAGAACAGCCCCCACACCATGCTCTGAAGCGTCTGTCTGAACGATAAACTCTTTGGAGAAGTTGGGAGCCAAGAGCACGGGCGCCGTGCACATAGCAGTTTTCAAGGCCTCAAAAGCTTTCTGACAGGTGTCAGTCCAGATCACTTTCCTGGGCTGCTTCTTCGAAGTCAGCGCTGTCAAGGGGGCAACCATGTTGCCATACCCCTTGACAAACCTCCTGTAGTACCCGGTGAGACCTAGGAAGGCTCTCACCTCCGTCTGGGTTTTGGGCGCCTCCCAATTCAGGATGGTTTCTATCTTGGGCTGAAGGGGCGCCACCTGGCCACTCCCAACTTGGTGTCCCAAGTACACCACGGAACCCTGCCCGATCTGGCACTTACTCGCCTTGATCGTGAGGCCTGCCTGGCGCAGCGCCATCAACACTTCCCAGAGGTGACGCAAGTGTTCCTCCCAAGTGGAGCTGAACACTGCGATGTCATCCAGGTAGGCTGCACTGAATGAATCCAGCCCAGCCAACACCTGGTTGACCAATCTCTGGAAGGTGGCAGGGGCATTCTTCATCCCAAATGGCATAACCCGGAACTGGTAGTGCCCATCTGGGGTGGAAAATGCTGACCTCTCTTTGGCCCCCTCGGTCAAGGCGATCTGCCAATACCCAGACGTTAAATCAAACGTGCTGAGGTAGTTGGCAGCCCCTAGCCGATCGATGAGCTCATCAGCTCGGGGGATGGGGTGTGCGTCGGTCCTAGTGACCGAATTGAGTCCTCTGTAGTCCACACAGAACCGGAGTTCGGGTGTGGCTCCCGGCGCTGCAGCCTTTGGGACCAAGACCACGGGGCTGGCCCAAGGACTGCTAGAAGACTCAATTACCCCGAGTGCAAACATCTTGGAGACCTCCTCCTTGATGCATGTCCTCACCCTGTCAGTCACCCTGTAGGCCTTGTGCCGCACAGGTGGACTATCCCCAGTGTCCACATCATGGACGCACCAATCAGTGACACCAGGGACCAGGGAAAACAGGTCAGAAAACTGTCCCAGCAACTGGCGACAATCATTATGTTGCTCAGGGGTCAGGGTGGAAGAGAGGATGACACCATCCACTGACCCATCTTGCTCCTGGGCTGACAGGAGGTCAGGAAGAGGTTCTGTCTCCTCTTCCATTCCAGCATCTGTTGCCAAGAGCATGCCCACTTGGGACCTCTCCAAGTGGGGCTTGAGGCGGTTGACATGTAGGACCCTTAAGGGGTTCCTAGGAGACTTCAGGTCCACCACGTAGGTAACAGGACTCTTGCGCTCCACCACCTCAAAGGGACCGGTCCACTTATCCTGGAGCGCACACGGCTCCACGGGGGCCAAGACCCATACTTTCTGTCCAGGCTGAAGCTCTACCAGAGTGGCATTCTGGTCGTACCACCGCTTCATCTCCTCCTGGCTGGCTTCCAGATTTGCCTCAGCAAGTTGCCTGAATCGCCTAGTCTGATTCCTGAAGGCCAGCATGTAACTATATACATTCTGGGGAGGCTTCCTGGGAGATTGCTCCCAGCCTTCTTTGACCAGACTTAGAGGTCCTCTGACTGGGTGACCATACAGAAGCTCAAAGGGACTGAACCCCAGAGACTTCTGTGGCACCTCACGGTAAGCGAAGAGAAGGCATGGTAAGAGGACGTCCCACTTACGCCTCATGGCTCCTTCTAGGCCCATTATCATGCCTTTGAGGGTTCGGTTGAATCTCTCAACCAACCCGTTTCCTTGGGGGTGGTAAGGTGTGGTGAACTTGTAGGTTACACCACACTCTTGCCAAAGAGATTTCATGTACTTGGACATGAAATTGGTACCTCGGTCAGACACCACCTCTAGAGGGAATCCCACTCGGGAGAAAATTCCCATCAGTGCCCGTCCCACCACGGGGGCCGTCACTGTCCTTAGAGGAATGGCTTCTGGGTACCGGGTGGCATGGTCCACCAGGACCAGGATGAACCTATTGCCCATCGCTGTCCTGGGGTCCAGTGGCCCTACAATGTCAATCCCCACTCGCTGGAATGGGGTACCGACCACAGGGAATGGCTGGAGTGGAGCCTTCTGCTTCCTTCCACTCTTTCCACTTGCCTGGCAAGTCTGGCATGTCCTGCAGTGAGTATCTGAACTCCTGCGCATTTGAGGCCAATAAAAGTGGGTGACAAGCCTTTCAAAGGTCTTGTCCTGCCCCAAATGCCCTGCCAATGGCACATCGTGAGCCAGCCCCAGTAGGAAGGCTCTGAAGTCCTGGGGTACCACCAGCGCACGGGCTGACCCAGGCTCAGCAACCTTAGGCTCTGTATATAGGAGGTCGTTCTCCCAGTAAACGAAATGTGATCCTGACTGATCACCTGCGGCCTGGTCTGCAGCCTGCTGCCGCATACCCACGAGAGAAGGGCACTCCTTCTGTGCCTTGCAAAAGTCCTCCCTGGTGGGACCCCCTTCCTGCTGCCAATGGGTCAGCTCCGGCAGGTCTCCCAGTTCAGCTATCTGCTCCCCTGTAGGCTCCAGGGCATCCCCCTCAAGGTCTGCTTCCTCCTGGACCGTGGGAACTTCAGGGGCCGGCTTCCCGCGCCCCTTGCTCCTTCCCTCTGAGGCCGGTTCCTGGGCCTCCCTCTCAGGCTCCAGGACCTCTTGAGTACCTCTACTGGCTGCCATGGACCGTGTGGTGACTCACGCCCAATCCGGCATACCCAACATCTCCAGGTGAGCACTCCGCTCCACCTTAGCCCAAGGTGAGCTCTCCAAATCGTTCCCTAACAAACAGTCTACAGGCATGGCGGGCCTCACAGCTACCTGAAGAGTACCAGAGACCCCCCCCCCCACTCAAAGGGAACCTGAGCCACCTTGCAGTGTCTCTCTGTGTTGTCAGCGGCAACAACGGGATAGAATGCATTGGGGACCACCTGCTCCTGAGACACCAGGTGACACCGGACAGCCGTCACACTGGCTCCTGTATCTCTAAGAGCTTCCACCCTATGGCCATTTATGGTCACCCACTGCCTGTACTTCTTAGTGTTCTCAGGCAGCTGGGTTGGAGGGACCACTTCACGGTCTCCTAGCGAGACCAGGGACATCTCTGCGGGACCCCACCCACCTTGGACATCCCTCTCCTCCCCAAGGCTACAGTAGTCACCTGCCGGGGTGGAGCACCAGTGGGTGCTGGTTTACCAAACAATGGACATTTTACATCAGAGGCAAAATGCCCCAAATTGTTACACCTGTAACATCTTACGGGCCCCTTTTGAACAGGAGGACCTGTCGGGCCCCGGTCGGTTTCTGGGGTGGGGGAGGCTGAGAACCCTTCCCTTGGTTCCCTTGGGGACTATTTTGGGGCCCTTTTTGGAACTGCTTCTGTTTACCCCTGTCCCCCCCACTCTTCTGCGGGGGACCCTGCCCACCTTTGGCGGAATCTCCCACGGTACCCTTGTGGACCCTGGTACTGACCCAGCGGTCCGCCTCCTCAGCAAGCTTCCTCGGGTTAGTCAGCTTACTATCGATCAGGTGCTGGCGTAGCTCAGGAAAACAATTACTGGACAAGTGCTCCCATGCCATTAAATCAAGGAGCCCTTGATAATCATTTACCTTACTACCCTTTACCCAACCATCCAGCGCTCTGCAAAAGAAAGTCACATACTCCACATACGTACTATTGGGAATCTTAGTGCAACCCCTGAACCTCTGTCTATATAACTCAGGGGTCAACCCATACCTAGCCATCAATGCTTCCTTCATATGGGCATAAGAATTACGAACATCAACAGGTAAATCTAACAGTGTGTCCCGCCCTTCACTCAGGAACCTTCCCCACAACCCCGCTCCCCAATCTTTCTCAGGGACCCGGTGGGAAGACATGGCTACCTCGTAGGCTCTGAACCACTGCCCGATGTCGTCATTCCTGAAGAACTCCTTCACTACATCCTTGGGAATATAAACTCTTGGTTCCGCCGGTACTGGCGGTGTGCTGCCACCAGAGGGATTAAGCTCCAAACTTTTTGCTTTCAGCTCCAGCTCCCTCAGCTTCATGTCATGCTCTAATTGTAGTTTCTTTTCTTCCATGGCTAATCTTTGTTTTTCCATATCCATCTGCCCATGAAGTTTTGCCATTTCCACCTCGTGTGCCCGGGTTGCTGCCCTGTCCGCCAACTCTTCTGGCGACAGGCATCTGCCAAACTCATGGACACTTTCTGGTGGAACCACTTCCACCTGATTCTCTGGTGCCTTTGACTCATACCAGGCCCTCAGCGCCTTCACAAATTGTTCCTTCTTCTTCAATCCAGTTTGGGCAATCCTGAACTTGGAGCAAAGACCTTTCAAGTCTTCATTGGTATGATTCAGAAGTGCGTCTTCTTCCCAATCTACGTCTTCAAATCCAGAGATTATGGAAGCCGCCCTTCCGGCGGAAAGTGAACCAGGCATGGCTCTAACAACGGAGACTCTTGGCAAAACAAAAACAAATGCTAGCCTTGTGGCTGTGTTACTGGTCTGCTCTCACTACGTGGTGATCAGTGATTCACTATACGCAAACCACAAATGCAAATCCGTAAATCCTCACCGCTGCCACCAATGTTAGAAATGAGGGGGCTCTGGTTGACGCAGGTGTGAACCCACAACAAGCAGGGACCCTTTACTTCTTGTCAGGGCGAAGGATGACTCCCCAGAATAACCCCTGCTCACCCTCTAGGTGCGTGGCGCGAGCAGTCTAGGCTAAGTCTCAGGCGTACACGGTTAAGCAAGTGCAATAATACATACAGTAAACCCCTTGCATGCACCACAAACGGACACCAATCAGGAAGTATATAAAAATAAGCTTTTATGTAGTTTCAGCAGATTCAAATACAAGGCCCAGTAACGTTGAACTGATGGGGCCACAATTCTCGGAAATACGGTCAAGTTCTCTTGGTTTTACGGAAAGTTCTTTAGGCGGGCACAAGGTAACTGTAGGCCTCAGCGCACTTCGTGCTGAGGCAGCGCCCAGTGAGCACACAGCAGATGACAGGGAAATAAGAACGTTGCGGACCCTGGATCCGATGCGAGCTCGCGGTCGAGTTCGTAAGTACAGTACCTTGTTTCTTGACGCAAAGGCGGGTGCGGGATTTCAGCGGCCCTTCGACAGAAGAGCGAGGCGGCGTTCTGGGCTCCCACACTTCACGATGGAGGTCTGATCTTCAGGCTCACGACAAGAGCGGGGTGTTGCAGGTGGCGGGTGAACAAAGCGGGGCAGCCGGGCACGCAGATTCGTCCGGGCCGTCCGAGGCTTGGAGATGCTCACAAACGCCGATTCCGGCGGGAGGGTGAAGGTGCACAGCGAGCCTCCAACGAGCGAGGTGACGGGGCAGCCCAGCACAGCGTAGGGGGAGCGGCTCCGATCGAGCGAGGCTCTTCCCAAGGCGGGGGCGGCTAAGCAGTCCTGGTCACGGCTCAAGGAGGGACTGGGCACGAGGGTCACAGCTCCGGCGAGGGAAAGGACACCACAGTCCAGCCGCAGGCGAGTGAAGATCAGGTAGAGCCCAATGGTCCTGGGGCTCAGTTCAGGGGGCAAGCTCAGTTCCAAGCCCTTGGAGATCGTTTTGGAAAAGCACAAGTCTTGAAAGTAAAGGTAAAGTAAAAAGTCTTCAGCAACAGTTTCTCTTCTCTCCTTTGGCAGCAAGGTCACCACTGCAGGCCAATCCCCCAGGATAGGGACAGTCTTCCTCCTACAGCTTTCCCGGTGCCTCCTCCTCAGGCAGAGATTCTTCTTGGTCAAAAGCGGATCTAGTTTCTTAGGAGCAGGGCTCCTCTATTTATACCACAAATCTTTTGTTCTCCCAGGCCAGGGGGGCCCTTGCCTAGTTCAGTCCGGTTTCTGAGCACTTTGTTGACGTGATGCAGGCTTCTTCTTTCAGAGTGCAGGGCAGAGTCATCAGACGCTCCACAGGGGGTGGAGCCGGCATTGAGGTAGCGGAGCACTGTCCTATTCAGAGCCTAGGAGCACTCCTCCCACCCATCTACCTGTCGATCGTCCTATTCATACCAGGCTACCTAGCCCTGCCCATCTGGGTTCCCCCAGCCCTGTCACTCACACCAGCCAGACATCAGATACACAACACGCAGAGGCGGCTGAAAGGTTTAGGCAAGCAAAGGCCAACTTTCTAACAGCGGCATTTGCAAACCCGGAATATTAAAATAAACCTTGCGAAAAGATGTACCTTATTATTCCGAGTTCAGGCATAATAAACTCGATCTCCTACCATGTTCCCTGGGTCGGTTAGGATCATAGGGTGTAATAATCCAGGCCGCCCATACTGGCCTATGAGAACAGGGTAGCCTTGCAGTAGTGAACAACAAGATGGCGGTAATTCACTACTAGGACATGCCACGCATCCAGGCTTGTCCTACCTTAGGCGTACAATGCACCCTGCCCGTGGGCCGACCAGAGGGGTGACTAATATGCAGCTAAGGGAAGGGTTTCAGGGACCGGCAAGTGTGGGCACTTGTCGGTCGGCGTGTCAGTACCAGACTGCACGCAGGTTCTGCGATGGCAGACCTTAGACGTATTTTACCGGCCGCATCTGTGAGTGGCACAACCCGTGCTGCAAGCCCACCAGCGGTGTTTGCCTTTACATGCCCTGGCGCTCCTGGCGCACTTTACTGGGGTCTGGTAGTAAATCAAACAATCCAATCATGGAATCCAACCAACATATACAATTTACATAGGGAGCACTCGCACCGTGACACTGGTTGGCAGTGGCACAGCGCGCTGAGCGGCCAACACCATAAAAACACATGAGGCACAGCGACAAAAAGAGGAAGGGAGACTCACGCCAAGGTGCCAGGTCTAACATGGATGATGTCAATGCATTGATCTGGTTGGCAAAGGAGAGCTTATATTCTAGAATTATCCCGAGATTTTGGCCTTTTCGACTGGTTCAGGCAATTTGCCTGTATTCGCTGGCCACCAGCTAGGAGACCAGAAAGAGGGATCATTACCAAAAAGCACAAACTCGGTTTTATTACTGTTTAGCTTTAGACAATTAAAACTCATCCAAGAACTTACTGCTGACATGCAATCGCTAAATTGCTTACTAATGATGTGGGGTAGTTTTGTGACTGCTACAACAATTTGCGTATAGTCAGCATAAGAGGTTAGGGCAAAGTCAAAAGATCTTATGACTGGAGCCAGAGCTGGGATGTATACATTAAAGAGGGTAGGGCTTATAGAGGAGCCCTGCGGTACTCCACATGGGAGCTGAAAAGGGTTAGACATATATGGATCCATGGCTACAAATTGTGTCCTGTCTTCCAGAAAAGATTTAAGCAAGTGGAGATCTGATCTCTGCACTCCTATCGCTGCTAGCCTCTCCACCAAGATGGTACGGTGGACAGTGTCGAAGGCCACCAACAGATCTAATAAAATGAGGGCAGCCCTCCGACTGTTGTCCAGTGCTTCCCTGAATTCCTCGAAGAATTTGATCCGGGCTGACTCGGTGCTGTGTCTCGCTCTAAAGCCATGTTGTGTTTCGTCTAGCCAGTTAAGTGAATCGATAGATTTCATAATGTGTTTATTCATAGCCCTTTATATGAGTTTGACGGGAAAAGGCAAACGTGATATGGGAAGGTAATTGTTGACGTCCTCTGGATTTAGGTTGGGTTTTTATGATTGGTCGAATTGAGGCTGTTTTCCACATCTTGAGGAGGGCTCCTGTCTTAAAGAGAGAGTTAAACACTTTTGACAGGTTATCTGCTGCTATCTCTTGGGCCAGTTTTACCACCGCCACTGGGCAGGGGTCGTTTGGTGATCCTGATTCAGTTTTTGCAATTAGATCTGTTTCTTGTGCCATGTCCAGATCAGTAAACTTTTCAAAACTCGGCTCCCAGGCAGGCTGATGTGCTGTAGGCTCAGTGTCGGGATTGAATAATTTCTCCTTGGTTCTGAGTCTGCCTACTTCATTGAAGGTACTTTCTACTTTATTCAAAAAGTGCATGGCGATCTTGTCGCACAGGGATTACAATCTCAGGGGTGTGTGGGGAAGTAAGGGACAAAACAGTTCTAAAAGGTTCCCTAGAGGAGTTATTAGTGCTCTCTATTTTTTTTACAGAAGAATACGTTTTTTTCGCTTCTAATCATTTTGTTGTATTTGCTCAGGATTTGTTTGTATTTCTGTCTCTCTACGGGATCGTAGACTGATCTGCAGATATGATCCTGTTTTTTGCAATCTAGTTTGCAGTCCTTCAGTTTTTACGAGTACCAGGGGGGCGTCAGCCAACTGCGCCGCGAGCTTAAGGTGGCCAAGGGCGCTAATAATGCGACATTTGAATTCAGCCAATGGTTATAGTAACTGACATTTTTGTCTACATCTTCCCCATACTCTGGTTGGGAGCTGGATAGGTATTTTTGAAGTTTCTGTTGATTAACCCTGTTCCATGCTCTAACTGATCTACTCCTAACTAAACCACCCATTTGGGGTGCGGTTTCTGATAGACCAATATTGAATAGGATAGCCGAATGACTTGACCAAGTGAGTTGCAAAGTGTCCTTTACTAGGATTATTGGAAAAGATCCGATCGAGCGTGTGACCTGCCCGATGGATGGGCTCCTTCACCAGTTGTGAAAGCCTAAAACTCTCCATTAGATCAAGGAGGCTTGCTGTGTCAACTTCTGTAATGGCTTCCAAATGGAAGGTAAAATCCCCCAACACCGCTAGGTTGGAGGCCGCCAACACATCTTCTAAAAGATTGTGGAGGTTGTCTGTGAAGGAACTTCTCAGTGCTGGCAGTCGGTATACTAAGATGCCCTTAAAATTTGGTTGGGCACTTAGTAGGAAACTAAAGGATAATGCTTCACAGACTGACAAGGAGGAGGAAGAGAAGGTACCAGGCAATGACTCTCTGTAGAAAATGGCCAGGCCTCCGCCGTTCCAGTCTTTCCTATCCAGTGTGTAGATTCCAAAACTTGGCGATGTCGCTTCCACCAGGCTGGGACTGGATGCAGCGGTTGCCATCAAATATGGCAGATTAAGTGTATTCCATTTTATTAAATAAGAATGAAGGGTAATAGCAATCCCTCAAAAGGGATGAACCGCACTTCTAGTAAATAGAGTCTGTTAGTATAAACATGGATAGTAAAGCGCTTAAATAGTTACTGAAAAAAGGGGTGCTGCACAAACTGAAGCACCGATTACCCCACAGTGCTGGTAACAGATCATAAACCTGTCAATCAAAGTAAATATTGTTCAGCAATAGCACTCCCTGTCACATTTACATTTGGCAAACTTTGCCCACAGTACAGAGTCACGAGTGCTTGTATTTTCAGTAAAAATGTCCGCCAGTATTGTATATTGATCTTCTTTTTATTCTTAAGTAGGGAGTTTCCCAGCAGCAAATAATTAAGATCAGGCCAACACGTGTTTCGTCTTGTACCACAATATGTACGCAGACTTTATCAAGGCTGGAAAAAAACAAGAAGTGTATATAAAAACAGTGAGGCCGCACAAGCAAGTAATCAACAATGTATACTAGTATAAATTGTTATGTTAAACTCAGCATGAAGTCATAAGATTAGAAGAGTGAAGATAATGAAACCAGAACCAACAAACAAGAAGGACCAAGAAACACCGTGTGAAAAATGATAAATTTAAAGAAAGAGTCACCCGAAATCTGCAGCAAAAATAATAAATTGAGCTGTATCATGTGCATAAGGTAAGTCTATAATCATTGGCAACCCTAAAGAGTATAGGTAAAGAATACCCCGAATGGTCAAAGGTGGAACATTAGTAAGATCGAAAAGCACCATTAAAGAGGTGTAGAGTAGTGAAAGATACGGGGCAATTGAACACACCCACCAGTATCATGGATCAAAGTAAATCAAAAATGATCCAAAGGATGTCAGGTGTCCAAAGTAAACACGAGACTGGAAAAGAATAAAATAATAAATCGTAAATGCAGGCCAATAAGGTAAGCCTGATTAAGTGTCATAGTCAGAGGAAGTAATACTGAATATGTTTCAATAACTGATAGTATATTGTGAGAAGTTGGCCTGGTATATGATGTTCACTAGTTAAAGTGACCACCTTGTACCATGCCAAGCAACCCTTATGGTGTGGTTGTAAGTCAACCTTTTCGGACTAGCTGCCCTAGTGGTAGCGTAGGCTAAGCAGTCTTTGAGGCTTAACTCGTGAAACGTGTTAAGCAAGCTGTTTTACCAAATGCAACCCCCTTTTATACCAATGAAAGGACACCACACAGATATATATTCAAAATATATATGTATTTATTTCTCAAAGTAACCCCTAGTCTCTTTATGAGCACAGGAGCACAAATCGTCAAACAAGATTACAGTAGAATACACAGAAGTTGCACTTCATATGGATAGGCCCTGGTGGCCGCTCAAACCATATACTAAAATAGTGGTATAAGTACCACAAACAGAAAAGGGAAAAGGCCTAGGGCCTCTAGAATTGCTGGGCCTACAAGGAGCTAACTTCAGTTAGTGACCAGGAGGTCCACAGGTTGCGTGTGCAGAGCAAATAGTCACACGCGAGCTCCCATAGGTTTTCAATGGGTGCGTAAAAAGTACAAAGTTACTGCAAAAGGAATCTTCCGGATGGACTATGAACTCAAGATTGGAAACACAGACACTAGAGATGATACTCTACACTTGGGCACCGGAGTGCCAGCTTTACCTCACCCACAGGAAGCGGGTGCGTAGGTGTCGAAGTGCGTCGGGTTTCTTCTATCTGTTCAATGGAGCCTGTGGACAAAGATGCTGCAGGCGGTCGGTCCGGAAGGGATGCGGTGGATCCAAGGGTGGATCGGAGTTGTAGAAGACCTGTAAGCAGAGGGGACAGTGTTCACAGTCACTAGCCAGTGACCAGAGGGGCACCAGGTGGGTACCAGGCGATGTCGGGTGCAAACAGGAAGAAAGGTGTAGCTTGTCTCTGCAGCCACGTGGTCCCTGAAGGTCGACGATGTCCAGGAGTCGGTTCACGAGCTGTCCCACGCAGGCTCTCGCTGTCGGCGGTGTCGGCGACTTGATCGAAGCAAACAGGCCTTGGCAAAAGCAATTGTTGTGGAAAACGAGAATAAGCTGATGGTTCTGACCAGCAAGGTCAGAGGGATTGCTCCTTTGGAGGGGAGCAAGGGCCAGTCTGGAGCAACCAGACCAGCGGTGTAGTTCTTGAAGTTCGTCGCCAAGATGGCCACTAGCCAGCAACCGGTTAGGCGCGTCGAGTGGCAAAATGCAGAAGGGCCCCACGCAGATCGAGGAGATGCTGGAGGGCTCACCTTTAGTGCAGATGCTGCTCGGGTGTTGGGCTTCTCAGATCCCAAAGCACAACTTGGAGGGAGCCTCGGTTGTTGCGCTTGCAGCTTGTCGTGGTCTTTTCAAGATGGCTGGCTTCACGTGTCTCGGTGCCTCCACGGGTCTCCTCTTTTCAGGGACTGTGAATCGGGCGGTGAGAGGTCTGGAGGTCCAGGTCTTGTCAGTCTCTGGGCTCGGGCTCCGGCGGGAGGCGGCGGCAAAGCAGACGTTGACTCGCTGGATGGTGCTTGCGTTAGCAAGGTGGTCACTCCCTGACCACAGGGGAGATTGGCTTCAGTCCTCTGTGCGGCAGAGCGTCGAAGTTCCCGTCTTCTTCTTAGTTTCAAGTTGATTCCAGGATGTCTGAAGTCTTAGGACACAGCTCCTACCTTTAAGCGGATTCTAGGGGCCGGACTACCTGCTAGGTCCCTCCCTAAGGGTGGGACCAGGAAGGGGGGTGGTTACACCCCCAATTCTTTGTCCAGCTCGCCCCAGGTCCAGGGCTGGTGTGCCCCAGGACCGGATTGAACTGGCATATGCACCGAGGCTCCTTGTGAGCCTCAGGCATGTCTGGTTCCTTTCAAGCCCTACCTGACCAATACACAAAATCCTGTCTGGGGTGGTGCTCGCACCTCCCCTGGCAGGAAACCCTTTGTCCACGTCTCCCAAGCTGGAAGGACTCCCAGCAGCAGGAGGGCAGACTTGTGTCTGTGGTGGCAGCATCCATTTTGTGGAGCTGAGGCTATGTCCGATTTTACCCGGGTTTCAGGTACTGTACATGTCGTGTCCCTCTAGAAGGGTGGAATGCTAACCCCGTCGCCAGAATTGGCGAGGGGTTAGTATTCCAATTCGTATGACACCTTACTCGACATGTTTTGATAAAGCCAAACCAAAGATAGCATTTAACCGCGAGGTTCATAATGCAGTAAAGAGTATATGGTATGACGATATCTGGAAACAGTAGAAGGAAGTTGTTCCGACCACTGCAGACAGGCTCAGCTCATGCCAGAGCACCATCTCACATGGAACCAAGCACTCTGCCTTCAGGATTGTTAAGGCCTGCCTTAGGAGTGACTTATAGGTTAACATGTGTCCAATTTAAGGTTAGGTATAGGTATACTACACCTAAGTAAGAGGTGGTTACACCAACTTACCCCAGCTGAGTGATAAGCCAGTTGTGTCAAATTTGTTAGGCCAAGCCTGGGGTGGCATAATACATGCTTCAGCCCCTGGCAGGCCTTAGATACACCAATGCCCTGGGTACCTAGTGTACACTGGTACAGGGGCTGACAGGGTGATCCAACCAATTGGGTATGTACCTAGGGTACATGGAGTCCATTTTAAAGAGAGAACAGCCAGGCTGAGATCCTGAATGGCAGGATCTCAGGCCAACTAAGTCGAAAAACCAGCTAGACACTAGGCAAAAATTTGGGGGTAACCATAGTCAGAAATCCACCTTCCTACACAACCCCGCCCCAAACGAAGGGAGATAAGGCTGACCTTGACCAGGTAAGCCTATATTGCCCAAGTGGCCATATAAGGAGGAACCAGCACTGGCATGGTTACCCCCTGTCTCATGGTCCACTAAGCAATCCCTCACCCTAAGGGTATCAGATGGTCTCCACCATAGGGAATCTCTACCTTTGGTGTGTCTTGGCAAAGTAAAAGGCTGGTGTTGAGATGGAGTACTGAAGTGGGTGTCCTCAAAGTGAGGCCTCAGCTTCCTCCAATCATCCTCCACCATGGATGCCTTTCTTTCCTTAACTGAGTTGCACTGTGCTCTCAGTGTCAGCCTCTGGCTACCTAAAGCTGGAGGCTGGGTCCCTTTTGTGGGCTTACTGGAGGGACAGGTCAGGTTTGGGGCCCTAAGGTCCCATGTTTGCCTGTGCCCAACAGAATTCCTCTGGGGGAGGTCCCTAACTACCTGTAAAGGAGACCCCTTAGGAATGTTTTTACCCATCACCTGACTAGGGCTACTAGCCAGGCAATCCTCATTCTTTTGATGGGGGGGTTCTTGTGGACAGGGGCCCTCTGGGGGTCCACTGGCCTCCCTGACCTCTGCAGCCCTGGGCTGACTGAGGCAGGGTAGAGAGAGGCAGGCTACCTGCACCAGACTAGGTCCCACCTTGGAAGGGGCCACTGACATCAGAGGCTCTGCCAGGCCAGGCCTGGCTACCTCTGGGGCAGTTCCTTCACAAGGGGTGAGGTCAGATCCCTGAGGAGGCTGACCTTTTCCTAATGTCTGGGGAGAGGGAGACTTTTCTTCCTCCCCACTACTCTCTGTTTGTGTGGAGTGATCCATAGTTTCAGGCTTCACTACACCTATGTCAGTCTGAGTATAGGCTGAGACCATTACAGCTTTGCCAACCCTTTCAGGGGGGCACTCAGTTTGTGTTTGAGCTGTGACTGTCACAGCTCTGCCAGTCTCTACAGGGAAGTCTGTCTGTGCCTGGGCTGTGGCTACCACTGCCCTTCCAACCTTTTCAGGGAGGAAATCTATTTGGACAGGGGTTGTGAATGGCACAACCCCACTACCCTTTTGTGAAAGGCCTACCATTTTAGAATGGGTGTCTTGTTCAACTCCGGCCCAAGCTGAGAGTTCTAAGTCATTCCCCAGTAAGCAGTCTACAGGCAAGGTTGGGGACACTGCCACCCTTTTAGGGCCAGTGACCCCTCCCCAGCTGAGACATACCTCTGCCATGGGATGACTGTTCTGTTTGCCATCAATGTTAGTCACCTGGTAGGAGAAACCAGGCAAAAGCTGCTCAGAGGGAACTAGCCAATGGGCCACCATCGTGATGCTAGCTCCAGTGTCTCTGTAGGCCTCAGCTTTTGTACCATTGATGTAGGGCTCCTGTCTGTACCTACCCAAAGTGTTGGGACAGGCAGTGAAGTTGGCAAACCCCATGCCACCATCACAGACAAGAGTAGTTGCTGTAGGGGAATTGGCTAAGCCAGGGTCCCCCTGTGTTCCCCAAGTAAACCCACCCAAATTTCTGGGGGCACTCCCACCACCTGGGGGATTACTGCTGACAGTAATAGGTGGTGTGACAGGAGTAATTGGAGGAACAGTTTTGTTTTTAGCCTTTGGGCAACTGCTGTCAGTTTTTCAATGCCCAGGAATTTTACATTCATGGCAGTAAGGCTTTTTAGCTGTGGTAGAGGAGGGAGCTTGGGACCCACCACCCTGTGTGGAGTTTTGGGGCCCTGAGGGAGATTTCTCTTTTGCTTTATCCCCACCCTTCTCTTGAGGCTTGGTGGTATCTTTCTTTTGGTCACCACCCTGGTTTTTAGGCCTGATCCTGGTCCTGACCCATTTATCTGCCCTCTTTCCCAATTCTTGGGGAGAGGTCAAATCTGAGTCTACCAGGTGTTGATGGAGAAGCTGGTTTTGACAATTACTTAAAATCTGCTCTCTCATCATCAAATTGTACAATCCTGTATAATTAGACACCTTACTTCCCAGCAACCAACCCTCCAAAGCCTTAGTGGCACATTCCACATATTCAGACCAGTCCTGAGTCTGTGTCTTCTGGGTATCTCTGAACATTAACCTGTACTGTTCAGTGGTTAAGCCTAACCCATCAACCAGGACACTCTTCAGGGCTCTGTAGTTTCTGACATCCTCCTCTCTAACAGTGAGGAGTCTATCTCTGCCTCTACCTTCAAAGGAGAGCCATAAGATTGCTGCCCACTGGTCTTCAGGAACCTGCTGTACTTTGCAGGCTCTCTCAAGAGCAGTCATCCACTTGTGGATATCATCCCCACTTTTGTAGGGGGGCACAATCTTGGACAGGTTCCTATTGTCAAAGACCCTATCTTTGTCCCTAGGGACATTGCTGCCACCAGTGGGTATAGACCCACTCTCTCTAGGTTGCCTAGCCTTGTTCAGTTTCTCTTCCATCAAGGCTACCTCTAGCTCCTGCTTCCTGATCCTCAGCTGGGCTTCCTGCATTCTGGCCTCATGCTCCCTCCTCTGAGGGGTGGTCATCCTTCTCCTGGAGTGACCTTGAGAGCCTCTAGAGGTATGAGAAGCATTAGATTCACCTGAGTGATTCCTTTGCCTCCCAGACCCCTGGTTAAGTCCACTGGGGAGATCCAATGGGGTGATCCCATTGTCAGTCCCCAATAGCCTTAAGTTAGCTGGACCACGTATAACACTTGGCACTGGGCTAGTTCTCCCTTCATCCTCACTACCTTCTGTATCCCCACCACTTTCTTCCTCTGTAGTATGATTCTCCTCTAAGGGATGACCATTGGAAAGGGGTACTTCAGTAGCATCTTCAGAAGGGGGGCCTCCTGTTCCTGTCCCTAAGGGGCCTAACTGGGAGGCTTTCCTGAGAGCTTTCTGATCTTCATCAGCCTATAAAAGCTCTCTGAGTTCAGCAGAAGTAGGATTCTTGGGCTGTTTAAGGCCCCTGATATTTGCCAACTGCCTGAGCTCATTTTGGTTTAGGGTAGCAAAGATGGATGGTGCCCTCTGGGGGTCACTCTCAACAGAGATGGGTACATTGGACCCCTCTGCCCCAGCCATTGCTCTTAAGTGTGGGTGGATGTGTTGCAATCTACCTACACTTGGGTTTGCCTACTAAACCTATCTAGTAGTTGTAGTCAGGGTGTGCTACTCCCTTTGCTCTACAACAACTAAGTTCAGTAGAACTTAAGTATATCTAATCTTGTTTTATATGTACCTACAGGTACCTATGTGATCTTTCAATTGGTAACCAAGAGATTACAATGGTAAAACACAGCAAGCTCAAATCCAACCGCTGCTCACCAATGTGAGAAGTTGGCCTGGTATATGATGTTCACTAGTTAAAGTGACCACCTTGTACCATGCCAAGCAACCCTTATGGTGTGGTTGTAAGTCAACCTTTTCGGACTAGCTGCCCTAGTGGTAGCGTAGGCTAAGCAGTCTTTGAGGCTAAACTCGTGAAACGTGTTAAGCAAGCTGTTTTACCAAATGCAACCCCCTTTTATACCAATGAAAGGACACCACACAGATATATATTCAAAATATATATGTATTTATTTCTCAAAGTAACCCCTAGTCTCTTTATGAGCACAGGAGCACAAATCGTCAAACAAGATTACAGTAGAATACACAGAAGTTGCACTTCATATGGATAGGCCCTGGTGGCCGCTCAAACCATATACTAAAATAGTGGTATAAGTACCACGAACAGAAAAGGGAAAAGGCCTAGGGCCTCTAGAATCGCTGGGCCTACAAGGAGCTAACTTCAGTTAGTGACCAGGAGGTCCACGGGTTGCGTGTGCAGAGCAAATAGTCACACGCGAGCTCCCATAGGTTTTCAATGGGTGCGTAAAAAGTACAAAGTTACTGCAAAAGGAATCTTCCGGATGGACTATGAACTCAAGATTGGAAACACAGACACTAGAGATGATACTCTACACTTGGGCACCGGAGTGCCAGCTTTACCTCACCCACAGGAAGCGGGTGCGTAGGTGTCGAAGTGCGTCGGGTTTCTTCTATCTGTTAAATGGAGCCTGTGGACAAAGATGCTGCAGGCGGTCGGTCCGGAAGGGATGCGGTGGATCCAAGGGTGGATCGGAGTTGTAGAAGACCTGTAAGCAGAGGGGACAGTGTTCACAGTCACTAGCCAGTGACCAGCGGGGCACCAGGTGGGTACCAGGCGATGTCGGGTGCAAACAGGAAGAAAGGTGTAGCTTGTCTCTGCAGCCACGTGGTCCCTGAAGGTCGACGACGTCCAGGAGTCGGTTCACGAGCTGTCCCACGCAGGTTCTCGCTGTCGGCGGTGTCGGCGACTTGATCGAAGCAAACAGGCCTTGGCAAAAGCAATTGTTGTGGAAAACGAGAATAAGCTGATGGTTCTGACCAGCAAGGTCAGAGGGATTGCTCCTTTGGAGGGGAGCAAGGGCCAGTCTGGAGCAACCAGACCAGCGGTGTAGTTCTTGAAGTTCATCGCCAAGATGGCCACTAGCCAGCGGGCCAGCAACCGGTTAGGCGCGTCGAGTGGCAAAATGCAGAAGGGCCCCACGCAGATCGTGGAGATGCTGGAGGGCTCACCTTTGGTGCAGATGCTGCTCGGGTGTTGGGCTTCTCAGATCCCAAAGCACAACTTGGAGAGAGCCTCGGTTGTTGCGCTTGCAGCTTGTCGTGGTCTTTTCAAGATGGCTGGCTCCACGTGTCTCGGTGCCTCCACGGGTCTCCTCTTTTCAGGGACTGTGGATCGGGCGGTGAGAGGTCTGGAGGTCCAGGTCTTGTCAGTCTCTGGGCTCGGGCTCCGGCGGCGGCAAAGCAGACGTTGACTCGCTGGATGGTGCTTGCGTTAGCAAGGTGGTCACTCCCTGACCACAGGGGAGATTGGCTTCAGTCCTCTGTGCGGCAGAGCGTCGAAGTTCCCGTCTTCTTCTTAGTTTCAAGTTGATTTCAGGATGTCTGAAGTCTTAGGACACAGCTCCTACCTTTAAGCGGATGCTAGGGGCCGGACTACCTGCTAGGTCCCTCCCTAAGGGTGGGACCAGGAAGGGGGGTGGTCACACCCCCAATCCTTTGTCCAGCTCGCCCCAGGTCCAGGGCTGGTGTGCCCCAGGACCGGATTGAACTGGCATATGCACCGAGGCTCCTTGTGAGCCTCAGGCATGTCTGGTTCCTTTCAAGCCCTACCTGACCAATGCACAAAATCCTGTCTGGGGTGGTGCTCGCACCTCCCCTGGCAGGAAACCCTTTGTCCACGTCTCCCAAGCTGGAAGGACTCCCAGCAGCAGGAGGGCAGACTTGTGTCTGTGGTGGCAGCATCCATTTTGTGGAGCTGAGGCTATGTCTGATTTTACCCGGGTTTCAGGTACTGTACATGTCGTGTCCCTCTAGAAGGGTGGAATGCTAACCCCGTTGCCAGAATTGGCGAGGGGTTAGTATTCCAATTCGTATGACACCTTACTCGACATGTTTTGATAAAGCCAAACCAAAGATAGCATTTAACCGCGAGGTTCATAATGCACTTAAGAGTATATGGTATGACGATATCTGGAAACAGTAGAAGGAAGTTGTTCCGACCACTGCAGACAGGCTCAGCTCATGCCAGAGCACCATCTCACATGGAACCAAGCACTCTGCCTTCAGGATTGTTAAGGCCTGCCTTAGGAGTGACTTATAGGTTAACATGTGTCCCATTTAAGGTTAGGTATAGGTATACTACACCTAAGTAAGAGGTGGTTACACCAACTTACCCCAGCTGAGTGATCAGCCAGTTGTGTCAAATTTGTTAGGCCAAGCCTGGGGTGGCATAATACATGCTTCAGCCCCTGGCAGGCCTTAGATACACCAATGCCCTGGGTACCTAGTGTACACTGGTACAGGGGCTGACAGGGTGATCCAACCAATTGGGTATGTACCTAGGGTACATGGAGTCCATTTTAAAGAGAGAACAGCCAGGCTGAGATCCTGAATGGCAGGATCTCAGGCCAACTAAGTCGAAAAACCAGCTAGACACTAGGCAAAAATTTGGGGGTAACCATAGTCAGATATCCACCTTCCTACATATATAATGCAACTAAAGTAACATATAGATAGTGCCAAAAAGATTTTTTTTTTTTTATTGTTTTTATTTAGTCAAGCAGCACAAATAGAAATGTAAAATAATGACAAAAACGAATATGTCCCTAAGGTAACCCATACGCTGAGAAATATAACGGGCATACTAAAAAAGTATATAATGTGTAGCATCAATAAACGCAAAAATTGGTGGGAGAAAAAATGTGTTAAAAGCAATCTCTCAGGCTATCCTAGTCAGGTTGAAATTCCTAGCATCGTATAGGTGAATTTAAGGTGATAACTAAAAAAAAATTACGATATTTCAAGTGAAAGACAAAAGAGGAACCTCCATGATGTAAAGAAATACCAAAGTAAGCGGCAAAGATGGCAACAGGATGTAACACACTAAGTATAACGAAAAATGTGAGACATTCACCCAAAGCGATCAAGATTCGGGTATGTCTCAAGTGATGTGAACAGTAAATTCACGTTGTAAATTACGTGTCAAAGAACAAACATAAGGCAGCCCCGCCTTGTTAAGCCGGCTCCCTATGAGAGTAAATAAAGAGGAACCCTGTTTTAGCTGTCAAAAAGTTATGTAAAAAAAAAAATGATACCAAAAAGGAATATCTGACGGGTATCAAAGGAAGCGGTTGCGTACCTGCTAACGGTGTTGTCACCACTCAAACATTGTGTGAGATAGAGTCCCGATGTAATAAACAATCGGCGCGAGCCTCCCTCTATTTGAGAGAGAGCGTAGGGACATAACATGGAACACGTGATCCTGATGTGAAGGAAAATAGCTAGTTGTATAAGATATAAGATTAGTAGCGATGTATGGCCGCCATCTTCTAGTGGAGGTCGCAGTATCCAAAATAGAGGCGACGGATCAAAAAAATAATAAATAAACTGAAAAACTAAGTATGGCCCTAATAAAAAATATAATAACAGACCTGCACGTTAAACGAGGTAAGAACAGAACGTGCAAATAGCACAGTCTATGATATGGATGGCTTGTGGAACCCAGAAAGTAACTGGAGTGTCCACTATCTGACCACATAGTCATGTGATCTGCCGAACGTGTATAACGTTGAGATACGGAAGTAAGCCTAATGAATAGGATCTCCAACTAATAGTGTATGTAAGTGCAAATCACTAATAATAAAAATGACTATGTGAAAAATAAACATAGAATGAAAAACGGTCCTCTTATCGAATGTGAGATTCGGGCCTGTTAAAAGAAGAAAGAAAGAGAGAAAAAAAGAAAGGAAAGACAAGGATAGTAACTGGACAAAAAGTACAGTACAAATACAGGGTAGGTACAACAAATGTAAAAGATGAAGACATTGTGAAAAGCGACAGAACTAAACATTGACAATATGTAAATGCGGTGAACAACCACAATAAAGATATGGTTTCATGTACACTGTCAATATGACCCCTATTGTTGACGGTCAGTTACATGTAATAGCAAACAAGTAAAATGTTAATACATAAAGAGTCAGTTGTTATTGTAAATACAAGTTTGTTATCAAACGGTCACATAAATAATTGCAAACAACTACGTCACAGAAATATGATTAATACAACAACAAAAAATTTGAAACGAAAAAAAATTCAGAAAGTAACAAGATACAAAGAAACAAGGGATGATATTGATAATCCCTAGATGAATAACATCAGTCTCTTAAGAATACATGTAAATCTCTGTCGACATTAAGTTCCATGTCTACTGTTCTGAGTTTGATTAACCATTGAGCTTCCAGTTTTCTTAATTTCGAGACCCTGTTGCCTCCTTGAATGTCTTCCAATGCTATGGCAATACCATGGAATTTGAGTTTAAGTTTCTCAACGGATGAATGTATGGTGTTATAGTGAACTGCCAGAGGGTAATCGCGGTTGTTATTGCGAATAGGCCTAATGTGTTCTTGAATGCGTTCTTTGAGGGGTCTAATTGTACTCCCCACATATATAAGATCGCACTGACAAACTATACAATAAACTACACATTTCGTATTGCAGTTGAGGAAATTCATGATGTTGTATGATTGTTTGGTGTTGTATCTGAAAGTCTTGATTTTATCACTGGCAAATTGACAAACATTACATGTTGAGCATTTGTTAAAGCCATTGGGTTTTACTGGTAACCAGCCACGTTGTGTTAGTGTGTCTGTGTCAACGGTGGTTGAGCTCAAGATGTTCCTAAGTGTTCTGCCTCTTTTATATGTAACCATAGGTTTCTGCTTAACAAATGGTACTAGGTCACAATCAAGTCGTAGTAAATGCCAATGTTTACGAAGAAGCTTATATGTCATTACTGCAAGAGTGATATTGAGTAATGAAAGATACTTGTGTTCGTTCTTTCGCTCGTTTGATGTTGTGCTTAGGTTTAAGGAGTTCTGTCCTATGTGATTTGTTGAACCTGGTGTGTGTACGTTCTAGTGTTCTACGGTCATAACCCTGAGTCACAAACCTGCTCTTTAGTTTCACAATTTCTTGTTGAAAAGAAGAATCTTGGCTACAATTTCTACGAAGGCGGGTCATTTCGCCAAAGGGGATTGCCCTTATCTGAGAGATAGGATGTGAACTGGTGGCGTTTAGTAAGGAATTACACGCTGTTGTTTTACGAAATAATTTGGATTGTAGTATGCAATCTTGAACAAATAAAGTCACATCAAGGAAATCAATGTGGTCTTTACTGTGAATATACGTAAAGTTGAGATTGTATGTGTTATCGTTTAGGTACATGATGAAATCGTTTAAGATATAGTCAGTACCATTCCAAATCATGAGAACATCGTCAATGAAACGACCCCAATACACTATGTTGTTAGTCAGTGTAGTTGGGCATGTGTTCCATATGTGGTGTTGTTCGAAGAAACCCATGTAAATATTGGCAAAGGATGGAGAAAATTTGGCCCCCATAGCTACACCTAAGTGTTGTTTGTACCAGTTATCTTTATACTTGAAAAAGTTATTGTCAAGTGCCAGATTGGTAAATTCCAATAACATTTTGGTGTGGTCATAAAGTGTAGCATCCCGTTTAGATAAGTAGTATGTCAAAGCTTCCATACCTCTATCTGGTGGGATGCTGGTATAGAGAGAGCTGACATCTAAAGTAACTAGGGTAAATTCCTGTTGCCAGATGAAATGTTCCAATTTATTCAAAAGGTCTTTAGTATCCTCTATGTAAGAGGGTAAATTATATACTATTGGTTTTAAGTTTATATCGATGTATTCTGAAATACGCTCTTTGCTACCCTCAATACCTGAAATGATCGGTCTGCCTGGAGGTGTCCTAAGATCTTTATGCACTTTAGGTAGTGTGTATATGTAAGCAGACCTAGGCGTAGGGTTAAAAAGATACTTAAACTCCAAATACGTGAGAAGACCAAAGTTGAGCCAATATTTAAATGTGTTCTCTATGAATGTGGTGACCTGTTTGGTTGGATTGTATGTGATTTTGGTGTAGCACTTATGATTCGATAATTGATTTTCAATCTCATTGTTGTAATACGATGTATCTAATACAACAATGTTGCCTCCCTTATCTGCTTCCTTGATAGTTATTTTAGGCTCATTGGCTAATGAGATGAGAGCTTTTCTCTCATTAGCTGTCAGATTGTGTCTCAAATAAGTGTGCCCACCCAGTTTTTTATCCTCCAATGAATGCAGTTCAGATGTCATGATTCTAAAGAAGCAGTCAATCATGTTGTCTGGAGTTAATGTTGGTGTAAATAAAGACTTGTTTTTAAGGCCACTGTCAACATTCATGTCTATATTAATCCCTAGATCAGCTATGATCTCCTCCAGGTCAGGGATGGTTGTTATACTTTCATCCAATGACAGTAATAGTTGAGTATCTCTAATATCTTGTATACTTTGGCCACTTGGTGCAGCTGTATAAATTGGTATCGGACACTCTTTTTTTTGCATGCCAAACCAATTCTTTAATTTAAGTCTTCGTACAAACTTAAACAAGTCAACATGAATTTGAGTAAAGTTAGGACCAGAAACAGGACAAAAGCTAAGACTCTTCTTAATTACATTGATTTGTGGTACAGTTAAATCCATTTTTGATAAATTGATAATTGAAATATCATCTTGTGCTTGTTCTTCTAAAACATTGACATTTACAGCAGTTGTGTTTTCAAAATGATCAGCAATATCAATTAGTTCTTCTTTGTTTTTGACACAGATCGTGTCACTCTTTTGCTGTCTTCTGACTCGGTTTTTGTACCCTCCCCTCCTTGTTCTCTTCTTACTACATTTCTTTTGGAGTTGAACCCCATCTTTGTTCCCTTTCTGTATCTCTCCAACTCTGATAAAAAAGATGAAGATGTGTCATTATTGGCACTGGTTGCTACTACCAATGTAGGTGTTATATCACTAATAGCTTCACTGCTCCCACTGATATTACTGGAAACTTCAGAGTCACTGAGTGAGATTGGTGTATCCCTACGTTTCTCACTTAGATCTCTGATTCCTGCTCTTGGTGTTATTTCATCAAATTTCTTAGCGGAGGTGAAAATTCGACCATTCTTATAGTCATTATCGTCACGTTTGAGTTTGCGAATTTTCTTGTCCTTAATATAAATCTGATGGGCATTCAGAACATCTTTTAGTATCACATAGTTTTTATTTGCCACATCAGGCATGTTGAGTGCTTTTATCTCTTCCTCAATCTGTTCTATATCACTGAGTAATTTTATTCGCTTTCTTTCCGCATGACGGATTAACAAATCCATCATGCCAAAAGATGAGGACGAGATCAAATTTTCCCATTCAAGCAGGAGATCAGGATCTAAGTCCTCAAACGTGGGGAAGATTATCACCCTTAATCCCCATGGTATTTGCTTAATCTCAATGTATTTTTTAAGAATGGTGGAATCCCACCATCTTGACAGCTCAGACTTGCGAAGTCTCTCTAATTTGATAAAAAGCTGTTTAAGCCCTTGTGGTTTCGTTTCTACTGGATTAGTCTTGGTGGATTGTGTTATTTGACCTGTAAAGATATCATTAAATATTTTATCCCTATCATCATCAAAATTAGACATAGTCAAGTTAGCTACTGTCAATCACAATAAAATAGCGCTTGGTAAACAGTACTAGAGTGCTGGCAAATACTTAATTAGTAAATAAGAATGAAGGGTAATAGCAATCCCTCAAAAGGGATGAACGGCACTTCTAGTAAATAGAGTCTGTTAGTATAAACATGGATAGTAAAGCGCTTAAATAGTTACTGAAAAAAGGGGCGCTGCACAAACTGAAGCACCGATTACCCCACAGTGCTGGTGACAGATCATAAACCTGTCAATCAAAGTAAAAATTGCTCAGCAATAGCACTCCCTGTCACATTTACATTTGGCGAACTTCGCCCACAGTACAGAGTCACGAGTGCTTGTACTTTCAGTAAAAATGTCTGCCAGTATTGTATATTGATCTTCTTTTTATTCTTAAGTAGGGAGTTTCCCAGCAGCAAATAATTAAGATCAGGCCAACACGTGTTTCGTTTTGTACCACAATATGTACGCAGACTTGATCAAGGCTGGAAAAAAGCAAGAAGTGTATATAAAAACAGTGAGACCGCACAAGCAAGTAATCAACAATGTATACTAGTATAAATTGTTATGTTAAACTCAACATGAAGTCATAAGATTAGAAGAGGGAAGATAATGAAACCAGAACCAACAAACAAGAAGGACCAAGTAACACCGTGTGAAAAATGAAAATTTAAAGAACAATTTTTACCGTATTCCATTTTATAGCTCTATGATTAGAGTGAACACTATGATAATTTCATATCATTATCTGGGTGTTCTGAACAGCCAAAAGTAATATTCTGTCTTAACATTATGGGACTGTAATTACTCTCTAGATGAACGAGGGGTTTAGAGTCAATTATGGAAGCGCTAGTGCTCAATGCTAATATGAAAGTAATCAGGCAGGCTCTATTTGCACAGGGTTCTCAAAGTCCGGGTTTGGTGAATCTGAAGGAAAATGCCAGTTAGCTGAGCAAACACTGTTGATCATAGAAAAGGAAGACATATTATCTTATTGTATTACATTGAATGTATTGCTATTTATATAACTCAGTCTGTACCCTTTGTGAGGCCTAAAGCTTTTTCTCAAGTGCTATGTAAGTAGCTACTTCATATGTATTATTTACAAAGTTCTCTGTATCCATGAAGAGGACATGCAAGTGCTTTATTTTCACGGGCTTCCTGGGTGCCCTACAGGTGTGGGTCTGAAAGGGGATTAATTTATCCTACATTGGACCAGATTATAAATCCGACCGAGGTAATTTTTCGCCTGATTTTAACTACTGTATCTGTTGCTCAAATGTCCCAATGTTTAGCAATTGGATGATATTCGTTTTATTTAAGGAACAACTATATTGTGATCATATATATTAGCGCATGACAATTTGTGTTGTGCTACAGACTATGGGTTCACGGTATGCGTTGTATTTAACCCTGATGATGAATTCTCAACTTTGAATGTTGTCTACCTATGTTCTCCTCTTTTTCTTTTTAGATATTTATAAGCAAAATACGCCAGTATGCTGAAGGATACGTACCGTGGCAATTTTGCATACTGAAACTGAAACTCCTTGGACTCTGCCCAAGGAAGGGTGCTTGTCACTTTATTTAACTTAAACTATCACACCAATTGAGAGCTTTGCTATAATAAGTCACCGACTAGCTTATGTAAAACACTTATGTGGCTTATGTGGTTCCTTGTTATTATGGACGCCTGAGACATTGACAATATTGTCTCAGTGTAGATGTCTCTTATTCCTCTGCGACATGTCTGGCTTTTGCTGTTCTTTGATGCACTTCCTTCTTTTGCACTCCACACAATTTGTGTGTCTTTATCAATGGGTGAATTTTTGGTGACTCTTGGCCTTTGGTCTCTGTTCACTTTTCAGCTCTTATGTTCACACAAAACTTTGGTTCTGATTTCTGAAAATTGTTATATATTAACAAATTGAGTTGAACAGTATTTGAGTGTCTACATATATTTTGTTGTTGTAGCCGTGAGGAAGTCTTCAGGTGATTTTCCCCGAGACGAAACACGTGTCGGCTATTGGCTACATTTGGTGATGTCATCTATACCAACTCACCACCAAGAATTTATGTATAATACATCTACAATTGTGATAAGAATAAAGGAAGCAAGGAAATAAAGAAGATAACTATTTGAGAACACCTTGAATCTGGAAACTTTATTGGACTGATAATTTGATATGACTCAATTTTTAATGTAAATTTGAGTTTTGCTCGGTAGCGATATTTTGTTTATTACTCTAAATACAGCGTCCAGAGCAGTCGCCACTTTCTGGAGTATGTCTTCGCTGCTGGGGGCATTTGTGACTCGGAGCCCTGGTGCATCGGGGGAAGCTGCTTTGGAGACTCGGTTGCTTGCGAGGGGGTGAGAGGCAGGGGAACGGACTACGGTTCCCAGGAGCCCGTGCATACCTGCCTGACTGCCCGCACCTGAGCCGCGGACCGCCTCCACGCCCACAATCATTCAAAACTGCTCGCGGAACCCGCTGGCGCGGGTCCCGCTTCGCTGCTGGGGCATTTGTGACTCGGAGCCCTGGTGCATCGGGGGAAGCTGCTTTGGAGACTCGGTTGCTTGCGAGGGGGTGAGAGGCAGGGGAACGGACTACGGTTCCCAGGAGCCCGTGCATACCTGCCTGACTGCCCGCACCTGAGCCGCGGACCGCCTCCACGCCCACAATCATTCAAAACTGATCGCGGAACCCGCTGGCGCGGGTCCCGCTTCGCTGCTGGGGCATTTGTGACTCGGAGCCCTGGTGCATCGGGGGAAGCTGCTTTGGAGACTCGGTTGCTTGCGAGGGGGTGAGAGGCAGGGGAACGGACTACGGTTCCCAGGAGCCCGTGCATACCTGCCTGACTGCCCGCACCTGAGCCGCGGACCGCCTCCACGCCCACAATCATTCAAAACTGCTCGCGGAACCCGCTGGCGCGGGTCCCGCTTCGCTGCTGGGGCATTTGTGACTCGGAGCCCTGGTGCATCGGGGGAAGCTGCTTTGGAGACTCGGTTGCTTGCGAGGGGGTGAGAGGCAGGGGAACGGACTACGGTTCCCAGGAGCCCGTGCATACCTGCCTGACTGCCCGCACCTGAGCCGCGGACCGCCTCCACGCCCACAATCATTCAAAACTGATCGCGGAACCCGCTGGCGCGGGTCCCGCTTCGCTGCTGGGGCATTTGTGACTCGGAGCCCTGGTGCATCGGGGGAAGCTGCTTTGGAGACTCGGTTGCTTGCGAGGGGGTGAGAGGCAGGGGAACGGACTACGGTTCCCAGGAGCCCGTGCATACCTGCCTGACTGCCCGCACCTGAGCCGCGGACCGCCTCCACGCCCACAATCATTCAAAACTGCTCGCGGAACCCGCTGGCGCGGGTCCCGCTTCGCTGCTGGGGCATTTGTGACTCGGAGCCCTGGTGCATCGGGGGAAGCTGCTTTGGAGACTCCGTTGCTTGCGAGGGGGTGAGAGGCAGGGGAACGGACTACGGTTCCCAGGAGCCCGTGCATACCTGCCTGACTGCCCGCACCTGAGCCGCGGACCGCCTCCACGCCCACAATCATTCAAAACTGCTCGCGGAACCCGCTGGCGCGGGTCCCGCTTCGCTGCTGGGGCATTTGTGACTCGGAGCCATGGTGCATCGGGGGAAGCTGCTTTGGAGACTCGGTTGCTTGCGAGGGGGTGAGAGGCAGGGGAACGGACTACGGTTCCCAGGAGCCCGTGCATACCTGCCTGACTGCCCGCACCTGAGCCGCGGACCGCCTCCACGCCCATTGGCCCTCTTCTCTTATTAATATCATTGTGTGCCGCTGCGCGGGACGCGCCGCGGGACGCCCAGGACGAAGCCCGGACAAAGGGCAGACAGTCTGTGACAGTCCGGGACAGGAGGGGGCAGGTGGGGGCAGTAGACCGGTTTACTATCTATTGTATAACGTTATTTTACTGTGGGTGGTCCTGGCTAGCTACCACTGTGTATTAACTAATTTACCGAGGTGTTTGGTGGTCGTACGTGCAAATCTATCTGGGATAGGCTGGTATATACGGTGAAAGCTCTTAGTCTGCTGTTTGTATCAGTAAGACCTGTAGCGGGGTGTAGGTCCCGGTCTTGGCTATCATGCCCAAAGCTAAGCCAGCAGCCACGACCACAACCATGGACAACTATTTGGTCAAGATGGTTGATAAAATCAACCAAGAACGCAGGAGATCTTTAGGTCGCCCGGGGTCACAAAGTACGATCTCTCCCTCATCCAACTGTCCGGCCCCCCAGCCTCCTTTCGATCAGGATGCCAGTACACCTTTAGATCTCATGGACTGTACAACTGAGGGAGCTCCAACGGATACTTTAAGTTTGGAAAGTTTGGAAAGTGGTAACCCTGAGCCCCCTAACGACCTGGAATCTGGCCAAGTTACTATTCTTGATACACCAACCCCCAGCCTGACTGTCCCTAGACGCCAAAGATTAACACGCACTTGCAGGAACACCAGCAAAACCTCCCAGCCTAAGCGAGGAGGGAATCGTCATGTTAAGAATAACGACCCCCCTCCGCTGAAAAATCAACAAGCCCAACCAGTGCCACTGGATGGAACCAAGGTCATCCTTGATAAAGAGCAGTTGGACTTTATAATTAATGCTATAGATGCCAAGTTTGACCTATTGGTTAAACCCCTTTTGACCAAACTTACTACAATTACCGATGAAGTAGCCAGATTGGGAGGCATCTTGGACTCTTTTTTCAAGGCTAGACCCAAAACGAATACTATCGCTAATACCCTGGTGCCTGATGAGATACCTTTAATCTCATCTAATACAGTTTTATTGACGGATGGGAGTAGAAGTTCTAATTGCAGTCCTGGGAATGCTCCGGGAACTCAATCTGTAGTCCCCAATATATCACCTCAGCGGCCGGGCTCCACTAAGCCACCCCCCAATACAGTACCAGGGAAGCCGATGGGCTATAACGTAAATACCTATAGCCATAGTAACCCTCAACCGGACCTGCCACCTACCTGTGCTCCCTTTGTAGCCGTCCTGACCAATGTCCCTCCTGTTAAGAGGCATGGCGGTAATCCTGAAAATGGAGAATCCCACTCGTCATTAAAGAACAAGACTGTGGACTGGCTCCACCGACAGTGTGACTTCCCTGTAGCCCTATCTAGGGATATACTAAGTACCAGGAGAACCAATTGGGTTGGCAAATCACGTAAGACCTGTGAAGGTGACTGTATAGTCATTAATTTTCGCAACCCTCAACTTACCTCAACAGTTCTAATCAAAGCCGCATCACTCCCTGCGAGTGATCAAGGTATTTCTTTGCGGCCCCTTGGGTACTTCTATAGAGACCTTGCTACTCAACCTGCTGATGAGCACCACTGGCGCAGGCCTAGAGTCCAGAATGTGTGTGCCGCCCCTGCTATCCCTACGTATAATAGATTTCAACCATTGAGTGGGCTTGATTGCAATGATTGACTGGAGCCCCTCTCAGATGATGTAGGGATCGAGGACTTTGCCATGGGTAAGAAGAGTTCTAGCTCAGTCTCTAGGATATTAACTAGTATTACCACTGGTACCAGTGTAAGCCATCTAGACTCTATAGTGGCTCATGATCACGATAGACCAGTTAATGCTGGAAGGGTTAGGACTGCATCGAATACCCTCATTCACCCAGCTAATTCTGGCTCGTGTTTTATTGCTTGTTGGAATGTTGCGGGACTATCACATAAGGATGAATGTTTAGGTTGGTTTGATTTTATCAATCTTTTTAATATTATATGTTTTCAGGAAACCTGGAGTCTGGACCCCATTAACTATAACAGCTTTGTTTCATATCAATTACCGGCTGTGGCTTCAAACTCGGGAAGAGCCAAGGGTGGCCTTCTGACACTGATTTCTGTTGATGTTCCACTTACTGTAAAGAAACATGTCCTGATTGGGGCCCATTCCCAGATTCTATGGCTTTGTAAGGAGCAGGATAGAAATATCCTTTTAATCAATTTTTATAATAATGTTTTTGATAACACTAGGCAACAGGTAGTATATGCCTTGGAGGCCGCTTTGGCAAAAATTGTAACGGGAAATGATACTGCTTTTGATTTTATTTGGATGGGGGATTTTAATACTTCTGCCTGTTCATCCTCTGCCCATAGGGTCTGTGGTTTCGTAAATTGTCGGGGTGAGGGAGTCGCCCACTTCCCCCATAACCCGTACGGGGACTCATTAAACAAAATCCTGATGACATACGATATGGAGATCTTGGATAATGGGAGGGGCGCTTCTGGTGAAATCCTCCCCACCTTTACGGGTAGAAATGCTCACACTGTTATTGACTTTATTTGTACCTCTTCCAGCCTTAATCCATGGTGCTCAGCCCCCTTGGTAGTTGACAACTTAATCAGTGACCATAACTGCCTGTCCATGGAGACGGTGCTTTGGAAGGCCAATCTAGGCCCTAAACCATGTATTGTTGATAACATTGAACCACATCGATCCAATGGAATCAGAATTAGGTGGAAGGGGGATAAGGCAGACCTTTTGTCTAACTCCTTTATTGTAAATTGTTTAAAGGAAATTGATGCTATTTTAGTGAGTAATGAGCTGACTGATGTAATCTTGTATAATTTTATTGATATTAATCATTGCATTGAAGCTAAACTCACCAAGCAACTCAAGGGCAACCTAAATCGGCAAAGGGGGTGGTTTGACCATGCCAGTACTGCCGCCCTCAAGAGCCTCAAAGAGGCACTGGCAGCTAAACAATGGGATACAACCCTTATTAGGCACCTTAGGGCTATCTACCGGGCAGCAGTCTCCCAAAGAAAGGCAGAACTTAAGCGAGAGGCCTGGGACAAGTTAGACCAGGCCGCCAAAACCTCTGATTCTTCTTTATTTTGGGCTACAGTCAACAGCCCTTTTTTCAGGAACGAGGAGACACCTGTTCTGTCGGCAAACGTCAGTGCGGAAAGTTGGGTCTCTCACTTTTCTTTGATCTTTGATTCAGCCAAACTCATGGACGTAGGAGGAGGGGTCTGGCCAATCATTCCCTTAGATATTTCCCCAACCGAGGTCAAGAAATGTATCATCGCAAGCAAAGGAGGGAAGGCTCAGGGGCCAGACGGGGTGCCGGTTGACGTTTATAAAAAAGAACCAGAGATTTGGGGCCCGCTACTGACCAAAGTATTTAATGCTGCTGTCTGTTACGGTGCCCCGCCTACATGGAAGGAATCCATTATAATTCCCATTTATAAAAAGGGGGAGAAGAGGGATGCTAAGAACTATCGCCCAATCTCCCTCTTAGATTCCTCCGTGAAAATTATGAGCCGGGTACTTCTTGTTAGATTAGAAGAATGGGCTGAAACAAATAACATCTTGGCTAATTCCCAATATGGATTTAGGAAGGGTCGAGGCACAGTAGAACAGTGTCTCAACCTAGAACTACTTATAGGGAAATATACCATGGCCAAGAAAGGTTCCCTTTTCCTCTGCTTTGCAGATTTAAGTAGTGCCTTCGATATGGTTAATAATAAGATTCTATGGGAGATACTACTTGAAATGGGGGCACCGGAGGGTATTGTTTATTTCTTGGCCAGACTTTATGCCAATCTTAGTTCTAGTGTCCGATATGGCCCAGGTGGGGAATGTACCCCAAAGTTTTCAGTTAAGCGTGGAATTAGGCAGGGGTGTGTGCTTGCTCCCCTGCTTTTCACACTTTTTATTAATGAGGTTGACTCTGTTTTAAGGACTGTGGGGGCAGATGCCCCAAATATACTTGACTTCCACATCCCAGTCCTACTATATGCGGACGATGCCGTCCTTCTCTCCAGGACCCCTGTCGTCCTCCAACGCCTCATGGACAGGTTTTCCCTGTTCATTGGGGAAAGGAAGCTGGTGATTAATAAATCAAAGACATTTGTTATGGAATGTGGCAAGGGCCGTAAAAAACCGCATCCCTTTTTTATCGAAGGGCATAGGGTCCAGACGGTTGATACTTTTAACTATCTTGGTATCACCTTCTCCAAGACAGGTAGCTGGTCCAGCGAAGTCACCCACGTTAGAGCAAGAATGGCGAAATGCGCTCACGGGGTGTTTACGTTCGCCTCCAAAATAGGGGATAGGCGGATTGGGGATATGCTGAAAATTTACCAGATGAGGTGTCTTTCAATTGCCCTTTATGGAGCAGGTGTCTGGGGGCATGTATCGGCTGGGAGTCTACAAGTGGAGGAAAATCTGTTCTTAAAAAGACTACTCTGCTTGCCTATCTCAGCATCAACGCAACTGGTGCATAGGGAACTCGGAATACACTACCTTTCGGATTCTGTTGCCCATAGACCTCTTCTGCTGTGGCGTGCCATCTGGGCAAAAGAGGAGACTTCCTTGAATAGAGCCATTATCAAGGACTGTCTGTCCCTAGACAATCATTTAAAGATCCCCTGGGTAAATTTTGTTATGAGCAGTTATAAGGAAATATATGGTCTTAACTTATATGAGGACTGTTATGCTGCCAATAGTTTGACCAAAAGTGAACTGAAATCTGTTTTTATGTCTCTAAAGTACGAGCGACGTTTGAAGGCGAGTAGCAACTTATCCACCTGTACGCTCTATGACAGCTGTTGTGAGTTGTTAGGTTATCAACCTTACTTGAGCTTTGTTACTAGACCCTCCCACAGGTTCGTTCTAACTAGACTGCGCTTTGGGATTGCTCACCATTTAGTGGCGTTTCCCAATATCAAAAAATACCCAATTGGTCCCTGCCCTTGCGATGGCACTACTGCCCAAAGCACTATGCATTTTCTACTGTTCTGCCCACTCTATGGTAATTACCGCATTGCTTTTTTAAAACCTGTCTCCAAGAAATTTGGTGTTAGGACTGTTAAAGATGCCATGAAACTGATATTTAATCCCCCACCTGATGTTTGCTTTTTTATTGCTACATTTCTTCTCAAAGCTATCAAGGCAAGGCCTAGTATTATTTTTTAAACTGTTATTTTGCTGTATTTTAATCACTTGTCTGTTTTAGTCGTATAGATGAAGTTTTTATGACTTATTCTTTGTTATTTGTTTATGTATATTACTGATGTTTTATAATGTATGATCTGCTTTTATGGACTTTTGTCAAGCTCCGAATAAAGCTTTATGAACTGAACTGAGTATGTCTTCACCACAAACTCTAAATCAAGCTCTTAATTTCGGAAGAGCAACTATCAAAGTCAAGTCACCCTTCAGTTGGTCCAAATACACTAAGCCTGCTCCTGTTGTCTGGAAGGAGACCTCATCAGCACTCATCAATTTATCACAAGCAGAATCTCCTGTCACCTACTCCCTTGATTTCTTTGGTATAGATAACCTTTGATGCCAGATGGGGTAAAAGCCAAATGGTGAATTGGGATAAAAAGGGCCTGAACCATATTTATTGCTCTGTTTAAAAGAGACTGGATCTCAGAACAGCATATCTTCATCAATTGTTACAAATGAGCTATAATATTAAAAAATGTTAATCTGTAATTCCACTTACTTTTATTACGCCTTGCTACGTTGTTCGATTTTAGTTGTAATATTCACTTTCAGAAAGCTTGTGCTAAAATACGTTTCTTTCTCCCTTAGTTTTAATATAGTGTTGACCACAGCCCAGGACTAAGTATCGTAGTACTTTGCGCCAAGGCAGCACAAAATGATATGTGACATAAAAAACTGGATTGCCGTCTATTGAGGTTGCTCATAGCACCCGATTGGTAAGTGAGATTTCATTTCAGTCAGACTCACTTGTAATGTGTAAATGTAGAAATTGGAAATAAGTCAGTAATGTTAAGGGTGAAAGTGCTACATAGAAAATAGGATACATAAAACATAATGAGTCATGCCTCCTTATCAGTCCAACAGCCTTGTATCTCACATCCCATAAAGTATGATGTAAGAAATGGTGGCACTTTCGACCTGAATGTGGGGCATTATTGTTTTACTCTGTTACTCTGTTTTTCCAATAGCGTGCGATTCTTTCCTTCTTTTGTCATTGCGGTCGTTACACAGTTTCTCAGACAAACCGGAGAAAAAAGGAAGTGTCCTGATAGAAAAAGGAAGTGGCCTGTCAGATAATTTCTGTGTCACAGCTACCAGTGTGTTGTAAGCATCTTTAAGTAAAATTGATTCTTTCAACATAAAAAAAGTTTAAAAAACAACAAAAAAAACACACTCACATTTAGGTAAAGCCATTTTGATTAGTTGATTAAGTGCATTTAAAGGAATATCAACCTAGTAAATTCCTATTATTTGTTTTCAGTTGTGGATATTTTTTGGAAACCATTTGTGAAGAAAGTGGGACTTTAAAGAGAACTCTGGGGGCGTGGCCAAGATGGCAGATGGGTAAGATGTTGTTGTAATGGCTTTCTTTTCCTGTAATTACATCTTGTCTATGTTCTTCACTCTGATGATGCTTAGTGTTCTGGAATGTCAGGACTAAGCCAGCTGTGGAATGTGTGTGAGCAGTGAGATCATTATCTTACTGACAGTTGGGTGGATGAGTTGTTTATACCTACTACTGAAAATAAACCTGAGACACCCTACTTCAAGCCTCAGCATCTTTCTTCTTCAAAGAGGATTACTTTTCAACACTGGCGACGACTGGGATCTCAACTCAACTCCAACTTTCATCTCATTTCTGGCGAAACCTACAATATTTCATCTCTTCTCTTCAAAGAAGACCTTTTATATCAAGTAAGAACGTTCCTTACTTAATAAATTTTGCTTAGAGACATTTTTTTTAATTATTCCTGTCAACTGCTGCTTTGAACGCTCTGCTCGGCATTTGCGCAATCTCTCTAAAACTCTTCCTAATATCTCTATTAGCATCCAATGACCCTGCTTCCCTGAGATAACGAGGTAGCTGTGATAGTTTGTACTAAGAGTGCACTAATCACGCACTTTTCCCATTAACTGTAACAATTTGGGAAAAAAATCAAATTACTCACGCTAGCCCTCGCGCTTCTTCACGCGCTCTGGTCGTTATCAGCTGCGCGTTCTCCTGTCTGCAGAAGCCATGACGCCTTGAAGTTCTGGATATCCCTCGTCACAGGTTGGAATGCATGGGGGCTGAAACGCATGAAACGCGTACACTAATTTCAGAACTTCTCCTGGATTGGTGGATAAGAAGCTGTATCCTGATTGGCTGCTGTGTACTTTAACGAAATCTGATTCGCTCGAAAGCATGCTGGATGCTACAACAATGGGTTGCTAAGCAAACATCGTCATAAACAGTTGAGGAGTTTTTTTAAAGAGAGAGTCTTCGCCGTCCTTGATAACTTTATTACTGAACACATATTACGTGAGCAAACGTGGAAGCTCCTTTCAGTGTTCATATTCATTTTTGCGCTGACACGCACAGCACTCTCTTTGCAACCTCCAGCGTGTCAATTGCCTTTATCTAATAGCGCTGACACGCACAGCCTAACGCCCTCATTTAAAGTCTTCGTTTTCAATTGCTGGTGTGTCAATGGTTCTGATCCTAATAGCGCTGACACGCACAGCTTAATACCGAACAGCGCTGACACGCACAGCTAATTTGTTTGTCTTTTAGCGTGTCAATCATCTTTATTTTTACAGCGCTGACACGTTCAGCCTAACAGCGTTACTCTAGTGTGTCAATCGTCTTGATCCTAACAGCGCTGACACGCACAGCTTAACGCCGAACAGCGCTGACACGCACAGCTAATCTTCTTGCCTTTTGGCGTGTCAATCATCTTTATTGTTAACAGTGCTGGCACGCTCAGCCCAACGGAATTGCTCTCAGCCTTCTTCTTAACATTTAGTGTGCCAATCATCCTCAACTCAACAGCGCTGACACGCACAGCTCTTTGCTACCAGACACTTGGTTATTGGACCAGTTTTTTTTTGCACATCTTTATCTCCTCTTTAACATGCAAAACGTCACTGCAGCCCCATTTTTTCTACAATCCCCAGGTGACCCTCCCATTAAATGGTCCAAGTGGAAGAAGGTTTTCGAGCGCTACGCTCGTGTCTGTGGTACTTCTTTAAGTGTGGAGAGGAAGACAGCTTTATTGATGCATTGTCTTGGGTCTGAGGGACAGGATGTCTTTGACCATTTACCGGATGTCCCTAGCAGTTCCAGTTCGGGTCTCAATGAGTATGAGCAATGTATTTATAAACTTGATGCTCACTACTTGCCAAAAGTTAGCACCATCTTGGAAAGATACCATTTTGGCAAACGTATGCAAAAGGATGAGGAAAATATAGAGAATTATATAACGGAACTTAGACGCTTAGCTTCTAGTTGTAAGTTTGATGCACTAATGGATGAAAGAATACGAGACCAGTTTATGCTTGGTTGTGTATCTGAGAAAGTACGTGATGAACTCTGGATGAAAGATGAACCTTCTTTGGATGAAGTTCTAGTAGTCGCTAAGAGAATAGAACACTCTTTACAATGTGTAAAGGTGATAAAGAAAGATCTTAACAAAGATGTGTCGCTGATTAATACAAATTCGGCGTCTAGGAAAGAAGCGGACAAGGGTGACTCTCACGTAAAGACTCGTGTTAAAGATATGAGTGCAAATAAATCTAGTGAGAATCCTAACAGAGGTGGGAAGTGTTACAGATGCAATAGCACTTCACATTGGGCAAATGATAAGTCATGTCCTGCACTAAATGTTACATGTTCTCATTGTAAGAAGAAGGGTCACTTTGTAAGTGCCTGCAGGTTCAAAAATTTTAAGAAAAAAGTTAGTGAAGTCTCTGATGGCAGCACATCAGATCAACATGATTTTGAGTGTGGACAAATTGTGGTCCAGGTTGGGGCTGAGGGGCCTCTTGATTTCATCTTGGTGGAGGGTCACAGAACCAAGGTTTTGTTTGATTCAGGAGCCAAAATTACTATCATTTCTAGCAGATTCTTTGAGGATAATTTGTGCAAGAAAGTTAGACTATTGAAGCCAGACATTCGTCCAACTGCATATGGAGGTGATCCCATTGAGTTAAGGGGTTACTTTAATGGTCTAATTGAATACGGGGAACGTTTTGCTAGTGGGAAGGTTTATGTTTCAAAGAAAGGTGATAGCATTATTAGCTGGTGGCACCAAAAAGATCTTGGTGTCATGTTAGACCCGAACAGCAATCCTCCTATCATTTTGAGAGAAAAAAAAAGTGTTGAGTCGGTGGTGGATGGTTCTTCACTACAAGCTCTTTTGATAAGCCAATATCCACTGGTTTTTGGTGACAAGCTAGGTTGCCTTAAGGGTTACTGTCATAAGATTAAACTTTTTCCTGGCTCAGCTCCTGTTTCCTGTAAAGTCAGAAATGTTCCGTTCACTGTCAAGGAAGACATGCTTAAGGAGTTAAATAAACTGAAGTCCCAGGGCATAATTGAGGAGGTGGAGGGTACATCTTGGCTTGCTCCGGTGGTGGCCGCAAGGAAACCTGACAACTCTTTGAGGCTCTGTGTGGACCTCAGACAACTCAATAAATGCGTTCAGGTAGATAAATATCCCTTACCTAACATATCTGAGCTGTTGAGCATGGTAGGTGGGGCAAAGGTATTTAGTACAATTGACCTAACATCGGCGTACCATCAAATCTTACTTGATGAGTCCTCCAGAGATCTTACTGCCTTTATTACTCCGTTTGGGACATTTAGATTTATTAGACTTCCATTTGGCCTGGTTTCTGCTGCCTCAGTTTTTCAACGGGTCATGGAGAAGGTCTTAATTAACATCCCTGGAATTTGTGTGTACCAAGATGACATTTTGGTATATGGATCTACGGTTGCTGAACATGAAAGAAGGGTTAGGCAAGTGCTGGACAAGCTTACCTCTCACAATTTGACTGTAAAGAAGGAAAAGTGTAAGTTTGGTCTCGACAAAATTGACTATTTGGGACACACTATTAGTGCGGAAGGTGTAGTTCCAAAAGCTGACCTTGTGAATACCATTAGAAATCTTGTGGTTCCTTCTTCCAAGGAGGAACTCATGAGATTTTTAGGTATGGCTGAATACTATAATAAATTCATAAGGAATTTTGCTGAGGTCACGTTCAATATGAGAAATTTGTTAAAGAGAGGAGAGAAGTTTAGTTGGAATAGTTTGTGTGACAAGGAATTTAATGACATAAAAATGAAATTACAGAATGCTCCAAATTTAAGGAATTTTGACCCCAGTAAGAGCTCTATTATATCTACTGATGCAAGTCTGAAAGGTATTGGTGCAGTCCTGTATCAAGGGGGTGTTCTGCCAGAAAATACCATCATGTTTATATCTAGGTGTTTGAAAGGAGCTGAATGTCGCTATTCTGTAATTGAACGTGAAGCCCTTGCGGTACACTGGGCTGTTAAGAAATTAAAAAAGTTTTTGTGGGGCACCTCATTTGTTGTAAGAACTGATCACAAGCCCCTTTGTGAAGTACTAACTAAAAAAGGGATTGACTCGATATCTCCCAGAATTTCAAAATGGGTGGTTGGATTACAGGGGTTTAACTTCATTGTTAAACGTGTTCCGGGGTCAGAAAATGTTGTTGCGGATACTCTTTCTAGGTTAGTTCCTGACGAACAACAAGACAAACTGGATCAGGATTCAGATCCATCTTTTAGTCTTCCACAGGACTTTGTCTGTGGAGTAGATTATAAGGTTATTTCTCGTGAGAGGTGGTTGGATGCTTGTAAGTGTGACAACACTATTCAAGAAGTCTCCAAATTAATCTGTGAGGGTTGGAACCATAAAGATCAAGGCAGTGACTCCGTGAGAGATTTTTGGTTGGTAAAAGACCAACTTTCAAGTTGTGAGGGTTTGTTGTTGAGAGGTCACAAATTAGTACCCCCTGTGTCTTTAAGGAAAGAGGTTTTGGATTTGGCACATGAGGCACACTTAGGAATTTCTAAAACTAAGGAGAGGGTGCGTTCTAGCTATTGGTGGCCGGGTTTAGACACACAGATTGAACATTTAGTCAGGGAATGTGTTCAATGTGCTCTTAGTGAAAAGGTTTTGAAAACCAGGACACAGCCCATGGAAAAAAGAGTTCGTCCGTGTGGCCCCTGGAAGGATATTGCTCTTGATATTTTAGGGCCTATTCAGGGGGATGGTTCTGACACGTTTGTTATAGTGGTCATGGATTTGTTTTCAAGGTGGCCAGAAGTAATTTTTGTGAAGAATATTAATTCTGCTACGGTTATTCGATGTCTAAAAGATATTATTGCCAAGGAAGGGATTCCTGAGACTTTGCTTACAGACAATGGGGTGCAACTTGTTTCGAGTGAGATGGAGAGTTTTCTTGGTGATTGTGGCATTGTTCACAAGAAATGTTCTTTGTATCACCCAGAATCCAATAGAACAGTAGAAAGGTTCAACAGGGTTTTGAAGGAAACGGTGTCTTTAGCAAAGTCCAATGGTCTTAATTGGCAGGAGGAGGTTTTGAAAAGAGTGTCTGTGTATCGGTTTACCCCACATACCACTACAGGGAAGTCTCCTTTTCTTTTGTTTCGTGGAAGGGACCCTGTTACTTTTTTAGATCCACCATGGGTAAATAAATTTCTGACTATCAGATCTCGTGAGGTGGATTCTACATCATGGCAAGAACAGGAAGATTTGAAATGTTCTAAGAGTAAAAAAAACTATGATGTTCGTCATGCTGTTAAGTCAACGAAGGTTAAGGTGGGTGATTGGGTTCGGATCAAGAGACCAGGCTTTGCTGTGTCTGGATCTAAGTTCACCAAACCGGTAAAAGTTGTCAAAGTGTTTAAGAATGCTGTTAGAACTAGTGATCACAGGGTTTGGAATCTAGGTCGTGTTGCTCTATGCAATACTGATCTGACATCAAGCTTTCCTCACTCTGCCATGGAAGGGGAAGGTGCTCCGGAGGTTAATATAAGGCCAAGGAGGAATCCTTGTCTTCCCTCCCATTTAAAGGACTATGTCATGTAATTAATGTCACATGATGTTAATGTGTTTTGTTATGTGTTTTGTTTAGGGGTAAAGGAGGGAGATATGTTGTAATGGCTTTCTTTTCCTGTAATTACATCTTGTCTATGTTCTTCACTCTGATGATGCTTAGTGTTCTGGAATGTCAGGACTAAGCCAGCTGTGGAATGTGTGTGAGCAGTGAGATCATTATCTTACTGACAGTTGGGTGGATGAGTTGTTTATACCTACTACTGAAAATAAACCTGAGACACCCTACTTCAAGCCTCAGCATCTTTCTTCTTCAAAGAGGATTACTTTTCAACAGATGTCTTTCCCTGTCTCTCTGTGCCCGCTACCGGCCCAGCCGATTATAGCCACCTGTCAGTCCTATAGAAGCTGTTGATCGTTGCTGCTTCTCCCCGGGAGCCGGAAGGCTCTGGTATGGAGCTGGGTTCGCTTCAGTGGCGGAACTGGCAATCACCCGACTCGAGCTGCAGCGACTCGCGGGCTTTGGAGAGAAGCCCATGGCCTAACAGCCTGCACCCAGGCGCACAACCGGGACTGCGAGGCCGGTACACAGAGAAGCATGGAACTGGGGTTGCTGGCCTCGCCTCACAATGGCCCTGAGAGCTGCCTGGAGCATAGCCTGTGCTTGGATGGTTTCTCCGGGCCCAGCTAGAAGGAGCCCCAGGGGCCAACCACCCCCCTGCTGTTCGAGGCAGAGGGTGTGGCCCTCTTTGCTTGACATTCCATCACTGCGGGGTAGAGACAGGAGTGGCTGGTGAGTTTCTACAGCGAAAAGCGACCGGGAGAGGACACAGAAACGTGTCTGGGCCTACCCCTGGCAGAGAGGGCCGCATCCACCCCATTTGGTGGGACTGGCATCTGGAACTAGCGACACAGACAACAGGCAGCGGCAGCAGAGCTGGGAGGGCACAACTGCCTGCACCATCTTGTGGCCAGGACCTGGGCCACTTCTGGGTGGTCAGTGGGCACGGTTCAGCCTCCCTGGCCTTGAGGGTGCACCCCGCGAGAGGTAGGATCTGCATACCCCTCCCTGGATGGCACATCCCCATTTCTTGAAACAGGAGAGGCCACTGTGCCTCTAGGAGAACAGAGTTTGAGGGAGTGATAAGCCCGAGATCCGCACCGTTGGGGCTGCCCTGGGACTGTTGGTGCTAGGGGCAAAGCCAGATATATCCCCTTCCCTGTGGGAGTGATCCTGCCTCTATTAGCGGCTGCCCGCTCTGGGATCCACACTGTGGGGGGGCCCTCTAGTATCCACACTGAGAGGGGTCCTGCCTGGAGCTAGACGCCCTTCTGCAACCCCATGATTCACCTCCATACTGTCCTCCAGGGTTCTCGGACACACCTCCCACACCACTGAAGCTCGACGCGTAGCGCCTTGGCTGAAATATTTACTCCTGGCGACAAACCTGTGGGAGACCTCCAATACGGTACAGCCCCAGATAGGTTCTATCTGACTCCCGGGGGTGATGGCGACAGACTACTCTAAAAAGGACTGCATCCTCAAGGAGATGCTTACCAGGCCATCCTGGGACCTTCTGACGACCACACCTCTCCTCCTGACTCACCTCAGATATGAGACGAAGACACTGTGGAAGAGACAGTGATCCGCTGTTTTCTCGAATTCCTGTTTATGTCTCTCAAAGACAATCTCCAAGCTGTAACACTGGACCTATCCCAAGATATAAAAGAGGTTCGAAAAGATCTGGATTCTCTGAGGGACCAAGTAGCAACTTTGGAGAAACAGGGGAACAGTCAGGTGGGGGATGTGGAGTCCCTTCAGCAAGAGATCATACATCTCTGTGAGCAGCAAATTTATCTACAGGCCTATTTCGAAGACCTCCAGAACAGATCTCCACAGTATAATATCTGGCAGATGGCGAGGGTCTTTTCAGCTATGTCAGAGATCTCTTCCACTACATCTTGGAGGCACCTCCAGAGACGGAAATAAAAATTGACCATGCCCACCGTGTTGGATTGCCACGTTCAGAAAACGACCCCCCCCGGCTGACATTTTAGTCTGGATCCACGATTTGAAGTGAAAGAGGAAATATTACGTAAGGCATCCCATCAGCTTCAGAGACAAGAAACCGACACTCTACCAGGACTTAGCGGCAATCACTTTACAGAAAAGACGAGAGTTTCTACCTGTCACAGCACACCTACGGAACAAGAGGGTGGCTTATTCATGGAGGCACCGTTTCCGCATCATCTTTCACCTGGAGGGGTAGCACTTCCAACCACAGTCCCTGGCAGAGACATGTCAAGCTCTAGGCTTAGAAGTAACGGCAGAGGGACAAACATCAGAATCCTCCCTGTCCCGCCCGATGAATCATCTGCCTAGTTGGCATAGACGCACAACGGGGAGAGGGACTACTCGCCCAGACTTCGCAGAGCTTGCTGAATGTCAACAAGCAGCACTGAAGTTAATCTCCACGGTTCTGGCCAAGACGGATTATCCATAAGGTAGCTGGTCACGTAACTAGTTTTCATATTGCTGGCTGGCCAGGTTGTGGGTGGGGGGACTTGGATTGATGACAACAACTTGGACCCTTTACTTTTGAACTTTTGGAACTGAAAGACTGTTTGTCACATCGTAGGTTTATGCTTCAGTTAGCATGCACATGTGTTTCCTTGTTTGGGGTTTTTTCTGTTCGGGGTTGTACTCATCTTCCCAGTGGACACAACTTGATGTATACTTGACATCTACAGGAAAGCTGAGACCTGATTCTGGATCCTATGTTAGCCACAAACCGACACACACTACATCCCTCGAACATGTAGATAGATTCAATGCCAGTCACTACTCTTAGGATCCTTACTCTCAATGCAAAGGTTCTTAACAGCCCAGTAAAAGGCAAAGCACTCCTGTCATACTTAGAGAACTCAGGGACAGACATATGCCTGCTTCAGGAGACACACCTTCTTTGGAAGGACTGTCACCGACTTAGATCACGTGCCTTTCCCAACCAATGTTTGTTTCTCTTCCGTTTCCAACCAGACAGCGTGAGTGGCCATATTGGTGGCATGCTGTTTTAAGGGTACGATAGGACCCAAGGGGGCAGAATTGAAAGGCAGACTTCTCATCTACCATCTCATAATCGAGGACTGGTTCCTTTGTGGTAGGCTCCATATATTCCGAGCGACGGTCAGGAAGGCTTTCTACACACAGCATTGGCAGAGGCAATGTCCACAGCGGAGAGCAGGGTCCTGATAGGGGAACTCTGTTTAGTTATTGACAATGACATGGACAGGTGGACACAGAGGCAGGGTCATTCAAGGCCACTATCAAAGGGGCAGTACGGGTGGCCGAAGGAGTTGGGACTTCTGAATTTAGGGAGAGAATTCCACCCCCACACTCGTGAATATTCCTTCTTCTCCCGTGCGCACAAAACCTATGCAAGATTAAACTGCCTACTTGGCACAAAAGATATATACACTATTACCTCAGAGACAGTGATAGTCCCAGCTGTGCTTTCCGATCACGCAGCAGTAACACTCTCACTGGCATTCCCTCCGATGGAACTTCCCACTTGAAGCTGGCGATTGAGAGAGACAATGCTACAACGCCCCGAGGTAGTGACACAGATCCAACAAGCCATAACTAATTATCTTGCGCTTAATGGCCCTCCCAAGGTATCAATTCCTACTCTATGGGAAGCCCTAAAGCCAGTAATTAGGGGAGAACTAATCGCAATCTCAGCAGATGACAATTAATTGCGCAAAGAAAAAAGGGATAATCTTTCTGAACAAGTGAAAGAACTGGAACGTATACACCAGTCTGGCATCAACTGACGGCTCTCCGTTCCAATTGGAAGCATATTTAGACCGGCCGGAGTATGCCATATTCGCCATTCATTTTATGTCGGAGTAGACAAATGCAGCCGCCTTCTGGCAAATCTGCTACGTGCACAGGGGCAGGCCTTAGGAGTGTCCTCCCTGCGCACCCAAGACAAAGAGTGTATCACTGATGAGAAGGCCAGAGTGGATACTTTTAAAGATTTTTATGTCGAGCTATACTCCGGCCTGCGCCTTAGTCCCGCAGACTGTGTCTCATATCTTCAAAATGCGGACACATACCACCTCACGTCCAACCAGGCAGAGGCCCCTTGAAGGTGCTATTCACCTAGAATAAGTTATATCAAGTTATATCTCCCATCTCTCGTTTAAAGACTGTCCCTGGGCCCGGATGAGTATCCATCTGTATTCTATAAAACGTTTTGTCATGCCATCGCCCCTATTCTCACAAGATTATTTAATTCCTTAACCACCCCTGGCGTGATCCCTGCTTCAATACTGACCTCTTTGCTTGCTGTTATACCTATACCTAAGCCTGGCAAGAAAAAGCAACAATGCAGTTGGTGCCGACCAACCTCTCTGTTAAATGTAGATTTCAAGCTTGGCGTTTTGCCCAGCAAACCCGGCCCACATATGCCTTCTATCAGAGGCCTAGACCAAGCGGGATTCATCCCACAGAGACAAACGAGCGACAACATCAAACACATTTTACACATAATAGAGACAGCTATGCGTAGCCCGGGAGAGCTGATGCTTCTGGCAATTGATTCCGAAAAGGCCTTCAACAGAGTCCATTGGCCTTTTCTGGAACAGTTCCTAGCCCACTTTGGACTGGGTAAAAAGTTAAGGACACAGATATTGAACTGCTACCACCTGCCCATGGCGACAGACAGGGTTAACGGCCACACTTCTACCCCCTTCCCTATAGGCAAAGGCATGCAACAGGGTCATCCCTGATATTAGCTCTGTAAATGCAGCCCCTAGTTCAAAGAGTTTGGGATAATACCCTGATCACCGGGGCTGTTTTTGGGGAGGAGCAACACACTATCAAGCTTTATGATGACGATGTGCTGCCGACCCTGGACAAACCTGCCACGGTGCTGCCGGCTTTTCTAACTGAACTAGAGACATTTGACCTGGCCTCAGGCTTTCAGGTTAACGTAAAGAAGTCTCAGGCACTTTGCATCTCACTGTCCCCCACACTGGTGAACCAACTAGCGACACAATATCCATTCCAGTGGGCGGCGACAGTGATTCTTTATCTAGGGATCATGATAGCATCCACTCTCCAGTCGACTTCCCCTCTTAATTACCAGTCTTTATACAGGCAGATCAGAAGTGACTTAACCCGCTGGAAGCACCGCCAGATCTCCTGGCTAGAGAAGATAGCAACTATTAAGATGACCATCCTTCCAAACGGTCCCACTGGCCCCGCTGAAAGGTATGCTTACTAAATTACAAGCAGAATTGCTCCAATTCATCTGGCTTGAGAAGATACCATGCATGATGAAGGATTTGAACTACCTTCCACCCTAGGCCGGAGGATTGGGCCTCCCGGACCTCCATTTATAGCATCAAGCGTCCTAACTGCGTTACCTGGTGAAATGGAACTGGGCCGAATCCGAAAACCACTGGTTGTTCCATGATAGGGCAGTGGCCGGCACTTCACTATGGAAGATTCCCTTTCTAAAGAAGACGCATTGACCTAAAAATGTATATCCCTCCTCTATCACAAAAGCGACCATGGAGGCCTGGGATCAAACTAGCGTTAAATGCGGTTTGACTTCCTTCCCCTCCCCCATAGCACCGCTGCTTGACAACCCAGATTTCTCCCTAGGGTTATGCCCGGAACATTTGCGATGTGGTGGCAGATAAACTGCTGCTCAATGGGACATATGATTGACGGGGTGGTGTGACCCCATTTAATCACTATGCATAGATTTTGCCCTCCCTAAAGCTGAATGCTTACACCATCTGCAGATCCGCCATTGGCTTTTACACCTGAGCAACAGGCCTGGCACTCAGAGGCACCTTACCCATATGAGAGATGGTTGATTACCAAATCCTCGGACAAGTGGCTAATTTCTGAGCTGAATGCGCTATTGAATCAGCGCAGCAGGCACATGAATAAGGCCAGTCAGAGCCAATGGGAAAAAGACCTAGGAAGACAGTTGAGCGATAAAGAATGAGGGGAGATATACTACAGGGCCTGACACACTGCCTGTAACACAGCACTCATCGAAACGTTAACTAAAGTGGCTACATATTGGTATTTCACCCCTGTGCGTCTACATGGAGCAAACCCAGAACGTAGTGTAGAATGTTGGAGAGGCTGCGGTGCTCAGGGGACTTTAGTACACTTACTTTGGGATTGTCCACGACAACTCTTATTGCACACAGGTAATCGATGATATTATCTTGCACCTTAAAACACAAATACCTAGATTCTCCTCTTATACATTGCTGGGCTTACATCATCCTCTTACAAACCCATTAAAATCATGGCAGGGGAGACAGATAGGACTAGCCCTAGGGACAGCTGTGCAGAATATTCTTTCGCATTGGGGAGCGGTACATGGGCCTACTCACCTGGGATGGCTTCACCACCTGTGGAAGATACTTAGCATGGAAAACATTTTGTTAACTCTTGTTAACCAAGGTGCATCCTTTAAAGAACTATGGCACCCTTAACCTGTCCCTTCTCTCGCAGGGCTTTTGAGAATTAACGTGCCCAACTATCTCCTCCTCCTCTTTTTTCCGGGGAGTGACTAAAGCCTGATCAGGTCATGAACTAAAATGTACGTTGGAGTTGTTGTCTTATATTCACTGGAGAAAGCTGTAGGAGTCTGGGGTGGGTGGGGGGAGGGAACAGTGGTCGGGAAATTTCATTTCAGATAATTGGATGCCAAGAAATGCATGACTTTGTATTCGGCCTCGAGATGGCTCGATATGCCTGTACTACCGTCTTTGGCAATGTTTGGCATGAAGAGATTTGAACCATAAAGCAAACTCTAAGAGGTTTAAATATGTTATTCTGGGAAACCTAAATATTTGTGACATTAAAGCAAGAACAACACCTTAGAAGGGCACATAAGTCTCCAAAAGGGTTTTTTCTAGATGGGTCTTTAGAAACAAACAAAAAATGGATAAGGAGACTCATACAGTGAGTGCTGATCTTTTGTCACTGCTGGTATTGGTCAGACAGTTTTTCTGCGAATAACATCACTCTGGTTATCCCTCTACCAGAATAATTGTTCGCTTGTGCTGGATTCAGAAACATTGTCTTGCTGATATTGTGCATCTGTAGATGCGTACATATGTGGTACACAGTGAAACCATTTCTCCTATATATGAGGCCCATCACCAGTCTTTTTTCCAGCAGAACCATGCTCTTTCCTGCTTATTTTGCAGTCAGCATTCCCATGTCATGATAACTTCAAACACTGCATTTCAGCTTACTACAGATCAAGCCTCCTAGCCACATGATTAGTTAAGCTGTGTATATCCACCATTGCTGTGTTTTCCTGATTCTGGAACAGCCATCCAGCATAAGCTTGTCCCTGTGTTATACCATCCAATCTTCGGACCTAGAATAGATCCGCTCCGTCCTCATCGGCCGAACACAGACAGTCAGACTTCCACCGTTCTACTCAGAATCCACATAGATCAGCTGTGGAGTACCTCAAGGCTCATCCCTGAACCCCACCCTCTTCAACATCTACATTGCCCCGCTTGCACCCATCGTCAGAAGCCATGGACTCAACATTGTCTCCTATGCCAACGACACCCAGCTGATTCTGTCCCTCACCGACGAGCCCACAGCCTCCAAGAACAACTTCTACAATGGGATGAAGGCAGTCACCACCTGGATGAAGGACAGCTGTCTAAAGCTCAACTCAGACAAGACCGAAGCCCTCAACCTGGGCTCCACCCTCTCCACCCTCTCTGCCTGGGACAACTCCTAGTGTCCCGCAGTGCTTGGAAATCCTCCCACTCCCACGGACCAAGCACAAAACCCCGGCATCATCCTGGACTCCTTGCTCTCAATGAACCTCCAAATCAATGCTATCTCGTCATCCTGCTTCCACACGCTCTGCCTGCTTCTGAAGATTTTCAAGTGGCTCTCCACCGAATCCAGGAAAACGGTCACCCATGCACTTGTCAGCAGCAGACTCGACTACAGCAATGCACTGTATGCCGGCACCACCCAAAAACTCCTACAGAAACTGCAGAACATCCAGAACGACTCTGCCAGACATCACCGCCGTAGCCACATCACCGGTTACCTAAGTGACCTCTACTGGCTACTGATCAACAAAAGAGTCACCTTCAAGCTCCTCATGCACGCCTACAAAGCCCTCCACAATACCAGACCAGCAAACCTCAACCACCGCCTCTCCTTCTACACACCCACCAGACATCTCCACTCCGCCCAGCTGGCCCAGGCCACCTTCCCACGGTTCCGTAAGACCTCAACTGGAGGAAGATCCATCTCCTACCTCTCTGAGAAGGTCTGGAACTCCTTGCCTCTACATCTCAGGCATTCACCGTCAGTGCCTCACTTCAGGAAGGACCTGGCTCTTCCGCTGAAACGCAGATCCCTCCCTCCCCCCACCAGCACCTTAAGACCCTAACAGGTGAGTAGTTGCACGTTTCAAGAACCTGATTGATTGATTGACCTGATTTGGAGCTTGTTGGACGGGTTAATCTGCCACAAATGTAATTGGTATGACATCCACTTTATAAGAAGTAACATGGGAAAATATGCACTTGTAAAATGCGAGACAGTATATCTGTCAGAGTAACCCTTTTTGTAAAACTCTAAATCAGTGCCCTTAGTCTCTCAAGAATTGTTTTGTCACATCTGCAAGGTGAGCATGACCCCATTCCAGGGAGAGTGTGTTTTATTTTGCAAGGCAAAAGTTGCTTGGTTGAGATATCTTATCGGTTCCCAGGATTCTTAAAACTTGTATCAGTTTCAAGGCAACAAAAAAACAATGTGCCAGCTAGAGGGCTGAAGTAAATTAGGCTACCTACAGTGAGGGGTCACTAGAAAGGTAACCTGTTTATGAGACCAAAAGCTATTAAATATTTGAAATCAAAATCTCCACCACTTCAAGTTCAGGATTACCATCTAAGACCACAGCAAGAGGAGGTCATATCTTTTGTTGAGAAAATATGTGAGACGATTATGGTTTAACCTGGGAAATAGTCAAGGTTCAGTAAGTACAAACGTAAGTGGACCACACTGAGATTGAATAGACATTAAACATATCATAGAAATGAAACACCAGATGAAAAGGTAAAAACTGAGAGGTCGAAAACTGAAGCAAAAGTCTCTACTCCTGCTTATCCTTCTACTTGCCACCCTTTTCCACTCCTTGCCAGATATTTAAATATGCAAACTGTATATTATTCCACCATATATTTGTTTTTCTTACTTTTGATTGTTTGTTACTCTGTAAAAAGTATGTATGGTTCCCTGCATTGTTCTTTGAAAAGCATTCTGATGTCATTGGGCTTGGTTTGCACTTAAATAAAAAAAAGAATTAATGTCAGATTACAAATATGATCAACAGTAGACTTTCCGTCATTATCAGGCCATTTCTTTCAAAGTGATTTTATTGGGTGTTCAGTAAATCAACAACACAAGCAATATCGACAGCACAGATTATATCACTTGCTTCATCCCATTCCCACACTGGTTGTTAAAACGTCCCCCTTTCCAGCCCCCTCCCTAGCCATTGGCGGTCCACGCTGATGCTTGGGAGTACTAGACAGTCCTGGAGGCATTCTATTAGAGCTCAATTATTTTTTGCTCTTCTGCAGAGGTCTCCCCAGACCTCTGAATTCACGTAGTGAAGTGCAAGGATTGCAGCAATTTAGGGCAACTGTAAACAAAGTATTTTGCTTCTAAGTAGTTCGGCAAAGACCCCCACATCTCCTCAGACTGATACCCCATTTCCAGTAGCCCCCAAGACAGTTTTTCCATTGCCAACAATGCCCATGGTCTTCCCTCCCATTCCGACATGGTGGAAATCTGGTTAGTTTTCCATTTCAGTACAAGCAATTGTTTGGCCTCAAGGTGATATTCCTAATCAAACACCAATCCGTCAGTTATAAGCAATCTCTGGTGATCTTACATTCAGGATCAGGTTTGCCGGGTGTGGTTGCAGAGGATATCCGCCCCCCCCCTGATGTGCTAACATTTCTGTCCAAAAGTACTGGCGACTCGGACATGCCCACCACATATGTGACATATTCCCCACCTGACCGCACCCTCTCCAGCATAATCTATCTGTTGCGTCATACATATGTCACAGTTTGTTGGGTGTCACATACCAACCCATATAATTTGTTTGTTCATTGTTTCGCGGTTCTGGACACTTTCCCCCGGGGAATCATGACCTGCTTCTCCAGGGCCGTTTGCCAGCTTTTCATATTCGGCCACTCTGTGGAGGGGCCTGCCCCAGTCGATATAGCATAAATATTTGAGATAAGCCCATTTGGGACACTATATAGGGCAAATAGTTTCTCTAATGCCGTCAAGGTCCTGAGGGCCGTTCCTTTGGCGTTGGGATGGAGAGTCCAGTGCCGCAACTGGAAGTAGTGAAGCCAATCGGCTTCCCAAAGGCAGTACTCCTGTTTGCAATGGAGGAAAGCTTAATATCCCCTTCCTGAAATAGTTCTCTGGGCATCCTACAACCTCCTTCTTCCCAGTGGCCAAATTCACCCTTATTGATGCCCAGGTAAAGCCTTGGTTGCCCAGCAGGATCATATAGTGCAATACCCATCAGATATTGTCTGCTGCCTTCCTCTGGGGAACAAACTCTGACTGGTGTGAGAAGTTGGCCTGATGTATGATGTCACTAGTTCTAGTGTACACCTTATATCAGTACAAACAACCCTTATGGTGATTGGTTGTAAAGTCAACCTTATAGACCAGCTATCCTAGTGGTAGCATGGACAAGAGCAGTCTTAGGCTAAACTCTGAATGGCATGTGAAGCCAGCTGTTATACCATATATAATCCCTTGAATGCCAAATGAAAGGACACCACAACAGATATATATATAAAATAAAGTGTATTTATTCTAGTCAAACCCTCAGCACTCTTTATGAAATTCGAGGAAAGTACAACACAGTCTTATTTAAGCATACGTTAAGTCACACAGGTAAGTAATACAGTTAGGCCCTAGGGGCCACGCAAACCATATACTAAAGAAGTGGTATAAGGACCACTGTCACAGAAATAGAATAGGCCTAGGCCTAGGGAATCGCTGGGGCTACACTACACTACCAACAGTTAGGAAGTGGGAGGCCCACGGGATTCAGGTGCAGAGTGGAAACACTCACGCGTAATGCGTAAAAGTCAATAGAATCACTAGCAGTTAGAAATAAGCAGTTTTAGGACACTTCTGGTATAGCTAGAAAGTCGAGACTCGGAAACTAGACCCTAGGATAGTCAATACCCTTGTCAGCACCGGAGTACCCAAGTTACCTAGCCCACGGGCTGCGGGTGCATAGGTGTGAACTTGCGTCGGGTTTCGTCGGGGACTTCTATGGATACCTGAAGGAAAGTTGCTGACAGGCAGTCAGTGAAGAGTGTCCGGTGGATCCCAAGGCCGGGATCAAGAAGGAAGGATACCTGCAAGCAGAAGGGACAGAGTCTGGGTCACTAGCCAGTGACCACGTGGAACCAGGAAGGAACCAGGCGATGTCGTGAAGAGGTGAAGCTTGTCGCAGCAGCCACGGGTACCAGGAGATGTCGAGGACGACCAGGACCAGGAGGCGAGCTGTCCCACGAAGGCTCTTGCTGTCGGCGGCGTTGAAGTCGAACTAGGACTCACCAAGCCTTGGCAAGCGGAACCCACGAAGAATGGAGGACTTGCTTCTGGTGCAGACCAGGAAGGTCTGGGGTGCTTCTCTTTTGCAGAGGAGCAGGAGCCAGTCTGGAGGAGCCAAACCAGCAGTGGAAATTCAAAGGTGTGTCGTCGCAAAGGCCGCTAGCCAACGGGCAAGCAACCGGACAGACGCAGCAAGCAGGAAAATGCAGAAGGGTCCCACGCAGGACTCGTGGAGTGTGGGGGGCTGATCTTCAGTGCAGATGGTGCTTGGGGTTGGGGCTTCTCAATCCCCGGTGCACAACTTCGAGGGTGCCTCAGAAGGTGCGCTGGAAGATACTCGCCAATTTTCCCAGGTAGACGGTCCCACGTCTCTCGTCGCCTCCACGGATCTCAGCTCGGCTGTGGATGTGGATCAGGGTCGGAGAAGTCTGGAAGTCAAGGCTCTGGTCAGGCTCTGCAGTCGGTCCCTCGTAGAACTTCAGCAAAGCAAAGGGTAAGTCTCTTGATGGTGCCTGTTTGAACAGGGTAGCCACTCCTTGGCCACAAGGGAGATTCTTCAGTCTTCTTCTTTCGTCGAATGTCGAAGGTCCAGAGTTTCTGTTCAAGTTGCAGGTTCAGGATAATCTAATCTCCTGGGGTCCAGCTACTACACTTATACTAATCTGGGGGGCTGGGTTGCCTGCTAGGTCACGCTTTATGGGTGGGACCTGGGAGGGGCGTGGTTACACCCCCTTCCCTTTGTCCAGTTTCGTGCCAGGACTGGGGCTGGAGTGCCCCAGCACCGGTTTGAACTGGACTATGCATGGGACACCTTGTGTGCCCCAGGCAGTGTCTCGTTTCTTTCATCCCTCCCTGCCCCAATACACTAATGCCTGTCTGGGGTGGTGCTCGCACCTCCCAAGGCAGGAAACCTATTGTCCAAGCCTCCCGTGCCGGGATCACTCCCAGCAGCAGGAGGTCAGACTTGTGTCGTGGCAGCAGCATCCATTTTGTGATGCTGGGGCTCTGGTTAATTTTAACCGGGTAAGTAGGTTTCAACATGTCTTCTCCCTCTAGAAGGGAGGGATAATATCCTCATCACCAGAAATGGGATGGGGGTATTATTCCAAAGTGTTAAACACCTTACACGACATGTTTTGATAAAGCCAAACCATAGTTACCATAACCGTTTAAGATTATAAGGCACTTTAAGAGTATATGGTAGGCTATATCATAGAACAGCTATAAGGACTTGGTTCCGAAAGATGCAGACAGGCTCAGCTCATGCAAGAGCCCCATCTCACATGTTACCAAGCACTCTGCCTCCAGGATTGTTAAGGCCTGCTATAGGAGTGGCTGATAGGTACACATGTGTCTATATATAAGGTAGGTATAGGAATATTATACCTAAGCAAGGGGTGATTACACAACCTTGCCCCAGCTGAGTGATCAGCCAGTTGTGTCATAATGGAAGGCCAGGCCAGAGGTGGCATAATACATGCTGCAGCCCCTGGTAGGCCTAGGATACACCTATGCCCTGGGTACCTAAGGTACACTGTACAGGGGCCAATAAGGTGATCCTATCCAAATGGGTTATGCACCTAAAGTACATTGTATTAATTTAGAGAGAGAACAGCAGGGCTGTGGGTCTGATTAGCAGGCCCACAGCCACATCTAAGTCAAAAACCAGTAAAGCAAAAGCAAAAAGTGGGGGTGAACATAGAAAGCAGACCCTACTCTCCTACACAACCCCCCCCCCAAACTTAGGGACATTAAACTAACCTTGACCAGTTGAGTCTTCATGTTCTAAGTGGAAATATCTGGAGAGTCCATCTGCATTGGCATGGTCAGTCCCAGGTCTATGTTCCACTGTGAAGTCCATCCCCTGTCGGGAAATGGACCACCTAAGAAGTTTGGGATTTTCACCCTTCATCTGATTTAGCCACAAGAGGGGCTTATGGTCTGTCTGAATCTTGAAGTGAGTGCCAAACAAGTATGGCCTCAGCTTCTTCAGGGCCCAAACCACAGCAAAGGCCTCCCTCTCAATAGCTGACCAACATTTCTCTCTAGGGGTCAGCCTTCTACTTATAAAAGAAATGGGCTGGTCTTGACCATCTATATTAAGTTGTGAAAGAACAGCTCCCACACCCAACTCAGAAGCATCTGTCTGGACAATAAACTCTTTGGAGTAGTCTGGACTTTTCAGAATAGGTGCACTGCACATGGCCTGCTTCAGGTCATCAAATGCTTTTTGACAGCTTACTGTCCACTGAACTTTCTTTGGCATTTTCTTGGAGGTCAAGTCATTAAGTGGTGTCATAATGGACCCACAGTTCTTAACAAACTTTCTGTAGTACCCAGTCAGGCCCAAGAAAGCTCTGACCTGTGTCTGGGTAGTTGGAGGAGTCCAGTCCTTTATGGTCTGGATCTTGCTCTCCAGTGGTTGAACCTGACCCCCACCAACTAGGTGGCCCAGGTATACAACCTTGCTCTGCCCTATCTGGCACTTAGTGGCCTTGATAGTGAGGCCTGTCTTTTGCAGGGCCTCTAAAACATTCCTCAGGTGGACCAGGTGATCCTCCCAGGTGGAGCTAAAGACAGCAATATCATCAAGATAAGCTGCACAGTAATCATCCAACCCAGTAAGGACTTGATTCACCAACCTTTGGAAAGTGGCAGGTGCATTCTTCAAACCAAAGGGCATTACCACAAATTGATAATGTCCTCCTGGGGTCGAGAAAGCAGTTTTGGCCTTTGCATTCTCAGCTAGTCTGATTTGCCAGTAGCCTGCTGTCAGGTCAAATGTGCTCAAAAACTTAGCAGCTGCCAGTCTGTCAATGAGCTCATCTGCCCTTGGTATTGGGTGGGCATCTGTCCTAGTGACAGCATTGAGACCTCTGTAATCCACGCAAAACCTCATCTCTCTCTTACCATCTTGGGTGTGAGGTTTTGGCACAAGAACTACAGGACTAGCCCAAGGGCTCTCTGAAGGTTCAATGATTCCCAGCTCCAACATCTTTTGTACCTCAACTTTTATGCAGTCCCTGACATGGTCAGGTTGCCTGTAGATTTTACTCTTCACAGGCAGACTGTCACCAGTGTCCACCTCATGGGTGCACCAGTTTGTCTGACTTGGGGTCAGAGAGAACATATGTCTGTAGGATTGCAGAACTTGTCTGCAGTCCTGTTGCTGATGGACAGTGAGGCTGTCAGAAAAGACCACACCATCAACTGAGCCATCATCAGGGTTCTGAGTCAACAGGTCTGGGAGAGGGTCACTCTCTTCCTCCTGCTCCTCATCTGAAGCCATGAGTAAGCCCATGTCTGCCCTGTCAACATATGCCTTCAATCTGTTGACATGAAGCACCCTGTGGGGGCTTCTGGGAGTCCCAAGGTCCACCAAGTAGGTGACTTCTCCCTTTTTCTCTACAATAGTGTGGGGTCCAGACCATTTGTCTTGGAGTGCTGCTGGGGACACTGGCTCCAACACCCACACTTTCTGCCCTGGCTGGTAAACAGTCAGCACAGCCTTTTGGTCATGCCAAGCTTTTTGGAGTTCTTGGCTTGCCTCAAGGTTTTTAGAAGCCTTCTTCATATACTCTGCCATCCTGGAGCGGAGACCAAGTACATAATCCACTATATCAAGTTTGGGTTGTCTGAGAGGTCTCTCCCATCCTTCCCTTACTAAACATAGGGGTCCTCTTACAGGATGCCCAAACAAAAGCTCAAAAGGGCTGTAGCCAACCCCCTTTTGTGGGACCTCTCTGTAAGCAAACAGTGGGCAGGGTAAAAGGATGTCCCATCTTCGCCTAAGCTTGTCTGGTAAACCTTTTATCATTCCCTTTAGGGTCTTGTTGAATCTCTCAACAAGCCCATTGCACTGTGGGTGATAGGGTGTGGTGAACTTGTAGTTCACACCACACTCCTTCCACATTGCAGTCAAATATCCTGACATGAAGTTGGCACCTCTGTCAGAAATGACCTCCTTTGGAAAGCCCACTCTGGAGAATACTCCAAGTAGGGCCCTTGCCACAACAGGAGCTGTTGTGGTCCTCAGGGGAATAGCTTCTGGATACCTGGTGGCATGGTCCACTATCACCAGTATGAATCTGTGCCCAGATGCTGTCTGTGGGTCCATTGGTCCTACAATATCTATGCCCACTCTTTCAAAGGGAACCCCCACCACAGGTAGTGGTATGAGGGGGGCCTTTGTGGTGCCACCTGATTTGCCACTGGCTTGGCAGGTGACACAGGAGAGACAAAACTCCTTGGTATCTTCTGACATATGGGGCCAGTGAAAGTGAGGGACAAGCCTGTCCCAAGTCTTGTTCTGGTCTAAGTGTCCTGCAAGGGGAATATCATGGGCCAAGGTAAGAAGGAAGCCTCTGAACTTCAGTGGTATGACCAACCTCCTGGATGCAAAAGGCTTGGGGTCTCTAGCCTCTGAATACAGCAGCCCTTCATCCCAATACACTCTATGGGTATCTTGAGCATTCCCTGCAGCCTCAGCAGCAGCCTGCTGTCTCAGGGGTTCAAGAGAGGGGCAGTCTAAGTGTGCCTGCCTCAGATCTGCCCTTGAAGGTCCCCCTGTCCCAAGAAACTCAACCTGATCAGGTTCAAGTTCTTCTAGGACAGTTCCTTCAGGGCTCTCAGAATCATCCTCCTGTGAGGGCTGATCCAGTGCCTGAGGCAGGAGGGAAGGCACAGCCTTTACCCTACTGCTCTTTCTCTTGGTTTGTGACTGGTCCATAGTTCCAGGATCCAGCACTTGTTCAGTGGTGCACTTTTTGGCCTGTGACCTGGTCACATCAAGGACATGTGCATCTATCCCTAGCATTTCTGCATGGGTCCTATACTCCACTTCAGACCAAAATGAAGTTTCAAGATCATTGCCCAGTAAACACTCCACAGGAAGGTCCGAACTAACAACAACTTTCTTAAGGCCAGTTACCCCTGCCCAGGAGAAGTTAACAATTGCCACACTATGGGAGGTAGTGGCATTGCTAGCGTTGGTCACTAGGTAGTTCTCACCTAGTATGATCTGTCCAGGGTCCACAAAGGCAGGTGTCACCATTGTGACACTAGCCCCAGTGTCTCTGTAGGCCTGAGCCATCCTATCATTGATAAAAGGAGTCTGTCTGTACTTGCAAAGGTTACTGGGGCCTACAGTAGAGGACCAAGCTATGTCCTCATCACAGATCAGAACAGCCTGAGTAGGTATCCTGACTAGGCCAGAATCCTCCTCAGTTCCCAGGGTTAACCCTACTACACCCTTTTGCTGGGAACCACCACTTACAGCTGAACTAGGGGGTACAGTTGCCTTAGGGGCAATGGTGGCTGGGGGATTATCCTTTTTGGTGCACTCACTAAACCAATGTGAGTTGGACTTACAATAGCTGCACCATGGTTTCTTTTGGCCATCTTTCTTTTTATCCTTTTTGGGACCACCCTCCCCCTGAGCCTTTTGGGGGCCTGGTGAAGACTTCTACTCTTTTTGTTTCTGATCATTACGCTTCTGGTCTGCCTTTTTCTGATCACCACCCTGGTTCTGGTTTTTCTGCTTAACTCTAGTCCTGACCCATCTATCTGCCTTCTTTCCCAATTCTTGGGGAGAAGTCAGATCAGAATCAATCAGGTGTTGATCCCAGTAGCTGGTTTTGACAGTTGTTAAGGATTTGTTCTCTCATGATCAAATTATACAATACTGTATAGTCCTTAACCTTACTTTCCACTAGCCAGCCTTCCAGAGCCTTAGTGGCACAATCTACAAAGTCAGTCCAGTCCTGAGTCTGTGTCTTCTGGGTATCCCTGAACAACAACCTGTATTGTTCAGTGGTTAGGCCAAACCCATCAATTAGAGCACTCTTCAGGACAGTGTAATTGTCAGCATCCTCATCACTAACTGTGAGGAGCTTGTCTCTACCTTTCTCAGAGAAGGAGAGCCACAAGATAGGTGCCCACTGACTTTTGGGTACCTGCTGCACTTTGCAAGCTCTCTCCAAAGCAGTTATCCATTTGTGGATGTCATCCCACACTTGTAGGGAGGGACAATCTTGCTCAGGTTTCTATTATCATAGGTCCTGTCTCTATCCTTCGGGATATTGCTGCCACCAGTGGGTTCTAACCCACTTAACTTTTGCTCTCTAGCCAGAGCAAGCTTCTCCTTGGCAAGGGCAAGTTCTTCCCTCTCAATCCTTAGATTAGCTTCCCTCATTCTGGCTTCATGCTCTTTTCTCTGGGGGGAAGTCATTCCCCTGTGAGAAGAGACATTAGAGATGCTAGAGACATGGGAGTGGATGGATTCCCTTGAAGGGGATCTGTCTCTCCTGTTTCTCTGTTTATGCCCACTTGGGGGTCTGAATGGGGGGACCCCATGCAGACTCCCAAGTAAGCTTAGGTTAGCCTGGCTAAGTCTTCCTACTTCGCCCTGGCTGTCTACCTCCTCATCTGAAGTCCCATCTGACTCATCTGTAGTGGGTAGACCCTCCCCTGTACCTAGGGTACCAGCCTGGGAGGCCCTAAGAGCATCATATTCCTCTAGGATCTCTACTAGCTGAAGGAGGGTAGGGTTTGCACCCTGTTTTAACTTTCTGGAGGTACACAATTGTCTCATCTCCTGAAAAGTTAGGGTATCATATCTAGAGGGGATCTTTCTCAGACCTACCCCTCCTGAGAGAGAATCTCCTTGATCTCCTCCCAGAGACATGATCTAGTGAGGGTGTGGTGTGTGCACCTACCTACACTAGTTGTATCTACTAAACCTCTCTAGTAGTTGTAGTCAGGGTGTGTTAGGCCCTTCAACCTACAACAACTAAGTCCAGTAGGACTTAAGTATTATAATCTATGTTATATGTACCTAAACAATATCTGTGTGATCTTTCAATTTAGTATCTCAAGATTACAATGGTATTACAACAGCAAGCTCAGATCCCAACCGCTGCTCACCAATGTGAGAAGTTGGCCTGATGTATGATGTCACTAGTTCTAGTGTACACCTTATATCAGTCCAAACAACCCTTATGGTGATTGGTTGTAAAGTCAACCTTATAGACCAGCTATCCTAGTGGTAGCATGGACAAGAGCAGTCTTAGGCTAAACTCTGAATGGCATGTGAAGCCAGCTGTTATACCATATATAATCCCTTGAATACCAAATGAAAGGACACCACAACAGATATATATATAAAATAAAGTGTATTTATTCTAGTCAAACCCTCAGCACTCTTTATGAGATTCGAGGAAAGTACAACACAGTCTTATTTAAGCATACATTAAGTCACACAGGTAAGTAATACAGTTAGGCCCTAGGGGCCACGCAAACCATATACTAAAGAAGTGGTATAACGACCACTGTCACGGAAATAGAATAGGCCTAGGCCTAGGGAATCGCTGGGGCTACACTACACTACCAACAGTTAGGAAGTGGGAGGCCCACGGGATTCAGGTGCAGAGTGGAAACACTCACGCGTAATGCGTAAAAGTCAATAGAATCACTAGCAGTTAGAAATAAGCAGTTTTAGAACACTTCTGGTATAGCTAGAAAGTCGAGACTCGGAAACTAGACCCTAGGATAGTCAATACCCTTGTGAGCACCGGAGTACCCAAGTTACCTAGCCCACGGGCTGCGGGTGCATAGGTGTGAACTTGCGTCGGGTTTCGTCGTGGACTTCTATGGATACCTGAAGGAAAGTTGCTGACAGGCAGTCCGTGAAGAGTGTCCGGTGGATCCCAAGGCCGGGATCAAGAAGGAAAGATACCTGCAAGCAGAAGGGACAGAGTCTGGGTTACTAGCCAGTGACCACGTGGAACCAGGAAGGAACCAGGCGATGTCGTGAAGATGCAGGTGAACAGGTGAAGCTTGTCGCAGCAGCCACGGGTACCAGGAGACGTTGAGGACGACCAGGACCAGGAGGCGAGCTGTCCCACGAAGGCTCTTGCTGTCGGCGGCGTCGAAGTTGAACTAGGACTCACCAAGCCTTGGCAAGCGGAACCCACAAAGAATGGAGGACTTGCTTCTGGTGCAGACCAGGAAGGTCTGGGGTGCTTCTCTTTTGCAGAGGAGCAGGAGCCAGTCTGGAGGAGCCAAACCAACAGTGGAAATTCAAAGGTGTGTCGTCGCAAAGGCCGCTAGCCAACGGGCAAGCAACCGGACAGACGCAGCAAGCAGGAAAATGCAGAAGGGCCCCACGCAGGACTCGTGGAGTGTGGGGGGCTGATCTTCAGTGCAGATGGTGCTTGGGGTTGGGGCTTCCCAATCCCCAGTGCACAACTTCGAGGGTACCTCAGAAGCTGCACTGGAAGATACTCGCCACTTTTCCCAGGTAGCCGGTCCCACGTCTCTCGTCGCCTCCACGGATCTCAGCTCGGCTGTGGATGTGGATCAGGGTCGGAGAAGTCTGGAAGTCAAGGCTCTGGTCGGGCTCTGCAGTCGGTCCCTCGTAGAACTTCAGCAAAGCAAAGGGTAAGTCTCTTGATGGTGCCTGTTTGCACATGGTAGCCACTCCTTGGCCACAAGGGAGATTCTTCAGTCTTCTTCTTTCGTCGAATGTTTCTGTTCAAGTTGCAGGTTCAGGATAATCTAATCTCCTGGGGCCCAGCTACCACACTTATACTAATCTGGGGGGCTGGGTTGCCTGCTAGGTCACGCTTTATGGGTGGGACCTGGGAGGGGGGTGGTTACACCCCCTTCCCTTTGTCCAGTTTCGCGCCAGGACTGGGGCTGGAGTGCCCCAGCACCGGTTTGAACTGGACTATGCATGGGACACCTTGTGTGCCCCAGGCAGTGTCTCGTTTCTTTCATCCCTCCCTGCCCCAATACACTAAGGCCTGTCTGGGGTGGTGCTCGCACCTCCCAAGGCAGGAAACCTATTGTCCAAGCCTCCCGTGCCGGGATCACTCCCAGCAGCAGGAGGTCAGACTTGTGTCGTGGCAGCAGCATCCATTTTGTGATGCTGGGGCTCTGGTTAATTTTAACCGGGTAAGTAGGTTTCAACATGTCTTCTCCCTCTAGAAGGGAGGGATAATATCCTCATCACCAGAAATGGGATGGGGGTATTATTCCAAAGTGTTAGACACCTTACACAACATGTTTTGATAAAGCCAAACCATAGTTACCATAACCGTTTAAGATTATAAGGCACTTTAAGAGTATATGGTAGGCTATATCATAGAACAGCTATAAGGACTTGGTTCCGAAAGCTGCAGACAGGCTCAGCTCATGCTAGAGCCACATCTCACATGTTACCAAGCACTCTGCCTCCAGGATTGTTAAGGCCTGCTATAGGAGTGGCTGATAGGTACACATGTGTCTATATATAAGGTAGGTATAGGAATACTACACCTAAGCAAGGGGTGATTACACGACCTTGCCCCAGCTGAGTGATCAGCCAGTTGTGTCATAATAGAAGGCTAGGCCAGGGGTGGCATAATACATGCTGCAGCCCCTGGTAGGCCTAGGATACACATATGCCCTGGGTACCTAAGTTACACTGTACAGGGGCCAATAAGGTGATCCTATCCAAATGGGTTATGCACCTAAAGTACATTGTATTAATTTAGAGAGAGAACAGCAGGGCTGTGGGTCTGATTAGCAGGCCCACAGCCACATCTAAGTCGAAAACCAGTAAAGCAAAAGCAAAAAGTGGGGGTGAACATAGAAAGCAGACCCTACTCTCCTACAACTGGTACGAATCAACCAGGTAGGGAAGGTTTGGCAAGAGCCTGACCACTAAGACTTTGATACAGATTTTAAGATCGGAGTTACTAGATGATCCCGTCGCACAGAGGCGCACTTTATCCAGTATTAGGGTATCTTTCATAGATTCACATGCCTGAATCATTCCCCGTCGTCGGGATGGGAGTCACCGGTAAATAACAAAGCAATGTCTTAGTAGACATATATAGTAACAGGCCCCAAAAGGCCTTAGCTTAGTAAGCTATCCACGTCCTTATGTAAAAAGGACCAAAGTTTGGCCAGTAGCCAATCAGCTCGCACCACCCTCTAGAACCTTCCTGGAAGGAGCTCTAGTCCCTCAGATTTTCTACCGCACGTCGTGCTAAGGGAGTCTCCACTGAGCTCTGCTCATTGCTTCTGGATTTCCAGTGTTTCTTGCTACAAATTTACTTGGCTTCGTCATGTCTGATACTCCAAAGAAAGGACTCTTCAGATCCTGTGCTTCCTGTGGGAAAAAGAGGCTTCACGTGGACGATCAGCATAAAGACTGTCTTTATTGTCTTTATCCTAGCCACAATTCGAAAGACTGTAAGGTATGTCGTACCTTGTTTTCATCTAAGACCCTGAAAGACCGAGAAGGGCGCCTTTTAATCTGGCTGCAAAGACTAAAGGACAAGGAAACTGTTGTGTCCTCTGAGGAACGTGAGGGTTCTACTATCTCTTCTCACTCCTCACATAAAAGACCAAGGGCGTCATCTCCGGGCCCTTCGTCGCAGCCACCTCAAAAGAAGACGCACAAAAAGTCTTCAGAGGTCCTGGCCTCGCCTCTGCCAGGGACTGCTTCTCCTCAGGATATGCCACATACCTTTAAGAAGCCAGTCTCCACCCCGCCGATGACGACGACCTCGTCGACGCTGGCTTCAACGACGAGGAGATCTCCATCGACGTCAGTCTATGTTACCTCGTCGACGGCGACAATATCTACTGTGACATCCCAATCTATGACTACATCGTCGACGCCTGGTAAAGCTATCTCGTCGACGCTAAAAATTAAAAAATCATCGTCGTCAGTTAAGCTGCCGACGACAGCATAGACGACGACACCATCAACGAAAGCTCCCTCGTCGACGTCGACATCATCGTCGACGAGGACACCGTCGACGAGACCTTCGTCGTCAACATTGTCGTCGACGAGGACACCGTCGACGAAGCCTTCGTCGTCGACATCGTCGTCGACGACTAGGGGTGGGCGGAATTTGCGAAATCCACTTTCGCAAATTATCGCGAAAATGTTAAAAATTATCGCAAACACGCGGAAATATCGCGAAGATGCAGAAGTTTTTTTCCCGCATGTTCGCGAGATTTTCTGCATGGTTGCGGCTCGCCAACTTACCCATGTGGTTGCTCGCGGGTGCGGCCATCTTGTTTTCAGTTGTCTCGCGGTGCATGATCGCGAGAAGAAAGACGTGATCGCGCGACGCATGACGTCACTGCGGGCGCGAACAGCGCAAATGGCTAAAAACAATACAACATCTCATGGAGAACGCGACCGGATCAAGAAAACTTGTCGGCGAACGCATGGATTCAGGTAAGGCGATCGCGCGCGCGCGAGAATGTTTTATTTTACAGCGCGAGCAAGAAACAAATTATCGCCAAGCTGCGGAATGCGGAAATTTTGACATTTTCGCGCTCTCCGCGGAACGCGAAAATATCAAATTATCGCAATTTCCGCGAACGGAACGAAATTTTCGCCCAGGCCTATCGACGGCATCGTCGACGAAGAGACCGTCATCATCTTCGTTGCTGACGACGACACCGTCGACGATGACCTCGTCGACGACGTCTCAAATGCAATTAATACCTGTTACACTGTCTGCGACTCTACCGTTGACGGGCCCGTCGACGGATATGGACTCTGATGTGCAAAGTACTTATGTGCACCTCAAAATAACTAAACGTGCACTGCATCCGGCCCTCACTTCACCCAGTAGGGTCCCAACCTTGCCTCCAGCTCAACTTTTTGACGAGGAAGACTCAGATAACGGCAGTCTTTTCCCTGCTGCGACGAGTCCATCGCAGCTGCACGTAAAATATCAGGATATCTCTGGCTATGAGGACATTGACCAAGAATATCAGGAGGTTTCACCTCAGGAATATGTGCAGCCCCCACCTTCCATGGTTTGTCTGCCTGCGTCTTTGGTCACGGATCTCCAATTCCTGATACCTGATTATAAGCAACGGTTTCCGACGCCGGCACCTTCCCCAATGCCACTTGGGCCTCCAACACCAAGGCCACGACCGCCTCCATTGGTTTTGCAGTCAGAGCCTATCACATTGCCACTTCGTCCCACCACAGATGACGAGGATGATGGGGAGCCTGAAGAAGGAGAGCTTCAGGATGTCCAATCTCACCAGGAAGAATGGGATGACTACATCCTTCCCTGCCCGGTTTCTCCTGCCCCTACCACGGCCGACTCGCCGCCAGAAGACATTGGCGGCTTCCATAATATCATAGAGCGAGCGGCCCAGCGCTTTCAAATTCCAATGCCCTCGCACCAACAAGACTGTTTCCTTTATGATTTTAAGGAACCTTTTAAGAAGTCTGTCCGTGCGATTCCTATCATAGACTACTCGGTCCCTCCAGTGTTACCACGGCTGGATAATAAATATAAAGCGCCAGACACTGCTCCGGCTTGTCTCACAGGCCATCCAAAGCCGGACTCTGTCATTACCCAGGCCGCACAGAGGAGGTCAAACAACCCAGCTGCTCTGTTGACAGCTTCACCAGATAAGGAGGGTAGGCGACTGGAAAACATAGGCAAACGTTTTTTCCTCGATGTCGGCTTTAACAGTGCGTGCCTCCAACGCCCTAGCACTGTTGGGACGTTACAATCGCCAAATGTGGGCGGACACTGCGCCATACTTGGCAGACTTATCAGAGGACTCGAAAGAAGAGGCAAAGAAGATCTTGCTAGAGGGGGAAAGGTCTGCCTCTGAAATTATAGACTACGCAATGGATATTGCTTCAACTGGATTTCGACAACTAGCTGGCGCAGCGGTGCTTCGACGCCAAGGTTGGCTAAAGGCAACCTCCTTCAGGCCGGAGTTCCAAACCAAAGTGCTGGATATGCCATATGATGGCCAACTTCTCTTCGGCGCACATATTGATGAGGCATTACAGGGTATTAAGAAAGATACTGATACCGCCAGAGCTTTGGGTACCTTACAATTTCGGAACCCTTCCTTTCGAGGTTCAAGAGGGAGAGGTCAAACTTCAACTAGGGGAGATTTTCAACAACGTTCTTCCTTCCCTCCCTCCCAGCAATACCGTCCGCAATACCAACAGCGACAGCAATCCTCATACCCAAAATCTTCCTTTCGTGGCAAGTGAAGACAAAAGGGCGCCGCTCGACGGCAATGACTTTCAACTGCAGCCGGTCTCAAACTTCTCTCCACCCTCCAAGATTGGCGGAAAAATTTCCCACTTTCTCCCAAATTGGCAAAAAATTACTACGGACCGTTGGGTCCTACAATTAGTACAATTCGGCTATTCTCTAGAATTCATACAGATCCCTCCTCAAACCCCTCCCCGCCAAATGCTTCACAAAAATCTACGTCCTTTACTCTTAGAAGTGAAGATTATGCTCAAAAAGGGAGCTATAGAGAGAGTTCCCCAAAGCCAACAGGGAAAAGGGTTTTACTCCCGTTTCTTCCTTGTGAGAAGTTGGCCTGATGTATGATGTCACTAGTTATAGTGTACACCTTATATCAGTCCAAATACCCTTATGGTGATTGGTTGTAAAGTCAACCTTATAGACCAGCTATCCTAGTGGTAGCATGGACAAGAGCAGTCTTAGGCTAAACTCTGAATGGCATGTGAAGCCAGCTGTGATACCATATATAATCCCTTGAATACCAAATGAAAGGACACCACAACAGATATATATATAAAATAAAGTGTATTTATTCTAAGCAAACCCTCAGCACTCTTTATGAGTTTAGAGGTAAGTACAACACAGTCTTATTAATGCATACAGTAAGTCACACAGGTAAGTAATACAGTTAGGCCCTAGGGGCCACGCAAACCATATACTAAATAAGTGGTATAAGGACCACTGTCACGGAAATAGAATAGGCCTAGGCCTAGGGAATCGCTGGGGCTACACTACACTAGCGTTAGTTAGGAAGTGGGAGGCCCACGGGATTCGTGTGCAGAGTGGAAACACTCACGCGTAATGCGTAAAAGTCAATAGCAATGTTACAGTTTAGAAATAGATAGATTTAGGACACTTCCGGAGTAGCTAGGAAGTTGAGACTTGAAAACTAGACACTAGGATAGTCACTATCCTGATGAGCACCGGAGTACCCAAGTTACCTAGCCCACAGGCTGCGGGTGCATAGGGGTGAAGATGCGTCGTTTTCGTCGTCGACTCCTATGGATGCCTGAAGAAAGATGCTGACAGGCAGTCAGGGGAGAGTGTCCGGTGGATCCCAAGCCTGGGATCAAGAAGAGAAGAAACCTGCAAGCAGAAGGGACAGAGTCAAGGTCACTAGCCAGTGACCACGTGGAACCAGGAAGGAACCAGGCGATGTCGTGAAGAGTTGCAGGTGAAGGTGAAGCTTGTCGCTGCAGCCAGGAGGACCAGGAAGCGTCGAGGACGACCAGGACCAGGAGGCGAGCTGTCCCACGAAGGCTCTTGCTGTCGGCGGCGTCGAAGTTGGACTAGGACTCACCAAGCCTTGGCAAGCGGAACCCACGAAGAACAAGGGACTTGCTTCTGGTGCAGACCAGGAAGGTCTGGGGTGCTTCTTCTTTGCAGAGAAGCGGGAGCCAGTCTGGAGGAGCCAAACCAGCGCAGAAGATTTCAGGGAGCGTCGTCACAGAGGCCACTAGCCAGCGGGCAAGCAACCGGACAGACGCGGCAAGCAGGAAAATGCTGAAGGGCCCCACGCAGGACTCGTGGAGTGTGGGGGGCTGGTCTTCGGTGCAGATGGTGCTTGGGGTTGGGGCTTCTCAATCCCCGGTGCACAACTTCGAGGGTACCTCAGAAGCTGCGCTGTAAGTTACTAGCCACTTTTCCCAGGTAGCCGGTCCCACGTCGCTCGTCGCCTCCACGGATCTCAGCTCTGCTGCAGATGTGGATGAGGGTCGGAGAAGTCTGGAAATCAAGGCTCTGGTCGGGCTCTGCAGTCGGTTCCTCGTCGAACGTTTCACAAAGCAAAGGGTAGTCACTTGATGGTGCCTGTTTGCACAGGGTAGCCACTCCTTGGCTACAAGGGAGATTCTTCAGTCTTCTTCTTTCGTCGAATGTCGAAGGTCCAGAGTTTCTGTTCAGTTTTGCAGGTTCAGGATAATCTAAAGTCTTGAGGCCCAACTCCCACTCTTATACTAATCTGGGGGGCTGGGATACCTGCTAGGTCACGCCTTATGGGTGGGACCTGGGAGGGGGTGGTTACACCCACTTCCCTTTGTCCAGTTTCGCGCCAGAGCTGGGGCTGGAGTGCCCCAGCGCCGGTTTGAACTGGACTATGCAAGGAACACCTTGTGTGCCCCAGGCATGTCTCATTCCTTTCAGCCCACCCTGCCCCAATACACTAAAGGCTGTCTGGGGAGGTGCTAGCACCTCCCCAAGCAGGAAACCTATTGTCCAGGCCTCCCTGGCTGGGATCACTCCCAGCAGCAGGAGGTCAGACTTGTGTCTGTGGCAGCAGCATCCATTTTGTGATGCTGAGGCTTTGGTCAGAGGTTACACAGCAAAGTAGGATTTTAACATGTCTCTCCCTCTAGAAGGGGGGAATAATATCCTCATCACCAGAAATGGTATGGGGGTATTATTCCAAAGTGTTAGACACCTTACACGACATGTTTTGATACAGCCCAACCATAGTTACCATAACCGTTTAAGATTATAAGGCACTTTAAGAGTATATGGTAGGCTATATCATAGAACAGCTATAAGGACATGGTTCCGAAAGCTGCAGACAGGCTCAGCTCATGCTAGAGCACCATCTCACATGTTACCAAGCACTCTGCCTCCAGGATTGTTAAGGCCTGCCATAGGAGTGACTGATAGGTACACATGTGTCTATATATAAGGTAGGTATAGGAATACTACACCTAAGCAAGGGGTGATTACACGACCTTGCCCCAGCTGAGTGATCAGCCAGTTGTGTCTGATTGGAAGGCCAGACCAGGGGTGGCATAATACATGCTGCAGCCCCTGGGAGGCCTAGGGTACACCTATGCCCTGGGTACCTAGGGTACACTGTACAGGGTCCAATAAGGTGATCCTTACCAATTGGTTATGTACCTAGGGTACATGGAGTCCATTTTACAGAGAGAGCAGACAGCCTGAGACCCTGAATGGCAGGATCTCAGGCCAACTAAGTCGAAAAACCAGCTAGACACTAGGCAAAAAGTTGGGGGTAACCATAGTCAGATATCCACCTTCCTACACAACCCCCCCCCAAACGAAAGGAGATAAGGCTGGCCTTGACAAGGTAAGCCTCTATTGCCTGAGTGGCCATATAAGGAAGAACCAGCACTGGCATGGTTACCCCCTGTCTCATGGTCCACTAAGCAATCCCTCATCCTAAAGATATCATAGGGTCTCCACCATAGGGAATCTCTACCTTTGGTGTGTCTTTGCAAAGTAAGAGGCTGGTGTTGAGATGGAGTACTGAAGTGAGTGTCCTCAAAGTGAGGCCTCAGCTTCCTCCAATCATCCTCCACCATGGATGCCTTTCTTTCTCTAACTGAGTTGCACTGTGCTCTCAGGGTCAGCCTCTGGCTACCTAAAGCTGGAGGCTGGGTCCCTTTTGTGGGCTTACTGGAGGGACAGGTCAGGTTTGGGGCCCTAAGGTCCCATGTTTGCCTGTGCCCAACAGAATCCCTCTGGGGGAGGTCCCTAACTACCTGTGAAGGGGATCCCTCAGGAATGTTTTTACCCATCACCTGGCTAGGGCAACTAACCAGGCAATCCTCATTCTTTTGAAGGGGGGGTTCTTGTGGCCAGGGGCCCTCTTGGGGTCCACTGGCCTCCCTGACCTCTGCAGCCCTGGGCTGACTGAGGCAGGGTAGAGAGAGGCAGGCTACCTGCACCAGACTGGGTCCCACCTTGGAAGGGGCCACTGACATCAGAGGCTCTGCCAGGCCAGGCCTGGCTACCTCTGGGGCAGTTCCTTCACAAGGGGTGAGGTCAGATCCCTGAGGAGGCTGACCTTTTCCTAATGTCTGGGGAGAGGGAGACTTTTCTTCCTCCCCACTACTCTCTGTTTGTGTGGAGTGATCCATAGTTTCAGGCTTCACTACACCTATATCAGTCTGAGTGTGGGCTGAGACCATTACAGCCTTGCCAACCTTTTCAGGAAGGCACTCAGTTTGTGTTTGAGCTGTGACTGTCACAGCTCTGCCAGTCCCTACAGGGAAGTCTGTCTGTGCCTGGGCTGTGGCTACCACTGCCCTTCCAACCTTTTCAGGGAGGAAAGCTACTTGGACAGGGGTTGTGACTGGCACAACCCCACTACCCTTTTTGGAAAGGCCTACCATTTTGGAATGGGTGTCTTGTTCAACTCCAGCCCAAGCTGAGAGTTCTAAGTCATTCCCCAGCAAGCAGTCCACAGGCAAGGTTGGAGACACTGCCACCCTTTTAGGGCCAGTGACACCTCCCCAGCTGAGACATACCTCTGCCATGGGATGACTGTTCTGGTTGCCATCAATGTTAGTTACCTGGTATGAGAAACCAGGCAAAAGCTGCTCAGAGGGAACTAGCCTATGGGCCACCATAGTGATGATAGCTCCAGTGTCTCTGTAGGCCTCAGCTTTTCTACCATTGATGTAGGGTTCCTGTCTGTACCTACCCAAAGTGTTGGGACAGGCAGTGAAGTTGGCAAACCCCATGCCACCATCACAGACAAGAGTAGCTGCTGTAGGGGAATTGGCTAAGCCAGGATCCCCCTGTGTTCCCCAAGAAAACCCAACCAAATTTTTGGGGGCACTCCCACCACCTGGGGGATTACTGCTGACAGTAATAGGTGGTGTGACAGGAGTAGTTGGAGGAACAGTTTTGTTTTTAGCCTGTGGACAACTGCTGTCAGTTTTCCAATGCCCAGGTGTTTTACACACATGGCAGTAAGGCTTTTTAACTGTGGTAGAGGAGGGAGCTTGGGACCCACCACCCTGTGTGGAGTTTTGGGGCCCTGAGGAAGATTTCTCTTTTGCTTTATCCCCACCCTTCTCTTGAGGCTTGGTGGTATCTTTCTTTTGGTCACCACCCTGATTTTTAGGCCTAATCCTGGTCCTGACCCATTTATCTGCCCTCTTTCCCAATTCTTGGGGAGAGGTCAAATCTGAGTCTACCAGGTGTTGATGGAGAAGCTGGTTCTGACAATTACTAAGGATCTGCTCCCTCATAATCAAGTTGTACAATCCTGTATAGTCCTGCACCTTGCTGCCAGTTAACCAACCTTCCAAAGCCTTAGTGGCACAATCCACAAAATCAGACCAGTCCTGTGTCTGTGTCTTCTGGGTATCTCTGAACAACAACCTATATTGCTCAGTGGTTAAGCCAAACCCATCTATCAGAGCACTCTTCAGGACTTTGTAATTGTTTGCATCCTCATCACTGACTGTGAGGAGCTTGTCTCTACCTTTGTCAGAAAAGGAGAGCCACAAGATAGCTGCCCACTGACTTTGGGGTACCTGCTGTACTTTGCAGGCCCTCTCCAAAGCAGTCATCCATTTGTGGATGTCATCCCCATTCTGATATGGGGGGACTATCTTGCTTAGGTTTCTATGGTCATAAGACCTATCCCTATCTCTAGGAATGTTGCTGCCACCAGTGGGTTCTGACCCACACAATTTTTGCTCTCTAGCCAGAGCAAGCTTCTCTTTGGCAAGGGCAATTTCTTCCCTCTGAATCCTCAGATTAGCTTCCCTCATTCTGGCTTTATGCTCCTTTCTCTCAGGTGAAGTCATTCCCCTGTGAGAGGAAGCATTAGAGATGCTAGAGACATGGGAGTGGATGGATTCCCTTGAAGGGGATCTGTCCCTCCTGCTTCTCTGTGAATGTCTACTTGTGGGTCTGTATGGGGGGACCCCATGCAAACTCCCATGTAAACTTAAGTTAGCCTGGCTAAGTCTTCCTACTTGGCCCTGGCTGTCTACCTCTTCCTCTGAAGTCCCATCTGACTCATCTGTGGTGGGTAGACCCTCCTCTGTGCCTAGGGCACCTGCCTGAGATGCCCTCTGAGCATCATACTCCTCTAGGAGTTGTCTTAACTGAAGGAGGGTAGGGTTTGCACCCTGTTTTATTCCTCTGGAGGTACACAATTGTCTCATCTCCTGGAATGTTAAGGTATCATACCTAGAGGGGGTCTTCTGCAGACCTGCCCCTCCTGAGAGAGCATCTACTTGATCTCCTCCCAGAGGCATGATCTAGTGAGGGTGTGGTGTGTGCACCTACCTACACTAGTTGTATCTACTAAACCTTTCTAGTAGTTGTAGTCAGGGTGTGTTATTCCCTTCAACCTACAACTACAAAGTCCAGTAGGACTTAAGTATAATAATCTATGTTATATGTACCTAGACAATATCTGTGTGATCTTTCAATTTAGTATCTCAAGATTACAATGGTATTACAACAGCAAGCTCAGATCCCACCGCTGCTCACCAATGTGAGAAGTTGGCCTGATGTATGATGTCACTAGTTATAGTGTACACCTTATATCAGTCCAAATACCCTTATGGTGATTGGTTGTAAAGTCAACCTTATAGACCAGCTATCCTAGTGGTAGCATGGACAAGAGCAGTCTTAGGCTAAACTCTGAATGGCATGTGAAGCCAGCTGTGATACCATATATAATCCCTTGAATACCAAATGAAAGGACACCACAACAGATATATATATAAAATAAAGTGTATTTATTCTAAGCAAACCCTCAGCACTCTTTATGAGTTTAGAGGTAAGTACAACACAGTCTTATTAATGCATACAGTAAGTCACACAGGTAAGTAATACAGTTAGGCCCTAGGGGCCACGCAAACCATATACTAAATAAGTGGTATAAGGACCACTGTCACGGAAATAGAATAGGCCTAGGCCTAGGGAATCGCTGGGGCTACACTACACTAGCGTTAGTTAGGAAGTGGGAGGCCCACGGGATTCGTGTGCAGAGTGGAAACACTCACGCGTAATGCGTAAAAGTCAATAGCAATGTTACAGTTTAGAAATAGATAGATTTAGGACACTTCCGGAGTAGCTAGGAAGTTGAGACTTGAAAACTAGACACTAGGATAGTCACTATCCTGATGAGCACCGGAGTACCCAAGTTACCTAGCCCACAGGCTGCGGGTGCATAGGGGTGAAGATGCGTCGTTTTCGTCGTCGACTCCTATGGATGCCTGAAGAAAGATGCTGACAGGCAGTCAGGGGAGAGTGTCCGGTGGATCCCAAGCCTGGGATCAAGAAGAGAAGAAACCTGCAAGCAGAAGGGACAGAGTCAAGGTCACTAGCCAGTGACCACGTGGAACCAGGAAGGAACCAGGCGATGTCGTGAAGAGTTGCAGGTGAAGGTGAAGCTTGTCGCTGCAGCCAGGAGGACCAGGAAGCGTCGAGGACGACCAGGACCAGGAGGCGAGCTGTCCCACGAAGGCTCTTGCTGTCGGCGGCGTCGAAGTTGGACTAGGACTCACCAAGCCTTGGCAAGCGGAACCCACGAAGAACAAGGGACTTGCTTCTGGTGCAGACCAGGAAGGTCTGGGGTGCTTCTTCTTTGCAGAGAAGCGGGAGCCAGTCTGGAGGAGCCAAACCAGCGCAGAAGATTTCAGGGAGCGTCGTCACAGAGGCCACTAGCCAGCGGGCAAGCAACCGGACAGACGCGGCAAGCAGGAAAATGCTGAAGGGCCCCACGCAGGACTCGTGGAGTGTGGGGGGCTGGTCTTCGGTGCAGATGGTGCTTGGGGTTGGGGCTTCTCAATCCCCGGTGCACAACTTCGAGGGTACCTCAGAAGCTGCGCTGTAAGTTACTAGCCACTTTTCCCAGGTAGCCGGTCCCACGTCGCTCGTCGCCTCCACGGATCTCAGCTCTGCTGCAGATGTGGATGAGGGTCGGAGAAGTCTGGAAATCAAGGCTCTGGTCAGGCTCTGCAGTCGGTTCCTCGTCGAACGTTTCACAAAGCAAAGGGTAGTCACTTGATGGTGCCTGTTTGCACAGGGTAGCCACTCCTTGGCTACAAGGGAGATTCTTCAGTCTTCTTCTTTCGTCGAATGTCGAAGGTCCAGAGTTTCTGTTCAGTTTTGCAGGTTCAGGATAATCTAAAGTCTTGAGGCCCAACTCCCACTCTTATACTAATCTGGGGGGCTGGGATACCTGCTAGGTCACGCCTTATGGGTGGGACCTGGGAGGGGGTGGTTACACCCACTTCCCTTTGTCCAGTTTCGCGCCAGAGCTGGGGCTGGAGTGCCCCAGCGCCGGTTTGAACTGGACTATGCAAGGAACACCTTGTGTGCCCCAGGCATGTCTCATTCCTTTCAGCCCACCCTGCCCCAATACACTAAAGGCTGTCTGGGGAGGTGCTAGCACCTCCCCAAGCAGGAAACCTATTGTCCAGGCCTCCCTGGCTGGGATCACTCCCAGCAGCAGGAGGTCAGACTTGTGTCTGTGGCAGCAGCATCCATTTTGTGATGCTGAGGCTTTGGTCAGAGGTTACACAGCAAAGTAGGATTTTAACATGTCTCTCCCTCTAGAAGGGGGGAATAATATCCTCATCACCAGAAATGGTATGGGGGTATTATTCCAAAGTGTTAGACACCTTACACGACATGTTTTGATACAGCCCAACCATAGTTACCATAACCGTTTAAGATTATAAGGCACTTTAAGAGTATATGGTAGGCTATATCATAGAACAGCTATAAGGACATGGTTCCGAAAGCTGCAGACAGGCTCAGCTCATGCTAGAGCACCATCTCACATGTTACCAAGCACTCTGCCTCCAGGATTGTTAAGGCCTGCCATAGGAGTGACTGATAGGTACACATGTGTCTATATATAAGGTAGGTATAGGAATACTACACCTAAGCAAGGGGTGATTACACGACCTTGCCCCAGCTGAGTGATCAGCCAGTTGTGTCTGATTGGAAGGCCAGACCAGGGGTGGCATAATACATGCTGCAGCCCCTGGGAGGCCTAGGGTACACCTATGCCCTGGGTACCTAGGGTACACTGTACAGGGTCCAATAAGGTGATCCTTACCAATTGGTTATGTACCTAGGGTACATGGAGTCCATTTTACAGAGAGAGCAGACAGCCTGAGACCCTGAATGGCAGGATCTCAGGCCAACTAAGTCGAAAAACCAGCTAGACACTAGGCAAAAAGTTGGGGGTAACCATAGTCAGATATCCACCTTCCTACATTCCTCATCCGAAAAAAGGAGAAAAAATGGAGACCGATATTGGACTTGAGGAATCTGAACAAGTTTCTGAAAAAGCAGTCGTTTCGTATGGTCACCATTCAGGAGGTATTACATCTACTCAATGCGAACGACTACATGGTGTCGTTAGACCTGCAAGACGCCTACTTTCATATACCAATACACCGCAACCACAAAAAATTCCTACGATTCATGGTGGCGGGCAGACATTACCAGTTTCGGGTTCTGCCGTTTGGACTCAAATCGGCGCCACGCATTTTCACCAAATGTCTAGCTCCAGTGGCTGCATATTTACGCCATCATCATCATCAAGTCTTCCCATATCTAGACGACTGGCTTGTCAAGTCTCCATCTCTAGAAGGCGCGTCCAGGTCTTCCAACGCTTGTCTGACGCTTTTCAATTCACTGGGGCTAACTCTCAATCACGACAAGTCCGTCCTTCAGCCGTCTCAGCGCATGAATTTTCTGGGCGCTACACTAGACACCATACGACGGAAAGCATTCCCATCACAGGAACGCAAAGACAAACTTCAGTCGTTGGCGCTCCGGATAATGTATAAAAAGACGCTGTCAGTGCGTCTCTTCAAATCCCTACACGGGATGATGTCTTCTTGCATCCTATTAGTCCCGCTTTGTCGTCTTCATATGCAACTCCTTCAAGAAGCACTGTCGGATCAATGGGTCCAGTGTACAGGGTCCTTCGACGACGTCATCCAGGTGACCCCTGTGATCAAAAAGGCTCTACGATGGTGGGTCTGCCCCCAGAACCTTTCTCAAGGCTTGCCTTTCTTGCTTCCTGCTGCTCCTCATATAATCACCATGGACGCCTCCTTAGAGGGATTGGGGGCTTTCCTTCAAGAACTGCAGATAAGCGGGAAGTGGTTCCATTCCGAGAAGGCACTTCATATCAATCTTTTAGAGCTACGCGCAGTCTATCTAGCTCTGGTGGCCTTCCTTCCAAGAATCAAAAACTCCATAGTGCTTGTCCGAACAGACAGCACAACGACAATGCACTATTTGAACAAACAGGGAGGAACTCGCTCACTAACACTCTCTCGCGAGTCGCAAAAAATTTGGAACTGGCTGCTCCGTTGTAGGAAGGTGGATATCTGACTATGGTTACCCCCAACTTTTTGCCTAGTGTCTAGCTGGTTTTTCGACTTAGTTGGCCTGAGATCCTGCCATTCAGGGTCTCAGGCTGTCTGCTCTCTCTTTAAAATGGACTCCATGTACCCTAGGTACATACACAATTGGTAAGGATCACCTTATTGGACCCTGTACAGTGTACCCTAGGTACCCAGGGCATAGGTGTACCCTAGGCCTCCCAGGTGCTGCAGCATGTATTATGCCACCCCTGGTCTGGCCTTCCAATCAGACACAACTGTCTGATCACTCAGCTGGGGCAAGGTCGTGTAATCACCCCTTGCTTAGATATAGTATACCTATATCTACCCTTAAAATAGACACATGTGTACCTATCAGCCATTCCTATGGCAGGCCTTAACAATCCTGGAGGCAGAGTGCTTGGTAACATGTGAGATTGTGCTCTAGCATGAGCTGAGCCTGTCTGCAGCTTTCGGAACCATGTCCTTATAGCTGTTCTATGATATAGCCTACCATATACTCTTAAAGTGCCTTATAATCTTAAACGGTTATGGTAACTATGGTTTGGCTCTATCAAAACATGTCGTGTAAGGTGTCTAACACTTTGGAATAATACCCCCATACCATTTCTGGTGATGAGGATATTATTCCCCCCTTCTAGAGGGAGAGACATGTTAAAATCCTACTTTGCTGTTTAACTCTAACCAAAGCCTCAGCATCACAGAATGGATGCTGCTGCCACAGACACGAGTCTGACCTCCTGCTGCTGGGAGTGATCCCGGCAAGGGAGGCATGGACAATAGTTTTCCTGCTTGGGGAGGTGCTAGCACCTCCCCAGACAGACTTTAGTGTATTGGGGCAGGGAGGGCTGAAAGGAATGAGACATGCCTGGGGCACACAAGGTGTCCCATGCATAGTCCAGTTCAAACCGGTGCTGGGGCACTCCAGCCCCAGTCCTGGCGCGAAACTGGACAAAGGGAAGGGGGTGTAACCACCCCCCTCCCAGGTCCCACCCATAAGTCGTGACCTAGCAGGCAACCCAGCCCCCCAGATTAGTATAAGTGTGGTAGCTGGGCCCCAGGAAATTAGATTATCCTGAACCTGCAACTTGAACAGAAACTCTGGACCTTCGACATTCGACGAAAGAAGAAGACTGAAGAATCTTTCTTGTGGCCAAGGAGTGGCTACCCTGTGCGAACAGGCACCATCAAGAGACTTACCCTTTGCTTTGCTGAAGTTCTACGAGGGACCGACTGCAGAGCCTGACCAGAGCCTTGACTTCCAGACTTCTCCGACCCTGATCCACATCCACAGCCGAGCTGAGATCTTTGGAGGCGATGAGAGACGTGGGACCGGCTACCTGGGAAAAGTGGCGAGTATCTTCCAGCGCAGCTTCTGAGGCACCCTCGAAGTTGTGCACCGGGGATTGAGAAGCCCCAACCCCAAGCACCATCTGCACCGAAGATCAGCCCCCCACACTCCACGAGTCCTGCGTGGGGCCCTTCTGCATTTTCCTGCTTGCCGCGTCTGTCCGGTTGCTTGCCCGTTGGCTAGCAACCTTTGCGACGACACACCTTTGATTTTCCACTGCTGGTTTGGCTCCTCCAGACTGGCTCCTGCTCCTCTGCCATAGAGAAGCACCCCAGATCTTCCTGGTCTGCACCAGAAGCAAGTCCTCCATTCTTCGTGGGTTCCGCTTGCCAAGGCTTGGTGAGTCCTAGTTCGACTTCGACGCCGCCGACAGCAAGAGCCTTCATGGGACAGCTCGCCTCCTGGTCCTGGTCATCCTCGACGTCTCCTGGTACCCGTGGTTGCTGCGACAAGCTTCACCTCTTCACCTGCATCTTCATGACATCGCCTGGTTCCTTCCTGGTTCCACGTGGTCACTGGCTAGTGACCCAGACTCTGTCCCTTCTGCTTGCAGGTATCCTTCCTTCTTGATCCCGGCCTTGGGATCCACCGGACACTCTTCACTGACTGCCTGTCAGCAGCTTTCCTTCAGGCATCCATAGAAGTACCCGACGAAACCCGACGCAAGTTCACACCTATGCACCCGCAGCCCGTGGGCTAGGTAACTTGGGTACTCCGGTGCTCACAAGGGTATTGACTATCCTAGGGTCTAGTTTCCGAGTCTCGACTTTCTAGCTATACCAGAAGTGTCCTAAAACTGCTTAATTCTGAACTGTACTATTTCTATCGATTATACGCATTACGCGTGAGTGTTTCCACTCTGCACCTGAATCCCGTGGGCCTCCCACTTCCTAACCTTAGGTAGTATAGTGTAGCCCCAGCGATTCCCTAGGCCTAGGCCTATCCTATTTCCGTGACAGTGGTCCTTATACCACTTACTTAGTATATGGTTTGCGTGGCCCCTAGGGCCTAACTGTATTACTTACCTGTGTGACTTAATGTATGCTTGAATAAGACTGTGTTGTACTTACCTCGAATCTCATAAAGAGTGCTGAGAGTTTGACTAGAATAAATACACTTTATTTTATATATATATCTGTTGTGGTGTCCTTTCATTTGGTATTCAAGGGATTATATATGGTATAACAGCTGGCTTCACATGCCATTCAGAGTTTAGCCTAAGACTGCTCTTGTCCATGCTACCACTAGGATAGCTGGTCTATAAGGTTGACTTTACAACCAATCACCATAAGGGTTGTTTGGACTGATATAAGGTGTACACTAGAATTAGTGACATCATATATCAGGCCAACTTCTCACATTGGTGAGCAGCGGTTGGGATCTGAGCTTGCTGTTGTAATACCATTGTAATCTTGAGATACTAAATTGAAAGATCACTTAAGATATTGTTTAGGTACATATAACATAGATTATAAATACTTAAGTCCTACTGGACTTAGTTGTTGTAGGTTGAAGGGCCTAGCACACCCTGACTACAAGTACTAAGGAGGTTTAGTAGATACAACTAGTGTAGGTAGGTGCACACACCACACCCTCACTAGAATCATGTCCCTGAATGGAGGTCACACTGATACTCCCTCAGGAGAGGAGAATCCTAGACAGATTCCCTCTAGATATGATGCATTCACTTTCCAGGAGATGAGACAACTGTGTACCTCCAGGAGATTAAAACAGGGTTCCAACCCTACCCTTAGACAGCTAGTGGAGCTTCTGGAGGCCTATGATGCTGAAAGAGCTGCCAAGTATGGTGCCATAGCTGTAGATAAGGGCCTCCCCTCCACAGAAGAGACCCCTGATTTAACTGATACAGATGAGTTAGAAGAGACCTCAGAGGAAGAGGGAGGTAGCAAGACCCCAGTCAGAAGACTTAGTCAGGCTAACTTAAGCTTGCATGGGAGCTTGCATGGGAGCTTCCCTTACAGACCCCCAAGTAATCTTAAAAAGAGAGATAGAAGGGGTAGATCTCCCTCAGGGGACTCTCTCCACTCCTATCACTCAATAAGCTCCAATGCTTCATCCCACAGGGGGATGACTTCCCCCCAGAGGAGAGTGCATCAGGCCAGAATGAGGGAAGCCAATCTGAGGATTGAAAGGGAAGAACTTGCCCTTGCCAAAGAGAAGCTTGCTCTGGCCAGAGAGCAAAAATTGTGTGGGTCAGAACCCACTGGTGGCAGCAACATTCCTAGAGATAGGGATAGGTCTTATGACCATAGAAACCTAAGCAAGATAGTCCCCCCATACAAGAATGGGGATGACATCCACAAGTGGATGACTGCTTTGGAGAGGGCCTGCAAAGCACAGCAGGTACCAGTGGGCAGCTATCTTGTGGCTCTCCATTTCTGACAAAGGTAGAGACAAGCTCCTCACAGTTAGTGATGAGGATGCTGACAATTACAAAGTCCTGAAGAGTGCTCTGATAGATGGGTTTGGCTTAACCACTGAGCAATATAGGTTGTTGTTCAGAGACACCCAGAAGACACAGACACAGGACTGGTCTGATTTTGTGGATTGTGCCACTAAGGCTTTGGAAGGTTGGTTAACTGGCAGCAAGGTGCAGGACTATACAGGATTGTACAACTTGATTATGAGGGAGCAGATCCTTAATAATTGTCAAAACCAGCTTCTCCATCAACACCTGGTAGACTCAGATTTGACCTCTCCCCAAGAATTGGGAAAGAGGGCAGATAAATGGGTCAGGACCAGGATTAGGCCTAAACATCAGGGTGGTGACCAAAAGAAAGATACCACCAAGCCTCAAGAGAAGGGTGGGGATAAAACAAGAGAAATCTTCCTTAGGGCCCCAAAACTCCACACAGGGTGGTGGGTCCCAAGCTCCCTCCTCTACCACAGTTAAAAAGCCTTACTGCCATGAATGTAACATTCCTGGGCATTGGAAAACTGACAGCAGTTGCCCAAAGGCTAAAAACAAAACTGTTCCTCCAATTACTCCTGTCACACCACCTATTACTGTCAGCAGTAATCCCCCAGGTGGTGGGAGTGCCCCCAAAAATTTGGTTGGGTTTTCTTGGGGGAACACAGGGGGGCCCTGGCTTAGCCAATTCCCCTGCAGCAGCTACTCTTGTCTGTGATGGTGGCATGGGGTTTGCCAACTTCACTGCCTGTCCCAACACTTTGGGTAGGTACAGACAGGAGCCCTACATCAATGGTAGAAAAGCTGAGGCCTACAGAGACACTGAAGCTAGCATCACTATGGTGGCCCATAGGCTAGTTCCCTCTGAGCAGCTTTTGCCTGGTTTCTCATACCAGGTAACTAACATTGATGGCAAACAGAACAGTCATCCCATGGCAGTGGTATGTCTCAGCTGGGGAGGTGTCACTGGCCCTAAAAGGGTGGCAGTGTCCCCAACCTTGCCTGTAGACTGCTTACTGGGGAATGACTTAGAACTCTCAGCTTGGGCTGGGGTTGAACAAGACACCCATTCTAAAATGGTAGGCCTTTCACGAAAGGGTAGTGGGGTTGTGCCAGCCACAACCCCTGTCCAAGTAGATTTCCTCCCTGAAAAGGTTGGAAGGGCAGTGGTAGCCACAGCCCAGGCAAAGACAGACTTCCCTGTAGAGATTGGCAGAGCTGTGACAGTCACAGCTCAAACCCAAACTGAGTGCCTCCCTGAAAAGGTTGGCAAGGCTGTAATGGTCTCAGCCCATACTCAGACTGACATAGGTGTAGTGAAGCCTGAAACTATGGATCACTCCACACAAACAGAGAGTAGTGGGGAGGAAGAAAAGTCTCCCTCTCCCCAGACATTAGGAAAAGGTCAGCCTCCTCAGGGATCTGACCTCACCCCTTGTGAAGGAACTGCCCCAGAGGTAGCCAGGCCTGGCCTGGCAGAGCCTCTGATGTCAGTGGCCCCTTCCAAGGTGGGACCCAGTCTGGTGCAGGTAGCCTGCCTCTCTCTACCCTGCCTCAGTCAGACCAGGGCTGCAGAGGTCAGGGAGGCCAGTGGACCCCAAGAGGACCCCTGTCCACAAGAACCCCCCCCCCATCAAAAGAATGAGGATCGCCTGGCTAGTAGCCCTAGCCAGGTGATGGTTAAAAACATTCCTGAGGGATCTCCTTTACAGGTAGTTAGGGACCTCCCCCAGAGGGATTCTGTTGGGCACAGGCAAACATGGGACCTTAGGACCCCAAACCTGACCTGTCCCTCCAGTAAGCCCACAAAAGGGACCCAGCCTCCAGCTTTAGGTAGCCAGAGGCTGACCCTGAGAGCACAGTGCAACTCAGTTAAAGAAAGAAAGGCATCTATGGTGGAGGATGATTGGAGGAAGCTGAGGCCTCACTTTGAGGACACTCACTTCAGTACTCCATCTCAACACCAGCCTTTTACTTTGCAAAGACACACCAAAGGTAGAGATTCCCTATGGTGGAGACCCTATGATACCTTTAGGGGGAGGGATTGCTTAGTGGACCATGAGACAGGGGGTAACCATGCCAGTGCTGGTTCTTCCTTATATGGCCACTTAGGCAATATAGGCTTACCTGGTCAAGGACAGCCTTATCTCCCTTCGTTTGGGGGCGGGGTTGTGTAGGAAGGTGAATATCTGACTATGGTTACCCCCAACTTTTTGCCTAGTGTCTAGCTGGTTTTTGGACTTAGTTGGCCTGAGATCCTGCCATTCAGGGTCTCAGGATGTCTGCTCTCTCTTTAAAATTGACTCCATGTACCCTAGGTACATACACAATTGGTAAGGATCACCTTATTGGACCCTGTACAGTGTACCCTAGGTACCCAGGGCATAGGTGTACCCTAGGCCTCCCAGGGGCTGCAGCATGTATTATGCCACCCCTGGTCTGGCCTTCCAATCAGACACAACTGGCTGATCACTCAGCTGGGGCTAGGTCGTGTAATCACCCCTTGCTTAGATATAGTATACCTATATCTACCCTTAAAATAGACACATGTGTACCTATCAGCCACTCCTATGGCAGGCCTTAACAATCCTGGAGGCAGAGTGCTTGGTAACATGTGAGATGGTGCTCTAGCATGAGCTGAGCCTGTCTGCAGCTTTCGGAACCATGTCCTTACCATATACTCTTAAAGTGCCTTATAATCTTAAACGGTTATGGTAACTATGGTTTGGCTTTATCAAAACATGTCGTGTAAGGTGTCTAACACTTTGGAATAATACCCCCATACCATTTCTGGTGATGAGGATATTATTCCCCCCTTCTAGAGGGAGAGACATGTGGTACTGTAAATTTCGGAACCATGTTGGAGGCATGGTCCCACCATGCCGATTTTGGTATCAGCGAACCGCAAATGACTAATGCGGTATGTATGAGTGTTTTCGCCATGTTTCACCGATGAATTCACCGTGTATACGATACTACATATCGAACCCTCGGGTTCCATTTTAAAACGGTAACCATTCTGTGGTTGCCCTCACATAGGCAGCGGTTTAAGGCCATTCCTAGGCCTAAAGGACACGCACACCTTCTGTGCCTTCTTTGTGACCTGTGCAACCTGACTCCACTGCCCGAGGCCAGTCCTGTTTGGCCGGTTCCTTTTACTGCGGCCAAATGGGATTAGCATCGGAGCTTGACACACCATAAAGTCGTTCTTCCCACACGAACCCTGGCTAATCTCTTTCACACCTGACTCTGTTTCCTACTTTATGGCTTGCTTTACGAGGAGGAGGTGCCCGTTTTATTGGGGTCCGCTGATATCTGATGAGGGTTCTGAGCCTCGCTGGGTAAATAATTGTGGGCTGACCGAGCTGAAATGTGGGATTATCATCATGACTTTGCTGTTTCTTTGAAGCGAAAATATGTGAATGACCACTTGTAAAATGGGGGCGGTGTTGCCCAGAGCGTAATATTTTGTATATAAGAAAAGACTGGTTTTTGGTTGGGAGCAGTCTCCTGAGAACATACACCGTGCTGTACTTCTCGGATACCTGTGATTGGTCTGAAGCCAATAAATACGATCTTTGACTTCACCTAGAAGACTCTGTGTTTTTGTGGTCTGAGACAGGAAGAACTCGAAGTCTTCGGGTGTGTTCCCCGGCACCGCTGGGTTGGTTCTGAAAAACCCAGTACTTCAGTTGGCGCCCAACGTGGGGCGATTTCAGCGGTACCGGTCCAAGCCAGAGGTTTGTGAGGAGCTTCGTGTGAAAATTCTGGAGGAAGGCCGCCACTTCATCGACCCCTGTATGTCGACGTGGTCCGAAAGTCTTTGCTGCGAGGTTCTCCGCGTCCCAACGGCTACAAAGGACTGCTGCCCTGACTATCGCCCTGTTTTGGACCCTTGATTATTTGGTAGAGCGAAACGATTTAACGAGTCTTCTGGTGACGTCATCGATACCTCAGTTAAGTATAAGTGGAGCGTCTCCCAGTTCTTAGTTTGGTTCTTAGTTTGGTATCCCTTCGGGATCGCTTTGATTTGGAACTTGCAAGTGCCAAAGCCGAAGGACTCGTGTATTCACGAGACTATCGTATTCGATAATCCTTTGAAGTTTGAAACTAGACTAGTGAGCGACGATGCCTGGTTCTAGTATATTTGGGAATTTGTTTTGTTTGGGTTGTAATAGGGACTCCCGATTAGAGGATTCGTGTCCTGTTCCTCCAATTGGAACTCCAACGTATGAGCTTTATGTGAAACATGGCATGGGCCCCATTGCGTATAATGAAGTATGGATCCGATACACCAGGAAGGATAGTGTTTTAAAATGGCCCCAAAATGGTAGTTTTGACACAGAAATCCTAGATAACTTAGAAGTTAAATTATTTAAATAGAAAGCCCGGCCGGTGATGTTTGATTCTTTCCGCCTATGGCGAAAGGAAGCCAAACAGAAAGAAATTAAATTAGCAAAGAAAAATAAAAGAGAGAAAGGTATGTCGATAATGCAAGCAGCTTTGCAGTTTAAAGATAATGAAGAAGAACAAATGAATGAGCAGTTGCGCAGGCAACGTGAATTAGTGATTGATAAATGCTACCCAGTTTTGCCACCCCTTCAGCAAGATGCGTCAAAAGAAAAGGAGAAAGATCCCCTAATGTCACACTTGCTGAGTTCGCCACCCCCGTATGCGCAGAGTGCTCCAGCGCCTCCGCAACCTTTAAATGTACGGCCTCCAGTTAATTTGCCGCAAGCTTTCCCGCAGCCGCCAGCTCCTCCTCAGCCGGCTCCTATGCCTACGGCGCAGCCCCCTCAAGGGCCGCCGGTTTCGCTACCTATCTCTTCTGCGCTTCCTGCGACTTTACCTAGTACATCAGCTGCCTCCCTCGGCGCTCTTCCTGATACGACCCCTGTACCTGTATCTGCACCAGTTTTTCTTCCCTCTGTCTTTCCCCCTGTTCTTGCCTCAACTTCCCCTTCTACACGACAACGAATAGCTAGTCACTAGTTTTATATCGCCTCTCTTTGGGTCATCTAGTACGACCCCTGGCTCACAACGTAAGCAGTTGCGTAGTCAGCTGCCTGGTTCTGAAGAAAAAGAAGTATTAGACCGCATGGCACATAAATGGATTGTTTATCCTTCAAGATATGATGTAAGGTCTGTTGTAAATGTTTTTCATCAATGGGAAGCACCAAAACAGAGATACGTTTTTGAGAAAATGAGTGAATTCCTCTGTGAGGAATTGAAAGATCATGGTTTAGACTTAAGCCCGCAGGAGTTGTGTCATGTACGGTTTGATTTTGAAAAAGGTATGATTGTGGGCCCCGATGTTGAGAAAGCAGTTGCGACTTTATTGTCTTTTAGGATCGAGGGTCCTTCTCAGTCACTGTTTGAACATGACTCCTCTGATAGGAAGGTTAAACAATACCCCATGAGAGAAGTCCCTCCAGTATGGAAGGACGCTGTTGCAGCTGATGCCACTCGAGGTATCGCTGTTATGCCAGCACATTTTCAGCGTGTTTGGGTACATGTTCCTTGGAAGCTATCAGAGGTTTTAGCCCTTAAGCAGACATTGCCTGACCCCCGTAAAAACCCTGCAGGATATTATAAAGAGTTATCACAGACTGCAGAATCGTGTGTCATGAACCTAGCTGACATAGATATGTTGTTCGGGAATGTTGTTCCGCAGTCTCTGTGGGGGTTGATTCTTAATACAGATCATGTTGCAGAACTAGGTGGCACATGGGCTAATATCATTGCTACAGACACTAGACAAGTTGGTGGTGCGAAACCTGAGCCCTTAGTAGCAGAACTCCCTGGTAGAATTATTACCTACATGAAGACTTTAATGCCGGCGATGCGTGTGAATTGGGATAAATTATCCGCATGCAAACAAAAGAAAGACGAAACAGTGTCTGATTTCTTCACCAGGTTTGAAGAAACATTTATCGACCACAGTGGTCAAGACATGAGTACGGAAGGTGGTCAACGGTTATTTGTTGATAAATTTGTGCATAATTTGCTTCCCGAGTTGTGTAAGAAATTAAAAGATTCAGAGAGTTCTTGGGCTGTTTCCTCATCAGCGCAAATACTGGCTACTGCACAGTATTACGAAAATAGGGATAAAGATGAGAAGGATAGAGCAGACAAGAAGACAAAAGAATTAAAGACGAAGGTTCTTTTACAGCAGGCTTACCCGCCACGTGGAGATCAGAATAACTACAAGCAAGGTCAGAGTAACTATCAACAACCCCAACAGTTTCAGAGTAACTCGCAAAAGTTTGGGTATTCCCAACCGCGTGTTCCTGTGGGTCCCAATCAGTGTTCGTATTGCAAACAAGAAGGTCATTTTAAGTATAGTTGTCCTATATTGTTGCAGCGCACGAATAATGCTTATGGCGCGAGAGGTAGAGGTGGTCAGCAAGCTCCCAGAGGTAGAGGGCGTGGGAATGTTCCCCAGAACGCACGTCCTCTTCCGCCTCAAAATACGATGAACAGTTTTGATCAGCAGGCCAATGTAACTGGTGGGACAGCTCAGTACTATAATAATGACTATTATGCAGAAGATGGAAATGCGGAAGGTAAGGATTACTAGGACAGCCGTAGACAAAGAGAGGGAGTTGTTTCAGTGCCAGTGGATCAGAGTGGACCGTATGTTAAGGTGACTACGGCGGGTGTGTCAGAGCCTTTTCTGTTGGATACTGGTGCTGCAAAGAGTTCAATTATGCACTCAAAACTCCCTGGCGCGCCTTTGTCTGGCGAAATGAATGTTTCAGTAGGCTTTTCTAGCGCCCCGGTTAGGAACCCGATCTCTAGTCCTATGCCCCTTTCTGTTGGACCTTGTGAGCTGAAAGCACCCCTTATCCTAACGACAGGATGTGGTGAAAACCTGTTGGATTTGTTAAAGAGACACATGCAACGTTATATTGTTCCCCCTCGGGAGTACAACTTACACTGGGTAGGGAAGTGATTTCTCCCATGTATTTGTCAAAGAATAAACTGCCAGCTGAATTGTCTTCTCTTCCGGATGTCCTTCGGGCTACTGGTCCTAACGATGTGGGTCTCTTGGAAATACCGCCATATGTGGTCACTTTGAAAGCCAATGTTAAATTGCCACGCATTCCCCAGTACAAGATCTCTAATGAAGGTGAGAAAGCGTTGTTAGCAATCATCTATGACTTAATTGAAAAGGATGTAATCGAAGAGACAAGAGGCAACGTTTGCAATAGTCCTGTTTTGCCTGTTTTAAAACGTACTGACCCCTCTCAGCCACCTGTTTACAGGTTTGTGATCGATCTTAGAGAGGTCAATAAGATAGTTGTGCCACAGTTTCCAGTTGTCCCTGATATAACTGCCTTGTTAACTATGATCCCAGCTTCCGCTGCTTGGTTCTCAGTGATTGATTTAAAGAATACTTTCTTTAGCATTCCGATTGCAGAGGAAAGCAGGGATATTTTTGGTTTTAGTTTAGGAGGTCGCAGCTTCCGCTTTAAACGCGCTCCACAGGGCTACTGTGAAAGTCCATCAATATACAGTCAGGCTTTAAAAGCGCAGCTTGATGCAATTGTTCTACCTAGTGGTGCCACCCTTATTCAGTATGTTGACGATTTACTAATCTCCGCGGATACTGAGGAGATTTGTAAAGAAGCTACATTGTTATTGTTGCGTCATTTGTCTGCCTTTCATCACAAAGTGTCTCTCTCAAAACTGCAATATTGTCGACAAGAAGTGACCTACTTAGGTCATCTCTTGTCGAAGGAGGGAAGGAAACTGACCCCAGAAAGAATTCAGGCCATTGCACAATTGAGCGTGCCAAGAACACAGAGAGAAGTGCGTGCTTTCTTGGGTATTACTTCATACTGTAGGCAGTGGATCCCGAGTTTTTCTTTGCTGGCAAAACCTTTAATAGCATTGACATTTAAAGATACACCGAATCCCGTCCCTTGGTCTAAAGAGTGTCAGAAAAGTTTTTCGGAATTACGTAAGGCATTATGTTCGGCTCCTGTGTTGGGTACCCCCGACTACAGTAAACCTTTTACATTGTATGTTCACGAGAAAGAAGGTTGCGCGTTGTCAGTGCTGACACAGTCTTTTGGAGACAGACAGCGTCCGTGCGCGTATTTTTCGTCGACTTTGGATCCAGTAGCTAAGGCATTGCCAAGTTGCTTGAGAGCCACAGCGGCAGCAGCTGTGTCTATTCGACAGTCTGCTGGGTTAGTAATGAATAACACGTTGATTGTAATGGTTCCACATGCAGTGGACACATTGTTAAACAGGACCAAGACACAGCACTTAACTAGTGCTCGATTGTCATGGTACGAGTTGACACTGCTAGCGAGTCATGTGCACATAAAGAGGTGCAATACGTTGAATCCAGCTACATTATTACCGATTTCAGCAGACACAGATGAGATTGAACAGCATGATTGTCTGTTCAGAACAGAAGAAGAAACAAAAGGGAGAGTGGATCTTAAAGATACTCCCCTGGTTGAGTGTGATGGTACCTTATGGGTGGATGGTTCGTGCTTCAAGCTTCCGAATGGTGATACGACTGCTGCATATGCTATCACGACTTTGCACACGATTGTTGAAACTGCACGTATATCACATAATTCGGCTCAATCAGCAGAATTAATTGCACTTACAAGAGCATGCGTGTTGTCGAAAGGAATGAAAGTGAACATATATACTGACAGTCAGTATGCCTTTGGCGTGGCCCACAGTTTTGGGCGCTTGTGGAAAGAACGTGGGTTCCTGACTTCGCATGGAACTAAGATTCAGAATGGTCAGTTGGTGAATGATCTCCTTGAATCACTGACCTTGCCATTACAAGTCGCGATTGTGAAATGCAGTGCACACAAGAAGGTTATTGATGATGTTGGTCGTGGTAATGCATTTGCTGACGAAATCGCGAAAGAAACAGCAAAAGATGTGACGAATCGAATGTATGTTGCAGGCCCTGCAAGATGGGTTGGTGATGTTGGAATGTGTGAAGACACGAAAGAGAGTGTGAAGTCCCTTCAAGCTGAAGCCACAGAGAAAGAATTGAGCATGTGGAAAGAATGTAAGGGTAAATTGGATGAAAATGGTTGTTGGATTGATTTGTCAGAGCACAGGCGATGGTTGTTACCTGATGCATATGTGCTTCCAGTGGTTACGATGGCACATGGAATGGCGCATATCAGTGTGAAAGGGATTTGTAAGTTGTTGGCTCCAGTAGGGCAGAATGCTGGAATTCCCAAGTGTGCAGAGAATGTGGTCCAAAATTGCATGGTATGTTTGAAATACAACCCTGGTAGGGGAACCCCAACTCCAGCTGGTCATTTTGCGCCTTCAACGTATCCGTTCGAGGTTTTGCAGCTAGATTTCATCCACATGGAAAGGTGCAACAATTTGAAATATGTACTTGTTGTTGTTTGCGCTTTTTCAAGGTGGATAGAAGCATATCCCCTAAAAGACAATACTGCCTTATCCACAGCTAAAGCCCTTGTCAAGGAATTCTTCCCTAGGTTTGGAATGCCGAGAATGGTCTGGAGTGATAATGGGAGTGAATTTGTGGGTCGAGTGATGAAGAATGTATGTGAGGGACTAGGTATTAAGCAAAGATTTCACGCTGCAAATCACCCCCAATCAGCTGGACTAGTAGAGTGCTATAATGGCACATTGAAGCTCAAATTAGCCAAGATCCAAGCGAGTTCTGGTCTTAAATGGCCTGACGCTCTGCCCTTAGCACTCCTATCAACAAGAATGACTGTGCATTCACGAGTGGGACTTAGTCCGTATGAGATTGTGTTTGGCCGTCCGGCCAATATATGGGGAGTGCCAAGGCCGACAAAATTCAGTGAGATCGAACATCCAGTACTGCTTGATTATCTGTATGAATTGACGGCTAAATTGCGTGTCTAACACCAACAGGTCCACAATACTCTGCCTCAGGCCTCCAGGACATCCTATCAATCCTGGATCGTGGGTGCTGGTCAAAAATTTCAAAAGGACGTAAAATGATGAGCCCCGTTGGACCGGCCCCCATCTCGTCCTTCTCTCAACAAGATCAGCTGTCCGAGTGAAAGGGAAAAAGAACTGGATTCACGGCGTGCATTGTAAGAGGGTTCCTTTGCCTCTGCCATATGACCGGTGGGTCCAGGAGGGTATCGCTGATTCTGAAACTGACACTGTGCCCCGTTCCGTGCCATTTAGCGATGCACGTGTAAAAGGAGCAATCTCAGAACAAGAAAATGACGACATTCTGCAAGAAGCTGTGCCACCATCAAATCGATTGGACACCACAGAGCCTGAACTCTTGTTTCAAGACCAGACAGTACCTACAAGAAGCCGCTACAATTTGAGGCCGAGAACTATGGACAAATAAAAATTCTTTTTTTTTTTATATATATTTTTTTTTTTTGAGAAGTGCAGCTCTCTCTTCCGTCTGAGAAACTTTCTTATTTTTGCTTTTTCGAACCACCATCCGGGTTCAGCTGTAGGGTCACGGTGCCAAGACTTTGGGGTACAAGCCGGAGACATTAGGTCAACGGTTCTGGTTGGTCTAGGGCGTTCCCTGGGCTGACAAGTGTACTCCTTAGCAGAAGACACTCATCCGCCGCGAACAGCACGATTAGAGGATGGAGTTTTTCGAGATGAAGAGACCCGTTGAGGAAATACATTTTAAGAGCAGAATATGTAAAATAATGAATAGCAAAGGTTTTGTAATATTATGCCTGTTTGTACTATTTAGTATGGTGATGTTTTCTGTAGGTTATGTATCATTGTCTTTTCAAGTGTCATTTGCACCCACTATACAGCCCATACCTCCTCCTACTGTTTCCTCACACTCTTTCCACCCTCTGCCTGAACACGAACAAGCTAGAGGTTCTGAGTACGTAAACAATTTGTTTATTCAACTTCTGCACCAGCACCAACTAGTTATGAATACGACAAATTGCTGGGTGTGTGGTTTGATGCCACACACCATTAATAAGGGTATCCCATATCTAGTGCTGCCGTTTAGCTATAATGGGTCATCATGGGCATTCCAGACTATGTTTCTTTTTGCACTTGAAACCTACTCCCCGCGACCACCGCGTTCCACTAGACCTAGTACGAACAATAAGGCCTTGATGAAAGGAGTTGCTGATATGAGCAGAGATATCGATGCATATTCATCTATTCCCAAGGATGAGTTGCGAGCTTATGTAGGTTGGAACGCGACGGGGTATAGCATTAGTCTGGGCGAGAAACAGCGTAAAAGTTCATCCCCAATTTGGGTCGTACCCCACATAGGTCGTTTCTGTTTACAAGGCAATGGTCAGAATCCAAGAGCTCAACTAGGGAAGAGTGCCTGTACTGAAACGTACATTTTTCCATCACAGTTTTCCCCTGCGTTTCTGGCTGCCAAGGGTACATACTTTATTTGTAATGACTGAGCATATACATGGTTGCCCCCTGATTTCTCGGGCACATGTTATGTTGCAAATTTGCTGCCGCCGACGTTTACTGCTGCCTCTGATTATCACAAGACCAGAGTTGTGAGAGGCGTTGCTAGTCAGGAGGATTCTGCCGGTCAGGAAGCGGGAGACTTCTTCTTGGGTTTCCTGCCGTTTTGGAGACCAATGGTCAATAGTAGGAACCTGAGACAACTGACTCGTGTAGTTGAATCCACTGTTAATGTAACGGCTGGTGCCCTTGGTAATTTGACAGCTGAGCTCCAAGCGGATCGCCTCATGACGTTGCAGAACCGTATGGTTCTAGATGTAATACTTGCAGACCGTGGTGGGGTATGTAAGGTTATCCAATCAAGTTGCTGTATTTTCATATCAGATAACGCTCCGACAGTCTATCAAGCCATCTCCAAACTGCATAAGATTTCCGAATCTATTCACGTGGATAAAGGAGATTGGTCGATGATGGGGTGGTTCTGGGGACTGATATCAGCTTGGGGATGGAAGATTCTAATAGCCACTGGGATGATCTTAGCCATTCTTTTCCTGTTCTGTCTATGTGTACAGTGTGCTCCTGTGATGTGTAGCCTCTGTGTTACATCATGTGTAAGGAAACCTGTATCATGGGACGAGCTGAGCAATAAGATGATGCTACAGCAACATCTCCATGGCCTTTTCAATATAGACTTGGACTCAGATTAGTATGAGTATAGTTATTGCCTATGTAAGGGCAAAAGGAGGGTCTGTGGTACTGTAAATTTCGGAACCATGTTGGAGGCATGGTCCCACCATGCCGATTTTGGTATCAGCGAACCGCAAATGACTAATGCGGTATGTATGAGTGTTTTCGCCATGTTTCACCGATGAATTCACCGTGTATACGATACTACATATCGAAACCTCGGGTTCCATTTTAAAACGGTAACCATTCTGTGGTTGCCCTCACATAGGCAGCGGTTTAAGGCCATTCCTAGGCATAAAGGACACGCACACCTTCTGTGCCTTCTTTATGACCTGTGCAACCTGACTCCACTGCCCAAGGTCAGTCCTGTTTGGCCGGTTCCTTTTACTGTGGCCAAATGGGATTAGCATCGGAGCTTGACACACCATAAAGTCGTTCTTCCCACACGAACCCTGACTAATCCCTTTCACACCTGACTCTGTTTCCTACTTTATGGCTTGCTTTATGAGGAGGAGGTGCCCGTTTTATTGGGGTCCGCTGATATCTGATGAGGGTTCTGAGCCTCGCTGGGTAAATAATTGTGGGCTGACCGAGCTGAAATGTGGGATTATCATCATGACTTTGCTGTTTCTTTGAAGCGAAAATATGTGAATGACCACTTGTAAAATGGGGGCGGTGTTGCCCAGAGCGTAATATTTTGTATATAAGAAAAGACTGGTTTTTGGTTGGGAGCAGTCTCCTGAGAACATACACCGTGCTGTACTTCTCGGATACCTGTGATTGGTCTGCAGCCAATAAATACGATCTTTGACTTCACCTAGAAGACTCTGTGTTTCTGTGGTCTGAGACAGGAAGAACTCGAAGTCTTCGGGTGTGTTCCCTGGCACCGCTGGGTTGGTTCTGAAAAACCCAGTACTTCAGTCATGTTAAAATCCTACTTTGCTGTTTAACTCTAACCAAAGCCTCAGCATCACAAAATGGATGCTGCTGCCACAGACACGAGTCTGACCTCCTGCTGCTGGGAGTGATCCCGGCAAGGGAGGCTTGGACAATAGGTTTCCTACTTGGGGAGGTGCTAGCACCTCCCCAGACAGACTTTAGTGTATTGGGGCAGGGAGGGCTGAAAGAAATGAGACATGCCTGGGGCACACAAGGTGTCCCATGCATAGTCCAGTTCAAACCGGTGCTGGGGTACTCCAGCCCCAGTCCTGGCGCGAAACTGGACAAAGGGAAGGGGGTGTAACCACCCCCCTCCCAGGTCCCACCCATAAGGCGTGACCTAGCAGGCAACCCAGCCCCCCAGATTAGTATAAGTGTGGTAGCTGGGCCCCAGGAGATTAGATTATCCTGAACCTGCAACTTGAACAGAAACTCTGGACCTTCGACATTCGACGAAAGAAGAAGACTGAAGAATCTCCCTTGTGGCCAAGGAGTGGCCACCCTGTGCGAACAGGCACCATCAAGAGACTTACCCTTTGCTTTGCTGAAGTTCTACGAGGGACCGACTGCAGAGCCTGACCAGAGCCTTGACTTCCAGACTTCTCCAACCCTGATCCACATCCACAGCCGAGCTGAGATCTGTGGAGGCGACGAGAGACGTGGGACCGGCTACCTGGGAAAAGTGGCGAGTATCTTCCAGCGCAGCTTCTGAGGCACCCTCGAAGTTGTGCACCAGGGATTGAGAAGCCCCAACCGCAAGCACCATCTGCACCGAAGATCAGCCCCCCACACTCCACGAGTCCTGCGTGGGGCCCTTCTGCATTTTCCTGCTTGCCGCGTCTGTCCGGTTGCTTGCCCGTTGGCTAGCAACCTTTGCGACGACACACCTTTGATTTTCCACTGCTGGTTTGGCTCCTCCAGACTGGCTCCTGCTCCTCTGCAAAAGAGAAGCACCCCAGACCTTCCTGGTCTGCACCAGAAGCAAGTCCTCCATTCTTCGTGGGTTCCGCTTGCCAAGGCTTGGTGAGTCCTAGTTCGACTTCGACGCCGCCGACAGCAAGAGCATTCGTGGGACAGCTCGCCTCCTGGTCCTGGTCATCCTCGATGTCTCCTGGTACCCGTGGCTGCTGCGACAAGCTTCACCTCTTCACCTGCATCTTCACGACATCGCCTGGTTCCTTCCTGGTTCCACGTGGTCACTGGCTAGTGACCCAGACTCTATCCCTTCTGCTTGCAGGTATCCTTCCTTCTTGATACCGGCCTTGGGATCCACCGGGCACTCTTCACTGACTGCCTGTCAGCAACTTTCCTTCAGGCATCTATAGAAGTCCCCGACGAAACCCGACGCAAGTTCACACCTATGCACCCGCAGCCCGTGGGCTAGGTAACTTGGGTACTCCGGTGCTCACAAGGGTATTGACTATCCTAGGGTCTAGTTTCCGAGTCTCGACTTTCTAGCTATACCAGAAGTGTCCTAAAACTGCTTAATTCTGAACTGTACTATTTCTATCGATTATACGCATTACGCGTGAGTGTTTCCACTCTGCACCTGAATCCCGTGGGCCTCCCACTTCCTAACCTTGGGTAGTATAGTGTAGCCCCAGCAATTCCCTAGGCCTAGGCCTATCCTATTTCCGTGACAGTGGTCCTTATACCACTTACTTAGTATATGGTTTGCGTGGCCCCTAGGGCCTAACTGTATTACTTACCTGTGTGACTTAATGTATGCTTGAATAAGACTGTGTTGTACTTACCTCGAATCTCATAAAGAGTGCTGAGGGTTTGACTAGAATAAATACACTTTATCTTATATATATATATCTGTTGTGGTGTCCTTTCATTTGGTATTCAAGGGATTATATATGGTATAACAGCTGGCTTCACATGCCATTCAGAGTTTAGCCTAAGACTGCTCTTGTCCATGCTACCACTAGGATAGCTGGTCTATAAGGTTGACTTTACAACCAATCACCATAAGGCTTGTTTGGACTGATACAAGGTGTACACTAGAATTAGTGACATCATATATCAGGCCAACTTCTCACATCCGTCACAACATTTCTCTCCGAGCAGATTATGTTCCAGGCGCCCACAACGTGTTGGCAGATTCTCTGAGCAGAAGACAGGCAGCATGCCACGGGTGGGAGCTGGATCAACTCGTTCTCAGCAGCATATTTGCTCAATGGGGCACCCCTCTTCTGGACCTCTTCGCCATCCAGCAAAACACCAAATGCCAACACTTTGCAAGCTGGCATCCCCAACAAGGGTCTCTGGGGAATGCCTTTTCGATCGCATGGTGCAACGTCTTTGCGTACGCCTTTCCGCCGTTTCCCCTAATTCCCAGGGTGCTACGGAAGATGAAAGCGGAGCCCTGCACTCTCATATTGATAGCTCCAGCTTGGCCACGCCAACACTGGTTCACGGAACTTCACCTCCTTTCCCTGGAACCTCCAATCAAATTGAAGCCGTTTTCATCTCTAACGCTCAACAATCAGCAAGTTCAGCATCCGGATCCAGCATCTCTCAAGTTATCAGCATGGCTCCTGAGTTCAGAGAGTTTCAGGGCTTAGACATTCCTCCGGATTGCAGACAAATTCTAGCTCGAGCTCGAGCAGATAGTACCAACAAAACGTATTCATTAAAATGGAAGAGATTCTGTATCTGGTGCAAAACAAACAGGTTACACCCTCTTTCTTCCACCCCGGAACAAATCTTGCCGTACCTCCTGCACCTGGCAAAATCTGGTCTTGCTCATGCCTCCATTAAAGTTCACCTAGCAGCAATATCACGCTTCAGGAGATCCTCTACAGGTCCATCTTTGTGGTCTAATAGACTTATTAAGCAATTCCTTAAAGGACTGTTTAGAACATTTCCTCCAGTAAAGCCTGTACCACCGGCTTGGCATCTCAACACGGTTCTGGCTCAACTAATGAAACACCCGTTTGAGCCAATACACAGAGCAGACCTTAAGTATGTATCCTGGAATATTGCGCAACTGCTGGCCCTTACATCGGCAAGGCGAGTGGGGGAACTCCAGGCGTTCTCAATCCAAGACCCGTTCCTTCAGTTCAAACAGGATAGGGTCATTCTTCGCACAAATCCGAAGTTTATTCCTAAAGTTCCATCTCAGTTCCATCTTAACGAACCTATCGTGCTACGTTCATTATTCCCGAATCCACAAACAGTGGCGGAGAAAACTCTACACTCATTGGACATTAAGCGCTGCCTAAAGTTTTACATTGATAGAACGAAAGCATTTCGTAAGTCTAATCTACTCTTCGTAGCGTACAGTAGGCCTAGAAAAGGGCTACCGCTCACCAAACAGAGTATCTCCCGCTGGATTTCTTCAGCCATCACCTTCTGTCACCAGCAGGCAGGACATCCACTGCGATCAACAGTTCTTGCCCATTCCACAAGGGCAATGTCTACTTCCATGGCACTGTTTGCAGGGGTGCCCATTGTGGACATTTGTAGAGCGGCCACATGGAAGACGCCGCATACATTCACCAAGCATTACTGCCTGGACACGGACATCATGAAGGATGCTGCAATGGGTCAAGCGGTACTCCGTCATCTTTTACAGTAGAGGTGAGCCCTTCCTTTCATCCCACCATCCTTGCCTCTTTACGCACATTTCGCACTGTAATGTATACATTGGCTGAGTCATTGTTTCTTGTGCTTTTATCTTTCACATGGATATGTTATTATCTAGTGAATGTATATTTACTGTACCTTTCGAAATGTGCTTATTATTGCTTACTACTCTGATTCTGGCATGTGAATCTATGAAAGATACCCTAATACTGGATAAGGAACGCGTTACTTACCTGTAACTGTGGTTATCCAGTATTGGTATCTTTCATAGATTCACATGCAACCCACCCACCTCCCCTGGAAGGGCTCTCTTGGATCTCTCAGTGATACAACTACTTAGCACTGTGCTTACGAAAATCTGAGGGACTAGAGCTCCTTCCAGGAAGGTTCTAGAGGGTGGTGCTTGCTGATTGGCTACTGGCCAAACTTTGGTCCTTTTTACATAAGGACGTGGATAGCTTACTATGCTAAGGCCTTTTGGGGCCCGTTACTATATATGTCTACTAAGACATTGCTTTGTTATTTACCGGTGACTCCCATCCCGGCGACGGAGAATGATTCAGGCATGTGAATCTATGAAAGATACCAATACTGGATAACCGCAGTTACAGGTAAGTAACGCGTTCCTTCTCCACTGTACAGTAGCCCCTGAAAGCTACTACCTTGAAGGCATCCCAGAACAGAGTGGGGGGCAAGTCATCTACCTCGTTTTCCTAAAAGTATTTTCCTATAGATTCTCAAGGGGCCTGTTGCTCCCTGTCCCCTTCTCTGTTGGTAATTTCTCTCCCACAGGACCCATGCATGATCCTAGAGTGCTAAAGTGCCCTGCTCAGTGGCCTCAAGAAAGAATTGGGACCCCCACATCAAGTCGATACTAAAGTAGGACCAATGGACATGGGAGAAAAAAGTGAAGTCCTGTTGCCCTGGATGTTGCACCCTTCAGAGGTCCACTGCCATCAGATTGGCCTGGCGGTGCATCAGCTCCCGGAGGAAGGCTCCTTGCATGTATCTATTCCTGAGGGTGCCTATCCAACTATACATCTGGAGTCAGATTTAAACCTTCCAGCCCAGAGGAGGTGCTCCGGTGCCCACTTTTTGACCTTATATACCAAGCTCCGTATTTACGGCGCTTGTCCCTGGTTCAGAACATAGACGTTGAGTATAGCCAGTGTATGCTTCCGTACCTTCCCTCTACATTTATATATATATATATATATATATATATATATATATATATATATATATATATATATATATAGTGCCCTTCCAGTGTATCGCTCTTGACTCTCAGAAGTTTGAAGGCACAGCCCTTATGTATGCCTATTATCACCCCTCTCCTCCTAGCGGACGACGCTGTGAAATATTGGGTGAGGTAGAGCCGATGTCTCATACAGTGCATGTCCCGGGATCTCAAGTGCATCTCCTGGAGTGCACATTATATCTGGGAGCAGCCCTATGACTTCCCTCCAGATTGTATGCCTCTTATTGGGGGAGATCAGCCCCATCACATTCCATGTAAGTATCCAAACCCATCTACTCCACTGGAACGAGCCTTACATTCTCTTGATATCAAGAGATGTCTAAAATTCTATCTTCAAAAGACAAAGAGCCTTAGGAAGTTGTTTGTGGCTTATGGCTACTCTGGGGAATGCAGTAACAAACTCCACTATTGCCAGATGGATAGCATCAACAATCCATTTCTGCCATGATAAAGCTCGCAGGCCATTGTTAAGGAAAGCCAAGGCCCATTCCACAAGAACAGTAGCAGCGTCTACAGCATAGTTTGCTGGGGTGACTCTTGAGAATATCTGCCATGCTGCGACATGGAATAATGTCCACACGTTCACGAGACATTACTGCCTCCAATCTACGCATCAAGACGATGCAGCAGTCGGACAAGCTGTTCTACGACATCTTTTTCTTTGAGGCCGTTTCAGGTACCTTTTCTGCTTTTCAAATGTTATATATATATATATATATATATATATATATATATATATATATATATATATATATATATATATATAGAATGTTATTACACTGCACGTTGCTTTTCCCTGTGTAGCTTCCATGTTTTGAATCTTAGGGTTGGTTTTTTCTTATACATCTTGCTAACAAGTTGTGGATGCAATTGGGAGTGTATCAGCACTAGTCTCCCACCATCCGCAAACGACTGTATACTTGGTATACTGCTTGCTATTCTGATTCAGGCATGTGAATCTATGAAAGATACCCCAATTCTGGATAAGAAAACAAGTTACTTACCTGTAACTACAGTTATCCAGTATTGGTATCTTTCATAGATTCACATGCACCCACCCTTCTCCCCGTAGAGTCAGTTCTCTATGTTTTGGGACATTTACTTCCTTCTTGTGCTAGGAAAATCTGAGGAGAACTGGCTCTGCTGAGAGGGTTCTAGAAGGGTGCTGATGTCTGATTGGTTGGTACCAGTTCTTTGGTTCTTTTTGCATAATGAGGTAGATAGGCTGCTAAGATCTAGGCCTTAGGCATTTTCTTTGGGCCTACTAATACTACTAACACTTTTGGCACTACTTTTTTATTTACCGTGGGACTCCCACCTCGGCGACGGGGAATGATTCAGGCATGAGAATCTATGAAAGATACCAATACTGGATAACTGTAGTTACAGGTAAGTAACTTGTTTTTTTCCCCCACAATTTAAAAGGCACCATGGCCCCCGGTCTGTAAAAAAATGCACCAAGTAGCCCAAAGCAACAGTTCAGGCTCAGCTAAGGCATTCATCCAATCTCTCCCCTCTTAGGTAAGCATGAAATATCTGTGTGTCTCTATCTGCCAGCTGGGAGATGCACCCAATGCCCTCCCCCATAAACATGCAGTGAAGAATATCATGCAAGACGAAACGGCCCGAGTTCTTGCCCCTTATACTTGGCTCCACGCCCTTCACCTCAGCGCCAGCCCTCATACTGTCCATCTTCCTCAGTGTCTGCTGTGGCTGTGTAGCCAAACATTTCACACGTGTACCTGTTGTGCCATGGCTTGTCATTGTCATTCCTTGGTCCCGACATCAGGCTAGTTACCTGGTCTGGAGTTTGGCTCTCAGCAGATTGTTTCCAGTGCAACTTGGGGCTACATAGAGGGCTGCAGAACCTCTTGCGCCTCCTCCACCATGCTGACTTTGTGGGTCCTGGCCCCCACCTGGGACCACAGCGCATAGGGGAACATCCATTGGTGCCGTTTTTCCACTGTCAGAGTTCTGCAGTCACCCGGGCTAGCCCAAAGCTGTCTATGCCTCTCACAAGTACACAATAAGTGCAACATTTCTTGACAGTATAACTGGCTTATCATTTTTCAGTACATAATACCTGTACTAGGCAGTCATTTGTACACTTCTAATCCATTAAAGCACAGAAAACATAAGAGAAAGGGCAGTAAGAGAAGAGGAATGAAAAGTTATGGTTGCTTTATAATTTTTCAGAGAGATCCTTTGGTCATGGGCTCCTCACCTCAAACTGGTGGGATTTCATCATATTTCAAAAATTCCAATCATTAAACCTTTAAGTTCTCATTTGGAGCAACAATTTGAACCTTCACTTATGTCCTTCATTAAACCTGAGTGGTTTCTTTCAACTCTACAAAGGAACTGTAAGGGTTCATCCTCTCGCTTTTCCCTGTATGACCTAGAATGTCCCAAATCATTTTCACGCTTCTGTCTTCATCTTCTTCCTGATCCAACGTATTGGCTAATGTTCAGGTCTGTAGACCTGCAGTGTTTGAGCTATACAATAACATGGTAAACATTGGTCCTTCTTAACCTGCCACACCAGCTGCACTTGTTGCCACAATAAAGTGATGTTGGATGTTTAAGTCAAATTAAATCAGCCAAGAGAGGCATCAACCTGATGTTATCCAAGTTCCAGATCTATCTTCTCAGCCAGCCATGCAGCTACAGGTGCATCTGTTGAATGTATGTTGTTACTTCGCAAACCATTAGTTTGCATGTTTTTATTACAATGTTTTTACTTAGTAAATGCCATTACTTCGCAAGTTTTTATTTTCCATGCTTTTAAAACGCAACTGCTTAGAAATAAACCAAAAAGGCTTTTACACCCCATTAAATTACTACGCATACCACTACAACGTTTATTAACAATACCCAAACCCTCTAACACTACACTACCCTACACTACTCAAACACCACTGTTTAGGAAGGCAAAAGTAAATATGGACGCTGTCACTGGGTCAGAAGATAATCAGGATGAGCATCACCCAACAAAGGAGGTTTATATTGCAAGGTTGTGAAATAATTTTATTCCATAACTATGTGCCCAAGGGAATTGATGGTTCAGAATTCTGCTTATTCTATTTTAAAAAAGCCCTTTGTCCCGTGTGCCATGCACTGACTTTATACATTGTGATGGCATTTTCATTATATCAGTGCTATGATAACAGTAGAGTTCAGGATATATTGCTTTCTTTCTTAATTTAGTTTCTGAGGAAGAATCTTGTGAATTGGTCTGGAAAATTTACTTGTTCAGTCTTCACTTGATTTAACAAAATGTCACTATAAATGAACTCAGATTCTATTTGCGGCCCGGTGCGTAGGTTATCCCTGAGGATCAAGGAATACACCCCTAATCTGGCATTCTGCTCTTGACCACATTGTGTAATTTTCAGGCCTATCAATCACTTCATCTCTTTGTGCCCCATTTCTCTTGTTTGCCTTGATTCTGAGCACATAATAAGTGCTTTATCAGTTAATGAAATTAGCATTTTCCAATCAGAATAAATCTACAAAATCTTGTCTGAGTCAAAATGTTATGGGCTGTCTGGGCAAGAAATCTGACTCACGCAGAAGTTGTTATTTTTACTCATGAAAGAATGTACTCGTGTGAAGATTTTCATGTGAGCAAATCTACTCATAGGTGCTGAAAGTAGGCAGGAAGTCATTCCAAGGCTGAACTACCTTGTGAGTTTGTGCACAACCGCAACAATATTTATTAAGGGCTTTACTCCAACTCCTGTCCTACCACTAGCCCCCTGATAAAAAAAAGGTCATAAATGTACGTCTGACAAGGGCACGAGTAAAGAAAATCCATAGTGAGAAACAAAAGTGAGAAACAGAATGTTTTAATGTATGAATCTGCACTTGCTGTGCAGATTTTCACATGACTAAATAGTTGTGTTTATATATTTGCTTATTCGAAAATTGAAATCAGAAAGATTTGCTAGTTGCACACCTGGACACCTGTAACTGTTAAAGGTTTCCAGGCCTGCTTCTATAAACATTTAATGAATTATGAAAGTCTTATCTCTGTACCAATGCAAGATCTGTAGTAGTCCTAAAAAGTGCACTATAGTTCAGTAAAATGACAAGTAAAAAATATTTTCAAGGTACATTATTTGCTGTCAAAATAAAGCTACTAATTGAATTCCATTCTGCAGCAAGTATTTACATAGAACAAAGGAGCATTTTTTGAGCACTGTAATAGCCACAAATTGTTTAATTTTCCAGATATGCGTAAACGTTTATTTTTTGATAGCAACACTTTATTAGTTTTATTATAAGTAGTCACATACATTACGAACCCTTGCAGAAGCTGTTTTATAGTGCTGTCGGTTGCCCTTATCCAGTCCACTTTGCCCCTTGGATTACACACAGTTGTAGTATCTAGTCAATAATACTCCCACCACTTCCTTCATATCTTCTAGTGTTTCCAGGGGCAGCCTCATGATAAATCAGTTCCTCCAATTTTGCTTAATGGTCCATGCCTGCACTCCACTCCTTCATCGTAAGGGCGTCTGGCGACTGCCACTATTAATCCAGGTCTCTTTTCACTAACAGTGTGCCTAGCCCCACCAAGGTTACGATGCTATCCACAGCGCAACCCTTGGTGCTGCCTCAAGGCTCTGGCCCGAGACTACTGATAAAGCAGTTAATACAGGCAGCCAGCACTTATGGATGATGGGACACTCCCAAACCCTGGGAGAAAAGTCATCAATATCCCCCCCACATCTAGTGCAGGCAGACCAGGAAGTTTGTAGACTCTCCACAAATGCTCAGGTTTGTAATAGGTGCAGTGAAGGTAATTCAGACAGTTGAACAAGACGTAGGCACCACGGCTAAGGCCCGTGGTGCCATACACACCTCCCTCCACTCCTCGTCGGCCTGGCCACCCCTCCCAAAATTCTGTTAAATGTGTCAGTGTACATGGGGAATGATTTTCCAGGGTTCCATAGGTCTGGGAGATGCCACCCCTGGCCATTGGGCTCATACGTAACCGTGCCTCCAAGGGACTGTATTCAAGCAGTTCAGCCAATGCCTCCGTATACCCGGGGAGCACGTGACCAATTTGGAGGTATCGAAATAGTTGTGATTTGTGAACAGAAAACTCTGTTTGAAAGTCCTGGAAAGATTTCATGTGATCGCCCACCCAGATGTTCCCCAATCGGGAAATCCTGGTGAAGCCCTTATAGCAATGCAAAGCGGTCTAGCTATACAGCATACACCAAAAGAAAGCGGGATTTCCAGTGTCACCCGCTGATTCCAACCTGTCCATCGTAGGGCAGCTTTCCATGTCAGAAAAGCTACCTTAGTGATCTCAGGGAGCGATAAGCATGGCCATAAGATTATCAAAGGTGACCAATGAAATCTTTACCCACAGGTGGGATCGACCCACCTCCGCACAGCCAGTCAGCCATTCACCACTTTAGTGTGTACTGCCCAAAAGTAAATGGGGATGTCAGTTATTGCAAGACCATCGTAAGGTAGATTACACACTCTTATCAAAGGAAATCCAGGGAGGTTTTTTGGCCCAGGGGAATTTCTGTGCTCGAGAGGCTATGGCAGGGAACCATCAATTGGGGATGAGGAAGTGGTAATTCTCGAGTACATATAGGAGTCATGGGAGGCCCATCATTTTGAATAGGGCCACCCTGCCCAACACATTGAGTGGCAATTTAGCCTAACTATCTAGATTGGTCTGGATCGTGTGGGTAAGAGGACGAAGATTAAGGGGCAGATTTACAAGCCCCGTGCGCCACTTTTGTGCCGCCGTTATGACACTTCTGTGACGCAGCGGCGGCGTAAAGCTAGCGCCATGCTGCCATGCTGCGGGGGATTTACAACGTGCCGCTTGAAGCAGGCGTAAGGTGTGACGCACCATGTGGAAGATAGGCCGGGTTGGCACAGTGCTCGAGTTCGTCGCACCCGCAACACAACTCCAGCACTGCGCCAACCTTACGCCTGCAGAGGCGACACGCCTCTGCCTATCCTTGTGCCATGGCGCGCCGCATTGTAAATGCAGCGCATCCGTGGTGGCGCAATGATGGCATTGCGTGTCACACGTTCCTTGGCGCATCCTTGCTGATTTGCAGGGATGCGCCAGGAAACGTAAATCTGCCCCTTGGACTCCAGGCTAGGTCAGGCTCCCATGTCATCTGGATCCCTAGTTGACGGAAGCTAAGGGTCCGGATTGGCAGGGCAGAGTGTCACCTTCCGTCATCTCTGTCTCCTCTAAGAGGGATCAATAGTGATTTGGACAAATTCACTGTCAGACCCGATGCCCCCGAGTGCATCAAGAATGGAAATGAAGCAGAGTCCAGTTTCTGCCAGGCGAGCCATAAACAAGAGAACATCATCAGCGTAGAGGGCTATTCTATCCTCCAGTGCCGCCCCCAGTCAAACCCCCAAACCTGGGCATCACAACATATCCATGAAGCCAGGGGCTTTATGGCCAGGGTAAAAAGAAGGGGAGGTAGAGAGCTAGGTAAACCTTGCTAATGCAGTGTATAGTGCTATGGCAGTGAAGGCCATCATGGTGGGTAATGACAAGCCTTAGCGTGGAAGGAATGGAGTGCCTTATGGGTGTCCTTGGGGGTCAATAACCTTTCAGTAATCTGTACAATGTGGGTGTGGGTTGCGGTAAATCTGCTGGGTAGACAATGTTGCAAGGTGTGTTCTCCATATGTAGCGTCTAACGTAGTAAGTGTAAACCAAACAATATAACAAATCAACCAAAACCCCACACCCATATTACCCCCAGTAGAAGCATCTGTCACCCAAAAACTGTCCCCATCACAATCGTAGGCAGGGATAGAAACTGATCACTGAGTTGCAGTACTAAAGCTCCCAGCCCCAACAGCTAATGAAGGATATGGTGGTGCTGGTGTGCTTTTGATATTGTAGAATAAGTGAAAGTCCCAAATCCACCCAGCGTTATTAAGTCAGTTATTTTCTGTCTCAGCCTGGGCCTTTCAGTGGTATCCTTCTCCATTGCGAGTGAGCCCCTTGTTCCTTCCTTATCCAAGTTCAAGATAGCCAATACATCCCAGAGGTCACGACAGGCCCTACTGGAGCACTTTCTCTGTTGGGAATGACTGCGCTCAGAAACCATGACCCCGGGAGTTCCGCAGTCTGGGCGGTCCGCCAAGATGGCGGGGAGTTTGATTGCCAAGGGGCATTGATCTGTTAGCCATTTTCCGGCCTCATCCGAGGTATCAAAAAAGTGGGATTTGCCCTCGAAGATGACCCGTAGGTGTGCCAGGAAAAGAAGGTATATTGTAACGCCATGGATTGGACTTTTTGTTTATCTTGGTCATATGATTTGCGTTGAACCTGGACCTGTCTAATATTGTCAGGGAACACCATCACACAACCGGATTGGTACATGAGTTGCTTTTGATCCTCACCTTCCACAGGAAAATGCACCTGTCTCTTTATTTAGGATCTTGGGTATTATGGAGAGGGCAGAGGCACCTGGAATGAAACCTTTGTGCTAGGGGCCTGTGGACTCATTCAGTGATGAAGCACATTGACAAGGGTAGGGTCAATCAAAGAAGTAATATATTTTTCCAGAAACACTTCAGGAGTTGACCCATCTATCCCCTCAGGAAATCCAACAAAGCAGAGTTTGCTTCTGCAGCTTCTATTTTCAGCATCTCCTGCCCTGGTGGTAAGGAACTTGGAGGCCGATGTCAGACAGGGCACCTCGGTTTTGAGCTCACGGACCGTGTCCTCCAATTCTGAGATGTTCCCCTCTGCTTCGGAGACACTCGCAGTAGTATTACGGCGATCCTGGTGCAAACGTGCAACGCCCCCTAGTACCGTCATTGTCTTAGATTCAAGTCCCGAATCGCTTGAAGAATTACTGTGGTGTCTTCCTCACTCTGTGCAAAGTTAGTCTGGGCTTCTCCTTGATCTCCTTTGTGACTTGCTGTTTTGGATTAGGCAGGGATTGCAGGGGGTCTGTTGCTGCCCATGGTGTCTCTCTAGGTCCTCTTATCACTGTCAGGTCTTAGTGGCCCCTAGGGGCCTGCAGTACATAGAACTCATGGACTCTGGCCCGCTTGCCCCACCCCAACTGAGGTGCGGATGGCATGAGCAGCTGTAATCCGCAAATATTTGTCCCCCTGTGGTGCAGGCTAGGGCTGACAACCCACTGTCCCTGCCGCCTGCTCCAGAACTCCCCTACCGTGTGGGGACCTCTGCAAGTGCTCCTTGGCTCCCCAACACACTTTCGACACTGGGCCTCAACCTCACGAGCCCTATATGGCTACTGTGATTTCAGGGTGTCCGGAGCTTTTCCTGAGGCTTGCGGGACTTGGCGGCAGTGCTGTGGTCAGGCCTGACCGAGAAAGGTGTTATGCTGTGTGCTGCGTCCCTGGTCGCTGTACAAGTACTGGACTTTAGCAGTCTAGTTGTTATCCCCTCCAGGCCTCTTTGGCTGGATATGCTGTGAGGCGGTGGACTGGCCCTCTGCTGCCACCCTGAGTTGCGCAGTTGGGCCGCAAACCAGGTCAGCCAAGTGGCTGAATGCCTGCCCGCTCGTGCCGCGATCCCCTGTGGCTATACAGGACTGACAAGGCTCGTCCAGAGCTCGGATCTCAAGGAGCAGTCTTGTAAGGGCAAACTGCTTGCCAGCACTGCTGGGAGTAGTTCTGGGTGGGGAACCGAGCAGCAGCTCACGAATTGAGCGACCGGCATTTTGGTCGTCCCGGCTCCACCCCCACCCATGCTTGCACATTTTTATATTGAAGTCACAGTTGTTGATGCAAGCTGAGCTTACATCACATTATTTTTCCTTACAGCGCTCATCCCAACAGTAACAGCTTTGTGTTAATGAACTATATATGCCATTCTGAATATCTTACACAAATAGAGACATTAATTTCCTTAGCAGTGTCTAATCCGCTTCTATCTTCTACACTGTGTGATTGTAACCTGGCCTCCAAAGGTTTTGTGCAGAAGAGGGTGTAACCTACTTGCCCTGTGGACAAGCTAAACATGCAGACTTGTTGTTCTGGACTGCCAACAAGATGTCCTGGTGTTTGGAATGTGGTTCTCTAGTTGGCAGAGGTAGGTACCTTTGTCCAAGTAGGGACTCTTGTTCCTAGACAGGATAAGGGAGATACACTCCTAAAATAACCCCTGCTCACCCCCTTGGTAGCTTGGCACGAACAGTCACGCTTATCTCAGCAGTGTGTAGAGCAGTTGCATATAACCAACAGTAATACAGTGAAAGTACTACAAAAGGACACCACACCAGTTTAGAACAATATCCAATATTTTTATATATCCAAAACAAGATCAAAAACGATAAAAATCCACCATACAGTTCTCAGAAATCTTCAATAATCAAGATAAACTTAAAATACAGTTCCTTGAAGTCCATAGCTCCGTCTGGGGCTATCACGGCGTCGTGAACAACAAATCCAAACAGTTCTGGCAGGGCGTCGGGGACCTCTCGATGAGCCCCGAAGAGCCGGCGTCGATTCTGGGGGTCGGTTCAGGAGTCGTCGGCCCTTGAAGTCACACGCATTGCAGATCTAACTCCTTGCGGTTGAAGTTGGGAGCTCCGGCGTCGGCAGGCGTTGGGGCTGCGTGCGAAGTGCAGCGGTGTGGCGTGCATTGCCCTCAGGTCCCAGTGCAGGCAGCGGCTTGGTGACGGTCATACAGCAGCATCGGTGAGCCCAAGGCTGCGTTGCAAAGTAGTGTGGTGCTCGTCGTGGTGCTGGCAGGTCACGGTGCAAGCAGCGGTGTCCTCGTTGCTAAAGTGCTATTGTTGACTGACGAACTGGAGTCGATGGCTCCGGTGTCGGTAGGCCAAGGCTGTGGTACGGGATGAGGATGGTGCATCATGTAACTTACGAGCGGTGCCCTTGAACCACGGTGCAAGCAGCAGTGTCGATGTCGGCATGAACCAGCATCGTCTGGGATACCAGGGCAGTGGCGTGAAGCGAGGCGGTGTGGAGTGCAGTGCCCACAGGTCACGGCGCAAGCTGCGGCTCGGTGGTGAGGTCGAGTGGAGTTGTCAGTGAGACCAGGGTTGTAGTGCACAGTGCTGCCCTCTGCTGTGCCTTCAAGACACGGAGTCGGCAGCAGCGTCGTTGACGGTGTTGGGTTGCTTTTTCTTCTGTTGCAGCACAAAACACACAGTCCCCAGTGCTGGTAACAGATCAACTTGAAGTCTTTGCTGTTCCTGAGACTTCTTGTACAGGGGGAAAGCTCTACCTCAAGCCCTTGGAGAAACTCACAAAAAGAAGTTGCAGAAAGTTAAGTCCAGTCCTTTCACTGCCCAAGGCAGGAGCAGCTACTGCAGGCCAACACAGCAAAGCACACCGCAAAGTGGTAGTCCCTCCTCACAGCTTCTTCAGCTCTTCTTGGCAGCCTTCATGGTTCCAAAAGAGTTCTAAAGTTCTGGGGTCTATGCTCCGATATTTATACCCCAAATTCCTTTGTTCTCTCAGGTAGATAGTGTTGGTGCTTAGTTCAAACCAGTTTTGTCCTCTCTGGCCCAGCTTCCTGGCAGGAGGTGGAGACAGCATTGTCCAAGGCAGACAGGGCCTATTCAGGTGCTAGTGAAAACTCCTCCCACTATTCTGAATGCAGCTCAGGTCTATTCAGCCCAGCCCTGACTCAATGAGGAAAGACAGGACACACATCAAACCCCCACCCCTCTCGGTGGCCATCTGAGAGACTGTACCTCCCAAGCCCCTGTCACTCCAAAGCCAGACAGTCAATCAACAAACCCAGCAGAGGCACACAGTATGGCTAAGCAAGAAAATACCTACTTTCTAAAAGTGGTGTTTTCAAACACAGAGCATAAAAATCATCTTTACTAAAAGATGCATTTTTACATACTGAGTCCAGGCATACTAAACTCGATTTCTCTATCTTGTTCCAATGGGAAGATATGCTTATAAGATTTTGTGAGTAAAACTCCTATTCTTTCGTATAGGACAGATAGCCTTGTAGTGGTGAAAAACTAAATACACTGTAATTCACCCCCAGGACATATCACACACACCAGCACATATTTTACCTTTACATACACAGCACCCTGCCAACAGGGGTACCTTGGGCCTACATTAGGGGTGACTTATGTGTAAGAAAAGGGAAGATGAGGGGCAGGCAAGTGGGTGCACTTGCCAAGTCGACATGGCATTTACAAACAGCGTACAGACTCTGCAGTGGCAGATCTGAGTTACCTTTACAGGGCTATTTCTGTGGGGGGCACAATCAGTGCTGCAAGCCCACTAATAGCATTTGATTTACAGGCCCTGGCACTCTCAGTGCACTTGACTAGGGACTTACCAGTAAATCAAATATGCCAATCATGGAAACACCAATCCATAACATAATGTTCTAGGCATATGAGCTGTAGATCACACACTGTGCATAGATCGCCATCTGGTGTTGGGCCCGGATGTTTGCACTTTGTTGTTGTCCTGGAAAGTCTTTAGCAGTCACGGGATAGGTGGCTCCTCCTTTGGACAATAGTGCGCATGGGCATCGACTCCATCGTCAGATTGCTTTTTTCCGCCATTGGGCTCGGATGTTTTCATCGCGCTCCAGTTCGGTGTCGTTACCAATCATCTTTTTCGACGCGAAATCCTCACCCATACTTCGGTATTGTTTCGATCGCATTCCCCTTCAACGTGCATCTCTCCAGACCTTCAAATCTTCGATTCCGGTCGTCGACACAGGCTTTTGGGCCTACCTACGCCATTGGGCCTTCGGCTCATGGAAAAGACTCCCTTTAAAAAGTTTCCAAATGTGGATCCAAGTTTCCACATGCAGATCTTCATGAGGTGTGTAACTTCTGCCTTTCACCCGAGCACGAGGCCAAAGACTGTCCAGCTTGTGCCTCTTTCTGCTCCAAGAAGACGATCCGGGACCGTCGAGCTCGAAGAACAATGGCTCGATCATTGACATCTATTCCCGACGACATCTTACAGGAAGGCATCAATATGCAGGAGCAGATCCAACACAGCACCATCAGCTCCTCCGAAGCCGACGATTCCGACGTCGAAGACATCACTCCAGGGCAGCGGGTCGTAAGTACTGACGTCGACCCCTCCACACCCCCCCTTCCTAAAAAGGCTTCGGTCACACCTTCACCTTCGGGCCTGGGTGCACACCGGGACAAAACTTCTCACGCCCCGCCTTCGGGCTCGGCAAAGAAGCCAAAACAAAAGCCTTCAGGCCACTCGGGATCGAGCCAGCCTGCCATCGGTGCCGAAACTCCATCCCCGGCACCGAAAAAGAAACCAGTGCCTTTCGCCGCGCCAACGCCTACCTACGCATCGACGCCTTTGGCGCCAAAACCCACTGGCACGGACGCCCCGGCTCCGAAAAAAATCCTCAGAACCGAGCAAACATCCGGCTCCAAAAACCTCGGGCTCTCAGCCTTCGGAGCACAGGCTTACGGATCCGAAAAAACCACCGGAACCGAAAAAACAGTTGGTACCAAAACCACCATCGGGATCGAAGAAAATGTTCGATTCCAGGACTAAAGAGCACATAATGACTCCAAAATCCCTGACACACACACAATCGGACCCCAAAAAGTCAGCGCTGAAAGAACACACGTCAGTGGAGGAGCTTTTTTGACCGGATCCGACCCAAAAAACCTTCAAAAAGACCCTAAAACAGGTCAACTCATACTTAGCCCTTCAAAAAAACGGAAAATGGCCAAGCCTGTACCAGCTCCACTTTCCTTGAAAAAGAGAGACATTGCTACCTCTCCCTTAAGGATTCCTTCTCCTCCTCCCCTCCACACCACTCTCCTATCCCATATTCACCTCCCTCACCATCTTCTCCACCTCCAGATGATGATGACACCTCTGACAACATGGAGGATGATCACCCTTCAGGGAAACCCAGTCCTCCTGGTGCCCCAAAAGATCCATGGGAGGATTATGACACACCAGATGTCCCAGACATACCTTAGGATGACATCTACCCATCTAGGCCATCCCCTCCTGAGGACACTATAGGGTTCATTCAACTTATATACAGGGCAGCAGAATACCACAGGGTAAACCTACATACAGACCCTATAGAGGAAGATTTCCTCATGGACACTTTCAAACAATCCCAAAGGTCCAGTGCCATTCTCCCCATGTTAAAAGGGGTAATCAAACACGCTCCTGAGGTTTTTAAAGATCCTGTAAGGGCCAGAGTCATTAACCCCAGGGTAGAGAAGTAGTACAAAGCTGCCCCATCTGACCCTGTTTATATTAAAGGACAAATACCGTTAGATTTCTTAGTGGTCTCCAACGCCAGGAAAAGGGCCAATTCACAAACCACAGGAGATGCCCCACCTCCTGATAAAGAATCAAAACTACTGGACGCATCGGGGAAAAGAACAGCTTCCCAAGCAGCTAACATGTGGAGGATTTCCAATACACAGGCTTTGATTGCAAGATATGATAGGGCACACTACAGAGAGCTAGAGACCCTACTGCAACACCTTCCAGATCAATATAAGACACAAGCTAATGATGTCATCCAGAAAGGCAAGGTCATAACAAATACCTCCTTTTTGTTGTGCTCTCGATGCTGCAGACACAGCATACCGGGCTATTAATACCAGCATCCTTTTACGCAGACATGCATGGCTACGTATTTCCGGCTTCAAGCCGGAGGTCCAAACCACTATATTAAATCAACCATTTGATCAAGAACCCATTGTGATTCGTCTTTAGAAAAGATGAAAAAGGAAACTGACACTGCCAAATCAATGGGAGCCTTGCAATCGCAAGCTCCCAGAAGTTATTTTCGTCGCTCCTCTTACAGAGGTGCCTCTAGAGGTTTTTCCACGGAAAACCCCTCCACTTCGTACGAAAGTACAACACAAACCTCATCTACAAGAGGCTATTACAGAGGAGGCTACAAGGGCAATAACTATAAGGGTAGAGTCAAAACTAGCAGACACTCGTACCGCCTCCACCCCTAAACAATGACATCCCTCCACTCCCCCTGGACCACTCTACTCCAGTCGGGGGAAGATTGCTACAGTTCCTACCTGTCTGGAACAACATTACCACAGACAGGTGGGTGAGACAAATCATCCAATCTGTTTATTGCCTGGAGCTCACTTCCACTCCCCCACACATTCCACCCAGACAGCGTCCAATGTCGGCAGAACACTTAACTCTTCTAAAACAGGAGGTACTTTCCCTCCTACAAAAGTATGCCATAGAACCAGTTCCCTTCATCACCAAAAAATAGGGGTTTACTCCCTGTATTTCCTCATTCCAAAGAAGTACGGAACCCTGAGACCCATCTTGGATCTCAGACCATTAAACCTCTACATACAATCAGACCATTTCCAAATGGTGACTCTTCAGCAGGTCCTCCTGTTACTCAAACAGGGCGACTTCCTTGCAACATTAGATCTCAAGGACGCCTACTTCCACATTCCCATTCACTCTGCTCACAGGAAATACCTTCGGTTTGTGGTAGACAGCCAGCATTACCGGTTCAAGGTCCTCCAGTTCGGAGTCACCATAGCACCCAGGGTCTTCACAAAATGTCTGGCAGTGGTGGCAGCACACTTAAGAAGACAATAGATTCACGTCTTCCCATACTTGGACGACTGGCTCATAAAAGCCAAGTCACATATCCAGTTTGTAAATCACACACACGCTACAATACAACTACTTCACAACTTGGGGTTTACCATAAACCTCGCATAGTCTCACCTCCAACCATCCCAAATCCAACAATATCTAGGTGCTACAATAGACACCTCAAAGAGCCTTGCATATCCCAGTCCAGCCAGGATAGCAAGCATGCAAGCTCTTATAGCAATATTTCAACCGCAACACTCACTTCCAGCTCGAGTGTTCATGCAACTAATAGGGATGATGGCCTCTTGCATATTCATAGTACCTCATGCAAGACTCCAGATGCGCCCTTTACAGGAATGCCTAGCACGTCAGTGGAACCAAGCTCAAGGTCAGCTGAAAGATCTGGTGTTGGTGGACGGCCGCACACATCGCTCTCTGCAGTGGTGGAACACCCAAAACCTTTCAAAAGCCGGTTCCACAGACTGTGCTAACAGCAGACGCATCGCTCTCCGGCTGGGGAGCTCATCTACTTCATCACAACATACAGGGCACATAGACACCTCAACAAAGGCTACTCCACATCAACCACTTGGAGTTGCTAGCAATCTTTCTGGCACTAAAATCATTCCAGAAGCACATAATAGGCAAAACTGTCTTAGTCCGCAATATGACAGCAATGTACTAGTTACAAAAACAAGGGGGGACGCACTCTCTCCAGCTCTCTTAATTAGCACAGAGCATATGGAGATGGGTCATTCTTCAGGAAATGTTCCTGTTAGCGCAACATCTCCCAGGAATTCAAAATCACATGGCAGATCTGTTAAGTCGACAGACACAATAGATTCACGAGTGGGAATTTCATCCACAGGTTCTCCAACCGTTCTTCCAAATGTGGGGACATCCAGAGATAGATCTCTTCGCCACACATTACAACACAAAATGCCCAAGCTTCGCCGCCAGATATCCACACCCATTGTCCAAAGGCAATGTGATATGGATGAATTGGTCAGGCAGATTTGCGTATGCTTTTCCGCCTCTCCCACTCATTCCGTGAGTGGTGCGCAAGCTGCATCAACAGTCACTCACACTAATCTTAGTTGCTCCAACGTGGGCCAGATAACCCCGGTACACAACATTGCTGGAACTATCAGTAGTCCCGCACCAAAAACTACGCCTCTCCCCACAGCTCTTAACACAGAACCATGGAGAGATCAGACACCCAGATCCAGCACAGCTCAACCTAGCGATCTGGCTCCTGAAGTCCTAGAGTTTGGTTATCTCAATTTTTCCCCTGATTGCATGAACGTTATCAAGGAGGCAAGGCGCCCCACCACTAGAGCCTGCTATGCAGCCAAGTGGAAAAGATTTGTTATGTACTGTAAGAATAACAACTTCAACCCTCTAGATGCCTCCACTCAGCACATCATATGTTATCTACTCTATCTTCAGAGATGTAATCTAACATGCACATCAATTAGGTTACATCTCGCTGCCATTGCAGCTTACTTACAAAATAGACAGCACCTGTCACTGTTCAGGGTGCCCGCCATTAAGGCATTTATGGAAGGCCTCAAAAGAATAATTCCTCCCAGGGTACCTCCTTCCCCAGTGTGGAATTTAAACGTCGTCCTCACAAGATTAATGGGTCCTCCATTCAAACCTCTGCATAAATGCGAACTACAATTCCTCACATGGAAAGTCGCTTTCCTTGGGGCCATTGCATCTCTTAGAAGAGTCAGTGAGCTACAGGCACTAACTATTCAATAACCATTTTTACAACTCCATCATAACAAAGTGGTTCTCAGAACAAATCCCAAATTCCTTCCTAAAGTTATTTCGCCCTTCCATCTGAACCAATCTGTTGAGTTGCCAGTGTTCTTCTCGCAGCCACAAACAGTTGCAGAAAGAGCTCTTCATACACTGGACGTAAAGAGAGCACTCCTTTACTATATAGACAGAACAAAGCCTTTTCGTAAAACAAAACAGCTTTTTGTATCCATCTCACCACCACATAAAGGCAATCCCATATCAAAATCTGGCATTGCAAGGTGGATTGTCAAATGTATACAAATTTGCTATCACCAAGCAAAACGTACACTATCTATTCCCCCTAAAGCCCACTCTACCCGAAAGATAGGGGCTTCAATGGCATTTTTAGGGAACATTCCCCTAGATGACATCTGCAAAGCAGCAACATGGGCTACACCGCACACATTCACAAAACACTATTGTGTAGATGTGCAGGCAAAACAACAAGCTAGTGTGGGCCAAGCTATACTCAAAACACTATTTCAAACTGCTGCAACAGATACAGGTGGCCGCCGCTAAGGAGGAGTACTGCTATGCAATCTATGCACAGTGTGTGATCTACAGCTCATATGCCTCGAACAGAAAATGCTACTTATCAGTATGCATCTGTTCTTGGCATGTAGAGCTGTAGATCCACACACGCCCATCCACCTCCCCGGCTACCTTTATCTGTTCCAGTATTATCTTATTTAGATACAACATACATGGACATATATTTCTATTTCTTGCAAAACTCCATCATTTCCCTACTTGGCGAAAAAACAATCTGACGATGGAGTCGATGGAGTCGATGCCCATGCGCACTATTGTCCAAAGGAGGAGCCACCTATCCCGTGACTTCCAAAGACTTTCCAGGACAACAACAAAGTGCAAACATCCGGGCCCAACACCAGATGTCAATCTATGCACAGTGTGTGGATCTACAGCTCTACATGCCAAGAACAGATGCATACTGGTAAGTAGCATTTTCCTTACAACAGGAGCACTTGTACTTTAGCATTGAACAGCAGTGAGAAAGTGCACAGAGATACTAAACCAGCAAAAACAGAGTCAAAACCGGAAGGTCAGAAAGCAAAAAGACATGGGAAAAATGCCAAAAGATGCCAAGTCTAACACCTGGGCTTCAGGGAATAGGTATTTTACTACCCCAATATTGTCACACAAAAGACCATGCATCTGCTTCATTCTGTCTTCTAAGACAGTTGTTACACTCCTGTTTTTAAAGTTACTGTCAATCAATCAAACAATAATTTACTTTATTCGACTCCAAGGAGCCATATAAGTGAGCAATACAAAAATCATCACATAAGCAAGGCCATCTATCTTCTACCTTGTGTTTACATAGTGGAACTGCTAGGGACCAATGCAAGAGGATGAGCCTAAATCTGGTCAACAGGTATCGATGTTAAGACAATGTAACTGTGGCCAAAAAAGGCTTTTTTGAAGGACAAGTCTTTTACAAGATATAAGACTGAACTGTGGGTTTAATGAGTTCCTGCACCTCCCTTTTTGCGCCCATCTTGCAGACATCAGATCCCACTTTATAATTCCATTTGGATGTTTAAATAAGTCGGGTTGGCTCAATTTGCACGTAACATCCTTGATATATTTAATCCATGGAATGTAGAGTGCCCTGCCTAAAGTCAGACAGTCCTCTATTATTGCACGGTTGAGATCGAGCACAGGGTTACACCAAACCCTGATCCATCTAAGCAAGGGCGCCCGCACCAGTTGATCACATATAAACCCAACCCCTGATTCTTTATGTATTATATAAGAGGGGACTGACTGTGAAACAGCTAATAGACTTCTTAAAACATTTATATTCCACCGACTGAAGATTCCTCAAATCATGGTAACCCCTGATATCACTACCATAACAGGCAATTGAAATACATTTACCCTGATAGACTTTAATGAGTGCCTGCATAGGTTTGGCCCCCAATCTTTAGGCATAATTAAGGGTTGCAACTGTGGCTCTTGAAAATGTGTTTCTTTTTTATCTTCTTTTGTGGGGCCCAAGAGCCTCTCTCATCAAAAAGGACCCGAAAGCATGAAAAAGTAGGGACCCTGGCCAACTCTAACCCCACAAAGCATTTTGTCTGTTGTTTTTTAACTCCCACAACTATGGTATGTGATTTGGAATAAGGGATTATTTACGATGCTCCAAAACTTTAAGCTTTTTTTCAAAGTACTGGCCTCTATGAGATCTAACCAGGCCTCGCCCTTCAAAACCGTCCAACGTTTTACTAGGGCAGCCTTATATTGACTACGACATACCTTAACAATATGGGGGTCCCTCTGCTTCGTACCAAGGGTTTCCTTCAAATTCCTCAAGGCACGTGAACATTCAGAGTCGAACCACCGCCGGCGCATTTAATAAGTTTGCTATAGCACCCAAGATGACACTAAAGGCCTTTATGATATCTGCTGGCTTTGCCAGCCCATCTAGACAAATTGCAAACTCCTTCTGACATTGAGAGAACAGGGACTCATAGAACTGGTCTAGGAAATCTGAACCCACTCCAGTCTCCTGCCACCGTCCACAGTTAACATGGACCCCCTTATTGAGTTGTGCTGCCTGGGGCCAGCAAGTCAAGACACACACTGGGTTGTGGTCGCTGTGCGGGCTTGCCTGAATGGTAAAATCCATGATATATATAAAAAAGTGTGTGGAAAATAAAATAATATCAATGAACGACTCACACCCTCTACCAGTAAAAGTGGGGTTTATATCCTTCTTGTCTAGGGTCAGCTTATTCATGGCAGAGATAAGATCAAACTCATTAACAATGGCATTAAGTACGCTACCCTGTTGAAAATGCTCCACATGCATGCCTGCAGAGAGAGCACATCCCATGTCTTTAATCCCTCCAAGCCTGGGATCCCCACACACGTGGACATTGAAATCTCCTGCGATTAGAAGGTTGGTACAACCCTGTTTACGCAGGCTCATATTTCTCAAAAAAGAGCCCAGCCGGGAGATGTTATAGACCTCGGGGAGAGAGCATACAGCGTTATAAAAGTTCAGGAGCTATAACTTATTTGACCAGCTGGAGAATAACAAAGCCTGCAAGGTAAAAAGACTACAACACTACCTTGAATGGCTAGGGAGACAAGACTATCCAGACCCTTTTAGCTCTTCCCACACTAGAAGGGGTGGCTGGTACAAAAAAGGTTTTATAGCCTTCCAGGAAAAAGCTATTGATGGTGACCCCTGTTTTCTGTAGGCATATCACATCGAACCGTCTTAAAAAAAGCATCCAACCTGGCTCAGGGAACTTGCTAGCCAACTCTGCCATGTTCCAAGAAATAAAGTCACAGTTGTTACAACCTGCGAGATCCAGTCTTGACGCCCCAAAGGAATGCTGAGGTAAGGGGGTCATTGTTTCTGATCCGGCTCCAGCTGACAGTCAATCACAGCATTCTAATGATCCTAATTGCGCAATCCTGTTGAATATTTCTATACCTGGGGCAGCCTCCTGTCATCTCTCCTGACCCGAATTGGGGGACCTTTGCAGGTACCTGACACCCGGGAAAAACTGGTGATTCGCAAGCCTGTAAAAATAACCCAAAGAGAGAATCACGATGGCCGAGGTAGTGCTGTTAAGGGTATTCTGGAAGGCCATTGCTAGTATTCTGTCCTCCACGTAGGGACTGTTAAAGTTGATGACGATACAATCGGCGTTCAAGTTCTTCCTTGCCCTGCCTACCCAGCTTATTCTGCACAACATAATGGTGTGTCTTTCCACCCTCAAGCCTGTGGTGATGTTAGAGTTCAGCCTATGCACAACTTTGTTCTTAAGTTGGCCCAAGTCTTGCTTTACTCCCGGTAGAAGGGTTGGTACGTTTGCTAGAACAACTACAAGAGGGGACGATTCTGGCAGTAAATGTAGGGTAATTTGTTTCCGGTGAAGTGGCTGGGGCCCCTAGACGTAAGCTATTTACTCCTCCTCTGGACATCGTTTTTACCCTGCTCTTGGTGTCTCCGGAGCCAGATTTCAACTTTGTCTGTGGAGGGGCCCCTGCTTTTGGGTTCAGAATCAAAGTCAGTGAACAAGCAGGCTGCATGAGAGGGCATAAGCAGTTAGTTGCACCCTCTGACACCGACTTTGATGAGAGTTGTGGGAGCTGAGACACAGTAATTGTTATGCCATGCACCTTCATTCTGCAACACAACAACTTTAGATGGATCAGGTGGGACTGAAAGTTGTGCCTGCTCTGCAACAAGATCAGTTCAAGAAAGTGAATTCAAGATAGTAAGGTCGTTTTGTATGGCTGTTAAGCAGTGGAAAATAGGGCCCAATTTGGAATCAAGAGCAGCTACCAAAGATGCCATGAAAACGTCCAGCATGGCTGCCATTTCTGATTTAGACAAGATTGAAAGATCTGGAGAGCCGGAATGCGGGCCATCACACTGCCGACGCTTCGTGTTGCTTTCGATTGAGGGACACTTCCATTTGGTTCTTGTTCCCTTCCCCACTACAAGGTCCGCTACAGAGACGGCTGATACTGTACGTATGTCTGGCGTCTGAGAGGTACCTTGGCCCGGAACATGAAGATAAGTAGGGATGATAAACAAGATTCCCTATCCTTGTTCTGTTCGATTAGAAAACGGTCAAGAACTGACGCCGATTCAGGATAGTCAGGACATGAGGGTGGAGGGGCACTCGGAGGGTCAGGCAGTACATGGTGTACAAGAGAAAGAGAGAGGAGGTGGGTGGCTAACTCAATCTCCTTGTCCAGAATGCCTATTGCTCGTTGTAAAAAAAACATCCATGGTTGTCTCCGTGTTCACAGGAGCCTTGGAGGTAGCCCCCACTGTCCTGCATTTCACCATAATGTCACACCAAGGAGGCCAAGAACTTAACCCACAGAACTAAACCAGGTTGCTATTAAGCCTGTGAAGTTAATATGTCACCAGGATGATATTTAATCCTAAACATACAAAACAGGCAAAGGTGTAAAAAAAAACCCAAGGGGCAGATTTACAAGCCCCTTGCACCTCATTTACGCCGCCGTTGCGTCACTTTTGTGACGCAGCGGCGGCTCAAATCCTGCGCCATGGTGCGGGGTACTTACAAGGTGACGCATCTGGGAGATGCGTCACGTTGTAAAGCCCTGCGCCACATGTAGGCGTTCCTGCGCAAGGGGGGCGTTCCTGCGCAGGAACGCCTCCTAAAAGTGGCTGAGTGAAATCTACAAGATTTCACTCAGTCACTTTTAGGCCCATGCTGCGTCAAAACCCTGCGCCTGCCTGAAGCAGGCGTAAGGATTGACACAGCATTAACAAGATAGGTGCCCCAGACCATTGCTGGAGCTGCGTCGCGCTTGCGACGCAACTTCAGCAATGCGCCACTTTTACGGCACAGATGCGTCACGCATCTGTGCCGTTTTTGCACCATGGTGCGCCGCATTTACAATGCGGCGCATCCATGGTGGCGGAGTTGTGGCGCACAATAACTGGCGCATCCCTGCTGATATGCAGGGATGCACCAGTTATTGTAAATATGCCCCCAAGGGGCTTTATTCTCTGCTAGCACTACTCCGTATAGGCTATAGGAGGGAGATGCCTGTGCCATTAGGGGGTAAGTATCCTTTAACTGAAAGTGGAGAAATGGAGACGAAGGCTTCCCTACCTGCCTTCCACTGGAGATTCCAGGGCTCCTCCTGAGATGCCTCCTAGTTGGGTGCGAGGCACTGGAGTAACGGAAAGTGAGGGGGCCTCCCTGCACGGTAGTTGGAGGGGCCCCCTCCGGGCTCAATCAGGAGCTCTCCGGCCAGAGTGCAGTGCTGAGGGGGCCCCTTGGAGCTTGGGGCCCCCCGCACTGCGGGGGCTACGGGGGCCTGTGTTACGCCCCTGGTACGAGGGTTACTCCCACTCATGGTGTGTCCAGCAAAGTGTAACCTGCCGTGGGGTCAGAGAACCAAGGGAGGGACCCAGCCCAGCCTCCTCCGGTCTCTGATGGGCGCGGTTAGGCCCGCCCTTGGACCTGGCTTTGCCCAGGCACAGACCGCGCATGTCCCACGCCGCAGGCGGTGATTAGCACTTTTAAGTGTGCAGCACGGGCCCCTCCTCCTGGCAGCAGCGGCACAGGGTTTCTGGGACAGTGAGTCCCTGGCAGTCCTCTCGTCTTAGCACCGGAAAGGAATTAGGCAATGAACCTATTGACTATGGAGTTACAATTATCAATCAACATAGAACATGGCAAACATATGCACGATGCATGAAGACTGACTGTCTTAGATGCAGGCCCCTTAGTTGTTTTTTTGCTTTAAAAACACGTGGCAGAGTCACCCGGGGCCTTCCAGGAAAGATACCACATCAGCAGGGATAGAAGTCGGGGCAGACTAGGGTGCCAGAGGGTGTTCTTTGCCAAATGTACTGCAGATAGCTTCATGCCGGGTCAAGGACTGACCGCTTTGCTTTCTCCGGGTCCAGGATCCCTCACTTCAGCAGAGAGGGCAGGGGCTGGTTCAGGTACCTGGGAACAAATCCCAAGTTCAATTTCTACTGCGTTGATTTTCTACAAGATTGCCCTAACAGCAGAGGTGAACAGCACCAACTGAAAAACAGTTTCCCATTGCCCATTACTATCAGTCAAAAACGACAGAGGTAGACCAGGTGAGGCACATGACATAAGACCATGCAAGGGAACCACAGCCTTTGGTGACAAGTTGAAGCAGTTGGCTAACCTCACCACACAAGTAGTTCAAGATATAACCCAAGGCTCTAAGTAACAAAGTGAAGAACAAAGCATCTCCCCAGCCCTTTTCACCTTGAATATGACTGAAGACTGAAGATATGAGGAAGTACTTGCCAGGAAGCACTTAGGGGCATATCAGCAAGGCGAGGCGATAGAATTATCGCCGCTTTTGTGTCCGTTTTCGGCTGAAAAGCGGCAATAATTTTATCGCCTAATTAGCAAGCTCACGCTGACGCGTGAAAACTTGCGTTAGCGTAGGAATTCCTAACGCCCAGCTTTGCATCTCTAATGAGATGCGAAGTGGGCGTTCCTGACCTGACATGACAGGAGAAATGTTGCTAAGCGACATTTCTCCTATCATCAAGCCCCACGCTATGAAGCATAGCGGCAAGAAAAGTAGCGATAACCCCTGTTATCACTACTTTCCTTACGCCTGCTTCAGGACTGACATAGCCATGATATCCTATGGAAGGTGGATATCATGGCTAAGTTTGTGAGTCCCTATCATCAAGCTAACGCCACATTGCGTGAGATTATCGCTGGGTTTCCAGTGATAATCTCACGTTAGGCAGTTAGCGCTAGGATTTTTATCGCTTTTGAGATAAGCGTTGCTAATAGCACGCTATCTCAGCGATAAAAATCCACGCTAGCCGGCGATAATTATCCTAGCACTAAGTGCGCTTAGCGATAATTATCGCCGGTTGTTGCTGATATGCCCCTAAGAGAGGAAGGGGGGATAGCTACTGACCAGCACCGGCGGCCACCGCGGGCAGAGTGCCGGCGGGGAGCGCGGGGGAGGCAGTCTGGCTAGGAGGAGAACGGGTGTGAAGGTATGTCACCAGGGGGCCTCATATGTCAGGAGGACGGGATTTGGCAGGAATGAGATCCCGGAATTCCGATAGTAGGGACTGACATCTAGAGGCGTCCTCAAGCCACTGGGCAAATTTAGGTGCTGGTCTGCGCCCCCAGCACATAGCCACCCTACGCCGCACAAGAACAAGCAGCATTACAGTCAGTCGGCGGGAGGCGTCCGGGCAGAATTTAACGAAGCCCAGCAGGCATAACGGTGGATCAGGCCGAACCAGCGAAGCGGTGATCTCGGAGATAGCTGCGCAAACCTCCCGCCAGAAACCAGACACTCTAGGGCATAGCCAGGCCAAATGGGCGAAATTAGCATCAGGGGCAGAGCAGCGCAGGCATCTATCATCAGGGATGAGTCCTAGTTTATGTAGCTGAGCGGGGGTGCGATAAACCCTGTGTAAGTATTTGAAGTGTATAAGACGAAGGCGATAATTGGGAGATAGTTTTTTAGTCTGGTTGCAGCAATAAAGCCAGTCAGCTTGGAAAATGTCCTCACAAAGATCCCTACCACACGTCTCGCGAGCGTGGTCGGTGGAAATGGAGGCAGTCGACAGGGTGATTGCATGTAATTTGGTCACCAGCTTCTTAGGGGAGGGGGAGGAGTAAATGAAGTCGAGAGTAAGCATCGACGGAGGAGGCTGAGGAAACGAGGGATGGAGCTCCCTGAAAATCGCCCGCAACTGATAAAAAAGGAGAGTATCCAGAGGGCCCGAGGAGGCGGGAAGAGAATAGAAAGAATTTCCAGGGTATAAATCCGCCAGCGTCGCAAGTTCAAGACGGGCGGCGTGCCTGGACATGCCAGATGGTTGGAGAGGAGGGAATGCAGGGTGGCGTACAATCGGCATGGTATTAGCAGACAAGAGAGGGGATTTAGAAAGGCGACGCAGACCCTGTCAGGCCCAGCGGAGTGTTTCAACCGTGTCTACCTCAGCACGTGGGCGGACCGCCGGGGCGAACAGCGCAGTGTTCAAGGGCCAAGGGGCCGCAAGGTCGGTCTCGACCGCAACATGTGGCTGAAAAGGAGAAGGGTGAATCCAAAAGTGAAGAAAACTGGCCTGCGCACATAAAGCATAAAGATTAAAATCGGGGGCACCCATGCCACCAACTGACATGGGGAGTGTGAGGATGTCGTAGGCAATCCTAGGTTGCTTGCCGGACCAGACAAGAGATATGATCAGGGAGCGAAGTCTATGGAAAAAATGCGAAGTTAAGGGCAAGGGGATATTCAAAAAGAGGTAGCGAAACTTCGGGAGGACCACCATCTTGGCGATGGCAATACGACCGGCCAGAGACAAGGGGAGTCGATTCCAGTGAGGTATTTGAGACTCGAGCCAATCCACCGCGCACCCAAAGGTGGCACGCCATAGTTCATCCAGGTCTCTACTCAGCCAAATACCCAGATAGCGAGTGGGGCCGGAGGCCCACACAAAATGGAAGTCAGGGGTGAAAGGCTTAGTGGCATCCGTAAGCGGGAACAGGAATGACTTTCTCCAGTCTATCTGTATGGCAGACAAACCACCGAACCGTATTATCTCGCGCACTAGAGGGCTGAGGTTGGCGGACGTATAATGTAATATCATCCGCCTACATAAAAACCAAGAGGGCGCGTGTCGAGAAGCCAATGCCCCTCTGGCTGTGGTGTTGCCGAAGCCGGGGCGGCAAAGAGCATGGGGGAAAGTGGGCACCCCTGCCGGGTACCCCGTCCAACTGAGATGGGGTCAGAAATCTGTTCCTTGACACGGAGACGGACGGAGAGGTTGGTATAGAGGAGTGAGATCTTACGAATAGGGGCGTCACTGAAGCCGAGAAGAGGTAGAAGAGAGAATAAAAAGGGCCATTCAAGGGTGTCGAAAGCCTTAGTGGCATCAAGCAGCGACAGCTGGAAGACTGGGATTAATCTGATGGAAGAACAGAAAAAATAGTCCGAAGGTTATGAGAAGTGGCACGGCCTGGGATGAAGCCGGACTGATCCCTAAGGGCGATGGTGGGCAAGAGGAGAAGAAGGCGAGAGGCCAGGAGCTTCGCAACAATCTTATTGTCTATGTTAATCAAGCAAAAACCAAAGGAAACAATGGACGGAGTGTTGAACATTGCAAGCACTCACCCCCAGTCAACTGATCTGGGTTTAATCCATCACCGTTCTTTAGCCCACTCTGCCACCCCAGTTCAGACATGGCCATATGCAAATCAGTCTGACCCTGTGCCTCATGGGAACAGTCCAGCCCGAACTGCCAAGCCATGTCTTCCTAGGACTGGTTTCTGGCATTTCAGCCGTCTTCAGCCAGGCTTGATTGAATCCAGTGGCAAAGTGAGCAAGGGACTCACGTCTGAGCATACCCTGCCAACTTATGGCGAACAAAGCAAAACTAAAGGAAATGATGGACGGAGTGTTGAACATTACAAGCACTCGCCCCCAGTCAACTGATCTGGGTTTAATCCATCACCATTTTTTAGCCCACTCTGCCACCCCAGTTCAGACATGGCCATATGCAAATCAGTCTGACCCTGTGCCTCATGGGAACAGTCCAGCCCGAACTGCCAAGCCATGTCTTCCCTGGACCGGAAACAAGCTTCCTAGAACCGGTTTCTGGCATTTCAGCCGTCTTCAGCCAGGCTTGCTTGAATCCAGTGGCAAAGTGAGCAAGGGACTCACGTCTGAGCATATCCTGCCAACTTATGGCGAACAAAGCAAAAACCAAAGGAAATGATGGACGGAGTGTTGAACATTGCAAGCACTCACCACCAGTCAACTGATCTGGGTTTAATCCATCACCGTTCTTTAGCCCACTCTGCCATCCCAGTTCAGACATGGCCATATGCAAATCAGTCTGACCCTGTGCCTCATGGGAACAGTCCAGCCCGAACTGCCAAACCATGTCTTCCCTGGACCGGAAACAAGCTTCCTAGGATCGGTTTCTGGCATTTCAGCCGTCTTCAGCCAGGCTTGCTTGAATCCAGTGGCAAAGTGAGCAAGGGACTCACGTCTGAGCATACCCTGTCAACTTATGGCGAACAAAGCAAAAACCAAAGGAAATGATGGACGGAGTGTTGAACATTACAAGCACTCATCCCCAGTCAACTGATCTGGGTTTAATCCATCACCGTTCTTTAGCCCACTTTACCACCCCAGTTCAGACATGCCAAATGCAAATCAGTCTGACCCTGTGCCTCATGGGAACAGTCCAGTCCCAGCTGCCAAACCCTGTCTTCTCTGGACAGGAAACAATCTTCCTAGGACCGGTTTCTGGCATTTCAGCCATTTTCAGCCAGGCTTGCTTGAATCCAGTGGCAAAGTGAGCAAGGGACTCACGTCTGAGCATACCCTGCCAACTTATGGTGAACAAAGCAAAAACCACTCACTTTGCCACTGGATTCAAGCAAGCCTGGCGGAAGACGGTTGAAATGCCAGAAACCGGTTTCCGGTCCAGGGAAGACATGGCTTGGCAGTTCATGTTGGACTGTTCCCATGAGGCACAGGGTCAGACTGATTTGCATATGGCCATGTCTGAACTGGGGTGGCAGAGTGGGCTAAAGAACGGTGATGGATTAAACCCAGATCAGTTGACTGGGGGTGAGTGCTTGCAATGTTCAACACTCTGTCCATCATTTCCTTTGGTTTTGCTTTGTTTGCCATAAGTTGGCAGGGTATGCTCGGACATGAGTCCCTTGCTCACTTTGCCACTGGATTCAAGCAAGCCTGGCTGAAGACGGCTGAAATGCCAGAAACCGGTCCTAGGAATCTTGTTTCCGGTCCAGGGAAGACATGGCTTGGCAGTTTGGGCTGGACTGTCCCCATGAGGCACAGGATAAGACTGATTTGCAATTGGCCATGTCTGAACTGGGGTGGCAGAGTGGGCTAAAGAACTGTGATGGATTAAACCCAGATCAGTTGACTGGGGGAGAGTGCTTGCAATGTTCAACACTCCGTCCATCATTTCCTTTGGTTTTGCTTTGTTCGCCATAAGTTGGCAGGGTATGCTCAGATGTGAGTCCCTTGCTCACTTTGCCCCTGGATTCAAGCAAGCCTGGCTGAAGACGGCTGAAATGCCAGAAACCGGTCCTAGGAAGCTTGTTTCCGGTCCAGGGAAGACATGGCTTGGCAGTTTGGGCTGGACTGTTCCCATAAGGCACAGGGGCAGACTGATTTGCATATGGCCATGTCTGAACTAGGGTGGCAGAGTGGGCTAAAGAACGGTGATGGATTAAACCCAGATCAGTTGACTGGGGGTGAGTGCTTGCAATGTTCAACACTCCATCCATCATTTCCTTTGGTTTTGCTTTGTTTGCCATAAGTTGGCAGGGTATGCTCGGACATGAGTCCCTTGCTCACTTTGCCACTGGATTCAAGCAAGCCTGGCTGAAGACGGCTGAAATGCCAGAAACCGGTCCTAGGAATCTTGTTTCCGGTCCAGGGAAGACATGGCTTGGCAGTTTAGGCTGGACTGTCCCCATAAGGCACAGGATAAGACTGATTTGCATATGGCCATGTCTGAACTTGGGTGGCAGAGTGGGCTAAAGAACGGTGATGGATTAAACCCAGATCAGTTGACTGGGGGTGAGTGCTTGCAATGTTCAACACATCGTCCATCATTTCCTTTGGTTTTGCTTTGTTCGCCATAAGTTGGCAGGGTATGCTCAGACGTGAGTCCCTTGCTCACTTTGCCACTGGATTCAAGCAAGCCTGGCTGAAGACGGCTGAAATGCCAGAAACCGGTCCTAGGAAGCTTGTTTCCGGTCCAGGGAAGACATGGCTTGGCAGTTTGGGCTGGACTGTTCCCATGAGGCACAGGGGCAGACTTATTTGCATATGGCCATGTCTGAACTGGGGTGGCAGAGTGGGCTAAAGAACGGTGATGGATTAAACCCAGATCAGTTGACTGGGGGAGAGTGCTTGCAATGTTCAACACTCCGTCCATCATTTCCTTTGGTTTTGCTATGTTAATCAAGGACAGGGAACGATATGAATCTCGCCAGTCTGACGGCCTGCCCGTCTTAAGTAACAGAGTTATTATCGCTTCACGAGCGATTGCGGAAAGAGGCCATTATCAAAGGAGTCATTATACATAGCGGCCAGATGCGGCTCAATCAGAGATGCAAAGGTCTTGTAGAATGAGGTGGGGAGACCGTCCAAACCAGAGACCTTATCACTGGGTAAGCTATTAATGGCAGCAAGTATTTCTTCCCTAGAGAAAGGCTCATCTAAGAATTTGCGGTGGTAATTCTTGAGCCAGATCAAAGCGATAGTGTCAAAATATTGATTAAAATCCTCCCGCGAGGGAGTGTAGCCCGCAGTATATAGCTGCGAGTAATAGTCAGTAAATCTGGACTTGATTTCCTCCGGGGAGGTGGTTCTGGTGGGGCCACCATTGCTGAGGGCCATAATATATGACGCAGCGCTAGGGGGATGGAGGAGGTTGGCCAAGGTCTTACCAGGCCTGTCACCTTCACCGAAACGGCGAGCCTGGACCTCCCTGCTGAGGAAAGAGAGTTCCCGGTCGGCCTCCTCAGCGAATTCAGTATGTTTTACACGCAGAAGAGCGAGATTTTCGGGACTTAATCTCAGCCTCAAGCCTACTTAGAGTGGAGCGGATGGAACGGAGGACACCAGATTGTTTGGAGATACACTCGCCTCTGATCACAGTCTTGAAACCTTCCCACAATGTGGATGCTGAATCTACAGAGCCGACGTTCAAGTCGAAATAGTTAGAAATCGCAGTTTGGATCTCATCGCAAAAGACGGAGTCACGGAGAGCATTCGGAGGCAGCCTCCAGGTGAAGGCACGTGGAGTGGAGTGGTTGGAGGCGGAGGCAAAGTTTGGCTGGCGCATGGTCATGTTATTGGCAGAGGTGAGCCAAGTAAGGACATCAGGGGAGGTAATCCAAATAACGATACGTGACTAACAGCCAGGGGCGCCGGCGACGCAAGTGCCCTCCCTAACCTCGGGCCACATATGACGCCATGCATCAAACAACAAATAATCGGTGAGGATTGACCGAAGGAGAGCGGTGGAGCGGGGGTGGGATAAATAGGGGCCAGAGCGGTCCAAGTCAGCTGAGAGTGTAACGTTAAAATCTCCCCCCCAGAGAAGCGCCGCGGGTCCCAAGGACGATATAAGATGCCATACATGAGTAAAAAAAGTCAGGGTTATCTGAATTAGGGCCATACACGGCGGCAATTGTCATGGGTTGGGTCAGCAGAGAGCCATGTAGGATGACGTAGCGCCGATCGGGGTCAGTAATAACCTGCGTCGTGCTCCATGGGAGCCCCCTCCGAATCAGAATGGACACCCCACGGGAATAAGAGGAGTAGAAAGAGGAGTGGGATTCCCCCCAGTGGCGTGATTGTAGTCGGGAGGAGGATGTTTGTAGCAGGTGGGTTTCCTGTAAAAGGCATATGTCAACTTTATGTCGGATTAAGTGGGAGTGTATGAGCCTAGCCTTGCGATGGTCATTAAGACCGCGGATATTCCAAGCCCAGCATATGGTGTCAGTCATTAAAAGCTAGACCAGGGTGGCAGAAAATGCAGGACTGCGAGGTCAGTCCGTGGACAAAATCTGGTGTGTAAAAAGGGGGCAGGGGTACCTAAATGTGTAATGGGCCGAGCAATCACAGAAAAAGTGCAGTGAAGCCATACAGTGCCTGCATATGTAGAGGGAATTGTGTATGAGGGGTGACACCGAAATGGGGATATGGATAAAACAGACAGAGTCGATCCAATAAGGTGCCAGCCAATAAAAGAGTGAGGTGTATTGTACAAACAAGGACCGTAATCCAGCATAATAGTGCAGTGCTGTGTGCTGAAGAGAGACACAAAATTAGAACAAGAAAGCTTGAACTACCCACGGACCCACCCTCCCCCCACCCGCCAAACAAGATGCAATACAGTAGCACACAGGGGAAAAAACAGTTCCCTCGTGGAGCCCCGGAACCACCCGCCCCACCCCCACAACCAAGAAGCATTACCAACAGTCCCTTCCCCCCCCCGCACCCACTCCAACCCCCCAATCAGGCTGAGATACCACCCATCCCCACCCCGGGAGCCCGCAACTTGGAAAAGGGAAAATCTTGTTAGATAACGGAATTATCCCATGAGGGCATGGCAGGGCTCGGTGAACTCCCCCGCAGTGAAGCAGGGTGGCCAAGCTTCCGAAGCTTCAGACAACACAAAAAAATCTAAAGCTGTTAAAGCACAACCAGTTAATCATTGTCACTGAGGTGGTCAGGTGCCACAGTTTGAGAGCTGGGAGGTGAGCTGCGGTGAGTTTTGTTGAGTTTCTTGGCATAAACAAGAGCGTCTCTGGGATCCGAAAAAACGTGTCTTTGCACCCTGTCGGACCCCCAACTTTGCTGGGTACGCCAATGAGTATGTGACCTCGTGCTTTTGAAGGATTTTTTTGGCTGGGAGTAATTCACGTCGGGCTGCTTGTACTGCTGTGGTGTAGTCTGGGTAAAAGGAGAGCAAATTGCCTTGGTGACATATTTTGCCCCTGTCTCTGGCCGCACGCAGAATGGCATCGCGGTCTCTGAAATTTAAAATCTTTGCAATGATGGGGCGAGCAGGTAATCCGGGGTCGGGGCGTGGGCCGAGGGAGCGCTGTGCCCGTTCGACGATGAAGACGGGGGAGAGAATGTCACCAAAGTGTTCCCTGATGAGCTGCTCGACGAAGTCCTCCATACGGGAAATATTGGTGGATTCGGGCACTCCCGTGATGCAGGGGTTGCTCCGCCGAGAACGGACATCCAAATCCTCATTTTTATTCCGCAAATTGTCCAGGATTTTATCCATTTGTAGTAACTTCTGGCAATCCTGAGTTGCGGCGTCCTCAGCGTCTGATACCCAGGACTCAACATGCATGAGGCGGGACTTGTGAGAGTCCACCCGGGATTTGACAGAGTCCAGGCGGGCGGACAGTTGGCCCAGTTGAGCCGCAATTCCAGTGACCGTGGACTTAACATCGAGCATTATCGCCTTCAGGTCATCGTCACGAGCAGGAGGGGCCTCCATGTTGGCCGCCGGATTACCGCATACCCGCACCGTCTTGGCGCGTAGATCTGCGCTGTTCGAAGGTAATTGTGGGTTGCTTAGGGTAAGACCTCCCCATGGCAGCTTCAGACAGTAAGAAAGCACACCTGGGAACAGGAGCGGAGAGGGGTGCCAGATGGGGTCGATGACCTAGCACAGTAAAGGAAGGCCGTGACCCGGCAGTCCCATATGATGGAGATGGCGGGGTCCCTTTCTCTTGAGGGTGGCAGCCATCAGACCAGGCTACTCAAGGGCAAGGTGTAATGGCAGAGGAATACGGCAGACGCAGTAGGAGCTAAATCGGCTACCCGACAGAGTAACTCCAGGAGGGCTAAGTGGGTATCCCACTGACGTGGCAGCTGGCAGAGGAACCAGGGCGGCAATTTGACAGGGGAGTCTAGAGAGAGCACCCCACTCGGGGCTGGTAGCAGCTTGGAGGACAGGAGGGCCCACGAGACCCAGAGCAGAAGGGACAGACAGCCAGTGTGAGGAGGGAGCTGGAGATCAAAGCGTGTGTCGCGCTGCGCCCAGGCCACGCAGTGGAAGCCTCCTCCGGGGAAAAGCCTGAATGAAGGGCTGGAGGCTCAGATACGGTGCCACTGCAGGTGGATGCCGGGGCGGACTTGGGAGGGTCCGGATGGCAGCTCCTGCCGCGGCACCGGAGCAACAAGAGAGCAGGCAGAAGGTTGGCCCCTGGTGGAAGCAGAGGGGCCTGGAACAACCAGGGGCAAGAGTAGCACCAGCCGCTCAGAACTGAGGCAGTGAAGTAAGGGCATACCCTGCCCGAAGAAGCAGCAGCAGGCGTGGTGGAAAAGATCAAGGCTGTCCGCAGCAGCTCACTGGGCCCGCTCAGGCTTGAAGTGAGGGGAGGTGCACCAAGTATATGGGGACCGCTGCAGCCCAAGAAGTCCGGAGTAGGCCCCGATGAGGCCAGTCACCTGGGTTCCGATGTGTCTGGGCCGTGGCGTCACAGGCCGCCAGAGGAGGCCGCAGAGGCGAGAGCAGAAGCAGAGATCCCAGCGCAGAGCCGCAGCAGTATGGGTGGGAGCGCGCACCACTCCTGGACAGACGCGGCGGGGAAGCGCGGGGGTGCACAACGCTCACGTCACCGGGCCCAACCACCAAAAGCAGACAGAGAAGGAGCTGGGAGGAGCGGGAGAACACAATGGCGCCAGATATAACTTGGGCCCGGGCCAGGCGGTCCAGCCCATGAGCCCCAACCTCGCCGCAGAGAGCCCCGGCGGCGCAGCCACTCTCCGGGTGTAGGCAGGCCAGGAACCCCCATCGACACTTCGGCTGCGCAGAGCCCCAGGCAGCCCCACCGGTATCGGAGTAGGAAGGGCCGGGCCCGGCCAGCCCGCAAGGCGTAGGCCCAGCGTCGCAGGCAGACAACAGATCTCAGCTCCAGAGAGGCTCCGGGAGGCGGGAACAGCACCGGACGATACCACAGGTAAGGAGAAGACGGGGTATGCTGGTTGTGACTAGTAAAAGGACCGTTGTCTGCAGGATTTTGTCGGATCTTGCGCTTGGCCGGCAGAGCCCACTTAAAGTGCGGCCATTTTGCAGCCGGCCAAGCCACGCCCCCCCTTTTTTCCTGACTACTCTAATCCCTTCTGCTGTGTCGGTTTATGCCATGATATTTGGGCTGTGACCAGTTCAAGTTATTTTATCGGTCTTTTGCAGTAGCTGAACTGCATAGCTTGTGTATCACTTGTTTAGAGTACAGTCATCTGTAACACATATGCACTCTTTTGTATGGTTTTTCCTTGGTGCGAGATCACTTCAGAACTTCCCTTATTGAATGCAGAATATGTGGGCACTATTCTCACAGGAGATGTTTAAATTCATCATTGACACAAAGAATGCTGAGACTCCCTCCTCAAGAACCTTTCCCATGTAAAAGTCACTTCCACTGGTAATATGTGAGTGGTGTAAGTAATCTCAGTCACAGTCAAAGCACTAGGTTAGACAACAGTTTTTATCCTGGTACCAGCCAACTTGTTTCACCCTCATGCAGTTTATTATGTATAGGGAAGAGGCCCCAAGCATTCGAGAGCCGATGACCCTCTTAGGACTAAACTCACATCTGCTTCAGAAAATTGTTACATTGTTGGATTTTGCTTTGTGCTTTTTCTTGTCACAAAACATCTAAATCGCTGATGTACTATAGGACTAAGCCAGAGTCTCATTCTGCGTGCTCTGTTGTAATCCCTTTCTACCATTTGTATACCTCTTTCTCCCTTGGAGTGGGACAGGATGCAAAGTCTCAGTTTTCATTTGTGATTCTGCGTACTTGCACTGGGGGCGGGAGATAAGCTCCTGTTGTGGCCATTCCTTTTTGCAATCCTAGCTTGTTCAGGTAGACCCACTGCTCTTTTGCAACTGTGGTCTAGTCGAGCTCAAGCACGGTGAAGGTGGTAATTGAGAGACAGGTGACTACAAGATTGGGAAAGTGAGGAGCAGAAGAGCAGAGGACCTGGCTCCCTCAATTGTTGGGCACATCACCTTATCCCTCTACACCCCAAGAAGAGGAAACTTGAAGAGGCACTAAATTCTGCATAGAAAGTCGCTTGCGCAAGCTTGTTGGGAGGTCTATTCAACAGCAGGCACCCAGGAGTACATCACCCCTCTGCTCTTTATGCTGTTTCAGATGTTGGATGAGCCGGATGTGGCACATGTCTCCTTGGCAAATTACCAGGACACTCTATCTGTAACAACAGGCCATTTCCTCAGAACTTTGGCTTGATTTAGATCTTGGACGATGGGATATTCTACCATGAACATGACCGATGTCTTGTCCGCCATATTACTAGTGCATTATAACCTACAGCACTTGTAACACAGTGGGCTGGATATCATTCACGTTTGTGATGGAGTATCCCATCTGCCAAGATTCTTACATCGATGAACTTCACCCTGGAAAGGTTGACGCTAAGGCGGACAAGTTAGACTCCTCAGACCCTTCAGACAATAAGCATCTGATTCAGGAGTTACTGAGTTTCTTTTACCATCCTTCAGACCCAAGTGCAAGCTTTTTCTAAACACTGTACTCCTTAGTTTGGGCTCTTTCTTCAAAACTTTCATTGTGAATCTGAAGGTCAGTAATGTGTTTTGCTGTTTCTTCCCTTCAGATTCCATTGATGGTGAGCTTTCATCAGCTACAGAGCGCTCCTTTTTTATTTTTTTATTTTATTTATTGTTTTATTTCAACAAAACAGTCATTTATTGAGCAATATAAAAATTAAAAAAAGAACACAACAGAGAAAAATCTCTTAAATCCATTTTGTGACAGGATCCCAGATTTTTGATCCAAACATTTTTTTCCTTATCCCCTTAAGTCTATACATGGCCAGTTCCAAATGTTAAATAGAAAGTAATTTAGATTGCCATTGATGAAAGGTGGGGGGATCATTATCAATCCAACAAGAAGTAATACAGAGGCGGAAAACGGACATACAGATAAACAAAAAAGCTTCTTCAGATGTTGATCTAATCCCAGACTGATCTGCCTGAGTACCAAAAATTACCAAATCAGGAGAAAGTTTAACAACAATCCCCAAATTATTATTAAGAAACGATTCAATGGTAGTAATAAAGCAAAATAATTTCTCACATTTAAAAAACATATGGATAGAATCCGCATCCGTCTCATTACAGCGGTTACATCTAGATATACCCCCGGCCTTCCACTTAGCTATCTTGATAGGAGAGTAATAGAGATCAAAAATAGACATGAAATGTTGGCTTTGGAGGGATCCATTAAAAAGTATCTTAATAGATAGCTCAATTGATCTGCCAATATCAATAACTACTAAGTCTAGCCGCCTACGCCAATTGTTTTCCACAGAAGATAAGTCGTCTTCAAGTTGATTAACAGTCATTTGATAGGTTTGGCCTATTTTTTGTGCTTTCCACAGAGATTCTAGAATCTTATTGGAGCTCATGCATGAGTGATTAAGAAGTCCTCTTGATTCTAAGAAGCTCCGAATCTGCAAATACTTAAAAAAGTGATGTTGTGCTAGACCATATTTAGTTTGGAGGGCTGAGAATGAAGAAAATTGGGCATCTAGATATAAGTCTCCCAGGATCCGTATTCCTAAAAGCGACCATTTTTTTATGATTTGGTCATGAAAGACTGCAGGCAGAGCAGGATTATTAAAAATCGGGGAGTAGAAGTTAATTCCGCCCGAGCAAAGAATTTTTTTCCTAAATTGGCGCCAGATAGTAGCTGTGAGAAGTTGGCCTGGCATATGCTGTTCCTAGTTATAGGGACACCTTGCACCAGTCCAATTCGACTCCTATTGATGATAGGTTTAAGACAACCTTTAAAGAAAGCTATCCTAGTGGTAGCTGTGGAGAGCAGCCTTCAGGCTAAGTCTTGAAGGAGTGTTAAGCTTATTGTTTTACCATAATAACCTCTTGAATAACCAAATGAAAGAGTAGCCCACACAGGTATATATATAAAATATATGTATTTATTCTAGACAGAATCCCACAGTCACTTTATGTGGCTAGTGGCAAAGTTACACTTCAAACAAGCATTTATAAACACAATAAATAGCACAGAAATCAATGGGCCCCAGGGGGGGACCAAACCATATACTAAAATAGTGGTATAAGAACCACGACAATTCTACAGGCAATGCCTAGGGCATTCAGGATCGCTGGCCCCTTACGAATCCACCCACAGTTAAGAGGAAGGGGACCCACGGGAGGCGTGTGCAGTGCGAGAAGTTGCTATCGGGATCGCAATGCTAGCCTATGGAGAATGTCGCGGTTGAATAATTAAGGTTTAAGGACACTTCTAACCACAGTACAAAGTTAAGGCTTGAGACTTAAGGCTTTGGAGAGCCCACCACCACGGAAGTACCGAAGTACCACTGTTACCTGCCCCAGGGAAGCCGGGTGCATAGGTCGATTCTGGTGTCGGGTCGCGGGCTGATTTTCTATGGAAAAGGAGTCCAAACTGCTGCTAGCTGGAAGTGTCGCTGAAGTCGTGAAGATTAAAGTTGAAGAAAAGACAAAGATGAACCTGAAAGCAGAGGGGACAGAGTCTGGGTCACAGCACAGTGACCAGGGAGCTCACAGGAAGGAGCTCGTGGATGTCGGGTGCTTCAGGTGTGGAAGGTACAGCTGGGCTCTGCAGTCACGGGCTCCGGTAGGCTTCAAGGAAGGCCAGCTTCTGGAGGGCGACTGTCCCACGTCGGCTGAGGGTCGCTGCGGTGTTAGTGTCCCGATTGGATCCACTAAGCATTGACAACCGCAACCCACGCAAGATGAACAAAGCAGCTGCTGGTGCAGACCCACGAGGTCTGAGGGTGCTCTCCTTTGCAGGGAGCGTAGAGCAGGCCTGGAGCAACCAGGGGAACTCTTAGAAAAGAAGATTGTCCTCCGTCAGGGCCCACAAGTCGAGAGACAAGGGACCGCGGAAGGCAGCAAAATGGAGTGCGTAAAAGGGCTCCCACGGGCCACCGGAGCGGGCCAGGGAGCTGAGAGTCGGCACAAATGCTGCTTGAAGGTTGGCTCAAGAATGGGCCAAAGCACAACTTCCCCACTGGTCGGGGTCGTGTGCTGGACAAGAGGTGGCCGGTGTCTCGGGGTATGCGGGGATCTCGACACCCACGTGGTCCAGGGTGCTCAGACTTGCTGGGCACACTCACAGGACGCTGGGATGCACTGGAGACCCACCTCGAGGTTGCTGGAAGGCGTCGAAAGTCGTGAGAGCAACGAAGTTCCAACCGGGTATCTTGTAGTCTTTTAGGTGCCTGCCAAGCAGGGGGATAACTCCTTTATCCCAAGGGAGATTTCTTCAGTCAGCTGGGCAGCAGCTCGTCGAAGGTCAGTTCTGTGAAGTCCTGTACGAATCTAAGGCTCTAGGGCAAAGTTATTCCCATATATCCCCAAGATTAGGGGATGGTCCAAAAGAGAGCCTACCAATCAGAGTAGAGGCGGGAAAGGGTGGCTACACCCACTCCCCTTTGTGTGTTTCCCGCCTGGGCGAGGGGCAGGATGCCCCTGAACCGGTTCCAGGCGGTGTATGCAGAATTGGGGCTCTGCAGCTGCCTACGTGCAACTCTGAAAGGACATTTGGTGCACCCACCCTGTTCCAATCCACATATCCTGTCTGGGGAGGTGCTGGCACCTCCCTGCCACAGGAGCCCTATTGTCCAGATGGCGAGGCTGGGGTTTTCCCCAGCAACAGCCAGCCAGAGTCGTGTAGGTGGCGAACAGTAGCCATTTTGTGGTACATGTGCACTTTTAAATTGGTGTCCAAATTCTACCGCTTTTCCCATATCACCCTCCTAGCAAGGGGGAATCGTGCCCCCATGCCCATGGCTGGACTGGGGGTATGATTCCTTCATGTTTGACACCAAACACGATATGGTTCTGTGTAGCCATTCCTAAGTTACAGCGATGACGCAATAACTTATAATGCGGTTAAGAGTATATGGTATGGCTACACTACAAACAACCCAGTAACGATTTTACGAAGGTTGCAGAGAGGTCCTACTCACGTAGGGGTCCCCCCTCACACATACCTCAGCACCCAGCCCTGTAGGATTACCAGGGCCTGCCATAGGGGTGACCTATGAGAGTATAAGTGTTGTATGGTATGGGACATAGGGTACCTACATCCCTGTAAGGGGTGCTAGCACCACCTTACCCAGGCTACAGTAGTGGCCTGGTGGTGTCAGTTTGGGTGGCTGTCCCAGGGTGGCACAATAAGTGCTGCAGCCCTGGTAGGCCTACTGGGGGACCCATGCCCTGGGTACCTAGGGTACCATCTACAAGGGACTGGTAGGGCCTGCCCAGCATCCAATTATGTTTGTACCTAGAGTACTCACAACAGTTTTAGGGAGGAAGCAGATAGGCTGGGGTCCTGGATAGCAGGATCCCAGCCAGACTAGTCAAAAACCACTTAAATACCAGGCAAAAAGTTGGGGGCAACCATTAGTCAGATTCCACTCTCCTACAGTAGCACAGGCTAAAATAATCTTGAATTTAGTTTTTTTATAATAGCTGGGTTCAATGATTTTAACTAAACATTGAGGAGCAGCTTTGCCTAACAGTAATTCATAAATTGAGGGAAAAAGAGATTCTTCAACAGCGATATCTGGAAAAAGAAGAATTCTCATGGATCTTAGAGAGAGGAGCCAATAATACAAACGCATGTTGGGGACTCCCCATCCCCCTTTCAACCTGGGAAGAGAGCACCATTTCAGCGCTCGACGAGAGCGATGATACCCCCATAGGAATCTGGAGATCATTCTGTCAATTTTTGTGAAGTAATATGCCGAAAACAAAAGTGGTATAGTTTGAAATAAATATAAAAACTTTGGAAAAATTGCCATTTTAATTATATTAACTCGGCCATACAGGGAAAAATGCAGATTATTTAATCTCTCCAAAGTTTTATTAGAAGAGTCCAAGATAGGTTCAATATTTAAACGTACAATCTCTTCGACCTTAGATGAGATAGTTATCCCCAAATATTGGACTTCAGAGTCAAAAACTAATTCGTTAGGACGGCCAAAATCAGAATGGATTAATTGGGTTTTAGATATATTTAATTTATAACCAGATAACGAGCCAAATTCTTTCGCTAGCAGGATGATTTTTGGTAGTGCACGTCTAATGTCTATGGTGGTTACGGCAACATCATCCGCATAAGCGAAAATTTTGAACGAGTTGTTATTGACAGTTACAGGTATAATATCTGCCGCGGAGGATAAGCACCGTAAATATGGTTCTAGGTATAATGCGAAGAGCAAGGGGGAACACGGACATCCTTGTCTGGTCCCCCTTGTTATCACGAAGCCCTTAGAAAGAGAGTTGGTTATTCTTATGGCAGTTGTTGTTGAATATAGAGGGCTTTAACTGCATTAATATAAGAAAGGGGGAAGCCCATCCATAACAGAACAGACCATAGAAACTCCCAGGAGACCCTGTTGAACGCTTTTTCTGCGTCCAACAGGGCCACAGCCACTGGGGATTTTGTCTAATAGATACTAGAGTCGGCATCAGAGGATTCAGTCTGTTAGCGAGAATTTTCGAGTAGATTTTGCTATCAGTAGGAATCAGAGAGATAGGTCGGTATGAACTTAATTCTTCACTATTTTTGCCTTTCTTTTTAAAAATAACAATAATAGCATGAGACCATGACTCAGGTGGATTACCGTTACAACAAACAAATGATGGACGGAATGCTGACAATGCAGACATTCTCCCCCAGTCAAGAGATCTGGGTTAAATCCATCGTTCTTTTGCCCACTACGTCACCCCAGTTCAGACATGGCCATATGCAAATCAGTCTTGACCCTGTGCCTCATGGGAACAGTCCAGCCCGAACTGCCAAGCCATGTCTTCCCTGGACCGGAATCAAGCATCCTAGGACCGGTTCCTGGCTATCAGCCGTCATCAGCCAGGATAGCTTGACTCCAGTGGCGTAGTGAGCACGGGTCCCACGTCTGGGAATACCCATCCCACTTAGGGCGAAAAGCGTTACAACAAACAAATGATGGACGGAATGCTGACAATGCAGACATTCTCCCCCAGTCAAGAGATCTGGGTTAAATCCATCGTTCTTTTGCCCACTACGTCACCCCAGTTCAGACATGGCCATATGCAAATCAGTCTTGACCCTGTGCCTCATGGGAACAGTCCAGCCCGAACTGCCAGGTGGATTACCAGCAAAGGCAGAGCTGAAGATTTTTATTAATTCTGACTTTATCATTCCTCTAAATACACGATCAAATTCTAGGGGAATAGAGTCGGGGCCCATAGCTTTGCCGGCCGCAAGACCGGCAAAGCTAATTCGATCTCTTCCCAGGTAACTGGGGCACTGAGGTGTTCCAGCTGTGCTGGTGACAGATTTGAAGTGTTAATCTTGTCGAGATACTGTTGGATATCTAGACCAGATACACTGTCTGGTTGATGGTACAGCAGTTGGTAAAATTCATTGAATGCTGCAAGTATTTCTTCTTTGGAGGTTTTAAACAGCTACAGAGCGCTCCTGCTAATGCTAATGAAGTTCCCAGTGCTCATATATCAAACCCAGGCCCCAATCGCCTTGTCTCTTCTGGCACAACTAGCCTGATCAACCTGCTGACCCCATGTATGCTCCCTTCCATCCAGCAGCACTCTCAGGGGTGGTTGATGCTTCGGTGGCTCCACTTTCAAGGCATCCTACCTTTGCCTAGACTACTAAGAAATCACAAACCCCTTGTTAGAACTGGGGGTCTCTTGTTGGCAATGGTTTGCACCTTTGTCCAACTAGGGACCCTTGCTTCTAGTCAGAGTAAGGGGGCTACAGTCCTAAAATATCCCCCGCTCAACCCTGTGGTAGCTTGGCACGAGCAGGAAGGCTTATCTCTGAGGCAGTGTGTAAAGCATTTGTGAACACATCCAGTAATACAGTGAAACACTACAGATGGACACAACACAGGTTTTATAAAAATAAGTATTCTTTATACAGACTTAACACAAGACTCAAATGACAAAAAAAAATCCACAATACTGTAATTAGAAATAATACTTCAAGATGGTAGAAGTAACTTAAAAATAGGTTATTCACTTAAACGTAGTTCTTTGCAACATATGACCCCAACTAGAGTTATCACGACGTCGAGGTCAAAGAAATCCCAAAGTACAGTGCCGACCGCGAGGTGCGCGGCGTCGGTCCCGGAGTCAAAACAGACCCACAAAGAACAGTACCTTGGAAAAGCGAAAACACAGCAGCTCACGGCGTCGGGGAGATGCGGCGTCGTTGGCGCTGTGCGGCATCGGTTCCTTGCTTCAGGGGGCGATGCGTCGGGTCCTCGATGCTTGCGCAAAGTAGGGGAGGCGTCGGTTCCTTACCGGAGAGGAGGTGACGTCACGATTGCGCCAAAACCACGGTTCCGTACGATGTCGATGGATTCTTGACCAACCACGTCGAGGATCGGCTCCGTGTGGATGTTGGGTTTCGGATTCGATGCAGCACAGCAGCAGGTGTCAGGCCTACGTCGCATAGTCGGAGCAGCGCTCACGGCTTATGGCAGGTTACGATGTCACTCGTTGGCATCGATGTGGCACAGCGGCCAGTGTCGGGTCTACGTTGTAAGTCGGAGCAGTGCTCACAGCTTCGATGCAGATTACGGTTTCACTCACCGGTGTCGGGGTTGCAGTTTCCTTCTGTAGCAGCCAGAACAGAAAGTTCCAGATGCAGGCAAGCAGAAGTGGTGAAGTCTTTGTATCCCTGAGACTTCAGACAGGAGGCAAGCTCAAATTCAAACCCTTGGAGATTTTCTGCAAGATGACAAAAGTTTCAATAAAAGTCTTTTCTCCTTTCCTTGGCAATAAAGAAACCACTGCAGGCCAACCCCAGCATCAACATACAGGCATAGGGGTAGTCAAAAACCCCTGCAGATTCTCTGGTTCTTCTCCTTGGCAAAGGGTCCATCTTGATTCCCAGAAGTGATCTAAAGTTCTGGGGTCTGGGCGCCAGTATTTATACCAGTAAATCCTTTGGCCTCTGAAGGCAGAAGGTTCTGTACCTAGTCCAAACCAGTTCTGGGTGCATTCTGCCAGTGCACAACTTCTTCCTTTGTCAGTGTGGGCCAGGGTCATCAGACGCACCACAGGAGGTGGAGCCAGCATTGTGGAAGGCAGGCACAGCCCTATTCAGGCCCAGGTGCTACTCCTCCCACCATTCCCAAAGCAGATAGGTCTATTCAGCCTTGTGCTGACTCACCCTGCCTCCTGGAGCCCCCTCAGCCCCTGTCACTCACAAACCAGACATGCAATACACAACCTAGCAGAGGCAGGCTTGGATGGTTAGGCAAGAAAACACTTAATTTCTAAAAGTGATGTTTTCAAACACAGAATGTTAAAACCAACTCCGCTAAAATATGTATTTTATCATTCTGAGTTCAGGCACACTAAATTCGTTTTTCTACCATGTTCCCTGGGTCAGTTAGGATCATAAGATATTATAATCAAACTGCCCATTCTGGCCAATGAGGACAGGTAGCCTTGCAATAGTGAAAAACGAAATTGGCTGTAATTCACTATCAGGACATGCCACACACACCAGGGCAAGTCCTACCTTTCACATACAATGCACCCTGCCCTAGGGCCCACCTTAAGGGTGGCTAACATGTAGAAAAGGGAGGGTTTAGGGACTGGTAAATGGGTGCACTTACCAAGTCGACATGGCAGTACTAGACTGCACACAGGTTCTGCAATGGCAGGCCTGAGACACACTTTATAAGCTGCTTCTGTGGGTGGCACCATCAGTGCTGCAAGCCCACTAGCAGCATTTGATCTACAGGCCCTGGGCACACATGGAGCACTATACCAGGGTCTGACAAGTAAATCAAATAAGCCAATCATGGAGTCACTAATTCAGTATAACAATTTAACATAGGGAGCACTTGCACAGTGGCACTGAATAGCAGTGGCTCAGTGCCCAAAGCATCTAAACCCAGCAAAACATATCAAAAACAGAGGAGACAACAGCGAAAAATGGAAGGGAGACTCACGCCAATGGTACCAGGTCTAACACCCCTGGACCTGCCTACGTGCTGCCATTCAGTCATGACCAGGATTCAGACGCACTGTACATTAAAGTCCAGTTCTGAATCTTTATGATATGAACTGAATACCCAGTGCAAACGTTCCAGATGCTAACTTTGGCTAGAGTCTTGGCAGTATCCAAAACAATTAAGGGCAGTGTTTAATGGCTCTGCGGAATACTTATTTACATGTGCCCATCCTGCAGAAAGTACCTCTTATTCACAGTGAAAAGCCAACACCACCGGACCAGAACAGGGCTCAGTTGTTTAAGTGCAGCCCCTCATCTTTATCATGGTCTTTGCCCTGATGAGTGCATTTTTTCAGCTGCACAAGGTGCTATTGAATTCCAACTTGGATGGCTTTCTTACTAGACCAATATCATGACAGGAATCTGGTCCTGCCCTGACATAAAGAACCCTATGTTGGATTTTCTTTGAGTAACCCCAAACACCCACCACCTACATGGTGTCTTCCAAGACCATTGTGTTAACTGGGGCATTTTGGGAACTGTGTTTTTGAAGGCCTTTTTCTTACAGGGATGGTAACTGTAAGGCGGTAAACTAATTCTTGAGAAACAGCACCATATTACCTTGGTAGTTCCAGAGACTTCTTGTATTACAAGAATCCTGCTTAGGAGTAGTCACCCATGTGATGCACTCCCTACATCTTCATTAACCAGAGCATTGGGACCAGGTGCTGGGTGAACAGTCTATGCTGGTCCCACTCCTTCCATGCTTGTCCAAACCTGTGTGGTAGGTGCACTCTCAACTTCCTTTTGATATGAAGCCCTGTCCATCTGCCAACCCACAACTCACTATCCAAAATGACATGTCATAGTACGAAGAGGCCCTCTGTAAGGAACTGATCATGAGTGTTTTGTGAACAAAAGAGAATTGTCCTTCTACATAAATCAGTAGGAACTGAAGCCAGTCTTCCTAATTGTGAAAAACGTAATCCCAGGGAAGAGGCCTTGGTGCTGTTGATATACACACAGATAACACTGCACCCTTTTTCTATATACAGTACTTTCCACGTCCTTGCTGGCAGTGAATATGTGTGTGCCAACAAGTAATTGAGCACTTACATAACTACATTTCTCGCCCATATCCCTATTTCTGTGTGACCAGGATCCTTCTTTTACGTATAACCTTTTACAGTCAATGTATACCTTTTGAACACATTGCATTTCCATCACTCAAAGTTCACTTTGGTGATAGTCATACCGTAATATTTAGAGAAGTGTTTTAATGCTCCTACTCATCAATTAGAAAAGATTATTTAATTGTCTTTCTTATATAGCAAATCATTATCATAGTACCATCTTCAAAATATATTTGTTGTTATAAACAATTTTAAATACACACTGACTCCCTTAACAAAGCTATCTGTCGATATTATCAGGCCCCCATCTCATCCACACTTCTTCAAAGTATTTCATGTATTGCGATTATTTTTTTTTTTTTTTTTTTTTTAATTGAGCAGAGCAAGAGGTACAAAAAAACATTGCAAAATACAATTAGCATTCATATCATAGATAATATGGCTATTAAGATATAATAGTACAAAGAAAAAGAAGCACTAGTAGGAAGTGCGATGTGCCTAGTGCAAAACAGCAAAAGTATGCATATACGCAATAACCACTAAAGTGCAAGTGCTAAGCATGAATAGTTGCAATAGTATTGCAATGAAGAACATTCATTAGCATATAAAAATCGATACTAAAAACATACATTGAAACAATTCACCACTTCAATAGTATAAAATCTATAAAGTGCTGAATGCGTTCTTAATGAAAGCCAATCAAGACAGGAATTCACTTCCAATCGAAAGTGCAGTGTGCCATGTACAAACAGCAAAAATACAATACTCCAAACCACTAAAGTGCAAGTGCGAAACGTAACTAATTACGGAAGTATTGCGATCAAGGGAATTCAATAGCATAAAAACATCAAAAGAAAACAAGTTTCAAAACGATTCACCACTTCCAGTATTTGAAATATAATTACTAAAAAGTGCTGATGCATTCTTGGCAGGCAATCAAAAAGGAGATTCACTTTCATATAGAGATCGAATATGGAGAAGACTACTGGGTATATCACTTCCAAAATTGCATTTTCTATTAAGTCTTCTCCAGTATTTCAAAAAACGTCCAATTTCGCTCCTATTTATTTACTGCTCCTACCCTCCTAGCATAGGCCTCCTCAAATTTTGTAACCCTTTTCATTTTATTAATCCATTTCAGATGAGTGGGGGCTTCATTAGATCTCCAATTTTGCAAAATTAATGAGCGTGCTACCGCACTAGCGATAAAAATAAAAACTCTTTCTGGGTTAGACAGTTGTAAGCCACCCTTGCAATAGCCAAATAGTACAGTCTCTGCTGCGATCGGGATTCTATTTCCGGTTGCGCGCTCGATGTCTAAAAAGATGGCTTCCCAAAAAGACCTCAGACCGGGACATACAAAAAAAATATGGTGCCAACCACCTTCCCCAGATTTGGAACACCGAAAGCACTTATCTTCTACGTCTGGAAACCTTTTACTTAGAGTAGAAGGTGTTAGATAGGCCAGCCACCTTGAAAGAAAAGCCATCCTCTTATAATTGGCAGCACACAATGCTCTGCCACCTGAGTGGCTGATCCACTCCCACTCCCTTTCGGATAAACTGCAGTCGGTCTCCCGATTTATTTTTTCCAAATGGTTCTGGATCAAAGAAGGATGTTTTATTTTATGTAGCAACTTATACCAGTTGCCTATTCCTCGTAGTTTGGCTCCATAAAGGGCAGCTGTCAAGTGATTGGGAGATTCGGTTATACCACCATTACTTCTCAACCAGGAGACTAACCGCAGATATTCAAAAAAGGCCGGTTTCCGATGGGTCCCTATCCTGGCCGATATTTCCTGCCAGGAAATCAGCCTATTCTGTACTATGAAATGTCTCAGTTCGGTTAATCCAGAATTCTCCCAAGCATTAATATGACTAGCTTGTATCTGGAAACCGAGGCTGGCACATTCTCTTATATTGAGATATTGAAAGCCCATCAGATTCATGTCCCTAAAGATAGCCTGAAGTCTAAAAAGGGAGTCCTTTATAGTTTTATACCGAGTTTTTTTAGGAAGCTTAGCAGTTTTTAAAAACACTGGAGTGGATGAACCAATTTCTAGCAACATTCTATCGATAAAAAAAGTAACTCTACAAGAGCAAGATCCTAACAGCCCAGATACTAAATCAAGAAGGGCAGCTTCATAATATGATCTTACATGTGGGAGCGCAAGTCCCCCCTGATCTATTGGTAATTGTAAGGTGTTCAATTTAACTCTGGGGGCTTTCTTCTCCCAAATAAATTGTCTAAAAAGCATGTCCATTTCCCTAAAAAATACCTGATTGATTTTGATAGGAACATTGGAGAATAGGAAGATCAATAGAGGTAGTATAGACATTTTGATTAATGATACTCGCCCTACTATTGATAAAGGAAGCAATGACCATTGATCCAATAAATTGGTTATTTTTGTCTTCATCCTTACATAATTTAGATCAAATAATTGAGAAAACTGTGAGGAAACATAAATCCCGAGGTATCTTATGGGGTCAGTTCTAGATGCCTGTAGTTTTAAAGAACAGGGAAATTCGTCAATATCCGTGTTCATGGCGAGAACTTCTGTTTTGTTTGCGTTGATTTTGTAGCCGCCTATTCTTTCGAACTGAGAAAATTCTCCCAAGACCTCCTCGAAATTGATCCTATTAGGGGCCAGGTATAAAATAATATCATCGGCAAATAGTTTAAGTTTAGGCATATCAAGAATTGGGGGGTGGATAGCAGCATTGTTTCGGATTCTTAAAACCTGGGGTTCTATAAAAAAAAAGTAAAAAGTAAAGGAGAGAGTGGACAGCCTTGTCTCGTTCCACGCTTGATTTGTATTGTTCCTGCGCAGGTGGCATTTATTACAAGCTTTGCTGTAGCATCCTGATAAATATTATTTAGCATTCCTACAACATTTGGCGGAAAACCAAATTGATCCAAAGTAATAAATAAAGTTTTCCAATTTACAAGGTCGAAAGCTTTTTCTGCATCGACCATTACGATGCTTGCAGGAATACGATTTATATTAATATAGTCTAAAGCTTGTATTAAAAATTGGGTATTGGCAGCCATTGATCTACCCGCTATAAAACCCGTTTGATCTCTATGAATGACTTCCTGAGCAGCTGGTAACAAACGCTCGGCCCAAACCTTCATTAATAATTTGTAATCGGAATTTAAAAGACTTATGGGCCGATACGAATTCATATCATCGGGATTTTTATCTTTTTTAACAAATGAGACAATAATCACTTCTTTAAATTCACACGGGACCTGGCCTCCTTCTCTTATAAAATTAAACAAGTTTCTCAGAGGAACAAGTAATTCTTCTGAAAAAACTTTAAAAAACTCAATTGGAAAACCGTCTTGCCCACAAGCTTTAGATCCCGCAGTTGATTTAATAGCTGCTAAAATTTCACCTGCCTCAACTTGATTTTCTAAATTGAGGACCCGCTCCGAGGATAGTTGAGGGAGATCTGAAGTTGAGAAATACTCTTCAATCGAGTTTTTCTGTATTTGATATTCAGTGGAGTATAAGAGGGCATAATGATCCAAGAAGAGCTGGGCAATTCTGGAGCTATCGACAACTTCCAAACCAGTAGAGGGATCCGATATTTTTATTATTGAGGCTGATTCCTGTTTCTTCCTTGTAGAATTTGCCAGGAGTTTGCCGATCAATTGGCTCTCCTCATAGACCCTCTGTTGGAATAATTGGGAGTTGCAAACCTCTTCGATGGTAAAGACATCTTTCAATGCCATTTTTGCCTGGTCATATTTATTGGGAAGGGACTGCAGTTGAAGGGCATACTCCTGCTCAAGTTCTAGCTGTAATTGAGCTATCTTATCCCTTCGATCCTTATATTGGGCAGTTGTGAAAGCTATTATTAGACCCCGAGCTGTCGTTTTAAAACCACCCCAAACAGAAAAGGGGGAAGCAGTATTTTCGTTAATCCGAAAGTATTCCCCACTCCAGACCCTGAAATCCTTTACCCATTCCTCATTCTGCAATAGGAAACGATCCAGCTGCCACCTGGGTCGTTCCCTATTCCCTCCATTGATTTTAATCTCCAGATTAATATAAGCGTGATCAGAAAAGGAGTTACATCCTATGCCTGCTTCAACAATCTGGAGGGACCTGGAGCTAAGGAAAAAATCAATTCTGGATGCGGTTTGAAAACGATGTGAGTAAAAAGTATAAAATTCTCTCTCCGCATTCCTTTCCCTCCAGCCATCCACCAATTGGAAGCCCTTAATAATAGCTTCCAAAGCTTTTTTGGTGCTCGGTTTTAATTGTCTCCTCTGTTTATTTGACGTATCTTTTCTTGGATCCAATATAAAATTAAAATCTCCTCCAAGTATCATCTGCCCCGGGGCACCAGATAATAAAGTGTATATTTGGATCAATGGAGCCTCATCATCAGCTATCGGGCCGTAGTAATTAATTAAATTAAGCCTCTTCCCATATAGCTTTACTGCAACCCATATCCATCTCCCCTGCGGATCTCTATGAACTTCTACAACCTCCCAAGGAAGTTTATTTGAGAGATAAATTGCGACCCCCCTCGCTGCTGAACCTGGAGATGCAAAGAATACTTTCGAGAAAGTTCTGGGTATAAACAGCTTGGGGGAGTTAGACTTAAGATGGGTTTCTTGAAGGAAAAGGATTTGAGGGCTTAATGAAGTTAGCCATCTAATTAAAGCACCATGCTTTTTTTTATTCAGTATGCCGTTTACATTGGCTGATAGAATCTTGCATCTATTCAATTCCCTAGCCATCTATCCGTCTATTCATGACCAATTTTCTACCTTGCCTTTCGATATACATTCTGATCATAACCTTATTCCAAAAACCTCTTGCTCTATTTTTTCCCCCTTTGCCATAAGTGGACACTCAACGCCCCCAGCCCCATCCACCCCTAGAAAAAGAAAACCCCTCCCTAGAATGTGGAATGTCCCCTACCAACCCCGCTAGCCACATTACTACCCACCCTGCTACACCCTAGGGTGTCTTGACCTTACACCCTTAGTGCCCTGCAACCCCACCCCACCCCTACCTTGTGAATTAGCTTAGAACCTTGAACATCAAAAATTCTTTGTGGAAATCAAACAACTTTTTTCAGGTAAATTTAGTCTCCCTTTGAGATTTCCTTTAATAATGCCTGGGCTTCATCCGGGTCTGAAAACAAGAAGAACTTGCCCTTGACAAGAACTTTTAATTTGGACTGTTGTGCAATTGAGGCTTGGGCACCATAAGTTTTAAAGAGTTGCAAGAGCTTAACAAATTATTTTCTTTTACGAGCAGCAGAGGCACTCATGTCAGAAAAGATACGACATTTGGTGGTGGCATTTAAAGAGAACTGCCTCTGCTGAATTGCTCTTGTTATTATTCTTTCTTTTATTCGGAAGTCCATAAAATTAACCAAAATTGTTCGTGGCATTGAAGAGTTCGGGAAAGGTTGTGCTGGTACACGATGTGCCAGCTATTCTCCACTGTACTACTTAGTTAGAATGTTGCATGACATCATAGAATGCCTGGGTGCCTCTCTGGGGGAGATTGTCAGTTGGTCTACTCAGGCTGAGCCGGTGGAGTCGACGGACTCATGGTTACGCACCTGCGCGCTACGAGAGGTACTAGACCTGATAACGATTTTAGCAGCTTACACAGCAACCCCACACATTTTCCTACTCCCTGCTGACGAGAGGCAACTACCTCGAAACACGTGTCCAGGGATGGCACACGCCACGCATACTTGCATTCACACTCGAGCATAGGTGTATCCGCCGACGCTGACCTTCAGGGACCATTTTCATTGGGGGAACACGCCTGGTAGGTGTAGCAGTGTGCGACCAATCTGGTTTAACTTTATATTCAGGCTCCCTTGAGCCGGTGGAGTCGACGGACTCATGGTTACGCACCTGCGCGCTACGAGAGGTACTAGACCTGATAACGATTTTAGCAGCTTACACAGCAACCCCACACATTTTCCTACTCCCTGCTGACGAGAGGCAACTACCTCGAAACACGTGTCCAGGGATGGCACACGCCACGCATACTTGCATTCACACTCGAGCATAGGTGTATCCGCCGACGCTGACCTTCAGGGACCATTTTCATTGGGGGAACACGCCTGGTAGGTGTAGCAGTGTGCGACCAATCTGGTTTAACTTTATATTCAGGCTCCCTTGAGCCGGTGGAGTCGACGGACTCATGGTTACGCACCTGCGCGCTACGAGAGGTACTAGACCTGATAACGATTTTAGCAGCTTACACAGCAACCCCACACATTTTCCTACTCCCTGCTGACGAGAGGCAACTACCTCGAAACACGTGTCCAGGGATGGCACACGCCACGCATACTTGCATTCACACTCGAGCATAGGTGTATCCGCCGACGCTGACCTTCAGGGACCATTTTCATTGGGGGAACACGCCTGGTAGGTGTAGCAGTGTGCGACCAATCTGGTTTAACTTTATATTCAGGCTCCCTTGAGCCGGTGGAGTCGACGGACTCATGGTTACGCACCTGCGCGCTACGAGAGGTACTAGACCTGATAACGATTTTAGCAGCTTACACAGCAACCCCACACATTTTCCTACTCCCTGCTGACGAGAGGCAACTACCTCGAAACACGTGTCCAGGGATGGCACACGCCACGCATACTTGCATTCACACTCGAGCATAGGTGTATCCGCCGACGCTGACCTTCAGGGACCATTTTCATTGGGGGAACACGCCTGGTAGGTGTAGCAGTGTGCGACCAATCTGGTTTAACTTTATATTCAGGCTCCCTTGAGCCGGTGGAGTCGACGGACTCATGGTTACGCACCTGCGCGCTACGAGAGGTACTAGACCTGATAACGATTTTAGCAGCTTACACAGCAACCCCACACATTTTCCTACTCCCTGCTGACGAGAGGCAACTACCTCGAAACACGTGTCCAGGGATGGCACACGCCACGCATACTTGCATTCACACTCGAGCATAGGTGTATCCGCCGACGCTGACCTTCAGGGACCATTTTAATTGGGGGAACACGCCTGGTAGGTGTAGCAGTGTGCGACCAATCTGGTTTAACTTTATATTCAGGCTCCCTTGAGCCGGTGGAGTCGACGGACTCATGGTTACGCACCTGCGCGCTACGAGAGGTACTAGACCTGATAACGATTTTAGCAGCTTACACAGCAACCCCACACATTTTCCTACTCCCTGCTGACGAGAGGCAACTACCTCGAAACACGTGTCCAGGGATGGCACACGCCACGCATACTTGCATTCACACTCGAGCATAGGTGTATCCGCCGACGCTGACCTTCAGGGACCATTTTCATTGGGGGAACACGCCTGGTAGGTGTAGCAGTGTGCGACCAATCTGGTTTAACTTTATATTCAGGCTCCCTTGAGCCGGTGGAGTCGACGGACTCATGGTTACGCACCTGCGCGCTACGAGAGGTACTAGACCTGATAACGATTTTAGCAGCTTACACAGCAACCCCACACATTTTCCTACTCCCTGCTGACGAGAGGCAACTACCTCGAAACACGTGTCCAGGGATGGCACACGCCACGCATACTTGCATTCACACTCGAGCATAGGTGTATCCGCCGACGCTGACCTTCAGGGACCATTTTCATTGGGGGAACACGCCTGGTAGGTGTAGCAGTGTGCGACCAATCTGGTTTAACTTTATATTCAGGCTCCCTTGAGCCGGTGGAGTCGACGGACTCATGGTTACGCACCTGCGCGCTACGAGAGGTACTAGACCTGATAACGATTTTAGCAGCTTACACAGCAACCCCACACATTTTCCTACTCCCTGCTGACGAGAGGCAACTACCTCGAAACACGTGTCCAGGGATGGCACACGCCACGCATACTTGCATTCACACTCGAGCATAGGTGTATCCGCCGACGCTGACCTTCAGGGACCATTTTCATTGGGGGAACACGCCTGGTAGGTGTAGCAGTGTGCGACCAATCTGGTTTAACTTTATATTCAGGCTCCCTTGAGCCGGTGGAGTCGACGGACTCATGGTTACGCACCTGCGCGCTACGAGAGGTACTAGACCTGATAACGATTTTAGCAGCTTACACAGCAACCCCACACATTTTCCTACTCCTTGCTGACGAGAGGCAACTACCTCGAAACACGTGTCCAGGGATGGCACACGCCACGCATACTTGCATTCACACTCGAGCATAGGTGTATCCGCCGACGCTGACCTTCAGGGACCATTTTCATTGGGGGAACACGCCTGGTAGGTGTAGCAGTGTGCGACCAATCTGGTTTAACTTTATATTCAGGCTCCCTTGAGCCGGTGGAGTCGACGGACTCATGGTTACGCACCTGCGCGCTACGAGAGGTACTAGACCTGATAACGATTTTAGCAGCTTACACAGCAACCCCACACATTTTCCTACTCCCTGCTGACGAGAGGCAACTACCTCGAAACACGTGTCCAGGGATGGCACACGCCACGCATACTTGCATTCACACTCGAGCATAGGTGTATCCGCCGACGCTGACCTTCAGGGACCATTTTCATTGGGGGAACACGCCTGGTAGGTGTAGCAGTGTGCGACCAATCTGGTTTAACTTTATATTCAGGCTCCCTTGAGCCGGTGGAGTCGACGGACTCATGGTTACGCACCTGCGCGCTACGAGAGGTACTAGACCTGATAACGATTTTAGCAGCTTACACAGCAACCCCACACATTTTCCTACTCCCTGCTGACGAGAGGCAACTACCTCGAAACACGTGTCCAGGGATGGCACACGCCACGCATACTTGCATTCACACTCGAGCATAGGTGTATCCGCCGACGCTGACCTTCAGGGACCATTTTCATTGGGGGAACACGCCTGGTAGGTGTAGCAGTGTGCGACCAATCTGGTTTAACTTTATATTCAGGCTCCCTTGAGCCGGTGGAGTCGACGGACTCATGGTTACGCACCTGCGCGCTACGAGAGGTACTAGACCTGATAACGATTTTAGCAGCTTACACAGCAACCCCACACATTTTCCTACTCCCTGCTGACGAGAGGCAACTACCTCGAAACACGTGTCCAGGGATGGCACACGCCACGCATACTTGCATTCACACTCGAGCATAGGTGTATCCGCCGACGCTGACCTTCAGGGACCATTTTCATTGGGGGAACACGCCTGGTAGGTGTAGCAGTGTGCGACCAATCTGGTTTAACTTTATATTCAGGCTCCCTTGAGCCGGTGGAGTCGACGGACTCATGGTTACGCACCTGCGCGCTACGAGAGGTACTAGACCTGATAACGATTTTAGCAGCTTACACAGCAACCCCACACATTTTCCTACTCCCTGCTGACGAGAGGCAACTACCTCGAAACACGTGTCCAGGGATGGCACACGCCACGCATACTTGCATTCACACTCGAGCATAGGTGTATCCGCCGACGCTGACCTTCAGGGACCATTTTCATTGGGGGAACACGCCTGGTAGGTGTAGCAGTGTGCGACCAATCTGGTTTAACTTTATATTCAGGCTCCCTTGAGCCGGTGGAGTCGACGGACTCATGGTTACGCACCTGCGCGCTACGAGAGGTACTAGACCTGATAACGATTTTAGCAGCTTACACAGCAACCCCACACATTTTCCTACTCCCTGCTGACGAGAGGCAACTACCTCAAAACACGTGTCCAGGGATGGCACACGCCACGCATACTTGCATTCACACTCGAGCATAGGTGTATCCGCCGACGCTGACCTTCAGGGACCATTTTCATTGGGGGACACGCCTGGTAGGTGTAGCAGTGTGCGACCAATCTGGTTTAACTGAGCTGAAAGGAGCTTGCTCCTGGTGGGGCTATTCTTGTACTATCTAACTTCCTCCTGTTATCCTGACCACCTATGATGGAACCAAGCTACCAATAAAGAAGTAACCTACATGAACAGATGGACTCTGTAACATCCTTTACAACATTTTGGCGACGATCTGAAGAACTTACGTGTGCATCAAGGAGTTAAGACTATTGAGGAACCAAGGAACTAAAGCAAGAGGAACTCAAGACTTTAATAATTCTCAAGACGTCAATTGAAATTCAGAGGTCACGCACTGGCCAGCCCCACCAGTGTCCTGTACCACCTGGACGGCCTGTAACCTGGGCGTTATCTACTAAGTTCACTAAAGACCCTGCTGTAATTTGAAAGACTTCAGCTACTCTCTATGAGGCACAACAGGCACAGCACTGAACCACCGATTTATTTTTGAGCTACAATTAGCTTCCAACATGGTCTCGCTGTGTGTTTAAACAGCGTGTTCTTCAAAGACTGGTAATTGCAGATTTAAACGGTTTTGTTGGCAGTGTACCGATTTGCGTGCTAAGTATGCTGACGACACTCTCCGCTCGCTTTGGGGGCGTGTTGTGCTCTTGGTGTTTTGCGAAGACAGTGACTACACAGAATCGTCTTGGGAGTTTTCCTGACTAGAGATTGGTGATTTGAGGAACGGCCCCGTTGGTGAGGAACTGCCGAGAGATTGGTGGTTTGAGGAACGGCTTCATTGGTGAGCACTTTAACATATTTGCGGGGGCAGAGACTGCGTGTGTTGGTGTATGTGCACGTTTTGATTCGCCAATTTTGCTCTCTAATGGACTCTCTACACCAAACTGTAGCGCATTGTGTTTATTTAAAATTCCTCCACGCGCACCTCACCGTTATCTTCGTTCCGTGTGGAAGCTTGATGAATCGTGTGTGACGCCTTCACTAGTTCTCTATAGCTGTCCAGTGACGCCTGCATGTAACAGCGTGCCGTGAGCCACCCGGTGTGGCGTTGGAAACGTGCCGCCATCTTGTGCTTGGTAATAGCACATACAGAGCCTCTTGGTACTCCATTGTCAAGTTTTCATTGCCAATCACGTTTTTTCTTGACATTCAGCATTCAAGCAGCGATGTCTCTTCGCACTGTTACCTTGGGCTTTGATCCAGCTTATCGCCTCAGGAGGGTAATTTTGAACTTACTGTCGAGCAACTTGAAACGGGCAAGGAACGACCTTCTCCTTGGTGACGACTTCGGGTGAGAGACCGCTCACCGGTGCTTTAACTAGTGCTTAGTGTTTATACCGTCTGTACTCATTATGCATGCTCTTGTTAAGTCTGTGCTTGTGTGGGGGAGGGGTCAGTGTATAACATTCGTGCCTTGCTTTAGTTTTGATTGCTTATCGAGAGTGTACCACTTTGGAGAGGTTGTGCAGTCTTTCCAGGGCATTTTATTTTAGTTTGTAGTTTTTCTTGCGGTCTACCCTTATTAGGGGAGGTTTTTAAGTGTTTTTTGCAGGCTGTTGTATACCTCAAGGTGTACCCTGCCATGGGGTGGTTGGTTGTTCCCTTGGCGGTTTTCCCCTTATTCTATGTAGCTTGTGGTGTACCCTATCTAGGGGAGGTTATGGGGGTAGCCAATGCCCTTAATTTCGTAGTTTTTGTACATAGAGTGTACCCATTTCTTCGGGGAGGTTGTGAGGGTAGTCAATGCCTTTAGTTTATGAGTCTTTATACATAGAGTGTACCCATTGGTTTGGGGAGGTTGTGGGGGTAATCTATGCCTCTAATCTGGTTTTTGGTGTTCCAGGGTTAGTACCCTGTGGTGTACTCTTCTAGGTGTAAACTAGTTAGGGGATGTGGTTCAAGTTGCGTTTCTAGGTAGTCAATGCCTCATGTTAGTTCCCAGGGTGTCTACTCTGTGGTGTACCCTTCTAAGTTTATACTAGTTAGGGGAGGTTATGTTTGTGGGTAGCCAATGCCTTTAATTCCGTAGTCTCTGTACATAGAGTCTACCCATTTCTTTGGGGAAGGTTGTGGGGGTAGGCAATGCCTCTATTTTAGTGTTCAGTTTTCTTGGGCGCGTGTACCCTATGGTGTACCCTTTCTGGGGGAGGTTGTTTTGTTTTCATGGGTTAGTACCCTGTCGTGTTCCTTGGTGAAGTTTTTGGTTGATTCCTAATGTCATCTTGGGTCTTCCTTTCATGTTGACATTATGCTCCGGTCGAAGTCTACCTGCGTGGAATTCGTGGCCAAGGGTTTCACGCTTGTACAACTTTGAGTGGGTAGTTTTTCGTTAGTGGTTAGACCTCTTTATGTGTCAGCATGCCTTCTACCAAGGGACCTTGTGTTTCTTTACAGAGTGTTTCCTCTCTGGAGTCTATTTGTTGTTGTGGTGGCACTCTTCTTGTTATCTAGAGTGTTTAGCCACTATTGTATCTCTTTGTTGGAGATGTTGTTTTCTCCCAAGGGTCTGTGTTTTACACCCACTGGCGATTTTAATGTGCCAGTCAAATTTATGATACCTCATGCGAAACATCTGTGGATATGTGCACCTCAGTGTTGCACCTTCTTGTTAAAGATTTATTGGGGTATCTCATTTGTCTTTACTTTTGCTTCTGTTGTTCCCTAAGGAAAGAGGATGTGTAGTAAAGTACTTGTCAGCTATTCTCCACTGTACTGCTTAGTTAGAATGTTGCATGACATCATAGAATGCCTGGGTGCCTCTCTGGGGGAGATTGTCAGTTGGTCTACTCAGGCTGAGCTGAAAGGAGCTTGCTCCTGGTGGGGCTATTCTTGTACTATCTAACTTCCTCCTGTTATCCTGACCACCTATGATGGAACCAAGCTACCAATAAAGAAGTAACCTACATGAACAGATGGACTCTGTAACATCCTTTACAACACTGTGACTTTTCAATTCCCTCTGGAACTCCAACTATCCGTAGATTTGATCTCCGTGAATGATTTTCAAGATCCTCAATCTTACTTTCAAGATGTCTCTCTTTGATTGTGGCAGCTTTCATTTCTTTAGACACAGTAAACATCTGATCCTCGAGAAGTGAGACTCTAGCTTCTGCCTCCTGGAGTCTAATAGGGAAACCCTGCATCGCCTCTTTGATTTTTCCCAGGCGTTGATTCAATATTGCAGTTTCGGTTTTCTGGGCCCTCTTCATCTCACGAATTTCCTCTAAAATAAGATTGAGAAGGTCCTTGATGTCTAATTGCCTTACATCGCTTTTCTCGTCTTTCTCCAAGCTTATGATGGATTCAAGCTGAGATACAGTAGACTCAGGAAACTCGGGAGACGTAGTAAAAGTTGTAATCTCCCCTTGTACTGACACTGATACAGGTACCTCGAATGGGCTTTCAGCCCCTATAGAATTGTGATGCGATGAGGCCAATGCAATTAATGAACCTCCATCCAATGTTTCAGCAGCTATCGGGATTAGAATCTCACGGCCCCTGTGCATATTCATGTTCTGATATAAATTTTGATCTTTTCTTTGCACATGGTTTAAATTTTGATCTCTTCTTTGCGCTTGAACGAACTCCAGATCTTTGCCCCCTACAATTAAATGACTCTGAGGAGATAATTCCTGTCTTGGGGGTATACTGTCGAGTGGTTCAATTATCTGGCTCCCGTCCGCTAAATCGCCCTTGGTTGTAACCTTTATTAGCGAACTAGAGCTAGAGACCGGAGGCAGCAAAGTTGCTTTTTTAAAGAATAGCGGAAACTGCTTGGAAGGGTTAATTTTATCATTGGGACCATCAGCATCAGCATCCACTCTATCGGACTCACAAAGCTGCCCAAATTCGTCTTCCATATGAGGCTCCTTGGTTTTTAGGGACGTTGATAAGGCCAACTCCTCCTCAGAGCTCTCAAAGGTGCTGTCCTGGACTAGAGTGGGCGTGAGCTCATCACCCTTTTGAACCAGGCTAGCAGTTTGTCTTGTTTCCTTCACCTGAGCTAGGCGAGTTTTTATTTTTTTTTGACGGGCTACGTTGTAATTTTTAGCCATCCCGCTGCTATTTTTTAGGGGTTTACCCATATTTTTCCCCCCCTTTGACCTTTCTTATTCTCTTCTTTCTTCTCGGGAAAAAGAGGGAAGACTTTTTTTTTTTTGGTGTTTATTAAGGCTGCGCGCCTCAACTTTAATAGAAACGGCAAGAATAATATCTCTCCCACCGCCAACAGCTGCTAATAGGCGATATTTAGAAACAAAGTCTTTCCCCTCCCAAAACTTAAATGTTGTGTGGCGTTTATATGACCAAGAAGGCAGAATCATATAGTTATAGTCCTTTTATCTCCCCCTTCGAGGCCATAGAAATTCAGTGCGAGAAGACAACGGATCCTGGGCCTTGATCTATGGAAGCGTTGCTGTTTTTTTTTTTAAACAGAGAGCTCCAGTTATCGATCAAGGATGGTTTTTCAAAGATTGATTGAAGTCAAGTCATAAGGTGCACCAGACTGCACTTAAAATTGAAGTTCCAGTTACACCATTACTCACTCACTCGCTCGCTCACTATCGAGGCTGATACAGCTCCGGGCTCCGGACTCCTAGCTCCTGGCTCCTCCGGACACTTGTCTCGTCGTTCTCATTCTTTGCCTCTCACCCCCGCTCTCCGCGGGTCTCGATCGAAGTTGCCACACAGGGAAACGGGGAAACAGGGAAACTCGCCACTGAGCAGGAGCAGGAGGAAAACGCCGTTAACGTTGGCGTTAAAAGTCTGCCATTACGGGGTGGGCGTGGAAGCTTCGGACACCTGACTAGCCGGAGGCGGGGTGCTCCGCAGTCATCCTCCCAACTCATGTATTGCGATTAATAAAGGATATCTTATAAGGTAAATTAATATGAACTCAACAATTAATTCATCTGTGAATCTCTCAATACAGGATTGCCTCTAAGTGATAGTCAAAACCTTCCAGAATCCGGGAAAGATAGCATCCAAGAATTTCCCATGTTGAGAGAACAAAAGCATATTTTTGACTAACTCGTATAAGACAATAATGAAAAAAAGACTGGATTCTTGTCATTACATTGTAAACCAAAATCCCACCCCTGCTTCCTAGTATTTTTGTCATTAAGTTTATCTGCAAGCTTTGCTGAATTACTTTCGGATTTGTCTTGCTTGGCTATTCTTCCTGGAGTTAGGGGGAGTTTGGGTGCCTTGCTGTTCATCTCTACATTACTCTGTAGCTACAATTAAGAGCTAAAAGATTGCCAAAACGTTTTTATATACCCTTTCTGTTTTTCTCCTTTTTGGTACCTTTTTCAGGAGTTATTTGACACCTGCATCGTATACTACTAAGTGCAGGGTGTTACCCAGGCTAATGGGAGTAATCATCCTTTCCTTGAGCAATTAATAAAACAATTTGACAGATCCTCTCAGCATTCAGTTTTTCACAGATTGCTGCACCACCTCCTTAGGTTTGCCTGTAATATAGATCCTTTCCATGAACTACTTCAAGAGTTACAACTATTACGCCTGGAGAATTTGGCATTAAACCTGACATTGTTATTACAGTGTACAGATATAAACTGTAGTTCCTTCAGGTGTCCCCACACGTTTTGGGAAATTCAGTGAAGTTAAGAGAATTTTTAGATTCTCTTACTGTGCGTTTTGCATCTCACCCTGCGGAGTTTAGTTAATGTGGCTTGGAAGAAGAAATTAAGATAGAGTTGGTTTATTAGCAACGTCCTCAGTAATTCATTCAATAACTTTATTTGATCTAGTTTAAAACTATAGATCATAAAAGTATACATATTAAAAATAGATCTTCTTTCTAAGACAATAAAAACGAGTGGGACGTAGTACTTAAGAGTACCAATTACAACCTCTAGTCAGTAGGGCCTCAGATTGAGCAAATTTGTTAAGTCATTTTCTGAATTTATTGATTTGTTACTGCTAATTTGACCTTACATTATAAGATAAGAGAGACAAAGAGAAAGAATTAAGAATTATTCTAGTATGTCCGGTGGCTACTCATTACGAGGTTCCAATGGAACCAATTCCCTAAGAAGGAACAGTACAATTTGGGGCAGTCTGGTTGTGTGTGACTGAAAATTTAACGCAACGCTGGTGAAAGGCTGGTTGGCTCTGAATTGTGGTGATGCTAGTATGAGTCATGCATTTACTAAACACCCTCAGGAGAATGTAGGAAGAGTTTAGTCATCTTCTGAGAAATAGTAGAAAGCAGGAGTGCGTTGCCTCCTTTATATTAGATGGATGAATGATACTGATAATCATGTATTCCTTATAACAATTGCTGTAAGATAAGAAGGAAAAGTTGTTATCACTTTATTGTTGGGTATTGGTGCCTGTGGAATGTGGAATTAATCAGAAATGGGCCTCCAACAAAGATTTTCCCAAAGACACTTAAGAGGTGATTCAAACAATTGATGGTTTGTCATTAATTTCAGATCCAGCATGTGAAGCCTAATCCAGCTGCAAGCATTATTTGGAGATCCTATTCAAGTGTTTTCTTTTGACAAAATCTCTCAATTATGCGCTAATTTTTGGATTCACATGGATAAAGAGGCATAACCTATATGTCAATTGGTCTACCCAAACAATATCTTTGCCATCACACTCTTAGGTCCATTGTTATGCTTCAGGAAGTTCTTGGTTGCCAGTGATAAGATAAAGGATTCTATATCTAAGTTGATAGTGGATAACTTCTTGTCAGTGTCTCTGGAGTATCATGTTTATTCTCCAGTTTTTGTAAGCCTATAGTTTACTTACTTTCCCATCATAGTGAGAATGAGTGTGTTTTATCAATAAACCTGGTTCCATTGTTCCTCTTGGACGTGTATATCTTTAACAGAAAAGGAGAAGGAAATGAATTCTTATTTATAGGACAATCTGCAAAATGAGCTAAATGGGCCATCTGCCAATAGCGTGTCTTCTCTAAACTGCAATATGGTGTTTTTTATTGCTTTCTTTTGTCCTCCTCTGGATCCAGTAAGGAGACAGGAAAGGAGGAGGTCAAAAAAGAACCAGACAAAATAAGACTTCAGTTTCCTTAGTGGAAAACAAATTGATGTAGCAAAAGCTCCTCCAAGGAATTTGAGGCAGTTCTAGCAGAAAGCAGGATGCAGGAGATCAAGGAGTGTCTAAACCATCTGGAGCAAGCAGGAGAATGATTTTGTGGCATAACCAGTTAGATGCTTATTATCCTGTTATACCCAGAGCCAATCAAAGACCTGGAAGAGACAGTGAAACAAATGGAAGTAAACATCCACCATACTGATTGGAAAATAGGTAAAGTAGTAATACCAGTCAGAGCTAATGTCCCAAAGAAAATTCAGGACTGGATTATCTGAAAATTCAGAGAGGATTTAGGAAAGCCAGAAAAAGAAAATAGAATCTTCCAGAAGCAGAGTTTATTATTACAGCTGTGCAAGGCGGAGCCCGTAAGTGGTCTTCTGAGTCCAACAGCCGAGGAATATATGGGTGCAATCATTGAAATAATTTCAGCCACTTATAACAACACTGGACTGCATCCCAGGTCATCATTTTGTGCCCACTATGGCACCTCAGACAGGAACCACTCATATGCAAATCAGCCTTGTTCTTGATCCAACTGAGTCAGTCCAGACCGAACTGTCAGGCTAGGTCCCATCTGAACCAGTGGAAGCACCCCAAGACCAATTGAGGAACGAGCCATATGCAAACCAGACGTGGTCCTTCTCCGGTAGGAGCAGTCCAACCCAAACTGCCGTCTCAGGTGCCGTATGAATTGGAACAAGCAACCCCAATACTTTTTGATTTTCCTGCTCTGCCAACTTTAAACTTTATTCAGATTAATTAAAAGTTGTTTTTCTGTATCTTGTAAGATTTTCAGGATGTCTTGGATAGCAAACACAGAATCTTCAAAGTTTAAGATCAGGGAAAGCGAAAGCAGTTAAGCCGAAGAAACAATGTATAGAATTGTTGTAAGTAAATTCCACCCTAGGTAGTAAAGATTTTCAGTTGTCTCAAGAACCATTGTTAAAACTTCGTAGATACGTTTCTAAAGACTTATTCAACCTTTTGGTCTGTTTTATTTGTCTGTGGATGGAACCCTAGTGAGAGTGCTCTAGGAAATTTTTTTCATTGCAAAGTTGAGGTCAATACTTAGAGATATATTGAGGGCCTCAATCCAAGACAATGTTATTAGGAAAGCATCAGAACCCCTTTCAGGGAACCACGGGTCACGCAGGGGTTACCTGGCCCAACTTTTGCGGTTGAGGTTTTTTACTCCTGACATTTCAGGGCCGGACCTACTATGGATCCTGTGCAACTTGGCCAAATACCCCTTCTGCACTTAACTCTCAGTGGTAGACGAGAACGAGCAGTCTAAGGCTCCCTTGGCGGGGAAGTGTGGATACAGATTAGTGAACATGGTTCATAACTCAAAAAGCACACAGCAGCAGCAATAAATCAATGACCAGCCAAATACTGCGTATTTTATCTTTGTCTACCTAGTCAAAGCAAGGTTACGACACACAGACAACAACACATTTATCCCTTGAGGACGGGGTTCTATTGTTTTTTTGGCAAGTCTCTGTCCCACACGTTCCTCACAGTGGGGTTATTCTCCATTCACTGGTGACCGCATCCAGAGAATACTCCATAGCAGGCCTTATCTAAGACTCCGTTCTGACTCTTCAAATGCAGTGAGTCCCCCAGGGCCCAATAGGCCTGTAATAAGTCTTACCTACTCTGGCAGGGAGGGAGCATGCAGCGTCTTGGCGGGTGCCCCGTCCGTGGGCGCTCTTAACAGTTCTGGTATTGCTCAGGTGAGTCGGCAGCACGTGGACTTAACGGCATCACTCGGCAAGCACAAGCTCTCTCATCCTATGCGGTTGTGTTCCGGCAGCGATCAGAGATGTTTCCTTGCTTCTCCTTAAAGGTAAATATCCAGACACCCAAAGGGAGTTTAGGGGTATTGGTGGTCCCGATGCTCCAGATCTCGATTCCGCTGAGGTGTTGATGCTCCTAAAGATTTGGGGTCAGTTAAATTCTTGTTGCTCCTGATAACCTATGGGTCACCACTGCCCACAGTTCACAGGGCTCCTGCCTGATCCACAAGGCCCTCTCCTGACATACGGGGATCACCGGCTCATTCCTCCACACAGGTAATTACTCGATCAGCGCATTAGCCGTCTCCTCACCTCGTACCAGGAGTCTACTCAACAGGGCTCATTACTGGACCTCACTCCCTCCAGTGCTCTCCTCTTCCTCAAAGGACACATTCGTCTAGGCAAGCAGGCAGGCACTGGTTCTCCAGGCTCCTGGACAGGCGGTCTTAGTTTCCTTGGGTGATACCCTCTCACTTAGCAGGGAGACTAGCAGCTTGCCCAAGTCCTGGTCATAGGCGGATGTCTTGCACAGTTTCCTCTCCTCACATTCTGTCTGGCTGCTTGCAAATGACAATTTTGGGGATCTCAACCTCCCCTTCTTATATTCCATTACCAGACACCAAATGTGATTTGAGGTCTGGGTCTTTGAAGTTTTATGTTTGGCTTCTCCTTCTTCTGAAATGCATTTTTCTCTCCCTTTGCCTCTTGAAAAGCTGTCTGTCACAGAAGAAGAGACTCTGAAGTGAATAGTCCCACAATACTGTCCATGGGTGTGACTAGAGTTCACATCTGGATGTCAGCCACAGTGATAAACACAGTGCATCAAAAGGTTCACCTTAGGCGCACAGCCCTAATCTTTATGAGTTCCTTATCCGCCCGATCTACTTCCTGAAATGTCTCCAGTCTTGTGAGCTCTTACTGAATTGATGTGCACACTTTGAAGTGTACTAGGGGAGCCTCGCTCTCCCTCCTCCAGTGTATCCCACCCAGCTCACAGGAATGAAGTAATACACAAATCTGTCTGGGGGGGATTCCTCTACCTCATCATGTCTTCACCAGGCAGGCCTGGGCCTCGCAAAATGAAACCTAGGGTTCTCCATGTAATGTACCATTACAGGCACACTTGCACTCAGTGTATGTACACAGCAGACAAATTGTCCAGCTGTGTTACCTTCATGTATTGTGCCACCACAGGCACACCTACACTGAGCTCACACATTCACTCTGCATGCACAGCTCAGTATTGAAGCCTTTTGGTACTGTACCATTTGTAGGTACACCTACAGCCAGCACACACATTTACCATGCATGCACTGCACAGCAATATATTCATGTACTGTACGCCTTGCATGTACACATACACTCAGTACATGCACTCACCATGCATGTACTGCACATCACTGCTCTATCCCTGTATTGTTCACTTCCCAGGCACACATACAGCCAATGCAGAGTAACCACTCCTTTACTGCACATCACTTCATATCTATTTGATGTAGGCCAAGGAGTTAAGCATTCAGCAGCAGAACTTCAAAATGTTAGTGAGCATATAGACCTCACTCTAGTGACACAGTTTAAAAAGGACCTGTTCACTACTACTGAACAGTATATGCTGCTACCACTATGCTTGTGCTGCTTAACTCCTGCTGAAGGCAGTAACCTTCCACCGGTATGAGGGTAGCACTTTAGGTGACCCTCAGGGTTCAACAAATCGGCACTCTATAAGACAGGCCTATGTCATGGTGCGCACACATGAACCGTTACTAAGCAGAGGACTTTTCTGTCTCAACAGAAGGCCACGTATTGTGAAAATATCTGAAATTAAATAGTTTGCCATTTGAGCTGCAGTATAAACGTTAGCCAGTGGAATGAATGAATTGGTGAAATAATCAGCCATGACTATGATCACTGAATATACTTCAGAAGGTCTTAAATCTAAAGTGAAATCAGTGGATATTAACTCCCAGGTCTGTTTGGAATTCCATTTTTAACAACTTTATTTTATTTGTATAGCACAATCACATGATTATTTTAGGCTGCAAAAGTCCAAATTTCTTTGAGAAACTATCTTGGGCTGACCACAAGTTTCACAAGATTAGATGTATTGTTGATGTCTTGTTGAACAGTTAGCCACCAGAAGTGGTAATTGAACAATTCGTTCAAGACTCTTTGACCTCGGTGACCTCCAGCGACTGAATCTTGGCAGTGTTGTAAAATCATGGAATTAAGTTGTTCTTTAAGGATAAATAACCTTTTTCTTAAAATCATCCTGTCTTTGGAATAAAAGTGTTTATTCTTCCTTTTGAACCAGGGGGAATTATTTTGTTTTAAAGCTCTTCCTTGACTTGATCCAAAAAGGAAGTTGCTGTGCCCTGAAAAGTGGATGGTGAAATATTCTTTTCATTGAAGTGAATTTCGTGTTCAGGGTATTGACAAGATAGACAATCAGCTGCAGTACTCTGAGAACCAGGAATTAAGTCTATCTCAAAGTTGAACCACTGAAAGAACAAAGCCCATTTGACTTGATGGCTGCCTGCTATAAGACCTGTAAATCCCCATGATGAACTTGGAGAGTTGATTGATACTGTGCATCTAAATAAAATGTCACAATTCTTTAAAGATTTTTTAATGCCAAGAATTTTTTTCCACAACAGAGAAGTCTAGGTCAGACTTTGATATTTTCCAGGAGTAGAAGGCAGCAGGATGTTAAACTGAACCATGAACTTGAATTAGAATAGGTACTGGTGGAAGCAACATTTTGTAGTGGTAGATTGTTGAAGAATAGGTGCTTCAGTAAATTTTTCTTTCACTTCTGCTAAGGCCTGACACATTTCAGCAGAAGTTCCTTTCTTTGTTCAGCAGACCAGTGATTGGAGACACAAAATGAGAAAAGTTTCTTATGCATTTCTTGCAGACATTTGCAAGTTAAAGAAAACATTGAAAATGGATTCTTCCATTCGTGTATAGCTAAAGCCTTTCTATTATTCATTGCAAAACCTCCAGGAGACTAAACTAAGGGCCTCATATCTGAGAAGTGACGCATCGCTGCGTAAAAGCAGCGATGCGTCACTTCTCAGTGCGTCCTCCTTGCGAAATGATGGATGCGTCATATTTACTGTATGATGCATCATGTCGCAAGGAGTTACAGATACGTCAGTATTTCTGACGTATCTGTAGGTGCAAAAGTGACGCATTGCTGGAGTGTGTCACAAAAGTGACGCAACTCCAGCAATGTGTCCTTTCACATGGGGCAAGCCCCATGTGAAAGGGCCTGCGTCAGTCTTGCGCCTGCTGTGAGGCAGGCGTAAGATATTGACGGATTTGCACCCTCGAAGTGGCGCAGTGAAATCTCATAGATTTCACTGTGTCACTTCTACGAGGCTTACTTACGTGAGAACGCCCACCCTGCATACATTATACCTGACGCAGGTATAATGTAGCGCAGAGGTTTACAAAGTGACGCATCTGCTTAGATGCGTCACTTTGTAAATAGGGCGCAACAGGAGGCATGTTTTACGCCGCCGATGCGTCACAAAAAGTGACGCAACGGAAGCGCAAAACTGTGGCAAGTCCCCATAAATAAGGCCCTGGGTATGTCATAGAGGTTCAATCAAAGGTGCAGTAAAAGCTGATGTTGACGTAGCCTATGAAGCACTTCCTTCACATGTTTGGCATTTTCATCCGGATTTGTTAAAAAGATTAAAATGCCATCCAGATAGAATACCATAGAGGCATAGTTACAAGCTGGCGATAAAAAATTATCGCCGCTTTTGCTGCTGTTTTCGGCCGAAAAGCGGCGATAATTTTATCGCCTAATTAGCAAGGTCACGCTAACGCTTGAAACTCTCCTATCATCAAGCCCCACGCTATGAAGCATAGCGGCAGGAAAAGTAACCCCTGTTATCGCTACTTTCCTTACGCCTGCTTCAGGACTGACTTAGCCATGATATCCTATGGAAGGTGGATATCATGGCTAAGTTTGTGAGTCCCTATCAGCAAGCTAACGCCGCACTATGTGAGATTATCGCTGGGTTTCCAGCGATAATCTCACGCTAGGCAGTTAGCGATAGGATTTTTATCGCTGAGGAGATGAGCGTTGCTAATAGCACGTTATCTCAGCGATAAAAATCCACGTTACCCGGCGATAATTATCCTCATGCTAAGAGTGCTGAGCGATAATTATCGCCGGTTGTTGCTGATATGCCCCATAGTGTGGAGGTGCAAATCAGAAATAATAGAATCCATGAATTGCTGGAGGGTAGATGGGACATTACTGAGTCCAAAGGGCGTAAATTCAATTGAAAATGCCCAAAAGGTGTCCTGAATGCTACTTCCACTTGGCTCCAGTGTTTATTCGGATAAGATGAAATGCACCTCTTAAATCTAATTTAGTAAAGATTTTGGCTTTGTTAACTGTTCCTAAAATATAAGAGATGAGAGTAAGAGAATACGCGTCCTTGACTATTATTCTTATTTAATCTATGAAAATATATACCAAACCATACCTCAGTTGAATTTTCTTGGGTACAAACACAATCTCACTCCAGCTAGAGATTTGGAAAGTGTAAGATGATATATTTGTTTAATTGGAAACAGAGGATAAATTATTTTCCTTTTGAAATGAACAATTGCACCAAAACTGTTACCCCATATTCTGAAGATGTGCATTGTGGCATATGGAATGCAGACCACAGAATCATAATCTATGTGGACCAATTAATGTATGGAGTATATTGAATGAGCCGGAACTTTCCTAAGATCACTGGAAAACTGGGAGAAGCAGTTAAGTCGAAATAACGTTTTTTTGGAAGCTTGGCTATGATTTACCTTGAAGGGGGAGTTTGTTCTTTTACAAGTCTGAAAGAGCCAGGAGTCTCCATTGAACGACCTTTAGGATGTGAAGATTATCTTTGGGAACAGTGGGCATCAGATGTCCTTGTGTCCATTATATAGCCATATATATGCCAGAAGCACCACAGTCAACTGATACTGGTGCAATTATGTCATGGAATTGCAGAGTTGCTCTTATAATTGAAAAACTGGAAGATACTGTCATGTTGCTTAGTTGAGGCAGGGGCTTTCAAGGAAGTTCTTTTTTATGGATCAGTGATGAAGAACCTTTTTAGATCTAGTTGTGCATTTTTGAGTTACATGTCCTTCAAGCGCCCAGTAAACATATTCCCTTTTTTGTCTACGTTCCTTTTCTTCATCTGAAAAGCGGCCACTAGTTACTCCAAGTTGCATCAGTTCACCAGCATGTTCCTTTACCATATCTTTCAACATCCGTGCAGCCACTGTTTCTCTAAAAGACAAACAGAAGATATTTTTCTTGTCTAATCTTCATTAGAGGTGTTATGATTATTATGTTTTTTCTCTTCTAAATATTCCCCTGTTTACCTACACATGCTACTCATCAGAAGAGAATGCATGAAATTAATATAGAATGCAAATTATTTTTGCAACGTGATAATCAAGTCTGCTCAAATCCAAGGCTGCTCTATTATAGATCGCGCAGACTTGATTGTAATGTTGTAAAGAAAAATGACTTAAAACAATTGTGCATTCTATATTATTATTATTAGATAATTTTATTCAATATGTAAAAATATCATAAAAGCAACAAATGATCCAAAACAGGTTACAGGTACAAGCATAAAAAGAGTTAATAATCCATCAGTTTAAAAACCATATGATACAGTTTCAGTCCAAAGGTTAAAAGATTACATTGCACCTATCCCACATCCAACCAACTCATCTACAGTCATGGGGACCATTCCTAAAAATAATAGGTAATTATGACACGGAATCTACAGGTTACCGCTGCCCTTTGTATTCCTTAATCTAAATGCAGCCCTTAAAAAATTAATGATACAAAAAAGTGTAAAAGCATCTGGAGCCAATTTAAAAAATAACAGTGCCAACCGTGCCTGTTTGAATCTGGCTTTCTTTAAAATTCCCTTCAGGAAGAGTCTCCTGGGATAAGAGAAGAAAGGGCATAGTAGGATGAAATGGAGGGTTTCCTGAGGAGATCTATGATCGCAGCCACAGGGCCCCTTCATCTCTATAGAAGGTGTGAACCCTGCCGGGTCTGCTAAAACGTGATGCAAGAGATTCAGCCTAAACCGGGTCATTAAGAATCTATCATGAGCACTGTTTATGCAAGACAGGTAGGGTTCAATGCCTCTGGCAGACCTAACTACTAGGTGTTCCCTCACCGACGGCTTAACTAGCTCTGTGTCTTCCCGGAGCATTGAGGCATATTTAAAGAACCGGTCCTTAAACAGAGCCTTATCTTTCATACCTGCTTTAGAGGGGTTGGCAAATAGGTCTACAAAACCAATTTTCTCAAAAGTCTCCTTCACGTATTTGAGCCAGGGAATTTTTAGCCCATGATCGAGGGAAAGGCAGTCTTCTATAACCTTCCTGTAGAAAACCGCCTCCTCGTTTGCCCAGATCTTTATCCAACAGACTAAGGGTTTGACTGCCATGCTGCCCCTGATATATCGGACACCCAGTTCTTCATGAACAATGTTGGCTGGCGTGCTCTGAGGTACTTTTAGCAGGCGCCGGAGATACATATTCTCTTCAGTTTGTAACTGTATGTCCTGGGTTAAACCTCACACCTCCCTTCCATACAGTACTATAAAATGAAATGAAGGGTGTCCTGAGGAGATCTATGATCTATGATCGCAGCCACAGGGCCCCTTCATTTCTATGGAAGGTGTGAACCCTGCCGGGTCCGCCAAAACGTGATGCAAGAGATTCAACCTGAAACGGGTCATTAAAAATCTATTGTGTGCACTGTTTATACAAGACAGGTATGGTTCAATGCCTCTGACAGACCTAACTACTAGGTGTTCCCTAACCGACTGCTTGACCAGCTCTGTGTCTTCCCGGAGCATTAGTGCATGTTTAAAAAACTGGTCCTTAACCAAATCCTTGTCTTTCATACCGACTTTAGAAGGGTTGGCAAATAGGTCTACAGAACCAATTTTTTCCAGGGTCTCCTTCACGTATTTAAGCCAGGGAATTTTTAGCCCGTGGTCCAGGGAAAGGCATTCTTCTATAACCTGCCTACTAAAAGCAGCCTCCTCGTTTGCCCAGATCTTTATGCAACAGACTAAGGGTTTGACTGCTATACTGTCACTGATATATCGGACACCCAGTTCTTCATGAACAATGTGGGCTAGTGTGCTTTGAGGTACTTTTAACAGATGCCGAAGATATATATTCTCTTCAGTTTGCATCTGTGTGGCCTGGGTAAAGCCCCACACCTCGCTTCCATATAGAGCTTTGGCACAGCACATAGCATTACGCTCAAGACTTATAAGACCGAAATCAAAGAAGCCCAAGTCGGCTATTACAGCGGAAAAATTTCCGGTGCATCTAATTCTTCTCGGGAAACCTTCCGTATTGTCAAGGAATTTACCTCAGGCATTACGGCCCGTGATTCTTCGAAACCTACTACTGAACGTTGTAATGAGCTGGCGGACTTCTTTTTTAATAAAATTCAATTAATTCGAAAGGCATTCACTGAACCCGACCTCAATTCTCTCGCTCAAGCAACCACTGTTAGGAGGGAATCGCCCCTGCTGGAGATATTTCCTCCCCTGACTATGGACACTTTCTATAATATCTCCGCCCTTATCAGGAGTGGATCACCTCGAGATCCTGTTACTCCAAAAATTCTCACGTTAGTTATGGCGTCGGTTAGCCCATTTTTGATGGGCTTGATTAATTCTTCCTTCTCCTCTGGAATAGTTCCATCCTTATGGAAGAAGGCGTTGGTCAAGGCACTTCTGAAGAAGCCTGGCTTAGATCCAGACTGTCTTGCCAACTACCGTCCCATCTCGCTTTTGCCATGGATTGTCAAAATTGCGGAGAAGTCTGCAAATACGTTTCCTCTCCAAACATTTGGAGGAGGGTAAGTTCCTACATCCGACCCAAACAGGGTTTCGTCCCATTCAAGGGACTGAGACCGCCTTAATGGCTGTGGTTGAGGATGCAAGGAAAATACTTGATTTAGGAGGGTCTCTAGCCGTGATCTTGCTGGACCTTAGTGCAGCATTCGATACGGTTAACCACCGTATTTTAATCCACCGACTCAAGGGGTTGGGTGTAACAGGTCCAGCGCTCAATTGGCTGTGTTCTTTCCTAGACGATAGATCTTTTCAGGTCTCTGGGGGCGAGGCCATTTCTAGCCCTAGATTCTTACATTGTGGAGTGCCTCAGGGCTCGTCCCTGAGCCCCACCCTCTTTAATGTTTATATGTCCCCTCTGGCGGAGATTGTCTTGCCCTTTGGGGTGCATATAATTACATACGCAGACGACACCCAGTTAGTGGTGGCATTTAATAATAAAAGTGGCTCTTCATCTAGTCTCGGCCCCTGCCTCGAGGAGGTGATGAGGTGGATGTTTGAATCCCATCTCAAACTTAACGGTGATAAGACTGAGCTTATGTTGCTTGGCAATCCTTCTCCCCTCGAGGTTGCCACCATCTGGCCACCAACTATAGGCCCTAAGCCAGCTTCTAAATCGGTAATAAAGAGTCTGGGCGTTTGGCTTGACTCTGAACTTAATTTCAAAACTCAAGCCATAAAGGCAGTTGCTTCCTGCTTCTGCATTTTGAAACTTTTGCGTAAAGTTTTTCCTCTGCTCCTTTTTTCAGCAAGGAAGCCTGTAGTTCAGGCATTGTTCCTATCTCGCTTTGACTATGGGAATGCTCTCTACCTTGGTGCTCCCGGTGCAGTCTTTAAAAAACTCCAAACTATGCAAAATTGTGCCGCTCGACTGTTGGTGGGTGTTCCTTATCGCTAATCAGCTAAACCCGCTCTTAGATCTCTACATTGGCTTCCTATTCGGGAAAGGGTTCACTTTAAAGCCCTGTGCACCACACACAAGATACTTCGAGGTAAAGGCCCTGACATTATCTCATCTTTTGTTCTACCCTATAAAACTCAAAGACAGCTACACTCCAGTGATCTGCATCTGGCATTTGTTCCTAGGATCAAGAGGTCCAGAAGCGGAGGCCGTCTTTTTTCTTACAATGCTCCCAAACTTTGGAACACCTTGCCGCTGTGCTTGTGTAAAGAATCTGTTCACTCCATCTTTCGTAAAAGGCTCAAGACCTGGCTTTTCCCACAGTGAGTGCGGAAGTCCATTGTGGTTCATACCTTAGCGCTGGGATGCCTCCAGGTAGCCATGCGCTTTATAAATGCTACTTCATTAATTCATTCATTCATTATATAATCTTAATATCTGCTCAGGGGATCAACGTCCTAGCCTGTGCGCAAAACTCATTATGGACACGGTACAATTGGTCATAGCCCGGGGCTTTTCTTCTATCTAGTGTTTAACATTTAGTTGGTGGTCAAATAAAATCCCCAGGTATGAAAAGGACTGTACCTTTCCTAGGTGATGCGATCCGATTTTTTACCCACTTCCATTACATATGACTTTGCCAGGCTGGGTGATACATTCAGAATCTCCATAAATGACACAAACCCGTCAATTAAAAGCTGCAAGCCTTTGGGGGTGCGAGCTAAAAGTACCGCATCATCTGCATAAAGCAGAACAGGGATCCCCCGAGTACCTATCCTAGGGTTGTCCACCTGTAACATGCTTAATTCACGGTCCAGACCATTTATATATAGTGTGAACAAAAAGGGAGCAACCCTGTCTGACCCCACTAGAGCACAGAAAGGGTTCTGTTGTTTTCCCCTCCTGACTGTATCTGACCACTGCCATGGTGTGCGAATGCAGGGATTTTGAAATGTTAATGAGCCCTGGGTCCACACCAAGCCCACCAATAATAGCCCACAGTTTCCCTCGATTAACTCTATCAAAGGCCGCAGTCAGGTCCATGAATGCCAAATACACCATCCCTTGGTTGACTATTGTATATTTGGCCAAAATAAGGTACAGATTAAGGCATTGGTCGGTGGTAGATTTTCCAGGTCTAAAACCAAATTGGAGGTCAGTTATAACCCGATGCTCCTCTGCCCAGTCAATCAGCCAGTTTAAAACCACCCGTTCTAACACCTTCACTGACACATCAATAAGGGAAATCGGGCGATAACACTGTGGACTATCCTTGTTGCCTTTTTTAAAAATAGGGACAATCGTGGCAGTGGTCCAAGATACTGGCTTTACCGTGTCAACTGCTGCGTTTATGACCCTAGTCAGGATTGGCACCCAAAGATCCACTTTACTGATGAAAAGATCGGGTGGAATCCCATCCGGGCTCGGGCCGTATTCCTGGTTAGGCCTCCAATTTTTAACTCTCTCAATGAAAATCTTCATGGGGGTGTGACCTGTTCCCAGTGATCCTCCAGCAACTGGTTCGTGCTTGAGTTATGGTTATAGAGCCTTTGAAAGTGCTTGTGCCATTTCTCTGGCAGGATATTGTTACTCAATCCCGGTTTGTCAGCCTCTTGAAAAGATGGGTTATTTATAATTCTCCAAAAGGTGGTAGAATCCCTTAGTGCCACCGCCTCTGATAGATCTTCCCAGGCTTGTGTCTGTAGTTGGCTTTTGCGCCCTTTGACCGCCAACTTATAGTTTTTCTGGCACAGGGTCACCCGCTCCCTATCTCTTGGGGACATCTTTAAGGCGTTTTTCAATTCTCTCAGGGCACATGAGCATTGATGGTCAAACAATCTTGGGGTGTCCAAATTTGCCTAATGGACTGGGACTCTCAACAGGCTGTCGACTATTTGGGCAACATCTTTGAAAGCGTCCACTAATTCTGCCCCTTCCATTTCAGGGTCTAAACACCTCTGGATAGCATGTTCGCCCTCCTTTAAAAGCGATTCATAGAAAGCCTCACCATTTTTATATCTTTCCCAATTAGCCTATCTCTGCTGACAGTTGCCTGGGGGTTATGAGACCTGTGGGTTGGCTTACTTATGCCCCTAACCTTGTGGGCGTTTACCACCTGAGGTTCACAGGTGTCTTGATCTTCAGCTGTCCCCAGGCTGAGCTCTCCGCCCCTCCATCTTTGGTCAGTATTGAGCACCCAGCTGTTATAAGCGGTGTCTGCTTCCCCCACCCGATTTAGTCAATCAATGTCATCCATATCTCTAAGTGGTGCAAAGGTGTTACTTATCGGCACTATATTAGCCTGCCAAAGATCACCCTCCTGTCGGCCCACATATCCGTGAGGCATGTTAGGGTTGACCGAGTGTCTGTAGAAAAAACCCGGCAGAAGCATTTTAATGCTTAAGTCCGCATTGGCTAAATAAGGCCCTCTACTCTGGGAAAGGGTCTTGCACACAAGTTCGGGGAACCTAAGTGTCACGATCACACAGTCCCCTGGGAATACTTTCCTTGCACCGCCGACCCAGGATACTCTCCTTGCCATCAAGATGTGTCTGTGGTCTCTAATATTGAACTCCACATGTCTACACATCCAATGCGCCACCTTATTGATCAGTTGTGTCGTGGGTTCCTCCCTTTGATTGGTATAAGCTGGGACACCTGTTAGGACAACTGTATACGGGCTTGAGGCAGGGGGAAGGTCTAGAACAGGTAAACCAGGAGTACTCTGCGCCAATTGCGAGACCATCTCTTTTGCTTGCTGCGGCACATTATATCCCCTTCCTGATCTAGAGGTATCCACTGACTGAATTGGAGGATTACCTGGGGTCACTGTCCTAGAATCCCTTGACCCCCCATTCACAGAACTTGGGTTTGGTCTCGATGTTTCAAGACACACACGTTGGTTACTATTAGCCCCCCACATTCCACTAGTACCTGATCATTGACCCCCTTTACCCTCTGCACCATCTCATTGATAGGAGCTGGGGCTTGCGCATTACTGACTTCTGCTCCCCCCCCCCCCAGCAACACATGAACATCTACCTGCCCCTGTATTGGTTAATGCATCATCAGAGTTCTGGAGAAGCGACTGTCTTTTTTCTATTGCCTCTAGTTTACATAAAAGGGGTCCCATGAGAGTAGCCATCATAGTCTCCAATCATGTCCAGAGCTCGGGATCATCCCTAGCCTCCACTGCTGTGCAATTTTCACCATGTGGAACACAGATCCCGGCCAATCCATTATTAGGTTCTGATGTCCGCTTATCGGAAAACCTATTTTCTTGATGTTTAGATCTGGGCTTAGGCTTGGGCTTCTGTTTTTGTGCGGCTCCCCCCTCGTGCGCTTTGCAGGCGGCTCATCCATGCTTGCTATCAGAGATTTCGACAGGCTTATCACACCATCCCTGGTGGCCTTTTTTGATCGGGTGATAGCCTCATCACTGACAGATGTAATTTCCATATGCACTTTGGGCGGGCTCGCTATTTCTTCGTTCGGTATGGGCGAATGGCCAGAGTTCCCGTCCCCTAGGGGCTTCTGGGCCGGGTTGACAATGTGAATCTGTGCAACTGTAGTCAATTCCGATCCCGCTGATGATAGAACTGCATTCCCGTTAGTGCCCAGGGCCGAGATGACGGTACATATATTATCCACAGACTGCGGTGCGCCTGTAGGGGACTTGGCCATAGCTATGCCTCCCATTGAAGACCGTTTGTGGGCTGAAAGGGTATCAAGCGAGAGTCTTTTCCCTGTCAGCTGGATCTGATGGGTCAAGAGTGACTCTGCTCTTGTCAAAAAAGCGTCCAGGGTCCCTGCAATTCTATATTAAATCTAATTTAACCTGAGTTGATTGTTCTATCCTAAATCATTGTTATTGGGATGTCAACAAAGTTTCATTGAAAGCTGATAAGGAGAAGTCTTGTTTATTGTTACTGTTCAAAGAATACAGTCTTGCAGAATGAAAATAAGTAAAAGGGCACCAGGGTACTTTCTGCTAACTGTTTATTCTGAAAGGTTCAACAACACGTACATTTATTTTATCAAAACTGGGCACAGGGTGTGAAAGGATAGAGACAAACTTCATGTCAGGCAACAGTAGACGAGACAGGCAATGCAAGATTGCATCACTTACTACGGCTGAAGGCTAACAATAAGGCATTCAGCCTTTACTTGCTGCATTTATCAACCCAGCTGCCAGCTCAAGGCGAGTATAGCAGACTCTCCATTCATATTGAACATAAAGCCTTATTCTTCAAACAGATATGTGGATGTGAACCAATTCTGAAACTCAAATTCAGCTTTGCATTTGGTGCTAAGATTAGCTTAGTAAATAGAAGGATGATGGTTCAATTGCGAAAACGCTGTACAGCAAATACGCTGGTGTATTTTGTTGCTGTTCATGCTTTTGATAATCGTTGCATTATGCTTCTCTTGATTGTAGTTCCAATTCAAATTGTGTGAACTAGGAAGGATTTTGATTTTAAAATATTTTTTATATATATATATCTGTTTCCTAGTGTTTTGAATATGTTATTCATGTTATTCCTTAATAATAAGGGGTTTGTATTTCATTAACTATCTCGGTGACATCTCATAGGATTGATCATTACCTAAAACATATCTCACACCATGTGCGAGAGGATGATGTAGAAAATGTATCACAGGATGTGACCGTTGACCTGAATTACTGAGGTAATTTGGTCTGTAAGTTGAGCAGATATTAGGACACAAGCTAATTCATCTTTAATCCCCCTTAATCCTTTACTGAAGAGACTAAACAAGATGAATTTCACCCAATCTGTCTCTCAAGCACAGGTATAGAAAGTAGTTCCATTAGACTGCAATAGTTGATAGACCCTTGTTAAAAATCCATTAATTCTTGTTGAGCCGTATATCTTTGGTCTTGTCTGTTGAACATTCATTGCAATACTTCAACGAATGATTAGTTTGGGAAACCAGAGATGCTTCCTAGGCAAAGGCAGTTCCATGCATATTCCTAATAATTAATCCATCCTTAGCTCTGGCGGCTCCATAAATATGGGGCTTCAAAGTAAAGTTATTTTGAACAAATGTCCAAGAATTATTTGAGCCTTTTTCGATTACTGTCAAATTTCTTTTCTGAAAGACCAACAAAGGAGGATCCATGGTCCCTTGTTCAGGAGCTGTCAAGGACTGGCACAAGGCAGCATTCTCGATGGTGAGAGATTGAACTTGAATGACTAAGCTATTTAGTGAGGATAGAAGATATTGTTCTTGATCCATACTGATGCCTTGATTCTGAGTGTACTAATGGCATTGAAATCTGTCAATAGCTGGTCTTTTCAAAACCACAGCTTGGTGTTTCTTGACACAAATATAAGCTCTGTTGCTTCCCTTTCTGTCCCCTGGATCCTGAATGAACACAGGGAAGAAGAAGATCAAGAAAGAAGCAGACTGATGAAGAAGACTTCAATTTCCTCAGAGACAAAATAATTCTAAGGAATTGCAGGCAGCTGTGAGGAGGCAAAAAGTAGCAGAAAGCAGTAGGCAGAAGATCAAGGAGTGGCAGCTATTTAGAGCAAGCAACAAGCAGGAGAGTGGTGCTGTAAAGCAGCTAGTTAGCTGATTGGTCTTCTTCTGTATGCTGAGTTGGCAAAACATATTGATGCAGAAGTGAGAACCGAAGGTGAAACTGCATCATATTCAAGTGGAAAACTAACCAACTAGTAATAGGAGGTCAGAGAATTCAAGACTGGATGGTCAAATAATTTAGAGGAGAGGATCCAGATTCAAAGAAAGCCAGACCTAGTAAATAGAATCTACAACTAGCAGTTTGCGACTGCTGACTCAGTCGTGCAAGGGCAGCTCCTGTAAGAGGACTTATGGATCCAACAAACGGCAAGAACCATTCATCCCAAAGAGCTTCAGAAAACCTTTCTGAAGAACTGCCACTGTGGAACGCAGTCCGGTTGCATAGTTTGGAACTCCATAGTCCGCTCGCACAACCAATCAGCAAAACTGCTTCAAGTTAAGGTTGAAAGAGAATAAGCAAAGAAAAGGGCTTGATCAAGCTATGGTACCTGAATGTGAACCACCCTCCCCAATTGCTGGAGCACCCTTGTTTTTATATCTAAAAAGGGTCAAGTTTTTCAACCTTTTATTGATTATAGAGGTTTAAATTGGATTTCCATCAAGAATAAGTATCCTTTACTTCTTATAAAGGATATTTTGGAGCCAGTTCATGGAGTAGAGGTTTGTACAAAACTTGAATATGAGAAGCTTACCATTTGTGATGAATAATGAGGTGGCAAGCTGAAAATGGCGTTTCACACCTCATTTTAAACTTCTTGCAATGCCATTTGGGTTGTGTAATGCTTCTGCTATTTTCAATGATTTGTGGATTCACTGTTCTTTTGAATCAGTCTGTATTACTGCATTTGGATTCTAGTGTGATATTTTCAAAAAAAATATTCGGAACATCACAAACATGAGTTCGGTATGCTAAAGTCTCCAGGAACTTAATCAAAGATAGCTAGAAGAACATCAGCTGCAGACTCCTTTAGGTTTACAAACTAAATTGTTATAGTGAGCAAGCCATATTTCTTCCAGTTAAATAACTACAATTGGATGTGATGAAAATGTGTCATGGCTCAGCCATGTCTGGCCACAGACTATATTGAAGTAAGTATTATGGGGCATATTATCAAGGTCCGGCGTTAAAATTATCGCCGCTTTATCGGCAGAAAACTGCCGCTAAAGCAGCGACAATGGGCTTGATAATATGGCGCAGAGAATTCCAATAGAAGCCCATGTTGACACCAGAACATGGGCTTCTATTGGAATTCCATAGAGCATATTATCAAGCCCATTATCGCCACTTTAGCGGCAGTTTTCTGCCGATAAAGTGGCAATCATTTTAATGCCGGACCTTGATAATATGCCCCCATGATCTTTCTGAGGGTCAGCTGTTCATGATGTTGAAAAATATATTCTTGTTTGCCCAGTTGATGCTCAACATAAATCATTACACTTTAAATTGTTTTGATATGTACAGCTGTTACCTGTGGCTCCAGCGGATTGGCATTCTTACACAGTTTTTATAACAGACCTTCCACAAACTGAATGATATTGTTTTATAATGGTTACTGTAGGTACTTTTTCTAATATGGCTCCTTTTCACATTTGTCCAAGTTATTGACTGTTGAAGAATACCCTTGGTGTTTCCAATTGATATTTTTCACATTCATCGGTTACCTAATGCCATCATATCTGATAGATGTTAGACCTGACAGCCTTAGGGTGGTCTTCCCACCAACATTTTGCCTTTCTACCCCACTTTTCTCACCTCGTTTTTGCTGGTATTAGGACTCTGAGCACTTCACCTCTGCTAACCTGTGCTAAAGTGCACATTCTCTCTCCGCTAAACATGTTAATATTGGCTTATAGCCAATTGTCATATTTAATTTACTTATAATTCCCTAGAAAAGTCCACTACATGTGCCTGGGGCCTGCAAATTAAATGCTACTAGTGGGCCTGCAGCACTGATTGTCCTACCCATGTAAGTAGCCCTCTAACCTTATCTCAGGCCTGCCATTGCAGAGCTTGTATGTGAAGTTTTAAACTGCTGTGTCGGTATGTCAAGATAAACCTTTTGCCAGGTTCATATCTTCCCTTTTTATACCTATAAGTTACCCCTAAGGTAAGCCCCTAGACAATCCAAAGGGCAGGGTACCATATGTTTAAAAGGCAGGACATGTACTTTTACATTTTACATGTCCTGGTAGTGAAAAAATGGGCCATCCTAGGAGGATGGGAAGGAGGAGCTGAACCCAGCTTCACTTACACCTGAATAGACAGTGTCCTGTCCCCACATAAAGGTCTGCATATGATGAAGGACTGTCATTCTGCTGGACTTCTCCTTTGCTGGGCCCCTGCCTTGCTGTTCTGCCCTGCTACCTGCTGTTCTCCTGGTAAACAACCATTAGAACAAATCTTTTACCTCGCATACCATGAAAAGGCAAATACCATTACTCCGTAATGCCATTACAAAGCATGGCATTACATTTTATATGCTTTTACCACACATGCTTTTAAACGGAATTTGTTGTAAATGCATGAATGGTAAAAGCATGTTTTTTAAATGTAAGTATAAAGTAAGTATAGGGTTTGGGGTTGGGGTGTAGTGGTATATGTTATGGGTGTTCAGGGGTAATTTTAGGGTTAAGTGTATGTTTTTGTTTTGGGTGTTAAGGTATTTTTAGTGTTTAGGGTGGGTTTAGTATTTGGGGTACTGGGGTATTGTTAGGGTTCAGGGTGGGTTTAGGTTTTGGGGTTCAGGGGTAATTTTAGTATTAATGTATGTTTGGGGTAGTGGGGTATTTTTAGGGTTCAGGGTGGGTTTAGGTTTTGGGGTGCAGGAGTATTTTTGGGGTTCAGTGTGCGTTTAGGTTTTGGGGTGCTGGGGTATTTTTAGGGGTCAGGGTGGGTTAGGGTTTTTCAGTGCATGGGGTATTTTTAGGGTACAGGGTGGGTTTAGGTTTTGGGGTGCTGGGGTATTTTGGGGGTTGAGGGTGTGTTTAGGCTTTGGGGTGCAGTGATATGTTTAGGGGTCAGTATGGGTTGGGGTTTTGGGGTGCAGGGGGTATTTTTAGGGGTCAGGGTGGGATTAGGTTTTGGGGTACTGGGAAATTTTTAGGGTTCAGGGTGCATTTAAGGTTTTGGGGTGCTGGGGTATTTTAGGGGTTCAGGGTACATTTAGGTTTTGGCGTGCTGGGGTAATTTTAGGGGTCAGGGTGGGTTAGGGTTTGGGGTGTAGGGGTAATTTTAGGGTTCAGGGTGTATTTAGGTTTTGGGGTACTGGGGTAAATTTAGGGGTAAGGGTGGGTTAGGGTGTTGGGGTGTAGGGGGTATTTTTAGGGTTCAGGGTGCATTTAAGGTTTTGGGATGTAGGGGGTATTTTAGGGTTCCGGGTGCGTTTAAGGTTTTGGGGTGCTGGGGTATTTTTGGGGTTCAGGGTGCGTTTAGGTTTTGGGTTGCTGGGGAAATTTTAGGGGTCAGGGTGAATTAGGGTTTGGGGTGTAGGGGGTAAGTCTAGGGTTCAGGGTGTGTTTATGTTTTGGGGTACTGGGTTATTTTTAGGGGTCAGGGTGGGTTAGGGTTTTGGGGTGCTGGGGTATTTTGGGGGTTCAGAGTGCGTTTAGGTTTTGCGGTGCAGGGGTAATTTTAGGGATCAGGGTGGGTTTCGTTTTTGGGGTGCTGGGGTATTTTTGGGGTTCAGGGTGGGTTTAGGGTTATATATATATATATATATATGTATATATATGCATATATATTAAATGTATTAATTAAAAAAGTATATATATATATAAAATATATATATATATTAATATAGATAGATTATCTACTGGCCAGTAGATAGTTATAGTTAGGACCTAGTTTCCATAGGAAAAGCGTTTATTCTTTTCCCAATAACTTTGCCGCCGGTTGACGAATCGTCGCAAAATTTTCAAAACTTGTGGCCTGCTCCGGTCAGCTCCTATCCTGAAAGTTTCGGGGTGATTCGCCAAGTGGGGGCTGAGAAAAAACAATATATATATATATATAAATATAAATATATATATATATATATATATATATATATTGTCCAAAACTTCTCCAAGTTAAAGAAAAGAAAAGCAATCGACGCCGTGTCTGTGCTGAAAGTTATTTATTGCCAGCCGAAAAAGCTAGACGCGTTTCGCCTGTCCTGCAGGCTTGTTCACTAGCAGTTTGGTAAAGTTTTCAAAGGCAATTTAAAACAGTGAGTGACGATCAACGCACGTGATGGACTACAAGTATAGAAATAAACAGAAGACTCGTAGTTCACTAAACTGCAATAGATAAACAGTCCAGGCAAGTGCCACAAAGTGTAAGACCAATTCATTACGGTCAGTCAAACTGTCAAGAATTCCTGTCATGCGAGGGGAGGAAAACGGTAACCAGCGAAAACGGACTACATCTCCCAGGATGCTTAGCGGTTGAGAGGTTATGTAAACAGGAGAGCTGTTACATATCTCAAGGAAAACACGCCCTTATGTAAACAGGAGAGCTGTTACATAACTCAAGGAAAACACGCCCTTATGTAAACAGGAGAGCTGTTACATAACTCAAGGAAAACACGCCCTATAAAGGGAGGAACCGGGAGGTACAACGCTGTCGGATATTGTGTTTACACCGACGTACCTGCTTAGTGAAGAGCAGTGTTCCGGAGTGGTGCTCCAGTAAGGCAAGAACGGAGGTAGGTCGAGTCGTTACTCCCTGGGCCGTGTCTTGCCCCATCGTCACCTGTGAAGGACCCGGAAGCTCTACCGGATAACCATTGAGCTTCGCTTTTTGACTCGGCTGAGTCAAAGCGCAGTGGCGCTTTTGCTGGTTGGAGTCGTAACTCCCAGCCCGACCAGAGATACAGGGACTGCCAGCTGTAACGCACACCAGGAGGTGTTTGCCGCGTTACAGACTCGGAAGTCCACAGGATCGATCGAGCGGCTGCTCTCGGTTCAGTCTTCTTTGCTTGTGATTGGGGTATCGGTGACGCATCACCAGGAGGTGACTCCGCGTCCCGGTGCAGTCTGAGGAAGAGGTTGAGCGGCTGCTCCCTTCAGGTAGAGACCCCGGCTGGGTGTTTCCCTGACTCCTCGATTCTCCCCAACACTCTTCGTGCCCCTCACAGCCTACCGATTGGCATTGTCGGCCATTTCATTTCTGCCCTCTGTTGGCATACGCCGGGATCGGCGTATATGCAGAGGATGGTTAGGACCATCCGTGCTGTGGGCTGGTAACGTACTTAGCCTGGAGGATTCCAGTGACTATAACCTTTGTTTATTCCTTGTATTATTTTTGCCTTCATTAAAATAACTAAACCTTCACAAGTGGTTGCGTTCTCGTTATCGTGTCTGTTAAACGATCCTGAGACGTTCAGGGTGTTACAAAATATCCGACCTTAATAACACTAACTGTCTCCCGGTCGATAACAGACATGGCAACACTTGATGATGTGCTGGCTGCTTTAGCGACCGTGCAAATTGAATTGGCTGCCTCCAGGCAAGAAACAGCCGATGTAAAAGCCAGACTGGATGCTATCCAATTGGACCCGCTCACGCCCAGCACCTCCCTCACGAACCAGACCCCTGCGGTAGTAGTGGAAATGCCGGTAGCCGTCCCCTTGGCAACACCAGAGAGGTACAGTTGGGATCCTAACACAGTGCAGGTATTCCTCACACAAGTGGCGCTACATTTATCGTGCAAACCAAGGGCGTTCCCCACGAGTCAGGCTCGTGTGGCTTTCCTTATATCCTATTTGGCTGGAAACGCGGCACAATGGGCCGTACCTCTGGTGAGCAGGGACGACCCCATCTTATGTGATTGGGGTGCTTTTTGCGAGGAATTCCTGAAGGTCTTCGACAGAAGGGCTGACTCGTACACGGCGGACCGTGAAATGCTTGAGTTGAGACAGGGATCCAACGACCTGGTGCAGTATCTCAACGCGTTCCGAAGGCTGGTTGCGGAAACCAAGTGGCCTGTTGCTAAACAGACGGCGCTCTTCCATCACGGGCTGTGCGATGAGCTCAAAGACGCCGTGGCTCATATTGACCCACAACCCAAGACATGTGAGGGCCTTATCAACCTGGTATTACGGCTGGAACATAGGCTAAGTGAAAGAAAGGGGGATCATGGGAGAAAAGGAAAATCCCTTCCATCCTATGTGACAGTGGGAAGTCCTGAAACTTCCACCGCATCCAAGGGAGAACCCATGGACATCGGCGCAATACGAGCGAGCCTCACAGCCACGGAGAAAGAGTCACGCCGTAAACAAGGATTGTGCCTATATTGTGGCAAAAAAGGCCACTACGTACGTGAATGCCCTGCCAAACCGAAGACGTCACGTTATCGGGCCAACCGGTCGGTAACAGCCGTGGTGGACGTACCGGCGGAAAACTAGAGGACTCCCAGACCAAAGAAGGGGCATCTCGGAGTCACTCATCCATCCCTTCACTTTCCAACTCGGTCACTAAGGGACAACGACACCTGTTTCTCACGGTGCACGTGGGAGTGCATGACCAGTGGATACCCGTTGTGGCCATGGTGGATTCAGGGGCCACTGGCATGTTTATGGACCACAACGAGGCATGCAGGCTAGGGCTAGTGCTTCTTCCCAAAGCTGTACCCGAAGACGTCTATGCTGTAGACGGAAGGCGATTGGTGACGGGGCCCATCGGGCAGCACACGGGGGTCCTTCCGATGAGATGTGGGAGGAACCATTTGGAACAAATCGATTTTAACATCATCCGAGCGCCCCAATATGGCGTCATATTGGGATTGCCGTGGCTACAGAAACACAACCCCTCTGTGGATTGGCCAACACATCGCATCGAACTGACGTCACCGTATTGCATCCTGCATTGTGGAATAAGAACGGAATCCCTTGACGCAGATGAGAGCGGGAGTCAGACGGTGGCTACAGCGGCAGAAAAAGATGTGGCTCTCCCCCAGGCTTATCACAGTTTTGAGGATGTATTTGATGAGGTGAAGGCGGAAGTGCTACCACCACATAGACAGTTTGACTGCCAGATCGACCTGGTGCCAGGGGCCAGCGTTCCCAGCGGCAGGCTGTATGCCCTGACGGAGCCTGAAAACGTGCATCTCCGGGGGTACCTGGATAAACTCCTCAAGCTAGGATTCATCCGCCCGTCCAAGTCTCCGGCCGCCTCGCCACTCTTCTTCATCCCGAAGGCTAATGGGGAGCTGAGAGCCTGTGTGGACTTTAGGGCATTGAATGCGATAACCGTAAAGAATCGGTACCCCTTGCCTCTCATCAGTGTACTTCTGGAACAGGTCAAGAAAGCTCGTATCTACACCAAGTTGGATTTGAAAGGGGCATACCATCTGGTGCGCATGAGGGACGGAGACGAGTGGAAGACCGCCTTTAAGACCAGGTTCGGCCTTTTTGAGTACCTCGTCATGCCGTTCGGTCTGTGCAACGCCCCGGCAGCCTTTCAGTACTTTTTGAATGAGGTATTCAGAGAGGAGTTGGATATCTACGTGGTCGTATATATCGACGACATCCTCATCTATTCGTCCAGTGTGGAGGAGCACGTACACCACGTCAAAGCTGTGCTCCAAAAGCTGAGGGAAAACATGCTGTTTTGTAAACTCAGCAAGTGTGACTTCCACGTCACATCCGTGGAATTCCTCGGAGTGATGCTGAGTCCAGAGGGACAGGAGATGGCAGAACGAAAGATCAAGGCGGTGAAAGAATGGCCGGTGCCCCAAAGCGTGAAGGACGTCCAAAGTTTCATTGGCTTCGCCAACTTTTACAGGCGGTTTATAGATGGATTTTCAGGATTGGTGGCCCCAATCACACAGCTACTGAGGAAGGCCAAGGAGTTTGTCTGGTCCCCTGAAGCGAACAAAGCCTTTGAGGCCCTGAAAAGCGCCTTTGGTATGGCGCCGGTGTTGGCTCACCCCGATCCGGATCTCCCCTACGTGGTGGAAGCGGACGCATCGGATGTGGCGCTGGGGGCTATCTTGTCCCAACGCAACCACGACACAGGGGTGCTTCATCCCGTTGCGTACATGTCCCGCAAACTCAACGACGTCGAATGCAACTACCATATTGCAGAGAAGGAGCTTCTCGCAATCAAGGACGCCTTCACCGAATGGAGGCATTGGTTGATGGGGGCAAGACATGTGGTATCGGTGTACACGGACCATCGGAACCTACAGTTCATGACGGCCACAAGACACCTTTCTCCCAGACAGCTGCGGTGGATGATCTTCTTTGCGGGGTTCAACTTCCGCATCACATATCGGCCGGGGACGGAAAACCGGAAGGCGGACGCCCTGTCCCGTCAATCTGCAGTTAAGGAACCATTGCCTGCGACCGAGCATTCCATCATTTCCCCGAGGATGGTATTGGGGGTTATCCAACCGGATACTTTCCTGAGGGGAATAAAGAGAGGGATCAGGTCATTCGCATGGCGGAGGTGGCTCCTCAGTCACAGAGAATGGCAGCTGAAGGACGGGATACCCCTGAAGGGCAGGTGCCTATTGATACCCACGCCTAGGCTAAGGAAACAAGCATTCATCTGGTGCCATGACTCTCCATGCGCAGGTCATTTGGGCTTTGAAAAAACGGTGGCTAGCATGGGACGGCATTTCTGGTGGCCAACCATGAGAGTGGATGTCAGGAGGTGGGGACAGGAGTGTCCTACGTGTGCTACCATGAAGGCCGACCATGGCCGAACCCAAGGGCTCTTACATCCACTTCCGACCCCGGATAGACCATGGGATAGCATATCACTGGACTTCGTGGTGGGCCTACCGGTAGACCAGGAGATGACGGCAATACTGGTGGTGGTGGATTACTTGACGAAAATGGGGCACTTCATCCCCTGCAAGAGAGTCCCTACGGCCGGGGAATTGGCGTCACTACTCCTAAAAAATGTGGTACGACTGCATGGATTACCTGGGGTGATCGTGTCGGACCGGGGGTCGCAGTTTACTGCGCAATTCTGGAAGACTTGGTGCACTGCGCTGCATGTTAAGACCGCCCTGTCCACCAGCTACCACCCTCAAACGGACGGCCAAACCGAGCGCCTGAACCAAACGCTCAAACAGTATCTGCGATGTTTTGTGGACCAGGGCAGGGAAGAATGGGTCGACTTGCTATGGGTTGCAGAGATAGCCTATAACAACGCCACTCACAGCTCCACACAGTCATCTCCGTTCTATAGCAACTATGGCCAACATCCCAGGTTCTTGCCATTTCTACATCCGTTCAGAGAGGACAGGATTCCCGCCACAGCGGACAGGGTGGCACACATAAAAGACACGTTGATGCGCTCAAGGGCTGTCCTAATAGAGGCCAAGAGAAGATACAAGGCTGCGGCAGACAGGAAGAGAAGGCCCGGGCCACTGTACCGCACTGGAGACTACGTCTGGATATCCACAAGAAACATGAGGTTTCGAAAGAACAGTGTGTTCCATCCCAAGTACATGGGCCCCTATCGAATTACCAAGTGTATGGGTCCCGTGAACGTGAAGGTGTGCTTGCCCCAGTCAATGCGGATACACCCTGTCTTTCATGTATCATTGCTCAAACCAGCACCCTCCAAGCCATCTGGGACACCTAGGCCGGTATGCGTGGAGTCGGAGGTGGAGTATGAAGTGTCGGGCATACGGGCGTCCAAATGGCGCAGGGGGAAGCTGTGGTACCTGGTTGCGTGGAAAGGCTATGGCCCGGAGGAGCAGTCATGGGAACCGGCTGAAGGGGTTCATGCTCCGCGCTTGGTCTCCTTGTTCCATCGGCGTTTTCCTGCCAGCGCTGGACCCGTGGGGAGCCGCTGAGAGGGAGGATGTACTGTCAAGAATTCCTGTCATGCGAGGGGAGGAAAACGGTAACCAGCGAAAACGGACTACATCTCCCAGGATGCTTAGCGGTTGAGAGGTTATGTAAACAGGAGAGCTGTTACATAACTCAAGGAAAACACGCCCTTATGTAAACAGGAGAGCTGTTACATAACTCAAGGAAAACACGCCCTTATGTAAACAGGAGAGCTGTTACATAACTCAAGGAAAACACGCCCTATAAAGGGAGGAACCGGGAGGTACAACGCTGTCGGATATTGTGTTTACACCGACGTACCTGCTTAGTGAAGAGCAGTGTTCCGGAGTGGTGCTCCAGTAAGGCAAGAACGGAGGTAGGTCGAGTCGTTACTCCCTGGGCCGTGTCTTGCCCCATCGTCACCTGTGAAGGACCCGGAAGCTCTACCGGATAACCATTGAGCTTCGCTTTTTGACTCGGCTGAGTCAAAGCGCAGTGGCGCTTTTGCTGGTTGGAGTCGTAACTCCCAGCCCGACCAGAGATACAGGGACTGCCAGCTGTAACGCACACCAGGAGGTGTTTGCCGCGTTACAGACTCGGAAGTCCACAGGCTCGATCGAGCGGCTGCTCTCGGTTCAGTCTTCTTTGCTTGTGATTGGGGTATCGGTGACGCATCACCAGGAGGTGACTCCGCGTCCCGGTGCAGTCTGAGGAAGAGGTTGAGCGGCTGCTCCCTTCAGGTAGAGACCCCGGCTGGGTGTTTCCCTGACTCCTCGATTCTCCCCAACACTCTTCGTGCCCCTCACAGCCTACCGATTGGCATTGTCGGCCATTTCATTTCTGCCCTCTGTTGGCATACGCCGGGATCGGCGTATATGCAGAGGACGGTTAGGACCATCCGTGCTGTGGGCTGGTAACGTACTTAGCCTGGAGGATTCCAGTGACTATAACCTTTGTTTATTCCTTGTATTATTTTTGCCTTCATTAAAATAACTAAACCTTCACAAGTGGTTGCGTTCTCGTTATCGTGTCTGTTAAACGATCCTGAGACGTTCAGGGCGTTACACAAACATAGTATGAACTCATAAATTTGGAGTATTTGGTAACATTCATCAATTATAACACAATTATTAACCAAGTGGTCCTGTCATGAAACATAAAAACCAAGTCACTATTTAGCTGGCAAGGTTAATGCATTACACGGGTGATTAGATCAAGTGATCAGTCGCACTGAATATAATTTCAGCCATTGTGTCAAAACATGATTTAGCAGATCAAATTAGAAATGACAGTAAATACGCGGTACCTGTGAAGTTACTGCCCAAGTGGGCTACTGCAAACATCAATAGAGAGTCAGTTACAGTTAATAGTAGCTGTTGTTAGTCCAAAGCAGTGACGAGATCGCACAATAAACAAAATACAGATAAAACCAAGTAGAAAAAGGACGGGAGGATTCTATAAATGCGTGTGTAAGTCTTCTTCCATATTAAGACCATGTGGTGTTTTGGTATTGAGTCTAATAATATAGCAGGACTCTAGTTTGCGGAGTTTCTTTTCCCGGTTTCCACCTCGGCTGCCAGATGGAACTGCATCAATTACATAATAGAGAAGACCTTCAGGGTCTTTGTTGTGACATCTGTCAAAATGCCGGGCCACGGGATAGCTTTTGTCCCCATTTTTAATGGCCCGTAGATGTTGCAACACCCTTTTATGCACAGGCAAAATCGTAGAGCCCACATATTTAAGGCCACAAGGGCACTGTAATATGTAGACCGCATAGTCAGTCTTACATGTGTAATGCCCCTTGATGTGTTGGATGGCTTTATGGGAAAAACCTGCTGGGAAACAAGTGGTGTTTTTTCCATACATACAGGCCTTACATTTATGGCATTTAATAAAACCATCCTTTCTTTGAAGCCAAGAGCCTGCTGGTTTCGTTTGATTGCTAGGTAACACATTGCTGACTAATGCTTGGTGCAAGGATCTGGCCTTTCTGAATGTAAATTGTGGTCTTCTTTGAACAATTTTACCCAACACTGGATCACTCCTGATAATGTGCCAATGCTTATTAAAAATTGTTCTCAATTTGTCCTGTTGTTTGTTGTAAGTAGTGATGAACCTACACTGGTTAGTGTCTTTTGCTGAATTTTTTGCTAACTTTGTGTCTTTATTGAAAAGAATTTGTTCTCTCTTAATTTTTTCAATTTTAGTAACAGCTTGATTAAGACAGTTTTCCGAATAGCCTCTAGCTTGAAAACGAGATTTCCAACATGCAAGTTCTTTATTAAAATCATGTTGGCTGCTACAGTTACGCCTGGCTCTAAGACATTCCCCGTAGGGGATGCTGTTGACTAGTTTAGCCGGATGGAAACTAGATGCATGCAATAATGTATTACCATCCGTTGGCTTGCGGAACAATTTGGTGTGCAATTTACCCTCATTCACGTACAGTGTTAAATCTAAAAAGTTAATTTCAGAATCACTGATAGTGCTAGTGAGTTTCAGGTTCAAGTTATTGCATTGCAGCTCTCTGACAAAATCTTGCGCACTTTTCATAGTACCTTTCCAAATAATAAAAAGGTCGTCGATGTAACGACTCCAGTGCATTACATTATTGTGCCATTCGGCATGCCAACGCGTCTGGACCACCTGCTCCTCCCACCAGCCCATATGCAAATTAGCATAGCTGGGGGCAAAGCAGGTGCCCATCGCTGTTCCGCAAATTTGTTGGTACAATTCTCCATTAAACAGAAAAAAATTGCTTTCTAGACAGATGGTAATCATTTGGAGTAGCATTTGAGTGTGGTGCCAATATTTTGCTGGACGGGTACCCAGAAAATGCTTGCATGCATTAATGCCATCTTTATGGCGAATACTGGTGTATAGTGTGGTGGCATCTATGGTAAGTAGTAGGAAATCAGGTTCCCACGGGATGTCATACACTTTGCGTAGGAAATCACTAGTGTCCAGGATAAACGATGGTAGTGCTTGAACAAGAGGACATAAAAAAGAATCAACAAATTTGGAAGTGTTTTCAAAAGCACTGCCTATAGCCGAGATAATAGGACGACCTGGGGGATTAACCATATCTTTATGAACCTTAGGTATAAGGTATAAAACTGGAATGACGGGGCAATCAATTTTCAGGAAAGACATTTCATCTTTGCTCAACACACCTTTTCGTACCCAATCAGCTAAGGAATTATTAAAAGACAAATGACATTCTTCCATAACATTCTTATTAACCTTAATGTAATTTGACTTATTGTTGAGTTGTTTATAAGCCTCAGTCAGGTATTTTTGTTTACTCCAAAGGACAACATTGCCACCTTTGTCTGCATTACGAACAATACAGTCATTATTACTGGTCAATTTTTCAACTAGATTATAGTAGTCTTTGGACTGTTGGTTAAATGCATTTCTTTTACTGTTTAATGATGTACATAGATTTTTGATTTCATTGGTAACCAAGTCATTAAATAGGTCTACAGAATCTCTTGCTGTGACAGGTGTATATTTAGAACGAGGTTTGAAATCAGTCAATTTATCAATGTTCATATCGATCCCTTCCTTGTACGCCAGTGATGTCATCAACTCACTAGAACTAGTTGTTTCCAAAGGTCCACTTGGAGATGCATTGGCATCGTCCTGGTCGACTAATTGCTGCAGTTCGAGCATAAGATTCATATCTTCTACACCCAGATTGTCAAATTGAGTGTGTGAGGGCACATGGGCAGATGGAATTGGTTTATTAGGTGTTACTGCAAAGAATTTTTTTAGCTTCAAGGACCTGATGAATTTAAAAAGGTCCACTCTTGTCGTAACATAGTCCATGTCAATTTGGGGACAGTATGAGAGACCAAGTTTGAGGATGTTCATTTCTTCTTCAGAAAGCACAATGTCAGTTAGATTAACAATTGTGGCTTCGCTTGTTGCTTTTATTTCTTCGGATTGGATTTGAGATTCCTTTTGTCGTTGGTAAAGTTTGGAGCCTTTGCGCCTCTTCCGCCTCTGCCTCTTGCTCTTTGTGCTCCGCTGTTTGTAGGAGGTCTTGGGCGTAAATTGAAGCGTCTCTCCTCCCTTAAAAAATCAAATTCATCCACAACCGATGGAATGGCTGCTCCCATCGGAACATTTGGTCCGTCTTCTACATCCGTGTCAAGTTCTGAACTAGGAATACTACTAAGGTCAGAAACATATGTATGGCCCATAGATGTAGTTGCACTCATCCTCAGATTTCTCATACTTTCAAACTTTTTGGCAAAAGTGTAAATTTGCCCTCTGTCGTAGTCGTTCTTGTCACGCAGAAACTTCTGCGCCTTCCTTTCCTTGATGGTCGTTTCTAGCTTGCCCAATCTTTCTTTCATTTCCGCCAAGAATTTGTTCACCATCTCTTGGTCTGATTCCTTCTTGAGCATGTCCAGGATTTGATCTATTTCTTCAAGGATTTTTGTGCGATCAATTTCCGCATACTTTATAAGAATCGCTAACATCCTGCTGGAGGATTCCTGACTGTTGTCGGACCACTCTCTCAGCATATTAGGATTGGGGTCCTCGTAGGTGGGTGCTACTAAAATGCGTAGCCCTCTGGGTATTCTTTTGGCATCTAAATAGCAGCGTAAAGATTTGGCTTCCCACCATTTGGAAAGTTCTGTCCGCTTTAATTTTTCCAAACGTTTGAGTCTTGCTTGCACATCAGTAGTTTTGACTCCTGCAACGGGTGTAACAGGTTTTTCTTTTCTTTTCTTTAACTTGGAGAAGTTTTGGACAATATTCGTGACCGCGTTTGGGAGGTCTCTTCATCGACGCGCCCTTCGTTCTGGAGGCAACGGGTGTTCCCATCCATTTGTGGATTATATATATATATATATATATATATATATATATATACAGGTGAAGCACTTTTACACAGTTTATGCCTTCACCACGCATGCATTTGTCGTTGTAAAAGCATGCGTGGTAAAGTCACATGCTTAGTGAAAGTTTGCGGGGTAATGGTATCGCGTAGTAATTGCATTTGCGTTGTGAAAAATGCGAACTGATGGTATGCGGGGTGAAAGTATGCGGGATAACGTCAGATATTCGTTCTCCTGCCTGGGTGAGAAGGACTGGACCTGCATCACTTGAACCCAGAGTGACTCCAAGAGCTACCTGGCTGGCCTCCTGATCTGAACTTTCAGGGACTTAAAAGACTTCCAACCACCCTGCTGCTGTACCTGGACTCTGCCATCTGTGAGTCTGTCCTGACAAGTGGTGCCACTCAAGTCTTGGACCCTTGGAAGTGGGCCTAAGGTGTTTGCTCCAGCGGAACTGATGCATTCTCTGTCAAACTGATGCATTGCCACTGTTGTGTGGATCTGAAACGGTGCATCGGCGCTATTGTGTAGATCGGCACCCACACATCACCTTTGCTGCATGGATTTCACTCAGTGCATTGCTTTCAGAACCGCTATGGCAACCCGCTCTTCCCGGTGCAAGGTCCTCGCATCCCAGTTGGCGGAAGCCTTGACCAAGACACGGAAACTCCGCATTGCAGCTTTCCTGCTCATCGGAGCCGACGCATTACCTCAACTGCGCAAAGGACCCTCGACACCAGTCTTCGCACGGCAAGCCCGGTCGATAGAATCTTCGATGTTGATTAATCGGCATCTCGCACTGCTGCCTTACCTCATCTCGGAACCGGCGCATCGCCTCTGCTGTGGGACGCATCCTCAATCCAAACCCATGCTACGATTCGCAACCTCGGATTATGGTATCTTTGTTCAGCGGGCTCAACCTGGTCCATGTGGCCCGCCCATGCTCCATCATGGTCGGCCTGAACCTTTGACTTTGTCCCTGTCCAGCGCCACCAGATAGCCCATTTTAGCACTCTACGCTTCTTTGCGCTATTTTTACTTAAAACCTTTACAAATCAGTATCTCAAGTTCTACTTATTGGATTTTGTCATTTTGGTCTTGTTTTATTTATTGTAGTCATAATTATTTTTCTAACTTGCTCTGGTATCTTTTTGTGTGGTGTTTTCACTGTTTTACTTTTTGAAATGTTGCACAAATACTTTACGTACTGCCTCTAAGTTACGTCTGATTGCTCTGTGCCGAGCTACCAGAGGGTGAGCAAAGGTTAATTTAGAGTCTGCCTGACACTTAACCTGACTAGGCTTGTGGTTGCTGTTTGACTAAAGTGTACACCCCAATCAACCCACAACAAAATTTCTAACAGACAAACTCGTTTTTTGTTTTTGTTTTTGAAGTGCCTTGTCTAAGCCACTGTGAGTTAAACAAGCTTTTGTCTTCTGGTTTTTATCCTCAGTCAAATGGGCAGTCAGAACTCATCAAAGCCTATACAATATCTGTGATGTTAATGTAATATTACACAAGATAATTGGGCATCTATTTTATCAATGACAGTCTTACTTATACCAATGCAACTCATAGTGCCACTTTCTTATTTTTATGTAAGATTTCAACCAAATATTTTTCCACTTTTCACATTATTTCTTGGGTTCCAGTGGTCACTGAGTAATTGGGTCACTTAAAGAAAAAGACAACTTTTTCAGAAAGTTTATGCATTTCATATATAAGATGAAGGAATTTGCTGATAAATCAATTCTTCATTTGCTCCTCGAAAGAAAGTTTGTCTGTCGTCCCTTTCAGTACCTGTTCATTCACTGCCAGTCCAGTTTCAAGATCAGTTTTTTGACTGTTTTTGATAACTCCTGAGATCAGTCCTCCTGCCTTTTGACTAAAATTGCCTTGTACTTGGAAGATTCACCCTGTCTTTTATCCTCTTGCACTGATGTCATATATTTCTGATCCTTATCATTGAATTTGATCTGAACTTCGACCAGTGTTGGGTTAAGGACAATCAGAATATGTGGCTCAACAAATTTGTGATTCTCTAAAGTTTCAAAGTCTACTTCAACTTTATATCTGCTAGAATGGTTAACCTCCTATAGAGAGTTCTGGAGAAATGCCTATTCTGTTCATGCTCCTTTGCTATTGTGCAGTTTGTTTTCCAATGACACAGCGACAAACCCGCAACTTCATAAAAAAGGCATACTGTTAGATCTATGCCAAGAATGTTGAGAGTGATAAGAGCTTACCAGAAGAGACAGGCATGTTAGCAGCATTTTCCTTGTATGGCCAACGGCATGAGGCTGAAGTTGGGTACACCTGACGCACAGACTACACTGGTGTTTCCATGCTAGTGGTCACCCAGAGGAGTATTCTGCAAGTTGTATAAAACATCGGGTAGGAAGAGTGGCAGCAGAGCAGCGAAGTACAATGGGGAATGAAGGATGTCAAACTTGGGCTTCTTCTTCAAATGCTTAACCGACACCACGAGTTTCAGGACCAAGATGTGATAGTCCTTATGATCTGTCCTTTCCAAGATGGTGATGTGTCCAGGAAAACCTATCTGAGATTTCCAGTCCAAGATGGAAGAAGGTTGTTTCCTGTGATGTCAGTTCTTCTCTAACTCATGTATAGGGAGGCATCTAGAAGTTGCTACAGATCAGTTCCCTTATTTTTCATCACATTTATTGCCCATTTGGATCTATTTTTGTCGCTTAATTTTGATGCTTTGTAGCTAGAGTGAGCTGGATTACTTCTGGATTCTTCTTCCTTAGCTCGGTCTATTTCCTGATATCTAGGGGAGCTAGATGTGTCGCTTTTTATCTCTTTTTGCCATTGAGGTCTTTTAAACTTAGGGGCAGATTTACAAGCCCCTTGCGCCACCAGTGCGCCACTTTTCGTGACACACCGGCAGCCCATTTCACTGCCCCATATTTACAAGGACAGGAAAAGTCACCCTGCTTGACTTTTCCTGTCCTTGTAAATACAGCCCCTTTACACGCAACACTTTGCGTGAAAAAGGTGTTCCATGGGTGTTGCTGTGGGTGTTCCCACACAACACCAACACGAGGAATCGTAAACCTGGAAATGCGTTAGAATGCTACGCCACCCTAGGGGTGGCATAGCAATGCGCAACGAGGAGAAATTTTTCATTTATCCTAGTTTTTTCCTCTTTCAATGCGTGCTGCATTCTACAGCAGGCATTAAAAGAAGAAAATGGCTGTAGTGATTGTTTTTGTGCAGGAAGGTACCCCTTCCTGCATAGAAACAATCTCCCCATGACGCAGGCATCCTTGCACCATGGTGCAAGGGTGCCTGCGCTGGCGCATGGCAGCTGTTCGTGCGCCAGCGCAGGGGAGAACACATGAGTGCGACGTATTATTGTAAATATGTCACACTCCTGTGCTTTGAAAGTGTCGCAGCGTGGCTTGCGGTGCCACACTGAAGCACTTTCTTGTAGATCTGTCCCTTAGTCTTTTTTTCAATTCTATTTGGGCCCTTTTAATGAGACAGTGTTGTATCATGGCTGACTTGAAGAGTCACCCTTTGTGAGAAGTTGGCCTGGTATATGCTTTCCACTAGTTATAGTGGGCACCTTGCACCAGTCCAAACAACCCCTTATTGATGATAGGTTAAAGACAACCTTTATTGTAAGCTATCCTAGTGCTAGCTATGGAGAGCAGCCTTCAGGCTAAGTTTTGAAGGAATGTAAAGCAGCTTGTTTTACCAGTCTAAAGTCTCTTGAGTGGCTAAATGAAAGGAGACCACACCAGGTATATATATATATAATATATATGTATTTATTCCTAAACACACCCTACTAGTCTCTTTATGAGGCTAGAGGTAAAAGCACATAAGTTACACTTCAAATATTACAGTAAATTAGCACAATACACGTTGGGCCCTAGAGGTGAACCAAATCACATACTAAGAAAGTGGTATGAGAACCACGACTTAACTAGACACAAGGCCTAGAGCCTGTAGAATCACTGGGACCCCAAGGTAGTGACACAGGGGACCCATGCGGGCCATGTGCAGTGTGAGAACAGAGCCGCGAGCTCCCGTTAGCTTCTATGGGGAAAGTCACGGTTAGATTTTTAAAGTTTAAGGACACTTAGAGGTGGATTAGGAACAAACCCTTTTGGACTTAGATGGTTCTAGGGCCAACACCCACGGGAGCACCGGAGTACTCGTGTTACCTCACCCAGGGAAGCCGGGTGCATGGGTGTCAAATGGTGTCGGGTCACATCGTCGTTTTCAATGGCAGGAGACTGAAAAGTGCTTATGCCGTGAAGAGGAGAAGTGTCCGAAGAGATCCAAGCCTTGATCGAAGATGTGAAGAACCTGAAAGCAGAGGGGACAGAGTATGGGTCACTTGCCAGTGACCAGGGGCACGATAGACGAATGACCACCGGTGCTTCAGGTGCGAAGAGGGGAAGCTTGACTCTTCAGCCACGAGGACCAGGAGGCGCCGAGGATGACCAGGATCTAGATTCGAGCTGTCCCACGAAGGATGTCGTGTGCTGCAGCGTCGGTGCCCGGATTGGACACAACAAGGCTTGGCAACAGCAACCCATATAGGAAGAGGAGAAATGCTTCGGTGTAGACCAGCAAGGTCCTGAGGACTCCCCAAGCGATGGAGAGTCAGGGCACGTCTGGAGCAACCAGGGAAGCCCAAATAAAGTCAAAGTTTCCTTCACAGGGACCCACCAGTCAACGGACCAGGGATCGCGAAGGGACCTCGAGAGGAATCACAAAATGGCGGCCCACGGGATACTCGGAGTGGGTAGGCCAACAATCTTCAGTGGATTCTCTGCTCGGGGTCTGGGCTACAAGTAACTCAATGCACAGCCTCAAGGGATGTCGAGAAGCTGATGCAAATGTGCACGGTGTCCAGGGGTTCCGGTTCCACGATACCCACGACGGCTACGGGTCTCAGCTTTGCTGGGGACTCGGTTCGGCCTCTGGGAAGTCTGGAAATCCACTTACTGTGCTGCAAAGTCTTCGGAGTCCAGCAGGAGCTTCGGGGATGCAGACCGGACAGATGCGTCTTTGGTGCCTGCCAAGCAGGGGAGTAACTCCTTTAATCCAACGGAGATTCTTCAGTCATCTGGCGTTGAACAGATCGTCGAAGGTCCAGGATTAAGTTGCAGAGTTTCGTCCAGGAATATCTATAGTCCTGTAGTCAGGAGTTCCTTCTTTATGCCCAAGGAAGGGGTTGGAATTACTCTGGGGACCCACCTATGGGAGGGTTTGGAAAGAGGGGTGGCTACACCCATTTCCTTTGTCCTGTTTCACGCCAGAGCAGTGGCTGGTAGCCCCTGCAACCGGTTTGAGCTGGACTATGCACAGGGACACCAAATGTGCCCCCAGTGCATACTTCAAAGCACTCCTGGAGTGCTCCCACCCAGCCCTAATCCACTAAGGCCTGTCTGGGAGGTGGTAACACCTCCCTGTGACAGGAAACCTATTGTCCAGGCCTCCCCTGCCGGAGTTTCGGTCAGCAGCAGGAGGCCAGACCCTTGTCTGTGGCTGGCAGCATCCATTTTGTGAAGGGTGGGATCATACTCCCACACCAGTTACTGGTATGGGGGTATGATTCCAAGGTGTTTGACACCAAACACAACATGTTTCTGTGCAACCAGTCCAAAGTTAGCATTTACTGTTTGGTTATAATGCACTTAAGAGTATATGGTCAGGCTGCATCACAGACAACCCCGGAGAATAGATTCCGAAGGCTGCAGAGGGGCTCTGCTCATGCATGGGCACCCTCTCACACAAAACCAAGTACCCTGCCTTCAGGATTGATAAGGCCTGTCATAGGGGTGACTGATAGGTTTACATGTGCAGTGATAGGGTGAGATATAGTGAACCTATATCTCAGTAAGGGGTGCATGCACCACCTTACCCAGGCTGCAGTAGCAGACCTGTGGTGTCATTTTGGAGGGCTTCCCAGGGGTGGCATAATATATGCTGCAGCCCCCGGTAGGCCTCTGAGGTACCTATGACCTTGGTACATAGTATACCATATACTAGGGACTTATTAGGGCCCCCTAGAATCCAATCTGTGGTGTACCTAAGGTACTAGGAATCAATTTAGAGAGGAAGCAGCTAGGCTGGGGTCCTGACTAGCAGGGCCCCAGCCAGACTAAAGTCGAAAAACAGTGAAACATCAGCAAAAAGTGGGGGCAACCATAAGAAGCAGATCCTACTCTCCTACACCCTTTCCTTGAGTTATCAAGAAGGCAGTTTAACAGACCCTCTCCACGTCCAGTCATTGACACACATAATTTGACCTCTTTTCACATTGAAGACTGTCAACAAATATATTAGGTTTAAACAACTGCCAGAAAAAGATAATGCCCTGGTGAAGGCAAAACTAACAGTGTAGCTGACATTTTGTATACAAAGTTGAAAGCTGAATGTAAACAAAACGTGATGATGTATTGAGAGATTAATTGAATATTTCAAATAAAAGTACATTTTATGTGATTTCCTATATTACTCTATACAGGAAATGCTTAATTGAAGCGTGACTTAGACGGATGCCTGAATAATATACATATATAGCTTTTGTTAACTCCTTCCCTGCTCATGACGGAACCACTCCGTCATGAGCCACGGGCGCCGTGTGCTCATGACGGAGTGGTTCCGTCATGCTGCGGCCGTTGGCGGCCGCTCCGCCCACGCGGCACTGATACCCCGCCTGTGCGGGCGATCAATGCAAGTGGGCGGAGTCGTGACGGAACCACCCCGTCATGAGCGCAGCGCGCCTGTGGCTCATGACGGAGTGGTTCCGTCACGAGCATGGCGGCGCCGCAAACCCCCCAAACCCCCCAGCGCCGCGGCAAAATTCGTGCCGCGGCGAAGGGGTTAAGACAATTAAGGTTTGTTTAAAATTGTACAAAATAAGAAATATATTTTTCTATATTTTCGTATGATTATAATATTGGTATGTATGAAAGAAAGATATTTAAAAATTCTTTTCTGACTGATAAAGCAGAGTATTAAATTATATTCGTAATTATTGTGGTATGATTATCATAAAACTGACTATTTCAAAGAGCATATGTTCAAAATATATAAATTGATTATCCAGGGCCCTAAATAAATAAAGGAAATCTGACATATTAAAGCAGTTTTGTCGGAGAGGTGTCGTTTTTTTTGTTGTTTAGATTTGTTTATTCGTTTCAGAAAAGAACATCCAACAACAGGATAAAGACATTCTATACTGATTGCTGCGAGTACCACCGTCAGGGCGGTTAAGGCCCTAAAGGTAACAAGAATCCACAAACACGGAAACACCCCCCTACCCGGCTCCTCCGTCCCCCTCCCTCCAAATAGCCACATGCGTTTACGGTTAATGTGCCTGGTGGCCTCCCGTAGTCCAGGCCCTTTATCCCTGAGTAGCCCAAGCATCCACTGGCGCTGTAGTTTGCGGTGGGTCTGCCAGTCGTAGTAATTCTAAATATTTCGCACAAGTGAGTTCTTTAAATTCGGAAGTAAGCAGCAAAAGAAAGGGATTCCACAGGTCCTGGAAGGCTGCCCCGGGGTTAGCAAGTGAGAGGTAGATTTTTTCCATCCCTAGGATCCCCCACAGTTTATGGAAGCACCCGACGTAGGTGGGTGGTGTTGCTTTCCCCCATTGAGTTGGACTGTTTTGCACGGCCGCCAGCAGCGCTAGTGCCATCTGCCTGCCCCTCTGTGATCTAAGTGGGAAGGTGAGAGAATTGGGTAAACCAATAGCGTTTAAGCTGGACTGTATTCATCATTACAAAAGGGGCCTGGGTACTTGCTGCACCATTGTCCCAAAGCTTCTCTATGAGTCCCACTTGAATGAGATCATTGTCCTAAAAAATTTCCCATTCATTTTCCTCCGTGAAAGAAGAGACTCTATACAGTGTGCGCATTAGATGTGCCATGCTTCTACCTTACTAGAACAATGGACAGGCATTCTACCAACCAATTGCCGCTTTTGGAGTCAGTTATGGCACCTGACTAGCTTCTGTGGCCACCACTGCCCTATCCAAAACACACTTGGGCATATTTACAATAACTGGCGCATCCCTGCATATCAGCAGGGATGCGCCAGTTATTGTGCGCCACAGCTCCGCCACCATGGATGTCCCGCATTTACAATGCGGCACACCATGGGGCAAAAACGGCACAGATGCGTGACGCATCTGTGCTGTAAAAGTGGCGCATTGCTGCAGTTGCGTCGCAAGCGCGACGCAGCTCCAGCAATGCTCTGGGGGGCCCTATCTTGTTAATGCTGCGTCAATCCTTACGCCTGCTTCAGGCAGGCGCAGGGTTTTGACGCAGCATGGGCCTAAAAGTGACAGAGTGAAATCTTGTAGATTTCACTCAGCCACTTTTAGGAGGCGTTCCTGCGCCGGAACGCCCCCCCCCTGCGCAGGAACGCCTACATGTGGCGCAGGGCTTTACAACGGGACGCATCTCCCAGATGCGTCACGTTGTAAGTACCCTGCACCATGGCGCAGGATTTGCGCTGCCACTGCGTCACAAAAGTGACGCAACGGCGGCGTAAATGAGGTGCAAGGGGCTTGTAAATCTGCCCCCCTGTATCAACCATTACTATACTTTGCCAAAGCTGAACATTTATATAGGATTAAAGAACATGCCACTTGGGCTAGTCCCGTGGTGTTCTTCAGAAATGAACTGGTCAGACCCATATGCTGGCCAGGTACATGGTAACCCCAAAATTCTGTGGACATTAGACATTGTAGGCCCAATTCACAAAGGGCCTCCACACTCGTGGCGGAGACCTGCAATAATGGCAGGAGGCCCGCACTCGTGGCGGGACCTCCGCAATGAGAAAATGCAATGCAGAAGTGCCGCCACGAGTATGGGCCCCAGCCATGACTGTGTGGCCTCTGCCAAGAACGCGGAGGCCCTTTGTGAATCGGGCCCTATGGTTTCCAAAGTTCTTTCTGGTGCGATGATAGGTTTGGTCAGTAAATTCTGTTTAACCTGTTCGCCTAGTCCCAAGCTAGTGAATACGACTTTGTCTTGCCATTTCTCAGTCTCTCATTCTGCGGAATCTACCAAGACAGATTGTCATAGTGAATAGGGCACTATTGCATGCACAAATGTGCACTATTATGCCAGCTCGAATTCTACCAGGTTATACATAGAGGAAATTGTGCAGACAAAAACTTTCAATTTGCGCCCCATTGTATAGCCATTTTGTCCACAAATCCTGTTTGCCTTGAAAAGCGAATTTGCACCTTAGTCAACATTGAGGGCTATAGTTCAGAATGGGAAAGAGCCAGGGTGTCAGACAATATTACTTTCTTAGTGACTCAGTTAATCTTATATCACAAACTTGTTCCCGTTTCGATAGTCTTCCTTCCAAGCCCCTTAGTAAAGCCAAAACTTACACCTGTTGATCCTTTTTTCATGAAGGCCACAGGTGCAGATGTGCGTATGCGCAGTGAAGGTTGTATAAGCAGTTTCCGGTTCTGCCAGTATGTAGCAGGGTAGCCACAATAATCCACAGAATGTTTCATAATATCATTATCATCAACAAACTTTATTACGATCACACAGATCCTAAAAAGTATACAGCACAGGTAGTTTTTCCTTCAAAAAACATACACCAGCAATGCCATTATAAAGGTAAAAGTTAAGAAAAAATCAATAGAACATTTATACAAATTCAAAATGGGAGGGCCCCAAGAACATAATATCAAGTAAAAACAATTGAGTAAAGGTAACGTCATCCTTTATGCCCTCATTGTTTACACTGTCACTTAGGCCGCAATTACGAATTGTATAGTACTGAGGAGGATTTACCTCAAATATACCATTGCCATGCGGCAAATTCTCCCAGTACCGTGCAATTGTGAGTTAAGACCCATGGAATGAAAATTGTTTATTCTGTGGTGTTTAAAACATGTATTTACCACCTACTCTGAGTAAAATGAGTTATGGTTCAGCTTCACTTTCCATTGAAAAGGCCTTTTTGATTTGTCTATAACTTTGGCCCACGTGAACAGATCTACACCAGATCTGGAAGTCATTTAACTCATGCCAATGCTGTTCCCTCTAGAGAAATAAAGTTAACACAGTTTCAGAAAAGATGTATTTCCCAATTTTTGCTCTCAATGGAAATTTTGCAGCAAAAACCGCTGAATGGATTTATACAAAACTTGGGACTCGAAAAGTGTGCTTTTTTTGGAAAACTGTTCAGTAGTTTTTAGATATCATTTTTTTAAAAAGTGGTGGGAGGACTTGAATGGGCTACCACTTTTGTATAGCTTGACCATTTAAATTTGTGATCTTTTTTCCATCATCTTGAAGTTAACGATTTTGGTCAAAATCTTGATATTGTATCTGTGGAAAAAAATCCAGAGCCAAGGGAAGGCACTCAGAGATTTGCTCGCCTTCAGGAGAGTTCTATGAGGCACTCACAAGCATGGAAAATGAGAGTAAAAACTGAATAAAATAGCAAATTTGCCACAGTGAAATTAATCATGAGCACTTTAGATTGTATTAATAAACAAGCACCAAAATAAAAAAAACAAAAGTAAGATAGTCAAGGCTATGGTTCAGTGAACAACCCTGGTAGGGCGTACTGCCCAGCACCCGCCATGTATGTCTGAATGACGTGCAGCGTGAAACGCGTACAAGACAGGTAAATGCAGTACATTACAGTAAAAAACACACAAATGTCACTAAAACAAGTGTTAGTTATGGTTCACCAAACGCAAATGTGAAAATGCCTTGCAGCTCCCTGGGTACTGGTATGCAAGCCACAGAGCACACCATAACTTACACAGCTCGCCAATTTTAGTAAACCACTTTGCCGATGGTACATGAAAACAATTATCTACCAAGAGGTAAAAATTGATGGATGGCATGAGTTATTGTTAACACAATCTGCAAGTAAATGTAGCAAGTTTGTATTTTTACTGAAAATATCGAAGCACTTACTAGCAAATGGAAACAAGCATTGGCATAGCCAATAGGCCTAGCTTTTGCGAGGGTTTAAGCTATTGGCATTGTAAATGGCAATCCGTTGTATTTATATGTTATGATAATTAACACATAAAGAAAAGACACTGTCATGTACAATGCCAATAGCTCAAACTCTTGTAGATGCAAGACCTTTTCTAAGGAGCGGCCACCATTGTCCCGGGCTGCTTAGAAAGTGAAAGCAGCATGGAGCGCTGAATGTTGCAGAAAAGCATGTTGTGCCTGCAGTAGGAGAAACTATTTGAAGAAAATAGTGGTTACAGACTTAAAAAACACTCACAGTGTAACAACTAAAGTAAAAGGGCCAGTCCTCTTGGAAAGTTACGAATGAAGACAAGGTGATTCTAAGAAGTCATTGGTTCCTAAAGGCTGGCGGGGCTGGGGAAGAGTGCGACAGACTTGTGCCTCCTAAATGGCCAGCTGTGGTTCTGAAAGGGCCTTAGATATTAGAAAAGCTGATATGACTGATTTCGTTCCATCTCAACAGTTCTGACAGCAACGTGTATTCCTGTGGGACAGGACGGTGGGAGGCAGCGTCCAGCTCGGCAGGGAGTTGTGAGGGAGCACCAGGGCCCAACTGACATAAGGCCAGACACACCTGCCATTCCCTCCAACACTTCTACCTGACAGTGAAAGAAGAAGAAAAGGAGGGGGCGGGGGGGGACTGAGAGAAAAGAAAGGTGGGGGGACAAAGGAATGAGAATGAGGAGAGGGATACAGAGAGTGGGTAGATAGAAAGAGAGCAAGGGACAGGTAGAGACACAGTCTGAGAGTAGTGTTGTGTGGGGAATTCTGGACCATTCTCTCAAGGGCAGCATCTTTTTAAGGTCAGCAGGGCTGGGGCAGAGCACGAGAAATGCCAGGCCTGTTGCTCTACAGAGCCCACAGGGTCTGTGTAAGTGTCAGACACGTTGCTAGAGCCATCCGAGTGACTGATGCACCACCAGCTTTGCCGAACTCTCAGTGTCATGAAGTCAAAGCTGCTGGAAACGTGAAAAGATTCTTGCAGTGCGTCAGATTTGAGACGTGTGGGGTGAAGGTACCAAAGTGCCAGTGAAACAGCACAGGAGCCTCAGACGTCCGTTGGCAGCCAGCCCCACACGTCCAGCTGAGCACCGCTTCAAGTTTAGCTATGCTTGCCTCCGGGGAAAGGGGGGGACAGTGGGAGGGGGGGCTTTGTGCATCCATCTGCCCTCCATCACCGTGAAGCCTGTGAGTGACACAAGCGCCCGTGTCGGTGCGTGGCTTTTCACAACAGCGGGTTCATTCATTATCATTTGTGGCAATAAACTGTGGTGTGTAAAATATGTTCAAGGAAGGACTTATTGACTTGGCTGTGACGCAGCCCTGCAATACCAGGGGTTCTGCGGTGCATGTCACTAGCAAGCAAAGGGCAGCACACCCTACCTCCAAAATGAAAAGAATCCTCTTAGGAGTGTGTAACTCATGTATGGCTGCTCAGCCTGGTCTCACGCTGCCCAGGTGGCTGATGAGAGGTCTGGTCCAGAGCCGGAAATTACCATAATGTCGTCTGGAAGAAGCTGCACCATCTACATGAGGTGTGATTATGACATAAGCATCGCAGGCGACTTATCACTGACTTCACAGAGAACTGTGGACTGAGATGACATACTCTACACACGGGCGCAGCTACCGTTGGTGCAGCAGGTGCAGTGGCACCGGGCCCATGGATCTCCGATCAGGGCACATTTTACTTTCCCAGCAGCAGTTGAAGGGGCCACCAGGGTTCATGGCATCTACGCTTGTAACTACACACTTTTTAAAATACCACAACTTATATTACCTGGAACAGCTAACTTTTACAATGGCAAAAGTGAAAGCCTCTGCTGCCCGCTGTGCCGAAAACGCATTTTCAACTGGGTTCGGCAGCGCAGCCAGGACAAGACCCTGGTGGACCGGGAGCTGTGGGAGCGGGTGCGCCTGAGCTTCCCATAGCACTGCCGCCAGAGGGAGCAGGAGGAGGAGGACGGCACCCCGCCGCAGGCAGCGCTAGAAGAATTTGTAGTCCGAGCGCCAGTCCATATAAGCAAACCAGGGGAGCCGAGAGAAGAATATGAAGGCCAACTGAGCAAGTTTTTGGATAACCTTTCTGACTCTGAAAATGAGGAGCCATTCAGAGGCCGGGCTGCGCATCGATCTGCTTTAATCTCCAAAAGTAGCAGTTACAGTAGTGCTTCGCTGGCAGGGAATGAAAACCAGGCAGAGAGAAGTCAAAGCTGCGATGATGCTGTGAAAGACTGATCAAGAAGCCGGCGGAAGGCAAAAGTGAAAGCAGGGGTGCGCGCGAAATGAAGCTGACGAGGAGGGAGGGGGAGTGAGAGCAGAAAAGGCAAATGAAGCTGACGAGGAGGGAGGGGGAGAAGGGAGGGGGGAGTGAGATGCGTTCTGTGGTGGGGGAGGGGCGTGCGTTGAGGCATGGGAGAGCGAGAGGAATGCCAGATGGCTGTTCCATGCGTAACCACACGCTGGTGGCCGGCAAAAGCCTTTGGTAGCACTTTAAAAACCCGCTTATTAAATGTCTCGCAGAGCAGCGCACGCGCTGGCTCGGGCGAGACCTAAAAATGAGGAGGTAAAGTGTAATGTCTATAGCACCTTTGCTTCCTTGTCATGAGTTATGCAGCTTAAGGTTACTGAATTCCAGTTACTCCAAAATGTTTGTCTTCCTTAACCCCTTCGATGCTCATGACGGAACGGTTCCGTCATGAGCATCGGTTGGGCTGTGCTCATGACGGAACCGTTCCGTCATGAGGACAGCCCCCGGGGGAAGCGCTGGCGCTCCCCCCCTTGTGCCTCGATCTTGCCCCCCTTTACGGGGGTGGCAGCGGAAGAGCTTCCGCTGCCACCCCCGACCCCCCCCGAGCCCCCCCACGCTTTCTGATGACGTCAGCGCGCACAGCGCGCGCCGGCGTCATCAGGAAGCGTTGGACGCGCTGGAATCCATTTCTTCCAGCGCGTCCAAGGGGAGCAGAGGTAGGTGTTTGTCGTCCGGTGGGGGCCGCGGCGGTTAAATCTGTAGTATTGAGGCATCGGGGGAGAGGAAAGAGTATTTCCTCTCCCCCGATGTCTCAATACAGGGCATTCCTGCTCCACGATCGCGCACAGCGTCGCGATCGTGGAGTAGGGATGCCCCACTAGACACCAGGGATTTAGTATTTCGAATTTGGGAAGCGACCCCTTAGGCAAGGGTCGCTTCCTTGGGGATGAAAATTTGGCGAAGTCTTTTCTGCCCCCCCTGGGGGCAGATCGGCCCGCTTTCTGCGCGTTTCTGCCCCCAGGGGGGGCAGAAAAGCCCACTAGACACCAGGGATGTCGTTTTTACTAAGTAGGAAGCGACCCCTTAGGCAAGGGTCGCTTCCTTGGGGCCAAATTTTTGGAAGTCTTTTCTGCCCCCCCTGGGGGCAGATCGGTCCGCTTTCTGCGCGTTTCTGCCCCCAGGGGGGGCAGAAAAGCCCACTAGACACCAGGGATGTCGTTTATGCTATGTAGGAAGCGACCCCTTAGGCAAGGGTCGCTTCCTTGGGGGGCCCAATAATTTGAAGACTTTTCTGCCCCCCCTGGGGGCAGATCGGTCTTCTTTCTGCCCGTTTCTGCCCCTAGGGGGGGCAGAAAAGCCCACTAGACACCAGGGATGTCTATTTCGTTATGTAGGAAGCGACCCCTTGGGCAAGGGTCGCTTCCTAGGGTGGTAAAGTGAATAGAAGACTTTTCTGCCCCCCCTGGGGGCAGATCGGTCGTCTTTCTGCCCCCAGGGGGGGCAGAAAAGCCCACTAGACACCAGGGATGTCTTTTTCTTTATGTAGGAAGCGACCCCTTGGGCAAGGGTCGCTTCCTTTGCGGCCTATTTATTTAGAATACTTTTCTGCCCCCCCTGGGGGCAGATTGGTCGTCTTTCTGTCCGTTTCTGCTCCTTGGGGGGGGGGCAGAAAAGCCCACTAGACACCAGGGATATAAATATTATTGTAGGAAGCGACCCCTTGGGCAAGGGTCGCTTCCTTGGGCCCCTAAATGTTTTGAAGACTTTTCTGCCCCCTCTGTGGGCAGATCGGTTTTATTTTTTTGCCGTTTCTGCTCCCATTGGGGGCAGAAAAGCCCACTAGACACCAGGGAATTAGTTCAATTAGAAATAGAAGTGACCCCTCGCTTCCAGGGTGCAATTTGTTATATGTATTTGGCTCACCTGCCCCGGGACTGAATAGCCTTTTTTTTCCTGCTGTTTTCTGCCTGACCTGGCACACAAACCGATTGACCATTTGGGTAGTGACATGGCATGTTATAATGTTTATTGTTATATTTTTTGTGATTTCCAATTGTAATGTTTTTTTTGTTTACTTTTTTGTTCTAGGTGAAGGCTTTTCTTCTGTTCACGGTGACGTTTTGGTTCTGGTGGTTTTGCTGTTTGTGTAGTTTGGTAAGAGACTGTTTTTTTGTACAATGCAAATGTGTTTGATTTCTCTGCCTGTTTTTTTTTTGCAAATGGTGTAATAATAGCAGTATGTTTGGTTTTTGAGTTTCAAAAACTTTTTGCATTGGTGCACGATGTGTATTTTGTTGTCTTGTGAGTAATTTGTTTTTTTTTCTTCTTTCTAGTTTGATATCGTTGGTCTTTGCTGTGTCACTGCAGAGTTTGTTTCTGGTGAGTGCAGCTGTCTCTTTTGATTTTGGATTGTATAGTTTTTGAGTACATTGATCTTATTGATATAAGGTACACATTTCTTTACTTACTTGGTTTGCACATTGTTGGTTGTTGTTGACTTGTTTGTGCAGTCTTCCATCTTAGTAGGTATAATGGCTAGCCGCAGGATGACTGCTCAGCAGGTTGTTGGTTTGCTGTTTGAGTCTTCCTCTGATATTGGGTCAGAGACTGACTCTGCTTCTGAGGGAGAGGGGGCAGGGGACGATTCTGGCAGTGAGTTTTCTCTCCGTATGGGGTCATCGGATGATGAAGATACTCTTAGTGCGGATGAAGTGCCTGTGTTAGAGGAGGAGACTGATGTGCCGATAGTGCGGCAAGAGGCATCTGGGCTGCAGCCTGCGGCTGCAAGGCTTCCCGTTGGTGTAGTGCGGCAAGAGACATCTGGGCTGCAGGCTGGGACTGCAAGGCTTCCCGTTGGTGTAGTGCGGCAAGAGGCATCTGGGCTGCAGGCTGGGGCTGCAAGCCTTTCCGTTGGTGTAGTGCGGCAAGAGACATCTGGGCTGCAGGCTGGGGCTGCAAGTCTTCCCGTTGAAAGTGATGACCTCTGGGTTGCCCCTGGCATGGTGCAGCCGGAATTTCCTGAGTTTACTGGTGTTCCAGGGTCTAGAGTGAATACCGAGAACTTTTTGCCTGTAAATTTTTTTCAGTTGTTTATGGACGATGTGTTTTTGGCAGAGATTGTTGAGCAGACTAATTTGTATGCCGAACAGTTTTTGAGGGACAACAGTGCCAGTCTTAAGCCACACTCTAGAGCTACCCGGTGGACTCCCACAAATGTTGAAGAGATGAAGAAGTTCTTGGGTTTAACTTTTTTGATGGGCTTGCTAAGGAAGCCATCATTGGCTTCATATTGGTCTAGCAGTCCCTTGATGGCAACGTCTATTTTTCCGGCAGTCATGAGTCGTGACAGGTATTTGCTTCTGCTTCGGATGATGCACTTTGTAGATAATGGTTTAGCGTTGCCACGAGATCACCCTGATTGTGACCGTCTTTTTAAGATTAGGCCTGTCCTTGATCACTTTGTTGATCGATTTTCTGAGATTTATGCCCCTGGTAGAGAAATTGCAGTGGATGAGTCTTTGGTGTTGTTCAAGGGCCGCTTGGTTTTTAGGCAATACATTCCTAGTAAGAGGGCATGCTATGGAATAAAGCTGTATATGCTGTGTGACAGTAGGACTGGATATGTCTCTAATTTCAGGGTGTACACCGGTAAGGAATCTAGGTTTAACCTCCCTGGTTGTCCGTCCACTTTTGGAGTGACTGAGAAAATTGTTTGGGAACTTGGAAGAGGATTTTTTAACAAAGGCCACCATTTATATGTAGATAACTTCTACACTGGTGTACGGTTGTTCAGGGAATTGGCCAAAGTGGACACTTTTGCTTGTGGCACAGTCCGCTGTAACCGTAAAGGTTTTCCGAAAGAACTTGTTTGTCAAAAGCTTGTGCGGGGACAGTGCAGTGCGGTGCGTTGCCAGGAGCTTCTTGCTGTGAAGTTTACAGACAGGAGAGATGTCTACATGCTGACTTCCATCCATGATGAAAGCACTGCACCTGTGACTGTTTGGGGTCAGGTCGCTGAAGCGCGCAAACCTGTATGTGTTTTAGACTATAATAGGTACATGGGTGGTGTTGACAGAGTAGATCAGAGGTTGGAACCTTACACTGCTCTTCGTAAGGCTTACATTTGGTACAAGAAGTTGGCTATCCATCTTTTCCACTTGGCAATGTTTAATGCTTTTGTTGTGTTCCAGGATTCTTGCCCTGAGTCAAAGATGACTTTTGCTAAGTTTCAGGAGTCTGTAATAGGCAGCCTTGTTGTAGTGGAACAGGCAAGTGTTCCTAGAGTTGGACTGGTGGAGGATGTTGCTAGATTGAAAGAACGCCACTTTCCAGATCACATTCCTCCCACACCCGCAAAAGATTTTCCCAGTAGGAGATGTAGAGTCTGTTGGCGAAGAGGTTTGCGGAAGGAGAGTCGTATGTACTGCCCCGATTGTCCCTCTCATCCTGCACTGTGTCTCTCTGCTTGTTTCCGAGCGTACCACACGCGTAAAAACTTCTGGGAAGATTCATGAGTGGTAAAGTGAACTGCCTGGTCTGTATTCTTTGGAAAATATGATTCTGTTTCAAGGTTGGTGTTAGTGCAATGTATTTAGTTGCTGATTTTCTGTTAGAAGATTTGTATCTATTTGCAATTTGTTTGTGTTTTTATTTTTTTCTAAAAAAATCCAAAATGTGATGGCGGTGTGTGTAGGCTTGCGCTTGGCTGTTGGTGTGTGTGGACTGGCACTTGGTTGGTGGTGTGCGTGGAATGGTGCTTGGCTGACGGTGTGCGTGGACTGGCGGTGTGCATGGACTGGCGGTGTGCGTGGACTGGTGCGTTGCTGGTGGTGTGCGTGGAATGGTGCTTGGCTGGCGGTGTGCGTGGACTGGTGCGTGGCTGGTGGTGTGCGTGGAATGTTGCTTGGCTGGCGGTGTGCGTGGAATGGTGCTTGGCTGGTGGTGTGCGTGGAATGGTGCTTGGCTGGCGGTGTGCGTGGACTGGTACTTGGCTGGCAGTGTGTGTGGACTGGTGGTGTGTGGGGACTGGTGTTTGGCTGGTGGTGTCCGTGGACTGGAGCTTGGCTGGTGGTGTCCGTGGACTGGAGCTTGTCTGGTGGTGTGTGTGGACTGGAGCTTGGCTGGCGGTGTGCGTGGAATGGTGCTTGTCTGGTGGTGTCCGTGGACTGGAGCTTGGCTGGCGGTGTAGGTGGATTGGCGATTGGCTGCCGGTGTGCCTGGACTGGCGATTGGATGGCGGTGTGCCTGGACTGGCGCTTGGCTAGCGGTGTGCGTGGACTGGCGTTTGGCTAGCGGTGTGTGTCGACTGGTGCTTGGCTGGCTGTGTGTGAGTAGTGACTTTCTGCTGGTCACTACACACACTGCTAGCTGAGTGCCACTCCACGCAATCCTTCAGCCTGTGTAGTTGCTGTGTCTGGATTGTGGGCGTGTGAAAGTGATGGGCCCTTGAATGGCGCTGTGTGCTGGTGTGAGTTTTGTTATGTGATGGGCCCGCGGCTGGCGGTGTGAATGGTTTTGTATGTCTCACACGTATGAAAGGTGTATGAATGGCCTGTAAAGAGGTTGGTGCCTTGTCGTGGCTTTACAGCTCACGAGCTGTGAGTCAATGGTTCAGTTTCTTGCCCTTTCAATTATTACCAGTGCATTTCATGTTTTGTGAAATCACTTGGTAATACAATTTTATCTACTGAACCATCACTCACCCTCGTGCCAAATCCAACCAGTATGTGTGTGTGCTTGCGGGTTAGATGACTGTGCAGTAATATTTGTCTTTCTGAAGCAGGGTGTTCCTTGTCCCTTTTTGGTGATTTTTGTACTGTGTTGCTTTTGTACCTGGTGGTGCGAATGGTCTTGTTTGTATCACGTATGAAAGGTGTGTGAATGGCCTGTAAAGCGGTTGGTGCCTTGACGTGGCTTTACAGCTCACGAGCTGCAAGTCATTGGTTTGGTTTTTTGTGAATTTAATTATTGACAGTGCATTTCATTTTTGTGAAATCTCTTGTTAATAAAATTTAATACACTGAACCATGACTTGCCCTCGTGCCAAATCCAACCAGTATGTGTGTGTGTTTGAGGAATAGATGGTTGTGCAGGAATCTTTGTTTTTTGTTTCTCTGCCAAGGTACACTTTCCATGTAAGATTAACCCACCAACTGTAGATATTGTCGAAAACCCTTGGGAGTTCATGGTGATGTCTCTCTAGTGATTTGAAAAATATTTTTTATCCCCATTGTCCTGTAAACCTCAAATTGTCTGCCACATTTTCTTTGCAGTATTATTCCTAAATTCTCACGCTGTAGTAACAATAGGTAATCTGGTTTTGCAAGGGGGGTTACTTTGGTTTTTTGCCCAGGGCTCGGCGGCCATCTAGGGAAACCTTTCCAACCCACGCATTTCTGAAAACTAGACACCCGGCGGCTTCCAGGGAGGTATGGCTTGCGTGGATCCCCCAACGTTTCCTTACCCAGAATCCCCTGCAAACCTCAAATTTTGCTCAAAAAATCACTTTTTTCACACATTTTGGGGTGGGAAAGTAGTGGCATCACCGGGCTCACACAAATTTACCACCACCCAGCGTTCCCCCAGGTCTCCCGGTAAAAATGGTGCCTCACTTGTGTGGGAGGCCCAAGTACCCGCGGCAGGCAAGGGCCCCAAACGTAGTGAGGCGACATTTGGGAAAGGCAATGTTGATGTTGCCTCACTACGTTTGTTGTCCTTGCCTGCCGGGGGTACTTGGGCCTCCCGCACAAGTGAGGCACCATTTTTACCGGGAGACCTGGGGGAACGCTGGGTGGTGGTAAATTTGTGTGAGCCCGGTGATGCCACTACTTTCCCACCCCAAAATGTGTGAAAAAAGTGATTTTTTGAGCAAAAATTGAGGTTTGCAGGGGATTCTGGGTAAGTAAACGTTGGGGGATCCACGCAAGCCATACCTCCCTGGAAGCCGCCGGGTGTCTAGTTTTCAAAAATGCCTGGGTTTGGTAGGTTTCCCTAGATGGCCGCCGCGCACCGGGCCAAAAACCAAAGTGACCCCCCTTGCAAAACCAGGTGGTTTGGCGATAGGCCATCTTGATGTCGCCTCACTACGTTTGGGGCCCTTGCCTGCCGCGGGTACTTGGGCCTCCCACACAAGTGAGGCACCATTTTTACCGGGAGACCTGGGGGAACGCTGGGTGGTGGTAAATTTGTGTGAGCCCGGTGATGCCACTACTTTCCCACCCCAAAATGTGTGAAAAAAGTGATTTTTTGAGCAAAAATTGAGGTTTGCAGGGGATTCTGGGTAAGGAAACGTTGGGGGATCCACACAAGCCATACCTCCCTGGAAGCCGCCGGGTGTCTAGTTTTCAAAAATGCCTGGGTTTGGTAGGTTTCCCTAGATGGCCGCCGCGCACCGGGCCAAAAACCAAAGTGACCCCCCTTGCAAAACCAGGTGGTTTGGCGATAGGCCATCTTGATGTCGCCTCACTACGTTTGGGGCCCTTGCCTGCCGCGGGTACTTGGGCCTCCCACACAAGTGAGGCACCATTTTTACCGGGAGACCTGGGGGAACGCTGGGTGGTGGTAAATTTGTGTGAGCCCGGTGATGCCACTACTTTCCCACCCCAAAATGTGTGAAAAAAGTGATTTTTTGAGCAAAAATTGAGGTTTGCAGGGGATTCTGGGTAAGTAAACGTTGGGGGATCCACGCAAGCCATACCTCCCTGGAAGCCGCCGGGTGTCTAGTTTTCAAAAATGCCTGGGTTTGGTAGGTTTCCCTAGATGGCCGCCGCGCACCGGGCCAAAAACCAAAGTGACCCCCCTTGCAAAACCAGGTGGTTTGGCGATAGGCCATCTTGATGTCGCCTCACTACGTTTGGGGCCCTTGCCTGCCGCGGGTACTTGGGCCTCCCACACAAGTGAGGCACCATTTTTACCGGGAGACCTGGGGGAACGCTGGGTGGTGGTAAATTTGTGTGAGCCCGGTGATGCCACTACTTTCCCACCCCAAAATGTGTGAAAAAAGTGATTTTTTGAGCAAAATTTGAGGTTTGCAGGGGATTCTGGGTAAGGAAACGTTGGGGGATCCACGCAAGCCATACCTCCCTGGAAGCCGCCGGGTGTCTAGTTTTCAAAAATGCCTGGGTTTGGTAGGTTTCCCTAGATGGCCGCCGCGCACCGGGCCAAAAACCAAAGTGACCCCCCTTGCAAAACCAGGTGGTTTGGCGATAGGCCATCTTGATGTCGCCTCACTACGTTTGGGGCCCTTGCCTGCCGCGGGTACTTGGGCCTCCCACACAAGTGAGGCACCATTTTTACCGGGAGACCTGGGGGAACGCTGGGTGGTGGTAAATTTGTGTGAGCCCGGTGATGCCACTACTTTCCCACCCCAAAATGTGTGAAAAAAGTGATTTTTTGAGCAAAATTTGAGGTTTGCAGGGGATTCTGGGTAAGGAAACGTTGGGAGATCCACGCAAGCCATACCTCCCTGGAAGCCGCCGGGTGTCTAGTTTTCAAAAATGCCTGGGTTTGGTAGGTTTCCCTAGATGGCCGCCGCGCACCGGGCCAAAAACCAAAGTGACCCCCCTTGCAAAACCAGGTGGTTTGGCGATAGGCCATCTTGATGTCGCCTCACTACGTTTGGGGCCCTTGCCTGCCGCGGGTACTTGGGCCTCCCACACAAGTGAGGCACCATTTTTACCGGGAGACCTGGGGGAACGCTGGGTGGTGGTAAATTTGTGTGAGCCCGGTGATGCCACTACTTTCCCACCCCAAAATGTGTGAAAAAAGTGATTTTTTGGGCAAAAATTGAGGTTTGCAGGGGATTCTGGGTAAGGAAACGTTGGGGGATCCACGCAAGCCATACCTCCCTGGAAGCCGCCGGGTGTCTAGTTTTCAGAAATGTATAGGTTTGCTAGGTTTCCCTAGGTGCCGGCAGGGCTAGGGTACAAAATCTACAGCTAGTCACTTTGCCAAAAAAAGGGTCATTTTTCACTCCAAAACCACTTTGCGATTTGCGCCATTTCCTGTTGCGGGCACTAGGCCGACCCGCACAAGTGAGGTACCATTTTTCTCGTAGGACTTTGGGGAACGCGGGGTGGGTGGAAATTTGTGGATCCACGCAGGTTCCAGAACTTTCCATCACAGAAATGTGGGGAAAATGTGTTTTTTTTGTCAATTTTTTACGTTTGCAAGGGATTCTGGGTAACAGAACATGGTGGGAGGCAGTCAAGTCACCCCATCCTGGATTCCCCTGGGTGTCTAGTTTTCAAAAATGTATAGGTTTGCTAGGTTTCCCTAGTTGCCGGCAGGGCTAGGGTACAAAATCTACAGCTAGTCACTTTGCCAAAAAAAGGGTCATTTTTCACTCCAGAACCACGTTGCGTTTTGTGCCGTTTCCTGTCGCAGGCACTAGGCCGACCCGCACAAGTGAGGTACCATTTTTCTCGTAGGACTTTGGGGAACGCGGGGTGGGTGGAAATTTGTGGATCCACGCAGATTCCGGAACTTTCCATCACAGAAATGTGGGGAAAATGTGTTTTTTTTGTCAATTTTTTACGTTTGCAAGGGATTCTGGGTAACAGACCCTGGTGGGAGGCAGTCAAGTCACCCCATCCTGGATTCCCCTGGGTGTCTAGTTTTCAGAAATGTATAGGTTTGCTAGGTTTCCCTAGGTGCCGGCAGGGCTAGGGTACAAAATCTACAGCTAGTCACTTTGCCAAAAAAAGGGTAATTTTTCACTCCAAAACCACGTTGCGTTTTGCGCCGTTTCCTGTTGCGGGCACCAGGCCGACCCGCACAAGTGAGGTACCATTTTTCTCGTAGGACTTTGGGAAACGCGGAGTGGGTGGAAATTTGTGGATCCACGCAGGTTCCAGAACTTTCCATCACAGAAATGTGGGGAAAATGTGTTTTTTTTTGTCAATTTTTTACGTTTGCAAGGGATTCTGGGTAACAGACCATGGTGGGAGGCAGTCAAGTCACCCCATCCTGGATTCCCCTGGGTGTCTAGTTTTCAAAAATGTATAGGTTTGCTAGGTTTCCCTAGGTGCCGGCAGGGCTAGGGTACAAAATCTACAGCTAGTCACTTTGCCAAAAAAAGGGTCATTTTTCACTCCAAAACCACGTTGCGTTTTGCGCCGTTTCCTGTCGCGGGCACCAGGCCGACCCGCACAAGTGAGGTACCATTTTTCTCGTAGGACTTTGGGGAACGCGGGGTGGGTGGAAATTTGTGGATCCACGCAGATTCCAGAACTTTCCATCACAGAAATGTGGGGAAAATGTGTTTTTTTTGTCAATTTTTTACGTTTGCAAGGGATTCTGGGTAACAGACCATGGTGGGAGGCAGTCAAGTCACCCCATCCTGGATTCCCCTGGGTGTCTAGTTTTCAAAAATGTATAGGTTTGCTAGGTTTCCCTAGGTGCCGGCAGGGCTAGGGTACAAAATCTACAGCTAGTCACTTTGCCAAAAAAAGGGTCATTTTTCACTCCAAAACCACGTTGCGTTTTGCGCCGTTTCCTGTCGCGGGCACTAGGCCGACCCGCACAAGTGAGGTACCATTTTTCTCGTAGGACTTTGGGGAACGCGGGGTGGGTGGAAATTTGTGGATCCACGCAGATTCCAGAACTTTCCATCACAGAAATGTGGGGAAAATGTGTTTTTTTTGTCAATTTTTTACGTTTGCAAGGGATTCTGGGTAACAGACCATGGTGGGAGGCAGTCAAGTCACCCCATCCTGGATTCCCCTGGGTGTCTAGTTTTCAAAAATGTATAGGTTTGCTAGGTTTCCCTAGGTGCCGGCAGGGCTAGGGTACAAAATCTACAGCTAGTCACTTTGCCAAAAAAAGGGTCATTTTTCACTCCAAAACCACGTTGCGTTTTGCGCCGTTTCCTGTCGCGGGCACTAGGCCGACCCGCACAAGTGAGGTACCATTTTTCTCGTAGGACTTTGGGGAACGCGGGGTGGGTGGAAATTTGTGGATCCACGCAGATTCCAGAACTTTCCATCACAGAAATGTGGGGAAAATGTGTTTTTTTTGTCAATTTTTTACGTTTGCAAGGGATTCTGGGTAACAGACCATGGTGGGAGGCAGTCAAGTCACCCCATCCTGGATTCCCCTGGGTGTCTAGTTTTCAAAAATGTATAGGTTTGCTAGGTTTCCCTAGGTGCTGGCAGGGCTAGGGTACAAAATCTACAGCTAGTCACTTTGCCAAAAAAAGGGTCATTTTTCACTCCAAAACCACGTTGCGTTTTGCGCCGTTTCCTGTCGCGGGCACTAGGCCGACCCGCACAAGTGAGGTACCATTTTTCTCGTAGGACTTTGGGGAACGCGGGGTGGGTGGAAATTTGTGGATCCACGCAGATTCCAGAACTTTCCGTCACAGAAATGTGGGGAAAATGTGTTTTTTTTGTCAATTTTTTACGTTTGCAAGGGATTCTGGGTAACAGACCATGGTGGGAGGCAGTCAAGTCACCCCATCCTGGATTCCCCTGGGTGTCTAGTTTTCAAAAATGTATAGGTTTGCTAGGTTTCCCTAGGTGCCGGCAGGGCTAGGGTACAAAATCTACAGCTAGTCACTTTGCCAAAAAAAGGGTCATTTTTCACTCCAAAACCACGTTGCGTTTTGCGCCGTTTCCTGTCGCGGGCACTAGGCCGACCCGCACAAGTGAGGTACCATTTTTCTCGTAGGACTTTGGGGAACGCGGGGTGGGTGGAAATTTGTGGATCCACGCAGATTCCAGAACTTTCCATCACAGAAATGTGGGGAAAATGTGTTTTTTTTGTCAATTTTTTACGTTTGCTAGGGATTCTGGGTAACAGACCATGGTGGGAGGCAGTCAAGTCACCCCATCCTGGATTCCCCTGGGTGTCTAGTTTTCAGAAATGTATAGGTTTGCTAGGTTTCCCTAGGTGCCGGCAGGGCTAGGGTACAAAATCTACAGCTAGTCACTTTGCCAAAAAAAGGGTCATTTTTCACTCCAAAACCACGTTGCGTTTTGCGCCGTTTCCTGTCGCGGGCACTAGGCCGACCCGCACAAGTGAGGTACCATTTTTCTCGTAGGACTTTGGGGAACGCGGGGTGGGTGGAAATTTGTGGATCCACGCAGATTCCAGAACTTTCCATCACAGAAATGTGGGGAAAATGTGTTTTTTTTGTCAATTTTTTACGTTTGCAAGGGATTCTGGGTAACAGACCATGGTGGGAGGCAGTCAAGTCACCCCATCCTGGATTCCCCTGGGTGTCTAGTTTTCAAAAATGTATAGGTTTGCTAGGTTTCCCTAGGTGCCGGCAGGGCTAGGGTACAAAATCTACAGCTAGTCACTTTGCCAAAAAAAGGGTCATTTTTCACTCCAGAACCACGTTGCGTTTTGTGCCGTTTCCTGTCGCAGGCACTAGGCCGACCCGCACAAGTGAGGTACCATTTTTCTCGTAGGACTTTGGGGAACGCGGGGTGGGTGGAAATTTGTGGATCCACGCAGATTCCGGAACTTTCCATCACAGAAATGTGGGGAAAATGTGTTTTTTTTGTCAATTTTTTACGTTTGCAAGGGATTCTGGGTAACAGACCCTGGTGGGAGGCAGTCAAGTCACCCCATCCTGGATTCCCCTGGGTGTCTAGTTTTCAGAAATGTATAGGTTTGCTAGGTTTCCCTAGGTGCCGGCAGGGCTAGGGTACAAAATCTACAGCTAGTCACTTTGCCAAAAAAAGGGTAATTTTTCACTCCAAAACCACGTTGCGTTTTGCGCCGTTTCCTGTTGCGGGCACCAGGCCGACCCGCACAAGTGAGGTACCATTTTTCTCGTAGGACTTTGGGAAACGCGGAGTGGGTGGAAATTTGTGGATCCACGCAGGTTCCAGAACTTTCCATCACAGAAATGTGGGGAAAATGTGTTTTTTTTTGTCAATTTTTTACGTTTGCAAGGGATTCTGGGTAACAGACCATGGTGGGAGGCAGTCAAGTCACCCCATCCTGGATTCCCCTGGGTGTCTAGTTTTCAAAAATGTATAGGTTTGCTAGGTTTCCCTAGGTGCCGGCAGGGCTAGGGTACAAAATCTACAGCTAGTCACTTTGCCAAAAAAAGGGTCATTTTTCACTCCAAAACCACGTTGCGTTTTGCGCCGTTTCCTGTCGCGGGCACCAGGCCGACCCGCACAAGTGAGGTACCATTTTTCTCGTAGGACTTTGGGGAACGCGGGGTGGGTGGAAATTTGTGGATCCACGCAGATTCCAGAACTTTCCATCACAGAAATGTGGGGAAAATGTGTTTTTTTTGTCAATTTTTTACGTTTGCAAGGGATTCTGGGTAACAGACCATGGTGGGAGGCAGTCAAGTCACCCCATCCTGGATTCCCCTGGGTGTCTAGTTTTCAAAAATGTATAGGTTTGCTAGGTTTCCCTAGGTGCCGGCAGGGCTAGGGTACAAAATCTACAGCTAGTCACTTTGCCAAAAAAAGGGTCATTTTTCACTCCAAAACCACGTTGCGTTTTGCGCCGTTTCCTGTCGCGGGCACTAGGCCGACCCGCACAAGTGAGGTACCATTTTTCTCGTAGGACTTTGGGGAACGCGGGGTGGGTGGAAATTTGTGGATCCACGCAGATTCCAGAACTTTCCATCACAGAAATGTGGGGAAAATGTGTTTTTTTTGTCAATTTTTTACGTTTGCAAGGGATTCTGGGTAACAGACCATGGTGGGAGGCAGTCAAGTCACCCCATCCTGGATTCCCCTGGGTGTCTAGTTTTCAAAAATGTATAGGTTTGCTAGGTTTCCCTAGGTGCCGGCAGGGCTAGGGTACAAAATCTACAGCTAGTCACTTTGCCAAAAAAAGGGTCATTTTTCACTCCAAAACCACGTTGCGTTTTGCGCCGTTTCCTGTCGCGGGCACTAGGCCGACCCGCACAAGTGAGGTACCATTTTTCTCGTAGGACTTTGGGGAACGCGGGGTGGGTGGAAATTTGTGGATCCACGCAGATTCCAGAACTTTCCATCACAGAAATGTGGGGAAAATGTGTTTTTTTTGTCAATTTTTTACGTTTGCAAGGGATTCTGGGTAACAGACCATGGTGGGAGGCAGTCAAGTCACCCCATCCTGGATTCCCCTGGGTGTCTAGTTTTCAAAAATGTATAGGTTTGCTAGGTTTCCCTAGGTGCTGGCAGGGCTAGGGTACAAAATCTACAGCTAGTCACTTTGCCAAAAAAAGGGTCATTTTTCACTCCAAAACCACGTTGCGTTTTGCGCCGTTTCCTGTCGCGGGCACTAGGCCGACCCGCACAAGTGAGGTACCATTTTTCTCGTAGGACTTTGGGGAACGCGGGGTGGGTGGAAATTTGTGGATCCACGCAGATTCCAGAACTTTCCGTCACAGAAATGTGGGGAAAATGTGTTTTTTTTGTCAATTTTTTACGTTTGCAAGGGATTCTGGGTAACAGACCATGGTGGGAGGCAGTCAAGTCACCCCATCCTGGATTCCCCTGGGTGTCTAGTTTTCAAAAATGTATAGGTTTGCTAGGTTTCCCTAGGTGCCGGCAGGGCTAGGGTACAAAATCTACAGCTAGTCACTTTGCCAAAAAAAGGGTCATTTTTCACTCCAAAACCACGTTGCGTTTTGCGCCGTTTCCTGTCGCGGGCACTAGGCCGACCCGCACAAGTGAGGTACCATTTTTCTCGTAGGACTTTGGGGAACGCGGGGTGGGTGGAAATTTGTGGATCCACGCAGATTCCAGAACTTTCCATCACAGAAATGTGGGGAAAATGTGTTTTTTTTGTCAATTTTTTACGTTTGCTAGGGATTCTGGGTAACAGACCATGGTGGGAGGCAGTCAAGTCACCCCATCCTGGATTCCCCTGGGTGTCTAGTTTTCAGAAATGTATAGGTTTGCTAGGTTTCCCTAGGTGCCGGCAGGGCTAGGGTACAAAATCTACAGCTAGTCACTTTGCCAAAAAAAGGGTCATTTTTCACTCCAAAACCACGTTGCGTTTTGCGCCGTTTCCTGTCGCGGGCACTAGGCCGACCCGCACAAGTGAGGTACCATTTTTCTCGTAGGACTTTGGGGAACGCGGGGTGGGTGGAAATTTGTGGATCCACGCAGATTCCAGAACTTTCCATCACAGAAATGTGGGGAAAATGTGTTTTTTTTGTCAATTTTTTACGTTTGCAAGGGATTCTGGGTAACAGACCATGGTGGGAGGCAGTCAAGTCACCCCATCCTGGATTCCCCTGGGTGTCTAGTTTTCAAAAATGTATAGGTTTGCTAGGTTTCCCTAGGTGCCGGCAGGGCTAGGGTACAAAATCTACAGCTAGTCACTTTGCCAAAAAAAGGGTCATTTTTCACTCCAAAACCACGTTGCGTTTTGCGCCGTTTCCTGTCGCGGGCACTATGCCGACCCACACAAGTGAGGTACCATTTTTCTCGTAGGACTTTGGGGAACGCGGGGTGGGTGGAAATTTGTGGATCCACGCAAATTCCAGAACTTTCCATCACAGAAATGTGGGGAAAATGTGTTTTTTTTGTCAATTTTTTACGTTTGCAAGGGATTCTGGGTAACAGACCATGGTGGGAGGCAGTCAAGTCACCCCATCCTGGATTCCCCTGGGTGTCTAGTTTTCAAAAATGTATAGGTTTGCTAGGTTTCCCTAGGTGCCGGCAGGGCTAGGGTACAAAATCTACAGCTAGTCACTTTGCCAAAAAAAGGGTCATTTTTCACTCCAAAACCACGTTGCGTTTTGCGCTGTTTCCTGTCGCGGGCACTAGGCCGACCCGCACAAGTGAGGTACCATTTTTCTCGTAGGACTTTGGGGATCGCGGGGTGGGTGGAAATTTGTGGATCCACGCAGGTTCCAGAACTTTCCATCACAGAAATGTGGGGAAAATGTGTTTTTTTTGTCAATTTTTTACGTTTGCAAGGGATTCTGGGTAACAGACCATGGTGGGAGGCAGTCAAGTCACCCCATCCTGGATTCCCCTGGGTGTCTAGTTTTCAGAAATGTATAGGTTTGCTAGGTTTCCCTAGGTGCCGGCAGGGCTAGGGTACAAAATCTACAGCTAGTCACTTTGCCAAAAAAAGGGTCATTTTTCACTGCAAAACCACGTTGCGTTTTGCGCCGTTTCCTGCCGCGGGCACTAGGCCGACCCGCACAAGTGAGGTACCATTTTTCTCGTAGGACTTTGGGGAATGCGGGGTGGGTGGAAATTTGTGGATCCACGCAGATTCCAGAACTTTCCATCACAGAAATGTGGGGAAAATGTGTTTTTTTGTCAATTTTTTACGTTTGCAAGGGATTCTGGGTAACAGACCATGGTGGGAGGCAGTCAAGTCACCCCATCCTGGATTCCCCTGGGTGTCTAGTTTTCAAAAATGTATAGGTGTGCTAGGTTTCCCTAGGTGCCGGCAGGGCTAGGGTTCAAAAACTACAGCTAGACTCTTTGCAAAAAAAGTGTAAATTTTCAGTGTGAAAATGTGGTGTGTTCACCTTAGGTTTTGAGCCACTTCCTGTCGTGGGCACTATGCCTGCCCACACAAGTGAGGTACCATTTTTCTCGGGAGACTTAGGGTAGTTCAAATTTGTAAAGCAACTGTTATTACCTATTGATTTTTGATGCATTTCTCCCTTCCAAATGAAAGACATTGTGTAAAAAAAAAGTCATTTTGAAAAATGAGCAATAATTGTCATGCAAATATGAGTATTCCCAATTTCGAAAATGTGCAAATATGCACTGTTTCTGAACTCTGTAATTTGTTCCCATTTCAGAAATACATAGGTGACTTTCATACCGATTTTTCCAAGTATACATTTTCCCACAATAATTGCTATATACCCGGACCAAAAAAAAAAACATTACAAAATGCTGCTCATTTTTCTACTCTGGGTTCGTTGGGCTCTTGGTGAACCTACAAGTCCTATATGTCCCCACAACCAGGAAGGTCTACCGGATGTAACGGTACATTGCTTTCAAAGAGATGTCATAATTCGAAGAAGTTACAGGTAAAAACGTTGACTCAAGAGGCTGCTTTTTTCAACAAATTTTTAATTTTTCCTATATTTGCCTGTAAATTTCTATAAAGAAACCTTGATGGATCTACGCAAATGACCCCTTGCTGAATTCAGAATTTTGTCTACTTTTCAAAAATGTATAGCTTTCCAGGATCCATTATTGTTTTGTTACCCTTTTCTACCGTTAACTGGAAGGAGGTTGAAAGCACAAAAAATAGCAAAAATAGGGTATGTCCCAGAAAAATGCCAAAACTGTGTAAAAAATGTTGGTTTTCTAACAAAAGTCTGTCATTCCCTAAAAGCTGGAGAAATTGTGATTTCAGCCCCACAAACCCTTTTTTGATACCATTTGCAGAGAAAAACCCAGAAGCTTTCATTTGCAGCCCGTTTTTCACATTTTTCACAAAAAAAAAAAAAATTGCTGTATTTTGCCTAATTTCTGGGAACCCTCTAGGAGAATCCACAAACCCTGGGTACCTTTAGAATCCCCAAGATGTTGGAAGAAAAGGACGCAAATTTGGCGTGGATACCTAATGTGGTCAAAAAGTTACAGGGGCCTAAGCGCGCACTACCTCAAATAGCCCAAAAAGGGCTTAGCACAGGAGGGGAAAAGGCCTAGCAGCGAAGGGGTTAAAGAGGACAGTCTGTGTGCCTTCCTGTTTTTGACTTGCAACATTTGACAACACAGATCACTTCATCTAACACCCCAGTAAGGAAAGCTATATTTGGAGGTTTCCAAGCTTTCGTAACAGTTTCTCAGATTTGGACCTCATATGAAGACCTATTACTTGAGTTACACTCAGGATTCAGACAGAATATCTATACCCAAGGTTACACATCCTTCAGATAGCAAAACGTTTAAGACACTTTACAAAGATCTTCCACTCACAAGGATCTTCTACTCACACACTCATGGTTTAGAAAAAAGAACTATCCCTCAGGTTGCACACCTCTTATCGCCTTAGATGTCGACAGCAGCGATGTATGTTAGGTTACAGGGGTCTTACAGGCATTACAGACAAACTGTCCACAATATCATACAGGTTTGATAGTATCTCGGTTTAGGTAGAAGTGCTGTTTTTCAAGTTACACAGTTCATACAAGACAAGAACTGTCCTTTCAGATTCACTGCACTTATGTTTTCAAGCCAGTGGAGCTATAAGTTTTAAAAGTTGGAGACAGGACAGTATCACCGGGGTAGACAGCTGTACTGTAATTTGATATTTTAGACGTCAGAGCTCACTAGCTTGTATTGCTCTGCCTGGGACAGCAGACCTATCCAATCGCGTTACACTGTTCTTTAACTAGTCTTAAAGATTAGGGGCTATCGCTGAGGTGGCACAGGTCATTAAGATTAACAGACACACACAAAATCTCTGGGAGGAGAAAGCAATACCCCAAGGCATTTCCACTAACCATTATAATCTCTGCTAGCCTCAGTTCCGCAACCTGCAGGTTCCTATACACATGAAGATTCATGAAAAAAACATAGGTTTTTTAAATAATAGTGAAAAATTTAAGAATCTGTGCAAAAAAATAGAGGTTTTGCAATTCTGTCTCGCAGTGCTGGGAATACAGTATTAGGGGAAGCTGGCACTACCTACGATATGATTGCTGCAATAATGCATTGGAGAAAGGTGCTTGATTTCATCCTCCAAGCGGCCTTGAATGGTTGAATGCTATCTGTGTGTGAGTTCTCAGTGGCACATTGGTTCGAGGTGATGGTGCTACACAGCGTTTTTGCTGCCTCCTGTCCTACCTGGGACTCTGTGGAGAGTTAGGGCTAGCTGCCGAGCTGGGCAGTCTACAAAGCACACTCACTTACCTAGAATGCTTTGAAATTAGGTGACGCCGTCACCAACCTTGGCTATATGCTATAAATGCTGCACTAGCTCACTGCAGTGGGGGGACAGGTCTAGCCCCAGATATACTGTTGCTCGGACACTAGCGACAAGGTCCTAAGGACCTGGACGTCTGTCTCTACGTAACTGCTCTTCCTTTTCCATGCAAGAGTTTTATGGACCTCAGCACCATGCAGCAGGCCTTGATTGATGGGTTACTGGTTGAGCCCTGGGCAAGCTCTCAAGAGTGCTTTTGTTGCTGTTGGTGTCAGGGGCTGTCATGCTCTGTCTCCTTTTCATGAGTGGAACTGCTATGGTCTGTGAGCCTGGCCTAACAACGGTCCAGCGATCCAGAGGTCAAACTAAATGTGTATATCCACCATCCATCCTCCCTCTTCAAGCATATTATCTCCTCACCTTGCTAATGAACAGAATGTCCAGATTAAGGGTTGCAAATTAACTGAAGGGTACTGTACATCGTTTATGAAACTAGCCAATTTCTGTCATAGCACAAATCTCCTCAGGCCTAGTTTAGAGTTTGGCGGGCAGGTACATTGTCACAAACATGACAGATATCCTGTGTGTCTTATTACACCCATTATATCCTAAAGCTGTTGTAATAAGGCGGACGGCATAGCCCTTAGTCAAACACTAAATCAAACCCTTAGGTTTTTTTTCTCTTAGGAGGCACCCTGCGTTGCTGGCACAAATTATCCCTTTACTTATTACTGTATATATTGTTGTGCAAATGGTTTAGGGGGACTACTGCTTTCCTTCATTTAGAGCCAAAGGTAACAAGGGCACTGAAGTCCCTGCTGAAGCACCCATCCAATTCCTCCACCTGTTATTTGGGAATACCTCTTTTGGGCCTCAAACGTACACCTCAAGCCAGAAATGCAGTGGAATAAAAAGGTGGAACTCCTGATTGTAGCTGTGGCAATCTTATTACTGACAACACAACTGAGGACCACAAATACAAACTAGGGGGCAATGGGCAGCTGCTTTCATTCCTGCTGAGGATCCCATAGGCTGGGTGAATGCCTGATAAAAAGAGTATTAGATGAACCGCTCACCACAAATGAGCCAGTTTAAAATCTCTAGGTAAGCTGTGCATTTCCGCAGTGCAAATGAATGCGTTTTTCTCTAGTTCACAAATAAGACAATATTGTTTCAAGGCAGTCTTAAATGTATGGCTTATATTATGTTATTAATTTTATGTCTAGTGCATGGGCATAGACATTAAGAGATTTGTCCAAGAATACACAGTTTAATCCATTGAGGGAGCCAACATTTCTGCCTGGGTGACCTAGTTCCAGAGTTTGTATCTCAGCAATTGAGTGTAATTTGCTCTCAAATGACCCACCCATGGTTTCTTAGGGCAAACATCTGTTTTCTGGGCTCGATGCACAATCTGGGTCCTATTGGAAATTCACGGAATGATGACTTAATTGGGTAAATGTTTAATTTTGTATAGGGCTTCCCACTTCGATTTCAAGTTCTATAAAACACACGCAGTTGTAAATAGATGATTATTCAAAGTTTCTCCAAAGTAGCAAATCTTCATCTGACATGACTTGTTTCTGTTTTTCTTCCTCCAGATATTCCTTCTAGTCCTAAATTTCTTTGAAAATGTTTCCTTATTGGCTGGGCATAATGTTCTAAATAACGTACAAATGGAAGCGTTCACAGCTCGCTTTAAACCTGGAGGTTGGTGTACCTATTTACACGCCCTTACCCAAGCAACTGTACTTCATTGTGCGATATGCATTACAATACACCACACACTAATTGCTGGAGATCGGATTTGGTGACTGTTATGCAATTTCTCTTGTGTGTGTCTCGTTAGGTAAAGACGCCTTTGTCTGCACAAAAGCACATCTGCGCTCCGTGGAGTCTCCACGGGTGCCACCCTGCCCGGGGCCGTGATGATCTTTGTTTCAGTCCCGGCCTGACAAAACACAGTAAACGCGACAGAATGCCCAGTCCCCTGCCCCAGGCCCACATGACCGTGAAATCGATATCGTATACAGTAGATATAATCATTATTGTGTCTTAGAGCAGGTCACGCAGAAGAAGGATGGAACGAAGAGGATAAACGTGTCTGGAGAAGACATGAGGGTTAGAAATAGTGCGAAGTGACTAGAGATACTATTTCCCGGTTGGGCTCTCAAATTTCATGTAAGGAGTGATGCTTGATTGATGATGAATTTATACAGTAAAATGCCCGCTGGGCTGTATGTCTTATATTTCAACTACTGCTATCTATTTACTTGATCTAAAACTGAGAAATAAAGGTTTTAAAATGAAAGAAATAGCGAGAGGGTCAAATCGATGCCCCTTCCGTGCAGAGCATACCTTAGCTGCTTGCTGCTGCCCATCTCCTGCGAGCGCTCGGCCTCTTCTCTTTTCTTCCTTTAGAATGTATGAAATTTGCATGGTTTTTTTTTGCCTTTTCTGATGACGGAAATGAGCACTAGAAACCCCTAAACCAAAAAAACCCTTACGCCCACTGTTGCAAACATAAGGAAGGAAGTGGAGGAGAGATGTCAGACAATGATTCATAAGACCATGCTTTGGGTGGCGGGCTGGCTCGAGGAGTAAGCTGAGAAAAGGAGACATTGTAACTACTGCTTATGTCTAGAAATTAGGAAAGCCTCTTCTTCCGCCTTTATTTTTCTGTATGTGGGTTTGTGTGTCCCAACTAGCACGTACAGAGCTCCAAGTCTGTATGCAGTTGAAAGTGTATACGTGTAACAAATATTTAAAGTGAAGAATGATGTTAATGACCCATATTCACAAAGGCAAATGTACACATGAGTATATCTACATGTGTAAATTTATTCTTACACTTTGTACTTAATTTACTACTTTTTGCTATTCACAGTTTTCGAGTGTATATTTAGTACGTAGTGTAGACTTGCATGTCTCCGACTCCTTAAACCAGAGGGTGGAGGCAAGTTTTACTTATACCTTTGTAGAGAAAATGTAAAAAAAAAATGATTAAACTAAAAAACATTTGCTACAAATACTTTTCTTTTAAATAATGAGGTAAATTAATTTTACATGTATATTACAATTGTACTGCATTATTAACACATTGAAAATATATATTTAATTAATTTAAATATATTAAATTAAATTTATATTTTTAAAATGTATTTAACAAAATCCCAGCTAGAGTAAAATGTTTATGTTTATTTATCATGTAGTAGGAATTACCATGAGGTTTGTGTAGAATTAATTTTAAGTAATTTAATTATTAAAGTACTAAAATAAAATGTATTTTTAAATTAAAAAAGGTTATTAGAATATTAGGTAGTAAATTATTATTTTTTATTTATCAATACCATTTTTACCATTAAATTTAATGCAGATACTCATAAAAAGTCGAAATAAATTAGTTTGTTTAACATTAGTTCCTATGGGGTGTTATTTTACATCCCTGCCTCCATTATTTTCAAAGGGAGTGTGTTGCACTATAAGTAGTTGGCGATGGGTGGGGCTGGACTTACTCTAGGTCTGAACTGGAGTACATTTACTACTGTTTTGCGAGCTTTGTGGCTGTTGTAGCTTTAGAATTTTTTAATAGGAATTTGCTTACTCTTTTGTGGGTGGGTGTATGTTCCTCCCTATCCCTCCATAAAACCTTTTAATTTAGTAGTAAGCATTCAACATTTTCCAGCTACTCCCACGTCTCTCAACATTTACTACTAAAAGGTATATATGTGTGGAGATCTCTCTCAGTCAGGGTGGAGATCTTCGCACATAAAGATAGACGAGTCAGAGGTCTAGTGCAGTGTACATTAATACATGAGTAGTAGTTTTGTAGTTCTACTAAACGTACTATAGAATACAATTTGAATAGCCCCTAATGTGTTTAAAGTGCTAAAATTGAACTTACTGTGTAACTTATATATATGTATGAAATTAGGCAAATCGACTACAATGTTGTTTTCATTGTTAAGACTTAGGCAGTGGTCGTGTCTCCCCAGGTTCAACACCAAAGCTGCGACTGGCAACAGTTCACAATCTGAGGTGAGCTGGGGTGTGTGTGAGACATGATCAAAGCTTTTCTATGTGGACATCTAAAATAAAATCATCTCAAATTCTAGCAGCTTTAATTGACACTACAACTTTATTCTATTTCTTTTTCACAACTAAATATCCATCGGCCGTTCACCTTTCATCACGAAATATTCAGTACATTGATATTAGTCTCCAGCCCTGCAGATAATTTGCTAAACAGATATCATCAATAGAACCTCTATTTACTATGTCAACTTTGAGAAGCACAGTTTTAGGTCCTATTCACAAACTGCATTTTGTGAATCGTTAAGTAGAGCTACCGTAGAACCTGAAGGGACCCAACCAATGACTCTGTCTAACCATTGAACACTACCTTCTAGTCCAACCTTATGCATATAAACGTTACACAGTAAGTTCATTTTAGCACATTAAACACAAATACTACAAAAAAATGCTATTCACATACATACATTTGAAAGTCTCCACCATCCTCTCTCATATCTTTTATGTGCAGAGATATCCACCCCAACTGCGAAATCTCCAAATGCAAAAGTATACATTTTAGTAATAAATGTGCAAGAGACAGAGGGCAGTGGATGGAAAATGGGAAATACTTACTAATAAAGGGTGAGGGGTTAGGGGGATTAAAGAAGGGTTAATGTAGGTTTAGAAAAGGACATGCACGCACACACATAAGAGTAAGCCCATAGCTCTTTACAGACTGCAGTTCTGTAATTACCACAGGCAAAAAGGACCCAAATTAGTTGTGAGTTTACACCAACTCAGAGATGGAGTAAGTACAGCCCATCACATAGCCCCACTCATGGCCACATGGCCACTCACAGGTAGTGGTTTACCCTCCCATGAAAATAATAGAGGGAGGGATTTTAAATAACACCCCATTAGAAATAATGTTAAATAACATATTTAAATTATTTAAATCTATAAATACATTTAATTTATCGTGTTTAAAAAAGTTATATATAAAGAAAACATATTCTAAATTTTACCTAAAAAGATTTTAATAACGTTTTGAATTTATATATAAATGCAACATTTTTCTAAACACTATAATTTAACTGATTTTACTTCTGTATATCACTTTTCTTAATTTGTAATACTTAATTCTCTTTTTGTTTACTTTCGTTGATGTTTTTAATTTAAACTTCAGGAAAATAATTGTATTTTATTTTAATTTAATATATTCATAGTAAAAAAAAATAATTTAAAATTAAGATAATAATGTAACATATTTTATGTTGTTCTATATTTAAAATAAATATACACAATGAATTAACATTAATAAATAACTTACAAATATTTTTTTAAGCATTCATAACATTTAAACTTTTCACCATACTTTGCCATAAGGAAATCTCTGCCCCAGTGGCAGAGAAATCTGCCTAAGTGTGAAAAGTATTAACTTTACACGTGTAAGTAAGACTCCACAACTTTACACTTGTAAGTAAGACTCCACCCTTGAATTTAGGGGGTAGGGACATGTAAGTCTACACGTTTGAGTAACTTTACACTTGTAAATGGTTTATATTCTAAAGTAGTAAAGTTACTCTGAAATGTTAGCATAAACTTACATTTGTAGATTTATTGATCTGTAAGTTTATCTATGTGAATAGCCCCCTTTTTGTTTACCAGTTTGTTTGTGTAAGCATTAGTGTTGCCAATCCTTTTTGCTTCATTGAAAAGATGCATGCTTGAGTAATATTTAGACGCAGCATATACGTACCACAGAGGATGCATATTTCCAAGACATAGTGAAACGTATTACATTTGCACATCCTCTTACGGCGTTACATGTTTGGAAGCTTGGTCAATGCACTTTTACTTTACAAATACTCTGCATTGTCCACTGAGCTGCAGGGTGTGTATATATAAGCGCAACACAACATTTTATACTGCAGAATAGAAGATGGAGGAGTAGTGAAAAGTCCTAGAACGGTAGAGCAGTGCCGAGCAGGGTCAAAGGGATGGTGCAGCATAAGGTCTTTAAATGAAAGTTGAGCAGCATCTGCTCATGATAGTTGAGCATCATCTGCTCGTGTAAAACTCAGACTCTGAAGGAAGAGTGCAGAGTCTCTTGGGTGCAGTGCAGTTGATGGGAGATTGGAGCAGAGCATGGTCCAATGCACTGTATGGATAGGGAACATGGTAGAATCCAGCAGGTAAAAGCAGAGGATCAGAGCAGTACATAGTTCAGTGTGGAGAAGTACAGGGTCTGTGACTTCAGCGCTGCACTGCTTCCAGACGACGCACACTAGGTTTGGTTTAGAGTAATTTAGGCTCCTGGACAGTAAAGCCTGCTTTGGTGATTATTTAGTTACCAATCAGAAGCAGTGCAGTGCTCCCTTCCTCACAGATTCACCAAGGAAGCAGCATTGAAGTTTACATTCTACTCAAAATAGGTATAGTTTATCCCAGCAACATTGTCATCTTCCTTCCGTCTTGAACTGCAGTGATACTGTTCACACAGCAGTGTGTGGTGTAGACTTTGAGTGGGCTTGGTCCTGTTAGTGGTGAGGAGTTAGCAGGAGATAAATGGCAAATGGACAGGACACAGGCAGCACAACTGGGCCAGCATATATTGGCCATGTGACTGAACCATTTACAGATGATGGATGTCTATGAGGACCAAGTAGAAAGGGCTCGTTGTGGAATATATGAAAATACCCACTTCACCTGTATGTCTTAAAAAATGGCTCTTCGTGCCTAACGTCTTGACCACCAACTGATGCTATGTAAAATACAATTTTATAAAATTATGTTTTTATTATGATTAGTAATAATTTTTCTCTTAACTTATTTTCCAAACTTATTTGTTTTGCCCAAACAGTTAAGAACACCTCCTCGCGCTCTTTTGTTTAGTGGAAGAAAACACAGGCAGGTCTATTTGGATACCTTTTCTTGTATAATTATAGGATTAATGCCTGTAGTTGGCAGCTTCCATTATCATGGGCGTGATTGCAACATGTTGTTCTTCGGTATAGCGGGGACGGCACTGCCTCTTCTGGAATGCTCAAGGTCTGTTTGTTCCCATATTGATGAGATAGTCAAAGTCCAGCCCAGGCGTGCTCTCGTGAGACACACAAAGCTTTCTGTCATGGGAGAGATTCACGCCGCTGCTGTAGTTGAACGGGCTCGTTACCTCTGGGCCTTAGCAATATTTCAGGCCTGAACTCATACAGTATTTATTTTGGCATTGCATGTCTACCAGCAATGTCCCCCTGTACTGTAAGCGCAGGAACAGGAAATAGAACATTTGAAAAAGGTATTAGGAAACCCTGTCCTCTTCAGCTGAATAGTACCCACCTTGCATTGGTATTAATTATGTTGGTGTGCTTTCCTAAAAGCTGGTGGTAGAGTCAGACCTTTATACCGCTGCACAATTATCACAGTATTGGTACCAAAGCACTAAGGGGCATATCAACAAGGCGGCGATAAAAAATTATCGCCGCTTTAGCGGCGATAAAGCGGCGTTAATTTTATCGCCCTATCAACAAGGCGACGCTATCCTCTGTTAACGATACTTTTTCGGCAATAGCGACCGGAATTTTATCACCTTTCAAGCCAGCGATAATTATCGCTAATGACATGCAAAGTAGGCGTTCCTGACTGATAAACCACAAAAAAAGTCGCTTACACAGCTGCTCCCTATAAACAAGGTTATCTCCAAAACACTTAGCTACAAAAAAACGCACGCTAACTCCAGTTTTTAACACCTGATAAAAACCTGGCTTAAACTGGAGATAAGTGGGTGTATATAAGGGAGAGTTGGCTCGAGCCTTCCCAGAACCGCCACAGAAGCCATGGAGATAGTCATCATGCAGCTTGGAGTCCCACTAATACAGCAACAACAACAACCACAACCACCACCAATGCCACCACCACCAGGACCACCACCACTCATGCAGCGACGAAGAAGACAGCGGTCACTGCGCAGCCGTGTCTACCTGACAGACTTAAGGCCAGAGGAAGTCATAGCCCACTACAGGCTCAAAAGGACATCCATCCAGCACATCCTGACCCTCATTGCCCACAGGCTGACGCCACCAACACAGTGGACAACCAATATCCCTCCGCAGACAAAACTGCTCGCTGTGCTGCACTTCTTGGCCTCTGGGACATTCCAACCAACAACAGCCAGAGTCAGTGGAGTATCACAGGCATCCTTCTCAACCTTCCTCCCCACTGTCTTGGATGGCATACTCAGCCTGATTCCTCAGCACCTACACTTCCCCAACACTGTGCAGGAGCAGATTGCCATCAAGCAAGGATTCCATGCCATTGCTGGCATACCACAGGTGATCGGTGCAATTGACTGCACACATGTACCATTTGTGCCCCCTGCGGACAGCGAACACATCTACCGCAACAGGAAGCACACCCATTCAATGAATGTGCAGGCAATAGTGGACCACCGTGGACTGTTCACAAATGTCGTTGCCAAATTTCCAGGGAGTGTGCATGATGCATTCATCTTCCGACAATGCATCATAAACCAGCGCTTCCAGGATGGCACATATGGAAATGCATTGTTTGTCGGTAAGTACCAACTGAACACACCACATGCACAAAAAACACTATCATGTTGACCCATCAAGAGGGAGGATGTAAATACATTGCCTAGGTACTGATTGGGGGGGTGCACAAAATGCATGGACACATGTTGATGTATTGTGTACGAGGATGAAGTATACAGGCTCCACTGTGTAGAGCACGATTACTCATAGTATGGCCCACGTGCTGCCAGCGGCCTGGCAAGCCTTTCTTGTTGGGCCGTGGACCTTACAGACATTGTACCAGTGTGCCATGTCTGCAGATTTCATAAAAGTGCCACCAAACACTGCCGCACCAGCGCGGACTCCGAGAGACTCTGCACCATGGGGGCTGTGCGAATCCAGCGATAGTCAGAGTGGAGATGCATGTGCACCAAGAGGTGATATATAACAAAGACTCGTTAACAAGTAAATGGTCCATTAAAGACCTGTGAAGTACTGGGGTGTGGCTGTGTGTGTGTGCCCAGGAAGCTGTCCCAGCCCAGGCTGCCGGGGGGGAGGTGACAGAGGGTGACAGAGGGAGAGAGAGGCAAAGAGTCAGAGGGAGGGAGACAGAGGGATGGAGACAGAGGGATGAGGGCGACAGAGGGAGGGCGACCGAGGGAGGGAGAGATAGAGCAAGGGAGGGAGAGACAGAGCGAGGGAGGGAGACAGAGAGAGGGAGGCAGAGAGAGAGAGAGAAAGAGAGAGAGATGTGTGTATGCCAGGTTTGGTGGCTCCGTGAACGAGGGTGTCTGCACCAGGGGCCTGTGTCCAACCACATGGAATTTGCGATCTCTCACGGGGTCACTCTGCGAGCCGAGCACCTAGCGGGGTGTCTCAACATCACAGCGGATGCTCTAAGTCGCCAGACGAAGGGGACACACGAGTGGGAGCTGGATCAGGCCACGCTGGAGGCAGTGTTCAAGAAATGGGGTACTCCGACCATAGACCTCTTTGCGACCCCGGAGAACGCCAAGTGCCGGTTTTACGCAAGCAAGGTTCTCCAGCGAGGGGAATGCCCTTTCGATTGCTTGGTTCGGCGCATTTTGCTACGCCTTTCCTCCGATTCCCCTCATTCCTCGAGTTCTCAGGAAGGTCAGGGCAGAACCATGCAAGATGATCCTCATTGCTCCAGCATGGGCGCGGCAGTTCTGGTACTCGGAGCTCCTACTTCTCTCCCAGGATCGCCCGATTCGCTTGCCACTGATTCCATCTCTGTTATCGAGAAATCAGGGGCAAGTCCTCCATCCGGATCCGGAGTCACTTCACTTGTCAGCGTGGCTCCTGAACACAGAGAATTCCGCCATCTGAATCTGTCTAAGGAATGCAGGGATGTTCTATCTCAGGCGCGGGCACCAAGCACTAATAAGACCTACAGGGCAAAATGGAAGAGATTTTGCCTTTGGTGCCAGAGGAATAAGCTCCATCCTTACAAATCCCTGCCACATCAGATTTTGCCCTATATCCTGTCTCTGGCTAAATCAGGTCTGGCACACTCTTCGATCAAGGTACATCTGGCCGCCATATCCCGCTTTCGACGGAAGACATCGGGGCCATCTGTATGGTCTGCAAGGATTGTTTTTTTTTTTTTTGTATAAAAATATACTGTTTATTTTTAGAACCAAGCAAGCCTGGTACAGGTAATCATTAAATACCTTTCAGTGATAAGTTACTGGATATAGAACAGTTTGAAAATGCAATAGAAATTGTACTTTGTTTGATTTACAGGGGAGCAGTAGTATGCAACACTTAGCAAATACAGTACATTGAAATGAATAGGCTTTTTCCGTAAATTGCTGGTAAGTTACTTTTAACGTTACTTTTCTAACTCAGTGCTGGATACCTAGATTCAGCACTGGGACATTTCCTGGGAACAGGTAAGAAATTACATTTTGGTTGTTCGCATGATTTTTTTTTTTTTTTTTTTTTTTTTTTTTTGAAAAAGTTTTTATTGAACAATAATTCGGTTACAAGTATGGGCCTACAACCACCCGGGCCGGCCGCTAGGTACATAAGGAAATATACACATATCAAGGCTGCAGTCCGTTCCCAGGGCACTGCCCCGCAGTGGCTCAAGATAGTGCTCGAAGAACAGCAAGTGTCAGTCCAACAAGAACAGAAACAAAAGGAAAAACAATAAAAACAAAAGGCGAGTTACGAGGGATACCAGTGCGGTTCAGGCTCCCCCCGGGAAACTCCAGTCAGAACATTTGAGCAATCCGCTAAAGAGAGGAGTACCGGGAGGCCGGGGACGGAGGGGGGGGGGAAGGGGGTCAAGGGAGATGAACGTCCATATGTAGTTGTTACAAAAAGCGCCAGGAGCCGTCAAGGGTCAGGGGGACATGGCGATATCAGTGTCTACCAGGGGGGGCGTACAGATGCCTCCGCGATACGCATTCCATTGACCCCAAATTCTACCCCATGCCCCCGGCTTGCCACGGGCCACATACACTGTCTTCTCCCGAAACATACACCAGTCCATATTCTCCTTCCATACTGACACGGTGGGCGGCCGTTGAGCGCCCCAAAGTTGCGCTATATCCCTCTTGGCAATCATGTTCCCTAGGGCCGCCCACCGAGTCTGAGCCGCGTTGTAGTCATTGGGCTCCCACACATTCAGGACACAGCGACGCACCTCCGGCAGCAGCACAACCCCGGTGACCTGTCCCATAACCGTGTGGACCCGGCGCCAGTAGTCCGCCACCTCGCGGCACTCCCAAAGGATATGAAGAAAGGTGGCGTTGAGCCCGCAGCCTCGTTTACAGAGCCCGTCGTCGGAAAATCCCATCGCGACCAAGCGCGGACCCGTAACATACACCCGGTGGAGAATCTTGAGCTGTACCAACCGGAGACGAGCCGGAATGGCAACCTCCTTGGGGGACGACAGTGCAGACTGCCAGTCTTCGTCGTCCAATTCGACCCCATCCCCAGTCCAAGCCTCCCGAAGGCGCACCAGGAGATCCGCCCGGTGATTAATCAATTTTTTATAAATTAAAGAAATAGTACTATCAGGGACATGTCCGTCAAGTACGCGGTCCTCGAGGGGCGAGGAAACAGGGATCTTGGTCCCCTCCCCGAAGACCGAGAGCAGGGCGTGTCGAACCTGGGCGTAGCGGAAGAACTCCCTGTCGGTCAGCTCGTATTCGGCCTGGAGCACCGCGAAAGTCTTGACCGCGCCCTTGTGCCACAGGTCTCCCACTTTGCTAATACCAATCGTGTCCCACTGGTCAAACCCCTTGGTGGTCCACAAGCTGCCCAGGCGGTCGGAGGCAAACAAGGGAGTAGCACATGTCATTCGCTCACTCCAGCCCATGGCCGCAGTGGCAGCCCTCCAGGTCCGCACAGCAATCTTAGTAGGACCCGTAAGGGTCCGGTCAGCCAGGCGGGAATAAAGTGCCCTGTTGTAGTTCCCGCCGGGAAGCAGGAACTTGTCCATCTCATACGCCGGATTCAAGCCGGGCGCATACGTGGCGTGGTTAATGGCAGATAGCTGCGAGGCCCAATAGTACCTGCGAATGTCAGGAAGCGCGATGCCCCCGTCATACCAGGGGAGAGTGAGCTTGGCAAGAGCAATACGCGCCCGGCCGTTCCACACCAGTCTCCTCTGCAGGCTCTCCACCTCCCGAAAGTAGGCCACTGGGATAACGTCGAAGGAGTTCTGGAGTGCATAGAGGAACCTGGGAAGGGACATCATTTTAAACAGCGCGGCCCGACCCAGCGGGGACAGGGGCAGCCTGCACCACCGGGCCGTGTCCTCACGCAGTCGCCGAAGTGGACGCAGAAGATTCTGCTCGTAGCGAGCCACCGGGTCCAGCGAAACGTATATCCCCAGGTACTTAAAGCCGCTCAGAGATATTTGAATCGGGAGCCGAGGCGGCAGGAGAGGAGGACCACCAGCGATGGGATAAACGCAGGATTTAGACCAATTGATCGTGAGACCCGAATTGTTCCCAAAGGAGGTCAGAACGTCAAAGAGGACGTTGAGTGACTGCCGCGGTGAGGTGAGATACAGGAGAATGTCGTCCGCATACAGCGAGACCCGATCTTCAAAGCCCGGGCCCCACCGGATCCCTCTAAGCGAGGGCTCCCAACGGAGCCAGGCAGCGAGTGGCTCCAGGGCGAGAGCAAAAAGCAACGGGGACAACGGGCACCCCTGCCTCGTGCCCCTGCCGAGGGCAAAGGGCCGAGAGACCCGCCCATTCACCACCACTTGAGCCATGGGTCCCGTGTAAAGGAGCCTCACCCAGCCAATAAATCCCTCTCCAAAGCCGAATTTATCCAAGACGGCCCAGAGGAATGGCCACTCAATAGTGTCAAATGCCATCGTGGCATCCAAAGAAACCAGCACGGCCGGTTCGGTGAGGAGCTCCGCCCTGGCGAGGACCCCGTGCAGACGCCGCAAGTTAAGAGCGGTGTTGCGGTGCGGGATAAAGCCGCATTGGTCCGGATGAATAAGGTCGCACACGACACTCAACAATCGATTGGCCAGGACTTTCGCCAGGATTTTAGGCTCCGCATTGAGCAGTGAAATAGGCCGGTAAGAGGTACAGCGGTCACGCGGCTTGCCCTCCTTGGGGAGAACGACTATAGTGGCCAAGCGCTGGTCGGCCGGGAGGGAACCCGCCGCAAGAGAGTCGCGGAACATGCGGCTGAGGAAGGGCGCAAGCTTATCAGGACGCAATTTGTATAGTTCAATGGGCAGACCATTAGGACCCATAGCCTTGCCCGAGAGAAGGGAACGAATCGCGGTCGCTATTTCATCCGACGATAAGGGGGCGTCCAGCCGCTCCCGGTCCTCAACGGACAGGCCGGGCAGAGCAATATCTCTCAGTAGGAGGCGAGAGTCATCCTCGTCCCTGTCAGTCACCGGGGAGTACACCGCCCGGAGGTGGTCAGCGAAGCATTCCACAATCTCATCCGGCTCAGTCACACACACACCATCCGCAGCACGCAACTCGGGGACCACACGATTCACTCTCTCCTTTTTGTCCAGCCATGCAATCAACTTTCCCGCCTTGTCCCCCGCGTCATACAATCGGCCCTGCTGCTCCCTATACATAGTTTTGGCCGCGTCAGTGACCAGGGACCTATATTCAAACTGTTTCAGGGTAAGGGCATGTAGCCCGTCCGGAGTAACATTCGCCTCCAAGGCCGACTCCAGCCCCGAGATGTCAGTCTCCAGCTTCACCACCGCCTCGCTCCTAACCTTCTTGGCCACCACTATCTGGGCGAGGGCGTGTCCACGTATAACAGTTTTAAAGGCTTCCCAAAGGGACAACGCAGACGACACCGACCCCTCGTTTTCACTGAAGTATTGGTCCATGGCCTTAACCAGGCTGTCACGAATCACAGGGTCCCGCAGGTACCAGGGGTTAATGGGAGCTATCCGCCCTGCGGACCGCGACCCGGTGTCAAAGACAAGCCACAGCGGAGAATGGTCGGAGATACCACGCGCCAGGTGTCTGACCTCTCGAATCCGACCAGTCTGCGCCGCGGGCATAAGGAAGTAGTCTAACCTGGAGAGACTCCCATGCGCCCCCGAATGAAAGGTGAACTGGCACTGGGTCGGATGCATTAGTCTCCAACTATCCACCAAGCCGAAGGTCTCCAACATCCCACCCAGCCATGACTGGGCAGCGGGGAGGGTCCTCGGTGGGTGACGATCCAGTTCACCCGAAACCACAGAATTAAAGTCCCCGCCCATGAGCAGGAGGCCGTCCGGGAGGTCAAGCAGCATTCGACCCAAATCAGTAAAGGTGGAGTTCTGGAGGCCCGGGGGGACGTAGACTGAAACCAGGGTAAGGGGCTGCCCCTCCCACCTCCCAATCAGACACACATAGCGCCCTCTGTCATCCGAGACTATCCTCGTGATCTCCACCGGAAGGGAGGCTCGCAGGAGAATGCCCACCCCCCTGGAGCCAGTTGTGAAACCAGAATGGGCTACGAGGCGGTATCCCCCCCTGTTCATCGCATGGCAGACATTGCCGACCAAATGCGTCTCCTGGAGAAACACCACATCAGGAGTCAAACGACGCAAATATTGCAGTACAACACCCCGCTTAATGCGGTCCCCCAACCCATTGACGTTCCACGACATAAGCCTCAACCCGTCTCCCCCCATCCCCTCCAATGGGTCAAGAGGCCCCCAGCCCGCAGCACCGCTCCCAAATATGGATAAAAATCAATACCTCGCCCTGTAAACAAAAAACACACAACTAAACAACCCCTCTTCCCCCCCAACCCCACCCCAAGTCCAACGCCCCCCACCCTGCACCCCTGCGGGCCAAAGACCCCCCCCAACTTGCAGTGTGCCTGTCGCCCCACTAACCCCATTCTACAAAAAGACCCCGGAGGAGGAAAGGGACCCGAACCCGCCCGCACCCCTCACGGGTCCTGGTAAAACACAGTATGCAAAAGAAGTAAGACCCAACTGTACAGTGCAAAACCGCAAAAGCAAGGACCAAAGGTCAGTCTAAGGGGACCCGTCACCTGCGGTGCCCCCAGAGGGCCCGGGCCGGCCACCCCCGTCCGGCAGCGAGTCCAGCCAGTCACTTGCGGCCACAGGAGTGTCAAAAAAGGCTGTCCGCTCTCCATGCTCCACTCGAAGTTTCGCCGGGTAGAGCATCGAATACTTCAGGCCTAGCTCGCGGAGACGGCGCTTCACCCCCTGGAATCCCATCCGCTGTTTCTGGACCAGTTGCGTGAAGTCCGGGTAAAAGTTGATGGTCGAGTTCTCGTAGCGGACCGGGCCACGGGTCCGTGAAGCCTGCAGAATAGCATCGCGGTCCCTGTAGTGGAACAGTTTAGCCACGATAGGCCTCGGGAGGGCCCCCGGCCGCGGCCGGCCGCCCGGAACTCGATGGGCCCGCTCCACAGCGAAGAATTTGCTTAGGCCAACCGGGGACAACTGTTGCAGGATAAGTTCCTCGACCACGAGGTCCACCGGGCGGCTGTCGGAGGACTCCGGTACCCCAATGATGCGGATATTGTTGCGTCGGGCCCGTCCCTCGAAGTCCTCAAGCCGCCGGGCCATATGGTCGTTGACCACTCTAATGTCCCCAAGCGCGGCCCGCAGATCCGACACCTCCGCACCCAGGGTGGAGGTCCGTGTATCAAGGGCCTGGACCTTCTCGTTGGTTTTAGAGAGGTCGGCCCGAATCAGGGTGACGTCGATCGCGACAGTGTCGATCTTACGGGCCAGGGCCTCATATTGCGTCGCGATAGTTTCCCTGATGCCCTCGATGGCACCCATAATGTCCTGTAGGGAAGGTTCCGCAGCGACGGTCGTGCCTCCCCCCGCAGCATCCGGGGAAAGGCCAGCAGCGCCAGGGGACCCCCTGCCCTGGGTATAGCGGTCCATGTTGTTGCTCTGGACCGCTCCCCCGCGCAGTGAAGCCTTGGTCTTGCGCCCCTCCGGACCCCCTTTGCCCGCCATGTGAGCGCAGTCACTCAATGGGACCTCCGATCAAGGGGTGCGCGGGTGCCAGCGAAAGGACCACAAACTGTCGGTGTAGGGGTCGGAGGCGTCAGACCCGCCAGTAGCAGATGGAAGCAAACCTCGGGCAGAGGCCCAGGAGGCACCTCGCCACCTCGAGCACGCACGCCAGCTGATCTCCTGAAGGCCAAAACCGAAACCGAAAGTGCTGAATCGGTAACTGGCACCGCGCTGAGGCCGCTGTTGTTCAATTGCAGCCCGGCCCCACGGGTCACCTTCACCCCGGCCACCTCCGTCGGGTGGGTCCCAAAAGTTCCGGCGACGATAACTCAGGATTCCCAGGTCCGATTAGAGTTTTGAAAAGAGATATATAGTCAGCTGGTCTTCATCTCTCAGATTCCATACACCAAATCAGGATATTCTCAGGATTTATTCCGAGGAGCAGAAAGGGTCCGGGGAGCCCTGTGCTCACGCGACCATCTTGGATGCGCGCTAGGCTCCTTCCCCCTCTGCAAGGATTGTTAAGCAGTTCCTTAAGGGGTTATTTCGGATGTATCCTCCGGTCCGGCCACCTCCGCCTATCTGGCAGCTTAACCTGGTACTGCTCAACTGATGAAAGCGCCCTTTGAACCGATAAAAGGGCCCGAGCGCATTCTACGAGAGCGATGGCGTCTTCAGTGGCTCTCTTCGCTGGAGTGGCGATTAAGGACATTTGCAGGGCAGCAACGTGGAGCAGTGTACACACCTTCACGAAGCACTACTGCCTGGAATCGGTGGGACGAGCTGACGCTGCTGTTGGTCAAGCAGTCCTCCGGAATCTTTTTCAATGAGAGGTGAGCTTTCCCTACAATCCCTCCATCCTGGTAAGCACATTTGGTTTCAGTAATGGTTGTTTTATCATGTACACTGAGATGATTTTGTAAAGCCATGTAGTTACCGAAATGTGCTTGTCGTGATCTACTGCTTGCTATTCTGATACAAAGCATGAGAATCTATGAAAGTTCCAATACTGGGGTAAGAAAACAAGTTACTTACCTGTAACTTTGGTTCCCCAGTATTGGTAACTTTCATAGATTCTCATGCGCCCACCCACCTCCCCTGGGAAAGCTCTGCCGGTTTACTAAGGTAGTGGCTGTTGGCACAACGGCTACGAAAATCTGAGGCTCTGAGCTCTCTCAGGAAGGTTCCAGAGGGTGAGGCTGTGCTGATTGGCCCTGGCAAAAGTTTGGGCTCTTTTACACAAAGAGGGTGATATACTACAAAATGAGATGAGGCCTAGGCCTATTTTTCTCTTTTGTTTTTATGGTTATACATATGTATATATATATATATTTTTGTTACCGAGGCTCCCATTCCGACGACGGGGAATGATACAAAGCATGAGAATCTATGAAAGTTACCAATACTGGGGAACCAAAGTTACAGGTAAGTAACTTGTTTTCTTCTTTTTCTTTCGCCGTGGCGATGTATTGAGGAGACGCCAGGAGCATGGCCGGAGAGGAAGCAGGAACTGTGCAGTGTTGTTGGCACTCAGCGGAACAAAAGGATATCGTGTTTGTAGACCACTCTATGGTAGGCTCATGTTGTCGTAACCATGGTAACCCCAAGATGAGTTTACACCGGGGAGCTTGGATGATGTTCAGGGCCAGCCATTCCCCATGAGTCCTCCCTATAGTCACCCAGAGGGCAGGTGTGACGTACCGTATGGGTCCGGATTCCAACTCCTTCCCGTACACAGCGTAGACGAGTTCGGGTGTTTGTTTAGGCAAGAGTTGCACTCCCAGTCTCTGGGCTTCTGCTTTATCCAGAAAGCAGCCAGTGGCCCCGGAGTCGATCATGGCCCGAATCCTCTGAGTCGTATGGTTGATGACTATCTCGAGCGTGAGGAAGAAATCGTCAGGTTCTTTGGCGGTGTTGGACTCCATAGAAGGGATAGAGTGATAGTTTGAAGGCTTCCCTTCCTGTTCCTTCAAGCCCGAGAGTTTCCCGCCTCTCCGTCGCCTGTCACTGCGGCGGCTTGACCAGCATGAGACCGTCCCTACTTAGGTCGTACGGGGCATTCTCGGAGATAGTGCCCCTTTTTTCCGCAGTAAAGACAAAGCCCCTGTTTTCGGCGGTAATCCCGTTCGCTCAATGTCAGCGACGCCCGCACAGCACCAATCTCCATGGGTTCGGGTTTGGTTGACCCAGGATCTGGAGCACGTGTCTGCTCATACGAAGAAGGGGTCTTCTCCTTCCTCTTATGGTCCCCTCTTCTCTCTCTGAGTCGGTACTCTAACCGAGAAGCTAGTTCCACCATCGCTGCACAAGTACGGGGTTGCGGGTCAATCTGGGCTATGACGTCTTTCAGCTCCTCCGTCAACCCTCGGTAGAAGATGGCGGACTGTTTCGATTCTGGCCAATCCGTTTCGGCTACCAGTCTGCGGAAACTGTTGAGGTATCTGATAAAGTCGTTGCTACTTTGTTTGAGGTCTAGAAGATCGCGGTCCGCGGAGAAGGTATCGGCGCGTCGATGAAAGGTTCTCTCGAACTCTGCCCGAAAGGCGTTCCAATCATAAAGCTGAGCGTCGTCTTTTCGGACAATTGGGACCGCCCATTGAGCCGCCTCTCCGGTGAGGTAAGAGATGAGGAATGCCACCCGTGATTGATTGGTGGCAAACAGTTTAGGTTTACAATGGAAGTGTAACATAATCTGTGTCATGAACACCTGTACTTTCTGCATGTTCCCGTGAAATCTTTCAGGAGGGGCCAAGGGGACGTGCGTGGGTATCTCAACCATGACCTGGGGTGGTGAAGGAGGACCTATGCTCCCTGCATCGAAGGGATTACGTTGTAAGCGATCTATCCGGGAGTGTAATGCGGCCGTTTCCTGTCGAGACGCGGCTAGCTCTACCTGTACCTGGGCTAAGGCCGCCACTACGTCTTCTAAAGTGGCCATCCCCTATGTCAGCGCAATCAGGAGGAGTGATAATCCGTGGGCCGATGATTCTGTCACGGTGGCCGGGGTCCTCTCCTCAGGATGGCGCTGATGCTCTATAGGGGTCCACCTCTCATCTGTCCCCAGTCCGGACTACGTGTTATACACACGGACTCGGAAGACAGGTGAGCGAGGGAAGGAAAGGGAGGAACAGCAGGGAAAGGAACCTGAAAAGACACAAACACACAATGAGCACGACTGTATATTTATCCCCGTATTTGTTTTGCTACTCAATCCCCTCTCATCCTCTTCTTACCTGCACCTCCTCTAACCACTCGAAAGGAAGGCGCGAGACCCAGGGCTCTACCCGCTATCCGGTTAAAGGGAGTCACTGGCCAACGGGTGATAGTCTGGAACGGGGCCCGCTGGGGATCTTGCAGGCAGGCATACACAGTTCCTCTAGGAGTAAAGGGCAGCACTTAGAGACAGTGCTTAATACTCCAGAGCGCACTGTATCTCAAGGTTAACAATAGGAAACAAAAAGGAGATGTTTTCCCGAACACACGGAACGGTAGCTGGCCTGATCAGTACTCACGGTTGAGAATGAGACAAACGGTGCAGAGCGCTTCCACTCTGTACCCGGAAATCCGTGGGCAGAGGAGCACTCCGTTCGCGCTGCCACTCTGAACCTGGAACTCCGTGGGCAGAGGAGCGCACCGCTCGCGCTGCTACTCTGTACCCGGAACTCCGTGGGCAGAGGAGCGCTGGAGCGGTTTCCAGGAGCTCGAGCGTTTGTGGGCAGAGATTCTCTAGTGCCGTGATTCTGAGGTCAGTACACCAGAAACGGGCTTGCCAAGGCGGGAAGAGCTACTTTTTACAAGGCGGGTCGAAGACAGGACCGGAGAGCCAAGATAGACAAACTTCCAGGAATCATCGGCCCCGCTCTCTGCGCGCGCTGGGTTATATCCGCTTTGCCTTGCGTAACCTGGATCACGTGAGACAGGCTCCGCTAAGCCTTCTGGGGAGTGTAGTTCGTGTTGCGTTCGTATCGCGCAACGGGAGTTTGTGATACTGCGAGCAGCGCTTCACCGGGTCTCGGTTCGTGACACACACGTTTTGCTATATGCACATGTCCCCACTCACTGCCATTGCTAGACAGCACGGGGTAAGCATATCATCCCACACAGACAACACACAGCTCATCCTCCCCCTCACGAATAACGCAGAAGACACAAAAGCCAGCTCCCAGGAATGAACGTCGGAACTAGCAGATTGGATGACACACCTCGGCATAAAGATCAACTGTGAGAAGACTGACCTCCTCATCTCCGCTCCATCCACATCCGCATGGGACAACCTCTGGTGGTTGTCTGCCCTTGTGAGCCCGCCCTCAATGACAGAGCATGCACGCAAGTTTGGCATCATCCCAAGTACACCATCATTCTGCCCAGCCAGATCTACTCCATTGCATGCTACAGCTGTCTACAGATTGAACCAAATCCATCACAATGGATAACCCCAGGATGCATTAAATTTGGCACAAACGCACTCATCCCCAGCAGACTGGACTACTGCAACAAAATCTACGCAGGGAGATACAAAACACCACTACACAAGTTCTAACACAGCCTGAAAGCGGCAGACACATCTGTCTTCAGAAACCCACATCCCAAACACAAGAGGCAACACATACAGAACATCCAATGTAGCACCAACAAGGAGAAAGTAAGTCGATAACTACTCACACACACATACAATTCACTGCACATCATCAGCCACAAAGACATCCACGAGAGAGTCAACCTCAACATCCCCAAGAGGAACGGCTGCTCTGACAACCTTGCCCTTGCATACTCGACCGGGATCGGAAAATCACAAGGCAGAGGGAGAGCTGCCACCTACGCCGCCAGCAAAGCCATGGACGAGATGAAAGTTAACTTCGAACAATCTCACACCCAGCATGCTTACATGCGGAACGACAAGACATGGCTATTTGGCTGAGGTGGAGCTGCACTCCCACTCCCCCACAGCCCTTTGGGAGCCTCACGTGTGAGTAGGGCACATCATGCCCACCCTTATTGTCGGATTGATCTGCACACATACTCATCACCTACAGACCACCCCAGGGGAGTAGTACCCTCACATCTCTTTTTTGAATGAATGTCTGTGAAATTACCAAAAGATGTGGGGATGATTAATGTCACATGCCATTTTGGGTGTCGACTGTCTTGGAACATAAAAGGTAGTCTGTGTATACCCCTGAGGAAGTGTTGGCTATGGAACAACAATTCCCATTCTGTTGGGTGCAGGGGGATACACAGTACCTGGGCCTACAACGTGATCCGACTCTTGCCTGTACAGCAAAGCTCAAATATCCAACACTGTTGGATGAGACGGATAAGGCGCTGGATCCCTGCTCAAAACTGAGCCTCACATGGTTTCGAGGCATAGCGGGAGGGAAAATGTAGAGTCTTCCACGCATTTCCGAAGTATGTCAATTTGGACACATGGTGTCCCACCCCCGTGCACTCGCACAATTGCAAGCCATCATAACTAAGTCTGTCAGGGAGGGCAAGCGGACTTGCCTCTCACTTGTGCAGCTTACACGGCTGAAAATTCTAGGTTGCCTGGGATTGCCCCTCATTGGTGGCTACTAACAAGCCACATGCCTTTGATATATAGTTGAATGGAATAGGCTGCTATGGGAGAAGCAATGTAACTTCATGGACCACTCTGTGGCGGGCAAAAACATCTGGATCTAACTGTGGCTAGCCCATAAGCACTGGTCCTGGGGCTTGTACTCTTTGCAGGTTAGGGCACCCACCCACAAGGTCTTGGACAGGGTGGCAGTATGGAAGGGGTGGGCCTATATCCCCTCACCGACAAACTACAGCGTGGATAACCCGGACTTGCCCCCGGATCAGGAATCAGCGATATTCCATCGCTGGCAAAAACAGGGCTGCAAGACCATAGGGTCTATCTTTGATATAGAAGGGCATGTGCCACATCTGTGGCTTATACAGGATTATGAATTTCCCGCTGCTGTTGTGTATTCATAATGCCAAATAACACACTGGGTCACGGGACTCTACGTTGGTTACGTCATATGCAAAGTGGTTAGCGCGTAAGGAAGACAAACATTCCCTCATATCTGAGCTGTACAAAATGCTTCTCACCAGTCTGAGTGGTCAGTGCACAAAAGTGCAGGTTTTATGGGAAATGTAGCTGGGGAGGCCAATTTAAGCCAAGGAATGGGAACGTAACCTGTATTGCGCACACCACACTGCGCACAATGTAGCGGGGGCTGGAACCTCCTTCAAGGTTTGCTGTGCAACTACATGTCTGGGATAAAATCAAGCCAGATTGCTGCTGTTGGGGATGCTGGATGACTGGTACTCTTGTGCACTTACTCTGGCAGTGTCCAAAATTGTAGAGATATTGGGGTGAGTCCTTAGATAACATAGATACAGCGTGCGACATTGCAATGCCCGGCGCACCGGAGTACACTCTCCTTGGCCTCTCACATCTGAAGGCCTTCCCACTAACATCCCTCAGGGGTAGGCAAATAGTCCCAGCGTTGCTGGCGGACAGGCCGGTTATCCTAGCACAGTGGGGTACAGTGGCAGTTCCAGGGCTCCTGTCCTGGTTACAACGTCTAAAGAACCTATTAGCTCTGGAGCGTCTGTCTCGGGGTGCAGAGGGGAGGGTGAGAGATTTTGCAACTCTGTGTTGCCCCTTTGTGATTTCATCGTCCAGAGATATGAGGGAAGTCACATGCCCAAAGTACTTGCAGGTCTGACGCATTCCACCGATGGGGCAATCATCCTCCGCCGCTCACCCAGTGGAGTGACGAGGGGGCTCCCTTCCACACATATTGTGTATGCTTACTATCATCTAGGTAGGCTGCAACCAGTGCGGAAGGTGGGGTTGTGGGAGGGTTATTGGGGGAGGGGTGTCTTCTCTCCCTTGTTCTTGATTGTTTCATCTCTCTGTTTTACATGCTTATTCTTTGGAAAATGGTATACGCTCTTAGTGGCTTGTTTGCTCTTCCGGCATGCGTCCAGCATCCGGGTTGCGGCTTAAACGTTGTGTAAATGCCCACAATGCTTGCACGTCCGACATCCGGATGTAGCCAGCAAGCTGGGTTTGCCACATTAGCCTGCCTTCATATAAAAATAGGTAACCCTAAAATGGAGTCGGCCTTCATTGTGCAAACCTATCTTCACATTGTATTATTGTGCTGTGACCAGAGTTCTGGCCTGTATGTCCATCATTGCTATATAAATTTCGGGCCATGAGATTCTCATCGCAAACACGATGATATGTCCCCCGCGCATTTAAAAGGACATGGCTGGACACACTCCCCAATACTGTATCAGCATCAGGCCAGTAGCAGCCTCTTAGCGTGAAGAAACCCATTGCAAACTATGAAACATGCCACATACACATGACAGTAAGCATATGAACATTAGCGGGCCCTTAGCGTGCAGATTCTGGTCGCATGTATTGAGCCTGATGACATTAGCTGCCCCTTAGCGTGCAGATTCTGATCGCATTTCATTAAACTGGACGCATACACATGACAGTAAGCATATGGACATTAGCAGGCCCTTAGCGTGCAGATTCTGGTTGCATGTATGCAGCCTGATGACATTAGCTGCCCCTTAGCGTGCAGATTCAGATCGCATTTCATTAAACTGGACGCATACGCATTACAGTAGGCCTATGGACATTAGCGGGCCGTTAGCGTGCAGATTCTGGTCGCATGTATTCAGCCTGATGACATTAGCTGCCCCTTAGCGTGCAGATTCTGATCGCAATTCATTAAACTGGACGCATACACATTACAGTAGGCCTATGGACATTAGCGGGCCCTCAGCGTGCAGATTCTGATCTCATGTATTCAGCCTGATGACATTAGCTGTCCCTTAGCCTGCAGATTCTGATCGCATTTCATTCAACTGGACGCATACACATTACAGTAGGCCTATGGACATTAGCGGCCCCTTAGCGTTCAGATTCTGATCGCATTTCATGAAAACGGGCCGCACACACATTACAGTATCAGCCAGAGTACATTAGCGGCCTCTTAGCGTGCAGTTTCTTGTCGCTTTGTACAAAAAATGCCTCTAACACACAGGAAGTGATGTATGCCTGCTTCCTGTCTCCATGTGTGTGGCATTCACTTTCACTTTCTCTTTTGAGCACATTGTGTTGGATTTGGCTGAGTGAGGAGGTGTTTTTGGGATTGTGCTGGTGGAGAGTGTAGTTTGGAGTGTTGCTGTGTTGCTGTGTCCTGTCTAACGTGTATTTTTGGATTATTTCACATTTTAATTACTTTTTACTGTCTACTGTCCTCAGTCTTGTGTTTGTTGTGGGTTATTTTCCTTAATTGTCATTATTGGGTTTTCTTTTTGTAGTCTGGGGTGAGAACTGGGGTGTGTGGAGATGCCGGCGGTCGGAAGGTCAGGGCGGATGTCAGAGGGGGCATTGGGGGGGTTCCTGTGGCTAGTGGGGTGCTACCTGCCTCTGATGCTGGAAAGGGGAGGACGTATCCTCCAGTGCTATGGTGTGGCTGTGCGCAAGTTGCGGTGGGAGCGTGGGCGGGCGCAGATGCTCTGCTGCTTTAAGGTGGACAGGACCGTGCGCCAGTGGAAGCACCGCTGGCAGGACATGCTGGCGCGGGATGCGGACCTGCTCGACTACACCGGAGTCATGCCTCGCATCCAGGGTGGTAAGTACCAATTCCCTTGTTGTCCACAACTAATGTTACGTACAGATGTGAGTGACGTGTGTGAAAAGAAGATAAGATGTTTTAATGCTGTCCCAAGACCTTGACACTGTAACAACGTGGTTAATGCAAAGCGACTTGCGAAAAATACTTGCGCATGATGGCCTTGACTTTGGATTTGCATGACTCACTCTTCCCACTACAGTTTGTGCAACAGTACGGAAGGTGTTGGGATAGTCAATCAAAATACACATTATTGATGTGCGCCATGCAGTGCAAGGTGGAGTGACGATTGGCGTCGCAATGACCGTGTAGATTACGTTTGCCACTGGAAATACCACATAGGAATGGAGATCCCCGGTGTTAAACATCCCAAAATACACATGCTTAATGTGAGCGAATACTCAGCAGGAAGGGTTGCAGGGGCGTGGCGGTGTTTGCATGTTGAAGTATAGCAAGGGGTGTGTCTGTCGAAGAGCAATGTTCAGAGTTAGTGCTTGGAGATGGGGAGCAACGTTGCCTGTCAGAGATGTAGCGGAAGTTTGCCACAGGCCATATCTGCAAGGTAGGAAAAGGAGCAGACTCACAATCTGTTCTCTCTTGGGCGGGGGAACACAGCATAGGCCAGCTGGTCGGATCGTCGGCTCTTTGATGTGCCATGGAAAGAGAGTTGTACGTTAAGGTATGTTTGCCCAGTGTTGTGGATGGCTGTGTGAGCCTGGGTGCACATCTTGAATGTGACTCTAGCTTTGATGTGGAGACAGTGGAGTGTGCGCAGGTGGTGGGAGGTGTGACAGGGTCTTGGCAGTGTGAGGATCAGTCCTGTGGTTGCATTTGAGATGTCCTGCAGCTTGCGGATGTGGTTCATGTAAAATCTCTCATGGACTGTGGTGCCGTAGTAGGGTGAGCTATTGCACAGGGCGAGTGTCTATGTGTGTTTGAGTAGGAGTCATTTGAGTGTCTGACATAGGAGGCAGAGTGTGTGGAAGCACGATGATGAGACCGGATAGATCTTGCAATTATCTTGGACATCGGAGTCCATGATGGATTACATGTTGCGTGCTTTGGCCGTGTTGGGGTGTAGCTCAGATCCAATATTGTCAATGGTGTGTTACACAGACACATTCCATAGATGTGTACGTTAATTGGGAATTGATATTTGTGCACTGCAATGGTGTTGACAGGCTATGTCCGTGTGGACATTCCAGGCTGGAATCAGGCTCATGTGTACCAACTCATCTGACACAATTGGTGACATCACTTAACACACATTTCATGGCCATGCATTAGCTATGCATCATTTGATGTCACGTAGATTTGAACATTAGGACTGCGGAAACAATATCTGTGTGTATACATTAGTCATAACAATTACACAACCCTCATGACCCCAGGGTGCCATTACAATGTGTAATCCATTGTAACAGTTTGCGTAGTTGATGCATGCGTGTTCATCTCTACTATGGATTGAGATTGGGGGTTACAACACATGTATGACTGGCAGTTGTGGGTCAATGATGTATCCCCCTCGCAGTGGATGACTATCACCAATTGCATAGTAATGGTGGAGTGAGTAAGTGCCTAAGTCAGCATTCATACCCCAAACATTGTTTCCATGTGTGCTGCATGATGCAACATGATTACAAGTGTGAGTAGGGCAGTCCCAGGCCTTATTGTGCATGTAGTGTGAGACTGCAATAAATAATTATTCACACCTGCACACATACACCCTTGCCTGTCTTGGCACTGACTTGATGTACTACACACAGTTCCTGGGGGTCATAAATTATGCGGATTGTCCAGGGCCACACCAACTTCCTCCAGGACATCCGCCGTGAGTTCCTGTATCTCAACCGGCAGATACACGAGATCCGGGCCCACCTCGGACTGCCATGAACACTGTCCCTGTTCTCAACCCCCCCCACCTCTTCTCCCTTCCCACACTGTCCCCCTTTTATTATTATGTTGTGTAATGTCCTAGTTGTGTGTGTTATTTAGCATAGTTTTAGTGTAGGCTTGGTTAGGGTTAGTTTTAGACTGTTTTTACTTATTGAATGTTATAGGATTTGGGGATAGGTTTCATTTATCTTTGGGTGGGGGGTTGATGTATTTATTCATTTTCTGTGTTTGTAAATAGTTAGTTAAGATAGTTTTAGTTAGTACAAATAATTTTAGTTAGTTTAGGGCTCGAGTTAGGGACATAGATTAGTGTAGGGTTGTTTTACAGATATAGATTATTGTATAATAAATCTTGTTAATTATAGATTTCTGCTTCCACTTATATCATGGCTGATGCCGGGGAGTGGGGGTTGCCCCATCGTGTGCAACTCATACCATCACTGGAGTAATCATTGTATGTGTAACTGTGGTTGTGATCTGTCACTCTGCAGGATGGATTGAGGCCAGATACCTTAGATGTGAGCACAATGACCTTGCATGTCTGATAGATTTGCAATTATGGTTTACGGCCTACTCTGGTGACAGTTCATTGTGACCTTCAACAACTCACATGTTCCTGGGCATGGCCAATCGATCTCCATTCCATGCATGCTGTTGGTCATTTGTGGGTCCATTGTTAACATTACATGGCACAACAGTGTTAGTGAGTCACATGAGTTATATGAGACTGAGTAATGAGTTTGGAATAGAGGTCACTCACAGGTGACTTGGAGTATTAGCACTGTCCGGAATACAGACTTAACTTTGAGTTTCTTGCTTTTGTGACACACTTAATCATTACAGTTATGCCTTGGGACCTGATGATGTTGGTTTGCAGATACACAGTTCTGCTGCACACAAGTGGTGACATGCTGCATTGCTCCCTGTACCAACAGTGCCATAGCCACTCATCCCAGCTGTAACCTTCGCATTGTGTCATAGTGATGACACCCTTGTAATTTTGCCACTGATTCAGACTATATGCTAAGTGCAGTTCAACTGACATCCGTGTGCACATTGGCCAATATGTGTGCACTTCATGGCAGTGCTCAGAAGTTGCTTTGGCATTGTTTGTGCACAGGTAGGGGCTGACTGACGCTATGCACTTTGGCTTCAGTAAGTATTGTGGACTCAACTTCAGTGTGGCTTACTTTGTAGTTCCATGTATGTATGTTAGACCTGTGCCCTTGGGTCTCCTCAGCAATATGAATCTGTTGTGAACACCTAGAGATGTGACATGCAATGTGCTACATCACAACAATCTTTGACCAACACGTCCTGTGTTTGGTGATATGCCAGGAGATTATGCTTTGCTATCATTCTTGGCGACACTACTTGTGTCCTGCAACACACTTGTACATGTTGTCACACATGCATATTGTGAGAAAGTGGCTAGGTATATACTGTTCCCAAATAGGTACGATGTGCACAGAGTCCACAGTCACCAGAGTTTGGGCAGAGGTTAAAGTTAGATATAACCTTACTCTATGAAGTGTTAGCTTGGTCAAGCAGTAAGGCAGTATCAGAGGACAGTGTAAAGCATTTGTTGTACACACTCAGTCAGCAGATGGTCTCACACACTCAATAACTGAACTCTAGGCCAATGGTTTTGATATAAAAATATATGTTTGTTTTATTTTATAACCAACAATAGGTATCAAAATATACTTCCTCAGATTGCGAGGCTTTATTTACATACTTTGGCAATATGCAATTGACTTTGGTAGGTAATAGTTACAAGTTGTTGCAATAGGCAACACAATTTCAAACACAATAATACATTGAGCTCAATGTGAGTTTGAAGTGATTTGCAATAGATTACTTCTAGGATTACTTTTCTAAGTCATGGACTGGATCCTATATTCAGTCCTGTGCAAGGTCTTGGAAACATGTGAGTATATCCGTGGTAGTTGCTGTTGTGATTTTCAGGCAATATATAGCTATTTCTAAACTTGACACTAAGAAGAAATTTTATAGAGAAACTGGCAATGATTTCCGATGGAAGAAAATTGTGTTATTGGTAAGTACGGTTGTGAGTGCTTTTCAGGGTCAGTGTTGGGCACCAAGATCCAGCATTGGGATCTCTCCTAATAGCAGTTGAGTTTTTCAGTTTTTGTAACTTGGTTGATTTTAGGCAAATACTTTAACTTTTAGAAACTCCACACTTAGAAGAAATTTCTAATGAAACCAATCAATGTTACCCTATGGAATACAATTGGGTTATTGGCTTTTGGGTAAGTACTCGAATGGCAGAGTTAAGGTTCTGGCCACAGACTCAGGGTTCCCCCAGGGTCAGGTTTGTACAGTTGTTACACCCTCTGCGGGACTGTGGCGGACGGGGCAGAGTGAGTTTGGCACGATGTTATCCTATGGGAGGCAGGGGGGCCTTGGTTGGTGGCTGCTGACTAGCAGGCCACACGGCTGTGGGAGCTGGGCTCCTGGTCACTTGCTCAGGGCAAATGGGGAAGTAGGTAGGAGTAGAAGTTACACTGCCAGGGCCACTCGGGCGGGTGGGTGCAAAAGCCTTTGACCCTTCGTGCGCTCAATGGATTGCAATGGGAAAGCTTCTGGACAAACAAAGGCTGCAAGCTCGGGTCGCAGATTCTTCATGTGCCCCCACCACTTTGGGAGGTAAATTGGGTAGTTGGAGGGTGGGTATGTACCCAGGAGTCGGGCACAGGGGGCCGCAGTGCGCCGGGTGCTTTTGGTCTTGGGAAATCTTACCCTCTGTTGATTGTGATCAGGGGGGTCCCTGGTTCTGAGGCTGCAGGCGTCGTCATGAGCGTCGAGGTGAGACCTTGGTGGCCAGATTCGGGGGTCACAGTCGCCGCGGGGGGACTTCATCAGGGTCTTTGTCCACTCCGACACAGGCCAGGCCACTCCAGTGCAGAGTGTGCAGGGTTTGCGGTTCCGGGATGATGCCAGGGGTTAGAAACTTGCTTTGAGCAGAACTACTGCTCAATGGACTCCCACATGATCAGAGTCACAAGGTAGCCAGGGCCACCGGGGTTTGTGAGGTTGCTGGCCACAAGTGGGTCTGGGCTGTGGCAGAAACAGGTTCAAGGGTCGACAGGCCGGTAGGGCTGGGTCCAAAGCAGTTGGTGTCTTCCTCTTCTTAGCAGCTGCACAGCAGTTTCTTTCTTCTTGCTCTTCCTTGCTTTTTTGGAATCTGGAGAAGGAAGGTTCAGGGTGCCTCTAAATACTAGGTTTAGTTGTGTTACAGGTAGGTACAGGGCAGGGACCAATGGGTCCCTGCCCTGGGGTGGATACACACACTATCCTGCCAATCACCTGTGGGAGTGGGCCAGTAGCCTAGTCCTGATTGTGCAGGGCTTCACATCTTCAAGAAGGAGAGCGCCCAGAGATGGGCTTCACCTCGCCTCCCCACCTGAGGGTTGGGGTGGGCAGGCTGGCACATACCCTGTCCTTATTTTGTGTTTACGGCCAGTTTTCCCGCCAGAGTGGGTGTCAGAACCGGGGGGTTGGAGGCAGTTTTCTGGGTACAGCAAGTGGCCTGGAGAAGCTCACAGAGTCTGCATGCCTTTGAAGCTTCCCCCTGGCCATCCTGGGAGAGGAGACCTAGCACCTCGCCCAGCATGTGCATTGTTGCAGGCGCAGGAGAGCGGGGTCTCTCCACCCTGGGGTCCAACAACATGTCTGATGTGTGGCAGCCTAGGCAGCCTCCAAACCAGACGTGGATTGTAGGTTATTTGTCAGAGGGCATCTCCAAGATGCCCTCAGTAGTGCTTTGTACATTGAATCACACACTGGCATCAGTGCAGGTTTGATGTGCTGAGAAGTTTGATACCATACGTCGCATTATTCAGTGTTCCCATTATGGTGCTGTGGAGTTCGTGTTCGCTGAGCTCTTTGCACCATATACTCTTAAATGGCAGCACTGCACTTACAGTGCCCAGGAATGGACCTGAGTACTGTAGGTGCAGAGGGATAATGCTGCTGTGCCCACACCACTGGCATAGGGCACCCAGCTATAGGGGTGGATGATGTATGCCAGGGCAGTGTAGGTTGTGTGCATGCAACACAGGGATGTGTGCCATGTCGACTCTTTGTTTTGCCTTGTACTCAGACACTCTGCCTGCTAGGGCAGTGTGTTTGTGTTAGGGGACAGGGCCTCTAAGGCTGTCACAATAAGTGCTGCAGCCCTTAGAGGCCTTCCCTTGTCACAAGGCCCTGGGTACCTAGGGTACCATTTACCAGGGGCTGAGATGTGGCCAGGGTTTGGCAATTTTAAATGTTAGTGTTTAGGGAAGGAACATAGGCCCAGGGCACCTGATTGGCAGGAGTCCAGGGCACACTCAGTCAAAGTCCATTCAGCAGTTCCTCAAAAAGTGGGGGAATGCCATGCAGGAAAGATGGTACTTCCTCACACATATGTCATACATGTCGGGGGCTCAGAGTTGGGATATTGCTAGATTGTGCTATCTGATCAATGTTGTCAGTGCAATTTGGCCCGTGTAATCTCGTGGGACCCCCTGTGCCCCTTCTTCACTGTCTGACTCCGGTTGTCTCATCTGTGCCGTCATTGTAAGTGTTATTTAGTTTGCCACACTGTGCCCCCTTCTGCCGGGTTTAGTTGTATTGCTCATTTACATTTCCTACCCTGCTTTCTCTAACCGCCTCCGCTCTCCCTTCCCGCCACAGTATCCCCTGCTGAGCCGCACAGCAACACGCACATTCGTACCGCCCACATGCCAGGCTGATCCTCCCACCTCCCCTTCCACTGGCGGACATCCACGCCAGGTCCGCGCAAAGTGCAGGAACATCCTGGGACCGTAATCGCAACTATACACGTTGCCACTACGATGCTAGCACACTCAACGCCCTCAACATAGGACGATCACACCCCTGCTTCCTGCCCGGAACCGAACGCACACAAGGACACCTCTCCAGCCGGAACTGCATTGTCACCAGCATCCAATCTGCAAATCCACCCACTGTGTTGGAAGCCAACTACCTCAGATGCATTGTCCCCAACACCCGCCACAGACGCGAACACACAAGTGAACTCGGGGACCTACTCAACTCAACCTCCCCAGTCATGATCTCCATGACAGTGACCTAATTGTACCCCTCCTCGGAACACCACCTCGCCATAGCCATCCTGTGCAGCTACAAGATCAGCCACATGGACCGCACCAACGGAGTAGGACTAGGAATTGCCATCGTCAACAGGAACACTCTCAGAGTCTCAACCAACAATGACAACATCCTCATCAACGCCGAACACCTGCGCTTCCAGGTCCACACCAATCCCAACACCACCCTCAGAGTAACCCGCGTCAACATAGCCTCCAGACCCCTAACAAAGTTCTGCAACTCCATCACCAACTTTGTCAGTACACACGCCCTCGCATCCACAGACTACATCCTTCACGTTGAGCTGAACTTCCACCTCGTGTACATTAACGGCACCGTATCCACCACCCTGATCGACACCCTGGCCAACCTCGGCCTCATACAACTTGTCACAACACCCACCCTCTACAACAGCCACACACTTGACCACATATTATCCACAAGCTCCCACGTCTACTCCAACCACACAACCATCCTCCACTGGAACAACCATCGATGCATCAACTTAGCATTCCATTAAGACACCCTCGCCACCACACCCAACAGATCCACTGGCACTGCTGGAGCAAAGTCACAGAAGCACAGCTAACCAGCAGCCTTGCCTGGAGCACAACCACCGACACTGACTCCACCGCCCAGGACCTCAGACAAGGGATCGGCAACTGCGCCAACACACTTGCACAGATTAAGACACACTCCAACAGACACACCAGCAAGTAAGCCAGCTGGTTCAATGCAGAACACCAGGCCTCAATTCCGACCTGCCATGAGCTAGTGAAGAAATTGCACCGTGCACAGACACTGGACAGCTATGCAACCCACAAAGACGACACACGCAGACACCATCACCTCATCAGATACGCAATCGGGCCTCCTTCAAAGACCGCATTGCCATCAATGCACACACCAGCTAAGTTCTCTTCAACCTAGTGAAAGAACTCTCCAACACCAGCTCCAACACCATCCCACCTTTGCAAGACCTGTGCAACTCCTCTGATACTTTCGTCCTTCGCAAGGGTGCAGACATCGACGACAGCTACAACGCCACGACTGCCACGAATAGCACTGAGACCTCCATCCCCACGGATCCCATACGCACCAACCCCCTGCTCTCCTGGACCAACGTAAACAACACAAACACATCTAGTACAACATCCACTCCGGATCAACGTCAGACACATGCCCACGCCATACCTGCTCCAAAGCCAGCCCCACCATTGCACCCCATTTCCAGATGAGCATCAACATCTCCCTCGTAAATTCAACATTCACGGAGAGCTGGAAGCATGCCGATATCAACCCCTTACTCCACAAACAAAAGACTGACGCCAAGGACCGCCTGAACTTACGTCCCATCTCCCTGCTACCATTCCTGTGAGGTGTCATTGCGAAGAACATCAATAGACAACTGACCCACTTACTCTATGGGAACTGCATCCTGGATCCGTCCCATTCACGCTTCAGCAGCAACTCCTGCAGCAAACTGGACACATCTCCGCCTCCAATGACATAATGCCACGGATGGACAACAGTCAAACAGCAGCACTCATTGTCCAGGACCTGTGATTTGCCTTCAACACTGTCTTGCACCGCACACTATGCACACGCATACACGACACCGAGATCCGAGACAAGGCTCGTGATTGGACAAACTCCTTCCTCTACGGTAAAACGCAGTCCGCCCACCTCCACCCTTCCTGCTCATAGTCCACAGTAATCTTCAGCGGATTACCCCAGGGCTCATCCCTCACACAACATTGTTCTACATGTACATGTCACCACTCGCACACGTTACCCGACTGCACAACCTCAACATCATCTCCTACGAGAACGACAGCCAGCTGATCTTCTCCCTCACCATGGCCACCCTCACTTACACAACCATACACCATGTAGGACTGTAAAACGTTGCTGAGTGGAGAAAGAACTGCCAACAGGAGATAAACATCAGACATTACAGAAATGCTCATCCTCAAATTCACCCCCTCCGCATGAGACACCTCCTGGTGTGCGGCCGCCCTGGGAACAGATCCAACACCAACCAACCAGGTACGCAACATGGGGTTCAACATCAATTCTACTCTCTCCATGCCAAAGCAGGTAAACGCCATCTCGTCCTCCTGCTTCATCACCCTCCAGATGCTTGTCAAGTTCTACAGGTGGATTACCACCGAAACATGGAGAACAGTCACACGGGCACTCAGCAGCAGCAAGTAGGAATACGGTAACACCCTCTATGCAGGAGCCTCGACCATACTCTAAAAATGACTTAAACGCATTAAAAACGCCTCTGCACGCCTGCTCCTCAACATCCCTCGCTGACAGCACATCACACCCCACCTGAGAGACCTGCACTGGCTCACCGCCTACAAGTGTATCACCTTCACGCGCAAGAACCACGCACACAAGCCACTCCACAACACCGGACATGCATACCTCAACAGACAAATCCGCTTCTGCACCCCAATCCAGCAGGTCCGCTACGCTGACAATGCAATCGCCACAGTCCCCCGCATCTGGACAGCTAACTCCTGCAGAAGATCATTATGCCACCTCAACGCAAAGAACTCGAACACTCTCCCCACCCTCCTGCAGCAGGTACAGCACATGCTAACATTAATGTGACTCCTCAAGAACGGGATTTCAAAACAGAGGCAGACTCCCACCCCCCCGCTCCTTGAGACACTCACAGGTTAGTGGTGCACTTTAAAGATGTTGTCATAGGAAAATTATCTAGATTGCTTTTGCACATACACGGTCATCTCACTGCCTATCCGTGTCAGGTGACACGTGTACATTGATTGAATTAGCCTTGCTGGACCTTCTTGTGAATTCACGACCCCTTACTTATTGCCTTAGTTAAATACTTGATTGTTCATGGAAACATGCACCCGTGTGATTTAAGGGAATTTATTTACAAGACAAGGTTTTGCATGTATCAGAGGTGGCCCATAGGACATGGGATTGGCAGGATGCCTGTTGGAGTAGCAGTCTATTGTGAGGGTCAGAGCCTGGGGAAGAGGCGGATTTTGCTGTGCCATAGTCAATGAACAAGAGGAGATTTGCTGTAGGTCAATATGAGGGTCCAAGCTGGGTGTTGGTGGACGTCGGCAGACAGTGGGAGAGGAAGGGCAGTGAAATGATGGTATGTACAAACCGACATGCCTTTGTACATCACTGCTATCTGGACTTGCGCATTACCATGGTGGCAGTTTCATCCTCAGATTCGTCCGATGATATGTCATGTGTCTCACATGTGGGTGGTGGTATGGGGGGAGCAGCACTGTGAGGCACAGACACATCAGGGTGCGGAGCGGAGTATGTGGATGCGCAAGCAGCAGATGTTGTCGCAAGTCCGTGGGGAGGTAAAGATGTCATATGGAGAAGCATGGCCTGCCATGTCTGTTCCAGATTACGCTAGTGTTGAGCCGTGGCAGCCATCTGTTGGAGCTCCCTCCGCTCCCTGGACTCCATTAGCCGTGCCAGTCGGTATAATGCAGCATAGACACTGTTGGAGCTATCCTGCCGGGACAGTGTGTCCGCTCTCCGGATCAGGACCCCAGCAATGTCATCCAGGGTGCGTTGGATGTTATTGAGGGTTTTGTGTATGTCTGAGATCCTCGCAAAGTTGTTTTCGAGGTGATTCAGACACCCACTGAGCTCCTCAAATTTGGCTGCCAGGCTCTCCAAGCCCACCCGCACAAAGTCCCGTGTCTCCCGTTGGACATCAAGCGCCATGTTGTGAAAGGCCGCATATGGGTTGGCTGGCTCCTGGGAGGCAGCTGTGGTGGGAGGGGCTTGCTGCTGGGTGGTTTGTGCAGGGGGGGGTTGGCTGGGCGCAATGCTGATGGGTAGCCCCGCTACTGGAGTTGGTGTGTTGAGGGAATCGAGGAGACGCTGAAAATTGTCCACATTGATGGTGGGTGTATGCAATGAGTCATCGTGGCGGAGTGGGTCGTCCGGCTGTCCAGGAGGTGTTGTCGCTCCCTCTGAAATGTTCATGGGAGATACAGTTTAACAGTGGTATCCATGTATGGGCATGCATTATTTGACTTAACAATCAGACTAAGGGAGACTGTACATTATAGATATTTAGCTATGCATGCTAGTTTCTGGATGGTGATTATTTCAGAGACATCACAGATGTGAGGGTGTACTTGTACGTTGTAATATCACAAGTTGCCTAGGTAAGAAATGTGTCTTGATAGTGTCTACAGACAAATGATACCTATTGTGTCCTGGTTTGTGTTGTGTGACTAATGCAGTCCTCAACACCTATTAGGCAATGTTGATGTACTCAGATTAGTATGTGTGTACACTGCATTGTGTGATGGTGGCACCTGCTGCCTTTTTTAGCTGCCCCATGTCCCTTTCATGAAATGGGCCTTTGACTTTCATGTATGGACAATACAGACATGTGGAAATCTGTGTGGATTGTGTGTCCTTGTCAGAGTTGTGACACTTGTGCATAGTAGGTCATCAAGTGTCTTGTTCACATCAGGGGTTGTGTGTACATGAGTTTGTGACAGGGTGTGACATGCTCCCTTGAGGATGAGTTCCACACTCCGCAACATCAGTGAGGTGTCCTGCACCATGTGAATCTCTTTGTCCTGCAGGCATGCGATCTATCATGCCCTATCACATGCATTATCAGTGTGGCTCAAGGAGTTGCAGATTTGCAGGCTTTTGCACACGTGCATGTGTTTAGTGTGCTATTAGTAATGTGTGATGAGTGCCCACTTTTAGCACATTGGCAATGGGAGCCTACTTGGGGGCATGTTATCATGGACGGCCATGGTGTTATCGGCGCTTTAGCAGCAGGAAACGTCCGCTACAAGCGGCAAAGATGTTCTTGGAAATATGCAGCATAGAATTCCAGGAGAAGCACATGTTCTGGTGTGAACATGGGCTTTGATTGGAATTCTCTGCAGCATGTTATCAGGCACATTATCACCGCTTTGATGGCAGTTTCATGCCGCTGAAGTGGCGATAATTTTATGAACGTCCTTGATTATATACACCGTGTTTTTTCTACAAAGCTGCACTGTGTAGGACACATATGCCTCTAAGTCGCTTTGGCTCCTTGCGATTTGTGTTGTGTGCATTGCGTCTGTCACGTTTAATCTTGCATGGTTTGCTTCCTGCACTTCTTTTGAATTACCCTTTCGGAGTATGGTGCAGTATGGTGCAGCATGTATAGCAATTGTTGTTGCTGTCTGAGCAGACTATGTCCACACCCATTACCCATTTTGTGCATCATACCAGGCGCTGACCTTCTAGACTCTGCATGAGAGCTTTGATTTTCGAGGGGGGACTACATACTCCATGCAGCAATAACAGCGGCTATTCGTGCGCATTGTAAAGGGAACCAAGCAGGACCTGACCTTTTTTTAGGGTGCCAATACATATTGACAGCAGCTGTAAAGTTTAAGGCAGTCACATGCCTTTACATGCGCATGGGAGCTGCCCCCTTTGGACATACTTAATTGAAATGGGAGGTAGATGTAGGGAGAGAGATACCGGAAACGGCTTGTGATGAGATTGTAGAGTAAGCATGGAGGTGCACCAGGCCCATCCGCTTCCAAAGGCTTCTTTTTAATGTTTTACATCGCCTTACCTCACACCGGCAAAAAGACAATGCATGTTTCTACACTGACTCATTGGAGTGCACAAGGGTTCAGGGGGAGGGGGCAAACTTCCCTCACCTGATTTGGGGGTGACCACTTTGGGCTACTTATTGGACCGTAGTGATGACACTAATGAAGGTGTTGACGGACAGGGAGGTGGATCTGTCATAGGGGGCTTGTATCCTACATTGCTTCCCACACATGGCTCAAAGTGGGCTTGCCGCAAGATTATGGATAGGGGAATATTAGTGGCCATGAGGGGATATTACGATGCACTGGAAGGCAAGTGGGGACTGGAGTTTAGATCGATGGGAGTTTGAGTTCACCTAATGGGCAGAGTGTGATGGGATAGTTAGGCTACTACTGGTCAAGGGTCCGGTGAGCAAGGGACCACTTGAGCCAGCTAGGGCATGGGACCATTTCTTTGGAACATTGGTGGACGGAGACAGCGAGAGCGATGTCAACACTGAGCCAGGTGAGCTGGTACCAGGATAGGGCCTTTACAGCCTGTAGATGTGACCATTTGACACCATTGTAGACATGCATGATGGGTGAATCTAAAGCGGCAGCCTGTATATTGTGTTAGTATTTACCTTCTGGATACCACAGATTACCCACTGCTAAGGCTATCAAGGAGTACAGAGCAACATGGTTAATGACATGCCTTGAGGGAGTGTGAAAAAGACTTTCAGATGGATTTGTGATGATGATGTTTGTTTATATGGCCTGTGTTGTGAATTGGTTGTTAATCCCCTTTTTACATGGTTCTTAATATTAAAGGTAGTGGAGGAGACATGTCATAGTAACAAGCCAAGGATCCTATGCTCAGAAAGTTGAACATCATAGTGAGGGGAGAGGGACTAGGGGCCATATAATCAAGATCAGCGTTAAAATTATCGCAGTTTTAGCGGCAGGTAACTGCCACTAAAGCGGCGGTAATGGGCTTGATGTTATGCCCTGGAGAATTCCAATGGAAGTCCATGTTCTGGTGTGAACATGGGCTTCTATGGGAATTCACAGGGGCATAATATCAAGCCCATTGCCGCCACTTTAGTGGCAGTTTCCTGCCGCTAAGGCAGCGATAATTTTAACGCTGATCTTGGTAATATGTCCCTAGGTTGGCGCAATTGTTAGATTTGAAGATGTAGCTTTCGTAGACATGAAGAGTTTTTTAATTTGCTAGAGAAAATAGTACATGCCATGCGTTGACGTTGGGCGGGAGAGGGTGGTGGGTATTATGGACAGGGATATGTGTGAATGCAGGTAAGTTGCCTTTGGATGACTGAATGGATTTCATGGTGCACCCTGCATTGCATTTTGCAATGGAGGGCACACGACTAAGGGGCATATTATCAGGGACGGCATTACAAATTATCGACACTTGAGCGGCAGAGAACTGCCGCTTAAGCGGCAATAATGGGCTTGATGATAGGCCCTGGGGAATTCCAATGGAAGTCCATGTTCTGGTGTGAACATGGGCTTCTATTGGAATTCTCCAGGGCATATTTTCAGGTACATTATCGCCGCTTTAGTGGCAGTGTTCTCCCGCTCAAGCAGCTATTATTTTAACGCCGTCCTTGGTAATATGCCCCATGATCCGTATTTTTGGTGTGACATTGCATGTGTTGTCGGTATGCAGAGTCACTCATTACTTTGTCATCTTGCTGTACACAGTGCTGCATAGCATGTACAGGCAAGGGGGCATTTTTGTAGTACAGGCATGAGGTTGTCACAATGTCCCCCTTGCCTCATCACCACACTTATCCAAATCTTCTTCAGAAGTCCGCAACTCCCATGTGCCCAAAGGAGTATGCAGTGTGAATGTGACTGGTCATGTGCACGAGTAAGCATGCCAGTAACAGGCTCAGCACACCTGCAACATTGCACATGTGTCTGGCTTGTGTACAAGGTTGTGTGTGGCCTTCCAAGTCACCCTTGTTGGCCACGCACATCCTTGCATACATGTCAGCCACATGTGCTATTTTGCAGGTGTGCTGGTCTTGCTGTTGGCATGCTTACACATGCACGTGATCAGTCACATTCACACTGCATACTCATTTTGGCACATGTGAGTTGCGGACTTGTGGAGATGATTTGGATATGGGTTGTAATGGTGCAAGGGGTGCATTTTGGCACCATGCTGCGTCTCTATGTGATGTGGCATTTTGGTATGTGATGTGGCACTTATTTTGTGGTCTGATGATGTAGCTGGACTGTGTTTTTCTGACGTTTCAGTGCACATTTCAATGTTGGTGTGTCCGTCAAAGTGTGTCTAGCAATGTTTATGTTGGATCAGTTGATGTGTGTCCATGCCACCATGCACAGGGCTATCTGGGACCTGAACCACAGTAATTGTGGGTATGCAATGCTATTTATTGTACATGTGTGCCATTGTGGCCAGCCAACCCCGTCCACCCTCTCCATAGTTTGTACTCACCCTGTGGTTGTGTCTGTTCACCTGCAGCGGTGTCCCGACCCAGCACTCCAGCCACTGTCTCCTCGGTGATGACTTGTGCCACCATTTCCTTCTGCTCATCCAGCTCCAGCTGCGGCACAGGGCTACCACCTCCAGTGGCCATGGCTGCCCTCCGGTTGGCGGCCATCTTCTCCTTGGTGTTCTTCTTGCTGTCGTTCCAGTGCTTTTTTACCTCCTCCACGTTTCTCCTCTTCCTCTCTCCCACAGCATTGACCTTTGCTGTGATCTCCTCCCAGATTTGTTTCTTCCGGGACAATGACACTGTCCTCCAGATAAAGAGCTCCTGCTGGTGTTCAGCCACTAGGCTATACAGGACCTGATTCTCCTGGTGGCTGAACCTGGGGTTCCTCCTCCTCTTTTCCTTCCCCTGGCTCTCTCCCTGCTCCTCCTGGCTAGCTGTGGGGTTCGCTGTGGTCTCTATGCTTGGCCCGCTTCCTCCATGTCTCTGGTCTGGTCTCTGGAATCCATTTTGGTTTTTTTTGGCCTGCTTGGGGGCCTTTTATAGTGCATTTTCCCGCTTGCTGCGTGCATAATGCAGGCCTTTTGTCAATTATCGGGCTGATTTTGGCGATAATTTGCTTAGCGCGACTTTTCGCGGTTTAGCGCGCGTTTTTTTTATCACCGGCGATATCCATAGGCGCCGGAACTGATTGTTATCGCTGGCTAGCGGCGCCTTGTTAATACGTCGCTACTGCGGCGATAAAATAAGGACTTTGCCGGCGATAAAAGTTTTAGCGCTTACAGCGCTTAGCGATAATTATCGCTATCTTTTGTTGATATGCCCCTATGGGGCATATCTACAAGGCGGCGATATAAAATTATCGACGCTTTTGCGGCCGTTTTTGGCCGAAAAGCGGCGATCATTTTTTCGCTATATCAGCAAGGTCACGCTATCACGTGAAACCTTGCCTTAGCGCCTGAATTCCTAACGGTCATCTTTGCATCTCTAATGAGATGCAAAGTGGGCGTTCCTCTCCAGGATAACGGGAGAAATGTCGCTAAGCGACATTTCTCCTATTATCATGCCTCAGGCAAAGCAGCATAGCGGCAAGAAAAGTAGCGATAACCTCTGTTATCGCTACTTTCCTTACGCCTGCTTTGAAACTGACTTAGCCATGATATCCTATGGAAGGTGGATATCATGGCTAAGTATGTGAGGCCCTATCAGCAAGCTATCGCCAAACTTCGTGGGATTATCTCTGGGTTTAATCGATAATCTTACGTTTGGCAGTTAGCGCTAGGATTTTTATCGCTTTTGAGATAAGCGTTGCTAATAGCACGCTATCTCAGCGATAAAAATCCACGCTAGCCGGCATAATTATCCTAATGCTAAGTGTGCTTAGCGATAATTATTGCCAGTTGTTGCTGATATGCTCCTATAACCTTTAACTCAGAACATTTGCTTTACCTATTTTTTAAATGCACCAACCAAGATTACAACTCCTCCACTACTTTCAAGCTATATCACATCAAGTAATTTTAAGAATGGTCCTCGGTTAGTATAAGAGAAAGACATTCAGCAGTTTAAATCATTTTTAACTGTTTTCATATTTCTGTTGCCTTTCCATTGATTTTGTATTTTAAACACTTTCAGGAGGGTGCCTCAGGGCTGAAGGTCCTGCTTCATATGTGCTGCTTGTGTGGCTGTGACTGGGCTCCAGCACTAATTTTGTGAAACTGGCTACAATGCTTGTAGCTAGAATGTGTTCTGAGGCACTTGATATGTTTCCTGTCCTGGTGAAGCTGTGATTGCAGACTTCAGGCAGGCTAAAATAGGGTAGATATTGCACGTGCGTCGTTCAGGGCCCATCAGGGCACTCGAAAGGCCAGATAGTCCGATGTTGGTGGCTTGAGCAACTGGGGTGGATCTGCATGTCCCTGAAGGCGTTAATGGTCTCCAGTAGCTGATTAGCTCATCATAGGCTCTGAATGTAGGGGCGCGGGGACTGGTGCTGCACCCTCAAAATAACCATGTTATAGTTAAGAATGCAAATGACTAATAAAGATGCCTTTTATATTTTGGTTTTAGCTTGTCACTTTTGCTATACCGTAAAAGACAGTGGTTCGATGTAAGGCTATGCTTTCTGACAAATTGCCGCTTATTCTTTTAACGTGGAGATAGGTATTTACTTTTCTTTTTCTGACTGCAAAGTGAGATGATTTTGTAAAGTGAACTATATGACGCTCTTGCGGGGGTACAGAGTGTGAAAGGAGAGGCTGTAGAGTGTAAATTGTTTTCAATAATACAACAAAATGTAAATACATGTAAATTAACGGTACAAATATTTCACAATGTATCAGCAGTTAAGAAAACATAAATAAAGCACATTATTTGTGATTTTGAGGTGTGGCAGAAACAAATATATATTTTTCAATATTTATTTTGAAATTTTTCAAGTTGCACAATGTGGCCACATTTACAGATTTTGTCCAAGACAAGTTTTTCCTGTTGCATGCTCCCATATCACGCCTGGTGTCCACTTTAGGTGCCTGTTAGTTCCCCAGATTGTTTTGAGCGGTTGACCACTAATCATTCCTCATGTTTCAGTCCCAGTCTGTAGCACCTCGCCCTACACAGTTGACACCCTCCACCCATCTCATATGTGTCGCATTCTTTACCAACAAGAGGAGCACGAGCACAAGAGGGGCCACACACACCTTATATCGTCGCCTCAACCCTGTTGTCTCCCCCCACACCCATATGCAAGGAAATCATCCATCACTGCTGTCCACACCTCCAGGTCATCGAGGAACTTACTGTCCCTTCTGCAATTTCTGAGGTGTACCTCCTCCGTCAGGCCCATTCCATGAGGTTTCACATTCACAGCTTCTCACTGGGGCCCTTCACTACGCCTGGGCAGTAAATTCTGCTCCGCTCAATGAATTTGGGTAATTTCGCGTCCTGCGGAGAACACGGAATTGCCCAAAATTCTGCGTTCCGCGGCTTCGCAGAATTTTTCGCTTGTTCGCGTTCTCAAAATGCGTGTTCGCATGATATTTCCCCCCGAGCATGCAAACAGCGTTCGCGAACAGGAAAAAAGCAACGCGACCAAGCAATTTCACGTGTTCACGGAATTTCTGCGTGCTCGCGGATGTTTTTTACCGTTTCGGTGAGCTTTGCGTAGTGCGACTAAGCAAATTACGCCCACCACTACCCTTCACACCCATCCAGCCTATAGCCACATGGCGCTTTGCTAGCACCAGTGCCTGTTGCAGAACATATTCTCCATCTTTTCCCTCTTGTGCTTGGCTATTATGCCGAGTAGACAGTGTTATGGCGACTGTTTTAGTTGTATCCCAGTGGCCTCCTCCAGTTGGTTCACAACCGTAAAAACTCAACATCTCCTGACAATACCTGGCTAAGTGTATAAAGGAGGCCCCCGTAAAGTGACAACTGAGGCAGTCCACTGGTTTAGTTGAATAGATTTTAGTGATTCGTGTGAGATATGCACAATATAGGAAGCTAAAATTATTTAATTTTAATCTCAAGTTACTCAAGACCTCTTTCACCAGCTGGCATGTCCAGGACCAGTCGCTGTTCAAGAGTTAATCTTCCAAATCTGTCTTCCATTCCATCCTCACCCTCTAAGATGGTCATTTTAGTTCCATTTTTAGGGCTTTGTACATCAGTGCGACCATGTTTCTGCCCGCTCCCAACAGCAGGATATTCCCCAGTATGCTAGACTGATTGCACACATTCAGAAAAAATGTCCAAAATGTCCCTCGCTGTTCTGACCAGTTTGGTGTATTTGAGAAAATACCCTACACCTAGCTCAAACGTTTCTCCCTCCTACTGGTATGTGATAAAATCTTCTCCGGGGTAAAGGTTGCCAAACAATTCACATCTTCCTTCTCTCCATCGTCAAGGACATTGTTGTGTCAATATCTCGGTACGGGGCCAAATCGAATAACTTAAGACCGCTATCGAAAGGTGGACACTGTAGCACCCTGGTTACTGTCTCTTCCCATATTGTTGTCGTTTGTCTTAGAATGTATGAGATTCCTGCATCCAGACAACGGCCTCTCATGAGTAAGGTCGCCAGTGTGGCATTCCTGTATGTCCCTGCCAGAAGATGCTCCTCCCAATTATCGTCCACTGCCATCTAACTGGCCGTGTGTTGGACATGTGCCACATAGTTGTAAAGTTCAGGTCAGGGGGTGCTACCCTTCTCCCAAAATCCCCCAACTCCTGATCCCTTGTTAAGGTGCTCAGTGCCACCTGACTGTGTATCCCTGCTTAATGCAGAGAAGTCAATAATCTATTGAGGTGTTTAAATACTGTGGGCCTCAACAGATTTAGGGGCATATCAACAAGGGCTTTATCTCTGCTTTTTTGGCTTTAAAAGCCAAAAAAAGCAGAGATAAAACTAGCGCTCTATCAGCAACAGGGCGCTAACACGCAAATTTGGATGTTAGCACCCTTTTACTCTACGCTTCCCTTTGCATCTCTAATGAGATGCAAAGTGAGCGTTCCAGAGTAAAATAATAGGAGAAATGTCGCTAAGCGACATTTCTCCTATTATCAAGGATATCGCTCTGTTAGAGATTAAAAAAAGCAGCGCTAACCGCGGTTAACGCTGCTTTTTTACGTCTGGTATTTTTCTGACTTAGCCATGTTATTCTATGTAAGGCGGATATCATGGCTAAGCATGTCTATCCCTATCAGCAAGCTATCGCCAAACCTTGTGGGAATATCGCTGTATTTCCAGCGATAATCTCACAATTGGCAGCTTGCGCTCTGAATTTTATCGCTTTGGAGATAAGCGTTGCTAATAGCACGCTATCTCAGCGATAAAATTCAGAGTTGGCCGGCGATAATTATCCTCACACTAAGAGCGCTGAGCGATAATTATCGCCGACCCTTGCTGATATGCCCCATAGTGATTTGTGAATCAAATACAGGCAGCGGAGCAACAGGACCATTTTAGCGATGGCTACTCTCCCCATTACAGAGAAAGGGAGCGTATTCCAGATCTTAATACATGTGCCGAGGCCTTTGAGGACTATTCCCATGTTATAGTTGTATTTCCTATCTTCTGTGGCTGCCTCCATAATCTCTAGATCCTGAAAACTGTCTCATCTAATGCCCAGGTGTGGCAAGAGTTCTGGTGGGATGCTGGTTAATGATCCCAACTGGTAGAGTATTGTTTTGCACCTATTCATCTTCAATCCGGAGACAGCACCAAAGGATTTTAATATTCTCAGCAGGTGTGCCAGTGACTCCAGGGGAGACCTTAGGTAAATCAGGGCGTCATCCGCATGGAGTGAGATCAAATGTGTGCTCTTCCTCACTTTGATTCCCTCACTTCTCCAAAACCTCTCTCTTCCAGATTGCCAATAGAGTGGCACCACAGGGAAGAACAGCGAAAGGGGACTCCATTATCTGATGCCTTGACGTCTAGCCTAGCCAATTGAGACAATTGGCCAACTCTGACCCTTGCACTAGTGACCATCCACACTAGCCACACCCAGCCACAGAAGGAGGGGCCAAAGTCCTGTGCCCCAGCTCCTCCAGGAGATAGGCCCAGCTCAAAGTCACTAGTCCAATAACATCACATATCCCTCACACTTAAAAGACAACATCTCTTTCTTGGTTTGTTACATTTACCCATTTACTCGTATTGGCCTGCTCTGCGTTCACTTCGATCAGCGTCATGGTTGACTGGTTTCCTCAGGCCCCTGGTAGTAAAAGTTCTAGATGTCTTTCGCTCTCAAACTCAGTTGATGTTCTTGGGTAGTTGTTTCTCTGATCGCTGGTCTGGTGATACGGCTTGAAGTGTGAGATGTTTTGGGTTGTTTACTTTTCTACTGCTTTGCCTTCATCATAGCCCCTTTCGTCATATATGCACAAAATGGCTTTCTGTCATACTCGTGGGCACGAATTCCTACATTACAGTTTTGTCACAAGCACCCATTCATCTTTCTTGATGTCAAAGAGACAAGGCTGTCTCCTGGCACTGGCATATATCTTCATCTTTCTTTTCTCTTCCTGGTCTCTTGCAAGTTTCTCTATCTCTGACTTTCTCATTCATTTGTGATTCAGTTGACGGTTCCAGCTGGGAATTCGAGTCTCGAGTTTAGCACCTAACATGATGGTGGCCAGGCACTGACTAGTGGTGCTGTGAGGCATGTTCCGGTATGCTCTTAAGACTGAGCTAAGAGCTTGTTTTTTTATTTTTTTTTAAACAGAATTTATTGATTTTCAAAGAAAATGCCAAAAGGACAGCGGTACAATCACATCGGCAATGCAAAGGAGAAGTTAGGTAGACAAAATACATTGCAAATACAATCATCAGTATTCCTCAGATCCTCATATATCCAGTCGCAACTAGGTTCTCATCAAAAGGCCCTTGTGAGCCGTCAGTTGACCCCTCTCCCTCCCAGCGGTCGATATAGCCCTCAGGTTATCAATTCTCCGCGCCCAATACAGCCTAATAGCGAATTTCAAACAAGGATCCCTAAATCCCGCCCCTCCCCCCTAGTCCCCAAACACCCCAACGCAAACCCCCTACCACCCACCCCCAGACATGCCGTTGATTCGATGAGATACCCACATGGTCAGCTAAACCCCATGCAAACCATGCCAGGAAACTTGCCGCATAGACCACATCCTAATGAGGTCCAGGGACACCAGAGGAATTTGTTGCCAAATCAGCTCCGGACTCGAGCACCGATCATTTCATTTAGCCTCACTCAGCCTGTGCCCCCTTAGCCCCATCTGGCACTCCCTCATCGTCTTCGATTGGGTGCTTAACTAGTTCCACAAGCGCCACCCACGCCTGTACCATTTCCATTAATTTCTCGCTCTCAGTGCGCTTAGCCTGGCGTAGCCTGCAGTTCCCTTCACTCTCTGCCAACCTCCCAAACTCCCCACGCCAACGCGCAAGAGGAGGCCCTCTTCACGCCTTCCAATGGATAGTAAGTTCTCTTTTTGCCAGGACCAGCCCCAAATCAATGAACTTGCTGGTGACCTTGGTCTTAGCAGTGTGTGGAAATCAATGGAGCAAACAAGCCCCTGGCGCCATGGCTATCTCCCTCTTCGTCACTGTCGTCAATGTAGTCGTCACCCCTTGCCAGTAGTCCCTCAACTGTGGGCAGTCCCAGAACATGTGTAAAAACCCCGTCCCCTCTAAGGCACACTGGAGACATGCAGTCGACGCCCCAAAATAGTTGTTGATCTTGTCGGGAGTTAAGTATGCTCTATGTAACACATAGAATTGGTTCAGTTGTAAGCATGCATTCCGAGTGCTTTTCCATGCTCTCTCAACAACCTCCCCCCATGGTTTCTCCTCAATGGGTGCCCCCAGATCTGCTTCCCATTTAAGTCGTAGCGCCGTCAGCGGTTGACGCAGGTCCTGGGTAATCCTCAGATACAGACAAGTCACCGCTTTAATAGTTCCCGCTACCATCACTATGTATTGACAAGCGAGAGACAATTTAGGCTCCACCAAACCTCCACGCCAGTGCCTTCTAATAGCCGCCGTGAGGGCTGCATGAAATAGAAAGTCACCCCTTGGGAGATCATGACGCTCCATGAGGTCATTGAAGGGAAGGAGGTTTCCATCCTCATACAAATCCCCGATTGCAATGATCCCTGCCTCATCCTAGGCTCGCAGCTTGCTCCAGTCCCCTCCATGGGGTAGCACCTCGCACATTCCCAGTGGGATCTCGGGTGCATATGGAACTCGGACGAGCGACCTCATAGTCAGTCGCGTCTAGCACTGTTGCACCACCTACAAATCCAGCGGAATTTCCCCATCTCTCAGTGGCGCCCGCAACAATACACTAGACAACAGACGCCAGCTCGGATCTGCCCCCCCTTCTTCCTCCGGCTGCCGTATACTGCCCGCCACCCATTTTGTGAACCATTGAAGCTGCGCCGCATGATTATAGACCTCGAGGTCCGGCAGTGCAAGACCCCCTTCCGCCCTGGGCCGTTGCATAGTGACCAGGGCAACCCTCCTTCTCCTGTTCCCCCATAAGAACCCTGTGAACATGGTGTTGAGCTGTGTAAACAACCTACGCGGTATCCAAACAGGGAGTGTCCTAAAGTAATAGGGGAATCTTGGGAGGATGACCATCTTTAACAAGGCAACTCTGCCCGCTACATATAAAGGAAGAGTCCCCCAAAAAATCGAAGCAAGCCTTGGTACTGCGTATCGCTCGCCCCACGTTGCCTTCCAAAAGGTCCTCAGAGTCATGGTAGATCCGGGTTCCTAAATAAGGTAAACAGTGGGCCTCCCATGGGACCCCTTCTACACTCTGTAAATCCATCCTGTCTGACTTGGGAGGGAACAAGCACGACTTGGTCCAATTCACGCGGAGTCCCGCAATTCTCCCCAAAGTCTCCAGCAAGTCCTTCGCTCCCCGTAGTGCTTCTCCCGAGTTGGCCAGGAACAGGAGCATATCGTCTGCATACAGCGCTATGTGCTGCATCTGCCCCTCCACCATCAAGCCTGAGTAGAATCTCCCAGTCCTTGCATGTGCAGCCTGGGGTTCCACCGCCAGGGCAAACAACAGAGGGCACAAAGGGCACCCCTGCCTCGTCCCTCGAGCCCCTTCACAGGCAGCAGAGATCAAGCCCCACCGTCCTAACCCTGGCGGTGGAAGCACTATACAACAGCACGGTACACTTTATAAAATTGTCCCCCAAGCCAAATTCCTGTAGAACATTAAAAAGGTAAGGCCACTCCAGGCTATCAAAAGCCTTCTCAAGGTCGACCACAAAAATACAGGCCTCGTCTTTATCATAGATGTCTGACCCCAAGATGCACATGAGTCTATGAACATTCATTGCCGTATTTCGGCATGGTATAAATCCAGCTTGATCCCTATGAACCAGCGTTGTCATATGTGGCAATAGACGACTAGCCAGTAACCGACTCAAGATCTTGTAGTCCAGGTTAAGCATCGCAAGGGGCCTATAAGAGGATCGATCCCAAGCGGGTTTTTGCCTTGTTTGAGGAGGGGGACTATGATTGCTTCTCGGGTGGAAGCAGGGATGACGCCCTCCTGCCGCTCTCTATTGTACATTGCTACTAGGGAAGGAACCAGGGCCTCCGCATAGGCCGCATAAAATTCCACTGGCAGTCTGTCTGTGCCCGGGGTCTTGTTCCTGGCCATATGTTTTATAGCACTCCGCACTTCACCCGCCTTAATGTCCCTACCAAGATATTCAGCCTCATCCGCCTCAAGTTTAGGGAGACCTGCTCCCGGCAAAAAGTCCTCATCTCCGGGGAGCCCAGGGCCCAGTCTACTCTGATATAGCGTAGAATAATACTGTAAGAATTGGTCATTGATACCTCGTTGGGTATAAAAAACATTGTCTCCCTGGCCTCTCAGTTCTAATATCACTGTCCCTCTCCGTGCTGGGTTGGCCAGCCATGCAAGCAGCGCACCAGAATTGTCCTGCTCCGCATGCATCCTATCCGTATAGGCCTTATAATCAATCAATCAATCAATCAAATGCTTTATTCGACAACTTAATGTCATAAAAGTAAACAATTCAATCAACCATACATTACAATTAAAAATAGAATGTATAAGATATCAACTAACAACTCATAGCAAGTCACTAGAAAGGCTTAAAATACAAGATTCAAAAGATAAAAACATACAAACAGTATTAGGGTGCAAAACTACAAATGTATTTTCCTGTATTTCATCTTATGGGGCTAGAGCTTTTCTGGTCATCTAATACAAGTTTTATATAAAGTGCAAAATGCGATTAAAAAACTCATGAATTAAAATGACACATTGGTCCTCCGGCAAAAATTTCAAAACCAAAAGGGCACACATATTGGGATACAAAATGTCGAATTTCTCTCCCCATGATACATCCCAGAGTAAAACATTTTTTGTAAAGTGCAGAGTGCGTACGAGATAAAGTGCAAACATTTCATTCAAAACAATCGTGAGGAGTACCATGGGTTACTCTACATACAATAAGAACGTTATTAAAAGTGCTAAATGCATATAAGGCAGAGTCATACGTTTAGGGTGATCTACTAGTATCTTAACACATTATTGTCCTCCTAGAAGCGGTCCTTCACGTAAGTTTACATTGAAATTAAAAACACAAATCTATAATTTACATTATGTCATTTAAGAATCTAGACAATAATCAGATAACAAATGTCTGTTTTTCTTGAACCTCATAGCAGCAACCAGAAAACATGCAATATTAAAAATATCCTATGGTGTACTCAATGACTGGAGATAGAGTAATGCTGGTCTAACCTGCAAAAAGCCCTTTCCTCTCAGGATTGGAATTATATACTTATTACGAATATTAGTATAAAAAGGACAAAACATCATAAAATGAAGGGTATTCTGGGGAGAAAAATTGTCACACTTACAGGGAATCGCATACTCAGGATTACACCACTCCTGGAAATCACCTAATAAAAAAGGAGCTAAGTTAAAGCGAAACCTGGTTAAAAGCCAACGATGGAAGGGTTTATTTACTGTTACCAAATAGGGTTCAATACAGATATTCGTTTTAGTTAAAAAATGAGCCCTAACGGAGGGTTTCTGCAGCTCTAATTTCTCCCGTTCTGCAGACAACAGATTCTTAAAATTAGATTTCACCCACAGGACATCCTCCTTCCGTATCTTTTCAGGAGTTTCAAATAGCTCAGGCCGCCCCAATTTGGTTAACCTACTTTTAACATAAAACAGCCACTTGATCTTATTTGAGTTGTCCAGCTGAACACAGTCTCGTAAGATCTTATGGTTCAAAATCAGTTCTGAAATTATCCACGTTTTGAGCCAGCAGAGCAACGGAGCTAAGCTCAAAATGTCTGAGATATAACCAATCCCAAGTTCCTGGTGTAGAGAAAAAACTGGCGTAGATTGTGGGACTGATAGGAGACTACGTAACAATTTATTTTCGGCTATTTGAATACCTGGCTGTTCTTTAAAGCCCCATATAGAGGAACCATAGGTCGCAATCGCTACGCACTTTGCGCTATATATTTTAAATATACTCATGATTGGTCTAGCCCCCAAACGCTTTTCAAACCCCATTAATCCTAGGGCGGATCGAGTAATAGAATTCTTTTTAATTTTCTGTTGCGGTATCCAAGAGAACTTCTCATCAAAAACAACCCCTAGGTAGGTGAAGGAGGAGACCGGGGTCACTTCCTGGCCATTACAGTAAAAAGAATAGGGTTTTCTTGTTTTACGACCAATTGACAGAATTTGGGACTTACTAATATTTACAGCTAGATCCAGCGACTGCATGTGGGCCCCAAAGGCATCTAAAAGCCGCTGGAGACCCACCGCCATGCGTGCTATAAGGACAGCGTCATCCGCGAATAGGAGAACCGGTATTGAGCAATCTCCTACACGCGGGATATCCAAAGTCGCTGTCAAAAGGGATCTATCTAGGTCATTAGTGTACAAGGTAAAAAGAACAGGCGCCAGAATACACCCTTGTCGGACCCCACGGGCTGATCTAAATGAGCTTGAGCATTTGCCATCCTGTGAAATCCTGATCGAGGAAGTAAGATCTTGATGCAGATCAGCCAGAAAATACACAAAGGACGGGTCAAGACCTTTGTCCAGCAGGATGTTCCACAGCATTGACCTGTTAACCAGGTCAAACGCTGAGGATAGATCCATAAATGCCATCCTTAAACAGCCTTCCTTTGCCACAGTGTATTTACTAATTAGTAAGGACAAATTAAGGCACTGGTCGGTAGTACTTCTACGTTTTCTGAACCCATATTGTAGAACAGAAATAATATTCTTCTCGGAAATTTTCATTAAAATAATTTTTCTTAAAATCTTTACAGAAGAGTCAATCAAGGATATTGGTCTGTAGCACCGCGGGTCCCCTCTCTGGCCCTTCTTAAAAATCAGGAGGATAGTTGATCGAGACCACGATGCAGGGAACCCTGAGGTGCCAGAGACATTAAAAACATTAGCCAGGATCTTTGCCCAGAATTTAGGTTCACTTTTAAAGAGATCTGCCAGAACAGAGTCAGGGCCGGGGGCCTTGTCACTGATAGTCTCCCTTATAGCTTTCTCCACTTCCTCTTCAAGGAACACAAGTGGGACTCGGGTTTGAGTAGGTAGTAAGCTAAGAGGAAAGTCCAGGCTCTCAGGGGAGGCATATATTGCCTTAAAATGGGACAGCCATTGAGCCTCAGTGATATGACAATCCTGAATCTCATTATCCAAGCCTGAAAAAAAAGGTGTATTAATAATTCCCCAGAATTTTGAACTGTCCCTAAGTACGTCTACTGATAACAGCGCATGCCATGCCTCAGCCTTAATCTCTGCTTTCCGATTATTAATTGCCATCTTGTACTGTTTCCGCAAATCAGCAATCAAGACCCTGTCACGTGGTAAAATTTTCAGGGCTTGATTTAAGAGTCAATGGGCACGTGAGGATTTATTATCAAACCACTTTAAACCATGTGCCACTCTCGGTTTGAACTTGACTGTTAGATCACTAGCTATTTGATTGCAAATACCCTCGAAGGCTCTAAAGATAGCGTCTTTTGTACTCAAGGGGTTGACACATATTAGAATGTTCCCCTCGCATTTCTCACAAAGTTCTTTAAAAAAGATGTCCGGCATCACTTTGGGCCATCTAAGCCTTCTCCCTTGATCACAGGTGGTTACAGTACAAGGAGCGGTTTGCCTACTACCACAAGTTAATAGGCCGCAGCTTTTATCTAGTTCCAAAATGACATGGTTATGGTCACTAAAGGGCGATTCCCTGGCATTATAAAAGACTACTTTGACTAATAGCATGGGAGACAAAAAAATATAATCAATAATGGTGTCTCTAATTTTAGATTTGAATGTAGGGCACCGATCAAGAATGTTAACAAATCCAGGTTCAAAGAGGTCAGCTTCAGACAAGAGAGATTCTAAGCCCTCCCCCTCCTCTGAATGTTCAAAATGAGGGGTTGAAGCAAAATTATAACCAAAACCATCTTCAATACAGCAATTTAAGCGACAAGGATGTATGTTAAAATCACCCATAAGCACGACGTAAAACAAAGTAGTTTGCATAGCCCTATAATTTTCTAAAAAAGATTTCAAATTATTCAAATGTTGGTTCCTATAATTAATTTCCCCAGAATTATAAAAATTCACAAGAAGTATCTTGGGATAGGTAGTAAAACATATTTCTACTGCCAGGCAATTGATCGAGTCTGTCAATCCTGTTCATGGATCCCTGTAGGTTCAGAGATAGGAGTAGCATAAGACCACCCTTTGCTCTTCCTGCTGGAGTTGCTTGGGCTGGTAAAAAATAGGAGCTAAAACCGTCCAACCAAAAATTATCCCCCCTGTCCCAGGTTTCCTGAAGGGCGATTATATCAAAAGATTTTATAAATTCTAGCCACTGGGGGTTATCTCTTTTACTTCTTATGCCTGCAATATTCCAGCTAATGAATCTACATTTAGATAAGTTTACATCGCCAATAACTACTTCGGGGTGATTAATACGGGGCATGACAGATTGGCAATTTTTACTCCCAATACCAGTACCCTCCAGGTCGTTAAGGCTGGGTGCAGGAGAGCTAACCTCTGTCACGGGGAGTCAATCATTTGAGTCCAGCAGGCTTAAGGGGTGAAATCTATTAGACAATGGTAAACCCACCTTCTCGGGTCCTGACCGCACACCTGTAGTATAGGAAGACAGGACCAGCTCTGCCCGAACTTGCAGGACTAGAGACACTGCTTACAGGTCTAGGCCGACACAGCGGCAAATGGAGATTAATGTTGGCCTGTGACCTACTGTAGGAATGCCCTGTACTTGTTGGCGAATAAAAATAGCCCAAAGGGACGGCCCTTATACCGTCCACTTTTAGTTCAGTAGCATCCCAAAACAACCTATCCGCTATATCTGGTTTATTAAAATTGACTATTATACAGTCACCTGCAATTTTTTTGGGATGATTGCCCACCCAAGACAGCCGTCTAGTCATAATAATATGGTCTGAGATTTCAGAGGAACCAGAACAATAGTGGTTACACCAACTTTTTGTTTTACGCAACAAGCCATTTGTTGATTCTTTTTCTGGGTGCTCAAGAGAGGGAACCCCCACAAGAACAGCAACCAGAGAAGTAGCTTCTGGGGGGAGATCAATCCTGTTATAGTTATTAAGAATGGGATTGTTATACTGCTCAGAATTCCCCCTTTTAACTATAGGCGGCCATCTAGGTTGCGTAAAATCAGTGCATGGGGCAACATTAGGATCCTTTTGACTTACAGTAAGAGGGGCATCCATCCTATCCCCTGGGTTCAAGGAACCGCCCCTCCCCAAGGGTGGCAACAGGGCGCTCGATTGATTGTTCCCTCTATTAGCTAACCCAGTTACTACTGGCAACACATCAATGTTATTAGTCATGGGACACAATTTTTCTCTCAGACGGGAGTCCATAATAATGTTTAAATGGTCACACTTCTTTTTTAGATCAGCCACAAAGGAATTCATAGTGTCAATAATGTTCTTGGCAATAGTGGTCAACATTGATTCGAATCTTGTACTAAAAATATCCTCGATGAGGGACCGCAGGGACTGTTGGATGGATTCATCAATTCCCGGGTAGGCCTTAGATGTACTTATCTTGGGGCCTTTGGAGCGCTTTATAGTTTTATTTTTTTTAGGGCGTTTTACACCAGTAGGCCCTTCCATGGGACCCCTTTCACATGGGAAATTGTGAGTGCTCTGAGGGCTAGTGCCGCTCGAGTCACCCAAAGCAGGAGATAACGCATCAATCAGTGGTTTAGGGGCTTTAATCAATACCACAGGGTCCAGGGGTACAGGGACAGATGCCAAGAGTGCTGTCATCGCAGTCTCTTCCCTAGGGGCTTCGCTTATATCCAAGCCTAGCTCCTTTTCCGCATTTGCTATTTCTTTATTCAAGGCACCTACAGCAGAAGTTAGGTAGGAGATTATAGAAGGTGACTTTCTGGGTATTTTAGCTTTTAGACCCCCCTTGTCAGGGTTACCCAAATGCTTGCGCTTACCCATCTGTAATTGTTGGAGAGGTGGCCCAGCCCAGGCTTCTTCGGGCGCGGACGGACCCGCTCTTGGCCCGGGCTTCGCCCGGGCACACCCACGCGCGTCCCGCGCTGCATGGGCCTTGCGCTGTTTAAGAGGGCCTCAGGCGCCCTCTGATGATGCCGATTTTCGGCGCAGCGCAGGGTGTTGTGGGGGATGTAGTTTCTTCACCCCCAGGAGCCGTTCCCCTCACGGCGGTAGCCAAATGCCTTCAGACCCAAGACGCCGTTCCCCTCACGGCAGCGTTAGCAGGCGGAAATAATTGCAAGTGCGTCCCGCTCTGTGTGGGCCTTGTGCTGTTTAAGAGGGCCTCAGGCGCCCTCTGATGATGCCGATTTTCAGCGCAGCGCAGGGTGTTGTGGGGGATGTAGTTTCTTCACCCCCAGGAGCCATTCCCCTCACGGCGGTAGCCAAATGCCTTCAGACCCAAGACGTCGTTCCCCTCACGGCAGCGTTGGCAGGCGGAAATAATTGCAAGCGCGTCCCGCGCTGCGTGGGCCTTGTGCTGTTTAAGAGGGCCTCAGGCACCCTCTGATGATGCCGATTTTCGGCGCAGCGCAGGGTGTTGTGGGGGATGTAGTTTCTTCACCCCCAGGAGCCGCTCCCCTCACGGCGGTAGCCAAATGCCTTCAGACCCAAGACGCCGTTCCCCTCACGGCAGCGTTAGCAGGCGGAAATAATTGCAAGCGCGTCCCGCGCTGCGTGGGCCTTGTGCTGTTTAAGAGGGCCTCAGGCGCCCTCTGATGATGCCGATTTTTGGCGCAGGGTGTTGTGGGGGATGTAGTTTCTTCACCCCCAGGAGCCGTTCCCCTCACGGCAGTAGCCAAATGCCTTCAGACCCAAGACGCCGTTCCCCTCACGGCAGCGTTAGCAGGCGGAAATAATTGCAAGCGCGTCCTGCGCTGCTTGGGCCTGGTGCTGTTTAAGAGGGCCTCAGGCGCCCTCTGATGATGCCGATTTTCGGCGCAGCGCAGGGTGTTGTGGGGGATGTAGTTTCTTCACCCCCAGGAGCCGTTCCCCTCACGGCGGTAGCCAAATGCCTTCAGTCCCAAGACGCCGTTCCCCTCACGGCAGCGTTAGCAGGCAGAAATAATTGCAAGCGCGTCCTTATAATCGAAACATCGTAATCTCTCGACTTGAACCGCCATCTCTTCCCTGGCCGCAAACAGCTCATCATGCTTGTCCGGCTGCTCAGGGCGCTCTTGCTCTACCTCACGTAATTTCTGCTCTGCCCTTTCTGTATCCTGTAGCAGCATTTTCCGCACTCCCACAACTTCCCCTATGCAGCGCCCTCTAATCACCGACTTAAAAGCATCCCACTCAACAAGTAGAGTGGATGCCGTGTTAGTGTTAAGCCGAAAATACTCTTCGATCGCTGTCCCTACAGTGTGACGGAACACTGAGTCTTCTAATGTTTCCGGTCTGAGTCGCCACGTGGGGATGGCAGGACGATCCCGCAGCCAGTGAAGTACCGCCAGCAGTGGATTATGATCGGATGATGTTCTAGCTAAATATTCGCTGTGCACCATTCTCCCATGTACGTCCGGAGAACAAAGGATCGATTCCAGCCTAACATGCAGGTCATGCAGCGACGAGAAGTAACAATAATCTCTATCGGTGGGATGATGGGCCCTCCATGTGTCAGTCAATCCCCACTGTTGCTGCCAGGCTCGCAGCGCAGCCGCCAATCTATGTACAGGGGCATCTACAAGAGGAGGATGGGAGCGGTCCAATGAGACATCAGTTATACAGTTGAAGTCGCCCCCCAATAACACAGAGCCTGTCAGCATAGGCACGAGGTTTCCAGACAGACGTGCAAAGAACGAGGCTTGATCAATGTTAGGGGCATATATACTCCCTAGTGCAATATCTCTCCCATCCAGGCACCCCGTCACCACAACATACCTACCCTCTGGGTCAATCAGCTGGCCAGTGCACTGGAATGGGACTGATCCAAATCAGCACTCCCGTGCAAAAGCCGAATATGTGGTACAGAACACCTGCCCCCGCCATCTGTGCTGTAACGCCAGGCCCTCCTGATTGTTTAAGTGCGTTCCTGCTGTAGGGCAATCTGGACCCCTCTTCGTGTAAGATATGTATGTATCTTGTGACAGCGTTGCATAGTATGCATCCCCCTGATGTTCCAGGACAAGCACTTAATACCTGCGGCGGTTCCCATAGCGTATCCTCCCTTATGTTACCTTCCTCGTCCCCCCAATGGCATGCCTGGCCCCAAAAACCCACTCCCCCCCCATTCCCAATTTTCCCCAACTCCAGTTCTCCAGGACAGGTCCCCTCAAACTAGTTTCCATCCAAACCAGCACTACTAAACTGTGCACCCAAAAGACAAAAATGTAGTGAGGCGTGTGTTAACCCCATGGGACCCACAGCTCCTCCTGGTCCCCCCTCCACTCTATATTAGCTCGGGGCCATCCAACAATTCTTTTCAGCCAGTATCACCAGCCCTCCTTCCACAGAACATAGCCCATTCACTGGTTCATTCTGAGTAGTGATGCAAGTCCCTCTCACCCATCCGACGGTCTGCAGGTCACACTATTATATCCGCAGTCTGCGGAGTGACCACTGGCAATTCAGTCTCCGAGTCCCCTGCTGTGCTTTCAGGCGGAGAGTTCTCAGATCCACCCAGCTCTCGTCCAATGGAGACAGATGCGGTACTCCCCCTGTAATTCACCGCAGGCTCGGAGTCTCATTGGTCCACTGCACTCGCCACTTCGGCAGCTCTCCACCTACCCCGCTCTCCGCTACCAAAGAGTTATACTCAAGTCCAGGTGCTAAGAGCAGGGTATGGTTGTCTGTTCAGGGGGGTCAGGGTGCTACAATGGCTGCTCATCTGCCTGGGGTAGGCTGTGCCGCCATCTTGAAGTCAGGCTTCCTCAAGCCTCGCCTCACCTCTATTTCCAGGCCTCCTGCCCTCTCATAGATGGGCGCTCGCTGTCCTCCTGCTCCTGCACTCCACCCGGCCGTTCAGCAGGCTCATTCGGTGCGTTGGGCTCTCTTACCGGCAGAGGCTTCTATGATGAGGTGCGGCTGCCATTTTGCCCGCGACCCAGCCGGAGCGCGAATAGGGAGACCAAACGCCGGTTTCTACGTTCCCCGGCTCTCCAGCGCTTCAAAACTGTACCCAGATGGGCACCAGGGCTTCCGCCTCCAGCTATGGTGCCAGGGGCCCTCCCAGATGCTCAGGATAGATTGCTGTGGAGGGAGGTCACGGAGGAGCTTCAAGGTCCGCTACTCCCTCATCGGCGCCATGCCACGCCCCGTGCTAAGAGCTTGCTGAAGTGGCTGATGTTCATTTTCGGCTTGTTGCAGAGTCTTTTCCAAGGTCTCGATGATGCTGCTTCCCTGGGATAACAGTGGGCTTGTTTTCCCATGTTTGCCAATTTCGCCAGGCATCTAAATTTCAATATCATTCACTTTATTGGTCTTAATAACTTCTGGAATGATGCATTCTGCAAATATATCAATTGGTGCTGGCAGTACTGCTTTCAAACTGGTGAAGTATTGCTGATTGACTGTGGATAATCTTCAATATTCATCCATCACTACCATCATGTACTTGCCTGATTGTTGAGATTCAAGAAAATCAACTGCAACAATGTGCCAGATATTTTTCGATAATGAGGCCATTTTGAGCGGTGAAGGTTTGGGTGCCTCGTTGACCAGTTGACACTGCTGCCACTTCTGTTGTGTGTCTTCAGCCATCCGATCTAACACAGGGAAGTGCTGTCATAGTATCCCTCTTCCCTCGTGGTTCATCATGAGCTAGGTCTACAAACCACTGCCTAAGTGTTGCTGGGACTACAATCCTGTTATCTCTCAGTAGAATGCCTTATGTGGTTACCATCAATCCTTCCTTACCTTGTTGAAATTAGGTAAGGTCTTTGTGGTTCACCACTTTTGTGAGTGAGCTCCCTTCAAGGTTTCTTCACCGCACAATTCGTGTTCTTCTTGACCTCAGCCGGCAAGAGGTCTGTCTGCATGGCTTCTTTGATGATGTGTACTGGCATGGCCTTTGCTTGGCTCATTACAAAGTTGATGTATTCTTTGGATGATGATGCTTTCTTTTTCTTGGTTGTCAGTAGGTGTCGAAACTTGTAATCTGCCGGGTTGTTGTTTTCCCCCAGCTTGTGTACGATTGTTTTGAATTACTCCTGCAGGCAAATTTCCCACTGTTCAATTCACTGTGGCATTTAGCTCTGGGTTTTCCAAATATTGTGGTTAGTGCTTGATGGTCTGCCACTATGTTGAAATGCTTCCCATAGATGAAAATAGGAGTGTTCACACATCCACACTACTGCCAGGCTTTTTTATCAGCTGGTGAATACTGATGGTGGCATATTCCCTTATGTATAGGGTACAGTAGCTGTGTATCCTTAGGAATGACCGAGCGTTACTGACATCCTTGGGAGCTGGTGTGTCCTAGAGAGCTTTCACTTATTTGTTTTCCAATGTTAAATTTCCATAGAACTTCACCTGAGTTTTGTGAAATACACATTTGGCAGCAGTAAGGGTCAGATTGGCTTTCCCCAATGCACAGCACATTTGTTGTAGGGTTTGGTCATGGTTCCTAGTTGTGCTTCCAAATGCTAGGATGTCAGCACTGTAGCTTATCGATTTGGTAACCAGACTGATGTCTCTTTGTATTGTGAGTTCTTATGAAGTTCCAGTTGATGGTACCCTTTTTTAAATCTAGTTTGGAGAAGATTGCGCTCCATTGAGCGTTATCATGTCAGTCAGATGAGGTTCAAAGTGCTGTTCATGCTGAAAGTTAGGTTTTGGTAGCCTCATGTCGACACACACCTTCTGGGCTGCTCTTCCTTGCTGCTGCTGGAAATGAGACTCCTGGGGTCTGTGCCATAGATTGTTCAAAGATATCCGCCACTAACAGTTTTTCAAGCTCTTCTTAAACCACCTTTTGAAGATGGTAGGGTCTCATTTGGTGGACTTCAGCCACCGGTTTGACCTGCTTGCTTAAGTATAGCTTTTTTGTAAAGGCTTTTATTTTCCCGAGGCCTGTAAAGAGTTATGAGTGTTTATTCACTGTGAGTGACATATCATGGCTGTCTGTTTCAGTTGTTTAACGGTGGGTAGGCAGAGGAGACAGTCAGACCGGACCTGTCAATTATGTGTATTTCTGCTTCAACTGGACAGTCTTTGTACAAGTGAGCATCGTCATGAACTTCTTCTTAGCCATCAAGGTGTAAAATCATACCTTTGTCTGGTTTAATTTGGGCTTGGTTTTCATTTTGTTGTATTCCACAATGCAAATTTAGTTCAACAATGATCCACTGTCAAGTATGAAATGAGCAAGCGGATTTCGCATTACAAGTTGTAGACGTGGTTCTCTCATAGGGAATTTCCATTTATAGTCAGAAGCACTGAATAGTCCCGCCCATGTGCGGGGACTGCGGATCACTTCTTCATATATATCTTCTTAAGTTTAGAATTTTACCTTTCGTCTGGAAGACCTATAGAGACACTTAAAGAAAACAGATAATGCAGCCTATAGACATAGGCTACAATGGCCAACTTCTTCATAATGAGCTCAAAAAAGGCCAGAAGGAAGCATAAGTATAATTTTATGATGCCTTGGCAAACAGTGTAATCTCCCTCACAAACCCTTTTTTATGATAGAGAAGAAGGAGAAAAGGAAAGTGGAACCTCATAGGCTGCCATTATATGGTTAAAACTAAAGACTGTGCCTTTAAGAACCCAGAGACCACCAGCATCCCATCATGCTCAGCAGGTGATAGTTGCTTCAGTTCTTTTTTCCAGCTCCTGCTGACAGGACAATGGAGCATTGAGCTCGACCTTTTTATTAGGCTTTTTTTCTTCCAAATGTTCAGTAGAAATTAGCGACAACACCTTTATTCAATGCTTTTCATCTCTCCCTGTCTTTTTCTGTTGTTTTCTGACAGAAAAGTGAGGTATTTTGTCAAATAATATGCCTTCATTGTTTGACAAGTGCCCAAAATGTGGGAGGAAGAATGCCAAAACACACCCTCACAAGGTCTATATCATCTGTCTACCATCTTCTCACGTTCCTGGCACATCATCATTGCAGAATTTTTCGTGGTGCACCCTACGTGAAAGGGAGAAGATTTGCCGTCATGGGACTGAAGAGAGACAGCGCCAACAAACACAGCCTGAAGGTGGGACCGCACAGTGAGGAGAAGTTCAGTATTCCACAAGAGCTCTTTCTTCAACCTCTAGATGATGTGAGAGGTCTGAAAAGAGGTTTTCTGGCCAAAAACGACATCAGTTCCAGTCAACGTCGATGCACGGTACGGCTCCGACTTGTTCGCCATCAAGAACTGGATCGACGTTGAGGAAACAATGTTATTCGTCGTTGAGGGCACCCCAGTCAATGCAGAAAAGCCATACACCATAGACTCGCAGGCTGCTGTCGCTGTTGAGTAGTGCATCATAGTCAGGAAGGAGTGGCTCCACGTTGAGGCGTCGAGGGAGGTCAGAATTGAGGAGTGGAACAATGAAATCTCATAATGAAATCTCGATGTTGAAGAGTTTCTCGAAGTCGAGGACACAACAGGAGACAAGAAAGAAGAGAAGAAGAATATATTCTTCCCAGACTATTGAGTATTTGAGAGCGTATTTACCCTCTCTCATTCTGGTGCCATCATCTCTGTCCTCTCATCCTATGTCACCTGCTCCACTTCCGTCTCCTCCTCCACAATCACCAACACTGGCACTACCTCCTCCACCACAACCAGCCTTGCCTGCTCCACCAGTAGTGCCTCCCCCAGTAGCACCAGCTCCTCCTAGAGATTCAGCTCCCATAAATAGGTGGCGCTCTCAAATGCGCCATCGCTTTGCCCATCATTCTCAAGACATACAGATACTTCTTCCTCATCTACAAGAGGATATTCTTCAACTCTATCAGATTCTCCACTAGCCCGTATTTCCCCTGTGGATGATATCACAACCTTCCAAGAGGTTATAGTACGTGAAGCAGCCAAACTAAATATACAGATGTCGGTACCAACACCTCCCACATCTGTAACACTTAAAACTCTACCCCAACAAACAGCTTCAAGACCACTATTTCCACTGGTCCCTGGCCTTCTTGAACCTGCCATGTAGCTGCTTTTGACACCGGCCACTCTTAAGCCTGCTCTGTCGAGGCTGCAGAAGAAATACCGGCCTCCAGATCAAGACCCTTTTTTCCTCCGCTATGATCCCCCTCCAGATTCGGTAGTGATATTGGCGGCTAAGAAACACCATTCTATTTCTCCGTCATCATCTGCTCCCCGGATAAAGAGGGCAGGAAACTGGACTTGGCAGGCCACAAAGTATGCAGCACTGCTGCAACATCCATGAAAGCAGCCAGTGCAACAGTTATTTTGGGCAGATATGATAGAACCCTCTGGGACTCCATCCAGCCTTTTGCTGAGCATCTCCCAAGAGAAGATTTTTTCAGATCGTACACGAGGGGGTAATCGTGTCTAATCATTTGACTAGAGCTGCTGGGAATTCATCCCTTCAAGCTGCTCATGGTTATTGTCACAGAGTAACCTTAAGGAGACATGCATGACTCCGGTTGACATCCCTCAAGCCCAAGAGTCAGCAGCGCATCCTGAATCTTCCATTGTCAGGCTCCATGCTGTTTGGAAACCACGCTGATGACAAAATGACAAGGATGAAAAGCGAAATGAGCATTAAAATTGGTGGGTCTAAAGAGACCAGATGAACAAAGAAAATCCTTCAGCCCCAACTGGCATTGCTTTTATTCTCAGAAGGTTCAAACCCCTCAGTGGTACCAGGCAGATCTCAGTAGCAACAGCAGAAATCTTTCCAGCAACAGCGGAAACAAACAAGAGGACCATCAGCCTGCCCAGCGAGGTAAACAGGCAACAGCGTCCAAATCATGAGTCCTTTCTTCCCCTCTTCCGTTACCGACTCCGGTAAGGGGAAGCATTACTTATTATCTGGCAGTGTGGCAAAACATCACAAAAGAGCCAGGGTTCTGAATATTGTGCAAAATGGATATTGTCTCAGGTTCAACGGTCCACCACCGTCTATCCCTCCCAAACCATCCAGTTTCCATCTCACATTGCAAAATTTGGAGATCAACATCCTTATACACAAAAAAGTGGTGGAACCCGTTCCCGGCAGTCACCGGGCAACAGTAATCTATTCCAAGTACTTCCTGGTTAAAAAGGACAAAAACTAATTCAGACCCATTCTCGATCTCAAAACAACCAATAAATGGATTCGGTGAGAAAAGTTCCTTGATGCTGGCGTTACATCACTTCTTTCCCCAGTTACATCAGAGAGACTTGTTTTGCACCATCGACCTTCAGGATGCATATTTCCACATTCCAATCATCAGAAAGCATCGAAGGTTTTTAATGGTTTGTTGTGGGGCACGACCATTGTCAGTACACACTAATTTCATTTGGCCTAAAGTCAGCACCCAGAACATTCTCAAAGTGCATGGCATTAGTGGAAGCCCCTCTAAGAAAGCACCAAATCTTCATCTACCCATCCCAGATGATTGGCTCATAAAGGTGTCAACTGCTCAAGAAGCCCATCTTCATTTCAAATCGACCTGTTATCTCCTTCAACGGCTGGACCTTCATATCAACCACAACAAGTCCTCACCTACTCTGGTTCAGACTTTGCATTACTTGGGAGCCTCCATCAACACCAATCAGGCAAAAGTGTGACCTTCAGAGGAGAGATGCATATCAATCTTTCAGAAATGTCCCTCTTTCTTGAAGGCATCTAATACAACAGTGAGGGCAGTATTGGCTCTTCTCTGCTCAATGGCCTCCTCCATCTTCTTCACTGCAAATGTTCGCCTCCACATGTGGCCTCTCAAGAATATCAAGAGAATCAGTGGGACCAACCAGTGGTAACTGGAATGACAGGATCAGGCTGTCCCTTAATGCAAAACAGTCCTTGAAATGGTGGTGCTCTCCAACCAATCTCCTGCAAGGCATGCCTTTTTACCAACAGGTCCCCTCTCAGACCGTAGTGACGGATGCATCACTACTAGGATGGGGAGCCCACAGGGATCACATACAGATTCAGGGTACATGATCTCAGAGAGAGATGACTTACCACATCAATCTCCTAGAGCTCCGTGCAGTTCACCTAGCACTCAAAGCCTTTCACCCATCTATTACGACCAACACCCTGCTTGTTAAGACGGACAGTACCACCACCATGTACTATCCCAATAGGCAGGGGGATGAGGTCCAAAGCCCTGTCACTCAAGGCCCAGGTGATCTGGAGGTGGCTCTTGGCCAGGAACCTAAAGATCACGGCAACTCACCTACCAGGTGTTCATAATGTGCAAGCAGATGCACTCAGCAGAGTGCTAGAAGAAAACCATGAGTGTGTCTTGCACAATGATATCGTACAAAGTATTTTCCAAATGTGGGGCACACCAACCATCGACTTGTTTGCCACAGTGGAAAACAATAAATGCCAAGGCTTTGCCTCAAAGTGCTACCATTCAGGGACTCTGGGGAATGCCCTATGGATAGACTGGTCCGACAAGTTTCCTTACGCCTTTCCACCGAGTCCCCTGATCCCTGCAGCACTAATCAAACTATCCCAACCGAAAGTAAAGATGATACTCATAGCGGCCACGTCAATGGTGGTTCACGGACCTGCTTCACTGGTCATTGTGTCCTAATCTCAAGCTGCCATGCAGACCAGACCATACCTCCTAACCAAATTCAAAGGCCAGATGGTTCACCCCAATCTCTCCTCCCTGAATTTGGCTGCATGACTCCTCAGCTAGTGCAGTACTGACATTTGAACCTGCCGCAAGAATGTATGGAGCTTCTCAGAGAGGCTAAGCGGCCTTCCACTCGTTCCGCTTATGCCTTCAAGTAGAAGAGATTTTGCATTTGGTGTTTCTCCAAGAATGTGAACCCTACTACTTGCCAAGAAAATGTTATTCTTTCATACCTATTACACCTGGCTAAATCTGGCTTGCAATTCTTTTCTCTAATGTTTCACCTGGCAGCTCTTACTGCCTACAGAAAATGTCCTTCACAAACTCCCTGTCCTCAAGGAATTTTTAGAAGGGTTGAAGAAGGTGTATCTTCCCATTAGATGCCCCTCTACTCCTTGGGAACTCAAGATAGTATTTCCACGTCTTATGCAGGATCCATTTGAACCTAAACGTAAAGCCTTCCTGCAACACATTACTTGGAAAACAGCTTTCCAAGCACTATGTTCTCACAAACCATACACAGTATTCTACTCTAACAAAGTGGTCATGCAAACTCATCCAAAATTCCTCCCGAAGCTTATTTCAGACTTCCATGTCAACCAGACCATCTCTTTACCTACATTCTTTCAGAATTCCTCAACTCCAACTGAAAGAACTCTTCACTCCCTGGATGTGAGGAGAGTTCTAAAATTGTACATCGATATAAAAAAATGACATTTGCAGGTCTGACCAATTGTTTATCAACTATGGTTAGCCACTTCCAAACATTCCTATTGTGCAATTAAAAAGGCTCAATAATACAAAAAGGGTCTGTAGGTCTATGTGTTGAACAAGGTCAACAAAGAGATAGATGTAAATGTAAAGCGTGAGAGAGAGACCTTAGAGTGCTAATTGGTTGTAAAGGATTTCCATCAATAACCAGTGATTGGTAGGTGTCATCATCTGGATATCCAACCTTCCCACCACAATAAACCACTCCAACCAGGAGTATTATGTGTGGTATCGGTGTCAACCAGAGCACTTGGATAAAGCCCGGTAAGGGGAAGAAAAGAAGACAGAGAAGTCACTGGCTTAGGCAGGATGTGCAGGTATATACCGAGAAATGATATATGAACAGTGCAGTGCAAAAAAGTGAAAATGTTAAAAAAGGATTTAGAGGAAGAAGGTAGTTTAATACAAGATATTCCTACTAATCCTTAGTTAAAAATGGTGCAGAAACAGCTTTTAACAAATATGCTGTATGACAATATGGTCAACATGTTTCAGCCTGCTTGACCCCATGGTCAAATGGCTTTCGTCAGGACCTTGTAATCTATTAATTGCTACTGCAACAATGAAGTGTGAAAAAGAACAATAAGTGTATAAAATACAACCTTTTGTGGTGTATAACTTCTTCGAGCACTCAGTATATATGAATTTATCTGGTTAGCACGAGAAGTAAGCCTCACCTCACCCGGAACTGACTCAGGTTTAGAGGAGGCCCCGCCCTCTCCGTCGGTACCTCGGAGTAGGTCTGAGCCGTATGGGATATTGTCATACAGCCTATTTGTTAAAAGCTGTTTCTGCACCATTTTTAACTAAGGATTAGTAGGAATATCTTGTATTAAACTACCTTCTTCCTCTAAATCCTTTTTTAACATTTTCACTTTTTTGCACTGCACTGTTCATATATCATTTTTCGGTATATACCTGCACATCCTGCCTAAGCCAGTGACTTCGCTGTCTTCTTTTCTTCCCCTTCCCGGGCTTTATCCAAGTGCTCTGGTTGACACCGATACCACACATAATACTCCTGGTTGGAGTGGTTTATTGTGGTGGGAAGGTTGGATATCCAGATGATGACACCTACCAATCACTGGTTATTGATGGAAATCCTTTACAACCAATTAGCACTCTAAGGTCTCTCTCTCACGCTTTACATTTACATCTATCTCTTTGTTGACCTTGTTCAACACATAGACCTACAGACCCTTTTTGTATTATTGATTACTGAATAGGAGATTGAGTCTGTCTAGGTCTTTAAACATTCCCTTGGACCCTTCCTCATTTGTGTTTTGTTTTCAATTAAAAAGGCTAACAAAACTCTGTTAGCTAAACCCAAAGCACACCCCACTAGAGGTAAAGCGGCGACTGCTGCTTTATTAAGGAATATAGCAATTCCAGATATTTTCATAGCTGCTATGTGGAGGTCTATTCATACATTCACCAAGTAATAATGCCTAGACTTTGATGCTAGAGCAGATGCCCAAGTAGGACAGGCTTCCCTCAGAAATGTATTCCTTGAAGCTACTGTAGTGGATTCTCTGTCCTCCCCACCACTCTTAGTAGGGATGGGCTTGCTACTCTATTCAGTGCTTATGACTGTAAATGGAAATTTCCTACAAGAGAAGGAATAGTTTCTTACCTGTAACTCCAGTTCTCTCATAGGAGAATTTCCATTATCGCATTAATCAAGCCTCCCATCTCCCCAGTGGAGTGGAGAGAGGTAACTATAGGATCTGCATATCATCATGCATTACCTTAAAAAATAATTGAACAACTGCCACCTGCTGAGCATGATGGGATACTGATGGTCTCTGAGTTCTTAAAAGCACAGTCTTTAGTTTTCACCATAATGGCTACACTGTCTTTTTCTCATTCTTCTCTATCATAAAAAGGGTTTGTGAGGGAGATTTACAATGTTTGCTAAGGCATCATAAAATTACACATATGCTTCATTCTGGCCCTTTTTTGAGCTCATTATAAAGAAGTGTCCCATTGTAGCCTATGTCCATAGGCTTCATTATCTGTTTTCTTTATTAAGTGTCTCTGCAGCCTTCCCAAAGAAAGGCGGAAATCTACACTTAAGAAGATATATATTGAAGAAGTGCTCCGGGGTCCCGGCACGTGGGTGGGACTTTTCAATGCTTATAACTATAATGGAAATTCCCCTACGAGGTACCTGGAGTTACAGGTGAGAAACTATTCCATATTTCTTTCTTGCTATCACTGTGCGCAACCATGAACAGATACTTAGGGGTCCATTAGGATGTAGGGCAGTGGCACCACCGTGGCGCTGGCAGTGTGGAAAAATGCCTTTTTCCGCCCGCCAGCAGCGGACATCACGCCCGCCATATTAGTATGGGCAAACATAGGCCGATTCCCGCACGCCGCGGTGCGACGCGCACCACCAACTAAGTGCACCCGCCACTGCGGCAGTGGGTGCCAATGGAGACTCACCGCCGTGCGGAATGACGTCCGCCCTGCTCCATAATTTAGGATAACTCAAGCAAGCAGACTCACCGCAGCGGAGACACCGCCCAACCAGAGACGGCGGAAGCTCGACAGCGGAGCCCGAAACCAGAGTTCCGATCACGACCGCCATGGGCCCAGCTCTACACGTCTTTCCGGTGCTGTACCTGCTACATCACCAGGAACTCATGGACTGCCGCGGACGCCGCCGCAGGTATGCAACAACACAAACACAACACATAACACACGGCCTAACACAGGGTCCAAATCCACATCAGACACCCTATGGGGGTCAGGGACACATCCACAAGAGCACCCACACATCACCCACCTGCCACAAAGTCACCCCGCCGGATCCTGGACACACAGCTACCGCCACCATGCAGTAATGTCCCGGTCACGTCACCGCAGCGGCGAACACAAGCGCACAATGCAGAAGGCAGGGCCAGCGCCAGGCATGGGCAGGGCACAAAGACCACAGGGTCACACCCCCTCCCACCACACGCTAGCACAACCCATGAAGGCACATGCCATGTGCCCCTCCTGTGCACCCCATGCACAACAACAAGCCAGGGCAATACACACCCTGCACCACACAACAAACAATCAAGGAGACACACACTGCAGGAGTGGCTGCACAGGAACACACAGCACAGGGCCAGGGAAACACACACAACACCACACTCAGGGAAATATAAATGAGGACAAGCAACAAATGAACACATACAAGGAATTAACATCCAAATGGACACACAGCCTGCACAGTCACACATACATACCACAGACTGACACACACACACATACACACCCCACATGCCAACAGCAATGGAGCACAACAAATAGGGAAACCAAAGTGGGTTGCACACAAATAGTGTGCCATGGAGACACACAACAAGCATGTGTACATCACATCAACACAAGGAACAGAGCACAACACCCTCACACCATCAAAGCACACATGGCTGGCACAGTCAGTGAACTCAAACCACAGACAGCTCAGTGCAACAACACAGGGAGACAGCAAGGCAAACCACGTATAGGCACAAGGATGGAAGGAAGGCCCTGAACTCAAACTCTGAACAGCCACACATCCATAAAACTACCCCACAGGAGCACACCAGCAGCACTACACACAGGGCCCATCTACACACCTCAGGACTGACAAACACCAGTAAGAATCTACACACATACCCCCCCTCACACCAGCAGCACACAACACCAGCGCCAAACACACTGAAGGCTGGCAATACTTGACAGTCAATACACACACAAACAACCACACACCCTGGGCTCAGCCACAGACATCACATACACACACAGGTGTGCCACCACAAATGTGGAAACAAATACAACAGACAAACACATAACCCAACAGAAACACACACAGAGCCACAACAACAACAACAGACTTGCCCTGTGCAGCTAAACTGGGGAAAGGCAATGGGAGCACAGACACAACAGGAGGGCACAACCTCATCACTCAGGAACAATGCACAGACAACATACCACAACACACACAAGAAGTGCACCATCACAGAACAAACAACACAGCCACAGCAAACAAACAACAGATGCATAGGCAGAACAATCACATAGCAAACACAGCAGGACATCAGCGGATGCACACCAGGCAATCACAAGGCAACATATACACACAGCACTGCATGTACAACAAGCGGTGTGTGCACACCAAGCATACCAGACACACACAGACATCAGTGACAGAACAGCAACACACACAACACCATACAGCCGTGCACAAAGACAACAGCAAACCCAGGAAGTGAAGCAAAAATACACAAAAAACCACACACATACATACAACACAACACCCAATAGATGCACAAGTCTGGGACGCAAAGGTGGAAACAACTTGACCACAGGACTGGGCAGCACACACAGTTGAACTGCATAGGAGCAACCATGACAAACAGCACCAGAACATCACACATGACCCATTGGGGAAAAGCCCTGAGTGACACATTGACCCTGGACAAAGAACTGCACCACAAAGCACAGTGGCACAAATGAAGTCATGGGGAGGCACACACACATACAAACCAAGGGGACACCTCACACCAAAGTGAACTGCATGTCAGTAGGGGACATGGCAGGAGTGTACCATACACAAAGAGAAGGGGTGCAGACCCACAATGGGTAGGCAGCTGAATGCATATATAGGGGAGGGCATGACAACACACACAACATGCCACACTGGTGGCAAGTAGGCACCATGTGACAGCAAGACATGAGAAAACACAACCACAATGGCATTGTGGAGCAGCAGGTCTGCACAGTCCCCACAAACAGCAACAACACAACACTGACTTGCCAGTAACACTCTCTGGATACTCACAAGTGACAACAACAAGTAGGAGTCAGACAGACCTGCAAGGACACACCAACACACTGCACAGTGCACAACATACAACTCACACATGGGCATACAACCACATCCACAGGGATGAACAATCAAAACAACAGGCACACAACTCCCGGGTGACACATGTGTGTAGTTGACATTGCAGACACAAACTCACCCCTTCACACCGCACTACCTGGCCATCCAAGAGCACAAATGGAAAATAAGCCATGGGACTAGGGTGACTGGCCATCACAAAATGACCACACACTGTGAGAAGTTGGCCTGGTATATGCTGATCACTAGTTAAAGTGGCCACCTTGCACCAGTACAATTCGACTCTTATGGTAGATAGGTTTAAGACAACCCTCTTAAGAAAGCTATCCTAGTGGTAGCTGTGGAGAGCAGCCTTCAGGCTAAGTCTTTAGAGGAATGTAAAGCAGCTTGTTTTACCTTATAATCTCTTGAATTACTAACTGAAAGGACACCACACAGGTATATATATAAAATATATATGTATTTATTACTAGACACACTCTACTAATCTCTTTATGAGATTAGAAGTCAAGGACATATGCACAAATCAACATTTCACAACAAGTTAAGCACAAATATGGCTGGGGCCCTAGGGGCGTACCAGACCATATACTAAAAAAGTGACTTAGGAATATCGACTTGCGAGGGGACAAGGCCTAGGGCCTTCAGAAGCGCTGGGGCCTCACTAATCCACCTAAGGCAGGTAAGTAGAGGACCCACGGGAGACGCATGCAGTGTGAGAACACAGCTGCGGATCCCAATTGACTTCAATGGAGCAAGTCGCGGTTGGAATTTTAAAGTTTTAGGATACTTCGGGAGAGTCTACAAGCAAGTCACTTACAGGGTAAGTAGTTCTAGAGCCAACACCCACAGGAGCACCGTAGTGCTGGAGTTACCTCACCCAGGGAAGCCGGGTGGATAGGTGTCTTTTGGTGTCGGGTAACGGCGTCGTTTTCAATGGGAGCCAAAGAAGACTTGCTGCTTGTGAAGACAGGAGAAGTGTCCGGAGGAATCCAAGTCTGGATTCAGAAGAAAGAAGACCTGAAAGCAGAGGGGACAGTGTTCAAAGTCACTTGGCAGGGACCCGGAGCAAGGAAGCTGGATGCCCACAGTCGTCTGGTGATTTCAGGTGATCACGGGTGTCTTGACTCTTCATCCACAAGGTCCAGGAGGCATCGATGATGACCCGGAGCTTGATTCAGTGTGTCCCGCGAAGTCTGCAGCTTACTGAGGTGTCGGCGACCAGATTGGAGCCAACAAGCCTTGGCAACAGCAAGTCTCGTGTAAAGTGTAAAAAGTCAGCGGTGCAGACCAGCAAGGTCTGAGGGACTCACCCAGCAAGGGTAAGTCAGGGCAGGCCTGGAGCAACCAGGTGAGCCCTTTAGTTTTGTAGAAAAGGCTTCTGGGGACCCACAAGCCAGCCGGCAAGGGATCGCGAAGACGCCTTGGGAGGATTCACTCACCAGGAGCCCACGGGCACTCGGAACGAGGTGGGCCTCTGATCTTTGGAGGTAATCTTGCTGGAGGACTTGGACCACAAGTGGTCCAATGCACAAGTTCGTAGAACGTCGTGAAGGGGTTGCACTCGAAAATAGTGCCCGGTACCCAGGTATTGCAGTTCCTCATCACTCGTGGGGTCCACTTGCCTCAGCGTCGCTGGGGACTCACGATGGCCTTGGAGAAGTCAGGAAATCCACTTCCGAGGCTGCAGGGACTTCGGACTCCGGCGGGAGTGGGAAAGTTTGCGACCGTTGATTCAATGTTTTGGTGCCTGCCAAGCAGGGGAGTCACTCCTTGACTCCAAGGGAGAGTCTTCAGTCTTCCAGAGGTAGTGGAACGTTGAAGGTCCAGGATTCTTCTTCAGAGCGTCGTCCAGGGATATCTAGTTTGCAATGGCAAGGGTTCCCTAACTTATACTACAAGGAAGAGAGGGACTGGCTCTATGACCCCACCTATGGGAGGGTTAGGGGAGTGGGTGGCTACACCCACTTCACTTTGTCCAGTTTCGCGTCAGAGCAGGGGCTGGTAGCCCCTGAACAGGTTTGAGCTGGCATATGCACAGAGGAGCCTACTGCTCCCCCAGTGCAGGACTTCAAAGCACTCTAGGAGTGCACCCACCCATCCCCAATACACTAAACCCTGTCTGGGAGGTGACCACACCTCCCTGTGACAGGATGCCTATTGTTGGGCCTCCTCCACTGCGAGTTTCGGTCAGCAGCAGGAGGGCAGCCCAGTGTCTGTGTCTGGTGGCATCTATTTTATGATGTACAAAAGGGGGTGGTGATGGACGGAGCATCAGAACCAATCAAACACTCACACCCAGTCAACAGATCTGGGTTTGATCCATCACCGTTCTTTAGCCCACTCTGCCACCCCAGTTCAGACATGGCCATATGCAAATCAGTCTGACCCTGTGCCTCATGGGAACAGTCCAGCCCGAACTGCCAAGCCATGCCTTCCCTGGACCGGAAACAAGCTTCCTAGGACCGGTTTCTGGCATTTCAGCCGTCTTCAGCCAGGCTTGCTTGAATCCAGTGGCAAAGTGAGCAAGGGACTCACGTCTGAGCATACCCTGCCAACTTATGGCGAACAAAGCGGTACAAAAGGAGGTGGTGATGGACAGAGCATCAGAACCAATCAAACACTCACACCCAGTCAACAGATCTGGGTTTGATCCATCACCGTTCTTTAGCCCACTCTGCCACCCCAGTTCAGACATGGCCATATGCAAATCAGTCTGACCCTGTGCCTCATGGGAACAGTCCAGCCCGAACTGCCAAGCCATGCCTTCCCTGGACCGGAAACAAGCTTCCTAGGACCGGTTTCTGGCATTTCAGCCGTCTTCAGCCAGGCTTGTTTGAATCCAGTGGCAAAGTGAGCAAGGGACTCACGTCTGAGCATACCCTGCCAACTTATGGCGAACAAAGCGGTACAAAAGGGGGTGGTGATGGACAGAGCATCAGAACCAATCAAACACTCACACCCAGTCAACAGATCTGGGTTTGATCCATCACCGTTCTTTAGCCCACTCTGCCACCCCAGTTCAGACATGGCCATATGCAAATCAGTCTGACCCTGTGCCTCATGGGAACAGTCCAGCCCGAACTGCCAAGCCATGCCTTCCCTGGACCGGAAACAAGCTTCCTAGGACCGGCTTCTGGCATTTCAGCCGTCTTCAGCCAGGCTTGCTTGAATCCAGTGGCAAAGTGAGCAAGGGACTCACGTCTGAGCATACCCTGCCAACTTATGGCGAACAAAGCGGTACAAAAGGGGGTGGTGATAGACGGAGCATCAGAACCAATCAAACACTCACACCCAGTCAACAGATCTGGGTTTGATCCATCACCGTTCTTTAGCCCACTCTGCCACCCCAGTTCAGACATGGCCATATGCAAATCAGTCTGACCCTGTGCCTCATGGGAACAGTCCAGCCCGAACTGGGTGGCAGAGTGGGCTAAAGAACGGTGATGGATCAAACCCAGATCTGTTGACTGGGTGTGAGTGTTTGATTGGTTCTGATGCTCCATCCATCACCACCCCCTTTTGTACCGCTTTGTTCGCCATAAGTTGGCAGGGTATGCTCAGACGTGAGTCCCTTGCTCACTTTGCCACTGGATTCAAGCAAGCCTGGCTGAAGACGGCTGAGTGGGCTAAAGACCGGTGATGGATTAAACCCAGATCAGTTGACTGGGGGTGAGTGCTTGCAATGTTCAACACTCCGTCCATCATTTTCTTTGGTTTTTGCTTTGTTCGCCATAAGTTGGCAGGGTATGCTCAGACGTGAGTTCCTTGCTCACTTTGCCACTGGATTCAAGCAAGCCTGGCTGAAGACGGCTGAAATGCCAGAAACCGGTCCTAGGAAGCTTGTTTCCGGTCCAGGGAAGACATGGCATGCAGTTCGGGCTGGACTGTTCCCATGAGGCACAGGGTCAGACTGATTTGCATATGGCCATGTCTGAACTGGGGTGGCAGAGTGGGCTAAAGAACGGTGATGGATTAAACCCAGATCAGTTGACTGGGGGTGAGTGCTTGCCATGTTCAACACTCCGTCCGTCATTTTCTTTGGTTTTTGCTTTGTTCGCCATAAGTTGGCAGGGTATGCTCAGACGTGAGTCCCTTGCTCACTTTGCCACTGGATTCAAGCAAGCCTGGCTGAAGACGGCTGAAATGCCAGAAACCGGTCCTAGGAAGCTTGTTTCCGGTCCAGGGAAGACATTGCTTGGCAGTTCGGGCTGGACTGTTCCCATGAGGCACAGGGTCAGACTGATTTGCATATGGCCATGTCTGAACTGGGGTGGCAGAGTGGGTAAAGAACGGTGATGGATTAAACCCAGATCAGTTGACTGGGGGTGAGTGCTTGCAATGTTCAACACTCCGTCCATCATTTTCTTTTGTTTTTGCTTTGTTCGCCATAAGTTGGCAGGGTATGCTCAGACGTGAGTCCCTTGCTCACTTTGCCACTGGATTCAAGCAAACCTGGCTAAAGACGGCTGAAATGCCAGAAACCGGTCCTAGGAAGCTTGGTTCCGGTCCAGGGAAGACATGGCTTGGCAGTTCGGGCTGGACTGTTCCCATGAGGCACAGGGTCAGACTGATTTGCATATGGCCATGTCTGAACTGGGGTGGCAGAGTGGGCTAAAGAACAGTGATGGATTAAACCCAGATCAGTTTACTGGGGGTGAGTGCTTGCAATGTTCAACACTCCGTCCATCATTTTCTTTGGTTTTTGCTTTGTTCGCCATAAGTTGGCAGGGTATGCTCAGACGTGAGTCCCTTGCTCACTTTGCCACTGGATTCAAGCAAGCCTGGCTGAAGACGGCTGAAATGCCAGAAACTGGTCTTAGGAAGCTTGTTTCCGGTCCAGGGAAGACATGGCTTGGCAGTTCGGGCTGGACTGTTCCCATGAGGCACAGGGTCAGACTGATTTGCATATGGCCATGTCTGAACTGGGGTGGCAGAGTGGGCTAAAGAACGGTGATGGTTTAAACCCAGATCAGTTGACTGGGGGTGAGTGCTTGCAATGTTCAACACTCCGTCCATCATTTTCTTTGGTTTTTGATCTATTTTATGATGCCAGGGCTCTTCAGGATTCTACCGTGTTTCCACAATGGGTACATGTCTATCCCTCTAGAAGGGTGGGATCATACTCCCACACCAGTTACTGGTGTGGGGGTATGATTCCAAAGCGTTTGACACCAAACACAACATGTTTTGATGCAGCCATCCCAGAGTTAGCTTTTACCACAAGGTTATAATGCACTTAAGAGTATATAGTTTAACTGCATCCACAAGCAGCCACAGAGAATGGACTCTGAGAGCTGCAGAGGGGCCCTGCTCAGGCAGAGGCACCCCCTCACATGGAAACCAAGCACCCTGCCCTCAGGATTGAGAGGGCCTGCCTTAGGGGTGACTGATAGGTTTATATGTGTGTGTAGGTAGAGATATAGTGAACCTATATCTCAGTGAGGAGTGCTAACACTACCTCACCCAGGCTGCAGTAGCAGGCCTGTTGTGTCAGATTTAGTCTGCTTCCCAGGGGTGGCATAATACATGCTTCAGCCCCTGGTAGGCCTGTGAAGTACCTATGCCCTTGGTACCTAAGGTACCATATACTAGGGGCTCATAAGGTACCACAGTATCCAATCACTAGTGCATCTAATATGTACTCCAAGGGGCAGATTTACAATAACTGGCGCATCCCTGCATATCAACAGGGATGCGCCAGTTATTGTGCGTCACGACTCCGCCACCATGGATGCGCCGCATTTACAATGCGGTGCACCATGGGGCAAAAACAGACAGATGCGTGACGCATCTGTGCCGGAAATGCAGCGTATGGCTGGAGTTGTGTCGCAAGCGTGACGCAGCTCCAGCGCGGCTCTGGGGTGCCCTATCTTCACAATGCTGCATCAATCCTTACGCCTGCTTCAAGCAGGCGCAGGGTTTTGACGCAGCAGGGGCTCAAAAGTGACTGAGTGAAATCTTGTAGATTTCACTCAGCCACTTTTAGGAGGCGTTCCTGCGTCGGGACGCCCCCCCTTCACAGGAACGCCTACTTCTGGTGCAGGGCTTTACAACGTGACGCATCTCCCAGATGCGTCACATTGTAAATACCCCGCAGCATGGCGCTGGTTTTGCGCCGCTGCTGCGCCACAAAAGTGACGCAACGGCGGCGTAAAAGAGGTGCAAGGGGCTTGTAAATCTGCCCCCAAGTTGTTTAGAGAGAACAGAGAGGCTAGGGCCCTGATTAGCAGGGTCCCAGCCAGACTATAGCCAGAAACCAGTATAAACATCAGAAAAAAAAAGTGGGGGCAACATAAGGTGCAGATCCTACTCTCCTACACACACGTACACCACTGGGCACACATAAAGGAAGAACACACATACATGATTACCCTGGACAGCCTGCCTGCAATACTGTGTGCAGAAATCCACTCTGTGCTGGCAGTGACCCCCCTCTGACATGTGTACAATAGAGCCAACATGAACCAATCAAGTAAATGACTACTGCTAACCATTCGAAATTGACACCATTGCCACCACAAATATCTGGGTCAAAAAGAAACGAAGACCCTGTCACCCCTAAAAAAAAGAGAGTAAGTGAGCCCAAACATTGACCATGTTGAAGTGCCACACAGGCCATGTGGCACAGTAAACCATTTACACACAGCAAAATAACTTTATTCAGTAAGGACACTGACAAAAAAGACAACAAGAGCAATTGTCTTTATTCACATATTGCACAGATAGTTACCATGAGAAGAGAAGAGCAAAGCACAAGATGCAGAGCATGTCCATGAGTAGCTGCACAGGCAGGGGGCACACAGCAAAGAGCGACAAGGCCAGTGGCCAGGACAAAGTGTAGACTGAGTCCATGAGAAGCTGCACAGGCAGGGGGCACACAGCAGTGAATGACAAGGCCAGTGGGCAGGACAAAGTGCAGACTGAGTCCATGAGAAGCTGCACAGGGAAGGGTCCAACACAGCAAAGAACACCAAGGCCAGTGGGCAGGACAAAGTGCAGACTGAGCCCATGAGAAGCAGCACAGGGAATGTGTGCGACTGTACCTTTCCATGGTCAGCAACACAGTCAGGGGGCAACAATGTGCAGTACAGGGCCACCTGTGTGAGAGGCAGGTGTGTGAGGGTGACTAACACTCAGACTTGGCTGTCAGGCAGACTGGGAGCTGGCTGTGCCTCGGGGACTGTCGGGGCACTTGACGGGGGAGAGAGCGGAACAGCTGAGGTAGAGCTATCAGTGGCTTGGCAAGCCGGAGGGCTGCTTAGACCAGGTGGTGTAGTGGCACGTGGAGGTGAAGTCATGCAGACAGGAGACAGTGTGGCTGGGAGATTGTGGAGGGGTGCCCTTCCACTTATTGGGGATCCTAAATGGCTTGCCTGACGTTGGATCAATGAGAAGTGGTGTGGGCACAACAGGCACACTCACCACCACTGCTGCAGCAGGTGCAGGCGCTGGCTGCCCCTCTGGTGATGTGCTGGACCCAGCGGAACACTTTGCCTTGCTTCGCCTCTGCCCCTCTTTCCCTGTTTACTAGGTGTTACCCCTACAGTGCCCTCCGGCCCCTGCTTCACTGGGCTTGGAATGGGAGTCGAGGTGGTTGGTGATACTGCCTTGGAGCCCTTCCTAGGTGTACCCTTGGCATGCACCACCTCCTTGGTGGGCACAGACACTGTACGATTATCTTTGCGCGATGCTTTAGGGGCAGGAGAGTCCTTGGATGGGGATGCCACTGAGGCATGTGTGCCTGAGGTCTGCTGCTTTGCTATTTGTCCACTGGTGTCGCCTGACGGGCTTTCCTCCTTGCGCTCTGGGGTGCCTTTGGTCTTCTGTGGGGATGGTGTATGCGCCCGGGACCATTTGGGTTGCTACTGCTGTGTGCTCCGTGTGCTGTATCATGACTTTGATGTCTGTGGACCGTGGTCACTATCGTCAGACGTGGCCACTGCCAGGGGGGTGGGCAAAGGGACTGGAGCTGGACTGTGAGTATGTGCCTGTTGCAGGACAGACTTCACTGTTGATGACAAAACCTGGACTGTCCGGTGCAGCCCACCCACGTCGGAATGTATGCCCTCCATGAAAGCAACCACCTGGGCCAATTTCTTGTTGTGGTCAATGAAGGCATTGAGGAGAGCTGTCTGGCCTACACACAGCTGGCGCAAAAGGTCCACAGACTCAGCACTAATGGCAGCAGGGGGGTCAGGGGCAGGGTCAGCGGTGCCAGGGGTGAAGGACACGCTTCCCCTCTTACTGAGGCGGACACGGGCAGCACCAGAGGAAGTGGCTGGGAGGGTGGGCAATGGCTGCTGTGTGGTGGAAGTCGATGCAGAGTCCCCGTTCCCTGTGGCCTCCAACATGGATGCATCCCCGCTGGCATCGGATGATGTGGTGCTTTGCGTCTCAGGCTGGGACTCCTCCAGCAGACTCCTGTCCCCCTCTGAGGCGCTGGTGACATCTGTGTCACTGGGCTCCTGGGCAGCTGTGGTGCTAGTTTCACCCCCACTGGGGTCCGTCTCCTGTCCCTCCGTGACCACAGGAGATGCTGCATGAGAGAGAGAGAGATGTAGGGTCAGGTCAGTGACAGCAACAGAACAAACATATGCAAGCAAAGCATTACAAAAGATGACCACATCTACATGTTGCACACCACCCTGTGCAATCACATCGTGCCAACTCACTATATAGACTCAAGCAGTACGTGGAAACTGGACACTCAGGCATGAGTGAGCCATGTGATGACCACACAGCACAACACCCTGCTTATGGCTCTGTTCAACCAGACACACAACTAGCTCTGAGCACACCTAGGGACATGATGGGGGCACACTACTTGTTGCCAATGGCAGATCTGGATGGAACAGGAGGGGACAACACAGACCCAGACTACAACATGACAGTCCACAATGGACATTAGCCCATGCCACCATCCAAATGTTACTGTGGGGACAATAGAATGGTGCACATTGCTGTCAGATGTGTAGGCCTCCCCAATCTGGGTGCATGCAATGGACGCATTGATGTACGCACAGTCAGATTGGGCACACTGCCGTTCCCTCCCATAGGATTCCCAAGACTACACCAATGCAGAAGAAACCTGAAGAGCACAACTCAGAATGTAATGTGAAGGCACAGCGTCCAAATCACCTTTGTAAGTACAGGTAGGGCAAATGCATGCCACAGGCACCCAGGCCAGCAGCCACTTACATGCCACAGCATCACACTACCAACATCACAGAGTCCAGCGCTGGCACAGGCTCTGTACACATGCAGCCACTCCCAGCCAAAGTCACACTCCCCAAATGCTCATCCCTGGCTTGCTGCTGATGCTCCTTCAAACGTGCATCCAGCTCAGGCTGTGTCACCACCAAGATGCGCCCCAATAGTGGTGTCATACTGCGCCGTGCCAGATGCCCAGTGCGAGGAAGCAGCCCTAAGGTCGTCTCCGCCACATTCTTTGCCAGCCGGCTGATGTTGTCCCATCTCTTGTGGCAGTGGGTGCGCCGTCGGTTTGAGACCCCCAGAGCTCGCACCTTCGCTGCAATGGCCCTCCACACGGCCTTACGCTGGTCAGTGACACAGTGCCATGTACCGACATCTATCAGTATAACAGCAAGATACAAAATCATCACATATCCAATTAAATTGGCAATCAGAGACTATAGTACAGCTCACATGGGACACCTGCATGGGGAAAGCTGATGTTAAAGCATGCAGGTGTGAGGGGGAACACAGTCCCTGCACATCTCACACACATGCAGGATGCCAGCACTGAAACACCCATGTAGCCTGCCCACACTCCAGTCCATTGTTGGCTTGAGCAACACATACATCACATGGCAACCTGTGTTTGGGGGCGGACTCACTGTGTCCAAGACTGCGCAGCCATCAATGTCCCTGTCCTGTGAATAGATGAATGTGTCATGGTGGTCAAATTGAGGGATATGTTCACACAAATACAAAATGCTATTCACAAGGGCAGTTGTGTGCAAAATACAGTGCTGAGATGGCCCGTAGCTGGAGTGCAATGTTAAAAAAAGACTGATGTCCTACTCTGTAAGTTGAGTGAGGTGTCCTTGTCTTTGTAGGTGGGGACTGTGCAGGCCAACTGGGCTCACACTGAGATGGACTACAGGGGCACACACAGCCATCCAATTAAGCAATCACTGTCCTGACTACAGAATGAACAACCTTCTGTGTCACTGTATGTCTGGCAACACAACACAGGTCACTCATACATACATGTGCAGGGAGGGAAAGCTGTGGCATTGGGTACACACACCCTCCCACTGGAGACAGCATGTCAGGCAGTGCATGACACTACCAGGCACATACTGCATCAGTCCAACTACATGTGTGGCCCCCCTGCCCTACCCCACCATTGTTGAAGACTTACCATGACATTTGGGGCACCATATAGCCTTGGGTACTGTGTGAGCACCTCGTCCATCAGGACCTCCAGCTCCTCGCTCGTGAAGGGACTGGCACGGATCTTCTCTGTCCTTGCCATCACTGTGGATATGAGACAACAGCGGCGGAATTGGGTGGTGAGGGTTCTCAGGTAGCACTCTCTGGAGGCAGTAGCAAGTGAGGGTTCTCAGGCAGCAGTCCCTGGAGGCAGCAGCAGGTGAGGGTGCTCAGGCAGCAGTCCCTGGAGTCAGCAGCAGGTGAGGGGTCTCAGGCAGCAGACTCATGGAGCAGTGAAAATGTGAGGCTCACTCCCACACATATATAGCCCCCTGGGGTTGTTTCAAAAGTGCCAAGCTGCAGCAATTGGTGGTCCAGTTCTGCTTCTTTCAAATGCATCCAATGACCACCTCTGCGGTGGTGGAGCACGCCTACCGCGACCTTCAAAATTGCATCATGCCACCGCAATCATGGCTCCCATTGGCTGTAAGGGCATGCTCCATGGCGGTGACACAACGCTGGGGCCCGGGGTGCGCTACCTCGATTTTAGTGGTGGAGCATGATAACTACCATTTCCACATGTCTCCATGCCTATCACTACCGCACTTGTGTGAACGGGGTTGCTGGTGACACACGCCGGGGCCAGGCAGTAGCTACCACGATTTGGGTGCCATACATTGACACGAGGCTCCACCATTCAAGTGGCGGAGCATGCCAACCGCCATTTCCACATGTCTCCATGCCTATCACTACCGCACTTGTGTGAATGGGGGTGCTGGTGACACACCGCCGGGGCCAGGCGGTAGCTACCATGATTTGGGTGCCATACAATGGCAATGGCAATCTGTCAAACATCAATAGTGCACAGTGCCAACATGTTCAATGGCACATCATTGTGCACACAATGCCCAATGTTCAATTTACTCCACTGATGGCTACACATGCCATGTTTGTGTGTGTGTATCGTAGATTGGCCTGTACCCACTCATATGTCACTTATGGATTTGATGTTGGTGTAGGCAGGACAGTGTTGTTCTGGACTGTACAATGTGTACACATGTCAATGTGTTGAGGTCCAGTGACAATCACAGCGATGCTCGTCTCAATGAATGATGATCTATTTTGCATTGCCTCTCATGTCTGCTCATGAACACATTCGTCATTGCAGCACCGACTGTTGTCATTGTGTGGTGGATGTGTGCCAGGCTGTAATGACGCATTAAGGTGTGACAGGTACAGCAGCTAGGTATGAGACAGTGGTTTTGATTAGTTTCATATATGCTGGATGCTATACTCCCAGGCGTGCCCATGTGAAGTGTGGCCATATCCCTACGTGCATTCACATTGACCAAGGTGGTGTTTGAGGTACTTGTCTTGTGTAAGTTGACAGGTGTGCCCTTTGTGTAGCTGAAGGTGTCCCTACATGTAAGCTGGTCTGTTACTCACTATAGATGTCAGTCATTGTTGTTGTTGTGTCATCCAGAACGTGATATGCTGTGCACATCTCATGATGTATTGCATTGACATGTGTCCACTATCATCTCAAATAGGAGGAGGCCAAATTTGACTCGTCATTTGACGGTGCTGGAGGACATTGGAGGATGTTGCGATCATAGGGAAATGCCGCCTGGACAGAATCACCCTGAAAACCCTTTGTGATCTGTTGGAGCCCCACCTGCAGCCCCGCAGGACATATCCAACAGCTTTCACCCCTACTTATAAGGTGATGGCAGCCCTGCATTTTTTTGCCACTGGATCGTTCCAAGAGACAGTGGCCAGCGCTGGTGGGATGTCACAACCGATGTTCAGCATGGTGCTGCGTGATGTACTGTCCACCATGATGCTATATAAGGACAGATACATCCATTTCCCCAGGGGGGCTGAATTGCCAGCTGTGAAGGGAGAGTTCTAGCCCCTTGGACACATCCCCAATGTTGTTGGGGCCATTGATTGCACTCATGTCGGTCTTGTGCCACCACAGGCAAGTGAGCACATTTACCGCAGTCGCAAGCATTACCACTCCATCAATGTGCAGGTGGTGTGCCTGGCAGATATGACCATCTCGCACGTGTGTGCCAAATTCCCAGGCTCGGCCCATGACTCCTACATCCTGCGGAACAGCATAGTGCCCCAGCTTATGGCTAATCTTCTTCCCGAGCGTGCATGGATTGTGGGTTAGTATGCCTAGTCGCGTAGCGTGCTGTGTTTGTGACCTGCTGCCCTGAGCCTCTGCGACGTTGCAATGTCTATTTGTGTTTGTCATACCTAGGTGACTCTGCATATCCCAACCGTCCCTGGTTGCTGAGCCCACTGCGGAATCCCAGGTCCCCGGCTGAAGTCCGCTACAATGAGACCCATGGGAGGACACCTCGTGTAGTGGAGCATACTTTTGGTCTCCTCAAGTCACGTTTCCGCTGCCTGGACAAGAGCGGAGGTGCACTGGCATACTCGCCCAGGAAGGAGTGTCAGATTGTAGTGGCATGCTGCATGCTCCACAACCTAGCCATTCGCAAGGAGATTCCCCTGCTCCTGGATGATGGTGAGGACCCAAGGCCCCAGCCTGCGAACCAAGCTGTGTCCAGTGATGAGGACAGTGGAGACGAGGAAAGTGATGACCTGCGTGAACAGCTCATCACCCCCTACTTCACTTGACGGTGGGTGTCAATGTGCAACATACCCATTGTCTGATGATATTGCTGTTGTCGTGAAGGGGCATGTGAGAATTGTAGCATCAGCCAGTTGTAGACTCAGTGGTGGTTGGAAATGTTTCTGGGACATTTGGGAACATCAACAGGATGTGTATGTTGACACTTGGTGGCCATTGCTACATGTGCATGTTGGGTTATCCTGATGGTAGGGGCTGTGTGATGTCTGTGATGCCACACCCAGACCAGTGACTGTTGTTCTGTTGTGTTCCCTTAGGTGCCTTTGACTTCTCCATACCTACATACAGCCCATGCTCCTGGTACATTGTGATCATGTTGAAGACTGTACATCCTGCAATAAAGACGGAGCAGACACGACAACATGTGTGTGAGAATATTTTATTTACAATGGTGAGATGCGAGGGGGGGTGTGCATTTCCATGGGGGGGTGGGGTGGAGCAGTGAGTTGACAGTTGTGGTAGATGAGATAGTCGAGTAGTCACCACATTGCTGTGGTGACCCAGTCCAACAGACACATGCCATTCACAAGGCAGTGTGGGGAAGGACAGTCCAAAAAGTCAATGCAGTGGTGGAGAGGGTTGCCATCATGGCTGGCTCCGTGACTGGCGTCTGGCAGGTGCTTGGCCTCCAGATACTCCCAGGGTCTTCTTGGGACGGCCCCTTCGTCGTTTGGTGGGGGGGCCTGCTGCAGGGCCAGTGGGGTCTGAGGACTCACCCCTCTCTGTGGGCGTGGGATAGGATGGTGAACTGTCATTGTGCGGCCCACCAGAGGGAAGTGGAGGTGTTGTCTGTGGCGCATGCCTGTCCCTCAGTACCGCCACTTGCTGGCCCAAGAGGTCCACGATTTTTCCCATGCGGGTGTCGATGGACCTCATCAGCAGGATGAGCTCGTGCAACAGTTCGTCCAACCGGCCTGTTCGTCCCTGGGCCTGTTCATATGCGCCTAGGACTCTGGTAATGTGTTCCAGGGAGTGGGTCCCAGCCTCTTGGTGTCCCTGGGTGACCCTGCCCCTCCCACCTGCCCTGCTGCCACGGACCTGTTGACTCACCACTGTGGGCACCCGCATCCTCTCCCTGCCCTCCTCCGTTGGAGGTGTGTGCTGGTCATCCTCTGGGACAGGGAGGGTGTTGCAGGCAGCACTGGTGGTGGCGGTGGCGTTGGCCGCACAGGCCGTGACAGCAGGGGTCTGCTGTGGGGTCTGCTGTGGAGTTGGTGGCGCAGATGTGGTGGGGGGACGATGGGGTCCTGCAACCTGTTGGTCCCTGGCACACCAGATGGGCCAGTCTCGAGCTCATCGTCCATGGAATCCTGGGAGTCAACATCGGGAGTCAATATCCGAGAGTCCTTGTACCGGGGTTGGAGCCTGACTCTGCAGGTTGCTGGTGCTGTCCTCTGCAGTGAGTTCTTGGTCACCTGTGGGTCAGATGTGAAATGGTTATTGCAGTGCACCCGGCAAGCTTTGTGTTAGCTGTGTGTCATTCACTTTGTGTACACTGCACAATTGACATATCATCACATTGTTGACTTTGTGCACTACTGTGCTTCCTGACATAATGCAGTGGTACAGGCATTACTTGCCCATGGTGTGAGGTATCAAGGCATACCATGCGATCCGTGCACAATTAAGGTTTACAGGGACTTGTTGCAATCTACGCCAGGCACAACATGTGTTTAATTGAGAACTCATTGTTTATTTGTCTGACCTGGCAGACGTCACATCTGGCCATGGACTGGCCATTGTCATGTCCTGCGTCCCTTTGTCCTGTCATGTGCATATCTTGATTTGTGCCACCACACATGCTTTCATATTTTTATGATGGTCCTTGTTGCACTTGCCCCATGGCGATGCACATGTAACTAGGTGCTGTGCATGATTGTGCCCTGACTTTCTTCTACTTGTGCATTGGTGTGTCACACTTTGGTAGCTGTGACAGTTTCCTTAGCTTACCTGTGTGCACAATGTGCTTGGCAATGGGGTAGGTATGCCTCTTTGTGCAATGAGTGTTGTCATATGGCACCATTTAATTTGTGAAAAATGGGTGGGTGCACGTACTGGCTACTTACCTGTAAGTTTGTTTGGTGTGCTGCAATGGCTTCCAACTGCTCCTGGGTGGGGGAGTGCTCCATCCTGCTGAGGTGTGGGACAGAGGGAATGTTGGTAGTAGTCGTGCAGGTCTCTCAGCCACAAACACCCTTACTGTGAAGATGGCTACCTACCTGTAAGTTTGATGAGGGTGATGTAATGGCTTCCAACTGCTGGGAGGGGAGTGCTCCATCCTTCTGAGGTGTTGGACGGGGGGCATGGTGGGAGTAGTGGTGCAGAACCCCACCCCCAGACACCCTTCCAGGGAAGATGGCTACCTACCTGTAAGTTTGTTTGGTGTACTGCAATGGCTTCCAACTGCTTCTGGGTGGAGGAGGGCTCCATCCTGCTGAGGTGTGGGACAGAGGGAATGTTGGAGTAGTAGTGCAGGCCTCCCAGCCACAAACACCCTCACTGTGAAGATGGCTACCTACCTGTAAGTTTGATGTGGGTTGTGTAATGGCTGACACATGCTTCTGGGTGGGCTGGGGGGAGGGATCCATTTTGCTAGGCTGTGGAACAGGGGGTATGGTGGGAGTAGTGGTGCAGGCCCCCCACCCCCAGACACCCTCCCAGGGAAAATGGCTACCTACCTGTGAGTTTGATGTGGGTTGTGAAATGGCTGACACATGCTTCTGGGTGGGGTGAGGGGAGGGATCCATCTTGCTAGGCTGTGGGACGGGGTATGGTGGGAGTAGTGGTGCAGGACCCCCACCCCCAGACACCCTCCCAGGGAAGATGGCTACCTATCTGTAAGTTTGTTTGGTGTACTGCACTGGCTTTCAACTGCTTCTGGGTGGGGGAGGGCTCCATCCTGCTGAGGTGTGTGACAGGGGGGCATGGTGGGAGTAGTGGTGCAGGCCTCCCACCCCCAGACACCCTCCCAGGGAAGATGGCTACCTACCTGTAAGTTTGATGTGGGTTATGTAATGGCTGACACATGCTTCTGGGTGGGGTGGGGGAGGGATCCATCTTGCTGATGCTGTGGGCCAGGGGGGCTGGTGGGAGTTGTAGTGCTGTCTGTCTGTACACATGCCCCCATGGTAATGTTGGTAGCTACGTTTGGGGTGAATGGGAGTGGGTGAATGTTGGATCTGTGAGCCATGTTTTTGTGAGTAGTCATTTGTTTGTACTTACCAGCCTCCACTCCCCCGGCTACTCCTGTGAGACTCTCTGGATGCAGTATGGCAAGCACCTTCTCCTCCCATTGTGTGAATGATTTTGGTGGAATGGGAGGGCCACCGCCAGTCCTCTGAGGCAGCTCACGGTTCTTGCTCCTCCTCTCCTTGACCACCCTCTTCAGATCATGCCAACGCTTCGTGATCTCCTTTTTTGATCTTGGGTTGGTCCCTACTGCATTGACCCTTTGGTCTATCCTTGCCCACATTTGTGTCCTTGTGGCTAATGGTGTCTGTTGGACCAGGGTAATAAAAAGCTGTGGTACCACTCTGACTATCTCATCTACCATGACCTTCAACTCACTCTCAGTGAATTTTTGTGGCCATGGTGTGTGGTGTGCAAAGTGGTTGTGGGTGCAGGAGTGTGAGTGGTGGTTGTGGTTGTGCTGTGTATGGTGTTTGTTGTGCAGGGGGGTTAGTTATGCTGGTGTCGAGGTGGTGGTGGTGCTGTGTGTGGTGTGGCCAGTGATGTTGTGTCCTTTGCCTCTCCTGTCAGTTGGAGTATGTGTCCCTTCTCTCCTGGAGCTTTGCAAGGGATTGTGGTCAGGGAAGGGGCTGGTTATATACTCAGCTATGTGGGTGTGTCCAATTGGGGTGTTGCTGACAGGTGTGTTGTCCTGGGATTTGTATTTTTCGTTTTGCCATGTGGTTGTGTCATTGGGGTGTGTTTTGTGTATTTGGGGGACATTGCTAGTTTTATGTGTGTACTTTTTGGCCTTTTTGTGGGGTTTTGGCTTCGTCTGCCATATTTGTTACGGTTCGTCCGCAGCGGTGGCTATGCTTCAGCTCTTCCGCTGGTTCTTCCATTCATCCCATTGTGCGACCGCGGCGGTCGGAGACAGCGGTAAGTACCGCGGGACCGTCGGGGATATTCTAATTTCCGGTGTGGTGTCTCCGCTATACTTGTGGCGGGTTGGTGTTTTTCCGCTGCCATTCCGACCGCCACGGACGGATTTGGGCCATCTCCGACTGCTAAGGGCGGTTTTTCTTGGCCTCGTTCCGCCGCGGTTGGATTTTTTTGGTCGGTTAATCCTAATTTGGCCGCCGGTTTTCCCACGGTGCCGGCAGGCGGTTGTTTTCCGCTTCCATGGCGGTCGGGGTGCTTTTCCGCCCGCCATTCTAATGGACCTCTATGTTGTCACTTTCTTGTGTGTAGTTTGACATTTAGCTGCTAGTTGAGCTTCTAGACCTCCTCAACTGTCCTGTGCTGTATGAGGTCCTGAGGCATCTGGACGAGTGGCTTCTTTTGTCCCTTATGTCTCTGGCATGGTGTGGGAGCTGGCCTCGTGGCGTGGTCCTGTTTCCCCGCGCTAAGCCGCACGAGGTCCCATGCGCATCGGGACTCCTCCATCTTGGATTGCACGTCACTCCACGTGACCATCTGTATGACCCTGCTCTACCCGGCCTCGGTCCCAGCGAGGCCCGACATCGAGACCCCAACCCCTGGCCCGGGGGATACCACGTGAGCCCTTCCCACTCCCGGCGGAGGGCAGTATCGATGGGACCCCCAACTGTCTCTCCACACCTGGGTGTGACCGCCCCACAGCTCCCTGGGGCCTGGCGCCTCTCCTGCTGGGAGTCTGGCTGCTCCCTACCCGGCCTCTCCGCCCCCTCCGGGCGCACGGGTCCGGACATCAAAGGGCTCCCGTCCTATATCTGGGGCGACCCGACAACAGGGCGGCAGTTGTATCCTGGAGTCAAGAACCCTGCTGATCGGATCGCGGCTGACCCTACGGAAGAAGACTCACCCTGAACCACCCCTTGAGCCCTGCTGATGACGTCGCGGCTCCACCGTGCTTAAAGACCTTCACGAACCTTTGGGGCCCTGCTGACGCTGTTGCGGCCCGACCTTGTTGAACCGTACCACCTGAGCCCAGCTGACCTCGTCGCGGCTCGGCCGAAGCGGACCTACCACCAGAGCCCTGCTGACCGTGTCGCAGCTCGACCTAAGCGGAACTACCATCCGAGCCCTGCAGACGCCGTCGCGGCTCTCCACGTCCGAGCCGCTCTGAGACCAGCATCCAAGGTCTGGCACAGAGCCCTCCCGTACCTGGCTGGTACTAAGACTGTCCCGCTACCCTATCCCTTAACGAACATTGAGACTCTGATAGGATCCCTCTGTAAATATTGCCCGGATTACTGCCGATAAAGAATCTAAACTTGCAACTGCTATTCGAGTCCTGTGTGGTGGTGTTACTGGGCCTAGTACGATCATAGGAGAAGGACCTCCCCGAGGGGGCTTCTCAGCGGCGCTCGGCTATAACTTTGCGGAAGGAAGGTGCCCGGAATAGTCTCCCCGACTACCCGGTGGGCCTCCCTCCAACATTTGGTGGCCAGCGACGGGATCCGAGCCAGACGCAATCGTACAAGCAAGTAACGCAACCACTGCCGGACCAGACGGGAAAAGAAAACCATGGATGGCCAAGAAGCAACCGTGGGCCGCAACCTTCCAGGTAGAGAAACTGGAGGAATACACCCACAAAGAACTCAAACAGTTCTGCAAGGACAAAGGGATCCCAACCACAGGATTGGGCACCAAGGAAGATATGCAGAGAGCCCTGAAAGCCTGGGCAGAACTCGAGACCCCTCCACCCCGAGCCGAAGGGACCTCGGCCCGGGACGGAAACCTGCCGACCACGACCCCGACAAACGGGGAGCGAACCGTCCCAGACACCAGCCTTTCCCACGAAGAGATACGAGAACGGGAAAGGGCACGGACACACGAAATGGACCTAGCCCGACTCCGGCTGGACGGTGAGCTCCTACTGGCGGAGAAAAAGATAGCCTTGGAGCAACTACGGCTGCAAGAGGAAATCGAGGAGAAGAAAAGGCAGCGGGAGCTAGAGGAGAGACGGCTAACCCTCGAGCACGAGAGGAGCCTTAAAGAACTTGAACTAAAAGCTAAAACTGGGGAGACCAGCAACCCCGGAGCCCGGGACGCTCTGCCCCTGACCGAGCCAAAGGTGCACATCCCCAAGGATGTCATCAAAGAGTACTATAAAAATAACCAATAGACCGAAACAACACTTTACACTATGCAAGCTTTCATCAGGAATCCTTAAAAAGGCATTTACCCTACTCACAAATGTTACGAGCCAAACGAATTGTATCTGACCCACAAACATCAATCGCCAGATTAGATGAAGTAAAGGAACGCTTTCAACAAAGAGGTTACCCCAAACAAGTACTCGACGAAGCACAAAAAAGATGCTCACAGAGAAACAGACAACAACTACTATCAAAAACCACAACGATCAAAGAAAATCGCATCACGATGGTGTCTAAATTTTCCACGGCCAGCTCCAGAGTTAAACGAATCATTAAACATCACTGGTCAATGTTAATGATCGAACCGGATTTCAAAGATCTCTTTAAAAACTTACCAATCTTTGCATACACCAGGAGCAAGAACTTGGGCGAAATGTTAAAACATAAGATGATTGAAGACACACAAACATACAAAGGAACAATTGAGTGCAAAAACTGTAACAATTGCCACAACATCATTCCCGGAACCAACATAACACACCCAAGAAAGGGTTACAACATCAAACTTAAGGTCACAGCCACATGTGACACGATGAACGTGGTTTATCTACTAAAATGCCCATGTGGCATAGTCTACGTGGGAAAAACTGAAAGAAAAATTAAGACCAGAATCAATGAACACAAATCAAACATTCGGACCAAAAACATCAGGTCAACTGTGGCCAACCATTTTACTGCAAACAACCACCACATCAGTCAACTTAAATTCTTAATCCTCGAAGTGGTTACACCAAAAGAAGGCCAAGACCACAAGAAACATTTACTTCAACGTGAGAATTATTGGATCAAAAGATTGGACAGCATCGACCCTTATGGGATGAATGAACAAATCGAATTATCTTGTTACTTATAAATTGAGTTCGCATTTTTTTACAGGTCTACTAGCATGCTTTAACTGTGTATTCTTACGCACATGTTCATTACAAAATGGCCACCCCGGTTTACACCTTTTTCCTAATCTCTACATAGTCCTATGTTGATTTTTAACCTTATTCACACCACGTAAAAACTAACACTGCGCGAAATGCTTACAAAATAATCAACCATTGGCTAAGCGGTACACCGAATGATTGCAACCTGAGAAGCACAAGCGTTAACTTCGTTCGCACCGCTAATATGTGAAACCCTGCTTAAGCGGCACATCAGATGATCGAAACCAAGAAAGGTATGAGCATTCAACAACATCGGTCGATGTTTGGTTCACTAACGCGAGCAAATCAATTTCAACCGCTACCTGCTTTTTACCGCGTTTGTTTTAAGCACAACTGTCACTTGAGCACAATTTATTTCTTTATTTCTTTATTGAACATTTAGCCCAGCCGCGCTCACGACTATTTTCACCCCGCTGGTTCAAATCCCTTTAACCCACTTACGTGCACAACCAAAGCATTTTAAGCGTATTGTTCACCCCGCATGCATTTAAAGTTGCCTTCCGTACTCAAACCCAAAAGCGTTCTCTTTTAATACCGGCCACCAACGTTTTATCACCATTACGTAATAATCGGAAAGTCTCACTTTAATTTTCACACCGAGCTTTGTTAAAAATGATCATATGAGACCATGATTTGTACCAATGAAGTTTTTTTTGATTGATCCCTTGGCATGCATGTATGATGTTAAATACTCAGTGTTGTTTAAAACAAAATGAATGATTAGTACTCATGACATTATTCAATATTAATCCTAGGACTAATCCCTGATGAAGGGTACTTTTGAACAACCCGAAATGCATTGGATAACTATAGTCCTTTTTTCATGAATTGATAACAAATGGAAAAAAAATGTATGAAGAATAAATACATACAACTGCACCTTAAAGCTTGTTCATTTTAAGAAGAAAAAAAACGACAAACTGTTCTACAGTAGTGCCCAAGGGGGACACAACCCATATGGGAAGTGCTACTCACTAATTGCATACTGACGCCTGAATGAAGACGCCACCCCTGGAGCACACACAAAAATCAACAAATTAAAAGCAACCCTCAGTCAACCAGGTTGTAGCGCGTATCCCAACCTTATTACTATAAAAATGACGACATCCAGCAATGGTTCCGAGCGTACGAGGTAGCCATGTCCTCCCATCGGGTACCCCGGAAGGATTGGGGCACCGGCCTATGGGGGAGGTTCCTCAGCGAGGGGCGGGATACCCTGCTGCAACTCCCCGACGCCGTGATGACCTCGTACGACCACATGAAGGAAGCCCTACTCACACGCTACGGACTATCGGCCGAGATGTACCGGCAACGCTTCCGGGACTGCAAGAAGATCCCCGGTACCACATGGGTCGAATACGTGGACTTCTTCAGCCGAGCGTTGGAAGGATGGATAAAAGGGAGCAAGGTCACCTCATATGATGAACTGTTCGACCTCATTGTCTGGGAGCACCTCGCCAACAACTGCTTTGTGGAACTAAGGCAACACCTCCTGGACAGTAAACTGACCGAGCCCCGGAAGCTCGCCGCCGAAGCGGACCGATGGGTCAACACCCGGGTCCCCCGGAACCCTGTGGGGGACTACACCCGGAGTACCACGGGACCTCCCCGCCAGCGAGGCGGAGGAGGGGGGTCCCACCGCAGTCGAAAATTCCCAGCCGGGCCGCCCAGAAGTCCGCCACGAGGGCAAGCAACCAACCCCGCTTCCCCGACCCAGGGCCGAAGAGGGACCCCTATCCCCGGTCTGGACCACGACCGACAGTGACCTGCTTCGGATGTCAGCAGACCGGCCATTATGCAAGCGACCCGGCTTGCCCCGTGAACCGACGGAACGGGTCCACGGGGCCACCTCCCCGACAAATAGCCGCCGCAGCCCTGGGGGAGAGAGAGGACGAAGAGGAAAGCCACGACGACGGGCCCCCTGAGTGGGAACCAGCCGCCATGTCGCTTGTCTGCCTAGGCTCCCGAGAAATGGTGCCCTGAGCCACCATCCCAAGCAACACCCAGAAGTACCAACAGTGGGTCACCATCAACGGGCGACGGGCCGAGGCCCTCCGGGACACTGGGGCCAGTGTGACCGCTGTCCGCTGCCATCTGGTGACCCCCGAACAGATCCTGCCACATGTCCTCTGCCCTGTCCGGACCGCAGACAACACCGAGAGCATGTGCCGGATGGCCCGAATCCCCTTCGAGTGGGGAAGAGTGTCCGGCACCCTAAAAGTAACTGTCCGCGACGACGCCCCGGTGGACTGCCTCCTGGGGAACGACCTAGAGAGCTCCCCCTGGGCCCAGCTGGAGCGCCGAGAGCATCTGGGGATGCTAGGACTACCCGAGTGGGCCTGCGCCACCACTCGGTCCATGACCACCCAGCCAGCCGCGGCCCCGGCCCCCGACAAGCCGGCGGGCCCTGAACAATCCACCTCCTCCGGCCCGGAGGAACCTGACGAGGAGGCCGGGCCGTCCGAACTTTCTTCCAACGAGGCCGCTCCCCTCAGCGAGATCCCCGAGCTGGCCCAGTGGCGCCACGACGGGGGCCCCACCCGCGAACAATTCCAGCAAGAGCAGAAGGGCTGCCCGTCCCTCGAGGGGGCCCGACAGCAGGCAGCCGCGCAGGCTGCGGGGGACCCCACAGGAACCCACTGGGTCTATTGGGACAATGACTTATTGTATAGCGAGCAGAAAGTCGCCGAACTAGGGGCCGGCCGGGTGCTGGTGGTCCCCCTCCGATTTCGAGAGTTCCTCTTGAACCTGGCACATGATGTGCCCCTCGCCGGACATCTAGGGCGGGACAAGACTTACAGCTGCCTCGTGACCCATTTCTATTGGCCCCGAATGAGACGAGACGTGGACCAGCACTGCCGGTCCTGCCCGACCTGCCAAGCTAGCGGGAAGACTGGGGGACGAGTGAAAGCCCCCCTACAACCATTTCCAGCCGTCCACACCCCGTTCGAACGAGTGGGGATCGACATCGTGGGGCCCCTCCACCCCCGAACCGCCCTGGGCCACCGCTTCATCCTGGTACTGGTCGACCACGCCACCCGATACCCAGAAGCTGTCCCCCTCCGAACTGTGACCGCTCCAGTGGTGGGCCGGGCCCTGATGGGCATCTTCTCCAGGGTGGGGTTCCCCCGAGAAGTAGTGAGCGACAGGGGGACGAACTTTATCTCGAAGTACATGAGGTCCCTCTGGCAACAATGTGGGGTCACCTATAAATTCACTACCCCTTACCACCCCCAGGGGAACGGACTGGTCGAGCGCTTCAACCGAACCCTGAAGGGGATGATCAAGGGCCTGGAAGAGCCCCTCAGGAGAAGATGGGATGTCCTGTTGCCCTGCCTCCTGTTCACCTACCGGGAGGTACCACAGAAGTCCCTGGGCTTCAGCCCCTTCGAACTGTTGTATGGGCACCCCGTCCGAGGGCCCCTCAGCCTGGTCAAGGAGGGTTGGGAGGCGAGCGTCCAAAGTGCCCCGCCCGACGTCTACCGGTACCTCCTGACCCTGCGGAACCAGACTCGGAAGTTCCGGGCCCTGGCAGAAGCCAACCTTGAAGCCAGCCAAGAAGACATGAAACGCTGGTATGACGAGAATGCCTCAGCCGTCGAGTTTGAGCCGGGCCAGCAAGTCTGGGTCATGTCACCCGTGGACCCCTGCGCCCTGCAGGACAAGTGGACCGGGCCCTTCAAGGTAGTTGAGAGGAAGAGCCCGTCGCGTACCTGGTCGACCTGGAGTCTCCGAGGAACCCCCTCCGGGTCCTGCACGCCAACCGGCTCAAGCCCCACTTTGCCCGAACTGAACTAAGCTTACTGCTGGCTACTGACGATGGGGGTGAAAGTGACTCCGAGCCCCTACCAGACCTCCTGGGGTCCTCGAGCCAAGACGGCTCCTTGGAGGGCGTCCGCCTCTCCGCCACCCTAACACCCGAACAGCGCCATGACTGCCAGAAGCTGCTGCAACCCTTCGCTGCCCTCTTCTCTCTCACGCCCGGGGTGACCCCCTGGTGCGTCCACGACGAGGACACGGGGGATAGCCCCCCTGTGCGACACCGCGCTTATAGAGTGCCTGACCGAGTCCGAGCCTGCATAAAGACCGAGGTCGCCAAGATGCTCGCCCTCGGAGTCATCGAGCCTTCCGACAGCCCGTGGGCCAGCCCGGTAGCCTTGGTACCAAAGGCCGCCGCCCCCGGCACGGCCCCCGAACTCAGATTTTGTGTCGACTACCGGGGCCTGAACGCAGTTACCAAGACCGATGCCCACCCTTTGCCACGAGCCGATGAGCTGATTGATCGCTTAGGGGCCGCCCGCTACCTAAGCACCTTTGATCTCACCGCTGGGTACTGGCAGATCAAGCTCACTCCCGGCGCACAAGAACGATCAGCTTTCTCTACCCCCGATGGCCACTACCACTTCCGGGTGATGCCCTTCGGCATGAAGAACGCCCCAGCGACCTTTCAGAGGCTGGTAAACAAGGTCCTGGCCGGTCTCCAAGCCTTCAGCGCGGCCTACCTCGATGACATTGCTATCTTCAGCGACCACTGGGCCGCGCACCTAGGACACCTTGGGGAAGTCCTGGCCGCTCTCCAAAGAGCCGGGCTCACCATTAAAGCCAGTAAATGCCAGATCGGTCAAGGCTCTGTGACCTATCTGGGCCACCAGGTGGGGGGTGGCCAGGTGGCCCCCCTCCAGTTAAAAGTCGACGCCATCCAGGCGTGGGAGCCTCCCGCCACCCAAACCGCTGTCCGGGCCTTCGTAGGCCTCACCGTTTACTACCGACGCTTCATAAAGGATTATGGCAGCATTGTGGGCCCCCTTACGGAACTCACTTCAAAGAAGCAGCCCAAGACGGTGCACTGGACGCCCCGCTGCCAGACCACGTTTGATGCTCTCAAGGCGGCCATGTGCGCTGCCCCTGTGCTACAGGCCCCCGACTACAGCAAGGAATTTGTAGTCCAGACCGATGCATCAGAGTACGGGGTCGGGGCAGTCCTCTCCCAGCTGGACGCCAAGGGCCTCGACCGACCGGTGGCCTTTATCAGCCGCCGACTGCTGCCGCGAGAACAGAGGTGGAGCACCATCGAGCGGGAGGCCTTCGCTGTGGTATGGGCTCTCAAGAAGCTCCGGCCCTACCTTTTCGGTACCCACTTCAGGGTCCAGACTGACCACCGGCCCTTGCGGTGGCTCATGCAAATGCGGGGCGAGAACCCCAAGCTGTTGCGCTGGTCCATCTCACTGCAAGGGATGGACTTCACTGTAGAACACCGGCCCGGCAACGACCACGCCAATGCTGACGGCCTGTCCCGATTCTTCCGCCTCGGCGAGGAGAACCCCCAAGAAGATGGGTGACTCTCCCTGCCTTCAGCTGGGGGGGACGCGTGTGGGAGCCGGCCTCGTGGCGTGGTCCTGTTTCCCCGCGCTAAGCCGCACGAGGTCCCATGCACATCGGGACTCCTCCATCTTGGATTGCACGTCACTCCACGTGACCATCTGTATGACCCTGCTCTACCCGGCCTCGGTCCCAGCGAGGCCCGACATCGAGACGCCAACCCCTGGCCCGGGGGATACCACGTGAGCCCTTCCCACTCCCGGCGGAGGGCAGTATCGATGGGACCCCCAACCGTCTCTCCACACCTGGGTGTGACCGCCCCACAGCTCCCTGGGGCCTGGCGCCTCTCCTGCTGGGCGTCTGGCCGCTCCCTACCCGGCTTCTCCGCCCCCTCCGGGCGGACGGGTCCGGACATCAAAGGGCTCCCGTCCTATATCTGGGGCGACCCGACAACAGGGCGGCAGTTGTATCCTGGAGTCAAGAGCCCTGCTGATCGGATCGCGGCTGACCCTACGGAAGAAGACTCACCCTGAACCACCCCTTGAGCCCTGCTGACGACGTCGCGGCTCCACCGTGCTTAAAGACCTTCACAAACCTTTGGGGCCCTGCTGACGCTGTCGCGGCCCGACCTTGTTGAACCGTACCACCTGAGCCCAGCTGACCTCGTCGCGGCTCGACCGAAGCGGACCTACCACCAGAGCCCTGCTGACCGTGTCGCGGCTCGACCTAAGCGGAACTACCATCCGAGCCCTGCAGACGCCGTCGCGGCTCTCCACGTCCGAGCTGCTCTGAGACCAGCATCCAAGGTCTGGCACAGAGCCCTCCCGTACCTGGCTGGTACTAAGACTGTCCCGCTACCCTATCCCTTAACGAACATTGAGACTCTAATAGGATCCCTCGATCCCTCTGTAAATATTGCCCGTATTACTGCCGATAAAGAATCTAAACTTGCAACTGCTATTCGAGTCCTGTGTGGTGGTGTTACTGGGCCTAGTACGATCATAGGAGAAGGACCTCCCCGAGGGGGCTTCTCAGCGGCGCTCGGCTATAACTTTGCGGAAGGAAGGTGCCCGGAATAGTCTCCCCGACTACCCGGTGGGCCTCCCTCCAACACATGGTACTTGTAGCACTCCTTTTACATTGTGGGGCATACATCTAGGTGCGGGTATAGTGACCACAGAGATAGCATTCTCTTGTCTAAGCTGTTGTTTCCACTTCGCTTACAGTGTCAGTCTGTGGATCTGGATTGTTGAGCGTGGTTCTTATGTGAGTTCTTCTGTTTGTGATTTTGAATCCAGAATTCTTATTTTCAATGTTCTACCTTTCCAGCTTCATTCTTTTATGCTTGAGCTTCTGCTTGATCATTTATAAGTGTTATCTTCTTAATTTGCACTAGAGTGTATCTCTTTTGCAGTAAACAACATCAAAGAGACTTGGACTGGCAGCCTTCTATGATTCTTGGCCGGATGGCGTTGTCATCGGAAAATTAGTCAAATTTGCAGTATTTAAATAGACAGCGCAGTATTGTAATAAACTCACCCATAGCTTCTCCCTTTTCTTAGGACACTAAGTTGAACGTGTTCCATCTAATTTCTTGGTAGAGTGCCTGATAATAGTGATAAAAGGCTATATTGATGTCTGCCTGCATGTTGAACTCATACCCCTCCTCTGTCATAATGGAAAGTGCAGGTGAGGGAGGCTTCTTTGCCTTCAAATGGGAACACCAAGTTGCAAAACGGTGGGGAAGGTGGGTGGTTGCCTTTACATGAGGTCACCTAACCTCAACATGTCAGCTTTGATGTGATTGGCTGACAGTATCTGATCTTAGGATAGCAGGCACATTTATTTTCTGCCATTTGCATTTGCTGAAGTCCCAGCAAAGCTGGGATCCTCTGCCTTTCCACTTACACTGCCTTGTGCTCGAGGAGAGCAGTTACAGCTGACTCCAGCGTCTGTAAGATAACACTTTTCTGGGTCTCAAAGCAGATTCTGCTTATCGCGGCACGGCTTTTATGGAGAGCAATTTGTTTGGAGCATTTTGTCACAGAGTGATGCTGCATGTGTGCACTTCAAACTCTGGTGGTATGCCTTTTCTGCATTGCACCAATGCTTTGCCTGTGACGTCAGTATATGCCTGTACTTCATGTGGTCTCTTTTCTTCATTGGCAGTTGTGTTGTTGACGCACAATAGACAAGGCTCTCAAATGAAGTTCTCAACGACACATGGAGGTTTATCTTTCTTTATTAGTAATTCCCTTGTGTAAGTACATTAACTAACTACTGTAGAGCTATCTTCCGACAAGTGTTTATCCCTTTTTTGCTCTTTTAATCTCCCCCTATCCCTCTCACTTCCTGTCCACGCATCCTCAAAGGAAGTGAAACTCGATCAGCTAGACCACTGACCACCATTAAGTCACTGGACACAGTCACTGGTCTTGCGACATGAGAGTTCTTTTCTGATTCCCTTATACTATGCTGTTTTCTGTCTCGTTTTTATTGAGGTTTATATTTTTTCACAAGAATGTACAGTGTTTGTGTATGAATTACAAATGATAACATAGCATATCTGGTAAATAAAATTACAGGCTAGTAGAATACATTTTTTCATTCATATTCTTTTTTTATATAACTAGCTTGTGTTACATCGGCGGTATTGTGGAGCACATTTCAGGCTTTGCAACATAAGTTTTGCTTGTCGCCTCTCTTAAACAGAGTGAAAACAGTTTATACACATAACCTACTAAACCTGTTAGGGAGACCTGCCCCTGTATTCAAATGTGGGAATAAAATATGAGGCAGTGGTGATAACGACCTTCATAATGCACTGTTGGCATATTTCAGCCAAGTTGGAAATATCAAGGCCCGAAGTCATGTAATCTTTGTAGATCATCAATACAGGATTTTATTCACCTAGTTTGTATCTGCCCAGCTTTAACCCCTTCGCTGCTAGGCCTTTTCCCCCCCTGTGCTAAGCCTTTTTTGGGCTATTTGGAGTAGTGCGCGCTTAGACTCCTGTAACTTTTTGACCAAATAAGGTATCCACGCCAAATTTGCGCCCTTTTCTTCCAACATCATGGGGATTCTAAAGGTACCCAGGGTTTGTGGATTCCTCTGGAGGGGTCCCAGAAATTTGCCAAAATACAGCAATTTTTTTTTTTGGGGGGGGATGGGAAAAACAGGCTGCAAATGAAAGCGTCTGGGTTTTTCTCTGCAAATGGTATCAAAAAAGGGTTTGTGGGGCTGAAATCACCGTTTTCCCAGCTTTTAGGGAATGACAGACTTTTGTAAGAAAACCAACATTTTTTACACATTTTTGACATTTTTCTGGGACATAGCCTATTTTTTGTGCTTTCAACCTCCTTCCAGTTAATGGTAGAAATGGGTGTGAAAGCAATAATGGATCCTGGAAAGCTATACATTTTAGAAAAGTAGATAAAATTCTGCAAGGGGTCATTTGTGTAGATCCATCAAGGTTTCTTCATAGAAACTAACAGTTAATTATAGGAAAAATGGAAAATTAGTTGAAAAAAACAGCCTTTTGTGTCAACGTTTTTAACTGTAACTTCTGCTAATTATGACAGCTCTTTGAAAGCAATATACCGTTACATCCGCTGGACCTTCCTGGTTGTGGGGATATATAGGACTTGTAGGTTCACCAAGAACCCGACGTACTCAGTCAAAAACTGAGCAGCAATTTGTAATGGTTTTTAGGTCTCGCCTGACCCAGCGCATGCGCTGGTCTGGCGGGACTTATTGAGAGGGCTCCAAAAAGTGCTACCAGGCCAGACTAGAGTATTTAGTTATGCAACTGTTGCATGGCTAAACACTTATAAGGTCCCAAAGGCGAGACCTATTGGCTATGCCAATGCTTGTTTATTATGTTCCGGGTATATAGCAATTATTGTGGGAAAATGTATACATGGAAAAATCGGTATGAAAGACACCTATGTATTTCTGAAATGGGAACAAATTATAGAGTTTAGAAAAAGTACATATTTGCACATTTTGGGAATACTCATACTAGCATGAGAATTATCGGTCATTTTTCAAAATGACTTCTTTTTTACACAATGTCTTTCATTTGGAAGGCAGAAATGCATCAAAAATCAATAGGTAATAACAGTTGCTTTACAAATCTGAATTACCCTAAGTCTCCCGATAAAAATGGTACCTCACTTGTGTGGGTAGGCATAGTGCCCACGACAGGAAATGGCTCAAAACCCAACGTGAACACACAACATTTTCACAATGAAAATGTACCCTTTTTTTGCGAAGTGTCTAGCTGTAGTTTTTGAAAACTAGCTCTGCCGGCACCTAGGGAAACATAGCAAACCTATAAATTTTTTAAAACTACACACCCAGGGGAATCCAGGATGGGGTGACTTGACTGCCTACCACCAGGTTCTGTTACCCAGAATCCCTTGCAAACCTAACAAATTGTCCAAATAAAACCACATTTCCCCACATTTTTTTTTTTTTATAAAAATGTATTAAATAATCTGCTTGGAAAAATAGTGGGTCTCAGAAACTCCAGGTCTCTTTTTTTTTTTTTAACAATTTTTTATTTTGTGCATGATAACGCTGTTATATTTTACATCTTAAATTTGTAGTTTGCATACAAAAAAAAATGCTATACTTAAATATCCGAATACATTATACTGTATGCCATTAGAATCAAAACTCCATTGAAAGTAAGAAAAAAAAAGATACAGTCTTGTGTCCTACAAGTTTTCGTATATCGTTCTTTCATGCACATTTTTATGACTTTTTACCCTCCACCCTTCCCTCCCTCCACCCCCCCAGGGTTGGCCGTCCATTCACCTTTCAAGCCATCTGGTCAGCGGTTCTCATATCTTTAAACCTTTTGCTCGAGATTGGATCCCTCTTTTTTCATATACAGCTTTTTCAAAGTTGTAGTTCGACACTAGTCGAGTTAGCCATTGATGAAATCCAGGGGGAGTTGGATCTAGCCAGGCTGAGGTTAGAGTGAGTCTATATACGGCCATGCCTTTGAAAATCAGTTGTTCTCCTAGTTTTCCCTGGACCTCCCGATCTACCCCTAGACAGATCAAGGCAGAAGAAAGACTTACATCCCTACCTAATATTTCTTTGAAGAATTTAGTTATGTCGAATTTTAAAACATTAAGTGTGACGCAGGAAGCTAGCATATGATCCAGATCCGCCTGAGACGTAGAACAGCGTGGGCATAAAGTTCCCTTTCCATTTCCCCATTTAGCAATCTTTTTCGGCGTATAATAAAGTGAGAAGCAAGTTTTATAGTACTGCGCCTGAAGCCGTGCTGGTATAAGTATTTTCTGTGCTAATTCGGTTGAATGTAAAAATAGATCTTCTGTGATACCAATTTCCTCTTTCCATTTAGAAGCCCGCTGTCTCAAGTCATCAATCATTAGGGAATTGAGGGAATTGTATATAATTCCTATAGATGAATGGTTCTTTCTCAGCTTGTCTATGATAGGATTATTTTTTTTTTTTGAAAAACCTTTATTGACATTGCAAATAAAGACAAGCATGGGCCTACAACCCTCGGGGCCGGCCGCTAAGCAGTGAAAGTAACAGCAAGCAGATTCTAATCACATGCAGCACCTCGGGAAGCAGATTCTCCATGCTAGTATTCTCTTATCCACTGAACAGCCCAAAAGGGAAACCAGGATATAAAAGGTTTTCATTTTACAATAAAGGATAGAAGGATCAGGTGCCAATCAAGTTCTCAGCAGCGAAAAATGGCAGGCAGAATAGTGAACGTCAACAATAAATAGCAATCTATCAAGTCAATGGCGCTGAAACAGGAGGTTCAGGATGTGGAGGGATATCACGAGCCGTTTGCGCCTGCAGTCTCCTGCCCTAGGACCCATAAAACCCCACGGAAATGGGGCACAAATGAAAAACAATGATTGGCCACGAAGGAAACCTACCGCACTGACCCCAGAAAAGAAAGACAAAGAAGAGTAAGAGAAGAAAAAGAAGGCCATAGAAACAAAGTAAAGGACTATAGAAGCCCCTCCCCCAACCCCCCACCCTGCACCTCTGCAGATGACTACGGCCCCCCCCCCGCAGCGTGCCTGTCGCCCCAGAACCAGACCCGAAATATAGAAGAAAGAGAAAAAGGGGAAAGAGATGAAACCCCCCCTAACAGAAAAGGGGAGAGAGTAATAATAAACTGGAGGAGGGCCTTCAACCATGCCCCCGGCTTCTCCCTCCCGCACAATATCTTCCTCCCCAACGCAAACAGTAAACAGCAAAAGTTCGGCCATATCTAAGAGAAATGGGGAGCATTATTCACCGACTACACTATTAGTTACATCGTGAAAGCACACAACCCCCAAGCCCGCCCGCCTATTAAATGACAACCTCTGAAGGATCAGCCTTATCCTTGGCCACTCTTTGTGAATCCACCAATGCATACCCCTCGACCCATTATAATGTCCAAGGTTACAAGGAAGAGGAGCGTCCAAAGAAGACCAGGAAGGGACACACACATGTGGGGAGGACGTTTCGGAACACCAACACAGTCATCGTCATGGAAGATCACCTTTCCCAGTACTGCCCCAGGGCCTGCGCCGCACACGAGGTCCAGGAAGGAGGAATCAGCCAGAGCAGGCGACTGTCGCGTGAAGATTGCCTGGATCGCCGGAGGCCGCGCGTGGGACAAAGTCACCACCTTCCGCTCAAGTCCAAAACCTCCGGAACAGACCGACCCCACAGCCAGCCAACCACACGCTGCCACAGTGTCCAAAGTTTCCATCTGTCCCTTATTCACAGAGGCGGTCACGGTACTTTCCTCCTGTGGAAGGTGAGACAGAGCCTTATGTACCTGGGGACAGGCCGACCGCAATTGTTCCGACGCTGACGCAATACCATCAAGCTTCCTCCCCAAAACCCGGGCGCCGTGAACCAGGGTGGAATGAAGGGCTCCGAGAGCATCGAGAAGGTCACCGTACCCCAGCACGGCCCCCCGCGCTCGCTCCGCTACGCTCCTCTGCGCCACACACTCCCAATCTTGCTGCGACCCAGTGTACAGGATGATAGAGTCCATCCTATCAAGATGGCCGCAGGGCAGGGCCACCCCGGATGGGGACCGGGTCGCAGGCACAAGCGCATCAAGTTCCATGTCACTGCAAACAAGGGTCCGGAGGCTGGCAAAAAGTGTATCCAGTGTGTGGTCACAGGTGACAGTCGTTCTCCCCCTGGGCCAGTGTCTGCGAAAACCGGGAGCAGCCCGCGCAAATCGGGACGAGCCACAGGCCGCGTCCGATCAGTTCACTGGCGAGGGTCCAGGCGATCGCCGATAACCCCCGGAATCGTCACCCCGGGTATGCACCCGTCACGCTATTCTCGGTGATAGGAGCGACCACAGCGAGATTCAGGCCAATATTCGCGCCGCTTCGGTATTCCGACTCCACCCGGTCACCAATGGCCGCTGTTGTTGAACTGCAGCCCGGCCATGTTGTCCACCCGAGGTCCCGGCTCCAGGGCCGCACAGGCCGCAAACTTCAAATGAACATTTCTCGGGCGGTACCGCCGCTAGAAGCTTCAGGATCACACGATCGGTTGCCGCTCTCAATCACCAACACGGGCACGTAGCGCAGGCTGAGGATCTCATGCAGGATATCTGTGCGGGATGCGGAGATTCACGGAGCCGGGAGCCTACGCTGCCATCCCGGTCGCCATCTTGGCTCCTCCCCCCTATGATAGGATTATTGACGAAACCTGATGTGCCACCACATTTCCTACCTAAGAAGTCGCGGAGTTGCAGATATTTGAAAAAATCCCTCCAGTCTAGTGCATATTGTTCTTTGAGTGTCTCAAAAGAAACTAAACCAGTGAGGGAATAAAAATCACCAAGTTTGGACAAGCCATTGTCTAACCATTTCTTGATTACTGAATCTTTCAAAATTTCGGGTAAATTGGGGTTTTTATCGATCGGAGTGTAATAATTCAAGCGTCCAAGTCCTATCAGTTTCCTAACTGCTTTCATGATTTTATATCCAGTGGCCAGTGTCTTAAACCGTACTTTTTTGTAATGAGAATCATTTAAAAATCTCCAAGCCCAGCCCCAGGCATCTTTACCCATTATAAGTTCAATAGGTGTGGGAATACTTTCTGGAAGGTCATCGATTGGTTTATCGGATAAAAGGGTGTAATTATACAAGAGAGTAGTTACCCAATAATACAGTCTAATATTTGGCAGAGCCAAACCTCCCCTGTCCTTTGGTAAGGAGAGGAACTTATATGCTCTCCTAGATTTTGCGTAGGACCAGATAAACCCAGAATACAGATCCTCAATCTTTTTTAAGCAATTGTTGCTGAATTCTAGCGGGATAGCCCTCATAAGGTAGAGAAATTTGGGGAAAAAGAGCATTTTAATGATATTGCATCTCCCGATTATAGAAAGATGTAAGTTATTTAATCGCCATAACTCAGGTTTAATTTTATCTATCAGGGGGTCGATATTAGACTCGACTAATTTTTCAACATTAGTCATAATATCAATTCCCAGATATGTGGCTCTCTCCACCTGTCTAATATCATCCCCCATACTAATATTTTTACAAACGATCTGGGTTTTAGCTCTATTGAGGGAGTAGCCTGACAGACGTCCAAATTTCTTCGCCTCTAGCTCAACTTCCGCCATTGACATTACGGGATTTGGCGTTACAAGCGCAATATCGTCTGCGTAAGCCAATACTTTTGTTTCCCAGCCTTGGGTAATGATTGGGCTAATCCTTTGATTACCTTCCAATACTCGTAAGAAGGGGTCAATGTCTACCACAAATAAAAGAGGTGAACTAGGACATCCTTGACGTGTGCCTCGAGTTATTTTAAATGTCTCAGTAAATGTTCCATTTATAAATAGCTTTGCGGAAGGTTGGAAATATAGCATCTTAAATGCCTGAATGAGTCGGGGACCTAGCCCTACCCTTGACAGAGACTCCCAAAGAAAAGGCCAGGAGACTCTGTCAAAGGCCTTCTCGGCGTCAAGTAGAATAAGTGCTATGGGGTCCCTAGATATATGCGCTGCATCTAAAAGTGAGATGGTTCTCCTGATATGATCTGTGGTGCTGCGTCCTGGAATAAATCCGTGTTGCCTTGGTGATATAACCTTATGAATTACCCCAGATAATCGTACCGCTAGCATTTTGGAATAGATTTTGTTATCCGAGTTTATTAATGTAATCGGGCGATAGGATGCGGGATCCTGAGCTGGTTTGTGTTTTTTCAAAAAAAAAAAATTTTTTGCTTGGGACCATGTTGCAGGTGGGTTCCCTCCCTTAAAAACATGCATAAACAAGGGAAACATTGCCTCTTTTAACTCTGCAGCAAATTTTTTATAATATTCTGCTGGAATATTATCTAATCCAGTAGCTTTACCATTGGGGAGACTATTAATGCATAGCAGAGCCTCGACCCATTGGGGGGGCTCCTCTAGTTGAATCTGGTCATCTTGTGATAACTGTTCAAATAAGATCCGATTAAGATAGTTGGTAATATCTGTTGTGGAGGTTTTGGTAGTTTCCTGATACAAATCCTGATAATACGACAAGAACACTTTCCGAATGCCTGCAGGATCTGAGATTATGGCCTGGGTGGCATCAAACACTGAATTAATAATATTTCTTGTGATTTTTAATCTGGCCCTGACTGCAAGGTGATGTCCGATCTGTTCGCTACACTCATATGCCTCCTTTCTCCAAATTTCGAGTCTTTCTACAGCTTTTTTGGCTATTACTTCCATAACTGCCGATTTGGCTGTCATTAATTTGGCCAAGAAATCAGTAGGGTCGATGCCATCTCTATGTGCCGTAATTAAATTTTCTTCTGCGGCTGCCAGTTGAGTTTGTAGGGTTTCTAGTATTTGGCGTTTTTTCCTATTTAAGGCAAGTGAGAAACTCAGTGTCTCTCCCGTAATTGCAGCTTTCAATGCATCCCAGACCACTTCAATCTTAGTTCTGCCGAGATTTTCCCTAATAAATTGGGGGAGCCATTGCCTCATATGTTTACAGTAATCCTCATTTAGCAATAGAGACCTTTCAAAAGTCCAACTAGCCATATCCCGATTAACAATAGTTTCACCTCTAATCTCTAGAACTAAGGGGTTATGATCCGAGATGATGCGTGGGGTCTTTTCTACAGTGCATTTGTGAAGAATGGAATGTGATGTGAAGAAATAATCCAATCTCACCAATTTATTATGAGGGAAGGAATAGAAAGTGTGACCTGGATCCGTAGGATGTTGTGAGTGCCAAATATCCGTTAGTGCCTGTTCTTGGCATAAAGCCCTCAAGGCCTTAAAGACCTTGGGTTTTCTACCATTGTAGCTCCAATTTTTATCTGCGAATATATCTTGATTTGCCGGAAGATTTATATTAAAGTCTCCGCAGATAATGCTTGGTAGAGGCCACTCGGCCAACTCATTATTCAAATAGTCAAAAATTTGAGGGTCATCATTTACATTACCGTAGATCACACAAATGGTGATGGATTCGCCATTTTCCCTGCGACATTCTGTGATAACCCACCTTCCGTTTTGATCAGTAGACGTGCGTGTAAATTGAAGTGATCCTTTAGCACTAAGTATTGCCACCCCCCGTGTCTTGGTATTTTGTGTTGTAGCCCCAATTACTGTATAGCCAAGTGTTCCTAATAAGTGTATCTGTGTCCTATCAATGTGTGTCTCCTGGAGGCATACGATATCTGCTTTAAGAAATCTAAGCGTAATTGTAGTGTCACGACGTTTCTTTGAATCGTTTAGGCCGCAGATATTAATGGTTGCTATACGTAATTTACTCATTCAAACCTCTAGATTGCTCGACTTCACTTGATCCCCTGACTAAAACAAAAAGCAAAGAATAATAAAAAATAAAAAAAAACACGTTGGAGAAAAAAAAAAAAAAAAGAGCGGAAAATACAATACGACCACAGAACAAAGCTCTTGGTACCAACCCCCTCCCTTGCCCTTCCCCCCCATTTACAACCCCTTGGAGACCCTCCCCCCACCCTCCGCCTACCAATGGAACTACCTGGCTCGGCAGAGCCAGGATGAGGGCGTCTGAGCAATTAGGACCCATGGACCCCACCGATCGGATCCCCTTCCCCAAGCTGACCACCCCATTTGTGCTGGCTTCCAGATGGCGACTGAGTAACTGGCTGCCTGATGCAGCTCTGCCGATCGGACCCTCTGGCTGACAACAAACAGATGGCAAACCAAAACAAATATGCCAAACTCGCTCTGAGCCTCATTTAAATCACAAATGTCAAACGAACTTCACCGTATGGAGTCGGGCATCCTGGGAATCGTGGTGATATCGGCGTGCTTGGGTGAGAGACAGCAGGCCCACGAGGTGCAGGGACGCCCGCCCGTGACTTCAAGGAAGAATCAATCGGCTCCAGCATCTCCGTCCTACATCACCCTGCGGCGGTCCGCAACGGAGCGCAGCCTCAACGTGATCCTATCGACTCTCCTTCGGCACCTGACCTGCGCAAGCACCGAGAGTGGCGCGCTCCTCTACAACCGGGTCCTCATCAAGAAGCAGAGACAGCCGATACACCGGACTCTGGGAAAGTCAGGCAAGCAACAGAAAATGACAGGGAGGGGGAGCAAAACCACTAAATCGGTTAAAGGCAAGAATATTAATATTACATCTCCCTTCTCCTCCTTTGATGCACAGTCAAACCTTTCAGAAGCGAGGCAGAGGCGCCCAGAAACTCGTGGTGCCAAGAACAAAGGGCTAGTAGAAAAAGGGAAATCTCCTGACACGACTGACCCTGCACTCAACCAATTAAAAAAAAACACTAGTCAAAAACTGAGGCACCACAATGTTAAGCAAGGGCATGGGCATGGCTCTCAGCCTCTAATCTCCAATATCTTTTGCTCTAGCGCAGGGAAAGAAAGTAGCGCTGGGGGACTGATATCAGAGAGCTCGCAGGACCCCCAAGAAAGTTTGCAGAACCCTCTGGGAGACTCAACAGCAATATTAGCTCTAGACATCGATCCAACCACAACAAACTCTACACCATTAGAAAATTCAGAGGCAGACAGAGGAGCTGGGGGAGTGGTCTTAGAAACTCTTGAGGGTGGATCTGGGCAAATAGAGAACGTGCTTCTAGCAGATTTACAAGACCCAGATATAAGAACAACCGAAACAGAACCTATTGCTAAAGAACCTCCAAAATCGGATGACATATCACAAGGGAACTTAGAGGATGGGCCAGATCTACAGTCAAAGTCATCGGGGAAGAAGGATCAAACTATGTCTGTGACCGATGAATCCGAGCTATATGAGACCGGCCTCTCTACATCCAGTGATGGCTCAGGAAATGAGTGGGGACACAGTACGGATTCTGAGGCAGTTTGGCAAACTGCTGCGCAAAAGGGGAAATCATGGGACAAAAAGAAAAGACTAAGTAGACGCAGGAGTGGGGGAAATTCAGATCACGGAAGCAATCCTGAACTCAGGTGGGACTACTCATCGTCTCAGTTAACGACTCCCTCGGAAGGCACCGTATGCTCCGGCGTAAATTCTTCACTAAAAGGGGTAACTGGGGCCAATAATGTCAGAGGCAAGGGTGATCCCACCTTAGCAGAAATTCTACATTCCATCAAGAGCTTCCAAGAAGAAGTTAAAACAGACAATAGAAGAAATAGGCAAGCCACACAAAAAATACAAGGCGCAATTAGGAAAGTGGGTCGTACTTGTGCCGAGATCGCTGACAGAATGACGTCCCTCGAAGCACGCACAGAAAATGTTGAGAAAGACGTTTCCTCTCTGAAAACTCCGGGGGAAGAACATGAAGGAATAGTCAAAGATTTAATGATGAAGCTCGAGGAACAAGAAAACAGAATGCGGCGCAATAACCTACGCTTTCTCGGGATTACGGAAGGAGTCGAAGGGAATGATCCTAGGTCCTATATGATCTCGTTATTGAAAGCCACATTTCCCGAGATTCAGCACTGGGACTTGGAGAAAGAGATACAGAGAGTACATCGCTTCCCACTATCAATACCCAAACGCCCACAAGCTCCAACTCAATACGCTCGCACCATGCTAGTCTTTTTTGGAAACTTTCTACTACGCCAGATACTTTTTGATCTAGCAAGGCCAACAAGTAAGAGGGAATTCAATGGAGTCACGTTTTTTTACCAGACCCGATTTTTCCCATGCTACAGTGGAACGTAGGTGGAGGCTAAGACAACTCTTCACCCCTTTTCAACAAGCAGGAGCAACAGTATATTTACAAAATCCGGCACGCCTTAAAATTATCTTCAAGGGTGTTACACGCAGCTTCACTTCTAAAATCCAGTCCCAATCCTACCTCCAGGAGATTACTGAATCTACCAGAGACATAAACAGACATTAATAGGGAGCTGGGAAGGACTGAGACCTTCAGGAAACTTTACTAGAATGTCTTTAAAATCCCTTAGGATAATTTAATGGGAAAGGGGTCAATCCAAGGTGACGGAATTAGCAAGGCATTTAAAAAAAAAAACAAATTTCCCCACATTTCTGTTGTGGAAAGTTCTGGAATCTGCGTGGATCCACAGAGTCCCACCCACCCTGCGTTCCCCAAAGTCTTACAAAAAAAATGGTACCTCACTTGTGCGGGTCGGCCTAGTGCCCGCCACAGGAAACGGCGCAAAACGCAACGTGGTCGCAAAGTGCCTAGCTTCAGTTTTTGAACCCTAGCTCTGCCGGCACCTAGGGAAACCTAGCAAACTCACACATTTCTGAAAACTAGACACCCGGGGGCTTCCAGGGAGGTATGGCTTGCGTGGACCCCCAACGTTTCCTTACCCAGAATCCCCTGCAAACCTCAATTTTAGCTGAAAAAAGTCACATTTTTTCACACATTTTTGTGTAGGAAAGTTGTGGCATCACCAAGCTCACTCAAATTTCCCACCTGTCACGGGTACTTGGGCCTCCCACACAAGTGAGGCACCTTTTTTACCGGGAGACCTGGGGGAACGCTGGGTGGTGGGAAATTTGAGTGAGCCCGGTGATGTCACAACTTTCCACCACAGAATGTGTGAAAAAAGTGATTTTTTTCTGCTAAAATTAAGGTTTGCAGGGGATTCTGGGTAAGGAAACGTTGGGGGATCCATGTAAGTCATACCTCCCTGGAATCCCCCGGGTGTCTAGTTTTCAGAAATGTGTGGGTTTGGTAGTGTCCCTAGATGGCCGCTGAGCACGGGGCCAAAAACCCAGGTGACACCCCTTGCAAAACCAGGTTGTTTGGTGATAGGCAATTTTGATGTCGCCGCAATACGTTTTGGGCCCCTGCCTGTCGCAAGTACTTGGGCCTCCCACACGAGGGAGGCACCATTTTTATTGTAAGGCTTTGGGGAACATGTGGTGGGTGGAATTTTGTGGATCCACGCAGATTCCAGAACTTTCCACGACAGAAATGTGAGGAAAATGTGTTTTTGGGGACACATTTTCAGGTTTACAAGGGATTCTGGGTAACAGAACCTGGTGAGAGCCAGTCAAGTCACCCCATCCTGGATTCCCCAGGGTGTCTAGTTTTTAAAAATGTACAGGTTTGCTAGGTTTCCCTATGTGCCGGCTGCGCTAGGGCCCAAAATCGACCGGTAGGCATATTGCTAAAAAGAAATCTGTGCCTAGTCTGCTTTCTGCTGCCCTGGAGGGGGGGATATTGGGGGTGAGGTTGCCCTGATATGCCCCCAAGGGGGGGAGAAACCCTGTGGCTATTTGGTTAGGGGCATGGGCATGCATGTTTTGGGCAGCCCCCACCCTAATTCAAATTTGCCCCCAAAAAATCCCTGGTGACTAGAGGGCTTTTTGCCCCCCCCCCTCCCCGGTGGGGCAGATTGGGGGCTAATGCCCCCAATCTGCCCCCCAGTGGGGGCAGAAAGCCTACTAGATGCCAGGGATTTTTTTTAGGAAATTTTAATTAGGGTGGGGGTTGCCAAAAACGGGCATGCCAATTCCCCCACCCTAATAAAAATGTGCCCAAAAAAATCCCTGCAGTCTAGTGGGCTTTTTGCCCCCGCAGGGGGGCATATTGGAGGCTACTGCCCCGTATGCCCCCCCGGGGGGGGAAGGAAGGATGTCATTTTTGCAGGGGAGGAGGTGGGTGCATGGGCGTGCCCATTTTGGGCTGCCCCACTCTAATTCAAATTTGCCCCAAAATAAACCCTGGCATCTAGAGGGCTTTTTGCCCCCCCGGAGGGGCATATTGGGGGCTAATGCCCCCATCTGCCCCCCAGGGGGGAGCAGAAAGCCTACTAGATGCCAGGGATTTTTTTGGGCAAATGTTAATTAGGGTGAGGGTTGCCAAAAACGGGCATGCCAATGCCCCCACCCTAATATTAATTTGCCCAAAAAAAATCCCTGGCGTCCAGTGGGCTATTTGCCCCCCCCCCCGGGGGCAGATTGGGGGCTACTGCCCCATCTGCCCCCTAGGGGGGGCAGGAAGGTTGTAATTTTTGCAGGGGTGGGGACATGGGCAAGCCCATTTTGGCTTGCCCCACTCTAATTCAAATTTTCTACCCAAAAAAACCCTGCCATCTAAAGGGCTTTATGCCCCCCAGGGGGGGGCTAAAAGTCCACTAGATGCCAGGGAGATTTTTGGGCAAATTTTAATTAGGGTGGGGGCTGCCCAAAACGGGCATCCCAATGCCCCCACCCTAATTAAAATTTGCCCCGAAAATCCCTGACGTCTAGTGGGCTTTTTACCCCCCCCGGGGGGGGGGGGCAGATTGGGGGCTTCTGTCCCCATCTGCTCCCCAGCGGGGGCAGAAAGGCAGTAATGGTGGTGGGGGTGGGGGCATTGGTGTGCTCATTTCAGTCATCCCCACCCTAAATAAACAATTGCGCAGAAAAAAATCCCTGGCGTCAAGTGGGCTTTTTGCCCCCCGGGGGGGCAGATTGGGGTTTACTGCTCCCATCTGCTCCCCAGGGGGGGCAGAAAGGCTTTAATGGTGGTGGGGGGGTGGGGCCATTAGCATGCCTGTTTCGGGCAGCCCCCACCCTAAAAAAAATGGTGCAAAAACAAAATCCCTGGCGTTCAGTGGGCTTTCTACCCCCTGGGGGGGCAGATTGGGGGCTACTGCCCCCATCTGAGGCAGAAAGGCTGTAATTGTGGTGGGGGTGGGGGCATTGGCGTGCCCGTTTCGGGCAGCCCTATCCCCCCAAAAACATGGGGCAAAAACAAAATCCCTGGCGTTTAGTGGGCTTTCTGCCCCCCCCCCCCCCCCCCGGGGGGGCAGATTGGGGGCTACTGCCCCATCTGCCCCCTAGGGGGAGCAGAAAAACTAATTTTGGGCCTGGGGGCATCGCCATGCCCGTTTTGGGCAGCCCCCATCCCTAATTAATACCCCATAAGAAAATCCCTGGTGTCTAGTGGGGGCTACTGCGCCCATCTGCTCCCCAGGGGAGGCAGAAAGGCTGTACTTGTGGTGGGGGTATTGGTGTGCCCGTTTCGGGAAGCCCCCATCCCCCCCAAAAAATTGGGCAAAAACAAAATGCCTGGCGTTTAGTGGGCTTTCTGCCCCCCGGGGGGCAGATTGGGGGCTACTGCCCCATCTGCCCCCCAGGTGGGGCAGAAAGACTAATTTTGGGCCTGGGGGGTGGGGGCCTCGGCATGCCCATTTTGGGCAGCCCCCACCCCTAAACAAGTACTTATTAGAGAACCCCTGGTGTCTAGTGGGCTTTCTACCCCCCAGGGGGGGCAGAAAGACTAATCCTGTGCCTGGGGGATGGGGGCATCGGCATGCCCTTTTTGGGCAGCCCCCACCCCTAATAAAGTACTTATTAGATATTCCCTGTTGTCTAGTGGGCTTTCTACCCCCCAGGGGGGGGCAGAAAGACTAATGGTGCCAAAATAATTTATGGGGGGAGCAAAGGCCCTTGCCCAAGGGGCCGCTCCCCCCTCCCTGGTGCCTAGTTGGTGGATCCCTGCTTGGGGATCGCCCTCCTGGGGCGATCCCTAAGCAGGGATCCACTAGGGACATTCTCCGCTTTCCAACAATACCTCTCCTGAGGTTCTACGTGCTCAGGGGGCTGAGATAGCCCTGTGAGCACGTAGAAACTGAAACTGAAATGAGCCTCTTGGCTCATTTCAGTTTCACTGAAATGACGTCGGCGCGACGTGCGCGCCGATCGTCATTTCAGGGAAACCAGGGGGGGGGGGGGCCTCAGGAGCTGGGGAAGCTCTTCCCGAGCTCTCGAGGCTATTTTAGATTAAAGGGAATCCGTCTGGCGCCTGCACCAGAGGGATTTCCTACGCGATGTTTCATGACGAGCTGGACTCGTAATGAGCACACGACCACTGTGTGCCATGACGAGTCCAGCTCATCATGAGCATCGTAGGGGTTAAAAAGAAATAGGTAGCCGGGATTAAAATTAGAAATGCCCAGGCCACTGAGGACTCGGCTTCGGAATGGGCAGCGACGATGCTGGACAGCGGCCAAAGTCACCATAGCTCGCCAGAACCGGATGGGCTTTCTGGGGGTAGTAGCGCTGAGTGAGCATATCGTGGTGGAAACACTGGATAGAAAGGCAAGTGTCCCACATCGTTTATATAAAATAACTCTCCAAATGGAGGGGGGGGGGAACATACCCAGGAAAGTGAAGAGTCTCTTTTGGAAGAACTTGACCTATGGTTACGGCATTCTTTTGGCTGAAAATAATTGGCCACCTGACTTCGTAATGTATTGCCTAATGGTAGAAGTTATGTTACCTGCTTTTTCTGACCCTGTATCAGAATCAGTTAAAAATTCATTCACACAGAAGTGGGCGTTAGCATTAGCTCCTGCACTTTACCGCAATCATGTTGGGTGGGATGACGAGTCACCTTATCACGAAATCCCATTGAAATCAATTCCTGAACCTCAGAGACAGTACCCGATTAAACATGAGGCAAAGAAGCAACTTGTGGGACACGACGCCTCCCTCAGCTGCTGCTGTGGGAACTGGATGGAATCACCTTTGCTCCATAAACATGCCAAGAGCTGCTCTCTCTAGGAATGTCTGCGGATGTGGGCAACAGCAATGTTGCGTCTCCCACTCTGAACACATAATACATTGGCCTTTTTTCCATGTGGGAACAATGTATTTTTTTTTATTTTTTATAACAAAATGTACCAAAACAGCTTTTTCTAGGCACCATTGCTTTTTGAGGGCTAGGGATTTCAAATGATATAATGGCCTTTTTAAGACGTTTATATATTTTATTGGGAAGCCCGTTTTTAGATACTTTTAAGAGCTTTTTTGGTGTTGTGTATGGGCAGGTCCTCTGGTTTGTGTGAGTCACTTGCCTGCTGTTGCCACCCCTCTGGATGGCTGTCCTCTGCCTCTTGCTCACTTAAGAAAGGGCTGTCTCAGTGGCGCCTGATATTAACACTGTTGCCTCAGTGTTTGTATGTGACTTGCAAGCTGTAAGGCCTGGTGTATGTCAGCGGCTTCGAAAACTTCTCTTCCCATTGGCCTTATAGTGGGGATGATTCCCCTTCTCTGCTGTCCTCTAAACTGTAGAGGCCCCACCACCCTCGACTTTGCAGCATTGTTGACCTTCTTGAACTGTTGCAGTGTGTTCTCTACTGTAGTCCCAAACTGGTGTTCCCCGTTGATAGGGGTGATGATAATGTTGGCCTGAACCTGATTTTTGAACCCTGCACTCACAGCTAAGCGTGTCTCCTTTGGGTTGGCCCTGCCAGTTGCCTACTCGCTGTGTCAGCAGCTTCGAGAGCGGATTTTAAGCACAAGTTTGCTATGTTCTTTCCCTCTTCCGCGAATGCACTTGCTCTCTTCTGGTACTGCTCTGGTAGGTGTTTTATCAATTCTGCCATCTCCACCCAGTATTGATAGACATATCGGTTATGTAGGACATTTCAAATTTGCAATGCGCCATTGTGTTGCTGCTCCTCTCTCCAACTTTCTTCCCACCATTTCTATTCTTTTGCTTTCTTTTATTAGGGGAAGGACTAGAGGTAGTTGGCGCATTAGCTCTTTTCTTGGCCATGGCCACAATAATGGAGTCCCCCACAGCATTGCCCCGGATGTATGCAGGGTCCTTCGATGAATGTTTGTATTTCTTTTTGGCCCGGAAAGACAATGACATGCAGGTTGCAGGTTCCTTAAACTACTCTCTCGCCTGATTCTCAGTAGCATTGGTAAGCATTGGCCTTTTCTTTCAAAGGGTAGGAATGTCTTGAGCAGAAAATATGTTGGCAACTTCTCTTCCTCCTACTGGACCTTGGACATACTGCTGCCCATTTCACAATCTGATTGTACATTGCCATGTCATACGGGGGAGAAGGCCTTGATTAATAGGTGTCCACACCCTCTTTGGGGAAATCTGCATTGTGGTCTTGCCATTGCTCTTTGAGGCCTTCTGACCCCTTGATGTCCTGGAACAGACGCTGTGACTGTGGGTTCTCATCTTCATAGAAGAGTTCTTGTTCCTCCTCTTTCTGTGGCTCTTGTGTCATTGAGGGTTCCAGTTCTCCAGAGTCTTTCTCCTCCTGCACGCTTTCCAGCAAAAGTTTTTATTAGTATTCGGCATCCCCGGTAGGAGGTGACAAAGTCCTTTTTAATGAAGGATTGTATCTATTTTGGCCTCAAATTTTCTTGCGCTCAATTTTGAGGGTATGTTCTTCGGTGTTTACTGTGGCCGCTGGTCTTTTCTATGGCGTCGAAGTTTTGGCCACTGGCGTCTGGACTGCAGTCCTCGATTGTCTTTCGACGCCGGTTTCTGCTTGACTGCCTCCGGTGTCCTTCGTACAGGCCCCGAGGGGCTCTTTAGACCTCGACTTGCCTTTGGTCCGTGACACTTTTTGCACGAAGTCAATCTTCTGTGATCTAGAGTCTGAAGTTCTTGGCTTGCCTGCCCCCAGTTTTTACTGCATTTCCTGTGCATGCTTTTCTTTCTTCTACTTGCGTTCCTGTTTGACGTCGATGCTCTCTTTTTCGGCGTCCGAGCCCTCTCCCTCGCCTTTCTCTGCCTCGCTCGAGAGTGCAAGGTCTCTCACATATGGGGTTTCCTTTTGTCTCTGCATGGCGTAGTGTACCTACCTTTGCTTCTGTCGTGCCCTTAGCATTTTTTACTTGAACTCTGTACTAGTCTCACATCTCTCGGGTCTGCGGTCTCTCAGGAGGCAGAAATTACACACCTGGTGGATGTTCCTCTGTGCAAACATGTGGTGGCACTCTTAGCAGAAGCAGAAAGGTGTGTTTTCCATCTCACGCAGAGCAGGGTACTCCCTATCCACACGTTCTATGGCCTTGCGCGTTCCACTTACTTTGCTCACTCTTGGTGGAAATTTGTGAAATCTTTCAACAAGAATCCATTTCTTCTGCTGTGATGATATTTTTTCTCTAGGCCTTCGATTTTACTTGACTATACCTGGTTTGCTTTCGTCTTCCTTTCGATGATTGGGGAACTTTTAGCAACACTTCCAGAGCCAACAGCCGGAAAAGAATCTGAAGATTGTGACCGGGCAGAGGCACTTCAAGGGAGGGTATCTGACATCAGGAGAGGTTGGTTAAGCCCCAAATGATAAGACTGTCTCCTTCTGCGGAAATACAGGTCGAGGAACATGGCGGCCGCTAGATAACGGTCACGGCCGCACCTCACCTCGGGTTCCTTGTTTCCCCGGAGAATGGTAGAATGGCCGGGGGCTGTGTTTCCTTAGCCTCCGTGGATTGATTTTTTTGCATTTTGGCTTCCTTTTGTTCCTTCTTGTTTATTTCCCTCTGCGCCTCCCTCGTGTAACGCTGGCGGACCCCTGGCGGTTCCTTCCCGCGATCGCTTCTGACCAGGGAGCCTCGCGGTTGGAGGTTGGAGGAGGCAGCGAGGCATCGAAGACGCCGTGACGCCGCCTGCTTTTGGTTCCAGGTCGCGGGCGCAGAAACAGCACCTGCGGCGGCTGGAGAATTCTGTGGGCTCCTGGAGCTGCTGGATGGCATTTTCCGGGAGCGAGCGGCTTCACTGACAAAAGAAAGGGCTGCACTCCAACCCCACGGCATAGGTGCTGCTCGAATCCCGGGGGGGGGGGGGGTACAAGTGCTGGTAAGACGGAGAGCATATCCCAGTTTGTTTTGCGGTGATTTGTGGTCTGGGGGAGGAAACGCTGATTTTTCTAGTCACTGTATGGAGGCGAAGGAAGGTGGATATCTAAAGGAAATATCCTCGCCTCTCAGAGTGGGCCGGTATACTCTAAGAGCCAGAGTTGCCTATTCTCAGCAGAAATCCGAAATTACTCAGCCCATTGTGACCCCTAAAAAAACGTCTATTGTCAATTTAACAAAGGCGAAGCTAAGGAGGTCGGGGGCCAAATTTGGTGAAGAAGAAGAGGAGGAGTTTAAACAAAGAGGGGTTTCCAAAACTAAAATCAGAGCAAAAAAGAAACCTGCTTATATCACTAAAATAACCCCCTCTCTAAAAACATACTGCAGAGTTATGGCCTCCACCGCAGCGCTAAATGAAACTACAGCGGCGAATTTGGAAGAATTGGAGGGAGTGTTCACCAAAGTAAAGCCGAAAATTAAACAGAAATCCGCCGTAAGTGATGGGAGTGTTTCCTCTCCTATGACCCCTTTTTCACAATGCAAACAAAGGGGGCTTAAGCAAACTACTAAGCAACCCACTGCGCATCTTACTGATTCTCTGGCACCTTTAGTCTCGCAGCAAGTTGTGACCCTTTCAAATAGGTTTAATGCCCTGGGTGCACATGATGAGGAGTTGCCTGTATTGACTAAAGATCCCCCCAAGGGGGGAAAGTCTCTGTCGATAGAGGAAGGTACTTAACAGAAAGGCATATTATCGGGAAATCCGTCCGGGAGTGTTGATGCTGTAGATGGTTCTGAAGTACGATCTTTGTCCGACATATTGATCGCCATGAAGAAGGAGATGCTAAGTTGGTTCAAGGTGTCGGAGTTAAATCAGGCTGAGCTCTCCGGTAGGTTCTCGGTCTCTGAAGCCAACCAGGCGGCAATTAAGGCATCCTGTGAAGTTTTGTCTCAGAGGCTCGATGAGGTGGTGGTAAGAACTGACCTCCTAGAAGCAGAAATTCCCGGTATCAAAGAAGCTATAAGTGAGGCTGCAAGGGATGTGAGGAAGTTAACTTTACAACAAAAGGCTCTGAAGGATGACATCGAAAGGTTGGAAAATCACTCTAGAAAGAACAATCTAAGACTCCTTAATGTCCCAGAGAATTTAGAAGGATCAGATTTAAAGGGGTTCGTTATTTCCATATTAAAGGGGTCGGTTTTGAAGGATCTGCCAGATATTGATTTGGTATCAGAATTTCAAAGAATCCACCGAGATCCCTATAGGAAAAAATCCGAAAAAACAGAAACCCCGGCAGATACTGGTCAATTTCCTTTCTTACTCAGTAAAGGAACAAGTATTGTCTATGGGTCTCAAGGAGGGGTCTGTGACTTTTTCTCCCAATGGTCCAGATCCATTCACTTTTCAGATTAGGTCAGACATATCTCATATGATGGCCACAAGGCAGTGGGAGATGGGGAGCAGATTGGAGGAAGTGAGGAGCCTGGGAGTCAAGGCTATGTATAATAATCAGTTGCACCTATTCCATACAGTTGAAGAGGTGGATTCCTTGATGACCGGTTTAAGGAAAGCAATGTAAGCAAAGTGAATTAAACCACGATGCGTCTGTGTAGGAGAGTAGGGTCTGCAATCCTATGATCACCCAGATTTTTTGCTTTTGCTTCATTGGTTTACGACTTTCCCCGGCTGCGGGCCTGCCAATCAGACCCACAGCCTAGCTGTTCTCTCTCGAAATTAACACACATGTACATTAGGTGCATCCACTAATTGGAACTGGGCCGCCTTATCAGTCCCTGTATCAGCATACCACAGGTATCCAGGGCATCGGTGTACCCAGGGCCTACCAGGGGCTGCAGCATGTATTGTGCCACCCCTGGATGGCCGCCCAAATCTGACACAACTGGCTGCACGACAGCTGGGGCAAGGTGGTGTAATCACCCGTTGCTGTAGGTGTAGTATTCCTATACCTAACCCTAAAATGGACGCATGGATTCCTGTCAGTCACTCCTATGGCAGGCCTTATCAATCCTGAAGGCAGAGTGCTGGGAATCATGTGAGATGGTGCTCTGGCGCGAGCTGAGCCCGTCGACGGCTTGCGGAACCAAATCCTAATAGCCGTTCCATGGTGACGCGGGCCAACTCCTTTAAAATGCATTATAACCCTTGCGGTTATTTGCTAACTTTGGCATCGCCTCACCTACACATGTCGAGTAAGGTGTCATACGAATTGGAATACGAACCCCTCGCCAATTCTGGCGACGGGGTTAGCATTCCCCCCTTTTAGAGGGGCACGACATGGAAGTAACCTTGAACCCCGGTTAAAAGTTGACTCAAGCCTCAGCATCACAAAATGGATGCTGCCACCAGACACAAGTCTGACCTCCTGCTGCTGGGAGACCTTCCAGCGAGGGGAGCTTGGACAAAGGGTTTCCTGTCAAGGGCGGTGTTAGCACCATCCCAGACAGGGTTTGTGTATCCCAGGTAGGCAGGGCTGAAAGGAAGGTGATTGCAAGTGGCACCCCGGTGCTCACTGTGCATAGCCCGGCTCAAACCAGTTTCGGGGGCACACCAGCCCCTGAGCTGGGGCGAAACCGGACAAAGGATAGGGGTGTAACCACCCCCCTCCTGGCCCCACCCATAGGTAGGACCTAGTCACGGGCCAGCCCCTTTTCTTAGAATAAAGGTAGGAGCGAGTCCCCTTCCCAAATTGGATAATTCTGAATCTTGAACTACTTTCCACGAAAGGAACTCTTGACTATTTCTGAAGACTCTCCCTTGTGGCTAAGGAGTAGCCACCCTGCACCAGCAGGCACCACCTAAGCGCTTGCGGTTTGCTGTACGTCTCTCCCACGGATCAAGACTGCCCAGCTCGACGAGACCCGGGTTCCCTGCCAACTCTGACCTCTACCTACATCATCAGCCCAGCTGAGATTCGTAGGTGTGACGAGACCTGCGGGACCGGCCATCTTCAGAACCTGCACGACGCTTATCTAGCACGCCCACCGAGGGACCCTCGAGTGAGTGCACCTAGGGTTTGAGAAGCCCTAACCCTGAGCGGCTCCAGCACCGAAGTCTGCCTCCCCAGCATCCGCGAGATCTGCGTGGGGGCCCTTCTGCTCCTCACTGCTCACCGCGTTGTCCGACCACTCGCCGACCGGCTTGTGGCCCTCTTCACGACGCACCACGACAGACTTTCATCACTGGTCTGGTTGCTCCAGACTGGCTCTTGCTCCCCTTCAACAGAGGAGTACCTCGGACCCTCCTGGTCCACTCCCGACGCCATCTTGACTCCACCGCGTGGGTTTGCCACTGCCAAGACCTGCTGCCCCATTCCTGGGCCCAGCATCATCGACAGCAGACACCTTCGTGGGACAGCTCGCCCTCCATCCTGGTCGCCGCCGCGCCTCCTGGTCCGAGGAACAGCCGAGTCCGACGTCATCCACTCACCTGGTCGAGGTGACTTCAGCCGATACCTTCCTGGTACCCACACGATCGCTGGCTAGCGGTTGAGAACTGAGTCCCCTCTGCTTTCAGGTTTCCTTCATCACCGATCCAGGCTTGGATCTCGCTGATCATCGACACTGGTCGCCTGCCAGCAACTCCTTCTTTCAGGCTCCTGAGACTACAACGAGGACTCCCGACATCTTGCTGAACCCCACGCAGCCGCAGCCTCTGGGCTAGGTAACTCGAGCATCTCGGTGCTCCACCGTAGGTTCACTCTACAAGTGTCCAGTTCCTTTTTCGTTTAGTCCCACTGATCGGATTCCTCCGGAATCAGTAACTTTAAACTATATAACCTTTCCCATTCCACTTGCAGTGTATATGGTTTCGTGCCCTTCGGGCACTTGTGTAAATTGTGCAACCAGAAGTATTTCCATAAGAGTTTTGTAGTGTGCTTAGCTCTCTGACTCATAAAGAGCCAGGGTAGTCTTGTTATAAATAAATATCCTTTATTTTCATAACAACTTGTGTGGTGTCCTTTCACTTGGTGTTCAAGGGGTATATGTGATGGTAAACAGCTGGCTTAACACGCCCTCTAGAGTTTACCCTGAAGACTGCTCTTGTCCACGCTACTAGGATAGCTGGTCTATAAGGTTGACTTACAACCAATCATCAATAAGGGGCGTTTGGAATGATACACAGTGATCACTAGAATAGTGAACACTACATATCAGGCCAACTTCTCACATTGGTGGCAGCGGTGGGATTTGAGCTTGCTGTTGGTTACCACACACGTATCCTAAGAATATCAAAGTGAAAGATCACATAAGTACCCAGGTACATATAACTTAACTTAGAATACTCTGAGTTCTACTGAACCAGCTGTTGTAGTGTAACAGGGCTTAGCACACCCTGACTACAACTCTTAGCAAGGGATCAGTAGGTAAACAAATAGTGTAGGTAGGTGCATCACTTACACCTCACTAGAAAGCATGTCGGTCCACGGAGAGTCTGCAGAGACTCCCTTAGTGGTCAGTGACCCTCCACTGGTCGTGTTACGATATGCAGCTCTTAGCTTCAAGGAGATGAGACAACTGTGTGCCTCCAGGAAGCTAAACCAGGGTTCTAACCCTACCATCGCATTTCTGATAGGTCTCTTAGAGACATACGATGCTAGGAGGTCCTCTAACACAGGTCCCCCCAATGCTGATGGGAACATGCCTCCCTTAGAGGGAACCCTTGGTGACCCGGACCTCGACCTCCATACAGAGGAGGAAGACGAGGAGGAGTTATCAGGAGACGAGGCAAACAAAGGTCCAGTGGTAGTCGGCAGGCTTACGAGGACCAACTTAAGCAGGCATGAGAATGGAACCGGGGGAGCCCCGGCCCCACGCTCAAGCAGGCCTAACATTGGGAATGGACGAGCTAGGTCTCTCTCCAGAGGCTCTAACAGATCTGTTCGTACACATGTCTCTCAGGCATCTTCTCAGAGAGGAATGACGTCCCCTCAGAGAAGGGAGCATGAAGCGAAGATGAGGGAAGTCAATCTAAGGATCGAGCGGGAAGAACTTGCCCTCACCAAAGAAAGACTTGCCTTAGCCCGAGAGCAGAAATTAAGTGGGTTAGATCCCACTGGTGGCAGCATTCTCATTAGAGAGAAAGACAGGGGTATAGATACTAGACACCTGAGTAAAATAGTGCCCCCCTTTAAACAAGGGGACGACATCCACAAGTGGATAACTGCTTTGGAGAGGGCCTGCACTGTCCAGTGCGTCCCCCAAAGTCAGTGGGCAGCTATACTGTGGCTCTCCTTTGAGGGTAAAGGACGAGACAAGCTCCTCACTACTAGAGCTGAGGATGCGAACAACTACCAAGTCCTGAAGAATACACTGATTGATGGGTTCGGCTTAACCACCGAGCAGTACCGGGTGCTGTTCAGGGACACCCAGAAAATTCAGTCTCAGGATTGGACTGACTTTGTCGATTGTGCCACTAAGGCTTTGGAGGGCTGGTTGCTGGGTAGCAAGGTTACTGATTACACAGGATTGTACAATCTTATCATGAGAGAACAGATTTTAAACAACTGTCAGAACCAATTGTTGCATCAGCACCTTGTCGACTCGGATCTGACCTCTCCCCAAGAATTGGGAAAGAAGGCAGACAGATGGGTCAGAACAAGGGTCAAGCAGAACCAGACTCAGAACCAGGGTGGTCAGAAGAAAGCAGACCAAAAGGGTAGTAACAAGAACGAACAAAATGACCAGAAGTCTTCGACAGGTCCCCAACAAACTAAAGAGGGTGGGGGTCAGGCTTCACAGAAGAAGAAGACTCAAGAAGGCCAGTCAAAAAGGTGGTGCCAATACTGTAAAAGTAAGACTCACTGGTTTAGTGAGTGCACCAAGAAAGGAGGGCAAACTCCTGCCACTGCAGCCCCTAAGGCACCTGCACCCCCTAGTACAGTCAGCAGTGGTAGTGCGCCTCCCAAGGCATTAGTTGGGTTAACCTTGGGAACCGAGGGGAGTGACGACTTAGTCGGCACGCTCACTCAGGCCGTCCTTGTCTGTACAGGGGATATGGATATGTCCCCTGGTGCCAGTCCCAATACTTTGGGCAAATACAGACAGACACCTTTGATCAATGGAAAAGTGGCTCAGGCCTACAGGGACACTTGTGCCAGTGTCACCATGGTGACGCCTAACTTTGTGGACCCTGGACAGATCATGCTAGGTACCGACTACCTAGTGACCAATGCCAGCAATGTCACTACCAATCACAGTATGGCAGTTGTTGATTTCTCCTGGGGAGGAGTAAGTGGCCCGAAAAAGGTTGTGGTTAGTTCAGACCTCCCCGTAGAATGTCTGTTGGGCAATGATTTGGAAACGTCACAATGGTCAGAAGTGGAGCAGAGGACTCACATGGAAATGTTAGGCTTGCCAGCACACGTCCTTGCTGTGACCAGGTCACAGGCCAAAAGATGCCCCACTGAACAGGTGCTGGATCCTGGAAGAACGGACCAGACACCTTCCAAGAAAAGGAGCAGTAAGGGTAAGGCTTCGCCTTCCCCCTTGCCCCAGGTCGTGGATCAAGTCTCTGAGGAGGCTGACCTTAAAGAACTGAGGGAAACTGAGCCGAAAGAGCTTGAACCTGGTCAGGTTGAGTTTCTGGGCTCAGGGGGACCCTCCAGGGAAGACCTGGGGAAGGCACAGTTAGACTGCCCCTCACTTGAACCCCTCAGACAGCAGGCTGCTGCTGAGGCTGCAGGGAACGCCACAGGTACCCACAAAGTGTACTGGGACGATGGACTCCTGTACTCCGAGGCAAGAGACCCCAAGCCTGGCGCGACCAGGAGGCTGGTCGTCCCCTTGTCTCTGAGAGGTTTCCTCCTTACCTTGGCCCACGAGATTCCCCTTGCAGGTCACTTAGGCCAGGATAAGACTTGGGACAGAATTGTTCCACACTTTCACTGGCCCCACATGTCCGAAGATACGAAGGAGTTTTGCTGCTCCTGTGTCACTTGCCAAGCCAGCGGTAAGTCAGGTGGCACGACAAAGGCCCCCCTTATACCACTACCGGTGGTGGGGGTACCCTTTGAACGAGTGGGGATCGACATTGTCGGACCAATGGAACCCCAGACAGCATCAGGGCACAAGTTTATACTGGTGGTGGTGGACCACGCCACCAGGTATCCTGAAGCTATTCCCCTTAGGACCACTACAGCACCTGTTGTGGCACGAGCCCTAGTTGGAGTGTTCTCCAGTGTGGGCTTCCCTAAGGAGGTTGTCTCAGACAGAGGTGCAAACTTCATGTCGGGATATCTGACTGCTATGTGGAAGGAGTGTGGTGTCAACTACAAATTCACCACACCCTATCACCCACAATGCAATGGGCTTGTTGAGAGATTCAACAGGACCCTCAAAGGGATGATTCATGGACTACCTGAAAAGCTTCGGCGGAGATGGGATGTCCTGATACCCTGCCTCTTGTTCGCCTACAGAGAGGTCCCGCAGAAGGGGGTTGGCTACAGCCCTTTTGAACTTCTGTTCGGACATCCTGTAAGGGGACCCCTTTGTTTGGTAAAGGAAGGATGGGAGAGACCTCTCAAAAAGCCGGCATCAAACATTGTGGACTATGTGCTCGGTCTCCGCTCGCGGATGGCTGAGTACATGGAAAAGGCATCTAAAAACCTTGAGGCGAGCCAAGAATTACAAAAAGCTTGGCACGACCAAAAGGCTGTCCTGACTGTGTATCAGCCTGGACAGAAGGTGTGGGTGCTGGAGCCAGTGGCCCCAGCAGCACTCAAAGACAAATGGTCTGGGCCCCACACGATCATTGAGCAAAAGGGAGAGGTCACCTACTTGGTAGACCTGGGAACTCCCCGGAGCCCCCACCGGGTGCTCCATGTAAACAGGCTCAAGGCATATGTCGACAGGGAGGGCATGGGCTTGCTCATGGCCACAGATGAGGGACAGGAGGAGGAGAGTGACCCTCTCCCGGACCTGCTCTCTCAGAACCCTGACGATGGGTCAGTAGATGGTGTTGTCTTTTGCGGCAGCCTCTCTGGACATCAACAAAAGGATTGTAAACAGGTTCTTCAATCCTTTCGACATATGTTCTCTCTGACACCCAGTCAGACCAATTGGTGTACCCATGAGGTCGACACTGGGGACAGTCTGCCCGTAAAGAGTAAAATCTATCGACAGCCTGATCATGTCAGAGACTGCATCAAGACAGAGGTGCAGAAAATGTTGGAGCTGGGAGTCATTGAGCCCTCGGACAGCCCCTGGGCTAGTCCCGTAGTTCTCGTGCCGAAACCTCACACCCAGGGCGGTAAGAAAGAGATGAGGTTTTGCGTGGACTACAGAGGCCTCAATGCAGTCACTAAGACTGACGCCCACCCGACACCGAGAGCAGACGAACTTATAGACCGGTTGGCTTCGGCCAACTACTTAAGTACGTTTGACCTGACAGCTGGGTATTGGCAAATCAGGTTAGCTGAGGAGGCCAAGCCCAAAACAGCATTTTCTACCCCGGGTGGGCATTATCAGTTCGTGGTAATGCCCTTTGGTTTGAAAAATGCACCTGCCACCTTCCAAAGGCTGGTGAATCGAGTTCTCACTGGGTTGGACGACTTCTGCGCGGCGTATCTGGACGATATCGCTGTCTTTAGTTCCACCTGGGAGGATCACCTGGTCCACCTGAGGAAAGTGTTGGAGGCCCTGCAAAAGGCAGACCTCACTATCAAGGCCACTAAGTGCCAGATAGGGCAGACACAGGTTGTATACCTGGGCCACCTTGTAGGTGGAGGCCAGGTTCAGCCATTGGAGAGCAAAATACAGGCCATCCAGGACTGGGCTCCTCCAACCACCCAGACTCAGGTTCGAGCTTTCTTGGGCCTGACTGGTTATTACCGGAAATTTTTCAGAAATTATGGATCCATTGTGACCCCGCTAAACGATCTGACAAGTAAGAAGATGCCAAAAAAAGTTCAGTGGACAGCCAGCTGTCAAAAGGCATTCGATGACCTAAAGCAGGCCATGTGCACAGCGCCTATCCTAAAGAGTCCAGACTACTCCAAAACATTCATTGTCCAAACAGACGCTTCGGAGTTGGGTGTGGGAGCTGTTCTATCTCAGCTGAATTTTGATGGTCATGACCAGCCCATAGCTTTCATTAGCAGGAGGCTGACCCCCAGAGAGAAGAATTGGTCAGCCATTGAGAGGGAAGCCTTTGCTGTGGTTTGGGCCCTGAAGAAGTTGAGGCCATACTTGTTTGGCACTCACTTCAAGATTCAGACCGACCATAAGCCCCTCTTGTGGCTAAATCAGATGAAGGGTGAAAACCCCAAACTACTTAGGTGGTCCATTTCCCTACAGGGGATGGACTTCACAGTGGAGCATAGACCTGGCACTGATCATGGCAATGCAGATGGGCTCTCCAGGTATTTCCACTTAGAGCAAGAAGACTCACCTGGTCAAGGTTAGCTTATTGTCCCAAAGTTTGGGGGGGGGGGGTCATGTAGGAGAGTAGGGTCTGCAATCCTATGATCACCCAGATTTTTTGCTTTTGCTTCATTGGTTTACGACTTTCCCCGGCTGCGGGCCTGCCAATCAGACCCACAGCCTAGCTGTTCTCTCTCGAAATTAACACACATGTACATTAGGTGCATCCACTAATTGGAACTGGGCCGCCTTATCAGTCCCTGTATCAGCATACCACAGGTATCCAGGGCATCGGTGTACCCAGGGCCTACCAGGGGCTGCAGCATGTATTGTGCCACCCCTGGATGGCCGCCCAAACCTGACACAACTGGCTGCACGACAGCTGGGGCAAGGTGGTGTAATCACCCGTTGCTGTAGGTGTAGTATTCCTATACCTAACCCTAAAATGGACGCATGGATTCCTGTCAGTCACTCCTATGGCAGGCCTTATCAATCCTGAAGGCAGAGTGCTGGGAATCATGTGAGATGGTGCTCTGGCGCGAGCTGAGCCCGTCGACGGCTTGCGGATGCAAATCCTAATAGCCGTTCCATGGTGACGCGGGCCAACTCCTTTAAAATGCATTATAACCCTTGCGGTTATTTGCTAACTTTGGCATCGCCTCACCTACACATGTCGAGTAAGGTGTCATACGAATTGGAATACAAACCCCTCGCCAATTCTGGCGACGGGGTTAGCATTCCCCCCTTTTAGAGGGGCACGACATGGAAGTAACCTTGAACCCCGGTTAAAAGTTGACTCAAGCCTCAGCATCACAAAATGGATGCTGCCACCAGACACAAGTCTGACCTCCTGCTGCTGGGAGACCTTCCAGCGAGGGGAGCTTGGACAAAGGGTTTCCTGTCAAGGGCGGTGTTAGCACCATCCCAGACAGGGTTTGTGTATCCCAGGTAGGCAGGGCTGAAAGGAAGGCGATTGCAAGTGGCACCCCGGTGCTTACTGTGCATAGCCCGGCTCAAACCAGTTTCGGGGGCACACCAGCCCCTGAGCTGGGGCGAAACCGGACAAAGGATAGGGGTGTAACCACCCCCCTCCTGGCCCCACCCATAGGTAGGACCTAGTCACGGGCCAGCCCCTTTTCTTAGAATAAAGGTAGGAGCAAGTCCCCTTCCCAAATTGGATAATTCTGAATCTTGAACTACTTTCCACGAAAGGAACTCTTGACTATTTCTGAAGACTCTCCCTTGTGGCTAAGGAGTAGCCACCCTGCACCAGCAGGCACCACCTAAGCGCTTGCGGTTTGCTGTACGTCTCTCCCATGGATCAAGACTGCCCAGCTCGACGAGACCCGGGTTCCCTGCCAACTCTGACCTCTACCTACATCATCAGCCCAGCTGAGATTCGTAGGTGTGACGAGACCTGCGGGACAAGCCATCTTCAGAACCTGCACGACGCTTATCTAGCACGCCCACCGAGGGACCCTCGAGTGAGTGCACCTAGGGTTTGAGAAGCCCTAACCCTGAGCGGCTCCAGCACCGAAGTCTGCCTCCCCAGCATCCGCAAGATCTGCGTGGGGGCCCTTCTGCTCCTCACTGCTCACCGCGTTGTCCGACCACTCGCCGACCGGCTTGTGGCCCTCTTCACGACGCACCACGACAGACTTTCATCACTGGTCTGGTTGCTCCAGACTGGCTCTTGCTCCCCTTCAACAGAGGAGTACCTCGGACCCTCCTGGTCCACTCCCGACGCCATCTTGACTCCACCGCGTGGGTTTGCCACTGCCAAGACCTGCTGCCCCATTCCTGGGCCCAGCATCATCGACAGCAGACACCTTCGTGGGACAGCTCGCCCTCCATCCTGGTCGCCGCCGCGCCTCCTGGTCCGAGGAACAGCCGAGTCCGACGTCATCCACTCACCTGGTCGAGGTGACTTCAGCCGATACCTTCCTGGTACCCACACGATCGCTGGCTAGCGGTTGAGAACTGAGTCCCCTCTGCTTTCAGGTTTCCTTCATCACCGATCCAGGCTTGGATCTCGCCGATCATCGACACTGGTCGCCTGCCAGCAACTCCTTCTTTCAGGCTCCTGAGACTACAACGAGGACTCCCGACATCTTGCTGAACCCCACGCAGCCGCAGCCTCTGGGCTAGGTAACTCGAGCATCTCGGTGCTCCACCGTAGGTTCACTCTACAAGTGTCCAGTTCCTTTTTCGTTTAGTCCCACTGATCGGATTCCTCCGGAATCAGTAACTTTAAACTATCTAACCTTTCCCATTCCACTTGCAGTGTATATGGTTTCGTGCCCTTCAGGCCCTTGTGTAAATTGTGCAACCAGAAGTATTTCCATAAGAGTTTTGTAGTGTGCTTAGCTCTCTGACTCATAAAGAGCCAGGGTAGTCTTGTTATAAATAAATATCCTTTATTTTCATAACAACTTGTGTGGTGTCCTTTCACTTGGTGTTCAAGGGGTATATGTGATGGTAAACAGCTGGCTTAACACGCCCTCTAGAGTTTAGCCTGAAGACTGCTCTTGTCCACGCTACTAGGATAGCTGGTCTACAAGGTTGACTTACAACCAATCATCAATAAGGGTCGTTTGGAATGATACACAGTGATCACTAGAATAGTGAACACTACATATCAGGCCAACTTCTCACAGTCTGTAGCAGTGTAAAACATGTTTTTTGTAAACTTTCTTGGCCTCATTCCATTCTCCATTTTCTCTATTACTTTTTAGTTTAAAGCCCGAGGTGAGGGCGACCAAATGGGTTCGCCCATCTCAAAGGGAGAGTTCCTCAAGGGGTAAGGGACACACATGGGATTGTTGGAGGGAAGGGGGGTTGGCGGGGTGCACTGGGTGGGGTACACCAGGGGTGGGCAGGAAATAAAAAAGGAAAAAAAATACCTTACCTCACTTTATGTATTTTATGTATTTAATAAATGACTGGACAACCAGGGGAAAGGGCTTGGTGAACGGATGGCAGGCGCAGTAATAGGTCAGGCTGGTTTAGGTCTTATCTCCTGGAATGTAAATGGCTTAAGATGTATTCGGAGGCAAAGGTTAATCATGAAATATCTGGGGCTTGCAGAAGCACGGGTTTGCCTCCTGCAGGAAACTCACCTGACTGCCGGGGAGTCGAATAAACTATTCTCAGGAGTTCCCTGGATTAAAGCCTATTGTGTTTCGGATCAAAACATCAATAGCTGCGGTGTGGCAGTTTTGGTTAAGCGGGGGTTAACTTGCTCGATTAAATCCATTCAGATCGATCAATCAGGGAGGTGGGTGATTGCGCAGCTTGATTTCAGGGGCCCCGTTTTAACGTGTGCCTCATTTTATGGTCCGGATGTTGACGACCCCTCCTATATCGTAAAGTCACAGTCAAGGCTTATGCTGGAATCTCCCCCGATAATTGTTGGAGGAGATTTTAATGTCCTGTTAGACCCCCATAAAGATAGGTCGAATCAGGGGCATTATACTGGGACACCTCTGATTAGACGTGCAATGAAGAATCTGATTCATGATTTAGGCCTGGCCGATGTCTGGAGATTTACGAAAGGGGACAGGGCTGGGTTTACATTCCATAGTAAGAGATACCATCATTCTTCCAGGATTGATTACCTGTTAGCCAGTAAGAGTCTACTTGATAAATGATCAGATATATCCATTCTCCCTAGTCATTTATCGGATCATTCCCCTGTTTTCTGTGCCATTAAAAATTTAACAAAAAAAATCCAATCGAGATGGACACTTAGCAGGGGAAGGTTAGATGATCCAGAATTAATTCAGGCAGTTAAAACGTAATCTTTGGAGTTTTATTTACCTTAATATAGGCTCAGTAGCCATAGAGGTTGTGTGGGATGCCTTTAAGGCTAGCTTGAGGCCGATTACACAGCCTCATATGCTCCAAAAATCGTGCTGAAGGGCGCAAATTAAAATTAGGTGAAGAAAAGATCGGTTTATTAGAATCTGAGCTTCTTAAGTTATCAAAATTTCCTGAAGGACAAAGAAAGGTGCAGATTGAACTTGAACAGGCCAGACAAAACTACAGAGGAATTTTAGAAATTAAGTGTAAAATCTGGAGTTTTATTTGGGGGGAGAAGGGCGTTAGGTTATCATGGAAAAAACTGAGGCGCCGTCTGGCCAAAGGGGGATTGGCCCTTCCCGATATCCGCTGGTATTTGGCTGCTTTCCAATTCATGGCTATTAGGATGCTCTTGGCCGAACCAACAGCAAGCGCCTGGGGCAAACTGTTGGGGGAGTTGGTCATCACTGAAGGAGGGGGGTGCAAGGCCGGGTTTCTTTACAAGTTTGGTTCACCAAAATTCTTTAAAAGAGTAAGGTTAAAGGTCGTCAAAAATGCCTTGGAAGTCTGGTGTAACATCCATACTAGATGTGGGATAGGTTATTACTCCGATTAGGCTCAGATCTGGGACTCCCCTGGGACTCCCCTGGGACCCCCCTCTGTCTTCAGGACAGTATGGCTCTCCCCATAAAAAGAGCTGGAGTCTCCATATGGTCCGATCTGGGGGTTGAAAATGGCATACACCCTTGGGAGGTATTAAAAGTAAGAATAGGCTCGGGGTTATCAAGATTTAAGTTTATCCAATTAAAATCATGGTTTGAAACGGAAAAGGAGAATTTCAGGGGCAATGGAGAGGTGGAATGTGTGCTTAAAATCACTCAACATCTCAAGAAGGAAATTTCAATTTGGTATAGGTTTTGATAAATGCAGATGATGTAGGTATCCCACAACAGGTGTCAGTATGGAATGACTCTCCTTTCGAAGCCGTTATTGGGTATCTTTTGGAACCTTCCACGAACCTGCTTTATGAATATACCAACTCTGCTAGCTTCAAGAAAAAACATTTCTTTGTCACCAATCGAATATATTATACTCCGGACAAAATCTCGAAATTTGCCCCAATCCCCGAACCGAGATGCCCCAGGTGTTTGCTTCCCAAGGCTAATGATATACACATCTTCTATGAATGTCCCAAATTAGAAATATATTGGAAAGGGGTGTGTAGGTATCTATGTAAGACCTTTGGAACCGATATTGTTTTGAATTCATCCTTGATCTTTTTTGCCAATGATCAGGTGTCCACCGCATGTCTGGAACAGTCCCATAGAGGTTTATTGTTATATTTGATTTTGTTGGCCCGCAGGGAAATTTGTTTCAAATGGAAAGACCCCCTCCCCCCGAAAACTGAAGATTGGTTAAAGTCCGCACTTGCTATGGCTCGACTAGAAATAATAAGAACTAGTCCCAGCTCCCCTAATCTCTGGGCACCATTCAAAAGAATGGGTAAGGAATTGAGACTATGTTGACACTTAGGGTTGATAATTAACATGGGCCTATGATTAACACCTAAATCCCGGATGATAAAAGGGGATTGGTTGGATAACCTAAACAAGTGCAGGCAGAAGGAGGGCGCCCCGTTGATAACTAAGACCGGATTAGTCCTGCAAGTAGTTTATAGGTGAGATGAGGACAAAAAAAAAAAAAGGACTGTCTCCTTCTGCAACATGGCAGGCACCTCGAAGATCCATGACTTAAAAAAACACGCTTGAGGGATCTGGTTTCACCAGAAACACCCATCTTCCAGAGGAGAGGGGGAAAAAAGGATTAACACAAGTAGGGGTTTCAGGCTCCAACCACTAGATGGCGGAAAATGCAAAACATGTGAATCAAGAAGCAACTCATGCAGCAAAACTCAAATATTATGTAACTGGTTCTAACTGTAGAGAACTACCATATTAGTTTGTTAACTGAATAGGTTTGCTTTTTGTTTTGAGCTTAAAATTGGGCTGAAGAATAATGTGTTTGCTCTATTAATACGTTATCTGTGTATTTGCTCTGCAGATGATCTATTGTAGAGGTCTTCAAACTGTAGGGTGCGCCCCGATGAGGGGCCTTGGCTTCATTGGAGGAGGGGGGGTTGCAAATGGCTCAGCAAGTACTTGTGAATGAAGATCGCCTGCAAGCGCAACTTGGGACGTTTCCAGGCTGTCTTTATTTACATGCAGTCCATGAAGTAATTAAAAAACATACATGGGACATTTCATAATGTAAAAGAACGTATTTCCATTCAATTTGCTCAACTGTATTATTTTATATGCAGGCAACTGAAAGTGGAAAAACAAGACACTTAAGTGAATTTAGTTCCTTTGAGCCACGTGGTGTCAGGTCAAAAACGTGGCAAAAAAGAATAACATTTTCTTCAAGTGTTTTGTTTTTCACTTTCAGTTAATTGCAAATAAAATAATGCAGAAACCCTTAAATGAAAAATAAATGCAAGTTAAGCAATCAAATAGAAATACATTATTTTATTTTATGAAATGTCCATTGGGTAATGTGGCTTGCAGATACGAGGAATAGTGACTTGTGTATTTATAGTGCTACGAAGTCTCAGCCTGGAGCAGAAAGCACTGTGAATATGCAAGTAACTATTGTAAAATTGTATTGTACACAGTAGAAGGTAGAATGCTGCAAAATGATTTGGTGTGTTAAGATCAACCAAGTGCTTTCAACATATATATTTTCATAATAGGTAAGCTAAACCTAGTGCAAACATTTGTCTATTAAAAGTACACTTTCTAATACTCAGTTTATAACACCCCAACATTACCCCCAGATCTCTCCTCTCCTCGTCCCATTCATAAAGTGAGATAATCCTATCTCACCAACAGAAAAAAATAACAAAGGAATGCTGGCCCTACCCCACCCCTCCTACTGGGAGTACATAAACATATGTATCCCAGCTTTCCCTCTGTTCTTTTTTTCTGTCTTCTGATAGAACGGGAGGAGGCTGGAGCTGGGATCCTCCTGGTTTACTTACGTTTCTGCTGCCGGGCAGTGGGGGCATTACTGGTGTTTCCGGTCTCATTCCCTGCCTGGCTTGGGGGGAAAGACATGTGGATTTCCCTCCTGCTTGGTTCCTGTTGAAGCTGGGGGAGTCTGGGCCGCGCCTCCTTGGTTGCCAGGCATGTCGGTAACCGCGGAGTCTCTTCGGCGAGGTGGTTCCTTTGAGGAATTCCTTTCTGGGTCTCGTTGCCTGACTTTCGGCTTCGAGGTGGGCCGGAAGTCAGGTGCTGGTTTGCGGCAAAGCTGCTTTCGAGACCCTTAAGACAGCTGGCCTGGGCAAGTACCGCTAAGCAGTTTTTAGGTCTCGCCTAGCGTTGCAGCGCTGCTTGCGCAGCGAGATTCGTTGGGGTAAAAGTATTTTTGGGAGAAAAACTCCTGATCCCGCCCATGGTTTCTATTGGGCAAGGTTGATATTTATTTAAAACCCTGTCTTGCCATTTGCTCTGCAGGGTTTTTGGTTACCGCCCTGTGGCTTTTCTGTGCACGCCCTAGGGACACAGAGTCTACGGCATCTCTGAGGTTTAGGATTCTTCTCTTATCTGATGGGGCGTGTCAAGGGAAGGTTCAGGGAGAGTTTAGCACTGCATCTGCTTTCCAGGCCGTCACGCTGCCTTCATGCCTGCAGCACGCGCCACTGCGGCTCTCTGATTGGGCAGTGGACTCAGCAGCAGACCCCCCCACCCACCCTGGCCGGGCTCTCCTTCCCAGCGTCTGGCGGGAGGAGCGGGTGACTCACAACCCTGGTCTATGTTCCCCCCAAGACGCATGCAGTGGAAATACGGAGCCGTCATTTTATTCATTTAATTAAGGGCCCTGGGACCGAAAAACTGCTTGCAGCGCGGGCGTGTAAAACTAATTTTTCACCCCCAAAGTCACCACCGCTGGCCCGAACTGAGCGCATTATTTAAATCACCCCCGTGGTGCTGTGCGCGGGTGTCTGCACCCTTCTGAAGACCGGATTTAAAAGCTGCCCCTGAGATCACTGCCGCCGGCCCGGGAGCCTAGGGAAATCTATGATCGTCGCCGCTGCTGGCCCAAGTCCGTCGAGGGCGGGAGGGGCTGCCTCGCTCCTCACTCATATCGAGTCAGCAAGGATCCAGTGCCCCGGGGCCTGAGGAACCTTGCACCAGTGACTGGGTCGCAGGTAACGCTTCCTTGCTACCAGGTCGCTGCAAGTGGGTGGGTTGCGGGCCGGCCGGTTCCTGTGAGCTTACTTTGTGTTGGGGCATTTTTTTTACTTTCTCTCTCCAGGTGAGTAACACAGTCACAGCGGCTTCCCCCCTCCTTCCGCTGCCCCATTACATGAGACCCTTATTTAGCTCCTTCTCTTCCCAATAATCACTCTCTCATTAGCTTGTAGCACCCATTAATTATGCAAATGAGGCAGTCGCATGGGGGTGGATTTCACTTTAAGTCTTATTACAGCACTTGTGGTCTCAGAGAGGCCTGCTTTTCCAGGCTGCTCTGGTCTACTATCTTCGAGCTCCTTGGCTAATTTATATTAAAAGTTCAGTGTTTCGAAACTTTTCGCTTATCTTTCTTGTTTTTCTCTAGAACCTCTTGTGAGCCTCGCAGTAAATAGACGGGAAGCTCTGAGGCCAGCACGGGGAGGCTGCGGGACCAGTTCGGAGGGATACATGGCCTGAATTACAGGCAGTAAAGTGTGAGGGTGAGGAGGCCTGTCAGGGAGGGACCCATTCAGCGCAGCTCGGCCGAAAATTAAGTTTATATATAAATGCAGCAGTTTCTGTAATGTCTCTGCCTATTGCATGCTTGATGCTGTGCATTAATTTGGTGCCAATTCTGATCATGTTCAGTGTTGCAGATGAAAGTGGTTGAAGAACTGCTATACAAAGATCTCTTTCTGACTATAACTAATTTCATAAGAAGAGTTCACCCTCTCTACCCTGGTCAGCATACCCATATAAGGAGAAGTGAGGAAGCCTCCGTAGGGCATAACCAGCAGAGGGCAGAAAAAAGAACCTTCTTGCATTTGTAAGCAGTAAACCTACCCCTTTTTCTGGAGGGAAGAAGAGTGGTGCACCCATGGACGTCGTTTAGGGGGTCACTAGAGGCAGCAACTGCGGCCCCTGGTTTCCCCCTTGCGACCCCTTGCACAGGCATTGAAAACCCTAGCATAAGGCGCCGTTCAAGCAGAGCCAGGAACAATCCACTTTTTAAACTTTCATATCCTGCAGCAGGCGCCGACAGGAATAAACTCGTCATCAATGAAAGTGACACTGCTATGAAACAAAATGCTACCCTCATTCGTGAACTAGGGGCCCTGTATAAGCTGCCTTTTTAGCAAACCGAAAATAGCATTTGCAACATGGTGTAGACCGAACAATCCTTTGGAAGAAGCTGGCACTTTGGAACATTAACCCTGCGCTGTTGAAAGCTATACAATCATTATACCATAAAACGTGGGTCAGAATTAAACTCTCCAATACCTCAGCAACAGAGAAAATAAAAACAGACCGGGGTTTAAAGCAAGGGTGCGTCTTAGCTCCGCTCTTGTTTAATTTGTATACCGCCGACATGGGCCAAGCCTTGACAGGAGCAGCACTGGCCACGCCGAGGATCGGGGACACCAAGATAAAGCTCATCCAATATGCCGACGACCTGGTACTTTTAGACCACACCAAAATAGGTCTACAAAAAGCTCTGTCGGCCTTGGCAATCTACAACGCGGCCCACAAACTGGTGGCCAACCAATCCAAATCTAAAGTTGTCATCTTCGGCCATCACCCGAAAAAGAAATTAGCAAGATGGAGCCTTGGCCAGCTGACTCTGGAAAGCGCACAAAAATACAACTACCTGGGCGTTTGGCTCACCGAATCCGGGCGTCCGTGTGCTCAACTGCACAAAATTCAAATGAAAGGGAAATGCATTACTTACGCTCTCTGCAAATTACAAGCTACTTTGCTCAGCCCAACCACGACGGCCATCCGAAGAGTCCTACGCGCAAAATTAATGCCCGCTCTCACTTACGCTCAATTAGCATTCCCTGGAAAACTAACGAGAGAACTAGAAAAAATTCATTGCAGTGCCCACAAAAGGTTGTTTCACCTACCTGCGTGCACCCGAACACATTGGTGCGCCTAGAATTCTCTTTGAACCATCAAATGCTGGAAGAGACGGCCTCTCTGTGTAAATACTACTTTCTTACTATTGCGGCCCAAGACAAATCTATGAAGGCAGTTTTAAAACATATCTTCTGCGAACCTGGGAACCCATGGTCAACTGCCCTCGCAGCCGGAGCAGTCCAGCTCAAATTAGCCTTGGAGAATTGGAACCCTAAGATCATCATGTACTCCGCCATCAAATGCACACTTAAAAAACAAGTTCGCATCCTCTCTCGCGCTCTAGACCTGGAACTGTTGGACAAAAAAGGCCTCCATGAAAGTCAAACCCTGCCACAAAAAGGGTTCAACTCCAAACACCATCTCACGCAGGCCGTGGGCAGAGCAGCCTTACTTAGGATCTTGGCATCCAGATTACATCCTCTGCCACTTCAAGAAATATACAATACCAAACGGAGAACAACGGCGATCAAGGGCTGCCGGCTCTGCAATTACAAACACAAGTCTTTGGCCCATCTTTTATTTTGTTGCCCGGCCTTGCGCACAGCCCGCAGTCTCTATCTACGGCCAATTCTATTACAACTGGGCACCCGTACAGCCAAGGAGGCGATCTCTCAATTGTACACATTGAACACAGTAAAACATATGGCTTCGTTTGGCAAATTCATCAAACAGACTCGATTATTGCTGACGGCTCCACCACTTAGAGACCCAGTCAATTGCAAGTCTGCTTGACGTCCACGGATTTTAATTAGTGCCTTCTTTTAAATGCTGTTATCTTTTTTTACAACTTTGTTATATGCTAAGGTTTTATGTTATGGTTTTAAGTAACCAGCAATAAAATACTCATTCATTCACAACATAATTGATTTAATGTTGCTAGTTGAGAGGGCGGCAAGAAAGGAGTCTAAAAAGCTCTCACTCATTGTCCGATGAGAGGGAGGGAAAAGGAAGAGCTAATAGAGGAGCCAGGGCAGTAGAGAGACTAGAAGAGAGAAAGAGGAGACCCCACACAGACAGGTGAGTAATGACAGAAAAAGGCAAAAAAGAGATTACAGAGAGGAAAACACAGGTGAGAGATGTGGCAAGAGGAAAAATGATAAAGGCGCAGCTAAGAAACATCTGTGAGAAAGGGGTGATACGTGAGGGAGAGGAGAACATTCAAAGAGGGTGGAAGGTAAGGAGACAGTAGAAATAGAAGTAATAAAGAGACTGGTGTAAGAGACCTCAGAAAGAGACAGAGGGAGCGAGAAGGAAACATGCAAGAAAAAAAAGAGAGTAATCAGTATTTTTTGTTGGTGTATTAAACAAGCATTTGTATTGCAATAGGTCTTGCATTTGCAACAGTGTGAGCTCCTGGTATTGTAAATGACAATGCCTTTTATTTATGTGTTGGTTTTTAAAACATAAATAAAAGGCATTATCATTTACAATGCCAATAACTTAAACTCTCGCAAATGCGAGACCTATTGCATTGCAAATGCTTGTTGTGTGTATCTTTACGATACTGCCTTAGTGTTGTGCTGAGCCTTGATTACTTATACTGTGGATCGCGGTGGGGAGGGGTTCAGGCTGGATATGTGCCCCAGTGGACCGATCTTGAAGGCTGAATTAAAATTCGGAAATTTGAAATGCTGAAGTATGCACTACAAAGCCAGAAATGGCCGAATTAGACCGTGGACAACGTCTGAAGCGAGTACACCTCAATATCCAAACACTCCCGAGAATGTGTTCTGTACCGGATGCCATCAAATTTTGAATTTCAATTTTGGATCTTGGATGCCCTAAGCTCAAGACTTACAGAAGTTTACTCACTCTTACATATACTTTGGATGAAATTGATTGGACCATTTATGACCTACCGGGTCGGAATTATCGGTTTTTAGGTCTAAGACACCACTTACTTCGCAACAGCCCTGAAGAAGTCAAGGACTACGCCCTATTGACTAAACACGTGTTGGCTGGACTTTGGGTATCATTTGAATATAGACAAGAGAACACTCTAAGGAACATTACTTGCCTCAATCTCTTCACCAACAACACTTTGAACTTTCAATTGTATTTGTATGCGTTTGCACAGGAACTGCTCTTACCTTCCTTGGTCCTTGCTTGACATTTGCCGGGCTTTGCGTATCTATCTTGATCGCACGTGTCCCATATGGAAGTTGGACTCTCCGTTTATTTCTTTTGGGGTTTACTCTTGTGGGGGGGGGGGGGGGGGGGGGGAGGCTTCTTCTTTCAGTGGGGGCTGGCAGAAACAGGTCATTATGTTGACCTAATCCCTTTCGGGTACCCCTCCTCCGGTGGGTGTGCAGGGGCGTTCTACCCGGGCGGTGGCGGCTTCCTGGGCTGAGGATCAGGGGTTTCCCTATCAGAAATTTGTAGGGCAGCTACGTCTGCATCTTCTAATACTTTTGTGACCATTATCAGATCCAGAATTTGCTGGGAGGGGGGGGGGGGGGGGGGGTGACGCTAATTTTGGTTTGGGGTCCTGCGGGCTGTGTGCTCCTGATTTCTTGTTTTTCTGTGTCAATAAATAACTGGGTTTTGCTTGCATGTCTTGCGTCCTGGTGGTTTGTTGTTGATGAATGCCAGTTGTTGCTTGGGAATTCTCACTTGTTTTTTAATTGGACGAGGAGAGGAGGGTTAGGTATGTTTATGTACTCCCAGAGGAAGGGGGTGGGGTAGGGCCAGCATTCCTTTGTTCTTTTTTTCTGTTAGTGAGATAGGATTATCTCACTTTGTTTATGAATGGGTAGAGAGAAACGGGACCAGGAGTAATGAAGATTACCGGTAAGAAATAGGGCATTAAGAATCAAAAAATAATAACACATTGTCCACATGAAGCCTCAGGTGACTCCCATCAATTAAAGTCTAAACTTGCTTCACAACAACCTTTACATTTGGTGATTAACAAACTGGACACATTTACGTTCTTTCAGGCAGTGGGCACCCTGGTGAGAATGCCGGTTTCATCCTTAGCTCTGTGTCCCTCCCTGAGCTTCACAGCACCAGAAAACTCCAACCCACTCCAATCCGCCCTCCCTTGACTTTTAAGCAGAGGTACCTTCAAGGGCCACAATAACTGTTCAGGGTTGGTTGTTGTTTTTCACAAAAAGTATGGGAACTGCTTTTATAAAAATTAAAAAAGCATGGGGCATGTGAGTCTCCGTAGATCCTGTCCACTTCGACCTCTGTTAATATGCACATGTCCTTCAAGGTGAGTAGAGTGGGTGACAGGGAGGCAGCCACCAGGGTCACATTCAGATGGAGTGCTCTGATTATCTGAACCCCTTAGGCCTCATAATTGTCCAGGAGAAAGAGGAAAGCAATGATATCCTTGGATAGCATCAAAGAGATACCACCACAGAGGAAGTGGTACTACATGGGGCAGGGGATGGGTCACTTTTAGGTCTGGCCTGAGCTAGCGCATGCGCTGCTCTGGCGAGACATTTAGTGAGTGGGCTTTAAAAAGCCAACCGCAGCTTTTTGTGTGGCCTAGAGCATGCGGTTACGCGCACAGAAATGCGCATTCCTCGCATCGCTCGCAGGCGCCCTTACAGCGCGTGATCAGGCCCCATCTGGCTTTCCTCTCATTGCTCATTAAGCGCATCGCTCACGACGCGCGATCACTTACTTTCGTGGCCGTGTCACTTTCACGGCCGCGCGGCCAATGCTTGTGTGACTTAACTTGCTGTAGCTCCCTAGCCCCTCAAATGCTGTGTCTGCTTCCCGACTTCTTCTCTGGGAGAGGTGTTTTAAGGATCTGTTCAGAAAAGTATTTGTCTTTCTCCAGTATTGGGGTGTCTTTCATAGATTCACATGCTTGAATATTCCCCGTCGTCGAAGTGGGAGTCCCACGGTACATAACAAAGCAATGTAGTAATAACATAAGCCTATTAGGCCTACAGGAAAGAAAAAACCATAGAGTTTTCATGGATAGACAACTTGTCACCTTTACAACATATCACTGTCGTTATGTTCTAGGTCAAATCCAGCCAATCAGGTGTCCGCACCCTCTAGAACCCTCTCCCCAGAGACTCAGGCTCTCAGATTTTCTACCGCACGTCGTGTGAAGGGAGTCTCCCTGAGCTTGCTCAGTTTTTTCATCTCATTTTTCACAGAAGATTGAGTCTAGAATGTCTTGAACCAAGAAATCCCTCTTCAGACCTTGTGGGAGCTGTGGTAAACTGAGACTTCATTCTGAAGATCCTCACAAAAAATGTATTTATTGTTTGTATCCTGAACATTTGGTAAAGGACTGTAACATTTGTAGAACCTTACTCACAGAAAACTTTGAAGGACAGAGAAGGGCGTCTCCTTCTGTGGCTACAGAAGCTGAAGACTTCAGAAAATCCTGTTTCTGATGTGGAGAGTGTGTCTTCCATCCACACTGCTCCCTCTTTCAAGAGGTCTTCTGACTCTCAAAAAGTTTCTCCTCGACCTAAGATGGTAAAAAAACATCATGGAGAACCTTCAACTTCAAGAGGGGTGATTTCCCCCCACAGGAGTCTCTCTGTTTCCTCGACGCCCCCGAGATCTGATTCTCAGGCGTCTAAAACTCCGTCTACGCAGTTTTTACCTCAAAAACTGCCTCTCTCGTCGACGAGTTCATCAAGCCTTCCTCCGTCGACGAGAGCTGCCATCGTCGCACCTACATCGACGACCTCGGCATCTATGTCTCTGAAGCCAGCAATGATCATGTCGTCGGCGTCTTCACCGTCGACGCTGGTATCTGTGAAGGTGAGACCCATCTCGTCGACGTTGCCTTTAACTTCGTCGTCGACGAGTATTAAGCAAAAGAACAAGCAGAAGTCGTCGACGAGTGCTTCGTCGTCGAAGGGTGCTTTGTCGTCGAGAGCTGCTTCGTCGTCGACGGTGGCTCCGTCGTCGACGGTGGCTTCGTCGTCGACGGTGGCTTCGTCGTCGACGGCAGTTCAACGGCGAATTTCAGCAACGACGGCTACAACTCCAATTCTGGAATTGCTTCCCTTAGACACTTCAGCCTCTCTACTTCAAGACGGCAATCGTCTCTGGAGCCCCGAATGCCACTCAAACCACCTGTGCAACCTCCTGAGCTACTGTTCTCATCTGACAATGATGAATATGAGGATGACAGATTTCGGGCTGCTCGCAGTCCTTCCGAACTCTTAATTAAATGTCAGGACACAGATGATGATGAGGAGGATTTGCAACAAGATCATTTCTCGTCTTATGACACGCATCCACTTCCGCAACCTTCTATGGCACAATTGCCTTTAAGTCTGATTTCCAATTTGCAATATATGCTCGATGATTATAATCGCCGTTTTCCACGGTCTGGGCATACCACTCCAACACCGCAGACACCTCAACAATCTGTGTTTCATAGAGAACCAGGAGTCACACCGACGCCAGTGACTAGTGAACAACGTCTTGGGGTTCCTCTTACCACACTTGAAGATGTTATTGAGGACCAGGATGATGACGCTGACAAAGAGGAAGGTGAGCTGGATGATGCTTCCCTCCTTTCTGACTGGGACAACTATCAGATCCAAACTCCTTCTCCCGCTGATCCCGCTCCTTTGGATTCTCCCCCGGTTGACATTGGTGGATTCCATGTGCTCATGGAGAGAGCAGCTAAGAGATTTCACCTCCCTATGACAACTAGAGAGGAGGATTGTTTCCTATATGACTTTAAGGACCAACCTCAAAAGCAGGTCCGCTGCATTCCAATCATTGATTTCATATGGCAAGAGGGCCGTAAATTAATGCAAACCCTTAATTCGATTCCAGCCATCCTTCCTAGGATCGACAAGAAGTACAAGGCTCCTCCAAATTCTCCTGCCTGTTTGACTTCACAAACAAAGCCTGATTCCATCATCACTCAGGCAGCCCAACGCCGATCCAGAAATCCTTCATCTCCTTTGTCGGCACCTCCAGATCGCGAAGGTCGAAGGCTGGATGGTATAGGGAAAAAAAATTCCACTATGGCGGCGGCAACGGTACGAGCAGCCAATTCTTTGGCGATCTTAGGCCGCTACGATCGCCAAATGTGGTCGGACATTTCATCTCTGATCAATCTTATTCCCGAATCATCCAGACAAGAGGCTTTGAAGATTCTCCAAGAGGGAGAAAGAATTTCTTCGGAAATTATAGATTGCGCCATTGATGTGTCCTCTTCTGGCTTCCGTCTTTTGGCTGGCGCTGCAGTCCTCCGGCATCAGGGCTGGTTACGGGCCACGTTCTTTCGTCAAGAGGTGCAAACGAAGATCCTGGACATGCCTTACGACGGCGAATCCCTTTTCGGCCAGCATATAGATGATGCCCTTCAAGCAATCAAGAAGGACACTGACACAGCTCGTGCTCTAGGGTCTTTACAATTAAAAAAACAGCCATTTCGGGGCGCAAGAGGTCGTGGTTCCTCTTCTTCCTTTCGAGGCAATTCCAACCAGTACAGGCAAGGACAAGGCCGCTATTCCTCGCAAAACCAACAATCTTATCGGCAGCAAAATTCCTCCACTTACAGACAATACAGAGGCAAATCTTCCTACAGAGGAAAGGATTCCTCAAAGAAACAATGACTCTCCTTACCCTCACTCACGGACTCCTCCAAAACTTGGAGGTCGAATCTCCCGCTTCTTCTTCAAATGGTCGCAAATCACCACAGATCAATGGGTTCTCGATCTTGTGCGCAGAGGACACGCTTTGGAATTTATAAAGATTCCTCCAAATGCTCCACCAAGAGGTCCCCCTCCTGCACATTTGAAAGAGCTTTTGATTCAGCAAAACATACTATTGAGAAAGGGCGCGATCGAAGTGGTGCCAAAACTACAGAAGGGCAGGGGGTTCTACTAAAGGTTCTTCCTTATTCAGAAGAAGTCGGGAGAATGGCGTCCCATTTTGGATTTGAGAGCCCTGAACAAATATATAAAGAGTCAAACTTTTCGTATGTTGTCCCTACAAGAGGTCCTTCCTTTTCTCTCTCACGGAGAATTCATGACAACGCTAGATCTTCAAGATGCTTATTTTCATCTTCCCATATTGCCAAGACACAAAGTTCCTACGATTCAGGGTTGCCGGATGGGATTTTCAATTCAAAGTCCTGCCATTCGGCCTTCGTTCTGCTCCCCGAGTGTTCACAAAAGTCCTTGCACCGGTGGCAGCTTACCTTCGCCTTCAGGGAGTTCAAATCTTTCCCTACCAAACTCTGGTCTGCAGCTCCCTGTTCCAGTCTCTGGGCCCCACGCTCAACTTAGACAAATCTCAGTTGCACCCAGCTCAAAGCACACTGTTCTTGGGAGCCATTCTGGATACAACTCTAGGGAAAGCTTTTGTGTCGCACGAACGACGACAACGTCTTCGCAATCTAGCGGCCTCTATCCATCTAAAAGAGTTCGTTTCTGTCCGACAGTTGAAGTCTTTCCTAGGAATGTTGTCGTCCTGCATTCCTCTAGTCCCTCACTGCCGCCTGAAGATGAGACCTGTCCAAGAAGAACTGGACAAGCAATGGGCTCAGGTCTCAGGCAATTTCAACGACCTAGTCAGAGTCACTCATCGCCTCAAAAAGGCTCTTTTATGGTGGACTCACGAAGAACATGTCTCCTCGGGGCGTCCTTTTCTGGCGGACTCTCCACAATTCACCCTTACCACCGACGCCTCTCTCGAAGGTTGGGGCGCTCACCTGCAGGGTCTTACGGTGAAAGGCAGGTGGTCTGTTCATCAAAAGACAAGACACATCAACCTGTTAGAATTACTGGCCATCTTTCTGGCTCTGAAAGCTTTCCGAAGCATCATTTACGGAAGCACGGTATTGATCAGGACGGACAACACAACGTGCATGCATTATATCAACAAACAAGGAGGCACGAGGTCCGTTCTGTTGTCCCTTCAGGCCCACAAGATTTGGAAGTGGGCGATTCAACACCACATCGCCCTCACTGCAGTCCATGTTCCGGGAGTGTCCAACGTCCTTGCGGATTCCCTAAGCAGATCCTCCACGACCAATCACGAATGGGAATTGCACCAACCCATTCTGGATCGCATATTCCAGCTATGGGGTCCCCCGAATCTGGATCTCTTCGCAACCTATCTGAACCGGAAATGCCAGTTCTACGCAAGTTGGCTTCCCCAACCAAAGTCATGCGGGAATGCCTTTTTGATGAACTGGTCCAAAACGTATGCTTACGCCTTTCCACCAATACCTCTAGTCCCCAAGGTCCTACGGAAAATGAGGAGAGAACCCGGTCAGCTCATCCTGATAGCCCCCCCGATGGCCTCGACAAATATGGTTCACGGAGCTGCTGCTACTGTCTCAGTGCGAACCAATCATGCTTCATCCTCTTCCGAATCTCTTGACCATGGAACACGGTCAAATTTGCCATCCCGATCCTGCGTCTCTACACTTAGCAGCTTGGAACCTGAGCACTTTGAATTTGCGAATATGGACATCCCTTTGGAGTGCAGAGAAGTATTGGCAAAGGCTAGAGCTTCTTCTACTGTAAAAGCTTACAAACTCAAATGGAAACGCTTTTGTTCATGGTGCAGTGATGCCAAAATTCATCCTATCCATTCTAAGCCTGAACAACTACTACCTTTCTTTTTGCACCTAGCAAAATCGGGCCCGTCATATGCTACCCTTAAAGTCTTTTTAGCGGCAATCTCACGATTCCGCCAAGATGGCTCGAACTCCCTTTACTCGTCAAGAGTAATGAAACAATTCTTCAAAGGACTTTTTCGTATGTTTCCTCCGATACGTCGGCCTCCTCCTCCTTGGCATCTAAACATGGTATTGGCGCAGCTCATAAAATCGCCATTCGAGCCTATACATAAGGTCAGCCTCAAACATGTCACCTGGAAGACTTCTCTTCTCCTGGCGCTTACATCCTCACGCCGGGTCAGTGACTTGCAAGCATTTACCATCAACCCACCTTTTCTTCAATTTACTAAGGACTCTGTTCTGCTTCGCACCAATCCGGCCTATATCCCTAAGGTGCCATCTGATTTCCACCTCAATCAGCCGGTTGTTCTAAAGACATTTTTTCCTAATCCTCAAACTTTTGCAGAAAAGTCACTTCATTCTTTGGATGTCAATAGATGTCTCAAATTTTATCTTCAAAGAACTGCTGCCATTCGTAAAACTGACCAACTCTTTGTCGCCTACGGGCGAATGCGGCAAGGTCATCCTATCACCAAACAATCTATAGCACGTTGGATATCCTCTGCTATTGCCTTTTGCCATCAACAAGCAGGAAAACCTCTCGCTGCTGCTGTGAAAGCGCACTCCACGAGGAAGGTTTCTTCTTCCACTGCGCTTTTTGCTGGAGTCCCTCTTCAATCCATCTGTAGAGCGGCGACATGGTCCAGCAGACACACCTTTACGAGACACTACTGTCTGGATGCTGCAGACAACACGGATACAGCTGTAGGACAGGCAGTCCTTCGTAATCTTTTTAAATAAGGTGAGCCTCTGTTGCTTCCCTCCTCCTGCATACAAGGTACCTTTATTTCTTTATATATTTACGGATAAGATGTGTATATATATATATATATATATATATATATATTTATATATCTGTCATATATAGTTAGACGTCTATTTTTTATGCATATAATCTTTGCACTGCCTACTACTACCTGGCTTCTTATGTACCTTGTATTATGCTGCTACCACTGCTCACTACTCTTATTCAAGCATGTGAATCTATGAAAGACACCCCAATACTGGAGAAGAACAAAAGTTCCTTACCTGTAAACTGTGGTTCTCCAGTATTGGTGTCTTTCATAGATTCACATGCGACCCACCCACCTCCCCTCAGAGGCTCTTCCTTGTATTTGACTTTATGTCACTCTTGTGCTACGAAAATCTGAGAGCCTGAGTCTCTGGGGAGAGGGTTCTAGAGGGTGCGGACACCTGATTGGCTGGATTTGACCTAGAACATAACGACAGTGATATGTTGTAAAGGTGACAAGTTGTCTATCCATGAAAACTCTATGGTTTTTTCTTTCCTGTAGGCCTAATAGGCTTATGTTATTACTACACTGCTTTATGTACCGTGGGACTCCCACTTCGACGACGGGGAATATTCAAGCATGTGAATCTATGAAAGACACAAATACTGGAGAACCACAGTTTACAGGTAAGTAACTTTTGTTCTTCTTTAGGAATACCACACATTTTTTTAAAACTTTTGTTTTATGGAATTTAGCTCACTGGCTCCTCCCATGGGGGCGCGCGGCCGTGTCACTTTCACGACTGCGTTGCAAATGTTTGTTCTGGAAGGGCGCCTCATATACTCACCTCTGTCCTTGGCACTTTTCCCTCGCCTCAGTCTGGCGCCCACTGCACCAGAGCGTAGCTCGGCCTCCTCGCCGCCAATGAAGTTTCCTTCACTCGCTGGATCGCTCCCAAGAGGAATAAAAATCTTGAATGAAGTGCTTTCGTTACTGACCTCGAAGCTACCTTGTGCAACCTCCGGCAGCGCCGAGGCGGTAGAACTGGGAAGGTGAGATCTGTTCTTTTGCTTTAGGGGTGTGCACATTTTTCAGGTTTGTTTGCACCTCCCACGCTCCGAGGAACCTTCTGTTTGTTGGACAGGTTCTTAAGGGTCTTTACTCTTCTGTATCACAACATATGAAACACGATTCTCTATGGCAGGTACTTTAACCAATCAAGCTTTCTTACTGGAATCTGCACTGGCTAGGACTCCGTTCATGAAACCACTCTGCTTCGCAGCGTTGTAATGTATAAACCCAGCAGTCGCTCAGTCGGTCGCACCGCTTCCTTACCCTCTCCGATCACTGCCGTTCAACACAAGCTCCCAGAAGCTCGAGCAGTGTGTGGCTGGGCGCTATATCAATGTTGTCAGTGTGTTCAGGCGCGTGCTGTGGAACCTGACAGACCAATGTCGGGCCACAGCTGTGCAACTTCCACCTCATCTATGTCTCCACGTGCCACCTCCTGCCCCCCCGCCTGTGTCCTCCCTTAACCCAGGAAGGTCCCCAGCTTGTCTCCCATGCCCTCTCGCTAGAACAACTGGCATCACGTGCTCCTGGACAGCCTGTGTTCTCCCTCAGATTGAGCTCACGTCCACCACTCTGGGCAAGCCCACTTCTTGTCACCCCCTTGCCCCTCCAACCTATGGGACCCTCTGACAATGGCCGACTCCATGGTGTGTGTCCGCTAGATTACCTTTGCCCAACACCCACCCGCAGCCACACTGTGCTAGTCTCCCTTCCGTGCCACCCATGCCTCGTCTAGGAATGGCTTGGTATCCGCCTGCGACCAGCTTCGTGCCCCTCCAAGCCTCCGCCCCTCCAAGCCTCCGCCACTCCCCTTCACTGCTTCCCTGCTGCCTCTCTGCCCCCTCCTCCCGCAGAGCCACTCTTCCCCTCCCCTACCACTCCCCACCCACCGCGCCACCCCTTTCTTTTCCCGTATCCTTCACCATATTTCTCCCGAGCCCCTGTCCTATTCTCTCCCTCATCTTCCCAGTCACCCACCGGCTCTTCCTTCACTCTAGATCTCTTTCAGCCCCTTTGTACGCAGCTGCTTCCTTCTCCTCTCCGATTCATCTCTCCCTCCCACCCCCTCATTGTATTGCTCTTCGCCTATTCATAGGCTATTTCCTTCCCTCACTCTTTTCACCGCCACGCCCGCCAGTCCCCACTGTCTCCCCTGCTGTACCCCCACCACCCAGATTTTTTTAAATAATCTGTAGGGCAGGTTTTTGTCACAGCGGAAAGAGTCACCACCCAGGAACAACAATACACACCGACAAGTGATGTGATTTTCGCATTGGACTAGACGACTATAGAATTCGGTCACGGTTAACAAGTAGAGTTCCAGTCATGCCTTTTGTGGAGGGGCTGTGGTGTATGTTGAGTTTCAGACTTTTATTAAAACCTTTAATGATACTGAAACGTGCAAACAACACTTTTTGTGCCCAACAGCACGTGATTGTAGTGCATAAGACTCCCAGAATATTGTTTCTTTCACTTTTTTTACTCCGTTCGGTCACTAGGCTGAAGTAAGATAATTTTTGGCCAATAGAGGTGAACTTTTGTTTTACTGAGATGTAGAATGGATGAGCGGCTGAGCTCATTGGCATGTACAAGGGCATAACCTTGCTGGTAAATAGGGCTTAAATGTTTGACTTAAAGCAAGAATTTAATTGCAAGCGTTCACTTTCAGTATATTTAACCTAATTAGTACAAAATACAATATTTACCGTTAAACATTTGGCAGTATTTTGTTTATCTACTCTTAATGTTATGTACTCTTTATTAGAAGTTGGCGAGGCAGGAAAGTGATGCTAAGATCCATGCTAGAGCCAGGCTTTAACACCAATTCACCAAAATGCCATAGGTATTGTGACTTTACATACCTTATGACCCTAATGACCTCGGAGAAGGGTATTCATTCTCTCAGGTGCCTTTAAATGTTTTCAGTTTCAGACTATTTTCATGATGCTCATACACTATATTTACAACTGTGGCCTTGCTGTGGTATATCCTCTAGACCCCTTGTAAAACATGCACAATAACACACCCAGATGTCAGTGCTCACCGCGTTGATATGTCAATCACTCTTCATTCATGCATGTTCATAGAATACCTTTCTATAATAGACAGTGCCATGCGTCTTGACTGTAGATCTCGCTCCATTGCACCTTTTTACAGAATACAGACTGTAATCAGTGTAATTAATGTTTGTGAACGGGGAGGGGAAGAGTGGCGACCCCGCGGTCAGAGCTCTGTGAATCAGCGTTCCGCCATTGTGTCGACTTGTGTGGGAGTTGACAAGACTTCATCAGAAGGACAAGCGTGAGGATGTCACCTATCGAGCCCCCTTCTACTGCCGTAATGCGAGACAAAAGTTCTGCAACCGGACTGGCAATAAATGCAAGACGACGCTCATGACTCGTCGCTCGCACCTGTGGCCTTCTTCCACCCTTGGAAAAATATTTCCTCTTGTATTAGTCTGGAGTACAACTCTGACCATTTTCATTAAACCATTTAAGGAGGGTGTAGAATATGGTTTCTGATTACCCAGCCTGAAGAGTTTGTGGGTCTGCACCAGTTCTTAATTTATAAAAGAATAAGTGCTGGGGACCAAAGGTTTTCTCAGAAGCCAACTACTAACTCGACTGAATTTCGGGGCTGTGAATACCAAGGCGGTCTAGTCCTTATTCCACCACATTACTCTCATCAACCACTGTACACTCCCTGCCCCTTTATTTCTCATGCATGTTCATTTTCATCCCTTAGTTCTCCGTTTGTCACCGTTTTCCTGCATTTTTCCTCATCTGTTTTTCTCCCTTTTCTGCAGCTTCCTCCTGCTCTTGGTCAAATTCTTACAGTAAACAATCATTGGCATAGCCAAAAGTTCTCGCCTTTGGGACCTTAGAAGTGTTTAGCTATGCAACGGTTGATGTTGTTGCCACCAAGGATATTGTGCTGCATAACTAAATACTTATAAGTTCACAAAAGCAAGACCTATTGGCTATGCCAACGCTTGTTTGGATTACAAATGAAAGAGACAGCTTTCTCAGAGAGATGCCTTGAGGAAGGTAGGGAGTTTTTTTTGTTAGGAGTATTTTAGTGCAGCAGGTGCAGTTGCCTTGAGACCCAGGCTCACAACACATTGGGGTCTAGTGTTTTTGGTCAATTTCGGTTTGATAGATTTGTACATTTATAAGTCTCACATATAGCGTAGATTATGAGCCGCAGAAAAATAACCCTGAAATTTTCTCCTAAGCGCCGTCCAGGAGCTCATCCCCTGCCCCTTCCATGCTCCCTATTCTTGCCATACATTTTTGAAGGGGGGCCCCAACTTCAAAACATTTTGCCTAGGAGGGGCTCTGAGCAAAACAAATTTGAAGACCTCTGATCTATTGTTTTTGGACTAGGCTGCTCTCGGCTTACCGTGAACGCTTGTGTGCATCAGCGTTGCATCACCTTTAATGCTGAATTATATTGTATCACGATTTATATAGCACTTTCCATACCTCTTAACCCATAAGCACTTTCTACATTATCTATATGGTGCTTGCAACACCACTGGAGAAATCATGAAGCACTTTGATTTGGACCAGATTCCTAGGCACCCTTCAGACTGCATGGTTAAAAAGGTGTTTCTTTTTTACTGTTTTGTCTACATTTAATACACGCACTTGGCGCTATGCTATTACTGTGTCTGGCAAAGCCACCTACAAGTGGTGACTATATTTATCAAATTTACATAGATTTATAAAATTTCTGAACTAGGTGGACAAGTTTTTAGCAAGTGCATTTGAGTAATAGCAACTTTGCACCAGACCAGTCTGTATCCTCATGATCTTAACTAAAGAGCAACAATTACTGCCTAATGCATTCACAGAAAATATGTTAATCGGAACTTTACTCATGCACCTTGATCAGGCATCAATATGTGGTTTTTGCAGTTTTGTTTAAAAAAAATAAATTAAAAAAAGACGTATCTGTTTGAACAGTATGAACCCTAGGTTTACTGTTCAATATGTAATAGTTTAACTGAAATACAGATGTAGTCTAAATTGTTTATAATGTATTTTTAAAAGAGTGGATTAAGAAGAAAAACAAATGAAGCCAGTGCCATATCCAGGGGCGTAGTGAGCATGCAAACTTCGAATTTTTTATTGTTGAATTTCATTTCGCAGAGTGAGATATTTTGTCGGAAACGTGTACATTATTATCAAAGTCTGTGCTGAAAGAGTCTGACCCGACCTAGTTACTGGTCAAGGGATCACTCAGAAAATCATTCAGTGCACCCTTCTTAACACTGCAATCCAGTTAGTGACTACTTTTGAAACCTCTAGATTCTCTACCTGGCCGTGGCACCCAGACCATTACCTTCTACAGTTGCCACTTTGAGTAGCCAAATTGATGGACTGAAATGCATTCCATCCATCCATCCGTGTGGTTACTGCATACACATGGTAGGTGTCTGATGGCCAGTGCTCGTTGCCTGTTGCCCTCCTCCCAGGTGCACAATCTCCAAGGAGGGGAGGAGGGGGGCGGGGGGAATCAGGGAAGGTGTTTGCCTGTGCTGTGGGCGCTGCATGCCCACACTACTCAGCAAACAAAAAGACCTTCCCAGTTTGAGTAAGGATGCTTGCTCTCTTCTCCCGTCCAACAGTAAAGTAAGTGTGACATCATCCCCATATTCTACCTGGCCCCCATTAGACAAACCACAGAGCGAAAGAAACCATTAATTCCCATACTGCTTGTAGACTGTTCATTTTTAGCTAACGTATGTTGTAAAATGCACAATTCACCTTAATTTTTATCAAATTTTCTTAGCGGAGAACCCTTAATATGCCACCTACCCCTGCCTGGCATTCAGTAGAAATGAAAGTAGTAATGTTGATATGGTTTCCTTAAAATCAATACTATAAAATTATTAGTACCCGATAATGCGCCTCAATACAAGCCATGCCCTCTTAATAAAGACTTTCACTTTTGCTCTCTCTAGGTAGTCTTGCAGGAGAATGTCCACACTTGCTGTAAATGGTAGCAGAGGATGGACATTTATTCTCATAGGGAGGATGCAAAAGATGAACAGCAACCCTTAGTAAGTTCATAAGACTTATGTAAAAATTCATGATAAATTATGAGAGGATGTTCACAAACTAGTACATTCCAATGTCACGCATGCTCCTAAGACATCGTATTGTAATATTTATATAGTTCCTGCTACTATGTTGGCCGCTGAAGCGCTTGCCTACATAGGCAGCATGCCACACCGTGTAGGGTGTGTTCTTGGAAGGATGTTGTCTTAGTTTTGATCGAAGTGGGAAGTAGTTCCATGTCGTGTGCGATGTACAGATAGGACTTGCAGCACACACTTAAGTTTATAAACTCATTAGTTCACAGTAACCATCACTTTATTTTGCAAAAATAGAAAATTCCTAAATGGTTTACAATTTTGAGACCGGTCAGCTGAAAACGCTTATATGAAAGACCGAAAGAGCTGATGTAAACACAAGAAATGACAGATGTCTCTCACTCTTTTCCCCACACAAAAATATCCCCTTACAAAACCAAAAAAAAAAATATGAAAAATAAGACACGACGTTGGCCTGTGGCCTTTACTGTGCTCTTGATTTTTCGTTGGCAGCTAAATAAAAGCATTGGAAAATACATATATCGAGCAGATTAATAAAAAGGTAGACTGCGATCACTGGGGGAGAAAACACTTTGGTATTCAAAGGTCTGCAGAAACTCATGTAAACATAAGCAATAAATAACCAGCCACTTGCCCCGGTATAGCTTGTAGATAGTGGGCTCACACTCTGCCAAGGGAGGTCACAGGAGAAGTGTTCCGTTCCTTTTTCCTACTAGAACACATAGGTGGATCCGACCATGATGCTCTATCCCTTCACGGCCTCCTAAAACGTTGGTGACACCCGGTGTAATCGGGGCAGGAGATACCCAACAGGAAAATGTAAACTTTACAGCCATCAAACTCCAGCAGTTACCCAACACAGCACTCCAACATGTGGCTGGTGGCAGCAATCTACCTGTAACCAGTGCTAGAGGGGAAAGGTAGGAGGCGGAGCTTAGAATAGAATGAGAGATCGATGTGATCTCACAAAGTGCGACTAGGGATAACCCCCAACTGATAGGCACGGACTGAGAGCTCTACAGAGAGACCTCTTCTTTGGAATGTAACAAGCTGCAAAGTCAGATGGAAGCATCAGACACAAAAGGATGGGGTTGAAAATTGGGTTGGAGAATCATGGTCAAGCAGACAGGAGTGTTTTTTTCCCCGAAGATCTGAACTTGGGAATTGGGGCTAAAGGAGATAGCAACTGGGGAAATAAGCTGATACTCTTAGCACGACCGGCAGGTCACTTGCTTGAGAAAATGATAAACCCTTGTAGTGTAACATGTTGAAGTCATGAAGACACAAGAGCATAAAACCATCAACAAGAATCATCGCCCTAATCCCCACACAAACTATTGGCATTAAGGAATCCAGTGGGATCTACTTCGGAGTAGCAGGATCTGCTTGATTGGGGCAGGCCTTCCATCTATATTGTGGGCATTTAGGACAGAACTAACGTGACAAAATACATGTGTTTTGAAATAGAATTAGTTATGACAAGTCCCCTGAGAAATGGTAGCAACAGCAAAGATGTGCACGGGGCCAGTGTAATGAGAATGTGTGACTCAGATGAAACCAGGGGGGACAGTGACATGAGAAAGGGAAGGATTTTATAGAATTGCATTGGGCTGAGTGAAAACGGCAAGTCTGGTTGTGCAACAAATTGACCCAGCAAAGTGAGAATCAATGGAATCCCACTGTAGTGCATGGTTTCGGTTACATGAAAAAGTTCAAGACTGCATCGAGCAGCATAGGGTCAGTGTTAAAAGGGGCTGTAACATGACAGAGCTGAATGCCTTGCAAATACTTGGAACCAGTGATGTGGTAAACAACAGCGTTCCTTCGAAGAACATGGGGAAGGCAACTTGGGGGGGGGGGGGGGGGGAAGCGAGAGTGCAGCAGACTTATTTGGAGAATCTGGCAGGCGACTATATTGTATTAGCAAAATGAGTGTAAAGTGATTGAAGTGCTTGAGAACACAGATATACTAAGGAGGTTCAGGTTTCTTTTTTTTGACAGAGATAGGAGAATAGGTGTAGACGGAGTACCCTTGATCGTGGAGCACACCTTCAATGATATGCATGAGAGAGACTGCGTCAAAGCGCATCAAGTCTGAGGCCCTAGAAACGGGGAGGGTAGGGTAGGAGGTGGAGAAATGCAACTAAGGTGTAGTCTGTTCCTATGTTCGGTTATGGCTTCAGAGTCTTAACATACATTTCCTTTCCTGGGAAGGATGTGGGTGATCTCAATGGCAGTTTGCGAAGAGCATTGAAGGCAACAGGTAAGGGGCCAGGCACGGGGATTTTATTAAGACCCAGTCCCTTCCTCTTGGCAAAACTTATTCTTTGAATACACTTCTTCTGCATGAGGAAACAGAAATTTCTCCTTGACACATGGCTAGCGGGATACGGGTGGGGGGGGGGGGGGGGTAAGTAGACATTTTGCATAGACTGTTGTAGCATAGGCTCGTCTTCAATACACTGCTCTGACAAAGCCTGAATGATCGTTTTAAGTCTACTTGCCCTGTTGTAGGGCTATTCTAAGAATTTACTTACTCATCAGCCAGTAGTATGATGAGATAGCAAATTTTAAGCCAGACACTGTACACTTTCCAACCAAAACTACCCAGTAGGTGTAGGCCTACCATCCCGGCACAACCTTCTGCTCTTTGGCAGCATAACTGGGTTTCAAATTCAAAACACAGAGAGGGCGCAAATGAGACGTCAGGTCCAAATAGATGTTGGTGAAGTTTCCCCTCTCCATAACTAAACCTCCATCTGAGGCTAGTAGGTGTAGGCATACAAATCAGTACGTGAGAAGGACAGTCTGTGTACACAGGCATGAAGAGAGTCATGGCCAATCCAGAGACGGGGCAGCGAACAAGGAGGGCAGGTTGAAGGCGGGAGGCACCTTTCATATACTGGTGGGAGCAGGATGGTCTTATGTATGCCCTTCTTCTGCCTTAGCTTTCGGTTCCAGCCAGCATCTTTGGCAAATTATAGTCTTTTGAAAGAAACAGAAGCTCCTCTTTTAACGGATTTTTGGGTAGGGGTAAGATTGGAACCTCCTGCTCCAGGGGCTAGCTGAGAACCCAGCACACTGAAGGACAAGGGATGTAATCCCACATTCCAAGCTCATGTAGCCATCTCCAACCCTGGTTACTGTTCTCTTACACAGAGGTAACTGCTTTGCACATTTACAAAGAGGTGCGGGATGGGTGTATAGTTTGGGGTTAGGAACAAAGACAATAAAAACACAATGTTCTTTGTAACAAAAACCTGTAACATTTCTCCTATTAGGAGGCATTGCACTGCTGCAGTCCTGCCTCCCCATGGTCAGCCGGGACTTTCTCTAGCATGTTGCTGGGAAAGAGAGGCCCAGAAAATCCACAGGGATGGAGGCCTTTTCTTTTTTCTTTAGATCCATCCCTCTGTACTGCAAGAGGGTCCATCAATACTTTGGCAAAAGCGGCTGAGGGGGCTGAGGCCTTCACTCCGTCATGGCCCCGGCCCAAGCTTCCCCACTCGCGAAAAGTTTAAGGCAAGAGATATATATATATATATATATACCTCAAATCCAGACGATCCAGTATAAAAAACGAAAGCAGTTTGTATTTTTGTCTGGGATTCCCATAGTGCCCTGAGTGCCATTTCCTCCTGCTGAGGAAGGTTTTAATTCCTTTGTATATTGTTCATTGATGTTGATACAGAGAAGGGCAGGAGGGCTGGCCCCCTTCCTTGGTTTGCTAGGGGTCTTTGGTACTAGTTTTCTCTGCTTGCTTTTCTTCAACTTTGATGGGCTTCTGTTCCGTTTTGGGGGGCGGTGAAGCATCATCCTCAAAGGCTTCAGGGTTTTCTAGCATCTCACGTATGAGTGGTGGCATTGGGCCAGGAATCTCCATCTTTAGTGTTATAGCGCGCTCCGCACCTATTGGGAAAGAGGGCACAGTATAAAAGGAGAGCAACAGGATGTAATACTTAAATGCAAGCCACAGCATCGCACACACACACCCTTTCACAGACAAAAATCAGATTTCATAGGTTTGTTGATCAACACTAGTCACAGTACAGTACAGACCAACACAAGAAATTTCCACATGTAAATGTGTAGTGTATTGTAATTGTATTTATGAAACCAGTCAATTACTTGCACTTATGGTTTTGCCGCTTGAAACACTTCTAGATTCAAATGCTTTGCCAATTCCGCCATCTAGTGGTTGGGTCCAGAAGTGTCTTTTTCGTAAAGCTTTTGTTGGTTCGCAGGAGTCGACGACATAGGCTAGGTCCCTTGTATGACATCACCGTAATCCCACAATGCCCATGTGCGTGCCCACCATGTTAAAACATTTTCCCTTCCACTAAACTCCCTTCTTTGGGAGGCTGGTGGAGAGGATGTGGTTCTATTCCAGTTTTAAGCAGTTAAATCACGATTTTATAGGGAGTGGTAGCAAAAATGTTTCTGAGTATAGCTTGTCCAACTTAAACCTCCTTGCGTGAGTGTAAATCAATGCAGCAATGCTTCGTGAAAGTATGCTCTTAAGCTCGTGGCTGTTTTGATATTTCCTGCGTGGAGACGTTGGCCATGAAAGTCATAGTAGCACCCTTCCTCCTGGTACAGTTTGCCATGGTTTAGGCGAGAAAAAGTCTGTTTGCCGGTGTGTATCACAGCTGTACAATCCATCTAGCAATAGTGTTCTTCGATACAGCGGTTTCAAAAGCCTCAACTGAATGGCCCACGAGGAACTGCAGTGTTTTTCTGATACTGTGCCCTCCTACTATCCAATGAGTCTAGGACTCTTGCTGACACATTTGTAGGCTTTTGGAAGTGGCTGGTATAGAAATACTCTCTTTATGTGAAAAGGTGAGAGAACTTTTGGAAGAAATTTTGGGTATGTCCTCATTATTAGCTTGTCCTTGTGTATGGCTCTTGCGCGGTTAGAACTTGCATCTCACTCACTGTCTTAGTGATGTGATAGCTACCAAGAACGAAAGGTGGGCGGAGTGCCACTATGCAGAGTTCCACGGAGTTGAAAAGAAAACTCAGTGGAACTCCACTCAGCTCCACCATAATAAAAAAATAAAAACAATGGGAAATAATAAATCACTTACCTGCTCTGAAGTCTCCGGGCTTCCCTCCTCCTCACTGTGGTCTCCTCCTCGCCATACTTGCCAGTCGCAAACCCCTATGTTGTACATCTTGTGAGGACTGCGCGCAGTCCTCACAAGATGTACAAAGTAAGGGTTTGCGACCAGTGAGGAGGAGAGACCACGGCAAGGAGTAGGGCAGCCCGGATATGCCAGAGCAGGTAAGTGAATAGTTCTTGTCTGACTTTGGGCGTGGGCCAGGGGCTAACTGCACTACGCCGTGGAGTCCGAGTTTTTGCCTGAACTCCGCTGTCCCAACGGAGTACGCAGTTGGCAAAATTCCGCTAACAGAGCAGAGTTCGCCACCCGGGGTTAGACAGTTTTCAAGGTAACATCTCTGGGTGTTGGGCCTTTTACATGGGTTTGAATGCTGCTTTCATTAACTCTGCTTACCCTAGGTTAAGATTCCACTGCGGGGAAGGTACTTACCTGGTAGGAAAACGCTCAGCCCCATGGACTTTTTGAGCAATACAAGTGGGGAGGGAAGGGAAAGGGAAAGGAAGAGAGAGAATGGATAACAATCATACCCTCAGCGACGCATGGGAAAGTTGATATTTTGTGAAACGCTGGGGCCTGGCAGCTGAGAAGGAGTTCATGACAGGCTTACTCTTGTCGTGGCAGCTTCGAGGTTTGCCGCGCGCTGCTAAAGGGATGGGCAACATAGCCTGAAAATCCGATTAGGGATGCTGTGTATTTGGGGAGCCTGAGATGTGGCCCACTGGAAGGCAGGGAGCGTAGAGAGTAGCTGCTAGCTTTTGTTATTTTTCCCGGCTGGGAGGAGTAGCTTGAGCGTATGAGGATAGGAGATCCGGGGCGTCGCTTCAATCTGCTGTCAGAGTGGTGCGGTAGAGTGAAGGATTACGTTAAGGGACGAAGACCTTTGGAGAGGAAAAATGAACTTTAAGAAGCAAGTATTGACCCTGCCTCTTTCCAATGACTCTAGCGTCTCCAGCACATTCAATGTCCACAAGATGAAAAAAGAAACTCCTTTTTCCCTCCTACTTTTGACACCTTCCACTACTCCCTCAAGGATAGGCACACGATCAAGGGCACCAAAGACACGTTGGGGCTCACCTGGGATAACCGCTGTGCCCACAGTCTGGCTGTGCTCATGCACCTGCCTGCCCCTAGTGAGACAGTTTGTTAATGATTAGCACTTCAAGAGGGGAGCACCCTCATTTGTAGTTTGACTCCCAGGACATTATCCCTGAACATATGCTGCTAATACAGGCAATGGCAGTTGTCTCATAAAGGAAGCCAACTTATGTAGATAGCTCATAACGCTGTGAAAATTTAAGATAATTAGGAGTGTGACCTGGGGGGGAAGGGGTTGGCACGTGGTGACAGCTTGAGATAGCTGTTATCAGTTGCAGTTAAAGGAAGATTTTTTAATGTTTTTTTAAAGAGCCCCGGGAATCAAGTGGATAAAGTGGCGGACTGGATAACAGATAGAGATATGCTAAAGAAGACATTCTCAATGAAGAAAATGAAGTAAACTCTCTCCGAAGTTGACAGTTAGGAATTATTGGTGCTAGGTCAAACTAGGCTTTCCCCTGCCCCCACTGAATCCTAGGGTAAACCATCCTGAGGATTCTGAGACCATGCTGAAGAGCGGCATTAGCTCAGTTATTCAATGCGAAAACTAGGGAAACTATAGTCACAATAAGGAAGCCTGCCACTTGGCAAAAGAAACAGACAAAACAGGTGACATCACAAACATCATCACATTTGGGGGTGGTCTGGGGCCCCAGAGAGAGGAGTTGGTCTCTATCGGACAGCAGGGCATCGAGCGAGAAAGAAAGGAGCAACAACCATCAAGGAAAAAAAGACCAGTAAATATCGTAGTCCAAATCGGCTCTATACCCCCGCTCCTCCACAAATGGCTATTCTGAGTGGGGGCCAATATCAGTTTTTGGGGGGAGGAAAGCAGGAGGAATGATCAGAACTCTGATGCACCCTCACCTGTTAGCCCAGCGTTAGCTTGGACACATCTCCGATCTGTGCCAGAGGGCTCTGAACAGTTGTAATCACCCTCTTCAAGTCTACACAAGATAGCAGATCCAAGAGAACTGAAAGTATCAAGGGATAACATTTTTGTGATGCTCCAACTTTTACCAAAAGAAGTTCAAGAGATTAAAGCAGCTCAAACTGATCATTAGTAAATTGGAAGTGGGATTTGAAGTGCTAGAGACAATCACAGGTCTGAGTGATCGTCAAATAGAGGTAAAGTAAAGGGTGTCAGTCTTGGAAGACACAATCTCTAGCCAGACTCAGTTGATAAATTACATAAATACTATACAGAAAGAAGCAAAAAGAATGAATGTGAAATTTGAAGAGCAGGAGAACCGCTCCTTGAAGGTACAACCTGCAGTTGGCAGGAATTCCTGATAACTGGAAAGGGGACTCGGATTTGATAGAGGCGCTCTCTAGCCTAATTGCAACTAGTCTGCTTAAAGAACCTTCATTGCAACCATCATTGCTAGAGCGCAGAATGGTGCCAAAGGATAGGAAAAAGTTTCAAATCATATTCGTTCACTTTCGGGATTAGAGGATATACGAGAGGGTTCGGCGAAAGGCTATACAGCCCTAATCTATAAACTGAGAGGAAATTTCCTTTCAAATTTAACTGGTTGTGTCTTATGAAACTTCACTGGCAGGGAGAATTGAAGCAGGTGATAAATGAATTCAAAGCCAACGGGGTTCCATCCCAGCTTATCCAACCAGTAAAGTAAAAAATTATATGGGCTGACAGTTTAGATTTTTTCGGAGCAGCAGGAAGCTAGGGAATTTCTCTTGAAGGGTTTGAGGGTGAATGGGTTTCTGAATTTGGAATGGTTTATGAGGAGGGGCACTGATGATCGAAGCAGCCATAGGTGCCAAAACAACCATAAAAGGTGATGTGAGGGAGGGACTTGCCATCAGGGGCAAGGTGCTTCTCGCAGGACATTTAGTTGGGGGGGGGGGGGGGGGGGGGGATACAGGAGGTCACAAAGCGGAGGCGGGTGATGCAGGCAATCAGGGCTCTGGGTTGGGGGAAGAAGGGAAGGACAGTTTATTTTTTACTATCAATGATGCCTCATGGGATATCTCAAATGTGCGGGGCCATTTAAATGTACTCGGGGGAGGGGTGGGGGGGTTGGGTTCTGATCTCCATACAAGCATTCGGAGGAAGAAAAAGAGGAAATTGGCATCTTAAAGGAGGAAGCAGACAGGTCTGAATAACACGGAAGCTTCAGCAAATAGGAGGTGTAATTCTAAGGAGAAGATAAGGGATGCCATCTTCAAAGAGAAATAATTAACAGTTGGACCTTATAACAATAGATATATGAATTGCCTTACTCGTCAAGGATGCCCTCTGTCCCCTTTATTCAGACAGCTTGTTTGTCTAAAATAAAGCTGTACGTGGCTGATATGGCTCGGTTTTTAATCCCAATACTTGGTAATATTAAGACTGACTTGCAATCTATAAAAACTTTTACGAGTGTTGAGGGTGGGGGCCTCAAAATCAACAAGGTGAAAAACAGAATGCCTTTTGTTTAACACTACTGCTGAAGTCCTTCACCCAGCCTTGAGAGAAAATTATAGTGCAGGCTCAAAAAGATATTTCGTTTTTTTTTTTTCTGAGAAACAGACAGGAGTGTTAATATGCCTTTATGAATTACAGGCCGCATCTTTAAAAGTTTGGAACAAATAATTTCATTGTTTTTGTGCAATAGGAAACTTCCATGTGTCAGACTTCGAATATTGCAAATTTCTAAGAGTGAGGGAGGTCTGGGACTACCTGATTTTCAGAAATAATATGTTATGTTAATTGTGAATTTCTAAAGCGCACGTTCACCAGCAGGTCTCTAGGCGCTAAGGTTTGAATAGGAGAAATCGAAACCAGAAAAAGTCCAATTATGTGCCAGAGTAAATAGCCAAGTCTTAAGCAATTTTCTGAAACGCAGATGGTCTTCTTCAAGTCTCAGGGTAGTAGGCAGAGAGTTCCACAATTTCGGGCCCAGTACAGAAAACGAGACCCTCCTGTGCGTTTGCGTCTGAATCTCGGTACTACCAAAAGATTCATATGCATGGACCTTAAGGTGCGCTGAGGGGAGTATTTGAGTACTCTCAAGGATATGAATTTGGGATCCAGCCCATGTATGGCTTTGAATAGGATACATCTAGTTTTAAACAGAGATCGCTGCTTCACCGGCAGCCAGTGGAGCTCTTTCAGCAGCGGTCCAATATGGCACCGTCTATCTTGTTGGTAAATGATTCTGGCTGCTTGATTCTGAATCATCTGTAACGAAAAGTTTCTTACCTGTCGGTGTAGTTTTGCAGCTTGAAGATCTTTCTGGATTCACTATGCTGTGCATTATTCCGCGATCTTGTGGTTGGGTCCGGATTCGTAGTCTTTTCTTTGTTTTTATTTTTATTTTTTTTTGTAGCCCAGGTGGGCGTCGACGTCCACCATTTGGTGCACCTCCCGTGACGTCGTCGTGCTTCCTGCGGAAGTCCCACCTTTGGGGCGCCATCTTCGGGTTCTTTTTTCCCTGTTTTTTTTTTTTTTTTTTTTAACCCTAGGCGATTGATTAATCCTTTTGTCCATATTTCTGTACGTATCCACTTTTTTGATCCTATCCATTTCACCCCCTCTTCCTCCAGCCTCATCTTCCTGGCGGAGGTGGGTGGGTTCGCTAGTGAATCCAGAAAGATCTTCAAGCTGCAAAACTACACCGACAGGTAAGAAACTTTTCGTTTTGCAGCGTGAATCTTTCTGGATTCACTATGCTGTGCATAGATTTTGTAGCGGTTTTCCTATTTTTGTGGTGGCTGGGTGGAAGATGATCGCTGGTCGTTGAAAATGTGTTGTAGCACCTTCTGTCCGACCTGTGCTTCCTTATTCATTTGAATGTCCACGCAGTAGTGCTTTGTGAACGTGTGCACAGATGCCCAAGTTGCTGCGAGACAAATGTCTTGGATGGGCGTGTTTGCCAGGAAGGCAACTGTGGCCCCCTTCTTCCTTGTGGAGTGAGCTTGTGGCCCCTCCGTTAGCTCCTGTCCAGCCTGTTTGTGACAGAATTGGATAGTGAGGGCAATCCACCTAGCGATGGTGCCCTTGGTCACTGGTCTACCCATGAAGCTAGTAGCAAAGGACACAAACAGCTGCTTCGACTTCCTGAGTTCTTTGGTTCTTTCAATGTAGTGCATCACCGCTCTTCTGGCATCGAGGGTGTGCAGGGCCTTTTCTGCATTTGTAGTCGGGTTTTGGAAGAAACTCGGTATCTGTATACTCTGATTCATGTGAAACGCCGACACTACCTTGGGCATGAAGTGTGGGTCCGTCCTCAGGACTACCCTGTCCTTGTGAATTTGAATGTAGGGCTCCTGTAGCGTTAGTGCTTGAAGCTCGCTCACTCTGCGTAGTGAGGTTATGGCCACTAGAAAGGCAGTCTTCATCGTCAACATTTGTAGATTGGCCTTGTGAATGGGTTCAAACGGCGCCTTCATGAGCTCCGTCAGAACCACGTTTAAATTCCATGCCGGCGGCGGCAACCTTTTCGGGGGTGCCATTCTTTTGGCTCCCTCCATGAATCTCTTCACCACCTGCGAGCTGAAGAAACTTCCACCCTTCTCACCTCTGGTGTAGGCAACGATCGCTGCTAGGTGCACCCTTAGGGAGCTCGAGCAGAGGTTACTCTTTAGAAGGTGTGTGAGGTACCTCAGCACCGTTGAGTCTCTTGTCATTCTGTTGTGCAGGCCCTTTTTCCTGCACCACACCGTGAATCTCTTCCACTTTGCGCTGTAGCACTTTCTTGTAGTAGGTTTCCTTGCCTCCCGTAGCACTCGCATAGTGCTCTGAGGTAACCTTAGGTGTGCGAACTCTAGGTCTTCAGGAGCCATGCTGCTAGGTTGAGGGTCTCTGGCTCTGGGTGCAGGACCTCCCCGTTTTGCATTGAGAGCAGGTCTTTTCTTCGCTCGAACCTGTACGGATTGCCTTGCGCCATTTCTTGAATCTGTGAGAACCATGTCTGCCTCGCCCACTGTGGGGCCACCAGGATCAGAGTCATGTTGCTGGTTCTGCACTTGTCGAGCACTCTGTGCAACAGGGGTATCGGTGGAAAGGCGTAGGCAAATGTCCTCGACCAGCTTATCCATAGGGCATTTCCCTTGGATTGCTGATCTGGTTGCCTGGACGCGAAGCTTTGGCATTTTGCATTGTGGCGTGTTGCAAAAAGGTCTATTGTGGGAGTCCCCCATCTCCGGAAGAGTTTCTCCGTTTCCTGGCCATTGAGCTCCCACTCGTGCGATGCTGAGGTCTGCCTGCTCAGCCAGTCTGCCTCCACATTGTCCTTCCCCGGTAGGTGAATTGCCAGTAGATCTATCCTGAGAGGTATGGCCCATCTCCAAATCTCCTGAGCTAGGGATGAGAGGGGAAACGACTGTGTCCCCCCTTGTTTGTTGATGTAGAACATCGCCGTGGTGTTGTCTGTCTGCACCAACACCCTCTGCCCGCACAGGTGTCTCTGGAATGCCTTCAGGGCTAGCAGTATTGTTTTCAACTCGAGGTAGTTGATGTGGCGGACCGCGTCTGCCGGAGCCCATAGACCCCTCACTCTGAGGTTGTCCATGTGCGCTCCCCCATCCCATCTGCGATGCGTCCGTGGTAATGGTCACTGTTGGGCTTGGTGGTGTCAGGCTTCTCCCTGTTGTTATGTTGTCTCTGTTCCACCAAGTTATCTCCTCCTGCACTGCGTGCGTAACAACCACTAGATCCTCCCAACTTCCGTTTGCTTGTGACCATTGCTGTTGCAGCCATTCCTGGAATGGTCTCATGTGCAGGCGTACATTCGGCACCAGCTGGATACAGGACGCTATCATCCCCATCATCTTGCTCACCGCCCTCACTGTCAGAGCTCGCCCCTTCTGGTAGAGCTGCGTCTCCTTCAGTAGGGCATCTGTCCTCCTGTCGCTGGGCACTACTGTACTGTTGAGGGAGTTGATCTGTGCCCCCAGGAAAATCTTTACCTGCTCCGGTTCCAGCGATGATTTTCCCCAGTGGATGGAAAATCCCAGATTTGTGAGGGTGTCCGTTACGCGTTTTGCGTGCCTCTCGCACTTCTCGCGTGAGTTTGCCTTGACCAGCCAGTCGTCCAAGTAGGGGTATACGTGTATGCCCTGCTTTCGTAGGTGTGCCGCTACCGCCGACAGGCATTTTGTAAAGACCCTTGGCGCTGATTTTAATCCGAAGGCCAGGGTTGTGAACTGGTAGTGTTCCTGTTCGATGTTGAATCTTAGAAGGCCCTTGTGCCTTCTGTTTATTGGGATGTGAAGGTAGGCATCCTTGAGGTCCACGGTGACCATGAAGTCCCCTTCTCTTATCTGTGGCAGTACCTCCTGCAGTGAAGTCATTTTGAACCTTTGTGTTTTGACGAACTTGTTTAGGTACCGGAGGTCCAGTATGGGTCTGAGGTCTCCGTCTACCTTCGGAACCACGAAGTAGTTTGAGTAGACCCCTTTGTTGCGTTCCCTGAACGGCACTGTCTCTATGGCTCCCTTTTGCAGGAGTTTCCGTGTTTCTTCTCTGAGTATTGCCAGTTCTTGGGCCGATCTCGGTCTTTCCTTCGGCTTTCTGTTTGGAGGTCTTTTCTCCAAGTCTACGCAGTATCCGTACTGCACGATGTTCCGTATCCACTTGTCTGTGGTTATGCGCCGCCACTCCTGAAGGTAGAACCTCAGCCTTCCGCCTACCGGTGACGTATGCTCGTAGGCTCTTGGATCTTCTCCTCCCCCTGATGACACCTTTTTGCGCCTCACCCTTGGGGGCCTGACGAGGGTGGGCGTCTTCTTGCGTGCTGAGTCACTTCGAGGAGGGCTGATCGCCCCCTCTCCTCCTTTGGCCACGTCCGTTCCCTCTCCCTCGAAAGGACTGGCCCCGAGGTTGATATTGCCAGCTTTGCTTCTGCTGACTTTGTCCGTGACCTTCGCCCTGCTGACCTTGTTGGAACGCCTGGTGCGACGTCCCCTGTTGGCTTCCACCCCTACCGTAGGGTCTCCTCGAGGGATTTACTCGTCTCATTCCCCTCAGCTGCAGGGCCCCCATGGACCTCGCTGTCTCGTTCTCCTTCTTGAGCTGGGTGAGCTTCTCGTCCACCGTTGCTCCGAACAGTGTCTCTCCGTTGAAGGGAGTGCCTAGGATGTTGTTCTGCACTTCCGGTTTGAATCCCGAGATTCTTAGCCATGCATGCCTCCTTTCTGTGACCCCTATGGCCATGAGTCTTGCTGAAGTCTCTGCCCCATCCAACGCCGTCTTTATACAGGAGTTGGCGATGTTCTTGCCTTCATCTACCAGGTGAGAGGCTCTCTGGCGGTATTCTTCGGGGAGGTGCTTTACTAGCTCCCCCATTTCATCCCAGTGTTGGTACTGGTGTCTATTTAGGAGTGCATTTGAATTCGCCATGCGCCAGTGCATTGCGGCGTTCCTCTCGACCTTTCTGCCTGTGAGGTCGATTCTCCTGCTCTCTTTATCTGGAGGTGGGCCCGAGGTTGCTGGCACGTTGGCCCTTCTCCTGGCCGTGGAGGCAATGATGGAGTCTGCGGTGACGCTACCCTTGATGTAAGGTGGGTCCAGGGAGGAGTGTTTATACTTTTTCTCTGTCCTGGGCGTGATCGACCGACAGGTGGCAGGCTCCTTGAAGGCTTCTCTCCCCTGGTTCATCACGCTTTGTAGCATGGGGAGGAACTGGCTCCTAGTCTGGATGGGGAGCAGTGTTTCGACGAGAAAATCTGCTTTCGGCCTCTCCTCGTCGAGCTTGACGCCGAAGGCCATTGCTGCGCTCTTCACCACCATATTGTACACCCCGATGTCGTCTGGTGGCGAAGGCCTCGAGGGGTACGTGTCCACGGCCTCCTCCGGGTTTTCGGTGTCGAGATCTTGCCATTCGACGTCGTTGCCGGTAGATGTCGCCGATTCGAAGAACGATTGTTGGTCTTCTTCCTCGGCTTCTTCCTCATAATAGGGCTCCTCTTCCTCTTCGAGGTCCCTTGTCAGCCCTTCGGCGTCGAACTCCTCCTCGACTTCGACGACGTCCGCCGCTGAAACCGTTGGAATCTTGAATTCCTTCATCCTGGCGTCGAACTCCTTCTTCCTTTGAAGGATGTTCTCCATTTCGGCCTCGAGCCGCCTCTTCTTTTTCTCCATTTCGGAGATGCTTTCGGCATCGACCGCGGGCCTTTTCGATGAAACTTGCGTCGACGTCGAACGTTCTTTCTGCGTCGATCGGCCCGTTTCATGGGATGATTTCGACGACCCTTGCCTTTCGGCGTCTTTCTGCGCCAGGGAGTCCTTTTGTAAGGATCCGCTGGGCCTTTTGTCCGAAGTTCCCCCTTTGGACGTCGAAATTTTCGGCGCCGGGGCTCCCTTCGTGGACCTTGACTCAGTTTTTCTCGAGTCACCCTCGTGTTTTCGAGGTGTTTTTTGATTTGCGCTCGACGATTCTCTTACCTCGTCTTCTTTCTTCTTGTCGGTCTCTACGACCGTGAAGTTTTCGGCTGCCTCGGCGACGTTGTCCTCGTCGTCCGTGTCGAGGCCCAGCGCGTAGAGTGTCGGGGGTTTTCCTTGGCCCTCCATGTTGGCGTTGGCTCTCCTCTGCCTCTCTCTCACCCTGAGTGTCTTCGGCGCGAAGACTGAGCAGGCGTTGCAGTCGATACTCTGATGATCCACCGGTAGGCAGAGGTTGCAGACCGGATGCAGGTCTTTCTGCGCGAACTTGTGGTGGCAGTTTGGGCAGAACTTGAATGGCGTCTTGTCCATTTCGCTCAGGGTCTCTGAGCGTGCATTCTCCAAGGTTGTCGAAGAAAAAGGCTCGCTGGTCTTCTTTCTTCGCGTTCCTGTCGAAATCTGTTCTTTCCTGATGTCTTCTCTTGATTCTATCGATGAAACTCGCTTTTCTTCCTTCTTCCTCCGAGTGAACTTCTGGAGCTTCCCGATGACGATCCAGACCCAACGGCGGAAAAAAGAATCTGAAGATGGCGCCCCAAAGGTGGGACTTCCGCAGGAAGCACGACGACGTCACGGGAGGTGCACCAAATGGTGGACGTCGACGCCCACCTGGGCTACAAAAAAAAAAAAAAAAAAAAAAAAAAACAAAGAAAAGACTACGAATCCGGACCCAACCACAAGATCGCGGAATAATGCACAGCATAGTGAATCCAGAAAGATTCACGCTGCAAAAACAATGCTTCTGATTTTGCGGGAGGCCAAGGTATATCGCGTTCCCATATTCAATTTTGGAAAGTATCAAGGCGATAATGATTTGGATGCTAGCCTCTCTGCTGAAAATCTTCTAATCTTTCACAATTTCCGAAGTTGGGCAAAGCAAGCAGAGGTAACAGAGCCAATCTGCGAGCTCATGGAGAGATCCACATATATTTGTATGCCCAGACTCTTGATCACGGACTTCAGGTGAGGAGCCGCAGCTAACTTCAAACGCCAGTGTGCGGGAGTCCAATACAGAAAATTGTTTTTGGGAATGATGATTTTGGGTTTTTTCCAAATTCAGTTTTAATTGGTTGCTGTTCATCCAGTTCTTGATGAACAGCATTAAGTTCCTAACAAATTCCTCTGATTTATGTGACTCTTCAATGGTAAAAATTAGCTGCATATCAGCAGCATAGTTATATATTTTAATCCTCATCTGACTGAGTCTAGATGTGAGTGGGCGTATATACACATTGAAGAGAATCGAGGAAAGAGAGGAACCCTGCGGAACTCCACAATTCATATTTACAGTATTTGACTTCTAGTGTGAGAGCTTGCGGCCCTCTAAAAAGGATCTGAACCAACCCAAGGCAGTGCCTCGGAGACCAGCTGCAGCAAAACGATTTAACAATATTGCATGGTTGACAGTATTGAAGGCTGCAGAGAGGTCTAAGAGAATCAAAGCCCGAGTACAGTCCACATCCACCTGACCTTTTAGATCATCTATAACGGAAAGTAGAACAGATTCAGAAGTGTGATGGGCAACCTGCCTGGTGGGTATCCAAAAAATTGGTTGCCTCTAAAAAGGAACTAACACAGCTGGCTACATGGGTCTTCAATAATTTAGCGGAAAAGGGAAGGAGAGATATCGGTCTCCAGCTTAAGAGGGTCCATGCCTTGCTTCTTTTGCAACGGGAGGACCACTGCTTCTTTGAACCCTGAAGGCACAGTACCCTGAGAGAGAGATTCAGGAGGTCATGGATAGTGTCTGGGAAGGCCAGATAGATGGATTTTAGTATGTGGAGTGGGCACGTCTCCTTGGAGGAACTTGATTTTACTTAGTTTACAAGATCAACAAAAAGTTTACTATTTAGACAAGGGAAGGTGGTCAGAGAAGTAGAGTTGGAATTGTCACAAGGGTCTTCTGCGCTACTATGACTAGAGTCGATAGAGTCTTGGATTTTTTTGATTTTTTCCACAAAATAAAAGTTTAGATCATTACAAAGTTTCTGTGTAGCAACAATCAAGGGGGTCACACGAACAGTATTAGATAATTCTTTGACAATCCTGAAGATATCTTTACACCTATTGTTTGAATTAAGTACTTTGTTAGTGAAAAATAATCTCTTTGCCTCCAGAATGGCTTTTTTATAGGACGTTAGGCTCGCCATGTATTGCTCTTTATCCTGTGCTAGGTAGTTTTTACGCCATTTCCATTCGGCTTGACGTACGTTGAGTTTCATAGTTTTTAAGTCAGTAGTAAACTATTTAGATGCTTCATGTCACCTTATACGGGAGGTTTTTGTCTGGATAGGGGGATGGATATCTATAGCCTTCAATTGCCAATTGGCAATCTCCCTCTCAAAACTATCCTTGTTCTCCTGAGTAGTGGGCTGCTCGTAGTTTAGCGTGTCCAAAAAAGATTCCATATCAATACGATTCCAATTTCTGAAAGTACCTTTTAAATGAGATGACGATTTAGGCAATAACATATCACTCAAAGTAAAACTGATTGTACAATGGTCTGAACATACGCAGGGGTAAATTGCTACTTTCTGGACTGCAAGATTAATGGACCATACTTGATCAAGTGTATGGCCTTTGATGCGCGTGGGAGAGTGGATGCGTTGAGTGAGATTTAAGCTAGCAAGGGACTCTAAGTTTCCTGGCTGACTTACCCCCTTCCACCTCATTTGCCCTATAGTTTAGGTCACCTAAGATTAGGTCTTTATCGTAGTCCACAGTCAGTGATGCGATAATATTAGCAAAGACTTATTATTTCCTTATATTTCCTCTTTCATTTTACAGCTTCACCGCTTGTCAATCCAAAACTCCTCATTTGATAACCCCATCCTTCAACTTGGGATCTAGCAATTGAGTACGTAAGATGGCCTATCCTGCTCCACAAATCACACAAACAAGTATGGTATAAGTCTCTGAACCTGGTTTGGTATTTTAAAGATAAACAGTTTCACAAATATGGAATTCCCAGAGAAAATGCAAAGACTCTGCAGAGATATCCTAAGTTTCTTTCTTCTGGTTTGACCAAAGCAACAATAGGTAAATGAGCAGATTAATCTGTTTTTAAGGTAGGGGATTTGTATGATGGTGCTAGATTGACCCCCCCCCCCCCCCCCCCTTCCCTGTTTTTGTGAACAAAACTTCAAAAGAGGGCTATCTTCCATAATTTACCTGGGGTGGATATAGATTCCTCTCGGAATCTAGTTAGACAGATGTTTAAGTTAGATAAAGTAAATATAACTTTGAGTTATTAGCATAAAGGGCTGCATATGGGATTTAAATAGATTGTTGGAAAGATGAGTGCAAATTTGGAAAGGCACACTACGATAAAGCTAAATGAAAAACAATGGGGAAAACATTTTTCCAGTCTATGATGGACCAACTTTCATCGAATGACCTTTTTAATGGCTGGATGTTGTACCTTAAACCCGGAATATTAAGAAGGCATTCTCTGCAGTATCTATAAATTGCCTAAAATGGAATCAGGATGGGGGATGGTTTCATATGTTTTGGTCCTGCTATGGTCTAGAGACATTTTGGAGATGGTTTTTTTTCTGTATAGGAAAGAAAGTTTGGTCGGGTATCTCTACCTCTCTAAATAGGACTCTTATGAAATTAGTGGAGGTCTAATGACCAGAATACTATGGCTCCGAGTGCTTTATAGCATTGTTAGTGCTCGCTCTCTGATCACATCCCATTTGAAATCTTCAGTCGCCCTAAGGGTGGATGAGTGGGAAGGAAAAATGTAGAAGGTTAGTCAGGGGGAAATCTCGTATCATTTGAGAGTTAATTGCATAGCCCAATATGGTAGGGATGGGAAATCTTGGGCCAGGGATTTGCAGTGTTTATGATGTTTGGACTTGCACTGTAACTTCATGGATATAAAAGCACTTTAAAAAGGGTTAAGCCCTCACTTTTTTTTTAAGAAACCCTTGATGTTTTCCTGGCCGTGGAAGCAATGATGGAATCTGCCGTGACCGATCCCTTGATGTAAGGGGGATCCTGCGAGGACTGCTTGTACTTCTTTTCCGTTCTGGGTGTGATGGACCGGCATGTTCCCGGGTCCTTAAACGCCTCCTTCCCTTGGTTCATCACGCTTTGGAGCATGGGGAGGAACTGGCTCCTCGTCTGGATGGGGAGCAGAGTTTCGAGTAGAAAGTCTGCTTTCGGCTTCTCCTCGTCCAATTTCACACCAAAGGCTGCTGCAGCACTCTTGACGACCATGTTGTACGCCCCGATGTCGTCAGGCGGCGAAGGCCTCGAAGGATACGAGTCCACGGGCTCTTCGGGGTTTTCGGTGTCGATGTCCTGCCATTCCAGCTCCTGACTCGTCGACGGCGCCGAGCCGTAGAACGACTGCTGATCCTCATCATCACCTTCTCCCTCATAGTAGGTGCCTTCTTCCTCCTCTTCAGGACCTCTCGACTGCTCGTCGGCGTCGAAATCCCCTTCTTCCTCGATCTCCACGACATCCGTCGACGGGACCGTTGGGATTTTGAATTGTTTCATTCGTTCGTCGAACTCCTTCTTCCTTTGAAGGATGCTCTCCATCTCCGCCGCGAGCCGTCTCTTTTTCTTCTCCATGCTTGAGATGTGCTCGGCGTCGACCGCAGGTCTCTTCGACAGAGCTTGCGTCGACGCGGCCTTGTCTTTCGCCGCCGAACGTCCCACCTCATGGGTCTGTTTCGACGAACTGTGCCTCTCGGCGGTCTTCGGCACCTGGGAGTCCTTCTCAAAGGATCCGCTCTGCCTTTTGTCCTTTGAACCACTGGCGGACGTCGAAATCTTCGGCGCCGGTGTTTCCTTCGAGGACTTTGACTAATTTTTTCAAGAGTCACCATCCGATTTTCGGGGCCCTTTCGGTGGTTTTGTACTCGACGTGTCTCTTAACTCATCAGGCGTTTTCTTATCGGTCTCTGCGACCGTGAAGACATAAGGTCCCTCGGCGATGTTGTCTTCATCGTCGGTGGATAGGCCCAGATCGTACAGCGACTGGGCCTTACCCTTGCCTTCCATGCTGAAGTTGGCTCTCCTCTGACGTTCTCTCACACGGAGAGTCTTCGGCGCGAAGGCAGAACAGGCGTTGCAGTCCTTGCTCTCATGGTCGAACGGCAGGCAAAGGTTGCACACCGGATGTTGGTCCTTCTGCGCGAACTTGTGGTGGCAGTTAGGGTAGAACTTAAATGGTGTCTTGTCCATTGCGCTCAGAGCCTCTGAGTGCTTATTTTCCTCTGTGCGTCGAAAAATTTCGAGGATCCCCTCCTTCTTCGTCGTCCCGGCTGTAATACCTTTCTCTCTGTAGTCTTCTAAAGGTTCTCCTTCGATGAAACTCGCGTATTTTCCTTCTTCCTTCGTCTAAAACTCTGGAGCTTCTCGATGACGATCCAGACACAACGGCGGAAAAAAGAATCTGAAGATGGTGCCCCAAAGGTGGGACACGACGACGTCACGAGAGGTGCACCAAATGGTGGGACGTCGACGCCCACCTGGGCTACAAAACCCCCCCCAAAAAAACCGGAAAGACTACGAATCCGGACCCAACCACCAGATTGCGGAATAATGCACAGCATAGTGAATCCAGAAAGATTCACGCTGCAAAACTTGGTTTGTTCCGGAGGACCACTCTATCATGATGTACCTAGAAGAACGGCTGTTCCAAGGTAAGAGCATGAATTTCTCTAACCCTCCTGAGGAAGTGAGGGCTACAAGGAAAGCCATCTTCCAGGAGAGAAACTGCAATGGACAGGAGGGAAGGTGTTTAAAAGGTGAACCCATGTGCCTTTTAAGGACTACATTGAGGTTCCACACAGGACTGAGGTTCCACACAGGAGCAGGAGGTGTCTATGGTAGAATAATCCTTTTGAGGTCTTCCATAAAGATTTTACCAACTGGTATTCTAAATAATGAAACATGTTGCCTTTTTTGCAAGTAGGCAGCTACAGCCACCAGGTGTAATCGAAGGGAATTGTAAGCAAGACTGGATTTCTGCAGGTGGAGCAGGTAACAGACAATGTCTTGTACCGATGCTGTGAGAGGATTGATATAGGAAGACAGTAGTGCACACAACGCTTCCATCTAGATGCGTAGCAGGCCCTGGTAGTTGGCCTGCATGCTTTTTCGAGAATAGACATACATTCCTCCAGGAGGTTTAAATAGCCACACTCTATGACCCCAGGAGCTATATAGCCAGGTCGAGCTGCTGAGGGCTGGGATGTCAGAGAGTGCTGTGATTTTGTTTGAGAAGGTCCAGCCTGTTGGGGACCTTCTTTTGAGGAACTAGATAGCATTCAAGCAGTGTGGTGTACCATGGCTGGCGTGCACAGGTTAGTGCCACCCAGATGAGTGAGGGAGGTCTGCCTCAGCCTCCGTAACTCAAATGGTAGGAGTGGGAGAGGCCGAAAAGCATATGCAAATATCCAGGACCAGTTCATCCGTAAACAAATTGCCCATGGACTGTGGGTGCTTTAGCCTTGCAGCAAAGTATTAGTATTTGCATTTTCTGCATTAGCAAATAGGTCGGTTTGTGGGAACCTCCAACATTGAAAGTAGGGGGAGCAAGACCTGGGATGGAGTTCCCACTCATGGACATGATGCGTCCTGCTGAGCAGGTCTGCCAGATCGATGTCCGCATGTGTTGAATGATCAGATGTACTCTGTGAGGTTTCTATCGCCCGCCGCCAAATGCTTTGGGCCACATTGGACAGCTGTATAGAGTGTGTGTGTGCCCCTTATTTTTGTACGTAAAACACAGCAGTTGTGTGGTCTGTGTGTACAAGGGCTGTCTTGCTTTGTATTAGAACATGAGATGCCTAAAGAGCAAGCTGTATAGCCAGCAGCTTCAGGTGGTTAATCTGCAGGGATTGTTGGACTGGTGCCCACTTCCCCTGAATGGTGAAATGTTTGAGATGTGCACCCCAGCCAGTAAGTGAGGCATCTGTGGTGATAGTCTCTGGCAGAACTAGGTCCTCTAGATGATCCTCCACTTGAGACCACTGTGCTGCTAAGCACTCCCGTTACGAATACATGTGCAGTCTGGCATGAGAAAATATGGCTAAGCAAGATGCCATCATGCCAAGCAGCTGTATCACAGTTCTAACTGTTACCTCACGATCTGCCTGAATAAGAGGCAGCATATTTTGCAAAGCTTGCACTCGCGATGGATTGGGGAACACCTTCCCCACACGCAAGTCTAGGATGGCCCAGAGGAAGAGCTGCACTTGTAGGGATTGAAGGTAGATTGTGTAAAGTCTGGATGGTGTTCAGAATGTGTGCTAAGCATAGTTGATGCGTATCTTTCTTGATCAGCCAACCGTCCAGGTAAGGAAATACGGGAATGCCGCTCCTATTGAGAGGAGCTGTTATCGCGGCCAGACATTGGATAAAGACCCTTGGGGCTGTGGTAACCCTGAATGGAAGTACTTTGAACTGGTAATGTTGTCCACTCACCACAAACCGCAGGTATCTCCAATGAGCTGGGTGGATGGGTATGTGGAAGTAGGCGTTCTTCAGATAGAGGGCAGTCAAAGTTGCCTTTCTGGAGTAGTATTAAGACGTCTTGTAGCGTTACCATGTGGAAAATCTCTGACAATGTATTTGATGAGAGGTCTTTTTGAAGATAAGAAAGTACAAGGAATAGACTCCATTTTTGCGTTATTGTTGCTGAACCAGCTCTCCAACTACTCTGGTGAAGAGGGACTATATCTTCTCCTGAAGGAGTCACGAAAGTTCTATGAACATTTTGTGTTGGTGGAGAGGAATGTTTGGTGGTGCTTGAGCGAGTTCCAGACAGTACTCCTCCCTTATAATGTCAAAAACCCAATGGTTGGAGGCGATTTCTGACCAATGTGGCAGAAACCCCTGCAACCTTCCCCGACAGGTGTTATGTGATTGTGTTGGCAGGTGGAATGTGTCACTGTTTTGGATGGGCAGCTGCTTTGAGAGCTGCTCCCTATTCTCTACCGTTATCATTATTGCCCCTGTAACCCCTCATGTAGAATTCCAGGGAATGCCATTGCAGTGTGGGCCATGAGAAAATGGAGGAGATTTCTTTGGTAGAAGTTTTTGCTTTTCCACAGTAGTGGGAGCATCGAAAGGAGCCATGGTGGGAATGGTGTCTGTAGCATCGCTTTGGCTGTGACAGTATCTTTCTTGATTTTTTTCTAGCATATTATCGACCTGAGGGCTGAAGAGATGTTGGCCATCGAAGAGTACATTTAAATGTGCTGCTGAACCTCCAGTTTGAAACCAGACATGCACAGTCAGGCATGGTGACGTAATAGGATGCTGGTGTTAATGCCGTGAGTGGCTGTGTGTCCACCACACAACAGATATATTAGTATCCAATTTCTCCCTCCGGCAAAGGCTCTTGTCCCTTCTAGTAGTACTGCTCTGGAAGATGTTGGATAAGGTCCGCCATCTGATCGCAATGGGCTCGGTTATACCGGGACATTAGGCAAATGGAGTTGGTGAGGCGCCAATGTGTAGTAGCCTTTGCTGCCACTCTTTTGCCCTCTGCATTCCGTCCATCAATTGTGTGTCTTTTTCTTTTGCCCCCGGCATCATTTATCTTGCTCTTCCGGTCTGGAGAGGAAGCATCAACTGTGCCTGGTGTCTTAGCTTGTTTTCTAGCTGTATACACAACTAGAGAGTCAGGTCTCGGGTCTCATATGTATGGAGGGTCATTGGGGAAGGCCTTAAATTTCTCATCAACCCTAGGTGTTACCGCCCTGGCTTTAACTGGCTCCTTAAATATATTGGTAGCCATTCTGAGAACCCTTTTGAGCATGGAAAGGTACTGTAGGGAGTGTTGGGTGGAGGAGAGGGTTTCCATGAGGAAACCATCATCATGTTGCACATGCACCTCTAAATTGTGGGAATTATTTGCCGTATGGAGTACCTCATGGTAAGAGGAGACATCATCTGGGGGTGACGGTCTTGCAGGGTACAGTTCTGGGTCTGTGTCTGCTGGGGGGGCCCCCAGGGGCCTGAGCCCTGTTGGCGATGAGGAAGGTCATAAGGTAGCCTTGGACTTTCTCCCCCGCCCCACCCCCACATAGGGTGGAGGAGAAGGTTTAGCAGGGGGCAGTGAAGAGGTAGCCTTATCGTGCCTTTTAGGCCTTTCGGGAGTGGAAGGCACAGGAGGGTTAAGGGCTTCCCCAAAAGACAACTTTGTCATATGAGGAGCAGTCTTTCAGCAATTGTGCAAGTGCTGTCAGGATCTGACCAGTGCCCGGCTGGATGTGGATGTGCTGCTGCTTGGCGTCGAGATGTTCCTGCAGCCACTGAAGGAATTGGTTGCTCGAAGTCCTGAGGCAGCGAAAGATGCAGCAGTAGAAGGCAGCCTGGAGGGAGCTGAAGAAGGTCTACGCCCAGACGGTGCCAAGATCGATCTCGTCTCTGAATGCTTCGACTCAATGCCCTCTCGCTCACCGAAGAGGTCCAGAGTATCTTTCTTCTCTCTTCTATGCGTCATGGAGGCCAAGGGAATTTGAAGAGCATGCCAGTTCCAAAGGGTCTTTTTTTCCCTGGAGTGCAAGACATGCCGAACAGGAGTCTTCATGGTGATCTGGAGACAAGAAAAGGATGCTAATCTAGTAGAGAACGTTTCTCGGATACTTGGTGTGGCAAGTGGTGCGGAACCGAAATGGAGTCCTTTCTATCAAGAGGACATTCTTGAATAAAACCACAGGAGTAGAGAGGCTGTTGACCAACACGGAGTGGAAGGAACACAACGGTGGCAACCGATTAACAGCACGATTGTTTAGAAGAACCGACGAGGAAGGGATCTGAAGGCATGGTGAGAACACCACACAGCATCAAACTAGAGCTCACTTGGACACGTCTGAACTGGACAGCGAAGAAAAAACATTCTAACAATGCAGCCGATGCCCATGCGCAGAACCACTAGTCGGTAGAGTCACTAGGTCGTGACCAGAAAAGACTTATTTAGAAGAAAAACAGAAGGCTCATTACTATATTACCCTGACTTAGCCCCGCAAGACCTACAGGATGACAGCCGTGGAAACATTCTTCAGCAGTTCCCTGTCCTTCTTCAGAGGCTCATAATAAAAAAAATTGCAACAGGTAATACTGACCTTTGGTACTGATCCCTCGCAGATCTGTAATTTTCATCAGCATGCGGGGGAACATGTATGGCTTGTTTGGTCGTCGTCGCCGGGCATATATTTTTAATGCCTCTAAAAGAGGTTCTTGCAGTTTGTCGACCTTCTCCGGTTCCTCCAAATCCATTCGATCTGTACATAATAACAGGTTAGTTGGTTGCATTACTGACAGCACTTAAAGAATGTCTGCTCCTACTGCAAAAAAAATTATTTCCACTGCAATCATTAACATCTGTTCCCTTCTTTCCCAACACAGCAACAATGAGATTCTTGAGTCATCCTGCTTTAGGCTGGGGCCCCCATACACCCCACAGCCAATCCTCCTCAAAGTTTGCTCCAACTGCCAGCCCTGCAACAAATGTCTACAAACTGCTATCACTGCAACATTTTCTACTTCTGCTGCTAATACAGTCATTTAGTCTGTACCATACAATGTATTCCCACTCGCATTACTGCCACAATACCTGCTCCTATTGCCATCAATGGAACATCTGCACCCACAGCCAATTATTAAGTATAGTTGACACCATTGCCATGGCTTCCACAACGTCTACCAACTAGAGCAAGTGCCAAACTCTGTTCTATATTATCCACAAACAGTTACAGAAAGAGTGCGATTTGGTTTCTCTACTTAGGTTCCTCGTTATGGCAACGCAAATTCCTTCAAAAACTGCTTGCCGTATGATGGAAAAATATTAGGCATATACACTCCAGGTGCCTGTATTGCCTACAGTGAACCATAAAATGTCTGCATACAGATGCGCTCTGTAGACGAAGAAGCCAATGGGCATATGGCAGATAAAGCTCTTGCTGACAAACATGGAAAAATCTTCTTTCTGCCCAAAATAGGCCTTTCAGACCAGAAGCTCTTCCAAAGAAATGTATATAGGTGAGACCTTTTTTTTAGGTTGCCTACTGGAAATCCTATATCCAGAAAAAACTTGTCCAACTGGCTACTTTTTTTTTTTTAGATATGATGGCAACAGCCCTGGTAATTCAAATTTGTGTAGCTCCTCTACTCCAAGACCCGGGGGTCTTGGAAGCTGGTCAGCTGCAGGACATGTCCCTGGTCACCATTGTCGAGACTTGGTGCAGGCAGGCAGGGCTTTGCGCCAAAAGTTAAGTCAGTTTTCTGTTCTCTCAGCTCTTATTGTCGTTTTCTTCTTGATCTGTCGAATCAGAGTTCCTGGTATCAAGGGTGCCACCTAAATACTCAATTATGGGGCATTACAGGGCTTGAAAGGTTGTAACCAATGGGTCACTTAACTTTAGGGTGTTTACGCCCTCTATATGACCACTTCCGGTGGAAAGTGGGCATAACCCTGACCCAGAAAGCCTAATTCTGCCAAAACTAAGATGGTGGTCACTGACTTACAAACTGACTGATTACAAACTACGCCGGGATGCACCCTCTTTCAAGTGCACAAGTTAGGGTGGATAGTTTACATCAGTTTGTGCTAGTCTCATTTGAACCTGCACACCGGACAACAGCATATGGCTAATAGACCACACGTTCATTTACCTTTATCTCTTGGGCATTGGATTACGACAACTGATTTTCATAGCTTTGCTTGGATTATTACTCTGAACAGATGCCAGATAACCGCCTTTGTACAGGATAGGTGTCTCAACAAGGTACAACCCATCAATTTATGTTGCCTTATAATGATCGTGCCACGAAGAAGTCCTATGTAAAAAGGACGAAATGCGTTCGCTGAGGGTTTTTTATGAACAGAACAATAAAGAAGAAAATAATACACAGCCTATTAGCACCCATTCTCTTCATTGACTCATGACCTCGTAAATCCTGTGGATAATTTCATATGGACTATTTTGACGATTAGTGGTGCAGCTCCATTTCAGTTTTATGGTTGCTGAAGTCATGCACCAGCTTGCTTTTACTGGAACTGTGTTTGTGAAGATAGGTTCATCAAGCCAAAAAAGGACACAGTTGATGTCTATGTGAAAATGATCATGTTTTTACAAGGCTCCACTAGCACCTGTCGTTCCTCCGATTTTGAATTTTATTGACTTATTACTGATGTTACAAATACATTTCCGCCGAAGGTTGGTGTACCAATATTAGTGAACTGAGCTTCTGATTTGATCCCAGATATTCTCAGTCATGTAAGTCTACTTAATATTATACCCATGCAGAGCTTTCTTCTCGCTGTGTCCACTAAGTGCAGTATATCCTGTACGATCCCTTTTGCTTTCTTCTTGTACTTCTGTGGGGGGTGTTGCATTCGTTTCCATATCCTTACCCACTGATGATGTCTCTAATCTCTAGGGGTGAAACTGACCTGTCTCTATCCTTGCCCGTTTCCACATCTGGTTCTTTGGGACTTTTGGGACTTGTAGGTATGTAATGCCTAAAACCTTTTCTTTTTCCTATAAATATGCGGCTTTCTTGTGGTTTGACATGAGTATCTAAAATGACTGGTCACTTCCGATGTTGAAGATTTTTGTGTTTGGAGGCAGAGGTGCACCATTCTCATTTACCATTCTTTGATGTTGTTCATCTTTCAAAGGGGCGTCAGATTTGGAAGACCTCAGAAGGATTTTTTCACCCATAGTGGGTTTTTCAACTGTCATGAATTTCTATGCTGAAGCCTTATGTTTGCCATTGAGTTTAAATCTTTTTGCTCGAAGGACCTACTGTCCACGGGCATTGCATGCTTCTGATTTCAACACAATGCTAAAATGCCCTTAGACACTATCTTTGAAACGTCCACATTATAGGATGCCCTATCCATAACATGTGGCATAGTTCCTGCTGTGCCTTTTTGGAACCTACTGTTCCGTCCAAGCCACTGCCTTCAGGGAACCCGACATTCAACATAGTAAGTTGTTTTACTTGTGTCATCTTAAATAGTACAGTAGTCCTAGCACGGATTATATTTTTCCATTTCTTTTAGTTTGAGAAAAAAGCATGCAGCCTAATCTTCAGACATATGGTTATGCTTATTTCCAGACAAATAGTGTCCCTATTTTACCTACTCAAAATGGCATTTAAGGGATCCATGGAAAACAGCAACATATGAAACCGGTAAAGCCGGACCCAAGTTCTCCTATCGTTTGTGAAAGAATGAAAACATATTAAATAAAACTAGGCATTAGTGTAACTATTCAAAAGACAAAGGAAATGATGGACGGAGTGTTGAACATTGCAAGCACTCACCCCCAGTCAACTGATCTGGGTTTAATCCATCACCGTTCTTTAGCCCACTCTGCCACCCCAGTTCAGACATGGCCATATGCAAATCAGTCTGACCCTGTGCCTCATGGGAACAGTCCAGCCCGAACTGCCAAGCCATGTCTTCCCTGGACCGGAAACAAGCTTCCTAGGATCGGTTTCTGGCATTTCAGCCGTCTTCAGCCAGGGGGTGAGTGCTTGCAATGTTCAACACTCCGTCCATCATTTCCTTTGGTTTTTGCTTTGTTTGCCATAAGTTGGCAGGGTATGCTCAGACGTGAGTCCCTTGCTCACTTTGCCACTGGATTCAAGCAAGCCTGGCTGAAGACGGCTGAAATGCCAGAAACCGGTCCTAGGAAGCTTGTTTCCGGTCCAGGGAAGACATGGCTTGGCAGTTCAGGCTGGACTGTTCCCATGAGGCACAGGGTCAGACTGATTTGCATATGGCCATGTCTGAACTGGGGTGGCAGAGTGGGCTAAACAACGGTGATGGTTTAAACCCAGATCAGTTGACTGGGGGCGAGTGTTTGCAATGTTCAACACTCCGTCCATCATTTCCTTTGGTTTTTGCTTTGTTCGCCATAAGTTGGCAGGGTATGCTCAGACGTGAGTCCCTTGCTCACTTTGCCACTGGATTCAAGCAAGCCTGGCTGAAGACGGCTGAAATGCCAGAAACCGGTCCTAGGAAGCTTGTTTCCGGTCCAGGGAAGACATTGCTTGGCAGTTCGGGCTGGACTGTTCCCATGAGGCACAGGGTCAGACTGATTTGCATATGGCCATGTCTGAACTGGGGTGGCAGAGTGGGCTAAAGAACGGTGATGGATTAAACCCAGATCAGTTGACTGGGGGTGAGTGCTTGCAATGTTCAACACTCCGTCCATCATTTTCTTTGGTTTTTGATTAGTGCAACTATTACCTGCTTCAGACATGTTTTCATGCTAACAATGCACAAAGGAGTACCCATTTGATGTACAACAACTTTTGCATATTGGCTCCTAAAGCATTAAAAACTGATTACAGTTAGTTGATCTGAAACCGTTTACATTTCTGCCGCTATTTGAAGACCATCCTTCCTCATTCCCATGAGATCAGACAAGGCACCTGATAGCACCTTTTGTAAGAAATCGACATGTGACGATATTCAAAACTTGTGTATCTTATAAATGGGTTTCATCTACTGTTTGCAAGCTTGCTCCACTAACTGCTGCTGGGGAAAACCCCAATTTATTTATATATTTTTGGGGGTCTTTATAGCGTGAACTTGGGCCAAGAAAATATGATTTCTTAACAAGAGAGCAAGTAGTCAATCAATTCACTCTATTTGGTTTTTGCATAAAACTATAAAAGTCAAATAAAACATATACAAAAAGTCTTATCATAAAACAAGTCTGCCAAATAACATCAAATGCTGCACATAAAAATAAAATATAAATAAGGTGAATGTATAATTTATGTTTAAATAAAGAGTAAAAATACCACACAAAGACTGAGTACAGGGTAACGATGCATCCAGGGACACAACTCAACCTTCCCATGTATACCTCAGACGGTTAATCGCAACTGGTTCATAGCCTAACTGCAGATTTTAGAAAATGAAGGACATAAAAAACAGTATTGCAGATAACATTTGTAAAAAAGTAAAAGCAGGGCAAACCTGCCTGAACTTAAACTTTTTCAAAAAGGGGATAAAAGCCTTCCGGGCTACCTCATAATAGCTACAGAACATTGTAAAGTCGAGCATGTCCTGTGGAGACTTACCGTTGCAGCCCCTGGAAATTAGGCTCTGACCCCCTAATACACCCACTTGACTGCGCCAGCAAGAGAGGAGAGAGTTCAAAACCAAACCCAGTCAATAAAAAGCGATCGTATCCACTTAAAGGTCCCAGGAGATATGGTTCAATAGTTTGCACAGTTTAAGATGACAAATCTGCGTACGCTAGGCTTTCTTAGCTCCTGATCTTCCCTATCTGAGGTCCACTGACTAAAAAAAGACTCCATTGCCAACCCCAGATCCTTCCTGTTCACTGATTCTGGGTTGGAAAATAGGTAGTAAAAACAAGTAAATTATCATTTTATAATAACACTTAAGAGTTAAATAGGAGAGAGAAAGCAATTGCAATAAAAAAAACAGACAGTTTCTTTATCCAAAATGTCTCAGAAATAAGAGAATATGGAGTTCCATTTTAAAGGAAACCTAATTTGCTGTTGTGCATAAACCTCGTGGGAAGGAGTTCCAAATCCTTGGGCCACAGCCAGGGAAAGGCCTATTCCATTCAGCATTCATGCTTGAATGTCAGAGACAGAAGAAGCAATTCAGTATTCCCTGATCCCTGCTGGGCACCAGAGAATTTAGGCTTTTCAGTCGGATAGGGCTGATAAGAGCTTTATGAGTAAAACATACAGTCGCAAACTTGAGCTCTTGCTTCAATGGGGAACTACTATAGGATTTGAAGGATGGAGTAATGTGGCAGAATTTGTGACCTGTGTTGAAGCGGACAGCTCCATGAGTAGCTGCCATGCTAATGGAGGAATATTTGTTTGCCTGTTTAACAACATTGGACATACGTTTTGGATGATTTTAGAGGCATCTAGAAGAGATATGTTGTGGAAGAAATTTTCTTCTGATATGTTCAGTTTGTAAATTATTTTAGCATCCAGAGTCTAGTAAGATTAGACTGGGTGTGTGCTTCTTCACATTTTCTCGAGATATCCAAGTTATTTTCTTTCAGCATATATATCCTACTAGAACTAGGGGCAAAAACGTTTTGGACTCATCATCTTGCTTTTTAGTGGAGCATGTTCATTGATCATGTCTTCCATGCATTTATTTTAGTCCTTTGTCGCTACAATAGTGTTACTTTAGGCGTATGGGAAGATGAGCTTATCTCAAGCCATGTTGGTCAGGGCAGTACATAAAGTTTTCCAGTGGACATATTAAAGTGTGGTGGGAGAGTGGTTAGTACAGTCTACTGAAAGTAGGTCATCAGCAGTCAGAATAGAGTCCTCTGAGATGATCATGCCCAGAATTGAGCCTTTATAATAGGTGAATGCTAAGTAGTGTTGGAAGAGGTGGTTGCTAACGGAAAAAGTAAACAGCTTAACTCATGTTAACTTCACACCACTGTAGATTAAAGACTTGTTGGACGATTGTGGTCTCGGAGATTTACATCCGAGAGAACATTCAATACATTCAACAAATGTGCTGTTTTCAACTAGATGATGGTTATACAACATTCATCCAAAGATTGGATGCTGTATGGGCAGAGATTCTCATAAAGCAAGAGAGATCGGAATTGATCAGTCCGAAGTCGTCTTCAATTTAAAGTGTTTCTGTGAATCACCGCTACCCTACCACCATGTCTGCACTCGCAGTTCGAGGATATGCTTTGAGGTATAATTAAGCCACGAATTCTTTCAGAACCAAGATGTCTAGGTTTAAGTTAGCAATATTGTCTCAGAGCTGCAAGCAGTATTTGAATGAGGATCTGCAATTATGCAGCATTCCACGCAGGGAGGAGTAAATAGGTTTTGTGTCAGGATTTATGTGACATTCAATTTGCACCCAAGTAAGACTGGCCCATTTTTTGCCTGGGACTTAGACCTGGATAGTATTGATGGGGAAGTTGTCTTCGGCTTGGCAACAAACAGAACCTGCGATTAGCAATTTTTTTTCTCCCAATAACCACTTTCAGGCTCCGACTGGCATTTAAACACTTTTTTTGCCAGACTGAATAGCCCAGTTCGCTTTGTTCACTAAAGCGCCTCAATTCACTGGGTTTTCTAATTTAAAATCTGCTGTTGCCCTGCAGCGGTTATGCTTGATTTGAAAACCACCATCCGCAAAAAAGAATCTGAAGTAAGAGCCTTTATATAGAGGCACTTGTAGGCCTATGACCTGTGTCATAATGAGTCATACTGACTCCACCTATGATCTATGGCCAAAATTCGACATAAAATTCAGCTCATTTCTGAAACCAACCACTAGATGGCAGAATAATGCACACTTTTTGTGAATTTAGAACGGTTTAGAACTATTGTTACAGTTAAGTAACAGACGTTTTCCAGAGAGGGTACCATCCCAAGTTTCATAACCTTTAGAGCAGTTATTTGCTGCAATTCTGAACATCAAAAATCCTCAATATCTTTTAACTACATAGGAAATGTATTTGTTTTTTCAAACATTCAATTTTTAGAACTGAGTAATGTATAGAGAAAAGTGACCAGACAAGCACCAGACCGAGGAATAATATACACCTTGTATATTTGGAATAGATTCACACTGCCAAATTGCCGTTTTGACAACCACGCTGTCTGTCTTCCACCGTCTCAGCTTCCACAGAACTTGCATCGTGATTCGTGACTAATGTGCATACACTTTTAGCTCTCAGAAGCTTGTGTTGGCACGCTTCCTATAGCTCTGACCGCCATAGCTGGCACAATTAACTTTTGCCACACTAGTTCTAATGCATCTTTTTCTCAAATGCTTCGTCTATCTTCATATAGCCAGAGCAACAACGATCACTTCCTGGCACCACCTGAAAAAGTGTACTCTCACATTGTGTTGAATCCCCTTCTCCACTGAGCCAGTAGACTAACTCTTGTCGTGCCCCCCACTGCCAGTGTCTGGCTCACCATTTTACCCCCAGAGGCAGTCCTGCTACGGTTTGCATTGTGCTCCTTAGCCAATTAACCACAGTTCCTCCCCTCTTAGTTTCTAACGCCTAAACACACCTGCATAGTCGGTCCCAATACACAGATTTGTGAAGCGCTCACCTCCGCAGATCAAACAGATGGCACTGAGCAGTCCAGTCTCGGTGTCGTCCATCTCCAGGGGCAGCAGCTGCTCAGCAAAGGCAAAGACCAAGTCCGTTAGGGGCCCGAAGCCAGCATTGTGCATCTGTGTCCGGTTTAGGGTCAGTCCATCTGAAAAGGTCATGGTGTCCTGATCTGGTGTGTATCGAGTGCAAATCCGCAACATCTGAGGTAGACAAGAGAGCTCTGCATCAGGGACATGAATGTATCTGTACTGTTGGTGAGGACCCCCAGGGAGAAGGGGTCAGCAATACTCTACTAAAGCACGAAAGAAAACGAGGGAAATCACGTCTGCTGTCTACATAACTGAAGGTTCACTTTGCAGCTGCTAAACATGAATGAGACGTTTTCTGTTATTAATATATAACAATCTTTTAAATAAATACAAATCCGTAGTAACAGCAAGGGTCTTGCATTACCTCTGGAAGCAGGGCTTGTAAGAGAGAGAAGCCAACCAGTTCCTCCTCAGAGTACACTAGCATCAGTATAAACCATCAGCAGGAGACCCACAGTTATACCTTTCATGGATACACCAAGATCCATCTGCCTGAGGAGGGATGGAGAGTCGCCTCCTTTTATTAACCATAATAACACAGGGTAGTCTATCTAAGCAAAGGTGCAATAAGTCTCTTCTGCCTGATGGTCCAGGATCCCCCTTCTTAAACCCCAAGGAGAGATTAACCATAATAACACAGGGTAGTCTATCTAAGCAAAGGTGCAATAAGTCTCTTCTGCCTGATGGTCCAGGATCCCCCTTCTTAAACCCCAAGGAGAGATTAACCATAATAACACAGGGTAGTCCATCTAAGCAAAGGTGCAATAAGTCTCTTCTGCCTGATGGTCCAGGATCCCCCTTCTTAAACCCCAAGGAGAGATTAACCATAATAACACAGGGTAGTCTATCTAAGCAAAGGTGCAATAAGTCTCTTCTGCCTGATGGTCCAGGATCCCCCTTCTTAAACCCCAAGGAGAGATTAACCATAATAACACAGGGTAGTCTATCTAAGCAAAGGTGCAATAAGTCTCTTCTGCCTGATGGTCCAGGATCCCCCTTCTTAAACCCCAAGGAGAGATTAACCATAATAACACAGGGTAGTCTATCTAAGCAAAGGTGCAATAAGTCTCTTCTGCCTGATGGTCCAGGATCCCCCTTCTTAAACCCCAAGGAGAGATTAACCATAATAACACAGGGTAGTCTATCTAAGCAAAGGTGCAATAAGTCTCTTCTGCCTGATGGTCCAGGATCCCCCTTCTTAAACCCCAAGGAGAGATTAACCATAATAACACAGGGTAGTCTATCTAAGCAAAGGTGCAATAAGTCTCTTCTGCCTGATGGTCCAGGATCCCCCTTCTTAAACCCCAAGGAGAGATGCAAGAGCTCCTCCTGTGCCGGAGGTGTGAGATCGGGACCCAGCTTTCATCTGAGCAGAGGTGCACAATCCCAGGGTGTACTCAGTAGATTTCCAGGATCTCACGCCCACTCATAGATATGTAATGCATCCACTCCCTTACATGAGAAGCAGAAATCCCTCCATTGACTAATGTGAAATTCAGGAAAGTCGATCATAACACAGGCACAGGAATTCTGCCAAGTTCTGCTGCTCACCAAAATGTCGAGGCATGCTGCCTTCAGCAGAGTGATCTGGTCGGCGATGGTCAAAGTTGCAAAGCCTGGTAGCCGCTTTGCAAACTCCACAATCTTGATGATGCATTTGGTGGCTAGCTCGCTGAATTTGTCCCAGAGGCCAAGGTCGAGCTGGACCCGGTGGTCTGCACTGGAATTCTGAGGGTGTAGAGGCAACAGAAGTAATTACAGAAAACATACATTTGAGATGTATGGGGGCAGGAGAGTGACATAGTGGGAGAAGAATAATGGGAAAGTGGGAGATCGGAAGATATACATTGATAGATGCTACAGAGAGTGAAGGGTGACAATGAAACGAATTAAGAAATATAGGCAGAGCAAGAGACATCAATATTAGCCATAACTAAAACATTACAATAAACTACATTTCTAATGCTCCAGTCCGTATGCGAACAATGAAACTCTGCTTTATAGCATTCCCAGTTTACAATGGAGGCACCAGCAGAAGGAGGTATGTCCAAAACTACACAGTATCTCGGCTGGGTAATTCCAGGGATTATCAAACCATATTTACAAGAAAAACTAATGTGAACAGAGCGCAGCTGCAGTAAAGGCGGTGTACTACAGCGACTTCTCCAATGCATCTTACACCTCAGCTATATCACCAATCGAGATCTGTTACCCCCCCGCCCCACACCCCTGTACTATTCCAACACAGATACACAGCTGTACCAACGCAGCCCAAACCTGCCCTACATGGTAGCTAGCTGTTCCAGCACTTGGACCTACGTACAACTCTATCAGTGCACCCCAATCATGCTGTGCTGCGCCCCTGGCTTTTGCAGTACCGAGACTCACACCCCACTCTGCCTGGGCTGAGTGTCATGACCTGCAACCCCACCACTGTTCCAGGGGTGGGACTGACTCACAGCCCTTGTCTCATGCACATTTCTGAGGCTGTCTGTAAGTCCTTAGTGCCAAGTGTGTATTGTGTTCCCATACGGAAAGCTAAAAACACTTCACTGCCAGCAGTGTTACCATTTTCACTAAATTGTTTTGGCTGAAAGATTTATCTGTTCTAGGGTGGGTCAATGTTTTATTGACCTGGGGTCCTCCTGCAACAATTCGTCTTTTTCCATCATAAGTACCCTTAGCCTGCAGCGCCACCCCTTATTTCCTGCGATCGCTGCAATGCCAGTCATGCTGAAACCCGCCAGGAAGGCCTTCCAGTGGGGGAGCATAAACTGCTCCTCACGGCCAGACGTACTGCTCCTCCCTCAAGCAGGAAGCTGCCAGTAAAACACCAGGACTCTTAACAAAGGCAGCTCTGTCCCGGCCTCGACTGCTCTGGAGAGTGGTGGAATTCTAGCAAAGACATTTATATCCACATTACGCTGCATGTGGGCCACTTTTTTTAAACAACGTTTGGAGACTAAAGCTGCTAGGGAGTTGGAACAGACGTGTTTTTTGTAGGGTGTGGTGAGGAGTAGGGAGGTAATGAACACCTTAGTATTGGGAGAGGTTTTTGATGCAAGACAAGATAGTGACAGAGTAAGATCTCCTGCTCACTAGCAAGGGTGAGATTGTGTAGGGGAGAAGTCGTAGTGGCAGGCAGCACAGTGCTAGGATGAGGCATTTTGCTCAGACATGGATGAGAGGATGAAGGTCAGCAAAGTTATCCAATATCAAGGTCGAGAGCTGTCTGTTCAGGAGTGGTACCATTTTGAGTGGCTTGGAATTATTCAGAATTTGAAAAAAGCACCATTATGAAGTTGGCCCCCTGTTTCTGTGGTGCTCGATCTGGTCTCACTTAATAGGGAGGTTATTGAGGATTGGGTTTTTTTTGTGCCCTGGTTCAGCTATGTTAGGGCAGAACTGGTGAGGCTGGGAAGGCCGATCCCTTCTACTAATCCAAATTTCCTAGCTAAAACGGACTTGACCTGGGTGAAATCTGCTGCCAAGTCTAGGGGGAATTCGAATTAAGTTAACCAACTTTTAGGGAGTATTTGGGCTTGCAGTTTGTTAAACCTGGAACCATATTTAGTATGGATCGATGGGGCCTGGGATAGACTACTATGAACCAGGTTTAGGTTAGGATTTGTGAGGTGGCATCTCTCGTTTCCCCATGGTCGATTTGATGCATCTAAAGATTTAATATGCCCCTGTGATGAATTCTCAGCACAAAGGCTGTTGCAGTTTACCCTTTTCTACCCATTTTAACTTGTTTTTACGGTAGGTTTTTAATGCCCATTATTAAGTAGCAGGCAATCGGAAGTTCCAGACTAGCTTTAGACCATCATAGACTATCTGCAGAAAATACATTCTACAATCCAACTGGATCAACATTTGCGCCTTTCTAAAATGTGCCCAAAATAGAAGGAAATAATTTTTGTTTAAAAGAACCGGATCATTTCATAGAGAGGGGGAGCGTTCGATATTTTCGGTTTCTTTAAAAAAAAATGTAAAAAAATTAAAAGTGGCAGCTCATCTATTAAATTGTGTGATCTGGTTGAGTATGTGGCTTCCTCTATGGCATGCTTACTATAACTTTTCTGTTCGATTTTAAGATATATTTCTGTAACTAATGCTTAGGCAAGAATGACATAAATTTATATGTCTGTCTTACTGGTATATGGCCGAACAGTGGTGTTCTCTTAATGTGAATTAGTCCTGTTAGCCCCGACTGTAAAGTACACGGCTCTGTCAAATCTTTGTTTTTAAGACATAGATTTGCATTCGTTTTGTTTTTATGTGCTTTATGGCAACGTTCTGTAACCGAAAAAAAGTTATTTGATTGATTAATTAAACACTGTCACTGTGAGCCCTGCCTGCCCGGTTTATTAGGGAGATAGAAAAGGACTTAAATAGTGAATTTTCTGCGTATAAACAACTGCACCTGGGAGAGGTAAGAGAATGTGAATATCCATGGATGCTGGAGAGAGCAGCTTGCTTTGACCCAGTGCTTGGGTCTGATCACTTAGTAAAGTCAGTGGCAGGAGCTGTGCTCGATCTGCAGATACGAATAGTTTCTTACCTGTCGGTATAGTTTTGCAGCTTGAAGACTATCTGGATTCACTATGCTGTGCATTATTCCGCGGTCTAGTGGTTGGATCCGGAATCGTAGTATTTTTTCTCTTTTTTTTTTTCGTGGCCCAGGTGGGCGTCGACGTCCCACCATTTGGTGTCCTCCCGTGACATCAGCGCGCTTCCTACGGAAGCTCCCACCTTTGGGCGCCATCTTCGGATTCTTTTTTTCTTGTCTTGCGATATTCTCATTTTTCCTCTTCTTTTTTCAAAGTCTTTTTCCCTTTTTAATCCCTTTTCTCCTGTCTCATCTTTCTGGGGGAGGTGGATGGGATCGCTAGTGAATCCAGAAAGTCTTCAAGCTGCAAAACTACACCGACAGGTAAGAAACTATTCGTTTTGCAGCGTGAATCTTTCTGGATTCACTATGCTGTGCATAGACTTTGCAGCGGTTTGCTATGTTTGTGGCGGCTGGGTGGAAGAGGAGCGTTGGTTGTTGAATATATGTTGAAGCACTTTTTGTCCTACTTGTACTTCCTTGTTCATCTGTATATCCACGCAGTAGTGCTTAGTGAATATGTGCACTGAAGCCCATGTTGCCCACAGGCAAATGTCTTGGATGGGTGCGTTTGCCAGGAAAGCTACTGTTGCTCCCTTTTTTCTGGTAGAGTGAGCTTGTGCTGCCCCTTGTAGTTCTTGGCCTGCCTGCTTGTGGCAGTATTGGATTGTCTGTGCGATCCATCGTGCGACAGTGTTTTTAGTTACCGGTCTTCCCAAGAAACTGCTTGCGAAAGACACAAAGAATCGTTTTGTCTTCCTACAATCTTTAGTCCTTTCAATGTAATGCATCACTGCTTTCCTAGCGTCCAGAGTGTGCAGTGCCCTCTCTGCGCTTGTGGATGTTTTTGGGAAGAAACTTGGTATCTGTATTGTCTGGATTATGGGGAACTTTGACACCACCTTTGGCATGAAATGTGGGTCTGTTCTCATTACCACCCTGTCATTGTGAATTTGAATGTAGGGTTCTTGTAGTGTTAGCGCTTGCAATTCTCTCACCCTGCGTAGCGAGGTGATTACCTCCAGAAAGGCTGTCTTTATGGTGAGCATATGTAGAGAGGCCTTGTGAATGGGTTCGAAAGGTGCCTTCATAAGTTGCGTTAGAACTATATTGAGGTTCCATGCCGGCGGTGGCATCCTCTTTGGGGATGCGATTCATTTGGCCCCCTCCAGGAACCCTTTCACCACCTGGGATGTAAAGAAACTTTTCCCCGTTTCTCCTCTTGTATAGGCTACTATTGCTGCTAGGTGTATCCTTAACGAGGTGTTGCTTAGGTTACTCTTTAGCAAGTGTGTTAAGTATCTTAGCACTGTTGATTCCCTGGAGATTCTCTTCTGGAGCTTTTCCCTGATGCACCATTGAGTGAACCTTTTCCATTTTGCTACATAACACTTCTGTGTGGTGGGTCTCCTTGCCTCCCGCAGCACCGCTAGCGTGCTCTCTGGGAGCTACAGGTGCGCGAACTCCAAGTCTTCAGGAGCCAAGCTGTTAGGCTGAGGCTCTCTGGTTCTGGGTGGAGCACCCTTCCGTTTTGCATCGAGAGCAGGTCTCTTCTTTTTGGGAACTTGTGTGGTGGTCCCTGTGCCATTTCCACTATTTGTGAGAACCAGAACTGCCTGGCCCACTGTGGTGCTACCAGAATCAGCGTCATGTTGCTGGTTCGGCACTTGATGAGCACCTTGTGCATCAGCGGTATGGGGGGGGGGGGGGGGGGGGGGGGGGGAGGCGTAGGCAAATGTCTTCGACCAGCTTATCCATTGGGCATTTCCTTGGGATTGCTGACCTGGCTGTCTGGATACGAAGTATTGGCATTTTTCATTCTGGTGTGTTGCATACAGGTCTATTTGTGGGGTCCCCCACTTATTAAATAGCTTTTGCGTTTCCTGTGTATTGAGCTCCCACTCGTGGGATGCTGATGTCTGTCTGCTGAGTCTGTCTGTTTCCACATTGTCCATCCCTGGTAGATGTATCGCCAGGAGGTCTATTTGTAGTGGGATGGTCCACCTCCATATCTCCTGCGCTAGCTTTGATAGCACCACTGATTGTGTTCCTCCCTGCTTGTTGATGTAGAACATCGTTGTGGTGTTGTCTGTTTGTATTAACACCCTTTGCCCGTACAACTGTTTCTGGAAGGCTTTTAGGGCAAGGAACACGGTTTTTAGTTCTAGGTAGTCGATGTGTTTGATCGCATCTGCTTGTGTCCACAAGCCCCTCACTTTGAGCAGGATCATGTGCGCACCCCAACCCATTTGGGATGCGCTGTGATGGTCACTGTTGGAGTTGGTGGTGTAAATGGCTTCCCCCTTGTTATGTTCTTTGTTCCACCACGATATCTCCTCTTGCACTGCGTGCGTTACAACCACTAGATCTTCCCAACTCCCCGTTGCCTTTGACCATTGTTGTTGGAGCCATTCCTGGATTGGTCTCGTGTGGAGTCGAATATTGGGGACTAGGTGTATGCAGGATGCCATCAACCCCATGAGCTTGCTCGCTATCCTCACTGTCAGAGGTTGCCCCTTCTGGTATTGACGTGTCTCCTTTAGCAGGGCGATGGTTCTCTTCTCGCTGGGCGATGGTTCTCTTCTCGCTGGGGAACACCCTGCCCTGAATGGTGTTGGATCTGTGCGCCCAGAAAGATCTTCACCTGTTCTGGTTCCATCGAGGACTTTCACCAATGTATCGAAAAACCTAGTTCTGTCAGCGTGTGCGTGACCCGCTGAGCATGTAGTTTGCATTGGTTGTAGGAGTTCACCTTCACCAGCCAGTCGTCGAGGTAGGGATATACATGTATTGCCTGTCTCCATACGTGCGCCGCTACCGCTGCTAGGCATTTTGTGAAGACCCTTGGTGCTGATTTCAGTCCAAAGGCTAGGGCCGTGAACTGGTAGTGCACTTTGTTGATGGCAAATCTCAGTTGAGGTTTGTGTTTTTGGTTCATGGGACTGTGTAGGTAGGCATCCTTGAGGTCTATAGTTGACATAAAGTCCCCGTTCCTTATTTGTGGTATAATTTCCTGTAGGGACGTCATTTTGAATTTTTGCGTTTTTATATACTTGTTTAGGAACCGTAGGTCTAGTATGGGTCTTAACGTTTCGTCCACTTTTGGTACGAGCAAGTAGTTTCTTCACTCCCTCGTTTCTTTCCTTCTACGGCACTGTTTCTATTGCCTCCTTGTGGAGTTCTTTTGCTTCCTGAAGGAGGAGCGAGAGCTCTCTTTTTGAGCGCGTTTTGTTAGTTTGCCTCCTGTTTGGTGGCTTTTTTTCCAGTTCTATACAGTAGCCGAACTGTATGATGTTGAGTATCCATTTGTCCGTTTTCTTCTTCCACTCCTGGAAGAAGTGTTTTAGTCTGCCTCCTACCGGTGTTACATGTTCGATTATGTTCTTTGTGCGTGTCTAATTGCTTTTTGAGTCTTTTGTTGTGCCGCCCCTCTAGAGATGTTGTCTGGGTGGGCACGTTTGGTACAGCGGAGTCACTTGGAGGCGGGCTGCTGTCCCCCTCTTCTGGTTTGTCCCCGTCCGTTCGATCGCCCACGAAAGGACTGGCCCCTCGGTTGGTACTGCCAGCTTTGCTGTTGCTGATCCTGCTGCTGTGCTTGGTTGCTTCCTTGGTAATTTTGATGGAAGGCCTGTTGCAATGCTGCTCCCGGTTGGCTTCCTCCTCTGCCGCCCGGTCTCCTTGAGGGTGTGCCCCTTCTCATCCCTCTGAACTGCAGTGCTCCCATGGACCTTGCAGTTTCATTATCCTTTTTAAGCTGCGCCAGCTTCATGTCAACTGGTGTTCCAAACAGTTGTTCCCCGTTGAAGTGTGTATTCAGAATATTGTTCTGGACTTCTGGTTTGAAACCGGAGATCCTCAGCCAGGTATGCCTCCTCTCCGTTACTCCGATCATCATAAGCCTGATGGATTTGTCTGCCGCATCCAGGGCTGACTTTAGGCAGGTGTTGGCCATGTTTTTGCCTTCCTCCACCAGGTGTGTCGCCCTCTTCTGGTATTGTTCTGGGAGATGTTTGAGCAGCTGCCCGACCTCCTCCCAATGTTGGTACGTGTGCCTGTTTATTAGGGCATTGGAGTTCGCAATGCGCCAGTGAATCGACGCATTCCTCTCTACTTTCCTCCCCACGAGGTCTATTCTCTTACTCTCCTTGTCTGGAGGTGGCCCCGAGTTCATGGGAATGTTGGCCCTCTTCCTGGCTGTTGACATTATAATGGAGTCAGCTGGTACGGATCCCTGGATATATGCTGGATCCTTCGAGGAATGCTTGCATTTTTTCTCTGTTCTAGGGGTGACAGATCTGCAGGCAGCTGGCTCCTTGAAAGCTTCCCTGCCCAGGTCCAGCACACTTGGGAGCATGGGTAGGAATTGGCTCCTAGTTTGAGTGGGGAGCAGAGTCTCCAAGAGGAAACAAGCTTTTGGTTTCTCTTCTTCTAATTTAACTCCATAAGTTGCTGCTGTGTTCTTGATGACCATGATGTAGATGCTAATGTCGTCTGGCGGAGAAGGCCTCGACGGATATGACTACGCCCTCCTCCGGGCTTTCGGCGTCGAGGTCCTGCCATTCCAGGTCCTGCGCCTCCGAGGATGTTGAGCCCAAGTATGTACGCTAATCGTCCTCGCCTTCTCCTTATTATAATACAGGCCCTCTTCGTCCTGTTGCTCTGTTGGTTCAGGAGTTTTCGGCGGGTCGGCGGCACTGAACTCCTCTTCGACTTCTGTCTCGACTACCGTTGAGGGCTTCGTAGGGATGGTGTATCTGGTCATCCGTTTGTCAAAGTCCTTTTTCCTCTGAAGGATACTTTCCATTTCGGCCTCGAGCCTTCTCTTCTTCCTCTCCATTTCGGCCGCTTGTTCGGCGTCGAGAGTTTCGGCGCTTCTCTTCGAGGTCGTCGATGTTGACATCGAAGTCGCCTTCAGCTCTTTCCTTCGGCGTCGAGCGCGGCTTTTCGGTGCCGTGCTTCGAAGACCTAGGCTTTTCTAGAGCTTTCGCCGGCTGGGAGTACTTTTCGAAAGATCCGCTGGGCTGTTTGTCTGTGGACGCAGCTGTGACCGCCGAGTGCTTCGATGCCAGTGCTCCTTTCGAGCACTTTGGCTCCATTTCTCGAGAGTCTGTCGGGGCTTTAAGGGTCGACGTCTCCCTTACCTTCTTTGATAACTTCTTATTGGTCTCTGTGACCATGTAGTCCTCTGGTCCCTCGGCGATGTTGTCCCGTTCTCAGCTGGAGAGACCCAAGTCCCGCAGCGACGGGGATTGTCCTTGCCCCTGCATGGTGTACTTCGCTATCCTCTGTCTCTCCCTCACTCTGAGGGTCTTGAGGGTGAATGCCGAGCAGGCATTGCAATCCTTGCTTTCGTGGTGGATTGGCAGGCAGAGGTTGCAGACTGGGTGCTGGTCCTTCTGCGCGTACTTGTGGTGGCAATTGCTGCAACATTTGAATGGGGTTGTCCATTCCTGCGCTCAGGGGCCCTCCTGTGTGCGCATTCTCTGTTGGACGTCGAAGTTCTTAATCTTTCTCACCCTCTTCGTCGTCCCGGCTCTGTGCTCCTGGTCGTGATTTGAATAACTCCAACTTTTCTTATTGATTTTCTATTCTCTTTTCCCAAAAAACTCTGGAACTTCTCGGTGATGATCAAGACCCAACGGCGGAAAAAAGAATCTGAAGATGGCACCCAAAGGTGGGAGCTTCAAGAGGAAGTGTGCTGACGTCACAGGAGAACACCAAATGGTGGGACGTCAACACCAACCTGGGCCACGAAAATAAAAAAAGAGAAAAAAAATACTACGATTCCGGACCAAATCACTAGACCGCGGAATAATGCACAGCATAGTGAATCCATAAAGATTCACGCTGCAAAAAGAGTATACCCATACATGGGGGATTTCCTCCCACGCTCCGGTTTCTTTTTTCCAGTTAATTAACTGTACTCACCGAGTGCTTCTTTAGATGTCACCTTTAACAAGTTATAACAGCTTTTCTAAGAGTCCTGGTGACTGTTAAAAACACAAAACTTAGCAGGGGCGTAAATCTACTCAAAGAATATATGGAGGCCATTCATGGAGTAATTATAAAAAGAGGGAGCGAAACGTTGTCAATGTAGATTTCGGACTGATTTTTATTTATACATTTTTAAGACATAGCATGAATTGCTGTCATTTTGTGCTAGCGTTACATGTTATTTTACTGAAACGTAAAGGCAGCAACGCCAGTATCCTCATCTGCATAAACAAATCTCACTAGACAGCAAGGGTTTGACCATATATTGCGGGACTGTGTCTGGTTTCGTACTCTATGGTAAATAAACGGTGTTTCCTATTAATAAAAAACAATAATTCGCCAACAAAATAGAGGCAGTTGTGGAGACTGCACATTCCCTATCCTGCATTTTATGGAAAATACCATGTACCGACTTATCTCAGAATATTGGAGAAGTAAGATTTTGGCATGAAACTGGGAAAAACTCTACTATGGTATCCCTGAAGAAGTCTAGGGTGGCTACTAGGGTACGATCACTCCCACTACTGACAAAGTAAGGTTTTGCCTCTGAACTACCATAATTATACACTCCTTAGAAAGTAATGTAAAGGTGCAGTGTCAATATCCTTCAGACTTTATGCCATAGACAGCAAATGCATATTTTGGGGATACACACATTACACGCATAGGGTTTAGAAATAGCTTTCCCTCATGATTTCCTGCAAGTTCGTATAGTAGGCATCAGATGTTTTTGTAAGATTAATATATTTTAAAAGTGTGTGCCCTATACCACTCCTAAACTATTCTTGAGATGAGTGCAGTTTAAAAATAATAACAAATACAAACTATGATTTTCTAGGGAGAATATAGTGATAAACTGACAACCTTTTAGCTTCTCAATCTCTCAGTAATCTTCCATCCCGCTCAGAAAGTGTTTCTACACACTGAATTGGAATTATTTACTGGAATAGAGACATGAAACGTGATTGTTCTTGCTGCTACTTGTCCTAGATGGGCTTCACTTAAACCAGAACCCAATTTGAGATGCTCAGGATTTGGCTGAAAGGAACCTTGTTTCTTCGGACAGTTAAAACCCCCGTGTTCGCAGTGTCTGAACCTTCCATGGGAGAAGCCTCCCGTTGTAAATGTCAGAGGGTTTTCAGTTTAGAGCTTTAAAAACCCACTGATCTCCTATACCGAGTCAGATTTTGGATCTTTTTTCAGTATGGAATGCACGCTTAGTCTTTACTCAAGGTCCATGAAGTATATTTGCAGTCATTTTTTTGTCTACATAACATATGGAGAATATGGATATTTCTTTATTTTGAAGAGTTCTCTCAAATTAAAAAATATGGCTTTGGTTTTAGGGCATTTTATGGATCCTTTTGTGGGAACCCATTCATCTGGATCCACTATTGCCAGGTCTTACCGTTGCAATAACATCTGAAGTAGCAGTCCGAGTTAATCTTTTTGCCCTTATGCGAGCAAATGCTGGGACACATTGTGACTTTGCCACCAGGAGGGGGTCGTATTGAAGTGTGCAGTGGGGAGGCGGGACCGGCCTGTCCATATGAAGGTACTACTATGGTATAAAATTCCAGCGGTGTTGTGTACCCTAGTCAAATTGGATGCATTTGATTTTCCTTCAAAAGATGTGTGAAATCCCTAAAGGAGAGTCTCGTTCAAAGTCCCCCACAATGGCTTTTTTTGGGACAATAGCTTTTTTTCTTTTAATAAAAAAACAACTTTATGTATAAGAATGTTGAAGCCTACAGGCACTCTGAGCTGGCTTGGGGTAGAACCGTGGGATTTTGGAATAAGACAGATTTTTTCTATAACTCAAGTCTCCTGATTATTGTTCAAGAGGGGCAATTCTGAGGTGATGCAACAGTGACTCTCCGGAGACTCCTAAGTAAGACTTCTCTGATAATATCAACCTTCTCTTCACCCTATGGTGATCGGAATTTGAAAACCAAAAACTTAAACTTCTAACAAAAATAAAAAGATTACAATTTTACATCCACCAAGCTTTTATACCCAGTATGAGTATTAATTTAAATATTTTCTGATACAAGCTGTTACTTAGTCCAGCCTTTGAACAAACAAAAACATACCTCCCTCCAACTTCAGTTGCCCCTCTCAGAAAACCGGGACATGTGCTACATTTGCTAAAATCTGCCAGGACAGCTAGTTAAAAACCAGGATCACCCTACCCCCCTTCAGTTACTAACCCTGCTTGGGTTCAGTCCTTGTGCAGTATTTACACAATTTTAGTTTATATTGTTTACATAGCATTTAAACAAAGATATCAAAACGTTTTAGAAAGGAGACGGATACATTTATTTATAAAGTTTTGTATAGCGCGAACATGACTTCGAAGGTTATCAGAGCGCTTCACATAATGGAAGGGAAGAACAAAGTAAAGGAGAAATTGTAAAAGGGGGTAACAAAGAATAACATAATTAACTAATAAGAACGTACCAGGATGTACCAGGATGAGAACAAACATTACTTAATAGGGTATAACAGACAACCCTGAGCTTTACAGGTGTTAGGCCAAAAAGAATGTAGTTGGGGTCATTGAGAAAGCCAACAACCCACGACCATTTAATGCAAGAACTTGTTCATTCGAATTATTTTTACTTCATGTTTTGTCCAATTTCTAAAACGTTTTGAGCAGATGAGACCTTATTTACTATTTATGGTCTATTCATTTATATAACTATATAACCTATCAGGGCATCAGTCGCTGGGGATAACATGAGGTATGATGCAAAACAGTTCCTCTACTTCTACTAGATCCGACCATGCAAAAGGATGCATCTTTTACACCCTACCACCCACACAGCCTGTCTGCACTAATGGTTGCAAGGCTACTTACCGTAGTGTACTTGCCGAGTTGGCACAGCGAGGGGAAGGTCTCCTGGTGTGCTTTGCTGACCTTTTGGATCAGTGCTTCCATTTCAGGTGGCATCTCATAGCTATCAGTCACCACCTCCTCCTTGATCTCCTTCTTCTTCTTGTTTCGATCATTCCTCACCGCTGCAGCAGCCACAACAGAACCAAACAAGAAACAAAAACAGTAAGTACGTGCTGCACTGCAAAAACCAAAAAACCACAGAGATCAATAGCTTCATAAGCTTGACTAAACTTGCATTTCTGGCTCATCATTATCTTGAAACCTTCCCTCTCATTTCCTGCTAAGATACATTGATCAATCTCAATTTAATGACTTTAAAGATATGACTTCTAAGGTATGATATCTAACATATGCCTCTCTCCCCCATCCCTGAACAGCAGATAGTTGTAGGAAGCTGGCTCTGTATATACTATACCAAAGTGAAGTATAGTGTGCACAGAGTCCAGTGGAACCACAAAGGTAGGCAGAGTAAATTTAGATAGAACCTTACTCTCTATTTGAGGTAATGTGGTCGAGCAGTAAGGGAGTATCAGAGGACAGTGTTAAGCATTTGTTGTACACTCAGTCTGCAAATGAATTCACACACTCAAAGACTGAACTTCAGACCAATTGGTTTTGAATAAAAATATTCTTTTAGTTATTTTATTTTCTAGAACCAAGCAAGCCTGGCACAGGTACGCAATAAATACTTTACAGTAGTAATGCAGTTTGTAAACAGTTTGGATTGCAATAGTAAATTTACTTTGATTTGACTTTAAGTATTGTTTCAGAGAAATGCAATGATTTGTAAATACAGTACATAGACTTGAATGGGATTCTCAGTAAAATTACACGCAAGTTACTTTTGAGATTACTTTTCTTACTCAGAGCAGTACACCTGGATACTACTCTGGGACATTTTCTGCAAACAGGCAAGTAAAATCGGTTTTGTTAGTTAGTGCAATTTTAAAGAATATCTTAATGTTTTCAAACTCCACACTTAGAAACTTTACCAAGAAAAACAGTCAATGTTATCCTATGGAGGAAAATAGTGTTATTGGTTTTGAGGCAAGTATTTGGTAGTGAGGTTCTGGGGGTAGACTCAGGGGTTCCCCAGAGTCATTAATGCACTCTCATTACACCCTTAGCGGCACTAGGGCGGCCGGGTGCAGAGTGCTGAGGCCCAATGTTATCCGATGGGGGATAGGGGACCTCTGGTTGGTAGCTGCTGACGAGCAAGCCACTTGGCTGTGGGAGCCAAGCTCCTGGACTTAAGCTCAGGGCAAATGGGGAATCAAGCCCGCACAAAAGGTGCACCCTCAGCAGCGCTGGGGCGGCTGGGTGCAGAGTGCAGTTTTGGCATCGGGTGCCCGGTTTTCAATGGGGATTTTCGGTTTTAGTTTTTAGCTGCAGGCTCAGTCCAGGAAGACTTCTGTGAGAAACCAACAGCTGGGCAGGTAAGTTGGAGGGCTCGGGGACGTTAGGTGCACCTCAGGTTCTTTTCTCCAGGGCACAGGGCAGCTGGATGCAGGGGTGCCTTTTCAGAATGGATTTCACGTGTGTAGGGGGTCTGCGTACAGAGTCTGCAGGCAGCGTAGGGTAGTCCTGGAGCGGTCAACCCACGGTGGACTCGGACTTGGAGTGCTGAGGGACCTCGCTGGGACCGGTGGGCCACTACCTTGGGCCGTAGGCGATGTGTGCAGTGGTAGTTCCAGGCGTCGGGTTTCTTTGTCCTCAGCAGCCTCAGAGTCGGTTTTCGGAGTTTCTTTTGACCAGGGCAGCTGTTCACAGGAGATCCGGTCTTTGTTGAAGGCAGTCAGTGCTCCCAGGGGTTCTGGAGGTCACGGACTGCAGGACAAGACGATTTTTGACGCAGGATCTCTGGAAACTACAGACGGGCCGGTAGGGCTTGGGCCAAGTCAGTTGTTCTCTGCAGTCTCCTCTGCTGGGCATCTTCTTTCGTCCTTTTTCTTTTTAGGTTGCAGGAATCTGCTTTCTTGGTTCAGGGCTGCCCCCTAAATACTGCGTTTAGGTTGCATTTTAAGGGTCTCTTGGTCAGTAGTCAATGGGCTACTGACCTTAGGGTAACTACACCCTTAGTGTGCTCACCCCATGATGGGTGGGGAGGAGGGGGGGCGGGGAGCACAATCCCTAATCCCGATTGGGGAGTGCCTGCCATCTGCAAGTTGGGCATTGAAGAGGGGGCTTCACACCCCCCTCCCCACCTGAGGGGTGGAGTTGGGAGAGTTGGGCACACCTTCTGGGCTGGCTAGTTTTTCCCACCTGTCTTCCTGCCGAAAAGGAAGGGAGACAGAAAGGGGGCCAGCTCCCAATAGCAGGAGAGGCTGGGGTTCGCATTACAAAGGCTGCCAGGCTTTTGAAGCTCCCCTGCCACAGATGGCTCTTCCTGGCCTGGGGAAGTGGCAACTCCTTTGCCTAGGAAAGGCTTTGTTTCTGGGCTCAGGGAGCGAAGGCTCCCACCCTAGGGGTCTAGAAACAGGTCTTGTGGTGGCAGGCTGGTGTGTACCAGTCAGGGAACCCACCGGAGGCTGGTCGTTTGTGTTCATTTTTCATTAAATCTCACACTGGCATCAGTGTGGGTTTAATGTGCTGAGAAGTTTGATACCAAACTTCCCAGTTTTCAGTGTAGCCATTATGGTGCTGTGGAGTTTATAATGACAAGCTCCCAGCACCATTTAATCTTAATGGCAGCACTGCACTTACAATGTATAAGAATGGACTTAGACACTGTAGAGGTACAGGGCTCATGCTCCTGTACCTTCACCACTGGCATAGGGCACCCAGCTAGAGGGTTGACTGATCTATGCCAGGACAGTGGTTTGTAGGCATGGCACACAGAGGTGTGTGCCATGTCGACTCTTTGCTTTGTTCTGCACCAAAACACGCAGCCTGCAAAGGCAGAGTGTGTGTGTAAAGGTACAGGGCCTCTAAGGGTGGCACAATAAGTGCTGCAGCCCTTAGAGGTCTTTCCTGGTCACAGTGCCCTGGGTACCTGTGGTACCATTTACCAGGGGCTGACCTGTGGCCACAGATACCAATTGGGTTAGTTTTGGGGAAAGCACACAGGCCCTGGGAACCTGATTGGCAGGGACCCAGGACACATTAAGTGAAAGTGCATCAGTAGTCTGGCAAAAAGTAGGGGGGTTACTGCAACAGAAACCCACTTTCCTACAATAGTGCTCTTTAACCACTAATTATTAACTTTTCAAATGCATCCGTGTTGAAGTTGAGCCTACTTAGGAGCAAGGCAATCTTCCATCAATGTATTAAACACCATTAAGTAAAATGACTGAGAACAAAAGTAAAAAAAATCAACAATGCCACTCCTCACCTGGGCACCTCCAATACTTACACTAGCATAATTAATGTATAAGCCAACATTGTTCTGTTAAAAAAACAGGACCATAAAGGATGGTCTTAAAACAATGTAACTGTTTTCATAGTATACTGCAAAGAAAGCATCTTCTGTCCTTGAAGATGATGCACCCTTTACAGCTTTCAGATTCTTTTTTGCAATTTTGATTTTTCTACCAGCATTAAAAATAACCCATGTTAGTTTATCAGTGGTTGAATTTCTCTGGTTCGTGTACCCACAATGAACTAAGTTAGTCATATTTAACTGCAAATTGCCTTACGAAGTACAACTTAAAGTCTGACATCATGTTTGGTTGCCATAGCTTGGTTGGGTTTGGTTGCCTGCCCGATAGGGCTCGTGATAGAGAAGGAATCTTCATGAAAAAAAAAGTCACATACTCAGCTCCCTGCTGCAGACTGAACGATCATATGCATCTCATTATAGACTTGCTTCTTGGTGGGAAAGGCAAAGCCCAAAACTAGAGAAAGTAAGTTTGAGTTTTCCCCAAACAGCCCTATAATCATTATTAAACGGCTGCCTAAAACAGCCTAAAAGGATTCAATCAGAAAGCGTAGTTTCAAGAAAAACAGGCCATTGATTCATTATTTGAAGTGTTTTTTCCCAATAGTAACATGCATGGGCACGGACAGTGCTTGAAAGCAAAAAACCTTATATGCGGTGTAATATTTTTTCTGTTTCACTGAGAGACTTTGAGGCTCCATTGGCTCCCCATACGCAAACAAGCACAATCCAAGCTACTCACCCACACTTTCAAAGCATTACATAACACTGGCCCAGCATAACTCAATGACTGCATTTGCTTTCACAAGCCTTCTGGACACCTCCGCTCGTCCGGACTCCTACCTGCACTCATCCTACACATATGGAAAACAAGATTCGGAAGTAAGCCTTCCCTTATAATCGCTGCAAAAGCATGGAACGACCTGCCGCTACACAGATGAGCCGCCTCCTCACTTTATCGAATTCCACAAGAAGCTGAAGACCTGGCTTCTGGAGTAGTCCCACTAGCTGGCTAGACTCGCACCTGCTCAGCGCCAGGATATCCCCCTCCTGTTTGATAGGCTGCTCTACAAATCTGCATAACAGTCACAGTTTTAGGTTTTGTTATTTATACCAAAGATGTAGACAGACCACCTTCACACACAAAAAACATATTTATACCTTTAATGGAGAGCTGAAAAATACTCAAAAATTACTTTCCTTAAGGGCCCTTCAGTCAGTTGGCTTGTGTGGGGTGATCTTTGGCTTTACTCTGAATTGCATCACATTGCAAATTTGATACCAGTTATAGATTCACTGGATGTGCATAATATGGCCTGCATCTAGTTGTCGAATCTTGAATAATTTCAAACATTTCTAATAGAATGTGTTCAACAATCCCTATAAGCGGCGGGCCAGACTAGCAGCACGGGGAAGTGGTGTAGAGAATACTAAAACTTTGTTTTATAGGCAAGTTGAGTGAAGTGCGACTGCCCACCTGTACCCCCAAAAGAAATATGCTTATCTCAACAGGCAAAGAAGGCAATATCGCATCTGTCACTTGTACTGCAAATGTGAGATACGGGTATAGACCTTTTCACTGTATGGACTAATGGAGGGTGATATAGGATATTGACTAGGACCCTCATAAACGACACTTTAATCTATAGAAATGTTGAAGATAAACCATTACTTAGGTAACATAAGGAACTCTGTAGTCTAAATACACTTGCTGAAAGGAGATGGGCTTCAGGTTTTTCCTCTAGCTTCGGTCCACAAAGTCCGGTTTTTGACTGGGATTCCCGAACATCCATAATCAACATATAATTAAGCCAGGCTTTTTTCCCAGATCTGGTTAGCTGTATGGAGCACTTATCAGTTGTAAGAGGCAATACTTTAACTATCAATCCAATTCTATCTTCTAGGAGGTTTAACCACAGACAAAACATTCCGTTTTTTGTTAATGGATTTACTCTTTCAAGCTGTATCCGAATTCCTTCCAACCACCTAAAGTAAGCTCTGCTTTGAGAATTCTAAACAGACAAAAATCGGATGTCCTTGCCTTTTGGTGTCTTTCTCCACTGTGGGCAGTTACACGAGATGCATTCGAGAGGTGCACATCTCTTCAGTTCATTTGACATTCTGGAGCCAGGCACTAGAGACCGTAAGATTCGGCACCCATTGTAGATTTTCATATCAACAGATGGGTTCAGGGGCTATTTTAAGTATGGGGAAGAGGGCAATATTTAGATTTCCTGTGATGAACAAGAGAAAGGTCTTTTAACCGGTCTAGGCAGTCAACTGCGGCTGTGTGGCGCCCACCTTTTATTTTTGAAACTCATCATTACAAAACCGATCATCAAAAAATGTGCTAGAAGCATAGAAATGCAGATCTCACTGGGCTAAGAAGCTTATACCCATTTCAATGGAATCTGATGGTAAGGGTTCTAACAGAAATCGTGGATAGCTGCCTCTCCCTACACATAATAGAAAAGAGTCCTCCTCCCTGCAGCCGGGGACACTCAAAAGTGGGTGTCGCCTTTTGCAGAAAGGTCGAGCTTATTTTCAAATATATTTGGCGACGAGGTGGTAATGCGTATTCAAAAAAAGTGGGGGCGAACTGGTTTTAAAATCAGAAAGCAGCTATGCTGCCTTAGGACAGATCTTCTTGCGCTAATGAATACAGAATCCACAAAGCCTAACGATGCCCAGGGGTACCCGAAGGGGATTCTCGTTATCCGCCAAACCTGCACCCCTTGAAAAGGCAAATGTGAAGGACATAAAGACACAGGACTGGCTACTGCAATTTTGCGTCCTTATCTAGGTGCAGGACCACGAAGTTCGGTTAACTTCATCTGTACAGACTTTTGCACAATTTGTGTGATTCTCAAGGTGTTCTCGGGAACCTGGGCACCACTTTTCTCGGTCCGTCAAAAATCCAGCATTGGGCTGCAGCTGCTATGAAATTCATTACTTGAATCGTGTCTGTCCTCCGATTCTGGAGCATCACTTAAATGCTTCATTGTTCCACCAAATGCCCATCAGAGCCCGCACACACTTAAAACACCAGTACACTACACCACATGGAAGATAGCTGGCCAACAGTCTGCCTCTTCTAAGCCTGTATGACCAAACTAATATCACCACAAAGTAATGAACTAAGAAGATTGTTTTTCCAGGTAAAGCTCCTACAGCGCCCCTGAATCTGATGTGGTGTACCCACAAGAAACAGAAAATACCCATTCTCATAAGCATTCGAATTACTCCTGCCCCAAGCAGTATAGTTACTTCACCTACACAGGCTTCAAACAAAAAAAAAAAACTGGCGCCCTGCGCGCTCCACCCTTCGTTGGTCTTTCACATTGACCACCTTAACGGTCTTCTCTGTACCTCACGCAACCTAGGAGGTTTAGTGCTAATTAAAAATCACAGTTACAACCACTGGGAGCACTTATTCACTGCTACTAGCTCAACTGTAGGGTACATATTGTAACAATGCATTGTTCCCCTTTAGTTTCAGACTGCTCACTATATGTCCTCGAGATGATCTTAAGTCTCTAAGATCAAAACGCCGTCGACCCTTACAACAGGAACTCCTTCCATTGTTTAAACTCACGTGGAGTTCCATTGGTTTTGTTGTCAATGCGATGTGCTTTTTAATCCACTTTCACCTTGTCACATAACACCTACTTTTTTGAGCACCTGAATATTACTTAGAGTACTAAGTTTAACCTGTGTAAAATAAACGGTCAATTTTACACGACATATGTTCTCCTACTTTTGTGCTCCCAGTATGATTAATGCTCTAGTTTAAATTAGGATCCTAGTGCCCCCTTTGGGGTTCACACTTTTTGCTCTGGACCCATTATTGCCATCATTTGAACCACTGTTTTTCCTAAACATGTTACAAAAAAAACACATTTAAAAGGAAAAGGCTACGTTTTCACCCCCGAGATCTGTGCAGGTCAAATGTTTGAATCCCGGGCAAGCAAGCCCATCACCCTTCCGAGGTTTGTAAGCCCAATAACAGGCCAGGAAAATTGACATATCAAGTGTGATGCTCAGACTATTATTCCTTTGTAGATTTTGGCCAGTTTTAACAATGCCCCTAGCTCACATTCTCTCCTGCAATCAGCCGATTCTCACAACTAGACTGGGTGGTGCTCCTACGTAACATTCTCTCAGCTGCAGTCGGTAGAGGGAGCTGCGGTCCCTCGCAAAACGGAGCCCCTCAATACTTCGTTTCCCAAAAGGAGGGTAGCTCACATTTGCCATTTCTGCAAAGCCAGACGAGTCAAGACCCAGAGGAAATCCCCTGAAATATTCCACAGAAACGCCCCCAGTCCAGAGCAAAGCTTATGGGATTGATACCAACGGTTCCAGTGCAGCTCTACAGGTACAAACTCCAAAGCAGTCCCATGCTGACCAATTCTCATCCGTTGGAACCATCCAAAATCACAGATTAGCAAAAGGTCCAAATCTCCACCCAAAAATGTAGCTGTTTATTGTGGTCACGTTTAAAGGCTTCGTTCATCCAGGCTCAATAACGTATTTATTTAAGGCAGAGAATGGCGAGTCTCTTAACTTTCTTGAATGGGCCGAGGAATAGTTCAAGCCAAAAAAAGAAGTAACGCCATTCTTTGGAGACATTCCTCTTTTAGAACAGTTCTTGGGAATGGACAGTCAAGATATAAAGAAAATCTCATGCTCTGTGACGATTCGTACACATCTCTTTCTGCACAGACCCTAGAGCCATATGGACTTTTTTTGCAGACTTCCTGGGAAACAATACACATTCTCAGAAGACACTGTACTTCGAAAAGGAGTAGTGGGTTTAAGCAATTGCTCGTGTACTGTGTAATACCGAAGATAACGGAATCAGACATTTTACGGTCTCCAGGCCATAATTTGTGACAGGTGCTTTAGCATATCGGTATCCCGCCCCTACCCCTTAATGTAGCTTAGCTGGTGGGACGTAGCGTTAGTCTACTTTTATCTAGTTAGGGGACCTCCATTTTTAAAACCCTGTGTATTGCCAGAGTCAAACACTCTAGGGTGCGTCCAGCTTGCTTGCCTTGGACTAGTTTTCCTCTTCGCGACCTGCTTTTTTCTATGCGTTGCAAAGTAGCATAACAGCTTCCTCCACGCTACCCAAACTGCTTGGCAAACGGAGGATCTCGAACCACCTTGTCTCTCCCTTTTTCGAACAGATTCATACGTGGATATTTGCATCCATCCTTTTGGCAATCTGTTTAGGACATGGCCGTATATACAAGGGCCTTGTAGTAAACCCTGGATCGGGTGCTGGTAACCTTTCATGTCAATCAATGTAAAGCAAACGACTGACCAAGGAGGAGGCTTTCACACTGATGCAAGAGCGTTAGCCAAAACTTACTCAGAAAGCTAATTTTCATAGGAGATTTTGGTGTCTGAGTGCACCTGGTTCATCAGCTTGTGGAATGAACCCTCCATCCATTCGAGGTGGAGTTAAATTGAGTATCATACATTAGGTAATAGTCACATCTCTATTAGTTATGGCATTTTGAAATGGCAGGTGTGGTATGAAGCGCTGAACCAAGTTAATACATGGCGTAGCTCTACTATTTCGCCCTCAACATCATCACCTACGCCGATGACACACAACTGATCCTCTCCCTCAACAAGGACCCTCTCACCGCCAAAACCAACCTCCACGAAGGAATGAAAGCCGTCGCCGAATGGATGAAGAACAGCCGGCAGAAGCTGAACTCAGACAAGAAGGAGGTCCTCATCCTTGGCTCCACCCCCTCAGCCTGGAACGGCTCTTGGTGGCCGACCGCACAGACACCCACCGACCACGCACGCAACCTGGGATTCATCCTCGACTCAACACTCTCCATGACCAAGCAAGTCAACACCATCTCATCCTCCTGTTTCAACACCCTCCGCATGCTCCGAAAGATCTACAGGTGGATCCCCACCGACACAAGAACGGTCACCCAGGCCCTAGTCAGCAGCAGGCTGGACTACGGGAACGCCCTCTATGCGGGAGCACCGACCAAATTGCTGAAAGTACTGCAACAAATACAGAACGCCTCTGCTCGCCTGATCCTCGACATCCCTCGCCACAGCCACATCACACCCCACCCGAGATACCTCCACTGGCTCCCCGTCAACAAGAGGATCACCTTCAAACTCCTCACCCACGCACACAAGGCACTCCAGAACACCGGACCAGCATACCTCAGACGACTCTCCTGCTACACTCCGAACTGCCAGCTCCGCTCCGCCGACCTCGCCCTCGTCACCGTCCCCCGCATTCGAAGAGCTACCACCGGCAGCAGATCTTTCTCCTACCTCGCCGCCAAGTCCTGGAACGCCCGCCCTCCCCATCCTCCTATGGCAGACCCAGGACCTACTCACCTTCAGGAGTCTACTCAATACCTGGCTCTTCGAGCAGTAGCAGCACCCCCCCCCCCCCCCCCGCCCCCGCCAGTGCCTTGAGACCCTCGTGGGTGAGTAGCGCGCTTTACAAATGTATTGATTGATTGATTTCTCTTCACTTCTGTCACCGTTTTGAGCGGTTCGGGCAGGTTTTTTCCTGAACAGTTCCTGGTATCCTGAAACTGTTAGGGCCACAAAATCTACAGAATGCCGATTCAACTGTTCATATTTAGGGTCTTTCTGTGCAAATCCGAAACACCTTTAAGCAAACTGTACCACGCAAAGGTCTGCCTGGCTTCACTGCGAGTACTACCAGAACAGCATCAGCACTGGTACTCCTGATGTTCGGATATGAATTTTCTAGCAGTTCATGGGACCAATTGTAGAAGAGGGCAGGGATCCTTCTTAGTGTAGCATATCCATGAACATCCTCGTCCTGGACACTGGCAACATCTTTTAGCCTCGTGGAATGGAGGATAAAACAAAAAATGCTCTACCCAATATGTTTTTTTAAATTAATGATTTTTCCTGATGCATGTGAATGATAACCGTTGTCAATCATAACCATACTGCACCTTCTGCCTTCAAATGCCCTCACCCCTGAACCTATGGGATCACCATATACTCTGTACTGGTACTTGTGGAGCTCAATCAAGGCATTGTCTACGAGCACCACAGCCCAAATGTAACATGCACATTTTGACCACCATCTACCTCAGTGCATCGTGTAACCAAAACGCAATCACTAATCTAGCACAAAGACGAAATTAAGGCCTGCTGTGGGTGCTATATATATTCATTTCAAAATGCCACAGAATTGAATCCCATTTCCAACAAAGAAATTATTTCTAAAATTTGGCTGTCATCTGAACTCCTTTACATGCCACTTTAGGCAAGCCCAGCAAAGCCTTTTATTCTAGCTAACTCAAGGAAAAGTAGGTTTACATTTATGTTCTTTCATCTCATATTTTTGCAAGTTGTTCATGGATGAGACATCATTTTCCTTTTATAACCCAACTAAGTAATTATGTTACCCCATTACCTTAACTTCTTCATTTTAACCAAACATCAACTCTACCTGGATATTTCACCTTTTCATTTGATGCTGAATATAATGCAAGTGAAATCCAGATACCTGCCAATTGTTCATCCTTGAGTAACGCACACTGACACTTAGGTAGATATGTGCAATATAACATTTGTCAAATAACTACAATTGATCATAGCCTTGTATAGATTGGGATTCTGGTTTATGAACTTGAAATTTTTCCGACCCAGTGCAGACACAAGGCACCTAATCCCAAAAGGGCCTTTATTTTCAATAAATAAAATAAAGGCATTGACTCTGGTTAGATGTGCTGGTTAACCTTTATGCATGTTGTAGATCATACTTAACTGAAAGCAACATTTTCCTGTCCCTGTTCGATGCTACTCTTTTGTCATCTTACTTTGGTCAAACTAACATCCATTTCTCATTTTAAAAAAAGACAAAAAAGTTAGGCGTTCAAATTATTTCTATCACTGAAACCGAGCCAATATTCTTACTCCAGGTTATCTACAAGTCGTGCCTTTAGGTCTCCTCTCATAATGGCGAACTTCTCTGTAGAGTCTGTAGATATGAACGTTTCGTGAAACGCATGCGAGTGACCTACCTTCAGACATTAATATAGCCTACAAGTCAGAGACAGCAAGCCCCCAGGTTCATTCTGAGAGGTACAAATTATGCCAATATGATGGTAATGAAACAATCGGGGGTGAAGGGGATGTGGGGGGGGGGGGAGGGGGGCAGTTTAAGATTGAACAGCAGCCATTCAGTTTCTCTCCTTCTGCTTTAGTGCTGCGGGGACTTAACGCCAGACTTCCCTGCACTTACAGGAGCCCCTACATCTCCCACACACTGGCTACATAATTCCATACTACGGAATATACCGGTGCGTGGCCTACAACGTCTTAGAATACAGTCTAATTCCAAATAGGATATTCAAAACATGTTTCACAAAGTCGAATCGGGATCAGTTTTATTTGGATGTCCAAGGAGGAGGTGGAGGGCTTCTGCTACACCTGATGGAAGAGAACATTACAAAGTACTCCGCATGGGACCCCTGACCCCACTGGCTCACCTCCGACCCCGTGCCCACAGGTGGCAGAGACAGCGCAGAGATTGATGGGGAACGGTGCAGTGCACGGGCTATGGAGGGAGGGGCTGCTGCTGCCTGGCCAGGCAGGAAGGATCCCAGCCAAACAGACCTCTGTGAGGCTCTGTTTCATATATAGAAGTGGTACAGTTCATGAACAGCAAATGACACCGGCTCCATTTCCATAAGCTTTTTCTTGGCCCGACACCGGCTAGGCTTCTGGTGTAGCACGCAGCATAAGAGAAAATACGTCTCTGACAAGAGGTAAAAGGACATAAACAAGTATCCGAAGTCCTACGAAACTCATATCTTGACCTCCTCCGGGGATGAGGGGCATCTTGCCACATTCGGTAACCCTCAGTTTTCCTGCAAGGTCTCTCGCGTGTCCAACCTTCTTCCTTTCATTCCCTTTGTTAATTCCTTCCTCTTTTTATCTTACGTAGTATATTTTTTAGGTTCTGTGGTTTTCTTCGAGCCTTTCTTTTGGTCCTCTCAGCCACTAATTTCAACCCGTGTCCCAGTATTTATTTACGGGTTTCGCCTATCTTCGGGACTTTCTCTCGCTCCTCTCTCTCCCACATCTTTACTCTACCCGTTCTTTATCGCGCCTCCCTTGTTGCTCTCTTAGTCTCCATGAATGCGGTTGTTCGTTTATGCACCCTAGCACCATCCTAAAATCATCCTTTCCACTTTCACACAGAAGCCTGTGGCTTCTCACTCTCCTCCTCTGCTCCGTCTTCACTTTGCTGCTCAGCAGAAGCCGCTCTCCCTCTCGCCTCCGAGTTCCCCTCCCTGCCTTTGCTCACACGTTTCCCTCATGCACTTCCTGTTCACCCCAGGATAAAGTGCGAGAGAGATCTGGCAACAGGATACCCGAGCTGCAGGAAATCCACTTATAGACTGAGCTGGGAGCCGACGCAGGCCAGTGAGCCAGGGCCCTGCTGTTCCACAGCAATCCGTTCATACCAGGGAACAGCGGCCATGCGGTCTTACTGCAGGCCTTGCTTACCAGAAGACAGGGACTTGCCCCCTTACAGCAGCCCCTGCTTAGCGAAGGATAGGACACTTCTAAACCCCTTTCTATCATGGTAAAGGACTCTTCTCTCCTACAGCGGCCACTACACGGCAGCTCTTACATTGCACCTTTTTCTCACCAAGTGAGAGCCCCGTTTTAAGTTTGTAGGCCCTTCATACCAGAAGACAGACACAGCTCTTTACAGCAACTCGAAGAAGGGGCACATTTTTCCTACAGCAACCACTTCACTTTAAAGGGGTGGCTGTAGGAGAGAGCGCCCCTATACTCTGCCACGGAGCGTAGGCCACAGCCTTTATTCTGCATCACGAAGGTGGAACTCAGCCGTCTTGCAGAACGTATTCAGGAGGATAGAACGCATCTCGGATTCGGCAGCCTTTACACACCTGCAGATACAGCGCTTCTCTATGACCATAGACCCTTCATCCTAGCGCATAGACCCTTCGACCGTAGACCCTTCCTCCCAGTGCATAGACCCTTCATCCCAGTGCATAGACCCTTCATCCCAGTGCATAGACCCTTCTACCATAGACCCTTCTACCGTAAACCCTTCATCCCAGTGCATAGACCCTTCATCCCAGTGCGTAGGCCCTTCTACCGTAAACCCTTCATCCTAGTGCATAGACCCTTCATCCCAGTGCATAGACCCTTCTACCGTAGGCCCTTCTACCGTGGACCCTTCATCCCAGTGCGTAGACCCTTCTACTATAGACCCTTCATCCCAGTGCGTAGACACTTCTACCATAGACCCTTCTACCGTAAACCCTTCATCCCAGTGCATAGACCCTTCATCCCAGTGCGTAGACCCTTCTACCATAGACCCTTCTACCGTAAACCCTTCATCCCAGTGCATAGACCCTTCTACCATAGACCCTTCTACCGTAAACCCTTCATCCCAGTGCATAGACCCTTCTACCATAGACCCTTCTACCGTAAACCCTTCATCCCAGTGCATAGACCCTTCATCCCAGTGCATAGGCCCTTCATCCCAGTGCGTAGGCCCTTCATCCCAGTGCGTAGGCCCTTCATCCCAGTGCGTAGGCCCTTCATCCCAGTGCGTAGGCCCTTCATCCCAGTGCGTAGGCCCTTCATCCCAGTGCGTAGGCCCTTCATCCCAGTGCGTAGGCCCTTCATCCCAGTGCGTAGGCCCTTCATCCCAGTGCGTAGGCCCTTCTACCGTAAACCCTTCATCCCAGTGCGTAGGCCCTTCAAGTCGGTGCATAGACCTTTTCACCGTAGACCCTTCATCCCAGTGCGTAGACCCTTCTACTATAGACCCTTCATCCCAGTGCGTAGACCCTTCTACTATAGACCCTTCATCCCAGTGCGTAGACCCTTCTATCGTAGGCCCTTCCATCGTAGACCCTTCTACCCTACAGCCACCCATCGGAATGAGAGGATGGAGCCCAGCTCTTTAAACAAACCGAAAATTGGGCAAGGCCCAGGTCTTATGCCACCATGTAGATCCTCATACCAAAGTGAAGTGCCAGATTAGTATACCCCATCGTGTCTGTCGCTAGACCACAGCTACCCTACTTTAGTCCTCCTTACCAGAGCATAGAAGCCATCATTTATACTGCTGCCCTCTTCACACTGTACAATAGTGCCCTACTCTCATGCTGCAGCTCCTCCAAAGTACAACCTTCAAATCACGAGATGGACTTGGAGTAGTGGCCCGGGAGGTGGGGAAGGCATCTGTTTACGTTCACAGACCCACAACACAAAATTAACCTGGCACAGCAACTGCCTCGGCAAAGGATTCCCTGACCATGCACAACCATGGTCCGGATTTCAAACCATGTACATTTTTCACTCCAGGTCTGAAATCATGATGGTATCAGACAGGCACATGCATAAGACACAATCGGACTAGGCTCAAACTGGTCAACGTATGGCAATTATTCCCAGGGCAATAATGAGTCTCTCATAAAGGTCCACCTACTGGGTACCAGCAAGTCTGGAAGTGGATGGGTTTTCAGCTAGTTTACATAACCAACCATTCCCCTCCATAAAAGATGCCATGGCTACGTCCTGCGTTATCAATACGAAGCTCAGAGCCCCTGTGCTGCTGCTCTTCACTACCCACATTCAGCAGAAGACTACCACTTCTGTTAGGTGGAAGTGGCAGATTTACAGAAAGGAATATGCTACTTACCAGTATGCATCTGTTCTTGGCATGTAGAGCTGTAGATCTACACACTGTGCATAGATCGCCATCTGGTGTTGGGCCCGGATGTTTGCACTTGTTTTTGTCTTGGAAAGTCTTTGGAAGTCACGGGATAGGTGACTCCTCCTTTGGATCATAGTGCGCATGGGCATCGGCTCCATCCTCAGATTGTTTTTCGCCAGCAGGGAAAAGATGGAGCTTAGTAAGAAACAGGAAAGATGCCCATGTGTGTTGTATCTAGTAAGATAATACTGAAACAGATAAAGGTAGCCGGGGAGGCGGGTGGGCGTGTGTAGATCTGCGGCTCTACATGCCAAGAACAGATGCATACTGGTAAGTAGCATATTCCGTTCGAGGCATATGAGCTGCAGATTACACACTGCGCATAGATTGTAAAGCAGTATCCACCCTTAGCGGCGACCACCAGTATCTGTTGCAGTAGTTTGAAATAGTGTTTTGAGTACAGCCTGGCCCACACTAGCTTGTTTAGTTTGCACATCAACACAGTAGTGTTTTGTGAATGTGTGCGGTGTAGACCATGTAGCTGCTCTGCATGTATCATCTAAGGAAATGTTGCCTAGAAATGCCATTGAAGCCCCTATCTTTCGTGTAGAGTGGGCTTTAGGAGGAACAGATAACGTACGTTTTGCTTTTTGGTAACAAATCTGTTTGCATTTGACAATCCACCTAGCTATCCCAGATTTTGATATGGGGTTGCCTTAATGTGGTGGTGAGAAAGACACGAATAGTTGTTTGGCCTTACGAAAGGGTTTTGTTCTTTCTATGTAGTATTGTAGTGTTCTTTTGACATCTAAGGTGTGAAGAGCTCTTTCTGCGACTGTTTGTGGCTGCGAGAAGAGTACAGGCAGCTCTACAGATTGAGGTGGAAGGGAGAAATGACTTTAGGGAGGAATTTAGGATTAGTTCGGAGAACAACTTTATTAAGATGCATTTGTAGAAAGGGTTCTTGAATGGTTAGTGCTTGTAGTTCACTAACTCTTCGTAGAGAAGTAATGGCTACAAGGAAAGCAGTTTTCCATTTTAAGAATTGTAGCTCACATTTATGTGGGGGTTCAAATGGAGGCCCCATTAGTCTTGTGAGAACGATGTTCAAATTCCACACAGGGGAAGGTGCTACTCTGGGGGGGAATTATTCTTTTGAGTCCTTTCATAAAGGCCTTTATGGCAGGTACTCTGAAAAGTGAGAGGTGTTGTCTATTTTGTAGACGATATGCTGCTATGGCAGCAAGATGCAATCTGATAGAGATATAGGCCAGGTTGCATCTTTGGAGGTGTAGTAAGTAGCCTATGATGTGTTGGAAAGACATCTAGGGGATTAGTATTGTTATAGCAGTATACTACGAATCTTTTCCACTTGGCTGCATAGCATGCTCTAGTGGTAGGCCGTCTAGCTTCTTTGACGACGTTCATACAGTCAGGAGGAAGGTTAAGGTAACCGAATTCTAGAATTTCAGGAGCCAGATCGCTAGGTTGAGCTGAGCTGGGTCCAGGTGTTGGATCTCTCCATGGTTCTGGGTTAAGAGGCGTGGAGAGAGGTGTAGTTTTTGGTGCGGAACTACTGAGAGTTCCAGCAGTGTGGTGTACCAGGGCTGTCTGGCCCAAGTTGGAGCAAGTAGAATAAGCGTTAAGGAGTGTTGCTGTAGTTTGCGCACCACTAGTGGAATGAGTGGGAGAGCCGGAAAAGCGTACGCAAATCTGCCTGACCAGTTCATCCATATCACATTGCCTTTGGACAATGGGTGAGGGTACCTGGCGGCGAAGTTTGGGCATTTGGCATTTTCTTGGGTGGCAAAGAGGTCTATCTGTGGTTGCCCCCAAGTTTGAAAAAACGGTTGAAGAACTTGTGGATGAAGTTCCCACTCGTGGATTTGTTCTGTTTGACGACTCAAAAGGTCGGCTATTGTGTTTTGGACTCCTGGGACATGTTGGGCTAGGAGAAAAATGTTCTGGAGGTATAACCCACCTCCATATGCTCTGTGCAAGTTGAGAGAGCTGCAGAGAGTGTGTCCCGCCTTGTTTCTGGATGTAATACATGGCTGTCATGTTGTCGGTGCGGACTAAGACAGTCTTGCCGGATATATGTTTTTGAAATGCTTTTAAGGCTAGGAATATGGCTAGTAACTCCGAATGGTTGATGTGGAGTAACTTTTGTTGCGGTGTCCACCTGCCCTGCATGGTGTGATGTAGTAGGTGAGCTCCCCAGCCGCAGAGCGATGCGTCCGCTGTCATGACTATTTGGGGAACAATCGCCCTTTGGAAAGGTTCTTTGTTCCACCATTGCAGAGAGCGATGAGTACGACTGTCTACCAACATCAGATCTGTTAGCTGACCGTGAGTCTCGTTCCATAGGCGTGCTAAAGCACTCTTGGAGAGGACGCATCTGGAGTCTTGCATGAGGCACTATGAATATGCAAGAGGCCATCATTCCTATGAGTTGCATGAACACTCGAGCTGGAAGAGAGTGTTGCGGTTGGAATTTGGCAAGAAGAGCTTGGATGCTCGCTATCCTAGTGGGGCTGGGATAGGAGAGTGCTCTTGCGGTGTTTATGGTGGCACCGAGGTATTGTTGTGTGTGGGACGGTTGGAGCTGGGACATGGCGTGATTTATTGTGAATCCCAGGTTGTGAAGTTGTTGAATAGTGGCGCGAGTGTGTTGTACACACCGATTGTACGATTTGGCTTTTATAAGCCAGTCGTCTAGGTATGGGAAGATATGTATGTTTTGTCTCCTTAGATATGCTGCCACTACTGCTAGGCACTTGGTGAACACTCTTGGTGCTGTGGTGACTCCGAATGGGAGCACCTTGAATTGATAGTGCTGACCGTCTACTACAAATCTTAGATATTTTCTGTGAGCGCTGTGAATGTGGAAATAGGCATCCTTGAGGTCTAGAGTAGCAAGGAAGTCGCCCTGGGAAAGCAGAGGGAGGACCTGCTGAAGTGTGACCATGTGAAAATGGCCTGAATGTATGCCTATGTTTAGAGGTCTGAGGTCGAAAATAGGCCTTAGAGATCCGTCCTTTTTTGGTATGAGAAAAAAGAGGGAGTAGACCCTTTTGTTTTTTGGTGCAGGGGAACTTGTTCTATTGCACTCTCTTGCAGGAGGGAGATAACCTCCTGTTTTAAGAGTGAGCGATGTTCTTGTGACATTGGACGGTGTTTGGGTGGGATGTTTGGGTGGGGAGAGGTTAGTTCGAGACAGTAGCCTGATTTAATTATTTCGTGGACCCACCTGTCTGAAGTGATGTTTATCCAGGCAGGGAGAAATTGGTGGAGTCTTCCCCCGACTGGAGTGGAATAGTCGGGGGGAAGTCATGGGGTAGGTGTGGAGGCAGAGCGGGAGTTGGGAGTTGTTATTTTTGCCTCTGCCTTTGCTGTTATTCCCCCTGTAACCACCCCTTTGGTAACCTCTAGTAAAGGTGGATTGTGCGGGAGCTTTGTAAGAGGTGGAGGGGCTATCAGAGGAGTAGCCTCGATGGGTGCTTCTAAAGGATGAGCGACGAAAGGATCGTCTGGGAGCTTGCGATTGCAAGGCTCCCATTGATTTTGCGGTGTCTGTATCCTTCATTTTTGAGGGATACGTCTACGTTGGGCCCAAATTGCTCATCAAAAGGTTGATTGGAGTATAGAACTCTGTACTTCTGGTTTAAACCCCGATATGCGTAACCAGGCATGCCTGCGCAAAAGGACACTGGTGTTGATTGCCCTCAAGGCGGTGTCTGCTGCATCTAGGGCACAGCGAATGGAGGTATTAGTGATGGTCTTACCCTCATGGATTAGCTCACTGGCACAGTTTTTTGTATTTGTCAGGGAGGTGCTGCATTATGGACTCAAGTTAGTCATAATGTGCCCTGTCATATCTGGCTAGGAGCGCTTGGGTGCAAGCAATGCGCCAAATATTTGCTGCCCGTGACGCTGTGCGTTTGCCAGAGGCGTCTAGGAGTTTGGATTCCTTGTCTGGTGGTGGTGCGTCACCTGACGTTTGGGAATTTGCCCTCTTCCTGGCGTTTGAGACTACTAGTGAGTCTAGTGGTGCAGGGCCATTAATGTATACTGGGTCAGTAGGGGCAGCTTTATATTTCTTCTCTATTGTTGGGTTGATGACCCGAGCCCTGACTGGGTCTTTAAAGATCTCCGTTGCATGCTCAATGACCCCTTTAAGCATGGGCAGTGTTGAGGTGGACCTTTGTGTGGTGTCAAAGGTATCCATAAGAAAATCACCCTCTACTGGTTCTGTATGCAGGGCTACGCCGTGGTATTGGGCACATCTTTGTAGGAGCTGGTTGAACCAGATATTGTCATCTGGGGGGAGGGGGGGGAGGGGAGTCCTGGAGGGATAAATATCATCTTGTGGGGTGTAAGGGACATCTGGGACACTAATCATCCCAGGGGTCAGGGGAGCCAGTAGGGGTAGGGTCTCCAAGAGGTTGATCGTCCGCACCTCCCCCTGGATCGTCTGATGTGTTATCATCATCATCATCATCTATTGGGGTAGGTGATGGTGTGGGAGAGTGGTGTGGTGGGAGAGGAGGAGGAGGGGAAGGAGGAAGAGGAGAAGGAATCCTTAATGGAGAGGTGGCAAAGCCTCTCTTCTTTGGTGGTGGACCAGGCATGCGTAGTGGTCTCTTCTTGATACGGAGCATTAAATGACCAGTCTTAGGATCCTTTATTAGAGTCTTTTGGGTAGGATCTGGTCGAAACAGCTCGTCTGAGGGAGACAGATCCGTCGGTGCCGAGGGCTTCGGTGCCGCAAGTTTTTTGTGCGTCGCCTCGGTAGCGGTTCTAGGCTTGGAACTGTGTATTTTTTAAGTGTCTTTCTGAGTTGGAGCCGGGTGCTGTTTTTTCTGTTCTGAGGTCTTCGGTTTGGAAATTTCGGGGCCTTTCGGCGGGTGTCTATTAGTCGGCTCCAAGGGTGTTGTCAGTGCCGAAGAACTGGTGCTAGCCTTCGACGCCGAGTGCTTCGATGTGGGAGCAGTGGTCGGCATGGATGAGGTCAAAGACGCCTTTTTCTATGGAGCCGGAGTTGGCTTGTCGGTGCTGACTCGAGCCAGAGTCGCCTAAAGGCTTAGCAGGCTTCTTTACCGGGCCCGAAGGCAGGGCATGGGAAGCAGTGGCTCGGCGTGCACCTGGGCTCTAAGGTGGAGGTGGTACCGAAGCCTTTTTCGACAGTGTCGAGGGGGTGGGTGGTTCGGGGTCAACGTCTGTACTCACGGCCCTTTGAGCTGGAGTGAGTTCTTCGACGTCAGAATCGTCTGATATCTGAGGCGCTTAATATGGGTTCCTCGACTCGACCTTGCTCCGGAACATCGACACCCTCTTGAAAGATGTCGTCTGGGATCGAAGATGACGAGTGCGCCATTGTTCTTTGAGCTCGTCGGTCCCGGATGGTCTTTTTGGAGTGGAAGGAGGCACAAGCTGGACAGTCTCTGGCCTCGTCCTCCGGTGAGAGGCAGAGGTTGCACACCTCATGTAGGTCGGTGTGGGGAAACTTCAACCCACATTGAGGACACTTTTTAGATGGCGTCCTTTTCATGAGCCAGAGATGAGGCCCTGGTAGGCCCGAAGGCCTTAGTCGACGACCGGAATCGAAGACTTCGAGGTGAAGGGCGCGTGTGGTTGGAAACACGATCGAAAACAATACCGTCGAGATGGGAAGGATTGCACGTCGAAGAGAAACCGTTAACGGTTCCGAGCTGGAACGCGAGAACACATCCGAGCCCGATGATGGAAAAAAAAACTATCTGAGGATGGAGCCGATGCCCATGCGTTCTATGATCCAAAGGAGGAGTCACATACCTCGTGACTTCCAAAGACTTTCCAAGACAAAAACAAGTGCAAACATCCGGGCCCAACACCAGATGGCTATCTATGCACAGTGTGGAATCTGCAGCTCATATGCCTCGAACAAAAAGGTTCTACTCTTTGGCATTTTATTTCAAATTGTCCCCAAATAAGCAGCATAGCACTTAACTTTAGAAAATCCTGCAACCAAATGATCCTGAAAGGCTTTGAACATATCCTTGTTATTTCCTGTCGCTCACTAAAGAATTCCTTAAGCTCCTTCAGAAGACTCGGTGCCAGAGTGGCTCTACAATAGTTCTCATCCATGAACCTAGTGGCCACTTCTCGAATCCAGATTTCTTTCGCACCTCGAAGGTCCTAGATCTCTACTGCTAAGGATACTCCAGGTGGGACTGAGTAGGTTTCCTCCTGTACACTGATTCAGATATTGAATGCTATCACATATGATCATTTATTGCTCGTCGGAATAACATTTCGATGGTAAACTTTGTACACCTAGTTCAGAAATGTAAATACTCTGCTGATCGCATGGCATTGTACATGCTGCCTAAAGATGCATTAATTGAATGCTCTCTCCATCGAGCACTGAGATCTTCTGGAAGATATGAAATTCAATCTTGTAACACATGTGGGAGTGCATCAGCAAGACCTATGTGCCTTAAATTGTTCATGCTTTATACATTTTAGGTATTGTGCTTGAACGTTTGTCACCTTTGTGTAGCTTTCTGGAATTAGCTTTTTAAGTGAGTTGCGTGCACCAGGTATTTCTAGCAATCACTTAAATTTAAAGTATATTAGTCCACTTTTTTTTGTAGTACATGATTTATACCGACACATCTGAAAAATGTTTCATGTCCTACACGTCCCAGAGGCTTTGTTATCTTTTTATAGCCCTTACAAGTGCTTATTGTTCTTTTAGATATTCTCACTTCAATTAGGGGTGAGGAGATACATCATAACATAGAGGTCGGAGAGAAGTTCTTGCTGGTAGGAGAATGAACACCAGGAAAACTCAGGCTGTTTGTAATTTATATGGGGTTGCTCACAACAGGCCATCTTCAATAGACCACTGAATTGTCTCTTGCAGTTCCAAAGACCATTTCATGCTGAGCCTTCACTCCCAGACACTCACGCAAATAAGTCAAGCCCTTTTGGTCTCCATTCATGATGTGTACCCTCTATCAGTGTACTCCCCAAAGGAGCCATCAAGTCACATTACAACCCTCTCTAAATATCACTGCTTGAATAACAGTTCTATGGCTGACCTCAGTCAAATTATATTCCAGGACATGTTCCTGATCCATCCTAGCTGTAGCCTTGGCCGACTCAAAGCTTATAAGCTTGATAATCTTTACATACGTTTGAAAGGTTTTGATGCAAATGTAATGTTTCAATACTGGTCTTTTGTAGAAAGAAGGTTTGAGCTCATAAGCGTAGCTCTCATTCTTTAACAATGGCCCACTCTTCAATTCCCTCAGCTTCAGGCCACTGGATATACCATACCGGTAAAGGGCAACTATTTGATCAGGAGAGTCTCTGGAAGGTAGCAACGGGCAAGTGTGTCTTTGGTCTCACTTTTACTGTAGACTCTGTAGTTTCCAGTGCTATTTGGTAATGGGATTGTTCCAATACCCAAATACAAAAGTTACAATAATAGAGAGGTTGCATAATCTAAAACCCTGCTTCTGATAGGCAATGACTCCGTGGTAACAGAGTAAGCAAACGTTCATCCTAAAAAGTGACCCATTGGCAATGGAAGTGATTTCTTATATTATATGCTAGCATTAGAGGATCCATATCTGATTCTTCCATCAGAGGAGTCAATAGCTGAACCAACACGATTCCCTGAAAGCATGTACCAAGAATTAACATGCTCTAAATGCAGAAGTCATTAGGTCATCTTTATCATGCACCATTTTCCATGCACCAGTATGGGAGCGAGCTCCCAGTAAACCTCAGACGCTCCCCTACCCTGCACACCTTCAGGAAGAGCCTCAAGACCTGGCTCTTCAGCTGATCCGGAGCTGCATTTCCCTCCCCCTAGCGCCTTGAGACCCTCAGGGGTTTGTAGAGCGCTCTATAAACCCCTGATTGATTGATTGGCTTAATGGCAGAAGCGATAAAGCTAGACATGCTAAGATATGATACCTTCTTGGACATGCCAATGTTGGTAGACATGTAAAGGACAGCTCATGAATGAACAAGGATCTTTCCCATAATCCAAAGCTGGCTGTGATATACGAGGCATACCCAGTTTATAGCCAACAAGGAATACAGACAACTCTCAAATAAGCCTCCTCAGACTAATCATCCTCGCTCTGCTTGGCACTCTTGGAAAATATCCAAGAATCCTCAACACCGACTCTACAAAACAGTATAGAGATGAAGTGTCTTAACTGGATAGTGTTTCAAATAATGGAGTCTGGAACAAAGAGAAAAAAGGCAACATGCTCTTAGCACATTCATAAACGACTTTAGTTTTAACGTCTTGAAAATATTGCGGACAATGTTTTGCTTGTCAGACCAGGCTAAAAAAGGCACTGGTGACGGAAAAGATTGGTCGGACCAAAAAACAACTGGTGGGCTGAATCAGCAAACCGAAAGTGTGTGGATGGAGAGGAAGCCCACATGGAATGGGTCAAGGTAGGAGAGATGAGATAGAAACACAAGACGCAGAGAAAGGGGATAAAGTGCAGAGGTGCTATGAAGGTGAAATTAGGGGAAGACAAAATGACATGATGAGAAAAGAGGAAGAGTAAAACATGGAATGGAAGGTGAAAGTAAGTCAATGACTGAGTTAGAATTGGGACGAATGAATGGAGAGGATGAGATAACGGGTAAAAAAGAACATATTAAAAGCATGCAGAAATGTAGACAGATAGAGGGCAGAAATCTCTGGGAGATCTTGCCAAAGAAGGCTAACTTTTGTGGGGATGTCAGAGAGTAAGTCAAGGACGTGCTATTACATTACTCTCCCATAGTAATATCTAGTAATACAAAATACAATAATAAAACATGTAGTAGTAGGTACACATTCCCCTTTCCCGGCTCCAAGTAATAGTTCACGAAAATGAAACTCACCCTCCTTAGACATGCCGACCTCAAAACATTTCTGCAGTCGGCAGTACTGACAGCGGTTCCGTGTCACCTTGTTGATCTGACAGTTCTTGTCCCTGTGGCAAGTGTACACCATGTTCTTTTGTATGCTTCTTCTGAAGAAACCCTGGAGTTTGGGGTATAGAAGAGAGAGGGCGAATGAGAATGGGGTTTACATGTCTAGGGAGTTGCACCGTTCTGGGACAGACCAAGTAGGAGAAATGAGAGGCCATGCAAGAAGACTAGCACCAAAGAACGTGTAATAAAACTCCTCGCTTACCTTGCAACCTTCACATGAGCTTACTCCGTAGTGATAGCCAGACGACTTGTCATTACACACGAAGCAGGGCTTATAAACCCTGGGCGGAGGCGGAGGTGAAGGCGAACTTGGGACCATCTCCTCTGAACTAGTGCTCTGTGTTTCCACAGCTGTGAAGGAAAAGAGACGCTCGTTTTAGCTAGGCTTGGCATTGCCCCCTTCTCTGACAGCGTAATTCACATGCCCCGACACGGGGTAATTAAAGTCCATGAGGCAATCCCCACCCAAGCCTGTGGCACACTTCTGGATCAGATAGGAAGAGCACAAGACATGGGGTGCGATTGGACAATAAACTTATGGTTTACACTGTTTAGCCATTTTGAAAATATCACATTGAGTTCCTGAATGAAGAGATGAGTCAGCTCTGAACATTCAGCCAAGCGGTGCTGGAGCATGATGGGCCTCGCCCAAGCGCTCATCACAGGAAGTGCCAGCCATCGACTCCAATACGACGCCTGCAGTGACCTCACCAAAGGCACTGCTTGCCATAACGTCTCGTAGAACACAGAAATCTACAAAGAAGGTACAACAGGCCCACCATGTAAGTCTGTCTGGTTCTCATGCGTTTACCAAATTCCTGGGGCAGAGGGGAGTGCATTGACAAGCCATGTTGAATGCTGTCTTTCCTCCTCCGTGTCCCTGGGCCCTGGATGCTGTTGGTTGCAGCATTAACCAAGATTCCATTAGTATTTTTAATTGTAGCTGTGGTCAAGCAATCAGTGCTTATTTAGAGGTGGTGTGAGAATTGATAAGAGATACCATGTAACATTGTACTACATTTAAGAAAGATTAAGATCTGGTGGGTATTGAACACAAAAAATATTACACCTCAATGAAGACTAGCCAAGCACAATCAGCTTCTGAGATACATTCCAAAACGCTTCTACACACTAAGAAATTAACATAGTTAAGACCTGGATTTTAAATGTTGCAATATCTTCTGCCATTCCTTTTAGGATCCTCATGAGAGCTAAGTTTTTCAGGCAGTTTACTACAAAACAGACTCTGAATGAAGGGACACCTAGCATATTCAGGTGCCAGCTCACTCTCGCACAACAGTCTGATAGAGTGTAAGATAACTCCGCATTTTCGCCTACTGCGCAGAAAGTTTAACAATAAAGTTCAGCAAAAACAGCTTAACTTGAATTGGCAAAAGACTGAGGCACTGTGCATTTCTAATTAAAGTCCTTCCATGACTTATGGTTGTGAACTTCCGGATAGATTTTAGGTGCCAATAATTCCAAAGTAGTTAGTTGTAGTGTAGCCGGCTTGTTTATGTGCTCGTTTGTGACTGGAAGCTCATGCTTAGGTTTGTGGTAGAAGGCCCTTTACTTGGCCCCTGTCTTGGCTCAGGCTTGTTAAAGTTTATTTTCCATTGCCCAGGTGGTATTTTGGTCTTAGTAGCCCAGGAGGCTAAGAAGAGCACTAGCAGAAAGCTAAAATGAATGTTCACTCCAGAACGGACTGGCAGTACCCAAGGCACGAGTTTGAAGATCCAGAGACAGAGGAACACCCATTCAAAGGCCAGAAAAGTCTCTGTAGATCCACCAACTGCGCCAGACCTTCAACCACGGCATCAACAGACTGTGTTTGTGATGAGGTTCAGATGTCTCCAGACATCCTTACAGTTGACCATGGGCATCTCAGTCTTTGGGTAGAAAAGGGCGAGCCAACAAATTAAGAACCAGAGTAGAGCCTAGAGTCTGTCTCTAAGAGCTTGTGCATGAGCCGAGTCCTGGAAATGTTTTGCAAGTATATCTTGCAACAAATATTATTAAAAAAAATATTGTAAGAGAACTTCTAAAAACTGTATTTATTTAGCATGCAGAAGCGTTTCACCGTGGTACATTATATTTTATCGTTGCATTGAGAATGGTTTAACAAATTTGAGTTATTAAACATGAAATTTGAAACATTTCTGCCCATCCCTCTCCTTCCCCGGGAACAATGGCATTAGTAAATTAAGAGGCTAGTCAGTCGTCATGTATACCCTAAAATCCGAAGAGCTGTATTATTAAAAATGGATCAATTATGTAGTCTATTGAATAATTTACAAAGTGGTTTTTGAACAGTGTGCATCCTGAACTTGCTTAGCCGAAGGTTCTCTCGTATGTGGTGATGAAGAAATTAGCTCGGTGAAATAAAATATTTGCCTTGCATCACTTAATTTTCGAACATTGCATCCGAGATTGAGCACTGGTTTTGTGCAGATCAGCTCCTTTGCGGTCTCCTGTTTAATATCCTGGAGGATTTAGAGCCCCTCGGGCTAAATGTATGTGCACACTGGTGCAGAGTAATTTGCGAGCCACAGTCAGTACTCCAAAGCAGCTCACTGCACTTTGTCAGCCTTTCTTCTAAACAACTACTCCTTCATCACTGCTTGTTCTTTTCTCTGGAAGAGTCCTTAGTCTCAAAGGGTCGAGGGTGCAGGTGGTTCTCGCCTGGTCACTGGCTACTCTAAGAGTATGGTTCTAGTCCTTCATGCAGCTCTTACAGTAGACAAGAAGGTTAATCCTTTCATAGGAAACATCTCCTAGCTTGTTCATAGGTGAAAGTGTTGCAAGCCTTATACCACTACAAACAAATCCCAGTAACACTGGCACAGGTAAGACCAAGTTCTGTCTAGCTCTTCAAAGTATGGGGACAAGTGGGTCAATATTTCCTCAGTTCTGTTGGCAGGTGGGCATGGTCCGGACTCCAATCGGAAGTAAACTTGTATCACATCACCTCAAAACAAACTGTGTGGGTGATAGTGACTATTAAAACACCCCAGGGACATTCATTAATTTTTTTAAAGAGTTTATAGATTAGTTCAATACTCTAACTAGACTGATATTTATTAATGGAGATTTAAAATCTGGACATGGCAGGCAAGTCGCCTTAAGGTATCAGACTGGCTGAACCATAAAAAAAATATTGACTCGGTGGGTTAAGTGAGTGATGCAAAGAGCCATACTTGCATATGACTGAGTTTTGACCAGTGAATTAGTAAGCTCTGAAAAAAGGCTCTAGTACAGCCAAAGCTCTGATAACTGTAAAAAGAACGTTAAATCCTGAAGGAGAAGACTATACCATTTAGGAGTCTGAAGTCATAAAAAATTCTAATTAAAGACTAATATTGCAGCACACTTAGAACATCTCAGCATTATCAAATATCTAGTGAATACTGAGGATGTAGCATTACAAATATTTCAAATGAGAAATGTCAAAATGAAGTTAAAAATCGTTGTCACTAAATGGATCAGTTGCCCACAGGAAAGTAGCACTCATCCAAACAAAAAAAAACGTACTCTGAGAAATGGTGTGCTCTGGATGCTTATGGATGGGAAAGTAGCAGAAACAGAGAATCGAGAGTGGAAGGTAGCTGCAACCCTGGTCAGAATGCATCATAGAAGAATACTCAACATTGCAAAACAAATTTGTACAATAAGTGTTCATCTACCTCTACTGTAAGAAGTAACATTCAAAACACTTCAATTTAATTAGACTAGGGCTTTTATACCAAACCCAAATTATGTGGTGAAAAGCCCATCACACTTGTATTATATGAATCGAAGGCTGGCCTGCTATCTCACAAAACTCCAGCATCTAAGAATTCGCATTTAGGAGCATGGACAAAATTAGCACAATGCCAAGGAGATTGTTTTCCAACATCAATCACTAAGGAACATGGGCCAACATTGGTCAAAACAGTAACCAAAATACTTAAAATTATTTGAACACTATTCTAATCCACTGTGCCTTAATTAGGCATTGATCACCTTTTTGCTAAGTAAGCTATTGATAGATCCAGCAGGTGAATCACTGCTATGGCATTACTCGAAGAAGTCAGTGAAGAAAAATGTTAACAAGGAATCATTCTATCATATTCAAACTTTGTGTTTCGGGTCAGTCAGTCTTTAGTAATGTTGTGGTACCAGATCCACACTGTTAGATGAAAGGGAACAGATTTCACGGTGATGGACCATATAGTGGCATCATTTCTGACAATATTGGACATGCTCCCTGTATTCAACATGGTGGATTATGAGATTCTTGTTCATTGGCTAAAGTGGATTTTCAGTGCAACTAATGACTTGCTTAAGTTCTACCGGCATGACAAGTAAAATGTAATACACAGGAAGAGCACTTACTCATGTCGTCATCTTTATTTTTTAACATTCTGATAAATTCATTATCATCAATAGGCAACAGATTTTGCGATTCCAGGGAATGTTTAACAGGATTCTGGAAATTTGGAAAAAACAGTCACTGAAAGCTGGATGGATCTAACGTGCTCAGCACTGGACGCCAGTAAGATCATAATTGCATCACTAGACCCTCAAGTAACATGAGCTAAGCTACATAAACACTTCCTACAACTGAGCATAGGCAGTGTTTCAATCAAACTAATCCTTAGAGTAAATTAATTGTGTTGATGTTTACCATGATTAAAGGTTAACTCTGGAAGACCAATCCAACCGTTTTGATTATTCATGAGGATTTGTGTCCAGTTAAGATCAGGTCCTAAGCTGCAATATTCATGCCAGAGTTAAAAGGCAGTGTTATTTTTTTTATTTTTGAAGACTAGCACTTTATAAGGCGAGACATTCCATCAATCGGAATCAAGTTATGGAATCGGGGGGGGGGGGGGGGGGGGGAAATGGCTAGAGAGCCAATGAGGATGGAGCCTGGAGCTCCGCGCCAACCCCATCATTTATCCTGCATCGGGAGCCGGTGATCGGTCTCCGAGGCCCGGAATCGTTGAGCGCTGTCACGGGGACGCTCGGGTGGCGGCCCAGAGCGAGACTTGACCCCTGCAGCCAGCCGGGGACAGAGTGATGAAGGGCGCCTGGCCGGCATTCATTTAAAATGGCGCCGGTGGGTCTGGGCTCCTAGCGCAGTGAGCGAGGAGAGCTGCACCGGTCGCTACGTGACGGGAGAGCCCCGAGAAACGTGCACTGTTATGCCCGCTGGCGTCTACTGCGGGATCCGCAAAGATTGGGCGGAGCCGGAGAAGCGGAATCCTGATCGCTGTGGGGGCTACGAGGACGCTACACGGAAACACGGCTGAAGGGGCTGAGGAGGACGGACAGAGGAGCGACGCGCACCGGCCCAGGTGAGAGACGCTTGGAGCAGGGAACGGCGGTGCCGCCTCTGTCGGGGATCCAGCAATTTTTCCTGCCCGGATCTCAGGGAGCAGAAGTGCCCGCCATCTTGGCCGCTTGGGCAATAGCGGCAATTGGGTCAATGAGCAAGTGACTGAGGCCTACCAGAGGGGAGGCGAGTTGGGCTCTCTGGATCGCCGTGCGCAGAGGGATACCACCTGAAGGTACAGAGCGGTTGGGGGGTGAGGTGCCCCCCCCCCCCCCCCCCCCCGGCACAGGGCTCATAAGGCTTATCCTGGACCTGGAGGTAAAGAGACTTGGGGCCAGGGCTCTGGCTGGGGTGAAGGGCCCTGCCGGAAAGTTCTAAAAAGCCTGGCGGACAATGCTTTTGTCTTAATTGGTTGGAGGTGGAGAGCGGGCCCTAGAGAAGCTGGCCCTGGATTGGGGGTCTTCCACTGCTTGTGTACGGATTTGGGGCCTTGTGAATATTTGAGGCTACTACCTGTATGACAGGGCGGGGGTTCACCTGGAAGTGGCAGAGAGGTTTCCTGTCTGGGGGCCAGTAAGTGGGCGGCCTGCCACAGACGCCAGGAGGGACGGGCATTGCTCATAGCAGACGCTAATTGGAGCTCTTGATCTGAGCGGCCAGAGCGCGGGGGTCCCCGGGAGACTGTGCTGGCGGCCTAGTGCACTGACAATATGGGGAAGCCGCGGGGGAAGCAGAGGGGAGCGCCCCGTAGTCGGAGGACGAGGAGCATGGGACGCAGAAAGCTACAGAATTGCGACCTGAGGCTCTGATGCAGCAGCAGGTAGACCAAATACTTAAAGCCATTACTGATACCAGGGACGCTCTGCAGCAGGACATTGCGCACGTGGTGCTATGGTTGGGCCTCCTTCTAACGGAGCATGCTAAACTAGCTGACAGGGTGAAGCAGACAGAGGCGACGATGGAGGTCCTGGAACCTACTCAGAAGGCCCTGGTGGCCCAGATGGGGTTTGTTACGAATCTGCTATAGGCCCTAGAGCGGTGAGCTGAAGATGCAGAAGGGCGGAACCAAAGGAATAATATACGAGTGGTGGGTCTGCCGGAAGGAGTGGAAGGTGCCAGCATGGTGGATTACTTGGAGGACTGGTTGCAGACTGCAGCCGCTCCTGAGGGCCCGTATCCATTCTATACTCTGGAATGAGCACATAGGGTTCCGGCTTGTCCGCTAGCGCCCGGAAGGCCACCGAGGCCGGTGGTGGCGCGACTACTTCATTATAAGGACAGAGATCTGCTGCTGCACAAGGCCCGCTCTTCAGGCCCCTACAAGGTAGACAATAGTAATGTGACACTGTTCCCAGACTACACTCTAGAAGTGCAGCGCAGTCGCGCTTCTTTGACGGTTAAGAGAGCGCTCCGAGACGAAGAGATACAATACTCACTGATGTTCCCCGCGCACCTGAGAGTGATCTTGGACGGTAAAACACACTTCCATGATAGTCCTGAGGAAGCATGGACATGGCTGGAGTCCTATAGATCAGGCACAGGAGAGGCAGGGGGCCGCCCGCGGAAGGATTGCGCCCTCGAAGATCACAGCGTATCAGACGCCGCCGACCTGGTCAGCAGGGGCCTACGGTAACTCAAACGGAGGTGGAAAGAACAGCAGCGCTGCAGGCCGTATTGGAGATATCCCAGGAGAGACGTTCACCGGCAGTGATGGCCACGGAATCGGAGAAGGGTTCGGTTGAAACTGATTAGGATGGGACTGAGTCTGAAAGTGTTCAATTGCCGCATGTTATGCCTGGGACGGCGGACGAGATCGCCGATGCTTAATGTTGTGAGCCTTGGACATGGGAGCTTTGGGAGGGGGGGGGGGGGCCTCCGGTCTGCTCCCCTTTTTCCCCCATAAGTCTAATCTTGAAATTGAGATGCAATGCTTATAATGTTTGACTGGTCCGTACAGTATTTGTGAACTAAAATGTGGCGGCTCCCTTAGAGCAGAGTTCTCCAAGGACAGTTGGGGCTTAGTTAATTATGGGGGTATGGCGCAAGATAGTAGCGATGGAGTAGCCCGGATCCTCTAGGCTCTTGGTCACCTCCCCTATCTCTTTAGGTTGTTGTTCCTTGGTAGTCACCAGGGGAAATAGTTGGATTATTAGCTTGGATGGGAGCTAGAGATTTAGTGCCCATTCTGGGGCGGGAGTGAGTGTGGGGGGGGCTTATTTCAGGGAATGTGTGGCCAGCGGTGTGTCAAATGGGAGAAAGCTGTTCCTAGTGGGATTTCGATTGCAACATGGGGACGTTACCTTAAATGAAGCGCATGACATGGAATGGTAGGGGGCTGCATTCAATGCTGAGACGCCATAGGATGCATGCTTATTTAGTGGGAAGGGGGACCAGATTGCCTTCCTCCAGGAAACACATTAATCGCACTGAGGGGCTGGCATTGCAAAGGAGATGGAGAGGGCAACTTTTTTACACAACATACTCAGCTTTTGCAGGGGGCGCATTAATATGGATTAGGGCGGGGGTCCCTTTCCAGCCGACGCAGCATTTAGTGGACCCAGAGGGGAGGTTTGTAGTAGTAGCAGGTCGCCTTAATGGCACAGATATGACGTTGTGCAGTTTATATACTCCCAATGTAGATCAGGCGGCTTTCTTTACCCATTTATCAGGGAGGCTAGCATCTTATTTGACCGGCCCGGTAATTATGGGTGGTGATTTTAATTCTGTAACGAATACCGTCATGGATTGATCTCACCCTCCATTGCCCGAAGCACCCGTACATAGAATCTCTAAAGCCATACGGGACTGGCAGAATAGATGGGGACTGGTAGACACATGGCGAGTGTAACAACCAGGGGAGCGAGATTACTCCTTTACACAAATTGCACGTGAGGCTGGATGAGATATTGTGCACGCCGGACATACATGCAAAGGTGGGTCACAGTGAATACCTTGCGCGAACGCTCTCGGATCAGAACCCGTTATTGATGAGACTCAAATGGGCCCAAGAATGGCCTGAAATCCCAGCCTGGAGACTGAGGCCAGAGGCGCTAGAAGACGAGGTCTTCCGAGCAGAGATCGGGGCGGGAATTACTCAGTACTTTCTTGAAAATGAAGGTACGGCGACGTAGACAGCGGAGGAATGGGCTTTTAAAGTGGCCGTAAGAGGTCTGTGCATAACTAAAATGGTGGGGGTACGGAAGACATTATTGCAGGCAGTAGACGCGGCGGAACAACGCTAGCGAGCCACAGAACGTGCCTGCCCCGAAAACCCAGAGGAACAAGGAGAGGTTTCAGATGCTAGAGAGGCAGTGGCCGGACAAGTAGAGACACTACGCTGCTTTGACCATAAGGCATACATGGCACAGGCGCATGCGGGACAGGATAAAGCAAGTACATTGCTAGCATGGTTAGCCAACCCGGCCCCCCAAGGCACGCCCATTCTGGAGCTGGTTTCTCAGATGGGGGACCCAGTGTACACACAGCAGGGGATAAATGGGTTGTTTTTGGATTATTATACGGAGTTATACCGGAGTAAGTTGCGGGTAAGAGGGGACTCAATAGGGGACTTCTTGGCAGCAGTAGAACTACCGCAGCTAGAAAAGACGCAGGCAGACCTGATCAGACAGGTGATTACATTGTGAGAGATTCGAAGCACGTTTAAACATATGGTGCGTAACAAAACGCCAGGAACGGATGGGCTGCCGATAGAGTTTTACTCGACCTACATAGAGGTCTTGGCCCCTAAGTTGTTGGAGGTTTTTTATGAGGCGAAGCATGCTGGAATGCTGCCGCCCTCCACTCGAGAGGCGGTCATTATCACATTGTTGAAACCCGGGAAAAGCCCGTCAGATAAAACAGCTTCTCGCCCCCTATCCATGCTCACATCAGATTATAAAATTATGAGTAGGATCCTCGCAACTCGACTTCTCCCTCACATGATGCAACTGGTTTACCGGGACCAGGCGGGATTTATCCCAACTCGGAATACAGCCACTAATGTGTGTTGCTTAGCTTACTCCGTATATTTGGGGGGGGGGGGGGAGAGAACGACTACGGTCCTGAGACTTCCGCTGCCGTCCTATCAGTAGATATTGAGAAGGCATTTGATAGCCTGGAATGGCCATACTTGTTCCAGGTCATGCGCACATTTGGCCTTGGGGACGCCTTTGTGGAGTGGACAGAAATTCTATACAAATCGGCGACGGCTCGGGTTCGGACGGGGACATTGGTTTCTTCCTCTTGTTTGGTGGGGCGCGGAACGCGGCAAGGGTGCCCACTATCTCCTTTGTTATTCGCACTTGCCATTGAACCGTTAGCGGCGTGTGCTAGACTGGGACAACATTACACTGGGCTCGCCTTATGTGGGGTTCCGCAATATATTTCACTCTATGCCGATGATCTACTTATGTTTCTGGCTAATACATCGGAGTTTCTGGATGGGGCGACGACCCTCCTTGGGGAATTTGGTACGGTATCGGGACTTGGGGTGAATTGGGCAAAGACTTGTCTGTTCCCGGTAACACCGTCGGATGCTGGCCTTGATCATGCTAATGGCGTTCGGTGGGAGCCTCGGTGCTTGACTTATCTTGGAACTAACGTCTATCATGCGCCTGCTGACCTGTTGGAAGGTAATATAGGCAGAGCTGTACGGGGGCTTCGTGGTAGTTTGGCGTTTTGGAGCACCCTGCCGCTTTCAGTGGCCGGACGAGTGGCGCTATTAAAGATGGTAGCGCTTCCCCAGTTGCTGTATTATTTTAGGACGCTGCCGATTTGGGTCCCGGGAGTAATTTTCAGACAACTTCGCTCAATGGTCGAGGGATTTCTATGGGCGAATGGTAGAAGCCGAGTGGCCCTGGATACCATGATGTGCCCTAGGGCAGATGGGGGACTGGCCGTACAGGACTTTGAGCTCTATTACCTGGCAGCTCAACTGCAATGGCTTACTCAAGCAGTGGCGCGGGAGTTCATGGGGCCGGACGGCCCTGATGGACGCTGGATCCCACGACACGTATTGTCCTCTATCATTCTCCAACAGCAGCTGCGCCATGGGACACTTCCTAGCGAAGTACGGACATTGTGGTTGTGCTGGAACCGGAGCCAACGCAGGGTTGGCATTACCCGTCCGTATGCCCCAGAGATTCCTCTGGGCATGTGCACGGCCTTCCCACATGGGGGGGACTGGGCTGCACTGACTGAATGGGAGTCACTGGGGATACAAGTACTGGGGGATCTGTATGACGATGGTGCCCTGTTGCCCTACCAGGCTTTGCAGGATAGATATGGCCTCCCTCGTGGGGACTTCTTACTACATTCAGCCCTGGTTTTGGCAATACAGCGCCACTGGAGGGAGGGACTATCGGAACTAAGGACAGTAATGGCGTGCCAGTATGTAGTGATGGCAGCGGGGACCATCAAGGCAATTACATGCTTATACAGGCGCATGATGGGTGAGGGGATCGAACCGCTGAGGGACCTGCAGCAGAAATGGGAGGTGGATCTAGGCAAGGAGATTCCTGAGAAGTCATGGGCCCAACTAGTTAGGAGAGCATGGAAAAGTACCAGGAATGCCAGATTTCAACTGATTCATTTCATTATACTACACAGGGCATACCTCACTCCTGCTAAGATTAATAAATATTTAAATACGGACACCACCAAATGTCCGCGCTGTGCCCTAGAGGGGGCGGAGTTTAGCCACATGCTGTGGGGATATCCGCAACTGGGAACATACTGGGAGGAGATGGTCGATCTGCTCTGCGAGATAACGGAGCGACGAGTGGAGCTTGACATGGGTACCTGTTTACTTCACTGGTTTCCACACATGCCTAAAACGAAAGTAACGAGCAAGTTCTTAGATCTAGGACGGTTGTTGGCCAAAAGAGACATCACAGCGCACTGGAAGGCAGCACGAGGGCCCAGCTTTCAGAGATGGAAAGCGGAACTGTTAAAATGGGCAACGAGTGAAAGCACAGTCCGGCTTCAGAATGCTAAGCGAACTAATAATAAGGCGCTGCAGTCCGCAAGGGCGTGGGAGGCCTTAGTTGTTTTGCTGCAAGCGCCAGAGGCAGGCTCAGATACCAACTGAGTGTCAAATGAGCAGGCGGGTCGCCCTGAACCACATGGACAGGAAGAACACCCATGAAATAACCCTAAACATCCACTGTAAGGGTGCGATTGGGGACTAGTATGTATAGTGTTAACGCATTTGTGTTGGGTAATGCGGAGGGAATTATTGTTCTGTAACTTAGGAGCAGCAACATGCTAGGACACACCGGTGGAAGTGGGAGGGAAGGGGGAATGGGCTTGATTAATTATCTTGTTGTTATATTAGTTGGTTACATGTCACAGACACATCCTGGGTATTGGTCATTAATGAAACCATATTGGATCGATGCTCGATACAACGGTTCAAGGCAGGGAGGAGCTAATATGGGGACTGAATGCGTAAGCATCGTTGGACTAGGGTGACAAAGACCTATAAGAGCACTGATTAACGGGGATGGTAGACATGTTGAAAACTGAGTAAATGTAATTCTGTAATAATTGCCAATGTTATGACGAAAAAACCAAGTTTAAAAAAAATCAAGTTATAGAATCAGCTTCCACTGTCAGTCGGTCAGACAAATTATTTCTCCGACCAGCTTTAGAAGTGAATAAAACCTTTTTATTCAGGAATTAATTAACCTACTTTCTCTGCTTGATGTCTGATGGTTCTTGGACACCATAGCAACACTTTGGACTGAATTGAGGGCTCTTTGTGAAAATGGGGGGGTTGTACAGGGGCACTGGCTGCTCTGTAGCCTTTTCTATGAAACTGACACAGGGAAGACTGGTTTGGACCACATGTAGACGTAAACGTTGTTCCCAAGTCAAGCATCTAGAAACAACTTTTGCTACATACAGTGGGATTGATTTACAATAACTGAAGCGTTTCCTAAAACGTATAAAGAAGGTAATATACACCAGTGACCGTTCAATGAACTTTCACAGTAACTCCTGCAAACTATACACATGCAAGGGAAACTTTGAGGTAGTTCACACACATAAAGGGGTAATAAATGTCTCACTATCAGTAACTACACCTGGAGTACAATTTAAACAAAGGAAGAGTTGATAAATTACTCCTTCGGGTTATGGAAAAGGGCTACTATACCCCAATTACCAATATAACTAATAGCAAACAGGTGCTTGCCTCACTGTACAGCGCAAAGACAACTCCCTCTCAATGAACGGTGGGAGGGGGTGGGGTCATTTAGGTTGGTGCTCAACTAATTGTGGCGCTGGAGACCTGGTATATGGGTGATATCCAAGCTGTGAAGTCAAATCTTGCCAGGTTTGTTGTGTATCCATAATAGTTTGGGTTGAGTCCATTGTAACTTATCTCTGCCAGGTTACCAGTTCACCGTATGAGTCCTTCTTTCCACTGTCTTCCTTATGGCTGCAGTATCCAAGCCAGTTTGATCAGAAAGGTGGCTTGCATGTATGCCCCCCACTCAAGAGTGGTTGGCTACCTAAAATCCCAAACAAAGCAACTCACTAAACGGGCACCGCACCCATGTCCACCTCCACTGGTTTAAGTATGTACTGTGACTCTGTAGCCAGTACTCTCAGGAACTACACTTTGAGGTGTAATTTCTGGACAATAAAGCTGCATGTTCCCACTGCTCCAGCTTGGACCAACATGGGAGGAGACCCACATTACTGGAAACTTCTGCTGTGGAAAACCAGTTTTCGGAAGATTTCCGACTCAAATGGGAAGTGATTATGGGGCTGTTGATTGATAGCCTCTCCTGAAGCCGCATCAAAATGCACCGATTTCTAGGGCTGCAGTCGTGGTTACGGCCCTCTCTGATCTGGGGCCGGATGTGCTCGATTTGGGTGGACATTGACTTTTGTGCATAGGCCTAGATCTGGACCAGGGCCTGCATGCGAAGGACGTTGGGGGCGGGTGGTCCTCCATAGCTGATCCATGGCCAACTTTCATAAGGGCATGGGTCTTTACATTATGGCACCCCCTCCTTGTAATTCCGTAATCGAGGGTCTCTTTAATTGAATGCCCCCTCTGAAATCACAGAGGGTCCTAGAAAGTCAAAATGCCATTTGTTTCCAATTACAGCACGGCCCGAAATAACTAGAGAGAAACAAACACAGCCTTAACCCTAAAATAACCTCTCCACTCGCCCCCTGCCAGTCCCCCCTGAAAGGCGAAGAATGGAGCTAATGTCCCCGGGCACTGCTTTCAGTCCCATCTTTCAACACACATTGAATTTCCTGTTACAAAGGCCCTAAATACCTCATTCTGGTCGAAACAGGTTTGAAGAGTTAAATGTCTCCTGTAACCCAATCCTCTGCCTCTCCCTGCCAGGCCGAGCCCCATGGGAGGGAGCCCGGCTTCCTGCTCTCCGACTTCCCCTCTCTGCTGCCAGCCCTAGGGCCGCCTCTGGGTTCCCAGCCTCGGCTCTGCTGGCATCTCGTCTCCTCTCCTTCATGTGCTCCCACTGCTCCTTTTCCCCACTCCTCTTTTTGATTTTCCTTTCTTCCGTTACTTCTAAATCTTGCCTCCGTCTACTCTTTCCCCATAATAGTGTACGTCTCCCCTTCCTCTTCCCCCATTTCTACCTCTATTTTTCATTATTGTAACCTGGGTGCTCTTCTCACGGCGATAGGGCCTAGAGTAGACTCATGCTCTGTGAGTGGGTACTGCCTTCTCCTCCACCTGCCCTTGCCCTGTGGTTTTGTTTTCCTTTTCCCCATACTTATCACGTTCTCCCGTCCTTTGTTCTTGCTCTTTCCCACCTCTCTGTAATTTGTTTTTCCATTCAACGTTACCCAGCTCCACATCCGCATGATTTTCTGCTCTTCTCTCATTTCTGTACTGCCAACACACCAAGCACAGGCTCAGGGCTTTGCCTCTTAAGCGCCTGACGTGCACGCCTTCGATTACGTTCCAATATGGGAACTTCACACTTTTTACGGCAAATGTTTTATTTGAATGCCACTATTATTTGCGACTATGTTGTTTGTAATGGAATCTGATGCTCATAGCCAATTATTTGCAACGTTTGGACTACCTTAACCCGTGCCTTTTTTTGTGTAGAAACATGGGAAAACGGTGAAATATGTGTAGGGAAGCAACGAGAGCTAAGTGCCCTTGGCTGAGACCCCAGCAGACTCCTTAATAGCAAACAGAAGTCACTCGGCCCCGTCTGCCTAATGAGATGTTTGTACCCATTGTGCAAGAGGGCGACGAGCTCACCGGGCCTCTTACTCGGGTGTGTAAATGTATCTCACAGCTGAGCAAAGAACCAGTAAGCGAATCTTTATGCCACCTCAAGCAGCTCACTTATGTTCAACATGTCACATATTGCCTTAAAGTTGAAGCATTTAGAGGGACAAAAGTACATCGACGGATTAGTCCGGTGCCTAATTTGAGCCGGTGGTTTCTGATGGAGCCACCGGCCCTCGTATTTTTTGCGACCAGCGCTTATCTACCCGCCTCAGACATTTACTAGAAAAGAGAGGGAAAAGGCAAAACGTAAAGGCGGAGTAAGAGCAAGGCCATCACAAAGGACTGGGGAGGGGGGAAGCTGGAACCTGAGAGAGTGAGTTAAGGTTACCGACGCCTTCGGTAGGGGCCTAAAACCCTTGCATTCAGCGTTAGGGTTGTATTCCGGCACGTATACCTCACCATCCTTCCTGCAGACTGGTAGGGCTTTTGTCAGTCCTCGCCATCGAGGCTCTCGGGAATGACTCAAACACCCCTATAGGCAGTCGCCGTGGGTCTGTACAGCTGCTGTCTCCCTTAAAGCCTCCCGGAGACATTGAATAATAACAAAATGGCCCCCGGGCGGGAGGGGGGTGGCTTGACTGCAGCACACAATACCTGCTTCATTTACACCTCTCCCAGAGAGACAATAGGGATTTTGGAAGACGATCCCAAAACAAGCGATCCTCCCCCGCTCTCAAAACACCCACCCCTCCCCTGCTGCAGTACCACCTGGAGAGTTTCAATTTCACAGGAGAACCAGGACAAAAGCCAAAGGGGGAGAGGGTTCAGGACCCGGAGTGAGGGAAAGAGAGGCGGACTGTATCAGCCAGCACCAGGCCCAGGGGTCTTGCCCACGTGGGACCGCTAGAGCAGCCACACGCAAGAGAGGGCCCACCCAGCACCCCAACTGCACCAGTCAGCAGGGGCTCTGAAGGTACAGCGGAAGTGGGAAATAGTGTCGTCTACACAGCTTCCCATTACAGGGTAACTTCCAGCAGTCTCACTACACTACTCCAGTCACACATGTACCTCCATGAGAGGACACAGCTCATTTCCCATAGCAGTTGCCCCTCCAGCTGAGGCTCTGCACTACTTCCCATGCAGGCTGTACCTCCTGCAGAGTCTACACTGCATCTTTTCGGCCGCTGGCCTAATTATACCCCTCGCCATATCCTAATTGTCGGCCAAATGACCGTCCGATGATTTGTCTGATGGAGAAGTTTGCGAACGAGGGAAAACTTCACCTATCCTGCTCTGGCCTGGACCACCCACATGAAAATGTTCTCTCCAGGGAGTAACAAAGCCAAAAAATGGAATAGCCTGGGGTTGATTTAGGAGATGGAGGTGTGAATAAAGTAGTGCGTGGAAAGAAGGGGGAAGATCATTTAAGAGTGTAGCAGGAGTTGATTTTGGGTGGTGAACGGATATAGGGGTGAAGGGTTTGGCTTAGTGAGGGGGTCTTGAGAGGCATAGCAATGATGGACAGGACGCTACGATTAACTAGGAAAGTAAGCAAGGCGCAAAATATATGCATTACAGAAATAAAGTAGAAAGCAATCCCTGGACAGTGTGTGGGTACAATGAAAGATTTGCGTTTACTGAAAATGAATTAATCATCTGACATTTTAATAAAACAAAGGGTGGTCCATAACAGGCAGGCTCACTTAGAACAGGTATAGAAACATCCGGCATAGTTTAAATGCAGAAGGGCGACTTTAATGAAAACAATTACAAAGAATGGATAGATAAAGAAATTGGCAAAGTAGTGTTTTAGCCAACCAGCCCTGGAAATGAAGTGCACTTCTTTTTAGGTGAGAAATGCCATTAATGACAGTAAAAGAAATGGTGCTGGAATGGGTTGACTTACTGCCCAAACACTTGCTGTGGTGGGCGGAAGCAAAATGTGAAGGAAAGTTGAAGAGGGCTCTCCCAAAGCAACTCTAGGTGTAGAAACGTATGTTTTATGACATTTTTCAATACATGAGGCAGGTAGGGCTAAAAAAATGAAAGTATACAAAATCTATGACCGACCAAAAATTCTAGAAATCTGTCTGGAAAATTGCAGCGCATATGTGACGAGTCTGTGAAGCCTAATGCAAAGGCCTTCTTCTGTAGGTTATACTGCAGGCCTGGGTTTATTTATCCCGAGGGTGGATATATTTATACAGAAACATGTGAAGAGTGTAGGAAGAGGCAAAAGAAAAACAAGCAACATACAGATGGGAAGAGGTTGAAGGGCCTTTTCAAAATCTGAGCAGAAACGGAAGAAGGTAATAAACAAACTCACGCCACCAGAGACGGAAACGACCTCAACACAACAAATACAACACCGAACAAGCATTAAAAAAGGCAATAGGTCTCACCTCCGGGACCTTTTGTATTTGCCAATGGTTCCATGTGCAGCATGGATTTAAAAAAAATAAAAATGAATCCATATGTTACTGGACTTATTATTTTGTAGGCGTGGGCCAAACATGCGCATGTCTACAAAATCATGCAATCACTTTTTTGTTCCCTGTTTACTGATTCAAGTTGGATTGGTTGGAAGTGTGGGGGGGAAGCAAAGTGAAAGAAGGCGAAGCAGCAAGGAACGAGAACAACAGTGGGGGAGAATCAGAAGGGAGTGCAAAAGCAAAACAGGGGGCAACACAGAGGAAGTGGCAAAGGAACACGGCAGGGGAGGCAAAAGGATAAGAAAGAGCGTAACATGGTGTAGGTGAAGCACACAGGCAAAACAGCAACGCGTAAGAGTGGGATATGCACTCATGGTCAGGGGAAGCACATGGGCAGCAAAAGCTCAACACAAGCAAGTGTTTTGAATGTGTCCTCATGTAATGCAACTGGTGCTATGTAAAGCTCGGATACCAGATTAGGGTCAAGTTTGCGCTATATAAATCTCTAAAAAAATAAAAAAGTGTGGCGGAGGGCGAAGACATACATGAGGAAGACAACTAGAAAACACATACACTCTTGTAGAGTGGTTAAAGCAAATGAAAAGGATAGCGCCTGAAAACAAAGAAGTGGAACGGCCCAAGTAATGGGTCCATGCTCTTCTATGGCAAAGCAAAGAAGATGAAGTCCACACACTATTGAATCTGTAGCAAGCAAATGTGAGTGGAAGCAAAACGTGAAGGACAGTTGAACAGACCAATAAATGGAGACAGCTGGCCCAAATCCCCTGTATGTATGTGTGTGTATGTTTACTTTTTATTTAATACATTCTTCATTACAGGAGGCTGGTAACACACAAAAAAAAAAAGTGAAGTCCAAGCCAGCCTTAAAATCTAGAAATCTGTCTGGAAAATTGCAGAGCATGAGTGTTTGAGTCTGCAAAGCCTAATGCAAAGGCCTTCTGCAGGTTCTATTGCAGGCCTGGGTTTACTTATCCCTGGGGTGGATATATTTATACAGAAACATGTGAAGAGTGTAGGAAGAGGCAAAAGACAAACAACCAGCATACAGATGGGAAGCGGCTGAAGGACCCTTTAACGTTCTTAGCAGAAATGGAAGAAGGTTTTAAACAAAGACACATGCGAACTCTACACAACATACACAGTACAGAACAAGCATTAACAAAGCCAATGTTTCGCTTCTGGGGTGTATTGGTTTTTCTAGTGGTTCTAGCTATGCTGTACGGCATAACCAACATGCAAAGTTTCACACAATGAGGTTGTACAGTCATCTCATAATAGCCCTGTTCCACATCGATGAGACTATGGCCGTACAAGAATCCACAACTGATTGAACAGGTACACGTCACACTTCTGAGGCAGTGGCAGACGGGCCTTCAGAATATGGGGCACTTACAATGGAGTGTTCCAAACACTGCTGGGACAGAGTACCGCTGCTACACAAACCCCAAGGTTCCCGATCACGAAAAATTAAAAAGAGGGCGTGCATAACGAGACCCCACCCGTTGGGCAGGAAGTGCCCCCAGAGAGGTATGTGCATCAGGCCCTGCGAGGCGTCCTCTAAGCAGCGAGTTCGCTCCATCCCCTCTCTGGCTGCAGCGTGCGGGGCTCTCCGCAGACAGCCCGGGCCTGAACAGGTGGGGGTGCGACGGGGAGTCGGCCTATATTTATCACCACTGTCTGTGTGTCCGATCCTCCCACTCCCGCTATAGGCCGTCAAGTGTTTGTGTGTGTAAGGAAGGAGTTTCGCGGCCATAAATTTCAGGAGACGACAGGGGTCCGATGGTCAGTGTGTTTCCAACATGGGGTGGACAAACCAAACTGCAGTCCCAGCTGTCAGTGCGGAAAGAGTGAGCAAGAGTGATTGGCGGCCTACGGGCACGTTTAGCGATAGTCGTCGGAGGAGGGACAAACGAAAGGCGAATCATCACGGGGGAGATGTATGTAGAGGGTGGCCTGGCGCAGCAAAGCAGGGCGGGAACTGCAGTCCAAAGGGGGACTGGAGCGCGGAGGCCGGGGTAAAGTGGGCTGAGGTTTGTCCTTTGTGTGGAAAAGAGTGGGTGAGCCCTTAAGGTAAGGGGCATGAGATAGAGGATGAAAACTGATGGGAGAGGTGGGGCGTGAGGGAGAGGAGACCTAGGTGCAAATGCTGGGAGTAGAAAAGGGGTTCGCATGGGGTTGAGGGTCAGAAGAGAGCTGGGTGAGACCAAGAGAACACAAAGAAGATGGGTGATGGAGTAGAGATTAGAAGAGGAATAATAACAGGCACAGTGGGTGGAAAGAGGGCGGAGAAAAGTAGAACAGCCGCTTTAGAAAGCTCATTATAGATGTCTCAATCACACCCAAGAACTGCTGCAGAGCCATATACCTACTGTTTACTTAAACAATCATTGGCAAAGCCAAAGGTTTGACAAACTGGTGCAATGGTTATTTCCCCCCCTCTTTTGAGTTGCAAACTTATGGCATGAAAATAAGAAGGAAGGAAACAAAATATGATATTAACTAAAATTGGCTGTTGTGCGTAGGCAATTAAAAAAGTGCCTTAAAAAAAAATGTCCCAGATGCAGCTGTTTTACTCGTTATTTATTTTAAAAACGAGGCTTTCAGTTGTGCATGCATTTTGTTACGAATATTTACAAGGACAGGAATAAATCACCACATAACTAGGCACTAAAATCGCAGTACATTATCACTTAAACACTTAAATAGAATGCACTCTTAAAAGTACAGGCAAAATAAGCAGCCAGTATTTAAAGATATTGTAAAACTATATAAAAGAAAAGCATTCTTTGAACCAGACCTATTTTTAGGCAGACGTGAACATGTGCAGAGGCTTAAAATCACTTAAAGTGAATATAGCTAATTGGTAAAAAGGGGCTGATCCATTGCCTCTTGCTGCGGTGGGCAAAAGTACAATGTGAATGACAAACAGACCAATGGATGAAGCCCACTGACCAAAAGCCCCTCTATGTATGTATATTGCATATGATTTTTTGGGGACAAACAATAGTTTGACAAAACAATTCAAGTTATCTCAAAGGCCAGACCTAATAAATATCGCCACCACCTCTCAATCTTGAATACTGACCAGAGATACTCAGTATCCACAGACATCTCCTACATTCTGACGACCTGTTCTGTCCATGGATCTCAAAGAACGTTTTCTGCCTGGGGTTTTCCACCAACCACTGAGGGAAGATTGGTAGGCCAGTGTTTCCAGAGCACCCACTATGGCAGTTGGTGAAGTGTTTTTCTCTTTGGGATCGCTTTACCATCTGAAGGCTTTGATGTTTCTCCTTGTAAACATGCAGTGATAACTTCGCCTTTCCGAGCAGGTCGGTGCATTTAAAAAGGCCAATCCGGAAGAGGCATTTGTATCCCAGGCAGAACTGGACAATGGTTTTACACAAGCACCAGTGGCTTTTTGGGGAAATTATGTAGTCCAATAGGTTCCTTGACTGGTTCTTCTTGGGCTCAAGTCCTTTAAGTTTTTATGTCATTTTAGCACTGTAAACATGAAACACTTAGCCCAACTTAGGATTCATTTGGTACACCATCCCAACTTCCCTTAGGCCAACCCAAAGCTACACTCATTTTAAAATATCGCAAAAATAGCATACCGATACAAAACACTACTAAGTGGATTTGAAAAGCCAATTGCTTAATTTATTTAAAAAAAAATCCAACAGATCAGTGGGTGTAAATGCACTATTTTATTTTCAGAGAAAATCTATTTACAGGACTAGGTTAGATTCGGGACTTCATTAGTAGATGTAATGAAAGAATAGGTCTTTGAGGGCAGCAGTTGGTGGATGCAAGCATTGGCATAGCAGAGATCAATAATGAGGAGCATACACAGACAGACCTGAATGGAGGTCCCACAACTGGACTGGAAGGAGGAAGTAGCTCAGTTGAAGTGGCATGTGATGGGCCTCTTGGGTGTATTTGCATAGTTCACAACTGCCCCAGAAGGGTATTCTGGCGCGGAGTACTTGAATTGGAAACTCAGTTAAGCAGCGCCCAGTACTGGAATGTCAAATGCACCAAAAGAGCCACAGGTGTATCAGACAGTAAGTTCTTAATGCTCAAGCCACACTTTATTTTTTAGGTCAAGCCTACTAGACAGTGCATGCCCTAGCTGTTGTGTGGCATGTTGAGACTTGCCAAGAACACAAAGAGGCTTTGAGCCTCTCCGTTCCTTACCATTGGTTGGCTTTCCTTGTCACTCATTTTCCTGCTTCTTTTTTGTGTCCTGGCTTGTCAATCTATTGTTTGTCCTCACATGGACCATTGCCTCGTTACAATCTCTTGTATTGGCTGGCATTGCTGCTTGATTTTCAAGCTCTACTTTTTTCCTTTTGTGTGAAGCGCTCCACTCGTGTGCGTGTAGTTTCAAGCATTCTCCCTCGTATACGTCTTTCCACTTTTACTCATTGTTGCTCTATGTTGCATTACTGTCCGTCCACCCACCCCCTTCCTCTTACACTAGCCTATATGCTTTTCCACAATGGTTAACCAACCTGCGCCCTTCCTGTTGCTTTCCCCCCAGCGACCCTGTTACTTTCATCACCTCCCTCACTCCTGTCGCTGTCGCTTTTGCGCCCCTTCCAGCCCTAGCCCCTTGTAGAATCTCCGTTCCCTCCCCACCCTCTGCCGAGTTTCTCGCATCTGTACTTACAAAGAACAAAAAGATGTTGTCATTTTGTAGGCGTGTGCACGCATCGGTACACGCGCCTACAGAATGGCGCAGGGAAGTAGTCAAAGGCTGTTGTGTTTTTTAAAACGTTTGCTACACTGCAGAGCATTGCAGTTGCTGTGCTGTGTGGCTAAAACCCCTGGCAAAGCCAAAAGGTCTCAAAGGCGAGGCCTATTGAGTTTGACAATGTTTGTTTATATAAGGACCCCAAATGAAAGACCAGATACAAACATTTCAATTTTCAGGATCTCGTCCCAAAGAGAAAAGAAATTATGTAAAAACGACATACAAATACTCGGGCGGTAAAAGGGTCTACGGTGCTGACCGATAAAGTAGGGAAGATCAGCGAAAGAAAAAAGCAAGTTTTTCTTTGAAAGGAACCTTCTCTCCTAGAGACGATTTAAAACCTCATGAAGGCAACTATTGATTCGAGGCCCTGAGGGATTGCTGCAGCAGCCCACACACACCCACGGAAATCTGCCGACCACACTGAAATGACGATTGGACACAAACACACCCCTCTCCCATCCACTCCCCTGAACAAGAAAATATCTGCTGCTCGACAGTGAGGAGTACACCAGGCAGACACTAAAGAATCCGCTGCTCGTACACGGGGCAGGCCCCGATGAACCCTTGAGGCCTCAAAATAGCACCTCATCTCTGTCCCCATCTTTTGGGGAGAAGCAATAAAGACGCATTATTCACCTGCTGCTGCGCTCCACCTCATAGAAAACACCTTGCAGAGACAGCAAGTAAGTTAAGGGAGAGTGGAGAACGGCAAGGGCCAGTTGTCTGGCTGAGGTCTGCCGGGTGATTAGCATAAGAATCTCCAACGCCCCCTCCCTCCACTTGAGAGGGGGAGTCAAGTTATCAGGCCTGCCGCTTCCTGGGGGGGATCCCATTACTGCCTCCACTTAATCCTCATTAATAGCTTCTGTACACAGCCAAACAAACAAAGGCAGGGATCAGGAGGGGAGAGAAGGCATGGCTCTTTCTCTTTTTTGTTTTCAATTGGATCCCGTGCATGGGGAAGAGAGGGCCGAGCCCAGCTGAGGAATGTGATGATCTCAACAGGCCTTTTCCAGAGAGAGATCTGCGCGGCAGAAAGAGCCAGGCCAGGGGGACATTTCATGACAAGCCGGTTCCTATGAACGGGCGCCTGGGCAGAGTCTCTCGGGCGCCTCGCCTCGACACCAGGAGAGTTGTAACCCACGGGGCATCCTGCCGAAACGTTCACCGCCTCTGCCTGCCATGTTAAAACCTGATGTTCTTCATCCCCCAACAAAAAAAAAACGAGCAACCGTCTGGCACAAAAAATAATAAAGACCAAAACAAATAAATTGTCATGCACGCCAAAAACTGCTAGAAAGGCTCCTCACAGCACTCCAACTATGCTTTTCTATTTGTCCTATCGAACACAGCCCCCCCCCCCCTTTGACGCTGCTCCAACACTGCATATATAGAGTGCAAGAATTTTTACTGTTGATTTGATCAGGTGTCCAAATCCATCGCCTCGGAGGCGTGCACTGTTAATTGAAGTAGGCTTGCTTCAGCTTTTGACTTCACGGTGCAGAGGCAGGTATGTACACACCCTAGATCACCAGGCTTGCGGCCTGGATTCGCCTTAGTGCTGATCGAGAGGATTAACGATTTGGCACAGCATAGGTTGAGCCAATCTGGGAGGATCCATGTTTGATGGCTGGCAGCTAGACATCATGGGTATGCGAAAGTCCAATTGGTCGCACACTGCTCTACCTACCAGCGTGTCACCCCAAAGAATTGTGGTCCCTGAAGTCAGCGTCGGCGGGTACGCCTATGCCCGAGTCATGAGTGCAAGTAAGTGTAGCGTTAGCCATCCCTGGACACGTGTTTCGAGGTAGTTGCCTCTCGTCAGCAGGGAGTAGGTGAGTGTGTAGGGTTGCTGTGTAGGCTGCTAAAATAAGTGTTCTCAGGTAAAGTACCTCTCGTAGCACGCAGGTGCGTAACCATGAGCTCGTCAGCTCCACCGGCTCAAGGAGCCTGAATATTAACAAAAGTCCAATTGGTCGCACACTGCTCTACCTACCAGCGTGTCGCCCCAAAGAATTGTGGTCCCTGAAGTCAGCGTCGGTGGGTACGCCTATGCCCGAGTCATGAGTGCAAGTAAAGGTAGCGTTAGCCACCCCTGGACACGTGTTTCGAGGTAGTTGCCTCTCGTCAGCAGGGAGTAGGCGAGTGTGTAGGGTTGCTGTGTAGGCTGCTAAAATAAGTGTTCTCACACTCACCTACTCCCTGCTGACGAGAGGCAACTACCTCGAAACACGTGTCCAGGGATGGCTAATGCGACATTTACTTTCTTCAAATACTTTTGGCACAGGCGTAATCGCCGTCGCCACTACATGGACCACAGTTCCTTGGGGTAATATGCTGGTAGGACGAGCAGAGTGCGGCCAATTGAATATCATGGGTATGCTAGTTTTGAACTGACTTCCAGACATTGATAGAAACGGAGGAGCAGAGCCTTGTGATTGTTGCAAGTTGTGATGGCTGGCCTACGTATGGAGCAGCTGCAACAGAACATGCATATGCCATATACGGATGGATAGACCCTCAGGCGAGGGACGCTTCCCAGCCCTTCACCCACCCAGCATGGTGGGTGAAACCCAGGACAAAGACCACTGAACCGTAGTTGTTCCTTCCTCAACAAATACACAGGCCATGGCTCACCAATGTTGGGCATTTAATTGCAAACAAAACAAATCCATTTTGTCATTCCATTTAAAACTTTATATATACATACCTCAATTATTAGAACAGAAATTAAACATCAAATCACCTAACCAACAGATTCCCTTGAGTCATGGTGGACTAATGGCCCTTCAACATAAGCTAATTTGCTTGATGCCCCAACTGATAATCCTGAGACACCGGTTGCATTTCCCACAGAACTAACTCACTTGCTACCCACTACAAAGGAAGACCGGGCCAACTTGTAAGCTATGCCCCTAAAGTACATGACATACCCAACCTTAGAGAAGGATCTCCCCAGCACCCTTTCAGAGAGGAGTCTGGGTAACAGGGCTATTACTTGGTCCCAATGCGCAAGCACCATCTCACCCACTTTCTAAAGACAGTGGTATGGAATACTCTTGAAGGGCCAGGGACAGACGCGGTAGCTTCCATCCCCAAACCCTGATAACCACAGTACCACTGCTTAAATTTAGATCCAAGCTAAATCCACAATTCAGCCGACTTTTGAATGTCTGATTCCAAGGTTTCTACCTGCTTTTTGGCCAAATAGGAGCATGCACTGCCACAAGCTCGGTGGTCAAATGACCTTCTGCTCCCCCTCCCAATTGCAAGGCCTTCCTTCAAACTGGAGAAACTTGCTGCATACCACAGACTTTTAGGGAATTCACAAATGATCACTTACCTTGGGGTGCATGAGGTAGTTGGACTAGTATACCCTATCTTTGTGAAAATACTGATCGCCATTTAGGAGGGGTGTGTGAAATGCGCATAATTTGCTTATGCGTAGTTACACAAAATTTAAGAAAAATTACATAGTCACAAGAAAATGGAAATTCTTCATTTAGCATGAAAAACACACGTCAATGTTAGATGAAAAGACATGTTGGTGCCAACACTAGCCACATACATTCTGGTTATTTATTGTGTTCATGTCCACTTGCTACAAATTCACAGCGAGCTGTGGGGTTATTATGTAATGGGGCACAATTTAGGACTTTTCGCCTAACAAAATTCTCAAACACTATGTGGATTACACTGGTGGAGTTTAAATTTCGCCCCAGTCTACTTTTAAGCAGCAATGAGGTCCACCTTTAGTATGAATGATAAAAAGGAACCTCCTTAAGTGACTGTTTAGGTGAATAGCTGATTCACTGAGCTTTCTGGAGGAGTAGCTCGCTTTCTATGCTGCAGAGGTACGATGTGTGAACCTTCAACAATAGCACCTGGAAAGGTCTTTGCCACCCAAGAAATCTCAGTAATGATAAGTTCAAATACATCCCTTCTGCTTAAAACTGCCAAGTGATTACCACCAATGAGCCGCAAGATGCCCAGGGCTCCGGGTCTGCGGTCAGCTGCAGGAAGGGCATCCGGCAGTAAGAAAGGGCAACGTCCCAAGCTTTGTCAGCTAAATGCTGGTCACCTAGCACCTGTGCAGCCCATGTCTGAGGATCTTGTAGTTCCCAAGATCCAATCATGGTGGGTGCTGAATTTCGCAGGTTTTCTACACCCCTTTCCCTAGGCTCTCACCATTTTCTTTTTTAAAAGGCAACATTAATTGCCATTGCGTGTCTCCCACCCACTTGCCAAAGGCTGCCATGGTGTGTGCCCCCTTTGGCCATAGTCTATTAAGCAGTGCATTCTTTATATTGGAGAAAGTCAACAATGTCAATGTAAGTCTCCAGGAACCAAGTCCTTTGTTCAGCTTTGCAGACTGCAAGTTCTCTCTCTTCGGGATCAGGAGTAAACACACAATAATTTAATAGCAAACAACTCCGAGATCAAGGTTCGCGATCGAACAGTACTTTAATGGGGATTTTAGGTTTAACTATTGTTAAACCTACAAGGAGTCATCTAAGAACCTTCCGTGGGAGGGTGTGTTCTGAGCTGTGTTGAGTTAAAGGTATTGGTTGCCTTCTTTTGGATAGCTGTTGATAAATGACTATTCCAAGTGAAGAGTTTGAGGGGGCAGATGTAGCAATGGGATGCTTGTTGTAGTTGCCATTGGTTGTTGTTGTGATGAGGTGAAGTTAGGACAAGAAGTTATGCACCTGGTCTGAAACTCAGAGACCACCTCTGCCCCAGTTAAAGTGCTACTTCTGGAACTTTTGGATAGGCTATCAGTGGGAGCTCACCCCAAAAACTGCAAACCTACCAATGGGGATGAAGGTTTGTTTCCACATTAGTTCCAACACTGCTCCGATGCAAAAAAGACGCCGCTAAGTAAACAAGATAGGCTAGCTTACTTGTAGATGATGCAGCAGACAAGGGAATACAGGCCGATTTGTCCCTTTCCACCAGTAAACGTCCAAGAAGGGGTCTCGCATTGTCTTCCTACTGCCAACACATACTATTTCTCATCCATATGTTCAAAGACATTGATCCTCACAAGTAATAGCTCCTTATGTGTGTCAAGGAAACCTCACGCCTTCATGAACAAAATAGTATTTTTTAATTAAGATTAGATTGAGGGCTCTGTACAGAGGTTGCCATACAAACACATGATATCTCCGGTCTCAATCGTGACATATTGATAGGACGTGATGTCTGTGCTTCAGAGGATTGTTGTGCAAATACAAGGCACGGTCTCTGTCCAAGGAACTTGTCATACTAATAAAATAAAAGGAGAGGTTTCTCACCCAAAGACTCGTCGTTCTTTGATTGTTTCAGGGTATTGGCCATTTGTCTCTTGCAAATAATGTAACTCCCGCCCACCACCTCCACCCACACGATGTGTAGGACATCTGATCAGTTCCCTGAAGTTGGCGCTCAGTCACGCCTACCTCACGGGTTTCTTAGAAGAGAAGTACCCGGTCTTGCCACAGCCGTGAGTGAGGTCACCCTCCACCAGCTCATTTCCTTCCGATGCACGAGTACCCAAACTTGTCGCAAATGGGCCGCCTGCCGGCGTTCAAGGCGAGGCCCCTCTCTACCCCTTAGCTAACAGCAGAGCCTCCTTGGCCAATCTGTGAATGTGACTGAATCCAGATGGTACAGGGCAGGGGAAGGTTTGAGAAAAACATGCTACCTGGGCAACAGCATCAGTAAATACTGCATCGGTAAATCCGAGATCCTAGTTTACAGGAAATACACATTCAGAAGTTTAAGTTCTTGGTCAGCCACTCACATATTGTTCTATCTTAGATTTGTCAACAAAAGCCTCGGCCTCAAGATACAGAGGGAAGAGTCCTTACTATAACCCATGTGCGAATTATGCGAATGTGTGTGTTTGAGACAAATATTTTGATATGCAAGAGGCGGAGGTTCAAGTGCAGCAGTGTCCATCGTACTTGAGAAGCACATAATGCGTTTATGAGAGAGAAAGGGTAGAGAGCGAGGTGGCACTGGTACTAGTCATACTAGTAGAAATCTGGGACACAGGTTGACACTCGAGGGTTGACAGGAAGCGCGGTTGTTATAGGGCGAGCTGTACAGGGGAAGAAGGTTTAGGTAGGTCGGACAGGCCTATGGGGCAATCAGGAAGTGCCCGATGGGCTGGTATGACAGATCAGTGTGAGACCAGGTTTTTTTGACTGTTTGAGGGCCGGTTTTATGACCCTCAACCCGGACAGTTCTTACTGTTGACTATCCTGATATTACCACACACATTGCTGGCAGCAAACACGTGAAGTTTCCCATACCTTGCAAAATACCCGGCATCGTGTATTTACAAGCTCAAAAGCTGCACATTGCTGGCAGCAAACACGTGAAGTTTCCCATACCTTGCAAAATACCCGGCATCGTGTATTTACAAGCTCAAAAGCTGCACAATTTGCAAATGTGGGCCACTTTTTTTCTTTTTAAAGATATTTGGTTCGTCAATGGGCACTTTTATTTTGGCCTATTGTTTGTCCCTGTCCGACTCCTGGAAGTAAGGGAGTGGTCTTTTAGAAGAGATTAGGTTGGAGGGGTTTCATATGGAAACATGCAGATTTGTAGGTGAAGCCTTTGGGGTGTGGTGAGGTTATTGAGGGGGTATTCGAGGCAGCACACCTGAGGGTGTACTGTGTATGCTACTAAACAGTTCTAAATTAATATGGTGTTTGGTGCAGGTTTGGAACCCCTCAGATAATTTTGTTGGTGGCGATATTTTACAACTTTCTGGTGGGCACTGGCGTTCTCATGAACTACTGCAGTAGATTATGGAATTAAAATGGAACCCGCCACTGCAGGGCTGGACATGGCTTAACTAATGGAGTCCATCGAGCAATCTCAGAGGGCATGGTTCTCTCCCATGAAGGTGAACAGACCTTGCCTGAGCCACAGCCTGAGTGATAGACAGCTGTATGGCATCAAAGCCTTCACACTGGGAGGTAGGGTGCATCAGTCAGCCTGCAGCCACAAGCATGTGTTTGGCTCAATAAACCCACTGGCCAGACACGAGCATTAGCTAGGGATGTTAATGGATCCAGGTCTCGATCACAGTGTGCACATTAGTATAGCTCAGGTGTCGCCCAGAAACAATGCATCATGGGACAACATAAAAGCCTCTGAAGAAGTGGTAAGGCCTTGGACTTGTTTTCCACGACGGAAGGAAGGGTAAGGAGCATTTCAGCTAAGGCCTTTGTTGTTGAGGGAGTGGGTGTACGGCAGAGTCTGGGTCATTCCCCCCTGCCCTTGAAAAAGTTCTCAGGAGGGTGACAGCTTGTCCCCTTTCATCTTTTATCAGCCTCCTCTCTTCACAAGGCCCGGAGACCTCCAGAGGGTTCCACCAAGGATACCCTTTTTTCACAACTTTACCGTCGTAAAAAAAAGAGAGGCAGGAGGCCCCAGCCCCTAGCAACTCGGGCCCAGCAGGAGAAACCGGAGAGACTCCAAACTTTGTGGTCGATTTTCCAGCTAAATTGCTAAACCGGAGGAAATTCCAGGGCCCCGCTCAGCTTCAAACAACTGTTTATAACATGTAATAAAAAGTTTTACGGCCAGAGCCCTTCCCACCCATTTGTTCCCCCTTGGCTACATTCCAGGCATTTTGTGAGGGGAAGTTGCCACCAATATAACAGCGAACACCACTTTTTGCACCCCCAGGCTACAGGCCCAGGAATGGTGGTCATTACACTTTATGGGCCACAGAGATCTATTCATGTGGTGCGAGCAGCCTTCATGGGCCCAGTGTGTGTACAGGGGGCAGTCAAGTGCACAGAAGGGATGAGAGCCCAGGACCTTGGTGTAGAAAAGAAGCAAAGGTCCCGGGCCGACTGTGGCACACAACTTTTAGGCTTCGGACTACATACGTCCAAACTACCACTGCTGAGAACGGGAACTCCAAAAAGGCATAACCCGAGACAAAAGTAAGGCGTCCGGAGAAGAACAACAAAATAAGAGAAAGCCGGCGATGGGCCTCAGTGGAGAAGTCATTGACTGTTCAAGTTGGGGAGTAAAGCTCTAATCCGGCGTCCATCCATGTAAATTACTTGCGTGATCCTGGGCAGATCACCCTTTACCATTGCCTAGGCCCCCTTGCTTTTAACAACCGGCATTAAACGCTTGTGTGAGACATGGTACTGTTACACAGCAAAGGAGGATAGAGTCCATGCACCAAAAAATGGGAGGGGGGGGGGGGGGGGTTGACAGCGGGAAAAGCATGGACAGAAGGGACCGAGATCACAACTTAGAAGGGCAGGCTCGACCACTTTCTTTCTCACTTGGGAAACTGAAGCAGGAAAGGCGGTAAAGAGCAGGAAGAGGCGGAGGGGCAGCAGAGATGACAAACCCTTCGCTTGTGTTTTGAATGCCCTGCCCATGGCACCCTGGCTTTCCTCTCTGTCAGCCCAGGACAGGAATGCCCCGCCTCTCACCATAAACTGAGACTTGGGGAGATCAGAATTGTTTGGGGGCTCAGCAGCACCCCCAACCCCCCGGAATCTGAGTATTTTCTTCCAGGTCCACGAACTCCTCGGGTGCTTTGCATTTCTGAAAGAAGGGGCGGGGGCATAATTCGGTTCAAGATCAGGTGCTGTCTGTACTGCAGCAAAGAGACGAGGGAAGTGGACGAACACTTTGTCTGGTGGGCAGATGTCCTGCCCTTCATCTCACTGGTGGTGTGCCACGAACCATCATGTACCTACCTGGACGGAAGTGCCTGGTGGCACGTCCCTGGGGGCCAGGAATTTAACCGTACTCCTTATATATGGTCTTAAATTCCAGCCACATTCTACCGGGACCATCCGTGTGTTCTTTTGCAAAACAGCTACCGAATTACACTGTGCTGTTGAAGGGACATTTCCTTGAGCCAGACTGTAGGGATGGTACAGAACAGCAGTTCAGAATTCAAACAATTTCCTTTCTCCTAAGATAGAGAGCAGAGTGCTGGGGATTGAGGTGTTTGATTCCCACTTGTGATTCTGGGAATGCGTGATTCCATGTGTCTTGACCCCTTTTCCTATCCTATTGCACATACAGCTCATATAAGCACTGGCAATAAAGTTGCGCCTTCACACTATGCCAGATGCAAGTCTGCAGGCATTGTAACTAAATATGATGCAGCGCTGCATAATTCATGTTGTTGGCCAGGGTCCCCTTTCTCCAACACTCACACCACCGAGTAGCAAAGGCACACAAAACAGCTTCACAGCAGAGGTGCCCCTCTTCCCCAGAACCGAGACTCCTTCCCTGCAGTGCCTCCTTTCAAATGCTGCATCCCCTCGGTTCTGTTCTGGGTCAAATCTCCATGTTAATAGCCATCGATCCCTGCAAGCAAGCAGGCAGAGAAAGAAAAACGCAGAAAACTTTGCATATCTCCTCCCCCAGGCCAGAACAATCACTAACCGAAAAAAAACCACAGCTTCTAAGTAAGAGTGTCGAAGTACACTCACTGCCCCCAATTGGCAACACTGTGAAACCCGCATACTAAGGCAGTGCAGTGCCTGTCTTCAGCAGAGGTACTGGGGCACAATTAAGATGTAAACAATAAGTCACCGACTCCAAGTAGGCCTGGCAGACACACAGTTCGTAGCAGAACGAGAGCAAGGGATGGGAATGCACGGACAGCAGAAAGGGTTAAATCAAAACAATACCATTCAACATGTATCAGGATGCACCAGCGAAATCAAAGCTGGCGACCGAGCAGTGAAGTACTAGGGCTGGCTAGATAGTCCTAGTAATGAGAATTAATCGGTTTTAATGGACATTTGTCTCCTACACCAAGGTAGCAGTGTCTATGGGGTGCTAATGTTGTCGTTATGTCCAATATCATTTTGCCAGTCCATTAATACAAGATCACATTACTACCGACACAAAAATATTGATTGAACTTAAATGTAAACAAACCTCTTTGGCGAAGGAAGATGTGCAAAAACATTTCTCTACACAATTTCTAAGCCCCTCTTATCCCCCTTCATTCAAAGTGAGCGAGGGGTACACATCAGTGGTTAAAGGCACTACTTATAAACGTGCATGGGTCAAGTGACAAGAGCACACTGTGTTAGATAGAGCCAGACCACACCTCTCGCCCAACTACAGTACAACACCCCAGCTCATGCCTCCAGCTTCGCAGATGGAGTTATCCCAGTTCAAATCCTTCGCCGCGGGTTAGAGGGGCGACAAGAGCGCAGTCCATGACCCCACCATACCTAGGGAGTAGCCCGAACCCATATCTTGTCACCAGAGAGCAGCAGGGGGGCAATACTACAGCTTATGTCTCCAGTGTCCCAAAGAGTCAGTAGTAGGCCAGATCGGCCAATATGGGGTGGAAGGGGCATCGTCCCGGAACATGACTTCCTCTCCCAAATGAAGTATCCCCAGTCCTTTTATGCTACCCTAGGGGGGAGGGGGGGCTTGCCCCTCCCTCCGATTCAGTATCCAGAAGAGATATATCCAAGTCCATATCTGTTACCTGGTAGGGGGCGTAGTGTTCGTCGCCAATACACATTGAACTGTGTTCCATCCCTGCACCGAAGGGTGCCAGTCTCGAGTCCCCAGAAGTAACTCGGGGCAGAGGGGTGTTAATGCCTACCCACATCTCACAAGTGGCATTAGCAGACCTCATCTTCTGCCACCCAATGATATCTCTATGGCCACACTCTCTCAGGGAGCCACGCTCCACAAACATCCGCCCGCCCGACACCCTCAGCAGAAAACACAACCCAAACCCCGGTGCCACTTACACTGCAGGCTCGCGGGCTGCGGCCATCCGAAGGGGTCTAGGCCGCCGAAGCAGGGGCTGAGCCGGGCCTTGCGCAGCATGCAGGCGCCCGGGTTGGTGACATCGTAGAGCGGGTGCGGCGCCAGCATGAAGGCCTCCATGCAGTCGTACATGGTGAGGCTGTGGATGGGCTCTCTCGGGGCGTCGGTTAACCGGCTTCCGCTCTCGTTTCCCCGGTTCTTTTATCAGTCGCCCACCTCCTCCTGCTGTCCCTCTGTTTAGCTCTGAAGATTACCTTTGTAAGAGTCACAACCCGCGGTCCCGGGGTGTGGTCTAAGCCTGGAAAGGGGAGGGTAGGGGCTGATTCCAAACAGACTGCGGGTATGCAAGGGGCTGACCAGAAACTGTAGGCCGTCCCTCCACAAACACCTGGGCGGAGCTTAGGACTGGCCGTCGCCCTGCCCCCTGTGCCTGGAGGACGCTGACGGAGGCGGCCCAGACCCTCCTTTCATAGGTTGTATGATAACAGAGGCGGGCTGATCACCCCCCACCTTCACTAGGGCCCGGAGAATCTGGTCTAACTCCGCCTCCACATAACCCTGCCTTCCGCCCATTTGGAAAACGAAAATCCAAGACGCTGCTTTACAGTCTCGGGGGGGGGGCACTACCTCTTTCTGCCACAGTCATCCAGGCATTGTCCCTTAGCGGGTGTTGTGCGATCTCTTACCCCAAGCAACACCCTGCCAGGGCTGGGATATTGGAATCTGTGGTGCAGCTCTTAGGGGGCTGGCCTCCACTTCCTTCCAATCTCAGCTGGCCATCAGAGTTGGGCCGCGCCCGCCCCCACTCCACCCTGCCCCCTTCCGCAGGCAGCGTTGAGTGAGTGAGGCCTTCTCTCCAGCACACTCCAGTCTGAACTCTCCAGGAACCCCCTATGGGTACGGTAACCTCCATCTGACCCAGCTCCATGTCAGTCCTTCCTTCATTCCCTCAAACACAATTTTCCGAAGGCTATGATACAATTAGGAGAGTCTCTCCCTGCCTCCACCCTTAACTCTCGTTCTCTTACGATCTCTCTTTATGTGTTGAAACGTCTCGTTTCTAGCAGCTCCGTCTTTTTCTGCCTTATCCATTAGACTAACCCTCTGCTATTTTTTCCTGCTTGCAGCCTCTCGCTACCCTGTTCAGCCTCTCCTTTGCACCAGCATCTTCCTTTCTGTAACATCTCACTTGCTTTCTCTCCATCTTCAGCCTCTTTTTCTGTTTCTCGGACCTGTTCAGATGCTCGGGTTCACCTCTTGCTTGCCATTTTTATTCCCTTCTCCTACTTCCCATGTCTGCTTGTAGGTCTTATTTTTGACCAGCTTCTCTCTCTCTCTCTACTTGCACCCTATCTCTTACACAGTTTAAAATTCTCTTTTATTTGCCTTCTCTTGTCCTGACTTGAGTCTGCATTGCCTGTCGTCTCTCCATCTCTTTCCTTACCACTAGTATCAATGCATGCATCCCCCTTAGTCTAGTCCCCCCGTCTGTCTACTAGTCTCCACCCTCTGCGTTATTTTTTTTATAGGCTCCTTTCTCCATTTCATTGTCTTCTTTGCCCTCAGCCCGTTCCACCACCCTGACTATTCTCTGTCCACCCTCTCTTTCTCCTGTTTTAATTTTTCCACCGTCTTTCTCATTGTTTCCCCATAACTCTAGTCCTTTACATTTTGACTGCTTCCTGTTTCCACTCTAACTTTAAATGTATCTATGTAACGTGAGTAGCACAAACCAAACTAGTAAAGAACAGGCTGCTGTACTTAGAGGTTACAAGGCTGATTCAAGACTGTGGTGGCATGGAAGGAGATATGGATGAAATCTCTTGGGGTAGATGTAGATGAATTTCCTCATCTTTGGTGAATAAATGAGCTTCCAGTTCCGTTCAAGAGTGGGGAAGTGAAAGAGTACTCTTTATCTGTGGTGGGATATTGTTCCAGATACTGGGTATGAAGCTTGAGAAGGCTTTTCTTCTGGTCCTTTGCCCTTTTTGGCTTGTTGTTTGGTGGATGGTGATCAGAATGACCCAGTACTATTGTGGAGTGGAATTTGAGGGGCTGTGTGTAAATACCAGGTTTGAAATGTTGTCCTACGTTCAATGATCTATTTTCTAGTGTTCACAGCGGTGGAGTAGGCCAAGAAAGGCAACTTTCACACTCCTGTTGGAGGAATATCTTTGGAGGCAGATGTCCCCTGACAAAGATATCGTTTGATCTGTTTATGGATGACTTGCTCAAGTGGTTTGTAATTTCATTGATGAAGGTTTTACTGGATTTTGTCGATGTGCAGTTGAAGTGGCAGTGGGCTGGCTGGAGACAGAGGAAGAGACTAGCAGGGGAAGAGGTCAGTGGAATTTAATGGTAGTGGATATTGCGGAGTTCATGGCCAGGAGGACTTGTAGGTGACTATGGTGTCCTTTTCTCTAGCCTTCACTTTTTATTCCTTTTTCGATCATAACCTATTATTTTCTTTGGCTGTTTCTCTATCTATTTCCCCTCAGTCGTTTCCCTTCTTTCTAATCTCTACAGCCTCTCTAGCTCCTTTCTTCACTCTCTCATGCTCTCTAACTGCGTCAACACCCTTTATTTCTTTCTGTAGCCTCTCCCTTTTTGTTTCCTCCAGTCTCCCTCTTGCTATGATTCTCTTCCGCAGTCTGTCCATTTCTTTTTTCAATATCTTCTTCTTAAAGAGTCCCTGCCACCAGCCTCTCTTCCATTTACCTTCTAGCCTTTCCCTCGTGACAGATTTCTTAATACACATCTTACTTGGTCTCCAGTAATACGAATCAGAGGTTGTACTAGTATTGAGTTAACACAAGAATTGAAAAGACTATAGAGATCTCTCAGGATTTTAATCTATAGGTTACACACTACACTCTCCTCCTCCCCCCAAATCCTAGTTATCTTTCCATCATCTTCACCCCAGCCTCACCCGTCCCCACTCTTAATATCTTCTCTATACAGCTTTGTCTATATAGCCTGCTTGGCTCCATATATTTGGTTTTTCTGTGTTCTTTCCCGCTTCTTCCTTTCTGTGTCATTCGTTTTAGGCGCCTCTTGCTCTTTTCTTCATCACCTGGCCTAATTAAAGTTCCCTTGGGAATTATTTTCTTTGCCCTTTAAGTTCCTCGCTGTCTCACACTGTTCCTTTCAAGTAAAGAGTTAGTGTTTTCATTTATGAAACACTGGTCACAAACAAGTACATAAAGACTTCAAGAAAGCAGGGCTTTAAATCCAATGTTCTGCCACTGCTGTGCGATTTTGGATGCTGTTTACACCTATTGAAAGATAACCACCTCAATTAATGCACCATCAAAAACTCCCAGTCTATGGAGGATGATCAAGTAGGCTCGCGGTCCTGCCAGGGGCAACCAATTGAGAGTTTCAATGATAGACGGGATCACCACAGTTCATTGTAGATCAGGGGCAGTATTACGGATGGTGCCCCGGGGGCACAATGGGCGTTTGCGCCCCTGGGCTCTTTGGTATAATAGAAGGGGACGCACATGCTTGTGCCTCCCCTTCTATAATACCGATTGCACTGGCGCACTTAAAGCACCAGCGCTTTCAACAGAGGATGTTCCCTCATTTGCATAGGGGCGTGCCCTATTAAAATGAGGGGATTCTTTTGACTCTGCGTCCGTGCAATATCACAGATGCGGGCGCAGAGTCAAAGAAGCCCTCAGGAGGCACAAAGACAGAGCGCCATTTAAAAGGTGGCGCACTGTCAATGCGCCTCCTGACAGCAGCCCTCTGCAAGGGGTAAAGGGGGTCCCATGGATCTCCCCAGACATCCGCTTGCAGGCGGGTGCAGTCACTGACTGCACCCGCCTGCAAGGGGATCTCTAAACCCCTTTGAAAGTGCAGGCGGGTGCCGCCTCCCCTGTGAAAAGCTCTGTGTTTTCACATGAACGCGCTGCCTCCATGCAGTGCGAGTTCACAGCTGCCCTGGGGGCAGCGCATACACCATAATGGGGCGAAAACAGTGATAATGTGTAATACTGCCCCAAGACCCAGTTTGATCCTATCTAGGCTGAGAATGTTGTCCCTCAACAAAAGGGGGAGTTAGAGCCTTGGTTGGCTATCACTGCTTTTCTTGCTTCGTCCACAGAGGAGAGAAGGCAGAAGTAAGGCTTGTGGTCAACATTGGTATGCCCCTCCAACCAGGACGCATACTCCCTCTTCATGTAAGCGTGTATTTTGATTCAAAACCCCTCAGAGGTTATCACCATTCCTTCCAATGGAATCATGTTCCATCTTTTAAAGGAGAGGCTGATACTAGGCTCTGGAAGTAAAAAGTCTACCATAACCCCCTGTCTTGACAGGCTCAGTATATCCTTACCCAGGCCACAGCATTATTAGCAGAGGTGTTGTAGTGGCCTGCTTTGCACCCTATCAGTTCTAGTGCCTATATAAACATCCATACATGCAAATCAAGTGCTGATCTTCAGTAACTTTTCGCAGGTTGTGCATTTCATCTTCAAATATAGCCAAAGAGTGCAGCATGCGCTGTAACGTGGCCGTAATACTAGTGAAGAAAATAGGAGAAAAGAGAGACCCTTAAGGGACACCACAGGAAAATGGGAATGGGTTAAAAGTGACTGGAGAGAGAGGGGCTGCTGCAGACTGATCATGCAGGAAATACTAAAGTCAACTAGGGACAGGATCCTCGTACAGTCAAAGAACATCTGATGGACGACGCTGTTGAATATGGCTGAGAAATCCAGAGGGTGAGTAGTATCATCAGCTGCCTAACTGATATCCATCAGTAAAGCCAGCATGAATTTTCTGCCCTACCGTTCTAAATCCCATCTAGAAAAGGTCCAGTAAAACTAGAGACCAAGGCGCCTTGTATCCTCAAAACTGGCAAAGTAAATGGGCATTGCCTTTGGTCCTACGTCTCTCTGTTTATGTCTTCTATTTCCTTTAATTTTTGAAAGCACAATGTTTGGTGTTCATTTGTCACTTTTCTTTGTCATTCTTTTTATTTCTGGGCCTCTGGATTTGGTACTTGTCTTTTCGCTACTTTTATATGAGCCTGCTCTTTAGGTCTCGGCTAGCGAAGGCTGCGCTTGCGCAGTCTCGCTTGGCGAGATTTAATGTTTTCTAGTATGGGGCTTGAACCCGCCCCTCCATTGGCTGGCTTCCTAAACGGAGGCCAGCCATTGGAGGAGAGGAGCGTCTGTCCATTTAAGCCCCGTCTTTTTCGGATTCGGGGGCGTGTTTTTTAGTTCCTTTCTATCTGGTGGAATGTAAACATTCCAGCCAATGGGAAGAGGAGAGAAAGAAAAACACGCCCCCGAATCCGAGAATGACGCCGCGTTTCTCCGAGGCATTTCTGCTTGACCTCGGAGAAAGATGGTGGTGTTCATGGCGTCATCCCCGTCCACACGGCCCGGCTGGTGCTCATCCCCTCTCCCTGCTCTCGGCTCCCTCGGTGCTCCTGTGTCCGGCTGCTGCTCTGGTCTCCTCCCCCTGTCCTCTCCGGCTGGCACTGACACTTTTGGTAATGTGCTTCCGTGTGCCATGTGAAATCTTAACGGCTACAGTCCATTAATGCCCCTAAGCTTAGGCGCACTGACTTGACTTGCGTGTTTATCTGCCGCTTATATCTTTCACTTATTTATGTGGTGACACGTCTGGCTGTATCTTTGCGCGCTCCGTTTGAAATTATGGGGCTATGGTCAGTTATTTTCCTTTTTGCGCTGCGGCACACTTCTTTGATGTTGTTTGTTAGTTTGACTCTTGATTCTCGTAATAGTTTAGGGCTAAAGTCAATTAAATTACTCTTCGAGCTGGGGCATACTTGCCTGACTCTGTTTTCAGTCTGCCGCTTGTCATAGGGAACCCCCGTGTTTGCTTATTTGTGGCACATTCCGGATCGTTTCAAAACAAACAGCACCACAAGGCCGCAGAAATGGCGCCCGGCTCCCCGGGGAAGGGAGCGAGCCCACAGCACAGCCAGTGTGGGGCATTTTACCTTGCAAGAATCCCAACACTGATGCAACCAACAGGAGATGGAAGCAGCCGTGGTTTACACAACCCCATCCAGCTTCGTGCAACCATCTTACAGCGCTGCATCGAGATTTATGGCCGCATAAAATATTAAGATGCCTATTTAATTCCAAGGATAGAAAACAGACGTAGCTCGCTGTAATGTGCACTGATTTAATGTAGGTGTTATTGCTGGCAATTGCATTTTATGCAAAATTACCGTTCAGACAAGATGAAATGCCAGCACAGGCTTACTAATGATAAGGTATTTGGAAGTGGGGGGGGGGGGGGGGGACTACTTAATCTTTCCAAAAGACACAGGTGTTGATATTGTCTACATATTCTATTGAACTAAGCAAGAATTCAAAGAATGGGGGTATGATGCCTCAGGACTTACGAGATGATCAGAGTTGTAGCTTCAGGGGGACACCGCTGTGGGCCCTTCTAACCTTCCCAGTGTATCCAAGCCACAATTACCCAGTCTGCAAAGTCCATACCTGATAATTCAGGCCCGGGGGCACCACCTTGACCCTTTGAGCAGAGCTGAGGGGGCTGCAGGCAAATGCCGCTTAACTACAGCATGAGTCTATCAGCAAACGCTACTCCTCACCTACTTCAGCCGGCCTCGTATCAACCCACACTGCAAATGCAACCACTCCTATTTTACCACTTGCTTCAGCCAGAGGTAAATGGGTGCAGATTTGAGCACTTTATTTCCCCCTAAAAAGGGAGACAATTGTGAATCTGGACCCTGTATCCCCAGATTCACATTCTATTCATTGTTCCTCATCCTCGGGAAATAACTTGTAATCCTCAGATTTAGATTCAGTAATACCGTCAGAGATTCCGGCCCGTTGTACCACTATACAAATGTTATTTCGAAGTCGGCTGCTCAACCCCCAGATAGTTTAATGACATCCAGTAGCGGCTGTTGTCACAGCAGAGTGTAAGGGCAGGGATCAATGACGAAAATACATAACAATTGTTTGTCCGGCCTGCAATCAATCGAATCATCATAGGCAGTGGGTACTGGGCGGGAGGGCCGGGCCCAGGATTAAAACAAAGCAAAAGGTATAGGGCCGGCCCGGTTCTAATCTGCGCAGTGGATGTTTGTGAAATGTCAGGTGGCTTGAGTTGCCCTGGCACCATCGCGGGGCGGATGCAGGCAATAAATCAAAAATGTTAATCATGATGATTGTCACCGTCAGAGACCGTGAGAATCATCATGATTACAATTTTTGATTTGGTGCACACAGCGCAACGGCCGTCACTACTGCCTGCTGTTAAAAACGCTGGCTTTCTCCCTTTTGTTAACTTTTTCCTCCTAGAATATCAGCATCAATGGCAACACACAGTTCTCCCGGTTTTGATCCCAGAAACTCCCTCCTGGGGGTGAGAATCTGCTTTTGGAAGGTAGGTTGATAGTGTTCCTACACTGCCTCAATCTTGCCGAACATGAGCCGCTCGCTCTGTGCCCTAATACTTGGAAAGGGAATGCATCTGTTCTGTATGTGTGAGGCCTATTTTGCGCTGGGGTGGGCATCAAATAACAGCAAGAGACAGTAAAATGTTTTTTTTCTTTGCATGGGGAATGCTCCAGGGTCAAAACAGAATTTTACCTGTGGAGGTAAAGAATGTATTCTGCTAGAATATCGATGACAGATTATCGTGCAGCCTCATTGTTGGAGGGAGGACCACCGGGTAGTCGGAGGGACTATTCCGGGGCACCTTCCTACCGCAAAGTTATAGCCGAGCGCCGCTGAGAAGCCCCCTCGGGGAGGTCTTTCTCCTAGGATCGTACTAGGCCCAGTAACACCACCACACAGGACTCAATATCAGTTGCGTGACTTGGTTCTTTATCAGCAGTAGTACGTTCAATATTTACAGTGGGATCGAGGGATCCTATAAGAGTCTCAATGTCTGTTAGAGGGATAGGGTAGCGGGACAGTCTTAGTACCAGCCAGGTACGGGAGGGCTCTGCGCCAGACCTTGAGTGCTGGTCTCAGAGCGGCTCGGACGTGGGGAGCCGCGACGGCGTCTGCAGGGCTCGGGTGGCAGTTCCGCTTAGGCTGAGCCGCGACACAGTCAGCGGCGCTCCGGTGGTAGGTCCGCTTCGGTCGAGCCGCGACGAGGTCAGCTGGGCTCTGATGGTAATGTTCAACAAGGTCGGGCCGCGACAGCGTCAGCAGGGCTCCAAAGGTTCGTGAAGGTCTTTAAGCACGGTGGAGCCGCGACGTCGTCAGCAGGGCTCAGAGGGTGGGTTCAAGGTGAGTCTTCTTCCGTAGGGTCAGCCGCGATCCGATCAGCAGGGCTCTTGACTCCAGGATACAACTACTGTCCTGTTGTCGGGTCGCCCCAGATATAGGACTGGAGCCCTTTGATGTCCGGACCCTTGCGCCCGGAGGGGGCGGAGAGGCCGAGTAGGGCGCGGCGAGACGCCCAGCAGGAGAGGCGCCAGGCCCCAGAGAGCTGTGGGGCGATCGCACCTAGGTGTGGAAGGACGGTTGGGGGTCCCATCGATACTGCCCTCCGCCGGGAGTGGGAAGGGTTCCCGTAGTATCCCCCGGGCCAGGGGTTGGCGCCTTGATGTCGGGCCTCGCTGGGACAGAGGCCGGGTGAAGCGGGGTCACGCAGGTGGTCACGTGGAGTGACGTATAATCCAAAATGGAGGAGCCCCGAGGTGCATGGGACCTCGTGCGGCTTAGTGCGGGGAAACAGGACCACGCCACGAGGCCGGCTCCCACACTCATGGACCCATGCACGACAACATATAACATCCATGTGCCTGAACTGCCTGTTCCTTGTCTATCCAAAGCTTCACTGTGCCCCATGCATATGCAACACTATGTGAGCACTCTGTGCTTCTTCTTATATATGGGTTCACTATGCCTTTCTGCATGCACCCGAACACTATGTGTGCCCCACCTGGACCCTCCTATCCGGAGCATCTCCGCAGGCAGCAGCAGTTTGCTCGCTCTCCCTGTACACTGTTCATCTATACTGTATGCAGCACCACTACACCTGCACTCTAACTGCCTGCACCGTCTAGGTGACTGCGCATGTAAATTCACTCCACCTGCATTACCTGCACCTTGCCTATTCTTGTATGTGGGTGTGTGTCTCTGTCTGTGTGTGTGTGTGTGTGTGTGTGTGACTGTGTGTGTGTGTGTGGCTGTGTGTGTGTATGTGGCTGTGTGTGTATGTGGATCTGTGTATGTATGTGTGGCTCTGTGTGTGTGTGTGGCTCTGTGTGTGTGTGTGGCTCTGTGTGTGTGTGTGTGGCTCTGTGTGTGTGTGGGTGGCTGTGTGTGGGTGTGGGTGGCTGTGTGTGGGTGTGGGTGGCTGTGTGTGTGGGTGGCTGTGTGTGTGTGTGTGGGTGGCTCTGTGTGTGTGTGGGTGGCTCTGTGTGGGTGGGTGGCTCTGTGTGTGTGTGGCTCTGTGTGGGTGGCTTTTTTGGTAGGTACCTCTATGCGTGGTGGCTCTGTCTGTGTGTGGGTAACTCTGTGTGTGTGTGTGTAGGTGGCTCTGTGGGTGGCTCTATTTGTGTGTGGGTTGCTCTATGTGAGTGGCTCTGTGTGGGTGGCTGTGTGTGTGGCTAAATAACAATGCCGTTTCTTTAAATGTTTTAAAAACAAAAACATAAACAAAAATAATGTCATGAGCAATGCCAATAGCTCTAACTTTAACAATGCCGAGACCATTGCATTGTAAATGCATGTTTTGTTATTTATGTTACATTTTCTCTTCTTCTTCATCTACTTTAAAAGCTGAAGCACTTCTCTGAGCCTCGCCTTATCTTAACGACCCTGCTCCTGTCAGGTCCTCTTTCTCTCAGGGTTTCTTTGCCTCTACCCCATAATCCCAGTCTGATTCTCCCGCTCCATATCTTTTTCGCTGTTTGCTCTTCCCTTTACATCACATCCTCTGGCCTCTGTTTATCTCAGTGCCGTTTTCCTCTCTCTCTCAGAGCTTATCTTTGGTTCCTCTGCATTTTCCCTGTCCCATGATCTCAGACTCACTTCTCTACCTTTTCCTGGAGTATGATCAGTCACATCAGAACCTTATTGGGGGTATGCAGCAAACGCTGCATGTAATCAAGGTCTTTTCAATTAGAAGTCGTGCTTTGTTTTTTAGAAAGTTAAAAACCTTATTTTCTGGCAGCTCAAATCAGTGGTCACTGACCCCAATTTCCATAACGTATCATCCTTTCTGTGCAGATTTAATCAGTAAATGTGCTTTGTTCTTGTAGCCCAAAAACTGCTGCCTCACACCACGCAGGTAAACAGGCTGTGAATTCCATAAGGAAAAGTATGCTGTTTTGCAAAGGCCGCCCCCAAAGGGGCCTCGAGGGCCGGTGCCATAACAGCCGCGGAGCCCCTGGAAGGATCCAGTTTGGGCTGCTGCGAAGCTCCCAGAAGTGAATGGGGGCTACCCCCCATGCCGAGACTGCGCCAGAGAGGCCCCAAACCGACAGACCAATGGAGAGGGGGGCAGCAGTTTTTTGAACCCCTCCCCCCCCATGGGGAAAAACTGCCTGTCGAGGCGGGAAAGCTATCGAGGGGGGGGGGGGGGGGGGCGGTTAAAAGGCGCCACTCCACACACTACAGCTCAGTATCATCGTGGAGCTGGGGGAGCGGCGCAGCTGGAATTTCATGATTTTTGATTACCTACGAAAGGCAACGATGGCATAAGGACACTGACCCCAACCGGATTACTAGACGGAGGAGACCGGTCCCTCAGCTGAGGATCTGGGCATATAGCTGAGGGCCGCTTGGACTGCTGCAGGGGGACTGTGTTCGATCATCGGCTGGCCCCCCCTTTCCCCACGGCAATCGGTACCTCAAGCTCCGGATCATCTCACGCTGTCTCCCCTGCCAAGTAGAGAACGGCATCAGAATTGAGGTGGTTTCCGGGAGATCGTTAGAGCCGGCGCGGCTACTGGAGGTTCCGGGACCACTCGGTGCAAAGCAGTGTTGTTCAGGATTCCGTGAAGCGGCACAACCTGGAAGAGACACATTAAAGCTGCCGACGCAGGCCACTTGTGCCCACAGCAGGTGGGACGTAGACACCAGCCCTAGGTAACTCACTCCAGCCCCGAGGCACCGCCTTACCTTTCACCCCGTGAGCACGTCATCCTATCCCAGGTAGGTGCCCGGTGCAAAGTCACCGATTGCGCGTGGAGGCCCTGGCCGCAGAGCGTGGTCAGCAGAAGGGGGGCTGGGTCGCGTCCACGAGTGCTCTGCGGTGTGCATCCCCTGCCAAAGTTAGACCGGAGCGGAATTGAAGGTGAAGGGGCGGGGCCAGAAGCAGGATCGACGGCTGCCTAAGAGTAGCAGTGCTCCAGCTCACAGAACAATTTGTTACTACAACACAGGCAGGAGATTGCTCCCTATAAGAAGAAATATGGTTTTATTTTTAATGTTTTTGTCTCTTTGTTAATATCTGTTAAGTTTTTGATGTTTAGTGTCACAATCTGTCACCATTTTTATTTCACCAGCGTGAATATATTTTTGTATTTTGTTGTGTATGTTTAATATTGTCAATGTATGGATAGACCTTAAAAGAAGGGTGGTGGCTTAGCGATTATTTATCGAGACAAATATTTAATTAAAATAGAAACAATTGATTTACCGGTCTGCGAATCATTGACCTTCTCGATTATGCTCTCAAACACCCAATCGTTCAAAGGAACCCTCCTCTATTGCCCACCTGGCACCCGAGCTGATTTCCTTACAGCACTAGATAGCATGATAGAGCCAGCGGCAGGAGCTCCCGACTATACCATCTATGGAGACTTCAATTTTTAACTAGAATCCCTCGAAGACAAGGATTCTTCCTCCCTTACAACAGACCTACTGTTAGCAGGTCTACGACAGCTAGTGACAAAACCCACTCACCTGGCGGGTCACACACTTGATGGTCTTTTCACTAACAATAGCCACATCTCCCTATCCACTGTTATCCCCCTGACCTGGACAGACCACTCCGCAGTTATCTTTACTATTCAGATTAGACAAACAAACCTCCCGCACGCCAGCTCACGCTCTCCCAAACAGTTTTGAGCATGAAGGAACATTGACACCCATCTTCTAAAAACAACCCTATCCTCCACTCAACACGACTTCACACCAGATCCCGATCTAGCTTCCAATTATTACTCACCCTGGCTACATACTGCCTTCAGCACCTTAATACCACCTAAGAATGTTTCTACTAACCGAAGTGCTCCCTCCGCCCCTTGGTTCTCAGAGGCGCTCAGACTTGAGAAGCAACACTGCAGAAATCTAGAAAGGCGTTGGCGCAAACACTACGACAACAATGACAAAACGCTATATAAGAACGCAATAGTTAAATATAAACATCTCATCGTCGCAGAGAAAAGCAAATTTGACCTTATAAAAATAGAGTCGGCCCAAAACTCCACCAAACAGCTGTTCCAGGTGGTAACCAAACTATCCAGCCCACCGACGAGCTCAACCGCAGATGCCTCTCAAGTCCTCTAACTCTCTCGCTAACTTCTTTGAGGACAAGGTCAATCAAATTTACTCCAACTTCTCAACCCAGGTCAATTCCGACCATCCCAATTGCAACATTTTCACCAACGCCTCGGCCACTATGTTCTCCGAATTCAGCCAGGCTCTACCCGAGCAGATAACAGAGCTTATCTCCTATATTAAATCAGGATCCCCCCCCTTGACCCATGTCCCCCTTCCATTCTAAAACTCATTCCTGACTCGATAGGCCCCATCCTTACCAATATCTGCAATTCAATGTTCCATACAGGCTCCTACCCTTCAGTCTGGAAAAAGGCCATTATCAAACCCCTACTAAAAAAATCCAATCTCGATCCCTCAGAATCCAAAAACTACAGACCTATCGCATGCCTCCCTTTTCCATCAAAAAGTTTTGAACATATTAAGAATATTCAATTATCTCAGTACATCGACCACAATAACCTTTTGGATGACACCCAATTTGGGTTTAGGAAGGGCCACGGGACTGAGACCGCCCTCATTAAGGCATCTGACGAAATCAGGATGATCCTAGACCAAGGTGACGCAGCAGTCCTGATACTACTGGACCTATCCGCTGCCTTTGACATGGTCGATCACGCCACCTTGATCGACCGTGTCTCCTCCATCAACATTCAGCATAAGGCCAGAGCCCTTCTAACCTCTTTCCTCCACCCAGTCAGTTAAACTCAGCGACTTCTACTCCCCTGTATTTACCCTTCCATGTGGTGTGCCCCAAGGATCATCCCTAAGTCTGACCTTATTTAACATCTATGTGTCGGACTTGGCCAGGGTCATCAAAGCACACGGGATGAGACTAACTTCGTACGCCGACGACACCCAACTGGTTCTGGCAGTACACAATGATGGAGGAGCTGTTGCTGCCAGCTTCCAGGAGGGAATGCTAGCCATCAGCTCCTGGATGGCAAACAATTGCCTAAATCTGAACTCCGATAAAACGGAAGTAATGATCTTTGGCACCCTGGCTGGTCCCCCATTTGGTGGCCAACCGATCTGGGATCTCCTCCAGGACCTGTCACAAAGGTCAGGAACTTGGGTGTAATGTTCGACGACAAGCTCTCGTTCATCCACCACGCGAACGCGGTCGTCTCTTCATCCTTCTACACCCTTAAAATGAGAAGGAAACTTCTACCATTCCTCCCCTCCAGCGCCGGCAAAACCCTCATGTGCACACTGGGTATGTCAAAGCTTGACTACTGCAACAGACTCCTCCTAAACGCCCAGGAGAAAGTCTTGAACAGATTGCAACTAGTTCAGAACTCAGCGGCCAGAATTCTCTCCGGCACCACCAAGTTCAAATCGATCTCTCCAGTCATACGTCAACTTCACTGGCTGCCTATCAGAAGTCGAACCAAATTTAAAGCACTGTGCATCGCATATAAAGCGATTAACAACTCTGGACCTGAGTTCCTAAAAAAAGTACTTTGCCCAGCCACCCCCAACAGACCCTTGCGCTCCTCCTCAGCTCACCTACTCACCATTCCTCGCACAAAGCAAACATCATGGGGAGATAGACGATTCACAGTTGCCACAGCCAGACTGTGGAATACCCTCCCACTCCACATTAAAACCAGTCCCACCCTCCTGACATTTAGGAAACTAGTAAAACCTTGGCTCTTCAAACAGTAGTCACCCAACTCAGCTGCTCTCCTTTTACTCCACAGCGCCGGTGCCGCTTACACATATGTTGTGAATTCCCACCAGGAAAGAGGGTCAGAAATAGAAATTGTCCTTGTGTGGCAGAATCGCTGTTCCCATACTGTATCCCCAGGTTCCGCACAAAACTGGGTTACACCATTGAGATTACTTACCTGTCAGCAATAGCACACTTTTCCAAGATAATCGGGTCAGGGCCCCACTGTCTGTCACTACATTAAAGTAGCAGTGAAGGGGTAGGAGCGCTCATAGATGGACAAAGCGGACAACCGGCAACTTATGACTTCACAAGATTGACCCAGCTCATGGACACACTGGGGTTGATAGCAAGGGACACATTTGAGCTAAACCTTTTCCGCATTTTTTGGGGCATTTTGGATCAGCGGGCTTGTGGCCCCTACAAAGTCAGGCCCAGCGGTGCGTTGCTTGCAAGCAGCCCACGTCAAACCCGGTATGGCAGAGGTGGAGCTGCTGCTGAGACGGTCAAAAACGGATCGGGGGTGGGTGGAGCCTAGCGCGCAACCAAGATGGCCGCGTAGGCTTACGGCTCTCGAGGGCCTCCGCAACCTCCCACGTCTATCCTGACTTAATCCTGGTTTACTTGACGGGCTTTTGCAGATGAACTTGCGCTGAGGTGCCACCCGTTTTCTAAATTCAGATCGGACGCCGGGACCCGGAATGGTTGGACTCCGAAGTTTGCGGCCTGCTTTTGCCTTGGTCCCGATCTCGAGCTGGTGATGTGCCCGGGCACGAAGTGAACAACAGCGGCTGGCTGGGCTTGGCCTGCCACGGACCCCGCACTTTCACTTTCGTTTTCAAGCTTGCTCTTTGATATCGGCCGCGAGACTCTGGTGTTTCCGAGGGGCGCGGATGGCGAAGTGTCTGGCCTGACTCTCGGATTATACATGGGTTGACTGTCGGCGACGGCTGTGCTCAACTGACTTAGCTACTTGGTCCCCTTTTTTCCTGGTGCGGGCGGGTGCCGGCCTTGGTGGCCTCCGGATGATGGCGGCGAGACTAGACGGAGATAAGTCGAAACCCAAGTCAACCTGAAGGGGTGCCTATGCCCAGGTCAATAACATGGATCGTTATGCGCAGGCAAAGGGATCCCCTGGTGGCTCGCATAAATCGCCTGAGAGGTCTAAGGAGGTCTCCGGCCCATCATCGGAATTGACCCTGCTGGACGTCATGGGCGCCATTGAGGAGATGAAGACCGCTGTGGGTCAGCAGTTTGATACCCTGGCTCATAAACTGGACGCGGTCCTGATCGATGTGAATTTGGTCAGGGCAGACCTGTCCAAAACTAACGAGCGGGTCGACTCCTTGAGTCAAGCGGCGTCGAGTCTAACTGTGGACGTGGCCGCCCTGCAGACGGAGGTCTGTGGGTTGCGGCTAGCCAGCGCTCTGACGGACCGTCGACTTGAGGACTCCGAAAGCAGGGCTAGACGGAACAATGTCCGTATCATTGGAGTGCCGGAAAGATCGGAGGAATCTGCTGCGGATCTTTTTGTCGAGGATCTGGTGACCAATCATCTCACGCCCAAGGGACTGAGCAAGTTCTTTGCAGTGGAGCGGGCCCACAGGATTCCGGGTGGTGCGCCCAAGGTGGGTGCTCCCCCGCGGCCTATAATCGCCCGGCTCTTTAACTTTCGGGATAGGGATGCTATCCTTCAGGCGTCGAGGGTTGCCGGGCCGCTGAAGTTTGAGAACTCTAATGTCAGCTTTTACCCGGACTTCACGCAAGCGGTCCAGAAACAACGGCTGGGATTTTCGGGTGTCAAACGGCGCTTGAGGGACATGGAGCTGAAATATGCGATGTTATTCCCGGCGAGGCTGCGGGTTGAGTTCCAGGGTCGTTCCCACTTTTTCGACCGACCGGAGGCGGCTGGAGACTGGTTGGATGCCCTGCCTCGGGGACAGGATCGAGACAGTCGGATAGCGGAGAGCGGACAGGATTTGGTGACGCAGGACTAGAACTTGGTTCCTGGTGATGGACTGAACTGGTGATGTTTTGTACCTTGGCTCAACTGGACCCTAGATTGGCACATTATGCCCTTCAAATGCTTGGGGGTTGTGGGGAGCTTATTGGGGCCTTTTCCTCCTTCTGGGGTTCTTTTTGTGGTATATGTTAGGGCGACAGGCACACTGCGAGTTGGGGGGGCTGTTCGGGCTCAAGCAGGGGTGCAGGGAGGGGGAGTTGTGGTTTTGGGACTGTGGGGGAGGGGGGTTGTTGGGGATTGTTTGTTTGTTTCGCAAGGCAATGTGAAGTTCTCTGCCGGGATGTGGGTATCATGCACGGGAGTGGGATGGGGGGTAGGGGATTGAGAATCCTTTCGTGGAATGTGAATGGACTTGGGGACAGGATCAAGCGCGGGGTGGTGCTGCAGTTTTTGAAGCGGATTTCGCCCGACATTGTTTTCCTGCAGGAGACACACGTGATTGGGAACTCCTTCCATGCCCTAAATAGGAGGGGCTATCGCCTTGCCGCTCACTCTGGTTTCACTTCTGGCTCTAGGGGAGTGGGCATTTTGGTTAGGGCTTCTCTCCCATTGGAAGTTGATGAGGTGCTGCACGATGATAGGGGGTGCTATGTGGCACTGGTGGGGAGATGGGAGGGTAGGACTATCTCGCTCGTTGCTGTGTATGTACCCCCGGGGTTACAGACGGCTACATTTGCTGATTTGGGGCGTTTGGTCCTGGGACTCCCTGGGGGGGTTCTGGTGTTGGGGGGTGACTTTAATGCCGTTGTCTCCGGGTTGGAGGACCGTCACCCCCCAGGGATCTCCCTAGGGCTCAGGCCTGGTTGAGTGGTTTTTTGGACACGTTGGGACTTGTAGATTGCTGGAGACTGATGCACCCGGGTCAGGCGCAATACACCTTTCACTCGGGGGCCCATGGGAGTCTCTCGAGACTTGATTACATGCTTATGCCGGCGATCCAGGCTGGGATTATTGGGGAGGTGCGTCATTTAGCTCGAGGTATTTCTGATCATTCCCCTATATGGTTGCAACTGAGGGTTGTCCCTGGGGCAGGGGGGAGAGTTGCGCCTATTAGCCCCTGGTATCTACGTAACCCTAAGATTCGCGCGGAACTGGTCAAGTCCACTGATCACTACTTTAATGATAATGTGGGGTCGGTGCCGTCGGCCGTCTCCCTATGGGAGGCTTATAAGGTGGTGGTCAGGGGGCAGGCCTTGTCCCTTATCTCCCATGCTAAGAGGTGCGAGAGAGCGGAGGTGGTTCGCCTGGAAACTGAAATAGCTGAACTGGAGGAGGACTTGGAGCGGGGAGTTACTGATGAGAAAGTGCATGTTCTCAGCCTCAAACAATCAGATTATAGAGCGCTGGTCACGGAAGCCGCTAAAGGGATGAGTAGAGAGCAGCAAGGTCGACTGTATGATGTGGGGGATAAGGCCGGAAAGTTGATTGCTTGGTTGGATAAGAAGGAGAGAGCGAGCAGGGTGGTGCCCGTTGTGGAGAGAATGGATGGAGTGCGTGTGACTGACCCGGTGGAGATCGTTGACTGCTTTGCGGCCCATTTCCGCGGGGTATACTCTCCGGTTTCTGTGCGTTCGGAGGAGGATTCTCATCTGTTGCTTAGAGACATTGCATTGCCAACCCTATCGGAGGCTGATGCAGTATTGATGGAGGCAAATTTGTCGTCAGATGAGATTGCTCTGGCCACCCGCTCGATCGCATCGGGTAAAGCTGTGGGTCCTAATGGTCTTCCCATCGAACTATATAAGTTGCGTCCCGATAAGATAGCGCCGCATCTTCGGGACATGTTTCTCGCGGCACGTGAGGCGGGCTTCCTCCCCCCCGACCAACGCCTCGCCAACATAGTTGTGATACACAAAGAGGGGAAGCCGCGAGATCGCTGCGCCTCCTATAGGCCCATTTCGCTGTTGAATGCGGAACCCAAAATTCTGGCCAAGGTATTGGCTAATCGGCTGGTTCGGGTCGTGGGCGACTTGATTCATCAGGATCAGTCCGGTTTCATACCTCATCGGAATACCGCTCTAAATTTGAGGCGGTTGCACGGCGTGCTTGCTAGAGCGGAACTTATACGTGAGCCGGCCATCTTGGCATCTTTAGATGCTACAATGGCGTTCGACACTTTGGAGTGGCCATATATTTGGGCCGTGCTGGCGAAATTTGGGTTCGGCCCTGAGTTCATTGGTTGGGTAAAATTACTATATGCTGACCCTCTGGCTCAGGTGGTGGTGAATGGCAGGGTGTCGGCTCCCTTCGCACTGGGGAGAGGTACGCGGCAGGGATGTCCGTTATCACCCCTTCTCTTTGCACTTTCTTTGGAGCCTCTCGCCACCTGGTTGCGTTGGGAGCCGTCGTTGCGAGGCATTAGATGGACGCCGGAGTTTGAAGACCGTGTCTCCCTCTACGCGGACGACATCCTTCTGTATCTGACCTCTCCTCGACAGTCGCTAATTGTATTGGTGGACGTACTGAATTCTTTTGGTCGCAACTCCGGCCTGGTCATCAACTGGGCCAAGTCGTGTGTTTACGCCCTCTCGGGTGAGGCCCCCCCCCTGCCACGGGATTGCCCTATCCAGATTGCTACCCTGGGGTTCAAATATTTGGGAATCTTTATCTCACTTGATCCCGCGGTCCGCTATGAGCGAAACCTTCTCCCTCCCCTCCAGCGATTGAAGGCCGATGTCGCGAGGTGGCGCCGACTTCCGCTCTCGCCACTCGGACAGGCGGCATTGTTTTAAAATGATGTCGCTACCTCGCTTTTTATACGCTTTGCAAAATACTCTAGATGTCGTGCCAGCCCGTTATTTCCAGGAGGTGGAGGGTCTTCAGCGCCAACTGTTTTGGGACGGGCGGCCGCGGATTGCACTCGCCAAGTTGACGCTTCCTTGGTACGATGGGGGGGTCGCCCTTCCAGATATTAAACGATACTATTGGGCGTCTCAGTTGGCGTCAGTGAATCACGGGATATACGGTCCTGCCTTGAATCCGGCCTTCGAGATGGATACATTTCTGCTCCCGGGCGGAGACTATAATAGAGCGCTGTACTCGGTGACCCCGGACACGCGGTTGACAGGACCCACGCAGGTTGCGGTACGTGTGTGGCACGCGGCGAATGCTGCGATGAGGTGGAGGGACCGCTTGACTCGGGCGACGCCGTTGTATGCCTCTGCGCGGTTGGGCTGTTTGTGGAGATCGAAAGGCTTTGAGAAATGGGATATGATTGGTATATGTAAGGTGGGTGATCTTTGGGCGAAGGGGTCTTTCAAAACGTTTGAAATGCTTAAAACTGAATATAAATGAAACAATAGAGAGTACTTCCGGTATGCTCAAGTCTACCATGCGCTATGTTCGGCTTTTCCAGACGTTGCTGCTATCCCTGAGTACTCCCCACTGGAGGATAGAGTGTTGGATGGCTACGTGCCCGACAGCACCATCTCTCTGATTTATAAGAAACTCATTAACGATCGCGCGGACTTGTTGCTCCGTCTGCGGGAGGCATGGACGGGCGATGGCTTGGAACTGGACGATGAGGACTGGGTTTCGGCGGTGGCCTCCCCAAAAGAGGTGGCGATCCCGGCCCGCTTACAATTCGTACAGCTAAAGATCCTTCATAGAGTGTATGTCACTGGGCCCGGTTTGCTGCGCATGGGTTACTCGATGGATGGACGGTGTAAGCGGGGATGTGGCCTGTCGGGTACCTTTCTCCATATTTTATGGGAATGTTCGGAGGTTGTGCGATTTTGGAACGGTATCCACACCGTAATGGAGGAGGTCACGCACGTTGCTCTGTTGCCAGAGGCTAGGAGGTGTTTGTTGAATGTCTGGGAACCGAATGATTGTAATGCGGCACAGACGCAGTGGGTGACCTTGGGGTACATGGTGGCTAAGCGTAACATTGCACAGTTGTGGGGCTCCCCGAGGCCGCCCACGATCGAGGTATGGAAGGAGAATATGGACTGGTGTATGTTCAGGGAAAAGACATTGTATGTGGCGAGAGGCAAACCAGGGAAGTGGACTAAGGTATGGGGTCCATGGAATTGATATCGAGGACGTATCTGCACCCCGCCTCTGCCATTAGAGATCGATATTGCTTTGTCCCCCTAGCCACGCATTCTGCGGGATGGTGTGAGATGTGTTCCATGCTTTGCTCTCCCGTTGCCCCCCTCTACCGCTTCCAGACAAGAACTGATTTGGACACTGTACGTTGTTCCCTGTCCTGGGAAGAGCACGCTGCTATCTCGGACTCTCATTGCCTTGAGTGTGTTTTATATTTAATAAAAAATGAAACTGTTTATTCCGATTGCTACTGGCCTATGGCCGCGGCCTGTTACATGTGCTCACGAACTGCCGGGAGCTTTGCCTCTGGTTCATTTGAATGTGTGGTGTTGCACTGCGGGCCCTCGGGCTCCATAGCGGCCGGCCCTGGTGGTTGTAGGCCCTTGTCTGTATTTTATTGTGTACCAACGGTTTCTAATAAAAATTTTAACAAAAAAAACAAAAAAACGGATCGGGCTGGCAAAGGGGCAGTGGTACGGCTGAGGTGTATGAAGGACCACAGATACTGAGTAGTCTGCTACCTCCTATCTTACATGACATCATGACCAACGGGAAGGCGCACTCTTCAAACATAGAGATGGGAGCCTCTTAAGTAAATTTCAGTTCACAGCGGTGAGGCGCCAAGCGCTCAGTAGAGCGGGGCTACCCCCGCCCACATTCAGCTCTCATTCATTTAGGATTGGGGCAGCTACCTCAGCAGCCCAACATGGGATGACCGAGGTGGGGATCAAGGTGATCGGCAGGTGGTTGTCAAAGGCATACAGAATGAGACCCCAGATATTGTGGACAAACTTAGCAGCACCAGGGCCGGGGGGTGGCTCTTGGGAGGGGCACAGCCTTAGGAGCTGGAGGCCTTCTGACATTGTGATTATTGTTTCAGCAGGAGGGCGCCCCTGACTGGTATGGGTGGTGGGGCACTCATTTGTAACCCGGATGCAGTCATGGTGGCAGCTGGGGGGGCCACAAGCAGAAGGGCAGGCCGGTCAATACATGTGTCCGAAGACTGGGTCCCCTGGGGATGAGATGGGACCAGCTGCCAGCGGCACTCAAGGAATTACAGGCTGACACGGCGTGGCATCCAGACATCTTGATAATAAACCTCGGGGTGAACGACCTGGCCCAGCTGGGGAGGAAGGATCTCCTCCAGGCCATCCAGACTGACTTAATGGAGGCGGCGATTTGCTTTGGTAGCACTTCCATCATATGGTCAGAGCTGATCAGTAGAATGGTTTGGCGGGGGGACCAAGTCACAAAAGGCGATTGAAAACTCAAGGAGGAAACTTAACATCGCAGTAAGCAAGTTCTGTGAAATCAGTGGCCTGGAGAGCATCAGGCCCGGCCTCATCAACCCGGGCCACCCGGAGCTTTATGGGCAGGACGGGGTTCACCTATCGGATGAAGGAATGCAGGTGTTTTGGGACAACCTGTGGGGTGCAATGGTTCTGGCAGGCTGCAAATGAATTTTTACAAAATAAAATAAACAACTGACCATGCAGGGGGGACCTACAGGAAGACGTTAGCCTCCATGACGGTGTGGCGGATAAGAAAGGGTACAATGGTTGGTTATGGAGACACACCGACAGGACGGTGTGTTGGGCCACTTACTTTGGTGTGCCTTATGGCAGGGTGAGTAGGCCTGACAAAAGGGGGTAGCAAATGGAGATGGCGGTCGCAGCCCAGACCCCGGCAGGGCACAAAAGAGACTAACAAGGTAGTGAGTTGTGGCCTTACTCTGGGGAGAGGCTACCCCCCACACGCTAGGAGCGTGGAAACCAACAGAACAACTCTATGACCCATAAGTGGCAAGAAATGAGACAGGCCTGCAAAAGAGCAGAACAACGAACTGGCAGGGTGATCTGCGAATCTAGGATGTGCAAATGATTTATGGCAAGCTGTGAGCTATGACAAGCAAAGAAAATGATTTATGACAAGCAATGTATGACAGTTCACAATGGTGATTTATGGCCAGGGTCGTAAAATTATTATGACCAGGGTGTTGTGAAAAATGAAGAGCTGATCATGCATATAATGGTAATAAAACTGCGACCAAGAACGACCACAAAACTACAACGCATGTTGGCTGTTTTATTAGAGATGCATGGGTAAGATGATTGCATGCTATTTTGGAGTGGGTACAGTGCGGGGTTAATTAGCTAGAGCAGTATCGACAGCTCTACGCTAATGGTTGTATGAGTCATATAACCGTCTACCCCGGTGTAATAACTTCATAAGCCGAGTACCCAGACATCCCTCTTCTCGATGATTGCACAAGCTGTGTAACCTGGCAGCTCTACTCTAACAATTGCATAAAGTGAGTAACCTGGCAGCTACGTCTGTAAGACCTCCCTCGTCCGTGTATTCTGGCAGCCAACTCTGTAAGGCCTCCATGGTCAGTGTAACCTGACAGCTAACTCTGTAAGGCCTACCTTTTCAGTGTAACCTGGCAGCTAACTCTTTAGGGCCTCCCTGATTAGTGTAACCTAGCAGCTAACTTTGTAATGCCTACTTCGTCAGTGTAACCTGGCAGCTAACGCTGTATGGTCTCCCACTTCAGTGTAACCTGCAGCTCTTCTCAAGTTGGTCAGCATGATCGGTTTAACTGGCAGCTCTGCTACTCTCTAATCCCTTCAAGAGCTGCATAACCTGGCCGCTAATCTTGAAGACCTGTATGATATGTGGTCCACTCTCGTAACTATTCATGCTGTTCAGTACAAGAAATATTATTCAGTACATAACCATCTGTGTATTAAAACGAGTCAAACATTTGACATAGTATGGCGGTGAAAAGACCTTGGTGCATGAAATTACATTTAGTGCACCTGGAGTTTTGGGACACCTAATACCGCACTGTGAGTCAAATAATTTTACGGTGCTTGAAATACCACTGCATCAAATACTGCTGCTGTTCTTTACATACAAGTTTGTACCAAATATCCCTTTCTACATCAAATATGTGTGCCTCACTGCATCACACATCCTTCACTGCAGCAAATATTCCGAAGTGTTTCAATCATCGTTACTGCCTCAATAATCCTTTCTGCATTATATACCAGTCACCAGTTATGTGCATATATTGTGATGTGCTGCATCCAGCAACAATCAGTATAGTAAGTACCATCATTTGGCCCGACAAGGTCTCTGATTTCGGTGGTGAAGGCATTGCTGGATCACGGGTTGGTACAGTGAGTACATGCAGATGTTTCACTGTGCCTTTTTGTGGGTGAGAAGGGGCAAGGGCTCTGGTGAAGATTGGGGTGGATACTGAGAGGTAGAGTTTTGATCATGCTTGTGGTCCTTAAATGCGGGTATGCAGGTGTCTTGTTGGGTCTGTTTTGGTTGAGTGGAAACTGCAGGCCTGTTGAGTGGTGTGTGGTGGTTTGTGAGTTGAGAGGGTGGTGATGTTGGAGAGGGACCATGGTGAGGTTCAAGCGCTGAGCCTTTAGATGGCAGCTAGTAGCTGTGCCAACTGATGATAAGGATGGGTGTCAGACAGACTCGGAGGCTAGATGTGGGTGCAGCAGCCAGTTTCAGACCCAGGATGGCAAATACAACTTGTACCCACTGCTGCTCCTTGCAGGTGCCCCACATCATCTGTTCTCCTGCCCACTGATTTGTTCATCTGTGCAGTCTCATCACTTCCCGCGGTGTCCTTTCCTCTGCATTAGAAGAATGTTAAGTGTCGCAGCGCCTTGGACTGTCCATAGCACCCTCTTCCCTGAGTTACCACAGTAGCATTCCCACTACAGCAAGACAGATACTGTTCTGTCAGTGGAATGAGTCGCCTCTCTCTCCCTCCGTATGTCGAGGCCGAAGTGTACTATGAGGCAGTTACATAATTCCTTCTCCCCTTTTAAGTGTTAGATAATTGTGTTGTCAAATCCAAGTTATATTTTTCCGAAGGCAACTGTGCAGTGCATGCAGAGACTCTTACCTATGCAGCATGTGGATCCTGTGTTCCACAACTTGGTGGTGCTATCTGTATAACAAGCATTGGCATACCAATAGGTCTCGCCTTTGGGACCTTATAAGTGTTTAGCCATGCAACAGTTGCATAACTAAATACTTATAAGGTCCCAAAAGCGAGACCTATTGGCTATGCAAAGCGGCCGTGCGGCCGCGAAAGTGAAAGTGATCGCAATCGCGATCACGATCAAACATCAAAGCGGCCGCGAAAGTGACTGTAATTGCGGTAAAGCGCGGCGGGCACGCCCGCGCACTGTAGCTCTAGGCTGGCCTGGTAGCACTTTTTGGAGCCCTCTCAATAAGTCTCGCCAGACCAGCGCATGCGCTGGGTCAGGCGAGACCTAAAAACGAACTAGGCAAGCCCCACTTTGTGCAGTCCCTATTAAACTTGTGGACCGAGACTTACTCGTACCAAGTAGAGCCAACAAATTAACAGGGCGGGCAGAGCCAGAGCCGAAAGCCTGACTGGGCTCTAAGAGCCCACGCAAGAGCCGAGCCCCTGAAACATTTGTCATGTAAACTCTGCAACAAGCACATTTAAAAATACGATAAAGAAAACTCATCAAAATCCCCCCGAAATGTATTTCATTTCAACTTTGTCTATCAGATATCACATTGTTGAGAGGCATTTATTAAAAGTGACAGTTTTTAAACATAGACTTAAAATATATTCATGCCCCCCGCTCTGAAAACAATGCCATCAGTGAATTAAGAGGCAAGTCACTAGTCATGGGCACCCAATATGTGGTTTAGATTTTAAAAAAGAGCAACATTATATTCTATGTAAATCAGACACACAGGTGTTTGTATGGCACAAGCCATGAACTCACGTATTTAACCCCTTGCATGCTTCTGACGGAACCACTCCGTCATGAACCACGGGCGCCGTGTGCTCATGACGGATTGGTTCTGTCATGCTGCGGCCGTTGGCGGCCGCTCCGCCCACGCGGCGCTGTTTCCCCGCCTGTGCGGGTGATCAGCAAAAGTGGGTGGAGTCATGATGGAACCACGCCGTCATGAGCACAGCTCGCCCGTGACTCAGGATGGCGTGGTTCCGTCATGAGCATGGCGGCGCCGCGCTCACCCCAAACCCCCCCAGCGCTGCGGCGGAATTCGCGCCGCAGCGAAGGGGTTAAAAGTGTTCTCAAAAGCAGTAAGGGAAAAAAGGAAGCATGGTGTATACAATATTTGCCTAGAATCACACAATTTGGCCAAGGGAGAGGAGTTGGCCTAATGGTTAGAGCGGTCTACCTCGAATCTGGGGAGCTGGGTTCGAGTCTCGGCAATGGCGCTGAACATCCTGTGATTCTGGGCAAATTTGGCCAAGGGAGAGGAGTTGGCCTAGCCGTTAGAGCGGTCTACCTCGAATCTGGGGAGCTGGGTTCGAGTCTCGGCAATGACGCTGAATATCCAGTGATACTGGGCAAATCATTTAATCTCCCCATGCCTAACAAAAATTAATGTGTTTCCTAATGTAACGTAACTGGTTCTATGTAAGGCGCTCTTATACCCGTTTCGGGTCAAGTTCGTGCTACATAAAACTGCAACAAAAAAAAAGCAGCAAAGTCTGGAAAAAATTCCAAATTCTCTCATTTCATATTCAGCCATTTTGTCCCTTCTCCTGTTCTAAATCAAAGGTTATTTTTTATTTTAATATTCTTGGTGAATTAGGTTAGAGCGTGGGTGGATGGCAGGCAGAAGACACATGAAAACTCGGCGAGTTTTGTGTTTGAGGTTCCAAGAGGACCTTGAGCAGAGCCAGGCATGTGGCTCGAGCTTTCAGTGGCTCGCCCACCTCTAATACCAAGCTGTGCATGAAGACCGTGTTTCATTTATAACATGGATTGAGTCCTTGTGTGAAAAAACAGTGCAAACGTTTTAAAACTCTTGCCAATAAGGGAAGCTCTATTTTCAACTAAAATTACTTGGATTATTAGAGAGAAATAGCCAACCACTTGTCTGGACTTCAGTGCAAGCTTAAGTTAATGGATAACCCCACTTCCAGTTTTAAAAAGGAAATATTTGGAGCGCCTTACATGAGTGCCGGTTACGTTACACATTCGGGGAAGGATGTGGACGCGACCCTCAACACAACACTTAACCAGCACTCTTAACCCCCTTTATTCTCCCGATGTAGGCAGCAGTAGAACGAAAGCACCAGCTGGCAGAGTTATATATTTATATGGCGTGAACTCGCCCGGAAGTTATTGGAGCGCTTTACATAACCCCGTATTTACATTACACATTCAGGCACGGGGAGATTTGGAGCGCCCCTTATGAGTGCCGGCTACATTACACATTCAAGCACGGGGAAGGATGTGGACGCGACCCCGAGGGACGAACTTTGGCTTCCAGCACAAAAGTCGGCAGTGTAGCCGACGGACAAAGTAATGATATAGCGTGAACTCGCCCGGAAGGTATTGGAGCGCTTTACATAGCACTGTATTTACCTTACACATTTCGGCACGGGGAGATTTGTAGCGCTTTACATGAGCGCCGGTCACGTTACACATTCAGGTACGGGGAAGGATGTGGACGCTACCCCGAGGGACGAACTCCGGTCTCCAGCACAAAAGTCGGCAGTCTAGCCGACGGACAAAGCACTGATATAGCGTGAACTCGACCGGAAGGTGTTGGAGCGCGCCACATAGCACCGTTTTTTCATTACACATCTCGGCACGGGGAGATTAGTAGCGCCTTACATGAGCGCCGGTTACGTCACCCATTCAGGCACGGGGAAGGATGTGGACGCGACCCCGAGGGACGAACTCTGGATTCCAGCACACGGCGAGGCAGAAAACGGGCACACAGGCAGCATCTGAATACAGAGAGGCTTACTCCCAGAAGAAAACAAGCACACCACTGCCTTTCTCCGAGGTGAAAGCAGAAATGCCTCGGAGAAAGGCAGCAGCGTTTTCGGATTCGGGGGCGTGTTTTTCTCGAACAACACGCCCAGAGAAAAATCGACAAAAAACACACCCCCGAATCGCATAACGACTGGGCTTGTTTGGAGAGACAAGCCTCTTCTCCAATGGCTTACCAGCATTTAAGAGGCCAGCCAATGGAGAAGAGGAGAGAAGAGGGGCGGGTTCAAGCCCCTCTTCTTCAAGTCATTAAATCTCGCGAGCGAGACTGCGCAAGCGCAGCCTTCGCTAGCCGAGACCTAAAAAGGAGAACCTCTTAAGTAAAGAGTGAATATCAGTACTGCGAGCTAAATGAGGTACTTAAAAAAATGCATTTGCTTTGAATGTATGACGTTACAATGCATACATTTACAATGCATGCCTTTACAATGCAGTTTTTACATCGCAACATTCTTTACAATGCATTCTTTTACATAGCATGCCATTGCATCGCATTTTCAGAAACTACCTTTACAACGCATTCCATTACATCGCATTATACCTTTACAACGCATACCATTACATTGCCTTTAAGGTAAGTGTTGGATAGTGTTGGGGTAAAAATTACTATTCTAACTCCAGTGAGTGCAACAGTAGGGTAAGTGTTGGATAGTGTAGGGGTAAAAATTACTATTATAACTCCAGTGAGTGCAACAGTAGGGTAAGTGTTGAATAGTGTAAGGGTACTATGCGTTGTAATGATATGCATTGTAATGACTTGCGATGTAATGCCTGCGTTGTAGTGACATGCGTTGTAATGACATGCGTTGTAGTGACATGCGATGTAATGGCTGCATTGTAATGACATGCGATGTAAAGGATGTTGCGATGTAATTACTGCTATGTAAAGGTAGTGCGATGTAATGACTGCGTTGTAAAGGTTGTTTCCCGACTGAATAGTGTCACATTTCACATGATTTTCTCCTGCAGCACACTAGTTTGAACAGAAAATGTTTTGAACGGTAAAACTGTGTCCAAGAGACATTTTCCTCTCAAACTAGTTTCATGTCATTATCTCATGTAAAATTGGCACGTAAGGTATGCCCTCACGTTCAGATTTTCATACATGATATCAGCAAGTACAGTTCATGAAATCTGGCATAATTTTGTATAATGTTAGTATAATTCTGCAATGTAAGCATCCTTGATTGAAATCACATTAAGGCACAGGTTATAAATGTCAAGGAGTGGACACTGAGAAAGTCTACTGAATTGCCTTCTTGATTGCCAAGGGAAAATGTGACTCTTCCATTAGCCACAGTGCCGCTCTGCGCCACAGTGCCGCTCTGCTGTTAACTGAAAAGTGCCAAGTGTATTCTTAAGTGAGTCCAAAATAAGAAGAAAACCACAAAAGGAAAATAAACTCTTGATAATCTTGGAGCTATGGATTGATTGTAGATGATGATTAATGTAGAGATGAATAGCAAAGCACCAAGCTTCCTTTGACATCAGGAGTGAAAAAGGTCCAGGCAAGAAGAATACAGAAGAAACCCATCAGAGTCTTCAGCCTTAAGGGACAACAATCATGGACAAAAATAGTAGCACATTGGTGATGACTGCGACAAAAAATAAGGGAATTATTTTTCTGACACACATCCATCTCTTATAAATGCTGCCTTAGACATGATTTAAACAGGATCAGACATCACAGGAAAAACCCATCTTCCATCTTCGACTGGCAATCTCAATAGGTTTCCTTGGATACTGCACCACCTTTAAAAGGGCAAGTTATAATGCTTGTCCACTTCTTCTTGCTGAAACTCATGACGTGGGTGAGGCATACAAATAGAAGAAGTGCAAGTTTGACATCCTTTGTCAAGCTTTTTACTCCGTTGTTCCACTCCCTCCGAAGTTCCATCCAGCTGGTGTAACACCCTTCCAGGACAACATGAGCATTTAAATGCTAGTGCTGTCCGTGTGATGGGAGCGCCAAGTATGCACTGAGTGAGACGTCACTAACACACACATCACCTGACCGCACATGAAGTACACCGCCTGCTTGCCAGTAACTTTTGGTAAGCTCTTAACACTCTTGGCTGTCTTAGTACAGGTGTAGTAACAGTAAAATAAATTAAGTCGATGGGAAGAATCTGCATTCTTTGGCACCGAGATCCAAGGCTCTAGACAACAGTTCAGGGCACACGACATATAATATATTATTTTTAGTGGTTGTGGTTGCACCCCTTCGGAAAGGTAATGCCTTCTCCTTCTAGGTAGACATGAGGGGAAAGCTTTAAAGCGATATATCAAACAGCCTATCGGCGTGCGCTTTTTCTAGGAGACAGATAAATGGAAATGCCATCATTTCCAGCTACGCCATGATGTCATGTGCTTCTTTAATATGCTTTACTGCTGCGGAAGCTCTTCCTAATGGAGTGCACATTCATGCTCTCTTTGGGGAGTAGGCAGCTGAGCTGGAACTGTAGATGTCCATTGACTTGAATGACTCAACCTTCAGTGTCATGAATATTCATTCTGTTGTGTTTTAATCACTAAGACAGCGGATGAACCTCATAAAGTAGTGTAAAATCTACTAGGGACATCCATTGATGAAGAAAAGATCCGGGCCGAAAGCACAGCTAGGAAGACTTCTCATTCTTTTGAAAAAATACTTAAGCTCAGTCCCTGTCCACTGAAAGGGCCAGGAAAGGTGACTCCTCCACAACAGCACTCTTTTGAAACCATGATGCAAGAATAAGGGAGGATGGGGCATGGAATCTGGATTATTTTTCTTGTCCTTAATGCCAGGGAATTCGAAATGCCTTTCCCCCGTTTCCTCTGATTTTGAGGTTTTTGATCAGAGCGAGGAAGAAGAAAGCTACAGTAATTGTTATTGCTCTCTTCCACCGCCCGCTCCCCATAGCTTCCTCAGATAAGTCAAATAAGAAAAGAGTTGGAGTGGATACTTCCTATAATTGCTTCTCCTCTGTTATCTTACAAGGCTCTCTTTCAGCTCCACTGAATGGCATTGGTGATGAGCGTGTTGGTTCACAAAGAAAGGCTTGTCTGAGGAATTAGCCTTTGTGGTGCAGGCTACTACAGGGCAGTCCCCTTTGCCATATTTCTCTCAATTCTTTCAGAAATTGGTTTGAGCACTTGATATTGGATCTTTTGTCTTAGGAGAGTGTCATCATCTTGGCATTTCTTTAGGAGGGTTTCTCTTTAGGTTTGGAGGCACCAACTTAAAAAAAACAATGGGCCTCAGTAAAGGCTTTTAGGTAAAACTGGCAGATGCCAAAGCCTGCAATAATTGGCTTTATGTCTTCTGGATTTGTTATTAGTGTTGAAGGTATCCTTGGAGGAATCCTCCACCTGAACATTTAATATCAGTTGATATGAGTCATCTAAAATTAAAACTATTTTTCTAATTGTGCTTACAACCGCTAAATGACTGGTTGAGTCCGGTTCTCTTTGTTGGAAGCATGCATCTATAGGAATTTTTGTTGACAGAATAGAAGAGGATGTAGCTTTACGGCTAGAGCAGTCGACCTCAAAGCTGGAGAACGGGTTTGAGTCTCGGCAGGGACACTCAACATCCTGTGATTCTGGACAAATCACTTAATCTCCCTCCGCCTAACACAAAAATTAATGTGTCCCTCTGTAACGAAACTGGTGCTCATGTGATGCGCTCTGATACCTGATATCTTTGGGTTGAGTTTGTGCTATTAAAACACTGCAACAAAAAAAAAAATAGTGTTAAGGCTTGGTCCGTCTTTTATTCTTAAGCTGTTCTTTCCTGTCCATCAGAATTAGATTCTGTTGACTGAGTTTTGTGCTTCCCCTACATTTCCTTTTTTTTTTATAATTTAAATCTTTATTTGGTTTTTTATACAAATGCACACCTCCCCGGCTCCAAATCCCTCCCCCCACCCCATACTCAGACATGTCCCAAACACAAAAATGATAGAATTGTCACTTTGTTACACATTACATTGTTTAAAAAGAAGAAAAAAAACACCGTCTGGTGCAAAAAAGAATTCATCAATATCAATATCTATGATCATATAATTAACGCTAGTTATCCAGTCGCTGTCTGTCTTTGTATCCATTGCATTAATGGATCCCAAATTGCCAGCCCCATTTTACGTTTATTACGCCCCTTTCTTTTATATATGGCTACCTCTAGACTGTAAGTCGCCAACAATCGAGATCTCCATTGTTGGAACACCGGTGGTTTTGGATCCAGCCAAGCTGACGCTATCCATAATCTTAGGACCGCCATTGCCACAAATATCAACCCTTGCATATGTTTTGATCGATTGATATTAGCTATACCTAGCGTTATTTCTCCAACATAAATTTATATTCTTGTCCCGAATACCTCTGATAAAAAGACTGAAATATCATTAATTAGCTTTGTTAACACACCTCATGAGGCAAATATATGTACGCTATCAGCTTCAAATAATGCGCATCTGGGACATGATGTTCCTTTCCCGGTCCCCCATTTAGCAATTTTATGTGGGGTGTAATATAGTAAGAAAAGGGTTTTATAATATTGAGCTTGTAGTTTTGTAGACATTAGACAGGACTAAATTAGTTTGTAGGAGTGGTGCAGAGTTTCAGCCGAAACTCCTAGTCTAGCCTGCCATTTGGAAACATATTTCTCCATATTGTCCGGATAACATACATTCATCAATTCATAAATTTCTCCTATCTTTATAGTTATTTTTTTAGATATGTTCTCCATAATTTGAATTTCTTGAAATTTTATTTCACCACCACCTTTCTTCCATAGAAAGTCTCTGACTTTTAGGTATTTAAAAAAGTCCAGATGATCTAGTTTATTCTCCATCTGTAGTTCCTCAAAAGACTTCAGTCCTGCAGTGGAATAAAAGCAACCTAATTGCGTGGCCCCTCTCTGTACCCATCTCTCCATACATGTATCTCTGAAGATCCCTGGGAGGTTATTATTTTCGAGGATTGGCGTATAGTGTGATAACCGTCCGATACACAGTAATTTACGTATATTATTCCAAACCTTGTAAATGCCAAAGATAGTCTTGAATCTAACCTTCTTAAAGTAGCTATCATTCACCTGACGCCATAGACACCCTATGGTTTCATCACCCAATAAAAGTTCTTGTAGTGTTGGAATACTACCTTCCCTTCTGTTGTCTGTCTTAAATAATAAATCAACGCAATATTTCAATGTGGTGGCCCAATAATATAGTTTAAAGTTAGATAACGCCATTCCCCCTCTATCCTTAGGTAAGGTGATGAATCCTAATGCGCCCCGTGATCTCTTGTATCCCCATATGAACCTAGAAAACATATTATCTATATCTTTAAACAGTTGTGGTGGGAATTCCAGACAAAATGTAAAAAAAAAAGAAAAAATCTGGGTAAGAAAAGCATTTTAATCAGGTTACATCTCCCCCCAATGGATAGATGTAGATTATTTAACCTGATCATATCCTTTTTTGTGTGTTGTATTAGTAGTTCGATATTATTATTAACAAAATCCTTTAATTTTGCAGTTATGCTGACACCCAAATATGTAGCTTTCTCCACTACCCATTCATCTCTCATCTTGATTTTCTTGATTTTACTATTGAGGATAATCTGTGTTTTGTCTTGGTTCAATTTATATCCAGACACGCCCCTCCCCCCCCAGATCTTAGCCTCCTCTTCTATTATACCAATTGCGTTAATAGGGTCACTCGTAACTAAAGCGATGTAGTCCACATACGCCAGTGTTTTTGTAGACTGGTTTCTTATCCATATAGGTGGAATTAGTATATTATTATCTAGTCTACGAATAAAAGGATCGATATACATCGCAAATAAAAGAGGAGAACACGGGCACCCCTGTCTTGTCCCTCTAGTAATGGCCAGCGGTTCAGATACTGACCCATTAACCAATACGACAGCAGATGGTTCCATATACAGCATTTGTACTGCTTTAATGAATGGTTCCCTTATGCCATTTCTTGACATGACTGTCTAAAGATATTTCCAGGAGACCCTATCGAAGGCCTTTTCAGCGTCTAATAATATTAATGCCATAGGGCCCCCTGTAATATCCGTCCAATCAAACAATGAGATCACCCTTTGGACATGATCAGTTGTAGATCTTCCTGGGATAAACCCATGCTGACGTTCGGATAGAATTTTATGTATAATCTGAGCCAAGCGGGCAGCTAATAGCTTAGCATAAATTTTGGAATCCACATTTATCAACGTTATAGGGCGATAAGACCCGAGTCCTGTAGGGTCTTTATGTTTTTTTAAGAAAACCACAATTTTGGCCGAAGACCATGACCCCGGAGGTCGTCCCCCCTGAAATATATGTGCGACCAAGTCAGATAATATTTTTTTCAACTGTAAAGAAAATTTAGCCTAAAACTCAGTAGGGATCCCATCCATACCCGCCACTTTGCCTATAGCTAAACTTTTTAATGAGAGAAGGATTTCCTCCCACTGTGGGATACCATCCATTCTTTCTAAATCTTCAGTCTCTAATCTTAAAAATGAATCTTGATCCAAATATTCGTTAATTAGATCCTGTTGTATAGTATATCTATATCCCCATATAGATTTAAATAACATCTTTGAAATGCAACTCTTATTGCGTCTGGATCTGTCCTTAATCCGAATTCTGGATCCGTAATTGCCTTTATAAAATTAGCTGTACTTTGTTCTCAGGTACGTACCGCTAACCGGTGTCACACCTGTTCACTTAGTTCATAAACATTTTCTTTATGCATTGTAGCTTTATCTATGGCTCTTGTCATTAGAATATCAACAATATAATTCTTGACTGTTGCCACCCGTCTTAGTTCATTTTCAACTTCCCTGCCCTCTGGACAGCTTTAATTAGTCCTTCCTCGGCTGTGGCTACATTATTCTGGAGTATCCTCATTTCTTGTTTCGCCTTTTTATTAGCATTTAATGAAAATCTTAGTGTTTCCCCTCTGATCCCGGATTTAGGGCATCCCAGACCACATCAATTGGCGTGCTACCTATGTTGTCCTCCAGAAACATAGGTATCCATTGCCGCATATGGTGACAGTATTCCTCATTTACCAGTAGTGCCCGTTCGAACGCCCATGTTTTCACATTAGGTTTCGTAGGTCCATATTCTATAGTTAAAACAAGAGGATTATGGTCAGATAACACCCTTGGTATCTTTTCTATTGTACTACTAGATATTAACGTATTAGAAACCAGCATATAATCCAATCTTGCATGCCTTGCATGTGGATAGGAATAATGGGTAAAGCCAGGATCATTCGCATATTCTGCTTGCCAGCAGTCGATCAACCCAAGGGTTTGACATAGATTTTTAAAGGCTTGAAACACTCTTGACTTCCTACCCTTATATTGGAAACCTGGGTCGGCCGACCAGTCACATGGCAGGTTTAAATTAAGGTCACCACAGACTATCTTTGGAAGGGGCCAGTGCACAAGCTCATTAGAGATGAAATCCAGTACTTCCGGGTCATCACTGATATTACCATATATTGTACATATAGTCATTTTTCTACCATTATTATGCTGACATTCTGTGATAGTCCACCGCCCATATTTATCAGATGTGGAACGGGTAAACTGTGTCCCACCCCCTTCTGCCAATATTGCTACAACCCTAGTCCTTACTCCTTGTGTTGAAGCAGTGACAACCCTATAACCCAGTGTGTAAAGCAAATGGATTTGTGACCCCTCGATATGTGTCTCTTGTATACAGATGATATTGGCCCCAGTCAATTGTAATCTGATAGACACTCTTTATCTTTTTTTAACGTCGTTGAGGCCACAAATATTAACAGTCAAGATCTTCAAGCTAGCCATACTAGTACTTTTTGATCCTGGGTTATACATTTTTTAATCTCTCTCCAACCTACTTCCATTTATATAGTTTTTACTATTCTTCCTCATTTCTATATTACAATTAATTCTTCTTTGCACCAGCCTGACCCCATGTCTGAGATTCTCCCCTTCCTCCCCCACCCCACCCTTCTGCCCCCTCCTGCCACCATTATGTAGGCAATCAGGCTCAGTCCTGAGCCTGTTTTGATAATGTCTGTCCCATCCTCACCCACACTCCGCCACCCTCCCTACTCTTGTGGTTACGCATATTACTACCTACTATGATCATATTTCATCTCAGGTAATTCCCTTTCCTGCCAATAAATAGGAAAAATCTGAAAACATTTTTAGCAGAAGCAAAACACAACCACATAGCCACGTAACCTATCCCATAAGCGGGCAATATAGTACTTCAGTCCATGTGTAGGGATAAAAATACCCATCAATCATCATCCCCCTTTCAACTAAACTAAAACCTATTGATTATTCTCAACAGTCCCAGATTTCCCCGCTATAATTTCCTCCAGTACTTTCTGCGCTTGTATTTCAGAGGTGAAATAGTAGTTCCGGCCTAGCGAGATGACTTTTAGTTTAGCAGGATTTTGTAGATAAACTGTTGCGCCTGTTTTTTGGAATGGTGTGATCAGTTGCATGAGCCTCCATCTCTGCTCGACTGTGGCATATGCGAAGTCTGGTTTGCCAAAATACTAAAAATTCTCCCAGTTTCTTTTCTTATTGGGTCTCGCCAGGTCAAACACAGCTTGTCAGAGTAGAAAATTCCTGAAAAAAATTAAGATTGCTCTTGGATATGATTGATCGTTTGGATTACGTCTAGATACTGTTAGGGGAAATCTATATACACGTTGGATTTCTTTATCCCAATCCCACTGTGCAAGTTCAGGTAGAGAATTCCTCAGCAAATCTATCGTGAATTTCCTGATGTCACTGCCCTCACTGTTCTCCGGTATTCCGAGCAGTCATAAGTTATTGCGACGTTGTCTATTTTCTGCCTTTTCTAGTTTCCACATCACGTCCTTCAGAGTACTTTCCTGAGACGTTGATTGTTTTTTCAAGCTGTCCACCGTGGTTTCTAGAGCTTCTGTCCGATTTTCCACCATGCTTAGCCTCTCTGCGATGCCTGTACACGTTTTCCCAATTTTTTGAATTGAGCCTTGTAGTTTTTTCGCGGCCAGTCAGGCTTGCCGATTTTCAGACTTAACTTCGTCTTGAAATTATCTGAGAGATTGTAGAATCAGGGACAGGGATGGTTCACCGAGTTGTTCAGGATCCTTCTTTCCGGTCAAATCCCTTAGCTATTTCTGAGATGGTCTCTCGGTCTCATGCGTTCCATTACAGGGTAGCAGCTGTGTATCCGAGTAATCCCATCCAAGATCACCCTCTTCCTCTCCCTCCTTCCGTCTATGGCCACTCTTTTTTCCATCTGATAATCTCTTGGTTTTCCTGGGTACCTTTTTTTCTCCTTGTTGACTGCAGTTACTTGTAGAAGTATCCCCACCCCCTACTCCTGTTTGATAATGCAATTTCTGACTCCCCGGATTCCTCGTTCAGAGAGTAAAAGTTCTCCATGAGGTCAGGAGATAAATATCCCATCTCAAGATTTTCTTCCCCCTGTATATCTTTTTCTATAGGAGGTGGTTGGCCATTAATGTTAGTCATTTCAATCTTATTTGTCTCTCTCACCAGCAGGAGCTGGGCGAGAGACTCCCAATGTGTATCATGACCCCTGCCTCGGTCAATTCTCTCTTCGGACCGCCGAACGCACAATTTTCGGCAGCCCCTGCACCATCCAGTCAACACGTGCTAGTAATTGCCTTCCCTCCGCATAACCAGCTCTACTCGGTAGAAAGCCTCATCAATACCGGGAGAGATGCGGAGGTGAGTGTCAGTGGACTTTACTCAGACGCCATCTTCCCCTACATTTCCATAGGAGTTTGCGCTTCACATTCTGGAAGTTAAAAGGGCTATGATGATTTACTTGGAGAGGATTGCTTCTATTAGGAAAACTAAATCTTTATTTCTTAATTTTAGTTTAGCAAATAAGGAAAATAAACCGACAACTCAAAATTATTACTTGCTGGATAAAGTCTTTGTTTGCACAGGCTTACCACATTCAGCGTGTTCAGTGTCCGTTGTATTGTAGGGCTATTTTCACAAAGTATGGCTACATTTTGGGCTCAGTTTCAGGATACTTTCTTACTAGAAATTTGTGGGGCTGCAACTTAGTCCAATCCATCTACTATTGAAAAGCGTTATGACTTGATCATTTTCAGCAACAAGAAGTCTTTGGTTTGAGAGTTTAATGTGCTATGAAATAATATGCAGAAAATATTTATTTTACTGTTCAAATACATTTCTATTTTATTTTTCTGCATCAGTCTTTTTTCTCATGGTATGCTCATAGTAATTGTTCAGATTTATGGGTTTGGTATTCCTCACTTGTAATGTGAAGAACAAAGAAGAGGGCGAAGAGGTTATTTAGTTACTGATAATTCCATTACTCACAGTCCATACTTCCTTGTTCTGATCATTACATCCCTCCCTCCCTTTTTGGAATCCAGTTGGAGTTAGAGGAGGTTAACTTGATTTGTTTAATAGTATGGTATTATCAGGATGTTTTAAAGGAAGGTAGATTGAGAGCTTTCAGTGGGCCAGGTCCCTTTGGGTCTCAGTTCTGGTAGTAGTTAAAAATAGATATTGAAAGAGGTTTCTATCATGCCCTATATCATTGTTCTTAACCCTGCTGGTAAAATACTTATCGATTTCGGAACAATAAATGTAAAAACCGTTAAGTTTTGTCACGTCAGTGATTTACTCCGGTTTATATTTCACATGTTTTACTTGAGCTAGCATTTCCTAAAAATATTTGCTATTTCCAGAGTGTTGTGTTTCTTTTTTTTTTTGATGTAGTATTTTATTCGTGTAGAGTGCATAATTTGAACCAAGTCACCTCCAGGAGTTCATAACGGCCAGCGATTGAGAGCTCTGGAGATGAAGGCGAAGGCATTGTGAGTTTCTCAGAGTACCTGTCAATGGTCTAAAAGGTGCCCAGAATACATACTCATCCAATCGTTGGCCTGTCTGCAGAGCACACATAGCATGCTTATGTATTCCAGTTGCAATTGTTATTCTATGTAAATGTGTGTGAAGGAGGTACACAGTTGTTAAATTAATGACAAGGTGAAAGTAAAAGAAAATACAGTGCTTACAGGTGAGCGGTGTGTTGTGTGATTGGAATGCAGTGAACTGAAGAAGATCTGAGGAAGTGCATTCAGGAAAGAGTTAATCGATGGTACTGAAGGGGGAAGAGATGAGATGTAAAATTTGCAGATGGATGACATATGGAGAGAGAACAAGGGAGTATATGTCCAACAGGGAGCGAACATAACAGAAGTGATTGAGACACTCTTAAGACCACTACCCCAGTAACGTTTAAGTCTCACAACGCCAACAGAAGGTGTTGACGGTGGCAGAGTCTCCCCTGATCCGTTTAGACGCCAGCAAGCGCTGCAGGAAGCGAACTAGACTCAGTGGAAGGGTCAGCGCTGCACAATCTTTATTTCTAATGAAATTTTAAAATTACGAATCATTTTTAAAAACGGCACTGTAAACTGATTTAATAGTTTCCACTCACTCGCACAGATCCGGTAGGGAAGTCTGGGCTCAATTGCCAGCCTGCACGCCTCGGTCCGACTCGGTGATTTCAACCGTTGAGCGGAGGGCGGACAGGCAGACCCAGTTACTTCCGCATCACGAGCGGTTAGTGCTCTAGCTTTTCCAGCTGCTAGGACTACATAGCCCTCTCGTTACTCGGAGCGCGCAGCGGTCGCGCGCAGGGGTGCGCCTAAGAACGCGCCTAAGACAAGCCAAAGAGAAGCCCGTCTGCGCCCGTCCGCGATTGGACGAGGCTAGGGGCTAGAGGATATGGCCCTTATATCTGCCCCTCCCGTTGACCAGGCCAAACCTCGGGTAAGATACTCATCACTGGATCTATTACGTATCTGGAAGCCACCACATCAGGGTTGCTCAGGAGGAGGAGGAGTACCTCCAGAGGGACCTTTTGCCTGTCGCAAATGTCAATACCAAGCCCTTTATGATCATTCGCCTTTCCTTCCATATGAAACCACCGTCCTAAAGGTAGTCTCACAGGGCCCTTTAAAAAGCAGAAACCTTTTATGTAACATCAGATCACTGTCTAAGCATTATAGTGAAGTATGGGACATGATTTCCTCAGTGCAACCGGAACTTTGCTATCTGACTGAAACATGGCTAAAACCCCACTCGGTCCCAGCTATTACCCTAGGGATCCCAGAAGGCTACAAAATAGTCAGGTTAGATCGTCCAACTAAGATTGGGGGAGGTATTGCGATCGTATATAAAAACAACTTATCGATCACCATTTTAGAAGAAAATAGCACCCCAGATCTAGAAATTCTGTTTTTTAAAGTCTGCATTTCTAATAAAATCAGTTACAAAGGGGCACTAGTTTATCGCCCCCCAGGCCCTTGTGCCGACTTTAACATCTCACTGCTGGAGATATTAGCCAGACACATTGACACTGAGAATGAATTTATACTCTTAGGAGACTTCAATGTACACAGCGATCGGAAGGAAAATGGAGATGCACAGTCCTTACTGACTGATCTTTCCTTGCTTGGACTAACTCTAATGAATACTGGTCCTACACACCTAGCAGGACATACTTTGGACCTTATTTTTACGAATAAATTTAACACCATGACATGCGTTCCTCCAACACAAGTAATCTGGACAGATCATTTTGTTTTGGAATTCCACACCTCCCATCCAGGTAAAGCCCCCCCTCAGGTGCAAACCTTTCCTACCAGACGCAGGCAATGGCAAAGGTCACCCCTGAAGCATTCCAGGAGCAATTTGTTGAACCTTTCATTAGCTCTTCAGAGGATGTTGATACGGTTTTAGCCAATTATAATCATGCAATTCTTAAAGCGGTCGACTGCATTGCCCCCATGAAAACGTTTAAACCACGCTTAGCTCGTAAACAGAAAGCATGTTTTTCGGAGCATTTAAAATCACTTAAACAATTGGCTAGAAAGCTAGAAAGGGTGTGGAGAACGACCCATGGTGAAACTGACAGGAACCATTACTGGTCAGCTCTCACCACTTATCATAAAGAAATTCGATGCGCCCGAAAAACACATATAGAGTCTCTTCTCTCTGCCGCAGGAAATACCCCCAGGATTTTATACCAAACCCTCCAGTCGTTTGTGAAACCAGCTGCTTGCGAAACTCCTGAACTAGCGTCACAACAATTATGCAACGAAGTTGCTCAGTTTTTCACTAACAAGATAAATAGGATACATGATGACATCACTAGAATCAATTTATCCACTACAGGAGATACACCCTTATTCCTGGAAGAAGGAAAAGAACCAGGATCGATGACCTTGGACACCTTTCCCCCCATCTCCCTGGTAGAGATTGAATGCTACCTAGGCCAGATTAAGAGCGGTAGTCCCTCAGACATCATCCCGGCCAGAATCGTACCGGTAGTAGGAAAGACTCTTAGCCCACAGATTCAATGTCTTGTGAATCTCTCACTGATGGAGGGTCAAGTTCCTGGGGAATGGAAGAAAGCATTAGTGAGGCCCATCAGGAAAAACCCTTCCACTCCCTGGACTGATATGTCTAACCTTAGGCCTATTTCCCTACTTCCTTTTTTGGGGAAACTTATAGAGAAACATGTTAATAAACATGTATCAAACTATATTGAACAGACTGGTAGGCTAGATTGTTCTCAGTTTGGCTTTAGACCAAAACACAGCACCGAATCTGCCCTGCTATCGGTGACTGACGACCTTCACATGTACCAAGACAGAGGGTACTCTGTTATCCTGGTACTATTAGATCTGTCGGCAGCGTTCGACACGATATCCCATAAAATCTTAATCGAACGCTTGACCATGATCGGCATTGAGAGCACAGCATTAGCCTGGTTAAAGAGCTTTATATCTAACCGTACCCAAGCTGTCAGCATGGGCTCATTTCGGTCGATTGAGACTAACATCACGAAGGGGGTGCCACAGGGCTCTTGTTTGAGCCCGACTCTTTTTAACATCTATGTGGCACCCCTGGCCAGAATTCTGAGAGAGTTTGGGTTCATCCCCGTCTCCTACGCGGATGATACCCAACTCTTATTTCCTTTCAAAAGTCTCACCGACGAAGTGAGGACGGCCTTTTCCGAAGGCAGGAAAGCTGTGGCAAAGTGGATGGCATCGAACTATCTCCAATGTAATGTAAATAAGACCGAAGTCGTGCTTTTCGGTGAGGCAAGAGCTTTGTGGACGCCGGACTGGTGGCCATGCGAGCTTGGCCAAGTGCCAGAACCTAAACAGGTTGTAAAAAACCTAGGGGTACGCCTCGATCGAGAGCTCTCTTTTAAACAACATGGTAACTGGGTGGTTGGCCAATGTTTCAATGTTATTGGACTCTTACGAAAAGTTTTTCCAATATGACCGGACTCCATCAGAAACACTCTGGTACAGGCACTAGTATTGAGTCGCCTGGATTATTGCAATGGACTCCTGTTGTCAGCCTATGAGGGTGTCCTAGCAAAACTCCAGGTGATACAAAATACTGCAGCGAGGCTAGTGTTGAATGCCCCTCCAAGAACGCCATCGAAACCCCTCCTGGATAAATTACATTTGCTCTCAGTCCGTAAGAGGATCAATTTTAAGATTTGCTGCCTGATCCATAAGAGCCTACATGGATGTGGGCCCTCCTATTGGAAGGATAAATTTATCCCATATAATCCCACACGATCTCTCAGGTCAAGCAGCCAACTTTTATTGAGAGTACCAACCACAAAGAAGGCCAGACAAGGTGGCAAAGCTTTGTCGGTTGTCGGACCAATTTCTTGGAATAAACTTTCTCTCGAGCTTAGGCAATGTCCAGAACATCTTAATTTTAGAAAAAAACTTAAAACATTTTTATTTTAGATTTAATGCATGTACCCTATGTCCATACTGAACTGAACTATAAGCTAAACTGTTGCTGCTGGTATCCTTCTTTCTCTCTCTCTCTTCGCTTTCTGTGCGCAGAGATACTCTGTATAGAGTTGATTCTAGCGCGTTACATACCATAAATAATAATAATAATAATAATAACATATTCTGTATTCATTCTTTAGAACAAAATCTGTGTTACTCATTTATCTTAAACAACTAACAATCATTGACAAAGCCATTATTCCTGGCTGATTTTATGTGTATGTCAGTTGTTGTGTTATATATCTGGATGCAATAACAGAAAGCTCAGAGAGGCAACAAGATACAGGTTGGGTGAAACATTAAATGAATTACAGAAATTTAGTTTACATGTTTAGGCCACATCCTTAATTGCATAGGCCACACCCCTTTTTAGAGCTCCTCGCCTACTTTTTTCTTCCCACTTAAAGGCCTGGGTAGGTGGATAAATCTTCAATATAGTAGATGGAGTTTGGTTTTTTGGATTGTTTTCTCTAAAAATTAAGCTTGTATACCTGTCTGCAGTGCTTTATTTGATCCGGTGGTTGCTGATGCGCTGCACTGGCACTTAATTGTCAACACCTGCACTTATGATAGTCTGCCAAATGGTGGCACTGTTTGTCTGGTTTAGAAAGGAGCACGACAACAGTTGTTTACTAATTCAATGTACATTAAAAATTACTAATACCTGCCGCCCAAACCATTCATAGCTTTAGGGGCCTGAAAAAGACTGAATCACTACACTTGTAGGAGTTTGATTGTTAGTAGTTGTGTCATTGGCGCCAGTGGCAGGGGCAGTGGGTGGTGCAAGCTGCAGTGGCTTCCTGTTGAGGGTCTTGGCACTTATGCATTTTTAACAAATTAAGCACTGCCTGTCTGGTGGAGGTATAACGCCTCACCTGCAATGATCAGAACAAGGAAGTATTGACTAAGAGTAGGGCAATTACTGATAAGTAATTTAAGCATGTACTTTTGTTAAACTCAATACCTTTAGCCGGATATTGGCTGTTATCATTTTAGATTATCTTTTTATTTTATTATTTGTTTAATATATTTCTGATGCTGTCCAGACTCCGCTTCGAAGCGCTTTATGTGGGTGAGTGAAGGAGGGGGAGGGCGGGGGGTTAAAGAAGGTCAGGGGTGGTGGTAGTGCATGCTCGGAGGACCACTTGTTCAAGTGATATACAGACCCCTACATCAGACCCTGAATCTTTGGACAGGCAGTTGTAAAGTACAAAATCCTAATCAACTGTATTTTCAGTGCATCCCTAAATCTCAGGAAGCCTGATTTCAGGTGAAGGGGAAGAGCAAGCAAGTTCCAAAGGTAGTGGAAACAGACTTCAGAGTAAATGCGGATGCCCCATATACTTTCTAACAAGCATTAGCAAAGCCAATTGGTCATGCATATGCAACAGTTATTGGCTTTGTCTATGTCTTTTATCCATGGTGTGCAGCATGCCTGAAAGTTAGTTACAAAAAAAACTACTAAGATGTGACCAGCACCGGCCACATCATAGCCATTCTTTTCTGGCTGGACGGGAGAGAGCAGGCAACAACAACAACATAGGGAATAGGTGGGGGAGGTGACAAACAACAACAGGAAAGCAATGCAGGCGAGGGGGCCGGAAGGATAGGGCAAGCAATAACGAATGAGGGGTGGAAGCGACTGGGTAAGCAACAATGACAGGGCAATCAACAACATGGTTGGAGGGTGGGCGGGAGGGACGGGCAGGTAACACCGTGGGAGGAGTGGGGCAAGCAACAATGCAAGAGAAAGGGGCAGGAGGTACAGAACCAGCAACAATGACGGGTCAAGCAACAACCCGAGAGGGAAAGAACAAGCAACAACCCAAGAGGGGGCTGGAGGGTAAGACAAGCAATAAAGGGGAGAGAATGTAGCCTTACGACTACAGCGGTCGACCTCGAAGCAGGGGAACCAGTTTCGAGTCACTGCAACAACGCTCAACATCCTGTGATTCTGGGCAAATCACGTAATCTCCCCGTGCCTACCAAAAATGAATGTGTTTATCTGTAATGAAACTGGTGCTCGTGTAAAGCGCTCTGATACCTGATATCGTTGAGTCTAGTTCGCGCTATATACAACTCTAAAAAAAAAAAAACCATTTCAAAAAATGTAAAAAGGCGAGGTAAGCATCAACACAGGATGGGCAGAAGAGATGGGGCAAGCAACAACAGGTAAGGGGAGTAGGTGGGACTAGGCACACAATGCAGGAGGAGGTGGGATAGATGGAGAAAGCAACAATGACAGGGAAAGCAACCATGCGGGAGGTAGTGGGTACAGGCAGCAACATGAGGGGCCAAGAAACAACGTGGAGTGGGACAGGGGGAGAGCCTGCAAGCACATGCATTCTTATAGAGTGGTGAAAGCAAAAGAAAAATAATAATTCTGAAAGTGTGAGCAGTGGAAGGACACTGGACAAGGAAGTAGTACTTGATCATGCTGCAGGGGTGGGACAACCACATGAAGAGGAAGTGAAGCTGCCATGCGCTGACCAAAGAAAAGAAAGGAAATGAGAGTGATGATGAAGCCAAGCAATGATAAGCAATGGTCGAGCTCTAAGCCCATTGTAAGAAAACAAATGTCTCTCAAGCAACAAAAAGCGAGATCTGATAAGTAATCAACGTCTATTGCAAGTCACAGCACATGCGATGTCTTAGGTTGGACCTAAAAATCGAGCTTTGATGGCGATATCCACAAGCTGATCACTTGGTTTTTGAAGTGGTCACAGCTCTGCATTCAGCTCCAGTACTGCGTTTGTTCAGGGCCTAAAGGGTGGCTCATCCAGGTTAATGTCCCTCGGCATGGTCTCCTCTGCCACCCTGGAGAGGCCAAGTTCACCTATGGCAGCACCACATTAGAAAGGGCTTTTGTAATGGGGGTGTTTAAGAGGTATGTATATCCAGCCCTACATTCCCCATGCCCCTCCAGTAACCTCTGCCCCTTTAACCCTGCCATGCTCTGGGAATATTGCTGCTGTTTCTCATCAACCCCCTAGCTGCTGGCAACAGTCCCAGGAATGGCAAGTTACAGCCCATGCCACCCCCTCTCCCCCCCCCCCCCCCCTGCCCCAGCATAAGGGATCTATAGGTTTCAGAACCCTGTATCCGGACCCGGGGCACAGGAGGTTCGAGGGCGCTTCTGCGGACCACTTCTGCCAACCACGCCCTGCTTCCTGCCCCTGAGGGTGGGAGACTCGCCTCTTTCAGTCTCCTTCCTTTTTTTCAGTGCTCCGACTGGTCCCAATTACCACATCCCGCCGGCCGGGTTGGTAATTAATACCAGAAAGGGATTCTAAGGCGGAGCGTGCTGAGGGGGCAGAGAGACGTGGGTCTCACCCTAGACACATTCCCATACCAGGTGTCACTTGTGATCAAACTTCCCCCTCCTCACAAAACCTGTGCTGGCTCCTCTTGAGCACAACATGCAACTCGGGTCGGGTATCTAAAGCCATGCTGGCATTTTCTTCTGTTAGAAAAATAAACTCAGAAAGCGCGCAGCCCGTTATTTCTCTCCAGCCCTTCTTTTCAGGAGCCGAAACTAAGGGAATTCCCTCACAGTGAATGTGCAGGTCAGTAAAAAGAAACAAAAAAGCTCGTTTAAAAGGCGTCGGTGTTGGACATTTCCCTGGCAACTTGCAGCAGGCCAGCAATACCGCCCCCTCTTAAACCGCCGCTCAGAGCCGCGCAGGCCCCGCTAGTTCACACTAGGATAATGGAGAACCCATATGTGCGGAGGCCGCGGGAGGTTCACCGCCCCTAGCAAAGTCAGTGCTAAAGGAGGCCTGATAATGACATTCACTGCCAGCGCCCGGGTCGTAAAATCAGCGTCCACGGCCGGCGAATGCACACCGGCTTTATATTGTGAGGTCTTCTGAGACCGCCGCCATCACTGGCGATCTTAGAAGGAAGGGGGCTTCTAGCGGCTGAACGCTGACAGATCACGTAATTGTGAGTGGAAAAAAATCAGAAAATAAAGGAATACTTTCAAAGGGTATCGAAAATAAAGAATACAGCCTCTCCTAGGTGATCGCACTACTAATTCGGGCTACGGTTTCATTCTAATGGCCAATTGCGCCAAATATACGAGTATTGTCATTAACAATAACGTTTCTTTGTTTAATTTAACAAATTTAAGATTCTACAAATCAGCAAACAGACTTCTTCAAGTAAACGAGCACACACTAGGGCCTTCGTTGCCAGTCACACTGGGCTAGGACTTGTTAGGAAAACATCCTTGGATTCGCCACATCTTTGGACATTTTGCTGTCCGGGGAGCTGAGCAAAACTCCCCTCACCCCAGGCAAGTCCCCGAGGCATCCACACCCAGCCTGTTGGTATCTCGCTCCTTCCCTCTGTTTTATGTTGAGGTCACTTGCTGCCCCTTTTCACTGGCATGTCCTCCGCCCGTAGTTGCACCGTAGTTGCACCGTGAGCCGTTGCTAAGACACTTGGGGCCATAAGTAGCAACACATTTCCCCATAGACACAGAATGGGCAAAACCCTTTGATACATCTGGTCCTAAGACATGGCTAAATCACACTGTCGGCAAATCAACAAAAGAGTGTTCCTTATTATAAACGAAGAACAAGCATGTAGACATAACCATTAGGTTTGTCGGAGTATAGTACGACCCATTAGGTTCTTTAGGAAGCCCTCACTCACCAACCTAGTTGGTGACATGCTTCATCATCGGGCCCCACCAGGAGAGGCCGAGTGCCACCCTGGTGTGCTGTAACGCCATAATTACAGCGGAGCTGATAACAAGTGAATTGTGAAAGGTGAAGAGTGAATTAAAAATGTCTAGACTGTGTCAAAAAAAATGTTTTTATTAGTTTTGCCAATCAGACATCAATTAAAATCTAGTGTGGGATAAAGAACCAAATTAATTGTTCAGTTTTATCCCTGAAGGGTGGTCAACATGTTTCTGCCTATGTGTGATTGTTAATCAGGCTTTCAACAGGACCAGAGTGAAGTGACCCTCGGCGGTATGGGCGCGCTAAGGCCCACCCTAACCTAAGGTTATTAGTGTTAACATTTTTTCCAAAAACACTAAATAATAAGAGATCCTCTTTAGTTGGAGAGGAACCGAGTTTATTCTTATTTAAAAGTGACAAACAATGACATATGAACAAATAAAGAAAAACAAAAGAAAAAGATAAAAACGTATTGTCAGTACGATCTTTGTAAAGCTTGTCACTGCGTCAAAAAAACACATGCAACAGTGCTCTTCGTAGTGCACATGTTAGCAGTACCACGGATCACGTGTGCTGCTAAAGGTGAGCTAGTGCACTTATGAGTACTCCGGTCAGAAACAGGAGAAATGCACTCCCCTATTTGTCTAGTGCAGTGTCACTACTTTCAAAAGGTGGTCAAAATGCCCCGAATAATATTCTAGGGCAATGGTGCGAGACCAATATTGAAATAAAAACCAGCGACAAACAAACACAAACACAATGTTCCTGGGCAAGCCTAGGAAATTTAAGGAAAATAACGGAAAATAACTGTCATCTTACGGGAGGTGTAATCGCTAATTACACCATGGGTCGCGGGAGGGGGGTGGTGACAAAATGGCACACCCTGGAAGAAAAAGCTTAAAAGGTATACGTTATACTTGGAGAGAGATATGTTAATGGAAGGTACTTAGCTCATGGAGGAATGACTGGACTCACGCCGTCAGCGCCAGGCACCCGCTTGGTACCTGTGTGTACCCTCGTGTTACCGGACCCCGTCGATGGTAGTGCGGGGATCCGGGAGTAAATTTAAATCCATCCGGTAACTGGGAAAGTTTGGAAAGGCCGAACGCGTCGTCACGCTCACGTCGGGGTCGCGCCGGAAGATGGCCAATCGGGAGAGATTTGAAACCCAGACCGAGTAGGCATCCAATCCCAGGATGCGAAAGTCAGTTACCAAGTAATCTCCCTGGCGACTGTGTGGTTTGTGATGTGTCCCAAATCCTTTGTTAGAAATGAGAAAAAAAGCAGATAGAATATATACACTATCACGGAACAAAGAAGATGTAGGAGATTTCCGTCTAAAAAGTTTAAAAAGACGAATCCTTCTATAGTAAACATATGTATACGAGCAATCAATGCTTACTCAGTTGTTATAAATGTCCTCAGAAAGCATGGGATACTGGAAAAAATAATAAATGCGTGCTCGTTGAGTAACGAGTAGAAAAACCCATAGAAAGTCAGAAGTCAGGATTGCTAGAAGACTAGACAAATAGTGGGAACTGTAAAAACAGGAGGATATTTATCAGGGGAAAACTCTAGAAAATAAATCTCATAGGAAAATCAGAGTGGGACGGTTCAATCACTAGTGCAAGTTTTTAAGTCTCATAATCCGGTGATGATCCTGATATGGCAGATGTAGAGTGACTGGGGGTAAGGTTAGGTGTGGAGTATTGATCCCCACGGGATATTGTCATTCAATCCCTGGTGGTGTGTACCCAATCGATAAACCCACCTCTGTTCTTTCTCATATAGGATTTTCTGAACATTTCCTTGTGTTTTAATTTGTTCAATCACTGTCCATCTGAGGTCATTGGTTGTATGGTTATGTTGTAGAAAGTGTTCGCTGAGTTTCGTAGTTACACGTTCACATCTGATGTTACTGCGATGATCGCACACATGCAGTCTCACTTTGCGTGTGGTCATGCCCACATACCATAACCCACAGGGGCAGCTTATCAAGTAAACCACATTCGTGGAATTACAATTAGTGTGTGCCTTCTGTGTCCATGTTTTTCCAGGTTCGAGGTCCAAGGTTTTAGTATGTGATGTAAGATGGCAGATGCTGCAGTTTGAGCAGGGAAAATGTCCCGTCACTCTAGGTAAGCCCCATGCATCAGTGATGGATGGAAAATCAGTTGTTGACATTTCTTTGGGGCGTGTATTTACCAAGGTGTCTCTGAGACTGCGTCCTTTCTTAAACGAAAAAAGGGGTTTTTCCCACTTCCTGTTATTACTACTGAGGAGTCTCCAATGTTTGTTTATTGTTTTTTTAACAACATCTGAAGCACTACTAAAGGTAGTGAGACAAGTCAGGGGAACTTCATTAGTCTCCTTCAGTAAATCCTCTAGGAGGGCTTCTCTGGGTTGATTACGTGCTCTTTTGTAACCCTTGTTAAGAACAGTGTCTGGTTAACCACGTTGTTTAAGTTTGACAGTTAGGTCAGATGATTGTGTCCGGAAGTCTTCTAGGTGGCTGCAATTTCTCCTTAGACGTAAAAATTGCCCATAAGGGAGATTCACCCTCAGGGGTCTAGGATAAAAGCTAGAAAAATCTTAGAGATTGTTTTTCGCTGTGGTTTTTAATGTGTTTTGGTAACGAAGTGCCCATTATGTTTAGAAATTACCACATCTAGGAACACAACTTCCTGTTTATCTGATGTGTGTGTAAATTTGAGATTCTGATCCAATGTATTAATCCAGAGTAGGAAGTTTTGTAGGGTTTCCTCTGGTCCTTGCCAGATCAACAGAATATCATCTCTATACCTTTTCCAAAAACTTATGGCAGAGGCAAAGGGATTGCTCGTGTTTTGAATACATTTACTTTCAAAGTCATGAACATAAAGGCCCGCCACACTTGGGGCAAAGTTACTGCCCATAGAAGTCCCGGTTGATTGGAGGAACAGGGTACCTTTATATTAAAAAAAGTTCTTTTTCAATGCGAGCGTTGCGCATTCCAAGATTAATTCTTTAGGTGTTGTGTATTCCCAGGGAGTTGCGTCAAGAGCCTCACCCAGGACCCTGATGGTATCGTCCTGGGGAATACTTGTGTAAAGACTATGTCTAAAGTCACAAGTATGGTTGAATTTGTATCAAACTGCAGATCTTTTAAGAGATTAAGGAGGCTTTTTCTGTCCTTAAGATAAGTTGGAGTTTGTTGAACTAAGGGTTTCAGGAAATGATCACAGAAGCGTGAAAGAGGCTCAAGTTGAGAGCCAATGCCTGAGACGATGGGGCGTCCAGGTGGGGGTGTTTTGTTTTTATGGATTTTTGGCAGCGTATAAAAATAGGGTATTACGTTGTCCCCTCTGTCAGAAAATCAGCTTCATGTTTAGTAATGTGGCCATTTTCCTATGTCTCCATCACCAAGTTCCTCATGCAAGTCTCTAGTTCTAGGGAAGGATCCCTGTCCAATGGTTGGTAGTTCTTAGTGCCTGCCAGAAGACGCAAGCATTCTTGCTCATAGTCCTTAGTATTTTGGATCACCATTCCCCCGCCTTTGTCTGCCGGTTTTATCGTAATGGTGGTGTTGGTTTGCAGGTTTTCAAGGGCCTTAAATTTCAAGGCACTTAGATTTTTAAAAGATATTGGTTCCTCCAGGGTCTCAATATCATTGAAAACCGCCTGCTCAAAAGCAGTGATTTCTGCTGGCACAGTATGCGGAGGTGGGTTAAACATAGATTTGACCCTAAAACTAGTATCTCCTGTACTGTGTCCAGAAACTGTCAGGTCCCTACCTTCAAAGAAGGCTTTTAACTTCAGATTTCTGAAGAAGTTCGAAACTTCGCAGTGAAGTCGGAACTTATCCAAGTGGGCTGTGGGTACGAAACCTAACTCCCTCTTGAGGACTTTGGTTTCTACTGCTGATAGGGTCAAATCTGAGAGGTTTACAATCAAACTCCCTGGGCACCTGTGCTCGCCTGTTGATATTTGCTTCGGTGTTGTTGCCCACTGGGTCGTCTTGTTCCCATCGGACTTGGGTCTGTCCTCTCCTCTTCCCTCTTCCTCTGCGGCCTCTCTCTAAAAAAGGAGGGCGATAGGAATTTGTTTGGAAGTGAGGGGTTTGTAAAAATCCCCGGTTCCAGCCCATCATTGGCATTTGAGGATGTTGAAAATGCATAGGATGCATCCTTCCTCCTGGAATTGGGTATGGTGGCCACATTGGTTGATGGAAATCGGGCCTGGATGCGCCTCGTGATCCTTCCCTTTGTCTCTGCCTGTAGCTGCCATTGCTTGAGCCACTGCTGTTAGAGGAATTGTCATCTGAGACGTCTGAGTTAGAATTAGACCTACTCAATGGTATGTAGGTTGGATCAGCATAGGGATAGACTTTGTTTAAAGCGAATTTGTTGAGATCTTTTTTATAAACTGCGTCACTTTCGTCTGGGTCAGACCGTCTTTATATTCAGTAATGTCTTTGTTTATATCATCCAATCTCTTTTTGTATCCAGTCAATGTTGTTATAAAGTGATTTTCTGTTTGTTGTATTTCTACCATAAGTGCTTCGGACAGTCTTACTGCTGTTGTTATTATTAGCACCAGCCAATCGCGTGTACAATGCCACACGATCATTGCCCACTCTTTTCTGAAGGTAGCATCTTCTAAAAAGGTACTTGATGCGTTGGTCACAAGAAGGTCTTTTGGTGCGGTGTTTGTACGGTGATATTCCGTAAGGATTGTCCCATGTAGGAATATGCGGATTCTATACTTTTTAAGTTCCGATAGTTTGTCCCATTCACTTGTGTGGGTTATTGCTTGTGAAATAGAAGGGCCTGCAAAAAGTGACGGGCGTGCCAGAATTGCATCCACTTCTGAGTCTGAGTAGGTGAGTCATGGATTTTCAATAGTATACCAGGGAAGTAAAATATAACCCAGATAGAGGGAAATAGTTTGGAAAAATAGAGAGTAGGTCAGTAAAAAAATCAAACCTCTCCCTATGAGGGAACTCTCACAGCTGTGCGCTGCTAAATATGTAAAAAACAACGGAAGAGGAAGGGAGAAACAACTTAGGAGCACTCTCACTCCCCTCGGTAAATATAGGCAAATCAACGAAAGAGTGTTCCTTATTATGAACGAAGAACAAGCATGTAGACATAACCATTAGGTTTGTCGGAGTATAGTACGACCCATTAGGTTGTTTAGAAAGCCCTCACTCACCAACCTAGTTGGTGACATGCTTCATCATCGGGCCCCACCAGGAGATGCCGAGTGCCACCCTGGTGTGCTGCAATGCCAGAATTGCTGCGGAACTGGTAACAAGTGAATTGTGAAAGGTGAAGAGTGAATTAAAAATGTCTAGACTGTGTAAAAAAAAATCTTTTTATTAGTTTTGCCAATCAGACATCAATTAAAATCTAGTGTGGGATAAAGAACCAAAATAATTGTTCAGTTTTATCCCTGAAGGGTGGTCAACATGTTTCTGCCTATGTGTGATTGTTAATCAGGCTTTCAACAGGACCAGACCAGTGTGAAGTGACCCTCGGCGGTATGGGCGCGCTAAGGCCCACCCTAACCTGAGGTTATTAGTGTTAAAAAAATTTCAAACAACAGTAAATAATAAGAGATCCTCTTTAGTTGGAGAGGAACCGAGTTTATTCTTATTTAAAAGTGAAAAACAATGACATACGAACAAATAAAGAAAAGCCAAAGAAAAAGATAAAAACGTATTGTCAGTACGATCTTTGTAAAGCTTGTCACTGCGTCAAAAAAACACATGCAACAGTGCTCTTCGTAGTGCACATCTTAGCAGTACCACTGATCACGCGTGCTGCTAAAGGTGAGCTAGTGCACTTATGAGTACTCCGGTTAAAAAAAAGGAGAAATGTACTCCCCTATTTGTCTAGTGCAGCGTCACTACTTTCAAAAGGTGGTCAAAATGCCCCGAATAATATTCTATGGCAATGGTGAAACACCACTATTGAAATAAAAACCAGCGACAGACAAACACGGTGTTCCTGGGCCTGCCTAGGAAATTAAAGGAAATTAGAACATTGGAACGTTGGCAGCTCCATTGAAGACAATGGAGCGCTCCGGGCTAATACTGGCCGGTATAAGCCCGGAGCTCCAACATTCCAATGATTGTCTTTGTTCACAGCTCTGGCTGTGAACAAAGACTTCAGGGAGCCTGAGGGGATTTCAATCCCCTCGCGCTCCATGAAGGGCTTTGTTTTGGTAGAACATTCTGCCCTCTAGTGGCAGAATGTTCTAATAGCCTTATAACCCTTCGTAGCAGGGCTATACCGCTGTTAATGGCCCGCTGCTGTTGTTAAAGTCCCTCGCCTTCGGCTCGGGCCTTTAACGCTGCAGCGGGCCATTAACAGCCGGTATAGCCCGCTACGGCGGGCTATAAGGCTATAATAACTGTCATCTTACGGGAGGTGTAATCACTAATTACACCATGGGTTGTGAGGGGGGGGGGTGGCAAAATGGCACACCCTTGAAGAAAAAGAAGATTAAAAGGTATACGTTATACTTGGAGAGAGATATGTTAATGGAAGGTACTAAGCTCATGAAAGATTGACTGGACTCACGCCGTCAGCGCCAGGCACCCGCTTGGTACCTGTGTGTACCCTTGTGTTACCAGACCCCGTCGATGATAGTGCAGGGATCTGGGAGTAAATTTAAATCCATCCGGTAACTGGGAAAGTTTGGAAAGGCCGAACGCATTGTCACGCTCACGTCGGTGATGCACCGGAAGATGACCAATCGGGAGAGATTTGACTCCCAGACCGAGTAGGCATCCAATCCCAGGATGCGAAAGTCAGTTACCAAGGAATCTCCCTGGCAACTGTGTGATTTGTGACGTGTCTCAAACGTCAAACCTATTAGCTTTGTCAATGCTGGTTTGCCCAGCAGCACTGGGAAAGAGTGTAGATAAAAGTATCTGATAAATGGTTGCTACAGAACAATGGGTTATTGTATTTACGGTAGCATCCATTTTTCAGGTCCTTTTTTTCAGAATCCGCATCATAGTGCTAACTGAACGCTCGCTCATTGACTTCAGATGTAAAATAGTCCTCATGCATTGCAGTTAGTGGTCGAAGTGCATTTAAAAAAGCATGGGGACTGTGATGCTGGCGGGTGAGGTTATGTGGGGGCGTAGTCAAAGGCGTGGCTAAAAAAATTCAATTCCATTTTTTTCGGTCTTTCACCTTCAGGCAATTCCATATAAAATAATGCACAGTATAAATGAAAATTAAATGCAAGTTAGGTTAATCAGTGGGAAATGCACCATTGAAAATATACGACAGCTAGGTAAATTCAGTCACTGCACCACCAAGTTTAGTCACACAAATGTTCCACAACACCAATATTGCCCTCCTCAGATAACCAGCCATCAAATGGTCATGAATCAAACATTATACCATACATGCGGAGAGGCAAAATATAAACTTGAAGAGTTAATTTGTCATTTAGTCAAACGTGAACAGTCCCATTCAGAGATAATTTTAAAGTCCAGTATTTGTGCCATCTTCATTTTAGAACAAGGAGAGCTTGCCAATACTACATTAAGTCACCTACATGCCATGCAACATGTTGACGCCTAGTACTATTCAAGTATACGTGTCAAGATACATTTGGCTTGATTTATGCTACTGATTATCTGAAATATAGATCTGCACACAGAAAGGTATTCTATTTACTTTTTATGTCCTTGCTAGACTTTGAATCAGGCACAACGATAAGGATTCACACTGCTTTTTGGTGTCTGCTTTGGGACTGTTTGAAGCTGGAGGTGTTTGAGCACACACCCAGACACATTTAATTTCATCATGTAAATTATTTGGGTGGGGTGGTATAGACCATCATGTGGATAAAAAGACTGGTCAAAAACCACTCACAGTTTTTACTGATTGGGTGATATGGGGCATGTACACAGTGTGGATTTTCTTGTGTTTTCTTTATATTTACTTTACTCTTCTTGCATGCTGACTTTTATAGGATTCACAGTATATTTTTGTAGTAAAAATGGATCGCTCTTTTGACATTCTGGCCGTGTGTTTATCTGTGTTTTTTTGTAATGGAGGACGTTAGACCTTGGTAGTGTTCCTGTTGCTTGTTTATCTTACTGCCATCATAACTTTGGCTTTATTTTGTAAGAGCTCCCAGATACTCCTTGAGTATAAATTAAAGGGTAGCACAGCTATGGTGTTATCTTTTGTTCTTTATATGAGACACTATTATTACACCTTTTTCCTCTCACATTTTCAAGATACTCCAGGTACCAAGGGTGGAATTCTGAAGTAAAGTGTTATACATTTGGTGATTGGTGACACTGTTTGGTTCTGTGTAGTAAAAATGCTTGTTTGATTTGTTAGTAGAGTACTTTTATTGTTTTATCATATATTTGGTTTGGTACTGTATGCTTCTTGATGTTTGTTGTTTTGTGTTTTTTATGGAATTTGTCTAAGTCAATGTATGTGTGTCTATTTTTTTTAATTGCTTTTGCAGCCCTGGAGAAGCCCTTGTCTGGGGTGAAATGCGTTGGCTGTATCTACATGTAACACTATCCAAATTGAGAAAAAGAAAGAAGAAATAAAAAAGAATATTTGAACAAATACTGGACTTTATCTCTGAATGGGACTGTTCACATTTGACTAGATGCCAAATTAACTCTTCATGTTTATGTTTTGTCTCTCATCGCATATGGGGAATGCACTATTGTACATTAAGAAACCTCGATTAGTTAATGCACTGCACCAGAGAGTCACAGAATTGAATCCTGGTTGGTGCACTGGAGAATATTGGCTGGTGTATGTTTAGTGCTACGAGGTCCCAGTCTGCGACAGAAAGCACTGTGAACATGTAAGTCATTATTTAAAACTTGCATTACAGGCAGTATAAGATAAGCTGCTACAAAATGCGTAAAAAGATTTAAGATAAAAAAGTGCTTCCAAAATATAGATGTAATAATACCAGATTGCACCTAGTGCAAAATTTGTAATAGCTGTCTTTTTAAAGCACACACTTCACAGCTTGGCTGGTAGCTCCCTTACAATACCTCTCAAAAAGATTAAATGTGTCAATAGGACGCTTGAGTGATTCCATCAATAAGATCCAATACAAGCGGCTTCCAACACCTCTTCACATTTGCAGATTGACCAGTTGTGCGCATTTACATTTCTTTGCTGCACCCTGGCAAGAAGGCTTATTTAGTTGTCTGACCCTTCCTGGGTTTCACAGCACAGGAGACTCACTGCCTTATCTTCATTTGAAGAAATTCAGCTCTCGGAATTAACCTTCCCGGGACGGTTGTTTTTTCACAAAAAGTAAGGCGGCTGTTTTTCTAACTTTAAAAAAATGTTAGGCATGTCGGGCTCCTCAGGTCTCCCGCACTTTGACCAGTGATTCCATTATAGGTAAAAGGACAGACAAAACAGCCAATGGAACAAGCATTAAATAAGTTTCACCTTTAAAATACGGGGCTAAATTTCTGACTTTGCCATTGCTTGTTTATAAAGCGTAGTGAAAATATATATCTACAAAAACAAAATGGCAGAGGATGTGTTGCATGCAGATACACTCCCAGTCATTTGGAAGTGTTTTAACATTTAGGAAAAACTCATTCCACATTGGTTGTCTGCATTTGGTCACAAACACAAGCATTGGCATTGATTTTGAAATCAGCTTTCTGAAAGAAGCATGCCAAGATGGTCGCTATTGTGTGCACGTGTCACAACGTCACGATGCATAAGTACGTCATAACACACCAGGTGCTATTTTGACTTTTGTTTCACGTTTATTTACCATTCCAGAGTGGCCTATGGCTGTTTTTCGAATGGTTAAGGGTGCAGAGCAACAATGGAACTGCTGGGAGTAGGAGAAAAATGAAGAAAGTGGACGGAAAGCTACACGCACAGCTGCAAATAATACAAAACGAGCACACAAGATAGAGGGAGGAAAAAACGCATACACTCACACAGAGTGCTGAAAGAAAAAAAAAATGTTGATCCTCATTGGTAAGCAGTGGAAAGATACAACCAGTCAAAAACGCTGAAAAACAGATATGTTGTTGGAAGAAAAAACAAAAGAGGAGAAGCTAACACATAACAAGTAAGGAAATGAGAGTGATAAGGAAGCCCACAAATGTTAAGCTATGGGCTAACCGAAAACCCACTGTTACCTATGGGTATTGTGCACAGTAGGTTCTTTAACAACAGCCAGCTAAAACTGCTTTTAGGCAAAACCTAAAAAGGAGTAGGACTAAAAATACTACTGTGGGCTCATGCAATATTAATTGACAAGATCTCAGGTCAGTAACTGAAGGTTGCTGATGTAGAGCCTCTTCACCTTACCAAAGAATACAATGTTAACGGCAAGACTGAGAGATATCCCAGACGTGTGATGTGAAAGGCATTTTCTAAATAGGTGCAATAGACCAGGGACAATATAAAACAATGGGCAAACACAGTACTTACAGTAATCGGTTAGCAATACATTGCTGGAATAGTGATGATGATTAAGCAATATTAAAAAAGGATAAAATTGCATTTTATGGTGTGCTGATTTTTATAATTCTGGGAAATTTGTCATGGGGCAAATGATTTTGTTCTGTAATGCATTTCGGATGCTTATTGGCAGTACAGTATTCTACAATCTACTCAGAAGGAAACACTCTTTAGTAAATAAAATGTCACTAAAAAACATCATTCATCCTAGAGGATTCCAGTCACTTTAAAGTGACCTAGGATTCACTGTGGTTGTTAAATATGATATATTTGTGTTTACATGTAATAGTTTGTGGTATGATTAGATCATGAGTCCCAAAAAGCCAAGTGAAATTAAGAATTGTTCAAGTTGTGCCTCATATATATGCCAAACCTTGCGAATCAGATTTTTACCTTAGTGTAGTTGAGCTCAGGTTTGTGATGAACATCCATCTATAGGCCTGTAGCTTTTAAGACTATCTCTGACATATGGCCCGAGATTGGAAGTCCTCTACAATCTCTAGAAATATTCAGGTCTCTGTCCTTAGCTATGGTCAAAGTAGTTTAATCACTTAAAGGCCTAGATTGTTACAAATGTATAAGGTGGGCTATTGTAAGTCTGTCTGGTGCACTACATTATTGGTACTCTTAGCTACAAAAAGGTGCTGCTTGGTGGTTTTAGGCTAGACCGCTGAGGGTTTGCCAAATATCTCAAAATGCTCATAATTCTACCACTGAAAAATGAAGTGGTACTCACAAACAACAAAAAGGGAAAATTCATGGCAGACGGTCGCAAAATTGAAGTTCAAGGGTCCAGTTGATGGGAAGTACTGCTCCCTAGTGGTTGGCGACGGAGGGCAGTGGGCACAGTTAGGGGGTGGTAGGGAGGTGGAGTACTTACAGCTCTAACGGGTCTTCAAGGTCCGTGTTTCAGCATAGGGGAACTGATACTGGGACTGGACTTAACATTCAAAATAGGTCCTCAGATTACTGGACGTAGATCCTTGTATCTCATGATAATTGTTGGATTTTACAAGTGGTATCCACTTCTAGGACCCCCATCCTCCATGGCAGTGTGGATCACTCTTCTAGCAGGTCCTTAAGTAATCCTGGAGTGAAATGGCAGATTTTTGAACACGGAATTCTAGTATCTCGTAAACAGTGAACCATGATTTCTAATTTGTTAGTCATGCCCTGATTCCTCTCACTATTACTTATTAGACCCTGAATCCTGTCTCCTTCCTGCTTTTTTCCTTTTTGCCTCTCCTGCTCCTTCTCCATCAATTACATTACTTCCTAACTCCTTACCTCTCTACCTGCTAATCAGATATACAAGGCTAGCTACCTGCATTGCATTCTTGCTCTGTCCACCGATGATAAGCTGTTTAGCTAAAGACTAGTCCATCCATAAGGCTCTTTCCTTCTTTCTTTTATATTGTACTATCCTTACCTCTCTCCTGATCTATCACTACAAGCTCTCCTATTCCCCCAGCTACATGCTAAAGGGACTTTTGGGTAGCTCCAGGTGATAAACAAATACTTAACATTATGTAACATAACACAACAGAATATAACATTAGAACAACAATACAGCTGTTACACACGAAAGACAGAGACAAAAGAATCATGTCCACAGTTTCCAGTAGAAGACTGCTTTACTCCAGGCATACATACGTTCCTCAAACAGGGATCTGAACCATAAATCACAGATATATTAAGATACAGCCTTGGGAGGGAAAGGGTTGGACCAGTTATGGGATCCGAGTTACAAAGGGCAGTTGTTATACCTGTCCTAGAGGTATTGTAAAAGGTCTGTAACACCAGTATTCAATACACTGGAGTCTGGCACCAACTAGTTAGCCTCCCCAAATCGAGATATGCAAAAATTCTTCATTGTGGGCAGTACCAGGAGCATCATCGGACTATACTGCTGAGCAGTGGAGTTAGTCCTCTAGTGGTGTCAGAGGTTCTGAAGCCACAGTGGTAAAGTAGACCATGCAAACGAGCAAGAAATAAATTAAAACAAGCATTGGCAAAGCCAATAGGTCTCCGCTTTGAGACTATTGACTCTGCAATAGCCTTTTGTTTGTGCTGTACAGCATGGACATTGCTGACTTTGGAAATGATTTGTAGAAATGTTGTATAGCACCATGGCTGCTGTGCAGCATGGATACAATTATAGTAAAAAACCACGAATGTGCCTAGCGCTAATGCACTTTGAAAAAATGGACATTAGCCCTGGCTGCATCATAGCGCTTTCTTAAATTAGTTATAGCCGCACTACAAAGCATATACTGTGCTGTTCAACATGGCTACAAAACACAGCTAAAACCAATAGCTTTCATAGACGAGACCTATTTGTTTTGCCAATGCTTGTTCCTTAAGGATTGACCATTATTTAAGATGCAACAAACATGTTTGTGGTGGGGCGACCGCAGACTCCTGGGGTCCCTGCTAGCTTCCTTTGTGTTGGTTTTTGTCTGAATATGGTGCCGTAGGGGGGTGGAGCAATTGCCTGTAATTGGTACTTTGATGTGTTGCATATATAAGAGTCAGTGGAGCACTCTGTCTATTGGGTTGGGTGGCTTTGGGTGTACTGTCAGGTGAAATTGACACATGGTGGTTCTGGTGGCAGTTCAAGTGGAAGCTCTAAGGTGTTCTCTGGACATTTCACTGCAGTTTGCTGACGGTGATTTGGCTTTGGTTGGTGACCTCATGATATCTTTTGTAATAGCAGTTCTTTTGTGAGAGAGTTCCAAGTAACCAATTTTTGAGCCATATTGTTCCAATTTGGGTGAGGTGTTAGAAACCCTATGACACCAGTTGCTGGGGTATTTGCTGTGTTTGTTTGTTGTAGTGTGTTTTTTTCTGGTCTGTGCCACTGGGTTAGGATTATTATCTATGTATAAGAGATGTTTCTGAGCAGCTATATCTGTGTTGGGTAATCCACTTCCAACAAACATTGAATGGAACTTAAATACTCCAAAACTCACTAGGAGGTAGTAGACAGAGTCTAGAGATCCTGGTCTCCAGTCCTGATGAAGGCTTGCTAACATCATGCTACATAAACATAAATATTCATAAATATTGTGCAAATCAAAATGAATTGTTTTAACCAATGCCTGTGCCAAACTATAACAATATTAACCACAGGCTTCGAGCAGGCATTGTTGCCACTGTATGTTACATTGTAAAAAAACTCCCAAAATAGTTCTCTGCACCAAGCTCAGGGGTTGTTTTTTTCTGTATGCCAGACAAATGTTGCATGTGTCAACAACACACAAACACAGGAAGGGTATGCTTTCTAGACAGTGAGCACAGTGAACATGCCAGTCAGCGGACACTCCAGATATCTGGCGGAGTGAGCTCCCTAGGTATGTAGGTGGGCAGGATGAACACCCCAGGGACTTGGGGCATTGTAGCACCAAAGGTAGTGGGCAGGGTGAGTTCCCGAGGTAGAAGGCAGGGCGAATGCCCGACGTAGTGAGAAGAGTTAACACCCTAGATAGTGTACAAGGTGACACCCAAGGCAGTAGACAGTGTGAGGGTCTTAGGTAAGGGGGTAGGACAAGCACCCCAGGTAGTCCTGCTCTCGGCAGCCCAAGGCCGGGGTGTGTGCACCAGCATCAGTCTCTGGGGGTGGCGTGGCCCTGAGGCGCTTGCCGAGTACCAGCCTCTGGACCACTGCACCTCACGTAGAAGATCCCCTCACCACCCACCCAGCTCTGTGAGGAGGCAGCATTATATGAAGGAGACAACCAGCTCAGCACCCATCTGCAGGGAGGCAGAACATCTGTGGAGAAGACAACCACCTCAGCCCTCGCCTCTGTGAGGGCACCTACAGAGTACGAGCTACCTCTATGCAAAGCACTTCGAAGTCTCCACAGAGGTATTGTATTGTAATTGTTATGTTATGTTATTTGCACTTATAAAGCGCGCGATTACCCTTGGGTGTCCTGGTGCTATAATTGCATTTATATAGTGCTTACTAGCCCTGACGATGTGTCAAAGTGCTTTTTCGGCGAATAGCATGCTACTTCGGAACCCAGGTGTAGTTAGAGCTATATTAATACCGTACCATATCATAACTCAGGTCTGACTCGTACAGGGATAGAGCCTCGTGCCAACGGCAAGCAGCTCACAAGGAGTGGGAAATATCTCCATGAGAGGACTAGCACCACAGAGGACACATGTGACACCCCCCCCACACACACATACAGTGCCCCCCCACCCTCTCCAACGCACGCAGGGATTGCAGGGGGCCCCTGGCAACATCAAATAGGCGCCATAATACAATACAACCTGGGGAAGAAAACCACTGTAGCCCTCGTCCGTAGGAGGTCGGGGCATCATATGTAAGAGATAACTTGCAAACCCCTTGTATGTGGGGGCTCAGGTCTGCAGTCGCCTCGTCTCTCTCCATGTGTCACTGTTACTAGACACCAGGACGTTAGCGCATGTGTGGGAGCTGGTCTCTGCATATCATCTCTGGCCCTCTTGTGTGAACGTGTACAGGGGTTAAACCGAGCTTCGGAAACACAGATTTACCTTGGAAAAAACACACGAGCGGTGTAGACTAATGTTACTGAATCAGAATGGGTTAGGTGATGAGGCCCAAACATAACCTCTGACCTGGTCACTTTGGGTCAGGGGCTTAGGTGTTCCAAGGAAGGGTGTCTCTCACCCAGTATGGCGAGGAGTGATTTCTGACAGAGCGGTGTCTACGGCAGACTGGTAGGACTGGGGCAGAATCAGTCACCGCTGCCTCTAGAGTCTTGTTGGGTTGGGGTGAATCAGTTACCTGCCCGGAGACTTCATGGCAAACCGGTTTCTGTGGCAGGGTGAGAGGTCTGGGGGAGTCATGTTTTCTTGATCGGTCGCTCTCTGTGAATTCTGATTGGGCTGGGGAAGAGAATGTTACACGTCAGTGTCCAGACAGGTTCGGACATTGGAAACCATACGAAGATGGTAGATGGACCTGGTCACATATGTCATAATGTTATGTCAGTGTCATCTTAAGGATTTGGGGGACCCAGGCGAGAAATATTTTGGAGGCCTCTCTTTGGAACAACTTTTTAATTTAAGACCCATTTTTGAAGATTTAAGCCCTATGTTGCTTAAAAATATGGAATTATAGGTTGAAGGTTAAGATACAAAAATACACAGAAGTGAGCTACTGCGAAATTTCACTTTGCTGGTGGGGCATTTGAAGGTGGGGGCCCTGGGCAACTGCCCACTTTTCCCATGCCTTAATCTCTGTGTTATGTTAACAGAGATCTGTATAGCGTCTTGCTGATGTTAAATGACCTCGCAGCGCTATAGAGTGCGGGTCGGGGATCTCCACGGAATTTGAGAATAATCAATATAGCGTGAGTTATGGCTGCGAAGTGGTACCCTGCCCAGGGTCATACCAAATGCCAAAAGCACTTTGGTGGCATCTTGGACTTCTCAATCCCATACACTCAATGCTATAAGTGAAATTACAGGCTCACAAAAGCCAATGTTGTATAAAAATGGCACTTTTTGGCTGAAAATGATGGATACAACATGGGCCCAACTCCACAAATTCGTCATCTTCCTGTCTTTGATACAAACGGTGAAGGGGGGGCAAAGTCAGTCAGAGACTAAATGCAGTGAGAGGCTGACAGGGCGGGGGAAATTCAGTCACATTTATTACACTTCATATAGAGGATTTGGCCTTAAGGCCAGAGCTGCCGACTTTGGAGCTGGGGATCTAGGTTCGAGCCTCGGCGTCGGCTATACATCCTGTGATTCTGGGCAAATCACTTCACCTACCTGTGCCTACCAATAATGAATGTGTCCTTGTGTAACGTAGCTGGTGCTCATGTAGCGCTCCAATACCTTCGGGTCGAGTTCACGCTATATAAATCTGGAGAGAAAAAAAATCTGCAACGCAAGGCCGGTAGAGCTAGGGCATAGTCAGTCATATGTCGGAAATGTCTTGCTTGCCTAAGGCTCGATCAGTCAGTCAGCCACAAATGCCCTTACTGAGCTCCAGAGACTTCACCTTGGGTTACACGCATTCTTTCTGTGAAATGAAGCGCGATGAAGCCCTGGGGTTAAGTGTGTGCTTAATACATTCCATAACATAACTGAATGGGGTGGGGGAAAGGGGGCCAGACGGGCCGTGGGTATTTAGCGCCTCTGAGGGAATCAGCTGCCCGACTGTGAGGGGGAGCCATGGACGCTGAATACAGAAATTAATGAAAATCATAACAATAGCATATTCGTAAAACGCTTAGTATTACAGTTCTTGACATTTCTTGTCACTGTGAATTAAATTACAAGTGCTACTATTGCTCAATGTATTAATATACTACATTTATGTTGTTTTTTTACAGCGCAAACTAGGCTCCAAGAGAAGGGGGGGTCAGAGCTCTATAGCGACAGCTGTACAAGGAACCTAAAGAGAGAGCGACACCTGGCTCCAGACAGTATAGGAAACACATTTGCAACAAGAGGGAAACAAAAAAAAAAAGGAGGCACTGCAGCTGCTCGCTCCCGCAGGCAAAATGCCGTGGGAAGCGAGGAATGCAGCTGCAGCGTCCTGTGAGTGGTGCGCGCGCGCTGGATGGAAGACAAGCGCGGCCGCTTTGTAATATGAGCCACAACAGATGACACCCTGCGTGCCGATGCTCGCTCCCGCAAGGTGGAGGCCCTGGGAGGAAACATGTACTGGGAAAGGTGGGACATGCTCCCGCCTTTGGCCAATTTTGTGCTTTCATTTTTGAAAGCCACACGCAATGGTCAATCACTTCAGCTTTTCAGCAAACTCGTGCGTGTGGATTTTTTAAGCCACCCAACGAGTTTGCTGAAAAGCTGAAGTAATTCCAAGAGGTCATTTTCTAGGGCAGCGCATGCGCGCTGCGCTAGGCTCGACCTAAAAAGCAGTATTTGGGATAGTGCTCTTCTGTTGCTTCAGATGTTCACCCTTCTAGCCAAGCCCAATCTGATGTTCCCTGGTCACCACCTTATCATCTGATTCTGTAAGGCCTATTAGCAGCGTTTGAGAGGTTGATCACTGCATCCTCTTCATTGACTCTGGGAGACTGGAATCAGGTTTAATAGTTAAATTGTGGCACTCTATTGTAAATGTTTAGTATTCCTTTTCTTTTGAATAAATCTGGTAAAAGTTGCAGGTGGGTACCGACCTCGGATCAGGGGCGTGTAATACAAAAACAGATAGTCAGCATTGTCTTAGACCAGAACAACGTCCCCACTTGGCACTTGGGGAGTGCCAAGTGGGGACGTTGTTCTGGTCTAAGACAACGCAGACTGTGAGATTGGAATCAGGGACATTGCACTCGCTGGTTCTCAATTTTCTTTCTAGTGGATCCTTTCTGGTGTCACTTTCATAGTTCATCTCACAAGTCAGAACCCTAAACTATGAGGTCTCTCAGGGATCTATTTGATCCCCTTGCTATTCAATTTCTGTAGCCAACTTGGTTTGCTCCTGTGGTTTTGATCAAGTGTTATGTGCTGATGAAACTCACATTGTATTGAAGATAATCAGGATTGTTTACAAGATTTCCTCAGTATACTTCGGTTGTCTATCCAAGCTTGAAGGTTTGGTAAGTGTTAATCATTGCATGTTAAAACGGTATAAGATGGAGACACTTTGTCCAGCTTATCCTTCTCCTTTCTGGGACGTCTCTTTCGAACCACCCTCCTTAGGTCCAAAATCAGTATTTTCCACCAGTTTAAAAAACTTGGCTCGAAAAATGAACGAATTCTCACTCTTATGGATCAAGTCAATGCAGTGACAAAGAACTACTATTTTCAGTTATGCTCTTTGAAGCATGTTTTATATACTTTCCATTTCCTCCCAAAGTACAGGTTAAAAATGCATTTGTTTAATCACATCTTAGTTATTGTAATTCCATCCACCTTTGTCTCTCAGCGTAAGTTAATTCCCAAGCTTCAACTCATTCAATACGGCAAGTTGGTGCTCAGATTGTAGATGAGAAACCATATTAGTCCAGCACTGGCTTCCTTACATTAGATGCATGTGAAACCTCTCATCCTCTTTACATCTATGTGTTTGGTGCACAGAACTATCTTCTCTTCAGTGGGCTCTGTTTTGGGTTCCAAGATCAATCTTTACTGGCCATTGAGCTCATTAAAGTTACAAAATAAATTTCTCCTCGCTGTTCCTGAAGACAGCTTCCAAACTATTGGGGGTTATGCTTTTTCCATTTTAGTGGCTAAGGTGTGAGCTGTAGAAGTTCAGCAGATTGCGGACCACTGTGACTTTCGGAAGGAGCTAGAGACATAGTTATTTAAACATCACATGTAGATGTTCTATTATGGTTTCCTCTTGGTTGTAATGTCTTTCGGGGTGTGAGTTAGTTTCTTACTGTCATGATACATGTTTGGGGTGAATGTAGCACTTTACAAAACACTTAAAAGAAAAGTAAATTTGACTCACCCTGGCTTACTTCTTGTCCTGCAATGTTGATCGGTAACCTGAACTTGGTGCCCTCTCCCCTTCCTTTGATCAGAGCTCAGACCTTACTTTCCTGTATCTCTCATCTATGATAACTCTTCCAACTTGCATGTCGTCTCCTGTTGATTTGAGGTCAGCTGTGAGTCTTCCTGATACAATAAAAAGCTGATGAATGTTAATGCTTTAACTAGTTGTTCTAAAGCATTGAGATCATTTGGGTAGCATACTATTCCTTCATGTGACAGATCTTCTGTGCTGTTACAGAAGTGGACCAACTATGTCCACAATTAGTCTTGTCTGCTCCACAAAAAGAGAGCATATACTCAAATTGCTAAGCCATGCGCGCTCTGCACAGGATTACGAGCCTACCCAAGACACTAGTCTTAACTAGGGAAGTACAGCTAGGTCCCTATTGTTCCTTTTAATTATGGCCCCATCTCGAAATAGTTCAAACACTAGGGGAGAATAGCTAAAACAATTTTAAAAAAGTGAAGTGATGAATCAACATGTTTTAGCCTACTCCTTTTATCCACTCGCAATTCCTCTAGGTAATATGTTTTTTAGTTCAACTGTGCCATTAAAGGAGAGGACCAACCATATGTACCCCAAAAAAAGCAAATCATCTTGGACTGCTAGAACATGAGTAACTTCAGATACGATTTAGACGCTTTAGACATCATCTGGAAGGTGCAACACGAGTCCCAAAGCACACCTTGTCTTGACCTACATCTACTTTGAGAAAGGATAGCCGTGGCACTTCCCTATCTGAACTGCAGGGTCTTGTACTTTTAGTAAGAGTACATGCGTGCTGCATATTTTTACAGATTTTAATTGTACATGTTAGCCACCTGATTTCTGGCAAAACTGGAGGGGCCCGATTCACAGAACTAACTTAAGACAAAATCCTAAACTTACTACCATTTTGGTATTCACAGAAGGCACTTACTCATTTTGGTATTCACAGAAGGCACTTGCTCATCAATGAGCAAGTGCCTTCTGTGAATACCAAAATGAGTAAGTGCCTTCTGTGAATGCCAAAATGAGTAAATGGTAGTTAGTTTTGGAATCGGGCCCCAGCTGTGCAGCCTGCTGAGTAGAGCAAGGAATTTTCACACCTTGGTACTAGAAGGGGTGTTTGGTTTTTGAGGGAGAGGTTATATGAGCAGTTTAGCAGATGCTGTCAAAATTGTAAAACGACAGGAAAAAGAAAGGACAGAAACAGCTGAGGCCCTTAATCATGCCCAGGTTCCCTCCATTGCCGTAATTAAAACATTTATTGACCTGAGTGTTCATGGGAAGCAGATGCTATGGATAAGGGGAGGGTTAGCATGAAGGTCTCTTTTGGTTAGGAACTAAGCCAGTTACCTACTTTGACGGCGAATGACTGCTTCAGACTCAAACAGGGCAGAGTTAATGCATTCTGAACAACAGATCAACATCCCTTGAGTTTGTTTGCTGGTGCATTACAAGGGCCTGGATTGTGTCGCTGTTCTGTAAAAACGGCATCTCTTTGACCCTGACAAGAATCTTGGCAAATGGGTTGTAAGTGACACGTGAAGGGAAGCGCGGGGACCCTCTTGCCTTACTAGAGGTATCAGCGCTCGCTTTTGCACAACAAAAGTGCTGAGGGATACATATACCATATAATGGACTGGCTGGGACCTTTTCTTTCCTGTAATGGAAAAGGGAATGTTCTCTGCCCCTGCATTCGAGGAAGCCTCTGTTCTCTGTCCTGTGTAATAAAGGGGCCGAGAGCTCCCGGGTACACTGTAGCCTAGAGCTCAGCTAAGGTGTTTTCTGTGTCCTGTTGTGACGCCGGGCTGTCTTTGCAACACAGTTCAAGGTTTGGGAATTAAAGTGAATGATGGCTACCTGAACCCTAAAATGTGATGGCTGAGGACCACTTGGCACCCTAATGAAGTGCCTGAGGGCTTTCTCTTCTCTTGGCTTGTTTGGCTAGTGTAACCTAAAAAAGGCAGACTGTAACAATAAAGATATATAGAAATATCTACATACAACAAGCATTTGCAATGCAATAGGTCTCGCATTTACGCGAGTTTCAGCTATTGGCATTGTAAATGATAATGCCTTTATTTATGTTTTGGTTTTTAAAACATAAAAAAAGTGCATTGTCATTTACAATGCCAATAGCTTAAACTTGTGCAAATGCAAGACCTATTGCATTGCAAATGCTTGTTTCTTTCTGGTTGATACCGTCTCTGGCTGATTACCGTGACAGGCATTAAAGTGGCCAACATTAAAGTGAAGTCCCGCATTTATAGCACCTCCATAACTGGCCAGGGTGCTCATAGCACTGTGTGCCTGAGCAAACTGATGGCAGCACGTGGTTTGCACTGCTTGCGGCAGGTTCGGGGGCTGGCTCAGCTGAGCTTGAAGCTCCACAATGTAGCCAATTTACCCAACACACCAGTGGCACCAGCACTGACGTTAGGCGGGTCAGTCTGATTTTGCCCAATCACAGCTAGTGTGTAACACAGAGACACCCTTATAGGCTGGCTTTGCCACGCTAGTGGGTGGGGCACTGTAGTGCAAACGTTTTCAAACAGCTAGCAGCTCCTGCCGCAGCTCGCACCGTGCCTCCTATTGCACCGCCGGCACCCACGAGTAGTGTGCCTCAACTGATACTGAGGCTGCACTGCAGTCAGGCAGCCAGTGCAGTGCCATTATGCCACAGCGAGTCAATAGTTCTGGACCTCGTACAGGGGTAAGTCAGTCATGCAGCTGGCCGGCCTGCTCATCGAGCTCCACAGACCAGTAAGTGTCACTGTGGAGTGTGTGTGTGCAGCTCCAGCCTCAGCCTCGGAGTCTCTCAACTGAGGCGTGGCTTGCTCTGTGCTCCAGTCAGTCCTAATTTAATTTACTTTCGTTGTGTGTGCACTGCAGCCAGCAGCCCTGCTCCTTTGATTCTGAAAATACAAGGTAAGCAGGCGCCCATTGTGGTGCAGAATGTGAAAGGGCTCCTCCTCTTAGGAGTGCCTGTTAATGGGACCTCCCGGGGCGTGCTGATGATAGTGCCATGCTGTGTTGAATTAGGTTTGAAGTGCCGAGGGGTAATCAGGAAGGGCAAGTGGCCTCAGGATGACTATCACCGAGTTATATTTAAAGGCCCCTCCCAGCCAGGCACACTGCTGTAATAAACCAATCTAGAAGTGAACCCCACTGTCATTACAGCTGTAGGCCCCCAAAAAAGAGCACTTGCCCACCTGTTCAGTGTCATTACACATACACGCCCCAAATTGGAAATAGCCTGTCCCCAAGTGACATTAAACCTGAGAGGCCCCACACTTAACAGCCAGGGATTTCAACTGTTGCTAAAACTAAGGCCTTAGGCGCTTGTAAAAGGCTATACGCTCCTTCTCACTAAACAGAGCGTTGCAGCCAAGAATTCAAATGAAGATAAAGATGAATTTATTAGTACATAGTGTTTAAAGACACTGTATTTTCCATTGTAGCTGTAATATGTACCGCCACTATTACTAAGTATGATGTTATTCAGTGTATTTAACTACAAGCTTTGGCAAAGGCTTGTCTAACTATTGGCTTTGCCAATACTGTGGAGCAGCAGCAAAAAAAAAATGCAAAAACTGCGTGATGACGTGTAATCATCAAGGTTGCTGTGGCGGCCCAGTGTGATGACGTATGCACGTGTATGCCTTGCCTTTTTTTTTTATTATTTACGATTTCAAGATGTCGAATGTCACCTTTAGCAGTCAATTTATTTTTGAAAAAGACAGGTAATTTCTGATGTATATGTTTCCCTCGTCTTCATTTTGCTTGCAACAAAGTGTCACCCATAATCGCTGAATGCCACTCAGAATTAAAGTGAAGTTATGAAAATGTCATACACAAGCAATATGAAACCTTGGCATCTATGCGTCTCCGCTGATGCGGTCTGAAGGTGGCGTGGGGGGGGGGGCTGTTGCGGCCTCTCTGCTGATGCTGTCTAAAGGCGGGGTGGGGGGCAGAACACAGCTGGGCTGCGAGGCCTCTCTGCTGATGCTGTCCGAAGGTGGTGGTTGAGGGGGCAGAAGAGGGCTGTGCTGCGTGGCCTCTCTGCTGATACTGTCCGAAGGCAGCATGGGAGGGGGGCAGGGGGAAGCAGAAGGCTGAGCTACAGAGTCCTCTCAGCCGATGCCATCTGGGAGGGGGAGGCTGACTCGGGACTGTTGTGGCCTTTCTGCTCACGCTGTTCAAGGGGAGGTTGGAAACAACAGCGGGCTGTGTGACAGGCGAAAGTGAAAGACGAGTGCTTTCAGGCTGCCAAATGGTGCGCGCGCCCGGCACACATGCACAGTAGTTGGCGGCCTGAAAGCACTCGTTTGCACTTCCAAAAGTGCTTACTATAAGTCTCGCCAGAACAGCGCTAAAGCGCTGTCTCAGGCGAGACCTAAAAATATTAACGTGTACCTTTTCACACCACCAAGCACTTACTACTCCAGTTCTGCATTAGGTGGGAACTGAGTTTATCTGGATCTTCAGAGTTTTTAACTTGGGAACAATTCGTAGGTAGAATATTTTTGCATAGTCTTTATTTTATTTGGTAAACATTAACTTTTCTCGACTATATTTTTTAAGTCTTCTTTTAACATGATAGCGATATGATGTCACTCATATAGGCAAGGACTGCTTGTCTCTTTTTGATGATAGGGTGGCACCCGTACAAACCATGTTTAAAGTACTAATGCAGCATCGCTTAATGGCTGGTGTTTGTCTCTCAAAATGATGTAGGATACTCAAAAAGGTATGGCCTGAAGTGCTTGTCTCCTCCAAGGAATGTGGTATAATTTCTCAAGGTGGTTCTGGAAGTGCTAACCTCTTTCAAGTAATGTCAGTCAGTCACCCATACAGGTGATGTGAGGAGTGTTTACTCCCAAGTGAAGTGGTGCTATGAATATTGGGGAGAGGATGTAGCCTTACGGCTAGAGTGATGGAGCGCGAAGTTGAGGAACCGGGTTCGAGTCTCAACAACGACGCTCAACATCCTGTGATTCTGGGCAAATCACTTAATCTCCCTGTGTCCAACAAAAATGAATGTGTCCGTCTGTAACGCAACTGGTGCTCATGTAAAGCGCTCTGATACCTGATATCTTCGGGTTTAGTTCGCTCTATGTAAAACTCTTTTAAAAAATGCATATACGTGAGCTGTGCAGTCCTTCTCTCCTTTAAGGGATATGGTATCGCCTTATGGAAATCTCCATAAAAATCCTAATACAATCCACTAGTGTGTACTCTGGGCTGACTTTCTCCTCCAAGACTTCTGCTTTGAGCGGTACATGTAAGGCTTGGTGTGCTTGGTTCCTTTAAGTGATGTGTATTCAGCTCAACAGTGTAATCCTGGTGCTTGTATTGCCCCAAGTGGTCTGCCACCGTACCTTCATCTCCAAGCAGCCTGTGCCAGGTGGTTAAATCTGGATGGGGTGCCCAGACAAAGTGCCCCAGAGAACACTTTTTGCATCTTTTGTGCTCCTGCTGTTGATCTGACTGTACACAGCTGGGCAGGCGCTTTGAAGGCTCTCCACTAGTAGAAAATAACGAGAAACCTCTGGGATTCGATACATTTCTAGGTCCCACTTCTCCTCTTCTGTAGACAAGGCTTGTGCATTTGAAGTGTGTGCTAGTGGCACTCGTTAAATGAAGCCCTGCCAGATGCTTGTGCCAAAGGTTTGTGCCAAGGTGGCTGTACCAAGAGACCCTGCAAAGTGCTGGGAGGGTGTTCCTAGTGCCATCGAAACTATGGCAAGAGTCAAGTCCCAGCTGCCTATATTACTAAGGAGATTGTGCCAAGTCAGGGGGCAGCAGCCCATCAAAGCCCCGATGGTCTGAAATGGCGAAGACTACGGCAAGAGGTCCTGTTTCCCTCGCTCCCTCTTTCATTCTGTCTTATTTCTTCCACGTGTGTTCTGCACAAAACTTTAATTCCAACATGTCTGCCCAGGTTTCTTTGTGGTGTTGCAGTCTAGTCTTTTTCCCCGATGTAATTTTCCCCGCAAGGAATTGTGGGAATAGATTGTAGTGACAGGTGTGAACGGTAACAGGCCGGAGCGGAGGTTACGCTCTCCCTCTCAAATAAAGACGAATCAACTTCATTCCGGTGTGTGAGTAATTTGTACAGGGTTGATCCTTCACTACAATCTGGCGACCAGCTTTACGAACCCTGCAACGCAAGCAATTGAAGATGAAGAATAAATACGACCCATGCCACAAGACAGGTACAATGAGAGCGTAAAGTTGATGCTCGGCTCAAACTACACATGAAAACTGTGCACGCCTGCTCCAAATCTGTTTTGAGGTACTGTTTAGCAGAATTTCGGTACCTTGTTGTAAGACATTCGAGCTTTGTAGTTCCCGTGCATAGAAATCTAAAAAGAGACAGTCTTGAGAGGGAGAGCAGACGTAATCGCAGTCCAGCGGTCCTGGCCATATCTTTATAGCTCCTCTGCTGACAACGTCTCTGCTAGGGTGCCGGAGCAGATTCAGTTTAAATTACGCGCCAGTCCTCTCAATCATACAATCTCCACACATCCGTGGAATGCAGGTGAGCAAAACGTTGGCGGCCATTTTAAGTTGAGGAAAGCAGCGGCAGCCATTTTAGAGGCGTTTTGCATGTGGAAACCTCACACGTAGAGTTGCGCAAAAACGCATTCTGCACAGAGCGCATCTCCACACGGTGGTGTGCACACCATTTACTGGCATCGGAGAACTCGGAATCAGCGCGGCGCAAATTGTACATTCGGAAGTCCAGGGAGGAACACTCCCATTCAGTCAGCCAAGCGCGCTGTTCAACTTATGGTCCGAATCTCCTCAGAGGTCTAAACTCGGTGATGCCCACACCTTACAGAATATCTGTGGCACATCATCTAAATACTCATACGTTTTATTTTGGAGCAGTTGCTTAACGACGAATAGAGGCACTATACTGCACAGCGTATCCTACACAGGTGCATCTTACAATGACACGCACACCTATTCAATGCTATGAGGGTTGTCACTGGTTGATAACACCGTTTGTCTTACATCGATCCATAATTAATTGTGTAGTAGATCCTTTATGGGTTGCCTACTATGTCTGAAAGTAATTGTTTGATCGTAATTTTAAACTATAGTAGTTACTACAGTATTCAATATGTGTGCACAAACATTCTCATTGACAAATCCTGTCCCTTTTATTCCGAAGCCAGGGGAGCCGGCAATGAAATGGGCTGATTGGAAATGTTATTTCTTGAGTTATTTATCTGCCATAGAAGAGGAGGGTAGTGAGGAGTTCACTAGTGTACGAAACAAAAAATCCTATTGCATAATCTGGGGCCTGAAGGATTAAGAGTGTACAATGAAATGGTGAAAAAACCCAGAGGGGCGGATGATGAAGATGTCTTCCAGCATGCTATAGAAGATCTAGAATGTCATTATCAACCAGTGATTTGTGCAGCCATAGACAGATACAGTTTTTTTCAGAGGAAACAGGCCAAAACGGAAACTGTGAAAGATTATGTGGCTGCACTGAAAAAACTAGCAATACATTGCGAATTTGGCAACCTTCACAATGACTTTATTCGCGATCAGATTATAACGCACACAGTCAATACTAATGTACAAGAGAAGTGATGGGTTTGTGGGGAGGAACCTCTTAATGAAATCATAGCAATTGTAAAAAAAGCAGAAATGTCAAAGAGATGTGCCATTGCGGCTAAGAAGGATAACGATAACAGCCCCACTGTATGCAAAGTGTTACACAAGAGTGTTGCAGGACACAGAAATGCTCCCAGTGTTGGAAACAAAAGAACTAAGAAACCTATAAAAAAATATTCAGGGCCTAGCAGTAATCTTAATGAGAAACGGCCTAGCTGTTATAGATGTGGTAGTCAAATGCACATGGCTAACAACAGGAATTGTCCTGCTTTTGGCACAAGATGCACCTTTTGTGGCATTGTAGGACATTTTGGAAAAGTGTGCAGGAGGAAGCCTAGTAATGCCACTGTAAAGTAAGTTTTGTCCGGAACAGAATCTTATGAAGGGGAAGATAATGCAAACGACGATTGTGTATTATGCATAGATGAAAATGTCATAGATGAAAATGTCTTAAGAATTGATAACATTGTAAAGAAAAAAACATCTTGTTTAGTGAATATTTGAGGCGTGTAAATATCAATGGTGGCAGACCCAGGTTCGCCATACACCATTATGCAAAAGAATGTGCGGGAGAATGATTTTGCAAGAATCTTAGGAAATCAACTACACCCTACTGATATACATCCAGTTACGTTTACTGGGTAGAAGATCCCTATAGTGGGTTTCAGACAACTGAGATTTGAATTCAAAGGTAGAGAGACTACTGGGACGTTGTACGTAGCGGAAAAAGGGCCTTCCATCCTTGGGTGGGCAGACCAAGGAGCCTTGGGGATCACACTCAATCCTAGTGGGGAAGACCAGGTACTTATGAAAGGCAGCCCTACTACGTCTGTAGAAGAAGAGTTGGAAAAAGAATTGGAAAAATTTCAAAGTTTACACATAAGTTAATGTTGAAAGAGGGAGCCACACCTGTTAGCCACAAAGTTCGCAGTATCCCATTCAAAACCAGGGAGGCTGTACAACTTGAACTAAACCATCTTGAAAACAATGGCATCATTGAACCGATTGAGAGTGCTGAATGGTTGGCACCTCTGGTGGTGGCACGCAAACAGAATGGTAAGGTGCGTTTGTGTATTGACCTCAGAGAGCTGAACAAGAACATTATCATAGACAAATTTCCACTACCCAAGATCAACGAACTGTTGGCACAAACTAAGGGAGTGAAGTGGTTCTCCACGATAGTCTTGCCAGCGGCCTACCACCAAATATCCCAACACCCATCGTGCAGGAAATGTACCTCCTTCATCACTCCCTTCGGATGCTACATGTTCCTGCGTCTACCATTTGGCCTGACATCCGCTGCCGCAGTTTTTCAGAAGTTAATGCACAAACTGTTCAAGGATTTGTGTGGCGTCTTGTATTTTCAAGACGACATACTCATTATGGGGAAAAACAAAGCAGAGCATGATTGCAAATTGAGAGCAGTGTTAAAGAAACTGTCAGAGAATGGTCTCACAGCAGAACTGGGGAAATGCGAATTTGGCCTCCGTGCTGTAACATACTTAGGTCACGAGATCAGTGACAAAGGAATTACACCGAAGAAGGATATCGTTGAGGCCATCAAGTCTGCCCCGGAACCATGATCCAAAGATGACGTGAGATCGTTTCTGGGCCTAGCAGAGTTTTGTAGTAAATTCATCAGAACCTTTGCCACCAAAACACACAGCTTGCGCTAGATTTTGAAAGAAAAGAATGCGTTCACATAGGACTCGGAAACCAAAAAGGAATTTGAAAGCATCAAGAAGGACATTTGTGAAGCCATTCCTCTACATGGATTCGATATGTCAGCGCAAAGCATCTTAACAACAGATGCCAGCAAGAGGGGGTTAGGAGCGGTCTTGACGCAACTGTTGGAGGATGGCACAGAAACTACTATAGGATTCGCTTCACGTTCTCTCACCCCTAGCGAAGAAAAGTTCTCAGTCACCGAGAAAGGAATGTTGGCATCCACCTGGGCCATGGAAAAATTCAGGCAATACTTATGGGGGTCAAGGTTTAACTTCAGGACAGACCATAAACCCTTGGTTAAAGTTCTCACGTCCAGTGGTCAGGTAAAAGTCACTCCCCATATTGCTAAAATGACGCTAAGACTGTTAGACTTTGTTTACGACATAGAGTATCTGCCTGGAAAAAAGAACAAAGTAGCAGATTACCTAAGCCGCACGGCTGTCATGGAGAGGGTACAGCCACAGAATGAATGGGATGAGTACAACGTAGCATTCACTGAAGAACGGGAAGACATTATCAGCACTCAGGATTGGAAATCGGTATATGAGAAAGATCCTGACCTTATGCAGCTGAGACAATTCGTGATGCAGGGATGGCCGGAGTAGAAGAACCTTAATGAAGGCCTAAAGAAGTATTGGGAATTACGTGATGAGTTGTCCATCAGTGATGATACTGTATTTCTGCTTAGGGAGGACAAAGTAATTCCCCCGAAAGAATTAACCACACACATCCTCAACATAATGCACGAAGGACACCTTGGAATTGTAAAGTCGAAGAGGAGAGTCATATCATCATACTGGTGGCCTGGTATCAACAAAGACGTAGAGAAGTACATAAGAGCGTGTGAACATTGCGCTAACGCAGACAAGTCGCTATGGCCTCCTTTTTGGGAGTTCAAAAACCCGGACAACCCTTGGGAAGAACTCTCGATTGACATCCTGGGCCCCATTTTGAACTCATGGGGCATACCCAAATATGTCATAGTCCTAATCTACAGATACTCCAAATGGCCTGAAGTGGAGTTATGTGAGAAAACGGACATGCCAACAGCCAAATCTTTCCTTACCAACGCATTCTTGAGGGAAGGTATTCTGAGGATTGTGACATGCGATAATGGTCCTCAGTTCACATCGGAGAAATGGACAGCCTTCCTCAGCAGGAATGGGATCAAAGCAAAACATACACTAGTATACCATCCCGCTGGTAATGGATTAGCTGAACGATTCAATCGAGTGATCATGGGCTCAGTCCAAGCTGCCATAAATGCAGGAAAGAATTGGGAAACGGAAATCCAAAAAATGGTATGGGCATTCTGCATAACACCCACCTTGACCGGGTACAGTCCCTTCAAGATTCTACGTGGAAGAGAACCTTTCACCAGAGACAGCAGTGTGTGGATGAACCTCACACTACAGAGCAAATGGTCACCTGCAGTTGTTAGAAGTAACCTCGATAAAGCACAGAAAATGAGGCACCTTGTGCAAGGAAGGCAACAACAGGTTTAGTGACCCTCTACAAATCTAGTAAAGGTACTCTTGCTCTGTCTTGCTGAGTGATGGAAAAGTATGGTCGCTAGCAAGGATGGACAAATACAACAAAGTCTTAAGTTGGAGAAAGGACAGCGATTCCACAGACGCAAAGGACGGATGGCTGTGGTGTGAGATTGAAGGTCACGGACTCGATGCAGAAAACATAGCTAGCAAGGTACAGAGTGATATTTGTGATACAGGAGAAACAGATAACTTAGGTCGCATACAGTGCACTCCACCTCATAGCTCAGATGAAATAGGTAGCTCAGACTGTACACGGGGCTCGCTCGCTTTACATCATAGGGAGGTTGAAGGAACCGTCATGGGGTCTAATTCTATGGATGAGGATGTGCCCTTGTCCCAAGTCCCTCATATGTGCACCCGTACAGGCAGGCCTGTTGTGTTACCAAAAAAATATGATGAATACGAAATGCAACCAGTGTAAGCCGTGACTCACTTCTTTAGTACGATTCCCCCTGTTTTTTTCTCTCTCTCTCTCTCTCTCTCTCTCTCTCTCTCTCTCTCTCTCGCTCTTTCTCCCCTTTTGTCTCCTTTTGTTTCTTGGACTTTTTTCTCCTACAGCCCAGTAGGTTTCAAACCAGTTCTTTATATGCAGTTATTCGCTTGCAGTTTAACCCTTCCCATACCCACTCAGTGAGGTTAATTTGTTTTTGTGACAATCTTATCCGGTACTTATCCAGGATGTATTCTTGGGTACCCTCCACCTTGGTATATCTTATGTTGTTGTAAATGGGTAATATGTGTGGTGTTGCATTCTAGTCTTTTTCCCGATGTCATTTTTCCTGCAAGGCACTGTGGGAATAGAATATAGTGACTGGTGTGAACGGTAACCGGCCGGAGCGGAGGTTACGCTCTCCCTCTCAAATAAAGATGAATCAACTTCATTCCGGTGTGTGATTAATTTGTAGAGGGTTGAACCTTCACTACATTCTTCAACCTTGCTTGTTTTCCTTATTGTCTTTCAGTCATTCAAAGCTCGTCAAGTTGCTTGTGAGAGCACAAAAAACCTTTTTAGGACTTTTCTGAAAATGGTGCTAGTCTTTCCGCTTAGTTGGAAGTGTGTTTATATTCGGAGCTGTGTGCTACAAATAACTTGTGAGCTACCTTTTTTTAAAAATCTTCTTGGTGGGGCTAGCACAGTATGTTTTGAAGGAAATCTGAGGAAAAGTGACACAAGATATGGTGAGATGTAGTTTCTGGTGGATCGAGGAGTAGCGACTTTGGGGCCGCCCATTATTGCTTTGGCTGCTGCGTTTGAAGCCTTTTGCAGTTGAAGCATCATTCTGTTATGCATGGAGTGGTATTGTATTAAAGTGTCTTTTTATAATGCTTTATGCCCTCAGCACTGCAGAACTTTTGTGAATGGGTGGAAGCTAGTCCATGGCAGTGCTTGGATGGAAGACTGTGCCTTACATGTGGCCTACTACATGATTAGTGTTTTGATGTGCACGAGGGTCACATTTGAGCTCTTGCCATATTATTGTTGCTGCGCCTTAACATATTGAAATGAAAAGGAGTGAAAGATAGGATGCTTAAGCATATGTTTAAGTGCTTATGTTTAAGCATATATTTAACTGTGCTTATGCTTAAGCATATGTTTAACTGTGCTTATGGGTAAGTGTGAGTTCAGTAAGGCCTAAACAGGAAACATTTTGGTGTCGTGCATTTATAACAGAGACTGCTTATCCCGCTCATACCATGTCACAGCGAATGTGTTGTTGTGTACAAGCATGAGTGTTGGAGACAAATGTGAGACTAGAAAAGGTTGAGCATGCAGATACTTTCTATCTTTGGATTACTCTGTATCATAAAGTCTAAACAACCCTGAATATGCAATAGAGGAAATCTGGCCAGAGGTGAAGGGTGCTACCACTGGGAAGTGTAATCTTCCATTGTGAGAAGTTGGCCTGGTATATGCTGTTCACTAGTTCTAGTGACCACCTTGTACCATGCCAAGCAACCCTTATGGTGTGGTTGTAAGTCAACCTTTTCGGACCAGCTGCCCTAGTGGTAGCGTAGGCTAAGCAGTCTTTGAGGCTAAACTCGTGAAGCGTGTTAAGCAAGCTGTTTTACCAATAGTAACCCCCTTTTATACCAATGAAAGGACACCACACAGATATATATTCAAAATATATATGTATTTATTTCTCAAAGTAACCCCTAGTCTCTTTATGAGCACAGGAGCACAAATCGTCAAACAAGATTATCACAGAATACACAGAAGTTGCACGTTATATGGATAGGCCCTGGTGGCCACTCAAACCATATACTAAAATAGTGGTATAAGTACCACGAACAGAAAAGGGAAAAGGCCTAGGGCCTCTAGAATCGCTGGGCCTACAAGGAGCTAACGTCAGTTAGTGACCAGGAGGTCCACGGGTGGCGTGTGCAGAGCAAATAGTCACACGCGTGCTCCCATAGGTTTCAATGGGTGCGTAAAAAGTACAAAGTTACTGCAAAAGGAATCTTCCGGATGACCTAGGAACTTAAGATTTGGAACACAGGCACTAGAGATGTAATACTACACTTGGGCACAGGTGTGCCAGCTTTACCTCACCCACAGGAAGCGGCTGCATAGGCCTCGAAGTGCGTCGGGTTTCTTCTATCTGTTCCGTGGGGCCTGTAGACAAAAGTGCTGCAGGCGGTCGGTCGGGAAGAGATGCAGTGGATCCAAGAGTGGATCGGAGATGTTGAAGACCTGTAAGCAGAGGGGACAGTGTTCACAGTCACTAGCCAGTGACCAGCGTGGCACCAGGTGGGTACCAGGCGATGTCGGGTGCAAACAGGTGATGAGGGGTAGCTTGTCTCCGCAGCCACGTGGTCCCTGAAGGTCGACGACGTCCAGGAGTCGGCTCACGAGCTGTCCCACGCAGGCTCTCGCTGTCGGCGGTGTCGGCGACTTGATCGAAGCAAACAAGCCTTGGCAAAAGCAATTGCAGGAGGATTCGGAAATCAGCTGTTGGTTCTGACCAGCAAGGTCAGAGGGATTGCTCCTTTGGAGGGGAGCAAGGGCCAGTCTGGAGCAACCAGACCAGCGGTGTTTGTCGTAGATTTCGTCGCCAAGATGGCCACTAGCCAGCGGGCCAGCAACCGGTTAGGCGCGTCGAGTGGCAAAATGCAGAAGGGCCCCACGCAGATCGTGGAGATGCTGGAGGGCTCACCTTTGGTGCAGATGCTGCTCGAGGGTTGGGCTTCTCAGGACCCAAAGCACAACTTGGAGGGAGCCTCGGTTGTTGCACTGGTCAGCTTGTCGTAGTCGTTCCAAGATGGCTGGCTCCACGTGTCTCGGTGCCTCCACGGGTCTCCTCTTTTCAGGGACTGTGGATCGGGCGGTGAGAGGTCTGGAGGTCCAGGTCTTGTCAGTCTCTGGGCTCGGGCTCCGGCGGGAGGCGGCGGCAAAGCAGACGGTGATTCGCTGGATGGTGCTTGCGTTAGCAAGGTGGTCACTCCCTGACCACAGGGGAGATTTTCTTCAGTCTTCTGTGCAGCAGAATGTCGAAGTTCCCGTCTTCTTCTTAGTTTCAAGTTGATTCCAGGATGTCTGAAGTCTTAGGACACAGCTCCTACCTTTATTCGGATTCTAGGGGCCGGACTACCTGCTAGGTCCCTCCCTATGGGTGGGACCAGGAAGGGGGGTGGTTACACCCCCAATCCTTTGTCCAGCTCGCCCCAGGCCCGGGACTGGTGTGCCCCAGGACCGGTTTGAACTGGCATATGCACCGAGGCTCCTTGTGAGCCACAGGCATGTCTGGTTTCTTTCAAGCCCTACCTGACCAATACACAAAATCCTGTCTGGGGTGGTGCATGCACCTCCCCTGGCAGGAAACCCTTTGTCCACACCTCCCAAGCTGGAAGGACTCCCAGCAGCAGGAGGGCAGACTTGTGTCTGTGGTGGCAGCATCCATTTTGTGGAGCTGAGGCTATGTCTGATTTTACCCGGGTTTCAGGTACTGTACATGTCGTGTCCCTCTAGAAGGGTGGAATGCTAACCCCGTCGCCAGAATTGGCGAGGGGTTAGTATTCCAATTCGTATGACACCTTACTCGACATGTTTTGATAAAGCCAAACCAAAGATAGCATTTAACCGCGAGGTTCATAATGCACTTAAGAGTATATGGTATGACGATATCTGGAAACAGTAGAAGGAAGTTGTTCCGACCACTGCAGACAGGCTCAGCTCATGCCAGAGCACCATCTCACATGGAACCAAGCACTCTGCCTTCAGGATTGTTAAGGCCTGCCATAGGAGTGACTTATAGGTTACCAGGTGTCCCATTTAAGTTTAGGTATAGGTATACTACACCTAAGTAAGAGGTGATTACACCAACTTACCCCAGCTGAGTGATCAGCCAGTTGTGTCAGATTGTTAGGCCAAGCCTGGGGTGGCATAATACATGCTTCAGCCCCTGGCAGGCCTTGGATACACCAATGCCCTGGGTACCTAGTGTACACTGGTACAGGGGCTGACAGGGTGATCCAACCAATTGGGTATGTACCTAGGGTACATGGAGTCCATTTTACAGAGAGAGCAGATAGCCTGAGAGCCTGAATGGCAGGATCTCAGGCCAACTAAGTCGAAAAACCAGCTAGACACTAGGCAAAAATTTGGGGGTAACCATAGTCAGATATCCACCTTCCTACACAACCCCCCCCCAAACGAAGGGAGATAAGGCTGACCTTGACCAGGTAAGCCTATATTGCCCAAGTGGCCATATAAGGAGGAACCAGCACTGGCATGGTTACCCCCTGTCTCATGGTCCACTAAGCAATCCCTCACCCTAAGGGTATCAGAGGGTCTCCACCATAGGGAATCTCTACCTGTGGTGTGTCTTGGCAAAGTAAAAGGCTGGTGTTGAGATGGAGTACTGAAGTGAGTGTCCTCAAAGTGAGGCCTCAGCTTCCTCCAATCATCCTCCACCATGGATGCCTTTCTTTCTTTAACTGAGTTGCACTGTGCTCTCAGGGTCAGCCTCTGGCTACCTAAAGCTGGAGGCTGGGTCCCTTTTGTGGGCTTACTGGAGGGACAGGTCAGGTTTGGGGCCCTAAGGTCCCATGTTTGCCTGTGCCCAACAGAATCCCCCTGGGGGAGGTCCCTAACTACCTGTAAAGGAGATCCCTCAGGAATGTTTTTACCCATCACCTGACTAGGGCTACTAGCCAGGCAATCCTCATTCTTTTGATGGGGGGGTTCTTGTGGACAGGGGCCCTCTGGGGGTCCACTGGCCTCCCTGACCTCTGCAGCCCTGGGCTGACTGAGGCAGGGTAGAGAGAGGCAGGCTACCTGCACCAGACTGGATCCCACCTTGGAAGGGGCCACTGACATCAGAGGCTCTGCCAGGCCAGGCCTGGCTACCTCTGGGGCAGTTCCTTCACAAGGGGTGAGGTCAGATCCCTGAGGAGGCTGACCTTTTCCTAATGTCTGGGGAGAGGGAGACTTTTCTTCCTCCCCACTACTCTCAGTTTGTGTGGAGTGATCCATTGTTTCAGGCTTCACTACACCTATGTCAGTCTGAGTATAGGCTGAGACCATTACAGCCTTGCCAACCTTTTCAGGGGGGCACTCAGTTTGTGTTTGAGCTGTGACTGTCACAGCTCTGCCAGTCCCTACAGGGAAGTCTGTCTGTGCCTGGGCTGTGGCTACCACTGCCCTTCCAACCTTTTCAGGGAGGAAATCTATTTGGACAGGGGTTGTGAATGGCACAACCCCCCTACCCTTTTGTGAAAGGCCTACCATTTTAGAATGGGTGTCTTGTTCAACTCCAGCCCAAGCTGAGAGTTCTAAGTCATTCCCCAGTAAGCAGTCTACAGGCAAGGTTGGGGACACTGCTACCCTTTTAGGGCCAGTGACCCCTCCCCAGCTGAGACATACCTCTGCCATGGGATGACTGTTCTGTTTGCCATCAATGTTAGTCACCTGGTAGGAGAAACCGGGCAAAAGCTGCTCAGAGGGAACTAGCCAATGGGCCACCATTGTGATGCTAGCCCCAGTGTCTCTGTAGGCCTCAGCTTTTGTACCATTGATGTAGGGCTCCTGTCTGTACCTACCCAAAGTGTTGGGACAGGCAGTGAAGTTGGCAAACCCCATGCCACCATCACAGACAAGAGTGGTTGCTGTAGGGGAATTGGCTAAGCCAGGGTCCCCCTGTGTTCCCCAAGTAAACCCACCCAGATTTCTGGGGGCACTCCCACCACCTGGGGGATTACTGCTGACAGTAATAGGTGGTGTGACAGGAGTAATTGGAGGAACAGTTTTGTTTTTAGCCCTTGGGCAACCGCTGTCAGTTTTCCAATGCCCAGGAGTTTTACACTCATGGCAGTAGGGCTTTTTAGCTGTGGTAGAGGAGGGAGCTTGGGACCCACCACCCTGTGTGGAGTTTTGGGGCCCTGAGGAAGGTTTCTCTTTTTCTTTATCCCCACCCTTCTCTTGAGGCTTGGTGGTATCTTTCTTTTGGTCACCACCCTGGTTTTTAGGCCTGATCCTGGTCCTGACCCATTTATCTGCCCTCTTTCCCAATTCTTGGGGAGAGGTCAAATCTGAGTCTACCAGGTGTTGATGGAGAAGCTGGTTTTGACAATTACTTAAAATCTGCTCTCTCATCATCAAATTGTACAATCCTGTATAATCAGACACCTTACTTCCCAGCAACCAACCCTCCAAAGCCTTAGTGGCACATTCCACATATTCAGACCAGTCCTGAGTCTGTGTCTTCTGGGTGTCTCTGAACATTAACCTGTACTGTTCAGTGGTTAAGCCTAACCCATCAACTAGGACACTCTTCAGGACTCTGTAATTTCTGACATCCTCTTCTCTAACAGTGAGGAGTCTATCTCTGCCTCTCCCCTCAAAGGAGAGCCATAAGATTGCTGCCCACTGGTCTTCAGGAACCTGCTGCACTTTGCAGGCTCTCTCAAGAGCAGTCATCCATTTGTGGATGTCATCCCCACTTTTGTAGGGGGGCACAATCTTGGACAGGTTCCTATTGTCAAAGACCCTATATTTGTCCCTAGGGACATTGCTGCCACCAGTGGGTATAGACCCACTCTCTCTAGGCTGCCTAGCCTTGTTCAGTTTTTCTTCCATCAGGGCTACTTCTAGCTCCTGCTTCCTGATCCTCAGCTGGGCTTCCTGCATTCTGGCCTCATGTTCCCTCCTCTGAGGGGTGGTCAGTCTCCTTCTGGAGTGACCTTGAGAGCCTCTAGAGCCATGGGAAGCATTGGAGTCACCTGAGCGATTCCTTTGCCTTCCAAGCCCTGTGTTAAGTCCACTGGGGAGATCCAATGGGGTGAACCCACTGTCAGTCCCCAACAGCCTTAGTTTAGCTGGGCCAAGTATAACACTTGGCACTGGGCTAGTTCTCCCTTCATCCCCACTCACATCTGTATCCCCATCACTTTCTTCCTCTGTGGTAGGCATCCCATCTAAGGGGTGACTATTGGAAGGGGGTACCTCTGTGGCATCTTCAGAAGGGGGGCCTCCTGTTCCTGACCCTAAGGGGGCTAACTGGGAAGCTTTCCTGAGTTCTCTCTGATTCTCATCATTCTGTAAGAGTTCTCTGAGCTCAGCAGAGTTTGGGTTCTTGGGCTGTTTAAGGCCTCTAAGAGTTGCCAAATGCCTGAGCTCATTCTGATTAAGGGTAGCAAAGCTGGATGGTGCCCTCTGGGGGTCACTCTCAACAGAGATGGGTACAGTGGACCCCTCTGCCCCGGCCATTGCTCTTAAGTGTGGGTGGATGTGTTGCAATCTACCTACACTTGTGTTTACCTACTAAACCTATCTAGTAGTTGTAGTCAGGGTGTGCTACTCCCTTTGCTCTACAACAACTAAGTTCAGTAGAACTTATGTATATCTAATCTTGTTTTATATGTACCTACAGGTACCTATGTGATCTTTCAATTGGTAACCAAGAGATTACAATGGTAAAACACAGCAAGCTCAAATCCAACCGCTGCTCACCAATGTGAGAAGTTGGCCTGGTATATGCTGTTCACTAGTTCTAGTGACCACCTTGTACCATGCCAAGCAACCCTTATGGTGTGGTTGTAAGTCAACCTTTTCGGACCAGCTGCCCTAGTGGTAGCGTAGGCTAAGCAGTCTTTGAGGCTAAACTCGTGAAGCGTGTTAAGCAAGCTGTTTTACCAATAGTAACCCCCTTTTATACCAATGAAAGGACACCACACAGATATATATTCAAAATATATATGTATTTATTTCTCAAAGTAACCCCTAGTCTCTTTATGAGCACAGGAGCACAAATCGTCAAACAAGATTATCACAGAATACACAGAAGTTGCACGTTATATGGATAGGCCCTGGTGGCCACTCAAACCATATACTAAAATAGTGGTATAAGTACCACGAACAGAAAAGGGAAAAGGCCTAGGGCCTCTAGAATCGCTGGGCCTACAAGGAGCTAACGTCAGTTAGTGACCAGGAGGTCCACGGGTGGCGTGTGCAGAGCAAATAGTCACACGCGTGCTCCCATAGGTTTCAATGGGTGCGTAAAAAGTACAAAGTTACTGCAAAAGGAATCTTCCGGATGACCTAGGAACTTAAGATTTGGAACACAGGCACTAGAGATGTAATACTACACTTGGGCACAGGTGTGCCAGCTTTACCTCACCCACAGGAAGCGGGTGCATAGGCCTCGAAGTGCGTCGGGTTTCTTCTATCTGTTCCGTGGGGCCTGTAGACAAAAGTGCTGCAGGCGGTCGGTCGGGAAGAGATGCAGTGGATCCAAGAGTGGATCGGAGATGTTGAAGACCTGTAAGCAGAGGGGACAGTGTTCACAGTCACTAGCCAGTGACCAGCGTGGCACCAGGTGGGTACCAGGCGATGTCGGGTGCAAACAGGTGATGAGGGGTAGCTTGTCTCCGCAGCCACGTGGTCCCTGAAGGTCGACGACGTCCAGGAGTCGGCTCACGAGCTGTCCCACGCAGGCTCTCGCTGTCGGCGGTGTCGGCGACTTGATCGAAGCAAACAAGCCTTGGCAAAAGCAATTGCAGGAGGATTCGGAAATCAGCTGTTGGTTCTGACCAGCAAGGTCAGAGGGATTGCTCCTTTGGAGGGGAGCAAGGGCCAGTCTGGAGCAACCAGACCAGCGGTGTTTGTCGTAGATTTCGTCGCCAAGATGGCCACTAGCCAGCGGGCCAGCAACCGGTTAGGCGCGTCGAGTGGCAAAATGCAGAAGGGCCCCACGCAGATCGTGGAGATGCTGGAGGGCTCACCTTTGGTGCAGATGCTGCTCGAGGGTTGGGCTTCTCAGGACCCAAAGCACAACTTGGAGGGAGCCTCGGTTGTTGCACTGGTCAGCTTGTCGTAGTCGTTCCAAGATGGCTGGCTCCACGTGTCTCGGTGCCTCCACGGGTCTCCTCTTTTCAGGGACTGTGGATCGGGCGGTGAGAGGTCTGGAGGTCCAGGTCTTGTCAGTCTCTGGGCTCGGGCTCCGGCGGGAGGCGGCGGCAAAGCAGACGGTGATTCGCTGGATGGTGCTTGCGTTAGCAAGGTGGTCACTCCCTGACCACAGGGGAGATTTTCTTCAGTCTTCTGTGCAGCAGAATGTCGAAGTTCCCGTCTTCTTCTTAGTTTCAAGTTGATTCCAGGATGTCTGAAGTCTTAGGACACAGCTCCTACCTTTATTCGGATTCTAGGGGCCGGACTACCTGCTAGGTCCCTCCCTATGGGTGGGACCAGGAAGGGGGGTGGTTACACCCCCAATCCTTTGTCCAGCTCGCCCCAGGCCCGGGACTGGTGTGCCCCAGGACCGGTTTGAACTGGCATATGCACCGAGGCTCCTTGTGAGCCACAGGCATGTCTGGTTTCTTTCAAGCCCTACCTGACCAATACACAAAATCCTGTCTGGGGTGGTGCATGCACCTCCCCTGGCAGGAAACCCTTTGTCCACACCTCCCAAGCTGGAAGGACTCCCAGCAGCAGGAGGGCAGACTTGTGTCTGTGGTGGCAGCATCCATTTTGTGGAGCTGAGGCTATGTCTGATTTTACCCGGGTTTCAGGTACTGTACATGTCGTGTCCCTCTAGAAGGGTGGAATGCTAACCCCGTCGCCAGAATTGGCGAGGGGTTAGTATTCCAATTCGTATGACACCTTACTCGACATGTTTTGATAAAGCCAAACCAAAGATAGCATTTAACCGCGAGGTTCATAATGCACTTAAGAGTATATGGTATGACGATATCTGGAAACAGTAGAAGGAAGTTGTTCCGACCACTGCAGACAGGCTCAGCTCATGCCAGAGCACCATCTCACATGGAACCAAGCACTCTGCCTTCAGGATTGTTAAGGCCTGCCATAGGAGTGACTTATAGGTTACCAGGTGTCCCATTTAAGTTTAGGTATAGGTATACTACACCTAAGTAAGAGGTGATTACACCAACTTACCCCAGCTGAGTGATCAGCCAGTTGTGTCAGATTGTTAGGCCAAGCCTGGGGTGGCATAATACATGCTTCAGCCCCTGGCAGGCCTTGGATACACCAATGCCCTGGGTACCTAGTGTACACTGGTACAGGGGCTGACAGGGTGATCCAACCAATTGGGTATGTACCTAGGGTACATGGAGTCCATTTTACAGAGAGAGCAGATAGCCTGAGAGCCTGAATGGCAGGATCTCAGGCCAACTAAGTCGAAAAACCAGCTAGACACTAGGCAAAAATTTGGGGGTAACCATAGTCAGATATCCACCTTCCTACATCCATCAACAATAGTATGTGCTCTGAAAGTCCACCCAGTGGCAGCAGAGAAGCAACCCACGGGGATGGACATTTTACAACTAGTAATTTATATGCTCTGATTACAAGTTGTGTCAGGATATCTAATTACTTGAGTGAAGGAATTGGTCAAATACTTAGGTGTGGTGTTACACAGCAAGACACAGAGGCCTTGATGAGGCTAACTTACTGCCCTGCAATAAAGTGACTGACACGTCAGAGCATGTGATAGTCCTTCCAAATTTCCTCTTTTTATTCACAAGTATACCACTTGGGCTTGATTAAGCTTTATTTCAACCCTCAGATCCTTATTGACTTTTGTTTGGGATGATAAGTAGTAACGGATAAGGTGGGAAGACATGCTGCTCCCATACGAAAGAGGTTTGTTGTCGGTGCCTGACTTAGAACTATTCTACTGGGTAGCTCAGTGCCATTAAGCTAAGTACAGATACCACCCAGACAGAAATACCTGCCCTCCCTCTTTGGAACTCCATTGACACCTGGATTTCCAAGACCTAGAGGGGACGTAACTACAGTAGCAACTACAAACTGGGCATGGTAAACACTAAACTTGTGATCTAGACTCTCGCTGCTTTATCCACTGGCGATGCCTCTAACCCACAACACACTTCTACAACTCATCACAGAACCCAGGGAGATACAGACACTCACACAGACAGGGTTGATGGCCACGGAACATCTCTTCTCTGGAGGGACATTTATTCACAGAGAAATTCAAGAGTAGATATGACCTCACCCCTTTGATATATTCACATTCTTCGAACTCAGAAATATGTTCTAGGAGAAGATACCTGGTTGCCTGAGGAGCTGCCTGGATTTTAGCCACTGACCTAGCTGATCAGATCCGCAGACGCCACAAGATGGATATCCAAACTGTTCACCTTGGCTTGTGCGTTAAAAGTTGTGGTATCAACTCAAAGCAGTCCGGCCTGGGAGTCAGAGATTGGGGAAAAGATGACCAAGGCGAAGTGGACATACTGTTGTACACAGACCAAGATGGCCTCCATGAATCACAAACATAACTATTTCATTTCAAGTTTCTGTATAAGGTGTATTTCACCACTGAGAAACAACATAGAATAGATTCCTCTAGATCGCATAACTTTCTGGGATGTTGGGTGGCCCATGGGGGGTTCTCCATCTTGCCTGGTCCTGTCCCCCAATTTCTACTTGTTGGAGCAAAGTTGTTCAAATAATTTCAAACATGATAGGGAGCCAAGCCAGAGGAATCCACTGACAAATATATTGGGTTACCTTAAAATGATCCCATGTGGGAATAGGCGAATCGCAGCAATGATTCTATTAACGAAACACAGCATCGCTGTGCATTGGTGCACAACCACTACACCTAAAAGAGAGGACTGGCTCAAGGACATGGTCATATGTAATGACATATCAGAAATGTACAACCGTACACATAAAAGGCCGAAGACTTATTGGGCCCACTAAGGCCATACCTTGATACAACAAGCACTATTGACTCACTCGTCCGTACAGATAACTCCCCTAGAAAGGCAGCTGCTTCCACAGAGCAAAGTTGAAATTAAAGTGGCCTTTTGGTAGAGGGTACAACAAGAAGTTATAGGCAGTAGTAGAGATACCTTGACCTTGGATTGTTCTGGAGTTCAAAGTGTTCCCTAGCTATGAGGAAACGATCGATGAGATCACCCCTACTTTGGCTACAAAACTCCTTTTACAAGTTAGATATCAGACCCTACCCCTTATGACCTTCTGTGGCAAGTGGGCAAATGAGAACCACCGGAGAACAGAGTGTCAGGCGTGCAAGGGGCCTCTAGAAGATTTGCCCCACTTTTTATTTTTTGTCGTTCAGAGGAGAAAAAGGCTACTACCCTTGTGCAGATCGCTGAGTGTTAGGAGTTACCAGATTGCTACCAGGATCCTAAGATCTGATACCTCTAGGTTGGTGGTGTTTGTGGTAGCAAGATACTTCCAGGCAGCCTGGATATGGAGGTCAAAGTGTATCTGTGCTATAGAAGATAGAACACCATAGGATAGCCACCAAGGGGGGCTAGGAGGTCTTCAAATGTGCAAGGAAAGCCATGTCGCTGCCTAGGGGATTGAATATAGTGTGTAGGCATGTGAAATTAATTTAATAACTCTAAATGTTCCTTTTGAAGGAATGTACTAAACAGCAGAATTGTATCTTTCTAACCAGATCAATCATGTGTTGTTTATTATTGGTTTTAGGTACTTCTATGTTTTAAGTTGTCTCAAACACAGTTTTTTCGCAAAATCTTTCATTAATTTTAATCTTACTCTTTAGCTGAGAGATTAGATATTGCACTATGCACTTTATTCCTTTGTGATGGCCAGTGGATTTGAGTCTCCTCCTACGGGTACTTTTCGGTATGCCGGTTGTCATAACTGACCCATCAGGAGATATTTTAGGGCTTTCTCTTGAGGTTTTTTCTTTTCTGGCAACTTGTTTTAGTATATAGTTATTTTATTGAGGGCACTTCATTGGATCAGTCAAACTATTTGTGCTAAAGGTGGTAATTTGAAATTGTATTAGTTAAATCAATTGCATTGCAGCAAATTTAGTTTAGTAAATTATTATGTTTTATTAACGTTTTGTATTTGTTCACTGTTAGAAATGGGGTTCACTAGTTAGCAGTATGTTACTCTGTCCAAGTAGGGACCCTTCGTCCTAGTCAGGATAAGGGGGATGCACTTCTAAAATAACCCCTGCTCACCCCCTTGGTAGCTTGGGACGAGTGGTCAGGCTTATCACAGAGGCAGTGTGTAAAGCATTTGCACATAACCAGCAGTAATACAGTGAAGGCACTACAAAATGACACCACAGCAGTTTTAGAAAAATATCCAATATTTTATCTGAGCAAAACAAGACCAAAAACGATAAAAAATCCACAATAGAATTCTTAGAAATATCAATAAGCAAACATAGACTTAAAATACAGTTCCTTCAAGTCGATAGCTAAGTTCAGGGTTTTCACGGCATCGTGAACAACAAATCCAAACAGTTCTTGCTGACCGCGTTGTCGCGGACCAGATACTGTGCCCGGAAGACCTTCAAACAGTACCTTTAGAAATGTAGGGTGTTGGTAGGCCCACGATGAGCCTCGAAAAGCCGGTGTTTGCAGGCATCGGTTCCAGAGGTCAGTTGAGGAGTATTCAGGCCCTTGATGTCCTTGAAGTCACACGTGTTGTGGATCGAACTCTGTGCGGTTGAAGTCAGGAGCACTGGCATCGGTGGGCGTCAGGGCTGCCGTGAGAAGTGCAGTGGTGTGGTGTGCGGTGCCCTCAGGTCGCAGTGCAGGAAGAGGCCCGATGGCGGTCGTCCAGTGGCTATGGTGTGAAGTGGTGCTGTTCTCGTTGTGTTGCTAGTAGGTCACGGTGCAGGCAGCAGAGTCATTGTTGAAGCGCTGTCATCGGCTGACAAAGTGGAGTCGATGGCGCCGGCATCGGTTGGCGAAGGTTGTGGTGCGGGACAGGGAGGGGCGTCATGTAACTTACGAGCAGTGTCCTCAAACCATGGTGCAAGCAGTGGCGTCGATGTCAGCATGGAATGGTGTCGCAGGGGATACCAGGGCAGCGGTGTAAAGCGAGGCAGTGCAAAGTGCGGTGCCCACAGGTCACGGTGCAAGCAGCAGAGGACCAGAGCAAACAAGGACAATAACAAGCCAAATAATAGGCGTCTTGAGCTGGATCGTACAAGCTTGAGATTAGAGTTTGAAAATAGTCTCTGACCTCTGTAGGACCTAACGAATAGATAATATTGAGGAACTAAAGAAAAAGGTCCCAATACTAAACACAATTTAGGAGGACCAAAACTAGATCTCTCTGCTAGGGTGAATGTTTGACATTGAGCACCGTTCTGTCCATCATTTGTTCTTTTTGCATTTGTCACCCCAAGTGGGACGGGTATGCCCAGATGTGGGTCCTGTGCTCTCCATGCCACTGGAGTCAAGCTAGCCTGGCTGATGAAGGGTGATGCCCCGAACCTGGTCCCACAATCCTAGTTTCCAGTCCAGGGAGGACCTGGCCTGGCAGTTCGGGCTGGCTTGTTTCTATGGGGAACAGGGTCAAGACTGATTTGCATATGGCTGGGTCTGAAATGGAATGGCATGGGGAGCAAATAAATGATGGATTTAGGCCTAGATATCTGTACTGGGGTGAATGTTTGACAATGTGCAGCATTCTGACCATCAATTGTTCTTTTTGCATTTGTCACCGCGAGTGGGATGGGTATGCCTAGATGTGGGTCCCGTGCTCTCCATGTCACTGGAGTCAAGCTAGTCTGGCTGATAAGGGGTGATGCCCCAAAACCGGTCCCAGGATTCTTGTTTCCAGTCCTGGGATGACCTGGCCTGGCAGTTCGGGATGGACTGCTCCCCTGGGGAACAGTGTCAAGACTAATTTGCATATGGGCGTGTCTAATCTGTAATGGCATGGGGAGCACAATAATGGTGGATTTAGTCCCAGATCGCTGTACTGGGGTGAATGTTTGACATTGTACAGCATTCTGTTTATCAATTGTTCTTTTTACTTTCTAAAAGAGGCATTTTCAAACACCCAATTTAAAAACCATCTCCCTAAAAAGAGGTGTTATTAAGTTTTGAGTTCAGAGAGCCTAAACTCCATCTTTCTGTCAGCTCCAACTGGCAAGCTACATTGTTAAAGTGTTATCAAGCAGCTCCCTTTTTAACCTATGGGACAGATAGCCTTGCAAAAGTGAAAAACAAAATTGGTAGTATTTCATTATCAGGACATGTCACACACACCAGGACATGTTCTACCTTTCACATGCACTGCACCCTGTCCAGGGGAGTACCTTGGGCCTACCTTAGGGGTGCCTTACATGTAAGAAAAGGGAAGGTTTGGGCCTGGCAAGTTGGTGCACTTGCCAGGTTGACATGGCAGTTGAAAACTGCACGCAGACACTGCAGTGGCTGGTCTGAGACACCTTTTAAAAGCTACCTGTGTGGGTGGCACAATCAGTGCTGCAGGTCCACTAGTAGCATTTGATTTACGGCTCTGGGCACACCTGTGCAGTGCACTTGGGACTTACTAGAAAATCAAATAAGCCAATCATGGAAACACGAATCCATAAACACAATTTTATGGAGAGCATATGCACTTTAGCACTGGATGGCAGTGGTAAAGTGCCTAGATCCCTACAACCAACAAAAACAGGGTCAAATACAGGAGGCTAAAAAGCTAAATGTTTGGGGGTAGTACCACTGAAAAAGCCAAGTCTAACATTCACATTCATGTGCTTTAATGGTTCTTCGAATCAAAGCAAAGTTGTTTGATGATGAAATAGTAACACGCTGGGAGTGATGCAGTGCTACCTATGATAAACTCATTATGTATAATTGCCAAAACTGGGAACGACATATTAGAGAATGCATCCTATGTTTAGAGCAAATCACAATGATTCAGAGATATTTAAATGAACCTTTATTGCTTTCTTTTGTCTCATACTTTTTTTCAAAAATCTATGTGATGGGTGGCTATGTGCTATGGAGGCAAGCAAAATGTGAGGTATAGTGTTTAGCATTGCAAGTCATACTTAAATCTATGGTTTAATTCATCTGTAATGAAGGATTAGTTCATAATATAAAAAATGGAAATGTTTCGATTGTCTTGATAGTCGGTTTTTGTGCAAGATGTTGCAGGAACCTTAATGTTCAGTTTTGCCTTTATAGCTTCCTTCCCTAGGTTAACTGTCTTTTGTTCCCACTTAAAGTTTTTCATGTTCTTCAAAAGTCTTATGTAGCAGCTGGTGCTTTGGGTAACTTATTTTACGTCCGCTTCGTTGGAAATCTAATTATACCTTGATAGTTTTGAATGTCAGTTTATGGGTAAGGGAGTTCCATGGCGTGTTAGCAATAAGTAGCCTTTGCAAGCCTATTAGAATAATCTTAATTTTAGTAACATCAATATTGAGCCTTTTACAAACGAGTGAGAAGTGACTAAAAGGTTGTATAGGGGCTCTATATGTATGCTAAAGTGGATTGTCAAGAAAGTTGAGCCCAGGGAAACTCCAAATTCCTATGCGCGCTTGGAGAATTGCATTTGCCATTGGTGGGTATTGCATATATATTAGCCAGGAGGGATTGTGTTAATTGCATCAGTAATTATGTCCAGTATGATGTGGTGATATGTTGTCAAATGCTGCTGACAGGTCGAAGTGTGACAGGATGTCTGTGCCTTTGTCATTGGATAGTTATCACTCTTTTACATCGAGCAGGGCTGATTCCGTTCCTCCACTTACATCTAAATCTTGAATTTCAATCACGTTTGTCCATTACTATGTACTTTGTTGGTTGGTGACTAAATTTGCCACTAGTATTTCTCTGCACTTGTATGGGAGACAGGAATGTTGTTTGTAAATGGGTTGTACTTGCCACTGAGCTTCTCTAGGACCAATGAGATCTATATATGCTTTCATTATGCAGCTGTCCAGTTAGCCCTCACTTTGTTAATGCCTTGATTTAGACTTCTCACTGTTTCACTACCATTGTAGTGCTGCTGACCTTTCATGTATTAATGTAGGTGTAGGTGTAAGTGAGCTCCATGAAGTACTAACAACACCTTCACACCTCTTCTTTATCACAACTGCTGTTTAATACAAATATATATCTCATGAACGTTACTATTGTACTGCTGCCATCCATTAATGTTTACTTACTGCCAACTACAAATTAATGCCTTAGGGTAATAGAGTTATACTGACTCTAAACACAAATGTATATAGCTCTAATTGCCTCTCTGTTGTATTTATGCCGTTTCTGTTCCACTTCGAGATTTTATGTCAATTCTTATCCTGTAATCCTTCATTGCAAAGCTCTCTCTCAGTCTTCAGGGCCTAGCAACGCTATCACAAAAACTCCAAAATCAAAATAAATAAAGGTATAAAGATTCCCTCAGCTTTTTAGGTCTCGCTAAAGTCAGCGCATGCGCTGCCCTTGTGAGAAATTTAGTAGGTGGTTTAAAAGTGCTACCCAGGCCGGCCACCAGCTTGCTATTACGCGCACGCGCGATGTGCACAGCACTTTTTCCCGTCGCGCGCGCACATGCGCACAACTTGCGTCACCACTCGCGTTTTTTTCTTTTTTATTTCATTTCACGGCCACGCTGCATTACTTTTACGGCCACGCAGCCAATGCTTGTAATCAGGGCACAAGTCCTAAAAAAAGAAGTGGGGGGACGCTGTCACCGGAAGTGACGTCACGACAGGAATCTCATGGGTATTCATATGCCTTTAGATGAAAGGTGGTCTGCACCCTATCTCGCGGAGGCTGCGTTTAATCCCCCCGCAGTGAATGCAGGTAGACAGACGTTCTGAATGAGCTCTGATCTCGCTCCAGAGAGGCCAAAGTGTGAAGTCCAGCTTTTGGGCAGGGGGGACGGCGTCCACCCGGAAAAAACCTGGTAAAATAAGTGGGGGGACTCCGTCCACCCGCGTGGTACCCCGACTTGAGCCCTGCTTGTAATGTTGCTGGAATATGTTCGGTTTTGAACAGCTGGCTACATTGGAGGCTGACAACATCTACCTACAAACAATGAAATCGATTTGTGATTAATAACAATTAGATCTGCAATTTGACCCAATTTTTGTGTATGAGAAAGGCATTCATTAAATCACCCAAACTTGGAAAGATGGTGCAGCTGTCGATTTCTGTGACTATGTTGCTGTATGTATGATAAACCAGTCTGTTTGATGCCAGCCTTCGATCGCTTAGATGAGCAGTGTCGCGCTCGCGCCTCGTGGAAGGATACCGTGGTTTGCTGTCAGTGTCACTGGGCGTGCAGCGCTTTTGAGATTCCTCTCAGTACACAGTTTGTCTCTGCTCTGTTGTCTCATTTCTGTGCCGAAGAATGGAGATGAATAGCTAATTTTGCTGCAGAGAGTTGCCTGCTTGGAATCACAATTGCTCCTTACTTTCTTGCTCCGAGCCCTTAGTTCAAAACAATGCCGCGCGCTCTGTCAGACGAAGGAATATTTCTTGCTGGTGAGCCAGCCCACTCCCCGCCCCCACCTTTCACACCTTAAACTCCCAGGAAACCTGCACGAAAGGACCTAATAATTTCAGGGTATTATCGTCCATCGTCTTATCTTCCGAGTCGTAACACTCTCTCCCTCTCGCCTCGTGCCCCCCTCAGGCTCCTACACTCCCCCTCACCTCTCTCCCACTTTTTTTGTAGGTGGCTCTATGCGTGGGTGGCTCTGTCTGTGTGTGGATAACTCTGTGTGTGTGTAGATGGCTCTGTGTGGGTGGCTCTGTGTGTGTGGGTGGCTTTGTGTGTGTGGCTCTGTGTGTGGGTGCAAATGCAATAGGTCTCGCATTTGAGAGAGATTAAGCTATTGGCATTGTAAATAACAATGCCGTTTCTTTAAATGTTTTAAAAACAAAAACATAAACAAAAATAATGTCATGAGCAATGCCAATAGCTCTAACTTTAACAATGCCGAGACCATTGCATTGTAAATGCTTGTTTAGATTTGTGCTCAGTATAATATTTTTCTTTTTCTTCTTCCTGCTTTCTTTAAAACCATGTATGTTCATTTTAGTTTTTTTGTTTCACTGCTAATATTGATTTTTCCCCACAACCTTCCTCGTTCCTCAACTACTCAGCTCCCATTACTTCTTCTTCTTACCTATTTCGTTATTGTTTAGGGCCAGGTGGGCTCCACTAAAAAGTAAGGTGAATTTTGGAAATTCATGATACATCTATTCTGTGAAACGTGTTGTCTGTTCTGTTAGACAGAAGCTTCCAATGCCCTCCCGACAGTGGCGGCTGACATCTCCTTGGGGGTGGGTGGGGTCAGGCGCACAAGCGAATTATTTGTTAAAAAGAAGCGAAAATAATATTTTTAAAAAAAATAAACTTACCTTACATGAACACACGTCCTCCGGTACAGACCTCTTCTTTGGCAGGAACTGGAACCCGATGCACCAACTCCCTTGGCCAATCCTAGGGCTGCTCTCACCAGCATTCAAAGCTATTCACAAGGTAGGACCTGCCTACCTCAACCACCGCCTATACTTAAACCAACCCACTATACAACAGCACTCAGTGTCACTCTCGCAGGCCCCTCAAGCATCCACAGAAGCGGAACTGGTAGTCGTTCATTTTCATACATCGCCATAAGTTGGCAGGGTATGCTCAGACGTGAGTCCCTTGCTCACTTTGCCACTGGATTCAAGCAAGCCTGGCTGAAGACGGCTGAAATGCCTGAAACCGGTCCTAGGAAGCTTGTTTCCGGTCCAGGGAAGGCATGGCTTGGCAGTTCGGGCTGGACTGTTCCCATGAGGCACAGGGTCAGACTGATTTGCATATGGCCATGTCTGAACTGGGGTGGCAGAGTGGGCTAAAGAACGGTGATGGATCAAACCCAGATCTGTTGACTGGCTGTGAGTGTTTGATTGGTTCTGATGCTCCGTCCATCACCACCCCCTTTTGTACTGCTTTATTCGCCATAAGTTGGCAGGGTATGCTCAGACGTGAGTCCCTTGCTCACTTTGCCACTGGATTTAAGCAAGCCTGGCTGAAGACGGCTGAAATGCCAGAAACCGGTCCTAGGAAGCTTGTTTCCGGTCCAGGGAAGGCATGGCTTGGCAGTTCGGCTGGACTGTTCCCATGAGGCACAGGGTCAGACTGATTTGCATATGGCCATGTCTGAACAGGGGTGGCAGAGTGGGCTAAAGAACGGTGATGGATCAAACCCAGATCTGTTGACTGGGTGTGAGTGTTTGATTGGTTCTGATGCTCCGTCCATCACCATCCCCTTTTGTACCGCTTTATTCGCCATAAGTTGGCAGGGTATGCTCAGACGTGAGTCCCTTGCTCACTTTGCCACTGGATTTAAGCAAGCCTGGCTGAAGACGGCTGAAATGCCAGAAACCGGTCCTAGGAAGCTTGTTTCCGGTCCAGGGAAGGCATGGCTTGGCAGTTCGGCTGGACTGTTCCCATGAGGCACAGGGTCAGACTGATTTGCATATGGCCATGTCTGAACTGGGGTGGCAGAGTGGGCTAAAGAACGGTGATGGATCAAACCCAGATCTGTTGACTGGGTGTGAGTGTTTGATTGGTTCTGATGCTCCGTCCATCACCATCCCCTTTTGTACCGCTTTATTCGCCATAAGTTGGCAGGGTATGCTCAGACGTGAGTCCCTTGCTCACTTTGCCACTGGATTCAAGCAAGCCTGTCTGAAGACGGCTGAAATGCCAGAAACCGGTCCTAGGAAGCTTGTTTCCGGTCCAGGGAAGGCATGGCTTGGCAGTTCGGGCTGGACTGTTCCCATGAGGCACAGGGTCAGACTGATTTGCATATGGCCATGTCTGAACTGGGGTGGCAGAGTGGGCTAAAAAACGGTGATGGATCAAACCCAGATCTGTTGACTAGGTGTGAGTGTTTGATTGGTTCTGATACTCCGTCCATCACCACCCCCTTTTGTACCGCTTTATTAGCCATAAGTTGGCAGGGTATGCTCAGATGTGAGTCCCTTGCTCACTTTGCCACTGGATTCAAGCAAGCCTGGCTGAAGACGGCTGAAATGCCAGAAACCGGTCCTAGGAAGCTTGTTTCCGGTCCAGGGAAGGCATGGCTTGGCAGTTCGGGCTGGACTGTTCCCATGAGGCACAGGGTCAGACTGATTTGCATATGGCCATGTCTGAACTGGGGTGGCAGAGTGGGCTAAAGAACGGTGATGGATCAAACCCAGATCTGTTGACTGGGTGTGAGTGTTTGATTGGTTCTGATGCTCCGTCCATCACCACCCCCTTTTGTACCGCTTTATTCGCCATAAGTTGACAGGGTATGCTCAGACGTGAGTCCCTTGCTCACTTTGCCACTGGATTCAAGCAAGCCTTGCTGAAGACGGCTGAAATGCCAGAAACCGGTCCTAGGAAACTTGTTTCCGGTCCAGGGAAGGCATGGCTTGGCAGTTCGGGCTGGACTGTTCCCATAAGGCACATGGTCAGACTGATTTGCATATGGCCATGTCTGAACTGGGGTGGCAGAGTGGGCTAAAGAACGGTGATGGATCAAACCCAGATCTGTTGACTGGGTGTGAGTGTTTGATTGGTTCTGATGCTCCGTCCATCACCACCCCCTTTTGTACCGCTCACCAGCGTGAGAGCAGCCCTAGGTGGGAGTGGCCTCTGGTGGCGATCCACAGTGCTCTGGTGGCTTTGGCTTGCGCTTACCCAGCTATCTTAAGACAGCTGGGGTAGAGCTGTTTAAAACGCATGTGTGACTGACCGTCGCAAGACGGCCAGCCAAAAAGACATGTGCACTTTAAACAATGCTTTGCCAGCCCACCCTCCTCCCTGCTGAGTGACATGCTGCTGTCAATCAGCAGTGGCCCCGCCCCCATCCTGGTGCTCTGTTCGGGACAGGCCATGAAAAATGGTAATAAATTACCATTTTATTTTTCATCTCTGGGGCTTTGGGGGGGGGAGTTTAAGTGGGGCGACGCTCCTCCGCTCCAACGGAGGAGCCGCTTCTGCCTTCTGAACCAATTAATGTTTGGAATGGGTTAGATAAACAGTATGTTGAGTGTACCTATGATGACTGCTGCAACTTCTTTATAAACTGCCGTGTTATGTATTAATCAGGCAGGTGTTTATATACCATATATTTATATGAAGTTCATGTATGTATGTGGTTTGGATACCCCTCTCCTTCTCTTCTACTCCACAAATAAACTTGGGTGAATCCTTGAAATGGTTTCTTTGAGTGGACAAAACAAATTCCAACAACCAATAAATTGACCACTAACTTTGGACTCCCAGGTAGTGAGCTACGTGCTTAAAGCATTTCAATGTCTTGCCAATATTAGTAAGTGCTATATAAATTTCGATACCTTGCCTAATCTTGGACTGAGCCCTCGTTTCCCCCTTCACCTTGCTTTGTTATGTTATGTTGAGTTGTTAAGTGCACTTGTCACACCCGAGGGTATCCAGGAGCTGAGCAGGTGAGTAGGACGAGGGTAAACCCAGCGGTGTCTTCGATGTTCCGCAGGATTAGGTCTAAAGCCAGGTATTCCGCTTCTTGCGGGATTTGAGAAGCAAAGAGGCGGTTCTAAAGTGTTGGGGAGGTCATTCCAAGTCTTGTCAGCGATGTATGAAAATGAACGACCACCAGTTCCGCTTCTGTGGATGCTTGAGGGGCCTGCGAGTGAGAGTGACACTGAGTGCTGTTGTATAGCGGGTTGGTTTAAGTATAGGTGGTGGTTGAGGTAGGCAGGTCCTACCTTGTGAATAGCTTTGAATATGTGGTTGAGAAGCTTGAACTGACTGCCATTCAGGATGGGGAGCCAATAGAGTTCCCTGAACTGAGATGTGGGAGCTACGAGGGAGTTCGAGGATGAGTCTGGTGGCGGCATTATGAATAGGCTGGAATCTGTGTATGTGGTGGATTGAGATGCCGGCATAGAGGGATATTGCTCTGCTTTGCCCCCTCTCGTTCGGTTACCCTATTACAACTCTCTCTCGATCTCTCCCTCCTCCGTGTGTTCTTGCTCCAATCTTCCCTATTTCCCTCCCTGAACCCTGTCTTTCTCCCTCTCCACCTCCTTGCGCCCTCTTTTAGCTTGTCGCATTTGCATTCTCCCCCTTCCAGTGCATCTTTATTCTTCCCTAATTTTTTCCCTTGAGCCCTCCCTGTATCAGCTCTTTATATCATTTTCAATATTTCTTCTCACTCTCCATGAGATTTTTTACCTTTCCTTTATTGTGCTCTATATTTAATTCTTTGTGTATGCTTTCAGTCTTCCCTCTCTGACTCGCCTGCTCTTGGTTAGGTGTGTATGATATGGGGAGGTAACCAGTGTGCCGTACATGCCCTCACATACACCACTTTGTCCTTGTTGAGCCATGCTGAGCCAGGTTCCCACTTCTGCCCTCCTCACTGCTGCTATTATATTTGCTTATTGTAGGAAGCTGGCTCTGTATATACTATACCAAAGTGAGGTATAATGTGCACAGAGGCCAGTGGAACCCCAAAGGTATGCAGAGGTAAAAGTAGATAGCACCTTATTCTCTATTTGTGGTAGTGTGGGTGAGCAGCAAGGCTTTATCAGAGGGTAGTGTTAAGCATTTGTTGTACACACTCAATCAGCAAATGACATCACACACTCAAAGACTGAACTCAGACCAATTGGTTTTGTATAGAAATGTTATTTTAGTTATTTGATTTCCTAGAACCAAGCAAGCCTGGCACATGTAAGTGAGAAGTACGTTGCAGTAATAATACAGTTTGTAAATAGTTTGGATTGCAATTGTATATATACTTTGGTTTGACAACAGTAGAACTACCAGTAATGCAATGCTTTGAAATATTGTACATATACTTTGTATTGGCTTTTTAATAGAATGTCAAGTAGATTACTTTACAGATTACTTTTCTTACACAGTGCAGTATACCTGGATACTGCGCTGGGACATTTCCTGTAAATGGGTAAGTAAAAGTGTTTTTGTTATTTTGTTATAGATTTAGGGACTCATGTAGGTACCTCAATACCGGTCGGTAACGGCCGAAAATCGGTAAATATCCCGTTACCGACCGGTATTGAGGCACTTGAGATGTAGGTGGCTGATTTCTGGATTCGGTATTTACCGAATCGGAATTTTAAGAAATCGGTAAAATACCGATTCGGTAAATACCGAATCCAGAAATGCAATGTAGGGGGCACTCAAGTGAGTGCATTATTGGTGTCTGGATTCGTTATTTACCACCAACTACAAGTTGATGGTAAATGACGAATACCTTACAAAAAGCATTTTTGTGCTATTTGTAAAGTGCCATGTGGCAGACATACATGCCCTTAGGGCATGTATGTACGCCACATGTGCACACATGCACGAATCAGGGGTGCAACAGGGTGTCAGTGTGACACCCTGCCACCCATGATAATGCCTCCCCTATTACCGATTCGGTATTTACCGAATCGGTAATAGTAACTGGCTTCCCATTCATTCCTATGGGCCTCCAGGCCCATAGGAATGAATGGGAAGGGATGCATTATTACCGATTCTGTAAATACCGATTCATAAATACCGATATTTACAGAATCGGTAATAATTACCGATTATTTACCTACATACTATTTACCGATTCATAAATACCGAATCGGTAAAATTCGGTATTTATGAATCGGTAAATAGTATGTTACCTACATGAGGCCCCTAGAGACTTTTATAGATTTTCCAACTCCACACTTAAAAACTTTTCACAGAAAAACAGTCATTGTTATCCTATGGAGGAAAATACGGTTATCGGTTCAAAGATAAGTATTCAGTTGTGGGAGTTGGTATTCTGGGGGTATACTCGGGTGTCCCCCAGGGTTAAGGATGCACTCTTGTTATACCCTCAGCGGCACTAGGGCGGCCAGGTGCAGAGTGCTGAGGCCCAAAGTTATCCGATGGGGGATAGGGGGCCTCCGGTTGGTGGCTGCTGACGAACAGGCCACAAGGTTGTGGAAGCAAAGCTCCAGTACTTAATCTCAGGGCAAATGGGGGTTCAAGCCAGCACAAAAGGTGCACCCTTAGCGGCACTGGGGTGGCCGAGTGCAGAGTGCTGTTTTAGCGTTGGGCACCCTGTAGCTTTCAATGGGGAGTCTCCAGTGTGCAAACACACTGCAGGCTCGGGGACGAAGGTCTTCTGGGTGCGACCACTGCTTGGAGAAGTAATAGGGGGTGTACCCACCCCAGGGAAAGGACCCATTGGTCCCAACCTTCTTACCTACCTGTAACGCTCCTAAATCTAGTATTTAGGGGCACCCCTGAACCTTGCTTCCCCCAGACAAGAAACCACATGAAGAAAAGAAGAAGAAGGACCGAACAGCCATGCCAAAGTTAAGAAGAGGAGGACGCCCACTGAATTGGCCCCAGCCCTACTGGCCTGTCCCCACCTCGAACCTGCAGAAGCGAGACTCTGGTGTGTCCTGCAGCCAGCAGCCTCAAGAACCCTGAGGACCTCCCCTGCCTTCAAAAGAAAAGACTCTGTCCCCGGTGAACACCGGATTTTTTCACCAACAGACTCCAGCTCTGGCGAGATCCGCGAGTCTGCACAACTCTGCACCTAACGCCCACGGCCCGAGTTTGAGTGGCCCAACACCACGAGGAGGTTTACCTTGTGATCCTGACCTGAGATCCGATGATCCCTGACCTGCAGCCTCAAACCAGAAGGTCCTCCTAACCGCAACCAGGAGCTGGTTAGAAGATCTGACCCTAAAAGACACCCCTGCATCCGACGCCCCACGGCCTTGGGTGGCCCAACCGACTGTTCATAACCATCCCCCAGCATCCCAAATTATGCCTCCCTCCAGTGGGAGGGGGGCATAAGCCTCACCCTGGTTGTCTGGGTCATTCCATCTGTAAGATGGCGGGGACAGAGATTTGTGCTTCACCTCGCCTCCCCCACCTGAGGAGTGGGGTTGGCAGAGGTGGGCACACCTCCCTTCCTCACTTGGTTTTCCTGTCGGTTCTCCCAACCAAAGTGGGGTCAGAACTGGTGGTGACCAGTTGCTGGAAGAAGCAGAAGGCCTGGGGAAGCTCACAAAGGCGGCAAGCCTTTGAAGCTTCCCCTTCTTGGACCCTGTCCATCCTGGGGGAGGAAGCTTGGCACCTCGTCCCAGGATGTGCATTGTTTCAGGCCCTCGATGGCAGCAGGCTCTCGACCCAGGGGTCCAGAAACATGTCTGGTGGTGGCAGCTGAAAGCAGCCACTCAGCCTGGACACTAGTGGTAGGTCGTTTTTCAGGGGGCATCTCTTAGATGCCCTCTGTGTACATTTTTCATTAAATCCCACACTGGCATCAGTGTGGGTTTAATGTGCTGAGAGGTTTGATACCAAACTTCTCAGTTTTCAGTGCAGTCATTATAGTACTGTGGAGTTCATAATGACAGACTCCCAGCACCATATACTCTTAATGGCAGCACTTCACGTATGAAGTCTAAGAATTGACTTAGACACTGTAGGGGTACAGGGCTCATGCACCTGTACCCTCACCACGTGTGTAGTGCACCCAGCCAGAGGGGTTACTGATCTATGCCAGGGTAGTGGGTGGTGGGCATGGCACACAGGAATGTGTACTAACAGTTTATAACAAGTACACAGACTTGGATGCGTTGTGCACTGTTCACAATCAAATGAAAATTTGTTTTTGCATATAATATAACACACTCTGCTATTTTTATGACAGTACTTATTTTTAATAAATCGGTATTCTTTAGTACTTCTGTTAGTACTTTGTCATTATGTTTGGTACAATGGACAGCATATTTATTTCACACACAACTTCTTAGGGGTCTATTAGGATGGCGGGAGGACTTTCGTCCGCCTGCCACCCTAGTGGTGCTGGGACCGGTCGCCAGTGGTGCGGCTGTCCCGCACCGGCAATTAGGATGCCACCGCCACGGTGGTGGTGACATCCCCCATCCACAACATTGTGGCGGGCGGTGCTCACAGCACTGCCCGCCACAATGCTGTGGATGCACCTTGTGCATTTGCATAAACAACGTGGCAGGCACCGCGCGGTGCCTGCCACGTTGTCCACGCAAATGCAGGGGGATACCATAGGTACCCCCTGTGTGCACCCCCCACCCCCCCAACATCCTGGGGGTCCACAACAGGCCCCCACATTCAGGAACCACATGCCTTTCCATGGCGGCGTTGCCGCCATGTAAAGGCACTACTCCGCCTGTATTGTAATATGGATGGCGATGTCTTGCAGACACCGCCACCATATCCAGCCCCTTTTCTGCCCGGTCGACTCGTCGATGGGCGGAAAACCGGCAGACGGTCTTTCCTTCTGCCGGGGTCCCCCCCGCCCTTGTAATATGGCGGGGGGGAAATGGGAGGTGGGCGGCAGGTAATGGCGGGTGGATCGCCACCGCCATACGGGCGGTGGCGATCCGCCCACTATTAAAATAGACCCCTAAATGTTATGAATTCCTTGAATACATAATCCAACATAGATGAAACATCAAAACGTTACACAATATTATGATCATGTTCATCTTCATGCCAAATGCATTTCGGGACGTCAGTGTCCCTTCATCAGGGGCATATCTCTGGAGATCTCACTCAATGTACGATCCATATGTAAAATGCCAAACAATAATGCAGCCTCCACAACAAAAGTCCAGTTGTTGTTTATATTTAGTTGTAGGTGATCTCTGTCCTGGTTAAAGTCAACACATCTCCTCCCGGCACAGGGATGTGTGCCATGTCGACTCTTCACTATGTTCTGCACCAAAACATGCATCCTGTAAAGGCAGTGTGTGAGTGTAAATGTACAGGGCCTCTAAGGCTGGCACAATAAGTGCTGCAGCCCTTAGAGTCCTTCCCTGGTCACAGTGCCCTGGGTACCTGTGGTACCATTTACCAGGGACTGACCTGTGGCCAGATAGTGCTAATTGGGTATGGTCTTCAATGCAGTTTTAGGGAAAGAACATAGTCCTTGGGTACCTGATTGGCAGGAGCCCAGGGCACACTCAGTCAAAGTACATCAGCAGTTCAGCAAAAAGTGGGGGCTACCATGCAGAAAGAGGGCACTTTCTCACACTTATTCATCATCATCATCATTTCCTACCTGGGAGCTGCCTTTCTCCTTCTGCCCGACCTGCCTGAATTTAATTCTAAAAGCATAAATGAATGGTCCTTCCAAAAAACCATAACCACATCCATGCTGAAATGGGATTCTAAAGCAGGTCTGAAGAAAGAGGTCTATGTTGGTCAAATCGAGGCACAACTACTTAATCAGGTGTATTCCCAAGAGACTTTGCAACAACACCTTCTGCCCCAAAACCTGCCTGCTTCTGTCCTATGGAAGACAAAACTCAACCGCTCCATCTAAGACACTGGATAGAATGGAGTGAGCATTCCAAAAACCTGTCTATCAAATGAAGAGTCACAGAGGCTAAAGATCAGTATCAGAGAGAAAGCGTTCAACGTATATGGGGCAAATCTCACAAATAACTGCATGCTTCACAGAAGTTTGCCTATTCCTCCAGTGAACAGTCTAGGGGGCACTGAGACAACGCTGCTGAAAAATACTTACTCTTGTCAAAAAAGAAGAGGCTCAGCTTATTCAAGAGAATAAGAGGAGGATTCAAGAAAATCACCAATAAATTGTCCTGAATCTATGAAAAGAAGTAGACTACAAACTCCTCTAAGCAATGTCAAGACATTCTTCCAGAGACGAACTTGAGTGTATTGTTATAAAATATGGGCAGTCTACTTCAACAGAAGCTGTAGTAGGCATTTGGGTAATCTCCTACAAACTGTTCATTTTTTCATTTGAAATTGAAAGGGGGTGGTCCAATAATTCAGTTTGGAATACCTAGGAGGTGGGGAGACAACCTCTTAGAAGACATTCTGATTTTATTGAGGGAAGAGCATGGTAGACTTCTCTAATAAAGGAACGTGACCAGTCCACTCTTCTTTCATCAAAAAATCTGTATGTATCACCACCATTGCACTACTTCTGTAATGCTTATGACCTCTAATTTATAAATCCTGTCAGTTGCACCACAAGACACATTATACCAAAGTCTTATCACCACAAAGAGGTTCAAGTGTTCAGGCTTTCAGCTCACCAACTAGGATTATTCATTCAAGGCAGACCCTACTACTGATTGTAGATCCATTCAGGAAGACTCACACTGACGAAATCTCTCTTTTTCATCCAGGCTGCCAAACTCCATAACTTAAATTTGGCCAGAAGTATGGAGCATTGACAGCCACTTCAAATTCATTTGCATGCACTGTGCCACACGTTTCCCCATGTTTGGACTGTGACTTTGAACATCACACCCATCAATCTACATCTCCCTCAGAGGTCATACATACTACATGTAACAACCTTCCAACCACACCATTTTGAAAGGTCTCCAAGAATCGATGAAAATTGGAGTGCTTTATTGCCTCATCAGAGTAATGACGTGCTATACAAATACAGCACACAATACAACTAAGAGGCATTGGGGCACTTTTTCAGATTCTGATCTGCTCTTGTCTAATGAAGGGGTGACCCGGCTCTTCCAATGGAGTCATGAAGAGGCTTTTAATTACCCTACTAACAATGTGTCTTTTCTCAGATAAAGAGGAGGCGTATCTCTTTCTTCAGAGGCACATGAAGCTGTCCACCTGTCTCCTAGAAACTGACGTTCTTTCGGCAAGCAAAAGAGATGCATACCTCCATCAATGGAAACTCTAAGAGGCTTCAAGACAGACTCCCTAAAACGGTCTAATTCTCATAGGAAGAGAAAAGCTACCTACATCGATGTAGGTTAAAGGAAGTATTCTAGAAATCTGCTTGCTTCACTCAAATGAAGAGTACATCCAACTCCTGCAGTAAAGGTGTTAGCTTTCATTGACCCAATCTCTAAAAACATCCCAATTTCTCTTGAATAAAGAAGAGGACAATTTCTCCAAGCGGAGGCATTCGAAAGGTATTACAGCAATTTGTCATAAATTGGATTATGTCTCTTTTTTGGAAGACAAGACCCAAATTGTTGTCTTTTGGGAGGCTTTTATCATTTTCCCTGTGTGCCTTACTCCCTGTTTAGGCAGCCTATTACTCAGCAAGTAGTCATACCTAGAGGGAGTGAATGTAGTACAATTGTGCTGTGCAAGTAATTTATTCATATTTTATGACTTGTAACGTGCACACCACAAACAAAATAATTATTCAGTTTAGACCAAAATGGAGTACTGAAGTATAAAACATGAGAATAAGAACAATAGTTAAAAGAACACGTTTTCAAGGACTTTCTGATGGCTAGATAGCCAATATCATTGTCCAGCGGAAACTGGTACCACACATTCTCTACAGCCAATGAAAAGCAAATGTCTGCTCTTCTTACTAATCCTGAGATAAGAACAATTAGGGAGTGGGTATGGAGGTTTCTTGACGAGATGAGAGAGAGGTTAGTTGCAGATGTCGGAAGGAGCAAGGTTGACTACGTATTTATAAGTGAGCATTTTAAAACTTGTTCTTTCAAGTACAGCTTGCAAGATGAGGTATATGAAGATGTGGTCCCTTTTCTGAAGATTTGCTATCAAGGTTCGCGATTCATTTTGGATTATTTGGATGGTTGAGATGGTATTCAGGAAGGCTGGGAGAAGAGTTTTGTGGCACAGTCAAACTTGAGTTGGTCAGAGAGCCAAATACATTATGGTTCAGATTCTCAGGCATGACTTGAAGGGTGTGTTTAAGTCAGCGTAGTTAGTACCAGTAAGCCACTATAGGTGATTTATCAAAATTAGGTAAGTAAGCATCTAGGTAAACAACCAGATTCTTTGAGACTCAGTGTTGGTGCTAAAATGTTCAAGTAGTGTGGATGAATTGACCGGTTCATAAGGAGAGCCAATTGTTTTCTGGCCTTTAAGCTTAAGCTCAATAGATAAATAGTGACTGTCCATCATTTTAAATGATTAAGGGTAGCCTCAGAGAAGGCAGTGATACAGATAGTTTTCAGTGACATCTGTAAAGGTGTGGGAAAAGTGCACTTCTTTTTTGGGAAGCTTCATGAAGGGCAATACGAACATTTTGAAAGCAGTAAGGAGAAGAGTAAATGTTGTTGAACACCAGATGAGGGTCTGACTTTGTTTGACAAGAAGTGGCCTAATCTTCCTTAGTGTTCCCTGTTGGCGAGGAATAATTTTAACCAGCTAAGGCGATGGCTTTTTAGGTGAATTCTAGAAAGTTGCCTTGCACAACAATGTCAAAAACTAATGACAAATTGAGAGCCCTTGTAGGCCATAACACAAAGTTCATCCCTTTTCCCACCAAATAATATCTTCAAACTAGAGAGTACCATGCTCATATTAGCAAGGCTTGAGAATGAGAATGAAATCTGGTTAGCAATGAGACTGGTTCACCATTACTTCTTCAAGAATCAACTACAATGGAACTGATAGCTGAATCAGGGGAGACGAATAGACCATTTGCAGGAATTGTGGACTATGTCAGACAGAAAATATTTATTGATGAAAGCGGTGACTAAGGAGGCCAGTTTGGTGTCATCCAGTTTTGTGTGTTCCCTTGAAAGTGTGTTTAAGCCGGACAGAATTTTAAACTGGAGCACTTTTCCCTGATACTGACGCTGTTAGGGTGAACACTGTTTAGCGGCGAACACTAAGATAGGATTGTTAATCATTGTATTTTTAATACTGATTTAAACTTTGATGATAACTGTTTTTTAAAACTTTTAAACTTGTCAAATTTACTTGTTAGACCTTCGGAGCTGTGTTCAATGCTCCAAAGGGTAGGCTATTTCTTGCGAGGTTAGCGCTCTAGCTTCCAACCTCAAACACGCTAGAGCTTTCCCCCATCATCACGCTCAGTCGGCCTCATTAGGAACCGATGACGCGACCGCGCAGGAGCGCTTTTCCCTGATACTGACGCTGTTAGGGTAAACACTGTTTAGCGACGAACGCTAATGTAGGATTGTTAATCATTGTATTTTTAATACTGATTTTAACTTTGATGAGAACTGTTTTTTAAAACTTTTAAACTTGTCAAATTTACCTGTTAGACCTTCGGAGCTGTGTTCAATGCTCCAAAGGGTAGGCTATTTCTTGCAAGGTTAGCGCTCTAGCTTCCAACCTCAAACGCGCTAGAGCTTCCCCGTGTCATCACGCTCAGTCGGCCTCATTAGGAGCCGATGATGTGTCCGCGCAGCCCGTCTGCGCCCGTCTGCGCCCGTCCGCGCCCGAACGGGACCAGGGGCCAGGAACCCTGCTGGTTCCAATAACACAAGGCTCTGCTATCCCCCTGAACAGCTCATACACTTCAAAGAGGAACCTAAAAGTAAGTGCAGACACTCTATTAGTCCCGAACTTCATGTCCCACATTGTCCTAGCTGTGACTACAAAATCTGCCCCCCTATACATAGGTCTGACTCCTCAGTGGAGGAAAGGGAACTTAAAATGCTTTTACTCAATTGTCGCTCCCTCCCCAAACACGCTGTGGAAATTCGCATTCTGCTAGAAGAGATAAAACCTGATCTTTTATTCCTCATAGAAACCTGGTTGAACAAAGATTCGGACTATGCTATTATACAAGCCCTCCCACCTCATTATGTAATACAGAGACAAGACCGAGAAGTTGGTCGGGGAGGGGACATCGCCATTATCCATAAGGATGATTTTAAATGCAGCATTACTAATAATCCCATTCTTAATTGTGAAAGCATCCTGTTTTCCGTCCGGGCATCTCATGTCACTACCCTATCGGGTATTCTACTTTATCGCCCCCCAGGCCCTGTTAGTCCATTCTGCCAGTCCATGCCTGAAACCGTAGCCAATTTTGCAAGCTCCCTGCCTAACTTTACGGTTTTCGGAGATTTTAATTTACACTTTGACAATGTTCAACTCCCCCAAATATCAGACCTTGTTGAAGGTCTAGCAGCCTTCCAACTCATGCAAAAACATTTTGCTGCCTCCCAACCTATTCAATTACCCTGGACTGACCATTTCCTGCTCCCATTTACGAGGGCCAGGCAGGAAATAAACCCACCGGCCAGGGAAACCAAAAAACTTATTCGGACCTGGTCTACACTTCCGTGGAATTCATGGGAGGCCGAACTAGAAATTACAAGACCTAAACCCCATCCCAACCCCATTTTTACTAATGATAGATTTAATAGTTGGTTAGAATCTTCGCTAAATACCATTCTTCCAAAAAAAGAGATACAGATAAAAACCGGCACTAATAGAAATCCCTGGTATTCCTCTGGAATCCGGAAACTTAAGCAAAAATGCAAATTATTGGAAAGGAAGTGGAGAAAAGACTTCTCACTTAGGGCCTCATGTAGGTAGCCAAATACCGGTCGGTAACGGCCGATATTCGGTAAATATGCCGTTACCGACCGGTATTCAGACAAGTGAGATGTAGGAGTCCAAAAACCACTTTTCGGTAAATATGAGGCGGTAAATACCGATTCATATTTACCGAATTCCAAAATACCGAATCAGAGTTACCGAATACATAATTAACGATTCGGTAAACATGAAGTGGTAAATATGAAGTGGTAAAAATTAAAATGACATGTAGGAGCACTCGGTAATTAAGAAATCCAGGAAAATCGGTAAATAAGAGTCGGTAATTAACACGGATTGAAAGCAGGTGGTAACCATCAACAGTGCAGATAAGCAATCCCAAAATGCAACAGCGTGGACAACATGGCCGCTATGTACGTCATTGCAAGGCGCCTACGTCTACAGGCCGCAGGACTGAGGGTGTGGCGACGGGAGGAACAAATCTACAGACAGCGCATCACACTATTCCAGCTGACTGATGCAGAGATACATGAGAGGTACAGGCTACACCCCGAAACCATCATGGACTTAATCAGGGACCTACACCCACTCCTGGACCATCCAATAAGAAGGGCGCACGCCATACCCCCACATGTGCAGGTGCTCTGCAGCCTACATCTGTTGGCATCCGGCAGTTATCAGGTGGTGATAGCTGCGGTGGGTGGGGTATCCCAGAGTTGCCTGTCACGTTTCTTCAGGAAGTTCCTGGGTGCCATGATGCAGAGAATGCACCACTACATAAGCTTCCCACACACACAGGCTGCACTGCAGAAAACAAAAACAGACTTATATCACATGGCACAGTTCCCCCATGTCATCGGCTGTATTGATGGTACACACATCCCAATCTGTCCACCAGCTGACACAGAGCACATCTACAGGAACAGGAAGTCCACCCACTCCATCAATGTGCAGGTGATCTGTGATGCAGGGAACATCATCACAGATATTGTTGCAAAGTTTCCTGGGAGCACCCACGACTCTTACATCTTCCAGAATAGTGGGATCTACACACGACTGAGTGCCGGAGAATTCGGAGAGGGATACCTGCTAGGTAAGTAACAGTGACGCCCCTTGAAACCTGCAAATCATAGTGTATAGAGGCATGTCACTGATGGTTCCCTTTTACTCATCCAGGCGACAGTGCATATGCATGCCGTTCATTCATCCTCACTCCCTACCTACACCCAGCAACCCAGAGTGAGAGACGATACAACGTGGCACACAAAACAACACGCAATGTGGTGGAGCGCACGTTTGGACTACTGAAGAGCAGGTTCCGCTGCCTGCACAAGAGCGGAGGCGCACGCCAGTACAAACCCATCACCTGCTGCAAGATCATTGCCACTTGTGCAATGCTGCACAACCTTGCCACGAAAAAAGGTACAGATGTGGAACTAACATATTTTGAGGACAACGAGGATGAGTCAGGCCAGCCAGAGGGCAACGCAGCTAGAGTGCCAACTGCAATCGATGGGAGAGAGAGACGGGCAGAGATCACATGCAACTATTTCTGAGTAAGTGAGGGGACACAGCGAGTTGTGAGAAGTCATGACGTAGTTTTAATGTGGCACCACGCCATGAACACATGAACAGGCCAATCTGGCAATATACCATCTATACAAGGAGTATGTCCAGGGTTACGTCACCCAATGGGAAGTGGCTAAGCAGGGCTACATCAATGTTTGCGCATACGCGCTGCAGTGGTGGATTGCACGGCCTGTGCATCCTCACTAGAGCCAACCCCAAGCCGCCTGCTGCTCCTGCGTGCTTCTGGGACGGGGGGTGTGATGCTGCTGCTGGTGTCGATGCTCTCCGCAGCATCCCCTGCAGCAGTTGTCGACGCCTGACTAGTCAATAGCACCCCTAGTGCACTTGTCACCTGCACCATCCCCCGAGACAGGTCGCTGCAGCACTGTGTTAGGCCCTCCTGCATCGTCACAGAGCGCCGGCACAGTAGAGAAGTCGCAGTTGCCAGACGGTTGAGTGCCCTGCTGGTAGTGTCCCTTCTCTGGCGTTCCCGGCGCCGTGCTTCGATGTCAGCATCTAATTTGCTGCACAACTGCTGGATTGACTGGGACATGTCCCGAATGCCCGCAGCCATGCCGCTAATGTTATTGTCCATGTTGACTAATGTTGTCTTCATCACCCGCATGTGCCTCTGGACTGACATGACTGCCTTGGATTGCAGGCGCTGTTGTTTCAACATTTGGGCCTCGAGCCCCAAGAAGACACCATGGCCGTCAGTGGGTGCTGGTGGACTCTGGACACGCGACCTGCGGCGCCCTCTTGCTCCCGTCTGTGCTGCCTGTGAGGTGTGGGGCACAGTGGCATGGCTCCCTTCCTGGGGCCCGGTGCGGTCTTCTGGGCCCATGCTGTCGTCTGACGAGGTGTCTAAGGCTCGTAGCCTGGCTGCTGGACGCCTCCTCATTCTCACACCTGCAAGCGGAGATGTGGCCGGTGATTCGAACATGAGTGGCGATGCTGGCTCTGGTTGTGGTGATGCTGGCTCTCGGTGAGGTGATGCTGGCTCTGGGTGCGGCGAGGCTGGCTGTGTTGGTGGTGCGGCTGCCAGTGGGCCTGCTCCCTGGTCTGAACTTGTGCTGGCTGGAGGTGATATTTGTGGCCGGTGTGCCGTCTCTCCTGCAGCATGCCCTGTCCTGCATGATGTCACATCTGTGGACAGAAATACAACATTGGCTCAGTGTCCCCGAAGGGCTGCATTGCAAGCGTCACAATAAATCATTTCACATTCCAATATGTCCTCTGTCTCCTTGTGCCTCGAGTGCGTGACATGCCTTGTTGCCCTGTAACATTTACGTCATGGTTAGTGTTGCCCTGACTACATCTCCCGGAATGCATTGCCTGTCTGCACTGACACGTGTGGACTGCAGTGTGATTCTCGTTTCACAATGGGGGATGTGGGATAGGGGTAGGGGGGGCTACATTGCTGTGCTTTCGTCTTACCTTGGTGTGTTGCGGCTCTGGCAGAGCTGTCGGCGTCCCCAAGACCCACGACGCTCTCCTGCTCGATTGTGGCCGCCACCAGCTCCTCCAGTTCGGTGAGGGCAGGTGCCCTGTTGGTTCCACCTCCGGTCTGGCTGGCCTCCTTCTGGATGTCGCCCATCTTCCTCTTGGTTACAATCCTCAGGTCATACCAGCGCTTTTTGAGGACCTCAATGTCCCTGTGGGTCACTCCCACAGCATTGACCTGCGCCTGGATGGCCAGCCATATGTTGCGCTTTTCAGCCTCAGGCACTTGCAGGGATTGCCTTCCAAACAGCTTCTGGTGCTGCTTCACCACCTCCTCCACCAGCACCTGGAGTTCCTTGGGGCTGAATTTCAGCTTCCTCCTCCTTTCCCCTCCGTCTCTCTGTGTTCTCTGGCTGGACATGCTGTTCGTTTACCCGCTCGCACATGCAACGGCTCCCTGCCTCTCCTCTGCACTCCAAGCCTCTCCAGGGTCGGCTAATTATGTACACCTGCCTGGGTGTGGCCACTTCGGCTAATTATGTACACCTGCCTGGGTGTGGGCACTTCCTGGTTGGGTGGGCTGTCGTTGCACAGGATTAGCTGTTTCGTCAAGTCATGTGATTTTATTTACCGAATCCGTACATACCGATTCGGTATTTTCCGATTCGGTAAATACCACCTCGGTATTTTCCGATTCGGTAAATACCAATCGGTATTTACCGATTCGGTGAATTCCGATTCGTGATTACCGAATGTTACCGAATCGGTAACTGTTACCGAATTTTTACCTACATATAACTTACCGATTCTAATTTACCGATTCGGTACGGCTCGGTATTTAAGAACCGGTAAAATTTATTTACCTACATGAGGCCCTTAGCAACAAAGCTAAATATAGAGAAGCCATTAAACATTACAGATCAGCAAGAAAATCTGCACAAAGCTGCTTCTATCAAGATAAAATAACATCGGCTGTAAACTCCCCGCGTGAAATCTTCCTTATTGCTAATTCACTTTTGACCCCTCCGGCCCCTTCACAGACTGCAGATAATCCTCAACTCCGATGTAACCAGTTTTATTCGGCCAAGATACAAACCATCTACACGTCCTTCCCTCGGGAAAGAGTCATGCAGCTGGTACCACAAACTGACCTAACAAAGATACAGGTCCTACTGAAGGTATTTCCCCCAATGGACCATAATTCCTTAGTAGAAATCCTGACCCGTCTTAAATCGGGCTCACCCACTGCCCCAGCTCTGCCCACTATTCTAAATAAGATTAGCAAGACCATCTCCTCAGTTATAGTTGACCTGATTAATGCCTCTCTTCTCACAGGAATTGTACCTCCCCTGGGGAAACAGGCGATAGTCAAGGCTTTGCTAAAGAAACCCAATCTAGACCCCGAGGACTGGGCAAACTACCGACCCATTTCCCTGCTGCCTGGCATAAGCAAAATCGCTGAGAAGCATGTAAACTCGTCTCTCTCAGGCTTCTTGGAAAGTAACAACCTGCTCCACTCATCACAAACAGGTTTTAGATCACAGCAGGGTACTGAGACTGCACTTCTGTCGGTAATGGAGGAAACTAGAAAAATTCTCAACAGCGGAGGCTGCGCTGTAATTATTTTATTAGTATAATTATTTTATTAGATCTAAGCGCAGCCTTCGACACAGTCAATCTCTTGCTCCTGATTAGCAGACTTCGAGATGTTGGAGTTAACGGAAAAGCACATAAATGGTTGGAGTCTTTTTTTAGGGTACAGAGTTTTTACAGTTTTCGAGGAAGACAGTAACTGCAAACAAGTACCCCTTACATGTGGAGTCCCTCAGGGATCCACATTAGGCCTTACCCTGTTTAACGTATACCTGAGTTCCCTGGCACACATAGTTATCCCGTTCGGGGTGCAGATCGTCACCTATGCAGATGATACTCAGTCATCTCCTTGAATAAAAATAACAACTGAGGATCGGCCCTTACATCCTGCTTAGAAAAAGTGGCCAGCTGGATGAACACTTTTTATCTGAAGCTTAATGGGACAAAAACGGAAACGGAAATTATGCTGCTTGGCAGCATGCCCCCCCCCCCTCAATATAGATTCCTGGTGGCCTAACGGTCTGGGCCCTCCCCCTACCCCGAAAATGCATATAGAAAGCCTAAGAGTCGTACTCGACGCCAACCTAGATCTAAAGGAACAAGCGCGGAAAGTGGCAGGCACTTGCTACGGCCTTCTGCGGATGATTAGGAAAATCCTCCCCCTACTACCTTTTTTGGCCAGAAGGCTGCTAGTACAAGCATTAATCCTGTCTCGACAGGATTATGCGAATGCTATTTACCTCGGAGCCCCACTTTCCACTACTAAAATACTACAGACAGTCCAAAATTGTGCAGCTCGGTTGCTCTTAAATGTTCCAAAACGTCTCTCAGCCAAACCTGCTCTGACCTCATTACATTGGCTTCCAATCCAGGAGAGGATCCAATTCAAAGCTATATGCATTGCACATAAAGCACTAGCTGGACAAGGATCCCCGATGATTCAGGCTATGATTCATCCTTAATATATCAAACAAGGCTAGGCACCAAAGAGGGATATGAATTTTACTGTAGCTTAGGACCCAAGACAGCTTCGAGAGAAATAATTGTATCTCTTCTGCTTCTGGTATTCTATCCAGAAAATTGTAGTCCTACTACCCTCGTCCTTACCAGCCCAAAAGAGCCCTAAGATCAGAGGGTAAATACCTACTGACAGTCCCAAAAATCAAACAAACCAGAAATGGTGGTCGCTTGTTCTCATATAGTGCTGCCAAAATATGGAATCTTATTCCCCTTCACATCCGCTCCCAACCTAACCACCTGCACTTCCGCAAACAGTTAAAAACCTTCCTCTTCCCCTGATATGTTGTGAATCCGGTTTAGCGCATTCCTTAGCGCTGGCATGCCCTCGGGTAACCAGGCGCTTTACAAGTGTTTCCTCATTCATTCATTCATATATTCGTTCTTTGTTGGTTCTCATGGAGTGCCGGAACAGTATACAACCCCAGGATGATTAAACCTCCGAACGTACCCAGTCCCTCCTTGTGTCACACAGTATCGGCTCACTTCACACAGTCACAAGAAGAAGGACAGCTATCACAAGGTGGGAGACAAAGTGAGCTGGAAAACCCTGCAGAGAGTGTGTTTTCTAATAATGTGAGAAGGTGCCTCACATTTGGTGGAGGCCATCTGCACTAACTTTTAATGCCAGACTTTTATTTTTCCTCGTTACACATTTAATGATAGCTAGAGAGGGAAAAGCACAAAGCGGAAAGTTAAGGGTAGAGAAAGACAGAAAAACAATCACAAAGGGAGAAAACGGAAACCAGCAAGAGTGAGAGAAAGGGGCAGGGAGTGGCAGGTAGTGGATTAAAGAGGCATGAGGTGGATTTAAGACTTCAGAGCTTTAGTAGTCAGTGTGCCAGTATGTAATCATGCCGGTCACAGGAATCTGAGCAGAGATTTGGGCATCAGCACTGATTCATTCACAAATTAAGCACTGAAAAGAGGCCTTCCATCCATGTTATCTGCAGAAAGTGCATCTAAATGCTGCAGTATCCTGTGAACCCTGACCATCTGCAGAGAGTACCTGCAGAGGTTGCACAGTCATTTCCTTCCACAATTTAAACATGCATCATATGTACTATCAGGAGTTGCATTTTACCCCTTAACTCATTTCCTACAATGCAATCTGCCTGGGCAGTAATACACTTGAGGACTTGCAGTTATACATAGACCAACAGCCACACCTTCAACGTCTTAAACTCCAGTTAACTTACAGTTTTCAATGCTGTCCAGTTATTTTACCCTGCCTCATTGTGCCCCCACCACCCATGCTGTTAGCTTCCTCACGTTACTTTGTAGTCTCACACATCTAACTTAATGGCTCTTTGTTTTGGAGCCTCGCCCCACTGAAACATGTTCACCTACCCTGCTATATGTACACAACTGCTGAACCCAGTGTCCGTCGTCCTCTCTTTTAAATCCTTTCATCAGAAAAGCACTTCACTGTGTGATAAGATTTCTGGTGCAAGCCTTGTCTTATCGTGGATGCTTTCATCTGGACTTCCTGCGATCTAAATTTATACCTTTTGAGATTGAGTCCTCTAGAGAAGATATTCCCATTTAGCAGAATTTGGTTTGTAGAGTGTAGGGACCTTCACAGATAGTGCTCCTACACCATTTCCCAGACTGCGTAGGACCTGTAAAAACCCTGCTGACGTCCTTGTTAGCCTCTGAGTCTACTGGAGATCCTATACTGCCTCATATTGCATCATGTATGAGTTTTGCACAAACAGTGCATGGAAGGAGACATTCGGGTGCACCCCTATCTAAACTGTGCCATGCCGTGACGTGTTGATTTAACTCTCTGGAGCATTTTTAATCTGGCATTACCTGAATCAAAAACCAACCAGGTGCAAGATATGACCTGCCACCAGGTGCTGTTAGACTGTGTCTGGTCAATGAAGACCCATGGTGTACGTGGTTATGTCCAGGAAATAATCTTCCTGGCAAGCTGTAGATGTCTACCTGATCAGAGATCAATGGATGGGATACAGCTTTCTTACATAACCCTGCTGAAGCCATCGCATATAGTCGTGGGGGTTGGGAGCACTCAAAATGGAAATCAAAACTGTTTCCAGCTCAACCAGTTGTAGTGTACCACTATTAGAGGAAAGACTCCAAAGCAATCCTGGTCTCCGAATAGAGTGCTTATCCAAATTTTGAGGAAAGCAGCACATTTGATTGTTGCTGCACCACTACCCACCTCCTTAAGAAATTGATGTAAAATATACCACTTACTACAGTACTTGGAAACCAATGGCCCTTGAACTTGGCCTACAGGACTTCTGCTGTTGCTTTCTGGTTAGGTTGATTGCTTGCTGAAGCATTGCTTGAAGACTAGGAATACCCTCATCACGAGAAACTAGTCACAAGCCTGCAACCGCTTTCCCACTCTGCTCCACATGCCACAGGTACTGTGTGATTGAACAAGGAAGGAGCTACGATGGGAAGCAGATTCAGGGGCCTTTATAAAACTCAATGCAATCTAAAAAAGCACATGTGAGCCGCTCAGTAGTATTGAATATGTCTAGAGAGCTTACACTTCTGCACTGACAAACATACCCTTATTTTCTTTTTGATGTGCCTCTCTTCTGTATAACAGGTTGTCAAGCTACCTTGGTTTGCTGAACATAAAGCCTGGGGCTGGGATCTCCCTGTTGGGCTGTGACGAATTCCAGAGACTTGAGCATGGTAAAGTTAGCTGCTTTCAGAACCTATGGGGCCATACTCAACTAGGGACTGGGTAAAAGCATTGGTGGAGCCTGAAGGGTGATAGATAAGCACACCAGCGAAACACATGAGGGGAAAAGTTTAGCGTAAAGAGGTTACTCTCACATCCCGGAATCTGGGCATCGTTAAACTGACATTTTATAGATTCTTGTTAGACTATCTTATCTTCTGAAGATAACTCAAGAGTTGGCTCTTCCCACATAACCACCATTCTCCAACATAAATGTACAGCAAATCCCTGTGCATATAAGCATCTATTTGGATTATATATATATATGCATCTAGATACGTCTATTCCTTTGTATAAAGTGTATAATAATTATGTTTTTAGAAATATATATAGATATTCATTAGGTCTGCTTAACGATTGTACATATTACATATGGTTATATTATTCTCTATTTAACATGTACATAGATCACTGCATAAATAAGTGCACTTTTTATAACTATTTATCTACACTTGCTTCTACACTTGCTTCACTATAATTAATAAAAGGAAAAGAAACGGAAAAAGAAATTACAAACAAATAAATTAGCTTAATGTACAGCAACACATGAAAATTTGAGTTTATTAAATACAACTTAAATCTAGATATGTTACCTTACCTATACATATATACCTGTCACGAACTTATGTAGCTTTATATTTGTTACTTTACTCCTAATTCAGCATCTCCAATGTACTACCCCATATCTCACTTTATACCTCTCTCAAGTTATCCTCTACCTTCACTCTCTGACTCACCCAAAATCCAATTTTCCTACAGTGATCTCCAAAATAACCCTTTCTAGACTCTTCCCTCCTTACATCATCTCAAACCTATTTTACTTTTCAGATCTCCCAAACAAGCCCGTTTGAACCCTTCCCTCATTGACTCATTTGATACCTCATCTCTCTCCCGAATCCACTTCTAGAGACTCTTCCCTCTGCAATTTTGCCTTCGCTCATCCCAACCCCCCACCTATCCTTTTCGATTCAACTAACAGACTCACATGTCCACGGCTCAAATTATTTTCATGTTTCCCTATTCTAATTCACCACTAATACTTTTGGGGTTTTGGAGTAGCATGCTACTCGCCCAAAAGCGCTTCAATGCCTCGTCAGGGGTAGTAGGCGCTATATAAATGCAATTTCAATTACAATTAGCTGGTTCTCCATGAGACCCCAAACTGGTGAGATATTGAAGGGGTTCTATTTCAGAATTTTATTAGCAAAAATATTGCTTGATAGAAATATCATGCCGAAACTCTGTGACCTCAGACTCAAACTATACCTCACTTGAGAGGCATAACAATTACAAAAACATTCTGGGGTTGCTTGTGTTCCCATTCAGAGGGCACCAGGTCTAGCAGTTTAGGCTGGACTGTTCCTATTGGTCCAAGACCAAGGCTGATTTGTATAATGATATTTCCCATCTCAGGTGACATAGTAGTCCAAACAAAAAAGGCCTGGAATGCGCCCTGAGTAATCTCCCATCTCAATTGTAATGGTGGGCCAAAAAACATGGACTGTTACACACCCCAAGTAATTACCAGTGGCTGAGATTATTTCAAGCATGTTATCAAACACTTTTTGTTTGCCCTATGTACAACAGGTTTGCCCCTGGGTGGGTCCAATGATCCCTATGCCACAGAACTCAAGCAGAATCTCATTGACAAGGCCTAATTAGGAAGAAATCAGTCTCCGGTGGCTGGGATTGCTTGTGGTCCCATTCAGAGGGGCCAGACTTGGCAGTTTGGGCTGGTCTGATCTCATTAGAGCAGGACCAAATATTATTTGCAAGTGCCTGGTTCCTGACTGATGTGGCGTGGTGGGCAAAAAATGATGGACTGGAATGTGGCCCTCAGTAATTACCAGATACTGAGATTAATTCAAGCATTTCACTGATCACTTTGTTGTTTTCCTCCCTATTGGAAAGAGTGCCCATTCCTCTACAGCGTTTGTACTTCCTAGTTGGTGGAGTGTACTCAGCTGCTCTGTTTGACTCACACCACACAAGAAATGCACTTCGCCTAACTACCCTGAACTGTACTAGATTATTGAGACAGAGCTGGTTGGCACCTAGAGAACTTTTGTGTCCATCCACTGGATGTGAATTTGGTATAGCACCCAAATGTCCAAGTCATTCGATGCCCATTTAAGGGAGACATAGATAACAGCCCAGGTGACAGGTTAATGAACCAGCAGAAGGCAGCCAGCGATGTTCATTTAAAAGTACCCTATAACATTGGCCTCATCCAAACCTGTAAAATCTGAAATACAGGGAGTACCAGATATCAGTTTATGCATAGAAATCAGTGCCAATAAACTTGACGTTTTTATTTTACCTGATATTCTGTGAAAGACACCACCAGTGGCATAATGAATCTCTCAGTCTAGCAGCTAAAATTGTGTTTGCTACTGGGTCCAGTGGCTGCTAACCTGAGTCACGCTGAACTGTTGGTTTATTGTGGTCTGGCTTGACAGCATCGCTGTTGCCGGACAATTATGTAAGTATCACCAGGAGAGAGGCTTTGGCTCTGCCCACATGTTGGAAACCAGGAGTACCGGTTTTAAATGGGCAGAAATTGTGTGCTTACTCAAAAAGTTTTTGCCCTACAGACAGCTTTGATAATTTTGTTTATTTATCCATCTGCCTGAGATGTTACTTTCAGGGACACACACATGCCATTGCAAATCTATTAAAGTGTCTAAGATAACTAGATAATTTACGGCGTTTCTCTCAGGCAGCAGCAAAACTGCAGGAAGGTTAGTCAATGTACATGGATTTTTAGGGCTGGCTTGACAGTGCATTCATAAGCCAGACCTATTGGCATTGCCAATGCTTGTTCATTATGGCCCTCTTCCGACTGCATTTCTGCAGACAAAGCAGATAATACTGTATGATAAAAACAGGACAGAACTGTGAAGTAAGGGGTCGGGGCTGCGATGCACAGAGAAAGGAAAAGGATGAAAATGGAAAAAAATGACAGAGAGAGAAAAAAACACTTGCAGCTACAACACCATTAGATTGCAGAGTAAGAAGTGTAAAAAAGAAAAAGCAAGACAGCAGGCCTTTACCATCTATGTACCCTGGATCTGGAACAACATCCCCATATCCATCAGTACTGCTTAAATTTAGGAAACAGTTTAAGACTCACTTTAAGAACTCTACACCAGCTTCCTCTGCTAGTATTGGTTGATTTTATGTTTCTCTTTCTGTAGAAATACCATATACATACATGTAGGGGTTGAGAGAAGCAAATACAAAGAGTGGCCAGGAGAGAGAGAACAGTAAGGAAGAAAATTAAAGGTCGAAAAATAAAAATGAATCATGGAGAGTAAGAAAGGGGAAAGAAAGAAAGAATAAAGGATGTAAAGATTGTAAATTCAATAGAAGGGCAAAAAAAGAAAAATGAATTGTAAAAGGAAGGGTTAAAGAAAAGAAGGATGAAGGGTAGATGTGAGAGTGAAAGAATGAATGGATCTATGAGAGGATGGATGTTTGGAAAGAATTGATGGCTGGAAAGGTGCACATTTATAGTCCCGCTTTGACTTTGCTTTTGATGCGCAGTGCAGTGGAAGGTGCAGTTTCGCATGCAGGGCTCTGTGCCCCAAGCCTGACGGTTGTTAGTGTGAGTAGTGTGGTGTGCGGGTCTGTACAAAGGGATGCAGCCTGCCGAGGATCACCGGAAGCTGTTCCCTACAGCAGTCACAACTACCAGACGCACCTGGCTGGCAAGGGCAGGATTCAGGCGGCTGCTGAGCCTTTTCTTCCCAGAGGCACATGAATATAGCAGCCTCACGCCCTCATCAGTCTCAGTCACTTACACACAATTAGGGACATAAAATAGTCTGTCCCTATAGGGAGGGATGGGCAGAGAGCCTTTGGCCTCTCCTCGACTCTTGTAGCTCGCCCGCACCTTGCAGGCAAAGTCCTTGTGTTGGCAGACCAGGCAGTTTTGGCCCTGAGTGACGCGGTAATGGCGATTCGGGCGCAAAAGGAAATTTATTCTCGAACCCGGATTACAGCATGTGTGAATTTACTGCCCATTTGTTTTTTCTTGAACACATTTCACAATAATAATAAGGATTAACCTTGCAAAATGTGTTCTGGGAAAACGGAGTTTCACGGGTTCCACTAAGGGAAATGTAACGCATTATCATCTATGACGAGGTGCCAAACTTGCAATGGACAGGTATTAACGCACCTGGTAAAAAGTTTCTTCACAGTATTTGTATTTACTGATCTTGAGGAAGCAGCTATGTCAGGCAGTAGTAAAGATTTCTGGAAAATCGTGAATGCCCCACATTTTAAAGACATCAATGATCCTACATTAGACGTGCACGTAGAGGAAGAGGCATGGGTGAGGCACTATGAAGAAATATTTGGTTTAGCAACCCGTCCAACTTCACTGTTATCCTCCCCAGAGATTTTACTACAGGGAGGGTTAACTTTCTCTGTATTAGAGATAAGAAAGGCATTGGAAGCCTGCACCCCAGGTAAGGCGCCTGGGCCATATGGAGTTCCAATTGACCTCTTTCAGCAGAATTATAATATGTGGGTGCCTTTACTTACAAATATTTTAATAGCATCCAGATAGTAGGCCCGCCTCTCTCTTGAAACCAGAGTCGAATTGTCCCCATTTTTAAAAAAGGTGACCCCAAAAGAACTATCGTCCCATATCCCTCCTTGACACTACTGCCAAACTTATGGGACGGGTACTCCTGGCCAGATTGGAGGACTGGGCCGAATCGCACAATATTTTTATGAAGGCGCAATACGGGTTTCGGAGAGGAATGGGGACGGTTGATCAGTGTTTAAACCTCTCCCTAACTATAGGGAAATACACTAAGGCAAAAGCTGGAAAACTGTACATGGCCTTCATGGACCTAACCTCGGCCTTTGACTGTGTGTCACACCCGAGGTTGTGGTCCATGATGGAGGGCATGGGTATTGATCCACCAATAATTGGTTTCATACGCCAGTTGTACGCCAATGCCACTGCCTGTGTAAGGTATGGCAGGAAGGGGGAGTGCACTCGCCTCTTTAAAGTGGAAAAGGGAGTAAAACAGGGTGGTGTTCTTGCCCCTTTCCTTTTTTCAATCTATACGAACGGGGTAGAGTCCGCCCTGTCTGCTCTACCAGTGGATGTGCCTAAATTTGATCGAATCCCCCTTCCGATTTTGGCGTACGCTGACGACGCGGTATTGATGGCCAGATCAGGCTTAGCCCTACAAATGCTAATCACAGCCTACTCCGCCTTTATGGCCTCTCTTGACCTAAAGGTCAATGAATCTAAATCATTTATAATCGTATCTGGAGCCGCAAGAGGTGAGAAACATCCTCATTTCCAGTTGGCAAGCAAGAAAATCGAGACAGTCAACTCCTTTTCATACCTTGGAGTGCTTTTTGATAAAGACCACTCATGGTCTAATTTAGTGGCAGCAAGAGCCCAGGGCATGCAAAGGAGTGTTAACGCTGTCAAAAGACTTGCTACGAAGTTGGGAGGCAGCCCACTGGATGCAATTAAGAATATATATTCAGCAAAAACAAAGTCCGCTGCACTATATGGGGCCGGAGTGTGGGTGTTAGAAAAACCCCACTCCCGCACCGGAAGGGTGGTGGTAATGGGATTTTTCCGGACATACACAGTGGTAGCTTGGCTCGAGTGGTCAGGGGTCAGGCACCGTGCTAAGCATACGTCATACCCACACAATAACCATGCGTGCATCCGTTCCAAAAACGACACTACACCTTAAAAATTATACTGAAAATATCTCTTTACCTTCTTTTCTCTTAGTTGCTGATTAAATAAATAATAATACAATCACAGTACACAAAGGTTTTTCTTAAAGAGTGCAGGTCAAATAAATAATAACACTTTACAGGTGCAATAAATAGGATCAGGTCAAATAAATACTGTGAGGCAATAAATACTGTGCAGGAATAAGTTAGCTCAGGACAATAAATACATCACAGGAATAACTTAGATAAATACAATAAATACAGTACCCTCAATAAATAATATCAGCCAACAATGACATTTGTAAAATCAGATCACATTGAAAATACTATGGGCTGATTTGGCCCAGTCACAGCTTGTGGTTAGGTGGATGGCCTGAGGGGTATACTCCCTGGCTTGGACAAGGCTGAGGCCTAGACTGAGGTAGATCAAGGGGGAATCTAGAGATCTGGCTCTCCCACACTACACAACCCCTCTGTATTAGTCTCAGCTCAGCCCTGGCACAATCAAGCTGGTTCCAGCACCTCTCTAGCCCCTAGGATAGTCTCTCAGGGCTCCACAGGGCCTTAGGCGCCCTCTATTCCACTTACTGCCCTTTTTATGAAGCTCCGACGCCGCTGGAGTCGTGTCGACGCCGTGAGGCGGTTCCGGTTCGATGTCGGCGGCCTCGGCGCTATGTCAGTTCTTGACGACGTCGATAGGCGGTTCCGGTTCGATGTCGGCGGCCTCGGCTCGATGTCGACCTCCGGTTCGATGACGTCGGGCAGTCTTGGCTCGATGTCGACTTCCGCCGGCTCCGGTTCGATGTCGGCGGCCTCGGCTCGATGTCGACCTCCGGTTCGATGACGTCGGGCAGTCTTGGCTCGATGTCGACTTCCGCCGGCTCCGGTTCGATGTCGGCGGCCTCGGCTCGATGTCGACCTCCGGTTCGATGACGTCGGGCAGTCTTGGCTCGATGTCGACTTCCGCCGGCTCCGGAGTGCGATCTCCACTCCCGACCTCCGGTGCTCCTTTCCTCAGGTTCCGGCGACTCCGGAGTGCGATCTCCACTCCCGACCTCCGGCACGATTCTCTTCAGGTTCCGGCGACTCCGGAGTGCGATCTCCACTCCCGACCTCCGGCACGCTTCACCTCGGTCTCCGGCGACTCCAGAGGGCGGACTTCACTCCCCCGTCGACGCCGCTCACTCGACCTCAGATGTCTTCCTCCACGACCTCTGGTACTCTCCACGACCTCCGTCGGCGCCCCCTCTCGACCTCTGGCGGCTCCGGGTACGACGTCTGCTTCCCAGTCAGCGCCGCTTCTTCACCTCGGGCTCCAGGTCTCTAGGCTTCTCGACGTCGGACTTCAAGAAGTTACCAGTAACCAGGTCAGGTACTTGCTGTTCTTTACTTTTAAGGCCTGTTCCTGCTGTCCAGGTCCTTAAGATGGTTTTTCTTGCTTTCTCCCACACAGGGCTCCAGGCTGGGCTCAGTCAGTAGGGACTAGTATCAAGGGTGGGTTTATGGACCCCACTCCAGGCACAAGTTTCCACCCCTGCTGCCTCACTCCTTCCTCCTTCAGGTTTCTGCTGCTCTCTCTTCACCAGTCAGGTGCCAACTGCCAGCTCCAACTGTCAACTCTGGCTTAGCTTCCCAACATTCCAAACCGCCTCCAACTGTCACAGGGTTCCAGAATGTTGCAGAAGGTTCTAGTAGGTTCCAGTGGGTTCTGATGATGTCACAGGTGGCCACCATTTTGTGCTCCAGGCCCTCAGACAGAAGTTCTAGGGGTAGATAAAATGGCTCCCTGAATCTGCATCAATACTAAAAAGTCTGGTGGTTCCCAAAAAGGAAAAATTCTAACAGGGTTTGAGGCAAAAGTGGGACAAAATAAATAATGATGAGGAGGGACCACCCAAAGGGCTGACAGGTCTAACAGTGGGGTATGGCTAATGTTGCACCGCTACAACAAATAGAAGACTCCTTTTTTAAAAACAGTGTGTCCTTACCGCAATCAGCCCCAATTCATATTTTACACTGTGAATTGGGGCTTCCTTATTTAAGTGACAACATAAGACTGGCTCCAGTCTTGTTGTGGCTATCAGTATGGTGGAGGTCTACAGTGGATTTGACACAAACCATTATGAAGGACTGTTGCAAATTAGATTATTATAAAAGAATTGGATGGTTAAATTACGTAGAGGTCCATCTAAAAGCGTTAGGGATGGGAGAATTATTTCAGGACCCTGAGTCCTGCAAAAGGGTTTCAAAGGAAAGAATAACTGATTTATTCATTAAGAGATCAAAGTATGCCCGAAGAGAAAAGAAACGTATTCATCATTCCTCCAATCTTTATGATGTGGTACCACCAAGATCGGGGGAAGGTTTTCAGTATTTATCACGCATAAATAATGCGCAACACAGATTTATCCTTTTGCGTTTCCGCATGAACATGATCCCGCTACTCCTGGGATACCCCCAAAATAAATATAAATTAGCAGACCTCTTACCCTGTCCCTGTAACAACTACGCAGTACAGTCAGATCTACATATTGTATTATTTTGCAAGACCTATACAGAGGAAAGGAAAACATTCATACTCCCAATCCTGAGGTACCACAATTTTAGGCAGTGCCGGGTGGCCATGTACTTTTTAAAAACTCTACCGGATCCATTTGTATGCTGTTCAGTTGCCTCATTTTTGTGGGCTTGTCTTAGGAAGAGGAAAAAGGTGGGACGACATTTTAGTAGCAACAACTAATTAATTAATTTTAAATTCTGAACAGCTTTTTTCATAAATGTTTTTTATATGAATTTACCCGGATCACTGCAACTGTTTAATTCTTATTTTAAATGTGTATATATGTGTATATATTGTGTTGGAATTTTTAGATAACTTGTGCTTTTATGATCCATTTTAAAGAGATCGAATAAAGCTGTGTGACTCACTGTATTTACTAGGTATGGTATTACCACCCAAAATACTGGTGCACTCAGAATGAGGCCTGTAATGCTTCACACTTATCAAGCCCAGAACAATGATCAGTTGAATTGTACCTGTCCAAGTTTAAAGTTGTAACCTGCGGGTCACACCAGATTTCGGTAGTGGTTAGTGCTAAACTCGCTGAACCACCTTGCTGCTTAAATTCTGGGTCACCGATGAATGTGGGGGGTGGTCTTGGGACTAAATAACTCTGGGGCAAATGTTAACATAGCACCGACATCAGTTTCTAACATCCTTTTAAAAAAATCTTTCCTTCTCAACAGCAGTTGGCACAAGAGCATAATAAGAATCCTGTCCAAACACACTCACAGAGGGTATTCCATAATTTACAAACTCTGATTAGCAAGTATGCAAAAACACAAATAGAAATGCACGACTCAGTGTAGCCACAGAATTAAACATTGAATTCGTGAAGAATGGAATTTTTGAAGGGGAGTCTATCTTAAAATAAAAATGATTTTTACCGCAGTTAACTATAAAATGATGATAAACAAACTGCAAACCAGGCCTCTCCACTAGTTCTTAGAGGTTTGACAGCAATGCAATTAACAGTCCACACACCTTAGCGCGTGTGTTGGTACCTCACCTTTTCACGAGGCCTTCACTTTGCCACTCACGTTTTTAACTCTTGGTCCTGAAGAAAGCCCACCGCAATTTTTTAACGGGCTGAAACATGTAGACCACATCACCTAGACAACTACAGATCATTACTTCTTGTTAGTTGCATCACATAGCCTTTTAACCATACCCTGAGCCGCCACTAATAAATTTACTTGGCAAGGATTCTGAGAGGTATTTTTAACACTCACACTCACATCACACATTCACACCACACCCGCTCCGCTGTAATCAGCCGTCGTAGCACAACCGGGCAGCATTAGGCCACCCGGTTGGGACCCCAATGATGAAGCATGACACTAACCAGGTTGGTGTGTGAGGGGTCTTTTAAATATACCTAATGGGTCCTTGGACTTACCACACTTAGTGGTTGATAGATTCACACTATAACATGGTCCGTCCACATTGTTTTTGTAACTTTACCCAGGGGATCAGGACGTACCCCTACATCCTCGCTCTCCCTTTTTTTTTCTCGCAGCAATGCAATTAAAACATAACAACTTTTCACAATGAAGGGGCCTATTTGTGCATTGCGTTCTATATAAGCAGCCTATTTATCCTAGTACTACGTTCTTTTTTCCTTTTGTCATTGCATGTCTCACCCCTGTTCTGCCTTGCCACTCTGTTCCATTCATTCTTCTTCTACTCCTAATAGTTACATGAAGCAACCTAGTGGTGGCAGTGAGGGCTGTACTAGCAAACCTCATCACTTAGCACCACATTTTCTTCTTCTACCGCAATCAAACACCCACTCTCCTGCCCACTCTTTCCTACTTCTGTCACAGACGGAGAATTTGTTTGATGCCGCTCCCGCTACGAGTCTTGTTCCCTTCTTCTGAGGTTTATGCTGCAATACTCTCTGCTACTGGTTGGTAGGAAGTGTTTAGTTGTTATACCATCCTTTCAGATTTTGAGACAGTAGCATCTTCTGTTCTCTGAATGTCTGCTATCTCTTGTTCCTAATGTCCGTGTAATCCTTCTGTTATGAGGTATGGCTTGGGCAGTGTAGAACAGAAGGAATACCCAGAGTATTTTTAATGTATGAACATTGATAGCGCGGGTTTGGTAGTATAGTTTTTTCCTCTACTTCTTCTGCAAGGTTTTGTCTTGGGAACTGTAGCACAGAAGGTGTTGTGCACTATATATATACATCTTTGTAAGCAATTGGCACCAATGTGCTTCTGGTTGTATTCCATGTACTTCATGAGGTAACTATCATTTCTCGGTTAATCAAGCAGAATCACTCTGGATTCATTGCATTTCAGCAGAAATCAAATTTAAAATAATGCAGTTTAGTCCTGAGTTTTTCATACTGGTTTGTGACTATAAGAAAAGCCCAGATACGTATTTTGCCCGGGCAAAATTAATCGACAGGAAATTAAAATAAGAGCTATAGCAAACATGTTTGTTTCACACTCTGATAAAGGACAAACAGGAGTTATATGAAGAATTGAGAAAATCACAGGCTAACACCTGCACCCTTAAACAGTGCCTAGATTAGTGACAGTCTCAGACTTCTGCTTGTGGGTTACCCCTCCAACCTAGTCCCACTCTAAACTAATTCTTCTGCCTCCTAGTTTAGTTCATACTTACGGTGGCACAGGGGGTGCACAGGTAGCCTCTGGTCACACAGCCCAGTCCAGTTCAATGCTCACCTATTTCACTGGGTTAGCTAACCAGGCGAGCAAGTATCCCGTTCAGTCTCTCTCTGCATGAGTGCACTCCATGTACTTCTTATAATCAAAACATCTGCATTTTTCCACCTGTACTGCCACTTTCTCCTTAGTGTCTATTAGAATCTGCTGCAAATCTGGGCGCCCAGGTCTGTGCTTCTCTATGTCGCGTAGTTCTTGCTCAACTGTCAGTACTTCCTTCATCAGAGTCCCTCAGACCCCTGTTGAGTCTGCTATGCACCTACCCCTGATCACCACCTTGAAGGTGTGCCACTCTATCTGGGGAGAGGATGCTGTTCCACTATTGTCTGTGAAATACTGTTCTATCCGGCCTCTAATTACCCCCTGGAAAAATTGATCTTCTAATGATTCCGGTTTCAGCCTCCAGGTAGGAATACATGGCCTGAGGCAATCCCATTGCAGCTGCAGGAGGACCGGGTTGTAGTCCGATATCATGCAGGCTAGGTACTCTGTGTGATGCACTAAGCTATGCACCTCGGGAGTGCAAAAGAATGTGTCAAACCGGATATGAAGCTCATGGAGGCTTGAGAGGAAGGAGTAGTCCCACCCTTGTGGATGTGTCTGCCTCCACGTGTCTGTCAATCTCCACCTAGTTTGCCAGTCTACAAAGTGTTGGGCCGTCCTGAATGTCTGTGAGTCTCTAAGTGGGGGGTGCGAGCGATCCACATGGGGTCTACCACACAGTTGGAGTCCCTCCCATGATTTTAGGGTGAACGAAATAGGGGGCCAGAGGACCTGATAACATCTTAAGGAACTCCCCCGTATCCACAATATTTACGTTCACATTCTGCAACACTATATCTCTATCTCCCTGTGGCCCTTCACCACCACATATCTGCCCTCTGGATCAAACAGATCTTCTGTGTGTTGGAAAGGGACCCCCACTCTAATCCAAATAAAAGCCCCCCTGGCATAGCCTAAACAAGTTGTGTAGTATGCCTGTCCCCTCCATCTAAGCTGCATGCCCGCCCCTTCTTTAGCCGTCAGATGTGTTTCTTGTTGGAGTGTGATTTGGATACCCCTCCTGTTTAAATAAGAGAACACTTTATAAAGTATCAACATTGTGTGCATGTCTCTGATGTTCCAAGTAAGGAACTTGTAAGTCATGGAGACGCCATTACGTAGTATGCAAGTCAGTATGTGTCCCAATCTCCTAGCAGTATGTGTCCCAATCACTACTCACCGGAACTCCAAGAGGGGTTGTGAACATGTAATACAGATAGACATAACTCATGACTTCCCCACTGCCCAACCAACAATAAACAACACAACTCCTTATCCCCAGGACAAGTAGAAAACGACCCCTCACCCAAACTGTCATCGAACCACAGCTACTCTTGGGAGTACCTACGCATCACATTACGGGGGGGAGTAATCTGACGACTCAGTTCACCGCCGAGTCCACTCACCCAGCTCTTTCCGAAAGAGCAATTTCACACAACACAGAGGCCCCAAGCATTCCCTCCACCTCTGCCTCTATATTGCATGGGTGCTGCTAGAGACCCTTCTGGTTTGTTTTGTTTGTCACATTTTAGCTGTCCTATATATTTTAAGCTTAAATAGGGACTTCTGCTTTTTAAAAGCAATAGCTCTTACTTGGCTTTACGTTTATTGTGTGATGCTGTATCTAAGTTTCAGAACTATTAGCACCCCCATGGAGCAAGCTGTTACTGCATTTGGAGAGTTAAGTGCTTACAAGAAATAATCTGGTTATACCCAATTGTAGTGCAGCAGTACTTGAGGCCCTATGACACCAGTGGTACATAACACTACCCACCAATGCTGCATCCAGTAGTCACAGATTGCCTCATCAATACCAGCAAAGGTCGTAAAATGTCCAAAGGCAAGAATACCTCAGTATCTAATAGAGGCAAATCATTTCTGGGGATCTTCCTTAATTCAATTCTAACAAGACATTAGCCATCATTTATTAGTGGTAATCCAAACCTTCGGCCCCCTAGAAGACTTTCCCCACCATAAGACAAGAAAACTGGATACTGTTGTGCATTAATTCAATACGAGACCTTATGAAACTACCATTCCATTTTAGATCAAGGTCCAGCAAATGCAAATAACAGGCGATGTGACACACTCAGGAACTGTGAGGAACTGGGCGGCAAGTGTGTAGCTATCAGTGGTGCAGTTGGTGCAGCAGCTCCGGACACAGAGGTGAAAGGGAGCCATTTCAACAGCCACTCTGGTTCCAATGCTACTAAAGTTACCATATCATTCTCACTCTGAATGCAGGGGGATCTGCTCAGCCACCTCGAATGTTTCCACGTAGGGACCCATGATGGTCTTGGATGTAGGCCTGATCCTTATTTCTACCTTGGTGCAGGGCATGTTCACTGATCGTGTGAGTAAACATCTTTGGAATTGGCAAACTATCTCATATTCCACATGACAGTCATCCAATTCAACACAGTTCACTGTTGTCACACCCCACTCACTCCTGCCTTCAAACATTGCCATTGGCCTCTATGGTGAGACTGCCCTTGAAGGTAACTCTTATGTACCTGCCCACTTGTTTATAGGTCTGCCTCATGATCTGCAGTATTTAGGACGGCCAGTCACACTTGTCTGTGTGGTGAAGTATGCTGTCTTTCACTATCTGCCAGTATCTGTCCATCCAAGCGCGTCACATGTATTGGGGCTGGCAAATAGCTATGCCGGTGATAAATCAAGATCTGGCCTCTCTTTATGTTTGGTAGTATGGAGCCTTTATTTAGCAGTCAGTCTCAGAGATCAGCATCAGGCAAATGTCGTTGAACTGTCATGCAAACAAGAATGTCCTGCCAACATCCTTGGGCAGAGCCAATTTGACAGTTGAAAGGAGGGAGAAGAGAAAGAAGGGAAATGGTAGAGAATGAACAGAGTGAAGAGAACAATAATAATGAATAATGAAAAGATATAACATATGTGTAGTGGTCTCTCCTTGTGGATTACTCTGTTGTGAAATGCTCTCCCCTCGTGGGTTCTGGCGTGTGTGCACTCCACAACAGAACCTTGAACTCTGTATCTGAAAGAAACACATTAGTTAGATTTCTTACCTTCGAATATCCCCAGGCGTCAGACTGGATCCGGAAAGATTTTTTCGTCAGCAGTACTATTTTGGCCTATTCTTTCGAGTCGACTTCGACTCCTGGTGCCATTAGGGATGCCCGGGTTCAAGCCGTGTGACAACTGTCCCCGCCTGATGTCGGTTACCGACCCTCACCGCCGGTGTCTCTACTGTCTCGGGGCCGACCACGATGACAAGTCGTGCCCCGACTGCCGGGCCTTGACGTCGAAAGCTAGGCGGGAGTGGCCGAGGGACCGGTCGCGGAGCCGCGGTCATCACCGCTCGTCGGGTTCCAAGTCCTCGCATTCAGGTAAGCTGAGGCACAGCAAAAAGAAGTCGAAGAAGCGACATCGCTCTTCCGACTCCCCTCGCCGGTTCGCACGACTCGGCCGAGGGTTCGGGTGGCACCACCCGCGCGGCTCCACCGGAGCGGATGGAGTCGCATCTGGCCCCACACCCTCCGGTCCCTGGGCTTAATGCGACTCCGGGCGAGATCCGAGACTTCCTCGTGACCTTTCTATTTTTAAGACGGTTTTTCTAGTTGTGTTCTTGTTGTTTTTTTTTTTCCCTTCTTCATTATTGTTTTACTGGTGTCTCTCACTTCTATTAACTTCTTTTGGGGTGTATTTTTTTCCTTTAGATGTAGTGCTACTATGCAGTCTGTTTCCCCTCCATCTCCTTTTCTTCAAGTGCCTGGAAACCCGCCTATTACTTCGAAAAATTGGTATGATGCATTTGTCAGTAACTTGGGTGCTATTGGAGCCTCCTGTTATAGGGCAGAAAGAAAAAAATGTCTCCTGCTTCATTCGCTAGGATTTGAAGGCAGATCTGTGTTCAAACACTTACCACCTTTGGTACGAACTCAAGACATTGATGAGTATGTTGAAGTAGTAAAGAAGTTGGAGTTGTGTTTCAATGAACAGCCCAGTCTTGTTGTCATTCGACACAAGTTCTTCAAAAGGGAGCAGAGATCCGGTGAAGATGTTGATGCTTTTGTCTCTGCTCTCGGCAAATTGAGTGCTGATTGTTAATTTGAAGCGTTCACTGAGCAATTGGTCAGGGACCAGTACATTTGTAAATGCTCAGACAAGTCTATTGAGCAAAAGCTGTTATCCATGGGTAATCCTTCACTTGAAGAAACTGTTCGCACTGCAAAAAGCATCGAACTCTCCAAAGCCTCGGTGAAAGAGTAAGAGGATAAATCTAATGAACTGGTGGGGGTAGTTATATCCAAGGAGGTCAAAAACAATGTTGCATCACGTTCTGATAATTAGTTTTTCAAACAAACCAAATTGTGTTTCCGTTGTGGTAACATCTCACATGTCATAAGGGGTACGGGTTGTCCAGCAAAAAATTTAATTTGCAGGTCCTGTGACAAGCTTGGGCATTTTGCTAAAGTTTGTCAAAGTGGTAAACGCAGTGGATTGTCTTCTCAAATGGGCAAACAGGTCAATAGCCCCTCTGTTGCAAATGTGTCATTTGCGGAGTGTGTTGATTCTGACAGTTACCACAACATCCAGAATGAGCTGAGGGATATGGTCATGGTTATTGGCAAAAAGACTGTTCTTGTCTGTGACATCTCTGAATGTGTTGATCCATATGTGGAAATTGGCATTGGAGATAAAAAGGTGAGTCTGATAGTGGATTCTGGTGCAAGAATAACCATGATTACTCAGGAAATGTTTAGCGAGGTGTGGGGTTCTCATCCTTTGGAACCTCCTGACAGGGCTCCTGTTTCATATGAGGGACGGAGGATAGAGTTGGCAGGTTATTTTGAAGACATTCTTCAATTTAACGATAGAAAGATCCTTGGGAAGGTGTATGTAGCGATCAAGGGGTTGTCCATTCTTGGTTGGTTCCACCAAGGTCTCTTTCAGAGGGTTCTTATGCCTGGAACAAAGGAACAAGTCTCTATTGTCTCCTCTAATGATTTTGCAGATAACGTTTTCAAAGTTTCCCTCCATTTTTGGTGGTCTGTTGGGTTAGATCAGGGATTTTACTCAACAGATTAGAGTTAAAGATGACACCCTTCCAGTCAAGCACATTCTCAGGAGTGTTCCCTTTAGTGTCAGGGATCAGCTTGAACACAAACTTAATGACTTATGCCAGGAAGGCATTATTATGCCTATTGAGTCCTTTCTCTGGCTTTCTCCCTTGGTTGTGGCCAGGAAAAAAAATGGTGATCTTCGCGTTTGTATTGACTTACGCAGTCTCAACAAAAACATCTAGGTTGATTCTCACCCTCTCCCCAAGATTTCGGATATGTTTCCATGATTAATTGTTCAAAATGGTTCAGCAAATTGGACTTAGCTTCAGCTTTCCACCAGGTGGTTTTGGATCCTCCCTCAAGGCATCTCACGGCATTTGTGTCGCCGATTTATACATTTCAATTCTGTTGTATGCCTTTCAGTCTTGCCTCGGCTGCAGCAATTTTTTAAAAGATCATGTGCCACATGCTTAAAGGTGTTAAGGGTGTTGCTGTCTTTCAAGACGATGTTTTGATTTATGGTGTGTCCAAGGAGTTGCATGATGAATCGTTGTATCATGTTCTGGATATCATGCAAGAAAAGGGAGTTGAGCTAAAAAGAGAAAAGTGTCTGTTCATGGTACAGAAGCTCGAATACTTGGGTCATGTGTTGTCAGAGCCTGGTGTGGAACCCAGGCCTGGTCTTGTCAGGGCTATTGTTGACAGCTCTGCTCCTACTGATAAGGTTGGTCTTAAGTCTTTCATTGGTCTCTGTGAGTTTTACTCATGATTTGTGCCTGATTATGCTTCTAAGGGGCAACCTCTTACAAACATGTTGAAGAAAAGTGTGTTTTTTGTTTGGGATGATCTCTGTCCGGAAGTTTTTGAGTGGATCAAGACTCAATTGGTTGGCCCGAATATTCTTAAACCCTTTGATCCTAATGTTATGTGCACTATCACACTTGATGCAAGTGGTGTTGGGCTAGGTGCCATTCTTACCTAAACTAAAGATGGAACAGAGAATACTTTAGGCTGTGCATCTAGAATGTTGCGTGGCCCAGAGTTGAATTTCTCTGTTATCGAAAGAAAACTGTTGGCTTGCTGGTGGGTCATCAGAAAATGTCATTCTTAGATTTGGTTTAACCATTTCATGCTACTCACCGATCACATCCTACTGGTCTCCATTCTTTCAGGGGACAAAATAAAAGAACACACTCCCAGGATTGCCAGATTGTCCACCAAGTTGCTTCAGTATGATTTTGAGGTTTCTTATCTTCCAGGTAACAAGAATGGCAGGGCTGATTTTTTCTCTAGGTTTCCTGTGTTTGATGATGATTCTTTTCCTTGTGAAGAGGATGATGATTTGGGCAATTGTTTTATTGCGTCCATGGTTATGGGTGATATGTGTGCTGTGAGTGAGAAGGAGTGGAGGGATGAGTTGTCCAAGGATGTTTTGCTGTGCCAGGTCATTAAGTGCGTCAAGAATGCTTGGCCCAAGGAGAAGAACGCACCTTACTCTTTGCAAACATTTGTAAAGGTCTACATGGAACTCTCCGTGGAAGACAGTATCTTGATGAGTGGTGGGTGACAGGTTGATTCCTCCAGAAAACCTAGGGGCAGGTTGATCAGTGGTGCTCACGAGGGTATTTGGGAAAACTTTCACCAAGCGGAGGTTACGTGAGTGTTTTTGATGGCCTCTTATGTACAAGGATGTGGATGTTTTTGTTGGTGAGTGTGTTGTGTGTTCTAACACTGAAAAAGGACTGAAAGTGAGAACTCCTCCTCTCCAACCCATTGAACTTCCAGCTAGGCCCTGGGAGAAAATTTGGATTGATCTGGTTGGTCCCTTCAACCTTCTTCCACCCTCCTTTCGGTTTGTTGTTGTTGCTATAGATTACTATTCAAAGTGGCTGGAGGTCCGTTTCCTTGGTGAGCCTAATTCCAGAAATGTCATTTATTTCCTCAAGGACCTTTTCCTGCGGGAGGGATTTCCCTCTACAATTGGTTCTGACAATGGTGTACAGTTCGTCAGTCAGGAATTTCAAGACTTTTAGTTCAGGGTAGGATTACTCACTCCAAGAGCTCCCTTTATCACCCACAGACCAATGGTCTTGTAAAACGCATGAATAGGTTACTGAACAACTGCTTACAGTGGGCAATTGCTAGGAAGTGCAATGTTCACAACGCTGTGCATTCCATGCTATGGTTTTACCGCACTACACCCCACTTGTCTACTAAGTTTTCTCCCTTTAAATTGTTTCGGGGAATTTAGCCTTGTTCCAAGGTATGTCCTGGGTGGATGTTTGGGTGGTTGAAATTGGATGCCATGGTGTATGTGGATGATGTTGTGAGAAAGAATGATTTGGAAGCTCAGTTATGCCCAAAATCTTATTTTGATGCAAGGAAAATATCTGTTTGTCATACATTTGCTGTTGGGGACATTGTGTGTGTGAAGATTCCTGTTCACAGCAGGAAAGGAGATGCAAAGTTCTCTGATCCCATGGTTGTGGATAGGGTTTGTGGTAATGCTGTGAGAGTGAACAACAAACATTGGTAGAACATGTCCAGAGTTGTTAAGTTTGTCAGGACATGTTTCTAACAGTAGTTTTTTTGCAGCTCTCCTGATGTATCCAATGGAAAACACTTTAATGTTTCTTCACCATTGGGTTTGCATAGGAGCATTAGACTATGTTTGTTCCTATTAGAATGCATTTAGAGGAGGGGGATAATGTAGTGGTCTCTCCTTGTGGTTCACTCTGTTGTGTACGCCCGCCCCTCGTGGATTCTGGCGTATGTGCATTCCACAACAGAACCTAGAACTCTGTGTTTGAAATAGTAGTCAGTTGTTTGCTGTGCCTCGCTGGTGCTGGCTGCTGCGTAGTCCTCGTCTTGAATAAAACATTCCTGCTCCACTTACCAACGTTTCCTGCGGCTTCATTACTACAATATGTCTGTTCCATAGAAAAGAAAACAAAATAATTAACATTCCTGAAGAGCTTTCTGGGATGGAATCCTGGCATTGGGTAGATTCTTCAACTGATCAGCCTCATACCCTTTGTGTAACTTCAGGTTCAGTAGGACTAGATGGATCTAGAATCAGAAGATTATGCGCCCGAGATTTGGGCTTGTGAAGAACCTTCTCTACCCATGTACTGACCAATTTCATATTTGGTGGGAAGCAATCCCTGGCAACCAATGGGATCGACAGTATCACATCATAGTACAGTGGTACAGAGCAATTGGTAAATTTTGACACTCTCTTCAAACTCAACTGCCAATCCCTTGTGAGGATACTTCCCTTTTTATCTTTTTACACATGCCTTGGAATGCGAATTCTGATTAGATCACCAACTTTGATCTTATCATCAGTAACATTATGACTGTCATCATAAAATGCCTTAGGCTTGCTTTGGTGGTGTACTATCTTACTTTATACCTTGTTTGAGACAGTATATATTCCTGTCAGTGACTTTGGATGGAAACCTGGATCCGAGCCACTGAGGGCAAATGGAAAAAGCTCTGCCCTTCAGCCAAAGAAAAGATAAAACGCATGTGACTGAACTGGGGTTGATCCTATATGCCCACAGCCTTTTCTTAATGGGTAAAACGAGAAATATTTCCATCGAATTCCAGTGAGTGCTGTCTTTGAGTTATCTGTTGAAGTGTTCAACTTGGCCATTAACCTGGGGGATTGTAAAGCGCTGTTCTGAAATGCTTGATATTGTGAGTTTTGACAAATTCAGTCATTTCAACAAATGAGAACTGGACACATCTTCGAAACAAGAAATTCTGGAAATTCCTCATGACTAAAGATATTCATATCAAAATTCTAAGACCACGGCAGTAAAGACTATATACCTAAACATCATGTCATCTCATTTTGAGCGGTAATCTATAAGGACTGTTATCTACTTCATGTTTCCAAGGAGACTCTTGACTAGGCCTGAAATGTCTAACCCCCCTTTCTGCGAAGCGGACGTCGGTCAAGGGACATTGCACATGGGCTGGATGCTCTTCTTCAGCATCCATTCCAGGCCACCACAATAATTTCTTAATAGATTTTTAAGAGAAGACATACGTATGTGCCCTTAGTGGCACTCATTAATGAGAATCTCCCTCATTCCCTCAGGGAGAACTCATCTGTCATTACGAAGACCAAATCTCCTTCTCCGCTCAGTTCTTACGCGACCGGGAAAAAGGAGTGCAGGAAACCTTTTAGTTTCCTACACTGAGGCCATCCTTCACAAATGTATTTCTTAGCAAGGGTCAGTTCTGCTTCCTTAGTACTTTCTGAAAACCAATTGTCTTTATACATATTTTTCGCATATATGACACAGGCATTAGTAGTAGGTTGGTTAGAATGACCATAAACATACGGAATATCAAAACTATATTCTTGAAGTTTGGAACATAGTATTTGTACAAGGGTGTGTGTTTTTGTGAAAATAAATTATCTGCAGCACCTACACATGCAAGCAATACCTGTTCAATGAGACGATATTGTCTTTCTTTTGCACTTCAAGTGTTGGACGCATATGCCACTGTCTACTGACTTTTGCCAGAACTTTGAAAAAGAACAGCGTCTAAGCCATAGGAGCTTGCGGCAACTGAAATAATACAATGTTTACTGCTATGAAATGGTTGTAAAGTTGGTGCATTCATTATTTGACTTTTGAATGACTTAAAGGCATCCTGCTGCTCTCTGCCCCACCCAAATTCAGTATTTTTGCGTAACAGCTTCCTCAGGGGTTTTATTACAGTGGCAAAGTTCTTCACAAATTTAGCGTAACATTCTCAGAGACTGGCAAAGGACTTCATCTTTTCCTTGTCATCCAGAGCAGGGGCTTTTCTGATGGCATGTTCTAAAGACTTTTTGGGAGTCACTCATTTAGATGAAATGGTCAACTTGAGATTTGAATAACTTGCATTTACCTGGCTAAGAACTAAACCTTCGTTGGATAACCTCGTACATACTTCATGTAGGATGGTGAAACTCTCCACAGTGCTTCTTGTGAAAACAAGAACATCATCTTAGAAACACATTGCAATGGACCCAAGTATTATAAAATATGAACATCACTTGCTGGAAAACATATACCACAGAGGTAAGTCAAACGGCATCCATTTATATTGGAAAACTCAAAATGGAGTTATGAAAGCAGTGAGTGATCTGGATGCTTTTCTTTTGAAAGTCGAATCTGATGGTAAGCACAGTGTAAGTCTAAATTTGAGAAAACAGTTGCACCATCTAGTATAGACAAAAGGTCAGAAATCTTTCATAAAGGATTACTGTATATTCTGATATTGGTGTTCACAGAGCTCCATCAACATTTAGTCTCAACTCACCACATTTATTTTGTTGCTAAAACAACAAGTAAAATTCAGTTGGAAGACTCAGTCTCCTCAATTACATCCTCCGTCTGTAACCTCTCTAACAGAGGCTGTGGGACTTTTCGAACACTAAAAAGCACATTCCTTTTTTTTTGTTATAGTGGGACTGCATCCTTTTAAAGTTTTATGTGGTGCAAACATCTGTTCAGTTTTCTACTAGTTTTATTGAATACCTCCAGAAACCAATTGGTAATTTGTTTGCTTAAGTCCTTTTCAGTAATGGCTGTGACAGGTTCCATTGGACTGGGATGAAGTGTTATTGATCGCTCCAACCCAATATGCACACTCCTTTCTTTGCAACATATATTATGGCCTTGGCAGATCTAGAATTGAATACTGAAATGCCAAAAAATACCCAAAGAAATGTATTTGGCTGCCATCATAGGTCACAGCACTTACATATGAGAGAGTAGGGACCTGTGCATTCAAATATCGCCTTTGAGCCTGAATCTGCCATAAGGGTCTAATGAATTCCCCTAATAGGTAGAGAACACATTTGAGGTTTCGAAGACTTTTCCTGGGAAGAATCCTCATTTTCTCGTACCATAACCATCTCCCTGATTGGCAATGGGTTTCTCCTTATCCAAGTCCTACTCAAAAGTGACTCTTTCGGAAATGTGTGCAATCTTCATCTTTCAATTCCTCTTGTTTTCACGGCAGACTCTGGGGAAGAGAAAAGCCTTTGATGGCTTAATCACTTTCTCTAAGGTCTGGCCACCCATAACCTAGATATGCTCCTAAATATACTTATAGTTAGTATTGATCATAAGCTGACCTATGATCATTTCATCAGTGGCAATACCAACATTGCATGTGTTAGATAGACAGGCTCCTCAATGAGATCAGGAAGTCATCAGAACTTTCATTTTCTCTTTAACATTGTGTACCTTTCTAAAGTTTTACTGATGGTAGGTTTTAAATGTTGCACCAATCTTAACATCTGTTCCTCATATTCGTTATATTCATCATATTCATTGTGACCAAACGTACCTTTTATGTTAGGTGGTGAACTAATGTTTCTTGCCCTTCCTATGGCAGAAGGTATAAAAGAATAGAGTTTCCCCTCTCCACTGGCACTTGTCAGCATCAATTTTGGAATAATCAAGACAAGCAGAAGAATTATTATAACTACAAACAGGAAACCTAGGGTCAGAGCTAAAAAATTGTGATAAAGCAAGTGAATACTTCTACAGGTGAAAATAAATCCCATCAGCCACCTGGGTAGCAACCCACATCATTTGGGATCCAGTAACCATTACTGTGCCCCCCAGAAGAATCAGGGCAACAGCATTAATGGGCAACAAGAAGCTTTCTATCAGTTTAAGATGTAGTATCTGCCGTAGTTCTTAATAATGTGGTTTATTTGTTAATGGTGGCGAGGGAAGCAGTGCGATGAAAAAGTGAAAATCTAAAATCATCTACTAGAACAGATATAGTACTTTATTGGTTCTGTTCGAGTGACGAAATAAAACCAGTGCAGGAGCTGTTTTGAAAGAATAACTGCTCAAGTCCAGGTAAAAAAAGGGTCTACATGTTTCAGCCTCACGATTATATGGTAATCATCCTTCACTCTCACCTCAATAACATTTGCAGAAATGTAAATGTAAAACAATCTGATACCTTCAGACGTTTTTAGAATAGCTTCTGGGTGATTTACTTGTCATTTTTTAGTGAAAAATATTGTGTGGTAATATTTTTCAAAATAGTAAATTAAAATCGTCCGATATTCCTATTAAGTAAGTCACTCCAATGGGTTGTTGATATGTGCAGAATCAAAACAATCTGGGAAGATGTACAATATCGTAATGATTAGATAACTCAAAATAACATCTCCTGGGATTTTCGGTTCCAGTTGTGTTGATGGGCCATCACCGCATTGTAAAGTATACATTACTATGTGCTTTAAATCTCTTAACTACAAAGGAAAACGGTTCCTAGTGGAATGTATTAAAAACAAATTGTTTACAGTCCAAAACAATGCATAGTAGGACCATTCAAATCACTTACAAAAAAGTACAATAAATAAATGATAACGTCTTTGGATTGAATAAGTGAAATAAATAACAGCCCAAACTATACACCATTTAACTAATCATTACAATGCTCGGCGCGCAAGTAATCACACACGTAGGACTGGCTCCCATCATACGTTCCTCACATGGCCCAACAGTGGTCAGAAAGCCAGGACAACAGAGATGTAGAATCCAGGCCCCGGCACACATCATGTGGCCTGGTAGATACAGTTGCCAACGTTTGAACCAGGGAACCAGGTTTGAATCCTGACTCAGCTCAACATCCTGTGATTTCGGGCAAATCATGTAAGCTCCCGTGCCTAAAAACATAATGACCTTACAGAGGTTAGTGTTTGAGTAAATGGTAACGCTCAGGGTTTTAAGTGGGATGGAAAACCTGGGGGGTCTCTCAAAGAGGCGTGGCCAATGTAATTAAGGGTGTGGCTTAAAAACACTGTAAGATAAAAGTCTGTGCTCAGCATAGTGTGCCGCCCGACAGGTATTTTGCTGTTTCTGTCACTGCATCCAGACATATGACACAACAAGTAACATCATACCTACAAGAAGTCAGGAGTATTGGCTTTGTCAATGGTTGTTAGTTGCATAATATAAATAGGCAGCAACTATGGCTTGTACATAATATTGAAAAAGCTTCAACTTAAAGCCCTGGTGACACCACGACAATGTTGCTGCTCCTGAGTTTCAAAAAGTGAAAGAAATCCAGAGAGAAAATTACTCTTTTTAAAGGATTTCCCTTCCCCTACAAGGCTCACCTGGCATGACGTCATGCCGTAACTTCTCCACTAGTGAGAAGTGAGCTGTGTGAGCAGCGCACATCATGTGCCTGCTGTCACTGCAGTCCGGAAATAACTGACCGTCTGTGCCAAGGCACAAAACAGAGCCCGAAAGAGACCCGTTTGGAGACCCCCTTTAAAAAACTGCTGGTGCTCTGCACCGGTGAGACCCGGCCCACTTAAAGCCCTGGTAACGCTAGAGTTGACGGGCACACTTTCCCACTTACAGTCCTGAACAGGACAGTTTAAGGGGATATGTCACTGCAAGAACTAGAGCCAACATACACTCTACACTCCTCACACCATGACATGATCCTACGCAATGGCAGTGTGTGAGGAAGAAGTGATGTTGGATCTGAAGCCAACTTCCACCTCACATTCCTTCTGTCATAGCTCTAGAGAGGGAAATACAAGTTACTGTGGATACCTAGGAAGAGAGCTGACTCCGACCTTACATTATCCAACTAGAGAGGACAGAAAGAGGCAGCGCTGGCGGCCCGATTTGAGGGCCTACCCCACCCCATTCCACAGACCTAGACACTGCAGTTATATCTCGGAGCCGTTCCCATTTCAATGCTTATGTATGTGGGTCCTTTTCCATTATAGGCCAGAGCGTCTTTGTTTTGCTTTTGTTTGAACCTTGTCATTAATTCATTCGTACTAACGGAGATTCCCCTGTAACACCGGTAGCTGGTCACAGGGAGCGAGCTGGAGAGACAGCGGCCTCGCCGCAGAAGGGAGGATCGTCTGTTTAAAGAGCTGTTACTGAAGGCTGAGATAGAGATAAGAAGCTCTCGACACTTCCACACTATCCAACTCCCTCCCACAGCTGCCTCCTGCCCAGGAGCCCCCTCATGGCCGCAGCGTTTCCACCAAGAACAGCCGGACTGGGGATCTAAAAGCCGCCTGGTAAAAGTGCCCAAATCAAGAACGTTCTCTTCTCGCTGTCTCTTTCTCATTCCACCCGTTCTCCCGCAGTCTTTCGCCCCTTTCCTCCCTCTTGAAGACCGAGTGGAAAGGTATAACAACAGCTCCATAGGTTATATAGCCCAATTTCCCTCACAGTTTGTTCCAGTTATTGTCGCTGAATAGGGAAAGGTCATAAAGCACCCTGGAGCAGGTGATCCAGTGGAATATAGGTGCATTGCTCTGCAGACTCTGGTCCAGTGCTGAGTCCTTGCCAACTCCACATTTGGATTCAGGGGTCCCAAGAGACATCCTCTCAGTGGAGGAGAAGGGCTGTGCCCCATAACGTCTACAGCTTCCTTTGTTAAGTTTCCTCTGCCTCAGTTGGTATCTGAGGAATTTTTGCAAGTGGTAGATCGGGCCACTCCTTAGGATTAATTATGCCGGTCTAGCCCCAAAAAGGAGACAAAGAAACAAATCCCATTACTTCCTTGTAAGGAAAAAGGGAAGGGCCTACATGTGATCTTTGATTTCAGTCGGTTCTACCCCACGTGTAAAAGTTCAAAATGCTGACTTTCGCTCAGATTTTGACGGCTTCACAGAGTAATGGCTGGATAATCTCTGAGGACCGAGGACCTTCAGGACCCATACTTACGTATGTCAGTTCTGGAGAAGCCGAGAAAGTACCTGCAGTTAATGATGGCAAATCAAGACTACCACCAGAGGATGCTACAATTCGGTCTCAAAGCAGCCCTCAGGTCTTTGTGAGGATCCTAGCCTGAGTGGAGGATGTTCTGCATTAGCAGTGGGAGCACATCTACCCATACTTAGATAATTGCCACATTTGATCTAAACCTTGCATTGAAGGCCCCCTACAAACGTATGTTCTCTGTGCATTACACAAAATAATTGCTAGTCCCATCCAGAAAGACTCGGTTCATAGGAGCAATTCTGGACTCTGAACCTGCAAAGGTCTTTCTTTTTCCAAGCAGTTCAAGCCCATCAGCCTCACAGTGAATCACTGCCACTTCTTGACCAATGCAGTAGTGTAGACTTGGTAGTTTCAAAGGCTTCTGCTGGAATCTGGCATCAGATGATACCCCATCCCAAGCTCCACAAGCTTGCAGTGTTTCTGCACTTGGCAGGACATTTAGTTCAACCACTTATCACAGTCCATAGATCAATGGTTTCAAAACTAAAATGGTGGGGGGCCTCCCCCAATCTCCCGCCTAAAAACCTTTTCCACCTCCTTGTGCGCAACTCATGGTCACCACTGACTCATCAGTGTACCACCAGGGACTAAATTATGGGGCAACTCTCTATTAGTGTCATGTGAGACAGGTCAGGTAAATGTGTTTTAGCTTCAGGCCATCTTCTTCTCTTTGAGGGCCTGTCTACTAGTGCTGAGATCCAGGTTGGTAATGGTTACAAAGACAATACTTAGGCCCTATTTTACATAAGAAAACAAGGGTGCGACTACTGTCCATAGTTCTAACTCTTGGCCATAGGGCCATATATCAGTAGAAGTCAGCTTTACAACAGGGTATGTTCCTGCTTTACCAGAGGGCACATCATGAGCAGGTGCCTCTCTTCATCAGACAAGGGGAAGAACCTCCAAGCAGTCCTCAACCCCATTTTTTGATTCTTGGTGTCAACATTCCATAGATGACTTCACTACTCTCTGAAACACAAATGTGAGAGTTTTACCTACCAGGTGAGCAGGACACATGGCTCCTGATTCTGAGGGTTCTCCAGAAGTTCAAGCAGAGCCCATGGTGCACTGGGATCTCGGTATCACCAGCTTAGCCATGCCAGCTTTGATACTCAGATCTGCTCCACAAGTTATAAAGCAACTACTCATACCTTGCCCAGAGGAACAATTTAATTTCCATGGACGAAGAGAAAGTGCACTATTACTCAGCTTGAGCACATAGTTACTGAAAATGTAGCCTTGTATCTTCTAAGCTTATTTTAACAGAATCTGGAGGTCCTGGCAGCTTCCAGGAAATGCTATAACTGAACAGAGTACAAACGTCAGTGACTCAGATATGTCACTGGACATCAGGAAGGAAAATTAACCTGCCACACCTTTCTTAGATGATGTCATTTATTTTTACATTACATTTCAAAGAGATGTAGGAACATGCAAGAACCATCTTGCATGCAGTAAAGAACATAAAAGAACTACCTTGCTGTCATAGTGGCCTACAGGAAAAGGTCCAAGAGACCTTCTCCACAGCCAACATTGTCATAAATAGACATTGATGTGCCTTATGCACTTTTTTAGTCCAGTATACCACCCTGCTGCCTCTTGGAACCTGAAATTGGTTAAAATCAGGCTGATGCACAGAATGTTCAAGCAGGTGGCATCTTGCAATTTTAGGCTACTTTCATTTTCAGGCCTTTCTATAAGCCTTATTTCAGCCACACGCATAAGTGAGCTTGAGACCCTTTGTGCCTTTTGTTCTGAAAGTTGAGTTCCATCTAAATGAAGAGCTTGTTCTGTCAACATTCTTTTGGTTTCATCCCGCCTTATCAAGTGTATGTGAAGCACAGAATGTAATTTAATATGGACAGGGCCAGAGACCTGAGGATTTCAGAATACCTGTTTGTAGTTTTGAAGACAATGATGTTCAGTAGGGGACTGCTGAGGTATCAGTGCCACATGGAAAAAAATTGTTTCATTTCTCATTGGTGCATTTAGCAGGGCGGCCAACCTCAATCTGGTGTAAAAGTGCACTCAAGCAAGTTTAAGGAGGCATATTTTCTTGCACACAATGTGATGAGACGTTCAAATAGATGAAATTCTGGTTCCACAAATGTGAATTTATTTTTGTGTTCAGTTCTTTCACACATATAGCCTGTGATGGATACGTAAAGAAACAGATTAATCACATTAGCTGACTGGAAGTGTGTCAAGATTGATAGATGGCATTATCAATGTAAATAGGCTTACTGAGGTAATTGGGTCATCTGAGGTTCATAAGATGTGCCAATGTTAAACTCATTCTTGGATGTAAACCAAGATTGTTTCTTCTGATAGAATTTTTACGATTCATCTGTTGGTAAAACAATACAAATGAGGTGATGCACAGGAATCCATGAAATCATAGTAATGTTGGAAGGGAGTTAAGAGGTGTCCAACCCTAATAAGTAATGAGCAACCACTTTTTAAAAAAGGAGCCCAAAGAAAAACGCCATACATAGAGCATATTAGTAAGTCACCCTTATGTAAGCCTTGTTGCCCACAAGGTTGGGTGAATCATATTTAAAAGTGGGACATGAAGAAAATTAATATAGTTATATCTCTACAGTGACAATGCTCTAAAACCTACTTTCACTGTGGCAGACCTAGCTGTCCTATGTTGAAAACCAGAGTACATATTAAAATATGTGTCTTTGGAATGGAGCCGGCTAGAAAAATAATAACAAACTATATTTAATAGGTATTAAAAATACAACTAAATGTTGAAGTCGGATTCCTAATAAATATTAAGGAAAAGTAACTTTTAGAAGGTTACCCCTTACTTTCCTGAAATGTCAGGGGCTTATAAGCACAAATCTCAGCCTGCTCTCAGCCTGTTTTCAACCTAGAATAGATATGAAAAGGCCTTGAAATGCCTCCCATGGGCAAACAATAGGCTAACCTGAATGTAAAGTGATGACTCCTCTGAACTCCACAAAATATGCAGGGCATCCTTTTTGATGTAACAGTGATATAACAGAGCCCACATGTAACACCACTTGAACATACTTAAAAGCAAGAGAACAGGATGCGGAGATAATTCTTGTGTATCCACTGTCTGGTTATTGGAGGACCCTGCTTTTTTCCTACCTGACTTCTGTCTCTGGGTTAGCTCGGGGGACAGTGCCTGCCTCAAACTTGATTCTGGTGTTAGATGTGGAAGGACACTAGGATTACCACAATATACTCTGCCCACACACACCTAGCCTTCCAAGCCCAAGTTGAGTGTGAATAAAAACGTTTGCCGTTTTAAAAATACCCTGACATATGGTATTTTGGGCCTGTTTAAAGTAAGACAATCAGTAACTACTGAAAATGTAGGTAGGGTTGGCGCTGGAAACATTTTCTTCATTGGTTAGGACGTGTCCCAGAGTCACCCCCCCCCCCCCCCACCCTTTACTGGTCTTAGGCATAAATCTGGCACCTCCAGCCACCCACGTCAGAACACTTTCTAGGCCTGCGGAAGATCAGAAGAGGAATGGACTTTCTGTCTGCGACCTGAGAGGAGCCCTGAAGGACTGGAGCTGTTTCCTCTTGTACCCAGAACAAAGGAGTAGACTCTAGGGGTCAGTTGGCTGACCTCTATGGCTACATGGAAACAAGCTGCAAGAGGTTTTTTTCTGGAAGTACCCAGGTGAACAGTGCCAAGTAGACATGGACTGCACGCTGCTGTTGGCTTCTTCCTGACACCCTGTGAGTCTCTAAGTGCCTCCCTTGAGGTCCTTTGGGGTTTCAGATATGTACGCCTGAGGTGGATTAGGACGTAAAGACTAAGTCAGAAGGTAAAATATTTGACCAGGATAAATCTGGTTGGTATATCCAACCCGCGTTCCACAGCGGTCAGCCTCAAATTACCACAACCATTGACTAACATTGGCACTTTGTGCTCTTTAACTCTATTTCTACTTTACAATTCATATCTCTTGTTACCCTTATTGGATTTTTGCCATTTTGTTTACTACATTCTATTCCATTTTTCTGATTCAGTGTTGGATTTTAATTGTTTCTCATTTGGACTTTATTGATGTTCCAATACTGCATAAATACTTTACACATTGTCCTAAGTTAAGCCTGTCTACTCTGTGCAGTAGTTATCAGGAGGTTGAGCTCAGGTTAATTTAGTGACTGTGAGGGTTCACCCTGAATAGGGCTGTGAATATTCCTTGAGGTTGGTAGCCACAACCCTAAACAATAATTTAATTTCTTCCAATCGCATGTTTACTATTTTACGACCATTTTGTTTCTTGAGTTCAGCACATAGACCTCCATATCAAGACTGGTGGACCTATGGTTTCCTTCATAACATTCCTTCACTAGGGTGAGGGAGCCCACAACATGGTGGCCAAGAAGTAGTTCTAAAGGACTGAACCCTACTCCTGTCCGAGACACCTGCAAATAGGCAAAGAAAAGCATGGGAGGAGGAAATCCCAGTTTTTCAATGTCTACTTCGATGTGTCTACATGACCTTCTGGGTTTTATGGATATGCTACAATAACCCTATGGCTTGAGAGTTTCAACAGGTCGAGAATTTGTACACTACCCCTTAAAGCTTTGGCTGGTTTCAGTTACATTTTCCTGCTGTAGTTGCATCCCTTCTATTTCAAGAGCCTCTCAATTGGAGTAAAGATTGCAATGGGTGCAGAGGTTTGCGAATACACATCCTGTGTGAAAGAGAAGTGAACACTGGCACAAAACCTCAAAGCTACCCTGCAGAGGGTAGCATATCAAGTTTATTGTGGCTTGGAACAAACATGTAGCACACACATTTAAGATGTGGGATTTCGACTAGAACTCTCTTAGTCAGACTAGCTGTCCTGTGCAAGGTGTTCCCGTAGGGTATAGTTAGCAGAAAGAGAGCATAGACTCTTTTGGAGCTTCCAGAGCCAAGGGGGCTGCAAGGTTTTTTGGGCATGAGTCACAAATCAGGCCTCCCAGCTGCTCTTGTAGACTGAGTTGCTAGTTAATTCATCGCAGTTCAGCTTGTCCATTTCATCAACAGCTCCATGGTCTCAAGAGGGCTGACAGGCTGATCTTGCTCAGGAGGCTTTTGTCTCTTTTCGCCTGAGGCAGGCAGGCGTTTTCAGCAGGCAGATGAGGTTCAGGAGAGTACTTTGTTTAACTTGTCCCCAGATAGACATGTAAAGGCAGCACAGAAGTCCATTGTCAGGAGGGCACTTGTGTAGGTCATGCAGGTTGGGGAGCTAGTTCTCCATCCAACCCAAGTAAGTTTGAGCATTATATATTGAAGCCTCTGGTTGGCCAGAGAAGAGATCACATTTGTGGATTCCTGTCTGTCTAAACATGAGAGTTCATGGAGCAGTTAGGTTCTTGTATTTCAGCCAGCTCCCAAATAAAAATGAAAATAGATTGTTAGGGCATGAGAGATTTCCAGCACAAGCTCAGGGAAGAGAGTCCCAAAGACAGGAATAGTCTCCTGGTGGTGAGCTGCATTAACCGAAGGCTTGTACACATCTTACATAAATCACAATAATTAATTGTGCAGATTACCCACACACACGGTTAGGAAGACAAATACTTGTTATAGGGGACTTCTTGTAGCCTTGTGCCACTGTCAACTGTACCTCAGTTCACAAAGGCTCAAACCAATGGAAATTCCTTCTCTGCCCAGTCAGTCAACCTCTGGCACTCATTGCCTGCTGAATAAACAGCATTGACAAACACCTCAGTTTCTCAAAAGCATTAAAGAATTGGATGTTTCCACCATTATAAATACAAGTTGGAGACTATGATCTATACAAACTGCTAATTACATATGGGTGGCTATGCCCTCACTCACTCTTCCATCAACACTTCTTGCATATTTGCTGCAGTTTTCGGCACACCCTGCTTTGAGTATGTTGCTGAAACGCACATACATTAATCAAATCTCCTAAAAAGCGATATCACTTCAAAAACTCTTGCAACCACACACTCCGATAGGGTACCCAGGAACTGATGAAAAATGTGCTGTTTAGCCTCATCAGGAGTATGAAGTGCTATACCCCATGCTTCAGTATAAATGTAAGGTAACAGGTTTTTGCAGCTCCCCCCACACTTTTTTTTGGCACCATTTGGGCTACTAGATGATGGTTTTTCGACTCTGTGAGCTCATTGAGTCCTGCTAATCAGACCTCAGTGCCAGTGTTCTGACCCATTATAAAGTGTATCTCAACTTGGCTGTCCCCAATTGGTAATGACTAACTTACTTATAAGTCCCTAGTATATGGTACCCAGGGTACCTAGGCCATGTAAGGCAGAGTGTCCACCCAGGACTGCAGCACTGCTTGTGCCACCCTGTGTGTGACAATATACAAAATAGCTCCCAGCCTGCCTCTACAGGCAAGAAGGGCAGTGGTAACACTGCTAGTTTCGACTTTGCCATTCAAACTAATAACAAAGCCCCCACTTCCCATAGCAATATATGTAAGGCTCTCCTACGGAAGGCCTATAGAGTCCTAAGGCAGGGAGATGTATATTATTAGGCTGAATATGTATATATCTAACTATATATATATATATATATCTACATGTATACATCTATCTATCTATCTATCTATCTATCTATCTATCTATCTATATATATATATATATATATATATATATATATATATATATATATATATATATATATATATATATATATAAAAACAACAGATCCTATGGGAAATTGCATGGGGAAAACGCGTTTTGGGACCCCCCTTTTTTCTCGGCCCCCGCTTGACGAATCACCACAAAACTATCAGGGTAGGAGCGGAGCGGAGCTGGCCAAAAGTTTGGAAAATTTCGCAAAGATTCGTCAATCGACACCAGACTTATTGGGAATAGAATATATATATATTACCTACTGGCAGTCGCCAGTAGGTAGTTATAGTTAGGACCTATTTTCCATAGGAAATCCGTAACATTCTATTTAGAATAACGTTGGCGCCGATTGACGAATCTTCGCGAAATTTTCCAAACTTTTGGCCAGCTCCAGTTCACTCCTATCCTGAAAATTTCATGGTGATTCGTCAAGCGGGGGCCGAGAAAAAAGGGGGGTCCCAAAACGCGTTTTCGCAGCTACAGCCCGAACTGCTGAACGGAATTACACCAAATTTGGCAAAGAGGTAGTCCTCAGTTCAGACTCGTGCCTTTTGCTTAAATGGTGTAAATCCGTTCAGTAGTTCCTGAGAAAATTAGAGTTAAAAAGATAGATATATCTGGGCGGAGCCTAAACACACATCTCATCGTGAGATCTGATTGGCTGTCAGTACTTCATCCAAGAAGTGTTGGCAGCCATCTTGGGACCAATATACATGATAGCACCTCGTTAAAAAGCATTGCAGTTAATAGAAGGTTTTAAGACTTTAGTTACATTATAAATCATTTGTTGATGGTACCATACTCATTTTAGGAATTGTGGTGTGTTCTAAGGTGATTTTACCATGTGAAAAAGCCTTCTGCTGTGATATCATGAATCATGTTTGAGAGAAAACTATTTTCTCATGCTTTTCCCAAAGAGGTTTGGAAGGTGATCTATAAGCTAAACTGAGAGCATATTTTCTGTAAATTCACATTATCTTTCTCAGTCATGTGAGAATGAAGTCTGACATTCTCAGTAAAACATGTACATCCAACAAGGGCAGAGACTGTCAGTTGATTCCTTTGTGTTCTACTGCAGCTTCCCAAAGTGTTCTAAAGAACAACTAGAGCGCTAACAGTCCTACTTATGACAAACGTATTGCACACCTGAAGCCATCTTGATTGGAATAAAGTGGTAACTCTTAAAACATTTAATTTAAAAAGGAACAAAATGAGGTGGTACATTTTGCCATAGAAAGTATGATTAGTGCTGCAGAAAGAAAAATTAGGGCACATTTTAAGTGACTTCTCAAATCCTTTTCTATTTCATAAAAAAATTCTGACATGCAGACTGAAACATGCACTTTCAATACCAGCAGCAGACTTCCCTGGTGAGCAGTAGCTTTACTACAGTGATCTAATAAGCAACTAGAGTGCTAACATTCTGAATTTATGGCAAATGTGTGACACATCTGAATGCCTTCTTGATGGAATCAAAGTAAAAAACTGAAAGTATTTCCTACTGAGGAGACTGTAGTAAATGAGGAGATTAGGAAACTTCATAACAAATAAGTCTCCCAAAATGGCCACCAGAGACAAAAGAGCCCAAATGTAGCCCAAATATCACCCAGATGTAGCCCAAGTATAGCCCAATGACAGAATGTCCCAGAGTGTTCTAATGAACAACTAGAGCACTAACAGTCTTACTTCTGACAAAAGTATGGCACACCTGAAGCCATTTTGATTGGAATAAAGTGGTAACACTTAAAACATTTAATTTACAAAGGAACAAAATGAGGGGGTTCATTTTGCCATAGAAAGTATGATTAGTGCTGCAGAAAGAAAAATTAGGTCACATTTTGACTTCTCAAATCCTCTTTTATTTCATGAAAAAATTCTGACATGCAGACTGAAACATGCACTTTGAATACCAGCAGCAGACTTCCCTGGTGAGCTGTAGCTTTACTACAGTGATCTAATGAGCAGCTAGAGTGCTAGCATTCAGAATTTATGGCAAATGTGTGCCATATCTGAATACCTTCTTGATGGAATCAAAGTAAAAAACTGAAAGCATTTCCTACTGAGAAGACTGCAGTAAATGAGGAAATTAGGAAACTTCATAACCAATAAATCTCCCAAGATGGCCACCAGAGACAAAAGAGCCCAAATGCAGCACAAATATCACCCAGATGTAGCCCACATGTAGCCCAATGACAGAAGTGTGCAAAACACTTATTTTTAGTGTATTTGCAGTTTTATATAGTGCAGACTTGTCAGGTATTGGAGTGCTTTACATGAGCATTGGTTACATCACACAAGATCAAATTCATTTTGGTTGTAGACATGGGGAGATTAAGTGATTTGACCAGAATCACAGAATGTTGAGCTGAAGCAGAAACTCCAACCTGGTTCCTCAGTTGTAAAGTCTGCAGCTCTGGAAGTAACACCACATCCTCTCCCCTAGGTGCAACATTTAATCAAGTGGTCAACTGGATAAAACAACATAAAGATTACAAATAATTTAAAAGTTCTTTGTCGCTATTTGAAAACTCAGAAAATATGTCCTCATTTTAGTTTTTTAGAGCACTAACCATAATTTTGATGCAAATAAGACCCTCTCATATATGTAATTTCGAAAGGAAATGCTCTAGGTATTACAGTTTTGATTACATCAAGATGACGTCAGGCGTTCCACACTTTTGTAATAAATATAGAATGTTAGCAATCTAGTTGTTCATTGGGATACTGTTGAGAGGCAGAGGCCAGGGGCATGGACTCTGAAAATTGAAGACAAGTAGGAGAGTGCAAAGGCAACAATTTGACCACACTGGGCAGGCAGGAAGAGCAGTGGCAGCACAACAGACTATGGAGGGCAGTGGAAAGGGGGGCAGGGGCAACAAACCAACAATACAGGACTGGCAAGAGAGGCTGTGGAAATATAATAGACCATTGTGGGCAGAAGGAAGAGGCAGTGGTAGTACAACTAAACATGCCAACAGACCCGTTTCAGCCAGGAAACGTCCAATGTTTTTAAGCTCAAATGGGCTTTATTTGATCTGTCTTCTGTCTACAATCTCTTCTCTTTCAATGTAACTCAAAGGGGAAAATCAATACCCCAGTTTTTTTTCAAAATCTCCCTCTTACCAAGTTCAAAATGTTCGCAAGTATGGTACATTGGATCATGGTAGGCAGGAGGAATTGGGGTAGGGACATAGACTCGGATAACAGAGGACAGGAGCGACATGGAGAGGTGCACCAAACTGACCCTACAGGGCAGGCATCGGGGTTTGCAGCAGCACAATACACCACACAAGGCATGCGGGACGGGAGTTCAGCACAACAATCCATAGAAAGCAATAGGGAGGGGACAGGACCATGCACATGGACAACAGAGAACAGAGGGGAAAGAGGCAATGGTAGCTAGCTGACCATAATGGACAGACAGGAGAGAAAGCTGCAGCATAACAGACCATAAAGGGCAGGAGGGATGGATCAGGGGCATTACAATGGAACAGATAAGCCAGGAGGGAGGGAATAGGGGTCTGCACATGGAAACAGAGGGCTGGGGGCAAGGAGGCAGGGCAGGAGCAGCAAGATGACCATGGAGGTCAGGCAGGATGGGCACTAGAAACAAGACACACCATGGAGAGCAACAATGAGATTATGATGGCATACACACAGACCATGGAGGGAAGGTGGGAGGGGGTCAGGGGCAGCTAGCTGACCACTCAGGGAAGGTGGGAGGGGCCATGGCAGCACAGAAGACCATGCATGGCAAGCGGGAGAGTTAGTGGCAGCACAATGGCTATGATGGGCAAGAAGGAGGGTGCAGGGGCATGCACAAAGGACCATGGAGGATAGAAGGGAGGGTCAGGACCTGGGCACAGACAAGAGAGTTCAGGGGAAGGGGCCTCACAACAGACCGCATGGGGCAGGCAGGCAGGAGGAGCAGTTGCAGCACAACAGACCAGGGAAGGCAGAAGGGTGTGGCAGTAAAATGGACCATGGAGGACAGGAGGAAGGAGATAGGGGCATGGCATGTGGACAGGCAGGGTGGAGGTGGCAGGGACAGGTTACAGTCATCTGACAATGCTAGGCAGGTGGGAGGGGAGTGGCAGCACAACAGAACACTCAGAGTAGATAGGAGTGGCAGGTCCATGGAACATGGTGGGCAAAATGGATGGAGCAGGGGCATGCACAAAGACATCGGAGGGCAGGGGGAAGGAGAATAGGGGCAGCAAGCTAAGCACAGGGGCTAAGCAGGAGGTCAATGAAGGGCCATAGAATTGGGCAATGGAGGGCAGGAGGAGTGGACTGGTACATCATGCTAAATGGAGGGCAGTGGCAGCACATCAGACCATGCATGGCAGGAGGGAGGAGGCTAGTCCATGGATTCAGACAACAGAGGATAGGGAGGAGGTGGATGGGGCAGCAAGCTAACTGTTCAGAGAAGGTGGGTATTAGGAACTTTATTGTTTTTAAAATGTGTGTCTGTGCAAACTACTTAAAATATGAACAAGTATGCAGCATAATCTCACTTTTATTCAGGAAGAAGAGGACGTTTGTGACTGTGATTCCAGGCTCATTTGGCAGAAACACCCCCTGACCCTCCACCCCCATCGCAAAATGTAATGCCCGTGAAAAGGGTAGGTGGACACAGTGTTATATAAAACATAGTCCTGAGAGCACGATTGAAAATTAAAACTAGATATAGTATATGGTATAAACTATGCACCAAAAAGTGTGATATAAGTTGAACCGGGGCGTGAAATATAATATGCAATACATATTGTGCAATTACAGATTCTTTGGAGAGCGCGAGCTAGCACAGGCACTAGCGCGTGCTATGCGATATGCGCCTTGAAGTGTAATATGCACAGGGCAGTGTTGTGTAACCTAACTAGTCTCTAAAGTTGTAATATAAAATATGTGCTGGGGAGTGTAACGTTGCATATGCACTGTGTCAAAGATATGGATCTCAGATTGTAATATGTATGGCATAGCGCTGTGCGTTATAACATAGGCATCGAGGAAGGCACGTTAGATGGGGCAATAAAACCTGTGCGAAGGCAAGAGTGGCATGACATATTCACGGGGTGGTGTTACAGTGCACATGGGCTAGAGAGTGTCATAGCATACGCACTAGCTGGTGGAATACAACACAGAGGTGTGTGGCACTCGGCGGGCACTGGTGGGTGTAACACAGCATTGGGCTCAGCCAGGAGCACGCTGTGACTCTCAAGTGTGGTTCGTCTCCTTTCCAGAGAGTAAAATAAAAAGTATTACACACCCGGTGGTGGACATGTGTTTTATTAACCGTGAGGGGGGTTTCTTGCATAGTTTGGTCGAATTTTTGTCGAATCCCCTTTGAATGGCTTGGTGTGCGTGTGTATTAAATGTTCCCGTCAATAGCTACCCATGTTTGTATAAATAAACGACAAGGGTGTCTACTTGGAGAGTACCCACCGGCGGGGGCGCCGGGATTAGGCACGGTAGGGCGTCAGACACGTGAGAGCTTCACTAGCGGTGTAAATACATTTCACGTGGATTCATTGTATGCATAGTCGCCTTTTAATGAAAATCACGCAAATCGTCATGGTGATAGGTACATACGGTTTGTCCAGCATGTCCAAGGTGTTTCTATAAATATGTATTTTTTAAAAATAATAAAAATCAAAGGCCGGCTTCGGGGGATGGGGTCCCCGGGGCCATAAGTGGCCTGAGGAGGGGGGCAACACAGCCCCCCTCCTAAAGAATAAAAAAAAAAAAGGCCATGACCCGGGGGTTGGGGTCCCCGGGGCCAAATTAATTTTTTTCAACAAAAACAATTTGGATGCAGGCCCTGGGGGATGGGGTCCCCAGGGCCAATAAATTAGAAAAAGAAGGGGGGCCACACAGCCCTCCTTCTTAAGTAAATAAAATAAATAAAAGACCGGCATCGCGCCGGAGGCCACGCCCCCTCCATGCAGCACTCTGCAAATGCGCCCCCTGGCCAGTTGTAAGTTGAGGAATTAATTCCCCTTCAATACTGAGGGTCCCTGAGGGCCAACTAGCCCAACAGGTATCTCCAGTATGCGCCAGGGAGCTGCGTTGCAGACAGGTGTTCTGAGGCCACGCCCCTTTTTACACTTCTATGTAACGCAGCTCTGTGGCGCTTACTGGAGGTACCTAGTGGGCTAGTTTGACCCTAGGGACCCTTAGGATTCAAGGGGACTTAATCTCTCAACTTAGAACGGCCACAGGGCGTGTTTACACAGTGGTGAAGGGAGGGGATGGGGCCTAAGGTGACGTGTGCAAACACGCCATGTGGCGCGTTTTAAGAGGTAGTTTTAATCCCCTGCCCTATTATATACTAGGGGCTTACAGAGGAGGTCATGCTAATCACAGGGGGACCCCAACGCATAGTGTTCCCTAGTGTATGTAGGTGTTTTCACTGTATTCTGAGTGTCTTTTAACATAGCACTGGCTCTAGGACTGGTTAGTCAGACTCAGTTACCACCAGTATCCGTCTGAAAAAGTTGAGGGTACAGGATGATTTTGCAACAAGTCTTCTTTCTGCTCTTCTGTTTGTTCTTTCTGCACGTTATCCTTCTTCCTGCACTTTTCTTCGTCTTTGAGGTCTTCTGTTGCTTCTTTCTGCATTTCTTTTTTTTCTTACTGTGCGTTTTTTCTTCTTTCTTCACATGTCCTATCTCTGTGGGCATAGTTAGAAATGAGCATTTAAAAAACCTTTGAAATTCACCGAAAAAACCATAGGTTTCAGGCACGTTATAGTTAGGAATTAGCATTTAAAAAACACTTAGAAATTCACTGAAAAAAACATAGGTTTCAGGGGCGTTATAGTTAGCTGGACTTTTCACTCGTACAAAACCATTGAAATTCGCCTGTTATAGTTAGTTCAGCTAACTATAACTCGCGCGCCCACAATGCACTGCTGATGACGTCACATATTACATCACTCATGACATGGTCAGTGACATCACACATGACATCACTGATGACATCTCAAATGACATCACTGATGACATCACTGATGACATCATCCCTGTGATAGACCTCCTCTCCCCCTAATATAACCTTTGATACACACATTCAAAAATAGAAACTAACATTTTCAAAACAATAGACATACCAATACCAGTTACAAAAACCTATTCAGTAATTCTAAGATCCACATACACATCCACTCATTCACCAACAGTCCTATACAGTCACTCATACATGTACTCACTCATCATATGTACTCGTACACGTATACATCCTGTTACACAACGCCACTCATCCATAGAGTTACTCACACACATAGTCACTCATGCTAATAAAGAATCAAACATATGTCTGAGGGATTCTATGACTCCGGATGATGAGATATTATTGACTATAAATAGGGACAGAGGCTATGCAAGGCACTCACAATAGAGGAGTAGACTCCAGTTAGGGGGTAGGACTTTTCAAAAGGCGGTTTATCGCCAAGATTCTTGAGGAGGGGTTCCTCAGGGTGGGTGGTGGGAGGTGGAGGGGGTGGGGTGTGGGGCAGATAAAGAAAAAAAAATTCCTCATAGAGCCAAAAGTGTGAACAAGGTCATAAGCATGATGCAAGTCTGCAGGGTGGATTGGGTCAAATTTCTCAGTGAGTATGGCATAATTCACTCGCAAATATGACGAGCATCTTAAATAAAATGAAAATAGTGAGCTGGAATGTGAATGGGTTAAGGGAGGGCAGGAAACTTAACAGAATATGTGAATTTTTGAAGAGATCAGGGGCACATATATGTCTCCTAGAAGAGACCCATCTTGAGCCTCAAGAATGCAAGATAGCTTTTAGAAAACAAAGCTGGGTTCAGGACCTTCTTTGCTCCCATCAAAGTGGGAATACAAGGGGGGTAGCGATGTTAATCCGGGCAAATAGTAAGATTAGAGTTGAGAAGTACGATACGGACACCTCAGGCAGATGGTTAACCGCATTGTTAGTGGTAGATAGTCTTCATTTGACATGTGCTGTTTATTATGGCCCTAATCAAGATTGCTCAGAACATTTGGTTAATTTGAAAGCAAGTCTTTTTGACGTAAATGCTCCTATTATTCTGGGGGGCGACTTTAACCTGGTTTTTGATGAAATTCTGGATAGGACTTCTACGGCTACTATTACTTCCTTACATAAAATGAAAACAGAACTTAAGAATATAATGAAAGACTTTAATCTATTAGACATTTGGAGGGCTAGAAACTCTAAAAGTAGAGATTATTCTTATTATAGCCACAGATATAAACATCACTCCCGGATTGATTTTTTTTTGATTGATCAGATGTTACTTTCAGTGGTTGACTCCTCCCCCTACATTCCAGCTCTGCTCTCTGATCACTCCATGGCGGAGTTAACAATAAGACTCGTAAAAGGAGTACAAATGGGAAGGTGGACTCTTGATAGGTCAATAATACAAAGAGACGAAGTAAAAACACGATTAACAACTCAGATTGAAGAGTACTTTAGGTTTAACTGCAGTTCCGCCGGCTCTCAGATTGTGTGGGAGGCCTTTAAGTCCTTTTTGAGGGGGATATTAACTACTCTTACGATCAAGAGAAATAGCGATAACAGAAAAGCAGAAGCGGACTCTCTCAGTAAGATAAAGCAGAAAGAACAACAATTGCAACTAGCATCTTTAGAGCAACACCCTAATTTTGAGATAATATTATACGAATTGAATTGTTTAAAGGCAGAATATCAGGCCTACCTCGATAAAGTAATCAAAGATAGGTGGGATGCGAGTAGACTACAAAACTTTTCATATGGGGAGAAATGTGGACGTCTCCTGGCTTGGAAGGCCAGAATTGATAGAGCCAAAAATCAGATCACAAGTCTAATTATACAATATACAGGGGCTTTGACATATGATAACGGTCAGATTTTGGAGGAAGTCAAAAAATACATGTCAAGGATGTATGCAGAGTGCGGTGACTTCTCCCCTGAAAGAGCTGAAATTTGGCTAAACCAATTAGAGTTACCTCATCTTGCTGAAGCGGATAGGGCCTTCTTAAGTTCAGCTATTAAAGAGGGAGAAGTGTATAACCAACTTAAAAGAATGGCGAAAGGTAATGCAGCGGGACCGGATGGGCTCCCAGTAGATTTATATCAAATTAGCCCAGAATTAATTGTACCGGTCCTCACAACCTTATTTAATAAAATACATCTTTTAGGTGAGGCTGTTCCACAAACTTGGACGGAAGCTACAGTAGCCTTAATATTAAAACCTAATAAAGACCCTCAGATCGTTGAGTCCTATCGGCCAATCTCGCTGCTAAATACTGACTATAACATTTTTGCGGGGGTGTTGGCAGCGAGATTGGCTAAAGTTATTAAATCAGTGGTGCACGGCGATCAGAGGGGCTTTATGCCAGGTAGGCAGCTGAATGAACTTACGTTTCAGGCTATTGCTGCTATTGATGTCGCTATCTATGAAAAATCCCCTTTGACCATTGTGGCTATCGATGCCGCAAAGGCTTTCGATCAAGTTAATTGGTGCTATCTGTGGGAAGCACTAGCCGCATTTGGTATGCCAATGAACTTTATAGCATCGATTCGATCTATATACATTTGTCCTTAAGCTAAAATTCTTGTAAATGGCCATCTCACAGATTGGATACAAATATCTTGCGGTACGAGGCAGGGGTGCCCCCTTTCCCCCCTTCTGTTTAATTTATATATTGAACCTTTTGTTATTCAGTTGAGAGCGGACCCTTCTTTTAAACCCTTTAATATTGCGAACTTAGAGTTAAAATTTTCTCTTTATGCCGATGATCTTTTAATGTTTACTTCAAACCCTGAAGAGGCTATCCCTAGACTTTTTGATCGAGCAGAAGATTTTGGGGCGATCTCAGGTTATAAAATAAATAAAGAAAAGACCGAGCTTATGCAGTGGAACCAGGATGAGGAGTTTCCGGGTGTCAAACCAAAGATGAGGTACTTGGGAATCCACTTGGTTCAAGATATTAAACAGCTACCTAAAATAAATCTGGATAGAGTCTATAAGGAGGTCTGTCACCTCTTACAACGTTGGTCTGGTCTTCCGCTTAATATATTTGGGAGAGTGAACCTAATAAAAATGACCATTCTACCTAAAATCACTTATTTATTTAATTCTATTCCGAAAGATATGGCTAAAATACAGGGGAAAATAGGCTCATTTATATGGAATACGAAGTCATCTAGAATATCTTGGAAGAAATTGAGAAGGAAACTAAAACTAGGGGGTCTAGGGGGTCTAGCCCTGCCAGATATACTCGTTTATTGTCACTCGTTTCAATTAAAAAAATTTAGACTAATGGCTGATAAGGCAGATACTTCTTTTCTAGGCTGTCTGTTCCAGGCATTGTTACATGGTATACCCCAAGGTCAGGAATATTTTCTGTTCAAATTCGGGGATCCCAGGTTCTATAAAAAGTGAGACTAAAGATTTTAAGAGCAGCCCAAAAAAATTGGGTATTTTTCAGAAAAAAGATGTGAATTCCCTACTATGCTCCCCAGGCCCCGATCTGGGATTCCCCTGGGACTCCTGAGTGTCTAAAGGACCAACTAGCTCGCCCTTTGAGGTTAGCCGGTATAACACATTGGAGAGATTTATTAAAGGATTCACAGCTCATTGATTGGGACTCTCTTTCTAGGCTGACAAGGGGAACACTTACCAGGTTTAAGCACTATCAATTATTGGGTTGGTGGGCCACTATGGCATCGATGTCTTGTTCATCAAATTCAAAGTTTGATTTAGTCAATAGGAAGGGGACATGGAAAAGAGAGTTAGCCTTTTGGTATTGGGCCATGATGGAGGAAGAAGGAGTGGCAGACGTTGAACTTAAAGAAATATGGGGTGAGGATGTTGATTTGCATCATAATAATCTTTAAGACTTGTGGGTGGATTCCTTTACAATGTTGCACGCAGTGGTTAAGTCTTCTCCACTCAAAAGGAATCATTGGTTCACCCTGTATAGAGTATACATTTCACCAAAGAAATTAGCAAGAATTACGAACTCAGAACATCGCTGCCCCCGTTGTAGGTTCCTTGCCGCTGATGATCTACACATGTTTGTAGATTGCCCAATGCTTGTGAATTACTGGTCTAGAATAGGCGAGTTTATTGCTGCAGTATTGAATATACAATTTGTAATTACTCCAAGGATAATTTTGTTTGGGCTAGTTAAGGAATATCGGCTTGTTGACATGGCGTCTAAATTCATTTTTTATGTGATGATATTGGCTAGGCGAGAAATATGCAGGGCTTGGAAGAACGAGAAAACACCTACTTTCCCAGATTGTTTGAAACATGTTATCTCTGTAAGTGAGTCCGATATCGCCTGTGATGCCTCGAGTGGTGTAAAGATCTGGGCAGCTCTGGTGGCTTGGCGGAACAGATGAAGGTATTCCGATGATTTCACCTGGGCACTGTTGGGGCTCAATCTCCAATATCGCTAAGGGCCTTTCAGTGAGACTGGGTTGGAGTGAACCGAGCAGACAGTAACATGCTAGTGGGGTTAAGCCCTTCTCTTTCTCCCCTTGGGTTTTAAACATCGGAACCGGAACATGTAAATTTAGGGGAGAGGGGGAGGGACTCCCCATCTAGAATGCCCTTTTTTATTTTGGTATATGAGGAATACAGAAAAAAAAAGAATAAAAAAAAAAAAGATTCAAACATCCATTTACTTGCATATACAGTTATACACACACCACCAAACTTACTTCTACAGAAACGTACACATACTTAGTCTTTTAAACAATCACTTATAGAAACACATACTTATTCATACAGGAACTCTTTCAATCTCTCACTCTCACATATATTCACTTATATACACCAATAGTCACATATACTAGTTTAAAACATATGTAGTTACTCATAAAGACACTATTGAGACAGTCATTCACTCACTAACACACCCATGCACACACTCATCCACCCATACAGTCCTGCACACATGCTGTCTTCAACACATACAAACAGTGAGTTGCTCATTCATGCACCTATGCACTACGTAATACCCCCCACCGAACCATACAGACACTCAGACACTCATACTGATACTCAAAAAACCAACTAATAACCTATATAGACACTCATGTAGCTACTCACCAACCCATGCAGCCACTTATACACAAAGTGAGAGACTGATACAGATATTTACATATTTAAACATTACTCACTAAGCCATGTATTCACTAAGATACACTTAATCAGTCAGTTATACAACCAATATTTCAAAAACAAATCATCCATTTAGACACTTATATACCCATTTATTCTTCCATCGACCTTGAGATATACATATATAAAACATATGTAATTTTCAGAAAAACACACATTCACTGGTTGATGTCATCAGTGATGTCATCAGTGATGTCATTTGAGATGTCATCAGTGATGTCATGACTGATGTCACTGACCATGTCATGAGTGATGTAATATGTGACGTCATCAGCAGTGCATTGCGGGCGCGCGAGTTATAGTTAGCTGAACTAACTATAACGGGGGAATTTCAATGGTTTTGTACGAGTGAAAAGTCCAGCTAACTATAACGCCCCTGAAACCTATGGTTTTTTCAGTGAATATATATATATATATATACTTCTTAACAGGAACAATTCAAAATTGTCGTTTTACTGTGGAAGGGCTAGTAGCCCCATTGGCTATCACATGGTTACTGACTGAGCCCGACTAACTTCTTAATGGGACTACCTAGCTAGGTACTCTCAGACATAAAATTGCAGGAGGAGTACAGAGAACATGGGCGCTAGAGATTGACTCCGGTTCGGGTTTTCACGCAGATCGAGGAGGGCGCGGGGAGGACTCCGGCTGTTCTCGGTGATATCTGATCCCAGTCTCCACGCTCGGTCCCTGTTTGCGACCCCCCCCGTATTTTACACACAGCGGGGTGTAAGGGGAGCGGGGGTGCTCATTGACCCGCCACTCTTCGGAACTTCGGATCTACGGAAGACATGTGGGGGTGCTAAGTGCCACCCCTCCAGTGTGGAGGCACGGAGGCTGCACATAGTTTGTGGAGCCTGCAGGTAGAATTGCATTGGGGGCATTTGGAGGCTGCTGCCAGAGGCCAGGCCCGTGTCCCCTGCAGCAGGCAGCCACATTTTCCTTATCTCATCTGAACACCTGTGTATTAATTGGGCACTCGGTGAGAATTTGTGCCTATTTATAAGAGACTTTACCATTTTTAATTTTATTTTCAGCATTTATAATATTTTATAGACATCACTTCCTGCAACATAATCAATGCCAAAGGTCTCGTGCCATCCATCCTATGATGTCTTCAATACTGATCACTTGGCAGCTCTGGTAAGAGGTTAGTGATCAGGATAATGCTACCTTGATTCCTGTGTTTGGGCTGATATCTGGGGCATCCCTGCAAGCTTCCTGGTGGGACCGAAGTCCCTGGTAGCCCTGACAGTTGCCGCCCGCATCTTTGATTTTGAGCACCTCGCCCTGGTGGGACCACAAGTCCCAGGGTGCACTAGTCACTTTCTCTCAGCCGCCGCCGCTCACGAGGGTGAGGCATCACCCTGTGCTTAAAGCGCTGTCTTGCCCCTCAAGGGCGGGCCGTCAAGACTGTTCGAGACTGGGCTGGGCCATACTACTATCATCTATTTCCGCTCGTGGACTGCGGACAGCGGACTCTCAGCGGACTCTCAGGTTTTCAAAGGTACTAAGCCAATTAAAAATGTAAGGAAAATTTTAAAGAATCAGTTTCATAGCCTTAAAGGTCTTGCTAGTATGACTAGGTTCAGGCCTGGAAATGGTCAGGGGGTTGTGGGGACATTGGACACTTTTTTATTAAGGGCTGAGTCGGTATTGATGCACCAAATTGAATTAACCGAGAGGAGACTTTCCCTTGAGCCTGCAATAAATATTGACAACAGATCTGACATCAGGGGCCTAGCCTCTACTATTTCTGCCCCCGCCTCATGTTTTGCTCTGGAGGCACCAGTAACCCAAAGCAATAGTTTAGTCATAATAGATCAAGACACCGAGAATACAGAAACCCAAAAATCACGGGACAATGATGATATCTCCACCCTTCCAACAAAGTCTAACGTGGTTACCCGGGGTCAAAAATCTAAATCTAAACCCAACCATGTGAATAGCTCCGCGCCACCTTCAAAGAAGAGAAAGGGTCAAGCTGCGGGTAAACAACAGCTACCACCACCCAAGCTTCGGAAGAATAAATCCACTGACAAGGAGCTTATCCACGAGTTAAATATATCCAACGCTGAGGTTGATCCAAGGGGGCCATTTGCTATAGAGGTTGATTACTGGAAAAAACTTGAAACTACGGTAACAGCACTTCTAGACCCACTGATCCAAAAGCTATCGGCTATTGAAATTAGATTGTCGGACCTTGAAAGAACTATGACAAACAGCAACATGATCATGACCACTTGTAATAGGGGGGAGATTAATGTTATTAATAGAAATATGGATAAAAACATAACTGTTAATACTGTTAATAATCAGAACAGTTTGTCATGCACAGGGGGGAAGGGCTGCCACCGCATAGAGTGGAGGACACTTCATATGAAAGGAATTTAGCCCTCACTCATGCTCGGGTAGTAAATACCCCAAATGGTAACCAGTTAGGGAGCAATCGACATCATATCCCAAGCCCAATAGAAGGAAAGCAAAAATCTTTTGAGGGTGCACCTACAAACCTCCATCTACCCCCTGAAGCCACCCCCTATACGGTAATATTAGCCAATGAACCTCCAATGTCACCAGGTGCTTTTGAGCACCAGTCTTCATTGAGGAACAAATCACTTCATTTCTTGAGGGAGAAGACGGGGATGGATGACTCATTGTTTACAGATTTTAAAATGGTTCGTCAGATTGGGTGGGTTGGGCAATCTACCAAGAAATTTCAGGGAGACAGTATTGTTCTATCCTTCAGATCCCCAGGATTAGTTAAAACTATATTAGAAAGGTCTAACACCTGGTCCTTGTATCCTGGGGGAGTCTCCATCTTACCAAGGGGTTTCTTCTATCTGCCACCGAGAGACCTGGGGTCTGTCATAGAAAGAGTGAGATCAAGACAAATTAACCAGCATCCTATGTACCCCCCCCATGGTACCATTCAAATCGATATGAGCCATTGAGTGACCTTGGATATATAGACTGACTGGCTTCTAGCATTAGCGGCCCGCAGAATCTGGAAATTATAAATAGTAACCCTGGGATAGCTTCCGATCTCCTTAATGACCTGGTGGATTGTTTACATGTAACCGATCAGGTAGATAATTCTGATCATCCCATACCTGTAGTCTGCGAGAAGCACAACGTGGAAATGAGTACTTTGTCATTAGAACATGCCGATGTGGATGCTGGTGTGGGTGAAATGGTCACACCCACTCAAAATGCACAGGTTCTAAGAGTGGCTTAATAGAACATTGCAGGTATTAGATCAAGAATCTCTGATGAGGCCTGGCTATCATATGTTAAGATGTTTGACATTATTTGCCTCCAAGAAACTTGGATTAGGGATGAGGTGGCTATTGATGGTTTCTGTTCATCTAGTGTCCAGGCAATTCCATCTGCTGCAGGAAGAGAAAAGGGTGGTATAGCTACCCTAATCTCTGTAAAATATGGAACGGTAAAGATTGAGAATATTATGGACTCTCCTTGGTTTCAGATCATTCTGGTCTCAAACCTAACCAATGTCTCAATTTTACTAATTAATTGGTATTATAACATTTTCGACCACAATGATAGTGGGGTAATTATTAATTTAAAAGAGGAGATAAATCCGTAGTTAAATGTTTTCCTGCTTGTATAATTTGGCTGGGGGATTTTAATTGCACCATATATCGGTATAGCTCGCACATGGTTTGTGGGGTGCTAGATGTTGAAAATCAACCATTCCCACATTTTAAACACACTGTCCAGGGCGAGGCTCTAAATTAACATCGTAACTAACGAATTATGTTTTGTTGATACTCTGGTTTGTACTCCACTTAATCAGTACCCAACATTCCAGGGAGGGGGTAGGGCAAGTACTATAGACTTTATATTGATTTCTAGGAAATTTTCCCATTGGGTGGGAAATTTTGTGGTGGAACCCAACCCCACTAGTGATCATAACCCCCTTGTCGTCAGTCTACGAATAAAGGTAGCTAAGGGTAATATTGATGATCTCCCCTTAAATTATAACTCTAACCAAAGGGTGAGATTAAAATGGAGTAAAATAACCCCCGTTGAATTCGAAGAGAACATCGTACGATCTAATATTGATAAGGTCATGATATGTGTATCCGATGTCCTTAGTTCGGAGGAGGTCATACAGAGTTTTGAAGAAATTTGTAGAGAGGTGGCTAGTAATTTGACAAGGTCCATAAAGAGAAAAGAACCACAGGTTGTAAAATGGTTTAATGCCGCGTGCTCTAAGGCACAAAAAGATCTAAAAAAAGCCCTGCACATGGTCCCCCGTGCTGGGGATATAATTAGGAAAGCAAGACAAACCTATAAATAAGTAATTGGGAAAAGAAAAGAAGAGTTAAGAAGCCTTGCTTGGGATGACCTGGAGAGAGCTGGTGCCCTCAAGGACTCCAGAGGCTTCTGGGAAGTCATAAACTGCCCACTCTTTACAGACGAGGTGAGGAACATGGAATCAATAATAACTGAAGATGCATGGGTAGTCCATTTTTCAAAACAATGTAATCCCAAGGGTGTATCATTGCAAAACCAAAAAGAAGACTTAGCCGTTAATTTTGCAACTGCAATCCAATTGAGTCTGTCCATTATGGTTGGGGAGGTTGAAGCTGCAATGCTGAAGGGCATTTCTGCAAAAGCCCCAGGGCCAGTCTGTGTCCCTCTAGATATGTTTAAAGGTAATCCCCTAATATGGGCACTGTTGCTCGCAAATGTTTTTAGATCGGTAATAGTGGGCCACATCTCTGATTCTTGGAAAGAAGCCATGGTGGTCCCAATATACAAGAAGGGCAGTAGGAATGATCCCACTTGTTACAGGCCTATCTCCCTAATTGACGCAACATGCAAAGTCTTGGGGAGGGTAATTCTTGCCCGTCTTGAGCTTTGGGCGAATGAGTCTGGCCTGATATCCCATTCACAATACGGCTTCCGAAAGGGTACAAACGAACAATGCCTCAATTTGGCCTTAGTCATGGGTAAGTACATGAAGGCAAAGCGAGGATCGATCCACTTGGCCTTTATGGACTTATCCAGTGCATTTGACATAGTTAATAGGGGGAAGCTGTGGTTACTCATGGAAAAGATGGGCTTTGAAGAGGCACTTATTACCCTCCTACGTAGGATGCATTCATCTACGTCTGTTTCCTTACGTTATGGACCAGGAGGAGAAAAATCTAGGTCCATAGCATCCACAGAGGGCATACGTCAGGGATGCATTTTTGCCCCCTTTTTATTTCTTTTATTCACAAATGGGGTTGAGAAATTCCTAATGGAGCAGCACTTGGATTACCCGACTGTAGGAGGAAATCCGGTTCCCTGGTTATCATACGCGGATGACACCGTATTGATTACCTTGACGGCCAATAGTCTACAAAAAGCCCTGATAGCTTTTACTGATTTTATGACCGAGTTGGATCTTAAGGTCAATTTTAATAAGTCTTTTATTATGATCTGTGGCCCGAAAAACACAAAAACAAGGAAATTTGTGGTAAACGGTAGAAACATTGAAAAGGTCCCTTCTTTTACATATTTAGGGAATGTCTTTATCAACAAATTAAACTGGGACAAATCGATTGCGACTAGGGCCCAACAGACCAGCAAAATTATAGAGGGCCTGTTTCGCTTTGCGTCTAAACGGGGTCATAAGCCAGTGGCAGAAATTCTTACCTTATATAAATCAAAATTTCGGTCAGTCACAACCTCTGGGGCAGGAGTATGGGGAAGTCAAAAAAACAGTCAATTGCAAATTTTGGAAAATAAATTCATGAAAAGATTGCTGATGGTTCTCACCAGCTCTCCTACAAAATTTTGCCATTCAGAGCTGGGATTGGATTTTGTTGAAGATAGAGTCAAAATCGCGCCCCTGATTTTATGGGGGAAAGTGTGGTCATCCGAAGAGTTATCATTTACCAGAGTGATTATAAGGGATTGTTTAAGCTTAGAAAATGTTTCGTCTATTCCCTGACTCTGCTATGTTAAAAATGCTTTAAGTAAGATTGGCCTAGGAAATTTTTTTGAAAATCCAGATGGCACACCATCTAATACAAAATAAATTATTAAAAATGCCTATTATAATGAGTTAGTTATACCTAACCTGGATGATGAGACCCCATTCTACGGGTCGCCAAAAATCCAACAATTTTATTTATCTCTTAGAACCCATACACATTCCTGCTTCCGTCTGACGAGGTTTCGTCTCTGCACATTGCACTTTCTAGCGGCTTTCCCTATCCCGGCGAGTTGGTGTGAGAGACTGACTCCCTGTCCATGCAATAATTCAGTCGAACAAAGCACAATGCACTTTATGCTGTTTTGCACTTTATATAAAGATGTAAGGGCACGTTTTATTAGGCCCATTCTGAGGGAAATTTCGACTTGTTCATACCTGGACGGTTTTAATCATTTACGATCTCTGTCCAATGCCGTCATTTGTTGCGCTGTGTTAAATTTTATTAGAACTGCTTTGCGAATCAGGAAAAGATATGAATTGTGATAGGGAAATCGGGGAATAGGGCTTTAAGTAATTTTAAGCTGTTTATTCATTCTGACACCCTTGGACTGATATAAAGAAATTGGAAGCCTACAGAAAACCTTGTTTTGAAACTATATATGCTGTTTGGTTACACTTTGTTATTACAAAATGCAATATGGAATAATTTTTTATGCATTGTATATTATCACTGTAATCATGTACTTTAATGATTTGTAAGAATCGAATAAAGTTTTTCGAATGAATGACATAAAATTAATCATGGCAATAAACCCTACTTGAGGCTCAAGTCAAATTTAATGTCACTATTAAAGAAATGCAACTTTTAGAAAGTTGCCACTCTGTGACCCACTCTGTCCAGTGGCCTCAAATGGTCACTGGCCAACAGACTGCATTCTGCCCACCTGGGGAGTTGTGTGAACGACTTCCAGGCTTAGAAACAATAGCAGCTTGGTACAGGGTGAGGTGTTACCTCACCTTCACAGGAAGCCAATCAGGGTGTTAGTCCAAAAGGCGAGGCCACTTTTGGTGGGCAAATGGCATTCACAGTCCTGAGGGGCTGCCCTTTGTTCAGGTAGACGGGCTGGAGACAGGGACATAGACGGGAGACCAGTGACCAAACCGGTTTTCCTGTGGGCATGAAGCCCACAGGTAGCCACACCTCTAGGTTGGGCTACTAATCTCCAGACATCCAAAAAAGGTCCCGACATCTTGAGTGGGGACAGAATAGTGCACTCTGGGTTTTCTAGATGCCACATATAGCCCAAGATTCGTCACCGAGAAGGAGGACACCATGTAGCCCATTGGCTAGAGACTGCATTGTCCCCACAGGGCACTTTATGGGAATAAATATGTCACCCCTGACACCCTGGCCCTAAGAACATGTCAGAACTGGAACAAAGACTGAAGAAGGACTGCCCTGCTGTCCCCTGGACTGCACAAAGAGAGGCTACACAGTTTGCTGGACTGCACCTGCTGCACCTTGAACTAGCAGAGAGAGGACTTTGCCTGTGGCTCTTGGCTCAGGGAAAAGTCATGCCCCAGCCCCTCCCTGACCAAAGGATTGACCCAACAGACCAGTGGACTAACCTCCTGGAACCCGCACCAGGGTCAGAAGATCTGAAGTAGGCCATATTGGCAAGTTGATAACCACTAAGGAAGATTTGCCTCCTACTGCTGCTGGGCATCCCAAGAGACCAATCCTTGATGACCAAAAGTTGCATCCAAGTCAACCGGATCTGGGAGAACCCTCTAGTCCAGATTTGTCGCACAAGAGGGACACCAGCCCCCACCGAAGGATATCGCTGGGATGGCTGTGGCCTGAGACCAGTAGCCCAGCCTCTGCTGGCCTTCTATGGTCTCAAAGAAACCTTCGAGGGACCACTACCATTGTGGCAACGTTGCCCCACCTGACCCATGGACCAAGGAATAACCACAAATGCTCCCCCTGTTGACCGTACAGGTCACGGAGTATCCTTGAGCATCTTCATCTCCTCCATCTGCAGCATCAGGACCACTCCAGTGAAGTCTATGGCGGTCGTGCAATAAAGTTTGAAATTGGACTGAAATTGCCCTGATGGCCAGGTAACTGTCCAAATCTACCCCATTGGCCCCCCAGGCCTTCTCCTTGTCAGATTTGGTCACCCAAGCCGGGTCATAGTAGCCAAACTAACTTTTACAAACTATTCAAAAATTCTCAGACTTTACGGTTGCCAGTGCTTGTTTGCATTTGGATTAAATATTAAGATTTATTTTAAAATCTCTTTCTTCTATACCCTCCAGGGGATATTGCTCCTCTTGGACTCTAAAAATTCATAAAGATATAATCTATTTTTATAAATTGGTGTCATACTTCTTTCGTGTTGCATGGCTTTATTTAGCTGTTTGGTGCTGTTAAATGTTTCACACTAGTTCCTTTGTGCAAACCTTGCTGCTCAAAGTCATAGCTACCGAGGGTTGAGCTTAAGGTTGTGCAAACAAACCTGATTGGATCTAAGACAGTTTTTGTGAGCGTATTCCACGGTAAGGCTGCACAGCCATATCATATAATACACCCAAATCCTCACATATAATACAATTCTACAGAAGGGGACAAGAGACCTAACCTCCCATAAGTTATAAAAAGTTGAACAACTATTTTTTTTTGTAGCCCTTAGTACCACTCTGCTGCTAGACACTGTAGATAAGAAGTGTTTCTATTACCATATGTATTTATTGACGTCATAATGATGGATGGCTGAGTTAGCTCTTTCGGGATGCAAACATAATGTACATTTTAACATACTGGGGCAATAAGGCAGTCTCCCCTTAAGTAGGCAAGGGAGACTACTCCTTTGTTCACTTTGGGTACCCAACCAGCCAGCATCCACATAGGGTGCTCCTGATTTATGGAAAGGGGTAAAAAATCACAGGATGAAATGCCGAAACATACCTTCCTGGCCAACAAGGTAAAAAATCCCAGGTAGGAAAGCCGACACAAATTGCTCGGTGCTTTCGTCGGTACAAGGAACAAGGGGGCGGCAGGTCCGAACTGTGGTGCATGACAAAGCTCTGTGTAGAACTGTAGGAATGAAACGAAAGGAAGTGAGGTAGGCCTGGATCATGGCGCGGCAGCAGGGTTACATTTAGGGTTCCTTGCACGGGACTATCACGGCCTGTTTCGTGCCAAGATTGTGGTGCTTTTTCAGAGCATTGTGCAGGTCTCAGTGGTAGAACAGCAGGGTGTGCTGCAGTTCGGTGTCGATGACTAAGGCACGGGATCAGAGCTGTGCTGGCGAGCGTTGTAGCACATCACGAACTAAAAGACCGACAAGTTGAGTCTGGAAGGAATTTTTTTCATTAGTTTTGCAGCTTGTTTCCTGCTAGCAGGGGATATGTGCTCAGGTTTCTGGATTGGGGGTTGGAGTGTAATATTAATCCAGTGAGTCTGCCACTGAAAGTTAAATCGAAAGAAAACAACTGCATTTTGGGAACAGCTGCAGGGTTTGTCAGCAGCCCGTTAGAGACGGGTACTCGGCCTTGTTCTCCTTCCTCCACACCTCTGTGGACAACACTGCCATCAGACTGGGGGCGGGGTCAATGAGAGGCCAGTCCTCTCCGTGGCGGGAAGGACATGGCTAGCCTTTAAGGAAAATTAGAAGATCTCTGACAGGAGGGTGCCGCTGGAAGGCCACAAGGGCTGAGGAAGGAGCAGTCAGACACCTAACTTTTGATTATTCCTGGTTCCATTTAGGCCAGTCTATCTGGTGTCTGGTAGGAGGGAAGTTCACTGATGACCCCTTGTTGGAAAACGAGGCAGCATCTGTGAGGCCTTCACAAATAACATGACTACATTTATCCTTCACTGGGAACCAAACACCCAATTGTAGCGGCTGACTCTCAGAGGGTAGCGTTGCAGAGCAGTCTGAGGCTTACTCAAGGGAGGTGGTGTGGGCTGGTAATCGTCATTTGCAGGTGCACAAAAATAACACTCAATAATTGATTGTCCAGTCTGTACTTTGCTTTATAAAAGTAAGAGTACATTTATTAAACACACACACTACTCAATACATGCACCAATTTACAAATATACATAAGCTGTTGGAATTACTTTGTGACATTGCATAACATCTCCCCTCCCGCAAAAGGGGGGGTGGGGTCTAGTACCACCACTCCCATGTATGCACATCAACTTGCCCCCAATGCAGATAGTTGAACATAACCTGGAGCGAGGGCACCCTGCGCACTGGTACAATCCCAGTGGCGACCCACCCTATTACCTCAACAAGCATTAAAAAGGGGTAAACCTGCCTTGGTGACACATGACCCTGACTGAGCATCTCCTACTGACCATAAAGTATGCACCTCTATATCTTAAGGGCTAGCAGTCTGGGGACTTCACCTAAGCGTAGCAGCAAGAATCCATGTTTACGCACACTTTAGAATGACAGTACTCATCACCTTGGTTGATCATTTGAATGCATTGCAATTACAGCCCCTAAAGGCATCACAGATGAAATCACAGGATTGTGCATATACAGCCAGACACCCTAGCAGGACTGTCTGGCAACATTGCCCCACTTGGCTTATGACATCTCCTTACACATGTGACTTACAGTCCCTTCAAAAGAAGTACTCCTGGCAACTACCCTTCTCCTGCAGTGCGCCTCTTCACTTTAAAAGGAATCACAGGTAAAAGCATTGGATTACGTAAATACAGCCAGACCCCCTAGCAGGAAGGTCCAGCAACATAACTCCATTTAGCTTAACATCACCTTACACATGTGCTTCACTTTACACATGTAACTTTCAGTCCACCTAAAAAGAAAGAACCAATAGTAAATGCATTTCGGTGCAATTACACCACTTCACCTCCAGGGGATGCCCTTCTCCAGACATCCTTCACTCCATGATGCAGTTCATAGTACACCCTCAGCTGTAAAACATAAGTTCCAGCCTAGAAGGTGTTAAAGGCTGGCTGAGCCCTTGAGGGGTTATTCTTTCAGATGCCCCGTGAAACTTATGGGTGGACTGTTCTTCTTTATGCTGGGGTAGGCTGCGCTGCTCCTGCAGCCCCCCTGCACCCCTTTTCACAAGTGAGGGTGACCCCCCTCCTCTGGGGGCCACAAAGCACCAAAACTGCAGATTTCCAAATGCCTGGCGAGGCATTATGGGGCGCTTCATGCTCCTCTTTTTTTTTTTTTTTTGAAACATTTTTTTTATTATTTTCAAAGCAATCACACAATACAATTGCTCCGCGCTCTCCATCCCCCAGCGGAGAGTATATATTGAACCGTGACATCAATTGTACAAAAGAAAAGTCACCCATCCCGCACGGGGCTCCCCCCCACCCCCTCCCTCCCCCACCCCCTGTCAGTGTGCCCCCCTCTGCCAGCCCTCATCCTGATGCGCCCCACCCAGCTCTATGAATCGTGTATGAGTGCTCAAACCTCCTCCAGGCAACTAATGCTTCCCCACATATCTAACCACACCTCATGCGACCCGTGCACCCCACTGCTCCCCCCTACTCCCCGCTCACCGTTTCCTCCTGTCGATCAGACATACTCCCCTCTCCCTCTACTTCAGACATCAGCCCCTGAAGTTCCACCACCAGCGCCTCCCATGCCCGGGCCGTCGCTAGTGCCTTGTCGTCGTCCCCCCTAAGAGCTAATTGCAACCGGAGGGTGCCCTCTGCGCCCGCCCATCGCGCGAACGCCGTCCTCCACCTCCTAAAGCTAGGTCCCATCTGTGACTTCCAATGCATGGTCAGTTCCCTCTTGGCCATGATCAACCCTAAGTCGTAGAACTTACGAGTAAGCTTCGTGCGGCAAGTGTGGGGAAACCAAAGCAACAGGCAGGCCCCCATCTCCGGAGCGATAGAGCGGTCCGTCACCCGATTCAGGCAGTCCATAACCTCTTCCCAGTAGTCACCCAAGTGTGCGCAGGACCAAAACATGTGGCGAAAATCAGCCCCATCCCCCCCGCAACGCGGGCACTGAGAGTGCGTACCCCCAAAATATTTCAATATCTTAACCGGCGTTAGATAAGCCCTGTGTAGTGTAAAAAACTGAACCAGCTGGAACCAGGCATTACGCGTGCCCTTCCAGGCCCGCCGCACCAATGTGGACCATGTCGACTCAGGGATGGGCTTCTCGAGGTCCACTTCCCATCTAGCCCTCAACGCGTCCAGGGGCTGCAGGCATGCCGTCGACAGTCTGCGGTAGAGACAGGTAATCGCCTTGGACGTCCCCGCCGCCATAACTACGTATTGACAGCCCGTGGCGACCTGCGGCTCCGAGAGCCCCATATTCCAATGTCTCTGGAGGCCCGCTACGAAGGCTGCGTGAAGAAGATAATCTCCCCGTGGGGGCCCATAAGAGTCCTGGAAGGGCAACAGCACCCCCTCTCTGAATAAATCGCCCGCTACTTGTACGCCCAGCTCCTCCCAAACGGCTAGTCCCGACCAATCGCCCCCGTGCGGGAGCGCCGTGCACATGCCCAGGGGGATTTCCGGGGCATAAGGGTGATCTGTGGCGGCCCTCTTCTGGCACCGGTTCCAGCACAACCTAAGGGTGCGCTCCTCCAGAGTGAGTTGAGCAAGGTCCATCTTCTGCTGGAAGACTATGAAGGCGAGGACATGACGCGGAATCAGCCTGCCCTGTGGACCCTCCGGTCCTCTATATTCCCTGGCCACCACCTGTGTGAGCCATTGGAGTTGTGCCGCCAGATAATACCATTCAAAGTCCGGGACTGCCATGCCCCCCTCTGCTCTCGGTCGCCGCAAGGTGGTCAACACCACCCGCCGCCGTCCCGAGCCCCAAATGAAGCCCACAGATAGCGCTCGAAGCCGCTCGAAATACGATACTGGTATCCATATGGGCAAGGTGCGAAAAAAATATAGGAGGCGTGGTAACGCCACCATCTTCAGTAACGCTACCCTACCAGCACATGAAAGTGGGAGCGTGCTCCAAAACCCTATGCTACCCTGCAAGCCCCGAATGGCTCTGCCGACATTCCCCTCCAGCAAGTCAGGCTGGGAGTAGTAGATATTAACCCCCAAATAACGCAGGCAGCTGCCCTCCCATCGTATCGCTCCCAGCGATTGGGGAGCCTGTCCGCCTGGCAACAACGGGAACAAACATGTCTTGCCCCAATTGACCTGGAGCCCCGACAGGCGACCGAATACCTCCAACAAGGCGGTTGCTCCGTGCAGCGCGTCGGCTGCGTCTGCCAAGAACATCAGCAGATCATCCGCATAAAGGGAAATGTAGTGGGCTTCTCCCCGTAACTGCACTCCGGCATAGGAGCGCCCCAGTCTGGCATGCGCCGCCAGTGGCTCAATGGCCAAGGCAAACAGCAGTGGGGATAGTGAACAGCCCTGCCTCGTCCCCCGCCGCACTCGATAGGGGGCCGATATCGTCGCTCCCGTTTTTACGCGGGCCGTGGCATCGCTATAGAGCAAGGTGGTCCAGCGTACGAAGCCATCTCCCAGGCCGAACGCCCGCAGCACCTGGTACAGATAAGGCCACTCTACACTTTTCTATGTCGACCGACAGTGTCAAGGCCTCTGGGAATTCGTCCTGGTCCACCTCCATCACCCGCAGCAAGCGTCGGATCGAAGTGGCCGTGTTACGCCGGGGAATAAAGCCCGCCTGATCTGGGTGGATCAGGGCCCACATATGGGACAACAGGCGCGAAGCCAATTCCTTGCTTAGGATTTTGTAGTCCACCATCAGCATGGAGAGCGGACGGTAAGCCGTGCGGGCACTAGCGTCCCCTCCGGCTTTCAGCAAAGGTATCACGATCGCCTCCCGGGCGGAAGCGGACAAACACCCAACGCGCCACGCCTCACTGTAAAGGGCTTGCAACTGCGGAGCCAGCAACTCCGTGAACGCCGCATAAAACTCGACAGGCAGGCCATCCGCCCCCGGGGTCTTTCGCCGGGCCATATGCTTGATCGCAGCGCGGATCTCGCCCAGCGATATGGCATCCCCCAGGTCTTTGCCGTGTTCTGGGTCTAACCGGGGCAGCCGGGCCGCCAATAGGAATTCCTCCAAGCCGTCAGGTACCCCCCGCATGGGGCTATCGTACAACCCTGCATAATAACTAGAGAACTGCTTATTTATCTCTGCCTGAGAGTAGACCGAGGTCCCCCCAGCCTCGACCAGCGAGAGTATTGGGGCACCCCTGGCCATCAGGGATGCCAACCAGGCCAGGAGGGAACCCACTTTATCCCTCTCCGCATGTGCCCGGGTGAGGTAGTCATTGTAATCAAAGCAACGGAGCTTCTGCACCTGCACCGCCACTCCCTCGCGCGCCTCAACGACCGCGGCCAGCTCCTCCCCTCCCTCCTGATGCACGCGTTCGGCCGTACGCAGTTGGGCCTCCGCTCCCGCAATGTCCCTCAGCAAAGTCTTCCTCACTCCGGCGGTGGACGATATACAAACCCCCCGGACGACCGCCTTGAATGCGTCCCATTTCACCGCCCGACTCGACGCCGTTCCAGAGTTATTCCCAAAGTACTGCTCTACGCTGTCGCTAACCTCAGCCCGGAAGACCTGATCCTCCAACAGCAAGGGGTTTAGACGCCAAGTAGGGATCGCCTGCCGCGGCTTGGCCCAGTGCAGCACCCCCATGCAGGTGTTATGATCCGAGATGGTCTTCGCCAGGTATTCACTATGCCGCATCAATACTTGGGCATCCGGGGAGCACAGTATTCTATCCAGCCGGACATATAACTCGTGGGGGGCGGAGTAGAAGGAATAATCCCTGTCCATCGGATGATGGGCCCGCCAAGTGTCCACCAACCCCCAAGTGTCCTGCCAGACCCGTCTACTGTTGGCCACCCGACGGACCGCCGACTGAGCAAGGGGGGGTTGAGACCTATCCAAATCAACGTTAATCACCGAGTTAAAGTCCCCTCCCAGCACCACCGTTCCCGTCAAGTAGGATGTCAGTTTCCCTGACAGTCTCGAGAAGAAGGCGGCCTGGTCTACATTGGGCGCGTACACACTACAAAAGGCCATGTCCCTCCCATCCAGTCGTCCCTGCACTGCTACAAACCTTCCCTCCGTGTCCACTAAGGTCGTCAATGGTTGGAAAGGGACCCCCGCTCTCACCCAGATCAGGGCCCCCGCGCAAATTTCGAGAAAGTAGTATAGAACAATTGGCCCCGCCAGCGCCGATGCAATGCCTTCCCCTCCTCTCGATCTAAGTGGGTTTCTTGGAGGAAGGCCACCTGGACCCCTCTCCGCACTAAGTAAGCGTGGACTTTATATCTCTTTGCCATAGAGGTGAGCCCCCTCACATTCCAAGTCAGAAATCTCAATTCAGGTGGGGTCCCCATCCCAGCGCCTGACCAAATACTGCCCTTTCCTGGCCGTCCTAGGCACACTGACATTCCCCCAAAACCGTGTAACTATCCAACTCCCCAAACTCCCACCCTTCCCCAGAACAGGCGCTAAACCGCAGTTACCCATCCAAATACCACCCCAAAGAACCAAACACTCTGGTAGCCACCAGGGTCTCACAGCGTCCGTGAGGGTGAGGTGGTGGCTCAGTGCCAGACGGGCTTGTCAACTGTCCCTTTTGGTGCATCCATGCCCAGTCTCTATGGATCCTCCCCCGATACTCCTCGCCCCCCAGGCCCCCCGCCCACGCCTCCAGACCCACCCAGCAGACCACACCCGCAATTTGTCGGCAATTACCGGCAGCACCTCCTGCACCACAGGGCTAGACTCGGCCCCCCCCCCAGGCATCCCCCGCCCTGCGCATGTCCCTCTTACGGTACACAATCGAGTCCCAGAGCTTCAAGCGTCCAGCATCTCATCCGCCGTCCCCGGAGTAACGACAGGCAGCAACTCCGCGCCCCCTCCAGTGCCATCGGAGAGGGAAGCCTCAGACCCCTTCTGGGATCCCGACTCATCGCTGGGTCCGGAGGCCGCGGCCCCCGAGATCACGGAGACAGCCCGCAGCGCCGCCCTCCGCTCCAGCACCGTTTGGGACGCCCCCGGCGACCTGACCCCTGCCGTCCTCGTCCTGGGGCGCTGGTTGCGACGGGCCCTCGCCGGGGTCCCCGATGACTCTCCCCCATCTGCATGTGCCGCGGCTCCAGTGCGGAATGATTCCAGCCAACTCCAGACTGCTGCAGGGTCATTGAAGAAGGATGTCTTACCGTCCAGCACGACCCGGAGGCGGGCCGGAAACAACAGGGAGTACTGCAGGCCCTCGTCCCGTAATGCCTTCTTCACTGCCTGAAAGGAGGAGCGCCGGCGTTGGACTTCCATAGAGTAATCAGGGTAAATAGAGACTGGGACATTCGCCACTTGGTAGGGGCCCTCTGGAGGATAATATCGCGGTCCCTATAGTGCAACAGGCGTGCCACCACGGGTCTGGGGGGCCGGCCCGGATCCGGGGGGCGAGCCGGGACCCTATGCGCCCGCTCCAACGTGAAGAACTGCGTGAGCCCCCCCGGCACCACTACCTCCTTCAGCCAGTCCTCCAGATAAGTCACCATGTCTCCCCCTTCAATCTTCTCAGGCAGACCCACCACGCGAATGTTATTGCGGCGGTTACGCCCTTCGGCGTCCTCAGCCCTCTTCTCCAGGAGCTGCACCCTCCGCAAAAGGTCCGCCGTCTGAGCCTCCGATGCTTTCTGCGCAGGGACTACCAGCTCCAACGAGCCCTCCGTCTGCTTGACCCTGTCTGCCAAGTTCCTGTGGTCTGCCCGAAGCAGACCCAAGTCCGTAGACACCTGTGCAATGTCATTCTGCAGTGCTGCCCGCGTGTCCGTTATGGCCTGCAGGATTTGGTCCAACTGGCTTTGTTGGAGGCCCGCCGCGGGCGCCAGGCGTGCCCCACCGTCCCCACCGCCAGTGGCGTTGGGCACAGGGTCTGTTGGGCTCGGCCCTATCTTGGGTCGCGGCTTGCCCATGCTCCCAGGTAAGGACGGACACCAGGGGGCCGCAAGTCACCCCTCCCCCAGGGCAACCTCTCCAAAGCAGCAGGTCCAATGGGCCCCCGAGGTTTCCGCCGTCAGCAACAGGGTACGACTCACCCCCGCTCTCTCTCTCACCGCGGCGGCACCAGTGTCCTCCAGCCCCCTCACTCCTCGGTGCTCTCAGGTGAGGTCCCACTCCTCAGTAGGAAAGCCGTACAGCAAGCTGGTCAGTGCGGTGACACGCCGCCCCACCGCGGCCTACCAAGTCCTCTCCTCACTGCTTCCACCAGGGCGATCGCCGCCCCCCCGCCGTCCGGGAAGGGCCGCCGCTCTCCACCGTCCCGGGGCCCCAAGAGGTGCAAACGTGACTATGAGGGCCCGGCCTCCCCTGCAGCTCCAGTGGGAGAACCGTCCGCCCACCAGCCACCGACCAGCGTCCAGGGGGGGCTCCCGCCCTCTCCCCTTCTCCAATCCGCCGCCCACAGCTCTCCGGGCCGCTCACCTCTCCCCAGGCCGCAGGGCCGCCACAGCAGCAGGGTCCACCTCCCGATTGCCAACCGGCGGGGGTCGCCAAGGCTCCCAGAAGCTTCGCCCCAGCCGGGGTCTTCAGCTCACCGACGATGACCGCGGGGGGACCGCCACTTCCGGCTCCCCCAGCCGCGTATGCCCCACTTCCGGGCGGCCGCCGATCCACCGCAGGTCGCGGCTGCTCCGCTACACAGAGGCCTCGCAAGATGGCCGGCGCCGCTCCACACCGCTGCAGGTCCGGCGGCATCGCAGCCCCCTCCACTTCGCGCTGTGCCTCCGCGCTGCTCTCAGGGTCCGCGCCGGGCAGGGGCGTCCTCCAGGGGTCACAGGAACACCGGGGCCACACTTCTTACAGGATTTTGGCTGAGCTGGATGCGGAGCCCGTCGCTCACGCGTCCATGCCCGTCGGCTGCCAAGCCACGCCCCCCCCGCTTCATGCTCCTCTTTACCAGCCCCAGCCACTGGGAACACTCTCCTCCGCCCTCGGGGTCTCTGATTCAGCAGGGTGCTGTCTTCACTGGCTCCCTGCGCCAGCCTTTCGCCTGGATCTCCTCCGTGGCCTCTCTTCTCCCTGCGCAGAGGCCACTGCTCCTGTGCACCGGTCCTGGGCTCTTCTTCTGGTGCTGTTAGGGTCCTGGGGGCAGTCAGGGGCTCTCTCCTTCCAACTGCCCATTGCGCCAGGCTCCAGCACCTTCAGCCTCAGCAGACCACACCCCAGAGAGAGCCTCTCTTCCTGTGCAAGCACTTTTTAAAAGTTGAGTAGGGGGCTGGCAGGAAGTCTCTGTTGGTCCTATCAAACAGCGACACATCATGTCCCTGCCCCTGCTCCCTCCTTCTTGTCCAGCCTCTGGGCTTGTTCAAAATGGCGTCGTCCAGGGTTTCTGGCCACATGTCTCTGAAGCCCCTTTCGCCCATGCTGCATTCCCTCCTTGGTGCAGCCTGGTGCCTGGCACCCAGTGACAGCTGCTAATGGATGAGCCTGTAGCCCCTCCCATCTCCTCTTCGTGGAGCGGAGGCCCTAGCTTGTGGAAGAAAGGTTATCAATCCATCCAGCTGAGGTCAGCCCTCAGCCTGTGTCTGGTCTTGGCTGGCACAGAGAAATATGACAGTTCTGGATGACCCAAAAGCAGTACAAATATGACTTTGGACTCTGCAGAATACTTCTTTTCACATTTGCTACATTGGACTTAAGTGCGTGTCTGGAATTTGTAGGCCTCACGGAAGTTAATCTAGCCATGGGCCCCACATCCCCATAGGGGAATAATGAAGTGAAAACACAGTAAAACCCACTGACTTTCCCTGGCATGTTTCTTTTCAGTGTATACAGCCTATTCCATGTCACCACCCAATACTGCATAAGTACTGCCACACCATTCACTTTGTAGCTGCTCCTGGACTGCGCACGCTAGGAATCTCCCCTGCGCAGCCCGTACACGTGTGCACACACATGTACACATGTGTCTGCATGTAACCAGCCCGGTGTCCCTTACTCCAGCTGCTGCGCAGTGGCCTGGTCAAGCCAGGGGAACACCAGTAAAATCCCCATGCAGTCTCTTACATCCTGAGTTCACTGTGGGTGAGTCCCAACTTATGAGGCTCCCCCACAGTAAGAGCTCAACAATTAGGTGCTCAAAAAGCGAAAAATCCGGGCGGCCCATAGTGTCAGAACAACCTTCTAACACACGCCGCGCCCAGCTGATTCCTACAGGGAAGAAGTAGCCACTCTACATGGGTACACTTCCCGTAGTCAGCGATAACTAGTTATAAGGGGTTCTGACCAGACCCCCCTTACTCAGCAGTTATCCGCTCAGACCACCTACTCCTCCCATCCATGAACTCTCCACCCATGACAGGGATCCCAGACTACCTTAAGAACCCTCCGGGCTCTAGGTTAGATACCTCTAGGTCACTCATGGTCTACATGGACTCAGCCTAATTAGGCTCACCTTTGCCCTTGGGCATGCAACACTATGCCTACCACTTCTCTGGACAAGGGTCCAGTGCCTCAGCACTGATGCGGTCTTCTGGGATAGGTCTAAATCCCATCCCCTGGGTCACTAGCTGGTCTCCCTTCCAGAGTTTGTTCCAACCAGTACACTCTCTCTGTTTGGTCCTTGCACCCCAAGATACAACCTCTCTGGACCCTCACCCTCAGCCTGCTGCTGAGATAATTTTGCTGCCACCACCCTTTCGGGATGACTGTCTTCCCTGAAGAAAGCACAGCCATTCATGCTTTTCCTACACAGAAAAGCACCCTTTGGCCACTGATAGGAGCTCAGACCGGTCTCACCACCACACTGGCAGTGCCAGGGAGGAACACTGAGGGTGCCTCATCAGACATCCTACAGCTCATTCCCCCGTCAGTAGCTCCACCCGGAAACTACCCCAGGAACCTAGACCCCTTCCTTGTTCTCCGCTGCGAGAACAGGGCCTATGTACCCTTCCCTCCCAGAGGTGCGCTCTCCTCCCGGAGTACCCTTAGAGAGCCTGTGGATCCCGAGTTAGCTAGACCCAGGCCCACCTCTCGGGGCTCTCCCCGGTCTCCCTGCAGCGCCTTGGGAGACCGCCCAGGGATCTACATGGTCCCTGGATGGCCTGCACCACCCCTTATGAAGAGCGGGGTCCCTTCACTTAAGATAGGCCCCACCTGCCTTCAGGGTAGTACTACCACCCTCAGCCAGGGACCCTAAAGATCCCGGCTAGGCCAGCACCACCCCTTCACGAAACACAGGGTCCCTTCACTTAAGATAGGCCCCACCTGTCTTCAGGGCGGTACTACCTCCATCAGCCAGGGACCCTAAAGATCCCAGCTAGGCCTGCACCACCCCTTTGGGGAAACACAGGGTCCCTTCACTTAAGCTGGACCCCACCTGTGTCCAGGGTGGTACTACCTTGCAGACGTCCACCTCCTGCATCAAGCTAGGGGAACACCCCCATGCTCCTGGTCCTTGGGTCCAAGTCCCACAGGACCTACCTGACTGGTTACCGGCTAGGCATCGACCCAGCCACCACTTCAGGTACCCTCCACCAGCTCCTGGTCCTGGGGTTCAAGTCCCACAGGACCTACCGGACTGGTCACCGGCCACCCGACCCCGACACCTCAGGGTCCACCACTACCCCTTCCCCTGGAAACTGGGGAGCACATCGCCCCCACTCAGCTCTCCACTGGGTCAGTTACCTAGCCCACCTAGGGTACCTAGGGGCTACCACTACACACCATAACTCAATAACTATCCTCCTTGGGGGCCACCCACTACCAGGGTCCACCCCTGGGTTGCTCACCTCCCCACCAGTTAACCTGGGGGACCTGCCGGACACTCAACTCTACCACACCCTCCTCCCACCGTGGGAAAGGTTTCTTGGGGTCCCCCACCATGGGAACCCCTGGGGCGCTAATACCCGGGGTAAAGAAACCTCCTGCCCCACACTTCCAGTGGTTTTGGCGTGCGCCATTAGCAAGAAACTTCCAGTGGGGGAAGGATATCTGGGGCCCCTCCTGTGGAAACCCTCCCTGCCCTCAAAAAGCGCGGGAACCTCCCAGGACCCCTACTTCTCCTGTCCCCCTTGAAGGTCAATCCACCCCTACACCCCCACCTGTGATGTGGGTATTAGTTGCTGTCCCTATCTTTTGAGGAGACACCCTCCTCATGCAGGTGTAGTGTATGTAGTGTTAGGGTTCAAAGGTGTACAATATGGCTTAGAACTTTTGTATGCAATCATTTCCTGGAAAGCACCATCCCGCTAGCACATTATAATCAACATAGCGCGGTCATATCAATACAGCTTACATTTAAACCATAATAACTTCACATAACACATATGGACGCTGGGCTTTCCTTTCCTATACCTTTAGTTCACATAACCAAAACTTTTAACCCTTCTCAGAGCCTTGCGCTCTTCCATTTGCTCATTGCTGCATAGGTAATGTGTGGCAAAACTGGACTTATCAAATGCTATAAATGCACAACAGAATGGGATACTATGTTTCCCGCCGCTAGACACCAATGTTGGAAAACGAGGCAGCATCTATGAGGCCTGCACAAATAACATGACTACATTTGTCCTTCACTGGGAACCAAACACCCAATTGTAGCGCCTTACTCTCAGAGGGTAGCGTTGCAGAGCAGTCTGAGGCTTACTCAAGGGAGGTGGTGTGGGCTAGTAATCACCATTTGCAGGTGCACAAAAATAACACTCAATAATTGATTGTCCAGTCTGTACTTTGCTTTATAAAAGTAAGAGTACATTTATTAAACACACACACTACTCAATACTATGCACCAATTTACAAATATACATAGGCTGTTGGAATTACTTTGTGACATTGCATAACATCTCCACCCCTCCCGCAAAAGGGGGGGTGGGGTCTAGTACCACCACTCCCATGTATGCACATCAACTTGCCCCCAATGCAGATAGTTGAACATAACCTGGAGCGAGGGCGCCCTGCGCACTGGCACCATCCCATTGGCGACCCACCCCATTACCTCAACAAGCATTAAAAAGGGGTAAACCTGCCTTGGTGACACATGACCCTGACTGAGCATCTCCTACTGACCATAAAGTATGCACCTCTATATCTTAAGGGCTAGCAGTCTGGGGACTTCACCTAAGCGCAGCAGCAAGAATCCATGTTTACGCACACTTTAGAATGACAGTACTCATCTCCTTGGTTGATCATTTGAATGCATTGCAATTACAGCCCCTAAAGGCATCACAGATGAAATCACAGGATTGCGCTTATACAGCCAGACACCCTAGCAGGACTGTCTGGCAACATAGCCCCACTTGGCTTATGACATCTCCTTACACATGTGACTTACAGTCCCTTCAAAAGAAGAACTCCTGGCAACTACCCTTCTCCTGCAGTGCGCCTCTTCACTTTAAAAGGAATCACAGGTAAAAGCATGGGATTACGTAAATACAGCCAGACCCCCTAGCAGGAAGGTCCAGCAACATAACTCCATTTAGCTTAACATCACCTTACACATGTGACTTACAGTCCCCTTAAAAGAAGTACTCCTGGCAACTACACCTGCAGTGCGCCTCTTCACTTTAAAAGGAATCACAGGTAAAAGCATGGGATTACGTAAATACAGCCAGACCCCCTAGCAGGAAGGTCCAGCAACATAACTCCATTTAGCTTAACATCACCTTACACATGTGCTTCACTTTACACATGTGACTTTCAGTCCACCTAAAAAGAAATAACCTATAGTAAATGCATTTCGGTGCAATTACACCACTTTACCTCCAGGGGATGCCCTTCTCCAGACATCCCCAACTCAGCCCTTCATTCCGTGATGCACTTCATAGTACACCCTAAGCTGTAAAACATAAATTCCAGCCTAGAAGGTGTTAAAGGCTGGCTGAGCCCTTGAGGGGTTATTCTTTCAGATGCCCCGTGAAACTTATGGGTGGACTGTTCTTCTTTAAGCTGGGGGAGGCTGCGGTGCTCCTGCAGCCCCCCTGCACCCCTTTTCACACATGAGGGTGACCCCCTCCTCTGGGGGCCACCAGGTACCAAAACTGCAGATTTCTTCGTGCTGGGGGGGGGGGGGGGGAGGGGGGGGGGAGACTGCGCTTCTCCAGCAGCTCCCCCAGCACCTTTTCACAAGTGAGGGTGACCCTCCTCCTCTGTGGGCCACAAAGCACCAAAACGGCAGATTTCCACATGCCTGGCGAGGCGTTATGGGGCGCTTCATGCTCCTCTTTACCAGCCCCAGCCACTGGGAACACTCTCCTCCGCCCTCGGGGTCTCTGATTCAGCAGGGTGCTGTCTTCACTGGCTCCCTGCGCCAGCCTTTCGCCTGGCTCTCCTCCGTGGCCTCTCTTCTCCCTGCGCAGAGGCCACTGCTCCTGTGCACCGGTCCTGGGCTCTTCTTCTGGTGCTGTTAGGGTCCTGGGGGCAGTCAGGGGGTCTCTCCTTCCAACTGCCCATTGCGCCAGGCTCCATCACCTTCAGCCTCAGCAGACCACACCCCAGAGAGAGCTTCTCTTCCTGTGCAAGCACTTTTTAAAAGTTGAGTAGGGGGCTGGCAGGAAGTCTCTGTTGGTCCTATCAAACAGCGACACATCATGTCCCTGCCCCTGCTCCCTCCTTCTTGTCCATCCTCTGGGCTTGTTCAAAATGGCGTCGTCCAAGGTTTCTGGCCACATGTCTCTGAAGCCCCTTTCGCCCATGCTGCCTTCCCTCCTTGGTGCAGCCTGGTGCCTGGCACCCAGTGACAGCTGCTAATGGATGAGCCTGTAGCCCCTCCCATCTCCTCTTCGTGGAGAGGAGGCCCTAGCTTGTGCAAGAAAGGTTATCAATCCATCCAGCTGAGGTCAGCCCTCAGCCTGGGTCTGGTCCTGGCTGGCTCAAAGAAATATGATAGTTCTGGATGACCCAAAAGCAGCACAAATATGACTTTGGACTCTGTAGTATACTTCTTTTCACATTTGCTACATTGGACTTAAGTGCGTGTCTGGAATCTGTAGGCCTAACGGAAGTTAATCTAGCCATGGGCCCCACATCCCCATAGGGGAATAATGAAGTGAAAACACAGTAAAACCCACTGACTTTCCCTGGCATGTTTCTTTTCAGTGTATACAGCCTATTCCATGTCACCACCCAATACTGCATAAGTACTGCCACACCATTCACTTTGTAGCTGCTCCTGGACTGCGCACGCTAGGAATCTCCCCTGCGCAGCCCGTACACGTGTGCACACACGTACACATGTGTCTGCATGTAACCAGCCCGGTGTCCCTTACTCCAGCTGCTGCGCAGTGGCCTGGTCAAGCCAGGGGAACACCAGTAAAATCCCCATGCAGTCTCTTACATCCTGAGTTCACTGTGGGTGAGTCCCAACTTATGAGGCTCCCCCACAGTAAAAGCTCAACAATTAGGTGCTCAAAAAGCGAAACATCTGGGTGGCCCATAGTGTCAGAACCACCTTCTAACACCCCTGAATAAACAAAGGCTTCCTGCAGGGTCCTTGCATGTCCTTGAAGCTTTTCTAAAACAGTTTTTAATTTAATTTGTATCATGGACCCCGTGAAGTCAGTTCTCAATTCCAAGCTGTTTCACCTGCTTTTTACCTTATTCTCCATCAGATCCCCGTTTTTACCTCCAGATAATATCTGCTGTAGTTTTGCAGGTGGTACTGCATGTTCTTAGAACTGGTCCAGGAACACCTATACTAGTAGCCGATTTCAGTGGTGACCTTTGACACATACAAAACATTGATGCAGACAGTGGTTGCCGTTGTCTGGGTATCAGGCGTGTTTTTGCACTCGACTATCACTTTTGCGCAAAAAAATGTGGAATAATGTGTGCAAACTGCTCTAGCACCAGTTTTACACCAATTGTGGTTATTACTCAACCACACAGTTTTAAAAGAGAAATTCCTTTCAGGAAGACCTGGTAGTAACTATACATGTAAAATGTAGGAGTGAGTAGCATTTCCGCTCGTTTCGTAATAGGCGTGATTGGAAAACTGGGCTCAAAAATTGTGTCCAGTAGTGCACGTCAGAATGAGCCCTTTGCATCTTAGTCGTGGGGCAGGATTCTGGTGCATCCTTGACTCTCATGGTGTAACTGTAGTCACACAGTCAAGGCTTTGTTTGTTAGAGAAATGGTGTGAAGATTGATACTAGATGCAACCATACACAAATGTCACCAAAGCTCATAAAGATGATGTCATGTCAGAATTAAAACTTTCAAAAGGAAGGTATACATTAAATAGACTTGGCTTTTCTTCCAACTGCGACCTTGTGGTTGCTGTAAAGACATTGTCCTTTTAGTAAGCTTTTTCTGGACGTGACTCTGACTTCTCATTGTGACAGTCATGTTTTTCTGTTGGCACCTGAATCCCCAAGTCTTTGACAGCTCACAGCTAGGTAGGTGCCAGAGGGGAGAGAAATGGTGTTGTAACTCAGTTTCTGGCAGTCACAATCATGATTTTTTGATAACCCTGGATTGCCTGTAAACTCTGCCACTTTCGGTAAGGATAGGAGCACCTGGGAGGATAGAGGAGCGTTCTGGGCAGTTTCAGTTGCACTTTTCTTCTGATATAGAGTTCCTTGAGCTGCTGTAGCTTTACAGTTGGGGTCATGGGGCTGAGGGGCGAGAGGGGTCTGTGGTTGACAGTACATGGGAAGGGCAAATGCTCTCAAACAGAATGTAACCTATTGTTTTTAATATACATAACATAGATTTACATCAGCCCCTTCAGTCGTGGCTTCTTTGGATTAGACCCATTCTGCCACTGCTTTAAGACAATGTCAGCCACATCCTGGATCAGCCCAGAGGATTATACATCATAGTGCATCATTCTCCCTCATAGGTAGTTTGATTGCAATGCATTAATAACTATTTTAAACTTGAAAAACACAGCTAGTCGTCACACTTTCTGCCACGTTCATTTCTTTATCTCATACATGTATTATATACAAAAACATTCCGTTTTGAGTGTTTTTTTTCACTGCAACACACATCGGTTCACTCTGCAGCAAAATAAATTAATTGCCAGGGATGTTAAAAGGCCATTCCTCTAACGCTTTCTAACATTGGACTGTCTCCTTGGCTTCCTTAGTGTCTAGAATCATTTGTCTTGTCCCTGATAAGAGTCTCCTGCTATCAATGTGATGCTGCTGATATATAAATTCGGTATGCCAATTGGCTTTATCAAAGCTGGTTGGTCTGGTGTATTTCTGAAAAAGCAAGTCAAACCTACTGGCTTTACCAATGCTTGTTTCAGGTCTGTGATCACTTTTGGATGGGTGCACATTCACAGATGTCTTCCTGTGCAATTTTGAAGGTAGTCGGCTTGGTAGGAAGTTTATGTATTCGTGTTAGCTAAGCTAGAAGGAATGCCCATATTTGGGCATTTTCAGTTTCAGCAGTGGCTTTGGGAAAAAGTTGAGTGCTAAGGTGCTTGGTTACTTACCGGAAAGCCACCAAATTATAGGTTCATGTACTTCCACAGGATGTTTCACTTGTGCTGTAGCAAGCCTTTTCAACACACACTCTGCAGAAAAACAAGGATTATTTTATCTGAGCTCAACTGATTTGGATAGGGGGTAATATCCTAGCCCCATTGCTTCTTTCAACACATAGTTCTCTATGTGTCTGAATAGTGTAAGGATGTTTGTCCTAAAAATAAGACACTGTGAATGGCCACTCATCTGTCTGCAGATGATTTGGTTCTGCTAGACTTAACTCTCATACGTTTACAAAGCTATCTTATGTGGGTGAGAGTTATTTGAAAAGCATTTTTCTACCTAATAATACAGGTAAAGCAAAAATGCTTGTTCAGTCTAAGACTCAGAGGAAAGGTAAATGAAACTTGTATTTAAAGAAAGTGATAAGAATTGTCTTATTTCGGGGTTGTGATTTCACAGAGCAATAAAGATTTAGACAAGAGGCTGCAGAGGAATATGTCCGCAGTGTCACAGGGGAATGGCTTGGGCCCCTTTTTTGTGAGAACAGGGAGATCAGTTGCATCTTAGAAAACCCTTTATAAAGCCCGAATTCCCTCCATTATGTTGTATGGAGTGCATGTTCTTTCATTAAAGAAGTGGAGTTCTTTAGTAATATTGAAGGTGGTTAGGTAGATAGTATGTATTGAGGCACCGAGATTGGACGTAGGTATGACTGGGTTCTTTGGTGAGGTGTTGGGTGCCTTATTACGGGATGGGTTTTGCTATTGTCTTCTACTGTAAATACTCAGGGAGATGCCGTTTATTCTGAAAGGTAGCGAGAGCTACACATTATGTAGAAATTGAAATTAAATATCATTCAAGCCTAAAAACTTTCAATAGATCATGGCAATCTTTGGAAAGAGTCAGTGATGTATAAAGCAGCTTATTAAAAACTGTAATATATCTTTTAACTTTAACTTGTTTCACTGTCAGAGGATCACAAGGCTTGGACCAATAGTTTCAACAATTTCTTAACCTCAGACATTAAAATATCCATGGCTGCTGGAACTATGCAATTCTCTGGTTATGGCATTCTCTGCTTAATTATGGATTTGTCTCACTTACCACATAATCCACCTAACTGCTGAATAATTTCCATGTTTCAACCCAAAAAATCTTTTTAGCTCAAATGGTTCAAAAGTTACTAAATAAAGCTGCACATGGTGCTATGCAGTGGAAATCGTTTGCAAAGGCTTACTTCCCACCTTTCAGTTTCTGATTACTGCATTCAGGTGTTAAACTGGAACTAATTAGGCAGAACTTTTTGCACAGTGTTAATGTGTGTTAAAATGATAAAATAGCAAAACAACTGTCACAGAATATGCCGCATTATTCTGAATAAATTGTCTTTTCTTGATCCATAGTTTAGCCAACTGTGCTACAGAATGTAGTCCTCCAAAGTCACATAACTCTAGTGACCCTGAAAATATCCTGTTCTGATAATGCAGTAAAGAGTATATTTTTTTATAAGCATTTGCAAAAGGAAACCTTGCTATGATACTGAATCTAACCAGTTGGGAAAATGCCCTCCGAGTTTGTGTTTAGGCTTTACATGATGTACCTCATGCAGTTTTCATCTGTCCAATTGGGTGCATGTCAGAGATTTCCATGACCTAAGTTCTTAAAGAGGCTCTCGGTTCTATAAATGTTTGTTTTAGGTGTATTCAAATTATATTTAAGGGATTTGTGCAGTTTATTTTATTTTTAACATTTTAATAGCTTTCTTCTAAAAGTTATAATTTAAATATGAAGTAAATTGATAGGGGTCAATAGATATCACCACTTGAGTGATAGACTACAACCAATCACAGTGTGTGCCCATAACCAGTCAAGGAGATTACTCTCTTGAGAAAAATGAAAGGGGGACTTTTGGGAGCCCAACACCTAAAGCTAGCAGATCCTAAGACTTATGCTGCATATTGCAAAATTGGCACCACGGCGGGCTCTGGTGGTCAGAGATTGAGTTGTGCGCATCAAAAAGAGTGAATTGAAAAGAGTCAGTTAAACGACAACGAACGGCTGGTGCTACTCTCTGCTGAGGACTTTTTCTCCTTTGCCAGAAGGTACCCTTCATTATGAAATTGTATTATCATTTATGCACTATGCCTCCACAGATTTCAGTGGGGCCCCCTTCTTAAGCTCCCTTAGTAGGAATGTAACATGCTTGGTATGTTATCCCTGCCACAGTAATGTTACTGTCTGAACAGGAATGTCATGAGGGTATGCCATGTCAGCTGACCCACGTCCTCCCACCTGTGGGTCTTAGATAGTGTATAGCACCTCAGAGCAGACCTCAAGGTGCTCGGGCACTCTCAGCCAGGGGCAGAGACAATGAAGAATACATTTTGTTCTCTATGAACTTGGAAGCAGGTATTTTACAGTGGAACCTGCTTACCATCTACCCTCTTTGACGAATAATTTATCCAATTAGCACCCAATGTGGACAGAAGCTGGCTTTGAGGAGCAGCCACCTGAGAAGAAGAAAGGGAGACCTAGGGCAGTGAAGGGATCCATTCACTGTGGCTCTTGACATGTGGCACTGTGAGCTAAAGACGTACAGCTCGCTGCTATAACAGGACCATCTGTGCTGAGATGTTTCCAGTCTCAGCAATGAACTCTTCAGAGATGCGTCACAGTCATTGGGTGAAAGAGTTAGCCTTTTCCGTCACCACAGAGATATATCAAGCCCACAGAAGAAAGGTTATTGTCTCGGGATGCGAAGGGAGTATAGCTAGAAGCCTCTAAAATAAATATAATTATGATAAGTCTCCGGACTAGAAGTGATTAAAGAGACAAAACTCTCAAATATCCGAGCTAGAACACATTTTTAGAATACCGATTTGTTGTGGTGCAGATCTAAACAGGCTCCAAGTACAAAGATGTTGCCTGACAGATATAATCTTTTATTGGGCACTCAATTAAATAAGATGTCTCTGATTAAACTGTGTTAATATATCTCTACAGTAAGGGGCAATCTGTCCAAGTATGTAATCCATAATTAGAATAAGATATAAACAAGCTTCCTAGATATACAGCACGTTTTACGAATGAAGGAATCCTCTCCAATTGAATGTTACTCGGACAATAAAAATCACTAATTCATTCGCACAGACGTGTTAGTTGTCGTAGGAATTATATATATGTATCTCACCACCAGAGATGTCATTAGTCTGCGGATCAAGTGCCTAATTTTCCTTATTCCTTACTAGTATCTGTAGCACAGAGGAAGTCCCCAGGCCTGCATGAGTCGCATGAAAAAGACAGCACTTGTCGCAGTCTCTCCTGCCTTCTAGCTCCTGTATCTATAGAACTCTGGGAAGGCGGCTTTCCCTGAGTGGTGGGGAGGTATGGGAGGGGAGGGTTATCCTTCTTAATACAAAACTCAAACTGATGTTATCTGGAGGTAAACAGCTTTAGCGCGAGCCTAGTCATTATTTAGAGGGCTTAAAATGAAGTCTTCCGCCTAAGGAAGGATTTCCTATCAGCACAGATCAGAGAGATAAGGGCGGCCTGTGTGTGTGCGGACAGGGGGACGGGGACTGACTGGGAGTTAGTGGAGTACGGAGTGAGAATGGGAGGACAGTGACTGCTCATGGCGGACAGGGAAGCCTCTCCCAACATGCAAAGCTGTGGAAGGGAGCATTCCACAGAAATAATAGTATATGTAGGAAGTACAGTGTATATAAGATAGCTTGACATTCTGCCAACCAAACATTCTGTGTAATGCAGGGTAGTACCTGTCAGCTGCCGTGCTTTGCTACTTTGTCACGGTTATAAAGTGCTATACAGATGCACTTAGGCCTCATTAGAAGTGACCCGGAGGTGTAGTCGGTATTTATCGCATCCATAAAATCAACACCCCGAGGTTCGGGATCTATCGGGTGTGTTATAAATACCTCCCGTTCGGAGTTTTTCTCAATAATAGGGTACAGCATGCAGATTTTTGTGCTTACCACATTTAAACCGGCATGCCCTAGTAATTAGCCGGCGCCTTTCTCCTGCTAAATTCCAGCAGGTTTGAGCTGCCAAAATTTACCTTGGGGCGCAAACCTTATCACGCCCAGTCATTTCTGGGAGCGATAAACATCCCTGCGCAAACTGATGCATGGACTGAAATGTTCTGGGACATTCGTAATCATTCTCGGCAAAGGTTACTGAGGGAATGAATAGTACTGGGGCGGAACAATCGGGGAGATAGGGTGTGCTCTAGCAGGAGAGCTAGAACCCAGAGGAAGCAGACAGGGTGCCAGTGCTAGTGGAGGCTTCTGGCGGTAGAAATAACCGGGGTGGGGACTAAAACCCAGGAATGGGAAAGAAGGAGTAGCCAGGTAGAATTCAGGGCTCTGAGTATAGAACTGGGGAAGCGGGGGAGAGGGGGCTGAGGGTAGAAGGAATAATCATTAAGAGGGGAGAGGACTATGACAAAACCAGAACCCAGGTAAACACAAGGAATACCAGCTGAGGACTCTGGTAAAAGAACGCTGGCAAGCTGAACAAATATGAAGAGTGCTCAGGCAATTGAACTGGAACCTGGTGGCTGGTTGGAGGGTTAGAGTGGGTATAGAGGATGTATCCATGGATTCTAAATAGCTGCGAGCACAACTGCTGAGAGCAGATAGAAGAAAAGGGGGCTCTAAAAATAGAAAACGAACCCAGGGAAAATATGTTCGATATCCGGATAATATGGGTAAGTTCCGAGAATATATTTAGATCTTCTGCACAGCTAAGGAATAACCCAGGACATGTGCGAGCTCTGAAAGTAGAATATTTGATGTTGGTAGGATGCAAAACTGACAATAGAACTCTAACCTGTGGGTAGAAGGAATAGCCAGAGAGAAGGGTGGCACTATGGGAATAAAACAAAACCTTTGTGGACGTACTAGCAAGAACTAGCAAGAGAGCAGACTGTATATAAAACAAGAACCCATCGCAAGGGTAATGGAAGTCCAGCTCAAGGGAATGGCTCTGAACATATATTTCGCTGAACATATGCAATAGCTAAAGAGTTTGGATCAGGCTTTAGGATTAGACCTCAGGAACAAAAGAGGGGAATTTCAAAAGCAGAGCTAGGGGCCAGCATTAGGAATGACTAGGCAGAGGGGTAGGGAGTGTGAGAATCGGGCACTGGGAAGTTTGCCAAGAGAATTTAGGAAAAAACGTGGCAATGCGAGTAGCAAGAATAACCAGTTGGAGATGGCAGCACTAGGAATAGAGTCCTGGGATACTAAGGGTATTATCAGAGGTAAAAGGGATCTCTGAGAACAGAACTAGTGGGGAGTAGCAGGAGTATGCAGGGCGACAGCGATAAGCACAGATATTTGATTTGTGGTCTAAGGAGAACACACAGTTAGAGGTGGAGGTACATTAGAGTAATAGAATAGCTAACTCTAGGTCTCTTAGGAGTTTTGAGAGGTTTAGGGATGCAACAAGCCTTCCTGGAAAAGGGGGAAAGCAAACTATAGAATGAAGTGATGACATTTCTATTTGGGAAGTATGTTAGGGACATGGAGAGATTGGGTAGCTGAGACCAGAACGTGACGGGCGAGCAGTGGGGAATGACGAGGAGGAACAGAGCTCTGAGAAAGGAATTATAGGGTATGGGTGAAACCAAGGAAGAGAAGGGGAGCTTTGAAAAAGAATCATGGGTGAGTCAACAAGACTGAGAATCTTGACGTCACATTACCACCTGGTGGAATATATCTGAATGGTAAATATTATTAAGACTGGCTTAAAAATGAGACTCTTGGCCAATAAACAATTCACATTACAAGAGGATAGAATCTTTTTTTGTTCCATTTAAAACAAATTATCTTTAAAGTTTACACAGACAAAAGTTAATCTCCAAAGAGGTTAACATTAATTTACAGGCAGGAATCAATATTTTGTAAAAATGTAGCATTTGATTGTAATGGCACAAACAGAAATCCAGGAGAGATGTGAAAACTTATGTCCTCTGGTTGATGATGCATAGCTGAATCAAATCTATAAAGTGCAAGATTAAGACTCATGAGATTGAAAATACCCTAGTACAGAAACTTATTTCTAATCTACAAGCATTTGGCATGTATTGTAACAATAAGGTATTTTTCCCCCATATTTGATTAAACAAATGCTAAAAAAAATAAGGATTTCCGTCTCTTGGTAAAATACATAACATTTAGTGCAATAATTAATTTGTGCTAGTTGTTTGAACAGATTCTCCCTCAGAAGTCTTCTGTCAACAGAATTGCTTACATCAATGCTATTCTTCTACCAATTTAAGATATTCTCTTGCAGCAATGATTTTCTTCTGTATGACAGGCTGAACTGGATCTCTTGAAATAAAGAATTAATTTCTTAAATTGTTTGCATAAAATCTACATTGAAGAATGTTTTGCCTAAGTGGATTTATCATAAGACATTTCTTTAATCAATCACTTGAAAAACTTACTTTACAATAAAGGAAGTCTTCTCTTGATTGGCTGAACAAAATCTCCTAAGGTTAAGAAATATTCTCTTAGTGTATTGAATAAACAGTTCTACAATTGTAGATACTCATAACCATGCATTTTCTAAATAGAATATAATCCCCAGCCATGAGCAATAAATTGGACAAAATCTCTTCGGATTGAAAACTCTTCTCTCCGTACATTGAGCTGCTTCTTTTAGTGTGTGTATGAAATGAGTCTTTTAATAGGTTTGAAATAATGCCCTACCATAAGGAAGTATTCATACAATACATTGATTTGAATATCATAGGACAGGCCATTCTTATTTCAATAGATTGAACTGAACCTCCTCCCATAAGGAATTCTCTAAATAGGATGTTAGCTACCATTGACCCAGCAGATCCAGCAAGCCACTGACTGTTAACAATGCCAGTTAGAAGAATGAATTGAAAATGCTGCCTTCACTCAAATCTCTTAACTTTCTAACTTCATGGAATGAACAACCTACTCTTTGCCAAAAGGACTCCAGCCCAGGCAATGGCTCTGAGTCTGCTCCTATTCTCCTCAGATAACCTTAAAACAAATGTAGGCAGAAATGTAAAAGCTCCACTACTGCTAATGGATCTTTCTGCCACCTGTGACACAGCACACCACAGAACCCTACAACATAGGCTAGTGGAACTTAGCATCCGTGAAAGCATTCATGCTGGATCTTCTACCTATAGTATACTGTAGATCTAGCACTATCTTGCTGCCCCAACTATGTCAGCTTCTTATAACACCAACTCGGGTTACGTTAGGTCGCAATCATCTTATTATTTCTTTTTCCCCACTACCTCACCCTGCCACTGGACCTGATCCGGAATTTATGCCTAACTTGCCTCACTTGTGAAAATTGTAAAACCTAAAGCACTTTGGGGCATATTATCAAGCCAGGCGATAAAATTATCGCCGCTTTAGCGGCAGAAAACTGCAGCTAAAACGCCAAAAATGGGCTTGATAATATGCTCTATGGAATTCCAATTGAAGCCCATGTTAGATGTGAAGGACATCTAACATGGGTTTCAATTGGAATTCCATAGAGCATATTATCAAGCCCATTATCGCCGTTTTAGCGGCAGTTTTCTGCCGCTAAAGCAGCAATCATTTTATATTTTATCGCCTGGCTTGAAAATATGCCCCTTAGACTGCTCAGCACTTGACCATTGCCTTTGAGCCATCTTCCAAAGGATTTGGAGTAACCATTTAAAAATGAGCTATTCCATACCTGAGAGCCTAAGCTGTGGAGAATGAAAAGACTACCAAGACTACTATAACCACCCAGCCCCAAGAACTACACCCGCATATGGCGGCATCAACTGAAGTTAGAAATCAGATAGTGACCATGCACATCCTGCCTTTCCTTGGTCCCTAAAATTAACCAGTTCACAAGAAGCACTTTTTACACCTGGAATTTTTTTTTATGCATATTCCCTCCCAAGATTTCCCACAGAAGCTTCAGACCACCATTTCCTGAGTCAAATCTCTTCTAGAATATCAAATGGTCTCTGTCTTGGGACCCTCGTTGGTACTACTTCAAAATCACAGCACTCTTCATTGTCCACAGGACCATGCATCATTCAAGTAAAGCTCCAAAGATTAACAAACAAAAGAGCTCTCAGCTCCATTATGGTTTGTCCTCTGATCAACACAGCTACGCAAGACAAAATACATCAGTATAACTGAATTCTTTGTAAAAAACAGTAAACATTTTTGAATTACCTCCTGGCATTGACAAGAAGTATCTGAGATCACTGGAAAATAACATAGGAGGTAAAGATCTAGTTCTTGCTTACCAAACTATTCAAGATCATACCAACCGATAAACAAAGTCAGTCTTGTACATGAACATGATATGCCTCAGGACTAGTCAGACACATCTTGGAACTGGAACCTACTCCACCCACAAGGAGGGTAGGCACAATCACATTTGCAACTATTTCACACTCTACTTTATTCTCTTTAGGAATAAGTGAAGGTACATGATCGAAGCAACAGGACACAAGAAGAGTAAGTTGAAGGGAGAGATTCCGGCGCGCTGTGAGACTCCTATATCAGAATCCTTCTGCTTCTTTGTTGGTAAACGGAGAACTGTCCATGCCATTTAACATTTCGCGTGGTACACGTCAGGGCTGCCCTCTTTCCCCCCTCCTATTTGATTTAAATATCGAGCCTTTCGCTCAACGGTTGAGAGATGAGCGTAGTATTAAGCCCTTCATTTATGGGGGGTGGGGAAGGAAGGTAGCCCTTTACGCAGATGATATTCTCGTATTTTCCTCAGACCTATATACGGCTTTCCCTTCGGTGATTGATTTGGCTCTTGATTTTGGTAAAATATCAGGTTATGAGATCAATGCCTCTAAGACGGACATCATGGTTTGGAATGATCCTGAGCCTGTGGCAGGGGCTCAGTTGAGCTCTAGTCTGCAGTATTTAGGCCTTAATATTGTTAAGGATATAAATGAAATTGCATTATTGAACTTTTCTAATGTTGCTAAAGAATGTCGAAGACTTATGAGATCTTGGTCTTCACTTTCTCTTTCAATTTTGGGCAGAGTAAACTTAATAAAAATGTCTATTTTGCCAAAAATATCTTTTTTGTTTAATACCATTCCCTTATTCTTTGAACCCTCTTGGATAAATAAACTCCAGAGTGACATTAGTTCTTTCATTTGGAATGACCATACATCCAGGATTTCCTGGAAAAAACTTAGGCGGCGTAGAGAGAAGGGGGGTTTAGCGGCGCCTGATTTAAAATTATATGCATGGGCATTTCAACTCTCTCATATCAGGATGCTGCTAAAAATGCCTACAAATTCTGGAATTGGATGTATGTTTGCAGCACTATTTAGTGGAGAGGGTGTGACCCAACAGGGTTTTTTGTTTAAATTTGGGGACCCAAATTTTAAAAAAAAAGTGAAATTGAAGGTGTTGCGAGACATGGCAAGAACATGGGGCAAACTTGGGTGTTCTTTAAAGATTGGCTATTTTACAAGTAGGTCACCTCTGTGGAACTCACCGGGCAGCCCTGATTGGCTTTTGGATAGTCTCTCAATACCATTGAGAGAGGCAGGTTTGGAGTTCTGGGGGGACTTATTTGTTGAAGGCAGTTTGCTTCCATGGGAGGCTCTCCTATCTAAAATAGGGCCGGGATTCTCTAGGTTTTAGTTCCTTCAGATTGCAAGTTGGGCACACTCACAGATTTCTGCCAGGGGTAGATGGGTGTTAGGAGGAGACAGTAATCTAGTTACGCAGCTACTGGATAAACCACCAGCTAGAAAGGAGGTCTCACTATGGTATGAATTAATACTAGAAGAGATGGATGGCGAATTTCAACTGCCAGAGTTGTTGTGGGCTTCCACCATCACTAACCAGAATATTGAGAATTTGTGGTTTACATCTTTTAAGATCATGTGGGACACAGTGAAACCTGCTTGGCTTCGAAGAAACCATCTTTTTATCCTACATAGGGCCTACTATTCGCCACAGAAACTTTCAAAATTTCAAAGGATTCGTTAGTGGCATGCCCCAAATGCGGATTGCTAGCTGCCTCAGATATGCACATGTTCTTGGAGTGTTCCCTTTTGTCCCCTTATTGGAATGCGATAAGTCTATCACTCTCAACTGCTTTGGGCTTTGAGGTCCTGATAACCTCTCCCCTTGTAATCTTTGGAGTTTCACTTGAGGTCCGGGGTCCGGCGAAAAATCTTCTCTTCTACTGCATATTGTTGGCAAGAAGAGAAATTTGTAGAAAATGGAAAGATCCGACTCCACCTACCTTGCTGGACTGGCGCACCTCAGTTTTACAAATCTCTAAAGTTGATTTAATAAGGGATGGTAACCGCAATAAGAGAAGCTTTTGGCTTCTGCTAAATTGGATATAGGTTGGTGGGGTTTTTTTTTTCCCCCACGGTCCAATGATTAAGCTGCTTGGGGAACTTTATGTGCTGTATATCCATCAGGGCGTTCTCGATAAGTGCAATGGGTATTTGATTACAGCAATATACCCCTTCTCTCTTGTCCTATTGGCTGTCTTGGGGAGCTGCTATGGAAATAATGAGACAATACTGAGACGTGACACCTATAAACAGGTTGACGACTCTACCAGTTTCCCTGTGAGTATGTCTCTTCCTTCGTGCGCCTCCATATGGCAACCAAGGGCGAGAAATGAGGACAAAAAAAACAAAGAAGAGTAAATTGCTGCTCATCACCCATGACCCCAAAACACTGTCCACGTAGTCTACAAGCAGAACCCACAGTTTTCCATCCACACAATGATGTATGTAGCGCACTAATTCTCGACTTCTCTATTCCATTACACACCTAAATGCTGCGCAGAGGTAGAAGGGATCTCTGAGAACAGAACTAGTGAGGAGTAGCAGGAGTATGCAGGGCGGGAGGGATAAGCACGGATATTTGATTTGGGGTCTAAGGAGAACACACAGTTAGAGGTGGAGGTAAATTAGAGTAATAAAATAGCTAACTCTAGGTCTCTGAGGAGTTTTCGGAGGTTTAGGGATGCAACCAGCCTTTCTGGAAAAGGGGGGAAGCAAACTATAGAATGAAGTGAGGAAATCACTATGTGGGAGCAACTGAAGTATGTTAGGGACATGGAAAGATTAGTAGGCTGAGACCAGAACGTAACGGGTGAGCAGTGGGGAATGAAGAGGAGGAACAGAGCTCTGAGAAAGGAATTATAGGGTAATTGAGTGTTACCAAGGAAGAGAAGGAGAGCTTTGAAAATGACTCATGAGTAAGTCAACAAGACTGAGAATCTTGACGTCACATTACCACCTGGTGGAATATATCGGAATGATAATTATTATTAAGACTGGTTAAAAAATGAGGCTCTTGGCCAATAAACAATTCAATTGCAGGCGCAAAACACTCGCAAAATACCACCCATTGGGAATTGCTAACAGTGTGTTACACACTATTGTACATCCAAAATAGCGCATCGCAATTGGGAGGCGCAAAGAACTCGCAATTTGCGAGGCGCTATTTTGGCCGTCCTACATCTGGCCCATGAGCTTCTGTATTGCCGCAAAGCCTGCAATTGCATGTGAACCTGAATATGGCCAAGAGGGATGTAAGACTTTAATAGGTAAATTAAATAAATACAGAGTACTTTTCTGTGGTATGTAGGGAAAACAGTGCTAGTAAAGAGCTATCTGGAGACACATCGCCTGTAGTGTCAAATTCACCCATTTCTTGAGGTTAAGGTCCCTTGTGCCACCAATAAATAATGTTAAATTAACTTGGTTTCTTTTGCATACTGTATTTGAATTGACTGCACATCCTATTAAAGATTCATATGGTTGAAAATGATAAGTCAATTGAGCAGAATTGTAGATGTGATTGTCACATATTCGACTCTGGTGTGGACAAAAGGAGCAACATTTTTTTCTGATATGGAGAGTCAAGGAACCTTCCTTCGCATTACAAACTGTAAGATATGCTTAACCAAGGTTGCTTTTGATAATTGTGCAGGCTAGAAACCAAATTCCAAATGTAGCATAGAATGAGCTACTCCCTTAATAAGTTTAAATAGGTTTAGAATTATACCTGCCAATGCTTAATCTAAAAATGTTTATTTTTCCCCAGGAGAATAACTATACAATAACTGAGTACAGTGATAAATATATAACTGACAGCAATAATTAAAGCAATTAAAGAGGAAATGGAAAGAGCTACTAATTTAGCACTGTCTTTAGACTTTCAACTTGCTTGATAGAATTTATATCTGCCTAATTGGTCAGTCCAGACCCCAAGATAATTAAAACTGGGTACAGTCAATTTAAATACCCTTTGTCCCCATTGAAAGATTGGTCTCTTATTCCCAAAAGTTGATTTTAGCATTTGAGTGATTGAGTAATAAATTGCTAACGAAGAATGAGAAGCCAAAGAATCAATGGAACATTAGAGCCTAAAGGACATCTGGTCCAACAGAACTGTGTTATCCATGTAAAGAAGCAGCTGCAAGTGATGACCCCCCAAGTTTTGAGGGAAATCCCTGACAGTTCACTAATGAGATGTCCATATCTGCCATGTAGAGATTATCAAAAGGAATGCCAGCGCGTAACCATTTTTCAGACCTCTGTTTGTAATCGGTGTATTCGTAACAAGCTGTACCCCTGACTTTCACCAGTGTTTATATATATATATATATATATTCACTGAAAAAACCATAGGTTTCAGGCCTGATATAGTTAGAAATTAGCATTTAAAAAACCTTAGAAATTCACTGAAAAAACAATAGGTTTTAGGGGTGTTATAGTTAGCTGGACATTTCACTCGAACAAAACCATTGAAATTCCTCCGATATAGTTAGTTGTACTAACTACATCTTGCGCGCCCGTAATCCACTGCTGATGATGTCACATATTACATCATTCATGACAGGGTCAGTGACATTACTGATGACATCTCAAATGACATCACTGATGACATCACTGATGACATCATCCAGAGAATGTGGATTGGTTCGTTATTTAAATATGTATTACATATATAGCAATTTGCATTGAAGAATGAGTGGATATATAAATATAAATATCTGGATAGAGGATTTAGTAGCAGTGTGATTGACTGTTTACTTGACTAATTTATAGTGCCTCACTAAATATATTGGATAGTGACTAAACTGTGTGAATATCTGTATCACTTTGTCAGTTGTTGTGTAAACTGCTGCACTAGTTGGTTACTAGCTATGTGAAAGTCTATATTATTTATTGATTAGTTAACTGACTATTTGTATGGGAGAGTGAATGTGTGTGTGGTTCGGTGGGGGGTGTGTTACTGCCCAAAGATGTGTGAATAGTTGATTCAGTAGGTATATGAAGTTAAAACTACATGGTATAACAGTTGTTTGGCTGAGTGAATATCTTTATGGGTGTGGCGATGAGCAAATATATGTCTCAATGGTACATGTCCAACAAACTAGAAAAATAAAAGCCCGTGTATGTGTCAGTTGTTGTATATAAATAAGTGTACATAAGACACAGTGATTGTATGAGTGACTGTATGGATAACTGTATAGTTGTAATAGTGATATTTAAACACACTAAGTATGAGCTATTATCTATATGAATAGATGAAGTGGTGTTTTTATAAGTGTATAGCTAAGTAAAAGTAAGTATGATCCATTGTTTGCATAAGTGAGTAGGATGATTTCATAAGTGATTAGGATGTGTGCTGGCGTGTAATGTCGATATAGGTGTATAAGTATATTTGATAGTGTTCTATTGATCATTGACAGCATGTATGAGTGAATCTATAGGTAAGTGATTAGATGTGTGTATAGATCTAGGAATCACGGAGTGGGTGTTTAGAAACTTGTATTGGTGTGTCAATGGTTTTAAATCTGGCACTCTCTATTTTACAGTGAGTGATGAAAGGTTATACTAGTGTATGATGAGGTGTATCTGATTGTCACGTGGATGATGTCATCAGCGATGTCATTTGAGATGTCATAAGTGATGTCACTGACCATGTCATGAATGATGTAATATGTGACATCATCAGCAGTGGATTGCGGGCGCGCAAGATGTAGTTAGTACAACTAACTATATCGGAGGAATTTCAATGGTTTTGTTCTAGTGAAATGTCCAGCTAACTATAACACCCCTAAAACCTATTGATTTTTCAGTGAATTTCTAAGGTTTTTTAAATGTAAATTCCTAACTATATCAGGCCGGAAACCTATGGTTTTTTCAGTGAATTTCAAAGGTTTTTTAAATGCTAATTCCTAACTATATCAGGCCTGAAACCTATGTTTTTTTCAGTGAATTTCAAAGGTTTTGTAAATGACAATTTTTAATGTATTAATTGTTATACTGATTTTTTTTATACTGATTTACTACATTGTTTAAACTGTTTATTTTTAGATAGTTTATTTTTTTAATTACATTATACATTACAATACAAAATATACTTTCTCAGAATTAATTATTTTAGTTTAAATACTTTGCAAATAGGCAATAGACTTTTAAGTACAGTAGTTAAAGTTGTTGCAATGGGCAACACAATTTCAAACACAAAGCAACATTGAGCTCAATGTGAATTTCTAGTCAAATGCAATTAGTTACTTTATGGATTACTTTTCTAACCACATGACTGGATGCTAGATTCAGTCCTTGGACATCTCCTGTAAACAGTTGAGTAAAAGCGTTTTGGTTACAGTAGTGATTTTTAAGGATTATTATTGTATTTTAAAAGTTGACACTTGGAAATTTTTTCACATAGAATCACCAATGTTATCCTACGGCAGAAAATTCACTTAGCAGGTAAGTACTGGTATCGTTACTTTTTCTTACTCAGTGGTGGATCCTGGATCCAGCACAGGTAAATCTCCTGTAAACAGTTGAAAGAATGTGTTTAAGTCATACAGACGATTTTTTAGGAATATTTTTAGTTTGTGAAAATAGACACTTAAAAACTTTTCTACTTAAAATCACACAATGGATTCCTATGGAAGGAAATACAAGTTACTGTTAAGTACGCTTAAAATAACTTTTCAGCGTCAGTGCTGGTCTAAAAGATGCAGCACTGGGTTCTCTCCTGATAACAGGTGAGTACATCGGAATTCGTAGTCTGGCTGATTTTAGAGGAATATTTGTACGTTTCAAAAATGGACACTTGGAAACTTTTCTGCTGAAAACCACACAATGGATTTCTATGGAAGGAAATACAAGTTACTGGTAAGTACGCTTAGAATTACTTTTCAGGGTCAGTACTGGTCTAAAAGATGCAGCCCTGGATTCTCTCCTGATAACAGGTGAGTAAATCGGAATTCGTGGTTCGGCTGATTTTAGAGGAATATTTGTACAATGGTAAAGGAAGGGGGCGGGGCCTGAGGTGACGTGTGCAAACACGCCCTGTGATGCGTTTTAAGTTGGGTAATTAATTCCTCTTCAATCCTGCGGTCCCCTGGGGGCCAACTAGCCCTCCAGGTACCTCCAGTATGCATCAGGGAGCTGCTTTGCAGAGAGGTGTTCAGAGGCGACGCCCCTTTTTACAACACTCTGCAACGCAGCCCCGTGGCGCTTCCTGGAGGTACCTGGTGGGCTAGTTGGCCCCTAGGGGACCTCTGGATTGAAGAGGAATTAATTCCCCAACTTAAAACGCGCCACAGGGCGTGTTTGCACAGTATCACCTCAGGCCCTGCCCCCTATCTTCACCACTGTGCAAATGCGCCCCATGGCGCATTTTAGTTGGGGGATTAAGTCCCCTTGAATCCTGAGGTCCCCTAGCGGCCAACTAGGCCACCAGGTACCTCCAGTAAGTGCCACGGAGCTGCATTGCAGGGAGGTGTAAAAAGGGGCGTGGCCTCATTTCACCTCTCTGCAACGCAGCCCCCTTGCGCATACTGGAGGTTCCTGGTGGGCTAGTTGGCCCCCAGGGACCCCCAGTATTCAAGGGGAATTAGTTCTCCCTCTGCAAACGCGCCAGGGGGCGCGTTTGCAGAGTGGTGTAAGGAGGGGGCGTGGCCTCTGGCCCGAACTCGTTTTTTTTTCTCCTTCCTTTTCTTTAGAAGGGGGCTTCTTTTTCTATTTTTTTGGCCCTGGGGACCCCATCCCCCAGGGCCAGACCCCAATTTATATATTTGAAAAAAAAAATCGGGTAGGGGGCCGCGTGGCCCCCCTCCCGAGGCCATAATTTGCCCCGGGGACCCCATCCCCCGGGGCATGGGCCTTTTTAAAAAAAAAAAAAAAATTATGGAGGGGGGCTGCGTAGCCCCCCTCCTCTGGCCACTGTAAGGCCCCGGGGACCCCATTCCCCGGGGCCGGCCATTGATTTTTTTTTATTATTATTTTTTTAATTTAATGGGGAGGGGGGCCGCGTGGCCCCCCTCCCGGGCCACTTCTGGCCCCGGGGACCCCATCCCCCGGGGCCTGGCCTCTCGTTGGAGACCGTGGGGGGTCCCCATTCCCCCCACGGTGCCAGCCGGCTCCCTGCGGGAGCCGGCATTGCTTTTCCACATGTGGAAAAGCAATCTGCTTTGCTTCATTGAAGCGAGAGCAGGTTTCCCTGCTCTCGCTTCAATGAAGCAAAGCAGTTTGCAATGGCAGGGTGGGAGCCGCGAGGCTCCCGCCCTGCCATTGCAAACAGCAGTGTCCTGGGGGTGGGCACCCCGGGACACTGCAGGAGCCGGCCCTGGGGGGTGACGGTCCCCAGGGCCAATACAAGGCTCCAGGAGGGGGGCCGCATGGCCCCCCTGCAACATGTACAAGTTGCCCCGGGGGGTGGCGGTCCCCGGGGCTGGGGGGGCTTGAGAGCCCCCGCACCTATGATAACGAAGCCCCGGGGATGGCGATCCCTGGGGCTGCGGGGGGGCCGTGAGCCCCCCGCATATACAATCTTGGAGCCCCAGGGGTGGCGGTCCCCGGGGCAGTGTGGGGGGGATTGGGACCCCCAGACTTTTTTTTTTATTTATGCCCCCGGGATTTGGCCCCCGGGGGCAAATTAGAATATTCAATGCGGGAGCCCGCACTGAATGGTTTTTTTTTGGGGCCGAAATTCGCGCTGGGTGCGCGGATCTCGCCGATTTTTTAAAAAAAATTATCTTTTTTTGGCCCTGGGGGTCCTTGTGGGACCCCCTGAGCAGGCCTAGGGGGTCAGGGTGTTTCTACCCTGCCCCCTTGTCGCGTTTTTCGCGTTTGTTTTTTAGGTTTCTTTACTGCCAACACTTCCTGATCTGGAGTGTTGACAGCCAATTAGAATACAGCTCGTGCACGGCAGGGTGCGCGCTGGGTGCGGGGAGGGTGCGCGGATCCTCCGAGGCCATAGATATATCTATCTTTTTAACTAATTTTCTCAGGAACTACTGAACGGATTTACACCATTTAAGCAAAAGGCACGAGTCTGAACTGAGGACTACCTCTTTGCCAAATTTGGTGTAATTCCGTTCAGCAGTTCGGGCTGTAGCTGCGTCAACAAGTCCTATGGGAAAATGCATGGGGAAAATGCGTTTTGGGACCCCCCTTTTTTCTCGGCCCCCCGCTTGACGAATCACCGTGAAATTCTCAGGATAGGAGCAGACCGGAGCTGGCCAAAAGTTTGGAAAATTTCGCGAAGATTCGTCAATCGGCGCCAAGGTTATTCCAAATAGAATGTTGCAGATTTCCTATGGAAAATAGGTCCTAACTATATCTACCTACTGGCGACCGCCAGTAGGTAATATATATACATATATATATATACATTTAAAAAACCTTGCAAATTCACTTAAAAACCATAGGTTTCACACATGTTATAGTTAGGTGGACATTTCACTCGTAAAAAACCATTGAAATTCCCCCGTTATAGTTAGTTGAGATAACTATAACTCACGCGCCCACAATCCTCTGCTCATGACGTCACATATTACATCACTCATGACATGGTCAGTGGCATCACTCATGACATCACTGATGACATCATCCTTGTGATAGAGTGGCGGTCGCGCGAGTTATAGTTATCTCAACTAACTATAACGGGGGAATTTCATTGGTTTTTTACGAGTGAAATGTCCACCTAACTATAACATGTGTGAAACCTATGGTTTTTTAAGTGAATTTGCAAGGTTTTTTAAATGCTAATTCCTAACTATAACGTGTGTGAAACCTATGGTTTTTTCAGTGAATTTGTACGTTTTTTTAAATGCTAAGTTATGTATTTATTATTATATTTTTTTATATATTTATTTTACAATAAACTACGTATTTAAAAAAATGTTATTTTTTTTAATGGTTTATCACAGTGCGCGTACGGTGCGCGCACACCGCGATTAAAAAAAAAAAATGTAAATGTTTTTTTCTGCCTTTGGGGCCCTTCAGGGACTCCCTGACAAAGGCTAGGGGGTCAGGAACTCTCTACCCTGCCCCCTTTTCACGTTCGCCACCTTCCTTTTTCACTCTCGCACTCAAAACAAACAAAATGGCGGCCGACACTTCCTGATTTCGACCGATTCGAACGTTGACTGACATGTAACCACCAATCAGAATTACGCTCGCGCACGTTAGGGTGCGCGCACGGTGTGCGGCTATAGATATTTATGTACTTTAACTGCAATTTTCTCAGGAACTACTGAACAGATTGACTCCATATATGCAAAAGGCACATCCCTGACCTGAGGTCTACCTCTTTGCCAAATTTCAAGTAATTCTGTTCAGCTGTTCGGGCTGTACCTTCGACTAAAGGTCCTATGGGAAAATGCATGGGGAAAACGCGTTTTGGGACCCCCCCTTTTTTCTCGGCCCCCGCTTGACAAATCCCCCCGAGACTTTCAGGGTAGGAGCTGAGCGGAGCGCGCCATTAGTTTTGAAAATTTCGCGAGGATTCGCCAACCGGCTCCAAAGTTATTCAAAATAGAATTTTGAGATTTCCAATGGAAACACGGTCCTAACTATAACTATCTACTGGCGACCGCCAGTAGATCATATATATATATATATATATATATATATATATACATATACATATACATATACATACATATAATTATATGGAGAATGGCAATAGCTTTACAAAAATTAGGGGGAGGAGTCCCAACTTGATAGTCTGCGCAAAAGCCAATTTCTATTAACTGTATTTTATTTATAAAGTTTTATGTAGCGCTTTACAGATGATTGGTAGTGAAAAACATGAAAGCAAACAACAACATAACCAAGAGAGGTACAGATTGAAATTTCACAAATTGAGGATAGTTACTTCCATAGGGCAAGCCAACAAAACAATAGACATGGTCCTGCAATCAAGCAATAATAAAGGGTGTAGATCATGAGTAAAACTGTGTGACCTAAAGCAGAAATTCGTTCATAAGTAGTATTTTGACTTCTTTATTGAAAGATGCTGCTGAGGGGATGAGTCTGATATCATGTGGTAGGGAGTTCCAAATTCTCGGGGCAATACCCGAAAAGGCTCTCTTGCAGGATTTCTTTTTATGGAATTTCGGTGGCTCAAAACCAAATATAAAATGTCTAAAACAGGCTTAAGTTGGTGTTTGTTAAAAGCTTTATGTATTAGTGTGACTAGAAAAACAGCTTTGCCACTGGTCTTCATTGATCCCTTTCTAGTAAAATGGCAATAAATGTGTTCTTTTTACCTAGACTAACAGCTCTGGCATCTAGCAAGTCACGCATCCAGTAAGAGTAAAGCTGAGAGAGATTTGCCTTTTTAAATATTAGCTGCAGGATAGAGCCCTGTGAAGGGTTCTGGAGAATTTGAGTTCCCCTTATTGAATTATAAAGCACTATCAAAAAAGGGGTCCATTGGTCCGGATCTGTTTCAATGGTAGACATTCCCATTACTCTCTGACCTGGTGCCAAAGATGCCCAAGAGTGCTAATTTTATTTCTACAGTGGTTACATCCAAACATTGAGATTAATTAGTGGCTATAACTGGAGAATTAAATAGACATTTCCATTACTCTCTGACCTGGTGCCAAGGATGCCCAAGAGTGCTAATTGTTTTTCTACAGTGGTTACATCCAAACATTGAGATCAATTAGTAGCTATAACTAGATTTTTTTTTTATTTTACTGTACGGTTGGCGTAGGAGAACAAAAGTCTGTTTGGCATGCAAGTAATTAACTTGGCTTGTCCAGGCCGAAACCAACACACACCACTAGACTCAATAAGAGTAGTGAGAGATCAAGACCATTTACTAGTTTTCTGTGATAATTTGTGCCAGTGATCATAAATAAGTCCACCAGCTTAAAAATGAATCCAACATTTTTTCACATTCCAGATGCTTTGCTTATATGTTTGCCTCAACTGCCTAATTTCTAAGATCTACTTGTCAGTAAATGAACTGTAATTCCTTTGATAAAAAACGGACAGGATATCACAGGAGTCCTCTTCCACGCCACAAAATCAATGTGCTAGAATATATACAGACCGTGAAACTGTACAGTGAACAATGTATGTCCAGAGAGACTGAGTAATCTCCAACTATCACTGATGCATTCCCAATTTATTGTATACGTTTTTTTTCAAAATGTTCATTTGGAATCTCCTAGAATAAAGCTATGAGTTCTTAATTACATGGAATTACACCCTGCAGACAGGATGTAATCTCTGACATTAGAAGATTCATCTCCCTGTCAAAGAGAGAGAGACGATTTGCCCACATGATCAAAAGTGTTGAAGGATGCAGGTTACCATGGATTAGTTTGAACAGACTCTGCTACAGTAAAAGGTGTTTCCGAAGCACAAAACTGGAAGTTCTACTCTCTTTCAACACATAGAGTGTGGTCAAGAGATTACGTTGTCTTCTGTGGAACTAGATCTGGAGTCTAATCCTGTTTTCTCCCTTTGCCTACTCCACGTGATCCTGGGCAAGACATTTTATCTTGTTGGGTCTCAGGTCACTCAACTGCCAAAATGGTGACTGCATAGAAATTGGATGGAGCCTGGAATTAAACTCAATACTGAAAACAAGCACTGGAAAAGACGACCGTTCTGCTGTTATCTGCTGACCATTTGGCTTTACTAGTGCTTATTTTTTTTTGTAACGCCTTTTGTTTGACGACGTGTGACAGGCCAGCATCCCGGCAGCAGTGGTAGCAGCAGGGCTTTAAATGGGAGGAAAAAACTGGAGGGGTCTCTCAAAGGGCCTTGGCCAATGTAATTAAGGGCGTGGCTTTAAAACATGTAAGCTAAAAATTTGCGCTTAGTATAGTGTGGCACCCAACTTGTATTTTGCTGTTTCTATAATTGCATCCAGATATATGATATAACTAGTAACATCATACCTACAAGTCAGGACTATTGGCTTTGTCAATGGTTGTTAGTTGTATAAGATAAATAAGCAGCAACTATGGCTTGTATATAATATTGAAAAAGCTTCCACTAAAGCCCTGGTGACACCACAACAATGTTGCTGCTCCTGAGTTTCAAAAAGAGAAGGGAAATCCAGAGAGAAAATGACTCTTTAAAGGATTTCCCTTCCCCTACAAATCTCCCCTGGCATGACGTCATGCTGTAACTTCTCCACTAGTTAGAAGTGAGCACGAGTTCGAAGTGAGCACGCCCACAATGAAGTGCCTGCTGTCACTGCAGTGCGGAAAAAGACGGACTACCTGTGCCAGGGCACAAAACAGAGCCGATAGAGACCCGTTTCGAGGCCCCCATTAAAAAACTGCCGGCGCTCAGCCTCGGTGAGACCAGGCCCACTTAAAGTAATGGGTAGCAGTTTTGGGAGAGCTGCAGGGCCCTTGCCTGAGTAAAACAAATATTGTTTAAAAGCCAAATAATTTTTTGTTTGTAAAAGCACACAATGCAACACAGATGTGTACACTGTGCAGGAGCATAATACCATCCCTCACAGTCACATGCGCCGATAGCAAAGGTTGGCTGTCCTGTGTCCCATGCTGGATGCTGTGGTAGGGGAGGAGGGGTGTGGGGATAAAATGTGAATTGTAATTGAATTTATATAGCCCTTACTACCCCTGACGAGGCGTCTAATCGCTTTTTAGCGAGTAGCACTCTGCTCCGAAACCCAAAAAGGATTAGTGGTGGGTTAGTTTAGGGAAATGTGTGTTCATTTGAGCGGTGGTCATGTGAGTCTATTGGTTGGATTGAATAGGATAATGGAAGGATATAAGAGAGGGACGAGTCTAGAAGGTGTTATTTGGGAGATTATAGTTGTAAGACTTCCCTGACGAGGCATCAAAGAGCTTTCTGGTGTGTAGCAAGCTGCTCTGGAACCCAGAGGATTAGTGGTGGGTTAGTATGACACTACTGTATGCCAATGGATGTAGAGGGTAGGCTAAAAATTGCGTATGTAAGTAAGAGTAGTATACATGTTTTTGTTAAATACAAAAGGCTAATGTCAGGCCAAGCAATTTAAATTCACATAACAAGCACGATTCATTTCCCTGTAAAAATACTTTCCATATGTGTGATTACAGAGCACAGAAGATTTTGAATAAGTGATTTATTAGTCTCAGCGTTCGGCCTCTGTGAAGACATTTAAACACAGAAGAAGCTACGGCAAGTTCTACCGCACCCGTTCCTCGCCCCCAAGTCAAACAGCACAAGGAAAACAAAAGCTCGCATCTGTTTGTTGAAAGCTCCCATCTCTTATCAGCCTAATCCAAAGGAGGCTGGATCTCCTTACCCTCTAAGGTGCTTGTCAAACACACTTAAAATACCTTCAGTTCCATTGGGGGAAACGCTATACAGAGGGGCGGATAGCCTTTCTCGAGTGGGACAGATGGGGCACTGCCTGGATTTGAAAGCACACAGGTGCTGGGATATGTGAACTGAATGCTCAGGAGGCAAGTACATGGAAAGGGTGTCACTGGGGAAGAAAGGTTGACTGGTGGAACTGTGAAAGAGCAGTCTTAAAAACACGTGATTTTACCTTATATGTTACGTTATTGTGTATTTGTAATGTACACGCCAGTGCTTTGTACAGATTTTAATATAGCCTTATAGCCTGCCGTAGCGGGACTTTAATAGCGGTATAGCCCTGCTATGAAGGGCTATAAGGCTATTAGAACATTCTGCCACTAGAGGGCAGAATGATCTAACAAATTAAACAAAGGCTTCTCGAAGCTCGAGGGGATTTAAATCCCCTCGAGCTTCGAGAAGCTATTGTAAAACATTAGAATGTTGCTCTGCGGGCCTTTACCGGCCGGTAGAAGCATGGAGCACTCCATTGTCTACAATGGAGCTCCCAACATTCCAATGTTCTAATATAGCATTATAGCCCGCCGTAACGGGCTATACCGGCTATTAAAGGCCCGCTGCAGCGTTAAAGGCCCGAGCCGAAGGCGAGGGACTTTAACAAAAGCAGCGGGACTTTAATAGCGGTATAGCCCTGCTACAAAGCGCTTTAAGGCTATTAGAACATTCTGCCACTAGAGGGCAGAATGTTCTAACAAATTAAACAAAGGGTTCTCGAAGCTCGAGGGGATTTAAATCCCCTCGAGCTTCGAGAAGCTATTGTAAAACATTGGAATGTTGCTCTGCGGGCCTTTACCGGCCGGTAGAAGCATGGAGCACTCCATTGTCTACAATGGAGCTCCCAACATTCCAATGTTCTAATCTGTATTATAATTTATCTGGCAGAAGTTCTTCACGTTGGCATTTGCTGTCTGAACCACATTTCATTTCGGTGAGTGGTTCTGAGGGTAGGTTATCCTGATGGAGGTGTCCAATGATGTGGGTTGGTACCTTGAAGTATTCCTATGTAACCTGAATGAATGTATATTGTGTAGTGGGTTGTCTCAGCGTGGTGGTTCACAGGGTTGTTTGCATTTGGCGGTTCTGTGACTAACCTAGGTCTGCTGTCGTTTGGATGACACAATTTTAGTTCTGATGGACCCATTGCAGGTGGCCACTGGCAAAATTGTGCTTTTCTAATAGTTATACGTGGCAAAAGCAAGTGACTATATGTGGTGGTTGTACTATGTGTTCTTGTACGGGACGTAAGGATCCTGGCGATGTGTTCTGGTCTAGTCACACTGACTAGTGTTCTGAGGGCCTTTTGCTTGATTGATCGATATTTCCAGGCTATTATTAGAAAGCCTGGTGTTACCTACTCTTATCCCGCCATATCCCTTTTCTACTGTCTCCATGTTTCCCTTCCTGTGTATGTTGTTTATCCTTGCTGGTGTGCTTGTTCATTGGGATCCTGAAGTCATTCTCCACCAGGAGTTTGCAGTTGGGTTCATGGAATGTTTTTCTGGAGCTCTTTCTGCGCTTTCGCTTTGAGAACTCTTCCTTTGGTGAAAACCTTTGCAGATTTTTCATGTGTGTGCTCTCCTGTCACTTATGCTATGTATGACCTCCTACTGCTTGATCCTCTGTATAGTTCTCCTATGTCTTCCCCTGTGTTTCGAGCACTCGCTGTTGGACTTTTCCTTTGTGTTGAGTCTGTGCTCTCTAGCTTGCTGCATCTCTTCTTGGTCTTTTTCGATATTCAGTTCTAGCTGCTCTTCTCCCAAGTTTGAACTCTCACTCTTTTCTTGCTCACTGTCAGAATTCTCTCTCTTCAGCTTTAGCTTGCATCCCTATTTAACACTCCCTTGAAATTGCTCATGGCTGACTTTCAGGCTTTCATTCTAAATCTCCATGGCCCCTGGGTGAGGGAGGGTACAGACGCCAAGCTGGCAACACCTCGCAGCCTGACTGAGCATGGCGGTATCAGATGTCCAAGTTTGGTTGCAGAGTGTCTGCCATCCACAGGGAATGACTGTGTTTCCCTTGCATCAAAGGTATCCGTGCAAAAAATAACTTTTCAGAGAACGCTAGAAATGTTGGTTGTCACTTGTGAACTCAGTCAGTGTAGCACCACTTTGACCACTCACACTAATTGTTATATATTTGTGGCTGCAAAGAAATAGTGTACATTGACAAGATAACTCCTGTGGCAGATGGCATAGGTTTCCAGTCCTGTGAATTCCTTTTGAAAAGTATATATTTTAATATTATTTGTATAGTGCCAGCATGTGCCTTCCAGATACTTCACAGCCCTTGAATGTGAGGTGGTACAGGACAGTGATTTGTTTCGTTAAATGTCTCAAGAGTCTCCCCACCATGGTGTAAATGAGTGGATTCTTTCTAGTTATTCTTGGTTACCCTATCAACACGGGGTGATTGGCCCTGAGAGGAGCTGTGGCTGTCACTGTCACATCAGAGATTCTGCATTAACTGCTTCTCACCCCCTGTAAAAAATTAAAATAATGGTCCTATGTTACGTGACACATCTTCAGCCATTCCCAGCTATGAAGACCCACAGCATGCTGCATTATAGTTTTTGTAGTTCTGCTTTTGACAGAGTTATGGGCAAACAAAATGCTAGAATGGCAAGCAAAGTGGCTAAAGTGCCAGGTCTATTGGAAGTTGTCAGTTATGGATCTATGTGTTTATGAAAAATAACAGTATAAAAACACCAAAGAAGAACCATCCAGGGGCGGCTCCTGGGTAGTGGCGAAGAGGCATCGCCCCACTGAGTCAGTCAGCGAAAAATAAAATGATAATAAAACAATATTATCAATTTTATTTCCGCTGACTGACTGAGCCAGGGAGTCCTGGGCAGGCTGGGCTGGGCCAAGGCTGGGTGACGGGTGCTAGGTGCACTGTAAAGTGTGCGTGTCAGCTTAGCTGGCCGTCTTAGGCCTGCCAAACAGACATACACACTTAGGTTTCTCCAATCCAGCTGTGTTGCACAGCGGGGCTGGAGAAACAGCACAGAACTCCCAGGCACTGTCTGGGCAGCAAAACCAGGCCACTTTGACCAATCCTGGCGCTGCTCTCATGCTATTTAGAGCAGTGCTGGTATTGGGTGGCGAGCCTGTGCGGGTGTCCCAGGGACTGCTGGGACTCAATCAGGAGCAGGAGAGAAAAGGAGCACCAAGGCATTTTTTAATTTCTTCAACACCCTCCCCCCACTTGAGTTTGCTGCCACCGCCACTTGAACCATCTTTCGTTAAACATGAGGGATACATATTTTTCTTAGCATTACAGGTTCTGTTAAAATGAACATATTAAAACAGAGTCCATTATGAAGAAAAGTCTTTTCACCAATGCTTACCCAATGTAGCCCTATCCCTAACCTTAAAACATACAGGTTACTCCTAACACAAGCCCTGTTACCGTAAGCCTATCAGCAGCCCTTCACCTTTTGGAACACACCCCCTTTTTTGAAATTACAATAACGAAAAATACATGCTTCGTTCCCTCGTTATTTATCCATAACTACAAACTAATTCTAAATTAATTATTGCCACTTTTCTCCAACATTCACTATAAAACAATTTATTCACACCGTCTTCCTAAGGGCATCTACTTGTCCGATCTTCTCTCACTCCTGCTCATACCTCTGGTGTTCTGTCCCCATCTATTTAGAAGACCCATTGCACAGCAAAAAAAAGTTCAAATGGCAGCAAACAGCATATGAGTTTCTGAGAATTCTAGCCCGCCTAAAGCGCAGATTGAAAGAATGGCACACCTTGCTTTCCCAAAACCCTCCCGTATTCCTGCAAAGAGATCAGCATTTCATGTCTCTCAAAAGCGCTCTCTAACTCTCATGCTCCAGGAGACAATGAAGTCCTGAATCCTGGGGTTGTTGCTTTCTCTAAACTGGTTTCACACTGGTGCAAACACATTGCAGACCCTGAGGATTCCTCGCCAAGGAGAGGCTGAAGGAAGAACACAGATGTTTTTTGTTTATTTTTTAGATCTGGCTACAGAAAGCTTCCATTGTCTGCCAGAGGCAGTGCCATCAAAACCAAAAACATACATAAAGAGGGGCTTTGGGTTAGTCTCCTTTGGCCATTGCTTGAAGAATGAATCATTCTCATTTTGGACCAAGCCTCAGGAGTTTTCACCATCAACGAAAGCTATTGACTTTAGCTATTGACTTTTGTGGGAAATCTGCCTTTTCCTGCCAGAACAACCTGGGGTTTTTTAGAATTTTACCCCTGCTAACCAGTAGTAACGTGGCTGAGCTCCCCCATAAACAGGGTAGAATTGGCTTATTCCTAACTAGCACTTTTAATTTGCCTAGAGGTCCCTAGTATAGGGTGTAGAAAGTACAACCACGGCAGACGCGGTATAGGAATAATTAAATAATTAAATTAATAAATAATACCTGTTCCATCGTCTGTCGACTTTCACCAGCGCCCCCTCCCCCCCCCGCCCACCGCGTTTACCTGTGTCAGCCATCGCTGGTCTTAACATTATATGTCATTCTTTGTGTTGAAGGTCCATTGGATTATTTTGAATGTTAATAATTTAGTCAATGGAACCTTGGATGTTTGAAACCATTTTTTGTTACGAGGATTGATTGAGCTTCTCCAAATCCCTGGAATTAATTGATACTAGTGTAACAGAGGGATTCTGTAGTTGCACCAGTGTGAATATACTGACAAATGTATGTACTGCATTGTATTGTGATATATGCAATATATTAATGGCGCGTACTATAGATATGTAAGAACATTGATGGATCTGAAGTATTAATTGTGTTAAAGTATAATATATTCTTTTCAACTTTAGTACACCTGGTTTGGATTTAATGAGTATTCTACATCAAGATCATGTTTGTGACCATTCTTTTTAGGTCGAGCCTAGAGCAGCGCGCAGGCGCTGATTGCTCGACTTTTAGTAAGGGGCTTCAGAAAGCTCCCCAAGCTCACCACACGCTCGTGCATGTGTTTTTTTTTTCTTCCTCACAGGCTAATGGGCTTTGCGTGCGTCTTTCAAATAAAGACAGCACGCAATTGGGCAAAGGCGGATGCATGGCCCGCCTTTGCTCTGCCCACGGCCTATTGCTTGCGGTTACCCGCACATGCCACATCTGTTTTCAATTATCGTGCCCAGACACGGGCGTGATAATTGAAAACAGATCGCTCGCTGTGGCGCGCGCGCACCACTCGCGTGCTTTTAAATTTATTTATTTGATAGGAATTTTGTAAACCTACCATTTCAGAGCACTAACAATGAAACAAGATTATGTAGAAGGTATCCCTTATCTAGAAAGTCCCAGTGTGTTATTTGAAAGCCCGGGATCGGAGGATGAGTTGTGGTGTCTTTTTTTTTCTTGACACCTTCCCCTCCCACGTATCTCTGACTGAGGCTATTAATACAAAGCCTGACCCATTTCAAAGCTCTGCATTTATGGAGAGGTTTAAATCATCGTTGTGTGTTGATATTGTGCAGCAAATCAACTTATTTCTGTATTGCTGATGGACCCAATGAACCAGCTATTTGACTCTACTACTTAAATATTTCGAAAATGTGTTCAATCCTTTCACCGGGTAGTTTCATCTTACCTAAAGGCATTCCCAGTAATTTGCTCTGATCATCGGGCAAAAACAACAAAGCACATTACCACACATTTATTTTCATAGGCCAATATCTTGCAATCGGCAAAACAGTATCATTTCCTGCTGGCATAATGAGCTTTACTCACTCAAAGCCTGTCAGGAGCATCATGGCTCATTGCCCTCTTCACCCGTTTCCACAGTGAGCCCGCAGGCCTTGCCAGTTTACTTGCAGTATTCACAAAGAGGGGTGAGAGCAGGCGCACAACGCCCATTGGGCTCAACTGGCTTCAGCCCCCACCCCCCGTGTGTGTCAGCCCGGGCTGAGACAGCTTCCCGGGCACACATACAGTTTTTGAGCTGCCAGCCGCACCGAGTACTCCACAGGTCTTTAAAAGACCATTTACTTGTTAACGAGGCTTTTTAGAGCCTCTGCATCTCCACTCTTCCTATGTCTGGAAGAGTTGACCCCCGCACCCCCCCCCCCCCCCCCCCCCCGAAATGTGACTAGTTGCGCCTCTGGGTGAGAGACCCGGCCGGATTCAAAATACCTCTAGACCTCATCCGTTCCATCCTACAATGTGTTTGGCTGGATGATGTCAGCTTTCGTTTTGAGGTTTCTCGTGACATCATCTGCCAGGAAACTCCTTTAATACTTTCTTTACGTCATTGAGCGACGCCTTCCTTGTAATGTACACCTGCGCACAGCTAAAACATGCTAATCCCGTTATTGACCATTGTACAAATAATATTTTGTCTTTTTAGAACCTACTTTGAATGTATTTCATGACTTGTGTTTCTGTTTGTGGTGTAGCCATTTCCGTTTGCATTGTTATCAAATAGAGCTTGTCTCGTTTCTTTAGTATTGAACGTAAGTGACCGTCTCTATAAATTAAAGTCAAATTTTTAGGAGAGAGTTCATTGCCACATCTCATAATTTCCACCCTGCTCACATTTGCATAGGTGTCAGAATCCCAACATATGCGAATGACTTTAATTAATGCCTGGTAGTAATAGGGCCAGTATATCTTAGATGAGTTACCACAAACTTTGATGTCTATAATGACGAATGAAATGGATAACGAGCTGCATGCCTAAACACTTATAAGGTCCCAAAGGCGAGACCTATTGGCTATGCCAATGCTTGTTTTGAATAATGTGGAAACAATTCCTTAAGGAACATTTTTGTTCATAGAATGTAGTACCCAGTTCCTTTGGAAAACTGGGTTGCCCTGTAGTATTATAATACAAGTGGACTGCATCACCTATTGTGCCATCCACTATAGTAGCAGTGAAAACATGGCTTCAGGTCTAATCTGTGTAGTCTGACTGTGTAAATATTAGTAAATTACCCCATGTGATCCTTGTAGCCCACAAGATAGGGTGCATAGTATTTAAAAATATGACACATAGAAATTAATGTTACCATGTCTCTACAGTGACAAGGCCCTAAAAGCTATATTCCCAGTGATATGACTAGACGTCCTATGTAGAAAATCATAGTAAAGATTAATACTAATACTGTATGTTGGCAATAAGACCAGCTAGACAAGTAAATAAAGCACTATTTTTAAATGTTTTAAAATTCCAATTTAATTGTGAAGTTGGATTTTTAATGAATATTAAGGAAAAGTAACTTTTAGAAACTTACCCTTTACCTGCCTAAACTCTCAAAAGGCTAATTAGCATGCCTGTGCCAGTTCTCAGTCTATGCTCAGTCATGAGTAGGTGTGAAAAACATGAGAGATGCCTCAGAGAAGCAAGCAATAGACTGACCTGAATGGGCAGAGATGATTACTCAGAACTCCACATGGAGTTTCAAACCCTGCTTGACAGGTATTTTTAGCCTCATATAACACTTGGGGCACACTTGAACGGGAGAGCAAATTGTGCCAAGACAATCCTTGTGTATCCACAATTCATGTAATTTCTTGTGTGACAGATTGCTGGGAGACCCTGCTTTTGTCCTACCAGAACTGTGTCTCTGCGTTGGTTGTGGGCACGGTGCCTGTCACAAATTGGACTTTTGTGTTAAATGCATGTCTGCTCTGTGCTACAGCTACCAGTGGGTTCAGCTCAGGTTAATTTGGTGACTTGGAGAGTTCACCCTGATTAGTGTTGTGATTTTACTTTAAAGTGGGCTATTGCCCACCTGAAATAATAATTACGTTTCTTACAGTTTTCTAATGTATTACTTTGCTTGCTGAAACAGTGCCTCTCCTTGTAGTGAATGACTGTGTAGGAAATTGTTCCTGCACTGCAATTGAGTCACATTTGTGCCTCAAATGTAATGCCACACTCTTGTTGCTGCTCCAGCAACAGTGATTTTGCAACTAAATATATAGCAAATAATATGTATTTGTTCATAAATGTGATTTGACCTCCAAAATATGTCTCTAGATTTGTTGAAGTTGCACCAACATTGATTTTGAACTTTAACATTATATCATTTTGCGCCTAAAATTGTTTTTGCACCTAAATTTGATTTTTGCTCCTGAAAGTCTTTCACATTCATGCTGACGTTTTGTCAGGGTTGATTATGCACCTCAATGTGCTATTAAACAAATGTGATATCATTTGATGCACATATTTTACACTTAACATCTTTTTGCATTGTACTCCTTCATTTTTCTCTCTGTACCAAGTGATATTGCACCTAAATATTTTTCACACTTCTAATGTCTTTGCAAACGGATGATTTTGTACCTTTGTGGGTATCTGTGTACTTGCTTCGAAATTTATTTTTGCACCTACAACTGCCACTACACTCCTTTCAGTGTTGCACCATTAGTGATTTTGCCAATCAATTTGATTTTGCACCTATATGTGTTTTACATTTTAACGTTTTGCACCTAAAAGTGTTTCCTAAGCCCCGCTGATGTGGTCTAAGGGTAATTTTGAGCACAAATGTAAATTGCACGAAAAAGAGATTTTGGACCTAAATATTTTTTCGCACCCAAGTGCAATTTTTGCTACACTTCTGTTGATATTGCTCTAGGATAGATTTTGTACCTAACTGTGACTCTGCACCTAAAAGTGATTTCACTATTAAACATGATACCACAGTCCTTCATATTTTGTTCAAACGTGGCTTTGCACCTAAAAGGGTTTTCCACCCAAATTAAATTCTGCACATAATTGTGAATCATGCTCCTAAAGGTTTTTAGCGCTCATGCTGATGTTGCATCGGTGTGATTTTGAACCTCACTGAGCTGTCACACAAATATAAAATCATACAGATACACATTTTTTACCCGTAATGTGACATCTTACTACTACATTCTCTCTCTGCACTGAATGATACCCCACAGCTATGTTTTGCAGCTAGGAATGGAAGAATTTAGCTCCTCCAATCAAAATGATGGCAAAGAATCTGCGGTTCAATGGCAGGACAAAACAAGCATTTGTAAAGCAATAGGTCTCGCATTTGCGAGAGTTTAAGCTATTGACATTGTAAATGACGATGCCTTTTATTTATCTGTCTTGATAATTAACACATAAATAAAAGGCATTGTCATTTACAATGCCAATAGCTCAAACTCATGTAAGAGTGAGGCCTATTTCACTTCAAAGAAGCGGCTGCCATTGTATCGGGCTACTTGGAAAGTGAAATCGCGCATGGTACGCTGAGTGTTGCAGGAAAGCATGTCGTGCCTGCAGTAGGAGAAACTCATTAAAGAAAATAGTGCTTACAAACTAAATAAGACGTACCATGTAACAACCGAAATAAAAGGGCCCGTCCTCATGGGAGATTGCACATTAAGACAAGGCAGTACTAAGGAGGGACTAACACGCATATTAACGATTCAGAAACCAGCATTAACCAAGGACAATGACACTAGCCAATGACAAATACAGGCGGGGAGTGGGTAGGGCTTCAAGTCCATACTCCAATACAGCATGCCTCGCAGAGCTGCGCATGCGCTGCCCAGGCTTGACCTAGAAACAAAGGCAAGGAAAGGAATTGAATCAAGACCATCAAACTGAGATGGGCAAAAAAGTTATAGGATCCTGAGAAAGAGGCTGACTAATCCCAGTTTAAATATTGTATTGTAGACAGCAGGTCTACAGCAGCTAATGCTGTCTGTAGGTGAGGTCTAAAAAAGACGAGACAGACCAAAAACCTGAAAATATCACACACAGGAAAGAATAAACAAGCCTTGGCAAAGCCAATAGGTCTCAGCAATGCCAAAGCTATTGGCCTTGTCAGTGTGAATGTCTTTTAGCAATCTTGTCTAGCAACACATCTGCTGTTCAGCACGGCAGAAAGTTATCTATGCCCCTCCACTCCTCGAGATTTCACTGTATGACGTTCCACTCCGCTCTAAGCACCCTACTCTACGACACTCTACTCTATAACACTCTATGACCCTCCACTCTACAACACTCTAGCCTAGGACACTCCACTCTATAACACTCCACTCTACGTCATAACACTGCACTCCACTCTACACTACAACACTACAAAACTCCACTCTATGCCACTTCACTCTACAACACTGTACTCCATTCTGTGCACTCCACAACACTTTACTCCACTCTGTGACCCTCCACTCTACTCTACTCTACTCCACTCTACAATACTTTACTACACCCTGCGTTACGCCAATTACACTCTACGACACTCCACTTTATCCCAAACTCTCTATGACACTCTACTCCACTCTATGACATTCCACTCCACGACACTCCACGACACTCTACTCCACTCTATGCCACAACACTCTATGACAATCTACGCCCGCCACGCTACAACATTCCACTCTAAGACAATCCACCTATTCTGCAACCCTCTACTCCACTCTGTGCTACTCTCCAACTCTACTCCACTCTATAGTACTACACTCTACTCAACTCATTACCCACCCACTCTACGTCACTGTACAACATTTTACTACACACTACAGCACTTTACTACACTCTACGCTACATTACTCCATTATACGTCACTCTACGACACTCTACTTTATCCCACATCTCTTTATGACACTCCACTCCGATCTATGATGTTCCACTTCACGCAACTCCACTCTTAACAGTCTGCTCCACTCTATGCCACAACACTCACTGACACTCTACACTCCTCCACTCTATGACATTCCACTCTACGGCACTCCACCCTACTCTACTTCACTTCACTCTACGCCACTCTTCTCCATGTCTCTATGACCCTCCACTCCAGGTCCCTCCACGCCACGTCCCTCCACTCTATGACCCTCCACTTCACTCTGCAACACTCTACTCTATGACACTCCACTCTATGACACGCCACTCTATGGCACGACACTCCGCTCTATGTCGCAACACTCCACTCTACACCACTCCACATAACGCTATTCCATTCCACAACACTCTACTCCACTCTGCGCCACTCCTCTCTGCAACACTCTTTTTCACTCTATGGCACTCCACTATACTACTCACTATGCAACTCCATCTACACCACTCCACGCAACTTTACTTCACTGTACGCCACTCCACTCCATGCCACCCCAATCTATGACACTCTATGCCACTCTCTCTGTGACTTTACTTCACTCTACACCACTCCAATCTACTCCACTGCACTCTACGACACACTACTCCACTCCATTCTATGCCACCCCAATCTTCATCCCTCTACACCACTCCACACCAGTCCACTTTACTCAACACCACTTCACTCTACACCACTACACTCCACTCTTATCCACAACACCCCACTCTACGATACTCTACTCTAAGACACGCTACTCCACTCAATGCCACTCCACGCCACTCTCCTCAACACCACTAAATTTCAGCCGTGCTGAACAGCAGCCACGCTGTTGTACGACTTGACTAATAAACTTTGGCAAAGTCAATAGCTCTTGCAAAGGAAAGACCTGTTGGCTTTGCCAATGTTTGTTTCATCATCTTTTGTTCCCACTAAATTGCTTTCACCGTCTTCCCTCACCCCAACAACTGATTTGACTTTTAATATCACTTTGTCCTTTGCCTGCGCTTGATAGATGATGTCAGATGAGGCCATTGACATCACTGATGTGTTTGGAAGAGGATGACAACACCGTAAGTGTTCAAACATTGAAATACGAATATGCTAAAAAATCAAAAGCAGTCATTCTGGTGAAGTTGTATGCCAAACATATGAAATGACCTTCAAGCAAGAAGTCTGGCTGGGCAATGTGCCTTAATTGTGTGATCCTGGGCAAATTGATTTATCTGATTTGCACAGGATCACACAACGTCAATTTCATACTTGTGCGAAAATTTGGGGTGCCTGCAAGCACTAAATCTTTATATTAAAAAGCAAAAGTAACAGACTCCAGAAATAATCATAGTAAGAAAAACAATCGTAGGTCATAAAAAGTTCAACATCCATAACACTCTGGCTCCCAGGTTTTTAGTTCTGTCGACAGCTCCAAAAAAAAACGACATACAGAATTGTGGATTTTCACTGGGAGGTTTGACCGGGTACACGTACAAATGTTGGCAAAAGCGCCATTCCCTCCGGGCTGCTCAGGAATGGCAGTGGAGCACAGCTTGTTTATCCGAATGTGTAAATTCAAACATATGTACCCGGAGCTCGAAGAAGCTTATGACGCAGCGGGGTTCATATGGAAAACATTTTCGTTTCTTTAGTTAAGGAGATGGTGAAAGTCGACTCCAAGCATTTTCAGAGAACCAGCGAAATAGAGGGGAAGAAATAAAACGGGGATATGAGGAAAGGAGGAGGGTGGGAGCGAGGGAAGGGCCCTTTTGAAGTGGGCTGCTAGGCCTGGGCCCAGCGGAGTTAATTCTTTCCAGCAGTATGTGCCAGCGCATGTTGGATCCAGGCTGTAATTAAAGCTGTCGCACACAATTTCTGTCGGTAAAATCCTAGGCCCGGGCAGCATTCCCCGGCAGGATCTATCGGAAAAGCCAACCCCGTGCGAGGCAGCTGCCGCCGCAGGGCCCGCCCGCTGCAAATGGGTATTTTTACAAGGTGGTGGGCGTCTCCTCTCGGCTGCCTTTTCCGCGCCTTGCCAAGCAAATGTGCTTTCGTTCTGTTTTAACCCCACCGCCGAGGCAACTGAGTCCCCGATCCCAAAAAAATCCACGGATTCGCGGTACTCGAGAGTTTACGAGAGGCTGCTTGGAACTTCTGACCTCAGGTCCAGAACCGCTTCCAGGACTAGCGCCTCCCGCCCCCCGAGTCTCACTCACCAAATAGTTTAGACATATTTTAGTCATTTATTACGGAGAGATGCAAAAAACATCTTTTTTTACTTTCCCGTGGTCTGAATTCTTCTTGAGTATGTGTTGCATCGAGTAAACCATAACAAATTGCTTTTATTTCTGCATTTTGGGCATTACCAGAGACTAGGGCTATGTGGCACTGCACTTCTGGTGCCTACACACTTTGTAGGCACCCTCTGTTAGTACTAGTACCCTCTGAAGGGATGACCTGCAGTGGGGGCTGTTCTCTCTCTCACCTTATATTATCGGAGTGCTTAATTTGTAAAAAATAAAATAAAAAATAAGTGCTAGGGCCATCTTCAGGAGGCCACTGCAGCTTGCTCCAAACATTGCCCCTGCGAGCTGCCAATTATTAGTAACAACACAACTACTAACCATCACACTCCTACAAGTGTGTCAATTCGGACTATCCCAGGCCCCCAAAGCTGCAAGAATTGCGTAGGATGCAGGTAAAAGTAATTTTTAACGGATATTGAATTAATAATTAACTGTTGTTGTGGCCACCTCTAAATAAGCCAGACAGCACCCCCTTGTGGCAGACTATCACAAGCACCGGTGTTAACAATTAAGTACCGGTGCCGAGCACTGGAAACCACAGGCTCAAATTAAACACTGGACTGCATCTCGCTGGACCATTGGGGTGAGTGGACATTGTTCTGGGGTTCCAGTCTGTCGTACCATGAACACGTTGAGTCTCTCACTAGACCAGATGGTGTTAGAGGAGGTCTCTTGCCTGGGCCTCTGTCTTCCATGCTTAGCAATGTAAGGGGGTGCCCTGCTGACAGCACTGTCTGTCAAATGATGGACTGGTACATCTTTTAATGGAACAATGTGGTTGTAAGAACCGGGTGTGTGGATGTACTATAGAAGCTCTGTCTCTCTTACTCTGGACTGAGGGTCAACGTGGTGATAGGGCGTGGTGAGGGTATACCCTGTTGGGTCCACTGAGAGAGAGTCAGACACTAGACCAGGGGGTGTAGTGAATGACCTGCTATATCTTTTGAACTGTGACTTTAAGTTCGAAAGATAAAAGCAGAAACAAATAAAGAACAGTAATAGGATACCATGACACAGTTGTGGGGTCAATGGAAAAGGAGTGGTTAAGAAATCAAACATGGTTACATAGAGAAAGAGGAATGATGACAATCGCAAAGGAAAATGCAAAAGGAAAATGGAATTAGAGGGTGAAGGAAGGAATGCAGAATGCAAAGAAGGAATGCAATAGGGAAATGGAAATCAGGAGGGAAAGCTGATTGTAAGAAACAAAAGAAAAATGGAAAGGAGAAAAGAAGAGGAACAAAGGAACCTTTCCACGGGGGAATAGTTTTTTGGGACCTACTCGCACACTTTGTTCACTCACCAAGTGGGGGATGTTTTATTTTTCTTCCTGCTACTTTGCACTGGACTGCCTCATGTCTTAATGGGTCAGTGTGATGTACTGCTGTTAGCAGCTAGTTAAGTTGTCTATCCAAACCCTAATACTGGCATACTGGTCTTATAACCATCTGCTTAACCCATCTACTGTTGTGCTGTAGTCTGTCTCTTGAGGACGTATTAGGCCCAAAAAGTATATGGTGTTTCTAAGCCCGTGCCTAGGAACTGGATAAGTGAATGTGCAAGGGATGTGGTTTGCAGGGGCGGCTCCTCCATTAGGGCGGAGGAGCGTCGCCCCACTGCTTTCTCGCAGTGCCAGAAGCAGAAACATAAAATAGTATTTTAAATACCATTTTATGTTTCTGCTTCTTGCACTGCATGAAAGCAGAACGGTATGCCTGGTTGGGGGCAGGCGGGCGGGTGGGCTGAGTGGCTTGCCCAATGCTGTGGGCCCTGACTGTTTGGTCGGCCCTCTGGGGCCGACCAAACCAGTCATGCACACTCTGCATTTTCTCTATGTAGGCTGGGCGCCGTCCGCACCAATCACAACGCTGTCCCTGCAGCGTTGTGATTGGCTTAGGGGAGGGGAGAGAGGAACACCCACGCGAACACCCGCGCGACCCCGCCCACCCGCGAGTCATGCGAGCCGTGACTGGTGGTACGATGCATGTACCTGGATGTGTTGGTGTGAAAGTTGATATAAGGAGATTGATGCTGATTAGATGGCCTGCTCTGCTCCTTGAATATGGTAGTGAACAGTATTGATTGGCTCATTCAAAACTCTTAGTAGCTTGCTACAATTGATTTATGTTTGTCAGGTATGTTCTTTTGATTGTGTTTTATGTGCTTCTTGTCACTAGTTCCTATGTTTCTCTATCCCTGTGTTTCATTTCAAGGTTCCAGAGTCTTCGTTTTCTGGTTCTCCAGTCTCTGTTACTGTGGATTCCTAATGTTAAGGATATTTGTTGCATGACTCTTATTAGGCATATTTAAGGTTTAATGTTTGGAATTATTTATCAGCGTACCTTCACAAGTCACTTTTACGTGCAGAAAAACTGAGAAGAAAACAGTCAGGGTCTACAAGAAAGTACAGCAAATCATCAAAAGAGGAAGGTTTTGAGTGATTTCTGGAAACCGAAAAGATTGGAAATATGCCAGACATGATAAGAGAGGCTGTTCCAGAGCATGTCTTCTAAGAACCTAGAACCCCAAAACTGGCTCTCCAGAAGTGTGTGATGGAAAAATGGGCTGCCAGTGGAGTAATGTGCTGAATAGTGCGGTGTAGTGTAAGGTATGTTTTGTTTAGGTAGTGTTCATAATACATTGTGGGTGTTGATGTCTGCGGTGGGAGCATGGTATGTAGTGGACCATAGTGGTATTTGGTTGCTGATTAGTGCAAAGGTGAGTGTTGGAGGAAAAAGTTGGGTCTGTTTGTTGTTGTGGATTTGTACCTTTGTTGAACTATGTGAGGTGTGTTGTGTTGTGTTAGGTATTACAGCGTGAACAGTTTTGGATTGTCTGTGGTGTGATGTCTTGTATGGTGTGATGCAGTGTGGGGTGCAGTTCCTTTCTGTGAAGGATATGTTAGGGAATGTATTGCGCTGGGTACTGTTTTTGCTCAGGACCGGCGTACCTCTCAATGGACCATCTTGATCTGAAATGATTGTCTGCTATGGGCACTGTCTCTCATACCATGGAGTAGCCCTATCTGCAAAGCCTGAATGGGGGGATATCCCACTGGTGATGTTGTCTCTCATACGCTGAACAGGCTCCATCTCTCAATGGGCCAGCATGGTGTACTATACATTGAGAGGTTTTCCTACCTGCATGCTGCTTCTAATACCTGGGTCTGGGCCATCTGCCAATGGCCAATGTGGTGTTAGTGCCCAGGAAAAGGGCAGTGCTGCCGGGAGGCGCAGTCTGTCATAGCCTTGACACTAGCTTGAGTCAAGCAATTGTTAGGGTTCCAGGGATTTCTTTTTAGTAAGGCATGCATTTGTACCTTGCCTCTCGCTTACCAGCATGTGTTGGGCACGGCTGAAGACGTCCTTGTGGGAGCCACCATTCATGCCCCGGACGGCGTCATGGTCGTTGTTCCATATACAATCTTCCTTGTCATGATCCTCCTACCAATCAAGTGGGAATACTGAATCTCGATTACAATTTGTGTAGTGATACTGCACCACTGCCTCCGCAAAAAACGGGTATAATGGGAGATCATTTATGCAGGGGAAAATAATGCATATTTTGAATTTTTGGGGCTCAGAATGCAGTGGTAATACTGCATAGGGTAAATACAGAACCTAGCAGTATTGCATTAACTAGGTACGATATTGCCTTACAAAAAAATAGGCGATTCGTAACAAGGCCATGTGTCTCTTTAGTATGGAATATTTCCCTTCCAGCTGCACTGCACTGTTACTTTACTCACCAATTTCTCAGCCGTTGCAGTTTTCATGAAGACTGGACGGGTGAAGGTCTCCATTATGCCTTACAGTGTTTGTGTTTTCATAATTTGGCAATCCAATACAGCCTTTCCTTCTCGAGTCATCTAATCCTCCATCTCTAACCTCAAGTGCAGGCACAGACGGCACACATTTCCTTCTACCTTTTGTATGTATCAGAAGGTCGTGCCAGGGGGGATGCCATGGCAGGAAGAGGATAACAAAACCGTAGAAAAATCCAGGCCAAAGAGTATTAACAGTACAGAGATTACGCTCTTTCATCTCTGTAATCCCGAAGTCTCTCAGGGTACAGGGCAATGCAGTATACCTGAAGGGGACAGAATGCCTGCTGACCCCGGAAGTGCTATTTCCACTGACCCTTAAAGTGACTGACAACAGAGGCAGACTAGAATGGACACAGACCCCCCCTCCCGCTTCACCTTTCTGACCCCGAAGTCTTTCACGGCAAGCCTGCATACCTGTAGGAGACAGGACCACAATGCTGCTTGACAGAGGAAGCGCTGTTTTTTTCCTCTCTACCTTTAAATTGACCAAGACGAAAGGCCCATTGCCAGACAGGGGGAATTCCGGACAGGCATGCCTCTGGAAGGCCTAAATCGTGGGGATTTTAGTTCACCATCCCCTCACCGATCCAGTATGTCGCTGACCGAGGACATAAAACGTTTGTGTGCCTGGACCTCGGTACGGAGGCAGCTGATTGTGAGCGACAGGGGAGAGTGCAGGAGCATTTAGAAGAAAAGTAGGGACACAGACGATATCGGAGGTGTAACCGGTGTTTTGAGTTGGCATTGAATTTCACCCTGACATGGAACGGCTGAGACATGAGACTCTCCCCCGTCAGACACGTTCAGCCGGGCTTGTTTGGCGTCTTAGGTAAAAAAAAAATAGGCGTTGTTTGAGAGGCGAGGAGTGTTTTCCCCTGCGGCTTCGGCAGCTCAGGAGGCCCTGCATTCTGTTTACACGCCTCCGCTGAAAATAGACATCTCTTAACTGGTAGTCCACCCACCTGGATGGCATAGTCAAATATAGGGGACAAGAACAGGGAGGCGGGGCTTCGAAGGACAGCTTCAAAGAGTTGATTGTATAGATACAACCAAGGAGGGGAAAGCATGGCGAAGACGTTACCGTAGCACAAAGATGACGTCAGGGGCAAAACGTGAAAGAGGAGGTGTTGGGCGATGAAGTATCCACAGCGAAGAGTTTTTTGGCCTTTTTGTTATTTTTTACAGGGCAAACTCAGCCCAAGGGCACTTTACATTACATATGGTTAGATTATGTTTCCTCTCTCACAGGGAAGATAAGTGATTTGCCCAGAATTTACAGGATGTGGAGCTAAGGAAGGGACCCGAACGTGGTTCCTCAGTTACAAAGCCAGCCACTTTAGCCTTGGGTCACACACGGATACATGATGAGGGAGATGAACAAGTTAGGGCAATAAAGTAACTACATTACACATGTAATGAGAGACAAAACCTGGGGTCCAAGTGTTTAAGGGGGTGATGATGTTCACCATAACACAGAGGCGGTATAAGAGAGGTAACTTGGAAGAGAGGGGCGGGATTTGTAGGTAGGCTGAACCTGATAGTGGGTAAAGGCTTGGGGTCGGGGATGAGGCCCAGAGGGTAGGAATGGGGTTTAACTAACTGAACCCATTCGAGGAAATGACCGGCCAACATAGTAACCACAGCACATGGAGGACATGCAAAACTAAACACGGAAGAGAAAGATACAAGGCAATTCATTTAAACCCCAACACAGAGATGATATTTGAGGCAGAGCCTAGAGGAACACATGGTGGATGAAATAACCACAGCGCAGATTTGGTATGGGTGATAGAACCTGTCAGGAACGACCATACAAGGAGATGTAATTAACTACAGGGCAGAGAGGGTACTCGAATGGCAGACTCTATGAGGGAAGGACATAAGGGAAAGGAATGTAACCTCATCATACTGTGTGATACTGGGTGCTACAAAAAGGAGGTGGAATGTCCTGCAGAGTGGTCTGTGACAAAAGGTGACGAGACATGGAGAGCAGGCAGTAGAGACATGGAGAGCTAGACCCTAGGAGTGGGCAGGGTGAGATGGTGGATGCCTACAGGGCTGGTGTTTGAGGTTTGGAGACCCTTGATAGACTTTTGGAAAGTGGGTGATGTAAAGAGTGGGCAACGTCCGGTTGGAATGAATATAATTTGCTACCGGTGTACTGAGGCCTGTCCTACTATGACTCTGCAAACTGGGCCAAGTGCAACCCTTTCCTTACTTGACTCTCAAGTTAGCAAGTTTGAGCAGTGATAGTGACAGACTTCTCAGGGAGGGGAACAGCCTTTACTATGCAGCCGGAACCATGCATGCCTTTACCACACAGGCTTTACAATGCAAGTGTCTTTACCACGCATGCCTTTATCAGGCATATTTTTACAACGACTATGCCTTTACCACGCATGCCTTAAAACGAAAATGTAAGTATTGTGCTGGTAAGTGTGTTATTTGTGTGTGTGTGTTAGGGCAAGGGTGTTTTTAGGGTTTAGGGAGGGTATGGATTTTGGGTGGCAAGGGTATTTTTAGGGTTTAGGGGGGGTGTGAGTTTTTGGGTTTCAAGGGTATTTTTAGGGGTTAAGGTGGTTATGGGTTGAGGGGTTGTGGGTTAAAAAGTGATATGTTGGTGTCTGTAAGATGAAATAAAGGAAACTATTTACCTTACTCGTGAGTGCAATCCTACTTCTTTCTGAAGGTGTGTGGTTGAGATACACATATATATATATATATATATATATATATTACCTACTGGCGGTCGCCAGTAGGTAGTTATAGTTAGGACCACGTTTCCATAGGAAAACCTCAACATTCTATTTTGAATAACTTTGGCGCCGGTCGACGAATCCTCGCGAATTTCTCAAAATAGGTGGGGCGCTACGCTCCGCTCCTACCCTGAAAGTCTCGGGGGGATTCGTCAAGCGGGGGCTGAGATAAAAGGGGGGTCCCAAAACGCGTTTTTCCCATGCATTTTTCCATAGGACCTTTAGAACGAGCTACAGCCCGAACGGCTGAACAGAATTACTAGAAATTTGGCAGAGAGGTAGTCCCTAAGTCAAGGAAGTGCCTTTTGTAGGTTTGGTGTAAATCTGTTCAGTAGATTCTGAGAAAATAGCCTTTAAATCAATATATATATCTGAGCCCGCTTACGGTACGCTTACCGTACGCTTACCGTACGCTTACCGTAAGCTTACGGTGGCGTGCGCGAGCGCGATTCTGATTGGCTCTTAGATCTTAGTAAACATTCGAATCGGCCGAAACCAGGAAGCGGCGTCCGCCATTTTGTCTCTCGCACTGAGTGTTGTTTATCAAACATGATGGCCAAAAACATGTTACGGGGCTGTTTTGACAACTCCCTCCCACATAGTCATGTTGAGGGAGTCCCCAAACATCCCCCAAGAGCAAAAACGGTTTTATTTTTTTTTCGGCAATTTCGCGGGGTACGCTTACCGTACGCTTACCGTACGCTTACCGTAAGCTTACCGTACGCTTACGGTAAAAAAATAAAAATAAAAAAAACACTATCCACACTTACCCCACCCCCTGTGCTTTTGGTGGCCGCAGGCCACCTAATGTGCAGGGCTTATTAATAGAGAAAAAAAACGTAATTTTGGCAACATGAAATTATAAAATCGAAATAAAAAAAACACTATCCACATTGACCTCACCCCCTGTGCTTTTGGTGGCCGAAGGCCACCAAATGTACAGGGCTTATTAAAGTTGATAAAAACCGTGCACGGAACGAACTGCGTTAAGTGGGCGCGCACGCCACAAATGGCGTAAAGTAACTTAGCATTTAAAAAACCGTACAAATTCACTGAAAAAACCATAGGTTTCACACACGTTATAGTTAGGAAATAGCATTTAAAAAACCTTGCTAATTCACTGAAAAAACCATAGGTTTCACACATGTTATAGTTAGCTGGACATTTTACTGATAAAAAACCAATGAAATTCCCCCGTTATAGTTACTGTAGGCAACTATAACTCACGCGACCGTAATCCTCTGCTGATGACATATGTGTCTTTATGAAAAAAAAATATTTGTAATATATGTATAGCTAAAATTTAATGGAAGAAGATATGGGCAAATAAGTGTCTAAATACAGTATTAGCATCAGCAGAGGATTGCGGTCGCGTGAGTTATAGTTGCCTACAGTAACTATAACGGGGGAATTTCATTGGTTTTTTATCAGTAAAATGTCCAGCTAACTATAACATGTGTGAAACCTATGGTTTTTTCAGTGAATATATATATATATATATATATATATATATATATATATATATATATATATATATATATATATATATATATAAATATTATTTAGACATATAGATATATAGATATATAGATACACACACACACAGACATACATATATGTGTGTCTATGTGTATATATTGAAAATTGAAACCACTGCTTATGCTGATGATACTCAGCTGATTCCAGTGCTGGATAAAAATTCTACTGCTGCAGATGGGCAATTTCAACTATTCTTACAGAAGTCATTTGTTGGTTGCAATGTAACCACCTTAAATGTAATACTGAGAAAACTGAGGTCATGTTATTAGGAAAGGCCAACCCTTTTACTCCCAGGTTATGGTGGCCAAAAGATACCTCCCCCCCCCCCCCCCCCCAACGCTGCATACAGTGGTAGTGGTAAAGAGTCTAGGAGTCAAATTCAATACTTTACTCTCCTTTTGTCCACAAATGCTAGCAGTGGCTAGGAAGTGCTTGCAGTTGATTCAAACGTTAACTTTTTTTTTAACCTACTACCGCTCACAGCAAGAAAAACAGTAGCCATTGTCCTTATTACCTCGCAACTGGACTACTACAATGACTGCTTTGCAAGGCATGTGTGATAATGTCATGCATGGTCCCCTCATTCATCCCTCAGAAAGGCAATGTGGGGTGCAAGAGCTTAGAACTCCACAGATAATCACAGATGCAATAACTTAATATCCAGCCCAGATACCCCCGGGTCTAGCCAGCTCTATATAAAACTTTGCAAATAAAATAAAATAAGTGCTTGTCTTTATGTGTATGAAAGCACTGTTAATCACAAAGCAGAACTATATACTGCACAATGCCATTAGATTATTGAATGCAGGGTACTACACCTCGTTACAATACATCCTGCTTCTCCAGTATTTAACCTGCCTGGTGGTCCCTATCAATTATAATCTAAAGTGTTCCTTGACAGAGGCATGAATTAGACACAGGTGCAGATCACCTTACGCTTCTCCCACAGGTTCAAATATAGAGTCAGTTTGCTCCATTATTGGTGTGGGCAGAAAAGTTTCAAGTCCAAGAGCTTGTGTCTTTTACATGTGTTACAGGCTCTCTGTTCCGATTGCAGACAGAGGTCTGCATTACCTACGTGTTGGTTCTGTAATGACTACCTGGAGGACACAATGGTTACTGAATTTGTTCAGTCTCCGGGTGCAGTTCTCAGCAGGAACTTTAGAGAGAAACTGGGAGACCCACTCATATCACAAATCGCTCCTGGCTTTGCTCTCTCAAGTATTCTGCTCTCATTGGGATCTTTTCATGCCTGGAACATTTTGGAATAGCCCTTACTCCAGTGTTGGAAGTTTTATAGATTCACATGCTTGAATCATTCCCCGTCTTCGAGATGGGAGTCCCATGTGCCAAGACTACTATAGGTATACGTGCTCTTTACAAATACTAATAACATAGAATAACATAAAAGTACATTGTAATAGCAATACAACGTTTAACATAGACTAGAAAGGCCATAGGACCTTTCGTTTTATAACATATCATAGTCATTGTTGAAAAAGAGACCAAACATAGGTTTGAACCAATCAGCCTGCCCTGCCCTCTAGAACACTCCTGTGAGAAGCTCCAGTCCCTCAGATTTTCTACCGCACGTCGTGCTAGGGAGTCTCCACTGAGCCTTGCTCAGTTGCTTCATTCCTAAGCTTGGTTAAGCACTTGAACGCCTTTTTTCCTGCAAATTATGTTGTCAAGAATATAGGAAGCGTTTTCTTCCATCTTCTACTCGCACAGCGCCACCCACTCCACCAGTGCCAACAGCATTCATCCCTCCATCTACTCCATGGAAAAATCCACTCTTCCTGCCTACTTCTGTATGCCATTCACCGCAGTCACTTTGCTTCAAGATCCTGTGACTTCTCATGGCGATCATGAGTATGGTGAGATCCGTGACCCACACCAAGAATGGGATGATTATCTCATTCCCACACCATCATCTCCCTCTCCAATCCCTGTTGATTCTCCACCCGAGGATATTGGTGGGCTCTATGATTTACGAGAGGGAGCAGCAACGCAGTTTTTCTACTTACCTATGCCTTCTACACAAACAGACTGCTTCCTTTACGATTTACAGGAACCATTTAGGAAAACCGTAAGAGCTATGCCCATTGAAAGTTACATCTGGGAGGAAGGCTTGAAAGTCATGAGACTCCAGCCACAGTAACTACAGTCCTCCCCATCTGGAGAAAAAGTACAAGGCTCCAGAAGACGCTCCTGCTTGTCTGACAGGTCACCCGAAGCCTCACACAGTCATCTTTCAGGCAGCACAACACGGGTCGAAGATCCTGTTGGCGCCAGTAACAGCACCCAGACAGAGTAGGCAGGAGCCTTGACAATGTTGGGAAAAGGTTCTCCCCCATGTCGGTGCTCACTGTTAGAGCAGCAAATTTTCTCATGGTTCTTGGGAGATATGACCGCCAGATGGAATATGTGACGTTACAATGCATGCCATTACATCGTGTGGCTAACTCTACACATGAGATGTACCATGACACAAGCTCTCATCACCAGCCGACTGGACTACGGCAATGCCCTCTACGTAGGAAACCCCACACACTTTCTACAGAGACTTCAGACCGTACAGAACACCACAGCCAGACTCATCCTCTGCCTTCCCCGACGAACAAACATCACATTCCACCTCATTTCAGGAAACTCCACTGGCTCCCCGTATAGAAAAGATGCCAATTAAAGTTGCTGACCCACGGACACAAGGCTCTTGACAACCAAGGACCTGCCTACATTAACCACCGCCGGAACTTCCACCAACCATCGAGAAGACTATGCTCCGCCTCCCTTTCACTTGCCCATACTCCCCACATGTACTGAAGCAGAAGTGGAGGACTCTCCTTCTCCCACATTGAAGCAAAGACCTGAAACAGCCTCCCCATGCACCTCCGGACCATCACCTCACTTCTGGAACTCTGAATGGCTCTCAAGACTTGGTTGTCCGAATAAACCTCTGGGACCTGCAAGCGCCTGGATACCGTATTGGGCGATTAGCCGCGCTTTATAAATTTGATTGATTGATTGATCAGTGTTGGCTCACACCTCCATCAAGGTCCACTTAGCAGCTATCTCCTGCTTTAGGAGATTATCTACCTTACTTTCATTATGGTCATCTAGAATCATTACGCAATTCCTCAAGGGACTATTTAGGGTCTTTCTACCGAAACTGGCAGCTCAATATTCTCCTCTCACAGCTCATGTAGCGCCCATTCACAGAGCGTATCTGAAATTTGTTTCCTGGAAGGTAGCTCTACTCATAGCATTGACATCTGCCAGGCAAGTGATCAAAATTCAAGCTCTAACCATTCAGGAACTTTTCTTGCAATTCAGGAACAATAGAGCGGTCCTCCGGACGAACCCTAAGTTAATTCCTAAAGTCCCTTCAGACTTTCATTTTAAGGAAAGATTCCAATACTGGAGAACTACAGTTAGAGGTAGGTAACTTATTTTCTTCTTGGCTGTCTCTCCTCCTGCAGGTACATGATAGTCTCCTTCCCTTGCGCAGCACGGAGGTAGGCAGGCTTCTAGGTACTTGGTAGACCCTCAGCTTCTCCATCAGAAAGTGCAAACTTCGGGTGATATCCCAACACCTCTGTGAGGCAGGCAGTCAGGCAGACACTAGCCCTGGTCACACAGCAGTCCTTTGAATATCTGTTCAGCACTCCATTGCTTGGCTATGAAGAACTTGGGTCTGGAACAAAGTTCATGGTTTTAGTTCTATTTGTATAAGAATTTTGCAGACAGGTGATGTGGTTCCACTGTCTTAAGGCTTCAGAACTAGTTTGTGATCGTTCCTTTTCAAAGCTAATTTCTAAGCTGCACTCCAGATACAGGCTTTGTGTAAAGTGATGTTTCTCACAGCAGGTAGCAATGCTCCTGGCTCAAAGCAATAAGTACCCAAAACATGGACACAATGAAGTATGAGGTCTCTTCACCTGGCTGACATCAGCCTTCTTTTTTAATTTTTTTTTAAAAATAATGTTTATTAACATTTCGCTAAGTGTTACATTGACCGTATATTTCACATGATGTATAGACATAGCTGGAATATTGTGCAGACATTAATTTTTCCCCTTTTCCCACAAGAGACGCATCCTCCCAAACTTGTTGGTCCAAGTGGACTCCCAAAACATGTTCCGTAGTCATCATACAGTACCTTGTACTTCTTCACTAGTATCTGACTCAGACTCATCCAACGGAGGGGGCTCAACTATATTGCCGCAATAAGTGTTCCAGCCTCCCCAGACCTTTGTCCATTTTTTGGGGCACCCACGATGGATATATACGGACTTTTCCACAATCATCGCCATTGTCCATGTCCATACACCATTGAGTAAGAGTAGGGCTATGTCTGGATCCCCAACGTTGTGCAATGTTGCGTTTTGCTACTGTCATACCGAGTGTTACCCAGTCCTGCGCAACCATATTTAAATCCGTCGGTTCCCAGATATTAAGGAGACAGCACCTTGGGTCTGGAAGTATTGTGACACCCGTGACTTGGGAGAGCATACGCATCACCGCCATCCAGTAACGCACTATCTCTGGGCATATCCACATAGTGTGGTAAAATGTACCAATTTCTCCACATTGTCTGAGGCACAGCGGTGTGTCTATGCGACGTATCGTATGCAAAAGCATCCTGGTGTAGTATGTGCGTTGTAGGATTTTTAATTGCACTAATCTAAGTCTTGATTGTATTGCAGCCTCTCTAGGGGACGCAAGCGCCTCCTGCCAATCAGCCTCATCTATGTCCCCCACTTCAAGCTCCCACTTGGTCTTCAGCGCCGTCGTGGGGTCTGGGCGGTTATTTACTATTTTCCGACAGGTCTGTGAAATCGCCTTTTTGTGGAGATGGTCCGTTAAGAGCCTATCTTCTAGCGGGGAGTATTCTTCGGGTCGCGTTCCCGGTGGTAGTAAGGACTGAAGTGCATGCCTTATCTGTATGTAACAAAATAGTTCTGTCTGGGCTAATCCGTAGGTGGCCTGTAGATGGATAAATGTGACCATCTCTCCCCTTTTGCCGCAGATCTCCAACTTTCGATATTCCTATCAAATCCCAGCTATGAAAGCCTTTGGTATTGCACAGCATCCCTAGTCTCTTCGTATCCCATAACTGCATTGCTTGTGTATCCACCCCCTCCCAGCCTAATGCCCTCTGCGCCTCAAACCACGTGTGTATCGTGTGCGCCGTTGGGACTGTGAGGTTGTATTGTCTCGTTTTGTTGTAGAGTGCCCCCATGATCCCTGACGTAGCCAAGAGGTGCCTATCCATCCGAGACGCTGGATCTTCTTGGGGGACATGTAGCCATTGGTTAATAGCCACCAGTTGGGAAGCCCAAAAGTACATTTTTATATCAGGAAGAGCAATCCCGCCATCATACCAGCTTCTGGTGAGCTTTCGCATAGCTATACGGGGAGTTTTCCCATCCCATAGCAATGTTGTCACTTCCGCATTTATGCTGTGAAGTAGGAAGAGGGGACAGGGAACGGTGTATTCTGCAACGCATAAAGAAACCTGGGAAGTGCCATCATTTTGAAGATGGCCGACCTTCCCAGTAACGTCAATGGAAGTGTGCGCCAATATTTGTCATCGCTTTTGAATCTAGTCAATGGCTGTGTTAAGTTTTTGGCAGTGAATTGTGCATGATCATGCGCTACAAATATCCCAAGGTAAAGCCATTAGTTGCTATCTGAAGTGCACAGCCACTTGGGAGCCACGGGGGGGGGGGGGGGGGGCGTGCATGAGAAAAAGAAGTGACTTATCCCAATTGATGGTGTACCCTGACACTTGCCCATGGGCCGCACATATATCCAATAGGCAGTTAATGGAGCGTGATGGGGACGTTAGGTACAATAATATGTCGTCCGCATACAGCGATTTACGGTCTTCCCAGTCACGCGCCCACCGCAGCCCACGGATCACCGGGTCCTGCCTAATCCATTCCGCCAAAGGTTCAAGTACTATTGCAAATAGAAGTGGCGATAACGGACATCCCTGCCTGGTTCCTCTACCCAATGGGAATTCGGATGAGATATGGCCATTCACAACTACCTGCGCAATCGGACGAGTATATAAAAATTGGATCCATGCACAGAATTTCGGTCCGAATCCCAAATGTTCAAGGACTGCGAAAAGGAAGGGCCATTACACTAAGTCAAATGCCATTCGTGCATCTAGCGACAGAATGGCTGCGTCCTCTGCTATAGTCGATCTACGCTCTATTAGGACGTGTAGTCTTCTGAGATTCAGTGCTGTATTGCGGTTGGGCATAGATCCAGATTGATCTGGATGAATCGCTGCTGACAGGTGTGGCTGCTGTCTGGTTGCAAGCGTCTTGGCAAGTATTTTTGCCTCCATGTTGAGTAGGGAGATCGGTCTGTAGGATGTACACTCCTGTGCCGGTTTGCCAGGTTTATGTATCGCGACTATGGTGGCAAGGCGCTGGTCCCTAGGCAGGATTCCTTTGTCTAAGCTATCTACATACATGGCCAGTAGGTGTGGCACAAGTTGAGGAGCTGCTTGTTTATAAAATTCAACCAGAATCCCGTTGGGTCCTATCGCTTTCCCTGTGTGTAACGCCCTAATTGCCTGTGTAAGTTCCTCCGGTGTAATATCCTCATCTAGAGCTGCAGCTGCATCTGGATCTAAGGCAGGCATATGTATATCGTGGAGAAATGCGCGGTTCTCTATCGTAGTTGCAGTGGCAACTGGTGTGTACACTGTCTCGTAATGAGTCGCCAGCGCTTCAGCGATGTGTTGCGGTGCAGTTACCAGCTTTCCGTCATGTAATCTAATCTGAGTCACCCAGTTGTTTGCTCTTTCCTTCTTTTCTAACCAGGCCAACAGTCGGCCTGCTTTGTCTCCCTGTTCGTAAACCGTGTGTTGTGTTCTAGTCAGTTTACTAGTGGCCTCTTCACGTATGTATGCTTTATACTCCTGTTGTGCCATGTGCAGTCTGTGCGTCGTCTCTTCAGTAGTGTCTGCCACGTGTGCCGTCTCTGCCAAAGATACCTCCAGTTCTAGCCTATCGATGTGTTTTTGTCGCTCTCCCTTCTGTCCCACAATGAAGGCAATTGCGTGCCCACGAAGTACCGTCTTGTATGCCTCCCACAAACTCGTCAGAGAGGGGACTGAGTATTGATTGTCTTCGAAGTAGCACTTGGTCGCCTTGATGAGGCCTTTACTTATTTTACGATTTTTGAGATACCCAGGGCGAATGGGAAACAATCTTTGGTTTTGTGGGGCAAATGGTGCATAAGCAATGAGAACTGGGGAGTGGTCCGATATACCCCAGGGTAAATGCCTGATCTTTGTCATTCCCAGCATCCCTGTGGCTAACGTGAAGATATAGTCAAGCCTGGAGAGGCTATTATGCACACCAGAATGAAATGTGTATTGCCGTTCTTCCGGGTATCTGATCCTCCATACATCCATCAGTCCGAGCGCGTCCACAAATTCTAATAATCTGCGGGTGGCCCCACCTGTGTCTCTAGGGGGCTGTCGGTCTACGGATGTATTCATGGTGGCATTGAAGTCACCCCCATAATCAGTTCTCCGTTGGGAAGTGCAAGCAGGAATTTCCCTACGTCCTAAAAGGCAGTCTGGTGTAGCATCGGTGGTATGTATACTGACACTATGTTGTACAGCCTACCGTCCCATTGGCAAGTTATTGCCGCAAATCTCCCCTGATCGTCCTTGTGTGACCCAGTCACCATCAAAGGGAAACGTTTGTTAATTAGGATCCCTACCCCTCTGGAACCAGAGGTGAAATCAGAGTGGACTATCATTCTAAAACCCCACCGGTCCAAGGCCTTAACTGACGATACCCGCAAGTGTGACTCCTGGAGGAGTGCCACCGCCGGATTTTTCCGTCTGAGGTAGTGTAGAACTAAACTACGTTTAATCTTGTCCCCCAACCCATTTACATTCCACGAAATCACCGTTAATGGAGGGCCTTGTCTTTGGAAGGTCTGTATCTGCAGGACAGTATCACCGGCTGCTAGGTTCACGTCTGTCATAATTATCATTTACCATTAGTCTACCTTGGTCTGTTTGGAACTTGTCTCCTTCTATGTCATCTAGTCTGATCCTTGCTCTAACATGACACCTTAAAAAAAATTTCTTAACTAAAATAAACTCAATAAACTGACCCCAACCCTCCACCCCCTCCATGCCTCCCTGCATAGCGGACTTAGAACTACCCGCCTCCCCATCTCAGCAGAGTGCTTTAGTCCCATAACTGTGTACTTGCATAAGGGGGGAGAGTCATTCCGTGTCCCCCGCACATCCCCGTTTATGTCCTCGAAGTCTGCTATGTACGATCTGCAACTTGTTCCTTCCCAATCCGGGGTGCAGTTTTTGTGCGTCTCCTTATGCGCTCCCCACAATGTTCGCCGTTCAGACTGTAAGATCAGCGATTCCCCTGCCGACCGGACTGCCTGGCTGCAGGCCGCTGCCATCTCGACAGGACACAAAAGTGTTCTCAAGCATGGCAGTAATGCCCTGGTAGTGTGTTGTGGCTCCTAGCGTGTCATCCAGGATGTCATTCTACGTCGCTTCTGTTTCCAGCGCCATTGCTCGCTCCCATCGCGCTCTTTGTCTCCCTGGGCTGTACAGGTTGTGAGGATTGCTGTCTTTGTCTTGCCCCATGTCTATTGCTTCCTTTGGCCAGACGCCATCCTTCCAGGCAGTCTTGCGCCTCTTCCGGCGATGTGAAGAACCAGCTCTTACCTTCTGCCTCGACTCTTAGCTTTGCCGGAAAGAGCATCGCATATTTGAGTTCTCTATTGCGCAGCTCTCGTTTTACGTCTAAAAAGTTCCGACGCTGCTTAGTGACTGCCGCTGTGTAGTCCGGGTACAATGCGACTTCACTGTTGTCTACCCGCAAAGGGGGATGCGATTCTGGCCACCTGCAGGATTGCATCCCAGTCTCTGAAGTTGAATATTCGTGCCAGAATAGGTCGTGGGGGGGCTCCAGGCTTAGGTCGCCCATCCGGTACTCAGTGGGCTCTTTCCACCGAAAAGAATTTAGAGAGTCCGCGCGGTTGTAGCTGTGTTTGGACCAGTTCTTCTACAAAGAGATCTAGTGCCGGCTCTTTAAACTTTCCGGTACTCCCACCAGGCGTATGTTGTTGCGTCGTGAGCGCCCTTCCTGATCATCCAATTTCTCAGCCATCTGCTTGGTCACAAGCTCTAGATGAAGTACCTGCCGTTGCAGGGTCGCCATGTCCGTCGATAAAGCAGCTGTGGGGTTTTCAACCTCTGTCATCCGAGTGTTCATTTCGGAAACATCTGCCCTAAGTAACGTTATGTCGCAAGATATAGTGCCAATGGAGGCTTGCATTTTTTTTTTTTTTTTAAAAACCTTTATTACAGTTTCAGAGACATACAAATATGGGCCTACAACCAACAGGCCGGCCGCTAATGCACACTATACGCATAGACACATCTTAACAACCACATCGGTGAAGCAATAAGAGAGCTACAGGAGTGCTAATCAACTCAGCCAGCCGCAGCCGCAGTCCATAGACAAGCAAAGAAAGGTTTCATATTTTTAAAGAAAACGAAAAACATCACACACACAAGGCAGAGGAGGTCAATAGCAGTAATATGTGCTCCCCGTAACGAAGGGGTAAACAAACCCAGGGAGAAAGAGGGGGGGGGGGCAGGCAGAAGAAACCAAATGCACATGTCGCAGGAGCATAGAGGAATGCGCGGGCTAGGGAGACAGAGCAGCATCCATCTCTCGCGTCTGGGGCGGGGCGCAAATACCTCCACGATAGGAGTTCCAGGGACCCCACACCTTAATCCACTTCCCAGGCTTGCCTCTCGCCACCTACACCGTTTTCTCTCTGAACATACACCAGTCCATGTGTTCCTTCCACGCTGAGACCGTTGGTGGCCTCTGGGAGCCCCACAGTTGTGCAATGTCGCGCTTCGCTACCATATAGCCCAGAGTCACCCATTGCGTCTGCATCACATTGTAATCAGTCGGCTCCCAGACATTCAGCAAACATCTCCGTGCCTCCGGCAACAAGGCAACATGCGTGACTTCTTCTAACACCACATGCACTCTACCCCAAAACCGAGTCACCTCCGGACACTCCCACAGGATATGGAGGAAAGTCCCCAGCAGTCCACAGCCTCGCTTACACAGACCATCCTCCGAATACCCCATACGCATCAAACCAGGCCCCGTGACGTACACTCTATGAAGTATCTTAAGCGGGACGAAACGCAAGCGGGCCGGGATAGCCACCTCTTTCGGGGAGGCCACCGCTGACACCCAATCCTCGTTGTCAAGTTCCAAACCGTCGGCAATCCATGTCTTCCGCAATGAGGTCAGCAAACCCATTCGATCATTGATAAGCTTCTTATAAATCAGCGAAATGGTGCTATCCGGCACATAGCCGTCCAATACTCTATCTTCCAACGGGGAGGACTCCGGAATGGCCGCAACATCCGGGAATACGGAACACAAGGCGTGATGAACCTGAGCGTACCGAAAGTATTCCCTATCGTTCAACTGATATTCGGTTTTCAGCATGTCGAACGTCTTAAATTTCCCTTTCGTCCAGAGATCCCCTACCTTGCTGATACCAATCATATCCCATTTCTCAAAGCCTTTCGTAGTACACAGATAACCCAAACGCCGGGAAGCGTACAATGGCGTTGCCCGAGTCAAGCGATCCCTCCACCCCATCGCCGCATTGGCCGCATGCCACACCTGCACCGCGACCCGCGTCGGGCCTGTCAATCGCGCATCAAGGGACCCCGAGTATAGTGCTCGATTATAATCCCCGCTTGGCAATAACAATTTGTCCATCTCAAAAGCCGGGTTCAGAGCAGGCCCATACATCCCGTGATTAACAGCAGCCAAATGGGAGGCCCAATAATATCGTTTAATATCAGGGAGAGCGACCCCCCCATCGTACCACGGTAGGGTTAGTTTGGCGAGAGCGATCCGCGGCCGCCCATCCCAAAACAACCGACGCTGAAGACACTCCACCTCCCGAAAATAGCGGGCCGGCACTACGTCCACAGTGTTCTGTAGGGCGTACAAAAAGCGTGGCAGCGACATCATTTTCAACAACGCCGCCCGGCCGAGCGGCGAGAGCGGCAGCCACCGCCAACCCGCCACATCCGCCCTTAGGCGCTGAAGGGGGGGGAGAAGATTCCGCTCATACAGGGCCACCGGGTCTAGGGTTATAAAGATTCCCAAATACTTAAACCCCGACTGCGCAACCTGGATAGGGCACCCCCGCGGAAGGCGGGGGGCCTCCCCGGAGAGAACGTACACACAAGATAATGACCAATCCGGAATTGCGACCAAAGGAGCTCAACACATCCACCAATACAATGAGCGATTTGCGCGGAGATTCAAGATACAAGAGGATATCGTCCGCATATAGAGAGACACGATCCTCGTACTCCGGCGTCCATCTAAGGCCACGCATCGAAGGGTGCCACCGCAGCCACTCCTGCAAGCGCAAAGAGAAGAGGTGACAACGGACACCCCTGTCGCGTGCCCCTACCCAAAGCAAAAGGAGCTGACACCCGTCCGTTGACCACCACCTGTGCCAGTGGGTTATCATAAAGCAATTTCACCCAACCGATGAACCCCGGGCCGAACCCAAACTTCGCCAATGCCGCCCAAATATACGGCCATTCCAAGGTGTCAAACGCCATGGTAGCGTCCAGGGACGCCAGAATGGCCGGCTCACGCATGAATGGCGCTCTAGCGAGGACGCCATGCAGTCGCCGCAGGTTCAAAGCGGTATTGCGATGGGGTATAAAACCGGATTGATCCTGATGGATCAGGTCGCCCACGACCCGGATCAGGCGATTGGCCAGTACCTTGGCAAGGATTTTGGGCTCCGCGTTCAGCAAAGAGATAGGCCTGTAAGAAGTACACCGATCCCGCGGCTTCCCCTCCTTATGGATAACAACAATAGTAGCAAGACGTTGGTCGGGGGGAGGGAGCCCGCCGCCCGTGCCTCAAGGAACATGTCCCGGAGATACGGCGCAATCTTATCTGGGCGCAACTTATATAATTCAATGGGAAGGCCATTAGGACCCATGGCCTTGCCAGAAGCAATAGAGCGAATGGCCAAAGCAAACTCATCCGGCGACGGGGCCGCGTCCATCAATAATTTATCCTCATCAGATAGAGATGGCAAAGCAATGTCTTTAAGCAGCAGGCGAGAGTCTTCCTCCGATCGCTCAGAGACCGGAGAGTAAACCCCGTGAAAATACTCCGCAAAGCAATCAACAATATCACCGGGGTCCGTCACACACACACCATCCACCCTCTCAACAACCGGCACCACTCGACTCGCTCTCTCCTTCTTATCCAACCAGGCAATCAACTTCCCCGCCATATCACCCATATCGTACAAACGCCCCTGTTGCTCCCTGCTCATACTCTTAGCAGATTCAGTAACCAGCGCCTTGTAGTCGGCCTGTTTAAGCCCCAGCACATGCAGTCTGTCATCCGTAACACCTTGCTCCAAATCGATCTACAACTCGGTGATCTCATTTTCTAGTCGAACCACCTCTTTCGCCTCGCATTTTTTGGTATGGGAGATGAGAGACAGGGCCTGGCCCCGGAGCACAGTCTTAAAGGCCTCCCAAAGGGAGACGGCGGAAGACACCGACCCCACGTTGTCGTTAAAATAGTGTTCCAGGGACCTAACCAGGTCTGCACGGATCGTGGGGTTTCGTAGGTACCAGGGGTTGATCGGCGCCACCCTCCCCACCGCCCCCATGGCGATATCTAAGTGTAGCAAAAGAGGGGAGTGATCAGATATACCGCGGGCCAAGTGTCGCACCTCCCCAATCATCCCAGCTTGGGCCGCAGGCACTAGCATATAGTCAAGCCTCGAAAGACTACCGTGGGCCCCGGAGTGGAAGGTATATTGTGCTTGTCCAGGGTGTTTCAACCACCAACAATCTATCAGTCCCAGGGTATCCAGAAAGCCCCCCAGCCAATTCTGGGCCCGAGGGAGGTCCCTAGGGGGGTGTCGATCTTCAACTCCGGAAACCACTGCGTTAAAATCCCCCCCTAAGACCAAAAATCCCCCCGGAAGCCCAAGTAGCAGGCGCCCCAAATCAGCAAAGGTGGCCGTCTGCAGGCCCGGCGGCACGTAGACAGTAACCAGCGAAATCAACTTACCCTCCCATCTCCCCACCAGGGCAGTGTAGCGCCCTCTGTCATCGTGGAGCACCTCATCCACCTCCAACGGGAGCGAGGTCCTAACTAAAATGCCCACTCCCCCTCGAGGCAGAGGTGAAACCAGAATGGGCCAGGAGGCGATATCCTCGCCTGTTCATGGCATGGAAAGAGTTCCCTATGAGGTGCGTCTCCTGCAGAAACACAATGTCAGGCGAAATACGTTTCAAGAACTGCAGGACCACCCCCCGCTTTATCCTGTCCCCCAGCCCATTCACATTCCATGAAAGAAGTCTCAACCCCTTACCCCCCATCCCCCCAGTACAAAATATCCCCCTCCCGGAGAGCACAATCATAATAACACAACAGAGAACATTACCCCGCCTTGTGATGCAATCAAACAAACCCCAACCCCACCCCATCAACCCCAACAAAACTCCCCCCTCCCTGCACCCCTGCGTGAGCTCAAACAGCCCCCCCAACGTGCAGTGTGCCTGTCGCCCCAATATGAAACTCACTACAAAGAAGACAAGAAAAACCCCAGAAGGAGGAAAGGGCCCCAGCAAGCCCCCCGCAACCTCCAAATACCAAAGGGCAAAGTGTTACAAACTGGAGTCCAGTGCAGCCACAGGTGCAAAACGTTACCAGTCTGGTCCATAGCCAGGATCCTAGTTCTATTCCTGCTCTGTCGAGCTCTCTCCGCTCTCCGCAATCCGACCTTCCCGACCTCGACCCCTAGGTAGGGCATCCAGCCATTCTCCAACCGCCTCCGGCCGGTCAAAGAAATGCGAGCGACCCTCTAACTCAACCCGCAGCCTAGCCGGGAATGGCATCGCATATTTCAGCTCCATGTCCCTCAAGCGCCGTTTGATGGCCAAAAATCCCAACCGTTGCTTTTGAACCGCTTGCGTGAAGTCTGGGTAAAAGCTAACATTAGAGTTCTCAAACTTTAATGGCCCAGCCACACTCGATGCCGGAAGGATAGCATCTCTGTCCCTCAAGCGCCGTTTGATGGCCAAAAATCCCAACCGTTGCTTTTGAACCGCTTGCGTGAAGTCTGGGTAAAAGCTAACATTAGAGTTCTCAAACTTGAATGGCCCAGCCACCCTCGATGCCTGAAGGATAGCATCTCTATCCCGAAAATTAAAAAGTCGGGCAATGATAGGCCGCGGGGGAGCACCCACCTTGGGCGCACCACCCGGAATCCTGTGGGCCCGTTCCACAGCGAAGAACTTGCTCAGTCCCGTGGGTGCTAGATGAGTCACCACTAGATCCTCCACAAAAAGATCCGCAGCAGACTCCTCCGACCGTTCGGGCACCCCAATAATACGGACATTATTCCGCCTGGCCCTGCTTTCGGAATCCTCAAGGCGACGATCAGTCAGGTCACTGGCAAGCCGCAACCTCCGCACCTCCGTCTGCAAAGCGGCCACATCCACAGTTAGGCTCGACGCCGCTTGAGTCAATGAGTCGACCCGGTCATTTGTTTTGGACAGGTCCGCTCTGACCAAATTCACATCAATCAACACCGAGTCCAATTTATTAGCCAGGGTATCAAATTGCTGGTTCACAGTCGCCTTCATCTCCTCAATGGCCCCCATGACATCCAGCAGAGTCAATTCGGACGATGCGCCCGAGGCCGCCTTGGCCGCTCAGGCGATTTATGTGATCCACTAGGGGATCCCTTTGGCTGCGCATAGCGGTCCATGTTATTGGCCTGGGTATAAGCTCCCCTCCGGGTAGACTTGGGTTTCAGCTTGTCGCCGTCCACTCTCGCCGCCATCACCAGCGACCACCAAGGTCAGCACCCTCCAGCCCCCGGAGGAAGGCCAGGCGACCAATGCAGGAGATCCGGGCCACCAACTGAAATAGGCCCGTTTACAGTTCGAGAATCAGGCCATGCGCTCCGTCCTCGGCGCTGCTTACCCGAAGTCCCGACGTCAGTTTCCGCAGATCAACTCGAAACCGAAAGTGAAAGCACGGGGTCCGGGGCAGGCCCAGACTGGCATGCCGCTGTTGTTCACTTCGCACCCGGGCACCTCACCAACTCGAGTTCGGGACCAAGGCCGGAGAAGGCCGCAAACTTCAGATCGCCACCAGTCCGGTTCCCGGAGTCCGATTTCGATTTGGAAAACGAGTGGCACCTTAGCGCAAGATCATAGACAAAAGCCCCTCTAAAAAACCAGGATTATGACAGGATAGACGTGGGAGGTTGCGGAGGCCCTCGGGAGCCACAAGCCTACGCGGCCATCTTGGTTGCGCGCTAGGCTCCTCAGGCTTGCATTTTTTGAAGAGTGGCCATCACATCCTGTATCTCCTTTGGTTTTGCTGCTGTTGGCTGTTGGTCACGCTTGGGGACATGCCTGGCGTGTCATGCTGCTCTTTGGTGAAAGCATATTTGTCTATACGATTGCTCTGCACCGAGCACTGCCCTCTGTTGCTCATGGCGCTCTCAGTCTTAGGTGGGCAGACCCCGTCTCAGTGGCGCAAGAGGGGGCGCTCCCGTTGCTTCCTGACTGTATTGGGCTCGTACTGAGCGCGATCTATCTACTGCTTCTTCTGATGGCTGGCATTTGGCTTTGCTCTTCAATAAATAAAGTGCGGCGCCATGATCGTGTTTTGCGTCACTCAGTCCAGAGCTCACTTCTCCCCCCCCCCCCCCCCCCCCCTGGGAATTCAGCCTGCGACGATTGGTAGGGGTTGTAACTCAGTGGACTGGGATGGTTAGATCTTGCAGTTCGCCAGCAATTTATCTCTGTGGCCTCGCCGCCGGTCCAATCTCCAGTAGGCCGGTGTTTTCTCTCTGCTGGTAGAGACCCAGTATATCAACTGATCACCATGCCAGCCTTTGCGTGGGGCTTCCCCAGTTTGTAATTTGTTGCCTCCACTCCGCTCAGCGGTGCATTTGTGTTGCCTGGTGGCCTTCACTGCTCCCCCGCCCTACAGTTTCTTTTTGGCCGCCCCGCTGTTCCTACTACCTGACTCTGAGGCTGTGTGCTGCTTTATGTACTCTGTGGCCATTATTGGTTCCAGGGGACCGCCCCTGCCAGACTGCTATGGGCCGTGTCAATATGCCTCCCGGTGTGGTGCTTCTCGTGATAGCGCGGCCCCTGTGCTCACCTCTCCACTGCCGCTGCACTATGCCAATGTATTCAGCCTCCCGCTGGGCTCACAAGCCCGTTCTGGCCCCGCTGCTATGCCGATGTTCCAGGACCCTCCACCGCGGTGTTGGTAGCACTCCGGGCGGCTGATGCGTCGATTCTGTGCTTCCTGCACCTTGCAACTGCGCTTCTTCCGTGGCTCCTCGCGCACTGTGGCGATCATGCCTCCACTGTGGGCAGCTACTGCGAACACTTCAGGTCCCGGCTCCGCTCCTGGGTCTAGGCCTTGGCTCCTCCCCCAGGTCTCCGGCAACTCCGGTAGTGCTTTTACACCCGCTAAACTTCGGTAAAAGCCGCACAATGCTCTACTATGCACCCGTCACCAGTTTCTCGACGGTGCAGATGCCGGATAGATGTCAGGATTGCCGGGGATCGCTCGGTGGTCACCGGAGCTCTCTTAGGCTGCGGCCATCATTGCTGGTAGCTAGCCATGCCCCTTCGACATCAGCCTTCTTGAAGCAGTGATCAGGGACAGACAAAAGGACAGGCTTGCCCTAGAAATTTCCTCACAATGAACAAAAGAAATTGCATTGCCACCCCTCGCCCTTACCATCATTCAAATGGTATTGCTCAGGAAGAACTAATAGCAACACTTTGCTAACAAAATCTTCAACGAATTTCTAAAGGTAGCACTATCTCCATCCTCCTCACTTCAGTGTCTGGATCTCCACCCTCTAGCTACAGAAATGTAGGCAATGCACTTCCACTGTCTAGGGAAGCTGTCCTCATCTTCCATCTTGTGTCTTACTAAACCAAGGGGATCCAAATTGAACTCTACTGGATTCATGTACAAGGGATGTCAGCGATAGGTTCTTAGTCTTCAGATAACAGTAGACCTTTATAGGAGAGAAGTCAGTACACCACACTCACTGTGACAAAAGACCTAGTCACATTATAATCATAAAACACAATACGCTGCCACCACTGCTTTACGTGATGCACCCCTGACAGGCACAGTAATCCACTGTTTTCTCTGGGCAGGCTTGGTGTGCCCCTCCAGGTCACATGACAGGCCCTGTGCCTTACAGTGGACTGTACGTACTAAAACATTTTCCCATAGACACAGATTGGGTAAAACCATTTGATACATCTGGCTCAATGGTAGGGATAGGTCTATGTCTCTCCGCTCAAACTAGATACTAGATTCACATGCAGCAGGGCATCTAAGGCAGGTGCCCACTCCTGTTCACTATCCTGGAGACATTTCTGTCTCAATAGAGCCTCAGACCAGAGACGAGGTACATCTCCGGAATGAGAAGCGCTGGTCCTGACAGCAGGCTGTGGAGTTCCATACAGTAAGCAATGGAGGCCTGCAGAGAGCGCCTAGAAAGTGTGTGGTATTGGCTTCCAGTGTGAGAACGAGGGCCTGTAGAAAGGCAGTGGTTATGTGAAGAGTAGCCGACCAAAGCTTAGAGTGGTCATTGGGGAACCAGAGAAATATGAAGGCTTCAAGAGTGTGAAAAGGAGAGCTCCCAAATGAGATCTAGAGAGAGGGTGATGGAGGCCTTGATAATGGGGGTCGTGGGGTGGTGAGTGGATGATGGAGGGTCGTATGTAAATGCTGTGTGAATTGAAACCTTGAGGATTTGTGAAGGATGACTGGAAAATGGGAAATAAAACTTGGAGAGCAGATGAGGGAGGAAGATAAAGTTGGTGATGGAGGCCTTCAAGGGGGAGAGGGGATGGTCTGGAGCAGTTTGCGTAGGCATGGAGAGTATGCCTTGTAGGCTTGAAATTAAGTTAGGAAGGCCTGCAGAGCAGGCTAAAACACCTGGAGAACAGAAATCAAAAACCCAGAGTGACAGTAGCTTGGAGAGTACAAAAAGGAGACATTCATAGTAAAGGCTGCAGAATAGCGACCGAGGCCTTGAGAGTTGGCGATAGAGTCCCGGAGACTGGTTAATGTGGATCTACATAATGGGTTAAGGAGGCCTGGGAAATTGTTGACTTAGCTGTGGAAAGCTGATACTGGAAATATGAAGAGCGGATAAAAAATGCTCGGAAATAGTCGGTAGAGGGCTTTGGTATGAGGCTTGGAGAGCAGGTGAAAGAGGCCTTGAGTTTGGGTTATGGGGAACTCGCAGTGGAGACATGAAGAATTGGTTAAAGAGGCTTGATAAATAGATAATTAAACACTGGAAAGCAGGAGGCAGAACTGAAGATTTGGCAAGTAAGGTCTGGAGTTTGAGTTATGGAGGTCTGTAAAATAAGTGATTGAAGCCAGAAGAATGGACAGTGGAGTCATTTAGAGGGAATCTGGAGATTGTTGAGTCCTAGATGCATGGAGCATAGTTTATAGATACCAAGACAGTGGTTGAGAGAGGCTTGACAAACTGTAAATAGAGGCGAGAGAGTGAGTTAATGGCCTGTTGCTTCTTCTTTGTCAAGTCTACCTTTGTGAAACTGTAATCCTCTATTGGAATGCTTCCAGGACTCCAGGGCTCTGGGTGTTAGGTGGGGCTGGATTCTCCCGGACGGAATTGGCAAGAAATCTTCCACACAATAACATATCTGGGCATGCAGATGGCATCCTGATGCAGTCACGTCTCAGGCTCCATCACAAGCATTCTCGCTTCGCTCTCTGCTCGAGTCACCTCTTACATCTCTTTCACATGGCATTTCCATAGTAAGGTAATACTAGACAGCCACTAGCGGCTCCTTCAACAAATGGTGTCAAATCATTTCCGACAGAGGTTCATACATGTTGGCGCATTGGTATAGCCCCCACAGAAGTCAAAGAGGGACTGGAACTTTGAGGTATCACCTTCTTCTGTGCACTGCAGGAGGCAGTACAGCAAAGAATCAGTTTCTGTAGGTGACAGGCATCGGGGAAAGTAAACAGTGCAGGCATGGTGAGCTGTGGGGATGAGCACTCAGAGTTTGGTCAGAAAGCTGAGGTTCACACCGGGCATCTTAGCTCTCCAACTGAGTGGCCCATTCTCTCTCTCCAGCCTACCATGGTTCTTTTCCGGGCCAATGGTCATACACACAGTTTGGCTGACAGGGCCAGCAATATCTGGATAGTGACCATAAAGTTATGTGAAAGCCTCATAGTAAATGACCATACAGGGTTTTCCAGATATGAGGTTGGGATGCACATCATTTTTCTGCCATTGAAGGTGCTCAGTGGTTCCAGTGGGCTGGTTGTAGTTGGGAAGTTGAAAGAAATGGGGCAGAGTGTATGGACGGCTAAATATCTTTAATGACAAGAGGATGAGGTAGTGAGTGAGTGTGGTGGGGGCAAAAGAGAGAGAGTGCACGTAAATCGTGTAGTATTTCACTTTCATCTCATAGTATCTGCTCCTCCATGCATGCAAGGGCCACCTTGGGCACAATGACCAGTGCCAAATTAGATACAACTAGTCAACTAGTCTGCTTCAAAACAATTTACACTTTTGTGCCTGGTTGTGTCCGAGTGCTACCAGGAGATCAGCTTTCTCTGATTCTCGAAACATTTAGTCCGTGTTGTTCCTGCAGTCATTCCTCTGCTTCCAAGTTCTGCACCAAGTAAATTTGTGGCCTGTCAGTCCTCCTGTGTCCGGACCTTCAGCTATGTTCTGTCTCTTGGGAGCTTACATAAGTCTGGGTGCCATTAGCCACGTGGCACATATCACACTGCCTCCAACCACTTCATCTGGTTAAGGTCTGTACCCAGCCCTTGCTCTCCAGCCAGCAGGTTCAGGTTATGAAGGTTGCTGGTGCAAATCCAAAGTTTCGAGCTCAACACCCTCAGAAATAAAAAATATAGCTGAGGTGTGGGGATTTGCATGTTTGGATCCTCAGCCCCAGCCACTCCCTAGTTTACTTAAGGTTTCTCACTTACAACTAAACATCTATCAAATGAGTTGTCATTTCCAAGCTTTTCAAAATATCACAATCCTTAAGAGTAAAAAGTGGGATGTAGTAGCAAGGACTTTACATTAGTTCTCTCCCTTGTCATACTCTTGCTGCTTCGATTCATCCGCACCAGGGTTGGACTTGTGAACTGAAAGCTTCCCTGGCAAAAATGCTTAAATGAATCAGCTCTCCCCCTTTATCTCCTTATACAATCTCTTTCCTTTCCTTTCATCCATCTATTCTCTCTCACTCTGCTTTCCTCTCCCTCTTCTCCCTCTTGGATCGCTTTCTCTCTACCTTATTCCTTTCTCTCTCCCTCACTCTCTTTGGGGCATATCAGCAAGGTGAGGCGATAGAATTATCGCCGCTTTTGCGGCAGTTTTCGGCCGAAAAGCGGCGATAATTTTATCACCTAATTAGCAAGCTCACGCTAACGCGTGAAAACTTGCGTTAGCGTAGGAGTTCCTAACACCCAGATTTGCCTTTCTAATGAGATGCAAAGTGGGCGTTCCTGACCTGACATGACAGGAGACCCACGCTATGAAGCATAGCGGCAAGAAAAGTAGCGATAACCCCTGTTATCGCTACTTTCCTTACGCCTGCTTCAGGACTGACTTAGGGATGATATCCTATGGAAGGTTGATATCATGGCTAAGTTTGTGGGGCCCTATCAACAAGCTAATGCCACATTGCGTGGGATTATCGCTGGGTTTCCAGCGATAATCTCACGTTAGGCAGTTAGCGTGAGGATTTTTATCGCTTTTGAGATAAGCGTTGCTAATAGCACGCTATCTCAGCGATAAAAATCCACGCTAGCCAGCGATAATTATCCTAGCGCTAAGTGCGCTTAGCGATAATTATCGCCGGTTGTTGCTGATATGCCCCTTTGTCTCTCCTTCTTGAAGCCTGCTGCAAATCACCCGGGGAGCTGGAGAAAATGACAAAGGCACCAGGAGCAGCCCTGAGCTTTCAAAACTGTCCTCCAAGGGCTCCAGCCCACTGGGGGGATGTCTGGTGGCATATGAGGCCTGTCTGGCCCTGATCTGCACGAAACATCTTCTGTCTGACAGAAGCCTTTGGAAGCTATGATGCTAGACAGGCTGAGCCTGCTTACACATATTCTTTGTCTATCTTAGCTCTGAGTCTCACTAAAGAAACAGGCATGTCTTTCTCTCCCCCACTCACTCAGCGAGGCTGCCTCGGTACAAAAGAGAGGCACGTTTAAGCACTTACCACTGGAAATTAAATGCAGTGCACTTACATAGAAATAGAAGCGCTCCTTTATGGAGCCTTTCCAGCTCGCTTCTCATTTTAAGGGAAGCACATTCTGTGGGAACTTGGTTAGTGAATTCTCAATGTTCAGTGTCAGAATACCAGCAGTCAAGTGATCAGAAAAAGGAAGATGGCTATGCAAAAAGAGGCGTGATATGTCGCAGGAAGTTTAGAGTATGGGCGGGTTTGGCTAAGGGGTTAGTGGTTGAGTTAGGCTAAGTATGAGATCTAGGCTGATGGTCAATGTAAGGCTTGTGGTTAGGATTAGGTTTATGGTTAGGGTTAGAATTAGGTTTATGGTGTGCCAGTTTCAGTGCCATAATTAGCCTTATGATTTGTGTTACAGTTAGGTTTAGTATTAGTGTTGATGAAGACGTAGAGGTTAAACAGGTGGAGTGGTTTCAATGTAGTGTTTAGTTACATCATATGCCACTGTAGATCGATGTATTGAGTCATATACTGTGTTATTTAGAGGTGGGGGACCTTGAAGTAGCAACTTATAATGCATAAGTGTCCTGATGTTTCCAAACCACGGTTTAATGGGGTCCTGACATAATTGTGACAATAGTTGGCATAGTTTGAACATGTTGACATGAATGTGCCCTTTTCTTGTATCATGCAGGCCATAGGATAAACGTAGGCATTATTGGCATGTTGTAATCTTGATGGGGTATAAAAGTGGCAATGTATAGCGTATAATGGTCATCCCATGTATGACGGTTCTCATCCTCTGCCTATTTATTCCACAGGATGATTGTGTGAGTCTGTGGAATGACATGGGACTGGAAGGAGCAGGGTGGAACATGAAAGGACGTTGAATGTAGAAGGAATGAAAAATGCTTTATAAAGTTTGAAAAAATACATCTGCGTTGAATTGCATATACACATTTTATGACCTACCTGTAATGCCTAGCTTTTAGCCAATTTTTAGGCAAATTGTGCTGAAAAATGCACTATTTTGATTACATTTTTCAAAGTTTTCTTGCAGACTGCCTACCCTGTAACAGTTCTGGTGAGGTTAAACCTACACAGGATAAACGTATTGGAATACTTCATTAGTGCCTCATCAAACTAGCCGATATATGTGACATTTGTGTTTAAAAATGTGTCATTTGGCCGTGTTGTGTAGTCAAAATATTTTGTTGGCGGAGAAACCTGCCGAACTCCCAGTGTTGTAAGTAAGACTTACTCCTTTCATTTGCATCCCCTGTACATCATGTTTTCATGCCCCATCTATTTCAAAGTACCTGAAGCCCCTGTCTGTTCACCGCCTTGCCCTTTACTTGAGAAAGCCCTTAACTTCTGAGCATCAGGCACTGATGTTTGGAGTCTTGGAATTCATACACATATCTTCCTAACAACAAGGTCTTAGACATAGACAAAGACCTGCATAATGTCAATGTATTTTACTTTATCGATTCTATCATTACACATAACATCTCTATACAGTGTCTATGGTAGAGCGGTTTTAGATCTGGGTCTCAGGCACAAATGATAGTCTTAACTATGGAAGAGAGGTTCTCAGCACAGAGGCTTCGTGCACAGACTTTCCAGTCAAAGACCCTTCTAGCACAAAGATTTCCAGACTCGGACCATAAACTCAATGCATTAGGGACAGACTTTACTTCTTGCTGACGCAGACCCTCTTAATCTGAGGGCCTTGTGCGCAAAGCTTTCTAGGCTCTTATACTGTGAGAGACACTTTGCAACAACCCTGGCCTGCTTGTCGATGGTGAACATTAACACACCCATTCAGTGTGTAACAGTAATTCTGACATTGAGCTGTGTTTGCTCCAGTTTCTGAGTCAGTTGCAAATAGATCTTCTACCTTGGGTTTTTGGCACTGCACATTCCTCTAAATATTACCTGTAGAAATAATCATGGGCAAAATGGTGTAAAAAGTGTAATACTATGCAGTAATACTGGCTGGGAAGATCGGTTCTGCATGTTATTACCAACTTTGCAATGCGAATCCGAATGAGGTCCAGAAAATTCTGGGATAATTCTATTCACATGCAGTTACGTTATTTCCCCGGACGGTCTTTGTGACAGGTATTTTGGATCTATTCAGAATTAGGAATTGAGAGTGCGCACTCATGTTTCTGTTCTTACTTCCACGAGGTCAGAGAAAATGTCCCTCTTTTTGACTGGGTCAGTAACGCGAATTCAGCTTTAAGAGAGAGTTTGCCCCTGAATCGTAATTATTAATTTTGCTAAAATGCCAAACTATTCAGTGACTTTCCTCACACAAATCCAGCTAGGTAAAACCTGGCAAGATTTGTGTGGAGAAAAAACACAACATTCTGAGTTTCACAATTCAGAACAAGGGTAAATATGGGGTATCATCGTGGTAGCCATAATTCCGACCAACAGAACTCATAATAATGCAAAATGCCGAACCCAAGAAAACCAATGTTAGTAATTCTCCTTGTGTTATTACTGCTTCATTTTCCTTCACACTGGGAATGAGCACTGTTGTCAGCAACGCACAGACCCATCCACTTCTGATAACGACTGCAAAGGAATATAGTTCAACCAATGGCGGGGTTGCACGTAAATTGCCATATAACTTATGGCTACGCTAGAATTTCAGTGGCTGTCTTTGGCGAAGTTAGGATATTACTGTTTCCGCATTGTACATTATAAAGGAATTATATATTTTCGGTGGGCTCACTGTAAAATGTTACTTCCTCTGCATCTCAGTGGAGACTCGCTCATCCCAAATATCACTATACTTCTGCAATGAGCCTCTCTAATCTCCCATATCACCCTTCTTGTACCCTTAAATGGAGCCTCTCTGTCTATATCTCTGTCCTCATACCCTTCATGGAGTGTCGCTAAGTGCCAATATCACTGTTCCTTGTACCCTTCCTTTGGTGGAGTGTCTTTAGGAGTATTATAATTTCCCAAACCATGTAACTCCTCGAGAGATTCCCTATTAGCATTTTTCTAATTCTGTAAACCAATGTCCTTGTACTTTTCAGTGGAGACTCTCCAAGTCCCAATCCCAATGACCTCGTACCATCCATTCAGTGGAGTCTCTTAAAAGTTACACTCATTTCTCATATTGGTGGACGTATACTATTCACTGGAGTCTCTTCAATTCCACATATGAATGTCACTGTACCCTTCAAATAAGCGACTGTCATTCCCCATAGCAAAGACCCTGATCCCCTCCGGTTCAGTCCATCACTGGCCTCCTATCCTTCAATTGAGCGTATCATTAACCCCACGCTGTAGTCCTTGTAAACATTCTGCTCTCCTTCAATACCAGGTTAGGTCCCACCTCGCTTCGGTTCACCCCATGCCTCCTCCAGGCTCTCAAACATATCAAACACAAATTAAGGGTACAGATTAGATTACTTACACAGGGAGGCCATCTCCTTTGGCAGGTCAGTAGGGAAGCTTCTGAAGTAGGCCCCGCCATTGGTGAGGTCAAAGGGCGGGGAACCACGCATGTTGCTGGAGAAGGCAAAGGGGTACATGGAAGGTGGAAATCCATGTAGCTGACTAAGCTGAGTGCCGGTGGAGCATATCCTGTCCTTACTGGAAGACATGCTGACCACTGCAGTAGCCTCCTCCTTGCCAACAGATACAGTAAATTCTTCCTTTCCCAGTCTTGGTTTGCTTCGGCCTCCGGCCCCTTTCCCCTCCTCCTCTGGCCTTTCTCCTCCATCTCTGCATGAAGCGGTGTCACTGAATTTCATCCTGCTGTGGTAATAGGCAGACAGATATTCCCTGCGTGGTGCCACGGCATGGTGCGCCGGGGGGTGGTGGTTTTCCAGGGAGAGCCTGGGCAGTCCCTGAGTCCGAGGAGGTGAGGTTGACCCAGCCAGCCCGTTGCTAAAGTCAGATCTTCTTGAGTATGGGGGTGCCAGGCTGATGCTGACGTCAGTTCTTCTCAATGGTGGGGGTCCCAATTCGATGCCCACCTCAGCCCTCCTCGCAGGTGGGGGTGCCAGTTCGAGGCTGATGTCAGCTCTTCTTGAGGACGGGGGAGCCAGATCGACGTCAGTTTTTCTTGAGGATGGGGGAGCCAGATCGAAACTGATGTCAGTTCTCCGAGAGGACGGCGGGGCCAGATCGAGACTGTCAATGTGCCTTTCTGATGACTGGGAGCCAGATTGGTCCTGGTATTCCTTCTGCTTTAACACCTTGTTATTCAATTAGGCGCTTCCTAGGCAAACGAAAGCAAGAAATGTTAGTGCAACTACCCTACTAACAGAAATGTGTGCATGCTTACACAAACGTAGACACACACACGAAGACTCACTCGCATCGGCAGAAACACACATATACACAAACAAGCATGCACACCCAAACATGCATGCATACATACATCTTGTGCCTGCTACATCCAGTGCTTAATTTGTAAAATAATTAGTGTCAGGGCCAAGGTTTTTCTCTGAAGCCCACAGGAGTGCAGAGAATGTAGAGATCACTGAATACCGGGACTACCAGACTTCATTCCACCCGATGCCTCTTTCTCCAACCATCATACACCCCCAAACCCTTTTACACTTGCAAGTTTTTTCCATCCCTACTTTCTACATGTGTTACTGTTTTTTTCTGTTCCCTTCCTCCTCCTTTCCTCCTTTTGTGTTTCTCTCTCTTTTGTTCTGAGTGAATGTCTGATGGGGAAAAGTAAGTGTTGGTTCCGAAAAATTGAATGTCAGTGGGCCCCTAGACATTCAAAGTTATCAGAAATTTGCCAGAGATAGCATATATATATATATATATATATATATATATATATATATGTCATGCTGAGAACCCCAACGGTCGGACGAGGGATCACGCAAGATGACCGTCACCACAGCGTGAATGGCCAGCACAGGGAAAAGAGTGTGGGGATTCGTGTGCTTCGGAGGTGCCCATCTGGGGGCGCAATATGAAAATAACATCGGCATATTGCCCAAGAACATAACATTCATTATACCGAAGTACACGGACAATATGAAAAATCTGAAACGGGGCACTGCTATTGGCCCATGATCATCCAATCCCCTCTCCTGTTACTGTGCAGGGACCAATGAGGACCCAGGTATGAATTTAAAAGCAGAATCATGCCAGTGACGTTTTATTTATGAAGCAAGCAGAAGAAGGCATACCGCCGAAACGCGTCCTTGCAAATAAAGTCATTTTTAATGATCCCGTGAGTGCAGCAAGTTTCTTTGAAACTGGAGCGGTGATATATATATATATATATATATATATATATATATATATATATATATATATATATATATATATATATATATATATATATGTATGTATTTATTCTTTACAGTCGTACTAGATTGACCTTCTTTAAAGCAGCCCCCTCACTAGGCTGGCTGTAGATTATTCCTATAATTCATTCAACACCCAACATTTGCTAATACAGCGACCTCGTAAACAACACTGGAATGTGCAGCAAAGCAAAAATGTTATGCGGTCAAAGATGCATTCTCATTCTTTGCAATGCCCGCTGTGTGCCGTGCTCCTCACTGACCGAGAACTATTGAACAGAAGGATTTCGTCTCAGCTGAGCCCAAGTTTTATTGGAGGAAGTGTATAAATGAGGGTGTTGTGACTGAGAGCAAGGGTGATTCCCTTATTTTTATTATATAATCAGCTGCCTTCATTCTCAACAAGCCAGAAGTTCATAAAGTATAGGAGTACACAGAAGGCCACAGCAGGCTTAGTCGCTTGCCATTTACAATGACTTACACTTCAGTCCTCTTCACTCTGGCACAGTTGAGACACCACCATGTTAGTATTGGCGGCTGTTAGCTAAGTCATAGTTGAAGTACACGGAGATGGTCTAGGAAATGGGACCATGGGCACATAGGAGTACTGTGCGTTCTACTATAACCATTGGTCCTGATACCATCGACAACGAGCCAGTGCTTCCACATTTTGTTAGTGGAGGTGGCTTAGAAGTAAAAGTACGGTGTACTGCATGCAGTAAGTACGTTAGCCTAACATTCACATTCCTTATCACAGCTCTACATGTTAGAAACGTCATGACATACTTTACTTATTCTTCTTGCTTGCTCACAAGTGCTTCTTAAAAATGCAACATGTGCAATATAAAATACCAATAAAATGTGGGACAAGTTAGTTCTATATTTACACCAGAGATCAGTATTGTTTGACTGTGTACTTCTCTAACATGACAACTTTAGTGGATACTCTCACATGACAGCAGAAGAACTTCAAAAGACATGGTTGTAGCTAAAACAAAAATACTGTGGTGACAATCTATTTAGATCTAGATGTCTAGGTGCGTTAGCCTGTGGGCGCCATAGGTTGAATGAGAAATTACAGTATCTGCAAGTAATATTGTAGTAGCACCTGCGCTTTTTTTTGGAGGTGACCAGCTAAGATGAGGAATGGCATCACAACAATTTGTGATGTTTCCTCTCCTGCAGGGCCTGGTATGGCAGAGTTTAGTGACTTAGTTTGCCTTTGCCCTACAAGCCTTTCAGTTGAATTGGTCTGTCGGATAACATCACTATTTAACAATCATTCCATGCGCCACTCTCTAAGCTGAGTCTCAACATTATAAGTTGCTGAACTCTTTTTTTTTATTACAGGTATTCTCTTTGATATGTTCTTCTGCAGTGCCTGACACAACAGGGGTATGTGATTTGTCTTTGCCCTGCATGCGAAGCAGTTGCAACAGCATGTCGGGTAACTTCACTACTTGACAGTTGGCCAATATGCCACTGTCAGCCTCTCTCAGCATTAAGGTGCTAAACCTTTAAAATTGTATTATTACAAACAATCCGCGGATATGACACTTGCATTACAGTGTACTGGACATCCATTACCTGGACACAACCCACAACACTTTTTTTTAACAGGGACTAAATGAGTAGTGGAAGTGGAAAGTTAGCCTCCCATCTCTGAGCAGGAGGTCAAAATGAGAAATTACCATCTCCAATCTGAGCATGTGCATGCAATTTGAGAGGAATAGTGATGCCAGTTATAAAAAGTTTGCTTTTGGTAGGTCAGCCAAGATCCAAAAGCAATGAAGGAAAGCTGTTTCTCTGAAATCCTTTATACTAATGAGGAGCCCCAGAAATAATTTACATTGTTGGTGTTTTGATCCCTCCGATATCTTGTGTACACCCTGATCAGTAGTTTGTGGCGTTAAAACCGAAATGCCCTCTTTAATCCTCTTCAACATCTGTTAAAAAGTGTTTGTTGATGTGCTGCCCGAGCTGGGCGATTGGGATATGTATACCTAATCAGACATTGTGTGGCAGCAATATCCTGAAATCTGCCTTTTTTCTTCCTTGTATTCCAATAAGGCATGATTTTTGACTGATCATAATAGGAAAACCCCGGACAGAAAAAAATTCAAGAGAACCACAACAAAAGTTTTTGCAGTTTTCTTGTGTTTGTCAAGTTTGCTTTTAGGTCTTGCGAAAGACAGCGCATAAACTGTTTCTTGCAGTTTTGTAAACTCACAGGGGGCTTAGAGGCCATCCATTGCTTACCATTGGTGGGCTTCATTGTCACTCTCATTTGCTTGCTTCTTATTTGGCAGCTTCTGTAGACCTCCTTCCTCTCTGTGTGTTGGTCCAACTCCTGGAGTATGGATGCATTACTTGTGTCCTGCCATTGCTCACTTTTTCAGATGCTACTTTTTTCTTTTAATTTAAGAGTGCATGTGTTTTTCAGATGTCTCTCTCTCTTGTACTTCTCCCACCCTGTGTTCCTCCTCCAGTTCCATCTGTTTACTGTTTGGCTTGCCACAGCACCACCACCCAATCTTCAGTTGTCTGTCTGCTTATGCCCAGCCCTCTTAATCATTCTCCACTGGCCATGTGTTTTCCCCAGCCCTTCGCAACCATACTCTCTTGTCCGTGTGGTTGTCCCAGCTGCCCCACCCACAGTCAGTTGTGGCTTGCCCCATCCTCTCCCGACCACCTGCCATTGTCCATCTGGTTACCCCCAGCCACACTCGACCACACTCTGTTTCCTGTCTGATTGACCCCCACCCCACACCTACCCTTCGTTGTCCACATGTTTGCCCACCCCACACCCACTCTCCGTTGTCCATGTGGCTGCGATTCTCCCATATCATCCACTCTCTGTTGTCTCTTTGCTTGGCCCGCCCCTACTACCTACTCCGTTGTCCATCTGTTTGCCCTCAGCCCTTCTCGTCCACTCTACGTTGTTCATCAGCTTGTCCCACCCTCTGTTGTCCATATGCTTGCCCCCAGACCCTCCTGTCCACCCTCCCTTGTCTGTATGCTTCCCCATTTCCTCTTCTCACGTTTCCGCCCTTCTCTTCTGCCCTCCCTCCGTCCTCCTCTGTGTTGTTATAAACTTTTTTTTTAAAAAGAGAGCGCAGTGAGGCAACCATCACTAATACGCATCCTAGTGCTTTTTAGGTCTCGCCTGACCCAGCACATGCGCTGGTCTGGCGAGACTTATTGAGAGGGCTCCAAAAAAGTGCTACCAGGCCAGCCTAGAGCTACAGTGCATGTGTGTGGGCACGCGCGCTGCGCTTTACCGCGATTACTTTCATTTTCGCCCCACTGCCGCTTTGCATAGCCAATAGGTCTCGCTTTTGGGACCTTATAAGTATTTAGTTATGCAACTGTTGCATGGCTAAACACTTATAAGGTCCCAAAGGCGAGACCTATTGGCTATGCCAATGCTTGTTAAACTTGTTGTTGTGCTGCTGTACAGCATGGCTACAAAACATTGCCAAAGCCAATAGCTCTCATTGACGAGACATTCGTTTTGTCAATGCTTGTTTCTATGTATGTTGTGAAACAGGTTTGTGGCCACTTGGGCCTAATTTAGAGCTTGACGCATGGATATCCTCATACAAATGAGACCGATATCATGTCCTCCTTATTAAAAATGTATTATAACCTAATGCACTTGTAACAGGATAGCTGCCATGTTCAGCAAATTCTAATTCAGGTCCTTACATTTTTTACGTGAAGTAAATTGAGAGTACTTTTATCAATCTAAAAGAACTTCTGAGCAAGGTAGAAGCTGCAAAGTGCATGGAACACTTAGCGAGGGAGAGCATGGGGTTTCAAATCTTATTTCTTCTATGGAGATTCTAATTGTTAATGTACTTTTTGTAGAATAACAGTTCTCTACGTGTGTAGGAGGTGAGTATTATCGTGCGTAGTAAGTAACTAAGGAATTTTGCACAGTTCATGAAATCACGACTCAAAGTTTCCTGGTACTGGTCTGTGATTTGCCCTGAACTTCTTATAATAGCTTCTGAGCTGGAGGTGGACAGGAAGGTCAGAAGACCGAGGTAATCTGGATTCCCTGAACGTAACTGCATATCTAACCAATTTTCATAGTCTGGTTGATCTCAGAATAAATACTAAGGATATTTTCAAAAACCGAGAACACAGTCAGACATTGATATACAAAATACCCTTGTCAGCATTATGCAAATATTGCGTAATACAGTATGTACATATATTTTGGGCAAAGCACTTTGAGCACAATTTTCCCCTGAGATAGTGTCCCTAGCTTTTAGTGTCCCCTCTTCCTTTTAGCTTTCCACCCTCCCTTGTGTCCCTCAGTGCTCATTTCTATTTCTCAAGGTTCTCTTCTATGTGTCATCATCCTACTTAAGGCGCAGTCTTTCTGTATTCCCACTCTAAGGGGCCAATTACGATCTCGTCCGGAATGCTTTCAGAACGACTTGAATCGAGGAAGTCCGACTGAGCTATTAGGATGCATCCGGATGCTTCCGGATACAATTCGGTCAGACTCCCATTAACTTCAGTGGGAGTCTGTGTTCAGAACAAAAACACAGGCTCCCATTGAAGAAAAGGGTGGGTGGGGAGAATCGTGCACCCTGTGGCGGGCATCCTTTGGTGCCTGCCATACTGTGCATGGTTGGAAAGGGGGGTCCCTAGGGTACCCCCACGGGCCCCATTCGGAAGGCCCCAGGTGAAGGGGGGCTTGCTACGGGCCACCAAAGACCGATTCTGGCAGCCGATTTGTTCTGGAAAAACCTATTCGGAACAGCTGTCCGAACCGGTCATCATAATCGTTCGCTCAGAAACTGCGTCCAAAGAGCTGTACGATTCGGCTCCGAAAGATGCAACCTGTGTGAATGCCTTTCGGAACCGATTCGGACAGCCCTAACGTTTTCTGGGCATCATAATCGGTCGTTGGTAACTGTGTACGATTCGGTCGGGAACAAGGGTTCCGAATCGGATTCGACAAACCCGAATCTGATGCGGAGCCCTTCCGAACTGCATCGTAATCGACCCCTAAGTGTCTCTGTTCTCTGCGTTCAATTCCTCTGAGTGTTTCTGTCATTGAATGTCCTGTTTGCTTGCAGTGGCCACTCAGGAGATCCATATGTTTTTTTTTTAACTTAGCTCGATTGCTCTTCATCCATGGCTGAAGGTAGTTCACCTCTATTATACACAGAGGACAAAAGTGGCCACTGCACCTCTAGTTATCTCTAAAAGGTTATGATAAGGTTAATATCTTTCTTGCTTTAACTGTAGAAGGTGCAGTCCGACCTTCTTTCCACTCAGCCACTAAGCATGGTTTGGATATATGCATGGACCAGAGGGAATTAAAATAATGTTAGAGCTTAGGCAAATGGACAGATGCCACCGTTCTGGTATATTCAATTATGTAATCTATGGTAAAATATAGTTCATGCATACCTGAGATCCCGGCTGTTACTGGAGGTCAACCCCGAAGAGTAAAGTATGATGGGACACATGTTGACTCAGTCTCATGTGGCGTACCTTGAGCTGTTCCAGTGGGAGTCCCATGTGGAGGGCGCTATTACAGATGGTAGTGCAAAGTGGACTGGCCACTAATACATTTCCAAAGGGGAGCAAAGAGATTGACCTGGAGCTGTAAAAAGTGTGTGCAGCTGTTGATCCGAACAAGAATGATAAGGGTAGCCAAGTGTATTGTTCTACCGTGCAGGGACTGTGCATTATGATTTGAACACAACCTAAAGGCGAAGCAGCGGGACAATACAGCATCTCCTTGTTAACTGAGCAGCTGGCACTGAGGTTTCCTTGGTGATCCACCTTGGAAACAGATATTGAGGGATTATTAAGGTTTTGACACGACCAGAGCAGTGCTGGAACAACTATCTTGTCTGTCCTCATTCACTCCTGAATGAACAACTGTGTGCACACAGGGGACTAACAACGGATTACCCCAGAGTCAAATCAAAGATAAGAAGTAAGACATGGTCCAGGACTTGCTCATGGTCGAAGATTGCATTGACATGGAGGCAGTCAAGATGCTGGACCTAGAGGAGAGTGAGCTTTCCCAGACTCCGTAGACAAATCCCATTAACCTATTTTTAAATCAGGGGTTTTGTAAGGACTGTTGCAGAGTCAATAAGTGATTAGAAGATTGAATTATACTGCAACGCAAGCTGATAAGCTCATCTATAAATTGTGGGATAATGAATACTTTTGATTTAAACAGTGGATACTGACAGACTACTCTCAGACCAAATGACAAGTAAAAGGTATATCATTCTGCACCGTGGGCAACTTAACTCCTGTTTAGAGCAATCATCCGATTTGAAATCAGAAGCTTATGAAATGGCTCCTATCTTTTAGGATTACGTCTGTGTTGCCTATTTAGACTGTATGGCTGCATTCGTTACCAACTTGAAGGACAGCTTGGTGCGCCTCCAAAGAGTGCTGCAGGCCCTCCAGGGAACTCAGATCACATTCAGAGGATTTAAACAGCACAGAGGCCAATGGCAAGTCTTGGGCACAATCTTGTTGGTGGTAAGATACAAGTCTTCCTGTCTACAGTTCAGGCCATTCTGGCTGGGGTCTCTAGTATACAAAGCAATGTGAGGGTATCCCTGGGTTCACTGGTTAATATCATAGGTCGCTAACTATGTGACCCTGGGACTACACAAGTACCCTTGGCAGGTGTTACCTAACAGGCATACCTTTTAGAAGGTGATTTAAACTGCGGACTGTTGGGAGGTCTTTAATAGGTTGAAGAATGCCCTGTACAAAGCACCAGTGTTTATGGTTTCTGACGTTAGTTAGCTCTCCATCGCACAGACAAATGTGTCGGACTGTGAAGTTGACATATATTGGCCTAATTCAGTGAGAAAGGCAGAGAACCTTATGTGGCTTATTATTCGCTTACAGTCGCTTGCACAAGAGCAGGACCGGGCAGCAATGGAGGATCCGTTTGGCCATGGAAGAGTTTCCGTCCCTATCTCATTTGCACAACCTTCATGATACATATAGAGCACACAGAGACGTTTTAAGGCATAGTCAAAGTGTGCAATTGCCCAGAGCCCACACCTTTCTCGCCCCCCCCCCCTGAGAAAGTAAATTTGATCTCTCTTGCTCACCGCTGTCTTTCTCTATATAGGAACATCTCTTCCGCTCTTCGCCTACCTTTAGCCTACCTCTATCTGTATCCTTTTTTGCCCAGTGCCATGTGAGAACTTTGGAATCCTCAGAAAGACATCCTTCAACAGTTTGTTTTTTTTTGGTTGCGAAACCTGTTTCCAAACGTTTGGCATCATGAGAGCTAAAATTAGCACAACAGTGGGTAGTAAAACTCGATTTTGGTACGAGCAGGAGCCCAAACATTTTTCTGGCCAGGGGCCCCAAAACCCTTGAGACAACCCTGAGAACACAGACCTCTGAAACTATTAATAACAGTGAAAGGAGGTAATCCCAGCTCCTGAAACGGTTCATCTTTTGCAGAGACCATACTTCACCATGGAGAGAGGCTGGAACATAGCAATATTTATTAATTTTCATCAATTAATGCTAACTATCCTAAGGAGCAGTAGTGTTTTGCCTTTTCACCATGATAGTTCCCTAGATCACAGTGTCTTCACTTGGTGGTCTTTAACTCTCAGAGACCACTGTGCCCCGATTTCATTCTCATGGAGTAATCTTCCTGATGGTCTATGGGGTAATTGTATATTTGGTGACAGTTTATACTATTTGAGAACAGCCTTTTTCTGGTCCCTTTGCATGAAGTATGTCGACCTTCCTTTGTATAATCCAATTAAGTCACCGACAGTATGATGTTTTTCCTCCCACAGTGGATGTATCCAATTTGGGGTTAAAGTACACGCACATATTTCTACCCAAGGGAGTGACTGAATGTGAATGCCTGGCTTGAGAGACGGGACATAAATTCAGCTTCAGTCTAAAATGGTTCCCCTTGTGCCTACCTCAAGCAAGAGAAAAGTCCATGAAGCAGTCCTTGCACTGATAGGGGTGCCCGGAATTTGAACACAACTTTCCCCCCTGAATGGAGATGGACCCGAGTCCAACTGACTTGTGGAATTTGGGATTGATCATTTGTATCAAGATGGAAGAGTTCCACATTGTGGGACAGACAGACCCGGCCTCCCTCCTGCTGAAGTGCTGCCAGACAGACCTGAATTGCCCTCTCCAATAGGATTCAGAACTAGTCCAAACATGTGTCTAGTCTTCTCCAAAGATTACGGGTGCTGCGCTGGAGAGAAGCTCATCCAAGGTGGAGAGCGGATCCATGAATCGAGGAGAACGATGAAGACAAAAGAGAAAGTACAGGCGAGTAGTCATTCAGTAGTTAATTTTCTGCACAATGAAAGAACTTTGTAATCCTCGAACTGGAATTGGTCTTGAAGGTAGGTATGGACAAAGGTTTTAGCAAAACCCAGGCCTATTCAGAAAGCTTCTGTTCTCTTTGGTGAACCAAAGTTTCCTGACTTTGTTCAAAGTGAAACTAAAACCCTTATAACACATCTATGCACTAGATGTCCCGAAGCAGCATGTCCTGTGAGCAGGCCATCCTGCACCAAAAGATCCTGAATACATTTGCTGTAATCCGTCCTTGCATAGGTAAGAAGTTCAGGGAGTTGGGAGCAGACTGATCATGGACTGTAGGAGCCAGGGTCTCTGAGCACTTGTGGCTGATTGTGAGGGATGGCAGTAGTAGAGGAGTAATGCATTGGCAGAAGACCTCGCATCTGGGAATCACCAGGATCAGTGGACTTCTGCCTAGTGGGGAAGTGCAAGTGCTGCTGTGTGCAGCTATTTGTAGCGAGGCTAATGGTTTGCCACTGCAATAAAGGGCAGCTGAAACTGTCTCTCTTTTTTGTAATCCCTTTTGAACTTTATACATTGTGAACCATGTAGCGTTTAAAAGAAAACAAAATTGTGAAGTTGAAAGTCTGCATTTTTTGCAAGTTTGCACACGATTAGCCGATCATCCAACACCTGTGTCAGTTTAAGACATTGACATTGAATTACAGACTTTCTTAGGGGCATATCTACAACGAGGCGATAGATAAAATGTTGCGCCCGTTTTCAGCTGAAAAGCGGCGATTAGCAAGGTCATGCTAACGCGTGAAACCTTGCATTAGCGCAGGAAATCTTAACGTCCAGCTTTGCATCTCTAATGAGATGAAAAGTGGGCGTTCCTGACCTAACATGACAAGAGAAATATCGCTAAGCGACATTTCTCATATTATCAAGCCCCACGCTATGAAGCATAGCATCAAGAAAAGTAGCGATAACCCTTGTTATCGCTGCTTTCCTTACGGCTGCTTCAGGACTGACTTAGCCATGATATCCTATGGAAGGTGGATATCATGGCTAAGTTTGTGAGGCCCTATCAACAAGCTAACGTCACATTTTGTGAGATTATCGCTGGGTTTCCAGCGATAATCTCACGTTAGGCAGTTAGCGCTAGGATTTTTATTGCTTTTGAGATAAGCGTTGCTAATAGCACGCTATCTCAGCGATAAAAATCCATGCTAGCCAGCGATAATTATCCTAGCGCTAAGTGCGCTTAGCGATAATTATCGCCGGTTGTTGCTGAGATGCCCCTTGATTCGATATGTTTTCAAAGCTCCTTGCCTCTAGTATCCCAAAGTCTGTCTTTGAAGTTGTGCCACCCATCTCCGATTGTCAGCTACACATTTGGAAGGTATTGACCCTTGACGTTCCCCTGCTATTATTATCAAATTTAAAAGTGGCTGCCAGAACCTCCCTGGCCTAGATGAACTTGAACCATGGCCAGTCAGTTACGAGCTGTGTATCTGTACTGTGGCCCACTACCCCTAGCCATGATTGCGACGGCTCAGAGACCCAGTAGACCGAATAAACAGCTATTTGCTGAAGGTAGCTTTAGGGCTCCAAGACATTCTGAAACATTGACAGCAACCAGCACCAAAGGCCCAGTGGTCTCGCAAACTCTTCCTGGCCTTTTGGCCCAAAACTCTATAGCAGAAGCCAAACCTGCTGAACTATCTTGAACTCCCAAAAACACGTAAACTGTAGTGCCAGCTCAGCTTGCCACTAGTTCACTGACTGTTGTGCATTAAACAAAACAGAAATCTGCAAAGACCCGAACACTTACAGTGCTCATGAAGTCCAAGGATAATTGTCCTCCTTCTAAAGTATAGACATTAGCCCCCATAACTGCCATGTTTTGCGCTTCATTTGAATATGGTCTATTCTTTATTAGTATATTAATGACATTTCTTTTCAACACACAACCTCAGACTGGTCCTTTACTTTATTAAATATGTACTTGAGACCAGTTGCCACACCATCTCGACACCATCTCCTCTAAGACTTGATTGCTTGATAAGAAGTGCCTGTCTCCCTCTGTGTATTTCTGCCTCTCAGTGCTTCCATTCACTATTTCCTTTGTTTCGTTGTTGTTGCCCTGAGTCTCCCCTTCATCTGAATGCGCCCTCTATGATTATCTCCTTCCGATGAATATACCCCCTCTGGGTACCCTCTTCCTCATAGCGTATACTAGTTCAAGTGCGCCTTTTCCTTCCAGTACCCCCTTTTGGGTCTGTGCCTAAGATGCCTTATTACTATCAATGCAAAAAGCGCTATTGAAGGACAGAATGCAGAACAATGTCATACATTCACCCCAGTACAGAGATCTGGGCCTAAATCCATCGTTTTTTTGCTCACCATGCCATTCCATTTTGGACCCAGCCATATGCAAGTCAGTCTTGACCCTGTGCCCAATGGGAACAGTCCAGCCCAAACTGCAAGGCCAGGTCCTCCCTGGACTGAAAACAAGCATCCTAGGACCGGTTTCGGGGTTTCACCCCTCTTCAGCCAGGATAGCTTGATTCCAGTGGCATGGAGTGCACGGGACTCACGTCTGAGCATACCCGTCCCACTCGGGGTGACAAATGCAAAAAGAACTATTGATGGACAGAATGCAGAACAATGTCATACATTCACCCCAGTACAGAGATCTGGGCCTAAATCCATCATTTCTTTGCTTACCATGCCATTCCATTTTGGACCCAGCCATATGCAAATAAGTCTTGACCCTGTGCCCAATGGGAACACAGTCTTGACCCTGTGCCTAATGGGAAAATTCCAGCCCGAACTGCCAGGCCAGGTCCTCCCTGAACTGGAAACAAGCATCCTAGGACCGGTTTCGGGGTTTCACCCCTCTTCAGCCAGGATAGCTTGATTCCAGTGGCATGGAGAGCACGGGATTCACGTCTGAGCTTTGTTCGCTCTAGTTGGCAGGGTATGCCCAGACGAGGGTCCCTTGCTCACTTGGCCACTGGATTCAAGATAGCCTGGCTGATGAGGGTTATAAACCAGAAACCGGTCCCAGGATGCTTGTTTCCGGTCCAGGGAAGACATGGCTTGGCAGTTCGGGCTGGACTGTTCCCATGAGGCACAGGGTCAGACTGATTTGCATATGGCCATGTCTGAACTGGGGTGGTGGAGTGAGCTAAAGAATGATGATGGGTTAAACCCAGATCAGTTGACTGGAGGTGAGTGTTTGATTTGCTCAAGTGCTCCGTCCATCATCCCCTTTGGTATCGCTTTGTTCGCCCTAAGTTGGCAGGGTATGCCCAGACGTGGGTCCCTTGCTCACTTTGCCACTGGATTCAAGATAGCCTGGCTGGTGAGGGTTATGAACCCGAAACCGGTCCCAGGAAGCTTGTTTCCGGTCCAGGGAAGACATGGCTTGGCAGTTTGGGCTGGACTGTTCCCATGAGGCACAGGGTCAGACTGATTTGCATATGGCCATGTCTGAACTGGGGTGGTGGAGTGAGCTAAAGAATGATGATGGATTAAACCCAGATCAGTTGACTGGGGGTGAGTGTTTGATTTGCTCAAGCACTCCATCCTTCATACCCTTTGGTATCGCGTTAACGGCTTCTGTATTCTGACTCCCTGCTCCTTCCAACTTACTCAGGGTTTGAACTCGAGGAACGTGCCCCTGCTGAAACAAAAAACAATACACAGAACCTGACCCTTGTGCCCAATAGCGGAACCTGGGTAAAGAGCAAGAGTCGAAATTGTAATGGGAGCATCTAGGACGCAATCAGCTGTGAACAGTACTCCATGAATACAGATTGAACTGTTGATCTTCATGGGATTTAAGACATCCCTATTGTATATATGTATCATTGTAAATATTGCACATCACTGCACCTATGAGCACTGTGCCGTCTGCACTTATTTTGTCTATACCTTATATGTTATACCTATTTTGGAGAATAAATGAAGTAAAAATATTGAGTAGAGGGAGTTACATTGATTTGTTAACAAAAGAGTCCCGTGGAACCATTTTTGTTGGTTCATTTCTGTTGTGATTCTACCTTGATGCGTCTGTGCTCCAGCTGATATGACTTCTGTGTGTTAGTGGCTGAAAGTATTGCACCAACAGTGCCTGTATTCCAGACCTTATAATCTTCTGGTCCCTTCATTTTATTGGTATTTAGACAGAATATCGGAAACAGAAATATTGTGGACCAAAATATCGTGTCTAGAATAACAAGGACACAAATGTTTTGAAGGTGAGTTTCTATGGGTAAGCAAAGTATATAACTCCAGATATAAGTAGTTTGATGATATATATATCTTCAATGTATGTAGATGCCAAGTTAAGAATAGTACATCTATACTCACCTATGCAGTACTTAATTTGTAGAAAAATAAGTGCCTGGACACTTGCCAGGAGGCCATTGCAGTTTACACCACCCATTTCCCCTACTATCGCTGCCGATGACAGTACCATCACAACTAACCATCACACTCATAAAAAGTGACACAATTCAGACTTTAAACATTCATTAAAAATGACTAATACATGCCACCCAAGCCAGGGCCGGACTGCCTACCGGGCATTTTGGCATGCTGCCGAGCTGGGGGCTGATGTCACTGCGGTGGGGGCTAATTTCCTTGATGAAGACCTGAGTGTGCTTCGAAATAAACAAAGCAAAACGAATTTCGTTCATCACACGCAGGTCCCCATCAATGAAATCAGCCCCCAGCTCGGCAGCATGCCAAAACGCCCGGTAGGCAGTCCGGCCCTGACCCAAGCTATTATTCAAGCTTTGGCTAGTAGATACAATTTGTTTTAATGTATATTTAATTATTAAACAGCTGTTGTTGTGCTTCTCACACAATTAGACAAACAATGCCACCATGTGGCAGCTGTTGTAAGAGCTAGATTTACAATAAAGTGCCGGTGCTGAGCACTGGAAACCACTGGTTCAAATTAAGCACTGTCTGCACTTACATTCTCGATATTTTTGGCACAATATTATGTCCACACTGTATTTCTGTTTCCGATATTCAGTCTGTGGTCCATTTTATTATGTGGCCTGCCTCAGTCTTCACCTCAACCTTATACATTCTTAGCAGAAAGGGCCATTGAGTACTGCGCACCAATGAGACCTATTCCTTGCATTATATAGGTGTAGGAGGGCCGCCTAAAAGGAGTGCATACGTGAGCCATACAGTGGGGAGGCCAAGCACAGGCCCACAGCAGACTACTGTGTGTGAATTAGGCAGGGGCCCCTGAAGAAACATGCAGCAGGGAGTCCAATGCAAACCCCAAGTAAAAAAGCTATGCAGTATGTATGTCCAGGAGAGATATGAGGCATGCAGGCCTAGGAGGGTCATTCAGAAACTAGGCCTAATGCCCAGTAACAGGCCTAGGAGAATTACACAGAAAGTAGGCCTTTGGAGACCAACGTAGAGGCTTACAGTTCGCTTTCCAGCAGCCAAGCCTGGAAAAGTCATGCAACAGACACATTTAGGATAATTATGCGTCAAGCAGGCATATGAAACTATGTTGAGACTTAAGAAAGCAATGCAGCAGGCAGGCTTATGAGTACCGTTCATAAAATAAACCGAGGAGGGCCATAGCTCGGCCTTATTCGGAGCCGTGGACCACTTGTGAAACGGGAGGCGGCTGCATGCACAGCTCTCACAGCTCTACCCCTCCCGTCTCTTTTTTTGAACTGGATCCAAACTCAACCAATTATTTCTTTTTTCCTGCCTCAACATATGATTTAAATCAGAGTCATTTTGGGATCTGGGATAAATGGAGCTTATGTTCTGTGCTGCCAGCACTAGCCCAGGCTTGGCTCACAGAACCAGTCGGCTGGCGCTGCACAACCCATGGGGCAGCATGTGAGCTGGAGACAGCACCTGGAACCCAATTTCATAGCATAATGCACAGCAGGCATAACTGGCTCACTTGTTTCCTGCAAGCCTCCCAACAGAGGCCAACCATGATCTTATAAGGCCCAACCATACTGTTCCAAATCCCCAACAGTGCCCTAGCATGCTACTGCAACAGCCACCAGGGCCCTACCTTACTCCTGCAGCCCCCAGAGAGTCCACCATACTCCTTCTGCCTCCCAACAGAACACACTTGTCGCTACAATAGATGCATTAAGGATGGCGTGGGTGAAGTCCCCGACACACTACCCATAATCCCACAACCCCGAGCACCCACAGTCTGGTCCAGCACTTTATGATTTGCAGTGTTTCTGTAATGAGACCCTCTCCTGCGTTTTGCTTCGTCTTGCCTCCTTGCTCACCTCTCGTTCTCTTAACTCGCACACCAAATGCAATGCTCATGACCTCACCCATGACATGCCAGATAACACGCCAACTGACACAAATGATCCCACTTACAACATAACATAACACCATTTCATTACCATTATTATTATTAATCAGAAGATAATGGATAGAGCATGATTTCTTTCTTTCGGTATGTGTTGTTTTTTAATGATGTTATGGCTCTTTTATTGTTATAACTATTGTAAGGTAATAAGCATTGTATTTGATTTGTGAGTTGTGGTTTGCCTGGCAGTTTGGGCTGGACTGTTCCCATTGGGTGCAGGGTCAAGACTGATTTGCATATGGCTGGGTTCAAACTGAAAAGGCATGGGGAGCAAAATAACATGGATTTAACCCAGATCTCTTGACTGGGGGTGAATGTTTGATTTGGTCTGCATTTTGTCCATCATCTTTGTGTCTTTTGCTTTCTCGCCCTAAGTGCACCGGGTATGCCTAGATGTGGGTACCGGGCTCACTGTGTGAGAAAGTGCCATCTTTCTTGCATGGTATGCCCCCACTTTTTGCTGCATTGCTGATGTACTTTGACTGAGTGTGCCCTGGGCTCCTTCCAACCAGGTACCCAGGGCCTGTGTTCCTTCCGTAAAACTGCATGAAGCCTAAATCCAATTGGCATCTCTGGCCACATGTCAGCCCCTGGTAAATGGTACCCTAGGTACCCAGGGCCCTGTGACCAGAGAAGGCCCCTAAGGGATGCAGCACTTATTGGGCCACCCTTAGAGGCCCTGTACCCTGACACACACACACACTGCCTTTGCAGGCTGAGTGTCTTGGTGCAGAACAAAACAGAGAGTCGACATGGCACACCTGTGTGCCATGCCCACAACACACACTGCCCTGGCATACCTCAGTCACCCCTCTAGCTGGGTGCCCTATGCCAGTGGTGTGGGTACAGGTGCATGAGCCCTGTACCCCTACAGTACCCAGGTCCATTCCTGGGCACTGTAAGTGCAGTGCTGCCAGTAAGAGTATATGGTGCTGGGAGGTCGTCATCACGAACTCCACACCACCATGATGGCTGCACTGAAGACTGAGAAGTTTGATATCAAACTTCTCAGCACATTAAACGCGCACTGATGCCAATGTGGGATTTAATGTACAATGCACGACAAAGGGCAACTTAGAGTTGCCCCCTGAATCTAACCTACAATCCATGTCCTATCTGTGAGGCTGCCTAGGCTGCCACACAGCAGACGTTGCTGGACCCCTGGGTAGAGAGCCATCCGCTCTCCTGGGCCTGTAACAATGCACATCCTGGGCGAGGTGCTAGGTCTCCTCACCCAGGATGGGCAGGGGAAGCTTCAAAGGCATGCCACCTTTGTGAGCTTCTCCAGGCCACTTGCTGTACTCAGCAACTGGCCCCCACCGGTTCTGACCCCCACTCTGGCGGGAAGACTGGCGGGCAACCCCAAGGGAAGAAAAGGGGTGTGCCAGCCTCTGCCAAGCCCACCCCTCAGGTGGGGGAGGCAAGGTGAAGCACATCTCTGGGCTCTCGCCATCTTGAAGATGGGGAGCCCTGCCCAATCAGGACTAGGCTACTGCCCCCCTCCCAGAGGAGAGTGGCAGGATAGGGGGTGTACCCACCCCAGGGAAGGGACCCACTGGTCCCTGCCCTTTACCTACCTGTAACGCCCCTAAATTTAGTATTTAGGGGCACACTGAACCTTCCTTCCTCAGATCCCGAATCCGAAACAAGCAAGAAGAACATGAAGAAAGAAGACCTGCCGTGCAGCTGCTAACAAGAGGAAGACACCAACTGACTTGGCCTCAGCCCTACAGGCCTGTCAACCCTCAAACCTGCTCCTGCTGAAACCCGGCGTCTCCAGTGGTCAGCAACCTCAAAAACCACGGAGGACCTGACTGCCTTGTGACTCTAAAAAGACTGGGACTCCCACGAGCAGTGGTTCTGCTCAAAGCAAGTAACAAGCACCTGGTGCCAACCAGGAATCGCGACTCCTGCACACTCTGCACCTGCCAAGCCTGGCCTGTGCCGGAGTGGACAAAGACCATGAGGACGTCCCCCCGGCGACTGTGACCCAGAGTCCAGCACCCAAGGACCCACCTCGACGCTCCTGACGACGCCTGCAGTCTCAGAACCAGGGACCCCTCTGTAGGAAGGTGGATATCTGACTATGGTTACCCCCAACTTTTTGCCTAGTGTCTAGCTGGTTTTTCGACTTAGTTGGCCTGAGATCCTGCCATTCAGGGTCTCAGGCTGTCTGCTCTCTCTTTAAAATGGACTCCATGTACCCTAGGTACATTCCCAATTGGTAAGGATCACCTTATTGGACCCTGTACAGTGTACCCTAGGTACCCAGGGCATAGGTGTACCCTAGGCCTCCCAGGGGCTGCAGCATGTATTATGCCACCCCTGGTCTGGCCTTCCAATCAGACACAACTGGCTGATCACTCAGCTGGGGCAAGGTCGTGTAATCACCCCTTGCTTAGATATAGTATGCCTATATCTACCCTTATATATAGACACATGTGTACCTATCAGTCACTCCTATGGCAGGCCTTAACAATCCTGGAGGCAGAGTGCTTGGTAACATGTGAGATGGTGCTCTAGCATGAGCTGAGCCTGTCTGCAGCTTTCGAAACCAAGTCCTTATAGCTGTTCTATGATATAGCCTACCATATACTCTTAAAGTGCCTTATAATCTTAGACGGTTATGGTAACTATGGTTTGGCTTTATCGAAACATGTCGTGTAAGGTGTCTAACACTGTGGAATAATACCCCCATGCCATTTCTGGACATGAGGATATTATTCCCCCCTTCTAGAGGGAAAGACATGTTAAAATCATACTTCACTGTTGGCCTCTGACCAAAGCCTCAGCATCACAAAATGGATGCTGCTGCCACGACACAAGTCTGACCTCCTGCAGCTGGGAGTGATCCCAGCCAGGGAGGCCTGGACAATAGGTTTCCTGCTTGGGGAGGTGCTAGCACCTCCCCAGACAGCCTTTAGTGTATTGGGGCAGGGTGGGCTGAAAGGAATGAGACATGCCTGGGGCACACAAGGTGTTCCTTGCATAGTCCAGTTCAAACCGGCGCTGGGGCACTCCAGCCCCAGCTCTGGCGCGAAACTGGACAAAGGGAAGTGGGTGTAACCACTCCCTCCCAGGTCCCACCCATAAGGCGTGACCTAGCAGGTATCCCAGCTCCCCAGATTAGTATAAGAGTGGGAGTTGGGCCTCAAGACTTTAGATTATCCTGAACCTGCAAACTTGAACAGAAACTCTGGACCTTCGACATTCGACGAAAGAAGAAGACTGAAGAATCTCCCTTGTGGCCAAGGAGTGGCTACCCTGTGCAAACAGGCACCATCAAGAGACTACCCTTTGCTTTGCCCACGTTCTACGAGGAACCGACTGCAGAGCCCGACCAGAGCCTTGACTTCCAGACTTCTCCGACCCTGATCCACATCCACAGCAGAGCTGAGATCCGTGGAGGCGACGAGCGACGTGGGACCGGCTACCTGGGAAAAGTGGCTAGTAACTTCAAGCGCAGCTTCTGAGGCACCCTCGAAGTTGTGCACCGGGGATTGAGAAGCCCCAACCCCAAGCACCATCTGCACCGAAGATCAGCCCCCCACACTCCACGAGTCCTGCGTGGGGCCCTTCTGCATTTTCCTGCTTGCCGCGTCTGTCCGGTTGCTTGCCCGCTGGCTAGTGGCCTTTGTGACGACGCACCCTGAAATCTTCTGCGCTGGTTTGGCTCCTCCAGACTGGCTCCCGCTTCTCTGCAAAGAAGAAGCACCCCAGACCTTCCTGGTCTGCACCAGAAGCAAGTCCTCCGTTCTTCGTGGGTTCCGCTTGCCAAGGCTTGGTGAGTCCTAGTCCAACTTCGACGCCGCCGACAGCAAGAGCCTTTGTGGGACAGCTCGCCTCCGGGTCCTGGTCGTCCTCGACGCTTCCTGGTCCTCCTGGCTGCAGCGACAAGCTTCACCTTCACCTGCAATCTTCACGACATCGCCTGGTTCCTTCCTGGTTCCACGTGGTCACTGGCTAGTGACCTTGACTCTGTCCCTTCTGCTTGCAGGTCTCCTCTCTTCTTGATCCCAGCCTTGGGATCCACCGGACACTCTTCACTGACTGCCTGTCAGCATCTTTCTTCAGGCATCCATAGGAGTCGACGACGAAAACCGACGCATCTTCACCCCTATGCACCCGCAGCCTGTGGGCTAGGTAACTTGGGTACTCCGGTGCTCATCAGGATAGTGACTATCCTAGTGTCTAGTTTTCCAGTCTCGACTTCCTAGCTACTCCGGAAGTGTCCTAAATCTATCGTTTTCTAAACTGTACTATTGCTAGTGACTTTTACGCATTACGCGTGAGTGTTTCCACTCTGCACACGAATCCCGTGGGCCTCCCACTTCCTAACTAACGCTAGTGTAGTGTAGCCCCAGCGATTCCCTAGGCCTAGGCCTATTCTATTTCCGTGACAGTGGTCCTTATACCACTTACTTAGTATATGGTTTGCGTGGCCCCTAGGGCCTAACTGTATTACTTACCTGTGTGACTTAATGTATGCTTAAATAAGACTGTGTTGTACTTACCTCTAATCTCATAAAGAGTGCTGAGGGTTTGACTAGAATAAATACACTTTATTTTATATATATATCTGTTGTGGTGTCCTTTCATTTGGTATTCAAGGGATTATATATGGTATCACAGCTGGCTCCACATGCCATTCAGAGTTTAGCCTAAGACTGCTCTTGTCCATGCTACCATTAGGATAGCTGGTCTATAAGGTTGACTTTACAACCAATCACCATAAGGGTATTTGGACTGATATAAGGTTTACACTAGAACTAGTGACATCATACATCAGGCCAACTTCTCACCTTGGTGAGCAGCGGTTGGGATCTGAGCTTGCTGTTGTAATACCATTGTAATCTTGAGATACTAAATTGAAAGATCACACAGATATTGTCTAGGTACATATAACATAGATTATAATACTTAAGTCCTACTGGACTTAGTGGTTGTAGGTTGAAGGGAGTAACACACCCTGACTACAACTACTAGAGAGGTTTAGTAGATACAACTAGTGTAGGTAGGTGCACACCACACCCTCACTAGAATCATGTCCCTGAATGGAGATCACACTGATGCTCCCTCAGGAGAGGAGAATCCTAGACAGGTTCCCTCTAGATATGATGCATTCACTTTCCAGGAGATGAGACAACTGTGTACCTCCAGGAGATTAAAACAGGGTTCCAACCCTACCCTTAGACAGCTAGTGGAGCTTCTGGAGGCCTATGATGCTGAAAGAGCTGCCAAGTATGGTGCCATAGATGTAGATAAGGGCCTACCCACCACAGAGGAGTCAGATGGGACTTCAGATGAAGAGGTAGACAGCCAGGGCCAAGTAGGAAGACTTAGCCAGGCTAACCTAAGCTTACATGGGAGTTTGCATGGGGTCCCCCCATACAGACCCCCAAGTAGGCTTACACAGAGAAGCAGGAGGGACAGATCCCCTTCAAGGGAATCCATCCACTCCCATGTCTCTAGCATCTCTAATGCTTCCTCTCACAGGGGAATGACTTCCCCTGAGAGAAAGGAGCATGAAGCCAGAATGAGGGAAGCTAATCTGAGGATTCAGAGGGAAGAACTTGCCCTTGCCAAGGAGAAGCTTGCTCTGGCTAGAGAGCAAAAATTGTGTGGGTCAGAACCCACTGGTGGCAGCAACATTCCTAGAGATAGGGATAGGTCTTATGACCATAGAAACCTAAGCAAGATAGTGCCCACATATCAGAATGGGGATGACATCCACAAGTGGATGACTGCTTTGGAGAGGGCCTGCAAAGTACAGCAGGTACCCCAGAGTCAGTGGGCAGCTATCTTGTGGCTCTCCTTTTCTGACAAAGGTAGAGACAAGCTCCTCACAGTCAGTGATGAGGATGCTAACAATTACAAAGTCCTGAAGAGTGCTCTGATAGATGGGTTTGGCTTAACCACTGAGCAATATAGGTTGTTGTTCAGAGACACCCAGAAGACACAGACACAGGACTGGTCTGATTTTGTGGATTGTGCCACTAAGGCTTTGGAAGGTTGGTTAACTGGCAGCAAGGTGCAGGACTATACAGGATTGTACAACTTGATTATGAGGGAGCAGATCCTTAGTAATTGTCAGAACCAGCTTCTCCATCAGCACCTGGTAGACTCAGATTTGACCTCTCCCCAAGAATTGGGAAAGAGGGCAGATAAATGGGTCAGGACCAGGATTAGGCCTAAAAATCAGGGTGGTGACCAAAAGAAAGATACCACCAAGCCTCAAGAGAAGGGTGGGGATAAAGCAAAAGAGAAATCTTCCTCAGGGCCCCAAAACTCCACACAGGGTGGTGGGTCCCAAGCTCCCTCCTCTACCACAGTTAAAAAGCCTTACTGCCATGAGTGTAAAACTCCTGGGCATTGGAAGCCAACTTCTCACACCCTCCAACCGCGACCAGCTGAGGGTAAGATTCCCGATGCGAAAAGACACCCCTGCACCCCCCTGTGCCCAGCTCCTGGGTGCCTACCTAACCTAGAGCTTCCCAACTTACTTCTCGAAGTGGTGGTCGCACCTGAAGAATCTTCGTCCCCGAGCTTGCAGCCTTTGTTCGTCCTTGAGCTTCTCCATTGAAATCCATTGAGCGCCCGACGGCTCAAAAGCACCCTGCACCCAGCCGCTCGAGTACCCCTGGGAGTGCAACCTCTGTCCTATTTTTATTCCCCACTTGCCCTGAGCAAGTGACCAGGAGCCCAGCTCCCACAGTCGCGTGGCCTTCCTGCTAGCAGCCACCAACCAAAGGCCCCCTGCTCTCCATAGGCTAACATTGGGCATAACTCTCTCTGCACCTGTCTGCCCCTGTGCCGCTGAGGGTGTAACAACTGTACTTACCTGACTCTGGGAGACCCCTGTGTCTATGCCCAGGACCTTAACTCTGCCAGTCGAGTACTTACCCAAAAGCCGATAACTCACTTTTCTTCCATAGGGTAACATTGACTGGTTTCACTTGGAAATTCTTCTAAGTGTCGAGATTTGAAACTTTAAAATATTCACCTAAAATCAGCCGAATAACGAAAACGAAATTACTCACCTGTTATCAGGAGAGATCCCAGTGCTGGATCTTGGTGCCCAGCACTGACCCGGAAAAGTAATTACAACCGTACTTACCAATAACTTGATTTTCCTCCATAGGATAACATTGCCTGGTTTTTGCCAGAAATTCTTCCAAGTGTCGATTTTTTAAACTTACAAATATTCCTTAAAAATCACCTGTGTAACAAAAACGATTTCTTTCAACTGTTTACAGGAGATGTCCCAGGACTGAATCTAGGATCCAGTCCTGTGGTTAGAAAAGTAATCCAAAAGGTAATTAATTGCATTTATTAAGAAATTCCCATTGAGCTCAATGTTATAATTGTGTTTGAATTGTGTTGCCTATTGCAACAATTGTAACTATTGCATTCAAAAGTCTATTGCCTATTGAAAGTATTTAACTAACGCATCTCGTTCTGAGAAAGTATATTTTGATACCTATTATTGGTTCTAAAATAAAACAACTATATTTTTATATACAAACCATTGGCCTAGAGTTCAGTTCTTGAGTGTGTGAGACCATTTACTGACTGAGTGTGTACAACAAATGCTTTACACTGTCCTCTGATACTGCCTTACTGCTCGACCAAGCTACCACTTTAGAGAGTAAGGTTATATCTAACTTTACCCTCTGCCAAACCTCTGGGGACTGTGGACTCTGTGCACACTGTACGTATTTGGGAACAGTATATACAGAGCCACTTTCTTACACTGTGCCACTGGGTTCAAGCTAGCCTGGCTGATGAAGGGTGATGCTCTGAATCTGGTCCCAGGATGCTTGTTTCCGGTCCAGGGAGGACCAGGTTTGGCAGTTTGGGCTGGACTGTTCCCATGAGGCATCGGGTCAAGATTGATTTGCATATGGCTGGTTCTAAACTGGGGTGTCATGGTGAGCAAAAGAAAAATGGATTTAACCCAGATCTCCGGACTCAGGGTGCATGTTTGATTTGCTCTGCATTCCGTCCATCATCTGTATGTCTTTTGCTTTCTGTGCGCTGGTTATGCCCATATGCCTGGGTCTAAACTGAGGTGGCATAGTGAGCAAAAGAACAATGGATTTAACCCAGGTCTCATGACTGGGGGGTGAATATTTGATGTGCTCTACATTCAGTCCAACATATGTGTGTCTTTTGCTTTCTTGCCCTAAGTGCGCCGGGTATGCCCAGATGTGGGTCCCAGGCTCACTGTGCCACAGGATTCAAGCTAGCCTGGCTAATGAGGGGAGATGCCCGAAACTGGTCCCAGGATGCTTGTTTCCAGTCCAGGGAGGACCTGGCTTGGCAGTTCGGGCTGGACTGATCCCATGAGGCACTGGATCAATTTGCTTACGGCTGGGTCTAAACTGGGGTGGCGTGGTGAGCAAAAGAATGATGGATTTAACTCAGATCTCTTGGCTGGGGTGAATGGGGGGTGAATGTTTGATTTGCTCTGCATTCCATCCATCATCTGTGTGTCTTTTGCCCCCTGGATACAGGCAAGTCAAACAAATTTCCTTTCAAAGAAAAGTGCAGCTGAATCATAATTACACAGGATATACAGAAGCAAAGAGTGTAGTACTCCATTAACCATAAACAGAACACAAGGGGTTAAATTGGTAGAGTCCTATAAAACCACAAAAATGAAACCTTGTCATTATGGCACAACAAATGGATTTATATAAGGCAGTAATCAGTGTTTTCTTAACTCAATTGTGGTGTTCTTTGGTAAAAACAACGTAGAACTGTAGTCATAAATGTGTGAATCTGTGTTTATTAGTAGACTTGTTCCCAAAAATATGTGTCGTTGGCCACATTTATATTCATCGGCATTACATAATAAATTCATTTATGCCATGTCAGTGAAAATAAGTGTGGTCCAAGTAACACATTATTTAGCTCATGCTGTTCTAATAAACACACAGTCACGCGTTTATTAGTACTGGGTAAATTTGAAATTCGAGATTATTACCTCAGTACAGCAAACTTGCACAAGACATTCACTATTTACTGCCTCACACTGCCTACAACTAAGTAACACAAGGAATCAACTATCCAAATAGTCATGGGGTCTATTGAATGCGATTTTACAATACTGCACAAATTTAACTCCTTGCATACTGGTATTAGTTAAATACCTTTTATTAAAACAAGTACATGATAAAAAAAACATGGCATAAACCATATGTGCAGATGGGCAGAGTATAGTATGCTCTTTATTATGATTGTTGCGGGTTGGGAGGGACATGATGACATTTTCATACTTATAGATATATATATGTATACCTCTTCCAGTGTAACCAAAACTCCAGCCATGCATACAGAGACCTAGTGGAAGTGGTAAATGTTTAAAGGTATGATTGATGGCTCTTCATATTTAAAATACTCCCTAGTCAGCAGCCTGACACCAGCATTTATTGTGTGTGTGTGGTTATATTTTGAGGGTGTATGTTGCTTGTTATGTGGTGATAAATTGTAATGGGGTTGTGTAAGGTAGTTGGTTATTAGTTGGGGGTGGGGATTAAATACACAATCCTTGTCAGTATGAAATTTAAAGTCACTAAGTAAACCTGAGCTCAACGCCCTGGTAGCTATGGCAGAGAGTAGTCAGGCTTAGCTTAGAGGCAATATGTAAAGTATTTGTGCTGTATTAAAACAGTAATAAACTCAAAATGCAAACAATAAAAATCACAAAACAAATTAGAAAAAAGGAGTAAAATGTAATAAACAAAATAACACCAAAATGACAAAAATCCTGTTTTGGGAACCGGAGTTACGAATTTATAAACTTAAAACAAATATATTGTAAGTTTAGTAAGTAGGAATAAACTGTTGCAGTGGGTGTAGCAAGCAGAGTGTCAAGTAAAGTGGCAACCAAGTGGCAATGTACAACTATGAGCGTTATAATCAAGCACAGTATAACCATTACAGGTGTCAGAGGAAAACCAGGTCAACAATATATCAGAACAATACTTTAGTGGGCGATTCCATAGTGGCAGGGAGGTCAGGAGCTGCTGTGTTGATCATGGAGGAGGCATCTGAGTGGGACTACTGTAGGAAGCAGATTAGAAGTGCTTCCCAGAAATCTTTATGCTGAGATAGAGGGAGTAGTTCTTGAACATATATTTTTGCTCAATCTCTGCAGTTTACTATGTCCTGTATCCACCTAGATGCTACTTTTTGCATCCAATGTATGACCACTCTCCTCTTAACTAGAAAATCGCTGCAGTCTTTTAAGAGAGTCAATAGGGGAACCCAACAAAGCCGCAGTGGGCAAGGGTGTCACTGTGCAGCCCACCATGTCACTCAACAGGCCAAACACCCAGGACCAATATCTGGACTTATAAGGCAGCTCAATGCAATATGCAGAGAACCTGCAATAATTTGCCCTCGCCCCACACTTCCTCCATGGCATTGCAGCATCGGTGGTAAATGTAGCCAGTTTTTTGGGGTGATGTAGGGACGGTGTAAAAATTTAAATTGTGTCGATATGTAAGGGGAGCATTGCGTACCTAGGCACAGCGATAAGACCAACATTTATCAGATATCTGGCCCCCAGCTCCCCCTCCCACTCCAACCTGCTAGTGTAGCTTGGGATCAAGGCATGCAAGATCACTTCTTTATAGAGAAAGGAGATGGATTTGCCCAGAACCTCACATTGTATGTAGCGTACGTGTGCCGAGCTCAAGCGGTGGGGTAGAGAAGTCTGGAAAGGCCTCTTTAGCCACAGAGTGCAGCCTACACTAAAGCACGATTGTCATGGGCGATGTTCCTGCCCAATCCCAAAACTCATGCAGGCTAATGAATTTCCCATCGGCGAAGATATCCCCAGCTTATCAATATTTGATACTGTCAACATGTACGCTGTCAGTTTCTTGAGAATGGGTGGGAGCAGGATGTTATACTGGGCCGGTAAGGGTGGGGAGCATGTCGACGTTCAATTTGCCCTATTGGACTGAGCCCAAAATGCCATACATGCCATACATGTCATGCCGACCACATCCACATCATCCATGTGCACGAAGGGTTGCAGACAGATCATAGTCGGGGGGCCTGAGGCGCATAATAGTGCGTTCTATCTGGGCTGAATCTGTACCGAGGAGCGAGTATTTAATCTAGTGTGCTTGTGCCACTAAGTAATAAATATGAAGGCCCAGCATCTCTGGGTGGCCAGAGCCAGAGGTTACTTCAAAACGTCCCACCTCACACATGGCTGCCTGCCTCTCCAGACTAGACAGCTGTGCGTTTTTCATAATTGCTTGATGAAGATGGCCTGTATCCTAACTGGGATGTTGGCAAATAGGTACAAGAATTTTGGAGCTACTACCATCTTGATAATTGAGATTTAGCCAAATAAGGAAAGTGGTAAGTGTATCCACTGATCGACCCGCGTTTTAAGCACTTTTAATTAGAAATTGCACCAAGAAGCACAACGTGCAAATGATAGAACAGGTCATGGTACAACAGGACCTAGGTGCAATTTGACGCTGACTATGATGGAGTGGGGGTCGGATATACTAACAAGGTTCACACTGGTGAAACATTTAACTTCTGACTTTATAAATCCTTTTACAGTTTCAATCCACCACATGAGTACACTTCTAAAGCCTCTTGTAGCCTGTTGTGTCTCTGTAGCTTTATGAGGAGGTCAGTCTTATGATCCTTGGAGTCCACTTCTTTGTCCTGGGTACAAATTTTCAGGCTTTTCTCAGATCTCAGACAACAGATTCACTCCTCTTCTGGTCTTTCACAGGTCCAGGAGAGTTCTGAAGTGGGTACCTGGAGGTGCCATATTTTTGCCTGGCACTAGCTATTAGGTGGGAATGACTCCTGGGCATATCCTAACCAATGTGGTTAAGGTTTCCAAGGCTAAACCTACCCACATGGGGCATTTTCAAGATGGCTGAAGTCTTCAGCCACACTAAACTGTGTTAGCTATATCTACTTGTGACAGGGAAGGCCTGTTTGATGTTAATCAAGTCCTTAGGCCCAGCCTCAGGCGATCATGTCAAGGGTACAACAACACCACCCTACACCCAAGACTTTTTGTCCCTCTTCAGGGAGCAAGTTCACACCTCATTCACGCCTATTAAAATTCTAATTACTGGCTGGCAGAAGGAAGAGCAAAATGCAGATTTAGCTTCCAGAGACTTTAGGTAGGGCAAAGGTGTTCTTTTTAAAAGTCACCTTTCAAACTACTGACATGCCTACAAAGCCTTCCATGAACAAGGACCAGCACACTTGAACAACTGCCTCAACTTCTACCAACCATCTTGAAACCTTTGCTCTGTCTCCCTCACCATGCATAGACTCCGCGCATCTGAAGTAGCCACAGAGAAGGATGGTCCTTCTCCCATCTCGCTGTCAAGTCCTGGAATGCCCTCCACCTCCAAACATCTCCCGCACTGGCGAACTTCAGGAAAAAAACTCAAGACCTGGCTCTTTAACTAGGCCAGCATCACAGTGCATGGATACCCTCATAGGTGATAAGCCGCGCTCTACAAGTGATGATTGATTGATTGATTTGATCTTTCCAGAAAGAGTATTACTAGTCCGACTTCACTCGTGAATTTGAATTGTAATAGATATTTCAAAAAGTACAAAAATTACATTTGTAGTTAGTTCCTAGGCAGACATATAATTATTAAACTTAATATTGTATCCCATTGGTTTCCTATGAAACACCAAACCCTGCCGCAGTGAAAATAGCTAGTCTCTGTAAGGTCATGTTTAACATTAACTTTGACATGTCCTACTTTAAAATACCATACACACTGTCTTAACGGGCAGTAAGACTTACTTAGTGGTGACATATAAATATTTATAAAGAGGGGTTATTTTGAGAGATCGAATTTTTGCTTTAAACCTGCACAGCCAGGCTGCTGGTGGCAGGCCTGCAGTCATCTTTACATTGTCACTGTAGGACATGGCACAATGACTGCAGCGGTCCTCTTGTGACATTTAAGTTAAAGACCCTGGTTGGTCGCAGGTCATGGCTTTTGGCTTGGTCCTGCAGCACTAACTTGTTCCTCGTACAAGAGCCTTCACTCAACCATAGCCTCAACTGTTTATTTTTGTAAAGTTTTCATGAAAATCGCAATTGTACCATGGCAAATTTGTTATTTTTTCTGTTCTTACATCAATTTCCACACTTCTGAGTGCCCCTCATCAATTCCCTCCAATTGGAAACCTCTCATAGTGCCTCCAACTTTCTGTGTTTTTTCCCTGTGGTGCTGTAATCTCGGTTTTGACCACAATTGGGATTTTTCAATTTGGAAGTAAAACATTTTCATCCCCTATAAAGCAATCACATTTCAAAATCCGAATGTGATTCTCAGACATCATTTTTTTTAACATACTTTATTGAGGACCTTGACAGTACATCCAATACAGAGATTCATACAGAAGGCCTTTTTTTCATCTTAAGACAGTTACCACAAATACATTGCATGAGTCCACTATACCGTGTTCATACAGTACGGCAGGAGATGCACTTCAAATACTTCCAAAAAATAGCAATAAGTTTCAAGAACATTGCAGTTATGTCACATAATTATCAATAGCTTAAAGCATGTATTTTCAAATAACTGAAATAAAACAAACCCAACTACGTCCCCTCCCTCCCTAACCCCCCACCCCGTACTCCTGGTCAGTCTATGCTAATGTCAATAGTAGCCGAAAGGGGTCTAACAGGGTATTTCTAGAGGGTCTATATTACTCATAAATTGCAGTATGTGGGCCAGAATTTATCAGCTGCGAGTCAATTAATCATAGAGCGGTATCGTAAATTATGGTGTTGGGGTACACTGTGGGGGCAGTAAATCAAGTAATTTGAATTTGTGTAGCAGGAGATCCCATTCCATTGCGATGTTTTCATAGTCCTTTCTCTTCTTCCCTCTGAAGGGCTACACTCTCAGCTTTCCCCCACTGCATCATGTCATCTTGCCAGCTAGCTAGATAACGTCGGGCACCTGGGGGACTTCCACCTCATGGTAAGGGCTCTTATCGCCAATATGAGGGCCAAATCTACAAATCTTAGTTGTACCTTCTGTGCACTCGTACGTTTACAAAGGCCCATGAGGCAGTCCAGGGCGTTGTCCGAGATACGAATGTGTGTGACCTCGCCTAAGGACTGACGAACGCCTCTCCAGTAGTCCTGGAGGCGGGGGCAGGACCACAGTCTATGAAGGAAGTCTGCCTCGTCTCGTTTACACCGGGGGTAGCAATGATGAGCTTCAGGGAACATGCGGTGGATCCTCTATGGGGTGAGATACGACCTATGAAGGACCATTGTCTGTATGAATTTTAGTTTGGCGTTATGGTACACTCTGTGAGGGTGTTCAAGCATGTACTTCCAGGCGTTATCTGTGATTTCTGTAGTACAATCCTTAGACCATTTTGATGATTCTCAGAAATCATGATTTTAAATAGCAAAGATGTACAAAATTGTTGACACTTTAAGCACAGCTGACACCGTTCCCAAACACTAATAACTCGCAAATGACTGGATCAGCACGCTTTCAGAGTAAAGTTCTACTGCCGTGGCAAGTTTGGTGTAAATTTGTTCAGTGGTTTTTAGGTCTCGCCTGAGCCAGCGCATGCGCTATTTAGTATACGGGTTTTCAAAGTGCTACCAGACCTCGCTGGCCTAACGCTTGCATTCACGCGATCGTGCACACGCGCAGCCGCCAATCACTGCTGCGCGCTCACCACTCGCGTGCGATCACTTTCGCTTTGATCGCGATTACTTTCGCCGTTACTTTTACAGCCGCGCGGCCAATGCTTGTTGTTTTTTATGTTTATGATACAATAGGTTTTTAAAGACAATCCAGTTTCTACATTGTATGGTTAGTTGCCAAACACTTTTTTTGTGCCTGCATAACTTAATAACCATGTTTGTTATACCGTGGCACACTATCAATAGAATGAACTGCATTTCCCATGGTTCTCAAAGGCACGCTCCCCTGAGAGGTTGCGATCAAGCGAGGTCACTGCCCACGATGACGTAATCACATGGAGTTGCTGCCAACGCCCACCACGGGCAGCAAGCTTCAGAGAACAAAAGCTGTACTGCTTTCTCTCATGTTAGAGCCAGCAGGAGAGAGGGCCAAGATAGGTACTGAGCGGCACTGCACCTTTGAAGACATTATCTTAGCGGTGAAACACCTGCAAGTTCTGTTCATTCTTGTATTGTTTTCCCCCTTCCATGCAGACATTTTACTCCCTATATACTGTGGCTACTTTCTCACAGTGTGTGACTACAGGGGCGTGTCCCTTTCCTCCTCCAATGCTGCATTAGGATATTCCATACTAGGGTGAGAGAAGAAGGTTTGCAGTGATTTGTCATATGTGTCATTACACTAAAATGTGTTGTATGTCTCCATGTCTGATACACATAGATGTCAGTGGCTTTGATACGCTTTGCTCACAATATGAAAACACGAGTGACACCTGAGAAATGAGCAAGAATATATTTTGTGATTCGAGGCATGATATATATGGGCTTCAACAAAGGAAATTCACGCGACTTTGCACAATCACAAAAAGAACAAGCATTGGCATAGCCAATAGGTCTCCCCATTGGGACCTTATAAGTATTTAGCCATGCAACAGTTGATATTGTTGCACCAAGGATATTGTGCTGCATAACTAAATACTCATAAGGTCCCAAAAGGGAGACTTATTGGCTACGCCAATGCTTGTTGCTTTAGCTGTAAATAACATTTACTGTGGAAGCTAAAATGGGAAACACAACTTTTTTGACCCTGCATACTTTTTTTCCTTACAAACTAGGCTAGATAGCTCAATCAATGAATAGATCGATAGATATATGTATAGTCGGTGCTTAATTTGAGCCAGTGGTTGCAGGTGGGGCCCCCCTGCACTCATTTTTGGGGGCCAGCCCTTATTGTTCCTCAACAGACTTCGATCCAGAGCATGAGATAGAGCAACACAAAAGAGGGAGAGAGGGAGGAAGGAAATTAAACAAAAGACAGAAAAACAATGGCAAAGCGAGAAAGAAGGGATGGAAAAAACATGCAAGAGTTCAATGAAGGAGCATGGAATGTGTCTGGTTGTGGGCGAAACAGGTATGAAGTGGAATTAAGACTACGCAGATTTGGTTTTCTTCACTCCAAACTTTGGTAGCACTGGCAGTGTACTTCAGAGCAATACTTTGGGCTCCGTTACTTATTATTTTACAAGTTAACCTCTGTGTATAACTATATATAGTCATTGCATGAAATACTAGTTATGAAACGTGATAGAGCATCTTGGTGGTGATATCACGTACCTCATCTCAATTTGCATCACTTATGACATTGTTAAAGCTGAAAACGATCGATGTATTCTACATCTATTTGTCATCAACAGAAATTCAGTATTATTTCTATACATTCGATACATTCTTGTTAGAGACACATCTTATGGGGAAGGTGGCACTGAAATTTCCAAGTTCCATTAAGGTTAATGATGCTGTGCATTACTGGTTATCCAGTATTAGGGGTGTCTTTCATAGATTCACATGCCTGAATCATTCCCCGTCGTCGAGACGGAAGCCTCTGGTACATAAAAAAGTAATGTCCTATAGACATACATAGAGAAAAATAGGCCTAAGGGCCTCCCCTTAGCAGCCTATCCTAGTCCTTATGTAAAAAGGACCAAACTCTTAGAGTCAGCCAATCAGCTATCACCTCCCTCTAGAACCTTCCTGGCAGGAGCCTCAGTCCCTCAGATTTTCTACCGCACGTTGTGCTAGGGAGTCTCCAACCTGAGTTCTCCTCAGGATTTCTTCAAGCCAGATTGTTCACTTTTTTTGGTGACTTTCTTCTTCAAGGATTTCAACGCTGACTACTTCAGGCCTCTTATTGCTGCAGTGAGTGTTTATTTCATCTACAACTCCTGGCATGTCTGAATCCCAGAAGAAAGCCCTTTTCAGGGCTTGCTCTTCATGTGGGAAGAAGAGGCTTCATGTGGACGACAAGCATGACCTATGCTTGTATTGCCTTTATCCGGACCACGTCCCTAAGGACTGTAAAATATGTAGGTCTTTCCCTCATAAGACCTTGAGAGACAGGGAGGGTCGCCTGCTTATCTGGCTGGACAGGCTCAAGGACAGAGAGAGTGTGGTGTCCTCAGAGGCGAGCTTTTCCGGAACCTCTGAAGTCTCCCTGAAGAGGCCGAGAGTGACATCTCCTGGCCCCTCAGACGCTCCTCCTATGAAGACACACAAGAAGTCTTCAGAGGCAAGATCTTCAAGATCTTCAGTGTCTGACAAGGACTCTCTCACTTTCAAGAAGCCTACTCTGTCGGCCACAAAAATTGCGACACCTTCCTCGGCGCAAAAAAGGCCATCAGGACATGTCTCCACAGCGACGACGACCGTGTCCACATCGACAGCGTCGTCTGTCTTCTCGTCGACGACGACTACCCCTTCATCATTGTCAGCAGGTACTCCTATCTCGTCTATTATACTGTTAAAACCGTCGTCGACGTCTAAGTCATCGTCGACGACGAAGATTGTCCCGTCGACGACGACCTCGTCGATGAGGAGCCCACCGTCGACGGAAGAGTCGACGAAGAGGATGTCGACGACCAGGGCGTCGACGACGAAGGCGTCGACGACGAAGGCATCGTCGACGATGATGTCGACGACGAAGGCATCGACGACGAAGGCGTCGACGACGAAGGCATCGACGATGAATGAATCGTTTACGACCGCATCGTCGACGAAGACATCGTCGACGAGGAAAATATCGTCGACGGGGACACCGTTGGTGACAGCCATACCGTCGACGACCCCGTCGTCGTCGTCCATGGGACAGAAGACAGCAGGGGTTTCTGTACAAGGATCTGCTTCTGGCAAATTGGCCAGACCACAGATTACACCGGAAACGACATCTCCAAGCAAGGTGCAAACCAATTTGCCTATGGAGATTCTTCAGAGTGAAGAGTCTGAAGAGGAGCTCTTTGAACAGGCTACTTCCCCTTCTGAACTGTATGTCAAATGTCAAAGCACGGACGAGGAGCAGGAAGATATGAGCACGCAGGAGCGCCCCGTCCAGGAACAGGTTCGCACGGAGGTCACTCCGATGGTATGCCTTCCTCTGTCAATAGTTCATGACCTCAAATTCCTTATCCGGGACTACAAGCAACGTTTCCCGGAATCGCCGGCGCTGGACGCAGGGGTCCCAGTGCCAACTACAAACCCACCAACGACAGCCCCAAGGCAATCACGGCCGGTTACGCAGGTCTGCCACGAGAAACCGCCGCCTCAGGTGATAGAGTCATCGGATGAGGAGGCTGAGGAGATGGAAGAAGGAGAGGTCCAGGGAGACCAGTCGGACCAGGATGAGGAGGAGGAGTATGTGGCATCCTCACCACCTTCCCCACAACCGCGCCAATCTGATTCACCGCCAGTGGATATTGGTGGTTTTCATAAGGTAGTTGAACGGGCCGCGACGCGGTTCCATATGGTCATGGAGTCGACGGAGACTGAGTGCTTCCTGCATGACTTTAAGGAGCAGACGAAGAAGACGACGAAATCGATCCCTATCATCGACTTTCTCTGGGACCAGGGAAAGAAGCTAATGCTGACGCCGGCTTCCGTTCCTGTGGTTGTTCCACGCCTGGATAAGAAGTATAAGGCTCCGTCCACGGCACCAGCTTGCCTGACTGGCCACCCGAAACCGGATTCGGTCGTGACCCAAGCGGCCCAAAAAAATTCTCGTAATCCCTCCTCTCCTCTGTCAGCACCACCGGACAAGGATGGCAGGAAATTGGACACAATTGGCAAAAGGTTTTCCACCACTTCGGCAATGACCATCAAGGTGGCCAATTCCATAGCCCTCTTAGGGCGTTATAACCGCCAACTTTGGGAGGATATAGCCCCATATTTAGCAGAACTTCCGAGCACAGTTCAGGAAGAGGTAAAGGCACTACTTTCTGAGGGCCAGACCTCTGCGGCCGAGATCATCGATTGCGCCATAGACGTGGCCATGACAGGCTTTCGTCAACTGGCTGGGGCTGCGGTCCTGCGCCACCAAGGATGGCTGAAGGCAACATCGTTCAGGCAGGAAGTGCAGACGAAGGTGCTGGATATGCCCTTCGACGGACAACATCTATTTGGAGATAAAATTGACGAGGCGCTCCAAGCTATTAAGAAGGACACTGACACGGCTAGAGCGCTTGGAACCTTGCAGGCAAGGAATCAGTCCTTTCGGGGCAACAAATCTAGAGGCCAGTCCTCCTACAGAGGATCCTTCCAGAATAGGTCCTCGTATTCCTTCCAGAATAAGACCCAGTACCAGCAGAAGCAGCAACAAGGTCGGCAGTCGTCTTATGGAAGATCTACCTTCAGGGGTAAGAACCAAAAGAGGGGCACCGGCGGACGCCAGTGACCAGTTACTCCAGCCAGTCCAGCTACCATCTCCCTCTTCACAAATTGGAGGAAAATTGACCCATTTCCTGGAAAATTGGCGCATCATCACCTCAGATCGTTGGGTGCTCCAACTCCTCAGATTCGGCCATTCCCTAGAATTTACCACCATCCCGCCTGCAACCCCTCCCCGCAGGTTCCCACACAAGCATCTACGGCTGCTGCTCCGGGAAATATCGGAGATGTTGAGGAAAGGAGCGATCGAGCGGGTTCCATCGGCTCAGAGGGAGAAAGGATTCTACTCCCGCTTCTTTCTGATACGCAAGAAAGAAAAGAAGTGGAGGCCCATTCTAGATCTCAGGGCACTCAACTCTTTCCTGAAGAGTCAGTCGTTCAGGATGGTGACGCTCCAAGAAATCCTAGGCATTCTAGAGGAAGGAGATTTCATGACATCCTTGGATCTTCAGGATGCCTACTATCACATCCCGATACTCAGGGGGCACAGAAAGTTTCTACGTTTCGAGGTGGCAGGACAGCACTACCAATTCAAGGTCCTACCGTTTGGCCTCAAATCCGCTCCGCGGATTTTCACCAAGTGCCTTTCTCCTGTGGCAGCTTTCCTACGTCAAATGGGTCACCAAGTTTTCCCCTACCTCGACGACTGGCTGGTCAAGGCGCCCACGGCTGTAGGCGCAACCAAATCCTCCAACGCCTGTACCAATCTTTTCCAACATCTAGGATTGACTCTCAATCTTCAGAAATCACATATGTCCCCAACAAGAAGCATCACCTTCCTCGGGGCGACCTTGAATACGGAATGCGCGAGAGCATTTCCTTCAGACGAAAGAAAAAACAAGATCATATCGCTGGCCACGGCGGTGGCATCAAGGAAATCCCTAAGAGTTCGCACCTTCAAATCACTCCTGGGAATGATGTCTTCTTGTATACTACTCATCCCTCACTGCAGGCTTCGGATGCGTCCATTGCAGGAAGCTCTCACGAACCAGTGGACTCAGAGTACAGGTTCGTTCGAGGACATTGTGAGGATAACACCGCGAATATCCAAGAGCCTCGAGTGGTGGAAGGATTACAGAAACCTGTCGAGGGGACTGCCGTTCCTGCTTCCAGCAGCGCCACTTGTGATCACCACCGATGCATCTCTAGCGGGCTGGGGAGCTGTCCTTCAGGACCTCAGAGTAAGTGGCAAATGGTCAGATCAGGAGCAACGCCTCCATATCAATCTGCTGGAGTTGAGGGCTGTGTACCTAGCGCTGCAAGCCTTTTTACCACGCATCCAGAACTCCCAGGTGCTCGTCAGAACGGACAACACCACGACGATGCACTATCTAAACAAACAGGGAGGAACGCGTTCGCTCACTCTATCGCGCGAATCGCAAAAGATCTGGAACTGGCTTGTTCTCCATGGGATCACCCTCAGGGCGGACTATGTCCCGGGAAAGGACAACACCATTGCGGACGCCCTAAGCAGGCAGAAATCCCTCTCCCACGAATGGGAGCTCGACGAGAGTGCACTAACACACGTATTCTCAGAATGGGGAGTCCCAGGAATCGACCTGTTCGCCACCAGGGAGAACGCCAAATGCCCAAGCTACGCAAGCTGGCATCCCCAACCAGAGTCGCTCGGAAATGCCTTTTCCATAGGCTGGTTCAGCGTATTTGCGTACGCTTTTCCACCGTTCCCGATGATTCCCAGGGTCCTCAGGAAGATGAAGGCGGAGCCCTGTACCCTGATCCTGATTGCCCCGTACTGGCCGAGGCAGCACTGGTTCTCGGACCTTCATTGCCTCTCCATCAGGACACCGATTCGTCTAACACAGCACCCGAACCTGCTGACAATGTCCAATGGGCAGGTGCAATTCCCGAACCTGCAATCGCTCAGGTTATCGGCCTGGCTCCTGAGCACAGAGAGTTCTGTCATTTGAACATCCCGCAGGAATGCAGGGACGTGCTAGCAAAAGCAAGGGCGGACAGTACCAACAAAACCTACTCTCAAATGGAAACGCTTCTGCGTATGGTGCTCGGAGAAGGGCCTGAGACCACTTCATATCACGCCTGAACAGATATTGCCATATCTCCTGCTCTTGGCACAGTCCGGATTAGCGCATGCATCCATAAAGGTGCATCTGGCGGCAATTTCACGTTTTACCAGGACTTCCAAAGGCCCGTCTCTCTGGTCCAGTAGACTTATCAAACAGTTCCTTAAGGGTCTATATAGGTCCTTTCCAAGACCTCAACGGGTCCCACCGACATGGCACCTCAACTTGGTCCTTAACCAACTCATGAAGCACCCCTTTGAGCCCATTCATCGAGCTTCCATCAAGTACATCTCATGGAAAACGGCTCTGTTACTCGCTCTAACATCTGCCAGGAGAGTCAGCGAGTTGCAAGCTCTCTCCATTCAGAAGCCCTTCATGCAGTTCAAACAGGACAGGGTGGTGCTGAGGACAAATCCCAAGTTCATACCGAAAGTGCCTTCAGACTTTCACCTCAACGAGCCGGTGGTCCTACGTTCCTTCTTCGCAAACCCTACCACGGCAGCAGAAAGGACGCTCCACTCTCTGGATCTCAAACGGTGTCTTAAGTTTTATATAGACAAGACAAAAACCTTCAGAAAGTCATCGCAGCTGTTTGTGGCCTACAGCAGGCCAAGGTTGGGTATGCCTCTAACAAAACAGAGCATTTCAAGGTGGATCTCTTCAGCAATAGCATTCTGCCATGAAGGGGCCGGACGGCCTTTGAGAGACAGGGTGGAAGCACACTCCACCAGAGCGATGTCCACATCAGCAGCGCTGTTCGCTGGAGTGCCGATTTTGGACATCTGTGGAGCGGCGACCTGGAAGTCACCGCACACCTTCTCCAGACACTACTGCCTGGATGCCGAACTTACGAAGGATGCGGCAGTGGGCCAGGCGGTGCTTCGCCATCTATTCCAGTGAGGTGAGCCTTCCAACATCCCGCCATCCTGGTATGCACATTCTTTACTGATTTACTGTTTTCATGTATGCCAATGTTTCAAACTGATATGATAATAGTGTATTATCTCAAATATCTTTATGGCATGTTACATCAGAAATGTGCATAATGTATTGCTAACTACTCTGATTCAGGCATGTGAATCTATGAAAGACACCCCTAATACTGGATAAGAAACGCGTTACTTACCTGTAACAGCAGTTATCCAGTATTGGTGTCTTTCATAGATTCACATGCAACCCTCCCGCCTCCCCTGGAAGGACTCACGTCTCTCTCTAACTATATTACGCCTACCTAGCTTGGTGCGTACGAAAATCTGAGGGACTGAGGCTCCTGCCAGGAAGGTTCTAGAGGGAGGTGATAGCTGATTGGCTGACTCTAAGAGTTTGGTCCTTTTTACATAAGGACTAGGATAGGCTGCTAAGGGGAGGCCCTTAGGCCTATTTTTCTCTATGTATGTCTATAGGACATTACTTTTTTATGTACCGGAGGCTCCCGTCTCGACGACGGGGAATGATTCAGGCATGTGAATCTATGAAAGACACCAATACTGGATAACTGCTGTTACAGGTAAGTAACGCGTTTCTTACTTCAACTGCAGCAGCATTAATTTCTGCTTGCACTGATGACACAAAAAATCACATCAGTAATGACATCGCTGGTTACAATACAGATCACAACTGTTCTTTTCCATTGTTTTCAAACATTGGAAATAGAGACTTGTTTCCACACCTTGCTTCAAGAGTCTCCAGGGGCGCAGTAAAACAGCCATGTTTTGCACATAAAGAACTGAGCTCGGTACGTGGACAAAGGCAACAGTCTGTCCCCAAAGCAGTTTGGGCATGCGAGAAGGTTTTGTCTGGGCTCATTTAATACACTTATGATCAGAGCCCAGGAACTAGGTAGAATTAGCAAAAGGATGCCTGAGATCTGTGGGTAATTTGGTCAGAACTTCAGAAGCCACAACTTACATCCAGCCCTTACTGAGCATGGCTGAAGTGATGAGGGCATTTGTGATGTCATCTTAGACATTATCTGTGAAGACTTGAGCAATTCATTGATTGCTTAGGTCACAATTGCTGGTGAATATCAATGTAGAGGTCATGAGCAGTGCGTTGAGGAGGAATGATGGTTGCGCATGTAAGTCCATCTTGAGATGCTCTCATGGGTTTTATATGTTGTTGTCTAGGACAGGTAATATCTTGCTAGACAGCTGTAAGGTCTTTCAATAATAATAACCTTTTGTTCAGCTCTACAAATACACGTATTCCATTCTTAAGCTCTGCGAAGGACAGTTTTACCTCAGGACGGACTGGCCGTACCAGGCATCAAGCTTTTCCTCAGGAGGCTGGAAGGGTGGAGGGCTTTGTGTGAGGGTTTTGTGTACTGGGGATTAGTTTTGCAGCAATATTGCCCCCCCCCACCCTTCCAGCCTCCCGGGGAAATTGTGATTTTAAATTTCTTATGGGTTTAAAAGCACTTGCTGCCGAGTTCCTTATATAACCAGCATTTTTTTAGGCAGCAATACAAGTGTTAAGGTATCTGTGGTGATTAATGTTTTTGGTGGAGAACGGTTGAGTTTGGTCTAGTGGCAGTTTTGACTCACCTAAAGTAGCACAGAGGGTTAATAATGTGTGCTGCAAAGAACATGTAACATGCAGATTACAGAACTGTATTTTATGTGCATAGCTCAATGGGATACCCCTTTTGTCACAGAGATCCTTTTTTTTAACTTTAGATTCATAAGTTATAGCACAGTAACAATGTACTGCATCAAAGAGCTGCAAGGAAACTGCATCGTACAGATTAGAAAGTTGTTTTCTCCTAGTCTTTCACTATCCTAATGTTGCTAAAAAGGGTTTGTAACGGTAGAAATACATTTATATTAGTAGAACCAACCCCCCAACCACTGTGGCACGTTTTAAATCCTACATTTGTGCTTCTCCAGACCAAGCACTCTTAAAAAGTGCCTACCAGTATAGAGGACACGTGACTCTTACAACTTAGTTCCCTTTTGTCTTTACACATGTATGATTCATTGTCTCTGAATGTGTGTGTGATGTAAACTGCTCTGACATCCTACACTTGTATGAGAGGCGCTAGAAAAACGAATTAAATACATTTGAGAGAGGCTTTGGAGAAATTAGAGGCACTGTTGGAGGGTAATAGTGAAGGAATCATTGAAGGAACACAATAAAGATTGTCACACTGGCCCTCTCTCAGTGATAGGCTTAAAACTACCAGGAATTTGTCTCTAGGCATACGATTAGGGTACGCCTGCCATGTTCTGTAGGAGTACCTTCAGCTATGCTTAGTATCCAGTATCTGCAGCCCCATTGCCCTAATTGCAAGGCCCGTCAGAGGTTTCAGCAGGAATTGAAACATAGGGCATGCCAAAGCCATGCCCTGTGTCCAGTACACCCACCCAGCTGGAAATCATTAAAATAAAAAAAAGTATGGTCCAAAAAACATTCTTTTTTAAAGTAGACTTTATTGGTATTTTGTAGCTTTAAAATGTAATAGACACATTACTGATGATAATTATCAATGAGGAACAATGCTAACTGAGCATTTAGTCATGTACACTGAACCCTATAACACAAGTGATGTCTGATATATCATTCAATCTGCCTTGTGTCTCGGTTAACGGCAGCGACTGAGGCCACATCATGGGAAGTTTCTTGATCCCCAAGACTGGTTGGTTATAAACAAATACATTGAATATGATAAAGGTAAGCGATGGTGAAGTGGGGAATCGAGAGGGAAGAGGAGGGGAGGGTGTGGGCAATGCTTAGATAGAGTCTGACCGTGATGTTGACTTGAACATTTGAATTGACAGAAGATCTGCCGCACCACTGAGTTTGCAGCAAAAATAAAATTACTGTTGCATCGACTCCCTGTGGGAACATCTCTAACAACCTTATGCGTATGGGAGGTGGAGGGTATCGCCATACTGAATTAACCTTTGGGGGGTTCTTTAAGGGAGCCCTCTCATTGAAGATGGCTGTTAAACGTTCTATGTGGGACTCCCGATTTGCCACCAGGGGGCGTTTTCTAAGCCCTGTGGCTTCTTCTCTTCGCAGTACAGAGATTTCTGCAGGTCCCTTTTTATGGAGGGTTTGGAACCCCACATTCAAGGAGGGAGGAGCAGCAGATTTCCAGACAGAGGTAATCACTTTCTTGGCAAGGATTAAAGCGAGGTTAGCAAGCTGTGCTTTTGAGGAAAGTGTGTTTAATATATAGGTCCAGGAAAGGGCCTAAGTAGGGGGCAGGACCAGAGCATGTGTGTGAAGTCTGCCATTTCTTCATTACAACGGGGGCCAGCAGATGATATCTGCAGAAAATGTTTATTAAGGACCACAGGAGAGAGATAGGCTCGAACTTTGCGCCGCTGGTGACTACGTGAGGGAACTCCAGCATGTGCCCACTATTTGCCGTGTAACACTCTGGGCCTGATTTAGGAGTTGGGGGGCACACCACCAGCCTGCTTAGGTGAGGAAAATTCCGACAAGCAGGCGGTATCTCGACCGCTGGATTATGACTTCCCCGCGAACTGGCAATGTGCCTGTGGTGGTCTTGCGGCAATTTCATGATTTGGCTCATCTACAGAGCCAGAAGGCAATGCCACCACACTGCAGCGCCTCCACTGTCATGGGTGCACTGTTGCCATGCACCATGTCATGCATGGCACACAGTGCGTGCACAATAGTGGAAGCATAACCAGCCACTTTACCCACTGGGCTGAATTGCCCTGGGGCCCTGTTTGGGGCCCCTTCCCTTCTTTGCCAAAAGATCGTTATCCCATGGCAGTGCCAATGCTGACACCGCCTCCATACACTCAAGATCCTGGTAGTGGCAGTGGTCTTGCGGGGGTGTTATGGCTTTCTCACCACCTGCATCCTAATTCGGCAGTCAGACCTCCAAGTATGCCGGAGGTTGGGCTGCCGAAAAGCGATGGCGGTCCCAGGTCCGCCAACTCCTAAATCAGGTCCTCTGTCTGCATCGACTTCCCATTTGTCCCTCAGAGATGGCAACTTCGGGAATTATAGAGTGATGAGGGCCTTTTAAAACCACAAAATGTGTCCTAAGCCATGCCCTATGTTTTAAATAGCATGAACTAGCAGGTGTGTCTCTAGAGGGGATTCAGGGTGCGGCATAATCTTCTTATCGCTTAATGTATCATGTTGTAAAGAAGGAATTGGCCTAAATGCAAATAGAAGTTATCCATGAGTTCTTTGAAAGAGAGCTACTGTTTCTGGTCATCTAGATCTCCAAAGGTTGTTATGTGCCATCCAGGAGTAAAGGCCCCTGGCAGTTAAAGGGCACCTATGGGAAGTGGTGCACCCAGCATATGGATAGACGGAGCATATAATTTCACCTGCTTTGTAAGGGTTAGGGCACGAGTATAACATTGCCAAGCCACCCGAAGAAGTTTGTAATATGACTGTTGTCATAAGCAGCAATAAGCATTGGGTTCAGATTCTGTGGCAGTAATTGGGGTGCTGAATAGGTTGTCTCCCCTCAAGAGAGAGGCCAGAGAGCCATCTACTCAGCCATTGGAGTTGTGCGCCAAGATAGTACAATTCAAAGTCGAGGGTACCTAGTTTGCCATCAACTTTCAGAAGGTGGAGCTTAGCAAGGGCACCCTTCACCTGCCAGTGTGAGAGATAAGTTCACTACAACAGCTCATCTAGGCCTCGAATAAAAACCGGAGATTAGGCTAGGGGCAGATTTGCAAAGTAGTTGAGGAGGGGTGGGAGGAAGATATTCCTCAAAAGGGAAAGCATCCTTTTAGGGCCAAGGGTGCGGCTTCCAGTAGGACACATGGGTGGTAATAGGTGTCACTTCTCTTGTAAGGTTGCCCTCAACCAGATCCAAGTATCTATGGTATATCATGATACTTATGTCTCAAAACATATGCCTTCCCAGCACAATGAGCCCACTTCCAGATATACCTTAGATTGCGAAAGTTTGGGAGTAAGGAGAAAGATACTGGACTTGGACCAATAGTCCAGAGGCCTGAAACAGTAAAAAAACAGGATATGTGTTAGCTCTGTAGTGGGATTTTGAAAGACTTTTATATATATGAGGAGATCATCATCATACAAGGAAACTTCCTGGTTTCCATCCAGAAGTGGAATTCCCCAGGTCAATCCTCCTGCTTGCAGTCCATGGGCTAATGGCTCCATGGCAAGGCCAAAGAGCAGGGGGGATAGGGGACAGCATTGATGGGAACCACAATATATTGTAAAGTGAGAAGAAATTGATGTAAAAACAAATACTGCAGGTTGTATGTAGAGTTTTTGTATAAGGTGAATAGTACGGTGGCCAGTTCCGAAGTGATGTAGGACCTCGATGAAGTACTCCCAATGAACAGTATCAAATGCTTTTTCCAGAACTAGACTGAGCACCATAGCTGTTGGCCAGATAGAGGGGACTGGCGAGGGGACTGCCTCCATTATGCGGTATAAACGGCCAAGATTTAAAGAATTAAGTATAAATCTGTTCTGCACTGGATGTATTCTTTGGGTAGAAGTGTGAGGATATGAGAAGCAGGGATCTTTTCTAGAATCTTATAGTCCGAATTAAGAATGGCTATGGGCCTGTAGGATAACAGGTCAACAGCAGGCCGCCCCGGTTTCAATATGGGGATGAGTATAGCTTCTCTTTGGAACTGTGGGAGGATGCCCTCGGCTAGGGACGTCACATATAGCTCCACAGATTTGGGAGCAAGGATGCTAGCGAATGTTTAATAGAAATTGAGAGGGAGTCCATCTGTACGCATGATCTTACCATTCAGGAGATCTCAGATTGCTGCTTAGACATCTTAAGGGGTGATGGGCTCATCTATGTCTACATGATCTTGAGGAGAGATTTAAGGAAGTTGTAAGCCCGACAGAAAGGCAGTGGCTTGTGAAGGAAGTTTGCCTATGGACTCGGTGTAAAGACGAGCGAAGAAATCTTGGAAACCACTGAGGATTTTTTTCTGGGAATGCATGAGTGTTCCATCTGATATCTCAAGCTCTGCTATGGGAATTTGGGAAGTTACACAGGAGAGGGGCCAGGCTAGCAATCTCCCTGCTCTATCACCCTCAGTGTGAACATAGGCATTGTACTCCTTACAACTGAAGGACCAGATGGCTGCCTCCTGGGCTCACATCTCAGAAAGAAGAAGTTGAGGGAGGTTAAACAGTCTCTCTGAAGGTGGCTGCCATTGCCAGGTATGCTTGCCTGCTGTTGCAGGCCTGTACCAGAGAAGGCACAGAGGAGAGCTCCATCAGACCAAGGGACCATGGACCCCATTGGTGGTGCCAGTATCCCTGGTTACATGAACGCCCAACAGGGCAGTCAGAATGCTGTGGGACAGGAGTCCTCCCCTCTGCCCAGTCCCAGGTGCCCTCTGGCTCTGGCTTCGGTTTTTCTAGGAAATAGAGGAAGTACTTAACACCCAAGTCTCTGAGCGTTCTCTTGGCTCCTAAGAAAGAAACACATTGCTGCTGAAGTCAAGGGTGTAATCCTGGGATAGCAGTACTTGTCGTTTTTCAGATTTATTGCACCCCGTCTGGCGGGCACTCACAGAACTTTGTCCCTATTACAGTAATGTAGAAGGCGGACAAGTAAAGGACAGGGAGCGCACCCGGAGGTGGATACCTGAGAGGCACTCAATGAGTTTAACTGAGAAAAAGGAAGTGAGAATCTGTGCAGGGGTGAACGATTTAAGCCAATGTTCAGTAACTTGAATCAAATAAGTTTTCCCTCTGCTTCCTGTGGAAGCCCAACAATGCTGAGGTTATTCCGCCTGGAACAGCCTTCTGCATCATCCACTTGACTCTCCAGGAAAAGCAGATGCTCATTCAGATGCGGTAACTGGAGACAATGTTTCTTTATTGTTGGCATCAACTCCGCCAATGTGGACTCTGTTTGGGATATTTAGTCCGCCATTTTTCCTTGATCTGCTTGCGAGAAACCGACATTTATGGTGATGACGTCTACCTTGGCCTCCAGTGCAGCGGGAGTACAACTGATGACCTCTAGCATGACGTCATATTTACTGATGGATTAACGGAGATGTCTCACCAAAACTTGCACGGAAGTCTCTGATGATGGGGTCTCAGTGCGAGCCGATTTGGTCTGCCCCATTGTTGCGGGGATACGGTTGTGTGACTGGGAGATAAGCCATAGCCGTGGTCTCAGAACGCACAGGCCCTCTTACAGTGCCTCAGGGCTCGACAGGGTGGTCTAAAAGAAAGCCACTCAGGGATGTAGCATGAGCAGCCAGGAAACAGTTTAAGTTCCAGGCACCTAAATTATTGCGTAGTCCTTTGCTGTGTCACAGTAGCAGAATCGCTGCCTGTAACAGCCTGTATTAGCAGCACTGCAGTTGTGGTTCATAAATAGGGAGACGGACTCAGTCTCTCTGAGCAGGTCACTTCCCATCCAATTCTAGCACATCACAAACTATAAGAATGCGTCAGGTACTCCCAGCTAGCAGGGTAGGTATTAGGGTACAAGTCTGACAGCACCTGGGCTCCTTAGGTTAGTCCATCCGGAGCACTGCGCAACAGAGAGCAAGTAAAACCTGCAGTGGGGTGGGAAGAGGGGCAACACTCATGCTATGAATTATTGTCTGGGCCATCAACGTCATGATGGGATTGCTAAGGGGAGCTCGAAGTAAGTCTGGCGGAGTAGTTCAAGAACACCTTTATTGCCAGACCTCCCCAGGGAGGGTCAATATAGAGAGCGAGGGATGAAGAGGTGTCAGGCTTCACTGACGGTAATGGATCCCAGTCCTAGTGTGCCTAATCTTGGTTTTTTGATGTTTAGAAGGAACGAGGGTGTCCAATCTGCTACCTCCTTCTGCATTGCAGTCCCTGGCACAAACAGCCCAAATTCTGCCGGTATGTCAAGGGGGTCTGCCTCTGTCTCCTGAGACAAAAAGGTCCGCTAGGGGAGTGGGAGAGCGCACAGTTATGCGGGTGCTCAGATGAGCAGGAGGGGTCCGATCCTATGGCTCATCAGCGTTGGTAGCCATCAACTCTGCTCCAATGGATACACAGGTGGGCTGCAGTAGAGCAAACAACCCCCCATGCCCCCAACGTCTCTGTAGGTCGCCGCAGTCTGCATCAGGTCTCACTGACAATAGAGCACCAATTTTCTGGAGTCCACTTCAAAGCTCATCGGAGGATTCTCCAAGGCCGGTCAGGCCTCTCCAGGAGGACCCAGCAGGTAGGCCGTCGCTCCTCCGCCCAAGTGAGTGGTCACGTGTATGTGCTCTGCACCTCCAGACCATTCGGGCCTGAGCCACATTGTGTGGGCATGTGGGATGGGAAGGCAAGCTTGCAGGGCCAAGGTCGGAGAACATCGATCCAAGGTACCAGACTCCCGAAAGTGTCCGCGACGCCTCCCCTTTAAAAGGCTGGTCTGTAAGGTGCGTTTCTCTAGTTCAGGGGAATTGGGGTGTGGTTCTGCTTCTGGACCCCACCAACATCATCTGGTCCTCAAAGGGAGACACAAGCCGCACAGCCCTCGGGCCGGGAGCATAGAGGGGATTGCCAGCCACGAGGAAGGGCCTCACGGTCCCAGATGCCACCTCCATTCACTCACAGCCATCGCCACAAGCCTGGTCAGTGAAGTAGGCACGGCGCCTGGGGTTTCAGCAGGCATCCGGGGGAGGATGACATTTGATCAGCTCGAGATTTCGTCGGATTACTGGGTGGCACCTGGGAGCAGTTTTAAAACTCGACTGCCATGTTGGGCTCGCTAGCCACGCCCTACATACATCCAACAATAATTACAACTTAAAACAGCAGGTCTAAAATATGGGTCAGTTCAAAGGTGAAGGTAGCAATACAGCCTAACTCATCCTCTACTAATATGTGTTCTCCTTTTTTATGTTATGCTACATAGTATGGGGTTTTAGGATAAAATGCAATTTGGAATGTTATTCATATGATGCAATGCTAGAATGTTGTATGTGGTAATCTGTCTATGTATAACGTTTTTGTTTGCAGTTTGTTGTTGTATGTGGGTCATGTGTGGTTGGTATATTTCCTGCATTTTTTAAAAAGATTTGTAGTTTTTTTCTTTTTTTTTTTATACATGCATTTAATATAAGTTGTTTGTTATTCGTTTATGAGTATTTTTCATTACTCTGTGTCTGGTACTCTGTATTCACTTTGTATGTCTGTTTTATTTTGTAATATGTGTTGTCTGCTCAAGACTATAAGAATGTGATGTATTTATTTATTAGTGAATTTATTTTTACTTAGTATCACGAATTATGGTGGCACTTCCTGGGCACAGCAGCGACCCAGCGAACCAGTGAAACTCGGAGGATAGTAAAAAAGAGAGCAAGGTTCTCTGCCACAGACTGGCAGTGCTGCATTCCTGACCACACCACAGTTAACTCATGCAGCAGCACACATTCAATGTGTCCCCGGGCTGCAGTCTGCACTAAGGCAGGGGGAGGAGCTTGGAAGCAAATACATGTTTTAATAAAGGGAGGCTCAGATAAGTCAGCAGAGTGGCAGACATCTGTCTGCGGTCCTTGCACTCGCATGAGAAACCAAGCGTGTGCCAGAGGGTGCGGAAAGTCTGTCACATGCCAACCACCCTTTCAGAGATTATGAAAAATCTACTTTTTTTCTAAATCTAAAATAGGATCTGCTCCTTTGTCCGTCGCCCGAGAATTGAGCAGCAGAGCTATCTGCCCTCTGAGGGATCATCTTTCAGCACCTACAGTGACACCATTGCCCCTATCCCTCGTTTTGCATAGACACCCAGACAAAATTCCACTCTGCACACACATATCGGCAGTATCCCTCTAGACGCTGGAATGTCATGACAGAAACTCAGTAGCTACAGAGAATTATTCTCAGAGCAGGCCTCTTGCCATCCACATAGGAGTAAGAGGATGCATATCGCGACCCATAGAGAAGTTAAGAGAGGCTTGTCACAATACACAGAGTAGAACCCTCCTCAAAGAAGTCCTGTCAGGCCTCTCAGGTACTCAGAGAAGTAAAAGCAGTCCTAATCCAGCAACAAAAGTCAGAGCCATTAACAGAGAAGCAAGAGCAGGCTTTGTGTTACCCACAAAGACGTCAGAGCGGCTATCAGCATCATCCGCAAAAGTCAGAAAATAACAGTGCAATACAAAGCAAGCATGTTGACACCCACAGATGTCCAAGGACTATCGCCCTCCACAAAGAAGTCAGAGCACAAGCCAGAGCAGGCCTTTGTTTGCCATTAGCAGAGAAGTCCGAGCAAGCTATTGCCGTCCACAGCACAGATAAGTCAAAGCAGATTCTGCATCGTAGCAGCTTCACTGATAGCCATAAATGTAGCATATTCCCCCCGCCTGCGTGTAGGGACCCTGGAACACTTACTTTGCAAAAATGTAGTCTCGCATACGCACTGTTTTGGAGGTGAAAGTTGTTGCATCTAAATGCTGACCTAACCTCCATTACCTAAATTGCCATTGGCCAACGTTGTTGTGATTTTTTTTGTATCAATAATATATAAATATTACATAAGGTAACATTGCAGCATGAAGACCAACCTGAGAAGTGAGATCAGGCCTATTACCTTGTACTGAGAAGCCACAACAGGCCTCTCCCACCAACAGATAAGTCAGAGAAGTCCGAAAAGATATGTCCACCTCTTCAGTCGAATCGGATCAGTTGTTTTTGCAACCACAGACAATTGTGGGCAGTTCTGTCGCCATCCACCAAGGAATTCAGGCACATCTCTCTGGATGACCCTTGATTTGGAAACCTTCAATCCACACCAGAGCTAAGACACCAGCACTGCACTGTGGAAAACATAACATAACAGCCACCGAAAGGAATTCAAAGCAGGGCTCTGTCTGCCCACAGGGAAATCAGGAAAAAGTCAGTCACTTTCCCATGGTTCATTGTGAAAACAAACAACCTGCACAAAATCGTCTGCACCCCGAGAACCCCAAGAGCCCAAGGAATTTACTCTATGCCACAGTTTTGTGATGCCCACCTACACCATAGAGTCAGTCCATGGAATAGGCTCGCATCACAAAACTGTATCCACATCCCAGTCAATAAAATAGCAAGAATCTCTTTTCCATCAGAAACTTTGAATAGTTTTCAAAATAGCATCCACATTTGCAGACTCTGCAAACTCAGAATCCTCCTTCAGATTTGAATTGAACTGTGATTCTACTAGGGTTACCTTTACAGATAGTTTGGGACAGACTCTGCTACATTCAAGAAAGCTGTATATCCCTTCTCGCTACTTTGTAATTTCCTTTGTAGCACCCACATTTTTTGTTGTTTTTGTTTTAGAGAGCTTTATATAGCGCAAACTTGACCCGAATCGGGAATCAGAGTGCTTTACATAGCACCAGTTACATTACATGAGGACACACATTCATTTTTGTTAGGCACGGGAGATTAAGGGGCATAGGGAAGAGGTGTGGCGCCGCCGCCAGGGCGACTGACTCTGGAAACTGGGGATCACGATTTGATCCCCGGTGCTGGCGGCAGATTAGCCCAGCACCATGTGACTCTGGGCAATAGCTTGCTTAATCTTCCTGATGGCCCCCAGCACCTAGAGACCCTTATGGGTGATTGTTCGCACTTTAAAAATGTGGATTATTATTATTATCAAGCAGGGCGTTAAAATTATTGCCGCTTTAGCGACAGTTTTCTGCCGCTAAAGCGGCGATAATTTTAACGCCGTTTCTGGATAATATACCCCTAAGTGATTTGCCCAGAATCACAGGATGTTCATCGTCATTGCCGAGACTTGATCCCAGTTTCCCAGATTCGAGGTCGACCACCCTAGCCCTTAGGCCAACTCCTCTCCTCTCACCCACATTGATGTGTGTCACAAAATCAAGTGATGAAATTTCAACCTGTCATAATGTTGTATTGACAATGTCACCTCCCACATTGTAACAAAGGTAAGTATATATAGTTAATAAAGATTGAGTAATCTTAACTCCTCGTCTATGTACCTAGACTAGAGGATAAATTATGTTATACATTGGGAGTTAAGTATAATAAATCTATTCTTACTGAAATGCCTCCCTTGGCAATATTATGGTAGTCGATATTCTGGATCTAATATAATGGCAGGACAATATTTAAAACTCGGTGTTGTTCCAGAATACCTACCGAATCATTAAATGTTGATAACAAGGCACATCTGATTGCTTCATACAGATTGCACACTGGAGCATATCCGAGGATTTGCAAAGCCGTCCCTGTTGATTTACTTTCTTCGTATTGTTCAAACCATCATTGCTATATTACGTTATGCTACAGTAGATCTCTGTGGGGTCATTGCTTAATTACTTATGACCTGAGACCTCTAGTTTTCACCAAAGTTAGTTAGTTGTAAGTGTTCCTAGCAATCTAAGTGTATAATAGTGAGGTATTTTTTTTAAAATCAGTGCCTCTGACTGTGCAGTGACCTTTATTGAGTGTGGTTTATTTGTGTTACAGTGTATTTGATACCAACATTCACACCCTCTCTCGTGACTGACTGCCTCGATGTAGCTGTCATTGGAGAGTCAAGGAACGATTGCAAACTAGGACCGTGAATCCAGGGCCAGGGAAGGGATCCTACAGTAACACTTCCGAAACCACAAAGTTCTTACAATCCTCAGGATATAGAGAAAAAGACTGCCAGCATACCTATCCTCTTGTCTAAAGATTGCATTTTCTGCGTAGTGTTCAGTTTTCAGACCTCTTACCTCATTTAGGTCTGGGTTTTGACAGTGCAGTTGTCAAACAGACCTACTGCTAATAATATACATGAACTAGCCTTTACACCGTTTCAACCACTGACGTTTTTCAGCTAGCCTCTTTCAGCCATAGGGGTTGGACTTGGTCACTCATGTCTTTGCTTTGCTTAATGTATTATTCATGTCTCACCTAATGGCATCGACTGTTTGGGTATTTCCTTTCACCGCCATTTGAGTGCTTGCATTGAACTGCATAAGGGACTCATATACTACTACAGTCCTCTCTGCTGGCTCCCCCATGTCTATCACTCTAAGGGGCTAACTAAGACTGCATTAAACCCAGACCTAATTGACTTTGCCAACACTTTTTAGAAAATCAGCAAAAGACACCTTGATTTCAGAGAGAAATCATGTTGAAACCTATTACCAGGGCTAGGTCTTCCAGCTAGAGGTCCAGACAGAGGCTGTGCTCACCCCGCAGACAGACAGAAGGTGTGAGTGCCATGCATCCTTCACACCCTAGTGGCAAAGGGCAAACCCACCATCCAAGAGCACAGTGTTACTCTGGTGAGACAAGAAGGTGGTGTTTGTAGCCGGTGCAATATGTTGTTTTAAGTTTCATTTGTACGTTCTCTGCTCTCCTACAGGGCTCCAGTAGGGTTGTCTTGCTACAGACCCTCCGGCCTGAAGTCGGTAACTTCATGTGAGAGGGTGAGAAATCTAAAGTCCGATAGGGGGACTGCAGTCTACCCCTTGCCCCTGCCCGGGGATGGACAGGTCAAAATCTGCGCCTGTCCACCCCCCTCCCTTCTCTCCCGTTCACTAGCGCGACTCTATTCTGCCAAGCCAGTTACCCAAAATGCAAGGTACACGGCTAATGACCGGAATTTAACGAGGAGCCAGGGAGACTGTGGCGGCGGCCCAACTCTCGACGCTAACTTTTATGGCCTCCGCTGAATGAGGCCCTGTAACACCTTTGGAAAAACTGAGAAAAGATTTGTTTTAGTGCCCTGAGATTGGTGTCCCCCACCTCCCCTTAAATAAACGCAGCTCCTCGGTGCTGGTGGAACAAAGATCCTATTTACCACGCCGCGCCGCTACACTCTCAACATCTTGCTTATGTTTCAGTTACTTAGAAAAAAAACAGATTTGCTGTTTTTTCCATGACCGAGTAATTGCCAGCAAGCAGGGGCCTGTCGGGCAGAGCGCAGTCAGGAAAACCTGCCCGCCACCCCGCCAGTCCTGCCCTTCATTTTCCTGACATCTGGTCTTGAATGTATGGGGGGTGACGGTGGGTGGAGACAGTTAAGTCAGACTGTGTGGAAAAGAGGTACGGATTGTAGTTAAACTTGCAGCCGTCATAGGTCAATAGTTTGAGGAATGGAGCAGCTTTCGGTGTGCGGGATTAGTGAGGCAGCAGTGAGAACTGGGACTGCAGGAGTATTTACTATACGTAGCTCTGGGGGTGAGAGTGCTCACTCTATAAGTCCCACCCAGCTCGACTGCACCCTGTTGTGGCCAGAGGCACTACATCGTGGCCGCACTTCGTGGTTCCAATATTTATAGGGCTGGGGGTGCTGCACGAGACATTGCCACACTACACGCAGTAGGTTCCTCCATAGAGGGCTTCCCGGTTGCATAGAGAGTGAACTGATGCGTTCTGCGCTCTTTTCAGAATGAATCAAGCGGATTGTAAAAGTCTGGCGCAGTCCACCTGAGAGTAAGTAGATGCGGTCAGACGGCTAGACTGCCGACTTTGGAGCTGCGAGGCCAAGGTTCGAGCCTCGGGTCGTGTCCGAATCTTGTGATTCTAGGCAAATAACGTAATCTCCCCGTGCCTACCAAAATAAAAAAATGAACGTGCCCTTGTGTAAGGTAACTGGTGCTCATGTAAAGCGCTCCAATACCTTTGGGTCCAGTTCGTGCTACATAAATCTGAAGGATAAAAATAAAGGGGCATATCAGCAACACCCGACGATAATTATCGCTCAGTGCTCTTAGCGTGAGGATAATTATCGCCGGGTAACGTGGATTTTTATCGCTGAGATAGCGTGCTATTAGCAACGCTTATCTCCTCAGCGATAAAAATCCTCACGCTAACTGCCTAACGTGAGATTATCGCTGGAAACCCAGCGATAATCTCACGCAATGTGGCGTTAGCTTGCTGATAGGGACTCACAAACTTAGCCATGATATCCACATTCCATAGGATATCATGGCTAAGTCAGTCCTGAAGCAGGCGTAAGGAAAGTAGCGATAACAGGGGTTATCGCTACTTTTCCTGACGCTATGCTTCATAGCGTGGGGCTTGATGATAGGAGAAATGTCGCATAGCGACATTTCTCCTGTCATGTTAGGTCAGGAACGCCCACTTTGCATCTCATTAGAGGTGCAAAGCTGGGCGTTAGGAATCCTGACGCTAAAGCAAGGTTTCACGCGTTAGCGTGGCCTTGCTAATTAGGCGATAAAAGTATCGCCGCTTTTCGGCCGAAAACGGCCGCAAAAGCGGCGATAATTTTTTATCGCCTGCTTGTAAATATGCCCCAAAGTGAGTGCACCTTTTGCAATGGTATTGACGCTGAATGTAATGAATTCATTCACGGGCTGAAGAAGGTGCAGCAGCGAGACATTTTAAGCTTTTATCTCTAACAGAATCTGAGTAAAGAGCATACAGTCGGAATCAAACAGAACCAGAAGGCAGATTTATTAAATACTGGTCGCAAAAAGCGGTCACAAAGTGCACACAACTTTTTGGCGACCAGTATTTTGTTATACCAACTAGCCTATGTACTAATAGGTCGGTTTGTAACATATAGATTGACAGAGTTCACAGAAGAACCTTCCTAATTAACATTTATAACGGAGGTAGAAATTCGTGATTTTCTGTGATTGGCTGCAATTACAGGGATTGTGGCTTGCAGGTGGCATCAGATTATCCTCCCTGTTATTGCATATCAAAAGGGAAAACTTTTTTTTTTTAAAGCAGCCCAATTTCCTTGAAAGTGGTAGGACAGCTTTTTTTAATTTTGATTTTTTAAAAAACATTTTTAGAAAACTTCAATAAAAGTTGAGAGTGGTCCACTGGACCACTACCTACTACTCCTGAAATTGCCATCCTGATTCTCAAGGCAAAACGCTGCAAAGGGGACCCCACCTGCTTTGCACAACATTTATCAGCCCAAATTGGGAGTCAGAAACTGATCGATTGTTCGTGACAGGAATTATAGTTGAAAACCATTATACATCTCTTGTCGATTCACAACTTGGAAGGAATGCCCAAGACATGTCTTCCAAATTGCAATTCGTTATGGATTTCTAAACCCATTTTGCAATTCAGAAAACCATTTCCATGTCGTAAAATGGATTAAGTACACAAGAAAAACTGATTTACAGATTGCAGAAGTTTAGCGATTCGCTGAGTTTTCAACCAGTAAATCACTTAGGGGCAGATTTACAACATAGTAACGCAGCACGGTGCAGCAAGTCATTTTACTGCGCCTTGCTGCGTTAGTTTGGAAAGCACAGAGATGCAACATATTTTCAAGAATATGTTGCATCTCTGTGCTTCCCCTGCGCTGGCGCACCAACTGCAGCCATGCCCAAGGATGCCGCGTCGTGGGGAGATTGTTTTTGTGTAGGAAGGGAGGCTTTTTCCTCTTTCAATGCGTTCTGTAGAATGCAGCACACATTGAAAGAGGAAAAAACTAGGAGAAATGAAAACATTTCTCCTCGTTGCGCCTCGCTACGCCACCTCTAGGGTGGCGTAGCCTTCATACACATCTCCAGATTTACGATTTCTCGTAAATCTGGAGATGTGTCTTGTTCCATGGGTGTTGCGTGGGAACACCCACAGCAACACCATGGAACGCCCCTTCCACGCATAGTGCTGCGTGTGAAGGGGCCATATTTACGAGGAGAGGAAAAGTCACGCAGAGTGGCTTTTCCTCTCCTTGTAACTATGGAGGAGCCCCCTGCGCCACCAGTACGTCACAAAAAGTGACGTAGTGGTGGCGCAGGGGGATTGTATATCTGACCCTTAGTACATCTGGCCCCGGATTTCTAACCCGATTGAAGACAGGTGTCTACAGTGTTTGATTTGTAAAAGAAATAATGCCTTTGCCCAAAGCTCTGCTCCAATGGTGCTATTAAAAATCGGTACGCTGAATACCACAGCTCTTAAATTCACCTCAGACTCTTTAAACCACTACCAGACACTGCTGCCTTTTTAGCTTGCTCTTGCCGGTTCCTTTTTTCTACCTTTGTGCCAGTGTTTCGGTCTTTCTCTTCCTACGTATTTCTCTTCCTCTGTCTTTTCACTTTGTGTGTTTTTCACTCTCTCTTGCACATGGTAAATATCTGATGAGGGAAAATAAGTGCGAGTCCCCAAAATGAGTGCCAGTGGGCCCCACCGGCAACCACCAGCACAGATTAAGCACTGGGTGTCTATGGAGGGAAGACATGGGGAGAAGGAGAGGGCATTTTCTGTCCCACGCATTGCTAACAGCTCTTTTCAGCGTGGTTAATTGGAGGAGGCGGTGGGCATTTAAAGATTTCGTTAGATGAGACAAAAGTTTTGACAGTTTGATAGATAGCTCTATATTCTCTGAATAGGAAAGACAGCTAAACAGGTGAGGTAAGATCATAAAGATCACCACAGCCAAGTCACAGTTCGGGTACATCTCCATCTGTCAAAGTTCTATGTTAACATCTTTGTCTTATACAGTTACCACATGAGATTCCCAGGAAATAGGGTCTGGAAGTATTCTAATAGTTGGTGTTGGGACAATACGCACCTAAAATTCCTAGGTCCTGCAAGCTGCATTTGTATAAAGGCTCAATCATTAAAAGTCCTCGAAAGATCCAATAACTGATGCATCCAAGAAAAGCCCAGGTATAGTTTATCAGAGAGGGGGGACTCTGAGTTCCATGTATAGTCAACATCCGACAGGGAAATATTTGGATAGGAACATGAGTACTGAAAAAACTTCCTGTGGTGTTCCACATTCAACTGAGCTCCAAAAATTTGGCAGGATGAAAGAAGTTACACCTCCAGAAAGCACTAAGGTCTATGTAACAGTAACACTTTGGTGGGATGGAAATGGAAATGTCCAATGCATGACACTGGAGTACATGCTACCCTGCCCTAGGTTAGACTTCTGGTAAAGTCACTGAACTTCGCTGTAGGTTTTTGAAATTTGCATAAGTCAAACCAACAATCAATCACACATGTTCACTGAAGGCCTCCTCATTAAATCAACTGAGACCCAGAGCTTGGAAATGGCCTCCAAATTTCACCCATATGGAGAGTGACTTCTGGGCTCTCACCAGGCTGAGGGACTATAGCAATGGTGATAGCATTGGTTTTGATGGGAAGGGATAGATCGTTTTAGATGCCACCTTATGGGGAAATATGCTTGCTGGTCTTTACTGTTAAACGATTCTGCTACTTTCACTGAATTGTAATTTTTCCCTTCTGTGTGGGATATGGATGGAGAGTATGCATATACTTTGAAGTGTAAGGTAGTGTGCATGGCGCCTATGTTTGACTGACTGGGGCAGGAATCCATACTGATATTTGTTTGTGTGTATGACAAATCAAAATGCAGGGCTGAAGTAAGGCTGCCCGGCCCTTTCTTTAAGTTGAGAACAGGTGATGGGCTATTCCTGAACCTTCTCCAAAATATGCCACTGTAGCTGGACTCCCTTATCTGGGAGGTGGCATATAGTATCCTTTGCTATTTAGGAGCAAATCGTTGAACCCACTCAGGAAGTGTCACTATAGTCAGGTTTCAGTAGATACTAAGTGCAGATACCATTCCCTGCCCTTTGAAGATTAGCCTTCATGTACCCTGTCAGAGCACTTGCAGCTCTGCCCCCTTGTCCTGCGACACCTGCGTATTAGGACTGTGGCTAGACAACATGAGAATAAATACTGGGCAGATTCTGGTTGCAGTGCCACAAATTCTCCAGAACAGTAATAGGAGTCACACATTAGTTTGCCTGACAAGGCTATTGGGCCACACAACTACAATCTTTGATTTCCAGCTTCCTTTCCAAGTTAGGAACTGAAATTGGTCCCGAATCCTACCTTGAAGTCTCCTGAAGGAAGGAGTTTGGAGGTACCCAGCTTTCTTGAAGTGAATCCCACAGCCATGTTGCCCAATGAATAATGAGCTGTGGTGGAAGGACGCATAATATCTAACATCAAGACTACTTGCTATCCAGAGGGAGGATCAGTCTCGCTAGGATCTCTGTGGTGATTCCCCACTGTGCTCAGTGCTCCCAACAGAACTTTCAAAATTACTCAGTTCTATTCGTCCTGGTTATTAGCGAGGTTGAAGCATTGCCACCCAAGAACCAAGTGCAAACCCATGACCCAATGCCAGAGATTTTTCCATGGCTGGGCTGGGAAACTAAGAGCAGCCCTGGTTCAAATGCTAAAACCAGCCCCTCTCCCTTTATCTCCTTGCACAATCTCTCTTTCCATCCACCTCGCTTTTTCTCTTCTCTCCTCTCTCTTCTTACTCCATGTGGGCTTTTTCTCTACCTTCTCTCCTTTTTTCTTTCTTTCTAAGCCTCCCCATGCCTGTTGTAATTAAGCACAGGGAGCTGGGTAAAGCGACATAGGCACCAGGAACAGCCCTGGGCTTTCAAAGCCCGCCTTTCAAGGGCTCCAGCCCACTGGGAAAATGCTTAGTGGAATAATAGGCCTTTCTGGCTCAGGATATTTCACTTTGAACCACTGAATCCTGTGAGCTTTTGCACCCTCCTTCCCCCCTATATCCCCTAATGTATAAGGTACTGCCATGCTGGGTAAAGTCAACTGCACTTGGCAATTTTATGGATAAGCATCCTTAAAATACCCTGCGTAGAAAATCCTAACTGTGCCCAGGGATTTAAAAGATGTTGCTCAACTATTCGCTACTGTGGCACAGGGGTTCCAGTGCGTGGGCACCAGAGAACAACTTTTGTCCCCATAAAGGCACTAGCTCACTTCCACAGTTTGCCACCTTTAAGCACTTATTCCTAAGGATCTGCTGTTGTGTAGTGGTGCACTTTTCTGTTTAGATGTGGGTGCCTTGCGGTGGAGGAATACACCTAAGATCCTGCCATGATAGTGCAGAGTTTGCGCCAAGAAGTCAGACTTTGGTGAGGGCCCAATCTCCCTTTTACAGTGTAGCACCAGCAGAGATTCTTCCCGTCTCTGAATACACCCGCTTCAAACTTCGGTGCTGGGAACCCAAAGCAACCCTAACCATTTTTTAGGACCGGCCCCCAGAGGGCCCGGGGGGGGGGGGTGGGTGGCAAGTGGCAAGCACTGCTGCTTAACATAACTGGCTCCCACCTTTCCAGCCTCTCGGGCAAACGCCCGATGCCCGCTACGGCCACTCCAGCTCTGCTGTACTGCCTCACTGAGAAAAATTTGTTTGAGAGGAGGGACAAAAAGCAGTAGGGCCCCGAATCTAATCTGCAACACTACCTCTGGTTGTTAGCTTGGAGAAAAGTTAACTCTTCCCTTTCTTTCAAAAATGGCTTTCCCAAACCCAAGAGTGAGCGAATTGTTCATACTTATTAAAGACTCTGTGCCAAGGCCAATTGACAGTTGTTTGTGGATTGAGAAAACCCTGTGCCAAACACTGTAGACAGTGGTTTGCGTATTGTGAAAATCCCACAACAAACTTCATTGGCAGCGACTACTGTATTAGGGATCTACGGCTGGGAGGACCAAAGCCTCTCACATTCAGGGATATTCTGGAGCAGATTGAGCCATGAAGATCCACAGATGTTAAGGCCCAGGCCTGGAAGGACTAAAGAAGCATGTCTGGCTATAATTAGGAGCAGATGGGACCCTGAAGGCTCACATTGAAGGAGACCATACTTCTTCGACTTTGTTGCATTTAACAGTCTTTGGTCTTTTATTAGAAATTGTCACGATTGGGTGTGTGATGTAGACATCACAAAGGCCCACTAGTGTCTTGATTGAGGCTAATCATGCAATCCAAAAAGCTACAGTAGACCATCTCAAGGTCACAATCAACCCGGACCATGTTCGTTATTGCACCAGTGAACTCGTATACTTTTGTGGCACCACAGCGGTCACAGTCAGGGCAAAATGATATACAAGCCAGGCACAGAGTCAGGTATAGATGCTTAAAATAAAAGGAACTGCATATACATCAACAACAAATATGCACAACTCCGTTTTATTAATACCTTTGAGATATTAAAATACTTCCTTCTCGCTTACAGCTTTAAGTCTCTTTGCCTTGGTATCATAAGATTTCCAGTCCAGACCTACCTGAATGGTTTGGCTCTATATCGTGGTCAATAATGTCGACCTATGATTTTATTGCATCCAGTATATCGCCTGCCATTACATCATCATGGAATTTGAATATTATTTTTAACTCTACATTGTATACCTAACCATATAAACTACTGTATTAACCTATTATACGTACGTGTGCTTTAAATGTGGCACGGCAGTGTAATATTATTGTCATGCTATATAATACTTTTGATATAGCAGGGATATACTAAATATCTTCCCTCCTGCTTCTCCCATTCAAACAATACTGATTTACACCCTTGTACTGATATTGTATGATTCCAGAGGTACACCACCATAGTATCTATTTGAAGAATATGCGGCCTGTTTTTATCCTTCTACTGATGTGTCCTCCGGACACAGTACTTCAATTGTGTCATGTCATCTTCAGGACAAGACAGCCATGGAGTGGCCTATTGAGATGGGTATAACTTAGATGTGGCCTGTAGTCCAGGCCCCGGTACAACCGCCCAAATGACGCCACCGGAAATAGAAACAAGCCTCCGGACAATGCCTTCCAATGGACTTAATGGCGGCAACAAAACTTCCTTTAAAAACCTTTCCCTTTGCACTCCACCGCGCTCTCCCGTCTGTCCCTCTGAAGTGAAGAGACGCTTCTACCAGGAGGAGCTGAGTGGTTGCAGCCCCTGGGGGAAAGGATCGGCAGGACAGTAGGTGTGCCCAGAACAAAGGGCGGGGGTGTAGAAATCTTAATCCAGGATTTAAGAAAAAAACATAGCACAAAACGAAACAAAAAAAAAAAACTGGAGGTGCCAGTCCAGTTACTTTACGAGCCAGGAGGAGTTCCTGGCCTCGGCGCTTTCGGCTCTGCGATGTGCGTGTGGGTATTTTGAGTAAACACTGTGTTGCGAAGGTTAATGGATTATGGCAGAGATGGAAGTGAGGACTGTATTTATCCACATACCAGACAGACGGGAGGGGAAGGCTACTTGTGACATGCTGCCTGTCAGTGCGAGGTGACAGCTGTTGACCTTTCCACCTTCCTCCTTCACTCCCCACCGCCGTGTCTCTCTTCCTGAACTCACCTTTCAAGTCAGCACTGGCTTCTGAGAAGTCAGTCTTGAGTATATAAATGTTATTTGCTTGTTTCACAGCAAGCATTCTTTTTCTTCTTGCTTTCCTTCCCACATCTAGTTCATCTTCTTGTGTCCCTCGCCATCTCTATTCTCATATATATTTGTGTACCTCACTTCTATCTGCTCTCTTCCTGCCTCGCTCCTCCCACCTTCTTCTGTCAGCGTTTCTTGCTTCATCTCTTTTCTTTCTCTTTCTGTACTATCATCCACCTGAGCATACCATCTCATTTTCTCTTCCAGCATCACTATCATCTACTTTCATCTACCTTTCGTTTCTCCACTCTCATCTACTGTTTCCCCACTTTCACCTTGTGTTACTAATCTCATTTATTCTCTACGACCGTTTATCTTCTTGTAATTCTTCTTTCTCCTGTTTGTGTCTCACAAATTACAATGCTTACCTTCTTGTATCTCTCTAATTTCATCTTTTGACTCTCAACTTTTGTGTTGTTCCTCTACTATAATCTCCTTATATAACCCTACGTTCATATACTTATCTCTTTTCTCTAATTTTTGTGTTTCTATTCACGTTATTGCTCCTTTATTCTTCCTTGTCTAATCGTCTCACCTGTTTGCATTTCCCCAGCATCATTTTGTGTCTTCCCTCTTATCTGGATGTCTCTTCACTCTCTCTGCTTTCTTCTTGTGTCTCATTCCCCTCTTTCCTTATCTGCCTGTACTTTCATTTTATTGCTTCTGTTGTCCTACACCTGTGCCTGTATACTTTCACCTGCTTCGTTTCTTTCATCTGTCTTTGACTTGTATTCACACATTGTGCCTCTCTGCTCTCAACATGCGTCTTTCTGAAGGACGTCGGGCCCTGTACAAGAGAATGACATGGTCTTGTGTGCTCACCACTGGGACCAGGGATAGCATGCATGCGGATGCACAATTTAGTCAAACACATATTCGATATACAGTGTTAAAGATTAATCTAAGAGTGTCCGTATTGGATGTACACGTAGGAGGCATTAATATGCATCACCCCTAGTGGTACTGGTAGAGTCTATATCTCACTAGTCTGAATATGTTGTCACTAACCACCTAGGCATTCATGGGCTACCAAGAAATTATATCTCCTCTGTATACAAGTAGGAGCACTGTAGGCGATCCTTAACCAGGCTAACACTTCCTTGTACCCTACCGGTATTGAGTTTCACCTGGATATTACAGAGACAACATGAGCATTCTTAGGGAAATAGCAAAAAGTTTCAGGGTGGTACATTTGAGATGAAATACTGGATGTTCTTCTTTAAACTCATCTTACACCTCTTAGCTCTAGTTTACTTTCTTATTCTTGTTTCTCTGCTGTCTGCTTGTGTTCCTTGCCTCTCACCTTGTTGCGTATCCTTGCTTTCATCATCTGTTGTCTCTTAACTGCTTGTGTCGGTTTACTTTTGTCAGTATGTATTTATCAACATTCACCTCGTGACTCTGTTTTTGTCTTTTATTTGTACTCCCAGTGTTGTTCTGTTCTCTCCTTCTTTTGTCTCTACTCTCTTCTGCTATTTTTTCAGCTCTCGTCCTTTGTCTATTTAGGTCTCTCTACTTTCATGTGCTTGCATCTCTCTACTTTCATCTTGTGTTTCCAGCTGCACTTTTTCATCTTCTGTCTCTGCCCTCACTTCTGTGTTGTGTCTCTGCTCTCACCTGTTTGTGTGTCCGTACTGTTATTTCTCATGTCTCCCTGATTGCATTATCTTGTGTCCCTCCATGCTGTCATCATATTTTGTCTCTTTACCACCAGGCTTGATTTTTAATTCTAATCTTTGTTTGTCCACCTAATGTTATCATCTTGTGCCTTCCTGCTCTCATTTTCTTTTTTATTTACTCAACCTCAACCACAACCTCTTCTATTTCTCTACTAACATTTAATGTTACTTTTCTGTCACCTCCTTGTGTCTTTCTAATGTCAACGCCTAGTGTCTCACTCAGCATCTCCTCTTCTCTCCATGTGTTCCTCTTAGTTTCTCCTCTCTTTTAGGGTGCTGTAATTATCACCTCAAGACATTCATTTACCATGACACCGCATCCCTGTATACAGGAATTGTTAGCATGAAAAACTGACTAATAAAACTGCCTAAAAGAAATTACTCAGAGCACTCTAGTGCTGTCTCTGCAAATTCTGTAAGGCTGCTTGCACCTCCAAGCTACCCCCATCATCATTTCAGGCAAAGACTGCTGAAAGATCCAAGGTAGGGTCTGTGCCCATGGCATAAAGGTTACGTAGTTCTGTTTTTTTCTATCAACTTCACGTATTTCACTCTCTTCTTTCCCTTTGCTTTTGGCCCTGTCGCTCCTTCCTCATTTTGTGTTTTTAATCATTCATAGCATGAACAGCTTTTCCAAACAAAAAAACAGTACAGAACTAGAAGCAGAAAAACGATTACAATTTGAGATCAAAAGAAGATAAGAATGGCATAGATACTACAATAGCAGGGAGATTGTTTGTACATTTAAAGTTTCTGTGGAAATTAGTGTCATTAAGCATATTTGAGATATTTTCAGTACACAGGTTTCTCCCTACAAGCTAGGGTAGTTGTTCAACTTTGCACGTCTAGCCTTCCTGGCATAAAAAACTTTTTGTCTTGCTGCCACCTTAGTTAATGAACGTATTTTCTTTTCTCAAAAGTCAGTCAGTAAAACATAAAATATTGGATGGGAGCTACATTTCTGCTGAGGTGCTTGGGAATATACTCTAAAAATGTAGGGAAAAGTTGAGGTGTGTTATTAAGTTATCAAAGTCTAACAGAGGGAGGGACTTAGAATGATCAAGATCCAGCATTCATTCTCCAAATAATTAAATAAATATATGTGGGGTATGCAGTTCCTAAAGAAGAATGAGTGTCTATGTGGGTCAACAACTATTCTGTAGGGTACTCAGGGGGCGTGACCCTGCAAGAATCAAATGCCCTCACACACCTGGATAGGAAAAGCTTTAATGGCTTCTGAGTTGCCACGCGAGGGTAGGTCGTCCAGAGAGATGGTCCTGATCAAACTCAAGCAAACGGCGTGCTATTTTACACAACTCAAGGAGTCTCGAATTCTACCCAATTTGGGTCATCGCTAAATAACTCAATACTGAAACCAAGGCATGTGTGATTGGGAGAAAGTCAATGAACCAGTCAATTAAAACTCAAATCACTAATTAGATTAGGTTGATATTGGTCCTGATGAATAGCTACTAGATCATTGTTATGACTACACGGACGCTAGAAACGTGTTGAACTATAGTTATCTAAGATAACTAAAGTCTAATAGATAGCATCACACATTTTTAATATAGGTAAGAGGACTTGTTCATTAAAGTTGTACCTGAGAAGTACCTCTTTTCATATTTTTAACTTCACACTTTCACACCTCAACACCAATCTACTCCTTGAGCCCCCACACCTGCACTTCTCCAAACGGTGGATAGGAAGATCTCCAGCAAATAGCCCCCATTGTGGGTGCCGGTTGTGCATGGAAGCGCCAGCCCGACATGGAGCAAGTACCCTATGATTAACCATAGAGTAAAGAACAACAGGAGTAAGACTCATGGACGAGGTTGAAATCTGGGTAAGGAAGTGTAAAACAATGACAATTTCTCAACCGGTATTATTGAGAGAGCTAATTAACAAGTATGTACAAGACATTACAATGAAAAGGAAATAGGGTTTTAAAAAGTGCTCAAGGCATCATATATTTTGAAAAAGAAAACAATAATTGTAGAAACAATTGGGAACAGTTGTATCAGCACTGTAAGAAATGATTGCAGGGGCAACCCAAAGACTTTGTGCATGCAAGTTCTCGTGACACTTAAAGGTGAACGGCGCAGGTGACAATTGAGAAAAACAACAGGGTCACAACGTCAAAAAGGTGACTGATATGTACAAGAATACATAGTTCACGAAAGTTTATTTACAAAGATTCATCATATTCTTTAGACATTATGAATGAACCATAGTTGAAAAGGCACCGCAAAATGCGCTGGTATGTCGACGGCGTTTCGATCCTAGTCAGTTAGGATCATCATCAGGACCAGGTTGCCATTTGAAGGTGCTGAGGAATGATTTGAGGTAGCGAAGGAGGTGGGGCAGCGGGGCTTGCCCGGCACCAGTGGCAAAGGTGCCCACGAGGTAGGATCCAAGGTAAAGAGCGATTACGCTTGGTGTGCAAAAAAGTTCGCCTGGGGCAATTGGGGCCCGGAAGGCACGGCCGTTCCAATGGGAGTAGTAGGGATGAGGCTCAAGCTGGTCAGGGCGATCCGGAGTGGCAAGGGACCCAGCACAGCAGCGTGATCCAAGAGATGAGGCTGTAAACAGGGTCGTAGCCCCGATCCACTGTCGGTGTTCAAAGAGAAGGTATTCTTGGATGTTGGCCATCTAAATAGTCCGTCCGTGAGGAGAATGGTGCCTGGAGTCAATCCTGGGAACCAGCGTGGTTGATAGAATTTGCAACCTCCACGGAGCCGCCATGTTAGTGATCGGCAAGCTGGAGCGTAATTGCTCTTTACCTTGGATCCTACTTCGTTGACACATTTGCCACTGGTGCCCGGCAAGCCGCGCTGCCCCACCTCCTTCGCTAACTCAAATCATTCCTCAGCACCTTCAAATGGCAACCTGGTCCTGATGATGATCCTAACTGATAAGGATCGAAACGCCGTCGACATACCAGCGTGATTTGTTGCGCCTTTTCAACTATGGTTCATTCAAAATGTCTAAAGAATATGCTGAATCTTTGTAAATAACCTTTCGTGAACCATATATTCTTGTACATATCTCACCTTTTTCACGTTGCGCTCCCGCTGTTTTTCTCACTTGTCACCTACGCCGTTCACCTTTGAGTGTCACGAGCACCTACGTGCACAAAGTCTTTGGGTTGCCCCTGCAATCATTTCTTACAGTGCTGATACAACTGTTCTCAATTGTTTCTACAATTATTGTTTTCTTTTACACAAATATGATGCTTTGAGCACTTTTTAAAACCAACTACGAGTCTCCCTATTTCCTTTTCATTGTAATGTCTTGTACATACTTGTTAATTAGCTCTCTCAATAATACCGGTTGAGGCATTGTTGTTGTTTTACACTGTGATGGACCATGACACCTATCCAGGTGTTCAAGGGCATTTGATTCTTGCAGGGTCACACCCCCTGCAAACACTGCAGGTTAGTTGTTGACCCACATAGACGCTCATTCTTCTTTAGGAACTGCATGACGCAATTATTTAAAGAGTATCAGACTATAATTGATATGTTTGATCATGTGGAGTGCATACATTCACCGTCTAGATGGATATGATTAACAATGCTGCCTATTTCTTTTTCAGAAAATTCCAGGTCTCATGAAATTAGGTGACAAGTAAGGCCACATCATGACATTATCTCATCACAGTTTACTAATAAGCAGGATTATCTGAGGGTGACAGTGTTTGTAGGGATCTTAGTCCTGGAGAAGGCCAAAGACCCTAAGTGGCGATAGATGACTGGCCAAAACATGTTGACTGTTTAGAGAGATGATTGGGTGATAATACCCTCAAGACCATCTCTATGAGTGTTTTTAACTCTACCTAGGAGACACAGAATAAATTATTAGGGGTACTTCTAAAGTAGTTTTAATGAGACATTGCACAGTGGATCCCTTTTAAGTGTTTATAAATCTGAAAAAATCATTGCTCACTCCCAGGTGTTGGTTACACAGGGGGTATAGTAGCATGCCCTATGATGAAGCATGCCACTATTAGTGGATGAAGGCATTTTTATCCCATATTTGGGTCCCCAGAGCGGGTGTTAATCTTTGATTCTTAGCTCCTCATCCCTTTTGTGTGTGTCTGGTTTACAGTTTGGGAGGATAGTTGATGTGATGTACATCTTGCCCCTTCTTTTGTTTGTATAGGCCATATGATTAACAAGCTTTCTTTGTCTGATATGCTTCGATTTGTCAAATCAGACACAGAACCAGATGGGTAGTAAGAACACTATAGTAAAACATAGCTTTGCCTTTCAAGGTGCTAGAAGCCTACCTACCCAAGAAATCCATACCATTGTCAGTCATACCAACCAACCATACATGCATTCATCCAACCCATGAGATCAAGCCTAATAAAGATACAAAGAGGACAAGGAACTAGGCTCACACCAGAAGTTGAAGGCACACAGAGGGTAAAGCATAGGGCATTACCAAATCACAGTGACTCCTCACAACAACATGTGCCCCCTCCCCCCCAATACTTTTTAAAAGCTTACAGTGGCAGAATATTCAGTCACCTGGAGGCATTGGAGGAACTTACCTCAGATCTATGGGTGTTGGCCTCTATCCAATACCCCAAACTAAGATGCAAGCAATCATCTTTCATCTGTGGATGAAGAGGTACTCACTGTGCTCACGGAGGGCGCCATAGAGAAGCTTTCAGAGAGTGAGAACAAACAAAGCTTCTATTACAGATACTTTATTGTAAATAAAAGTGGAAGTTAGATACCTATCCTGGAATAAACAAAGGCTCACAAACCCAGTTCTTCAGAAAGGTAACGTCACAGTAAATCATAACCTCAACTCCAATGACCCACAAAATGCAGATTTCCATATATTTATTCATGTAGGTCCAGATAACATCGGTGTTCCACAGTAGACAGCCATCAGCTTCCATTTTAGAGACTATCCTCAAGTCAACACCAATGGCTTCTCCAAATACAAGGTCCAAATGATTGCTCATCTCAGAAACCAAAGCATATACAGGTTTCACATTCAGACTACCAGCATTTGGAGGTACTCGCAAAAGAGACACAGAAAGTGGTAAACATTTTTTCCAAATGTATATTGGTACTGGCAATATGTGGGGAGGAACTTAAAGTTTTCAGATAAGCTTATATGGATTTCTGGTTTATAAAAGCCAGCCCTCTGCAAAAAACATTCCAAGATTTCACAATGATGGTCAGGCTAGCAGACAGAGAATCTGGCAACGCTTATAGAGACAATGGTATTCCTGGGGGAAATAGTGTCTTCTGTAAGTCACCCATCATTAAATTCTCATTCCCATACTTGTGGGCATAATGCATATTCATGCCAGGTTGCACATGAGGCCACTGCAAGAGTGCTTTGAAGATCAATAGTTGTGGAAGTGAAAAAGACAGACTGAACCATTCCAAATGAAATCTACAAGTTTAGCTGTATTGGTGCCAGAGATTAACTTATTTTGGGGTATAGTTTCAGAGTCACTACGTGACCCAGATGATTGTGATTAACACTTCCAAGTTGGATTGTAAAGTTGACGCAGAATAATTGACTGCTCAATGGAAATGGCCCTAACACATACATTTGCTAGAGATAAGACCTGTGTATCTAACTCTAAATTCTTCTTTCATCATTCTCGAGAAAGATCTCACTGATCAAAGAAGATAACACTACCACCATGCACAATCTGAGCAACAGGGGGGAGTGAAGTCTAGGATTGTATCACCGGATGCTCAGTCAACTCAGCAATGGCTCCTACTGGGGATTTCACAGATAATATCAATGGATCTTTCATGTATACAGAACTAAAAAGTAAGCACATTTTTAGGGATCTCTCAACAGTTAAGTTCTTGTTGACATATTTCTTTATCATTTTCCACCAACTCCCCTTCCAGTTCGCCAACTATTAAATATTCAAGATCAAGCAGCACAAGGTGAACATAATTCTCATTGCTCCAAAATTGCAGTCATTGTTGTTATTCAGACATCCTTCCTCTGTTGCATTAACCAGGCTAGAGACTCTTATGCAGACTACATCTCCTGAATACTATAGCCCACAATCACTGAATTTGACAACCTGAAACCCGTGCACTTAGTGTATGTTTATTTAGAACTTCCACTACTCCACATAGAAATCCTATAAAACGGCTAACATACAACTGCCAGATTTTTGTGGAAATGGTAGAGCTCTTGTTTGTAGTGTTTGGAGAGACGTTTTGATAATAGGACATGCCAAAAAGTGACAATAGTATCATAACATTTTCGTTTGAATAAATCTGGAGTAGAACGTACTTCTGTTTATTTTGCCAGTGGCTACCGCACACCAGAAAATGTCTTCTCTACTTCCATTTCCATTATTTCGGTTATCAAGGATTTTTAGAAGGACTTATGAAAGCATTTCACTCCAGTTCTACCACTGCCCTTATTGGGAAATTAAAATAACCCTTTCAGAATTAATAGTTCCTTCTTTTTGTACCAGTGCATAAATCCGATCTTTCATCTCTTTTTTGATACCGTAACCTCAGCTAGAAGAGTGGATTAGACACATCCTTTGCCAAGCATTAATACCTGTTCTCTGACTCTACGTCTGACACCCAGAACGTTTTGGCTCCTCTGTACAAGAAGTTTGTTTAACCAATTTCTCACCAGGTGTTATTTCTGTTCTTCCACTTTATCCACCAACTGACAGAATGGGCTTTCTAATCTCTCCTAACCTTTGTGGAAACCAAAGGAGATTCCAGGATTTAAATGGAAAAGGCCTTTATTTGTAATTCTTGTTCTCCACTCCATTATGGGTACAGCCTTTACATTTATGAAAAACCCCTCTCCTGGCACCCTGTTCCTTACAACCAGGAGCCTAACTAGTAATTAGTAATATAGATTGTTGTCATAAATGACTCTGCTCTGTATTCCAAGGCAGTAGATTTCTTCGATGTTGCAAAGTGCCAGTGTTCCATCTGCCCCGAGCACCCATCAGGCCTTAACCAAAGGACTTTTGCTGATCAGCGAAGCACTAACACCCAATCTCAACTCCTCCATGGTCTCAGCCACATTCCTGGACACCTGGAAACACGCCAACATCATGCCCCTACTCAATAAACCCTCCATTGACCCAGCCATGCTCTCCAACTACAGACCCATCTCCCTCTTACCATATCCAGCCATGGTCTTAGAAAAAATAATCAACCGACCCACCTTAGCAACCACCAGCTCCTCAACACTACACAGTGCGGATTCAGGCCCAACCACAGTACTGAAACAGCACTCATCTCCGCCTCAGCCAACATCCACATGATCCTTGACATTGGAGGCATGACAGTCCTCATTCTCTTGGATCTCTTTGCAGCATTTGACACACTCACACCCCAACCTCATCAAGCGCATGCATGACAGTAGCATCCATGGACCCGCACTCCGTTGCCTATACTCCTTATGAAATGACAGAACACAAGCTGTCAGCCTGGCACCTCACTTCTCGCAAACTCATCTGCAGAGTGCCTCAAGGTTCATTGCTCAGCCCCACCATCTTCAACGCACACATGATCCCTCTGGCAAATATAATTCGCGCACATGATATCAACATCCTCTCCTACGCCGACAATGACCAAATCATAGTCCCCTCTTAGACAAGAACGCCAACACAAGAAACAAGTTTAACGACAGCTTGACTGAAGTCTAAATGGATTAAAGCTAACTATCTCCAGATCAACACTGACAAGACAGAAGTAATGATCTTTGGCAAGAAAACTTTGCCATGGACCTTCAGCTGGTGGCTGGCTGAACTCAGATCCACACCCAGCATCCGCACCAGGAACCACGGAATCATCATCGACATGATTCTTGGACATGATTGCACAAGTCATCGCTGCCACTGCATCCTATTTCCACACCCTGAAGATGCTGATAAAGATCGTCAAATGGCTCCCAAGCAAAACCAGAAAAAGCATCACTAATGCCCTAGCACCAGCAAGTTAGACTACAGGAACACCCTCTAAGCTGGGATCCTCAAGCAACTCACCAGAATGCCACAAACAATCAGAACTCGGCAGCCAGACTCATCCTCAACCTCCCACACAGAACTCCCATCACACTCTACTGAATTTTAGGAGCTCCACTGGCTCCCTATAAAAAAATACACTAATTTCAGACTCCTCACACAAACATTCAAGGCGCTACACAACTTAGGCTCCACCTACCTCAACACTTGCATCTGCTTCCACCAACCACCCAGACACATCCACTCCACAGGATTCCTACTCACACATCCCACACATACACAGAACATGTCAGAAAGACTGACATTCTCTTATATCGCTCCTAAAGCAAGAAACAACCTCCCACTACACATCAGAGCTTCCTCCTCTCTTTTTTAATTCTGCAAATAGCTAGAGACCTGACTTTTTCATTAACCAACCTGCCCTAGTCAGGGCTAGGCACACACACCTGCCCAGGACACTCTTTGTAGGTGATAGTGCACTTTACAAATGCACATCATGTAAAATATGTATCCGATTACGAAGTCACTTATATCTGTAACCCGCTCATTGTTCAGGGTAAGGTTAGCTTCTTATTCTTGAATCTGGATGTTCATGTCAGTACTAATATTCTTCTATGCTTGCATTTTAACTTTGCTCCTCATTTAAAAGGCAACTGGCAGCCTGCCGGCCCATCAGGCCAGCGTAGGCTATGATCTCTGCTCCCCTGGTTGAGGACTGCCTGCCAGATTTTGAAATCCCTGCCTGCTTGGTATGGGAACTTGAAGCCTTCAGGGCAGCCTCCACTGCAGCGGTAGCGCTGAAGGTTGAAGTGTTGGCTGATTGTGCACCTTGTTTGTTGCACCCTTTCTGAAAACTTTGTTTTAAAAAAAATTGACTCCCCAAATGGAAGTTTGTACTGGGAAAAACAAAACATAATGATCCTGACAAGTAGGGACTTTTGTTCCTGTTTTCTTGGGGCACACTGTACGATTCACTTGTCCATGCCAGGATTGCAATGTCTCACACGCTGGCCCATAGCATGGAAATCTGGTGATGTCTCACAGGCCTAAATAGAGGGGAGCAGGATCTTGTGGCAGATGAGCTCTCAGGTCAAGGGTTTCCAGTAGTAGAATCTGTTTGGGCTCTGTCATTATAAACCCAGTGGTTAACCCATGTCTAAATAGGGCACGACAACTGCAAGTAATGTGGGGCAGTGGAACCAGACATTGATGGAGATTCACCTGCTCCACCAAACTCCAAATGAGAGATAGGTCTTCACAGACAATTATATCATGTTCACAGAGATTTAAAATGGAAAAAATCCCTGGAGAATGTTTGAGAAGCACATGAACAAATGGGATTTAAAAAATTGCCTTGCAGATAAGCTCTTGAGTACTCTAAATCCACTTTATAGAAAATCTTTGTGAATGCAGTATACCACAGGCATCAACGTTGTTACTGATTTTTCCCTATATATGTGTGCCTTCTAGAAGTCATCGAACACCAGAATCTTAGCATTCACAAGCACGCTAATGACTGACAAATTTAAGCTGCTTGAGGTTTCAGAGGGGTCCCCAGCAGTCACCGACAGGGTAATGCACACCCAAACACTGTATGCTAGAGAACTGCTTTTGCCTCTGTACAAGGAAGAATAAGATCATGCTTGTGGATTCGGTCCTGGTCATTCCTCCCACCCTTCAAAATCAAAGGGAGGGAGGTAGAGGGAGGGTCAGGGAATCACTCAGTCTCCAAGGTCAGTATCAGGCATCAAAAGAACTGATCCGCAAGGCCCAGATGTCTGTACTGGGGTGAATGTATTACATTGTTCTGCATTCTGTCCATCAATAGTTCTTTTTGTATTTGTCACCTCAAGTGGGATGGGTATGCTCAGACGTGAGTCCCGTGCTCTCCATGCCACTGGAATCAAGCTATCCTGGCTGAAGAGGGGTGAAACCCCGAAACCGGTCCTAGGATGCTTGTTTCCAGTCCAGGGAGGACCTGGCCTGGCAGTTCGGGCTGGACTGTTCCCATTAGGCACAGGGTCAAGACTGATTTGCATATGGCTGGGTCCAAACTGGAATGGCATGGTGAGCAAAAAACGATGGATTTAGGCCCAGATCTATGTACTGGGGTGAATGTATGACATTGTTCTGCATTCTGTCCATCAATAGTTCTTTTTGCATTTGTCACCCCGAGTGGGACGGGTATGCTCAGACGTGAGTCCCGTGCTCTCTATGCCACTGGAATCAAACTATCCTGGCTGAAGAGGGGTGAAACCCCGAAACCGGTCCAAGGATGCTTGTTTCCAGTCCAGGGAGGACCTGGTCTGGCAGTTCGGGCTGGACTGTTCCCATTCGGTACAGGGTCAAGACTGATTTGCATATGGCTGGGTCCAAACTGGAATGGCATGGTGAGCAAAAAAACGATGGATTTAGGCCCAGATCTCTGTACTGGGGTGAATGTATGACATTGTTCTGCATTTTGTCCATCAATAGTTCTTTTTGCATTTGTCACCCCAAGTGGGACGGATATCCCGTGCTCTCCATGCCACTGGAATCAAGCTATCCTGGCTGAAGAGGGGTGAAACCCCGAAGCCGGTCCAAGGATGCTTGTTTCCAGTCCAGGGAGGACCTGGCCTGGTAGTTCGGGCTGGACTGTTCCCATTGGGCACAGGGTCAAGACTGATTTGTATATGGCTGGGTCCAAACTGGAATGGCATGGTGAGCCAAAAAAACATGGATTTAGGCCCAGATCTCTGTACTGGAGTGAATGTATGACATTCTTCTGCATTCTGTCCATCAATAGTTCTTTCCGCAATGCCAATGCTCCATAGGTTCATTGAGGACTCTCTTGAAGACCGTCATTCATATGCTCAAACCCAATGTGGTGTATTATGTCCGCTGGGGTGATATTGTGGGTAGTTTCATCATAGGGTCTCTTTCACTTGAGTGTCTCATTCTCCAAGTGAACAACCATCCTCCTTCCTGGAGGCGAACTGGCCATATGAAGACTGTGGTGACATGTGAGTATATTAAAATGATCTCTAATTCCAGACAGAGTATTAATTGAGAAATAGATTTTAAAAAAGGGGGATGGGACGGGAGAGACTCAGAGAAATAACCAGCTTTGCTGCTGCACAAATATGTTCAGACTGCATAAGTACTCTCAAATTCCACAAGGCTTCACTATTTCTTAAAATAAGGCAACATATTGTGCCTCCAACGTTGATGTGTCCAGGAAGGAAGTGCCACCTGGACAAAGATATATGTAAGTCATCGTGCTCACAGAGGCAACCTCAAAATTTGAGGAAAACCAGCTCACTTGGTCCCAATGAAGGACCGAGACCCGTATGGGCTATATAGGGCTGAAACATGTCGACTTTACCTTATCACCAGACTAGTAATTCTTCCCTAGAACATTGCTGTTTCTTTTAACCTTATCCTCGTCCTCTTTTTATCTATGTCTCAATAAATACTCTGACTGGGATTGGAGATAATGTTCATATACTCACATGCCACCACTCTCTTCATATGGCTAGTTCACCTTCAAGGAAGGAGGATGGTTAAACTTAATGAAAATACATTTGCTTCCAAAATGTTTACTGGTGAAATCTCACCCACTTAATTTAGCGAGCATCTTTTCCCTTTAATTGTAACCTTGGCTTTTCCGCTTACATGTACTTTACTGGAAAGTGGTAAATGAAAAGTATAACATGAAAATACAGTTTTCTAAAAGTCTGGAAGGTTTTTGGCAGGTATCTATATTTCCTATTACATCTCAACTAGTGAATCATCGTTCGCCCTCCCTCTGCTCTCCCTGGACCCCACTACTATTTATCGTCTGTTATCCGCATCCACTGTTTTGACTTGATCTAACTCTCTTGATGTGATCTTGGTGTAAATATATACTTATGTAAAGCGCTATGATACCCTCGGGTCTTCCAGTGCTATATAAAACTCTAAATAAATAAATTAATCTCCTGCCGCATATACTTCCTGAATTAGCAGCTATGTGTCCCAAAGTATAGATGGGATAAAACAAAATGCATGAGGCCTCTGTTGTCCAAGAGGGGATCGCAATGAACAACGGCCCCATCTATGTGGACTCGAGGTTATTTCCTGCAGTGAACATCCATGTGAATGTAGATGCCACAAGTGATCCCTTAAAGCCCAAGAACTGTGAGGTGTCACTTCTCGTTGGGCTCTGTCCCATCTGTAATCAAAGGAGTAGAGATGCCACCACTGATGATCAACACCCTTAAGATATTACAATTGACAATTTGCACACCCCGGTCCATGTGAAAGTTTAGATTTTGTGTAGGCTTGAGTAGGGTGCTACCACTCTACATCATCTACTGTCTTCTGAGTCCGAAAATGTTAACTTAGTTTTGCATTTTTGAGTCAAGCAAAAACATTTAAAAATATTTAAGATCAGGATTTATTAAAAAGCAAAATATGTATGTTTTGGAGTTGCTGCAAAGGGATGCGTGTTAGTGAATTCCCATTTCATCCAAATCAAAATGTTTACATACATGTTTTTCATTGACTTTACAGGCAAATGAGCAATAAGCAGTGGAATGTCTGGAAACGCCTAAAACGAACATCTTTACATGGAGAGCATTGTTGCATGGTGTTATAGAGCTTTGCTAATAACGTCTCAACACATCCTAGGTGTGAGCACTGTATTTGTAACGCTGGTATTTTTATTTTTAAAACAGGGGTGCGGTCCAAATAAAATGTACTCTATTTGTTTCAAAGGGTTGCTGTAAGTCAGAGTATAGCTCGATGTACTGCATGGAAGATAGGCCCGTATTTGACTAGCAGAGTCTACCAGATCTGAAAGCACTTTTGAGAGTTGATCCATTTGGACTTTCTAGTTGAGCACAGCGTGGTCACTTCTCATCCTTGAGGGTGACCTGAAGTATTCTTGGTAGGCAAATCTGCTATTCTTGCAAAAACATGCTCCCTGCTTTAAGGGGTTCATTTAAAACGCTTTTCTTCACTTCCACCTGGAGCAGTTGTAAGAGTGTCAAAACTGCTGCTTCGGCTCCACACCAAACAGCAGACATGTCTGAAATGGCTGCATGCTGGAGGAGGTTGCGCATGAGAGCTAGTGAGTGCATGAGTTTAAGTGGCATCGTATTTTAGAGTATTTTATGCATATATGTATATGGCCTAATGCGAGCCACATAAATACATACAAAGTACGAGTAATATAAAAACATAAAAAATACCTTCGGATAGTATTGGGGTGGTGTTGCTGTACCAATTAAAATCTATTCCTTCACACCCTGGTTTCGATAATTGCAAACCAGAGTATGGCATTGCCTGTGAGTTGTGGTGAGTGTCTGATAAACATTTGATCAAGTTTAGTGTTATTTTTGTTAATTATTTAACATTTTTATTTTATGTTAAAATATTTTTTAATACATTTTATTAAATGTCCCTATACCTTCCCCTAGAGAGAGATCCACCCTGATTGTAAATACCTCCAACAATAGGTGAAAAGTTACTAATAGTAACTTCACACATGTAACTTCAATCTAGGAGACTCAACTCCTTCGTTGGAGGGGTGGAGACATTTAAGCCTACACCTAGATGTAAATCTTCCCTGGGAACAGATGACAAGCAAAAAAGTGGAAAGATGGTGTAGGAGAATATCTATATGTGACTAAATCTATTCATGTAAATTTACTTTTGTGTATCCGGCCCAGTGTGGTTTTTAAAAAGGATTTTGTTGATGTATTGTAAGTTTATTGGGTGACCCCCCAGGTTCTAGTATAGATCCTCATATGGAAAAGGGGCTATTTGATTTGCACATTCCCTGGTGATCTTGCCTGTGTATGAGTTAACTGGAAGCAGGTGGTGGTACTGCAGGGTCATCTGCTGTCTTAGCTGGATGGTGTTCGGTGGGTGATAAGAGTTCTGTTTATGCGTGTACTTTTCCATGATTATGAATTTTACTGCTATAGTTGAATGCTTTTGTGAGCATGCTGCAGTGTTTTCTATGTGTGAGGTCTTCTGTATAATAAGGCCCTTTTTATGAGCTGGCTAGATTTAAGTGCAGAAATACTGAGGGATCAAAATCTATGTCGCCCTACTCCAGTGGCATAACGCAAAATGATGAGGCCCTACTGCAGAATGTGATGGAGGCCCCTGACTCTCCTATATCATAGATATTTACTGACCTCTGTCTAAATGGGCACCGCCTGTAGGGCTGGGGGCCCTGGAAGGGTGGGGGCCTCCCTGCATCGCAAGTGCATGGGTTACACTCCCTGCCCAACAGTGTTTCCACACCAAATTTTGCCATTGTTAGTTTACCCCTCGAGAGGGGAATAACTGCTCAGACCAAGTGTCCTTTACCAGTCAGTGTCCCCCCATTTCAGTAAAAAACACCGACGTTTATGCTTCCTCTGAATAGGTGAAAAGTATCTAGGGAGGGCCGTAGGGGTTTGGGATGGGGGAGCACCGATGCAGGGCACGCTTGTGTACTCTGTGAGGGGCTCAGGGGTACACTGTGTACTTCCTCGTACTGCTACAGGAGGTGGGCCAGGGCTGGACAGAGCTGCTTCCCACGTCCCCTGCAGCTCCTTAGACAGGCCTGGACGCACTTCGAATTGCGACCTGTAGTATTTCATCTGAAGTTATCTCCCCAGGTGAAATACCCCAACACGTAATGGGGGCCTAAGTTGTGTTGGAGGTTCATGTGTCCTGTGGTTTAGAGAAAAGGGTTTTCTGTAGCAAGTTGACTACAGTAAACTGTATGGAGTGGTGACAGCTGTGCTGCTAATAAGGCAACTGAGGGCAGAGAATGTTTGCAATAGATCGGTCTGGTGGGCCTTCAACATAGGGTTCTGGTTTGTACATTATACTTGCGTTTTTGTACCCTGTTTGTCCCCAAACAGGGTAAAGCTGGGCACTCCGAAGGGTCTGCTGGTTGTGCAACAGGTATGGGCTTGGGCAGCGTGTAATGGCCTTTACAAGGCCTATGTCACTCTGCGCCGACATGTTTTTCTGATCTTCAGAAACATTAAATACCATACTTGCACGTATCGCATGGACACTGGGCACTTGATGTCCTGTGTGAGCAGAGAATCACGAGGGCTGAACCCAGCATACCCCTCTGTTCAGAGAGGAATGTCCGCCCCCTCCAACCCCATATCTCTGTGCCTGTTACACCTTGAACCCCCTTTCTAGCTCTACGCCATGTTTTCACACGCATTCTTAAGTACCGTCATACCTCTTGTAGGCTTGTGGTGCTACAAAAAATCTAAATGTCTCAATTCGTGCTGTAACCGGGTGGTCCAAGATCTTTTGGCCGATTCCTTCTTGCATTTATTTTTTAAAGCCAAACCGGAGTGGCCCTCAGCTCGCTCTTTTCTTGATGTTGTGATGTGGACAGCACCCTGGGCCAAAAACATAAGGATGCCAGTACAGAGTGTTTCCTGTTTCCCTGAGTCCGATCATACATATAACTTCATTTTAAAACATCTTCAGAAGAAATAGTTAAATATAGATGTCTTTTAATTACCTTCCTACGAATTTACAGATTTCAAGGCATAGGGTATTTCCGATCGTAAGTTTTATACCCTGTAATGAAAAGGCCACATGCTGTGTAGAGACAGTGTAGGGCCCGCCAGGGGTGGGAATCCACAGCTCCCCAAGATCACATACACACATGTTGTATTTTTACTCCTTCCTGTTCTCCCTATCGCAGCAACGCTGGCGCTTTTTACCTCAACAGTACAAATAACACATATTCTTTTTTGGGCAAGACACTACTTTTTGTACGTACTCATAGGTGTCTGCCCCTTTTGTGCCTATGTACGGTTGCTGGTCTGTGTACAGCTGTGTGCTTTGGTAACTTGATTGATCTAAACAGTGCACCTTTTGTTTGGGTTTAAGCTCATTTGTGACTATGCACCTTTGTCACCCTATGAACAATTTCGTGACTCTGTATATCTTTTGAACCCGTCAACTTTAAGGAGTATTAACCTTTTTTGTAGGAGTGTACCTTTCTGTTCCCACTGCACTTTTGGGCCCAATCAACGTTTATGAATTCAAGGCACATTTGTTGGCCTACACACCTTATTTTTGAACTGCATTCTTATGTGAACAATGTTACTTTTATGCAATATAAATATTTCAAACTATGCATTGTGGGGGCCTGTGGGCCTTTTCGAGCCTATGTAACTTTGTGAGTTTGTTCACCTTTTGTGAGCCTATGTACCATTTTGGATCTAGACAACTCAACGCAGTTGTCTGTACTCCTGCACTCAGCAAACTCTCAAATATGGATCTTGACGGCGGTGTTCTCCTGTGGAACTGTGCCTATGCAACAATGCTGCCCTAGAGCGCTGTGAGCCCTGACCCCCGAAAATAGAGTATGTGTACGTGACAAGACATGTGTTATCCGGTTTGATCCGCGTTGTTCTCCCTTTGAGTCGCATGGGGTTTGCAGTGGTATTTACCACTTGACAGTAGCAGAGCAGGCACAACATGGGAGAACAGCACTCTCAACAAATTGAGACAGAGGCTGAGAAATATATGGTGCTGTGTGATTCAGTGAGGGAGGTGTTTGCCGCACAGATCACAAAGTAAGTTGTCTCCATTAGCCCTGTGGCTGATTGTCAGCGAATGTCGCTATCCTTCAATCCCAGTGGCAAGAGTATTGCATAGCCTGTAACCACAGTGTAGGCTAATTCGCCTCTCATCCGATCAAAGTAGAAAGGAATTACCACTCTCCCCATCAAGAGTAGAACAGGTATTCCTCTGTCCTCCAGACACAGTGGGAGTACATTCCACTGTGCCCTAATCACAGGGGAGACGGCTTTGCACTGTCCCCTGTGTCAGAGTGTGAACACATTCTGCTGTCCTTCATTTACAGTGCGAAAACCATCCTCTACCCCCATTCACAGCAGAGAAGACGGGGCGACACCATCCAGTAGTGACAGTGGGATTATAGTGTGCTTCCTTCATTCACAACGAGTGGGTCTTCTACTGACCGCTACTTACAACAGAGAGGACTTTTCACTACCCAATAACCACTGTAGGAACTCACTCGACTGTCATTCGATCACAGCGACAGAGCATGCTGCTGTTGCCCTTCACGGCACATAGGAGATTCATCCACAGTTCCTCTAATCACAAGAAAACGGAGGAGGTGTCAAACCTAACCAGGGGTGACTCGGAGGCACTCTTGCTTAAGCTCTAACATTCCACCAGGTGAATTGTTAAGGTGGTCTGATTTGGCACCGACATCTGCCTTCCTCAGACGGCAGCACCCACTGTTCACAGTTTGCTCTCTTAAAACTCCTTGCCTCTCTTTTTCGTAGTACCCACACAATCACACCACAATTTAAAAAATATACAGAAACAGCGGCAGACAAGTGCACCTCCTGCCTTGGCAAGAACATCCCCTCAAGCTTCACTATGTGTCATCCCCAACCTTAACACACACTCAGAAATAGATCTTAGACAAAAGCAGTTTCCCCCGTGACCCTCAAGATGAGGACCCCAAAAACAAGCCATGTACACAGTTAAGGGTCTTGCTGGGCGTAATTAGAACCAGAAAGAGAAAGCCGAAGAAAGAGTGAGAGAAACAACAGGGGAAAAAGAGGAAGAAAGCAATTCATTATTAAAGAAATGAGATAGAAAGTGAGAAAGGCAAAGGAAGAAAGAGGGAAAGGTAATGTGTGAATCGAGAAAAGAGTGGAGGTGGAAAGGTTATGAGAAAGAAAGAAAGAAAGAAAGAAAGAAAGAAAGAAAGAAAGAAAGAAAGAAAGAAAGAAAGAAAGAAAGAAAGAAAGAAAGAAAAGTAAAACAGCGGAGTTATGAAAGAACCCAATAAGTGTGGAAGAACTATAAAGATCAAAAGATAAAATAGAAGCTAAGAAAGAAAGAAAACATTTAAGGAAATTCATATGAAGCGAACCGACCTCCAAACAACGCCGTGCGTTCTAGGAAAGTGAACTTGGTATAGAGTTAGTGACCGATCTGGAACCATCCTGCCCTTGGTCCGGTCAATATCGTGTCGCCGCTGCCTTTCCTCCCTTGCACAAGGCTCCCTGATTCATGGCAGGCTTTTAAACTCCAAAACAGAAAGAGGGAGAGCGAGAGAGAAAGTTTCCAGGGCTGCCAGTTACCCATAAAAAAGTCTCTCTTTTTTCTGCAGACTACAAAAGCGTGCTGTTTAAAAAGCAGAGACTGGGTTGAAACTCAATGCAGCCCTTGGGCTGAGGTTTTAACTATAAAAAATTAACTCTGACATGCCTAAGGGTTTCCGCTTCGAGCAGCTTGAGGTCTGCGAGAGAGGGGCTTGACGATGCTCAGGCACCCTCACCAAGAGAGCGCGAGTGGATGTGACGGACGGCCGCCACAGGTGAAGCCCCCGCCGACCCTCGGTGGCAGTGGGCGGCTGTGCTGGCTTGCCACTGGAGCGGCTGCCGGGCGGACTCCGGAAGGACTTGCGGTAGATTGAGCGTGAGATCTGAACGGGTTCTTCCTGCTCGTCCACTCGTCGCCCCCACACTGTAGGCTACCAATCTGCAGGTCCGAAGGAAGAGGAGGGAGGGAGAGTGGTCCTCCGGGGACCAGTGCACTGTTCACCGCCAGTTCAAAGAGGGAAGAGCCGAGGTCCGGGGCTCACGCTGTCGTCAGCAAACGCCTGGCGTGGCCTGGGTACTAAGGGCACAGGCAGAGTGACCCGGGGGCTGACCTCACGATCCTTGACGGCGACAACCACATGCTCTCACCGGCACATCGCGCACAGCAGGCGAAAGGACAGGACGTACACTCACCTGGGACAGGACGTGGCGAATCCAACCCAGACCCCCAACTCCTGAGCCGCAAAACTGTTCAGTCGGGAAGCGTTCGCTCCGTCTCGCCGAGTGAGGCGTGTGCCTGCCTCCCAGTGAAGTGTGCCTCCCTCGCTCTAAATGAGGTGTGTGTCTGCCTGCCTTTGAATGTGTGCTTGTCTCGCTGTAAATGGGATGCCTGCCTGCCCTCGAGTTAAGTGTGTTTCAGCCTATAAAATATGTTACGCCTTTCCCACTATGAGTGGCGTACCTCTGTGTTGTGCATGTGTTTTCCTGTCTGAGAGTGGCGTGTGTTTCTCTGTCTAACTGAGGTGGTTTGTGTCAGTGCCCGCGAACGAGGTATGTGCCTGCCCTCCTCAGAGTGACGTGTGTGTGTTCCCTGCGTGCAGACCGTACTTGTATGTCAGCCTCTGTGTTTAAGTGCTGTTTGCGTGTTCCTCGGTGTAAGTGATCCGTCTGTTTGCCTGTATGATCTTCTGTCTCTCCCTGATGTTTGCGAGTCAGTGGGGCTCTTTCTGAAGCTGGTGTTGTCAGGGCGAAGTGTGTGTGTCTCTTAGTGCGTGGTTTATGTATGCTTGTCTCTTTCTGTGTGTGGTGTGTCTCTCACCCTCTGTGCCCCCCCCCTCCTCCTCTCTCACTTCCATGAAGAAATCTTCACAATCTGCTATTCATAACCAAAAACGGTCATGTGACCAGGCTCTTAAATATACGGCACATTTTTCAAAAAACCACAGAATGACTTCAGGGTAGGATGCAGGAAATATTTTCTGTTTCTTTTCCCCCCTCCTTGTCTCGTTGTTCAGGGTTTGAGCGGCTGTCAGACTGACTTGTGCCCGGGGCACTGGGTCCCCACGCACAGGCCACAGGAATACCTCCCTCCCTCTTTCTGCCACCCCTGGTGCGGCGTATGGCTGGCCTGCCTCGGGCAATCATCAGGCAGGCAGGCAGACAGGCGCAGCGGCGGAGGCAAACGCATAGGAGCAGAGACAGGTAGACGTGCTGAGACACAGGCAGATACTCACAAGCTGGAAACAGCACATGGGCAGAAACAGACATGACAGGAGACCGCGACAAGGCGGCACTCAGGCACAGGCACATTACAAGGCACATGTAATGTATATGGTGAATATCTAGTTACAAAGCAGTAGGTCGATTGAGAAAGGCATGCAGACGTGCATAGACAAAGACAACCGTATTTCCACAGGCATATGGCAAAAAAAGATGCATGCGCAAACAGTGACAAACGGCGAAACGATATGCATGTCTGGGGCGTACCGCACCACCTGCTGCAGCCCATGTGGGGGTGGGGGGCTGTCCCTTTAGGGGCCCCTCAACTCTTGTGCCCCCTCCACCCCCCATTCAAACAAGGCACATGAATAGCTGTGAGATGTGGGAGACTCAGAGGCCCTCTTCACATTCTGCAGCGGGGCCGCGGGATTTTCGTTCCGCCACTGGTACATGTACAGACACGCGTCCAGGGTGGCAAGAACAGTCACCGAGGGTGAGACAGAGATACAAAGATGCAGAGGCGCACGAGAAGCGCAGTCAGATATGCGTAGACAGAAACTAGCCAGGAGGTGCACACAGACATGCAAATACAAACATGTTCAGACGGATGCAAGTGGGTATGGACAGAGAGGCACACGCGGAGACATTGGCAAACACCTACACGCACGCATAGGTAGGGCCAGAGAGACACGATGGGTGGCAAACATGCCAATATGCATATATGTGCATGCATGGTCATGTGCGTCCGTGGTAGGAGAATTGGCATTCCAGCAAGGCAAATGCCCCCAGTGATTATGTCTGAGAAGCAGGGGTGCAACTAAACTCAAACTTATAGGGGGGGGTGGGGGGGGAGCTACATCTGGTGGCGAAGGCGTCTTCAAAACTTCAGTCAAAATTACTTGGGAGGGGGGGCTTTATTTGTTTTGTTGTAAACTGCATACCTTGTGGAGACTTTTTGGGACAATAGCCTTATGGCCAGTGGTACATTTGATCTGGGCCAATATGTTTGGTATCAGGGTGCATTTATAAACACAGTGTGCAAATTGGATCGGTCTCACCCTATTTAACCTTTGAAAATTTACATTATATTTGGGCATCCCTCTCCCAAAGTATGTTTACAAATATTGATATAAAATCGTGCAGATCAAGAACATTTCATTGATTATTATTCTGTTGCTACTGCATTTTTGAGTACACAATAGGTTTACATTATTTGCAGAACTGGACAACTCTCTTTCTGTCTGGAGGAAGGGTGCATCCTGTCCAGGCTCTGTAGCACAAAATATGTTGAGAAGCTTCCATCGATGGTATTACATGGTGACCCGGATTTCCTGCTACCAATACATATCCACCATTTTAATATGATTGGGAACTCCCACAGCCTGAAGTGCCACCCACGTTTAAAAAGGCTGTAGCACTAATAACACATGAAGCACATAAATTGGGCACAAATAATAATTATCCATGATGTCCCCACAGTACAGACAAACCACAATTAGAGTTAACCATTGTTAGCAGCTGCTAGATCACGCCTAACATTTGTATCCCTGCCACTGCTCTTGCTTCCCCTTGACTCCAAGTTCATGGAGGATGAGGCATGAAAAGAAATGTAGCTCTAAGCATCATTTGCCTCTAGCTATAAGCTGAGTAGTAATGAGGAAGGTGTTTAGAATCTAGGGGAAAATCAAGGGCTCAACCATGTAAAACTTTTCGTGGTCAAAGTGTGTGTGTTGTCATTTCCACTGCCCCAGGCATTTTAGTGAATTGACATCCATGAAAGAACAGAACCGATATTCAAACGTCTAAGATACCATTGAATACTAGTAGCAGAATATTGGTCAAAAGAAATAGCCTTTGGGAAAATATTTAGCAACTGTGCATGAAGAATTACTTCTACAACTTATTCTGAAATGTGCATGTATGTTTTCATAGAAGGCTTCTTGCGTATGTTTTAATGGAATTCTTGTCTTTGGAAAAGGTATCATGTAATAAGATTTTTTGAGGGAATGCTCGGCATTAGCATAACAAACATCTTCCAAAAACAATGGTAAATGCATAAAAACGGAGTGGTTTCTAACAGGAATGATGGGTTAAATTAGAACACTTGAAAATGGTTTTTGATGAACAAGGCTAATGTGATAGAAGGGCTGAGTTGTAGATATTCTACTGTCTAATGTTTTGCAGCAGGCTTAATCGTGGGCTTGATAGATAAGGGTTACAAAATTAACAACAACCATGTTAAGTTTTCAAAGGTAGAGTATTGTCTTTTCTGAGCAAGAAGCTATTAGTCTTAGACAGTAAATACCCCTGCAGCTAATCTAGCCTTCTCCTTTGCACCACCTTAAACCATTATTAGAGCCCTAACATTTATAACTCTTAAGGCCTCTTTTCTGCCATTATCCCAGCTCCCCGTCCCATTTTCTCTCTTTAGCAAAGGGCAGTGGTGGTTGGCAGGGGATGGGGTGGAAGGGCGGCGGACAAAAAAATCCACTTACCTTTTGTTGCTGGCCGGCCGTCTCACCCCTTCGGTCCCTCCTATGCTTCTGTGGCGGAAGGAAGCAGGAAGCTCACAGGCTCCCTCCCCTAAGCCAATCACAACGCTGCAATGCAGCGTTGTGATTGGTCTGAGTGCCAATGGCTTGGCGCTCAGACGGGGCTGTGAGTCTTTGAATGTTCATCAGCAGGCTGTGTAAAGCAAGCCTGGTGGGGAAAGATGTAAAGAGCGCATGACTGTTTGGCCGGCCCAAGAGGACCAGCCAAGCAGTCATGCGCACTTGGAGTGGACAAACCACTCCTCCCCCCTCACCCCAACCCCACCCGCCCTAACTCAGCCCGTAATGAAAAATAAAAGGATAACAACCAGGTTATTATCATTTTATTTTTCTGCTGCACTGCTCTCAAAGCAATGGGGCGACGCTCCTCCACCTTAGTGGAGGAGCCACCACTGGCAGTGGGCAAACAGCAACATTTAACTACTAGGAGTAGGCTAATGGAACTGCTGGGCATGTGAAGTCTGTATGTAGAGTGAACATATGTTTATGTTTATAGAATTTATAAAGCGCACGTATACCAACGGTCTCATGGCGCTCTGGGGAGAGGGAAGCCGTCCTCCAGGACTCTAACAATAGGCCTGGGTGAATAACCATGTTTTTAGATTTTTCCTAAAACTGGTATATTCTGAGATTAATCTGATTTCAATTGGTAGGGAATTCCAGAGTGTGGGGCCTAGTACCGAAAAGCGCGAGCCAGCTGTTCTCTTTCGTTTTAATCTAGGAGTCGTCAACATGTTCATTGTGGCCGATCTAAGATTCCGTTTAGGCAAGTATCTTGAGATCTTAGTGGATATGAACTTGGGACCTGTGTCATGTAGTGCTTTAAAGACCATACAACCGGTCTTGAACATAGATCGCTGTATCACAGGAAGCCAATGAAGCTGCTTCATCATCGGTTTAGTGTGGCAGTGTCTCGGTTGCTGAAAGACAAGCCTGGCCGCTTGATTTTGGAATTGCTGTAACCTATACGTTTGGTTAGCAGGGAGTCCTAGGTAAATGGAATTGGCATAATCCAACCTGGACATAATTAGGGCAAGCAAAATAGCTATGCTGGCCTCCCTGGAGAAACATGTCCTCATTTTCTTAAAGGTCCTCAATTGATACATGCATGCGGATGAAACCAGGCTGATCTGGTCCTGCATGGAAAGATTAGCATGTATCTTGATACCCAGACTTTTAACTGCATTTTTGGGTATGGAAGGGGTACCCAATGCAGCTGGCCAGTGTGCTGGTGTCCACTGTTCTATTCTGTTATTAGAGATAATTATCTATGTTTTATCAGAGTCATCCACTCCTTGATGAAAAGCATAGTCTGTTGAAATAAGCCCTTGGAGTCATTTGTATCATCTAGCGGGAATATCAACTGCATGTCATCTGCATAGTTATAAACCTTCACTCCTTTTTCTTGGAGAGCATGAATCAGAGGACATATATATATATATTAAACAGATGGGGCAAAAGGGAGGACCCCTGAGGTACCCCACATGTGGTGTTAACCCAAGAGGAATTGAAGGGAGCCAGTCTAATGGACTGGGAGCGTTCCCCTAAGAAAGAAAGCATCCAATCCAGAGCCTTACCCCTCAGACCCACCGCTGCCATCCTATCCGCTAAGATGGAATGATCCACGGTATCGAAGGCTGCGGACAGGTCTAAAAGTGCGAAGGCCTGTGTACACCCCCTGTCTGCTCCTTCCTTCAGGTCATCCATAACACTCAAAATCACTGATTCTGTAAAGTGCAGCGGTCTAAAACTTGCCTGATTGGAATTCAAAAAGTTAGATTCTTCGGCACACAGAAGTTTAGCCACATGTGCCTCCAACAATTTGGCCAGGTACGGAAGGAGCGAGATAGGCCTATAGTTGCTCAGGATGCTAGGGTCTACTCCTACTTTTTTTTGTAATGGCACTTACACTGCCTCTTTAAAGGCAAGTGGGACCACCCCTTGCTCTAAAGAGGTATTTAGAAGAGAGAGAAAGGTAGCCGGGAAATGAGAGAGCAATTCTTTTTATATCCTAGCTGGACAGTGGTCATTGGGGGAGCCAGACTGAACCTTGTTTCTAAGTTCTTCCAGTCGAACTGGGGTGGTCTTTTGGAAGTTGGACATCGTTGTTAGATTTTCATATGGCTTAAAAGATTTCCATTTCAGATGACTGATGGAAATGGAGTTTTGGATGGCCTTGATTTTTCCAATAAAGAAGGTGTTCAGCTCGTCACACAAGGCAAGAGTGGGAGTGATGGCCAAGGTAATTCGGTCAGGACTAGAAAGCTCTCTAACAATTTTAAAAATATCTCTAGATTTGTTGCTAGAGCTGAGCACCCAAGTAGAATAGAAGGCCTTTTTTGCCTCCACTATGGCAGCCTTGTATTCAGGGAGCGCTTTTTCATAGCTTTTCCTTTCTGTCGGAGTGTAACTTCTCCGCCATTTACGTTCTGCTTGGCGCGTTTTAAGTTTTATAAGTTTTAACTCCACTGTAAACCAATTGGAGTTTTCATGCCGCCTCAGGGACCTTTCTTTCCTCTGTAGGGGGGCATGAGCCTTGCATGCTTGAAATTGCAATTTAGAGATGGCTCTCTCCATCTCATTAACATTGGTTGTAATAGGCGGAAGAGTGGAATGCAACATATTAAAAAACTCCGGTAGGCAAGTCCGGTTCCAATTCCTGGTCATTGGTTTCATATCGCTCCGTAGTTTTACTATGGATAAATCATTTATTGAAAAGTGAATGAGATGATGATCCGACCAAGTGCATGGCTGTACCAGTAAGTTGAGTACCGAGAGATTAGCGGTCCATAATTGATCTAATGCATGAACTTTAATATGGGTGGGTTGTGTTTTATGTCCTTCTAGATTCATATTAATTAGTAGGTCAGTGAGCTCTTTAGAACCCTGACTCTTCCCTTCTTCAGATGGCCAGCAATTCAAGTCACATATTAGCATTATTTTAGCAAAGTCTATGGTGAGTGGAGTCAGATAATTAGCTAATTCAGTGACAAACCCTCCCATGGCAATAGGGGGTCTGTATATCAGTATGCACACCAAGGTAAGTTTGGGAAAAATGAGTTGTATTGTGAAACTATCTACTGAAATCATTTCGAAGGAGGCTATGGAAGTGGCTGACAGTTCTTTCTTAATAACAGCGGACCACCCTCCTCCTCTTTTCCCCGGGGGTCTATTGGCCTGCATCAAGTAATAGGTGCCTGGGAGGGCTACTAGGATGTCAGTCATGGATTCCATGCTCAGCCATGTTTCTGTGTTCAGAAGTATGTCACGGGCAACAGTATCTAAAAGATAATAAATCTCCAGCTGGTGCTTGACCATAGAACGTGTGTTTAAATAAACTACCTTAAGCTCTTCAGAGACAGGAGTCTTTATTTTAGTGGCAGTCTGCTTGAGCTGAGTAGGATGCAGGGATTCCGATGCAATAAAGGGCGGAGGTACAACCAGCTCAGGGTTTAATAGTCCATGACGTTCAAGTTTATGTTTGAGATTAGGCTCAATCCCCTTCTGGGCCTCAGGAGCCAATGAGCGTAATTCCAGTGAAGTATATCTGATGAAATGGGCATAATGACTGACCCTAGGCCCCTGCTGGCTGCGGACGGGCACAGATGGGCTTGCCTGATGCGCGCCTTTGGCGCGCCAGTGGCGCGTCCGCTGCGCGCCCGCTTTTCCATCTGATTAAGTTGCGGCCGTGGCTGTAATCCCTGGCCCGCTGCCTTGATGTTGGCCCCTCCTCGAGGAACCGGAAGAGGGAGTATGAGCCGAGTGAGGAAGTCCCCAAACAAAGATGACTGCCCCCCTCCACATCAATCGAGCACAAAGCCCGCGGTGGACCGAGGGGGCAGCACTGTAAGTCCCCCCACCAGGTAAACCACTGTAGGAACAGCAAGTGAAAAAACGCAAATACAGCAATTCAAATTTCAATGTAAAAAAAATTCCGGATGCTTTAAAATTCAGCAGCAGCAATTACAGATATGGGAACCCCACCCAGCATATGAGAGCCATAAGTGCGCCCTCTCCACATATGGTGCATACACAGTAGTGGGTGGAAGTGTCTGTGTTTGTGTGATTTTGGTGTGTGTGTGTGTCTTTGTACAAAAGCAAGAGGCATCCAATTTCGATGCCTCTCATTTGACATGGCACACAATGGAAGTTGATGTCCCCGGACAGTGGAAGCAAATTGCCTGCATTCCCATGGGTGCAGGATGGATGTTAAACCTGTAAGCCTTAGGGTGGTCTTCCCTCAGACCTTTTGCCTTAATCCTCCATATTTGTCTGTCTGTTATAATTATTGTTGGCCTTGGTACTCTGTGCACTTTGCAACTGGTAATCAGTGTTAAAGTGCTTGTGCTTACTCCTTAAAACATGGTAACATTGGTTTATTCCCATTTGGCATATTTAATTCACTTGTAAGTCCCTAGGAAAGAGGTACTACATGTGCCCTGGGCCTATAAATTAAATGCTATTAGTGGCCTTGCAGCACTGAGTATGCAATTCACTTTATTAGCCCTTTAAAGATATCTCAGGTCTGCCATTGCAGCCTGTGGGTGCAGTTTTCAACTGCCATTTCAACATGGTAAAAAAAACCTTTTGCCAAGCACAAACCTTCCTTTTTAATACATACAAGTCATCCCTCTGGTAGTTCCTAAAAGCCCATAGGGTATTTAAAAAGTAGGCCATGTAATGTTAAGTTTTACATGATTGATAGTGAAAACCCTTTCATTTGTTTTTCACTACCGCAAGGCTTACCCCTCCCTTAGGATAACATTGGGGTTACCTTATTACATTAAATAAGGATAGCTTCCATATTGACAATGGTGCCAGTTCATGTTTGGTGTCTTTGGAATTGTAATGAAAAATCCTCTCGCATGGTAAAGTCAGATTTTGACTTATAATTTTGAAAATGCAACTTTTAGAAAGGGTCAATTTCCATGTCTTAGCCATTTAGTGCCTGCAGCCTGTCTTTGAGCCACATAACTGGGTGTAGTTGCCAGTTGATCTTTGTGTATGGCTCCTAGACAGCCACACACAATAGAGAGCTTAGGTGTGCCTGAGTGGGCCATTACTGCAAGGATGAGTTGGTGGAGCTAGGCACAGCCCCATGTACACCTGAATAGGCTGTTTCCTGCCTTCACACAACGGATTAAATACCTCATGTAGTTAGTTTGGAGCCAGGATAGGAGAGGCAGGAAACCTGTGCACTTCAAAGGGCATCCTCTAGAAATTTCTTCCTCTTCAAAGAAGGCACAGGGTTTAATATTGGACCTTTGACACCAACTCATCAGCAGACTTCGACCTGTAGAAGACTCTGCCAGGAAGGACTGTTGCATTGCTGAAAGGAATGCTGAACTTCCGATCTGAAGTACTGGTGCCCTGCTGTGCTGACCTTCAGCCTCCTGTCCACCTGCCTGGGTGAGAATGACTGGACCTGCAACCTGTACCCACGACCACCAGAGAGACACCAAGGGCTAGTCTCTTGTAACCTGCACCTGGAACCTGCAACTGTCAAGTGGTGCCACCCAAGTCCTGAACCATTAGAAGTGGGCCTGAAGGTGTTCTGTCAGCCCATCTGTCGATCCAGCATCTCCTCTGCTGTGCAGCACCCCCCAAGCAGAGCCCACAAGTCACCTATGCAGCGAGGACTCTTCCAGCGCAAGGACTCCTCATCAACCTCGCAGCCTGTAGTCTTATTGGAACCTCCGCTGCGCAATGCTTCCCTGACACAGGCCCTAACATCGCGAGCCTCTCGTCGATGGCAGCCTTTGATGACAATGCAGGACTTCATATTGCAAGCTTCCCTCATCATTGGACTCCTCAATGACGATGCAGGGCCTCGTATCACATCCTTGCAGCTCCCCGGAAAGAACACAGCATGATGCATCTCCAACCCAGACCTTGCATCGCTTCGGCTGTGCAACATATCACGACACAGGACCTTGCAACGCACTGCAACCAGGATGTAAGATATTTATGTTCAGCAGGCCTAGCAGGGTCCATGTAGCCAGCCCGTGCTCCATCGCGGTAACCAGAACTTGTGATTTTAACCCGAACAGGCATGACCTGATTGCCACAGTTGTATTTTTTTGCTTTTCAGCACTATGGGGCATATGCATCAACATTAGCATTTGCGATTCCTTATTAGCGAAAAATAAGGATTCGCTAATAAGGAATAGCAAAAGGCTATGCATGTAGGAATCGCTATTCAAATAGCGATTCCTTAACTTTCCTTAATTGCTACTAGCAAATAGCGAGTAGCAATTAAGGAATGCCGTCCCAATCATTCCTATGGGCCTCCAGGCCCATAGGAATGAATCGGAGATTGCATGAGCAAATAGCGAGTACCAGTAGGTTCTCGCTAATTGCTCATGCAATTTCAAGGGTGCAAGGGTGTCAAAATGACACCCTATAGCACCCCTGAAAATGATATGTGCACATATGTTGCACACACACATGCTCTAAGGGCATGTGTGTGCGCAACATGAAACTTTGAAAAATGCACAAAAGTGCATTTTTCAAAGTTTTTGCAAATTACCATGTAGTTCATCTTCATGGTAATTTGCTCCCCCTATTAGCGAAATCGCTAATTTTTTAACTTTGATGCATTGCATTTAAGGAATCTCACTTTGGGATTCCTTAAATGCAATCGCTATTTAAGGAATTGGTATTTAAGGAATCCCTATTTAAGGAATCGGTATTTAAGGAATCCCTATTTAAAGAATCGCTATTTAAGGATTCCTTAAATAGCGATTTCTGCTTTTGGGTTGATGCATTGGGATTGGGTATTTTTAACTTAATACCGGGAGCTATTAGCGAATCGGTATTTTACCGACTGGATTTTGGGTTGATGCATGAGGCTGTATATTCACTGACATGCATATTTCCGTTTTCATAAGTTGGATTTTTGTACATTTGGTCTTGTTTTATTTATTGAAATTTACTCTATTTTTCTAATATGCCATGGGATTCTTCTTGTGTTGTGTTTTCATGTTATTACTGTTTGAAGTGTTGCACAAATACTTTACACATTACCTCTAAATTAAGCCTGACTGTGCCAAGCTACCCGATGGTTGATCTAATTTGGGGTTTGCTTGTGATTTCACCCTGACAAGAATTGTGGTTGCTGCTTCAGTAGGGGTACACCCCCCCCTCAAACAGTAACCCAATGTCTTATAATGGGCATCAAGACACTTAAGAGAGGAGGATGGAGGAAGTGCTACCTATAGAAATTCAGTGAGCATTTTGTAAGTTCAGGACTGCTGGCTGATTAGTTTTTCTTGAGCACTGGCATTTGGTTGATAGTAGAATTGAAGGTCAGGACTGCATTTCCATTGTGCAAGAATGAGAAGTTTCTAGTTCAGGCTTGCCTTTTTATCTACCCCTGACTAGTGGTATGAAGGTCTGGTGACAGACAAATTAGAAACCTCACATGTCACTGTGTTCATGTGGTGGGTGCTTCTACTTGGAGACAGCCCCGTTATCACCTGCTTTGAGAAGCATCACTTAACACAAATAGCGTGCCCAGAGAGCAACAAGAGAAAGACACCTTGAAAAAGAACCAAGCCAAACCCATTCTGACGGTTGAGTCAGTGGATCCACATCTCCTGTCTGGAAGATGCGTATAAACGTGCAAACTAAACCACCCCACCTTGTTCCAGTTCCAAGTGCTTCATGACGAAGCAAGGGAAAGCACGGCAGAGTACTCGAAGGACTGCGTGACCAAGGCTGGTGTCTGCGTGACAATCAGTCTACCAGAGGTGCCAGATATTACCTGAAGACTTCACTTTCTGCTGGAGGTACAGGGAGTCTGCCTAATGCCTGGAAGCCTACCTGCCTCCTGAGACAGGGAAGGAATATCCCTGACCCTGAAGGAGGAGCAACTATCCATGAGAAGAAGCTCAGAATTTTTTTGGACTGAGGAACACCCAGAGAACGTGGAATGCCTGAGAGATCAAAGCCAGGAACTACCCTTTCAGCAGTTGGTCTGTCTCTGTGGTTCTCGTTGAAAACTGCACTAAAATACTACTGAATTTTCCACTTCTTTCACTACTTTGGGTCATAATTTGGTACTATCACCAAATACATGAAAAGCTGCTATGCCGTTGATGGAGAGCCAATAGGCCTAGGAATGTTGCAATTGCCTGGAACATACTTTGGTATTCACTTGACTGGAGATGGGCCGCAACTACCTAGCTGTGAGACCCACCTGCAATGGGCTAGGAAGTGGGCTGCAAATGACTTGCCTCAAGGATCTGGATACATTGGCCCAGAGGTGAGCTGTAACTACCGTGCCAAGGGATCCACCTGCATCAGCCTGTAGGTAGGTTGCAACTGCCCTGTCATCAGGGCACACTACACCAGCTAAGAAGTTGGCCCAATGGGTGTGCTGGTACAGCTCTAATGGTTCAATACAATTAAGCCCCTGCTTAAAATCTCAGCAGCACACACAGGAAAAGTTTGTTTGTGCTGCAATCTGAACCTTTGTAGGCTCTCCATGGAACAATCCACGTGGCACTGAGCTTGCCGCAAATCCATGTTCAGACTGTTCTGAGCAGTGAGAACTCCACTGCTCTCACCAAGCCTGTGGGACTCTTACCCTTAGGAGGCTCTTGAGCGAACAATCCTTGAGTGTGCTTGACCAAGGTCCATTTGTAGGGCCTAGTCAAACACCCTACTTCACTGACTGAGTTTTACCATTGTGCTGCATTCTTCCAGGTGCATAGTGCTGATATCTGCAACCCTCCCAGCAACAATGGTAAATGACTATGTAGCCCATACAAAATTAAATACATCAGGCAACACATTGTTTGGTATGATTGTTTTTGCTGGTGGATTGTTTCAGAAAATGAAGTATGTCAAATGGTGGGTTAACTTACAGGCGATCCAGGGGCAGACAGCGTTGAGTAACCTAAGCTGATCACCCGCCTGATGAGCAAAACAGCACTGTGGAACAACACTTTTGGTGCTTCAATTCCAGTTGGGGAGTTTTCCACCCTTACACACCATGGGCCACCAGTCTAGAAGTAGAACTCACACCCTTGGAAGGCGGAGCATCACCAGGCAAGCCCCCAGTATCTCAGGCTTGCTACCGCTAAAGGGACTAACGGGGCACCGTCGCTTATATCCCGGGGTCCTGCCGTAAAGTCTCACAGGTTTTGCCTTAGAGCACCTGTAGTAGGCTGGCTTAGTATATGGTGCACACTTATTTAAGTGAAACACCTTGCACTAATCCCGGCAACCCTTATGGTGATTTTATTGGTCTTAGATATTTTGTTGGTCTTAGATATGTGGTAGCTGTGGAGAGCTGCCTTCAGGCTTATACAAAAGGAGTGTTAAGCAGCTTGTTTTTACCAGATCTAATCATGTAGTGTAGGTTAAATGAAACAGTTTATATATAAAAATAAGTCTATTTATTACACAACACTCACCCGGAGATATAAATGCAAATACTCAATAATACTTCAATTGTAAACAAGTAAGTAAGCACAAAATACAGTGGTCTCCAGGGCGAGACCAAACCTTATACTAAAAAAGTGGAATGCGAACTGCGACCTGAACCAGGAGACTCAGAGGAGCTGGGGACCCAAGGAACCACCCAAAGTAAGTACCCAGGAACCCCACGGAGACTGTGTGCAGAGTGGAAACACAGCCGCTTGTCCATTGGAAGTCAACGGGAAAGTCGCGGTTACAGTTTTGGAGAAGAAAGACCCTTCCCAGTGGACCCTGAAGAAACCCCGTGGAAGACAGAAGGTTGGAGAGTCACCCCACTTGTGGATACCCCAGGAACCAGGATACCTACACCAGGGAAGCAGGGTGCATACGTGCGAATGGATGTCGGAAACCGCCATGGACTACAATGGAGGACTTCAGGAAAGATGCCACTGAAAAAGACTGTGTCAGAGTCTTGTGGAATCCAAGGGTGGATTCTTGAGGAAGAGAACCTGCAAGCACAGGGTACAGAGTCTATGCCACTCGGAAGTTACCATGAGCCATGGAAGAGCAATGCCCACCGATGCCGGATGGTTCAGGAGAGTTGATAGTAACCTTGTCGCTGTAGCTGTGGGGACCAGGCGACACTGAGGAAAACCAGGAGCCACAAACAAGCTGTCCCACGTCGGAAGTCAAGAACCAGGGGTTTGGTGTCTGTCAGGAGCACTAACAAGCCTTGGCAGCTGCAACAGGTGTAGAAAGCAAAAAAGGAGCAACGTTGGGAATAACAAGGTCCATTGGACTCACCACAAGCAGGAGAGTCAGAGCAGGCCCTGAGCAAGCAGAGGATCCCACTGGAGCAGGAGAAGACCCTCGAGAGGACCCATAGGCCAAGGGCACAGGAGTCACAAGAGGACCTTGAACAGCTCACCAAAGATGAAGGCCCACGGTGCAGAGGATGTGGTGAGGATACTGATCTTGGCAGGAAGAGATGCTGGAGGCTGGAGCTTCTTGAGGCCTGAAGCTTTCTGGAGTGCAGAGCCAACAAGCCTTGGCAACGGCATGTCGATGCGGTGCTAGCGGTTCTGACGAGGGATACCGGCCTAAAAATTGCAGAGAGGATAGTTCAGGCCTCGAGGGAGTTGCAGAACCACCACCTGTGTTGCTGAGTCTTTAGAAGTCCATGGGAGGTCAGGAGCAGCAGACCGGTCAGCTTTGTTGCAGTACCCGCAGATGCAGGGGAGTGACTTCTTCACTTCAAGGGAGATTACTTCGGGTGACCTTGATGCCCACAGGTCTGTCGAAGATTCTGGAAGAAGCACAGACCCAGACGACGAAGAAGACTTACAGAACAGCGAAAGGAGGAGCAGCAGGAGTCTTCCTTGATGCAGTCTCGTTTCCAGGCAAAGTCCAGCAAAGTCCAAGTGTCCAGACGGTAGAAGAGTGATGTGGCTTCAGGCTTGACTGTTGTTCTATGACGAATCTGAGGGGCTGGACAGAGGGGAGGCTACTCACATGTCCTTTGCCCAGTTTTACATCAGATCAGGAGTCAAGGGCTCCCTCAACTGGCTCAAACCAGAATATGCAAGGAGGTTAACAAATGTGCCCTTCAAAGCTGCCTGGTGGCACTGGCAAGCGCCCCCAGCCCAATACACTAAGTCCTGTCTGGGAGGTGGTCACACCTTCCTGTGACAGGAAACATATTCTTCTACATTCCCCTGCTCGAGCTTAGCTAAGCAGAAGGAGGGCAGAATCGTAACTGTGGTCGGCAGCAGCACTAGCTTGCTGGCAGACCCTGACAGGCAGTTACCAGGAGTACTGGGGGCTTCCCGGAGGAGCCCCACAAAGCTTGGAATCATACCTCCAACACCGGTAACGGGGATATGATTCCAACATGTTAGATACCAAACATGTCCAGGTTGGGCACAGCCACAACATAGTTAGCCATCGCGTAAGGACAGATGGCTACTATATGTATTAAAATGGCTGGCCGCACTTACAAAGCCTGGAGAATCGACCCCGGGATTTGTAGGGGTGTCCTGCTCATGCAGGGGCACCTTCACACTTATAACCCAACACACTGTCTTCAGGATTGAAAGGCCTGCCTTAGGGGTGACTTATAGTTTTTCAGTGTAGTGACCTCAGATATAAGAAAACATATATCTGTCGTAAGTGGTGCTAGAACTAAGTTACACAGGCTGCAATGGCAGGCCTGTAGTCACAGTTGGGTGGCACAATACATGCTGCAGCCCATGGAAGTCCCCTGGTGTACCTATGCCCTGGGTACCTTAGTGCCATATACTGTCATGTTCTTTAGGATAGTCCCATCATGAACTTAGCAAATTACATACATTTCGTCCCATCCACACGACATAACAGTTATACACAGGTGACCTTTTACCTAATAGCTTACTACTGTCTCTCAGTATTCAGGCTCTTGGTACCCTATCTTGATCACTGTACCTTACGTACATAAACATGTGCCCAGGCACAGCAGATATAAGGGTCACCACTTTCTTCATCCATGAGCAATATTGGTGCTAGCGATCACCTTTGTCTGCTCCTGTCTTTTGATTGTTGCAGCAAATATGTTTCACACTAGACGCTTGACCAATAAATAATTATTGAAACCATTCCAGTCATCATTCTATGTGTATTCTTAGAAAAGTAAGCACGAGTGACTGAGTGAAAAATACCGTATTGTTTTCCACGATACCTGAGGAATCAGGGTTGTCATGGTTAGTGGTTGCCAGAAACGACCTACACCACTGTAGAATACAGGGGGTGGTATTGGCACTGTAGAGCTAGCTGGTCTAAAGGCTGTCTCATCCTGTGGGGGTGTCCAGAGTCTGTCTGCACACCAAGCCTTCAGTTTAGGTCATCCAAAATGTGCAGGTCCTGGGGTGGGGGTCCTAGAAACTACACGACAATACTAGGGACATATAATGGTACACCATTAGCCAATTGTGGAGATACAGAAGTACTTACCATAGTCAATTTAGAGAGTAAGCCCAGTGACTGGGGTCCTGATTAGCAGGATCCCAGTCAGACTAGTAAAAAAAACATACTGACACCATCAAAAAGTGGGGGTAACCATGAAAGCAGACCCTACTTTCCTTCAGCACCCCTGCTGTGCTCCCTGAGATGGTGCCCTTACGTACCAAAATTACCTCCAGACTGCCTGCTAACTCTGCCAGCACCTCAGATGTGGTAGCCGCTACATCTGAAAGCTCCCCCCAACATGGCAGGCTCCGCATTCACTGCCAACCTACAGCTTCCAGGGTTTCTTGCAGATCCAAGAGGAAATCCATCCCAACCTCTGACAAGTGTACCCCGTCCTTGTTAATGTACCCTGCATTGCTTGCATTTAATATAATAAGCCATGCTTTATTAAACCAAAGCCTCTCTGTTCAGTGAACTTGCGTAATACACTGCTTACCCTTCTGCATAACATGTTCAGTAGCATCCTCAGACCTGGCTCCATGCCAGACCCTGTAGTGGACTATCTCAGGCTACCATAACTCACAATGCTCCATGAACTTGCTGATTTCAACCAAGGTATACTTCATTGCCTCTATTAGCGCTTAGAGCCCCAGGGAGGTGAGGTCATTGCTCCCTAGGTGGATTACCAAAATGTGTGGTTGAGAGCCACCCCCCCAACTAGTCTCTGTTGCTGCTTGGGGATCAAACCGCGCCATGGAAACTGAACCATGTATCCGTGTGAGGGCGAAGCCGTGCTTCCAGGTCATAGTCTTTGCCCCTCTTGCCACCCTTGCAATCAATGAGTCGCTGCTCACCCACAACTTGAACCCTAACGAAATAAAGAAATGCGCATTTTTGTTCACGCAGATTTAATTGGTTGCACCACAAGCTAGACACATGGACCTGAAACTTGCACATTGCAGGCCACACTAAGAACAAATAATTGTTGTTGAATGATAACATACAAAAACCTACACCCAAACCTTTTTTACACATGATGCTCCAGTCTGTACACGATGGATTGGTAGTTGCAGTGACTGCCCCTATGCGCTACCTGACGCGTCATGGTCGGATGTAGCATCTGTAACAATCCGAATGGACCGTCCTAACTTCTTAATACTGACGAAGGGATGACCAACCCTGAAAGCTGTGGTGGCTGCCCCTATTCAGAAGGTGTGCGTGGAGTAGCGTTTGCCCATGTTCTTGGACAGTTCCAAACAAGAATTCATGGCATTCCCAAACTAGTATCTGGTGAGGGGGGAATAATCTGCTTGCACTCGTAGGGCGCACAGCCAAATAAGCTGTGACCAGTGCTACAGAGCAGTAGGTTCTGATGCACAGGGGGTGCAGCACTATTGACTTCCTGAGCCCCTTCTGGTCAGTTTTGGATTTATTCAGCCTTATTTTTGAGGCACCCCCTTTCACGCTAAGGTTCAGTATGTGTAGTGTGTCCTTGGTTTTGTCTTTCTTTGAGCTGGCTATATTATGTTATGTTACTAGATTTATAAAGGGCGTAGCTGCCCCAGCAATGGGGCGTCCCAGCACTAAACCCAGAAATAACATTGCAGGGTGGAGCAAACGAGTGGCAACGACTAGACTGGGAAGAGCCAGGTTTTCATGACCCTTCTGAAAGCTGCATGATTCTGGATACTCCTGATGGACACAGGTAACCCAAATGATGAAGCATGACATCCCTTGGGGTGTGTGAGGGCATTTCGAAGAAAGACCTGTTCTTCCCCTTCCCCCCCTCTTAGTCAGTAATTCCCAGGAACTGCTCATTTCCTTATACAGCACAGGTAAGGAGTCCCAGAGGGCTGATACCAGTGCCCTAAAAGAACGTCCCTCTGCTGTTGCTCTTTGGACTTGAGGGGCGCATGCCAAATGCAAATCCGTGGAACCCAGCGTGCAGTGTGGTGTATAAGGCAAGAGAAGATCTGATTGAATATGGTGGATAAAGATTTTGTGGGCAATGCATAGGGTCTTGAAATTAATTCTCTTGTCCACCGGCAGGCAGTGTAATTTGGGGATGAGTTTCGATACTGAGTAAGATTTAGGGTGCGCAAAGAGAGTGCGTGCTGCCGCACTTTAGACCCTCTGCAAATGCTGTATTCCACATTTGTTTGCACCTAGAAACAAGGAATTGAAATAGTCTAATCTAGACGGGATCGTAGCTTGCATTATGATCTGGTGTGTTTGTGGGTCGAAAAACCCTAACAGAGGCTTGAGTCCGCGTATAAGCCCAAAACAAGCCTCTGCCACCGCTTTTGTTTGGGCTTCGAAGGACAAGGCACTGTCAACCCATACGCCCAGGTTTTTTACCGCCTCCCTGGCGAGGGCCTGGACCCCAGCAAGTCCAGCCACCACTTGTCTGTCTAAAACTCCTTACCATGGAAGGCCCCAAAGAATGCCAAGCTGAATGTTGCTGCAAACAGGGTGGCCTCATAGTTGCAGTATGTGGCCTTGTGAACACAATCTATTAACCCCTGAAGAATGTGGAACTTGATGGGTGACTTGTCATCTGGTACCTTCTCCTCCCCTCTGGCCCAGCCTTTAAGTGCTGCCCTTATGGTAAATGCCCTGATGGAGTCTTGATGTACTCCCAGTTTTCCATGGTGACAGACAGCTGCTAGGTGCCCCATGGCCTATGAATGGCTTTTTTTGATCCCTAGCCCACAAAACAAAGTGCTTACAAGGGTTGCTGCCCAGCTGCCCCAGGCCCCTGTCAGCCTACAGAAATCATAAATGCAGTTCCTGTATCACCTCCTTGTCCTGGGGTGAGCAATAGCTCACCTAATCTCATGAGGTGTGGTTCAATGGCAATAGGTGCCAAAGCTGCAGAGAGAATGTGGTAATCTCTGCTCTTATGCGGCCAAGCCTCCAGGAAAAGGAGTGACTAAAAGAAGAGTGAACACCAGCCGCCAAGCTTTTTACCCCCTTAATGTGTCACACACGGAATTCTACATCGTTGTGTAGGCAAGCCCTCACAAGTTTTCTCATCAGACTAAATACCAGTAGGCAGCTGGAGGATTGAGAATTTATGGCCTGCACCACTGCCATTTTGTCCGACCAGTATAAAACCCTTTTAGCAGACAATGTTTCTGGGCACAAATGAAAAGCAGCAACAACGGGAAACAATTCCAGCACAGTGATATTTGTAGTGATCTTCCTCTTTCATCAAGTATTGGGCCATTTCTGTGCGCACCACTCACTCCCTAGTATAGCTCCAAAACCTTCCCTTCCAGAAGCATCAGTGAAAAGACACAATTCAGGGCTGCCTGTCCATGGCGATCTCCATATTAATATCTCATTTAAATCAGTCAAGAATTCAAACAACATCCTCAGGTCCTCCTTCATTCCCTTGCTCAACCTGACTAGGTGGTGTTTGAGTGTCACCATTACTCTTGCCCTGGCTAATCTCCTTCCAGACTGAATGACCTGTGCAGCAAAGTTGAGGTTGCCTAATAAGCTCTGGAAGGTTGCCTGGGTTGCCTTGTCTTTTGCCAGTACTCCTTGGATGTCCTAAAAAACAAGGCACTCACCTTCTCCACAGGGAGTCTTATCACGCTGTGCATTGTGCCCAGTTCTATGCCCAGAAATGACAGGACCTGCGTGGGGCCTTCAGTTTTCCCTGCCACTAAAGGGATCCCTAGCTGATTCGTTATGGCCTGAAATGTTTTCAATGAGGATACACAATCCTGTGTCCCCACCTCTCAAATGAAGACAAAGTCATCCAGGTAGTGAGTGACCTTGCCCGCACTGTGTGCCCGCAGGAGTGCTCTTTGCAGGAATGAGCTGAAAGCTTCAAAGTAGGCGCATGACACTGAGCAGCCCATGGGCATGCACTTGCCGTAGTAAAACTTGCCTGCCCACTTGAAACCTAAAAGATGGTTGCTGCCCCAATGCACTGGCAACAGACAGAAGGCAGCTTTTATGTCCGACTTTGCCAGCCATGCACCTTTACCTGCTCTCCTTGCCATTCTCATCTTATCGTCAAAAGAGTTGTAAGTGACAGAGCGAAGCCTGCTGTCTGGCCACCTTTACTACCACAACAGTGAGGATCCCTGCATGGGGATGGATCCTCTGCAATGCTCATTTCCTTTGCGAGGCATCACGTCACGACCACATACACACCAGCTGATAGGGAGAGGGAGAGCACTTCCTTCGCTACCAGCTCTAGCCCTTCCTCTGCTTCACACATAAGCGCTAGTGCCACGCTTCCATGCGTTGAGGTGCCCATTAAAGTAATCCTCACGTGCTAACTCAAGGCAGAAAACAGCGCTCACCCCTCAGCTTGGGTTGAAAGTAAAGTACTCCCATGCACGTTAAAATCGAAAGGTTGAAGAACAGTCCAATCATTCCCCTGGTCCAGACACGAGCAGCAACTGCAGGCCATCCTACCCCACACACATCAGGGGCAGCGCTCCTCACACAGTTCTCCAGCTCTCTCCCAGGCAGGTTTCTTTGAGATCTAACAAGGATCTTTCTTGAAGTCTTTTATCTCCGTGAGACTTCCAACAGTAGGCAAGTACACACAAGCCCTTCGAGATTTCTTCTCAAGCAGGATACCACAGCAGGGAAAAAGAGTCAGTCCATTTCCTTCACCACAGACAGAAGCAGCAACTGCAAGCCAACCCACCCTCACACTGAAAAGGCAGCGCTCCTCACACAGTCCTTCCACTCTTCTTCTTGGGAGGGTCCTCTTGTTTCTTGAAGTAATCTCAAGTCTTGGGGTTTTAGGTCTAATACTTTACTCCATTTTGTCAGTGTTCTCTTTGTGGCAAGGGTTTCTAAGCCCAGTCTAAACTAGTCCTGTCTTCCCTGGTCCAGCATGACCACAGAGGGTGGAGACAGCATTGTGCAAAGGAGACACAGCCTATTCAGGTACAAGCAAAGCTCCTCCCACCACTCTAAATACAGACCAAGTCTATTCAGCCCAGCGATGAGCCACCCAGGCAAGGCAAGACACACCTCAACCCCCCTTGTGACTGTCTAGAGTGAATGCACGTCCCCAGCTCCTGTCCCTCCAACACCATACGCCGAATACACAAACAGTCAGAGGCACACAGAATGGTAAAGTAAGAAAATGCCGACTTCCTAAAAATTGCATTTTCAAACACATAATATAAAAACCACCTTTAACAAAAAATGAGTCAATAAATTCTGAGTTCATAGAGCCTAAACTCAATTTCTCAATCTTTTCCCTATGGAAAGTTATACTTGTAAGATGTTACAAAGCAACTACCATGTTAGCCTATGAGACAGATAGCCTTTCAATAGAGAAAAACAAAACCCACAGTATTTTACTATCAGGACATGTCACACACGCCCGTACATGTCCTACCTCACACATACACTGCACCCTACCCATGGAGGTACCTTGGGCCTACCTGAGGGGTGCCGTACATGTAAGGAAAGGGATGGTTTGGGCCTGGCTTGTGGGTGCACTAGCCAGGGCAACATGGCAGTTTACAACCGAACACACAGACACTGCTGTGGCAGGCCTGAGATACATTTTCAGGGCTACTCATGTGGGTGGCACAACCAGTGCTGGAAGCCACTAGTATCATTTGATTTACAGGTCCTGGCACACCCATTGCACTTTATGGGGTCTTATCTTGCTATACCTGATGGGTACAAATTCATCCATTTAGACAGGCTAGGAAAACAGGGTGGAGGGATCGCAATCGCGTTTAAAAATCACCTAAATGTCCAATGGACTAATACCCATAGCACGGAGGGCCTGGAATTAGGCTTTTTTTAAATCTCTTTGTCTCCCTCGGATTGCTGGAAGGGGGCCTTGATCTATCGCCCACCAGGACCCAGGACCCACTTCTCAAATTAACTAGTAGAACTGATTGCTATGCAGGCCCTAGCATCCAGCAACTTCATGCTGCTTGGAGATTTTAATTTCTACGGCGATGACCTCCTGAACCCTGAGATGAATCATCTACTAAGCAGCCTAAATCAAATTGGCCTCACCTTATTGACAACAGCCCCTACTCATAAGGCATGCCATGCTCTAGACCTGAGCTTCACCAACATCAAGCATCTTTTTAGCCTCCCGCCCTCCCCTTAATATGGTCTGACCACTTCTTGGTCCCGTTCTCCACGCGAAAGCAGCAGTCTATGACACAGCCGCTACCCAGGATTCATTCTAAACAACGCCGGAGACTCTGGAACAACTTATCCCCAGAGGCATTTGAGGCCGTGTGTCAAGCATTTTCGCATACAGACACCTCGTCAGACCCAACCGTACTGAAACTGCTGAACAATTTCAACGCCAGACTAACTTGGGCTTTTGACACAGTGATTCCGGAAAAAAACGTGTCCCCCTTTGAACAACGTCCATCAGCCCCCTGGTATACAGCCGAACTTGGCATGGAAAAAACTAGATGCAAGGTCCTGGAGAGACGCTGGAGATCCAGCAAAGCACTCAGGGATAGACATACCTTCAAATCGGCTCTATCAAAATATCATAAAAATATAAAAAAAGAAAGGAAACTGTTTATTCTAAATCAAATCGACCTGGCCAAAAATTCTTCAAAGACACTTTTTAATATAGTTAGAGACTTTGTCTCACCACAAGCCTGCAATCTTCCTCAGGTGGAATCACAGGACCTCTGCGACTCACTTGCGACTCACTTCCAGGAAAAAATTACTTTGATCTATGATAACTTCCCTCCCCCTCTAGCCCAGATCAAATCCCCCTGCAGGAGCCCTACAGATTTCAATCAACAGTGTGAAAGGGGTGGGGATAGTGCCTGCCAATGCGGATAGCTGTGTGCCCCGTGAACTGGAGCTAGCGCCTGGATCAATTCTGGATGAGCCCTGTTGTGTCAGTTGTGGCATGGTAAGTGGCTGCGGGCAGTGGCCATGGTAGCCGGGCTAGGCAGTATGATTGGACTGGATAACCGCTTGTTGCCGACCTCATTTTCCAAACCCCTTCAATCTGTGGCCCACCCTCCCCATTAATAGGTGGGCCACAGATTCCAGGGTTGCTGACACCGCATTGTTAGAGTCTTGAGCTGGTGTCACCATTTCAGATGCTGTGCTACGTTGTTTTGCAGGGAGCATGGCTGCGCGCTCGTGTGCCTTGTTTTTGATGCTGTTAGCAGGTGTCTTGCAGGCCGTCTTCACCCTTGATGGCCCTTGGTCCGCTTGTGCAGGCTGCTTCCCACTCAGTCTATCCTGCTCGGCTCCGGACTCATCAGGCTCCTGAGCTTTCATGATACCTATTGCCCACTCCAGACCCTTTCCTCGTGCAACATCCATGAACGCTGCCCTAGTTGCATCCTGTGATGTGCGGGGCTGGGACTCCTCCACCATTGTCATCAGAGAGAAAATGGGGGGAGGCGTGACCTGGCAGTCCATGACCTGGTCCTGTAATGCTGTCCTCAGAACTGCATGACTCCCAGAAGGAGATAAACATGAACTAATATCTCCCCCCCATACCTGTGAGCAGCATTCCTCTGTCAATGGCAGGGCTGCATTTTTAACACTTTCTAATATTCACTGAAAAACCAAATGTCACTGCACAGCTAATACTGACTTGTAGTACTCTTATCATGCTGCAAGTTATATAGTAAAGTTGGATTAAGATTACATTTCATTGTGCTAAGTTTATACACCTATCTGCAAACAAGCCATACAAACATTGCAAAATAACTTTAAAATCACTCAGATTTTCGATGCAACCTGTAAAAGTCACACAGTGAGACAATATTAATCATCTAACACATACTACTTGGTGTTAAAATCATTCTCACTGATACCAGTTGAAATTTTGAAAACCAGTTTACCCAGCATTCCTTCAATTCAGAATCTAAAGAGTTTTAAGTCACTGCAGGGGTTGGATATTTCATTGTAAAAGGAAACTCCACTCCAATAATATACTGTGTAAGTACCCTTCCTCAATAGTAAGAATCAATCTGAAAGAGACTATCAGTTATGGATTCCTTACCTTAGAATTACCCCCGGGCGTCAGACTGGATCTGGAGATTTTTTTCCAGCAGTACCCCTGCACGTCGGTAGGTGGCGTCAGTCCACTCCGTATTCATCGTTGGCGTCGTGATCGCTGAAATGATGCCGCGGTATCTACTTAGACGCCGCCCTTGCGCACTGATGTCAGTTCTTTCTTTTTCCGCGCCAGCCAGCGCAGATCCGGCGAGAGTGGTACCCTTAGTCTTTTTTGACCAGAGTCTTTCGACTTTTGTCGACTTCTTTTTTCGAGTCGTGCAATCCTGGTGCAAGGATGTCACATCAACGGACCGGCTTCAAACCTTGGGACTCCTGTCACTAGTTGATGTCGGTCACGGACTCACATCCCGTGTGCCTCTGGTGTTTGGAGCGCGACCATGACCCTAAGTCCTGCTCCGACTGCCGGGCCATGAAACGGAAGTCTTCGCGGGAGCGGTCCTGAAAGCTCCTCGAGTCCCAGCAGTCAGCTCCGTGCCGCTCGAGTTCCTGGTCGAGACGGAGGTCACAGGATCGGTCGCGGAGTCACCACCATCACTCATCTTCGAAACCTTCGTCTTCGGGTAAGTCGAAGCATAAGAAGAAGGCGAAGAAGCACCGTCGTTCTATGCCTTCTCCCCGTCCTTCGGCCGACGCGACGCAGGTTGCAGGAAGTTAGTCATCCGGCTCCGCCCGCAGAGCCTGTTTGGTCGGCCCGAACTTCCCTCCCTCCCCGAGAGCCGAGGTAACCCCTGCCCAACTTCGTAGCTTTTACAAAGCCTTCCACTCCATCTTTGGGCAGCCCGACTTCGCCGGCATGCCTTCGTGCCTCGCGGACTGGGTTGGGGGTTCTAGGCCTTCAATGCTGGTGGCTTCGGCTCCGGCACCGCAGAAACCCCAGGAATTCAGGCCTGGATCCGGATCGATGCCGGTCGACCTTACGACACCTACTCCGGCGCCGAATCCATTGGTGACACCTCCGCTCCCTCCGACGCCGGTTGTGTCCCCACTTCACGTCGATCCCGGCCTCCACCTCGATACGGACACGGAGCCAGACCTGCGTCGACCGACGCCGGTACTGGCGCCGGCCGGTACTTTTGTGCCTTTGTTCTATCCTGGCATTCCTTATCACCCTGAATGGCAGCCAGCGGAGGGTGAGGAGGACTGGGAGGGGTCTCCAGCATACCAGCTGGAAGAGCCAGACTGGAGAGAGGAACTGGGTGAGGCCAGGGGTCTGGCTACATTCCCAGTTCTTGGCATGCCTTCTCCCCCTACCGTAGCTACAGAGGAGGGAGCCTCCTACGTTGTGGTGTTGCATAGGGTGGCTGAGGCCTTGGGCCTTGAGCTACCTACGGTGGCAGTCAGGACTAACCTCCTAAGGTGCTTCAACCAGCAGCAGCCTCTTTAGAGCCCCTGCTGCCGTTCAATGAGGCCCTCACAGACATCCTTCTGGGCACCTGGTCCAAGCCCAGCACTGGGGTACCTGTGGATAGGATGATTGCCCGACGCCGACGCTGGCCCCGGTTTACCCCACTTTCCTCTCCTAACACCCTACCCCTGAGAGCTTGGTAGTCCAAGCCTCAACATCCAAAGGCGCGTTCCCTTCTGCTCCCCCAGTTAGGGAATCCAAGAAGCTGTATCATTTTGGGAAGAAGATGTTTTCTTCCGCCAGCTTAGGACTGCGGTCAATGAACACTGCATGTCTCTAGGGCCATTACATCCACTCTGTATGGGACATGGTCGCGCAGGTGCTGCCACAGTGCCCGGAGGAGGCCTGGGCCGTGCTCTCTTATGCAGTTGATGAGGGTAGAGATGCAGCGAACGTCGCCATTCGATGTGGGCTGGACACCCCCGACTCACTAGGCAGGATGATTTCAATGTCGGTAGCCCTGCGACGCTACGCCTGGCTGAGGTCCACTGGCTTTTTGGGTGATGTCCAATCGACTCTTTTGGACATGCCCTTTGATGGCCGTCGCTTGTATGGCAGCAAAGCGGACAACACGCTTGAGCTCTTTAAGGATTCTAGGGCTACGGCCAGATCCTTGGGCCTTGCTACCACCTCTCACCCCGCGCAGTCCGCTTTTCGCCCCTTTCGTGGCTACGGAAGGGGTGCCCCACCCCGTTCCGCCCAGAGCCACAGGCCGGCGCAAGCTCTCCAGCCTCTGCGCGGCCAGGGACGTGGGACCCAGCGTCGTGGGTCTGGGGGCCAGCAGGTGGGCCAGTCCACCAGCGTCCCCTGTGCAGCAGCCTCCAAACCTTCCAAGTCCGACTTTTCAGGGTCACCAGTTACCAGGGTGTGGCAGGATTTGCCATCACCTCCCCCACTAACACAACATCACGCCAGGCAGGCTGGTTTTGCAGATAGTCCAATGGGGCTACTCCCTCCCCTTCGAGACTACCCCTCCCTCCATGCCACCTGCTTTCCATCGCATGTTGAAGGATTTCTTGGCCCTTCTCTGTCAGGAAGTTACGGCTCTCCCGGCCAAGGGAGCCAACGAGCGAGTCCCGGTGCCAGAAGTAGGTTGTGGTTGTTATTGCCACTACTTCCTGGTACCCAAGAAGGACTAAGGCCTGTGTCCTATCTTGGATCTCAGGGACGTCAACCGCTGCCTCCGGAAGGAGAAGTTCAAAATGTGACATTGGCTCAGGTCCTTTCTGCCCTCGACTCTGGAGACTGGATGGTAGCGTTGGACTTGCAGGATGCCTATTTTCACATCCCAGTCCTGCCTGCCCAATGACTTTACCTACGGTTCATGGTAGGCCACGAGCATTTCCAGTTCACCGTGCTCCCCTGTGGCCTTACCAGCCCCCTTTGGGTGTTCACAAAAGTGATGGCAGTGGTCGCAGCTCATCTGCGCAGATCAGGGGTTCCAGTCTTCCCCCATCTCGCCGACTGGCTGTTGAAGGCGAGTTCGCTCCAGGCTGTCGTCTCCCACCTCAAGTGTCCAGCGGACCTTCTCCATTCTCTGGGGTTCACTATCAATGTGCCGAAGTCACACCTTATTCCCTCTAAGAAACTCCTTTTCATCGGGGCGGTTCTGGACACCGCGCAGTTCTGGGTTTATCCTCCCGAACAGCGAGTCCGGGATATTCGGGCTATGATTCCGATCTTTCAGCCTCTATCCCGGGTTTCTGTCAGAATGACCCTGAGGCTGCTGGGCCTCATGGCCTCTTGCATCCTGCTGTTGGATCATGCCAGGTGGCATATTCGAGCTCTGTAGTGGGACCTGAAGTTCCTGTGGGCACAGCATCAGGGGAATCTCTCTGATTGCATCCAGATCTCGGAGGGCACTGCACACCAATTGTAGTGGTGGCTAACGAACCAGGAGTGGGTCAACGGCAGATCCCTCTCCCTTCCCCAACCAGAGTTCACAGTGGTGACAGATGCATCACTTCTGGGGTGGGGCGGCCACATGGGGGAGGCGGAGATCAGAGGCCTCTGGTCTCCGGCTGAGTCCGGGCTCCACATCAAACTTCTGGAGCTCCGGGCGATTCGTCTTGCACTGAAGGCATTCATTCCCTCTGTCAAAGGAAGAGTACTGCAGGTGTTCACGGACAACACCACCGCCATGTGGTATTGCAACAAACAGGGCAGGGTGGGGTCTTGGACCCTCTGTCAGGGGGGTCTTCATCTCTGGAAGTGGCTGGAACATCAGGGCATGTCCCAGGTGGTTCAACACCTGGCGGGTTCCTTGAACGCCAGGCCAGACGAACTCAGCCGCCGGTGCATGATGGATCCCGAATGGCGTCTTCACTCGGAGGTGGTGCAAGGTCTCTTTCGGCAGTGGGGAGAGCCTTAGTTAGATCTATTCGTCACCGAAGAGAACAAGCAATGTCAGCAGTTCTTCACGTTGGAATTTCCAAGGCGGCACTCGCTAGGTGCCGCTTTTCGTCCCAAGTGGAGTTGCGGTCTTCTATACGCCTTTGCACCTCCACAACTTCTACCCAGAGTGCTGAAGAAGATCAAGCGCGACTGGGCCCAAGTCATTCTTGTGTCTCTGGACTGGGCACGAAGAGTCTGGTATTCCGAGCTCTTGAACATAGCTATCGATCCTCAGATCAGACTGCCTCTTCGGGAGGATGTTTTGTCGCCACAGCAAGGGACGGTCCTTCACCCGAACCTGTCCGGCCTCCAACTCCTTGTGTGGAGATTGAGCGGCAACAGTTGACAGCTTTCGACCTTCCTCCCGAAGTCTGTAATGTTATATTGGCAGCCAGGCGTCCCTCCACCACAACGGTATACGCCTGTAGATGGCACACATTTGTGGCATGGTGCATAGCAAAGGCTGTGGATCCCCTTTCTGCCCCTCTTTCAGAGGTTCTCCTCTTCGGTCTTTCTTTGACCCAGCAGGGCTCTGCTCTGTGCACTCTTAAAGGCTTTCTTTCAGCCATTTTTGGCCTTTCTTCGCCTTCCTGATCAGCCTTCTCTTTTCAAGTCCCCTATTATAAATCGTTTCCTTAAGGGTATTACTCACCTGTTTCCTCCTATTCCTTTCATAATGCCCCAGTGGGACTTGAACCTTGTTCTAACTTACCTTATGTGCGCTCTTTTCGAGCCGCTACATAACTGCCCTCTCAGGCTATTGACCCTCAAAACTGCCTTTTTGGTTGCCATGAGCTCTGCTCGCAGGGTAAGTGAGCATCAGCTCTTTCTACTAAACCTCCTTTCCTGGCTGTTCATCCGGACAGGGTCGTCCTTCGCACTCACCCTTCTTTTCTTCCCAAAGTGGTTACCTCTTTTCACAAAGAACAGACCATCACTTTGCCCACCTTCTTCCCACCCCGCATCCTTCTAAAGAGAAGGAGAGGCTCCACAGTGTGGTTCCGAAACATGTGCTTTCATTTTATCTGGATCGCACAAGTCCTACTGCCTTGGGACATGGAGTTCCCCTTCATGACATCTGCCAGGCAGCCACGTGGGCTTCATTGCACACTTTCACAAAACACTACTGCCTGGACAACCTAGTCCCGAGGGACGGCCTCTTTGGCCGCTCCGTTCTTCAGGACTTCTTGGTGTGAACTCGGTTTGCAGACTCGCCTCCGGGGTTGGTATTGCTGGGGTATTCATTCTAAGGTAAGGAATCTATAACTAATAGTCTCTTTCAGATGAACAAGTTACTTACCTTCAGTAACGATATATCTGTAAGAGACATATATTAGTTATGGATTCCTTACCGCCCCGCCCATTCTCCCCGTTCTGCGAACTGACTTCTAGAGTAAGGGACTCCCTTTCAGGGCCCTAGCTTTATGCACCAGTGGTCAGTGTCTTGCATGGCTCTGCGCTTCTGGTGTGGAATGTCGCGTAAAGAACTGACGTCAGCGCGCAGGGGCGGCGTCTAAGTAGATACCACAACGTCATTCTGGCGATCATGCCGCTAAGGACGAACAAGGAGTTGACCGGCGCACCGTACCGACGCGTAGGGGTACTGCTGAAGAAAAATTCTCTGGATCCAGTCTGACGCCTGGGGGTAATTATAAGGTAAGGAATCCATAACTAATATATGTCAGATATATCGTTACCGAAGGTAAGTAACTTGTTAAACAGAGCCACCTATGATGAACTGACAGTTTCACAACAAATCCCCAAATCAGCCTCAGCCCTTCTACCCCCAAACAAAGAAAACTCAGCAGACATGCCCTCATCTGACCCCCAAAGCTGCATTGAATTCCAACTGCCTCCTTCAATGTTCCAATTCAACTGCTCCCCAAAGTTCCCCAAACCAGCAATTCCCAACATTAACAGGGCAGTACTGATCCGCACCAAACGAGGCAGCTCCTCACAAACAAATACACAAATCTACACCTTCCACACAAACACTATTCCTCACTGTCCCAGCTGCCAACCATGGACAAAAAGCAAAGCAATCTAGGGAAGCTCCGAAAAAACAACGACACAGCACCATCGATCAAACTGTCAACAGTTGTTACAAACTGTCCAGTGCCCTCTAACCGCGTGGCTGAGCGTGTGGGAAAAAATGCCCTTCCCCCAGGACTTTAACTTTCTACCTGCAATTCATGCTCTTCTCAAAGAATGAGTGCCCAGTTCACTGAGCCACATCACCAGCACAACCCGAAAACACACCATGCCAGCGGAGACTGGTCAAAACCCCAGGAGGACAAAGACCAGGCAGTGCTAATCAACTGCTATAATATGCCCTCCACACCAGGCACGTCTCCCGCATGAGGCCGCCTCACCTTGAGTAGATGGGGCGGTCCGCACACCGCTTCCCACGAGAACTCCAAACATCAGTTTGATTGATTGATTGATTGATTGATCAGGAACATCCTGGGAAACAAAGTGCATGGACGAGCCACAGCACAATGTCCCCCACCCTCGCAAAATCTTGTCAGACCAACATGCCCTGTGCTGCCAGGAGGCAGGCGTAGAATTGCCCATTCTGGGCAAGACAACCCACCCCACAGGGCCTCAAACTTACCTAAAAAAACCTGATGCTGCCTCCGGCACTTGAAACGCAACAAAACCTATCTGGCACTCCCAAAGCGACATGACCCGACAGCTGGTCTGACAGCGGAACAAAGAGGGGTAGCACTTGGACGGGGGGCAGTATAAATGCCTTTGTCCCTGCGCTGGAAGTGACGCAGAGAGTGCACCGGATGCATAAACAGCCCCCTAGGGGTCCAAGCGAGTGGACCACGAAGAGAGTATGCTTGAATGAGGTGCTATAGGGCTGCCCTTATAGGAAGGCGCCCTGCCTGCGCTGTGGACCGAGCATTACAGGGAGTTTGCCTACACAGGGTGTGAGGGTTTGCACACCGAGAAGACATCACATATGTCAGTAACTTGAAGCAATACTTTTCTTGATGCTGAGGCTTCTGTGAGTCAACCACTCCATGAGGTAAGCACCTACGGTTGAGCATGCCTTCACAGTTCAGGCCAAACAGGAGTATTTATTTTAATCTTGTCTGGAACCGGAGTATTTCAAAATAAATGCTTGACTTAACAATTGGTTATTGATGCATAGCTCAGAAAAATTGCAAGACAGAGAAGAATTCCATAACTACTTACACCTTTCAACGTGATGTTTACTAATAGAAAGAGTAGGAAAAGATGATGTCAATCCATGAGGGGGCAGACGCAGTGTTTGTTGTGAGCTATATAGGTTACATGTTTGTTGTTTAATCTTTCCGAGGGAGTATCTTAGTTATGGTTAGGAGGACTAGGGTAGTATCATAAACCTAATGGATTTTCCTTTTGTAAAACGACGAAGTATTGCTCATGGACAAGCTTATCAGGCCAACAAATCTCTGATTGAAGGGGAGACAAGTCAGGCAGATTATCCATGTTCTAGAGTGTGAAGAGAAGCACTCTAGCTTTCCACTCGACCCTTTTAAGTTCATAAACACCTTCGGAGTTTATGAGGGGAGAATGCTCTGAAACTAAATGAGGCATTGTAGAATGTCTAACTGAGAATCTGCGTCAGTGATTATTGCGTCAGTTTTAGCATGAGCCACCACTCTCAATCAACAAAATGTCATAATGTATGACAGAGGATATTTTGTTCCTTATAATACAAAGTCACCACCCCCTTTCCCACAAATCACTTAAATCCTTGGTGCGGTGTCCTTCATATGAAAGAGATGGTATTGTTGCAGATATGAAGAACACATGAAGAATCTGTAGGTTGAAATTAAACACTTCAAACAGCAGATAACAATTTGGTGCAAGAAGATATTAGAATCATTCTAAAGTAAAGCAAATAAAAAAGTTGTAGCTTAGAAAAACATATTTATTTAAACTGCAGCTGTAATTATACTCTGAACCAGTCTTTCACCTTGCCTGCTGGAAACAGGCATTATTTCATCACAACTCAACTTCAATAAGGACATTTGAAAGAAACATGTTTTATGTTGGGGTTGCAAACTCCAGTGTATTATATAGGGGAAAGAGTACCACTTGGTTTATAGTAAAAGGGTATTGTTGCAAGTCAATGAGGAGATCCGTAACCATATAGATGAAAGATTTTAAAGGCTGAGCTCTTTTATAAAGTCTTGGAACTCATGACTTGCAACATTCTTTTAATAAACAGAGGGCATTTTTTTTTTAATACATTGTCACACCATTACTCTTCCCACAAACAGTTTAAATCATTAATGTCTTGCTCTTTCAGATGAAAGAAATAGCATGGTTACAAACGTGAAGAATAAAAGAAGAAACTGTAGTACAAAATTGAACACATCAAAATTCATTTAGTAATTTGTTGCAAAAATATATTAAGTCAATTTAATGTAAGTCAAATAAAAAAATGCTGCAGCTCAGAATATGTAGGAACATGCAGAGAGATTCCGTTTATCCTACAATGATTTTTAGCATGCAAAAATAAATATCTTGCCATAACTATCTCTTTGTGTTTTGATCACTGCTCCTTTTAGAAATACAATTAAGAAGAAGGAAAGGCCAGTTCTTTTTTTCCTTGTTTAATTTGCTGTTGCAGTCACCTTTGTTTTTTCCTCTCACAGCAGGCATTATAAAGACACAGCTCAACTGTAATAACTTATTACAGTTGAGAAACAGCTATGTCACTTCATTATTACAGGTGATTAGATATGTCACATCTCAGCTGTAATAGGGAAATTACATAGATGCTTTTATACAGGGTTTGCAGGCCCGCTTTTATTACAGTATGCTTCAAACTTCTTCTTTTATGTTACGAAGACCATTAATTTGTCTACATAGCAAAATGATATTTAGGCTGAACATTATTGCACTTAGTGGCTGAGCGCACCACCTCCATATAAATTGGCTGCAGGAAAAGAGCCCACAGAGGCCCTTACAGTTTGTCAATTCAACACTACCTATTCAGATGAAAGGGTAATGAACAGTGATGTGTGAAGTGGATTTCAAACGCATCCCAAATATTCTATGCAAACCTTCTTATCTCAGATATTAGCTTTGCCTGCACCATGTGTGTGTGTGACATACTAAATCTTTGTGTGTTTAATTTTCTTTATTAATGGTTTGTTTAGAGTGTGTGTTTTCTAATTGGACCACTGTTTCTGTGGAGTTCAGTACCAAGATGAATGATAGAACAGTGGGCTCTTAATTGTTATTCCCCATCTGAGATAACGCTTCTGCTTTTCTATGGCAATTTCCTCTCCAAAGTCGTCAGTGAAAAAACATCGGGGGGAAAAGTTCTTCCAGCGTGTATGACAATGGTTTGTGCAATGCATGGACTTTAGGAGATCTACATTTTTATGGTCCATCCAAACCACCAGTTTTTTATCATTTTCCAAGTAGTGTCCCCAGGCATCTATAATGTCCGTAATAAATTGTATAATGCTGTTCAGTTTCTGTGATGTTTTGGGAGTGATAAGCAATGGGTTGCAGAGCGTCAGCATTTTTTTTTTTGGTGATAACATTTGGTGATAACATGGCGGTACTTGTTGTGGCTGATGCACCAGTTTCCACTGAAATTGCTAGGTTGATATTCAGGTGTCAAAGAATAGAGGCTGTTGTGAATGCCTCCCTCAGCTTTTTTTAAATTGTCTTCTTGCTAAGGGCCCCAAATGAAAAAAAGTATTTCTTTGTTAAATGCACTATGAGAGTAATGATCAAGGAAAAGGCTTGATGAACTGTCGATGGAAAAAAGAGAAACCCAGACACTTTTATACTCCTTTGACAGTTGTTGGTGCAGGCCAGTTCAAAGCAGAGTTTACCTTTCCTTTAGCCATGGTGATTCTATTTGTTATGTTAGTGAATCACAAAAAGGAGCTGAAGATTCTAATTAAATTTCTCTATTTTGGCCAACAGTTGATGTAGTATTCGAAGAAGTACTTCAATTACATGTTTTCATTGTTCATCAAGGGTGTTGGAAAACATCATAATATCATAAAAGTATGCATTCCTACAGGTGTCCAAAATATCCCTACATATTTTATTTATTAGGTGCTGGAAAGCTGCAGGGGTACTGCGAAGGCCAAATGGTATTACTAAGTATTTAAAGTGTTCATACTTAGTATTAAACGTTTTCCCATTCATCTTCTTTAATCCACAGAAAATGATATGCCCTTCTTAAATCCAATCTTGTATAAAGACGCTGAGCGCAGTTTATCAGGAAGCACCGAGATGAGTGGTAAAGGATATCCATTCTTGATTGTAAGAACGTTCAGCTCATGATAATCAATACATTGGCCTAGTTATCCACTCAGTTTTGGCACAAACAATATTGTAGCTCCAGCTGAAGATGGATAAAATTTCTTTGCAAGGTTTTCTTGTATGTGTATCCTCGAGCCTAGTTTCTTCCTTGATAGAGAGAATATAGATCCAGTCATACAGGATGTTGGAAAAGGGCATAAGCTTCATGGCAGTCATATTTCCTGTGTGGTTGTAATTCTTCAACTGATTTTTCATCAACAACATCTAAGAAGTCATGATATTTTGGGGATAACACATTTCTCCAGGTCAATAGGAGATTGTTCCAAAGATGCTAACATCTGTGTTACTTCAGTAGGACTTGTAGAGAGACAATTGCCTTTTACAAAAGGTGGAGTCAAATGATATGACGTTCTTGTCGCAATTGATATCAGGAAATGGGTGCATAACCACCTGTTACCCATGATGATTGAAAAGCTGGTGCCTCTTTAATATTGAAAGATAATGATTCTAAATGTCTGCACAAGGTGACCATGGTTAGCTTACTAGTGACATATCTAATATGAGAGGCGACTCATCCACAGCCCGGATAGTCTCAACGTATACTTTAAGTAGTAAGGGAATGTCATGTAAGGCGTGATTCTTTTAGCCACAGAAACACTAAATGCTCAAGAATCCAAAAGAGCTACTATGGAGAGGGTCTGGCTTGGAAGTGACTACAAAACATGGATACAAAAGTGAGAAGAGGAAATAGTAGCACTAATGGATATGTCTTGGTTCAATCATTACCTGCTATTCAAGCCTGAGCAGGGGCATTTTCTGACAGGACGACACAGTGTTTATCAAATGCCTGGGTTTTCCACACCATAAACTTACACTTCATTTCTTTTGATGTTCTTTTTTTCCTGTGGTAGCAATTTCATCTTATGTTTCCCAATTCCATAATATCTTCTATAACAGGATTTGTGGGGAAAGTTACTGTTGTGGTTTTAGGCACAAAATATATCATCATTCACTTTTCCTCTGGTCACACCTATGGGTTTGTTGTTGGTCATTATGCAATAACAAATCTGTTAAGGCGGCAGCAGTTGTAGGTCTAGTAATCACTAATGAAAGAGTGCTTTTCAAGTCTTGTCGTTACCCCTGGTAGAATGCTGCATCCGTGGCACAATTGTCTCACTTTATTTAAACTTGCAGGTGTATAAAATGAGCAATGTAGGAGACAAACTCTTGTGAACCACGCTTCAGAGGAAGTATTCCCATGTGTGGAACTTGTGTTGGTTCTCACCACTAAAAGACTGCCTTGAATTGCGTCAAACACTGATCTTAACTAGATAAACAAGGGTCTTCCTTTAAAATTAAAGGTCAGATGCAAAGTTCAATGGTTGATATAAGAATTATAGATGGTATTGTGCCAAAAAATGTTGAGAATGGTTTGGGTCCACAGCATATTTTTCACGAGAAGCCAATGTTGATTCAAAAAAAGTAAAGGAGCAGGAGTTGGGCCCACAGGAGTACTAGAGTGGCTGGCTCTGCCCTGCTTTAGTATGTGCACTTGTCAAGATTCGTTGTTTAGTCAAACATTCTGTAGAACAGGGGTCTTCAAATTGGGAGGCGAGTCCCCCAGGGGCCTCAAGTGATCGGGGGGATTTCAGGGTCTGGTTAAAACAAGCATTTTGCTGCTCAAAGTGCTGTGTTTTCAGCAGAAGAAAATGAGCGTCAGTAAGCCGCTCTGTAATTTAACATCTTTTGTCATTTATATCCTGGATGGGCGAAGGTGTCAGAGGGGAAGGGACTGCAAATATTCTTCAAACCTCCCACCCCCATTTCTAAGAATCACACTGTGAATACTTTTACATGCTACTAAGGCTTGCCTGACAAAAATTGTATTTTTGGTCATCATGTATTTGGTTGCATTTTTAAAATGGTTACAGAACATAACTGCAATGTTTAAATAAGTTTAGACATATTTAAACATTTTCCTGTTTTATAGAATAGTTGTAAAAAAGTTTAAGGGGGGGCAGTGAGTTTATTTTCACGGGGGGCACATGAAAAAGTTTGAAGATCACTGCTTTAGAAATTCATGATATTCTGCTTAGCTCTTGATATTCTGCTTTGCTCTCCTTTGGATCTACTTTTCCTTAGGAAGTCATGGACTTCTGTAGTCTCCACTCTAGATCTAGTGCTCACTTACCATATTGGGTTTAATGCTTTTTATCCTCCCCGATCAGATAGAGAGTGACCTGCCCATCTAAAAGTAAGTCCGCTCAACTGCTTCCTGCAGGCAGAGATTCGTGGAATAAGATCTTAGTTTTAAATCATTCTTTTTTACTACCACTTGTCGATCTCAAGATCTATGCCCCCTCCAACCCTGATTCTTTGCTTCAAATGTACTAACAGTTGAGGCTTTATCTTCATCAGATACAGCCAAGCTATGTATACACAAGTCATTATTTAGATCCCATCTTTTCCCCAATTGCTCTTGTCTCCTGTCCTTTCAGCACAGACGGATCATTTCAGTATTCATTTCGTTAAAATTATTAACCCTAATTAGGCAGTCTTAAAAGGTCTACAGAGGCTGTCTTGATCAAACACGGTTGTATTGTATTGTATTGCAACATTAAAGCTTTTACTACCCCATGAAGGGCACTGAAGCACTTGCCCACATTGGTAGCACACTATACCATGTAGGGTCTGTGGTTGGAAGAATGTTGTCTTTATTTTGATCCTATGTGGGAAGTGTTTCCATGTCATGCATTATGACCACTGAGGTGTGATTATTGTGTTATGGGATGCAGCGTGTAGCAGTGTGGTGGATGATGAAGTGTGAGTGACTGACACACATTTTTCTGGTTTTCAGTATCCTTGTATCTTTGAACAGCTGTGCAGGTCCCCCTATGGTATTTCCAGTGCTTAATTTGTAAAAACCAATAAGGGCCAGAGCTCTCGTCAGGAGGCCACTGTAGTTAGCACCACAAAGTGCACCTGCCATGCTGCCAATGACAGTAACAACACATCACACTCCTTTTTTATGTATATTTAATTAATAATTGACTGTTTTTGTGGTTATCTCTAAATTAGCCAGACAGCGCTACCTAGTGGCAGACTGTCACATGTGCAGGTGTTGACAATTCCAAGTGCCGGTGCTGAGCCCTGGAAACCACTGGCTCAAATTAAGCACTGGGTATTTCTAATAATATAGTCTACTTAGCTGGTTATTGTACTGAGTTTTCCAATCTGAGATTGTGTGTGTAATTGTGGTCCTCAGCTGGCATGGTTGGAGTGAGAGAAATGGAGTGATCTGTTGGGATGAGTATTTTTATTATCATCCCATATGAGAGTGTCTTTGTGAGATGTAAGGGAGTGGTCAGATTGTATAGATATTTGGAAACTGCAGTAGTTGACATAGAGGAAAACCTCAGCATTATCCAGCAATGTGTGAAAGATCTCTTCAGTTATTCCATGCCTGTTCATTTGGTGATGTCACAGTGGTGGTGATGGACAACCATCATAGAAGTTATGTCTTTCGTGAATTTAAGAGGTATAAGTTATAATTTGCTGCTAACCACTGCATATTATGGTTTTAGTATTAAAGTGGGCCATGCATTGGGTATTATGAGACTTGCTGCTAAGGATGCATCTATGTGTTTTGACGTGTTCAGAAAAAGGATCGGATGAGCACATCTGGGACATGAGAAGCAATGAAATGCATATATCTCTCACGTGTGAAAGAAAGCAAGACAATAAATTAAGCATTAAAAACATGCTGGAGTACCTCGATTATTGTTGTCATAAAGTGAAAAAATGGTGAACTATTAAGTGGGACAATCCCAATCCAAAGCTGTGCACCGGGCCCAGGAGTGACACTTCGCTACTGTTATTTAGGCCATTTACAAGGCGTGATAACAGGGTAGATCGTGCAACTCGGGAGCACGCTAACTAGATCAAGTCAGAAAAAATGCAAAACAAAGATTTAATGGAAGAACGTGGTGTGAACTGCAAACACTTTTTTGATGTAAGGTATAAGGTGTTGGCATAGTCAAGCTTGGAGATTACGAATGTTAGGATGGCTTGCAGTTTATGTTGGTGATCAAGAAGATGCAACACAGTGTTTTCATTGTGTAGATGGAACTCTTTGTGATGCTGTTATCATGACCTATCGAAGATAGGTCTGAACCCATGGTTACTCCTAGGTCCAAGATCATATAATCTTTGCAATAGTGTGTGGTGGTGGACAGTGTCCAATCCAGCTGATAAATCCAGAAGCAACTAGGCAGCTACTCCATTTTTGTCCTTTAAGAGTTTTATATCATTCCAAAAGGATATGATGGCTGACTCTGTGCCTCAGCCTGGTCTGAAGCCGGACTGTCGGTCTAACAATAATAATCAATAATGTTCGGTGAAGTTAGAGAGTTGAGTAAACATTCCTCTCTCAAAATATTTTCCAAAGAATGGTCCATTTGATATGAGCCTTTAGTTTGTTGGATCAGATGGGTTCAGGTTTGTATTTTTAAGGAGAGGTCTAATGTAGGAGGTTTTCAGCTCAGGTGGAAATTAACATATTTCCAGGGACTTATTGAGTAGGCATCTGCCTGCCTCCTCTAAAGGTTGAGCGAAGAATATCTTTAAAGACTTCTGGCGGTGCTGGGTTTAAAGGTGATTCTGATGGTCTGACTACAATAATAATATTGAAGCACACATTTTGTGACAGGATATTGAAAGTATGCTTTGATGGCTTATTATTTTTGTCTCTTTCTATGGTGGTTAGGTCATGTGTCATTGTGACATTGTCTGCATTCTCCTTAAGGTAATTTTCAATCTTTCTATTTTTGTAGATCAATCCATTGGAGATTTTGTCAAAAAAGTCTTGTGATTTTGGTGTTTCTGTGTTTTGGCACTCTGGAATGCGGAATTCTGCTGGAATTGTATGCAGTTCTTTACCTCAGTTATTACAAGCCATCTGCAATAAATACATCTTTGCTGCCTCTGTACCCTCTCTCATGAAACATGTGCTGGTAATCCATCTCCTTAAAAAAACTTCTGCTGAGCCTTCCATCTTGAACAATTTGTGTCCCCCTCTCTTTTCCTTTTCTCAGTTAAAATATTGGAAGAGACTATTAATAGACAGATTACTTCTTTTTCAAATACAAAACAAAATGGAACCTGCCCAATCCATCTCCCAAGCCCCTCACAGCCAGGTCTGCTTTGATCTCAGTTATTGACGATATTCAGCTGTTAGTAGAGCAAGGTAGATATTCAGCAGTTGTCCTTTTGGTCTTGTCTGCTGCTTTTGACACAATCTCGCATGACAATCTATTTTAACTCCTGACAGAGGCCAGTATATGGGGCAGTGCACTGGCTTGGCTAAATATTATCTTTCCAACCACACACAAGATGTCTATCGTGCTCTTTTTCACTCAGAATTGTTGCCCCTTTCACATAGCGTCCTTCCGCGTTATCCCTGACTCCCAAACTTTTCAGTTCAGTTTATATGTTCATCTCCTGGCTGACCTCATACTCTTAGCTAAGCTTTGGTTAATTGACTGTGTGAATTATACACAGATTCTCCTCTCTGCAATGCCTATTTACAAGATTCAAATACTAGGTTTCAAAACTGAATGCTAAAGGTTGCTTAATGGATGTGCAGCATCTCTCTGAAACTCCACATTTAGACGACTGAAATCATAACAGTTTCAGATCATATGAACACTCGGTTCTTCCTTTCCTTCCAGTTTCTGGCCATCACAGAGGAGCTTCCCATAGGCTCCCTTTTCTTCGGTCAATAAATTTTGTCTTTCACCCTGATTCCAATCTTTCCTTAGCCTCTTAAGTAAATACATTCTCTTCTGTTTGTTTTCTCTTCCTCAACCTTATTCCTAAATTCTTACCTCTGCTTCCCTTCCAATTTCTAGTGCCTAGTGGTTCAGTCAACTATTCTCAGTCGTGTGGTCTAATGTAGTTCCCTTTTATTAGGCTCTCCTTACTATTTGTTGCAGCTCCTTCAGCGGATTGGCAATTCCACAGCCGATCTTGCACTTAACCTTTCTAATCACTTTTCCACCTTGTTTCGAGACCTCTTTATTGGGTGCCAAACAGACTACTTTTAAATCTGTGTACTGGATCTTTAGAGCTAATTATCCCTTTGGGCTTATTTATCTACACCGAACATTTCGTCACTACTCCCCCAGCCTTAATCTTAGATTTGAAGATGCACACGTATTAACAGTCCCTAGGTTTCGCTGCTCACGTGTGGGTAGCTGGGCCTTCTCTGTTTTGACAGGTAAACAATAACAATTTGCAGGCTATGCATCAGTTACTTTCTTTTAAACCTGGCTTTTGCTTCTTAGTTGTGTGTTAATTTCTCTGAATATTATAATCACACACTCTATAAAAGTAATATTACATAATATTGTGAGTGTGAGTATTCACAATCAGTCGCGCACATCCTTAATCTGTTCTGCCAAGGGGCAAAGACGCAGGCAGAGAAAGGCTCCCACTCAGTACAGGTTAGCAGCAAAGCACTGCTATAAGACAAACGGAAGAGAACAAAACAAGAAGTACACATACAGTGGAGGAACCTCAGTGAGGACGGCGTGTGGGGAAACAACAATGGTGCATAGTGGAGGAAGGCCAGGTGAGAATTTGAGCTAGAGCGAGGTAAACCTATCAACATGCAAAGTTGCCAGTCACAGACTGACTGCAACCCTTACCTCTTACACTTTCACAACAACCATTGCCACAGAACTGGAAGTGGAGGCATATGCTAGCCAGATTAGATAGAGAAGATGTTTATAGAACATCTATAGAACATTATGGTTTTCGTAGAATCCAATAGAATCCAATATGCCTGTTGTGAGACCTAGCCATTACAAAAATGGGGTAACCCAACGGTAGAGGACCTGGGTGTAATCTTAGTATCAAAAACAGTGGTCCCGGACCAATTATTAATACATCAGAGCAAAGCAGTTCTCACTCAGTTAATTGATTATCTTAGTCGCGAGCTTGCATAAAGAGATCTTCAAAATGGCTCACAATATTCAATATAACAATTCAAAAGGAGAAAGGGGCAACATCCAAGATGTAAATCACCATACATTTATTTTGAGGCAATTTGACTTGTTCAATTTTTAAACAGCACAAGGTTGCTCCAGAGGGAATGTGCATCAAGAGAAGGTGTCAAAGGGTGAATAGGTGAGACAGAGAATGATAGAACAAAGTAAAAAACATTTTTCTAGATTAACAAGGGGATCGGTTATAATTCACTGTCCAAAAACCTGGCCACGTCCATCAATTGCAAAAGAACATTACTATAATTCAAAAACGGAACCAATTAATGATCTGGCACGTAAGGAAGTTAAGTGTTCCAGGCGGTAGAGGGAGGGCGTCGACGTTTCGACCCGTCTTGATGGCCTTAAGGGGATTTAAGCCTTGGCCGTGCGGGTCTTCATCAGGACCAGAGGGGCAACCTGAGTGGATTCTAGATTAAATCATGCACCTAGAAAATTAAAAACAAGGGTGAAGTGACAATGATGTTGTCCTCAATTACCCTAAAACATTTTAAAAGGTGGAGGAGAGGGGAGGAAAGACGGCCTAATGGATCAATTACCTGATATAATTCAGGGTCCAACAGTGTTGGAACCGTATGTCAAACGTCCTAATTATTGTGAAGCTTAGTATCTGTAAATTATGTAAGACATAACATAATTAGATGACTGACAGCCATGCCACAATGGGAACTGATACTAAAGGCAAGGGAACCCATGGTTACCTGGGGTCGAGGAGAGACATAGTGGCGTCTTAATGTTGGAGAATTCAATTCAACCTGTCAAGAAGGATAATAAAATAAGAATCGGTTCAAAACTTGACGGATTTACAAGTTCGAGTACCAAGAATGTACAAGGATTCACCTTAGAACAAGGTCGTCTCGACGAGTCAGCAGCAATTAATGAGCTCGGCCGTGAAGTCGTTTATTGCCGTGGCATGTTTGCCTGGGGTCGTGGCACGAAGTAGGTGATAGATTCAATCAAGGCTATTAGTGAAAAATAAATAAAGAATTTTTAATTTAGGGATATGGTACGAAACTCGAAGAGGGAACTAAGTTCGAATTCCGCAATGTGTAGAAGTTTACCTTTAGACAAAACTAATTCAGTTAATGTTGCCATCGGAGGTCTGCTCTAATCTGCAGTCTTTCAACTGTTTCACTCCCCCGTGCACCGTCATTAGCACGCAAACGGTTGCCCCGGTAATGTACGTCCTCGCGTCTGAGCGCATACTTTGCTGTCGACTCTACGAAGACGCGTCCTTTCGGCTGAGCGCATACTTTGCTGCGGACTCAGAAAGACGAATTAGTTTTGTCTAAAGGTAAACTTCTACATATTGCGGAATTCGAACTTAGTTCCCTCTTCGAGTTTCGTACCATATCCCTAAATTAAAAATTCTTTATTTATTTTTCACTAATAGCCTTGATTGAATCTATCACCTACTTTGTGCCACGACCCCAGGCAAACATGCCCCGGCAATGAACGACTTCACGGCCGAGCTCATTAATTGCTGCTGACTCGTCGAGACAACCTTGTTCTAAGGTGAATCCTTGTATATTCTTGGTACTCGAACTTGTAAATCCGTCAAGTTTCGAACCGATTCTTATTTTAATATCCTTCTTGACAGGTTGAATTGAATTCTCCAACATTAAGACGCCACTATGTCTCTCCTCGACCCCAAGTAACCATGGGTTCCCTTGCCTTTAGTATCAGTTCCCATTGTGGCATGGCTATCAGTCATCTAATTATGTTATGTCTTACATAATTTACAGATACTATGCTTCACAATAATTAGGACGTTTGACATACGGTTCCAACACTATTGGACCCTGAATTATATCAGGTAATTGATCCATTAGGCCGTCTTTTCTCCCCTCTCCTCCCCCTTTTAAAATGTTTTAGGGTAATTGAGGACAACATCCTTGTCACTTCACCCTTGTTTTTAATTTTCTAGGTGCATGATTTAATCTAGAATCCACTCAGGTTGCCCCTCTGGTCCTGATGAAGACCCGCACGGCCAAGGCTTAAATCCCCTTAAGGCCATCAAGACGGGGTCGAAACGTCGATCTCTCCCTCTACCGCCTGGAACACTTAACCTCCTTACGTGCCAGATTATTAATTGGTTCCGTTTTTGAATTATAGTAATGTTCTTTTGCAATTGATGGATGTGGCCAGGTTTTTGGACGGTGAATTATAACCGATCCCCTTGTTAATCTAGAAAAATATTTTTTACTTTGTTCTATCATTCTCTGTCTCACCTATTCACCCTTTGACACCTTCTCTTGATGCACGTTCCCTCTGGAGCAACCTTGTGCTGTTTAAAAATTGAATAAGTCAAATTGCCTCAAAATAAATGTATGGTGATTTACATCTTGGATGTTGCCCCTTTCTCCTTTTGAATTGTTATATTGAATATTGTGAGCCATTTTGATGTGAGACCTGGCATCTTTTGGCATGTTTCCCCGGTCTTTTTAGCTTCTGACCTCCTGGTTTTACTCGTACTCTGGATATTGTTTTTGCCAGTTTATTGTTTCTGCACACTTTAATACTGCTGATCAGTACTAAAGTGCAAGTGCCCCTACTGTAAATTGTGTTAATGGATTGGTGTTTCCATGATTGGGATATCTGATTTGCTAGTAAGTCCCTAGTATAGCGAACTGTGTGTTCCCAAGACCTGTAAATCAAATTCTACTAGTGGGCTTGCAGCACTGGTTGTGCCACCCACAAAAGTAGCCTTTCGAATGTGTCTCTGCCACTGCAGTGTCTGTGTGCAGTTTTCACTGCCATATCGACCTGGCAAGTGCACCCACTTGCCAAGCACAAACCTTCCCTTTTCTTACATATAAGGTGCCCCTCAGGTAGGCCCAAGGTACCGCCCCCCCCCTCCCCCGGGTAGGGCACAGTGTATGTGTAAGTTATGAGATGTACTGGTGAGTGTGACATGTCCTGATAGTGAAATACTGTCAATTTTGTTTTTACTATTGAGAGGCTAACAGGAGAGCTGCTTGTTAACAGCTTACAAGCTTAACATTCCATTGGGACAAGATAGAGAAGTGGAGTTTAGGCTTCCTGACTCAGAAATTAAAGATACATCTTTTAGTAAAGATGATTTTGATGTGTGTTTGAAAATGCCACTTTTAGAAAGTTTTTTTTGTTACAAAAGAATGTGCCTGTGACTCGCTTTATTTTGAAAGCTAAATGTCTTTGCTAAATAGCCAAACCCATTGATTTTAGTTTAAACCGGTGTATTTAGTTTCACCTTTTTATTGCCACTATTTTTTATTCTAAGTTATTTCTTTCAATCTGAAAAAAGACATGTGTCGTGTCATATCAATACATCCTTGTTCTCAAAACAATTTACAAACACAATTAAATAAAACATAAATGTGCTATTCTCAAAACTATTTAGCAAACACACTTAAATAAGACATAAATGTGCAATACAACATATATCACAAACACTTTTTACATAAAAAAACATTTTAACAAAAAAGACATCCAATACATATATCGATATTGGTGGTATGCTTTCGGTTATGATTCTTAATACTCTTTAATGTCTGTATTCGATATCCAATCTTATACAGGGCACGTTGGGTTTTTGTGAAAAACTGGAGACTTTTCTCTCTGATCACAAGTTTAAATTATTCAGTGACCCTCTGTATATTTATATAGCAGATAAATATACAGAGGGTCACTGAATAATTTAAACTTATGATCAGAGAGAAAAGTCTCCAGTTTTTCACAAAAACCCAACGTGCCCTGTATAAGATTGGATATCGAATACAGACATTAAAGAGTCTTAAGAATCATAACCGAAAACATATCACCAATAGCGATATATGTATTGGATGTCCATCAACTGTTCTTTTTGCATTTGTCAACCCGAGTGGGACCGGTATGCCCAGACATGGGTCTCGTGCTCTCCATGCCACTGGAATCAAGCTATCCTGGCTGAAGAGGGGTGAAACCCCAAAACCGGTCCTAGGATGCTTGTTTCCAGTCCAGGGAGGACCTGGCTTGGCAGTTCGGGCTGGACTGTTCCCATGAGGCACTGGGTCAAGACTGATTTGCATATGGCTGGGTTCAAACTGGAACGGCATGGTGAGCAAAAAAACTATGGATTTAGGCCCAGATCTGTGTCCTGGGGTGAATGTATTACATTGTTCTGCATTCGGTCCATCAACTGTTGTTTTTGCATTTGTCACCCCGAGTGGGAAGGGTATGCCCAGACGTGGGTCCCATGCTCTCCATGCCACTGGAATCAAGCTATCCTGGCTGAAGAGGGGTGAAACCCCGAAACCGGTCCTAGGATGCTTGTTTCCAGTCCAGGGAGGACCTGGCTTGGCAGTGCGGGCTGGACTGTTCCCATGAGGCACAGGGTCAAGACTGATTTGCATATGACTGGGTTCAAACTGGAACGGCATGGTGAGCAGAAAAACAATGGATTTAGGCCCAGATCGCTGCACTGGGGTGAATGCATGACATTGTTCTGCATTCGGTCCATCAACTGTTGTTTTTGCATTTGTCACCCCGAGTGGGAAGGGTATGCCCAGACGTGGGTCCCGTGCTCTCCATGCCACTGGAATCAAGCTATCCTGGCTGAAGAGGGGTGAAACCCCGAAACTGGTCCTAGGATGCTTGTTTCCATACCAGGGAGGACCTGTCTTGGCAGTTCAGGATGGACTGTTCTCATGAGGCACAGGGTCAAGACTGATTTGCATATGGCTGGGGTCAAACTGGAACGGCATGGTGAGCAAAACAACTATGGATTTAGGCCCAGATCTCTGTACTGGGGTGAATGCATGACATTGTTCTGCATTCGGTCCATCAGCTGTTGTTTATGCATTTGTCACCCCGAGTGGGAAGGGTATGCCCAGACGTGGGTCCCGTGCTCTCAATGTGACTGGAATCAAGCTATCCTGGCTGAAGAGGGGTGAAACCCTGAAACCGGTCCTAGGATGCTTGTTTCCAGTCCAGGGAGGACCTGGCTTGGCAGTTCGGGCTGGACTGTTCCCAAGAGGCAAATATAAAAATATACAGAGGGTCATTGAATAATTTAAACTTGTGATCAGAGAGAAAAGTCTCCAGTTTCTCACAAAAACCCAACGTGCTCTGTATAAGATTGGATATCGAATACAGACATTAAAGAGTCTTAAGAATCATAACCGAAAGCATACCACCAATAGCGATATATGTATTGGATGTCTTTTTTGTTAAAATGTTTTTTCATGTAAAAAGTGTTCGTGATATATGTTGTATTGAACATTTATGTCTTATTTAAGTATGTTTGCTAAACAGTTTCGAGAATAGCACATTTATGTTTTATTTAATTGTGTTTGTACATTGTTTTGAGAACAAAGATGTATTGATATGACACAACACATGTCTTTTTTCAGATTGAAAGAAATAACTAAGAATAAAAAACAGTGGTAATAAAAAGGTGAAAATAAATACAGCGGTTCAAACTAAAATCAATGGGTTTGGCTATTTAGCAAAGACATTTAGCTTTCAAAATAATGCGAGTCACAGGCACCTTCTTTTGTAACAAGTTATAATACGGCCCTGTTTGTGCCTCGCCCCCTTGGGCCTAACTCCTCTCTTTTTCCTAACTTTTAGAAAGTGGGCATTTTCTTGCTTAACCATCCTGTATGCCTTTGCCATTTGTGTTCACCGTCTGGGGTCAGAGTGACAAGAGCACAGATGTGCATTCAATCCAGACAGACACAAGAGGGGGGCTTGAGGTGCCTTTCCTGGGTGACTCATAGCCAGGCTAAATAGACCTGGCTTTATTTAGAGTAGAGGGAGGATTTGCCACTTGCACCAGAATGGACTGTGGCTGCCTTCGGCAAAGCTGTCTCCTCCTCCTAGTGTGAACCTGGCCAGAGCAAGGCTGAACTGGTTTATGTATGCCAGTGGAAGTTTTTTTGTGCCAACTTCATTGGGAAATGTGGTATAAATATTGGGGCCCTGATCACAGAACTTTGGAACTCTTAGGGATCAAGACGCCTGCCAAGAAGAAGAGCCGGAAAAGCTGTGAGGAGGGACTACCACTTTGCTGTGTGCTTTGCTGTGTTTGACCACAGTGTCTGCTTCTGTCTTGGGCAGTGAAAGGACTGGACTGACTGTTCTGCACCTTCTTCTGCTGAGTACCTCCAAGGGCTTTGTAGGAAAGTAGGATCTGCTTTTTGCCTTGTGCTAAGCTGTATTGGACTAGTCTGACCGTGATCCTGCTAATTAGGACCCCAGTCTATCTGTATTCTCCCTAAATTGTAATGTTCAGCACTTAGGTACACCCCAGATTGGCTACTGGGGTACCCTTATAAACCCCTAGTATATGGTACCCATGTACCCAGGGCATAGGTACCCCAGAGGTCTCCCATGGGCTGAAGCAAGTATTATGCCACCCATGAGAGACCATTCAAAATGGAACTACAGGCCTGCCATTGTAGCCTGTGTAAGTTGGTGCTTGCACCACATACTAAAGATATATGTTTCCTACATCTAGGCTTACTGCATTTAAAACCTATAAGTAACCCCTCTAGCAGGCCTTTGTAATCCTGAAGGCAGGCTGCTTGTTTCTAAGTGTGAGGGTGCCCCTGCATAAGCAGGGCACCCCTACAGCCTACGGAGTCCATTCTCTCGGGTTGTCAGTGAAGCAACCATATACTATATAAAGGGGCACTGCGTAATTACGCAATGACCATCTCGAAACTGGCTGCAACAAATCCTATCATTGGTATCAAACATGTTGGAATCATACCCCCACACCGTAAACGGTGTGGAAGGTATGATTCCAAGCACTCGAAGAGCCCTCCGTTAGTCTTTCAGTGTTCCCGGTAGCAGCCTTCTTGACCCAGACTTGCATATGGCCATGTCTGAACTGGGGTGGCAGAGTGGGCTAAAGAACGGTGATGGATCAAACCCAGATCTGTTGACTGGGTGTGAGTGTTTGATTGGTTCTGATGCTCCGTCCATCACCACCCCCTTTTGTACCGCTTTGTTCGCCATAAGTTGGCAGGGTATGCTCAGACGTGAGTCCCTTGCTCACTTTGCCACTGGATTCAAGCAAGCCTGGCTGAAGACGGCTGAAATGCTAGAAACCGGTCCTAGGAAGCTTGTTTCCGGTCCAGGGAAGGCATGGCTTGGCAGTTCGGGCTGGACTGTTCCCATGAGGCACAGGGTCAGACTGATTTGCATATGGCCATGTCTGAACTGGGGTGGCAGAGTGGGCTAAAGAACGGTGATGGATCAAACCCAGATCTGTTGACTGGGTGTGAGTGTTTGATTGGTTCTGATGCTCCGTCCATCACCACCCCCTTTTGTACCGCTTTGTTCGCCATAAGTTGGCAGGGTATGCTCAGACGTGAGTCCCTTGCTCACTTTGCCACTGGATTCAAGCAAGCCTGGCTGAAGACGGCTGATATGCTAGAAACCGGTCCTAGGAAGCTTGTTTCCGGTCCAGGGAAGGCATGGCTTGGCAGTTCGGGCTGGACTGTTCCCATGAGACACAGGGTCAGACTGATTTGCATATGGCCATGTCTGAACTGGGGTGGCAGAGTGGGCTAAAGAACGGTGATGGATCAAACCCAGATCTGTTGACTGGGTGTGAGTGTTTGATTGGTTCTGATGCTCCGTCCATCACCACCCCCTTTTGTACCGCTTTGTTCGCCATAAGTTGGCAGGGTATGCTCAGACGTGAGTCCCTTGCTCACTTTGCCACTGGATTCAAGCAAGCCTGGCTGAAGACGGCTGAAATGCTAGAAACCGGTCCTAGGAAGCTTGTTTCCGGTCCAGGGAAGGCATGGCTTGGCAGTTCGGGCTGGACTGTTCCCATGAGGCACAGGGTCAGACTGATTTGCATATGGCCATGTCTGAACTGGGGTGGCAGAGTGGGCTAAAGAACGGTGATGGATCAAACCCAGATCTGTTGACTGGGTGTGAGTGTTTGATTGGTTCTGATGCTCCGTCCATCACCACCCCCTTTTGTACCGCTTCTTGACCCAGACAGCACAAAATGGTTGTTGCCGACCAGAGACACGATTCTGCCCTCCTGCTGCTGAGCCAAGCTCGAGCAGGGGAAGGCAGAACAATAGGCATCCTGTCACAGGGATGTGTGACCACCTCCCAGACAGGGTTTAGTGTATTGGGGTAGGGTGGGTGCGCTTGCCAGCGCCACTCAGTCTACATGAGGGGCACATAGTCCAGTTCAAACCAGTCCTGGGAGTCGCTGGCTCCCGCTTTGTCATGATACTGGACAAAGGACATGGGAGCAACGTCCCCCCTGTCCAGATCCTCCCCTGGGAGGGTCCCCTGAATCTTCCCAACCCTTTCCCTAGGGTACTTAAGGGTTTACCTGGGTGTACGTCCCTAGATTCGTCGTGGGATTCAGATCAGAAACCACTTTTTCTACCGTCTGGGCACTCTGGACTTCATTTGGGCTCAACTTTGTCTCCGTTCCAGTATGCTGCATCATCTGTGCCTGTGCCCCATACAGGAACCTTCCATGGCATGTGGGCATCAAAGACACCTGAAGGAATCTCCCTTGGAGTGAAGGAGTCACTCCCCTGCATTCACTGGCACTGCAACTAAATCGACCGGTCTGCTGATGCAGAGTTCACCAAGTTTGTGGCCAGTATCCCTCGTTGGGGTTGCAATAACCGAAGACCCTGTGCACCACATCAACTTGCAGTTGCAAAGGCTTGTTGGCTTCTTTCCAAGAAGATCTTCGGGTTCCAAGTAGCCCCAACCTCAAGCACCTCCAGTGGCCAGAATCTTCAGCCATGCCGCATCGTGTGCATCATGACCTGCATCTTTTGGTGAGCTGCTTGAGGTCCTCTTGTGACTCCAGTGCCTACGGCCTGTGTGTCCATTTGAGGGTCACCCTTGGTTCTTTTGGGCTCCCCTGATTGCTTGGGGCCTGCCCTACTTTTGGTGAGTCCCCTGGACCTTGCTGGTCCCGACGTTGCTCATTCTTCACTTCCTGTGTTGGTTACATTTGCAAAGGCTTGTTGGTGCTCCTGCCAGACACCGACCCCTCAGCTCTCGACATCCTTCGTGGGACAGCTCGTGCACGGCTCCTGGTCCTCCTCAGTATCACCTGGTCCTCAACCCTGAAGAGTCAAGGTCATCGTCACCGATCCTCCAACACCCGACATCGGAGGGCATTCGTCTTCCAAGTCTCTTGGTCACTCCTGAGTGACATAGACTCTGTCCCCTCTGCTTGCAGGTACATCTCATCTAGAATCCACCTTTGGATTCCATCGGACACTTTCTCCTTGTTCAGCAGCGGCATTTTCCTGAAGTCCTCCATTGTGTTCAAACAACGGTTTCTGACGCCACTTCACACGTATTCACCCGGGTTCCCTGGTGTAGGTAACGTGGGTACTAGGGTGTCCATGGGTGGGGTGAGTCTCTAGCCTTCTGTCTTCCACTGGGTTTCCTCAGGGTCCACTGGGAAGGGTCCTTAATCTTTAAAAATCCAACCGCGACTTACACGTAGAATTGTACGGAGAACACGGTCGTGTTCTCACACTGCACACGCTCTCCCTGAGGTCCCTATCTACTCACCTTGTGTGGTTCCTTGGGTCCCAAGCACTTCTATGTCTTCTTGACACTGTCTTGATCCGAGACGTGGTTCTTATACCACTTTCTTAGTATATGGTTTGGTCCCCCCGGGGTCCACTCTGTATTACGTGCTATTTACTGTGTTTATTTGGTACAGTATTGTGTGCATTGTGTTTATCTCCGTGTAGGAGATATCTAAACGTGTTAGGGAGTATATTCTAATATACACATATTTTTTATAAATACCTTGTGTGGTTCTTTTTCAGTGAAGTTATACTATAAGATCGTATTCTGGTGATATAAGCTGCTCTACACTCCTTCTGGACGAAGCCTGAAGGCTGCTCTGCACAGCTACCACTTAGAGAACTTTCAAATGTTGTTCAAGACCTCTTAAATCACATAAAAGGTTATCTGGACTGGTGCAAGGTTTCCACTTACATAAGTGTACATCATATACCAGGCCAGCTTCTCACAGGCTTGAAGTAGAGCTTGCCCCCTGTTTATGAAGTCTCAGGAACAGCAAAGACTTCGCCTGTCTCTGGGTACTGCCTCTGGAACCATGTGTCCTAGTTGCCAAAGAAGAAAACTGCAATCGAACGCCATCACCAACACCGCCGGCGGTTCCATGACCTAAAGGCACCCCATAGGGCACTGCTGCTCTTTGTACTGCAACCCTGGTCTCACCGACAATGACGTCCACCACCACCACCAAGCTGCTGCATGCACCGCGACCTGTGGGCACCACACTCCACACTGCCTCACTTCACTCCACCGCCTCAGTCTTACCCATGACACAGCTGCCAGTTTACATCGCTGCCTCTGTCTGCATCGTGGTTCTGGGGCACCGCTCATAAGTTACACGAAGCACCGCCTGCCCCCCCCCCCCCGACGCCAGCCCCATCGACAGCTGACCCTCGACGGATACCTTTGCTTGCGCTGTGACCATCAACACCACGATGAACACCACCCCACTTTGCACCACAGCCCTGTTCTGACGATATCCCTGAAAAACCGCCACCGAGCCGCTGCCCGCACGGCGACCTGAGGGCACCACACGCTGCACTGCTCGGCTTCACATCGCAGCCTTGACGCCTCCTGCAGCTGGCCCACACCACCGCCGTTGGCCAGAACAAAAAGTACTGTTTGAGGGTCTTCCAATACCACAGCCATGCCGCACCTCCACGGTCGTCCGGAACCGTGGGATTTGTTGATCCACACAGCCCTGGTAGACCGGGATGGGGCAGTCCACTTCAAGGAACTATTTTCCAAGTCTATTTTTGTTTATTGATATTCCTGAATAACTGTATGCTTGATTTTTATCGTTTCGGTCTTGTTTTACACAGATAAATATTGGTTATTTTTCTTAAACTGGTGTGGTGTCCTTTTGTAGTGTTTTCACTGCATTACTGTATGTTATGTGCAAATGCTTTACACACTGCCTCTGAGATAAGCCTGACTGCTCGTGCCAAGCTACCAAGGGGGTGAGCAGGGGTTATTTTGGAAGTATAACTCCCTTATCCTAACTAGGAAGAAGGGTTCCTCCTTGGACAGGGTAACAACCTGCCAACTAGAGACTGTTGCGCTAGTCCCAAGAAGGGGGAACCTTCTGTTCCGATTTTCCACAGGAGCGAAGATATTGCTCTCCACACTTTCAGAAGACAACCCTCAGAGTGAGACAGGAAAACTCTCTCGTGAGATCTTGTTTGCTAAAAGTGAGCGGAATAACCCAGGAGTGACCACCACTCTTCCCCTAAGGTTTTTTGTGTGTCAGGCAATGATGGTAGTTGATCAGGGAAGACCTGGAAAGGAATACAGGGAGAATTTAGATGGTCTGCCAACAAAACATTAATACATGTCCACTCTCCTCATATGGCTCACTTACTTCTGGTGAGTCTTCTGTAAAATAGAATAATCAGATGTGCCTTTTGAAGTCAGGTAGACCAATGATTAGGCTATGAGTCTCTCCAGGTCGCCTTGAGGTCTTAAAAGGAACGACTCCAAAAAGAGGGCACCTTCACATTCATACACACCAGTGTCATGGTTAGAATAAGGATTCTATAGCCAAAAAAGTTTCTAAACTAGCAGGGTTATGTTATGGTGTGGTGGAGAGTGGGGCTCAATGCTGAGGTAGTCTGGGGTTCAATCACACACTTCTAAACCCTGAGTGCAAAGACAAGAAAGACAAGTCCCGCTGGCCGGCTCTATCAGTGTCTACGGAAGAGCGGAGCAGCCAAGACTTGTTGGAGCATGTCCGAATGTCGTGTTGGCCGGCTCATGTCAAGAGTCTACAGGAGCGGAGCAACAACGAACATCGATACTGCCCAAACGATCCGGACGGGAGTGGAGCAGACAAGGTTTCCCCACCTCCCAGGAAACGCGCTGCGCTGACCGGCTCAAAAACTAAAATGCGAGCGGAGCAGACAACAAACACGCTTACCTGAGAAGCGAGTGCACCTCACTGGCCGGCTCCGGTTGGGACTATGCAAGCGCAGGGGCAAACACTCCCAATGACACAGAACTTTTGGTCACCGCGAAGGTGTATACTCGTAGCGTGGCCAACTCTGATGAAAGAGTGGGGGAAAGTCTCCTTCAGAAGTCACGTGTCAGACAAAAAATGTGTAAAATATACAAAGCAGGAACAGGGAGGAACGAGGCTAGAGTAAGTTCATAAGTCGGAGTAGCACACAACGACGAGCTGAATGTAGGGGGCGTGGTCACCATTCGCAAGACGGATCAGTAAGCCAAGCACTGATTCGTGGAAGCGACTTCAGTTTAAAGAAATTAGGGAGCGTCTCTAAATTGCGTATTTTCATGGAGGTCTAGGGATCCTCTCAAAAGTACATGCCCCCTGTATAATGAACCAATGAGGGAGTGGAACATGCTTCAGTGTTACGACTCATCGTACAATTCTGTGTGAGCTAACGGGGAACCCTAACAGTTCTCCAACCCAAAGACACTCTCCCGGGGCGCGGTTTAGCAGGATGGATGGCATGAAATCTACGGATTAGGATAGGGGCATGGATGTTTTCCACTGGTTCCCAAGATCTATCCTCTGGTGGATATCCTACCCAGTCTACCAGATACTGAAGTTTTCCCTTGTGTCTACGAGAATCTAAAATCTTATGTAATTCAAATTCTTCTTCCCCTTGTACTGTTATGGAGGGTGGGGGTTTCTCAGGATTCAAAGGAGGAAGATATTTCTTTAGTAAAGAACAATGAAAAACGGGATGTATCTGTATGTCATCTGGTAACTGTAGTTTAAGTGTAACTGGGTTGATTATTTTAGTAATGACATACGGGCCTATATACCGGGGTTGCAGTTTCTTGGGTCCTGCTAATCTGAGATTTTTGGTTGATAACAAGACTTTGTCCCTCTTCTGATAGGCTGGTTCTGGACGTCTGTGTTTATCTGTCTGTTTTTTCATGTTTTCTTTGGTTTTCTGTAATTCAGTTATGGCTTTTTCCCACACAGACGACAAGTTTTTATGGTGTTTTTTGAGTGCAGGGATGCTATCTAGTTCTTTGGGGAAAGGCACGGGTATGAATTTGGGGTGATGGGCTGATGTGAAATAGAATGGTGTAACACCTTTGGAGGCATGTATGGCGTTGTTATAGGCAAATTCTGCCAAAGGGAGTGCCTCTATCCAACTACTTGTGATCGTGGACAGAAGGCATCTTAAATATTGCTCTAAGGATTGATTGGTGCGCTCTGTTTGTCCATCCGTTTGGGGATGGTAAGCAGTGGATAACCGATGGTCTATACCCAGAGCTGTACACATGCCTTGCCAGAATTTTGACACGAACTGAGCCCCTCTGTCTGAGATTATCACAGGGGGTAATCCGTGCAATCTAAGGATATTAGCTGTAAACACTTGCACTAGTTCTTTGGAAGTGGGCAATTTCTTTAAGGGAACATAATGTGCCATTTTGGTTAACATGTCGACTACCACTAGAATAGTAGTATGCCCTTGACTCTGAGGTAAATCCATACTTATGGAATGCCAAGGCGCCGGGGGTATCGCTAGTGGTTTCAATAGGCCGGTGGGAGCACAATGGGAAGCCTTTTGCCTTGCACAGGTAGAACAAGAATTCACAAAAGTGACAACATCTTTGGACATTTCTGGCCACCAGAACCATCACTGACATGTGTGGAGCATTTTAACACTGCCTGGATGTCCTGCTAAGGCGCTATTGTGACACCATTGCAACAGTTGTTGTTGTACTTTCGTTGTGGGTAAGAACAATTTATTATCGTGATAATAAAGTCCTTCGTGGATGTGGTTTCGAGGATCTTTGTTCCACTCGTCTTGTGGGATTTCTAGATATATTTCTTTTAGTGTCTCTAGAAAATCGTAGGATCTAGCGCTCTTTTGATACCCTGCCCCAATGATCTTGTCGTTAGAAATGATGGGGGTGCTTTCATTCTGTATAAAGTTCTTCTCCTGACCCAATCTAGAAAGAGCATCCGCTTTACCCTGCTGAGAACCAGGACGGTAGGTGATCACAAAATCGTATTCACTAAAAAATGCCACCCAGCGCATCTGTCTAGGGGTAAGTGCTATGGCTGTTCTAAAAAATTGGAGATTCTTATGATCAGAGTAAATGGTAATCACATGGGGAGAACATAACAAATAGTGTATCCACTCTTGGAACGCTAACTTAATAGCCAACAATTCTCTTTCCCCGATGGTATAATTTTGCTCTGCAGGTAAGAGAGTCTTGGAGAAGTGAGCAACGAGATGTAAGCATCCTGAAGTTTTATCACGTTGTGAGAGGACACCCCCTACTGCCACTTGTGAAGCATCTGCTTCTATATAATATGGCTGTGTGTTGTCTGCATGTTTAATAATGGGTGCCTTGGTTAATCTTTCTTTTAATAAAGAGAAGGTGAGCTCCGCTTCTTTCGTCCAGCTGAAGGGTGTTCCTTTCCTTACTAGTCTTGTTATGGGTTTCACCACGTCGGAAAAGTGATGTATGAATCGACGAAAGAAGTTGGCAAAACCGATAAAAGACTGTACTTCTTTAACGGAACTAGGGTTAGGCCATTTAACTAATGTCTCTACCTTCTTTGGATCCATATGCACCCCTTCAGGCGAGATCACAAATCCAAGGAATTCCACACGTGTGGTATGGAACATACTTTTATCGAGTTTGGCAAACAACTGATTCTCCTTCAGTTTCTGAAGGATCTTCTTCACATGGATGACATGCTCCTGCTCGTTTTGAGAGTATATCAAGATGTCATCGATATATACGATCACAAAAATATCGAGATAATCTCGCAGTATATCGTTACCAAAGTACTGAAAAGCCGCAGGAGCATTGCAAAGACCAAACGGCATTACACAATACTCAAATAGTCCGAATTTGGTACGGAAGGCTGTTTTCCATTCGTCTCCTTGTTTGATTCGAATGAGATGGTAAGCCCCTCTCAGATCTATTTTGGTGAATATTTTGGCTCCTCTGACCTGGTCTAAAAGAACAGGTATAAGGGGAAGTGGATACTTGTTTTTTATGGTTGCTTTATTAAGAGCGCGGTAATCCAAACAAGCCCTTAAACCCCCTTCTCGCTTCGGGATAAAAAAAAGAGGAGAAGAAACCGGAGATGTAGAGTGTCTAATGAACCCCTTTTTTAACATATCGTGGATGTACTCCTTTAAGTACTCTGTTTCAGGTGCTGTCAATGCATAAATGCGACTAGCCGGTAATGTGGCTCCGGGAACCAAATCAATGCGGCAGTCATAGGACCTGTGAGGGGGTAGAACAGTGGCTTTTGCTTCGTCAAAAACTGAGCTGTACTCCTCATAAATAGCAGGAAGGCGCGGTGCTAGGGAGTCGACCCTTGAGGCACAGCACAACAAAGTAGTCCATTCGCTAGCTTCTTGATAGCAATTCAGTATGCAGTACTGGGATCTAAGTGTCACGGTACGAGAGTTCCAATCTATGTGCGGATTATGTTTCTGCAACCATGGAACCCCCAAAATTCCTCCAAAGTTAGGGGCATCAATGAGGTCAAAAACGATAGCCTCAGAGTGACCATTACTGCATATCATGTCCATCTGAGGTGTTTGATAAGTGATGAGCCCCGATGATAATTCGGATCCATCCACTGCCCTTACGGGTTCGGGTAGAGGCTTACGCAAAAAAGGAATACCAGCAGTTCTGGCTACCTGAATATCCATGAAATTGCCAGTGGCTCCTGAGTCAAGCAAAATAGATTATTGTTTTCAACAGTGAGGTGATAGGAGCGGAGTGAAAGACAGTGTAAAATGTTTAGGTGTCAAAGGTGGGTTCTTTTCGGTGGATGAGACCTTAAAAGACGCTATGCTTGAAAAATCGGCCTCTACCTTTTCCAAGCTTTCTAGTTTCCCACTTCAGTAGAAAAGGATTAACTACTGGCAAGGGTCTTGGTAGGGGAACGAGGACGGACTGGGCACTCTTTAGCAAAGTGTCCTCCCTTTCCACAATAGAGGCAGAGGTTGTTTCTTCGTCGTTTGTCCTTCTCTTCCAGAGAGAGCGGACCTCTTACTCCACTAATTTGCATGGGTTCGGGTATGTCTTTCTTTTCTGTTTTTCCCAGAATGTATCGTGGAGGATTTATACGTGTCTTTTCGCCTCTCCTTTCATGAAGACGGTGATCCAGCTTCACGGTTAGATCAATAAACGCTGCGCAATCCTCTGGGGGATTGACTATTCGTGAGAGCAGATCCTTCAGTTCATCCCCTAACCATCGATAGAAGAGTGAAGTTCTTTTTTCCTCTGGCCAGTGAGTTTCTGCAATTAATCTATTAAAGTTGGTAATGTACGTTAGGAGGTCTTTGTTTCCTTGCTTAAGATTGAGGAGGGCATTATCACTAGCTTGCATAAAAGTGTGTTTAGAAAAAAGGCTTTTCATTTTGGCTTGAAACAAGGAAAAATTAGGGGTGGGCGGAATTTGCGAAATTAACTTTCGCAAATTATCGCGAAAATGTTTAAAATTATCGCAAACAAGCGGAAATATCGCGAAGATGCAGAAGTTTTTTTCCGGCATGTTCGCGAGATTTTCTGCATGGTTGCGGGTCACCAACTTACCCATGTGGTTGCTTGCGGGCGGGGCCATCTTGTTTTGAGTTGTCTCACAGTGCATGATCGGTAGAAGAAAGACGTGATCGCGCGACGCATGACGTCACTGCGGGCGCGAACTGTCGCGAGACAGCGCAAATGGCTAAAAACAATACAACATCTCATGGAGAACGCGACCGGATCAAGAAAACTTGTCGGCGAACGCAGGGATTCAGGTAAGGCGATCGCGCGCGCGCGAGAATGTATTATTTTACAGCGCGAGCAAGAAACAAATTATCGCCAAGCTGCGGAAACCGGAATTTTTTCCATTTTCGCGCTCTCCGCGGAACGCGAAAATGTCAAATTATCGCAATTTCCGCGAACGGAACGAAATTTTCGCCCAGGCCTAGGAAAAATCATACAATAAGGGATCGTTGTTTTCTACTAAAGGAACTGCCCAGTCTGCTGCATTACCCACTAAATAGGAGATGACAAATGCTACCTTAGCTGCATCATCAGAAAATGCTGAGGCTTTACAAAGAAACTGCAATTGGCATTGATTCATAAAAATACTATATTTGGAGCTGTCTCCATTAAACCTCTCAGGCATTGCTAACGGTACTGGATTAGGGGTATGCACTGTCAGATGAACTGGAGAGATGGAACCATCACTTCTGCTATGAGAACCCACACTAGTGGAGGGAATAGTGAAATGGGCCGGCTGTATATAATTTCTTCCACTTTTGGGAAATGCACCGGGGTCTCTGCTTTCTGTGGGGATTTGTGTCCTTAGTTGTACTACCTCGGCCTGTAGCCTTTGGTTCTCAGTCCTTAACCTTCCCACCTCTGATTGTAGGTCTACCAATGCCACGGCTAGGTCATCTATAGAGGGGCTCTGCATGGTATTGACTAGAGGGGGAGATGAAGGGGCCCCAGCCCCTTCTAGATTCATCTTCGCTCGGGTAGAATTATTTCGTGGGCTTGGCTTTCTGTTGCGCTAGTCTCAAGAAGGGGGAACCTTCTGTTCCGATTTTCCACAGGAGCGAAGATATTGCTCTCCACACTTTCAGAAGACAACCCTCAGAGTGAGACAGGAAAACTCTCTCGTGAGATCTTGTTTACTAAAAGTGAGGGGAATAACCCAGGAGTGACCACCACTCTTCCCCTAAGGTTTTTTGTGTGTCAGGCAATGATGGTAGTCGATCAGGGAAGACCTGGAAAGGAATACAGGGAGAATTTAGATGGTTTGCCAACAAAACATTAATACATGTCCACTCTCCTCATATGGCTCACTTACTTCTGGTGAATCTTCTGTAAAATAGAATAATCAGATGTGCCTTTTGAAGTCAGGTAGACCAATGATTAGGCTATGAGTCTCTCCAGGTCGCCTTGAGGTCTTAAAAGGAACGACTCCATAAAGAGGGCACCTTCACATTCATACACACCAGTGTCATGGTTAGAATAAGGATTCTATAGCCAAAAATGGTTCTAAACTAGCAGGGTTATGTTATGGTGTGGTGGAGAGTGGGGTTCAATGCTGAGGTAGTCTGGGGTTCAATCATACACTTCTAAACCCTGAGTGCAAAGACTAGTCCCGCTGGCCGGCGCTAGTATCAGTGTCTACGGAAGAGCGGAGCAGCCAAGACTTGTTGGAGCATGTCCGAATGTCGTGTTGGCCGGCTCCTGTCAAGAGTCTACAGGAGCGGAGCAACCACGAACATCGATACAGCCCAAACGATCCGGACGGGAGCGGAGCAGACAAGGTTTCCCCACCTCCCAGGAAACGCGCTGCGCTGACCGGCTCAAAAACTAAAATGCGAACGGAGCAGACAACAAACACGCTTACCTGAGAAGCGGATGCACATCACTGGCCGGCTCCAGTCGGGACTAGGCAGGCGCAGGGGCAAACACTCCCAATGAGGTATGACACAGAACTTTTGGCCACCGCGAAGGTGTATACTCGGAGCGTGGCCAACTCTTATGAAAGAGTGGGGGAAAGTCTCCTTCAGAAGTCGCGTGTCAGACAAAACATTTGTAAAATATACAAAGCAGGAACAGGGAGGAACGAGGCTAGAGTAAGTTCATAAGTCGGAGTAGCACACAACGACGAGCTGAACGTAGGGGGCGTGGTCACCATTCGCAAGACGGATCAGTAAGCCAAGCACTGATTCGTGGAAGCGACTTCAGTTTAAAGAAGTTAGGGAGCGTCTCTAAATTACGTACTTTCATGGAGGTCTAGGGATCCTCTCAAAAGTACATGCCCCTGTATAATGAACCAATGAGGGAGTGGAACATGCTTCAATGTTACGACTCATCGTACAATTCTGTGTGAGCTAACGGGGAACCCTAACAGAGACCCCCATTACTAACATTGGTTGTCAGCTGTGAGGATAGAACTTGCATTTGCACTTGACCTACAGTGATTGATGTACACTACTACCATATCGCAGACCACTATGTACCACATACTGTTTTCTTTTTGGCCTACTTTTGTGTTCCCATCTTTTTTAACTCAAACTGTCTACTGTGTCATACCTGAGTTAATTGATGCAACAGTTGCATCCCTAGAAGTGGCCTTTGAGCAGGAAAAGTTGGAAACTTACAATGTAAAGGAGTTGAAGGCTATTTGCACAAACATAAGAATCCAAATCAGAGGCCTCACTAGGAAAGAGGAGCTACAGGGTAGCAGCCAGCCATGCTAGTGGGAAGTCTGGAGACCTTATTGTGGAAGCGGAGGAGCCTATTCCTAGGGTGGATGTGCTTTTGGGGGGGGGGGACCCTCCAGCCGAGGCAGCAATGTTTCTCCCCAGAGGAGCTGGAGGACAGAAGGGCAGCTAGGAGGCATCAAATAGAGCTTGAGAGGCTCAAGATGGAATCACAGAAGATAGTCTTAGACCATGAGCGTGGTCTCAAGGAGCTAAAGCTACAGAGTAAATCCAGCACAGATGGTGGCAGTAATTCCTGAGTGCACTGAGAGAGGCTAGTGCAAATACCTGAGAATGTAGGAAAGGAGTATAAGAAGGGTGATGACATACAAAGGTGGTTTCAGGGCTATGAGGCATCTATCCACATGAATAGGGTCCCTGAAAAGAATTGTGGACCAGGATTGTGGCCTCCTTTCTCAAAGGAGAGGAGGGACACCTTGTTGGCTTTGTGTAAGGGGTACAACCTTACCTACACTAACATAAAGGAGGCCCTTCTTACTAAGTATGGTCTCACTCCTGAAAATTACAGGGATCAGTTTAGAACCAGTAGGAAAACTGATTACCAGACATGGTTAGAATGTGTAGATTCTTTTTGCAGGGCAACAAATTGTTGGGTGAAGGGCAGCAATGTGGCAAATTTTCAGGGGCTGTACAATATGATTGTGTGGGAGCACTTGTCTAGTCTATGTTTTTGCAGAGCTGCACCAGCACATGACAGATAGTAAGCTGACTGACCCCAGGAAGCTTGGCATGGAGGCGGACCGCTGGGTGAGTTCCAGGGTCCACAAGAAGGTGTATGGGGGAGCCTCCACCAAAGGTGGGCAGGGTCCCCGGCAGAAGAGTTCTCAAATGACCTAGAAGATAGTATGAATTTATAGAAAATATGCTTTCATTTTAGCTTCTGGACCACCTTCCATAACCTCTTAGAGAAAATAGTTTTCTCTTGATTGTTTTTTTTTGTATGTTTTTGCATTAAATTGACATTATCACATAAACACACAAATGGTATTAACTGTTTTATATACATTTAGAATGACCATGAATAAGGTAGGTCTTCGTTTCAAAATGGCTAACGCTGGTTGTTATCTCGCTGTGTGACACGTTAACATTTCATTTCTAGGTGTGACTGGAGTTCTAATTATTGAATGCAATGTTCTTTATATCCTTTCCCATTTGATAAATGTTTCATTTTCACTGTGATAATCATTGAATGTTATGAGTGGAATAGTCACAAGACACCGGTAGAGTACAGGTTGGTCCCTGTATCTTATTTTGTTGCCTATTGTAAGTTTGAAGGACATGAAGATGAGCTGTATTGTGGAAGGTCACAAGAAGCTAATGAACAGATACTTGTATAATGTTGCTGTACCCTGATTGGACAGTTTCATAAGAACTGTATGTAGGGGTATCAACTGTTAAAATTGTGTGGTTAGAGCTAGTGCAATGTAGATTAGAGCTAGTTCCTTTTTTTCAATGCAGCTTAGAGAAAAAGAAGAGATATAGGGTACTCTCTTTCCAAACCCTTCCACTGAGGTGACTCTATTCTGTTCTGTCCTCTTCCTTTTATGACTTTAATTTGATTTGAACTACATATTAATTGATGCATTCATATATTGATTATTGATTGTCACTAATGTGATGATTTTCCCTTCTGTAAGCCCTTAACCTTTAGTAAGCTTTATGATTTGAAAACATAATCATTCAGTGTCTTCCTTGTGGAACATAATGTGCTTCACATTATTTAAATGTATTGGTTTGTCGAAATCTCGGTTTTGATTAATCAGATAGCGCTTTATGGGCCCTGAAGTTTGCACAAGGTAAGGCACTAACAAATCTAGCTGCAGAGTTGCAGAAAGGTTTTAAACTGAGGCTTGGAGGATCTGACGTTTACTTGAATACAAAGTTGCCCGGTTTCAATATGTGTTTCCAATCTTCTATGGTCCTATTTGGATTATTGAAGGCAGTCTAGCGTTCCTAAAACCAGTTGCAGTGTCCTGGGAGTGTTAGTATAAGTAAGGATATATGGTTTTGACAGTTAGTTGTGATGTGTGTAGTTTTTGGTGATTTGTCATGCTTTGAGTTGTGGTGTCAAATTGTGTCCTGGAGGGCTTTGTGTGGAAGTTGAGAATTGAAGTGCCATTTCATTTATATTACTTGTGCTTACTGAGGTTAATATACTCATTGCTCAGAGTTAAATTTGGTCATTGGATTAGTCGTAATCCAAGATACCGTGATAGGTATATTTAAGTGATATTTGACTTGTCTGTTAAGGTTGATTTGTTGAACTGTGAGGTACAACAGCTGCACCAAGATGCGGAGGGACTTAATAAACTTTGATTGTGATATTGCACTAACTAAGAATGGTGCTGGCTGATTCTTTGTGTGCAGGATTAGACCACACTAATCAGAGTGGGTTACCGCTGGTCGAGAACTTATTTGGTTTGTTTAAGAGTTTCCTTAGAGTGATTGCTTATTCTATTTTTATTCAGGTAGACAGACACAAGTTGTTTTATTTTTGTTGTTTTTGCTCACACAAAGCTGATCTGCGTGAAGTGAGAGTCACAATTGGGTGCTGCAAGTTACTGCATTAGGTGTCACGCTGGGATTGGTTGTTCAGTTTGTGTACCGCTCTGGTATTGGTTGTTACGTCATTGGGTGTCACACTCAGATTGGTTAGTTCAGTGGTGTCGCGCTAGGATTGGATATCTGTGATGTTGTGTACTGCATTATGATTTGCTGGGAACTGCTATTTTTAATTTGGGATTTACAAGTTCTGTGTTTATTTTGCGTATGAAGCAAAGTTGAAATTCTTTAAGAAACTATGAACAGTGACCCCCACTCCACAAGACAAGAACTGAGTAATCATTTAAGTGCAGGAGACTGAATTGTGGTGAAGGAACACATTAGGAAGTCATGTCTTGAACCCCACTGGAAAGAACCCTACCAAATTATACTTGTGATTAACACAGCTGTTAAGTGTGATGACTACCACATTGCATTCATGCCTACCACACCAAGGAAGTGAGACCAGTCGGTAAAGAAGTGGTGACACCAACCACAGACTCAAACTTAAATACAGAATAAAGATTCACAGAGAGTAAAAGATAGCACACGTGGGTCTCAAAGTCACGCTGTGACAAGTGCGCAATCGGTGGTGAATGAACTAAGAATAACCACAATAAACCAAGCAGTTGAAATCTAAAGTGTGCACCACAAACTGGAAGTCCGTGCAAACACCTTGGCTGGCAGGGTGCAGGAGAAAGAGAGGTAGCTGAGAAGTCATGAGGGACTGAGAGCTGTTGTGTCAGAAGAACATATTCCAGAAACAATCATAGAAGGAACAGAGCCAATTGAACAGAGTACTAATGTTATGTTATGTGAATTTGTGGAGTGCAGTTAAACACATGTGAGGATATCCATGCACTGAGTAGGGCAGGACTGAGGGGGAGAAAGAGGCCATGCCTATTTTCTCTGGAAGAGCCATGTCAGGAGGTACCTTCAGAAGTCCACGAGGGAGGGGGCGGTTTTGAGGTAATTCAGGTCTTTCCAGGTCTTGCCCATGAGGTATGAGAAAGAGTGTCCTCGCTTCTAATCTTCGTGATGCGAAAGAGGTGTGCCCTTGCCTAGTGACGCAGATCGAAAGTGTCTGGTGGGTTGGTAGAATTTGAGGTGGTGGTTGAGGTAAGCTGGACCGGTGTTGTGAAGAGCTTTGTAGGCATGGGTGAGCAGCTTAAACTTACATCTCTCCGGGACAAGGAGCCAGTGGATATTGTTGAGATGTGGTTATTTTGCGGGATGTTCAGAATGAGTCTGGCGGCAGCATTCTGGGTGGTTTGAAGTCCGTGTGGGACATGGTCTGGGATTCCAATCTAGAGGGCGTTTACGTAATCAAGTCTACTTGTGATAGGAGCCTGGGTGACCATTTATCTGGTGTTCAGTGGGCTCCACTTGAAAATCTTGCATGGCATTTGCAGGATGGGAAATCATGACGAGTAAACAGCGTTGATCTGTCTGCTCATGGAGAGGTTGGTGTCCAGGATGATCCTGAAGTTCTTAGCATGGGCCGCAGGGGGTGATGGAGGGCCAAGATCAGAGGACCACCAAGAGGCATCCCGGGGGAGTGGTTGTTGCAGAAGATTAGGACTTCGGTTTTGTCTGTGCTGGAGGCAGTTGTTTTTCATCGAAGATGCGCCACTGCTCACGCAGTTGGTGCAGTTTGCTTTGGCGGTGCTGGTTGAGTCGATAAGGGAGAGGATGAGTGGTGTGTCATTGGCATAGGACACTATGTTGATGCCGTGCACTCTGATGATGTCAGCGTGAGGTGTCATGTAGATGTTGAAGATTGTTAGGCTGAACTACGGAGATGGGTTTCTTGGGGGGACGTCTAATGATAGTGAACAACCAGAAGTCATATGAACAAAAAGATAAAGAGTGTCAAATCAAAGGTATTTGGCTCCGGAGTGGACCTGCTTTGCTAAAAGCGAACTTGACCAAAGAGCTCATAAAACAGAATCATCAAAGTGTTTTTGAAGCCCTCCCCCCACAAACAATGTTACAACAGTTAAAGATTGAATTATATTTTTGATTGATGAACTCAAGCGACATACATTCAGACGTTGAAATTTCATGTTTGGTATCTTAAGTATCCAGTTGAAGTATTAGGTGCTGATAGGTATACAGTAGAAGAGTAGAGCTTTTTCCCTTTTGGTATATCCAGAAATCATAGTAGGTCAAGCGAACTAACATTTACAGTTAAATGTACTGAAAGTTTTTCTGATTTGCACAGTAGAGTCAACAAGTAGATTTTTGATTTTTACTTTTTCTTTTTGATTTTATTTAACATAAACCATGGTTGGTGTTGAGAGATGCATGATGGGAGACATTCCCGGCAGGCATGTTGTCTGAACCTGTAATGGGAGCCTGGAGCTTGGTGTACCAACGACATGCTACTCTTCTCCTGTGTACTTGCTGAGGGAGATTGAGAGAAGTTGGAGGATTGTATGAAGCATGTAGCTGCTGGGCTGTAACAGTTTCACCACGCCGTGCTTAGTTGTTAGCGCCGCTATTCATGCAGGTTGATTGTTGATATGTGGCTGAATTAAGTAGGCAAGGTAAAAGAGCCACGGGCGAGAGAGGGCACGGTTTGAGTGTAGCTAGAGAGTAGCTGCAACTCTGGTAATATTTGAAAAGTGAGGGATGAGGAAGCAACATGCAAGTATAGAAGAGGGCCTCTTTCCTCCAACGCAGCTTAACTGAAGTGACCAACAGGCATTTGCAATGGAGAAGCTTGAGATCCTCACCCTTATCCCAGCTCATGCTTCCACTCTTCTGTACAGCAGCTGTGCTCATCCTTCGCTGTCCCTCTGATTCCCTGGACCCCCCTATGTCAGAGGGTCAAATTAATCTTCTACTGATGCAGGCGTGAAGTGTGCATGTGGAGTTAAGATAATTTACAGCATGTCATTTTGAATTAATGAAATAATTAACTAATTGGAAAGATTACTCTGATTTGGCAGCCTTTAACAGCAGCTAGTGGAGGGGCAAAGCAAGGAGAGACAGAGTGAGATTTGAGGCAAAGGTACAAGGAGCTATGCCATGGCATTTATGATAAAGTGGAGAAGACAGTTAAAGGCTGGCAGTTTATCGGTTCTATAAGGTTGGAGATCCTGCAACATTTGCTTTAAGTTTATTGGCTCTGTCCTAGGTTAATCAGAGTCACTGAGGCACAAGGGGCACATTATAAGTGTAAAAGCCAGAACCCTTCTATAAGGGGAGCTGAATTACCCTGCCCAACTGAATTGAGAGACCCCCTTTTAAAGAGAGTTTGCAATGCATCATTTCCTGCCAGGAAAATACCAGGCTGCTCTTTTCAAAACCCACTTCACTATCAAGCACACACCAATATAGAAAGAACGTAAACCATCTGGGTGCTGAGAAAGCTCAGGAAATTTTGAATGACCGGGAAGATTGGCGTAATAGCAAAGTGTTCCTACTACTCTGACAACCCCTAGCTGAAGTACAGGAAATAAAGGCTTTGCACATAGCGATGGCCAGTAAAAGAGAATACAAACTGGGAATAATAGAAAAAGATTACAAAAGATTTATTCCAAGTCTGAAGACTAGAGGATTTCTGATACAGAAGATGTGCAAGCAGCACATTCAGAATCGATTACACAACTTAAGAAATATATGCATCATGGAAAATTCAAGCTAGATGATCACGGCGGGCAGATTTAAGACTGATTGGTGTGCTTAAGAGTTTAGGGCAAAATAAAAAACATGGTAGAGGATACCTCTAAATTGATCTCAAAGTCCGTACTATTAGAGCAGCACTTGGATCATTCAATAGCAAGAGCACATAGAGTACCTTTCACCCTGTTGGCCGGCTCCTGTCAAGAGTCTACAGGAGCGGAGCAACCACGAACATCGATACTGCCCAAACGATCCGGACGGGAGCGGAGCAGACAAGGTTTCCCCACCTCCCAGGAAACGCGCTGCGCTGACCGGCTCAAAAACTAAAATGCGAACGGAGCAGACAACAAACACGCTTACCTGAGAAGCGGATGCACATCACTGGCCGGCTCCAGTCGGGACTAGGCAGGCGCAGGGGCAAACACTCCCAATGAGGTATGACACAGAACTTTTGGCCACCGCGAAGGTGTATACTCGGAGCGTGGGCAACTCTTATGAAAGAGTGGGGGAAAGTCTCCTTCAGAAGTCGTGTGTCAGACAAAAAATTTGTAAAATATACAAAGCAGGAACAGGGAGGAACGAGGCTAGAGTAAGTTCATAAGTCGGAGTAGCACACAACGACGAGCTGAACGTAGGGGGCGTGGTCACCATTCGCAAGACGGATCAGTAAGCCAAGCACTGATTCGTGGAAGCGACGTCAGTTTAAAGAAGTTAGGGAGCGTCTCTAAATTACGTACTTTCATGGAGGTCTAGGGATCCTCTCAAAAGTACATGCCCCTGTATAATGAACCAATGAGGGAGTGGAACATGCTTCAATGTTACGACTCATCGTACAATTCTGTGTGAGCTAACGGGGAACCCTAACAGAGACCCCCATTACTAACATTGGTTGTCAGCTGTGAGGATAGAACTTGTATTTGCACTTGACCTACAGTGATTGATGTACACTACTACCATATCGCAGACCACTATGTACCACATACTGTTTTCTTTTTGGCCTACTTTTGTGTTCCCATCTTTTTTAACTCAAACTGTCTACTGTGTCATACCTGAGTTAATTGATGCAACAGTTGCATCCCTAGAAGTGGCCTTTGAGCAGGAAAAGTTGGAAACTTACAATGTAAAGGAGTTGAAGGCTATTTGCACAAACATAAGAATCCAAATCAGAGGCCTCACTAGGAAAGAGGAGCTACAGGGTAGCAGCCAGCCATGCTAGTGGGAAGTCTGGAGACCTTATTGTGGAGGCGGAGGAGCCTATTCCTAGGGTGGATGTGCTTTTGGGGGGGGGGGGGAACCCTCCAGCCGAGGCAGCAATGTTTCTCCCCAGAGGAGCTGGAGGACAGAAGGGCAGCTAGGAGGCATCAAATAGAGCTTGAGAGGCTCAATATGGAATCACAGAAGATAGTCTTAGACCATGAGCGTGGTCTCAAGGAGCTAAAGCTACAGAGTAAATCCAGCACAGATGGTGGCAGTAATTCCTGAGTGCACTGAGAGATGCTAGTGCACATACCTGAGAATGTAGGAAAGGAGTATAAGAAGGGTGATGACATACAAAGGTGGTTTCAGGGCTATGAGGCATCTATCCACATGAATAGGGTCCCTGAAAAGAATTGTGGACCAGGATTGTGGCCTCCTTTCTCAAAGGAGAGGAGGGACACCTTGTTGGCTTTGTGTAAGGGGTACAACCTTACCTACACTAACATAAAGGAGGCCCTTCTCACTAAGTATGGTCTCACTCCTGAAAATTACAGGGATCAGTTTAGAACCAGTAGGAAAACTGATTACCAGACATGGTTAGAATGTGTAGATTCTTTTTGCAGGGCAACACATTGTTGGGTGAAGGGCAGCAATGTGGCAGATTTTCAGGGGCTGTACAATATGATTGTGTGGGAGCACTTGTCTAGTCTATGTTTTTGCAGAGCTGCACCAGCACATGACAGATAGTAAGCTGACTGACCCCAGGAAGCTTGGCATGGAGGCGGACCGCTGGGTGAGTTCCAGGGTCCACAAGAAGGTGTATGGGGGAGCCTCCACCAAAGGTGGGCAGGGTCCCCGGCAGAAGAGTTCTCAAATGACCTAGAAGATAGTATGAATTTATAGAAAATATGCTTTCATTTTAGCTTCTGGACCACCTTCCATAACCTCTTAGAGAAAATAGTTTTCTCTTGATTGTTTTTTTTGTATGTTTTTGCATTAAATTGACATTATCACATAAACACACAAATGGTATTAACTGTTTTATATACATTTAGAATGACCATGAATAAGGTAGGTCTTCGTTTCAAAATGGCTAATGCTGGTTGTTATCTCGCTGTGTGACACGTTAACATTTCATTTCTAGGTGTGACTGGAGTTCTAATTATTGAATGCAATGTTCTTTATATCCTTTCCCATTTGATAAATGTTTCATTTTCACTGTGATAATCATTGAATGTTATGAGTGGAATAGTCACAAGACACCGGTAGAGTACAGGTTGGTCCCTGTATCTTATTTTGTTGCCTATTGTAGGTTTGAAGGACATGAAGATGAGCTGTATTGTGGAAGGTCACAAGAAGCTAATGAACAGATACTTGTATAATGTTGCTGTACCCTGATTGGACAGTTTCATAAGAACTGTATGTAGGGGTATCAACTGTTAAAATTGTGTGGTTAGAGCTAGTGCAATGTAGATTAGAGCTAGTTCCTTTTTTCAATGCAGCTTAGAGAAAAAGAAGAGATATAGGGTACTCTCTTTCCAAACCCTTCCACTGAGGCGACTCTATTCTGTTCTGTCCTCTTCCTTTTATGACTTTAATTTGATTTGAACTACATATTAATTGATGCATTCATATATTGATTATTGATTGTCACTAATGTGATGATTTTCCCTTCTGTAAGCCCTTAACCTTTAGTAAGCTTTATGATTTGAAAACATAATCATTCAGTGTCTTCCTTGTGGAACATAATGTGCTTCACATTATTTAAATGTATTGGTTTGTCGAAATCTCGGTTTTGATTAATCAGATAGCGCTTTATGGGCCCTGAAGTTTGCACAAGGTAAGGCACTAACAAATCTAGCTGCAGAGTTGCAGAAAGGTTTTAAACTGAGGCTTGGAGGATCTGACGTTTACTTGAATACAAAGTTTCCCGGTTTCAATCTGTGTTTCCAATCTTCTATGGTCCTATTTGGATTATTGAAGGCAGTCTAGCGTTCCTAAAACCAGTTGCAGTGTCCTGGGAGTGTTAGTATAAGTAAGGATATATGGTTTTGACAGTTAGTTGTGATGTGTGTAGTTTTTGGTGATTTGTCATGCTTTGAGTTGTGGTGTCAAATTGTGTCCTGGAGGGCTTTGTGTGGAAGTTGAGAATTGAAGTGCCATTTCATTTATATTACTTGTGCTTACTGAGGTTAATATACTCATTGCTCAGAGTTAAATTTGGTCATTGGATTAGTCGTAATCCAAGATACCGTGATAGGTATATTTAAGTGATATTTGACTTGTCTGTTAAGGTTGATTTGTTGAACTGTGAGGTACAACAGCTGCACCAAGATGCGGAGGGACTTAATAAACTTTGATTGTGATATTGCACTAACTAAGAATGGTGCTGGCTGATTCTTTGTGTGCAGGATTAGACCACACTAATCAGAGTGGGTTACCGCTGGTCGAGAACTTATTTTGTTTGTTTAAGAGTTTCCTTAGAGTGATTGCTTATTCTATTTTTATCCAGGTAGACAGACACAAGTTGTTATATTTTTATTGTTTTTGCTCACACAAAGCTGATCTGCGTGAAGTGAGAGTCACAATTGGGTGCTGCAAGTTACTGCATTAGGTGTCACGCTGGGATTGGTTGTTCAGTTTGTGTACCGCTCTGGTATTGGTTGTTACGTCATTGGGTGTCACACTCAGATTGGTTAGTTCAGTGGTGTCGCGCTAGGATTGGATATCTGTGATGTTGTGTACTGCATTATGATTTGCTGTGAACTGCTATTTTTAATTTGGGATTTACAAGTTCTGTGTTTATTTTGCGTATGAAGCAAAGTTGAAATTCTTTAAGAAACTATGAACAGTGACCCCCACTCCTCAAGACAAGAACTGAGTAATCATTTAAGTGCAGGAGACTGAATTGTGGTGAAGGAACACATTAGGAAGTCATGTCTTGAACCCCACTGGAATGAACCCTACCAAATTATACTTGTGATTAACACAGCTGTTAAGTGTGATGACTACCACATTGCATTCATGCCTACCACACCAAGGAAGTGAGACCAGTCGGTAAAGAAGTGGTGACACCAACCACAGACTCAAACTTAAATACAGAATAAAGATTCACAGAGAGTAAAAGATAGCACACGTGGGTCTCAAAGTCACGCTGTGACAAGTGCGCAATCGGTGGTGAATGAACTAAGAATAACCACAATAAACCAAGCAGTTGAAATCTAAAGTGTGCACCACAAACTGGAAGTCCGTGCAAACACCTTGGCTGGCTTTGTGCAGGAGAAAGAGAGGTAGCTGAGAAGTCATGAGGGACTGAGAGCTGTTGTGTCAGAAGAACATATTCCAGAAACAATCATAGAAGGAACAGAGCCAATTGAACAGAGTAATAATGTTATGTTATGTGAATTTGTGGAGTGCAGTTAAACACATGTGAGGATATCCATGCACTGAGTAGGGCAGGACTGAGGGGGAGAAAGAGGCCATGCCTATTTTCTCTGGAAGAGCCATGTCAGGAGGTACCTTCAGAAGTCCATGAGGGAGGGGGCGGTTTTGAGGTAATTCAGGTCTTTCCAGGTCTTGCCTATGAGGTATGAGAAAGAGTGTCGTGATGCGAAAGAGGTGTGCCCTTGCCTAGGGACGCAGATCGAAAGTGTCTGGTGGGTTGGTAGAATTTGAGGTGGTGGTTGAGGTAAGCTGGACCGGTGTTGTGAAGAGCTTTGTAGGCATGGGTGAGCAGCTTAAACTTACATCTCTCCGGGACAAGGAGCCAGTGGATATTGTTGAGATGTGGTTATTTTGCGGGATGTTCAGAATGAGTCTGGCGGCAGCATTCTGGGTGGTTTGAAGTCCGTGTGGGACATGGTCTGGGATTCCAATCTAGAGGGCGTTTACGTAATCAAGTCTACTTGTGATAGGAGCCTGGGTGACCATTTATCTGGTGTTCAGTGGGCTCCACTTGAAAATCTTGCATGGCATTTGCAGGATGGGAAATCATGACGAGTAAACAGCGTTGATCTGTCTGCTCATGGAGAGGTTGGTGTCCAGGATGATCCTGAAGTTCTTAGCATGGGCCGCAGGGGGTGATGGAGGGCCAAGATCAGAGGACCACCAAGAGGCATCCCGGGGGAGTGGTTGTTGCAGAAAATTAGGACTTCGGTTTTGTCTGTGCTGGAGGCAGTTGTTTTTCATCGAAGATGCGCCACTGCTCACGCAGTTGGTGCAGTTTGCTTTGGCGGTGCTGGTTGAGTCGATAAGGGAGAGGATGAGTGGTGTGTCATTGGCATAGGACACTATGTTGATGCCGTGCACTCTGATGATGTCAGCGTGAGGTGTCATGTAGATGTTGAAGATTGTTAGGCTGAACTACGGAGATGGGTTTCTTGGGGGGACGTCTAATGACAGTGAACAACCAGAAGTCATATGAACAAAAAGATAAAGAGTGTCAAATCAAAGGTATTTGGCTCCGGAGTGGACCTGCTTTGCTAAAAGCGAACTTGACCAAAGAGCTCATAAAACAGAATCATCAAAGTGTTTTTGAAGCCCTCCCCCCACAAACAATGTTACAACAGTTAAAGATTGAATTATATTTTTGATTGATGAACTCAAGCGACATACATTCAGACGTTGAAATTTCATGTTTGGTATCTTAAGTATCCAGTTGAAGTATTAGGTGCTGATAGGTATACAGTAGAAGAGTAGAGCTTTTTCCCTTTTGGTATATCCAGAGATCATAGTAGGTCAAGCGAACTAACATTTACAGTTAAATGTACTGAAAGTTTTTCTGATTTGCACAGTAGAGTCAACAAGTAGATTTTTGATTTTTACTTTTTCTTTTTGATTTTATTTAACATAAACCATGGTTGGTGTTGAGAGATGCATGATGGGAGACATTCCCGGCAGGCATGTTGTCTGAACCTGTAATGGTAGCCTGGAGCTTGGTGTACCAACGACATGCTACTCTTCTCCTGTGTACTTGCTGAGGGAGATTGAGAGAAGTTGGAGGATTGTATGAAGCATGTAGCTGCTGGGCTGTAACAGTTTCACCACGCCGTGCTTAGTTGTTAGCACCACTATTCATGCAGGTTGATTGTTGATATGTGGCTGAATTAAGTAGGCAAGGTAAAAGAGCCACGGGCGAGAGAGGGCACGGTTTGAGTGTAGCTAGAGAGTAGCTGCAACTCTGGTAATATTTGAAAAGTGAGGGATGAGGAAGCAACATGCAAGTATAGAAGAGGGCCTCTTTCCTCCAACGCAGCTTAACTGAAGTGACCAACAGGCATTTGCAATGGAGAAGCTTGAGATCCTCACCCTTATCCCAGCTCATGCTTCCACTCTTCTGTACAGCAGCTGTGCTCATCCTTCGCTGTCCCTCTGATTCCCTGGACCCCCCTATGTCAGAGGGTCAAATTAATCTTCTACTGATGCAGGCGTGAAGTGTGCATGTGGAGTTAAGATAATTTACAGCATGTCATTTTGAATTAATGAAATAATTAACTAATTGGAAAGATTACTCTGATTTGGCAGCCTTTAACAGCAGCTAGTGGAGGGGCAAAGCAAGGAGAGACAGAGTGAGGTTTGAGGCAAAGGTACAAGGAGCTATGCCATGGCATTTATGATAAAGTGGAGAAGACAGTTAAAGGCTGGCAGTTTATCGGTTCTATAAGGTTGGAGATCCTGCAACATTTGCTTTAAGTTTATTGGCTCTGTCCTAGGTTAATCAGAGTCACTGAGGCACAAGGGGCACATTATAAGTGTAAAAGCCAGAACCCTTCTATAAGGGGAGCTGAATTACCCTGCCCAACTGAATTGAGAGACCCCCTTTTAAAGAGAGTTTGCAATGCATCATTTCCTGCCAGGAAAATACCAGGCTGCTCTTTTCAAAACCCACTTCACTATCAAGCACACACCAATATAGAAAGAGCGTAAACCATCTGGGTGCTGAGAAAGCTCAGGAAATTTTGAATGACCGGGAAGATTGGCGTAATAGCAAAGTGTTCCTACTACTCAGACAACTCCTAGCTGAAGTACAGGAAATAAAGGCTTTGCACATAGCGATGGCCAGTAAAAGAGAATACAAACTGGGAATAATAGAAAAAGATTACAAAAGATTTATTCCAAGTCTGAAGACTAGAGGATTTCTGATACAGAAGATGTGCAAGCAGCACATTCAGAATCGATTACACAACTTAAGAAATATATGCATCATGGAAAATTCAAGCTAGATGATCACGGCGGGCAGATTTAAGACTGATTGGTGTGCTTAAGAGTTTAGGGCAAAATAAAAACATGGTAGAGGATACCTCTAAATTGATCTCAAAGTCCGTACTATTAGAGCAGCACTTGGATCATTCAATAGCAAGAGCACATAGAGTACCTTTCACCCTGCCAAAAGAGGGATCAAAATATTAGACAATTGTGGTCTATTTTGATGACTTTAGAATCCAGGAAAGAGTCCTGAGAAAGGTAATCCACTTAAAGAACTGAAATTTTCCCTTAAAATCTTTCCAGATCTTTCATATGAAACTTTGTGACATCGCTGGGAGTTTGAACAAATGATTGAAACTTTCAGGGCAAAAGGAGCTCAATCTCAGCTTATTCAAGCTCAAAGTTCTCTGGGCATGCCGTTTCTACATCTTCTCAGAAATAGCTGGAGCCAAGACATTTTAGGCTGGGATGTAAAGTTCACAGAGTTAAGAGTTGAATTCCGGGACACCATAGGTGGAACAAGTTAATACCAACCTGAAGGAAAAGACAGATGGACTTAGCTTTCGGGGACTAGATGCATCAAGAGGGGTCAAAGGGCATTAGGGGGTGCAAGGGTAAGGGAGGGTGGGAGCAGGAAGGGAACGTTTGGGGTTAGAAAAGGGAATCTTGTCCGTCTCTGAAAATGAGCGGATGGGGAGCACTGCAAGCGAAAACAAAAGTTTGAGATCAGCCGGAGAAGTAAAAAAGATGATACACAGGGTGAATGGTATACTCCAGATAGCGAAGATGAAACAAAAGTACAAAAAAGCTTTCTTTATTTTACAATGAAGAACTGAATTGAGAATTATAAAATTGCACAAATTCAATGTTAGATCTCACCATACTTAGAAGGAGGGTGGGAGCACACTGACTCAAATCCCAGCAATCATTTTGCCCCAATGCATCATGGTAAATGCAGTGCATGATAACACTTACTTCAGTAGTAGTCTTTATTTCTTCACCCTTGTTGGTGCAGCTTGTCCTGTGTAACTCTAGACATGTGTTTCTTGGTTCATTCCTGCATTAATAGAGAGCAACATTGCGTTTGTGGGGCGCTGGAAATGCTGCACGCAGTTTTCTCAGGTCTCTATTCGACTCACAGGAGCAGGAGCATCAACACAAGCTCTTCATCTCAGTAGCTCACGGGAGCTCCAAACATGCATCATGGTAAATGCAATCCATGATCCCAGTTACTTCAGTAGTAGTCTTTAATTGTTTCACCCTTGTTGGTGCAGCCTGTGCTGTGTAAGCCTAGATAAGTGCTTCTGGATTATTTCCTTCATCGGTAGAGAGCAACAAGTCATTTTGAGGGTGCTAGAAATGTTGCTCAACGTCTTCTCAGGTCTCTGAACCACTCACTGGACACAGGTGACTCAGCACAAGCTCGTCAGCTCAGTAACTCAAGGGAGCCTTTTCAAACAGAAGAAGAATGGGAGCACACTGCCTCACATCCCATAAACATGTGTCTAGAGTTACACAGAACTGGCTTCACCAACAACAGTGAAAAATTAATGACTACTACTGAAGTAAGTGCTATCATGCAAGGCATTTACCATGATGCATTGGGATAAATTGAGTGCTGGGATGTGAGACAGTGTGCTCCCACCCTCCTTCTACCTATAGTTATTTGTAATGTTAATGTCCTTAACAGTAGACAAAAGATGGATTCAATCTTTATTGTGCTGCTACAATTGAATTCCACAATTATCCTTTTAGAGGAGACATATTTCATCAAAGGGAAGAAGGAGGTAAAGTGAAATACCTTTGGGTGCAAAACTGTTTTTTTTGCATCAGCAACTGCCTTTCATAGAGGCACTGCAGGTATAATTAATCAAAGGTTTGACATTAGCTGCATTTCTCCCATTGCTGAGAAAGGTGGTTTTTGGATTATTGTACCAGTTATGATTCATAAATATAACATTGTCTCTTATTATGGGCCGATACATGATAATACTCAACCTTTACTGTCTATAGAAAAGACATTTTGTAATTTACCTGGTATATCTATAGCGGGTGGCTATTGTAATTACTTCTCCTTACCAAATATGGATTCTTTTAATCCCAATCACACTCAACATAAGAAACAAACAGACTTTTTTTTAATGATTTTTGGGCCCGGTTGAGAGTACAAGATGTTTGGAGGAAGTTGAATATGATTGGGACAATATATTCTTGTTTTTCGGAACAATTTAGGTCTGCCTCCAGACTTGATATTTTAAAATCTCTCCAACTCTCTCCAAACTTTTATTGCAATTCCACGTCAGCCATCTCAGAACATTCCATAGTAATTTTTAATTTTTTAATTGATTGTCCCAAAGTAACAAGAAGGTGGGTTATGGATAAAATTCTGTTGACAACAGACACAAATATTCAGATATTAAGAACTGAGATTTAATATTACTTACCCTAAATGTGAACACAGCAGATAAGGCTATGGTCTGGAAGGCCTTTAAGGCCATAGTTAGCGGCATATTGATCTCCTTGTCTGGAATCATAAGAGGAAAGAGAGTATGGACTAGTACAACATAAAACTGGTAGCAGATAAGTCATATGAAAATGTTTTAAGGGAAAATCAGACCATGCATATCAAATCTGATGGGATAAAAAGAGAGATTAAAATATTTTTGGGGGGGAGAAAGACATTTTCAACAACCACACATTCAGCTGTCAGGTTTATGATGAGGGCGAAAGAATAGGATGGTTTTTAACTTGGGCATCTAAAGAAAAGCAAAATCAGAATGTGGTAACCAGGTTGAGAAAACTGATATTGGTAGTTTGACCAGAAAGTTTGCAGAGATGAAGAATATCTTTGTAGATTATTATTCCTTACTTTATGAAGAGGAGAATACATTTCAAGATCCCTTAATGGTAGAACAATTCCTGCTAGAAATCCAACTCTCTGTTTGGGATCCAGATGTTGCAAATTTGTTGGCTAACCTTATTACCAAACTGAGATAATTGATGTAATAAAACAGCTACCTGGGTCAAGAAACCAAGGGGGAGATGGTTTTGGTTCAGATTTATATCAAATATATTTCACCTTATCAGTCTTATTAATAAACCCTTTGATGATTTTGCAAGTTGGAATGATTCCACCTTCTTTTAAAAGGTGTATTAATTAACTTTTGAAAAAGGGGGTTACCAGAACTAGAACCTTCTCCATACCAGCTAATAAGACTGCTCAATATGATTATAACATTTTCACTAAAATTATTACTAACTGCATTAACACTTTTATTAATAATATTATTCATCAAGATCAAAACGGTTTTGTAAATGACTGAAGCTTGAGCACCAATAGACATTATCTATCTGAGTTTATAGACTTGGTTTCTGCAGACAGCATTCCTGGAATCATAATTTTGCTCTTTGCTGAAAAAGACTTCGATCTTGTGAGTTGGAGATTTCTATTTCAGATCCTTGAGAAATGAAAGTTTCCAACACAACTCATGATGATGATCGCTCGGGTTTATAAAAACATATCAACTCAAGTTATAATCAATAACTGGTGTGCCTGTACTTTATTTTCTAGAAGAGATACTCGCCAATGCTGTCTGTGATTCGCTATTCTTTCTGCCCTTTTTAATGACCCGCTAGCCCAATATATTCGTTCCCTCCTATTTAACACCACCCCAGACGCCCTCCTTCCAAAACTGAGGGCAAATTACAACCAGAACCCCAAAGGGTAGCTAGGGGTCTGCTATTCAGATCAATTAGTGGATTCATACTCCAGAAAGAAACAACTAAACTAAATTTGTTCACTTCTTTCGATCTGAAAAACACTCCCTCTTTCAGTGAATCAAAATGTTCTTCAAATGCCAAAATCAGAATGTGGCCTTGGGCTGCCCAATTTTAGGATGTATTACATGGCTTCTTGTATACTGCAGATACGAAGGTTTTCAATGTTTGCTTCTAAATTTGACTATTCTTTAATCCTTTGTATGGTAAAAAACTATGGTATAAGCAGTCTGTCAGGGGCCATAAAAGAACCGAGGATGCCAAAAAAGTTGACGTATGAGAACGTGCAACTTTTGTGGGCCAAAAGGCGACAGCTGTTTTTGCAATATAAAATTCCTGTGATGCCACGCTGAAATCCCTCTTACTAATTGTAAACATCTATCTACCCCCTTGACAGATGGCTTCAATGAAAGATGGAGTTAATTAAATATTTGTTAATTACGGAACATTTTTTTTACAATACCAGAATTAAATCATGTATGAAAATATACCCTGCAGACTAGCCTAATAGAGTTATTTTATAGCTCATCATATAGGCAAATGGCAAATTAGCAATGGCAGAATTAATTTTATTATGCCGAAATAGTAAGAAGAGTTTTACCAGAAGAAAATGTCAACTGTTCTCTTCGCTTTTGATATAAGGAATGATATAAAAAGAAGAATTAAACTATTGAGGGAACTTATGCTAAGTGGGGTAGGAGGACAGGTACTTATTTTTAGATAGAGAAGTGACTGACAGAAGAATCTTAACAATGGGTACTCGCTTTTTGGGGGAAATTGGGTAAGTAGTTGTTATTTAGCTTTAGTGTTTCCAAAAGTGTATCATGTAGATGACATAGATAATAATGGAATAGTGACTCATGCAAAGTCTAAGAATGGTGCCTCACAAGTAGTAGGCAATATATTTCGCTCTATGATGCCTTCTATAGGTGTAGTTTTAAATGATGTGAAGATCAGAAAGCTGTCTATTTTTGTAATTCATTTAGCTACTAACACAGCTGGTGCTTTACCCAGTATAAATACAGAGCTTATGGCTAGAAGGGCATTCATTTGGCAGGACAGGCATGCTTTAGATATCTTACTAGCGAAAGAGGACCGAGTCTGCCATACACTTCACATTCAGCAATACGGCAATTATGTACCTGATACAAGTAATCACATTTACAAGTTCATTACTAACATGACTAACATTTCTTGTGAGATGAAGGATTTGGAGCGGGCAGGTGCCTGGGAAGCAATAGGAAAGGATTTTCCTAGATTGGCGAGTGGTTTAGTGGTTTTGGTGGTGAAAGTTAACTAACCTTGATACTAACCATTATGATTTGTATGATATGCTTATTTATTTTTATAAGATGGATAAAAATTATTTCAGCAAAGGCAGGGTCAAATTACCAGGGGAAGAAGCAGCCTTCTGACTCTGAGGAAGAATAAGGAAGCAAGAAAACTTGAACTTGATATTCAAAATAGGGTTTATTGTGAGGTTAAAACAATTGAAGGAATCTAGACATAAGCTGCAAAAGTCAGCAACGTCTTTGTAAGGGGAGACTTCAATCAGTGAACAATTGATTTGTGGTGAGTCCCAGAGGGAGGGAATTGAAAGAAGTTTTATATTAAATGTTTTTGGATTAAATCAACATTAACACATAAACATGAACATGTTATTAACTATGTGTTAGACCTGGCATTTTTTTGGTGTGGTTTCCCCTGTCTTTTTGCCTCTGACCGCCTGTTTTTGACTGTGTGCCGCATTTCGTTTTTGCTGGTGTTATGGCTCTGGGCATGTTACCACAGCTGACCAGTGCTAAAGTGCAAGTGCTCCCTGTCAAAGATGTAATGGTATTTGGTTTCTCTACGATTGGCATATTTGATATAATAGTAAGTTCCTAGTACAGTGCACCAGGTGTGCCCAGGCCCTGTAAATCAAATGCTACTAGTGTGCGTGCAGCGCTGATTGTGCCACCCACATGAGTTGCACTGCAAATATGTCTCAGGCCTATCAATGCAGGGTCTTTGTGTGGAGTTTTAAACTGCCATTTTGATCTGGCAAGTTCACCCACTTGCCAGGTCTAAACCTTCCCTTTTATAACTTGTAAGGCACCCCTAAGGTAGGTTCAAGGTAGCCCCATGGGCAGGGTGCAGTGTATCTAAAAGGTAGGACGTATATTGTATATGTATATATGTGTTTTACATGTCCTGGTAGTGAAGAACTGCTAAATTCGTCTTTTTCACTACAGCAAGGCCTATCTCTCCCCTAAGTTGGCATTAGAGCTGCATTGTAACATTTTACAAGGGTATCTTCCAATTGGAAGCTGATAGAAAATGGAGTTTTGTGTCTCTGGACTCATAATTCATAAATGCATATTTTAGTAAAGTTGGTATTTAAATTGCAGGTCTGAAAATGCCAGTTTTAGAAAGTTGGTATTTTCTTACTTTAACCATTCTGTGACTCTGCCTGTCTCTGAATACACGCCTGGGTCAGGATGACAGTTGGGCTGCTTGTGCATTCACTCTTGACAGTCACACAAAGGGTGCTGAGGTGTGCCTTGCATATCCTGATGGCCCATCACCTGGCTGATGGGCCTTCCTGAGCTAGAGTGGTGGGATGGGATGACACATACACCTGAGTAGGGTTGTGCCTGTTTTACAAAATGAGAAAGGCAGGGTCTCTTTTTTTTTGCAGAGTTTTATATAGCGCAAACTTGACCCGAATCCAATCAGGTATCAGAGCGCTTTACATAGCACCAGTTACGTTACATTAGGACACACATTCATTCTTTGTTAGGCATGGGGAGATTACGTGATTTGCCCAGAATCACAGGATGTTCAGCGTCATTACCGAGATTCAAACCCAGTTCCCCAGGTCCGAGGTCGAGCGCCCTAGCCGTTAGGCCAACTCCTCTCCCGTACACTACACTACAAAGACTTTTCTTTGAAGTTTGTCTACTTCAAAGGCTGAAATGGGTATAAGCACTGAACCTGTGGCGTCATATACTCAGGACACTTCTGGGTTGAGTACATTCTGCCAGGAAGAAGAGCTGGATTGCTATCAAGAGGGACTGCCACTTTGCTGTTTGCTTTGCCGTGTTGGCCTGCTGCTTTCTACTTCTGTCCTGGGAGTGAAAGGACTGGACTTGGCTTTCTACATCCTGCTTCCAAAGTTCTCCAAGGGCTCGAGTTATGCTTGTCTACTATTAAGAGGGCTGAGGTTCATCAAAAACTTCCCCTGGAATCACCAGGACTCTGCTCCTGTGAGTCCTACTATGCCAACTGGTGCCAAATCCAGTTCCTGAGCCCTTGTAAGTGATTTCTGGTGATAAAAAAGAAGAATATCCAAACATCGACTCCAAGAGTCGTTTGAATTCAGTGCAGCACTGCCAAAACTCAATGCATTGCCGCTGTCTGCACCGGAGCACTGTCCCCGCTTGAAGCAATGATCTCGGCTTACAATGCAGGCCTCAGCTTTTCATCGCAGCACCTCCGAAGAACTGCTGCTATGTGAGCCCTTGGTGCAGATTTCTTCATTGACATCGGACCACAGTAAGGAACCGAGGTGTCGTGTATACAAATGAGACATCACCTCCCGTGCCTTGCAGTAAGGAACTTAGAGGTACTTTTTCCTGATCAAGGGCAACCGATGTTTTTTAAGACCTACAGCTTTATTTAATATGAAAATTCATATCTTGACTTGTGTATGTTGGATTTTTGTCATTTTGCTCTTGTTTTATTTATATAAATATTGACTATTTTTCTAAACTGGTGTGGAGTCCTTTTGTAGTGTTTTCACTGTGTTGCTGTGTGTGTGTGTGTGTGTTTATGTGTGTACAAAAAAAACTTTACACATTGCCTCTGGGATAAGCCTGATTGCTCTATGTCAAGCTGCCAAGGGGGTGTGCAGGTGTTCACTTAGGTGTGTAGCTTACTTACACTGACTAGAGTGAGGGTCCCTACTTGGACAGGGCGCAAACCACTGCCAACTAGAGACCCCATTTCTATCACTGTGATCAGCGGTAAGGATAGGACTTGTATTAGTACATTATATACAATGATTGATGTACACTACTTCCATCTCGAAGATCATTACACCACAGCATACTGTTTTTCTCCTTCTGTTTCTTTACAAATCTTGAGTTTTTGACACAATCATGTTTCAGGCTGGTGAGCCATCAGCTAAGGCAGCAGATTTGATGTTTGAGCAGTAGAGGTTGCACACCTATACTGTGCCTCAGCTCAATACATTTTGCAAGGAGCTCAAATGTCCTTTTATGGATTAAATCTTTTTATTGATATATAAGTGAGCAAGCTCTTTGAACAGCAAGTTGCGTACAAGCCCAACTGGGCCAATTTGCATAATCAAATGCATAAAAATGAACTGAATTTGGGGTATTAGCTGGAGGGTCACTGGGTAGTAGAATGGTACACAGCAGTGCGACTACAACCCTACACGGGCCGGCCGCGTAGGGGAGCCCCCCTGAAGTAAGCAATTAACAACAGTTCTTATGTGCCCAGTGGGGGATATCAGAACAGAGGTCACCAAAATGCTGCATGCAATATATGTATAGCCTTTCTCAAACAAATAACTACATATTGACACAAATTAACTCCACAAGCTGAACAAAAATCCCACCCTCTCCCTCCTCCCTCCCTCCCTCCTTCCGTGGATGCCAAAGTGAGTGCGAGCTCAGGATGGAAAAACGGGGAAATTGCAAGATGCCTCCTCTCCAGAACCCGATTGTTACCTAAGTAGGTGGAACCAGTTTAAGGCTACGCATGTATGCCGGGCAGGTCAGTTCTCTGAATTCTCTAGAGAAGATGGAGATGAATGGAGCCCATATTTTCGAGTAGGTTGCGGGGTCAGCTCCAGCTGGCATGAACAACCGTTCCATGCCTAGCAGTTTCCACAGATGGTGGAGCCATTGCTGGTGATCTGGGACTCTGCTCGTTCCCCACTGTGCCAGGAGAAGGACCATAGCTATCTGACGGCCCCTGATGGACGGTAATGGGTAAGTAAGGGCATTTGGAAGGCCCCGTAGTGTGTATGCGGGCAAGTGAGGGATCTCCGTCTGAAAGGCACCGTCCAAATCGTCCAGCACCTGCTACCAAAACCTCGTTAGCTTGGTGCAATTCCACAGCAGATGAACTAAAGACCCCGGATTACCACATTCCCTCCAGCACTGGCCATCACAGTTCCATCGTTGGGTGCATGAAGGGGTATAATACCAATAGGAGGTAATTTTGTATGCGGTTTCTGTGTGGCCTACATTGAACATTGTTTGATGAGCCCTATAGAATATGTCCCCCCACTCCTTATCAGAGAGAGTGCGTCCCAGCTCCGCCTCCCACCGCCTCTGACCTGGTGTTCTCTGGGCATGTGGCGTTTTCGAAAAAAAAGAAGTGGTAAAGCTCAGAGATGAGTTTCTTATCGTCTGATTTTAATATTAGCCTTTTCTCAAAAGGGGTCTTGAGCCTACCTGCCATGGAGTGTATGATAGGGCCAAGGACCCAGTGGGAAAGCTGAATGTTTGTGAACCTCTCTTGTTCCGACACAGAGTATTGGGACTTAAGCTCGTCAAAAGGAATTAGGCCCTCCTGATCAAAGAGGCAGCCTACCCTCTTACACCCTCCCGCCAACCACTTCCTTGCTACCTGTGGCGACAAACTCGGTGGGAAGTCTGGATTGGCAAACAATGGGGTAAGTAGGGAGGGGAATGACGAAAGGCCCGCTGAAAGCACAACTTTGTCCCACACCTTGAAAGTTGTGTTCGGAAGAATATGAACCCCAGGATCTATGGGCTCGTGGGAGCCAGGTTTCCCTCCAAATGTGCGAACCTGCAACAGTTTGGTCCAAAAAGACCCAGTGTTTTTCGGTCATGGCGCGGTTCCATTCTACCAAAACTCTAAGTTGAGCTGCCTGGAAATACCGTGTTACATTGGGGACCGCCAAGCCACCCTCCGGTTTTGAGCATTGCAATAATTGTTTTTGAAGTCTAGGCTTTGTCCCATCCAGATTAAATAGTCTATGCACTGTTGGAGCTGGCGTAGTTCCCCAGGCGGAGGGGAGAGAGGAAGTGCTTGGAAACATATAGGACTCTTGGGAGTATATTTATTTTATCCATGGCAATTCTGCCAAGTCAGGACAACGGCAGCCGTCACCAACAATCCAAATCTTTATGGATCGTGGTTCCTAAATTGGAGAAGTTGGCTCTTGCCGTTTTAGGAAGGTTTCTGTCGAGCATGATACCCAGGTATGGGAGCCCAGCGTCAACCCATTGCAATTCATATTTTGCACAGAGAGCTAGTTTAGTGTCTGTCCGGACTGTGAGGTTCAGTATTTGCGATTTTGACAGGTTAATGACACTGCCCCGAAAGACTCCAATTCGGAGACAATCGTCTCGAGCGTGGAAAGCAGCTGAGCAATGGAAATAAATTATATCATCTGCATAAAGGCTGATGAGATGGTGCTCAGCCCAGAATGTGATCCCCACCGCCCCAGGGTTGTCCCTTAGCCTCTGGGTGAAGGGTTCCATGTATATGGCAAATAAAAGCGGGGAGAGCGGACAACCGTGCCGGGTGCCCCACCTAACCCACAATCCCTCTGAATTCACTCCGTTCACCCTCACCAAGGCTTTGGGCGTGTTGTATATACTCCACGCTCAGTTCAGGTCTCCCAGCCCAAAGTGCTTATGGGTGGCGAACAGATAGGGCCAATGCACCTGTCAAACGCCTTCTCTGCGTCTATCGCCAACAAGAGGGCTTCTTCCCGGGACCGGTTGACTTTGTCAATGAGGTGGCATAAGCGTTTGGTGTTATCTCCGCATTGACGTGAAGGGATAAAACCTGCTTGATCGGGATCGATCAAGCCCGGCATTAGTGGGTTGAGGCGGTGAGCCAAAATGCCTGTGAACAGCTTCGCATCGCATCGATATTAAGCTGCAGGGCTCGGGATCTTTCTCTGGTTTCGTAATCACCGAAATGGACACTTGCAGCATCGATTCGGTTGGTGACACAGTTTCAGCAAAAGAGTTAAATAGGCGGGTTAAAAGGAGAGCAAGTTCCACGCAACACATTCTGTAAAAAATAGCGCTCAAACAATCCGGGCCTGGAGCCTTCATGGATTTTAGTCTGGCAATGATGGAAATTACCCCCTCTGTTAGTGCCCAAGTGAAATTCGTGTTTGAGGCGGAGCATGGCATATTCTGCCCTATTGAGGTGTTTAAGTTGAAGTCGAGCTTGTTCTAATTCTCGCCACACTCGAGGAGCACCCATGCACTTGTGAATAGATTCAAGTTCTAGTACAGTTTTTCCTAATACCTCTCTCGTATCCCTTCTAAGTTTATTTTCATGTGCTGATTGCTCCTCTGGTAATACGTTTAAAGGCTTCCCAGACTGAGGAAAGCGGGACCCCCGCAGTGTCATTTACAGCCAGGTAGTCATTGATCACACATCTGATTGCAGTTACTGTATCAGAGGAGTGCAACAGGGTCTCGTGAAGACACCAGGGGGGACATTGGGAAATTCCTGTGGGGATCGAGAAAGTAAGCGTAATTGCTGCATGATCAGAGAGGGAGCAGGGTTCAATAGAAGAGTCTGTGGTGAGTTCCCAAGCTCCTGGCAAAGCTAGGAAGTGGTCAAGCAGGGTGTAGGTCTTATGGGCTGCAGAAAAGAATGTGAAATCTTTCTCATTCAGGTGGTGAAGCCGCCACACATCGTGTAACCCACAATCGGCCACCCAAGCCAGACTCTGCGCTGTCAACGCCCAAGCTTGGCCTGTCCTTTGAGCCGAGCGATCCATTATCCCATAACCACAAAGGTGGCCCGGTGTGGAGACTGGAGCACCCCTGCTATTGCCTCTGTTATAAAAGTTTCTTGGTGTGCATTAGAGGCATAGAGGGAGGCCATAGTAAATTGAAGTGACCCCGTCTGTAACCCGTATAGCCAACGCACGTCCCTTTATTTCAAAGCAATTGTCTAGGACTGTCCCCCAAAAGCGATGGGAGAGAAGGACCGCAACCCCACCCTTCTTCCAATGTCCAGACAACCAGAACTGTTGTGGGAATTTCTTAGATTGCATTCTATGGGTGTCTTGTGCTAAAAGGTACGTTTCCTGAAGCAGACAGCTTTCGCTCTGCGGATGTTCTAGTAGGGAAAGTATTGTCGCTCTTTTGGTGGGGTTATTAAGGCCCTTAACATTTAAGCTAAATAGTTCGACCCTCATAGTGTAGGTTACCTGGGTGTCGCCACTGGTAGGGGCATGCTAGACGAGGTGCTAGCAGGAAGGTCACCAAACGTTCAAAAGGGGGAGAGAGACATCTTTGGGTGCATGCGCCTTCACATTCCTCTAAATGTGTTCCATCGGAGGGAGAGCCCTAGAAAATAAACCCTACCCCATAACCAAGTGGAAAAAAAGTACAACAAACAACATATTATGGAGTCTTTCATGAGAAGAAAGTCTGGATCAGGCGGGGCAGTCACTGTGCCAATGGTTGAAATGTGGAATGTCCGCAGAACTCATCCCGTCGACTTGCCCTTCCCGGAGCCCAGCAACATGGAGGACAAGAGAATTTGCTTGTGTAGGCTATTGAAATACCCCAAAAATAATTCCTTGGAGGCTCTGACTGGCCAATATCAGTCAGCATTGAGAGTGTCTTCTTCAAGGGTAGCGATAACTGCCTTGCATTCTTTAGCTATGGTTTCAGGGTCCGGTCGGAGGTGCAGGGGGTTCCGGTCCACTCTCAGCCATTTCCCTGCTTTCGGAGGTTTGTTGCCAGGTTCTGTTGAGTAGTAAGACCCGGACTCTCCTCCTCTAGGTTCAACAGTTGCTGTGGTTTCCTGTAGTGATCTAATGTGGTGAATTTTCCCTTCCTATATAAAGATCAGTCGGAACGGGTGACCCCAGGAGTAAGGAACTTTGTTAGATCGCAGGTGGGTGATAACAGGCCAAAACACCCTTCTCTTTTGTAATGTGGAGGCCGCCAGGTCCTGGTATAAAAGAGGGTGTGCTGCCCGTAACTCGATAGTTTGCTTGTCTCATGCCTCCCGGAGAATCTGTTCCTTATGCTGGAAGTCATGGACGCAGGTGAGGATATCTGGAGGTGGGGCCGGTGCTGCTCTTGCTGGGCCTACCCTATGTGTATGGTCCAATTTAATTTGTTGATCCAGCGGATCACCCAGGCTGAAGTGGAAAAGATCCACAACATATGCTTCAGTGTCCGACCCCTCCGCATCCCGAGGGACGGCCCGGATATGGATCTTATTCCAGCAGGAGCGATTTTCCAGGTCCTCCATGTGCACCTGGAGATCAAGGTGCTGATCATGGAGGCGGAGGACTTCATGCTGGAGTTGGTGGATTTCTTCATCTCTAGCTGAAGACTGTGTTTCTAAAGTGTCCACTCTGTCCCCTACTTACTCCAGATCTTTCCGTATTTCTCGGATTTCTTGCACTAGTTGCTTTTCTACTGAGCGGAGATCTTCTTTCAGAGAGGCAAGCAATGTCTCCAGGAAAGGACGCATTACCAGGGCTTCTATTTCTCCCCCATCCGGACTCGCAGTGCCCACAGTCTGGGATGATGCCATGTCCATGTTGCCTGGGCCAAATTTAATGAGTAGGTCCTTTATAGAGCGTTCCTTCTTGTTTTTCCCTTTAGCCATTTCGAAGGAAGGATCAAGAGTGGCCAAGGTAAGTAGGGAAGAGACATGTTTCCCGTAGAGGGTCCACCCGCATCCCATGGAACGCTGCGGTTTAAGACCTCTCATTCTCAAAGTTTTGTGTATTCTGCTGAGCCCTGATTAGGGTCCAATTAGGTGGTCTCTCTCCCCAGCTCAATGCATGGAACCCCAGGTTAGAGGAGACTTCTGGGTCACCTCTCTGGGACAACTACCGCTTGGAGAAGGTGTGCTTGCTTGTCTGCCCCTCCTTAGTCCGGAATACAAGATCCACGTAGGTCCGCTGACTATGTGATGTAGAACACATGTGGCTTACGAGGGGAGTGTCAGGACAGCTTTGTTGTGTAGTTCTTGGCCTGCTTGGTGGACTCTAAGTAGACCCCCAGAACGTCGGCGGACTCCTATTCCCTCCAGGACCCAGGTGGCGATGCGATAAACTAGGCCCTTCCTCTCTGTTCTATGGGTATTGTGTGTTCCTCGCCCCAGGCTGGCAAGGGTACTTCTGTGGGTCCCTGTTTGGGCCCCCACTCTCAGTTTTAAGAGCCTCAAAGACCGGCTGGCCCCGGGATGAAGAAGACCCTCCCCGAGAATACGCACACAGGCCCCCCGGGCCCGCAAATTCAATCCTGGTTCCAGGCCATTCGGGGCAAGGGGTGCTCCGAGGCTCTCACGAAGGCGGGGGTGACTCAACCCCTCAGTTCCACCCCCTCACTGGATTCTCGAGTGGGCCTCTGGCTACAGGCCTCCCGGTGTTGGGGGTGTGCAGGAGTGAGTCCTGTGAGAGGGGCCCATGCCCGTGTGCTCCGAGCTACTCAGATGGCCTCTAAAGGATGTCACAGCTCCTATGTCGCCCCCCTGGGAACTCCAAAACTAGTGATGCGTTTCCTGCCCCCAGGGGCCCGCCAGCACCTGCAGCCATTGGGCCTCTTCTCTCTGCCACTGCCTCCGTGCACGTGTAGGCGATATTCCATGCACCTGTCCCCTGGCCTGAGAGTCATTGCGCCCGCCCCTGCCTGGAGCCTTTTTCTTAATTATTACTGAGATCCCGTGAATCGGGTCTCCAAACCATCTAGCTTGGCGGCGGGGCGAGTGGCCTATTTTTCATCGGGCAGGCACCCGGGCTGTTGTAGACACGGGAAGGGACGACCCCTCCCCCCCTCCCCCCAGCGCAGTAATCGCAGCACCGGCTCTCCTCCTCCCCAAGAAGACCCAGGGGGTTTCAATGTTAGGCCGCGGCTGCTCCGAATCAACCTGAAAGAGGGAAGAGGAAGTCAAGTCATCACCTAAAAACTCAGAACTGTCCATATCCTGCAAACCCCTTGTGCAAACATATTTAGTGCTCTCCATGCCACTGGAGTCAAGCTATTCTGGCTGATGACGGGTGAAACCTTGAAACCAGTCCTAGGATGCTTGATTCCAGTCCAGGAAGGACCTGGCCTGGCCTGTTCCCATTGGGCGCAGAGTCAAGACTGATTTGTATATGGCTCGGTCCAAACTGGAATGGCGAGCAAAAAAACGATGGATTGAGGCCCAGATGTCTGTACTGGTATGTATGTAGGACATTTTTCTGCATTCAAATGTTCTTTTTACATTAGACACCCCGAGTGAGACTGTTTTATTCCATATAGGTACCATAATATAGGTCTCTGTGACTTCATTACCCTTCACCTGTATTCTTCCCTACATTACACTTGTCACGGTTTACAGGGACTGACCTTTTACCTAGATACTGCACTGCATTCAGATTGCGGGTTTTCCCTAGTTCAAAATCTCATACATTATGAATGAGGATTCTTGGAAGCACAGCAGGACTACCATCTCCTGTATAAAATCTATGTACAAAGTTCATGCCCAACGTCATCCTTAGGCTGACACAGTAACACAGCAAGGTAGGACCCCCTGGGGAGACCTATGGGGATATACACATCACATCTTGCTAAGATAAGACAGAGACCGAGACTTCCCGGCCGACACACTGTACAGAGACACTGAGGTTCCTGCATGCAGACACTCCAGCTCGCAGTGGTCTAAAATATCCCTTGCGGGGTGTCCAACTCGCGACCAGGATGGGGTCCCACAGTCTCTCACTTCAGGTAATGGGGTTGACTAAATCCTAGAGGGATTCTTGGCTTAACACCTATCACCATGCTAGGTACACTTAAATACATCTAGTTAGGGAAGCATTGTAGGAGTACGCATCTTTTTATCATGTGTTTTATATACTCGGATGTATTCATGATTATTGTAAGATGGTAGAGATACCATCCATTTACCTTTATAGTACTGCTAATCATTTATATCCTATACTGCCTAACGGTTGTTGCAGCTCATTTATATTACACCAGAATAACCACTGTTCAATAAATGCTTATTGAAAACTCCCAGTCTGTTTATTCTGTGTATTTCTTTGAGACAGACATAGGGGCATATTATCAAGAAACGGCGTTAAAATTATCGCCGCTTTAGCGGCAGAAAACTGTCGCTAAAGCGGCGATAATGGGCTTGATAATATGCCCTTGAGAATTCCCATAGAAGCCCATGTTTTGGTGTCATCATGGGCGTCTATGGGAATTCTCTGCGGCATATTATCTGAAAGAAACGTTAGTTAGATTCCTCACCTTAGAATATCCCCAGGCGTCAGGCTGGATCCGGAAAGACTTTTCGTCAGCAATACCCTTGCTCGTTGCTAGGCATCGTCTGCGGCTCCGCGTCCGTCGCCGGCGTCGTGATCGCCGGGATGATGTCGCTGGAGTACTTAGACGCCGCCCTCGTGCGCTGACGTCAGTTCTTCTTTTTTCCGCGCCAAACAGCGCCGATCCGGGAAGAGCATACCCTTTTAGTCACTTTTTGACAAAACTTTTTTGAACTCCTTTGGTTCTATTCTTGTCGACTCGACTCTGGTGCCGGTAGGGATGCCTGGCTTTAAAGCTTGTGACTCCTGTCAACTACTGATGTCGGTTATGGACCACCACCGCCGGTGCCTCTATTGCCTAGGGGCCGACCACGATGCCGAGTCGTGCCCCGACTGCCGGGCCTTGACTTTGAAGGCTAGACGGGAGCGGTCCCGCAAGCTCCTCTTGCTCCGGCAGTCGGCTCCGCGCCGTTCACGGTCTCGGTCGAGGAGGAGGTCGAGGGACCGGTCGCGGAGCCGCAGCCATCACCACCACTCGTCGGGTTCCAAGTCTTCGGGTAAGTCGAAGCAGAGCAAGAAGTCCAAGAAGCAGCATCGCTCTTCGGGCTCCCCTCGCCGGTCGCGCGACTTGGCTGAGGGTTCGGGTGGTACCACCCACGCGGCTCCGTCGGAGCAACAGGAGTCCCGTACGTCCCCATACCCACCGGTCCCTGGGACTGACGCGACTCCGGCAGAGATCAGTGCCTTCCTCATGGCCATGAGAGGCCTGGCTCTGCCGTCGATGCCTGCCGGCGTGCCTTCGGGCCCCGCGGGCTTGACTGGGAGGCCTAGCGAGCCGGCGGCTCCGGCGCCTTCGTCAACTCTGGTCCAGACACCGCAGGTCCCTGCGGGATCCAGGCCTGGATCCTTGTCGGCGCCGGTTGACCTCACGACCCCTCCGCCGGCGCCGACTCTGGTGCCACCCCCGGCACTGCCTTTGGACGATGCTGTTCCCCAGTTTAGTCCCGGTCCGGGCCCGGCGTCAGAGCGGCGCCGTCCGGCGCCGCACCGGACGCCAATGGGTGGCAATTTCATCTTCCGCCCGGCTCCGATCATTCCACCTGTCTACCAGGAATTGGATGACGGCGACGACTGGGAGGGGTCTGAGGACACTCTGGCCCGGCAGGGCCAGTTGTCTCAGGACTGGCCAGACGAGCTGGGGGAGGCCAGTGGTCTTGATACCTCCCCTGACACTGGCTTCATCTCTCCTTCGACCGTGGCTTCGGAGGAAGGTGCTGCATTTTCTGTGGTGCTGCGCAAGGCAGCCAAAGCCCTTGGGCTGGAGCTACCTGCTGTGGCCGTGAGGACTAATCTCCTCACTGAAGCGCTCCAACCGTCAGCAAGCTCCTCGGAGCCTCTGCTGCAGTTTAATGAAGCACTGGTTGACGTTCTGAAGGGCACCTGGTCCCAGCCCTCCACAGTACCTCCTGTGGACCGGAACATGGCCCGGCGCCACCGCCCTGCACCGGGCGACCCCAATTTTCTGTCCATGCACCCCACGCCCGAGAGCCTGGTTATCCAGGCCTCTACTTCCCAGACCTCCTTCCCGTCTGCTCCCCCGGATCGGGAATCCAAGAGACTAGAACAGTTTGGTAAGAAGCTGTTCTCCTCCCTTAGTTTGGGATTGCGGTCTATTAACACCGCTTGTCTTTTGGACCGTTACTCCCACTCCCTGTGGGATACGGTGGAGGACGTGCTGCCCCAGTGTCAGGAGGAGGCCTGGACTCGGCTCGCCCAGGCTCTTGCCGAGGGGCGGTGTGAGAAGTTGGCCTAGTATATGACGTTCACTAGTTAAAGTGACCACCTTGTACCATGCCAAGCAACCCTTATGGTGTGGTTGTAAGTCAACCTTTTCGGACTAGCTGCCCTAGTGGTAGCGTAGGCTAAGCAGTCTTTGAGGCTAAACTCGTGAAGCGTGTTAAGCCAGCTGTTTTACCAAATGCAACCCCCTTTTATACCAATGAAAGGACACCACACAGATATATATTCAAAATATATATGTATTTATTTCTCAAAGTAACCCCTAGTCTCTTTATGAGCACAGGAGCACAAATCGTCAAACAAGATTACAGTAGAATACACAGAAGTTGCACTTTATATGGATAGGCCCTGGTGGCCGCTCGAACCATATACTAAAATAGTGGTATAAGTACCACAAACAGAAAAGGGAAAAGGCCTAGGGCCTCTAGAATCGCTGGGCCTACAAGGAGCTAACGTCAGTTAGTGACCAGGAGGTCCACGGGTGGCGTGTGCAGAGCAAATAGTCACACGCGTGCTCCCATAGGTTTCAATGGGTGCGTAAAAAGTACAAAGTTACTGCAAAGAGGATCTTCCGGATGGACTAGGAACTCAAGATTTGGAACACAGGCACTAGAGATGTAATACTACACTTGGGCACAGGTGTGCCAGCTTTACCTCACCCACAGGAAGCGGGTGCATAGGCCTCGAAGTGCGTCGGGTTTCTTCTATCTGTTCCGTGGAGCCTGAAGATAAAGATGCTGCAGGCGGTCGGTCCGGGAGAGATGCAGTGGATCCAAGAGTGGATCGGAGATGTTGAAGACCTGTAAGCAGAGGGAACAGTGTTCACAGTCACTAGCCAGTGACCAGCGTGGCACCGGGTGGGTACCAGGCAATGTCGGGTGCAAACAGGAAGAAAGGTGTAGCTTGTCTCTGCAGCCACGTGGTCCCTGGAGGTCGACGACGTCCAGGAGTCGGTTCACGAGCTGTCCCACGCAGGCTCTCACTGTCGGCGGTGTTGGTGACTTGATCGAAGCAAACAAGCCTTAGCAAAAGCAATTGTTGTAGGAGATAAAATAAGCTGATGGTTCTGACCAGCAAGGTCAGAGGGACGGCTCCTTTGGAGGGGAGCAAGGGCCAGTCTGGAGCAACCAGACCAGCGGTGTATTTTGTAAAGTTCGTCGCCAAGATGGCTACTAGCCAGCGGGCCAGCAACCGGTTAGGCGCGTCGAGTGGCAAAATGCAGAAGGGCCCCACGCAGATCGTGGAGATGCTGGAGGGCTCACCTTTGGTGCAGATGCTGCTCGAGGGTTGGGCTTCTCAGATCCCAAAGCACAACTTGGAGGGAGCCTCGGTTGTTGCACTTGTCAGCTTGTCGTGGTCGTTTCAAGATGGCTGGCTCCACGTGTCTCGGTGCCTCCACGGGTCTCCTCTTTTCAGGGACTGTGGATCGGGCGGTGAGAGGTCTGGAGGTCCAGGTCTTGTCAGTCTCTGGGCTCGGGCTCCGGCGGGAGGCGGCGGCAAAGCAGACGTTGATTCGCTGGATGGTGCTTGCGTTAGCAAGGTGGTCACTCCCTGACCACAGGGGAGATTTCCTTCAGTCTTCTGTGCAGCAGAATGTCGAAGTTCCCGTCTTCTTCTTAGTTTCAAGTTGATTCCAGGATGTCTGAAGTCTTAGGACACAGCTCCTACCTTTAAGCGGATTCTAGGGGCCGGACTACCTGCTAGGTCCCTCCCTATGGGTGGGACCAGGAAGGGGGGTGGTTACACCCCCAATCCTTTGTCCAGCTCGCCCCAGGCCCGGGACTGGTGTGCCCCAGGACCGGTTTGAACTGGCATATGCACCGAGGCTCCTTGTGAGCCACAGGCATGTCTGGTTTCTTTCAAGCCCTACCTGACCAATACACAAAATCCTGTCTGGGGTGGTGCATGCACCTCCCCTGGCAGGAAACCCTTTGTCCACACCTCCCAAGCTGGAAGGACTCCCAGCAGCAGGAGGGCAGACTTGTGTCTGTGGTGGCAGCATCCATTTTGTGGAGCTGAGGCTATGTCTGATTTTACCCGGGTTTCAGGTACTGTACATGTCGTGTCCCTCTAGAAGGGTGGAATGCTAACCCCGTCGCCAGAATTGGCGAGGGGTTAGTATTCCAATTCGTATGACACCTCACTCGACATGTTTTGATAAAGCCAAACCAAAGTTAGCATTTAACCGCAAGGTTCATAATGCACTTAAGAGTATATGGTATGACGATATCTGGAAACGGTAGAAGGAAGTTGTTCCGACCACTGCAGACAGGCTCAGCTCATGCCAGAGCACCATCTCACATGGAACCAAGCACTCTGCCTTCAGGATTGTTAAGGCCTGCCATAGGAGTGACTTATAGGTTACCATGTGTCCCATTTAAGGTTAGGTATAGGTATACTACACCTAAGTAAGTGGTGATTACACCAACTTACCCCAGCTGAGTGATCAGCCAGTTGTGTCAAATTGTTAGGCCAAGCCTGGGGTGGCATAATACATGCTTCAGCCCCTGGCAGGCCTTGGGTACACCAATGCCCTGGGTACCTAGTGTACACTGGTACAGGGGCTGACAGGGTGATCCACTTCCAATTGGTTATGCACCTAGGGTGCATAGTTTTAATTTAGTAGAGAGAACAGCAGGCTGGGGGTCTGATTGGCAGGCCCACAGCCTCAATATGTCAAAAACCAGTGAAGCAAAAAGCAAAAATTTGGGGTGACCATAGGATAGCAGACCCTACTCTCCTACACAACCCCCCCCCCAAACGCTGGGACATTAAACTAGCCTTGACCAGTCTCGTCTTCATGTCCTAAGTGGAAGTACCTGGAGAGACCATCTGCATTCCCATGGTCAGTACCTGGCCGGTGCTCCACTGTAAAGTCCATCCCCTGTAGGGAAATGGACCACCTAAGCAGTTTGGGGTTTTCACCCTTCATCTGATTTAGCCACAAGAGGGGCTTATGGTCGGTCTGAATCTTGAAGTGAGTGCCAAACAAGTATGGCCTCAGCTTCTTCAGGGCCCACACCACAGCAAAGGCCTCCCTCTCAATAGCTGACCAATTCTTCTCTCTGGGGGTCAACCTTCTGCTAATAAAAGCAATGGGTTGGTCTTGACCATCTACATTAAGTTGTGACAGCACAGCTCCCACACCCAACTCAGAAGCATCTGTTTGGACAATAAACTCTTTGGAGTAGTCAGGACTTTTCAGGATAGGTGCAGAGCACATGGCCTCCTTCAGGTCATCAAATGCCTTTTGACAGCTTACTGTCCACTGAACCTTTTTGGGCATCTTCTTGGATGTCAGATCATTAAGAGGAGTCACAATGGACCCATAGTTCTTAACAAACTTCCTGTAGTACCCAGTCAAGCCCAAGAAAGCTCGAACTTGAGTCTGGGTGGTTGGAGGGGACCAGTCCTTGATGGATTGGATCTTACTCTCCAGTGGTTGAACTTGGCCTCCACCTACAAGGTGGCCCAAATATACAACCTTACTCTGCCCTATCTGGCACTTAGTAGCCTTGATAGTGAGGCCTGCCCTTTGCAGAGCCTCAAGAGCCTTCTTCAGGTGGATCAGGTGATCCTCCCAGGTGGAGCTAAAGACAGCAATGTCATCAAGATATGCTGCGCAAAAGTCATCCAACCCAGTAAGGACTTGGTTCACCAGCCTTTGGAAGGTGGCAGGTGCATTCTTCAGACCAAAGGGCATCACCACAAACTGGTAGTGCCCACCTGGGGTTGAGAATGCTGTTTTGGCCTTAGACTCCTCAGCTAATCTGATTTGCAAATAGCCAGCTGTTAAGTCAAATGTGCTCAAAAACGTTGCAGAAGCTAGTTTGTCTATGAGCTCATCTGCCCTTGGAATAGGGTGTGCATCTGTCCTGGTGACAGCATCGAGATCCCTGTAGTCCACACAGAACCTCATCTCTCTCTTGCCATCTTTGGTGTGAGGTTTGGGGACCAGAACCACTGGGCTAGCCCAGGGGCTCTCTGAGGGTTCAATGACACCTAATTCCAGCATTTTATGTACCTCAGCCTTTATACAGTCCCTGACGTGGTCAGGTTGTCTGTAAAGCTTGTTCTTTACAGGCAGACTGTCACCAGTGTCCACCACATGGGTACACCAGTCAGTTTGACTAGGTATCAAGGAAAACATATGTGAAAATGATTGTAGAACCTGTCTACATTCAGTCTGCTGATGGGCAGTGAGGTTGCCTCCAAGGGTCACTCCTTCAACTGAGCCATCTTCAGGGTTTTGAGACAACAGGTCTGGGAGAGGGTCACTCTCTTCCTCCTGTCCCTCATCTGTAGCCATGAGCAAGCCCATGTCTGCCCTGTCAACATATGCTTTAAGCCTGTTAACATGGAGTACCCTGTGGGGACTCCTGGGAGTTCCTAGGTCTACCAAGTAGGTGACCTCTCCCTTCTTTTCCAGGATTGTATGGGGTCCAGACCATTTGTCTTGGAGTGCTGCTGGGGCCACTGGCTCCAACACCCATACCTTCTGTCCTGGCTGAAACTCAACCAAGACAGCCTTTTGGTCATGCCAAGCTTTCTGTAAGGCCTGGCTTGCCTCAAGGTTTTTGGATGCCTTCTCCATATACTCAGCCATCCTGGAGCGGAGACCAAGTACATAGTCCACTATGTCTTGCTTAGGCTTTTTGAGAGGTAACTCCCATCCTTCCTTCACTAAACACAGTGGGCCTCTTACAGGGTGCCCAAACAACAATTCAAAGGGGCTGTAGCCAACTCCTTTTTGTGGGACCTCTCTGTAAGCAAACAGAAGGCAGGGTAGAAGGATGTCCCATCTTCGCCTGAGCTTTTCAGGTAATCCTTTGATCATACCCTTTAGGGTCTTGTTGAATCTCTCAACAAGCCCATTGCATTGTGGGTGATAAGGGGTGGTGAACTTGTAGTTGACACCACATTCCTTCCACATAGCTGTCAAGTATCCTGACATAAAGTTGGTACCTCTGTCAGATACTACCTCCTTAGGAAACCCCACTCTGGAGAATACTCCCAGCAGGGCCCTGGCCACAACAGGAGCTGTAGTGGTCCTAAGGGGAATTGCCTCTGGATACCTGGTGGCATGATCCACTACCACCAGTATAAATCTGTGCCCAGATGCAGTGGGAGGATCCATGGGACCCACTATGTCTATTCCCACTCTTTCAAAGGGGACCCCCACCACAGGTAGTGGTATTAGGGGGGCCTTTGTTGTGCCACCTGATTTGCCACTGGCTTGGCAGGTCACACAGGAGCGACAAAACTCCTTTGTATCTTCATTCATATGAGGCCAGTGAAAGTGAGGGACAAGCCTGTCCCAAGTCTTGTTCTGGCCTAAGTGTCCTGCTAAAGGAATATCATGGGCCAAGGTAAGAAGGAAGCCCCTAAATTGCAGAGGTATAACCAACCTCCTGGTAGCACCAGGCTTGGGGTCCCTAGCCTCTGAATAAAGGAGCCCTTCATCCCAATACACTTTATGGGTACCTTGAGCATTCCCAGCAGCCTCAGCAGCAGCCAGCTGTCTGAGGGGTTCAAGAGAGGGACAGGATAACTGAGCCTGCCTCAAGTCAGCCCTTGAAGGTCCCCCTGTCCCCAGAAACTCAACCTGATCAGGTTCAAGCTCTTCAGGGACAGTTCCTTCAGGGTCCTCTAGATCAGCTTCCTGGGAAGGCTGATCATCACTCTGAGGCAGGGGGGAAGGCACAGCCTTGACCCTCCTGTTCTTCTTCTTGGTAGGTGCTTGGTCCATTGTTCCAGGATCCAAGACCTGAGGTTCAGTGAGGCACTTTTTGGCCTGTGACCTGGTCACAGCAAGGACATGTGATGATATACCTAACATCTCTGCATGAGTCCTGTACTCCACTTCTGACCATAGAGAACTCTCTAGGTCATTGCCCAACAAACATTCTACTGGGAGGTCTGCACTAACCACAACCCTTTTGAGGCCAGTTACCCCTCCCCATGAGAAGTTAACAACTGCCACACTATGCGAAGTAGTGGCATTGCTGGCATTGGTCACCAGGTAGTTCTCACCTGGTATGTACTGTCCAGGGTCCACAAATCCTGGTGTCACCATAGTGACACTGGCACATGTGTCCCTGTAGGCTTGAGCCACTTTTTCGTTTATTAAAGGAGTCTGTCTGTACTTGCCCAGGTTACTGGGGCTCACAGTCAGGGACAAATCAATGTCCCCATCACAGATCAAGACTGCCTGTGTCAGGGTTCTGTCTAAGTCAGAATCTCCTTCAGTTCCCATAGTGATTCCCACTACACCCTTTGTCTGGGGACCAACACTGCTAACAGTAGTACTGGGAGCAGGTGCCTTAGGGGCAACAGTGTTGGGGGCTCCACCCTTTTTGCAATCACTAGTCCAGTGAGTTGTATTTTTGCAATGATTGCACCAGGGTTTCTTTTGACCTTCTTTCTTCTTTTTGGACTGTTGTTGGGACCCACCCTCCTTAGCAGTAGTTTGGGGCCCTGTTGAAGACTTCTGGTCTTTAGGTTTCTGATCTCCACCCTTTTGGTCTGTTTTCTTCTGATCACCCCCTTGGCCCTGGTTCTGGTTCTTTTGCTTAACCCTGGTTCTGACCCATTTGTCTGCCTTCTTTCCCAATTCTTGGGGAGAGGTCAGATCAGAGTCAACCAAGTGTTGATGCAGTTGCTGGTTTTGACAGTTATTTAAAATCTGTTCTCTCATCATCAAATTATACAATCCTGTAAAATCAGATACCTTACTTCCCAGCAACCAACCCTCCAAAGCCTTAGTGGCACATTCAACATATTCAGACCAGTCCTGAGTCTGTGTCTTTTGGGTGTCTCTGAACATTAACCTGTACTGTTCAGTGGTTAAGCCTAACCCATCAACCAGAACACTCTTCAGGACTCTGTAGTTTCTGACATCCTCTTCTCTAACAGTGAGGAGTCTGTCTCTGCCTCTTCCTTCAAAGGAGAGCCAGAGGATTGCTGCCCACTGGTCTTCAGGAACCTGCTGTACTTTGCAGGCTCTCTCAAGAGCAGTTATCCATTTGTGGATGTCATCCCCACTTTTGTAGGGGGGCACAACCTTAGACAGGTTCCTATTATCAAAGACCCTATCTTTGTCCTTAGGGACAATGCTGCCACCAGTGGGTATAGACCCACTCTCTCTAGGTTGCCTAGCTTTGTTCAGTTTTTCTTCCATCAGGGCTACTTCTAGCTCCTGCTTCCTGATCCTCAGCTGGGCTTCCTGCATTCTGGCCTCATGTTCCCTCCTCTGAGGGGTGGTCATCCTTTTCCTGGAGTGACCTTGAGAGCCTCTAGAGCCATGAGAAGCATTGGAGTCACCTGAGCGATTCCTTTGCCTCCCAAGCCCTGTGTTAAGTCCACTGGGGAGATCCAATGGGGTAAACCCATTGTCAGTCCCCAATAGCCTTAGTTTAGCTGGGCCAAGTATAACACTTGGCACTGGGCTAGTTCTCCCTTCATCCTCACTACTTTCTGTATCCTCACCACTTTCCTCCCCTGTAGTATGATTCTCATCTAAGGGATGGCTATTGGAACTGGGTACCTCTGTAGCATCTTCAGAAGGGGGGCCTCCTGTTCCTGACCCTAAGGGGGCTAACTGGGAAGCTCTCTTGAGTTCTCTCTGATTCTCATCATTTTGCAAGAGTTCTCTGAGCTCAGCAGAGGTAGGGTTCTTGGGCTGTTTAAGGCCTCTAAGAGTTGCCAAATGCCTGAGCTCATTCTGGTTAAGGGTAGCAAAGCTGGATGGTGCCCCCTGGGGGTCACTCTCAACAGAGATGGGTACAGTGGACCCCTCTGCCCCGGCCATTGCTCTTAAGTGTGGGTGGATGTGTTGCAATCTACCTACACTTGGGTTTACCTACTAAACCTATCTAGTAGTTGTAGTCAGGGTGTGCTACTCCCTTTGCTCTACAACAACTAAGTTCAGTAGAACTTATGTATATCTAATCTTGTTTTATATGTACCTACAGGTACCTATGTGATCTTTCAATTGGTAACCAAGAGATTACAATGGTAAAACACAGCAAGCTCAAATCCAACCGCTGCTCACCAATGTGAGAAGTTGGCCTGGTATATGATGTTCACTAGTTAAAGTGACCACCTTGTACCATGCCAAGCAACCCTTATGGTGTGGTTGTAAGTCAACCTTTTCGGACTAGCTGCCCTAGTGGTAGCGTAGGCTAAGCAGTCTTTGAGGCTAAACTCGTGAAGCGTGTTAAGCCAGCTGTTTTACCAAATGCAACCCCCTTTTATACCAATGAAAGGACACCACACAGATATATATTCAAAATATATATGTATTTATTTCTCAAAGTAACCCCTAGTCTCTTTATGAGCACAGGAGCACAAATCGTCAAACAAGATTACAGTAGAATACACAGAAGTTGCACTTTATATGGATAGGCCCTGGTGGCCGCTCGAACCATATACTAAAATAGTGGTATAAGTACCACAAACAGAAAAGGGAAAAGGCCTAGGGCCTCTAGAATCGCTGGGCCTACAAGGAGCTAACGTCAGTTAGTGACCAGGAGGTCCACGGGTGGCGTGTGCAGAGCAAATAGTCACACGCGTGCTCCCATAGGTTTCAATGGGTGCGTAAAAAGTACAAAGTTACTGCAAAGAGGATCTTCCGGATGGACTAGGAACTCAAGATTTGGAACACAGGCACTAGAGATGTAATACTACACTTGGGCACAGGTGTGCCAGCTTTACCTCACCCACAGGAAGCGGGTGCATAGGCCTCGAAGTGCGTCGGGTTTCTTCTATCTGTTCCGTGGAGCCTGAAGATAAAGATGCTGCAGGCGGTCGGTCCGGGAGAGATGCAGTGGATCCAAGAGTGGATCGGAGATGTTGAAGACCTGTAAGCAGAGGGAACAGTGTTCACAGTCACTAGCCAGTGACCAGCGTGGCACCGGGTGGGTACCAGGCAATGTCGGGTGCAAACAGGAAGAAAGGTGTAGCTTGTCTCTGCAGCCACGTGGTCCCTGGAGGTCGACGACGTCCAGGAGTCGGTTCACGAGCTGTCCCACGCAGGCTCTCACTGTCGGCGGTGTTGGTGACTTGATCGAAGCAAACAAGCCTTAGCAAAAGCAATTGTTGTAGGAGATAAAATAAGCTGATGGTTCTGACCAGCAAGGTCAGAGGGACGGCTCCTTTGGAGGGGAGCAAGGGCCAGTCTGGAGCAACCAGACCAGCGGTGTATTTTGTAAAGTTCGTCGCCAAGATGGCTACTAGCCAGCGGGCCAGCAACCGGTTAGGCGCGTCGAGTGGCAAAATGCAGAAGGGCCCCACGCAGATCGTGGAGATGCTGGAGGGCTCACCTTTGGTGCAGATGCTGCTCGAGGGTTGGGCTTCTCAGATCCCAAAGCACAACTTGGAGGGAGCCTCGGTTGTTGCACTTGTCAGCTTGTCGTGGTCGTTTCAAGATGGCTGGCTCCACGTGTCTCGGTGCCTCCACGGGTCTCCTCTTTTCAGGGACTGTGGATCGGGCGGTGAGAGGTCTGGAGGTCCAGGTCTTGTCAGTCTCTGGGCTCGGGCTCCGGCGGGAGGCGGCGGCAAAGCAGACGTTGATTCGCTGGATGGTGCTTGCGTTAGCAAGGTGGTCACTCCCTGACCACAGGGGAGATTTCCTTCAGTCTTCTGTGCAGCAGAATGTCGAAGTTCCCGTCTTCTTCTTAGTTTCAAGTTGATTCCAGGATGTCTGAAGTCTTAGGACACAGCTCCTACCTTTAAGCGGATTCTAGGGGCCGGACTACCTGCTAGGTCCCTCCCTATGGGTGGGACCAGGAAGGGGGGTGGTTACACCCCCAATCCTTTGTCCAGCTCGCCCCAGGCCCGGGACTGGTGTGCCCCAGGACCGGTTTGAACTGGCATATGCACCGAGGCTCCTTGTGAGCCACAGGCATGTCTGGTTTCTTTCAAGCCCTACCTGACCAATACACAAAATCCTGTCTGGGGTGGTGCATGCACCTCCCCTGGCAGGAAACCCTTTGTCCACACCTCCCAAGCTGGAAGGACTCCCAGCAGCAGGAGGGCAGACTTGTGTCTGTGGTGGCAGCATCCATTTTGTGGAGCTGAGGCTATGTCTGATTTTACCCGGGTTTCAGGTACTGTACATGTCGTGTCCCTCTAGAAGGGTGGAATGCTAACCCCGTCACCAGAATTGGTGAGGGGTTAGTATTCCAATTCGTATGACACCTTACTCGACATGTTTTGATAAAGCCAAACCAAAGTTAGCATTTAACCGCGAGGTTCATAATGCACTTAAGAGTATATGGTATGACGATATCTGGAAACAGTAGAAGGAAGTTGTTCCGACCACTGCAGACAGGCTCAGCTCATGCCAGAGCACCATCTCACATGGAACCAAGCACTCTGCCTTCAGGATTGTTAAGGCCTGCCATAGGAGTGACTTATACGTTACCATGTGTCCCATTTAAGGTTAGGTATAGGTATACTACACCTAAGTAAGTGGTGATTACACCAACTTACCCCAGCTGAGTGATCAGCCAGTTGTGTCAAATTGTTAGGCCAAGCCTGGGGTGGCATAATACATGCTTCAGCCCCTGGCAGGCCTTGGGTACACCAATGCCCTGGGTACCTAGTGTACACTGGTACAGGGGCTGACAGGGTGATCCACTTCCAATTGGTTATGCACCTAGGGTGCATAGTTTTAATTTAGTAGAGAGAACAGCAGGCTGGGGGTCTGATTGGCAGGCCCACAGCCTCAATATGTCAAAAACCAGTGAAGCAAAAAGCAAAAATTTGGGGTGACCATAGGATAGCAGACCCTACTCTCCTACAGGCGGGATGCAGCGCAGCATGCAATCCGATGTGGACTGGACACTACGTACTCGCTGGGTAGGGCAATGTCGACCACGGTGGCGCTTCATCGTCACGCCTGGCTGCAGTCCACGAGTTTATCTGGGGATGTCCAGAGCACCCTCATGGACATGCCCTTCGATGGCAGTCGCCTTTTTGGCGACAAAGCGGATAGTGCGCTGGAGCGCTTTAAGGACTCCAGGGCTAAGGCCAAGTCCTTGGTCCTCTTAGCCACGCGCCCGCAAACTTCCGCTTTTTGCCCCTTTCGTGGCCAAGGAAGGGGCGCCCCCTCACGTCCGCCTAGCCACAGGCCGCAGAACCAACCTCCACACGGTCGCGGACGTGGATTCCACCGAGGCGGTACAGGGGGACAACGTGCCGGTCCGTCCACATCTACCCCAGCAGCATCCTCCTAAAAGCCCTCCTAGTCCGTGCTGTCAGGCCCATTCCACGCCAGTGGGAGGCAGAGTTCGCCATCACCTGCTCCACTGGCGTTCCATCACGTCGGACATGTGGGTGCTGAAAATTGTCCGAAGGGGCTACTCCCTCCCCTTCGAGGCGACCCCTCCAGCCATGCCACTGCAGTACCACTGCATGTCGGGGGATCACTTGAAACTTCAACAGGAGGAAATTACGGCCCTCTTGGCTAAGGGGGCCTTCGAGCGCGTTCCTGGTCCAGAAGTAGGTCGTGGTTGTTATTCCCACTACTTTCTGGTTCCCAAGAAGGGAAAAGGGGGCCTACGCCCTATCTTGGACCTCAGGAGCATCAACGCCTTCCTCTGGAAGGAGAAGTTCAAGATGCTCCCCTTAGCTCAGGTTCTGGCTGCCCTAGACCCTGGAGACTGGATAGTAGCGTTGAACTTGCAGGACGCTTATTTCCACATCCCCGTCCTGCCGGCTCACCGGTGTTACCTGCGGTTCACGGTGGGCCAAGAGCATTTTCAGTTTACCGTGCTCCCCTTCGGCCTCACCAGTGCCCCTCGGGTGTTCACGAAAGTGATGGCAGTGGTTGCAGCTCATCTGCGCAGATTGGGGGTTCCAGTCTTCCCCTATCTCGACGACTGGTTGCTGAAGGCGGGCTCGCCCCAGGCAGTCGTCTCCCACCTCCAGACTACGGCCGACCTCTTGCATTTGCTGGGGTTCTCCATCAATGTGCCGAAGTCGCATCTGAGTCCCTCCCAGAAGCTCCTCTTCATCGGAGCGGTTCTGGACTCGGCGCAGTTCCGGGCCTATCCTCTGGAACAGCGGGTCCAGGATATTCAGGCCCTGATTCCCATCTTTCGGCCTCTATCCCGGGTTTCGGTCAGGTTGGTGCTGCGGCTTCTGGGTCTGATGGCCTCCTGCATCCTATTGGTGCATCACGCCAGGTGGCGAATGCGGGCTCTGCAGTGGGACCTGAAGTTTCAGTGGGCCCAGCATCGGGGCAACCTGTCCGACCATGTCTTGATCTCGGAGGGCACTGCACGACAGTTGCAGCGGTGGCTCACGGACCGCGATTGGGTCAGTGGCAGATCCCTCTCCCTACCCCAACCGGAGCACGTAGTAGTGACGGATGCGTCCCTCCTGGGATGGGGGGCCACATGGGAGAGGCGGAGATCAGAGGCCTCTGGTCTCCGGCGGAGTCCCGGCTCCATATCAACCTTCTGGAGCTGAGGGAAATCCGACTTGAACTGAAGGCATTCCTTCCCTCTGTCCGGGGAAGTGCAGTGCAGGTGTTCACGGACAACACCACCGCCATGTGGTATTGCAACGAACAGGGCGGGGTGGGGTCATGGACCCTTTGTCAGGAGGCTCTCCGCCTCTGGACATGGCTGGAACATCAGGGCATCACCCTGGTAGTTCAACATCTGGCGGACTCTCTGAACGCCAGAGCAGACGAACTCAGCCGCCGGTGCATGATGGATCACGAATGGCGTCTAAACTCGGACGTGGCGCAAGGCTCTTTCGGCAGTGGGGAGAGCCTTGGTTAGATCTATTCGCCACCGAAGAGAACGCACAATGTCAGCAGTTCTGCGCGTTGGAATTTCCAAGGCAGCACTCGCTCGGAGACGCTTTTCGTCGCGAGTGGAGTTGCGGTCTGTTGTACGCCTATACCACTTCTGCCCAGAGTGCTGAAGAAGATCAGGCGCGACCGGGCCCAAGTCATCTTGGTGGCTCCGGATTGGGCACGAAGATACTGGTATCCCGAGCTACTCAGTCTGTCGATCAATCCCCCGATACGACTGCCTCTTCAGGAGGACCTTCTGTCGCAGCAGCAGGGGACGGTCCTCCACTCGAACCTGTCCAGTCTCCACCTCCATGCATGGAGATTGAGCGGCGGCAGTTGATGCCATTTGACTTGCCTCCTGAAGTCTGTAATGTTATTTTGGCAGCCAGGTGTCCCTCCACAAAATCGGTATACGCCTGCAGGTGGAGCAAATTTGTGGCATGGTGCACAGCAAAGGCTGTGGATCCCCTTTCCGCCCCTCTTTCTGAGGTTCTCCTCTTTCTACTTTCAGTCGCCCAGCAGGGCTCTGCTCTGGGCACCCTCAAGGGATATCTTTCAGCTATTTCTGCTTTCCTACGGCTTCCTGATCAGCCTTCTTTTTTCAGATCCCCTGTTGTTTCTCAATTCTTTAAGGGCATTACTCACATGTTTCCTCCTGTCCCTTTCGTAATGCCTCAGTGGGATTTGAACCTTGTCTTAACCTTTCTGATGTGCGCTCCCTTTGAGCCACTTCATAATTGTCCCCTTCTTCTTCTCACTCTTAAGACTGCTTTCCTGGTTGCCATCACCTCTGCTAGACGGGTGAGTGAGCTCCAGGCTCTCTCTTCTAAGCCTCCTTTTCTTGTTCTAAGGACTCGTCCTTCCTTTCTCCCTAAGGTGGTAACTGCCTTTCACATCGGGCAGTCTGTTACATTGCCCACCTTCTTTCCGCCTCCGCATCCCTCGAAAGAGGAAGAAAGGCTCCACCGTCTGGACCCAAAACGGGCGCTGTCCTTTTATTTGGACCGCACCAAGCAGTTCCGGGTGGACGACCAACTCTTTGTTGGCTACGTGGGCGCTAAGAAGGGACGGGCGGTGCACAAGCGTACCATCTCTCGGTGGGTCATTTTGTGTATCAAGGCCTGTTACTCCTTAGCTAAAAAGGAACCTCCTGTAGGGCTGCAGGACCATTCCACTCGGGCCACAGCGGCGACAACTGCCCTGGGCCGGGGAGTCCTCTTGCAGGACATCTGTCAGGCTGCAACGTGGACTTCGCTGCACACGTTTGCCAAACATTATTGCCTGGACAGCCAAATTCAGAGAGATGGCTTCTTTGGCCGTTCTGTTCTCCAGGACTTTCTGGTGTGATCTTGGTTCGCAGACCCACCACCGGGGTTGGTATTGCTGGGGTATCTATTCTAAGGTGAGGAATCTAACTAACGTGTTTCTTTCAGATGAACAAGTTACTTACCTTCGGTAACGATATATCTGTAAGAAACATTAGTTAGTTAGATTCCTCACCGACCCACCCATCCTTCCCGTTCTGCGAACCGATATCTAGGGTTGAGGTCATCCCTTTCAGGGCCCTAGATTTTTTTTGGCACCAGTGTCGGTCTCTTGCATGGCTCTGCGTTCCTGGCGTGGAAAGCTATGTACAAGAACTGACATCAGCGCGCGAGGGCGGCGTCTAACTACTCCGGCAACGTCATCCCGGCGATCACGACGCCGATGACGGACGCGGAGCCGCACACGACGCCTAGCGACGCGCAAGGGTATTGCTGATGAAAAATCTTTCCGGATCCAGCCTGACGCCTGGGGATATTCTAAGGTGAGGAATCTAACTAACTAATGTTTCTTACAGATATATGGTTACCGAAGGTAAGTAACTTGTTCATCAAGCCCCTTATCGCCGCTTTTTAACGCCCTGCTTGATAATATGCCCCCAAGTAAGCACGAGTGACTGAGCGAAAGGCTGTACATTGTTTCCACAGTCCTGAGGGATCAGGGTTGTCATGTTCGATGGTTGCCAGGAACTATTCTCTCCTTGGTAAGAGGGGATTCTAGTGGCACTATGAGCTAGTTGGTACAAACGGCCAACATACCCGGTGGGAGTGATCAGAGTTTGTCTGACACCACTCCTACAGTGTATGATGTCTATACAAGCAGATCCTGTATACTTTTTATAGGAACTACACGACAGGACGGGTACGCCCAGACACGGGTCCCGTGCTCTCCATGCCACTGGAGTCAAGCTATCCTGGCTGATGAGGGATGAAACCGCGAAACCGGTCCTAGGATGCTTGTTTCCAGTCCAGGGAGGACCTGGCCTGGCAGTATGGCCTGGACTGTTCCCATTGGACGCGGGTTCTAGACTGATTTGCATATGGTTGGGTCCAAACTGGAAAGGCATGGTGAGCAAAGAAACGATGAATTGAGGCCCAGATCTCTGTGGTGGGGTGAATGTATGACATTGTTCTGCATTCTGTCCATCAATTGTTTTTTTTACATATTTAGGTCAACCAAATAGAAACTTATGACTATTACATGCTGCACTAAGGGTGACGTGTTTTACCTGCCAAGCGATGCATGGTAGAGATGCCAGGGACTTGAACATCTGATATAAAATGGAGAATGTGGTCCAGCAGATAGCGGAAGGAAAACATAAACTCAAACGGGTTTCTGAACGGTATATGTCCACTGCGGCAACAGACTGCAGAGTCTTCTGTGACACTTTAAAAGCCAAGGCAGAAAAATTAAACAGAGTTTTGGAAAGTCAGCTCCAATTAACATCTGGAATAGCTCAGCTAGAAGTGCTACGCCAATGGGACCTACAGTATCACTACATAAATTAGTTCCTGGAGAGGATGCATATTCCTTTTTATTGAACTTTGATAGAAAGGTGGCCCTTTTACTGAGCCCCATTGTTAACCGGTGAAGCGCAAACTGCAAACCAGACTTCTAATCCTGGATACATTGGTGTTTGATGAATAAATGTATTGTATAAGGTTTAGAAAAGAGAGGGGAGCTCATTACGACACTCCAAAGATTTTATTGTTCAAACTAAAAAGTTCTACTGACAAATGGCTTGAACCTCAAGAGTCAAGTAAGGAAGAGATCATGAACAAGATATACTTGAAGCAGTATCTAGGCACTCTCCCCACGCCCACCCACAAATGGCTGAGTCAACATTCTGGGTTAACAGTTGAACAGGCGGTGGAAATGGCTACAACTTTTTCAAGGGCACAACTGGGGTTCCATCAGGCGGTAAAAGAAAAAGGTCCCAAATTCACTCTAACATTTTCTCCTAATTGGGTGGAGTTCCAAAACACTGTCCGTTAAACACAACGATGCTAGCCAATCATGGTCCACAAAGTTTTGAATGCAGAGAGTGGGGCCACATTGCTAGATTTTGCAAAAATTAGAAAACTGAAGAAGAAGCAATGGATGTGAGCTATGTTCTCTGTTCCATTTTTCTTATCCAGGAGATGGGATCATGCTATTATGGGAGTATCCAAATAAATCAAAAGTGGGTTACTGCCCTTTTAGAGTCAGGATGTCGACAATCTGTAGTCAAAGGATATTTAGTACCTCCTTGTCAAATTGTCCTGGGTAGATATGTGGGTTTTACTTGCATCCATTGCGATGTTAAAACCTATCCAGTAGCCCTGGTCATTGTAACCTATACAGCAGGACTCGAGGTTGAAATTGGAGTAGAGGGTGCTCATGAACCTACCCAAGACATTATCTTAGGGACAGACAATCTTCACTTCCTAGACATATTTCTAACATCCCTAGGGGAAAAGGGAGGAATTTCTTCAAGAAGAGATAGCCAGCGAAATGTTTAGAGGGATTCCCCAAAACCTCAGAATGCCTTACATACCCCCGGACCATGGTCTATGGACCAAATGTTCAAGATTACTCAGGTAAATGATTCCATATTATAGAATGCCTGGCAGAGTGCAAAACAAAGTGAATGGAAAGCACACCTCACATATCCTTACTTTCAGATCAAAAAGATGCTTCTATATCGTATAATTACAAAAAGAACAGTTGATAGACAGAATGCAGAACAATGTCATACATTCACCCCAGTACAGAGATCCGCGCCTAAATCCATAGTTTTTTGCTCACTATGCCATTCCAGTTTGGACCCAGACATATGCAAATCAGTCTTGACCCTACGCCCAATGGGAACAGTCCCACCCGAACTGCCAGGCCAGGTTCTCCCTGGACTGGAAACAAGCATCCTTGGACCGGTTTCGGGCTTTCAGCCCTCATCAACCAGGATAGCTTGACTCCAGTGGCATGGAGAGCACGGGACCCATGTCTGGGCATACCCGTCCCACTCGGGGTGACAAATGCAAAAAGAGCAGTTGGTGGACAGAATGCAGAACAATGTCATACATTCATCCCGGTACAGAGATCCAGCCCTAAATCCATAGTTTTTTTGCTCACCATGCCATTCCAGTTTGGACCCAGTCATATGCAAATCAGTCATGACCCTACGCCCAATGGGAAGAGTCCCGCCCGAACTGCCAGGCCAGGTTCTCCCTGGACTGGAAACAAGCATCCAAGGACCGGTTTCGGGCTTTCAGCCCTCATCAACCAGGATAGCTTGACTTCAGTGGCATGGAGAGTACGGGACCCACGTCTGGGCATACCCGTCCCACTCGGGGTGACAAATGCAAAAAGAGCAGTTGATGGACAGAATGCAGAACAATGTCATACATTCACCCAGTACAGTGATCTGGGCCTAAATCCATCATTTGTTTGCTCACCATGCCATTCCAGTTTGGACCCAGCCATATGCCAATCAGTCCTGACCCTGTGCCCAATGGGGACAGTCCAGCCCGAACTGCCAGGCCAGGTTCTCCCTGGACTGGAAACAAGCATCCTAGGACCGGTTTCGGGCTTTCAGCCCTCATCAACCAGGATAGCTTGACTCCAGTGGCATGGAGAGCACGGGACCCATGTCTGGGCATACCCGTCCCACTCGGGGTGACAAATGCAAAAAGAACAGTTGATGGACAGTATGTAGAACAATGTCATACATTCACCCCAGTACAAAGATCTGGGCCTAAATCCATCGTTTTTTTGCTCACCATGCAATTCCAGTTTGGACCCAGGCATATGAAAATCAGTCTTGACCCTGCGCCCAATGGGAACAGTCAAGCCCGAACTGCCAGGCCAGGTCCTCCCTGGACTGGAAACAAGCATCCTAGGACTGGTTTCGGGCTTTCAGCCCTCATCAGCCAGGATAGCTTGACTCCAGTGGCATGGAGAGCACGGAACCCACGTCTGGGCATAGCCGTCCCACTCGGGGTGACAAATGCAAAAAGAACGGTGGATGGACAGAATGCAGAACAATGTCATACATTCACCCCAGTACAGAGATCTGAGCCTAAATCCATCGTTTTTTTGCTAACCATGGCATTCCAGTTTGGACTCAGCCATATGAAAATCAGTCTTGACCCTGCACCCAATGGGAACAGTCCAGCCCGAACTGCCAGGCCAGGTTCTCCGTGGACTGGAAACAACCATCCCAGGACCGGTTTCGGGCTTTCAGCCCTCATCAGCCATCATACAGTCTCTTGACTGGGGGTGAATGTGTGATTTATTGAGCATTCCGTCCATCATTTGTTTGCGTAGCTCTATATCGTATAGGCAGAGTGAATGAGGCTCCTCAGTTGCTAGTTCCCCAAGATTTCAGAGAACAAATATTGTTCTGTGCCCATTTTCATCTTCTTGCGGGCCATACGGGTTGTAAGAAGACCAATCAAGCCATTCTACAGCATTTTTCTTTTTATAATATTGGCATGAATTTTGAAATACTGCCAAGGATGTGAAATATGCCAATGTAAAAATTCTTATCGACCTCCACAGGTTCCTTACAACCTTTGCCAATAATAGGTCCACCCTTCGAGTGAGTAGGTATGGATGTCTTTGGGCTCCTACCTAAATCTTAAAAGGGGTATCAATATGTCTTGATGATGGTTGATTACACTAATCGATATCCCGAAGCCATGCCCTTAAAAACCACCACGACTAAGATAATGGAACACCTGATTGAGATCTTTTCTCGTATGGGGTTTCCTAAGGAGATCCCAACAGACCAGGTTACTCCTTTTGGATCGCCACTAATGAAGAACATTTGTAAACAGTTAGATATCAAGCACATTGGGACCTCCGTTTATCATCCCCAAACCGATGGTTTGGTCGAGAGAGATAATGGCACTCTCAAACTCACCCTGAAAAAGATGTTAAAGGGGGGCAGAAAAAACTGGGAGCAGTTGTTACTTTTGGCTTTGTTTGTGCTGCATGGACACGTACAAAACAGTATCGGATACTCCTCCTTTGAACTGTTGTTTTGGCGAAAACCATGTACATTGTTAGAAGTCACAAAGGAAGTATGGGAAAAGGATGACAAGGAAAAGGCCGGTAGTCTATTTGACTATGCTTACCAACTAAGATTACAAATAGGGAAATTACGGGCACTCTCTCAGGCCAATCACAAGATGAGCCAAAGACATAAGAAATACTTGTATGATAAAGGGAAGAAATGGAGAGAGTACCAAGTGAGGGACTGGGTGTTGGGCGTACTTCCCAGTTCTGAGCAGAAAATAAAAGCTGAGTGTCAGGGCCCCTTTAAAATAGTACAAAAGATTGGTAAAATAACCTGTAAATTGTGGTTGTCCCCAAATAAAGAACAAATCTATCATATTAACCTATGAAAGAAATGGTTAGGTCGTGGCCCAAAAAAGGGGTACGTGCTACTGTCCCAGTAGACACCTTCCCCTCCAGGTTGGATCACCTTCCCATCATTGGGTCCCTATCTAATATACAGAAATATTAACTCCTCCAAGGGTTAGAACCATTCTGCTCATTATTCTCAGATCTACCTGATAAGACCCACTTGGCAGTACTCTCACTTACCATTAATGTGAGAGTAGTAGTGAAACATAGATCCTACGAAATTCCTGCTGCCTGGAGACAGACCATCCAAAACAAAATAGAACAGATACTAAAAATGGGAGTTATTAAACCATCTACAAGCAACTGGTGTTCCCTCATTGTACTAGTCCCCAAACCAGACTGAAACATTTGCTTCTGTATAGACTTCAGAGCAGTTAACAGCATATCCATGTTTGATAGTTACCCATTTCCTAGAATGAATGAATTAATAAAAAGACTGGGGGAAGCTCGGTACATAACCAGGGAGGATCCTTTAAAACCTGAAGACAGGGAGAACACTGATTTCTCCACCACCTATGGACTATATCAATTCACTGTCCTACCTTTTGTGTTGCATGAGGCTACCACAACCTTCCACAGGTTAATGTATCTCCTTATAAAGAGTACTCCTCAGCTTACTTAGACAAAATAGTCATGTTCAGCAAAACTTGGGAAGAACATCTTGTCCACCTTCAGCTTTTCTAGGGGACTTAGAAAAAGCAAACCTACATAATAATGCTAAGAAGTCTTGGGTTGCCTACAGTAAATTCAAATATTTAGGTTATGTATTAGGTATTGGGCCAATTGAACCACACACAGAGATGATCAGAGCTATCACTGAGACTCCCTTTCCTAAAAACAAGAAAGAAGTAAGAGCCTTTTTAGGTCTTCTGGGTTACTACAGTAGGTTATTTTTTTCATTATTAAGACATAGCAAGCCCCTTCACTGATGTACTTAATAAGAACTCCAATAATTGGGCGTTTAGGCAAACGTATCTCAAAGCCCTAGAGGCTTTCCACCAGTTAAAAGAGGCAATAATTACTAAAACTGTACTGCAATCCCCCAACTTTTAGAAACCTTTTATCCTTCAAACAGATACCTCCGAGGTAGGCATAGGAGCAGTTCTTTCCCAAAGTAATGACGATAGTGACGAGTGCCCAGTTTTGTTCATCAGCTGCAAACTGTTTCCTCAGGAACAAACCTATCGTGGTATTGAGAAAGAAGGTTTCACTATTAAATGAGCCATTAAGAAGCTCCAGTACTGCTTAGAGGGACGCTCTTTTATTCTATATACCGATCATGCCCCTCTTACCTAGATGAGTAGGAGTAAGGGCAATAATCCTTGAGTTCTGAGTTGGTTCCTTTCCCTTCAACCCCTCTAGTTTGAGATTAGGCATAAAAAAGGGAAGGACTAATGCAATGCTGATTTCCTTACCCATTTTCCTCTTTTCCCCAATTTGGGAAAATCTGTGTGGGGGCATGTATCATGCTAATTGGGGTGAGCAAGACTCAGGGGAGGACTTACCTGAAATCCTTTGCTGGACTGATACTAATGCTGTGCCTGCTACAGAATGAAAAGAAAGACTGTTAATTTTGCAGGACGATGTAACAAAAGATAACGAAACAGAAGGACAGTTACAGAAGGCAGAGATACGAGGGAAGGCTGAGGAAAGCAAAAAGGGACTATAGCCTCAGGAGACAAAGGAAGTGGAAAGGGAGCTACCCAACGTGTCTAGCACGGTAGACAACGAGACATTGAAACATGCGATAGCTAAAACACGTCTGTTTTTCTGTGAGCCTATGTGGCATTACAAGATATTTCAACTTCGATACCCCTCGAGTGCCTTTCTTTGTCCCATGGAGGGACGCGCAAATAAATATGAAATGAGTTCCACCCTCACTTCTCACTTACAGCACCCGCTGCGATGAGGAGAAGCAGCATGAAGGTAGAAATTTGAAATCAAAATTATTTTCCAAACTCCATTACGAAAATGAAAACCGGCACTCGTGCTCAAGGGAAGCAAGCCTGTTTATTGGGTTAAGCTACCCCTGATGCAGGAACACAGAGACGCGTTTCGGCAGTACAACTGCCTTTTTCAATCTGCAATCCACCATCTTGTTACTCCATTTAAAGTTTAAAAAAATAATAAACATAGACAAAATACTATACACTTTGGTAGCAATTTTAAAAGGGCTTGTATAGCAATGCGTGACATTTAATCACTAAATGAATGCAGCACGTGTCTTTTGCTTCTCAGAATTATTTCACTTAAAGCTCATTAGTGAATCATTTAAAAAAGAAAGTAATTACAATATCTAATACGTAAAACATAGAGCAATTCCCATGGCAAGTATCAATATACGATCACACACTGTAGTGTTACATTCAAAACCTGGACTGTTGTTATTCTGAAGGCCTTTGCTACTGTTCAAATCGAGCATTCAAAACATGTGCTTTTATACCTGTAAGCCGCATTGTAAAAAAAATAACACACACATATATCTATATATGTATATGTATATATATATATATATGTATATGTATATATATATATGTATATGTATATATATATATATATATATATATATATATATATATATTCACTGAAAAAAACATAGGTTTCAGACATGTTACAGTTAGCGGAAATTTTACTGATAAAAAACCAATGAAATTCCCCCGTTATAGTTAGTGCAGGCAACTATAACTCACGCGACCGCAATCCTCTGCTGATGCTAATACTGTATTTAGACACTTATTTGCCCATGTCTTCTTCCATAAATTTTTAGCTATACATATATTAGAAATATTTTTTTTTCATAAAGACACATATGTCATCAGCAGAAGATTGCGGTCGCGTGAGTTATAGTTGCCTGCACTAACTATAACGGGGGAATTTCATTGGTTTTTTATCAGTAAAATTTCCGCTAACTATAACATGTCTGAAACCTATGGTTTTTTCAGTGAATTTGCAAGGTTTTTTAAATGCTAATTCCTAACTATAACGTGTGTGAAACCTATGGTTTTTTCAGTGAATTTGTACGGTTTTTTAAATGCTAAGTTACTTTACGTCATTCGTGGCGTGCACGCCCACTTAACGCAGTTCGTTCCGTGCGCGCACGGTGCGCTTCGCGCACCGCGCGCCCACTTTACGCAGTTAGTGCCGTACACGCAAGGTGGGCACACAGTGCGCTACACGCACCGCGTGCCCACGTTACGCACCGTGCGCACATGGAGGACATATTATGCGCTTCCTTGTGATAGGTAATCTGTTAAATTTAATTTGTAAGTGATGACAATAATATGCCATGCACAGAGAGTGTTTTTTTTTTTTAATTAAAATTTTTAGCGTAAGCGCACCGTACGCGTACGGTAAGCGTAATCGGCGAAATTTTCAAAAAATAAAAATTTACCGTTTTTGGCCTTTGAGGACTCAACTAACATGGCTATGTGCATGGGCGCTGTCTAAACAGCCCCTTTATATGTTTTTTGCCTTTATTTACAGTCCCCCCCTCAGAGTGCGAGAGAGAAAATGGCGGCCGCCGCTTCCTGGTTTCGACCGATTCGAATGTTTACTTAGATGTAACAGCCAATCAGAATCGCGCTCGCGCACGCCACCGTACGCGTACGGTAAGCTTACGGTAAGCGTACCGTAAGCTGGCTCAGATATATATATTGATTTAAAGGCTATTTTCTCAGAATCTACTGAACAGATTTACACCAAACCTACAAAAGGCACTTCCTTGACCTGAGGACTACCTCTCTGCCAAATTTCTAGTAATTCTGTTCAGCCGTTCGGGCTGTAGCCCTGTCTAAAGGTCCTATGGAAAAATGCATGGGGAAAACGCGTTTTGGGACCCCCCTTTTATCTCAGCCCCCGCTTGACGAATCCCCCCGAGACTTTCAGGGTAGGAGCGGAGCGTAGCGCCCCACCTATTTTGAGAAATTCGCGAGGATTCGTCGACCGGCGCCAAAGTTATTCAAAATAGAATGTTGCGGATTTCCTATGGAAAAGGGGTCCTAACTATAACTACCTACTGGCGACCGCCAGTAGGTAATATATATATATATATATATATATATGTATATATATATTAACAAAACAAGATTTGAAAATCAAACGCCGCACTCCTCCTGGATTTGGTAAATGCAAATTTTAATGACCTCCTCTCCACCTACGCGTTTCGAACTTAAACAGTTCTTGGTCATGGTGGTTTCATGAGTCCTTTGTTTATTTTACTTATTTACACCAAAACTTCCATGTTGCCAACAATGAGGCATTATGGGAATGGTAGTTCTAAGCGCCAAACATGCACGAATACGTGCTCATCAAATCATGCTGGCAAAGCCGTCTCGCCAAACACGCCACGCAGAGGCATATCGATGTTGTTTTTCTTAGTTTGAGATGCACCCGATAATAGTGAGCAACAAGTTTACTCTCTGACGCTTGGCATGCTTTACGCTTAACTTATGTGTATATTCGGGTTTTTAAAATTGCGGGTCACTCGCAATTTATACGTAAAACTAATTGACCAAGTGTCAAAAATTAACGGCTGAGTGCCATGAATACAACTATATGCTAGTGCGTGACGTGATGACAGACAACACTACAAGCAATGAATAGAAATTTTGGCCATTGCTACGATAATCATAATTATTACACAATCAATTTATATGTTCATACTTCAGCTGTTATAAGAATATCCGGAGAAGGTTTAAGGTTACGCTATTGATCAGGAATGTTTTACAAATGTACATAAAGTTCCTCATCTCCATTCAGGCCCAACGGAGTCCGAATCTTAAATCGAATGATATATCCTTCTGTTTGCGAGGGGAGTTTAGAATCTATCCCTGTTGTATCCTGTATTGACTTACTAGGCATTTTTGCAAAGAATTATTTGAGTTTTTGTAGGACTTGGCCCTTTTTCCCTCATTTTTTTTTCGTTTTTGTAGTATTGATGCAGATTCAGGGAGCCATTTTATCTACCCCTGAAACTTCTGTCTGAGGGCCTGGAGCACAAAATGGTGGCCACCTGTGACATCACCAGCCTCCACTGGAACCTACTAGCACCTTCCAGAACATTCCAGAACCCTGTGACCGTTGGAGGCGGTTTAGAATGTTGGGAAGCTAAGACAGAGTGTTGGCAGTTGGAGCTGGCAGTTGGCACCTGACTGGTGAAGAGTGAGCAGCACAAACGTGAAGGAGGAAGGAGTGAAGCAGCAGGGGTGGAAACTTGTGCCTGGAGTGGGGTCCATAAACCCACCCTTGATACTAGTCCCTACTGACGGAGCCCAGCCTAGAGCCCTGTGTGGGAAGAAGTCAGAAAAACCATCCTGAGGACCTGGACAGCAGGAACAGGCCTTAGAAACAAGAGAACAGCAAGATCCTGACCTGGAAGCTGGTTTCCCTGAAGTCCGACGTCGAGTAGCCTAAGACCTGGGGCCCGAGGTGGAGAAGCGGCGCTGACTGGATAAGCAGACGTCGTACCCGGAGCCGCCAGAGGTCGAGAGAGGGCGCCGTCAGAGGTCGTGAGGAATACCAGAGGTCGAGGAGGAAGTCACCCGAGGTCGAGTGAGCGGCGTCATCGGAGGAGTGAAGTCCGCCCTCCGGAGTCGTCGGAGACCGAGGTGAAGGGTAACGGAGGTCGGGAGTGAGGATCGCACTCCGGAGTCGCCGGAACCTGTGAGAATCGTGCCGGAGGTCGGGAGTGGAGGTCGCACTCCGGAGTCGCCGGAAACCTGTGAGGAGCACCGGAGGTCGGGAGTGAGGATCGCACTCCGGAGCCGCCGGAAGTCGACATCGAGGCAAGGCCGGCCGACGTCATCGAAGCCGAGGTCGCCATCGGACCGGAGCCGCCCGAAGTCGACATCGAGTAGGACTGCCCGACGCCATCGAATCGGAGGCCGAGATCGAACCGAGGCCGCTGACGTCGAGACCGGAGCCGCCGCCGGCGTCGTCAAAGAACTGACATTGTGCCGAGGCCGCCGACATCGAGCTGGAACCGCCTCACGGCATCGACCCGACTCCAGCGGCGTCGGAGCATCAGAAAAAGGGCAGTAAGTGGAGTAGAGGGCGCCTAAGGCCCTGTGGAGAACTGAGAGACTGCTCTAAGGGGCTAGGGAGGTGCTGGAACCAACCTGACTGTGCCAGGGGTGAACTGGGACTAATCTAGAGAGGTTGTGTGGAGAGAGAGAGCCAGGTCTCTGGTATTTCCCCCCTTTATCTACCTCAGTTTAGGCCTCAGCCTTGACCAAGCCAGGGAGTAGACACCCCCAAGCCTTCCACATCCCCACAAGCTGTGCCTGGGCCAAATCAGCCCTTAGGAATTCAAAAGTGATCTGAATCCATGAGTGTCACTGTCAGCTTTTAAGTATTTATTAGGGGCACTGTATTTATTGTATTTAACCTATTTATTGTTCCACTGTATTTATTGGTCCACAGTATTTATTGATGCACAATAGTTATTGGTTACAGTATTTATTGCCTCAGAATATTTAATTGCCTGTCTGTATTGCACTTTTATTTATGCCTTCAGTATTTATGATCACCCCTATTTATTGAATCATTAAGCCAGTATTTATTTGTCCTGCACTTTCTAAAAAGCTTGTATATTGTGATTGTTATTTATTTTCTCCAATCAGCAACTAAGAGAAAAAGCAGATAAAGAAAGTTATTTTCATAATTTTTACGGTGTAGAGTCGTTTTTGGAACGGATGCACGCATGGTTATTGTTTGGGTATGTTGTATGCTTAGCACGGAGCCTGATTCCTGACCACTCGAGCCAAGCTACCACAGTGTGTCCGGAAGACCACCACCACCCCTTCTAGTGTGGGAGTGGTTTTCCAACATAAATTGGTGTTCAGTGGTGGGATAGAGCTGTGCCTACGCATACTCAACAATAACTGTGGGTAGTCCATAGGCCTACACCGGGAGTTTTCTCAAGAGCGGCCTTCCTAATTGTGGGTTTTTGTTTTTTTTCAAATTTACTCTGGTGGTGGGAGGAGGTATTATTAAAGGTACCCCCCTGCATAGTTACTGCACCAAAACCTGTCCTCTAACCTGAGTGGGCAAGATGGAGTTTGTACTAGAAAATCTAGAAACGTACACTGTGGCCCAACTCAGGGAGTTTTGCCAGCGGGAGGGGGTGTACTGTCCCCCAGGAGCAAAGAAGGGTGCACTCCAAACCAGCTTAAGGGCTTGGGGGGAGGCACGCCGAGAAAGCAAGGCTGAGGAGGAGGACAGGGATAGAGAGCCTGACACCGAGGGGGCTGAGATGTACCAACCTGAGGTGGGGAACCTGTCAGCGGGGCCCAGAACCATTTCTAGGAAGGGCAGCAGTGCCTCTAGCGGTGGCTTGTCTAAAGTGGAGTTAACAGACCGGAGGGAGAAAAGACAGCTCACATGGGACTTAGCAAGGCTGGAGAAAGAGATGGAGGAGAGAAGGATGGCGCACGAGCTTCGGATGAAGGAGTTGGAGCTGCGTGCCCTCCAGATGAGTGTGTCCAGCGAGGACACTGGTGGCAGCATACCGGAAGCTCCACAGGAGCTAGAAGTTTATTTACCCCAGGATGACATCACCAGGGTGTCTGAGGAGGCATTGGGGTGGGAACCTGAAGGGGGTAGTGCAGGGATCTCCCAACCCAGCGAGGTGAGAGAAGTGGCAGATAGCCCAGCTAGGTCCCAGGGAGAGAGGGTTGTAGGGCCTCACGACCTATCTGTAGGAAGGCGTGAGACGGGGAGGTGTCCCGAGGTGCCTCAACCGAAGTCTCAGGGCCTGGAGAGTTCCGCAAGGGAGCCCCAGGTTGGGAGCCTAGGCTGTCCCGATGTGCCCTCCAGTGCAGGGGAGCCCCTAGTGTCAGGAGGACCCAGGGCGACTGTAACCAGCGCGCCTGAGGTTCTGGGGTTGGCCCAGTTTCAGGGTTTAGGTCCTGGGCTGGGATGCCAGGCTCAGGGGTTGCCTGACCTGGCGGGTGGGGCTTCTGTTAACCGGGTCCCCCCGAAATTGACTTCCAGGGGTACTTTTCCCGTTAGGAGGGTGCTGAAATCTGGAAGGGGGTGCAGAGGGAGGAAGGTCTCGCCTCGGGCACCGACTCCGCCTAAGGGTTTAGACCCTAGGTTGAAGGATCAGTTGAGGGGTCAAGGCCCTAGACTGAGGAGGAAGTGTTGGTCTGAGAGTGCCTCGCAGGGTAGGGTGAGGAACCCCAGAAGGAGAGTTAGGGGGAGGAGAGCCTCGCCCCTGAAGGCTGGTCAGCCTAAGGGTGTGAACCCCAGGAGGAAGGACCAGAGGCAGTTTAGGACTGCAAGGAGGAGGACCGGAGTGGTCAACGGGCACTACAGGCCTGGGGCACTGCCCCCCACTCCGCGAGATCACCCGGGCCAGAGACATCTGGACGGCCCAGGGACCGGTCCTGGCCACAACTAGCTAGGGAGCCCCAGTGGGGTGGTTTTGTTGGTCCAGGGAGGTTCGTTAGGGAACCATTGGGTTCCAGAGCGGAGGAGAACTTGCGGGTGCTCCTGCCGTTGCGGGCCTGCGTCCACCTTTTCTCGCCCCAAGCAGGGAAGACCATCAAGGCATTGATCGGTCTACCCTGGCTTTTGGCTGGAAGGGGGTTGTGTAGGACTTGGCCCTTTTTCCCTCATTTTTTTTTCGTTTTTGTAGTATTGATGCAGATTCAGGGAGCCATTTTATCTACCCCTGAAACTTCTGTCTGTGGGCCTGGAGCACAAAATGGTGGCCACCTGTGACATCACCAGCCTCCACTGGAACCTACTAGCACCTTCCAGAACATTCCAGAACCCTGTGACCGTTGGAGGCGGTTTAGAATGTTGGGAAGCTAAGACAGAGTGTTGGCAGTTGGAGCTGGCAGTTGGCACCTGACTGGTGAAGAGTGAGCAGCACAAACGTGAAGGAGGAAGGAGTGAAGCAGCAGGGGTGGAAACTTGTGCCTGGAGTGGGGTCCATAAACCCACCCTTGATACTAGTCCCTACTGACGGAGCCCAGCCTAGAGCCCTGTGTGGGAAGAAGTCAGAAAAACCATCCTGAGGACCTGGACAGCAGGAACAGGCCTTAGAAACAAGAGAACAGCAAGATCCTGACCTGGAAGCTGGTTTCCCTGAAGTCCGACGTCGAGTAGCCTAAGACCTGGGGCCCGAGGTGGAGAAGCGGCGCTGACTGGATAAGCAGACGTCGTACCCGGAGCCGCCAGAGGTCGAGAGAGGGCGCCGTCAGAGGTCGTGAGGAATACCAGAGGTCGAGGAGGAAGTCACCCGAGGTCGAGTGAGCGGCGTCATCGGAGGAGTGAAGTCCGCCCTCCGGAGTCGTCGGAGACCGAGGTGAAGGGTAACGGAGGTCGGGAGTGAGGATCGCACTCCGGAGTCGCCGGAACCTGTGAGAATCGTGCCGGAGGTCGGGAGTGGAGGTCTCACTCCGGAGTCGCCGGAAACCTGTGAGGAGCACCGGAGGTCGGGAGTGAGGATCGCACTCCGGAGCCGCCGGAAGTCGACATCGAGGCAAGGCCGGCCGACGTCATCGAAGCCGAGGTCGCCATCGGACCGGAGCCGCCCGAAGTCGACATCGAGTAGGACTGCCCGACGCCATCGAATCGGAGGCCGAGATCGAACCGAGGCCGCTGACGTCGAGACCAGAGCCGCCGCCGGCGTCGTCAAAGAACTGACATTGTGCCGAGGCCGCCGACATCGAGCTGGAACCGCCTCACGGCATCGACCCGACTCCAGCGGCGTCGGAGCATCAGAAAAAGGGCAGTAAGTGGAGTAGAGGGCGCCTAAGGCCCTGTGGAGACCTGAGAGACTGCTCTAAGGGGCTAGGGAGGTGCTGGAACCAACCTGACTGTGCCAGGGGTGAACTGGGACTAATCTAGAGAGGTTGTGTGGAGAGAGAGAGCCAGGTCTCTGGTATTTCCCCCCTTTATCTACCTCAGTTTAGGCCTCAGCCTTGACCAAGCCAGGGAGTAGACACCCCCAAGCCTTCCACATCCCCACAAGCTGTGCCTGGGCCAAATCAGCCCTTAGGAATTCAAAAGTGATCTGAATCCATGAGTGTCACTGTCAGCTTTTAAGTATTTATTAGGGGCACTGTATTTATTGTATTTAACCTATTTATTGTTCCACTGTATTTATTGGTCCACAGTATTTATTGATGCACAATAGTTATTGGTTACAGTATTTATTGCCTCAGAATATTTAATTGCCTGTCTGTATTGCACTTTTATTTATGCCTTCAGTATTTATGATCACCCCTATTTATTGAATCATTAAGCCAGTATTTATTTGTCCTGCACTTTCTAAAAAGCTTGTATATTGTGATTGTTATTTATTTTCTCCAATCAGCAACTAAGAGAAAAAGCAGATAAAGAAAGTTATTTTCATAATTTTTACGGTGTAGAGTCGTTTTTGGAACGGATGCACGCATGGTTATTGTTTGGGTATGTTGTATGCTTAGCACGGAGCCTGATTCCTGACCACTCGAGCCAAGCTACCACAGTGTGTCCGGAAGACCACCACCACCCCTTCTAGTGTGGGAGTGGTTTTCCAACAGTTTTAATTTGCGGATGTATTTGTACATGTCTATCCTAGTTTCGACTGCATCTAGGTGTCTTTCAGGACAGAATGTTAGTCCTTTGTTTAGTAGGGTACGCTCCGCTTGAGACAAATTGTAATGAGACAGATTGATTATCAAGTTGGGTTCTACTTTCATGTCCATTGCAAGGTTTATTTTCTTGTCACTGGTCGATTGCGTAGATGATATCTTTGTCAACTGTCACTTTGAAAACAAGAGATCAAAAACATGGTTGGAAAAACGACAACAGGGGTTCACCAAATGTATGACGTGCGAAGCATGTAAAATAGGTAAAAACCTGAAAACCATGAAAGACTCAAACGGTCGAACTTTTGAAATCCAAAATACAATCACATGTGAATCACAATTTGTAGTTTACTTGATTGAATGTTTTTGCGGCAAACGCTACATAGGTTCAACCATTTGTCCATTAAAAAAGCGCATATTAGAACACATATGCGCAATTCAGAACAAAGATATGACCTATGCTTTAACAAAACATTTACAGAATCATGTTGGAAAAACTTGGAAAGACATCAGCTATTCAGGCATAGCCTCCATTGTTGAACATGAAAGAGGAGGAAATAGAATTCAAAAGCTCAGACGCTTGGAGTCCAAATTAATCATTCGATTTAAGACTTGGACTCAGTTGGGCCTGAATGGAGATGAGGAACTTTATGTACATTTGTAAAACATTCCTGTTCAATAGCGTAACCTTAAATCTTCTCCGGATATTCTTATAACAGCTTAAATATGAACATATAAATTGATTGTGTAATAATTATGATTATCGTAGCAATGGCCAAAATTTCTATTCATTGCTTGTAGTGTTGTCTGTCATCACATCACGCACTAGCATACAGTTGTATTCATGGCACTCAGCCGTAAATCTTTGACACTTAGGCAATTAGTTTTACGTATAAATTGCGAGCGACCCGCAATTTTAAAAACCCGAATATACGCATAAGTTGAGCGTAAAGCATGCCAAGCGTCAGAGAGTAAACTTGTTGCTCACTATTATCGGGTGCATCTCAAACTAAGAAAAAACAACATCGATATGCCTCTGCGTGGCGTGTTTGACGAGACGGCTTTGCCAGCATGATTTGATGAGCACATATTTGTGCAAGTTTGACGCTTAGAACTACCATTCCCATAATGCCTCATTGTTGGCAACATGGAAGTTTTGGTATAAATAAGTAAAATAAACAAAGGACTCATGTAACCACCGTGACCAAGAACTGTTTAAGTTCGAAACGCGTAGGTGGAGAGGAGGTCATTAAAATTTTTGCATTTACCAAATCCAGGAGGAGTGCGGCGTTTGATTTTCAAATCTTGTTTTGTTAATATTTGTGAGGTTGGTCCTTACCTCACCGCCGGCACCAGCTATTGAGTGCTCCCCCTGCAAGGACGTTTTGTTTGTTATATATATATATATATATATATATATATATATATATATATATATATATATATATATATATATATATATATATATATATATATATATATATATATATATATATAAATCCAATTAAACGTTGAAAGCACACTCGGAGTCACGGGTATTACATAAACGGCAGTAGTTTATTCTTCGTGACGCGTTTCGACACAAAAAGTGTCTTGTTCACACGAATACACAAACGTTTTGCATTGGTTTAAATAAAGTTCATTGAGGTGCTTTTTCCCAAAACATAGTGTAAACAGAAAAAGGACTTAAGAAATTAGTCTGGATCTAACAGACTCAGATACCGATGCGTCAGTACACACAGCAAGTTCCCTGTCCGATGTGGATGTCATAACACACCAGGCGACTTTTTTAGACGAGTTCAGGGTGATGAAGAGGAGCCGTCAATCGGGGAGAACAACAGGAACACCTACTCCACCACTGAGGGGACGAGGAAGAGGCAGAGGAAGAGGAAGAGGCAGAGGCAGGGGCGCAGCAAACAAAGACGCCTCAGGAGGAAACACAGAAAGAAGAATGGAGCCCATGGGAACAAGGAAGAAAGGCTCAAAATCAACGCCATAATGGATGCCCAAATGGTAAATAAAACCATAGTTAATCTCTCTGCACGTACACTGTCCCACTTTGAAAAAACAACCCTTTGTCTGGGGTTAACTTTTTGTCCAACGGAACTTTTTAACTATGCCAATACCCGCATTGACATTTTCAAATTTGTCAGAAAGGTTAAATTAAAAAAATGGCATATATTAAATAACAGTAAAGGACAATACAATATGGCCCAAGTTTATGATATTTCCACACAACCTGGATTGACAGTAGGAGATGCTGACACATTGGATGCGATAATTGATCTAGGAGCACCCTACTCTGCGGATGCAGAAGATGTAATAACGAGTAAAGCAGCATGCACACAATTCAAACCCCGCTCAGTTTTCTACCCCAATTTGCCCCATGATGCAATCGATACATTCCACGATGTGGTGACTAAGGAACTTATAAAACAAAAACATAAACATAATAATCCTAAAGGAATACAAAACTTGTCATACAAACAGTGCGAGTTTATTCTGTCACTATCGAAGGATAAAAGTTTGGTCGTACGACCATCAGATAAAGGGGGGAACATTGTTCTTTGGGGTAAAGAAATGTACATCAATGAAGCTAAAGAACAACTCAATAATAATAATTACTATTGTATTTGCGATACTACAGCATACAATGCCAGCATAATAACAACATGGAGAAAACTATCAGAGTGGCAAGAATTGGGAATCATTTCTTGGAATGAATATTGTTTTTTAAAACGTGATTTCCCGAAGCTACCCATTCTATACCTTCTTCCAAAACTTCACAAACACCCCACCATTCCACCAGGGAGACCCATTGTGTCTTCCATGGGTAGTGTAAATGAAAATATATCTAAATACGTGGATCAGTTCCTAAAAGAGCATGTTATGAATCTACCATCTTTTGTCAAAGATACTAAGGACTTCCTAAATAAATTAGACGGTCTCATATGGGATGAAAATTACCATCTGATTACCCTGGACGTGAACTCATTGTATACTATAATAGATCACGTCCAGGGAGTGGAAGCCTGCATGCATTTCCTAGTTCAAAAGGACAATGGTCTGGTGAGGTCAGAGATCCTCATGTAGCAGAGCTACAGTTATTGATTTGGAAAAACAATTCAATGGTATTGCTAATACGTAGAACTCAATTAGAAAACGTATGCAAGGACACAAGAGAGTAGAGGAAGGCATCACATTTTATTCAACATCATAAAATGGAGTTGCTTCCATTCATACCATTTTCTCGTTTTGCGACAGTGTATATTGTATATACAGTGCTCACACATACAAAAGTGAGGGTGCGTGAAGTGAAGTGCTTAGTGACAATAAAAACATTTCATCGCATTGACAAGCAGATCAAAAGAACCCAATTGGTTTAAGCAATTTAAAGGGAACTTTGAAATTGAGGTCGACGGCGTTTCGATCTTAGTGAGTCAAGATCATCATCAGGATGAGGTAAGTGCGAGCACGTATGATTACGCGAGACCGTAGTGATAATTTCAAGTCCTGCACAGATGGTCGATGAGCCCAAGAATCAGGATAGCGTCCGTGTTGGTAAGGACACGAAAGGGAGGAGAATTCCCAAGGCGTTGTATGGACGGGAGTAAAAAACGGAGTGAAGCCGTTGACAGTCCGTATTCTTCGGCGTGTAGTTAGACCCAAGGCTTGTGATTGACCCGGGAATTTCTGCAACTTGGCACGAAGATGAATGAATCAATTCAGGAGCGCGCTGGCAGCAGTCCGGAGCATGCATTTCCTAGGCACGAGAGCCATTGTCTATCTTGAACATACACGCATGCTAGCAGATATGATGATGGTGTGTCTTAAAAACAACATTTTTATGTTTGATGGGGTACTCTACAGACAGGTGCGAGGCACGGCCATGGGAATCGTGCTTCGCACCTGGATTTGCAAACCTTTTTCTAGGAAAATGGGAGGAGGAAATACATTCAAATCCATCCCTTGCCAAATACTTTGAGTCAGTGGTGGTGTGGCTCAGGTATATTGACGACCTGTTTATTGTATGGAGGGACACTAAAGATGAAGCAGTTAAGTTCATTAATGAACTAAACATCAACCCCTACAATATTAAACTCACATCTAATATCAGCAAGAGGAAGGTAGAGTTTCTCGATACCTATATAGAAATCATAGATGGGACACTCACAACCAGTCTGTATAGAAAAGATACAGCTGGGAGCAGTTTGCTCCATGCCCTCAGTGGCCATCCAGATTCCTTGAAATGGAGCATTCCTTACGGAGAACTACTGAGGGCAGGGAGAAATTGTAGTACTGATGACAAATTTCTGGAAGAACAACAAAACATGCTGGAAAGGTTTCGCCAAAGAGGTTACCCTGAATGGGTCCTCAGTAATGCAGTGGAAAAAATTAAGAATGTGAGTAGGACAAAAGCACTAGAACAAAAAGCCAAGGACCAGGAAGATGTAGATAGTAACATCAGACTAGTGACTACATACAACAATAGATCACAAAAAGTGAGTAAAATGCTAACGGAGAACTGGAAGATTCTCCAGACTGATGCCATTGTAGGAAAGGAAATAGGAGAAAGGCCCCTGATCACCTATAAAAAAGGCAGAAGCCTTAGGGACATACTGGTGAGAGGAGACATCACTGAGTTGAAAAGTCACAATTTTCATGATCTCAAAGGGTTCTTCCCCTGCGGGCATTGTCGAGCTTGCAAATTTAGCCACTCTGTAAAGGAATTTACTATTCCAGGAGAAACAAAAAGTGGAGAATCAACCAATTCCTAACATGTAGCAGTAACTATATTGTGTATATACTTGAATGTCCTTGCAATCGTAGATATGAGGGGAGTACGATCTGCATGGTTAAGAAGAGAGTAATGGAACATCTTAGAGCTATCACCAATGTAAATGCACAATACCCCATTGCAAGACATTTTTTGGATTTTCACCAATCCAATAATTCCCTGCTACGGTACTTTGCCATTGAACAAATAGTCTCTAACTCAAGAGGTGGCAATAGAGACCTCAGATTACGACAACGGGAATCAAAATGGATACTTGAGTTGGAAACTAGGTTCCCGGGCGGGCATAACCTTGACGAGGAATTAGCCTCACATCTCCACACTGAATAAATAGCTATAGATATTATCAGGAATAATGACTGTATTTCTGCGATAACTAATGAATGTGTTGTTGGATATGGATTCTTTGTCTCCTTCTCTCTGAGATACTAATGGCTGTATATCTCTTATTTGTGTTTTTTTACAGGAGGAAAGGAAGGGGCCCACTTTATGTAGGACGGCTACACGGGTTCCCTAACCTTTTTTTCTTCCCCGGGCTCGGGACCACTCTATAACACCGATAAGAGAATTTTATAAGGATATGCTATATCTTTTCTCAATATATAATTTGTATTTTTGTTTTTTTGTTTTTCATTTTCGCACATTTAATTATATCACAGGTGTGGTGAGGACTGTAACGTACATATAGGTGTCAATCGAGAGTGATGTTGCAAATAACATTAAGTTGTGCCTAATCAATGTATAGTATGAATACATAGGCTCTCTTCAGGCACTAGACCAATACATATGCATAAGGAAGAGACCCCTTCTACATACCTCAAGCCACTAGAGCGTTTACAAATTAAATGTGTGTTTGTCCAGAACATGGGCTATAACGAATATTGATATTTATAACTACTAAGTATTGAGATTGTTAAATACAAATAAGTGACTTTAGCAATAAGTGATTTAGCCTAATGCTTGGCGATGTATGTATGATTTCGTTTTTTAAGCACAATTATTTAAAAATGAAATCTAAAGAAACTAATTATTCGAGATGTATTCCCACCGAGGGATAAACACTGTGATGTCTCTCCTGTACTTAAGAGTGTAAATAGAAATATTTTTTACACTGTGAAAACGTTGATTTGCACTTTCCAATATGTCTGCTGCATTAGAACATCCCAAGTGATTACCTACAGATTAAGTCCTTTTTCTGTTTACACTATGTTTTGGGAAAAAGCACCTCAATGAACTTTATTTAAACCAATGCAAAACGTTTGTGTATTCGTGTGAACAAGACACTTTTTGTGTCGAAACGCGTCACGAAGAATAAACTACTGCCGTTTATGTAATACCCGTGACTCCGAGTGTGCTTTCAACGTTTAATTGGATTTATATAGATTTGCCAGTTTTCTGGTTTACCGGCAGTAAGCACCACCTGACTACGGGCTCGGTTCCCAACAAACCCGTTTGGAGTAAGGAATATATATATATATATATATATATATCCTGCTCTCACTCCGTCTTAGTCCCTGCACTCGCGATCGGGTGCTTTCATGCACGGTGACAGAAACCGTGCGGATTCCGAATCCCAAGCTCGTGGCAAAAACACCAGCACTCACAAGAACGCTCCTTTCAGATATTTATTTGAAAGGTTTAACACACACACTAGACGCGTTTCGGCTTGCCGCCTTTGTCAATAGAGGCCGGCGCCAGTTTTCCACAGATTTAAATATCTTTACATTAGGAGACATCAACAGGGGACAACTACACTTGCTTCAGTGAAGGTGTCATCCATCTTAGAATGGGTTCGTAATATGCATTATATTCAAATAAACATAGACATTTTGCCCTGGATGGGCTGTAACAGACTACAAAGAACATAATATAGTCATTGGTTGCATAAAAAACAGAAAACTTTACAATTATGCCCTGGATGGGCTTTGCATCCTATTATATGTTCTCATAATAATTAACCCGATGATCTCTCATTTTTTAGAACAAAAAACAAAAAAACAAAAAAACAAAAAGACACAAGACCTTACAGAGTAGAGAATATTATAAATGTACAGCCATTTCTTCCCCACTGTTGAGGCCACCTGGTCTTTTGGTCTGGTTATCAATAATGTATATATATATATATATATCAAACACAAAGGTTGCCCCATTGGAAGGCCTCACTCAAGGGGGTTTCACACTAGTTTGCCGCCGGCAGTGGCACCGCAGCCCGTCATGCTTTACTCCATCTCGTGCCAAACGCGTTTCGGGCGTACCGCCCGCCCTTGATCACTGGCTGAAACAACAGGAGACACAAGCTGATTACTTGCACGTAATTTATTTGGAAATTCAGTCCCGCCCAAATAGGCGTCATCAGGGAGCATTATGGTCTTTGCAGTTCCTTGTTGGACAAAGTGCAACTACCCAGTGGTTGCCAGTATTTCCCATTGTTAAAAATGTCAAGCCCCAGTGGGCAGAGTACAGCGTGGTGAGAGCCGCAATGACACCAATATATATCTGCGGCTCAGGCCCCCCTCGTTCAATTCACTGCTCAAAATCACGGGCAATGTAGATCCGCTCCTCTTAAAGCGGCGGGGCCTTCCGCGACCGGACTAGCCGCATATTATTACATCAAACACAAAGGTTGCCCCATTGGAAGGCCTCACTCAAGGGGGTTTCACACTCGTTTGCTGCCGGCAGTGGCACCGTAGCCCGTCATGCTTTACTCCATCTCGTGCCAAACGCGTTTCGGGCGTACCTCCCACCCTTGATCACTGGCTGAAACAACAGGAGACACAGGCTGATTACTTGCATGTAATTTATTTGGAAATTCAGTCCCGCCCAAATAGGCGTCATCAGGGAGCATTATGGTCTTTGTAGTTCCTTGTTGGACAAAGTGCAACTACCCAGTGGTTGCCAGTATTTCCCATTGTTAAAAATGTCAAGCCCCAGTGGGCAGAGTACAGCGTGGTGAGAGCCGCAATGACACCAATATATACCTGCGGCTCATGCCCCCCTCGTTCAATACACTGCTCAAAATCACGGGCAATGTGCGCGCACAATGAAAAACTTGAAAAAAACAATATTAATAAATACATAACTTAGCATTTAAAAAACCGTACAAATTCACTTAAAAAACCATAGGTTTCACACACGTTATAGTTAGGAATTAGCATTTAAAAAACCTTGCAAATTCACTTAAAAAACCATAGGTTTCACACATGTTATAGTTAGCTGGACATTTCCCTCGTAAAAAACCAATGAAATTCTCCCGTTATAGTTAGTGCAGGCAACTATAACTCACGCGACCGCAATCCTCTGCTGATGACGTCAGATATTACATCACTGTATTTAGACACCTATTTAGCCATGTCTTCTTCCATTAATCTTTAGCTATACATATATTACAAATATTTATTTTTCAGAAAGACACATATGTAATCAGTGATGTAATATCTGACGTCATCAGCAAAGAATTCTGCTCCAAACAGTGGGATTCGTCTGTACTTTGAGTGCGTCCTCGCAGGTGGGATAACTTGTGTGAAAATATATATATATATATATATATATATATATACGATATTCGTTCCCGTCATGCCCCTTCGAACATCGAAGCCCCAACCTCAAAAGAACTCTTGCAAACAGGAAAAGTGGCACAGACAGACAAGGATTCTTCAGGTATGCATTTTCACTTTTTTTTATTTTTCAGCCAAAGTGCATCATGCAAACAAACAAACAAACACAGTCCTACGCGTTTCAGCCAAACTCTTCTACTGGACCACAGACTGATATTCTATAGAGTGTCTATTTAAAGTGCCATTGCCAGAATTACCATCACCTCTAATTAGAAATGATTAGACCATTGATTCAAGCTTTCTCATTGATCTGTGCATTTATCAACAATATAATCATAGACAAAAGTGATTTGGGCGTCCTTCATCAATTAATTTCCTACTATATTAAAAAAAAATATGTATATATTTCTTTTGTAGGGAGGTTTGAGATAAAGGAATTCACAAAAGAGTCTCTCAAAGCAGCATATCCTTATTTACTGCGAAGTACACTTTTTTGTACTGCTTTGTGAGAGAACACAGGAGAAGAGAGGACCAACAGCAATATGTATATCTTTCATGAACCTTTCTGTTGCATAGCTGTCTCTGTGTTCCTATGACTTATCCAGAATCCTATGATGCCTCAAATTGGTCCTATGTTGTTAATAAGGAATACATAAAAACATCTATCTCGCACCAAATTTCAAACTTTGATTATCTGTATATATGCAATGGTAAGTGTTATAAAATACAAGTTCTCATTTGATGAGAGCGAGACCGACAATCAGGATACAATGCTACTCTTAAAGTGCAATAAGTCATAAGATTAATTTTTTCTCACTGAGTCAAATTCTCTCACAGTAAAGTACTCCTCCTTAAGGTGCAATTTGTAGATGAATATAAAGTGTGTTTTCAAGTCAGAATATAAAGTGCATTTTCCATTGAATCAATACAGGAACCATACCCTGAGGTAGATGTTACAGTAAATGGATAAACGTGCTTTTGAGTAAAGTTCTCATTTTTAAAGTGCAAATTCATAAATGAATATAAAGTGCAGTCTCAAGTCAGTTGTTTTAGTGAATAGTTGACAATACTTATCAGATGAACGCCAAATAAAGTGATCGTCATTAAAATGCATTTGGAAAAACAGTTCATCCCAAATTGATTGTAACAGTACATAGATAGTAAAGTGCTTGTTTTCCTGTAAACCTCTATTTCTTTATATATTTTTTAACCATAAAATCATACAAGAAAGGGAGGAGAAGGGTAAGAAAGACTTTTTCATCCGGAGAGAAAGGACCTTGAAAAGCACGATATATAAAAAACATGATGTATCAATAAGACATAAGAGATACATAAGTGAGGTGAGAATCATATACAGTTCCCCAATTTTGTAAAACTCTGGGGAGAGGAAGCAGTAAACTTAAGTTATAAATGTACATGTAGCTCTGCATCCACATTCAAACCCCATGGAATTTCACTACCCAAAGTGATGATCCATCTTGATTCCGTTCTTTTCAGCACCAGTTCTTGATCACCTCTTCTCAGCATTGTCGGAATATGATGGATCCCATAGTAGCACAAGTTTGTTTGGTCGCCATTGTGTAACTTCCATATGTGTTTGACCATTGTATACTATTAGTCTCTATTGTTGATTGCTCGAATATGTTGAAGAATGCATAGTTTGAGCTTGTTCACTGTGCTTCCGACATATTTCTTGTCAAACACAGGGGGGTTGGGCCTATCTTCACGTCCCCACTAGGCCACTAATTAAGCTAATAACAAAGAATTGTGTGGACGTGTTATTTTTATAGATGTCTTTAAATAAACCCTTTCAATACATAAGCAGGGTTTAATGTATTTATTTCACTTTTTACTTTCAACGTTAGTTAAATTACATACATCAAAAACATTAACTCATGTCACAAGAAAAAGACATACATTATAATTCAAAATTCCATCAAATCATAGGTACCGAAAAATTGACATTTGACAAATACAAAACAAAAACTTCATTGATAACATGAATGACCAGTCCTTAAGTAAGAAAAGAAACAATAGCGGTGCAGACTTCTTTTCAATTTACATTACTGCAACCTGCTAAAGCTAGCTAGTTGACAATGAGATTGCAACAGGCCGAATGCCTTGTTTACACACTGTATCATTCAGTGAAGTCGTGATGGTTGCGGCTAGCTGTGTGTGGTCGACGCGTTTCTGAACCCTGTATTAATTTAAGGGTTCTCTTCAGGACCAGGACTTGGTCGGTCTCTTTTTTGAAAAAGAGGTAAGCTGTTTGGCAATCAATAATCGGATAAGCTGCACTGTTCAATGTGCTAATCTTGTATCTTTCTTCAGAACCAATGTTCCACTGAATCCCTGTTGTATGTGGTGTACGCTTTTTTAATTCCAGTGTCGGAGCGAGTGAAGTCGCTTCACACGCTATGCTTTTACTTTAGCGTGTATCAAGGACTTGCGCTTAGTAGCGGCGGAGAGGCGAAAGTCTCTTCATACTCTGGGCTCGGCTTCTGAATTCTTTTCACAGGTTTTCCATATCCTTCCTCTCTGATTCAAAAACCACACGGATTGAGCGCAAGTCCTTGATACACGCTAAAGTAAAAGCATAACGTGTGAAGCGACTTCACTCGCTCCCACGCTGGAATTAAAAAAGCATACACCACACAACAGGGATTCAGTGGAAAATTGGTTTTGAAGAAAGATACAAGATTATAAAAGCCTGTTCTTTAAAGCCAGTTTTCTCCACTTTTGTTCCTGAGCTGAGAAATAACTTTGCATAAGTAGACCACCAAGAGAGGATGGATATATAAATATGTATTTATGTTTTGAGGATGTTGCCAAAACTAGTCTACAAATCATGCTTGACAAAAAATGATTGCTTTGTGGTTGAGGTTTCTGTCACTTTGGTATATACTACCCTGGTAAATACACCTGAGGTGCAGTCCCCCAAGCAAATGTAATTCTTAGTAGCACCTATGTTAGTAGCCTATTTTACTGATTAATATAGATACTATTCCAAGGGATGTTGTCATTCAAACCTTCTTTGTGGTTAGACAAGCTGTGAATTCAACGCTGTTCCTTTTCAAATAGAACTCTCTCAATATTCCTTAAATTGCTGTCCAGTTGCTCTATTATTACCTATTTTAAATAATTTGTTGTATGTCCATTTGATATAAAGTGTTTCACCATCCTTTTTGGTGTTCATCTGCATTTTATATTGCTACAATGTTCACATAGCCTGGTTTTGGCCTTTCTTGCTGTTCATTCCAATATATTGTAAACCGCAGGGACTTGTGATCATGTAGTTTATTTGCACCGAGTTACAGTTGGTGTGTTTCCTGATCGTCCATTTGATGGGTAGTCCTAGATCCAGAATTCTTGGGGCCGTTGTTAAATGGCAAATACTGCAATTACCACTTGGCTAATGGCTCATTACATTAGAAAGACCCCATCGGCTGAGGACTGTTTCTCTCGTGCTGGTGGTTCTTTTGGGACAAGTGTATCTTTCTAACTCCTGGCTCATTTAAAGGAGAACATTGTCTTAACCCAGTTGCACGATCCTGTATTTAAAATGTGACAGTTCTTATTGATGATCTTCTTTATATTGTTGGACACTATATTGAAAGTTGTGACACAAGTTAATCGATTGCCATTGGTGTTTTTCTGGTTGATCACCAAAAATGCTTCCCTATTTTGTTTTTTTTGCTCTCTTCCTTGTTTTCTGTATAATCCTTCCTGGATAGTCCAGCACTCTCAGTTTTCCAGAGAGGATTTCTGCTTGTAATTTAAAATCAGAGGTATTTCTGTAATGTCTCCTAAGCTGTAAACATTGTCCATAGGGGAGGTTCTCTTTTAACGGTCTAGGGTGAAAGCTGTCAAATTTCAAAAAGATATTCTTTTCAATTGGTTTATAATAGGTTTTCGTATGTAGAGCACCTTCTTCTGCATATATCGTAACATCCAAAAATTTCAGTGATTCATTATTTACAGTATGTGTGAATTTAATGTTCAGATCACAATTGTTTAACCATGGGAAAAATGGGAGAGTAGAACCCATGTCATATACCCATTCCACCAGGACATCATCTATATATCTCTTCCATGTTAGTGTATTGCCTTTAAATGGGTTGGATAGATTTAAAATAATTGCATTCTCAAAATCATAGACATATACTCCCACCATTCTTGAGGCAAAGGTACTTCCCATGGAAGTCCCAATACTTTGCAGGCATAATATACCTTCAAATTCCAAAAAAGTTTCTCGTGTGTACCAGTCTGGTGCATTCCTAAATAAAGCTGGGTGATGTCATGTATTCCCAATGATCTCTTTTGAGGAATCCTTGTATTACCTGTAGAGTGTCTTCTTGAGGTAGACTAGTGTAGAGACTTTCAGTGTCTAGACCAATTAACACATTTTTTTCATGGTTGAAATCTATCTTTTAGAGGATTCAGGAGATCTTTGGTGTCCTTAAGATACATGGGGGCCTTTGTACCAATAGATTAAGAAACAAATTCCAAAAACATGACAGAGGTTCCAGAAGGGAGCCAATGCTCAATGTTATAGGGCTCTGGGAACCTATTTTTGTGTATTTCTGGTCTTTAGGGTCTTTTTCTATTTCTCCCCTTGTGTCTTCCTCTAGTTTCATCTCCACTACTCAACCTTTCCGAGACCGATGATTTCCCATCTGTGAGTTAGGGCTACCCATCAAATGAACGCTCAGGAAACATAGCAACTGTAACTCCGCTGAAGTAAACATGATCACATTTACCTGTGGTTTAGGATATGTTGGAATGATGGGACAGAAGGTCAAAAATGGGCTATGAGAACATTGTAGAAATATACTATGCAGAAAAACACCAACAAAGATGGCGGAACACTTTATATCAAATGGACATACAACAAATGGTTTATGATGGGTAATAGGAGAGCAATGTTAGAAAAGGAGCAGTATTGGATTTCCAGATTGTCTACCCACAAAGAAGGATTGAATTACAAGATTCCTGGAATAGCATCTTTATTAATCACAAAAATAAGCTCTGTGACATGCATGTTGCTATAAATTACAATGGCTTGGGAAACTGTACCTCAGGTATATGCACGTTGGTAGTATTTATAGAAGTGACAGAAACAACAACCAGAAAACAATCATTTTTTGTCAAGCAAAATTTGTTGAATTATTTTGTCAACATTCTCAGTACACGCGCCTTGTATATATGCGTAAGAAAGATACTTCCAAAACCCAAGAGAAAGGTGGGGATACGTCTAAAGAGAATTCCTCTGAAGGTCCCCAAAACTCTTCCTCTGTGGGTGGGTCCCAAGCTCCTTCTTCCCCTGGAAAGAAACCTTATTGCTTTGTTTTTAAACAGTTAGGCTACAAGAAGTATGACTCTAATTGTCCCAAGGCCAACAATAAGGATAATAAAACCACTACTACTACTACTACTACTACAACCCATAGTGCCCTAAGTAGTAGTACCCCAGGTAGTAGTAGTGCACCCAAAAGTTTAGTTGGGTTCTCATGGGGTACGGAGGTGGATACTGGCCTAGCCAGATCCCCCACACAGGCCACCTTAGTCTGTGATTATGGCATGGGTTTTGCCACTTTTACAGTAAGTCCCAATACCTTGGCCAAGTACAGACAGGAGCCTCTGATTAATGGTCAGAAAGCTCTAGCCTGTAGGGACACAGGAGCTAGTGTCACCATGGTGACAGGAAAACTGGTGTCCCCACTTCAGCTTTCACATGGTACCAGGTGACCAACACCGATGGTGTTAGAAGAACAGATCCTCCCATGGCCATAGTCAGTCTCAGCTGGGAGGGGTCACTGGTCCTAAAAGAGTGGCAGTGTCTCCCAACCTGCCGGTAGACTGCCTCTTGGGCAGTGATTTGGAAACTTCAGCATGGGCTGAAGTAGAACTGAAGGCCCATCTAGAAATGTTAGGCCTCCCTGAGATGGTTGATGTGACCCTTAGGGTCCCAGTCCAACCACAGGGAAATTCAGGAGCAGTGGAGCCTGAAAGAATAGCCCACTCTGCTCCACCAGAGAGCAAAGGGGAGGAAGAAAAGTACTTTTCCTTCCTGACTTTAGGTGAGGGTCAGCCTCCTCAGGGAGCTGATCCTACCGCTTGTGAAGAAACTGCCCCAGAGGAGGTCAGGCCTGTCTTGGCAGGGCCACTGAGTGCAGTGGAACCTTAAAAGGAGGTACCTAGTCTGGAGCAGGTATCCTGCCCATCTCTACCTGGCCTCAGCCAGCCTAGGGCTGAATAGGCCAGGGATGTCAGTGGACCCCCAGGGCCTTCTTCCTAGAGTAATGCTCTTATCCACAGATGGTGGACACCCAACCTATTAGTACTAGCCAGGTGGATAATCCTCAGCAATCTGAGGGATGCCTCTTACCCTTAGCAAATGACATACCCCAGATGGACTCTGTTGGGCAAAGTAAAACCTGTGACCAGACTGTCCCAAACCTTCCCTGGCCCTCAATTGTTCCAATCAGACAGGATCAACCAAAAGCTATAAGCAGCCAGAGGGTGACCCCTAGGGATAGGTGCAAGTCAGTCATGGAGAGAAAGGCCGCAGTGGTGACCAGTGTTCTGAGGAAGCGGAACCCACCCTGTTAGGGCCTCACTTCTCTAATCAGACACCCCACCAGCCTCTCTCGTGGCTCAAACAGAAGGCAGGTAGTCACCCCAAACTTTTGGAACTTCTTAGTAGACCATAGGAAAGGGAATATCCATGCTAGTGCAGGACCTTCCTTATATGGCCACTTAGGAAATAAAGACTCAACTGGGCATGGTTAGCCTTATCTCCTTTCTTTTGGGGCAGGGTTATATAGGAAGGTAGGATCCTTCTGCATGGTTACCCCCACTTTTTGCCTGGTGCTAAGCTGTTTTTGACTAGTCTGGCTGGGATCCTGCTTATCAGGACCCCGGTCTCTCTGCTTTCTCCCTTAAATTGTTGTAGTCGGTACTTAGATACATCCCAGATTGGATACTGGGGTACCCTTATCATTCCATAGTATATAGTATTAAGGTACTCATTGCATAGGTGCCCCAGAGGTCCCCCATGGGCTGAAGCATGGATTATGCCACTCATTGAAGACCATTCAAAATGGAACTAATGGCCTGCCATTGCAGCCTGTGTAAGCTGGTGCTAGCACCACTTACTAAAGATATATGTTTCCTATATCTAGGGTAATTGCACTTAAAACCTATAAGTCACCCCTATAGCAGACCTTATCAATCCTGAAGGCAGGGTGCCTGGTTCTAAGTGTGAGGGTGTCCCTATATGAGCAGGACACCCCTACAGCCTTCGAAGTCCATTCTCCCAGGTTGTAAGTAAAGCAGTCATATACTATATAGAGGGGCACCGAGCAATTACGCGATGACCATCTCGAAACTGGCTGCAACAATTCCAGCCATGTTTGGTATCAAACATGTTGGAATCATACCCCCACACCATAAATGGTGTAGTATGTATGATTCCAAGCACTGGAAGAGCCCTCTTTCAGGCTCTCAGTGGTCCCAGTGCCCGCCTTCTAGACCCGGACAGCACCAAATGGTTACAGCCGACCAGAGACACGATTCTGCCCTCCTGCTGCTGAGCCAAGTTTGAGCAGGGGAAGGCAGAAAAATAGGCATCCTGTCACAGGGAGGTGTGACCACCTCCCAGACAGAATTTAGTGTACTGGGTGCGGGTGGGTGTGCTTGCCAGCGCCAATCAGTCTGCATGAGGGGCATATTTGGTGTCCCCATGCATAGTCCAGTTCAAACCAGCTCTGGGAGTCGTTGGCTCCGCTCTGGCGTGAAACTGGACAACGGACATGAGAGAAACCTCCCCCCTGTCCAGCCCCTCCCCTGGGAGGGTCCCCTGTATTGTCCCAACCCTTTCCTTAGGGTGCTTAAGAGATTACCTGTGGGTGGGTCCCTAGATTCGTTTTGGGAAAAGATTCAAATCAGACACCACTTCTTCTACTGTCTGGGCACTCTGGACCTCGCTGGACTTCGTTTGGGCTCAACTTCATCTCCCTTCCAGTCTGCTGCATCTACTGTGCCTGTGCACCATACAGGAACCTTCCAAGGCCTATGGGCATCAAAGACACCTGAAGAAATCTCCCTTGAAGTGAAGGAGTCACTTCTCTGCATTCACAGGCACCACAACTAAGTCGACCGGTCTGCTGATCCTGAGCTCCTCCGGACTACGTCACGTTCTGCAACACAGGTGGTGGTTCTCTACAGCTCTCTAGGCCTGCCCTTCCCTCTTACCAAGTTTGAGGCCAGTATCCCTCGTGGGGGCTGCAAAAACCAAACCTCTGTGCACTGCGTCAACTTGCAGTTGCAAAGGCTTGTTGACTTCCTTCCAAGAAGATCTTCGGGCTCCAAGTAGCCGCAACCTCAAGCACCTCCAGTGACCAGAGTATTTGGTCACACCACATCATTTTGCATCGTAGCCTACCTTCGTGTAGTTCCTATAAAACCTATACAGGATCTGCGCGTTTGGACAACATACACTGCGGGCTTGGTGTCCAGAGTGGCTCCAGATACCACCACCGGATATGTTGGCCTGCATACCAGCTAGCTCACAGTGCCACTAGAAATTCCTCTTACAAAGGAGAGAATAGTTCTTGGCAACTATCAAACATGACAACCCTGATCCCTCAGGACCGTGGAAACAGTGTACTACTTTTTGCTCAGTCACTCGTGCTCACTTAGTCTCAGGGAGATACACAGAATAAACTATATGGACGTTTTTCAATAAGTATTTATTGAACAGTTGTTATTCTAGTGTAAAATAGGTGTGCTGAAACAATCATTAGACAGTAACAGATATAGATGATTAGAAACACTAAGAAAGTAAAAGGATGGTCGATTTCTACCATTTTGCTATAATCATAAATACAGGCAAGTGTATAAAATACATGACAATAAAATGCGTACTCCTACGATGCTACCCTAACTAGATGTACCTAAGTGTAGCTAGCATGTATGTAGGTGTTAAGCCAAGAATCCCTCTAGGATAAAGTCAATCCCATTACCTGAAGTGCGAGACTGTGGGACCCTGTTTTGGTCTCCAGCTGGACGCCCGCAAGGGATGTTAGACCACTGTGAGCTGGAGTATCTGCATGCAGGAACCTCAGCGTCTCACATCAGTGTGTGTCGGCAGGGAAATCCTGATCTCCTCTCTCTATCTCAGCAAGATGTGATGTTCATATACCCGAAGGTATCCCCCTGGGGTCCACCTTGCTGTGCCACTGTCAGACTTAGATGACTTCAGGAATGAACCTTGTATATATTTATTATGCAGGAGATGGTCGCCCTGCTGAGTTTCCAAGTATCCAAGGATCCTCATGCATAATGTATGAAGCTATTGTTCAGGGAAAACCCCACGTTCTGTAAGCAGTACTGTAACTAGGTAAAGGGTCAGTCCTAGCAGCCTGTTATGTATGTAGTAGGGACGAATATAGGTGAAAGGTTGGGATTTTACCCTGGCCTATAATGGGGTACCTATATGGCTTGTCAGCACCACTCAGTGTGCATGAGGGGCATATTTGGTGTCCCCATGCACAGTCCAGTTCAAACCAGCTCTGGGAGCCGTTGGCTCCCTCCTTTGGCGCAAAACTGGACAAAGGACATGGGAGTAACCTCTGCCCTCTCCAGACCTTCTCCTGGGAGGGCCCCCTGAATCGTCCCAACCCTTTCCTTAGGGTACTTAAGGGCTTACCTGTGGGTGGGTCCCTAGATTCGTCGTGGGACAAGATTCAGATCAGACACCACTTCTTCTTCTACCGTCTGGGCACTCTGGACTTTGCTGGACTTAGTTTGGGTTCGACTTCATCTCCCTTCCAGTCTGCTGCATCGTCTGTGCCTGTGCACCATACAGGAACGTTCCAAGGCCTGTGGGCATCAAAGTCACCGCAAACAATCCCCCTTGAAGTGAAGGAGTCACTCCCCCCCTGCATTCACAGCCACCGCAACTCAAGTCAACCAGACTGCTGATCCTGAGCTCCTCCGGACTCTGTAATGTTCTGCAACACCGGTGGAGGTTTTCTACAGATCTTGAGGCCTGCCTTGCCTTCTTACCAAGTTTGAGGCCAGTATCCCTCATGGGGGCTGCAAAAACGGAACCCCTATGCACCTTGTCAGCTTGCAGTTGCAAAGGCTTGTTGACTTCCTTCCAAGAAGATCTTCAGGCTCCGAATAGCCCCAACCTCAAGCATCTCCAGTGACCAGAGTCTTTGGTCACACTGCATCGTTTTGCATCGTAGCCTACATCTTCTGGTGAGCTGCTTGAGGTCCTCTCGCGACTCCAGTGCCTCTGGCCTGTGGGTCCAATTGAGGGTCACCTTTGTTTCTTTTAGGCTACTCTGATTTCTCGGACCTGCCCTGTGTGGTGAGTCCCCTGACTCTTGCTTGTCCCAACATGGCACCTTCTTCGACTTCTGCGTTAGTTGCATTTGCCAAGGCTTGTTGGTGCTCCCACCGGACGCCGGACCCTCAACACTAGACATCCGACGTGGGACAGCTCATGCACAGCTCCTGGTCTTCCTCAGCATAGCCTGATCCTCACAGATGCAGAGTCAAGGTTATTGTCACCTCTCCTGCAACACCCGACATTGGAGGGCATTCGTCTTCCAAGTCTCCTGGTCACCCCTGAGTGACATAGACTCTGTTCCCTCTGCTGGCAGGTACCTCTCAACTAGAATCCACCTTCGGATTCCACAAACACTTTCTTCTTCTTCTGCAGCGGCACTTTCCTGAAGTCCTCTATTGGGTTCGACTGTGGTTTCCGACACCACCTCACACTTCATAGCTTGGGTATCCATGGGTGGGGTGGCTCTCCAGCCTTCTGTCTTCCACTGGGTTTCTTCAGGGTCCACTGGGAAGGGTCCTTAATCTTTCAAATTCCAACCACGACTTACATGTAGAGTTGTACGGAGCACGTGGTCATGTTCCCACACTGCACACGCTCTCCGTGGTGTTCCTAGTCACTCACCTTAGGTGGTTTCCTTGGGTCCCCAGCACTTCTACGTCCTCTCGACATTGTCTTGACATGAGTCGTTGTTCTTATACCACTTTCTTAGTATATGGTGTGGTCCCCCCCTGGGGTCTACTGTGTATTTTGTGCCATTTACTTTATTTCTTTGCAAAGTATTGTGTGCATTGTGTTTATCTACAGGATGGAGATATCTAAACGTGTTAGAGAGTATTATATAATACATGCATGCATATTTTTATAAATACCTAGTGTGGTTCTTTTACACTTAATCTATACTACAAAAATTGCATTCTGGTTAAACAAGCTGCTTTACACTCCTTCTGGACTAAGCCTGAAGGCTGCTTTCCGCAGCTACCACTTAGAGGACTTTCTAAGGTTGTCTGAGACCTCTTAAATCACCATAAGGGTTGTCTGGACTGGTGCAGGGTTCCCACTTACATTAGTGGACTTCATATACAAGGCCAGCTTTTTATATATTGATATATATATATATATCTTCCAAAGGTTGCCTAAACTTGAAAGCGCACACGATGAAAGACAGACCTCAGCTTGCGCAGCAAAGTCTTTATTCAGCATACTGTCCTGCACAACAGGATATTTCATCCCTCACCTAACGCGTTTCGGAGCTCCTGCTCCTTGCTCACGGGTGCCTCGTTTTCGTGCAGATACGTGGGGAGTTAGTCACTGATTTACATTCATACCGCCCTCTGGTGAGCTTGTTTAATTCATTGCTTCATGGGACTTGTAGTCCCCACGTTAAAATATTACCCCGATGGGTTCTGCCGTAAAACCATTATTTTCATGCCCTCGATAGAGCCTCCGGTGTGTCTGACAGTATTATAGCGCTCCTCCCTTTCATCCTGTTATCTCGATTCCCGTGTATCCGGAATCAACAGCCCACAACAATGATGCGGCGGTGCTGCTTTCCCGACCTGGACCGGCCGGTAAAAAACTTCCAAAGGTTGCCCAAACTTGAAAGCGCACACGATGAAAGACAGACCTCAGCTTGCGCAGCAAAGTCTTTATTCAGCATACTGTCCTGCACAACAGGATATTTCATCCCTCACCCAACGCGTTTCGGAGCTCCTGCTCCTTGCTCACGGGTGCCTCGTTTTCGTGCAGATACGTGGGGAGTTAGTCACTGATTTACATTCATACCGCCCTCTGGTGAGCTTGTTTAATTCATTGCTTCATGGGACTTGTAGTCCCCACGTTAAAATATTACCCCGATGGGTTCTGCCGTAAAACCATTATTTTCATGCCCTCGATAGAGCCTCCGGTGTGTTTGACAGTATTATAGCGCTCCTCCCTTTCATCCTGTTATCTCGATTCCCGTGTATCCGGAATCAACAGCCCACAATAATGATGCGGCGGTGCTGCTTTCCCGACCTGGACCGGCCGGTAAATAACTTCCAAAGGTTGCCCAAACTTGAGAGCGCACACGATGAAAGACAGACCTCAGCTTGCGCACCAAAATCTTTATTCAGCATACTGTCCTGCACAACAGGATATTTCATCCCTCACCCAACGCGTTTCGGAGCTTCTGCTCCTTGCTCACGGGTGCCTCGTTTTCGTGCAGATACGTGGGATATATATATATATATATATATATATATATATATATATATATATATATATATATATATATATATATATATATTATCTACTGGCGGTCGCCAGTAGATAGTTATAGTTAGGACCTTGTTTCCATAGGAAATCCGCAACATTCTATTTTGAATAACTTTGGCGCCGATTGACGAATCCTCGAGAAATTTTCAAAATAGGTGGGGCGCTCCGCTTTGCTCCTACCCTGAAAGTCTCGGGGGGATTCGTCAAGCGGGGGCTGAGAAAAAGGGGGGGTCCCAAAACGTGTTTACCCCATGCATTTTTCCATAGGACCTTTAGTCCAAGCTACAGACCGAACGGCTGAACAGAATTACTTGAAATTTGGCAGAGAGGTAGTCTTCAGGTCAGGGATGTGCCTTCTGCAGGTCTGGTGTAAATCTGGTCAGTATTTCCTGAGAAAATAGCATTTAAATCAATATATATATCTATTGGCGCGCTCCGAGCGCGTACGGTAAGCTTACCGTACGCGCACGCTGCCGTGCGCGAGCTTAATTCTGATTGGTGGTTACATGACTGTAAACATTCGAATCGGTCGAAATCAGGAAGTGTCAGCCGCCATTTTGTGTGTCTCACACTGATAAACAAAGGTGGAGAACGTGAAAAGGGGGCAAAGAAGAGAGTTGCAGACCCCCTAGCGTTTGTCAGGGGGGCCAAGAAGGTCCCTAAAGTATGAAAAATACATTTTACATTTTTTTTTAAAAATCGCGGGGTGCGCCTACGGTAAGCTTACCGTACGCGCACGGCAGAAAAAAAACAATAAAAAAAATAGAAGTAAAAATCAAATGTAAGTGTTTAGATATTAGGGGGCTCTAAAAAGAGCCGTTGTGTTTATGAACTGTTTTTTTTTGTGGTACCTACAAGTAAGTACCGATGCAGAGTCTAAAGTTCAAGAGGAAGACTGCGAGCGCAATTCTGATTGGTTCTTAGATGTCAGTAAACATTCGAATCGGTCGAAATCAGGAAGTGTCGGCCGCCATTTTGTCTCTCGCAGTCTGAGGCAGTGAAAAACAAAGGTGGAGAACGTGAAAAGGGGGCAGGGTGGACAGTTCCTGACCCCCTAGCCTTTGTCAGGGGGTCACTAAAGGACTAAAAATTGCGAGGTGCGCGCACCGTACGTGCACTGCACGCATCACGCTTTGTGGGTGTTCAGTGCGCGAAGCGCACCGAACGCCCACAGTGCGCGCACGGAGCACGCACGGTGAAAAACCTGAAAAAAAAATATTAATAAATACATAACTTAGCATTTAAAAAAACGTACAAATTCACTTAAAAAACCATAGGTTTCACACACGTTATAGTTAGGAATTAGCATTTAAAAAACCTCGCAAATTCACTTAAAAAACCATAGGTTTCACACATGTTATAGTTAGCTGGACATTTCACTCGTAAAAAACCAATGAAATTCCCCCGTTATAGTTAGTGCAGGCAACTATAACTCACGCGACCGCAATCCTCTGCTGATGATGTCAGATATTACATCACTGATGACATATGTGTCTTTCTGAAAAATAAATATTTGTAATATATGTATAGCTAAAGATTAATGGAAGAAGACATGGGTAAATAGGTGTCTAAATACAGTGATGTAATATTTGACATCATCAGCAGAGGATTGCGGTCGCGTGAGTTATAGTTGCCTGCACTAACTATAACGGGGGAATTTCATTGGTTTTTTACGAGTGAAATGTCCAGCTAACTATAACATGTGTGAAACCTATGGTTTTTTAAGTGAATTTGCAAGGTTTTTTAAATGCTAATTCCTAACTATAACGTGTGTGAAACCTATGGTTTTTTAAGTGAATATATATATATATATACTAGCGCAACTAGCCTACCAGGTACCTCCAGTAAGCGCCACAGAGCTGTGTTGCAGAGGTGTTCCGAGGCCATGCCCCTTTTTACACCTCTCTGCAACGCAGCTCTGTGGCGCTTACGGGAGGTACCTGGTGGGTTATTTGGCCCCCAGGGACCCTCAAGATTCAAGGGTACGTAATCCCCCAATTTACAACGAGCCAGGGGGCGCGTTTGCACACTTTTTTTATCAGGTCACGCCCCCTCCCTGCACCACTGTGCAAACGCGCCCCCTGGTGCGTTGTAAGTTTGAGGATTAAGTCCCCTTGAATCCTGAGGGTGCCTGACGGCCAACTAGCCCACCAGGTACCTCCAGTAAGCACCACAGAACTGCGTTGCAGAGAGGTGGTCAGAGGGCACGCCCCTTTTTACACCTGCCTTACCGTTTAAGTGGCGAGTGATCTATCAGAGTTCAACTGTGCTACTGCTTAGCATGTTCTGAATAATGTCTACATTTGCACAAACTGCCTGCAGAAATATCCGTGACAAACCTTTGAAAAAGGACTGAGGTACTTTCATAGGTATGAATGGAGGGCTCAATTATGTGACATTGCTCTAGTGAAATACTTTTCTTCAGTCTAGAGGCATGGAAACAAACTATGCTAAACGCGAAACCGTGAAACTGCAAACAGACATCTTTGTAAAGGAGGATACAAAACGAGGCACTGCATAAATTCCTCATCATGTAGGGGGTCGTGTTGGGGTAGTGTTTTAGGGTTTAGCGTAGTGCAGTGGTATTTGTGTAGTGTAGGGGGTCGTGCTGGGAGAAGTGTTTTAGGGTTTAGGGTAGCGCAGTGGCGTTTGGGTAGTGTAGGGTTCATGCTGGGGGTAGTGTTTTAGTGTTTAGGGTAGCGCAGTGGTATTTGTGTAGTGTAGCGGGTCATGCTGGGGGTAGTGTTTTAGGGTTTAGGGTAGCGCAGTGGTGTTTGTGTAGTGTAGGGGGTAGTGTTTTAGGGTTTAGGGTAGTGCAGTGGTGTTTGGGTAGTGTAGGGGGTCGTGCTGGGGGTAGTGTTTTAGGGAGAAATAAACAGCAAAAGGCGCACCACTTCTACGAATGTAAGTAATATCAAATTAGTCCATGTACATAATATGTTTTCTTTTTCAAAAGTTCTTCTTTATTGTTCATTTGATAAAGTGACATTTAAGAACAGCCAAAGCAGCCGACGCGTTTCGTCCAACTTGGGACTTCTTCAGGGCGTAAAAAACAGTAAGTCGGTGTATGTTTGTTTTCTGGAAATTTCTAGAGCGTCAGTCAACGTCAATTCATGAGATACAGAATATGTCGATTAGGATACAGATATATATCAGACAAATGGCAATCACTGGTCCCGTCTTGTTAATATAGCACCGAGTCAAAAGTTTTATCCAATGATAAGGATAAAAGTCAAAGTCTTTAAAATGCCCGATTCCGCATGTTCAAAAATCCGGGACGGGACCCAATCCGTCAGTGGTCTGTAACAGTGACAAACCTTTGAAAAAGGACTGAGGTACTTTCATAGGTATGAATGGAGGGCTCAATTATGTGACATTGCTCTAGTGAAATACTTTTCTTCAGTCTAGAGGCATGGAAACAAACTATGCTAAACGCGAAACCGTGAAACTGCAAACAGACATCTTTGTAAAGGAGGATACGAAACGAGGCACTGCATAAATTCCTCATCATGTAGGGGGTCGTGTTGGGGTAGTGTTTTAGGGTTTAGCGTAGTGCAGTGGTATTTGTGTAGTGTAGGGGGTCGTGCTGGGAGAAGTGTTTTAGGGTTTAGGGTAGCGCAGTGGCGTTTGGGTAGTGTAGGGTTCATGCTGGGGGTAGTGTTTTAGTGTTTAGGGTAGCGCAGTGGTGTTTGGGTAGTGTAGGGGGTCATGCTGGGGGTAGTGTTTTAGGGTTTAGGGTAGTGCAGTGGTATTTGTGTAGTGTAGCGGGTCATGCTGGGGGTAGTGTTTTAGGGTTTAGGGTAGCGCAGTGGTGTTTGTGTAGTGTGTGTAGGGGGTAGTGTTTTAGGGTTTAGGGTAGTGCAGTGGTGTTTGGGTAGTGTAGGGGGTCATGCTGGGGGTAGTGTTTTAGGGTTTAGGGTAGTGCAGTGGTATTTGTGTAGTGTAGCGGGTCATGCTGGGGGTAGTGTTTTAGGGTTTAGGGTAGCGCAGTGGCGTTTGGGTAGTGTAGGGTTCATGCTGGGGGTAGTGTTTTAGTGTTTAAGGTAGCGCAGTGGTGTTTGGGTAGTGTAGGGGGTCATGCTGGGGGTAGTGTTTTAGGGTTTAGGGAAGCGCAGTGGTGTTTGTGTAGTGTAGGGGGTCATGCCGGTGTAGTGTTTTAGGGTTTAAGGTAGCGCAGTGGTGTTTGGGTAGTGTAGGGGGTCGTGCTGGGGGTAGTGTTTTAGGGTTTAGGGTAGCACAGTGGTGTTTGGGTAGTGTAGGGGGTCGTGCCAGGGTAGTGTTTTAGGGTTTAGGCTTGCGCATTGGTGTTTGGGTAGTGTAAGGGGTCGTGCTGGGGTAGTGTTTTAGGGTTTAGGATAGCGCAGTGGGGTTTGGGTAGTGTAGGGCGTCGTGCCGGGGATAGTGTTTTAGGGTAGCGCAGTGGTGTTTGGGTAGTGTAGCGGGTCATGCTGGGGGTTTAGGGTAGTGCAGTGGTGTTTGGGTAGTGTAAGGGGTTGTGCTGGGGGTAGATTTAAGGTTTAGGGTAGTGCAATGGTGTTTGTGTAGTGTAGGGGGTAGTGCTGGGGTAGTGTTTTAGGGTTTAGGGTAGTGCAGTGGTGTTTGTGTAGTGTAGGGGGTCGTGCTGGGTGTTGTGTTTTAGGGTGTAGGGTAGTGCAGTGCTGTTTGTGTGGTGTATGGGGTAGTGTTTTAGGGTTTAGGGCAGTGGAGTGGTGTTTATGTAGTGTAGGGGTCGTGCTGGGGGTAGTGTTTTAGGGTTTAGGGTAGTGCAATGGTGTTCGGGTAGTGTTTTAGGGTTTAGGGTAGTGCAGTGGCGTTTGTGTAGTGTAGGGGTTGTGCTGGGGTTAGTGTTTTAGGGTTTAGGGCAGTGCAGTGGTGTTTGTGTAGTGTAGGGGGTCGTGCTGGGGTAGATTTAGGGTTTAGGGTAGTGCAGTGGTGTTTGGGTAGTGTAGGGGGTAGTGTTTTAGGGTTTAGGGCAGTGGAGTGGTGTTTATGCAGTGTAGGGGGTCGTGCTGGGGGTAGTGTTTTAGGGTTTAGTGTAGTGCAATGGTGTTCGGGTAGTGTAGGGGTCGTGCTGGGTGTAGTGTTTTAGGGTTTAGGGTAGTGCAGTGGTGTTTGTGTAGTGTAGGGGTTGTGCTGGGGTTAGTGTTTTAGGGTTTAGGGTAGTGCAGTGGTGTTTGTGTAGTGTAGGGGGTCGTGCTGGGGTAGATTTAGGGTTTAGGGTAGTGCAGTGGTGTTTGGGTAGTGTAGGGGGTAGTGTTTTAGGGTTTAGGGCAGTGGAGTGGTGTTTATGTAGGGGGTCGTGCTGGGGGTAGTGTTTTAGGGATCTGAAAGAAACACGTTTGTTAGAAACATTAGTTAGTTAGATTCCTCACCTTAGAATATCCCCAGGAGTCAGGCTGGATCCGGAAAGATTTTTGTAGCAATGCCCCTTGCGCGTCGCCAGGCGTCGTCTGCGGCTCCGCGTCCGCCGTTGGCGTCGTGCGCCGGAATGACGTCGTCGGAGTACTTAGACGCCGCCCTCGCGCGCTGATGTCAGTTCTTCTTTTTTCTGCGCCAGACAGCGCTGATCCGGGAAGAGCTTACCCCTTAGTCACTTTTTGACTAAACTTTTTTGACTCTTTTTGGTCTTCTGTCGACTCGACTCTGGTGCCGGTAGGATGCCTGGGTTTAAAGCCTGTGACTCCTGTCATCGACTGATGTCAGTGACGGACCACCATCACTGGTGCCTTTACTGCCTGGGGGTCGACCACGACGTGGAGTCGTGCCTCGATTGTCAGGCCTTGACCTCGAAAGCTAGGCGGGAGCGGTCCCGTAAGCTTCTCGAGCTTCGGCACTCGGCTCCAGCCACCATCATCGCTCGTCGGGCTCGAAGTCTTCGGGTAAGTCGAAGCGATCAAAGAAGTCCAAGAGGTGACACCGCTCTCCTGACTCCCCTCGCCGTTCGCGCGACTCAGCCGAGGGTCAGGGTGGTCCCACCCCAGCGGCTCCGTATGAGCTGCAGGAGCCACGCCCGTCTCCATACCCGCCAGTCCCTGGGACTGACGCGACTCCGGCGGAGGTCAGTGCTTTCCTCTCGGCCATGAGGTGCCTGGCTCCGTTGTCGATGCCTGCCGCCGCGCCTTCAGGCCCCGCGGGCTCGACTGGGCGACCTCGCGTGCGGCGACTCCGGCCCCGGCGCCGTCGACGACTTCGGTCCCGATGCCGCAGGTCTCCAAGTGATCCAGTCCGGCGTTGGTCGACCTCACGACGCCTCCTCCGCCGGCGCCGACACCGGTTCCGCCTCCGGCGTCGTCCCCGGACGACGCCGTTCCCCGGTTTAGCCCTGGTCCGGGTCCGACGCCGGCGCGGCGCCGCTCGACGCCGCACCCGACGCCGATGGATGTGCCTTTCATCTACCGCCCGGCTCCGATCATTCCTCCTGTTTATCAGGAATCGGATGACGGGGGCAACTGGGAGGGTCTGAGGACCCTATGGCCAGACAGGCCCAACTTTCACAGGACTGGGCAGACGAACTGGGGGATGCCAGTGGTCTGGACACCTCCCCGGATGCTGGTTTCATCTCTCCTCCGACTGTGGCCTCGGAGGAAGGTGCTGCTTTCTCAGTGGTGCTGCGCAAGGCGGCCGAAGCCCTGGGGCTCGAGTTGCCTGCTGTGGCTGTGAGGACTAACATCCTCACAGAGGTGCTTCAACCATCAGCAAGCTCCACAGAGCCTCTGCTGCAGTTCAATGAGGCCCTCATAGACGTTCTGCAGGGCACTTGGTCCAAGCCCTCCACAGTTCCTCCAGTGGATCGGAACGTGGCCCGGCGCCACCGCCCTGCTCCGGGCGACCCCAGTTTCCTGTCCCAACACCCCACCCCCGAGAGTCTGGTTATCCAGGCCTCAACTTCCCAATCCTCCTTCCCGTCCGCTCCTCCGGATCGGGAATCCAAGAGGTTGGAACAGTTCGGAAAGAATCTGTTCTCTTCCCTGAGTTTGGGCCTGCGGTCTTTGAACACCGCTTGCCTCTTGGACCGTTTCTCCCACTCTGTGGGAGGCGGTGGAGGACGTGCTGCCCCTGTGCCCAGAGGAGGCCCAGACACGACTCGCTCAGGCGCTTGCTGACGGGCGAGATGCGGCACGACATGCCATACGGTGTGGATTAGACACAACGGACTCGCTGGGTAGGGCGATTTCCACCACGGTGGCGCTCCGGCGCCACGCCTGGCTGCGGTCCACGTCTTTCTCGGGGGATGTCCAGAGTACCCTCATGGACATGCCCTTTGATGGCACTCACCTTTTTGGTGGGAAGCCGGATAGTGCGCTGGCTCGTTTCAAGGACTCCCGGGCTACGGCCAAGTCCTTGGGCCTCTCGGCCCCGCGGCCGCAAACTTCCGCCTTTCGTGGCCAAGGAAGGGGCACCTCCTCACATCCGCCTAGCCACCGGCCGCAGACCCAACCTGCACATGGTCGCGGACGTGGATTCCGCCGAGGCGGTACTGGAGGACAACGTGCCGGTCAGTCCACATCCACCACGGCAGCATCCGCCTCAAAGCCCTCCTAGTCCGAGCTTTCAGGCCCATTCCACGCCAGTGGGCGGCAGAGTTCGCCATCACCTGCTCCACTGGCGATCCATCACATCGGACAGGTGGGTGCTGCAAATCGTCCGAAGGGGCTACTCCCTCCCCTTCAAGACGACCCCTCCAGCCATGCCACCGCAGTGCCACCGTATGTCGGGGGATCACTTGAATCTTCTGCGGAAGGAAGTTACGGCCCTTTTGGCCAAAGAGGCCGTCGAGCGCGTTCCTGGTCCAGAAGTAGGTCGTGGTTGCTATTCCCACTACTTTCTGGTTCCCAAGAAGGGCAAAGGGGGCCTACGCCCTATCTTGGACCTCAGGAGCGTCAATGCCTTCCTTCGGAAGGAACGGTTCAAGATGCTCACTTTAGCTCAGGTTCTGGTTGCCCTCGACCCTGGAGACTGGATGATATCGTTGGACTTGCAGGACGCCTATTTTCACATCCCTGTCCTGCCGGCCCACCGGCGTTACCTGCGGGTCACGGTTAGTCAGGAGCACTTTCAGTTCACCGTGCTCCCCTTCGGCCTCACCAGTGCCCCTCGGGTGTTCACGAAAGGGATGGCGGTGGTCGCAGCTCATCTGCGCAGATCGGGGGTTCCAGTCTTCCCCTATATCGACAACTGGCTGTTGAAGGCGGGCTCGCCCCAGGCAGTCGTCTCCCACCTCCAGACTACGGCCGACCTCCTGCATTTGCTGGGGTTCTCCATCAATGTGCCGAAGTCACACCTGAGACCCTCCCAGAAGCTCCTCTTCATCGGAGCGGTTCTAGATTCGGCACAGTTCCGGGACTATCCTCCGGAACAGTGGGTCTGGGATATTCAGGCTCTGATTCCCATCTTTCGGCCTCTATCCTGGGTTTCGGTCAGGTTGGTGCTGCGGCTTCTGGGGCTGATGGCCTCCTGCATCCTGTTGGTGCATTACGCCAGGTGGCGAATGCGGGCTCTGCAGTGGGACCTGAAGTTTCAGTGGGCCCAGCATCGCCGCATCCTGTCCGACCATGTCTTGATCTCGGAGGGCACTGCAAAACAGTTGCAGCGGTGGCTCACGGACTGCGATTGGGTCAGGGGCAGATGCCTCTCCCTGCCCCAACCGGAGCACGTAGTAGTGACGGATGCGTCCCTCCTGGGACGGGGGGGCCATATGGGAGAGGCGGAGATCAGAGGCCTCTGGTCTCCGGCGGTGTCTCAACTCCATATCAACTTGTTGGAGCTGAGAGCGATCCGGCTTGCACTGAAAGCCTTCCTTCCCTCTGTCTGGGAAAAGTGTTGTGCAGGTGTTCACGGACAACACCACCGCCATGTGGTATTGCAACAAACAAGGCGGGTGGGGTCGTGGACTCTTTGTCAGGACGCTCTGGACCTCTGGACATGGCTGGAACACCAGGGCATCATCCTGGTGGTTCAACATCTGGCGGGCCCTCTGAACGCCAGGGCAGACGAACTCAGCCGCCGGTGCATGATGGATCACGAATGGCGTCTGAACTCGGACGTGGCGCAAGGTCTCTTTCTGCAGTGGGGAGAGCCTTGGTTAGATCTATTCGCCACCGAAGAGAACGCGCAATGTCAGCAGTTCTGCACGTTGGAATTTCCAAGGCGGCACTTGCTCGGCGACGCTTTTTGTCGCGAGTGGAGTTGCGGTCTGTTGTACGCCTTTCCGCCTATACCACTTCTGCCCAGAGTGCTGAAGAAGATCAGGCGCGACCGGGCCCAAGTCATCTTAGTGGCTCCGGATTGGGCACGAAGGTACTGGTATCCGGAGCTACTCAGTATGTCAATCGATCCTCTGGTACGACTGCCTCTTCAGGAGGACCTTCTGTCGCAGCAGCAGGGGACGGTCCTCCACCCAAACATGTCCAGTCTCCACCTCCATGCGTGGAGATTGAGCGGCGACAGTTGATGCCATTTGACTTGTCTCCTGAAGTCTGCGATGTGATTCTGGCAGCCAGACGTCCCTCCACAAAATCGGTATACGCCTGCAGGTGGAACAAATTTGTGGCATGGTGCACAGCAAAGGCTGTGGATCCCCTTTCCGCCCCTCTCTCTGAGGTTCTCCTCTTTCTTCTTTCTTTGGCCCAGCAGGGCTCTGCTCTGGGCACCTTGAAAGGTTATCTTTATGCAATCTCTGCTTTCTTACGGCTTCCTGATCAGCCTTCTCTTTTCAAGTCCCCTGTTGTTTCGCGTTTTCTTAAAGGCATTACTCACATGTTCCCTCCTGTCCCTTTCGTAATGCCTCAGTGGTATTTGAATCTTGTCTTGACCTTTCTGATGTGTGCTCCCTTTGAGCCTCTTCACAATTGTCCCCTTTGTCTTCTGACTCTTAAGACTGCTTTCCTGGTAGCTATCACCTCGGCTAGATGGGTGAGTGAGCTCCAGGCTCTGTCATCTAAGCCTCCTTTTCTCTCTAATCATCCGGACAAGGTTGTCCTCCGGGCTCCTCCTTCTTTTCTTCCAAAAGTGGTGACCCCCTTTCACATCCGGCAATCTGTCACATTGCCCACCTTCTTTCCGCCTCCGCATCCTTCGAAAGAGGAAGAGAGGCTCCACCGTCTGGACCCCAAACGTGCGCTGTCCTTTTATTTGGACCGCACCAGACAGTTCCAGGTGGACGACCAACTTTTTGTTCGATACGTAGGTGCTAAGAAGGGGAGGGCTGTACACAAGCGGACCATCTCACGGTGGGTCGTATTGTGTATAAAGGTTTGTTACTCCTTGGCGAAAAAGCACCCTCCTGTTGGGCTGAGAGCCCATTCCACCCGGGCCACAGCGGCGACTACTGCCCTGGGACGGGGAGTTCCCTTGCAGGACATCTGTCAGGCCGCGACGTGGGCCTCACTGCACACGTTCGCCAAGCACTATTGCCTGCACAGCCAAGTCCGGAGAGATGGCTTCTTTGGCCGTTCTGTTCTCCAGGACTTTCTGGTGTGTTCTTGGTTCGCAGACCCACCACCGGGGTTGGTATTGTTGGGGTATCTATTCTATCTATCAAAACGGCGCACGGCGCCAACGACGGACGCGGAGCCGCAGACGACGCTTGGCGACGCGCAAGGGGTATTGCTACAAAAATCTTTCCGGATCCAGCCTGACGCCTGGGGATATTCTAAGGTGAGGAATCTAACTAACTAATGTTTCTTACAGATGCATCGTTACCGAAGGTAAGTAACTTGTTCTTTAGGGTAGTGCAATGGTGATCAGGTAGTGTAGGGGTCGTGCTGGGGGTAGTGTTTTAGGGTTTAGGGTAGTGCAGTGGTGTTTGTGTAGTGTAGGGGTCGTGCTGGGTGTTGTGTTTTAGGGTTTAGGGTAGTGCAGTGCTGTTTGTGTAGTGTATGGGGTAATGTTTTAGGGTTTAGGGCAGTGGAGTGGTGTTTATGTAGTTTAGGGGGTCATGCTGGGGGTAGTGTTTTAGGGTTTAGGGTAGTGCAATGGTGTTCGGGTAGTATAGGGGTCGTGCTGGGGGTAGTGTTTTAGGGTTTAGGGTAGTGCAGTGGTGTTTGTGTAGTGTAGGGGGTCGTGCTGGGGTAGTGGTTTAGGGTAGTGCAGTGCTGTTTGTGTAGTGTATGGGGTAATGTTTTAGGGTTTAGGGCAGTGGAGTGGTGTTTATGTAGTTTAGGGGGTCATGCTGGGGGTAGTGTTTTAGGGTTTAGGGTAGTGCAATGGTGTTCGGGTAGTATAGGGGTCGTGCTGGGGGTAGTGTTTTAGGGTTTAGGGTAGTGCAGTGGTGTTTGTGTAGTGTAGGGGGTCGTGCTGGGGTAGTGGTTTAGGGTTTAGGGTAGTGCAGTGGTGTTTCGGTAGTGTAGGGGTTCGTGCTGGGGTAGATTTAAGTTTTAGGGTTGTGCAATGGTGTTTGGGTAGTGTAGGGGGTCATGTTGGGGTAGTGTTTTAGGGTTTAGGGTAGCACAGTGGTCTTTGGGTAGTGTAGGGGGTCTTGCTGGGGGTAATGTTTTAGGGTTTAGGGTAGCGCAGTGGTGTTTGGGTAGTGTAGGGGGTTGTGCCGGGGGTAGTGTTTTAGGGTTTAGGGTAGCGCAGTGGTGTTTGGGTAGTGTAGGGGGTCATGCTGGGGGTAGTGTTTTAGGGTTTAGGGTAGTGCAGTGGTGTTTGGGTAGTGTAGGGGGTCGTGCCAGGGGTTAGTGTTTTAGGGTTTAGGGTAGCGCAGTGGTGTTTGGGTAGTGTAGGGGATCGTGCTGGGGGTAGTGTTTTAGGGTTTAGGGTAGCGCAGTGGTGTTTGTGTAGTGTAGGGGGTCGTGCCGGGGGTAGTGTTTTAGGGTTTAGAGTAGCGCAGTGGTGTTTGGGTAGTGTAAGGGGTTGTGCTGGGGGTAGATTTAAGGTTTAGGGTAGTGCAATGGTGTTTGTGTAGTGTAGGGGGTAGTGCTGGGGGTAGTGTTTTAGGGTTTAGAGTAGTGCAGTGGTGTATGTGTAGTGTAGGGGGTCGTGCTGGGTGTTGTCTTTTAGGGTTTAGGGTAGTGCAGTGCTGTTTGTGTAGTGTATTGGGTAGTGTTTTAGGGTTTAGGGCAGTGGAGTGGTGTTTATGTAGTGTAGGGTGTCGTGCTGGGGGTAGTGTTTTAGGGTTTAGGGTAGTGCAATGGTGTTCGGGTAGTGTAGGGGTCGTGCTGGGGGTAGTGTTTTAGGGTTTAGGGTAGTGCAGTGGTGTTAGTGTAGTGTAGGGGTTGTGCTGGGGTTAGTGTTTTAGGGTTTAGGGTAGTGCAGTGGTGTTTGTGTAGTGTAGGGGGTCGTGCTGGGGTAGATTTAGGGTTTAGGGTAGTGCAGTGGTGTGTGTGTAGTGTAGGGGGTCGTGCTGGGGGTAGATTTAGAGTTTAGGGTAGTGCAGTGGGGTTTGTGTAGTGTAGGGGGTCGTGCTGGCGTAGATTTAAGTTTTAGGGTAGTGCAATGGTGTTTGGATAGTGTAGGGGTCATGCTGGGGTAGTGTTTTAGGGTTTAGGGTAGCGCAGTGGTGGTTGGGTAGTGTAGGGGGTCTTGCTGGGGGTAGTGTTTTAGGGTTTAGGGTAGCGCTGTGGTGTTTGGGTAGTGTAGGGGATCATGCCGGGGGTAGTGTGTTAGGGTTTAGGGTAGCGCAGTGGTGTTTGGGTAGTGTAGGGGGTCGTGCTGGGTGTTGTGTTTTAGGGTTTAGGGTAGTGCAGTGCTGTTTGTGTAGTGTATTGGGTAGTGTTTTAGGGTTTAGGGCAGTGGAGTGGTGTTTATATAGTGTAGGGTGTCATGCTGGGGGTAGTGTTTTAGGGTTTAGGGTAGTGCAATGGTGTTCGGGTAGTGTAGGGGCCGTGCTGGGTGTAGTGTTTTAGTGTTTAGGGTAGCGCAGAGGTGTTTGGGTAGTGTAGGGGGTCATGCTGGGGGTAGTGTTTTAGGGTTTAGGGAAGCGCAGTGGTGTTTGTGTAGTGTAGGGGGTCGTGCCTGGTGTAGTGTTTTAGGGTTTAAGGTAGCGCAGTGGTATTTGGGTAGTGTAGGGTTCGTGCCGGGGTAGTGTTTTAGGGTTTAGGGTAGCACAGTGGTGTTTGGGTAGTGTAGGGGGTCGTGTCGGGGTAGTGTTTTAGATTTTAGGGTAGTGCAGTGGTGTTTGGGTAGTGTAAGGGGTTGTGCTGTGGGTAGATTTAAGGTTTAGGGTAGTGCAATGGTGTTTGTGTAGTGTAGGGGGTAGTGCTGGGGGTAGTGTTTTAGGGTTTAGAGTAGTGCAGTGTTGTTTGTGTAGTGTAGGGGTCGTGCTGAGTGTTGTGTTTTAGGGTTTAGGGTAGTGCAGTGCTGTTTGTGTAGTGTATTGGGTAGTGTTTTAGGGTTTAGGGCAGTGGAGTGGTGTTTATGTAGTGTAGGGTGTCTTGCTGGGGGTAGTGTTTTAGGGTTTAGGGTAGTGCAATGGTGTTCGGGTAGTGTAGGGGTCGTGCTGGGGGTATTGTTTTAGGGTTTAGGGTAGTGCAGTGGTGTTTGTGTAGTGTAGGGGTTGTGCTGGGGTTAGTGTTGTAGGGTTTAGGGTAGTGCAGTGGTGTTTGTGTAGTGTAGGGGGTCGTGCTGGGGTAGTTTTAGGGTTTAGGGTAGTGCAGTGGTGTGTGTGTAGTGTAGGGGGTCGTGCTGGGGGTAGATTTAGAGTTTAGGGTAGTGCAGTGGGGTTTGTGTAGTGTAGGGGGTCGTGCTGGGGTAGTGTTTTGGGGTTTAGGGTAGTGCAGTGGTGTTTGGGTAGTGTAGGGGGTCGTGCTGGGGTAGATTTAAGTTTTAGGGTAGTGCAATGGTGTTTGGGTAGTGTAGGGGGTCGTGCTGGGGTAGTGTTTTAGGGTTTAGGGTAGCGCAGTGGTGTTTGGGTAGTGTTTTAGGGTTTAGGGTAGCGCAGTGGTGTTTGGGTAGCGTAGGGGGTCATGCTGGGGGAAGTGTTTTAGCGTTTAAGGTAGCGCAGTGGTGTTTGGGTAGTGAAGGGGGTCGTGCCGTGGGTTCGTGTTTTAGGGTTTAGGGTAGCGCAGTGGTGTTTGGGTAGTGTAGGGGGTCGTGCCGGGGGTGGTGTTTTAGGGTTTAGTGTAGCGCAGTGGTGTTTGTGTAGTGTAGGGGTCGTGCTGGGGCAGATTTAAGGTTTAGAGTAGTGCAATGGTGTTTGGGTAGTGTAGGGGGTCGTGCTGTGGTAGTGTTTTAGGGTTTAGGGTAGTGCAGTGGTGTTTGGGTAGTGTAGGGGGTCGTGCTGGGGTAGATTTAAGGTTTAGGGTAGTGCAACGGTGTTTGGGTAGTGTAGGGGGTCATGCTGTTGTAGTGTTTTAGGGTTTAGGGTAATGCAGTGGTGTTTGTGTAGTGTAGGGGGTCGTGCTGGGAGAAGTGTTTTAGGGTTTAGGGTTTAGGGTAGCGCAGTGGTGTTTGGGTAGTGTAGGGGGTCGTGCCAGGGGCAGTGTTTTAGGGTTTAGGGTAGCGCAGTGGTATTTGGGTAGTGTAGGGGTCATGCTGGGGGTAGTGTTTTAGGGTTTAGGGTAGTGCAGTGGCATTTGTGCAGTGTAGGGGGTAGTGTTTTAGGGTTTAGGGTAGTGCAGTGGTGTTTGGGTAGTTTAGGGGGTCGTGCTGGGGGTAGTGTTTTAGGGTTTAGGGTAGTGCAGTGGTATTTGTGTAGTGTAGCGGGTCGTCCTGGGGGTAGTGTTTTAGGGTTTAGGGTAGTGCAGTGGTGTTTATGTAGTGTAGGGGGTCGTGCCTGGTGTAGTGTTTTAGGGTTTAGGGTAGCACAGTGGTGTTAGGGTAGTGTAGGGGGTCGTGTCGGGGTAGTGTTTTAGGTTTTAGGGTAGCGCAGTGGTGTTTGGGTAGTGTAGGGGGTCGTGCCGGGGGTAGTGTTTTAGGGTTTAGGGTAGCGCAGTGGTGTTTGGGTAGTGTAGGGCGTCGTGCCGGGGGTAGTGTTTTAGGGTAGCGCAGTGGTGTTTGGGTAGTGTAGGTGGTCATGATGGGGGTAGTGTTTTAGGGTTTAGGGAAGTGCAATGGTGTTTGGGTAGTGTAAGGGGTTGTGCTGTGGGTAGATTTAAGGTTTAGGGTAGTGCAATGGTGTTTGTGTAGTGTAGGGGGTAGTGCTGGGGGTAGTGTTTTAGGGTTTAGAGTAGTGCAGTGGTGTTTGTGTAGTGTAGGGGTCGTGCTGGGTGTTGTGTTTTAGGGTTTAGGGTAGTGCAGTGCTGTTTGTGTAGTGTATTGTGTAGTGTTTTAGGGTTTAGGGCAGTGGAGTGGTGTTTATGTAGTGTAGGGTGTCTTGCTGGGGGTAGTGTTTTAGGGTTTAGGGTAGTGCAATGGTGTTCGGGTAGTGTAGGGGTCGTGCTGGGGGTAGTGTTTTAGGGTTCAGGGTAGTGCAGTGGTGTTTGTGTAGTGTAGGGTTGTGCTGGGGTTAGTGTTTTAGTGTTTTGGGTAGTGCAGTGGTGTTTGTGTAGTGTAGGGGGTCTTGCTGGGGTAGATTTAGGGTTTAGGGTAGTGCAGTGGTGTGTGTGCAGTGTAGGGGGTCATGCTGGGGGTAGATTTAGAGTTTAGGGTAGTGCAGTGGGGTTTGTGTAGTGTAGGGGGTCGTGCTGGGGTAGTGTTTTAGGGTTTAGGGTAGTGCAGTGGTGTTTGGGTAGTGTAGGGGGTCGTGCTGGGGTAGATTTAAGTTTTAGGGTAGGGCAATGGTGTTTGGGTAGTGTAGGGGGTCGTGCTGGGGTAGTGTATTAGGGTTTAGGGTAGCGCAGTGGTGTTTGGGTAGTGTAGGGGATCATGCCGGGTGTAGTGTTTTAGGGTTTAGGGTAGCGCAGTGGTGTTTGGGTAGCGTAGGGGGTCATGCTGGGGGTAGTGTTTTAGCGTTTAAGGTAGCGCAGTGGTGTTTGGGTAGTGTAGGGGGTCGTGCCGGGGGCAGTGTTTTAGGGTTTAGGGTAGCGCAGTGGTATTTGGGTAGTGTAGGGGTCATGCTGGGGGTAGTGTTTTAGGGTTTAGGGTAGTGCAGTGGCGTTTGTGCAGTGTAGGGGGTAGTGTTTTAGGGTTTAGGGTAGTGCAGTGGTGTTTGGGTAGTGTAGGGGGTCGTGCTGGGGTAGATTAAAGTTTTAGGGTAGTGCAATGGTGTTTGGGTAGTATAGGGGGTCGTGCTGTGGTAGTGTTTTAGGGTTTAGGGTAATGCAGTGGTGTTTGGGTAGTGTAGGGGGTCGTGCTGGGGGAGATTTAAGGTTTAGAATAGTGCAATGGTGTTTGGGTAGTGTAGGGGGTCGTGCTGTGGTAGTGTTTTAGGGTTTAGGGTAGTGCAGTGGTGTTTGGGTAGTGTAGGCGGTCGTGCTGGGTTAGATTTAAGGTTTAGGGTAGTGCAATGGTGTTTGGGTAGTGTAGGGGGTCGTGCTGTTGTAGTGTTTTAGGGTTTAGGGTAATGCAGTGGTGTTTGTGTAGTGTAGGGGGTCGTGCTGGGAGAAGTGTTTTAGGGTTTAGGGTAGCGCAGTGGTGTTTGGGTAGTGTAGGGGATCGTGCCAGGGGCAGTGTTTTAAGGTTTAGGGTAGCGCAGTGGTATTTGGGTAGTGTAGGGGTCATGCTGGGGGTAGTTTTTTAGGGTTTAGGGTAGTGCAGTGGCGTTTGTGCAGTGTAGGGGGTAGTGTTTTAGGGTTTAGGGTAGTGCAGTGGTGTTTGGGTAGTTTAGGGGGTCGTGCTGGGGGTAGTGTTTTAGGGTTTAGGGTAGTGCAGTGGTGTTTATGTAGTGTAGGGGGTCGTGCCTGGTGTAGTGTTTTAGGGTTTAGGGTAGCACAGTGGTGTTTGGGTAGTGTAGGGGGTCGTGTCGGGGTAGTGTTTTAGGTTTTAGGGTAGCGCAGTGGTGTTTGGGTAGTGTAGGGGGTCGTGCCGGGGGTAGTGTTTTAGGGTTTAGGGTAGCGCAGTGGTGTTTGGGTAGTGTAGGGCGTCGTGCAGGGGGTAGTGTTTTAGGGTAGCGCAGTAATGTTTGGGTAGTGTAGGTGGTCATGATGGGGGTAGTGTTTTAGGGTTTAGGGAAGTGCAATGGTGTTTGGGTAGTGTAAGGGGTTGTGCTGTGGGTAGATTTAAGGTTTAGGGTAGTGCAATGGTGTTTGTGTAGTGTAGGGGGTAGTGCTGGGGGTAGTGTTTTAGGGTTTAGAGTAGTGCAGTGGTGTTTGTGTAGTGTAGGGGGTCGTGCTGGGTGTTGTGTTTTAGGGTTTAGGGTAGTGCAGTGCTGTTTGTGTAGTGTATTGTGTAGTGTTTTAGGGTTTAGGGCAGTGGAGTGGTGTTTATGTAGTGTAGGGTGTCTTGCTGGGGGTAGTGTTTTAGGGTTTAGGGTAGTGCAATGGTGTTCGGGTAGTGTAGGGGTCGTGCTGGGGGTAGTGTTTTAGGGTTCAGGGTAGTGCAGTGGTGTTTGTGTAGTGTAGGGTTGTGCTGGGGTTAGTGTTTTAGGGTTTAGGGTAGTGCAGTGGTGTTTGTGTAGTGTAGGGGGTCGTGCTGGGGTAGATTTAGGGTTTAGGGTAGTGCAGTGGTGTGTGTGTAGTGTAGGGGGTCATGCTGGGGGTAGATTTAGAGTTTAGGGTAGTGCAGTGGGGTTTGTGTAGTGTAGGGGGTCGTGCTGGGGTAGTGTTTTAGGGTTTAGGGTAGTGCAGTGGTGTTTGGGTAGTGTAGGGGGTCGTGCTGGGGTAGATTTAAGTTTTAGGGTAGTGCAATGGTGTTTGGGTAGTGTAGGGGGTCGTGCTGGGGTAGTGTATTAGGGTTTAGGGTAGCGCAGTGGTGTTTGGGTAGTGTAGGGGATCATGCCGGGGGTAGTGTTTTAGGGTTTAGGGTAGCGCAGTGGTGTTTGGGTAGCGTAGGGGGTCATGCTGGGGGTAGTGTTTTAGCGTTTAAGGTAGCGCAGTGGTGTTTCGGTAGTGAAGGGGGTCGTGCCGTGGATTCGTGTTTTAGGGTTTAGGGTAGCGCAGTGGTGTTTGGGTAGTGTAGGGGGTCGTGCCGGGGGTAGTGTTTTAGGGTTTAGGGTAGCGCAGTGGTGTTTGTGTAGTGTAGGGGGTCGTGCTGTGGTAGATTTAAGGTTTAGGGTAGTGCAATAGTGTTTGGGTAGTGTAGGGGGTCGTGCTGTGGTACTGTTTTAGGGTTTAGGGTAATGCAGTGGTGTTTGGGTAGTGTAGGGGGTCGTGCTGGGGCAGATTTAAGGTTAAGAGTAGTGCAATGTTGTTTGGGTAGTGTAGGGGGTCGTGCTGTGGTAGTGTTTTAGGGTTTAGGGTAGTGCAGTGGTGTTAGGGTAGTGTAGGGGGTCGTGCTGGGGTAGATTTAAGGTTTAGGGTAGTGCAGTGGTGTTAGGGTAGTGTAGGGGGTGGTGCTGGGGTAGATTTAAGGTTTAGGGTAGTGCAATGGTGTTTGGGTAGTGTAGGGGGTCGTGCTGTTGTAGTGTTTTAGGGTTTAGGGTAATGCAGTGGTGTTTGTGTAGTGTAGGGGTTCGTGCTGGGAGAAGTGTTTTAGGGTTTAGGGTAGCGCAGTGGTGTGTGGGTAGTGTAGGGGTTCTTGCCGGGGGCAGTGTTTTAGGGTTTAGGGTAGCGCAGTGGTATTTGGGTAGTGTAGGGGTCATGCTGGGGGTAGTGTTTTAGGGTTTAGGGTAGTGCAGTGGCGTTTGTGCAGTGTAGGGGGTAGTGTTTTAGGGTTTAGGGTAGTGCAGTGGTGTTTGGGTAGTTTAGGGGGTCGTGCTGGGGGTAGTGTTTTAGGGTTTAGGGTAGTCCAGTGGTATTTGTGTAGTGTAGCGGGTCGTCCTGGGGGTAGTGTTTTAGGGTTTAGGGTAGTGCAGTGGTGTTTGGGTAGTGTAGGGGTCGTGCTGGGGGTAGTGTTTTAGTGTTTAGGGTAGCACAGTGGTGTTTGGGTAGTGTAGGGGGTCGTGCTGGGGGTAGTGTTTTAGGGTTTAGGGAAGCGCAGTGGTGTTTGTGTAGTGGAGGGCGTCGTGCCTGGTGTAGTGTTTTAGGGTTTAAGGTAGCGCAGTGGTGTTTGGGTAGTGTAGGGGATCGTGCCGGGGTAGTGTTTTAGGGTAGCGCAGTGGTGCTTGGGTAGTGTAGGTGGTCATGCTGGGGGTAGTGTTTTAGGGTTTAGGGTAGTGCAGTGGTGTTTGTGTAGTGTAGGGGGTCGTGCTGGGGTAGATTAAGGGTTTAGGGTAGTGCAGTGGTGTGTGTGTAGTGTAGGGGGTCGTGCTGGGGGTAGATTTAGAGTTTAGGGTAGTGCAGTGGGGTTTGTGTAGTGTAGGGGGTCGTGCTGAGGTAGTGTTTTAGGGTTTAGGGTAGTGCAGTGGTGTTTGGGTAGTGTAGGGGATCGTGTTGGCGTAGATTTAAGTTTTAGGGTAGTGCAATGGTGCTTGGATAGTGTAGGGGGGTCATGCTGTGGTAGTGTTTTAGGGTTTAGGGTAGAGCAGTGGTGTTTGGGTAGTGTAGGGGGTCTTGCTGGGGGTAGTGTTTTAGGGTTTAGGGTAGCGCAGTGGTGTTTGGGTAGTGTAGGGGATCATGCCGGGGGTAGTGTTTTAGGGTTTAGGGTAGCGCAGTGGTGTTTGGGTAGTGTAGGGGGTCGTGCTGGGTGTTGTGTTTTAGGGTTTAGGGTAGTGCCGTGCTGTTTGTGTAGTGTTTTAGGGATTAGGGCAATGGAGTGGTGTTTATGTAGTGTAGGGTGTCGTGCTGGGGGTAGGGTTTTAGGGTTTAGGGTAGTGCAATGGTGTTCGGGTAGTGTAGGGGTCGTACTGGGGGTAGTGTTTTAGTGTTTAGGGTAGCGCAGTGGTGTTTGTGTAGTGTAGGGGGTCGTGCTGGGGGTAGTGTTTTAGGGTTTAGGGAAGCGCAGTGGTGTTTGTGTAGTGTAGGGGGTCGTGCCTGGTGTAGTGTTTTAGGGTTTAAGGTAGCGCAATGGTGTTTGGGTAGTGTAGGGGATCATGCCGGGGTAGTGTTTTAGGGTTTAGGGTAGCACAGTGGTGTTTGGGTAGTGTAGGGGGTCATGTCGGGGTAGTGTTTTAGGTTTTAGGGTAGCGCAGTGGTGTTTGGGTAGTGTAGGGGGTCGTGCTGGGTGTTGTGTTTTAGGGTTTAGGGTAGTGCAGTGCTGTTTGTGTAGTGTTTTAGGGATTAGGGCAATGGAGTGGTGTTTATGTAGTGTAGGGTGTCGTGCTGGGGGTAGGGTTTTAGGGTTTAGGGTAGTGCAATGGTGTTCGGGTAGTGTAGGGGTCTTGCTGGGGGTAGTGTTTTAGTGTTTAGGGTAGCGCAGTGGTGTTTGGGTAGTGTAGGGGGTCGTGCTGGGGGTAGTGTTTTAGGGTTTAGGGAAGCGCAGTGGTGTTTGTGTAGTGTAGGGGGTCGTGCCTGGTGTAGTGTTTTAGGGTTTAAGGTAGCGCAATGGTGTTTGGGTAGTGTAGGGGATCATGCCGGGGTAGTGTTTTAGGGTTTAGAGTAGCACAGTGGTGTTTGGGTAGTGTAGGGGGTCATGTCGGGGTAGTGTTTTAGGTTTTAGGGTAGCGCAGTGGTGTTTGGGTAGTGTAGGGGGTTGTGCCGGGGGTAGTGTTTTAGGGTTTAGGGTAGCGCAGCGGTGTTTGGGTAGTGTAGGGCGTCGTGCCGGGGGTAGTGTTTTAGGGTAGCGCAGTGGTGTTTGGGTAGTGTAGGTGGTCATGCTGGGGGTAGTGTTTTAGGGTTTAGGGAAGTGCAATGGTGTTTGGGTAGTGTAAGGGGTTGTGCTGTGGGTAGATTTAAGGTTTAGGGTAGTGCAATGGTGTTTGTGTAGTGTAGGGGGTAGTGCTGGGGATAGTGTTTTAGGGTTTAGAGTAGTGCAGTGGTGTTTGTGTAGTGTAGGGGGTCGTGCTGGGTGTTGTGTTTTAGGGTTTAGGGTAGTGCAGTGCTGTTTGTGTAGTGTATTGTGTAGTGTTTTAGGGTTTAGGGCAGTGGAGTAGTGTTTATGTAGTGTAGGGTGTCTTGCTGGGGGTAGTGTTTTAGGGTTTAGGGTAGTGCAATGGTGTTCGGGTAGTGTAGGGGTCGTGCTGGGGGTAGTGTTTTAGGGTTTAGGGTAGTGCAGTGGTGTTTGTGTAGTGTAGGGGTTGTGCTGGGGTTAGTGTTTTAGGGTTTAGGGTAGTGCAGTGGTGTTTGTGTAGTGTAGGGGGTCGTGCTGGGGTAGATTTAGGGTTTAGGGTAGTGCAGTGGTGTGTGTGTAGTGTAGGGGGTCGTGCTAGGGGTAGATTTAGAGTTTAGGGTAGTGCAGTGGGGTTTGTGTAGTGTAGGGGGTCGTGCTGGGTAGTGTTTTAGGGTTTAGGGTAGTGCAGTGGTGTTTGGGTAGTGTAGGGGGTCGTGCTGGGGTAGATTTAAGTTTTAGGGTAGTGCAATGGTGTTTGGGTAGTGTAGGGGGTCGTGCTGGGGTAGTGTTTTAGGGTTTAGGGTAGCGCAGTGGTGTTTGGGTAGTGTAGGGGATCATGCCGGGGGTAGTGTTTTAGGTTTTAGGGTAGCGCAGTGGTGTTTGGGTAGCGTAGAGGGTCATGCTGGGGGTAGTGTTTTAGCGTTTAATGTAGCGCAGTGGTGTTTGGGTAGTGAAGGGGGTCGTGCCGTGGATTCGTGTTTTAGGGTTTAGGGTAGCGCAGTGGTGTTTGGGTAGTGTAGGGGGTCGTGCTGGAGGTAGTGTTTTAGGGTTTAGGGTAGCGCAGTGGTGTTTGTGTAGTGTAGGGGGTCGTGCTGTGGTAGATTTAAGGTTTAGGGTAGTGCAATAGTGTTTGGGTAGTGTAGGGGGTCGTGCTGTAGTAGTGTTTTAGGGTTTAGGGTAATGCAGTGGTGTTTGGGTAGTGTAGGGGGTCGTGCTGGGGCAGATTTAAGGTTAAGAGTAGTGCAATGGTGTTTGGGTAGTGTAGGGGGTCGTGCTGTGGTAGTGTTTTAGGGTTTAGGGTACTGCAATGGTGTTAGGGTAGTGTAGGGGGTCGTGCTGGGGTAGATTTAAGGTTTAGGGTAGTGCAATGGTGTTTGGGTAGTGTAGGGGGTCGTGCTGGGGCAGATTTAAGGTTTAGAGTAGTGCAATGGTGTTTGGGTAGTGTAGGGTGTCGTGCTGTGGTAGTGTTTTAGGGTTTAGGGTAGTGCAGTGGTGTTAGGGTAGTGTAGGGGGTCGTGCTGGGGTAGATTTAAGGTTTAGGATAGTGCAATGGTGTTTGGGTAGTGTAGGGGGTCATGCTGTTGTAGTGTTTTAGGGTTTAGGGTAATGCAATGGTGTTTGTGTAGTGTAGGGGTTCATGCTGGGAGAAGTGTTTTAGGGTTTAGGGTAGCGCAGTGGTGTTTGGGTAGTGTAGGGGGTCGTGCCGGGGGCAGTGTTTTAGGGTTTAGGGTAGCGCAGTGGTATTTGGGTAGTGTAGGGGTCATGCTGGGGGTAGTGTTTTAGGGTTTAGGGTAGTGCAGTGGCGTTTGTGCAGTGTAGGGGGTAGTGTTTTAGGGTTTAGGGTAGTGCGGTGATGTTTGGGTAGTGTAGGGGGTCGTGCTGGGGTAGATTAAAGTTTTAGGGTAGTGCAATGGTGTTTGGGTAGTGTAGGGGGTCGTGCTGTGGTAATGTTTTAGGGTTTAGGGTAATGCAGTGGTGTTTGGGTAGTGTAGGGGGTCGTGCTGGGGCAGATTTAAGGTTTAGAGTAGTGCAATGGTGTTTGGGTAGTGTAGGGGGTCGTGCTGTGGTAGTGTTTTAGGGTTTAGGGTAGTGCAGTGGTGTTTGGGTAGTGTAGGGGGTCGTGCTGGGGTAGATTTAAGGTTTAGGGTAGTGCAATGGTGTTTGGGTAGTGTAGGGGGTCGTGCTGTTGTAGTGTTTTAGGGTTTAGGGTAATGCAGTGGTGTTTGTGTAGTGTAGGGGGTCGTGCTGGGAGAAGTGTTTTAGGGTTTAGGGTAGCGCAGTGGTCTTTGGGTAGTGTAGGGGGTCGTGCCAGGGGCAGTGTTTTAGGGTTTAGGGTAGCGCAGTGGTATTTGGGTAGTGTAGGGGTCATGCTGGGGGTAGTGTTTTAGGGTTTAGGGTAGTGCAGTGGCATTTGTGCAGTGTAGGGGTAGTGTTTTAGGGTTTAGGGTAGTGCAGTGGTGTTTGGGTAGTTTAGGGGGTCGTGCTGGGGGTAGTGTTTTAGGGTTTAGGGTAGTGCAGTGGTATTTGTGTAGTGTAGCGGGTCGTCCTGGGGGTAGTGTTTTAGGGTTTAGGGTAGTGCAGTGGTGTTTATGTAGTGTAGGGGGTCGTGCCTGGTGTAGTGATTTAGGGTTTAGGGTAGCACAGTGGTGTTTGGGTACTGTAGGGGGTCGTGTCGGGGTAGTGTTTTAGGTTTTAGGGTAGCGCAGTGGTGTTTGGGTAGTGTAGGGGGTCGTGCCCGGGGTAGTGTTTTAGGGTTTAGGGTAGCGCAGTGGTGTTTGGGTAGTGTAGGGCGTCGTGCCGGGGGTAGTGTTTTAGGGTAGCGCAGTGGTGTTTGGGTAGTGTAGGTGGTCATGCTGGGGGTAGTGTTTTAGGGTTTATGGAAGTGCAATGGTGTTTGGGTAGTGTAAGGGGTTGTGCTGTGGGTAGATTTAAGGTTTAGGGTAGTGCAATGGTGTTTGTGTAGTGTAGGGGGTAGTGCTGGGGGTAGTGTTTTAGGGTTTAGAGTAGTGCAGTGGTGTTTGTGTAGTGCAGGGGGAGGTGCTGGGTGTTGTGTTTTAGGGTTTAGGGTAGTGCAGTGCTGTTTGTGTAGTGTATTGTGTAGTGTTTTAGGGTTTAGGGCAGTGGAGTGGTGTTTATGTAGTGTAGGGTGTCTTGCTGGGGGTAGTGTTTTAGGGTTTAGGGTAGTGCAATGGTGTTCGGGTAGTGTAGGGGTCGTGCTGGGGGTAGTGTTTTAGGGTTTAGGGTAGTGCAGTGGTGTTTGTGTAGTGTAGGGGTTGTGCTGGGGTTAGTGTTTTAGGGTTTAGGTTAGTGCAGTGGTGTTTGTGTAGTGTAGGGGGTTGTGCTGGGGTAGATTTAGGGTTTAGGGTAGTGCAGTGGTGTGTGTGTAGTGTAGGGGGTCATGCTGGGGGTAGATTTAGAGTTTAGGGTAGTGCAGTGGGGTTTGTGTAGTGTAGGGGGTCGTGCTGGGGTAGTGTTTTAGGGTTTAGGGTAGTGCAGTGGTGTTTGTGTAGTGTAGGGGGTCGTACTGGGGGTAGATTTAGAGTTTAGGGTAGTGCAGTGGGGTTTGTGTAGTGTAGGGGGTCGTGCTGGGGTAGTGTTTTAGGGTTTAGGGTAGTGCAGTGGTGTTTGGGTAGTGTAGGGGGTCGTGCTGGGGTAGATTAAAGTTTTAGGGTAGTGCAATGGTGTTTGGGTAGTGTAGGGGGTCGTGCTGGGGTAGTGTTTTGGGGTTTAGGGTAGCGCAGTGGTGTTTGGGTAGTGTAGGGGGTCTTGCTGGGGGTAGTGTTTTAGGGTTTAGGGTAGCGCAGTGGTATTTGGGTAGTGTAGGGGATCATGCTGGGGGTAGTGTTTTAGGGTTTAGGGTAGCGCAGTGGTGTTTGTGTAGTGTAGGGGGTCGTGATGTGGTAGATTTAAGGTTTAGGGTAGTGCAATAGTGTTTGGGTAGTGTAGGGGGTCGTGCTGTGGTAGTGTTTTAGGGTTTAGGGTAATGCAGTGGTGTTTGGGTAGTGTAGGGGGTCGTGCTGGGGGTAGTGTTTTAGGGTTTAGGGTAGTGCAGTGGCATTTGTGCAGTGTAGGGGGTAGTGTTTTAGGGTTTAGGGTAGTGCAGTGGTGTTTGGGTAGTTTAGGGGGTCGTGCTGGGGGTAGTGTTTTAGGGTTTAGGGTAGTGCAGTGGTATTTGTGTAGTGTAGCGGGTCGTCCTGGGGGTAGTGTTTTATGGTTTAGGGTAGTGCAGTGGTGTTTATGTAGTGTAGGGGGTCGTGCCTGGTGTAGTGTTTTAGGGTTTAGGGTAGCACAGTGGTGTTTGGGTAGTGTAGGGGGTCGTGTCGGGGTAGTGTTTTAGGTTTTAGGGTAGCGCAGTGGTGTTTGGGTAGTGTAGGGGGTCGTGCCGGGGGTAGTGTTTTAGGGTTTAGGGTAGCGCAGTGGTGTTTGGGTAGTGTAGGGCGTCATGCCGGGGGTAGTGTTTTAGGGTAGCGCAGTGGTGTTTGGGTAGTGTAGGTGGTCATGCTGGGGTTAGTGGTTTAGGGTTTAGGGAAGTGCAATGGTGTTTGGGTAGTGTAAGGGGTTGTGCTGTGGGTAGATTTAAGGTTTAGGGTAGTGCAATGGTGTTTGTGTAGTGTAGGGGTAGTGCTGGGTGTAGTGTTTTAGGGTTTAGAGTAGTGCAGTGGTGTTTGTGTAGTGTAGGGGGTCGTGCTGGGTGTTGTGTTTTAGGGTTTAGGGTAGTGCAGTGCTGTTTGTGTAGTGTATTGTGTAGTGTTTTAGGGTTTAGGGCAGTGGAGTGGTGTTTATGTAGTGTAGGGTGTCTTGCTGGGGGTAGTGTTTTCGGGTTTAGGGTAGTGCAATGGTGTTCGGGTAGTGTAGGGGTTGTGCTGGGGTTAGTGTTTTAGGGTTTAGGGTAGTGCAGTGGTGTTTGTGTAGTGTATTGTGTAGTGTTTTAGGGTTTAGGGCAGTGGAGTGGTGTTTATGTAGTGTAGGGTGTCTTGCTGGGGGTAGTGTTTTAGGGTTCAGGGTAGTGCAGTGGTGTTTGTGTAGTGTAGGGGTTGTGCTGGGGTTAGTGTTTTAGGGTTTAGGGTAGTGCAGTGGTGTTTGTGTAGTGTAGGGGGTCGTGCTGGGGTAGATTTAGGGTTTAGGGTAGTGCAGTGGTGTGTGTGTAGTGTAGGGGGTCATGCTGGGGGTAGATTTAGAGTTTAGGGTAGTGCAGTGGGGTTTGTGTAGTGTAGGGGGTCGTGCTGGGGTAGTGTTTTAGGGTTTAGGGTAGTGCAGTGGTGTTTGGGTAGTGTAGGGGGTCGTGCTGGGGTAGATTTAAGTTTTAGGGTAGTGCAATGGTGTTTGGGTAGTGTAGGGGGTCGTGCTGGGGTAGTGTATTAGGGTTTAGGGTAGCGCAGTGGTGTTTGGGTAGCGTAGGGGGTCATGCTGGGGGTGGTGTTTTAGCGTTTAAGGTAGCGCAGTGGTGTTTGGGTAGTGAAGGGGGTCGTGCCGTGGATTCGTGTTTTAGGGTTTAGGGTTGCGCAGTGGTGTTTGGGTAGTGCAGGGGGTCGTGCCGGGGGTAGTGTTTTAGGGTTTAGGGTAGCGCAGTGGTGTTTGTGTAGTGTAGGGGGTCGTGCTGTGGTAGATTTAAGGTTTAGGGTAGTGCAATAGTGTTTGGGTAGTGTAGGGGGTCGTGCTGTGGTAGTGTTTTAGGGTTTAGGGTAGTGCAGTGGTGTTAGGGTAGTGTAGGGGGTCGTGCAGGGGTAGATTTAAGGTTTAGGGTAGTGCAATTGTGTTTGGGTAGTGTAGGGGGTCGTGCTGGGGCAGATTTAAGGTTTAGAGTAGTGCAATGGTGTTTGGGTAGTGTAGGGTGTCGTGCTGTGGTAGTGTTTTAGGGTTTAGGGTAGTGCAGTGGTGTTAGGGTAGTGTAGGGGGTCGTGCTGGGGTAGATTTAAGGTTTAGGGTAGTGCAATGGTGTTTGGGTAGTGTAGGGGGTCGTGCTGTTGTAGTGTTTTAGGGTTTAGGGTAATGCAGTGGTGTTTGTGTAGTGTAGGGGTTCGTGCTGGGAGAAGTGTTTTAGGGTTTAGGGTAGCGCAGTGGTGTTTGGGTAGTGTAGGGGGTCGTGCCGGGGGCAGTGTTTTAGGGTTTAGGGTAGCGCAGTGGTATTTGGGTAGTGTAGGGGTCATGCTGGGGGTAGTGTTTTAGGGTTTAGGGTAGTGCAGTGGCGTTTGTGCAGTGTAGGGGGTAGTGTTTTAGGGTTTAGGGTAGTGCAGTGGTGTTTGGGTAGTGTAGGGGGTCGTGCTGGGGTAGATTAAAGTTTTAGGGTAGTGCAATGGTGTTTGGGTAGTGTAGGGGGTCGTGCTGTGGTAGTGTTTTAGGGTTTAGGGTAATGCAGTGGTGTTTGGGTAGTGTAGGGGGTCGTGCTGGGGCAGATTTAAGGTTTAGAATAGTGCAATGGTGTTTGGGTAGTGTAGGGGGTCGTGCTGTAGTAGTGTTTTAGGGTTTAGGGTAGTGCAGTGGTGTTTGGGTAGTGTAGGGGGTCGTGCTGGGGTAGATTTAAGGTTTAGGGTAGTGCAATGGTGTTTGGGTAGTGTAGGGGGTCGTGCTGTTGTAGTGTTTTAGGGTTTAGGGTAATGCAGTGGTGTTTGTGTAGTGTAGGGGGTCGTGCTGGGAGAAGTGTTTTAGGGTTTAGGGTAGCGCAGTGGTGTTTGGGTAGTGTAGGGGATCGTGCCAGGGGCAGTGTTTTAGGGTTTAGGGTAGCGCAGTGGTATTTGGGTAGTGTAGGGGTCATGCTGGGGGTAGTGTTTTAGAGTTTAGGGTAGTGCAGTGGCGTTTGTGCAGTGTAGGGGGTAGTGTTTTAGGGTTTAGGGTAGTGCAGTGGTGTTTGGGTAGTTTAGGGGGTCGTGCTGGGGGTAGTGTTTTAGGGTTTAGGGTAGTGCAGTGGTGTTTATGTAGTGTAGGGGGTCGTGCCTGGTGTAGTGTTTTAGGGTTTAGGGTAGCACAGTGGTGTTTGGGTAGTGTAGGGGGTCATGTCGGGGTAGTGTTTTAGGTTTTAGGGTAGCGCAGTGGTGTTTGGGTAGTGTAGGGGGTCGTGCCGGGGGTAGTGTTTTAGGGTTTAGGGTAGCGCAGTGGTGTTTGGGTAGTGTAGGGCGTCGTGCCGGGGGTAGTGTTTTAGGGTAGCGCAGTGGTGTTTGGGTAGTGTAGGTGGTCATGCTGGGGGTAGTGTTTTAGGGTTTAGGGAAGTGCAATGGTGTTTGGGTAGTGTAAGGGGTTGTGCTGTGGGTAGATTTAAGGTTTAGGGTAGTGCAATGGTGTTTGTGTAGTGTAGGGGGTAGTGCTGGGGGTAGTGTTTTAGGGTTTAGAGTAGTGCAGTGGTGTTTGTGTAGTGTAGGGGTCGTGCTGGGTGTTGTGTTTTAGGGTTTAGGGTAGTGCAGTGCTGTTTGTGTAGTGTATTGTGTAGTGTTTTAGGGTTTAGGTCAGGGGAGTGGTGTTTATGTAGTGTAGGGTGTCTTGCTGGGGGTAGTGTTTTAGGGTTTAGGGTAGTGCAATGGTGTTCTGTAGTGTAGGGGTCGTGCTGGGGGTAGTGTTTTAGGGTTCAGGGTAGTGCAGTGGTGTTTGTGTAGTGTAGGGTTGTGCTGGGGTTAGTGTTTTAGGGGTTAGGGTAGTGCAGTGGTGTTTGTGTAGTGTAGGGGTCGTGCTGGGGTCGATTTAGGGTTTAGGGTAGTGCAGTGGTGTGTGTGTAGTGTAGGGGGTCATGCTGGGGGTAGATTTAGAGTTTAGGGTAGTGCAGTGGGGTTTGTGTAGTGTAGGGGGTCGTGCTGGGGTAGTGTTTTAGGGTTTAGGGTAGTGCAGTGGTGTTTGGGTAGTGTAGGGGGTCGTGCTGGGGTAGATTTAAGTTTTAGGGTAGTGCAATGGTGTTTGGGTAGTGTAGGGGGTCTTGCTGGGGATAGTGTTTTAGGGTAGCGCAGTGGTGTTTGGGTAGTGTAGGGGATCATGCCGTGGGTTTGTGTTTTAGGGTTTAGGGTAGCGCAGTGGTGTTTGGGTAGTGTAGGGGGTTGTGCCGGGGGTAGTGTTTGTGTAGTGTAGGGGGTAGTGCTGGTGGTAGTGTTTTAGGGTTTAGAGTAGTGCAGTGCTGTTTGTGTAGTGTATTGGGTAGTGTTTTAGGGTTTATGGCAGTGGAGTGGTGTTTATGTAGTGTAGGGTGTCTTGCTGGGGGTAGTGTTTTAGGGTTTAGGGTAGTGCAATGGTGTTCGGGTAGTGAGGGGTTGTGCTGGGGGTAGTGTTTTAGGGTTTAGGGTAGTGCAGTGGTGTTTGTGTAGTGTAGGGGTTGTGCTGGGGTTAGCGTTTTAGGGTTTAGGATAGTGCAGTGGTGTTTGTGTAGTGTAGGGGGTCGTACTGGGGGTAGATTTAGAGTTTAGGGTAGTGCAGTGGGGTTTGTGTAGTGTAGGGGGTCGTGCTGGGGTAGTGTTTTAGGGTTTAGGGTAGTGCAGTGGTGTTTGGGTAGTGTAGGGGGTCATGCTGGGGTAGATTAAAGTTTTAGGGTGGTGCAATGGTGTTTGGGTAGTGTAGGGGGTCGTGCTGGGGTAGTGTTTTAGGGTTTAGGGTAGCGCAGTGGTGTTTGGGTAGTGTAGGGGGTCTTGCTGGGGATAGTGTTTTAGGGTAGCGCAGTGGTGTTTGGGTAGTGTAGGGGATCATGCCGGGGGTAGTGTTTTAGGGTTTAGGGTAGCGCAGTGGTGTTTGGGTAGCGTAGGGGGTCATGCTGGGGGTAGTTTTTTAGCGTTTAAGGTAGCGCAGTGGTGTTTCGGTAGTGAAGGGGGTCGTGCCGTGGATTCGTGTTTTAGGGTTTAGGGTAGCGCAGTGGTGTTTGGGTAGTGTAGGGGGTCGTGCCGGGGGTAGTGTTTTAGGGTTTAGGGTAGCGCAGTGGTGTTTGTGTAGTGTAGGGGGTCGTGCTGTGGTAGATTTAAGGTTTAGGGTAGTGCAATAGTGTTTGGGTAGTGTAGGGGGTCGTGCTGTGGTACTGTTTTAGGGTTTAGGGTAATGCAGTGGTGTTTGGGTAGTGTAGGGGGTCGTGCTGGGGCAGATTTAAGGTTAAGAGTAGTGCAATGGTGTTTGGGTAGTGTAGGGGGTCGTGCTGTGGTAGTGTTTTAGGGTTTAGGGTAGTGCAGTGTTGTTAGGGTAGTGTAGGGGGTCGTGCTGGGGTAGATTTAAGGTTTAGGGTAGTGCAATGGTGTTTGGGTAGTGTAGGGGGTCGTGTTGTGGTAGTGTTTTAGGGTTTAGGGTAGCGCCGTGGTGTTTGTTTAGTGTAGGGGGTCGTGCCGGGGGTAGTGTTTTAGGGTTTAGTGTAGCGCAGTGGTATTTGGGTAGTGTAGGGGTCATGCTGGGGGTAGTGTTTTAGGGTTTAGGGTAGTGCAGTCGTGTTTGCGTAGTTTAGGGGGTCGTGCTGGGGGTAGTGTTTTAGGGTTTAGGGAAGCGCAGTGGTGTTTGGGTAGTGTAGGGCGTCGTGCCGGGGGTAGTGTTTTAGGGTAGCGCAGTGGTGTTTGGGTAGTGTAGGTAGTCATGCTGGGGGTATTGTTTTAGGGTTTAGGGTAGTGCAGTGGTGTTTGGGTAGTGTAAGGGGTTGTGCTGGGGGTAGATTTAAGGTTTAGGGTAGTGCAATGGTGTTTGTGTAGTGTAGGGGTAGTGCTGGGGGTAGTGTTTTAGGGTTAAGAGTAGTGCAGTGGTGTTTCTGTAGTGTAGGGGGTCGTGCTGGTTGTTGTCTTTTAGGGTTTAGGGTAGTGCAGTGCTGTTTGTGTAGTGTAATGGGTAGTGTTTTAGGGTTTAGGGCAGTGGAGTAGTGTTTATGTAGTGTAGGGTGTCGTGCTGGGGGTAGTGTTTTAGGATTTAGGGTAGTGCAATGGTGTTCGGGTAGTGTAGGGGTCATGCTGGCGGTAGTGTTTTAGGGTTTAGGGTAGTGCAGTGGTGTTTGTGTAGTGTAGGGGTTGTGCTGGGGTTAGTGTTTTAGGGTTTAGGGTAGTGCAGTGGTGTTTGTGTAGTGTAGGGGGTCGTGCTGGGGTAGATTTAGGGATTAGGGTAGTGCACTGGTGTTTGGGTAGTGTAGGGGGTCGTTCTGTGGTAGTGTTTTAGGGTTTAGGGTAATGCAGTGGTGTTTGTGTAGTGTAGGGGGTTGTGCTGGGAGAAGTGTTTTAGGGTTTAGGGTAGCGCAGTGGTGTTTGGGTAGTGTAGGGGGTCGTGCTGGGGGTAGTGTTTTAGGGTTTAGGGTAGTGCAGTGGTATTTGTGTAGTGTAGCGGGTCGTCCTGGGGGTAGTGTTTTAGGGTTTAGGGTAGTGCAGGGGTGTTTGGGTAGTGTAGGGGTCGTGCTGGGGGTAGTGTTTTAGTGTTTAGGGTAGCACAGTGGTGTTTGGGTAGTGTAGGGGGTCGTGCTGGGGGTAGTGTTTTAGGGTTTAGGGAAGCGCAGTGGTGTTTGTGTAGTGTAGGGCGTCGTGCCTGGTGTAGTGTTTTAGGGTTTAAGGTAGCGCAGTGGTGTTTGGGTAGTGTAGGGGATTGTGTCGGGGTAGTGTTTTAGGGTTTAGGGTAGCACAGTGGTGTTTGGGTAGTGTAGGGGGTCGTGCCGGGGTAGTGCTTTAGGTTTTAGGGTAGCACAGTGGTGTTTGGGTAGTGTAGAGGGTCGTGCCGGGGGTAGTGTTTTAGGGTTTAGGGTAGCGCAGTGGTGTTTGGGTAGTGTAGGGCGTCGTGCCGGGGGTAGTGTTTTAGGGTAGCGCAGTGGTTTTGGGTAGTGTAGGTGGTCATGCTGGGGGTATTGTTTTAGGGTTTAGGGTAGTGCAGTGGTGTTTGGGTAGTGTAAGGGGTTGTGCTGGGGGTAGATTTAAGGTTTAGGGTAGTGCAATGGTGTTTGTGTAGTGTAGGGGGTAGTGCTGGGGGTAGTGTTTTAGGGTTTAGAGTAGTGCAGTGGTGTTTGTGTAGTGTAGGGGGTCGTGCTGGGTGTTGTCTTTTAGGGTTTAGGGTAGTGCAGTGCTGTTTGTGTAGTGTATTGTGTAGTGTTTTAGGGTTTAGGGCAGTGGAGTAGTGTTTATGTAGTGTAGCGTGTCGTGCTGGGGGTAGTGTTTTAGGGTTTAGGGTAGTGCAATGGTGTTCGGGTAGTGTAGGGGTCGTGCTGGCAGTAGTGTTTTAGGGTTTAGGGTAGTGCAGTGGTGTTTGTGTAGTGTAGGGGTTGTGCTGGGGTTAGTGTTTTAGGGTTTAGGGTAGTGCAGTGGTGTTTTTGTAGTGTAGGGGGTCTTGCTGGTGTAGATTTAGGGTTTAGGGTAGTGCAGTGGTGTGTGTGTAGTGTAGGGGGTCGTCCTGGGGTAGATTTAGAGTTTAGGGTAGTGCAGTGGGGTTTGTGTAGTGTAGGGGGTCGTGCTGGGGTAGTGTTTTAGGGTTGAGGATAGTGCAGTGGTGTTTGGGTAGTGTAGGGGGTCGTGCTGGGGTAGATTTAAGTTTTATGGTAGTGCAATGGTGTTTGGATAGTGTAGGGGGTCATGCTGGGGTAGTGTTTTAGGGTTTAGGGTAGCACAGTGGTGTTTGGGTAGTGTAGGGGGTCATGCTGGGGGTAGTGTTTTAGGGTTTAAGGTAGCGCAGTGGTGTTTGGGTAGTGAAGGGGGTCGTGCCGTGGGTTAGTGTTTTAGGGTTTAGGGTAGCGCAGTGGTGTTTGGGTAGTGTAGGGGGTCCTGCCGGGGGTAGTGTTTTAGGGTTTAAGGTAGCCCAGTGGTGTTTGGGTAGTGAAGGGGGTCGTGCCGTGGGTTAGTGTTTTAGGGTTTAGGGTAGCGCAGTGGTGTTTGGGTAGTGTAGGGGGTCCTGCCGGGGGTAGTGTTTTAGGGTTTAGGGTAGCGCAGTGGTGTTTGTGTAGTGTAGGGGGTCGTGCCGGGGGTAGTGTTTTAGGGTTTAGAGTAGCGCAGTGGTGTTTGGGTAGTGTAGGGGGTCATGCCGGGGGTTGTGTTTTAAGGTTTAGGGTAGCTCAGTGGTGTTTGTGTAGTGTAGGGGGTCATGCTGGGGGTAGTGTTTTAGGGTTTAGGGTAGTGCAGTAGTGTTTGTGTAGTGTAGGGGGTCATGCTGGGTGTAGTGTTTTAGAGTTTAGGGTAGCGCAGTGGTGTTTGTGTAGTGTAGGGGGTCGTGCTGTGGTAGATTTAAGGTTTAGGGTAGTGCAATAGTGTTTGGGTAGTGTAGGGGGTCGTGCTGTGGTACTGGTTTAGGGTTTAGGGTAATGCAGTGGTGTTTGTGTAGTGTAGGGGGTCATGCTGGGGGTAGTGTTTTAGGGTTTAGGGTAGCGCAGTGGTGTTTGTGTAGTGTAGGGGGTCGTGCTGTGGTAGATTTAAGGTTTAAGGTAGTGCAATAGTGTTTGGGTAGTGTAGGGGGTCGTGCTGTGGTACTGTTTTAGGGTTTAGGGTAATGCAGTGGTGTTTGGGTAGTGTAGGGGTCGTGCTGGGGCAGATTTAAGGTTAAGAGTAGTGCAATGGTGTTTGGGTAGTGTAGGGGGTCGTGCTGTGGTAGTGTTTTAGGGTTTAGGGTAGTGCAGTGTTGTTAGGGTAGTGTAGGGGGTCGTGCTGGGGTAGATTTAAGGTTTAGGGTAGTGCAGTGGTGTTAGGGTAGTGTAGGGGGTCGTGCTGGGGTAGATTTAAGGTTTAGGGTAGTGCAATGGTGTTTGGGTAGTGTAGGGGGTCGTGCTGTTGTAGTGTTTTAGGGTTTAGGGTAATGCAGTGGTGTTTGTGTAGTGTAGGGGTTGGTGCTGGGAGAAGTGTTTTAGGGTTTAGGGTAGCGCAGTGGTGTGTGGGTAGTGTAGGGGTTCGTGCCGGGGGCAGTGTTTTAGGGTTTAGGGTAGCGCAGTGGTATTTGGGTAGTGTAGGGGTCATGCTGGGGGTAGTGTTTTAGGGTTTAGGGTAGTGCAGTGGCGTTTGTGCAGTGTAGGGGGTAGTGTTTTAGGGTTTAGGGTAGTGCAGTGGTGTTTTGGTAGTGTAGGGGGTCGTGCTGGGGGTAGTGTTTTAGGGTTTAGGGTAGTGCAGTGGTATTTGTGTAGTGTAGCGGGTCGTCCTGGGGGTAGTGTTTTAGGGTTTAGGGTAGTGCAGTGGTGTTTGGGTAGTGTAGGGGTCGTGCTGGGGGTAGTGTTTTAGTGTTTAGGGTAGCACAGTGGTGTTTGGGTAGTGTAGGGGGTCGTGCTGGGGGTAGTGTTTTAGGGTTTAGGGAAGCGCAGTGGTGTTTGTGTAGTGGAGGGCGTCGTGCCTGGTGTAGTGTTTTAGGGTTTAAGGTAGCGCAGTGGTGTTTGGGTAGTGTAGGGCATCGTGCCGGGGTAGTGTTTTAGGGTAGTGCAGTGGTGCTTGGGTAGTGTAGGTGGTCATGCTGGGGGTAGTGTTTTAGGGTTTAGGGTAGTGCAGTGGTGTTTGTGTAGTGTAGGGGGTCGTGCTGGGGTAGATTAAGGGTTTAGGGTAGTGCAGTGGTGTGTGTGTAGTGTAGGGGGTCGTGCTGGGGGTAGATTTAGAGTTTAGGGTAGTGCAGTGGGGTTTGTGTAGTGTAGGGAGTCGTGCTGAGGTAGTGTTTTAGGGTTTAGGGTAGTGCAGTGGTGTTTGGGTAGTGTAGGGGATCGTGTTGGCGTAGATTTAAGTTTTAGGGTAGTGCAATGGTGCTTGGATAGTGTAGGGGGGTCATGCTGGGGTAGTGTTTTAGGGTTTCGGGTAGAGCAGTGGTGTTTGGGTAGTGTAGGGGGTCTTGCTGGGGGTAGTGTTTTAGGGTTTAGGGTAGCGCAGTGGTGTTTGGGTAGTGTAGGGGATCATGCCGGGGGTAGTGTTTTAGGGTTTAGGGTAGCGCAGTGGTGTTTGGGTAGTGTAGGGGGTCGTGCTGGGTGTTGTGTTTTAGGGTTTAGGGTAGTGCAGTGCTGTTTGTGTAGTGTATTGGGTAGTGTTTTAGGGTTTAGGGCAATGGAGTGGTGTTTATGTAGTGTAGGGTGTCGTGCTGGGGGTAGGGTTTTAGGGTTTAGGGTAGTGCAATGGTGTTCGGGTAGTGTAGGGGTCGTGCTGGGGGTAGTGTTTTAGTGTTTAGGGTAGCGCAGTGGTGTTTGGGTAGTGTAGGGGGTCGTGCTGGGGGTAGTGTTTTAGGGTTTAGGGAAGCGCAGTGGTGTTTGTGTAGTGTAGGGGGTCGTGCCTGGTGTAGTGTTTTAGGGTTTAAGGTAGCGCAGTGGTGTTTGGGTAGTGTAGGGGATTGGGCCGGGGTAGTGTTTTAGGGTTTAGGGTAGCACAGTGGTGTTTGGGTAGTGTAGGGGGTCGTGTCGGGGTAGTGTTTTAGGTTTTAGGGTAGCGCAGTGGTGTTTGGGAAGTGTAGCGGGTCGTGCCGGGGGTAGTGTTTTAGGGTTTAGGGTAGCGCAGTGGTGTTTGGGTAGTGTAGAGCGTCGTGCCGGGGGTAGTGTTTTACAGGGCCGGACTGGGAACCACAACCGGCCCTGGCAAAGTGCTCGGCCGCCCCCCCCCCCCTCCTGGGGGTTGGGGTTGCTGCCGAGCTCTTTGCCAGGGCCGGTTTTCGGCCGATTTTGTTACAAGGCCGATTTTGCAGCTATGCTGCAAAAACGGCCCTGTAACAAAACGGCCCGAGGGGCCCAAAACCGGCCCCCACCCGTGCGGCGCACCTGGGGATTGCCCGGTGCCCGCTACGGCTAGTCCGGCCCTGGTGTTTTAGGGTAGCGCAGTGGTGTTTGGGTAGTGTATGTGGTCATGCTGGGGGTAGTGTTTTAGGGTTTAGGGTAGTGCAGTGGTGTTTGGGTAGTGTAAGCGGTTGTGCTGTGGGTAGATTTAAGGTTTAGGGTAGTGCAATGGTGTTTGTGTAGTGTAGGGGGTAGTGCTGGTGGTAGTGTTTTAGGGTTTAGAGTAGTGCAGTGCTGTTTGTGTAGTGTATTGGGTAGTGTTTTAGGGTTTATGGCAGTGGAGTGGTGTTTATGTAGTGTAGGGTGTCTTGCTGGGGGTAGTGTTTTAGGGTTTAGGGTAGTGCAATGGTGTTCGGGTAGTGTAGGGGTTGTGCTGGGGGTAGTGTTTTAGGGTTTAGGGTAGTGCAGTGGTGTTTGTGTAGTGTAGGGGTTGTGCTGGGGTTAGTGTTTTAGGGTTTAGGGTAGTGCAGTGGTGTTTGGGTAGTGTAGGGGATCGTGTTGGCGTAGATTTAAGTTTTAGGGTAGTGCAATGGTGCTTGGATAGTGTAGGGGGGTCATGCTGGGGTAGTGTTTTAGGGTTTCGGGTAGAGCAGTGGTGTTTGGGTAGTGTAGGGGGTCTTGCTGGGGGTAGTGTTTTAGGGTTTAGGGTAGCGCAGTGGTGTTTGGGTAGTGTAGGGGATCATGCCGGGGGTAGTGTTTTAGGGTTTAGGGTAGCGCAGTGGTGTTTGGGTAGTGTAGGGGGTCGTGCTGGGTGTTGTGTTTTAGGGTTTAGGGTAGTGCAGTGCTGTTTGTGTAGTGTATTGGGTAGTGTTTTAGGGTTTAGGGCAATGTAGTGGTGTTTATGTAGTGTAGGGTGTCGTGCTGGGGGTAGGGTTTTAGGGTTTAGGGTAGTGCAATGGTGTTCGGGTAGTGTAGGGGTCGTGCTGGGGGTAGTGTTTTAGTGTTTAGGGTAGCGCAGTGGTGTTTGGGTAGTGTAGGGGGTCGTGCTGGGGGTAGTGTTTTAGGGTTTAGGGAAGCGCAGTGGTGTTTGTGTAGTGTAGGGGGTCGTGCCTGGTGTAGTGTTTTAGGGTTTAAGGTAGCGCAGTGGTGTTTGGGTAGTGTAGGGGATTGGGCCGGGGTAGTGTTTTAGGGTTTAGGGTAGCACAGTGGTGTTTGGGTAGTGTAGGGGGTCGTGTCGGGGTAGTGTTTTAGGTTTTAGGGTAGCGCAGTGGTGTTTGGGAAGTGTAGCGGGTCGTGCCGGGGGTAGTGTTTTAGGGTTTAGGGTAGCGCAGTGGTGTTTGGGTAGTGTAGAGCGTCGTGCCGGGGGTAGTGTTTTACAGGGCCGGACTGGGAACCACAACCGGCCCTGGCAAAGTGCTCGGCCGCCCCCCCCCCTCCTGGGGGTTGGGGGTGCTGTCGAGCTCTTTGCCAGGGCTGGTTTTCGGCCGATTTTGTTACAAGGCCGATTTTGCAGCTATGCTGCAAAAACGGCCCTGTAACAAAACGGCCCGAGGGGCCCAAAACCGGCCCCCACCCGTGCAGCGCACCTGGGGATTGCCCGGTGCCCGCTACGGCTAGTCCGGCCCTGGTGTTTTAGGGTAGCGCAGTGGTGTTTGGGTAGTGTATGTGGTCATGCTGGGGGTAGTGTTTTAGGGTTTAGGGTAGTGCAGTGGTGTTTGGGTAGTGTAAGCGGTTGTGCTGTGGGTAGATTTAAGGTTTAGGGTAGTGCAATGGTGTTTGTGTAGTGTAGGGGGTAGTGCTGGTGGTAGTGTTTTAGGGTTTAGAGTAGTGCAGGGCTGTTTGTGTAGTGTATTGGGTAGTGTTTTAGGGTTTATGGCAGTGGAGTGGTGTTTATGTAGTGTAGGGTGTCTTGCTGGGGGTAGTGTTTTAGGGTTTAGGGTAGTGCAATGGTGTTCGGGTAGTGTAGGGGTTGTGCTGGGGGTAGTGTTTTAGGGTTTAGGGTAGTGCAGTGGTGTTTGTGTAGTGTAGGGGTTGTACTGGGGTTAGCGTTTTAGGGTTTAGGATAGTGCAGTGGTGTTTGTGTAGTGTAGGGGGTCGTACTGGGGGTAGATTTAGAGTTTAGGGTAGTGCAGTGGGGTTTGTGTAGTGTAGGGGGTCGTGCTGGGGTAGTGTTTTAGGGTTTAGGGTAGTGCAGTGGTGTTTGGGTAGTGTAGGGGGTCGTGCTGGGGTAGATTAAAGTTTTAGGGTAGTGCAATGGTGTTTGGGTAGTGTAGGGGGTCGTGCTGGGGTAGTGTTTTAGGGTTTAGGGTAGCGCAGTGGTGTTTGGGTAGTGTAGGGGGTCTTGCTGGGGGTAGTGTTTTAGGGTAGCGCAGTGGTGTTTGGGTAGTGTAGGGGATCATGCCGGGGGTAGTGTTTTAGGGTTTAGGGTAGCGCAGTGGTGTTTGGGTAGCGTAGGGGGTCATGCTGGGGGTTGTGTTTTAGGGTTTAAGGTAGCGCAGTGGTGTTTGGGTAGTGAAGGGGGTCGTGCCGTGGGTTTGTGTTTTAGGGTTTAGGGTAGCGCAGTGGTGTTTGGGTAGTGTAGGGGGTTGTGCCGGGGGTAGTGTTTTAGGGTTTAGGGTAGCGCAGTGGTGTTTGTGTAGTGTAGGGGGTCGTGCTGGGGTAGATTTAAGGTTTAGGGTAGTGCAATGGTGTTTGGGTAGTGTAGGGGGTCGTGCTGTGGTAGTGTTTTAGGGTTTAGGGTAATGCAGTGGTGTTTGGGTAGTGCAGGGGGTCGTGCTGGGGCAGATATAAGGTTTAGAGTAGTGCAATGGTGTTTGGGTAGTGTAGGGGGTCGTGCTGTGGTAGTGTTTTAGGGTTTAGGGTAGTGCAGTGGTGTTTGAGTAGTGTAGGGGGTCGTGCTGGGGTAGATTTAAGGTTTAGGGTAGTGCAATGGTGTTTGGGTAGTGTAGGGGGTCGTGTTGTGGTAGTGTTTTAGGGTTTAGGGTAGCGCAGTGTTGTTTGTTTAGTGTAGGGGGTCGTGCCGGGGGTAGTGTTTTAGGGTTTAGGGTAGCGCAGTGGTGTTTGTGTAGTGTAGGGCGTCGTGCCTGGTGTAGTGTTTTAGGGTTTAAGGTAGCGCAGTGGTGTTTGGGTAGTGTAGGGGATCGTGTCGGGGTAGTGTTTTAGGGTTTAGGGTAGCACAGTGGTGTTTGGGTAGTGTAGGGGGTCGTGCCGGGGTAGTGCTTTAGGTTTTAGGGTAGCGCAGTGGTGTTTGGGTAGTGTAGGGGTCGTGCCGGGGGTAGTGTTTTAGGGTTTAGGGTAGCGCAGTGGTGTTTGGGTAGTGTAGGGCGTCGTGCCGGGGGTAGTGTTTTAGGGTAGCGCAGTGGTGTTTGGGTAGTGTAGGTAGTCATGCTGGGGGTATTGTTTTAGGGTTTAGGGTAGTGCAGTGGTGTTTGGGTAGTGTAAGGAGTTGTGCTGGGGGTAGATTTAAGGTTTAGGGTAGTGCAATGGTGTTTGTGTAGTGTAGGGGTAGTGCTGGGGGTAGTGTTTTAGGGTTTAGAGTAGTGCAGTGGTGTTTCTGTAGTGTAGGGGGTCGTGCTGGTTGTTGTCTTTTAGGGTTTAGGGTAGTGCAGTGCTGTTTGTGTAGTGTAATGGGTAGTGTTTTAGGGTTTAGGGCAGTGGAGTAGTGTTTATGTAGTGTAGGGTGTCGTGCTGGGGGTAGTGTTTTAGGATTTAGGGTAGTGCAATGGTGTTCGGGTAGTGTAGGGGTCATGCTGGCGGTAGTGTTTTAGGGTTTAGGGTAGTGCAGTGGTGTTTGTGTAGTGTAGGGGTTGTGCTGGGGTTAGTGTTTTAGGGTTTAGGGTAGTGCAGTGGTGTTTGTGTAGTGTAGGGGGTCGTGCTGGGGTAGATTTAGGGTTTAGGGTAGTGCAATGGTGTTTGGGTAGTGTAGGGGGTCGTGCTGTGGTAGTGTTTTAGGGTTTAGGGTAATGCAGTGGTGTTTGTGTAGTGTAGGGGGTCGTGCTGGGAGAAGTGTTTTAGGGTTTAGGGTAGCGCAGTGGTGTTTGGGTAGTGTAGGGGGTCGTGCTGGGGGTAGTGTTTTAGGGTTTAGGGTAGTGCAGTGGTATTTGTGTAGTGTAGCGGGTCGTCCTGGGGGTAGTGTTTTAGGGTTTAGGGTAGTGCAGGGGTGTTTGGGTAGTGTAGGGGTCGTGCTGGGGGTAGTGTTTTAGTGTTTAGGGTAGCACAGTGGTGTTTGGGTAGTGTAGGGGGTCGTGCTGGGGGTAGTGTTTTAGGGTTTAGGGAAGCGCAGTGGTGTTTGTGTAGTGTAGGGCGTCGTGCCTGGTGTAGTGTTTTAGGGTTTAAGGTAGCGCAGTGGTGTTTGGGTAGTGTAGGGGATTGTGTCGGGGTAGTGTTTTAGGGTTTAGGGTAGCACAGTGGTGTTTGGGTAGTGTAGGGGGTCGTGCCGGGGTAGTGCTTTAGGTTTTAGGGTAGCACAGTGGTGTTTGGGTAGTGTAGAGGGTCGTGCCGGGGGTAGTGTTTTAGGGTTTAGGGTAGCGCAGTGGTGTTTGGGTAGTGTAGGGCGTCGTGCCGGGGGTAGTGTTTTAGGGTAGCGCAGTGGTTTTGGGTAGTGTAGGTGGTCATGCTGGGGGTATTGTTTTAGGGTTTAGGGTAGTGCAGTGGTGTTTGGGTAGTGTAAGGGGTTGTGCTGGGGGTAGATTTAAGGTTTAGGGTAGTGCAATGGTGTTTGTGTAGTGTAGGGGGTAGTGCTGGGGGTAGTGTTTTAGGGTTTAGAGTAGTGCAGTGGTGTTTGTGTAGTGTAGGGGGTCGTGCTGGGTGTTGTCTTTTAGGGTTTAGGGTAGTGCAGTGCTGTTTGTGTAGTGTATTGTGTAGTGTTTTAGGGTTTAGGGCAGTGGAGTAGTGTTTATGTAGTGTAGGGTGTCGTGCTGGGGGTAGTGTTTTAGGGTTTAGGGTAGTGCAATGGTGTTCGGGTAGTGTAGGGGTCGTGCTGGCAGTAGTGTTTTAGGGTTTAGGGTAGTGCAGTGGTGTTTGTGTAGTGTAGGGGTTGTGCTGGGGTTAGTGTTTTAGGGTTTAGGGTAGTGCAGTGGTGTTTGTGTAGTGTAGGGGGTCTTGCTGGTGTAGATTTAGGGTTTAGGGTAGTGCAGTGGTGTGTGTGTAGTGTAGGGGGTCGTCCTGGGGTAGATTTAGAGTTTAGGGTAGTGCAGTGGGGTTTGTGTAGTGTAGGGGGTCGTGCTGGGGTAGTGTTTTAGGGTTGAGGATAGTGCAGGGGTGTTTGGGTAGTGTAGGGGGTCGTGCTGGGGTAGATTTAAGTTTTATGGTAGTGCAATGGTGTTTGGATAGTGTAGGGGGTCATGGTGGGGTAGTGTTTTAGGGTTTAGGGTAGCACAGTGGTGTTTGGGTAGTGTAGGGGGTCATGCTGGGGGTAGTGTTTTAGGGTTTAAGGTAGCGCAGTGGTGTTTGGGTAGTGAAGGGGGTCGTGCCGTCGGTTAGTGTTTTAGGGTTTAGGGTAGCGCAGTGGTGTTTGGGTAGTGTAGGGGGTCCTGCCGGGGGTAGTGTTTTAGGGTTTAAGGTAGCCCAGTGGTGTTTGGGTAGTGAAGGGGGTCGTGCCGTGGGTTAGTGTTTTAGGGTTTAGGGTAGCGCAGTGGTGTTTGGGTAGTGTAGGGGGTCCTGCCGGGGGTAGTGTTTTAGGGTTTAGGGTAGCGCAGTGGTGTTTGTGTAGTGTAGGGGGTCGTGCCGGGGGTAGTGTTTTAGGGTTTAGAGTAGCGCAGTGGTGTTTGGGTAGTGTAGGGGGTCATGCCGGGGGTTGTGTTTTAAGGTTTAGGGTAGCTCAGTGGTGTTTGTGTAGTGTAGGGGGTCATGCTGGGGGTAGTGTTTTAGAGTTTAGGGTAGTGCAGTAGTGTTTGTGTAGTGTAGGGGGTCATGCTGGGTGTAGAGTTTTAGATTTTAGGGTAGTGCAGTGCTGTTTGTTTCGTGTAGGGGTAGTGTTTTAGGGTTTAGGGCAGTGCAGTGGTGTTTATGTAGTGTAGCGGGTCATGCTGGGGGTATTGTTTTAGGGTTTAGGGTAGTGCAGTGGTGTTTGGGTAGTGCAGGGGTTCGTGCTGGGGTAGTGTTTTAGGGTTTAGGGTAGTGCAGTGGTGTTTGTGTAGTGTAGGGGGTCGTGCTGGGGGTAAATTTAGGGTTTAGGGTAGTGCAGTGGTGTTTGTGTAGTGTAGGGGGTCGTGCTGGGGGTAGATTTAGAGTTTAGGGTAGTGCAGTGGTGTTTGTGTAGTGTAGGGGGTCGTGCTGGGGTAGTGTTTTAGGGTTTAGGGTAGTGCAGTGGTGTTTGGGTAATGTAGGGGGTCGTGCAGTGGTAGATTTAAGGTTTAGGGTAGTGCAATGGTGTTTGGGTAGTGTAGGGGGTTGTGCTGTGGTAGTGTTTTAGGGTTTAGGGTAATGCAGTGGTGTGGGTAGTGTAGGGGGTCGTGCTGGGGGTATATTTAGGGTTTAGGGTAGTGCAGTAGTGTTTGTGTAGTGTTTGCAGGTTCGTGCAGTGGTGTTTGTGTAGTGTAGGGTGTTGTGCTGGGGGTAGATTTAGAGTTTAGGGTAGTACAGTGGAGTTTGTGTAGTGTAGGGGGTCGTGCTGGGGTAGTGTTTTAGGGTTTAGGGTAGTGCAGTGGTGTTTGGGTAGTGTAGGGGTCGTGCTGGGGCAGAGTTAGGGTTTAGGGTAGTGCAGTGGTGTTTGGGTAGTATAGGGGGTCATGCTGGTAGTAGATGTAGGGTTTAGGGTTGTGCAGTGGTGTTTGTGTAGTGTTTGTGGGCTCGTGCTGGGGTAGTGGTTAAGGGTTTAGGGTAGTACAGTGGTGTTTGTGTAGTGTAGGGGGTCATGCTGGGGGTAGTGTATTAGGGTTTAGGGTAGTTCAGTGGTGTTTGTGTAGTGTAGGAGGTCGTGCTGGGGGTAGTGTTTTAGGGTTAAGGGTAGTGCAGTGGTGTTTGTGAAGTGTAGGGGTCGTGCTGGGGGTAGTGTTTTAGGATTTAGGGTAGCACAGTGGTGTTTGGGTAGTGTAGGGGGTCGTGCTGGGGGTAGTGTTTTAGGGTTTAGGGAAGCGCAGTGGTGTTTGTGTAGTGTAGGGCGTCGTGCCTGGTGTAGTGTTTTAGGGTTTAAGGTAGCGCAGTGGTGTTTGGGTAGTGTAGGGGTTCGTGTCGGGGTAGTGTTTTAGGGTTTAGGGTAGCACAGTGGTGTTTGGGTAGTGTAGGGGGTCGTGCCGGGGTAGTGCTTTAGGTTTTAGGGTAGCGCAGTGGTGTTTGGGTAGTGTAGGGGGTCGTGCCTGGGGTAGTGTTTTAGGGTTTAGGGTAGCGCAGTGGTGTTTGGGTAGTGTAGGGCGTCGTGCCGGGGGTAGTGTTTTAGGGTAGCGCAGTGGTGTTTGGGTAGTGTAGGTGGTCATGCTGGGGGTATTGTTTTAGGGTTTAGGGTAGTGCAGTGGTGTTTGGGTAGTGTAAGGGGTTGTGCTGGGGGTAGATATAAGGTTTAGGGTAGTGCAATGGTGTTTGTGTAGTGTAGGGGGTAGTGCTGGGGGTAGTGTTTTAGGGTTTAGAGTAGTGCAGTGGTGTTTGTGTAGTGTAGGGGGCCGTGCTGGGTGTTGTCTTTTAGGGTTTAGGGTAGTGCAGTGCTGTTTGTGTAGTGTATTGGGTAGTGTTTTAGGGTTTAGGGCAGTGGAGTAGTGTTTATGTAGTGTAGGGTGTCGTGCTGAGGGTAGTGTTTTAGGGTTTAGGGTAGTGCAATGGTGTTCGGGTAGTGTAGGGGTCGTGCTGGCGGTAGTGTTTTAGGGTTTAGGGTAGTGCAGTGGTGTTTGTGTAGTGTAGGGGTTGTGCTGGGGTTAGTGTTTTAGGGTTTAGGGTAGTGCAGTGGTGTTTGTGTAGTGTAGGGGGTCGTGCTGGGGTAGATTTAGGGTTTAGGGTAGTGCAGTGGTGTGTGTGTAGTGTAGGGGGTCATCCTGGGGTAGATTTAGAGTTTAGGGTAGTGCAGTGGGGTTTGTGTAGTGTAGGGGGTCGTGCTGGGGTAGTGTTTTAGGGTTGAGGGTAGTGCAGTGGTGTTTGGGTAGTGTAGGGGGTCGTGCTGGGGTAGATTTAGGTTTTAGTGTACTGCAATGGTGTTTGGATTGTGTAGGGGGTCGTGCTGGGGTAGTGTTTTAGGGTTTAGGGTAGCGCAGTGGTGTTTGGGTAGTGTAGGGGGTCTTGCTGGGGGTAGTGTTTTAGGGTTTAGGGTAGTGCAGTGGTGTTTGGGCAGTGTAGTGGGTCATGCTGGGGATAGTGTTTTAGGGTTTAAGGTAGCGCAGTGGTGTTTGGGTAGTGAAGGGGGTCGTGCCGTGGGTTAGTGTTTTAGGGTTTAGGGTAGCGCAGTGGTGTTTGGGTAGTGTAGGGGGTCGTGCCGGGGGTAGTGTTTTAGAGTTTAGGGTAGCGCAGTGGTGTTTGTGTAGTGTAGGGGGTCGTGCCGGGGGTAGTGTTTTAGGGTTTAGAGTAGCGCAGCGGTGTTTGGGTAGTGTAGGGGGTCATGCCGGGGGTTGTGTTTTAAGGTTTAGGATAGCTCAGTGGTTTTTGGGTAGTGTAGGGGGTCATGCTGGGGGTAGTGTTTTAGGGTTTAGGGTAGTGAAATGGTGTTTGTGTAGTGTAGGGGTAGTGCTGGGGTAGTGTTTTAGGGTTTAGGGTAGTGCAGTAGTGTTTGTGTAGTGTAGGGGGTCATGCTGGGTGTAGTGTTTTAGAGTTTAGGGTAGTGCAGTGCTGTTTGTTTAGTGTAGGGGGTAGTGTTTTAGGGTTTAGGGCAGTGCAGTGGTGTTTATGTAGTGTAGCGGGTCATGCTGGGGTATTGTTTTAGGGTTTAGGGTAGTGCAGTGGTGTTTGGGTAGTGCAGGGGTTCGTGCTGGGGTAGTGTTTTAGGGTTTAGGGTAGTGCAGTGGTGTTTGTGTAGTGTAGGGGGTCGTGCTGGGGGTAGATTTAGAGTTTAGGGTAGTGCAGTGGTGTTTGTGTAGTGTAGGGGGTCGTGCTGGGGTAGTGTTTTAGGGTTTAGGGTAGTGCAGTGGTGTTTGGGTAATGTAGGGGGTCGTGCAGGGGTAGATTTAAGGTTTAGGGTAGTGCAATGGTGTTTGGGTAGTGTAGGGGGTCGTGCTGTGGTAGTGTGTTAGGGTTTAGGGTAATGCAGTGGTGTTTGGGTAGTGTAGGGGGTCGTGCTGGGGGTATATTTAGGGTTTAGTGTAGTGCAGTAGTGTTTGTGTAGTGTTAGCAGGTTCGTGAAGTGGTGTTTGTGTAGTGTAGGGGGTTGTGCTGGGGTTAGATTTAGAGTTTAGGGTAGTGCAGTGGTGGTTGTGTAGTGTAGGGGGTCGTGCTGGGGTAGTGTTTTAGAGTTTAGGGTAGTGCAGTGGTGTTTGGGTAGTGTAGGGGTCGTGCTGGGGCAGAGTTAGGGTTTAGGGTAGTGCAGTGGTGTTTGGGTAGTATAGGGGGTCATGCTGGTAGTAGATGTAGGGTTTAGGGTTGTGCAGTGGTGTTTGTGTAGTGTTTGTGGGTTCGTGCTGGGGTAGTGTTTAAGGGTTTAGGGTAGTACAGTGGTGTTTGTGTAGTGTAGGGGGTCATGCTGGGGGTAGTGTATTAGGGTTTAGGGAAGTTCAGTGGTGTTTGTGTAGTGTAGGAGGTCGTGCTGGGGGTAGTGTTTTAGGGTTAAGGGTAGTGCAGTGGTGTTTGTGTAGTGTAGGGGGTTGTGCTGGGGGTAGATTTAGGGTTTTGGGTAGTGCAGTGGTGTTTGGGTAGTGTAGGGGGTCGTGCTGGGGTAGTGTTTTAGGGTTTAGGGTAGTGCAGAGGTGTTTGGGTAATTTAGGGCGTCATGCTGGGGTAGTGTTTAAGGGCCATATGTAGGTAGCATACAAGTTACCACTTCTTAAATACCGAACTTTACCGATTCGGTATTTAAGAAGTGGTAACTCGTATGTAGGTAATCATTCGGTAAATATTACCGAATCAGAGAAATTCGGTAATTACCGAATCGGTATTTACCGATTCGGTAATGACGCATACCTTCCCATTGATTGAATCAATGGGAAGGTATGCCTCATTACCGAATCGGTAAATACGGATTCGGTAATGGGGGAGCACATTCAAGGGTGGCAGGGTGTCACATTGACACCCTGTTGCACCCCTGATTCCTGCATGTGTGCACGTGTGGCGCACATACATGCCCTAAGGGAATGTATGTCTGCCACATGGCACTGGTAGTCCAGCAAAATATTGCTTTTGCAATGAATTCGGTATTTAACACCAACATATATTTGGTGCTAATTACCGAATTATTTTCCCCACACATCACTCATTTGAGTGTCACCTACATCTCATTTCAGGATTCGGTATTTACCGAATCGGTAAAATTACCGATTCGGTAATTTTACCGATTCGGTAAATTACCGAATCCTGAAATGTTCCCCCCACATAGCAAAAGCCTAAATACCGGTCGGTAACGGTATATTTACCGAAAATCGGCCGTTACCGACCGGTATTAGGCTACCTACATATGGCCCTTAGTGTTTAGGGTAGCGCAGTGGTGTTTGGGTAGTATATGGGGTCATGCTGGGGATAGTGTTTTAGGGTTAAGGGAAGCGCAGTGGTGTTTGTGTACTGTAAGGGGTAGTGTTTTAGGGTTTAGGGTAGTGCAGTGTTGTTTGTGTAGTGTAGGGGGTCGTGCTGAGGGTAGTGTTTTAGGGTTTAGGGTAGTGCAGTGGTGTTTGGGTATTGCAGTGGGTAGTGCTCACCAGGGAGTGAACTGGAAGTTTACTGCTTGTATTGAAAGTGATTGTTCAGTCTGCATGTCAGAATTTTCTAATTAAATAGAAGAGGATTTGAGATCTCTCTTAAAACATGCCCTAATTTTTCTTTCTACGGCTCTAGCCATAATTTCTATGACAAAATGAACCCCTCATTTTGTTCCTTTTTAAATTAAATGTTTTAAGTGTTACTAGTTTTTTCCAATCAAGATGGCTTCAGGTGTGCCATAATTTTGTCATAAGTAAGACTGGTAGCGCTCTAGTTGTTCTTTAGTACACTCTGGGAAGCTGCAGTAGAACACAAAGGAATCAACTGCCAGGCTGCTCCTGTTGAAATATAACAGGAAGATATTTGAGATCTCACTTAAAACATGTCCTAATTTTTTTTCTACAGCATTAACCATAATTTCTAGAACAAAATGAACCCACTCATTTTATTCCTTTTTAAATTAAATGTTTTAAGTGTTACCAGTATATTCCAATCAAGATGGCTTCAGGTGTGCCATACTTTTGTCATAAATAAGGCTGTTAGCTCTCTAGTTGTTCTTTAGAACACTCTGGGAAGCTGCAGTAGAACACAAAGGAATCGACTGACAAGCTGCTCTTGTTGAAATATAGCAGGAAGATATTTGAGATCTCACTTAAAACATGTCCTAATTTTTCTTTCCACAGCACTAACCATAATTTCTATGACAAAATGAACCTCATCATTGTGTTCCTTTTTAAATTAAATGCTTTAAGTGTTACCAGTTCATTCCAATCAAGATGGCTTCAGGTGTGCCATAATTGTGTCATAAGTAAGACTGTTAGCAATCTAGTTGTTCTTTAGAACACTCTGGGAAGCTGCAGTAGAACACAAAGGAATCAACTGACAGTCTCTGCCCTTGTTGGATGTACATGTTTTACTGAGAATGTCAGACTTCATTCTCACATGACTGAGAAAGATAATGTGAATTTACAGAAAGTATGCTCTCATTTTAGCTTCTGGGGCACCTTCCAAACTTCTATGGGACAAGCATGAGAAAATAGTTTTCTCTCAAACATGATTCATGATATCCCAGCAGAAGGTTTTTCACAAGGTAAAATCACCTTAGAACACACCACAATTCCTAAAATTAGTATGATATCATCAACAAATGAATTCTAATGTAACTAAAGTCTGTTATTACCTTTAATAGTTCTTCTTTTGGTGACCCTCAAAACCTTCTATTCACTACAATGCATTTCAATGGGGTGCTATCTTGTATATTTGTCCCAAGATGGCTGCCAGCAATTCCAGGATGAAGTGCTGACAGCCAATCAGATCTCACGATGATGGATGAAAAAATGTTAACTGAACACTGTTAGTCTCGTGAGCAAGGTTTCAGGGGAAACCGAAACGCGTAGAGCTTTATGAACTGGATTGCTGGAAATGAAATATAAGCATTATTGAATCACTGCATAACTGCCTCTGGTCTCGTGAGTGTGCGAGGAAGCCCCGTGGGGACAGAGGATGAATAAGTAACGACCTGGCTCTGTCGTACCTCGAACGCACCGCCTAAGAGCGCCCAGGAGCCGTAAAGTGGGCCAATTTGGAAGTGCATAGAAGAAAAACTCCCGATCATAAACAGAGGGTAATGCTACTGGGATGCAAGTAACCAGTCCCCTTCCTCCATTCAGACACTGCTGCCAATGAGAATTCATCTACCATTTTAAATGACATCGATGATACACATGCCGCTGTTTGTTTTACCGTGAGCAGAGGAAGGCAAACGCCGAAACGCGTCCTCGCATCAATAAAGCATTTTTGATGGAACCTCGTGAGTGCAGTATGTATACGTTGGAGACAGGAGCCCACCATATATATATATATATATATATATATTATCTACTGGCGGTCGCCAGTAGATAGTTATAGTTAGGACCGTGTTTCCATAGGAAATCCGCAACATTCTATTTGGAATAACTTTGGCGCCGGTCGACAAATCCTCGCGAAATTTTCAAAACGAATGGGGCGCTACGCTCCGCTCCTACCCTGAAATTCTTGGGGGGATTCGTCAAGCGGGGGCTGAGAAAAAAGGGGGGTCCCAAAACGCGTTTTCCCCATGCATTTTTCCATAGGACCTTTAGACACAGCTACAGCCCGAACGGCTGAACAGAATTACTTGAAATTTGGCAGAGAGGTAGTCCTCAGGTCAAGGATGTGCCTTTTGTAGGTCTGGTGTAAATCTGTTCAGTAGGTCCTGAGAAAATAGCATTTAAATCAATATATATATCTGTAAGCGCGCTCTGTGCGCTTACCGTAAGCTTACCGTACGCGAACGGTGCCGTGCGCGAGCTCAATTCTGATTGGTGGTTACATGACTGTAAACATTCAAATCGGTCGAAATCAGGAAGTGTCGGCCGCCATTTTCTGTCTCTCGCACTGAGAAACAAAGGTGGGGAACGTGAAACGGGGGCAACGAAGAGAGTTGCAGACCCCCTAGTGTTTGTCAGGGGGTCCAAGAAGGACCCAAAAGTACGAAAAATAAATTTAATAATTTTTAAAAAAATCGCGGGGTACGCGTACGGTAAGCTTACCGTACGCGCACGGCAAAAAAAAAAATAAAAAAAAAATAAAGAAGTAACAATCACATTTATTAAATAAATTAAAGGACCCACAAGGGAGAAAAAAACAAATGTTACTGCGTAAAAAAAGGCGAGGCGCGCACGGCATGGACTGCGCAACGTGGGCGCTCGGTGCGCGAAGCGCACCGAACGCCCACAGCGCGCGCACGGTGTGCGAAGCGCACCGTGCGCGCAGGGTGTGCGCATAGTGAAAAACCAGAAAAAAAAAAAATAAATAAATACATAACTTAGCATTTAAAAAACCTTGCAAATTCACTGAAAAAACCATAGGTTTCACACACGTTATAGTTAGGAATTATCATTTACAAAACCTTGCAAATTCACTTAAAAAACCATAGGTTTCACACATGTTATAGTTAGCTGTACATTTCACTCGTAAAAAACCAATGAAATTCCACGTTATAGTTAGATCAGGTAACTATAACTTGCGCGCCCACAATAAACTGCTGATGACGTCACATAGTACATCACTCATGACATGGTCAGTGACATCACTCATGACAACAATGATGACATCTGAAATTACACATTGTGGATTGCGGTCGCGCAAGTTATAGTTACCTGATCTAACTATAACGTGGAATTTCATTGGTTTTTTACGAGTGAAATATGTATATATATATATATATATATATATATATATATGTATATATATTATCTACTGGCGGTCGGCAGTAGATAGTTATAGTTAGGACCTATTTTCCATAGGAAATCCGCATCATTCTATTTGGAATAACGTTGGCGCCGATTGACGAATCTTCACGAAATTTTCCAAACTTTTGACCAGCTCCAGTCCGCTCCTATCTTGAAAATTTCATGGTGATTCATCAAGCGGGGGCCGAGAAAAAAGGGGGGTCCCAAAACACGTTTTCCCCATGCATTTTCCCATAGGACCTGTTGACGCACCTACAGCCCGAACTGCTGAACGGAATTACACCAAAATTGGCAAAGAGGTAGTCCTCCGTTCAGACTCGTGCCTTTTGCTTAAATGGTGTAAATCTGTTCAGTAGTTCCTGAGAAAATTAGAGTTAAAAAGATAGATATATCTGGGAGGAGCCTAACCACACATCTCATTGTGAGATCTGATTGGCTGTCAGTACTTCATCCAAAAGTGTTGGCAGCCATCTTGGGACCAATATACATGATAGCACCTCATTAAAAAGCATTGCATTTAATAGAAGGTTTTAAGACTTTAGTTACATTATAAATCATTTGTTGATGGTACCATACTCATTTTAGGAATTGTGGTGTGTTCTAAGGTGATTTTACCAGGTGAAAAAGCCTTCTGCTGTGATATCATGAATCATGTTTGAGAGAAAACTATTTTCTCATGCTTTTCCCACAGAGGTTTGGAACGTGATCTATAAGCTAAACTGAGAGCATTTTTTCTGTAAATTCACATTATCTTTCTCAGTCATGTGAGAATGAAGTTTCACGTTCTCAGTAAAACATGTACATCCAACAAGGGCAGAGACTGTCAGTTGATTCCTTTGTGTTCTACTGCAGCTTCCCAGAGTGTTCTAAAGAACAACTAGAGTGCTAACAGTCCTACTTTTGACAAACATATTGCACAACTGAAGCCATCTTGATTGGAATAAAGTGGTAACTCTTAAAACATTTAATTTAAAAAGGAACAAAATGAGGGAGTTCATTTTGCCATAGAAAGTATGATTAGTGCTGCAGAAAGAAAAATTAGGGCACATTTTGAGTGACTTCTCAAATCCTCTTCTATTTCATAAAAAATTCTGACATGCAGACTGAAACATGCACTTTCAATACCAGCAGCACACTTCCCTGGTGAGCAGTAGCTTTACTACAGTGATCTAATAAGCAACTAGAGTGCTAACATTCTGAATTTATGGCAAATGTGTGACACATCTGAATGCCTTCTTGATGGAATCAAAGTAAAACACTGAAAGTATTTCCTACTGAGGAGACTGTAGTAAATGAGGAAATTAGGAAACTTCATAACAAAAAGTCTCCCAAAATGGCCACCAGAGACAAAAGAGCCCAAATGTAGCCCAAATATCACCCAGATGTAGCCCAAGTATATCCCAATGACAGAATGTCCCAGAGTGTTCTAACGAACAACTAGAGCGCTAACAGTCTTACTTATGACAAACGTATGGCACACCTGAAGCCATCTTTATTGGAATAAAGTGGTAACACTTAAAACATTTAAGATTCCAAAGGAACAAAATGAGAGGGTTCATGTTGCATTGAATTTATGATTAGTGCTGCAGAAAGAAAAATTAGGGCACATTTTGACTTCTCAAAATCCTCTTCTATTGCATAAAAAACTTCTGACATGCAGACTGAAACATGCACTTTGAATACCAGCAGCAGACTTCCCTGGTGAGCAGTAGCTTTACTACAGTGATCTAATGAGCAACTAGAGTGCTAACATTCAGAATTTATGGCAAATGTGTGACACATCTGAATGCCTTCTTGATGGAACCAAAATAAAGAACTGAAAGTATTTCCTACTGAGGAGACTGCAGTAAATGAGGAAATTAGGAAACTTCATAACAAATAAATCTCCCAAGATGGCCACCAGAGACAAAAGAGCCCAGATGTAGCCCAAATATCACCCAGATGTAGCCCGAGTATAGCCCAATGACAGAATGTCCAAGAGTGTTCTAAAGAACAACTAGAGCGCTTACTGTCTTACTTATGACAAAAGTATGGCACACCTGAAGCCATCTTGATTGGAATAGACTGGTAACACTTAAAACAATTAATTTAAAAAGGAACACAATGAGGGGGTTCATTTTGCCATAGAAATTATGATAAGTGCCGAAGAAAGAAAAATTAGGGCACATTTTGAGTGACTTCTCATATCCTCTTCTATTTCATTAAAACATTCTGATATGCAGACTGAAACATGCACTTTTAATACCAGCAGCAGACTTCTGTGGTGAGCAGTAGCTTTACTACAGTGATCTAATGAGCAACTAGAGTGCTAACATTCAGAATTTATGGCACATGTGTGACATATCTGAATACCTTCTTGATGGAATCAAAGTAAAAAACTGAAAGCATTTCCTACTGAGGAGACAGCAGTAAATGAGGAAATTAGGAAACTTCATAACAAATAAATCTCCCAAGATGGCCACCAGAGACAAAAGAGCCCAAATGCAGCACAAATATCATCCAGATGTAGCCCACATGTAGCCCAATGACAGAAGTGTGCAAAACACTTATTTTTTGTGTATTTGTAGTTTTATATAGTGCAGACTTGTCAGGTATTGGAGTCCTTTACATGAGCATTGGTTACATCACACAAGATCAAATTCATTTTAGTTGTAGACATGTGGAGGTTAAGTGATTTGACCAGAATCACAGAATGTTGAGCTGAAGCAGAAACTCCAACCTGGTTCCCCAGTTGCAAAGTCTGCAGCTCTGGAAGTAACACCACATCCTCTCCCCTAGGTGCAACATTTAATCAAGTGGTCAACTGGATAAAAAACATAAAGATTAAAAATAATTTGAAAGTTCTTTGTCGCTATTTGAAAACTGAGAAAATATGTCCTCATTTTAGTTTTTTAGAGCACTAACCATAATTTTGATGCAAATAAGACCCTCTCATATATGTAATTTCTAAAGGAAATGCTCTAGGTATTACAGTTATGATTACATCAAGATGACGTCAGGCGTTCCAAACTTTTGTAATAAATATAGAATGTTAGCAATCTAGTTGTTCATTGGGATACTGTTGAGAGGCAGAGGCCAGGGGCACGGACTCTGAACATTGTAGGCAGGTAGAAGAGTGCAGAGGCAACAATTTGACCACATTGGGCAGTCAGGAAGGGCAGTGGCAGCACAACAGACTATGGAGGGCAGTGGAAAGGGGGGCAGGGGCAACAAACCAACAATACAGGACTGGCAAGAGAGGCTGTGGCAATATAATAGACCATTGTGTGCAGAAGGAAGAGGCAGTGGTAGTACAACCATACATGCCAACAGACCCGTTTCATCCAGGAAACGTCCAATGTTTTTAAGCTCAAATGGGCTTTACTTGATCTGTCTCCTGTCTACAATCTCCTCTTTTTCACTGTAACTCAAAGGGGAAAATCAATACCCCAGTTTTTTTTCAAAATCTCCCTCTTACCAAGTTCAAAATGTTCGCAAGTATGGTACATTGGATCATGGAAGGCAGGAGGAATTGGGGTAGGGACATGGACTCGGATAACAAAGGACAGGAGGGTCATGGAGAGGTGCACCAAACTGACCCTACAGGGCAGGCATCAGGGTTTGCAGTAGCACAATACACCACACAGGGCATGCGGGACGGGAGTGGAGCACAACAATCCATAGAAAGCAATAGGGAGGGGACAGGACCATGCACATGGACAACAGAGAACAGAGGGGAAAGAGGCAATGGTAGCTAGCTGACCATAATGGACAGACTGGAGAGAAAGCTGCAGCATAACAGACCATAAAGGGCAGGAGGGACGGATCAGGGGCATTACAATGGAACAGACAATCCAGGAGGGAGGGAATAGGGGTCTGCACATGGAAACAGAGGGCTGGGGGCAAGGGGGCAGGGCAGGAGCAGCAAGATGACCATGGAGGTCAGGCAGGATGGGCACTAGAAACAAGACACACAATGGAGAGCAACAATGAAACTATGATGGCATACACACAGACCATGGAGAGAAGGTGGGAGGGGGTCAGGGGCAGCTAGCTGACCACACAGGGAAGGTGGGAGGGGCCATGGCAGCACAGAACACCATGCATGGCAAGCGGGAGGGTTAGTGGCAGCACAATGGCTATGATGGGCAAGAAGGAGGGTGCAGGGGCATGCACAAAGGACCATGGAGGATAGAAGGGAGGGTCAGAACCTGGGCACAGAGAAGAGAGTTCAGGGAAAGGGGCCTCACAACAGACCGCGCGGGGCAGGCAGGAGGAGCAGTTGCAGCACAACAGACCAGGGAGGGCAGAAGGGTGTGGCAGTAAAATGGACCATGGAGGACAGGAGGAAGGGGATAGGGGCATGGCATGTGGACAGGCAGGGTGGAGGTGGCAGGGACAGGTTACAGTCATCTGACAATGCTAGGCAGGTAGGAGGGGAGTGGCAGCTCAACAGAACACTCAGAGTAGATAGGAGTGGCAGGTCCATGGAACATGGTGGGCAAAAAGGATGGAGCAGGGGCATGCACAAAGACATCGGAGGGCGGGGGAAGGAGAATAGGGGCAGCAAGCTAAGCACAGAGGCTAAGCAGGAGGTCAATGATGGGCCATAGAATTGGGCAATGGGGGGCAGGAGGAGTGGACTGGTACATCATGCTAAATGGAGGGCAGTGGCAGCACATCAGACCATGCATGGCAGGAGGGAGGAGGCTAGTCCATGGATTCAGACAACAGAGGATAGGGAGGAGGTGGATGGGGCAGCAAGCTAACTGTTCAGAGAAGGTGGGTATTAGGAACTTTATTGTTTTTAAAATGTGTGTCTGTGCGAACTACTTAAAATATGAACAAGTATGCAGCATAATCTCACTTTTGTTCAGGAAGAAGAGGACGTTTGTGACTGTGACTCCGGGCTCACTTGGCAGAAACACCTCCTGACCCTCCACCCCCCATCGCAAAATGTAATGCCCGTGAAAAAAGTAGGTGGACGCAGTGTTATATAGAACATAGTCCTGAGAGCACATTTGAAAATGAAAACTAGATATAGTATAAACTATGCACCAAAAAGTGTGATATAAGATGAACCTGGGTGTGAAATATAATATGCAATACATTGTGCGCAATGACAGATTCATTGGAGAGCGCGAGATAGCACAGGCACTAGCGCGTGCTATGCGATATGCGCCTTGGAGTGTAATATGCACAGGGCAGTGTTGTGTAACCTAACTAGTCTCTAAAGTTGTATTATAAAATATGTGCTGGGGAGTGTAACCTTGCATATGCACTGTGACAAAGATATGGATCCCAGTTTGTAATATGTATGGCATAGCGCTGTGCGTTATAACATAGGCATCGAGGAAGGCACGTTAGATGGGGCAATATAACCAGTGCGAACGCAAGTGTGGGGTGACATATCCACGGGGTGGTGTTACAGTGCACATGGGCTAGAGAGTGTCATAGCATACGCACTAGCTGGTGGAATACAACACAGAGGTGTGTGGCACTCGGCGGGCACTGGTGGGTGTAACACAGCATTGGGCTCAGCCAGGAGCACGTTGTGACTCTCAAGTGAGGTTCGTCTCCTTTCCAGAGTGTAAAATAAAAAGTATTACACATCCGGCGGTGGATGTGTGTTTTATTAACCGTGAGGGGGTTTCTTGCATAGTTTGGTCAAATTTTCGTCGAATCCCCTTTGAATGGCTTGGTGTGCGTGTGTATTAAATGTGCCCATCAATAGCTACCCATGTTTGTATAAATAAATGCCAAGGGTGTCTACTTGGAGAGTACCCACCGGCGGGGGCGCCGGGATTAGGCACGGTAGGGCGTCAGAAACGTCAGAGCTTCACTAGCGGTGTAAATACATTCCACATGGATTCATTGTATGCCTAGTCGCCTTTTAATGAATATCACACAAATCGTCATGGTGATAGGTACATATGGTTTGTCCAGCATGTCCTAGGTGTTTCTATAAATATATATATTTTAAAAAAAAATTAAAAAAACAAAGGACGGCCCCAGGGGATGGGGTCCCCGGGGCCATAAGTGGAGCCCCCCTCCTAAAGAATAAAAAAAAAAAAGCCCATGACCCGGGGGTCCGATTAAGGCCTTGGGAGGGCCAAATTAATTTTTTTCAACAAAAGAAATTAGCGTGCAGGCCCTGGGGGATGGGGTCCCCAGGGCTAATAAATTAGAAAAAGAAGGGTGCCACACAGCCCTCCTTCTTAAAAACATAAAATAAATAAAAGAGCGGCATCGCGCTGGAGGCCACGCCCCCTCCTTGCAGCACTCTGCAAACGCGCCCCCTGGCCAGTTGTAAGTTGGGGAATTAATTCCCCTTCAATACTTAGGGTCCCTGAGGGCCAACTAGCCCAACAGGTATCTCCAGCATGAGCCAGGGAGCTGTGTTGCAGACAGGTGTTCTGAGGCCACGCCCCTTTTTACACCTCTATGCAACGCAGCTCTGTGGCACTTACTGGAGGTACCTAGTGGGCTAGTTTGACCCTAGGGACCCTTAGGATTCAAGGGGACTTAATCTCTCAACTTAGAACAGCCACAGGGCGCGTTTACACAGAGAGGTGGTGCAGGCTGTGCCCCTTTTTACACCTCTCTGCAATGGCGCTTACTGGACGTACCTAGTGGGCTATTTTGCCCCTAGGGACCCTCAGGATTCAAGGGGACTTAATCTCCCAATTTAAAAAACGGCCACAGTGCGTGTTTACACAGTGGGGAAGGGAGGGGACGGGGCCTGAGGTGACGTGTGCAAACACGCCCTATGGCGCGTTTTAAGTTGGGGAAATAATTCCCCTTCAATCCTGAAGGCCCCTGGGGGCTAACTAGCCCACCAGGTGCTTCCAGTAAGCGCCACTGAGCTGCGTTGCAGAGAGGGGGTCCAGGCCGTGCCACCTTTTACACCTCTCTGCAACGCAGCTCTGTGGCACTTACTGGAGGTACCTAGTGGGCTAGTTGGACCCTAGGGACCCTCAGGATTCAAATGAACTTAATCTCCCAACTAAAAACGGCCACAGGACGTGTTTACACAGTGGTGAAGGGAGGGGACGGGGCCTGAGTTAAGGGGTGCAAACAAGCCCTGTGGCGCGTTTTAAGTTGGGGAAATAATTCCCCTTAAATCCTGAGTGACCCTGGGGACCAACTAGCCCACCAGGTGCTTCCAGTAAGCGCCACTGCGCTGCGTTGCAGAGAGGTGGTCCAGGCCGTGCCCCTTTTTACATCTCTCTGCAACGCAGCTCTGTGGCGCTTACTGGAGGTACCTAGTGGTCTAGTTGGACCCTAGGGACCTTCCGGATTCAAGGGGACTTAATCTCCCAACTTAAAATGGCCACAGGGCATGTTTACACAGTGGGGAAGGGAGGGGACGGGGCCTGAGGTGACGTGTGCAAACACGCCCTGTGGCGCGTTTTAAGAGGTAGTTTTAATCCCCTGCCCTATTATATACTAGGGGCTTACAGAGGAGGTCATGCTAATCACAGGGGGACCCCAAAGCATAGTGTTCCCTAGTGTATGTAGGTGTTTTCACTGTATTCTGAGTGTCTTTTAACATATCACTGGCTCTAGAACTGGTTAGTCAGACTCAGTTACCACCAGTATCCGTCTGAAAAAGTTGAGGGTACAGGATGATTTTGCAACAAGGCTTCTTTCTGCTCTTCTGTTTGTTCTTTCTGCACGTTATCCTTCTTCCTGCACTTTTCTTCGTCTTTGAGGACTTCTGTTGCTTCTTTCTGCATTTCTTGTTTTTCTTTCTGTGCGTTTTTTCTTCTTACTTCACATGTCCTATCTCTGTAGGCATAGTTAGAAATTAGCACTTAAAAAACCTTAGAAATTCACTGAAAAAACCATAGGTTTCAGGGCCGTTATAGTTAGCTGGACTTTTCACTCGTACAAAACCATTGAAATTCCCCCATTATAGTTAGTTCAGCTAACTATAACTTGCGCGCCCGCAATGCACTGCTGATGACGTCACATATTACATCACTCATGACATGGTCAGTGACATCACTCATGACATCAGTGATGACATCTCAAATGACATCTCAAATGACATCACTGATGACATCATCCTTGTGATAGAGTGGTAGACCTCCTCTCCCTCTAATATAACCTTTGATACACACATTCAAAAATAGAAACTAACATTTTCAAAACAATGGACATACCAATACCAGTTACAACAACCTATTCAGTAATTCTAAGATCCACATGCACATCCACTCATTCACCAACAGTCCTATACAGTCACTCATACATGTACTCACTCATCATATGTACTCATACACCTATACATCCTGTTACACAACACCACTCATCCATAGAGTTACTCACACACATAGTCACTCATGCTAATAAAGAATCAAACATCCATTTACTTGCATATACAGTTATACACACACCACCACACTTACTTCTACAGAAACTTACACATACTTAGTATTTTAAACAATCAGTTATAGAAACACATACTTATTCATACAGGAACTCTTTCAATCTCTCACTCTCACATATACTCACTTATATACACCAATAGTCTGTACTAGTCTATACTAGTTTAAAACATATGTAGTTACTCATAAAGACACTATTGAGACAGTCATTCACTCACTAACACACCCATGCACACACTCCTCCACCCATACAGTCCTGCACACATGCTGTCTTCAACACATACAAACAGTGAGTCACTCATTCATGCACCTATGCCCTACGTAATACCCCCCACCGAACCATACAGACACTCAGACACTCATACTGATACTCAATAAACCAACTAATAACCTCTATAGACACTCATGTAGCTACTCACCAACCCATGCAGCCACTTATACACAAAGTGAGAGACTGATACAGATATTTACATATTTAAACATTACTCACTAAGCCATGTATTCACTAAGATACACTTAATCAGTCAGTTATACAATCAATTTTTCAAAAACAAATCATCCATTTAGACACTTATATACCCATTTATTCTTCCATCGACCTTGAGATATACATATATAAAACATATGTAATTTTCAGAAAAACACACATTCACTGGATGATGTCATCTGTGATGTCATTTGAGATGTCATCAGTGATGTCATGAGTGATGTCGCTGACCATGTCATGAGTGATGTAATATGTGACGTCATCAGCAGTGCATTGCGGGCGCGCGAGTTATAGTTAGCTGAACTAACTATAACGGGGGAATTTCAATGGTTTTGTACGAGTGAAAAGTCCAGCTAACTATAACGCCCCTGAAACCTATGTTTTTTTCAGTGAATTTCTTAGGTTTTTTAAATGCTAATTCCTAACTATAACGTGCCTGAAACCTATGTTTTTTTCAGTGAATATATATATATATCTACATACACGCATACATTTTGCAAAGTGTGCAACCTTTCCTGTTAAGTTACAATCTAAAAGCAATTCCCTTTCAGAATAATGTCTGCACACAGGATATATTGTAAAAAAACTATAGAAAGTAACATTATAGTTAGGTGTGATAAAAAGAGCTGGTTTTGTTTTTTAAAAAACCTTAGAAATTCACTGAAATAAAGGTTTCCTGCCGATAGTTCCGGGACGCTTCCTTGGAAGGAGCTGCGTGCTTAAACAAATGTATTGTGTTAAAGTAATGTTATATTATTGTGAATTTCTCAGTGACAAGATTAACATTTTGAAGAGGAAAAAAAACACAGAAATACACAGTTCGTTAGTCAATCAATCAATCAGGTGTTTGTTAAGCGCAACTACTCACCCATAAGGGTCTCAAGGCGCTGGTTAGCAGCACTAGCTATAACTTGCGTCCCCGCCATGCACTGCTTACGAACTCACATATGACATCACTCATGACATACTCTATGACATCATTTATTACATCACTGATGACATCTCAAATGAGGTCATTGATGACATCACTGATTACATCATTCAATGTGCGTGCTAGTTTGTTTTATAGTTTGAATAGTGCCGGGCAGTTGTCACATTACTTTTCTACCTAATTGTGCACAGCTTGGATTCAGTTAATGCGTGTAAGCGATTACAAACAAAACAAAACAAGAGTAACTGTACGTAAGTGACAGTTGACTTTTGTTTATTATGCTTCAGGTACGTTTTTTGGTTCTACAGAAAAAGTTTCCTACAGGAGAAATATTTCTATGTTTGTAAATTGCCTTGAGTTATTAGAGAAAATCTTGTAAGCATGATAGTTTATACTTAGCCTAGAAGTCTGGGTGTATCAGGAACTGAGATATACATGTGTGCTAGTTTTGCTAGAATAGATGAACTATCTGTAAAGTTTTCACCATAGTGTTAATGGTTCAGGTAGTATGTTCTTTAGCACTTTCAGATTGTGGTTATTTTTAGCAAATTGTTTTGACAACTGTTGTATAGAGTGAACACTGTTCTTAGTAAAAAAAAAATACTACTCTATGGTCCATTTCCCATTGGAGTTTCAGTGTCTGCAAACAGTATGATACAAAGTAAATTCTCTCCATAGAGAAAAAAAACTGTTTATGGTACCTACTTTTTGGCTCATATCAATTTCATTTCTCAATCTAGGTGAATGTCAAGGGTTTACAGATAAAAGCTGTTCAAAGTAGGGCATTTGTTTTACAACTGGCATTCACAATTTTGGCTTTCTGTCAACAATTGTATAGATAATGAGCACTTTCTCGTATATCTGTGGTCGATTGTTAATTTGATCTAAGGTACTTGTAAAGTGTATAGGCTCAATGTTGCACATAATGCTTGTTTTCAATGTCTAAGGGGCATATTATCAAGACAGGCGATAAAATTATCGCCGCTTTAGCGGCAGAAAACTGCCGCTAAAACGGCGATAATGGGCTTGATAATATGCTCTATGGAATTCCAATTGAAGCCCATGTTAGATGTGAAGGACATCTAACGTGGGCTTCAATTGCAATTCCATAGAGCATATTATCAAGCCTATTATCGCCATTTTAGCGGCAGTTTTCTGCCGCTAAAGCGGCGATAATTTTATCGCCTGTCTTGATAATATGCCCCTAAGTGAGTTGTTTGTGTGGGGACAGTTGTAATGGGTGATTTTCTCCTGGGTTATTTTGTACTTACTGTCAGGCACTAATGTCATGCTAATTTATAGAGCAATATATGTGAAAGTGAAGTTTGGATGACATCAGTGATGTCATCAGTGATGTTATAAATGATTTCATAGAACATGTCATCAGTGCTGTCTTATGTGAGGTCATAAGCCGTGCATGGCAAGGACACGTTATAGTTAATACTGCTAACTATAACTGGTGAATTTCTGTGTTTTTGTTAGTTCAAAATGTTGAGGTCACTAAGAAATTCAACTAACTATAACATTACTTTAACCTTTGTTTTTTTCAGTGAATTTCTAAGTTTTATATAAACAAAAACATATTTTTATCACACCTAACTATACCGTTACTTTGACCTTTTTTCAGTGAACTTCTAGGTTTTTTAAGTAAATTATTGATTTGTTAAGTGTATGTGTGGTATAATAACTGAGCAATATATCCTGTGTGCAGGCATTATTCTGAAAGGGAATTACTTTTGTATTGTAACTTATCAGGAAAGGGAGGACACTTTGTAAAATGTTCGTAAAAAAGAAAATTTGTGTATAAAACAGAGTAATACAACCATATTTGTGTTGAGATTGTCTATCCCATCAGTTCTTCTGACTCTCATATTGAGACATTTCCCAGCTAGTCTTTTAATTTTGCAATAGCATACTTTTTATAGACTTTGTATGTGTTTTTACATTAAAGTCATAATTATAATTCAGAAACAGAGTAATATGTTTTTTGAATATTGTATAGTATTAACTTTCATTATATAAATCAATTTTTTAAGTGTCTGATTACTCACTAGAGTTCTATATTTTGATTTAATCTACTTTTTAGAATTATTTATCTGAAAGAGACAATTAGTTATAGATTCCTTACCTGTAGAATTACCCCCAGGCATCAGACTGGATCCGGCGAATTTTTACGTCAGCTGTACCCCTGCACGTCAAAAGGTGACGTCAGTTGACTCCGCGTTTGTCATTGGCATTGTGGTCGTCAGAATGACGTCACAGTAGCTACTTAGATGCCGCCCTCTCGCACTGACGTCAGATCTTTGTTTTCTGCACCAGCCAGCGCAGATCCGGGGAGAGGGGTACCTCCAGTCATTTTTTGACTGACTTTTTTGTGACTTTTGTCGACACCCTCTTTTGAGTCATCGATCCTGGTGCACGCAGGTATGTCCAGTGGTCCTCAGTTCGGCTTCAAGGCTTGTGACACCTGTCATCGGTTACGGACCCGCACCGCATGTGCCTGTGGTGTCTGGCGCGCGACCATGATCCCAAGTCGTATTCCGACTGCCAGACCATGAATCCAAAGTCTTTGCGAGAGCGGTCCCAAAAGCTTTTCGAGGCCCGGCAGTCTTCTCTGCACCGCTCGAGGTCCCGATCTCGTGGGAGGTAGAGGGACCGGTCGCGGAGTCACCACCACTCGTCATCGAAGTCTTCGCACTCCTCAAGTAAGTCAAAAGCACAAGTAGAAGTTGAAGAAGCATCGTCACTCTTTGACTTCTCCCCGTCCGTTGGCTGGTGCGATGAGGGATGCGGACGGTGCCCGTCCCGTGGCTCCACGTGCGGAGCCTGAAGGGTCAACTCTGAGTTTCCTTCCTTTTCCGGGAGCCGGAGCGACTCCTGACCAGCTTCGGAGTTTCTACGAAGCGATGCATGCCATCTTTGGGCAGCCTGAATCCGCCAGTGCGCCTTCGTCTGGGGGCCCTGGGCCTGCGATGCCGGCGGCTCCGGTCCCTGCACCATAGGGTCCCCTTGGATCCAGGCATAGATCCGGATCGGCGCCGGTCGACCTTGCAACACCTCCCCCGGCGCCGATTCCACAGGCACCACCTTAGCTTCCGATGCCGGTTGGGTCCCCAGCAGGCGTCGACCCCGGCCTCCACCCTGACATGGACATGGAGCCGGACCGGCGTCGACCGACGCTGGATCTGGTGCTGAGTGGTACTTTTGTACCTCTGTTCGACCCTGGTGTTTCCTACAGGCCAGATTGGCAACCAGAGGAGGGTGAGGAGGACTGGGAGGGCTCTGTAGACCCTTTGGCTGACCAGTTAGTTGAACCGGACTGGAGAGAGGAGTTGGGGGATGTCAGTGGTCTGGATACCTCCCCAGACCTTGGCATGCTGTCTCCTCCTACCATGGCTACGGAGGAGGGTGCTTCATACGCAGTAGGGTTGCGTAGGGCGGCCGAGGCCCTCAACCTCGAGCTACCTACGGTGGCGGTCAGGACGAATCTCCTGATAGAGGTACTTCAACCGGAAGCTGCCTCTTCGGAGCCCCTGCTGCCTTTCAATGAAGCCCTTACTGACATCCTTTTGGGCTCCTGGTCCAGGCCCAACACAGAGACTCCTGTGGATAGGATGATTACCCGACGCCACTGCCTGGCTCCGGGCGACACCTCTTTCCTCTCTCAATACCCCACCCATGAGTGCTTGGTGGTCCAAGCCTCTACATCCAAAGGTGCATTCCCTAATGCACTACCTGATAGGGAATTCAGAAAGCTTGCGAAGAAGATGTGTTCTTCCTCCAGCTTGGGACTGCAGTTGGTGAACACCGCATGTCTGTTGGGCCGTTACACCCACACTGTGTGGGATACGGTAGTGCAGGTGCTGCCACAGTGCCCAGAGGAGGCACGGGCCATGCTCTCCCGTGCAGTCGCCATGGGGAGAGATGCAGCCAGGTTCACCATAAGATGTGGACTGGACACCACCAACTCGTTAGGCAGGACAATTTCAACGTCGGTAGCCCTTCGACGCTACACCTGGCTGAGGTCGACTGTTTTTTCCGGGGATGTCAAAGCTACCTTGCTTGACATGCCTTTTGATGGCAGTCGCCTGTTCTGCGACATAGCGGACAACGGTCTAGAGCGCTTCAAGGACTCCCGGGCTACGCCCAAATTCTTGGGCCTCTCCAGCTGCCCTGCACAGTCTGCTTTTCGCCTCTTTCGTGGCTACGGATGGGGTGTCCCACCACGTTCCACCCAGGGCCTCAGGCCGGCGCAAGCTGTTCAGCTCCTACACGGCCAGGGACGTGGGACCCACTGCCGTGGGTCTGGGGGCCAGCAAGCAGGCCAGTCCACCAGCACCCCTTCTGCAGCAGCCTCCAAACCCTCCTAGTCTGACCTTTCAGGGCTACCGATCGCCAGTGGGAGGCAGGATTCGCCATCACCTCCCCCACTGGCGCACCATCACGTCAGACAGGTGGATTTTGCAGATAGTCTGAAGGGACTACTCCCTCCCCTTTGAGACTACCCCTCCATCCATGCCACCTCAATACCATCGCATGTCGGAGGATCATTTGGCCCTTCTCCAACAGGAATTTATGGCTCTCTTGGCCAAGAGGGCTATCGAGCGAGTTCCTGCTCCAGAAGTAGGCTGTGGTTGCTATTCCCACTACTTTCTGGTGCCCAAGAAGGACAAAGGCCCGCGTCCTATCTTGGATCTAAGTAATGTAAACCGCTTCCTCCGGAAGGAGAAGTTAAAAATGTTGACACTAGCTCACGTCCTGTCTGCCCTCGACCCTGGAGACTGGATGGTAGCGTTGCACTTGCAGGACGCTTATTTTCACATCCCCGTCCTGCCGGCCCACCGGCGTTACCTGCAGTTCACGGTAGGCCACGAGCATTTTCAGTTTACCGTGCTCCCCTTTGTCCTTACAAGCGCCCCTCGGGTTGTTAATACTGAAAGCCCCTCCTGTCTGTATATTTTAGCAGTCGCCCATCCATCGTGTAATCCAGATGCCATTTTGTATGCTAATCGAAACTGCTGTTTTGGTTATTTTCGAGAAAGTGTTTTTTAGTAAGTTTTGTTTCCCAGGGTTGACCTTTCTTTATATAATCGCAAATGTTCTCGTTAGTGCTTGCATTTCTTGTTAGATAGAGTTCTCCGCCCACCGGTCTGGTGGGGAGGATAGGCCAGACGACCTTGGGCAGTAGATATCCTAGGCCCAGCTGCAGAATCGAAACTCATGTCTGTACCTCCATTGTATTATGACACCTCTTAGTAATTTTCTATAGTAGGCGGGTCTTTTTGGACTCCGCAACATACATAATGTAATTGTATGCTTACGGGTTCCAGTCCCTCGACAGCCATCCCAGGAGGCTGGTCAGACTGGGCTCCGCTGTAGTATAATATCCATAAATAATCTGGTTTGTATTCTCTACTGTCTGACCCACTCTTTATTTGTAGGAAGGCAGAGAAGGTGGTCATGAGTGACCCGAGTGACCCTTTCCGGGTCACTTCCTTCAGTTGGCGCCCGAACAGGGACTCCATCGGGTGATCTTATTCACGCCCGCGGACGGGTGAGGAGGATAGGGCCGCGATGGGTTAGATAGGCGGATCGGGGGACCCCTGCACTATAGAGTTTTGTACTGGCAGCTGCCCCGACTGTCTAATCAGGCAGTGCCCTGCCCAGTGGTCATCCCGACTGGGGTCCTGAATGGTGAAATCCCTGGATCTGACTGTTTGGTCCGAAGATTCGGCAGTGGAGAATAAACTTGTTTGACCTGTGTGCACCAGGTGAGCTTGTTTGGTTCTTTGTCGTCATGACGTTTGTTTGGCGGGTACTTTGGTTGGTTTAGGAATAAGTTTTAGACAAGCGCTTGCATTTGATTTTGAATATCTTTTAATATGGTACCATTTTGTTAATTTGTGATTGATGCAATCCGCGGAAGTGACCTTAGGTAAAAGCACGAGTGCATTCTATTGTAATAGTGTGGTGAATGTGTTTCTTTGTGTGAACAGAATGCCTTGTTGGAGTAAGTTGTGTTTTGTGAGGTGTTGTTGTTCTGCTGATGCTCGATTGGAGGTAAGGCAGCCCGCACCTAAGGAGGGCACTCCGAATTGTGATATGTATGTCAAATTCGGCCGTGGCCCTATTATATTTAGTATATTGTGGCACAAATATACAACGGACAATGCTGAATTGCAGTGGCCGTCAACAGGCACCTTTGATGAGCACAAATTGAATTATTTGGAGGAAAATCTTTTGCTAAACATAGCAGACAGTCAATGTTTGACTATCTTCAGGTATGGCGAAAGGAAGCTAAAAAGAGACGGCTGAGGGGGGAAAGGAGGCACGGAGGGAGAGAACGCAGACACTGACTCAAAAAGCAGTGGCGCCTGATAAAGAGAGAGTGGAGAAGGGTATAGAATGTGCCGATAGGAGGTTTCGATTGCAATGTAATAAGTCCTATGTTGCTAGGGAGGAGACAGACATTTTTGTGGAAGAATTATCGGAAGACAGACTGCCTCCCCCTTATTCCCTACATGGAATATATCCTGTCGTCCCACAGCCCTTGCCATCTGCCTCTGCCCCCCGTTCCTGCTGTTTCTGGTATTGGTCATAGTGCTTCGGTCCCGGCATCACCAGCTTTTTCATTGGCTCCGTCCCCCACAGTCGCAGTGACTGCTAGTCTTCCTGCCACTCCTGTTGTTACGGCGTCACTTTCTCCTTCACAGACATTTACTACTCGGCCGATGTTGACCTTGATGCCTCCCTCTTCGATTACTGTTTTGTCCCCACTTCTCTCTTCTGCCCCCTTGCTAGGCGCCGAGACACCGGTGCGTGGCCAGGATGACAGGTCTGGGGCAGTTGCAAGGGAGCGATTGGGACGGGTATTGGTTCGATCTGATGTGGGAGATATGGAGAAAAAGATGGTGGCCAATCAGGCGGCCCATTGGGCCCGTAGTCCTATTTATGGTCTTGAAGATGTATGGAGCGTGTTAAAGGATTAGGAGCCGTTTGTCCAGCAGCATACCCTCAAGCACATGTCGGCTACTTTGATTGGACTATGGGAACAGTGTTTTAAAGGTTTTGCACCTCAGGCTGTTTATGATACTAGAGACCAAGGGTATGTCATGGGCATGGCTCCCAATGAGGTTTTTGCTAGTGTTGCCACATTGATTGAATATTGAGGTTGATTGCATCAGAAGTGTCCAACGACGATATCTCAGTTCCCGATGAGGGAAGTTCACCCCATTTACCACCCAGAGATACCGGATCAACGTGATCAGCACAATCAGGTAACTAGGCAACGAGTAGAGGCCCGTTTTCAAGAACAATGGGTTTATACTCCATGGAAGAGGAGTGAAGTCCTCGCAATTAAGGCTCAGTTACCTGGCCCCAGAAAAACATCCTACTGCATACTATAAAGAATTGACAGAGGCTGCTGCATCGACGGTAATGACGTTGGCAAATAGTGAAATGTTTTTTGGCTTATTGCTGCCAGTGGATATCTGGCGACAGGTGCATACTCAAGACCATGCCCTAGAACTGGGTGGTACTTGGGACGAGATTAGGACGTGGGATGAGGAGAGGAAGCCTGGGGGAAAGCCCTGCTATGAGCAGGACTCAAAAAAGGCCCTGGAATACTTTGGCTGTAAATTACAGATATTGTACAATACCACAGTAGCAGCATTACGTGACATCACCATTCAATTGGAGAGAATAAGGATCTATTCTGAACAAACCAGATATGCAGTTGATTTTATTTTAGCAAACAAATGGTGGTGCATGCACAGTTATTGGCAATCAGTGCATAGTGGAAATAACCAATATGGAAAAGAATATTACTAAACATATTTTGGACATTATTGAGAATGTCAAAGGCATGGAACCAGGTAATTGTAGTTGGTCCCTTGTTGGAACATGGGGTTGGCTAATAGAAAAAGCTATTTATTTCATTGCTATATTGATACTTTGCTGTGCCCTTATTCAATGTCTTCCAATGTGCTGCACATATTGTATGTCAGTATTGACTCAAAAGAGGAAGACATCTATTCATGATACCAACGCTGCATTAATGCTACAGAAAGAAATAGATGAACGGATGGTCATAGACAAGGGTATCTTCGAAACATCTTCCCTTCTTATAGAGCACATTCCTACTGTTGACGATATGACATATGTATAAGATAGCCATGTGCTTTTATTATTCATTTATATCTGAAAGAAACATGTTAGTTATAGATTCCTTACCTTAGAATTACCCCAGGCATCAAACTGTATCTGGAAAGTTTTTTCGTCAGCAGTACCTCTGCACGTCGAAAGGTGGCATCAGTCGGCTCCGCATCCTTCGTTGGCATCGTGGTCGCCGGGATGCCATCGCGGCAGCTACTTAGACACCCCCTTGCGGGCTGCAGTCAGATCTGTACACGACTTTCCGTGCCAGAAACGCAGGGCCATGCAAGACACTGACCACTGATGAACAAAACTATGGCCCTGAAAGGAGGACCTCAACCCTAGAAATCAGTTCACAGAACGGGGATGATGGGTGGGGCGGTAAGGAATCTATAACTAACCTATGATTCTTACAGATATATCGTTACCGAAGGTAAGTAACTTGTTCACCTGAAAGAAACATGTTAGTTATAGATTCCTTACCTTAGAATAGATACCCCAGCAATACCAACCCCGGAGATGGGTCTGCGATCCAAGATCACACCAGAAAGTCCTGGAGAACAGAACGGCCAAAGAAGCCATCTCTCCGGACTTGACTGTCGAGGCAGTAGTGTTTCGTAGATGTGTGCACGAAGCCTACGTAGCTGCCTTACAGATGTCATTTAGAGGAACTCTTCGTCCCAAAGCAGTAGTTGCTGCCGTCATCCTGGTGGAATGGGTGCGCAGCGCCACTGGAGGCTCCTTCTTTGCCAGAGAATAGAAGGCTTGATACACAAAATGACCCATCGGGAGATTTTCGACTTGTGTATGGCCCAGCCTTTTTTGGTGCCCATGTAGCCATAAAGAGCTGGTCATCCACCCGGAACTATTTGGTGCGATCCAGTTAAAAGGAAAGCGCACGTTTTGGGTCCAGACGGTGGAGCCTCTCTTCCTCTTTCAAAGGATGCAGAGGCGGAAAGAAGATGGGCAAAGTGATGGTCTGCCCAATTTGAAAGACAGTGACAACCTTAAGAAGGAAGGATGGATGGATGGGTGCTGAGAACCACCTTATCCGGATGTACAGACAGGAAAGAAGGCTTGGATGAAAGATCCTGGAGCTCACACACTCTTCTGGCAGATCTGATGGCTACCAGGAATGCAGTCTTAAGAGTCAAAAGCCTCAAAGGACAGTTGTGAAGCTGCTCAAAGGGAGCACACACTAAATAGGATAAGACTAGATTCAAGTCCCACTGAGGCATAACAAAGGGAATAGGAGGAAACAGATGAGTTATGCCTTTCAAGAAGCGATTTACCACCGGGGACTTGAAAAGAGAAGGCTGATTTGGAAGCCGAAGGAAGGCAGAGATGGCCGAGAGATAGCCCTTGATAGCGCCCAGAACAGAGCCCTGCTGGGCCAAAGAGAGGAGAAACAAGAGAACCTCAGAAAGAGGGGCAGAAAGGGGATCCACAGACATTGCTGTGCACCATGCCACAAATTTGTTCCACTCGCAAGCGTATACCGTCTTAGTGGAGGGACACCTGGCTGCCAAGATTACATCACAAACTTCGGGAGGCAAGTCAAAAGACGTCAACTGCTGCCGCTCAATCTCCATGCAAGGAGGTGGAGGCTGGACAGGTTCGGATGGAGGACCATTCCCTGCTGCTGCGACAGAAGATCCTTCCGAAGAGGCAGTCGAATCTTAGGATCGATGGCCATGTTGAGTAGCTCGGGATACCAGACTCTTCGTGCCCAATCCGGAGCCACCAGAATGACTTGGGCCCGGTCGCGCCTGATCTTCTTCAGCACTCTGGGCAGAAGTGGAATAGGCGGAAAGTGGGCAGCAGGATCTGCCATCACCTCCCCCACTGGCGCACCATCTCATTGGACAGGTGGGTTTTGCATATAGTCTGAAGGGGCTACTCCCTCCCGTTCGAGGCTAGACATGCCACCCCAATACCACCATATGTCGGAGGATCACCTGGGCTTTCTCCAACAGGAAGTTAACGGCTCTCTTGGCCAAGGGAGCCATCGAGCTCCTTCCTGTCCCAGAAGTAGGTCGTGGTTGTTACTCCCACTACTTTCAGGTGCCCAAGATAGACAAGGGCCTGCGTCCTATCTTGGATCTCAGGAACGTCAACCACTTCTTACGGAAGGAGAAGTTCAAGATGTTGACGCTCGCTCAGGTCTTGTCTGCCCTCGACCCTACAGACTGGATGGTAGCGTTGGACTTGTAGGATGCTTATTTCAACATCCCCGTCCTGCCGGCCCACCAGCGTTACTTGTGGTCCACGGTAGGCCACGAGCATTTTCAGTTTACTGTGCTCCCCTTTGACCTTATAAGCGCCCCTCGTGGGTTCACCAAAGTGATGGCGGTGGTTGCAGCTCATCTGCGCAGATCAGGGGTTCCAGTCTTCCCCTATCTCGATGACTGGCTGTTGAAGGAGCGCTCGCCCCAGACGGTTGTCTTCCACCTCCAGGCTACGGCCGACCTCCTGCATTCGCTGGGGTTCACCATCAATGTGCCAAAGTCACACCTGATTCCCCCTCACAAGCTTCTCTTCATCGGAGCGGTTCTGGACACAACGCAGTTTCTGGTCTATCCTCCCGAGCAGCGAGTCCGGGATATTCGGGCTATGATTCCGATCTTTCAGCCCTTATCCCGGGTTTCGGTCAGGATGAACCTAAGGCTGCTGGGCCTCATGGCCGCATGCTTCCTGCTGATCGATCATGCCAGGTGGCATATGCGGGTTCTGCAGTGGGACCTGAAGTTCCAGTGGGGGCAGCATCAGGGGAGTCTGTCTGATTGCGTCCAGATCTCAGAGGGCACTGCACGTCAACTGCAGTGGTGGCTAAAGAACCAGAATTGGGTCAACAGCAGATCCCTCTCCATTCTCCAGCCGGACTTCACAGTGGTGACTGATGCATCACTTCTGGGGTGGGGTGGGGCAGCCACATGGGAGAGGCGGAGATCAGAGGCCTCTGGTGTCCGTTGGAGTCCGGGCTCCACATCAACCTTCTGGAGCTCAGGGCGATCTGTCTTGTGCTAAAAAGCATTCCTTCCCTAAGTCCGGGGAAGAGTAGTGCAAGTGTTCACGAACAACACCACCACCATGTGGTACTACAACAAACAGGGCAGGTGGGGTCATGGACCCTATGTCAAGAGGCTCTCCGTCTCTGGACATGCCTGGAACATCAGGGCATATCCCTAGTGGTTCAACACCTGGCAAGTTCACTGAATGCCAGGGTGGACGAACTCAGCCGCAGGTGCATGATGGATGACGAATGGCGTCTTCACTCGGAAGTGGTGCAAGGTCTCTTTCTGCAGTAGGGAGAGGCTTGGTTCGATCTTTTCGCCCCCGAAGAGAACACGCAATGTCATCAATTCTGCTCGTTGAAATTTCCAAGGCGGCACTCGCTAGGCGACGCTTTTCGTCGCGAGTGGCGTTGCGGTCTTCTATACGCCTTTCCGCCTATACCACTTCTGCCCAGAGTGCTGAAGAAGATCATGCACGACCGGGCCCAAGTCATTCTTATGGCTCCGGATTGGGCACGAAGAGTCTGGTATCCCGAGCTGTTACACATAGCCGTCGATCCTCCGATTAGACTGCCTCTTCGGGAGGATCTTCTGTCGTAGCAGCGGGAGACAGTCCTCCACCCGAACCTGTCCAGCCACCACCTCCTTGCGTAGAGATTGAGCGGCGACAGTTGACAGCCTTCGACCTTCCTCCCGAAGTCTGTGATGTTATCTTGGCAGTCAGGGGTACCTCCGCTAAGATGGTATATACCTGCAGATAGAACAATTTGTGGCATGGTGCACAGCAAAGTCTGTGGATCCCCTTTCTGCTCCTCTCTCTGAGGTTCTCTTGTTCCTCCTTTCTTTGGCCGAGTAGGGCTCAGCTCTGAGCACTCTTAAGGGCTATCTCTCAGCCATTTCAGCCTTCCTTAGGCTTCCTGATCAGCCTTCTCTTTTCAAGTCCCCTGTTGTAAATCGTTTTCTTAAGGGCATTACTCATCTTTTTCCTCCTGTTCCCTTCGTAATGCCTCAGTGGGACTTGGACTTGGTTCTTACTTATCTTATGTGCGCTCCCTTTGAGCCACTACATAACTGTCCTCTCAGACTTCACACTTTAAAGACTGCCTTCTGGTTGCCATCACTTCTGCTCACAGTGTGAGTGAACTCCAAGCTCTTTCTTCAAAGCCTCCTTTTCTGGCAGTTCAAACGGACAAGGTTGTCCTTCGAACTCGACCCTCTTTTCTTCCCAAAGGGCTTACTTCTTTCCACATTGGTCAATCCATCACTTTGCCCACCTTCTTTCCGCCACCGCATCCTTCTAAAGAGATAGAGAGGCTTCACCGTCTGGATCCAAAACGTGCGTTTTCATTTTATTTGGATTGTACCAAGCAATTCTGGGTGGATGACCAGCTCTTTGTTGACTACGTGGGCGCAAAAAAAGGTTGGGCCGTGCACAAACAGACCATCTCTAGCTGAATGAATGAATATAAGATTTATAGAGCGCTAACTTAGCCCAAGGGCATCAAGGCGCTAACAGCAGAACCATATGCAGGCAGAGAGGGCACACTCGGACATACATCTAAGGGAACAGCCAGGTCTTTAAAACCTTTCGAAAAAGAGTGTGTGATTATTGTCCCGAAATTTCCTCGGGGAGGGAGTTCCACAATGTGGCTGCAGCAATTGAAAAGGATCTCCCACCCCATCTCATCCTTTTAAACCTGGGCACAGTAAGGAGATGTTTGCTTGCTGACCTGAGATTCCTAGTGGGAGCATAATGATGAAATAAGGCTTTAATGCCATCAGGACCCAGTCCATAGTAAGCATTATGAGTAAGGCAAAGGGTTTTGAACATAATCCTGCGGTCCACCGGGAGCCAGTGCAGAGAAAGAAGAGAAGCTGAGACTGAATGATGTTTAGGCAAGTGTCACTAGCCTTGCAGCAGCATTCTGCACCAGCTGCAGGCGCCGCACCTGTCCCTTATTGATGCCCAAATAAAGGGCATTGCAGTAATCCAGTCTGGACAATATTAATGCAATGTCAACTTGTTTGCATGACGCAGGTGAAAGAAACTGCGAGATCTTCCTTATAAGCCTTATTAGCCCGAAACAGGTAGCCACCGTCCTGTTAATCTGCAAGGACAGGGAGTTGTCCACCAACACTCCCAAATTTTTTTCATGGGAGACGGGGCTAGGGCAAGTACCCAGAGAGTCAGGCCACCACTCCCCGGACCAGATGTCAACCTTGTCCTCAAAAATAAGAACCTCCGTCTTCTCTCCATTCAATTTCAGATAGTTTTGCACCATCCAAGACGAGACTGCTTGCATGTAATTTTTAAAATTGCCGGCGGTGTCGCTGATGTTATGAGTGATGGATACCATGATCTGCGTGTCGTCCGCATATGACAACACCTCTAGACCAAAAGATTTTACCACTTTTGCCAGCGAGGCAACATAGATATTAAACAGCGTAGGGCTCAGGGAAGAGCCCTGAGGCACACCGCATAGAAGGGGCGTTGGATCCGAATAGAAATTGCCCAATTTCACTCTTTGGGTCCGCTCACTAAGGAAAGAATCGAGTAGCCCTAAAGCTGAGCCCCCAACACCTATCTCCCTGAGACGTTCCACAAGTCTCAGTGGAGATAGGGTATCGAAAGCTGCGGTGAGATCAAGTAGAATTAATGAGGTGGTGTGACCTGCATCCACCTGAGTACGGATGTTATCAAACACCGCAGTGAGCGCAGTTTCAGTGCTGTGACAGCTTCTGAATCCATTTTGAGAGTCATCAAGGATTTGATGATCCCTCAAGTAAGCGCTCAGGTGGAAATTCAAATAAGATTCTAGAATCTTTGCTGGGACCGGCAAAAGGGAAATGGGACGACAATTCTTCAGTTCCATCGGGTCCAAAGAGAGCTTTTTTAAAAGTGGCCTAACCTCTGCCGCCTTCCAGGCCAGGGGGTATTGCCCCTCTGAAATAGCTAAATTTAAAACCGTGGTAGGATGAGGTAAAATAGCTCCTTTGGCACTTTTTAGGACCTTCAGGGGACAGGAATCCATAGAAGATCCAGACTTAATTCCTTCTAGTAAGTGGTCTGTAATCTCTAGAGACAAACTCTGAAAGGAAAGTAGACTAGGAGTCGCGTTATTGCTTGAGCATTCTATTGGGTGAATTACAGGCTGTGCATCTAAGTCCTTATTTAAGTTTAAGGCTTTCAGCTGAGCATATATATCTGAAATCATAGTGCAAAAGAAAGCTGAAAGACTATCGCAGAGCTCTTGTGAAGGCTCCACCGGATCAATAATCGAGGGAGAGATAAGAAAATTAACAATGTTAAAGAGCTCTTTGGAGGATTTAAGCGACTTCTAAATTTTAACATAGAAACTTCCCTTTTCCCCCAAAATAGCTGCTTTGTATACTTTCAAGCATTGTTTTGGCGATTCCCTGCCTGAAGGTGTTAAGTCAATACGCCATCATCTTTCCTGCCTCCTACACTCCTGTCTCAACGTATGCAGTCTGTCAGAAAACCAAGGTGCAGAGGGCCTTTTCCTTGCTGAGTAATGACATTTTATGGGAGCTAAGGTGTCCATAACTGCCAACAGCTTTTTAGATAGCTCGTCTGCCGCTAACTTAGCGCTTAAGTGACCTGGAAGCTGAAAATTTGTTAGAGCCTTAGCGACAGCCTCATTACTAATCAGATTGAGATTCCGTTTGTCAGCCATTTTCCTATGTTCAGGTCGCATGTATCCGGATGCCAAGACCCTTAAACTAAAGGGAATGGCAAAGTGGTCTGACCAAACTAACGGAAGGGGCTCTCCCACCCTAATACGATGATCGTTAGAAAAAATCCCATCTAGGGTGTGGCCCGCCGCATGAGAGGAGGATGTGACCAGCTGTGAGAAGCCACAACAATTCATACTTTACAAAAGAGTTTGTGTGTCGTGACTAGCGCTGTTCTCTAATTGAAAATTAAAGTCACCAAGAAGTGTAAAGTTTGTTCTTTAGGGCTCCAAAAGATTACAAAAATCCTGACTAAAGGATGCCCTAGGTGGATCGTTTTATGCATTACAGCTTCCTACTCTTTGGCAAAGAAGGAGCCTCCAATGGGATTGCTCGCCCATTCCACCAGGGCGACGGCAGCTACCACGTCTTTGGGACGGCGAGGCCCACTCAATGATATTTGTCAGGCAGCTACGTGGGCATCTCTGCACACGTTCAAAAACACACTACTGGAAAGCCAAGTCCGGAGAGATGGCTTCTTTGGCCGTTCTGTTCTCCAGGAATTTCTGGTGTGAACTTGGTTTGCAGACTCTCCTCTAGGGTTGGTATTGCTGGGGTATCTATTTTACAGGTAAGGAGTCTATAACTAATTGTCTCTTTCAGATGAACAAGTTGCTTACCTTCGGTAACGATATATCTGTAAGAGACATAGATTAGTTATAGATTCCTTACTGCCCCAACCATCCTCCTCGTTCTGCAAACTGACTTCTAGGGTCAGGGGATCCCTTTCAGGGCCCTAGTTTTGTGCACCAGTGGTCATTGTCTTGCATGACTCTGCGCTTCTGGGGTGGAATGTCCTGTAAAAGAACTGACGTCAGCGCGCGAGTTCGGCGTCTAAGTAGCTACCGCGATCTCATCCTGTCGACCACGATGGCAACGCTAAACGCGGAGCTGACCGACACCACCTTTCAACGCGCAGGGGTACTGCTGACGAAAAAATTCTCCGGATCTAGTCTGACGCCTGGGGGCAATTCTACAGGTAAGGAATCTATAACTAATGTATGTCTCGTACAGATTTATCGTTACCGAAGGTAAGTAACTTGTTCTTCATGTGTTTAGTTATTATTTAATATTTATCTGTAAAAATAAAGTCATTAAAATATGGCTGTTATAGTTATTTATTTTTATAAAATAAAACGGTGGTGACTCTCACAAGACGCTTGCAAAACTCGAGCAGACAATTCCCTGCCTGGACACCGTGGGGAATGTACTTCCTAGTCGGCTCTTGCAACCCTCTTGCGGGATCATACATTTGGAATTCAGTTAAGAACAGTGTTTTTCTATAATTCTGAACAAAGTAACTGATTGCAAAAGTTGAATATGTTAGTAAAATTGATTATGATTTGTTCTATTGAATATATAAAGCAATAATATTTTTATGAACTTGCAAGACGCTCGCGGGAGTCAAACATACAATCCCTTGTGTGGACTTCAAGTTGGTTGAACTTCCTGTTCCGCTCGCCTGATCTACCCGCTTGACCATGCATTTGGAATTAAGTTAATATCAGTGATTTCTTGTAATTCTGAACAAATTAAATCTTTAGAGATGTTGTTTAGCTGGGAAAAATTGATTATGAAGTGTTTCATGAAATATATGAAGCAATAATATTTTTACGATCCCCCGAGACCCTCACAGGTATTTCGTGAGAGGTCTGGGAGAAAAACAACACCCTGAGGAAGGATTGTGATTGCTGCATATGGTTGTCTTTATTTGTGCACCAGCTCAGGCATCTCAACCACCCAAGGAACCCTTGGTGTAGCAATTCTTTAAAAATTAGGCCAGTTGCAAGAAAGTTTCTGCGAAATACTTCACCTGTAAACTTTGCAGGATAGAGATCAGCCCAGGGAGCAGAAATGAACAATATAGCATGAGTACCACAGGGATGTAGAGACACCGGAAGTGAATACATCTTCAAAGTCTTGCACAGGCAGGGTTTTGTTGAAGTTTTATATAGTACAAACTCAACCCGAAGGTATTAGAGTGCTTTACATGAGCACCAGTTACATTACACAGGAACACATTGGCTTGTGCTGCAGAACTAGGCAACTGTACAGGGGTTTCAACATCATTTGTCTCCTCTGACGGCATAGATATCTTCACCAGTTAGGTGAAGATCTCTAACTATGGTGCACGTGGTCCACCAGGACTGGCAGGGTTATTTTTCTCAGCCTCCCTCGTGGACAATGGGCCAGCCGCCAAACTCAAAATGGGGGCCAGAGTGTCTCTTCCAAAAGATAGTTATGTGACTTTGTGCTTTCAGAACATCTCACAATAGTACCAGTACTGTAGCAAAATAGGAAGACCAGACTCAGGAGCTCTCCCCAGGATAAACATTGAGCTTTTAGTACAGCAAACTGGATATGATCTGAGACCATTGCCGCCGAATGTGTAGAGAAGTTGAAGTAAGGGGCAATATGCTGAGGTGTAGGAGAAGACATTTCCAAATTGCAGGATAGGAGAGCTAAGGTATGAATTCTGCAGCTCTGCAAGTGTCTGTTCTGGATTCTTTCTGAAGAGAAATTATATATGGGATAGCCATTTCAGTTGTGCTATACTTACTGCTCGAAGATTTGTCCTTAGAGCACTATATCCTGCAATAATTTGCCAGGAAGAGTTTTTATCTCTGACAGCAGCAGACTAATCATGCCAAAGGCGATTGAGTTGCGGTTGCTGGGTTTTAAGTCTGTGGTTCCTTTGAGATCTTCTTAGTTGTTTTATTTTAGAAACTCTCCATACTGGGGGATCCTGGGACTTGCTTTGTATCATTTGGTTTATTTCCATTGAGAGAGCTTGTATTATCTCTGCGGGGGTTTGTGGTCTTTTTTTTTACTGTAGCTCCCTGGCTACCCACAATGACTGCATTAACCTGATATGCCCTGTGGCTCACCGAATTAAATCATTATGGGTGGTTAAATATTCTTTTGCAAATTGGACATCTTTGGAGTTTCAGAACACCCGGCCATTTGTTTTTGTAATTTCCATTCATCCACCTCTTAGATTAAAAAGGGCAGATCTCCTTTAATTAAAGTGACAATTTGGAGGACATAATGGAATGAGCCCTTAGAGAGTTCCTGATTACCTTAGCTTCTGTGATCAAATTAAAGAAAGCATAATTACAGGTGATATAACCTATTAATGAAGGGTGAGCGGGACCCCATCTGGAACATGTAACTGTGATACCATTGGCCAGGTGACCATTATTAATTATATTCCTGGTTTGTGGACGTTTAGAGAGTAGAAGAATATCGTATTTTATCTGTTGTACAATAATCTGGGGTGGAGGCCTCAGGGATTGACCAAGCTTCTTCCAGGGATTTGTCAGATTACATATCCAGATACAAATTCGAGATTTTTGTGGTGAAGTCCCCAATATTTATGACCCAAGCCGAAGGTTCTGAAAGAAGAAGTGTAGTTATAAACTCAAAGAAAATTAAAGAGAGATCCGATGTTCCTATTACCTGAAGGAAAATAAACATTGAAAAATAACCTTTAGATTTCTAGGTGAATAGTGGAGAGTTGAGAATACGCTTTGAACCCCATATATTGCTATCCATTAGTGGGACCAGTTTGTAGTTCCAGATCCAAAGATCCAAATGACTGAAGGGTAGAAGAGATAACCCCCAGCTTGCACGTCCTTTAAAATGAGATGTAGCTAAATTCCTCAGAACCTAGTAATTATCCAGTGTGAAATCTGAAACTGACCAAGTTTCTTGCAATCAAATAATGTCTTTGAAATAATTAAGTAATAGCTGGATTAAAATGAAGGCTGGCCAGATTCCAAGACCAAATGAATAAATCAGAGCTAAACACGAGGACATTTAAGAGCAGTTGGTTTCTTTAAATTAATCACTAGCATGAGCCACCACCAATCTTCTGGGTTTTTAGGTTCACCTTGTTTTCGTGAATTTAAACCGGAGAGGGTTATCGAACATCCAGATGGGCCACAAGCTACGGTAAGAGATTAATTAAACTGACGAGTCATGAATGCCATTTAGCAAAGCTCATGATTACTAGTTACTTTATCTTTGTTGATAGAATGAGAGTAGTTATACAGTGAGCTTTTTGTAGAGCACACAGTGAACTGAGGGGTCATGGACAGCATTGAGAGAAGCTCATGACTGATAATAGAAGACATGCTTTTGATTGAGTACTGTTTACTTGGCCTTTATTGATAGAATGGGAGTCATTATATAGTGAGTATTTTGTACAGCAGACATGTATTCCTCTACTACTAGAGTCCAGAATAATAGAGAGAATTAGAGAAAAGTTTATTTAGACCCAAGAGGAGAGGTGAAGGGAATCATTCGTGTTCTTAACCCATTGATGTCTGGAGATTCAACCTTGTGTAACAATGGGAGCTATCATACAACATCTCTTTGGGGTCCATCCTTAGATCCGAAAATGTCAATACATTCAATTGTGATTGACACATTGTTCCTGGTAGGGGAGAATATTGGAACTTGCAGAGCCAAATTTCTTTGTAAAATTTGAATAGAGGACTTATCGGTTGGACAAGAGATACTTATCCCTTGACATTCTATGGCTAAGGGATTATGGTTGAAGCATGCAGGCGATAATACTGAAGGCCCGGCAGGAGTGGGCTTCTGAGGGCAATTTTTCTTGTTAATGTCCCCAGGTTCGAATAAATTCAGGAAATGCAGGCGTTTCTGTTTTCTTTTGTGTCTACTTTTTATTTTCATGTTTTCACTCTTTTCTCATCATGAGATTTAATACTTGATTCATTTTGTGTATTTGGGTGGCAAACTTTTATTCCAAAAAAAGTGCAACATGAGTACTTAAACTCTTTCTCTAATTTATTTTTATTAAGTTCTAACACTTTGTCAGGGGTGTTTGTAGCCAAGGGGCCATTAAAACCAGATGAAACTACCTTTGTCTTAGAGTTTTGTGTCAATTATTCTGTTTACAAATCTTCATGATACATTTTTTTTAGATAGTTTACAGTATCAATAAATGTGGAATTCTTTAATGAGCCTGGTGTTTTCCCTTTGGGTAATGATGGACTTTTTTTTAACTTCTTGGTCATGGATTTACTACGAACTGACGTACAGACATTTGAAAGGTGATCGACTTCTGGATTTGTGACTCTATTATCGATATTTAACCCATATGTTTGCCACCAGCAAGTGATAATAAAGTTTGAGACAGCATTTCTAACAGATGATTAGACTTAAATGAAAGTTTTTCTAACAGAGAGTGGTCAGACCCCAATACTCTATTTAAAGCCAAAATCTCTTTGTATAATGGTACATAATAACAAGATAGCTAGTTAGAACAATCTAAAAAGAGTTTGGGGGTAACATATACATTTGGCTTATGGGTGGTACTCAGGGGCAGATTTAAAATTCCTGGCGTATCCCTGCAAATCAGCAGGGATGCGCCAGGAAACTTGCGACACACATCACAATCCTTGCGCCACCACGGATGCGCTGCATTTACAATGCGGCGCATCATGGCGCAAGGAAATGCAGATGCGTGTCGCATCTGCCGTCGTAATGTTGGCGCAGTGCTGGAGTTGTGTCGCGGGCGCGACGCAGCTCCAGCACTGTGCCAACTCGGCCTATCTTGCACATGGTGCGTCACACATTATGCCTGCTTCAAGCAGGCGCAAGGATTTGACGCAGCGGGGTCGGGAAAGTGACTGAGTGAAATCTTGTAGATTTCACTCAGGCATTTTTTCGAGGCGTTCCTTCACCGGAACGCCCTACAGGTTTCATGTGGCACAGGGCTTTACAACGTGACGCATCTCCCTAGATGCGTCACGTTGTAAATCCCCCGCTGCATGGTGCAAGTTTACGCCGCCGCTGCGTCACAGAAGTGACTCAACAGCGGCGCAAAAGTGGCACACGGGGCTTGTAAATCTGCCCCTCAGTGTCTCTTTTGGTGCGTTGCGTTTTGGTGTTGGAATTTCATGAATACTTTCAACATCAGGGCGTGTTAAATCCATTGGTACCCAGTTAGGTACGACAATAGAGTATTTAATTAAAGCTGTATCTCATCGGGTAAGAGCTTCTGTTTTTCTCTAGGTAGGTACCAAGCTTTGGGGCATATTATCAAGACAGGCGATAAAATTATCGCCGCTTTAGCGGCAGAAAACTGCCGCTAAAACGGCGATAATGGGCTTGATAATATGCTCTATGGAATTCCAATTGAAGCCCATGTTAAATGTGAAGGACATCTAACATGGGCTTCAATTGGAATTCCATAGAGCATATTATCAAGCCCATTATCGCCGTTTTAGCAGCAGTTTTCTGCCGCTAAAGCAGCAATAATTTTATCGCCTGTCTTGATAAATTGCCCCCATGTGAGTTATTTAAAATTCTTTCATGGGATGCTTGAAGTTCATGTGTATTTCTTATGTCTGCTGAAGTCTGAAAATTCTGCTAAATTTTGTGTATTCTTGAAATGAAAGAAAGTCAGAATGGCGTGTAAAGAAAATGTTGACGTAAATCCCACATATACGGGCTTGTGCCTAGAAGCCTTTGAAAGATGTGAAGTAACATAGGGGCATATTAGCAAGACCGGCGATAAAATTATCGCCGTTCTAGCAGCAGGAAACTGCCGCTAAAACGGCGATAATGGGCTTGCTAATATGCGTTATAGAATTCCAATAGAAGCCCAGGTTAGATTTCCTGCACATCTAACCTGGGATTCTATTGGAATTCTATAACGCATATTATCAAGCCCATTATCGCCGTTTTAGCGGCAGTTTCCTGCCGCTAAAACTGCGATAATTTTATCGCCGGTCTTGCTAATATGCCCCTTAACTCCCCTTCTCTGGAGCAGCAAGCTGCACTACTGCTGCTTTCTCCTGCCTTCACATACCTTATAGCAGAGATCTGAATCCACTGTAGTTTAGCGAGACGAGAAGAACAAAGAAGAGAAGTTTCTCGTGCCAGGGAGCAAACAATGAAGGAATCCACACTGTAGTTCAGATCTGTCACACAGTTGTTGTTAGATGCTGTCTGTGAAGGAAAGCCAACACCCTTGAGTGCTCCTATGTGCCACTTGAATGGCTGTTGCCTGAAGTAGCCACAAAACCCTACTGGCTAAATAAGCAGTACAGCGCCCCTTCCCTGGTTCCCTGGGTGAAGTGCCAGAAAGGGAAGCGGCGAGAGACAACAGCTTGAGGAGAGTGGGACTCCGCATCATGGGCTGCAATGGTGGAAGGGGAAGTTCACTAATTTTCCTCAAGGCCAGTTTTCTTTTTCGATATCGCATATTGCAGGAAATTGAACTACAGAACCAATACAATGGCCAAACCAAAAGCAATAGCGGGGAGCAGGGAGCTGATGAAGATTGAAAACAGCACAATCGAGCAGCTAATACAAACGTCGTAGGTTTAGGGTGAGCAACTTGCATGGGTGCATATTCAGGACGGTGAGTGTAAAAATTCAGGACAAAGGGTCAAAATTCAGGACATAAATTCTGGACAGGAGGTCATAATTCAGGGACAAAACTTTGGGACAAAAGGTAAGTTTTACAGACCCATCAGAGGAGGTTGCACAATAGTATATAAGTAAATAGACAACCAACATAAGTACAAGTCAAAATAAGTTTATATTAGGTGGAGACAATTGTGCACTTCACAGTTATTCGCGCAGCTTTGAGCAACTGTGCAGGTCTTTTTGTGGTATTTCATATAATTGTGATCTATTTATATGGTCACTGCACTGGGTGGTCCAGTCTGATATTTTGTTTATAGTTCATGGACCTGAGAAGGCATGTTTGGTGAGAGAAGTGGTCAGGATGATCTGCTCGGATAGACTTTGTTAATAGCATCTCATATCTGAGTGCCATTGTGAGATGTAAAGCAGCACGCATAGAATGTAGCTAACTGGGACCTGCAGTGCTGGACTAGAATGCTCCTTTCACACTCACTTCTCATAACTTACATGATTCACTTTTGTTGACTTTTAGCAGTGCATGCTGATCCCTGTACTCTCTTCCCGGGCCTTGTAGTCATGTCCTCAACTTTTCAGGCATGACTCATTGTCTCTGTATAATGTGTGTGAAATGTAAAGTGATCGGACTTCCAAAATTGGTTGGAATGCCGCTGTAAAAGAAATTAAACACGTGAGAGGGGCTATGGAAAGATAAAGGGCACCCTTGGAGGGTGGCAGTGAGGGAATCCGTGGAGAAGGAGGTCATTGCAAGGGACCAACAAAGACTGTCACACTGGGCACCACAAGCGCTAAAGCTAGCCCTGGCTGGGAGTTATCGTAAAGATTTTTTAGGGCCCTTGGCAAGACCTATTTCGGGACCACCTGTTTGGAACAACATTACGTTTATTACTCATTTTCAGATAAGTCAAGCTGCCGTGAGTGGTGGGTTTGAGAAAGCGGAGGTCTAGAGAGGGGAAGAGAGGCAGAGAGAATAATCAGTATTTACTGGTTTGAGAAGCTGGGAGAGATGCAGCAGAGGAAGCAGAGGTAGAACAAGAAGGGAGAGGCAGAGAGGAACAGAAGACAGCATAAGATAAGTTACAGGGAGGTAGAGAGTGCAGACAGAGAAGTGAAGAGAGGTAAAGATGGTGAGTAATGTAGGACGAGAGAGATGATAGAACAAGAAATAACTGAGGTACAGAAGGAGAGGTAGTAGAAAGCAGAGAGTGATGAGTTAGGATATGTAGAGAGGCAAAGACATGCAGTAGAGGAGAGGAAGGAAGAGCGTGGGGTGAGACTACCCCATTCGCATTACCATTAGCACTCCTGGATGGTGGGTACCTTGGGCAATTGCCCACTTTACCCATGTCTTCAAATTCCTCAGGGGAAGTTGAGAGCTACGCCAGTGTATCAGACTACAGCAGCACACAATACTCCATTGTTGGAAGGCGGACCTCTGGGGGGTCGGCGGGACCACCCAGTGGGCCTCCTTACTGCAAGGAAGTAGCCGAGCACCGCTGAGAAGCCCCCTAGGGGAGCTCCTTCCCCTATAATCTTACTAGCCCAGTAACACCACCACACAGGACTCGACACTGGTATCAGTTTTCATATATTTTTATCGGTGATTATCGTAGGTTTCTTTGGCAATATGTACAGGTGGATCGAGGGATCCGAAAAGAGTCTCAACGTCTTTGTGGGGAAGGGGTAGCGGGACAGTCTCAGTATCAGCCTGGTACGGGGGTACCCTGCGCCCAGGTATTAAGCCTCAAGCTGGGAGGAACTCCGGGAGTCGGAGTGTCGGGTGCCGGACACAAGGGCGGCTCAAAGAGGTCGACCCGCGACGGAGTCAGCAGGGCTCGGAGGGTCAGTTCAGCTAGCTCGAGCCGCGACGAAGTCAGCAGGGCTCCGATGTTAGTTCCACTAGGTCGAGCCGCGACGAGGTCAGCAGGGCTCCGATGGTAGTTCAGCGAGGTTTGGCCACGACGGCGTAAGCAGGGCCCCGAGGTTTCCGTGAGGATCTTATTCTCAGCGAGGTGGATCCGCGACGCAGTCAGCAGGGCTCGAGGTACAGTTCCAGGCAAGAGTCTGTTCCGTAGGGTCAGCCGCGATCCGATCAGCAGGGCTCTCGACTCCAGGATACAACTACTGTCCTGGTGCGGGTTCGCCCCAGATATAGGTCTGGAGCCCTTTGATTTCCGGACCCTTGCGTCCGGGGGGGGCGGAGAGGCCGGGCTGGGAGAGGCCTGACGCCCAGCGGGAGAGGCGCCAGTGCCCAGGGAGGCCGGAGAGCGATCGCACCCAGGCGTTGGGGGACGGTTGGGGGTCCCATCGAAACTCCCCTCCTCCAGGATCGGGGGATTGGCCACGTGGTGCCCCCTGGCCGGATCTTGGTGCCTCGATGTCGGGGTTTCGCTGGGGCCGCGGCCGGGGGGGGCCGGGTCACGTTGGCTGGTGCGGGTAGATGTGTACAATCCAGGGGAGACCCCGAAGGGTGAAGGGGTCCCCGGTCGGCCTGAAAAGGAGGCCAGGACCACGCCACGAGGCCGGGTCCAACAGGCGTCCCCCCCAGCGGAAGGCAGGGAGAGTCACCCATCTCCTTGGGGGTTCTCCTCACCAAGGCGGAAGAAACGGGACAGGCCGTCGGCATTGGCGTGGTCGTTGCCGGGCCGGTGTTCCACTGTGAAGTCCATCCCTTGCAGAGAGATGGACCATCGCAACAACTTCGGGTTCTCTCCTCTCATTTGCATTAACCACCGCAAGGGCCGGTGGTCGGTTTGGACCCGGAAGTGGGTGCCGAAGAGGTAGGGCCGGAGCTTTTTGAGGACCCATACCACGGCGAAGGCCTCTCGCTCGATGGTGCTCCATCTCTGCTCTCGGGGCAGCAGTCGCCGGCTGATGAAGGCCACTGGTCTGTCAAGGCCTTCCGAATTTACTTGGGACAGGACCGCCCCAACCCCGTACTCCGAGGCATCGGTCTGTACTATGAATTCCTTGCTGTAGTCGGGGGCTTGCAGCACAGGAGCGGTACAAATTGCTGTCTTGAGGGTCTCGAAGGCCGCCTGGCAGCGGGGCGTCCAGTTCACCTTTCTGGGTTGCTTCTTGGACGTAAGCTCCGTGAGGGGTACCACAATGCTCCCATAGTTTTGGATGAACCGCCGGTAATAGCCCGTGAGGCCCAGGAAGGCCCGGACAGCGGTTTGGGTGGCTGGGGGCTCCCAGGCCTTGATGGCGTCAACTTTTGGCTGGAGGGGAGCCACCTGGCCGCTCCCCACTTGATGACCCAGATAGGTCACTGATCCCTGGCCTATCTGGCATTTGCTGGCCTTTATCGTGAGTCCGGCTCTCTGGAGGGCAGCCAGAACCTCCCCGAGGTGCCCCAGGTGCTCGGCCCAGTGGCTGCTGAATACCGCAATATCGTCCAGGTAGGCGGCGCTGAACGCTTCCAGCCCGGCCAGGACCTTGTTCACTAGTCTTTGGAAGGTTGCCGGGGCATTCTTCATGCCGAAGGGCATCACCCGAAAGTGGTAGTGGCCATCGGGAGTGGAGAAAGTGGATCGCTCACGGGCGCCGGGGGGTGAGCCTGATCTGCCAGTATCCGGCAGTGAGGTCGAAGGTGCTTAGGTGGCGGGCTGCTCCTAGGCGGTCGATTAGTTCGTCAGCCCGAGGAATGGGATGGGCATCGGTCTTGGTGACGGCATTCAACCCTCGGTAGTCCACGCAAAATCTGAGTTCCGGGGTGGTGCCTGGGGCGGCGGCCTCCGGCACCAGGACCACTGGGCTGGCCCAGGGACTGTCAGGAGGTTCGATGACCCCGAGGGCTAGCATCTTGGTGACCTCGGCTTGGATGCAGGCACGCACTCGGTCGGGTACCCTGTAGGCTCGGTGCCGCATGGGGGGGCTGTCCCCGGTGTCGACGTCGTGGACGCACCAGGGAGTGACCCCGGGAGTGAGGGAGAAGAGGGCAGCGAAGGGTTGCAGCAGCTGTTGACAGTCGTGGCGCTGTTCCGAGGTCAGGGTGGTGGAGAGTTTGATGCCCTCTATGGAGCCGTCTTGGTCGGAGGTCCTCAGGAGGTCGGGTAGGGGCTTGGAGTCGCCTTCGCCCCCATCGTCGGTAGCTAGCAGCAGGCTTAGTTCCGTTCGGGCAAAGTGGGGTTTGAGCCGGTTTGCGTGTAGAACCCGGAGGGAGTTCCTGGGGGACTCCAGGTCGACTAGGTAGGTGACGGGGCTCTTCTTCTCCACCACCTTGAAGGGCCCGGTCCATTTGTCCTGGAGGGCACAGGGGTCTGGCTCGAACTCAATGGAGGAGGCGTTCTGGTCATACCAGCGTTTCATGTCCTCTTGGCTGGCCTCGAGGTTGGCCTCGGCCAGTGCCCGGAACCTCCGGGTTTGGTTCCGCAGGGTCAGGAGGTACCGGTAGACGTCGGGAGGGGCATTTCGGAGGTTCGTCTCCCAGCCTTCCTTGACCAGGCTGAGGGGACCTCGGACAGGGTGTCCGTACAAGAGTTCGAAGGGGCTGAACCCCAGAGACGTCTGCGGGACCTCCCGATAGGCAAATAGGAGGCAGGGCAGCAGGACGTCCCATTTCCGCCTCAGGGGCTCATCCCTTTCAGTGTTCTGTTAAAACATTCGACTAGTCCGTTCCCCTGGGGGTGGTACGGGGTGGTGAACTTGTAGGTGACCCCGCATTGTCGCCATAGGGACCGCATGTATTTCGATATAAAGTTCGTACCTCGGTCGCTCACCACTTCCCGGGGGAACCCCACTCTCGAGAAGATTCCCATCAAGGCCCGGCCCACTACGGGGGCTGTCACAGTTCGGAGAGGGATGGCCTCAGGGTATCGGGTGGCGTGGTCGACTAGAACGAGGATGAAGCGGTGACCTAGGGCGGTTCGGGGGTCCAGGGGCCCCACTATGTCGATCCCTACTCGCTCGAACGGGGTGTTGACTGACGGGAAGGGCTGGAGAGGGGCTTTGACCCGTCCCCCAGTCTTCCCGCTGGCTTGGCAGGTCTGGCAGGTCCGGCAGTGATTGTCCACGTCCTTACGCATTCGGGGCCAGTAGAAGTAGGTCACCAGGCGGCTGTATGTTTTGTCTTGCCCCAGGTGCCCAGCGAGGGGCACATCATGTGCCAGATTGAGGAGGAAACCTCGGAATCGGAGGGGAACCACCAGCACTCGACCAGCCCCTAGTTCTGCGATCTTCTGCTCGCTGTAGAGCAGGTCATTGTCCCAATAGACCCAGTGCGTTCCCGTTTGGTCACCGGTGGCCTGGGCGGCCGCCTGCTGTCGGGTCCCCTCGAGGGAGGGGCAGGTGTTCTGTTCTTGCTGGAACTGTTCCCTTGTGGGGCCCCCGTCGTGGCGCCATTGTGCAAGTTCAGGGAGTTCGCCGAGGGAGGCGATCTCGTCCTGGGGAAGTTCGGACGGCCCGGCATCCGCGTCGGGTTCCTCCTCGACAGAGGGAGGTGGTGGTTCGGGCCCCTCGGGCTCGTTGGGGGCCGCCGCTACGGTTGGTCGGTGGGCCTGAGCGGTCATGGACCGGGTGGTGGCGCAGGCCCATTCGGGCAGTCCCAGCATCCCTAGATGCTCCCGGCGCTCAACCTGGGCCCAGGGGGAACTTTCCAGGTCGTCCCCAGGAGGCAGTCCACCGGGGCGTCGTCGCGGACGGTCACTTTCAGCAGGCCTGACACTCCTCCCCACTCGAATGGAATCCGGGCCATCCGGCACATGCTCTCGGTGTTGTCGGCCGTCCGGACGGGGCACAGTACCTGAGGCAGGATCTGTTCGGAGGTCACCAGGTGGCAGCGGACAGCGGTCACGCTGGCTCCAGTGTCACGGAGGGCTTCGGCCCGGCGTCCATTAATGGTGACCCACTGCTGGTATTTCTGGGTGTTGCTCGGGATGGGGGTTTGGGGCACCATTTCTCGGCTGCCCAGGCATACGAGGGACATGGCGGCCGGCTCCCACTCGGTGGACCCGGCGTCGGTGTTCTCTTCCTCCTCCTCACCTTCCCCCAGGGCGGCGGCCGCCAGCTGTCGGGGCGGGGGCCCGGTGGTCCCGCTTCGTCGGTTCATGGGGCAGGTTGGGTCACTGGCATAGTGCCCTGGTTGATGGCAGCTGTAGCAGGTTACCGTTGGCCGAGGTCCTGGTCGGGCTAGGGTTGCCCCCCTTCGTGCTAGGGTCGGGGACGTGCGGTTCGAGGGCGGACCCCGAGGAGGACTTCGGGGCGGCCCTGCTGTAAAGTCTCGGTTCCGGTTTGACCCTCCTCCTCCGCCGCGCTGGCGGGGGGGTCCTGTGGCGTTCCGCTGGTACTCCCCCATCGAGTTCCGGGGGACCCGGGTGTTCACCCAGCGATCGGCCTCGGCGGCGAGCTTCCGTGGCTCGGTCAGTTTCCTGTCGAGGAGGTGCTGTCTTAGCTCGACGAAACAGTTGTTGGAGAGATGCTCCCAGACAATGAGGCCGAACAGCTGCTTGTAGGAGGTGACTTTGCTGCCCTTGACCCACCCTTCCAGGGCTCTGCTAAAAAAGTCGACGTACGCCACCCAAGTGGTGCCGGGGAGTTTCTTGCAGTCTCGGAAGCGCTGGCGGTACATTTCTGCGGTGAGGCCATAGCGGGTGAGCAGGGCCTCCTTCATGTGATCGTACGAGGTCATCACGTTGTCCGGGAGCTGTAGCAGGGTGTCTCGACCCTCGCTGAGGAATCGTCCCCATAGGCCGGCACCCCAATCCTTCCGGGGTACCCGATGGGAGGTCATGGCCACTTCGTAGGCTTTGAACCATTGTTGGATGTCGTCGTTCTTGTAGTATTCTTTGACGACATCCTTGGGGATATGTACCGTCGCCTCTGTCGGCGGAGGAGGGTCCTTGTTTCCGGGGGTGCCGGTCTCCCCCTTTTTGGACTTAAGTTCAAGCTCCTTGAGGCTCCGCTCGTGCTCGAGGGTTAGCCTTTTCTCCTCCAGCTCTCTGTGCCTTTTTTTTCCTCAATCTCTTCTTGCAACCGTAGTTGCTCTAGGGCCAACTTCTTTTCCGCCAGCAGGAGTTCTCCGTCCAGCCGGAGTCGTGCGAGTTCTAACTCATGGGTCCGGACCCTCTCCCGTATCTCTTCTGGGGATAGGCCGGCTTCCATGCTGTTTCTTCCCCCATTTGCCGGGGCCGTGGTTGGCTGTAAGGCTACGTTTAGTTCTGACGTTCCTTCGCTTTGGGGCGACGCTACTTCGGACTCTACCCAGGCTCTTAGGGCTTTCTGCATGTCCTCTTTTGAGCCTAATCCGGTGGTCGAAATGCCTTTGTCTTTACAGAACTGTTTGAGTTCTTTGTTGGTATATCACTCCAACCGTTCTTGTTGGAACCCCGCGGTCGTGGTGGTCTCCTGGCTGCTCATGGTTATTCTGCGTCTGGTTAGGTAGCGGGTGAGTTACTTGCTGTACGATTTGCGTCCGGCTCGGATCCCGTCGCTGGCCACCAAATGTTGGAAGGCGGACCTCTAGGGGGTCGGCGGGACCACCCAGTGGGCCTCCTTACTGCAAGGAAGTAGCCGAGCGCCGCTGAGAAGCCTCCTAGGGGAGGTCCTTCCCCTATAATCGTACTAGCCCAGTAACACCACCACACAGGACTCGACACTGGTATCAGTTTTCATATATTTTTATCGGTGATTATCGTAGGTTTCTTTGGCAATATGTACAGGTGGATCGAGGGATCCGAAAAGAGTCTCAACGTCTTTGTGGGGAAGGGGTAGCGGGACAGTCTCAGTATCAGCCTGGTACGGGGGTACCCTGCGCCCAGGTATTAAGCCTCAAGCTGGGAGGGACTCCGGGAGTCAGAGTGTCGGGTGCCGGACACAAGGGCGGCTCGAAGAGGTCGACCCGCGACGGAATCAGCAGGGCTCGGAGGGTCAGTTCAGCTAGCTCGAGCCGCGACGAATTCAGCAGGGCTCCGATGGTAGTTCCACTAGGTCGAGCCGCGACGAGGTCAGCAGGGCTCCGATGGTAGTTCAGCGAGGTTGGGCCGCGACGGCGTCAGCAGGGCCCCGAGGTTTCCGTGAGGATCTTATTCTCAGCGAGGTGGAGCCGCGACACAGTCAGCAGGGCTCGAGGTACAGTTCCAGGCAAGAGTCTTTTCCGTAGGGTCAGCCGCGATCCGATCAGCAGGGCTCTCGACTCCAGGATACAACTACTGTCCTGGTGCGGGTTCGCCCCAGATATAGGTCTGGAGCCCTTTGATATCCGGACCCTTGCGTCCGGGGGGGGGGGCGGAGAGGCCGGGCTGGGAGAGGCCAGATGCCCAGCGGGAGAGGCGCCAGTGCCCAGGGAGGCCGGAGAGCGATCGCACCCAGGCGTTGGGGGACGGTTGGGGGTCCCATCGAAACTCCCCTCCTCCGGGATCGGGGGATTGGCCACGTGGTGCCTCCTGGCCGGATCTTGGTGCCTCGATGTCGGGGTTTCGCTGGGGCCGCGGCCGGGGGGGGCCGGGTCACGTTGGCTGGTGCGGGTAGATGTGTACAATCCAGGGGGGACCCCGAAGGGTGAAGGGGTCCCCGGTCGGCCTGAAAAGGGGGCCAGGACCACACCACGAGGCCGGGTCCAACATCCATTTAAAAAAAATAATTCTGGGGTGGAGAACCCCTCCGAACCCTCCTAGGGACACGTGTGTTCACTTGCTGCCTACTGGGCCCATTCCCTGCATGCCTGTCGGCACAATTCTTTGCCCACACCCAACAATTTGAGCTGAGCCCTAACAGTGAACATCTACCCCTCATAGACACAATAATAAAGCAAATATGATCCAAAAACGTAACAGAGGCAGCGCACGGTGCATCAGTCTTCAGGAGATTGCAGCTATTTCGATGTTCAGATCCCCATTAAAGTCTCTTTTTATTTAAAAAACAGTGAAATTACTGATTTCTTGCTGTGATTAACAAAAACATGTACCAGTTCCACCACACTTAAGTAGAAAGTCAGAATGGTGGAGAACATGTTAATGTCAGACCGCATAAGGCTCGGCCCCTACAGCCCCTGCTAACTAACAGAAGTTAAAATTACAGACAAATGGCATCCGTTAAAGAATTCTTCACTTACAACGGACAGACGGACGAAATTACGGACTGTCCGTGAAATTTACGGACGGTTGGTCACCCTACGAAGGTAGCAGAGAGACCACCGGGTGGCAACAGCAGGGTGGGGTAGCGGTAGGAGGGTACGAGCGCGGCGCCCTATTCTGCTTATTGAGCTCCCTCTGCTCATGCATAGATAACCAACCCAGACTTCGGCCAGTCGGTCGAGAGGTTACAGCAAGGAAGGAGGAGACATGTACACCACCAACCATGGAGAAGGCATAAGTAAAACGAACGGTCATGTGTGCCTCGCGATCAATAATCATATGAGCTGAGCAAGAAATAAGTCAGAAACACAGCAATGGTAGGAGAGGGATATAGACAGAGAAGGTGAAAAGTCAGAAGAGTGTGTATGTGCGTGTATGAAGGAGAGAGATAGGTGAGAGACCACAGAATGAGAGAGATGGATACTGATGAGAGATTTAGATAGGTGAAAGAGAGGAGTGCAGGTAATGTGTTAAGAAACTCCGAATCACACAAGCTAGACCAATTTATTTCATCTGATGCAAGGTACAACAGAGTATAAAACAGGTCCTCTCTCCAGTTCAGCACGCAGCCTTTGCCCTAATCCCAGAATCCTACCCAGGTTAAGGCAGGGTTCCACTTCTTGATTCCTTACTTGGAATCAGTCACAACCAAGGCCACAACACATCTCCTCCTTATACACAAAAGAAGAAAACAAAAATGAAATAAAATAAGGTTGCATTTATCAAAAGTCAATACAGATTATACGAATGACTTGATTTCGCAAATAAAATCGTTTAGCCATTTGGAAGGTTTCCTGCTGCTCTTGATGGATACCAGAAGATGCTCCACATTTTCCTCCAACACACAGTCCCCTTCCTGCACCAATACACTTCCTTCCAAGGTAGTATTTTCTGTTATTCCTTCAGATTCACTCAATGTCTCAGTCTCCTCTTGAGACACAACCTCATCCCCTACTAAACTGAGAAAATGGAACATTGTTAGTTACCAAACCTTTCACATTATCATGCATACATAGGAAATGTTCTCCTTGAGCTTTGCATGGAAATCTCTTCCATATATTATTAGATCCCATGGCTACACTTTTTATTTTCAACATTTTACCATTACATAAACTTGCAATCTTTTGCAAAACTTCCACCTTTTTCTCAGGTTTAAAAAACGGACTCTCACCCTTTGCAACGTTTACAGGTTTTGTTATTGATACCCAATCCCCCTGTTTTATATTTATATGTCTGCTACTATTTCTGGAGTCATAATAGTTCTTATTTCTTTGTTGATTTACATCTGGCTTTTCACGTACAGATTTAACTGAGGATTCTTCAACCCAGAACTAAAAAATACCCAACCTGGATTATACTTGGTCCTAGGATGCCTTCCTCTCATAATTACAAAAGGGAATACACCTGTAGTTTAATTAATAGTAACTCTATAAGCCCACAAAGCTTTCCACAGTTTGACCATGCAGTCTTGGTTGCTTGCTATGGCAGACTGAATTTGATTACACAGTTGAATCCCGCACCTATTCCATTTCCACTAGGATTACACAAGAGAAAGTTTTTGTATTTCACACCACTTTCTCAAAATAGTTTTTTGCTGTCTTAAACATAAATTGAACTCCATTGCCACTTAAAATTGTGGCATGAATTCCTAAGACATAAAAACGTGATCTAAAAACACAGATGGGCATATTCACAAGAAACTATCGCTTTCGGCACTTTATTGCAGCCAAAGTTGCGATAAATCTATCGCCCCATTCACAAACTGGTGTTAACAGCCCACAGCACCAGTTTACCCACGATAGCAGCCGCAAAAAACATCGCCACAGAGGCCCCCCACAACTATCGCTAATGAGATGCAGAGTGGGCGTTCCCGTGCCAGAAGCCGCGACAACATCACACCTCAACATTCACAACGACCAGACAGAACTGCGATAAAAACACAAAACAGGCGATAAGGCGCGTTAGTACCAGGAAATCTACACCTGCTCTGACCTGGTGTAAAGTCGGACAACAGCCTGCACAACAAAAGGGAGACCAGCCCAGGGTCACATCGGAAGGGCAACAGATGCCATGGACCCACCAATCATGCGGCCCGGACACCCAAGAGGGCCACAACACCCACCGACACCACCCCCAGGACCACCCTCCCTGGCACCTCCCGACCAAAGACATGCCACATCAGCTACACCTAAACATGCACAAAATAATCCGCCTGACGTCGCACAATCACAACTGGTGACATGCATGTGTCGACACAGAAAAGAGCAGCACACATTCACTTTCGCAGCAACAAATGAGACCTAATTAAAATGAACACTGAAATTAAATTAAGACACATGGCCGCTCCCCTCGGGACAATCCGTAGGTCCCAGCCTGCAAGACAAAAATCATGATGAGAAGGTGTGTCCTCCGCACATCAAAGGAGAGAGAGAGAGCGAAGGGGAGAGAAAGGAAGACAGGGGGAGAGAGGGAGAGAGAAGAAGAGAGGGAGAGAGAGAAAAGAACAGAGTGGGAGAGAGAAAAGAACAGAGGGGGAGAGAGATAAGAAGAGAGGGGGAGAGAGAGGAAGAGAGGGGGAGAGAGAAGAAGAGAGGGGGAGAGAGAGAAGAGGAGAGGGGGAGAGAGAGAGAGAAGAAGAGAGGAGAGAGAGAGAGAGAAAAAGAGATGGGGAGAGAGAGAAGAAGAGAGGGGGAGAGAGAGAAGAAGAGAGGGAGAAGAAGAGAGGGGGAGAGAGAGAAGACGAGAGGGGGAGAGAGAGAAGACGAGAGGGGGAGAGAGAGAGAAGAAGAGAGGGGGAGAGAGAGAGAGTTCCGCCCCTGCGCACCCAGGCCACACTGCTCACCTGCTGCCACCGGCGTGACTCCAACCACGTGCAGGTATGTATCGCAGTTCACCAGGTCACACATCTGAGTCAGAGCCGCCAGCTGAAACAGAGTCCAGATACCTGGCACAGTACACACACCTGCACAAGACAACTATGGCCAGGTACTACCTACACCCCCTCCTCCCCATTCAAGACCCATGACAGGAGAGAAGTTTTGGATGCGGGGGCGTGACACCCCCCGGCCATATTTATTATATACAATTAATACACATTAATCATAATTACAATATTTACAAAATGTAGCAGAAAATATACTTTACACTGATCACAATTGATAAGTACAGATATCCGATGGCTAACCTTAACATAACTCTAATACAAAGGTTTCCTATCCATATCTAAACATATCTTTATTAATCTGTACAAACTCTATTTTCTGCGTACCTAATAGAGCCTACGGCAAGGTCACTAACTGGTGTCAGATCCTTATCAATTTCTAACCACGCCCTCCAGCCGGAGTGCGCATGCGCAGAGGGCCCGTTCACCTTGAGGGTACTTCCCCCCCCCCCCCGGTTACCCCCGTACGCTCTGTACCTAATCTCCATAAAGGGGCCCTTGCAGCCGTTGTGCACGTGCGGGATGGCCAAACAGCCTAGAGAAAGCGTGACTCCCTCCTCCCCCGCACCCAACTGCCCCTGGAGTTCTGGGAGAGACCAGTTGTCCCTCCCACTTGTGCGACACCATTCGTGAATGGCGCCGCCCTCTAAGGACCTTAAATGTACTGCTCACCAATCATGACCTTACCGCCACAGGCTAGCATAGTTGACCGACTATCTAGCCCCCCCTGTGCTCACTAGAAAGGTCATCCCCTGCGACTAAGGCCCCTCAACCATGCCAACATATTCTCCAGGAACACCTCGTTGCCTACTTGGGATAAGTGAACGCCGTCTTTTAAGAAGCACGGTTCACCCCTAATGCATCCATGGGCGATGGTCTGTAAGTGAGGAGCCCTGAAAAGTCTCTCAAGCTTGTAATTTATTCTGCTCGCAGAGTGATTCAAAGCCTTTACAGATTCCCCCCTCTCCATTGGAATCGGGGTATCATCTGAGACCACCCAATAGTGCAGCCCTGACAAGTCTTAGCTAACCAGCCTATTTCAGTGACTATAGTTTCCACCAACCCTCTTCTTCCCAGTCTTGCTAAATCATTCCCCCCCAAGTGTAGTATGATTATATTAGGGGGCGGACCACTTTTCTTTAACAGGTCCAGTATGATACCCCTGAACCGATCAAAACATAGCCCCCCTTTTCCATGGCATGCTATTTCAAAACCTGCCTGCCGTGCTCTTTCCCTATAATCACCTGTAGAAAAAAGGTTAGACAGACGCCTTACATATGAATGGCCTATGATCCACACAGTCTGAAGCATTTCCTTTCGTGGTGATGATATCCGTGTTGTCGAATAGTGCTGGTGCAGTGTCTTGAGTTTCTCCCCTGCGTGACAGGCTTGAGAAACTGTAATGGAAGCAGAAAGACCATGCATCAGCGCTGTGTGGCTCTCTCACTCACAGCATGTGTAGGCGCACATAATGTTTGTAACAATTGGAAACCCATCTCCCTATCCTCTGTACGTCGCCGTTTGATAGACCCCTGGCCGTTGCTTCAGTGGCAGCCCCTATCCTAAAGGAGTAGGTACCAAAACTCTCTGGATTCTGACCTGACTTCAGAATTGTCATGTCCAACACCCTTCTGAATTGAAAGCGTATCAGCGGGACCCCATCCCCATGGATCAAAAAGGCCCCCCTACGTTAAGTGGTCTATCCTGTAAGTAGCTCTCAACATGTGATACAGGACAGCATGGGTTACCCTACCCCATCACCCCGGGCCTCCTGATCGGTCTTGGACTTCTTGATCGATATTAATAGGCTGTCGGCCCTGACTTTAATGCATTGAAACTGCAGGCCGCCGTGTATGTCTAGTTTGTTTTGGGCCACTAGCTCCCCAATTCGAAATGCGCCGTAAAAGGCCAACGAAAAGGCCACAGTGAATAACAGGACTTCCCCTGATGTGTTGCAAATCGTGGGGAGGGCTGCTAGTATTGACGTCAGAAGCTCCACCCCAATTGGCTGCCTTGTGTCTGGGGCTGACCCCTGGAGGCGTTGCCACCCTTTCATGGCCTTCCTCACTGTGAAACTGTTAGTGGGATCACCCCTGTCGCTGATCTGAGCGAAGAGGGAGATTGCCGCCACCTGTCTCCTAGCTGCCGCTGCCGAACGCCCGTTGGTCCTTAAACAACCTAAGTATGCAATGAGTGCCCCAGTGTCGTGCCACCGCTACGCCCACCCCGCACCCAAGAAAGAATAATATTGCCAAAACGCCCCTTCGTATGCTTTCCTGGTCCTGGGTGCTAGGCTGGCTGCCACGAGGTCCGGTAGGTGGGGGCACCAATCTGCCAGAGTCGTTCTGGGAAGAGGGTGGCATGCTCTGCCGCTGTTGGGAGGTGAGCCCTGAAAACCTGCATCTTAAAGCGAGAAAGGGCATCAGCAGCATGATTAAGGACACCAGGCACGTGTTTAGCCCTAAATTGCACATTCAATTTCATGCATGTGAGAACAATCTCCTTCAAGAGACGGAGAATCATTTTACACCGGGCCGCTTGCTGGTTGATGCATTCCACCACGGTCATGTTGTCTGACCAGAAAACTACTGACTGATTACGCAATTGTTCAGGCCATACCGTCAATGCCACCCATATGGGGAAGAGCTCCAGGAACCCAATGTTACCTGTTAGGCCATTCTCTACCCACCATTCCGTCCAACGTTGTGCCACCCACTCGGTACCGAGTATGGCACCAAATCCCTCACTGCCCGCGGCGTCAGTCATTAAACCCAGCTCCGCGGATGCAGTGGGCGGACCGGGCCACACTACTCAGCTATTGAAATCCTGCAGGAATGCCATCCAAATCCGCATGTCCTGCCGAACCTCAGCTGACAACCTTGTGTGGTGATGTTTCTCTTTGAGGCCCGCCATGGCTTGGGAGATGGATCTGGAGAAAGGTCTAGCCATTGGAATGACCCTTAAAGCAAAGTTCAGTTGCCCTACTGTCTGCTGCAGCTGGTGTAGTGTTACCTTCTGTTTTCCCAAGCATAGCTGTAAAGCAGCCCTGAATTTGTTGACTTTGTCCATGGGTAGCCTAAAGCATCTCTGAATAGAATCCAGCTCAATGCCCAGGAACTCTATCGTAGATGCCGGCCCAACTGTCTTTCCTGGAGCCAGAGGAACCTCCAAATCCTGCATGAGCGTGCATAATTCCTGCAGCGCCTACCCACATTCAGGGGAAACCCGTGTCCCCAGGATAAGAAAGTCATCTAGGTAGTGCATGACCCACTGGTGCCCTGTCTTCTGTCTGAAAACCCATTTCAGGAATGAACTGAATTTTTCAAAATATGCACATGAAACAGAGCAGCCCATTGGCATACACATATCCATATAGAAACTCCCTTGAAATTCAAAACCAAGCAGGTGATAATCATCCGGATGTACCGGGAGTAACCGAAAGGCCGATTCTATGTCAGATTTTGCCATCAAAGCGCCAGGGCCCAAGCCCCTGAGAATCTCCACTGCTTGGTCAAAGGACGCGTATTTAACACTGCAGAACTCATCATCAATTGCATCATTCAGTGAATTACCTTTGGGTGCTGACAAGTTGTGTATTAATCTGAATTCCCCCTCTACCTTTTTGGGGGCTACACCCAACGGGGAGCAGACAAAATTCTCAACCGGCACAGAGTCGAAAGGGCCCGCCACCCTACCCAGGCGCAACTCCTTGGCAATCTTTGAGGAGACTATACTTGGATTAGTCCGAGCCGAGAGTTGATTCTGGCACTCAGATGACCCCACATAGTTAGGGGCTGGAATCCTAAAACCATCCCTGAAACCCTCTAACAGAGTTCTTGCCATAAGATGACATGGTTATTTGTTGAGCCATAGTGTGAGAGCCGTCACATCAATGGGGGAATGCGCTTTGGGCGGGGATACCCTCTCACTCCTCCTTTTTTCTTCCCTTATCCTTCGATCTTTTGAGGCATTTGGACTCGGGGTGGGATGGGTTGGCGCAAATGGAACACGCGTGCTTGAACCTGCACTGACCCTGTGGTCTGGTGCACGTCCGCCTGTTGAAGTCCCAGCACGTCCCCTTACTTCCACTATTACTGTTTGAACTAGTGGTGTAGCTAGTGTTATCCTGTGACTGAAAGGGCTGAAAAGATTGAGCTGGCTGCGGGGACTGACTCTTTGTGTTACCATGGCCCTCGCCCCCGAAAAGATCCAACCAAGAAATAGTGTAAATCCGGTCCCACGACAGTGTTTGGGTCTGATGCCTTTGCCACCCTGAAATTCATGTCATAGACTAGCCACCCACCGCCTGCGAAATTATCATGGGCCAGCACAATCCAGTTCTGGTAACATGCCATCTGTGCCTGCACGTTTGGGAAACGCTCAGCTGTGACTGCCATAAATATGGAAAAGGCCCTAATCCGATTGAGTAAGTTCTCTTCCACCCTATACTTGAGCATCTCACTGGCCCATTCTCTGGGAAGCATATAATCTTTGTTCTTCCTTGACTCCTCCCTCTCCCTTTCGCAGATCAGTAAGGAAAACATGTTTATATATTCACCAGCCCAAATTCTGTTTTTTAACTCGAGAGACACGTGCCGGCCCAAAAACTCCCGTTCAGAGCTGATCTCGCCCACGCCCAACATTGGTAATGCTGGCAGTTTACCTGTTACCGTTGTTCCTGATGCTTCTGGCTGAAGCCCTGTTGCCGCACTGGGGACTGACACTCCTTTGTTCTCCAAAGTGCCGGTAGCCCCCCTGAAATGACAGGCAACGGTGCGACTGGCCCAGCATTGATCGGTTCCTTGGGCCCTGCATTGAATTCATGAGCAATGCGCCTTGCTTCAGCTAAAGTATCAGCACCCAACTCTTTCACTCCCACCGCTGGGGCGAGAATGCCTGCCTTCCCCAACCATGGCAGAATTGCCGCCAGATGCGACACTACGTCCTGCGGGACCCACCCTCCCCTCCGGTGGAGACCCCCTCACGGGTGTTGGTAAAGGCACACCGACCGGGATGGCGGGGACTGGCACCCCCAGTGGGGCTGGTTGGGGAACTGGGACCGCTGGGATCAATGGAGGCTCTGGATGCAGAGGTGGGGTCAGTGGTGCCCCTGGTGGTGCCGGTACTGGATCAGGTACAGGAACAGGCAATGGGGTAGGTGACACTGGGTCGTTACCCCCCGGGGTCTGAGGAGTGAGTGGAGGCATTCCCTTGGGCACACACTTTTTTGTTCTCACCCTCTTGGGGACCGGCGGAACTACACCCTTGGGAGGCACATTGTCTCCTTCTCGACCCTCAACCTTCTCCCTGAGATTAGCAAGATCCTGCCCCATCTCAGTCACCTTCCTCATCATATCCTCTAACAGCCTCTCCATGCGAGAGCCCTGCTTCCCCCTCTTTGCCTTCCCCGCCATAGTGCTATTAAACCCAATACAATACCACCTTAAGATCTAAAGCAGAGAGCAATGGGGATAGAACCAGCAACCTTGCGTGCAGCTGCCTACCGCCAGAAATACAAAATAAAACGTTTGTCCTGAGCTCCTACACGTTCTGCTGATTACACAGTATTACAGATATCTACCTGAACAGCAACAATGGGAATTGAACCTGCAACCCTGAGAGTCAGAGACTCAGACCTTAAACATCAAGCTACACTCATAATAATACAGCATCAAAGGGAATTGAACCTGTAACCTTGAGAGTAAGCATCTCTAACCTCAACCGTTAGGTTACTTTACACACTAATAAAATAATACCCCAACAGTCTTAGGAGATCTGTGAATTGACAATGGTCAGATACGCTAGAATGCGATGGAACACACACACTATGCAGTTGAGCAAACAGTAATTCTTATTGCCTTATCTTTCGTGCCCCAAACGCTCACGCTTGCTTCGGTGCAGCAGTTAACCTGGTGTTTGTTCCCCACAGCGCGTGTTATACTCTGCGCGCGCGATGTAGCCCGCTTATTCCTCCCTGACGACGGCGCTTAATCGCTTCCAACGGCCCTAAGTACTGTAACACAGCAATGCTAGCGCGTTCTCACAACACAAACAATGCAGCTGCCTGAAGGGTGCGAGCTCCTTCGAGCCACGTGCGCCACCGCCTCCCGTTACCTGCTGCTACTTCCACACCCTCCAACGATCGGCTGCTTCAGGCAACTGTCACACCGTCCTCCGCAAATTCGACCTCCCGGTGGGGCGCTTCTTGGCCCGTGAACTGGCCACACGCGCAGGATCCCTTCAGCGTTCAGGCCCAAAAAACAGCAACAAAAGAAATCCGCCTTCCGCTTCGTTGGAGACAACACGCGACGTTCGCGATGGTGCAGGTACGATCATGCGGTCCGCGCTGCTTGCTTGGTCCCCTGGTCGCGTTTCCTGGAAAACAAAATACAAAGTTACCGCCTCCTAGTGAGGCGTGGGGGGCAAGCTGGGGAGTCAGGAACCAAGAGGCCGGTTCCTGAGCTCACCAGCCCTTTATACCCGTGATAGTCCAGCCAGACCTACTGGCCGGACGTTTGCCCATCGTCGCAACGCGGAAGTGATTCCAATCACTTACGGGTCGTGCCTGGGCCAATGGGGGCAGGGGGCACGCCTACCGCGTCACCAGGTGCGCGAGAGGCACGCCGCCGGCTGTAGCGGAGGGGGCCGGCTCGACCGCCATACTTTTGGCGTGGCCGATGCCGGCCCCGCCGTTCTAATCTCCTGCCCGCCTATGCACACCCAGGCGGAGGCACCCCAACCCCTCCTGCCGCCCATCTGAGCATGCCCACCCATGCACACCCAGGCAGAGGCACCCCAACCCCTCCCGCCGCCCATCTGAGCATGCCCACCCATGCACACCCAGGCAGAGGCACCCCAACCGCTCCTGCCGCCCATCTGAGCATGCCCGCCCATGCACACCCAGGCAGAGGCACCCCAACCCCTCCCGCCGCCCCTCTGAGCATGCCCACCCATGCACACCCAGGCAGAGGCACCCTAACCGCTCCTGCCGCCCATCTGAGCATGCCCGCCCATGCACACCCAGGCCTCACTGCTCACCTTCCGCCATTGGCCTGTAGACGGGATGTCCCACCACATGCCGCTGCAAGCCACAAGCCCGGGGCCTGCGGACATGGCACCCTCCACACCATGCAGCCACGCTCCACAGGCCAACAGGTCTCACGTTAGGTGCTGGATCTTGATTACTCCATGGCAGAGGACATACCAGTGCACCCGGCACCATCTCAAGCTGCACACCCGCTCAGCCCAATGGGTGCCACTAACTCTGGGATCTCTGAAGCGACGCCTCGTGGCAGTAGGCCCACGCTGCCCGTTGGCTCTGGCCTACACTGCGGTCTAGCAGGGCACACAAAACCTGAGCTGTCCGGACCGCCGGGACGGGGCATCATCGCAGGCTGCACACCCGCTCAGCAGCATAAGGTGCCACTGACTCTGTGCACCCAAAGTCACAGTCCCGTGTCGGGGGGCCTGTGCCGGCCGCAATACTCCGAGTGCCGCTAACCCTGTGCAACCCCAGTCAGCGCCACATGGTGGCAGGCCCGTGCCTGCCGCAAGGCCTCGGGTGCCATAAACCCTGTGCAACCCTATTCAGCAGCATGTGGTGGCAGGCCCGTGCCGGCCGCAAGGCCTCGGATGCCACCAACTCCGTGTACAACAACTCATGGGCCCTTTATGAATGAGAAGCGTGGAGCGGCCGTCATCTACTCACCACCGGAAGAGGGGAATGTGACGTCATCGGCCCCTTATGTTGGCAGAGTCACATGGCCAGTGACGCCTGTGCCGGATGGGTGTGGTGTGTGTGCAAACCTGCCCTCAGGGAGTGGCTGTGACATGCTGACGACTAGACCAGTTCCTGCACACCACCAGTGAGTGCGCCTGCGACGGGTAGCAATGCGGGCCCCCCTCGGAGTGTAAGTAGAGTGGTCTGGCCTGCCGTACGCCGGACCAGCGCAGGACTTGCCACAATGACTCTTGGGCTCGGGTGTGGTCCAGTCCATGTCCAGACAAGGAAGTGACTGATGCGTGTGTCCCTGCTGCAGTGTTCACGGGACCAGGTACACAAAATGCAATGTCACGCCCTCTGACTTGCATCCCACAAGATGAACATCATTGACGCACGGTAAGGCACTGTCCCCACATTCATCCACACATCCATACCTGAATGATGTAAGAAATGACACAGCAGTGTGTCACTGGATGTTTATTTGCACATCCAGTGCAGTTATGCAGCTGGAGCGGTACAGGGCAATGCCGAGCACACTACAATATGGGCCCGTGGAGGGCCAGCCAGAGTCCATCCGGGGATGACATGTACTGCGGAAGAGGAAGGGTACAGTCCGCAGTCTGTCCGCCGTGGCATTGGTCGTCGAACAGGATGTGGCAGTCCATGTCGCTGTCCAAGGTGAGTGCATCGGAGTGTATTGGGGGTCAGTGGAAGGTCATGATGCCATGTGCGGCACCAAGCAGAAACAGGCCAGGTGGCGGAAATGAATGCTAGTGCCTCCTGATCACAAACCCATCCACGTCCTCGTCGCCGGATGTGTGCCCTGCCCCCCTTGTGGGTGTTTCAGTCTCGGCTGCGGCACTGTGTGCCTCTGACACATCAGGGGCCTGGGTTGATACGTCTGCTGCACTGTGAGGCACTGACACACTGGGGCGGGGATGTGGATGGTGTGGGGCATCAGCATTTATCAGCGCCACACCTTGTGGCGGCAATGCCATGATGGAGGTCTGCAGGGCATGATAGATCCCAGCTACATTCCAATGATGTGCAGCGGTGTCTGCCATCCTTTCCGCCCCCATACGCACCATGTCCTCCATGAGTCTCCGCATGTATGCCAGCTCACTGCTGGTATCTCTGGAGCCACTCTAAGCGGTCAGCTGTTCTACTCCGAGTCATGACTCCAGCGATGTCAGTCAAGGGCTCATTGGAGACCATGGGGCGGACATAGACACCCAAGGATGGTGTCCAGTTTGGCAGCCATGAGTTCAAACCCCACCAGCTCAGCCGCCTCCCTCTGGCCCTCCAGCACACGGCGTTGGAAGGCCATTTGTTGTTCCTGGGGGACTTGGGAGGGTGCCAGGGCTGTGGGTGCCTCCTGTTGGGTGGTTTGGGTGGTGGGTGGAGTCTCCTCGATGTAGCTGGGCTGCCCTGCTCCTGGAGGTGAGTCGCGGATGAGGTCAATGATGTCTAGGAGGGCTTGTGCGTCAATGCTGGTGTTGTTCTCCTCGTCATCAGTGAAGAGTGGCTGGGACTGCTCTGCAGGAGGTGTTGAAGATACCCCTGCGATGTGAAGGGGAGCTGGTGTATTACAATGTGTCAACATGTATGTAGCCGCATGGTACAGGTTGACATTCTGACAGCATGGCATTGTACATTGTGACAGTCTGTGGGTCTGGGCGAGGTGCCAGGGCAATTGTGGGTGTGTACTGTGCTCTGTCTGATTGTGCATGTGTGCCATCGTGGCCATCTCCACCCGTACCCCCAGTACCTGGTGGTCACTCACCCTATTGCGGTTGAGTTGTGTCCTGTCGAGCAGTGTCCGGTCCCCCGACTCCGGCCACAGTATCCACACTGATGACTGTCGACACCAGCTCCTCCATGTCATCCAGCATGAGCTGTGGAGCTGGGCCCCCACTTCCGGCTTGCATTGCTGCCTTCTGGTTGGCGGAGAGTTTCTCCTTGGTCTTCCGCTTGATGTCATTACCTCACTTCTTGACCTCGTCCATTGTCCGCTTGTGCTCTCCGATGGCATTCACCTTGTCGACGATGTCCGGCCATGTTTCAGTTTTGGTGCCCAATGACACGTTGGAGTTGATGATGAGTTGTTGATGGTGTTCCATCACCTCCTTGACTATGATCCTGTTCGCCTGCAGATTGAACTTCGTCTTCCTCGTCTACTTGTCCTTGCCCTTCCCTGTCCCCGATGTCCCGAGCTGGTCGTCTGGGGTGCTTGTGGGGTTGCGCTTGTCCTCTGCGCCTGCTCCGGCTGCCTCCATGGTGCTTGGGTGTAGGTCAGTTTGGGTGTGGGTGTTTTTTCTACTTTTATGGTGATTTTTTCAGTCTGCCAGGTGTGTGTTGCAGGCCTGGCGCTGCTTATCGCTGATTTCCTCATCGCACTTTGGCCCATCGCGTGTTTTTTGGTGTTGTGGTTTGTGGTTTTATCTCTCTCGTGGTGGTTGTATCGCGGACATTGTCCGCGGTGTCGGCGGACTATCGCATGGTACCGCCTTGTTGTGAATTCCATGTTGACATGGGGTTATTTTCCCGCGATGGATTGCGATATTGGAAGTTGCGTTACGCTACTCTTGCGGTAGTTATCACACGTTCTTGTGAATATACCCCAGAATTGTTTCAGTGTCAGATTTCTCAACCGGTTTTGTCACTGGCCACCTTGAAGATACTTCGATAAGCACAATCATATAATCATGTGCCCCTCTCAACAGGAGACCCCCAATGTTTTAACACAAGTAGCTGCATGGTGCTGGAGGAAATATATTCATATTGCCCGGAGGGGTGTCCAGTATGACCTTAGTTTCCTGTGGGAACCACCACTTTGCAGGTCTTTACGGGCTCTCTATTGTATAGATGACTGGATGACAGCTGGTTACACGAAATGGGGGATGTGATGGTAGAAGAAAGGGATTATGTGCAAGTTTGAGAACTTGGTGGGGAGTAGTAGCCTTCCCTGGGACAGTTTATGGCATATTCAGCCCTGTAAGATGTGGCTAGCAAGATGTGGACTGCTGAAAGAGACTTAATTCAAACAGATGCTACCCTGCAGCTGAGGTTGACTACGACAATTTCTCACTGTGCAATATCTGTCCTATATGACAACCTGAACCATGGTTTATTTGGTCCACGCTCCTTTGCCCTCAGCGGATGGTGGGCTGCCTGGTTGCCCATGGAGTAAATGGACCCTGTTTGGCACAGATGTCTTGCTTCCCTTAGACTGATATCATAGGATAAGGATGCTCAATTCCGATAAACGCAGTTCAATTATCTGCACCACACATACCTTTTCCCAGACAGAATAGCAACGATGTACCCAGGAGTTAATACACCCTGTCCCAGATGCAATCATGATACAGTGTACCTATTTCATATGGTCTGAACGTGCCCAGGGATCTCGGATTAATGGCATGCAGTGACCTCTTTTATTTCAGCCGTTACAAAATCCATCCAGCCGAGCGACCCCACTCGCCATCTCCTTCATACAGGGGTGATAACCAAAAAGACTAAACAATTATTGTGCTTCCAGAACCTTGTGGTGATCTAGGCAAAGTGCCGCATTGCCATGTCCTGGACAGTGACATCCGCCTCAGTCATTTTAACATGTCGGACTGATGTGGTACGCTGGGCGTCAGTGGAACTTTCTATTAGAACTGATACCCGGGATAGGAATAGGAAGTGCAACCTTATGGAACAATGGATATAATATATTGCCAAACTAAATACATTGTTGTCCACTAGTGATTGAGGTTCTGGGATTTGTGGTAAGGCCTTTGCGATCCTTCAAACTCCTTTAACGCTGTTCTGACACATTTGAGGGCATATCAGCAACAACCGGCGATAATTATCGCTAAGCGCTCTTAGCGTGAGGATAATTATCGCCGGGTAACGTGGATTTTTATCGCTGAGATAGCGTGCTATTAGCAACGCTTATCTCCTCAGCGATAAAAATCCTAGCGCTAACAGCCTAACGTGAGATTATCGCTGGAAGCCCAGCGATAATCTCACGTAGTGTGGCGTTAGCTTGCTGATAGGGACTCACATATTTAGCTATGATATCCACCTTCCATAGGATATCATGGCTAAGTCAGTCCAGAAGCAGGCGTAAGGAAAGTAGCGATAACAGGGGTTATCGCTACTTTTCCTGCCGCTATGCTTCATAGCGTTAGGCTTGATGATAGGAGAAATGTCGCTTACCGACATTTCTCCTGTCATGTTAGTTCAGGAACGCCCACTTTGCATCTCATTAGAGATGCAAAGCTGGGTGTTAGGAATCCCCACGCTAAAGCAAGGTTTCACGCGTTAGTGTGGCCTTGCTAATTAGGCGATAAAATTATCGCCGCTTTTCGGCCATAAACGGCCACAAAAGTGGCAATAATTTTTCATCGCCAGCTTGTAAATATGCCCCTAAGTGTAAATGGGTGAGGTGGGGTGGAAGAGCCGACAGATGAGGATGGCAATTATAGGCTTGGTTGTTTTTTAATGATTCAATGTGAAGTTGTATCTCATTTTTTCCCCCTATTTTCCTCTTAGACAATTGTGGCAATGCTATTACTTTGACATAATATATGCACGTTTTCGTCAATGCATTATAAGAGATAAGTGTAGTATTAGGCACCAGTATGTGGCTTATGTTATTGCCTTGCTTACATCGGCTGCTATCGCACTGACTCATTGTCCGCAGATCTTTGGTTTGCATAGAATCAATAAAAAGATTTTTTTTTTTTAAAAGGGCTACAGTGTCCTAAGCACCTACTCACTAGATCATTGTCTCCCCAGAAATAATTATTTAAAATTATGAAAAATTTGCTACCACCCCGACCCAGGAACTTTGCAATACTTTACTATTTTTCTTTTCAAATAAAGCCAAGTTAATGTGTGTATTTGTATATTTGATAGAGTCGGGCCAAAGACTACAACCACATTTTAGCCCAGAACAACCCTACACCAAGCTACTATCTTTGAGCCCCTTCTGTTTGAGGGCCTAGAATCCCAAGCACACAACACAATTCGGAACATGCAAATGATCAGGTGTTCTGTTCCGTCCATGGCTCAGTGTGAACTTTAGTGATTTAGCAGGTTGGTCTCAGTATTCAGAGAGATCTGCAACTTGCTTGGCGTGTCCATTTGCCAAAGAACTCATGCACATGCCTCAAAATCAGTTCTTGTTCGCACTTTTGTGAAGAAACTGTCATTAGATCCCTAAAACCCAAACAGTTTTAATCCCTTTCTAATTTTCTTTCTCAGGCACGTTGTTCTAAGGGACCATAATCTTTCAATAACACACCATGATGACTGTGCTAGTGGGGCCCCTCCAAGTGGTCTTTCATCCTAACGTGTGGCCAAATTTATGCGTGCCGCAGTACTGGATGCTAATTGAATCACCTTGAACGCTGAGGCATCCGAACCAAATCATTTGGTCAATTCGTAGATATGTGATGTAAAGTCATCTTTGGATGTGAACAAGGCCCTTAGCCGCAAGATCACCACAGTGGCAACCTACCATTTCGCCATGAGTACCACCTGCGAAAATACCGCAGACACCTAAGAGCTGACAGCATCATTGATCCTGCTCCAGCCTATTCTTCATAGCAGAGGGATTTATGCAGATCGCCTAATCACAAGAAAGACTTTAAAGGATTATTAAAAATACCTCACCTAGAAGAGATCCATCCTGAATTACTCCTCTGCTTAAGCCAATTGTTCATATTAATATATGATTTTCAAACTATGGTGACCTGGACAAAAGGTCTAAATCAAACTTTGAGTGTTCTTGTCTGGTGTCTGATGACATCGCTGATAAACCTAGAAAATCACCCTCATTGGATTAATACCGACATCAGTTACCTTCTCCTCGGTAATTAAAATTGTGGCAAATATAAATCTAACAAAAGAGGAAGGGGGTGGGGACTAGGAGCTGATAAACGGTCCAGTGCCCGTGCTCTCACATAAAATATAAACCAAAACAAGGGGTCACTGTTCCTAAAAAAAAAGAGAAAAGTGTCGGTCTAGGGAATAGGGAAAAGAGTCAGCATGTCTCTTATTTGTTGCTCTCACACATCCCAAGGGATGTCATGCTTCATCATAGGGTAATTGGTACCTTCACAGGCAGACGAGATGACGGATAGGTGCGGCTCATCTAATCTTTCGCTAAAACCTGATTGACGATAAAGCACCCTCTTGTTTGACCCAGGGGGATTGCCTCTAATTTTGATTAGATTGGATCACTAGAATGAGGATCTAATAGGTGGCACAACTCTATTTTTGGGAGGCTGCCCTACACATTCTTCTACTTATTTACTTTCTTTTCCTGGTCCTGAAGAAGTGCCATGACTCTCCTCCTGAAAACACTAGGGGTGCGAAACATGTCGACCCAATAAATATAAAACTTTCACCACACATATTTACACCCAGCTACTTAGGGCCATTATAACCCTTTAGCAGCCTCAACCTTCTGGTTTTTCACTCTTGACAGAGGAATTCACTTATTAAATTGACAGAGCACTGATATCCTCTAGTGATTTTTATACTCACTTATGACTTTTTGAGCACTACCTCACATGCATCATACGGCGAAAATTAAAAAAATCTCCGCAAAAGCGACCCTTCGGAGGACCCACAGGGAAATGCAGCGCAGGCCTGTCGAGAAACAATCGCCCATGATGAAGCATGACATCCCTTGGGATGTGTAAGGGCAACAAGTAAGAGCCATGTTGACTCTTTTCCCCATTCCCTAATGCAGAGCAAATCAAACATTCACCCCCAGTCAAGAAATTTGTGTTAAATCCATTGCTCTTTTGCTCACCATGCCACCCCATTTTAGACCTAGCCATATGCAAATCAGCCTTGACCCTGTGCTTCTTGGGAACAGTTCAACCTGAACTGCCAAGCCAGGTCCTCCCTGGACTTGTATCAAGCATCCTGGGAACGGTTTCGAGGCATCACCCCTCATCAGCCAGGCTGGCTTGAATCTAGTGGCACAGTGAGCCTGGGACTCACGTCTGGGCATACCCGGCGCACTTAGGGAAAGAAAGCAAAAGACACACAGATGATGGACGGAATGCAGAGCAAATCAAACATTCACCCCCAGTCAAGAGATATGGGTTAAATCCATCGTTTGTTTGCTCACCATGCCACCCAAGTTTAGACCTTGACATATGCAAATCAGTCTTGACCCTGTGCCTCATGGGAACAGTCTGGCCCGAACTGCCAAGCCAGTTCCTCCCTGGATCGTTTGGATATCTGTGCAGAGTGGCAATAGTAACTTAACAACTGGACCACTTCTAGACGCGATATTTGTTATTGGAGATTGTATACCAGACAGGCTTCCATGTACAATAATATGATTTGTGAAACGGTCTAAAGGACCCCCCACCCCCTTTTTACTTTTACTTTTTCTACTCCTTATCCACACGAGCACCTTCTCTGAGCACTCATCTTTATCACCTTATTCATTTGTGGAGCTAAGAGTTTTCGATATAATGTGTAAATAGGAATGTTGTTTGAGCTTGGCTGATATGTAACTAAACTTTCAGAAATGCAATTATGTGTATGTGTCTTAATCTTCTGTCTTTGAAATTTCGCCTGCTGCCCTAACCTTGTAACTGTGGATTGAATCTACAAGACTGTTTTTCTTCTTTTCCATATAGTGGTAGGAGCTCTTTTGATATATTCAGTTCTCCTATGCCTCTTTTTGCTTTATCTGATCGGACCATTTTTTGTCTTTATCACCTGAATTTTCAAGCAGACTCAAATGTCACCCTCGAGTTGTCCTAAAAGAAGCCACATTCCCCATCAACAGACATTTCAATACATTCAAGTGGAAACAATTATGTGTGCAGAGTATCATCGGATCAACAGAGACGTAAATCTATGAAAGGAAGAAACTGTACTTCCACAACTATTACACATGGTTAAATCTGGCCTCTAATTATCTTACAGTATGGTTAATTTAGAGGCTGTCAGTGTGCGGGAAATGTCCCTCTCATACATTGTTCTTCATTGTAACTGTGATAAATCTTTTCTTTTCTAGGAAGAACTTGATAAGGTGTATCTCGCGAAATGAAACCTTCACATTATAAGGGACTTTCATTGATGTGTCTCCTTTTTGAAGCATGGACCAAAGACAGCGTTGCAATACTTGTCATTTCAACTAGCCTTCTTAGTGGCCATTAAAACACAGAAAATAACCACTGAGGTTAAGGTACTGGGTTTTCAGGAGCATTATACAATTTTCTACAACAAATTCTTCCTTTGAATTAATCTCTCCTTTATAGCCAAGTTCATCTCAGACTTTCATCTGTGTAAGACCATTTCTCCGCTTTTCTTTTTTCCAAATCCTTACACTCTGGCAGAGTGGGCTTTCCATACCCTAGACATATTGATTTATTTGGAGGGTGCTACAGAAAACAAAGGGGCATATTCTCAATGATTTATCGCCGAGTTATAGGCACTTTATCGCAGCCATAGTGGCGGTACATTTATCGCCCCATTCACAAGCTGGTGCTAACAGCCGATATCACCAGTTTACCTGCGATAACAGCTGCAAAAAACATCGCCACAGATGACCCCGGCCACTATCGCTAATGAGATGCAGAGTAGGCGTTCCCGTGCAAAAAGCCGCAACAACACCACTCCGCAACATTCTCAACGACCAGCCATATTGGCTATAAGACCACAAAACAGGCGATAAGGCATGTTAGCAGCATGAAATTAACACCTGCTCTGATCTGGTGTAAAGTCTGATGACAACCTGTACCAAAAAAGGGAGCCCAGCCCAGAGCCACACCAGAAGAACAACAGATGCCATGGAGCCACTGATCATGCAGTCCGGAGCCCCAAGAGGCCACAACACCCACCGCCACTACACCCAGGCCCACCCCTCCCCCCGGATCCCCTCCCTGGACTACCACAGAGGCAGCACAGACCAAGACAGCTGACCTTCAGAAAACGCACCAGCCTCACAGGCCCAACACAAGGGGATGTCATTGCCCACTACAGGCTCAAGGACAACCATCCTCAGCATCCTGAACATCATTGCCCACAGGCTGACGGCACCCACAGAGCGGATAACCAACATCCCTTCGCAGACAGAGCCGCTGTCTGTGCTGCATCTGTTAGCCTCAGGTACCTTCCAAACAACAACTGCCAGAGTCGGAGGAGTCTCCCAGCCAGCTATAAAAGTTCATCACAACTGTCTTGGATGCCATCATCAGCTTGATACCCCAGCACCTTCACCCTCCCCCACACTGTGCAGGAACAGCTGGAGACCAAACAAGGCATCTACGCCATAGCTGGCTTCCCGCACGTGTTGGGGGCAATTGACTGCACACATGTCCTACTTGTGCACCCTGCCGAGACTGTACACAATCACCGCAACAGAAAGCACACGCATTCCATCAATGTGCAGGCAATAGTGGACCACCGGGGACTCTTCACCAATGTCGCCGCCAACTACCCAGGCATTGTGCATGATTATTACATCTTCCGACAGTCCATCAACAACCAGCGCTTCGAGGATGGCACCTACGGAAATGCTCTGCTCGTTGGTAAGTACCAAATGAAAATACCGCACCCCACAACACCACAATCATGCAATTCACAACTCTGGGAATGCACATGTTACAAACTCACATACAACATGCCAAACAACATGCCCACCCACCAGACACGACAGCACAGCAAACTGTGGTAACCTGGGCTAGCCATGTACATGAGCCAACAATGGCATGGCACCTCAGCCACACAATAGCAGAATGTGGGGTGAGGTGGGAACCAGGCATGTGGGAAGTAGGCAAGTGACCCATGAATGAGAATGTACACAATGCCAAGTGTGGCGTGGATGTGCTGGACAGACTGCAGTATGCAGACCCCAGACATATCCATGTCGAGATACACTGCTGCTGTTTGGAGTGTAGTGGAGAGTGGATGCAACCAATGCCACCCCAGCCAGTGGGGAAGATCTCGGAAATGTAGCTTGTTACGTCCCCCCTGTAAGCGTGTGCGGAGTGGGCTGGCCCGGCGTGTGCCAGGCTAGTGTAGGAGTGTGAATAAAAAACACATAGCTCTGTCCGTGGTTCTCTTCTGGAATGCCCAACGCGGCACCTCTCACCCTGCTACGAGGCCGACGCCGTGAGCAGCGGTGCCTGCGATCCGTCTTGGCCGCCCCTGCGCCAGGCCTCACTGCTCACCTGCCGACACCGGCGTGTCTCCAGGGATGGCTAACACGACACTCATTTTCACTTTAAACTTTGGCATAGGCGTACTCGCCGACGCTACTTCATGGACCACAATGCTTTGGGGTAACACGCTGGTAGGACGAGCAGAGTGCGGCCAATCGGACTTGTGTCTCCAAGATGGCCTACCACGTGCCCGAGGCCCGCGAGCTTGGCAGCCTCCTCCGACCATCACAGCCTCCGCGACACAGCCCTGCAGTACTCCTTTCTCATTGACGTACTCCGCCGCTGCCTCCGGCCTACACCACGGTCAAGTAGGTCACACATTTTGAACTGAGTCTTGATATCCTGATGGCGAGTTCATATGTTCATGGGACGATTGATATCACTGTACTCCCTTCGATGGGGTGCCACCAAGTCTGTGTATAGTAACAAAGGGACAAGGGCACCCAAAGCAATTGGTCAGGGACCTTGGGAAGTTACGTATTATTAGAGACAGTGGTCCCTGAAAACAAGGAAATGTAACAAGCAATAATCAATATAGCCACAATAGGTACTATATTATAGCCTATGTCCAGCCGGACAAGGCAGCTTTAATAAGCAAAATGTTTTACAGTGATGTAACAAGATGTAAGCAAAGCAATGGTGGGACACAAGCCTGTATCCTATGGCTTACATATCAAGAGGACATGAATTTTGAAAAAACACACACAGGCAATTGAAGCGATGTTTCTTATGACAAGAATAGCAGATAGTGAAACATCCTAGTCACCTTCACGACATTTCATACACATAAGTAATCATAGTGTAAGGTGAGCAACATAGTCGACGACGTTTCGATCCTTACTGGGGGGGTGTTAGGATCATCATCAGGACTGATTAATATGATTGCCTATAAAAATGCCTGAATATACAACAATTAACAGAAACCAACGTGGTACAATAAAGAGGGAAAAAGGGGAAGGGAAAAAATAATTAGGAAAAACCATAATAATTTAAGTTTGAAATAAAGTTACAACATAACAAAACAGTTTTTTGTCAGAACACGGGCTAATTATGATCAAAATGGCAAAGTGAACTATCGGACACGGATCGAATTGAAGTGGAACATGCTTCGTGGCAGGCCGTGTAAATACTGGGAGGTCGTGGTTGCCGCGAGTATTAAGGTATATCGACTATGGAGAAGTGCGTGGTTGGTATCATGTGAAAACTGAAGGCGTGTCTAAGACTTAGGAACTGTGGATGTCGCCGGTGAGGAGAGCGAGTAAACTACTACGGAAACTGTGTGAGGAGAGCTGGGCGTGATAGGCGGTTGAACATTTACCTCGTGCTGTCTTTGGTAACAGCAAGAAAGATGTATCAGCTTAGTTGGGAAAACTATGCGATCGTTAGAACACGGAATCGTTCTGGAATAAAAATAATGAGGTCATACAAGCTCGAGGAGTGGATCGGAAGTGCAGTGCTTGAAGGGAAGGGAAAGGCGGCTTACCTAGGTTCGCGAGGGTAATAATAGACGCGGTAACCAAAAAATCTGTTGGAACAATAAGGTAAATTACTAGAAGTAATCACATCGTGATTACGGGAGTGGGGAGCCTTCGGTACGGAAATAAAAGACATACCACGGTGTGATGATGTAGTCACGTTCCGGGGGAGTCGGCAAGGCAACGTCTCGGTCAATGCCGGAAGAGTTGTGGTGGAGGAGTGCTCGCGCCGGTATGATATGAGCGTGGCTGGATCAGGTGATCAGTCACATGTTCTAATGGTTGCTAATAGTAACGCAGTGCTCGCTGGTGATGAGAGACAGGGCGAATTTGGGGCGCCATATTGGGTGAGTGAAGGACGGCGCGTGGTGAGGATAAAAACAAGGGTTGTAGAACAGAGAAAGACATTGTACATGGATTAAAAAAAGGCCATTACATTTATAAAACATGAAGAGCAGAATCGCAATGGGGAAAAAATGTCTTAATGTTTCTTAAAGTCAGGTGGTAGTTTTGAAGTAGGTGTTTTGCAGACAGTTCCAATTGTACGATCATAGTAAGGAGGTCCAATCCTCTAAGCGGTTCAATCCACTGTGAATGCTTCCCGTTTTCAAAATCCATTTTAGTTCTTCTTTATTCAAAAGCTGTGAAATGTCTGCACCTCTTGGTGGGATTTTGACAACAGTGACCACTGTCCAATGAATGTCATCCTCAGTATGACCAGCTGATTCGAAATGCTCCACCAGCGGTGCGTTTGGTGTTTTACACCTCAGTCTGCTTCTGTGTTGGCAGATTCTGATCCTGATTTTCTGTGTCGTTTGTCCTATATAAATCATGTCACAGGGGCACAGAATTGCGTAAATGACATTGCTGGTGTTACAATTACTGAAATGATTATGGGGTTTCCGTATGTTACCAAACACAAACTCTTTACAGTCAGTAGTGAATACACATACAGAACAATTGCCACACTTGTTGTGTCCAGTGACTGCGGGTAAAGACCAATGTTCGAGGAGCGTGCCAGTGTTTCTAGTTTCAGGGAGTGCCGCTCTTATCAGATGGTCTTTGATATTTTTGTTTCTTTTGAAGGCAAAAAGGGGTCTTTCAAGATTTAGTATTCCAGCATTTAACACATTCCAGTGCTTAAGAATACTTTTGCGGACTTTGTTGGAAGATGGGGAAAATGTGGTGACACACACTAGGCGGTTTTCACGTCTCTTGGTTTTGGGTTCCAAGAGAGCATCCCTGGGACAGTACCATGCTCTTTTCAGGGCACTGCGAATTAGTTTTTTGGGGTAACCTCTTGATGTTAATTTCTCGCTAAGTGTTTTGGCTTCCCTGAAATAATCCTCCTTTAGGGTGCAGTTGCGTCTGATGCGTAAGTATTGTGAGTAGGGAAGAGAGTCTCTAAGGGCCCTTGGATGGCTGCTACTGTATTTTAGGAGAGTGTTACGTTCGGTGGCTTTCCTGAAGAGGCTGGTGATCAGGTGTCCCTCATCATGTATTATGTTTAGATCAAGGAATGGTATGGATGTTTTGTTGTATGTGAGTGTGAACTTGAGACCGCCACAATTATTGTTAAGCCAGTGGAGGAAATTGAAAAGCATGGTTTGGGTATCATGCCAAATGAAAAAAATGTCGTCAATATAACGTTTCCATAATGTTATTGCAGATTGGAAGGGGTTCTGTTGGGTCAATATGCAATTCACCTCAAGGGCATTCATATAAAGGATAGCCAGATTCGGTGCGAAAACTGCTCCCATGGATGTACCCTTGGTTTGCTGGTAATAATGACCATCAAATAGAAAAAAGTTTCTAGTCAGACAGATCTCGAGGAGTTGTAAGATGAAGATAGTGGGTACTGCATGTGGCCTGATACGGGTGTCTAAAGTAGTCTCAATGATGAGTAATGCGTCTCGTTGCGGAATGTTTGTGTAAAGAGACTCAACATCTAACGTGCAGAGTGTATCAATGGAGGGGTTGAACCTGTGGTTTTCTACCAGGGTAATCATCTGCATACTGTCTCTAACGTAATATGGGGTAGATGGAACAAACTCCTTGATAAAGTAGTCAACATAGAGACCCAATGGCTCTAGAATAGACCCGCAGCCTGAAACGATGGGCCGTCCAGGGGGGTTGGAACTATCTTTATGGATCTTTGGTAAAGTGTAGATGACTGGTATGCGTGGGGCCTTGGTATTCAGAAAATCATATTCATGCTTAGATAAAAAACCTTGTTCCAGACCTGATTGGGTTGTCTGTTGAATCATCTGTTTAAGCTCATTGGTCGGGTTTGTAGGAAGTTTGGAATAGTGATCAGTATTAGCTAGCTGTCTCAATATTTCGTTTTTATAGGTGGTAGTGTCTTGTAATACTATGCCTCCGCCTTTATCTGCGGGTTTGATAACCACTAAGGCGTTGGACTTGAGAGTTTGGAGTGCTGTTTTCTCTTCTAGTCCAATGTTGTATGGAACGAACTGGTGTTTTGTAGCTAGTTGGGAGAGGTCTTTAAGTACCAATTTTTCAAAGCAGGTAACCTCAGATGGAACCATGTTGGCTGACGGGGAGAAAGTGGATGGGGGTCTCAATGGGGTGTTGGATGTTTTAGGTGGAAGAGGATTCAACAGAAAAAAACTCTGTAGTCTGATCTTACGAAAAAATCTAAGCATTTCGGTTTCAAGGTCCAAAAAGTTAGTCCTAGTCGTGGGTACAAAGGAAAGGCCCTTGCTAAGGATGGATAATTCAGATTCACTCAGTTGGAAATTTGTGAGGTTGAATATTGGCAACGAGAGGTTTGTTTGTGTCTGGTTGGTGGAGTCGCTGTTGTGTACCTCTGGAGGACAGTCTACCAACGGTAATAGTTGCGTCGGGTTTGGCGTTCTCCTGGCGGGTTTTGCCAATGGGCACGTTTCAACCCTCCTCTTCTCGGGGGTTCGTTTGGGCCTCGACCTAAAAAAGAGGGTGTCGATGGATTTGGGTTGTTAGATGCTCTATTTGTGCTGCTCGTACCTTCGCCGGGATCCGAATTGTCGGATGATTCAACGGAGGTATCGGAGAAACCGACTAGGGTGTTACCTCTGTTAAATCTGCCCCAAGGACGGTTGTAACGTTGGTTGTTGTAGGATCTATTAGTAAAGAAGTCCTTGTTGAGGTAAGGGTAAGTGCGTTCAGTAGAATAGGATTTAATATCTTTTTTCACTTTAGTGGATTTTTTATTTTGTTCTATTCTAAAGAATTCATCCACTGTTTTTTGGATTTGTTCTAGCAATTTTTTACTGTCCGCTATAGTGTCGCTAGTGGTTAGTTGTTGTTCAATTTCAGTTATCTCTTCCAGAGTTTTATTAAGTTCCTCTGTCGCTATATCTATACCAAGGACTAACCAATGTCTCGAGCAGGTAGTACTGATGTAACTGAAATTATTGATATATTTCGGTATATCTGTGAAAATACCTGGTACGTTTCTGACTTGGAGGCCGGTGGGAATAATGTTAGCTTTCAGGTATTCCGTAAGCATCCGTATCATCAATTGTAACCTGACAGATTTTTTCTTAGTTTTTTCTAGTTGTTCTGATAAGGTGGAACTGATTTCTTGGGGAGCATTAGTGGAGTCAACAAAGAGGGAAGGACCTTCAAGGATTTTCTTAATGTATTCGTCCGTGTAGAGAGGTGCGTGATCTGACATGACAAGGAAACGGTGAGGAGAGAGGAGAGTCTGGATATGGTAGTCAAAGGGAAAGGAGAGTGACCCACTTTCAAGAGAAAAAAGGGTGGGGGTAAGAGCGTGAGCCCTTGCAATCCGGCGATTGCGCTTAACTAGTAACAAAGGGACAAGGGCACCCAAAGCAATTGGTCAGGGACCTTGGGAAGTTACGTATTATTAGAGACAGTGGTCCCTGAAAACAAGGAAATGTAACAAGCAATAATCAATATAGCCACAATAGGTACTATATTATAGCCTATGTCCAGCCGGACAAGGCAGCTTTAATAAGCAAAATGTTTTACAGTGATGTAACAAGATGTAAGCAAAGCAATGGTGGGACACAAGCCTGTATCCTATGGCTTACATATCAAGAGGACATGAATTTTGAAAAAACACACACAGGCAATTGAAGCGATGTTTCTTATGACAAGAATAGCAGATAGTGAAACATCCTAGTCACCTTCACGACATTTCATACACATAAGTAATCATAGTGTAAGGTGAGCAACATAGTCGACGACGTTTCGATCCTTACTGGGGGGGTGTTAGGATCATCATCAGGACTGATTAATATGATTGCCTATAAAAATGCCTGAATATACAACAATTAACAGAAACCAACGTGGTACAATAAAGAGGGAAAAAGGGGAAGGGAAAAAATAATTAGGAAAAACCATAATAATTTAAGTTTGAAATAAAGTTACAACATAACAAAACAGTTTTTTGTCAGAACACGGGCTAATTATGATCAAAATGGCAAAGTGAACTATCGGACACGGATCGAATTGAAGTGGAACATGCTTCGTGGCAGGCCGTGTAAATACTGGGAGGTCGTGGTTGCCGCGAGTATTAAGGTATATCGACTATGGAGAAGTGCGTGGTTGGTATCATGTGAAAACTGAAGGCGTGTCTAAGACTTAGGAACTGTGGATGTCGCCGGTGAGGAGAGCGAGTAAACTACTACGGAAACTGTGTGAGGAGAGCTGGGCGTGATAGGCGGTTGAACATTTACCTCGTGCTGTCTTTGGTAACAGCAAGAAAGATGTATCAGCTTAGTTGGGAAAACTATGCGATCGTTAGAACACGGAATCGTTCTGGAATAAAAATAATGAGGTCATACAAGCTCGAGGAGTGGATCGGAAGTGCAGTGCTTGAAGGGAAGGGAAAGGCGGCTTACCTAGGTTCGCGAGGGTAATAATAGACGCGGTAACCAAAAAATCTGTTGGAACAATAAGGTAAATTACTAGAAGTAATCACATCGTGATTACGGGAGTGGGGAGCCTTCGGTACGGAAATAAAAGACATACCACGGTGTGATGATGTAGTCACGTTCCGGGGGAGTCGGCAAGGCAACGTCTCGGTCAATGCCGGAAGAGTTGTGGTGGAGGAGTGCTCGCGCCAGTATGATATGAGCGTGGCTGGATCAGGTGATCAGTCACATGTTCTAATGGTTGCTAATAGTAACGCAGTGCTCGCTGGTGATGAGAGACAGGGCGAATTTGGGGCGCCATATTGGGTGAGTGAAGGACGGCGCGTGGTGAGGATAAAAACAAGGGTTGTAGAACAGAGAAAGACATTGTACATGGATTAAAAAAAGGCCATTACATTTATAAAACATGAAGAGCAGAATCGCAATGGGGAAAAAATGTCTTAATGTTTCTTAAAGTCAGGTGGTAGTTTTGAAGTAGGTGTTTTGCAGACAGTTCCAATTGTACGATCATAGTAAGGAGGTCCAATCCTCTAAGCGGTTCAATCCACTGTGAATGCTTCCCGTTTTCAAAATCCATTTTAGTTCTTCTTTATTCAAAAGCTGTGAAATGTCTGCACCTCTTGGTGGGATTTTGACAACAGTGACCACTGTCCAATGAATGTCATCCTCAGTATGACCAGCTGATTCGAAATGCTCCACCAGCGGTGCGTTTGGTGTTTTACACCTCAGTCTGCTTCTGTGTTGGCAGATTCTGATCCTGATTTTCTGTGTCGTTTGTCCTATATAAATCATGTCACAGGGGCACAGAATTGCGTAAATGACATTGCTGGTGTTACAATTACTGAAATGATTATGGGGTTTCCGTATGTTACCAAACACAAACTCTTTACAGTCAGTAGTGAATACACATACAGAACAATTGCCACACTTGTTGTGTCCAGTGACTGCGGGTAAAGACCAATGTTCGAGGAGCGTGCCAGTGTTTCTAGTTTCAGGGAGTGCCGCTCTTATCAGATGGTCTTTGATATTTTTGTTTCTTTTGAAGGCAAAAAGGGGTCTTTCAAGATTTAGTATTCCAGCATTTAACACATTCCAGTGCTTAAGAATACTTTTGCGGACTTTGTTGGAAGATGGGGAAAATGTGGTGACACACACTAGGCGGTTTTCACGTCTCTTGGTTTTGGGTTCCAAGAGAGCATCCCTGGGACAGTACCATGCTCTTTTCAGGGCACTGCGAATTAGTTTTTTGGGGTAACCTCTTGATGTTAATTTCTCGCTAAGTGTTTTGGCTTCCCTGAAAAAATCCTCCTTTAGGGTGCAGTTGCGTCTGATGCGTAAGTATTGTGAGTAGGGAAGAGAGTCTCTAAGGGCCCTTGGATGGCTGCTACTGTATTTTAGGAGAGTGTTACGTTCGGTGGCTTTCCTGAAGAGGCTGGTGATCAGGTGTCCCTCATCATGTATTATGTTTAGATCAAGGAATGGTATGGATGTTTTGTTGTATGTGAGTGTGAACTTGAGACCGCCACAATTATTGTTAAGCCAGTGGAGGAAATTGAAAAGCATGGTTTGGGTATCATGCCAAATGAAAAAAATGTCGTCAATATAACGTTTCCATAATGTTATTGCAGATTGGAAGGGGTTCTGTTGGGTCAATATGCAATTCACCTCAAGGGCATTCATATAAAGGATAGCCAGATTCGGTGCGAAAACTGCTCCCATGGATGTACCCTTGGTTTGCTGGTAATAATGACCATCAAATAGAAAAAAGTTTCTAGTCAGACAGATCTCGAGGAGTTGTAAGATGAAGATAGTGGGTACTGCATGTGGCCTGATACGGGTGTCTAAAGTAGTCTCAATGATGAGTAATGCGTCTCGTTGCGGAATGTTTGTGTAAAGAGACTCAACATCTAACGTGCAGAGTGTATCAATGGAGGGGTTGAACCTGTGGTTTTCTACCAGGGTAATCATCTGCATACTGTCTCTAACGTAATATGGGGTAGATGGAACAAACTCCTTGATAAAGTAGTCAACATAGAGACCCAATGGCTCTAGAATAGACCCGCAGCCTGAAACGATGGGCCGTCCAGGGGGGTTGGAACTATCTTTATGGATCTTTGGTAAAGTGTAGATGACTGGTATGCGTGGGGCCTTGGTATTCAGAAAATCATATTCATGCTTAGATAAAAAACCTTGTTCCAGACCTGATTGGGTTGTCTGTTGAATCATCTGTTTAAGCTCATTGGTCGGGTTTGTAGGAAGTTTGGAATAGTGATCAGTATTAGCTAGCTGTCTCAATATTTCGTTTTTATAGGTGGTAGTGTCTTGTAATACTATGCCTCCGCCTTTATCTGCGGGTTTGATAACCACTAAGGCGTTGGACTTGAGAGTTTGGAGTGCTGTTTTCTCTTCTAGTCCAATGTTGTATGGAATGAACTGGTGTTTTGTAGCTAGTTGGGAGAGGTCTTTAAGTACCAATTTTTCAAAGCAGGTAACCTCAGATGGAACCATGTTGGCTGACGGGGAGAAAGTGGATGGGGGTCTCAATGGGGTGTTGGATGTTTTAGGTGGAAGAGGATTCAACAGAAAAAAACTCTGTAGTCTGATCTTACGAAAAAGTCTGTGTATAGCATTCCAACCATACATGTCTGTGATCCCTTGCTTACTACTGCCTTCGGCCCACACTGCGGTCCAGTAGGTTACACATTTGGAACTGAGTCTTGATTTCTCAATGGCAGAGTTCATATCATTGCACACAAGGAGAGGTGTAACAGGAAGACGCGTTTGAGTCTGGAGGAAAAAAGGATCATCGGTACAGAGGTGATTGAACATTGCTAACAACTGTTCTGGTGTCACTAACTCTGTGCATCGCGAGCCAACGACACGTGGGTCTGGGCCCTTGCTGACCGCTGCCTCGGGCCTACACTGCGGTCGAGTAGGTCACACATTTGGAAATTAGTCTTGATTTATTTATGGCAGAGTTTATATCATTGTACAAGCCTCAACGCAGACTGCTTACCCTTTCAGCTCCGGTGCCACTAAGTCTGTTCCCCGACATTCATGGACACTTTCTGGTTGAACTTTGGTGGCGACTGAGTCTATGGACTGGGGGTCGTCTTCATCATCATGTCGGTGATACTGACTTGATGGCAAAAACGAGGCTGTAGCATTCCACTCCTCCATTTGCCGCTTCTGGCCGGCTTCTGCCCTCTGCATCATGCCCTGGAGGACACCTTCCACGTCCCTCGCAACCCTCCGCTACATTCACATTCGACATCAACGAGGACCCGCTCAGCTCGCATGTCCTTACCTCAGTGCACCGCAAGTCACCGTCCCATGGTGGTGTGCCTGTGCCTGCCGCAGTGCATCGGGGGCCACTAACTCTGTGCAGCTCAAGTCATGGACCCTGTCTGATAGAATATTGGATGGCCTCTGGGCCGATGGACTGGGAGTCATCAACACCATGTGTCTGTGGCCCTGCACTGTCCGCTGCCTCCGGCCTCAACTGCGGTCCACCTGGGCTCACACATCAAATCGAGTCCTGACCTGCCCGGATGTCACATCACCGCAGGACGCACACGCCACCACCGTCAGGACCAACTCCAAGAGTCAGATGCCAGAGTCGGAAGTGTCTTACTGCCAGACTATCAGAGTTGTTCACACCTGTCGTGGGGGCCATCAGCAGCTTGATACCCTGCTCAGCTCTTCAGGTGCCACTAACTCAGTGCACACCAACTCATGGGCCATTTCTGATTGAGTTCTATGCTGTGGGCAGCTCACGTAGCAATGTCACCTCAGGCAGTGTGGAAGACCTGGGACGATGATAAGGAAGATGATGCAGGTGTAACACAGCCCACTGCAGCTGCAGCAGGAATATCCAGAAAGGACACAATGCTAGACAATTTGTTCACATGAGCACGCTCAGCTCTGGGGCCCCAACCTCAGTGCACTGCAACTCACAGACCCTTCTGATTGCATATTGGGTGACCTCTGCACTTGCTCTGGCTACCACCAAGATGCTTCGCAGTTGTTTCTGTTATGCTGGTGTTTTCTGTTTTCGCTTTGATTGTGATCACTATTCAAGTTGTTGCCAGCACTCACCACTCCATGAGGCTGGCTTACACTCACCCCACAAACATCCAGCACAGGCGTCACTACATGTGACCCTGGCAATAAAGGCGCCGGGCGCACTTGCCCGTAGCCAGTTCCACAAACATCTGAGTGTGTCCGTGTGGTCATAATGTATGCTTGAGGTCCCCGGGCCCTACAACATTACATTGTGCTGTGTACAGCGGATGCAAACATGTCACCGCAGGCAGCGGGTAAGACCTTGGACATGTAGCTTTGTCATCCCACAATCAGTACGTAAGAGGAGTGGACTGGGCCGGCGCACGCAAGTCCAGCGTGGGGGTGTTAATTATTTTCCCAGGGCTCTGGGAGTGATTCAGTACTGGAAAAGTGCAAATGCATGTGTCTCTGTTGCAGTGTGGGTCTCTGTTGGGGAGTGTGAGTGGTCCCTGATGGGACTGAGACACCCACGTATGTGATCTAGTTCAGGTTCCATGAGAGCGAACCCCACCCGCACCTGTTCGGCCACCTCCTTCTGGCAGTCTGATACCTGGCCTTGGAATGCAATGTGTGCTTCGGTTGGGTGCTGGGAGCCAGCTCTGGTGGTGGGTGCTTCCTTATGTGTGGTCTGTGCAGGGGGTGGGGTCTCCTCGATGCAGCTCGGCTGCCCTGCTACTGGAGGTGGATTGCCTAAGATGTCCGTGAACTGTTGTAGAACGTTGGTGTCGAAGGTGTGGAGGTCCTCTTCAGCATCAAAGATGAGTTGTATGGTCTGCTCTGCTGGAGGTGTTATTTGTCCCTCTGCAATGTGAAGGCGGGATGAATTTTGACATTGTGTTGACATGTATGTTGACGCATTGTTCACGTTTACATACAGACTGCATGCCAATGTACATTGTGACTGTTTGGGAGGAGCGGACTATGTGATTCGGGACAGTGAACATTTGGACTACATGACCGATGTGGGGTTGTACACGTACATTTTCATCTCAGTTTCCTGCTATGTCAGGTGTGATTGGCCAGTTTCAAAGCACAAGTGGACCCAGTTGCCCCCTCTGCTCTGCAGTGTAAGTGTTGCACTTTGCACCACATTGTCGTCAATGTGGATGTGCTGTTATTGCTATGTGTGTGTGTGCTGCATTGTGGGGGATTCCCCCCTGCAGCAGTGATTTTGCTGCCCCTTATCCCTTTGAGGCGGTGTGCCCTTGACTTTTGTGCTTTTATGGTCCTGAGATGTTGGCGACTTGGGTCATTTGTACTCTTGGACGGTTTTTGTACTCTTGTGCATTGTTTGTCTGCAGATGTATTGTTGACGTCAAGGGTTGTTTGTGCACATGGATGTGTCAGAGTGTGACCTGCTCCTTTCCGTATGTGGTCAACACTCAGCCACCTCAGTATCGTGGTGTGCACCATGTCATGATGATTGTACTGTAGCCATGCTGATCATCATGTAGTGTCACTTGCATTGTCAGTGTGGCTCACAAATACGCATCTTTGCTGTGTTTCGCACGTGTGCATGTGTTGGTTGTGAGATTGGTGATGTGTGGGGTGGGACCCCTTTGGGCACATGTTGGACGGGGGCCTACTTGGTGTTTGTATGTGTGCTGCAGTGTGCCACGGGGATCAGGGACATTGTGGGTGTGCAGTGTGCTCCACCTGATTATGCATGTGTGCATTGTGCTCATCTCCCCCCGTCCCCCCAGTCCCTGGTCATTACTCACCTTGTTGATTTAGCGTCAGGTCATATAGAGCTGTGTCCGGACTCCCAACTCCTTGCACCGTGTCCCCACTGATGACTGTGGCCACCATTTCCTCCAGCTCCTCCTGTGGTGCAGGACTCCCACCTCCAGTCGCCGTGGCTGACTTCCTGTGGGCAGCGAGTTTCTGCTTGGTTTGGCTTTTCACATCATGCCAGCGCCTCTTGACCTCCTCCATTGACCTCCTCGACACTCCTACTGCATTCACGGTGTTCACGATGGATTGGCATGTTTCCGTTTGTGTTGCCAATGACACGGTGGAGGTGACGAACAGTTGTTGTTTGTGTTCTGTCTCCTCCGTGACGAATATCCGGTTTTCCTGCGGACTGCACCCCGTCTTCCTCTTCCCCTTTGCCTTCCCCGACCCTGGGGTTCCTTGCTGGTGGTCTGTGGGGCTTGTGGGGTTCGCGTTGGCTTCTGCACTCGCTCCGGGTGCATCCATGGTGCTAAGCGGTTTCTTTTTTTCTCCCTTTTTTTTCCCTGCTTTTCTGGTGCATTTTCCCGCATGACGCGTGGAAATTGCAGGCTTGTCACTGGTTATCGCAGATTTTTGTATCGCGATTGGCTTCATGGCTACTATTTTCGCATTCGTGTTTCGCGTTTTTTCAGCGTCGCGTTAATTTTAACGCGGTCATTTGATGCGTTATTGTGAGACTATCGCATGGTACCGCCGTGTTGAGAATACAACGTTAACACAGCGTTGTTTTCCAGCGATAGACTGCGATGTAAAGAGTTGCGTTAAGCTAATTTTGCGATGATTATCACACGTTCTTGAGAATATCCCCCAAAATGTATTAAAATGATAAATAAAAACACTTTGTGAATCAAAGGCCCAGATTATGAACTATGGGTTGAATTTGTCTTAGAAACCAGGAACTATTCTTGAATGAAAGCATTTGTCCACAGGTTAGTTGTAAACATATCCTGAGGTGTTAGCTGTCATTGCAGTGCCTGGTCGGCTAATAGGGAGTTTCTGAATAATATACAGTGCCAGTGTTCTTTTATTTAGTCTAGGGTTGCCTTTGCATCTTCTCCTCCTCCCCCTTCTGTTTTTTCCTTCAAACTCACGCTCGTTAAGAAATGCATGCACTCTAATGTGCATAGTTGGCTAGTTTAAAAATATATTGAAGAGATAGGCTGTTTATACTTTTATAAACATTTTTTTCCATCTATTAAAATGTTTCTAGATACTGCACAAAGGCATAGCTATTCACTGCACACTAAATCAGTGAAGAAACCCATGATAAAGAACTAGGATTTCACATAACATTTCTGCCTGTCTGTGTAGTTTGTAATCTCAGAGAACCTCAAATAAACTGGGAAGCTTTGTCGGATAGAGGGCATTTTGGATGTTCCAGAGCTTTTGACCTACAAAGGCCAACGCCTAGTTCAGTGTGTAAGCTCAGCTTCAAAGTTGTTCTGGATCCCTTAAACCTGCTGGAAATATTTTAGCTCTGATAACTAAAGAGGATGCCCATGTTGGCGAATTACAATTACATGGGAGATTGATTTTCATTTTCAGGGTGATGTGGAATGTCTCAGTAGTAAGTAATGCGTGATTAGTCAAGTAATTTCTCCAGATAGGGAGCTAATGCTGCTGTTGAGGAAAATCATCATTCTTCCATCTAGAAGTCTACTTAGCCAGTGGTTCTTAGGATCTGCTGTTTGTTTGTTGCCGCATATCGCTTGCTGACAAATGCTCTAATAAAAGGGCATCTACTGAAAAGAGGGAACAACTTTCTTTTAGTTTCTTTTGAGGATCGAGAAGCCAGAGAGATTTGTTTCCTGCACAAAGTTTTTGCATCTACAGTTTATCATGAAAGGCATATTTTTTTCATTTGAATGCCTTTACGTCTCAGTCACTCTCTCAAGACCAGGGGCCATATGTATGAACACATTTTCCCATAGACACAGAATGGATAAAACCCTTTGATACATATGGCCCCAGTAGACATATGAGATGTTACTACCACTGACGTCTGCACTGCTCCTTTAGCACCTTCGTGAACATGACGATCTCTTGCAGCATTCGAGTTTGAAGCACCTGCACCTTTCTGTAGTCTCATTGCTTATATTATTCTGTTCTGAATTAAGGGACCTTGAATTTTGGTTAACCTCTGTATGTCAGTATTTATATGCATCATAGGACCAAAATCTCTGCACAAAGGCTGGGAAGCTGTCTTGTAACGGGAATCAAGAAGAACATTATTCCATATTACCTATGTTTCCTTCCTTTTCCTATGCAGATAGTCTGTTTTGTCAAGTCACATTTGATTATTAATGGATTTCAATAATAAGGATGGTTCCCTTCACTCACAGTAGGTGACATGCTTTTTCATAAGGGGCTTCTTCACAGCCTCCTGTTAGTGCAAGGTGAGCTCATACAGAGCTCCGTAGAATAGGTATTCCTCTTGGTATTTACCTGCTGAAGATTGTTGCCTGTTTAAATCTTTTTAGAGCAGGAGAACATAGCTAACTGTATTCACTGTTATACTTCATTTACTTTTATCTGTACCATACAATATTGAAAACGATCACTTAGGGGTAGGGTGAGGCTAACTATTAGGAACACTCCCTCACTCACCCTTCTTGTTCTTTGGATTATATTTGACCACAGCGTGTCACTATATATAGGCCTTTTAGGAACAACCCCCCCCCCCCCTTCCCCCCCAAGTCCCGGGCTGGCTATCCAGACAAGCTCTCTGATGTAATTCTTGTAAGTGTAAACCCTTCTGAGAAATGTGTGCAAACAGTAGCCTCACTTCAGGTGTTCAGGAATTCCAGCGCTGGAGTCCGGCTTCTGGAAAGGATGGAATGAGCTGTCCTCAAAGGCAAAGACCCCTCTGCCTGAGGTGCGCCCCCCCCCCCCTCCAACATTTCACGGGGAGCAAAAACATTCAAGGGGCCACCATTAAGTTTAAAGCCAATTAATATCTGTGAGAAATGGGAGACTCGGGGGTCCGTCATTACATTCTGGGGGGGTGGGGGGGCATTATTTTCCATTACGCCACTACATCACAGGGACAACGGGAGCCCTGTTTGCGTAGTTACAACACATACAACATTCACACTCATTACCCTTATCTTTTATTCGTATTGTCACACCAATCGCAGAAGAGTGAAAGGAGGAGAATGGAGCGTCTGTTGTCTCTGATCTGTGCCACAGTTAACCCTTGTACCATAAAGAGAGAATGAAGAGGTGCATTTGAGTAACTGTATCTGCCTAATGCACCCCACCTTTACAATAAAGCATTTATGTTCTGTGGTCAGTCTTTCGTCAAAATACTGACTGAATCTTATTTGGGAGTATTAGTCTACTGACTGATAAAATCAAACAATTTTTCACTGCTTCTTATACTCTAATTTTTTTCTGTACACATTTATAGCAAACACATTCTCAATTTGTCAAAAAGATGAGAGCCGCATTGCCATTCTTAGCAAAGGTGAAAATCAGAGATAAAATAATACATCCCATGTCCCTGAGGTGGATGGATTATTCTCATACTAATGTATGGGAGTTTCGGTGAAGCCATCAATCTCTTGGCTCTTGGAAGACTCCAGAACAAGGAGGCAGTATTGGTGCAAGAAAGAGCTAATGAGGTAAAGAAGGTTAAGAGCTTGCGCTGGGGGGTCTGAAGACAAGTGCCGGTGAACAGAACTTACACCGAGGTGGCGAAGGTGGCCTGGGGTTTACCACAAAGGTTAGTTCTACTCTGCAGCTCTTGAGTGCTTCAGGACAAAGATGTAGGAAGATAACAGGGAATGCTTTCAAGAAAAATTGAATGGAGGCTTCTGATGCGACAGGTAAGAGTGAACAAAGCCGTGGCCTGTATTTTACGGGAAGAAATGATGAGCATCGGAAAAAAATGAGAGAAAAATCTCCAGATGTTATAAAAAACCAGTTTCGGTTGATTTTTTAGCTTAGTAAAAAAAAAAAAATAATTAGTTACTATGTCTAATGCATCACTTGCTAATGGCATTTGAAGTAACATCACCTTTGTCAGCATAGAGATTAGACTGATATTGGCGAAATAGATCAATTATGCCCTTTTGTGTGCAATTTTCTTGCCCTGTGTCATCTTTTCTTTATGTTATTTTGACACCCCTGATTTCATGTATTAGTAGCCATGCTACTAGTGTTCCAGAAGTATCCCCTTCTTTATGTGCCCTTGTCTGAATATATAGCCTTCAACCGAATTTCCACAGTTAGTCCATCAATTTTGCATTGTTGTCTCCTCTCTTGCTTGGTCTTTCGTGGAAGTCTGAGTGTGGGGGCTAATATTCTCTAAATCTTCTATTTGGTTTCCAGCTTGCATACATTGCATTCTATGGCTTTCCTGATACTTAAGCCTATTACCCGAGACAAGTATGGACTAACTCATGGACCATGCGAAGACCGCAATAATAGTACACTACCTTCATATTCTTAAACTCAGTGTCAAGGGCACAATTAAAACATTCATCGGTCTCCTTCATACCCTTTTTTTCATTCATTAGATTTTTGCTAACGAATTGATTCCTGGTTGGTACACATTGAACAATATTATTTGGCTGTAGCTCATTTGTTTGCTTTGGGTATTGCTTGCTTTTTGGCAAACAACATGCATATCTATGCAATCAGAATGGTCTGACGGACGTAACAGAGTATTTCTTTTGTATATTGGGGACACACAATTATAGATGAAAAGGTTGCCACCTATATTTTCCGATTTATTGTCCTTCCTTTTCTTGTTTGAAAGATTACTTTCTTTTTTAAAACAATGAGCTATCCACACAAAACCCCGTTGCTGAATTTGCAATGTTGTAAATGTATATCTTTGCAGGTTCATACATGGGTTTCAAACCTGTTTCCAGTACAATCTGCAAGAAGGTGGAAAGCACGCAAAAAAGGGAAAACATTTTTTTTACAACACTGTTTGTTCCTGAAAGCTGGGAAGATAGTGATGTTAGCACAGCAAACCAGGTGTTGGTGTAATTTTTAGACAAAACAGCAAAATGTTGCTATATCTTAGCTTTTTTTCTCAAGTATGTAAAATTGAATGCGTGATTTATACAGGTATACAGACATTGCATTCCTATAAATTCACACAATCCAAAGTAAAGCTCGTATCACCTCTTTCACTGGACAAGAGCCCCATTCCCTTTAAAGCTGGAGTTATATTAGGGTTGTGACATCACTTCCTGCAAGACCTTTGTGCATTGCCTCTGTTAATAAGCTTTACTAACTATGGGGCATATTAACAAGCCGGGCGATAAAATTATCGCCGCTTTAGCGGCAGAAAACTGCCGCTAAAGCGGCGATAATGGGCTTGATAATATGCTCTATGGAATTCCAATTGAAACCCATGTTAAATGTGAAGGACGTCTAACATGGGCTTCAATTGGAATTCCATAGAGCATATTATAGAGCCCATTATCGCCGTTTTAGCGGCAGTTTTCTGCCGCTAAAGCGGCGATAATTTTATCGCCTGGCTTGATAATATGCCCCTATGTTTTTTACGACTCGAGGTTTTCCCACAAGTCATGCGAAAAAGACGCACAGATTGTAGTTTTTGTGATGCAGAGGAAAGAGACAGTGAATGTGTGAAGCTGTCATCCAGTTGTTGTGGGGTACAGCACAGAGGCAATATTTAGAACACTCTGCAAGTAACAAATCAAAATACCAGGAGCTTTGAAGCTTCACTTTAAGATGCTAGTAGTGTTGTGGTATGTCGTCACCCTAACCTGTAATGTTTAAAGAATGTTGTTGAGAAAAGCAATTTGAAACCGTGAAGAAACTTTAGCGATCGTTCTCTTGGACTGAAATTAAAGAAACGTGTAATCATATTTCCACCTAGGTGGTCCTGTCGATCAGCATTTTATACGATCCTTCTGTGCCCTCAGTATATTCCCACAAAGGGCTATCCATCTTCATATTCCTACTTCCAGAGGCCTTGAGGGCACAACTATGAAGAGGTATGTCCACTCTATGAAGGTAGAAACTAAAGGGCCGTCATCTTCCCTCCAGCATCAGCATGATACTACGCGTTTCCCTTTTGCTCCTTCTGTTTCTTGTCCATTTATTTGGCGTTCTTGCCCCTCTCCGTGGCTTATTTCATTAGGCAGGGCTTGATGTGACTAGGAATCACTTCCTAAATACTGCATGCTACAGAATAATGTATGCAGCATAGTGGTAGGAAGGTGAAGGAGGGCCAATATACAGAAGAAGCCGAAGACGAAGGGTGGAGAGGTGGTGCTGAATGTCCCTATTGCTTCGTCTCTACATTGACCATTTCCATTGGGACTGTTGTATCCATGGTTAATTTATTAATATAGTGGTTGGTGCTACTCAGAATTGCTGGTAATTGCTGCAATGTAAGACAGAGTGGACACTGAACAGTGGCGGGAAGATGCTGCAGGAACAGTAGACTGAGGAAGCCCGAGAAGAGGGTCTGTGCCAAAGGGTAGAAAGAAGGGAAGATGGTATAAAGTTTGGAACACACATACAACTAATAGCAATAAAAGTCCTGGGTGAAGGGCAGGTAGCAAATCAAATCAGGCGTTTTAATAGTCCTTTGTTTCTGTGAATGGTAGATCATTGCTCCTTTTGAAATATTTGTGAATGGAAGTTAGTCTAATGTCCAGTGGGAGGCAATTCCAGAGGACTGCTCACATGCGACTGAGTACAGCATCAGAAACTGGAATTAATAACCGAATTCTTCCATGAGGTAGAAGAAAAGTATTTCTTTTACTCAACCATACTATGATCCAATTGCAGTCCGTGTAGGTAACAGCGGTGGGGCTGTGGGGCACGTTGGGGGGGATTTCGAGGGATGATGCAGAGGGAAAATTAATTATTTATTTAATTTTCCCTCGGCATTGCCCCTCAAAATCACCCCACGCGGCCCCACCGCTCTACCGCTGTTACCTGCATGGACCGCGGCTGCTATGATCACTTAAATGTATATCAAAACCCCTAAAATGAATAAATAATGAGTCAATGTTTACATTAGTTTAAATAAAGACAAAAAAGGCTAGGGAATCATAACCACACCAGACAAAAGAAAAATGTAGACGTTAGTACTGGAGAAATTTAATATGCATGTTTTTGAGACGGGAATGGCCCTGCAAGGTATACAGGCAAGTCCCACTGTCCTGAGTGCTAGAATGCATGTGTATGTGGCCACCTAATGTTTAATTTTGTCCCTAGCGTCCCTCTAATCTAAGCTTGTGCACAGAGGGCCAGGCCTGCCCATGACTGAAAGAACCTTGTGTTACACTGTCACCTAGAGGGGCTCTCCAAGTGTTCTCCTCGTAGTGGACAAAGGGCTTCTGCCCTGTAAAGTCTGGCACTTCAAGCATGCCGTGTTTTTTTTTTTAATTGATGTGACCACACCCTTTTTTCTGTGTCACTGAAAGTGTGGCTTGTAAACTCCTCTGGGTCAACGTTCCAATGTTATGTGAATACCCAGAACCTTGAGCTGACATACTGCATATGTGTAATTTGGGTGCCTGTGTAGTGTCAGGGATCTGTGTACGAGTGAGTCTGAATACTGCAGCCAGTGGGTTTTATTTTGGTTTCTGGCTTGGCATGGCACAAGATGGAGGATGAAGCTAGCTTAACCAAGTAGGGTATTTCCTGCATTCCGGTGTCTTCAGGGTGGCGATCCAGCCCCTGAAGTGAGGAGGATGGAGGCAGGGCTACCTTTAGAAATTCCATGAGGCCTTTTATTAGCAAGGGTCTGGTGATCAGTTCTTCCTGAGAAATGTCATTTGCTTGATGGTGCGGGGGAGGGAGGAGTAGGGCTATGGTTTCTATTGTGCTAGGTGCGGAGATTTCTAGGTCAGACTTGCTCTTTTGTCTACCCCTGATTACTGCTTCAGAGAGGCTGATGACAGCCAAGTCTGGAAACCTCACACTTCATTGCGTCTGTGTTGTGGGTTCTCCGGTTTGGAGATAGCCTCAGCTCTAGTTGCTCTAAGAAGTACCACTACACAAAAGTTTGTGTCTGGAGTGCAGTCTGAGGACACTTAACAAGAGAATCACCTCAAACTGGTTCTGAAGTTTGAGAAAATGGATCCATCACTCCATGTAGAAAATCTGTATAGAAGTGGGATACAAACCACCCAATTTGTTCAAGTTACAAATCCTTCATGACCAAGGAAGGGAGTGCTCTGCTGAGTACTCAAGCTTCTGCTGTTTGACGAGGGCTGGTGTCTGCCTGAGAACACATTATCCAGAGGTGGCAGGACCTCACCTGAGATCTGAACTTTTGCTAGAGGAGGGAAAGGTCTGTCTAGTGTCTAGAGGCCTACGTGCCGGCTCAGAGAGGGGAGTAGTCCTCCTGACCCTGCTGGAGGGGGAACTGATCAGGAGGAGAAGCCTATCATTCGTCCAGGACTTAGGCACTCCCAGAGCTAGTGGACCGCCTGAGAGTGAAGCCTGGGGTGACCTGTTTTGCAGAAGGGTTCCCCCAGTCTCTCAGAAAGTTTCCTGGTGGGAACTGTTACAAGCCTTCGTACCTGTACCTGCCCCCATTGGGGCCACAAATGGCATTGTGCCTGCATTGAACTGATCAGGCTGCAACTGCTTTGGTGACTGCATCCGTGCGATCAGGGCTGCACCATCTTGGTGACTGTGTCGGCACAATTGGGCTGCAACTCCCATGGTGACTGTATTGGCATGACTGAGGCTGCAACTGCCTTGGTAACTGCATCAATCCAATGGGGGATGCAACTGCCGAATTGGATCCTGTACCTGTTTCACGGCTGGCTAAGTAACCCATTTGGACTAGCTCCATTCCCGTGGCTAAAGGGACTATATCAGCCAGACTTACACCTGCGCATAAGTACCAGGGCTGTCGCTCACTGCTGAAGTGAGCCCGGGTGTCCATGTGCTCTGTGACATGGGCTACGCCCATCCTCCTTGGTGTCTCCTAAGACAACCTTCAACCTACACTGGTCTGCACCTGTTGGAGGACAGCATGGCCACTGGATACGCTCTAAATGAGCGCCACAGGCAAACTTGTTACACATGACAACACCAGAGATTAGGATTTTGAAACACAGAATCTGAGTGCTCAGTTTAACTTGTAGGGTAACAAATTACTGCACCTAAACCTAATTCATTCTTTTGCTTTAATTGCTAAGGGGCAGAAGTTTATCAAGTGTCTCTTGGGAAGGATTGGCACAAGGAGCACAAGTGAGTGTAGCACCACCAGGTAGAATCGTAATTAGGATCCCTGCTCTGTATACTGGATTTGAGATGTGCAATATTTAGTTCTGTTGTGACTTTAATTTTTTTAATTTTTGTTATTTTATTTAAGATGATACATAAATAACTCACAGTTGAATGCAATAGACAATCAGCTTTTTGTAAGGGACCAATTCACAGCAAAAGTATACGTACAGTTACAGTAATACATAACAGTTTCACGCACAACCCCATTACCTTTCTCGTCAATACATGTCGTGGATACATCATTGTATGGTACGCGACAGGAATTGCATATCATTCATATATGTCCCTGGGGGGGAGCCATCCACAAGGGGTGGGGGTCTGCTGCTCCATGGGTTACCCAGAAACAAAAGGGGCAATGACCAGTCCCGCCCTCACGCTGTTGAGTCCCCGGCTTCCTGTTCACCAGCATCTGGGTGTGTCAACAAGTATGACTGGAGTGGGCCCCATATATCCCTTGGGCGTGAAGCAGTCGGGAGCAATTCGGCATATAAGCTTGTCTGATCCTGCCATAAAATCATATCACCAAGCCATTCCTTGAATTTAGGTACCCTCCCTCGATCCCACCGACAGGCCACCCGTCTTTTTGCCAACAGAAGTCCAAAGGACACATACTTGCGGTGCTTCGCCGGGATCTGCTCCATATAGCCAAGCAGCGACACCAAGGGAGACCTTGGGATGTGTATGGAACCCATGTGGTCTAGTGCAGTGAAGAGCGTATTCCAATATTCGTACACACCTGGACAATTCCAAGCTAGGTGGAGGAAGTCAGCAGATTCCGCTCTACATCTGTCGCATCTGCTCGTGTCTCGTAGCCCAAATTTGTATAACTTTAATGGAGTATAGTAACTACGCTGAAGAAATTTGTAGTGGGTGATGCGTAGGCGGCTATTCGAGGAAATTTGTTCAGTTTGTTAACAACAAAATCCCCATTGCGTTTCAGTGAGAGGATGATCCAGTTCGGCTGACCATTTTTCCCGGGCAGCACATGTTGAATATGTAGCATCAGTATACATGGCGCGGTATAGTGCAGACACTAGATGTGAGGCTGTGGGTGTGCGTAATACATGGTGTAATGGTGCAAGCAGCCCAGGCTCCGCTGGATACTCCGGAGTCCAATCTTTCAACCCATGCCGTAAGCGAGTATATAGAAATGTTTCCATTGTAGTGGGCAGGGGGTCCGAGATATTTGGTGTAGAGTGCGGAATTTACCATTTAAATATAAATCACCCCATTGGTGAATATTCCGGGTCCGGGCCATCTTTCTAAACACCCCTTCCTGCAACAAGGGCATCTGTGGATGATATACCAATGGAAGCAGTGGCGAGTATAAACCTGTTGTTTGTGCTCTATTAGCTATGTATTGCCAGGCCTTGAGCGCGCAGTCCACAGAGGTGGGACGTGGCTCCCAAGGCTTGAGCGTTGAGAGTATTACCCCCTCTAACGGGATAGGGTGTGCGAGCCAGTGTTCGATTGCTACATGAGGTGTGTACCGAGGGGGGCTGAACCAAAAATGGGCAAAGTGGGCCTGAGGGCACATGTAGCATAGTTCGAAATTGGGAATATCAAAACCCCCCTGTGCATATGGACGCATTAGTGTGTCCCATTTAATCCGGGGTTGTTTGCCTCCCCATACCAGCCTGATCAGTTCCGCACGGAGGCTACAGAAAAATGTCTCTCCGGGTCATATGGGATATTTAAGAACAGATATAGAAATTTAGGTAAGATTACCATTTTTATTAGGGAGATGCGACCCGTCATATTCAATGGAAGTGCATTCCAACGAGTCACACATCCGGTGATATGGTCCATTGTACGGCAGTAATTCAGCTGCATCAGCTCCTCCGGCTCCGCCGTAACCGTGATCCCTAAGTATCGCACCTCGTCAGTCTACCATGCTATGGGATAATCTATATCAAATGGTGTAGCAGCTGCAGTCAGTGGGAAAACCTGGGATTTAGCCCAGTTTATATAGATACCTGATATGCCACCAAACTTAACGAATTACCTGAGTAGTGGATTCAGGTTGTGGTGCGGTTCTTTGACATAGAGTGTGACATCATCTGCGTATAAGGATATAAGTTTGGGGCGTAAGAAACATCGTAGCCCTTTCTCATGATGGTGTTGTCTAATTTTGGCTACTAGGGGCGCCATTGCAAGGGCGAATAATAGGGGGGATAGCGGGCAACCCTGTTGAGTGCCCCTCGAAAGTGCGATCGGGGACGAGACAAGTCCATTTATTTGGACCTTGGCAGTCGGTGCTGTGGATAGGAGTTTGCTATAGATCATGAAGCTGTTGGGGATCCCAATGCATTGGAGTATGGTGAAGAGGTAGCCCCATTCTACCAATCAAAGGCTTTCATGGCGTCTAAAAAGAGTGCCAGTTTGGGGTCTACATTTTGAAGTATGGAAAACAATGTCCCCAAATTATGAGCGGTAGCCCTGCCAGGGATGAAGCCGGCCTGGTCTGGTAGGACCAGCTTCCTCATAAGGAGCTTGAGCCGATTGGCGATTAACTTGGCGAATATCTTGGCATATGTATTAATTTACGAGAGGGGGCGATACGACTCGCAACGATATGCAGGTTTACTCGGTTTTAATAGTGAGATAATGAGCGCTTCTCTCATCGACTCAGGTAGTAGCTGGATTTCTTGGGCATCCAGGAAAACTTCTTTTAAAACTGGGATGAGCTGGTCAATGTACATTTTGTAAAAATCTTTTGGGATGCCATCTGGCCCAGGGGCTTTCCCCGATGTCATCTGCATGATGGCTTCGCGAAGCTCATCATCTTCAAATGGTGCCTCCAGAAATTCCCTCTGACCGTCTCCCAAACACCCCATCGCTATATCTTCGAGGTAATGCAACAGGTCGGAGGGGGCATTTTGGCGTGAACTATATAAATCCGTATAGAATTCAGTGAAGGCGTGTAGAATATCCCGGCTATCTTTATGTCTCACCCCATCGCCCCCCACCACCTCCAAGACATAATTAGAGAAACGGGCTTGTCTTATCTCATACGCCAGCGCCCTACCAGGCCTTTCCACCTCGCCATATCGTCGGGTCATGAAATATTTGCCCTTAAATTTTGCTTCCTGCTCTGCTGTATCTATAGTCAGATAATTTCTCTCGCAGGAGAGCCCTTTGAGCGCCCGATGTCTCAGTCCACATGTTTTGTTCCAGTTTCTTAATGTCGGTTTCTAGAACACGCAGGGTGCGCCGTAAATCACGGAGCACCCCAAAGCTTTTGGACATGCATATGCCCCGCATGGTTACTTTAAAAGCCTCCCAAACTGTATTAACATATTTAACGAGCCCTTATTTCTGGCAAAGAATTCAGCTATCTCCTCGCTTATCTCTACTTGAAAAACCACATCCAATAGCGCTTCCGGCACCAGTCGCCAACATCGTGGAGTCATGATCAAGCTGGGTGGCTCAATTGTCAGATACACAAGCGCGTGATCAGAATACGTCCGAGTCATGTGCTCGACCGAGTGTATCCATGTGCTGACCCCCCTAGAACATACCCAATAATCCAATTGTGACCAATTGAGGTGTCCAGCCGTATAAAAAGTGCCTTCTCTGCCAGATGGGTTGGCGTAACGCCAAACATCTAGAAGCCCGTGATCTAAAAATAGTTGAGAGATGACATCTTGTGTGTTGTTATAGTGCTGCGGGAGGGGATTTGATCTCTCTAATGAGGGGCGTAGGGCAACATTGAAATCCCCACCCCATATTACGTGAGTGGATCCCACCTTGATTATCTTTCTCCATAAAGTAGTGAAGAGGTCTGGGGTATCTGTATTTGGCCCATAACAACAGGCAAGAGTAACCGATTGGGTGCCTAGTGTACCCCAGAGTAAGCAACTGCGTCCCGAGGGATCACTGTAAGTGCCTCCCATTATAAAGGGTGTGCCTCTTTTAATCAGTATAAGTGTACCCCGTGAATATGTAGAGTATGAAGAGAACACCCTTGCGGAAGCCCATTTGCTGCCAAAACACGAGTCGCGGCGGGGATTTATATGTGTCACCTGTAGCATTGCTATCTGTATATTATTCCTGTCTAAGTTCGCCAATATTTGGCGTCGTTTGCGGGGGTCACCTAGACCTCTTAAATTCCACATGAGCAACTTGAGTCGTACAGGTTCAGTGGGTGACGACATTACCAATGACATTCTTAAACAGAAGATAGTGTTGTGTGGCATTGGTTGTGACTTTGAGTACTACTAGTGCATCTGGTCCACAAGAAATAAGCATGCCGAACAATCGCTGTCTCTTGGGCATAATTACATACATTAACAGCCCCGTCCTTGCCCCTCCCTCTCCCATAGTCCCTTGCAATTTGCCATTAAGGCGATTGTCCATATCCCAACCCACCCCCTCCCACAACAGCACCCCAATCGTGCCGGTACAGAAGTGCCATCCACACTTCCCAAACATCAAAACTATACTATCCAGGGCCTAACGATCACAGCCTAATAGTAGAAGTCTCTATAAAGAGACATTAAAGTAAGAAAAGAACAGTAAGGGGGATCTCCCATATAAGGGGGGGCGCCAATGGGCTACAACAGCCCTTCCCAAATTCCAACTCCACTGCCTTGCAGTTCCCACAATTCCCGCTGTAAAGGGGGTAGGAGCGGTAAGGGAAGGGGTCTTGGTGCTAAATATTTCAATACAACCATTACCTGATCTAGAGTAGCATAAAGAAACTTCAATGGGGACAGCCCCTGCTCACAATCATATAATAAAAGCAGTCCGTAAAGACCATTAGGGCACTTATCTGTTCATAGTCGTCTTGTAGATGTTTCGATACAGCAAAACAGAAGAAACTAGGCGACCCCAGTGTCCGCACAGTGGGGGGTCAGGATGTCTGTAGCACAGCAGCCCGGTGGGTTCATTCAGTTAGTCACACACACCGAGGGCTGGAATCCACCCCCTTTCATCTGGTAGGGAGAACAGTTCGTGATCAGGTAATCCGATGTCAGAGATGGTGATCTGGATAGCCGATCCTGCCGCGGCGATCTCCGCTGCGTAGACTTTAGGAAATCTTACCACTTGCTGCGGGGTTGTACAGATAATTTGTTTGCCGTTGTGTGTAATCTGAAGCCGTGCGGGGTACAGGGCGTTTTCGATATGAGCCTGCCGTAGTTTGAGCTTTACTGGCAGATATTTCCGTCTTGCTTCCTGCACAGCCATTGTGAAGTCCGGATAAATGGTGTATTCATTCCCTTCAAAGTTCAGATTTTTTTTTTCACGAGCTTTCCTGAGGGCCACATCCTGATCCCGATAATTTAACAGCTGGGCTATTATGGGGCGCAGAGCACTTCCCGGAGGAGGCCGGGGAGCGGTGCGCCCTCTCCACCACCATATGCGCCGAGAAGGACTCCGCTCCAAAAGTGGTAGTCAGCAGACGTTCTACAAACTCCTCCATACGTCCGGTGTTGGTGCTTTCTGGTATTCCAATAATTCGGACATTGTTGCGGCGACTTCTGGCCTCCAAATCTTCATTCTTAGCTACTATGATTTTCAATATTTTGTCCTTTTGCGATACCTGCTTCTGTATCTGGAATGTGGCATCCTCAGTATTCGATATCCGTCGTTCCGCCTCTTTAATTTGCCCATCGTGCTTGTTGACTTTTTGCACGAGGAAGTAAAGTCTATTCTTCATAGTGTCCATTTTTCCGGAAAGGTCACTGAGACTGTGTTTCAGAGCCAGGAGTAATGTTTTTACGTCATCTTCCGGGGTCGGCGAGGGGGTGTGAGACTGGTCTGTGCTGGTGGAACCAGAGTCCATCGAGGTGGATCTAGTATAGGTTTTTTTATTTTCAAAGGTGAGTCGGGTGTGGCGGCCATCAGGCTTCTCCATCGTGTGGTCTACGCTCGGTGGCTGTGCCGTCAGGTGATGTTTTGTCTCTGCCAGCCGTTTGTTTCCCATTGTTGACCCTATTGTCTCTCTGTTTTTCTCTCTGCTAGTTTGTTCTGCCGTTCAACAGCCAGTGTGCAATGCCTCGTGGGGGGATTGGAATGAGCAGCTTCAATTCGGGGACGAGAGGAACCTACAGTATCTTACACGAGGGTGGAATGCTAGTCGTATTCTTTTGTTGCTGTGTAACCCTTGCATTAGGGTTGCCAGGAGCTTGCGAGCACGACGCCTTGATCCACGGCAGCCGGTGCGGTTAGCGATGACCAGGCTGAGCAGGGATCTATCTGATGCCGTGTCGTGGGAGTCCGGCGTCCACACCAGTAGCCACCCTGTCGTTGGGTCTACTCTTGGTGGCTCATAGCAAGCGCGCGATGTCACAGCCGCACAGCCCCCCAAGCCGTCAGTGAAGAGGAGATGGATACCACTTGTGGCCTGCCAATTCCCCCACTATCTCCCCAATGAGGTGGGCTCAGCAAAGCTTGATCCCCGTCTGTACACTCTCTCAATCACTCTAGCTGTTTCTAGGATTCAGGTTCCACCCTCACATTCCAACCTCAAAACTTTATCTTCGGGAGATTAAATAGACCTGGACATTCCCCAGTCCCGGCTCAGCCTCAGAGGGAGCAGCGCTGCACGGTGCGGTGAAATCCTATAGCGTGTCAACGACGGCGGCGGCCTGCACCGGGGTGCACCCCCGCGCTCATCACCGGCTTCAACGGCCGGCAATATTGGGCAGGGCGAGCAGCCTCACATGGGGATCACACAATTGCGAAGCAGGGTTCCTCTAATCCCCTGCAGTGTTAGTCGCTCGCTTCACAAGCTGCAGGAGAAATGGCGCCGATGTCTGTCTCCCCGTCTCTCTGTCTCACCTGCTCTATGTCTCTCCGCAGACAGTGTCACATATTAACTCGGCGGGCTGCAGATCTGTCCTCCGCTCTCCGCAGTGTGTACCATGTGCATCCGGGGCAGCCAGTATATATTGCAGGGCCTGTCACCACGTGGAATCCCCGGAGCTCTAGTATTGCTCCACGCCGCCCCATAGATCCAGAGCCGCAGCGCGTCAGTCTCCCGCCTCCAATATCTCGCTCCAGCCGCGTCACCACTCCTCGGATAGATGAGATTTTTGCACAGTTCGAATAAACGGATCCTCCACATTTTAATTCGATCTGCAATGGCAATGAAGGATAAATTAAGGATTTAATTCGCCAAGCCTCCAGAGCCTCACACGTGTGTGACCTTCTTGTATGTGCGCCGCCTAGCGCCCCCACTGTTGGTGCTTTAAATAGTATACTTTCTTCTCTATAAAGACAATCACTGGGCTGGACATTGAATTTGTTGTGTTTCTTGGTTGATTGTTGAATTCTGAGCTCATGCACCCTACACTACCTCCTTGAGAAGCCTGTGACTACTTGCACTCACTTCCCCAAGAGGCAACTGCACAAAATATTGTACTTAGCCCCGTGTTCAGAGCCAAAGTGGGATGGGGCCCAGGACACCAGTGTCAAACAACCTCAGCCACCACTCTTATATACTTTCCAACTGATACCAGCAATCTCATCATTCAAATATATCATTGTTAGTGTGCAAGTCAGTAATACTTGCATGGATATTATTGATCTGTTCCTAAATCCCTAGAGACGTATTCTAAATTTGAGTATGACATTAATTTTCAATAATAGTGCAAATGCTGCCCATAGAAATCAAAATGAAGGTGTGAGCCATGCTCTTCTAAAGAAATTACAGTTCTGTGTGCCATTAATTGGATAGTTACTAACTCAAGGGTATCACAATTGAATTAGCCGCTTCACCCTGGCTACTCAACTAAGCACCTTAATATTTATCCCCATTTAATTGCTCGGAATCAGAATGGCAAAGACTTGATCAGTTTTAGACATGTCTGTTCTTCTCCTCCCCATGCAAGGCAGGAAAGGGTGCGATGAAATGTCTGTTGGTAAGTGGGACATACCCAGGTGGCTTGATGTGGACCAGTCTTTGGGTAGCCACACATAGTCTCGGCTCGTGCAAACTTAGGAAGTTGCAGCTTAATCAGAGACACCACTCCGCATATACAGTACACCATAAGGATAATAGTTATTGGGCTTTTACCTTGGTTTGAAGACAGGAAGGGAATATGAGCAACACATTTAGCAATTGTAATATTACATTACCTAAATCCCATGGAAATGCTTCCATTTAATTCCTTGCAAACCAGTCCATGGGCAGCTGATGTTAATGGATAGCAGGGTCCAAAAGATCTTAATTGAACAAAGGCACATATATGTTATCAAGGGTTATGCAGGTGATGTAATTATTGCATTCAGGAAAAAGTGCCCGTGCAAGGGTGCTTCAGCTCTTTTTTCCTCACATCTGAAAGGAATCAGTATCTTAGGCACACACCTAGTGAAGTCAGTGAACAAATGGGAGCATAGTCAGCATGAAGAAAGATTTAGTTCCTGTTTGCTCTGCTCGAGAACCTGCATGAAAGCATTGTCTTTGTAGTTTGCCATCTGTTCAATTCCTTAGCAGAGTAGTGGGCACTGTGTGGTTGACATTTTCCAGTCCATGAACCCATATTTGCCCCAACACAGCTACTACAAGATGAATCAACCAAACAATCTTGCTATGAAGAGGGCCAGCCAGAACCACCGATGGTTCAGGTAGCTGGGAGACTTCCCATTACCAGGGTTGCAGGCCATAGCCATGGCCAGGAGAGGTGGTGCATCTTCACTGCATCTGTGTGGTACACCTGCGATGGCACGATTTCCTTTGTCAGTGGGTCCGGTGTCTTTTGTCCTGTGGTCAGCTTGCATTGCGATGTGTAAATATAGATGTGGAGTTCCCCCAGGAGCTCAACTAGACCCAAACTTTGGAGGAGGTTTAAGATTTTAAATGGAGGGGCATAGCCACCATCAAACGCTGAATCATAATTTCTTTTGGGGACTCCATTCACAGTTAAATGTTTTATTTCGATACACACAGAACTGCAGTATGTTGGGCTCTAGAGATTGGAACAATTGGTGGCAAACTGGGTTTTTTAAACGCTGAGGACAGTTGAATAAATTTCAAAAGATATTTTTAAAATATTTAGGATAACTCCCCTCCCTTACCCCTAATGCTTTAGTAAATGTTTGGCCAGTTTTGCAGTTTAAGCACATTATTTTATGTATTTACCCCACTTACAATAATACAGTACCTTTATAGTATTTGCAGTATCAGCTGTTAGTGCACATGGTACCCCTTGCTGTTTTGGGGAGGAACTGGTGAGCTCCTGAGGCGGATAGCCGGGAGATTTTGTGAAAATCGATTTGTGTTTTAATTCTTTTAACATTTGTGTGATACTGTGCGCTGAAAACCTAAAATCCTACCTGCCACTCGCCCAGTGTACCCGCAGGGCAGTAGACCTTAGCGCTGAGAGGGGAAAACCTTCCACGGCTGACGCCATTGACTGGAAGCACTGCGGCCACGCCCACCACCCTTAGGCCACGCCCCCCTCATTCTATAAAAATGTGCTTCCCCCGGAAGCGCAGCGGACGAGTGCAGCGGGCGCGCCGTTTGCGCGCCGAAGGCGCGCCTAAGGCAAGCCCGTCTGCGCCCGTCCGCGGCCGAACGGGGCCTGGGGCCACAGATCGTGGTTCATCCACACCAACCTCTATAAGGTATGGCAGACATGCTTTGCTTGATCTCCAACCTGACATGCCTGCAGCTTGTAAGCATGCCATGACCGCCCAGTCGTTAAGTAAATGTACAGGGTGTAGCTTTGAACCCATGATCCACATTCCAACAACAAGCATGGGTCACTCCCTGAAAGCAGCTCTACTCAATTGTAGATCTCTCCGCAAGCACGCCCTCGAAATATTTCATCTACTCGAGGATCAAAATCTTAACATTCTATTCTTGACGGAGACCTGGTTAGATGAATATTCAGACCCTGACATTATCCAGGCCATGCCCCATGCCTACTCCCTCTCTAGATTGGACAGGAAAGACGGAAGGGGGGGAGGCATAGCCATAGCCACGAAAGCCCCTCTAGTCTGCTCCTTAGCTCCTATACAGATCGATCACAGTGAAGCTGGATCCTTCACAATTAATACCGGCCCCAACCACTCTGTATCGGGCATCCTGATTTATCGCCCACCTGGCAGAATGTATGACTTTACTTCCACTTTAATGGAAGCCATTACTCACTTAGCACTTAGAAAGTCCAGACTTCTAGTGCTAGGTGATCTCAATGCTCATTTTGAAGATCCACTAGACAATGCTGCCTCTGAGATTCAAACGGAGCTTCTTTCGATTCAACTTGAAATGAAAAACAAGGAACCGTCTCATCAATTAGGTCACCTATTGGATCCTATCTTTGGGAACTGGCAGGGAGTTCACACCTTAGAGTCTATACCCATACCTTGGTCGGATCACTACATTATCCCGATCACGATACAACTGGACAGAACTGAGCATTTCCAATACCAATCTCTGCGGTATAAACGCAGAAAATGGAAGAGCTTTTCTATAGAATCTTTTATTAAAATTACTCAGGAGGAGGGCCCTCCTAAAGGGGAAGACTGTGAAGCAGCTAACAATAATCTAAATAATATCGTAATCAAGGCCCTCGATATCACTGCCCCCAGTCGTATCATGACTAATGCCAGGAGACTAAAAAAAGCTGCTCCCTGGTTTAGCCAAGAACTGCAGACCATGAAAACAACCTGCAAAAAACTTGAGAGAGCTTGGCGCCAGAATTTCTGCGCAGAAACTAAAATAAAGTATAAAAACTCTCAAAGAGTGTACTACAAATCTGTACGTTTGGCTAAGGCAGAGCACTATCATTCCCGTATCATGGAAGCAGGCAATTCCTCGAAGGAATTATTTCAGATTTACAAAGAAATATCTGTAGTAGATACTAACTCCTCCATTCAAAATGATTCTGTGGAATCATGTAATGAAGTTGCACAGTACTTCTCAGGTAAAATCATCAAAATATATACAAGCTTCGCCAATCATGTAGAGTCGGCTTCTGACTTCACAGAAAATGACAGTCTTATTAAGACTCTAAAGTGCCTCAAATCTTTTGAAGTTCCCTCGTACGAAGTCCTGTCTAAACTGTGTAACAAAATCAAATCGGGCTCTCCCCGAGACCCGGCGCCTCCGAAAATTTTAGCTGAAGCCTTCCCTGCTCTAGAACCTCATTATAGACATCTACTTCAGATCTCATTCTCCACAGCTTGCCTGCCGGCGGACTGGAAACAGGCAGTTGTACTACCAATCAAGAAAAAGCCGAATGTCAGCCAAGACATTATTGACAACCTTCGGCCAATTTCCCTGCTACCTTACTTAGCTAAGCTAGCCGAGAAAATTGCCAACATCCAACTCATGGAACATCTTGAAGAACACAATGTTTTCCATAAATCCCAGTCGGGTTTCAGATCCAACTTCTCAACGGAAACGGCTCTCCTCAGGGCCACTGAAACCCTACGCAAGGGAGCAGACGAGGGCAAGACCATGGCCCTCATCATGCTCGACCTCAGTGCCGCGTTTGACACTGTAGCACACTCCATCTTGCTACAGTGTCTAAACAAAGCTGGAGTAACCAACAGGGCATTGGGATGGCTGAAAGCCTTTCTGATCGATAGAAGCTTCCAAGTCCAAAGAGGGACTTCCCTCTCAGACAGTGTGCGGCTTGAACAGGGGGTGCCTCAGGGCTCGGCCCTGAGTCCCACCCTGTTTAATCTATACATGGCCCCCCTGGCAGAGGTGGTGCAATCGTTCGGCGTGGAGCTTGTCTCTTACGCCGACGATACGCAACTTCTAATATCTTTGACGCAAGCCCCATCCACGGAAGCCGTTAACTTTAACAACTGTATGAGCAGGCTGGCATCTTGGATGACAGAGCACTGTTTAAAACTGAACGGAACCAAAACAGAGGTCATCATCATTGGAGGTAATGAGACCAATTGGACTAAAGAATGGTGGCCCACCTGTTTGGGTCCCTTGCCCCCTCCCAGCCGGGAGGCGAAGAATTTAGGAGTCTGGGTTGACAATAAGCTATCTTTTGATAGCCATATAAAGAGAACTGTAGGCAAGTGTTTCGGAGTGATGAAGACTCTCAACCGTACCCTTGACTTGCTGCCTCTCAACTCCAGACGGACTATGACGCAGGCACTAATAACTTCCCGGATTGATTACGGGAATGTTTTACTCTTAGGCACTTCAGAGAAAAATATAAAGAAATTACAGGTCATACAAAATTCGGCAGCACGCCTAGTATTAAGACTGCCCCGCAGAGCCCCTTCACGACCCTCTCTGGCAACTCTCCATTGGCTGCCTGTCAAGAAGAGGATCATTTTTAAAGCTCTGCTATGGTGTCACAAGATCCTCCATAACAAGGCACCTGCCTATATGTCGGATCTGGCTTCGCCATATGAACCCAACAGAACCCTTAGATCCAAAGGTACAGGTCTGCTCAGAATTGCCCGTCCTAAAAAGGCCAGAATGGGAGGCAGATCCTTCCGCACAGTAGCAGCGAAGCACTGGAACCTCCTGCCCATGGACATCAGGTTAGAGGTGAATGAGACCTCTTTTAGGAAGAAATTGAAAACTTGCCTCTTTAATCCGTGATAGGTTCTCCTTTTCCACATAATTCACTCTCTCCACAGCGCGGGGACACGCCGGGAGGCGTCACCAGGCGCTTTACAAGCTCCTTTAAACTAAACTAAACTAAACTAATGCCCAGTGGTGTAGGGGTTGGTCTGCCTGGGGCAGCACGAGTTTTGGGGGCGGCAACCTCCCGCTCCCCTCCTACCTAGAGCACGCCAGCACACAGCACCCCCCTCTTACATATGGCTGCGGGGAGGCGGCTGCAGGTATTACCCCCCTTACATACGGCCTCAGGGACCACCACGGGCACCAGCTAGTCTAGCTACGCCACTGAGGATGCCATAAAGCTATGCTCTGTAATATAGAATGCTGAAACTGTATTTTATCATACTGCATAGCAACCCTATATTCTAGCTCTGATCTTATGTCAGAATCCGATAACAAAAAGAACATCTGACATAAATATTATAGCCTAAATATTACCTACAAAAATATTACTCAAATGGGTGTAGATTTCAAATAACACAACGCTCAGAAACCTAGCTCAAAGTGTGATTATACGTGGTGCAACATATCCATGTAAACTGGTAGCAGAAGAAAAGAAAATAATGGCAATCTCTGTGAAAATATCTGCTAGCAGTGCATGAAGATTAAGTAAACTCTTTACGTATATTTTACAAAGGGCATGTTGAAGGTATTTCGGTAGGATTCTTCTGCAAGGCAAAGGGATCATGCAATAAGACTTCCTGGGCATTGCTCAGTATTGGCATAACAACGTGCTTGTAGAAAGTATGGTAAATGCATTTTCTTGAGGATTAATTATTTGAGGCAATTACTTATATGTCCAAAAACAAAACACCAGGCCCTGATGGAGTTCCTGCTATTCTATATAAAACTAACCCCAGGAAATGGGCAAAAATGTTAACAAATGTTTTAAATGCTGCATGTTAATTAGGATTGCTTCATCTTGGTCGAGGTCAATAATTATACCTGTGTTTTAGAAAGGGAAGAGAAATGTCCCACTATGTTATAGTCCCATGTCATTAATAGACTCAGGGTTTAGGTTGTGGGGCAGGTTTTCGTCTCCAGGTTAACTTCATGGCTGGCTGATAACAATGTGGTGTCCAACTTGCAGTATGGTTTTAGATCAAGGATCAGCACATTAGATCAATGCCTAAATCTCCAGATTAATTTTGGGAAATACACCATAGCTAAAGGGGGAATGTTACGTCTTGCCTTTATGGACTCAACGTCAGAGTGTGACAGAGTCAGTAGAAACAAACTGTGGCTAATAATCCTTAACATGGAGGTTGATAGAATTAAAGTGAACTTTTTACATGAGTTACACAAGGACTTGCCAGCAGTAGTCTTATTTGATCTATCCGGCAGTCTATCTACAACTTTTAAGGTTCTTTGGGGGGTAAGACAGGGTTGCATCTTAGCCCCTTTATTGTTTACCTTGTATGTAAACAATTTGGTTCTACTTTAAGCACTGCTTGTAAAGATGTCCCTCAGGCTGGATCACAGTTAATTCCAGAACTTTTTTACGATGACAACGTGGTGATGGTGGCAAGAACAGCCGTTGGACTCTTGCAACTGGTAGCAGAAGAAAAGAAAATAATGGCAATCTCTGTGAAAATATCTGCTAGCAGTGCATGAAGATTAAGTAAACTCTTTACGTATATTTTACAAAGGGCATGTTGAAGGTATTTCGGTAGGATTCTTCTGCAAGGCAAAGGGATCATGCAATAAGACTTCCTGGGCATTGCTCAGTATTGGCATAACAACGTGCTTGTAGAAAGTATGGTAAATGCATTTTCTTGAGGATTAATTATTTGAGGCAATTACTTATATGTCCAAAAACAAAACACCAGGCCCTGATGGAGTTCCTGCTATTCTATATAAAACTAACCCCAGGAAATGGGCAAAAATGTTAACAAATGTTTTAAATGCTGCATGTTAATTAGGATTGCTTCATCTTGGTCGAGGTCAATAATTATACCTGTGTTTTAGAAAGGGAAGAGAAATGTCCCACTATGTTATAGTCCCATGTCATTAATAGACTCAGGGTTTAGGTTGTGGGGCAGGTTTTCGTCTCCAGGTTAACTTCATGGCTGGCTGATAACAATGTGGTGTCCAACTTGCAGTATGGTTTTAGATCAAGGATCAGCACATTAGATCAATGCCTAAATCTCCAGATTAATTTTGGGAAATACACCATAGCTAAAGGGGGAATGTTACGTCTTGCCTTTATGGACTCAACGTCAGAGTGTGACAGAGTCAGTAGAAACAAACTGTGGCTAATAATCCTTAACATGGAGGTTGATAGAATTAAAGTGAACTTTTTACATGAGTTACACAAGGACTTGCCAGCAGTAGTCTTATTTGATCTATCCGGCAGTCTATCTACAACTTTTAAGGTTCTTTGGGGGGTAAGACAGGGTTGCATCTTAGCCCCTTTATTGTTTACCTTGTATGTAAACAATTTGGTTCTACTTTAAGCACTGCTTGTAAAGATGTCCCTCAGGCTGGATCACAGTTAATTCCAGAACTTTTTTACGATGACAACGTGGTGATGGTGGCAAGAACAGCCGTTGGACTCTTGCAACTCCTTAAATCGTTTGTCAGTTTTATGAACAGTCTGGACCTGACTACAAACTATGGCAATCTAATATAATGGGCATGGGTCACAGTAATAAAGACTATAGGAAATATTGCCTGGAGGGCAGAGATATCACCAAAGTGAATGCCTTCTCATATCTTGGGGTCCTGTTCGATGATCAGAGTTTGTGGGCCCCTTTGATGAGAACTAAAAGAAGTGCAATGGCCAGAGTGGTTGCCTCAGTATTTGATTTTGCCTCTTGTTTGGGAGCAACGCCAGTTAAGGCACTGGTTAAAATTGATCAATCCAAATGTATCTCTTTGGCTAGTTATGGTAGTGATATATGGGGTTGTAAGGAGGCCAACGAATTACAAGTTATCCAAAATAAATTTATGATGTGCCTTTTATCAGTTCCCCAATCTACTGCCTCCTATATTGTCCATGAAGAATGAGGACTGAGTTATAACTCAGACTTGTTAGTACTCGATCTTTACTGAGATGGGTCACAATATTGCTAAACCCAGACGTGGTTTTGTGCGAAAATGGGATGCCCCAATCTATACCTGACCCCAGATAGTATTATTTGGCTTGGGTCAATAGACACTTTTTATCTGCAGCCTACGCAAAGAGAGAAGGGAGGGAGATGTGTAAACCCTCTCTATGAGACTATATTACATTAAAATCAATTATTTCTATAGAACCCTAGCTCACAGTTGTCATCAATCCTACTCATCGTTATCTATTAACGAGATTTAGGTTAAACTCATTACATTGACTGTTGGCCGAACGGTGGGGTGGAACAAAGTTGTAAACCTAGGGCCTGTAGTTGTGGTTCCTTTTTCAGAACAAGACACTATGTACTTTGTAATGTTTTGTGAACAATATAGTTGGCTGAGACAACAATATATTTTACCTTTACTGAGGGGATACAAGTTTGTGCAAGTTAGACCTGTTTTAACGTTTTACTGATGCTGTCCAGTAAATGTATATGTTTTAATATGGCAAGTTTTTTAACACTGGCTGTGAGACTAAGACAAAAATGAGATGTGTTGCCAATATGCCCAGAGGTCCAATGATAATATATGATGCTTACTGTTATAATTTTTATTGGATATTTTATCATTGTTATTTATCTGCGTAATCTTAAGAACTATATCTTGTTTAAAGATTTTAGGTTTTGTGATCTTATATGGATTATTGTTTTTGGCTTCAGATTGTCTGAAACTTTCATGGTTTTAAGTAACTGAATAAAGAAAATTTCCCTGACAGGCATATAACTAGTGTTTTGAAGGATTGACTGAGATAATAACAAAAGGAATTAGTTGAGAAAAGTTACCAAAATATTAGGGTCTACTATGTTGCAGCCAGCAGGTACATGGCACAATAGATTGGCCCAGGAAGCCTAATCTCAACCTCATTTCACCTTGGGAGGTAAAGGGCAATCTCTCCTCATCAGGAAACAGGTATTCCCAGACAGTAACCACCTACACTTAGTATTTTTTATCTCAGTTACTGCCCTCTAGATAACATTGCCTTATCCCTCTATCCCCTTAAGCTATTGTTACAGCCCTGATTTCTCCACTGTGTCATCTGCCACGGGGAAGACCACTCCATTCTCAGTCTTTCTTTCACATTCTCTCTGTCATGTTTCCTGCTTTACTTTCTCCTAAACCCTCTTTTCCATGTCTTCTGCCCTTTTACCCATTCTCTGTGATGAGGTGACCTTGTGGGTGATTATAGAGTATACAAATCAGCCTTCCACTCCTTCCTTTCTCACTACTCTCCTGGTAGCACTTCCGTTCCTCATCTTACATTTCATTCCAATCAACCCTCCTCAGCTGTTCTACCTGACCTCCTAAAAAATGATTGTCCTGCCATTCTAAATTCCTTATTCACGAAAAACCAGAGAACAGAATCCTTGAAGTTTTATGTCATTTGTAATTTTCCTGGGAGAGTAGTCGTTCAAGTGGACCCTAAAAGCTTTTTGCTTCCACCATGCCACACAAAGTTAGAAATGTGGCCAACATAAGTGGAGTATGTGCTAGGTGCCAGATAGTTGGCCTGTCCAAATCTGAATAGCGTCCATGCTTACCACAAGAAACCGGTTCAGGATGTCTGAGAATATGGTATTTATGAACTTCTGAAATACTACTTGAGCATTTGTAAGGCCAAAGCGCATGAATAAATATTTGTAGCATCCATAGAGTGCCCAAAAGGCCATCTTCCACTCATCACATCCCGTAATCTGGAACAGATGGTAATCTCCATGGAGATCAAACTTTGTGAAATATTTTGTACCACAAATTAACTTAAATATGTCTTTGAAGGGTGGAAGCGGGTAATGGACCTTACTAGTGATCTTATTTAGCCTACAGTATTCGATGCAAGTCCTCAGCCCTTTAGAATTCTAAGGGACAAAGAAAAATGGAGCTCCAGCAGGTGATTTAGACCGAACAATCAGGCCATTCTAAAAGTTCTGCTCCAAATATTCCCTCAGACATCACAGGGAATTATGGCTCCAGGTATAGTCAGGGTGGTAAAATCCAAATCTGCCTGAGGAGGAGGAGACACAGAGCTAAGCTTCTGAAAGACATCAAAAAATCCTGGTAAGTCATAGGAATATATAAAGACTGACAGACAGTAGCTTGACACCAGTCTTGAAAAAGTTCTTGTACAACAGGAGCTTAATAACTCAAGTCTGAATAACCATTATCCATGCAGAACTATGATAGTAGAGATGCTGCTCTCATCTGCTAATGACATAGGGATTGTGTCAGTCCAGCCTGGGTAACCCATGCACTATGTCATAGTTAGGAGATGTGATTAAATTAAAAGCAACAATCTCCTTACGTTTGCCTAAGGACACTAAGGGCCTGATTTAGATATCGGCTGATGGGTTACTCCATCACAACGGGGATGGATATTCCGTCCGCTGAAATATAAATCCCCTAATATCCTATGGGATTTAGAGTTTTGCGGACGGGATATCCGTCTCCATTGTGACAGAGTAACCCTCCGCTGATATCTAATTCAGGCCCTAAGAGAGGAACCTGATGGAAGTTGGGAGACCAGGAGTCAAAGGGGATCCTTTGATTGTTTGTATGTGATCTGAAAATTACTTCTTCCTGTTTGGAATTTGGAGCCTTTGGGCACAACTCAAGTCCATATACATTGTAGAGGCCCCATAAACTAGCAAGGTAGGAACAGATACAGGCTAGCCATGATAGGCTTCAAGTATCAACTCTAACATGAACAAGCATGAATTGGATCCATCAGAGGAACTAAAAACTTAATCTCCTGTCCCTTTCTCCCTTACAGGACCTGGCTTTTCCCTGTGGCCCGGAGGGTCTAATAGGACAAGTCCACAGCAGATGGTTAGGACTTGCACAATAGAAACAGAAACCTTCCTTATATCTTTATTCGCCTTGGCATGGGGCAAGGGATCTCTTAGCGGATCCAAGCTGCATTGGCTAATCAGGCATCTCACAAGAAGGAACAATGGGTTCAGTCCACCTAAACACTCAGGAAGAAGGAATAGAAGTTAACCTTTGGCTTATCTGTTTTTCTATTCTCCTTTCTCTTAGTTGGTTTTCAATTAGAAGAACCTGGTCCAAAATTTCAGAGCACAAGAAAGCTTAGGAACTCTTACCTGCTCATGCGTTAACCCCTCTTTTAACCCTCTCTCTGATAAAGTCATCTGAGTGCATTTCAGCCAGATGGTCTCAGCAGCAAGCTTGCAACAAGCATTGGCATAGCCAATAGGTCTCGCTTTTGGGACCTTATAAGTATTTACTTATGCAGCACAATATCCTTGGTGCAACAGCATCAACTGTTGCATGGCTAAATACTTATAAGATCCCAAAGGCGAGACCTATTGGCTATGCCAATGCTTGTTTTTAAAGTAGCAGAATCAACAGGAGGTGGAAGGACCATGAAAGGTCTGAAGGAGTGTGGAAGCAACATAGAGAAGTGCTGATAGTGGCGTAGAAGCGACATGGGGGAGTTTGGACAGAAGCAACATGGGGTTTGAAAGTAGCAACGTGGAGGGCACAGGTGGGGGGAGCACTGACGGGGAGAGAGGAGGAGCGTGCTTCCATGCGGACTCAGTGCAGCAATGGTGAAGAAGCACACGAACGGGCTCTACAGGGAGTAAGTCAGGCAGAAGCACATGGGTGACCGAGAGCAACACTGAGAGAGAAGAGAGAGAGAGAGAGAGAGAGAGAGAGAGAGAGAGAGAGAGAGAGAGAGAGAGAGAGAGAGAGAGAGAAATACACCAGGGAGACAGCTTAAAAGACATGCACTCCCATGTACTGCTTAAATGCAAAGGAAACGAGAACAGCTGATGTGGTTGCTATGGCAGCTCCTTGAGCCTTGACAGGTGCTAACACTGAGCTTCTCGTCTTTGAACACGCAAATCAATGGACACATTTTGAAACCTTTTTCACAGATATGATTTTACGCCGAAAAGTGGTTTCGGTCGTACACCAGGCGTCTGATCATTTTTTTAAACAAAATACGAGATCACTTCCGAAGATATGTAAACAACTATATAAATGTCACAAACGTCATTCTCAATTCGGTTTTAGGATGCCTGCCTATCATATCAGCTTAACAATTGACAACTGTTGTAAATTGGAGGAAAGAAAGGCACGGTCCAATATGACGACTGCATCCAACCCACCAGTCCTCTGTCTAGCTCCGTGCACTCGCCGTGCTTGGCTGAGACTCAACCTGCTCGGCGGATGGGTTGGATCGTGGCCTCTTTGGGATGTGGCCGGACTCGGGTATGCGGGCTGCAGCCGCAGGTAAGCCGATATCGACAAGGGAAAGCGTCCGAACCGAGTGGGTGGTTCCTGGCTTTTTGTGAGAAGTGGGAAGAAACTGCGTGAAGGGCGGTACTCTTTTCGGGAGCAACTGTAACCGGCGTCTGCACGTGTGTTGATTACAGGGAACCGACCCTGCCCTCGTACCCACTGCGTGTGACTAACTGCAGGCAATGTCTTCAGCTTACATACTTGTCCCGCACAGCCCTCAGGTTGCTTGCCTAGTCAATTTTTTGACAAGCCGCCTGGCACGCATCAAATACGTCACTTCCGGCGTGACAGAATGTAAACAAAGACACATTAACAATTACGCCTGGACATTTATCTGACCCACACTAAACAAGCACGCGAGTGGTGCGCGCATGCGTGCCACAGCGAGCCATCTGTTTTGAATTATCGCGCAGGGCACGATAATTCAAAACAGATGGCGCCCATGCGGGTAACCGCAAGCATTAGGCCGTGGGCAGAGCAAAGGCGGGACATGCACCTGCCTTTGCCCAATTGCGTGCTGTCTTTGTTAGAAAGACGCACGCAAAGGCCAATAGCCTGTGACAAAAACAAAAGCACACACACAAGCGTGTGGTCAGATTTTTGAAGTCCTTACATAAAGTCTCGCGCTAGGCTCGATCTAAAAAGGAGTGCAATAGGTGAGCACTTCGAATTTCCCTGAGAGATCTCACAAAGGCCATTCTCAGAGGAAGCTCAATTATCCGGTCTCTCATACATCTTCAACTTTGCCAAAAAAACGAGCAAAATTATTTAGGCAAGGATCTTCAGCTACAACCACAGGAGTTGAAAAGGCTGGAGCTGCACCAGGCCAAGAACCAAACAAATATCGCACTTTGGAGCAGTCAAAGGAAAAATGTTCAGATCAAAAACAAAATGAACCACTAGGCTGTCCAAAAACTCCTTCAAGGTATAGGGTCTCCACAATACTTTAATGTTGAGGGTCTGATGGAGGGCAGATTGCAAGACCTGAAACGGATTGCGTGACTAAGGACAGCATTCTCGGTCCTTAATTGATCCAATCCCAGGGTTGGTTGCTGCAGATCAGTGGTCAGGTTAACATCTGGATCCCGGAAAGAGTTGGAAGTTTTTGGCATCGCAACATGTTTACCCATAATCCAGATCTGGGTGATCTGCTGTCCAGGGTAATGGTGACTATTTCTAGAGGCCAAGATGTCACCACACGCTGGAATAGGTGTAAAAAACTTTCTTACTGATAAATTCTCCATCAGGTTGAGAAAACAGGAGTCCGGAATTCAGGCAAGAAAGTCCCAAGAGCAAGTAGCCAGGATGAGCAAGTGGAGGAAGCGAGGAAACAAGCAAAGGAACATGTCTTTGGTGCAACGCACCCTTCAACCATACAGAAGCCTTTAAATAGTAAAAGAACCAGAAAAGAACATTACATCATACACCACATGACAGGAAACATAATGAATTCAGAAACTCAAGAAGGAACCAAGGGAGAAACATGCATGATGGGAAGAGAACAAAAACATGAAGCTACTGAGTTGCCTTCCAAAGCAACTTTAAACCCTCAGGCAGGTGATCACCATTTTGAAGTTTAAGAGAGAAGGAGCAGAAGATCCGAATACAGGAACATCGGAGAGCGGTCTTAAATGGGGACCTTTCTTATGCCTTAGTCTCGCATGAATGTACAGTGGGTGTGGACCGGGCTCGGTTCAAATTCCACGGTATTGATACTGTTACCAGCAATAGCAGGGGTGGAGATAGGGCACTCAGTTTAAGACAACTGGAGGCCAGATGGATTTGTACTTTGCGTTCGTCAACTGAGGGCCTTAATGCTGATAGGGAATTACATTACTTTCTCTGAATAATGCATGGCCATAAACAATTTAACGTAGGGTCTCTTTTTGTTATTTCTATATATATAAATGCTGATCTGTGCGTGACAATTGCTCGAAGGTTCCTGTTTTGACAGTGTCAACCTGTGTTGTGTTCCTGTTTGAAACCTTGGTCTATTGCTATACTGTACTGCATTTCTTGTATGTGCTGTGTCTTTAGGTTATATCCTTCTGTTTGCTTATCTCTGATGCAGACATCATGGCAGACTTTATAATCTCCAGAAATGATTGTTCTTAGTACATATGTATAAGGCTTTGCTGTACTCAATGTTTTGAGAATCATTGCACAACAGTGGTTCCTGCTCCTAATCATTCTACAAAAAGTTGAAATATTGTTTTATATCTTATTTCAAAAACACTATTATTGACAATGCCTAAAATGCGATGTATCTGCCGATTTGTTCTCTGTGTCTCCTCTCCTTTCACGTATACCTTATTAAGACTGGTTACTCTTTCTCTTCTTTTGGGTGGAGGGCAGTTCGTGCTTTGCTTCTGTTTGATAGCACTACTCACAACAAGACGCTTTTTTGTGCTGCTAACACTCAGTGAGGAATGAGGAATGTGTGTGTATGTGGTATTTTGCCATTTCATGAGTATAGCCTAACTACTTGCTCAATTTTTTTTAAAAAAATCCCTTGTCATTGGTTTTCAGTTGGCACTCTTGTGTCGTTTTTATTAAAGTTACATGCATTTCAATACATTGCACTACTTATAGTAAGATGCTCATTTTGCTACTCACACCTATCAAGGATTGAGGGATGTGTGACTATGTGGTATCTCACCGTCTTTATGCGCTTAGTATCACTAACTTAATTCTTTTTAAAAAAAATCTCATGTCATCTGTACGTTAGATGACATTTGTGTGTCGCTTTAATAAAGCTATATGTATTCAACACCTCGCATCTTTCACTTGGCATTCTGGAATCTACTGGTGACTGATATATGGCGCCCAATTTTTAATGTGGGCTCGTAATTGTGTTGTTTTGTGTCAATAAAGTTTTGGGTATTTAATACTTTGTACCCTCTATTTGGCGCTTGCTACTCTGACGTTGATTGACAGATGGTGGTCAATATTTGTATTACGAGCATCTAACCGGCAGCATGGTTTGCTTTGCGACATTGGCGTACTTAAACTAGTGTAGAACTAATACTTGGTGATTAATTTTCAGTACGGGCATGTAACCGGAAGCATAGTTTCGCTAGCGACTTTGTTTCTCGCTCTAGTTCTTTTCTTTTTTACGCCATTTGATCCTGGAAGTGCTTTGTCATAATTACTTCCTGGTTGGCGGTCTAGTGACGGTCGATGCTTTAAAAAGCCCCTCTGCGGCAAAGTACTCCCTTTACTACTTACCAGTTTTGGTACGGGACGCGGCGTACGAGGACGGCTCCGGACACTCTACCTTGGATGTGGCTAATACCACCATTCAGTGAGTTATTATGCAAGTTGTGCGTATTGAATTTTGGTTCGGACAACCCTTTGTTTTACTTCGAACGGGTTGCCGAGTTGTGAATACTATGTGGCCTTGACTGGTCAATTCTACATTAATGTGGCTTTCCTTCTCAGTGAATGTATTTTACGTATTCCCCGTTTTGTGTGGTATGGAAGCCAACACATTAGACGGGGGCCATTTGTTGGTTATTGCTGGATGCTCTTCTCATTTTGGTGATTGTTCCATTCAGTGTTCGTTCTTTGGTGATTCAGTAACCTCAGCACGACCGTGTTCTTTTTGGATGTGAATGTGTTGTCTTCGTTAAGTTTTAAACATATTAGAAGTTGTTTCTGATTAGCGTCGTTTGTTGTGAAACCCGACCTCAGTGGCGGGCAGCTTTTCGTTGTTCTCTTTTCTTTTGCTTTGTTTTTTTCTGTTTTTAAATGATTTTTCTGCGAAAGTTTGGGTTTAGGATATTCGACCTGAGTGATTGGTACACCTTAGGACATTTTATTGGATAATATGAAGGGCGGAATGCACAATTTGTAGCTGCTTAATGTTTCATGATTTGTGAGAGAACGACCATTGATCTGAGACTGTTTTTCTTACAGATCAGACCTCATACAGACAGAGATCGTTTACTCTTGGGTCTTTGAGTCTTATTGTCGTTACACGTTAGGTATGTTCATTTTGCTCATATTGGCTTCACAATCCGTGCCTTTCTTGGAATTTTAGTTCTGGTTACCCATTAAGGAAAGGCTTTTCTGTCCAATACAGCTTGACGGATCTGATGTTCTTTTGCTTGCTGATTATCTCATCAAAAGAAATATCCTACACTCATAATAATTTTGGTAAGCTATAGTAACTAATGCCTTTGTGCTGTAGCCATGTTTACTTCAGGCTACAGGCATTTATTTTTCTTTCTATTTTCTCTTGGTGTATTCACGTCATTTTCTGAATTGCGTTGATCTGGGGTCACCTATTTCTCAAGTATTTTTCTTTCACACTGGTGTGATACTTTTGTATAAGGTTCTTTTTCTGACAACACACATATTCCTGAAAAGTGGTTTACTTCTACAACCACATGGTCAAGATGGTTGGTTTTTTCACTTCTTCCTCTCAGTTCATCATTCATGCACATTTGGTATTTTAGAATGATTGTCTGTTTTGTTTACTTTGTTTGCTTTTAAAGAACGGTTTTGTATTATATGCCATTTCAGCCCTGAAGAAGCCCATGTTTGGGCGAAACGCGTTGGCTGGCTGTTTTTTACGAAGTACAACAAGAACAATAAAAGACGGAAGATATAAAACATCTCTATGTGATTTGTTCTGTGTTGTAACTGACTTATCTGTGCTATTATATTGCCTCTCATTCAATTCATTTTCAAGTATTTATTCACGTTCTACAGGCAGCAGAACGTTTGAGGTGGGCAATATCGCATACTGCTAGTGACTGACTCTGGTGGTGCAGTCTCCTGTGACCCGGCTGCTTTCTCTTTCTATGTACAGAGAAGGAGCAGCAGCTAAGAGCCCAGGAGCGTAAAAGGAAACACATCCAGGTGGGAAAATCTTTTAGGCCGCAGCTGCTGGCTTCGTACCGCATCCTCTGAGCGCAACTAACCATGGGACCTCATAAAGTGCCACAGTTCTCAGGTGCCCATGGTGGAAGGGAATCACTTGACTTCTGTCACCTTGGTCCCTTCCTATTGAGCAAAGTCCCAGGTGACAAAAGCACCCTTCATAACTGAGCACCGTGCCTGACAGATATCCCAACCCCTACCTGCAGCCACCCTATCCTTTCTCCATCATTCATCATACTTAAAGGTTCGGGTTGGCTTTCCAGGTGCGCCACTCGTCAGGCAGCGCATTTTGCAACTGAAAATCAGCTCTACAGTGTTGGCCATGGGCAGAAACGCTTTGCATGAACAAAGTTGTAAACCTTTGACTGGCTTCACCAAAGCAGCGGCTCACACATTTAGCGACTTCCTCTGTGAAGGTTTCACGTTCACTTACATCTACTCATAAGACATTGTAATTCTTTGAACACACAATTCCTGAAGAAAATCCAGGACCGATGGGAAATATTTTTTGCAAAATGAAGGGCATGATTGGTATTTTGTATACTTAATATTTCTCACTGAGGCTATTACATGTAGTTTCTGCTGAGACACTTTATGAACTTTTATTTGGATATTCTTTCTAATGTACTGAGTAGGACTGAAGATGTTTATATGGTACTATGGGTAGAAATGCGTCCTTGTATTTAACATTTAGTTAAAAAAACACCAAAACATTGATTGAGGCAAGGCATTCATTTCAAAGTATACATAAATGCCTCCTATAAAATATTTATTGGTAGTTGGTTTAAAAATATACATTTACCTGCTAACAATACGGCTTGTGCATACACAGCCTTGCATGGAGATTGTTCAGAGAATTTACAGAGATAACTATAGAGCTTTCATCCTTTATTGATGGGAGGTAAAAGCTAAGTTGTCTATACATGGTGTTTATTTGTTAAAGCACGTTTGATGATGTAGTCCCAACTGCGGTAGAGAAATGGTGTTTTAGTCCTTTTCATTACCATATGTGTAAATATATATTTATGTTTCAAAAGAAAGATACAAAAAGAACAATTGATTGATGGAATGCTGAGCAATGTCAAACATTCACCCCCAGTACAGAGATTTATGCCCAAATTCATAGGCGCTCATTTATTAGTCCTTGCGTCACTTTTGCGCCGCCGGTGCGTCACTTTTTGTGACGCATCAGCGACGTAAAAACTGGACCTTGTTGCACCATATTTACAAAGTGACGCATCTAGGTAGATGCGTCACTTTGTAAACCCCTGCGCTACATTATACCTGCGTCAGGTATAATGTATGCAGGGTGGGCGTTCCCACGTAAGTAAGCATCGTAGAAGTAACGCAGTGAAATCTACGAGATTTCACTGCGCCACTTCTAGGGTGCAAATGCGTCAATATCTTGCGCCTGCCTCACAGCAGGCGTAAGACTGACGCAGGCCCTTTCACATGGGGCTTGCCCCATGTGAAAGGACACATTGCTGGAGTTGCGTCACTTTCGTGACACACTCCAGCAATGCGTCACTTTTGAGCCTACAGATACGTCAGAAATACTGACGTATCTGTGACTCCTTGTGACATGATGCGTCATACTGTAAATATGACGCATCATTAGAGTCGCAGGGAGGGCGCAGTGAAAAGTGACGCATCACTGTTTTCACGCAGTGATGCGTCACTTTTCATAAATGAGGCCCATAGTTTTTTTGTTCAGCATGTCATTTCAACTTGGACCCAGCCATATGCAAATCAGTTGTGACTGTGCTCCCCATGGGGACAGTCCAGCCCGAACTGCCAGGCCATGTCCTCTCTGGACTGGAAACAAGCATCCTGGGACTAGTTTCAGAGTATTACCCAGCCAGGCTAGCTTTACTACAGTGGCACGGCGAGCACGGGACCCACATCAGGGCATTCCCGGCCCATATAGGATGACAAATGCAAAAAGAACAATTGATGGACCGAATGCTGAACAATGTCAAACATTCACCCCCAGTTCAGAGATCTAGGCCTAAATCCATTGTTTTTTTGCTCACCATTCCATTCCAGCTTGGACTCAGCCACATGAAATCAGTCTTGTTCCGGCTCCCCATTGGTTCAGTCCAGGCCGAACTGCCAGACCAGGTCCTCATTGGACTGTAAACATGCATCCTAGAACCAGTTTTGGGGTATTAAACCATATCAACCAGGCTGGAGTCCATCCTCTTTTTGTATTGCTATAGTCGCACTAAGTGGGTATTCCCAGATGTGGACTCGTGATCACTATACCCCTGGATTCAAGCTAGTCTGTCTGATATGGGGTGATACCCCGAAAGCAGTTCCAGGATGCTTGTTTTCCGGTCTGGGCAGGACCTGGGCTGGACTATTCTCATGAGGAGCAGGGTCAAAAATGACTTACTTATGTCTGGGTCCAAAGTGGAATGGCATGGTGAGCAAAAAGAGGGTGGATTATACCCAGATCTGTGACTGGCATTTAGTCCATCATCTTTTTGAATCAAAAGAAAGATGGACAAAATATGGAATACTTAAATGTCTGATTGTGAATGCCCACAGATGAAGGTACTATAGGCCTTGTTAAATAAACATCTGATTAATTAGAATGATTTTAATTTGTCTTTAAATGAAAGTTTTTTTCAGAATTTATCAAACATGGATTTCTTGTCTATATGAGATCCGTTTTAATCAAATAGTGAATACGATCCGTTTGAATAAATCAGTTTAGAATATATATATTTGAAGAACAACTATATAGATTTTTATGGTTTCTGTTTGTAGTACGCATTGTTGCTATTTTTTAAGTTTTCAAATATAAGCAAACAAAAAAAGAATAAAAACATAAAAATAGATAGATTGTCAAGAAGTTTAACATGAGATCCTCTTAATTGAAAAAATAAGCCACGTTGCGGTAAGGGAGGGCAAGAGGCGGCAGTCATAGGAGAGGAATAGGTTATGGCATGAGTAGGTGATGTGGGTAATGGCAGTGTCTGGATGTTCCCTATTGTAACAAAATCAGAATTCTGATAAAGCTGTAAGTTCTAACAGAGGGGCATATTTACAACGGCATTGCGCCACTGGAGCGTCACTTTTTAGGATGATCCAGTGGTACAATGCCCTACTCCATATTTACAAAGTGGCGTTAAGTCACTCTGCATGGCTTAACGCCACTTTGTAAATATCGTACCCTTTCACGCAGCTATCTGTGTGAAAGGGGCGTGCAATGGGTGTTGCTGTGGGCATTCAACCACAACACCCATTGCTTTTTGATGCTGCCCCGGATTTACAAGAATCTGTACATCAGAGGCAGTGCCAAAAAAATTAACGCCACTGAAAAGTAGGTGTTAGATTGGCATAACGAGGAGAAATACTTTTATTTCTCCTTGTTTTTGCTTTTTCTATGTGTGTTGCATTTTGCGGCACACATAGAAGGAGCAAATTGCTTTTAATTATTGTTTATGTGCTGCAGATCAGAGCTTATAAATTCTCCCTACTTCCACGGACAGAGTAATTTCACAGTCATACGCACATACACTCATCATACGCTAGGGCCCATTACACCAACATTTATTCTATTACTCTATCCACACTGAATATATGAGAGAACTCCTTGATCAATCTGCATCTAATTTGAGGTCAATGCAACCAAATTGAATTGTCTCGAGTCATGATTTAAACAGTTTAAACACATTTGAGATTTCAATAATATGACAAAGAAATAACCACCCGACACTGAAATTCAAACAAGATTGATTTATCTAAATTAGTTTAAATGAAAAGTCATTCAATAGCAAAATCATTATTTCATATTTACCTATTCTAGCTAAATGTCGTATTATAAGTCAGGACAGGTCTCTCAGTGAAGAATCAAAGTCTCTTGAGTCGCCGTCCTCTCAATCAGCATCGATCCTCTTGAGCATAAGTTCAGGAAGAAGTGGCCTTAGACCCTCTCTAGTCTAGTCATATTTATAACAAAACTTACATATTAAAAGTTACAAACAAGCTCTAAAACGTCCGTTGAGCAGAGCGAGCAGGAAAGGATGTTAGCTCGCAACATTTAGAAAAATCTTCACTCTCGGATATCTCAAAAATAAAAACACGGAAAAAGGAAGCACAAACTAAATTTGCAACATCCATGGATGCTCTTCTCCGGAATTATATCACTTGCAATGAAGCCACCGCAAGTTTATCAAAAATGTTCATTTGTGACAAATGTTCTCCTCCAAGGATATCTGGCGACCATCCCAGAGTTGTCGTCCTTTCATAACTTTTAGCTCAGACAGAGGCCGAGGTCATGTTCAACCATATTCAGCAAGGCCTCTCTTCATATTTCATCTACTCAAATGCAGGCTGTAGATGTCGGCCATTTCTCAACAGGCCAGAATGGACAACTTAATTAAAAAGAAACACAAAACAACGTTACTACATCGTATTGATTATACAGTATTAATTCCCACTAATACCCTTATGTGTATGTATTTATCTAGCCATTTGCGACATAAAGAAGCATTAAAGCATATTATTTTTAAAGCGTAAACACATAACAAGTAACACTTTAGCCACACTTATTTAATTAATTTGCTCACCAACTTAGTCCACTTATTAATTAAGCCATGCAATTGCACTCCCACGTGTAATTCTTTCATTAGTAAGGTTGATTAATTAATAATTAATTCTTAGTAATTTGAATTATGACATATAAAAATATAAACTGAAGTTTGAGTTTAAATAGAAAACCATGCTCCAGCACTGGAAGGTGTCCCTTCCTGCACATAAACATTCATCCCTGCAACACAGACACCCTTGCACCATGGCGCAAGGGTGACTGCATTGCATGGAGGATTTCCTGCAACCCATTCACCTTTGCACCATGGCGCAAGGGTGTCTGTGTTGGTGTTATGCAGCTTCTTTAAGCGGAAAGCACAGGGGGGTGCCGTATGCTTGGGAATATGGCGCATCCCTGCATTTTTTTAATTAATTACCGCAGCGCTACTAAATTGTTTGCAGCGCTGATCTGCGCCATTTCTTTTGTGAATATGGCCCATGTGTTTAAATGTGTGATTTTCCTCCAAAACTTCTAGAAATGTAATTAAAACAAACAGTATTTAAATAACACTGCAAATATTCACATACAAACAGCCAAAGAGCTGATTCAGCAAAATACCTAGTGGAAGTGGCGTCATGCATCCTATGACCCATAGAGTTCACTACTCGACCCACTCTGTGGCCTTTTAATGACCCTTCTGTTGCCTGTCAACTACTTCTTGTTTGTTGGAATTAGGCGATTCTAATGACAAGGTCTGAGAACTACAGTCAGAAACTGTAAAGGTTTCCTATAATCTTCTTTTTTCTGGTTCTACCTCTCTTTTCATGTCCTTTGTGCTCAAGTCGAGTAGCAAGCGCAGTGTCAAGGGTATAAAAAAAACAAGCCCTCAATATGCTAACTGACTTCCATGAGTCTGCAACCCCCTTAGGTAATTATGCCACAACTCTGGTAAATGTCCCTTGGATGCGCATGTTAAGTAATTTCCTCAAATAAATGTTCTTTTGTGAAGTTTTTGGAACATTTCAGTATGTGCCCCATCAGACCACCCAGCCCCCGAACGCACTGTTTTCATTCTACTTAAACCACAGGAGTCGGCTTGTCTGTACAGCATGCCTACACTGAACAAAGATTGTTACAGGTAAGTAACTTTTTTACACTAAGTCCCCGCCATTCATTTGAATGGGTCTAGATACTCTGCACCTAAATGCAGGTTATCAGTACAAGTAGTAGTCACTGATTGAATGTGCATGAAAAATTATTTTCTCGAAGAGCTTCTTCTTGTCTATGGTGGTGATATCTGCGTTTCAAAGATGGAGCTGTGCTAAGTGAGTCAGGAGCAGTCAGGAAAAAGGAGCTGTGGTGAAGGCAGCTTGGAACATTGGATTTGTGAGAACATTTTTCAGACGGCCGCTGCTCCTCAGTTTCCGGTCTTCATTCAATTATTATAACTGAATTATAGGGGAGAAGAAGGCCGTCTCCTCCCAGTTGCATCAGTGAAAAGCCACAGAAATGAAACCGGAGCAGACTCCAATACGATCTGGCCAACTGCCTGGGCTATGGCAGGGTCATCTACAACTCGAAGAGCCTCCGGGGAGTCAGAGGCCTAGATGGAGCGCAGAACGGATCCAGAACTCCTAGGAAGACTCTGCAGTGAGTCACAGACCCCCGCCAAGGAACAGAGGGTGCCTGCGCCTGAGTGTTTAGTCGGAAAGGGATCTGTCCCTCTAGACAGTCAGAGATTGAGCAACGCAGGCAGCAGCAGCAGAGCAAGCTGTAACTCAGTGGCGTCAAGTCACTAGGGGGCATATCAGCAACACCCGGCGATAATTATCGCTCAGCGCTCTTAGCGTGAGGGTAATTATCACCAGGTAAAGAGGATTTTTTTCGCTGAGATAGCGTGCTATTAGCAACGCTTATCTCATCAGCGATAAAAATCCTGGCGCTAACTGGCTAACGTGAGATTATCGCTGGAAACCCAGCGATAATCTCACGTTAGCTTGTTGATAGGGACTCCCAAACTTAGCCATGATATCCTCCTTCCATAAGATATCATGTCTAAGTCAGTCCTGAAGCAGGTGTTAGGAAAGTAGCGATAACAGGTGTTATCGCTACTTTTCCTGACGCTATGCTTCACAGCGTTAGGCTTGCTGATAGGAGAAATGTCGCTTAGCGACATTTCTCCTGTCATGCCTGGTAAGGAACGCCCACTTTGCATCTCATTAGAGTTGCAAAGCTGGGCGGTAGAAATCCTGACGCTAATGCAAGGTTTCACACGTTAGCGTGACCTTGCTGATTAGGCAATAAAATTATCGCCGCTTTTCGGCCGAAATTTTTTTAGCGCCTGCTTGTTGATATGCCCCTAAGTCAGTCCTGAAGCAGGCTTAAGGAAAGTAGCGATAACAGGGGTTATCGCTACTTTTCCTGACGCTATGCTTCATAGCGTGGGGCTTGATGATAGGAGAAATGTCGCTTAGCGACATTTCTCCTGTCATGTTACGTCTGGAACGTCCACTTTGCATCTCATTAGAGATGCAAAGCTGGGCGTTAAGAATCCCCATGCTAAAGCAAGGTTTCACGCGTTAGGCGTTAGTCGTCCTTAGAATCCTATCGTCCTGGATTCTAAGGACGACGACTTTGCAAAACTGAAGGACCTTATCATGGCTCCTTAAGCAGTATCCACGGGATATCTGAAGAATAGCAGAGCTGATTTAGCTTGCTGGTGACTGTACGTATTTTTACTTGGCTCAAATGACAAGAGACTTTCATTACTTCTGGATCTAAGAACCGGTGTTTCTAAACTCTTATGCGCACTCTTTGCCAAACCGTACAACACTACGTCTGGTTTACGGGATCTCTATACACAACAGAATTTTGGAGGCTGTAAACGGCCCCATCACAGCATAAAATGCTCTACTACAGACTTGAAGATAAATAAAGCCACGACTCTTGCAACCTTAGGAGCCAGTGATTTTTGGACTCATCGAATCACTCCCTGGGGACCTCGGAGATATATAGGGGATCGGGCCTACCATAGCCATTGCCAACATTTATGCGAACATCATATCTGAAGCCTTGAGGAAGTCACGGTGGTGACGAAACGCGCGTTGGCTGTTTCAGAGAGAACACTCTACGTGTCAAAACTTAGCATTCACAAGAACTGCAAGATTTGGGACATACATGATAACAAGGGAGATATTCTTCTCTGTCTGATGTTCTGTTCAAGTTTTGATGCAATATGCTAGATGAAATGCTCTGTGTTTAAAAACCATTAAACCAAACTCACAGCATATATTTGTTGGTTTTCTGATATTCCCCATGTGAATTGGTTCTTCTCTCTATGACTTGGTACTTGTAGTGTGTATGATTAATTTCTAACGAATGTGTATTGTGTATAAATTAGTTGAGGAGTGCCGGGGTCTTCCCCTTTTGCTTCTATTACAAACCTTGTATGGCCTGTCTAATTGATATCCTTGGTAGTGGGATATCTGACCTCGATAGGCACCTTCCTTATTTTCTGTTTCAATTGGATATATCTATTGTATTGAACTGCCCCACTATCTGAATCAAATAGCTCAAGTGATTGTGCGACTCATTATCCACCACTACCTTGTGTATGAACTAGTTCCACCAGGACCTGCCGAACTCTTTCGGTTCAGGTGCCTCAATCGTGAGGGTGGACTCACACAAACACAACCACCAGGTCTTAATTTGAGCCAGTGGTTTCCAGTTCTCAGCTACGGCATTTAATCATAAACACGGAGGCTTTGCATGAGCACCAGTTAAGGACACATTCATCTATGGTAGGCACTGAGAGATTAAATGATTTGCCCAGAATCTCAGGATGTTGAGCCGACACCAAGCCTCAAACCTGCTTCCCCAGCTACGAAGTCAGCAGTTCGTCTATTACGCCACATCCTCTCCCCACTTTCATGGCTAGTAATTGGTTCTGTTTTAAACGGCGGTAACAGGAGGCATGGACTGGTGCAAAGGGCCTCCTGAACAGAGCCCTGGCACTTATCTTTTTACAAATTAACCACTGATAACCACACTTCCGAAAGAACAGCACGAACTATTCAGCGAGTTCTCAAATATTGAAATTTAGTCCAAGCAGATACCTCTTGGCAGAAATGCCTTTTTCAATCCTTGTTAAACGAAGGATGACAATTGCAAGTATTTAATATATCCTAAATAGGTCCCATTGGACGATAATATGTGGTTAGCAAAAGAGGACTGCTGCAGTTTAAGTGAAATACTCTATTTTTCAGCAGCCATTACGGCAAGTATAATCAAAATTTAAAACCCAATGGGGGTGCCCACGTACTCTCTGTGGCCCATAATCAAAGTTCCAATAACCCAGTAAATCGTTAAGCCTTCAATTTTTTTATTTATTTAATGCAATTTTATATAGCGCAAACATTACCCAAAGGTGTCAGAGTGCTTTACAAAAGAACCAGTTGTGTTACATAAGGACTTTGGATTACATGAGTTACATAAGAGATATAAACAGGAAAAAAAAATGCAAATGTACAAGTGGAGCGAAAGGAGGGAAAAATTGCAAATATACAAGTTGTAAAGTCACTCAAGGAAGAGATACAAACAGATAAACTCTAAAATCACATAGGAATGCTAGTAAGTACAAAGGTCTAGTACATATACTAGTGTTTAGAGATATAAATATATACAAATTGCAAATTCACTCAGGATTACATTTTAACAGCGATTAGGCTTGGACAATTATATATTACATATTTACAGAGCAGGAAATTCTTGCCATCGTTCTGCCAGGTGTTCAGGTGGTGTTGCACTCAAGGGTGGTGGTCTTGGGTCTGGAGGGATCCACCATGTTGGAGATGTCCATAGGGGTAGAAGGCCGGATGGTGGTGAGGGAAGCAGCATGCTGGATTCAGGTTGTGCTGGGCCACACCAAGTAGGCAGCGTCCGCAAAGGTGAACAAGGGGGCGGTAGATGCTCTCCCCCCTCCGATCCTCGCTGTTTTAGATAATATCTGAGCCAATTGCTTATGGGAGGGGGAGGGTTCAAGTGTGCAGATCCAACGCGGGCGTGCGGCCGCCATTTTAAGGCCAGGCATGTTCCAAAGTTAATGCAGCAACTTGGCGAATGTAGGGGTGCAATGCCACCCCACTGGGGCAGCGGTCGTCTTGGGGTGTGGCAGCCTACCTCTTCACAGTGGACAGAGTGCTCTGGTGTTTAGCCGCAACTCTCATCTCTCCCAGAGACAGCCGCTAAGTCCGACGGGCGCCATTTTAATTGATATAAAACGCGGTTGCACCAATTACTTGCATGCGTGTCACTAAATTATGCAGTCTGCCTGCACTGTTCTGCCCATGTGGGCTACCATTTTTCCCCCAGGGGAGCGATGTCCCTTCGAGCACAATAATTATCAATATGCGCCCCTTGTTACAGCTGCAAATGTCAGATAACATGAGCACATACCAGCAGGTGTTGGTCCGATCGCAGTGTGCCGAGACGTATTTAAACATTCTGATTGTAACATGCCGAAAGTCAACCAACATTGTAAAAGGCGAATGCTGAAACACGTTTGTTGGACGAATAAATCCTGTGTCTGCAACCTGTGAGTGCTCCTCATCTCTTTTGTCGGCGGTTGTGTTGTAGACTTAAAGACGCAAGACCATGCTCACTTAAGGAGGCACCCCCGTTCTGCAATAGAGCTCGGAGGCAATTCAAACTATGCTGCCTGAACCGCACCACAGCCTTAGAGACTCACACTCACCGACCTTGTGTTCGGACATTACCAAATGGCTGGGCACTGGTTACTAAACCATTACCTGCGGGTGTGCATCAGAGAAATAGTTAATGGCGGTGAACGAGGGAGACAGAGATTCACCTTGAAATTTTGTGCTGTTACCTTCTGGCAAAAGTTGCTGCAATTGTGGACTGTTGTGAATCCGGCTACAACATGTGCCTCATATCCACTGAGGTATGACACCTACTTAAGGTAAAATGATTGCATGAGTGCCATCAGCAGAATTAATGCAAACTGAGGGCAGTCCTCTTTTGCCGTTTATCATATATTCCCCAATCGCAGTGTGCCGAGACGTATTTAAACATTCTGATGGTAACATTCCGAAAGCCAACTAACATTGAATGCAATTACAATACAATACTATACAATTGAAAAATGCGAATGCCGAAAGGCGTTTGATGGGCAAATAAATCCTGTGTCTGCAATCCCTGAGTGCTCCTCATCTCTTTTGTCAGAGGCTTCGTTGTGGGTTTAAAGACACAAGGCCATGCTTGTGTAAGGAGTCACCTGTTCTGCAAGAATGGCTAAAAGCCGTTGATGCACTCAACGGGAACCTCATCCTGGCCGACTCCGTCAAATCACTAGGCATCACGCTAGACCCTAAACTGAACATGACCATACACATCAAGAACTCAGCTAAGAGCGCTTTCCTTAACCTAAAGCTACTGAACAAAATAAAACCTTTCATTCCACCCAGTGATCTCAAACAGGCCACCAAAGCATTGGTGCTGTCAAGACTGGACTATGGGAATGTAGTCCTCTCAGCAATAGCAAAATCACATCTGGCTCCCCTGAAAACAACTCTCAATGCGGCAGCCTTAATGGTCACCGGAATTAAGAAATTCGACCATATTTCTCCTGCACTCAGAAAACTTAAGTGGCTCCCAGTCGAAATGCAGGTTAGCTTCAGAACAGCCTGCCTCACACACAAAGCCCTGCACACCGGCAAACCCGAATATTTGGCAGCCAAACTGAAAAAAGCCGGTCAGGCCAGGAACCTCAGAAGCTCAAACTCCCTCCTACTCATCCCGCTGAAAACTCAAAAACAAAAAACTGCGGCACGATCCTTCGCCAGGAGCGCGCCTAAAATCTGGAACTCTATTCCCCCTCACATCAGAACTATTCCCTCTTTTGTAAAATTCAAAAGCCAACTCAAAATCCTGTTCCTCAATCGCTCCCTAGGGAACCTATAGGAGCATTCGGAGCGGGGATGCAGACACCTCGCACTCCTTCGACGCCTTGTCCCCTAGACTAAGAAGCAGATCTCCCAACCATCGTCCTGCACTGTTACTGTGTTTTTTTTTTCTTTTCTTGTTTTCTTGTGATTCTCTGCAATGTATCTGTTGTAAAGCGCTCCGATACACTCAGGTCAGGCCAGCGCCATATAAAACTTCTTAAATAAATAAAAAAATCGTGTTCGGCGGCAGCTCATTGGCTTTGGGACTTTATATAGAAACAAATATGATGGAGTGTTTCCAACAGAGAGGATACCCACAAACTATTCTTAGAGCTGTCTCAGAAAGAGCTAGAGCACAAAAGAGGGAGACAGTACAATTTGTTGCCAAATTCCTGGGGTAAATGAAGTAAAAGAAAAACCAACCACATAGATTATCACAACATATAATTCAGAACATCAGAGAGTTTGCCAGACGCTACAAAGGCATTGCCATTTAATCAGAGAGGATTCCATCTTGGGCTCATTGGTAACAAACCATTTCAAGATCACCTATAGGAAATCAAAGTCTCTCAGAGACTACTTGGTCAGAAGTTACCTAGACACAGGTTCGGTCAAAAAACCTGGCTGACTCATAAGGAAGGCTTTAAAAAACCTACTCTCCCTTCAATAGACATATCAAAATCAAGGGCAATTTTACCTGTAAGTCCAGCTTTGTTGTTTACATTGTCAAATGCTCATGTAAAAAAATTGTATGCAGGGAGTACCATTCTACCTGTCTATCAACATATACTGCAACACAGTAGAGCCACTACTGATACAAACCGCAGCTATCCAGTTGCACATTGAGAAATGTCAACAAAGCGATCCTACAGACTTAAAATCTGTTGCATAGCACAGGTTCCCAGAAATTGGAGAGAGGGTGATAGGGAATAAGAGCTTTGGAAGCTGGAAATATATTATATACTGGAGCTAGACAGCAATTGGCCACATGGTTTCATCGTAGATGAGGAACTGTATACTTGCCTTTACTAATATCGGACCCATCTTGTTGTATACCCTCAGTGCGCTGATGTATTTTTCATGTGAGATTTTAACGTTAGGAAATAAGTACACAGGTGGTTGAGGTCTACTTAGTTTTTACTACACACTACTAGCATTTGACCGCATTAGCAATATCTCCGGCACTTTCATGTTATATTCAAGATTTCGTTTTTGTTTTTTTGCACTATTATGTTGAGTTGTACTATGATATTATAATACACCCAATTGGAAGTGTGATCAGCATATGTGTGCAATATTAATTGTCCATTTTTGCATTACATAGTATCATTATGAGTTTGAGACACACACATATCAATGCATTTACAGTTTAATTTGAATATTATTTGATGTGTCAGAGTGATTGGAGATGTTATATTCTAAACATTGTATAAACACCAGGTGTACAGCATTGGCAGATCGATGTGGTCGAGCATTGAGAAATGGTTGGTTGTATGTTTACACATATTTGCACTGAGCACTTTATATAGTGTATTGAATTATTCTTGGCTTTTATCGTCTATGCTATCCTGCCCATCATTTTTTATTTAATATTATGACTAGATGGATTTATGTTCAGGTATTTCATGCAATGAATCACAAATTACAGTCAATGTTAGGGTATACAGCAATTGCATTCAATGCAGAACTCGTTTTTAAGATAGGCATTTTTTTAGGTACCTACATGACATTAGAAAAGAATGTGTTTGTCATAATGTGTACATGCGTTTCTGCTGCTAGGACGCTCATAAATGTTTTTTGAACTATTCTGGAAATGCATCTAGCTATGTCTTTGAGTATATTCAAAGATGGCGCTCAAATTTTGAAGGTCGAGTGCACTTTGTATTTCCCCATTTTTGTTTCCATGTATTGTCATGGGACACTTTGTAAATATAAAAAGAAATGGCGCTCATCGTCGTGAGCAAGTTTGCGAGGCAGCAACCGAAAGTTGTTGACTGGTCGTTTCTTGTAATAAATCCACCTCTGGGATTCATTGTTTGGAGTGCCGCTCTCTTTCTTTATCAGATTTGAGACTTTTGTTATGTATGTGTATATGTACGTATGTATATATATATATGTGTGTGTGTGTGTGTGTGTATATATATATATATATATATACATACATACACAGACATTGAAAGTCAGATTTGAACAGTTGAAAACATATACACACACCCACACACATATATATATTCACAAAGTAGTGTGCCTTCAGGTAGTGACACAGAAGTCTTGCACTCCACGGATAAGTTTCAAACAAAGTTTATTGGCAATGCGTTTCAACCATACGGTTTTCCTCTCGGCCTGAAAATATTTGTGCACCACAACCTTATGAAAGTTACAATAAACATAAAAGAAAGATGCACATGTTTGTGCTTTTTTTGTAAGTGCATTAGTAAGTGTCTTCCTTAGATAATGAAGAAAACAGACTTACATGTGACTTATCGAATGGAAGAGAAGAAATTATTAAGTTTTGTCAAATAATTTCACCACAACAAAATATGTAGGAAAAATGTGTTCATTAATTTCATTTCCATATTAACAATGCACAGAATATACAAAAAATATGTGTATCATTAACGTGGCATCGTGCTATGCTGGCCAAGTTCAAGAAAATGGAGCACAGAGAAAACAGAACAAGTGGCTTGTCAACCGCAAAAATAAGACAAGTATATTTGATAATTCTCAAACATTATATTCACATTGACATTAATCGGACGCCCCCAGCTCATTGTCCATACCTAGCCAAGTGACGTTTGCAGCAACTCACCACAGTATTATTAAATCATGTACATAATCAGATTAGCTCAGTGGTAACATAAACATTAGACTCTAAAACATGAAATGAATGATTGCAAATTAAAATCAAATTATTACTCCAAAGACTGTCTATCAAAGCATCAGCAATAAGGCATTCACACATTCTTATCATGTTCTAAAAGCACAACACTATCACAACATTGACAAAAAACAAAACAAAATTGTACAAATAACCAATCATGGTGCAATAAAAAAAAATATGTATCTCTGGGATCACCCTTACATGTTAGTCCTAACAAGATATTCAAAACTATGATTTGCCTCAAAGAGTCAAAATAGTCACCGACAGCAAGAACAGAAAAACTAGAAAAGGTCCTAAAGGAATATTTTTATACCAAAAGATTCACCAAACTCTGCCCGCTCAATTCATATAGGTAAACTTAGACTAAAAGTCAGTATTCACAAAGGTAAGTTACGAGTAGTATCTTTACGTTGGCACTTGGGCACAATCCACCCCAAGTGCGGAGATTCCACTCCACACCCATACTGGAATCTCCACACTCGGAGAGGAGGTGGAGATTCCATTCTGGGTGCAGAGTGGAATCTCCACGCTCGGGGAAGAGATTCCGCCTTGAGTGCAGAGATTCCGCCCGAGTGTGGAAACTCCTCCTGAGTGTGGACGTAAAGATACTACTCATAACTTACCTTTGTGAATACCGAAAGTCGTAAAGTTAGACTTTTGATCTAAATTTATATTTGTGATTTGGGCCCTAGGTCTACAATTGATGAAGTCAGACGATGTGCACAAAGAGCTCCTCATCCACATTCAGGCCTCCAGGAGATTTGCTTTATGGAGAATGATATACTCCGATTCAGGGAGTCTAAGCTTCCTCTCTCTTTGACCCCCACGAAAGGTCATGGCAATCCTGTCAAATCCAAATAAGGACAAAAAGTCAGGGTTCTGTTCATGTCCCTTAGACCAAGGCCTAGCTACAGGGTAGTTCTGGTCGCAACTCTTTATTGCCCTTAGGTGCTCCAATATCCTCTTCTTCACTGGGAAGATAATGCTGCCAACATTTTGGTACACAAAGGCATACCAAGACATACAAAAGGTGATCACAGCTACAAGTGAAGAATTTGTTAATGTTGGCTGTTTTCCCTACGGGTAACTGGTATGTCTTTTTGTTTTTTATCCCCTTGCAAGCTTTGTTTTTCTACACCTTCAAAATGCCTTGCTGTTCCTTCAATCAGCCCTCGTTCCTGCCCTGTGTGCCTGTGTAGTTGTACACCAACATGCCCCTGATTGATTTCGATTTTCGATATGTCATTAGGAGATGAGGTGTCACTTGGAATTTGTTGGAAGGGAAGATGGCGGATTGTTTCCGCCGCTGAGGATGCCTCCTCTCGCTCTCGACTGAGGGCTTACACAAGCTGCTCCTGCTCACCTCCCCTGACGCCCGGCTGAAGATTCAATGAATGTTATGGAGTAAAAAGTAATTTTTAGCTTAAACAGATGGAAAAAGACTGAAAAAGAGTCTAATTAAGGTACGGGCTGCCGCTTCGTTAAACTACCCGCTGTCCCCGTTGGTAGCTCTCCTCGTTGATGTGCCGAGTAACAGAGATCAGCTGCGCGGTGTTTGGAGTCCGCGCAGCGAGCTGGTTCGTATTTGGAGCACCGTTTGCAGCTTCGTGGATATCCTCTCCCCGACGCTCCTTCAGAGTGCTTAGTGGATGTGTGCGCGACCGGGAAGAGTGTGGCTGCCAACACAGGAGCCTGTTCGGGTATTGTGGAGGTGTGTGTCCGCATCTGAGAGCAGTGGCGCCCTCAAGGTCGGCCCGCCGAGGACGGGCGGGGGCTCCATTAAAGACAGCAGCGAATGCCTCCAGTCCAGCAGGAGGAGCGAATACGGTCAGGTCAGATGGGCTACTTCCTTGTCTGGGAGCTGACTGTGGGGTTACGCCAGAGGTGGCTTGTGTAAATAATGGTGCACAAAGAGATGCTGTACTTTCTAACCCCCAGGTGGGTAAGCCCATGTTGAAGCTCCTACGCTCCTGTAAAGTAACGGCCTTGCTTCGCTCCTGTGGTTCGGATTCGGTAGCTCCTACCGACCAAATGGCGGATGTCCTAAACGCCGCAGTTAACGAGGGCTGGGGCGAACTAGAAGAGTTGACAACAATATCCATTGTCCCCTCTGAAGAGAACACTAATGATAGCAGCAATAGCAATTCTATTTTAAACCTAGAAATCTCCACAATGGCCGATAAGGGTCTGCAAACTCCACCTCATGAAGCGTACTTTCAAGAACATACAGTAACGTCCCCCCTCAATGTAGCTAGGGGAAACATGTCTATTTCACCCGTACAAAATAGCGCGGAATTCATCCAACTGCAGCTGTAGTCAGGTTCCGAGGGTGAGAGCTCTGTGACATCACTTGATGGAGCCCCGTATGGGGTCGATATGAATAGCCTGAGTGATAATGCTGCTCGTGAAAAGGTAGAAGTCAATGGGAGTTTTACCAAGGAGTTGGAACCTGAACCTGCGCCTCACAGTGTTGCTCAGATCCAAGTCTCTTCAAGCTCTATTCAACATAAAGATAACCAGGAGACAATTTATGACACTATTAAAAATACCTCGGAGAGATAGAAGACCCAGAAGGGAAAAACTCATAAACAAGGCAGGACTGGGAAAGGCGGCAGAGGACGAGGGGGCGCGGGTGGGGCCAGTACTAAGGCTCACTTATCGGAGGCATTGGAACGGTTGAAGGGGGCAGCAAATACCACAAAATCAAGTTTGGAGCTGAGTCCCCTTCGGAAGTGGGTCTCTACAAAGGGAGAAGTTAGATCAATTGTCTCCAGACTATCTAACTCAGGAAGATCTGGCCTCTCCGCTCCAGCTGCTACAATCACTCCGATTTCAAATGATCAGTTAGATTCTGCTGTTGCTAGCTTGCTTACCGATTTGTCCAAGGGTTCGCAGGTTACTGATCTAACTAGTGCGTCTATTGATGGTGCGGCGGCACCGGCTTGTCTCCGGAATGAGTCTCAGAACCTACCTCGGGAACCGGGATTAGAGCTCACGCATGAGGCTGGAACTGCTCTAACAGTAGTGACCGGCCAATTCACGGTCTCTGAGCTGAGAGCTGTCCCGTACGGCGCACCCAGGATAAAGACCAGGAAGACGAGCCATCTATGTCCGAAATTATGCAGGCACTCAAAATTCAGAGATCAGAGGCCCAACAATATTACCATCAAGCTAGGACCAATAGCATTGAAATTAAAAAATCATTGGCTGAGGTTACCACTAAGGTGTCTCACCTTATTTCAGAGGTTTCTGATCTTCAAAATAGGGTGGCTGCAGTAGAGGAGGATAATTCTCTAACTATGAAACAGGTTAGCACACATGAGTCACAGTTATCCAGCGTCCAACTAAAAATTGAAGATCTTGAAAACCGACAGAGGCGCTCAAACTTGAGAGTTTTTGGTGTTCCGGAAGGCAGCGAAGGAACTGACCCTCGGGCCTTCATTGTTGGCCTTTTTCAAAAGGCATTTCCGGACTTGGACGATTGGGACATGGATACTCAAGTCCAAAGAGCACATAGGCTACCGCCTTTCCTTTCACGGGACACTCAATCTAAAAGAAATTTTGCCAGGCCTATATTGGGTTTTTTGGGCAACTTTTTGCTACGACAGGCCATTTTTTTCAAAGCTCGTCCCACAGCTCCTGTTAAAGTGGGCACATTCTCAATATTTGTGCGCTCTGATCTCTCAAAGCCTACTATGGAAAGGCGGTGGCTTCTTCGGCAACTTATGGATCCTCTTAAAGCTGTGTGCTCTCAGGTTATGCTACAGGAGCCTGCCCGCCTGAAAATGATTAAAGATGGCCATACTTATTTTTTCTTTAATGAGCAGGAAGCAAGAGAAGCTCTTTGTAAATGGCAACCCGCAGCAAAAGATTGATCCATATTTCTTGTTGTTTTCTTGTGATAATATGTTCTGGTTTTGGGGGATCTTTTTCTTTGCTGTTTTCTGTTGATTATTGCATTATTCCATTACGGTAATTGATGAATAGAATTTAATCCTATGGGTTGGTTCGGGCGGATGGGGGGTGGCGGGAGCGGTGGGCCCCAGTGGGGAGGTGGGAGAGGTGTTCTCTTTTTGCTGTCATTCTAGGACAGCTAAGTAGGGGGTTGATTCCCTTCCATGGATACTGGGTGGGGGTTGGTCTTGGTAGGGGTGGGAAGAGCTAGGAGGTTTGGTAGGGGGAGGTGGGGGTTAAAGGGTCACGTCACACTTGGAAATACTATGAAACTTTTTTTGCAAATTTTTTATATCAGTTCATTTACAGATGGAATTGGTACTCGTAGACTTAAGATGAATTTATTTTATGTCGAGCATTAAACTTATGAGTTGGAATGCCTGTGGGCTGAACCAAGCTAATAAAAGACGTCTTGTTGCGGAAGAGCTGAAGGTCTTTAAGCCAGACCTATGTATCGGGTCCAGAACTATGTGTGTTTAGTCCATCTCTCATTCATTTCTGTCCAGACATGCTTTTGTTCCCCGCAGCCAATGAAGATCCCTGCATAAGTAGGTGCAAAGCAACTGCCCATTGCGGGTCCGACCAACTGCCTGTACCACACTTCATTGAAGAAAAAGAAGTTAGTCTCTAGAAAAAATCTCAACATTTCAAGTTGCATTATGGAATGGTCATACCTGCATATCGCCTTATCTCTGATAAAGTGCTCACATGCTTGGATTCCCAGATCGTGGCCAATACAGGTATAGAGTGAAACCACATTTATAGCTACCAGTGTGTAACCTGTCTGCCAGGCTAGTTCTCTCACCTTAGTAATGAAATCAGTGCTGTCTCTACAGTATGAGGGTAGGTAGGAAGAAAAAATCCAAATATATGGAGGTTTGTTCCAGAAGACTATTGTTGATGGAGATGACAGGTCTCCAGGGTGGTCGCTCCCTGTCTTTATGGCCTTTTGGCACCATATATTAACATGGTGCTACAGATTTGCTCACATTTAAAAATTGATACTCCTCCGTTCACAAAAGGATTGTCTCCCTTTTCTCTGTGCTCCATTTTCTTGCACTTGGCTAACATAGCACAATGGCACCTTACTGATAAACACATTTTTTCTATTATGTATATTTCTTTTATTGTTAGTATGCAAATGAAATTTATGAGCACATTTGTCTTGCATATTTTATATGGCGATTATTGTTTGACAACACTTAACAATTTATTGTCTCCCATACAACAAGAAGTCACATGTAAGTCTGAGTCTTCTTGATTTTCTGGGAAAAACATTTACTAGTGCATTTACAACGAAAGCACGAACGTGCGCATCTTTTTTTTATGTTTATTGTAACTTTGATAAGGTGGTGGTGCACAAATGTTTTCAGGTCATGAGGAAGACCGTCTGGTTAAAACGCATTGCCAATAAACTTTGTTTGAAACTTATCCGTGAAGTGTGAGACTTCTGAGTCACTATCTGCAGGCACACTACTTTGTGAACATTTTGAACTGGACTTTCACCCATTACTCAGCACTGGCCCCAATTGGTGGATGTGACCGGACTCTTGCAAGGCTTGCACACATGTATATATCTTTGTTTGCCCAAAATAAAATTGTATCACTAACCGCAGTGGCTGAAGTTTCTTTCCGTGAGTTGGGGAAAGACTTTCATATATATATATATATATATATATATATATATATATATATATATATATATATATATATATATATATATATATATATATATATATATATATATATATATATATATATGTATTATCTACTGGCGATTGCCAGTAGATAGTTATAGTTAGGACCGTGTTTCCATAGGAAATCCGCAACATTCTATTTGGAATAACTTTGGCGCCGGTTGACGAATCCTCGCAAAATTGTCAAAATAGGTGGGGCGCTCTGCTCCGCTCCTACCCTGAAAGTCTCGGGGTGATTTGTCAAGCGGGGGCCGAGAAAAAAGGGGGGTCCCAAAACACGTTTTCCCCATGCATTTTTCCATAGGGACCTTTAGTCCAAGGTACAGCCCGAACGGCTGAACAGAATTACTTGAAATTTGGCAGAGAGGTAGTCCTCAGGTCAGGGAAGTGCCTTTTGCAGGTCTGGTGTCAATCTGTTCAGTAGTTCCTGAGAAAATCAAAATTAAAATCATATATATATGTAGGCGGAGCCTAACCACACATCTCATCCTGAGATCTGATTGGCTGTCAGCACTTCATCCAAGAAGTGTTGGCAGCCATCTTGGGACCAATATACATGATAGCACCTCATTAAAAATCATTGCAGTTAATAGAAGGTTTTAAGACTTTAGTTACATTATAAATCATTTGTTGATGGTACCATACTCATTTTAGGAATTGTGGTATGTAATAAGGTGATTTCACCATGTGAAAAAGCCTTCTGCTGGGATATCATGATTGAGAGAAAAATATTTTCTCATGCTTTTCCCACAGAGGTTTGGAAGGTGATCTATAAGCTAAACTGAGAGCATATTTTCTGTAAATTCACATTATCTTTCTCAGTCATGTGAGAATGAAGTCTGACATTCTCAGTAAAACATGTACATCCAACAAGGGCAGAGACTGTCTGTTGATTCCTTTGTGTTCTACTGCAGCTTCATAGAGTGTTCCAAAGAACAACTAGAGCGCTAACAGTCCTACTTATGATAAACGTATGGCACACCTGAAGCCATCTTGCTTGGATTAAAGTGGTAACTCTTAAAACATTTAATTTAAAAAGGAACAAAATGAGGGGGTTCATTTTTCCATAAAAAGTATGATTAGTGCTGCAGAAAGAAAAATTAGGGCACATTTTGAGTGACTTCTCAAATCCTCTTCTATTTCATTAAACAATTCTGACATGCAGACTGAAACATGCACTTTCAATACCAGCAGCAGTTTTCCCTGGTGAGCAGTAGCTTTACTACAGTGATCTAACGAGCAAAAAGAGTGCTAACATTCTGAATTTATGGCAAATGTGTGACACATCTGAATGCCTTCTTGATGGAATCAAAGTAAAAAACTGAAAGTATTTCCTACTGAGGAGACTGCAGTAAATGAGGAAATTAGGAAACTTCATAACAAATAAGTCTCCCAAGATGGACACCAGAGACAAAAGAGCCCAAATGTAGCCCAAATATCACCCAGATGTAGCCCAAGTATAGCCCAATGACAGAATGTCCCAGAGTGTTCTTAAAAACAACTAGAGTGCTTACTGTCTTCATTATGACAAAAGTATGGCACACCTGAAGCCATCCTGATTGGAATAAACTGGTAACACTTAAAACATTTAATTTAAAAAGGAACACAATGAGGGGGTTCATTTTGCCATAGAAATTATGATTAATTCTGAAGAAAGAAAATGAGGGCACATTTTGAGTGACTTCTCAAATCCTCTTCTATTTCATTAAAAAATTCTGACATGCAGACTGAAACATGCGCTTTTAATACCAGGAGCAGACTTCCATGGTGAACAGTAGTTTTACTACAGTGATCTAATGAGCAACTAGAGTGCTAACATTCAGAATTTATGGCAAATGTGTGACATATCTGAATACCTTCATGATGGAATCAAAGTAAAAAACTGAAAGCATTTCCTACTGAGGAGACTGCAGTACATGAGGAAATTAGGAAACTTCATAACAAATAAATCTCCCAAAATGGCCACCGGAGACAAAAGAGCCCAAATGTAGCCCAAAATCACCCAGATGTAGCCCAAATATAGCCCAATGACAGAAGTGTGCAAAACACTTATTATTTTGTGTTTTTGCAGTGTTATATAGTGCAGACTTGTCAGGTATTGGAGTGCTTTACATGAGCATTGGTTACATCACACAAGAACAAATTCATTTTGGTTGTAGACATGGGGAGACTAAGTGATTTGACCAGAATCACAGAATGTCGAGCTGAAGCAAAAACTCCAACCTGGTCCCCAGTTGCAAAGTCTGCAGTTCTGGAAGTAACACCACATCCTCTCCCCTAAGTGTAACATTTAATCAAGTGGTCAACTGGATAACAAAACATAAAGATAACAAATAATTTAAAAGTGCTTTGTCGCTATTTGAAAACTCAGAAAATATGTCCTTATTTTAGTCTTTTAGAGCACTAACCATAATTTTGATGCCAATAAGACCCTCTCATATATGTAATTTCTAAAGGAAATGCTCTAGGTATTACAGTTTTGATTACTTCAAGATGACGTCAGGCGTTCCACACTTTTGTAATAAATATAGAATGTTAGCAATCTAGTTGTTCATTAGGATACTGTTGAGAGGCAGAGGCCAGGGGCACGGACTCTGAAAATTGAAGGCAGGTAGGAGGGTGCAAAGGCAACAATTTAACCACACTGAGCAGGCAGGAAGGGCCATGGCAGCACAACAAACTATGGAGGGCAGTGGAAAGGGGGGCAGGGGCAACAAACCAACAATACAGGACTTGCAAGAGAGGCTGTGGCAATGTAATAGACCATAGTGGGCAGAAGGAAGAGGCAATGGTAGTACAACCATACATGCCAACAGACCCGATTCAGCCAGGAAACGTCCAATGTTTTTAAGCTCAAATGGGCTTTATTTGATCTGTCTCCTGTCTACAATCTCCTCTTTTTCAATGTAACTCAAAGGGGAAAATCAATACCCCAGCTTTTTTTCAAAATCTTCCTCTTACCAAGGTCAAAATGGACAGGAGGGACATGGAGAGGTGCACCAAACTGACCCTGCAGGGCAGGCATCAGGGTTTGCAGCAGCACAATACACCACACAGGGCATGCGGGACGGGAGTGCAGCACAACAATCCATAGAAAGCAAGAGGGAGGGGACAGGACCATGCACATGGACAACAGAGAACAGAGGGGCAAGAGGCAATGGTAGCTAGCTGACCATAATGGACAGACAGGAGAGAAAGCTGCAGCATAACAGACCATAAAGGGCAGGAGGGATGGATCAGGGGCATTACAATGGAACAGACAAGCCAGGAGGGAGGGAGTAGGGGTCTGTACATGTAAACAGAGGGCTGGGGGCAAGGGGGCAGGGCAGGAGCAGCAAGATAGCCATGGAGGTCAGGCAGGATGGGCACTAGAAGCAAGACACACCATGAAGAGCAACAGTGAGACTGTGATGGCATACACACAGACCATGGAGGGAAGGTGGGAGGGGGTCAGGGGCAGCTAACTGACCACACAGGGAAGGTGGGAGGGGCCATTTCAGCACAGAAGACCATGCATGGCAAGTGGGAGGGTTAGTGGCAGCACAATGGCTATGATGGACAAGAAGGAGGGTGCAGGGGCATGCACAAAGGACAATGGAGGATAGAAGGGACCGTCAGGACCTGTGCACAGACAAGAAAGTTCAGGGGAAGGGGCCTCACAACAGACCGCACGGGGCAGGCAGGAGGAGCAGTTGCAGCACAACAGACCAGGGAGGGCAGAAGGGTGTGGCAGTACAATGGACCATGTGGACAGGAGGAAGAGGATAGGGGCATGGCATGTGGACAGGCAGGGTGGAGGTGGCAGGGACAGGTTACAGTCATATGACAATGCTAGGCAGGTGGGAGGGGAGTGGCAGCTCAACAGAACACTCAGAGTAGATAGGAGTGGCAGGTCCATGGAACATGGTGGGCAAAAAGGATGGAGCAGGGGCATGCACAAAGACATCGGAGAGCAGGGGGAAGGAGAATAGGGGCAGCAAGCTAAGCACAGAGTTTAAGCAGGAGGTCAATGATGGGATAGAATTGGGCAATGGAGGGCAGGAGGAGTGGACTGGTACATCATACTAAATTGAGTGCAGTGGCAGCACATCAGACCATGCATGGCAGGAGGGAGGAGGCTAGTCCATGGATTCACACAACAGAGGATAGGGAGGAGGGGGATGGGGCAGCAAGCTAACTGTTCAGAGAAAGCGGGTATTAGGAGCTTTATTGTTTTTAAAACGTGTGTCTGTGCGAACTACTTAAAATATGAACAAGTATGCAGCATAATCTCACTTTTATTCAGGAAGAAGAGGACGTTTGTGACTGTGACTCCGGGCTCACTTGGCAGAAACACCCCCTGACCCTCCACCCCCTATCGCAAAATGTAATGCCCGTGAAAAGGGTAGGTGAACACAGTGTTATATAGAACATAGTCCTGAGAGCACGATTGAAAATGAAAACGAGATATAGTGTATGGTATAAACTATGCACCAAAAAGTGTGATATAAGATGAACTGGGCGTGAAATATAATATGCAATACATTGTGCGCAGTGACAGATTCATTGGAGAGCGCGAGATAGCACAGGCACTAGCGCGTGCTATGCGATATGCGCCTTGGAGTGTAATATGCACAGGGCAGTGTTGTGTAACCTAACTAGTCTCTAAAGTTGTAATATAAAATATGTGCTGGGGAGTGTAACGTTGCATATGCACTGTGACAAAGATATGGATCCCAGATTGTAATATGTATGGCATAGCACTGTGCGTTATAACATAGGCATCGAGGAAGGCACGTTAGATGGGGCAATATAACCCGTGCGAAGACAAGTGTGGCATGACATATTCACGGGGTGGTGTTACAGTGCACATGGGCTAGAGAGTGTCATAGCATATGCACTAGCTAGTGGAATGCAACACAGAGTTGTGATAGAGTGGCAGACCTCCTCTCACCCTAATATAACCTTTGATACACACATTCAAAAATAGAGACTACAATTTTCAAAACAATGGACATATCAATACCAGTTACAACAACCTCTTCAGTAATTCTAAGATCCACATACACATCCACTCATTCACCAACAGTCCTATACAGTCACTCATACATGAACTCACTCATCATATGTACTCATACACCTATACATCCTGTTACACAATGCCACTCATCCATAGAGTTACTCACACACATAGTCACTCATGCTAATAAAGAATCAAACATACATTTACTTGCATATACAGTTATACACACACCACCACACTTACTTCTACGGAAACTTACACATACTTAGTCTTTTAAACAATCACTTATAGAAACACATACTTATTCATACAGGAACTCTTTCAATCTCTCACTCTCACATATACTCACTTATATACACCAATAGACACATATACTAGTTTAAAACATATGTAGTTACTCATAAAGACACTATTGAGACAGTCATTCACTCACTAACACACCCATCGACACACTCATCCATCCATACAGTCCTGCACACATGCTGTCTTCAACACATACAAACAGTGAGTCACTCATTCATGCAACTAAGCACTACGTAATACCCCCCACCGAACCATGCAGACACTCAGACTGATACTCAAAAAACCAACTAATAACCTATATAGACACCCATGTAGCTACTCACCAACCCATGCAGCCACTTATACACAAAGTGAGAGACTGATACAGATATTTACATATTTAAACATTACTCACTAAGCCATGTATTCACTATGATACACTTAGTCAGTTACACAATCAATTTTTCAAAAACAAATAATCCATTTAGACACTTAAATACCCATTTATTCTTCCATCGACCTTGAGATATACATATATAAAACATATTTAATTTTCAGAAAAACACACATTCACTGGATGATGTCATCAGTGATGTCATCAGTGATGTCATTTGAGATGTCATCAGTGATGTCATGAGTGATGTCACTGACCATGTCATGAGTGATGTAATATGTGACGTCATCAGCAGTGCATTGCGGGCGCGCGAGTTATAGTTAGCTGAACTAACTATAAGGGGGGAATTTCAATGGTTTTGTACAAGTGAAAAGTCCAGCTAACTATAACACCCCTGAAACCTATGGTTTTTTGAGTGAATTTCTGAGGTTTTTTAAATGCTAATTCCTAACTATAACGTGCCTGAAACCTATGGTTTTTTCTGTGAATATATATATATGTATATATACATATATATATATATATATATATATATATATATATATATATATATATATATATATATATATATATATATATATATATATATTTATTTATTTGCACACATACACACGTGCGCACGCACACACCCATTTCTTTTAGCCCTTGCAGGTGGTCCCACCAGTTTTTTTATATGGCCAGTGTTTGCCCGCTATAAAAATCACTTCTAGAGACACCACTTCTGTCACTCCAGGTAGCCATAGAATTAAAAACTGGACCTGCAGCAACAAGTCTGCTCTACCTACCGACAGTCAGTGTCGACATTTGAGACAACAGTAATTGAGTGAGCTGTCAGACCAGACAATCAGTGACCAGCCAAGCCAGAAAAATTGCAAGCAGTCATTCCAGACATCTTAACTCAGAGCAAGTCAGGCCGGAGTCACAGAATGAGTTGTTATTCCACAGAGCCTGATTCTAGGCATTGATCCAGAAATAACAGTGAATTGTCACCTTTGTCGGTCCACAGAGACCAAGCAACTGAGTTAGTAATACATAATGGGCCATATGTAGGTAGCTAAATACCGGTCGGTAACGGACGAAATTCGGTAAATATCCCGTTACCGACCTGTATTTAGTCAATTGAGATGTAGGAGGCAAAAAAGAAGGTTTCGGTAAATATGAATCGGTAAATACCGATTCATATTTACCGAATTCTAAACTACCGATTCATATTTACCGAATACATATTTTCCGATTCGGTAAATATGAAGTGGTAAAACGAGAAAAGAGATGTAGGTAAATTCGGTATTTAAGAAATCCATGAAATTCGGTATTTAAGAGTCGGTAATTAACACAGATTGAAAGCAGGTGGTAATCAGCAACAGTGCATATAAGCAATCCCAAAATGCAACAGCGTGGACACCATGGCTGCTCTGTATGTGATTGCAAGGCGGCTACGTCTACAGGCAGCAGGTCTGAGGATTTTGAGACGGGAGGAACGCATTTGCAGACAGCGCATCACACTCTTTCAACAGACTGAGGCTGAGATACATGAAAGGTACAGGCTACTCTCACAAACCATCATGGACCTGATAAGGGACCTGAACCCACTCCTGGACCAGCCAACAACAAGGGCGCATGCCATACCACCACATGTGCAGGTTCTCTGTAGCCTACATCTACTTGAATCTGGCAGTTACCAGGGGGTGATAGCTGCGGTAGGCGGGGTATCCCAGAGTTGCCTGTCCCGTTTCTTCAGGAAGTTCCTGGATGCCATGATGCAGAGAATGCAACACTACATCAGCTTCCCAAACACACAGGCTGAACTGCAGAAAACCAAGACAGACTTTTACCAGATGGCACAGTTCCCGCATGTCATAGGCTGTATTGATGGCACACACATTCCAATCTGCCCACCAGCAGCCACTGAGCACATCTACAGGAACAGAAAGTCCACCCACTCCATAAATGTGCAGGTAATCTGCGATGCAGGCAACATACTCACTGATATCGTGGCTAAGTTTCCTGGGAGCACCCACGACTCCTACATCTTCCAGAACAGTGGGATCTACACACGCCTGGTTGCCGGAGAATTTGGAGAAGGATACCTGCTAGGTAATACACTGTGACGCTCCCTAATACTGATTGCAAATGATTGTGTATTGAGGCATGTGACTAATGCTACTCTCTTACTCACCTAGGCGATAGTGCATATGCCGTGCGGTCATTCATCCTCACTCCCTACCTACACCCATCAACCCTGAGTGAAAGACGATATAATGTGGCACACAAATCAACACGCAACGTTGTGGAGCGCACGTTTGGACTATTGAAAAGCAGGTTCCGCTGCCTCCACAAAAGCGGAGGCGCACGCCAGTACACACCCATCATCTGCTGCAAGATCATTGCCACTTGTGCAATGCTGCACAACCTTGCCACGAAGAGAGGTACAGAGGTGGAAATAACTGATTGTGAGGACAGTGATGATGAGTCTGCACAGCCAGAGGCCAACGCAGCAGGAGTGGCAACAGCAACAGATGGGAGAGAGAGACGGGCAGAGATCACATGCAACTATTTCTGATTAAGTAAGGGGACACAGCCAGTAGTTGGATGCCATGACGTAGTTTAATCATGCGGCACTACGCCACAACACAAAGGAAAACCTGTCCCATCAATATTGTGCAATCACTATTTGTGAGTCAAGGGTTACTTCACCCAATTTTCTCATGCTATTGTGTTCAGCATTAGTGTCTGCACCCACGCACTCCAGTGCGGGATGCAATTGAGTGTGCGTTCTCACTGGCTGTGGGACCGGTGCCAGCCCCATGCCGCCTGCTGCTCCTCCATGTGTCTGGGACAGGGGGGGTAATGCTGCTCCTGCTGGTGGTTTCTTCGCTGTCCCCAGCATCCACAGCACCAGTTGTGGCAGACTGGCTGGTGAGCAGCACTTCTAGTGCACTGGTGACCCTCACCATCCCCCTTGACACGTCAAAGCTGCAGTGCGCAAGGCCCTCCTGCATTGCCACCGAGCGCCTGCAGAGCAGCGAAGTGGCAGTTGCCAGCCGGTGATGGTCTCTCCTCTGACGTTCCCGGCGCCGTGCTGCCCTGTCCTCATCAAGCTTCGAGCACAGCAGCATGACGGACTGGGACATGTCCCGCATGCCCGCAGCCATCTCACCCATTCCCTCAGCCATAGCGCTGATGCCCCTGTCAATATTTACAAAAGTGTCATTGAGGCCCCGCATTTGGCGCTGTACCGACATCATTGCCTTTGCTTGTAGGCGCTGTATTTTGACCATGGTGGCCTCAAGCCCTGAGAAGACTCCATGGCTCTCACCTTGTGGAGGTGGACTTTGCACCCGAGCCCTGCGGCGACGTCTGGCACCTGTGTGTGCTCCCTCAGAGGCGGAGGGCACACTGGCATGGCTAACATCCAGGGGCACAGTGGACGTTTCCGCCCCCCTCGAGTCTTCAGACGAGGACTCCGATACATTCAACCTGGCAGCAGCACGCCTCCTCGACCTGAGCAATGCAGGTGGTGATGATGCCGGTGGCTCCAGCAGGAGTGGCGATGCTGGCTGGGGTGGCGATACTGGCTGTGGTGGTGAGGCTGGCTGTGGCGGTGAGGCTGGCTGTGGTGCTGATCCCTGCCCAGAACTTGTGGTGGCCTTCTCAGAGCTGTCCTTCCGGTGTGCCCTCTCTCCCTTCTCATGTGCAGTTCTGCGCAAAGTATCGCCTGTGGACAGAAATGCAACATCAGCTAAGTGTACCTGAAGCACAGCATTGCTAGCATCACAATACATTTCTGAAACACTCTCTCATTGTCCTCTGCCTGCTTCTCGCTAATGTGTGTAACATGCCTTGTTGTTCTGTGCTATTCGTCTCATGTTTGGGGTTTCAGGGACTACATCTCCCATAATGCATTGCTAGTATGCACTAACACCTGTACTGGAGTGGGATTCTCATTGCCCATTTGGGGAGTTGGGATAGGGGTAGGGGGGGCCACATTGCTGTGCATGCGTCTTACCTTGTTTGGTGGCGGCTCTGGCAGAGCTGTCTGCATCCCCAATGCCCACGACACTCTCGGGCTCAATTGTTGTCTCCACTAGCTCCTCAAGTTCTGTCAGGGCAGGTGCCCTGTTCCTTCCCTCTCCTGTCCGGCTGGCCTCTTTCTGCAGTTCCCCCATCTTCCTCTTTGTGACGATACGTAGGTCGTACCACCGCTTCTTCAGCACGTCTATGTCCCGGGGGGTCACTCCAATTGCATTGACCTGCGCCTGGATTCCCAGCCAGATCTTCCTTTTCTCCGACTCAGGCACTTGCAGGGACTGCTTCCCAAACAGCTTCTGGTGCTGCTTGACCACCTCCTCCACTAGTACCTGCAGTTCCTTTGGGCTGAATTTTTGTTTTCTCCTCCTTTCCCCTCCATCTCTCTCTGTCTCCTGGCTGGACATTGTCAGTTTGAGGTTCACAATCAGGCACTGGCTCCCTTGCTCTGCTCTGCACTACCAGCCTCTCCAGAGTCTGTTGATTGTGTGCACCTGCCTGGGTGTGGCCACTTCCTGGTTGGGTGGGGTTGGCCTTGCACAGGATTGGCTGATTCATCAAGTGATGTATATTTGAATTACCGATTCGGTAAACTCCGATTCGGTATTTACCGATTCGGTAAATACCACCTCGGTAAATACCACCTCGGTATTTACCGATTCGGTAAATACCGATTCATGATTCCGGCCGGTATTGTGGATTCGGTATTCATTTACCGAATTTTACCGATTCGGTAAATTTTACCGAATGTTTACCTACATACTATTCACCGATTCATAAATACCGATTCGGTAAAATTCGGTATTTATGAATCGGTAAATAGTATGTTACCTACATATGGCCCAATGTCTCTCTAGTTAGTAATGGAATGGGTCCTTGCACCAGCAGTTATAGAGCGCATTGTCACTTTAGGCAGCTGAAACCTCAACAAACCAAGCAACAGCCACAGATCAAGCTGTCACTCCAACTGCCAGAGAATGTGCAACACAGGCAGCAGTCACAAAGAGAATGGTTGGTGATGCAGCGCGGCTATTATAAAACTTTTCCTTATAACACCAACCCAGAAAAAAAAAAACCTTATACCTCTTGTTCACTTGTGGGGCCCATAACACCGAAACACACACTCACTCAGTTTTCAGGATTAGTGATAAGCAGACGAGCTGCAAAACTTATACCTTGTTAATCTTTTTACCTAAATCATAACTATATACATTTTATACATTTGACTCTGAAATTGTCGGTTCTAAACATCAAGGTACTTCGCTATTTGGGTCGATGGACCAACTAGTAGGAATCAGTTGATGGTGATTAAGTCCAGCTCAATCACAATTGAAACCTTTTACCAATTATTGATCATAACTTTAATTCTAATAACCACAGACTCAGTTTTGAGTTAGCATGAACATTTTATCTAGATTCATTGAATAAATTGAATGAGTAAAGTTTTATTAAGCAAACATTCTAGACATTATTTTCATAAGCATTTAAGTCAAGATTGAATAGGAAACGGAAAATACTCATTACCCTTGGCCTTAGGGCGATGACGAGAATGATTCACCAGAACATGAATCGAAGATCACAGGATAGGTTCCCAAAGATGACCAACTGTCCCTCTAACCTCCTCGGACATATTCCCTCCCAGGATAGAATCCCGCAACGGTCTCGTTCCTTTTCCCCATCAACTTTCGAATTCCAAAGTTTGTCAGAGTCTTTTCAGCATCAGAAGAAAATCGTCTCAACAGACAGCGTGTCGTGTTGAATAGATCAATGTAGAATAAGCGAGTGCAACCACGTCATTGTAAGCACAACTCTTTTATACCCTTTCACTAACTTGCTAAACCCAAAATTGAAACCTTTTAGGGTCTACATTCATTCTGATTGGTCCATTGGAGGGGTGGTGATGGTCACCTCATAGTCCTCCTTGCCTGAACCAGTTCTGCAAATAATCCATTCATACAAATCTGGTGATTCATCAAGTCCAAAAGTTCTTTTTAACTTTGTTAATATATTTTCAACAGATTCTGATAGTTTTGACTTGTTCATCTTCTGGAGTTCGAATCTCCCATCCGTTCCAAGGCATTCATGCTAAACTTTTGGCGCATCTTCTTGTTTTAGGCCAGAATGGCCTTGACATCTCTCACTCCGGGCATAGGCCACAAGCTCGTGACTGGAACTTCCATTCTGCTCATGCACGGGGGCCATCTTTATTCTGCCTATGCAATCACGTCTCTCGACAGCGGCCATTTTTCCAGCGAGGCCTAGCAGGCCCGAACAGAACTAATATGAAGACAACATAGCAGAAATTAGACATAGAAAATAAGCCCTTCTGTTTACCACCCACCATTCTAATGACCCGTTTTAGATGTTGCCTAGCATAAGCGACATTTAAAGCCATTTTACTTACCATCTGCATTCTTTGCCACAATATAATTTTACTACATTCAAAATACATGCAATTTACGTATACTTTCAACACGAATCACAAACCTATGTTAATTTAACTTCAAATTTGTAAATAAATTAGATTTTTGCAATGCCAGTTAGTTTCCCGCGTGTAGTGTCTAATTAAGGTGCATTTGTTGATTAGTTAATGCATTCAAATAGTTAGTATTTTTAGAATTATGAGGTCATTAACTTCGAAGGGGTACAAAAATTCTTGTATTTTCCCCTGCTCCATCATTGGTCACTCCAAACAGACTAGGCCTTGCAGACAGGAGTCACAGGGCAAGCTTTCATTCCAGATTGCCAGAGAATGGGTAGCACAGACAATAGTGAGTGATCAAGTGTTCTCGAAGTAGGCAGACAAAGTGTGTGACGACCTGTCTAAATACTACAATACAAAACTGATCAACTAGACCTGATGTCCAACCAGAGTGATCAACTAAGCCAGACGTCATAACAGATTGACACGCAAGACTCACTTGGCTAGCTGTAACCAAACCACTTCATACTAGAGACAGAAAGCCTGGGCATAGAGCGAGCCCTCACGTTAAACCTTCAAGTCTGAATGACTGTTCTGCAGGCACCATGAGAATCTACAACCCTGAGAGGAACATACTTGAGCAACTTGGTCAGCCGTAACAGAGCAAGCTGTCACTCAAGACCAGTGCAGGGAATGATGGAGAGACTGCAGGATGGCAGATCAGGTAGCCATTAGTGAGTCAGATCTGAAACCAGGGCTGGACCAAGTGAAATATGATGAATTTGTTCCAGTGTAATTTGCTGACTGCAGGATATATTCATTAGCCCTTCTTTTGTTTGAGTATAATCCTGGGTGGGAGCTATCTGGAGCCTAAGTAAGACCTAAATGCCAATACAATGGTGGGAAACCAAGGCATACAGCTTGATAGAACTACTTAAAAGAAACTACGATTTGGAGTCAGGTTTTTGACTTTGTTTAACCCCTGTATGTTAGAGATGCACATGCACTGTCAGAATGGCAGTTAATTTATTTGTATTTAATTATTTTATAACTGTACTCATACCAATTTAGAGTGTTAGAGCGCTTTACATTACACACACATGTACAGACAATAATTGATACAAGTGTCAGTATCAATGTACAAGAAATGTTATTTAAGAAAATGAGGGTCACAAGGTGTAAGAGACACATATCATCAACACATGTGGGCAATATATGTTAAGAATGCATGGTTGGTAGAAACACAAAGTCTGGATTTAAAATGTAAAGCAGTGGTTGGATTGTTTGTGCTAATAGGATTTTATTACATCCCAAAGGAACCATTAATAGGTAACTTAGAACAATGACAGGTCGTGAAAAAAAAATCAACAAGATTCTAAACTCATACCTTGCAGTTTGCATGCAGTTCCTTGATGCTGGTTCATAGCTCATTGTGCTATATTAAAAGGATTGCAACATACGAACTGCAAATAACAGAAGGATATTTGTGTTAAAAGCAGTAACCTACTTCCCTATTTATATAAAATACAAACATTTGATCTGAATGTTATACGATGTACTTTGCACCTGTCACATTAAATTCTCTAAGCTAATTTATGAGTCAAAAATGTCATTAGACAAAACAATCTTTCTAAGAAGTGCTTTATCCACCAGTTATCATCATTATTATTATTCAACACAAAGATCTATACAGCAGACTTCTACCCCCATAAGATATTTCAAAATTCAATCTCTTCGTGACCAATTAGGTAAGTCAGAACATATTTAATATCAAATAACTAGATAAATGTATTTATTAAAATTGCAGTTGCACTTTATGTCCATCCAGTCACAGGAATTGGAGTGTATGAGTTGACGTGAACATTGTACTTTTATGGTCTGTAAAGTTGATGATGATGATAATGATATTTAATATAACATTTATCATTGTTGCCAATTTCTTCGTTGCAGAGTTTTAAAAAAATAAATGTAGAATTTAACTGCTATTCTACCTTGACTCCCAGTTTATGGTTTCTAGGAGTCTTTTTTCCAATCCCAGTACTCCACAAAATATCCAAGATCTGAGCATTTGAGCCAGCAGTAATATATCTACTGTCACTCCAGAGGGATGTATGTCGTTACAACGCACACTTTTACAACGCATGCAATTACAACGCATTTTTTACAACGCAACATCCACTACAACGCATTCCATTACATAGCATGACACTACAACGCATTTTTAAACACTACCTTTACAACGCATTCCATTACATCGCATACTACCTTTACAACGCATACCATTACAACGCATAATATTAAATTGCATTTAAGGTAAGTATTGGATAGTATAGGGGTAAAAATTACTATTCTAACTCCAGGGGGTGCAACAGTAGGGTAAGTGTTGGATTGCGTTGTAATGGTATGCGTTGTAAAGGTAGTATGCGATGTAATGGAATGCATTGTAAAGGTAGTTTTTAAACATGCGTTGTAGTGTCATGCGATGTAATGGAATGCGTTGTAGTGGATGTTGCATTGTAAAAATTTTCTTGTAAGTGTAGTGCGTTGTAATAGTTGTGTTGTAAAGGTTGTTCACCCTCCAGAGAGTTAGTCTACTAACCTGTATGACATGGATGCCTTGAAACAGAAAGAGGAGGAAAGAGAGACACTTTAGGGAAGAGGGGCTGTAAAAAGGGAAAGTGTGGGCAAGGCGGGGAATACAGAATGTGGAAAGGAGGCAGAGGGGAAAAGCAAATGAAGGTAAATGAAAGGCAGAGCTGAGATACGAAAGAGGCAGACAGAGAACCATCCTAAAAGACCAGGCTTGGAGAGGAGTCTAAAATAAATCAAAGCATAGCACCCTTCAGAGACATCTGTCTTGTAATGTGGTTGTTTTGCGTTAAAGGTATCACATTTGTATTTTATTCTTAGCACCAGAGGCAAGATGCTCGAGGCCCTTTTGCAGTCCCAAACCCTGCAATTTACAGTATCAGAGGGTTTGCAACCGCAAAAGACATTTTTCTATGTACCTAGCCCATTTTGCGAGTCAGACAAGCCTTCCAGACTTGCAAAAAGGATCTAGCAATCAATTTTGAATCTTAATTAAGAGGGAGCGTGAAAGGAGCTTCTCCTCATAACAGCGGGTTGCAGTGGCCTGCATGAATGGTTTGGGACCTATCAGTTACTGACACCTCAAAGGAGGTGGTTACGGATCACAAAGATGAAAGCACCAGAGGTACTATTATTCCGTTTGCAAAAAATGGTCACATTCTGCGCGCCGATACAGATGGAATCATATTTTGTAAAATACATTTTTTACTAATGGGTCGGTTCACAAAATGAAGAATGGCAAAAGGTTGCAGAACGACCTGTCTAATCAAGATTCATTAGACAAGTCGCAATTTGCGACCCCCTATGATTGGCTGCAATTATATGGATGGTAGCCTGCAAGGGACAGCAGACCACAATCCTTGTAATTGTATTCTAAGATAGATTTTTTTAAAGCAGCGCCCGAGGCAGTGTGCAGGAGCACAAGCCCCAGCAGCAATTGCAGCAAGTAGGGCCGCTGCCGCATTTACCGCACCAGGAGGCGCTTAAGTCAGTCTGCGGTCACCAGCTACGTGGATCGATCACTGGACATAGTGGAGCAGGACCACAAGCCCCAGCAGCATTAGCAGCAAGGAGGTCTGCCGCCTCATTTCCCATGCAAGGAGGTGCTTAAGTCAGTTTGTGGCCACCCGCTGCGTGGGACGATCACCGGAGGCAGCGGGGCAGGACCTCAAGCCCCAGCGGCATTAGTTGATGTCAAAAAGAGAGCAAGCCAAACACACCATGGATTTTGATTGGTATAGACAATTATTTATGCAGTGAGTTGAAAGACACAACAATACATATATGGTATTTCAAAAAGAAAGAATTAGCACACTTAGTTTCAAAATAATCGTTAAACATTAGTGAGGGGTGTCCTAGTGAAGTTTTGGAACCTAAAATAATGGTGACATATTTCGTGACATATGTACAAGGTTTTCTCTAAAACATAAAAACGACCATTAGGAGGTATACATTGTGTAAATCCGCACTTTATACAATGAGAAGTGCTCTATAATGGTTCGCTTTTATTAACAGTCTATGGCGTTTCGACCCTGTGTGCAATATAGGGTCTCTTCAGGACCAAAAAGTGTAGAGACACCTAAAAGAAAATGGAGGGATACCATCAGTATGGCGCTATGAAAAACAGCTAAGCCTGTCAAGGGAAGGAGCAGTATGTGTGAAGTACCAGAAGGATGATCTGTAAAGCCTAGTGTGGAAGGAGTGTCGCCGTGAGTACAGTGAAGGAAAATACTCACAGGGGACCCAGCCGGGCGCTGTGTGGTTGGGAAAATAAAACAGGTTCCAGCCCTGGTGGGACCGCAGTCTCAGGGTCATTTTGCCATACACCCGCATTTCCCTGGACTATCGTCACACCCCGGTGGACTCACCACCCGCAGCGTGGGACGCGCGCAGGCAGCGCGCGGGCGAAGCCCGGGCCAAGGGCGAGCACGTCCTGCGCCCGTCATCGACAGGAAGAGGCAGGGCAGGGCCAACCCCCTTGGCTGCTGTGACTCATGTTCTAGAAACACCAGCGAGTAAGACTTTTATCATCTTTTGTGCCCCTTCTCACCGTTACAGCACCTAGCCCACCCTATTGAGATACTATTGTCATCAGAAGGCGCCCACACTGCGAACTGTGGAGTCTGAAGGAATAGTAGACTGCATTGACATCCTAATCAAACTGAAAACGGGCTGGTCATGTTATAGTGGGGGTGGTTTCGGGGTGGTTAGCACTCTTGCTTTAGTTTTGTGACTTTTGGCCTTTTTCTTCAGTTGTTAACGGACCACAGGTGCTATTCGATAGACGAGTGACGTTGAAAATCAGTGTGGAGTGAGCCGGGGTGCTAGATTGGCCGTAGTCAGAAAAATGGGGAGGGGGGCAGGCCCAGTTAGAGCTAAAACTGCAAGTACATCCTTACTCCCTCCAACATCAATAGACAAAATGTTGCAGAGGGCCATAGGGGTGGTGGACTCCAAAACTGAATTAACGGAAAGGCGGCTATCACTTACCCCGATCTATTTATTCCTCCATCTGATTTGATCATGCTGCCAAATACGCCCCAAACCAAGCCAGACGTTCATCCCCTGCCATCTCCTGTGGTTGTTCCTCACAAGAAAGCATTGCGCAAAAGTAGAAACACTACGAGTATCCCCAAGAATGGAAAGTGCAAACAAACATCTGAGGTTGGAGCTAAAAAAAATACATTTCGCGAGGGCAATATAGCCAGCTCAGATGGGGGGGTGAAGAGCAAGAACATACCTCGGGTAGACCGCAATCAGTTAGCACAGACAAGACCTATCCGTCGTGGGCCCTGAATCTAATGGCACATTTGCAGAATATCCTGAGGGCCACTATCATAGAAGAACTAGCCCCCCTTATCAGTCATCTAGATAAACTAGAGAGAGGGTTGGCAGCAGGGGAGGTCAGACCAATTGACCCACAAAACCACTCCACCTGTATGGGGTCCATGGAATTTATATCGAGGACGTATCTGCACCCCGTCTCTGCCATTAGAGATCGATACTGCTTTGTCCCCCTAGCCACGCATTCCGCGGGATGGTGTGAGGTGTGTTCCATGCTTTGTTCTCCCGTAGCCCCCCTCTACTGCTTCCAGACAAGACCTGCTTTGGACACTCAACGTTTTTCCCCGTCCTGGGAAGAGCACGCTGCTATTTCAGACTCTCATTGCCTTGAGTGTGTTTTATATTTAATAAAAAATGAAACTGTTTATTCCGAATGCTCCTGGCCTATGGCCACGGCCTGTTACATGTGCCCACGAAATGCCGGGAGCCTTGCCTCTGGATCATTTGAATTTGTGGCGTTGCACTGCGGGCCCTCGGGCTCTATAGCGGCTGGCCCTGGTGGTTGTAGGCCCTTGTCTGTCTTTTATTGTGTACCAACGGTTTCTAATAAAAATTTTAACAAAAAAAAAAAACCACTCCACCTGCAAGTCTATAAGAGGGATTGATATAGGTTGCCAGGTGGATAGTGTGGGTCTAATACCTCCACCTGGGTTGGAGATGCATGCACATAAGGGTCCCTCGACTAGCCGTGAGATAGGGAACCAGAGTGTTCATAGGCACCAGAGAGGCAGGAGTGCTAGCTTTGAGCCCAGAGCTAAAAACAGGTGATCCCCTCCCAGGCATCGAGACATACCTAGCCCCCAAACCCAAGCCACCAATAGAAAAGCGAGTAGACAACCAGTACAAGAATATAGTGAGGGGAGGAACGCTTGTTCAAGTTCAAACCTGCCCAATATAAATCTTCCTCCTGTTTGCTCCCCGTATGTAGCTATCCTGACAGGTGTCCCACCCATCGAACTCAATATAAAGGAAAGCCAACTCGAGTTGAGAAACAAATGCCAGTTCTGGCTCGCAAGATATAAGCATTGAGACTATGCCAGAGCAGGGGAGATCATAATAGTTCAAAGAGTAGGGTGGGTAGGAAATCGTAGAAAAAGCGATTCGGGTGAGTGTGTAGTTATCAATTTCAAAAACCCGAACACTGTTACCAACCTATTTAAAACCACCCTTAACCGCCATAACGTTCCAACAGGTATGAGCCTGCGACCCTTGGACTTTTTCTATTTAAAACAGCAAACATACTTAAGAAGCTGTGTACCTCCCTTAATTCCAGTAATTGGCCTAGGGCCCCCACACGAGGGAAGCTGGGTTGCCCACAATAGGCTTCCCCCATTTAACATCCCAGTGAACAACAGATACAACACTCTGGAGGAGGTAGCTTGATGGGGGAGGTACCATCTAAGAGTGGGGACTCACAAACGGTAGGAAACAACCCCACTAGCATAGTGGGGTGCGGCCCGAAACAAACTACTAGGGGTAGTAGTTTAAGCCCCCCTCAGTGGACTGCTCCGGAAGGAGGTAGAAATATATCAAGTGGGGTCCCTGATGTTATATCCCCCACCGTACTGGGTGACACAAGCAGAGAAAGTTAACCGAGGAAGGAACCAGATTGGTGTTGTGCGGTCCACTCAGGTGCCTCTCCATCACAGAGTGCTAGTGCCTCTGAGGTTGTGAGTGGGGAAAGTGGGTATGACAACAGGATGAGGATACTATCATGGAACTTGGCAGGTCTTAAAAACAAACTGCCCTGCCCCGAATGGGGTGATTTTGTCGACAAACATGATATCTGTATCTTCCAGGAGACCTGTGCAAGGGAAGAATTTCAGCGGGTGGGTTTTGCCTCATTCAATAACCTAGCAACCATGGGGAGGGGGGGAGAAACTCTGGCGGCTTATTTATCTGGGTGGGTACCCACCTCGGCTGTAGAGCGGAGCAGATGACAACATCCACAAATGACATCCAGTATGTCCTGCTCTCCTTTCCCAAAAAGACGAAAATTGCCCTAATTAACATGTATTCTCTTCCTGTTAACAACAGCCAAGAATCTGCCACCATTGCCCATTTGGGACATTTCATCCCAACCTTGGATTCAGGGATAGGGCTGATTGTAGGGGGTGATTTTAACTGCCACTTTGAACTCCTCATCGATCCATCTCACTCTGTCCCAATGGAAGAAGATCTTTACTGGTCTATCCCCGACCCCCTGACCACTCCCATTAAAGTATGGTCTCTATTGGCCATGCAGCTTAACTCACTCACTCTAGCGCTATCGTTAAGGGCATGTAATGGCCGGACTAAATCCGACCAGCCAGGGCAGTCTACATTTAACAGAGTAGGTCAAGCCTCCCTAATTGACTACATCATGGTGGAAACAAGACTTTGGGATAAGGCTCTTGACTTTTATATCAGAGAGAGGCAGGATAGTGATCATAATGCCCTGATTCTGATTTTAAAACCATGGGACCTTGGCATCTCTAAACCTCCTGCTGTCTCTTTAAATGCGACCAGTGCAATAATAGTGACAAACAATAGAAGAAATGTCAGATGGGGCCACATACAACAGTCTTCCTTCAAGCTGGCTAAAGTCTATCAGCTAGCAATTCCATTCATAACTAAAATGTGGGAGGCAGCACAGGTGGAGGGTCCTAGACAAGGCAGGGAAAATACACGCAGAGCTTACCTCAAAACTGGTGGATGTAGCTTTCCCGGTTGTGCGCATTAGGGAAAATAGCCGAAACAAATGCGCTTGGTTCAATGATAAGTGTCGTAAGGCCAAGCGGGATCTTCTGGATGCGGTGAAGGCGAAGGACAGGCCACAAATTAAACTTTCTAGGGTCAGGTACAAACAGACCACCCAGCAGGAAAAAAAAACCTGGGAACTAGAGAGTTAGGAAACTCTCAGGATTGCCCTGAATGATAAAGATCTGAAAACGTTTTGGGCAATATTGAGCTCGGGCGACAGGGAAGGGAGATCGGCCATTGAGCCCAATATAGCGCCTGAAGCATGGGAGACTCACTTTGGGTCATTTACTCCTCCAGGAATTGTGGGCCTGTTAAAATCGTTAGTTCCAGTATGGCACCGGAGTTCCACCAGGTGGGGGACATGGAGATTACCATGACTGAAGTGGGAAACGCTATTAACAAGTTCCACCGTAAAAAAGCGCCAGGTCTAGACAAATTACCGGGGGACCTCTTTCGTGAAGAACCCAAAATATGGGTCCCATACTTGTGTGCCCTATTTAACGCCGTCCTGAAGGGCATGGATCCCCCCGATACCTGGCGCGGGGCTGAGATAGTTCACATATTTAAAAAAGGCCGTCCCCTCTCACCCTCCAACTACAGGCTGATCAGCTTGATTGATATCAACCAAAAACTCTTCGGCCGGGTGCTTCTGGACCACCTTCAGGGTTGGCTGGAAGAAGAACAAATATTAAGTCCATACCAGGCCGGCTTCAGAACAAATATGTCAACCGTAGACCAGATATTCAGACTACAACTACTCTTCTGGAAAACGGTGACTATAGAGGGTGGCAGCCTCTATCTAATATTTGTTGATCTGAAGTCGGCTTACGACCTTGTACCCCGGGAGAAACACTGGAAGGTTTTGAGCTACCTTGGGATCCCTCCCTATCTTCTAAATGTTATAGAGAGGCTCCACTTGGAACATTTTGCACAAGTACAATGCGGAAAATATGGGGAACTTACTTCCCGTTTTCCTGTCCAAAAGGTGGTACTGCAGGGATGTGTTTTAGCCCATACTTTATTTTATCTTTTTATCAATGGTCTTATTGACCATCTTAAAAAAATAGAGGACAATGACGCCCCCAAGCTAGTCTCCGGGAAGGTCCCTGTGCTGATGTTTGCAGATGATACCCTGCTACTTTCAAAAACACCAATGGGTATCCAGCGCACTCTTGATGGCTTCGCCAATTTTTGTAAGCTACGAGGGCTGGAGATCAACTTAACAAAAAATAAATATTTGGTCTTCAACCCTCCCAACACGAGCCTTCCAAACCCTTCTTTACACGGCACTCCTCTGGAAAGGGTGAAGATATTTGATTATCTGGGAGTTAGCCTGTCAGAGCATTTTGAATGGGGACCACAGTTGGACAAAGTAAGACTCAGGCTAATCCAGACAGTGAGCAGTATAATGAAATTGCACAGAACCTCTGTTTTTAAACCAGCCGCCCCTGTGGTGAAAATCTATAAAACACAAGGAAGGGGTGCCTCATTATATGGGGTGGAGTTGCGGGGGCATTGCCCTACCACCAACTTAATGAAGGTGGAGAACAACTTAATGCGTCAGCTCATGGGCCTACCCCGTAGTACCCCCCTTACACCCCTTCGCATGGACCTGGGTATTAGGCCACTTGATGAAGAGATTGTCCTGAGACCCTTAACTTTCTGGCGGAGGTTATGGGTGACCCCAGAGCTGTCTGTCTACAGAGCCGAGCTAAATGAGCTCTTAGCCATCTGTACCATCAAGAAAATTCCATGGCTTTGTCACATAAGGGACCTTGCCTCTAAGTTAGGCAAGTCGGACCTCTGGAGAAGACCCGAGACATCATGTCCCACGATTTCTAGGTTGGAACTAGTTAAATGCTATAGACTAGCTAAACTAATGTCCATACAAGAAAGTGCCTCACGTGGTCGTTTTGACAGCAGTATTTCTGCTGTAAAAGATGTATACAGCAAGGAAAGTTTTCTGGATTCCATTCAACCAACATTGGCCAGGAAATTGTATGTACAATTCAGACTAGGGACTCTTCCACTATTAGCGTATACCAGCAAATGGGTGAAAGAGCAAACGGGTGAATGCCCTGCATGTAACTATAAGGAAGAGTCTGAACTACATGTTCTGCTCCTCTGTCCTGCCTATCGGCTGCCGCGCAAGCGTTGGTTAATCCAACTATGCAAGAATTTGAGCTTTGTGCGCTGCATAGAGGCCTACAGAGTTTTAAAGTATGACACCTGTCCAACAATTGTCTTTGCTGTATCACGATTCTTAAATTGCATATGGCATATCCGGCGGCTTGTCTAAAGTAGATCCCATGGGGAAGAACAAATGCATTGAATTTGCGCAGGTCGAGTAACTGTGTACTAATGCTTTGGGCTTTGCACCTCAGTCCTATATTTTTATCCTTTGTAAAAATTTTAGATCACAGCTTATCTTCGGATGGTTGCTTTTATTCTGTTTTTAACGGGTTGAAGACAGTTTCATTTATCATTTTATATCCCTGCTGTAACTTTTATGCATTGTGTGTGTGTTTTTTTTTTCTCTTCTGTGGGATGATCTCTGTACAAGAAGATGATTGTGAGCTATCCACATTTTTAACTACAAGTGTACATTATTTGTTTTATTGTCCTCGCACTTTTATGGCCCTAGTGGCCGAAATAAAGTGAATAAACAAAACGTAACTAACATATCTTGAAAAGCAACAACCATTACATGCCATACAACCATTACATACCGTACAATATCAGCCTAGAAGAATGAAAAGCTCTAGAGAGTCTCAAAACTGACAGATCCATCATACTGAAACCAACAGACAAAGGGGGTGGAATTGTTGTCCAAGATCGGAAGGACTACAACATAGAGACCAGGAAACAAATAGGAGAAGTAAAACATTATAAACATGCATTGGCATTGCCAATAGGCCTCGCCTTTGGTACCTTATAAGTGTTTAGTTATACAGTACAATATCCTTGGTGCAACAACATCAACTGTTGCATGGCTAAACACTTATAAGGTCCCAAAGAAGAGACCTATTGGCTATCAAATGGTAAATTTAATTTGGGATGCATTATTCATGTATGCCTGTTGTTACACAAAGGAGTAATGGTGCTTCTGCTGTGGGTGCTTGGGTGCTGCATCTGCCTGGTGAACACTTACCATCTGGCCATACAATGCTGAAACACATTGACAAAACAAATATGTCTTGCATTGCCGAGACTGAATACCTTGCCAATGCTTGTTACACATGATAGTACTGCCTGGGCAAAGATTTAATAATAGTTTACCAACCAAATACATAGTTATGCAAATGAAAGATGACCAGTTAACCTTTGCAAAGGGCATGGTTTTTCTAACTTTTGATCTATTTGAGGTACAAAACATTTTTGGGAGTTAAATTCTGCATATTATGCAGCAGATGATGAATTATTTTACAAATCTATAAGCATGCAAATCAAGATGCTGAATCGCATAAAACCAGTGTCCCTAACTATGAGTCACCGGCTTTCGGCTCATATAGTCACAGCTGAGGGCATATTAAACAGAACTGAATCACTTTGTCGGTTCCTCAGCTCGAAGCTCTGTTGCTTTTGTCTGCTTGTGTCGAGCAAGAGCTCAGGCCTTCTTGGATGGGAGGGGGTAAAGAAGAATAGTCAAATAAAATGGAGCTTCGACTGTAACCGAAGAGTAGAGGATAACATGCATCAGGTGATTAAATGTTGGATTTCTTATTCGGAATTATCGGATACGGGTACAACGAGCATAACCAATTTACGCTGCAATATATTTTAACATTGCGATAATGTAACGCTATCTATCCTATATCCTTGCTTATTATAAAAGAATTGACTTTTATCTTCTCTTAGGACATTGTAGCGAGACCTCTCTATTAAAAAAATAGAGAGATCCTCCAAAAATGTACAAACCTTTCCCTGAGGTCTGTCGTCACAGCCACACAAGGTGCAACTGAGTCGAGAGACTGGGCAAAGAAATGCTTATTACAAAAAAAAACACTAGAAAACCATATCAACTGCTGCCTTTCAGGAGAGTGCTGATTAATGTTTACCATAAGACAATTAGGGCGCCAACTTTTATAGTGACAATCGAGATCAGGAAATGCCGTTTATGTTAGCACATAGTTTACAGGGCAAAAACAAAATTAATGTTTCGTAGATTCACAATGTGTTTTTTGATGTAGTAGCGAGTATTTGCTTGAAAGCGATGCATTATGGGTATGGTGGCTTTGCCGATGTTTATTTGCGATGGCCTCTCGGGGGATTTCTGGAAGACTAAAGACTGCAATTCTACTTAACGCCGACAGAGGTTTTCCCATTTGATGAAAGTTTTGTGCGTTTAAACGACCCAGTCATAATTAAATATAAGCTCAGTTTGTTTTAAAATATAAGGCTATTGGGAATCACGAAGGACTTCCATGAGCATAGCAGCACGATCACGGTCTAATTCTTTTAGAAGGAAATGGAACTACATGGTGACTTGCGATAAATATACTTATATGTTGGAGCCTGCGGTCCCTACGTAAGAGCATACAAGCCAACCTTTTAGAACAAGGAAGTTGGAGATTTTAGAAACAAGCAGCAGCTGTTTTAAAGCACACTCCTGCTTGTGGCGGCATCCGCCTTGCAGGAGCGAGCAGCGGCCAATTAGCATGCGCGCCGCTGCTCGCTCCCGCAAGGTGGATGCGGCCACAAGCACGAGTGTGCTTCAAAATGAGCAGACCGATGGCTAAAGGCCCTCCTAAACAGCGAATGCGCGCTGCCTAGGCGAGACCTAAAAACTAGACTCTAACCCACTAGCTGTAATAACAAAAGACATTTTGAGAATAACTACAGAAGGAATGGAACAGGGCTTTCTCAACAGAAAAGAATTTGAATTTCTTAATGCAGAACACCCAAGGACTCCGGTTCTATATACTATCCCGAAGATTCATAAGAGCACCACAAATCCCCTGGACACCCGATACTCTCAGGGTGTGGTTCAATCTTAGAACCTATTGGCAAATATATAAATTTCTTCATCAAAGACTATGTCCCACTGCAAGAAACATATGTAAGAGATTCCATGCACATGATCAACCTCGTAGAAGAAAGACCCTACAACATCGAGACAAATTGGCTAGCAACACTTGACATTGCCTCGCTCTACACCAATATACCACAAGTAGAGAGCATTCAGCTGATATAAAACCTTTTAGACACCAGACCAAGACCAACCCAAGTACCCACTAACTTCATCATTTCACTTCTGCAAATCGCCCTGACACATAACTATTTTGTCTCAGAAAGCAGTTACTATCAACAATGTTCCGGGACCAGTATGGGAGCAATTTTTGCTCCAAATATGGCAAATATATACATGAATCATGTGGAACACGAATTTGCCCTTAATAACACAAACATGTACTGCTCGAGTATAAAGTGCTGGAAGCGGTACATAGATGACATTTTCCTCATGTGGTCAGGAAATGAGTCCGACTTCAATGACTTTGTCACATATTTGAATACGCTACAGAAACACATCACTTTCTCCTCATCGATACATAAATCCAGTATAGCCTTCCTGGATTTGAACATACAACATGAAGATGGGGTGCTATACACCTCTCTGCATAGAAAACCTACCGAAAGAAACACACTACTCTCCTACAGAAGTCACCACCCTCGGGCACTCAGAGACTATCTAGCCTTCGGGCAGTTTCTCCGTCTGCGCCGTAATTGTGCAAAAAAAGAGGATTACATGAGAGAAGGTAATACACTGAAAGAAAAATTGTTGGGCAGAAGGTATCCCAATAGGCTAGTGAAGAAATCTCTTAAAGGGGCCTGGTTCTGCCCCAGAGAAACGTTATTAGTCCCAAAAGAAAAGAGTGCAATCAACAGGCTTATCTGTTTTACTACGTTTGGTATACATGCCAACCAAGTCCGCAAATTAATCACAAAGAACTGGCACATCATCGAGAGTATAGATTCCAGTATCGAAGCACCCATGTTTGCATTCAAACGTGGCAAAAACATTAAAGACCACCTTATCCGGTCTTCATTGGAAAACCCACCACAAACAACGAGATCATTGCAGTCCACCTGGGGCCTACCAGAGGTCAAGGGACATTTCGAATGTGGTAACTGTGTCTCATGCGCCTTCACCTTCAATACCAAGACATTTGAAGACGCAAACGTCCAACACACACTTGAATTCTTTGCCAACTGCAATACGAGAAATGTTGTATACTGCATAAAATGTCCTTATGGCTTGCCCTACATTGGGCAAACCCAACAACCTGCAAAAGCTCGAATAGGACAACATTGCAGCCAAATCAGACATTCAGTAATCAACGCCCCATTGGTAAATCACTTTATCAGCAAAAATCACACAGCAGATGATATAAGATGGCAAGTCATAGACAAAGCCTCCATTCCAGAAAGAGGAGGGGATCTGACACAAATACTACAACGACTAGAATGTCGTTGGATAGAACGTACTAACTCCATCATCCAAGAGCTAAACTCTGCCGAAGAGTGGCGCTGATTTGTTACTACACTTAGCAACTGACCACTGTAATGAATACATTCCTACTGTATGAATACAAATAATAGACTACTATTGCAATAGTGCATGCATTAACCGGATACTCATTGGACTTCTTCGCCACTGCTGAATACCAGCACGTTATTATTCACTGTGATTTATTTACTGCTTCTCTTTGTCACCTTTGTAGGCCATACGGTTAATTGCATACAGCGCGCAACGTTTCGCTCAATGAAGTAACTGTTATCCAGTTGTGTACCACATAGTGGATTGTTATATCTGTATATTGTTGATATTGGTCCACCGCACACCTAAAGTGACCCAGCAATTGTCAGCAGATGTAAAACATATGCATTGATATGTGTGAACACACAAAAGCGATTTATTAAGATTAAGTGCATCTATGATTTACAAAAAATGACTGCATGATCGGTACCATATTTGACATCCATGCACTAATATATAAGCACACGTGCAGGTCCATGTTCGTGATTATGTGCAATATTGAATCATTAACACATTGATCATATTAACACTACACGTGTCACTGGGACAGACACATGCCCGTGGACCACCCCCACTTCAATTTGTGACAATTCATACATGTACCTATCTATTTATTTCCACTCGAGTATCACTTTACTCTCGGCAGGCAATACACCGTCCTGGTGCCACTGCGTCTGTCACGCCACCACTAGTCTTTTGTTCCTCTCTACGGTTGGACCGAATCGGTAGACTGTTTTCCACAGCCTTGTCTCTTCGACCATTCGACCGTCCCCGGGTGGGAACAGATTCCTTAAATACCCATAACCAGCTGGCAGCTCACTGTCATTGCACCGAGCAGAGAGACACACGCCCTTCAGCTTTGAAGTATCCCGGGAGCAGGCTCACTGATATCCAGGCATCGCTAGGTAAGAGACGTCACCACACCCACAGCTAACCATGGTTACTCCTTTTAATTACTAAGTCGAGGCACGCTCAGATTCCAGCATACCAGTTATTTGTTATTATTTTAGATCTTCGCTACTGATGGATGCCAATTATACAAATAATTAGACGGAGCCAGAGCCCCTCATGCTACGGACACACACAGTGTTCGGCCCTGCTCCCCTATCTCCAGCGCTCAGACACACCCCTTCGGGTAAGTCTGTACCAATATTCTCGCCCATTCTTTTGTACGCATTATTATATGCATATCAACAAGCTGTATGTTTTTTTTACACAGCTCTCGCATTACTGCCTTCTGAATTGCTGCGGTTTTCCCAGCTGTGCCATCCTTAAGTTCTGACTGCCTACCACTACCCTCACACGGGGTAAGTCCAGTTCCCTTTCTGCCTCATCGAGTGTAGATATGTTAGTTACATCGTGGTTATGTCTTATTGTAACCTGTTTCATTGCCCCAACCACACAGCGCCCGGCTGGGTCCCCTGTGAGTATTTTCCTTCACTGTACTCACGGTGACACTCCTTCCCACTAGGCTTTGCAGATCATCCTTCTGGTACTTCACACATACTGCTCCTTCCCTTGACAGGCTTAGCTGTTTTTCATAGCCACATACTGATGGTATCCCTCCATTTTCTTTTAGGTGTCCCTACACTTTTAGGTCCTGAAGAGACCCTATATTGCACACAGGGTCGAAACGCCGTCGACTGTTAACAAAAGCGAACCATTACACAGCACTTCTCATTGTATAAAGTGCGGATTTACACAATGTATACCTCCTAATGGTCGTTTTTATGTTTTAAAGGAAACCTTGTACATATGTCACGAAATATGTCACCATTATTTTAGGTTCCAAAACTTCACTGGGACACCCCTTAATAATGTTTAACGATTATTTTGAAACTAAGTGTGCTAATTCTTTCTTTTTGAAATACCATATATGTTTTGTTGTGTCTTTCAACTCACTGCATAAATAATTGTCTCTACCAATCAAAATCCATGGTGTATTCAGCTTGCTCTCTTTTTGACATCAACTTAACTCTGAATATTGCCATTTCGCAGGCTTTATTATTAAAAAATAAGCTCTTATTAGTCCACAGGAGCCATTGTTCTTTTGCTAAACACTTTAATCGCCCTGGGCTCCTTGTGAGTAGGGTTCCCTTGTTCCTTGTTCCCAGCAGCATTAGTGGCAAGAAGGGCCGCCGCTGCATTTCCCACGGTCGAAGGTGCTTAAGTCACTTTGCAGCCAACCGTTGCACGGGATGCGCATGGGTCACACCGGGCGTGGCCCGGATGAAGACCAGGCCAAAGGCGGGCCTGTCTGCGCTCATCTGCAGCCGGAAGAAGCTGGGCTGGGCCACCTCCCTTTCATCTTCCATTGGCCCTCTCGAACACAAGTCTTGGCAGAGTGAGTCATTCTATCTTTTTGTCCCCCCTATCAATTTTTTCGCCAGGCATCGAGGGGCCATATTGTTCTGAGTTGGGCTCGCATAGTTGTAGCTTCCTCTGATAGTTGTTCCGGTGCTCAAGGTGTGAAGCAACTCACTTGTTTGACAGCCAATATGGGGAAGCGGAATTGTCAAGGGAGGGCCCAGTCCCCTATGTCATCTCCCAAGCCTTCCTCAATTGATAGGATGGTGCAGAGAGCTATTGGTGTGGTGGCTACCATCAATATGTAGCCAGGCTTGGTGGTCTCCTGAAGCTGGCGACTGCCCAGTCCCCATGCCCAAGGCCAGGAACCTTGGCTTTGTGCTTGATCAGGATCTTAAACTTGCCTCACAAATAAATCAAGTTTCCTCTGCATGTTTCTTCACACTAAAAGTCCTTCGCAAAATCTTGCCATTTATTCCTTTGTCACTTAGTGTACTGCTCGATTTTCCCGGCCCTATTGTGTTGATGGGTGATTAGGGTGACTTCAGTCTATTACCATTCAAGCCTAAGGGTTAGAGTAGTGAATGAAGTCTATTTACTAGGCACTTCGACATGATCCTGTGTTCTTCCCCATAGATTAGGGCTTGCACACATATCCTAGGGGATAGATTCGTTAGTCTTAGGGATAACCTGCCCTGTAGTGAGGGTATTTCATGGAGCCGTGTTGAATTCAGGCCTGGTAGGCCTCAAACGGGGGAGACTCCATCTTTCTTTCTGCTCCAGCAGCTTGAGATGTTTCTAGGTTACAGGGGATGTTTTAGTTATGAGGTGTTATTCGCTTGGAGAGAACCGGTTCAGACCGGCCCTTATCGAAGGATTGTATTTTTCTTCGTGCCGAAGACGCTACATCAGGCCGGCCGGCTGGGAAAGTGTCCTTGGCACGGGGAGGTACAAGAATTTGGTGGGCGGCAGGTTACGGGCTGGAATTTTCCATGAGAAAATGCACCTCTATATTAGTGAAAGCCTGAGGCAGATACTGGCACTTGCTTTTAGTCCGTAGGCGGCACCTGGCCGTTAGCAGTAAAGCTACCATTTATTCCAGGGAAGACAGATGACAAACTTGAAGGTGGAGGAAAACCGAGAGACAGATATTCTTCTAACACAGCAGCCAAAGAGAAGAGAGTAGCCAATGAGGAAGAGGTCCCAGTGACTCGGAGAAAAGAGAAGGGAGTAGATCTGTGACTGCAGAGGTGTGACTTCCAGGCGAAGCCGAGGCGCAGACGGGAAGGAAACCTAGATGACCATTGAGTGCAGGCTACATACGACCAAGGTGACGTCAACCCCTTTTTATTAGAGTGTACAACTTAATCTTTCACTTTCCTTTGCAGGTGGTATATGATATGTATTCTGTGAGCGTGTATGTAGTGACTAAATAAAGTATTCAGTTTGTAGTGAGTCAACATGTGTTGTGTGTTCTTGTATAAGAGGGTAGCCTATTCTTCTAGTCAGATGTTACTTAACATGAACAGATGTTAATCCTGATCAGGTAAGTGGTAACTGAATGAGGGAGGAAGGAGCCCCTCGAACTGAAGAACAGGTTGTGCTCAACTAGTGGTCTTTGTGTGATCTGATACATAGTAACCCTGATTCCCCTGTCGTGTATTATGGTAATAATAGGATGAGCTCGTGCTAAGGCTGCCGTCTGGGTAGGAAGTCCTGGGTCTGTCTGAGACCGCGAGGCTGAGGCTGCCGTCTGGGTAGGAAGTCCTGGGTCTGTCTGAGACCGCGAGGCTGAGGCTGCCGTCTGGGTAGGAAGTCCTGGGTCTGTCTGAGACCGCGAGGCTGAGGCTGCCGTCTGGGTAGGAAGTCCTGGGTCTGTCTGAGACCGCGAGGCTGAGGCTGCCGTCTGGGTAGGAAGTCCTGGGTCTGTCTGAGACCGCGAGGCTGAGGCTGCCGTCTGGGTAGGAAGTCCTGGGTCTGTCTGAGACCGCGAGGCTGAGGCTGCCGTCTGGGTAGGAAGTCCTGGGTCTGTCTGAGACCGCGAGGCTGAGGCTGCCGTCTGGGTAGGAAGTCCTGGGTCTGTCTGAGACCGCGAGGCTGAGGCTGCCGTCTGGGTAGGAAGTCCTGGGTCTGTCTGAGACCGCGAGGCTGAGGCTGCCGTCTGGGTAGGAAGTCCTGGGTCTGTTTGAGACCGCGAGGCTGGGGCTGCCGTCTGGGCAGGAAGTCCTGGGTCTGTCTGAGACCGCGAGGCTGAGGCTGCCGTCTGGGTAGGAAGTCCTGGGTCTGTCTGAGACCGCGAGGCTGAGGCTGCCGTCTGGGTAGGAAGTCCTGGGTCTGTTTGAGACCGCGAGGCTGGGGCTGCCGTCTGGGCAGGAAGTCCTGGGTCTGTCTGAGACCGCGAGGCTGCTATATATATATATATATATATATATATATATATATATATCCATATAATAGGAATTCCCTGTCCTTAGGTGGTACATGCATATATATATATGTGTTCTTGTAAATAGGCCCTAGGGAGGGGGTAACGTTCTGATTTGGGTTAGAGAGGCTCTGTTGAGCGGGTTCTATCTGATCCGACAACCCAAGCAGAACATTTGGCGTCACGAACCGTTTTCGAAACCTGTGTGCGTCGTGTTGTCTCGTGTTTGCTTTCGGCGTGTGCGTGGTTTTCTTTGTATATTATTTGTGGTATAATTGTGTGTATAGTTTTTTTTTTTTTTCTCTTTTCCTTTTTTTTTTTCTTCTTTTCCACAATGTTTTCTAAAAAGTCAAAATCTACTTTTAAGTTGCCCATTGATATTCCCGGATGGGATTCAACGCCTTATGAAGCCTTAGCCCGGGAGTGGGCTGATTCTACTGGTTTGAGTGAGAATTGGAATTCTTCTTTGGAGCTGGCGGAGCCGGCTAATGTGATTACTTGTTTACAGAAGGCACCCATCTCGAAGGGTGAGGAGATTCCTATTTTAGGGCGCAGAGGTTGGATTGTCCTGTCTGCGTACAGAATTTTGCATGAGAGGTTGTTGAAGCTACAGATCTCTTTTAAGGATGTGGAAGCGCACTTTGTTGAGATTCAGAATTCTCATACTTTATTGCGGTGTCAAAATAAGTTGCTTACTGACAAACTTGAGACTTATCAGACTATTGCCGAGAGGGCGGCTGTGCGAATTGCCCGTTATAAATATAAACATCGGCGCGGCCGGGTTTCGACGCGAAAGGTGCGCCTGGTCGTGGCGAATGCCGGACTGGATTGGAATCCTGATGAATGGGATGGTAATATCTGGAACTCGAGCGATTCTTGTTCCTCGGGTGAGGAATCTGTTAAATGTGAGTCCTCCCGCTCCCGCCATGATTGTAAGCCTGCTTCTCGCACCCCTGATGGTGCACCCCGTGATTGCGCTCGTCCTTCGAGCGGGGTTGATGCTTCTTCCGCTGATTGTTCCTCTACGTGTACTGGTCGAGCTCCTTGTGATGCTCACCCCGCGATCTCGGTGCATCCAGTTTTTCGTCGGAAATTGCAGCAGTCTCCTGCTGCTCCGCAGGGTATTTCTTTAGACTCTTTAGAGGACTTTACCCAACAGGAAATTAGTGATATTTTGCAGCGATTTCGGCAGCGAGCTGGTGAGACATTACTCACATGGATGGTGCGCCTTTATGAACTGGGCGCTGCTGGCATTATGTTGGATAATGGTGATTGTTTGAAGTTTTGTTCCTTGAGCTCGGATTCTACTGTACAGGATCATTTTCGTAACTATAATGGTGGTGGTCAAATTTCTTTACTTCAATTGGCAACTGAGGGTTGTAATATAAAGTACCCTACTGAGTCTGATTGGCCTGTGAATGACAAACAGTGGTATACTTTGCGCGACGCTGCACAACGTCTCAAAGAAGAGGTGATGAAAACGGCGATTTTTCTAGGCACTGCTGACAGGTTGCTTGATGGTTCATTGACATCTTCTGTGCGGAATCGTATTATTCGTTCTTCCCCTGTTGCTTATAAGCAGGTCATGATGACTTTATTGATTAATCAAACTGGTAATGTGTTATCTACAGTACTGGAGTCGGTACGCCAACTCGGTGAGTTAGGCGAGTGGTTTAAACCTGAACGTCAGTCCCGGCCTGACACTCGTACTCCTGGTGACAATAAGCTTACTAGACGTGATATCTTTTCTGGTCTTTTGGCTGATGGTGTGCGGAGGGAGGACATTGACGGTGAGACAACTGCTCGTTTGTGGGAGTTGTTTCGCAAACGTGGCTTGGATCGGAAGGAGGGTGCCCGGCGTGTTCGGATGTCTGAGTGTGATCGCGGTGGTTCTGACGGTAGCGGTGATGATGACCGCCGTGGGCGCTCTGTTCGTCGTGATGACCGACGTTATGTACGTGATATGTCCCCCCGTCGAGAGAGAGACAGAGAGAGAGAAGAGGAAAGGGAGAGGGGAAAAAATGATTATATTTACAACAGACGTAGAGATGATAGGGATCAATCCCCTGAGTTGAGGAGGAGAGAGGATCGTCATAATCTGGCCGATCGAAACCAGCACTGTACTGCTGCTGACACGAATCCATTTCGTACTGGGAATGGATATGAACAGGAGGCACCTATACCTAAGAAACGTGAGAGTCTTTATCCTGATTTATCCTGGTACACAGAATGCGGTAAACATGACTAGGAAATAGGTCAAGCTCCAGTACACAGATGGGCTCACAGAGATAATAGACCCTATGTAGATATTGAAATTTATTGGAGACATCGTAATATCCAAAGGGCCCGAGCATTGGTAGATACAGGAGCGGAGGCCACTCTTATTCATGGTAAATCAAAGAAGTTTAAAGGTCAGCCTTTTACAATTACCGGATTAGGTGGAAAGGAAACTCCCGCAATTCAAACATTACTTGAAATGAGAATAGGTAGAATCCCTAGAAAAGAATACTCTGTACTAGTGGTGCCTCTCTTGGAATTCATAATTGGAATAGATATTTTGAAAGGAATGACTTTGCATCTAGATGATGGATGTTACCAATTTGGAACTACGCATTATATATCGTCCAGGCCTATACGGGTTGGTCGTTTACGAATGCCCCCCATAACAGTTCCTCAAGCGACAAAAGTGGTCTGTCAGAAGCAGTATCGTATTCCGGGTGGTCATGAGGAGATTAGTACCACTATTCAGGAGTTGGTGGATGCAGGTGTTATAGCCCCAGTTACTTCTGCTTGGAATAATCCTGTTTGGCCTGTACGTAAGAGTGATAATTCTTGGCGTATGACTGTTGATTATCGAGAATTGAACAAACACACACCCTCTTTGACTGTTGCAGTACCGGATGTTATTACTCTAATTGAAAGAATCCAAAAACATCCGGGTACATGGTATGCGTCAATAGATATTGCTAATGCTTTCTTTTCGATCCCGATTGCCCCTGAGTGTCAGGAACAGTTCAGTTTTACGTGGAATGGGCGTCAAATGACGTTTAGGAGTCTTCCTCAGGGCTATGTGCATAGCCCTACTATATGTCACCGGCTGGTGGCAGAGCATTTGGCTGACGTACCAGTTCATCCACAGGTTCAGATGTGTCATTATATTGATGATGTTTTGATCCAAGGCGAAACACAAGAGGAAGTTCAGATCCAATTGGACAGAGTCATTGAGTGCCTGCGTGAGAAAGGTTGGGAAATCAATCCGGATAAACTACAAGGCCCGTCCCAGGCTGTGAAATTTTTGGGTATTAATTGGCATGAAGGGCACCGTGAAGTGATCCCTCAGGTTAAACAGAAGATTCTTGATTTTGCAGTTCCAAGGAATAGGAAGGAAGCCCAAAGCTTCATTGGTTTATTTGGTTTTTGGCGTCAGCATATTCCTCATTTGAGTCAAATATTGGCCCCCTTGTACCGTGTCACCCGTAAAAAGAATGCGTTTGATTGGGATACACCACAGCAAGATGCGTTCGACCTAGCAAAAGAGGCAATTCAACATGCTTTGGATTTATGGCCCGTACGTGATGGGGAGGTAGATTTAAATGTGTCTGTACAGGGCCTTTATGCGAATTGGAGCTTGTGGCAGAAGCAAGGCAGAAGTAGAGTGCCGTTAGGTTTCTGGACCAAAAAGTTACCTGATGCTAGTGAGCGTTATACACCCTTTGAGAAACAATTACTTGCATGTTATTGGGCTCTGGTGGATACCGAGCAATTGACTTTGGGACATGATATAGTTTTGCGACCTGAGATTCCTATTATGCAGTGGGTTATGAGTTCGCCAAAAACTCACCGCATTGGACACGCTCAGGAGGCGAGTGTGATTAAATGGAAATGGTATATACAAGACAGGGCACGTGTGGGACAGAAAGGAGTTGCATCTTTGCATGAGCAGGTGGCGCGAGCGCCATCGACTGAGACTGAGAGTGTATGTTCCGTACCTTTAGTACAGGAGTCTCCTGTCAAGTGGGGTAGACCCTTTGATGATTTGTCCGTAGAGGACAGGAACCATGTCTGGTTTACGGATGGTTCAGCAAGGTTCATAGGGCCGAAACGGCACTGGAAAGCGGTGTCCTATAATCCGGTCACGCAGAAACTGCTGAGCACAACTGGTGAAGGTAAGAGCAGCCAATTCGCTGAATTGTATGCTGTTTATCAAGTCCTGAAACAAGAATTACCCGGCACATGTCATATTTTCACTGACTCTTGGTCTACTGCCAATGGATTGGCAGTTTGGTTACCGACTTGGCATTCTCATAATTGGGAATTGCATTCAAAAGAATTGTGGGGAAAAGAATTATGGCAGGAGATTTGGGAAATGCTCCCACAGAGTACTGTTACAATCTTCCATGTGGATGCTCACACCCCTATAGATTCTCTTGACAAATTTTTTCATAACATTGCAGATGAGAAATCTAAAATTGCTGAGGCAGTGGTGGACAGGCAAAATTCTGATATGGCGGGATTGGCGAAATGGGCCCACCAGAAGGCAGGACATTTTGGAGAGAAAGCCACTAGCAGGTGGGCTGCTGATCGAGGAATTTATATTCCCTTGGATTTGATCAAGAATGTTATTTTACATTGTCCCATTTGTCAGCATATCAGACAGCGCAAAGTGCCCCAAATTGTTAAAGGTCATTTACATCGCGGGAAACTGCCCGCTCAAATTTGGCAAATTGATTACATTGGTCCACTTCCCATAAGCAGGAATTGTCAATATGTTTGCACAATTGTTGATACATACAGTGGCTTGTTGGTAACCCTTCCCTGTTAGCAAGCTACCCAATTGAATACCATTAAAACGTTGGAATTGGTTATCATGTATTATGGTGTGCCATTCCAAATTCAATCTGATAATGCATCCCATTTTCGTGGAAGATTGGTACAGGAATTCTGTGTGGAAAACAATATTGACTGGGTGTTCCATGTCCCGTACTATCCACAGGCCTCAGGTCTTGTGGAGAGAATGAATGGTCTGCTGAAGGGGCAGCTGCGTAAACTAACTGATGACAAATATAAGAATTGGCGAGACTTTTTGTCTCAAGCACTATTAATTTTGAATAATCGCCCTTTTCTAAATGCTGAATCTCCACTTATGCGTTTGTTCCCTCCGAATGTTAATGCTCAGCCAAATGAAATCAGAGAGACTGTGATGTACTGGGAGATTACTCCCGGAGCTTTGGCTCCATGTAGAGCGACCCCAGGGTCGGCAGGTTTAGACTTGCATGCCATGGATGACACCGTTCTAAAAGGTAAAGATCGGGTCATCATCGCGACCGGTGTTGGTGTTCATATACCACCCGGGAATTTTGGATTAATCGCCCCTAGATCGGGGCTGGCCGTAAAAGGCATTCAGGTACTTGGAGGGGTCATTGACAGCGATTATCAGGGAGAGATCAAGGTGCTCCTGCTAAATAGCAGTGAGGCTGATTTGCTGATCCATCGAACTGACCGAGTGGCTCAATTACTGATAATGCCTGTCTTCAGTGGTGGGATGGTAAAAGGCACTGCCCCAACTTTGCTAACTGTACGAGGCCAGAAAGGTTTTGGCTCCACAGATAACCCTGGGGCCAGGGTTTGGGTGCAGTCGCCTAAGACTCCCCCTGAACAGGCAGAGGTCATCGCCACCGGTCATGATAATACCATTTTAGTTATGAGACCAGGGAAAGATAGCTGGGAAGCAGTCCCGGCTGACAAATGTTACTTACGAGAATGATTAATGCCTGCATTTGATTCTCTTTCAGATCATTCTTTGGACTGTTGCTGCAGGATGTGTCGTCGCAGGACTATTTTCGGGTTGGTTCGACGAGGGAGGAGGACTCCCGTCAACCCCGGATGAGCTACGCGCCCGAGTGTCGCGTTCCTTTGCTGCGTGGGATTCGTCATCGAACTTTTGGACACTACTGGCGAAAAGGGTGACCGATGCCCCTCACTTTTGTTTGACGCCGATGAGATCCGTACATGATATCCTAGCGACCTGTCTGGTTGCTGTCCCTGCTTCACTGGAAACCCTAACTAATATTTTCAACATTTCGAAGGCTCGCCCCAATGTTCTTCTGGGCGATTTTGCCACCCACACGTATTGCCCCTTATGTACGGAACTTCCGGACGGGATACCCCCCATCCAATCCCAAATAGTTACCTATAATATCACACAAGGTGATATATGCTTTTTTCTTACATGTAATCCTAGTGCAATCTCTGAATGTCTACAGCTGAAATTGAAAGGTGCTACTTCCTTCACCTTTCATGAGCGAACTTTGTGCTTTCAAAGGACACCGAAAACATGTGCTTCGGTTATGAACAATATGACTTGCAAGAGTTTGGTAGTTACCCCTAGTCATTATCGCACGATGTTGCTACCTGCCGGATGGCTTTTCTCATGTGGTAATACTTCTTGGCCATATGTCCCCGCGAATATTTCCGGTGGCCCCTGTGCTATTACAAGACTCAGTTTACTAATGTTCTCGTCACATCCAAATGCCAATTCTCGTGTGATTCGAGATACAGTGATGTTACAGGAGGATTGTGACTCATCTTTGCATTTGTATTCCAAGTCTGAATACCTTAGCTTGGCTATTTCAATTATTGGTGTTCCTGCTTTGGCGGTTTATAATGCTAAATCTATTGAGAAAATGGCCTGCTGGATGGTAAAATCTATTAATCATACTTCTACAGTCCTATCTGACATGCTGTTAGACGCCCAGGGTGAACGTAGAGCCATCTTGCAAAATAGAGCGGCCATTGATTATCTTTTGCTTAAACATGGACATGACTGCTCTGACTTTGAGGGTCTTTGTTGTTTTAACTTGTCTGATCATACACAATCTATTCGTGCCCACATTGACAGGTTACATGATTTGACGGAGGAAGTGAGAAAACACATTGACCAGGGCTGGTTTGACTGGCTCTTTAATTGGTTACCTGACCTGTATCTATTACGTCGAATATTAGGAGGTATTCTACTTACCATCGCTGTTTTGATCTCTATTTGTTGTTTTATTCAGTGTATCCCTTCACTACTTCAATTCTGCACACTTGGTACTAGACATAGGTCAGTTAGTTTTGTTTCATATTATTCCTCTACGGATGTTAGTTCGGTTTAATGAATGTATAATGGACTGAAGTCAAGGGTGAAATGTACTGCTCGATTTTCCCGGCCCTATTGTGTTGATGGGTGATTAGGGTGACTTCAGTCTATTACCATTCAAGCCTAAGGGTTAGAGTAGTGAATGAAGTCTATTTACTAGGCACTTCGACATGATCCTGTGTTCTTCCCCATAGATTAGGGCTTGCACACATATCCTAGGGGATAGATTCGTTAGTCTTAGGGATAACCTGCCCTGTAGTGAGGGTATTTCATGGAGCCGTGTTGAATTCAGGCCTGGTAGGCCTCAAACGGGGGAGACTCCATCTTTCTTTCTGCTCCAGCAGCTTGAGATGTTTCTAGGTTACAGGGGATGTTTTAGTTATGAGGTGTTATTCGCTTGGAGAGAACCGGTTCAGACCGGCCCTTATCGAAGGATTGTATTTTTCTTCGTGCCGAAGACGCTACATCAGGCCGGCCGGCTGGGAAAGTGTCCTTGGCACGGGGAGGTACAAGAATTTGGTGGGCGGCAGGTTACGGGCTGGAATTTTCCATGAGAAAATGCACCTCTATATTAGTGAAAGCCTGAGGCAGATACTGGCACTTGCTTTTAGTCCGTAGGCGGCACCTGGCCGTTAGCAGTAAAGCTACCATTTATTCCAGGGAAGACAGATGACAAACTTGAAGGTGGAGGAAAACCGAGAGACAGATATTCTTCTAACACAGCAGCCAAAGAGAAGAGAGTAGCCAATGAGGAAGAGGTCCCAGTGACTCGGAGAAAAGAGAAGGGAGTAGATCTGTGACTGCAGAGGTGTGACTTCCAGGCGAAGCCGAGGCGCAGACGGGAAGGAAACCTAGATGACCATTGAGTGCAGGCTACATACGACCAAGGTGACGTCAACCCCTTTTTATTAGAGTGTACAACTTAATCTTTCACTTTCCTTTGCAGGTGGTATATGATATGTATTCTGTGAGCGTGTATGTAGTGACTAAATAAAGTATTCAGTTTGTAGTGAGTCAACATGTGTTGTGTGTTCTTGTATAAGAGGGTAGCCTATTCTTCTAGTCAGATGTTACTTAACATGAACAGATGTTAATCCTGATCAGGTAAGTGGTAACTGAATGAGGGAGGAAGGAGCCCCTCGAACTGAAGAACAGGTTGTGCTCAACTAGTGGTCTTTGTGTGATCTGATACATAGTAACCCTGATTCCCCTGTCGTGTATTATGGTAATAATAGGATGAGCTCGTGCTAAGGCTGCCGTCTGGGTAGGAAGTCCTGGGTCTGTCTGAGACCGCGAGGCTGAGGCTGCCGTCTGGGTAGGAAGTCCTGGGTCTGTCTGAGACCGCGAGGCTGAGGCTGCCGTCTGGGTAGGAAGTCCTGGGTCTGTCTGAGACCGCGAGGCTGAGGCTGCCGTCTGGGTAGGAAGTCCTGGGTCTGTCTGAGACCGCGAGGCTGAGGCTGCCGTCTGGGTAGGAAGTCCTGGGTCTGTCTGAGACCGCGAGGCTGAGGCTGCCGTCTGGGTAGGAAGTCCTGGGTCTGTCTGAGACCGCGAGGCTGAGGCTGCCGTCTGGGTAGGAAGTCCTGGGTCTGTCTGAGACCGCGAGGCTGAGGCTGCCGTCTGGGTAGGAAGTCCTGGGTCTGTCTGAGACCGCGAGGCTGAGGCTGCCGTCTGGGTAGGAAGTCCTGGGTCTGTCTGAGACCGCGAGGCTGAGGCTGCCGTCTGGGTAGGAAGTCCTGGGTCTGTCTGAGACCGCGAGGCTGAGGCTGCCGTCTGGGTAGGAAGTCCTGGGTCTGTTTGAGACCGCGAGGCTGGGGCTGCCGTCTGGGCAGGAAGTCCTGGGTCTGTCTGAGACCGCGAGGCTGCTATATATATATATATATATATATATATATATATATATATCCATATAATAGGAATTCCCTGTCCTTAGGTGGTACATGCATATATATATATGTGTTCTTGTAAATAGGCCCTAGGGAGGGGGTAACGTTCTGATTTGGGTTAGAGAGGCTCTGTTGAGCGGGTTCTATCTGATCCGACAACCCAAGCAGAACACTTAGGAAAACAGTGGTCGGAGCTTTGGTTTTGTCCAGAGTCGACTATTGTAATGCCCTGTATTTAGGGGTTGTCAAAGGACAGATTACAAAACTTCAGTCGCTTCAGAATGCTGCGGCTCGGGTACTGCTTGACCTACCAAAACACCACCCCACGTCAGCGGTGATTAAGCAGTTACACTGGCTACCAATCCGTCAGAGAGTGAACTTCAAGTCCTTATGCCTATTGCATAAGGCTATATACGGAGGAGGGGCTGTGGATATTCAATTCCTATTTTCTATATACCAGCCCCAATGCTGTCTCAGGTCCGCCAATACAGGATTGGTATGTGTTCCTAAAATAAAAAGAGCTAGATGGGGAGGAAAGGGTTTCTCTTATCAAGCATCCATCCTATGGAACTCCCTCCCCGTGGCAATCAGGTTACAAGCTAACAGGGCCTTATTCAGGAAGCAGATAAAGACCTGGCTTTTTTAAGTTCTTAATATCATCTAGCTGCTTGGACCACACTCACCCAGCGCCAAGACGCCTCGGCATAGGTGCGCTTTCTAAGTTCTTCAGTCTGTCAGTCAGTGGCTGCCAAGATTGAACTAACCAAGAGACAACTGTCTTAGTCTATGGATCCACATTGACCATCACTGGGGTCACAGTCTGCCCCCTCATGTAGCTCCGACCAGTTCGCCTGTAGGAACCATATTACCCAGGATCATTAGGGACCTGAAGGCTTACAAAGGGTCCCAGCTATTGACTGTCCCCAAAACAAGGTAAGATCTGTCAAGTCCAGCCGGGCTGCAAAAGAGAGATCACCTTATGTTGGCCCCAAAAGCCTGCTAAAGGCACAAGTGAAGTTGTGGCTGATTCTTGTTGTATCCCTGGCGATACAACTCATGACTGTGCTAACAGTGATTCTGGGGTTGTGGCCCAACCATTATGAGCATCATGTTTAATAAGGGACATCTTAGAGAAGGTCAAAACCATTCTCCGTGAAGAACTTAGCCCATTGATTGCTCGACTGGATAAGTTGGGCCAATTATGTGGGGAGGCCGATAATAAGGCTCACAGGGGCTCTAAGGGTAGAGTGGGTTCAATATGCCAAATTGAGTTGGTTTCCTTGGATAAGCCCACAGGGGCCTTCACCGAAAGTGGACTGGCAGGGGTAAGTGGTCCATATTTGAGGGCACACCTGCCATTAGGCATTGGCAAGGGCAGTGAAGTAAGGGATGCTGTGGGTGATTGGAGGGAGGGTCCAAGGTCTGTAATGAAGAAACTCCCAATCATTAACTTGCCCCCTACCTCATGGCCCTATGTTGTACTTTTTACAGGGGTCCCTGAGTTGCAAATTAATCTGAGGCAAACCCAAAAGAAGATAACCAACAACTGTTTGCATTGGCTCTCAAGATATAGGTGCTAGCCCCATGATAGGGCAGATGATATCCTTATGACACACATGGTGAGTTGGATTGAGAAGGGTCCTAAAGACAGTCATGGGGATTGTGTTGTCACCAACTTTTGGAGTCCAAAGCAGGTCCAAGACCTTTTGCTAGCTGATTTATCTAGGCAATACCAGGGTTCAGCCATTATGCTTCTACCTCTTGACTACTTCTATAGACCACCACAAGGAGAACAACGGCCACATCCCCAGAGTTTCCAGAACCCTATTTTAAAGCTGGACATCCATTTCCCAACAGATGCAGGGCTCCCTCTCCTATGCAATACCAGTCGCCAACAGATTTGATGTACTTGAGACGGTGGATTGACATACTGGGAGTGGTGTGATCAGGATTCCAATGGCCCAAGACGGAATTCACCAGGGTGGAGGGGCATGGGACCATGGAATCATCTGCACCCCTTTCTCCCCAAAACAGAATTTGCCCAGTTTATTTAGGCCTACCATGAGGAGGAATTTCAAGAAAGAGGACACAACAGAGGGAGCAGGGTCAGAACCTATGGTGGGTAGTTGAGGGAATACTAGCAGTTGCCAGGCCTACCTAGATCTCTATTGTTCACACCGTAAGTCCTCTCCCCTAGGTAAATCTTTGGAGATTAGGGAAGGAGTGACACGTGGGGTGGAAGAAAAAGGGTGCAATGCAATGTGCATTGAAATGGGGGAGCTGACTCATGGGGTAGAAGATCATGGGTGTATACCAATTTGTACCGAAATGGGGGGACTGACCCAGGTGCAAATGCAATGGTGAGGATTCTTACAAGACTTCACAAGGATCTCTGGAAAATCTAAAACTACTTAAGGTGGCATCCTGGAATATTGCTAGTTTAAGAAGTAAAATGGACTCCAGTGATTGGGGGGTCTTTATTGATCAAAATGATGTTGTGTTATTTTAGCAAACGTGGTCCAAGGAGGAAGTCCGGCACCCTGGCTTTTAGGCTTTTATGAAGTTAGCCATTGTTGATTGGAGGAGTAGACTGTCGGATGATATCTTGTGTGTTACACTAACCTTTACCTCTAAAGTAACTGTAGTTTTGATTAATGTCTACTGAAGACCTATAAGCACTAGCCACAAATCCCCTGTAGTGGAGCATCTGAAAGAAACAGATAGTTATAGATTCCTTACCTTAGAATTACCCCCAGACGTCAGACTGGATCTGGAAAGTTTTTCGTCTTCAGTATCCGGGTACGTCTCGGAAGGTGGCGTTCGTCGTAGGCATCGAGGTCACCGGGATGATGTCACAGTAGCTACATACATGCTGCCCTCGCATGCAGACGTCAGTTCTTTCTTATTCCACGCCAGCAAACGTAGATCCGGAGAGAGCGGTACCTCCAGTTACTTTATTTCGACTTTTTCGACTTTTGGCGACTTCGTTTTTTGAGTCCATCGACTCCTGGTGCACGGGGGATGCTCGGCTTCAAGGCTTGCGGTTCCTGTAACCAACTGATATTAGTGACGGATCCGCACTGCGTGTGCCTCTACTGCCTGGAGCGCGACCACGACCCCAATTCGTGCTCCGACTGCCGAACCATGGCCCGAAGTCTTTGCGGGAGCGGTTCCGAAAGCTACTCGAGTCCCGGCAGTCGGCTCCGCGTCGCTCAAGGTCTCGGTCGCATAGGAGGTCGAGGGACCGGTCACGGAGCCAACAGCATTTTTTCTCAAAGTCTTCGCACTCGGAGTCAGGTAAGTCGAAGCACAAGAAGAAGTTGAAGAAGCATTGTCGCTCTTCAACTGCTCCCTGTCCTTCGGCCGACGCGACGAGGAATGCGGGTGGGGACCCTCCCACGGCTCGGCATGCAGAGCCCGTAGGGTCGACTCCGGGTTTCCCCCCTTCCCTGGACCCGGGAGCGGCCCCTGCCCAGCTTCGTCAGTTTTACAAAGAGATGCATGCCATCTTTGGGTGGCCCGACTCCGCCGGCGTGCCTTCGGGCCCGCAGACTCGGTTAAAGGCCCTGGGCCTTCGACGCCAGCGGCTTTGGCCTCGACGCCGCACGGTCCCCTTGGATCCAGGCCTGGATCTCGATTGGCACCAATCGACCTTGTTACGCTTCCCCGGCGCGGATTCCACTGGCACCACATCTGCAACCACCGTCGGCTGTGTCTCCAGCCGACGTCTACCCCTGCCTCCACCTCGAGGTAGACACAGAGTCGGACCGGCGTCGGTCGCGTTGTTGCTATTCCCACTACTTTCTGGTGCCCAAGAAGGACAAAGGCCTGCGTCCTATCTTGGAGCTCAAAAACGTCAACCCCTTCCCCTGGAAGGAGAAGTTCAAAATGTCGACCATGGAGACTGGATGGTAGCGTTGGACTTGCAGAACGCTTACTTTCACATCCCCGTCCTGCCGGCCCACCGGCTTTACATGCGGTTCACAGTAGGCCACGAGCACTTATAGTTTACCATGCTCCCCTTTGACCTTACCAGCGCCCCTCGGGTGTTCAGGAAAGTGATGGCGGTGGTCGCAGCTCATCTGCGCAGATCAGGGGTTCAGTCAACCCTTATCTCGACGACTGGCTGTTGAAGGCCAGCTCGCCCCAACCTGTTGTCTCCCACCTCCAGACTACGGCCGACCTCCTGCATTCACTGGGGTTCTCCATCAACGTGCCAAAGTCACACCTGACGCCCTCTCAGAAGCTCCTCTTCATCAGAGTGGTTCTGGACACGACGCAGTTTTGGGTTTATCCTCCCGAACAGCGAGTCTGTGATATTTGGGCTATGATTCCGATCTTTCAGCCTCTGTCCCAGGTTTCGGTCAGGATGACCCTCAGGCTGCTGGGTCTGATTGCCTCTTGCATCCTGCTGGTGGACGAAGCCAGTTGGCATATGCGGGTTCTGCAGTGAGACCTGAAATTCCAGTGGGCACAACATCAGGGGAATCTGTCTGATTGCATCCAGATCTCGGAGGATACAGCACACCAATTGCAGTGGTGGCTCACAAACCAGGATTGGGTCGGCGGCAGATCCCTCTCCCTTCCCCAACCAGAGTTCACGATGGTGACTGATGCATCACTTCTGGGATTAGGCGGTCACATGGGGGAGGCGGAGATCAGAGGCCTCTGGTTTCCGGCAGAGTCCGGGCTCCACATCAACCTTCTGGAGCTTCTTGCGATTTGTCTTGCACTCAAAGCATTCCTTCCCTCTGTCCGGGAAAGAGTGGTGCAGGTTTTCACTGACAACACCACTGCCATGTGGTACTGCAACAAACAAGGCGGGGTAGGGTCATGGGCCCTATTTCAAGAGGCCCTCTGCCTCTGGACATGGTTGGAACATCAGGGCATATCCCTGGTTGGTCCAACACCTGGCAGGTTCCCTGAACACCAGGGCAGACGAACTCAGCCGCAGGTGCATGATGGATCACAAATGGCCTCTTCACTCGGAGGTGTGCAAGGTCTCTTTCAGCAGTGGTGAGAGCCTTGGTTAGATCTATTCGCCACTGAAGAGAATGCGCAATGTCAGCAGTTCTGCGCGTTGGCATTTTTAAGGCGGCACTCGCTAGGTGACGCTTTTTGTCACAAGTGGAGTTGCGGTCTTCTATACGCCTTTCTGCCTAAACCACTTCTGCCCAGAGTGCTGAAGAAGATCAATCGCGACCGGGCCCAAGTTATTCTTGTGGCTCCGGATTGGGCTCCAAGAGTCTGGTATCCCGAGGTGCTCAACATGGCCATCGATCCTCTGATCAAACAGCCTCTTCGGGAGGATCTTCTGTCGCAGCAGCAGGGGACGGTCCTCCACCCGAATCTGTCCAACCTCCACCTCCTTGCATAGAGATTGAGCGGCGGCAGTTGACGTTGTTTGACCTGCCTCCCGAAGACTGTAATGTTATCTTGGCAGCCAGGCGTCCCACCACTAATACGGTATATGCCTGCAGATGGAACAAATTTGTAGCATGGTGCACAGCAAAGGCAGTGGATCCTCTTTCCGCCCCTCTTTTTGTGGTTCTCTTCTTCTTCCTTTCTTTGGCCCAGCAGGGCTATGCTCTGGGCACTCTGAAGGACTACCTCTCGGCCATTTCAGCTTTCCTTAGGCTTCCTGATCAGCCTTCTCTTTTCAAGTCCCCTGTTCTAAATAGATTCCTTAAGGGCATTACTTATCTTTTTCCTCCTGTTCCCTTCGTAATGCCTCAGTGGGACTTGAACTTGGTTCTTACCTACCTCATGTGCGTTTCCTTTGAGCCGCTACATAACTATCCTCTTGGACTTCTTACTTTGAAAACTGCCTTTCTGGTAGCCATCACCTCTGCACGCAGGGTGAGTGAACTACAAGCTCTTTCTTCCAAGCCTCCCTTTCTGGCTGTCTATCCGGACAAGGTTGTCCTTAGAACTAGACCTTCCTTTCTTCCCAAGGTGGTTAATTCTTTCCACATTGGCCAAACCATCACTTTGCCCACCTTCTTTCCGCCTCCGCATCCTCAAAAAGAGGAAGAGAGGCTCCACCGGCTGGATCCAAAACATGCGCTTTCCTTCTACTTGGATCTCACCAGTCAATTCCGGGTGGCCGACCAGCTCTTTGTTGGTTATGTGGGCGCTAAGAAAGGTCGGGCCGTGCACAAACAGACCATATCCAGGTGGGTCGTTCTGTGCATCAAAGCCTGCAACTGTTTGGCAAAGAAGGAGCCTCCAGTGGGGCTGGGCGCCCATTCCAACAGGGCGACGGCAGCTACTACTGCTTTGGGACGAGGAGCCCCCCTAAATGACATCTATCAAGCAGCTACGTGGGCATCGCTGAACACGTTCACCAAACACTACTTCCTAGACAGCCAAGTTCAGGGAGACGGCTTCTTTGGCCGTTCTGTTCTCCAGGACTTTCTGGTGTTGAACTTGGTTTGCAGACTCACCTCCAGGGTTGGTATTGCTGGGGTATCTATTCTAAGGTAAGGAATCTATAACTAACGGTTTCTTTCAGATGAACCAGTTACTTACACTTGGTAATGATATATCTGTAAGAAACATAGGTTAGTTATAGATTCCTTACCGCCCCACCCATCCTTCTCGTTCTGCGAACTGACTTCTAGGGTTTAGGACTTTCTTTCAGGCCCCTAGTTTTGTGCACCAGTGGTCAGTGTCTTGCATGGCTCTACACTTCTGGCGTGGAAAGTCATGTACAGAACTGACAAACTGGATTTCCAGTGATAATCTCACATTAGGCAGTTAGCGCTTGGAATTTTATCGCTTTTGAGATAAGCGTTGCTAATAGCACGCTATCTCAGCGATAAAATTCCACGTTACCCAGCGATAATTATCCTAGCACTAAGTGCGCTTAGCGATAATTATCACCGGTCCTTGATGATATGCCCCTAAAGGACCTATTCTTTATTGAAGTACAGAATAAAGGTCATAGGCGGAATATTCCCTCATGGTACAATACGCAATGTAGAGAAGCAAAATCAGCCATAATAGAAGCATTGAAGTCTAAGGATAGAGTCCTGATCCAATTTGAAAGGGCTACACACAGGAATGCCATTAGTCTGGCGAAAAAAGATTGGGACCAGGTCAAATGGAATTCACTTCTCCAGGATTTAACACATAAAGATACAACAGCTTTTTAGAATTTAGTCACATTCTGTAACTCTGAGGGCAGTACTGAATCTGAGCCTAACATTGCAGCCCAAGAGTGGAATGAGTCTTTGTATGATGTGCTTGAAGGTACAAGAAGAACAGGTGAGCACTGCGGTAGAACAATCCAGTAGTGAATTGCTCTTGTATGACCAGAAGGAATACCCTGTGATAACTCTTCCAGAAGTGCATAGTGCCATCTGTAATATAGCCCCCCTCAATGCACCTTGCATTGATAACATCTCTATGGATCTCTATCTCTCTGAACCAGAGGTTTAGACTTCTTATCTGCAAGAGATCTTCAATGCCATAATGGAGGGTATGCCCATCCCATGATCATGTGCTGGGGCAGAAATGATACCTGTGTATAAATAAGTTCCCCTTTTGCTACCAGAGAGCTACAGACCTATCAGTTTGATAGACGTGATGCAAAACGTTTATTTACAGGTAGTACTGGAATGACTTCAAAAGTGGATGGAGGATCACAATGTCCTCAGCCCATTCCAAGTAGGAAACGGGCATCCAATGTTGATTAAGTTTTTAGGCTCCAACTACTGTACTGGAAAACTGTTATGTTGGAGGGTGGCAGCCTTTATTTAGTATTTGTGGATCTAAAGTCACCTTTTGACTTAGTACCGATAGACAAGCTTTGGTCGGTAATGATGGTTCCTCTCTATTTTTGTCATATCATCTGGAGACTACATGAGTAGAACTTTGCGCAGGTTCGCTGTGGAAAACTGGGGAAGGTCTCTTAACCATTTCCGGTTGATAGGAGAGTTCGCCAGGGCTGTGTGCTGGCCCCGATTTTATTTTGCTTGTATATCAATGGGTTGGTGGATTCACTAAATGGGGTCATTGATAATGATGCACCTAAGATAGTCTCCACCAAAGTGCTGGTGCTGTTGTTTGCTGACAACACTCTTCTTCTCCCTAAATCTCACATGGGCATGAAAAGGTCTTTATATTGCTTCAATGCTTTCTGCAAATCAAGAGGTTAGAAATCAACGCTACAAAGACTATGTTTCTGGTCTTCAATCCACCAGATTCTTTACGCTCCATTCACTCCCTGAACAGAATCCCCCTTGAGAGGGTATCTATTTTTTACTATCTAGGGCTAACCCTCAACAAGCACATAAATTGGTCATTCCACATTGCTAAACGAAGCTTGAAACTAGCTCAAATCACAAGTGGTCTTGCCAGGGTGCACAGGGGTCTTTCTATAAGCCTATCAGTCCCTCTGTTGAGATTTATAAAACCCAAGCCTTGAGAGCCTATGGTGCTGAACTTTGGGGGCATAAACCTGTCAAAGACATTGTGTTGATTGAGAACAACTTCATCAGGCAGCTAGTGAGTCCCCCTCTAGTACTCCAGTAGTCCCGCTTTATTTAGACACAGGAGTTTGACCAATCTCCGAGGGAATTGGCCTTAGACCTTTCCTCTTTTGTAAAAGAGTTTGGGTTACCACAGAGCTGATATCTTGTAGACTTGCATTGGAGGAGATACTAGGGCTACCTGGGGCAAAAAGGCTATCATAGCTTACTTATATTAGGGATACCCTAACTATTATCAGTAAAAAGGGTCTATGGTGCAACCCGGCAGTAGCATGTTTTTCAACATCCAGTAAGGACCATGTGAAGTGCTTTAAGGAAGATAATTTATCTTCCTTGTTGAGGAGTGCGACCCTGGGTACTTTGACAGGTAGATTCATTGGGATCAAGGATACCAATAGTCCAAAGGTGTTTTCAGATGAAATACAGCCAGTTTTAGCTAGAAAACTTTATATTCAATTTAGGCATGGATCTCTTCCACCGTGTTCCTTCACCAATAATTGGAGAGGGGGTTTGAATCAGAACTGCCCATCTTGTGGAGCAGAAAAGTAAATTGCGGTCCATGTCCTATTTATCTGTCCAGTTTATAAAAAATCCAGATTTAAAGGGCTTTTTCAGATGTGTAGAAACCTAGGGACTTTGGGTTGCCAAACTGCTCTTAGATTCTTGAAGTATGATACACATCAACCAATTGTTTTTGCTGTCTTGAGGTATCTCTGCTATTTGGTGTGTACGCAAAAGGTTTTGATAATTATGTATATCCTCTCCCGCCCCCCTGCGAGGGACCCTTTATTCGTTTTTGCTCCTCAGATAATATGTGCCTGTAAGGGACTTATTTCTTATGAAGGCTTTTGTGAGTCTCCTTTTGGAATTTGGGTAACTTGAATATAAAATATTACATTCATTTGGGGTAAATGCCAAATCCAGACATAGACTAGATGCTAAGGTACTTTGATTATGGCTTTTACGCCAAACCTAACCAGTGCAGCTTCAGTCATTTTTTAGGATAGTCTGTTTAACAAGACAGACTCTGCAGAGAGTGACTTCAAGCCTCTTATTTACTGAGCATTTTATTTTATAGGGAAAAATATGGCTGTATAGTGGTGATATTTGTATTATTTCGTCCCAGGGTCTATTTTGTCTATGTCTCAGGGCAATTTTTTCTACAAAGAATTTTGTATTGTAGCGTAGGGAGGTGTTTCTTCAGTTTTTTAAAAATAATTTTAGAGTTGTTACTGTATTTCATATGCTGAGCTGTTTTAGTAGTGACTTTTATTGAGTATTTTAAGTATTTATTTATGCTGGTTGTATTTTTGTACTTTTATGGTCTTTCAAACCGAAATAAAGATAATAAATAAAATGAAAGGCAGCTCAGTCCATAAAAGAACTGTTATTACTTTAAAAAAATCTATTTTGGAACACTTCAGGGAAAGCAGACTTGCCTAAGTAATATTAATCAAGCAGGTCTTCTGCGACCCCCAGTGACTGACATTTTGCTGTTCAACTTATAATTAGAAATGTCGTTGTCTCAAAAAATTGAAGACTGGTCACAAAAAGTCTGTTCACAGTTCAAAACCGCTTCTTTCATTCTTTTAATACAACTGTCCCCATGTACGGTATCAATATATAAAACAGCCATCTACATACAGCTATTCGGTGGGCACTAAGTCAGGCCAGGCCCGCCCAGCAAATCTCGCCTGACCTCGAGCTAAATGCACACCAACAATGGCCGCCTTTATCCAATAAATCATGCCGAGTCACACGGCCGACAGCAGACGAGCTCTGAGACGTCATCTGCTTAGCACCAGCCAGAAACGGCCAGCCTTCTGAGACAGCCTTTGTCCCAGGCAGGCATCTCCTGTCCTCAAAACACACGTCGTTGCCCTCAGAGGCACTCACTGTCCCGTTCTAGTTATTATCTTACAGAAATCTGCACTACCATCCCAGTACTCCCTAACCTCACACACAGACGCCCTTCCTTCAGAGTGCCCATGGCAGCTCTCCACACTCCTCGGAAAACCCCTCTGCCAGCAGCCAGTACCCGCCAGCCATTCGAGACATTCTGCCTCGAGACAGCTCCCCACTAGCCACCAACCAGCACCCCTTGGTTCCCTGTGTGAAATCACCTGACAACCCCCTCTCCCCCCACCCGCACAACAATCCTCTGCCAACGCCTTCGTGAAACAAGACAAGAGGCATTTTATTTTTATTCCAGATCTTTATTACTCTCCCAGACATCATGTGCCCAGGCACCGTCTCTCTAGTCTAGCCTCGAATACACCCATCTTATGATAAATACGCCCGTCCCCTGCCTGCATTTCTATGCCCTCGGAGACATCCCCTGCCCGCAGAGTTCGAACATTTTCCCTCTGTTCCCTCCCGGCCTGCCTTCTTTCTATTTCTGCTTGCAACAGCACCTGGACTCCGCACAAGTGTGCTTTAAGCGCCTTGGAAGCAGCGACCTTACATGAACAGCCCTACGTGATATCCGCAGTCCCCTGTCAGCACATGATTGAGACTTTCAATTAGCCAACTCTTACCTGCCCGCAAATACATCCTGTCTCAGAGTGTCTCTCCATCAACACCATATAACCCCGAGACATCTCCACCCCTGCCAGCTTCGCGTCTGCTCACCTTTTTTAAACAATTGTGTTTATTTTTTCTTCGTAGGTAAGCAACAGCAATACAGTAAGTAGATTGCGAAGTTACAAACAGAAGCATCGCTATACCAACACTTCCGGCTATTCCGGTGCATTCTACCGTGTATGTGTGATCTGCAATATTCTTCCCCGTGCTACTCTATATAGTACCAACATTGAGTAACGATTGCCGACCATGCTTTTCACAGTGGCAGTTTCAGAGTACCCACCCTTCTTTATATGCTCTGTCTATCACAGTGGAGCAGTGTAAGGTGAATGGTGAGGTAAGGTGAATGGTGCTAGTCTGATTTGACACGCCAGCTGTTTGGATGTAGGGGGAGGCCTGTCTCATAACATGTGTTTGGAAAGAAATCGTACGACCTTGTTTTATAATATTGTTGTGAGCTGTTCAGTTACAGACTTTCAGATACGTTTAATTGTGGGTGGATTAGGAACACTCCATTCATGAGGAAATGTTTTGCTGACAGCAATAAATGCAATATATGTTTACTTAAAAGGTGGGAAAGAGGCCTTCTCAGTCAACATCGCCCATCAGTACTGTCTGCGGTTCCACTGGTAAATGCACTCAGTGCCGTACTCGGAACCCGAAGCAGCCCTGGCAAATGTTATCAGACCAGCCCCCCTACAGCACACAGACAGTGCACACATGCATACAGAGAGAAGGAAACATACATGTGTAAATCAGTGTATAGAAAATGTTACATAAGGCAAAGGGGACTACAAGGTATAGGATTCACATGCCGTCCATACTGGTAGGCACTTTTTAAGAGTGCTTGGTCTGGAAAAGCACAAACTCGGGATTCAGAACATAACACCGTGGTTAGGGTTGACTTTAGTAATACGAATTTATTTATACCCAAGCCAACTTTTTTTAGCAACATCAGGATAATGAAAGACTGGGAAAAACATAAATTTCTAAACTGTACCATGCAGCTTGCATGCAGCTCTTTGAAAGCAGTTCATAGATCACTGTGCTAGATTAGGATTGTAATTTATGAACTATACAGTAACAACATATTCTCTCTGACAAAAGCAGTAACCCACTGAGGTATGCACATAACATATTGCTCTTTGATATGCATGGTGCACTTCTTTGCAGCAGGCATATTGACCCTCTGCGCTACCTTAGATGAAACTGCCACTAATCAAAACTCCCATATTTCTCCAGTAGGTACGTTAATAGCCAGAGTTAACTTGACACTTTTATTGTTGCCTGAAAACTACTGAATATACAAGGAACTTTACAGTGCTTTTAAAACTGCTGCACTGCTACAAAATTGACATCCCGCTTCGTATCCTCACCTCAGGACGCTGTTTGTTGCCTGTAGCTTGCCGCCCCAGGAGGGGCCCATATTGCCGCCATTGAGGGCAGAGGGGAAAGGAAAGGAAGCCTAACGGGACTCAGTCCCCCACCAGCCCCTGCGGCGCAACACCTGTGCTTCCCCACCCATCTACTGCAGAGAAGGCTTATAACAGCTCGCGGAACCCGCTGCCGCGGGTCCCGCTTCGTATCCTCACCTCAGGACGCTGTTTGTTGCCTGTAGCTTGCCGCCCCAGGAGGGGCCCATATTGCCGCCATCGAGGAGAGAGGGGAAAGGAAAGGAAGCCTAACGGGACTCAGTCCCCCACCAGCCCCTGCGGCGCAACACCTGTGCTTCCCCGCCCACTCATCTTATTAAAGTCTCACCGATAACCGCTACGCGGTACGCGTGCGGGACGCGAAGGACGAAGCCCGGACAAAGGGCGGACAGTCTGTGACAGTCCGGGACAGGAGGGGGAAGGAGAGGGCCGCATACTGGTCTATTGCATGTTAATAATTCGCTTATTTTGCTTTTGGACCCGACCAGACAGTATTGTTATCAGGATCGGTTAATAAGGTGTTTGGCAGTACTATGTGACTAATTAATTGGGATAGGCAGCTACACTCAGAGAAAGTCAATAGTGTCTCGCTTTCTGCGGTATCAGTTTGCTGTGAGGATTTGGTACCGGCCAGGCCCAGCCATAATGTCTAAAGCTAAACCTGCAGTTGTGTCCACTACTCTGGATAATTAACTGGTCAAGATGGTTGACAAAATCAACCATGAACGTAGGAAATCTTTAGGATGGTCAGGGTCACAATGCACGAGTCCCCCCCCGCTTAACCGATTGGTCCCCCAGTCTAGTATCAATCAAGATGTTAGTACATCTCCAGATCCTATGGATTGTTCGATTCTGGGTGTTCCAACGGACATCACAAGCGTGGTTAGTGATACCCCCGGCCCTCTAATGACCCGGAATCTGGCCAAGCTGTTTCACCTACTCCTTACTTGACGGCCCCTAGGCCACAAAGATTATTACGCTCATGTAGGAATTATAGCAAAATTATCCAGCCTAAACGAGGGGGGAACCGCCCCACTAAGAGAGCTGACCCCTTACTATCCAATATTCAACGAGATCAATTAGCATCATTGGATGGTACTAAGATCACTCTAGATAATGAGCAACTTGATTTCCTGATTAACGCCATAGATGTCAAGTTTGATTTATTGGTTAAACCCCTTTTGACTAAACTCGCTACAATCACAGATGAAGTAGCCAGACTGGGAGGTTTATTGGACTCATTTATTAAGGCTGGTACAGGAGCCAAAACTAATGTTAATGAACAAGGACCTGTAGAGGTAATCCCAATTACTTCTAACTCAATCCCATTAACGGCCGGTAGTAGAAACTCTAATTTTTGTCCTGGGAATGTCGGTGAAGTACCATCTGCTGTCCCCAATACTCCCCCCCAGCGGCCGGGTCTCATTAAACCACCCTTTGATTTAGCACCAGGGAAGCAGATGGGCCCCAATGTAAATACTAACAGTCTTAGTAGCCCTCAACCGGATTTGCCACCGACATGTGCACCTTTCGTGGCAGTCTTGACAAATGTTCCCCCTGTTAGAGAGTCCGGTAGTAATTATGGCTTTGGTGAATCCCACTCGTCATTAAAGAATAAGACTGTGGACTGGCTTCACCGACAGTGTGGCTTCCCTGTAGCCCTATCAAGGGATATCTTAAGCACTAGAAGAACCAATTGGGTTGGCAAATCTCGTAAGACTTGTGAGGGAGACTGTATTGTCATTAATTTTCGAAACCCACAACTTACCTCCACTGTGTTGATTAAAGCTGCATCTCTCCCTACAAGTGACCAAGGTATCTCTTTACGCCCCCTTGGGTACTTTTATAGAGACCTTGTTACCCAATCTGATGCTGAGTGTCACCGGTGGAGGCTTAGAGACCCAAACTTGTGTGCTGGCCCCACTATCCCTACGTTCAACAGATTCCAGCCCCTGAGTGGGCTTGATTGTAACGACTGACTGGTATCCCCTTTAGCTGATATAGGGATCGAGGACGCTTCCCTGGGAAAGGGGAGGCGTAGTATGGTCCCCGGGGTACCTGATCTTGTCGAGCCTATCAATATTATTGGTACTTGTGGTAGCCTTATTGATTCCCCAGTGGATTGTGAGTCCGAAAGACAGGTCTCCGATGATAGGGATTGGACAGTACTAAATAAGCTCACCACTCCAGCTATCTGTGGCCCGTGCTCAATTGCCTGCTGGAATGTTGCGGGACTCTCACATAAGGACGCTTGTTTAGGTTGGTTTGATTTTATCAATCTTTTTAACATAATATGTTTTCAGGATTCCTGGAGTCTGGACCCCATCAATTATAATGGTTTTGTTTCTTACCAACTGCCGGCTGTGGCTTCCAACTCGGGAAGAGCTAAGGGTGGGCTTTTGACACTGATCTCAGTGGAAGTACCACTTACTGTAAAGAAACATGTTCTGATTGGGGCCCATTCCCAGATTCTATGGCTTTGTCAGGAGCCGGATAGAAATATCCTTTTAATCAATTTTTATAATAATGTATTCGATAATACTAGGCAACAGGTAGTGTTCGCTTTAGAGTCTGCTCTGGCAAACATTGTTTCGGGAAATGATACTGTCTTTGATTTTATTTGGCTAGGGGATTTTAATACTTCTGCTTGCCCATTTTCTGCAAATAGGGTCTGTGGTTTTGTAAATTTATGGGGGGAGGGCGTCCCTCATTTTCCCCATAATCCCTATGGTGATTCATTAAACGAAATTATGATGACTTATGACATGGAGATGTTGGGAAATATGAAAGGCGCCATTTGCGAAACCCTCCCTACTTTCACGGGCCGAAATGCTAATACCGTTATTGACTTTATTTGTATTTCTTCTAGCCTTAACCCATGGTGTACAGTCCCCCTGGTAGTTGATAATCTAATCAGTGATCACAACTGCCTGACTATGGAGGCCGTCCTCTGGAAGGCAAAATATGGCCCTAAACCAAATATAGTAGTTAATATCGAACCACATCGACCCAACGGAACCAGAATCAGGTGGAAGGGGGATAAGGCGGATATCCTGTCCAACTCCATTATTACTAATTGCGTTAACGAAATTGTTGCTATTTTAGAGAGCAGAGAATTAACTGATGTAATCATGCACAAGTTTATTAATATTAATCTCAGTATAGAAGCTAAACTTACCAAGCCTCTTAAGGGTAAGTCATGCCGGCAAAGGGGGTGGTTCGACCATGCTAGCACCATCGCCCTCAAGGGCCTTAAAGAGGCTCTGGCAGTCAAACCAAGGGACAAAATCCTGATTAGGGAGCTTAGAGCCACCTACCAGGCTGCAGTTACTAATAGAAAGGCTGAACTACGACAAGAGGCATGGGACAAGCTAGATCAGGCTGCTGAAACATCTGATTCCTCCCTATTTTGGGCGACAGTCAATTGTCCCTTCTTAAAGAACGAGGAGATGCCTGTACTGACGGCAAACGTCAGCGCGGAAAGTTGGGTCTCTCACTTTTCTTTGATCTTTGATTCAGCTATACCTTTGGATGCAGGGGGAGGTGTCTGGCCAATCATTCCCTTAGATATATCCTCATCTGAAGTTCAGGATTGCATCTCTGCTAGTAAAGGAGGGAAGGCCCAGGGACCTGATGGGGTGCCCATAGATGTCTATAAAAAAGAACCTGAGATATGGGGCCCGTTATTAACCAAAGTATTTAATGCAGCTGTTTGTTACGGTGTCCCGCATACCTGGGAGGAATCTATTATTATTCCTATTTATAAGAAGGGGGAGAGAAGGGATGCTAAGAATTACCGTCCAATCTCCCTTCTAGATTCCTCCGTGAAAATTATGAGCCGGGTGCTTCTTGTCAGATTAGAAGAATGGGCCGAATCGAATAACATTTTGGCAAATTCCCAATACGGTTTTAGGAAGGGACGAGGGACAGTAGAACAGTGCCTCAACCTAGAACTACTCATAGGGAAATATACGAAGGCCAAGAAAGGCTCCCTTTTTCTTTGCTTTGCAGATTTAAGCAGTGCCTTCGATATGGTAAACCACAAGATCCTATGGGAGAAATTACTTGAAATGGGGGCACCGGAGGGCATTGTTTATTTCCTGGCTAGGTTATATGCTAACCTTAGCTCAAGTGTTCGATACGGCCCTGGAGGGGAGTGCACCCCAAAGTTTCTCATTAGGCGCGGTATCAGACAGGGGTGTGTGCTCGCCCCCCTACTTTTTACACTTTTTATTAATGAGGTTGACTCTGTTTTAAAGACTGTTGTGGCAGACGCACCAAAAATCCTCGATTTTCATGTTCCAGTTTTACTTTATGCGGACGATGCCGTTCTTCTTTCTAGGACCCCTATCGGCCTACAACGCCTAATGGACAGGTTTTCTCTGTTCATTAAGGAAAGGAAGCTGATGATTAATAAATTAAAAACCTTCATTATGGAATGTGGTAAGGGCCGTAAAAAACCGCATTCTTATTTTATCGAAGGGCATAAGGTCCAAACGGTTGACACTTTTAACTACCTAGGTATAACCTTTTCCAAGACAGGTAGTTGGTCCAGTGAAATCACCCATGTTAGGGCTAGAATGGCGAAATGTGCCCACGGGGTGTTTACGTTCGCTTAAAAAATTGGGGATAAGCGGCTTAGAGATATGTTGAAAATCTACCAGATGAGGTGTCTTTCAATTGCTCTTTATGGAGCGGGTGTTTGGGGGCACGTTTTGACCGGGAGTCTACAAGTGGAGGAAAATCTCTTCCTAAAAAGATTATTATGTTTGCCCATTTCAGTTTCTACGGATTTGGTGCACAGGGAGTTCGGAATCCAACATCTCTCAGATTCTGTCGCCCTTAGACCACTTCTGTTGTGGCGTGCAATTTGGGTAAAGGAAGAGACCTCCTTAAATAGAGATATTATTAAGGATTGTTTCACGATTGATAACCATCTAAAGATTCCATGGGTTAATTTTGTCACGAGTAGTTTTTTGGAGATTTATGGTCTTAACTTATTTGAGGATAGTTATGTCGCCTCTAGTTTGACCAAAAGCGAGATGAAATCTGTTTTTATGACCCAAAAGTCTGAGCGACGTGAGAGGGCCAGTAGTAACCTAACTACTTGTATGCTCTACGGAAGTTGTTGTGATTCAATAGGTTACCAACCGTATTTGAGCTTCGTAACCAGACCCTCCCATCGGTTCGTTCTGACCAGATTACGTTTTGGGATTGTTCACCATTTAGTGGCGTTCCCAAGTATCAAAAAGCACCCGATTGGCCCTTGCCCTTGTGATTACACTACCGCACAAAGCACCATGCACCTTTTATTGTTCTGCCCACTCTATGGCAACTTTCGTATAGCCTTTTTAAAACCTGTTTTTAAGAAATATGGAGTTAGGACAGTTAAAGACACCATGAAATTGTTATTTAACCCCCCACCTGATGTCTGCTTTTTTACTGCTACATTTCTTCTCCAAGCCATTAAGGCAAGGCCTAGTATTATTTTTTAATTGTTATTCAACTGTATTTTAATCGCTTGTTTGACCCTGTAGCATAAAGGATGTTTTTTAGGGTCTATCATTTTTGTTTGTATTTAAATGATGGTTTTTAAAAAAAAAATGTAATGTATGTGCTTTTATGGACTTTGTGTTAAGCTCCGAATAAAGCCTTATGAACTGAACTGAACTGACATCCACTAACAAAACTGGCCCCTCCACCCTTGCAGCCTCTCTTGGAAATGCCCGATGCCTGGTACGCCAGTCCGGCCTTGATTGCACTTTGGCGATTTCCTTTATGTATGCAACATAGGGCCACATTATCAAGGAATGACGATAACATTATCGCCGCTTTAGTGGCAGGAAACTGCCGCTAAAGCGGCGATAATGGGCTTGATAATATGCCCTCGTGAATTCCCAAAGAAGTCCAGGTTCACACCAGAACCTGGGCTTCTATGGGAATTCACAAGGGCATATTATCAAGCCCATTATCGCCGCTTTAGCGTCAGTTTCCTGCCACTAAAGCGGCGATAATGTTATTGCCGTTCCTTGATAATACGGCCATAATTTCTTCTAAAAAATTGCGAACCAGCCCGCACTTCTATCACATATGAATATAGGAACCCCCTTATACACAACCCATCCAAAATCTGTTGGTGCCACCAGGCATTGCTCTTATCCTGGAAGGTAGCCAGGTACTATCTTAACATTACCTTAAATTCATCTACTTTGTATTGTGCCCGGAAACACTATTTACTAGCTACTTGCCAACTCATAATCCATAAACTTTCCATTAATGCTGTTTCAAGGTCTTCTGAGCATTTTGTGGTGCAGAATAAATCTTGTAAGGGCTGATTTTGTTTGAGGTTTTATATATATATGTATATATATATTACCTACTGGCGGTCGCCAGTAGGTAGTTATAGTTAGGACCTATTTTCCATAGGAAATCTGCAACATTCTATTCCCAATAAGTCTGGCGCCGGTTGACGAATCCTCGGAAATTTTCCAAACTTTTGGCCAGCTCCGCTCCGCTCCTACCCTGAAAGTTTTGTGGTGATTCGTCAAGCGGGGGTTGAGAAAAAAGGGGGGTCCCAAAACACTTTTTCCCCATGCAATTTCCCATAGGATCTGTTGTCGCAGCTACAGCCCGAACCGCTGAACGGAATGACACCAAATTTGGCAAAGAGGTAGTCCTCAGTTCAGACTCGTGCCTTTTGCATAAATGGTGTGAATCCGTTCAGTAGTTCCTGAGAAAATTAGAGTTAAATGTACATAAATATCTATGGCCGCGGAGGATCCGTGGACCGTACACGCACCGTACGCGCACCCTCCCTAAAGCGTGCGCGCACCCTCCCGATCGCGCGCTGAATGCTAATTGGCTGTCGAGTGTCTCTCTACATTCGAAACCAGGAACTGTTGGCGGCCATTTTCTGCCTCAGTAGAAGCGAGGCTGAAGAAGCAAGGGGAATAAGTGTGTAAAACATATAAAGGGGCAGAGTGGAAATACTCTGACCCTCTAGAGGTGCTTAGGGGGTCCCAGAAGGACCCCCTGGGGCCCCCTTTAAAAAAAAAACGGCAAAATGCGCGCATCCTGTCGCGTTGGGTACGCGGATCCACAGAATTTTTATTTAAAAAGACAAGAAATCATTGGTTGTATGACTACTTTGTACACTGAAAGGTAGGGTGTATATTTCTGTTTTTTTAAAGGTATGATTCTTATTGGTTAACAAAAACAAATTGTAAGGAACATTATATATGATTAGCTGATATGTTGAAAAGTCAAGCACACTTCCTCTCTTGTGTAGGAACATTGTGTGCTGAACTTCTGACCTGTGTGCTTATTGCAGTGTTCCATGACCTGTTTCTATGCTAACAGGCAGAAGGCAGATTGGGGGAAGGGTTGAAAAGTCTTTCAGTTGGAAAGGGTTGAAATGTTTAACCAATAGAAATGTGTGTTTGCTTTTGAGTTTATGTGTGAAGGATTGTGATTTGATGTTTACATGTATATGTGTGGAAAATGAAAGGGAAACTTTTCCATTCTTTGTTTTTGCTGAGAGGTACACAGTGCAGACATTCTGTAAAAGAAAATATGGTGAGTGACTGATATACTTCTTAATCTACAAAAGAACTCTAAAGATGAGTTATTTAATTGTGAGGGGATGTATGTAGACTATTTTGATTTTAATCAGACTAATGTATTTCTCCTGCTAAAGTGTAGGGAGTATTTTTTTTCTCTACAATCTTATTGACAGTGTGTGTGCATGCAGAAACCATTCTGTGATAAGCATTTGTGTTTTTCATGTGTTTGCAGACAGATAACTGTGCTGTTTTTATATGTTGGTAGAATTAGAAACCAGTCATTGTTTATGAATTTGTGAAATGAGTTATGTTATGTTTCTATACTAAAATGTAGTACTACTTCTAGATGAAGAAATGTGTTTTGGTATAGTGCAAGGGATAGTGTTGTTTGTCTAGAATCTTTGCATTTGCATTTGGGAACCACTGTGAGAGAAGCATTTGTTAACATCGTGTATTTGCTGACAGATAACTGTTTTAACCTGTCATGTTGTGAAGTTTTAGTAGCATTAGAAGACGGTTATGGCTTATGATTTGATTAAATGAGTCAGGCTTTGACATAAAAGTGCAGTCCTGAAATATGTAGATTGTGTGCAGTTCCCTTACCACTTGCACTGTAGTGAATGAGTTTTGGTAAACTCCTAGGGATAGTGGTGCTTGTCTAGAATCACAGTGTGAGTTAGTGTGTATTTTGGATCAGTGTGAGAGAAGCATTTGGTGACATCATGTATTTGCTGACAGATAACTTTTTAAAAACCTGTCATGTTGTGAAGTTTTAGTAGCATTAGAATCTAGTCTTTGCTTATGCGTTGATTAAATGAGTCATGCTGTGACACTGATGTGTTGTACTTAAATATGTAGATTGTGTTCAGTACCATTAACTCTTCTAGACTAGTGAATGAGTTTTGGTAAACTCCTAGGATAGTGTTGATTGTCTTAAATCACACTGTGAGTCTGTGTGCATTTGGGTAAGGATTGTGAGAGAAGCATTTGGTAACATCGTGTATTTGCTGACAGATAACTGTTTTAAAACCGGTCATGTTGTCAAGTTTTAGTAGCATTAGAATCCAGTCTTTGCTTATGCTTTGATTAAATGAGTCAGGCTTTGACAAAAAAGTGCAGTCCTGAAATATGAAGATTGTGTGCAGTTCCCTTACCACCTCCACAGTAGTGAATGATTTTTGGTAAACTCCTAGGTATAGTGGTTGTTGTCTAGAATCACACTGTGAGTCTGTGTGCATTTGGGAACCACTGTGAGAGAAGCATTTGGTAACATCGTGTATTTTTTAGCAGATAACTCTTTTAAAACCTGTCATGTTGTCAAGTTTTAGTAGCATTAGAAGCTAGTCTTTGCTTATGCATTGATAAAACGAGTCAGGGTTTGACACTAAGGTGCAGTACCATGTACTATTCTGTTCACTGTGGCAGAACTGAAAATTTAAAAGTTTTACATAAGCACTGTCCTAGAAGTAGTCTGATTATTTAGTCAGTTTCTAAGTACCAAATAGATTGCTTCACATGTCTATGCAGTATGCATGTAGTGTTCTAACATACTATACACTTGTCTTTTACACCTTCAATTCCCTAGTCAGTATCCATACACTTCCAGGAAACATCCTGTCACTCCCTTTGCAGTCCTCTAGAGACCCATTCAACAGCATGTACTAATCCATTCACTGTGCCAAAACCCAAACACTTATAAATTCACCAAGACACTCTCTTTCCAGTACTCTAATGATTCAGTCACTGCCTAAGTATTCATGCACTGAGCCAGGTCTTAGCACATGGACTTCTTCAAACCCCTATCCACTATGCATGCAGTCCTCTAACCACCTACACACTTGTCTTTCACACTTTCAATTCCCCAGTCAGTATCCATTCACTTCCAGCAAACACCCTGTCACTCCCATTGCATTCCTCTAGTGACCCATTCAGCATCATGTACTAATCCATTCACTGCGCCAAACCCTAATAAATTCACCCAGGCACTCTCCTTGCAGTACTCTAATCATTCAGTCAGTACCCAAGTACTCATCCAGTGACCCAGGCCTTAGTATATGGACTGCTTCAAACCCCTATCAACTATGCATGCAGTCCTCTAACCACCTACACAATTGTCTTTCACACCTTCAATTCCCTAGTCAGTATCCATACACTTGCAGGAAACACCCTATCACTCTCTTTGCAGTCTTCTAGTGACCCATTCAGCATCATGTACTAATCCATTCACTGTTCGAAAACTTAAACATTTATAAATTCACCAAGATATTATCTTTGCAGTACTCTAATCATTCAGTCAGTGCCTAAGTATTCATGCACTGAGCCAGGCCTTAGCACATGGACTGCTTGAAACCCCTATGCACTATGCATGTCTTCTAACCACCTAGACACTTGTCTTTCACACTTTTAATTTCCTAGTCAGTATCCATACAGTCCAGCAAACTTCTTGTCACTGCCTTTGCACTCCTCTAGTGACCCATTCCGTACCAAGTACTAATCCATTCCCTGTGCGAAAAGCCTAGCACTTATAAATTCACCTAGGCACTTTCCTTGCTGTACTCTAATCATTCAGTCAGTACCCAAGTAGTCATGCAGTGAGCCAGGCCTTAGCACATGGACTGCTTTAAATGCCTATGCAGTATGGATGCAGTCCTCTAATCACCTACACAGTTGTGTTTCACACCTTCCATTCCCTAGTTAGTATTCATACTCTTATAGCAAACACCCTGTCACTCACCCAGTGTGTCTCCTTATAGTACTGTAATCATTTAGTCAGTTAGCATGTAGAGTTTTAGTGAGGTAGACTTTAGGGCATGAACTGCTTCAAAGTAGTATGCACTATGCATGTAGTGTTTTAACCATCGTCACACTTGTGGTTCAGGGACATAGGGGGCAGATTTATGTTGCACTTGCGCCACTTTTGCGCCGCCGTTGCGTCACTTTTGTGACGCAGCAGCGGCGCAAACCCTGCGCCATGGTGTGGGGTATTTACAACGTGACGCATCTGGGAGATGCGTCACGTTGTAAAGCCCTGCGCCACATGTAGGCGTTCCAGGGCAGGTGGGGGCGTTCCGGCGCAGGAACGCCTCCTAAAAGTGGCTGAGGGAAATCTACAAGATTTCACTCAGTCACTTTTAGGCCCATGCTGCGTCAAAACCCTGCGCCTGCTTGAAGCAGGGGTAAGGATTGATGCAGCATTGTACAGATAGAGCCCCCCAGAACATTGCTGGAGCTGCGTCGCGCTTGCGACGCAACTCCAGCAATGCACCACTTTTACGGCACAGATGCGTCACGCATCTGTGCCGTTTTTGCCCCATGGTGCGCCGCATTATAAATGCGGCGCATCCATGGTGGCGCAGCTGTGGCGTATAATAACTGGCACATCCCTGCTGATATGCAGGGATGCGCCAGTTATCATAAATCTGCCCCATAGTTTCTTAGTCAGTATTTATATAAAATGTGTTTGTACAGTAATGGAATAGTAGAATTTTAAAAGTTATTAAAATACATTTATTTGTGATTCTTTTTTAGAGATACACAACAGGAGTGTTTCTCATCTGTTTGCATTCTTCTCGTGCAAGATTGTTTGGATGAAGGGTCCTTAGGTGTTTCATCATACTTGCTGTGCAGTATGAGTATTTTTTGTTAGGATCCCCTCGTAACAGAACTCTTTTGAAAATCTTGTGCATGAGAAAGGTGGTATTGGTCTTTGTTTGCCCCACGAGAAAAGTAGAAAATTTCCACATCACTGATGGAAAACGTTGTGGGCGTGGTGCATCCTCCAAAAATTCAACTTTAGATTTGGTGAATATTTTATAGCGACATCATTTACAGTTTTTGTAAGTTAAAGTTAAAACATTTTGTTAGCTGTGTGCATTTTATATTTCTGTGATTTGTATTTTGAGAATGGCATGTTGTTTTTTTTTAACAATCTTTGAGATTGTGTTTTTTTTGCCCGCTGTTAAGTGATGAGTACGATTGAAATCACTATTTTTAGTGAAATTTAATATATTCTGAGAACAGCAAAAAAGGCAAAAAAATTACTTTGTGGCAATTATGCTGTGTTGTATAAAATGTATTATTACATGTTATAATTATTTTTTCCTTTTCTTTCACAGATCCAAATTTTAAAATAAGCAATTTATATGAATTTATATTTGAATGAAAAACAGAAAAAAATGTATACCATTTTTTATTCCTATTACTGTGAAGGTAAGTTTAACTAAGTCTCAATATGCAGAATGAAGAGGCCTGCAAGAAGCTACAAAGTTGAAACATGTTTCTAAAAACACTCTGTTTATGTAGTTTTGAAATCTGACCATAATCAGATATCATGTGACCTGCAAAAAAAGAGATTTGAGGGGTTCATAATATTTCACCTTTTTAGCTGTTGAAGGACCACAATCATTTCAATCATTCTTCTTTGAACATCTTTGCAGACAAAACTCTGTGCTCTATCATTCGCAAGGAAATTTAAAAACGGAAATATGTCACTTTTTGTAACATAGTTATTGTGCAAGATACTCTTTTATATTTACAAAGAGAGGAAAAGGCACTCTGTGCACTTTTTATACTCCATGTAAATATAACCTCATCATGCACACTACTTTGTGTTGAAAGGGTGTTCTATAAGTGTTGTTGTGCATGATTGCACTTAATACTCATAGAACAAGACACATGTCTAGATTTATCAGAAATCATAAATCTCGATATGAGTGTGAATGCTGCACCATTCTAAAATTGGTGTAGGAAAGCACAACAAGGAGAATTGTTTTAATTTCTCCACATTTTTATATCTTCAATGCATGCTGAAATGTTCAGCATACATTGAAGAAGAAAAATGCATTTTCTCATTGTTTTTGTGCAGGAAGGTGTGTCTTCCTGCAGAAAAACAAACAGCACATGACATAGATATCCTTGCACTATGGTGCAAGGGTGCCTGTGTCACCACATGGCTGCAGTTTAAGCAGCCGTGCAGAGAGAAGCATAGATTTGCAACATATTTATGTACATATGTTGCATCCCTGTGCTTCGGAAGTACTACAGCACACTGCAGTTAAAGAGCTTACTGTGTGATGCTGCAGCACTTCCTCATAGTTCTGCACTTAAACATTCACCATACGCTACTAATGCATTCATTCAGTCAATTACATACTACACATACATTCATCTAAACTAACAAAGAAATGTAGCTCTTTTTTTAAACCTGGAAAGTTCGTTCTTACAAGAACTTTTTTTTTTCTTCTTGCTTCTTTTATAATTTTTTGGGGGTCTTCTGAACAATTTTTAAATTTTTTGGGTTTTTCTGCAAAAACAAAAAACAAAACAGGAGAAACCAAACAATGAACTTCAGGGAACAATAAAAAAAACTAGCAAATGTGACTTTCTTGCTGGCGGCAGATCAGATCGATCGACTGCTCACCATAGCACAAAGTCTTATTGCAGTTAGTGCAGAGCACTTTTAAAAATTGAAATTGAGGACGGATGTCCAAGGTTTGGACTGATGGATGCACTCTTGATGTGCTCGGCTGCGATGAGGTGGATGGCGCAGGAGCAGGAGTGTTTCTAATCCGTCGGCACTCTTCTCGTGCAAGATTGTTCGGATGAAGGGTCCTCATGTGCTTCATCATACTTGCTGTGCCGCAAGAGTATTTCTTATTAGGATCCCCTCTCGATAGGACTCTTTTGCAAATCTTGCACGTGACCAAGGTGGCATTGGTCTTATTCTGCCCCTCGGGAAAAGTAAAAAATGTCCACACCACTGAAGAAAAATGTTTTTTGGGTGGTGCCTCTGGCAAAAATTCATCCTCAGAAGTAAGAGGTGATGCAGGTGATGCCTGCTGCCCTGAAGCCATTTTTGGTTGAAAAAAGTTAGAGCTAAGTGTAAACTTAGTCTAAAAAATCTTCTTCTCTCCAAAGAGATGGTGCTCTAAAGAAGGTCAAAGAAGAATGATTGAAATGGGTGGGGTCTTTCAATAGTTAGAAGAGGAAGTGTAATGAACCAATCAAATCTCTTTTTTTGCAGGTCACATGGGATCCGCGCACCCTGCGCTTACGCAGCACGCACCCAGCGCGCATCCGCAAAATTCAATTAAAAAGAAATCTAGGATTAGATGTAAAAATATATTAGTTTTAAGACTAGTTTAGAGTTTGTCTTCAATTAATGTTCACATGAAATACATATATATATGTTTTTTTAAATGTTAAATATTTTGCGGGATCCGCACACCCACCGCGTCATAGACGCAGATGACGCATCGCGGAAGCGCGTAAACGTCGCGTTACGTACATCAAACGTGTCGCGTATAGGCTGGGAGTCGCGTACCTGAGCATTGCGATCGCGCACTAAACACGTACCGAACTCGTACCATGCGCGGATGCTATCACGTAGGGATCTAGAACGGTGCGCATAGGGTGCGCGGATCTAAAAACATTGAAAAAAATATATAAAATACAGTTTTGAACATATAGTTAAAAAAAGATTTTGAAAAAAATATGTTTGTGAAACCCATTAAGTTCAAATAACATTTTTTAATTTTTAAAATAATTAATTGAAAAAAGAAGTTTAAAAAATGATGATAAAAAAGTATTTTAAAAAAAGATAATTAATGAAATTGACACACTGAATTTGAAAAATATAGAAATCCAATCAAAATCATTAAACATGATATCTTCAGAGATAAGTTATAGATAGGAATTAGCATTTAAAAAACCTTTGAAATTCACTGAAAAAACCATAGATTTCATGCACGTTAAAGTTAGGAATTGGCATTTAAAAAACCTTTGAAATTCTCTGAAAAAACCAAAGGTTTCAGTGGCGTTATAGTTAGGAATTGGCATTTAAAAAACCTTAGAAATTCCCTAAAAAAACATAGGTTTCAGGGGCGTTATAGTTAGCTGGACATTTCCCTCGTACAAAACCCTAGAAATTCCCCCGTTATAGTTAGTTCAGCTAACTATAACTCGCGCCCCCGCAATGCACTGCTGATGACATCACATATTACATCACTCATGACATATATATATATATCGTGATCATGTGATCAAGGCAGAGGAGCTGCCGAAACGCGTCATGGTGGAAGGTGTGCTTGCATATTAAAATCTACTAAGCACCAAATTGGGTCCATTCTCGCTTTTTTCCAGCAGCTCAGCAAGGAGAAGTAGAGCGAGCGTTCTGCTGATATATATATATATATATATATATGCGATAACACCCATGCAGTTACCTATTCTGCAAACATATTTTCAACTTTGATTTTGTCCCTAATAATTCTCTCTGAGATTGATGGCTGTACTGCCCAATGTAGAAGTTGAGTTTGGATTACAGACGCACAATTTAAGCTCCACCCCTATATGCCACTAAGGAGCAATACGTAAATGAATTTGTACAATATATCTACTGTGTGCCTTAAACTTATTAGTGTAAAGAGTAGCTCTAAATAACTGCTGGAGTGTATTCATTCAGAAAGTAGTCATTCATAGAAATGTGTGCTCTAAAACCTTCATTATAATGTTTTTCCTCCTTGTGCTGGCAGGTATCATTCAGGACACTGTTTGGGGATGGTATGCTGCTGAACCATACAGACTATGTGCACACACAAGGTCTTTCGGACTCTCTATTTCTCACACATGAAAATATTGTGCGATACGTAAAATTACACTGGGCCCCTGAGGGCACAGAGCCTGCCACACATGAATATATACACTAGGTACACCTAATAGGCAACGGCAGACACTTAACGCACTGGCTATACTGAGGACTGCAATCCCACTTATCAGTACCCCTGACTCATTTAAAAGCTAAGTCGGGACAAGGCCTAGGGAGGGAACTACAGGACAAGGATTGAAGTGTCATTTTAGCATTTCCGAGGAAAATCTCACATAATTCCAGATTAAAACTTTTACAATATATGGTGTTACACAGGGTCTACCTTACACCACACAGGCTACATGCTGTGTTCTCCGAAGTGTCGTCATCATGTCCCAGGTGCCGCAAACAAGATGCAAATCTGTTACATATGCTGTGGTCCTGCCCTACCCTCTCATCCTACTGGGCACAAGTAACAAGTGCTCTGGGAGGAGTGGTGGCGAAGTCAACTGGAATACCACAGAAAGATGCTTACTGGGGCTGTATCTGTGCTCCCAAAAATCACATCGTACTGACAAGGTTTGTGGACTTAATACTTCTTCTCGCGAAGCGCTTAATAATGAAATGGTGAAAATCAGCATTGCCTCCAAGTATCTCGACTTGGCAAGACGATGTTCTACAATGGGGAAAGGCAGAAAGCGGGGTGCTCTGTAGAGAGGAATACAGGGGATTGCGGAAGGTACCGATAGCGATGGGATGGGGCACTCTCCTGGAAGGCTTCAAGACTCTGGATCTTCCGAATAGCTGAGCATTCACACTATCGCCCTGTAACTAATCATATGGCTTAGTAGGTCATTGGGAAAGCTTGACTAATAGGCATAATGCCATAATACTGCGCATCCGAGTAGAAAGATGCACATACACGCTCCTTACCTACTGCTTCTTCCCCTACATGCCTTGGGGTACCACCCTGGACACTCCTACAGGCTATACTGTGTCAGAGACTCTGTGATTATCGACTCCATTAGGGTGATGTAGACAATACCACTGAAATCACCCATGCCCCTCCTAGAAAACAGGTACTACCAGTGACAGGGGGAGGGGGAAAGGGGAGTTTGCAGTTCCTTTTCATTGAAGGTTACAAATGTTGCACAAATAGGCACCAAAACAGCACGAGTATTGAAATTTGTACTATTTATACCACAGTTATTACTTTGTAACGAATGTTGTCCAAGATATATATAAGCAACAGACACTGTGGTCCGTATTGAAAGATAAAAACTGCAACAATTTCTCCTACGGTATGTGATTGAAAAAAGCCAATACAGTTTGTACAAAACAAAAATACCTTCATTATAATGTTAGAAATTGCAGTTCACATTCACATTTACACTTGCGCATTTTGAGTTATTCTGCCTTTGCTGAAATTTCATTCTCATGTAATCATGTATTAATTTATGAATGTTTTGCATTTAGTCTGTATTCTGGAGTCGATGACATGGAAATCATGAATGTTCTGTGGGTTTAATTGGTGTTAACACTTTAGTCTTTAGAGCAGATCCCCTTTGGACTCCTCGATCTAGAGAACTTCTACTGAAGTCTCCACTATGCTGACACCTTCCTGCTTTCTCTGATTAAACTAGGTTTCCCTAGTTTTTCAACTTTAGTTTAGGATTAGTTTAGGTGACTTTAGATTTATTCATGCATAGACAGGAGGATACAAATCTGTAGGCTGATCATCAAATCCTATTTCTTGTTTTCTATATTGCCACAACTGAATTCCTTGTATGCTTTATGCCACCAAAACTTAATTTCATTTGACGCTGTGGCATACCTGTGGTGATTGTGTTTCGTTATAATATGTTTTTAAGATTTATATATGTTACTTTGGGCCCTTAATTTGTGATAACACTCATTCAACTTTACTTACTTACTAACTTTACATCAATTCCTGGTGGCCAAATGAGTTACACTGTTATTTAAATAGTTTGATGGATGTTAATCCCCCTTTACCTCTCAGGCACCCATAAAAGGTTCATCTTCGCAGGATAAATGGCAAGACAGGTTCAGCGCTCCATCAAGATACTCTATAAAGACATTTGTGGTTAATTGACAGTCAGTGGCACAGCACTCGCTAGTTTTAAGGGCCCCTTGAACAAAAAAGAAGGCCAAAGTGAAGGGTGAGTTTTCAGTCCATGTGGAGTATCCTCTATCTGTCTTATACTAAGCTCGAAGTCTGGGTTCCTTATAACTGAGGCTAAGAGGGATGGATAGGTCATGGTTTGTTTTGTCTGGACTGCTCTATTCAAATGCTCTATTCCAATGAATCAAACTTAGTTTTGTGAATGTTAGCAGGTGGTCTAGGGCCCAAAGTACGAAGCCCATTTACGACCGCATACCATGCGATTAGCACAAAGGCAGGGTTTGGGACTCCAAATGGGGTTTCCTTAATGTAGAAAAGCTGTTTTATGAGTCAGAAAATTCTTTCAGACCCATAAAAAGGCAAGGCTTTTTCTATTCTTTGCAAATCGCAAAATAGGGGGGGGGGAGGGGGGGCATGAAATAGGTGTCCTTCTCCTAGTTGATAGTTTGAAATGAATGTATCAGTTTGTTTTTACTGCAACTGCAGTCTCAAACTATTAATGAATTAACAACCCCCAGGGGTGGCAATTAATTCGCAAAGAGGAGTGTGTCCCATTCGCATTGCAATTTGCATTCCCAATTGCATAGCAGTTGGTCTGCAAAATGGACATCCCTGGTTTGCATATGAGAATAATACATCGGGCTCCTAGTTTGCTATAGGTGCGCTGTAGTAGCCGGAGTAGGAGTTTCAGTGGAGTTTTACATTCCTCTTGTTCTAGACAGTACCATGGTTTTTCTCTGTGAAATGAGAACCAAGTGAGTGCCGACGTCCATTCTGTAGCTAAAATATATCTGGTTATAAATGTGGTTTCCTAACCTCCTGCATTAGGAGATCTAATAAAGTAGCAATTTTGAGGGTGTTTGATTAACCCACAAAAAAATGACACACTTTCTATAAAACATTTATCATGGTACCAAAGGGCAAAACTATTTGTAGATTCCTAGTTTAATATATTAGTCTAAGCATAACATTAATTTCACTGGGTTTATACTTCCAGTTCAGGAGATTTCAAGTTTTCCCCATGTATTCAGATCTTTAAATAGCTTAGTAGTGGTTGTACATTACTAGTATATACTTCATGTGGCGTAGGGTGGAGCATTATGCCCAAGTAATTGATAACTGTTTGCAAACAATCAAACCGTTGCTGTTGATTACTTTTCTACTAATATCCTTCACCTCTCAATTCCCATCCCTTCGGATTGTTTTATAATTAAAATTCTACTTTTGTTGAAAACATGTAGCTCTTCCACCATGGCAGGGAGGGAGGTTGTAGGGTTGGACAGGAAGTATAAGGTGCCATTCACAATCAATGCTACTTGTATTTGCACTTCCTTTGTGTTTAAACTCCTAATTGCCTAGTTAGCCATCACCTTCTAGATGAATGGTTCCATAGTCAATACAAATATTAAGAGTGACAATGGGCACCATTGTCTTATCCTCCTGAATAGAGTAATTGGACTTGATATCTGGCCTCTGACTCTCAGTTTGGAAAATGGTGTGTTGAACTTGGCAAGTATGAGTGAACATATCTTGTGATCTAGACCAGTATTCGTTAAGGTCTTTAAAAAAAATCTCCCAGTAAATGTTATCATCTTGAAGTAAAGTGAAAGAAGAACTAATTGGGTTTGTTCTCTTTTATTCTAAATCGGCGACATAACAGGCTTATCTAATTTAATCCAAAGTATGTCTATCTTTTTATGATGCCTGCTTGATATGGTGAAATTAGGGAGCCCATTTGTTTTTGATTTTTGTTGGGACAATCTTGATAATTAGTTTTACATCCCTTTGCAGAAGGGCAATGGATCTATAGTAACTACAGATTTCGGGATCCATCTTTGGTTTCAGTTTCAAAGTGAAAATCTCTAGCATACTGAGGGTTATAGAGTCGATTCCAAAAATATGCTAAATGTTTTTGTTAATGGGAGTGTTACTATTTCATTTAATGCTTTGTGAAACAAGTTTGTGAAGCTGTCTGGACTGAGAGCTTAGTTGGTGGGAGCATGTGAATAACTTGCCTAATTTCTTTTATCGGTTCATCTAATTTGACTAGTATCTCCTCAGGAATTTCAGAGAACTGAATATTTCTTTTGTAAATATTCATCTTGTAATTGGGAATCACATGGCTCCATATAAAAGTTCAAATGTCTCCATTATTCCTTAGTATGTTTTTTGGACTGTTCTTTATTTATTTTAGATTTTAGGTATGAAAATGCTGGGCCTAGCTTGTCAAAGTTATAACTTAAACGTATTAGCCTTACCCCCCTTTTGTTAATAGATCTGTCTAGTGTTGAGCAGCTTGTGAGTAGCATATTTAGACAATAAGGCTGATAATTATCTCCAGTCCTACGCAGTTCTCTATATACTCACCTAAAGGTGTTGATCTTGTGTTCCTACTCAAATCGAGAGATTTCATATTGTAATTCTGTCCATCTCGCTTTAGCAAGTCTTGCGAAGGTTGTGGTATGGGCTATTCACCTCTCATTGCTACTTTAGCTGCATCCCATATGACCTCCCATGATATTTCCTCTGTTTCATTTTTTCTTAGATATCTTTCTAATGCTTTCTGGATTTTATTTCTTAGTATCAGGCCTCAAAATGCTATTTAATTAATTTTCAATTGTTGTGGGAGTTCAGGAGGGCTATGTCATGAAACATCGATACATGGGCATGGTTGGACTGTGTTTCAGCACCTAAGGTTCTGACCAACTCAATCAGTGTTCTGGAAACAAGGAAGAAGACTATTTGTAAGTGGGACTTAAGAACAGAGAAATAAATGTATAGTTTCTGTCACCAGATTGTGTGTTACACTAGATGTCCGCAAGATTCATGTCATCCATCCCTGCTTTTAAAGATTGATGGTTATAAACAGGCTGCCACAACTGGGATGTCCTATTGAGTGGAGAGTCTAACGCTGCATTAAAATCTCCTCCTTCTGAAAGTTCGTATGTGAGAAGCTTGCAAATGTGGGAAATAGCTATGAGAAGAAAGCCCTTTTATTGTTGTAAGGGCAGTATATAATTATTACGGTAAAGGGTTTGTCATTTAGCCTCCCACAGAGTTCCTTTCTCTAATAAGTATCACTAACCCTTTACTACCATATCACAGGTTTTTGTGGCTGCTGTTAAGCGGTATTGCACTAAAAGGTGGGTCTCCAGCAACAGTATGATATCTGTGCCCTTTACACAAACCCATTTCAAGGGGCCCTTAACTTCAACTGGAGAATTAAGACCTTGGGCATTTAGGTGTAAGAGATAATTCAGTTATTACTCTAGCAAATCATTAAAATTGATAGTGGTCTATCTAGGATGCATGTTGATTACATTGTTGCACTGTCCTTTCTGCTTTCTTTGTTACCTTAATTCCCCAAGTTTGTGGTAAGTTTGTGACATATTTCTCATTCTCTGAGCTGTAGTGCAATCTCAGTTTTCAAAACTTTGCTTCTATTCTGTTGCATCCTCGATTGTTAAATCAAGTCAACAATGAACAATAAACTAGAACAGTAAACATATGAAATATCGAGCTCCCTATCACATGACATCTGTCTCTTAACATTAGACATTTGATCAGAGCTGTTGAGCTTGGATAGATAGTGCAGTACGTTTAATGGTCTGGTGGCCAAAAGTTAAGTCCCCCGGGCCTACTGTTCCCATCTGGGCATCGTTGGTATTGTTACTTATCTCAATTTTCTTCCACTCAGTTTGTCTTTGTGTTCTACTAACCAAATCATGAGTTCAAAATCAGAAATCCTCACATTATTTATCCTTCCACCAATAGCTCAGACTAGAAGAAGACGAGTTGATGCAGACATCTGTCCTCATGTTACTGGCCAAGCACTATGCTCATCATGTGGTTGGGAAAGCATCCATCAACCTTTATTAGCACCTCTTACGCTTTCAAATTCAATTGATTCTCATACTGAGGCCATCTCGTCTAAGTGCTACTGATCACCATTTGAACCATTTGAAGATCAAATGTGACTTGAAGATTTTGTGGCTGTCTATGGAATTTCAGTTTTGATCTTACTCCCAAATCTTTCTGCTGTATTCGGTCTCTTTCTCATTTTCCTTTTGGTATTTTTGGGTCTCTGTAGTTACCATTTGGCGAATACTTTTCCTTAAGTGCCTTCTATTACAGTTTGTTCTGATGCCAGTTTAGTATTTTTATAGCTTCATGAGATTACCATTGGTTTGACTTCCAGAAAAGTGAAGAGTGTAGAAATATTTTGATATCAGGCATTGACAAAGCTAAAATGGTCTCACTATGCTTTGTCAATTTGCTTTAGCCAAGTTGTAGAGCAGCGTAACTGCTGTGCAGCATGGCTAAATGTTAGAGAAAAAAAAGTTTTTATGCATCCAGCACTGGCCTTGATGTTGCATATTTTTTTCTGGTAATGGGGATGAGGGGCATAGCAACAATTGGGAAATGAGTAGGGAGGATTAGGCAAGCAACGACAGGGGCAGGGGAGGGAAGGACAAAGTAATGATGGGGTAATGCCCATGAAGTAGTGACGGGGAGTAAGGCTGGGTAAAGAGGGGTCAATGTTATGCAACAATGCAGGAGGGGGACAGGGCAAGTTACAACGACGGGGCAACACTGTAGGAGGGTGTCTGGGTAAGCAACGGCAAGGGGACTAGAATCAATGATAGGGAGTGGAGTATGGGAGGAATGGGTGAAACAACTTAGGGCGAGGGAGGCAGAGTGAGCAACGATGATGAACAACAGTGAATGTGGGAGGGGAAGGGGATGGGCATGGGGCAAACAACAAAGCAGAGCGGGAGGTGATAAGCAACATTAGGGACAGAAGGAGGAGGCCAGGAGGGAGCAAGCAACATGAAGAACAGAGGTAGGAGGGTAAGGGGCAAACAACCTGATGGTCAGTGGGAGGAGGGTGAAGGGGGAAGAAGGATGGAAGGGAGAAAGTCTGCAAGCAGATGCACTTTATGGAGTGCTGAAAGTAAAAGAAAAAAGTAGTCTGAGACTAAAAGCGTGAGTAGCGGAAGGACAATTCCTGGGCACAGAACCAGTACTTGGCACATGTTCAAAGGGAGGAACAAACGCATGAAGAGGAATGGAAGTTGGCACAGGCTAAACAAAGAGAAGCAACAAAAGGTAAGTGACAATGAAGACAACCAATGATAAGACCCCCGCCAGTTCCCCGTCATCTCTTGCCCAGTCACCCTTCCACATTGGTGCCCCATCATTGTAGCTTGTCCTATCCCTCTCCCACATTGTTGCTCTCCCCTTCCCCCTCTTCCCCCTACTCCACTCCCTGTCATTACTTTGAGATCATTTGCGGCTTGCTGAGTGAGGAAATATTAGACGCTGTGGAGACGAAACGCGGATTCAGATTTTGCGGTTGGGGAATATTCTGACCCCAGCCCAAATGGATGACTATCTTTTCACAAGAGAATGAGATGGCAAGCATTCAAATGGATTTCGTGTGGAACCATGTATTATGAAACACTTATAGGAATAAGCCCTGATGAAGTTCAGATTTGTCTGAACGAAGCGCGTTGGTTGTAACCCTTGGCTGTTTTCATGAAAGAACAACAAAAACATTTGAAGGAGAAAATCAACATACAAAAAATAATTTGAGACTTTTTTGTGGTTGCTCCATTTGGTGGTGTATTCATATGTATTTATGTTCAGCAGAAGTGTCAAGCAACTTCCCAATCACCACGGGCAGCAGGCTTAACTATACTTGCGTTGCTGAGGACGCAGCGCCAACATGCCTCGTGGGTCAGGTAGCCAGAGTTCGGGTCAGTCCAACCCCCCGCCACCCCCCCAACCCCTTTAGTTTGCCTTCCGACCATCATGAGCTCCCAGTGGGGCACAGGATACACCATCACCTGCACCACTGAAGGTCAATAACCTCTCACTGCTGGGTTCTCCAGTTTGTCCAAAGGGGCTATTTTCTCCCTTTTTGACTTCTCCTCCACCCAAGCCAGCCACATACTCGTCTGACGGAGGAGCACATCTCATTTCTCCACCAGGAAGTACAGGCTCTCTTGGCCAAGGGCCCCATAGCGAGGGTACCAGCATCAGTAGTTGGTTGTGGTTGCTATTCCCCTTACAGTTCATGGTGGGCCATGAGCTCTTTCAATTTGCTGTACTCCCTTTTGGTCTAACCACTTGCCCTCTTGTGTTCACCAAGGTGATGGCGTTGGTTGGAGCTCATCTGCAGAGATCAAAGGTGCCAGTCTTCCCCTGTCTCAATGACTGGCTGCTGAAGGTGGGCTCGCCCTAACTTGCTGTCTCCCACCTCCAGACTGTGGTGACCTCCTGCACTAGCTGGGGTTTACTATCAATATGCCGACATCGCACCTGATTCCTTCTCAGACACTCCCTTTCATCAGAGCTGTTCTGGACACTGCAGTTTCTGGCTTGTCCTCCAGAGCGGCGAGTCCAGGATATTCAGGCTATGATACTGTTGTCACAATATCAAGAGGGGGGGACAGGGAGCAGTTTATAGAGAAAGCTAAGGTCCAGCACCAGTGCTCCCAAGGCTAAATGTCAACAAAATGGATGGTAGCTGATCCTCAGGAAAGGATAGTTCTCTACAACCTTTTCTGGTTTCAGATATAATGTGTACAGGTATGATATAGGTGGGATCAAGGTGAAGGTGGGGGAATTCCTCCTTTTATAATTAGTACCCTCACACACCCTTGCGGGTGTCGTGCTTCATCATCGGGCTGTGCTCCTCTTGGGGTGGGGCTGCAGTTCCCCATGGGCCCCGTGAAGTGAGGTCAACATGTTTCACACATATGGCGGGTCCCTAGTGGATCCTCTGTGCGCTTCGTCCGGAACGTGAGTAAGGTGGTAGTCAGGAAAAGACACCTTGTACTACCACCATACATACAGCCATCCCTTACTGACAGAAGGGTTGGGATCACGAGAATATTAATAATATGTATTTCCTAGCGCTTAGACGCATGTTGACCTTAATATAGGTATGGTGGTAGTACAGGGTGTCTTTTCCTGACTACCACGGTTTTATATAATTTTATATCACCTTACTCACGGTCCTGACGAAGTGCACAGAGGATCCACTAGGGACCCACCATATGCGCGAAACATGTTGACCCCACTTCACATACACATCACTTTCACGGACTGAGAGCAGCGGAAGCATACTTATCCCCCCTACTTATTTGTTGTTTAGGATTAGCTCCAGTCCTCTATGTTTTAATTTTTCTTCCGGACCCGGAACAAATTTGCCTTGGGGATCTGGTTAGATAATTTTATTATCACATACACACCCACATTCACAAAGCCCACACACCTTCATGCACAACTGCGGCACCGCCTATAAAAAGAGCTCAGACAAAGAACCCTCTCACGGGGCCCATGGGGGACTGCAGAGCCACCCCACGAAGAGTACAGCCCGATGATGAAGCACGGCACCCGCAAGGGTGTGTGACTGCACTAATTATAAAAGGAGGAATTCCCCCACCTTCCCCTTGATCCCACCTATATAATACATGTACCAGAATAGGTTATGATACTGATGTTTCAGCCTCTATCCCGGATTTCGGTGAGACTGACTCTGAGGTTGCTGGGCCTCATGGCCTCCGGCATCCTGCTTGGGATGCATGTCCGCTGACATATGTAGATTCTGCAGTGGATCCTGAAGTTCCAGAGGGCACAGCATCAGGGCTCCATCATGGTCCACATCTCGGAGGACACTGCAAAAGATCTGTAGTGGTGGCTGGCGATCCGCGATTGGGTAAGCTGCTGGCCCCTCTTCCTTCTGCTATCATATGTGACGGTAGTGACAGACGTGCCACTCCTGGGCTGGGGCGGCCATCTAGGAAAGGTGGAGATCAGAGAACTCCTGTCTCCTGCGTTATCCAGTCTCCACATCAATGTGTTGGGGCTCCAAGTGATCCCTTTGGCATTGAATGACTTTCTACCCTCCATCAAGGGAAGACTAGTGCAGGTGCTCATGAACAACACCACCACCATGTGGTACAGCAACAAACAGGGCGACGTGGGGTTGTGGACCCTCTGTCAAGAGGCCATGTGTCTCTAGACATGTCTGTAACATCAGGGCATTTCCCTGGTGGTTCAACACCTGGCGGACTCTCTAAACATCAGAGTGGACAAACTGAGCCAAAGATTCCTAGTGGGTCACGAGTGGAGTCTTCAGCCGGATGTGGTGTAAGATCTCTTTTAGCAAAGGGGAGAGCCTTTGGTAAATCTTTTTGCCACTTCAGGGAATGCACAATTTCATCAGTTCTGCATGCTGAAGTTTCCAAGGCGTCTCTCTCTGAGAGATGCTTGTTGTCTCTAGTGGATCTCCTGCCTCCTGTTCGGTTTTCCGCCAACACCACTCCTTCTCAGAGTTCTAAAGAATATCAGGAATGACCATGGCCAAGTCATCCTTCTGGCTTCGGACTGGGCTTGGAGAGGCTGGTATCCTGGAGCTGTTGAGCATTCCCATCAGCCCTCTGATCAGGCTGCCCCTTCAGGAGGATCTCCTGTTGCAACAGCAGAGGAGGGTTGTCCACCCAAACCTATCAATGCTCCACCTTCAAGCATGGAGATTGAGCAGTGACAGCTTTTGACCTTCTGCCTAAAGTCTGTAATGTTATATTGGCAGCTCAGCGTCCCTCCTCCCAGATGGTATATGCCGGCTGTCATAGCAAGTTTGTGGCATGGTATACAGACAAGTAGGTTGACCCTTTATCTGAAACCCTTTCCCAAGTTCTTTTGTTTATCTTTACACAGGCACAGCAGAGTTCTACATTGGCATGTTGAAAGGTTATTTATCTGCTATCTCAGCCTTTCTGCTGCTGCCAGCTCAAACTTCCCTTTTTAAATTCTCAAATTGTAAATAGGTTCTTTAAAGGTCTCAAGCTTGTTTCCTCCAGTTCCCTTTGTTATGCCTCAATGGGACATCATTGTGGTTCTTACTTTTCTAATGGGTGCTCCCTTTGAGCCACTTCATAAATGCCCTCTTAGGCTCCTCACCATCTGGTGGCAATTATATCTCTGTAGATGCTTAGTGAACTGCAGATGCTGTCATCTTAGTCTCAATACATCTCTTTTTACCCAGAAAAACTAGTCATTCGGGCTCGAGCATCCTTCTTGTCAAAGCTAATCACCCCGTTCCATGTAGGCCTTTCCATTACCTTGCCTACCTTTTATGCTCCACTTCAGCACTCTAATGAAGAGGAGAGACATCATAGGCTGGCACCAGAAAGAGTGCTGTCATTTTACCTTAACCAGACTCAACCTTTCCAGGTGGACGATCAACTCTTTGAGGGGCATGTCAGAGCCACGAAAGGGAAGGCCGTGCAGAAATGAGCCATTTCCCAATGGCTTGTACTCTGCATTAAGATCTGCTATGCATTGGCCAAGAAGAACCCCCCCAGAGGGCTTACGTGCTCAATCCTACAGAGCAAAGGCTGTCACCACTGTGTTAGCACACGGAGTTCCAGTCCTGGACATCTGTCAGGCTGCAACATGGGCTTCATTGCACATGTTTACCTAGCACTACTGCCTGGACAGTCAAGTCCGTTGGGATGGGCACTTGCCTGTTTGGTTCTTTAGGACTTTCTAGTTTAAATCAGGTTTGCAAACCCTCCTCTGGGAAGGCATTGCTTCGGTATCTATTCTAAGGTAAGGAATCTGTGGCTAGAAGTCTCTATCAGATGAAGAAGTTACCTACCCTCGGTAACGCCTTATCTGGTGCAGACTCTATCTATACGTATATTCTCTCTTGTGGGATCTCCACTGATTGTCGTAATCATTTAAATAGTTTTGCCCACGTGCAGGAATCTCGAAGCACTTATCTATATAAAATCTTCTTCAGTGTACATGTTTGCCTTTCTTCAGGAAGACCTGCAGAAACACTTAAGAAAGAACATATAATGCAGCCTATAACTCAGACTACAATGGGGGAATTTTTCAGTTTCTACTTGCAAAAGGGTGAAAAAAAATCCGTAGTATAATAATAAAGCAATTATTGTATAAACAGTAAAAAAATCTCTTTCACAAACCCTTTTTGTAAAAGCAGAAGATGAAGGATAGCCGGACAGTGTTGTCTCATAGGCTGCTAATATGTGAGTTTAAAGCAGTGTCTGTGCCTTTAAGGACTCAGAGACCACCAGTATCCCATCATGTCTTGCAGGAGACAGTTGCTTTAGTTCTTCTTTCCAGCATCTGGTGACAGGATCTTGGAGCACTGAGCTCGACCTTTTAGGCTTTTTCTCATCAAAATTCTCTAGTGGAATTTTATTTAATATACCTTCTTTATTTGACAGATGCCCTGCCTGCGGGAGAAAGAAGGCTAAATCAGACCCTCACAATGTCTGTATTTTATGTCTTCCATCTAGCCATGTTCCTGAAGTTTACCAGCATTGTAAGAAAAGTTTGCGACGTACCCTGAGAGACAGGGATATAATTTGTCTTCATGGTACGGAAGAACGAAGCAGGCAGCAAGAATAGTCTCATGGTGAAACCCTAGAGTGCGGAGAGGGTCAGTCCTCTACCAGAACTCTGCTATCTACCTCTGAAGAACATGGGAGGTCCAAAAAGAGGGTTCCAGACAGAAAAAGACATGCTTCCCAGTCCACGTCGAGAGGGTTGATGTCGAGACCAGGTACAGCACCGACCTGCTCACCCTCTGTGGCTGGTTCAACGTCGTAGAGGAAGTGCCGATTGACGTTGAGGCATGGTACGACAACTCAAGGGCTTACACCGCCGACAAGCACAGTGTGATCAACATCAAGAAGTACTTTGACGTGTAGGTGAAGATCACCTTCGAGGAACAGAACAACGTTGAGGCGTCGGAGGACATCGCCGTCAAGGAGTACATCGATGTCGAAAAGCATCTCAACGTCAAGAACACAGGAATGAAGGAGAAAAAGGAGACAAATATACTCTTCCCCAGATCCAGAATATTCAAGGGTGTATTCACCCTCTTCCCCGGTAGTCCTGACAGATTCTCTTCCAGCTCCCTCTTCTCCACCTCCAATCCGCCTTCTCCATCACCACCACCTCCTGTGCCTGCTATGCCAGTCATACCTGCGCCTGTTGCTCCACGACCTAGATCACGCTCCAGAACACGCCATCACTCACGTCATCACAGGCATCATTCCAGGCACTAATCATCTTCCAGACATCGACGTAACAGATTACGTTCTGGCTCAAGAACAACATCTCACACAAGGTCACGCACAAGATCGAGGTATCATACAACACATTTTTTCCCCCGGAGTTATATATAGCGCGATCTTGACCCAAAGGTGTGAGAGTACTTTACATGAGCACCAGTTCCATTACAGATGAACACATTCATTTGTTAGGCACAGGGAGATTAAGTGATTTGACCAGAATAACAGGATGTTGAGCGACCCAGCTGAGACCCAAACCTGGTTTCCTAGAGTTGAGGTCGACCGCTCTAGCCGTAAAGCCATATCCTCTTCAACCTCATCTCTGACCTTCATTGTCATACGACCTCATCTTCTTCTATTTGGCGGTACCCGCAAACTTTTCAGATTCACCACCTCATCGTGTTTCTCCGATGGACAATATCACCACCTTTGAGGAGGTTTTGGTTAGAGGAGCCACAAAGCTTAATATACAGATGTCGGTCACCACATCCTCCACATCTGTTATTTTTTAGACTCTCCACCTGCGGTCAGCCACCAGACTTCTACTTCCATAGGTTCCAGGGCTCCTAGAACCAGTAATGGAGCTTTTTCTGAACCTCGCCTCAACTAAGACGGTGCCTTTGAGGCTTCAGAAGAAATTCAGGTCTCCTGAGCAAGATCCTCTCTTTCTTCTATCAGATCCACCTCCTATTTCAGTTGTTATCCTGGCGGGCAAAAAACACCATACTACTGTTCCTGCTTCCTCAGTACCACCTGATAAGGAAAACAAAAAGCTGGACTCCGTAGTATGCAAAGTCTGCAAAACAGCTCTAACTACAATGAAAGAGGCTTGTGCTACTGCCCTTCTCAGCAGGTATGATAGAGCTTTCTGGGGCTCTATCCAGCAGTTTGCAGATGACCTTCCAAGTGACAGAAGGAAGATTTCTTAGAGATCGTAAATGAAGGCCGCATGGTGTTTAATCAATTTATCAATGCTGCAGCAGACTCTTCCTTGTAAGCGGCACTTTAATACTTCCCTGGCAGTGCTTTAAGAAGACACTCTTGGCTCCACCTCACATCTCTGAAACCAGTTCTTAGAGATCGTAAATGAAGGCCGCATGGTGTTTAATCAATTTATCAATGCTGCAGCAGACTCTTCCTTGTAAGCGGCACTTTAATACTTCCCTGGCAGTGCTTTAAGAAGACACTCTTGGCTCCACCTCACATCTCTGAAACCAGAGTCTCTGCAAAGGATGGTTCATCTTCCTTTTTCAGGTACTCTCTGGCAGCCATGCAGATGATGAAATATCGCACATAAAAGCAGAAATGGAGACTCTCAAGGCGGTTGGCCTTGAAAGGTCAAAAGAGCAACATCATTCTTTCAGGCCTTACCAATGCCAGTTTTACCCTCAAAGGGTTCAAACCCCTCATTGGTATCAGGGTTGCCAACAACAGCAACGACCGTCCAACAACAGCAAAGATGACAGTCTAGGGGACGCTTTTCCCAGCAGCCTGCCCAAAGGGTTAAACCAACATCAGACGCAAAATCCTGAATCTTCTCTTCCCCCTCTTCCGTAACCCACTTCGGTAGGTTCAAGCATTTCTCTCTTCCTGGCAGAGTGGCAAAAAATAACAACCAACGCCTGGGTTCTCAATATTGTTTGAAATGGATATTGTCTCAGGTTCACAAGTCTTCCTCCCACCATACCTCCAAAACCGTTCACTCAGCATTTGCATATGCTTCACTGAGAAGTCAACATCCTGCTAAAGAGGCATGCAGTGGAGGTGGTTCCCCACAACCAACGGGGGATGGGCACCTACTCCAGATATTTTAGGACAAGAATGAATTCAGACCCATTCTTGACTTGAAAGTAGCAAACAAATGGATTTGGCGAGAGAAGTTTCAGATGCTGGTGTTACATCAGATCTACCCAAATTACACCAGGGCGGTTGTCTCTGCTCCATAGACTTCCAAGACTCATACTTTCATGTACCCATCGCCAAGAAACACCACAAGTTCTTGAGGTTCGTAGTGGGGCAGGATCACTACCAATACCAGGTCCTTCCATTTGGCTGCAAGTCCGCTCCCAGAACGTGCTCAAAGTTCATGGCAGTGGTTGCGACCTACCTCAGGAAACATCAAATATTCGTCTATCCCTATCTAGGTGATAGTTATTAAAGGCACAGATAGCCCAGTGCCATTACATGCAAAGTCCTTCAACATCTGGGCCTTCACATCAACCACAGCAAGTCAATATCCACTCCGGTTCAGACCCTACAGTATTTAGGTGCTTCTATCGACACCATGCAAGCAAGAGTGTGTCCTTCGGGGGAGAGACTTTCATCGATCCATCGAAAGTGTCACTCTCTAATGAGAGGCTCTTATCCCGCGGTGAGGTCAGTGTCAGATCTCCTGGGCTTCATTGCCTCGTGCATCTTCCTAAACCTGAATGCACGTCCCCTGTAAGAATGCCTCAAGGACCAGTGGGACCAAATATCAGGCAATTTGGAAGACAGGATTGTTCTTTCCCCTCATGCAAAACATTCTCTAACATGATGGTGCTCTCTAACTAATCTGCTTCAAGGCATGCCTTTTCACCAACAGGTTCTGCCCACACCGGGTGCATCCTTACTGGTGTGGGGAGCCAATATGAATCATCTCCCGATTCAAGATTCTTGGGTTCCGAGGGAGATGAAGTATCATATCAATCTCCTCAAGCTCCGGGCAGTCTTCCTGCTACTAAAGGCATTTCGCCCGCCATTCCAGTCACAGTCCCTGCTTGTTCAGACAGACAACACAACCACCATATATTACCTAAAAAGATTCTTGCTGAGCACATTCAAGTCCAATAATATAATTCCAGCGTCTCTTCAAATTTAGTATTTCAACAATATCAGAGTTCAAAGATTGAATTCCAGACACCAGAGTCGTTGTTTCCACCGATGGTCCACTTTATTCAGATAATAGTTAAAGACAAAACTCTGCAGCCAACACGTGTTTCGTTGGGAAAACGTCTTTTCCACACAACTTCCTCAGGGCTGCAACCCAAGCAAAATAGTAACATAAGTTCCCATCTTCCCTATTACAAGTCTCAAAGTAGAGCTAAATTTTTTTTTTTATATCAGTTATCAAAGTAATATATCACCGCCTAGGTAAAGAGAGCACAGCACCTCCAATTTGTGACTTTTCTTAATATAGCTCTTCAGTGCTCCCCAGTGTCTGAGATATCGTTATACATATCTTACCAAAAAACAAGCTGACATTCAGAGAGCTAAGCAATCTATATCATACAACATATACTCTAATTCACCTTTGTATTAGAATCTTGAATACAATACTGTAAGAACCACGTATTTCTTCTCCAGTATAAATGCCTCGGTATGGACCTGAAATGGCAAGGAAACCCTTAGTCTTGCCCGTGCCCCAGTACATAAGAGTCAGGAAGGCTACATATCATTTATTAAGTTACTCACACAAGACCCCTAAATTGTTACGGAGGTCTTACTTCTAATCATCTATGGTTCTCAAGCACCAAGACTCTTCCTGATTCAAAACATTAATTGAGCTCATGTAGAACAAACCTGCGTCTCTGTTACATGTGGAGACAATCCTTGATCCCCACGCAAAATTAAATTATATTTAGAGGCCAACTGTTAATAAAAGATATATAAAAGGAGTAAGTGATAATCCAAAGTACCATGTCAAAAGAAAACTACAGGGCTGGGACCAACCTGCTAGTATATAAATCTATCACCCACGTTTAATATCTCACGTGTGTGTACCAACGTCCACGTAATTCTAAAGTATAAGATGTACTGTAAGTAAAATTACAATAAATATATTCTAATCCTAATCTTCTCAAATTCTATATTTAGAAGGCTCACCTTAATATAGTAACTCGTAATTCATTTATAAGTAACCGTCTTACCTAATCTTTATAATCAAAAATGTATAAGGCAGCCTCCAGTCCCTCGTTTCTCAGTAGCTATGTATGCAACTGTAATTTCTTCATCCTACCGAAAGAGAATATTTCCCTTAATTAATCGAGTTTCTTGGTGGAAAATAGAAGACTAAGCCCTTTTTTTCACGTTTGACACTCACCGATCATTTCCAATTCTAGGTCTGCTATCGTCTGGCAACTCTCCGAGTACGAGTAGTCGGCGTCTACCTTAGGCACCATCTTGATTAAGTATCATAATACCGGAAACTGAGTTTACAGACCGGTTTAAATTATTTCACGCAGAAGCCCCATGTTACGGCTTCAAATAAATAAAAATCCATGATTCAAGTATTTAAGGCATTTAATTAATAAACGGAATATTTCCGTTATTATTTATCTACTCCAGTGTCAGGTACTAACAACCTCATAATACCTATAAGAATAGCTGAAATAATATAATTTACTTTAATATTACCATTACATTATACATTTCTGTATCTATTTGAAAACATTTCTAATTCACTGATTTTAAAGATCGGTGCGACCGCCATCTTGGATTGGGGCCGTTTTTTATTTTTATTTTTATTAGGAGAATACAGTATCCTACAAGGGAATATCGGGCATTAGTCTGACATCCATAATCTCCGTCATATACCCAGAGTATAAGGTATCTCACTTTCGGTTTATGAATATTATACTCTACTCTATATATTGCTCTATACTGAAATGCAATAGTCAAGTATTCCTGACTCCGTGCACCAGGGTCGTCCCAAGGCACATGGGACCCCCCAACCACAACAGGTCCCAAACCATTACACCTACGTTATTACAAGTCGTGGAACATGTTTAGGGGGAGCAACCAATATACAGTCAACTCAAAACATCCGCATAATTAGTGTTACTTTGCAGGCAGAGTTTTGCAAAAGTAATAACAACATTTTTCTCGCAAAATTTATTAAACATTCCTATTATTGTTATTTCTCATTCTAAAATAACAATCTCTGACCTGATTTATACATAACTTTATCTTTTCCACAACCTTGGGAGGCATATCCAGATATTCATTACAGTCTACTTATCTCCCAGGAAAAATTGTAGTTCGGTATCAATATTAAGTCCTTCTTCTACAGCTCGAAGGACCATAATCCATCTTGCCTCCCTACGTCTCAACATTAATATTCTATCACCCCCTCTTCTATCTTTTGTCACATGCTCTATCCCATGATAGGTAAATTTATGATTTATGGAATCTCTTCTATTTAGTACTGCATGGGAAGCAATCGGGTACCGGGTATCACCATTTTTTAAAGCACGATAGTGTTCGATTATACGGTCCCGAAGTCTCCTAACTGTACTTCCAACGTAAATTTTGCCACATGTACAGGTAATTACATAGACAACAAATGGTGTTTCGCATGTAATAAAACTCTCAATATTAAATCTGCCAGTGTTATTATATTCAAAAGACGTCACTTTTTTCTTAGCCCACCAACAAGAACTGCAATCCCCGCAATAATAAAAGCCATTATTGCGTATACGTAACCAATCACTATGAGATGCCTGTTTCGCTGGTTTCGGATAACTTGGGCTCACTCTATTAGCAATTGTAGTTCCTTTTCGAAATGCAATACTTGGTTTTTCAGTTACGAACGGTAACAGATCATTATCCGAACGTAAAAGATGCCAATGTTTGTTAAGAATAGTATACAACTTATTACTCCCATGCCCAAAACTGGTTACCATCCTAACTTTTGGTATTTTATCAATAGAGCTAGATTTTATTTTCAATGTATCTTCTCTTTTTAGTTTAGTTACTCTTGACACTGCTTTGTTAATCACTCTGTCTGCATACCCTTGGTATTTGAACCTATTCACCACGTCTTTCAAATTGTACTTGAAGTCTTCATCTTTAGAGCAGTTCCTCCTCGCTCTTACCATTTCCCCGTACGGGATTGAATTAATTTGACTACTTGGGTGGCAACTATCAGCACGTAATAATGCATTACAACTGGTTTCTTTGCGGAACATCCGACTATACAGTCTGTTGTTCTCAACATAAAGTTCTATATCTAAAAAGGTCAATTTTGTCTTATCATAATGTGATGTAAAAGTCATATTAAGGTCATTGGTATTCAAATATGCAAAAAATTGTTCCAATTCCTGTGTAGTGCCTCTCCAGAAAAGTAGACAATCATCTATGAATCTGCCCCATTAACAGATGTGATCTATCCAGCGTTGACCCTGTGGGCCCCAGATCCACTTCGCCTCTAAGCGACCCATAAAAAGGTTTGCAAAGGACGGAGCAAATCTGGAACCCATCGCCGTACCAAACTTTTGTTTATACCAGGCAGATTCAAATAGAAAATAGTTGTTTTCTAAGACTAATTTAGTCATTTCTAACAACATTGCTGTATGATCCAAGTATTCAATAGGTCTATTGTTAAGAAAACTCTCAACAGCTTGTATCCCCATTCCATGATCAATGTTTGAGTATAAAGAAACTACATCAAGTGTAGCCAAAATCATGTAATTGTCCCAGACCATATCGTTCGTGATGTTCAACACATGCTTAGTATCCTCAATATGGGAGGGTAAATTATTTACATATGGCCGTAAATACGAATCAACAAATTGTGACATTCTTTCTGTTGGCCCTCCAATGCCAGAGATTATTGGTCTACCCGGAGGTTTCTGCCGGTCTTTGTGAATTTTAGGAAGACAATACAAACAAGGTGCTCTTGGTGTTTTTATTTTAAGAAACATATACTCGTCATGGTCAATTAATGATATATCATACCAATCTTTTAATCTCTGATTGATTTTATTTTGGATCATGTCTAACGGGTTAGTCATAACCCTGTCATAATATTTGGTGTCATTAAGTTGAGAATAAATCTCCTTATTATAATCCACACGGTTCATTACAACAATGTTGCCACCCTTGTCAGCGTTTCGTATTATCAAACCGGGATGGCCGGTCAGTTCGCGAAATGCAACTCTCTCACCTTTTGTCAAATTATCTGAGAATAAACTTCTACTCTGTTTTTGTTTAGAGATTATCTTATCTATCTCTAAATTAACTGACTTGAAAAAAGCATCTACCACATTGCCTGCTGATAATTGTGGAGTCCACTTTGATTTCTCCTTAAATCCACTGGATTCTGTTTGCCCGGGATTAATTTCTAAGTCTCCAATAATGTACTCATTGTCGCAGGATCATCTTCAGTCTCAGACAATGATAGCAATAAGTTGGTATCATACATTTCTTGTATGGAAAAACTACTTAATACTGGTTTATGTGTAGGTCTCCTCACACTTTCGTGTTTTGCAAAGTGTTTCTTCAGTTTAAGCATTCTGGCAAATTTATACAGGTCAATTTTAACAAGATACCAATCAATATGCATAGTAGGACAATATCCAAGACCTTTTTTCAACAATTTATTCATGTCATCAGACAATTCAACGGATGACAGGTTGATTACCTCAATCTCATTGAAACCCATATTCACTTTTTCCATGACCGTAATTTTTCTCTCATCCCTAGATTTGCGCCCCCTGCGCTTGCCACGGCAGCCTCGTCTAGTTTTGGGGCCGAAAAATTCCCAAATCTCCCCCCTGGTTCTCGATTCCCTCTCCTGATCCGTTGTACTTCTTCTAAAAAAGTAGTTTATCACTCGTGGGAGCATTAGGTATACCCACATTATCCTCATTATCAGTCGTTGAAATACTACTGGATGACGTATTAACCGCCGAGCTCATGGGTGTCATCCCTTTCTTAAAACTCTGTCCTTTAGTAAACAGAAAATCAAATTTACGTGCAAATGTAAATATTCTCCCAGATAAATAATCATTCTCGTCCCGTTTTAATTTACGCGCCTTCCTGCGTTTAATATCCGCCTGTAGATTAGATAGAATCTCATCTAACATATTATAATTTTTTACCGTAGCCTCTGGAAGGTTTAATTCTTTAATTTCATCTTCTAGAGTTTGAATTTCTACAAGCAATTTAGTAATTTTACGTTCCTCGTTTTCTATCAAAAGTTTCATAAGGTTACTAGAACTAGTACTGAGTTCATGCTCCCACTTGTCTAAAAGGTCAGGTTCTAGATCTTCATAAATTGGGATAATCTGTGAACGTAAACCTCTAAGAATACGATTAAGTGTGAGATACTATTTGAGTGTCACAGCATCCCACCACTTATTCAATTCCGCTCTTTTTAATTTCTCTAACCTTACAAACTTAGCTCTCAATCCTTCTTGTTTTGGTTGTGTATTCACTACTACTGCTGCATTTACAGACGAACCTGAACTCAGGTTCTTGAAAAGATCTTGTGCCTCTTGTTCTCTATTCATTATGGAGATATATATACATAAGCTGAGCCCAAAGCGGCTGCCGAAACCTAAAACGGCTTTAAACTATTGAGGTGACTAGGTCATAGAATAGGCATATATTACCTCATCAAGCAGGGTTGCACGAGGTCCAGACCCTTATCCCACGAAGTCCAAGCAATCTGGAAATGGCTCATAGCCAGGAACTTACAGACCACAGCAATTCACCTTCCTGGTGTGCAAAATGTTCAGGCAGATACTTTCAGCAGAGAAAGTGTTGCAGGGATTCTGCTCAAGCACAGAACTATGCACAGGAAACCAGGACCTCAGTGAATTGTGGTGTACCAAAAAACTCACCTCAGTACCCAGAACCCCTATCCGACTTGCATCAGTGTCTCATTCGTTCTCCGTACTACAGCGAAGCTTCCAATGATTAGACAACCCAGAACAAGCGACTTAGGGTACTCTCAGGAATGGTGGGAATCAAGAACACTCTTTCGTTTTTATTCTCATACCAGTCCACAACGTGAGTAATCAGAGACACGGAAAAGTTTAAACTGTTTATTTTTAAGTACGTTCTCTAAGATGCAGTATTTTGGCTAACATAAGCAGGCAAATGATTAGAAATAAAACAATCAGCATTGTTACAATTCCATAAAACATGAAGGGAGAAATCATGTTACAATGAAATTGGAAACAGGTTGTATAGCACCTTGTGTACCACCCTCCCCTGACTAGGAGCTATGTTTTATAATAATAGAAGGTCTCTAGGTTTGAACCGGGAACCCCATACCTCCAAGATCAGCTGAGGTGAATCACATCACAGGATCAGCAACGCTCTCTACAGATGGAAAGGTTTTTCTCCGAGTGCCAGAATCATGCATGCAATGCAATATTAAAGGCACCCGAGTTTCAGATATTTGCAGCTGTGTGTGTGTTGTGTCTAGAGCATGGGCCGATCAACCTGAATCAACAGCATACATTGTTATTTGACCTTGAAGACTTCTGCACACGGTGTACAGTCTGAGGTCGCGGTGTAAGTCTAGGGATGTGAAAAACAGACCGTTCTCATGCGAAGAAAAGCAAGCAGTTTAACTTACTACAACAGATACCTGTAGTGTCGTGTGCATACAGCGGCAAAGTGGCAAAATGGCATTTAACTACTAATACGCTTATGCTAACATAGCAATGTGCAAGCAGAACCCTGTCTTCACAACACCCTCCTCTGATCGGACCATGAACAAAAGGGAAGCAATTTAGGAACGCAGAGTTCAAGTTTGAGTGAGACAGAACCAAGTTCATATTTTGTCAAACCGGATAATTTGGAAGTGATAAGTTCGAAGTTGTGAGGTAAAAAAACCACGAAGGGGCGGTACACTGCCCAGCATTGAGAGAGAAAAAAGAAAATATTAAAAAACTTTAAGAACCGTATGCTTTGAAGATGGACAAGTGCCAATTTAATCCATCAGCGTATATGCACAGTATGTTGCAACAGCCTCTAAGAGGAAGTCATTGTTATCATCAGTAAAGGATTCAGCCATCCAATTTAATAAAGTAAACAAACATACATGTTCTACGATAGCCGGAGCCTCTAGCACCATCAGAGGACAACTTGTGTGTTCTTCAAGGTAACTTCGTGCCAGGAAATCATGTGCTGCTGCACATATATCCCAATGCCATAGAACTCTATGCGCAGCCGCGCAGGCCATAATCCCGATACCAGAACAGTTCAACTCATGAGCCACTAAGGGACTCATCAGTCGATCATAATTCAGGGCAGGAGACGCCGTATTGGAGAGACACAAATCCAGAGCCCATTCAAATGAACAATCCAGGCAATGGAACACAGGTTGCACGCAAGTAAAGTATGAGAACCGGAAGGAAAATCCCTAGGCTACACTCAAAGTGGCCAGAGGTAGCGTTCCATAGTATTCAAGCATCCGGTTATGAAGCTGAAACAGCAGGGGCAGGCTGTCTTGTGACACAGATTGTGCAGCCATTTCAGAGCAAACAAATCAACAGCAGCACACCAGCAGCCAAGGCGAGATTTAATTGTAATCCGCTGAAGATGCTGGAAAAAGATAGAAGGACAAAATGCCGGTATCGCACCAAATATTGTTTGGAACGAGGTCACAAGGCCGGCGCCCACAACTTTGAAAAACTGCGCCAAGCCAGTTGTTGACGAGGCATTGAATATAGTATGAATCAGAGTGCCATCGCCGATCCAGCATCAAACAATGGTAAAATCTGGGGTTATTTTACACGTCTTCTTGAAAAGGTCCCTGTCACTTATTTTTTACAAATTAAGCTCTGGGTGCACCAGGACCAAGATAAAAATAGTGTTTAAAAGTGCTTTTGATGCAAAGTGTCCACAGTGGTAAGAATGTGTGCTTTGTATGAATTTCATTAACACCTGTCTGTGTGTTTATAATACTAACAATCATTGATTGAGCACACAACACCAAGTGAATGTCTTTAATACCTAATGAGTATTTATTTCAGCCCAACTGGCTTTAGTTATGGCATCGGATGTGACACCCATGGAGGCGACCGTCTCAGACTCCCTTCCTTTGGTTTTTCCTTCTGCAGACCATGGTTGTGGAAGTACTACAAATGGTGTGGTGTGTCCTCCTCCCATTTTGGACACAGTTCCATCCCCTAGGCAGTCCAGCTGATTACTTGACTTGGGTGACCCAAGTGGCTTAGAATCTCCTTCAGCCTCGTATCTCCTCCTGGTTTGACTATGGAGGCCAGGACATTTGATGCTTCTTCTAGCTCTGGCTCATGCTCTCTGAACACTTCTTCAGGCTTTGGAAAATCCTAAAAATGTTACTAAATCTGCAGGTCTTGTGACTTCAATAATCTACTCAACCTAATTATAATGCACTTGACCCATAAGCTGGTTTCAAATTATGTGATCCTGGGCAAATATTTTAATTCACTGAGACAAGGTTTTCTTCTTTATCACATATGAGAGCACCTTAAAATATGCAAGTTCAGCATGTCTGCAGTAAAGAAAACTCTTTTGTTTGATTTGAGGGACTAAACCTTTGCTCCATATATAATACAAATCTAGCCATATATAGGATACACATGACCGCTGACGTACCTCAGTTAATTAACCGCATTGTCATCAGTGCGGGGGCAGGAATGTTTCTCGAATTATGTTAAAAAAAATTCACTTGTAATAAACGCATAACTAAAGCATAAAGTAGCAGTACACTGTCATTTGCATTCAGCAGATTTTACATTGAAACAACCACAGAATTTCCTATTGAGTTGTTTTTAAAACTATATAGTGAACAATTTATGTTAACGTGAGTTTCTGCAAATATTTGTCATTTGCACATCACCAAGTAAAGTGTTCCGATTTGTTTTGCTCCTATGTAATGTTTCTGAATTACAAAAAAAAGTTCTTTCATAATTCCTGATATATTTTTCAATACTTGTACTATTCATTTACAATCTGTTTAAATGTTGTGTTAGAAAAACCCCCTGACATTTTACAGCCTTTTGTTTCACCATTTTCCAGGAACAGATAAGCAACAATTAGTAAAAAGAGAAACTGACATTTGACCTCTGTCCTTAAACATACCTCAAATGTGTCATGATAAAAACAAGATTTAAAGGCATTTTTATTGCTCATTTACTTTTTGAATGAACAGAACACCTTTTCCTTTCAGCTCAAGGTTAACTTGCCAGCAGGGACGAGTAAATGCTAAAAATAGCTCGACCTGATAAAATCTCACTCGCAATTGCAAGTGGGCGACTGGATTTTTCGAGCCCTGTCTTGTGTCCTCGTCCGCTTCTCCCACATCTTGTGGGACTCAGTGGAACATCTCTTGCCCTCCTTTCTGGAAGAAGCCTGGAATGCTCTTGTTCCCCTGGTACGAAATGGACAACAAGCTGCCAATCTTAGCATCCGCTTGTTGGAGGGAGGACCACCGGGGAGTCGGGGAGACTATTCCGGGGCACCTTCCTACCGCAAAGTTATAGCCGAGCGCCGCTGAGAAGCCCCCTCGGGGGGTCTTTCTCCTATGATCGTACTAGGCCCAGTAACACCACCACACAGGACTCAATATCAGTTGCTTGACTTGGTTCTTTATCAGCAGTAGTACGTTCAATATTTACAGTTGGATCGAGGGATCCAGTAAGAGTCTCAATGTCTGTTAGAGGGATAGGGTAGCGGGACAGTCTTAGTACCAACCAGGTACGGGAGGGCTCTGCGTCAGACCTTGAGTGCTGGTCTCAGAGCGGCTCGGACGTGGGGAGCCGCGACGGTGTCTGCAGGGCTCGGGTGGTAGTTTCGCTTGGGTCGAGCCGCGACACAGTCAGCAGGGCTCCGGTGGTAGGTCCGCTTCGGTCGAGCCGCGATGAGGTCAGCTGGGCTCTGATGGTAAGGTTCAACAAGGTCGGGCCGCGACAGCGTCAGCAGGGCCCCAAAGGTTCGTGAAGGTATTTAAGCACGGTGGAGCCACGACGTCGTCAGCAGGGCTCAGAGTGTGGGTTCAGGATGAGTCTTCTTCCGTAGGGTCAGCCGCGATCCGATCAGCAGGGCTCTTGACTCCAGGATACAACTATTGTCCTGTTGTCGGGTCGCCCCAGATATAGGACTGGAGCCCTTTGATGTCCGGACCCTTGCGCCCGGAGGGGGCGGAGAGGCCGGGTAGGGAGCGGCCAGACGCCCAGCAGGAGAGGCGCCAGGCCCCAGAGAGCTGTGGGGCGATCGCACCTAGGTGTGGAAGGACGGTTGGGGGTCCCATTGATACTGCCCTCCGCCGGGAGTGGGAAGGGTTCACGTGGTATCCCCCGGGCCAGGGGTTGGCGCCTCGATGTCGGGCCTCGCTGGGACAGAGGCCAGGTGGAGCGGGGTCACGTAGGTGGTCACGTGGAGTGACGTATAATCCAAAATGGAGGAGCCCCAAGGTGCATGGGACCTCGTGCGGCTTAGCGAGGGGGAACAGGACCACGCCACGAGGCCGGCTCCAACACCGCTGTTGTATGGTTTCCACCGATTCTGTTGGTCTGGCTATGACCTCTTCCATAGCTCTACGTCAGCATGCATGGTTGTGTACTTCCAGCTTTTTATAGGCTGCGCAAGCTACTTTAATTGGCATGCCTTTTGATGACACCACACTTTTTGGTGCGCATGCCGACTCGGTTTTATGCTGGTTCAGAAATGGTACGGGTGGTACAATGTCTTAACTCAGTTGTTGTACTTAGGTTGTCTGGGACAGTTTGCTTCCCCTTATTTTGACTCTTATCCGCCTTCATAGGGTGGAGTATACTTCTCTCCTTTCCAGAGTTACACCCTGTCTGGTATTCCTGCTTTCTGCAGGTACTTTTCTTCTCATTTATGCTGTCAGTGACAGATTTTGTTTCAAGCCACCTGAAATATATCTTGATTTGCGGTCTCGTTGGAGTCTGTTCTCACAACATCTTTTTGCCGCTTGATTTTTCTTACCCGAATACTTATTCTGTGGCGGGTATTCTGTTTATGTTGTGCAGATGCAGTATAGCCTTGCTGCCCGCTCTCGGGGACCTTAGTTTGTATGCCCTAAGGGTATTTTGTGCGCTCTCTATGCACTCAGTATCCCTTAAAGGGACTTCAACTTAATCTTTTCTCATCCCCTTATGTCCATATGGGCGATTCTGGTACCACAGGTAGGCACACTATTTGGCCTGGTTAACTTTAGTTCCTGTCTTCGACCCTCTTTTGCGTGGACCTTCTCTTTATTCTATTTTACTCAGTGAGACACACAGATTTCCTCCTACTCATATTTGGGTTTCTATTGGTTCAGGCCTGGGTTCTACGACTCCACCTCCCTAATGCCCTTGTGGTATTGACATCTTTTTGCCGTATTATTTCGAATTGCATCTGGGCACTGCTTTCTTGTGTAGGCCCTTTTCTCCTTTATTGTGCTCCTGATGCTGTTTATCTTCAGAAATCTTGTGTTCCTTCACCCTTTCGGTGTTCTACCTACCTACTTGGGTTATAGACGCTGCTGTTGCCTCCTGCAGGCGGGGGGTTATACATACCTGCCATTGCACCCATGGGACAGCTGGTGTGTCTGCTGTTCTTTTTAGTTCTCTTCACCTGGGACACCGGTCCCCTTAATTGTTTGAATCCTTGTCTGGTGTCCTTACTCCACAAGAGGCTGAGTTTCCCTTTCTTTTCCTCCCTCCACTCTCGCCTTTGTTGCGTTCCTTTTTCTATGAGAGAGCAGTGTTGGTTCTAGGATTTTCGGTGGCCCTGGGCAAAAGGGAAGGTGCGAGGCCCCTCTAATTCACATAAGTGACACCTTCTGGGCTCGGGAAGCGTCTTTGTGCAGACTCCTCCTGGGCCGTTGCTCCTCCTCTCAGCCACCTACAAGAACCTCTTTTACAGCTCAGATTGACTAACAATGGACGTTGTGCGGTGTCTCTGAATGGGCAGCCCGAGAGGTGTCCCCCTCCCCTAGGCCTTCTCACACCATCCCATAGAGGCACAGGGAGAGGACCATCTCCCATGGGCCCGATTGTAAAGAGACACCTTTCTTTCAATTGGATCGTCAGGGGTATATGAGGACCGGTGGGGTGTTGCAATTGTGCAGGCCCGTCCTGGTGAGCTGAGTGGGAGGCCCTGGGCAGCTGCCCACACTGCCCATGCCTAGTGCCGACCTGTGGGAGAGGTTCCATTTAACCCCCCTTCTTTGATGAGGGTATTTCATTACTTTTTCTTGGGGCATATCCTATCTTTTCTCAAATTTCCATGAAGCATTGTTCAGGTTTCTTACCTGTTTCTCCTGCTTCCATAAGTTAGACAATGCGTGTTTGTCATAATCTACTATCTATTGCCCTTAGTTTCCGCCAGCCCTTCGATTCACCCTGGTGGTCTTCTTCTTCATCTTCTTTTTCATTGTGGACTTTCCACATGCTGTTTATTCTTTGCTTCTCCTGCTACCACCTACTGGCATCCTTCCACAATCGGTGGAGTCAGTTCTTGTACGGTTGCCCTTCTTTTCCTGTAGTGGGCAAAGCCTTCCTATTCTTATGTGGCATTGTTTTGTGGTAATAAGCTCTTCTTTTACGATGGTAGTAGTTCCATCCTTAGTTACCTCTGTTCTTGGAGTGCCCTTCGTTCCTCCACCTCTCGTCCTCTCGCTAACTAGTGGAGGACGTGGGTTGCCTTCAGAGGAGTGGATATACTTTTGTTGTACCTGGTATGATTTGTGTGTCTACGGGAATTACTATGTTTTTTTATATGCATATTTATCCTTACATAAATTTTCTTTTGATGTCTGCACATGAATGAATGAATGAAACAGGATTTATAGAGCGCCTAGTTACCCATAGGCATCCCCGCGCTTTTGCCTGATTACACACTGAGATGTAACCCATTCATTTAGGGAAGAGTAATGTTTTAATCTGTCTCCGGAAGGTGAGGTAGTTAGGTTGGGCACGGATCTGCAAAGGCAGACTGTTCCAGATTTTAGCCACATTATGAGAAAAGAGGTGGCCACCACTTCGTGCTCTCTTTATTCTTGGTGTTGACAGTAAATATTTAGTTTCCGACCTTAGGGCTCTATTTGGGCGGTACAGATGGATAAGGGACTGAATAGCCATATACATATTACTGTATATACATATCTCTTGAATGGATCTCTTATAGATGTCTTTACTTCAGGTATATATATCTGTATATTTTGCACATATGATCTGACTTCCTATAAGTTGTATGTCACTGCATTTTACCTATACCCTTCTTGGTGACCTGGTTCATCCTTCTTGGTTGTACTTGTCTGCTTCCATCCTTCTCTTCAATGAGTGTCTCCATTACATTATTATGGAGGCTGCCTTATCATATATATCTATCAAGGTTCTCAGTATAATATTGTTTTCTTTTTATCGTTCTAGTTTATCTAGTGATGATCTTCTGCATTTGTTGTTTTCTCTTTCTTTTTCTCCATCATTCTGTGATTGGAAGCCCCTTCTTTTAAAATCTGTTTCTCAGGATAGTTTTCTTGACGATTGGTTTGTGCTCTTTATTTGTTGTTTGTGTTCGCTGCAGCTGACCACATTATGTATGCTCCTTCCATTTGGTTTTAAGCTTGGACTCTATGGACTATTGTCCATGGTCGCTTTGCATACCCCGATCTTAGGTTGCATTTCTTTTTGGGGTTGCCTCTTTTACTGATTCTCTACTGTGTTTCTCATGGTCTTATAGCTTTCTACTCCCTACGGGCTTCCTATAGTCCTACTTGGTGATCAGTCCTTGCGGTGAGCATCTTTGCTTCACTACCATTTTTCGGAAAGTCTGGTCCCTTTATATCTTTTGGACCAGCTTTCCTATTTGGGGATCTTTGGTGATGTCAGTTTGCCCCCCCTCCTCCAAGGATGGTATTGCTTGGGCATCTGATTCTAAGATAAGGAATCTATGGCTAGATGTGCAAATTACTTACTTTCGGTAACGCCTTATCTAGGAGAGACAAGATCTAGCCGCAGATTCCTTTTGGATGCGTCCATCCTCCCCACGCTGCGAACTGAGGTCCCTGTGGTCTCCTAGATCTCCTCTTTGCATTCTATTGCAGTTCTATCAATCTGTACTTGTTGATACAAGATTTTTCCCTTTTTGGCACACTGATTCCGGACACTGTTGCTCTAAGTGGTTCTGCGTTGTTGTGGTGGAAATAGTCACAAAAGAAACTGATGTCAGCACGTCCTAAGAAGGGCTTATATGGACTCCATTCACATCACTAACGCGAGACGATGTCGCTGCAGAGTCGATCGACGCCCTCTACCGACGCACAGAGGTACAGCTGAAAAAAGTTAGGAATCCAGTCTGGTGCCTGGGGAGGATTCTAAGATAAGGAATCTGCGGCTAGATCCTGTGTCTACCAGATAAGGCGTTACCGAAGGTAAGTAACTTGCTTGTTTGTACCAATGTTATTTGAAGCTTTCAAAGAGGATGAGGCGAACCGTGTTCTAGGACACGTTGAACAAGGCAATATTAATGGTAACATAAAAGAAGGAAAAATACCCTCTAGAATGTGATAGCTTCCACCAGATCCCTCAAGTTAATGTGGACATTAAGAGGCTTTGTAAGGTAATAATATCTCTTGTCGATGACTAACAGGTGGAATTTGTTCCCGGTCTTTCAAAATAATTTTTCACACTGGTCTACCTTCTGTGGCAGTCATGCAAAAGTTTGTTGAAAACGCTTGAACAGTCTTAGTTGTCACTAAGCCTGGGCAAAGCACTACGCTACGCTCGCGTAGATTGCGAAGTTCGCGCTACTTCGCACTACGCGAACTGCACGTAGCACAGTGCGAACACGCGTAGCGTAGTGCTGCGGTCATTTCTCTCGGAGAGATTCCCAACGCGAGGAGGTCAGGTTTCTCATTGCGAGTGGTCGCGTATGCTCGCGACTGCTCGCGATGAGAAACTACCAGTTCGCGTTGAGAAAGCTGCAGCTCGAGTAAAAATTAGGCCTGGGCGAAGCACTACGCTACGCTCGCGTAGTTTGCGAAGTTTGCGCTACTTCGCACTACGCGAACTGCACGTAGCACAGTGCGAACACGCGTAGCGTAGTGTTGCGTAGTGCTGCGGTCATTTTTTGCTTGCTCGCGGTCCTCAACGTCAAGTTGGCGACCGCGAGCAAGCAAAATGACATCCTGGCGAGACTTTTTCCTTGTTCGCGATCGCGAGCATGGAAAATAAACCTCCCGGCGAGATTCCCAACGCGAGAAGGTCAGGTTTCTCATTGCGAGGGGTCGCGTATGCTCGCGACCGCTCGCGATGAGAAACTACCAGTTCGCGTTGAGAAAGCTGCAGCTCGAGGAAAAATCTACTCGAGCAGCAGAAAACTACAGCTCGCACTGTGCAAGATGCCATTTTCAATGATTGCACAGTGCCGGTTGCTTGTCCGCACTGTGCAATCATTGAAAACAACATCTTGCACAGTGCGAACATGTTACTTCGCAGTTCGCGAAGTGCTACGCGTAGCTCGCGTAGTGCGAACTTCACTTTGCGTAGCTTCGCGAAGTGCTACTTCGCGAACTACGCCCACCCTTAGTAAAAATCTACTCGAGCAGCAGAAAACTACAGCTCCCACTGTGCAAGATGCCATTTTCAATGATTGCACAGTGCCGGTTGCTTGTCCGCACTGTGCAATCATTGAAAACAACATCTTGCACAGTGCGAACATGTTACTACGCAGTTCGCGAAGTGCTACGCGTAGCTCGCATAGTGTGAACTTCACTTTGCGTAGCTTTGCGAAGTGCTACTTCGCGAACTACGCCCACCCTTAGTTGTCACTGAGAAAATGTTTGGCTGAGTAGAGTAGGGTTGCCTTTCCCAGATCCTGGAGATAGCTGGGTGGAGTCACAATTTCAACACTAAGGTCAAGTGGCCTTAGTGATGTAATTGTCATATCATGTCGTGTGATAGTCATATCTAAATATCTGACTATTCAGATATGACTGTGTAAGTTAATTGTAGTGGCTTTATTTCAGAGTCAATCCCCATCTGTTGCGGGTCAAGGCAGGGTTAACCTCTTTCTCTATGCCTCTTCCTCCTGGCTCTTGACCCTCTGTATATCACCATACGGATGTCTCAGGGAATCAGGGGCATAGACATGGCATGTGGCCAGATGAACTCCTTCCTCTATGCCAATGACATAGTATTATCAGTCACTGAACCTAAAGCATTGCCTCTCGCCTTAATGTTGATATTAAAATTATTTTCTGCCATGCCTAGTTACAAAACAAAATGGAAGTGTGAATCTCCTACTGTGTCACACACAGATAGTCATCAGAGATAGCCTAGGCAGACATACCATGTGCTGGGTGCCCAAGGGTCTTAAATACTTAGGAATCAGACATAATAGAGGTTTAGAGCAGATCGCTGAAGACAACCTGAAACTCCTAATCTTTGTGATGCAGAATGAAATGACACACTGGACCCACCTCAGTCTCTCTCTCTCTATGTGGGGTAGAATCCAGGTGGTTAGGAGTACAATTGCTTCGTGTTACAATCTTTTATTTATTTGGGATGCTTCCCTGCTGATATGACTTTCTTTTGTAAACTGAAATGATAGTGATATTAAACCATTTATATGGAACGGTGCGCATCCCAGTCTGAAACAGTGAAAGACTTAAGCACATACTACTATCTTGTGCAGTACCCCCACCACTTTGGATTTTGCTGGAACATAACACTGTACAATGTGCAAGGTCTTGCGGCTATGAGTGCCTACAAGTCATTGCCTGTGACACTTAGCAAACCAGTTATAAATCTCACCCTTACTATCAGCAAAACAGCACATGCAAGTATAGGACTGTTCCCCCTGGTACCCTCCTTAGTGATTCTCTGGAACAATAAAGGCATTCATAATGGTGGCACTAAAATACATTGGAAATGTTGTGAACTGAAAGGAGTCACTCACCTAGAACAACTTGTAGCTGGAGACACATTTAAGACTTTCAATTCACTGAGTGCTGTACTTGTCCTTCTAGAGTCATATCAATGGCAGTATTGTCAACTAGCCCACTGTGTGTATGACAGTCCTACCCATATCACAATGGTGTCACCCAATCTGTGAGACATTAGAACTTCGGGGTGTCATTCCGAAGTGTATTGTCAGGTTTGTACAGTGGTCTCGTTGACCATCTCTTCTCTAAACTCACCCTAGCTAGCACTGGAATATTCTGGCTGACCTAGGTGAATTGAGACTTCACAGAGAAAATTGGTCATTGCTGCTAGATGCCCACACAAACACAATAGTGAGGTGAAACTAAAACTTGAATACTTCAATTCTTTAAACAACTGGTATTGGACTCTCCATAAGCTGCATTGGCGCATCTGAGTCCTCATTCATATTGTTGGAGCTGTGATGCTCCTGTGATCTGCTCCGCGTTATTTGGCACTTCCCCTCCTGTCTGACTTCTGGACTGGGATATGGAGATACTTATCAATTACCTTAGGCTCCCCATCACTGCATCTGCACAAGAGGTCTCCTCCACAATAAGTGACTTGGTAGATGTGATGAACCACAGATGGAGGTGGCCCACAGCTGCTCTGGCAATGGCCCAAACCCTCATTTTGCATCACTGGATGTAGGAGGCTGGCTCAGTATATGGTGTACACCTGTTGGTGAGGCACCCAGCACTGAGCCCAGGCAACCCTTAGTGATAGTTGCAGTAGTCCTTGATATCCAAAGCTCTCAAGGGGTAGCTGCGTAGAGCAGCTCAGGCTTATTCAGGATGGTGTAAAGCAGGTACATTACCACACAGTCAGTCAGTCAAGTTTACACACAAGAAAGAACAACACCAGTATTAGACAAATACCTTATATTTATTATACACCAACACTAAAACTACCTTGGTATATCTCCTACCCGGAGATATCAATACACAATAGAATATACTTCAAAAAAGGTAAGTAAATGACATAAAACACATGGACCCCTGTGGGGGGACTAAACCATATGCTAAGAAAATAGAATGCGAGGTGAGTACCTCAACAAGACAACCACCCAAGGCTCTGTGAACCAAGGGAAGCAAGTAACCACCAAAGGTAAGTAGCTAGAATTTCCAAAACGCAGAGGTGATATGCCGGGTCAATGTCCATAGGATAACACAGGGAAGTCGCGGTTGGAGTTTTATGGATTCGGGATCCTTCCCAGAGGACCCCAAGGAAACCCTTTGGAACCAAGGAGATTAGAGGACACCCCCACCTTTGGATAACCAGAGAACCAGGATACCTACACCAGGGAGCCCAGGTGCATAGGTGCACAGTGGTGTCGGAGTTTCCCGTTGAAGTCAATGGAGGACCTTGGGTGACTGGCGGCTACAGAGTCTAGTGGATCAGGTCGGTGGAACCCAAACGTAGATTCTGGTCGAGAAGTACCTGCAAGGGGAAGGGACGGAGCCCAAACCACTCGGAGGTGTCCAGGAGGATCAGGAGCACAATGCCAGCCCTTGTAGGAGGTAATTTGCTGTAGAAGGAAGGTCTTGAAGAGGCAGCTGTAGAGCCCAGGAGACAATGCAGGGGTACAGTAGCCATCCACGAGCTGTCCAACGCTGACTGAAGAATGCAGGAGGGTCAGTGGCCAGCAGGATCACCAACAAGCCTCGGCAAATGCAACAGACGTGTTGCAGTAAACGATGCTTAGTTGCAGACCAGCAAAGTCTGTGGGTCTCATCCAGCCAGAGTAAGTCAGGGCCTGCCCTCAGCAAGTATGAGAGCCAGCAAGAATCGATGGAGACTCCAGAAGGACACTCTTGCAGCAAGCACAGGGAGTCACAGGGAGAGCTCAGCAGCACACAGAAGATGGATGCCCATGTCCCTGGAGAAGCAGGGAGGACGTCACTCTTGGGACCGTGTGATGCTTGATGCTGGGGCTTCTTAGAGCTTAAAGATCTTCTGTTGGGAGAGCCAACAAGCCTTGGTAATGAAAAAAGATGCAGTTCACAGGGATGTGGTTCCAGTTGGCTGGAGAGGGACTACAGTCTCCCAAGTTGCAGGGAAGACTATTCAGGCCTCTGCAGAGCCAACAAACCACCACCTGTGTTGTGAAGCCTGGAGGTGTCCATGGTACAGCAGGATCCACAAGCTGGTTGTTGTTGCAAGGGGCCTGTGGATGCAGAGCAGTGACTCCTTCACTCCCAGTGAGATTCCTTCTTGCTTTCTTGATGCAGGCAGAGTCTTGTGAGACTCAGGAGGATGCACAGCATTGAAAGATTCAGAACTTGGAAGAGCACAGAGACAAAGTTGCAGTAGGAGCCTTTCTACCTGAGCAATCTTTGTCTTGGTTTCTGGCTCAGCCCAGTAGCAGAGTTCAGTGCCCAACAGCAGAAGAGTCTTTAGATAGATCTTCGGGTAAAGCCAGTCAGTTCTTGGAGACGAAGTCCGGACGAATTTAAGGATCCACCTTTAGGGGAGCCCTTAAGTAGCAGAGAAAGGGGGTAGGACTACTTCTGAGGTGACCCACCTATCAGGTGGGGTCAGGGACGCTACTCAGGTGGACTGACCAGTCAGATGTTTCCAGGGACCTCTGCCCATCTAAGATTGAGGATGACAGAATCAAGTGGCCACCTGGAGGAGCTCTGGGCACCTCCCAAGTGAGGAGCTGGACAGGGGGCTGGTCTTTCCCCTGTCCTTTGTGTAGTTGCGCACCAGGTGGTTATAACTCTCCTGTTCAGGAAATACTTTGTTCTGCTTAGTAGCAGGAGGGCAGAACAGTGTCTGGGGTCGGCAGCAGCACTGGCTTGCATGCAGACTCTGCAAAGCTACAGAGGTAAACATGGGGGGGTCCTCTACGGAACCCTTCAGTACATGGGATCATGCAACTAGCACCAGAATCATTGTAATGGCATGATTCCAACATGTTTGATACCAAACATGACCAGGTTCGGTGAAGCCATTATTTAGCTGGACATCTCGAATTTGCCAGTGTCCACTGCATACCTTAAAATGGCTTTCCTGCACTTACAAGGCTGAGAATGGACTCAATTTCTTAATGGCAGTCCATTGTATGTCAATAGGTGTCTGTCCCTAGTGTAAGAATCTCTGTCCAAGTGGCTCTGACTTAAATGTTGATGGAGAGGGAACTCCACTGCAACAACGACAGAGTTCCCTCCCTGCCAACATTATGTTCTGCCCACTCAATTATGATTCGAGAGGACCATAATTTGTAGACGGCGGGCATTACTCCATCTCTGCCGTGGTAAAACTTATCTGACAGCCCGAAGGAGTAAAAGTCATCGGAGATTTGGCTATAGGTTAGCGTGCCTAATTGTTATTGGCAGATATATAGTCGTTTTTAATGCCTACCAATGTCAGGAAAAGCCTGGCAGTAAGGGCATTGAAAAGTGCTCAATGCCCTTATCATTATGGGAGGAAACTCCCATGGCTAGGGGAGCATTGTTTTTTGATTTCCAAAAAGAAAGTCCCGTCTGGGATTTTCGTTTTGAAAATATATTTTTTTAACTTTGCCGGATGGCTCCTTTATGTTTGATGGAGCTGACCGGCAAAAGTTATAATGCATTGGCAGGAACCTCCATGACAGTGCCCCTGCCAGTACTTGAAATGTCCCCTAGGATGACAGATATTTCAAAATTTGACAATCAGCATCTCTGTCAGGGCGACTGAGTATTTTACTCTGTCACCTTGGCAGAGAACTGTCTGACTGCCAAAATGTCTTATCCTGGGAAGCTCAGGCTGTACTCTAAACTGTTTGCAGTTGGCTGCTTTCGCGAATGATTGCACTGTGTGGGTATTCAGTTTGTGCTTCTGACCTGTTGCACGAGGGAAAGCCTTACTGTCTGTATAGCTTTGGCTCCAGACAGCTTCAGCTTTATGCCAGAGCTCTTGTAATCATAAAACAAGTATTAACAATGGCAGTTGACTGGTTTATAACTGAAAATGCAAGACAGACTTATTGACTTTGCCTATGGATAAGTCTCTTGTTGGCTTCGACAACTACCTGACGTCTCAAGCTTCCTTGCAGCATTCTCATCAACCTTTTTTAGGTACAGCTAGAGAACTAGCCTACGAGGTGTGCAAGAGTGCTACTGGTAGTGTCTGGTTGTCACTCTGGTAGATGTGGAAATGCTATGAAAGAGGGAGGCTGCTGGTCTGTGAGGGGTGTGATAGTACTGTGGTATTTAGGATGCCTTGCTTTTCCACCAAAGGGCTTTAACAGTTCTTCTCATATTTTCATTGAGGTCATGGCTGAAGACGTTATACACAAATGTAATAATGGACATGTCTTACATTTGGTACAATGCAGTAGTAATCATTCCTCTTCTTCCACGTGTTAGCCTTGACAGTCTGCTTTCCCTAATGAGGCAGCCCCAAGATTGGGGGAGATGTGGCATTAATGACCAGGATGTTATAATCTAATAATGTTTAGCCTGCACTTGAGATTACTCTATGTTAACTTGTTCACTTCTTTCTTAATCAAATTTTGTGTGCTGCCTCATGACGGAGCCTGCTTGTCTCCATTGGTAAACTATGTTTCATAGAGTGCAAAATATCTGGCTACTCAAAACGCACTACTGTTGGACCCTATGGGTTCCCTCATCACATTTACCAGTCGCCCTCCATGGATCACTGCCCGACCATTATGAGCACAACCAGTAGTGCTTACTGACATCACCAAGCACCAATTACACCAGAGAAAGGAGTCTCAGCCTCTGCACCCCGAACCCCCAAATGTTTGCAGACACTTCTCTTCTGGTCCAGGAATCTACCTCTAGCAGCTGTGTCTGCTCTTCAAGCACATCTGCTCACAATAGGGCTACCCCACTTGTGCAGCCTTGACCACTGAAAACGCCTCATGTACCACCAGGCCAATATATCCCAGGCCTAGAGCAATGGCAGACTGGGTCTGGCCACCCTCGGATAGAAAAGTGTAATGGATTATACGTAAATATGCAAAGAAGATATATCGATTGTACCCACAATTTTTGCCTGCCACATGCCCCGATCATACGAAATTAAGCAGATGTGCACATGATATTGTAATTACATTTATATAGCGCTTAGTATCCCTGACAAGGCGTCAAAGCGCTTTTTCAGCAAGTAGTACTCCAGAACCCAAAAGGATTAGCGGTGGATTAGTATAGGGAAATAAAATGAATTTGAGCGGTGGACATGTTTGTCTCTTATTTGGATTGAAAAATATAGTGGAGAGATAGAAGAGGGAAGGGTTTTCATTTATATAGTGCTTGCTACCCCTGTAGAGGTGTTGAAGATATTTTCAGCAGGTAGCACGCTACTCCGGATCCCTGGATTAGTGGTGAATTAGTATAGGGGAATATAAAATTAATTTGAGCGGTGGGCATGTGAATTTGTTATTTATATTGAAAAAGGATAGTGGAGGGATAGAAAAGGGAAGGGTTTGCATTTATATAGAACTTGCTATCCCTGATGAGGTATTGAAGCACTTTTCGGCAGGTAGCACGTAACTCCGGAACCCAAACAGGATTAGTGGGGATCTTCTATAGGGAAATATGAAATTAATTTGAGCGGTGGACATATTAGTCTGTTATTTGGATTGAAAAGGATAGTGGAGATATAGAAGTGGAAAGGGTTTCAAATTTTTTATTGGGAGCTCATAAGAGTAGGAAGAGGTTTGGGATGAGTAAAGGGGAGGTGAAGGGGGGATAGTCTGAGGGAAGGGTTTAGAAAGGCTTGATCTGGTGATTTGGGGGTTCTGAATAGTAAAAGAGATATGAGATGATGCAAGGAGGGGTAGACGAAGGAAGAGTCTAGAAAGGGTTATTTTGGTGATCATTGTAGTAGGATGGGGTTTGGGATGAGCAAGAGTGGAGGTAGTGGATATATTGTGAGCGGTATAGGGTGAGATATAGAGTAGTGCATTGTAGATGCTGAGTAAGATGCAAAGTAATACATATAAAGATACATAAATACATGGAAGGTATATATGTATAAGGATTGTGATATATGAAGATTTAAGTTGTAATGAATAAACTCAGACTTTCAAGAGTTGCTGTACTTTAAGTTAATTTATTTGTTTTTATTAATTATGATAAGAAATGGACAATAAAATAAGAAATGGAAGACTTTTTCAGGTAGGCAGACACTGGGGAACAAATTCAAATAGCAAGAGCACCCACCCTTTCCCAGCACCCATCTGCTGAACTGGCCTCAGGCGAGCTGTAAGAGTGCTTGCGCTGACAGGGATGTCAGACTAGCAACATCAGCCCAACACAATGGAGACCAGAATCTTGCTGTTGACAGTAACCACATAGCATATATGTTGAAATACTGGTACCTGTTCACACAGAATGGAAAGAAGTCTAAAATAAGGGACACAAATATGTTAGTTTAGCACACTGAGGAAACACGTAATTGAATATCAAATGTTGGGCTTTGCTAAGACTTTGTCCCAGAATTAGTAGTTCTCTTCAGTTTTGCATTACTGTAGCAGAGAAAGATAGAGAGAATAAAAGGGGACGCTAGAATGAAAGGGTCTGTCCCTACCCCTACTGTGATCTCAATTAAAAATATCTTCTCTCTCTTGTCTAGTCAAAGGTTTTAATCCAACCGTTCGCCTTCCTTCCTCCCAATCTGTCCGCAGTCCCATTTCTTTCACATTCTGGGTGTGACTTAAATCACTTCTGTGCCATCTTCTACTGTGCCTTCTATCATTACCACCATCCTTCCCCTATCCTCTTCCCCCTCTTTCCACATTTTTATTTACAGTTCTCATCCCCTACTCCAGGACTTCAAGTGGGCAGGTCCATCCAGGTCTCACACTCGTAGTAATTTAAAATTGAACTGGGTCTTATTGGGCCTTATACTCATGTCCATAACCACAATGACAAAATAAATGATAGATTTCTGAACATTAAATGTAAAAAACGTTAAGGTAATCCATGTCAGCGATTTAGTTCCTGTTTATATTTCAGTCTTTTACTCAATTTTGCATTCCCTGACAGTGCTATTTCCAGGATGTTGGGATTCTGTATTTTCTTCGTGTGGCATATTACTCTTCTATAGTGCATACATACTTTTGAACTGAGTCACCTTCAAGTGTTTATAACGGCCACGATTGAGAAGTCTGGCTTTTAGGCTGAAGGCAGTGAGAGTTTCTCACAGTGCCTGTCAACGGGTCAGAAAGGTGTTCAGAATACATGGCCATCCAACTGTTGGCCTCTCTACAGAGAGAAATGATCAGGTATTCCATTTGCAGTTGTAATTCTCTGCAAATGCGTGTGAAGGAGGTACACAGTGGTCAAGATATTGACAAGGTGAAAGTAAAAGAAAATGCAGTGCTTGTTGATGAGAACATGTGTTGTGTGTTTATGGAGTGGTGAAGTGAAGGCGATGCAAGGAAGTGCATTCAGGAGAAAGGGAAGCGGAAGAGGAATAGTAAGAGGAAAGAGATGAGGTGTAATTAAGATATGCAGATGGATGAGATGTGGAGTGAAAAAGGGCGCACATGTCTAACATACAGTGAACATAACAGGAGTGATTGAAACACTCTGAAGACCACTACCCCTTTCACAGGACTCACAAAGATTTCATTCAGAGTCACACAGTTTCAGAATTTAAAGTTTTATTATCAACTATGTACAATAAAGTCACTGTTGTTACTGATGTATCTTAAACAGCTCACAGCCACTTACAAAGCCAATAGTTCTGGCTGGTTTTAGATGTATGTCATTTATGGTGTTATGTATCTGGACGCAATAACAGAAAGCTAAGGGAGAGAAGGCAAAATACTGGTCGGGTGGCCCACTATGGAAATGACAGAAATGTAGGTTACATGTTTAAGCGAAACCCTTAATTACTTAGGCCATGCCCCTTTTAGAACCCCGCGCATTTTTCATCCCTGCCCTCTTCACCAAGTCATCCATTGCACCAAAATTGCTTCATAATGCCCATTTACCCTTTTCTTGCCCTTCTTTGTGTGTCTGGGTTTCAAGGTGTTCGGCTCTGAAAAAAACAAAATGTTACACACTTATACTGCACAGAAAACAAAGTGAAATAGATTGCTGGCCTAAGCTAGTGTCTAGTATTACTCATTCCCCCTTTCTATATTTCTCCTCTATCTTTGTGCCAGTCATTTCTAAGCTTAATTGACAGTTGTGCTGCCACCAACTTTGCTGAGAAGTCCATCCATGCATTTACCATTCTTTCCCTAAATAAATATTTGCTCACCTGTCTTCCCCATCAATATTTGGCCTTATTGCAATCCCAGCATATACCATATGGAAAAACTTAGGGGCAGATTTACAATAACTGGCGCATCCCTGCATATCAGCAGGGATGCACCAGTTATTGTGCGTCACGGCACCGCCACCATGGATGCGCCGCATTTACAATGCGGCGCACCATGGGGCAAAAATGGATAGATGTGTGACGCATCTGCTGCCATACAGGCGGCGCATTGCTGGAGTTGCGTCACAAGCGCGACGCAGCTCCAGCAAGGCTCAGGGGTGCCCTATCCTTACGCCTGCTTCAAGCAGGCGCAGGGTTTTGACACAGCATGGCCTTAAAAGTGGCTGAGTGAAATCTTGTAGATTTCACTCAGCCACTTTTAGGAGGCGTTCCTGCGCCAGAATGCCCTCCCCTGCGCCGGAACGCCTACATGTGGCGCAGGGCTTTACAACGTGACGCATCTCCCAGATGCGTCACGCTGTAAGTACCCCGCACCATGGCGCTGGCTTTGCGCCGCCACTGCGTCACAAAAGTGACGCAACAGCGGCGTAAAAGAGGCACAAGGGGCTTGTAAATCTGCCCCTGAGTCTGCCCAATGAGCCCTGTCAACTGGCAGAGAGAACTTCTTTCCACATGCCATCATGCTCTGTCATGGGGTATTACCGCTGAACAGTAGCTGCGTGTTTGTGTGCGTTTGTTTGACCAACAGAGAGAAGACCCAGGCTTCAATAGTTATGTTTCCTTGCTCCCCCTGCTACTGTGTGGACAGTGAGGACTTCCTCTATTCTTTGTCATGGAGAGTTTGCTACACCTGCTTCTATATTATTTTGCCACACAAATGTTTGCATTAAATGGTGTGCATTATGCTTCGCTATCTGGCCACCGCTCATGTCGGGCCCATACCAAGGGGTCCTTACTGGAGCAGAACTCCATGCAAGCCTAGAACTCTGATGGCCAGGGCTCATGTATAGGAGAAATCTGAAAGAAACACGTTAGTTAGATTCCTCACCTTAGAATATCCCCAGGCGTCAGACTGGATCCGGAAGATTTTTCGTCAGCAATACCCCTTGCGCGTCGCTAGGCGTCGTCTGCGGCTCCGCGTCCGTCGTCGGCGTCGTGCGCCGGAATGACGTCGTCGGAGTACTTAGACGCCGCCCTCGCGCGCTGACGTCAGTTCTTCTTTTTTCCGCGCCAGTAAGCGCAGATCCGGGAGAGCTACCCCTTTTTAGTCTTTTTTGACTAAATCTTTTTTGATCACGTTTGATCCTTGTCTGTCGACATCTGGTGCCGGTAGGATGCCTGGGTTCAAGGCTTGCGAGGATTGCCATCGACTGATGTCGGTGACCGATCACCACCGCCGGTGCCTCTACTGTTTAGGCCCCGACCACGACGCGGAGTCGTGCTCCGATTGCCAGGCCCTGACTTCGAAGGCTCGGCGGGAGCGGTCCCGCAAGCTTCTCGAGCTTCGCCACTCGGCTCCGCGTCGTGCGCGATCCCGGTCCAGGAGGAGGTCCAAGGATCGCTTGCGGAGCCCTAGCCGACGCCACCATCGATCGTCGGGCTCCAAGTCGTCGGGTAAGTCCAAACGCTCTAAGAAGTCCAAGAGGCGACATCGCTCTTTGGACTCCCCTCGCTGGTCGCGCGACTCGGCCGAGGGTCCGGGTGGTTCCACCCCCGCGACTCCGGTGGAGCCGCAGGCGCCGCGCCCGTCCCCATACCCTCCGGTCCCTGGGACTAACGCGACACCGGCGGAGGTCAGTGCCTTCCTCTCGGCCATGAGGAGTCTGGCCCCGCCGTCGACGCCCGCTGGCGCGCCTTCGGGCCCCGCGGACTCGACTGGGCGACCTTGCCTGCTGGCGGCTTCGGCCCCGGCGCCGTCGACGACTCCGGTCTCGACGCCGCAGGTCCCCGCGGGGCCCATGCCTGGGCCCCCGTCGACGCCGGTTGACCTAATCACTCCTCCACCGGCGCCGGCGAATGAACCACCGACGCCGCCACCGCCGGCGCAGACGCCTACACCTCCGGCGTCCAACCCCAGTTTAGCCCTATTCCGGACCCGGCGCCGCAACGGCGTCGACCGACGCCGCGTCCGGCGCCGCTTGAGACCTATCATCTCTACAGTCCGGCTCCGATCATTTCTCCTGTTTATCAAGAATCGGAAGACGGGGGCGACTGGGAGGGGTTCGAGGACCCTATGGCTGTTCAGTCGCAGCTTTCACAGGACTGGGCAGATGAACTGGGGGAGGCCAGTGGTCTGGATACCTCGCCAGACACTGGATTCACTTCTCCTCCGACTGTGGCTTCGGAGGAGGGTGCAGCATTTTCTGTGGTGCTGCGCCAGGCGGCCGCAGCCCTTGGGCTCGAGCTGCCTGCCGTGGCTGTGAGGACTAACATCCTCACTGAGGTGCTTCAAACCGCAGCAAGCTCCACTGAGCCTCTGCTGCCGTTCAATGAGGCCCTCACTGACGTTCTGCAGGGCACCTGGTCCAAGCCCTCCACAGTTCCTCCTGTGGATAGGAACGTTGCCAGGCGCCACCGCCCTGCTCCGGGCGACCCCAGTTTCCTGTCCCAACACCCCACCCCCGAGAGTCTGGTTATCCAGGCCTCTACCTCCCAATCCTCCTTCCCGACCGCTCCGCCGGACCGGGATTCCAAGAGACTCGAGCAGTTTGGCAAGAAACTGTTCTCGTCCCTTAGTTTGGGCCTGCGGTCTTTGAACACCGCCTGTCTCTTGGACCGTTATTCCCATTCTCTGTGGGATACGGTGGAGGACGTGCTGCCCCTGTGTCCGGAGGAGGTCCGGACACATCTTACCCAGGCTTTGGCCGATGGGAGGGATGCAGCGCGGCACGCCATACGATGTGGGCTTGACACCACGGACTCGCTGGGTAGGGCGATTTCCACCACGGTGGCGCTCCGCCGCCACGCCTGGATGCGGTCCACGTCATTTTCCGGGGATGTCCAGAACACCCTCATGGACATGCCCTTTGATGGCACTCGCCTGTTTGGTGAGAAGGCGGACAGTGCGCTGAACCGCTTTAAGGACTCCCGGGCTACGGCCAAGTCCTTGGGCCTCTCGGCTCCGCGGGCGCACACCTCCGCTTTTCGCCCCTTTCGTGGCCAAGGAAGGGGCGCCTCCTCACGTCCGCCAAGCCACCAGCCGCAGAACCAACCTGCGCGCGGTCGCGGACGTGGTTTCCGCCGTGGCGGATCTGGAGGACGACGTGGTCAGCCCACATCCACCCCGGCAGCATCCGCCTCAAAGCCTTCCTAGTCCGAGCTTTCAGGCCCATTCCACGCCAGTGGGCGGCAGAGTTCGCCATCACCTGCTCCACTGGCGGTCCATTACATCGGACAGGTGGGTGCTGCAAATCGTCCGAAGGGGCTACTCCCTCCCCTTCGAGACGACCCCTCCAGCCATGCCACCGCAGCACCACCGTATCTCGGGGGATCATTTGAATCTTCTCCGCGAGGAAGTTTCGGCCCTCTTGGCCAAGGGGGCCGTTGAGCGCGTTCCGAGTCCAGAAGTAGGTCGTGGTTGTTATTCCCACTACTTTCTGGTTCCCAAGAAGGGCAAAGGGGGCCTACGCCCCATCTTGGACCTCCGGAACGTCAATGCCTTCCTCCGAAAGGAAAGGTTCAAGATGTTAACCTTGGCTCAGGTTCTAGCTGCCCTAGACCCCGGAGACTGGATGGTAGCGTTGGACTTGCAGGACGCATATTTCCATATCCCCGTCCTGCCGGCCCACCGGCGTTACCTGCGGTTCACGGTGGGCCAAGAGCATTTTCAGTTTACCGTGCTCCCCTTCGGCCTCACCAGTGCCCCTCGGGTGTTCACGAAAGTGATGGCGGTGGTCGCAGCTCATCTGCGCAGATCAGGGGTTCCAGTCTTCCCCTATCTCGACGACTGGTTGTTGAAGGCGGGCTCGCCCCAGGCAGTCGTCTCCCACCTCCAGACTACGGCGGATCTCCTGCATTTGCTGGGATTTTCCATCAACGTGCCGAAGTCACACCTGAGTCCCTCTCAGAAGCTCCTCTTCATCGGAGCAGTTCTCGATTCGGCGCAGTTCCGGGTCTATCCACCGGAACAGCGGGTCCGGGATATACAGGCCCTGATTCCCATCTTTCGGCCTCTATCCTGGGTTTCGGTCAGGCTAGTGTTGCGGCTTCTGGGGCTGATGGCCTCCTGCATCCTACTAGTGCATCACGCCAGGCGGCGCATGCGGGCTCTGCAGTGGGACCTGAAGTTTCAGTGGGCCCAGCATCACGGCAACCTGTCCGACCATGTCTTGATCTCGGAGGGCACTGCACAACAGTTGCAGTGGTGGCTCAGGGACCGCGATTGGGTCATGGGCAGGAGCCTCTCCCTTCCCCAACCGGAGCATGTCGTAGTGACGGATGCGTCCCTCCTGGGCTGGGGTGGCCATATGGGAGAGGCGGAGATCAGAGGCCTCTGGTCTCCGGCGGAGTCTCGTCTCCACATCAACCTGTTGGAGTTGAGAGCGATCCGACTTGCACTGAAAGCCTTCCTTCCCTCTGTCAGGGGCAGTGTCGTGCAGGTGTTCACGGACAACACCACCGCCATGTGGTATTGCAACAAACAGGGCGGGGTGGGGTCGTGGACCCTTTGTCAGGAGGCTCTGCGCCTCTGGACGTGGCTGGAACACCAGGGCGTCACTCTAGTGGTTTAACATCTGGCGGGCTCTCTGAACGCCAGAGCGGACGAACTCAGCCGCCGGTGCATGATGGATCACGAATGGCGTCTGAACTCCGAAGTGGCACAAGGTCTCTTTCAGCAGTGGGGAGAGCCTTGGTTAGATCTATTCGCCACCGAAGAGAACGCGCAATGTCAGCAGTTCTGCGCGTTGGAATTTCCAAGGCGGCACTCGCTCGGCGACGCTTTTCGTCACGAGTGGAGTTGCGGTCTGTTGTACGCCTTTCCGCCTATACCACTTCTGCCCAGAGTGCTGAAGAAGATCAGGCACGACCGGGCCCAAGTCATCTTGGTGGCTCCGGATTGGGCACGAAGATACTGGTATCCCGAGCTACTCAGTATGTTGACCGATCCCCCGATACGTCTGCCCCTTCGGGAGGATCTTCTGTCGCAGCAGCAGGGGACGGTCCTCCACCCGAACCTGTCCAGCCTCCACCTCCATGCGTGGAGATTGAGCGGCGGCAGTTGATGCCATTTGACTTGCCTCCTGAAGTCTGTGATATCATTCTGGCAGCCAGGCGTCCCTCCACAAAGACGGTATACGCCTGCCGGTGGAACAAATTTGTGGCATGGTGCACAGCAAAGGCTGTGGATCCCCTTTCCGCCCCTCTTTCTGAGGTTCTCCTCTTTCTTCTTTCTCTGGCCCGGCAGGGCTCTGCCCTGGGCACCCTGAAAGGTTATCTTGCTGCCATCTCCGCCTTCTTGCGGCTTCCTGATCAGCCTTCTCTTTTCAAGTCCCCTGTGGTTACACGCTTTCTCAAAGGCATTACTCACACATTCCCTCCTGTCCCTTTTGTAATGCCTCAGTGGGACTTGAATCTGGTCTTGACATTCCTGATGTGCGCTCCCTTCGAGCCTCTTCACAATTGTCCTCTTCGTCTTCTGACTCTTAAGACTGCTTTTCTGGTAGCCCTCACCTCGGCTAGACGGGTGAGTGAGCTCCAGGCTTTATCTTCAAAGCCTCCTTTTCTCTCTGTTCATCCGGACAAGGTTGTCCTTCGGCCTCGTCCTTCCTTTCTTCCGAAAGTGGTGACTCCATTTCATCTTGGGCAGTCTGTCACCTTGCCCACCTTCTTTCCGCCTCCGCATCCTTCCAAAGAGGAAGAGAGGCTCCACCGTCTGGACCCAAAACGTGCGCTCTCCTTTTATCTGGACCGCACAAAACAGTTCCGGGTGGACGACCAGCTTTTTGTTGGGTACGTGGGCGCTAAGAAGGGGAAAGCTGTGCACAAACGGACCATCTCTCGGTGGGTCGTTTTGTGTATCAAAATTTGCTATTCTTTGGCAAAAAAGGACCCTCCTGTTGGGCTGCGCGCCCATTCTACTCGGGCCACAGCGGCTACTACTGCTTTGGGACGGGGAGTCCCTTTGCAGGACATCTGTCAGGCGGCGACGTGGGCTTCGTTACACACGTTTGCCAGGCATTATTGCCTTGACAGCCAAGTCCGGAGGGATGGCTTCTTTGGCCGTTCTGTCCTCCAGGACTTTCCGGTGTGATCTTGGTTCGCAGACCCACCACCGGGGATGGTATTGCTTGGGTATCTATTCTAAGGTGAGGAATCTAACTAACGTGTTTCTTTCAGATGAACAAGTTACTTACCTTCGGTAACGATGTATCTGTAAGAAACATTAGTTAGTTAGATTCCTCACCGACCCACCCATCCTCCCCGTTCTGCGAACTGACATCTAGGGTTAAGGTTGTCCTTTTCAGGCCCCTAGATTTTATTTTTGGCACCAATGTCGGTCTTTGCATGGCTCTGCGTTCCTGGCGCGGAAAGCTATGTACAAGAACTGACGTCAGCGCGCGAGGGCGGCGTCTAAGTACTCCGATGACGTCATTCCGGCGCACGACGCCGACGACGGACGCGGAGCCGCAGACGACGCCTAGCGACGCGCAAGGGGTATTGCTGACGAAAAATCTTCCGGATCCAGTCTGACGCCTGGGGATATTCTAAGGTGAGGAATCTAACTAACTAATGTTTCTTACAGATACATCGTTACCGAAGGTAAGTAACTTGTTCTTCTATGGCATGTACCTTATCATCTTTGATAATGTCTCTTCCTCAAACCCTAGATGTCTCCTTCTTTCAAGCACCCGAACAAATAGTTGAATAAGTAGGTAGCTCTCTTTTCAGCTCTGAGTGGTGTTTAAACAGAATAGGGATATTGTGAAGGTAACCAAAGATTTACTATACTTAACTCCACCTACATGTACCTTGATATTATATATATATATATATATATATATAACATTTGTACAAAACCACAGAACTTCAGCAGTTATAGTTACCTGGGCTAACTATAACTTACGCCCCCGCAATGCACTGCTTTTTCCTCATATATTACATCACTCATGACATGGTCAGTGACCGGTCCGGCTTCCAGAAAACGGAGTTATGTTTGCTTTTGCTGTCAGCTCCCACCAAGCATACAGCAACCTCCCCTCGGTTGTTGGTTACTTACTCCAGGGAAGCTGGGTGCATAGGTGCGGAGTGATGTCGGAAACTGCTGTAGACCATAATGGAGGAATTCATCAAAGATGCCACTGGCGAAGAAGGTGAAAGAGTACGGTGGAACCCAAAAGTGGATTCAAGTTGAGAGGTACCTGCAATCAGAGGGGACAGAGTCTATGCCACTCAGGAGTGACCAGGAGGCACGGAAGACGAATGCCCACCGATGTGAGGGATGCAGGAGAGTTGACGGTACCATTGAAGGTGCAGCTGTGCGGACCAGGCGACGCTGTAGGGGACCAGGAGCTGTTCACAAGCTGTTCCATGTGGGATGTCAAGAGCCAAGGGTTCAGTGTCCAGCAGGTCCACCAACAAACCTTTGCAATGGCAACAAATGTAGTCGTCAAAAAAGCTGTCGGGTCAGGACAAGCAAGGTCCAAGTGACTCACCACGAGCAGGTAAGTCAGAGCAGGCCCTGAGCAAGCAGGGGAGCCTACAGGAGCCAAAGAATACCCTTGAGAGGACCCACAGGCCAAAGGCACAGGAGTTGCAAGAGGACCTTGAGCAGCTCACAAAAGGATGAAGGACCACAGTGCAAGAGATGCAGTGCAGGCGAAGATCTTGGCTGCAGGAGATGCTTGAGGCTGGATCTTCTTGGAACCTGAAGATCTCTGGAGGAGAGAGTCAACAAGCCTTGGCAACGGCAAGTAAACGCAGTGCACAGGGGTACTGCTCCAGCGGTTCCGATGAGGGATACTGGCTTCAAACTTGCCGTGAAGACGGTGCAGGCCTCGAGGAAGTTGCAGAACAACTACTTGTGTTGGTGGATCTTTCGGAGTCCGTAGGATCTCAGGAACAGCAGACCAGTCGGCTTCATTGCGGTGCCTGCAGAGGCAGGGGAGTGACTCCCTTACTCCAAGGTAGAGTTCTTTGGGTGTCTTGGATGATGTCCACAGGCCTTGTGAAGAGCCTGTATGGAGCACAGGCATAGATGTTGCAGAAGACTGGCAGGACGAAAAGACCAGGAGCAGCAGGAGTCTCCCCAGTTGTAGTCTTGGTTCCCAAAGCGAAGTCCATAAAAGTGCAAAGTGCCAAGACGGTTGAAGTTGAAGTGGGTTTGGATCTGAATCTTGTCCCACGACGTATCTAGGGACCCACCCACAGGTAAGCTCTTAAATACCCTAAGAAAAGGGTTGGGATATTTCAGGGGTCCCTTCCAGAGGAGAGGCTGGATAGTGGGGAGGATACTCCCATGTCCTTTGTCCAGTTTCGCACCAGAGCAGGAGCCAATGGCTCCCTGAACTGGTTTCAACTGGAGTATGCAATAAGTGCACCAAATGTGGCCTTCAAAGCAGTCTAGGTGGCTCTGGCAAGTACCCCAACCCTGTCCAAATACAAAAAGTCCTGTCTGGGAGGTGGTCACACCTCCCTTTGACAGGAAAACTATTGTCCTGCCTTCCCCTGCACATGCTTGGCTCAGAAGCAGGAAGAAAGAATCGTGTCTCTGGTCTGCAGCAGCTATAGTTTGTTGTCCGGGACTAGAAGACTGGTACCGGGAGCATCGAGGGCCTCCCGGAGGAGCTTTACAGTGCATGGAAACATACCTCCCTCACCATTACGTGTGGGAGTATGATTTCAACATGTTTGATACTAAACACGACAGGGTTCGTTACAGCCAGTTTAGAGATAGCCATTGTGTAATGACGCATGTCCACTCTTTATATCGTTATGACTGATGCATTTACGACCCGGGAGAATGGACTATGAGAGTTGTAGGGGTGTCCTGCTCCTTCAGGGGCACCCTCACACATAGAAACAAGCACCCTGCCTTCAGGATTGAAAGGCCTGCCTTAGGGGCGAGTTATAGTTTTTAAGTGCAGTGACCTCAGATATTAAAGGCATCTTATATCTGTCATAAGCGGTGCTAGCACCAACTTACACAAACTGCAATGGCAGGCCTGTAGTCACAATTTGAGAGTCCATCTGCGTTGGCATGGTTACTCCCAGACCTATGTTCCATTGAAAAGTCCACCCCCTGTAGGGAAATGGACCACCTCAAACATTTGGGATTTTCATCCTTCATTTGTTTAAGCCATTAGAGGGGCTTATGGTCTGTCTGAACCAGGAAGTGAGTACCAAACAGGTATGGCCTCAACCACCTCAAGGCCCAGACCACAGCAAAAGCCTCCCTCTCTATAGCTGACTAACGTTTCTCCCTGGGGGTGAACCTTCTGCTTATAAAAGCTACTGGTTGGTCCTGGCTTTCTGCATTTAGTTGTGACAAAACCGCTCCTACGATTATCTCAGATGCATCTGTCTGGACAATAAAGGTTTTGGAATCGTCAGGACTTTGCAGAATGGGAGCGGTGCACATGGCTTGCTTCGGGTCATCAAGTGCCTTTTGACAGCTAACTGCCCACTGAACTTTCTTAGGCAGTTTCTTGTAGGTGAGATCATTAAGGAGAGTCACAATGGGCCCAAACCCATTAACGAACCTCCTGTAGTACCCAGTCAGGCCCAAGAAAGCTCTAACCTGAGTTTGGGTTGTGGAGCAAGCTAGTCCATGATGGTCTGGATTTTGCTCTCCAATGGCTGAACTTGGCCTCCACCTACCTACCTATGAGTATACAATCTTGCTCTTCCCTATCTGACACTTGGTGGCCTTGAGAGTGAGGCCTGCTTTCTGCAGGGCCTCCAGAACATTCCTGAGGTGGGCTAGGTGATCCTACCAGGTGGAGCTAAAGACACCAATATAATCTAGATATGCTGCACTATAGGCTTCCAGACCTGTTAGAACTTTATTCACCAACCTCTTATATATGGCGGGTGCATTTTCCAGACCAAAGGGCATCACAATAAATTGATAATGCCCACTAGGGGTTGAAAATGCTGTTTTAGGCTTGGCATCCTCAGCTAGTCTGATTTCCCAGTAGCCTGCAGTTAGGTCAAATGTACTCAGACATTTGGCTGAGGCCGAAGTATGTATGAGCTCATCTGCCATGGGAATAGGATGGGGATCAGTCCTAGTGACTGCATTGTGGCCTCTGTAGTCCACTGAAAACATTGTCTCTCTTTTTCCACTCTTGGTGTGAGGTTTTGGCACAATGACTACTGTACTAGCCCAAGGGCTGTCTGACTGCTCAATAACCCCCAATTAAAGCATCTTTGAGACCTCAGTCCTGATGCAGTGTCTGACATGATCAGGCTGTCTGTAAATGTTGTTCTTTACTGGCAGACTGTCACCTGTGTCTACTTCATGGATACACCAGGTGGTTTGACTGGGTGTCAGATAGAACATGTGTTTGTACTGATTGAGGACCTTCCTGCAATCAGCTTGCTGCTGGTCAGTGAGGCTGCCTGCCAAGGCTACTCCATCAATTGACCCATCAACAGGGTTCTGAGAGAGGCGATCAGGGAGAGGGTCAATATTTTCCTCCTTTTACTCATCAGTGGCCATGAGCAAGCTGATGTCAGCCCTGTATGCAAAAGGCTTTAGGAGGTTCACATGAAGTACCCTGTGGGGACTTCTTGGTGAGCCTAGGCCCACCAGGCAGGTGACCTCACCGTTCTTTTCAAGGATTGTGTGGGGGTCACTCCATTTATCCTGGAGAGCTGCTGAGGCCACAGACTTCAACGCCCACACTTTCTGGCCTGGCTGGTAAACAGTCAAGACAGCCTTTTGGTCATGCCAAGCTTTCTGAAGCTCCTGGCTGGCCTCAAGGTTTTTACTTGCCTTCTTCAGATACTCAGCCGTAGGTGAACGCAGGCCAAGTACATAGTCTACAATATCCTGTTTAGGAGGTTTGAGAGATTGCTCTCAGCCCTCCTTATCTAGAGACAATGGACCCCTAACTGGATGTTCAAAGAGAAGTTCAAATGGGCTGTAGCCAAATCCCTTCTGATGAACCTCTCTGTAGGCAAAGAGAAGGCAGGGTAGCAAGACATCCCATTTTTGCCTGAGCTTTTTCTGGGAGTATAATGATCATACCCTTTAGGGTCTTGTTGAGCCTTTCAACAAGTCCATTGCACTGTGGATGGTAGGGTGTGGTACATTTGTAGTTTATTCCACACTCTTTCCACATGGCAGTGATATAACTAGACAGGAAGTTGGTACCTTTGTCTGTTAAGGCCTCCTTAGGGAAGCCCACTCTGGAAAAGATTCCCAGAAGGGCCCTGGCTATCACAGTAGCTGTAGTGGTTCTAAGAGTAATAGCCTCTGGATACCTAGTGGCATGGTCAGCCACCGCTAGTATGTAACTGTGTCCAGATGGAAAGTTCTGGAATCTGCGTGGATCCACAAATCCACCCCGCGTTACCCAAAGTCTTCAGAGAAAAATGGTACCTCACTTGTGTGGGTCGGCCTAGTGCCCGCGACAGGAAATGGCGCAAAGTGCAACGTGGTAACACCTCAATTTCGCAGTGAAAAATGACCCTTTTTTGGCAAAGTGCCTAGCTGTAGTTTCTGAACCCTAGCTCTGCGGCACCTAGGGAAAACTAGCAAGCCTATACATTTTTGAAAACTAGACACCCAGGGGGATCCAGGATGGTGTGACTTGACTGCCTCCCACCAGGTTCTGTTACCCAGAATCCCTTGCAAACCTAAACAATTGTAAAAAAAACCCACACATTTTCCGCACATTTCTGTGGTGGAAAGTTCTGGAATCAGCGTCGATCCACAAATTTCCACCCACCCCGCGTTCCCCAAAGTCTTCCGATAAAAATGGTACCTCACTTGTGTGGGTAGGCATAGTGCCCACGACAGGAAATGGCTCAAAACCCAACTTGAACACACCACATTTTCCCAACGAAAATGTACCCTTTTTTTGCGAAGTGTCTAGCTGTAGTTTTTGAACACTACCTAGCAAACCTATACATTTTTGAAAACTAGACACCCAGGGGAATCCAGGATGGGGTGACTTGACTTCCTCCCACCAGGTTCTGTTACCCAGAATCCCTTGCAAACCTAAAAAATTGTCAAAAAAAACACATTTTCCCAACATTTCTGTGGTGGAAAGTTCTGGAATCTGCGTGGATCCACAAATTTCCACCCACCCCGCGTTCCCCAAAGTCTTCCGAGAAAAATGGTACCTCAATGGTGTGGGTCGGCTTAGTGCCCGCGACAGGAAACGGCGCAAAACACAACGTGGTCACACCTCAATTTCGCAGTGAAAAAGGACCCTTTTTTGGCAAAGGGACTAGCTGTAGTTTTTGAACCCTAGCTCTGTGGGCACCTAGGGAAGCCTAGCAAACCTATACATTTTTGAAAACTAGACACCCAGGGGAATCCAGGATGGGGTGACTTGACTGCCTCCCACCAGGTTCTGTTACCCAGAATCCCTTGCAAACCTAAACAATTGTCAAAAAAAACATATTTTCCCCACATTTCTGTAGTGGAAAGTTCTGGAATCTGCGTGGATCCACAAATTTCCACCCACTCCGCGTCCCCCAAAGTCTTCTGAGAACAATGGCACCTCACTTGCGTGGGTCGGCCTAGTGCCCGTGACTTGAAACGGCGCAAAACGCAACGCGGTCACACCTCAATTTCGCAGTGAAAAATGACCCTTTTTTGGCAAAGTGTCTAGCTGTAGTTTTTGAACTCTTGCTCTGCCGGCACCTAGGGAAACCTAGCACACCTATACATTTTTGAAAACTAGACACCCAGGGGAATCCAGGATGGGGTGACTTGACTGCCTCCCACCAGGTTCTGTTACCCAGAATCCCTTGCAAGCCTAAAAAATGGTTAAAAAACACATTTTCCCCCCATTTCTGTGATGGAAAGTTCTGGAATCTGCATGGATCCACAAATTTCCACCCACCCTGCGTTCCCCAAAGTCTTCCGAGAAAAATGGTACCTCACTTGTGTGGGTCGGCCTAGCGCCGTGACAGGAAACGGCGCAAAACGCAACGTGGTCACACCTCAATTTCGCAGTGAAAAGTGACCCTTTTTTGGCAAAGTGCCTAGCTGTAGTTTTTTAACCATAGCTCTGCCGGCACCTAGGAAAACCTAGCAAACCTATACATTTTTTAAAACTAGACACCCAGGGGAATCCAGGATGGGGTGACTTGACTGCCTCCCACCAGGTTCTGTTACCCAGAATCCCTTGCAAACCTAAACAATTGTCCAAAAAAACACATTTTGACCACATTTCTGTGGTGGAAAGTTCTGGAATCTGCGTGGATCTACAAATTTCCACCCACCCCGCGTTCCCCAAAGTCTTCCAAGAAAAATGGTACCTCACTTGTGTGGGTCGGCCTAGTGCCTGGGACATGAAACTGCGCAAAACACAACGTGGCCACACCTCAATTTCGCAGTGAAAAATGACCCTTTTTTGGCAAAGTGCCTAGCTGTAGTTTTTGAACACCCGGGGGCTTCCAGGGAGGTCAAGGGGGGTCACCTGGGTTTTTGGCTCCGTGCTCAGCGGCCATATAGGAAAATCCTACCAAACCTACACATTTCTGAACACTAGACACCCGGGGGCTTCCAGGGAGGTATGGCTTGCGTGGTTTCCCCAACGTTTCCTTACCCAGAATTCCATGCAAACCTCAATTTTAGCTGAAAAAATCACTTTTTTCACACATTTTTGTGTGGGAAAGTGTGGCATCACCAGGCTCACACTAATTTCCTCCCACCCAGCGTTCCCCCAGGTCTCCCAATAAAAATGATACCTGACTCGCATGGGTGGGTCAAGTATCCGCGACACGCAAGGGCCCAAAATCTATTAAGGCGACATCAAAATGACCTATCACAAAACAACCTGGTTTTGCAAGGGGGGTCACCTGGGTTTTTGTCCCCGGGCTCGGCGGCCATCTTGGGAAACTACCAAACCCAAACATTTCTGAATACTAGACACCCACGGGAGTCCAGTGATGTATGGCGTGCTTGGATCCCCCAACGTTTTCCTACCCAGAATCCCCTGCAAACCTCAAATTTAGCTGAAAAAATCACTTTTCCATACATTTTTGCGTGGTATCACAGTGCCAGCACAAATGTCCTACCACCCAGCGTTCCCCTTGTTCTCCCGAGTAAATTTATACCTCACTTGTGTTGGGTGGGCCAAAGTCCTGTGACTAGGAAGAGCCCAAAACATAGGGATTTAGAGTATAGCACCGAGAATTCTAAGCGCTATATTTTTTTTTAAATATGTTATTAGCCAGTTCTGCTTTGGACACCCACACAAATGAAGTATCATATTACTCGGGAGAACAAGGAGAACATTGGATGGTAGGACATTTGTGCCAGCATGGTGATTCCACGCAAAAATATGTGGAAAATATGTTTTTTTCAGCTTAATTTGAGGTTTGCAGGGGATTCTGGGTAAGGACACATTGGGGATCCACGCAAGCCATACCTCATTGGACTCCCCAGGGTGTCTAGTTTTCAGAAACATGTGGGTTTTGTAGGTTTCCCTAGATGGCGGCAAGTCCTGGGCCAAAAAACCAGGTGCCCCCCCCCCCCCCCCCCCAAACCAGGTAGTTTTGCTTTAGGTAATTTTGAAGTCTCCACAATACATTTTGGGACATTTCCTGTTTCAGCCACTTTGGCTACCCACACAAGTGAGGTACCATTTTTATCAGGAGACCTGGGGGAATGCTGGCTGGGAGGAAATTTGTGGATCCACCCAGATTCCAGAACTTTCCCACACAGAAATTTGAGAAAAAAGGGATTTTTGCAGCTAAATTTGAGATTTGCAGGGGATTCTGGGTAAGAAAATGTTGGGGGACCCACGCAATCCATACCTTGCTGGACTCCCCTGGGTGCCTACTTTTCAGAAATGTGTTGGTTTGGAAGTTTCCCAAGATGGCCGCAGAGCCTGGGGCCAAAAACCCAGGTGACTCCACGCGGATTCCAGAACTTTTCACCACAGAAATGTGAGGAAAATGTGTTTTTTGTTCGACAAATTTTTAGGGTTGCAAGGGATTTGGGGTAACGGAACCTGCTGTAGGGTGACCAGAATTTTAAAGCCAAAAACCGGGACATTTCACAAAAATAGAAGAAGGACTACAATTTTTCTTCAAGCGATGAGAGCGCTCGACAGCAGAGAATTACAGAACAGGCAGTAAGAACATACATAAAAAGCAATTTTTAAACCCAGTAGCTTGCCTGTTAATTAAATTGCTTTCTTGAAACAACTGCTACTTTGTAAAACATAAAAAACTCCTCTCACCGTTTTTAGTCGACCCTCTTTAAAAACCGGGACATGAGCTACATTTCTTGAAATTTGCTGGGACCGTCCTGGCAAAACGGGGACGGCTTGTCACCCTAACCTGGTGAGAGCCAGTCAAGTCACCCCATCCTGGATTCCCCTGGGTGTCTAGTTTCCCAAAGATTATAGGTTTGCTAGGTTTCCCTAGGTGCCCACAGAGCTAGGGTTAAAAAACTACAGCTAGGCACTTTGCCAAAAAAGGCTTTCTGCCACCCTGGGGTGGAAATCGGGGGTGGGATTGCCCCGATATGCCCCCAAGGGGGGCATAAACACTGTGGCTATTGTTTTGAGGGGTGGGGGCATTGGTATGCCCATTCTAAGCATAAAAAAAGCCAGCATAATCATTGGCGTCTAGTGGACTTTTTGCCACCATCGGGGGGGGGGCAAATTGGGGGCTACTGCACCCATTTTTCCCCCAGGGGGGCACAAAGGCTGTCATTTTTGCGGGTGAGGGATGGGGGCATTGGCATGCCCATTTTGGGCAGCCCCACCCTAATTAAAATTTGCCCCAAAAAATCCCTAGTGACTAGTGGGCTTTCCCCCCCCCGTAGTGCAGATTGGGGGCCAATTATTAGGGTGGGGGCTGCCCAAAACGGGCATGCCAACGCCCCCACCCTAATTAAAATTTGCCCAAAAAAATCCCTGGTGTCTAGTGGGCTTTTTTCCCCCCCGGGGGCAGATTGGGGCTACTGCCCCATCTGCCCTCCAGGGGGGGGGGACAGGAAGGCTGTAATTTTTGCGGGGAAGGGGGCGGGGGCATGGGCATGCCTGTTTTGGGCAGCCCCCACCCTAATTCAAATTTGCCCAAAAAAAATCCCTGGTGTCTACTGGCCTTTTTGCTCCACGGGGGGCAGATTGGGGGCTGATGCCTCCATTTGCCCCCGGGGGCAGAAAGGCTGTAATTTTTGTGGGGGCAGGGTGGGGGCATTGGCATGCCCATTTTGGGCAGCCCCCACCCTAATTCAGATTTGCCCCAAAACATCCCTGGTGTCTAGTGGGATTTTTGCCCCCCCCCCCCAGGGGGGCAGATTAGGGGCTACTGCCCCCATCTTCCCCCCGGGGGGGGCAGAAAGGCCACTAGATGCCAGGGATAATTTTGGGAAAATTTTAATTAGGGTGGGGGCTGCAAAAAACGGGCATGCCAATGCCCTCACCCTAATTAAAATTTACCCCAAAAAATCCCTGGCGTCTACTGGGATTTTTTGGGGGCTAATGCCTCCATCTGCCCCCCAGGGGGGCAGAAAGGCTGTAATTTTTGTGGGGGAGGGGTGGGGGCATTGGCATGCCCATTTTGGGCAGTCCCCACCCTAATTCAGATTTACCCCAATTAATCCCTGGCGTCTAGTGGGCAGATTAGCGCTACTGCCCCCATCTGCCCCCCAGGGGGGCAGAAAGACTGGCATTTTTGCAGGGGGGTGAGGGCTTGGGCATGCCCATATTGGGCAGCCCCACCACTAATTACAATTTTAAAAAAAAATCCCTCGTATCTAGTGGGCTTTGTGCCCCCCAGGGAGGCAGATTGGGGGCTACTGCCCCCATCTGCCCCCCAGGGGGGGGGGCAAAAAGACTGTACCTTTGCAGCAGGAGGGGTGGGGGCATTGGCATGCCAATATTTGGTAGCCCCCACCCCTAATTATAATTTTTTTTTAAATCCCTAGTATCTAGTGGGCCTTCTGCCCCCCCGGTTGGGGCAGATTAGGGGCTCCTGTCCCCATCTGCCCCCCGGGGGGGGGGCAGAAAGCCTACTAGATGCCAGGGATTTTTTTGGGCAAATTTTAATTAGGATGGGGGCTGCCCAAAACGGGCATGCCAATGCCCCCACCCTAATTAAATTGTGCCCAAAAAAATCCCTTGCGTCTAGTGGGCTTTTTGCCCCCGGGGGGCAGATTGGTGGCTGCTGCCCAAAGGCTGTAATTTTTGCAGGGGAGGGGATGGGACATGGACATGCCCGTTTTGGGCAGCCCCCACCCTAAAACAAATTTGCCCCAAAAATATCCCCGGCGTCTAGTGGGCCTTTTGCCCCCCCCCCCCCCCGGTGGGGCAGATTGGGGGCTAATGCCCCCATCTGCCCCCTAGGGGGAGCAGAAAGTCCACTAGACCCCAGGGATTTTTTTGGGGCAAATTTTAATTAGGGTGGGGGCAGTCAAAAATGGGCATGCCAATGCCCTCACCCTAATTAAAATTTGCCCAAAAAAATCCCCGGCGTCTACTGGGCTTTTTGCCCCCCGGGGGGGCAGAAAGGCTGTAATTTTTAGTAAGCCTTGGCAAGTGCCACAGGAGCGACAAAACTCCTTCGTATCCTCAGACATATGGGACCAGTGAAAATGAGGGACAATCTTGTCCCAAGTCTTACTTTGCCCAAGGTGTCCTGCAAGGGGAATGTCATGTGGCAGGAAGAGAAGAAAACCTCGGACCTTCTGGAGTATTATCAACTTCCTGGTGGCACCAGGCTTGGGGTCTCTACCTTCAGAATACAGAAGCCCATCTTCCCAGTAAATCTGCTTTCCTGCTTTCTCAGCAGCAGCTTTCTGTCTGAGCTGTTCAAGAGAGGGGCAGGATAGCTGTTCCAAACTCAAGTCTCTGTGGAAGGGCCACCTGCCCCCAAGAACTCTACCTGGTCAGGCCCAAGTTTCCCTGGGACAGTTCCTTCACAGGGATTGAGATCATCTCTCTCAGGAGACTGATCCTCACTAGGAGTTTGGGAAGGAGGATAATTCCTTATCCTTCCTGCTCCTTCTCTTAAGAGCAATCTGGTCCATTCTTTCAGGATCCAGTGTTCCCTCCATGCTGAGCTGTTGGCCTGAGCCCTAGTTACAGCAAATGCACTGGCAGAAATGCCCATAATTTCTGCATGAGTCCTGAACTCTACTTCAGACCAGTCTGAAGTTTCTAAATCATTGCCCAGCAGACAATCTACAGGTAGGTCTGGAGATACCACAACTTTCTTACGTCCAGTTACCGCTCCCTGAGATTCACAACGGCCAAGGAATGATCAGTCCTGACATTGCTAGTGTTGTTTACTTGGTACATCTGTCCAAGTATGATCTCTTCAGGGGACACTAGTTTCTCTGTCACCATGATGACACTTGCCCCTGTGCCCCTGAAAGCAATTGCTTCCTTTCTCTTTATTAAAGGCTGTTGCCTGTACTTGCCCAAGTTAGTGGATCTTACTAGTAAGTGGCAAGATCAATGCCACCATCACAGACTAGAACAGCCTGAGTTGGGGTTCTGACTAGGCCAGAACCCACCTCAGAACCCAAGGTTAACCCAACTAATCCCTTGGTTGCTGTACTACCACTTGTACTGGTGCTAGTGGGTGCAGTTGCCCTAGGGGCAGTGGTAGTAGATTCCTTGGCCTTTGAATAATCAACATCTCTTGCCAATGGGTCTTTAGTTTACGTAAACAACACCAAGTTTTCTTTTCACCCTTCTTGGAGTTTTGGGACTAACCCCCAGATGCAGGCTTTTGGGGACCTTGAGAAGACTCCTTTGTGTCTTTGCCCTTCTCCCCACCCTTCTCCTGGGGGTTAGAAGAATCTTGCTTCTTCTGGTCACCTCTACCACCATGGGTTTTCTGCTTAACACTGGTGTAGACTCTTTTGTGTGCCTTCTTTCCCACTTCTTGGGAAGAGGTCAGATCAGAGTCAGATCAGTAGTTGATTCTGACCGTTATTGAGGATGTGGTCCCTCATTATCAAATTGTACAGTCCCTCATAGTCCTGGACCTTGCTTCCATGAAGCCAGCCTTCCAGAGCCCTAAGAGCACTGTCAGTGAAATTTCAGCATCCTCTTGTGAGGAGCTTATCTCTGCCTTTGTTAGCAAAGGAGAGCCACAGGCTAGCTACCTACTGCCCCTGAGGGACCTTTTGAACTTTACAGGCCCTCTCCAAAGCAGTGATCCATTTATGGATGTCAACCCCCTCCTGGTAATGGTAAGGAGGGACCACCCTTATCAGGTTCCCAGTGTCAAAGGATGTGTATCTGATCCTAGGGACACTATTGCTGCCCCCATGTGACTCTACTCCCAGTTTTATCCTAGCTTTTTGTACTTCCAGGGTCTCTTTGTCAAGGGCCAACTGATCTTGCCTGAGCCTGAGTCTTACTCTCTCAGGTTTGATCAGGTGGTATTCCCTCTCCAAGGAATCCTCCCTCTTGCTAGATATGGAGGTCCCTATGGAATTCTCTGAAGCATTGGATTCGACAGAGAAGACCTAGACCTCCTCTGCATACTCTGAACTCTCCCAGGAGTAATAAAGGGGACACCCTCTGTGCCATTAGCTCTATTCCCTGGGGGATCAGAATTTGCCAGTGTGGAGTCACCAGACTCCTCTTGGCCATACTCTGAATTGCGGTCACTAGGGGGAACCCCTGGTGCTCCCTCTTCAGGAGGATCCCCACCCACATTGTCCTGTTCTTCTGCCCCTCCAGGATTCTTGTTATCCTGATGAATTAGCTCTAAGAGCAGCTTAGTAGTGAGGTTGTTACCTGCTTTTATCCTTCTAATGCTACACAGGGTTGGTATTTCCTGGAACTTCAGACCACTGCACTTAGGAGACTGGGGTACACTGGTATCCCCAACTAAAGACATGGTTCCAAGGTGTAGTGTGGTGTTGCACCGACCTACCCTAGGGTAAACTAAACTTCCTTAGATTGGAGAAAGGGTTGTGCTAGACCCTTAACAACTAATCTAAAAGTTCAGTAGAACTGACTTGGTCTATTTAAATAATATATGTGTCTAACACTAGTGATGGTTTTTCAAGTATTCCACACCGAGATTAGCTGGTAAAACAATGCAGGCTTGAATCCCAGCCGCTGCACACCAGTATAGTAGGATTGCTTAGTATATGGTGCTCACATATGTAAGTGTTGCACCCTGTACTAATCCAGACAACCCTTATGGTGATTTTAGTGGTCTTAGACAACCTTAGAAAGCTGTTAAAGTGGTAGCTGTGAAGAGCAGACTTCAGGCTTAGTCCAGAAGGAGTGTAAAACAGCTTGTTTTCCCAGTAATTAATCTTATGGTATAGGTTAAGTGAAAAAGAACCATACAGTGTAGTTATAAAAATACATTATCTCCTACCCAGAGATATAAACACAATACATACAAATACTTGGGAAATAGAACACATATGTAGCACAAATACACTGTGGTCTCCAGAGGGAGAGCAAATCATATACTGAAATAGTGGAATACGAACCACGACCTAAGTCGAGAATGGACCCAGAAGACGTAGAAGAGCCGGGGATTCAAGGAATCACCCAAGGTAAGTATCTAGAAACCCCACGGAGGCCGTGTGCAGAGTGGGAACACGACCACGTGCTCAATGCAAGTCAAAGGGCAAGTTGCAGTTTTAAAGAAAAAGGACCCTTCCCAGTGGACGCTTAAGACACCCCATGGAAGGTTGGAGAGTCACCCCACCTGTGGATACCCCAGGAACCAGGATACGTACACCAGGGAAGCCAGGTGCATAGATGCGAAGTGACATCAGAAACCGCCCTAAACCAAATGGAGGACTTCAGAAAAGATGCAGCTGGCGAAGAAGGTGAAAAAGTTTGGTGGAACCCAAAGGTGGATTCAAATTGAGAGGTATCTGAAAGCAGAGGGGACAGAGTCTATGCCACATTGGAGTGACCATGAGGCGTGAAAGACGGATGCCCACCGATGTCGCGGATGCAGGAGAGTTGACGGGTGCTCTTGCAGTTGCAGCTGTGCAGACCCGCCATGCTGGAGGGGACCAGGAGCCGTTCACAAGCTGTCCCGTGTTGGATGTCAAGAGCCAAGGGGTCAGTGTCTGGCAGGGGCCCGCACAAGCCTTGGCAACCCAACCAATGTAGTCGTCAAAAAAATTGCAGTGTCCGGACCAACAATGTCCAAGTGACTCACCATGGGCAGGTAAGTCAGAGAAGGGCCAGAGCAAACAGGGGAGCCCACTGGAGCCAAAGAAGACCCTCAAGAGGACCCACGAGCAGAAGGCACAGGAGTAGCAAGAGGACCTCGAGCAGCTCACCAAAGGATAAAGGCCCACGGTGCAAAGGATGAGGTGCAGGCAAAGATCTTGGCTGCAGGAGATGCATGAAGCTGGAGCTTCTTGGAACCCGAAGATCTCTACAGGAGAGAGTCAACAAGCCTTGGCGACCGCAAGTCGATGCGGTGCACAGGGGTACTGCTTCAGCAGTCTTGACAAGGGATACTGGCTTCAAATTTGCTGTGAAGACAGTGCAGGCCTCGAGGGAGTTGCAGAACCACCACCTGAGGGTGTTGCTGAACCTTTCAGAGTCTGTAGGACCTCAGGAACAGCAGACTGGTCAGCTTTGTTGTGGTGCCTGCAGGGGAGTGACTCCTTCACTCCAAGGGAGATTTGTTCGGTGTCTTGGTTGACCTTGTGAAGAACCTGTATGGAGCACATCTATAAACAAAACAAGGGGACCCAATGTGGTGCACAAAGACCTTGAGTATTGCTAATTACTGAGAACAGTGGCCCTTGATAATGGTTAAGTATAAACAAACAATAAATATAGACTGGAATCAATACAATATTGCTGCTGTCCAGCCGGACAGTGACATTTAATGAATAACAAGTTAAGGATCAAGAGAGGCAAAATAAAGCAGGACGCAGTCCTGCATCCTACACATTAAGGCACACAAAAATCACAAGAAAACAAACATTCAGGCAGGGCAAAGAGCTTGTTTGAAATGTCAAGAATTAGATAAGCAAAATGAAAGCACAACCGTTACAAATAAAAATAGAGTTAAATTGTGTACACGGTATCAAGCAAGTTGACGAAGTTCCGATCCCTTTCAGAAAATAATGGGCTCATCATCAGGACAACAATAATGCATGCCTGAAGAACATCTCAGATGACCTCACACGAGTATAACGTCCCTGAAACCTCTGTTTTTTCAGTGAATTTCTAAGGTTTTTTAAATGCTAATTCCTAACTATAACGTCCCTGAAACCTCAGTTTTTTTAGTGAATTTCTAAGGTTTTTTAAATGCTAATTTCTAACTATGCCTACATAGGTAGGACATGTGCAGAAAGAGGAAGGAAGGCGCAGATGTTATGGGTAAGATTATATTCACTCATGCACTCTTCCCAGTATTTAATGTGAGGGGTATGAATATATTCCAGTTTATTAATATGCATATGAGTGCAGAGAATTAACATCATTGTAAAAGACAGTGAATATGGTTAAACTGCAGTATGCACTCACTCGTATTAACGTGAGTGTACATTGGAAACATAAGTAAGGTAGCAGGATATGTGATGAATCCAAAACTATTTAATACTGATGACTCATTGGCTCTCCCTCGGTTTTTATGCGCACTGCAAAATACGCCCATACCAGTTCCACACTCCTATTTTAAGTCCATTGAGGCAGAAGTGGGCCACCTCCTATGGGAAGGTAAGCCTCCCCGTATAGCTGTGTGTAAGCTTATACAGAACTGGTATGATGGCGGAATCGCCCTTCCCAACGTTCGATTATACTATTGGGCCTCCCAGCTAATCATGATTAATCAATGGCTACACGCCCCACAGGACGAGCCAGCTTTACGTATGGACAGGCACATTCTAGGTACGGACGGAATCCTTAGCGCCCTGTATGATAAATCCAAAAAAACAAAAGCAGATATGGTTCACGGTGCAACGAGCGCTAGGATGGGAAGGGGTGATCACTCAGCATATGCCGCTGTGGGACTCCCCCAGATTTGGCAAGCTGTGCATGAGTAAAGGTTTTACGAAATGGGACCTCATAGGCATTTCCAGGGTCGGCGACCTGTGGAAAAAAGGGCGAGGTGGTCCCTTTTGCGCAACTACAGGCCACATATCAGATGGCAGGGACGGAACAATATCGCTTTATGCAAATTAAGCACGCTCAGAACGAAGGCCATACCTCTGGGAACCGATCCACCTGAGTCCTCCCCACTTGAGGATCGTTTGTTGACAGACCCGCTAACCAAAAAGATTATATCATTAACATATCGGAAGTTGGTTAACAATTAGAAGGATCCCACAAATAGCCTAAAGGAGAAATGGGAGGCGGAAGTGGGAGAAATGGACGAACAGGACTGGCAGGAGGCGCTGGGGTCCCCTCAGGAGGTGGCAACCCCCTCCAGATTAAAGCTTGTGCAACTTAAAATACTGCACAGAACGTACTACACGAGAACCACATTACACAAAATAGGGAGGGCGGATACGCCACTCTGCCTGAGGGGTTGTGGTCTTCAGGGTACATTCTACCACACTATATGGGAATGCCCCCGCATCACTCAATACTGGAGGGCGGTTCTGGCCACGATCACCCAGGTATGTGGATTCGAGGTCCCCCCCGATTCACGGAGATGCCTGATTAATGTGTGGGAGCCCACGGATCTTAACCACGCAGAACAAAATTGGGCAACCCTTGGTATCACACTTGCAAAGAGGAATATTGCACAACACTGGGGGGCACCAACGATCCCCTCACCAGCAGTGGTGTTGCGACCTAGACAGCGCCATGGTCGCGGAAAGGGTGGCCTTTATTAATATGGGTGCGTGTGTGGGGGAAGTGAAACACATTTCGGGGCAACATCTGTGCCCCACCACCCGAGGACTCAGATCCGGACTTGAGTGATTGAAAATCTGGAAGTGTGCTCACCATGAGAAGCCATTCCTGTAAGGTGGGGGAGATTTCAAGATTGTGTGTCGGTGAGATTGGTGTAAATGTATTACTTCTTATATGTATTGTGTGCAGTGGTATTGCCTCATATGTCATGTCAACGACAATTGTACTACTCAATAATGGTGACCATTTCAACTCTATGTGTACAAATTCAATAAAAATGTTTAAAAAAAATAATATTAATAATGATGACTCATGATTCAGATGTAAGCTTGCTGCACATGGAACAAACGGAAAAAACTTTAAAAGCAAGTATGTAAATTAACAGCTCACCGGCAGTATTCTACATGTGTAAACTGTCAACACATGGGACACGAGTTTGTTAACGAACTACGCGAGCGGCATAGAGTATTTAAACCGCTTGCGTGTTCAATCATTGCTTATCGCGTTGCTGCTCAGCACTTACCTGTCTCCTGTTCCTCATTGGCTGGCTGTATTCCGGCGTCTTCTGTCTGGGATTCATCTTCGGCTGGCTCGCTCCTGATCTACCTTCCATCCTCGTCAGCGACTCCTCCTCCTTCCGGCTCTTCAAATCTTCTTTACCGTACTTATGTAAGGAAAGTACAGGCAAAAAGGTAGGTAATTTTCTTGATCTTTTCTTTACCAGTATGACACAGAAAACTAACCGCTAAAGACGATTTCACCTATATCGAAGATCCAGAAATTCGAAGCCCAATCCATTGTAGAGATTCCCAGAGGCGCAGTCCCAGAAGTTGCCGAAGACCTATGCATCTTCACCTGTCTTGTTTTTCTCTCTTTCTCGTCCCATCCCCAAGAGTATTATTATTATTATTGCTGCCTTTCTGTCAGTTCCAAGAGGAATTGAGGAACAGTTGTCGCCAGCAGAGCAAAAGGAGTACAGGTGAGTGGCTGGATATAACAGAAGGCTAAGCCAACTCCTACCTTGCTCTTCTTGATGACGAAATTATCATGGAGCTCTCATAGGAACACTCACAACTAACTGAGGTAATTTGGAATTTGCATTTAGAACTAAAACCCCTGAGCATTGCCTATCTTAGCACCCCCCCCCAAATTTGGCCCCACAACCTTTTCCTCACAAACATCTGCTGCTCAACGCTCTGATCAAAACCTTCAGGTGACAGTTGGCACCCCTAATCTTGTTCCATTGGCCAATCCTGAACCGTTTTACAGGGGATAGCTCTCGGTTTGCTTCATGTATGAGCCAGTGTCAATTGCATTTTCTCAGTAAACCCCAGATATTCAATACTGATTCAGCTAAAACTGCCTTTGTTATTTCTAATTTAGGTGTCGTAGCCGCAAATTGATCAATACCTCTAATTGACAATAATGATCCGCTTTTGCATAACTTCAACGCCTTTAAAGATGCTATGGCATGTCTGTTTGCACAATATGTTTTCCATCAGTCTAGTGACACTGAGCTTTTAAACTTACGTCAGGGAACCAAAGACCTACTAACCTACATAACCACTTTTAATCGCCTCTTGTCTGAGACACATTGGCCAGAAGAGAAGCGCACGTCATTGTTTTATAGAGGACTCAGAGACAAATTAAAAGATTCATTAGCAGAATTTGTTGATTTGGTAGTAAAACTAGATCATAGGCTAGGTGAACAAAAAACTGAAAGACCACATAGGGAAACCAGACCTATCATGATAAAATCTGATAGAAAAGAAAAGGATGACAAACTGAACGAGCCTGAACCCATGCAGATAGGTGGAGTGAAAGGCCCACTATCTTTTGTTTCAAATTCTGTTTATTAGAATTTTCTTTGGGATTGAGACAGAAAGCATTACATATGCAACATTGGTCAACAAATCAACCCAGAGTTACAGATCTCACATGTAGGTTGCAGCTTAGCCCACTATCTTTTGACGAAAAAGAACAACGTCGAAAAGAGAATCTTTGTTTATATTGTGGCAAAGCAGGGCACTTTGCTACAGAATGCACAGTTAAGCCAAAAAAGAAAAAGACTGTAGCCAATATAAACACAGATTAGTCGGAGTCGGGAAACTAGGTGTCTCGAAGAGATTTGAGATTGCCCCTTTGCGAAAATTAGATTCAAAGGTCTCAAGATGTGTAACTAACATTATAAATCATGTGCCTAGACAAATGACTATTAGGATAACTGCTATTATCTCTGCTCAACAAAGACACAGTCTCCCAATACTATTAGACTCAGGCGCCACAGGCAATCTTTTTTTGATTTAAGTCTTGCCAAAAAGTTAGGAATTCAACAAATAGCCAAAACTGAATCTGAACCAGTGAAAGCCGTAGATGGTTCTGCTCTTTCCTCAGGACTCATCTGTTTTCACACAGCACCATTAACCCTAGTGAGTGAAAATGGTCATACAGAACAGACTGTTTTTGATCTTAATGGTACTCCAACCTTTGGAGTAATACTAGATATACCGTGGTTAGAATTACACAACCCAAAGATTGACTGGACCCAAAGTAAGTTTAGACTCTGCTTTTTGCAGAGCGCATTGTTATCAGGTAGCGCAAGATCCCATCTATCCCTTCCATTGTGCCAGCACACAATTGACTATTTCTCCTTCATTACCAAACGATTATAGTGACTTTGCTGATGTCTTTGATCCAGTCCAAGCCACGCACCTACTACCCTATAGAGTGTATGACTGCAGAATTGACTTAATACATGGAGCTACATTGCCATGTAGCAGAATTTATGCACTCACGGAGCCAGAAACACAGACCTTAGATGAACTACTAGAAATCAGCTTCATACGACATTCCACATCCCCTATTTCGTCTCCTCTTTTTTTTTGTAGCCAAAAAGTCAGGCGATCTTAGGGCTTGTATAGAGTACTGCGCAGTCAATAAAGCTACCATAGAAACAAGCTATCGATTACCACTGATCCCAGTCCTTTTGGATCTAGTTAAGGGTTACACCATATATTCCAAGGGGCAAATTTACAATCCCCTTACGCCAGATTTCCGCCACCGTTGCGTCACTTTTGTGACGAAGCGGCGGCGCAAAGCCAGCGCCATGCTGCGGGCTATTTACAACGTGACGTATCTAGGGAGATGTGTCACGTTGTAAAGCCCTGCGCCACATGTGGGCGTTCCTGCACGGGGGGGGGGGGGCATTCCAGCGCAGGAACGCCTCCGAAAAGTGGCTGAGTGAAATCTACAAAATTTCACTCAGTCACTTTTATGGCCATGCTGCGTCAAAACCCTGCACCTGTTTGTAGCAGGCATAAGGATTGACGCAGCATGTTAGGGATAGGGGCACCCTGAGCCATGCTGGAGCTGCGTCGCGTCTGCGACGCAACTCCAGCAATGCACCGCCTTTCCGCGGGGGGGATGCGTCACGCATCTGCCCATCCGTGCGCCACAGTGCGCCACATTGTAAATGCGGCGCATTAGTGGTTGCGCACGGGTGGTCAGATGCGTCGCAACTCTTCTGGCGCATCCCTGCTGATTAGCAGAGATGCGCCAGAAGTAGTAAATCTGCCCCCAAGTTCGATCTTCAGGGGGCATACCACTTGATACGTGTTAAAAAAGAAGGCGATGAGAAGAAAACCGCCTTCCGCACCAAGTTCGTGCTCTTTGAATATACTGTCATGCCATGCGGATTATGCAATGCTCCAGCGGCAGTTCACTATTTCATAAATGAGGTTCTTGATATCTGTGTGATCGTCTACATAGATGATATACTCATATTTTCAAAAACAGAACAAAGACACGTTCATCATGTATGAGCTGTGCTGCAGAGACTTAGGGAGCATTCACTATAAGCCAAAATGGGGAAATGTGTCTTCCATGACAAATCAGTGGAGTTTCTGGGATACTTTCTGTCCCCAAATGTGATCACCATGGATACAAAAAAGGTGGAAGCTATCCTTAACTGGCCATCCCCGAATTCAGTGAAGGAAGTTCAGCGAGTTCTTGGATTTGCAAACTTTTACAGACGCTTCACGTCAAACATTTCCAGAATTGTAACACCTATCACACAATTATTTAAAAAAGGACAGATATTTCTTTGGACTAAAGAAGCGGAAAAGGCCTTTCAGGACTCAAAGACTGCTTTTACAACAGCTCCTGTACTCTCACCCAAATCCAGATCAACCATTTTTTGTTGAGGCAGATGCTTCTCAAACAGCATTAGGAGGAGTTCTTATGCAGAAAGACTCCAACACAGGATATTTGCATCCTTTAGCTTACTATTCACTTAAATGACTGCAAGCAGAACAGAATTACACTGTGGCTGAACTTGAGTTCCTTGCTATAAAAGATATATTCACCGAACGGAGACATCATCTCCTAGGAGCCAAACACACTATCACAATATTAAGAATTTACATTTTTTTACATCAGTGAACGCCTTAACCCCCAGACAAATGAGATGGTTGCATTTTTATAGTGAATTTGATTTTATCATAACATACCATCCTGGGCAAAAACAAATACTACTGACACATTGTCTAGGATTAATGAAAGAGAATCTAAAGCTGGATGTGCTTCTCCACAAAGCATAATACCTGCTAACAGAATAAAAGCTGTAACACAAACTGACACCTTTTTGACAGACGTAAAAGTTGCATCCCAAACTATTGATAAAAATCAATGGCTTCAAAAACCTCAGAACTCCATAAAAGATTAATATATTTTTCAGATTAATAAGTTATTCATTCCACAGGATTCACAAAGACAACAAATTCTAGCTTGGCATCATGATTCCAGTATAGCTGGACATCTAGGTACACAAAAAACCCTAGAGTTATGTTTACGAACGTTTTGGTGGAATAACATTCAAAAAGATGTTCAAGATTAATTTGAAACGTGTCCCACTTGTGCCCGCAATAAGTCACAACACATAGCCCCGACAGGACTATTGCATCCTTTACCAATCCCATCAGCACCATGGCATACTATTAGTGTTGCTTTCATTACAGATTTACTAAAATCTCACAACTTTACTACTATTTTAGTAGTTGTGGATGTACTCTCTAAAATGAGGCATTTTATCCCATTAAAAAAATTACCCACTGCAACAGAATTTAGTGATAATTTTACAATAAAATAGTAAAATTACATGGACTTCCAAGTAAAATCATTTCCGGCCAAGGCTCCCAATTCACCTTCAAATTTTGGAAAACCCTATGTCCACAATTAGGAATAGAAATATCATTATCTTCTGCCTTCCACCCACAAACCGATGGACAAACCAAAAAAGTGAATACTTAGAACAGAGTCTACGCCTCTCTTAGCTGAATTCACATATAACAACAGTGTTCATTCCGCTTTAGGATGCTCCCCATTTTATTTTCTTACTGGTTTCCATCCACGCACTATTCCTTTACAGCCACCATCAGGTATTAGCTCAGTGCCCTCCGTGCCAGAATGAAATCAGCTACAACTCTTCAAGAAAAAGCACAGCACAGTTTAGCAAAAAATAAGATCGCTGCAAAGGTGCAAGCAGATGAACACAGAACATATGAACCAACCTAGAAAATTGGTGACCTAGTTTTGCTATCCACCCTGAATATCCGTTTGGATGGTCCTAAAAAATTACAACCAAGATATATTGGCCCTTTTGCCATTAAACAAATTCTGATTTCGGTTTCTATACAACTACAATTACCGGACAAATATTCAGGACATCCAGTTTTTCATGTGTCCCTTGTAAAACCATACCATCCTCTAACCCAAAAAGATAATCCCCCTCCTCCAGTCATAGTGAATGATCATCTAGAACAGGGGTACTCACAAACTTTCTCTCGGGGGCCAAATTTACAGTGTGGTTTGTGGCCGAGGGCCGCAGTGGTGGGGGCGGGGGCAGTGGGGGTGGGGGCGGGGCTAGAGCAACAAAAAAAAAACTGTGACCATGAGGTTGAACACAGGCCCCTGCAGCAGACGCCTTCGTCCACTGAGCCACCAGACCTGGCATTCACACATTATCTATCTATCTATCTATCTATCTATCTATCTATCTATCTATCTATCTATCTATCTATCTATCTATCTATCTATCTATCTATCTATCTCTGTCTCCCTCCCTCCCTCCCTCTATCACTCTCCCTCTATCACTCTCCCTCTCTCTGTCTCCCTCTCTCTGTCTCCCTCTCTCTCTATCTATTTCTCTCTCTCTCTGTCTCTCTCTCTCTCTCTCTCTCCCCCCCTCTGTCTCCCTTTCTCTCTCTCTCCCTCCCTCGCTCTCTGTCTCCCTCTGTCTCCCTCCCTCTATCTCCCTCCCTCTAACTCCCTCCCTCTGTGTCTCCCTCCCTCTCTCTGTCTCCCTCCCTCTCTCTGTCTCCCTCCCTCTGTCTCCCTCCCTCTCTCTGTCTCCCTCCCTCTCTCTGTCTCCCTCCCTCTCTCTGTCTCCCTCCCTGTCTCCCTCTCTCTGTCTCCCTCCCTCTCTGTCTCCCTCCCTCTCCATCTGTTCTCCCACTGTCCCCCTCCCTCCCTCTGTCTCCCTCCCTCTCCCAACTTGTCTGTCTCTCTCTCGCTGTCTTTCCCTCCCTGTCTCCTGCTCTGTCTTCCCCCTCTCCCTCTTTCCCTTCCTCTGTCGCACTCTGTCTTCCTCCCGCTTTAAACTCACCTGCTGCTCTCACTAGCTGCTGCCCACCCCTCCCCCTGTCCGTCACCTCATCCGGCGCTGAGACAGCTTCCCTGGAACACAAACAGCCACCGCACCCAAGTACTTCACAGGTCTTTTAAAGGCCAAGTCACTTGTTAATGAGGCTTTGTTGTATTTCATCTCTTCTTAGCGCCCCTGCATCTCCACTCATTCAGAGGGGAGATGCAGAGACACACTTACCGCACTTCCTGTACACGGACATGTCCGAGACACCCCGTTCCCCCTTGCCAAATAGGCACACCCCTGCACTGACCTGTGAACCCCAGACCAGCACACGCCAGTTGTGCATGCAGGAGGATGCATGCGTAGCTACACATCCAGGCTCACTGCCAACGCTGAGGTGACAGCACACTGTGATGTTGCAGGGCTCGTGCCTATCATGCTAAGACAATGACCACAGGGACACACTTACTAAGATGTGGGTTTGGGGAGCATTGGCGGTCCTGGAGTTGTTGAGATGAGTCTTCTGGCCCTCATGGGTATCCCTGTATCATGCTCATTGACTCTATGGTACCTGTGGGTGTTCTGGTGTGGCTCTTGGCTGTGTTCCCTTTTATGGTGCAGGAAGTTGTCCTGCTTAACCCCAGCCGAAAGCAGGTGTAAAATCCCTGGTGCTAACGTGTCTTATCGCCGGAATTTGTTTCGCATTGCAATTGGTGTGAAAGTTGTGATGTGATTTTTTTCGTGTGCAGAACAATATATGAACTGAGCAGTGTATCTCATCAAGATCCAGCACTTGACGCACTATTCCCAATCAATATAAATACAATGAGATTTCTTAATAGATTTTGTGTGTACACTGTAAGTGCAGCCAATACCTCAGTGCAATTCAATACAGGATTTTAGTATTTAGAATAAATCGGAAAGGTGCACCTTGTGTCTTTTTGCACGGGAACGGCTACTCTCCATTTCATTATCAGCACTTTAACGGAAGTAAAGTTGAGATAAATCTAACACACTATTCAGAAGTTGGTGCAAACTGCAGATATCACCAGTATTCCAGTGATAAGTGCCCCAAAATTTAACACCATGGTGGACTCCATCAAATAACAGTAATAAGAACAAGAAAGAGTCACACAGCAGTTAAGAGAACAACCAAAAACGTTATTAATTTTTTTTTCAAACTTTATGTTTTATAATAATAAATATATAAACGAAAAACTATTTTCAAACTTTATTTTTTTATTAACATATATATGAACAATAAACTAATAAACAAAATGTAACAACAATAATAAAAAACAACAAGGCGGAACACTACTGTGGGGACAATGGATGTCGACGACAGACCTGGAAAATAAGAAAGATTGTTAAAAAACAACAACATGGTATTCTCAACAAAATACCCCAAGAAACAATTCACAGATATATAAAATGCATACAGCTCACAAAATGTTATAAGTTTAACTTACAAAAACTGTAAATGTTGCCGCTTTAAAATATTTACCGAATCTAAAGAAAATGTTTTGCAGAAGGCACCACACCAACAACGTTTTTCTTCAGTGGTGAGGAAATGTTTTACTTTTTCCAAGGAGCAAACAAAGACCAATGCCACCTTCGTCACTCGCAAGATTTTCCAAAGAGTTCTGTTACGAGGAGATCCTAACAAAAAATACTCGTGCGGCACAGCAAGTATGATGAAACACCTAAGGACCCTTCATCCAAACAATCTTGCACAAGAAGAGTGCAAACAGATGAGAAACACTCCTGTTCTGTATCTGTAAAAAAAGAATCACAAATAAATGTATATTAATAACTTTCAAATTTATACTATTCCATTACTGTACAAACACATTTTATATAAAAACTGACTATGAAACTATAGCACTGAACCACAAGTGTGACGATCATTAAAACACTACATGCATAGTGCATACTACTTTGAAGCAGTTCATGCCCTAAAGCCTACCTCACTAAAAGACTACATGCTAACTGACTAAATGATTACAGTACTATAAGGAGACACACTGGGTGACTCACAGGGTGTTTGCTAGAAGAGTATGAATACTAACTAGGGAATAGAAGGTGTGAAACACAACTGTGTAGGTGATTAGAGGACTGCATCCATACTGCATAGGCATTTAAAGCAGTCCATGTGCTAAGGCCTGGCTCACTGCATGACTACTTGGGTACTGACTGAATGATTATCGTACAGCAAGGAGAGTGCCTAGGTGAATTTATAAGTGATAGGCTTTTCGCACAGGGAATAGATTAGTACTTGGTACTGAATGGGTCACTAGAGGAGTGCAAAGGCAGTGACAAGTGCTGGACTGTATGGATACTGACTAGGAAATTGAAAGTGTGAAAGACAAGTGTCTAGGTGGTTAGAAGTCATGCATAGTGCATAGGGGTTTCAAGCAGTCCATGTGCTAAGGCCTGGCTCAGTGTAAGAATACTTAGTCACTGACTGAATGATTAGAGTACTGCAAAGATAGTATCTTGGTGAATTTATAAGTGTTTGGGTTTTAGCACAGTGAATGGATTAGTACATGGTGCTGAATGGGTCACTAGAGGACTGCAAAGAGAGTGACAGGGTATTTCCTGGAAGTGTATGGATACTGACTAGGGAATTGAAGGTGTGAAAGACAATTGTGTAGGTGGTTAGAGGACTGCATACATAGAGGATAAGGGTTGGAAGCAGTCCATATACTAAGGCCTGGGTCACTGGATGAGTACTTGGGTACTGACTGAATGATTAGAGTACTGCAAGGAGAGTGCCTGGGTGAATTTATTAGGGTTTGGTGCAGTGAATGGATTAGTACATGATGCTGAATGGGTCACTAGAGGAGTGCAACGGAAGTGACAGGGTGTTTGCTGGAAGTGAACGGATACTGACTGGGGAATTGAAGGTGTGAAAGACAAGTGTGTAGGTGGTTAGAGGACTGCATGCATAGTGGATATGGGTTTGACGTAGTCCATGTGCTAAGACCTGGCTCAGTGCATGAATACTTAGGCAGTGACTGAATCATTAGAGTACTGGAAAGAGAGTGTCTAGGTGAATTTATAAGTGTTTGAGTTTTGGCACAGTCAATGGATTAGTACATGCTGTTGAATGGGTCTCTAGAGGACTGCAAAAGAAGTGACAGGATGTTTCCTGGAAGTGTATGGATACTGACTAGGGAATTGAAGGTGTAAAAGACAAGTGTATAGTATGTCAGAACACTTTTATTTGATGCAATCTATTTGGTACTTAGAAACTGACTAAATAATCAGACTACTTCTAGGACAATGCTTAGGTAAAACTTTTAAATTTTCAGTTCTGCCACAGTGAACAGAATAGTACATGGTACTGCACCTTAGTGTCAAACCCTGACTCATTTTATCAAGGCATAAGCAAAGACTAGCTTCTAATGCTACTAAAACTTAACAACATGAGAGGTTTTAAATTAGTTATCTGTCAGCAAATACACAATGTTACCAAATGCTTCTCTCACAGTGGTTCTCAAATGCACACAGACTCACAGTGTAATTCTAGACAACAATCACTATACCTAGGAGTTTACCAAAAATCATTCACTACTGTGGAAGTGGTAAGCGAACTGCACACAATCTTCATATTTCAGGACTGCACTTTTGTGTCAAAGCCTGACTCATTTAATCAAAGCATAAGCAAAGACTGGCTTCTAATGCTACTAAAACTTCACAACATAACCGGTTTTAAAACAGGTATATGTCAGCAAATACACGATGTTACCAAATGCTTCTCTCACAATCCTTACCCAAATGCACACAGACTCACAGTGTGATTTTAGACAAGCAACACTATCCTAGGAGTTTACCAAAACTCATTCACTAGTCTGGAAGAGTTAATGGTACTGCTCACAATCTACATATTTAGGTACAGCACATCAGTGTCAAAGCATGACTCATTTAATCAAAGCATAAGCAAAGACTGGCTTCTAATGCTACTAAAACTTCACAACATGACAGGTTTTAAAACAGTTATCTGTCAGCAAATACATGATGTTACCAAATGCTTCTCTCACAGTGATCCCAAATACACACTAACTCACAGTGTGATTCTAGACAAGCGCCACTATCCCTATGAGTTTACCAAAACTCATTCACTACAGTGCAAGTGGTAAGGGAACTGCACACAATCTACATATTTCACAACTGCAATTTACTGTCAATGCCTGACTCATATAATGAAAGCATAAGCCATAACTGTCTTCTAATGCTACTAAAACTTGACAACATGACATGTTTTACAACACTTATCTGTCAGCAAATACATGATGTTACCAAACACTTCTCTCACAGTGGTTCCCAAATACACACAGACTCACAGTGTGATTCTAGACAAACAACACTATCCCTAGCAGCTTACCAAAACTCATTCACTACAATGGAAGTGGTAAGGGAACTGCACACAATCTACATATTTCACGACTGCACTTTAGTGTCAATGCCTGACTCATTTAATCAACACATAAGCAAAGACTGGCTTCTAATGCTACTAAAACTTGACAACATGACAGGTTTTAAAACAGTTATCTGTCAGCAAATACACAATATTACCAAATGCTTCTCTCACAATCCTTACCCAAATGCACACAGACTCACAGTGTGATTTTAGACAAGCAACACTATCCTAGGAGTTTACCAAAACTCATTCACTAGTCTGGAAGGGTTAATGGTACTGCTCACAATCTACATATTTAAGTACAGCACATCAGTGTCAAAGCATGACTCATTTAATCAACATATAAGCAAAGACTGGATTCTAATGCTACTAAAACTTCACAACATGACAGATTTTAAAACAGTTATCTGTCAGCAAATACATGATGTTACCAAATGATTCTCTCACACTGATCCCAAATACACACTGACTCACAGTGTAATTCTAGACAAGCACCACTATCCCTATGAGCTTACCAAAACTCATTCACTACAGTGCAAGTGGTAAGGTAACTGCACACAATCTACATATTTCACGACTGCAATTTACTGTCAATGCCTCACTCATTTAATGAAAGCATAAGCCATAACTGTCTTCTAATGCTACTAAAACTTGACAACATGACATGTTTTACAACACTTATCTGTCAGCAAATACATGATGTTACCAAACACTTCTCTCACAGTGGTTCCCAAATACACACAGACTCACAGTGTGATTCTAGACAAACAACACTATCCCTAGCAGCTTACCAAAACTCATTCACTACAATGGAAGTGGTAAGGGAACTGCACACAATCTACATATTTCACGACTGCACTTTAGTGTCAATGCCTGACTCATTTAATCAACACATAAGCAAAGACTGGCTTCTAATGCTACTAAAACTTGACAACATGACAGGTTTTAAAACAGTTATCTGTCAGCAAATACACGATGTTCCCAAATGCTTCTCTCACAATCCTTACCCAAATGCACACAGACTCACAGTGTGATTTTAGACAAGCAACACTATCCTAGGAGTTTACCAAAACTCATTCACTAGTCTGGAAGAGTTAATGGTACTGCTCACAATCTACATATTTAGGTACAGCACATCAGTGTCAAAGCAGGACTCATTTAATCAACATATAAGCAAAGACTGGATTCTAAGGCTACTAAAACTTCACAACATGACAGATTTTAAAACAGTTATCTGTCAGCATATACATGATGTTACCAAATGATTCTCTCACACTGATCCCAAATACACACTAACTCACAGTGTAATTCTAGACAAGCACCACTATCCCTATGAGCTTACCAAAACTCATTCACTACAGTGCAAGTGGTAAGGTAACTGCACACAATCTACATATTTCACGACTGCAATTTACTGTCAATGCCTCACTCATTTAATGAAAGCATAAGCCATAACTGTCTTCTAATGCTACTAAAACTTGACAACCTGACTGGTTTTAAAACAGTTATCTGTCAGCAAATACACAATATTACCAAATGCTTCTCTCACAGTGGTTCCCAAATGCACACAGACTCACTGTGTGATTCTAGACAAACAACACTATCCCTTGCACTATATCAAAACACATTTCTTCATCTAGACGTAGTACTACATTTTAGTATAGAAACATAACATAACTAATTTCACAAATTCATAAACAATGACTGGTTTCTAATTGTACCAAAATATAAAAACTGCACAGTTATCTGTCTACAAACACATGAAAAACACAAATGCCTATCACAGAATGGTTTCTACATGCACACACATTGTAGAGAAAAAAAGTACTCCCTACACTTTAGCAGTAAAAATACATTAGTCTGATTAAAATCAAAATAGTCTACATACATCCCCTCACAATTAAATAACTAATCTTTCAAGTTCTTTTGTAGATTAAGGAGTGTATCAATCACTCACCATATTATCTTTTACAGAATCTCTGCACTGTGCACCTCTCAGCAAAAGCAAAGAATGGAAAAGTTTCTCTTTCATTTTCCACACATATACATGTAAACATCAAATCACAATCCTTCGCACATAAACTCAAAAGCAAACACACATTTCTATTGGTTAAGCATTTCAACCCTTCCCCCAATCTCCCTTCTGCCTGTTACCATAGAAACCGGTCATGGAACACTGCACTGAGCTTACAGGTCACAAGTTCAGCACACAATGTTCCTACACAAGACAGGAAGTGTGCTTGACTTTTCAACATATCAGCTTATCATATATAATGTTCCTTGCAATCTGTTTTTGTTAACCAATAACAATCATACATTTAAAAAACAAAAATATACACCCTACCTGTCAGTGTAGAAAGTTGTTATACAACCAATGATTTCTTGTCGTTTTTCAAAAAACGTTGCCGTGGATCCGCGCGCCCACCGCGAGAGAATCCGTGCATCCAACGCGATAGGAAGCGCGCACCGTGCGCGCATTTTGACGCTTTTTTTTTTTTAAAAAGGGGGGCATCTAGAGGGTCAGAGTATTTCCACTCTGCCCCCTTTATAACTTTTACACACTTATTCCCCTTCCATCTTCAGCCTCACTTCTACAGAGGCAGAAAAGGGACGGCAACAGTTCCTGGTTTCGATTGTAGAAAGACGCTCGACAGACAATTAGCATTCAGCGCGCGATCGGGAGGGTGCGCGCTCCGTTTGGGGAGGGTGCGCTTACGGTGTGAGTACGGTCCGCGGATCCTCCGCGGCCATAGATATCATTAACTTTTTTACCCTAATTTTCTCAGGAACTACTGAACAGATTCACACCAAATATGCAAAAGGCACGAGTCCGAACTGAGGACTACCTCTTTGCCAAATTTGGTGTCATTCCGTTCTGCGGTTCGGGCTGTATCTGCGACAACAGATCCTATGGGAAATTGCATGGGGAAAACGCGTTTTGGGACCCCCCTTTATTCTCGACCCCACTTCACGGATCACTGCAAAACTTTCAGGGTAGGAGCGGAGTGGAGCTGGCCAAAAGTTTGGAGAATTTCGCGAAGATTCGTCAATCGGCGCCAAAGATATTCCCAATAGAATGTTGCGGTTTTCCTATGGAAAATAGGTCCTAACTATAACTATCTGCTGGCGACCGCCAGTAGATAATATATAAATATATATATATATATATATATATATATATATATATATATATATATATATATATATATATATTATCTACTGCCGGTCGCCAGTAGATAGTTATAGTTAGGACCGTGTTTCCATAGGAAATCTGAAAATTCTATTTTGAATAACTTTGGCGCCGGTTGACGAATCCTCGCGAAATTATCAAAACTAATGGGGCGCTCCGCTCAGCTCCTACCCTGAAAGTCTCGGGGTGATTCGTCAAGCGGGGGATGAGAAAAAAGGGGGGTCCCAAAACGCGTTTTCCCCATGCATTTTCCCATAGGACCTTTAGTCGAAGGTACAGCCCGAACGGCTGAACAGAATTACTTGAAATTTGGCAAAGAGGTAGTCCTCAGGTCAGGCATGTGCCTTTTGCATATATGGTGTCAATCTGTTCAGTAGTTCCTGAGAAAATTGTAGTTAAAAGTACATAAATATCTATATGCGCGCACCGTGCGCGCACTGTACGTGCACCATAACGTGCGCAAGCGTAATTCTGATTGGTGGTTACATGTCAGTCAACATTCGAATCGGTCAAAATCAGGAAGTGTCGGCCGCCATTTTGTGTGTGACAGTGAAAAAGAAAGGTGGAGAACGTGAAAAGGGGGCAGGGTAGAGAGTTCCTGACCCCTAGCCTTTGTCAAGGGGTCCCTGAAGGACCCCGAATGGTGAAAAAAACATTTTGTTTTATTTTCCAAAAAATCGCGGGGTGCGCGCACCGTGCGCGCACCGTGAAAAAATCTTTTAAAAAAAAACATTTTAAACTGTTTATAAGTTTATAGAAGATATTAACTATGCTGTTCAACTTTATCCAAATTCCCAAAAAAAGAGCTGAGCCATTCCATATTACAGGATACAGTCAATCTATAACTATATACATAGGTAGTTGTAAAATAAATGTATAAAAAATATAATAATACATACATAAATTAGCATTTAAAAAACCGTACAAATTCACTTAAAAAACCATAGGTTTCACACACGTTATAGTTAGGAATTAGCATTTAAAAAACCTTGCAAATTCACTTAAAAAACCAAAGGTTTCACACATGTTATAGTTAGCTGGACATTTCACTCGTAAAAAAACATTGAAATTCCCCCGTTATAGTTAGTCAGATAACTATAACTCGCGCGACCACCACTCTATCACAAGGATGATGTCATCAGTGATGTCATGAGTGATGTCACTGACCATGTCATGAGTGATGTAATATGTGACGTCATCAGCAGTGGATTGCGGTCGCGCAATTTATAGTTATCTGAACTATCTATAACGGGGGAATTTCAATGTTTTTTTATGAGTGAAATGTCCAGCTAACTATGTGTGAAACCTATGGTTTTTTAAGTAAATATATATATATATATAAAACACCATCTCCTTCTTTAGAAGTAGACAAGGGGACACTGTGGGGCTTCATGAAACCGTTTAGAACTGTTTATTCAGACTTCTGGCATGACGCATTTCGGCGATAGCCTTTCTCAAATGCCTCGGGTGCTTGGGGTTTCTTTTTTTCAGTCTTTTATATTCTGCCCCCCTTCTAAAGTAGCGTGGTGCACACCTGAGCCACATTTCTGAGGACACATATTCTAACATTCTAATTTTTAGTTTTGTACATATATATATATATATATATATATATATATATATATGCGAAGAGAATCCCTGCAATCCCAGCAGGAAAGACGAGCTACTCCGGTTTTGCAGTTTAGGTATTACGGGTTTATATTGCAGCAGAAAAAAAGACGCGTTTCGATCTCAGCCGAGATCTTGGTCACATGACCTTAGGTAAGTTCCACATATATTTAAAGGTACAGTTCAGATGCACGGCGCAGTGTGCATGATAACATAGAAAAAATACTATGATGAGTCAGTTCGTATTGTTCAATTAACTTAAAAAAGAAAAACAAAACAAATGTTAATCTCACAATAGTTTAGACATGTGCCTCTGTACACGTTACAATGGACATTGAAAATAAATTGAATTCATGTATAGTACATATTCCCTACAGCCAGGTTGATGGCACTTTCTTATGTGTCTGTAGATTATATTATGGGTTTGGTGACCGTGCCTTGTGACATCTAAAAATTGAGTGATTAGGGTGTAGTACCCTGTTGTTCGACCCCTAATATCTCTAAATTTGTGGGTCTGGTTCTCACGTGTGGATGAAGTGATGCCTCTATTGGTGATGGTGATTGCTAGAAGATCATAACGCTAACGTGGCCAGTAGTACTGTAGAGACGACAGTTCATATGAACATGCTGGATCTCATGTGCTCTTATCAATAACTCAGTGGCTATTCTTCTCTCATGTCTGAAATTGGGCGGGTGGCAGCTTGCTGAGTGGAGGCTGGAATTCCCTGCGGTCTTTTTCCTGTATAAGTCTGTTGTCAATTTGCCCTCTTTTACAGTTAACCTGATATCAAGAAAGTCAATGTTTTGCTGGCTATATTGCATTGTGAATTTCAAATTCATAGTATTGCAATTAAGACGTTCCACAAATTCAAGGAGATCACATTCATTTCCCTCCCACACCAAGAATACATCATCTATAAATCTTAGCCATAGTCCGATGTTGTTGGACCATGGTTCCATCTCCTCACTCCAGAGGACCTGCTTCTCCCACCAGCCCACCACGAGATTTGTGTAGCTGGGGGTGAAGCAGGTACCCATCGAAGTGCCCTGTAGTTGTTTATACCACTTCCCATTGAACATGAAAACATTTTCTGTTAAGCATATTTCAATCATTTGTAAGACCATGCGTGTGTGTTCTAGAAATTCAATGTTCCTGGCTTTAAGAAAGTGTTGACATGCTCTGAGGCCGTCTGCGTGTCTGATGCTTGTATATAGACTTTCGACGTCTAGGCAGACCATCCAATGGTCACTCTCCCAGTGTAGATTTTGGATTTTCTGTAGAAAATCCTTTGTATCCCTCAGATAGGAATTGAGATCTCTGACATATGGAAAGAGGAAGTGGTCAACGTATTCAGATGTTTTTTCTAACAGGCTGTTCTTAGAGGATACAATGGGGCGTCCCGGGGGATTGACCGGGTCTTTATGCACCTTTGGTAAAAGGTAAAAGGTTGGTGTGGTGGGTGTCTCGTTGAGTAAAAACTGTCTCTCATCCCAGTTTAGGAGTTTGTTGTCAAACCATTATTTAAGATTACCATGATATCTGGTCTGTAAGGTGTTTAGATATGTTCTGTCTACCCTCTCATAGCAAATGGTGTTGTTCAGCTGTCTAAGGGCCTCCTGTATGTAGCTTTCCCTGTCCATCACCACAATGTTCCCCCCCTTGTCTGAAGACTTAATGACGATCTTATCGTCTTTTTTGTAGGTTAGAGACTGCCTCCACACATCATTTTATCATGAACACATGATAAAATGCAAATTAGTTTAAAGTGATACTAAAGGTTGAAACAAATCTGCTTTACGTAATAAAAGTTTAACATTCACAATGTTCTATGTCCGAATAACTGTATTAATACTCATATGCATTTATATCGCAAGGATGTGGCTCATTAATAATAGCAAAGTGCTCAAAGAACCTCATCCTCCAGTATAATTTTTAAAGCAGTAACAGACCTTACTATATACATCACCTGGTATACAAACAAGTTACATTTATAAAATACATGTGCAAAAAAGTGCAATTGTGAAAGTGCAAAGTGTCAGAATAAATAATTTAAATAAATAGCAGCATATAGCAGACACTCTCAATATGTCCTCACAATAAAGTGCACATGCATTAATTAACAATTCATTTTTGAGGAAGCGCAACTAATCAGATCATTCATTTTTATTGAAAAAAATTGGAAAATACAAAAATCCCATGAATAGGTGTATCAGAGCCTCTAAAGTGCAAATGCGATGTAAACCATATTTGTTCATTTAGGTGATTTCCTATTTTGAATCAGTATCAGTTGTGTACTAAGGAACAAGTGCCAAGATGCTGAAACCGGATAAAAACTCTGTAAAACCTAGTAAGACTGGGAGACCCCAGATAAAAACCAAGTAAAACAAAGAACAAACCAGGTAAAAGCCATCATGATACCTGTATATAACCTCGCTGGTTATGGATACATTCACAAAGCACCGTAATGTAATAACCAAAGGATTTGAATTTCTTGTACTAGGGCTAGAAATTGAATTTTGCCTTGACAATATATATTGCATAAACGGATCCCAAGAGCTAAAAAAAACGGAACCATTCCCCCTAAAACCAGATAAAACTAGGCAAACCTAGAATAAAACCAGGCTCAGGCAGAGATAAAACCAGTTAAAGAGCATCCTAGAACCCACAATATAGTCACAATAGCATGTATGACATAAATACTAGTTATAAAAAGTTATGTAAGTCACCACTAGTGTTAAGGCCATTCGCATCTTAGTGTCAAGTAGCATGATAAATTCCGATTCTAGCTGTCTTAATCTTTTTTCCCTATTTCCACCCCTGCTACTTTTAGGTACAGAACCTATACCATAGTAGCTGAGGTCATTCAAATTATTGTTATGGACCAATTTCAAGTGACACGCCACTGAGTAATTGGGATCTAAGTTGACCACCGCTCTGAGATGTTGAAGAATCCTGTTGAATACTTGGAGTTTGGTACTGCCAATATATATTAAATGGCAAGTGCACTCTAAAACATATACTGTATAATCAGTCCTACAAGTAAAATGACCTTGTATTTTCCTTGGCTGAGGACTAAAAGCAGTGATATACTCAGAAACATTTTTACGGAACTTGCAGGCGCGGCACGAACTGCACTTGAAAAAACCTGATCTAGCTGATAACCAAGTGTTAGATGTAATTACTTCAGGACAGGTTCTCACAAGTAGGCCTGGGCCAACATTCCGTTCCGTTCGGCGAAATTGCGATATTTTGGCATTTTCGCGTTCTGCGGAAAGCGCGAAAATGTCAAAATTTCCGCATTCCGCAGCTTAGCGATAATTGTTTTCTTGCTTGCGCTGTAAAAAAATACATTCTCGCGTGCGCGCGATCGCCTTACCTGAATCCCTGCGTTCGCCGACAAGTTTTCCCGACCCGGTCGCGTTCTCCACGAGATGTTGGATGTTGGTAGCCATTTTGCGCTGTCTCGCGACATTTCGCGGCCGCATTAACGTAATTTGTCACGCGATCACGTCATTTGTCGCGCGATCACGTCTTACTTCTCGCGATCATGCACCGTGCGAGTATGAGAAGATTGAGATCTCGAACACGTCATTCTACATCGCGAGCGAGAGGGTGAGGACGCGGGCACGTCTAATCGAACGCGAACAGGAGAAAGAGACCCCGAACACGTCATATCCAACGCGACAGGGACAAAGAGAACGCGATCATGTCATTTTCGACACGCCGGCGGAAGTAGTGTAAAGCTCGAGAACTCGAACATGTAAAATTTTCTATTTGGAGAGGACTATCAGCTCTAGCAGCATGAAACCTTCTGCAAATGCTGATTTTGGATGAAAACAACTCCTTACATTGACATTTGGCTGTCCTTTTTTGTGCAAGGAGTCCTTTTTTTAAAAGGTGGAGAGAGGGAGGAAGTGACACAGAATCTCCAACTTCCTGTTCCTGTCCAGCAGGCTCCTCCCAGTGCTTTGTCCATCTCCTGCTCATTCTGCCTTTGGATTTGGAGCTGGAAGGATCACTCTTTTTGTCTGCTGCATCATTGCAATTGGATTTGAGGATTTTTGGAATAGGATATTTTACAAGTAAGTGGTTGTTGTGTCTGTTTGATTGTGGGCATTGCAGTTGTTGTAAGTAACTACAATTTATTTTTGATAATTAATTATCATCATTCGTTTTTTATTTTTTTTATTTTGTGGGTAGTAGTAGTAGGCCCGAGCTAGCCATGGGCATGGCCTCATGGGTGTGTGCATGATGAAGCAACTGTTCCTTTTGTTGTTTTTTGAATGTATTTCATTTTCAAGCACATTTAGGGCATGGATGGCATTGGATTGAGTTGGGGAAGTGTTTTTTTTTGGGGGGGTGGCCTTTCTGATGTTGTTGGGCCTGGCCATGTGGCTGGTGGCCATTTTGAAGCCTAGGCCTGCAAGCTTGCCTGGCCTTGTCTGCCAACAGGCCTGCTTTTTCATTCACTAGGATCAGAGCAGGTAGCCACAGCTTTATTGATCAAGTGTTTTCTATGTGATCTGTTGAATTTAGACATCATTTAGGGCATGGATGGCATTGGATTGAGTTGGGGAAGTGTGTTTTTTGGGGGTGGCCTTTGTGATGTTGTTGGGCCTGGCCATGTGGCTGGTGGCCATTTTGAAGCCTAGGCCTGCAAGCTTGCCTGGCCTTGTCTGCCAACAGGCCTGCTTTTTCATCCACTAGGATCAGAGCAGGTAGCCACAGCTTTATTGATCAAGTGTTTTCTGTGTGATCTGTTGAATTTAGACATCATTTAGGGCATGGATGGCATTGGATTGAGTTGGGGAAGTGTGTTTTTTTTGGGGTGGCCTTTCTGATGTTTTTGGGCCTGGCCATGTGGCTGGTGGCCATTTTGAAGCCTAGGCCTGCAAGCTTGCCTGGCCATGTCTGCCAACAGGTCTGCTTTTTCATCTACTAGGATCAGAGCAGGTAGCCACAGCTTTATTAATCAAGTGTTTTCTGTGTGGTCTGTTGAATTTTTAGACATCATTTAGGGCATGGATGGCATTGCATTGAGTTGGGGAAGTGTGTTTTTTGGGGTGGCCTTTCTGATGTTGGTTGTCTTAAAGACATGCTTTTGTTGTATGTGTCTGGTGTGTTGGTGTGCAATGCATGCACCCTGCAGACCTTTTTAGGGCCTGTGAATGTTCGTATTTCCATTTTGTTGCATTAAAAAGGCAGAGCAGTGTGCTTTAGCATGCATCCTTTACCTGGCTTTTATAGGCTTTTGTCAGCTCCTGGTGTTTCCCAGGCCCCCGGCTTGTTTGTGATTTGTGAGTGTCCATGTGGGTGGTGGCCTTTTTTGGTGTTTGGACTGTGAGTTATTAGTGTCCTGCTTTTGCCATAGGCCTGCATGGTTTTCCTATTGGCTATTTGGCTTACTGCTTCCATCCATCCACCACCTTTTCCAGCAGCAGCTCCATGGATGCTGAGATGCTCAAATAATTTAATGGTCCACCCCACTTTCATTACATTGTTATTTTGGTGGTTATTATTAACTTTCCTATCCTTCCTGAGAGTGTAGTGTGTGGCTGTACACAGTAGTATAACATAGCTCTAGTTAAACAAAATTCATAAATGGCTAGACTATCTTTTGTTTGCACTAGTACAGTACTAAGTAACTGAACCACAACAACAAATGCAACAATTCACTGATGTTCTTCTCCTGTCTTATTTGCTTTTAGGTGCACAAAAGACAGAGTAGGAGGTGTCATCAGCATCACCCGGCTACCCGTTGTACTGCCAGCCAGACAGAAGTCCTGCTGCGCATCACGTCCACGTGTGACCAGAACTTGTTGTGCATCTGCATCCTGCCTGACATCTGAAGAAGATGGCCCCAAAGAAAGGTACCAGGTCCAGTACCAAGAAAGTTGCCGGTGAGAAGAAGGAACAGAAAAAGGAAGTGCCATTAACCACGACTGGTGGTGTGCTGGCCAATGTTTTTTTTTACACCAAAAAAGTTACGCCTGCAGCAGCGTTGTACGGGAACCAAGCTGGGAGCAGCACAGCGGTCCAACCACACCAACCTAGGCCCAAGGGCTTTAGTGTCGCAGAGGTAGCCAGTCTACTAACGAGCAGCGATGTTGAAGAAATGTCATTACCGCAAAGTAGTACACAATCAAGTTCAACGCAGGCGCAAACTCAGCAGATCAGTGTGCAGCCGCCGCAACAAGAACAGCAGCAGCCGCCGCAACAAGAACAGCAGCAGCCGCCGCAACAGCCCACCATAGTAGTTGTTGCTCCTGACGTAGGGGCATTTCAGGAAATCGAGCTTCCTGCAGACAAAGTGGAGCAAAGTCAAACCACTGTTTCAGAAGATCTATTGTCTTCCAGACCACCAGCAAGGAAAAGGAGGCTTAGTCCATCATCTTCTTCTTCAAGCCCCGCTTCTGATGATCGTGATGACACTTGGGTCCCACCAGCTCGGTCTGAGAGTGATATACGCCACAAGACAATGCTTCTGAAAAGGAAGGTCCCAGAAAAACTCAGAGTTATGGAGGTAGATGTAGAAGAGGGGGGTGATGATGTTGATGAAGACAAGCCAGTCATCTCGCACATTACTCCCGCCCCAAAGGGATTGGAGACCAACATTCTCACCCTATCCAGAAAGGCTGCTACTGAGCGGGATGTAGCACGGATCTCACCAACACAGGTTACACCACCACTACCTCCAGCTGCCATATTTTCCAAGGCCCGGCAGGGACCTACATCCAGCTCAACCATCTCAGTAGGTAGTGGTAGTAAAAGTCACAGTGTAGGTGCACAGGGTCACACATTTTCAAACACCCCCTCAAGTTCATCTGGTGTTGAAAGTGGCACATCCAGCAGTGCCAGAAAGTTCTCCTCCCCAGTTTGGGACTTCTTTTCCGTTAGCGCCAAGGAGGAGAACGTTGGTATATGCTCAATTTGTCGGCAAGGTGTTCGGTGTGGTAAGCTTGGTACAAATTATGGTACCAGAGGACAAGCAAGTCATCTCATAATACACCACACTATCGTGTGGGAGGATCACCTACTTAAGTTAAAAGAAAGTAGAAAAAGTCAACCCATTGAAGTTGGTCAGGATGAATCAGAGAGCGATATTATTGCGGTGGCAGGTGAAGAAGAGGGAGGCATTTCTAGCCCTGTCCCCAGTAGTGCAGTGGTGGTAACGCCCACATCCTCCTCAGTAACATCAGAGTGGCACCGCAGTAAGAGCCATACTCAGAGTCTGTGTGAGACACCAAGGCGACCGGCGAGTACCTCAATGAGACAATCTGTGTCGTTGAGCCGTAGTGGGTTAATAAAAACAGCACCACTAAGGAAAGTAAGCCAGCCTACCATTGAGAGCATGTTTAGGTTGGAGGGGCCATTCCAACGCAACCACCCAACAGCACGATTGTACAATGCGAAGCTGGCTAAAATGTTAGCGCTGGACCTTCTTACTTTTTCATTTGTGGAAGGGCTGGGTTTCCTTGAATTTGTGTCTGCCATCTGCCCGAAATGGAAAGTTCCCAGCCGGTCCTATTTCGCAAGAATTGCTGTTCCGGCACTACATCATGATGTGCTGGAATTGGTTGGACAAGCTTTGCAGAAGAGTGCTGTGCACAATATCCACCTGACAACAGACATGTGGAGCAGTTGCCAAGCCACAGATTACATGTGCATCACTGCAAACTGGATCTCTTTTGTGGGGGTTAAAGATAAACTATCTGCACGAGGTGTTGTTGACACAGCTGCCATTTTTGAAGGTACTCGGAAACATGCAACTGTAGCCATGTTCGCCATGGAGAAATCTCATACGGCTGAAAACATTTTACACGAGTTTCGCACCAAGGTTTTGGAATGGCTGCGGCCCAGAGGGCTTCGTATTGGTTTTGTTGCCACAGACAATGGCAGTAATGTACTTAAGGCCATGGAACTTGGTTCCTATTTCAGGGTTCCGTGTTTGGCGCACTGCATAAACATTATAGTTCAAGACTTTCTGAAAAAAGAACCCATAGTCAGCCATTTACTGGCCATCTGCCGAAGAATATGCACTCATTTCAGCCATTCTTTTAAAGCTCGGAAGCAGCTGAGGATCATCCAACGCGAATTTAGGATGCCAGTCAAGGCACTCATCCAGGAGGTGGCAACACGTTGGAACTCAACATATTACATGCTTGATCGTCTGTACGAACAGCACATGTCACTCCATGAATATGTCTGGAAAAGAAGAGGGGATGCTAGTGCTACTGTTAAAGGCATGATCCTTGACATGGAGCAATGGAGCCTAATTAAATGCCTGACTGAGATGCTTTCTCCTTTTGAGGTCTTCACACGTGAAGTCAGCAAGGAGGACTGTACAATGGGCCAAGCTATCCCATTATTGCAAATGCTAGAGTATGAGCTGAATAATGTGTCTGAATCATACAAAGGTGTAGAGGACAGAAGGCAAGCCCATTACTTGGTGGAGAGCTTATCCCAGCGCTTAACTGAAAATGTAAGGTTACAAAATAAAATTTTGTCACAAGAACATTACATTTGTGCCACAATTCTGGATCCACGTGCAAAATTGGGACTACTGAAGACATTCCTTGCTTTTTCCGACAATGATGTTGCCCGCTACAAAAGTTGTATAGCTGAAGCAGCCAGTAAGTTGGAAAACGAATGGCTGCTAATTAAAAGCCCGCAAGATCAACCCACAACAAGTACTGATACTGAAGCAGGCCATGCAGAATCAAGTGCAACTTCGTCGGCTGAGGGCAGTGCGGTTGGCTCACAATCACAACACTCACCATTACTATCGACTACAGAAACAAATCATTATCATTACAGGATTGGTATGTAAAGATGGGCTATTGTAAACACAGTGCTGATGCACAGAAAAAACAGCACAAAAGCTTACCAGCAGCAACCCTGAACATTGAGCGGATGGTCCAGGCCTATCTGGACGACCCAACAGAGGTGTACGTTGATCAAAACCCATTGCAGTATTGGTATAGGAAAAGGTCTGAATGGCCACAGCTCAGCAGGCTGGCGATACGCTATCTGGCTTGCCCTGTCGCAAGTGTCTCTTCCGAACGTGTTTTCAGTGCTGCTGGTTCCATTGTAACATTGAGAAGGACCAGTCTATCTCCAAAAAATGTGGAGAGGTTAACAATGATCAAAATGAATCAGCACTTCATACCACCGAATTACACAATACATGAATCAATGGAGGAAGATGAGGACAGCGGCTCAGGTGACGGAAGTATTGTTTCAGATGATTACCTACTACGGGCTGAACCCCCAGAGTTTGAGGACGAGCTATACTTCCCTGAAAATTAGGCTCACACTTACTGTCTTCCTCCCTTTTTTCCCCCTTTGTTTATGTGTCTGTCGTTCCGGTTATAAACTTGTGAATCATAACAAATCCATTACCACCGTCTTCTACTCTTCTAATTTAATATACAAGTTTCAGGTGTCTGCTATTTGACAGTACAGTCCTCCGAATCCAGCTCCTCCGCTCCATCATACTGAATCTCCTGCTCAATTCCATTTCCCTCATGAATGATGATTGGATGATGGTAACAACAAATTCATACTTTCCTAGTCCTTCCAAAAGAAGTGGACCATGAATCAGATGACTACTATAGCTATCCTCCTTTCAGAGCCGAGAGAGACTGGCCATTAACTGAAAATAAGATGGAACAGGTAATGATTGATGCCATGCATTGGACGCAGAGTCGCAGACTGAATGATTTAGATTTTGTTGTGTTTGTTGTGCATGAATTTATGTAATTGTGCACTGCCACTAATCAACTTTCTACAGAACACACTAATTTCCCCCTTCTTGCAAATACGAAATTGGTACTTCTCCTGCAGCTTGGTGACCCATTGCTTTTAATTCAATACAGGAAGGGGACTCACTCAATCTGCGCAATGAGTATGATTGACACAACAGCACCGTCCATCATGATGATGGCGAAATAGACGGCCCGTTAACTTAAGATGAGAAGGAACAGGTAATGATTGATGCCATGCATTGGACGCAGAGTCGCAGACTGAATGATTTAGATTTTGTTGTGTTTGTTGTTCCTGAATTTATGTAATTGTGCACTGCCACTAATCAACTTTCTACAGAACACACTAATTTCCCCCTTCTTGCAAATAAGAAATTGGTACTTCTCCTGCTGCTTGGTGACCCATTGCTTTTAATTCAATACAGGAAGGGGACTCAATCAATCTGCGCAATGAGTATGATTGACACAACAGCATTGTCCATCATGATGATGGCGAAATAGACGGCCCGTTAACTTAAGATGAGAAGGAACAGGTAATGATTGATGCCATGCATTGGACGCAGAGTCGCAGACTGAATGATTTAGGTTTTGTTGTGTTTGTTGTGCATGAATTTATGTAATTGTGCACTGCCACTAATCAACTTTCTACAGAACACACTAATTTCCCCCTTCTTGCAAATAAGAAATTGGTACTTCTCCTGCAGCTTGGTGACCCATTGCTTTTAATTCAATACAGGAAGGGGACTCACTCAATCTGCGCAATGAGTATGATTGACACAACAGCACCGTCCATCATGATGATGGTGAAATAGACGGCCCGTTAACTTAAGATGAGAAGGAACAGGTAATGATGACAATTAATGGCATGCATTGGACACCTGACTCTAAGCTATTGGTGTTTGTGTTTGCGTTGTTTGTTTGTTGTGCACAAAGTGATATCAAAGTGTACTAGTAATCTATCTTTGTGTACACAATAAATAATGACTCAAGTCAGTAATATTTATATTTCTACTCTTGTTGTGTCATAAAAATTTTACTTATACTGCAGGCCGATCTTCACAGTCAGTCAGTAAAAGTATCAGAGATGATGATGATTAAGTCAGGACTCAGGAGGACGTTTCACCATGAGTGTCATAAAACGGAAAAGCCAAAAGGTAAACACTTCAACAACAACAACCACAGCAGACCCAAATGTCTGTGTAGAAGTTGAATAGAGTCTAGCGGTGGGATGACTGCAGTGCATTGATTTTACTAACTTAAACTGTAAAATGCTATGTTTGGAATGGATAATGTGCTTTGCGTTTGTCCAACTCTTTGAGAGAAAAAAAAAGAATTTTAAGTGTTAACGTAGGATGTGCTAATGCTAAGCACTCTGGGCCTGCTCTCTCCTGTTACTGTTGAAGGTCAATGCTGGAAACAGACTAGAGTAGAGATGATGCATAGATGCCACCTCGGAAAGTGTTCTTGTTGCACTACACCATCACTTGTGCATTTGTTTTAACTTTCTTTCTCAATATCCCCTTTGGTTTTCAATCTACAATTACAGGCCGGGCCTTGCCCGAAACTTTGTAAAACATTACAATGCATATTAATTACCTTACCAATCAATCACCTTTTTTTCCAGCCGGGCAGTGGCGAGTGGCGTGGCGACACACCCAAGATTGATGGACGAGAGGAGCAAGAGGAATGCCGAGATGCAAAAATCCAGTCCACATTTTTGACCAGGATAAGACAGTAACAGTATCCACTTTTATCTTCTTTTAAATAATTTGATTAATATCTTGTATACAATCTTTACAACAGTGTGTTATTGGAGTTGTTATTATCAATCATCATTAGGTTTGCTCTGTGTTTACGATTCTTCCCTACCAATATTTAAAATTTCTATCTGTTAAAGTATTAAGGCCGGAACAACAGAACAAGAACTAGAAGTGTATGTAATACGGGTCTCTCATCATCATGCATGCATTGCCTTTTTCTCCCTTAACATATGGATATGGTAGTCTTCAATGATTTTCGTTTGTTTGTCTATGTAAGCATACTGTTTTTCTATGTCAAACCTTTCCCAAAAACCCCCTTCCCATCCATTCAACAAACCCTAACCCTCTTCCCCCGGGCTGTGTGACTTATTGTCGAGGTGTAACTAAATTAAATGTACACCAATACTTAATCACACACTTGCTGGGGCGGATGTGGTGAAAGCAACACTACTTCAATTTCAAGGCAGAGCGATGATCTTCTTCTGCTTGGCCACCCATGAGTAGGATATTTCAGAGGTTATTTTTTTTAACAAAGGAACATATACCTCAGCATGAATTGCCGGCATTGATTGGATTTGTTTGTTGTCATTCCTCATATACAGCACTAACTGTTAGGCTGTAGGCCTAGTCAAGTGACTCGACACAACTATAGTTTGTAACTCTGTCTAGTAGGCTATCCTCCTAACCACCATTCTGTTTTTTTGTCAAATATTTAGGCATATTATGCTCGGTAAGTTCTGTACTGTACTTCATTCAACTACTCCTCTTTTCTTTTTTTGCAAATGCTGCCGCCCTGCCAGTGTCTACTGCTACTACTATGCTACCACTACCACCACCACCACCACCCCAATCATGGCATGTATGAAAAAGGAAACCATCTTCACCATGCAGCCAGTGCTGTGCCACAGTTGGACATAAACATCAAGCACTGGTAAGAGAGAAGTTTGGGGGAGGCAGAATTAATAATGGACATGTTGTCAATGATTTCATTTTCACACACCACTCCAAAGAATGCATAGACTAGAGGACAGACTGAAGTACTAGAAGGACCAGTCAATGAGTGAGGTGTGTCGCATCTATCTGTTTGTGTCTTATACAGTCAGCCAATTATTGAAATCAAACACAGGCTATGGGCGGCCATGCACCAGCAAGGAAACAGTGTGATGTAAAACAGCTACCCCACCTACAAACATTAACAACATTGCATGTAACATAGAAAAATATATTTAATTTACCCTAACAAAAATAAACTAAACCCACAAAAGCTGACCCACCCCCCTCCCTAACCCCAACCAATGTCCATAGAAGTCCGTAACACCCAAACAAGTACCCACCCAAACAAGAATTAAAAAAGGGGCAGAACAGGATGACAGGGACTAAGTGGTGGGGCGGGACTGAAGGAGGACACGCATCTGGCGCATCTCGTCCTCTAAACGGGCAACGCGGCGTCTAAGGCCGCGGCAGTTGCAGCCACAGTGGGGGGGGCACCGGAGATGGCACGGTGGCGGCAGGCAGCCGCCAGACGGTGGCGCCGTACCGCTGGAGGGCGGTGGCTGGGGCCCGGGCCACTGGAGGAGGCTTCAACAATTGCAGCCGCAGTCTCCTCCTCCTCCTCGGCTAAGACCACCAGCCGCCGGTATTCTCGCTGGATTGCCTCCAGCTTCCGGCGCCGTGCCTTGGTGGCCAACTCCTTCTGGTTGAGTTTCGGAGTAGCTGTGTATCAAAAAGAAAAAAACAAGACAATTGCAAAATATACTCTTAGAAAAACAGTAGGACAAGGTAATTATTTATACACATAGTGGCATGGTAGAGTAGTACTATAAAATAAAGCACAGTAGTACATAACATTTTAAATGTCGCCCGTCCTTCTTCCTTCCACCCATCTTTCCCTTTTTAGTTGAACAGTGCACCAGGTGCTCTTCTCCATAAAACTTTCAAAGCGGAATTGAAATCAGATAGATGAGGCCATTGGTTACTCAATACTCCCGCTCCTATGCCAATTAAATGGAATTCTAGTCTTCTAGTTCACTCTTCAAACGTCCCCAACAAATCATACTTACTTACGACATCGGATAGCGGGCGGACTTTGTCCGCCCGCCATCCTCATGCTAAAAAGGGTGGGAGTCCCGTGGGGACAATTAATTAGGATGATGCGCCCGGCACAGTGGCGGGCGCATCCTGTTTTTTTTACATTCTGGTTGGCGTTGCCGAAAGCAATGCTAAAATGTTGTGCTGCTTTTCCAAGCACAACATGACGGGGCCCCGCACGGAGCCTGTCACGTTTTGCGTTGAAAGGCGGGGGGGTACCATAGCATAGGTAGGTACCCTCCATGGGGTCCCCCAAGCATACTCTGCAATGTCTGCATGCCTTTCCATGGCGTACGGCAATGCCGCCACGCAAAGGCATTCCAAAATGCAGATTATATGGCTGGCGGTGTGTTCAGAGAGACACCACCGGCAAATTGAACCCTTTTCCGCCTGGTCGACATGTGGGGGGTCTGAATATTTTCTACAGGGATGGCGGGAAGTTTGCCCCTGCGGTGTCTGCAGTGAATTCCAGCCGGCCCGGCGGGGGCAATTCGCCCACCATCCTAATGGGGCCCTAAGTCACAACTGTACAGTATACATATACATACAGTACACCCTTGCAGTGAGTGTACTGTCAAGTTCAACAATAGTTAAGGATTATGAATCTAACTTACCACCACCTGCCACTGGTGCTCCCACTCCCCCTGCCGCTCCATCGGTATCGGCAGCAACTGCCGCATCCTCGCCCTCCGCATCGCCTTCTTCGCTGGCCCCAGCAGTGGTGGTAGGTAGTGCGCCTAGAAAACTTTACACATTTGTTAGGCGTCATATACACCTCCCCCCTATTGATCAGTAGCAAGGTTGAAAAATGAGTTAATACTAACATACATCACTAGTACAAATCAGATAGTAGTACAGTAGATACTAATAGTTATATATGATCATTGTAGCCTTTGCTTAATTAGCCCTAGCCATGCTACCATTTTACCTTTGTGTCTTTTCTTTTTGCACATGTGACGTTACCTTGCAGCTTCTTAAGACACCTTTGAGCCCACATGACCTGCCTCACACTGCTACTGTCTAGACTCTAGTGTACGCGCTGCGTACAAGCGGTCAACAAACATTAACAAGCCACTTTTTTAGAAAGTACTGGTGTACTACTGTTACTGTTAGTCCATATTGCTTATCCATAAATGCTACACTTTTTGGCACGGCTGAGAAATGCTTGCAAGTTGCAATATACTAACGCACACCATTTCATTTTTCGCATTACAGACGCAAGATTCCCTTCTACGAACCAGAGCTTCTGAATGATGCAACAACTACCAGTACTAGGTTCTTCTAAGGTGAGGGGTCCCTTCACTCACATCTTCATTTATAAATTTATATAAACTAAATTCCTAGGGGATGGTGGTGCTGCCTTCCACCACTGTTCAGTTATCATGATTTAATTCCCAACTGTATAAGTGTAACAATGTATATTGTTTTAATGTTATTGATTTTCCGGTTGGTGCTGCATTTATAAGAAAACAGTGTACAGACCTTCTCAAATTGAAATAAACATTTTGAACTTACATAGACCTGGTGGTATTTGGTGTGGACTAACTTACACGAGTGAGCAAATTAAAGTAAGGGTGTGCATGTGAATTGCTTCCACGACTGAGAGGTTGGGTGTGTTATGTTCTGGGTTGTCTACTTGTAGGGTATCTTGGGGGGAGGGTTCCGAGACCTAATAGTTATGACAAGACAGTACTATAGTCAAGCAGTGGAATTGTGGTGGGTGCGGAATTTCTGATTGAGGTGTGCAAGGAAGGTCCAACCTACCATTACCAACATCCTATTTTCTGGTGCAAATGTCTGTGTATGTGCAAGATCCCTACAACAGTAGTATGTCCTATAGGGTATCATATCAAAATAGTAATAAATCTGGTAGGGCTGTTGTTGCTGTGAATTTTCAAAGCCTCAAGATCAATAAGAGTAAAAGTAGTACAAGACGACGACCCAACGGATTGGACTCAATGGCTCGAGCTACTGGTGGATATGAGTTTTATATTACAACCTTTCACAAAGAGTGGCACTGGCCAACTGGGCAAGTCTAGCTACTACAGTACAGACAGACTGATAGTATGTAGTAGTAGTAGTACTCAGAGTCATCATAACGGAGGCAGGGATAAGATTTTTGAAACCGTACAGATTGAAGGATAATTGGTGGTAAAAAAAATTGCATTTGGAAACAAACAATAGTTCGTGAAAAATATGGGGCAGTAAAAGTTATGGAATAAGAAATATTATTAAAAACAAGAAGACTTACTGGGGCCAGCAGAGGAGCCCTCAGCGGTGTCCTCCTGGTGGTGTTCTGCCTGTCCCGCCGACTGCCCAGTCCCTGTCGGTCTGCCCCTGGGTGCTGATGAACAGGAAAGATATAAGAAAAAGACAAACATTGATGGATGGTGTCAAACAAATACAATATTTTTCAACAACGGTCAAAAAACACTTATGTAAACAACAATTGCAATAACTCACTTGACCGATCTCATCTGGTCAACAAGTAATATCGGGGGATTCGCAGTTCGACTACTCAAGTTACTATTTATCAAAAGTAATCCAGTCTTCCATTCTGATTCCAGAAAACTAAGTTACAACTAAGCCTAAGTACAGCGTACCACCCAACCTAGCCCACCTATTCCAGGCATGCCAATTGTACATTAAGTATGCATTTCCACTGTATTCCTCAACAATGCGTATGGTCAAATCATGGAGGACACATCAACATGACTACATTTTTTGTATACACCAAATTTTGGTTTGATTGATGCTGATCTGCTACTGCTAAGTAACTGCTAAGCCTACCACCACTCATTGAACAAACTAGAAAAGGTTCTAATAAAGACTGCCGTACTAGCAGCACGTCACGTAACTGAGTGAGGGGGCTTCACGCATACCACTAACAAATTAGAAGCTCAAACAAAGTAGTGTACCTAAACATCAATCCGCCCCTATCTATTAGTGACGGGACAAAGTAAGGAGTGGACTAGAGTCACTGTAGCATTACGTAACTTAATTTCTCTGTGTGCTGCTTTTACTTTTCATACTACGGAATGGCTGCTCTTTCTGTGCCACACGACAGCCTGTCCCGTCTGCATCTTCTTCGTGACAGGATGCTTGACTATTATGGTACGCTGCTGTTGGCGACTTTGAGCCTGGCATATGGATTATCCTTCCGGTATTCCTACTTCACCTGCGTGCAACCTGTCTTTCACTGCCTAGATTGCCCCTTTGAATGGCCTCTGGATTTGTGCTTGACCAACACGGTGTCTCCGGTGCCGGATTTCGATCGACTGATGAGGCCCTTAGTGTCTCACGAGTTTGCCTGTTCTGGTGTCCGGATTATGGCCTGTGGTGCGGCGCATGGTATCCTGGGTAATTGGGACATCGCAAGGGCTGCCTATGACTTCTTAGCTATGAGCTATCTGGAGGATCAGTTCGGTTGCCCTCTGATTGTGCTAGATGCTCCGCTTATTGAAGAACATGTTTGTTCCTTTTCTTTACTTGATTGGATGGCTGAGACTTTTAGTGGCTCTGCAAACTACTTCTTGTTGGAAGCAGTTGCCACATATGCGGCATATACGTTCATGGATTAAGTGTACTGTCGTCCGCTTTGTTTTTGCTCCATTTCCTGTGCCTCTGGACTGCTACCCGGCGCAGGATTTCTTTTTAATTTTTTCTCTACCCCTTATATGTTTGAGTTTTTTTTCTTTTTAGGGTTTTTCTCCCCTTTTTCATTTTTCGTTTTTACGGCTTTGCCCTAGCCTGAAACTTTTAATTGAGTACGCCTTGTTCTGCTCTGTCGATACTGAACTCTGCGTTCTTTATTTTTCTTGCCTATTGGATAGTGCTTCGATCAAGGGGGCATGTAGTAAGGACTCTCTTAAGACGTACATACATTGTTAAGTTAGCATAACCACGTTAGATGTTAGAAAGCCATCTTGCTGCTTTTGCGCACGACATTGCGTTTACATGTTATTCCTTAAACAAACTGCTGACTCGAGCCTTGCCTCACACAAGAGCAATCTGTTGTTACCATCCCGAGCTCTGCGCAGCGACCTTGGTCTGTACATGATGTGACAAACAGTCTGGGTTGTTACACAATGCATGTTTTCCTCTCTAGGTTGATCGACCCACTATTTAGCCATAACACACGGGCAGCTGCAAATACCTGAAAGTTAGTGCTTTTAATATTGCAGACATCATATTTAATATTCAGACTGAAGACGAGCCTTCCTGCGAGAAGACTCCTGATGCTCCTGTGATGTGATTTCACTAAGCTGATCTTTGAGGTATGGGGTCCCCTATTCAAGCCTAAGAGACCTTCTATTAGACTAATAATAATATTAGCTTCTTAGTAAAGGGAAGGTGGTAGTATCCACTGTCATTATAACATGATTACCCCTTTTATATTCAAAGGTATTTTAACAATGCTGATGGTTTTGATTTTAATCATTTGTCTGCTTGTATTAGCCAAAGTACTGCATCTTAGGACACGTGGTCTATAAAAATAAACTCTTTTTATTTACACCGTGTCTCTGTTGATTCTTGTTGTGGACTGATGTGAGAATAATATACGAACAGGTATTTCCGATTCCCACCATTCCTGAGAGTACACTGAGTCGCTTGTTCTGGGTTGTCTTTTCATTGGGACCGCCGAGCTAAATCTCGGATAACGAATGGGACACTTATGCTAGCCGGATACTGGGTTCTGGGTTCTGAGGTGAGTTTCTGGTACACCACAATTCACTGAGGTCCTGGGGTTCTTCGCATAGTTCTGTGTATAAGCAGAATCCCTGCAACAGTGGCAAAAGGCTTGTCTTTCCCCTTTATGGTGCTGCCAATTGATTGCTCCAGCTATTTCTGGGGGGCAGGCACGGGTCTGGCGTGGCACACAAGGTTGCAGTGATGCCAATTTACCAGTCCAGAGGACTCTCCAGGGAGCGCACCGCGGCCGGTCCTCTCGGAATCCGTTCACTGCTTCGCCACAAGCCGCACTGGGTCTAATCCAGCTGCCTCCACAACCAGCAGCAAACAGCCAAGCAGGCCCCTCTAGTGGAACTTAGCTCGTCAGACCACCAGCACACGGTACACCCCCGATCCCCTCCGCACTACAGGACTGCATCCTCTTTAGCCGTGGAGAGATCAGTATCCCCACGTGTCCCCCAGGTCCAAGGGGCACCGCACAAGAGCACAGCACGTCCTAAACTCTAGCCACGTAGCTCGGACCAGCAGCGCTGTGTTAATGATGAGGCCAAACTGGGCCAGTGCCTATTCTCGGTAGGCTGTAGAAAGGGGCCAAAATGGCGTCTCGTGTAATCAACGCAGAGGCCCTGGACCCGATCATTTGTCTTGAGGCCGCTGAACCCAATCCTGCCACTGAATATCGTGTCCCACTCTGGCACCCTGAGAAGCGGAGCGTGTGACCGCCGCAGGCCAGGTAGCTGTGTCTCAGCACTAGGTGCGCAGGTGTCCCCCCGAGGGAGCTCCACTTTATGCGGCGCAGACTGGGACCCGCAGCACCACCCTCCCCCGCCCCCAAGGCCTCAGAGCAGCCAGCCCCCATGCCGGCCAATGCCCGGGCCCGGACAAGCCCCGCGATTACAGAAGGAACCAGGCTGGGCAGACAAGGCTCCCCCACTGCCTGGACCTCGGCTAGAGGCCGAGACGGCCGCCCAACACGGGCCCCAGTAAGGCGAGGGTATAAGTAGATCGGCCGCCCCCGCTTAGCCCCCCCAGTGCCCCCTCTCTCCTCACCTCGGGGACGGATCCCGGTCCCAGCTCCGGACCCAGCCACGTTTGTACAGGATCGGGTGGCAGGCAAGAGGCGCTGGGCCCTGGCCGCAGTGCGCATCATGCAGTTCTCGTGTCCGCTCTCGGTCTCACGGCGGCGATCCTTCTCCGGCACCGCACCAGGCATGCAGAGCAGATTCTTCATCTTTTAAGCCCTTAGATGAGCTGTACTGAAGTTGGTTAGGGTAGGATATTAGACGGATGAGTGAGGTGGATGCACAAAGCTTATTCAAGCTGCATCCGCCATGTTGGCTGACCAAGCCACGCCCCCGTATATTTGCACTTTCTACCTGTGGAAAGCCACCTGGTCCATGTCCTGAGGATACTCCCAAATCATTGGGGTTGAAACATTTTGACTATTCATGAAAAGGAAGACATTATTAGGAGAATCCAACCTTAGCCAGACCGTGCCCCATCCTAGATCACTGGTTCACTCCCCTTGCTACACTATCTCATAGTCCATGGAAATCTAATTGAAGCACTTTTTATTTCCCAATTTGTGCAAAGCGTCGTTATGAACTGGTGTTGCACCGAAAAGGTCTCATTCACATAGAAAGCACTACAATCACTTTTCTGTCATGGGTGATTTCTTTTCTTCTAATAGAAAGAGGCTCATTTAAAATACATAGTATCCTTCTCTTGTATTTATTCCTAAAAATGATTATGAAAGGTGGACTTTGTGTACCTTATGAAAATGTCTTTTATAATACAATGGGGTTAGGGTAGCATAACAACTGTGGAACAACTGAATATCCATAGCCTCTTATTCTTCGTTTTCCAACTTATAAAAAGTTGCATGGCCCACAGTCCGATGAGTCTAGGTATTGTGGTTCTTCCTTGGACTCAAACAAAGCTAGGAATCGCCCTTGGTCATTGATGATCTTTAGGCATCAATTGATGTCTTTTCCGACATTAAGTAATGCTGTCTATCTGACCAGGGCTCAGTTAGGTAGGACCACTGAACATGGTTGACTGTTACACAGTGCCTCCCACTCCGAATGCCAGCTTCTTTCTTCTGTTTAGCTGTAATGTAAACTCTTAGTTAGTTGGAAGCTGCAATGTTACTGTTAGTTGGAAGTTGCAATTGAAACCTTCAGGAAGGCACCCACAGGGACTTGCAGGGGACAGCACACACTGCAGGGTCATCTAGGACACATGGACCTCACCTGTCAGCATAAGCAATGCTGGTCTTCCTGAGTTGCTGAGTTGTTCATAGCTGCTTAAGCTCCTTCATTGTTCCAAATTTTTAGGCAGTATCTTCTGCATGCAAAGACACCTCAAATGCTCTCCAAAGCAGATGCTCAGCTCCTTCCCTCAAGATAGGCCTCAATGTAACTTCTCCTGCCAGGCTGTAGAATTCTCAAGGTTTGAGGTAGCAAACCTTGCAAAGGGGACTTGGCATGGAATACACCAACCCTTGGGCAGAGAAGGGTTTCTTGGTCATTACCGGTTTGGGTGCCTACATTTAGGAAGAGAAACTTGACATCCTGGATGGATGTTTCTGTCCCATCTTTTTAATAACTTAAGATAAAGCGTTTGTGTATTCTAACAGTCATTTCAGAGACAATTTTTAGGCAGGTCATGCCTTTTGCTTATTCCTTTCAGATTGGTCCAGTTATTGTCTTTGTCTTCAAGTGTCACTAGCAAGTGGAGTTAGGAGTCTTCTGTCTGGTGCCTCCCAAAACAAGGACACAAAAGCGGGCGGGTGTTGCACACTTAAATACTTGTCAGCCTGGGGCACAAAGGGGCAATGGAATTTCCCAACCGTTGCATCTGCACCTCCACATTCTAAAGTCTAAACCACTGCAAAGGGTATCAGGAATGTCTCGGAGGAGCCCTGCAATTTTATTGCTGTCTGTGGCCCTCTCCCTCCTCGATCTTAGGTACCTCTTGTTAGCTGGAAAACAAAATGGATTCTTATATGGCCACATGCACATGTGGCACACTGTCCATTCCACACTTGTCTTCTATACACAGACACAACACATATACAAGCATCATCCTTGCCCCAGTCATATGGAGAAAAGGACATGGCTTCCTACAGAAGACTAGACGGCGAAGTTAAGACACAAGGGAGGGCAATTGGTTACTCCCCCTGGAAGAAGAAAGGTAAAAAGCTTGTCCTGCTGCAATAAACTTGTCGCTACCAACACTGTAAGTTCTCAGCTGTCTAGTGAGCTCATAATAGTCATGGTCAGCTTAGAGGAGGATTCCCAAGGAGTGCCGCTCAAGACCACAGAGCCCAATAATCAGAATCACAACTCCTGATACGTGAAGCTTTCAGTGCACATTCATGATTGTCATGCTTGCTGCATTGAGAGTCTAAAGCCTACAGTGTTATATGGCTGTTAGGGTCAGTGTGGACATTGCTAAGTTAGCATGAGCTCTGCTTCCATGATGCTGCTTATGCATTACTACATGACTTTATTTTGCAAGACTCTGTGCCTTTCACATGAGACCTGTCTGCTTTCTGCGTTCTCTGCCTGTTCCTGGAGTTTAGTCTGAACACGATGTGCAAGGTTGATAAACAATGTCCCTTGTTATTCTGTTCTGGACAGTCCCTAGCACCTAGACAAAACACGCTAACACAGCTGCGCTGCTGGAAACTCGTGCTTTGATATTACCAGGGTGCATGTTGTTCTAAATACACACTTGGAGTGGGACCTTTCCAGGGAGAAGAGCTATGCCGTTCCTATGATGTAAAACTACCATCTAGGCACTAAGGTATGGGGGCTGCGGACAAAGCCCAAAGATCTTCCTTTATATAATTAACTTTACCTTACCAAGGGGAGGGTGGTTATGCCTTATAGTCCTTTATCCACTCTCTGTATACGATGATACCCCCCTTCATATTCTATGGAATTGTAACAATGCTAACTTTTAGGTTTATGCATTTCGCTGTTGGTAGTAGCTCGTATACTACATTGTAGAGCACGGTAGTTAAAATAAACATTTTGAACTATTACAGTGACTGTCAATTCTTATTGTGGACAAGTACTAGTGAGTGAGCGAAAGGGTATGTCTTGCTACTGTGATTCCTGAGAGAGTCTGGAGTATTGTGTTCTGGGTTGTCTAATCATTTGTAGCTTCTTGATTATGTAGGAGAATGAATGAGACACTATAGATAGTCGGTTTTAGGATTTTGGGTACTAAGGTGGTAGGAAGGTTCAGCCCCGATACACCGAGGTCCTGTTTTCCTGTGCATAGTTCTGTGTATGTGCAGAATCCCCGCCGTTTGGTCTGGTACTTATCTGTGAGACTCCTGAGTAGTGCTTGTCCACAATCCCCTCACATCTTGTCAGAGGCGGTGCTCTTCAGAATCGCTCGGGAGCAGAATGTCGCTGTTCCCAATGCCCCTTCCCAGCTTTCCGGGCTACACGCTTTTTAATACGAGTCCGCCCAAGAAACCTAAGGGGGGGAAAGGGGATGGGACAGAGAAGAGACAGTCACTACGTCTTTTTCTTTCTTGAGTGTTGTCGTTTTTTTTTCTATCTTCCTTGTGGTGACAGATGTGTATATACTGCAAAAGAAGTATTCACGTTAGTAGGGTTTGCTCTATTCCTACACCCAACTCTGTAATGTTTGTGTGTGATCTTCCCTCTCTGATACCCACCCTGTCTTTAGTGACCAATACTCCTCTTCTGTTTGGGTGTTGTCTTGGTGTGGTACTGCTGTAAATAACAATAGTTTTTTATTTTAGAGTTGCCTTGCTCTCTATTTATCTCACTCTCACCTTTTATTCTTTTTTACTACAGGTTCTCTTACCCAAGATACAACTAATAATGCCTCAACTGGATTCTGGATTGGTGAGTTCTTCTTCTTCTTGAACTTCCTAATATTTACTATAGTATTACTTGTCTGCTATAGTCGCAATTCTGTACTCCTGTCGAACTTCCTAATTAAGGTGACTCTGAAGTGTAACCTTCAAGCTAGCTACACTCGTTCGTGCGCTCCTCAAAAAGGACTTCGATTCTGTAAGCAGTGTGACCTTAAACGCTCTACTCTGTGGTGAAAAGCTGCCAGTGCTGACTCTATAATTCTCCGCTATGATAACTATGAGCTGCGCTCACAACACTGACTGGAAACTGAAAATTCGCTTGTGCCGCTGACTGATAGTTTTTGTATCGCTGCTCGCTTACTCAATCTCCTCAGAAAATAATTACTCTTAGTGTTTCCTGTACATTGTCTCCATGACCAATAATTCGGGAGGGGGGTTAGTGTTGCGTGTTTATTTCCTTCACACGCAAGGCTCAAACAAACAGACGTTTCTATAATGAAGCACTAGTGCAATGGAACAGTCTTACTGAAATTCTGGAACCTGGAACTCGAATTCCTAAAAAAACTCGACGAAGACTTTTCCCTCACTAAACTGCGCGACGCATGACAGATGACCTTCTCTCCTCACAGCTCTGGTGAAGTGCGCTACTCCACTGGGCTGACACCTGGATCCTGATGATTACCATGGAACGCTAGAGCGCTAACCTGCTGCTCAATCGTTCCTACTGTAGCGGCCATCTTAGATTCTGGTCTGTTTTTATTTTGCTTTCCTGTATTGCATTGGTTGCGGGGGAGCAGGACTTTAGTCCTAAACGTAAGGTTCGTTTTTGAATATGGTCTGCTGGTCCTGACAGTACCCCCTCTCAAAGAACGTCCTCCCACTCTGGGCTTATTAGGAAATCTCTTATGAAATTCCCTAATTAATCTAGGAGCATGAATGTTTGAAGATACTTCCCAAGCTCTTTCCTCGGGCCCATAGTTTTTCCAATCCAACAAATAGTACATCTGACCATTTCGTATCTTAGAATCTAAGACTCGCTGTACCTCAAATTCTTCCCCTACTTCTGTTTGGATTGGTTTAGGGGGTATTTTAACTCGTAAATCTCTTGACACCCTTTTTAATAAGGAGACGTGAAACACCGGATGCACTCGCAATCCTTTAGGCAACTTCAACTGATAATTTACTGCACTTAGTTTTTTCTCAATCTCATATGGGCCTACAAATCTTGGTTGAAACTTTCTAACTCCCTTAAGTCTAAGATTCTTTGTGTTTAACCACACCTTATCTCCAACTTGTAAGTCTGGTCCCTTCCTTCTTTTTTTATCTGAATAAAACTTGTAAGTCGCCTTTGCCTTGGTTAAATTGTCTGTGGTTAACGAATGCACTCGTGTCATGTGTTCAACTAAATTAGTTACTGCTGGTACATCTACCTCTTGAAAATCTACAGATTGATGGGGATGTCTTCCTGTGTTTAAGTAAAAAGGTGAATAACCTGTGGACATGTTTTTTGCATTGTTGTGGGAAAACTCTGCTGCCCACAGATAATCCGGACAATCTCCTTCCTGTTCTAATAAACATAATCTTAGGTACTGCTCTAACTCTTGGGTGGTGCGCTCTGTTTGGCCATCAGTCTCTGGGTGGTAACTGGTCGTGTACCTGGAGTCGATACTCAGTTTCTTAGTAAAGGCCTTCCAAAAATGGGATAAGAATTGAGAACCCCTGTCTGATATCAAAACCTTGGGCACTCCATGGGCTCGAACTATATGTTGACTAAAAGCATGCGCCAAGGTTGCTGCCGTGGGAACTCCTTTCAAGGGTACAACATGGGCCATTTTAGTAAATGCATCTACACACACTAAAATTGTATCATAACCCTTGCTAGATGGTAAATCTACTATTAAGTCTAAGGTTATAGTGTGCCATGGATGTGGTGGCGTAGGCAAGGGCTGTAGCAGCCCCTTTGGAGCTTGCCTTTCCGGCTTTCCCCTAGCGCAAATTTCACAAGTGGCTACATATTGTCGCACATCCTTTGCCAAACTGGGCCACCAAAAACGTCGCCTCACTAGGTCTTCTGTCTTTGTTATTCCCTTATGGCCTGCCAAGAGATCATCGTGACTTTCTTTCAAAGCCTTTAGCTGCATTTCTACTGTCGGCAAGTAAAGGGCTCCATGATGATACAGTAAACCTTCCCGAATCTCTCGTCCAGAATCTTCTCTCACCCATTCTTCCAATTCTTCTTCTGACATTGAGAACTGATTCTTTCTTCCCTGCGACTCTCGCAAAACTGCTCCAATCACCTTTTCTGCTGGAATGATGGTCTGGACCTTAACCTCCTCCATTACTTCTTCTGTCCCTCTCCTGGATAAGGCATCCGCCTTGCCATTCTGTGCGCCAGGACGGTAAGTAATTATGAAGTCATAGTCTGCAAAGTATAATGACCATCTTAACTGTCTTGGTGTTAAAGTTCTAGCAGACTTCAAGAATTTCAAATTTCGATGATCTGTGTAAACTGTTACCACATGCCTGGCCCCCATCAAGTAATGTCTCCAGTCCTTGAAAGCATCTTTAATAGCTAATAACTCTTTCTCTGTGATGGTATAGTTTACTTCCGCTGCAGTTAACTTCCTAGATCGATAGGCCACCGGGTGCAGTTGTCCAGTTGACTTATGTCTTTGTGATAACACTCCTCCCAAAGCCCAATTGGAGGCATCCGTTTCTACAAAAAATGGCTCTGATGGATCGGGATGCAATAAAATTGGGGCTGAAGTAAAATCCTTCTTTAACTGCTTAAATGACTCTTCTGCTTCCTCAGTCCACTCAAATTTGATGCCTTTCCTTAGTAGCTTAGTCATTGGAATTAGTTTCTGAGAGAAATTTTGAATAAACCTCCTATAAAAATTAGCAAATCCGATGAAACTTTGGATTTCCTTCACGGATTTCGGAGATTCCCACTCCAGAACTGCCTTGATTTTGCTTTCATCCATAGTCACTCCACTGGGGGCTAGCACAAAACCCAAGAATTCCACAGACGTTACACTAAAGGCACACTTTTCCAATTTGACAAATAGACTGTGCTCTCGCAATTTCTGCAAAACCTTCTTGACATGCTCTTCATGTTCTTCCACGTTGTTCGAGTAAATTAGTATGTCATCAATATACACCAATGCATTCTGATCAATAAACTCCTTCAAGACATCATTGATGAAGTGCTGGAAGGCTGCTGGGGCTTTACATAGGCCATACGGCATTACTTGATATTCTCATCATCAAAGTATCTTTATTCGGATATTAAAACATCCAGAAAAGAACAATATATTTACATATTTCATATACAATAATATGAGCAGTTCATCGTAAAACATTAAAATAAAACATATCTAATGGGCCATTCCAAGATCTCAATAGCAGAGTTGGGCCTAAGATTTGTGCTAAATTGCAAATTCATAGTTTTTATAAAGTGCAGTGTGCTGACAGCTATACAGATAGGGGATACCAACACATTAACAATGATTAAAATGCAAGATCGTAGTTTACATAAGATCAATCAAATTTAAAATAAGCCGTAGCCTAAGTAAAACGAACTTCTTATAACATCCCAAGTACTCTAAACATTGCGAGACAACAATTGCGAAAACTCCACGAATTATCTCCTGTTCTGTGTACAATGTAAAACTATCTTACGGGGGGACTTTAATCCGGATGCCTCAACTACAGTATCCGGCAATCAGGGTAACTTACGCCTCCCTTCTAGATTTCCTCAATTTCACAGCTAATCTTAAAAAATTTACAGTACAGAACAAGGTAAAGGGTTCCGCGGAAAGTTTTAAGTATAGAAGAGCTACTCTGACTTGGGTGAATTTATTCACTCTTAGGATGGTTTTTTAAAAAAGAGCCCGCGGATATTCATATAGTGGACAAAAGAATACAAAATGTAGGGTGTCCTGTGGAGATCCCAGATCGCAGCCACAGGGACCCTTTGAACCAATATCTTTCGTGTACCCTGCGGGAACTGCTAAAATATGATGTAAGAGATCCAGTCTGAATCTGGTCATTAAAAACCTATCGTTTTTGTTATAGATCAGTGCCAGGTAGGGTTCTAGTCCTACAACAGATTTTGTTAATATATGAGATCTCACTGACCCTTTCAGAATTTCGCTATCTTCCCGGGCACAGGCTATCCGCCTCATATATTCTGCTTTTAACGTGACCTTTAGCTGCGGAGTTAGGGACGTTGGTTCCTTAAAGTATTTTGCAAAACCCAACCACTCCAGTTTATCCTGAACATATTTAAGCCATGGTATCTTATGACCTTTGTCCCTGTTAATACAGTCTATTAATATTTCTCTGCTTAGACTTGCTTCAGGGTTGGTCCAGATTTTAATCCAACACAGTAATGGCTTAAAACTTAATCTGTCGGAGATATAGGGAATCCCTAGCTCCTCGTGAATAATATGGGCCGGTATGCTTTGAGGAACCTGCAAGATCCTCCTAAGAAACTTGTTTTCCTCTAATTGTACAGTGGACATGTTTCTAAATCCCCAAACCTCGCTCCCATACATGATTTTGGGACAACAAATTGAATTATATAAGTTCAATATTTCCAACACAGACCAACGACCTAATCTCGTGGCACGATTCATATTTGAGCCCATTATGCTCACGTGCTGTTTGCGTTTTTCAGTGATTAATGCATTAAAATTGAGATGTTTATCGAAGATGATCCCTAGGTAATTGAAGACCTCGACCTTCTCTAATTTGTGTCCCCCATTTTTAAAGATAAAATTCTTAGTTGGTCTTTTTCCTACTTCCATGATATAGGATTTTGTTAGGTTAGGGGATAAATCTAGGTTTGCCATAAACTCACAGAAGCCATCAATAAGAGACTGCAGTCCCCTCCCTGTACGCGAGAGGAGTACTGCGTCATCCGCATACAATAAGACAGGAATGCTTCTATTTGCTACTCTCGGGCAATCAACTCCCAATGTTCTCAGAGCATTGTCCAAACCATTTATGTACAATGTGAATAAAAAAGGCGCCAGAATGCAGCCTTGTCTCACGCCCCCTGTGCAAGAAAAGTGATCGGTCAGATTCCCCTCGTTGCTATACCGAACCTGGGCTGTGGTATTCATGTGCAATGATTTTAAAATGAATATCAAGCTTAAATCTACCCCTAGCAACTCAAAAATCTCCCATAATTTTCCTCGGTTAACCCGGTCGAAGGCTGCTGTCAGGTCCATAAATGCTAAAAAAACTGTACCTTCGCCAGCCACAGTATATTTTGCGACCAGATTATATAAATTGAGGCATTGGTCAGTTATTGAGCGGCCCATTCTAAAACCGTACTGGGTGTCTGTAATAATTTCCTTTTCCTCCGCCCAGTCCATTAAACGATTTAGAATCACCTTCCCTAGCACCTTTGCCGACACATCGATTAGAGAAATCGGTCGGTAAGATTGTGGATTGCTCTTATTTCCCTTTTTAAATATGGGGACAATATGGGCAGTTGACCAGGACCTTGGCAGTCCCTCTTCCACGGCTGTATTAAAAATTCTCACTAGTATAGGAGCCCACAGCTCAACCTGTGATAAGAATAGATCTGGAGGAATCCCATCTGGCCCCGGGGCCTTGTTTCTTGTCAGGGCACGTATTCCATTTTTAACCTCGTCCACTGTGAACTCCACCCATGAGTTTGGAAGAGTCCCCACATCTGTGGCTAATTGGGCGGGTGCACTAACATGGTTATACAACTTACTGAAATGAGAAACCCATTCTTCTGGAAGGATGTTACAGGCCATCTTCTCGCTATTTAATGTCTGAAAAATTGGATCATTTATCACCTTCCAGAATTTAGACATGTCTCTCAACTCCGCTGCCTCCTTTAAATTCTCCCAAGCCTCAGATTGGAGAGTTTGTTTCCTCCTTTTTATGGCCAGCTTATATTGGGCCCTACATTCCATTATCCTACTCCTGTCTTTAGGTACCTTTTTAAGTGCCCGTTTTAATTCTTTTTGAGCACTGGAGCATGCTTTGTCAAACCATTTTGGTTGACGGTTGGACGTAGGTAGTGATTTAGCCCTGAGTAACTTATCAATGTCCCTTGCCATATTTACAAAGACATTTATCAATTTTTTGCCTTTGACATCCTGGTCTAAACACATCCAGATTCCACTATCGGGGGATGCAATAAGTTTTTTGTAAAATGCTTCCCCATCTATGTTAGACCAACGTATGCGCCTGCCTTGGTCGATAGCTTCCAATTTGCCCCTCGTCGTTCTGGCCCTTGCCTGAGTGGGAGAATCCTCAACCATCAATGACAACACCAAGGGGTTGTGGTCACTAAAAATGCTAATCTGTATACTAAAATCTACGATCCTATTTTTAAGACAATTAGAAACAAAAATAAAATCAATAATAGTATCCCTGCCCCTGCCTTTGAACGTTGGTTTAATAATATTAGAGTTAATGGGCTTGATTAAGTCCATCGTAGGGATTAGATCATATGTGCCCAGGATATTACCAAGTTTACTACCTTCCAGTGTATGTTCTAGATGCCAATCCTTGGTAGAGGGGCAGAAATCCCATTTAGCCCCTTCCCATTTTAAGTGTGGGCATTGATGGCAATTAAAATCGCCCACCAAAATCAGGGTTGGGGGGTTATTTCCCCTGGAGTGTAGATCTGACAATCTATCCTCAAGCTCATTCAGCCTCTGCGTTGGCTGAACTGCATTATAAAAATGTATTAAAACAAATCTTAAGCCCTTCCTGCAATAACTGATACCCTGTAAATTATCCGAACTCCAGCCCAAGACCTCCCAGGTCCCTTGTAGTTTGAGAGACACATATGTTAATAGTCCTCCTTTCGCTCTTCCCATACTAGATTTCCGGGCAGGTACAAAAAACATTTTATATCCCTCTAAGTGTGCAGCACTGCTATCCGTCTCCCACGTTTCTTGTAGACAAATAATATGGAATTTCTGACTGAAATCCAACCATTCCTTGTTTTTTAGCTTGGAAGAGATTCCTGCAATATTCCATGAAACCACCCTAAGTTCCTCCGCCTCGTAATTTATTGTCCTCCTGGCTAGGGTGGACTGTTTTTGGTCAAGGAATCCTGCAGGCCAAGTCCCTCCCAAAACCACGCTTTTGACTACAGGATTTGGTGTAATTTCATTTTGCCTGGTGGAAAGTACGGGAGTATTTCCCGTGATATCCATAAACTCCTTGTGCATTGACTTAGCTGAGGGAGGTAAGGGCTCTAAGAACTCTTCATGGGCCAGTCAATCCAGTTCGTCCATCACTTCTGCCTCACATAGTGGGGTGAACCGGTTTGGGCCAGACCACGGACTATTGTTTCTTATAGTGTGTATTACCCTTCTTCTCCAGGTCGTTTGTCGTTGCTCGGTTGAGTGGTCCCTGTAGAAAAAATTAAGTGGAAGCATTTTTATTGTCGACCCTCTATCAAAGAACCCACAACTAGAAGCGAGTAATTCTTTTACCATTTGCGGGTCTCTGAAGTTAACAATAACGCAGTCCCCTGGGAATTTTTTCTCTGATGGTCCAACCCAAGCTACCCTTCTTGCCATAAGGATTTGGGTATTCCTCAACTTAACTCCCTTCACATTGTTATATAACCAGTGGTTAGTTTTATTGATCAGGGAGCTTGTAGATTCTTCTCTATCGGGGTTTTGGGCTGGGACTCCCGCCAGGACTATTGTATATGGGCAAGAGGCTGGAGGCAGGTCCAATGTCTGAAGACCCGGGGTACTCTGGGCCTGTGCTTCTGGAAGACTGTGAGCTATTACCGGCCTTATATTCTTACCCTCCTGCTGTAATCTAGGGGTTGCAATGTTGGGAGGCGTATCTCTGTCCTTGCTCGCTATAGGGGCAGCTCTCAAGTTGCTCCCTACCAGCCTGCTGTTATTTGAATCGGCGCTGGCAGGATGCGAAGCGCTCCCCAACCCTTCCTGAGTCGTAATTATTTGGGCCGCCGGGTGTTCCCTGTTTTGTGCATCTAACAACCTAACTATTTTCCCCTCAATTTTCTTAATATGTTCTACTAAGGGGGCCAAATGTTTAAGGAGAAGGGCTTCTATGTTGGACTCTAATACTTTCGTTATCTCCTGTGACCATTCCTTCCTATTTACCGGGGAACAGGTTTCACATTGTGTACAAGTTGGCCGGGTTCTTATATCCTCAGTAGCTATCAGTTCTTTCCTGAGTGTTCCTTTTTTCGATTTATTGCCATTTCTAATTTTTTCGGTTCCTTTACGATGTGCGTTAGGCGGGGACCTTACATTCACACTAAGGCCGGAAGCTGGGATAGGGTCTGTCCCCAATAACATCTTTTTAGAGCGGGTAATCACTTCACTTTCCCTCCCTAGTGGGATGTCAGGTTCCCTCTCCCCCCCAGTGGCGATCCCATTTTGTTCTTCATCTCTGATTTCCCTGATACCCGGGGTAGGTGGCTCGGAAACTCCTGACACCATTACATTCGGTCTCGGGGGAGAAGTATGATGTTGGCAGGAGGGAGTTAAAGACCCCTCCGGTATTATTATCTCTTGTTCCCCGTCTACTAACGTTGATGTGTGAACTTGTACTGTGGTGACGTGCTGGGTGTTACTATGGGCAGAAATGCCCTGACCTTCAGGGATACTCACCCCGGGTGTGACACACTCAGCAATTGTCCCCAGCGAAGATCGTTTGTGTGCCAGGAGGGAGTCGAGAGATAACCTACGCTCCGTCAGTAGTATTTCGTGTGTAAGCAAGGATTCTGCCCGTGTGATGAATGCGTCTAGGGTTCCCTTTACTCCTCCCCCTATTCTACTGTGGGGTTTTTTAGTTTTACCCATGGTGCAACTTTGGCCTAACGGGTTTATAATATCGTATTACAACCACTTAAAAACAGAGAAGCGTTAACCCTTAGTCAACCACTTGTGACTAGCCAATAACAAGCACAAAACAGTGGGTGTTGTCTGGTAACAGTGTATAACCCACAAACACCCCCGTGACTTATCTCCCCTGTCCTCTGGCAGATGTGGAGGTGTCCAGAACTTGGCTTGAAGATCAAGAGTATTGGCCCGGCCCGGCCTCCTCTGGCCCCGGACGGCCACAGACGGTCCCGCCCTTGTCCCGGGCTTCTCCCGGCGCCGACCCGCGAGCGATCCCGTGACGCGGAGGGAGCCTCTGAACAAGTAGCGCCTCCGGGCGCGTCGTCCTGCGTGAGTGGGCGGGGCAAAGGGGAATGCTGGGGCTTGTGGTTCTACCCTGCGGCAGCCTCAGGTGACGCAGGCGGCAGCGGCAGGGGAACCGGGCGTCCACACGATGCTGGAGAGAGGTTGCAATGGCCCCCAAGAGCCTGGTAGGTGCAGCACAGAAACCACGCTTGTCCACTTCTGAGCGTTGTCCCCCCGCTCCACCGAGGGAGCCTCTGAACAAGTAGCGCCTCCGGGCGCGTCGTCCTGCGTGAGTGGGCGGGGCAAAGGGGAATGCTGGGGCTTGTGGTTCTACCCTGCGGCAGCCTCAGGTGACGCGAGGCGGCAGCGGCAGGGGAACCGGGCGTCCACACGATGCTGGAGAGAGGTTGCAATGGCCCCCAAGAGCCTGGTAGGTGCAGCACAGAAACCACGCTTGTCCACTTCTGAGCGTTACTTGATATTCAAAAAGGCCATGCTTTGTCCTAAATGCCGTCTTCCATTCATCTCCTTCCCGAATTCGGACCAGCGGGTAGGCCCCTCTCAAGTCCAGATTGGTATAGATTTTGGCTTCCTTCACCTGGTCCAATAATACAGAAATCAAGGGCAAGGGATATCGATTCTTAATGGTTATTCTATTTATTGCCCTATAGTCTATGCAGGTTCTCAAATCTCCACTCTTCTTTGGAATAAAAAAAAGTGGCGATGAGACTGGGGATTGTGACGGTCTTATAAACCCGTTCTCCAGATACTTGTGTAGATACTCCTTCAGGTGTTCATCTTCTCTTTCTGTCAGAGCATAAATTCTACTACATGGGAGATTGGATCCTGGTTCCAATTCTATTTTGCAATCGAAGTCTCGATGTGGAGGAAGCCTTTCCGCTTCTACTTCACTAAAAACATCTACATACTCTGCATATTCTTCAGGTAGTTCAGTTGTACTGATTACACAAATTGTGGATTCTTTTTCACTTAAAAGAAATGCCTGCGTTTTTTCTTGACTTCTGTGACCTTCCAGATAACAGTTTTCCTTACAATAATCTGAGTTCAAAGCCACGGTACGGGCTCCCCAATCTATTGTAGGGTTGTGCTCGGTGAGCCACGGCAACCCCAATATTAGTTGGAACTGTGGAGCATCAATCAGATTGAATTGTAGATCTTCTCGATGACCCTCTTCGGATTCCAACTCCACTGTTTCGGTATGACTCACAATGGGTCCAGATGAAAGATTCGTTCCATCTACTGCTCGAACAGCCTCACTTCTTTCCTTCTTGATTGCTTTTAACCCAATTTTTTCTGCGAACTTTAGATCACAGAAATTGCCTGTAGCTCCCGAATCTATCATTACTGTGACTCGCCTTAATATTTGTTCCCTGTATCGTAGCGTCATCATTAAGGTCAAATGCGGAGCCGCAGACTGCAAGGTATTCGCCAGGGTATGGGCATCTGGAGCTGTTTCTGTATCAGCAACCACCAGTCCAACTCCACTTACTGGTGGTGCAAGGCGTTTCCCGACGGCTTCTGCTTGGGCTTCTTCTGGCAATCCCGAACAAAATGCCCAGTTCCTCCACAGTATAGGCATTGCTTGTTCAACCTCCTTTTTTCTTTCTCTTCTTTGGAAAGCGGACCTCGAATCGTTCCAATTTGCATGGGTTCTCCCCCACGGGCGATGTCGCTTTCCTTGCTGCCTTCAGTTTTCACTCGATCAAACCGAGCCACACTCGGAAGATAATCTCGCTTCCTTTCTCCTCTTCTTTCTCCTTGACGGAAGTCAATCTCTAAAACTAGATCAATTAGTGCTGATATCTCTGTGGGTCGATTGGGTACTTGTGCTAATGCATCCTTTAATTCATCCTTTAAGCCTCGATAAAACACAGCAGCTCTTTTGTTCTCCGGCCATTCAGTTTCTACCACTAACTTATTGAATTGAGCCAAGTAAGCTACTAAATCTCTACTCCCCTGTTTTATTTCTAATAACTCATTGTCTGTCGCCTGGGAGACTCTTCTTCTGTCGAAGATATGAAGGAATTCTTTCTTGTATTCGTCCAAATCAAATAATATTTGAGCGTTACTGGTGACCAGAGGCATAGACCAAGACGCCACATCTCCACTTAAGTACGACAATATGAATGCCACTCTAGACTGCGCATCAGGGAATAAGGATGGACGACACATAAAGTGTAATGTGCATTGAGTTAAAAACACCTGTGCCTTTTGAGGATCACCACTAAAACGTACTGGGGGCGCCAAAGGAATTACAGGTGACAAAGAATGAATTACTTGTGTCGTTATTTTAGGCTGAGTGACTGAAGGCTCACTAGAAGTTCCTTCTGAATTAACTGAATACCTTAAACTTGGGTCAGAGACTAGGCTACTCATCTTTAAGTTTAAATCTGTGGTTTCCTTTCTCAGTTCCCTATTCTCCTCTCTAACAGAAATTAATTCTCTTTGGATTCCTTCTAAAACTTCTCCTAATTTCTTCAAATCCAATCCTTCAGCCATTCTGCTCAAGAGCGAACAAATACGTGGGCACTTCACTCTGTCAGAGGCGGCGCTCTTCAGAATCGCTCGGGAGCAGAATGTCGCTGTTCCCAATGTCCCTTCGCAGCTTTCCGGGCTACACGCTTTTTAATACGAGTCCGCCCAAGAAACCTAAGGGGGGGAAAGGGGATGGGACAGAGAAGAGACAGTCACTACGTCTTTTTCTTTCTTGAGTTTGTCGTTTTTTTTTCTATCTTCCTTGTGGTGACAGATGTGTATATACTGCAAAAGAAGTATTCACGTTAGTAGGGTTTGCTCTATTCCTACACCCAACTCTATTAATGTTCGTGTGTGATCTTCCCTCTCTGATACCCACCCTGTCTTTAGTGACCAATGCTCCTCTTCTGTTTGGGTGTTGTCTTGGTGTGGTACTGCTGTAAATAACAATCGTTTTTTCTTTTAGAGTTGCCTTGCTCTCTATTTATCTCACTCTCACCTTTTATTCTTTTTTACTACGGGTTCTCTTACCCAAGATACAACTAATAATGCCTCAACTGGATTCTGGATTGGTGAGTTCTTTTTCTTCTTGAACTTCCTAATATTTACTATAGTATTACTTGTCTGCTATAGTCGCAATTCTGTACTCCTGTCGAACTTCCTAATTAAGGTGACTCTGAAGTGTAACCTTCAAGCTAGCTACACTCGTTCGTGCGCTCCTCAAAAAGGACTTCGATTCTGTAAGCAGTGTGACCTTAAACGCTCTACTCTGTGGTGAAAAGCTGCCAGTGCTGACTCTATAATTCTCCGCTATGATAACTATGAGCTGTGCTCACAACACTGACTGGAAACTGAAAATTCGCTTGTGCCGCTGACTGATAGTTTTTGTATCGCTGCTCGCTTACTCAATCTCCTCAGAAAATAATTACTCTTAGTGTTTCCTGTACATTGTCTCCATGACCAACAATTCGGGAGGGGGGTTAGTGTTGCGTGTTTATTTCCTTCACACGCAAGGCTCAAACAAACAGACGTTTCTATAATGAAGCGCTAGTGCAACGGAACAGTCTTACTGAAATTCTGGAACCTGGAACTCGAATTCCTAAAAAAACTCGACGAAGACTTTTCCCTCACTAAACTGCGCGACGCATGACAGATGACCTTCTCTCCTCACAGCTCTGGTGAAGTGCGCCACTCCACTGGGCTGACACCTGGATCCTGATGATTACCATTGAACGCTAGAGCGCTAACCTGCTGCTCAATCGTTCCTACTGTAGCGGCCATCTTAGATTCTGGTCTGTCTTTATTTTGCTTTCCTGTACTGCGTTGGTTGCGGGGGAGCAGGACTTTAGTCCTAAACGTAAGGTTCGTTTTTGAATATGGTCTGCTGGTCCTGACACATCTGTTTCCGGAGACAGTTGTGACGGTGTAGCCTCCTATATGATAAAGTTATAGGTTTTTCAGGCTTGAATTCTAAAAGGTCTTTTTCTTTCTCTAACCAGGTGTTGCGAGTTCCACGAGTAGGTTGTTTCATATTTTCGTCCATTATGGTACTCGCCATAGCACCTCCGAACCGTGCTCCAATCACTGCTTATTTGACTCAATAAGGAATCCCTAATGGTGGTGCTGATCTTAATTTTGTTGTTGAGGCTGATGCAGCACACCGCTTCGAGGTGTTTTATTCTTGGGTAACATTCCCAGCGGCGGATGGCACAGATAACTTCTTTCATGAGTATACTGCCACTGTGTTACTGCAGGATTATCGACCTTATCGCTCTCTTGAAGTTCTGTAGATAGCTTGGCAACACATTATATGGTTTAATGGCTCCCTTCCTCACCCTATGTTAGCGGTTCGTTTAGATCCCTTATCGATTGATGGGGTCACGTGGCCCATTTTGGCTGGGCATACCCCGCATCCAAATTATCTTAATGGTACAGTTGCAGAGCTTCGCGTATTGCTTCACGTATTGCATACTTCGTTAATACGTGTACATAGAGCTGTTATACAGTTCATGTCGCGCAACATGCAGGTGGGACCACCTGGAGTTTCTGCACAACCATCAGACCCGGTGGTGTATTTATCAGTCCTATTATGATTAATTCAGTGATTGGAAAATGTCTGCATAATAAGGACGAGCTTCCTTATTGGCTTGCTGAAAAATTTGGGCAACTCAAAGCTGTTTTTCCAAATACCACACCTGTGGAGAAGCACAGGATTCTGAACATGAGCTTACCTAAAGGCCTTGTTCCCAACTTGGCTGATTGTTACACTTGGGGTAGAGTGTTTGCAGCGGTATATTTAATGACCGTTCTCCCTAATGTGATAAAACGTGTTCAGGATGTACATGGGGCCAAAGTGGCCCTGGAGTTGGGGATGAGACTGGTGGGAGTGTTCAATATTGTTTGCGATATGATCCTTGCTACTGTGAAGGGTGAAGCTGTAAGCTTACAAGTGGCACAACGCTTGGAGGCTGTTGCTGACGCAGACAAACAGGGCAAATTTCCAAAGATTATTGCTAAAGCTTATAACACCTTAGGGCGCAAGAGTCTGGGGATTAAGCCTTTTACTCAAACTCTACACCAAACTCCACAAAAAGCCCTGACTGAAAAGGATGGGTGCCCGTTCTTTCCTAAAAAAGAGCTGGAGAAATAAGAAATATATGACTTGCGCAACCGCACGAAAAATAAGACTCCTGATAGATTTCAAGTCCCTGATCAGCACAGTCCTCGTTCTTTACAGAGCACATCTGACTTTCAAGTTGGTGGAGGGGAACGCCAGGATCCGTAATCAGGTGGGCTGGGATAAAGATTCACTGGCGCATGAGATACCATTATGGTCTACGCCACAGCCGCAATATCCATTCAGAAGTGGGGCTAAGGCTCCCATTTGTGACATTCTAACTCAGTTGGAGTATCAAGGAGTGATTGAATCCAGCGTATCACCGATGAATAATCCTCTTTTTCTGGTCTCAAATACTGACGGTTCATATCGCATTGTATTAGATTATCGAAATTTGAATAGTCATTGTCGTACATTTGCGGTATAGAACACACACAGCTCTGCGCTAGTAAATAGCCTTATTAGTAAAAAATACAAAACTACACTGGATATATCCAATGGTTTCTACAGTCATAACTTGGCTCCTGAGAGCTGTGACTTGACAGCATTTGCCACCATGAGAAATCAGAAATAATTTACGCGCTTGCCTATGGGGTAAAAGAACAGCCCCGGGGCTTTTGCTGCACGTGTTGTGTCTTTATTGCACAACATAGATCCAGACGTAGATGATATTTATCTGACGGATGATGAACTGATACCGCATCTTGCCTGAGTCGACCGCATCATTCTCTCATTTGCCGAATATAGATACAAATTCAATTTTGCAAAATCACACATCGCTCATTTTGCGGTGCTCTTTTTGGGCTATGAGCTCAATAATGAAGGTGGGGGTTAGCCCCCCACTTTCTGGAGAAATGTGCACAATTGCTACCTCCATCAACACTGAAAAAACTTCTGTCTTTGCTGGGATTTTTGAATTTCGGAAGGACTTACATCCCCGATTATGCCCAGCGTATCAAACCGCTTTATGCGTTGATACATCCAACATATTCTTCTGCCAGCTGGCTTCCAGAACATACCACTATTCTACAATCTTTGCAATCAAATCTGCTTGCGACTAACTACTTGTTGATGCGTGAGAATACCAGGAACCTGGTAATACGTATAGTGCCAGGGACGGTGGGCTTCACTTACTTGACGTTTAATGAGGGAGACACAGTACCTTTTGCATACAAATCACATTTGTACACATTGGTTGAAATGCAATTTTCGAATGATGAAAATGTTTGAACGGCGGTCCAAATGGCGAATCTGAAAGAATGCTCGCTGGTGCAGGGAAAACGCATTCTTATGGTCACACCTCTCCCTGCTTTAGAAGCTGTGACTAAGGCAAGTGTACCTGACTCTAAGGCACTACATCCCCGTTAAATACAATGGGCTACTTCTTTGACATCGGCTGCTGTCACATTTATCTTTGATCCCGCTCTTCAGACACAGGAGTTTTTACAGTATGAACATGTTCATCCTCCTCCGTTGACGTTGCTTCCTTTGGATGAGTACAAATGTATCATTTATACAGATGGCTCGGCTCAACCGGCCATCGGTTCCAAACATGCTTATTCAGCGACTTGCGCAATTGTGACTGGCACAATTGTAAATGGAGAAAGTCTTCCATAGTGTATATACAGGCACTTGGGGGCTGTACAGCGCAATTGGCGCAGCTGCGTGCTATTGTTCTAGCTCTTTAGTTTGCTGATCCTAATGTGGGTACTCTTTTTGTATGCGATTCTTACTACTGTGTTCAGTCTTTTAAAGACAATTTATTCTTTTGGTCTCAGAATGACTATCGAGACTCTAAAGGCAGTGCAATAAAGCATAAAACACTTTGGGTTTGAGTGGCGGTGCTTAAAGAACGTCTGCCACTCACACAGGTTATACATACTCTTGGCCATCAGCGTGTGGGGGCACATGCTGTTGGTAATTCTTTGTCTGATGAAGCAGCCAAATCTGCAGTAGCCACTTGTTCCGTTGCAGCAGTTATATGGTCCATGACTAAGTGCCGAACAGTCCTCGACAACATCTAGCTGATGCGGCCCTACCACCTTTAATGAACATGGGTGCAAGCGGTTGTTTTGGGGACCGTTCGAGCTTCTCTTATGACTCTTCATTTTGGTCTTCCACTTTGGCACTTCCACCTACAAAAACAAGCATTTTCATCTCTTGGTTCAAAAAGACGTACCTCGTCCCGCCCTGGACCTACATCTGGTTGATACTTATCCTGATTTTCCTCTTCATGTCACTTCGGCTCAAGAGATCTTCAAATTGCAGGTGGCTAGAACATCTACTGAGATTCAGTCACTTCTGAACACGAAACTCCCACTTCACTTTGGGCAGCTGATACATCAAATATTTAATACGTGTGACACCAAAGGCCTGGCTCATTTTTTTAAGATTGTCGGATCCCGCCTTGTGACCTCTTTTCCGACAATATTTGGAGTAATACCAGCTTTTATTCATTCTATTTTTTTCAGTGTCTTCGGAGGGTTCCCATTATCACTGGCACTAGCTGGTGGAATCCTGATTCTTCTGTTCCTACTACACATTGGCTGCTCATCTTGTGGTAATGCACAGACTAGGCCAATTGCAACTGTACCGTGACCGAATGCAACAACTTTTTGGATGCTCACCATTAGCAATGCTTAGTATGAGTTATGGACTCACTTTTCGCTTTGCCTACTTCACTTGCATGCAACCTGTGTTCTACTGTCAGCGGTGCCCTTTCTATTGGGCTTTGGATTTATGCCACTCCAATAGGTGATGTTCAGACCCAGATTATGACCAGTTGATGGGTCCCTTAGTGGCCATGAGCAGGTCTGTTCTCGGGATGGCCGTATGGCGCGTGCGGCTGCACTTGGAGTCATGGCTGATTGGAATATCTGTGCGGCTGCGCAGAACCTCTTGCGACAGAGTTTTATCGAAATTTATCACGCAAGTTGCCCGGTTATGCTCTTGGAAGCATTGGATTATGAGGAACACGTCAGTTCCTTCTGCCTACTTGATTGGATGGCATCCCTTTTTTCTACTAACGATAGGGATGGCCTTTTGGAACGAATTGCATTCTTAAGTTCACGTACCTCGATGGATTTGCCGTCTCCTTCTTAATCATGTTTCCCGTGAAACAACATACAAAAATTGTTTTCCTTCTCTTTTTCCAATTTTTTTTTTCAAGCGCATATGGACTCTGCTTACCTATGAAAACTGTTCGAATCTTTTGTTTGTATACTATGACCTTACCAAGGGTACAGTGTTATATGGCTGTTAGGGTCATTGTCGACATTGCTATGTTAGCATGAGCTCTGCTGCCATGATGCTTCTTTTGCGCACTTTACTACATTACTGTATTTTGCGAGACTTCGTTTGTGGCTTTCACATGAGAACTGTCTGCTTTCTGCGTTCTCTTCCTGTTCCTAGGGTTTAGTCTGAACACGATGTGCTAGGTTGATAAACAATGTTATGTTATGTTATGTTATTTAAATTTGTATAGCGCGCAGCTGCCGCAGCAAAGAGGCGTCCTGGCGCTTTGGAGATGGAAAACACAACACCACAGCAATAACTAGAGCGGAGCAGACTAGGCTTTAGAGAATAGGAAAATTTTCAAAGACTTCCTGAAAAGAAGCAGGTCCGGAATCGCACGAAGAGAGGCAGGCAGTGAGTTCCAAAGGGTGGCTGCCAACACCGAAAAGGAACGACCACCTATACGCGCTTTCTTAAAACGCGGGACGATAGCTAAATTGGACCCTGCAGATCGGAGGGATCTAGAGGGAACGTAATGGAGAATAGTCTGGGTGAGAATGGGAGGAGAAGCTAACTTGAGAATTTTAAAAGTTACACAGAGAGCTTTAAACCTGATTCTCTGGCCTACTGGAAGCCAGTGGAGGTCTTGGATGGTATGACGAACAGAAGCAAACCTGGGAAGACCGACCAGCATTCTGGCCGCAGCATTTTGTACCCGCTGAAGGCGGGTTAGTTCTGCCTGATTAACACCCAGAAGCAGAGAGCTGGCATAATCCAGTCTGGTAAGAACCAGAGCTTGTACAATGATCTGTCTGGTGACTGAGTCGAAGAATTTAAAAATGGGCCGAAGGCACTGCAAGGCGCCAAAACAGGTGCCAGCTACACGTTTAGTGTGGGGGGTGAAAGAAAGTTTGTTGTCAATCCATACGCCCAGATTTCTGACTTCAGCTACAGGAATGGGAACAGGACCCAACTCCAATGGCCACCAATTGTCTCCCCATAGCCCGGTATCCTCACCAAAGATGATAACCTCGGTCTTAGAGGCGTTAAGTTGGAGTCTATTTTCCGCCAACCAGCCAGCCACTGACTTAAGAGCTAACTGAAAGGTCGAGGCATCCATAGTGGAGTCACCATTCAGTGCCACCGCCAGCTGCGTGTCATCGGCGTATGACACCATGGTGAGACCAAAACTGCGGGCTACCTCCGCCAGTGGCTGAACATATATGTTGAATAAGGTAGGGCTGAGAGCCGAACCCTGCGGAACACCCTGAGGAATGGGACGGGGGGCAGAGACATAGGGCGGTAAGGATACCTTGAAGGTTCGATCCGTAAGAAAGGAGCGAAAGCATTCAAGGGCCATCTCTCCAACTCCTGCTTCCCCAAGACGCTGCAAAAGGATGTGGTGGGAGACCGTGTCAAAGGCGGCACTGAGATCCAGTAGGATCAGTGCCGCCGTCTGACCCCGGTCCAGCAGTTTCCTAATATGCTCCACCACCACCAGAAGAGCAGTCTCAGTACTGTGACCCGCGCGAAAACCATTCTGAGATTTATCCAATATATTGGCTTCCTGCAAATGAGAGGAGAGAATGCAGTTCACGTGAGCCTCAGCTAATTTAGCCATCCACGGGAGGAGGGAGATGGGGCGGTAGTGTTCTAATTTTGCAGGGTCAAAGGAAGGTTTTTTGAGAATCGGTATGACGATCGCCTGCTTCCAAGCCGTGGGAACACTGCCAGTACTAAAAGAGAGATTGATAAGGCTATGCATAGCCGGAAAACAGCACTCAGCACATTCCCGAAACTGAGTAGGCCTCATAGGGTCATCAGGTGACCCAGATTTAACTTTAATTGTCAAGGCTTTAAACTCCTCTTGAGTAGGGCTGGGAATAACCTGTAGCCGCTTAGAGGTCAATGGGGCACTGATATTCTCAGTGACGGAAAGATGTGAGAATGACCTGTAGATGGCATCGACCTTTCCAACAAAGAACGAGGCTAAATCCTCACAATGGGCCATGGAAGCTGGCATAGTGGTGGCAATCTTTCTGCTAGTGAGGTCTCTACAAACCCTAAAGATAACCTTAATCGGGTTCGTGCTGTTCTTAATCTCCTGGGAGTAGAAGGCTGCCCTAGCTGTACATATGGCCCGATGGTACAGTCTGGTGCAGGTCCTATATGCTGATTTAAGGTCAGCATCATAGGTTCTGCGCCAAGCGCGTTCTGCCTTTTTACAAGAGGATTTCATCAGTTTAAGGGATTCATTGTACCAAGGACTGGAGGGGCTGGATCTAGTCTTACTCCACCTAGCAGGTATGAGAATATCCAATGAGTGGTCCAACCACTTACAGAAGCTGTCATAACCAAGAGAGACTTCTTTAGGAGGAAGAGGATGGTGCTTCATCAAAAGATGGTGAAAATGCTCTAGGTTCAGGTTTCTCCAGGGACGTTTGAGAATTTCAGGAGTATTATTCCTAGGGGGGGGAATATTAGTGACAATGCGAGCTTCGATCAAATAATGATCGGTCCAGGCCAAAGGCTTGGGCTGGAGACTGAAATATTCGTCGAGATATTCGTCACAAAGGGGTCAAGCAGATGTCCACCAGTATGAGTAGGTGATTCTACCAATTGGAATAAATGAAAAGCTTCCAGATCAGCCAAAAAACTGTGCACCGAATTGGAAAATGGCGCATCCATATGCAAATTAAGATCTCCAATGATCGTAAAATTGGCTGTTTTCATGACAATAGAGGAGATCACCTCCAAAAGACTGAGACGGAAAGCGCTCTCGGGACCAGGAGGCCTGTAAATTAATAATCCTGAGAGGGTAAAATGAGGATTTACAGTTATGTTAAAATGCGCGCTCTCACATCCAGCTATAGTGGTTGGATTCCAGGCACACGGATAGCAGGTTTTAACTGCAACCGCAATGCCGCCGCCCCTAGCGTGATGATGGAGCGAATGCATACTATATCCCACTGGGAGAGCTAGATTTATAACCGCCATTGATTGGTCATGAAGCCAGGTCTCAGTAAAGAAAAAGATGTCTGGATTCTCATCAGAAATCAAAGAAAATACTTCATGAGAGTGAGAGGCCAATGATCGCACATTCAAGTGAAAAATTTTGAGGGCAGGGTGAGGGACTGAACTCGAAACAGAGTCAGGCTCATGATACCCCTTGTTATTCTGTTCTGTTCAGTCCCTAGCACCTAGACAAAACATGCTAACAAAGCTGCGCTGCTGGAAACTCGTGCTTTGATATTACGGGGATGCATGTTGTTCTAAATACACACTTGGAGAGGAAGCTTTCCAGGGAGAAGAGCTATGCAGTTCCTATGATGTAAAACTACCATCTAGGCACTAAGGTATGGGGTCTGCTGACAAAGCCCAGAGATCCTTTATATATTAAAACGTTACCTTACCAAGGGGAGGTTGGTTAGGCCTTATAGTTCTTTATCCACTGTCTATATACAATGACATCCCCCTTTATATTCTATGGAATTGTAACAATGCTAACTGTTTTAGGTTTATGCATTTTGCTGCTGGTAGTGGCTCGTATACTGCATTATAGAGCACAGTAGTTAAAATAAACATTTCGAACTATAACAGTGACTCTGTCAATTCTTATTGTGGACAAGTACGAGTGAGTGAACGAAAGGGTATGTCTTGCTACCGCGATTCTTGAGAGAGTCTGGAGTGTTGTGTTCTGGGTTGTATAATCAATTGTAGCTTCATGATTATGTAGAAGAATGAATGAGCCACTATAGCTAGTCGGTTTTGGGATTTTGGGTACTAAAGTGGTAGGAAGGTTCAGCCCCGATACACCGAGGTGCTGTTTTCCTGCTCATAGTTCTGTGTATGTGCAGAATCCACTTGCTATGATGAACCTGCTGGATTACTACATGCTCTCAGGGCCATGCAGGGGAGTAGATGTTTTGCATCCGAACAATCATGATTATCCTAATTTTCATTGCTAGATTCTGCAAGCAGTTTGATCCTGCACATTGAGAACTGAAAACAGATTAACTGAGTTCTCACTGCATGTGCTTCCACTGAAATGCAAAGAGAGGTTAAAAGACTCATAATATGAGGGCTTGTAGCTACTTCTCTATCTGATATACAATGAATGCATTGCTGAGGGCTGGAGAGAGGGAGCCATGACACTTCCCTTTGCAGGAATCACGACTTGTAGCACAAAGCTGGAGATTTCTCTGCTGGACACAGGCAGAGGAGATTTTAAAGGAGTGTGCAGGGGAGTAAGCTAGGCCCACTTTACAGAAGACTTTCAAAGGACCTCTTGAAGTGGGTGGCAAGATTCACAGAATTATGGCAAAGGCCTGGATTTGAAGGAATACGGGACCTTGGGTTATCAGACCAGTTTGAGCGAGAGCAGCATTGCCTTACCATGGAAGGGGGTGGTTGTGAATGAGCTTTTCTGGGAACATCACATTTTATCTGTTAAGAGTATTATTGTTTTGAAAAACTTTGAACTGGCCGCCTACGTTGCATGGGTTTAGCTATGAGTAACCTTTAGTAAACTGGGTAGGGCTTGTGGATGGAGATAGAGGCTAGGATTACTGTACCAGATTCAGTCTGAGGTCAAAGCGTCAGTGAATGCCTGAAATCTTCACATGTCATTAAGACTGTTAGCCTACCCTGGTGCAGTAAAATTGCTGTACACAGAACCTGACCAGAAGGAAGTTGTTGGAGCTTGCTGTCTGTAGCCACCAGATCAAGATATGTGTGCTGTTAAAAGTCAGAACATGGCTGGAAGTGTGAACATTGGAAGCAAGCTGGACAACAAATGTGAACAGTGCTGAACATGAAGGTAAAGAGAGACTGTGATAGATTATTGTGGCTTTCCAGGCCAAGGACTGTATATTTCTAAAAGAAGATCATTGTGAACTGATCTCCTGGAGATCCTTAGGGACACAAAAAGGTTATCGGAAAGGAATGTTCTTGTGAAACTGATTTGAACTGGCCTCTGTGAATATTCTTTTTTGGAACTTAACAGTGAGTGACAAAGCCAACTTCCACCTTCTGTGAAGTTGATATTCAAAAGGAGAACTCTCCAGCAGAAGTCAGGGAATCTGATGACAAAAGCAGAGACTGAACCTGCACCTGGGAAGGTAGAGGCATTATCTACTGGGTCAGGCAAGCGTGAAAGGCCCAGATAAGACGCTGCCTGCTGTGGAGACACAAGCCTATGACACTTCGATAGGAACTCTGTGAGGATTGGAAGATGTGTACTGGGTTTACCTGCACAAGGTCTCATTGAGCCCCTCTGGTCTGATTTAAAGAAGGTGGCAGCCTGAACTGTGATTCGTGCTGTGCTCTTGAACAAGGTGGAAGCCTCCAGTGATCACATGCAGTAACGTGCAGGTACTTTCAGTGACTGTCCATGCATAACGGAGAAGATGCATGGAGTGGAAATTACTTTCAAACTAAAAACCTTTAAACTGACTGGTCCGATTTTGGTAATTTTCGCCCTGTTTTAATAATAAAATACTTTTTAATTTTAAAATTTTTTGGAGAGCTTTAGTGAGTGATTTCTTAATTCTAGTGTTGTTTTACTACAGTTTGTATCTTTAGCCTGGCAGATCTGGAGAGGGCCCACTGTTGTGTGCCAAGTAGCTACAAGAGTTCAGACGTGTTTATCTCAAAGAAACCGTGATGGTCTTATTCAGAACTAGTTTATTGCGGTGGTGGGAGACCTTTCCCCACCATGTAATCCAGCTTCCAACATTTGGTGCCAGTGGTGGGATCGGACCTGGGTCCAGGAGTACTTTACTGCCTTGGTATCAGGAACTAAAAGTCCATTACCAGATTTACAGACAAACAATTTTAATTGGTGAGAGTTTTTGTTTACTTTCTGTTTTTTCAATTGAAGGTTTTTTATCTCATTTCTTTGAAATGAAAGTGGAACTGGCAACTCTGCCAGGTATATCCAAAATGGAGATGCAGATCTTTTATCAAAAACATTCACTCACTTAAGGTTAACAGAAAAGCTCGGAATGTGGGCGTTGAAATGGTCTTGAGGGTTCAAGCATAAGGCCTGTTAAGTGTGGATTACTTCAGCAGAAACAAATTGTAAGGGCATAAACAAACAGCACTTGAGTGTAGGAGACAAGGAGGCAAGAGCAGCAGTACTGCAGGAAAAGGCACCTTTGCCGATATCATCCCAAACAGGTGAGTTCTGAGCCAGTTCATCAATTTACTCTTTTGAAACTGGCAGCGTGTCCCATTGAACTCAAGGAGAGAAAATTAGCAGTTGAGAAGTGACCGGTAAGAGAGGTTGAAAAGACCAAGGCCACTCTTGCATTGGAAAAATAGAAAGTGCTCTCAGTACTTAAATATGAGAGGGAAATGACATGTAAAAATGTTTCTTTTCTCTAAAGATGGCACTCAGATGGCTGAGATAGCGGAGAATCTTTGAGCTATGTAGCTCATTGGGAGATTAGGTGTTGCATGTAGGAATTTGGTCCTTGACCTATATCAGTCAGAATGCAAACAGCATGCTCACATGAGGAGGATTCTGGTGAACAGGTTTGAATAGACCTTTGAGCTGTACCGACAGAGGTTTATAGACATTACAAAGTATTCTCTCCAGTCCTGGGTGGAATTTGTGGATTTCTCATTAACTGTCTCCAGTGGACTGGGTGAAAGACACCAAAGTTGCTTTTCATTTTGGTCATGAAGGATCACATTTGGTATTCCTTACTTCGGAGATGGACTCTGAGAGTAAGCTGTGGTTCCTGAATATTCTTTAAAGTGCTTTCAGGAGGTCTCAGTGAGTGTGTTCCTAGTGACGGCACTGCTGGATACCGGGACCAGCTAGGCAGTGCTAGTGGAACAGTTTGTATTCCCATATCAGTGTTTGGAGGGGAAGATCTGCAGGATAAGGAATGTTCCTGGATGCAATGTGACCAGTATATGGCCACATACACCTTGGACTGGAGAGGGGTGGTTGCAGAGAGGAAGGAAGCTGTGTTACTAAGTTTATGTATAAATTTCATCCTAGACTGTGAGTTGTTACAGGCAGGGAGGGAATCTGAGAGTGAGTACAAGATTGCCCCACCAGAAATCTCTGAGACCCCGGCGGTGTGGAGTACTGGCATTGGTACAATCACCGCACACTAACCCTAAGATAAGGACCTTATGGGTACCCCAAATGTGATTCAGTGCCTATCAACCACAATCCTCCAGGCCATACCTCATAATGTCCTCTGTGCTCCCTCTCTCTCACCAAGCTCAAGTGAGAACCTAATTGCACGTCAGTAAGGAAGGACAGTGTAGGAGATCCATAGCACCTGAAATCCTACCTTCTGGTGTTTTAGTGAAGCAATTCCAGCCAATAGGCACAAGTCCTGACAAACAGACATGACAAACAGGCATTTCCCAAACCTCCTGAGCCAGGGCATGGCCAAGGCATTTGCATATCAGTTTCACTTGAGGTTTGGGAGGGGGAGCTCAACAGGTCTCTGATCTCTGCTGCCAGAGTGAACAACAAGCAGATACGTTCATTATACTTGGAGCCGGTTAACCAGTAGTATCGTAACTGGATTTGAACCGGGTCACCAACAGTATCCCCACTGTATTGTACAAAACGATTTCCAAAGGTGCATGGCATAGGCTTTGTAGATCCCTCCTTGTCCTCAGGCAGTATTGTTTTTAGACTATGACTTTTTAAAGCAGGCATGAAACAGTGGAGAATTTCCTCTTCTACTTGACTGTAAATAAACTTTATTGTAAATCAGATAGCTGTACACCACAAACATGCTGCATTTTCATTGGCTCCAAGATGGGTAATATTTTTCCAGGAGATTCAAAGCAGGTATTTGAGACAAGTCTTGCTTCAGTATCAACTTACATACCACTAAGTCTGCTTTCACTAACATCTGCGTGTGCAGATTACAGAGTTTTAATAAATAACTACAGTGTACCTGTTCTTGGAGACGTTCTGCTGTAGAAATCACTTTAGAATGATTCACTTTTCTGTGCAGAAGGCTGACTATGTACATGAAAATGGTTCTCATATGTGCTGCTACAAGTTCCTCAGAAAAGGTTGCCCCAGAGAACATTCCTTTCCATGTGTTTTTAAAACAGTTGTCTCATTGTAGTAATTTATAACACATACATAGACACATTTTATATACAACAATATGTTTTACATATGTTTTAATATTTCCTTATACTTAAATAACAATTGAGATTTTTATATCCAGTCAACATTGATGAAGGTAGAGGCAATTACTGACAAAAGATAGTAAGAAAAGTCAATAAAAAAATGAAATGTCCAAAAAGCAACGTATTCTCGAGGTCTCAATAGCCATAGGAGCAAAAATCTACTCATTTTAAATATGAGTACCCCCTGCAAATATCTTCCTGCATCTCTAAAGTATCTACACCCACACATTTGAATCAGAGCTTCTAAAAACCTTCCTTGTCTACCAAAATGTTGCTATTTTAAAAATAATGAGGTTTCAAAGATCAGGGAAAATGGATTGTATGAGAAAATGTGGAAAGGGAATGCTCGCCAAAGGTAGGGATCTCTCTCATTACGTTGTCGCATGAATGACCCAAAAAATCACAATTTCCCTCACATTTTCTGTGAAACAGCTCATTTCATATCTACGTTAATATTTAAATGCTCATTTACTTCATTCCGCTCCATAATAAATGCTTTCTATTCTCCAGCTCCAATTCCAGAAATATGGTTGTCAAATGTGCCTCACATTTGTCTTGAACTCACAAAGTTAGCATTCTAGTTGCTCATCAGAACTCAGGGGCATATTAGCAAGAACCTCGTTAAAATTATCGCCGTTTTAGCGGCAGGAAACTGCCGCTAAAACGGCGATAATGGGCTTGCTAATATGCGTTATAGAATTCCAATAGAAGCCCAGGTTAGATGTGCAGGACATCTCACCTGGGCTTCTATTGGAATTCTATAACGCATATATTATCAAGCCCATTATCGCCGTTTTAGCGGCAGTTTCCTGCCGCTAAAACGGCGATAATTTTAACAAGGTTCTTGCTAATATGCCCCTCAGTGTTGAAGGCGCAATAGAACACTAGGGAAAAACTGACAGACTGCTCAGCTGCTGATGGAAGTACGTCCTTTTCACTCAGCATGCCAGACTTTTTTTCTCATGGATGAGGAAGATATTTGGCAATTTATAGAAAGTGTGTCCTCATTTTGGCTTCTGGGGCTCTCAACATAATTTCCATGAGAAATTCAGAGACAAAGCTGTTTTCTCTCAAAGGCAATTCATCATTGCCCTTGAAGGATCAGCGTGCTTCAAAGGTTGAAATCACCATAGAACTCACTGCAATTCCTAACATAAGTGTGGCACCACCAAGAAATGATTTATATTGTGACTAAAATTAGTTATGATCCTTTCCACAGTGTCCTTTTTTGACCCTCAAAACCAGGGAGCCACTAATATGCATTTCTAAAGGACAAAAATCCCAAAACCTGGCGTTGGGCTGGGAAAGGTTCCCTGCAGAGCGTAGAGCATACACGTCTGCCCAAAACTCATCCATAGCAAGGCGTTGCCAATTTTTAATTTTTTCACTTCATACATAATGGACATGAATATCACTTGTTAGAATATAAGATGCAGGTGTAGTAGGATAAGCATAAAGAATGTGTGTGGTGTTTGATTTTAGGCATACTGGAATCCTTTTTGATTTCCACTATGCACGTGGTGCATAAGATAGGGGACTGGAGGGAGTCTGCCAGAATGACAGATGTAGATTATGGTGTGGTACCAAAATTTCATTGTCAGAATATCATCTGCCATAAAGAGCATGCCCTAAATATTGTTTGAAAAAATCACCTCATTTGGGTTAGTAATAGAAAATCAACGCCCAATGTGACAATATTTTTTAAACTGTATTTACGACACAATATTTCTGTCAGACATAATTTCTATTTATAATATTCCACATGCAACTGTAGATTGCCTGGCCATTCCCAAAAATTCCTGAGACTTTATAATGAACCAGGTCATGGAGAGTTGGAGACAGAGGGTCCTCTTTAAAATGTATCAAAAGCCCATGCCTTTTCCTTCCCTATTGTTTCCTGGGAGTGCTACCAACCACAAATTAAGACATAGATACATGGGGCATCTGCTGTCTCTTTTGTTCATTATTTTTAGGTTTCACCGTGAAGGAGACAGCACCCAACCCTTCTGCTAATACCTGAAGGCACAGGCTTTAGCTGGACCAGTGTTAGAGAAATAAAGAAAATTGGTTCCAGAGAGGGACCTTTCGAATAACAAACTTAGACTGCAACTTTAGTGTAAGTAATTTGCAGAAACCACTAGTCAGTGTGAGAAGTTGGCCTGATGTATGATGTCACTAGTTCTAGTGTACACCTTATATCAGTCCAAATACCCTTATGGTGATTGGTTGTAAAGTCAACCTTATAGACCAGCTATCCTAGTGGTAGCATGGACAAGAGCAGTCTTAGGCTAAACTCTGAATGGCATGTGAAGCCAGCTGTGATACCATATATAATCCCTTGAATACCAAATGAAAGGACACCACAACAGATATATATATATAAAATAAAGTGTATTTATTCTAGTCAAACCCTCAGCACTCTTTTTGAGATTAGAGGTAAGTACAACACAGTCTTATTTATGCATACATTAAGTCACACAGGTAAGTAATACAGTTAGGCCCTAGGGGCCACGCAAACCATATACTAAGTAAGTGGTATAAGGACCACTGTCACGGAAACAGGATAGGCCTAGGCCTAGGGAATCGCTGGGGCTACACTATACTACCAAAGGTTAGGAAGTGGGAGGCCCACGGGATTCAGGTGCAGAGTGGAAACACTCACGCGTAATGCGTAAAAGTCAATAGAAATAGTAGTTGTTAGCAATTAACAGTTTAAGGACACTTCTAAAGCAGCTAGAGAGTCGAGACTCGGAAACTAGACCCTAGGATAGTCACTACCCTTGTGAGCACCGAAGTACCCAAGTTACCTAGCCCACAGGCCGCGGGTGCATAGGTGGGAACTTTCGTCGGGTTTCGTCGTGGACTTCTATGGATGCCTGAAGGAAAGTTGCTGACAGGCAGTCAGTGATGAGTGTCCGGTGGATCCCAAGGCTGGGATCAAGAAGAGAGGAGACCTGCAAGCAGAAGGGACAGAGTCAAGGTCACTAGCCAGTGACCACGTGGAACCAGGAAGGAACCAGGCGATGTCGTGAAGATTGCAGGTGAAGGTGAAGCTTGTCGCTGCAGCCAGGAGGACCAGGAAGCGTCGAGGACGACCAGGACCAGGAGGCGAGCTGTCCCACGAAGGCTCTTGCTGTCGGCGGCGTCGAAGTTGGACTAGGACTCACCAAGCCTTGGCAAGCGGAACCCACGAAGAACGGAGGACTTGCTTCTGGTGCAGACCAGGAAGGTCTGGGGTGCTTCTTCTTTGCAGAGAAGCGGGAGCCAGTCTGGAGGAGCCAAACCAGCGCAGAAGATTTCAGGGTGCGTCGTCACAAAGGCCACTAGCCAGCGGGCAAGCAACCGGACAGACGCGGCAAGCAGGAAAATGCAGAAGGGCCCCACGCAGGACTCGTGGAGTGTGGGGGGCTGATCTTCGGTGCAGATGATGCTTGGGGTTAGGGCTTCTCAATCCCCGGTGCACAACTTCGAGGGTGCCTCAGAAGCTGCGCTTGAAGTTACTAGCCACTTTTCCCAGGTAGCCGGTCCCACGTCGCTCGTCGCCTCCACGGATCTCAGCTCAGCTGTGGATGTGGATCAGGGTCGGAGAAGTCTGGAAGTCAAGGCTCTGGTCGGGCTCTGCAGTCGGTTCGTGGGCAAAGCAAAGGGTAGTCTCTTGATGGTGCCTGTTTGCACAGGGTAGCCACTCCTTGGCCACAAGGGAGATTCTTCAGTCTTCTTCTTTCGTCGAATGTCGAAGGTCCAGAGTTTCTGTTCAAGTTTGCAGGTTCAGGATAATCTAAAGTCTTGAGGCCCAACTCCCACTCTTATACTAATCTGGGGGGCTGGGATACCTGCTAGGTCACGCCTTATGGGTGGGACCTGGGAGGGGGTGGTTACACCCACTTCCCTTTGTCCAGTTTCGTGCCAGAGCTGGGGCTGGAGTGCCCCAGCGCCGGTTTGAACTGGACTATGCAAGGAACACCTTGTGTGCCCCAGGCATGTCTCATTCCTTTCAGCCCACCCTGCCCCAATACACTAAAGGCTGTCTGGGGAGGTGCTAGCACCTCCCCAAGCAGGAAACCTATTGTCCAGGCCTCCCTGGCTGGGATCACTCCCAGCTGCAGGAGGTCAGACTTGTGTCGTGGCAGCAGCATCCATTTTGTGATGCTGAGGCTTTGGTCAGAGGCTAAGAGTGAAGTATGATTTTAACATGTCTTTCCCTCTAGAAGGGGGGAATAATATCCTCATGTCCAGAAATGGCATGGGGGTATTATTCCACAGTGTTAGACACCTTACACGACATGTTTCGATAAAGCCAAACCATAGTTACCATAACCGTCTAAGATTATAAGGCACTTTAAGAGTATATGGTAGGCTATATCATAGAACAGCTATAAGGACTTGGTTCCGAAAGCTGCAGACAGGCTCAGCTCATGCTAGAGCACCATCTCACATGTTACCAAGCACTCTGCCTCCAGGATTGTTAAGGCCTGCCATAGGAGTGACTGATAGGTACACATGTGTCTATATGTAAGTTAGGTATAGGAATACTACACCTAAGCAAGGGGTGATTACACGACCTTGCCCCAGCTGAGTGATCAGCCAGTTGTGTCAAAATGGAAGGCCAGGCCAGGGGTGGCATAATACATGCTGCAGCCCCTGGTAGGCCTAGGGTACACCTATGCCCTGGGTACCTAGGGTACACTGTACAGGGGCCAATAAGGTGATCCTATCCAAATGGGTTATGCACCTAAAGTACATAGTATTAATTTAGAGAGAGAACAGCAGGGCTGGGGGTCTGATTAGCAGGCCCACAGCCACATCTAAGTCGAAAACCAGTAAAGCAAAAGCAAAAAGTGGGGGTGAACATAGAAAGCAGACCCTACTCTCCTACACAACCCCCCCCCCCCCCCCAAACTTAGGGACATTAAACTAACCGTGACCAGTTGAGTCTTCATGTTCTAAGTGGAAATATCTGGAGAGTCCATCTGCATTGGCATGGTCAGTCCCAGGTCTATGTTCCACTGTGAAGTCCATCCCCTGTAGGGAAATGGACCACCTAAGAAGTTTGGGATTTTCACCCTTCATCTGATTTAGCCACAAGAGGGGCTTATGGTCTGTCTGAATCTTGAAGTGAGTGCCAAACAAGTATGGCCTCAGCTTCTTCAGGGCCCAAACCACAGCAAAGGCCTCCCTCTCAATAGCTGACCAACGTTTCTCTCTAGGGGTCAGCCTTCTACTTATAAAAGCAATGGGCTGGTCTTGACCATCTACATTCAGTTGTGAAAGAACAGCTCCCACACCTAACTCAGAAGCATCTGTCTGGACAATGAACTCTTTGGAGTAGTCTGGACTTTTCAGAATAGGTGCACAGCACATGGCCTGCTTCAGGTCATCAAATGCTTTTTGACAGCTTACTGTCCACTGAACTTTCTTTGGCATCTTCTTGGAGGTCAAGTCATTAAGTGGTGTCACTATGGACCCATAGTTCTTAACAAACTTTCTGTAGTACCCAGTCAGGCCCAAGAAAGCTCTGACCTGAGTCTGGGTAGTTGGAGGAGCCCAGTCCTTTATGGTCTGGATCTTGCTCTCCAGTGGTTGAACCTGACCCCCACCAACTAGGTGGCCCAGGTATACAACCTTGCTCTGCCCTATCTGGCACTTAGTGGCCTTGATAGTGAGGCCTGCCTTTTGCAGGGCCTCTAAAACATTCCTCAGGTGGACCAGGTGATCCTCCCAGGTGGAGCTAAAGACAGCAATATCATCAAGATAAGCTGCACAATAATCATCCAACCCAGTAAGGACTTGATTCACCAACCTTTGGAAAGTGGCAGGTGCATTCTTCAAACCAAAGGGCATTACCACAAATTGATAATGTCCTCCTGGGGTCGAGAAAGCAGTTTTGGCCTTTGCACTCTCAGCTAGTCTGATTTGCCAGTAGCCTGCTGTCAGGTCAAATGTGCTCAAAAACTTAGCAGCTGCCAGTCTGTCAATGAGCTCATCTGCCCTAGGTATTGGGTGGGCATCTGTCCTAGTGACAGCATTGAGACCTCTGTAATCCACGCAAAACCTCATCTCTCTCTTACCATCTTGGGTGTGAGGTTTTGGCACAAGAACTACAGGACTAGCCCAAGGGCTCTCTGAAGGTTCAATGACTCTCAGCTCCAACATCTTTTGTACCTCAACTTTTATGCAGTCCCTGACATGGTCAGGTTGCCTGTAGATTTTACTCTTCACAGGCAGACTGTCACCAGTGTCCACCTCATGGGTGCACCAGTTTGTCTGACTTGGGGTCAGAGAGAACATATGTCTGTAGGATTGCAGAACTTGTCTGCAGTCCTGTTGCTGATGGACAGTGAGGCTGTCAGACAAGACCACACCATCAACTGAGCCATCATCAGGGTTCTGAGTCAACAGGTCTGGGAGAGGGTCACTCTCTTCCTCCTGCCCCTCATCTGTAGCCATGAGTAGCCCCATGTCTGCCCTGTCAACATATGCCTTCAATCTGTTGACATGAAGCACCCTGTGGGGGCTTCTGGGAGTCCCAAGCTCCACCAAGTAGGTGACTTCTCCCTTTTTCTCAACAATAGTGTGGGGTCCAGACCATTTGTCTTGGAGTGCTGCTGGGGCCACTGGCTCCAACACCCACACTTTCTGTCCTGGCTGGTAAACAGTCAGTACAGCCTTTTGGTCATGCCAAGCTTTTTGGAGTTCTTGGCTTGCCTCAAGGTTTTTAGAAGCCTTCTTCATATACTCTGTCATCCTGGAGCGGAGAACAAGTACATAATCCACTATGTCTAGTTTGGGTTGTCTGAGAGGTCTCTCCCATCCTTCCTTCACCAAACACAGGGGTCCTCTTACAGGATGCCCAAACAAAAGCTCAAAAGGGCTGTAGCCAACCCCCTTTTGTGGGACCTCTCTGTAAGCAAACAGAAGGCAGGGTAAAAGGATGTCCCATCTTCGCCTAAGCTTGTCTGGTAATCCTTTTATCATTCCCTTTAGGGTCTTGTTGAATCTCTCAACAAGCCCATTGCACTGTGGGTGATAGGGTGTGGTGAACTTGTAGTTAACACCACACTCCTTCCACATTGCAGTCAAGTATCCTGACATGAAGTTGGCACCTCTGTCAGAAATGACCTCCTTTGGAAAGCCCACTCTGGAGAATACTCCAAGCAGGGCCCTTGCCACAACAGGAGCTGTTGTGGTCCTCAGGGGAATTGCTTCTGGGTACCTGGTGGCATGGTCCACTATCACCAGTATGAATCTGTGCCCAGATGCTGTTTGTGGGTCCATTGGTCCTACAATATCTGTGCCCACCCTTTCAAAGGGAACCCCCACCACAGGTAGTGGTATGAGGGGGGCCTTTGTGGTGCCACCTGATTTGCCACTGGCTTGGCAGGTGACACAGGAGCGACAAAACTCCTTAGTATCTTCTGACATATGGGGCCAGTGAAAGTGAGGGACAAGCCTGTCCCAAGTCTTGTTCTGGCCTAGATGTCCTGCAAGGGGAATATCATGGGCCAAGGTAAGAAGGAAGCCTCTGAACTTCAGTGGTATGACCAACCTCCTGGATGCACCAGGCTTGGGGTCTCTAGCCTCTGAATACAGTAGCCCTTCATCCCAATACACTCTATGGGTACCTTGAGCATTCCCTGCAGCCTCAGCAGCAGCCAGCTGTCTGAGGGGTTCAAGAGAGGGGCAGTCTAATTGAGCCTGCCTCAGATCTGCCCTTAAAGGTCCCCCTGTCCCAAGAAACTCAACCTGATCAGGTTCAAGTTCTTCTAGGACAGTTCCTTCAGGGCTCTCAGAATCATCCTCCTGGGAGGGCTGATCCACCACCTGAGGCAGGGGGGAAGGCACAGCCTTAACCCTACTGCTCTTTCTCTTGGGTTGTGACTGGTCCATAGTTTCAGGATCCAGCACTTGTTCAGTGGTGCACTTTTTGGCCTGTGACCTGGTCACAGCAAGGACATGTGCATCTATCCCCAGCATTTCTGCATGGGTCCTATACTCCACTTCAGACCAAACTGAAGTTTCAAGATCATTGCCCAGTAAACACTCTACAGGAAGGTCTGAACTAACAACAACTTTCTTGAGGCCAGTTACCCCTCCCCAGGAGAAGTTAACAATAGCCACACTATGGGAGGTAGTGGCATTGCTAGCGTTGGTCACTAGGTAATTCTCACCTAGTATGATCTGTCCAGGGTCCACAAAAGCAGGTGTCACCATTGTGACACTAGCCCCAGTGTCCCTGTAGGCCTGAGCCATTCTTTGGTTGATAAAAGGAGTCTGTCTGTACTTGCCCAGGTTACTGGGGCCTACAGTAGAGGACAAAGCTAAGTCCCCATCACAGATCAGAACAGCCTGAGTAGGTACTCTGACTAGGCCAGAATCCTTCTCAGTTCCCAGGGTTAACCCTACTACACCCTTTTGCTGGGAACCACCACTTACAGCTGAACTAGGGGGTACAGTTGCCTTAGGGGCAATGGTGGCTGGGGGCTTATCCTTTTTGGTGCACTCACTAAACCAATGTGAGTTGGACTTACAATAGTTGCACCATGGTTCCTTTTGGCCATCTTTCTTTTTATCCTTTTTGGGACCACCCTCCCCCTGAGCCTTTTGGGGGCCTGGTGAAGACTTCTGGTCTTTTTGTTTCTGATCATTACCCTTCTGGTCTGCCTTTTTCTGATCACCGCCCTGGTTCTGTTTTTTCTGCTTAACTCTAGTCCTGACCCATCTATCTGCCTTCTTTCCCAATTCTTGGGGAGAAGTCAGATCAGAATCAATCAGGTGTTGATGCAATAGCTGGTTTTGACAGCTGTTAAGTATTTGTTCTCTCATGATCAAATTATACAATCCTGTATAGTCCTTAACCTTACTTCCCATTAGCCAGCCTTCCAGAGCCTTAGTGGCACAATCTACAAAGTCAGTCCAGTCCTGAGTCTGTGTCTTCTGGGTATCCCTGAACAACAACCTGTATTGTTCAGTGGTTAGGCCAAACCCATCAATCAGAGCACTCTGCAGGACAGTGTAATTATCTGCATCCTCATCACTAACTGTGAGGAGCTTGTCTCTACCTTTCTCAGAGAAGGAGAGCCACAAGATAGCTGCCCACTGACTTTGGGGTACCTGCTGTACTTTGCAAGCTCTCTCCAAAGCAGTTATCCATTTGTGGATGTCATCCCCACACTTGTAGGGAGGGACAATCTTGCTCAGGTTTCTATTATCATAGTGCCTGTCTCTATCCTTAGGGATATTGCTGCCACCAGTGGGTTCTGACCCACTTAACTTTTGCTCTCTAGCCAGAGCAAGCTTCTCCTTGGCAAGGGCAAGTTCTTCCCTCTGAATCCTCAGATTAGCTTCCCTCATTCTGGCTTCATGTTCCTTTCTCTCAGGGGAAGTCATTCCCCTGTGAGAGGAAAGACTAGAGATGCTAGAGACATGGGAGTGGATGGATTCCCTTGAAGGGGATCTGTCCCTCCTGTTTCTCTGGTTAAGCCCACTTGGGGGTCTGTATGGGGGGACCCCATGCAAACTCCCATGTAAACTTAGGTTAGCCTGGCTAAGTCTTCCTACTTGGCCCTGGCTGTCTACCTCTCCATCTGAAGCCCCATCTGACTCCTCTGTGGTGGGTAGACCCTCCTCTGTACCTAGGGTACCTGCCTGAGAGGCCCTAAGAGCATCATACTCCTCTAGGAGTTGTCTTAACTGAAGGAGGGTAGGGTTTGCACCCTGTTTTATTCCTCTGGAGGTACACAATTGTCTCATCTCCTGGAATGTTAAGGTATCATATCTAGAGGGGGTCTTCTGCAGACCTGACCCTCCTGAGAGAGCATCTACTTGATCTCCTCTCAGAGACATGATCCCATGCCAGTGGAGACAAGAAATGCTTTTTGTGCTCCGGGGTCAGAGTTTCTAACTGCCAACTCCTCTTTGACAGACTTAGGATCACGAACCTAGATGTTCTGCAACCTTTGAGGAGAAGAGCTTATTGGGGCCTTTCTTGAGAGAATGAGTGGACCAATTGCTGAGAAGTAGTATGGGAAGTTTCCCTTACATGAGGAATTTACTGCCTAGAAAAGTAGTAGTCTACGAGGCAAGAAGAATTCACGCTGTCCGGCCATATGGCGAGGCCTTGAGACCCTGGTGCTCCTCCTATGAAGTCTTGGGAATGGGAACATTGTGACTGTAGTCAGTGGAGCCCCCAGAAACACAGCATTAACTTTGCCCTTCGTTGGAGTCCATACAAAGATCTATGTGGATTCATTTCTATGTTCAGAAGGTGTTTTTTTAGTGGGGGCTGAGTAAGATTTCCCCAGTGGTTGAACACCTCACAGAAATTGGATCCAGTGGAGCAAGTCCTCCTCCTGCTCCAAATGGATGTGTAGTTAGTGTACTTCAGTTGGAAGCGTCCATATGCGTGTTGAAGGCAACAAGAGTGTAAGTAGAATGATGGGAAATTCTGTGCAGTCTTACTTGCCGGAGGACACTTGACGACATGCAGGCATTGCCCTTGCCTCTAGCCTCCATTTGCAGGCTCAATCTTCAGAGAATGTAAGACTGAGAGACAACAAATAAGTTAAGAAGTGCACTCTACGAAGAAATTAGTTTGGAGCACATTATCCTCCACTCAAGTGCTATCCTTTCAAGAAATGTGGATGGAGCGTCCAAATAGAGACTATCACCCTTTGATCCAGTGAGGGCTCATTTTGGGATTTTCAGGTTTAGGACCCTCCAGTGCCTCTACCCATTACAAGAAATTACTTTACCCATTGTATAGCATTACATTCTCTTTGATTTCTTGTGCACAGTAGTGTTAGTTTGGTAGAATTAAAGTACTTTTTTCTTACATAAAAGCACTGGCTGGACAATGATTTATTAACTACTGTTAAATGTTTTACTGAGTTTTAAGTGAAGAGATTACCTCTGTGAGTACTCCTTGAAAAGATCGTCTTTATCACCCTGAGGGTTAGTTGCTAAATGGATGTACTGGTATTTAGACTTGGGTCTAACGGTAATGTAAAGCCTAGCACATTAGTGTCAAAGGTGTCTTATTGTTACAACGCGAGGCCATTAACCCCTGCCTGCCCTGGCTCTCTCGAAAAGTACTTGCACCTTATCAGCAAAAATATCATACTAGTTGCTTCTTATAACCTTCTCCTTAAATAATTGTAAGAAAAGCAGAGCATCAAATAAACAATTTTATAAATTTCATCACAACTTTTAACAGTCTGATTTCATTTAGCTATAGTATTCAAGTAGAAGGGCACTCCCAGGTAGTTATTGACCAGAGTGAGTAGGCCTGTCGTTTCCTCAGACTGTTTACACCCCAGGCTTGGGACTGGCCTCTCTCATGGATATTATTTCTTAAACTGTTGTTGTGGGCACAATTACAGCAGAATATCATGGGAGGAAGTGTGTCTGTGGTGCACATTCCTACATTTGATCATGCCCGAATTATATCCATGTTTTGCAGGATTACAATGTATCTTTTGTCCAGAATCAATAATATTTTACATAGTCCTTCGTACTGCACTTATAGCATTCCTAAGTGTTGTAACAACAAGTGTTACTGTTACCCACATTAATGCTCCTCAATTTACAAACCTCAGAAGGATGCGAGGTACAGCGCTTTATTCACTGGGCTATTTTACGAGCTACATCATTTATCTTGTTGTGCAATGGCTGTATGTCTGGATCAACCTGTAAGTAAGTTTTAGCAATACCATCTATAATTTTAAAGATGTGAGCAGCAGGTGTCTTCAGTGAGATGCCTTCTGTCTTTGTCCCGGTGGATCTGTCATTTTTCACATGGGTTGAACATGCAGCTTCTGCTTTTCTACTTCTGTTCCTTCCCCCTTACCACCATGATACTGAGATCTCGCAGGCAATTAAATAAAAAGCTCCTCTTCTGTTTTGGAGGTTAGTGTAGCCAGGCAAGTCCTGGTATCATATACTTTATCCAGTATTGGGGTATCTTTCATAGATTTACATGCCTGAATCATTCCCCGTCGCCGAGGCGGGAGTCCCCGGTAAATAAAAAAGTAGTGCCAAAATGCCAGTAGTAGTAGTAGGCCCAAAGAAAAGGCCCAAAGCCTATATCTTAGCAGCCTATCTACCTCATTATGCAAAAAGAACCAAGAATTTGGTAACAACCAATCAGACACCAGCACCCTTCTAGAACCCTCTCAGCAGAGCCAGTTCTCCTCAGATTTTCACCGCACGTCGTGTGGAAGGGAGTCTCCCTTAGTGCCTCTCAGTTTTCTTTCAACTTGCTTCAGCATGTCAGACAAGAAGGCCTTGTTTAAGTCCTGCAGGACCTGCACCAAGAAGAGAGTCCATGTTGATGATCAGCATGTGGACTGCATCTACTGCCTCTACCCTAAACATGAGGCAAAAGATTGCAAGATTTGCCGCACCTTCCCTACAAAAACTCTTAGGGATAGGGAGGCGAGAGTGCTTTTGTGGCTTAAATCCTCTTCGGCTGAGGAGGATGACAGAGCCTCTACTTCTAGCAAGAGAGCTAGATCGCAGGACAGCTCTTCCAGTGAAGGGAAGAAGCGTCAGAAATCGCATCATTCTACTTCTGATGCGCACTCTCCTCAGGATTCTACAGTCAAGACTAGCGCACAAACTGTGAGTAAAAGCCTTTCAAAATCTTTGGCTTACTCTCAATCTTCAGTTTCTGTCACCTCGTCTGCTTCTTCATTGACGCAAACCTTCACGACGACGGCACTTACCTCTCCTATTATGTCTACGAGGATTACTATCCTCACAAAGAAGCCCGCCGTCGAGGTGTCGTCGACGAAGTCAGCCGTACCGCCGTCGACGATTCCATTGAAAAGCCTGTCGACGTCGAGCTCGTCGACGAAGAGTTCGTCAACGAAGATTCCATCGTCGATGAAGATCCCGTCGATGAAGATCCCGTCGACGAAGAGCTCGTCGACGTCGAGCCCGTCGACGAAGAGCTTGTCGACGAAGATTCCATCGTCGAAGACCCCGTCGACGTCGAGCCCGTCGACGAAGAGCTCATCGACGAAGATCCCATTGACGTCGAGCCCGTCGACGACGGCTCCGTCGACGACTGCTCCGCCGACGTTGAGCCCGTCGACGACGGCTCCGTCGACGACGATGTCACTGTCTACGATCCCGTCGACGATCCCGTCTACCACAGCCCCGTCGACGACGACCTCGTCGACTATGGCCTCTACTCCAGTTTCCACCAGGACTTTTCAACTAAAGTCTTTTCAAAGGCAGGACATATCACCGCTTACTCCCTCGCATCTCCTGGAAACTTATGTGCAGTGTGACGATGATGATTATGTGGACGACGAGGACGAAGGGCCCTTTGGGATTGCTCGCCACCCTTCGGAACTGCACATCAAATGTCAGGACGATGATGATGAGGAAGAAGACAATTATCAAGGGCATTACTATCAGGAAGACATAGTCGTTCCGCATCATAGACCCTGCTACACACAACCTCGTAGGAACGAGATGTCACATCTGCCTCCTACTTTAATACAAGACCTACAAGCCAGGCTTGCAGATTATAAGCAGCGTTTTCCACCGCAGCCAAACGTTCCACAGGTTCCACAGACTGCGCCGCAGACGGACCCATTGCCTGTGCCTGAGGATCCAGCCCCAATGCCTCAACTGCCTGATCCTCCACAGGACCCGCATCAAGATACAACCTCGGAGGAGGAATACGAAGAGGGCGAGCTGCCAGACCCAGCAGACCCTTGGGATTCATATATAATCCCTATGCCTTCGCCACCTACCCCTCTACCATCTGATTCGCCCCCAGAAGATATAGGGGGGTTCCATAACCTTATGCAGCGAGCTGCGACCAGGTTCAACTTGCCGGTCACCATTGAGCAGTCTGACTGTTTTCTGCATGACTTTAAAGAAGAGTCAAGAAAGGTTACGAGAGCTATCTCTATCATTGACTATATTTGGAAAGAAGGGGTTAAAATCATGAAAAACCCGGCATCAGTGCCAGCGGTGCTTCCACGGATTGACAAAAAATACCGTGCTCCAGCCGACAGTCCCTCTTGTCTCACTGGCCAACCGCGTCCAGACTCGGTTATATCTCAGGCAGCCCAACAAAAGTCTAAGAATCCGGCAGCACCGGTCACTACACCACCGGATAGGGAAGGACGCCGACTGGATCTAATTGGGAAAAAATTTTCAACTATGGCAGCTGCTTCCATCAGGGCAGCCAACTCCCTAGCGATAATAGGGCGTTATGACCGCCAGATGTGGTCAGAAGTGGCAAGCTTTATCGACCTCATCCCAGAGGACAACAGGCAAGATGCTCGAAAGATTTTGTTGGAGGGTGAGCGTGCAGCCTCAGAGACTATCGACTGCGCACTGGATATTGTGAATACTAACTTTCGCCAGTTGGCTGGGGCTGCGGTTCTTAGGCGCCAGGGTTGGCTGAAAGCTACCACGTTCAGACCAGAAGTCCAGACAAAAATATTGGACATGGCCTATGATGGCGAATCATTGTTTGGAAAACACATAGATGACGCACTCCAAGCAATTAAAACGGATACTGATACTGCAAGATCGTTGGGCTCCTTGCAATACAAAAGAGGTACCTTCAGAGGAGCAAGGGGCCGTGGATTTTCATCCAGAGGAAGTTATCATACCCAACAAAATAGGTACCAGCCTCAGTATCGGCAATCATATCAGTCTTCCTACAGGCAGACCAATACATCTGGTTTCTCTCGTCAAGGCGGACGAAAAAGATCGCAGAATCAGGGAAGAGACACCTCACGGAAGCAATGATTTCTGCAGGGCGCCTTCCACTCCTTTTCCCCTCCCTGTGGGTGAGAAAATTTCAACTTTGTGACCAAGTGGCAAGAAATTACGTCGGACCAGTGGGTTCTGGACCTGGTTCACAACGGTCATACCTTAGAGTTTGTCACCAAACCACCCAACAAACCACCCAAGGGACCCCCTCCCCCTCGTCTTCACTTACTATTCAAAGAAGCTTTAACAATGCTCCTCAAGAACGCAATCGAGAAGGTTCCTGCGCTTCAAAAGGGGACAGGTTTCTATTCCCGCTTTTTTCTCATCAAGAAGAAATCAGGGGTGTGGCGCCCAATCTTAGACCTTCGCAATCTGAACAGATTCCTCAAGAAGCAGGGATTTCGCATGGTCACTGGCAGAAATTCTAGGTTGCCTCAACGAGGGAGATTTTCTAGCTTCCTTAGATATGGAAGACGCTTACTTTCACATCCCAATACATCCGAAGCATCGCAAGTATCTTCGCTTCACAGTGGCTGGCGCCCATTACCAGTTCAAGGTGCTCCCGTTTGGGTTAAAATCTGCCCCAAGGATCTTTATGAAGTGCCTAGCTCCAGTGGCAGCAATGTTGCGCTCCCAAGGAATCCAAGTCTTTCCGTATTTAGACGACTGGTTAATAAAGGGTCCTTCGGAAAGATCAGTCAAGACTGCTGTGACAACATCTCTTCGTCTGTTCCATTCTCTGGGGCTTACGATCAACAGGAGCAAATCTCAATTACAACCAAGGCAGATCCTTCCTTTTCTGGGCGCGCTGTTAGATACCGTCTGCTGCAAGGCATTCTTATCTCACGAACGGCAGGTTCGTCTTCAAAACTTAGCAATCCGAATTTCCAAAAGAAAGTCAGTTTCTGTCCGGATGTTCGCGTCGCTCCTAGGGATGTGCTCCTCTGCAATACACCTCGTTCCTCTGGCGCGGCTCCGCATGCGACCCTTGCAGGAGGAGTTACACCTTCAGTGGCAGCAGCTGATGGGCTCCTTCGACGACATCATCAGAGTCACTTCAGGCATGAAGAGCGCTCTAAGTTGGTGGTCCCATATTCCCAACTTATCAGAAGGGCTTACTTTCATTCAGAAGATTCCAGACTTTGTCCTCACTACCGATGCTTCCATGGAAGGATGGGGAGGTCATCTCCAAGATTTACAGATACAGGGGAAGTGGTCTCCAGAGTACAAAAACAAACACATCAACAGTCTGGAATTGCGAGCAATTTTCCTGTCTCTGCAAGCTTTCCTTCCAAGGATTGCAGGTTCTTCGGTTCTGATTCGAACCGACAATACCACCAGCATGTTCTACGTGAACAAACAAGGAGGAACAAGATCAGCAACTCTGTCCACGGAAGCTCAGGAGTTGTGGGAATGGGTCACACTCCACAACATAACCCTCAGAGCAGAACATGTCAGAGGTCTCTGCAATACATTAGCGGACACGCTCAGCAGATCCCAATCAGATTGCCACGAATGGGAGCTAGAGCAGGCTCAGGTGCTCAGAATATTCAGATTCTGAGCACCACCGCTGGATTTGTTCGCCACGAAGGAGAACAAGAAATGCCGCTTCTATGCCAGCAGATACCCTCAACAGGGCTCAAGGGGGAATGCCCTGTCCATGCGATGGTTAGGGATTTGTGCTTACGCTTTTCCCCCCGATACCCCTGATACCGAGGGTCATACGCAAGATGAAGTTGGAGGGCTGTCGTCTCATCTTGATTGCACCCAGATGGCCACGCCAATACTGGTTTCAGGAGCTCCTATTGCTATCACAGGACCAGCCGATCCGTCTTCTCCCGACGCCCACAATGCTGTCAAGGAACAGAGGTCAGGTTCTCCACCCGGACCCTCAGTCCCTACATTTACACGCATGGCTCCTGACTTCTTAGAGTTTAAGGACCTGGATATCCCTCAAGACTGTAGGGATATATTAACAAAATCACGAGCTCAGAGCACGATAAAAACTTACCGTCTAAAATGGAAACGGTTTTGCTGCTGGTGTGAAGCAAACCAGGTGCACCCGGTGGACGATCCTGCAGAAAAGATCCTTCCTTATTTGTTACACCTGGCAAGATCTGGATTTTCTTTCCCTTCAGTCAAGGTTCACTTAGCTGCACTTTCCAGATTCAGAAGGGGTGCTCATGGCCCTTCTCTTTGTTCATCCTCTTTAATTAAACAGTTTATGAAAGGACTATTCCGAGAGTTTCCTCCGGTCAGACTTCCGCCACCGGAATGGGAACTCAACACAGTCTTAATGCAATTAATGAAGCATCCATTCGAGCCCATCCGCAAGGCTGACCTAAAATTCCTTACCTGGAAGGTTGCTTTACTTCTGGCTTTAACATCAGCTCGACGAGTGAGTGAAATTCAGGCGTTTACTGTAAAGGAACCTTTTTACACTTCACTCAAGACTACGTGCACCTCCAAACTAATCCAACTTTTATCCCTAAGGTGCCTTCACAGTTTCATCTTAATGAACCAGTGACGTTAAAAACTTTCTTTCCTAATCCATCCACCCCAGTGGAACGAGCCTTACATTCCCTCGATATCAAGAGATGTCTTAAATTCTATCTTCTGAAAACAAAGAACCTTAGAAAGTCCGATCAATTATTTGTGGCTTATGGCCAAACTACTCTGGGAAAGGCGGTTACAAAATCCACCATTGCCAGATGGATAGCATCTACATTACTTTTCTGCCATGACATGGCTCACAGGCCTTTGTTGAGGAAACCCAAGGCCCATTCCACGAGGACAGTGGCAGCGTCTACAGCATTGTTTGCTGGTGTGACTCTAGAAAATATCTGCCGTGCTGCGACATGGAAAAATGTCCACACTTTTACAAGACATTACTGCCTCCAATCTACGCATCGTGATGATGCAGCAGTTGGGCAAGCTGTACTACGACATCTGTTTCTTTGAGATACCTTCAGGTACCCTTTTTTCATATTTTAATATGTAAGATGTTGATATCTTAAGTATAACAATGCAACGTGTTACAATAATGATTTGCTTTCATTTTTACATGCTTTTTCTCTTTATAGATTGCATGTTTCGAATTTTAAGATTTTTTCTTATACCTCTTGTTAACGAGCTGTGGATGCAATTAGGGAGTATCAGCACTAGTCTCCCGCCATCCGCAAACGACTGTATACTTGGTATACTGCTCGTTATTCTGATTCAGGCATGTGAATCTATGAAAGATTCCCCAATACTGGATAAGAAAACAAGGGGCATATCAACAACAACCGGCGATAATTATCGCTCAGCGCTCTTAGCGTGAGGATAATTATCGCCGGTTAGCGTGAATTTTTATCGCTGAGATAGCGTGCTATTAGCAACGCTTATCTCAATAGCGATAAAAATCCTCACGCTAACAGGCTAACGTGAGATTATCGCTGGAAACCCAGCGATAATCACACGTTACCTTGTTGATAGGGACAGGAAAACTTAGCCATGATATCCTCCTTCCATAGGATATCATGGCTAAGTCTGAAAATTAGCAGACGTAAAAAAGCAGCGTTAACCCGGTTAGCGCTGCTTTTTTTGTCTCTAACAGGGTTAGCGACATTCTTGATAATAGGAGAAATGTCGCTTAGCGACATTTCTCCTATTATTTTACTAAGGAACGCCCCCTTTGCATCTCATTAGAGATGCAAGGGGAAGCGTAGAGTAAAAGGGTGCTAACATGCACATTTGCGTGTTAGCACCCTGTTGTTGATAGGGCGCTAGTTTTATCTCTGCTTTTTTGGCTTTTAAAGCCAAAAAAGCAGAGATAAAGCCCTTGTTGATATGCCTCCAAGTTACTTACCTGTAACTACAGTTATCCAGTATTGGTATCTTTCATAGATTCACATGCACCCACCCTCCACCCCGTAGAGTCAGTTCTATATAATTTGGGACGTTCACTTCCCACTTGTGCTACGAAAATCTGAGGAGAACTGGCTCTGCTGAGAGGGTTCTAGAAGGGTGCTGGTGTCTGAATGGTTGTTACCAAATTCTTGGTTCTTTTTGCATAATGAGGTAGATAGGCTGCTAAGATATAGGCTTTGGGCCTTTTCTTTGGGCCTACTACTACTACTAGCATTTTGGCACTACTTTTTTATTTACCGGGGACTCCCGCCTCGGCGACGGGGAATGATTCAGGCATGTGAATCTATGAAAGATACCAATACTGGATAACTGTAGTTACAGGTAAGTAACTTGTTTTCTTACTTTGCCATCTCATTCAGCCAGCCCTTTTGCTGCCTCGAGACATTTCTCTTTTGGTGTAGCAGGTTGCTATCACTTTTTGCTGATAAAAAGCTGACCTTTCCTGGTGGCTTGGATGATTTCTGGAGCTCCTGGAAGCGCTATGAATGAGGCGTTTCCATCACCTGGGAGTCTAGATATCTGTATTTCCACATGTTTTAAAAGTGTAATTGATGTATTATATGTAATTTATTACACTTTTCTCATCGCACTATTAACAGTTATTAGCCTTCCATCGGACAGGGCATTTTCCCCTTTGGGAGTTCCTAGTTTACGCAGCAGATGGTTATGATTCTGAAATCAGAGCAAACCGCATATCTGAATGGTAAAGATTGCTCAGACCTAACATGAAATGAAAAAACCTTTGTCACATTCTCTGGCAATGAAAGAGTAATATAGGATCAGACAACGTAGGAGGGAATTGACAAGGTTAATGCAGTTAATGCTGGGTCACTATTGTCGAAATCCTGGAATACAATTGTAAGGGCCCAGTTAAATGTAGGACAGCAGTCACGGGAAAAAGGCAAGAGATGGGCCATAAAAGATTTGAGGGTGCTGTTATCCCACTAAGTGCTTGAGATACATAAACGTCACAGGGATTGCAAAATGAATAGAAGTTTGGTGAGGATGAAAATATTGGCCAACAGGCTGCCTTATATCTTTCCATGTTTGGTCTAGCATACTCCGCATTTGTGGGTTCCTGCAACAAGAAAAATGGCCAAAATGCAAATTTCATTGTCCATTGTTGATATTACAAATGGTAAAAGTTGCCCCCTTATGGATGTTAATGTTGATACAGAAAATGCGTTTGACCAATGTATGGGGATTTTTCTTTAGCTTCTTTCCATAAAATGAGAATTTCAGAAGAATTTATTGTCATATTATGAGCTCTTTTGTCAAATGTAGGGGAAGAGTGGTGGTTAATCAGGAACTATCATGAGGCCTGATGTTCAGAGAGGCACCAAACATCAATGTGCCTTGTGTTCTTTCTATTTCGTATCCCTTGCTGTGTCTGTATTAGCAGGCACTTGATAGGTTTTACCTATATATTAGTGTAAGCTCAATACAGCGGTTGGGTGGATAAAAAAAAATATATATGGATCTCTAACAGTTTCTAAAGACTTGAGGCATTTTTGGGATCATCATTCCTGAAATATGTAAAAATCTGTTAGGAAGGAATTATAAGGCGTTCCTGTTCTTTTATTGGCAGGGTTTGGACATTTGGAGCTTGGCCCAAACTAGTCGATGCCTAGCCCTGTATATATTTTATACTTTCATGGTAAAATGAAGGCATGAAAAACGAATGCTTCACTAGTTTGTGAAAAGTCACTAATATTCAGAGCCTTCCATGCTAATTTACAGCAGCTACATTTGAGAATTTTATTAACAGTTTGTTCTCACTATAGGTTTTGAAAGGAATTGTAGGGATTTGGCCTGTATACAGCTTTTGGTAGCCATGTTTCCTTCTTACTTGGGGGCTCTCTGTGCATCGCCTCCCACCCAGGACCACAACTTCCATAGAGCCTTGTGCGTGGACACGCATAAGACGCCAGCAGCGGCCCGCGGCGGTTGTAGCCGTGTTTCCTTCTTGCTAGGGGGCTCTCTGTGCATTGCCTCCCACCCAGGACCACAACTCCCATAGAGCCCATAGATGTGCATAAGACGCCAGCAGCGGTCTGCACCCGGGCGAAGCCTGGGCCAAGGGTAGGCAGGTCCACGCCCATCGGAAGAAGCCGGGCTGGGCCCACCATCAAACATCTTGCATCTGACTGAAGGTATTTGTCCCCCCTGTTGTCTTTCGATTCATCATTATGGGAAAGCGCAAAGGTCCAACGTAAAGAACAGGTGGGGGGTCTGTAGCAATGCTGGACTCATTTTTGTCTAGAGCAGCTAGCGTTCTCACCCACAAAATTGAACTGATGCAGAGACGCCTGTCAATGGAACCACTTTTTCTTCCCTTTGGGTCTCCTGCACGGATAATGCAGGAGGTCCCCCTAAAAAGTCTATTTCCTCCAACTGATAATATTGGGTGATATTCCACCAGGGCAACAGAAATCGTCACTGTTAACTATTGACCAGTCCAACATAATTGGAAGGAATTCAGAGCTCTCAGCTCCCACTGTGAGAAGTTGGCCTGATGTATGATGTCACTAGTTCTAGTGTACACCTTATATCAGTCCAAATACCCTTATGGTGATTGGTTGTAAAGTCAACCTTATAGACCAGCTATCCTAGTGGTAGCATGGACAAGAGCAGTCTTAGGCTAAACTCTGAATGGCATGTGAAGCCAGCTGTGATACCATATATAATCTCTTGAATACCAAATGAAAGGACACCACAACAGATATATATATAAAATAAAGTGTATTTATTCTAGACAAACCCTCAGCACTCTTTATGAGATTAGAGGTAAGTACAACACAGTCTTTTTTAAGCATACATTAAGTCACACAGGTAAGTAATACAGTTAGGCCCTAGGGGCCACGCAAACCATATACTAAGTAAGTGGTATAAGGACCACTGTCACGGAAATAGGATAGGCCTAGGCCTAGGGAATCGCTGGGGCTACACTATACTACCAAAGGTTAGGAAGTGGGAGGCCCACGGGATTCAGGTGCAGAGTGGAAACACTCACGCGTAATGCGTAAAAGTCAATAGCAATAGTACAGTTTAGAATTAAATAGATTTAGGACACTTCCGGAGTAGCTAGGAAGTCGAGACTTGAAAACTAGACACTAGGATAGTCACTATCCTGATGAGCACCGGAGTACCCAAGTTACCTAGCCCACAGGCTGCGGGTGCATAGGGGTGAAGTTGCGTCGGGTTTCGTCGTCGACTCCTATGGATGCCTGAAGAAAGATGCTGACAGGCAGTCAGTGAAGAGTGTCCGGTGGATCCCAAGGCTGGGATCAAGAAGAGAGGAGACCTGCAAGCAGAAGGGACAGAGTCAAGGTCACTAGCCAGTGACCACGTGGAACCAGGAAGGAACCAGGCGATGTCGTGAAGATTGCAGGTGAAGGTGAAGCTTGTCGCTGCAGCCACGAGGACCAGGAAGCGTCGAGGACGACCAGGACCAGGAGGCGAGCTGTCCCACGAAGGCTCTTGCTGTCGGCGGCGTCGAAGTTGGACTAGGACTCACCAAGCCTTGGCAAGCGGAACCCACGCAGAATGAAGGACTTGCTTCTGGTGCAGACCAGGAAGGTCTGGGGTGCTTCTCTTTTTCAAAGAAGCAGGAGCCAGTCTGGAGGAGCCAAACCAGCGGTGAAGATTACAGGATGAGTCGTCACAAAGGCCACTAGCCAGCGGGCAAGCAACCGGACAGACGCGGCAAGCAGGAAAATGCTGAAGGGCCCCACGCAGGACTCGTGGAGTGTGGGGGGCTGATCTTCGGTGCAGATGGTGCTTGGGGGTGGGGCTTCTCAATCCCCGGTGCACAACTTCGAGGGTGCCTCAGAAGCTGCGCTTGAAGATACTAGCCACTTTTCCCAGGTAGCCGGTCCCACGTTGCTCGTCGCCTCCACGGATCTCAGCTCTGCTGTGGATGTGGATCAGGGTCGGAGAAGTCTGGAAGTCAAGGCTCTGGTCGGGCTCTGCAGTCGGTTACTCGTAGAACTTGGGCAAAGCAAAGGGTAGTCTCTTGATGGTGCCTGTTTGCACAGGGTAGCCACTCCTTGGCCACAAGGGAGATTCTTCAGTCTTCTTCTTTCGTCGAATGTCGAAGGTCCAGAGTTTCTGTTCAAGTTGCAGGTTCAGGATAATCTAAAGTCTTGAGGCCCAACTCCCACTCTTATACTAATCTGGGGGGCTGGGATACCTGCTAGGTCACGCCTTATGGGTGGGACCTGGGAGGGGGTGGTTACACCCACTTCCCTTTGTCCAGTTTCGCGCCAGAGCTGGGGCTGGAGTGCCCCAGCGCCGGTTTGAACTGGACTATGCAAGGAACACCTTGTGTGCCCCAGGCATGTCTCATTCCTTTCAGCCCACCCTGCCCCAATACACTAAAGGCTGTCTGGGGAGGTGCTAGCACCTCCCCAAGCAGGAAACCTATTGTCCAGGCCTCCCTGGCTGGGATCACTCCCAGCAGCAGGAGGTCAGACTTGTGTCGTGGCAGCAGCATCCATTTTGTGATGCTGAGGCTTTGGTCAGAGGCTAACAGTGAAGTATGATTTTAACATGTCTTTCCCTCTAGAAGGGGGGAATAATATCCTCATGTCCAGAAATGGTATGGGGGTATTATTTCACAGTGTTAGACACCTTACACGACATGTTTCGATAAAGCCAAACCATAGTTACCATAACCGTCTAAGATTATAAGGCACTTTAAGAGTATATGGTAGGCTATATCATAGAACAGCTATAAGGACATGGTTCCGCAAGCTGCAGACAGGCTCAGCTCATGCTAGAGCACCATCTCACATGTTACCAAGCACTCTGCCTCCAGGATTGTTAAGGCCTGCCGTAGGAGTGACTGATAGGTACACATGTGTCTATATGTAAACTAGGTATAGGAATACTACACCTAAGCAAGGGGTGATTACACGACCTTGCCCCAGCTGAGTGATCAGCCAGTTGTGTCAAAATGGAAGGCCAGGCCAGGGGTGGCATAATGCATGCTGCAGCCCCTGGTAGGCCTAGGGTACACCTATGCCCTGGGTACCTAGGGTACACTGTACAGGGGCCAATAAGGTGATCCTATCCAAATGGGTTATGCACCCAAAGTACATAGTATTAATTTAGAGAGAGAACAGCAGGGCTGGGGGTCTGATTAGCAGGCCCACAGCCACATCTAAGTCGAAAACCAGTAAAGCAAAAGCAAAAAGTGGGGGTGACCATAGAAAGCAGACCCTACTCTCCTACACAACCCCCCCTCAAACTTAGGGACATTAAACTAACCTTGACCAGTTGAGTCTTCATGTTCTAAGTGGAAATATCTGGAGAGTCCATCTGCATTGGCATGGTCAGTCCCAGGTCTATGTTCCACTGTGAAGTCCATCCCCTGTAGGGAAATGGACCACCTAAGAAGTTTGGGATTTTCACCCTTCATCTGATTTAGCCACAAGAGGGGCTTATGGTCTGTCTGAATCTTGAAGTGAGTGCCAAATAAGTATGGCCTCAGCTTCTTCAGGGCCCAAACCACAGCAAAGGCCTCCCTCTCAATAGCTGACCAACGTTTCTCTCTAGGGGTCAGCCTTCTACTTATAAAAGCAATGGGCTGGTCTTGACCATCTACATTCAGTTGTGAAAGAACAGCTCCCACACCTAACTCAGAAGCATCTGTCTGGACAATGAACTCTTTGGAGTAGTCTGGACTTTTCAGAATAGGTGCACTGCACATGGCCTGCTTCAGGTCATCAAATGCTTTTTGACAGCTTACTGTCCACTGAACTTTCTTTGGAATCTTCTTGGAGGTCAAGTCATTAAGTGGTGTCACAATGGACCCATAGTTCTTAACAAACTTTCTGTAGTACCCAGTCAGGCCCAAGAAAGCTCTGACCTGAGTCTGGGTAGTTGGAGGAGTCCAGTCCTTTATGGTCTGGATCTTGCTCTCCAGTGGTTGAACCTGACCCCCACCAACTAGGTGGCCCAGGTATACAACCTTGCTCTGCCCTATCTGGCACTTAGTGGCCTTGATAGTGAGGCCTGCCTTTTGCAGGGCCTCTAAAACATTCCTCAGGTGGACCAGGTGATCCTCCCAGGTGGAGCTAAAGACAGCAATATCATCAAGATAAGCTGCACAATAATCATCCAACCCAGTAAGGACTTGATTCACCAACCTTTGGAAAGTGGCAGGTGCATTCTTCAAACCAAAGGGCATTACCACAAATTGATAATGTCCTCCTGGGGTCGAGAAAGCAGTTTTGGCCTTTGCACTCTCAGCTAGTCTGATTTGCCAGTAGCCTGCTGTCAGGTCAAATGTGCTCAAAAACTTAGCAGCTGCCAGTCTGTCAATGAGCTCATCTGCCCTAGGTATTGGATGGGCATCTGTCCTAGTGACAGCATTGAGACCTCTGTAGTCTACGCAAAACCTCATCTCTCTCTTACCATCTTGGGTGTGAGGTTTTGGCACAAGAACTACAGGACTAGCCCAAGGGCTCTCTGAAGGTTCAATGACTCCCAGCTCCAACATCTTTTGTACCTCAACTTTTATGCAGTCCCTGACATGGTCAGGTTGCCTGTAGATTTTACTCTTCACAGGCAGACTGTCACCAGTGTCCACCTCATGGGTGCACCAGTTTGTCTGACTTGGGGTCAGAGAGAACATATGTCTGTAGGACTGCAGAACTTGCCTGCAGTCCTGTTGCTGATGGACAGTGAGGCTGTCAGAAAAGACCACACCATCAACTGAGCCATCATCAGGGTTCTGAGTCAACAGGTCTGGGAGAGGGTCACTCTCTTCCTCCTGCCCCTCATCTGTAGCCATGAGTAGCCCCATGTCTGCCCTGTCAACATATGCCTTCAATCTGTTGACATGAAGCACCCTGTGGGGGCTTCTGGGAGTCCCAAGGTCCACCAAGTAGGTGACTTCTCCCTTTTTCTCAACAATAGTGTGGGGTCCAGACCATTTGTCTTGGAGTGCTGCTGGGGCCACTGGCTCCAACACCCACACTTTCTGTCCTGGCTGGTAAACAGTCAGTACAGCCTTTTGGTCATGCCAAGCTTTTTGGAGTTCTTGGCTTGCCTCAAGGTTTTTAGAAGCCTTCTTCATATACTCTGCCATCCTGGAGCGGAGACCAAGTACATAATCCACTATGTCAAGTTTGGGTTGTCTGAGAGGTCTCTCCCATCCTTCCTTCACCAAACATAGGGGTCCTCTTACAGGATGCCCAAACAAAAGCTCAAAAGGGCTGTAGCCAACCCCCTTTTGTGGGACCTCTCTGTAAGCAAACAGAAGGCAGGGTAAAAGGATGTCCCATCTTCGCCTAAGTTTGTCTGGTAACCCTTTTATCATTCCCTTTAGGGTCTTGTTGAATCTCTCAACAAGCCCATTGCACTGTGGGTGATAGGGTGTAGTGAACTTGTAGTTCACACCACACTCCTTCCACATTGCAGTCAAGTATCCTGACATGAAGTTGGCACCTCTGTCAGAAATGACCTCCTTTGGAAAGCCCACTCTGGAGAATACTCCAAGCAGGGCCCTTGCCACAACAGGAGCTGTTGTGGTCCTCAGGGGAATTGCTGCTGGGTACCTGGTGGCATGGTCCACTATCACCAGTATGAATCTGTGCCCAGATGCTGTTTGTGGGTCCATTGGTCCTACAATATCTATGCCCACTCTTTCAAAGGGAACCCCCACCACAGGTAGTGGTATGAGAGGGGCCTTTGTGGTGCCACCTGATTTGCCACTGGCTTGGCAGGTGACACAGGAGCGACAAAACTCCTTGGTATCTTCTGACATATGGGGCCAGTGAAAGTGAGGGACAAGCCTGTCCCAAGTCTTGTTCTGGCCTAAATGTCCTGCAAGGGGAATATCATGGGCCAAGGTAAGAAGGAAGCCTCTGAACTTCAGTGGTATGACCAACCTCCTGGATGCACCAGGCTTGGGGTCTCTAGCCTCTGAGTACAGTAGCCCTTCATCCCAATACACTCTATGGGTACCTTGAGCATTCCCTGCAGCCTCAGCAGCAGCCAGCTGTCTGAGGGGTTCAAGAGAGGGGCAGTCTAATTGAGCCTGCCTCAGCTCTGCCCTTGAAGGTCCCCCTGTCCCAAGAAACTCAACCTGATCAGGTTCAAGTTCTTCTAGGACAGTTCCTTCAGGGCTCTCAGAATCATCCTCCTGGGAGGGCTGATCCACCACCTGAGGCAGGGGGGAAGGCACAGCCTTAACCCTACTGCTCTTTCTCTTGGGTTGTGACTGGTCCATAGTTTCAGGATCCAGCACTTGTTCAGTGGTGCACTTTTTGGCCTGTGACCTGGTCACAGCAAGGACATGTGCATCTATCCCCAGCATTTCTGCATGGGTCCTATACTCCACTTCAGACCAAACTGAAGTTTCAAGATCATTGCCCAGTAAACACTCTACAGGAAGGTCTGAACTAACAACAACTTTCTTGAGGCCAGTTACCCCTCCCCAGGAGAAGTTAACAATAGCCACACTATGGGAGGTAGTGGCATTGCTAGCGTTGGTCACTAGGTAATTCTCACCTAGCATGATCTGTCCAGGGTCCACAAAAGCAGGTGTCACCATTGTGACACTAGCCCCAGTGTCCCTGTAGGCCTGAGCCCTTCTTTGGTTGATAAAAGGAGTCTGTCTGTACTTGCCCAGGTTACTGGGGCCTACAGTAGAGGACAAAGCTAAGTCCCCATCACAGATCAGAACAGCCTGAGTAGGTATTCTGACTAGGCCGGAATCCTCCTCAGTTCCCAGGGTTAACCCTACTACACCCTTTTGCTGGGAACCACCACTTACAGCTGAACTAGGGGGTACAGTTGCCTTAGGGGCAATGGTGGCTGGGGGCTTATCCTTTTTGGTGCACTCACTAAACCAATGTGAGTTGGACTTACAATAGTTGCACCATGGTTTCTTTTGGCCTTCTTTCTTTTTATCCTTTTTGGGACCACCCTCCCCCTGAGCCTTTTGGGGGCCTGGTGAAGACTTCTGGTCTTTTTGTTTCTGATCATTACTCTTCTGGTCTGCCTTTTTCTGATCACCGCCCTGGTTCTGGTTTTTCTGCTTAACTCTAGTCCTGACCCATCTATCTGCCTTCCTTCCCAATTCTTGGGGAGAAGTCAGATCAAAATCAATCAGGTGTTGATGCAATAGCTGGTTTTGACAGTTGTTAAGTATTTGTTCTCTCATGATCAAATTATACAATCCTGTATAGTCCTTAACCTTACTTCCCATTAGCCAGCCTTCCAGAGCCTTAGTGGCACAATCTACAAAGTCAGTCCAGTCCTGAGTCTGTGTCTTCTGGGTATCCCTGAACAACAACCTGTATTGTTCAGTGGTTAGGCCAAACCCATCAATCAGAGCACTCTTCAGGACAGTGTAATTATCTGCATCCTCATCACTAACTGTGAGGAGCTTGTCTCTACCTTTCTCAGAGAAGGAGAGCCACAAGATAGCTGCCCACTGACTTAGGGGTACCTGCTGTACTTTGCAAGCTCTCTCCAAAGCAGTTATCCATTTGTGGATGTCATCCCCACACTTGTAGGGAGGGACAATCTTGCTCAGGTTTCTATTATCATAGTGCCTGTCTCTATCCTTAGGGATATTGCTGCCACCAGTGGGTTCTGACCCACTTAACTTTTGCTCTCTAGCCAGAGCAAGCTTCTCCTTGGCAAGGGCAAGTTCTTCCCTCTGAATCCTCAGATTAGCTTCCCTCATTCTGGCTTCATGCTCCTTTCTCTCAGGTGAAGTCATTCCCCTGTGAGAGGAAGCATTAAAGATGCTAGAGACATGGGAGTGGATGGATTCCCTTGAAGGGGATCTGTCCCTCCTGCTTCTCTGTGTAAGCCTACTTGGGGGTCTGTATGGGGGGGACCCCATGCAAACTCCCATGTAAGCTTATTGTTAGCCTGGCTAAGTCTTCCTACTTGGCCCTGGCTGTCTACCTCTTCATCTGAAGTCCCATCTGACTCCTCTGTGGTGGGTAGACCCTCCTGGGTACCTAGGGTACCTGCCTGTGAGGCTTTAAGAGCATCATACTCCTCTAGGAGTTGTCTTAACTGAAGGAGGGTAGGGTTTTCACCCTGTTTTATTCCTCTGGAGGTACACAATTGTCTCATCTCCTGGAATGTTAGGGTATCATATCTAGAGGGGGTCTTCTGCAGACCTGACCCTCCTGAGAGAGCATCTAATTGATCTCCTCCCAGAGACATGATCTAGTGAGGGTGTGGTGTGTGCACCTACCTACACTAGTTGTTTCTACTAAACCTCTCTGGTAGTTGTAGTCAGGGTGTGTTACTCCCTTCAACCTACAACCACTAAGTCCAGTAGGACTTAAGTATTATAATCTATGTTATATGTACCTAAACAATATCTGTGTGATCTTTCAATTTAGTATCTCAAGATTACAATGGTATTACAACAGCAAGCTCAGATCCCAACCGCTGCTCACCAATGTGAAAAGTTGGCCTGATGTATGATGTCACTAGTTCTAGTGTACACCTTATATCAGTCCAAATACCCTTATGGTGATTGGTTGTAAAGTCAACCTTATAGACCAGCTATCCTAGTGGTAGCATGGACAAGAGCAGTCTTAGGCTAAACTCTGAATGGCATGTGAAGCCAGCTGTGATACCATATATAATCCCTTGAATACCAAATGAAAGGACACCACAACAGATATATATATAAAATAAAGTGTATTTATTCTAGACAAACCCTCAGCACTCTTTATGAGATTAGAGGTAAGTACAACACAGTCTTATTTAAGCATACATTAAGTCACACAGGTAAGTAATACAGTTAGGCCCTAGGGGCCACGCAAACCATATACTAAGTAAGTGGTATAAGGACCACTGTCACGGAAATAGGATAGGCCTAGGCCTAGGGAATCGCTGGGGCTACACTACCAAAGGTTAGGAAGTGGGAGGCCCACGGGATTCAGGTGCAGAGTGGAAACACTCACGCGTAATGCGTAAAAGTCAATAGCAATAGTACAGTTTAGAATTAAATAGATTTAGGACACTTCCGGAATAGCTAGGAAGTCGAGACTTGAAAACTAGACACTAGGATAGTCACTATCCTGATGAGCACCGGAGTACCCAAGTTACCTAGCCCACATGCTGCGGGTGCATAGGGGTGAAGTTGCGTCGGGTTTCGTCGTCGACTCCTATGGATGCCTGAAGAAAGATGCTGACAGGCAGTCAGTGAAGAGTGTCCGGTGGATCCCAAGGCTGGGATCAAGAAGAGAGGAGACCTGCAAGCAGAAGGGACAGAGTCAAGGTCACTAGCCAGTGACCACGTGGAACCAGGAAGGAACCAGGCGATGTCGTGAAGATTGCAGGTGAAGGTGAAGCTTGTCGCTGCAGCCACGAGGACCAGGAAGCGTCGAGGACGACCAGGACCAGGAGGCGAGCTGTCCCACGAAGGCTCTTGCTGTCGGCGGCGTCGAAGTTGGACTAGGACTTACCAAGCCTTGGCAAGCAGAACCCACGCAGAATGAAGGACTTGCTTCTGGTGCAGACCAGGAAGGTCTGGGGTGCTTCTCTTTTTCAAAGAAGCAGGAGCCAGTCTGGAGGAGCCAAACCAGCGGTGAAGATTACAGGATGCGTCGTCACAAAGGCCACTAGCCAGCGGGCAAGCAACCGGACAGACGCGGCAAGCAGGAAAATGCTGAAGGGCCCCACGCAGGACTCATGGAGTGTGGGGGGCTGATCTTCGGTGCAGATGGTGCTTGGGGGTGGGGCTTCTCAATCCCCGGTGCACAACTTCGAGGGTGCCTCAGAAGCTGCGCTTGAAGATACTAGCCACTTTTCCCAGGTAGCCGGTCCCACGTTGCTCGTCGCCTCCACGGATCTCAGCTCTGCTGTGGATGTGGATCAGGGTCGGAGAAGTCTGGAAGTCAAGGCTCTGGTCGGGCTCTGCAGTCGGTTCCTCGTAGAACTTGGGCAAAGCAAAGGGTAGTCTCTTGATGGTGCCTGTTTGCACAGGGTAGCCACTCCTTGGCCACAAGGGAGATTCTTCAGTCTTCTTCTTTCGTCGAATGTCGAAGGTCCAGAGTTTCTGTTCAAGTTGCAGGTTCAGGATAATCTAAAGTCTTGAGGCCCAACTCCCACTCTTATACTAATCTGGGGGGCTGGGATACCTGCTAGGTCACGCCTTATGGGTGGGACCTGGGAGGGGGTGGTTACACCCACTTCCCTTTGTCCAGTTTCGCGCCAGAGCTGGGGCTGGAGTGCCCCAGCGCCGGTTTGAACTGGACTATGCAAGGAACACCTTGTGTGCCCCAGGCATGTCTCATTCCTTTCAGCCCACCCTGCCCCAATACACTAAAGGCTGTCTGGGGAGGTGCTAGCACCTCCCCAAGCAGGAAACCTATTGTCCAGGCCTCCCTGGCTGGGATCACTCCCAGCAGCAGGAGGTCAGACTTGTGTCGTGGCAGCAGCATCCATTTTGTGATGCTGAGGCTTTGGTCAGAGGCTAACAGTGAAGTATGATTTTAACATGTCTTTCCCTCTAGAAGGGGGGAATAATATCCTCATGTCCAGAAATGGTATGGGGGTATTATTCCACAGTGTTAGACACCTTACACGACATGTTTCGATAAAGCCAAACCATAGTTACCATAACCGTCTAAGATTATAAGGCACTTTAAGAGTATATGGTAGGCTATATCATAGAACAGCTATAAGGACATGGTTCCGCAAGCTGCAGACAGGCTCAGCTCATGCTAGAGCACCATCTCACATGTTACCAAGCACTCTGCCTCCAGGATTGTTAAGGCCTGCCATAGGAGTGACTGATAGGTACACATGTGTCTATATGTAAACTAGGTATAGGAATACTACACCTAAGCAAGGGGTGATTACACGACCTTGCCCCAGCTGAGTGATCAGCCAGTTGTGTCAAAATGGAAGGCCAGGCCAGGGGTGGCATAATGCATGCTGCAGCCCCTGGTAGGCCTAGGGTACACCTATGCCCTGGGTACCTAGGGTACACTGTACAGGGGCCAATAAGGTGATCCTATCCAAATGGGTTATGCACCTAAAGTACATAGTATTAATTTAGAGAGAGAACAGCAGGGCTGTGGGTCTGATTAGCAGGCCCACGGCCACATCTAAGTCGAAAACCAGTAAAGCAAAAGCAAAAAGTGGGGGTGACCATAGAAAGCAGACCCTACTCTCCTACACCCACCACTTCACCAAGAGACCCTATTAACGATCCCCCTGCAAAGCAGCGTAGGGCTGGCTACAGTTACCAAGCCCAAGCAAACTAAACCTACTCGCGTTTTCAAACCTAGGGGTACACATCATAAAACCTCCACACTGAGTCATGTAACATCAGTAACCGCTCAAACTAGAAACACACTACCCCCACAATGTCCAATTACTGAGGAATTATGGGCAGAAGTAAACAAAAGGTTTATGATACTGTTGGACCCTATTCTGACTAAGCTAACACAGATTGAACAACATCTGGTCAGTTTAGAATCACTCAACATACCCGCCCGGTCTCTGAGTGAGCCCTCCAGAGTGCATCATTTGTGTATACCCGCAGACTCAATTCCAGTACATCATAGCGACCCCCGAACCTCGACAAATCCCTCAATGCCGGGTAATACCATTAGCCCCGCTATACAGGTTTGTGGGCCGCATCCTGAATCTAGTGGACATGCAAATGCTCAACAGGAGGCTCCAATTATACAAGCTCCAGTACTAAGGGATACATTCCAACAGGCATCTATAGCAAGGGAGGATTTAAGGGCACGCTATCAGGAAACAGGAACACGAGATCCTAATGCCTTGCCTGTAGATGACCATCCTCTACCAGTTCTCCATCTTCCACCTGAAGCCTCTCCTCCGGTCTGGTTTCGGCCAACGTACCCCCACTCCAGGACAACCAGCAGGAATCTACGACGCAGTCAATGGGCAAATCGCTCCATTGGCTCTCCCACATTCTTAAGAACTCAGGAATACGGAATCACCAGCTGGCCAATAAGATCATCATGGCTAGAAGACTGGTGTGGGTGGGGAATTCACTAAAGACCAGTGCGGGGACTGTGTAGTGATAAATTTTAATAACGCACATGTGGGTCATCTCCTCCTGGATAGCCTCTTCAGGTCCCCACTTACAAGTACCCAAATTATTCCTTTACCACTGGAGCATTTTTATAATCAGGCTTTAATTTCTGGAGAACGAAAGAGTGGTAGGCTAAGGTCAGGTCCTCTATTCACGAGACATGCGGGGGGCCGATTATCCAACAGGAGGTAAGGTTACAAAATAGATATGCTCCCCTCTCTGATCTGGAATCATGTAATTGACTACCATCGCCCATTGGGAGAATAGATACAACAGCTAGTTCACCACATGGTCCGCATGTAACATCCATGCCTCCTTCGCTGCAAGGCATAGTGGATAAAAATAGGCCTACCCTTGCATCCTGTAATAGGGCTAGTATTGCCTTGAAGGCAGGTAATTAACAATGGTACAATTTATGGCAATCCCTGGAGATCATCTGCTTCCAGGAAACATGGGCTAAGGATCCGGTATTCTTTCCTGGTTTTCACACTTTCCACACTCCTGCAGTGCCCTCAATGTCAGGCAGAGCGAAGGGGGGTCTATTAACCTTGATCTCAAACACCTTCTCCCCACAAGTAAGGCAGGTTGGCTCCCCAAATATACATTTTCAGCTTTTCCATCATGAGGCTAGAAATGGAGGTTCCTGGATTCTAATCAACTTCTATAATAATGAATTCGGGAGGAATAATGAGAAAGTGGTGGAAGATTTAAACAGGGAGCTAGGGTAAATTAAGTTACCTAAAGAAAAGGTCCACCCCACATTATTTGGGTGGGGGACTTCAATATTCACCTTTGTAAACATAGTTTAAGGTGTGTGGCTTAGTTGACTCCCAGGACAAACCCTCATACATTTCTCACATAACTAATATGGTGATAGCCTGAATATTCAAGCAATCTGGGAATAATTAATAACACAAAAGCAGGATCAATCATTCATTTGTAGAGCGCACTACTCACCCGTGAGGGTCCCAAGGCGCTAAGAGGGCGGGGGGAGGTGCTGCTACTGCTCGAACAGCCAGGTCTTGAAAAGTCTCCTGAAGGTCAGCAGGTCCTGGGTCTGTTCGTGGCGCCACTTCTTCTCAAGTCTTCGGCAAGTCTGCTTAGATGGCTGGAGGTTGGTGGTGCACCAGATGGCCCTTCTATCGGAGCGTCTGCTTGAGGGTTTCTTGATCGGGGCAAGAGTGTTGGCGCAGTCGTCGATCCCGTGTCTGAAGTCGCAAGCGGCTGTGTCGGTGGGGTCGGTTGGTGGGTCTCGGGCGAAGGTGGTGATTAGCTGGTCTTCGGTGACCTCGTTCCAGCTGCGGTGCGGGATTCATTGCATGTAGTTGTGCGCGGTGCGTTTCTCGAAGAAGTGGATGCAGCGGTGGTCGGTCCAGTGGAGTTCGGTGGTGTGGCTGAAGGTGACGTGGTCGCTGGTGGAAAATATGGGGTCGAGTGTGTGTCCGGCGGAGTGGGTGGGTGTCGTGACGAGCTGTTTGAGTCTGAGGTTGGCGAGGTTGTCAAGCTGGGTGGTGGAGTTGCTGGTGTTGGCATTCTTGAGGTGGAAGTTCAGGTCTCCGAGGAGGATTTAGTCTGTGGATGCAAGGGCATACGTGCTGACGACGTCGGTGATGGCGTCGCTGAACAGTGGCCGGGGTCCGGGGGTCTGTAGACGAGGGTTCCTCTGAGGGTGGTGTTGGGATCGGTGTGGATCTGGAAGTGCAGGTGTTTGGCAGCGCTGAGGGTGTCTTCGGTGCTGGTCGAAATTCTGAGGGTATTCCTGTGGACGATGGCTATTCCTCCTCCTGGTCTGTTGGTGCGGTCCCTGCAGGTGACCTTGTAGCCGTCCGGGATGGATATGGCAATGTCGGACGCCAAGGAGGGGTTCATCCACTTCTCCGTCAGGAAGGCGACGTCCAGGGAGGATGAGTCGAGTAGGTCCCAGAGTTTGATGGCGTGCTTGTGTACGGAGCGGGTGTTGAGTAGTATACATCTGAGATGGTTGCGACCTGCCCTGGTGGGGGGGGCAGGATGTGCAGGTGTTCGCTGACTGGTAAAGCTGCAGCTTCGGCAGGAGAAGGGTCCGTGGGTGAGCTTCGGGGTGGCCTGGAAACAGGTGGATGATTGGCCGGTGTTGAGTTCGGCGAGGATGTTGGCGTCATAGCGCCATCGGGCGTCGTGGCACTCGTGACTGCCAGGGGGTCTGGAGCTGGCCGCAGTCCAGGCGCGGACGGGCTCAGACAGGCTTGCCTTATGTACTCCTTTAGTGCCAGCGGCAGGCCTGCTGCGCGCGTCTGAAGGCCGACCGCGCAGCAGTCGCCATAATGTAGGGGAGGGACGAGGAGCTGGGAGGCAGGAGCGGGGCGGTAGGGGCAGGGGGCAGCAGCGGCGGGAAAAAACGGAGGGGAGACGAAGGAGAGCAACTCCCCACAGCAAGGGCTGTAAGGGGAACAGAAAAACAATAGTCAAATAGTAACAGCAGTAAACAGATCAGACGAAATAACAGCCAAAAAACAATCACCATGCGCCTGTTGGGAGAAACCTGAACCAGGGTAGACTTGAACCCTGCAACGGAGAGGGGCTGGCTTCAAGGCGAAGCAGAGCACCGTGGAGTGCCTTGGACCGAGGATATATAGGCAAAACAATCAGGAGGGATAGACAGGAGTCAACTGTTGACTGTCTAATAAACGGAAAAGTGGACCACTTAGACAACCTGTTTACATGTTATAGTGACCATGCCATTTTATTTGTCTCTTTAAATGTTCCATGTAAAGGGAAAACACATGAACAGGCAGCAGATAACATAGTGTTAAGTAGGAAAAATGGCTACCAGTTAAAATGGGCACAAGTTGAGAAGCTGAACCTAGGCCATGTAGTAATAGCCCAAGCAAGGAAAGACATTACAAACTGCTTGGTGGAGGGGACTTCTCCCTCCCTTTTAGTTACCCAGTTTATAGCACTCTTAATGAAATTAAAACTGGCGCTTACTCGCACCAAGCCTGTAAATCTTAATCGAACCAAAATAAGGTTCGATCATGCATGTTTCACAGAGATCCAGCAGAGATAAAACTCCTACGTAGTAATTACAATCATGCCAGGAAAATAAGAGAGAAGGATATTAGAGAGAAGGCCTGGAATGAACTAGAACAAGCTGCTATCTCGGGCAGCAGCAGGGAGTTCTGGTGAGTCATAAATGCCCCTTATTTTAAAGACTCTAAGGATCCTTCCCTGGACTTACATGAAGATGAGGATGCAAGGGTGGGATACTTCGAAAGCATTTTTGGCCTTAGCACTTTTCCTGCTCTAACCCCCACTGAGCCACCATCATCGCCACAAGGTAGCCTGAGATTCTCTCTAACAGAAGTTAGAAGAGGGTTGGAGTCATGCGCACCAGTAAAGGCTCCGTGCCCGGACGGGGTCCCGATCGCACTTTCCACCAGATCTATAATATGTGGGTCCCCTTATTAACAAATGTTTTTTATAGTAAAGCAACAGAGGGTCCTCCATCATCTTGGAACAAGAGTGTAATTGTCCCTATTTACAAGAAAGCGGATAGGGCAGTTCCTAAGAATTACTGTCCATTTTCCTTTCTGGATATTACTGCGAAGCTCATAGGCCGGGTCCTATTAACCAGATTGGAGGACTGGGCTGAAGAAAATAACATACTGTTGCAGGCACAATATGGATTCCAGAAGGGAAAGGGGACGGTGGACCAATGCCTAAATTTGTCACTCTGTATAGAAAAAATACCAAAGTGAAGGGGGGGAGAATCTACATGGCTTTAATGGACCTGTCGGTGGCCTTTGCTTGTGTCTCCCATCAGACGTTGTGGCCAATGCTGGAGGGGATGGGGGTCGATCCCCTGATAATCCGCTTTATTCGCCAGCTATACGCCAACGCTACTGCCTGTGTTCAGTATGGCGGAATTTGGGAAATGTACACGTTCATTTAAGATCGAGAGGGGGTCAGGCAGGGTTGTGTCCCCGCCACGTTTCTTTTTTCCATCTACACAAACGGGGTGGAGGCCGCCCTGAGTGGGTCACCTCTGGATGTGCCTACATTTGATAACATCCCCCTTTCAATATTGGCGCATGCTGACGATGCGGTCCTAATCGCGAGGACAGGGGTGGCTTTACAAGCCCTTATAACATCATACGCCTCATTCATGGCTTCATTAGACCTCAGAGTAAATGAAACAAAGTCATTTGTAATCATAGAGGGAGCCAGGAGAGGAGTAAAACCCCCTCATTTCCATCTGGCCTCAAAGAAAATTGAAGTGGTAAACTCCTTTTCATATTTGGGGGTCTTATTTGATAAGAACCACTCCTGGAAAAATCTGGTGGCGGCAAGAGCACAAGGAATGGAAAGGAGCCTTCAGGCTATTAACGGCTCTGCAAGGAAGTTGGGAGCCAGCCCTCTGGACACGATTAGAAATATTTATCGAGCTAAAACAAAGGCAGTGGCAACATATGGGGCGGGAGTCTTGGGGTTGGCAAACTTGGACCAGCTCCAGAGGATAGAAGATACCTTTTTTTTTTTAAATCAGTCCGCTTTACTCCATTCCCTCTCAAACTACATTTTACACCTCGAATTGGGGTTACCCCACTTGCTTGACACTATCAGACTGGCCCCAATCCTGCTGTGGCTCTCGATTTGGCGGAGGTCCACAGTCAATTTAACTCAACGCATATTTGCTAGCTGCATGAAATTGGACCACTACAACAGGATTGGTTGGCACAGATACGTAGAGGCTGAACTTACTGCAATTGGGCAGAGTAACTTATTTAGAGACCCCTTACTGTGTAGGAAGGTATTGAAGCTGCAAATTACAGAGATATGTCTTCAGAGGGCTAACTTTCTCCAGAGGTAAAAGTATCAGTAACAAAAGGCGATAATTGCATATGATTGTATTCCACCAAGAGCAGGGGATGGATTTTCATACCTTTCGTGCATCAACCTTGCTTACCATAGATTTATTCTATTGCGCTTTCACCTGAATTACATCCCTCTGATGCTATCTCTTCCAGTGAGAACGTTTGAACATTCAGGTCTGCCCCGTCCGTGTGACAACCACTCGCCCCAAACGGATCTACATGTAGTACTATTCTGCAAGTTTTACCACACTGAAAGGAAAGCTTTTATCCTTCCGCTTTTAAGGCGCTAAAACTTCACACAATGCAGGGTGGCATTGTATTTTTTAAAGGCACTCTCCGACTCCTTTGTTTGCTTTTCTGTAGCATTTTTTTGTGGGCCTGTGTGAGAAAGAGGAGGAATCGAGCCCTGTTGATATATTTTGCTGTATCAACGAGAATAAGTGGCATCAGCTAAGTGATGGAGCACCAAGAAGCAAAATAAATAAATAAATACATACATTTGTACAATGACTATAATTGCCCCCATATACGGCTTTTAAATATTACTTTTCCTGTACAGGGCTAATCTGATGAAATTGCCAAAAATGTTTTATAGATTTTAAATATTTCAATGATTTTTTATGGTTTTATGATATTGTGGTATGGTTCATTTGATGAAATGACGCTTTTATAATCTGTTTTAAAAAGAGTTCGAATAAAGACTATGAATCTGAATTTGAGTATACAACAGATTCTCTGGTGATTTGTTTTTCTAGTGGTGCTTTTTATCAAATGCTACATAATAACAGTGGGCCTGCTGTTTTAGGGAGCTGTTTTGGGAATTGATTTGGGTTGAAACCCCCTTCTCAGTATGCCATCTAATTGCTCTATAAATAAAAGACAATTTATATTTCTACCTTCTTTACTTAACACAGCTTTAAAAATGTTTCTTGGTCATACCATATATAATCATTACCATATAAAAATTCACAATGTGATGAGCGTTTCCTGTTACCAGGTGGCTGGTTCAGTAATTAATGTCAATGGAGATTTCATATTAGTTTTGAAACTTGGATAAAAACATTTTCTTCAAGAACGGTAAAAAGACCAACCCATTGTCCTTAACCAGAAGACACATGAATTGTCTTCAGACTGTGAAATAAATTCCAGCACATTATATTTTACTCACTAGTTCACCCAAAATCTTTAGATGATCATAGAATCCAAGATCAGAGTCCTCGAAGGGTCGGTTAAGTCTTTCCAATGATTCCCATATTCCCTTTGCTTATCTAATATGGTAGTGGGATCATGAGCACCTAACAGCTAAGACATGGAATGTTGTCAATTTTTCAGACTGTTTCGACCTAGGAAAAAGAATCGAGGTAATTTGTGGGCAGTAGCATCTTATAGCTCTGAGAACTTACCTTAGCATCACCTTTAATGCAAAACATAAAATGTGACTATACATCGCTTCCATTTTGGGCAAATAGCATTCATTACCAATGAATCCCAACACATTTTTTGCATTTCACCACATTTTCTCTTTTAAGTTAAATAGTCTTCTCCGCCATTTCTGCATGACCGGAGCCATGTGGTACTAACCATTTGATAGCCACAATAATTCATAAGGATACATGTTCTTTAAACATAAAACAGCCTTGTAGTTTGTACATTTGTTGGTATCGCTAAGCTGATGTTATGTGTTCTTTCACTCCCCTTCTCCATCCCATTCCGATCTGCACTCTCGTAGAATGATCGTCCTTTGTTCGCCCATGATTCTTTCGTCTCCCACATTTCTATCCTCCACTATTGTTTTAGCTTACACGTGCTTCTTTGTAATTCCTCAAGCTCAGTTTTTATGGAGACCTCTCCTGCCTTCATTTCTGTCTGCATCACTGTTCCCTTTTCTTGCCCTATTCCTTGTTCTCTAGGCTCATTCCCACCACCCTCTTTCCTTCACTCACGCTTTGTTTTCTTAATCTGCCTTCGGGATCTCATCTACCAACTCTCTCTTTATTGCCATCAGGTTTGCTACCATCCCTTTATTTCTGGGTATCGCCATTCCCTCGCTGCTTTGTCTTATTTTCTCTCACACTTGTCCTTCCCAGATCTCCTCTCATCTCTACCTCCAGTACCTCCACTCTCCTCTTTCAGGCTTCCCTTGCTCCTGGGGCCCTCTCGGCTGCCTTTGCTTCTCCTCCTACCTAGCTCTTATCTGTCCCTTCTCCATCCCCGATCCTGTGTCTCTACCTACCTTCAATCCGCCTGCACTCTACTTGCCCTTCTTTCTTGTCTATTTTCCTCCTCTATCCTGTTGCTCTACTCTCTCTTATGCCTCTTGTTTTCTTCTTCCTGTAACATCCACACCTCTTCGATCTCTCCCTGTTTCTTAATTCACCCACCCTCACCCTCACCAGACTGTCACCCCTGGATATCGGCTTCCCATGCCCACCATATCTTTCACCCTCTTTTGTCTACTCCACTCGCAACCCCATCAATTCTGATGCCGGTTTCCTCATTCCCTCTCGCTTGTTCATCTCTTTCTCCTCCCAGTCACTTCCTCTTGATTCCACCTCTCACACTTCGTAACCTTTCTGTCCCTCCTTCAACATCGTGCTAGTGTCACTATTCTTTTACTTTCACGTTCCCTTGTTGTCTCATTCCTCCATCAGGTCAGTCCTTTCATCGTCCTCTCTTAGGGGTATATTATCAAGCCAGGCGATAAAATTATCGCCGCTTTAGCGGCAGACAACTGCTGCTAAAACGGCGATAATGGGCTTGATAATATGCTCTATGGAATTCCAATTGAAGCCTATGTTAGATGTGAAGGACGTCTAACATAGGCTTCAATTGGAATTCCATAGAGCATATTATCAAGCCCATTATCGCTGTTTTTAGCGGCAGTTTTCTGCCGCTAAAGCGGCGATAATTTTATCGCCTGGCTTGATAATATGCCCCTTAGTGCTCTGTTACACCCTCCATCTTCTGTTCTTTCTTCCTTTCCTTTATGTGCCCTTTCCTCTTGGCTACTGCTGCCACTGCTCTTCTACTGTTGATCCCTCCTCACTCAGTCTTCCTCTGTTGTTTTTTAGGTCTCGCCTGACCCAGCGCATGCGCTGGTCTGGCGAGACGTTTTGAGAGGGCTCCAAAAAGTGCTACCAGGCCAGCCTAGAGCCACAGTGCATGTGCGCGGGCGCGCGCGCCGCGCTTTTCCGCGATTACTTTCACTTTCGCGGCTGCATGGCCGCTTTGATGTTTGATCGCGATCCCTTTATAGCCAATAGGTCTCGCTTTTGGGACCTTATAAGTATTTAGTTATGCAACTCTTGCATGGCTAAAAACTTATAAGGTCCCAAAGGCAAGACCTATTGGCTATGCCAATGCTTGTTTATCTATCCCACCTATTATTTGACATCTTGATTCTCCTCTTTTTCTCTTCCCACCCCAATCTCCTGCCTCACACCTTCTGCTCTCTTTTCTCTGCATGCCTCTCTATGCCCTCTTCCTGTTGGCATTCTTTGCCTACTCCTTTCCTCCCCTTTCCAGCCTCCTTCCTTCTGCGTCTGTCCTATCATCCCTTCCCTCTCTGCTTCCTTCTTCAGTTCGGGTTTCACTGCCCTAGCAATAGTGGCTTACCCCAAAAACTTGAGTGGGACATATTTCAAAGATGAGGACGAGGGACTCAAAAGTTTACAAATATTTCACACTCTACATTTATTCGCCCTCTGCTCTGAGCAGCTGAATCGGCAGAGTTGCAAGATGGGTTTAATTTAAATAAACCGCAGTTGACTAATACAATGACACCCAATCAGGAGTAACGCCGGGGAGCGGCACCAATGTCGAGACAGACGGGGCTGGTGGTTTGCACACATCTAGAGAGAGCGAAGTGGGAAGTAGCGTACACGCACACATCTGTAATGGAATACTCGTGCGCAAATCGACAAGTGCCAGGCCATCGTGAGGTAGTCTATCACAGGTTGCCTGTTGTCACCAGGAAAAGGATTCACGTGAATATGTGCTGCATGCGGGTGAAGGGCTCTAGTACCTGAAGTGCGCACTTCCTACCAGTCGTCGGTCCAGTGGGGCGGTCCACATCTGCAAAACTGCAGATGTTTATGATCCTTTTTGCCAACCTTGATGAAGCGCTCCGGGCATCCCTAAGTGATTGATCGTGTTACAAGAAACCAAGCAATAAATACGTCGTGTATTACTTTTACTGCGAGGGAATCAGCCTAATTGTTGGATGTGATGTTGATCCCCATTTTCTGCAGACAGAGAATTGGGATCGGCACCGAGTAAAAGATATATAAGCCCGAATACCTATCAGCATAATAAATATGGACCCTTTGGATAGAGGTGAGATGGAACGTCAGCTTTCTAGTAAGTATATATTCAAAGAAAAGCGTTCTCCTGTGTTACGCCAGTCTGACTCTAGATAGAACGAGGCAACAGGATTGTACTAAAGTGGATGGCTGCAGGATCATTCATAGGTTTTTGCGTGTGGATGAAGTTTCAAAATACAGATTATCCAGGTCTAAAAATGCAGATTGTGCTCTGAATGGGTACTGTGGCTGTAGAGTCCAGTGTTTATATAGACCGCCTCAGTAGATCCACAAGGCGGGTAAGCCTGAGTTTGGATGCCTGTAATCTTATAAAGGCAGGGATCCAGATCTACGCTCTGATGGAATCTGAGTGCCTGCAGATTAGCCTTACAAGCAGCCAGCTTTCACCAGAGCTTCAAAACTTCATTTTATACTGATACTGAAGAAAGATAAAGGGCAGAAATCTATTATCTAAATAAGCTAAACATGCTTTGCAGGCTTTCTTCAGGGACCTCACCTCAACGTGTCCATGGGCCCAGATGACAGGTATATGCGTTGCACATTGCCCCTCGTGGCTCTGGGTCCCTCAGTACGTGGTACAGAAGAGACCATACAATCTAAGACAAGAGATTCTGTAGGCATGAAATGTGAGCTATGTAACACATACATTTCACCATACTAGTCTTGATCTAGATATATTATCATTCCACCACTATTGACTATTTAGTCTAAAGAATTCATTGCAGGTTTTATGTAAACTGGGTTACTTTGCAGTACAGTACAGGACACCAATGGACAATGATAAATGAGTGAAAGAAGGGGATATAACACAGAAATCACAGAGTGCTGGGGTATCAGTGTCACTCCGAACTCCCCACCTCACTATGCTCCAGAACAGGTAGTTTAGCCATCATAACAGCTCTGGGGCTTATTTCCAGCCCCTTGCGCCACTGAGGCATCACCTTTTCCCATTTTAAAAGTGACACACCGGCGGAGAAAGGGCCTGGGAATTAAGCCCCTCTACTTCTAAAACGGTCAGTAGATGTGGGAACACATTCACATGGTGGGCACAAGTCACGGTTCGCAAGGTCAGATCTACTATGGTTCCATCTACTAGGCAGCCGCATGGCCATGTTTTCATTGCAAACAAGAAAGCTTTATTTACAAGGGTATCACTGCTTTTCAACTATGCATTTTCCTGGTGCTATTATAATCCACTAAATAAATTTCCGAATTGCTGAGTCTCTAAAACCCTTACCTTGGCTTGCCAAGTTGTTGTCAAGTTCACACTCTGCTGCAGATGGTCTGCTGATCTTTTGCCTCCTGTTGAAGTGACGTAATCTTATTCTCTATTTAAATCGCCTTCCTGCTATAAAACAGTATTTTGCATGGTTTCCTTGTTTTATCACCATTAACACACCACTCCCTGTTTCTCTCTACTAGATATTTCCACACAAGACGTTGTACTGTCCATGTTCTGTATGAGATATTCTTCATATCCTGTTTTGTGCGAAATTGTTTTCTGAGTCATGGCTACATTTTTATGTCTATGCTATGTCTAAGCTTATCTAACGAAAGCCTCCCAGTACATGGCTTCATCACGTTGATTTCTTGCACTATATCCCCTTACCTAGAAGTAAACGTAGGTGCGGGTTGACTGTACATTCTACTAATAGTGGTTCTTGTAATTTCAGGCAGTGTACAGGCCCTTTTTTAGGTCTCACCCAGGCAGCGCTTGCGCTGTCTCTGCGAGACATGCTGTATTCAGGATATGGGGCTTTAAAGCTCCGCTCATTTTCAAGGACCGCCCCTGTTACATGTGTTTTTACTCAGAGCTTGTGAACACTATTTCTTTCTTTAACCTGGAGCACTGGAGACCAGTGCTTCTGGTTTACAGACCTCTGTTGTAAACATGGCTGTAAATCTTGATCTTATCTTGCCACATTTCCTGTGCATTCAACGACAGAGGTATGTTTTGGCTGCAGCTGCCTCCGCCTCCCTCCAGCTTTTGAAATGCATGGCATGGCATCATGGTCCTTGCCTTCCTATGGCTTCTGCCGCCTCCATCTCATAGCTCAACAAGCATTTGCTATGCAATAGGTCTTGCAATTGCAAGAGTTTGAGCTATTGGCATTGTAAATGACTATTCCATTTATGTATGTGTTTTGAAAACCTGCAAGCAGTGGGTAAACATGCACATTGTACTTATAGTTGTTGCCTAACAAGAATCAAGGCTGGCAGTACCTGCACCTCTTTTACTGCCAGCCTTGCTTCTCGTGGCTGTGGCACTATGGTCAGAGCTACCAAATTTGGACCTGGGCATCTAGGTTCAGCGTTCATGACCAGTCTCCCAGACCACTCTCCTGAGGGAGCACATTCCCATGCTAGACCTGAGAAGGCCTGGCAAGACCGTAGACGGCCTTGTGTCTTCACACCAGCAGGTGGACCCTAGCGGTGGCAAGTGTGGGTCTGTCTACCACACTCCATACTGAAGTTCCCCTCCAGTCTTGGGGGCAGGCCAATAAAGGAGCACACCCTAGAGCAGAGGTCTTCAAACCTTGTTGCGCTGAGCCCCCCTAAATATTTTGAAGTCAGGTCCCCCCCTCCGAAACTTTACGGCAAGGACAGGAAAAGCTGGAGGAGCAGGGCTGAGCACAGAGGTTTGAGCATCGTGACACCATTTCAGGGGTACTTTTTCTGCAGCTCATAACCCACAGTAATGTGACACTTATTGGTAAATGCTTGAAACAAAAACAGAAATTGACCAACAAACACTACTCCCCATAGTTGGGGGAATTGTGAGCCCCTCACACTCCTGGTCCCCAGTACAACACCAAATGCTTCACTAATGATATATGCATTCCTTAGTAGCAGGCGGTCACATGTTCCTCTTTCACCCCTTTCACCCCTTTCCCCACTGTGCCTGGCCATCACTCCAGTCTTGACACAGGCTCTCTATACCTTTCAGAAAAAACAGCTCCCACACAGTGTCCCTTCTGCAGCAAGGGTTCCCTATGCACTAATGCTAGCAAGGAATATGAGCCCTGATGTCTCTTTTGCAAAGACACCCATGTGCTACCCATGAAACGAACCCTTGATGCAAAGTAATTCAAGGCAGCATGTAGTAAGACTTTCTGTTACTTTAAGATACCATCCAATGCAAATCCTGACTTGCTTTGGATAGTAAATCCCAAGAAGACACTTTGCATCAGGTTTGCATCCCAAAAGTAACACAAACCTGTTGCAAAGCATTAGTAAATCTTGTCCCTACAGTGGCGCTGTGCAGCCTTGTATTACATTTGGGTACAATCCAGTGCAAATTGTGATTTGCACTGGATTGTTAATACCAATACACTGTGCGTTAGGTTTGTTTAAAAAAAGTAACACAAACTTTACGCAAAGTCTTTGTAAATCTGAGCCTAAGTCATTGCTGCAGCCTGTTTTAAGCTGTGTGTAGTAAAATGTTAAAATAATGACACTCACAGTGCTTCCTGCCAAAATCAGGGACTTTGTAGCATTATAAAACAAAATCACTATTCCCCACTGCACCAAGCAGGATTTAATTCTGACTCTCTCACACACACAAACATCTGCAGCAATTGCATTAACCAACTGAGATTTCACCCTTTATGAGAGCCTTTCCCACTAATTAATTTGTGTGTGTATTATTTTAAATGCAGTTAATGTAAAGTTGAAAAAAAAACATTAAAACCAGCTACTTAATATTTTTGTGTTCTTTGTAGGCCTGTAATTGACCCTGGCAACACACCGACTGACCTCTGCCCCATGCCAATTAAAATCACAGTTCCCATGCTTTTTTTATAGCAATTTGGCTGCGTGTAAATGAAGATAGCCTTGAAACGGGACAAATAAATGAATACGTTCGCGCTTCCAGGCCATCTTCATTTACACTTCTTTTCTGAGACATTTGTGCCCCCCTGAGAATGCCGCCACGGACCCCCAGGAGGGCGCGCCCCACAGTTTGAAGACGTCTGCCCTTGAGCAACAGTGACTCTGTCACTGAAGTCGCAGGACTAGGCGCTCCGACTGGTGTGACCGCACCGGGCACTGACTTTGGGTGGGGGCGTTGTGTTTGCAAGTATATTATGGTTTTAAAGGCGCCTGTTGCCTCCTTCCTGGCCACCAGCAATTTTCAGCAACAATAAAAAGTCATGATAACTCCGGTGATTAATGTTCTTCTAGAGAGAGATCGGTGTTTTGGCTAGTGGAAGTTTTGACTCATGGAAAGGTAGCGCCGAGGGTTAATGTGTTTGCTGCAAAGAACATGTACCATGCAGATCACCCAAGGGACATAATGTAAATAGGTCAGTGAGCTACTGCTTTTGGCAGAGAGATCCTTTTGTTACTAGTAGTTTATAAGTTAAAATCCTAACAAAGAACAGTGAGCTAATAACTGTCATCTATGAGCTGCATGCAAACTGCAAGGTATAAGTTACAGCATTATGTCTTTCCCCCAGTCTTTGATTATCCTAATATTGCAAAAAGCGTTCATTGGATAGAAATCAGTTCTGATTATTAAGGAGAACCCAAACCATGGTATTACGCTTTTTAAATTCTGAGTTTGTGTTTCTCCAGACCAATCACTATTAAACTATACTGCCTACTGATATGTTTGTCATGTGACGCTTACACCTTGTAGTCCTTTGCAACATTTCCTATACAGTGGTTTACACACATATAATTGATTGCCTCTGTGTAACGTGTGTGATGTAAAGTGCTCTGACGCCCTACACTGGTATGAGTGACGCTGTAAATCAAATTAAATGCATCTTCGAGACAGTGTGGTAATGGAGACTTGAGGGGCACTGTTGAAGTGTGGTAGTGAAGGAATCCATGGGGGAGGTGGTCATTGGGGGGCATCAACAAACATTGTTGCACAAACATCACCAGCGCTAAAGCCGGCGCTGCCATTGAGGCCAGTCCACCTCACCCATTGGTATCTCCATTGGCCTTGTTTCAGCAGTAGTAGCTGCAACTCACCAGGGATCGGCAATGCACGATCTGCACTCACAACAAACTAAGGGCCATATTATCAAGGAGAGGCGATAATGGCTTGATAATATGCCCTTGTGAATTCCCATAGAAGCCCAGGTTCACAGCAGAACCTGGGCTTCTATGGGAATTCACAAGGGCATATTCTCAAGCCCATTATCGCCGCTTTAGCGGCAGTTTCCTGCCGCTAAAGCGGCGATAATGTTATCTCCGTTCCTTGATAATATGGCCCTAAGTTTGCAAACTTCACAGTCTCTCTGCTTCATGGACAAGGACTTTTCACATGTGCTGGGTGCTTTGGGGCCACTGGAATTATGTTGCAAAAAAAGGCTGCAGTGTAATGCAGTGTATTTTCTGGTACTTTATTACTTTGAAATTATTACACATGCTATCAGTCTCTGGAATGATTTTGGCTTATTAGTACTAGTGTAACATACAAATGCAGCAGTGAGACAGGGGATCAGTCAACCTTTGCAAAGGGCCGTCCACTGCGCAGCAACACGTCACATTTTTTAGTAACTTTTGATCCGTTTGAGCTACAATTTATTAGTTAAAATTGTCAGATTATGCCGCAGATGTTGTATTATGAGATAAATATGGCAGAACCATAATTATATAGAAAACATTTGCAAACCAGGATATTTTGCCATTCATGTTTGAACTGCTCTTGTGGAAAAAGGGTGGAGAAGTTCTGTGACAGAAACTCCATGGCTCGGAGACAAATTGCTTGTGCTTCCACTTTTAAGCGTATTTGGGACATTCTGTGGTTGGAAACATATGCCACTTTGTGAATTTATTTTAATGTCAATACCTCATATTAAACCTTAAATAGTCATGTGTATCCATTGGTTGAATTAAATAATGTAATAAGCTATAATGCAAAATAAATACAAAAAATTGGGATGTTTTGCGCATTCTGGCCACACCTCCTACTCCGCCCACTCCTCTGGTTATTTCCACCTTCTGATTCTTCGCCCATAGTTCCCCTACTTTCCCCCCCCCACTTTGACCACTTAGTAGTAGGCAATGTAAACGATGTGCTATTTTGTCAGTCAATATTAGCAACCTTGATATAGTGTCATACAACCTTTTCACACACCATTGCTCTAATACCTTCTTTGTTCTGTTCCTTGTTACTTTGCTTTTCCATGTATTGATGATAATCTTTTCTTAGGTTTTGCTCCGGGATTTCTCTTTGCTGTGATGTGTGCCTTATGATTACAATATATCTACATATATCCCTTATTTCCTTTTGGACTTTTCCTCTTGTCCCGTGAATTCTTTACTCATGGGTTTTTGCAAACTCTGTATCACCTCTCACACAAAAGACAACCCTCAAACCTTACAGTTATCACTTGATTGCTTCACCAAACCTGTACTGAAAATTAAACAGAGCTGTGACAACAATAACTTCGACCTGAATTTGGTTACGGCTTCACACTGCCTATGAAAGGAGAAGAAAAAATCCTTCATCATTGCGGTTTTTGAGGCCCACCGCCCACACTACACTTCACTGCCATCACTGAGATGTGGATTGCCCCTAAAGACTGCCACACCAATATTCCTCCACTATCGCTTCTACCCTGGTCTAAACCCCACTGTGAGTCCCAGACATCCCAAACAGATGGGTCCCATGATGTTGAAGAATGGGGAGTGGACTTACTCACTACTGATACTAGTGCTACGGTCTCTATACTTAACATGATACTTGATCTAAAAATCAACCCTGTCATTAAATGGCTGGAGTTGATTGAGAGATCCTTATCCGGCCTTCCTGACTTAATTAAAGTACCTAATAGCAGGGCTACTCCATGAACTAACCCTTCGCCAAATTATTCAGACTGTCACCTAACAAGATCAGACTGTGTTCGTGACTCAGTGTACAAGCCACAGAGAGAGCCTACCCATGCTAATGAATCCCTCCCTAGAAAGAATATGGCTTTACAATCTGCTGACCCAAGTACTACCAATCCAGTTAAAGAAATGGCATCCGCTAGACCTAACTGTACTAGCTCACTAGGAGGAGCCATGGAAGCGACTTTACCCTGTAAAGTTACTATGAATCTCCCTCGAGCAGCTTGCCCTTTTGTACTGGTACTTGCTGGTGTTCCACCTCTGAAGACAGGTACAGTCGAGTCCTGGTTACAATTAAAGAACAAAACCGTACATTGGTTAAACAAACATAAATGTCTTGAAACAGGAATGCTAAGGGAAGTCATTATGATATGGAGAGTCGGGCGGGTGGGACAGGGGCATAAAGACATTCAGGGGCACTGCATGGTGGTAAATTTTAGGGGCCCAATGTATGTATGTCATATCTTAAAACATGGAGAATCACCACCACACACTAATTATCAGATTGTACCATTACACCTTGGTTATTTCTATAAGCCAACAGTTCTCCCGACCATTCATGACTTCCCGATATGGGAAATGCCCTCACTGAGTTGCACGACATTCTAACTTTGTATTGGAGGCCAAACACGCTCTGTCTTACCTGCCTGACTCCCTGGGTGTTGTTTCGCGATCATCGTCGTCTCCCTCCCGCCGCCGCCATCCTAATCGCGGCCGCTGTGCGGAGGGGGACTACCCTTCCCAGAATCCTTAGCAGCGGACAGGAAGCGGAATCTGAACCCGCCTCCTGTACTGTCGCGCCTGGAGGCGCTCAAAAGTAACGTGAGCCCCCGCCTCGCGGGTCCGCGCAAAGGGCGGGCCGTCTGTGGCCGTCCGGGGCTGGCCGAGGCTGGCCTGGGTGACACTCTCTTTCATTGCCCCTTTGAGACTTTTTTGGCCACTCACACCTGGGCTCTTTGTGTTCGTATTTACCAGGTTGTATTTGGAACAAAGGCTGTATTAATATTTTAACTTTTCATTGAGGAACTATGATAGATTCCGCATAAGGCTTTTTTAGTTGCATATTTTATATATTGATTTGTGTCGTATTTTCTGTGCGCCAACCATGTCTACAGTTAACAAAGATAATGGTCGTTCCAATATAGCCACCCTTGACAACTACCTTGTGAAAGTAGTCGACAAAATCAACAAAGAGCGCCGACTTTCTTTGGGTCGGGGTGTTCGTCGGCCCCCCCTCTTATTTCCCCCAATTCGCCCACTTCATTCCCTACTTTGTCAAGGGTTGGTAGTGATAATAATGAATGCCTTACTCCCTCTATAACGGTAAATAATGCAGTACTAGATCCTATCCTGACCGTGCCAGATTTGCCTTTAGCACCAATAGCTCCACGCTCTCCGGCCCTGAGAACGCAGAGAGTATTAAGATCAGGGAAGGGAGGTGCGAGGTCAACTATCGCTAAACGGGGGGGGGAACCATCAAAACAAAAATAGCTCGGACCCCCCCATTAGGAGTGCTATCAATGATCCAGGTTCAGAAACTAATAATACCCAAGTTAAACTAGACCCTAAGCAATTGGAATTTCTGATTAGTATTATTGATAAGAAGCTTGATAATTTTATCACGCCTCTCATGGATAGACTTGATACCCTTTCTGAGGAAATTAAGAGGCTGGGTGGTCTTTTAAAAACACATACTGGAACAAAGGAAACCATAGAGGATCCGTTAAAGGCTAAGGTTTCTGAGCCAAATACTTCTAAATTCCCCAATGGGGGATTATGTCCTAATACTGTAGACGTATCTAATTCTACGGTGGGCCAAAGCTCTTCATTAAAATCAGGGAACATCATTTTTAAACCTAAAAGTAATGGCTACTCTACACCAAACTTACCTCCGGAATGTGCGCCATATGTGGTGGTGCTTACCAATGTCCCTCCACTTCTGGACACCGGGTCTTGTAATAATTTAGAATCTCATGATGAATCCCTTAAAAATAAAACGGTGGCCTGGCTCAATAGGGAGTTTGGTTACCCAGTAGCACAGTCTGACCATATCATAACTACGACTAGAGTTAATTGGATAGGGAACTCCCCCAAAAGTATTAATGGGGACTGTGTGATCATCAATTTTAACAATCCCCTATTAGCTACTACCACTTTGCTTAGAGACACATCCCGACCCTGGAACGACCAGAGAATTTTACTCAAACCGCTGGGGTTTTTCTACCAACATGTTATTAATAAACCATCTAATGTTTTGAAAGGGGGTGGTGGCAGTACCCACTATGTGCCCAGCGGGTTTGAGGTGGTTACATCCAATCGGTACCAATGTTTGAGCGGATTGCATTGTAATGACTGACTGGTTTCTGATGAGGCGTATTGCGAAGATGGGGTAGTTTCCTGTGATGCAGTGTCTGAGGGATTCACCTCCGGGCCACTAGGTTATGTGAATATTCCTCCTGACTTTTGTCCATCAACTAGCATTGCAGTTGATGTCGAGGGGGCAAAAGGATTTGTCCCCGCTACGGCCAATCATAGTTTGAGTCTCAGCATATCTCCCCAGGTTGAAGGTATTGAATCTCCCTTTGGGTTTATAAGTAGCTTCCTTGTCAGTTGGAATGTTGCAGGCTTAGCTTCTAAAGAAGATAGCCTGGGGTGGTCTGAATTTCATGGTGCAAAAAATTCTTGGGATACAATGGGTTTGTCTCCTATCAGTCACCTGCTATTGCATCTAATTCTGGTAGAGCAAAGGGAGGGCTTTTAGCCCTGATTTCCATTAAAATCCCTATCACGGTTAAAAAACATATTCTTGTGGGGGCCCACTCACAGATTTTATGGTTATGTGAGAAGGATGGGAGAAACATTCTTCTTATTAATTTTTATAATAATATTTTTGACAGCACTAGGCACTTGGTGGTAGATGCACTGAGAAATGCACTTGATGATATCATCGATGGCTCTAATGTTGTTTTTGAATTTATTTTGGTGGGGGATTTTAACATTGTAGTTTGTCCCCTCTCTAATCAATGTTTGTGTGGGTTTACTAACCGGTTTGGGGATGTGGATGTTCATTTTCCTCACAACAAGTATGGGGATTCCTTGAACCATCTCCTAGCGGCCCTTGATATGGAAATTTTGGTCACCAAAAAGAATGATCAAGGGGAAAGTATCCCGACATTTACAGGGAGGGGAGCAAATACTGTTATTGATTTTATTAGTTTTTCGTCTAGTCTTGTCCCTTGGAGTTTTACACCAAAGGTTGTGGACATCATGCTTAGCGACCATAACTGTATTGTTGTAGAGTTTGTTTGGTGGAATAAGAAACCCGTACCCATATCAGGGATCATAGATAATATCGAACCACATAGACCCAATGGTACAAGGTTAAGATGGAATGGTGACAAAGCGGTTATGACATCGAATTCTATTATTTATAGCTGCCTTTCGGATATTGTTGCGATCCTAGAGCAGGCTGATGTCAATGCCGATTCTGTTCAACATTTTATCTGTATTAACTCCATCATAGATCAAAAATTTACTAAATCAACTGAGAACAAGTCTAAACAACACAAGGGATGGTTTGATCATGCCTGCACCTGTGCTCTTAAAGAGCTTAAAGATGCACTTGTTTTAAAACCAAGAATCAGGGACCAGGTGTCTCAGCTAAGATTTAACTATAAGAATACAGTCAAGCGCAGGAAGCTAGAATTACAACACGAGGCCTGGGATAAATTGACACAGGCCGCTGAACAGAAAGATTGTACTTTATTTTGGGCCACGGTTAATTGCCCTTTTTTAAAAGATGTGAAGGTTCCGGAACTAACCTCTATGGTCAGTATGGACTCATGGATCTCTCATTTTTCAACTATTTTTGATTCAGACAATGTTTTGGCTAACCAAAATGACTGTTGGCCTATTGTGCCCCTGGATATTAGTATCAAGGAGGTTTTTGACAGTATTGGTGCCAGCAAAGGTGGAAAGGCCCAGGGCCCCGACGGGGTCCCTATCGATGTCTACAAGCTAGTGCCAGAGGTATGGGGTCCTATGCTGGTTAAAGTTTTCAACGCTGCAGTTTGCTTTGGGGTACCCCCAAGCTGGGAGGAATCAATTATTATACCTATTTTTAAGAAAGGTGATCGGGGGGAGGTGAAGAATTATCGTCTCATTTCCCTGCTGGATTCCTCTGTAAAGATAATGAGTAGGGTACTCTTGGTTAGGCTAGAAGAATGGGCAGAAAATAATGGCATTTTGGCAAATTCCCAGTATGGGTTTAGAAAAGGCCGTGGGACGATCGAGCAATGCCTGAATCTAGAACTTCTGATTGGGAAATATACCCAGGCTAGGAAGGGTTCTATTTATCTCTGCTTTGCAGATTTAAGTAGCGCCTTCGATCTAGTAGATCATGCTATTCTCTGGGCCAAGCTGCTCGAAATGGGGGCCCCTGAGGGCATTATCTTTTTTTTGGCCCGGCTTTATGAAAAACTCCGTACTAGCGTACGGTACGGTACTAATGGGGAGTGTACTGCCAAATTCCGGATTGGGCGGGGAATAAGACAGGGATGCGTCCTTGCCCCCCTGCTTTTTACTCTTTTTATCAATGATCTGGACTCTGTTTTACAATCAGTAGTGGCTGATGCCCCTAAAGTTAATGACACCTATGTTCCAGTTTTACTCTATGCGGATGATGCCGTTTTATTATCCAGGACCCCGATAGGTCTTCAACGCTTGATGGATAGGTTTTCACAGTTTATTTCATCAAGAAAACTAGTGATCAATAAATCTAAAACTTATACCATGGCGTGTGGCCCGGGGAAGAGTAAAACCCACTTTCACTATATTGACCAACATAGGGTCAAACAAGTGGATAACTTTAGCTATCTTGGAATCATTTTCTCCAAGAATGGTAGTTGGGCCAGTGAGCACACCAGTGTTAGAGCTTAGATGGTTAGAAGCTCTAACGGTGTGTTTACTTTTGCCACTAAACTTGGGGATAAACGGATTAGTGACATGCTCAAGATTTTTCAGTCACGATGCCTTTCCACCGCCCTTTACGGGGCGGGGATCTGGGGCTTCGCCCCGGCTGGGTGTCTACAGGTGGAGGTGAATGTCTTCTTGAAAAAATTGCTGAATTTACCCAAATCTGTCTCTAACGATTTAGTTCATAAAGAACTTGGTATCCCTTTTTTAAATGATCTGATTCTCCTAAGGCCATTATTGTTGTGGCGGTCAATTTGGTTGAAAGAAGAAACGTCATTAAATAGAGCAATCATCAATGACTGTCTTACTGCCGATAATCATTTTAAGATCCCATGGATCAAATATATTGTTAATAGCTTTCAGGAGATCTATGGTATTGATATCAAAGCTGACAGATATGGGGCCTCAGTAATTTCTAAGGCAGAAATGAAGCTTATCTTTTTGCAGTGTAAAATAGAGAATCGGATTTGCAACAATGGTATTCTATCAACCTGTGTGCAATATAACACCATGAATGAATTGACGGGTTATCAACCGTATTTAACCCAGGTGACCAGAGTCTCTCATAGGTTTGTTTCAACCAGATTGAGGATGGGGATTGTTCATAAATTGGTCGCATTTCCTTGTACAAATAAGCAGCCCGCCGGACCCGGTCCGTGTGACAATTTGTCAGTACAAAGCACGATGCACTTTCTTCTGTTGTGTCCACTGTATAGAAATTTTCGTGTAGCTTTTTTAAAGCCTATCTTTGTAAAATTTGGGGTCAGGACAGTGTTTGATTCTTTTAAACTGCTTTGTAATTTACACCATCCTGATATTTGTTTCTTTACCGCAACATTTTTACTAAAAGCAATTAATGTCAGGAAAATTATGAGTTTTTAAGTATTTATTCTCCCCCCGCCTGTATTACATGTTTGCTATTTTAGTTATATGTTACTTATGTGATATTCTGTATGGTATTGTAATTAATTTTTTATGTTTGTGCTTATATGGACATTATGTTTTTGTTCCGAATAAAGCCTTATGAAATTAAATGAAATGAGTTGCACGAACAGGTTCGATGTCCTTAACAACTTGGAAGATAAAGAATGACTACCAGTGGCTGTCTACCCCAGCGCATCCTCTGCCCGGATCACCTATTGCGGCTAATTATGCTGCTACCACCTCATCCGCTCAAGGCATCACGCTACGAATATCGAGCTGGAATGTGGCAGGGATTCGCTCCAAGCTTTGTGTGCCAGAATGACGTTCATTTATTAAAAGGTATAATATAATTATGCTACAGCAGACCTTTGGAGGTGTTGCCCACCTTTGTCTATGGATTTCAATGCTATAGTATTGCAGTCATTAGTTATCGCTTTAGTCGCGCATCAGGCAGTTTGTCAGTGTGGTTGAATATAGGTCTAGGTGGTCATGTGGATGTTCTGGAAACAGCCAGCACTAGCTTTCAGGCACTCTGCTGGAAAAATCACTTTAATTTATATTTGGTTATTTTTTATAGTAAAGATTTTATCAATGTACCAAACACATTATTTTTAGAATTAATAAACTTCCTCACTAGACTATCCAACAGGGTTATTACTCTTGGTTATGAACTGTATTTGTGCCTTGCAGACGATTTTAATGTTCATCTTCCTATAGGCAGAAATACCTTAGGTTCCACATGGGGAGGGCTGGACTCAAGAGGCCAGGAGTTGGAGATGATGGTGGTTTTCCATGATTTAGTAAACACTATGGGAATTTCAGGGAAATATATTATTGCCCCACCTACAAATATAGGCAGTGGGACATCCTCTACGATTTACCTCAAATTCATCACAAAAAGTTTAAAGAAGATCCTGATATACAGTTCCATTGTTGTATCTACTTTTAATTACCACAATCCTCTTAAGGTTGCTCTCCTGATGGCCCGAGAAAAGTTTATAAGAGCGAGATAGGGGCCAGAAATCTTTAACCTTCCACGGATAACTTAAAGTTGATATGTAGAATGCGTGATCTAGTCCAAACCCAAGAAATAATTTTAAAAGAAAACATTAGATCAGTGGAGGTCTGTTTATCTGAAAAGGATAGTGCAACCTGTATTGTGGGCGCTTTTAATGAACTTTGCCTAAATATAAAAAACACCCTCATCAGGCCGATACGCCCACCAAACAAGCTGCACGGTTGGTGTGATCATGATTGCATGGTAGCTAACAGAGAACTAAGAAAGCTTTAGGGAAAAACCTAGGGATCAAGAATTAGTTGCCGTCTTGAGGGAAACAAAACAAGACTGTCATGACCAATTGTTGGTAGCCAGTTGTAACAGATCAATGGGATACAATAGCTCAAGCAGCCTCTACGAAAGATAGTAGGCATTTTTGGGCTACTGTCTTAGATATAAGATGAAAAAATCTGACAGTCTCCCTGATCTCCTGCCATATCAAAAGCGAATCCTACAAAGACCATTTTAGAAAAGTTTATGATGCTCCACCAACAGAGGGTATTTTTCTCATTAGTAACGAGAAACTTAGAGAGGTGAGGATAACAGTAGATGAGGTGGATGAGGCCCCTCACACAAAGTACAGGAGGAAAAGCCCGGAGTCTGATGGTGTACTGATTGATTTATTTAAACTTAACATCGAACTCTGGTCCCCCATTTTAACTAATATATTCAGTAATTTGGCACACACAGATGCCCTGGCCTCCTGGTGCACCTTTATCATTGTCCCAATACTTGAGTAAGTCTGGGCGGTAAACTGAGCTCTGCACGCGTAGTTTTTCGGACTCTGCGTTACGTGGAGCTCGCAGAGTTCCGATAAACTCTGCTTTGCGTAGCAGAGCGGAGTTTTTTTCCTCGCTCGCGTTCGTCAACATCAGGTTGGCGAGCGCGAGCGAGGAAAATCCACCTCCTGGCGAGATTTTTCCTCATTCACGATCGTCAACATCAAGTTGGCGAGCGATAGCGTGGAAAATCAACCTCCTTGCGAGATTTCTCATCACGGGCGGTCAGATTTCTCATTGCGAGTGGTCGCGTATGCTTGCAATGAATCCCGTGGTTGGCATACATTAATTCAGAACTAGGTAAAATTGGCATGCAGAGGGCTTTTAACAAGACAAACTAATGCTCTTGTCTTAATAAAAGAAAAGTATCCTCAATTTTGTAAGTATCAGTGCAGGACAGGCGCCTTAAAAGCACTGAAGGGAAACCCATGATTACTGCATATTTGTCCTTGAGTGCCTCGGTATCTCCCCTGTATATTTATGGCAGCCTTGTGGGAGATAGGAGCGCTCTCTGTCACTTAGATTCTGAGCTGACACTTTTAAATACTTTGTTGTATGTATGCTACTTTTATGGATGGAAATCCATCCAAATAAAGGGGCCTATTAGGATGGCGGGCCTCACCCTAGCGGTGCTGGGACTGGCCGACAGTGGTGCGACGATCCCGCACCGGCAATTAAGAAGCCACCGCCACCATGGCGGTGGCATCCTCTATTCCCATCATTGTGGCGGGCGGTGCTCTCAGCACCGCCCGCCACAATGCTGGGAATGCACGTTGTGCATTGTCATGCACAAGGTGACAGACTGCCACCTTGTCTGTGACAATGTAGGGGGGTACCGTAGGTACCCTCCATGTGCACCCCCCACACCCCCAATACCCCGGGGGCCCGAAAGCAAACGCAGCCTGGCTTTCCTTGGCGGGGTCTCCGCCATGGAAAGCCCTACTCCACTGCCCATGCTAATATGGATGGCGGTGTTTAGCAGACACCGCCACCATATGCAGGCCATTTTCCGATGATCTTTCCGTACGCCGGGGTCCCACCCCGCCATACTAAAATGGCGGGGGGAAATGGGTGATGGGCAGGGTATGATGCAGGGCGGATCGCCACCGCCATGCGGGTTGTGGCGATCTGCCCTACATCATAATAGACCCCATAGTGTTTAAACTGAAAACTTAAACTGACTGCCACACCAATTATAACATATTAACAAATACACCAGAAGAGAACTGCAGAAGTTCTGGAATTGGGATTTTGCTCAACAAAAAAATTATATCCATCCAGGCTTCTGTACCAAATATATGCTAGTCAAAATCAAAAAGAATGGATCACTGTACCTGCAACCAGGGGTCAATGGGTTCTATCTGTCAGTACTCGTAGGAGTACTTAAATACCCTCATTCACGTAGGCAGGTCATGCGGCGGTTTATCTTGATTCTCCGCCTTTGTTAGATACGTGACAGCATCATCATCGGGTCTCTTTCTGTATGCTTCCTCCACCTGGAGGGAACCATTGGTTTTCACAGTAGTGATCAGAAATTGCTGGCAAGTAAGGGGTGCTCAAGTGAGGTGTGATTTCTAAAAAGTGATCCTCACACTGCCTGTAAATAACATTTTTATTCTGTTTGGTGTATGGGAAGACTATATAAAAAAAGTTATGTGTGCAGCGACGGATTGATTATGAATCCACCGCATTATCTTTGCTCAATATGATGGTCGACATGTTTCTGCCCTTACTGGTGCCCATAAGGGGTCCTAGGGCTTTCTTCAGGACCGAAAAAACTAGTGAGGGAATTGGATGTTTGTCCAATTCTGATTTAAATCAGAGTAAATACTCTGAATGCAAGGTCTGTCGTACCTAGAAAGAAAGAGAAGCAATGCTCGTTGTGAGTGAGTAGGTTCAAAGGTAAAAAAGTGGCTAGAAAGGATGGTGATGTCTATCTTTGTTCAACTTGAACATATGGTGCATGTAATAACCAAAATGGAAAAAGGCAATACTTTAAGTATTTAAGCAAACAAGAAAAATGGCAAGTCTTTAAATGCTGTTTTACCAGTTCTAAAAACAAGCGACTGTTGTTTCTGGAATTACTATGAACAATGAAGAAAGTGTGACCCTTGTTAGTTTGCACAGTATTGATAAGTGTGCTTAATCGCGGCATTTAATTAACGGCAAATTAACGACATGAGAGTACGTTAGCACCGAGTGGTCCTGAGTCGTTCAGACTACGTGCCAGTTGCCTTTGTTTATTCATGCAAAATTGTGAGGCTAGTTATGGTCGTATGCGGTTCAATTTCAAATCACCCAGTACATGTTTAGAGGTGAAGTAGCATTAATAGATCTACACAACGTCTGTAAAAATGATAATAATCAGATGGTTTGCTCATCGGTGACAACTGAGCTTGATCGCGGCTTTGAGTTAATGGCGAATTAATGGCATGTGAATATGCCAGTACCGTGTGGTCCTTAGTGGTTCAGATTACGTGCCAGGTGCCTTCGTGTATTCATAATAAATAATGAGGCTAGTTACAGTCATATGCAGTTAAAATTAAGTGTCATTGTGCGGCTGATTTTCAATATCCCAGTACATGTTTAAACGGGAAGTAGCATTAGTAGATCAACCTAACAGTTTGTATGCGCATAGGTCACATTAATGCCGGTAGGCCCGCGAAGACTTCTGATCGTTATGTGCATGCGGTGTTAATGTACAATATACGTAGCGTACCTTCTGAAGTCCCAAGTCGGGCTTCAACGGGACGGCTGGCAGATTAGTACCTGCTGTTGGATGCAAAGTAAGGTTCAATTCAAAATGTTCATCAGTGTGTACGTTACGTGTCTTCTGCAGTCGGACTCCAGCGCTGTTCCTACATCGTGTGCAGGTTGCAAGACTTGTGCTGTCGCTGCTCTCAGAGTCCCGGGTGAGGCGGGATCTCGTGCTCATTCACTATAATGCATTGTTTGTCATGGGCAGTGACTAAATACTTACGTTGATCTCTGTTTTTAGTAAACAGACTGTAAATATTTCGGAAATATAAATGACTTCAGATGGAGATTAAAAAACTTCAATACTAGCTTTATCCCTATTGAGTCAGGATTCTGAGATTGTATCTATGTGTAAAGTAATTCTGCCTTCTATCTGGTCTGTATGTCGAGATCACAGTTATAAGGTCGTCCCTATATCAATAGTATACTGCAGATTTATACTTCGTGTCAGTTTCGCCTTGGGGTGCACAGTGTTAGATAGGCAGATCATTTGATACTGAGCCAGGGAATGCTATAATTCATGCCTGATGTGTCTGTCTTAAGAAGTTGTACCCATCTCTGCTCTTTATCCAAAAAGATTTTTTCTGTGTTTTGGGATGTTCCAGTTAGTGTCTCTATGATAACCCAAGAGTGTCTATGTTCAATATAGTGTGAGCTCATTTTGGTCGTTTCACGTTTACACTTTACATTACTCCCATGTTCACCGATCCTCTGCTTTATTTTTCGGCAGGTCATTCCTATGTACCTGAGGTTACAAGGACAGGTGATCATGTAAATTACATGTGTTGTGTTACAATTAGTGTGTTGTCTGATCGTCCAATTGAGTTCCGGTGTCAGTTGTATGTTCTTGGTGGCTGTCGTTAGGCTACACACTGAACATTGTCTGCAGGGATAGTGACCTGTGACTGGTGGCATGTTCCATAACATGCTGGTGATTTTGTTCATTTGAGAAGCTTGAGGTCGTGTATGTACTAGCATATCTTTTATATTCCTTGTTCTTTTATTTGCGAACCTTGGTTTTGGCCAGTTAAGTGCACCGGATGTTACAATGCGCCAGTTTTTGACTGCGTTACTTGCTATGCTGTACGTTGTGACACATGTTTAGGTGTTTTGAGTCGGAGTCTTCGGTATGGTATTGAGTAGACTCTCTCGTGGTTGGTTCCTCGCCCTCTTCTGGCACTTTGCCACTATTTTTGCTGGATAGTCCCTTTTGGAGAGTTTGCAACGCAGGTCCTTGGCTTGTGTCTTGTATTCTGTTAGTTCACGGCAGTTTCTCTTTAGACGCAGGAATTGTCTGTAAGGTAAATTCTCTCTGAGGGGGCGCGGGTGAAAACTATTGTAAGAGAGGAGGCTAGTTTTTGCAGTTGGTTTGAAAAATGTCTTGATCCTAATGATGTTGTCTTCAACATAGACCGTTAGATCTAAGAAGTCTAATTGTTTTTCATCAGCAGTGTAGGTAAATTTCAGACACTCATCTTGTGCATTCAACCATTCGTGGAAGTGGCGTAGACTGGAGTGGTCGCCCTCCTAGATTACCATAATGTCATCTATATACAGCTTCCAGAAACGGATTTTTGACAAGTCAGGGTTGCTTTCATTTTGTATGAATGCTTTCTCGAAATTACTTACATAAAGCTCAGCTACGCTTGGATTGAATGTGCTTCCCATGGATGTACCATGGCATTGTTGGTACATAGTTCCATTGTGCTCAAAATAGTTCTCAGTAAGCGCGTGTTTGCAGCATTCTAGAATGAAGTGTCTAGGTGTTTGGTGGGACCAGGTTTGTTCAAACGGGAGCTCTTCGAGTGTTTTCATTGTTTTTTGTTGAGGCAAGCTAGTATATAAGCTCTCTACGTCAAAGCCGACTAGGAGCATTGTATCATCTGAGAATGTGTCTTCTTTGAGCAAGTTGAGTAGGTCACGGGTATCCTTTAGATAGTTGGTGTTTTTTGTACCAATGGTTTTAGGTATTGGTCAGCAAATTGTGAGAGTGGTTCAAGGACCGACCCTATGCCGGACACAATGGGGCAGCCTGGTGGTGGTCTCTTCTCTTTATGTATTTTTGGAAGGGAATAAAAGTAAGGTACTTTTGGTGTATTTGTCATTAGGAAGTTAGCCTCATTTTTTTTATATCTATCTGTTGGTTTCCGCCTCCTCTACCATAATTCTAATGGTTTGTTGTAGTATGGGTGTAGGGTCACTTTTGATTACCTTGTAGAATCTGTCGTCCGAAAGGAGTTCAAGGCATTGTTGATCATAGACGTTCTTGCTTAAAACGACGATCCCTCTGCCTTTATCGGCCGGTTTTATTACGAGATCTTGGTTTTGTCATAGTTCATCCAGTGCCTGTTTTTCTGCTTTAGTTGTGTTCATGTAGGTATTTTTGTTCTTTTTTAATGTCTTCAATTTCTTTCATTACTGCATGTTCGAAGGTTTGTATTTCTATGGGGATTTGATGGTTCAATGAGCAGAAGGTAGATATGGGTCGAAGTGAGGTATCTCCATCTGTGATGTTGTCTTCTTAGTGGAAGAGGTGTGGCGCCACGGTCAGGGCGACTGACTCCGGAATCTGGGGATCACGGTTCGATCCCCAGCGCCGGCGGCAGATTAGCCAGCACCATGTGACTCTGGGCAATAGCTTGCTTAATCTTCCCGACGGCCCCCAGCGCCTAGAGACCCTTACGGTCACAAATGTGGATTATTATTATTCTTTCCAAATTGAAGAAGGCCTTCAGTTTCAGTTTTCTGCAGAATTCCGCAACTTCACATTTTATTTTGGAGACATCCAGTGGTGGTGTTGGTACGAAGCCTAAACCTTTGTTTAGTTCATTCTCTTGTGTTTCAGTCAGGGTGGTATCCGTTAAGTTAATCACAAGCGAGTTGTGCTTGTTCCTGGTTTTTCTTTCGCCATGCCTGACATACTCCTGGTTAGAACCTGTCTTTCCTGATTGGTCCAGGTCACCCCTTTTCTTTGTCCTCTTTGGTTCGGTTGGCCCCTCCCTAAAAAAGGCGGTTGTTGCATGTACAGTCCTATGAAGGGTCCCATTGGTGGTGGTCCCATGGTATAAAGGTTCATCCAGTTAGGTGTGAATGGTTGGAAGAGGGGAGGTTGTTGATCCCCATATTGTGGGTTGAGCCACGTGTACGGTCTCTGGCGTTGTTGTCACCTGTTCGTTCCTCTATTTCTCCTCGGTTGTCTTGTATCATCGTTGCTCCAATCAGAGTTATCCGTCGAGTTACAGCTGGTATCATTGTCTGATGAGTTCTCTGGTGCATTTTCTCCATGGAGAATTGTTTTGAGTTATGTATTCCTTAGTCTCATTCATGTCACGGTTGATCTCTTCCAGTCCTTTCTTATAAACAGATAGTCAAGACTAGGTAGTCTCTGGTGCATTTCCAGGAGATTGCTGACATAGTCTTTCCGAAATGCTAGGGCTTTGAGGAAAATGTGCGGGGCATTGTGTACACATAGGCCTCTGGGTGCTGCGTTGGCACGAAGATATTCAGTCATGATCACGCCATGAATTGCGGTTCTTACTTGTTCTTTTTTAGTTTCCGACAGGTCTTCCCAGTCGTTATTCTGTGCTAGAGTTTGGTTTAAGTCGCTATCTTGCAGTAGGGATGGTAAAGAAAGTATTGCATTGATCTCGTCTGCTGAATAGCTCAGACCTAAGTTTTCAGCCATGGTGGATCCTGGATTTGCCGGACCTTTCGAGTGGCTTGTCTGAGCGAGTTATCTTTAGAAAGATATCGAAAATCCAAGTAGGGTGGGCGATATCAAAAAACCTATTTAGGGAATAGGGCTCCCACAGCTGTGCACTGCTGAATATATTTAAATCAGGGAAGGGGGGAGTTAGAAGGAGCTGTGATCCATGACAATAGGTACCACCCATGTGCACTCCCCCACCCCCCCAATACCCTGGGGGCCCGCAACGGGCCCCCGAAAGCAAACTCCGCCTGGCTTTCCTTGGCGGGGTCTCCGCCATGGAAAGCCCTGCTCCGCTGCCCATGCTAATATGGATGGCGGTGTCTAGCAGACACCGCCACCATATGCAGCCCCTTTTCCGCCCGGTCGACTGGTCGACCGGCAGAAAACCGGCGGACGGTCTTTCCGTCCGCCGGGGTCCCACCCCGCCATCTAATATGGCGGAGGGGAAATGGGTGGTGGGCGGGGTATGATGTGGGGTAGATCGCCACCGCCCGCATGGCGGTGGCGATCCGCCCTACATCATAATAGACCATATAAAGGCCGATTCCGATCCGGGTCGGAAGGGCACCGAACGCGATCCGGCCGGAAAAACTACGAGCCGTACGCGTGTTTTCCGGATGACTCGTACAGCTGTACGATTGTGCTACATGAAATTCACCGACCGAGTCGTTTCCGGGTCCGAACCGCTCCGTACGTCTCGGTCGTAAGCTAACCGTGGCGTCCAATGGATGCGATTCACGACCGAGCCAGTACGATGCACGCGCCGGACAGTCTGTGCGAGCCGGAGTATCCGGCTCGCAAAAGCTCCCGGAGTCGGACTTCGGGGGTCCGCGTCGGACCCCCCGACACCCGCAGCCGTACGACTCGCACACAGGGGCAGACCTATGGGTCTCCCCAACACAGGCATCTACGGTGCAGATGGCACCGACGCGTACCCATTGTAGGGGACGCACTTGTCCGAGACATACCCATTCAGTCAATGGGAGCGCATGTACGCATCGTACAACTGGCTCCCATTGACTTCTATAGGAGTCCGACCGAACCGAGTCCGACAGCATACGTGCGTATCGTACTCGCTCGGTCAGACTGTAGGGGTCCTGCTCGGTCGGAAAACATTCCGGATCTGACTCGGTCGGAGTGCTTTCCTACCCGTATCGGAATCGGCCCCATAGTGTTTAAACTGAAAACTTAAACTTACTTCCACACCAATAGTCCTCAACACCAATAATAACATATTAACAAATACACCAGAAAAGAACTGCAGAAGTTCTGGAATTGAGATTTTGCTCAATAAAAAAATTATATCCACCCTGTACCAAATATATGCTATACATCTTTTGACTTTCATTCCATTACGCCCCTATTTTTACTCCTGTTGAAAAAAATGTTCAGCTTTCTACTGGCAACCAGGTACCATCAGTTCTGTTTTTGAACATCTTGACCTCAATCATTGACTTATTTCAACCCCTCACCAACCTCATCCTACTTGGGGACTTACACTTAAACCTCTATATACACACTGCTCCCAATTACTTACTGGTGAATTTCTACTTAACATACACTGGCAACAAGTAACCAGGGATAACCTTGAGCCCTATACTAACATGTTAAACGTTTCTCTTCTAACTCTTGATCCCTCCCTCTCTGACCATGGAATTACGCAAATTGGTAATCAAAATCCCTTCTGCCCATAAGGCCATTACTCCCTCCAATTTCTTCCTGTTTATTGCTTCAGATCCACAATGATCTCATACCGCTCAAGCACACCAAACGTGCTTTATGTGGACTCTTTCTTAAGTCCATTTACTTCTGTTACTTTATGCCCAGAACTTTGATTCACATCTGGCGTTCGCTTGCTGAAATACAATATGAAAAACTCGACAGTTATAGAAAATTTATGAACACAATTTATGAACATAATTTCTCTATTTTTAGACAATGTCGAATCCAATTACTTTAACACTTTAAACTCCTTATTAGAGCCTCATTCCCAAAGGCTTTCATATAATTTACTAACTTAATCTCCCTACTACGCACACCTTTCACCCACTTTTTACTTTTAGCTAACAACTTTGCATCATGGCATCATATTGTGGTGGTGATAGTGGTGACCTTTTGTCTCCCTCTGCGTCTCAACCTCACTCCACTACTCCCTGTTTTCTCAGCTACTTCACCTCTGTAGTTCATTCCCATTCCCATTCTCAAAACTGCTGACCATCATGCATACCATCTGCCCCTTCAGTCCACAAATTATTAAATCCTTTGATCTTCCTTCCAAAGTACTTCTATGCCTAACTACACTATTAAATTACTCTCTCTTATCTGTAATTTATTTTTTCTCTTATCTGGAATTTACAACACTGTTTCAAATGTGATACTAACCCACTTCTAACCCTTGATTTCCCTCTTACTATTGTCCACTGCCCTTACTCCCATTCTTCTGAAAGATACTCGAGCGACTACTTTAAACACAGTCACAAAATATTTCCCTTCTAACAACCTTTTTAACTACTTCCAATCTGGATTTTGTACTCTTCACTCAGCTCAAACCACGCTTTCCCATGTTGCCAACTTTATTTCCACAACACACCACAACTGCCTATCATCTGGCTCATTCTTCTTTAACTATCTGCAGCATCTGACACTGTAGATAACACCATATTATATTTCTCCCTCTAGACCATTGGTGTTAAAGGCTTTACTTTACAATGATTTTCCTAGCATCTATCTGAAAACTTTCAAAGTGTAGTGGAACTCCAAGAGCTTTTGCCACCGTCTTTCTAGTTGATTTCTCTCAAGGTTCAGTCCTGGGTTAACCTCTGTTCTTTCTTTACACCACTTCTCTGTGGTTCACTTCTCTTTTGGCTTTGTGTATTAAATCTACGCTGATGATAAAAATATCTTCGCCTTTTCGAATTTCTTTATCTAACTCATCATCATTATCATAAAAATGTATTCAATTATTATCAAATAATATGAAAAGCACAAGTTACAACAAATGAGTTTTAAAAGAGACATAGCATTGTTTAAAAAACACCCTTTCGGATAGCAAACCACAGGATTGGGTGAGATATTATGCTACTGAGCCCTATGTCACCTTGGCCAAAATTATTTGGGAAAGGACACTTATTAATTCGTTTAGGTACAATTAGAAATCAGCTTTGTTTGCCATTGGGCCAGTTTAATTCTGCATTCATTTTAATCTGCCCTTGCAATGAAATTTCCCCCCAAACACTGATTCATTTTGTATTATTTTGGAAATTCCGTGATTTTTTTGAACAAAGATATTAATTACCTATCCACAAGAGCCATGGATTTAATAAGCATAAACCAGCATGCTTATTAAATCCATGGCTCTTGTGGATAGGTAATAAATCTGCGCTGGTCAGTCTCTGCAGTCGTCCCTCGTAGGATCAGTCGCAAAGCAAGCAGCGGTCGCTGGATGGTGCCTGGTTGCCCAGGGTGGTCACTCATTGGCCACAAGGGAGGTTCTTCAGTCTTCTCCCTGAGGTCGAATGTCGAAGGTCCAGATTTTCTGTTCAAGTTGCAGATTCAGGATAATCTAATTTAGCAGGGCTCAGCTACCTGTTGATATACTGGGCTAGTGGGCTGGGCTACCTGCAAGGTCCCTCCTATGGGTGGGACCAGTGGTTACACCCCCTTTCCTTTGTCCAGTTTTGCGCCAGAACTGGGGCTGGAGTGCCCCAGCGCCGGTTTGAACTGGACTATGCATGGGACACCTTGTGTGCCCCAGGCATGTCTCATTCCTTTCAGCCCTCCCTGCCCCAATACACTAAAGTCTGTCTGGGGAGGTGCTAGCACCTCCCCAAGCAGGAAACCTATTGTCCAGGCCTCCCTGGCTGGGAGGGCTCCCAGCTGCAGGAGGTCAGACTCGTGTCTGTGGCAGCAGCATCCATTTTGTGATGCTGAGGCTTTGGTCAGAGTTAAACAGCAAAGTAGGATTTTAACATGTCTCTCCCTCTAGAAGGGGGGAATAATATCCTCATCACCAGAAATGGTATGGGGGTATTATTCCAAAGTGTTAGACACCTTACACGACATGTTTTGATAAAGCCAAACCATAGTTACCATAACCGTTTAAGATTATAAGGTACTTTAATAGTATATGGTAGGCTATATCATAGAACAGCTATAAGGACATGGTTCCGAAAGCTGCAGACAGGCTCAGCTCATGCTAGAGCACCATCTCACATGTCACCAAGCACTCTGCCTCCAGGATTGTTAAGGCCTGCCATAGGAGTGGTTCACAGGTACACATGTGTCTATTTTAAGGGTAGATATAGGTATACTATATCTAAGCAAGGGATGATTACACAACCTTGCCTCAGCTGAGTGATCAGCCAGTTGTGTCTGATTGGAAGGCCAGGCCAGGGGTGGCATAATACATGCTGCAGCCCCTGGGAGGCCTAGGGTACACCTATGCCCTGGGTACCTAGGGTACACTGTACAGGGTCCAATAAGGTGATCCTTACCAATTGGGTATGTACCTAGGGTACATGGAGTCCATTTTAAAGAGAGAGCAGACAGCCTGAGACCCTGAATGGCAGGATCTCAGGCCAACTAAGTCGAAAAACCAGCTAGACACTAGGCAAAAAGTTGGGGGTAACCATAGTCAGATATCCACCTTCCTACACAACCCCCCCCCCCCAAACAAAAGGAGATAAGGCTGTCCTTGACCAGGTAAGCCTATATTGCCTAAGTGGCCATATAAGGAAGAACCAGCACTGGCATGGTGACCCCCTGTCTCATGGTCCAATAAGCAATCCCTCACCCTAAAGGTATCATAGGGTCTCCACCATAGGGAATCTCTACCTTTGGTGTGTCTTTGCAAAGTAAAAGGCTGGTGTTGAGATGGAGTACTGAAGTGAGTGTCCTCAAAGTGAGGCCTCAGCTTCCTCCAATCATCCTCCACCATGGATGCCTTTCTTCCTTTAACTGAGTTGCACTGTGCTCTCAGGGTCAGCCTCTGGCTACCTAAAGATGGAGGCTGGGTCCCTTTTGTGGGCTTACTGGAGGGACAGGTCAGGTTTGGGGCCCTAAGGTCCCATGTTTGTCTGTGCCCAACAGAATCCCCCTGGGGGAGGTCTCTAACTACCTGTAGAGGAGATCCCTCAGGAATGTTTTTAACCATCACCTGGCTAGGGCTCCTAGCCAGGCAATCCTCATTCTTTTGATGGGGGGGTTCTTGTGGACAGGGGCCCTCTTGGGGTCCACTCGCCTCCCTGACCTCTGCAGCCCTGGGCTGACTGAGGCAGGGTAGAGAGAGGCAGGCTACCTGCACCAGACTGGGTCCCACCTTGGAAGGGTCCACTGATATCAGAGGCTCTGCCAGGCTAGGCCTGGCTACCTCTGGGGCAGTCCTTTCACAAGGGGTGAGGTCAGATCCCTGAGGAGGCTGACCTTTTCCTAATGTCTGGGGAGAGGGAGACTTTTCTTCCTCCCCACTACTCTCTGTTTGTGTGGAGTGATCCATAGTTTCAGGCTTCACTACACCTATGTCAGTCTGAGTATGGACTGAGACCATTACAGTCCTGCCAACCTTTTCAGGGAGGCACTCAGTTTGGGTTTGAGCAGCGACTGTCACAGCTCTGCCAATCCCTACAGGGAAGTCTGTCTTTGCCTGGGCTGTGGCTACCACTGCCCTTCCAACCTTTTCAGGGAGGAAATCTCCTTGGACAGGGGCTGTGGCTGGCACAACCCCACTACCCTTTTGTGAAAGGCCTACCATTTTAGAATGGGTGTCTTGTTCAACTCCAGCCCAAGCTGAGAGTTCTAAGTCATTCCCCAGTAAGAAGTCTACAGGCAAGGTTGGGGACACTGCCACCCTTTTAGGGCCAGTGACACCTCCCCAGCTGAGACATGCCTTTGCCATGGGATGACTGTTCTGTTTGCCATCAATGTTAGTTACCTGGTATGAGAAACCAGGCAAAAGCTGCTCAGAGGGAACTAGCCTATGGGCCACCATAGTGATGCTAGCTCCAGTGTCTCTGTAGGCCTCAGCTTTTCTACCATTGATGTAGGGCTCCTGTCTGTACCTACCCAAAGTGTCGGGACAGGCAGTGAAGTTGGCAAACCCCATTCCACCATCACAGACAAGAGTAGCTGCTGTAGGGGAATTGGCTAAGCCAGGGCCCCCCTGTGTTCCCCAAGAAAACCCAACCAAATTTTTGGGGGCACTCCCACCACCTGGGGGATTACTGCTGACACTAATAGGTGGTGTGACAGGAGTAATTGGAGGAACGGTTTTGTTTTTAGCCTTTGGGCAACTGCTGTCAGTTTTCCAATGCCCAGGAATTTTACATTCATGGCAGTAAGGCTTTTTGACTGTGGTAGAGGAGGGAGCTTGGGACCCACCACCCTGTGTGGAGTTTTGGGGCCCTGAGGAAGATTTCTCTTTTGTTTTATCCCCACCCTTCTCTTGAGGCTTGGTGGTATCTTTCTTTTGGTCACCACCCTGATTTTTAGGCCTAATCCTGGTCCTGACCCATTTATCTGCCCTCTTTCCCAATTCTTGGGGAGAGGTCAAATCTGAGTCTACCAGGTGTTGATGGAGAAGCTGGTTCTGACAATTACTAAGGATCTGCTCCCTCATAATCAAGTTGTACAATCCTGTATAGTCCTGCACCTTGCTGCCAGTTAACCAACCTTCCAAAGCCTTAGTGGCACAATCCACAAAATCAGACCAGTCCTGTGTCTGTGTCTTCTGGGTGTCTCTGAACAACAACCTATATTGCTCAGTGGTTAAGCCAAACCCATCTATCAGAGCACTCTTCGGGACTTTGTAATTGTTAGCATCCTCATCACTAACTGTGAGGAGCTTGTCTCTACCTTTGTCAGAAAAGGAGATCCACAAGATAGCTGCCCACTGACTCTGGGTTACCTGCTGTACTTTGCAGGCCCTCTCCAAAGCAGTCATCCACTTGTGGATGTCATCCCCATTCTGATATGGGGGGACTATCTTGCTTAGGTTTCTATGGTCATAAGACCTATCCCTATCTCTAGGAATGTTGCTGCCACCAGTGGGTTCTGACCCACACAATTTTTGCTCTCTGGCCAGAGCAAGCTTCTCTTTGGCAAGGGCAAGTTCTTCCCTTTCAATCCCCAGTTTGGCTTCCTTCATTCTGGCCTCATGCTCTCTCCTCTGGGGGGAAGTCATCCCCCTGTGGGATGAAGCATTGGAGTGTCTTGAGTGATAGGAGTGGAGAGAGTCCCCTGAGGGAGATCTACCCCTTCTACCTCTCTTTTTAAGATTACTTGGGGGCCTGTAAGGGAAGCTCCCATGCAAGCTCCCATGCAAGCTTAAGTTAGCCTGACTAAGTCTTCTGACTGGGGTCTTGCTACCTCCCTCTTCTTCTGAAGTTTCTTCTGTCTCATCTGTATCAGTTAAGTCAGGGGTCTCTTCTGTGGAGGGGAGGCCCTTATCTACAGCTATGGCACCATACTTGGCAGCTCTTTCAGCATCATAGGCCTCCAGAAGCTCCACTAGCTGTCTAAGGGTAGGGTTGGAACCCTGTTTTAATCTCCTGGAGGTACACAGTTGTCTCATCTCCTGGAAAGTGAATGCATCATATCTAGAGGGAATCTGTCTAGGATTCTCCTCTCCTGAGGGAGTATCAGTGTGATTCTAGTGAGGGTGTGGTGTGTGCACCTACCTACACTAGTTGTATCTACTAAACCTCTCTAGTAGTTGTAGTCAGGGTGTGCTAGGCCCTTCAATCTACAACAACTAAGTCCAGTAGGACTTAAGTATTTATAATCTATGTTATATGTACCTAAACAATATCTTATGTGATCTTTCAATTTAGTATCTCAAGATTACAATGGTATTACAACAGCAAGCTTAGATCCCAACCGCTGCTCACCAATGTGAGAAGTTGGCCTGATATATGATGTCACTAATTCTAGTGTACACCTTGTATCAGTCCAAACAACCCTTATGGTGATTGGTTGTAAAGTCAACCTTATAGACCAGCTATCCTAGTGGTAGCATGGACAAGAGCAGTCTTAGGCTAAACTCTGAATGGCATGTGAAGCCAGCTGTTATACCATATGTAATCCCTTGAATACCAAATGAAAGGACACCACAACAGATATATATAAAAATAGAATGTATTTATTCTAGTCAAACCCTCAGCACTCTTTATGAGATTCGAGGTAAGTACAACACAGTCTTATTTAAGCATACATTAAGTCACACAGGTAATACAGTTAGGCCATAGGGGCCACGCAAACCATATACTAAGAAAGTGATATAAGGACCACTGTCACGAACACAGGCTAGGCCTAGGCCTAGGGAATCGCTGGGGCTACACTATACTACCAACAGTTAGGAAGTGGGAGGCCCACGGGATTCAGGTGCAGAGTGGAAACACTCACGCGTAATGCGTAAAAGTCGATAGAATCACTAGCAGTTCGAAATAAGCAGTTTTAGGATACTTCTGGTATAGCTAGAAAGTCGAGACTCGGAAACTAGACCCTAGGATAGTCAATACCCTTGTGAGCACCGAAGTACCCAAGTTACCTAGCCCACGGGCTGCGGGTGCATAGGTGTGAACTTGCGTCGGGTTTCGTCGTGGACTTCTATGGATGCCTGAAGGAAAGTTTCTGACAGGCAGTCAGTGAAGAGTGTCCGGTGGATCCCAAGGTGGGGATCAAGAAGGAAGGAACCTGCAAGCAGAAGGGACAGAGTCTAGGTCACCAGCCGGGAGCCGGGAAGGAACCAGGAAGGAACCAGGCGATGTCGTGAAGATGCAGGTGAAGAGGTGAAGCTTGTCGCAGCAGCCACGGGTACCAGGAGACGTCGAGGACAACCAGGACCAGGAGGTGAGCTGTCCCACGAAGGCTCTTGCTGTCGGCGGCGTCGAAGTCGAGTCAGGACCCAACAAGCCTTGGCAAGCGGAACCCACGCAGGATGGAGGACTTGCTTCTGGTGCAGACCAGGAAGGTCTGGGGTGCTTCTCTTTCACAGAGGAGCGGGTGCCAGTCTGGAGGAGCCGGACCAGCAAGTTGAAAGTAAAGGTTCGTCGTCGCAGAGGCTACTAGCCAACGGGCCAGCAACCGGACAACACGTCGAGCAACACAGGTGCAGAAGGGCCCCACGCAGAACACGTGAAGTGTGGGGAGCTGGTCTTCTTTGCAGATGGTTCTCAATTCCCCAAGCACAGCCTCGTGGAAGCCTCAGAAGTCCCGCTAGTCAGTTACTAGCCACTTTTCCCAAGTCGCCGGTCCCACGTCCCTCATCGCCTCCACGGGTCTCAGCTTCGCTGGAGATGTGGATCTGGTTCAGAGGTGTCTGGAAGTCTCGGCGCTGGTCAGTCTCTGCAGTCGTCCCTCGTAGGATTCAGTCGCAAAGCAAGCAGCAGTCGCTGGATGGTGCCTGGTTGCCCAGGGTGATCACTCCTTGGCCACAAGGGAGATTTCTTCAGTCTTCTTCCTGAGGTCGAATGTCGAAGGTCCAGAGTTTCTGTTCAAGTTGCAGATTCAGGTTAATCTAATTGCTGTTTTCCATCCGATTCGCTCACAGAGATTCATTTCCATACGACTCGTTTGTTCGTATTGTGCTCTTTACTAGTTGTTCGGAAATTACACGCATTGCATCGTACTCCGCCGTTCGGACAGCGCATGTACGTTTCGGTTGCAAGGCATTCCATCTCCGAGTCATTGGGAGGGCTTTCCGAGCGAGATCGGAATCTGGCCCAAAATCTAAAAAAAAAAACATATTATAAATTAAAATATAAATATAATTGAAAGATTTTAAACTTACATTTTGCACTCCATAGAGTGCAACAGTAAGAAAAGTGTTGGATAGCGTAGGGGTAAAAATTACTATTTCCACTCCAGTGAGTGCAACTGTAGGAAAAGTGTTGGATAGCGTAGGGGTAAAAATTACTATTCCCTCTCCAGTGAGTGCAACAGTAGGGAAAGTGTTGGATAGCGGAGGTCAAAAAATTACTATTCCCACTCCAGTGAGTGCAACAGTAGGGAAAGTGTTTGATAGCGGAGAAGTAAAAATTACTATTCCCACTCCACTGAGTGCAACCATAGGGAAAGTGTTGGATAGTGGAGAAATAAAGATTACTATTCCGACTCCAGTGAGTGCAACAGTAGGGAAAGTGTTGGATAGCGGAGAAGTTAAAATTACTATTCGCACTCCACTGAGTGCAACAGTAGGGAAAGTGTTGGATAGTTGAGAAGTAAAAAATAATATTCCCACTCCAGTGAGTGCAACAGTAGGGAAAGTGTTGGATAGCATAGGGGTAAAAATTACTATTCCCTCTCCAGTGAGTGCAACAGTAGGGAAAGTGTTGGATAGAGGAGGGATAAAAATTACTATTCCCACTCCACTGAGTGCAACCATAGGGAAAGTGTTGGATAGCGGAGAAATAAAGATTACTATTCCCACTCCAGTGAGTGCAACAGTAGGGAAAGTGTTGGATAGCGGATGAGTTAACATTGCTATTCGCACTCCACTGAGTGCAACAGTAGGGAAAGTGTTGGATAGTTGAGAAGTAAAAATGAATATTCCCACTCCAGTGAGTGCAACAGTAGGGAAAGTGTTGGATAGCATAGGGTTAAAAATTACTATTCCCACTCCAGTGGGTACAACAGTAGGGAAAGTGTTGGAGAGAGGAGGGATAAAAATTACTATTCCCACTCCAGTGAGTGCAGCAGTAGGGAAAGTGTTTGACAGCAGAGGGTTAAAATTAATATTCTCAATAAAGTCAATAAAAAAATAAAAATAAACAAAAGATCAACTACAATACAAAAATTGTTAAAAACACAAAAATAATAAATATATAAATATATTAAAAATGAGAAAAAATAGAAACATGTAATAATGTTAAAACAATCTAAAAATTACCAACCAACATTATTTTATTCAAAAAAAGATACAAACAAATAACTATATTTATTATAAATTAATTATAATCAAAAACATTCATTGTTACATAAAATAAATATTCTTTATTTCCTACCCTATAACACCACACATTTCACAACACACATCTAAATTAAAAAACAAAAATGTGTACTTCCATAATTAACATAATTAATTATCAAATAAACAAATATTATTCTTTAAAAATCAAATTAAAACAAAAAAATGATTTTACTGACCAAACATTACTCCTATAAAACCAAAATCCACACACAAAATAAAAGTAAACAATAACCATAAGAATGTATCAATTAAAGAATGAATAATAATGAGCAAATATTTATTAATTAATAAAACATACAATACTTTCCACCCTCTACCCCAATAAACACCACAAAAGAAACATAAAAGTCATTACACAATTTTTTCAATCAACAACTTATTAATTATTAAAAAATAATTTACTTCACACCCTTAACCACTATAAACCCCACAACTCACATCTCAAATTAATTAAACGATTGCCACAATTAATTTTCAATAAATGAATTACCATTAATTACCTATTAATTATAAATTCATTTTAAATACATTACTTCACACCATATTCCCCTATAAACCCCACCACCCATGCCTAAAAAATGACACAATCAACATAATTAATTACAAAATATATTTTTAATTATTATCAATTAACAAACACTTGACAAATAATTATTAATAAATTAATTCTCACAATGAACACTATAAAATCTAAATTAAAAATTACTAATAAATAAACAATATTAATTACTTTATTATAATTACATTACTTCCCACCCTATTCCCCTATAAACCCACCACCCGCTCCTAAAAAAAACCCCACAATTAACATAATTATTAATTACTTATTTAATAAAAATTAACAGCAATTAATAAATAATTAATAAAAAATGTATTCCCACAATTAACACTATAAAATCTCAATTAAAAAAATACCAATAAATACAAAATATTAATTACTTTATTATAATTAAATTACTTCCCACCCTATTCCCCTATAAACTCACAACCCGCTACAGAACTAAAAAATGCAAGATTTAATTAACATAAAATTAATCACTACTAAAAATGTAACACATATACTAAAAAACGAAATCAATACTTATACAAAGAAATTACATCACATACTTTTAAAATACATACTAAAATACATAACACTAATATAAAAATAGATATTTTAAACAACAATATTTTAATAAACGATATAACCAACTTCGATATTTTGAAAAACGATATTTCTTACCTTAATTTCTATATTCTGGACCACGATAGTCTTGCTCTCGAAATTCCTGTATAACGATATTTGAAACTCGATATTTCTGGATATCGATATTTGAAACTCGATATTCTGTCTATGCACCGCTCTCAATTATGAACTACAAAGATAGTATACAGTTACATCAGCCTTTAACATCCAGTCCGCATCTGCACCGTCTTTGGAAGACAGGAGGGGGCTCTGCCAGTTTTTGGAGTCTTATGATCTTAGCAGTGCTTAGAAATAAGAGGCAACTCTGCAGTTGTCAACACCATAGTCCTCCTTTACATCATGGGGCACTCACTCCACATAGCTCTGTAGGCTGACTGTAGTTGCAATGCAACAACTATTGTTCCTCCCATTCTCCTTATATTGTGCGGATCATTGCCACACTACAGCTTAATGTCTAAGCAGGAGCCTCTACTCTTCCTACTAGTGTGCGATCCTCTAGGATCATAAACGTCATCTTCGAGCCCGGTAGTTCTGTTGCTGGACTTAAGCAAAAACATTGATCCACTTACATGCTCAATTGGCGATGCTATGTCCTTTTCACATCACCTGCCTGAGACAGGGGTGCAAGTGGATACCCGGAAGACCTCCTTTTTTGGCCATGGGGGCCAGCCAGAGTAGGGCTGGTGAGGCATCTGATGGGTGTGAAGTATTTGCCCTTCTCTATGCCACAGAGCCCTTCTCAGAGAAGACAGAGTGATGCGCCGCATTCACCCCTCCTTCAGTCTGGCTTTGGCATTCCATCTGAATCCGATTCTTCCTCCTTCCATGAATCATGTCCATTTATCTCCTCTATAGAAAAGAACCTTGAGAGTCTGAAGGTAAAACCAATATTAGACGTTTATCTGGACTAATCAGGCAACTTCTATCAACCTATCTGTGACATTTTGGGGAAAGGATGCTGGCCAAGCAGCTGCTAACGCCACAGATACCGGATGGATGTAGACTTACTTCACCCGCTTCCAACCTCAATCCAGTGAAGTTTTGTGAAACCTGTTTACCTAGATCTAAGCTGTCCGAAGCTGCCTTAAGTCTCTTTTCTTCATCTCTGCCTCATTTTCTGTTGCTGTAAATCAGTCGACCAGTGTCGTGAAGGAGTCAGCAGACATTGCTGGCAGAGGCATTAGTCACAGTCTCTACATGAAATGCTCTTCTTGGCTCCATCTCATGCTCCTTTCACCACAGGCCTTACAAAACATAACAGGCATGATATTTTTTCAATTGCCTTTATTTGGCAGCAGGCCCTGTTCTAGCGGGTGGGCAAGGCCCACCCAAATATGAGCCTGGCCCACCCAAACATGAGCCTTGGCCCTCGCAGAGAGGACATGAAGGCCAATAGAAAATGGGCACCATAACTTAAAACGTTCCTCCGAACGTTGTTTTTCTTCCTGTTCTGGGAGTTACATGATTGGGGATGGCTGTGAGAACGAGTCCAGGCCCGATCGCATAACTCCTTTTAGAAAGATGGGCTATGTCCTGCAGGTACAATAGGGGCATGGCGCGCGAACGGGACAATTTCTTTATTTGGCACCGAGTATCTTTTGCCTACTATCCTGCTCCTGTGTGGATATTTCCTTTTCTATTCAATGGTGGAGAAAAGAAGTTTGTTTATTCTGATTCAACTTTCCTGACCCCTGCATCTGCTTATCAGATCAGGCTGTGACACAAACTTTAACTAACTCATTAGGTAAGAGAGTGTGTTACTATTTGTTCTTATTTTTAAAATCTGCCCAGGCCCAGCAAGGCACATACTTTGTGTATGTTTCATTTAATCGTTATCATTATCATGGCCATGGATGCAACACAACAATAAAAATTTCCTGGTGATAAATGATCCTGCTGGATAGCATTCCTTTGTTGTTAGTTTTGAAATGCAGATAAACTGCAATTTATTTGGATAGCTCAGTGGGTTACTGCATTTGTCACAGACATTCTTGTGTTACTTGCAGTTCAGAAGTTACAATCCTAACATAGGACAGTGACCCATGAACTGTCATCAAAGAGCTGCAAACAAACATGAATTGTATAGTTAGAACTTCCCTTTTTAGGTCTCGCCTGACCCAGCGCATGCGCTGGTCTGGCGAGACTTATTGAGAGGGCTCCAAAAAGTGCTACCAGGCCAGCCTAGTGCTACAGTGCATGTGCGCGGGCGCGCGCACCGCGCTTTACAGCGATTACTTTCACTTTCGCGGCCCCACGGCCGCTTTGATGTTTGTTCGTGATCGCGATCGCGATCACTTTCACTTTCGCGGCCGGCCGCTTTGCATAGCCAGTAGGTCATGCTTTTGGGACCTTATAAGTATTTAGTTATGCAACTGTTGCATGGCTAAACACTTATAAGGTCCCAAAGGCGAGACCTATTGGCTATCCCAATGCTTGTTTGTGTTGCAATATAGTTGGAACTTCCCCAATCTTTCATTATTTTAATTTTGCTAAAAAGAGTTTGGGCAGATATACATTTTTATTAGTAAAGCCAACAACCAACCACTGGGGTATGCTTTAAATACTGAGTTTGTGCCTCCCCACCCCAAACCCTCTCACAATATACTGTCCACCAGTATGGATGACGTGTGATTGCTGCACCTTGAAATCCTCTATGGCTTATGTGACATTCCCTATAGACTGATTTACATACTTGTCTGATTCTTCGTCGCTGTATAATGTGTGCATAATTTAAAGTACTGTGACACCCTACACTGATATGAGTAGTGCCATACAACAAATAAAATGCATATGAGAGAAGGGCTACGAGGAGATGAAGGGCACTGTTGGATGGTGCTAGTAATGGTTTCTGTTGAGAAAGAGGTCATTGATGGGGCGCCCAAAAAGACTTTCACACTAGCGCTAAAGCCTGCCCTGTCATGGCCTTTCTGTTTTTTATATAATTAGCAGTCAGGTAATTAGGGCAACTGTGGAACATATTTTAAAGTGTGTGCTATATTTACTGCTATATATGTTTTAAGTTGGAGATGATATTACTAATGTTTTTTTACTGGAATAATGAAAGTGGAGCTGGATGGTGGCTGATATGGGGCTGGGGCCCAAGGTCAGCAGTGAGATAAGGTGCACAGGAGAGGGATGGTAGAAAACTGGAAAATCGGGCCTGGAAGTGCTTGTTTTGAAGCCTGGCCTATTGGAATTTGAGGGTTTGCACTTAGGTTCAGACATTGCTCTTATTTTCAAATAACTCTCCACATGCTCTGTATACACACAGAATCGATCCGTTGTATCATGGTGACTGTTTGCACGTAGATATGATGTAATCTAGGGCTTGTAGGCCACCGCAAGAAGCGACAAATTGGGTCCGCAGTGGCCCACCCAAATGCACTGGATGGATGCCGAAGCAGAAGCTTTTTATTCCCTAAGACTAAAAAAACTAAAGGAATTTGAAAAAAGCACAGTTCAAGGGGTTTGGAAAGGGTCTTCGCAGCCCCCACATCCTATATTATAAACGACAGAAGCAACTCCAGTAGCAGGAACGGTAGTAACAACTCTCCCAGAGGCAACTTTGTAAAATGCAAACGCTTTGAGGGGAAGGGTTGTTTTGCCTTCCATGCGATTATGGCTTCCCCTCCAAAGCAATGCCCTTTTCTCACACCGCCAGCTCTGGCCGGCATCCCAGTCTGCCGAAACGTTTCCAACCATTTCCCTTCGTTACAGACAGACGATAATGAAAAACAATTGAGTGATACTGCAAAGAATGGATACAAAATGTGATTTTGTTTTACTTCATCCAAGATTCTGTCAAGGGTGTTGAGACATTTACTGCTGGACAAGCAGTGAAAACCGCCACTATCTGGTGAAGAAAAAGACCTAGGCCTCAACCATGCCAACAGAATGGTGAAGAGGGAGAAGTTAAGAATGTTATACCTTCATCAACTCTCTCCTCATCTTCACCAAGAAAATTAGCTGCTGCACGTACACTTGCAAAATGTGTATTTTTACATCCACATTTCCAAGAGGTTTTTAATGATTTAAATAGGGAATCAGTACCTGGACTTACTTTTCAGCCTCAAGTTAGCCGGGATGTGTTTTCTTTCTTTTTTTGGTGAAAAATCTTTGTATTAGAAAGTTTCATTTAGTATAAAACAGTACAATACCTAACATTAATAAGAAATGAAATCGAGTACACAAAAAAGGAGAGATGGGGGGGGGAGTGGTAGGGGCAGGTGCCTTGTTTGCATATCTCTTGGGTATCAGAGGGACTGGGGGGCCCTTCTCTAGGGAAGGCCCCATGTAAGATTCTCCCGCAGGCAGCCGAGATAATTTCTTGCCACCTCCAGGGGCACGCTGTGGCTTGTAAGTTAAGGATAATTTTCCCCATTTCTTCCATTTTATAGTTCAATCGAAAAATTGGAAGGGTCTCTGTCTGGAAGCTATGAAGCAAAGGAATGCCAGCTTTGACTTACAATCCAAAAGAGGTCGCAAGAGGCAATTAAAATTATTTTCAGTGTATGAAACTCTATGCACGATTTGTTCAATTGTTAATGTGTGGCAAACCCTGTGTATCCACAGTGAGATTGCGGGCATTTCTTTCTCCTACCTAAAAAGAGCAATAAGTTGATTGGCCGCTCCAACCATATGGCAAATTAATTTCCAGTCCTCATGAGCCATGTCTTCCAGGTCTGATGGCTGTAACACTAGAATCAAAATTCCAAAGTCAGCTGGAACTGGGTAGCCCAGGCTCTTCTTTTTATATGTTTCAGAATCTCTTTCCAGAATGTTTGAATAACCACTCAGGACCACCAGATGTGCAGGAAGTCCCGAATGGACTGACCACAGCCCCAGCACCGTGGATACTGAGGGATATATTCCATTCAGGGTAACATACAATTGGTACAGCACCTTGGAGGCAAGTTGCCTGTGGGGGATACATTTATGAAGTTTAGGTATATTTCGTCAGATTCCCATTCAGGGGCCGATTCCGATCTGGGTCGGAAAGCTCTCCGACCGAGCCGGATCCGGAGTGTTTTCTGACTGAGCCGGAGTCCTGCAGTCCGACCGAGCGAGTACGATGCGGCCGTATGCTGCCGGACTCGGTTCGGTCGGACTCCCATAGAAGTCAATGGGAGCCGGTCGTACAATGCGTGCATGGGCTCCCATTGACTGAATAAGTATTTCTCGCACAAGGGCACCCGGGTACGTGTCGGTGCCATTCGCACCGTACATGCCTGTGTTGGGGAGACCCTTGGGTCTCCCCCTGTGTCCGATTCGTAGGGCTGCGAGTGACAGGGGGTCCGACGCGGAACCCCAAAGGCAACTTCCCAGACGTTTTGCGAGCCGGACACACCGGCTCGCACCAGCAGTCCAACTCGTGCATCGTACTGGCTCGGTCGTAAATCGCATCCATTGCACGCCACAGTTAGCTTACGGCCGAGACGTACACAGCGGTTCGGACCCGGAAACGACTCGGTCGGTGAATTTCACATAGCTCGCATCGTACTTGCTCGCTCGTACAGCTGTACGAGTCGGGTGGAAAACACGCGTACGGCTCGTAGTTTTTCCAGCCAGATCGCGTTTGGTGCCCTTCCGACCTGGATCGGAATCTGCCCCTCAGTGTTTATCAGAAATTTGTACACCCAAGTTGGTCTCCCAGTGGGTCTGGTATGGACGTTTTACCAGTGTATTTGAATCTTAGATAGTGCCTTTTGCGCCCTCTCAAATGAGTGGATTGGCTTTTCAAATGGTGTTAGCGGTCTTTGAATACCACCAGTCAATTGAATTCGTGCCACTCAGTTTCTAATTAAATTTGCTTTTCATATATTGTGTCAATTTACCATTGTTGAGCAAAATGTCATCTTTCAAACAATGTTTTTAATTTGTATTTAGTGTGCACGAGAGTTTGTATAATGGACATGAAAGTGAATGCATGATTATCACAAGGTTTTCAATTGTTTAGAATCTAATAAATGCTCTATTTGTGTTTTTGATAAATAATTTGTTGTCTTTGGTTCGTTCTGATCTTTATTGTTTATTCATTAGCATTTAATTATTATTCATTGAATGGTTGCCTTAAATCTGTACATTTATTGATTTTTCCCTAACTTAAGGAACCTCATCTTAATTGTAGGGGGCCTCTTCTTTTGCTTTTGTTAGCAGTCTTGTAGCCACCATGGTGTTTGATGGATGCAGAGTCCAATAACTAAGATGACAGTATTGGAGGTGGTTTTTTCAGAGACGAGAAATTCCTATTTACATTGCTCAATTGATTTGATTTGCACCCCCAGCAACAGATTGCTTAATGTTCTGCAGTTTCCCATTCAGGGAAGAAGCCAGTGGGTATTACTGGTGTGTAATTATGGACTTCTCGCTATTAGTGTGTTTTGAAATGGGAAGGATGTAAAACCCCTCCTGATTGCAACGTGGTTCCAGATCTTAAGCACTGTTCTAATGTTGTAATGTAAGCACTTTTGGGTCGATTATGGTGAGGTAGCAAGGCCAAGTCCCATATTGGTTGACATGCTACTGCATGGTCCATGTGGGACCAAGATTTTTAACTTTACAGGACCACCCACTCTGCTAGTTATCAAAAATGTTCTGCCAATAATATTCCAACAGATTAGGGCAAGCAAAGCCTTCTTTATCTCTCGGGAGCATAAGAAGCTTATTTGATATGCAGCTCTTTGAATCCTCAAATGAATGCTCCAAGCTTATTCTGAAGGAGTGTAATAGATGCTGTAGGGATAGGGGCAGCGGCTAATTTGTTGAGATAGAGTATTCTAGGATGTACATTCCTTTTTAACAATGTTTACACACCCTTAGACCGAATGGTATTTGGGAGCTCCTGTTACAGTACCTGCGATCTGTCGAATAAGACAAGTCCCCTGAAAATGAGGAATGTTGAGTATATTTTCCTTTGGCTTGCATGTACTATACCTCACTATGCCTCACTATGCTGTAAAGTTCAGATATTTGTTGCTTATGTTGGATATATGCAAAATGGCCACGGGTTGTTATGTTTATCAACTACATGTGCTTCTTGATGCTGTTTCTGTACACTGCATACGATTCAATAACATTTTATTAAAAAAAAAAGTTTACACATCCTAGGCAAGATATATATATATATATATATATATATATATATATATATATATATATATATATATATATATATATATATTACCTACTGGCGGTCGCCAGTAGGTAGTTATAGTTAGGACCACGTTTCCATAGGAAATCCGCAACATTCTATTTTGAATAACTTTTGCGCCGGTCGACGAATCCTTGCGAATTTTTCAAAATAGGTGGGGCGCTACGCTACGCTCCTACCCTGAAAGTCTCGGGGGGATTCGTCAAGCGGGGGCTGAGATAAAAGGGGGGTCCCAAAACACGTTTTTCCCATGCATTTTTCCATAGGACCTTTAGACACAGCTACGGATTTTCAGTTGGGCAGTGGCATCTGAAGAAGGCATTAGCCGAAATGCATTATGCCTTACCTGCAATCTAATAAAGAACCTCGTCTGAAATCCCCGCTTGTGGCTTCTTCCTTCGGCGCTGTTGGAGGTTGTTTTGGATTGTTCGTGTCAGCCAGAGGCACGTAAAGGAGTCCCGTTTCATCAAGTTGACTGCCCGCTTTCCTGGTTCCTGCTCATGCAGATTTTGTTTTTCGCCAAGGTATTGGCATGCGGCAGTCCACCTCCAGAGTGCAGGATAAACAGGAGAGGCTGTCGGTTGGCAGTCCGTGACTTCACGGAGGTAGCTGGTGCATTGTAACCAGCCCACGATCCTGCGGATCTGTACCCTGCAGGTTGAAACGTAATGCGGGGACTCGAGGGGTCCTGAAGATTTTATTGGACTGAAGAAAGAGCGCCCAGCTCTGCAGACGCTTCAAAACACAAAGATTCATCTTTGGTTTCTCCACGCTCCGCTAGCCCAGGTATGAAGCATCCTGGGAGTTGCAGTGTCTACCAACGTGGCAACTCAGTGGGCGATCACATGGTTGGGGGAGGCGCTTACTCCGTTATGAGGGAGTGCTGCAGAAACATTTAAAAGCTGGGAGCTACGGATTTTCAGTTGGGCAGTGGCATCTGAAGAAGGCATTAGCCGAAATGCATTATGCCTTACCTGCAATCTAATAAAGAACCTCGTCTGAAATCCCCGCTTGTGGCTTCTTCCTTCGGCGCTGTTGGAGGTTGTTTTGGATTGTTCGTGTCAGCCAGAGGCACGTAAAGGAGTCCCGTTTCATCAAGTTGACTGCCCGCTTTCCTGGTTCCTGCTCATGCAGATTTTGTTTTTCGCCAAGGTATTGGCATGCGGCAGTCCACCTCCAGAGTGCAGGATAAACAGGAGAGGCTGTCGGTTGGCAGTCCGTGACTTCACGGAGGTAGCTGGTGCATTGTAACCAGCCCACGATCCTGCGGATCTGTACCCTGCAGGTTGAAACGTAATGCGGGGACTCGAGGGGTCCTGAAGATTTTATTGGACTGAAGAAAGAGCGCCCAGCTCTGCAGACGCTTCAAAACACAAAGATTCATCTTTGGTTTCTCCACGCTCCGCTAGCCCAGGTATGAAGCATCCTGGGAGTTGCAGTGTCTACCAACGTGGCAACTCAGTGGGCGATCACATGGTTGGGGGAGGCGCTTACTCCGTTATGAGGGAGTGCTGCAGAAACATTTAAAAGCTGGGAGCTACGGATTTTCAGTTGGGCAGTGGCATCTGAAGAAGGCATTAGCCGAAATGCATTATGCCTTACCTGCAATCTAATAAAGAACCTCGTCTGAAATCCCCGCTTGTGGCTTCTTCCTTCGGCGCTGTTGGAGGTTGTTTTGGATTGTTCGTGTCAGCCAGAGGCACGTAAAGGAGTCCCGTTTCATCAAGTTGACTGCCCGCTTTCCTGGTTCCTGCTCATGCAGATTTTGTTTTTCGCCAAGGTATTGGCATGCGGCAGTCCACCTCCAGAGTGCAGGATAAACAGGAGAGGCTGTCGGTTGGCAGTCCGTGACTTCACGGAGGTAGCTGGTGCATTGTAACCAGCCCACGATCCTGCGGATCTGTACCCTGCAGGTTGAAACGTAATGCGGGGACTCGAGGGGTCCTGAAGATTTTATTGGACTGAAGAAAGAGCGCCCAGCTCTGCAGACGCTTCAAAACACAAAGATTCATCTTTGGTTTCTCCACGCTCCGCTAGCCCAGGTATGAAGCATCCTGGGAGTTGCAGTGTCTACCAACGTGGCAACTCAGTGGGCGATCACATGGTTGGGGGAGGCGCTTACTCCGTTATGAGGGAGTGCTGCAGAAACATTTAAAAGCTGGGAGCTACGGATTTTCAGTTGGGCAGTGGCATCTGAAGAAGGCATTAGCCGAAATGCATTATGCCTTACCTGCAATCTAATAAAGAACCTCGTCTGAAATCCCCGCTTGTGGCTTCTTCCTTCGGCGCTGTTGGAGGTTGTTTTGGATTGTTCGTGTCAGCCAGAGGCACGTAAAGGAGTCCCGTTTCATCAAGTTGACTGCCCGCTTTCCTGGTTCCTGCTCATGCAGATTTTGTTTTTCGCCAAGGTATTGGCATGCGGCAGTCCACCTCCAGAGTGCAGGATAAACAGGAGAGGCTGTCGGTTGGCAGTCCGTGACTTCACGGAGGTAGCTGGTGCATTGTAACCAGCCCACGATCCTGCGGATCTGTACCCTGCAGGTTGAAACGTAATGCGGGGACTCGAGGGGTCCTGAAGATTTTATTGGACTGAAGAAAGAGCGCCCAGCTCTGCAGACGCTTCAAAACACAAAGATTCATCTTTGGTTTCTCCACGCTCCGCTAGCCCAGGTATGAAGCATCCTGGGAGTTGCAGTGTCTACCAACGTGGCAACTCAGTGGGCGATCACATGGTTGGGGGAGGCGCTTACTCCGTTATGAGGGAGTGCTGCAGAAACATTTAAAAGCTGGGAGCTACGGATTTTCAGTTGGGCAGTGGCATCTGAAGAAGGCATTAGCCGAAATGCATTATGCCTTACCTGCAATCTAATAAAGAACCTCGTCTGAAATCCCCGCTTGTGGCTTCTTCCTTCGGCGCTGTTGGAGGTTGTTTTGGATTGTTCGTGTCAGCCAGAGGCACGTAAAGGAGTCCCGTTTCATCAAGTTGACTGCCCGCTTTCCTGGTTCCTGCTCATGCAGATTTTGTTTTTCGCCAAGGTATTGGCATGCGGCAGTCCACCTCCAGAGTGCAGGATAAACAGGAGAGGCTGTCGGTTGGCAGTCCGTGACTTCACGGAGGTAGCTGGTGCATTGTAACCAGCCCACGATCCTGCGGATCTGTACCCTGCAGGTTGAAACGTAATGCGGGGACTCGAGGGGTCCTGAAGATTTTATTGGACTGAAGAAAGAGCGCCCAGCTCTGCAGACGCTTCAAAACACAAAGATTCATCTTTGGTTTCTCCACGCTCCGCTAGCCCAGGTATGAAGCATCCTGGGAGTTGCAGTGTCTACCAACGTGGCAACTCAGTGGGCGATCACATGGTTGGGGGAGGCGCTTACTCCGTTATGAGGGAGTGCTGCAGAAACATTTAAAAGCTGGGAGCTACGGATTTTCAGTTGGGCAGTGGCATCTGAAGAAGGCATTAGCCGAAATGCATTATGCCTTACCTGCAATCTAATAAAGAACCTCGTCTGAAATCCCCGCTTGTGGCTTCTTCCTTCGGCGCTGTTGGAGGTTGTTTTGGATATATATATATATATATATATATATATATATATATATATATATATATTACCTACTGGCGGTCGCCAGTAGGTAGTTATAGTTAGGACCACGTTTCCATAGGAAATCCGCAACATTCTATTTTGAATAACTTTTGCGCCGGTCGACGAATCCTTGCGAATTTTTCAAAATAGGTGGGGCGCTACGCTACGCTCCTACCCTGAAAGTCTCGGGGGGATTCGTCAAGCGGGGGCTGAGATAAAAGGGGGGTCCCAAAACACGTTTTTCCCATGCATTTTTCCATAGGACCTTTAGACACAGCTACAGCCCGAATGGCTGAACAGAATTACTTGAAATTTGGCAGAGAGGTAGTCCTCAGGTCAAGGAAGTGCCTTTTGTAGGTTTGGTGTAAATCTGTTCAGTAGATTCTGAGAAAATAGCCTTTAAATCAATATATATATCTGAGCCAGCTTACGGTGCGCTTACGGTGCGCTTACCGTACGCGTACGGTGGCGTGCGCGAGCGCGATTCTGATTGGCCCTTAGATCTTAGTAAACATTCGAATCGGTCGAAACCAGGAAGCGGCGGCCGCCATTTTCTCTCTCGCACTCTGAGGGGGGAGCTGATAAACAAATGCCAAAAACATATAAAGGGGCTGTTTAGATAGCGCCCATGCACATAACCATGTTAGTTGAGTCTTCAAAGATCCCCCAAGGCAAAAAACGGTAATTTTTTATTTTTCGAAAATTTCGCCGATTACGCTTTTTAAAAAAAAAATCCACACTCTCTCCACCCCGTGTGCAAATGGTGGCCGAGCGCATCGAAGCGCATCGTGCGTACATGGCCCATCTAGCGTAACGTGGGCACGCGGTGCGCTACGCGCACGGCACTAACTGCGTAAAGTGGGCGCGCGGTGCGCGAAGCGCACCGCGCGCGCACGGAACGAACTGCGTTAAGTGGGCGCGCACGCCACGAATGGCGTAAAGTAACTTAGCATTTAAATAAACGTACAAATTCACTGAAAAAACCATAGGTTTCACACACGTTATAGTTAGGAATTAGCATTTAAAAAACCTTGCAAATTCACTGAAAAAACCATAGGTTTCACACATGTTATAGTTAGCGGAAATTTTACTGATAAAAAACCAATGAAATTCCCCCGTTATAGTTAGTGCAGGAAACTATAACTCACGCGACCGCAATCTTCTGCTGATGACATATGTGTCTTTATGAAAAAAAAATATTTGTAATATATGTATAGCTAAAAATTTATGGAAGAAGACATGGGTAAATAAGTGTCTAAATACAGTATTAGCATCAGCAGAGGATTGCGGTCGCGTGAGTTATAGTTTCCTGCACTAACTATAACGGGGGAATTTCATTGGTTTTTTATCAGTAAAATTTCCGCTAACTATAACATGTGTGAAACCTATGGTTTTTTCAGTGAATTTGCAAGGTTTTTTAAATGCTAATTCCTAACTATAACGTGTGTGAAACCTATGGTTTTTTCAGTGAATATATATATATATATGCAAACAAAGTGCCCCAAAGCTTTGAGAGGGCACACACAGCCCTCACGCCCTCCGGCTTTCTAATGCAGCTCGGCTTCATGCTCCATCAATTAGCATATCTCGTGCCGACGCGTTTCAAGGCTCTGGGCCTCTTCTTTATGGGCTGCTAATTAAACAACACATCACAAGCTCACCAACTGTTTTCGGCATTATTTATTTCAATTTCCGTCCTTTGTAGGCTGTGGTAAGTGCAATTAAAGTGACTGCATCCTGGGACTTGTAGTCTTCGATGTGAGCAAAAATATTTCCCTTGATAGGTGTGATGCATATTTACAATTTAAAAGCTTTTCATTGTCCTTAGTAGGATTCTGGAACATTATTGACGGGCTCCTTTATGTATATCGAGTGCTGTGCTGTATATGGTTTCAAAAAGTTCAAATCCACAGCTTCACTTGATTGACGACGGTGCTCCTCTCCACGGCTCCAAGTGCCCGAAATCTTTGAGAGGGCACACACATCACTCACGCCCTCCGGCTTTTGTAATGCAGCTCGCCTTCATGCTCCATCAATTTAGCATATCTATATATATCTATCTATATATATATATATATTCACTTAAAAAACCATAGGTTTCACACATGTTATAGTTAGCTGGACATTTCACTCGTAAAAAACCATTGAAATTCCCCCGTTATAGTTAGTTCAGATAACTATAACTCGCGCGACCGCAATCCACTGCTGATGACGTCACATATTGCATCACTCATGACATGGTCAGTTGCATCACTCATAACATCACTGATGACATCATCCTTGTGATAGAGTGGCGGCCGCGCGAGTTATAGTTATCTGAACTAACTATAACGGGGGAATTTCAATGGTTTTTTACGAGTGAAATGTCCAGCTAACTATAACATGTGTGAAACCTATGGTTTTTCAAGTGAATTTGCAAGGTTTTTTAAATGCTAATTCCTAACTATAACGTGTTTGAAACCTATGGTTTTTTAAGTGAATTTGTACGACTTTTTAAATGCTAAGTTATGTATGTTTTATTATATATTTTTTTTTAAGGTTTTTCGATTTTTTGAAAAAAAATAAAATGTTTTTTTCACCCTTCGGGGTCCTTCAGGGACCCCCTGACAAAGGCTAGGGGGTCAGGAACTCTCTACCCTGCCCCCTTTTCACGTTCGCCACCTTCCTTTTTCACTCTCGCACTGAAAACAAACAAAATGGCGGCCGACACTTCCTGATTTCGACCGATTCGAACGTTGACTGACATGAAACCACCAATCAGAATTACGCTTGCGCACGTTAGGGTGCTCGCACGGTGCTCGCACGGTGCGCGCACGCTGCGCGCACGGTGCGCGGCTATAGATATGTATGTGCTTTTAACTGCAATTTTCTCAGGATCTACTGAACAGATTGACTCCATATATGCAAAAGGCACATCCCTGAGCTGAGGACTACCTCTTTGCCAAATTTCAAGTAATTCTGTTCAGCCGTTCAAGCTGTACCTTGGACTAAAGGTCCCTATGGAAAATTGCATGGGGAAAACGTGTTTTGGGACCCCCCTTTTTTCTCAGCCCCCGCTTGACGAATCCCCCCGAGACTTTCAGGGTAGGAGCGGAGCGGAGCGCCCCACCTATTTTGAAAATTTCGCGAGGATTCGTCAACCGGCGCCAAAGTTATTCCAAATAGAATGTTGCGGATTTCCTATGGAAACACGGTCCTAACTATAACTATCTACTGGCGACTGATGGAGCATGTTGCCTCTGGAAGGGGGCCAGGGATTTTAAATATGGTTCTCCTGGGTGAGGGAGGAAGAAAATTAAGTTACACACTTGGGACTTCCTCTTTTTATGTTTTAAGCCTGACCACCCCAAACACATCCAGAGCTCCAACTACTTCAGGAAGCAACTCTAAAGGACTGATTAGCGTGAAAACGAATTTGTCTGCGAATAAGTTCATTTTGTGAGTTGCGCTGCCAAAGGGGATCTCAGATGTCTCGTTAGAGTGCCTTGTTTATATAGCCAGGGTAGGGTTCTAACTACTAGGGCATACATTATGGGGGGATAAATGGCATAACTGTCTTGTGCCTGTGTCCAAAGCAATTTAGTTCGTGGATTGTCCATTGGCCATTCTATAACCGCTTTAGTAGTCGAATATGCAACAATTATCTTATTTGTAAATATTTAATCAAGCTGTATCTTGTCAAGGATAGCCTTAAGATAGACCCACGCATGACAGTGAAATGCTTGTCTGCTTTCTCGATCAGATGGGCGAGAAGCCTGATGTTATCTGCACCCTGTCGGTGGCCTATAAACTTGGCTTGATTTGCTTTTTTATACCAGGGAAGAAGCCTGCAGGGGTTGTGCCAACATTTTGGTATAGAGGTTGGCTTCTGTGTTTAGTAGCGCTATCGGTCAGTATGATGCACAGTCGATTGGATATATTAGTATAGTTTTTTTTTCCCTCCTGTCCTCCCCCAAGGTGACAAAACAAGGAAAATCACATGACATAGAACCAAACAGATGGCCAACCTGCCCAATCAAACATTCCTAATCATTAGGAATGGGAAAATAAGTATATTTGCCCCCAACTAGAGGTGCAGCCCTCTATAGTTAAGGATACATAGTCGGTTCCAAGAGGGGGCAAGCCCGGAAGGAGATATGGTGTGGTGAGTGGAGTACCAATAATCACAAGCCTCCACAAGGCAGTTTATCATACAATCTTAGCCACTCTCCATGGACCATTCCATTTCTTCTTTCCGAGGCCAGCAGGGGCTGTAGTACATTTTATGCTAGTATTAAACATTTCCTCCGCCGGGATGGTGTCTGTAGACATGTTCCCATTTTTCATATTCTGCAGGTGGGTTATTACATCAGCTTCATCCTCTTCCAGTTTTCAGTCTATGCCTCTGTGTGTTCTGGGATGGTTGCACATTGTTCTCCATTTTAGGTGTAGCCCATCACAACCAAAGGTTGAATCTGTGAGGTGTTGCTTCCGTCAAGTTCTTGTAGAATACCTAGGAGTAACCTTGTCTCTGAAAGTTTGCACAGAAAACGTTGTTTAACGTTCCACTGGAGCATTAAGCAGAAGGTATGTCCCCATTGATATTTAACTTGGCATTCACGGAGTAAGTAATTGATTGGGCAAAAGTCCCTGCATTTTCTCAGCGTGACTGTGGATAGATCTTGAGAGGGATTGCGGGTGTAACCTCGATAAACTTTCCTTTGGCCACGTAAGCATGGTCTCCTTAGCAAGAAATAAATGCCCGCGCCTGAGAATGTCCGGCGCAGTTTTACCACAGTTTCCTACTGAGATGGTTCTGTGCGTATGATCGAGCAGGAGAGGTGGTGCTTCCCCCAGAGGCTTTGTACTGCGTTGTGGTTATAGCTGGGGTCCTCCTGCTGAAGGACAAGCAAACAGAATCATGGGAGCAGACACAGAACAAGGTGCTACATTGGCTTGGAGCTAACAGGTATTTCAAGCAGTAGGACGAAAAATACATTTTAATGGTCAGACGAATAAGTTGGGTTGGGCCTTCCCCCAAAAACATTACTGGTGACTGTATTGTAGTGAATTGTCAACGGTCAGCCACAGTAGAACAAAGCCTGATGGTGTCTACTGAAATTAGCTATTGTCACACTCCCACTAAGATACTTTTATAGACCCCCTCAAACTGTACCCTTTATTCCCCCATGTGTTTCTTACCAAGACCCTTTTTAGGGCATAGCAAGTAGGAACAGATATGCATAAATGGCTGACCGTAATGAGGGTGATTGACAGACCGTCTCGGGGGACATAGATCCACGTGTTTTGATTGTAAGTCTAGAGATGGTGAACTTACAACCTGCCCCTGCCTTGCCCATAGAGACAGAGCTGGCCCCAGACTCTTCAACATCGTTTTTAAACTTACCACGCCATGAGGAACCCGACATTTCCCGTTTTTAGCAATCCTTGCCCATTGTCAATTTTAAGATGGAATATCACTGGCATTCGTTCAAAGATCTTACTCACAGAGTGGCAGTCATTCATAAATATATATGATATTCTGTTATTTCAAGAAACATGGGAAACAGCCCCTATTACTTTTGATGGTTTTGTTTGCATTTCTTCCCCAGCAGTATCAACTAACTCAGGGGGACGATCCGGGGGCGTTATCTATCTGGATACATCTATTACTGAAAGGAAGAACAGAAGCTCTCGTGGAAAAGGAGGGAAACTTTTAAGTAGTAGTATACGGGGGGGGGTTGGATTTGCACATTGTGAACTTCTATAATAATGATTTTCACATTATCCCCCCAAAAACATTCAGGCTGTATTTAATTACATCTCCGTCCTGGTGAAGAAAAAGGTAAACACGGGGTGCCAGTTATACATCTGCCTGGCAGGGGACTTTAACGCCAAACTACCATTTAAAAGCAATGGTCTTACCGCATTGGCTAATATGGGAGGGCATACACGGGGTAAAGAGCGAGAGGCAATATTTGACCTTTCAGATATGCCCGATGCTCTGGAGATAGCTGATAGGGACTGTATAAGGATTCCAATGTTCAGAGGCAGAGATCGTGCAACGATCATAGATTATATAGTAATTTCCTGAAACCTGAATATTAGTCTAAACCATACCTCTATCATACCGAACCAGTTCGGTGATCACTATCTTATCATAGCAGAGATCGATATTGTAGCCAGAGAAAGCCCTGTATTCGCCATAGGCTCCAGTCAAATATGGCTATCCTCCAATAATATGAGAGTATGCTGGAAATTGGCTGACCCCAAACAATTCCTGGAAAAGGTAATTGTAGAGAACATTGCCCTCGCAATGACATGTTTAGAAGTGCATAAGGAACAGGGGAAGGTAGTTATTGACTTTGTAGACCTTTGCGAGAAGATCAAAACAACTCTTACTCTTAGCAAACCTCTTAGGCCTATGGCACAAAGATGTTGGTGTTTTGACCACACATGCTCACTTGCCAACCATTCACTACGCAGAGCTTTTTGTAAGAACTCTAGAGATCATGAGGAGGTGACACGAATGAGGAGAAACTGTTAAAACATGGTCTCGTGTGGAAGAAACAAGGTGATCTCCCAGCAGTGGAGGGTTCTATCCAACAAGGCTCACACTTATGATAGGAATTCATTTTGGAAAGCGGTGGCAAGCATGCGTGCTTTTGATCAGCCAACGAACACCATTAGCTGGCACTAGAGAGCGATGTGTGGGTGGATCACTTTATGAAAATATATTCTGATAACCCTGTGAAATCCTTTTTTTTTATCAGATCAACTCCCTATCTCATTTAAAAACTTAAATGTTACTATTGAAGTAATCGCAGCGATCGCACAGAGCGCCGGAGGTAAATCGCCAAGGCCCTGATGGAGTCCCCAGTGATATAATAAAATGTAATCCGTCATTATGGGGCCCTTTAATTACAAATGTTATTAGTGACATGACATCCTCTACTTTACCGAGCTCTCGGGTCGACTCCTCCATAGTTCCTATTTTTAAAAAAGGTGACCGGGCCAAGCCTGATTGCTACCGCCCAATTTCTTTAATCGACATACCGGCCAAAATCTTTGGCCGCGTTATTCATAATAGGATTATAGATTGGGAACGCGAAAACAAAATTCTGGAAACAAGCCAATACGGTTTTGGCGCTGGCATCGGCACGGTGCAGCAATGCTTGAATTTAAACTTGATCATCAGTATAAGGTGGTCAAACGGTCCTACCTTTACCTGGGATTCATGGATTTATCCATGGCCTCCGATTGCGTGAATCAAAATAAGCTTTGGCAGCATCTCCTTGGTATTGGAATGGAAGGGACCCCTGTCCACATTCTTGCTGCGCTTTATGTTAATACCTCCGCCATGGTACGTTATGGGCAAAAAGGCGGATTGTCAGACATTATCAAGAAACATCCTGGAATGCAGCAAGGCTGTGTGCTCGCACTGTTACTATTTATCCTTTATATTAACAATCTGACCACTAAATTAGAGCCAGTACCCTAGACGTCCCAAAGGCAAAGGGTATTCCACTTCCTGCACTTCAGTATGCAGATGAGGCGGTTTTAATGGCTTATACCCCAAAGCACTAATAACTCAAGTCAACACTTTAATGGAGTTCATGTTAAATTTAGACCTCCTAACGAACTTTGGTAAATCTCAAATAATGGCTTGTGGGACCAAAAGATGCACTGACATTAAAATAGCAGTTGGTCAAAACGTTCTGGTAGGAACTAAAACGCTCTCTTACCTGAGGGTAACTTTTAGCAAAACAGGATCCCTGGTAACACATATCCAGCAAAGCAGGGCAAAACTAGCTAGATCTTTGGGGGCCTTCTTAGCCTACCACGTCCAGCCAGGGGTTGGCCTCTGGTCCCGGTACTGCAAATTTACACTGCGCAAAGCTCCCCACAGCTTCCTATGGGGCCGGGGTCTGGGGTTACGCTGACTGTTCACCAACACAGGAGGAGGAAAATAACTTCTGTAAGAGACTGCTGGACATACCAGGATCCTCTTCAAATTTCATTTGCCACAGTGAACTTGGGCTCTCATAATTGGGCAACCTCATACGAACCAAACCACCACTGTTTTGTCTTTCTATCTGACGGAATGAGGACGCTCCACCAACTAGGGCCATCATCAACAATTGTCTGAAATGTGACAAAGGCATGGCAGTCCTATAGATGGCCTATATGAAAGGTTTCCCTGACGAGATGAGCTTATTAAACACTTTTCCGACCCCACTTCATCTGCATCCATCAGTAACAAGCATTTGCAATGCAATAGGTCTCGCATTGACGCGAGTTTGAGCTATTGGCATTTTAAATAACAGTGCCTTTTATTTTTGTTTTGAAAAAGAAAACGAAAAGAAAAGGCATTGTTATTTACAATGTCAATAGCCCAAACTCGCGTCAATGCGAGACCTATTGCATGGCAAATGCTTGTTAATTACTGCTAGGTCTGAGAAGCGGAAGGACGCACCCCACGTAAAACCCTGGGCACACTTCGACAATAGACCTGCCATTAAAATAATCTTAAAAGGTGCACATCAGGAGCTACTTTGAAACTAGCCCCGGTCACCAACCGTCTACCAGCCCGTCGATGCTGTTGCTCTACGCGGGCATTAGTTGGGCTACCTCCTCCCTGTGTCAGCAAACTGTGCAGTTGGTTTGGCTGTGATGCAGTAGACCCCCTCTGCTTTCCCGCGGATCCGGCACTGCGGGCAGGGATTTCAACCGCTCGGGCCGGGGGTGAGTGTACAGCGGTTCCGCCCCCATCCCAGCAAGTGGCGGATTGTAGGGACGGTGCGCGTTGTCTACCGTTCCAGCCGCTTGGACCCCAACCGCCACATCACAAGAATCGCGTGAGTCCCGGCGCGTGGCCGCTCCTCCCCGCCTCAAGCCCCGCCCACGGAATCCCTGCTGCCGGGGCGTGTGAGCGCCTGCACCCGTGGGAGCAGCTATGGAGGAAGAAGAGTTGATGCTGGCCATGGCAGAGATCCCTGTGAGTACCGCGGCATCTTGGGGAGAGAGGGTTGGGTGCGCCTGGTATGGGTAGGAACTCAAACGTTTTTCGTGCCATATTGTCCCTCAGCCTTCTTACAACCATTTGTCCCTCCCCCATAACTGCCTGTGATCTGCGGCATTGTGGACTGTGCCCTCAGGGAGCAGGGTCAGCCCTGCCTCCCCCCCAGTATTCCGCAGGATATTGTTTTCTTTGTGCCCCTGGGGGATGATTTTAAGCAGCGATAAGCGGTGGTAGATAAGCCTGTCAACTGTTTAGTTATCGGGTTGAAAACTGTAACGCGATGTGCATAAAATAGTTTATTTTGAAGCATTGTTATTGCGCTTTGGCAAAACTTGGTATCTTCGAAATCACGGACAATTAACTATTGGTCCCCCTTGCTGCCGGAAGTTCTTCTATCAGTCGTGGTCTCTCTGCACGTGTCCGCCTATTTAAAAAAAAAAAAAAGTGTAAACACAGCCTTCGTGCTTTAAAAAACCAAAGGTCATTATCACAGCATGCCGACAGGCGGCCCACGCTGCGGACCTATAATTAACTCAGCAGGCACTCAACGCGCAAGCGCGTTCACAGCGAGAGCGAGACCTAAAAAATTACGAGGCTGGTGAGGACGAAAGTGAAACTGCTTGCTGGCTTGCGAGGGAAGGGGGACAGGAGATGTGCACGCCGCGTGGCTGTAAGCGCGTACACCAACTCAAATCCGCCAAAAGCCTGCGCGTGCACATCTCCTGTCCCACTTCCGAGGCAAGTCAGCAACAATAGATCTCGCCGAAAGCAGCGCTTCGCGCTGCGTTCGCAGGCGAGACCTAAAAAGGAAGTTTCAATACTGCTTTTAGCACAACTGCATAATAAGAGGGTTGTGAAGGAGTCGCAGAAAGTAATGAATGAGAAACACCTTTCCTCGAATATAGAGGTTGCACCAGTTAGTTACATACAGAAACCCATGAGGACCTTGGAGCGCTTCCTACTATTTAGGTTTAGGGCAGACACAGTAAAATACTTACTCTGTTTCCCAACAGAATACCAGACTAATATAGATGTGATGGCATGCCCGTGTAGTGACGGTGCCACCTAGTCCATATTCCACTTTCTCTTTTTTTGTAAATTGTATACATTATATACTAAACGTTTTGTGGTCCCACTAATGAGAGCGAGAAACATAAGATATAGTGCTCAAGCCATTCTCATATTCCAAGGTCTCTCAGACGACGAAATATGTGCTGCTCTAATTTGCTTTCTTTGTGCTGCTGTCCAATCGTGCAGAACTATGAATTTTATTTAAAACATGAGAGGTCGTAGGGAATATAACTTAAAAATGTAATTTTGTAATATTTATAAAGGATGATCTGTTCTTAATGTTTTATCTTTTTTAACCTTCACAGTTGCACCATCAAATTGCTAGTTATGAAATGCCCTGAACAATCAAGAGTAGTAACAGGCTATCCAACCATTGATAGGGCGGGCCACAAAGTTGGCTTCTCTTAACAGAACGATATTGCCTGTGTTACAATAATCAAGTCAACTCTGATTTTGACTTTCAAGTACCACATTTTATAAATTTTTAATGGAAGATTATAATTGTATGTTTTTAAAGAGTACTTTTATGTTTTTTATGTAAAACCGAATAATGATATTTTGATTTGATTTGATTTACAACACTGCAGTTATTACACACAATATTCATGCAAATGTCCTGCCAGGGTTATCACTGAAAAATAAATAAAACTTTCATAAATTCCTTAATATTATTGTACTAGTCTGAATTCTCTGGTCCTAATAGCTAAATAGTTCTTGCAACATATAACATTAAGTTCAGTGCTCTGGGTACATGGTTCAGGGTTTGTAAGTGGTATCAGAGAACAGTTCCAAGTTCAAGAAATGCCAGTGGATTGATACTGCAGGGGAATCAGAGTATCCTATAAAGATTGAGAACTCTTTGAACTTTGGGATCTTGCAGCTTTGTTAGCGTTGCCTACATGGTCAATAGACGTGGATTCAGAAGTATACTATTAGGTGATGGAGGGGGTTTGAACTGGCTGTAATCCGCAACAACATAATTCACAATCCAATCCTGATGGGCCGCAGTTCACTAGTAGGACATTGCAATCCAAGTTAATGACCTTTGGATCTGGGCTGCACGGACCAGCAGGGACTGAGGAGTCACTAAGTGTGTATTAAAACCACTATGCCAGTGGGAAATAAAAGTACATTTAGTTTTACAGTAGAGCGTTATAGGCAAGCGGTGTCATTGCCCCATAGAGATCAGTTCCCCAAGACTTTGTTATTATAGCAGATTGTCACTTTCTCGGGCAAGAGGACTATGGAGGGCTTGGCTAGCTGGTCAGCATTAATGGTCTCCTTGACCTGTATCCAGGTCTTTTATAAGGCATTACTTCCACATATAAAGTAGACTGGCAATAACAACAAGGACACAGACAGCTGTTCAAGCTTGTACCCAGACTTGGGGGACATGCTGCATATTGTACATTGTCTAGGAAGTCCTATAGTCCATACAGATTGAGGTATTGACATTGCTGTTGCGTTTAATCACGTCATGGCAGTTGGGTACAAGCCTGGTGGAAATCATGGCGGTCACAGTATTTCAAGATCTGGTATCAGCTGATTATTCTGGTTGCGGATTTTTAGCCTTTCTCTCTTGCAGACAGAGTCAGATGTGGATTGCATAGGAATACCCAGGCCAAAAATGCCGACGCAAGTGTGCTGATGAGGGCTTACAAGGGTGTGCCTGGCTTTCTCAAGGGGCTGATTTGTGTGTTGTTGCTGGGAAGACTTTCCTTCGTGCACCTTTCTGAAGAAGCTGCCTGAACGCAGAAGGCTGTCGTCGCTCCCGAGACAGTAAAGTAGGCACAAGGATGGTATGGGAGCCAGCCCAGTTTTCATGGGGGCCCAATAATACCTCCGACTGAATCCCCAAACGCTCAGGCAGGAGAAATGATAGCATCTATCAAATGAGGCTTTTACATGGGGGCAAGACAGCCTCAGTTCTGGAGTACATATTTTCCCCAAAAAACTATAAATTTGCTGCCTCCAGAAGTGCTGGTAATGAGGCCGAGGAGAGATTCCGTCTCGAGAACTCATTGCAAGGGACACTTTTTCCTGGTGCTCTGCTGAGAATCACTAGAGTTGATTAATGGGCGGTCTTTTGGTTAGGGACCATCTGGAGAAGAGAGTCTGGGGTAAAACCAAAAATTGCAGGATCGGATATCTAATAGAAAGATCTGTGGACTTGCGGCCCGCTTTCTCTGATATAAGTATCCACATGTGTAACAGCCTATAGTTAGCGGCCTAACAAATTCTGAACTGTACTTGTAAATCTCTCTGGTTGTACTCGCCCTTCAAAAGAGGAAATATGATACTGAAAGCAGTATGCTGGGCTTCTCAAAAACATCATATGTCATAAAATAAAAATACATTTCTGAGGGTACCTCTACTTGCAGATTCTTCCCTTGTTGAATATGCCTAGGCACTTTGATGGGCCTCACAGCTCCTCTGTGTGCGTAGGGGCGCTGGCTCTATCTCGATGTCAGAAACAGCATCCTGGTGACATCACTGGAGCCATTAAGTTCACACACTGAAGCACCAAGGCCAGTTTCCTTTCTCACTGGAGCCATTAAGTTCACACACTGAAGCACCAAGGCCAGTTTCCTTTCATGCACGTCATTGGACGCAGATCATCACCATCTCTCTGGCCAGGAGTTTTTCATCAGAGAAATGCTCCAGCAAAAACATATATATATATATATATATATATATATATATATATATATATATATATATATATATATATATATATATATTCACTGAACAAACCATAGGTTTCAGGGGCGTTATAGTTAGCTGGACTTTTCACTCGTACAAAACCATTGAAATTCCCCCGTTATAGTTAGTTCAGCTGACTATAACTCGCGCGCCCGCAATGCACTACTGATGACGTCACATATTACATCACTCATGACATGGTCAGTGACATCACTCATGACATCACTGATGACATCTCAAATCTCAAAAGTTTTTTAAATGCTAATTTCTAACTATGCCTACAGAGATAGGACATGTGAAGAAAGAAGAAAAAACGCACAGAAAGAAAAAAGAGAAATGCAGAAAGAAGCAACAGAAGTCCTCAAAGACGAAGAAAAGTGCAGGAAGAAGGATAACGTGCAGAAAGAACAAACAGAAGAGCAGAAAGAAGCCTTGTTGCAAAATCATCCTGTACCCTCAACTTTTTCAGACGGATACTGGTGGTAACTGAGTCTGACTAACCAGTCCTAGAGCCAGTGCTATGTTAAAAGACACTCAGAATACAGTGAAAACACCTACATACACTAGGGAACACTATGCATTGGGGTCCCCCTGTGATTAGCATGACCTCCTCTGTAAGCCCCTAGTATATAATAGAGCAGGGTATTAAAACTACCTCTTAAAACACGCCACAGGGCGTGTTTGCACATGTCACCTCAGGCCCCGTCCCCTCCCTTCCCCACTGTGTAAACATGCCCTGTGGCCGTTTTTAGTTGGGAGATTAAGTTCATTTGAAACCTGAGGGTCCCTAGGGTCCAACTAGCCCACTAGGTACCTCCAGTAAGCGCCACAGAGCTGCGTTGCAGAGAGGTGTAAAAAGTGGCACAGTCTGGACCACCTCTCTGCAACGCAGCTCAGTGGCGCTTACTGGAAGCACCTGGTGGGCTAGTTAGCCCCCAGGGGCCCTCAGGATTGAAGGGGAATTATTTCCCAACTTAAAACGCGCCATAGGGTGTGTTTGCACACTTCACCTCAGGCCCCGTCCCCTCCCTTCCCCACTGTGAAAACACGCCCTGTGGCCGTTTTAAGTTGGGAGATTAAGTCCCCTTGAATCCTGAGGGTCCCTAGGGGCAAAATAGCCCACTAGGTACGTCCAGTAAGCGCCATTGCAGAGAGGTGTAAAAAGGGGCACGGCCTGCACCAACTCTCTGCAACGCAGAGTAGTGGCGCCTACTGGAAGCACCTGGTGGGCTAGTTGGCCCCCAGGGTCCCTCAGGATTGAAAGGGAATTATTTCCCCAACTTAAAACGTGCCACAGGGCGTGTTTGCACACGTCACCTCATGCCCCGTCCCCTCCCTTCACCACTCTGTAAACGCGCCCTGTGGCCGTTCTAAGTTGAGAGATTAAGTTTCCTTGAATCCGGGGGGGCGCTAGAGGGCGCCAAGCAAGATGGCCGCACCGATGTGAGGCTCTTGCTGTTCGGGAGGCAATCCGCTATATATCCTGGCCATCTTGGCACTAATTCACATGGTGGGGACCCCCTGACCTATAGACTGCCTGGCGCTGTCCCAGAGGAGGGAAACCGGCAAATTCGCTTACCTCAACGCTGATAACGCGGCTGCTGTCCCTCACGCTCTCGCTGCCTAAGATGGTGGCCTGACTGTCCGCATTGGCCTGGAGCGGAGAACGACCTGGCGGCGAGCCGCGACTTGGATGCTGACCCCGATGCCCGCCTGCTGTGCTGGATTCACGAGGTTGCCGGAGCCCTGACCCCGCGGAGTTGATGCTGCAGGCCCTGGGGGACCCGTATCCTGGGGAGCCCGAGTTGTGAGGGCCGCTGATGAGCTGGCGGCTGGCGGGCACAGCGGGCGACTACAGCGGAGAGCCTGCTTGGGCCGGAGGGACCGGCCGCGCCGAAGACGCTCCAGGTAGGGACGCTGTGCGGGGGCGGAGGGGTTGTGGGAGCCGGGCGGGGGAGGTGGCCAACGGCGGCGCGAGGGACATAGCGGAGCTCTGCCCCAGCTGTGTCTGCTTTGTTGGTTTGCCGCTCTTGCTGGGGCCTGCACTTCGCCGCACCCGGAGTGATTAGACTGCCTGGAGGGGGGGACGGGAGGGGTGGCTGGCTGTTGCGGTGGGGGGGGCCTGGACGCGCGGCCCGGAGCGGAGGCCTGCTCACGCGGTGGTATTACCGCGGGCCCCTTGCCGGGGGGTCGCGATCTAGGTTTTCCCGCGCTGGGGAGTCGGGCCTGGCCTAGGGCCCCCCTCTCTTCGGGAGCTGCCCATTGACTGATTGGTGTCTGCCCCTGGGGCGTTTGAGGCGCGGCGCTGGCCTGGGCGCGAGAGGCTGAGCCTGACCTCCCGCTACGGCCTGGTTGAGGGCTCCTGAAAAGAGCCGGACTGGTCGGGTGCCGCCGGGGCCCGGGGGCGGCTATCCACGTCGTGTGGGGTCCTGGACCCTGGCTGACACCGACGAGCTGCCCTGGAGACTGGGGGCCTTGTCTGCTGTTTCCTGCGCCGAGGCAGGCGGGCGGGCTACCTTGAGCTGACCGTGTGGAGGCGTGCCCAGCCTGGGACGCCTACTGCTCTGACGCCTGACCCTGAGGACACCTTTGGCAGCGGCCGACCTCTGCTTTTTACTGGTTTCCGCTGCGGGCCCCTTCGCCCTTTGAGCACTCACGAGGTGACATCACCCGGGGAACAGTCCGAGCCCATTATTTTATTAGCTATCCAAGTGCTCACCCCTCTGGGCCGCCATGGGGAAACCGGATGGCAGGCAGTCGAAGCTTACCTTTGATTCCCGGAGGATCACCTGCTTACCATGCAGGCGAGCCTGACATCGATTGCCTCCAAGATGGACTCTATGTCGGCTAGGATGGACGGGCTGAAATGCAGGGTGGACAAACACGAGGACCACCTAACCGAAGTGGAGCGGCGCATATCCAACCTGGAGGATACCTCTGCCGCAGCCTCTACCCGCACCCTCGAGATGGATAAAGTTCTGAAAGTGATCGCTGCCAGGAACGAGGAGTTAGAATCGTGGTCCAGGCGGAATAATCTTCGAATTTTGGGGATTCCGGAATCAACAGTGACCAGCCGGATGGAGGACTATGTGGAGCGATTACTGACGGAGCTATTCAGCAAAGAGGCGTTCTCGGGGGGATTTCGTGGTGGAAAGGGCGCATCGCACTCTGGCGAGCCGGCCTCCACCCGGAGCCCCTCCGCGGCCCATCATCGCCAGAATACTGAATTACAGAGACCGGGACCCTGTGTTGCGGCTGGTGCGGGAGAAGGGACGCCTCACGCATGCAGGATCGGAGATCTCCATCTATCCGGACTTTACCATTGCAGTGCAGGAGCAGCACCGTAAATTCCTTCAGGTAAAAAAGAGGCTGCAACAACTTAATATTCCTTATGCCATGCTATACCCGGCCCGCTTGAAGGTGTCGTCTCTGGGGAAACAACACTTCTTCACCAACCCCCAACATGCTCAAGACTTCATTAACAACTTACCCAGGTCCCCGGCGAAACGCTGTTCCCCGGCGCCTCAGGACAAGATGGGGCGAAGTTTATCTGATATCGAATGAGGGTCCCCACGGTCTTGAACTTCCACCACTTATAAACTATCCCGCTGAACTTGCTGAGTGATTCCCCCGCTTACTGTCCCCAGCCAGTTGCGAATTCTTCCTTCTGGGAACTGATGGCTGCCCTCCTCCACCGGGGGGGTGGCGCCTCTACTAGAGACCCTCAGCGGTATCCTGCGGGAGAATGGACTGAAGACTACCTTGGGCATGTATCCTCGGGGCAGTTTGGGGAGATCCTGGCGCTGCCTTGTGAAGCTGCGTCGCACTGAGCTTGGGGCCTCCTCACGATGACTCGGCCTACCAGGCCCCGTGCCCACATTTACTTTGTGTGCCATCATGGGCCCCACATGGTATACCCAAACACCTTCGCTTGATGCGAGGAGCACCCGGTTGCCCTCTGGTTGCGACCCATCAGGTGAACCCTACTGTTAGACTTTGAGCACTTTGATGTCGATGTTCCCTTCTTATCCCCTGTTGGGACTGGGAATTCTGGGATGGTTCGGGAGGGGGGCGGGTAGTGACACGGCAAATTGGGGTTGCTGGTGTGGGAGGGGGGAGGGACTCTTCGTTGAGTACTTTGTCAGGTTTCGTTGGCAGTTAGTTCAGGCTATACTTGGCAGGCTACGCTGTTGGACCGTACACACTCTGTCCTCCGCTGACATTCCCGGGTTCCTAGATGGCGGGGCCCTGTCCTAGAGCACCCCAATATACTTTTTTGACCTGGAATGTGCGCGGCCTGGGCAATCCTCAGAAGAGACGCCATATCCTTGCTTACCTAGACAGACATAATGTCCACTGCGCAATGCTACAGGAAACGCACTTGTCCCACAGTGCACCTCCAGGGTTTGCAGCACGCTGGGCTAGTTCTAGGGGATTTTCGTGTTACTCCTCCTATTCACGGGGCACCTCAATTCTAGTGAAGCGCACGCTCCCATACACCCAGATTGGCGCTTATGCGGATCCGCAGGGTAGATATAACATAATGTGGGGGAGACTATGTGAGCCGTCCGTTGCTATGGTGTCATGTTATGGACCGAATTCAGATGATCCGGAGTTTTTTCGGGTGCTGTGGGGGAAGATACAGGACATTGATACTACACATTTAATCTGGGGCGGGGACTTTAATGTTACTGTTAACCCCGGGCTGGACAGATCACATCCACAACCACACCACTACACTGCCGCGCAGCTAACTCTTCAAACCTTGGTAGCAGATAATGCCCTTGTGGACCCCTGGAGAACTCGGCACCCACAGGCGCGCCAAGGGTCCTGCTACTCCTCAGCGCATGCTTCTTGGTCGTGTATAGATTATTGGCTGGTGGACAGGGGACTTGCGACATGGACCTCACATGTGTCGTACTTACCTTGCACATATTCGGACCACTCTCCGGTGGTGTTGGTCCTTGCCCCAAGTCAAGCAGAATACCCATATCTTTCCTGGCGCCTCAACCCACACTCGCTCCTAGATTCGGCCTTTAAGGCTGAACTGGAGCAAGAAATATCGGATTTCTTCCGTCTTAACGCCGGCTCTGTGTCCCAGTACTCAACCCTCTGGGAAGCTTTTAAAGTGACCGTATGGGGCATCTGCATAGCAAAGGGCAGGGGTTGTTAAAGGATATCCGGACTACGCTTAAGCGGTTGGAAACGGACATAAAGCATACTGAATCTGAGCTCCGGACTACGTCCTCCCCAGCTGCACAGGCGCAGCTGCGCAAATTGCTCGATTACTATAAGGCCACTGCAGAACGGGAGTGCAAGTTTAGGGGGAAGTATCACGTGGCCCGGCGGTATGGGGAGGGGGAGAGACCGGGGCGAGCGTTAGCGTCTGTCATCAGGCCCCCGCGATTCGCCAATACTGTATTGGAGGTGGAGGATGAGGATGGCCTGGTGCTTGGTGGCTCCGCAGAGATACTTGCAGCATTTAAGCGGTTCTATAAACAACTCTACACCTCCCAGCGGCAGTCCCCAGCAGATTTTGAGTCGTTCTTCGATGACACTGCCATAGCCTGGCTGGGTTTGGCCAGAGAGAGTTCCTCCTTTCGCACCACGAAGACGAGGAGATTATATGCGCTATAATGCAATTAGCCTCAGGCAAAGCCCCGGGACCTGACGGCCTCCCGGCTGAGTTTTATAAACCATACCGACACCTGCTCATTCCCATATTGCGGCACGTGTTTGAGGAAGCCCAAGAAACTGGCATTTTACCTCGTACCATGCGGGAGGCACTTATTATATCCATTCCAAAGCCTGGCAAAGACCCTAAGCACCTGGATTCATACAGGCCCCTCTCCCTTATCAATGTCGATGCCAAGATACTGGCGAAGCTTGTGGCCAACCGCATCAGGCCTCTGATGCCGGTGCTTGTCCTTCCGGACCAATCCGGGTTCATTCCACACAGAAGCACGGCTCACAATCTTCGCACTTTGTTTGCGCTGATTCATGACATTGATCCGGGGGAAGATGCGGCTGCCATTTTCCTTGATGCCACTAAGGCATTTGACTCCCTAGCATGGGATTACTTATCCTTTGTTTTGGTGCGCATGGACTTTCCTCCCCCTTTTTTGGCATGGATAAACTTGCTCTATACAGGGCTCCGCGCGACTGTGTCGGTTAACGGGCTGCACTCGTCTTCTTTTCCGCTGGCAAGGGGCACCCGACAGGGGTGTCCGCTTTCTCCTGTGCTCTTTGCCCTGGCCATTAAACCCCTTGCTGCAAAAATACGACAGCATCATAGAGAACACGCCATTATATACCCGGAGAGGCAGGTCCTCATCTCGCTGTATGCTGATGACCTCACTCTGTATTTGCGCCGCCCTGGGGTCAGTCTGAACCCCATACTGCGGCTTTTCATATTGTTTGGGCGACTGTCAGGAATCACGTTAAATTGGACTAAATCGCATATATTCCCCCTCACTGAATCCATGCAGCGGTTCGTCCCTGAGTATCCCCTTCGATGGTGTGAAGACACCATCACCTACCTTGGTATCAGTGTTTCCCGGGACCGCATGGAGCTCATGCGAGACAACTATGGAAGACTCCTGGACTCCATTCCTGATAGGGTCGCGCGATGGATTGCGCTACCCCTCTCCATGGCTGGTAGGGCAGCGATTATAAAAATGGTCATTCTACCAAAACTCCTTTATTTGTTCATTAATATTCCGTACGCCCCCAGCCGTCACTTCTTCTTCACTCTGAAAACCCAACTTATCCGCCTTTTCTGGGGTGGGAAAGAGGCGCGGCTGAAATGGGACACCATTACGCGATCCTTCTGAGCCGGGGGATTCTCTGTACCGGACATTGAGCTGTATTATAGTTGCGCCCAGGCCCACTATGCGGCCTATTGGATGAAACCCCCCCTTTCATGCCTCACTTGGCCCACCCCTAGCACAGCATATCTTAGCGTTCCCAGAGTGCCCCGGCACCATTCGCCGGCATTACGCGTTTCGACAGTGAAACACTGTCTTGATCACATGACATGCTAACGGCCCAGCTGAGTGTAAATACTGGTGAATAGACAGTGAAAAAAGACTCATTTTGAAGTCATCCATAGGCGCCTACAATTAAAACAGTGATATTGCTTCAAGTTATTATCACAAATATTAGCTTTCATATTGTTCACAATTGCAATAATTAATAAATAAATAAATATGTAGACATGAAAAAGTGCAAGTGCAATAAATCATATTAAAACTTCACCAGTTATTTAAAACAGCATAACTGTTGATAAAATATACAAATAGATTATCAAACAAATGTTTGTTAGTGAGAAGCACATTATTCTCTTGTGAGATATAGTTTTAGAGTTTTTATCTCCAATGATAGATACCATGCTTATATGAAATTGGACAATGTTTATCCCCTATGGGTTTATCAAATAAACATATTTTCGATAACTATCAATCTGAATTTTTGCCTAGTGCTTATACCTTTCAGATATAATCGGTAAATTTTACATTAATGTACAATCCTTACATACGTAAACAACTTATTAGCGGAAACAGCTAGACAACCTAGGCATTGAGACAAAAAGTGTTGTAATAACCTTATTGTCACTAAATATTATTGGCGATTCGCCTGTAAGAAGCGGTAAAATCAGGGGTAAAAAACTGGAGACCAGATAAAAACCCATGACTAAAACCGTCTAAAAATCAGGTAAAAAGTCCAATAAGTAAAAACCAAGAAGATTATCATAAAACGATATCATGTGATGATATCAGACAGTAATAAGGAGAAGTTAAAGTAGTCGCAGTTATAATTGTAACAGATAACAAAATATATTCCTATAAAAAATGGTGCATTTCCTCTCCATTGTTTAATCCCTTTGGCATTTTTGAATCCAGAGTCAGTATGTAATATGACTCCAATTGTCTGAGTTTCTTTTCTCGGTTTCCCCCTCTGATAGACTTAGGTACCATATCAATGACAAAATAGCTAAGATCATTTAGATTGTTATTATGAACATGTTTAAAATGTCTCACTACTGGGTAACTGGGGTCCGAGTTCACTATCACTCTAAGATGTTGTAAGATGCGATTGAAAGCCTGCAATTTTGTGCTTCCCACATATCTTAATTTGCAGGTACATTCAAGAACATACACTGCAAATTCAGTACGACAAGTCAATACTTTGGAGATTTTTATGGGGTTAGAGTCAGCTATTCCTATTACTTCACTAGTGTTTATGCCAAATTTGCAGGCTCTGCATGAACTGCACTTAAAGAAACCTTTTCTTTACATTAGCCAATTAGATGTCGTCATAGTTTCTGGACTAGATCTAACCAAAGCGTCTCTCATAGATGGTGCCCGTCTAAAGGTGATACTAGGTAACTCCGGCACCAGTTGAGACATGGTAAGGTCGGTTTTGACAATGGGCCAATTTTTAAAGATTATCCTTTTAAGTTGTTTTTCTTGTTGACTATATGCTGTGATTAGTCTTATGTTGTTACCTGATTCATTCATAGCCTTATCATGACAAACAGTTCTAGTTGTTGCTATATCTAAGGCATTGGCTTTATTCATAGCTGTCAACAGATCTTTCTCTTTGTATCCGCGCACGATAAATCTCTGAAATGCCCCATTTTGGCAATCCTTGAGGTCTTGATCTGTATTACATATACGTTTGATCCTCAGGAATTCTCCATATGGGATGCTTTTAATCAGATGGTACGGATGAGAGCTACTAGCATGCAGCATTGCATTACCTGCTGTGCGTTTTCTGTGCAATTTAGTATTTATGCAATTATCTGTGATATAGATTTCCACATCTAGAAACTGTACATTCTCCTCACTGATTTCTGCTGTAAACTTGAGATTTAATTCATTGATATTGATATTGTTGACAAATTCATAAGCTGATTCTTTAGTACCTTCCCAGATGATATATATATATCTCAACATTTGAAGGGCTGGTGGAGCCGGGGGCTTTGGAGCCAGAAACAGCAATAGTGGAGTCAGAGAAAGATCCTGAGGAGGGGGGATTGCCACCAATTCTGGCTCTCAAGAAGAAGATTCCTAATGAGGTAGAGACTTACTTTGGTATTATGTCATCCACTAATGCTTTTTGTTCATTCCCCAATGCCGAGGCATGTTATCCAAGGCAATCAAAGACTGGGAAGCCAAGGGGCATATTAGCAAGGGCTGGCGACATAATTATCGCTGCTTTAGCGTCCGTTTTTGGGCGAAAAGCGGCGATAATTATATCGCAATATTATCAAGGACACACTAGCGTGTGTTTCCTTGATGTAGAGCCCGTTTTTTCACAGCCTCGCATCGCTAATGAGATGCAAAGAAGGTGTGGCTGTGAAAACAACAGATGTTAATAGCGTGAAGGCAGCTTCGCGATATTAACAATGAGGTGCAGCGATAAAAAAAATCGGCTATCTCAGCCTTAACTCAGGAATTTAACGTCTGTTAAATTCCTGACTAAGGCATACTTTTAATGGGAGATGGATTATGCTGATAGGACCACAGGGTCCTATCAGCAATGTTATCGCTGTTTTCAATGGAACATCGCTGGAAAACCAGCGATTTTCCATTGAAAACACCACTATCGCTGAAATATTATCGCCATAGCGCTATGCGTTGTAAATATAGCGTTATCATGGCGATAATATTCAGCGATAGCCGGCGATAATATTTCTATCGCTATGTACGGCCAGCGATAATTATCGCTGACTGTTGATAATATGCCCCCAAGTTATTTATGTCTCGGGCCAAAGACAATCGAATCGCTTGTCAAACTCTTGGTCAAGGTCTCTCCCATTCTTGATCTTCATTATCCTGGGGGAAAGAAGAGGCAACATAAATAAAGAAAAAAAATCACTCAGACTCACCCAGGTGCTCAAAATTCAAAAGTAAGTCTCTACCTCATTAGGAATCTTCTTCCTCAGAGCCAAAATTGGTGGCAATCCCCCCTCCTCAGGAACTTTCTCTGACTCCACTATTGGTGTTTCTGGCTCCAAAGCCCCCAGCTCCACCAGTCCTTCATCTGTTGCCCGGCACTATCCTACCTTCAGTTCCCGGCAAACAGGTGCATGTTCGAAAATATTCCTACAGACTACAGGACATTTTCCAACTGGCTTTATTCCCTTCTAGTGCACCTGTTGCCCTGTTAGACTGAGTGGTACTCTGTTCGGTTTGCCGCCTGCAGGTCCTCTCCTAGTGCTGAGCATCCCTCTTGCTCTGCTGGTTTTAAATGCAGAGCCTATTGACGTTGTTCTCACCCAGGGCCTCGCTGTCAGTTCCATAGTCAGAGCCGATTCCCACATTGGCTCTGGTTCTACCACTCCACCTCTTCCACCATCGCCTTTGCAAGATGTACCAGCAGCACTGGTCGAGACACACCACTGAAGGCAAGAGGCACAGATTCTCTTTGAAGATGAGCAATTTTGAACTGGCACAGATCCCTGAAAGGCCTACTGGTAGAGATGTAGAGAATGTTGAATATGTTTGAAATGGACTCAGGCCCAATCCTGCCAGGAGAGTAACACCATCCTGACATGGATCATGGTGACAGCGTCATACACCTCTTTCTGTCCCACTCTTTGGACAAAGCAGATTAACGGGCATTACAGAATGCTAGTGGGCTGAACACATTTCCAGATGTAGATGTACAGTTCCTCACCAGGACCTGCTCCAGCGGAAATCGTATCCTTCCATGTTGTCATAAAGAAAGCCACCAACCTCCTGATCCTCCCTCTACCATCTGAAGAGTCTTTCTCCAACATCCTTACAGTGGTCCTACAATTTACAATGCTTTCAGTGTAGCCACTCATACCTTTTAAAGAGGTGTTTATGGATCCCACCAGGGAGGAATATAACAAGTCTGCCTCAGCTCTGACTATTATGAGGTGGGCCAGGAATCAAAAAACCTGTAGGCCTCTGGGAAAATCGACCTTTTCATCAGGGTGTACGGTCACTTAATGTCACCTGTCTTTGGCTCGTCCCTTGCTATATTTCTTTGGTATATTGCCGCTTTAGTGGTGCTTCACCTACCAAACCATTTGAAGGATAATTTTTTAGAAGTGGTCCGAGATTGACAGGATATGTTGAGGTATTTCATTCAGACTGGCCTTGATACAATGGATTCCATGTCCAGAGCAATCTTCTGTTTCACTATGTCAACATGATTTTTTCTGATCCACAGGCTTCATGGGCAAAGTCTAGGCCACTCTAATGGAGATACCATTCGAAGTACAGTGTCTTTTTGAAGTTAAGGTGACTGCAGAACTTGAAAGAGTCAAAGATAGTCATGCAACAGCCAGGTCACCAGGTCTTTAAACACCTTAAACATAGTATTTCGTACCCTTCTAAGGGACCCACCCCACATCACCACCAACAGTCCTCCCTGTCGCAAGAACATCTGTTCATTCTGCAACAAGAAGTGGCAGCACTACTGCAGAAGAGATCAATGGAGTTGGTGCCAGAGCGTGAAATTGGGCAGGGGTGCTACTGTAAGTGTTTCTTGGTTCCCAAGCTGGACGGTGGTCTTAATCCAAAGATATACCTCAGGCTCCAGAACTTGTTGTTTCGAAAGGAGAAGCTTAGAATGTTGTCTCTGGCTCACGTCTTATTTTCCCCAGAAGTTGAAAACTAGATCGTGTCCCTCACCTTGCAGGATGAATACTCTCGCATACCTATCTTGTAGGCACACAAGAAGCATCTGCTTTTGTAGTAGAGTCAACTCACTGCTAGTTCTCTTACTTCAGTTTGGCCTGACATCAGCGCCTCAAATCTTCACAGAGGTGATGGCAGTGGTTTGGGAATTGCTGTATTCTCATACCTGGATGACTGGATGCTCAAAGTTGGGTCATTGCAGACGGTGTTGAACCAGACAACAGCATCCTTGCTGTTATAGTTGGGCAAATCTCACCTGGAGCACGCTCAGCGCCTACTGTTCATATGGGCAATACTGGATTCAACATCTCTTTGAGTATTCCCTCCTCCTCAGAAGATCTGGGACATTTAGGTTATGATTCACAGGATTTGGAGGGTTCTCGGATTCCAGTCATGATAGTTATGTACTTGATTGGTCTGCTGGCTTCCTGCATCTTCCTGTTCATGAGTGCTCTCTAGTGGTGCCTCCAGGGCGTTTTTTCTAGCACTGGAGAGACGGGTTCAACACCCTAGTTGTTTCCTGAAACACTTCAGCAGACCTAGATTGGATGGTCAATGGGGTAGCACCTTTCTCAAGTGATGTCCTTCTATGTTCCACCTAGCATTGCCACAGTGGTGATGAATGCATCAGCTTTCAGGTGGAGTTCCCATTAGTGGGAACTGGGGATCAGAGTGGGTATTATACATCTAACTGCTTGAACTGAAATGTATTTGGCTAATGCTCAAAGCCTTCCTCCATTCCCTTCATGGTCAGTCTGTTCAGATCCTAATAGACAACACAACTGCGATGAGGGATGTCAACAAGTCGGGGAAGTACAGTCTTACCTTCTTTGTTGATAAGGGCTGAGGCTCTGTGCCATAGCACACCAGCATGGGATATGGCTTGTCTCAAACCATCTGTCTGGCTCTGTGAACAGAACCTGAGTTGGTGTCATGTTGCCGACCACAAGTGGAATCTTCACCCGAGGTGATTCAACACATCTTTGCCCTGCAAGGTACCCGTTAGGTGAACCCTTTTGCCAATCATTAAACAGGCTCGTTGATTGATGTCTATGTCCTCTAGTATCTATTGCAGGGAGCCACAGGGGACATGTTTAATTTGAAGTAGAGTTTTCTACTTCTGTACTCGTTTCCTCCCAAACCCTTGATTCCATGTTATGTTGTTATGTTATGTTAAGTCAATTTGTAACGCGCACAGATACTCCACAGAGTGGCCCGGCGCAAACTAAGAAAAGGAGCCACAGGCTAAAACATTATTCAAAGAGAAGGGTTTTTAACTTTTATTAAAAAATCACAGGATCTTGAGTGCAACAAAGCGCCAAGGGAAGAGCATTCCAGGCCAGCGCGGCCTTACGCACAAAGGAACTCCCACCCAACCTCTGACGTGTAAATCTAGGTGTCAGCATCAGAAATTGGGAGGAGGACCGCAGCTGTCTCGCGGGAACATAAAAAGCAAGCCTCTTCTGAAGATAGAGAGGGCCTAGGCCATACAGGGCCCTATGGGCAATGGCCAAAGTTTTGAATCTTATACGAGACTCCACCGGGAGCCAGTGTAAAGAGCGCAAATGAGCCTGCACACTACACCTGCGAGATATACCCAGCAGGAGTCTGACGGCCAAATTTTGGATGACCTGTAATTTATTCAGAAGGTAGCCCGAAATGATTGATTGATTGATTGAGGAGAATTTATATTGCGCACAAACAATAACCCGCAGGTATCAAGGCGCCTCATATGCCAACATAAAGAGCATTGGCATAATCCAGGCGAGACAAAATCAGGGCACGAACACCCGTTTCTTTGGACGAACTTGGAAGGAGGGGTAAACATTTTCTCAAAGCTTTCAAAATGCCAAAGCAAGATCCGACCAGCTTTTTGACCTGGGTAGAGAAGGACAGATTCTCATTATACCAAACCCCTAGATTTTTTACTGCAGTATCCATTGCTTTGGGCAAGGGAAAGCCAGGGGGCCAAAGTCTCTCTCGAAAGTTGTCTGGAAAAACACCATACAAGAGGACCTCTGATTTCTCTTCATTACATTTGAGCTGTGCCCGGGCAAGCCAGCTGAATACTGAAGAGAGACAGTGTTGAGCCATCAAGACTGAATCATTATCCTTACCCCAAGAAAACAGGAGCTGGGTGTCGTCCGCATAGGCAATCACCATAGCCCCAAGTGACTCCGCTAAATAAATCAGCGGAGTAACATAGATGTTAAAAAGAAGGGGACTAAGAGATGACCCCTGTGGGACGCCTGTAGCTACACGCTGCGATGCCAAGACACAAGGGGGGAGCCAGATCTGCTGTGCATGTTCTTCCAAGAAAGATTTAATCCATCGCCTAACTGTGCCGGAAATCCCAATCTCAGAGAGGCGATCCAGAAGCAAAGAGTGTGGCACCGTGTCAAACGCCGCCGAGAGACCCAGCATAACCAATGCTGCCCTCCCACCGGTGTCTAGACTCTCACGGATTGCCTCCGTCACCTCAAGCAGGGCAGACTCAGTGCTAAACAAGGCACAAAACCCTGATTGGGCCGGGTGCAACAGACCCGATGACTCCACAAAATTGGTCAGTTGCTTGGTGACAGTCTTCTCACAGACTTTAGACAGGCTGGGCAACAGTGAAATGGGGCGATAATTTCCCGGTGTCAGTGGGTCAAGGGATGGCTTCTTGAGAAGAGGGAGAATCTGTGCCCACTTCCAGGCAGCTGGCACAAAGCCTTCCTGCAAAGACATATTAACGATTTTATTGACTTCCGGATTAATAGTATCCTCAACCGAGGCCAAAAGTCTAGCAGCACAGGGGTCAGTTGGAGATCCCGACTTCAAGGACTTAAGAATTTTGAGAGAACTATCCAGCTCAATAGGCTCAAAAAACGACAAGACATTAGTAGGTGCAGCATGCAAAAAGCCAGCTGAGAAGTCTTGCCTGCCATACTAAACGAGGAAAAGCTAGCTTGTATAGTGCAAATCTTGTCCCAAAAAACACTTAGCAAGAATATTGCACCAAGTCTCAGAAGCTGGTACAGATCGAGCTAGGGCACTGGGAGACATAAAACTTTGCACAATGGAGAATATTTCTTTGGAATTATTACTCGCTTGGTCAATACGTAGGGAATAGTAGCAGCCTTTTGCGGCAGCTATGGCAGTATAATAACTTTTGTGTTTAGCTCTCAGTTTGTGTTTGGCTAGAGGGCAATAGCCACTCGAGCGCCAGCCCTTTCCAATATTTTACATTCGTGTTTTAAAGCTTTGAGCTCAGAAGAGAACCAAGGTTTGGAAGGAGACACTCTAGCAAACTTAAGCCGGCGAGGTGTTGAAAGCGCAGACACTGAATCAGAAATCCAATCAGTGAACCTAGATAGGTTTCCCTCAAGATCTACCTGAAGAGAGGGCCGAGATGCAGCCAAAGAGCCAGAGAACTGAGTAGGATCTATCTTACTGAAAGTTGATGGGCAAAAGTCAACCGCCTTCCTAACAGGCTGAGTAATTTCCCAAGAAAAGCCTATGAAGAAATGGCCTTACCAGGAGACGGGAGAGGGCTTTACCACCTGAATCGGGAAGTTAGCGCACACGGGATCTAACATATGGCCCGCCTGATTAGTAGGGTGGGAAACCCGTTGAGAAAGATGTGCCAACTCCAGGGAGCTAAGAAAATCAACCGTGTCTCTTGTGCGTCAGATTGATCGAGATGAAGATTAACGTCTGCCAAAACCAGATAGCGGGAGAAACGCAAAGCGCTTTCAGCCATAGCATCCCTACATGATTTAAGAAACGCCTCCGACGGGCCTGGAGAGCGATAAATAAGAGAGCCTCCTAGAGTGAAGTGAGGTGAGAACTGTATACTAAAGTCTAGAACCTCACATTCACTCCATGCAACGGAGGCCTCACCATGCAGCACCCAACACTCCCTATACAAAATAGCCAGGCCACCCCCTCTGCCAGCTACGCAGTCAACCCGATGAAGCTTGTAGCCAGAGGGTGTTACCAATGCCACAATAGGATTAGAGGAGGTGTCCAGCCAAGTCTCCATAACAAAAAGCAAATCCAAGGATTTTTTAGTGATCATATCAAACACATCTAGATAGTACTTCCTTAAAGATCTAGCATTAATCAGGGCAGCACTAATACGCACAGCCTTTTTTGCTTCATGAGACAGATGACCAGGAAATGAAGCAGGCATCAATGTAAACCCACACTCTAGACGACCACAAGCCAACTGAAAGGGCATAGGACCACCTCCGTGCGAAGAACAGGGGGGAGGCCGGAGTGTTTTCAGAAACTCACCAGAGTATTGACATGAATTAACAGCATAAGGCCCAGCTCGAGCAGCATAACTGGCCCTGGCCGCTGACTTGCCGCGGACGGGCGCAGATGGGCTTGGCTTAAGCGCGCCGTTGGCGCGCTCTCGGCGCGCCCGCTGCGCGTCCGAGCAGAGGCCATTAAGTGACGTGAGCTGAGGGCGGCGTGCAGCGTGCAGCGACTATAGCGCTGACCGCAGAAGGCAAGCGTCACAAGAAAAATGGCAGCTGAGACCGAAACTGGCCTCAAAAAGAACAGGGAGCGAGGAAATTAAACACTCCTAACACAGGAAAGCAAATAAACGAACATAATGCACAGTTTAAAAAGCCACCATTATATTCCCCAAGCGCGAGTCGGGTGGAGGTTAAAATCATTAATATTTAAAAACTGATTCCCAAAACAGAAAGGTACCGTGCCCCCCAATAATTTCCCCAATCACAATTCAAATAGGAAAAAAAATGATGAAAGGAAAGAGCATAAGTTTCAATTTTTAAAGCGGAGCCAAAGAGAGAACCTTTTCAAAGCGCTGCACGCCCAAGCACAGCCCGTTAAGTAACGTGAGTGTCAAAGCACCACTGATCTACACAGGAGCAGAATCAGGCGAAAGCTCCCAATGCCTCCCTATTGGTACCACCCATTAACACTGAACAGGTTATACCAACAAGCGGGAAAGGAGGATGGGATTGAGAGAAGAGACACTCCTGATTGTTCTTTGGCAGTTCTTAAGGCCCTTAGTATTAGGGATACTTCTTCGAATTCCTCTCCTTGCGTTGCAGGGATTCTGCTCATGCACAGAACTATGCGCAAGAAACCAGGACCTCAGTGAATTGCGGTGTACCAAAAACTCACCTCAGTACCCAGAACCCCAATCCGACTAGCATCAGTGTCCCATTCGTTATCCGTATCCTCTCGGAGCTCCCAATGTATAGACAACCCAGAACAAGCGACTTAGAGTACTCTCAGGAATGGTGGTAATCAGAAATACCTGTTCGTTATTATTCTCATATCAGTCCACAACAAGAGTAATCAGAGGCACGGTAAAGTTTAAAATGTTTATTTTATAAACTACGTGCCCTAAGATGCAATACTTTGGCTAACATAAGCAGACAAATGATTAAAATTAAAACCATCAGCATTGTTACAATACCATAGAAAATGAAGGGAGAAATCATATTACAAATGATAGGGGAATACAACCACCCTCCCTTCGCTAGTGAGCTAGTATTATTATACTAATAGAAGGTCTCTAGGCTTGAATGGGGAACCCCATACCGTAAAGATCAGCTTAGGTGAATCACATCACAGGATCAGCTTTGCTCTGCGCCTGGAAAAGTTATTCTCCAGAATGTGTGTCTAATGCATGCAAACTGCAATATTAAAGGCTCTCGACTTTCAGATATTTACAGCTGTGTGTGTGTTATGGCTAGAGCGTGGGCCGATCAACCTGAACTCAAAAACATACATTGTTTGGTTGCTCAGACTGTTTCTGCACACAATGTTCAGACCAAGGTCGCAGTGCACGTCTAGGGATGTGAACAGCAGACAGTTCTCATGTGAAGAAAAGGCAAGCAAGCAATTTTCAAATAATAACATGTACCTGCAGTGTCGTGTGCAAAAGCAGCAGAAGTGGCAAGATGGCGTTTCTAACGTCTAAGGTGCTTATGCTAACATAGCAATGTATGTATCTAAAACGCTGCCTTCACTACACCCTCCCTTGATCGGACCACGAACTATTAGGGATACAATTAAAAGAACGCAGAGTTCAAGTTCGACAGAGCGGAACCAAGTGAATGTATTGGAAATCCATATAAAAGGGGAGTGAAAGTTCGAAGACAAAAAAGGAGAATAAAAATAAAAAAAACACGTAAAAAAATGATGGAAATTGGAGGGAAAAAATAAAATTAAAATGTGTAGTTCTTACAAGGAAAGTTGGATGACATCCAAGTTAATCCATCAATGTGTAAGCACAGTAAGTTGCGACAGCCTCCAAGAGGAAGTCATTAGAATGGTCTGCAAAAGTTCCCGCCATCCAGTCTAACAAGGTAAATGAACATACATGTTCCTCGACAACAGGAGCCTCTAGCATAATCAGAGGACAACTGGCGTGATCTTCAAGATAACTTCTTGCCAAAAAGTCATACGCTGCCGTATCGATGTCCCAATTTCCCAGGACTCCATGTGTCGCTCCACAAGCCATAATCCTAACACCAGAACAGTCCAACTCATGAGCCACTAAGGGACTCATCAGTCGATCATAATCTGGGGCAGGAGACACCGAGTTTGACAAGCACAAATCCAGAGCCCATTCGAATGGACCATCTAGGCAATGAAAAACAGGTTGTACGCAAATAAAGTAGGAAAACCGAAAGGACAATCCATAGGCTATGCTCAGGGTTGCCAGTGGTAATGTTCCATAATATTCAAGCATCCGGTTACGAAGATGGAGCAGCTGGGACAGGCTGTCTTGTGGCACAAATTGTGCAGCCATTGCGCAGTAAGCAGACCAACAACAGCACACCAGCCGTGAGGGCGAGAATCAACTGGAGCCCACCAAAGACGCTGTAAAAAATAGAATGAAAAAATGCCGGTATCACACCAAAAATAGTTTGGAAGGAGGTCACGAGGCCGGAGCCCACCATTTTGAAAAAATGCGCCAAGCCAGTTGTGGATGAGGCATTAAATATAGTTTGAATCGGGGCACCGAAATGCAGTGGGAGATCAGTATTTAAAAGCGCATGCACCTCTGTGCGGGTGTTTGCTACGTGAAAGACAAATGTTTCATGGGAGGAAGTCAGGGCGACTTCTTTTTGAGACAATAGTGCCCTTATTCTGCTCATCTTGTTGAACTCTGCTTTCAAGGTTGGAATGGAAGGCCAGATGGATACATCCAGCCGCCCATGCGGATGTTGGAAAAGGACATTTTTACAGCAGACTACTCTCTGTGAAATGGTCACAATGTAGGGAATTCCCACTAGCATCCCGCAGCAAGCCTCGTTATTTAAAAGCAAATAACTACCGTTAGCTAGCAACGTGAAAGACGGTGTAATAGCCGGTACTGGAATCCCTTTCAGGACGCATGCCAAATTAGGTGCATGGACATTGCAAGCGCCATGTAATTGGATGTGCCTACAGACTACGGAGTGATCAGGTGTGGAAGTGCATTCCTCACCCTTCAAATAAACTTCTTTACCTTCTCTCATGCACCTATATGTAAATGGGAGTGACAAAACTTCATGCAGGAAAGCAGTACCCAACGGTTCATATCTACCTAGGGCATAATTTTTCATGCAGGAACTGAATATAAACAAAGGAAATGGTAACGTGATTAACCCGTGGATAAGCCACACAGCGGAGTTCAATTCGGCCACAGAGAAAGGCAATGGTTCTAACTTTTCAATATGCAGTAAAGAGTATGTTGCATCTTTCATGGATATGAACTGTTGTTTCGCAGTTAGATTAAAGGGAAGGAATAAAGATGAAGTATTCAAGTAGTCCCAGGGGACTTTCCCAGCCTTTAAGGTTTGCAAAGTCCATGCAAACTGCATTATAGAACGTAATTGATTTTGACCATGATACAAAACAGACATACCATCCTGTACAATATCAACAACAGATAAAACAATATTATCTAATGTGTAAATTCTGGAAGAAAGGGTGTTAATGCTATTATCGATAACAGCTAGTACTTGTTCCAAATTGGCTTGATCAATGGCTCTCAATCTGGAAGCCGCTTCAATTTGAGATAATTTCCAAACTTCGTTATTAACAGCATACACCCATCTTTTGGACCTGCCACCCACAGGACCCTTAACAAAATCATTCAAATCTATTTTGTCATTTCATTTAGATAAATGAAGTTTAACAGATGCCAAGGTGGAATGTTGCAGCCAGTTCTGACATAACTTCCCTACAGAGTAGGTAGTAACTGAGTGGGAAGATTCAAAGCGGGGGTCTATGCAAACCTATGTATACCCCGGTTGAAGACCCAGAAAACGATGCTGACAGGAATCTGAGCTAGTCTGCCACGTTAACCATCCTTCTAGATCTAATTTGGAAATATTGAAGGATGTATTTGTGATGTATGACTGCAACGCATCAAGGGACAGATCTGTATGATTATCCCAATTTGGATAAGCACCCAGATCCGGAATTTTTTAGAGGTAGCCAATCCAAAGCAGGTGGTTTGAAAAATAGTTGAATTAAAAAATAATATGTGGTTTGGGATGAGGCAGGCACAATGCAAAGCTTCAGTTCCTTGTACCTGCCATGTTTTAGAACCCCAAACAGATTTAAGATCAATAGTAGCTTTTCACAGATCATAACCCCTGACCGCCAAATCATCCATAAAGGATTTGGAATACAATAATTTAGTGTGCGTCAGCCTAACCTTTGAGGCAGACTCCGCTGCCACTTTAAAATAAAAAGTGGCAGGTTTTGAAACGCTGAAATCAGTAAAATATGCTAATTTGTTCACCAGTGTATTGGAGCTGCCCTGCATTGGCGTCGGACAATGTTCCCATTGCGTATAATTTACAAAATATCGAAATGTATTGGCCTTATGTAGGAAAGGATTGCCATAATGTTGATAGCAAAACAGTTCCCCATAATTAGCAGTGTTTAAATACAAGTTTTCAGCATCAAATACGGCATAATATTTCAAATCAGAAAACAGTGCTTCTATGGCCTGAACGTCCCAATCATCAGAGCGGATGTTTTGTTTCACTACATCCCCCATAGAAACACGAAGAACATTTGGAACATTAATGACCTCAGTGGGTCCATGAATTTGAAATTTAACAGCATCCCACACAATCCCATCTAACACAGGCCAGGCAGTGATATTCACAAAAGTCTGGTCCCTCTTCATGATGTGTGATGAGGAGTGAGGGGCCAAAGTTCCATCAATTAGTCTAATTGTAGATCTTTCCTTCAGGTAGTGTCCATTTACAAGACGAAAAAATACCACCACAAATCCAATGGACATAAACAAAAAAATACATGTGAGCACCAGCCAAATGTAAGTCCAAGGGGGAATTAAAAAATGTCTTTTAAACCAAACAGAAAGATAGAAACATTCAATGGAATACTGGAAGTCATAGAATCAGTGTCAAAGGAGGAATTTGACTGGTTAACTGCGGTAGATTGTAAAACAGGCAATGTAACCTCTGTGGGATAAACATACTCAGTATCTTCAGGTGGACCACCAGCCGGTGGTGTCAACAAAGGATCAGCAACTGTATGCATCTTGATGGCAACATCAGGCAAGGTGGTAGGAGCCGGAGCCAAAACAGAATTTCTCAGCATCGCAGGGCAAGAAACCGCTGGAGTCATACTAAGAAGATTCGGCCACTCGCTGTAGTTTGACATTGTCAATGGAGATGTACCTGTTATCCTTGCGACCAGGAAGTGGAGGTAAAATGACTATTCTTGTACCCTGCAGGCCAAGCACTGGAACCGGAGCACGATAAGAGGGGCCAAACTCCTTCTTGTTCTCCACCTTCTCATGGACCAGGTCTCCAACTCGAGGTAGACAGCCGACTACCGGAATCTGAAGCGCAGCATCAGATGTGGAGGGCAAGTGTTCTTTTGCGAGACTGTCTCTGGTCTCTTGTAGATTCTGCAATACAGCACAGTAATCATCTACATCAAAGGGTGCGGCTGACACCGCCATGTCTAGACCATCAAGGTCCGGGACAAACATATTTATGCCAAAGAGCATCATGTATGGGGTCCGCCCACCCAGAGACCTTCTAGGGAGATTATTAAGTGCATGTTGTACGTTATACAGATGGGCTAACCAGTTCTGGCCAGTGCCTAAAACCCTGGCTGTCAAGGATTGCTTTAAGTCACGGTTCATTTGCTCCACTACACTATTACCCTCAGGTTGGTATGGAGCCAAAAATTTGACTTGGACCCCCAAAGATTTCATGGCTTCTTTGTACGCCTAAGAGGCGAACGCAGGGCCCTGATCAGAATGGAAGGTACCACACGCAAAAATTCCCACAAAGACACACAAATCCCTTATGACAGTATGAGCGTCAGCACTCCTTTGAGGCCACGCCCAGAGAAAACGTGTGCACAAATCCACTGCAACTAAGATGTACTTGTACACAGTATCAGAGGCGAAAGGACCGCAGTGATCTAAATAAACGCACCCAAGTGGTTTATTAGATATGTACAACTGAGTTTGTGGAGGGCGCGCAGCAGTTGAAGGTTTTATCTGCTGGCAAATGTCACAATCAAGAACATAAGTGCGAGTTTGTTTATACAACCCGCGCCACCAGTAACGCTGTTGTAATTGAGTAACAGTAGCTGACGCGCCGGCATGGGCATAGGCCATACCCTCGTGAGCCGCTGTTATCAAAGACGGTCTGCAATCCGCGTTGGGAATCAATCTGTCTCCAACGTCGGTAATTCTCACATATGGGACGTTATCAGGACTTAAGTGATAATGGTACCAAGAAGGGAAACCTCTCGGGTAATTACTTCCCTTCTCTGTAGCAGCAATAGCTGCTAAGATGTCATCATCGATCTTACTTTTAGATCTTGTAACTGCTGCTACTAGGTATGTCGCCACTGCTGTTTTCGCTGCTTCGTCAGCTAAGCTGTTGCCGACAGCGTGGACACCAACTCGTTGGTGACCAAGAGTGTGAATTACATTCACGAGAGGCAGATGCTGTTTAAGTACTGCCACTTGAACCCAAAGCATTTTATGCTTAATTGTGCTACCTTTGGAATCGCGATATTCATTCTGAGACCAAAAGAATAGATTGTTGTTAAAAGACTGAACACAGTAAAATGAGTCACTCACTTTAAGAGAAGTAACCCGAGGATCAGCAAACTCCAGTGCAAGCACCAGAGCACGGAGCTCTGCCAACTGTGCGGTACAATCACATAATGACTGCGTATGCACGACATCAGACTTGAATTCTCCATTCACGAAAGTACCTGCCACAATTGTTTAGGCGGCTGAATAGGCATGCTTCGACCATGTCGCCGGTTGCGCCGAACCATCAGTGTAAATGATACAATGGTAATCTTCAAGCGGGCGCAAAGACAGAGGAGCTGGTTGAACGAATTCATACTGCAAGTACTCCTCAGTCTGTAAGGAGGCATCAAAGATATAGGTGACATCTGGCGATGTCAAGGAAGTTGCCCATTGTATCCAACGTGGATGCAAAGCTTTAGAATTAGGTACACTGGTTTTCGCCACTGCCTCTAGAGCAGGATATGGTGTAACCACCAACATGCGATTTCCTTGCGACAGCGCACGTTCTTTAAGAATCGCCATCTGTACTGCAGCCAAAACTTTTTCGACTGTGGAAAAGCGCAGTTCAGCCGAAGTGTACAGGTGTGATTTGTAGGCAATGGGGACGGTGTCGCCCTCATTGAACGTTAAGTACGTTAAACCCACTGCGCCCGGCACAATTCTTATTACCAGGTTAGTGTGGTTATCACGTGTCAGTAAGTATTTCGAAGCAAGAAGATCAGCCTGCAAAGATTGCAAAATAGCTGAATGCTCTGGTAGCCAGCTCGATTTGGAAAAAGTAGGTTGTACCAAGGCATATAGCGGCTTGATACGCTGGGCATAATCGGGAATGTAAATACGACCGAAATTCAGAAAGCCCAGCAAAGACTCCAATTTTTTCAGTGTTGTAGGAGCACGCAAGCATGAGCACTTCTCCAGAAAGTGGTGAGCTAATCCTCGACCTTCATTGTTGAGCTCGTAGCCCAAAAACAACACTGTATACTCTGCAATGTGAGACTTCGCAAAGTTGAATTTGTAACCGAAGTCTGCAAACATAACAATGATGCGATCAACGCGACACAGATGCGGCCACAACTCGTCGTCCGTGAGATAGATATCATCAACATACGAGTATGCATCAGGGTCAATGCTCTCTAACAGAGAGACAACACGTGCGGCAAAGACGCCAGGGCTGTTTTTATAGCCCATGGTTAATCTCTTAAACTGTTTTGATTTGCCGCCAGAAGTAAACGCTTTCCACTGACTACTAATAGAGGACAGGTTATGGCTATAAAAGCCATTGGATATGTCAAGTGTGGTCTTAAACCTTTTTCTCACGAGACTATCAACAAGGGCAGAACTGTGGGTATTCTGTAGGGCACATGTCCGGCAATGAGAGTTCAAATGCCGGTAATCCAAAACTAGGCGGTACGACCCATCAGGCTTGTTACAGTGAATAAAGGATTATTCATTGGTGACACACAGGTTTCAATAACACCCTGATATTCCAATTGCTCAAGGATTTCTGCGACGTGAGATCTAGCTTTGCGGTGCATGGGATATTGGGGCTGCGGCTGGGGCATAGACCGTAAAGGAATCTCATGGCTTGGAGACAATTTATCCCACCCAACCTGAGTACGGTACAAAACCGGAGCAAGCACCTGAGCCCACTCTTCGGCAAAACTTTCAGCGTGCTCCTTTAGCACTGTGTGCGCAAAGGATGGGAGGATTACCTCCTCCCCTCTAGGAGCATCTAAAATGAAAGCCGGGGACCAGTCCGCGTCCGCTAAGAGAATATCATAGGAAGAGGTCAGATTATCCCAAAAAATCCCTTGTATTGTACGTTGTATGTCACCTTCAATTAAGAGGACTATGTCATATAGTCTATCAGGGGGAGCCACTCTAGTGTCAGCAGTTTCTACAGTAATGAACGTGTCAGTTGCTGTCGCCTCCAGATATGGACGCAGTGCTTGTCGCACTACTGTAACCTCCGCTGCGCTGTCGAGCAGCGTTAGTGCCCATGTCAGGTTCCGAAGCTACGTCCGCACTATCTGTGGCATACCTCGCTGTTAATGCTGCAACTTTCTTCTTCTGAAACATGGGACGTTGACGTGCAAACTCGTCCTGCTTGCCTTTACCGTTAGGCTGACGGGGTTGCTCACGTCCTTGTTGGGCACCCTGACCTTTGCCACGTTCTCCGCCACCGGACTGTGAGACCGATGTTTCCTGTGAAGAACGAGGAAAACGTTGTTCAGTAACCTGAAATCTATCAGGTGACCTAATACTAGTGCGATCGCGCAAATCGTATCTGCGTTCACCAGTCGTCTGTACTAGAGACGCAGGATGAGACCCCTGTTTCTGTTGCTGCTTTCCCTGATTTGTTGTTTGCCAATTTTGTTTCGGAAAAGTTGGACGATCGTCTTTGACAGACAAACTCACCTTAGTTTGCTGTATTAAGTCTGGAATGACTATAGTCGGCTTAATCCCTAAACTACTGTAGCCAATAGTTCTATAAGCTTCCGCAATAATTTTAGGCAACTCTCAGGGCTTATCGAGCTCATCGACGCGGGCTAAGCCATTAGCCACTTGAAATTGTACCGCATCTCCCTTGAGATTACCAAGGACGAGAGTGGCAACTACGTCAAACACACCGACAAGCCGCATTCCCAACTCGACTGCCGCCTCCGGACCGTGTTGATCTTGAACACGTTTAATAACCGAGGTAAGCACAGCCATAGATGGGGTGCCGAAGCACTTCGAGTAGACTGCTACAAAAACCTTACCCCAGTTGTCACAACACCTCTGGGACTAAGTCTTTCTGCAAACTAACGGTGAGTATCCTGTATTTCTCCACAGGAGTAGAGTGCGGAAATACTGCTTCCAGCTGGTCAAATTTCTCAGCAAGCCAATAAGGCAAATCGTCCTTATTCTGGGGGTGCTTGCCCATTTCCGAATTAACCATGACGGTACTAATAACAACCCCTGTCTGGCCAGCTGGCTGTCCCGCAACAGCAGGTGCCCCCACCTGCACGTTGCGCGAAACGTATTGCACTAAAGCCCTATCCACAGTAATCAGGGCTGTATGGAGGACACGCAACTCATCCACCGCAACATTCAAATAACGAGGATGAGGCGTAAATACAGCCAGCTCCGGCCAAGTGGCCCCTGGAATTGACAAAGGGCCCATTCTAACCAGTGTAACCGCATGGGGAAGGGCACCATTAAACCAAATGCAATGCTGCCAAGCCGAAATAGGAATTTCTTGTGTCCTATATGGCGTATAGTTTGCTGGGAGCCGCGTGGGAATATAGGAGTGAAACGTATCATCATCCGCATTTACTGCCAGCATCGTCACCCAAGAGAAAAACAACTCATATGGGTAGGACGGATCGGCACTCACCACAAAAATAACAGCCATCCCATCGTCCGGCACCCCAAACTGCGCCAAATGACGCCGCAAAGGTGTATGGCTATGCGCTGCAATACCGACCGCCATAAGGACACAGAGAAGAACAACAATGGATATTACAGTAGCACAAGGGTTCAGAAATATAAAAACCTTTTTAATTATCAAGCTTGAGGGAACCTATCGCACAAATAGGTAGGTTAAAACCGTCACTCCCGCTATCTGGAAACAAGAGTGAGGGTGTCGTGGACTAATATAAGCACTACTAAGGCGTTTCAAATCAAAAGACCAAACGTTAGGTGCGCCATGTTGCAGGGATTCTGCTCATGCACAGAACTATGCGCAAGAAACCAGGACCTCAGTAAATTGCGGTGTACCAAAAACTCACCTCAGTACCCAGAACCCCAATCCGACTAGCATCAGTGTCCCATTCGTTATCCGTATCCTCTCGGAGCTCCCAATGTATAGACAACCCAGAACAAGCGACTTAGAGTACTCTCAGGAATGGTGGGAATCAGAAATACCTGTTCGTTATTATTCTCATATCAGTCCACAACAAGAGTAATCAGAGGCACGGTAAAGTTTAAAATGTTTATTTTATAAACTATGTGTCCTAAGATGCAGTACTTTGGCTAACATAAGCAGACAAATGATTACAATTAAAACCATCAGCATTGTTACAATACCATAGAAAATGAAGGGAGAAATCATATTACAAATGATAGGGGAATACAACCACCCTCTCTTCACTAGTGAGCTAGTATTATTATACTAATAGAAGGTCTCTAGGCTTGAATGGGCAACCCCATACTGTAAAGATCAGCTTAGGTGAATCACATCACAGGATCAGCTTTACTCTGCGCCTGGAAAGGTTCTTCTCCAGAATGTGTGTCTAATGCATGCAAACTGCAATATTAAAGGCTCTCGACTTTCAGATATTTGCAGCTGTGTCGTGTTATGGCTAGAGCGTGGGCCGATCAACCTGAACTCAAAAACATACATTGTTTGGTGGCTCAGACTGTTTCTGCACACAATGTTCAGACCAAGGTCGCAGTGCACGTCTAGGGATGTGAACAGCAGACAGTTCTCATGTGAAGAAAAGGCAACCAAGCAATTTTCAAAGAATAACATGTACCTGCAGTATCGTGTGCAAAAGCAGCAGAAGTGGCAAGATGGCGTTTCTAACGTCTAAGGCGCTTATGCTAACACAGCAATGTATCTAAAACGCTGCCTTCACTACACTGGCTCTCAAGGTGAGATCTGTTCATCACGAGGGAATACCTATTGCACACATACAAATATAATATAATAACGGTATTCTAATTGAACATCAGTCATACTATACATTAATATTACACTATATACCCCTTAATCATGAGAATTTTGCTTCTCTTCACTCTGTATAGTTCAATATAGTTTTATTGGTTCATTCACTATTTTAAGTTTAGCTAAATGACTTTTACACAGTTTGTAATAGAAGTCTTTTGAAAGGAAACACAGATTTTTCCTAATCACCAACAACATCTACATAAATATTCTTCAGACGTGCCTTTGAACTCCTTACCGTACCGATGGCTTCTGAGGATCAGCGCCCACAAAAAGGAATGGTGGAAGGAGAAGGTAAAGAAGGACGACCCGCGAAGGGGGAAGGAGCGAAAAAGGATAGATGTCTTACAAACCGACGGTTTTATTAAGAGAAGGAAACTCCTTGCCGAATTGTTGCTTCACAAAGTGTAATGGAAGTTCTTGAAGTTTCAATTAACCTGTGTCAAGCCAGAACACTTCTATGGCAGGGTCTGCATCTTGCCGTGACGCTAGTTTCTTACGAGAGACCCGAAGGCGAGATTCGTATTATTGAACTTGCATCATGCGGAGACACTTCTCTTCTTAAGAGGTGCTTGCAACAGGATTGCTGACAGGGTTGCAACTTACTCAAACACTAATCTCTAAGGAGAGACCAGGAAACGAGGGTCATACTGATGCAACTTGTGTCGTGTCGGAACACTTCTCTTCAAGATGAGCTGGAAACGGACTAACACTGACAGAGTCCGTATCGCCACAGCTTGCTCACAACAGTTTCAGTGGAAAACGCTCAGGATGAGAGTCTTCAAACAGGAGACGGGTGAGCACTGGGAATACAATGCCATTTAGGATTCTTGGAAATAACTGTGATGGAGAGTACGGGAAACACTACTGTCCTCAGGAATTTTCTTGATGAAGTGCGCAGAGAGGAGCTCACACATCTCCGATATTAGAGTTCAATCTTGCGAGTTTGTTTACATCAATGGTAGTATTAGTTTAAGCTAAGCGTGAGCCATCTTGAAATGATCTTTTGAGCATCCAATTTAGAGATCTATTCCAGTGATTAGAAACTGGACAATTACCCACCCTTAACTTATGACTCAGCACACATTCTCTAGAGTGTATTAGAGCAATTTTTGCCCCATTCCTGAGACTAAGGAAGACCCGCCAGAACCGAGCATGTTATTGTCATTTCTCTCAACTGGTCGAGAAGGGTGTGGTACATCGAACTCCTGCTCCTTTCTCTGTGTCTTCTGCTCTGTCTTCCACTCTGAGTTGACCTGATCTCCCAAGCAGAGGAGCAAGTGTTGAAGCACAACCTCCAGATCTTCCACCTTCATGCCTGGAGATTGTTCATTTAGGTACTTTTCAGCTGCCACTGAAAGTGATCAGTGAGATAAGTTCTGCTCATCACCTTTGGAAAAGATTGCAGAGCAGGTTGTAGATCATTTAAAAAACATGTCTGTTTGTTTTGCGCTTCAGCCCAGCAAACAGGACTGTGCATTGGGCCCTGTAAAGCGTTACTTGGTGCACTTTTCCGCATTCCTTTTCTTCTCAGATCAGCCATCGTTGTTTAAATCTCTAATAATGACCACATTTTTTAAAGAGTTGGTTAATCTTTTTCCTCCAATTCCTTTTGTTATGCCTCAGACTCTTTAAGCCTCTGTGCAGTTGTCAGTTATTTCTTTTAACTTTCAAAACAGTTTTTCTAATAGCAGTTACTTTGAAAAGAAGTGCCAGTGAGTTACAAGCCCTGAGTGTATACCAACTATTCACATGCTTCCCCAGGGACAGACAAGTCTTTCTGACAAGAACGTTTTTTCTTCCCAAGGTGGTTTGTATGTATGTATTAGGATGTTTACAGCGCAAACCTAGCTGTAAACCAACAGAGTGCTGTACATTATGTGAGGGATCGGGATACATTCTACAAGATTGTGTACTTCGACTGGGGATTACACAAATACATTTGACACACATTTTTGACAAAGGAAGATTAATTGATTTGTCCAGAATCACATGATGTTGAGTCTAGCTCTGAGTTCAGGATTCACACCTAGATCCTCAGGTTCCAAAGTCTGTAGCTCAAACTACTAGGCCACATCTCCTTTCACTCTTTTTCCATTACCATCTGCAGCAAGCCATTATCTTGCCACTTTTTATTCTTTACCTTATCCCACCAAGGAGGAGGAGAGACTGCATCAACTTGAGCCTAGATGTACTGCCAGCTCTTTCATCGACAGCATCAAAAACTTCAGACAGGATTATCAGCATTTTGTAGGCTACAATGGCTGTAAGAAGGGCAGGGCCATGCAGAAGAGCATGTGTTCTCATGGGATAATTCTCTGCATCAAAATATGCTGAAGGGCATAAGATCTTCAAGCTCATTCCACTATGTGAAAACCTCCACCTCTGCCCTGGCCAAGGATGTTCCTCCTACTGACTTATGCCTAGTGGCAACATGGGCTTCCTTTCAAAACTTTGCCAAGCAGTATTGCCTGGCTTCTGAGTTGAGAAGGGATGGTCTTTTCTCTCCATTCAATGCTTCAAATTTTCCTTGTTTAACATCTTTCATACTCTCCGCCTAGGAAGCAACTGCTTTGGACTCTATTCAACAGGTGAGGAATCTGCTAGTAGTATCCATCAGAAAAAAAAGCTACTTCCCTTTGATAGCGATCTTTCTGGCAGATACGCTGTCTACCTGCTGATTCCCAGTGACACAACCCTCCTCTCTGTTATGAAGGATGGTCATGTTTCATTATTAAGGTTCTAATTTTGATATTCACTGCACTATATGTATTCAATGTCATTCTACATTTTCAGCTTCAAAAAAGGCCCTGTAAAAACGAATGGGGAACTGACCTCTTTGCACCAGGGTGGACGCTTTAGGGCTCAAATAATGTCACCAGGATGCATTGAGACAGATCCTGCACATCTATTGGCAGAGGAGCTATGAAAAGAATTTCAGTTCCGGTCTAGCGCTTGGGGATATTCAACGGGTGAAAGATTTTTATCGAAGGTAAGAAACTTTTTCAAGAATACATTTTACTAGAAGCAGTGGTGTTGCATTGTATGGGAGCAGCCCTAGGGCAGGCATCACAAACAGCAGTGGGAAAGTATACATTTATTTGCTCTTGACATAAGCAAATAACTTTTTGTGTCAACATGTAATGTTACCAGCACAGAGCAGTGAAACACGTTTACAAGTAAAACTTGTCAAAAGGGTGAAGTGAAAATTGAAACAGAAGGACGTAGAGTGTGATTCTACAGCTGCCTGTGTCCATACCTATGATTCTAGGCTTTGCTTGTGTCCTAGTATCTGTGAGAGCAGAAGGGCAGGGCAAAAATCAGCAAATTTATGCATGCCCTTTTTGTCCCCCAAAGTCATTTTGATTGCTGGCTTCACAACAGCATTTTATGTTTCAGGAAACAGGAGAACAGCAATTGGTTGCTTGCAACAAAACTAATATAACAAAACTGCATTAAATGCTGTTTAGAAATAAATATATATATCTATCTATATATATAAAGTCGCTGATACTACAAGCCTCTTGATAGCGGCGGGGTAGCAAACCCCTTCCATATACCAAAACACTGATTCACCCCCATAAGACGTCGGTCTGATGGAAAATAAAGGGAACATAACACAGCTCCATGCAGTTCCAGCATGTTTATTTTTTACAAAATGCATCAAAACACCCCAACACGTTTCGGAGCAACTAGCTCCTTGGTCACAGGTCAGTTTACGTTCGCTCCCTCTTTTTTTTAAAATAAACCATGTGATACACTAACAATCAACATTAATGATGAACTCTCCTGTGACGCCTGGTTATAGTGAAGAAGTGAAAAAAAGAAATCATTCATTAAATGGAACCTTACAATAGAAGAAAAAAAGGCTCTAGAAAACCTGTCACTGAATCAAAGCCTCATAATTAAACCAGCAGATAAGGGAGGAGGAATTGTAATCTGGACCAGGCAGAAATACGAACTAGAAGTACAACGACAAGTGGCAGACAGCAAATACTATCGGAAGACCAACGAAGATTGGAATAGACTAATCAAAGAGAAGTTATTGCCTATCATACAAATTGGAAAGGACGAAGGGTGGTTAACAAACAAAGAGTCCCAGTATTTGATCAATGACAACCCTCGGACACCAATAATGTATCTCCTCCCTAAGGTGCATAAAGACTCCAACAATCCACCGGGCAGACCCATTATTTCGGGAGTAAACTCGATTCTTGAAAGACCAGCAAAATATGTAGACACCTTCCTAAAACCTCTAGTCTGCAACACACCAAGTTACATTAAAGACACCATGCAAGCCATTACCTTACTGGAACAGTTTCCCTTCAACGAAGAAAATGAACTCCTAGTGACTCTCGACATCGTAAGCCTTTACTCTAACATTCCACAAGAGGCTGCACTAGAAGCCCTACAAGTATTTTTGGACAACCGCATGCGCCCACACAATGTACCTACCACCTCTCTAATACAGCTGGCTGAAATCTGCCTGAAATACAATTTCTTCACCTTCAACGAAACCCAGTTTTTACAAATCATGGGTACAGCGATGGGTTGTCCATTTGCCCCAGAAATGGCCATCATGTTTATGGCCCTCTATGAGGACAAATGGATATACAACAACAACCCTCATGATGGACATATAAAAATTTGGCGTCGCTACATCGACGATGTGTTCCTCCTATGGAGAGGCGATGAACAACAACTCAGAACTTTTGTCACTTGGCTGAACAACAGAAACCCGAATATCCAATTCACGATGAACTGCAGTAATGTGGAAATGAATTTTTTGGACCTCCTTATTAAACATGAAGAAGGTCATCTATATACCACACTCTACACAAAAAAGATGGACAGAAATACATTTCTACACTATTCCAGCTTTCACCAACGAAATCTGCGCGAAAATCTACCTTTCAGCCAGTTCTTGAGGTTAAGGCGGAACTGCTCAAAGAAAGATGATTATTTCATCAATGCGACAGAACTACTTGAAAAACTGGCAAAGAGAAATTATCCCAAAAAACTACTCAGGAAGGCCATGAAACGGGCTTGGTACACCCCGCGAGACTCCCTTCTCACTCCAAAGACAGAGAAAACAAGTCCATCGCTGGTATGTGTCACTACGTTTTCTAGACACACAACAGAGGTTCAAAAAATTATCCGAAAAAATTGGAACACAATCAAAAGTATACCACCTTTCAGACAAAGTCCATTATTCGCGCTGAAAAAGAACACAAGCATTCGAGAGAAACTTGTAAGAGCAAACACATTCATCAAACAACCAGCAACAACTCTGAGATCAATGCTTTCTTTACCACCGATAAAAGGACATCGTAAATGTGGTACCTGTGTGTCATGCAGCAGCACTATAGAAGGCACAAAATTTGTGTATGGATCAAAATACATAATCCATGATGACTTCACGAATTGCAACACCCACAACGTGATATACTGCATTGTTTGCCCTTGTCCACTCGCCTACATTGGAAAAAATACACAACCCATAAAAAAACGCATTTCTCAACACCGCTCTAGAATCAAGTGCAAAACTCTCAATGCTCCCATGGTTACCCACTTCATTGAAAAAAACCATGGCCCAAATGACCTAAAATGGACTGTCCTCCGTCATATCCAAGGCAAAAACACGGACGCCTTACTTTCAAAACATGAAGCCAAAACAATCATGTTTTTAGGAACTATCGAAAACGGATTGAATGAAATGACAGAACTGTCTCATATGGTATAAAAAGTTGTTTAAAAAAAAACAAAATGAGTTCTACCTGTCCTCCCATGACGCAGAGAATATGAAGGTAGCAAGATCACCACAGGTCCTTCACTACCTATTAAGAACAGAAAGAAATACACGAAACCATCTCCAGGGGCAGGGAAGTTTCTGGAGAAAAGATTATTGTTATACCACGAGATATAAAGATTAGGAACAACAAGAACGTAAATAGCACTCCGATACCGAGAAGTGAGTGGTCATACCATGCAAACCCATAAATAACTCCCCTTCACCTTTTTTTCAAGAAAAACTTTATTGCACGTGGCAAACGTATGCCGAAATAAGCACAATACGAAAACAGCCAAATGTCACAAGACAATGCCAATACTCTCCCGAGGTGAATAAAGATAGAAAAAGAATTCAACAACCTCCGTTCGAAAACAAATACATTAAGTCCAACACGGAAGAACTTCAAACGAACAACCACAACAACTGTTGTCATAGCAACGCTTAGTGACGTGCACCAGACGTAACAAGGCCGAGAACTGAAATAAACCAATCACCACGCTTCTTGGAAATGGAAAGATTTCCAATGGCAGAAGATTAAGCTAAGGGAAAGACCGATCAACAAGCGGGAGAACCAGCCGAGGAAAAAATAGAATAATAGACGAGCTGGCTTACACGAATGGATCAAATCGATAAGGTATGGAAAACGCGGAGACACAGCACGTTCACGCATGTTATATTAACAGCAGTAGCCCCCTTAAACGAGCACTCGATCATCGCTAGGATATTTAGTTATGAAAAGCACCTGACGCGCTCGCCGCCCTTAGTTCACCCGCGACATTAACAAGATTGTCCACCCACGAGACACGGTGACCAAAGATGATTCTAACTTGAACTGCACGGCACATAGGTGGTTCGGGACTACCACGAGCACCTTCGGGCATAACGCTCACCACTTCATTCAATCACTGACTGTAAGGTTCACACAAGGTTCATAAGAGATAAGAACCGGCCCGTAGCTAAGTAAACCCACAAAGGTGAAATCAGTGGCGATTCGTTTTCATCGGATTAAATGGTTGCATCCCATTTGCACCCACAGGGAATCCGACAGCCCACAATAAGAAAAGACCAGAACCAGACTACAGCTTTCCCTGCCCTACCGACCTAAAACAATAGGTATGTAAAAAGGACTCACATATAAGTTAAACGTTATACAGCTCTGAAACGTATAGCTTATTAGTTAAATCTACACCTCATAGAATGTTCCCATTTGTGTATTATAGGCAAAAGAAGACGCCAGTAATCTACAAACTAGTAGTACGTAAGTTTCCCCATTTAAAGTTTCTAGCAAAAATAAAAATAGTATTTTAACACACATTACAATAAGGCACATTGTTACCCCTACAGGAGACAGATGTCCATTTGGAACCAGATAAGAGCCCTGATGAAGACCTCTTGAATAAAACACAGGTCCACTTTTACCACAGGTTGAAACGCGTCGGCTAACAGACAACTAGATCTACTTGGGATAGTAATCAGACACCTTCGTCCCCAGGAGAACAAACGCCAGACATCCAATCAATACCCTGCATAACTAACTTTGAATACTACTCTCTGACCCTGCATAGGACCAGAAAGTAATTTACGTAGAGGCAAAAATAAGTTTGAGTTCCCACGTTTTGACAAACAAAGAGGGATATCTGAATACAGTGGAGATTTAATTTCCTCACGTCTTGTCTATAATTGTAGATTTGTCACTTAGTCTATGTATTATATGTTAAGTAATTGCTCAATGTTTGCATAAAGTCTTGTGTATGTTTTATGTAAAGGACATGTACTTGACACAGTGAAGAAATTTTATTTTTGCTTTAAAAAAGTTTTAAGTCTTGTACAAAAGAGATAAATACTCGCAGTCATTAAACAGGCTCGCTGAGATAAGTAAAACGTGTGATCAATGGTATCAGAGGTTTTTTGCTTTACAAAAAAAGGGTTATAGTGAAGCCTCTTGACCGTTTTCACCTATCTTTTTACCTCATCGGTGATAGCATGCCAATATAAATATTTTGCCTTATGTGCTACTGCCATCGATTTCGAATCCTTACCAAGTTTTAAAGGGATGTCTTAACATACATGTGGGCATTGCATTGTTTTTCAAAGGACATTCCTGTGTACATCATACAATTGGTTATCAGAGTTCATCAAATAAGCGGTATCAGTCCACCCCCTATAGTGGGGCAGATAATGCTCTGTCCCTAGAATTCTTTCAGACCATTTGAGCCCTAGCGGGCAAATGAATGGGTCACCTTGTTGTCACCAGATTTACAACATAAAGAAGAAAGGTGTGTGAGGGGAAGGGGGTTTTGTGCTCTGACGTCTCCCGTTAAAAACTCCTCCATATTCTATAGCTTTGTTCGATATTAAATAACTAATTGTGTCCAAGTGGGCTAGAGCTCTGGATCTCTGTATTCCCAAATTCTTAATATCCTGAAAACATGAAAAGGCAAAAGGAAACATAAGATCCGTATAATAACAATAATTATTTTATTGTATTGTATTGTAATTGCATTTATATAGCGCTTACTACGCGTAGTACGATACTCTGGAACCCATAATGAATTGATATAATACATTTCTTTCACACCCTTTGCCCCTACAAAAATCCACAACATACACCAAAAATATTTATTACAAAAATAAATTAATTACACAATTTACATAATTGTCAATTAAATAATTAATATAATTAAACATGAAATATTAAATAGTTATATTCAGATTACTTCCCACCCTACCCTACACCCATGCCTAAAACTTAATGTAATTATGAAAATTAATTACACAATTACCATAATTAATTAGCAAATAAATAATTAATACTAATGAATAATAATTATTAATTATATTAATTTACTTCTCACCCTGTACCCTTTTAAACCTCACAACGTGCTATGGCACTAAAAATACAAATAAACTATTACATAAAATTTAAAAAAAACTAAAAATGAACATACTATATTAAAAAAACATTAACTATAACTATGTAAACAATTTATAACATATACAATTAAAATATATACTAAAATGAATAAAAAATAATATAAAAATGATATTATTAACAACAATATTTTTGTAAACGATAGTAACAACATAGATATTTTTACATCGATATTAACAGCATAGATATTTTCAACATCAATATTACTTACATAAAAAATTCTTGTCAACAATATTTTTGCACACAATAATGGTGCATCACAATATTTGACACTTGATATTTCTGCTCCTTGATAAAAAAATTAAATATTTTGACAAAACGGCCACCAAACACACACACTCACTGGCTCCACAAAATGGTGGTTGACACATGGCCAGCAAAGAGGATTAGTGAACAAAGACAAAATAAAGGCATATGATAAACATACTCGCTGGTTACACAAAATGGCTATCTCCAGCTGGCCAGCAAAGAAGGGGGCATGGATGGAAACCAAAAAAAAGTTGGCCTGTCGGGCCTGAAGCACCTTAACCCCAGAAAAAAACGTTTTGTACCATAACAGGGGAAGGTTTACGTAAACATATAGGGGCAGATTTACAAGCCCCTTGCGACATGTTTACGACACCGTTGCGTCACTTCTGTGACGCAGCAGCATCGTAAACAATGCCCCACCATGCAACAGATTTACAACGTGACGCATTTAGTGAGATGCGTCACGTTGTAAAGCCCTGCGCTACATTATACCTGCATCAGGTATAATGTATGCAGGGTGGGCGTTCCGACGCAAGAAAGCCCCGTAAAAGTGACGCATTGAAATCTACAAGATTTCACTGAGTCACTTTTACGCCCATGCTGCGTCAAAACCTTACGCCTGCTTGAAGCAGGCGTAAGGAGTGACGCAGCATGTTAGGCATAGAGCACCCCTGAGCATTGCTGGAGTTGCGTCGCGCTTGCGACACGACTCCAGCAATGCGCTGCCCTTACGCCAGAAGATGTGACACGCATCTGACTATCCTTGCGCCACAGAGCACCGCATTGTAAATGCGACACATCCGTGGTGGCGCAAGGGTATTCCTGTGTGTTGCATCTTTACTGGCACATCCCTGCTAATATGCAGGGATGTGCCAGTCCTTCTAAATCTGCCCCATGTTATTTACCCAAAATGGACTGTGCTTTATCCACCTCTATTTTTTTTTTTAGCAGAGTTTTATATAGCGCGAACTTGACCCGAATCCAATCAGGTATCAGAGCGCTTTACATAGCACCAGTTACGTTACATGAGGACACACATTCATTTTTTTTGTTAGGCACGGGGAGATTAAGTGATTTGCCCAGAATCACAGGAGGTTTAGCGTAATTACTGAGACTCGAACCCAGTTCCCCCAGGTCCGAGGTCAAGCGCCCTAACCGTTAGGCCAACTCCTCTCCCCTATTAAATCAGCAATGCCAAAACTAAATAAACTTTAAAAACGCCCCAACTACAAACATCCCAAGGCTACATCACTTAACCCTCAAAAACTATTAATGGTTGTAGAAAAACAAGTAAAACATAATATCAACCGTGTTACTTAAACAAACACTCACAAAAAATGGCGGTAAGCACATTTAAAAAAAACAAAACATTTTTTAAGAGTTTTATAGAGTGCGATCCAGACCCGAGAGGGTATCAGAGCGCTTTACAGGATTGAACAGGTGGTATACAAACGGCTTAGGAGGGGTGGATACAATTTGGATAAAAACAGGTAGATACACTATACAAGTAAGACAAGCAGTCACAAATCCTGCATATATTTGGGATAAAAACAGGTAGATACATTATACAAGAAAACAAGCAGTCCCAGATCCCTGATGGGATACCCAGAAGTGCCTGGTAGGTATCACCCGGAAAAACCACGGATAATGCCATAATGGTAGGTGGAATATTGACGCTGAGGTGATAGTAATGCGAGAGTTAAGAGAGGAATTTGCCCATTAGGAAAGTTTTGGCCTCCTTTTTAAAGCATGCAAAAGACAGAAGTCTTCTGATGGCGGACGGGAGTGAGTTCCATATTCTTGGACCGGCTCCAGAGAAGGCCCTATTGAACATTTTTTTTTATCCGCAAGCGTGCTGGTTGGAGCAAAAGGTCTCTGGTGGATCGGGAGTTTCTGGCTCCTCTGGATACCACGAGTTTCTGGGCGAGAGATGCAGGGGAATTGGAAGATAGAGCCTTGTGAGTAATGCAAGCCAGCTTAAGTTGCATTCTGGCCTCGAGGGGAAGCCAGTTCAGAGCTTTATTTTAAGGTGGGGAGAGATGTGGTTGGATCTCTTTGAACCTGTTAGGAGTCTAGCGGCGAAGTTGAGGCAGGCTTTCAATGGGGCCAAGGAGGTCTTGGGTAGACCTACGAGGGTAGAGCAACCATATTCTAGTCTAGAGATGACTAGCGCCTGGATTACAATTTTTAGGTCGGGAGTGTCGAGGAAAGGTTCCAGGTTTCTTAGGTGAAATCTGGCAGTTTTGGCCACGCATGTTCAAGCTGCCATCTAGGGTTATTCCAAGGATTTTAGGAAAGTCTCCAATGGTAGAAGGGCAGTTTAACGCTTTGATAGCCTTGATCCATTCTGAATGTCTGGATTGGTTTTGGGTGGGGAGATTAGAAGAAAATCATTTTTTATTTGCGTTAAGTGTGAACTGGTTAAAGGTGAACCAGTGAACAGTCAGCATCAAGGTCTCATTCAGGGCGAGAATATCCTCAGGAGAAGAGATTTTAATGTAGATCTGTTTGTCTTCGGCATACATGTGGTAGGAGATGTTGGCGATGCGTAGCACCTCTGTGAGCGGTTCAAGGTAAAGATTGAAGAGGGTAGGGGACAGGGTTAATCCTTGGGGGACTCCAACTGTGATCGGCGAAGAAGCGGATAAGTTACCGTTGATTAGGACTCTCTGTGAGCGATTCTGGAGGAAGGACCTAAACCATTCAAGAATGGTGCCATCCAATCCCATCCTGAATTTGAGGCGTTTAAGGAGTGTTTTGTGGTTGATCGTATCGAAAGCCGAGGATAGGTCTAGGAGGATTAGGAGATAGGTTTTGCCTTGGTCAAGGACTTGGAGGGCATCATCCACGATGTGGAGGAGGGTGGTTTCAGTGCTGTGTCCAGGTCTGAATCCGGATTGGAAGTCGCCAAGTAGGTGGAAGTTGGAGATGTGTTGGCTCAGCTGCTGTTGCACACATTTCTCCAGAACTTTAGCTAGGAGTGGGATGTTAGATATAGGTCTATAGTTGTCAGGGGAGGCAGGATCCAGCGAAGGTTTTTTTTAGGTTCGGGATAACTTGGCAAGCATTAAGAGAGTCTGGTATTGATCCCTGTAAGAGGGAAGCGTTGATTATTGTAGTCCATGAATAGATGATAGCCTGAGAGGCGACGGCTAAGCAGTTAGAGGGGAGAGGATCATTGAAGTGATTGTTTGGGTTTAAGGAGGATAGAATTTTCGAGACAGAGTGTTCGTCATAAACTTTAAAGCTGGACCAGTACGCTTGGTTTTTGGATGAGGTCTGTGAGGGCAGCGCGGAGAGAAGAGGTAGAGTCGGCGGAGTTTGGGAGTAATTTGCGGATTTGAGTTCGTTTCTTAGGGCAAAGATTTTGTCACAGAAGGCGGAGCACAGTTTGCTATGGCTTGGCGTGAGTGATAAAGCTCCCGCCAAATTATAGCAAACAGCTATGTCCCGGGGGTGAGCCCCATAGCAGAGCCAGCCCTGGAGGGTGGCGGTCCTCAGGGCCATGAATGGCTCCAGGAGGGGGCCGTACAACCTTCCCTCCTTTCTTGTTTTAGGGCCCCATGGCTGAGACCGGCCCGGGAGGGTGGCCACGTGGCTTCCCTCCCATTTCTAAAAGATAAGTTTGGCCCCTGGGAGGTGGTGGTCCCCGAGGTCTGTGAGGCCCCCCATGTGAAAAATAAAAAGCCCTGGGGAGATGGTGGTCCCTGGGACAGGGGGTCAGCAAGGCCCATCATTGCGTTGGCCCTGAGAGGTGGTGGGTCTTGGGGCTGCGGGGAGGCCATACGAGCCTCCCCTGCACTACTTTAATAAATAGCACTGAGGAGGTGGTGTTCCCCGGGGTTGTGGTGGGGCAGAGGGGGCTACCCGCAACAGTTTACTATTGTTTGCCCAGGAGAGGTGGTGGTCCCCGTGCACAGGAGCATAATTAAAAAACACTGTCCCCGGGATTTGGCCCACCTGGGGGCTTCCTATAAAAGATGCACCGACCCTGCATGTCTTTTTTTTCAAATTTTATGCGGATCCACCCGCTAATTCACGGCAAAATTAAAAAAAATTAAAATGCTTTTAACCCCCGAAGTGGTCCCTGTGGGACCCCCATCCTATCTGGGGGATCAGGATATGCCTACCCTTACTCCTTTTCTTTTTTTTTTTACATTTTTTGTGGGACTCAGCTTGAAGCCAAGTCCCAAAATGGCTGCCAACACATCCTGGTTGAAGTGTTGGCAGCCAATCATATTTCAGCATGGGGGCTGTGGATCCATGAGTCCACTGCAAGGATCCGCAGTACCCAGATATCAATTTTTTTTTTAACTTAAATATGTCTAAAACTACTGAACAGATTTACACCAAACCACAAAAAGCACACTTTCTGGATCAACATCAAACATTCTGCCAAATTTGGTGTAATTCCGTTCAACAGTTCGGGCTGTAGTCATGTTCAAAATCCTTATGGGAAAATACATGGGGAAAATGCGTTTTGGGACCCCGCTTTTTTCTCGTCTCTTGCTTGACGGATCACCCCAAAACATTCCACACAGCTGCTGCACCGACTTAAGCAAAAGTTTTTAAAATGTTGTGCAGATTCATAACCTGGTTCGAAAGTTATTGGCAAAACAAAAAATGCTCTTCCTATGGAAACTAGGTCCAAACTATAACTACCCTCTGGTGACCTCTAGTAGATAACATATATATATTATTTGTTGAAAATAATCAGAACACTGCTATGCACACACAGTGGACAAAGCAGTGACTGTAAGAGTGACACAATTAGCAATACTCACGCAACGCACAGTTCACAATACATGTGGATTCATGCACGTACACCACATAGAAGGATTCATAATTGTAAAAACTATACTGCATTATGTTACAATAAACAAATTGTTTTGGGATGGCAATAGGACCTTCATGGTGTACACTCCTATCCCATGACCTTCCTCTATGAATGCAGGTATCTGCTCTCACTGTGCCTGTAATTTTTTTATATACCCTTACACCAGACCTGTGTGTATGGAGGCCTAGGTATGCTTTGTGAAAAACGCCTGATCATGCACTTGCTCAGGACCTGGATGTCCACTACAAGTGTGTCCTCAAGTAGACGCTAAAAAATACTCTCTCTATCACTGGGTTATGTGTGTTACAGGCTGTTGTCAGCACATAAGGTTTTGCAGTGATCTGAGAGTGGCGAAGGCCAGTGTTGTGTCAGCCTACATTTGTTCTGTTATTGATGAACTCAAAATTCTAGTTCAAAGTCAAGGAGACCTGTATGTCAAAGTGTGTGATGTTGATGATGGGATCACTCAGTGTATACAAGCAAGACCAATTAGTCACAGGCCTATGATTTAATTACACAGACGCTGGAAGTGTATTGCTAACAATCATGAAGCTGCAGGGAGGGACTCTGTATACTGAACTGGGGAAAGAGAAGATACAAGGCACAAGGGGCCTACGTTGTTTCGTCTACGCCAGGGTTTTCATGATGGTGGAACCGCCATGAAAACTCTGGTGGAGAGGAAACTTGGAATATGCTTGGCGGGACCACAGCGGTCCACGGTCCGCCTATTATATTGCGGCCTCTGACCGCTGAAACACCGCCAAGGAACATTGGTTCCCTGGCGGTGGCAGAATCAAGGCGGTCCAACCACCCAAGTTTTAATGGGACGGTGGAACTGCCGGTACGGCGGTGGCTGGACCGCCACCACCGCGCCACAACTGGTCTGACGGCCCTCGAACCACCAGACTCGTAATTAGGCCCTTAGAGTCAACAGTATGATGAAATGTATTTTCTGTTCATCAATGCTCGATTAAATTTGGCAGTCATGGACTAAAGTAAAGATAATGACCACACCACACTAGGAGAAAGGTTGGAAGGTGTGTTTTTTTCAGAAACAACACCAAAGATTTATAAACAGCTGCCTAACACATGGAAGATGTCCACCTGTTCCTCCGAAGGCACTACACGTTTAGTGGATGTCTGCTGTCTGTTAGGCAGCTGGTCACCAAACTTTTACTGTTTTAATGCAAATTGAATAAGGACCTTCTTTAGGTTTTGGTGTGAGGGATACTCAATGAACTTCAATGTACTTGTAAAACAGCTGACAGGAGATCAGCAAGAGTATCCTGTCACCCAAACTCAAAATAAGGCCCAATTATATAAGACAATTCTTATTAAATACGTTGGGTGGTTTGATGTCCTTTCTTTGAGAGACACTCCTCAACTGAACATTGTCGACAGAGATGACAGTCTGGGAAACTCTAAAGACAGTGGGTGACTCTTTTTGGCAAACCTGTGAGCCAAGCTAAGGGCCTGATTTAGAGCTTGGTGGATAGGTTATTCTGTCACAAATGTGGCGGAAATCCTGTCCACCATAGTACAAGGGCCCTATATCCTATGGCACGTGTAATTTGGTGGGCAGCATATTCATCACATATGTGGCGGTTTAAACATACGCAAAACTGTAAATCAAACACTACAAATGTGGCACATAAGGCATAATCTGCTTTTAATACCGCAGATGGAACATCTGCCACTTTCGGGTCAGAATATCAAATCCAAAAATGTTAAATTATCCCAATAATATATTAATTATTTTGTGAAGTATAATTTTTGCCCTACCACACTCCCTGCTGCTGCCCCCCCCCCCACTTTGCCATGATATCCAGCCCATCTGGTGTGAAGTTGGGGCCCTGTAACCTGTCCCTTCAGCCATGATGGGTTCCAACAGAGGAAACTGGGCAGCAGTAGGAGACAAGTGACCTCATGGGCTAAAAAATGTGTATGTCAATGTGACGGATTTTTCATCAATGGACTCTTACAAGGTAGTAATAGATTCCATCAATTAGGTTCCAGTTTATCCAATGAGAGTCCTTGGCCACTTTAAACGATAGGCACCACACTTCCATGCTGGATAGAACGGGCACCGGCCATGCTTGGTCTGCCTTGAAAAACATAATTGTGAGCATAGGGTATGCCTAAAAATATGGTGGACCGGTAGTATGTCATTGCAGATGCATTCGTCATCAGTTACATTATTCCCATTACATTCAATAAAGGTACATCGTATGCCTTGTAATTTCTGTCAAGTTTGACTAAAAATTACAAAAACTGAATCAAAATGTTAAAAGAATATTAAAATAATGTGGAAATCACACACTTAAAAACATATTTCATAATATTTTACATATGATGTTTTTGAAAAAAGTATGTATTTTTAAGACAATTTAATAAACATATGATATACTTTGGCTAAAAATATGCGTTATTTGGGTGAGCCTTAACCTAAACCACCAAAATGTTGTTGACTGTAATAAATTGCATTTATGTGTTTGCTAATCCCATAACAACTAGAACTCAAATTCAGTGCAAATCCCAGGTCAATGGTGTATTACATCTATGATTTACCAATGTTTCTTCAACATATTGTTCTACCATGTGTATAGCATTATCATCAAGTATTTGCACTTCTGTAATCCATAAATGTCCATCAACCACCCTAGGCAAGATGGAGAAGGGCACGTCAACTTAATGAGCATGTGTACTGGCCAAGTCCGGATCTACAGACCATGCAGGAAAGCCTCATCATTAAGAAGTACAGGCTTAACTGTAACATTATAGAGACATTGGATCATCAATTTCAACCCAAATTGTTGCCGAATATCAGAATTCAGATTGCCATCCCACCATGTCACTGTTAAATTTCTGTGCAACTGGTTCATTACAGAATACAGTGGGAGACTCAAATGGGATGTCTCAGCCAACTATTTTCAGCTGTCTTCAAACAGGTGCTGAATGTTATAGGCACATACATAAATGAGTACATCCAATTTCCTACGAATATTGCAACAGTGAACAACATGAAGTCCACGTTTTATAGACTGTAAGGCATATCACATGTAGTAGCTGACAAATATGATACTCATATTGTATTAATGCCACTTTATTTGTACCAAGTGCACAGCTACCAGAAGCATTTCAACTCCATCATGTAGGTGATTGGCATTGCGGACGTCTGGATCTCCAGTGTCTGTGAAAGATGACTTGATGGTACTACACAACAGCAGTGTCTCACAGCAAATTGCAGCCCATGCCCTACGGAGAGCCTGGCTTGTGGGTAAGTGTCATTCATTATGTTTCAGCCATGCTAACTCTAGTGCAGGGGGCAGCCATACATCAAGTCGCTAAACTTAGTGTTTGTGTTTATGTTTTTCAGGTGACTCAGGTTGTTTTAGTCGTACCTGGCTATTGACATCTCTGAAGAACCCAGCAACACGAGGGAAGAAGTGTGTTTTAATGAGCCCATGTGCAAATGAGGGGTCCTGGGAGCAACCTTTAGGGCTCTTGAAGGTCCGGTTCAGCCTGGACGAGACCGGATGGGTCCTCCTCTACTTCTGGGAAGGTCTGCAAGATTGTGGTGCTCAGCTGTATGGTTCACAAATTTTTTTTGCGGAGGAACATACTATTTACTGCAAATAATGATTACCATTGCCAACCAAACGTAAATCTTGGAGACATGCATCAGTAAGATGAAGTGTTGTGTAACTCATTGTGAGATCTGATATTTAGTTCCACGACGCAGCCTTGGGCTACTGGGCCTCAGCCTTATGGACTAGGGCTGTTTGCCTTTCCTGCACTAGGGATTGTCCTATTATATGTTAACAAAACTGAGCAAAATCAACCCTTCCAGCACTTGGTTGCAGTGTTAGAAATAGTGAGCAATCATGGGCTCCTCAGGTAGGTTAGTGCGGGCGTACAGCAGATGCAGATCACAATATACACCCAGGAGTGCATTCAAATAATTGTTCATTCTAATGCTTCTATTTCAGTAAAAGCAGTTACTTTATATTAATATAGCACACAGTTGCACATCAACTACAAACAATAGCAGATAGCCAAATATGCAGGTGTGAGGCAAAGACATCTAGGGATTCTCTTTGACTCAACCCACACTCCTTTGTAATGGAGGGCCTATTAGGTAAGATACACAGGGCAGTTGGGCCACTATCCCTTAGTTATTACATAGCCACTGTGACTTTATTTTTGTTATAGACTCTCAATCATGCTCTGGTCAGCAGCAGAATTCTACGATGGGACTTCCATTTACAGTGTGTGATTACCAGAGGTATACAGTGCCACAGTTGAGTAACGCATCTGCACCATAGTGGCCAGCAGGTGCAGGGCACTTGGCAGTGTCCTGAAAAGACTTGAATGTACATCACTCTGTTGCCACTGCATTGTAGATGTTGTGATGGATGTAGTGATTTTTTCGTGAGTCTGAGGAATCCTAGCATTTTTCAGTACCCAACCGACTCCCTCTTATGGATGAGTATTATCTGTGCCACAGTAGTGTGTTACTTAGGGTGACAAGATGGAATCATGTCACCGGGACATCATGTTTCTATTCCTTGACTTTGCTTTTACATATCCTTTATATTTGATGTGTTGGTTCAATGGGCTCTATTTAATAGAAACAAAAAGAAAACATGCAGTGTTATTTTAAACCAAAACCCAGAACTGTAATATTTTCTCCTAGTGACATGAATTTATCTGGTCACCCATGTGCTACTGGCTACGTCTCATGTGGCACTGTAGTGGCTGCCTAGGGTTATTGTGTACTATTTGAGTGGGTGCACCTTACGGTGGAACAAGTAACTTGATATATGTTTCCGTAACATAAGAGAGGGTGTGAATCGTGGACAAAATGTGATCTCACACCTGTTTGAATGGGTTACTAATATAGTGAGTTGTGTCACATTGTAAAAAAAGGTTATAATATCATTAAATTAAGAATGCTGTGAGTATTGATAGATCTCAGATATCATACTTGTGTGAATAGGGTGACATTAGTGCAGAGAGCTGTGTTAGGGAAAGGGGTGCCTGAGTGATAGGGGTGAATTTGGTAGTGAGGGTGAAATAGGGTTCATACTTACCAGTATTCCACACTGCCTGGAATTCCAACTATGTCTTCAAGATGGAGTATAGGCAGCACCGTCTCTTCCCAGGTCATGATGTTTTAGGGCATGCCCGGACTGGGAATCAAAACCAGCCATGACAATTCTGCTCGACCGACCCCGGAGAGGGTTGGGGGTGCTACTGAAAAGCACTGGCGGGGGTGCTAGTGTCAAGCACTGCTGTATCACTGCGCTATTGTTACAGGGGGCCGAAATTGCAGCACTGCTGCGAAACCTGCCCCCACTAACCAAACCGGCCCCCACCCTTCCGGCCCACCTAGAAAACGCCTGGTGCCCGCTACGGCCAATACGGCCCTGGTTGAGGGGCCTGGGAGACCCAATACCCTTTGCCAGGACATCTTGGTGTGCTCTGGATGTGAGAGAACAGACTCTCCTCCGCAGTTTATTACTCAGTTTACAGGTGTCTTCCTATGAGCGTCTAGTATTGGATATATTTTTTTGCCATATCAATGATTCTGGCCCACATTTTCATTCTCTGGCTCATGAGTATTGTCATGCCCTGTGATTCAAACAACTAGGCTCAAACCCAGTTATGTCATCCTCATCACAGGTACTTCATTTTCTGAGAATCTGGGTTGTCTTCTACCAGCCATGTTTCAGGAAGATGGAGAACAGGAGCTCTGATGCTGCTGCAAATTGTGAGTGGTGAATAGATTGTATAGTTTAAGTAGCCTATTTTGGAGTGGAAACACAAGGGGGCATATTCACAAGAACATGTGATAACTACTGCAAGAGTAGCGTAACGCAACTTTCAATATCGCAGCCCATCGCGGGAAAATAACCCTGTGTCAACGTGGAATTCACAACACGGAGGTACCATGCAATAGTCTGCCGCCACCGCGGACAATGTCCACGATACATCCACCCCGACGGAGATAAAAACACAAACCACAGCACCAGAAAACCTGCGATGAGGAAAGCAGGGATAAGCAGCGCGAGGGCAGCAAACTCACGTGTAATGCGGAAACTTGCACAAGAACAGCATACGGAAAATGCCACTGAACAAAATACAGCTACAGCGGAGTACCATGGATGCACCCTGGCCAACTGCAGAGGACAACATGCACACCACAACATCCAAGCACCATGGAAGGACAGAACCAACAGGCACACCCCATGAAAGAGACCAGTGGCAGACAAATCAGAGCCGCAGGAGCGACACACCCACCGTGCAGCATACGCACATAAGCAGAAGTGCACCTCGACTTTGGCAACATCCTGGTACAAACAGCAACCCCTCCACAACTGAACACAGGAAACAACTGGATTGGCAAATGTGCACAACCAGGCAAATCACATCTGTAACCCCAGGGATATGTAACATGACAATGCACAATTCCAACCTGTAACCTGCAAATATGTTTTATTCACACATGCAGTGCAATTGGACATCTACTACTGTCCCATGATTGCCACGGACGGACACAATGTGACGTGCTCATGAGAAGTAGGTGTCAATGATGTAGTTCCTACCGGCCATTCCTGCCGCAGCTGCAATGGGATGTGGGCCACCAGCCCCATCACCTTCATCATCGTCCGGTACCTCTGGAACTGGGATCCATGGGGCCCTGGTGCGAACACAGATGTTGTGCAACACACAACATGCAACGATCATCTTGCACACGGCGTCCGGGCTGTACAGGAGCTTCGCACCTGTGCAGTCCAGCCACCTGAAATGTGACTTCAACACGCCAAATGTGCGTCCAACGATGCCCCTGGTGTGTATGTGGGCCGCATTTTACTGCCTCTGGGCGGATGTGTTCGGGTCCCGGAGGGGTGTCATCATCCAAGGGCAGAGTGCATATCCTTGATCACCTGTGATAGTGCAGGGAGAAAAGAGTCAATACTTGGTTCGGCAGGATGTGATGGCAGGCCCACCAATTCAGTGACGCCTGTGCTGGCTGTGTGTGGGGTGAGTGTAAGCCAGACCTCAGGGAGTAGCTGGTGCTGGCAACAACTCCAACAGTCTTGAGGCACTCAGACATGCAATATCAGAACCACAAGGGGGGATGACTCAAGTCGCACAGGGCCAGTGGCCCTAGATTCACAGCGGCCGAAACGGGCCCACCGCCACGGGACGCCGACCTGCGGGAGAATGGGGCAGGTTCATGAGGGCAGAGCAGTGCCTCACATGTGTCATGGCTGCATTCCGCATCTCCACACGTCAAGCCGTTGTGTGGCTGTGGTGCCATGAAATGTCTATTGGGTGCAGGGGTAGCCCATGATGACCATGGAGTGGTGTAGTCGTGTTTGGTAGGTGGTCGTGTAGTCTGACATGTTGAATGTGGCTTGGTCACATGTGCATCCCCACAGATGTGCCTTGTGTGTTGGTGGCTGTGGGATGTGTGGTGTGTTGATTTGGTACTTACCAACGAGCAGTCCCGTTCCATATGTGCCATCCTGGAAGCGCTGGTTGATGATGGACTGTCGGAAGATGAAGGAATCGTGCACACTGCCTGGGTAGTTTGCGACGACATTGGTGAAGAGTCCCCGGTGGTCTACTATTGCCTGCACATTGATGGAATGCGTGTGCTTTCTGTTGCAGTAGTGGTGTGCAGTATCCGCAGGGGGCACAAGTGGAACATGTGTGCAGTCAATTGCCCAAAGCACGGCCGGGAATCCGGCTATGGCGTGGAAGCCTTACTTTGTCTCCAGCTGTTCCTGTGCAGTGTTGGGGAAGTGAAGGTAATGAGGTGTGAAGCTGAGGATGGCATCCAAGACAGGTGTGATGAACTTTGATAGGGCTGGCTGTGAGACTCCTCCGACTCTGGCAGTTGTTGGTTGGAATGTTCCAGAGGCCAACAGGTGCAGCACAGCCAGCAGCTTTGTCTGAGGTGGGATGTTGGTTCTCCGCTGTGTTGGGACCGTCAGCCTGTGGGCAATGTGTGTCATGATGCAGAGAATGGTTGTACTTTTGTGCCTGTAGTGGGCAATGACTTCCACGGGCGTTAGGTCTGTGAGGGTGGTGCGTTTTTGGTAGGTCCGCTGTCTTACTCTACGCTGCCTCTGTGGATGTACGGGAGTGGCGGTCCTGGGAGTGGTGGCGGTGGGTGTTGTGGCCCTGTTGGAGCTTCGAGCTGCATGATGAGTAGCTCCATGGCGTCGTTTGTTCTTCGGGTATGGCTGTGTGCGGGGCTCCGTTGCCTACTGCAGGTAGGCATCCGTTTTTACACCTGCTTGAGGCAGGTGTTAAATACCTGCGGCCAGCGCGGCTTATCGCCTGTTGTTGGTTCACTTCGCAGTTCTGTCAGTTCGTTGTGAAAGTGGTGTTATTGTTTTTCGTGTGTTATTGCCCGGGAACGCCTACTCTGCATCTCATTAGAGTTAGTTGGTGGTGTCCACCGTGGTGTTAGATTTTGGGGCAGTTATCGCGGGAATACTGGCGATGTCTGCAGTTTGCACCTGCTTGTAAATGGGGTGTTAAATCTATCTCCACTTTTGTTGCGTTAAGGTGGAGATAAATCGGAGATAAGTCCTTGTGAATATGCACCTAGATGTTATTGAGAACGTGTGTGTTGATGGACATATCCGTCTAAGTTGATGGATGCGTCCTCTGTCGTAAACACTGCCTGCCACTGCTGTCTTCTGTCGTGAGGATACCTATATCCCACTCTGATGAAAGGCAAGTCTAAATATATCAGACGAACCAAGAATTACGGATTGTTGTCTGATGAAGGAGGACAGGGGAACTGATGACAGGGGACTGAAGGGCGACTGACTGTCGTTCCTCCACCAATGCCCGGTGCAGGTGCCTCCATCAAAACCCTAAATACAGTGGATAGTTAAGCGCCGACCTGATGTACAGACATTATACAAACCCGCTCGACTTAGACGGGAGACTACCGATTTCAAGGCTGGTCTCCCGCCTCCCAATTCCTGCATGCAGAAACCCAATTCGGATTGCCTAAATCATGATCTGCTGGAAGCAAAGCAGCTTGAGCTTAGAAATATATATCCTGAACGAGAATGCTTTGTCCATAATTCTTGGAGGGGGAGATTAGAGGGGTGTGATAGGCCTTCACATGTAATTTTTGACAGTTTTACATAGCGGATACCAAAAATAGAGTGTCAAACTCTGTTTTTGTTTGTGCTATGTTATTAAACCGCCATAAATGAAACGTGATTGTCTGTCCCCATACATGCCAAAAGACCGATTCAGACAGATTGCCTCTGCTTCCGTCTAAATCAGTGTTCTTCAATCTGTGGGGCGCGCCCCCCAGAGGGGGCGCGCCACCATCCCAGGGGGGGCGCGCACTCCACACGAAAATCTGATGGCTGATATTCGGACGTAACGGAGGTTTTCAACACAGCGGGATGGCAACCCTCACACCTTCAGCCCTTGATGAGCTGTTAAGAGGTGCTTGAAGGTGACTGAGAGGGAGGGGCTGCAGCTTCAGGCGCAGGGGCATCTATTCAGATGCAAACAGCCCTGAATGCGTCTCTGCAATTTAGAGGGGCCTCACACATTCCCTTTCTGCCCAGGGCCCCAAATATCCTAGAACCGGCCCTGATTACCCCGAGGCAGCACGTGGTTCTCTTCACAGAGCTTAATTACTGTCACTAAATTGTAAGCAAACCTCAGTTCTGCAAACATGCAGTCTATAATTGGAATAAAATAAAGAAATGGCACAATCGCACCCACACTGATTAAACAAAGTATGGAGGACAATCAGTTAAATTAGTTCTCTTGGAGTATCTCCTTTAAGTACTGTACATCACAGTGGGGGATGGCAAAACTAACATTTTGGAAAGAGAGCCTGTCGTCTCGTTGTCTTGTCCAGGAGGGGGTGAGGAGCCCTACCCCTCCCTGGAATACTTGAAAACTGCATGCCCACCCCTGTGCCCACCCTGGTGGATCCTGTTCCCCCTCCTGTGATGGCTCCTGCCCCCCCCCCCAGTGATGGCTCCTGTCTCCCCATGTGGTGGCTCCTGTCCCCCCTCCCTGTGGTGGATCCTGTCTCCGCCCTGGGTGGATCCTGTCCCAGTCCTGGAATGGCTCCTGCAGCGAGGGTGAAGTTTTTGATGGGCCTCTTCTCAAAAAGGCTCAGCTCAAAATTAATATGAAAAGGTGGGCGAGTGAGTGAAGGGATGGGTGGATGGCTGGATGAATTAGTGAAAGGGTGAATGGATGAATGAAAGATTGAATAGATGGAGAATAAGAGAGGATGGATGGATTGATGAGTGAGTGGAAGGATGGATAAGAGAAAAGGTAAATAGCTGAATGTATGGGTGGAAGGGTAGCTGGATGGGTAAAAGGGTGGATGGATGAGTGAAAGGATGGATGAGTGAAAGGATGGATGAGTGAAAGGATGGACGAGTGAAAAGGTGGATGATGAGTGAGTGGGTGGATGGATGAGTGAAATGTTGGATGGATTGATGAATTGATAAGTGCAAGGGTGAATGGATGGAAGGATGAGTGAAAGGGTGGATGTAAGGATGGATGAGTAAGTGAAAGGGAGGGTAGATGGACAAAAGGATGAATAGATGAGTGAAGGAGTGAAAGGATAGTTGGATGAGAGAAAGGATGGATGAGTGATAGGGTCAATGGATGGATTAATGAGTGGATGAGTAGATGGATGGGTGGGTGGATGGATGGAAGGAAGGATGGCTAAGTGAAAGGGTCTATGGAGAGGGAAAGGGAGGATGGATGGATGACTGAAAGGGTGGATGGGTGGAAGGATGAGTGACTGGGTGGATGGATGAGTAAGTGAAAGGATGGCTGGATGGGTGAAAGGGTAAATGGCTGGATGGATGAGTGAATGGATGGGTAGAAGAGTGAATGGATGAGTGTACAGATGGATAGGGTGAAAGGGTGGATGGATGGATGATGGATGAGTGAAAGGATGGATGAAGGAATGGTTGAGTGAAATGATAGATGGAAGGATACGTGATGGATAGGTTTGCAAATGGTTGAATATGTTTGGATTTGGCTGGGCTTACTTATATACTATGGCGTGACCTCCTCTGATGTGTCTGTAAAACATACCTATTGTCCTGAAGTTTTGTCCTGAATTTTGACCTTCTGTCCTGAATTTGTGTCCTGAATTGTGACCCTTTGTCCTGAATTTTTACACTCACCGTCGGCAGTAGCAAAAATCCATCCACAGATTGACCGTCTCTGTGGTGAAAAACAGGCACACCCGTCACATTAATGTTGGTGGTGTTATTATCAATCTGTCATGTGTAAAACAAAGCATCCTAGTAAAAACAGTTTGCACACATTTTATCTTGGAACATTTTGTTTGTTTTGAGCTGTGTAATAAGCCTGTCATTAACCACACCCACTCACAAACCTACAGTTCACTAAACTCCCATTGCGTTGAACATTATTTGCCGGATATGGCCCGGGATATGCGGGTGGCAGTCAATTATGTAGTGTACAAGATACCAGAAATTTCTGTCAGGTGGTGGGGGGGGCCCGACATTTCAAAAAATTCAGTTGGGGGGGCTCAACCTACAAAAGTTTGAAGACCTCTGGTCTAAATCAATGGGGCAAAATATATCCTCCAGACTGTTTTTGAAATCTCCCACTTGCCTGCACTAAAATGTTCGCATGTATGAGGTATGTCCTACCATGACAGAGAAACAACAGCCTGTTCACCAAACTCCAGATCAGGCTCTAAATCCTCATTGTGAAATGCAAATTAATATTGTTGCTTCCTCAAGTGAAGATCTGAGAAATCAAGATCCACAATGTGTGCCTGTTACCAATTACTTGTAAACCCAATGATCACTTAAATTCAGCACCTTTCAAATTCAGAGGCATATTTACAAGCCCCTTGCGCCGCTTTTGCGTCACTTTTCCCATGTTAACAGTGACGCAAAAGTGGCGCAAGGGGCTTGTAAATCTGCCCCTCAGTGTTTTCGGCTGCATGTATTTTGACATCTTTGCCGCTTATCGCGCTGCATGTAAGCTGATAACTGTTCATTTAAAAATCAATAACAAAAAATCAACTTACATTTCGGAATGCGCTTAGTGAAAAAAGAAATTAGTACAATAAACATCATGGACATTGGTGATGATAACTCCTGTTAATATAACTGCTAAACTGCAAGACAGTGGCTTCCGGCGGTATGTAAACGATAATAAAACTGAATGTGTTACGTTTGCAAAAAACAAAAAAGAGGAAAACAGTTGCAAAGGAGAATGCCACTTTTCTATGGGTGGAGCTTAACCTCCGGATTTTTCTTGTCTCAAAGGTGGCAACATGGACCCAGCGCAGGCGGGAGGAGTCCGGGCTGTGACGCTTCTCCACACCAAACTGTTGAGTCTTGCGGGCCACCTGCCTCGTCGTGAGACAAATGTTGTTCCTACTCTGCATCTGCTTGCTTCCTCTTCACTGGTTAATTGTTGTCTGTAAAGTTTGCCTTTCTTTCTTAAATGGGCCACCTGCTCACTTATCCAAACACTACATTTATCTCTTTTCTCAGTGTGTAAAACCAGAGATCGCGTTATTAGACCATCGTTCATATTAACGGTGCTTGTTTAAAACACGACACATTCCCGTCGTTCCCCCGTTGCTAACCCCACCATTCTGCCAAGAGTGAGAGAGGACCATCATTCTACTCCCGTCCCCACTGCCGTATGTTCATCTTTTACTTCTGTAAATATAATTTCCTGTTTAGAGAGAAAACTCACAGAGCAGGGGTTAGGGAAAGAGGCGATGAGGCTGCTTGTGCAGTGCCACCCCAAGCCCTCCCCACCTCGAACCGTCTGTGTTTCTGGGAGTCTGTAAACATGGACGGTGCATTAAAGAAATGAATACGAAATCTCCGTAGGCCAGGGACACACCAAGGCAACCAGCCACAATACTTAAATACTAATATAGGCCACTTTTACATGAGACATCATGCTCTGTTGAGTGCTACACTTTCACGTTTTTAATCAGGGAAGGAGGCCCTCAGAATAAAATTGATTCCCAGCGGGCACTTTCAACCCTGTTTTATATCACTTATTCACATCTACACCACTTAGGCCCCCACACCCGCACTTCACCATACGGCAGTTGGATTGAAGATCTCCGATAAAGTGCCCCTTATTCAGGGAGCCCGTTAGGCATTGCACCGCCGGCCCGACGAGGAGCAGCCCATATGATGAAGCATGACACCTGAAAGGGTGGGTGAGGGCATTATTATCCAACAAATGGATTACCAACCCTAAACGCACCGTGTTTTTAGTTGGATTCAGCCTTTCCTTTGACTCTTCTTCTTCCTCTTTTTCTTACATTGAGGAACAGCAGGAATTCCCCTTCTTGGTAACTTGCATCTCTAGGGCATCCCTTCTTGCTGGACCTCCCACTCCCCTGTGAGCGGAAATAGCCTCTTCTGTCCCTCTTCTTGTAGTTCAACCAGCCACAAGGCTCACGCTTAATTTTTGGAGTATCCCATCTTGGACTTGGTGAAGGACCACTACTGGAAATTGCCCCAAGGCGTCGGTAAACGGAAGAAGACAACAAGAAGCTATTAAGAAAAGTGAACATACAATTTACCTGACAGTGGTAGGTAGCAAGTAAATGTAATTTCGAAAAATCAGACCTCTTATCTATGGCAGTAAAAAGTAGGGGAAACTGATGACAATTGGAACGCTTAATGAATTGGAAGGCACACTTTTTATGAGATAGGGGAACATTTAAACCTGACATACACCTTTACACTTAGGTTAGGCTCACATACATATTGGCATACTCACGTGCCTGAATTGCAGTTCACATTGACGTTTCATATCTAGCAAATTTATCTTATTACCCAAGTGTACTTTCAGTCCACTTCACAATGTAAGCTATTTGCAGACATTCTAGACATGCAATCGTGCACTGTAAGTAACCACCAGTAACAGAAGACATTTGCAGGGAATTACATGTGGAACTACAGACTATTTTTAGGGAAAAGTCTTGTTAAGTGAGAAAGGAAGGGCTTGGTGTAGAGTCAGTGTGGCGTTTTTTAAAATAAAAGAGGGGCATTTTACAAATAGAGGAAACCGCCCAACAAGCAGTCGACGGTCCAACTGCTGCATTACGATGTGACCGCCAGGCTGGTAGTCGCAAGGTGCTCCTTTACACTACGCTTGTGCTCCGGCCCAGAAAAAGGGCTGCAGCACAAGGGACCATGTAAAGGAGTACTTCCTCCACCTTCATGTACCGTGTGCCATACATCATGTGGTGCATGGAGGTGTGTGGGGGCACCACATGTGCCCCCTGGGCCACTTTACAGTGGCACACAACAGAAGGGGGCTCTTTTTGGGTCCCCCAAATCAGTTTTCAACAGTTTTTTTATGGCGGTTTATCCAACATGAAAATGCAGTCGGAAAGGGATATCGTAATCATGACAGTGGTGCCTGTCTCAGCACCGCCTGCATTTGGAATTGCGAATGGCCTGTTGGTGACGTTACAACCGACATCATTTTCAGGCCCATAATGTGGACATTTTGGGGAGAGAAAGAGAATAATTTTGACGCCACAAGAGTGGGTTGAATGTTTAGAAATAGCATTTTATTAACGATGCTCTGGCTGCTTTTTCATTTTCTTTTTACTAGGACATTTCAAATCTGTCGACCTTACCCAGAACTTACCATCATTTTATATGCTCAAAGTTGTCCAGAATATAGAAATACTGTACTTTAGTAGAAGGGAAAATACTTTTGATTAACACACACTACTTTAGTAGCAGATAAATATTACACTAAACAAAGAGGTATTACCATAACTTGGTTTATCAAGTCACAGTGGTATAATACTATCCAAAATGGGATGTATCCTCTGATCCGTTACCGAAGGATCATCTCTCGACATTCCTTGTTAACAGCTACCTGGCGCATTTTGACTGCATCACTGAAGGCAGAAACGTAGGCTATCACATATTAATACAGACAATACCGTGCTGCACTGTATTCTTCAGGAAGGATCAAGAAACTGTCACCAAGCAGTGGTCTGTTAAAATAATATTTAATGATAAATGCTCGAAAATTTGATGTGGCTAATAGACTCAAAGATAGAAATCCTGCTGATGAGTTTAGTTAATCCAAAGTTTCTTCCTTTGAACTGGTCAGACACTCCTGGCCACTCTTCTAGCTCATGCACATGGTACAATATCTATAGTTACTGTTCTACCACAACATCTCCTTGATTGCACTACCCAATGCAGTCATCAAAATACATTCTGCCATTACTGTCTTACTTCATGTGTTCAGGGAATCACGCAAATCCTTCTGGTTGTAATGTTCGACTTGGCCTAATGAAATACAAGTAACACAAAGCTTCCAATGAAATACTAATTGCAGAGTTCAGAACCATGTAGATAGACTTCCTCTGAGGTACTAATGGGACCCAGTACACAAGGTAATCTGGTGGACAGTCTCTCGTCGTAAAGTACTTTGGCGCTTGGCCCTGCTGCAGGTCCTTCAGTGGGGCTATCAGGAAATATTTGCAGATCAGTATAGACCCAGGCTAGCGGTCCTTGATGGAGAGTTTCTGCATGGCGGCCTGCAGTTTCGTGGCTTAATTGGTTGTCCCACCACTCCGGCAGCTGTGCGTCAATCAGTGCTCTCTTCGCAGGACTTACTGGCTCCTCCTTCTTGGCCTCATCAGACTCAGTAATGGCCCACAAACTTCCTTCAATGTAGGAAGTGATGCAGGTACTCCATGGCTTTCTTGGCCATCAAAGATCATCACTATCCCATGCTATCTTAGCTGTCCTTCTTCAAGGTTATTTCAAAGGCCCCTCTCCACCAGTCAATTGGCTCAGAAGCAGCTTCTCCTGGCAGGTATTGGAACTTTTGCAGGTTCTGATTTTAAACCTGGCAAGGGTAATTGGCGAATCAATGAGAGTTTCACATCACCACTGGTGTGGAGGCCCTGGAATCCAGGTAGAGAAATCGTGCCACAATACTTCAGAGTTTCTGTCCCACCTTTATACTCAAATTGTAGACCATTTTTGTGAATTCCAGCTGTACAGTTTTGTGACTACTTCTGCTCTTTTGCTATTTTTATGCACTCTGTTTCAGTCATAGTCTTTGTCACAAGTGTGAGCAGGGAGGCAGGGTTAGCTGAGAGTCTCCAGTAAGAAGCAATCCATAACATGAACTCAAAGGTAATGTAGGCTGCCCTACTTAACTACCTGTAAATGTGCTGGGCAAGCTTCCCCAAAGTACAACGGCCCCAGAAAGGAGGGGGTGGGGAATTCCTAGCTTTCTCTTCATTGTCCTTCACTGACACTTCTCAGTGTCTCTGCCCCCCCCCCCCCCCCATAAAGGATCCCTAGAATTTTCTTGGGGAGCCCTGAAATTCACACTTGCACTTGTTTTGTGGGCTACCCTCCAACCTTCATACTTAAAGACCACTAAGGTAGAGCCAATACAAAATGGACTTCAGTGTGGTTACTGCCATACACATCTTTGGCAAACAAACTTTAAAAACACTGGAGAAGCCAGTAGGCCTCCTTCTCAAAGAGACAATAGGTAACAAGGCCTGTCCTGCTGAAGGGATCAGTACAGAGGTGTGGAATTGCATACAATATCTGCTTGTCCATGGGACAGGATGCTTTATATATCTATTAACTGTAAAAAAAAAAAAGTCAATTCGTCTATTTGGTTCCATGCAGTGAGATGACAAATTATGGCAGAGTTCTAATTACATAAGAGCTCTGATAATAGCCTCTCTGATTATGCCAGTACTCATACTTTAGCAGGGTTTGTATTCTAACAATCCTCTGATTTTGCCACCTTGCTGCAAATCTACATATTGGGACCAAAAGAAGCGTGAACCGATAGTTCCTCGGTTGGAATCCCCTTTTGTATCTGAGCACACATACAAACTTGCATGTGTAATGGTTTTCACAAACCTTCTCTAAACTCTTCACACACGGGGAAAGGTTGGAAATTTAATTCTCACAAGGGCAGAAGTAAAACTATTTCAGAATGCGGGAAAAAAGGGATTGTAAGGAAACTAAAATTGAAAACTCTTTGCAGATAGTACTCATATTTGCTGATGCTAAAATGTAATTCAGAAACTTAATCTAGGAGCACAGTTTACAGCTACCTCTTTACATTTTTGTAAATTCATGAAAGTCATAAATCTGCACTAAAACAAGGACATATGCAATGGGGGCACTGCATCCCGGGGATCCACTCCCCTGGACACAGCTGTTTCCCTGCCTGCACTGTCGCAAGCAGGGTAAACTGTGTTTGCTCCCGTCTGGCGGGAGCATTCAGAAAAGTCCCACCAAATGAGAACAAACACTGAGTCTGCTCCCAGCAGATGGAAGCTTTAAAAATGACCCCACCGTCTAGGAGCAGATTTGAGATCTTTTTCCCTGCCTGCACGCATGCGGGTAGGGAAACAGAACACATATTGCTCCCAGCTGGTGGGAACATTTTCAAGGCTCCTGCCTGCTGGGAGCAGACTCAGTGTTTGTTCCTCTTTTGGTGGGAGTATTGAAATTGCTCCCAGCGGGCATAGCAAACACAGGCTTACCTGCCCGCACCGGTGCGGGCAGGGAATCCACTGTGTCCCGTGTGTGGGGCAGACAGCTAGTGAGCTGGCCCCAGGGTATGGGGTCCCTGGGCCAATAATGGCTCTGGATGGGGGGGCACATGGACCCCTTCTCTTGTCAAATGCGGCCCAGGGGTCGGCTGCCCGGAGCCTATAAGGTCTCAGTGAGGGAGGTGCGTATCATCTTCCCCATTTTTGATGATTCGGGCTCCATGGGTTGGGTCCACAGGGCAGAATATGGCTCAGGGAGAGGGGTTGTGTGGTCCCACTCCCCATATTAATGAATGGGGCCCTAGTGGATGTGGTACCCATGGCCGGATATGGCTCAGGGGGGGGGGCTGTGCACCCCCTCCCTTTAATTACACAATGTAGATGGCCCTGTCCACCATTTGTTTTTGTTTTTTCGATCCCACAGGAGTCCTGTGGCAGAAACCGCTGATTTTTGTTTTTATTTCGGCCCCAGGAGGTATATCTCTGGGTCCCCCATGGTTCCCCTATGGTGTTTAGGGGGGCAGGGAAGCCTGTCCCATTATATCATTCTTTTTTTCAAGTTCAGGACAGGGGACCAAGTCCCCGAGTCCTGTAATGGCTGCCAGCAACACTTTTCTCATGTTGCTGGCAGCCAATCAGAACACTCAGGGGCATGCCCAAATGACCCTCCTATACCTGGGCATAGAAACATCTAGAATATATAAACAAATGGTATAGAGGGATAGATCATTTTTTAGTTTTTTGCACAAGAGTTTATTAATTACCTTGGCAAAAAGCCTATTTCTTATGGCAAATTTTGATAATTATTTTTTACTGGCACAGATATCCAGCGGTGAACATCAAAACGAACGGTACACAAAACTAAACACATTCGTTAGATAAATACAAAGATACATTACGAAACAATACATATATACATACTCATGTGTGGAGTAGCTTAATCCAAACTCTTTTCCCCTAAAAATATTTCATAAAAATGTACACTTCTCGATCCTAGTGATACATTCGAAGGTAATCCTCTAGGCAAAACAAGGGTATTAGCACTCTATCTTGATTTGTAATGCCAACAAAATATGTTCTAATTCCAACAATGGGTGGACTCCTCCTTTTTCTATGTGTCGACGCGTTCGCGTTTCGGCCTCCACTTTCCTTATGGCTTCCTCAGGACGGGGATTTAATCTACAACAATAATTAAACTAAAATAAACTCCTAAAAAACATATGTTTTCATGTGTTGTGTTCTGTCCCTTATTTGCCCATACAGTGCTCAGAAGGGAGGAGACATCTGCAAAGATGTGTGATATCACTTAAAAAAATATATATAAATATATAGTCTCAACGCTATTCCAAAAATTACAAAAGATGCTAATCATGAAGCGCCCTCACTTGTAACATAACTTCAGGAGGAGAAGCACCGAACTAGTGAATATAACAAAAGAGAGAAAAGGAAATTCAAAACTCATGCACACCGACACCACTGGTGTGACAAAAAAGCCCAACATATCCAAGCCAGACTCAGGGCTGGAATACCTGTATATACATCCACGTTAACCCAGTCTCACTTCAAACAAACCGGAGGGCTTCTACTGTGGCCCCACTCATCGGTGGCGGGATCCTACAGAGGTAAAAGATAGAAACTTCATAGCAACTCTTATCTAACTTTATACAAAAAAACGTATTTAATGACCTCTAGCAGGATCACAAAATGCAAAATCTAAACCTCAGTATCCTTGTGTCTTCTGTGGTAGACCTGGCATTCTTAGTTTACCTCCTCATGCTCTCAGGTTACTGAAAGAGAGAAAGACGCAAACCTATCGTCTAGGTCTCAAGTACTTCTACGTGAGCGCACATCCCGCTCAGCCTCTCCTAATTGTGAGGTTTATCAGGTGAATAAAACAGGTCAGAACTTACATTTCTTCCAAGTTCTATTTGTCACCACCATGCTCCGTAACCGTCCGTCAATCTCCTCCTTTCGTATCAAGGGACTGGCGCTGCTAGTCCCTCTCGGGCCGTGTGTAAATACGTATGCGCGTGATTACATCAAACGTCCCCGGATCAACGACACAAACAACGGACTAATTCTCGGGTAGTGTGGAAACTCACACACTCTATAGTAATGGCAGCTATTCCGTCTTCCGAAGTGGTGGAAAAACTGTTACCAATAGACTCAAATTCAGAGGGGCGCTCTCCCTACAATTGTACCAAGATGGCAGGCGAACTAAAAAATAGTTCAAGAAAATAAAAAATACAAAATAATGAATAAATACAAAAGGCAAAGTCAAAATCGAAAAAATATATATATTAATAATGTCAACGGAATAAATCAGAACAAATAAATAAATAAATCAAGTGCCAAAGTGAGCTCGCAACTCCTCACCCCACCTATTCCACGGCACCACTGCGTCTTATATTAAAGACCCCATATGTGTGAATCATTCTCTATCAAGGCTGTAGAAGCCACAGTAGAAGCCCTCCGGTTTGTTTGAAGTGAGACTGGGTTAACGTGGATGTATATACAGGTATTCCAGCCCTGAGTCTGGCTTGGATATGTTGGGCTTTTTTGTCACACCAGTGGTGTTGGTGTGCATGAGTTTTGAATTTCCTTTTCTCTCTTTTGTTATATTCACTAGTTCGGTGCTTTTCCTCCTGAAGTTATGTTACAAGTGAGGGCGCTTTATGATTAGCATCTTTTGTAATTTTTGGAATAGCGTTGAGACTATATATTTATATATATTTTTTTAAGTGATATCACACATCTTTGCAGATGTCTCCTCCCTTCTGAGCACTGTATGGGCAAATAAGGGACAGAACACAACACATGAAAACATATGTTTTTTAGGAGTTTATTTTAGTTTAATTATTGTTGTAGATTATATCCCCGTCCTGAGGAAGCCATAAGGAAAGTGGAGGCTGAAACACGAACGCGTCGACACATAGAAAAAGGAGGAGTCCACCCATTGTTGGAATTAGAACATATTTTGTTGGCATTACAAATCAAGATAGAGTGCTAATACCCTTGTTTTGCCTAGAGGATTACCTTCAAATGTATCACTAGGATCGAGAAGTGTACATTTTTATGAAATATTTTTAGGGGAAAAGAGTTTGGATTAAGCTACTCCACACTTGAGTATGTATATATGTATTGTTTCGTAATGTATCTTTGTATTTATCTAACGAATGTGTTTAGTTTTGTGTACCGTTCGTTTTGATGTTCACCGCTGGATATCTGTGCCAGTAAAAAATAATTATCAAAATTTGCCATAAGAAATAGGCTTTTTGCCAAGGTAATTAATAAACTCTTGTGCAAAAAACTAAAAAATGATCTATCCCTCTATACCATTTGTTTATATATTCTAGCTGGCAGCCAATCAGGGCAGTTGCTCCCACTAGAGTCTGACTCCCACTCGAGCAAATTGGTCCAGGAAAATAAAGCTCCCAGGGTCAATCAGATCCTCTCATGGACCCATCCATCCAGATATACAAATAATTTTGACTCTTAGGGGGATATTCACAAGGATCTATCTCCGATTTAACGGCACTTTAGCGCAGCCAAAGTCGTGATAAATGTACCTCCCCATTCACAAGTCGGTGCAAACAGCCCACATCACCAGTTTACCAGCGATAGCAGCCGCAAAAAACATCACCACGATGACCCCAGCAACTATCGCTAATGAGATGCTGAGTAGGCGTTCCCGTGCCCAAAGCCGCGACAACACCACTCCACAACATTCACAACGACCAGACAGAACTGTGATAAGAACACAAAACAGGTGATAAGGCGCATTATCAGCAGGAAAATAACACCTGCCCTGACCTGGTGCAAAGTCGGACCACAGCCTGCAACACAAAAGGGAGCACAGCCCACAGCCACATCGGAAGGGCAACAGATGCCATGGAGCCACCGGTCATTGTAATTGTAATTGTAAAGAGATTTCTAGAGCGCATGGCTGCCCTTGAGCGTCCCAGCGCTAGTAGATGCATCAGAGAGTTCAACCAATAGCGGAGCAGATGGTTATGGGAACAGCCATGTCTTTAGTGACTTTCGAAAGGGAAGCAGATTGTGTTGGGCCCGGAGGTCAGGTGGAAGGGAATTCCAAAGCTTGGACGCATGAAAGGAAAAACGTCGACCTCCTGAACGAGCTTTCCTTATCTTGGGAATTTGAATCAGATGGGCGTGCGAGGATCGGAGGATTCTGGTAGTGGTATATGGAACCACAAGGTCCTTTAAAATGGACGGCGCTTTTCCCTGGAGGATTTTGTGGGTTAGGCACATAGCCTTAAAATGTACCCTTTGCTCTACGGGCAACCAGTGTAAAGCTCTAATCGCTGGTTTGGCAGAGCAGCGGGTCTTAGTGTTTGTGAGAATCCGAGCAGCAGCATTTTGCACCACCTGTAGTCTGGCAGTCACTTTTTTTGGAGCCCCGAGATAAAGAGCATTACCATAATCCAATCTGGAAAGGATAAGACCCTGTAAGAGGAGTTTCCTTGATTGGAATGGGAGCAAGGGAAGAATCTTGCGGATGGTGCGTAGGAGACCAAGGCATATTCCAGCCGTTTTTCTTGCCTGGGTGCTTAAGGTGAGATTTTGATCGAGCCAAATCCCCAAACTTTTAATTTCAGCTTTGGGGATTGGAGGTGCGCCCATGCATGGAGGCCATAAAGACTCCGGCCGGAAATGGGATTGGTTGCCTATCACCATAATCTCCGTTTTGTCGCCATTGAGTTTTAGATGGGATAAGTTCATCCAGCTGACTATGTCCCTCAGGCAGGAGTGCAGATCTATTTCGGGGTTATCCTGCCGGCTGAGGGAGACAACCAGCTGGGTGTCATCCGCGTAGGTCAGAAGTTTAATACCATACGGGACGACAATACCTTCTAATGGCGACATATACACGTTGAAGAGCGTAGGGCTTAAAGATGAGCCCTGAGGTACTCCGCTGTGTATAGGAGTCTCCCTGGAGAGGAAATCACCCTCCGCCACCTGGAAAGATCGGTTGTGAAGAAAGGATTTTAGCCACAACAGGGCCGGGCCAGAGATACCAAGGTCATGGAGTCTCTGGGCCAGGATACTGTGGTTGACGGTGTCGAAGGCCGCACTGAGGTCCAGAAGGATCACTGCCACTGATCCTCCTGCGTCAATGATTTTTCTCGCCTCTTCGACAACCGCCACCATCGCTGTTTCCGTACCCTGGCCCGGGCGGAATCCAGTCTGTGTAGATTTTAACAATTTGTTGCTTTCCAGGAAATTTGATAGCTGACTGTTGATGAACTTTTCAGCTATCTTACTCACGCATGGGAGCAGGGAAATAGGTCTGAAATTGGCAAAGTTATTCGGGTCGAGATTAGGCTTTTTGAGTAAGGCCTTGACTATCGCTTTCTTCCAGCTTGGTGGGACAAAGCCGCTTTCAATGGATGCGTTTATCAAATTCACCATGGGTGCCAGAATGGTGGGAGTGACTTGTTTAAGGTGTCTGACTGGTGCTGGGTCAAGCGGGGAACCGCTTTTAAGGGATTGGAGGATGGGCCGTAAGGTTTCCTCACAAATGGGGAGGAACATATCAAGTTCTATGTGCGAATTCTGAATCTGCTCTGAATGAGTGGATGCCGGATCATTGGGAGGAAGGGGGGGGAGATGTAGGAGGATATTTTGAATTTTTTGGTCAAAAAACGCAGCTAACTCATTGCAATGGTTATCCGGGAAATTGAATGTAAGAGGTGGCTCTGGAGTTTTTAAAAGTCTTTTCATGATTTGAAACGTTTCTCTAGACGAGCAGGATGCCTTGCTAATTTTATCATTGAAAAAAACTGTTTGCGCATTTTTGAGGGCTTTTTTGTAGATAAGAATAGCTCCTTTGTATTCCCTTTTGCTGTTAGGATCAAAGTCTTTCCTCCATATTCTTTCTGCTCTCTTGCAGGTTTTTTTTAGGAGGCGGATCTCATGGGAGAACCACGGAGAGGAGGCTTTTTTCCTAGGTTTTAAATACGTTTTTTTTGGCAAAACGGCATCGAGGGAATTTTCAATCCAGGACATAAACTGTACGTCCGCAAAGTGCGGATTACTATCGGGCCGTGGCCTGGTGCGTTCTAGTACATGCATCCATTTATCCCGGTCAAGTTTCGGCCAGGGGCGAGAGAGTCTGCCCGGTGCTTGATTGGGCGGAGAGTAGATCTTAATCTGCAAGCTGAAAGGAATAAGTCGGTGGTCGGTCCAGGGCACTGGTATCGGTATTCCCACCCTAAGATCAGGGAAATTGCAGAAAATAGGATCCAGCAGGTGTCCCAGATTATGCGTGGGAAGATTGTTTAATAGGTGAAGTTGATGGGCAGCAAGATCTAAAATCAAGTCAGCGGCAGTGGCATCCTTGGTGTTATCAAACTGAACAGTAAGGTCCCCTAAAATTAGGAAATGTGGCCCGGACACCCAAGAGGACCACAACACCCACCGCCACCACCCCAGAACCTCAACACCCACCCAGAATACCCCCTCCAGACCACCACACAGGCAGCGCAGACAAAGACAGCGGACCCCCAGGAAACGCACCAGCCACACAGACCCAACACCTGATAATGTCATTGCCCACTACAGGCTCAAAAGGACAAACATACTACGCAGCCTGACCAACAACGCCCAACAGGCCAAGGGCACTAACACAGCGGACAACCAACATCCCACCCCACACAAAGCTGCTGGCTGTGCTGCACCTGTTGACCCCTGGTACCCCCCAACCAACACTTGCCACAGTCAGAGGAGTCACACAGCCAGCCACATCCAAGTCCCTCACACCTGACCTGGACATCACCATCAGCCTGTTACCCAAAGGTTGGTCGCACACTGCTCGTCACACCAGCAAGTAGCCCCAAAGGACTGTGGTAAATGTAGTGGCGACGGCGGGTACGCCTATGCCACGATGTATAAAGAACAGTATGTGTTGCGTTAGCCATCCCTGGACACGTGTTTCGAGGTAGTTGCCTCTCGTCAGCAGGGAGCAGGTCAGTGTAAAGGGGTGCCGCGTGGACTGCCAAATGTAATTAAAACAGGTCAAGTACCTCTCATGGCGCGCAGGTGCAGATCCAAGGCTCGTCAGCCCGTTGGCTCAAGGGAGCCGTAATAAATTATGCAAAGATTGGTCGCACACTGCTCGTCACACCAGCAAGTAGCCCCAAAGGACTGTGGTAAATGTAGTGGCGACGGCGGGTACGCCTATGCCACGATGTATAAAGAACAGTATGTGTTGCGTTAGCCATCCCTGGACACGTGTTTCGAGGTAGCTGCCTCTCGTCAGCAGGGAGCAGGTCAGTGTAAAGGGGTGCCGCGTGGACTGCCAAATGTAATTAAAACAGGTCAAGTACCTCTCATGGCGCGCAGGTGCAGATCCAAGGCTCGTCAGCCCGTTGGCTCAAGGGAGCCGTAATAAATTATGCAAAGGTTGGTCGCACACTGCTCGTCACACCAGCAAGTAGCCCCAAAGGACTGTGGTAAATGTAGTGGCGACGGCGGGTACGCCTATGCCACGATGTATAAAGAACAGTATGTGTTGCGTTAGCCATCCCTGGACACGTGTTTCGAGGTAGTTGCCTCTCGTCAGCAGGGAGCAGGTCAGTGTAAAGGGGTGCCGCGTGGACTGCCAAATGTAATTAAAACAGGTCAAGTACCTCTCATGGCGTGCAGGTGCAGATCCAAGGCTCGTCAGCCCGTTGGCTCAAGGGAGCCGTAATAAATTATGCAAAGGTTGGTCGCACACTGCTCGTCACACCAGCAAGTAGCCCCAAAGGACTGTGGTAAATGTAGTGGCGACGGCAGGTACGCCTATGCCACGATGTATAAAGAACAGTATGTGTTGCGTTAGCCATCCCTGGACACGTGTTTCGAGGTAGTTGCTTCTCGTCAGCAGGGAGCAGGTCAGTGTAAAGGGGTGCCGCGTGGACTGCCAAATGTAATTAAAACAGGTCAAGTACCTCTCATGGCGCGCAGGTGCAGATCCAAGGCTCGTCAGCCCGTTGGCTCAAGGGAGCCGTAATAAATTATGCAAAGGTTGGTCGCACACTGCTCGCCACACCAGCAAGTAGCCCCAAAGGACTGTGGTAAATGTAGTGGCGACGGCGGGTACGCCTATGCCACGATGTATAAAGAACAGTATGTGTTGCATTAGCCATCCCTGGACACGTGTTTCGAGGTAGTTGCCTCTCGTCAGCAGGGAGCAGGTCAGTGTAAACCTGTTACCCCAGTCCCTATACATCCAACACAATGCGCAGGATCCGCTGGACACCAAGCAAGGCCTCTACGCCATAGCTGGATGCACGCACGTGTCGGGTGCAATCCACAGCACATATGTCATACCTGTGCCCAATGTCGACACAGCACACAATCACCGCAACAGAAAGCACACGTCTCACATCAATGTGCAGGCAACAACCGAACACCGTGGAACCTCCACCAATCTCGCCTCCAAATACCCAGCCAATGTGCACGATTCCTCCATCCTCCGACAGTCCAGGAGCAACCAGCATCCCCAGGATGGCACCAAGGGAAATGCACAGCCCCTTGGCAAGTTTCAAATGAACACCCCACTCATCTCAACTCCACAACCATGCAACTCACAACTCTGGCAATGCACATGTCACAAAATCAAAACCAACATGCCAAACAACATGCCCACCCACCAGATATGACAGAACAACTCACAATGGTAACCTGGGCAAGCCGTAAACATGAGCCCTCAACGGCATGGCACCTCAGCCACACACTAGCCGAATGTGGGGAGAAGTGGAAATCAGGCATGTGTGAAGGATGCAGGAGAACCATGACTGGGAAAGCACACAATGCCAAGAGTGGCGGAGATGTGCTGGACAGACCGCAGTATGCCGAACACACCCATATCCATGGCGACATACACCTCTGGTGTATGGAGTGCGGTGGACAGTGGATGCAACCATGTCACCCCGGCCAGTGGGGAAGTTCGCGGAAATGTTGCCTGTTATGTCCCCCCCCCATAAGCGTGAGCAGAGTGGGATGGCCCGGCGTACACCAGGCCAGCGTAGGGGTGTGAATATAAAGCACGTAGCCCTGGGCGTGGTCCACTTCCGGAAAGCCCAACGTCTCTGCCAGGGCGTCGCCTCTCACCACGCCACAAGGCCAACGCCGTCCTCGTGAGTGGAGTTGCCTGCTATCCTGTGCGCCTGCCATACCCCGGCCAGCTGGACCCCGAACCCGTCAGGCCCGCCCCTGCGCAGCCAGGCCACACAGATCACCTGCCGACACCGTTGTGTGTCAAGGAGGGCCCACCACGTGCCTACGCAAGCTCCAAGCCCGAGGCCCGCGACCTTGGCAGCCTCACAGACCATCACTTTAGACCTTTCTCATTGACGTACTCTACTGCCACCTCCGGCCTACACTACGGTCAAGTAGGTCACACATTTGGAACTGAGTCTTGATTACACCATGGCAGTGAACATTATTTAAGGCAGAGTTCATGTCACTTTACTCCCTTCGATGTGGTGCCACCAAGTCTGTGCATAGCATTACATCCACACGTGTCTGTGGGCCTACACGGACTACTGACCTCGGCCAACGCTGCGCAAGAGTAGGCCACAGAATTGGAACTGAACATCGATTATTCAAAGGCAGAAAACATATCATCGCACGTGAGGCGTAAGTGGACGACGCGTGGCAGTCCGGAGGGAATAGGATAATCGTCACGGAGGTGATCGAACACTACCGACAACTGCCCTGGTGTCACTAACTCTGTGCATCGCGAGCTAACGACAGGTGGGTGTGGGCCACTGCTGACCGCTGCCCCCGGCCTACACTGTGGTCCAGTAGGTCACAGAGTCTTGATTTAGCGATGGCGGAGTTCATATGAGTGTACCGGCATCATCGCAGACTGCATACCCTCTCAGCCCCGGTGCCATTAAGTCCCCCGACATTCATGGACACTCTCTGGTCGTACATTTGTGGCGTCTGAGTCTATGGACTAGGGTCTAGTTCTCATCCTCATGTAGCTGATACCGAATTGGTGGTGAAAACGAGGCTGTCGCATTCCACTCCACCATTTACTGCTTCCGGATAACATCAGACCTTCCGCATCATGCCCTGGAGGAGACCTTCCTCTGTCCACCGCAGGACTCTGCCACATTCACCTTTGACATCAATGAGGACCCGCTCACTGCTCGTGGACCTACCTCAGTGCACCGAAAGTCACCGTCCCGTGGCAGGGTGCCTGTGCCGGCCGCTGTGCATCCGGGGCCACTAACTCTGTGCTGGTCATGTCCGGGACCCCTCCTTCTGAGATATTAGATGGCCTCTGAGGCGGTGGCTTTAGGGTCATCAACGCGATGTGTCTGTGGCCCTGCGCTGTCCGCTGTCTCCGGCCTCAACTGCGGTCCACCAGGGCTCACACACCAAATCGAGTCCTGACCGGCCTGGATGTCGCATCACCGTAGGAGGCACACGCCACCACCGGCAGGACCAGCTCCAACCTCCATCTGCCAGAGTCGAAACGGTGGTCCTGACAGACTTACGGAGTTGCTCACACCTGTCGTGGATGCCATCATCAGACTGATACCCTGCTCGGCACTCCAGGTGCCACTGACTCAGTGCACCGCAAGCCATCGTCCATTACTGATTGAGTTTTATGCTGTGGAGAGGTTGCGCAGCGATGTCACCACAAGCAGTGTGGGAGTCTTGGGACATTGATGAGGACGATGATGCAGGTGTAACACACCCCTCTACATCTGCATCAGGAATATCTCGAAGGGACACAATCTGAGAATTTTTCTTCACATGGGCGCGCTCAGCTGTAGTACCCAGACCTCAGTGCATTGCAACTCATGGGCACTTCTGTTTGCTCATTGTGTGCCCGCTGGACTTGCTCAGGCTACCTCCATGATGTTCCGCAGTTGTCCCTGTGATGCTGGTGTTGTCTGTTTATGTATTCATTGTGTTAGCTGTTGTATTTGTTGCCAGCACCGACAACTCCCTGAGGGATGGCGTGCACCAACCCCACACACATCCAGCACAGGCGTCACTGTACATGTGGCCCTACCAATAAACATCATGTCTGCGTGTGTCCCTGTGGTCTTGTTGTATGCATGGGGGCACAGGGCCCTGCGACATTACCTTGTGCTATGTACAGCGGATGCAGGCATGTCACTGCAGGCATCGGGTTTGAGCTTGGACATGTAGCTTTGTCGTCACCCACTCAATTCGTAAGTGGAGTGGACTGGGCCGTCGTACGCAGGGCCAATGTGGGTGTGTGACTGATATGTGCGTGCCCCTAGGCGTGGTTGTGTATTGTGAATGTGCATCTGCATGTGTCCCTATGGCAGTGTGGGTCTCCTTTTTGGGGTGTAGGTGGTCCCTGAAGGGTAATAGACACCAATGTATGTGATCTAGTTCACCTTCCATGGGTTGGGACCCCATCCACACCTGTTGGACCACCTCCTTTTGGCGTGCTGACACATGGCATTGGGGTGCCATGTGTGGGTGGGTGAAGTGTCGTGAGCCAGCCGTGCCTGCAAGTGCTTCCTGCTGTGTGGTCTGTTGGAGGCTCTGTGTTCACCTCTAAGTAGCTTGGCTGCCCGGGTCCTGGTGGTGGGTTGCGTGGGATGTCCATGGGCTGTTGTAGGGCGTCGGTGTCGAAGGTGTGGTGGTCCTCTCTGGCATCACAGATGTGTTGTCTTCTGTGCTCTGCTGGAGGTGTTGTGTTCCCATCTGCAATGTGAAGGGGAGATTCTTGTTGACATTGTGTTGACATGTATGCTGGTGCATTGTTCTGGGTTACATGCAGACTGTATGACAATGTACATTGTGACTGTTTGGGAGGTGCTGACTGCTGCTGCGAGACAGTGTACATTTGGACTACATGACGGATGTGAGGTCGTATGCGTACATTTCCATTTCACGGTTTTCTGCTCTGTCAGATGTAGTAGGCATGTTTCTGTGCATGTGCGGAGCCAGTTGTGTCCTCTATTCTGCAGTGTTGGCTTCACGCATTGTACCACGTTGTCGTCAATGTGGGTGTGCTGTTCTTGCTATGTGTGTGTGCTGCAGTGTGCCAAGGAGATGAGGGACATGATCCAGGGTAATAGTGGGTGTGCAGTGTGCTACACCTCGTTGTGCATTGTGCCCATCACCTCCAGCCCCCCAGCCCCTGGTCGTTACTCACCCTGTTGATGTTGTGTCAGGTCCTCTCGAGCTGTGTCCGTACTCCCTACTCCATGCACCGTCTCCACACTGATGACTGTGGTCTCGGTTTCCTCCAGTTCCTCCTGTGGCGCAGGACTGTCACCTCCTGTCGCCGTTGCAGCCTTCCTGTTGGCAGCGGGCTTGTGCCTGGTTTAGGTTGTCACATCATGCCAGCGCCTTTTGGCCTCCTCTGTACTCCGACTGCATTCCAGGTGGTCGACTTGTGGGTCAGTTGCTGTTAGTGTTCTGTCACCTTCGTGACGCTGATCTTGTTTTGCTGCGGACTGCACCCCGTCTTACCTCTCCCTCTTCTCCTCGGCCATCCCCGTGCCCGTTGTTCCTTGCTGGTGGTCTGTGGAGGTTGTGGGGTTCGCATTGGCCTCTGCGCTGGGTCAGGGTGCATCCATGTTGCTACGTGCTTAGGCTTGTTTCTGGTGTGTTGTTTCTGTTGTTTCTGTGGTTTATATGGTGCATTCTACCGCCAGACGCGAGGGATTTGCAAGCCTCATCGCATGATTTTTTGCGTTTCGGCATTTTTGCGGCATGACCTTGATTTTTGCGCGGCCATTTGACACATTATCTGGTGACTATCGCATGCTACCGCCACGTTGTGAATACTTGGTTGGCACGGCGTAATTTTCCCGCGATGGGCTGCGATGTTGAGAGTTGCTTTAAGCTACTCTTGCGGTAGATATCACTCGTTCTGGTGAATATACCCCATAATTTCTAAAAAAATACTGAGTGGATTTACACAAAATCCCAAAAAGAACAATCTGCATACCAAGAGCTAGCTCTCTGCCAAATTTGGTGTCATCCGGTTTAGCAGGTTGTGTTGTAGCCCAAATCAATGGGAAAAGCACGGGCATTTTGTGTTTTGTGACCCTCTTTTTTTCTTGTCCCTTGCTTGATTGATCACCGAAAACCTTTTCATACATAAACTACTCGAAGAGTAGCACCTTTTTGGAAAGTTTAGTGACGATTCGTCAAACGGTGCCAAAGTTATTAGCAACACAATATATATATAAATGTATTTACTGAAAAAAACAAAGTTTACAGGGATTTTATGGTTAGGTTGGGGTTGTACCCACATAAAACCATAGAAATTTAGCAGTTATATTATACTTATAGTTATACTTATGTTAAGAAACTATAACTTGTGGCCTAAAGTTACTTAACGGCACGAGATATAGTTTCTTCAGATAAGTATAACTATGAGTATAACTATATATAACTGCTGAATTTCTATGGTTTTGTGTGGGTAGAACATCAACCTAACTATAACGTTTCTGTAACCTTTGTTTTTTTCAGTGAATTTCCATGAATTCTTAAATGTAAACTAAAACATGATTACTGTATGTTGTTACAACCATTGCTGTGCACGGCTTTTGGGTGGTGGGCACCCCCCTCGCATACACCCACTCTGCGCATGACCATGCGTTGTGGGGGTTTGGTGTGTAAGTGGGTGTCGGGTTTTTTCCCCTTGTGTTTCAAACCCGCCGATCCCTCACAGATTTACACTAGGGACACACTGAGCTCCACGGTGGGTCTGCAGATCTGCAGTTCGGACCAACAACAAAAAATTAGGAAATTGTTTGCCCATGAGGTATCCCTCAGAGACCCCTCCATGTGTCCTATGGAGTCAGGACATCTTTGTCTTGACTCCTTATGTTATTTTCACTTTTCTTCTCAAGAAAGCACTCTTTCTGGACCAAGAGCTAACATTCTGCCAAATTTGGTGTAAGTCCGTTCAGCGATTCGGCCTGTAGCCGTGTTAAAAAAAATGAAAAAATCTCACAGACATTGCATGTCTAAACAAATATAAACAGATTTAGAAAATGGGGTTATTTATCCAAGGTCCTTAGAAAAGCAAGGGAGAAGATACAACGAAAAACAAGACAATAACTATTGTTAGAAAAAGAAACAACCAAACAAAAGGAGGAAAAGAGTACACAAGAATCAATGAAAATAGTGACAAATTACTCTACTAGTGCATCAGCATTATTTCATATAATGAGACAAAATTGAATATCTTCAGATCAGATCCAATAACAAGGAGAGTCCTAACCACATCCCCGCAAATTTGATATAGACGGAGTACTGCACTGAAGGGCCTATTGGTCCACAGTCATTACTTAGTTCAATTCTGATGCAGAATTATGGGTGTATATAGGAGGAAGGATTGATACATATCACTTCATTCTCTTCACTAATGTTTACAACATCCTTTAGCGAGAGTAACATTGGGATATAAAAATGAATAGAAGAAAATTGCGTTTGGTGAGACATCCTGATTGTTGGTAAAGAAAACCTTAAATGAATTGTCTACTAATGTAGGCAGACCAGTCATTCAAAGAAATGTAGGTCCATTCAGGGCACAATTGTTGATAAGATGAAATTGGTATCGACTACAATACATTCTAAATTAAATATGAATGTGAAATCCTTATGATTAAGAAATGAGGGTCGAATGAATTGCCCTATGATTGATTCATTTTCATTTTATTTTGTGATTTTTCATATTTCTCATTTTAGATTTTGTTAGAGGGCGACCCCAGGGAAGACAGGGAGGTTACCTGACCACCCTGAGACCTACCCTCGGAGTAACGTAGCCGGGCACTGGCGGGAGACTCCTCAGGGGAAGAGTCTCGTATCTAGGATCGCACACACGGCACCACACGACAAAGAGACACCACACGGGAGGTTCTTTGGGAACAGATCTTTTATCTACTTAGCTACGTCGGATCTTTATGATCACCAATGTGGATATGTACAAATAGCGCACGGGCTCAGAGAGTCTTGGTAGGGAAAGGGGGTAGCGGGACAGTCTTAGGGGATCCAGATCAATGCAGGGGCGTACCCAACGCACAGCTCACAATCCTCGAGCTGGGGGATACGCGGTGGTTCAGCCGGACCGAGGGAGTCTTGAGGAGCCGCGAGTCACTCAGCAGGGCTCGAGCACAAGGTCGGAGGTCCTACGATCTTCAGGGGAGCCGCGAGTCACTCAGCAGGGCTCAAGCACAAGTTCGGAGGTCTTACGATCTTCAGGGGAGCCGCGAGTCACTCAGCAGGGCTCAAGCACAAGTTTGGAGGTCTTACGATCTTCAGGGGAGCCGCGAGTCACTCAGCAGGGCTCAAGCACAAGTTCGGAGGTCTTACGATCTTCAGGGGAGCCACGAGTCACTCAGCAGGGCTCAGATGTTCCAAGGTTGCAAGGGAGCCGCGACCACGTCAGCAGGGCTCTCGTCGTTCCAGAGTCGAATCTGCTAGATAGTCCCAGAGCACCCCTTGTTATAGGTCAACTCCTCTTCGATGTCCGGGGTCCGTGTAGGCAGGGGTCTTAGCGCCTGGTGGGCGCTCGTTGGAGTTTCCTGCCATGTTGTCCTTTGATCCTTTCAGGGCCGGGTCGGGAGGAGTCCCAGACACCCAGCAGGCGTGGAGCCAGCCCTCAGGGAGGCCGGAGGGCCGATCGAAACCCATCTCCCGAGGGGAGGCCAGAGGTGCGATGGAAACTGCTCCTCCCTCAATCCATGGGAGCGCGATGTTCCCCAGCCGGGGCGGCGCCTCTAGGCCTGGGTTGTGCTGGGGGCCGGGCGGCCATCGTAGGTGCATGAAGTGGGCACGCGGGCCCTGTGGTGCTGGGAAGATGGAGGGCACGGACGGGGAAGTCCGGGTCGGGTGTGTGTGGGTCCTGGCGGGCAGGACCGGCTAGGCCGTGTACTGAGGGACTGAAGGAGGTGTACGGGTCAGGGGGTGTGGCTAGGGGTCAGGGATGGCCATGCCACAAGGCCGGGTCTAACACGCGTCCCCCCCAGCTGAAAGCCGGAGAGAACTACCCATCCTCTTGGGGGTTCTCTTCGCTGAGGCGGAAGAACCGGGAGAGGCCGTCAGCGTTGACGTGGTCAGTACCAGGGCGGTGCTCTACGGTGAAATCCATCCCCTGGAGGGAGATTGACCACCGCAATAGTTTGGGGTTTTCCCCTCGCATCTGCATGAGCCATCGCAGGGGGCGATGGTCAGTTTGGACTTTGAAATGGGTGCCAAACAGATAGGGTCGTAATTTCTTGAGGGCCCAGACTACGGCGAACGCCTCGCGCTCAGTGGTGCTCCATTTCTGTTCTCTGCGTAACAGCCTTCGGCTGAGGAAGGCTACGGGCTGGTCTAGGCCTTGGTCATTCACCTATGACAGGACTGCCCCAATGCCATGCTCGGAGGCATCAGTTTGTACCACAAACTCCTTGGAGTAGTCGGGGGCCTGGAGTACGGGGGCAGTACACATGGCCGCATTCAGGGCATCGAACGCCTCCTGGCAGGCAGAGGTCCACTGCACTTTCTTGGGCTGTTTCTTGGACGTGAGTTCCATGAGGGGACCGACAAGGCTGCCGTACCCCCGGATGAATCTCCGGTAGTAGCCGGTGAGGCCCAGAAAGGCTCGGACCTCCGTTTGGGTAGTGGGAGGTTCCCAGGCTAGGATGGCGTCGATCTTAGGCTGCAGAGGGGTGACCTGCCCGCTCCCGACTCGGTGCCCTAGGTAGACCACCGAACCTTGCCCAATCTGACACTTTCTGGCTTTTACTGTGAGGCCTGCCTGGCGCAGGGCCGTTAGCACCCTCCGGAGGTGCTGGAGGTGCTCACTCCATTCGGAACTGAAAACTGCGATATCGTCTAGATATGCGGCGCTGAACTTTTCTAGCCCGGCCAGGACTCTATTCACCAGTCGCTGGAAGGTGGCCGGGGCATTTTTCATCCCGAAGGGCATCACGCAAAAGCGATAGTGCCCATCCGGGGTGGAGAAGGCGGACCGCTCCTTGGCTCCTTCTGTGAGCGCAATTTGCCAGTACCCGCAGGTTAGATCGAATGTGCTGAGGAAATGAGCCGACCCGAGCCGGTCAATGAGCTCGTCTGCTTGGGGAATGGGGTGAGCGTCGGCTCGGGTGACTTCATTGAGTTCCCGGTAGTCCACACAGAATCGGAGTTCTGGGGCGACACCGGGGGCCGCTGCTTTCGGGACCAGTACCACGGGGCTGGCCTGAGGGTTCGATTACCCCCAAGGTCAACATCTTCGAGACCTCGGCCTGAATGCAGGACCGGACCCGATCAGGGACTCGGTAGGCTCGTTGCTTCACCGGCGGGCTGTCTCCGGTGTCCACGTCATGGACACACCAGTCGGTGACTTTGAGGACGAGAGAGAATAAGTCGAGGAACTGCCCTAAGAGCTGGCGGCAGTCCTCGCATTGCTGGGAAGTGAGGGATGGAGAGAGGTTCTCTCCTTCCACGGAGCCATCCTTCTCCTTGGTACACAGGAGGTCAGGGAGGGGATCTGACTTCTCCTCGGCCCCGTCATCGGTGGCCAGCAGCAGACTCAGCTCTGTCCGCACGAAGTGGGGTTTGAGGCGGTTCACGTGGAGGACCCGAAGGGGGTCCCGAGGTGACTGGACGTCCACCAAGTACGTGACCTGGCTCTTCCGCTCAACGACTTTGAAGGGCCCGGTCCATTTATCCTGGAGGGCGTAAGGTTTCACGGGGGCCATGACCCATACCTGCTGGCCCAGCTGGAACTCGACCAGAGTGGCATTCTGGTCGTACCAGCGCTTCATTTCTTCCTGGCTCGCCTCCAGGTTGGCCTCGGCCAGTTCTCGAAACTTCCTAGTCTGGTTTCGGAGGGTCAGAACGTATCGGAACACATCTCGGGGGGGGGGGCCTCGGGGCGCCGCCTTCCACCCTTCTTTGACCAGGCTGAGGGGCCCCCGGACGGGGTGCCCGTAGAGTAACTCAAAGGGGCTGAACCCCAAGGATTTCTGGGGAACTTTCCGGTAGGCGAACAAAAGGCAGGGGAGCAGGACGTCCCACTTGCGCCGGAGGGGCTCTTGCAGGCCCGCGATCATCCCCTTCAGAGTCCAGTTAAACCGCTCTACTAGGCCATTTCCTTGGGGGTGGTACGGTGTGGTGAACTTATAGGACACTCCACATTGTTGCCACAGGGACGTCATGTATTTCGAGATAAAGTTCGTCCCGCGATCGCTTACGACCTCGCGGGGAAAACCCACACAGGAAAAGATCCCCATCAACGCCCGGCCCACCGCGGGGGCGGTGATGGTGCGGAGGGGAATGGCCTCCGGGTATCGGGTGGCATGGTCCACTAGGACGAGGATGAAGCGGTGACCTTGTGAGGTTGGGGGGTCCAGGGGCCCCACGATGTCGATCCCGACCCGTTCGAACGGGGTATTGACGACAGGGAAGGGTTGGAGGGGAGCCTTGCGCTTTCCTCCGCTTTTCCCACTAGCCTGGCACGTGGGACAGGACTTGCAGTGGGTTTCTACATCTGCTTTCATTTTAGGGCAGTAAAAGTGAGTCACTAGGCGACTGTAGGTTTTGTCTTGGTCCAAGTGGCCTGCGAGGGGGACATCGTGGGCCAAGCCCAGGAGGAAGTCTCGGAAGCGTAGGGGTACCACCAGCACCCGGGCTGATCCTAGCTCCACCGACTTCTGCTCGCTGTACAAAATGTCATTTTCCCAATATAGCCGGTGTGTTCCCGATTGGTCGCCCGGGGCTTGGGCCTCTGCTTGCTGCCGGGGTCCAACCAGGGAGGGACAGGTAGCTTGCTCCTGGCAGAACTCCTCTCGGGAGGGGCCCCCCTCGTGGCACCACTGGGCCAACTCGGGCAGATCGCCTAACTCTGCGATCTGTGCGGGGTCGGACGGTAGGGGTTCGTCGCTGGCGACAGATTCTCCACGTGGGGAGATGTGGGGGACCTCGGCTTGGACAATCCTGTCCTCGTTGGCAGGTGCGTCCTCGACTTCCCCAAGGGGGGGCAGTCGGGCCGCCATAGATCGGGTGGTGGCGCACACCCACTCGGGGAGACCCATCATCCCTAGGTGGGCCTTGCGCTCGACTTGCTTCCAGGGGGTACTTTCCAGGTCGTTCCCCAGGAGACAGTCGACCGGCTGGGAGGTTCTTACTGCTACTTTAAATTTACCGACCGCTCCGCCCCATTCAAAAGGCACCAGGGCTACCTTACAGAGACTCTCAGTGTTGTCAGCTGCAATTACAGGGCAAAATATATTGGGGAGGATCTGGTCTTCGTGGACTAAGTGGCGGAGGACACCGGAGATGCTCGCCCCGGTGTCACGAAGGGCCTCTACCTGTTGGCCATTGATCGTCACTAGCTGCCCGTATTTCTTCGTGTTGGAGGGCAGGAGGCTCCCAGGGACCATTTCTCTGTCTCCTAATGATACCAAGGCCATGGCGGCGGGTTCCCATTCTACGGTCTCCTCAATCTCCTCCCCTAGGGCTACATTGGCTACCTGTCTGGCTGGGGGGGGCTGTCGTGGGGGCGCGCAGGGCCATGGGGCATTCAGGATCATTGGCGTAATGCCCGGGCTTCTGGCAACGGAAACAAGTGATGGTCACCCAGTGCCCCCGTCTCACGGGTGGGCCGGATTCAGCTGGTGGGGGTGCCGGGAAGTGCGGAGGTTGGCTCTTCGGAGGACTGGACTGGGATTCCCTCTGCCCTCCCTGGTTCCCCCCCCTCTCTGGCTGGGTGGTCCCTGACTGGCTCGGGGGTATTCTCCTACAGGGCCCCGGGAGACCCGGGTGTTGGTCCAGCGATCCGCCTCGACAGCCAGCTTCCTCGGATCCGTGAGCTTGCTGTCGAGCAGATGCTGGCGTAGCTCCACAAAGCAGTTCGCCGCCAGGTGTTCCCATAACCTGAGGTCGGTTAGTTCGTCCAGGGTGGTTACTTTGCGGCCCTTAATCCACCCGTCGAATGCACGGCTGAAAAAGTTCACATACTCCACCCACGTGGTGCCGGGGATTTTCTTGCAGTCCCGGAACCGCTGGCGGTACATCTCCGGGATGAGGCCTTACCTTGTGAGGAGGGCCTCCTTCATGTGGCTGTAGGAGGTCTGCATGGAGGATGGTAGGTCGAGCAGGGTCTCTCTCCCCTCGCTCAAAAATCGGCCCCACAACCCGGCCCCCCAATCTTTCTGCGGGACTCGGTGGGAGGTCATGGCGACCTCGTAGGCCTTGAACCATTGCGGGAGACTCCTCAGGGGAAGAGTCTCGTATCTAGGATCGCACACACGGCACCACACGACAAAGAGACACCACACGGGAGGTTCTTTGGGAACAGATCTTTTATCTACTTAGCTACGTCGGATCTTTATGATCACCAAGGTGGATATGTACAAATAGCGCACGGGCTCAGAGAGTCTCGGTAGGGAAAGGGGGTAGCGGGACAGTCTTAGGGGATCCGGATCAATGCAGGGGCTTACCCAACGCACAGCTCACAATCCTCGAGCTGGGGGATACGCGGTGGTTCAGCCGGACCGAGGGAGTCTTGAGGAGCCGCGAGTCACTCAGCAGGGCTCGAGCACAAGGTCGGAGGTCCTACGATCTTCAGGGGAGCCGCGAGTCACTCAGCAGGGCTCAAGCACAAGTTCGGAGGTCTTACGATCTTCAGGGGAGCCGCGAGTCACTCAGCAGGGCTCAAGCACAAGTTCGGAGGTCTTACGATCTTCAGGGGAGCCGCGAGTCACTCAGCAGGGCTCAAGCACAAGTTCGGAGGTCTTACGATCTTCAGGGGAGCCGCGAGTCACTCAGCAGGGCTCAGATGTTCCAAGGTTGCAAGGGAGCCGCGATCATGTCAGCTCGTCGTTCCAGAGTCGAATCTGCTAGATAGTCCCAGAGCACGCCTTGTTATAGGTCAACTCCTCTTTGATGTCCGGGGTCCGTGTAGGCAGGGGTCTTAGCGCCTGGGGGGCGCTCGTTGGAGTTTCCTGCCATGTTGTCCTTTGATCCTTTCAGGGCCGGGTCGGGAGGAGTCCCAGACACCCAGCAGGCGTGGAGCCAGCCCTCAGGGAGGCCGGAGGGCCGATCGAAACCCATCTCCCGAGGGGAGGCCAGAGGTGCGATGGAAACTGCTCCTTCCTCTCTCACTCCATGGGAGCGCGATGTTCCCCAGCCGGGGCGGCGCCTCTAGGCCTGGGTTGTGCTGGGGGCCGGGCGGCCATCGTAGGTGCATGAAGTGGGCACGCGGGCCCTGTGGTGCTGGGAAGATGGAGGGCACGGACGGGGAAGTCCGGGTCGGGTGTGTGTGGGTCCTGGCGGGCAGGACCGGCTAGGCCGTGTACTGAGGGACTGAAGGAGGTGTACGGGTCAGGGGGTGTGGCTAGGGGTCAGGGATGGCCATGCCACAAGGCCGGGTCTAACAGATTTTTAGCTCATTCTGAGATCATTATTATTTTTGGGGTTAATAACAAGAAATTAATGAATTTACTGCCTTGTGGAATATCTTGTGACAAAAGGTACTTGATAAGTAATAGAAAATTGTAAATGATTCGGTTTAACTTCAGTGCTTGTTGACCGTATAATATGGCTGCCATATTTGTAACTTAATTCTCAATTGGAAGAAAATGGTCTATTTCCTATGTCAACAAATGTCACATGAAAATGAGATAAAAAGAAAAAATATGGTGTCGAGCATTTTGACATTGGAAGAAGACGTAGGAGCCAAAACGTGTTTGTCTTTTGATATAATAAACTAATAAGAAACGACCCCCGAGAGTGTTCGAGTTTCCTTCTCCCTTATGGGACATCCTGAAAAATATATATATATAGACACACATATATACATATACAATATATATATATTTATATATATATCTATATATATATATATATATATATATATATTCACTGAAAAAAACATAGGTTTCACACACGTTATAGTTAAGAATTAGCATTTAAAAAACCTTGCAAATTCACTTTAAAAAACCATAGGTTTCACACAAGTTATAGTTCGCTGTACATTTCACTCGTAAAAAACCAATGAAATTCCACGTTATAGTTAGATCAGGTAACTATAACTTTCGCCCCCGCAATGCACTGCTGATGACGTCACATATTACATCACTTATGACATGGTCAGTGACATCACTCATGACATCAATGATGACATCTGAAATGACACATTGTGCATTGCGGTCGCGCAAGTTATAGTTACCTGATCTAACTATAACGTGGAATTTCATTGGTTTTTTACGAGTGAAATGTACAGCTAACTATAACTTGTGTGAAACCTATGGTTTTTTAAGTGAATTTGCAAGGTTTTTTAAATGCAAATTCCTAACTATAACGTGTGTGAAACCTCTGTTTTTTTCAGTGAATTTGTACGGTTTTTTAAATGCTAAGTTATGTATTTATTTTTAATTTTTGCGCGCACGGTGCACTTCGCTCACCGTACGCGTACGGTAAGCTTACCGTACGCGCACTCCGCGATTTTTTTTAAAAATTATTAAATTTATTTTTCATACTTTTTGGTCCTTCGTGAACCCCCTGACGAACGCTAGGGGGTCTGCAACTCTCTTCGTTGCCCTCTTTTCATGTTATCCACCTTTGTTTTTCAGTGCGAGAGACAGAAAATGGCGGCCGATACTTTCTGATTTCGACTGATTCGAATGTTTACAGTCATGTAACCACCAATCAGAATTGAGCTCGCGCACGGCACCGTACGCGTACGGTAAGCTTACCGTAAGCGCACGGAGCGCGCTTACAGATATATATATTGATTTAAATGCTATTTTCTCAGGACCTACTGAACAGATTTACACCAGACCTGCAAAAGGCACATCCCTGACCTGAGGACTACCTCTCTGCCCAATTTCAAGTAATTCTGTTCAGCCGTTCGGGCTGTAGCTCGGACTAAAGGTCCTATGGGAAAATGCATGGAGAAAACGCGTTTTGGGACCCCCCTTTTTTCTCAGCCCCCGCTTGACGAATCTCCCCGAGACTTTCAGGGTAGGAGCGGAGCGTAGCGCCCCATTAGTTTTGAAAAATTTGCGAGGATTCGTCAACCGGCGCCAAAGTTATTCCAAATAGAATGTTGCGGATTTCCTATGGAAACACGGTCCTAACTATAACTATCTACTGGCGACCGCCAGTAGATAATATAAATATATATATATATATATATATTTATATATATATATATATATAAATATATCATTGTGAGCGAAATTATGGGCAAACACCCAAACATCACATATCGCCGAGCAAAAAACTTGAGAGACAAATTGATACACAGCCACCATCAAGATAACACCACCAAAAAGAAGGGCACACAGTGGCTAAACACAAAGGGGTTTAAAAAGTGTCACAGCTGTAAAGTCTGCCAAATTGCTAAAAACACTACGGAAGTCGAATTACCCAACAACAAAAAATGGCAGATAAAAGAACTCATTACATGTAAAAGTCAATTTGTAGTATATGTGATCCAATGCCCGTGCCAACTGAAATACATAGGAAGTACAAAATGTGAACTTAAAAAAGAATATTAGAACATGTCAGAGCAACAATCAACAAGGACAGGAGCAACGCAGTTGCCAAACATATGGAGACCAATCATGGAGGAGATTGGAAATCCTTGACTTTCTACGCTCTGGAAACAATACCCCTACAGGAAAGAGGGGGAGACCGTGAAAAAACTCTGAGGCAAAGAGAATCACGGCAAATTCTTAATTTCAGGACTTTCACACCATGGGGTCTTAATCAGAGTGAGGAACTGTACATTCATCTGTAGTTGGTACACTGACAAAGAGGGAGTTTCTTAGGCAGTCTAATTTAGAAAATGTTTTATATAAAATAAGTGTTAAAAAATACCCAAAACATCACAAAAATCTCTATATTTCCATATATAGATATACAAAAAAAACTATTATATAATAAAAAAAGCATAAAAAGACCTCAACATAACCAATTTTCAACAATATAGATACAACCCATTGTTTAAGATGAATCGAATTCAATAAGTGGAATTATAGCCCACTGGAGGGCAATTAAGTAGTCAAGATATCGACCCACTAGAGGGTTCTATCTTGGATGACAATCACTACCAACGTCTGCATAATCAAGATGTAGCAATAGATAAATAGAGTTACGTAATTTGTTTGCGCAAACAATTAAAGGAGGACAGAAATAAATTAAATAAAATAACCCCAATAAAAAAATATATACAAACAACATCATTATGCAAATAACACATAACTAAGTGCTACTTGGCAGACCAAATTTGTAAACAAAACATGTCACTATAAATAAATCAATATTTTCCCACTTTATAAATTTAATATGGGTTGGAATGCAAAAATTAATCAAGTGATCATACAACTGAGGAATTAAATTCTTGCATGAAATGGTATTGTTTATTATTTAGTGATGTAAGGTTCAAAAACTACGGGGTCCAGAATGCTATGCTTTGTAATTGATGACATCAACAGTCACATGATTGATACCGATTGTTTTTATTGGTTAATTTCAAAAGTGTAATGACAACCGTGATCAAGCTATCAGTGGATGGTGAAACGCGTTGGTTTGTCTTAAGACTGGATATCTATTAAGACGAATAAAGAACTGGGATTGAAACTAAATAAACCGTGAGTGCGTGCTAATTGGTTTCCTACCAGGGAACCGTCGGAGGATATATCTATATATATATATATATTACCTACTGGCGGTCGCCAGTAGGTAGTTATAGTTAGGACCTATTTTCCATAGGAAATCCGCAACATTCTATTTGGAATAACGTTGGCGCCGATTGACAAATCTTCGCGAAATTTTCCAAACTTTTGGCCAGCTCTGGTCCGCTCCTATCCTGACAATTTCACGGTGATTCGTCAAGCGGGGGCCGAGAAAAATGGGGGGTCCCAAAACGCGTTTTCCCTATGCATTTTCCCATAGGACCTGTTGACGCAGCTACAGCCCGAACTGCTGAACGGAATTACACCAAATTTGGCAAAGATGTAGTCCTCAGTTCAGACTTGTGCCTTTTGCTTAAATGGTGTAAATCCGTTCAGTAGTTCCTGAGAAAATTAGAGTTAAAAAGATAGATATATCTGGGCGGAGCCTAACCACACATCTCATCGTGAGATCTGATTGACTGTCAGTACTTCATCCAAGAAGTGTTGGCAGCCATTTGGGACCAATATACATGATAGCACCTCATTAAAAAGCATTGCAGTTAATAGAAGGTTTTAAGACTTTAGTTACATTATAAATCATTTGTTGATGGTACCATACTCATTTTAGGAATTGTGGTGTGTTCTAAGGTGATTTTACCATGTGAAAAAGCCTTCTGCTGTGATATCATGAATCATGTTTGAGAGAAAACTATTTTCTCATGCTTTTCCCACGGAGGTTTGGAAGGTGATCTATAAGCTAAACTGAGAGCATATTTTCTGTAAATTCACATTATCTTTCTCAGTCATGTGAGAATGAAGTCTGACATTCTCAGTAAAATAAGTACATCCAACAAGGGCAGAGACTGTCAGTTGATTCCTTTGTGTTCTACTGCAGCTTCCCAGAGTGTTCTAAAGAACAACTAGTGCGCTAACAGTCATACTTATGACAAACGTATTGCACACCTGAAGCCATCTTGATTGGAATAGAGTGGTAACTCTTAAAACATTTAATTTAAAAAGGAACAAAATTAGGGGGTTCATTTTGCCATAGAAAGTATGATTAGTGCTGCAGAAAGAAAAATTAGGGCACATTTTGAGTGACTTCTCAAATCCTCTTCTATTTCATTAAAAAATTCTGACATGCAGACTGAAACATGCACTTTCAATACCAGCAGCAGACTTCCCTGGTGAGCAGTAGCTCTACTACAGTGATCTAATGAGCAACTAGAGTGCTAACATTCTGAATTTATGGCAAATGTGTGACACATCTGAATACCTTCTTGATGGAATCAAAGTAAAAAACTGAAAGTATTTCCTACTGAGGAGACTGTAGTAAATGAGGAAATTAGGAAACTTCATGACAAATAAATCTCCCAAAATGGCCACCAGAGACAAAAGAGCCCAAATGTAGCCCAAATATCACCCAGATGTAGCCCAAGTACAGCCCAATGACAGAATGTCCCAGAGTGTTCTTAAGAACAACAAGAGCCCTTACTGTCTTACTTATGACAAATGTATGGCACACCTGAAGCCATCTTGATTGGAATAAACTGGTAACACTTAAAACATTTAATTTAAAAAGGAAGACCATGAGGGGGTTCATTTTGCCATATAAATTATGATTAGTGCTGAAGAAAGAAAAAATAGGGCACAATTTGAGTGACTTCTCAAATCCTCTTCTATTTCATTAAAAAATTCTGATATGCAGACTGAAACATGCACTTTTAATACCATCAGCAGACTTCCGTGGTGAGCAGTAGCTTTACTACAGTGATCTAATGAGCAACTAGAGTGCTAACATTCAGAATTTATGGCAAATGTGTGACATATCTGAATACCTTCTTGATGAATCAAAGTAAAAAACTGAAAGCATTTCCTACTGAGGAACCTGCAGTAAATGAGGAAATTAGAAAACTTCATAACAAATAAATCTCCCAAGATGGCCACCAGAGACAAAAGAGCCCAAATGCATCACAAATATCACCCAGATGTAGCCCACATGTAGCCCAATGACAGAAGTGTGTATTTACAGTTTTATATAGTGCAGACTTGTCAGGTATTGGAGTGCTTTACATGAACATTGGTTACATCACACAAGATCAAATTCATTTTGGTTGTAGACATGGGGAGATTAAGTGATTTGACCAGAATCACAGAATGTTGAGGTGAAGCAGAAACTCCAACCTGGTTCCCCAGTTGCAAAGTCTGCAGCTCTGGAAGTAACACCACATCCTCTCCCCTAAGTGCAACATTTAATCAAGTGGTCAACTGGATAAAAAAACAAAGATTACAAATAATTTAAAAGTTCTTTGTCGCTATTTGAAAAAATCAGAAAATATGTCCTCATTTTAGTTTTTTAGAGCACTAACCATAATTTTGATGCAAATAAGACCCTCTCGTATATGTAATTTCTAAAGGAAATGCTCTAGGTATTACAGTTTTGATTACATCAAGATGACGCCAGGTGGTCCACACTTTTGTAATAAATATAGAATGTTAGCAATCTATTTGTTCATTGGGATACTGTTGAGAGTCAGAGGCCAGGGGCACGGACTCTGAAAATTGAAGGCAGGTAGGAGAGTGCAGAGGCAACAATTTGACCACACTGGGCAGGCAGGAAGGGCAGTGGCAGCACAACAGACTATGGAGGGCAGGGGAAAGGGGGGCAGGGGCAACAATCCAACAATACAGGACTGGCAAGAGAGGCTGTGGCAATATAATAGACCATTGTGGGCAGAAGGAAGAGGCAGTGGTAGTACAACCATACATGCCAAGAGACCAGTTTCAGCCAGGAAACGTCCAATGTTCTTAAGCTCAAATGGGCTTTATTTGATCTGTCTTCTGTCTACAATCTCCTCTTTTTCAATGTAACTCAAAGGGGAAAATCAATACCCAGTTTATTTTCAAAATCTCCCTCTTACCAAGTTCAAAATGTTCGCAAGTATGGTACATTGGATCATGGTAGGCAGGAGGAATTGGGGTAGGGACTTGTACTCGGATAACAAAGGACAGGAGGGACATGGAGAGGTGCACCAAACTGACCCTACAGGCAGGCATCAGGGTTTGCAGCAGCACAATACACCACACAAGGCATGCAGGACGGGAGTGCAGCACAACAATCCATAGAAAGCAATAGGGAGGGGACAGGACCATGCACATGGACAACAGAGAACAGAGGGGAAAGAAGCAATGGTAGCTAGCTGACCATAATGGACAGACAGGAGAGAAAGCTGCAGCATAACAGACCATAAAGGGCAGGAGGGACGGATCAGGGGCATTACAATGGAACAGACAAGCCAGGAGGGAGGGAATAGGGGTCTGCACATGGAAACAGAGGGCTGGGGGCAAGGGGGCAGGGCAGGAGCAGCAAGATGACAATGGAGGTCAGGCAGGATGGGCACTAGAAACAAGACGCACCATGGAAAGCAACAGTGAGACTATGATGGCATACACACAGACCATGGAGGGAAGGTGGGAGGGGGTCAGGAGCAGCTAGCTGACCACACAGGGAAGGTGGGAGGGGCCATGGCAGCACAGAAGACCATGCATGGCAAGCGGGAGGGTTAGTGGCAGCACAATGGCTATGATGGGCAAGAAGGAGGGTGCAGGGGCATGCACAAAGGACCATGGAGGATAGAAGGGAGGGTCAGGACCTGGGCACAGACAAGAGAGTTCAGGGGAAGGGGCCTCAGAACAGACCGCGTGGGGCAGACAGGAGGAGCAGTTGCAGCAAAACAGACCAGGGAGGGCAGAAGGGTGTGGCAGTAAAATGGACAGGCAGGGTGGAAGTGGCAGGGACAGGTTACAGTCATCTGACAATGCTAGGCAGGTGGGAGGGGAGTGGCAGCTCAACAGAACACTCAGAGTAGATAGGAGTGGCAGGTCCATGGAACATGGTGGGCAAAAAGGATGGAGCAGGGGCATGCACAAAGACATCGGAGGGCAGGGGAAGGAGAATAGGAGCAGCAAGCTAAGCACAGAGGCTAAGCAGGAGGTCAATGATGGGCCATAGAATTGGGCAATGGAGGGCAGGAGGAGTGGACAGGTACATCATGCTAAATGGAGGGCAGTGGCAGCACATCAGACCATGCATGGCAGGAGGGAGGAGGCTAGTCCATGGATTCAGACAACAGAGGATAGGGAGGAGGTGGATGGGGCAGCAAGCTAACTGTTCAGAGAAGGTGGGTATTAGGAACTTTATTATTTTTTAAATGTGTGTCTGTGCGAACTACTTAAAATATGAACAAGTATGCAGCATAATCTCACTTTTATTCAGGAAGAAGAGGACGTTTGTGACTGTGACTCCGGGCTCACTTGGCAGAAACACCCCCTGACCCTCCACCCCCCCATCGCAAAATGTAATGCCCGTGAAAAGGGTAGGTGGACGCAGTGTTATATAGAACATAGTTCTGAGAGCACGATTGAAAATGAAAACTAGATATAGTATATGGTATAAACTATGCACCAAAAAGTGTGATATAAGATGAACCGGCCGTGAACTATAATATGCAATACATTGTGCACAATGACAGATTCATTGGAGAGCGCGAGATAGCACAGGCACTAGCGCGTGCTATGCGATATGCGCCTTGGAGTGTAATATGCACAGGGCAGTGTTGTGTAACCTAACTAGTCTCTAAAGTTGTAATATAAAATATGTGCTGGGGAGTGTAACGTTGCATATGCACTGTGACAAAGCTATGGATCCCAGATTGTAATATGTATGGCATAGCGCTATGCGTTATAGGCATCGAGGAAGGCACGTTAGATGGGGCAATATAACCCGTGCAAAGGCAAGTGTGGCATGACATATTCACGGGGTGGTGTTACAGTGCACATGGGCTAGAGAGTGTCATAGCATACGCACTAGCTGGTGGAATACAACACAGAGGTGTGTGGCACTCGACGGGCACTGGTGGGTGTAACACAGCATTGGGCTCAGCCAGGAGCACCCTGTGACTCTCAAGTGAGGATCGTCTCCTTTCCAGAGAGTAAAATAAAAAGTATTACACATCCGGCGGTGGATGTGTGTTTTATTAACCGTGAGGGGGGTTTCTTGCATAGTTTGGTCGAATTTTTGTCAAATCCCCTTTGAATGGCTTGGTGTGCGTGTGTATTAAATGTGCCCGTCAATAGCTACCCATGTATGTATAAATAAACGACAAGGGTGTCTACTTGTAGAGTACCCACCGGCGGGGGCGCCGGGATAAGGCACGGTAGGGCGTCAGACACGTCAGAGCTTCACTAGCGGTGTAAATACATTCAACGTGGATTCATTGTCTGCATAGTCGCCTTTTAATGAATATCACGCAAATCGTCATGGTGATAGGTACATACGGTTTGTCCAGCATGTCCTAGGTGTTTCTATAAATATATATTTTTTAAAACAAATAATAAAAAACAAAGGCCGGCCTCGGGGGATGGGGTCCCCGGGGCCATAAGTGGCCTGAGGAGGGGGGCAACGCAGCCCCCCTCTTAAAGATTTTTTTTTTAAAAAGGCCATGGCCCGGGGGCCACGCGGCCCCCTTCCAAATTAATTTTTTTCAACAAAAAAAATTAGGGTGCAGGCCCTGGGGGATGGGGACCCCAGGGCCAATACATTAGAAAAATAAGGGGGGCCACACAGCCCTCCTTCTTAAAAAAATAAAAGAAATAAAAGACCGGCATCGCGCCGGATGCCACGCCCCCTCCTGCAGCACTCTGTAAACGCGCCCCCTGGCCAGTTGTAAGTTGGGGAATTAATTCCCCTTGTATACTGAGGGTCCCTGAGGGCCAACTAGCCCAATAGGTATCTCCAGTATGCGACAGGGAGCTGCGTTGCAGGCAGGTGTTCTGAGGCCACGCCCCTTTTTACACCTCTATGCAACGCAGCTCTGTGGCGCTTACTGGAGGTACCTAGTGGTCTAGTTGGACCCTAGGGACCTTCAGGATTCAAGGGGACTTAATCTCCCCACTTAAAACGGCCACAGGGAGTGTTTACACAGTGGGGAAGGGATGGGACGGGGCCTGAGGTGACGTGTGCAAACACGCCCTGTGGCGCATTTTAAGAGGTAGTTTTAATACCCCTGCCCTATTATATACTAGGGGCTTACAGAGGAGGTCATGCTAATCACAGGTGGACCCTAACGCATAGTGTTCCCTAGTGTATGTAGTGTTTTCACTGTATTCTGAGTGTCTTTTAACATAGCACTGACTCTAGGACTGGTTAGTCAGACTCAGTTACCACCAGTATCCGTCTGAAAAAGTTGAAGGTACAGGATGATTTTGCAACAAGGCTTCTTTCTGCTCTTCTGTTTGTTCTTTCTGCACGTTATCCTTCTTCCTGCACTTTTCTTCGTCTTTGAGGACTTCTGTTGCTTCTTTCTGCATTTATTTTTTTTCTTTCTGTGCGTTTTTTCTTCTTTCTTCACATGTCCTATCTCTGTAGGCATAGTTAGAAATTAGCATTTAAAAAACCTTTGAAATTCACTGAAAAAACCATAGGTTTCAGGCATGTTATAGTTAGGAATTAGCATTTAAAAAACCTTAGAAATTCACTGAACAAACCATAGGTTTCAGGGGCGTTATAGTTAGCTGGACTTTTCACTCGTACAAAACCATTGAAATTCCCCCGTTATAGTTAGTTCAGCTAACTATAACTTGCGCGCCCGCAATGCACTGCTGATGACGTCACATATTACATCACTCATGACATGGTCAGTGACATCACTCATGACATCACTGATGACATCACTGATGGCATCATCCTTGTGATAGAGTGGCAGACCTCCTCTCCCCCTAATATAACCTTTGATACACACATTCAGAAATAGAAACTACAATTTTCAAAACAATGGACATACCAAATACCAGTTACAACAACCTATTCAATAATTCTAAGATCCACATACACATCCACTCATTCACCAACAGTCCTATACAGTCACTCATACATGTACTCACTCATCATATGTACTCATACACCTATTCATCCTGTTACACAACACCACTCATCCATAGAGTTACTCACACACAGTCACTAATACTAATCAAGAATCAAACATCCATTTACTTGCATATACAGTTATATACACACCACCACACTTACTTCTACAGAAACTTACACATACTTAGTCTTTTAAACAATCACTTACAGAAACACATACTTATTCATACAGGAACTCTTCCAATCTCTCACTCTCACATATACTCACTTATATACACCAATAGTCACATATACTAGTTTAAAACATATGTAGTTACTCATAAAGACACTATGGAGACAGCCATTCACTCACTAACACACCCATGCACACACTCATCCACCCATACAGTCCTCCACACATGCTGTCTTCAACATATACAAACAGTGAGTCACTCATTCATGCACCTATGCACTACGTAATACCCCCCACCGAACCATACAGACACTCAGACACTCATACTGATACTCAAAAAACCAACTAATAACCTATATAGACACTCATGTAGCTAATCACCAACCCATGCAGCCACTTATACACAAAGTGAGAGACTGATACAGATATTTACATATTTAAACATTACTCATTAAGCCATGTATTCACTAAGATACACTTAATCAGTGAGTTATACAATCAATTTTTCAAAAACAAATCATCCATTTAGACACTTATATACCCATTTATTCTTCCATCGACCTTGAGATATACATATATAAAACATATGTAATTTTCAGAAAAACACACATTCACTGGATGAAGTCATCAGTGATGTCATCAGTGATGTCATTTGAGATGTCATCAGTGATGTCATCAGTGATGTCACTGACCATGTCATGAGTGATGTAATATGTGACGTCATCAGCAGTGCATTGTGGGCGCGCGAGTTATAGTTAGCTGAACTAACTATAACGGGGGAATTTCAATGGTTTTGTACGAGTGAAAAGTCCGGCTAACTATAACGCCCCTGAAACCTATGGTTTTTTCAGTGAATTTCTAAGGTTTTTTAAATGCTAATTCCTAACTATAACGTGCCTGAAACCTATGGTTTTTTCAGTGAATATATATATATATATATATATATATATATATATATATATTACCTACTGGTGGTCGCCAGTAGGTAGTTATAGTTAGGACCACGTTTCCATAGGAAAACCTCAACATTCTATTTTGAATAACTTTGGCGCCGGTCGACGAATCCTCGCGAATTTCTCAAAATAGGTGGGGCGCTACGCTCCGCTCCTACCCTGAAAGTCTCGGGGGGATCCGTCAAGCGGGGGCTGAGATAAAAGGGGGGTCCCAAAACGCGTTTTTCCCATGCATTTTTCCATAGGACCTTTAGAACGAGCTACAGCCCGAACGGCTGAACAGAATTACTCAAAATTTGGCAGAGAGGTAGTCCCTAGGTCAAGGAAGTGCCTTTTGTAGGTTTGGTGTAAATCTGTTCAGTAGATTCTGAGAAAATAGCCTTTAAATCAATATATATATCTGAGCCCGCTTACGGTACGCTTACCGTACGCTTACGGTAAGCGTACGGTGGCGTGCGCGAGCGCGATTCTGATTGGCTCTTAGATCTTAGTAAACATTCGAATCGGTCGAAACCAGGAAGCGGCGGCCGCCATTTTGTGTATTTCACTCTGGAAAAAAAAGAGTGAAAACAAGGAAAGGGGGCAATGAGGAGAGTTACAGACCCCCTAACATTTGTAAGGGGGTCAAAGAAGGACAGAAAAGTACAAAGAAAACATTTATTGATTTTAAAAAAAATCACGGGGTACGCGTACGGTAAGCTTACGGTAAGCGTACGGTAAAAAAATAAAAATAAATAAATGAAAAGCAGATTTAAGAGTTTAAAAATTAGGGAGCTCTAAAAAGAGCTGTTGTGTTTATGAAGTCATTTTTTTAGTGGTACCTACAAGTAAGTACCGATGCAGAGTCTAAGGTTCAAGAGGAAGACTCTGTTCCCTTCATCATTGAAGTGCACACCATCTCCTCTATAAATGTCTTGCATGTCATAACGCAAGTTGTTGTGGTAAATGGCACCCATACCATAGTCACGGAGGAAAGCAGAAACAGATTTGTTGACGTGCTTTCTTGCTTTGTCAATCTGTGGACAGAAATGATTGGACCAGTTCCATTTTTGCCTTTGGCATATGTTGGAAAACACAAAGGCAGTTTTAGGGAAAAGTGTAAACAGTTGTGCAAAGGTGTCCTTCATAAGCATTTCCAGACCTACCCCAGTCAAAGTGCCTAGGTCATTGCCACCACAGTGCACTATTATGAGGTCAGGGTGTTGGATTTGAATGAAGGATTTCACCAATGGCATCAATTGGTGCCACTTTAACCCTCTCTGACCAATCCATTTAATGTCTACATTTGGCAAAGCAAGGTCTCTCACCATACCTGTTTTCTCTGCAAACTTTTCACTCCAGAAGACATAGCTGTGCCCTACAATCCACACTGTGAACATCTTCAAAGGAGAACTGGATGCACTCAGGAGGTGTCTTTCAGTAGAATGGCAATATGAAAAGAAAGACAGTTTGGAAATGGAGGCATACATATTTTTTTCAAAACAAAAAGAACTGATTGGCTGTTTCATACCATTCTAGAATAAAAACTAGGCTGTGTGTGTAAATTAATAGAAGCATGTTTTGTATTGGTACAGAAAAATGTGTTACCAAAGAACAGTACTATGGATTTGCTGTTAGGTTTGAAAAGTCAAGCACTCTTGCTCTGTGGAATTGAAACATTGTTTGGCGAACTTCTGACCTAACTCAACACAGCAGTGTTCCATGAGCTGTTGCTATGGTAGCAGGCAGAAGTCAAGTTGGGGGAAGGGTACTAGGCAGAAGTCAAGTTGGGGGAAGGGTACTTTTGGAAAAGGGTTGGTTTTCAACCAATAGAAATGTGTGATTACATTTGAAAAAAAGGGGGAAGCACTGAGATTTGAAACTTACAAGTATATGTGTGGAAAAATAGAGGGAAAGTTTGCCATTATCTGGTTCTGCTGAGAGGAGAGAGGTGAACACAACAGAGATCCTGGCTCTGATAATCTGCTGTTTGAGTGTCACATTTCTTTCACAACTAACTAATTTTAAAGGTGAGTTTACAGTTTGAGAGGGGATGTATGTGGTAACTTAAGAAATGAATAATAGAAATGGAAATTCTTTTTGTTGTAGTTACACATGGTGGTTTCATAATGTGTCAGTCTGTAAAAGTGATTTTCACTTGCCCCGAAAAAAAAAAGCGCAGTAAGTGTGCTTTCAAATTGGCAAAGAAATTTCGTTTTGGGACTAATGTGAAAACATGACTCTGTGTGCAGAGAGGAATTATAGGCAGAGATTTATTGCGTCTTGCTCTGGTGATTTCACAGTTGCATTAGATGGAAAGGGGGAGCGAATTTTTGGGGGAAGAAGCAGAGTCTTAGCACACACCCATGTGCTTGCCATGTATAGTCATGCACAGTATTTACAAGCGAGTGGGGTTTTCAGGTTTCAGTCTGTAATGCAAATACATTCAGCATCACTAAGGCTGGTTGCCCTTGCTGTAGTGTAGCAGTCTGGACATGGGCTTTTTAAAAAATCTGAAAAGTGGTTTCATAATGTGACAGTTTGTAAAAGTGATTTTCACTTGCCCAAAAAAAAGAGCAGTTAGTGTGCATTCAAATTGGCATAGAAATTTCGTTTTGTGACTATTGTGAAAAGAAATGTAGTAATATATTTAAATACAATAAAGGAATTGTTACAGAGAATCGGTGAGATCTGTACAAATAAAACTTTGGAATTTTATTGGATTACCATTGGAAATTTAATCAAAAAAGAATTTTAAAATTACTATTTGGTCTAAAGGAAATGAAATCAGATGTATTTTGGAGTTATTTGAGATATAATATTGTGATTATACTTCTGAAACAAACATATCAGACGGTATTTTAAAGAAATAAGTATTGGTATTAGATGATATTTTTTTAGAATATTATGCATTTCTATAATGTTAAGTTTAAGTAAAAAAAGAATCAGGGCTTTTTTAATACAATCTTTGTGATTGTTATTTTTTTTTGCCCGCTGTAAAATGATGAATGCAATTGCTTTCACAATTTATAGTGAAATGCAATATATTCTGAAAACAGCAAAAATAAGGCAAAAATATTTTATGGAAAAAAATGTAAATATGTGTACTGTATTATAAAATGTTTTAAAAATATTAATACTTTTTTCTTTTTTTCCAGATAGAGATAGAAAATTTTCGAAAACTACAAACATTTTTAAAACTATTTTAAAAAAAAACAAATGAATAAATATTTTTTCAGTGAGTATGGTAAGTCAATAATAATAATTGTAGTCTCTCAAGGACCTTGTAATGTGTTTATTGATTTTTAGTGTTTTTAAAAAAAAAAAAAAAAAAAAGTACGCGCACCGTACGCGTACGGTAAAAAAAAAAAAAAAAAAGTTTTTAAAAACATATGTAAAAAAAAGATGAAAGATAAGGTTGGCTCTTAAAAGAACCGTTTTGTTCATGCAGGGACAGAGGAAAGGAAGCATGGGAAAATTATTCAAAGCGACAAATGTGTTGATCTATTTTGTTGTTCACTAGGGAAACACTGGTCTCCCTATAGCAAATTAGATCTTGACAAAATGTGCATCGAATATCAACCTTCCGAAATCGAGGGTTGATTTCCAGAGGGCCAGCAAAAGGAGATTCTCCCCCCACAGATGAAGGGCTCACCTGACCTGCAGAAGAAGGAGTCAGCCCTGCAGATGATGGTTCAGGCTGAGCTGCTGTGGATGTACTGGCTTGTCTTTCTGAAGAGTTACCTCCAAAAAGATGACCATGTGTCCTTCTGTGTACATCCTGGAGGTGTCTCTTCATGGTGTGATTCCCAAAGGAATACTTCCTGTTAGGATTACCTCTAGAAAGTACACGCTTACACAGCTTACAAGTCACTAAGGGTGCATTTACCTTTTGCTGGCCTTCAGGAAAAGTAAAATAATCCCATACATAAGAGGGCTTTTGTTTCCTCGATCTCTGCCTCAAGACAGTGCTGCTAGTGCTAGCCTCACTCTCAGAAGAGCTCTGCTGTTCTGCCATCGTATCCCAAAGACAAACCAGCTCCTTCTCCCAAGGGATCACAAGCAGAAATGAGGGGAATGGGTGTGGTGTAGGAGAGTTCTAGAACTGAAAGTAGTTTCAACCAATCAAAAGTTGTGTTTCATGATCACATGACCTACCGTACGCTTACGGTACGCTTACGGTACGCTTACGGCAAAAGTGCGCATGCGCGTAAAAAAGACATGCGCTTGCGCGCATGCGCATAACAGTCACTCCCGGCACTTCCGCGTAACGTGCGCGTGTAGCGTACACGCGTACGCGTCCCACGCGGAGTACGCGCGGCTACGCAAATTGCGTAACTATACGCAAGCAGCGTAGGAAAATTACGGACGTTGCGTAAACCGTACGCTTACCGTGAGCTTACGGTACGCGTACTAAAAAAATTTAAAAAAAAATAGAAAAAAAGTACTGCAAATAAATTTTACATGTTTATTTTAAAAAATATATAAAAAAAAACATATTTAAGAATTTTAAAAATTTAATCATAGTCTTTATAAAAGGTAAGAAAATTAAAATAAAAATATGTTAGAAAAAATAGAAGAAAAAAAAAAATTAGCATTTAAAAAACCTTGCAAATTCACTGAAAAAACCATGGGTTTCACACACGTTATAGTTAGGAATTAGCATTTAAAAAACCTTGCAAATTCACTGAAAAAACCATGGGTTTCACACACGTTATAGTTAGGAATTAGCATTTAAAAAACCTTAGAAATTCAGTGAAAAAACCATAGGTTTCACACACGTTATAGTTAGGAATTAGCATTTAAAAAACCTTAGAAATTCAGTGAAAAAACCATAGGTTTCACACATGTTATAGTTAGCTGGACATTTTACTCGTAAAAAACCAATGAAATTCCCCCGTTATAGTTAGTTCAGCTAACTATAACTCGCGCGCCCGCAATGAACTGCTGATGACGTCACATATTACATCACTCATGACATGGTCAGTGACATCACTCATGACATCACTGATGACATCTCAAATGACATCACTGATGACCTCACTGATGACATCATCCTTGTGATAGAGTGGCAGACCTCCTCTTCCCCTAATAAAACCTTTGATACACACATTCAAAAATAGAGACTAAAATTTACAAAACAATGGACATACCAATAACAGTTACAACAACCTCTTCAGTAATTCTAAGATCCACATACACATCCACTCATTCACCAACAGTCCAATACAGTCACTCATACATGTACTCACTTATCATATGTACTCATACACCTATACATCCTGTAACACAATGCCACTCATCCATAGAGCTACTCACACACATAGTCACTCATGCTAATAAAGAATCAAACATACATTTACTTGCATATACAGTTATACACACACCACCACACTTACTTCTACGGAAACTTACACATACTTAGTCTTTTAAACAATCACTTATGGAAATACATACTTATTCATACAGGAACTCTTTCAATCTCTCACTCTCACATATACTCACATATATAAACCAATAGTCACATATACTAGTTTTAAACATATGTAGTTACTCATAAAGACACTATTGAGACAGTCATTCACTCACTAACACACCCATACACACACTCATCCACCCATGCAGTCCTGCACACATGCTCTGTTCAACACATACAAACAGTGAGTCACTCATTCATGCACCTATGCACTACGTCATACCCCCCACCGAACCATGCAGACACTCAGACTGATACTCAAAAAACCAACTAATAACCTATATAGACACCCATGTAGCTACTCACCAACCCATGCAGCCACTTATACACAAAGTGAAAAAATGATACAGATATTTATATATTTAAACATTACTCACTAAGCCATGTATTCACTATGATACACTTAATCAGTCAGTTACATAATCAATTTTTCAAAAAGAAATCATCCATTTAGACAGTAATATACCCATTTATTCTTCCATCAACCTTGAGATATACATATATAAAACATATTTAATTTTCAGAAAAACACACATTCACTGGATGATGTCATCAGTGAGGTCATCAGTGATGTCATTTGAGATGTCATCAGTGATGTCATGAGTGATGTCACTGACCATGTCATGAGTGATGTAATATGTGACGTCATCAGCAGTTCATTGCGGGCGCGCGAGTTATAGTTAGCTGAACTAACTATAACGGGGGAATTTCATTGGTTTTTTACGAGTAAAATGTCCAGCTAACTATAACATGTGTGAAACCTATGGTTTTTTCACTGAATATATATATATATATATACATAGATATATATGTATATATATATTAGAAGAAAGGGTTCGCCCCTAGGTAGACAAGCACTCGCTTGAAGGCATCCGCTCACCCACAGGCAGTTAACAAGACGCAGCCCTCACTCTTCTCTGCCGCTCGACGCGTTTCGGGCCAACGCCCTTCCTCATGAGCAGCCTGTATTTCAAAGACGGCCAGCGCAACATTACCAGTGCATTCCCTCTTTTATTTCATTTCCTTCTGACAGCAGTACATGGCAAAAGCTGGCAAAGCATTATGGGACTGGTAGTGTGGTTTAACAACCCAAGTGGGCCGCTGCCGTTAGTGAAACATTCAAAGTTCTCAAAGGGAAACAAAGTGTCCTGTATCACTGCCTGTGTCGTAATCAAAGCACCTCCAGCGCCGTTCGTACTGTTTAAAGGCAGCACCGGCTCCGCTGTGATTTCGCGGTGGTGCTCGTCCATGACCGGGCAGGCCACATATATTAGAAGAAAGGGTTCGCCCCTAGGTAGACAAGCACTCGCTTGAAGGCATCCGCTCACCCACAGGCAGTTAACAAGACGCAGCCCTCACTCTTCTCTGCCGCTCGACGCGTTTCGGGCCAACGCCCTTCCTCATGAGCAGCCTGTATTTCAAAGACGGCCAGCGCAACATTACCAGTGCATTCCCTCTTTTATTTCATTTCCTTCTGACAGCAGTACATGGCAAAAGCTGGCAAAGCATTATGGGACTGGTAGTGTGGTTTAACAACCCACGTGGGCCGCTGCCGTTAGTGAAACATTCAAAGTTCTCAAAGGGAAACAAAGTGTCCTGTATCACTGCCTGTGTCGTAATCAAAGCACCTCCAGCGCCGTTCGTACTGTTTAAAGGCAGCACCGGCTCCGCTGTGATTTCGCGGTGGTGCTCGTCCATGACCGGGCAGGCCACATATATTAGAAGAAAGGGTTCGCCCCTAGGTAGACAAGCACTCGCTTGAAGGCATCCGCTCACCCACAGGCAGTTAACAAGACGCAACCCTCACTCTTCTCTGCCGCTCGACGCGTTTCGGGCCAACGCCCTTCCTCATGAGCAGCCTGTATTTCAAAGACGGCCAGCGCAACATTACCAGTGCATTCCCTCTTTTATTTCATTTCCTTCTGACAGCAGTACATGGCAAAAGCTGGCAAAGCATTATGGGACTGGTAGTGTGGTTTAACAACCCACGTGGGCCGCTGCCGTTAGTGAAACATTCAAAGTTCTCAAAGGGAAACAAAGTGTCCTGTATCACTGCCTGTGTCGTAATCAAAGCACCTCCAGCGCCGTTCGTACTGTTTAAAGGCAGCACCGGCTCCGCTGTGATTTCGCGGTGGTGCTCGTCCATGACCGGGCAGGCCACATATATTAGAAGAAAGGGTTCGCCCCTAGGTAGACAAGCACTCGCTTGAAGGCATCCGCTCACCCACAGGCAGTTAACAAGACGCAGCCCTCACTCTTCTCTGCCGCTCGACGCGTTTCGGGCCAACGCCCTTCCTCATGAGCAGCCTGTATTTCAAAGACGGCCAGCGCAACATTACCAGTGCATTCCCTCTTTTATTTCATTTCCTTCTGACAGCAGTACATGGCAAAAGCTGGCAAAGCATTATGGGACTGGTAGTGTGGTTTAACAACCCACGTGGGCCGCTGCCGTTAGTGAAACATTCAAAGTTCTCAAAGGGAAACAAAGTGTCCTGTATCACTGCCTGTGTCGTAATCAAAGCACCTCCAGCGCCGTTCGTACTGTTTAAAGGCAGCACCGGCTCCGCTGTGATTTCGCGGTGGTGCTCGTCCATGACCGGGCAGGCCACATATATTAGAAGAAAGGGTTCGCCCCTAGGTAGACAAGCACTCGCTTGAAGGCATCCGCTCACCCACAGGCAGTTAACAAGACGCAGCCCTCACTCTTCTCTGCCGCTCGACGCGTTTCGGGCCAACGCCCTTCCTCATGAGCAGCCTGTATTTCAAAGACGGCCAGCGCAACATTACCAGTGCATTCCCTCTTTTATTTCATTTCCTTCTGACAGCAGTACATGGCAAAAGCTGGCAAAGCATTATGGGACTGGTAGTGTGGTTTAACAACCCACGTGGGCCGCTGCCGTTAGTGAAACATTCAAAGTTCTCAAAGGGAAACAAAGTGTCCTGTATCACTGCCTGTGTCGTAATCAAAGCACCTCCAGCGCCGTTCGTACTGTTTAAAGGCAGCACCGGCTCCGCTGTGATTTCGCGGTGGTGCTCGTCCATGACCGGGCAGGCCACATATATTAGAAGAAAGGGTTCGCCCCTAGGTAGACAAGCACTCGCTTGAAGGCATCCACTCACCCACAGGCAGTTAACAAGACGCAGCCCTCACTCTTCTCTGCCGCTCGGCGCGTTTCGGGCCAACGCCCTTCCTCATGAGCAGCCTGTATTTCAAAGACGGCCAGCGCAACATTACCAGTGCATTCCCTCTTTTATTTCATTTCCTTCTGACAGCAGTACATGGCAAAAGCTGGCAAAGCATTATGGGACTGGTAGTGTGGTTTAACAACCCACGTGGGCCGCTGCCGTTAGTGAAACATTCAAAGTTCTCAAAGGGAAACAAAGTGTCCTGTATCACTGCCTGTGTCGTAATCAAAGCACCTCCAGCGCCGTTCGTACTGTTTAAAGGCAGCACCGGCTCCGCTGTGATTTCGCGGTGGTGCTCGTCCATGACCGGGCAGGCCACATATATTAGAAGAAAGGGTTCGCCCCTAGGTAGACAAGCACTCGCTTGAAAGCATCCGCTCACCCACAGGCAGTTAACAAGACGCAGCCCTCACTCTTCTCTGCCGCTCGACGCGTTTCGGGCCAACGCCCTTCCTCATGAGCAGCCTGTATTTCAAAGACGGCCAGCGCAACATTACCAGTGCATTCCCTCTTTTATTTCATTTCCTTCTGACAGCAGTACATGGCAAAAGCTGGCAAAGCATTATGGGACTGGTAGTGTGGTTTAACAACCCACGTGGGCCGCTGCCGTTAGTGAAACATTCAAAGTTCTCAAAGGGAAACAAAGTGTCCTGTATCACTGCCTGTGTCGTAATCAAAGCACCTCCAGCGCCGTTCGTACTGTTTAAAGGCAGCACCGGCTCCGCTGTGATTTCGCGGTGGTGCTCGTCCATGACCGGGCAGGCCACATATATTAGAAGAAAGGGTTCGCCCCTAGGTAGACAAGCACTCGCTTGAAGGCATCCGCTCACCCACAGGCAGTTAACAAGACGCAGCCCTCACTCTTCTCTGCCGCTCGACGCGTTTCGGGCCAACGCCCTTCCTCATGAGCAGCCTGTATTTCAAAGACGGCCAGCGCAACATTACCAGTGCATTCCCTCTTTTATTTCATTTCCTTCTGACAGCAGTACATGGCAAAAGCTGGCAAAGCATTATGGGACTGGTAGTGTGGTTTAACAACCCACGTGGGCCGCTGCCGTTAGTGAAACATTCAAAGTTCTCAAAGGGAAACAAAGTGTCCTGTATCACTGCCTGTGTCGTAATCAAAGCACCTCAAGCGCCGTTCGTACTGTTTAAAGGCAGCACCGGCTCCGCTGTGATTTCGCGGTGGTGCTCGTCCATGACCGGGCAGGCCACATATATTAGAAGAAAGGGTTCGCCCCTAGGTAGACAAGCACTCGCTTGAAGGCATCCGCTCACCCACAGGCAGTTAACAAGACGCAGCCCTCACTCTTCTCTGCCGCTCGACGCGTTTCGGGCCAACGCCCTTCCTCATGAGCAGCCTGTATTTCAAAGACGGCCAGCGCAACATTACCAGTGCATTCCCTCTTTTATTTCATTTCCTTCTGACAGCAGTACATGGCAAAAGCTGGCAAAGCATTATGGGACTGGTAGTGTGGTTTAACAACCCACGTGGGCCGCTGCCGTTAGTGAAACATTCAAAGTTCTCAAAGGGAAACAAAGTGTCCTGTATCACTGCCTGTGTCGTAATCAAAGCACCTCCAGCGCCGTTCGTACTGTTTAAAGGCAGCACCGGCTCCGCTGTGATTTCGCGGTGGTGCTCGTCCATGACCGGGCAGGCCACATATATTAGAAGAAAGGGTTCGCCCCTAGGTAGACAAGCACTCGCTTGAAGGCATCCGCTCACCCACAGGCAGTTAACAAGACGCAGCCCTCACTCTTCTCTGCTGCTCGACGCGTTTCGGGCCAACGCCCTTCCTCATGAGCAGCCTGTATTTCAAAGACGGCCAGCGCAACATTACCAGTGCATTCCCTCTTTTATTTCATTTCCTTCTGACAGCAGTACATGGCAAAAGCTGGCAAAGCATTATGGGACTGGTAGTGTGGTTTAACAACCCACGTGGGCCGCTGCCGTTAGTGAAACATTCAAAGTTCTCAAAGGGAAACAAAGTGTCCTGTATCACTGCCTGTGTCGTAATCAAAGCACCTCCAGCGCCGTTCGTACTGTTTAAAGGCAGCACCGGCTCCGCTGTGATTTCGCGGTGGTGCTCGTCCATGACCGGGCAGGCCACATATATTAGAAGAAAGGGTTCGCCCCTAGGTAGACAAGCACTCGCTTGAAGGCATCCGCTCACCCACAGGCAGTTAACAAGACGCAGCCCTCACTCTTCTCTGCCGCTCGACGCGTTTCGGGCCAACGCCCTTCCTCATGAGCAGCCTGTATTTCAAAGACGGCCAGCGCAACATTACCAGTGCATTCCCTCTTTTATTTCATTTCCTTCTGACAGCAGTACATGGCAAAAGCTGGCAAAGCATTATGGGACTGGTAGTGTGGTTTAACAACCCACGTGGGCCGCTGCCGTTAGTGAAACATTCAAAGTTCTCAAAGGGAAACAAAGTGTCCTGTATCACTGCCTGTGTCGTAATCAAAGCACCTCCAGCGCCGTTCGTACTGTTTAAAGGCAGCACCGGCTCCGCTGTGATTTCGCGGTGGTGCTCGTCCATGACCGGGCAGGCCACATATATTAGAAGAAAGGGTTCGCCCCTAGGTAGACAAGCACTCGCTTGAAGGCATCCGCTCACCCACAGGCAGTTAACAAGACGCAGCCCTCACTCTTCTCTGCCGCTCGACGCGTTTCGGGCCAACGCCCTTCCTCATGAGCAGCCTGTATTTCAAAGACGGCCAGCGCAACATTACCAGTGCATTCCCTCTTTTATTTCATTTCCTTCTGACAGCAGTACATGGCAAAAGCTGGCAAAGCATTATGGGACTGGTAGTGTGGTTTAACAACCCACGTGGGCCGCTGCCGTTAGTGAAACATTCAAAGTTCTCAAAGGGAAACAAAGTGTCCTGTATCACTGCCTGTGTCGTAATCAAAGCACCTCCAGCGCCGTTCGTACTGTTTAAAGGCAGCACCGGCTCCGCTGTGATTTCGCGGTGGTGCTCGTCCATGACCGGGCAGGCCACATATATTAGAAGAAAGGGTTCGCCCCTAGGTAGACAAGCACTCGCTTGAAGGCATCCGCTCACCCACAGGCAGTTAACAAGACGCAGCCCTCACTCTTCTCTGCCGCTCGACGCGTTTCGGGCCAACGCCCTTCCTCATGAGCAGCCTGTATTTCAAAGACGGCCAGCGCAACATTACCAGTGCATTCCCTCTTTTATTTCATTTCCTTCTGACAGCAGTACATGGCAAAAGCTGGCAAAGCATTATGGGACTGGTAGTGTGGTTTAACAACCCACGTGGGCCGCTGCCGTTAGTGAAACATTCAAAGTTCTCAAAGGGAAACAAAGTGTCCTGTATCACTGCCTGTGTCGTAATCAAAGCACCTCCAGCGCCGTTCGTACTGTTTAAAGGCAGCACCGGCTCCGCTGTGATTTCGCGGTGGTTCTCGTCCATGACCGGGCAGGCCACATATATTAGAAGAAAGGGTTCGCCCCTAGGTAGACAAGCACTCGCTTGAAGGCATCCGCTCACCCACAGGCAGTTAACAAGACGCAGCCCTCACTCTTCTCTGCCGCTCGACGCGTTTCGGGCCAACGCCCTTCCTCATGAGCAGCCTGTATTTCAAAGACGGCCAGCGCAACATTACCAGTGCATTCCCTCTTTTATTTCATTTCCTTCTGACAGCAGTACATGGCAAAAGCTGGCAAAGCATTATGGGACTGGTAGTGTGGTTTAACAACCCACGTGGGCCGCTGCCGTTAGTGAAACATTCAAAGTTCTCAAAGGGAAACAAAGTGTCCTGTATCACTGCCTGTGTCGTAATCAAAGCACCTCCAGCGCCGTTCGTACTGTTTAAAGGCAGCACCGGCTCCGCTGTGATTTCGCGGTGGTGCTCGTCCATGACCGGGCAGGCCACATATATTAGAAGAAAGGGTTCGCCCCTAGGTAGACAAGCACTCGCTTGAAGGCATCCGCTCACCCACAGGCAGTTAACAAGACGCAGCCCTCACTCTTCTCTGCCGCTCGACGCGTTTCGGGCCAACGCCCTTCCTCATGAGCAGCCTGTATTTCAAAGACGGCCAGCGCAACATTACCAGTGCATTCCCTCTTTTATTTCATTTCCTTCTGACAGCAGTACATGGCAAAAGCTGGCAAAGCATTATGGGACTGGTAGTGTGGTTTAACAACCCACGTGGGCCGCTGCCGTTAGTGAAACATTCAAAGTTCTCAAAGGGAAACAAAGTGTCCTGTATCACTGCCTGTGTCGTAATCAAAGCACCTCCAGCGCCGTTCGTACTGTTTAAAGGCAGCACCGGCTCCGCTGTGATTTCGCGGTGGTGCTCGTCCATGACCGGGCAGGCCACATATATTAGAAGAAAGGGTTCGCCCCTAGGTAGACAAGCACTCGCTTGAAGGCATCCGCTCACCCACAGGCAGTTAACAAGACGCAGCCCTCACTCTTCTCTGCCGCTCGACGCGTTTCGGGCCAACGCCCTTCCTCATGAGCAGCCTGTATTTCAAAGACGGCCAGCGCAACATTACCAGTGCATTCCCTCTTTTATTTCATTTCCTTCTGACAGCAGTACATGGCAAAAGCTGGCAAAGCATTATGGGACTGGTAGTGTGGTTTAACAACCCACGTGGGCCGCTGCCGTTAGTGAAACATTCAAAGTTCTCAAAGGGAAACAAAGTGTCCTGTATCACTGCCTGTGTCGTAATCAAAGCACCTCCAGCGCCGTTCGTACTGTTTAAAGGCAGCACCGGCTCCGCTGTGATTTCGCGGTGGTTCTCGTCCATGACCGGGCAGGCCACATATATTAGAAGAAAGGGTTCGCCCCTAGGTAGACAAGCACTCGCTTGAAGGCATCCGCTCACCCACAGGCAGTTAACAAGACGCAGCCCTCACTCTTCTCTGCCGCTCGACGCGTTTCGGGCCAACGCCCTTCCTCATGAGCAGCCTGTATTTCAAAGACGGCCAGCGCAACATTACCAGTGCATTCCCTCTTTTATTTCATTTCCTTCTGACAGCAGTACATGGCAAAAGCTGGCAAAGCATTATGGGACTGGTAGTGTGGTTTAACAACTTATTTCGAACTCGGTCATGGTTTTATTGAGTTCATCTAGTCTTTTTTTCAGTTTAGCTGTACTCTGATATGTTTTGAGGCGTATCTCCAGATCATGGATGTTAATTTTCATTTCTTCAGAGAGGCGTGCTGCAGTTTTTATTATTAGCACTAGCCAATCTGGAGATACGCCTCAAAACATATCAGAGTACAGCTGAACTGAAAAAAAGACTAGATGAACTCAATAAAACCATGACCGAGTTCGAAATAAGTCTGAAGGACGCAAAATATATAAAACTGCGCAAAGATCAGCAGAATTTCTCTCTAGAAAAGGTTTACCCATACACCAGAGATGATTACGTCCCCACTAATCGCAATCCAGGTTATAATACTGACAGCGATGGCTCAGACACAGGCTCGGATCTATCCGATACTAGCAGAAACTATAACCCCAATAATCGGAACAGACGATCAAGAGGAGGACGTCAGAGAAACAGAGGTGGACCTGGATTTGGTTGGCCCCCCTATCAGAACATGCCACCATTTGCCCCACCCCCACAGTTTTTCTATGGACCACCACCTTTTCATCAATCTTTCCCACCCCAACCATACCCATACTGGGATGGTCCACAAAATCAAGGACAAAATCAGTCTTTTTTAGGAAGAGGCAAGACCCCAAGAAGAGGAAAAACCAGACAGGGACAACAAGTACAGTGGGCCCAACCACTAGAGGTGACGAGGAGCCATACACGGAGTATGGGACCACCGAACTTGCCCTCAACAAGCCACAACCAAGTCTAGCAGTGAACCTATCCAGTATAACCATTACACCTATACAAAAAAGCGTGTTAGAAAAAGGATTAGGTTTTGTCCCCACAGCGGCTTTGGACAAATTCAAGCTGATATGCGAATTAAAGGAGTTTATTCGTAAAATCAAACTGGAAGTCTATTTCAAAGATAAAGATCCTAGCGATAATGCCACCACCGACACTGGACTACATAAAAAATCTAATTTTACACCTCCACCACATAACCTTCCGGTTGAATTACTGGCTTTTGAGAAAGCGGTTATAAAAGAGGTGACCGAGATAGACCCAAGAACAATTAAAGTCTTTCACAACACGAGCAAAATCGAGCTGGAGGCCATCTACCAACTATCTAACAACAAGGACCTAACTATCAAACCAGCCGACAAAGGCGGAGCTATTGTTCTACAGAATACGATTGACTACCAACGCGAATGCCTACGACTACTAGGTGACGAACGTAACTACCTAACAATACAACAGGATCCCACTGAACGCCTGCGGAGAGAGATCGCGAGCCTAGTGGAAGAATCTCTGACTAACGACTGGATCAGCAAAAAAGAAGCAGATTTCCTAGAAAACAAAAAACCAATAACACCTTACTTCTACACGATTCCTAAGATACATAAATCTATGGAAACACCCCCAGGAAGACCCATAGTATCAGGGATCGGTTCGATTTTGGAACCCTTGTCTAAATTTGCGGATGCCTTTTTAAGACCCTTGGTTCAGGCTACTGAAACCTATCTACAGGACACCAAAGCAGTCCTTTGCTTAATCCAGGATCTCGAATTCAACCCCACAACTAACATTTTAATCAGTTTGGATGTAGAGAGTCTGAACACGAGTCTTCCTCATAAGGAAACCTTAGACATCCTGGAAGAGGTACTCTATCTAAACGATTGGGGGTACCACACACCCAGACATGTGGTCCTTGAATGTTGCCGTCTGGCTTTGACTGAGAATTTTTTCCAATTTAACGATGTCCTGTACAAGCAAACCCACGGTACCAGCATGGGAAGCACATTTGCGCCGAGTGTGGCGGGGTTGTATGTGCATCATTTGGAGAAGCAGAATATTCTCCACCAACACAATCCTCACATCGAACATATTAAACTATGGAAAAGGTACATAGACGATGTACTGTTGATCTGGGAAGGTAATGAACAAGAAGCGGAAAATTTCCTAGTCTGGCTAAACCAACAAGACCCCTTCCTGAAATTCACCTCTTCGATGAGCCGATCCACTATGGTCTTTTTAGACCTTAATATATTAGCACAAGACGGACGTCTCTTCAGTACCACACATTTCAAACCCACAGCAAGGAACTGCCTGCTGGTATATGACAGCTTCCATCCTCGCAGCCTCAAAGACAACCTCCCATTTGGCCAATTTTTGCGCCTCAGAAGGAATTGTACGACAAGACAAGACTACAACATTCAAGCAAAAGAACTATCAGAAAAATTGATACAACGGAATTACCCACAACATCTTGTGTCCAGATCCAGAAAAAGAGCCCTTAATAACAATAGGGAGGCCCTTTTAGAGACTAAAACCGTAGCCAGACAGGATGAGCCACGAAGACAAATTTGTATTACTACATACAGTATTGCATCTAACTTGGTTAGTAAAATAATCAAGAAACACTGGCGCACCCTGAACAGCGGGGGCCTAGACCTACAGAAACCTATGTTCAGCCATCGAAAAGCACGCAACCTGAGGGATCATCTTGTCCATACACGTCCCACGACGACAAAAACTGCAGGTCCCCAACGCCTGCTCCAACCCCTACCAGAGGGCCATTTCCCGTGCAGTAACTGCAGTGTTTGTCATCTGACAAAGGTGACTAAGACAGTAAAATGCAACAATGGGATAACCTGGAATCTTCGGTCTTTCACAAATTGTAACACAACAGGTGTTGTTTACCTGATAACCTGCGTTTGTAATTTGCACTACGTAGGTATGACTACCAGGAAAGTAAACACCCGAATGATTGAGCACCGTAGTAATTTCAGATGTAAACGTGATAACACCAAGATGACCACCCATTTCCTGGAAAAACGCCACACTCCTAATGACTTCAACTGGGTTGTCTTGGAACACATCAAGAATCACCCCAACATAGAGAAACAGCTACATGAGAAGGAACAACGTTGGGTGTTCAAGCTACGCTCGGACGACAGGGGTCTCAATGATGACATACCCTGGTGCCAGTTTACTTAACCAACCATCACTGGAATACCTGCTGATTAAGCCATCAATTTCTATCAGGTTGGGTTTGGCAATAACCTCGCTCATTGTTATCCATTATTGTAATATTTACATCATTCCATCAGCCAATATCCCTCCTTCATATTTCAATCCTGCATCCTTAATCTCCATTTCGGGTATGATTACTATCTCTCCACGGCCCCGTAGCTAATTGAAACAAGCGTTTAATTGAAACAAGTATCCCATTCCTCATGATTATTCATCACCTCCCCTTCCCACTCCAAGATGGCGGCTTCCATCTCAGCCGGTCCCATTGACCCAGGTCTGAGCAGCTCCAGCCTGTCTTTCCAATAAAGTTCGAGTTTTCCTCAATATATGAGCTTTATCATAATATGGCTCCATATTTCACCGTCTCTCGCCCTCATAACTTGCTTTGAGTTGCGAGTGATTACCTACCCACGCTGGAGCATTGAGACCTTACTGAAAATATATTTGAATACTTTTTTTTTTTTTGAAAATTTTATTGAACAATAAATCAGTTACAAGCATGGGCCTACAACCACCAGGGCCGGCCGCTAGATTCGGGAAGGATCATACAGAGGTTAAGGCAGTAGTCGACTCCCGGGGTCCAGCCCCGTACATGACTCCGGATAGTCCTAGGGAAGCAGGATACATAGGTTTAACATAAATAACAAATAAAAACAAAAGGCGAGGCGTAAGCGCAAAAAAACGTGGGTCAGGCTACATCCGGGGGACTCTACCTCTGACCTTCAAATAGCTACTAAAAGGAAGGAGTGATGATAGGTCGGGGGGGGGGGTCACGGGAGAGGAACGTCTATATTCGATTATCCCAAAAGTCGCAGGGAACCATCAAGGGTCAGGGGGACAAGGCCATATCGGTGTCCACTAGGGGGGGAGCACAGATACCCCCACGATACGCGTTCCATTGCCCCCAGATTCTACCCCATGCCCCCGGTTTGCCACGAGCCACATACACGGTCTTCTCCCTGAACATGCACCAGTCCATGTTCTCCTTCCATACGGACACGGTGGGAGGCCGCTGGGAACCCCAAAGCTGCGCTATATCTCTCTTGGCAATCATGTTCCCCAGGGCCGCCCACCGAGTCTGAGCCGCGTTATAATCATTGGGCTCCCACACATTCAGGACACAGCGACGCACCTCCGGCAGCAGCACTACCCCGGTGACTTGTCCCATGATCACATGAACCCGACGCCAGTATTCCGCCACCTCGCGACACTCCCAAAGGATATGAAGAAAGGTGGCTCTGAGTCCACATCCCCGCTTACAGAGCCCGTCTTCAGAAAATCCCATCGAGACCAAACGGGGACCCGTCACATACACCCGGTGGAGAATCTTAAGTTGGACCAGGCGGAGACGGGCTGGAATGGCCACTTCCTTGGGGGACGACAGTGCGGACTGCCAGTCCTCGTCGTCCAGTTCCACCCCATCCCCCGTCCACGCCTCCCGGAGGCGCACCAAGAGGTCAGCCCGATTATTGATAAGTTTTTTATAAATTAATGAAATAGTGCTGTCGGGGACATGACCGTCGAGTATGCGGTCCTCGAGGGGCGAAGAAGCCGGGATATTGGTCCCCTCCCCAAAAACAGAGAGCAGGGCATGCCGAATCTGGGCGTAGCGGAAGAACTCCCTTTCCGTAAGTTCGTATTCGCTCTGGAGCGCCGCGAATGTTTTAACAGCACCCTTAATCCATAAGTCTCCCACTCTACTAATACCAATCGTGTCCCAACGTTCAAACCCCTTCGTTGTCCAAAGGCTTCCCAGGCGGTCGGAGGCAAACAGAGGAGTAGCACATGTTAATCGCTCACTCCAGCCCAAAGCTACATTGGCCGCCTTCCAGATCCGTACCGCAATCTTAGTAGGGCCCGTAAGGGTCCGTCCAGCCGAGCTGGAGTAAAGTGCCCTGTTATAGTTGCCGCCGGGAAGCAGGAATTTATCCATCTCATACGCCGGATTCAAGCCAGGCGCATACGTGGCATGGTTAATGGCCGACAGCTGTGAGGCCCAATAAAACCTGCGAATGTCGGGAAGCGCGATGCCCCCGTCGTACCAGGGGAGAGTAAGCTTTGCCAGAGCGATACGCGCCCGTCCGTCCCACACCAGTCTCCTCTGCAGGCTCTCCACCTCCCGAAAGTAGGACACAGGAATAACATCGAAGGAGTTCTGAAGTGCATAGAGAAATCTGGGAAGAGACATCATCTTAAACAGTGCTGCCCGACCCAGCGGGGACAAGGGCAGCTTACACCACCGAGCCGTGTCCTCCCTCAAACGCCGAAGTGGAAGCAGGAGATTCTGCTCATAGCGAGCCACCGGGTCCATCGAGACGTATATTCCCAGGTATTTAAAGCCGGACAGAGATAACTGGATCGGAAGCCGAGGCGGCAAGAGAGGAGGGTCACCGGAGATAGGATAGACACAGGATTTAGACCAGTTGATCGTTAGACCCGAATTTCTCCCAAAGGAAGTCAGAACATCAAAGAGAACATTAAGCGACTGCCGCGGCGAGGTGAGATACAGGAGAATATCGTCCGCATACAACGAGACCCGATCCTCGAAGCCCGGGGCCCAACGGATCCCCCTGATCGAGGGCTCCCAGCGGAGCCAAGCAGCGAGCGGCTCCAAGGCAAGAGCAAAGAGCAGAGGGGACAACGGGCACCCCTGCCTCGTACCCCTACCGAGAGCGAAGGGCCGAGAGACCCGCCCATTAACCACCACCTGAGCCATGGGTCCCGTGTAAAGAAGCTTCACCCAGCCAAGAAATCCCTCCCCAAAGCCGAATTTGGTCAACACAGCCCAGAGAAATGGCCACTCGATGGTGTCAAAGGCCATCGTGGCGTCTAAAGAAACCAGCACGGCTGGTTCGGAGAGATACTCCGCCCTGGCGAGGGCGCCGTGAAGACGCCGCAAGTTAAGAGCGGTGTTACGGTGAGGGATGAAGCCGCATTGATCAGGATGAATCAAATCGCAGATGACGCTCAACAAACGGTTGGCAAGGACTTTCGCCAGGATTTTAGGCTCTGCATTTAGCAGCGAAATAGGCCTGTAGGAGGCACAGCGGTCTCGTGGCTTACCGTCCTTGGGGATCACGACTATCGTTGCCAGACGTTGGTCATCAGGAAGGGAGCCTGCCTCACGGGACTCCTGAAACATACGACGGAGGAAGGGCGCGAGTTTATCCGGGCGCAACTTATATAATTCAATAGGCAGCCCGTTGGGGCCCATCGCCTTGCCCGAACGAAGGGACCGAATCGCCGTTGCAATTTCATCTACCGACAAGGGGGCGTCCAGCTGCTCACGGTCTTCGACAGACAGGCCGGGCAAAGCAATATCCCTCAGCAGAAGGCGAGAGTCTTCTTCATCCCTATCAGTCACCGGGGAGTACACGGCCCGGAGGTGGTCAGCGAAACATTCCACAATCTCACCCGGCTCAGTCACACACACTCCATCCGAGACACACAGCTCCGGGACCACACGGTTCACTCTCTCCTTCCTATCCAGCCACGCAATCAACTTTCCCGCCTTGTCCCCGGCATCATACAATCGACCCTGCTGTTCCCTATACAACGTTTTGGCGGCGTCAGTGACAAGAGACCTGTATTCAAACTGTTTCAGGCTGAGGGCATGGAGCCCGTCCGGAGTGAAACCCGCCTCCAAGGCCGACTCCAGCCCCGAAATGTCAGTCTCCAGCTTCACCACTGCCTCACTCTTGAGTTTCTTAGCCACCACTATCTGGGAGAGGGCGTGTCCGCGGATTACGGTTTTAAAGGCTTCCCACAGGGACATTGCGGACGACACCGACCCCTCGTTGTCAAGGAAGTATTGGTCCATAGCCTTAACCAGGCTGTCGCGAGTCATAGGGTCTCGCAGGTACCACGGGTTAATGGGAGCAATCCGCCCTGCAGACCGCGTCTCGGTGTCAAAGCGCAGCCACAGCGGGGAGTGATCAGAAATACCCCGCGCCAGGTGCCTAACCTCCCGAATCCGACCAGTCTGTGCCGCGGGCATAAGGAAATAGTCTAACCTAGAAAGACTCCCATGCGCCCCAGAGTGAAAGGTGTACTGACATTGGGTCGGATGCATTAATCTCCAGCTATCTACCAGGCCGAAGGTCTCCAGCAGGCCACCAAGCCATGCCTGGGCAGCGGGGAGGGCCCTGGGTGGGTGACGATCCAGGTCACCCGAAACCACCGAATTAAAATCCCCGCCCATAAGCAAAAGGCCATCCGGAAGTTCAAGCAGCATTCGACCCAAGTCCGCGAAGGTGGAGTTCTGGAGGCCCGGGGGGACGTAAACTGAGACCAGGGAAAGGGGCTGCCCCTCCCACCTCCCAGACAGACACACATAGCGCCCTCTGTCATCCGAGATTACCCTAGTGATATCCAACGGAAGTGAGGATCGCAGGAGAATGCCCGCCCCCCTGGAACCAGTTGTGAAACCAGAATGGGCCACGAGGCGGTATCCTCCCCTGTTCATTGCATGACAGACATTGCCCACCAGATGCGTCTCCTGGATAAACACCACATCAGGAGTAAGACGACGCAAATACTGCAGTACTATACCCCGTTTGATACGATCCCCCAACCCATTGACGTTCCATGACATCAGTCTCAACCCGTCCCCCCCCATCCCCTCCAGCAGATCAAAGGCCCCCCAGTCAGTAGCACAGTTCCCGTATCTGGACAAAAATCAATACCTCGCCCTGTAAACAAAAAACACACAGCAAAACAACCCCTCCCTCCCCCCAACCCCCCCCCCAAATCCAACTCCCCCCACCCTGCACCCCTGCGGGCCTGAAAACCCCCCCAACTTGCAGAGTGCCTGTCGCCCTACTAACCCCATTCTACGAAATGACCCCGGAGGAGGAAAGGGACCCGTCCCCGCCCGCCCCCCACACAGGTCCTAGTGAGACAAAATGAACAAAAGAAGTAAAACCCAGCTGAACAGTGCAAAATGGCAAAATCAAGGACCAAAAGTCACTCCAAAGGGGACCCGTCACCTTCGGCGCCTGCAGAGGGCCCGGGACGGTCACCTCTGTCCGGCAACGAGTCCAGCCAGTCACTCACGGCCACAGGAGAGTCAAAAAAGGCAGTCCGATCCTCATGTTCCACCCGGAGTTTTGCAGGGTAGAGCATAGAGTACTTCAGGCCCAGTTCACGGAGACGGCGCTTCACCCCCTGGAATCCCATCCGCTGTTTCTGAACAAGTTGGGTAAAGTCCGGATAAAAGTTAATGGATGAGTTCTCAAGACGCACCGGGCCGTGGACCCGTGAGGCCCGAAGAATCGCATCTCGGTCTCTGTAGTGGAACAGTTTGGCCACGATAGGCCTCGGGGGGGCCCCCGGCCGTGGCCGACCGCCCGGAACTCGATGTGCCCGCTCCACGGCAAAGAACTTACTTAGGCCTGCAGGGGCCAAATGTTGGAGGATGAGTTCCTCAACCAGGAGGTCAACCGGGCGGCTGTCGGAGGACTCCGGTACGCCTATGACACGGATGTTGTTGCGTCGGGCCCGTCCCTCGAAGTCCTCCAGCCGCCGGGCCATCTGGTCGTTGACCGCCTTAATGTCACCAAGCGCGGCCTGCAGGTCCGACACATCCGTACCAAGGGTGGAGGTCCGCACATCGAGAGCCTGGACCCTCTCATTTGTTTTGGAGAGATCTGCCCGAATTAAGGTGACATCAATCGCCACCGTGTCGATTTTACGGGCCAGGGCCTCGTATTGCGTGGCGATGGTTTCCCTGATGCCATCAATGGCGCCCATGATGTCCTGCAGGGAGAGCTCCGGAGAGACGGTCGTGCCACCACCGACGGCATCCGGGGGGGGGCCGGTCGCTCCAGGGGACCCTCTGCCCTGAGTATAGCGGTCCATGTTGTTGGCCTGGACCGGTCCCCCGCGGAGGGAGGCCTTAGTCTTACGCCCCTCGGGGCCCCCCTTGCCCCCATGTGGTCACGGACACCGAAGGGGATCGCTGATCAAGAGTCGTAGGGGCAACGGCACCGCAGACCAGCGCCTCACCGGAGACCACAATATAACGGTGCGGGGGGACCCAAGGCGATGGGCACTCTAGTGGCCGGTGGAGACAAGGCCTCGCACAGAGGCCAAGGAAACACCCCGCCACATCAATTGCATTCGCAGGCCAGCCCCCTGAAGTCCGAAAGTGAAACCGAAAGTGGTAGAGCGGCCACTGGCACCGCGCTGCAGCCGCTGTTGTTCAATTACGACACGGCTCCACGGTTCACCTTCGCCCCGGGCACCTCCGTCGGGTGGGTCCCAAAAGTTCGAACAACGACAACTCAGGATTCCCAGGTCCGATTCGAGTTCTGAAAAGAGATACGTGCTCAGCCGGTCTTCATCTGCCAGATTCCACAAACCACATCAGGATATTCTCAGGATAAATTCCGAGGAGCAGCAAGGGTCCGGGGAGCCCTGTGCTCACGCGACCATCTTGGATGCGCGCTAGGCTCCTCCCCCCATATTTGAATACTTAATAGCATCAAAACCAACAGTCTCATCCTTTTCCAAGATGGCGGCTCCACTCGCATACCGGCATCGGAGCTTGCCCTCTTCTATCTCTAGCCATGTGACACGCCCGCCAGCACATAAAAACATTGCGGCAACGAGGACACGCCAGAATGCGGTCCGAGAGGTTTGGCTTCCAGTAGGTGTCAGAAGTATGCGGGGTTCAACGTACAAGTAAGTGCTGCCATTCTCAACTCCCGGACGGAGCGAGGAGACCCTTCTCCTTCTCCCTCACACCATGCTGGGCGATCCGTCATTACGGAACACGCCTCTTTCCCTAACGATCTCGATTCCTATCCTCCATTAGATGTACGAGATCTCCGCATCCCCTCCAGTGACCATGAGGCACAGTGTTGCTTTTTCTTAAGTATGTTACATGTTTTATGTTGTATGTTATTGTGTGTATGTAGTCAGACCTAATAATTTATTAATTTCAGCACACTTTTTCCATCACCACGCCGGCATGGGGTGAATAATTGCATCTCTTCTGTCTTTCACTTAGCGGCACGTCAGACATGGAAGTGTGCATACACCTGGGTGTAGTGTGCTCACAACTTTAGCGACAATTACGTATTACACTATGCATATATATATATATTTTTTCCTCGCAATTAACTGTGATTTTGTACTTTACAGATCATTGTGCTAACGTACATTACGTATGTATATTTTTTAAAAAAACGCATGCCTTACTATTGTGGCATCACACTTATTGCACCCTATTAAGGTTGACTAGGAGTGGCAAGTTTCTCGACACTGGGCTGGTCCCAGTGTAGTCCTGACGAAGAGCTGGGGAGCTCGAAACTAGTTGACCTCAAGATATGCTAGGCACACCTTTCCATTATAGTTAGGGTCCCTTGTCATATTACCCCGTTTTTAATTTTTTCAGCTTAGAGCACCAATAAAGTTTATTTTGTAGCCCACTAGCTGATTATTTTAATTTTCCCACTCCACCACTACTTCACTTGCACTACACATAGTCTACAAAATTTCTAGTGCTCCTACGTAACACCGCAAGTCGTAGCACGCCTCAGTCCGTAGAGGACTGGGAGGACCCCTATGATGAAGCATGTCTCCGTGGGGAAACCCTAGTGAGTGAGGGGACTATAGAAAGAGATAATACTTCCCTTTCTTTCTGATAACGGTGTCCTTAAGGATCAAATTGTTTCCTACACCTTTTGTCTCTCCCGGTTAGGTTCCTGTCTACCTGACTCGTTCAGGTAGTTTTTTGATAGGTATATTTGTGGAGGGTGAACCTAACTTTTACCTCTACTTTCCCCTTATTTCTGGATAAATATCGCATGGTACCGCCTTGTTGTGAATTCCACGTTGACACGTGGTTATTTTCCAGCGATGGGCTGTGATATGGGAAGTTTCGTTACGCTACTCTTGCGGTAGTTATCGCACATTCTTGTGAATATACCCCTAGGTGTTCATCTCCGTATCCCTACAGGGCTAAAAACAGATGCAAACCCCTTTTGCACCTATTGTTAACACTGCCACAACCTCTAAATGAAATTCTAACTGCAGTGGTTGGATGGGACTTTGTAGCATCCTTAGCTCCCCATTGGTATCTGTGGCTCAGCTAATGGGTAATTATATGCAAATTGCCACTGAATAAAACAAGATAGGGTTAGCTGGCGCAATAAAGATCATTAATGAGTCAGTGGTATTCCTTTTAAAAATAAGATGTCTTTAAGACACACGTATATCAGTAATAAATTCAATCTGAGCAATGCCTACTTAAATCGCAGGCAGAAACTGTTAAGAAGCAAAATAGTCATAAGATAGGAATTTGCGAATCCTGAGTGGATCCATGCTTAAAAACTTTTCCTTATACCGCTAGCTTAGTCTACATAAGCATTCGAAATTTTTGGGTCACTAGTCTGAAGGTATTTTTCTACTACATTCTCGAAGTCCACGTATACGGGCTTTCGAAGATTAATGGGGCATATCAGCAACAAGCGGCGATAATTATCGCTAAGCGCACTTAGCGCTAGGATAATTATCGCTGGCTAGCGTGGATTTTTATCGCTGAGATAGCGTGCTATCAGCAACGCTTATCTCAAAAGCGATAAAAATCCTCATGCTAACTGCCTAACGTGAGATTATCGCTGGAAACCCAGCGATAATCTCACGCAATGTGGTGTTAGCTTGATGATAGGGACTCACAAACTTAGCCATGATATCATGGCTAAGTCAGTCCTGAAGTAGGCGTAAGGAAAGTAGCGATAACAGGGGTTATCGCTACTTTTCTTGCCGCTATGCTTCATAGCGTGGGGCTTGATGATAGGAGAAATATCACGTAGCGACATTTCTCCTGTCATGTCAGGTCAGGAACGCCCACTTTGCATCTCATTAGAGATGCAAAGCTGGGCATTAGGAATTCCTATGCTAACGCAAGTTTTCATGTGTTAGCGTGAGCTTGCTAATTAGATGATAAAATTATCGACGCTTTTCGGCCAAAAACGGCCGCAAAAGCGGCGATAATTTTATCGCCTCGCCTTGCTGATATGCCCCTTAATGAGCAAATGTTCACATATGACAATTTCAGCATCAGCTTATAGCTGACGAAATAGAACATTTATGTAAATAAGTTATAATTTGAGAAGTATTCCTGGGCAGGTTTTTACGGAGCCTGTGGGATGTTTAAAGCTCTTGGTGTACTCCAAAAAGGTTTCCTGATAACAGGGGCAAACAGAAGTATTTTGCAGTCTCATCAGGGGTATGAAGGGCCACATGAACTATCAATGATATAATACAATACAATAGATTATCTCGTACCTTTGGTGCCTTGTGCTTCGTGGGTATATTAAGATGCACCAAACAAGAAAATGGGCCGAAATCTCTATTCCTGCTGGGCTCAGTAGGTATTCCCTGGCTTCCCTGAGTCCTGAGTCTTTGCCAGTTCACATTTAGTTGCAGGAGTGATGGGGGGGGGGGGGGGGGGGGATTTCGTTATTTCGTTATTTGACTGCCTCCATAATCTCTCCTTTCAATAGCCCGTGCCCGTGTGGCAGGAGGAGAAAAACCTGCTGAATTCTACACACGGGCAGATTTACAAGCCCCGTGCGCCACATTTGCGCCACCGTTGCGTCACTTTTGTGATGCAGCGGCAGTGCAAAGCCAGCGCCATGCTGCGGGGTATTTATAACGTGACGCATCTAGGGAGATGCGTCACGTTGTAAAGCCCTGTGCCACATGTGGCCGTTCCGGCGCAGAGGGTGCGTTCCGGCACAGGAACGCCTCCTAAAAGTGGCTGAGTGAAATCTACAAGATTTCACTCAGTCACTTTTATGGCCATGCTGCATCAAAACCCTGCGCCTGCTTGAAGCAGGCGTAAGGATTGACGCAGCATGTTAGGCATAGGGGCATCCCGTGCCTTGCTGGAGCTGCGTCGCGCTTGCGACGCGACTCCAGCAATGCGTCACCTTTACGGCAGCAGATGCGTCACGCATCTGTCTATTCTTGCCCCATGGTGCGCCGCATTGTAAATGCGGCGCATCTATGGTGGCGCAAGAGGTGTCTGCCGTAACGCAAAATAACTGGCGCATCCCTGCTGATATGCAGGGATGCGCCAGTTATTGTAAATCTGCCCCCAAGTATTTAAATGTTTGCAAATACGTTTGCCAGTATATATGGGCATGGCGTCCGGATCACAGTGCCTGCCTGGCAAAGGTCGAAGACAGAGGTTAGCATGTCTCAATATATGTGCAGATTACAGGTGGGAGTCACATGGTCACAGGCACCAGTTTAGCCTGAGAAGGTGCTGCAGAAGGAGGTGCAGGAAGTTGTCCTTTAAAGAAAGAGGTTATATAGCTCACATTTTGTCAAGGACTCCTTGGTACAGAAGGGTTCATTGGTGCGTGGTGATTGTTACTGGCTTGGTCACGAGGAGGCCCTCTCACTCTCACTGCAAAAAGGTGTTACTAGACACCGTGTCATTTACTTCATCTTGGCCGAGATAATCCTTTTTTAGCACTCCTTGGGGCATATCAGCAAAGAGGCGACAGAAAATTATGGCCGCTTTTGCGGCCGTTTTCGGCCGAAAAGCAGCGATAATTTTATCGCCTAATTAGCACGGTCACGCTAACGCGTGAAACCTTGCTTTAGCGCACGAAATCTTAACGTCCAGCTTTGCATCTCTAATGAGATGCAAAGTGGTCGTTCCTGACCTAACATGACAGGAGAAATGTCGCTAAGCGACATTTCTCCTATCATCAAGCCCCACGCTATGAAGCATAGCGGCAAGAAAAGTAGCGATAACCCCTGTTATCACTACTTTCCTTACGCCTGCTTCAGGACTGATTTAGCCATGATATTCTATGGAGGGTGGATATCATGGCTAAGTTTGTGAGTCCCTATTAACAAGCTGAAGCCACATTTTGTGAGATTATCGCTGGGTTTCCAGCGATAATCTCACGTTAGGCAGTTAACGCTAGGATTTTTATCGCTTTTGAGATAAGCGTTGCTAATAGCACGCTATCTCAGCGATACAAATCCACGCTAACCGGCGATAATTATCCTAGCGCTAAGTGCGCTTAGCGATAATTATCGCCGGTTGTTGTGATATGCCCCCTTGCTCTTAAGAGGGTTTGCAGACTCTTTTATTAACAGATCAGAGGACTGGCAGACTCTTGCTGCTCTGGAAACGAAGGTCTTCTTTTGGTGAAATGCTTCACAGATGGCATACACGTCTTGCAGGAGATGGGCTCGAACAGAAACTTCGTCCAGAAAGGTCCGAGCTTGAATGTTACCACAAAGGCAATTTAGCAGGTCCAAACAGATGCCCAGATTGATTGGCAATATTAGCAGGAGGATTCATGTATTAATTCTGACCATGGCAGCGAGATGCTGGTCTAATTCCCAAAAAAGCACTGCACAAAGTTTGAAGGTCGTTAACATATCAGAAATACGCATTTTCTTAAGTTTGATATTGGTAAATTTTGCAGAGAGCTGATTTAGTATGGCTGTTTGTGGATTTCAGCCTTTTCCAGACAGAAGAAAAACAACTCCTTATAAGGAGAGTGGAGATTTCTGGCAGGGACTCCGTGGATGGTGTCCCGTACACAGGACTAGCTTAGTCTTGATGAATTGAGGACTGGGATGAAGACAGAAAAGCCTTGATATTGAGGACTGCATATATTTTGCGAAGGGGCGCTAGTAGGCCTCACTTTCTGGTTACAGGGGAAAAGGCTATGCTGTCACTTAATAGACCTTCACCAACCAGACATGCTCACTGTAGCCAGTTGAGGGAGACTACACACTCGATGTTATAAATTGGGGACTTTGGGTACCCTACTAGCCAGCAGCTTCTTAGTGCTTTTATCGAGACATGTAGAGTTGGAACCATTGTTGGTTGTGGGAATCATAGACTGCATTCTGAAATAGTGGACCAATGTATAAGTGAAAGAGTGTAAGAAAAAATACATAAAATAAGACGAAGTGGCAGAATCAGCTAATTCTTATACAGAGCATTTCTTCAAGTTTCACTTGTTGCAAAATTGTTACAAATTGAATGGGTTTGAGTGCCTGTGTGGGGTGTGATTTTTTCACTAGGATCTAATTCTGGTATCATATTTTCAATCCATCGTTAAGCTAGTACTAAGGTTGAAGATCTTTAGTTAGTGCATACTCTACAGCCTAGACTGTACGGGGCATATTATCAAGACAGGCGATAAAATGATCGCCGCTTTAGCGGCAGAAAACTGCCGCTAATACGGCAATAATGGGCTTGATAATATGCTCTATGGAATTCCAATTGAAGCCCATGTTAGATGTGAAGGACATCTAACCTGAGCTTCAATTGGAATTCCATAGAGCATATTATCAAGCCCATTATCGCTTTTTTAGCGGCAGTTTTCTGCCGCTAAAGCGGCGATAATTTTTTCGCCTGTCTTGATAATATGCCCCAATGTTAGCACTCTATATTTTACAGAAGCAGCATGCTCAGCCTTTATGCACAGACTGCACTGTGATTCCCTGCATCACTCTGCATTATTCTGTTTTAAATCTCTCTGCCAACCGCTTTTATTTTGATTACTTTCAACTGGATGTTGTGTATATTTCTTCTTGTGTCACAAATGCATATGCCCCACAAATAAATAATACTTAATCCGATTATTCCAGAGCCTACTCATTTTACACTTTATATTAGTGGTGTCTCCTCCGGTAAGGTGGAGGAGCGATGTCTCATTGAGCAGCTCAAAGAGAAAAAATTAAAATGATACTAACTCATTGTTATTATCATTTTATTCTTCCCCTTGCTCAGCCGGGTTGCGGCGGGGCTGCTCTGCTCACAGAACAGGGCAGGGGAGGAGTGGTTTGCCCACTCCAAGTGCGCAGGATGCTTTGGCCGGCCGTCTCGGGCTGGTCATACGCTCTTTGCACGTTCTTTATGCACGCTGCATTACAGCCTGCATGGAGAACATGCCCAGTCTCCTATTATCTGGCTGCGCCGATCCACGGCGCTCAGACCAAGCACAAAGCTGCTTTGCAGTATTGTGATTGGCTATCAAAGGGTGGGAGCCGGGTGCTTCCTGCTTCCAGCCCTGGAACTTTACGAAAAGTGAGAGGAGGCGGCGGACAGCAGGCAGGTAAGTGTTTTTTTACCCTCATTCCCTCCCACACTCAACAACCCCTCCCGTGACCCACCCCCCTACCTCCATTAAATACCAGATGCCGCTGCTTGTTACATTTCCTTTTACAAAGTATGCTCTATTTACTAAAATAGTCTTAAGCAGAACAAGCATTGGGAAATACATTAGACCTGACAGTGACTACCATTCTTTTGGCTTTGTCAGTGCTTATTTTGTTTGGTCATGTTTTTTGTAACACTTTGTTGGGGCAGTTGCTATGACCTCAACAATATAATGAAAACAATTGGCCAACAACAAAAATACATTTTTGGTCTCAGAAAGCAACCTTTACCATAGTAGTCCCTAGCACTGAATGGAATTACTTTGCGTGTGGACTTGTACCTTATGAAGGAGCAGAATGCTGTCACTCACAGAGAAGTTATCCAGTGGCTGAAGCGTGCTGACCCATTGCCCCGTTGTCCCATGCTGTATGCTGTTGCAGGCGAAAGAAAACTGTGAATGACATAACAATAAATCCATGGAAGAGGAGGGCTGACTGAAAGCCCTGTAAATAAGAACATTTTACAAACAATTTTAGTGAAATCAAAAGGTCTTGGCTATGACCTGACCTAATAATAATAAAGAAAAGAACTGCCCCCTATGAATCTCTGATATGCCCCCTGTCATCTCAAGGGCTGTGCAACCTGACACTCTCATGACGTTCCATCCTTTGCATATCCGATTGTTTTAATTTGTTTCCCAAAAAACTATGAGAGCAAAGAGAAATCTGCGTATAAACAAGCACTTAAACAGCATCACAAACTTATTCTTAAAGAGAAAAAATGCTTTTTCTCATCCAGAATAGAAGCTGCTGGGAACACAAATGAAGAGATAGTAAAGGAATTCACATCCCCTAAAGCTGTGACTAGGACTTTTTCCCCCTCAGCACTATGGGTAGATCAGATCGCCCTATTCTTTGCTGACAAAATTAGAAAGATCCAGGACACTTTCCCTAGTTTCCAACGGGCTAACATTCGGAGTAAGGTCCCCTCACACCTTGACCTTCAAGCGAGCTGCTCTCTCTTCCCGGAGTTCCCTCCTTTATCATTGGCAACCTCACTAGGCATCCTGGAGTACCTGAAATCAGGTGCTCCTTCTGATCCTTGCCCTGCGTCTACTTTGGCAGCAATAGCTCCCTCCATAAATTCCTATGTGAATCAGATTCTGAATACCTCCCTGCAGCAGGGGCTGGTTTCCAACAAGTGGAAGAAAGCACATATCCTTCCCCTTCTGAAAAAGCCCAATATGAATCCAGAGCTTCCCGTTAACTATAGGCCTATATCCCTTCTGCCTTTTGTTTCCAAGGTATTGGAAAAATATGTTCATTCAGTCACCTCTGCTTTTCTTGAGACTAACAACATTTTGCATCTAAGCCAATCTGGGTTTCGCCCTAATTTTAGCACCGAAACGGCACTTCTGTAAATTTCAGAATCCATTAAGGATGTTTTGGATAAAGGTGGCAAGGCTATGCTGATACTGTTAGAACTTTCAGCAGCCTTTGATACCGTCCCTCATAGCCGACTCCTGGAAAGACTCCAGGAGGCTGGTTTTAGAGGGACGGTTCTCAAATGGTTTGCCTCTTTTCTATCAGGGCGTCAACAAACTGTTTGGGCTCCCCCTTTTTCCGCTTTAATCCCCCCTTTGGAGGTGGTTGTACCTCAGGGCTCGGTGCTTAGTCCAACTTTATTCAATCTGTACATGTCCCCATTGGCTAGTCTAGTTGAGTCACATGGAGTTAAAAAAGTGTTGTATGCTGACGACACCCAACTCCTTTTTACATGTGACAAAGATTCAGAGTTCAAGGGGGAAGCAATTAAAGCCTGCCTGACGGCAGTGTTCTCCTGGCTTCAGCTGAATGAACTTAAATGTAATTCCGATAAGTCGGAAATCATCTTCTTTGGTTGTCCATCTAACAACTTATGGCAGAACCGGTGGCCTCAGGACATACACCCTCCTGCTAACCCGGTGTCATCCGTAAAAAACCTTGGTGTAAAACTAGGCAATTCTTTGAGTATGAAGCCACAGGTTCAGACTGATGTAGATCAGTGCTTTGGCTTTTTGAAAATGATCAAACAATTTCTTCCATTACTTTCGATCCCTTACAGGAAAACTGTGGTCCAGGCCTTGATTGGTTCTAGGCTGGACTACGTAAACATTCTTTATCTGGGTCTTCCAGAGTATCTGCTTACCCGTCTGCAAGTAGTACAAAATGCTGCGGCCAGGGCCATTCTATCTCTTGGCCCCAGGCCCCGGATGTCTGCTCATTTGAATTCTCTCCACTGGCTCCCGATCCGTAAGCGGATACAGTTTAAGGCCTTGGTGCTGGCTTTTAAGGCCTTACATGGGCATGGGGCCCCCTACCTGAGGAAGAGAGTTCAATTTTATTATCCCCAACTCTCTCTTCACTCCGCTTCATTGGCGCTAGTCTGTATTCCGATGGTGAAATACTCTCGAATTGGAGGCCGCTCCTTCCGGCTAAGAGTGTTTAAACTATTGAATGATCTGCCACTTGCTGTGAGACTTCTTCAGGATCTTCTTCCTTTCAGAAAAACCCTCAAAACATGGCTGTTTCAGCAATAACGTAACATTTTCTGCTCTGCACACTTTCCTTTCCTGTCTAGTTCAGTCACACTCACCCAGCGCTGGGACACTCAGGTGTCGATTCCGATCCTGTAAAACCCGGTTACGAATGGTCGGATGGAGCGTTTTTGCCGTCCGAATGGTACCCGGGAAAAACACCTTACAAACTCGCAAGTACGATTTGCACAGAAATACCATTACCGCCCGAGTCGGAAAAAACACCGACCGGCAAAATTTGTACATACGAATCACTGTCGGGACGGCGCACATGCGACGTCCGGACGGAGTCAGGCAGCGTTTCACGGACCAGCAAGTACGATTCGTGCCGACGTCACTCCGCACGCTGCAGTATTTACGGGAGCCAAAAACTGCCGGGAAAGTGAGGACTCCGCGAACAAGGAGCCCCGGCACGCCAGGGACAGCGATGGACCCCAACCTACGCGTCGTCCCGCCCCTCATAGCCTACCACCTCGTATACAGAAACCGACGCAGCCGCCGCAGAAGGTCAGAACAACCCCCAGGGGCAAAGGGGGGTGTGTGTGTGTGCAAGGGCCAGAAATCATAACCCACACCCCACAAATAACTACAACAGCATGCACAGCAATTGCCACCATGGACTGGTCACTTCGGGGGGCGTGTCCACCAATCCCACGTCCCGCCACAACGTAAGTGGACGTGGACGCGTACCCGTCACCACCACAATGGTGGCACGGCACATACCACGCCCACCCCTACGTCACACGAACTACGCCGGTACGGCCGCACCCACGTCCCAAAGGCATGTGAACGGGCCGCACGCCCAAAGTTGGGGCCACCCAGGCCATCAGCGCGTGGTTACAGCACATACCACGCCCACCCCTACGTCACACGAACTCCGCCGGTACGGCCGCACCCACGTCCCAAAGGCATGTGAACGGGCCGCACCCCCAAAGTTGGGGCGCCCTAGGGGCACGGGCCCCACCCAGGCCATCAGCGCGTGGTTACGGCACATACCACGACAGTGGACAGATACATAGGGGTGTGTGCCTATCACTCCCAGCAGTGCCCAGACATATGAGGGGTGGGTGCCGAGGACCCCAGCAGTGGACAGAGACATGGGGGGGCCAAAATCATTATCAGATGACCACAGCTCCATGGGTGAATGTACGTATCCCTAACTCAGGACAATGACGATAGTGCCATAACAACACATCACTGACAGCAGTGTCCCACTCCCAGGAGGATGGTCGGCCTACCCCCACTGCATGACACACCACATGTGGGTGTGAGGACAAATTACACATGCATACCCACCCCTGGCGGAGGCAGCACAATACACACACTGAGATTTTGCCACAAGACTGCACCGTCATTTCAAACACCACTAAACAATGCGAGCCTAAGGGAACACACACTGTCACGCACAGTCCACGAATGAGAGGAATGCACAGGTGCCGGGGCAGCCAACAAGCAGTTGGCCCCCATGGAAGTGAAAGGGTGGAGTACACACAGATACAATGCCCACAATTGTCAGGCAGGTGCCCAAATACTCTGCAGAACACGCAACACATGTGTGTGAGGCAGGGAGTACACACATGCAAAGTGCGGAAAACGGAAAATGTCCACATGAAGTCATGTCAATATACACCATACACAAGTACAGTGACCAGCAAGGATGCCACAAACGATGCAGGTGGAGACATTGCAGAGCATGCATGGCCAAAGTCGAAGGGATGTGTCACACACCGAGGCAATGTTGACACAGCTCAGCACAACAATTGGGAAACACCATGCAGGGAAGATGACAGGTGCCACAGAGGAAGGAACACACCTTGGGACAATGTCACCATGCAGTAAGAGCCAACATGACCCAAGAATATATGCAGACACCATGTGACGGCATGCAGATACCAGGGTCCACCCCATGAGCAGGACACAACAACATTTACCAGACACCCAACACATCATCACCACCCCAACCCAGGGAGCAGCAGCACCAGCAGCAACAGCAGAATAGAAATAGTGTGCAAACGAGAAAATAACAACCACATTCAGCATCTCGAAGGAAAGTAGCCACAGTACACCATTCCACAAGCCCATAGGCCACACCAGATGCGAAGCACCGGGGGGGGGGGACACGTAGGGACGCGTCTCCCCAGGCTCGCCTGCACAGTACACTGTACCATATTATCCACAGAAGTGGGGGCATCATGTGGGGGGAAGAACCAGGCACCACAGGGACAGGAGGGGCACGGGTAGGTGTCGTGGCTGCAGGGACGGACGACCCCACCACAGGGGGTGCGGTGCCTGGCACGAAGGAGACATGTTTGGCGTACCACAAACTCCCTTCAGAACCCAGAACCCCACATCCGACTAGCTAAGTGTCCCATTCGATTACCGAGGTTGGGCCCGGCAGTCCCAATGTATAGACAAGCCAGATCAAGCGACTTACAACATCCCCATGAATGGTGTGAATCAGACATAGCTGTGCGTCATGATTCACAGATCAGTCCACAACAGAATAGACACAGACAAGGTAATGTTTAATGAGTACACTCAATGAACCTCGCGTCCTAAGATGCAGGACTGTGGCCAACATAAGCAGACAAATGGTCAAGGCCAGAAACATCAGCATTGTTGCAATATCATAGACATTGAAAGGAGCAATCTTAAGAAACTGACAGTGGAAACAGCAATCTTCCTGTCGGCAGTAAACTAATAGTAGTATCATTCGACTAATAGCAGGTCCCTAAGCTAGAAGGGGGAACCCCCACCGCACAGATCAGCTCAGTGGTATCACATCACAGGATCATCTAGTCCCATCTCCTGCAAAAGTCCTCCATCCATTAGGGGCGCTAATTCGAGAACGCAGAGATCAAGTTTGATAGAACGGAACCAAGGGCATGAACTGGAAGTCCATAGAAGGGAAGCGAAAAAGTCAGAAAAGAAATGTCAAACGTGAACGATGTTGCAGGGAAATCAACCATGTAAAAGGGGAGGAAAATATCACATCGACGGATGCACCATGAAATGAGCAGGGATAAAGTTCATCCATCAAGGCATAGGCACTATAAGTTGTAACAGCTTCCAAGAGGAAATCATCTGCACGTTCCGAAAAATTGTCTGCCATCCAGTTAAGCAGGGGGAAAGAACACATGTGTTCCTCAACAATCGGGCCATCCAGCACAACTTGTGGACAACAGGTGGGGACATCAAGATAACTCCTGGTTAAGAACTCATTTGCTGCTGTTCGGATGTCCCAATTCCCCAGGACTCCATGTGCAGCAGCACAGGCCATGACACTGACGCCAGAACAGTCCATCTCATGAACCACTAAGGGGCACATCAGTCCATCCAAATCCGGGTCAGGAGGCACCGAGTTACACAGGCACACATCCAGAGCCCATTCGAATGGACAGTCTAGGCGATGAAAAACAGGTTGCACGCAGGGAAAGAAGGGAATCCATAGGCACTGCTTAAGGTCGCCAGCGGCAGAGTGCCGTATAATTCAAGCATCATGTCCTGAAGATGGAGCAGCCGGTGCATTCTGTCTTGTAACGCAAGAGGTGAAGCCACAGCGTAGTACGCTGATCTATTATGGCACCCCAGCTACGAGGGCGAGAAGCAAAGGGACACCTCCGAAGACGTTAGACAAAAGCGAATGATGAAATGCGGGGAGCATACCAAACAGAGTTTGAAAGGAGGTCACGAGGCCGGAGACCACAATGTAAAAAAAAACAGCCAGGCCACCTGTTGACGAGGCATGAAAGATAGTCTGAAAACGAGTTCCAAATATGTAGTGGGAGATCAGTGTTAAAAAGCCTCTTGCACCCCTGTGGGTGTGTGATCTTCGTGAAGGCCAAATGTTTCTCGGGAAGAAGTCAACACGACTTGTGTTTGAGACAATGGAGCCCTTATACTGCTCATCTTGTTGAACTCCGCTTTCAAGGTTGCAATGGGAGGCCAGATGGATACATCCAGCCGGACATGCGGGGGTGGGAAAAGCCGAAATGACAGAAAACCACTCGTAGTGATACAGTCACGATCTCAGGAATTGCCGGAAGCATCCCACAGCAAGCATCTGCATTGAATAGCACATAATTGCCGTTAGCAAGCAGCGCACAAGATGGGGTCATGACTGGCACACGAATCCACTTCAGTATACAAGCCACGTCATGAGCGTGCATGTAACAAGCACCATGCACTTGAATGTGCCTACACACCACAGAATGAGTCGGAGTGGAAGTGCACCCTTCACCCCTTGAATACACCTCCTTGCCGTCTCTCACGCAACTGTTGTCGCCTAGCATGGACACAAGGGAACCGAGCAACTGGGGGGGCGGTGATGAGAATGGAGGGTGCGCCGAGGGATGGAGTGCTGCCTTCAGCACTGGGGGCAGCCTCCGCCCCCTCTGGGGGCTCAGCCTCGGACCGGTCAGCGTCATAGTTGGTGTTGGGACTGGACGGGTCTTCCGCCTGACTCCCCTCGGCCTCCGTGCCACATGCTGCGCCAGACTCCCCAGCACTGGTGGCCCCGGTGCTGGCTACCTCCCCCACGTCCATGCCAGTGTCTCCCTCTGTTTCCCCCGACGATGCTGTGGCCAAGGTGAAGAGACAGGAAATGACCAGACACCTGTATACACATGACACATGAGTCCAATCTACATAGGACACAGCGCATAGCATTAACGCCAACATGGGTGACATCTACAAAACTACAAACATAAGTAGGCCCTGCACCACACAGTTGGTTTACCCACCATGCCACTGGGAAACAATGGGGAGCATGACACAACAGAAATTTACTTGTCCTAAATCGATACAGAGGAGCTACTCACTGGGGACAGTCGAGCACTGCATCACTGGCATGGCACGGTCACCTACACCCGCAACTGTCCACCGATGCCAGGGACACGGTTAATGACACCTCAAATGTTACTACCGGCGTTGCACGTTGTGACTATGTCATGTGAGTGTCATGTGATCCCATGAGCTAGCTGTATGAGTTCCGTGACATGCATCTGCATCTGCTGCATCCAACATGTGTGTGCGTGTCGATGGGCATGGCACACTATCACGCACACCAGGCCACATGTGGAATCAGACGTAACGGGTGTATGTGTGCATCGCACATGCACTTGCAAGACAAGGACTATTCTGCGTAGTCTCAATGTATGTGTCATCATACCTGACATGTCCCCCTTCCTGCCAAGGTGTGTGGACTGTCCTGTTTCAAGGACATGCGACCTGTGCCTCTAGTGTCCCGCAACCGGTCTGTGTGATAATACATCCTTCTAATGCACATATGTGGATGTCTGTCACTCCTGTTATGCGTCAGCCTCTTCACTTACACTGGCCCACAGCTAGTTCCATGTCATGTCATGTTGACCTTGTGCACCCACGTGTGTAGCTGACTGTTGTTAGGGGTGTTACCTGGCTGGCATGCATGTCCTGGATGCATTGCACAGTGCAGACTCTGTATGTAGCATATGTGTATTAGCTGTTGAACATGTGCTCAGTTCATTGACAGTGGTGTATTGCTGTACTCAATCTTTGTTATTCATTCCAAATTTCTGCAGGGCACCGCCTCTCCCCCGACCAATGCCAGACTTGGCTGCCATGAGGGAACGTGACTGTATACGCCGCTACCGCTTCACCCAACCGTTGATTGACGACTTTACCACAAGGCTCGAGCCACACCTCCAACCGCTACACAGGTATCCTACTGCACTGACACCCAAGATGAAGGTGATGGCAGCCCTACATTTCTTTGCCACCGGTACGTTTCAATTGACTATAGCTGATGTAGGTGGCATGTCCCAGACCATGTTCAGCCGTGTCCTGCATGATGTGTTAGAGGCCATGTTGGTACACCTTGATGAATTCATTGCCTTTCCAACTCGTGAGCAGTTGACAGGTGTCAAGGGTGAGTTCTATGCCCTGGGAGGGAGGCCCCATGTCATTGGGGCCATTGATAGGACACATGTGGCTTTGGTGCCACCACACGCACAGGAGGTAGCCTTCCGTAACCGCAAGCATTACCACTCCATCAATGCCCTTGTGGTATGTCTTGCCAACATGATGATATCCCATGTCTGTTCACATTTTCCAGGATCAGCACACGATGCCTACATCATGAGGCGTAGCAGGGTGCCCGAAATGATGCTGCAGCTGCGCAACGAACGTGCATGTCTTGTTGGTGGGTATGATCTGTTAGTCCTGTATTTAGCCGTTTCTTCATGTCTTAATGCTTCTCCTGACCCACTTCTGTCCATGATGTTTCCATGTAGGGGACGCTGGCTATCCCAACATGCCATGGCTGATGACGCCTCTCCGCCACCCCAGAACAGCCGCAGAACACCGGTACAACGACACCCATGGGCAGATGAGGCGCGTGATTGAGAGGACGTTTGGACTCCTGAAGAGCAGATTCAGGTGCCTCCACAAGACCGGCAGCGCCCTCCCATATGCCCCTGTGAAGGTCTGCAAAATCTTCCTTGTGTGCTGCATGCTGCACAACATGGCAGTGGAGAAGGCCGTGCCACTCATCCTGGATCCTGATGAGCAAGATCATCCACCCGTGGAGGATGAAGGGCTTGGGCACGGGGCAAGTGAGGATGAGGATGAGGATGAGGACATCCGGAGTCAGCTGATCCGCAACTTCTTCTCATAATGGTGAGTTCCGGTGTCTGAGTGTGCACGCCTAGTGCCTTGTGTGGCATGTGTTGCAATGTGTGTGTCGAGCTGACTGTGTGCCAAGTTACTTGGAGGTGTGTTCTGATGTGTCATACAAGTGCAAATGTCATTCCCCATATTTGTGCAGGTACACAAAAATAATTATTCCCATGGTGACAACATCAATCCTGTAGGGTGCATGTACATGTGTGCGGATTATTAGCTCCTCGCTGACTTGTTGTGTGTCTGTCCTCCCCAGGATCCTGCGGCTGTCGTCTGCTCATGTCATCATTGCACTCCTGCTATTCCTCATGATTTTTCCAACGTGTGCTGGATCAGAGTTACATGCACAGAGATGGTGAGAAGTATTTTTTGGTAAGGAGTGCAGCAAGGCCTTTTGTGGGTGGTACGAGTTTGTGATATGTGGGTACTGCTCCTGTGCATGTTGTGTTATCATGCATACATGTCGACTCACCATGGGCCACGTGACGTGTTGCATGGCCCCCATTAATTGATAGTCAACCTTCCTGACAGTCATCTGTCATGGATTGTGGATTCTGATGAAGGCATCAATGTGTGTCTAACGTCCCTCAGGAACATACGGGATGGTCATGCTGGACATGGTGTGGGACATCCCCATATGAGGCTCAATGTGGAATTGTAGACTCGCCGTGTGCAGCAAGGGGTGTGAGGTCAACCCCTTCACTTGTGTGCCAGCTCAGGAGGATTTACCACATCTGTGTGTTGCAGGGGGTGTCCAGTGTGGGTCACACATGTTCAGCCGAATGACCTGTGATTCTGTTCCAATGGATGCAACTCCATTAGTGTGAGGCTGAGTAATAAAGGTGTTCGTCATACTCCAAGGTGCCTCGTCTCTGTCAATGCTGGTCTCTTGCCACTTGGCATGCGGCATCTCTGGCATACTTGCTGTAGATAATGCATAGGAGTCCTTGTGTAGTTTAGCGCCATGCATGCAGTTGCTCATGGATTTGGCTCCCTATTGGGCATGTAGTACATGGTCGTCTCTGTTTTTTAGCGAGGTCAACCACACAATGGGCCATCACCAGTTGCTGAGGGTGTGTCTCCAGTGCGCAGGTCGACCTTCAGTTTCCTGATCCTGTGTAATGGTTCTTTGGGGATTGGGCATGCATTGTCTCTGGGTGTGCCATGTGACACTGGACACTCCTCACTTTACACACTCGCCTGTTGCAGTTGCCCTTCTGACATCCTAGTGTTTGTGTGCAAGATGGGCCATTTGGCAGGGGGGTGGCGCCTGCTGCTGCAGGCCCTGTACAGGCACACAGTGGCCACACTCACAAGATGTTGTGCATCATGTTTTGCTCGCTCACATTTGCCATGCTAGTCCACAGCATCTGTACCCCATGCTGCAACGCACTCTGCATCATGCACATGATCCACAGATAGATCCACTCCAAGTTACGACAGGCCATCCCCCAGGTCCATGACGACATCCATCTCATATACTGCCCTGCCCTCTACGGAGCAAGTACATCCACACTCCAAGGACACTGGTCCACTTCCAGGGGGCATCTGCACACCTCAGCTTCTACGCCCTGCGCCCCAGCCACCACACCGTCCACCATAGCTGGCTGCAATGGATCACTGTCTGCTGCAGGATGTCCTCCGCACACCCCACCCACACTCAGGAGGCAGTCCACAAACCCGACCCCACACCAACCTTGTACGTCTGTCATCCTAGATCCCGTTGGTCCATCTCCATGCATCCAACCTTTCCCTGGCCCCCGTTCTTCTCATCCACCGTACTCCAGCATACAGGACATAGTTCTCCCACCTGGCCACAAATCCCTGGGACTCCCTCCCCGGGTTCCTCCACATGGGCCATGACCTCTACGCCTTGATGATGATCTCCCAAATAGGTCTGTCCGCACAGTTTAGCAAGCCCCCCCTCAGCAGCCAGAGGCCATCACAGGTGAGTGTTGTGCTCCATGCCTACATTGACTGATACTTGTGACCCATGTGTGTACTGTACCAGACTCTGTTCCCAGGGGATGGATGGCTGGAGTTGGTTCAACACTCACGCACAGTTAGACATTTCCACACACATATGTCGTAGAATAGTGCAAAATGACAGCAACATCTCATGTGCAGAACAATGTGACTTTATTTTTGGCGGGGTGCGTCTTTTGGTAGATGTGCTAAGGTGCACTACCGGGGGAATAGAATCCAAAGTTCACTGGGGGAGAAGGCATCCTTGGCATTGGAAGTCATCAGAGTCCAGACCACAGTGTTGGTCATCATTGGTCAGACTGGGACCAGCAAGTCCATGTGGCAGAGAATGTCATTGGGTGAGGTGCTGCTGTTGCGCCCGAGGGCCAGGTGCCAGGCCAGGTGACCTGGGAGATGGGGATGGTCCGCTGACTCTCACGGTCTCTTACGTGGACGACCCACTTTCCTCCGGGGACCCTCAGATGCAGGCCTTGATGATGCTAGGGACGCTCCGTCAGATGAATCCTCCTCCTCCTCCCTCCCTGTGTCTGGTGCTGGTCTCCGCCTGGTGGCACAGGGAGGGTTTGCCAGACTTTGGGCGATCTGACGGAGTGATTGGCTCACGTCCCTGTGCACCGCCAGGAGCTCAGCCAGTCTTGCCTCTATCCGTCCTTGTTGTTGTTGGTGACTGGCATGATGCTCGACCTGCAGGTTCTTGATCTCATCGAGGGTCCCCTGCATCCCGGAAAGTATGACCACGACCTGGTCGATGCCTCTGGTGTCACGCTGGTATGAGTCCAGGATGTTGCATAGGTGAGCCACACCGGGGTCCTGAGCTGGCTGGTCAGGTTTGCGCCTCCGCCTGCCTCCACTCCCACCACCCCTGCCCACACGTGCCTGGCCTGCCGTTGTGGGCACATCGGGTCTACAGGACCCCTGAGGGATGGCATCGGCAGGGTTGTCTGCCTCCTCCTGGGTGCCCGCAGAACGTTGTCCCTGCCGGTCAGACTGGCTGTGTTGTTCAGTGCGAGCAGGGATCCTGGGTGTGTCCTGGGATGTGGCGGGAATGGGGGTGGTGGTTGGCACAGATGTACCTGACGCAGGTGCTGCAGGAGCTTGTACACCTGAGGGGCCAGGTTGGTCGGGGTCATCCACGGAGTGGTGAGAGTCGTCGCTGCCGGTGGGATTGTCGTCACGCGGTTCCTGGGACTGTGAATCTTCCACCCCAGTGTTGGGGGGAGATCGTCGACGTCGCCCTGTGTGTGAGAGAGGGACAATGTTAATGCTGTTTCATGCCACATCCATGTTTCATACATATTCAAGTTGACACAGTTCCCCCAGGTTTTTGGATGTCCCTGGCATTCCTCTCAGTGTCCACTTGGGGATGGGTATGTTGTGGGGGACAGATTGGGATGTTCTCCTGAGTGTGTGGCCTGTAGATAGTTGGCTCTGATCAGGCGCGCAACACCCATTGGGCTAACCGGGCTTGTGCCCCCCCCCCGTCATGTGTGTCAGCCCGGCTGAGACAGCCTCGCGGGCTGGCGTCTGTCTAATTGCATCCGGAGCCGAGAACTTCACAGGTGTATGGTAGACCATTTACTCGAACATTCGGCTTTTGTTGTGTTTTCACCCATTCTTACAGCCACTCTGCCTAGGGCTGGTTGATTTGCCCCCCCCAATCTTTTACTGCCCCCCCCCCCCCCCGGAAGTTGGCTGTAGTTGCCCGCCTGGCTCTGGTGCTTACTTGGCTCCGGATTGGTCTTGTTGTGTCACATGTCCATTGTGGGAGTGGGTGTATCCGTTGCCTGCCCCGGGGGTGTGTGCTTGTGGGGGGTGGGGGGTGACCTGGCGTGCTGTGGTGTGGTGTTGTGTGAGTCGTCATTGGGTCTCCCAGGTGATGTGTGTGTCCCCTCATGGTGTGCGCTGGCATGACAGTGTGTGTGGGTTCCTGTGCTGGATGCCTGTGCTTGTGGATTTGGTGTTTGAGTGTACAGTGGTCCCAGGAGGGCCTTGTGCGGCATACAGCAGGGCCCAGTGTCAGCGACCTTGTTAGTAGTTTGCCAGTCCCTGTGCATTGTGCATGGGTATGTCCCTATGCCATATGGGCTGGGACATTTTCACAATGTGTTGTGTGGGGCCCACCCTCCCAGCCTCCCGGACATCCTGTCTTGTGTTTGTGGTTGTTGTGGCCTTGGACATGGCCTTGCCTTGATTTGTGAAGGGTGAATGGTGACGTTCGTGGCATGGCCATGGTTATTGAGTGTGGTTGTGTGCGGTGAGTGCTTGGGGGTGGGTGCGTGCATTTGTTGTGGTTGGCAGGCGCGCAACACCCATTGGACTCACAGGGCTTCAGCCCCACCCCGTCGTGTGTGGCAGCTCGGGATGAGACAGCTTCCCGGTGCACTCACAGCCGCACCCGAACACTTCACAGGTCTTTCAGAGGCCATTTGCGTGTTAATGAGGCCTCGCGGTTGTTTCACCCCTTTGACAGCCCCTGCAGCTCCACTCTGCCTATGGCTTACAAGATTCATCCCCCCACGGCAATTTTTCTTAGCCTCCCCCGAAATTTTGCTATAGTTGCGCCTCTGGTGGTTGGGGTGTGGATGCCATTCCCCCAAGTTACATGAGTTGTTTGTGTACTCACCAGGCTCTGCGACTCCGTCCACTCCGTGTACTCCCACCGGCGGTAGCATGGCCATCACCTTCTCCTTCCAGGGTTGGTACTGTACGCGTCTGCGGGGCGGCCCACCTGCAGTGATGTTGGCCTGGGCATGTTCTTCATTCATCTTCCTCTTGACCGCCGTGCGCAGATCGTACCACCTGGCTTGGCATTCATGCCTGGTCCTTCGAACGGGTGCAACAGCATTCACCTTGTCGACGATCCTCTGCCATATGGCAGATTTTTCAGATATGCTGGTCTGTCTGACCATTGTTCCAAACAGCTGTGGCTCGACTCTGATGACTTCGTCGACGAGGAGCTCCAGCTCTGCCGTAGTGAACTTTGGATACTTGTCTGTGGGCATGGTGTGGTGTGTGGGCGTTTGTGGGTGTGTGGGTGTGAATGTGTGTGTGTGTGACTGTGAAGAGGGGGATGTTTGTGGGGGAGGTTGTGTGAAGGTGTGTGAGTGGCGGGGTAGCAAAGGTATGAGTTTTGTGGGGTGGTTTGTGTGTTAGCTCTGTCCGCAGTAGGTCTGTTGCAAGGGCTCATGGTTTGTGTGTGTGGGCCCTTTTTATTGGTCCATTGTTGGGTGTGGCTGTGTTTGAATTTTGGTGGGTGTGTTATAAGAGGTGGTTGTGTTTGGGGCCTCTGTTGGCCAGTTTGGATGTGGCAGGTCAGTCATTGAGTTGTGTTTTTTAGTGTGAACGTGTTTTGTGTGTTTGTGCGAGTCGCTTTGGACCTCCTTGTGCTGTTTTCCACTGTCCTGGTTCTGTATGTGTGATTTTCGCGTAGGTAGGCACCATACATTCACGATGGTGTGTGAGGGTGCTGGGGTTCGGTGTTGGTGTACGGCAAGTTAATGCGGTGGGGGGGCTGGGGGTACAGTGCGGACAGGGTGGTGTACGGTGCAGACGTATTGGGGGGGGCTGTGCGGCTCGTACACGGGCATGAATTTACCCGTGTACTTGTGTGCTTCAGCGTTGGCTCCGTACGGGCCTTTTTCCGTGCGATTGGGTTTTCGGACGGGCGGTCGGGATCGTACTTGCACGCTCGGACTTGTGTTTTACGATTTGTAAGTGGAACTGTCCGGATCACTTTCGTACACTTTTCCAGACGATATTCGGACGTGGTCACTTTCCGACGCACGCTCGTAGACTTTTCCCAACACTATTCGTAGTTATTTTTCACGTCCCATTCGTACTTGCCAGTTTGTACGGTTCTTGTGCGACTCGTACGTAAAAAAATACGGATGCGAGTCGTACGGTATTTTTTTTTACCGGATCGGAATCGACACCTCAGTAGAGTAGCTGTGCGCTTTATAAAACCCCGGTTAACATAACATAACATAACATAACAATAGCAATGTTTCATTACATGGAAGTTTCAAGCAGCTGTAACATTTGTAGATAGGAATTTGCTAACGTAGAGAAATGTTTTCATTTCTCCTTATTTTTCCTACTTTGCATGTGTGAAGCATTGTATAGCACACATGCGAAGTGTGTGAATCAAAAAAGGACTGCTACTAATAAAATATATTCTTCGTGAGATTGACAGGATTAGATTCACAAATCGCTCTTTATTCATTGGGCTTTTGAAAACAAGTAGGGGTTTGCATATTTCAAGAAAATAAATGATTTAAAGGCATTTTCAGATTGGAATTAATCATTATTGGAGAAGACAGATAGAAAGGTCAGGGGAGGCCGAGGAGAGAGCCCAGAGTGAGTTGAAGCTGGGATACAGCGCATACAAACTTTGAACAGGTTTAACAGGTGACAATAGCAAGCAGGATCCGGCTGAGGGTGGCGCCTGGAGGTGCCTCGGGTGAGGGGTGAAGGGAAGGCATCCTGCCAAGGTACTGGCTCCAGAGTCAGGTGAGGTGATCACGGCGAAGGCGTCGGAGCCGGGCCTCACCTTGGGCCCGTGTGTCTCTGAGGACGAGGCAGAGCACCTACTGCATGGACCAGGATGCCCGGCAGGCCCCAGGCGCAGACCCGGCACATGGAGCTGCAGGGACATGGAGACAATATTCTGCGACGCCAAACTGGAGGACGGATCCGGGTTATAAAAGGCAATGTTAACGGCGCATGACAGTGCCAGTAGCCAAACGTTTCTTGGTAGAGGCTACCGTTATGTTACCTTCTACATTGAAGAAGTCCAAATGCAGATTCATATACGAATATGTTTATGGAAGACAACTCCACAGCGCTGCCATCCATCAACAGTTTCCCAATCAGCTAATTCCTCTGAGGCTTCGTAGCATAACAGTCTTAGCTCCACATTCTAATAACGACATGGCATACACATTTCAGCAGAATACTGCATCACAGAATATAACTTTTCCTCCACTCTTAACTCACACAAAAATAAAACATATATATCTGTATATTATCACAACATAAACGTATATTTTTAAAGTTTTAAGTTCTAAAGTTGCAAACATATTTACACACGAACACATTTACATAAAGTTGTAAACATATTTACACACGGATTTATTTATACAAAACATGCACCTGCATGCATATATCCATATTTGGTGGCTATTATTTCAAATCAAAGTATTTACATTTCGTATCAGCAGACTACTGCAACACAGAATACATCAACTAAAATTAAAGGATGGAAGCCAATTTCAGCATTGCACAATTTTGTCCCCGCAGCGCAGTAGGACACAAACATAATGGAGCCATGGAGGCATAGTTGGGTCTTAAGAGTCCATCTTGTTCTGAAAGCAGTCACCTCGCATGCACGCTGCCAGGAAAAGTAGAATGTCCTGTACATAAGGCCAAATTAAAATCAGGTATAAAAATTGTCACCCATGATTCCTTAGAGGTCCAAGTTACCAGTGGACCAGTGGTGCTTGATGGGGCCGGGGGTTCTTCTGACATTTTTTTTTTTTTTTTTTTTAAACCGTTTATTACAAATCTCAAGAATATACAATTATGGGCCCACAACCTTCCGGCCGGCCGCTAGGAATGGCAGAAACATATGGCATACGTACAGAGAACACTTGGCATTACAAAGGAGCATAAGAAGGAGTCATCAACATCATGGGCCACAGCCATAATACGTCACAGTACGGTTTCATTTTATACAAACAACAAAAAAACCACACCCACAAGGCTACCCTACAGTCGAAAGTGACAGCACGTGCTCCCCAAAGGGGAACCCCAACTATTAGAGGAGTCCAAAGAGGGGAAGGGAAACAGAGCGAGGACTGGGGGGACCTGTGCCCGGGGCTAGGGGAAGGGGTCAGCTAAGGGGACGGGGCTGGTGAGGCAGCAGGCAGCAACGGTGGCGCGCAAATACTCCCACGGTAGGCGTTCCAGGGGCCCCACACTTTCACCCATGTCGCAGGCTTACCTCTCGCCACATACACCACCTTTTCTCGAAACATGCACCAATCCATGTGCTCTTTCCAGGCCGACACCGTCGGGGGGTTCTGGGATCCCCACAGTTGCGCAATGTCACGCTTCGCAATCATATATCCCAGAGTCACCCACCACGTTTGCGGAGCCGAGTAGTCAGTTGGTTCCCACACATTCAACAGGCATCTCCTCGCTTCCGGCAGCAGCGCAACACGCGTAACCACTCGCAGGACCTCGTGCACACCGCGCCAGAATCACTCCACCTTCGGGCATTCCCATAAAATGTGCAGGAAGGTCGCCACGGCACCACAACCACGCTTGCACAAACCATCCACAGTGTAGCCCATGCGCTGAAGCCTTGGCCCCGTCATGTAGACCCGGTGGAGTATTTTGAGCTGGACGAAGCGAAGGCGAGCCGGTATAGCCACCTCCTTCGGAGAGGCCACCGCGGAGATCCAGTCCTCATCGTCCAATTCCAGACCGTCGGCAACCCAAGCCTCGCGAAGGCCAATCAGCAAGCCCGATCGATCATTAATCAGTTTTTTATAAATAAGGGAGATCGTACTATCTGGAACGTGGCCATCTAGCACTCTATCCTCCAGGGGGGAAGACTCCGGGATGGAGGCGACGTCTGGGAAGACGGAGCCCAGTGCATGACGGATCTGCAGGTATCGAAAGTATTCACTACCCTGCAACTGAAACTCCGTCTGCAGTATCTCGAATGTTTTAAATCCTCCCCTCGACCAGAGATCCCCCACTTTACTGATGCCTATCATGTCCCATTTCGCGAAGCCCTTCGAGGTCCAGAGAGAGCCCAGCTTCTCAGACGCATACAGCGGTGACGCCCGGGTCAAACGGTCCTTCCACCCCATAGCTGCATTAGCCGCATGCCATACTCTGACCATGACACGCGTAGGTCCCGTCAAGCGAGCATCGGGCGCGCCAGAGTAGAGCGCTCGATTGTAGTCGCCACCGGGCAGTAGCATCTTGTCCATCTCAAACGCCGGGTTCAAGGCGGGCCCATAGAGGCCATGGTTAATTGCAGCTAGCTGGGAGGCCCAGTAATACCGTTTAATGTCCGGGAGGGCGATCCCCCCGTCATACCATGGGAGCGTCAACTTCGCCAGGGCAATGCGCGGCCTCCCGTCCCAGAACAGGCGGCGCTGTAAACTCTCCACCTCACGGAAGTAGCGCGCCGGGACTGGGTCCATAGTGTTCTGGAGAGCGTATAAGAAACGTGGCAACGACATCATCTTAAACAACGCCGCCCGGCCGAGCGGCGAAAGCGGCAGGCGCCGCCAGCGCACGACGTCCTCCTTCAAGCGCTGGAGAGGGGGAAGCAAGTTCCGCTCGTAGCGAGCCTCTGGGTCCAGAGTAATGTAGACACCCAGGTATCGAAACCCCTGAGAGGCAATCTGAATCGGACAACCCCGCGGAAGGACAGGAGCCTCCCCAGAGAGCACATACACGCATGATTTAGCCCAGTTGATGACAAGGCCTGAGTTCCGGCCAAATGAACGTAAAACATCAACCAGGACTATGAGTGACTTACGTGGGGAGGCTAGGTACAAAAGGATGTCGTCAGCGTATAGGGACACACGGTCCTCATATTCGGGGGTCCAACGGAGTCCACGGATGGAGGGGTGCCACCGCAGCCACTCCGCCAGGGGCTCCAAGGCCAGCGCAAACAGGAGCGGCGACAAGGGACAGCCCTGTCGCGTGCCCCGGCCCAGCTCAAATGGGGCCGAAACTCTTCCATTCACCACCACCTGCGCCAATGGGCCCGAATACAACAATTTGACCCAACTGATGAAGCCCGGGCCGAATCCAAATTTCGCCAGCATCGCCCAAATGTATGGCCACTCAAGCGTGTCAAACGCCATAGTCGCGTCTAAGGACGCCAAAATGGCCGGCTCCCGCACGAATGGGACACGTGCGAGCACCCCGTGCAAGCGCCGCAGATTAAGGGCTGTATTGCGATGGGGGATAAAGCCGGACTGGTCTTGGTGAACCAGGTCGCCCACCACGCCGACCAGCCGATTGGCCAGCACCTTGGCGAGAATTTTGGGCTCCGCATTCAAAAGCGAGATAGGCCGGTAGGATGTGACCCGGTCCCGAGGCCTCCCCTCCTTGTGGATCACCACGATAGTAGCCAGACGCTGGTCCGGTGGGAGGGAGCCCAGCGAGTGGGCCGTCAGGAACATCGCGCGGAGGTGGGGCGCCAATACATCTGGTCGCAGCTTATATAACTCGATAGGGATGCCATTTGGGCCCATGGCCTTGCCAGAGGCAACCGAACGTATGGCGAGGGCAATTTCGTCGGATGTAGGAGCGGCATCCAGCGACACCCTGTCCTCCTCCGAGAGGGAGGGCAGCGCGATATCCCTAAGCAGGGAATGGGAGTCCTCCTCCGAGCAAGGAGAGACCGGAGAATACACCTCGCGGAAATAATCCGCGAAACAGGAGACAATTTCTTCCGGCTCGGTGACACTCACACCATCCGTCCTCTCAATCAGCGGGACCACACGATTCACTCTCTCCTTTTTATCCAACCACGCTATCAGTTTGCCCGCCTTATCACCCACATCATACAGTCGCCCCTGCTGCTCCCTACTGAGGCCCCTGGCCGCCTCCGTAACGAGGGCCCTGTAGGCCGCCTGCTTAAGTTGTAGGACATGCAGTGCAGCATCCGTCACTCCGCTCTCTAAATCACCCTCCAATTCAGCGATTTCGGCCTCCACCCGGGTAACCTCCTCCCGCTCGCGCCTCCGGGCATGTGAAATGAGGGACAGGGCCTCTCCTCTGAGAACTGTCTTGAAGGCTTCCCACAAGGAGATAGCCGAAGGGATGGACCCCACATTCTCATCAAAGTATCGCTGCAGGGATTTAACCACAGCAGCGCGAATGGTGGGGTCGCGCAGGTACCAGGCATTGATGGGAACTACCCTGCCCTCACCCCTCGGAAGGACATCAAAATGGAACAGGAGCGGGGAGTGATCTGAGATACCCCGCGCAAGATGGCGCACCTCCCCCACACTCCCAGCATAGGCCGCCGGGACAAGGACATGATCAAGCCGTGAGAGGCTACCATGTGCCCCCGAGTGGAAAGTGTACTGCTGCTGCGTGGGATGTTTTAAGCGCCAGCAGTCCACCAATCCCAGTGTATCCAAGAGGCCAGGTAGCCACGCCTGGGCCCGGGGGAGGTCCCTAGGGGGGTGACGATCCAGAGTCCCAGAAACCACCGCATTGAAGTCCCCCCCAACCACCAGGAGTCCCCCCGGAAGGCCCAGGAGGAGGCGCCCCAGGTCTGCAAAAGTGGTCGCCTGCAACCCCGGTGGGACGTATACCGATACAAAAACCACCACTTTGCCTTCCATTCTCCCCACTAAAACAGCATAGCGCCCCCTATCATCATGGCGCACCTCATCAATTTCCAACGGGAGCGAGTTCTTCACCATAATGCCCACCCCCCGTGAGCCCGACGTGAAACCCGAGTGGGCCACCAAACGATAGCCACGCCGATTCATGGCACAGAAAGAGTTTCCAATAAGGTGTGTCTCCTGCAGGGTGAAATTCGTTTCAAATACTGCAGGACCACACCTCGCTTGATCCTATCCCCCAGTCCATTAACGTTCCAAGACAACAAAGTCAACTCCCTACCCCCCATAACCCACAGGAGCCATCAATCGTCCGCCGGAGAGCACCTTGAAAACGATACAGAAAAGGGTTTGCCTTGTGGTAAAAACGAACAACAACACCCCACCCCAACTCCCCCCCCCCCAACAGAACTCCCCCCTCCCTGCACCCCTGCATGAGCCCAAACAGCCCCCCCAAAGTGCAGTGTGCCTGTCGCCCCATAGATGGTGAAACTAACTAAACCCCCAGAGGAGGAGGGAGAACCCCCAAGAGACCCTACACGACCTCCACAGGAGGAGACTTACTCAAACAGGTGAACAGTCTAAAGTGACATCAATTTTGTCCAGAGCGAGGCATAATATTAGGCCCTCAGTCCTGATCCGGCGGGCCCTCTCCCCCCACCGCTCCCCCCCCACCCCCCCGACCCCGATCCCCAGGCAAAGTATCCAACCAGTTCCCGGCTGCTTCGGGACGATCAAAGAAGTGCGCACGGCCATCCAACTCCACCCGCAGCTTAGCCGGGAAAAGCATAGCGTACTTGAGATTTAGGTCCCGTAGACGACGTTTGACTCCGAGAAAGCTTAGTCTCTGCTTTTGGACCGCTGGGGTGAAGTCGGGATAAAAATTTATATCCATATTGTCGAGTCTGACCGGCCCCTGTAATCTGGAGGATTGCAGGATAGCGTCTCTGTCTCGGAAGTTGAAAATCCGGGCGATGAGAGGCCTCGGGAACCCTGTGGGCCCGCTCCACCGCGAAGAATTTACTCAGTCCCCGGGATCTGGAGATGGGTGAGAATCAAGTCTTCCACGAATAGATCCGCCGCCGCCTCCTCCCGTCCCTCAGGCACCCCGAGAATACGGACATTGTTCCTCCGGGCCCGACCCTCAGAATCCTCCAGGCGACGATCCATCAGCGCGCTCGCCTGGCCAAGCCGGCGCACCTCCTTTTGGAGGGCTGCCACATCCGTCGTGAGGCCCGATGTGGTGTGGGCCAACGAATCAACCCGGTCATTAGTCTTGGATAAATCGGCCCTTACCAGGCCAACATCCACAAGGACCGAGTCGATTTTCTGCGCCAGTGTATCAAAGCGCTGGTCCACCGAGGCCTTCATCTCAGCGATGGCGCCCATCACGTCTCGCAGGGTCAGGTCCGCGGGCAGAGCAGGAGCATCAGTCGGGCCCTCAGGGGACTTACGCGGCACCTCGGGAGATCCCTTCTGGAGGGTGTAGCGGTCCATGCTGTTGGACTGGGGGACTGCGCCACGTCGAGTCGATTTCACCTTTGCCCGATCTCCATCTTGCTTTGTGGACATGGTTCCAGTCCCACGGCCGTGCCAGGCACGTCGTAAAGAGTGGGCAAGCCGGTTCACAGGATCCGGGGGGGGGGGGTCACCACAGGGCCACGGGGCAAGTCACAGCCGGCGGGCCGGCAGGGCACCCCAACGGGGCCACACTACCTCACAGTGCCCCGTAGCCCAACCGCGCCGAAACAGCAAGGAGGGTGCAAAAGCGAAAGTGAAAGTGCGGGGTACGCGAGCCGCCGCGCCCAGCCCGCCGCTGTTGTTGACTTTGCCTCCGGATCACCCCACAACTCCAATCCGGGGTCCGGCGTGGAGAAGGCCGGAAATCTCAAACGGCGCTACCGCCGGAGTTCGAGGTCCAATTTGGAAGCGGAAAGCGGGTGCCACCTCAGCTCGGGCTCACCAACACAGTCCCCTCATCTAGGACAGGATATTGTCAGGATATATGTAGGAGGTCGCGGAGGTCCTCGGGAGCCTCGCACCTACGCGGCCATCTTGGTTGCGCGCTAGGCTCCTCCCCCCTCTTCTGACATTTTTGTGGCCTCTTCCCCACGCTGCACTACTAGATGACAGCTGCACCCAGCAAAAACAGATACTAGCCTCTCAGCCTGGAAATACTGGGAACTGTAATATTGCTTCTATTCATATTTTACATTTTACTTACTCTTGATTTCCCTAAGAGTATTTGATTTTCTCAGGTTGTTGTGTTTCTATAGTTGTTTGCATGCAACATATTATTCACATGTACGACATAGCGTGAAAAGAACTGCTTCTATATAACTGTGGGGCATATTATCAAGGACGGCGTTAAAATTATCCCCGCTTTAGCGGCAGGAAACTGCCTCTAAAAGCAGCGATAATGGGCTTGATAATATGCCGCAGAGAATTCCAATAGAAGCCAATGTTCTGGTGTGAACCTGGGCTTCTATTGGAATTCTCTGTGGCATATTATCAAGCCCAATATCGCCCCTTTAGCGGCAGTTTCCTGCCGCTAAAGCGGCGCTAATTTTAACACCGTCCTTGATAATATGCCCCTGTGTGAGTTCAGATTGTGGGTGGGTATTTATAACTGACCATGATTAAGAGCTGTGGCGTTCAGGCCAAAGGCAGAGCGAATTTTTCATAGTGCCTGTCAGGGGGTCATAAAGGGGTTCAAAATACATGTTCATCTAATTTTTAGTAAGAAAGAAGTATCTACAGGAGAGAGTGGAAAGAGGGACAGAGGAAGAAACAGATGAGGCATGCGATATGCAGATGGAGAGTTTTGGAAAGATATCAGGAGAATAAGAACATAAGAGTCTAATTGAGAAACCAGAATAACTAATGCTTGCTGCCAGGTTTGCGTCACAAAAGTAATGCAAGCCTGGTGCAAAGAGTTGGGGTGGGATTTACTTTCCAAGGCTAACCAGTATTTTCTTTGAAGAGTTCCCCAAAGTAACACCAAGTTGGCTATGCTCTAGTTTGTGCTACTTTGCATCAAGGGAGCATTCCATGGGTGGTTCATTGGCATTCCCAAGCAGTCACCCATAGGCTTTGATGCAAAGCCTTATCCACTAAACTTTGTAGACAGCGTTTTGCGCCAAACTCTTATGACCCCTTGTGGCAGGTGTAACGTGGAGAAATGTTTTCTTTCTCCTTGTTTTTCCAACTTTGCACATGTGAAGCATTGTACAGCACACATACGCTGACAAAGTACATTGGATATAGCAAAGCGTTGTCATTGAGAGTACGATACATCGGTTCCAATTCACGCAGACGTGTCGAAGCCGAGCAGTCGGGACCTCGGATCAGCGCTGCGTCATTCTTGAACCTTGCTGTCGGGTCCTGTGTCATCATCGAGCTGCACAGGGATGTCTTCAGATCGGCACTGTGTTGGTGTCAAAGGGCACTGCATCAGTTCCGATCGGCACAGTGGTGATGATGTGATAATTTTCAGCAAAACAGCTGCAGAACCCACTTGTGAGGCCCAGGACTGGAGTGGCACCTCAGGCAAGGAAGGGCTCACAGATGGCAGAGTACATCAGCAGAGTTACAAGAAGTTGTTGATGACTCTCAGACTTCAGAAACAGGAGGCAAGCCATCAATCCCTTGAAGTTACTGTGGGTTCAAGGATATGGATCCAGTCCTTGTCCTCGGCAGGGCAGAGATCAGCAGACAGTAGGGCAGCTCAACACAGCAGTGAAGCAGTTCCTTAGAACAGTCAATCAAGCAGAGTGGCAATCCTTGTAGCACAGCAGTCCTTACTCCTGGCAGAGTTCTTCACAGGTCTAGTAGTGGACTGTCTTGGTAGGGTCAGAGCCCCAGTACTTATACCCAAATGTACCTTCAAAAAAGGGGTGACTTCAAAGCAGCTCATTGAAGTGCACAGGTCCCCTTTCATCTTAGCCCTGTCTGCCAGGCTTTCTTTGGGTGGTATTTTTAAGATCAAAGAAGAATAAATCACTTGTGTCAGTAAACCAGAGTCTCATAGGGATTGGATTGGAGATCCTCAACCACAGAACCACGTTGTGTGGTATATCTTGTTTCTCCGCCAATGTGGTTAAGTGGATAGTATAATCATAGGGCCTTTCACATTGTGTTATATGCAGATGACACCCAACTCATCCTCTCCCTCTCCAACGTACCCAACACCGGCAGACACAACTTTCGAGAAGGCATGGAAGCCGTCACCAAATGGATGAAAAACAGCTGCCTACAACTAAACACCAACAAAACGGAAGTACTCATCACGGGCCCAAATCCAGACACCTGGATCGACACCTGGTGGCCCCCCGCCCTCGGAAGCCCGCCCACCCCCACGGACCACGCACGCAACCTGGGGATCATCCTGGACTCAGCTCAAAATGGACCGCCAGATCAACTCCGTCTCGTCCTCCTGCTTCCACACCCTCCGCCTCCTACATAAGACCTTCAAATGGATCCCCCTCGAACACAGAGACCGTCACTCATGCCCTGGTCACCAGCAGGCTCGACTACGGCAACGCACTGTATGTCGGAATAAACAAAAACCTCACCCGCAAGCTACGGAACATCCAAAACGCCACGGCAAGACTGGTCCTCAACCTGCCAAGACACTGCCACATCTCCCAGCAACTGCGCGCACTCCACTAGCTCCTCATCGAAGCTAGAGTCACCTTCAAGATGCTAACCCATGCTCACAAGGCCCTCCACGACACAGGACCAGCATACTGGAGTAGCCAACTCAAATTCCACGCACCCCACAGGACCCTACGATCAGCCCAGCTCTCCTACGTCGTGGTCCCCCGCACCAGAAAGACCAGATCGGGAGGCCGCTCCTTCTGCTTCCACGCGGCCAGAGCCTGGAACGACCTTCCGCTCCACCTCAGACAGATAACATCGCTCCCCATCTTCGCAAGAAACCTCAAAACATGGCTCTTTGACAGACTCCCTCCTTGATGGACTGGAACCTGCGAACCCCCCCCACACCACCCAGCGCCTTGAGACCCTTACGGGTTAGTAGTCGCGCTTAACAAACACCTGATTTGATTTGATTCACTTGATAGTTCTGTTCTCAAGTGATCTACTGTCCTCCACCTGGAGGGAGACCAGCTGGGTAGCGACATTTATGAACAGAGGTTAAAATTATCTATTTTCCTTTGTATGGTGGTTAATTGAACAGAAACATTATAAGGTTAAAAAAGATGGTGGTGTTGAAGTGGGTATGTTAGTGATCCACAACATCTAGTGAGCGTCCAACATGTTTTGGCCCAGTCTTTCCCCTACGGGTCGTGTAGCCTTCATCAGGACCAATGAGGATGAGTTCTGAAGTTTCAGAGCTCTGCAAGCATGAGTGAGGTAAGTAATCTCAATTACCACTCTTTGTTATGTAGGCACAGACTTGGCCCATAAATTAATAAAAATGGGAAATGTCCTCAGAGAGTGGAGTGACATAGAGTGGAGTAGCATAGAATGGAGTGGCTTAGAGTGGAAAAGCATTGAGTGGCGTGGCTTAATGTGGAATGCATAGAGTGGAGTTGCATAGAGGGGAGTGGCATAGAGTGGAGTGGCATAGAGTGTATTAGCATAGAGTGGAACAGCATAGAGTGGAGTGGTGTAGAGTGGAGTTGCATAGAGGGGAGTGGCATTGAGTGGAGAGGGGTAGAGTGGAGTGGTATAGAGTGGAGTGGCGTATAGTGGAGGGGCATAGATTGGAATAGCGTGGAGCAGAGTGGCGTAGAGTGACGTAAAGTGGCATAGCATAGAGTAGAGTGGCGTACAGTGCAGTGGTATAGAGTGGAATAGAGTATAGTGGGTTGGAGTGGCATAGAAGGGCACAGCATAGACTGGAGTGGGTAGAGTGGAGTGGTGTAGAGTGGAATAGAAAAGAATGGAGTGACATACTGTGAAGTGTGTAGAGTGGAGGGTCATAGAGTGAAGTGGCATGGCATGGAGTAGCGTAGAGTGGAACAGGGTAGAGTGGGCTGGTGCAAAGTGCAGTGACATAGAGCAGATTGGTGTACAGTAGAATGGAGTAGAATAGAACAGCTAAGAGTGGAGTGGCGTAAAGTGTAGTGACGTAGAGTGGGGTGGCGTGTCATAGAGTGGAGGGTCATAAAGTGCATAGAGTGCGGTGGCATAGAGTGGAATAGCGTAGAGTGAAGTTGCAGAAAGTGGAGTGGAGTGGCATAGAGTAGAGTGGCTTAGAATGGAATACCATAGAGTGGAGTAGAGTGGAGTAAAGTGGAATAGCATAGAGTGGAGTGGTGTAGAGTTTATTATTATAGAGTGGCAGAGACTGGAGTGGCAAAGACTTGAAAAGCTTAGAGTGGGGTGATTCAGGGTAGAGTGGCATAGAGTGGATCAGCCTAGAGTAGAGGTATATAGAGTGGAGCGGCATAGAGTGGAGTGGCGTAGAGTGGAGTGGCATAGAGTAGGGTGATGTAGAGTGCAGAGGTGTAGAGTGGAATAGCTTAGAGTGGAGTGGCGTAGTGTGGAGTGGCATAGAATGGAGTGGTATAGTGTTGAGTGGAGGTGCATAGAGTGGATCAGCCTAGAGTAGATTTATATAGAGTGGAGCGGCATAGAGTGGAGTGGCGTAGAGTGGAGTGGCATAGAGTAGGGTGATGTAGAGTGCAGAGGTGTAGAGTGGAATGACTTAGAGTTGAATGGCGTTGAGTGGAGTGGCGTAGAGTGAAATAGTGTTGATTGGAGTGGCATAGAGTGGAGTAACATAGAGTGAAGTGAAGTAGAGTGGAGTAGAGTGGAATAGCACAGAGCGAAGTGGCGTAGAGTGGAATAATGTACAGTGGGGTGACTTAGAATGGAGTGGCATAGCGTAGAATAGCAAGGAGTGGAGTGACGTTGAGTGGCATAGAGCTGAGTGGGGTAGCAGAGATTGGTGTAGAGTAGAATGATATACAATAAAATGGCAAAGAATGGAGTGACATAGATTGGAGTGGTGTAGAGAAGAGTAGCATAGAGTGGAGTGGCGTAGAGTGGAGTGGCGTAGAATGGAGTAGCATAGATTGGAGTGGAGTAGCATAGAATGGAGTGGAATGGTGTAGGGTAACGTGTAGAATCAATTGGTGTAGAGTGGGATAGTATAAAGTGGAGTGGTATAGAGTGGAGTGACTTAGAGTTGAATGGCATAGAGAGGAGTTGTGTATTGTGGAATGAAGTAGAGTGAAATAGTGTAGAGTAGAGTGGCATAGAGTGGAGTAGCATAAAGTGGAGTGGCATAGAGCAGAATAGCATAGAATGGAGTGGCGCAGAATTGATTGGCATAGAGTGGAGTGGCATAGAGTGAAGTGGCGTAGAGTGGAGTAGCATAGAGTGGAATAGCATATAGGGGATTGGTGTAGAGTGAAGTGAAGTAGAGTGAATTAGTGTAGAGTGGAGGGGCATAGAGTGGAGTGGCGTAGTGTGGAATAGCTTAAAGTGGAGTGGCATAGAATGGAATAGCATGAGTGGAGTGGCATAGAGTGGAGTGGCATACAGTAGAGTGGCATAGAGTTGAATATCGTACAGTGGAGTGGTGTAGAGTGGAGTGGCGTATAGTCGAAGAGCATAGAGTGGAGTGGCATACAGTGAAGTGGCATTAAGTGGAGTGACGTAGAGTGGAATGTAGAGTGGAGTGGTGTAGAGTGGAATAACGTAGAGTGGAGTGGTGTACATTAGTGTGGTGTAGAGTGAAGTGGCATAGAGTGGAATAACGGAGAGTGGAGTGGCGTATAGTGAAGTGGTGGTGTAGAGTGGAGTGGCATGTGTTAGAGTGGAGTAGAGTGTCATAGAGTGGAGTGGCATGTCAGAGTTGAGTGTCGTGGAGTGTCATAGAGTAAAGTGTACTGTTGTAGAGTTGAGTGGCCTGTCAGTGGAGTGCCGTGTCATAAAATGGAGTGGCGTGTTGTACTGTAAAGTGGTGTGGTGTGTCGTATTGAAGTGTGTAGTTTAAACAGATGTAGCAGGAAAATGGGTGAACATATAATAATTACATTTGGCAGGAATATACATTTTGGAGGTGGAAAGGGTCCTTTTAGTTAGTAGATCTAAATTGGTTCATACTGTTAAAGGTATAAAGCACAAAAACTAAGTTATATATTGTGCTGCGGTATACAGTGGTAATTTCAACGTATACGGCGATATATCACAATGACAAAACAGCATATGATTAGGTAATGAAAGCCATTACAAAATAAAAAAGTAGCTATATTGTTTAGACCACACTTAGTCTGCGTTCTGGGTTTTAAGTAGAAATATAGTGTACTACTGTATTATAAGTGCATAGGAAGCAATGTAGTAGTTTAGGTAAGTCTGCAAAGGTAGGGAAAAGTAGTTTTTTTACTTCGTATATTTAAAAAAAATGTTTATGGATTAACGAACTAATACCTAGAAAGTACAGCAGTAGTTACAGAAAAGAATTATAATGAAATATGTTAAAAAAGGAAAAATACAGTGCAGTACACTATGTTTTCCTTGAAAACTCAGAACGCAGACTAAGTGTGGTCTAAACAATATAGCTGGCTTTAAATTTTTTGAGGGCGAAAAATTGTTTACACTTAGGGCCTCATTACGACTTTGCCGGTCCTATAGAGCACTGTGGTTTGACCTCTCGCAGATTAGGAGTTAAATCCTGGTCTGGCGGGCAGTTGTGCGGTGGTCTGACATCGGCGGTCTGCTAGGCTAAAAAATGAGCCTATCATGCAGACTGCCACAGACAGAGCACTGATTGCATCTTCCTGCAAGGTGTGGCATATGTGCCACACCGTGTAGGAAGGGGGGTGCAAATCCAGGGAGACATTACATGTGCCCACCGGCATACATCCCCAGGTGAAAATCTAGTTTACTGCCATTCTGCCCCCCATTTCATGGCAGGTTCACCTCCACGAAAAGGGCGTGAAATGGCAACTCGGAATATGCTTAGCAGTGCCATCATATTCCTGCCAGTGAAAGTCCACGGGCCCTGTGGGATCCTTGATTCCGGTGGTACCGGCAGTCCTGTGGCTGTCCGACCACTGCAGTGGTAACATTGCGGGCGGTGCCACAGTGTGGGCACCACAGGTACGGCGGTCCTAGGGACCGTCATAGTTATAATCAGGCCCTTAGTGTGCATGCTGAGTTTTAAGGGGAAATATAGTGCAAGACAGTGTAGTTGAATTTTTTTTTGCTAATTATTTTTTTACATTTTTGGAAGTACAGCAGTACTTTCTATGAAGTACGGCGGCACTCTGTAAACTGTTTTCTTTAAATATAAAAGGTAATGCAATTACTTTTACTTATCTTTACAGACTTACCTAGTGCACTATATCTCAAATTAAAATCCACTACGCAGACTAAGTCTGGGCTAAGCGACATAGCTGCCTTTTACTTTTGTAAAGGCTGTCCTTAGCCAATCATATACTGCTTTGTCAACGGCATGTACTGCATTATATTAAGAAATTACTGCGGTATCCCGCTGCCTAATATATCTCGAAGTGTTACTGCCATATAACTTTAAAACTACTCAACCAAATTACATCTACTACCAAAAAGGATCTTTTCCCCCCTATAATCTATAATCTGGACAGTTTTTAACAAGCTCCGACTTAACATTTTGCCGCTACGAGTAAAAAGTCTGTTAGAGGAGGATATGTTATCGTTGCCCAATTGGGCTCGATAGTTTTTTGTTAATTATGATTTTTTATGCCAGCACGGTTTTTGCTGCCCACTTGGGCTTGATATATATCTTTTTTACATTGCTATCTATTTGCCCACTGGGGCTGTATAGTCTTATATTTGATGTTATTCGTAATTGACTAATATCGTGTTGTGCTGGGGACACAACTCCGACTATTTATGCCTTTGATTCAGTTCGGGGTGATGTTGTTCCAGCCCGTACAACTTGTTATTACGCAAGAAACCTGTGCGTGGCATTTTGGGTTTTGAAGTCCTCCGCCATGAGTTGCGATATTCTTTAAAGACGCAAACACACTTGCCAATTTCATTGTTTTTAACGATTGTTTATTCAGCAAATAATTATGATGTTTAAATAGAGCAGATTGAAGCGAAAAGCCTTATTTACTTAATGAATTTTGAGACATTGGGTGTGCAATCTGTCTTCACTTTTTATGAATTTGAATGTCACATGGTTTTGTATATAACTTTATTGTGTTTCATTTGCCCACTACTCGTGAACAAGAAGCGGACGCTTCGAAACGCGTTGGGTGACTTTCTCCATGAAAATAAATTTCACGTTTGAAGCAAGTATGGGCTAAGGCTTGTTCTCTTGAGATGTTACAAGACGACCTTGATTGTGTATGTGTGTATATATATATATATATATATATATATATATATATATATATATATATATATATATATATATATATATATATATATATTACCTACTGGCGGTCGCCAGTAGGTAGTTATAGTTAGGACCACGTTTCCATAGGAAATCCGCAACATTCTATTTTGAATAACTTTGGCGCCGGTTGACGAATCCTCGCGAATTTTTCAAAATAGGTGGGGCGCTACGCTCCGCTCCTACCCTGAAAGTCTCGGGGGGATTCGTCAAGCGGGGGCTGAGATAAAAGGGGGGTCCCAAAACGCGTTTTTCCCATGCATTTTTCCATAGGACCTTTAGACACAGCTACAGCCCGAACGGCTGAACAGAATTACTTGAAATTTGGCAGAGAGGTAGTCCTCAGGTCAAGGAAGTGCCTTTTGTAGGTTTGGTGTAAATCTGTTCAGTAGATTCTGAGAAAATAGCCTTTAAATCAATATATATATCTGAGCCAGCTTACGGTGCGCTTACGGTACGCTTACCATACGCGTACGGTGGCGTGCGCGAGCGCGATTCTGATTGGCCCTTAGATCTTAGTAAACATTCGAATCGGTCGAATCCAGGAAGCGGCGGCCGCCATTTTCTCTCTCGCACTCTGAGGGGGGAGCTGATAAACAAATGCAAAAAACATATAAAGGGGCTGTTTAGACAGCGCCCATGCACATAACCATGTTAGTTGAGTCTTCAAAGATCCCCCAAGGCAAAAAACGGTAATTTTTTATTTTTCGAAAATTTCGCCGATTACGCTTACCGTACGTTTACCGTACGCGTACGGTAAAAAATTATTTAAAAAAAAAAAACCCACTCTCTCCACCCCGTGTGCAAATGGTGGCCGAAGGCCATCATTTGTGCATGGCATATAAAAGCACAGCATTTCCCCCAAAAATTTCAACAGATTACCTATCACAAGGAAGCGCATAATATGTCCTCCATGTGCGCACGGTGCGCGAAGCGTATCGTGCGTACATGGACCATCTAGCGTAACGTGGGCACGCGGTGCGCGTAGCGCACCGCGTGCCCACCGTGCGTGCACGGCACTAACTGCGTAAAGTGGGCGCGCGGTGCGCGAAGCGCACCGCATGCTCACTGTGCGCGCACGGTGCGCGAAGCGCACCGTGCGCGCACGGAACGAACTGCGTTAAGTGGGCGCGCACGCCACGAATGGCGTAAAGTAACTTAGCATTTAAAAAAACGTACAAATTCACTGAAAAAACCATAGGTTTCACACACGTTATAGTTAGGAATTAGCATTTAAAAAACCTTGCAAATTCACTGAAAAAACCATAGGTTTCACACATGTTATAGTTAGCGGAAATTTTACTGATAAAAAACCAATGAAATTCCCCCGTTATAGTTAGTGCAGGAAACTATAACTCACGCGACCGCAATCTTCTGCTGATGACATATGTGTCTTTATGGAAAAAAAATATTTGTAATATATGTATAGCTAAAAATTTATGGAAGAAGACATGGGCAAATAAGTGTCTAAATACAGTATTAGCATCAGCAGAGGATTGCGGTCGCGTGAGTTATAGTTTCCTGCACTAACTATAACGGGGGAATTTCATTGGTTTTTTATCAGTAAAATTTCCGCTAACTATAACATGTGTGAAACCTATGGTTTTTTCAGTGAATATATATATATATATATATATATATACTGGTTCCAAACTTGCTTCTGCAACCCACCACCTCCTGAACGCAAGGCGCGTTGGCGCTAACGGACCTCCGAAGCCCGGTCCAACAATATAATTCGATTTCCATCAAAACGGAATGTCGACGCCGTGTCGTTTGGAAAGTTGTTTTAATGTCAGCTGAAAAGAGTCAGACGCGTTTCGCCTGCCCAGCAGGCTTGTTCACCAACAACTCCAATAAAGCTATTGCCACCATTTAAGCTTGTGCATACATTCCGTGTCACATGATAAACTACAACAATGAAAAGTGAAGACATACTCGTAGTTCTTTGATTATAGCATATGCCAATCTTCTATAGTGACTGTCCAAGATGAGTGGGCTTTTTCTTGTTGTCTCCTGGTCTGAGGTCTGTGGGCAGAGTCGGCAATTCTACCTTTTAACTGCTGTAGAGTATGCAAAGGTGTCAGATCACCTACAAGCTCCTCCTGTTTTCCCCACCCCTTCCAATTTCGTAGTATGCAACAACATTCTGGCCACTTTCTGAGCTGATGGACAGTGTGCTTCTCTACAATTGTGCGTTGAAAAACTATGTGAAATCCTTGATGGAGGAGAATGTTTTGTTGATTTATTGGAGCGCAATCTCTTCTGTAGTAACATTCCAAGACGAGTGGGTTTTTTCTTATCATCGCTTGGACTGAGAACAGAGTCCATTGTTCTCCCTTTGTCAGGATCGCCAGGAGGTTTCCCCTTCATAACTCAACAATGGCCAGTATACTAACTTACAAACACCCCAAGAGATGTGTAAAATCTTTAGAGAAGAAAAGCTGAAGCACGAGTTAGCAGTGCTGGAATTCAAAGATGTCTGCCAATTCGCTTTTCTCAACAGCGTTCTAGTGGTTTTATTCCAATCACGATTGTAATGTGAAGCGCGCGCTAACATTCCAACGCGCACTTCAACTGAGCAAATTCATGAAGAAGAAGCTTTGTACCTGTTCTCCATCGTGAAAGTTTAGTGAAGGGTAGAGGCGGCGGTTGTCGTGTTAGTACCGTCGGTCTTCCTTGAAGTTTGATTTCTGTGACAAGGTCATTTCATTTTGCGCATGTCGAGACGCATCTTGTGAGAAGTTTAGTTATGTGTGCATGCTTAGTCTGTTAGGTGTAGCGTCTTGCTCTCTGAGCAGGTCTTGTAACGTCTGTTAGGAGAAGCGTCTCGCTGTCCGAGCAGGTCTAGTAATATAGGTGTAGTAAAGACACTGGATTTACCGTAACCAAATTCTGCGTCTTTTAAAAAAAGAAAATAAACTCCTCAGCTGGCTAACATAATTGAGGTCAGCCTAAATTCAAGTGAGTGCTCGAGGTAAATGGGAGATTGGTGAATAACAGCTATACTTCAGTTTTCAGTAGTTATCCTATTACCCAACTAGTGAGCAATAATTAAGAATGCTCTGAAACTAGAGTAGCAATCCGTCAATTAATTAACAAGGAACAGACTAGAGACTGTTAAGAGAAGAAGAGAGTAGAAACTAGTGTTCACTTACCTTAGTCCTCCTGGAACTCCATTGGAATTGCTTGTTTCTGGTCATCTCTACTGTGTCGCTAGAACTCCCTGCGAGAGAAGAAACAAGGTTATGCTATTAATAAAAATTAGAAATAAGTATATTGACTACAGGCAAATTCTGCACTCATACAATACAGAAGAGGGGCAATAGCCAAGAGTAGTACAGGTAAGAACAGTAAAGAAGGGTAAAATATGAATAATAAAAAAAGTTGAGTGTTATAAGTAAAAGATTGTGATAACGTTTTCAGCTTGAAACATAAAGGAAGATTAACAAAATAGAAGGAGACTACAGAAGAAAGAACAGTGAGCAGAGTACTACCGATTGGCTGTCCCCTCTTATCCCCAGTTACGTCATGCGTCGCGCGATCGCGTCTTTTTTCTCGCGATCATGCACCGCGAGACAACTGAAAACAAGATGGCCGTGCCCGCGAGCAACCACAGGGGTAAGTTAGCGACCCGCAACCATGCAAAAAATATCGCGAACGGGCGGGAAAAAAACTTCCGCATCTTCGCGATATTTCCGCTTGTTTGCGGAGATTTTTAACATTTTCGCGATAATTTGCGAAAGTCGCTTTCGCAAATTCCGCCCACCCCTAGTTTATTGATTTTTCAATTAGCATTACATCCCCTCCCAACTTCGCCACTCGTTGAAACATTCCACAATTCCGCATTTCACATCATATACAGTGCAATAAGCTGCAGACATATCTATTCAAAGGTACAGACATCAAAAGTATCTTCAAGGTACCCACCCCGCATCCTGTTCGTGATAGCAGACTCCTGTTTGCAACAATGGGGGTCCCCGAAGATATGAGGGAGCGTGTCTTGTGTTTGGTTGCATAATGGTTGTGCCGGGGTCAGGAGAATGTATTCCTTCTACATCTGCCTGTCTAAGGTAAGATATAAAAGGTTCCCAAATATTTTTAGGTCGTGTAGCAACGGGCATCAGATCCCAACATGTAGTTAGTTGTTCCTGGCAATAGGAAATGTCTGCAATCCAGGCTTGTTTGGACGCTGTCGGCCGTCTCCCCCAGTGTATTGGTTTTACTCTGCGATTAGCTAGCAGCAGAAGCATCGCCTTGAGGCATCTGCAACTCTTCAGGACGTTTTTCACGTATCCCAATAGGCACACCATGGGATCGAGCAGGAGTGGCGCCGCTGTATTGGTGCTCAATGTATCACACACCTCAGCCCAATACCGAGCTACTTTAGGGCAGGACCATGCTTAGTGTGAGAAAGTGGCTTCCGGCCTGTGGCATCGGACTTATGTGGAGTCAGTTGTTAGTCCTATTCTATGAAGTTGTTCAGCCTTGCGATATGTCCTGTTCAAGTAATTAAAGTGTATCATTCTCAGACGATAATTGGGGGATAGTTATTCAGTTTGAGCGCAGCAGTAATACCATTGTGCCCCTGAAATTTCCAAGTGTAAGTCCCGTTCCCAAGACATTCGGGCTTTCGAGGTATCAGTGGCCGAGGCTGCCTGTGTGAGTGGGTAAAGACGAGTGATAAGTTTGCGTTGTGAGATAGCTGTATGGACGTATACCAGCGCAGTAAAAATGGGGGAGGGGCAAGGAAAGTGTCATACAATGTGCAACAGGTGGCTCTGATTTGATAATATAGTAGCATGTCCAAGAGTGACGGCGTACTTGTGTCAGTGTTGACTAAGCCAGGAAGGAACTCGCAGTCAGGGTATAGGTCACCATGGGGCAGATTTATGAGCCCCTTGCGCCACTTTTGCGTCACTTTTAACATGGGAAAAGTGACGCAAAAGTGGCGCAAGGGGCTCATAAATCTGCCCCCATATGTTTAGATACCGTGCATATCTGCATGTCTGGCCTCTTCTCTATCCTGCAGCGGAGGAAACCCGGAGTTGTCGACGAAGGAGGCAGTCTGTGCGTATGGCGTTGAAAGGCCAGCTTGTTCATGGAGCCCATCCCATGCCCAGTGCGCACACTCCACTGTGTCAATTTTGGCTTTAGGGGTTTTAATTTTTTGACTATTGCAGGGTTTAGTGGCCACGGTCTGGCCCGATCGCGCTCAATTGCTAATTGCGGCCGGAACAGGGTGGGGTGTAGCCAGTGGTGCAGGAACTGTGCCTGGGTACACAACACGTACAGCTTTATGTCTGGAGCGCCCAATCCTCCACGTGCGGATGACAGCCTTAACCTTTTGTGTGACACTCTAGGTTGGCGGCCCACCCAGGTGAATGCAGTATTGCTTTTCTAATTCCTTGATTTCTGCTTCCAGTGTGGCAAGTGTGCGGCACAGTGCACGTAAAACTCCGGACTGTTTCGCGATGCAGACCGGGCGTATGACCACTTTAAATGCTTCTCGGATCGTGAAGGGCGAATGCACTGACCCGGTGTTGCACACAAAGTAATCCTCGATTGATGTACGGATGTCCTCTCTGAAAGCAGCATCGTGCAATGCATTTGGGGGGAGTCGCCACGTAAAAGTACGTGGAATGGTCTGTGGGATCTGAAGTGTCAGCAGCACTGGTGCCTGATCAGAAAGCGTGCGTGGGAGGTGTTTGGTCAGTGTAGTTCTAACAAGTGCGTCCCTGGTAATAAGCCAATAGTCTAATCGGGACCATGTAGTGTGATAAGAAGAGAAGCCCGTACCCTCCCATGTGTTCGGGTGAGTATGCCGCCACGCGTCAATCAACAGGTGATCTGCGATCAGTGTATTTAGAACCACAGCAGTGCGTGGGCTCTGCTTCTGCACTCCAGAGCGGTCCAGCTCCTACTCTAATGTCACATTGAAATCCCCACCCCATAGTATCGTCCCCACTCCATAATTAGCTGTCTGTCTCCAGAGTTGCAAGAAGAAATCTGAACTGTCAATGTTTGGGCCATACACTGCAGCTAACGTCATCGGTTGTTTATTAAGTGTTCCGTTTACAATTACGTGCCTGCCCTTCGTGTAGTGTGCCATGGCTGTCCTCTTCTAATCAGAACAGAGATGCCCCGGCTGTAGTTAGAGTATACTGCGGAGTGGGTTTCATCCCACCATCAGGCCTGTAATCTTGAGAGGGTACTATTAGTTAGGTGCGTTTCTTATAAGAAACATATGTCAATTTGGTGTCGTGTTAGGTATGCATGCACCAGCCGGGACTTGCGGTGGTCATTTAGGCCCCTGACATTCCAGGTCAGACACTTAATGCTAACCATTGTAGTAATATACTCATTTGATTGATGGTGTTAGTCTGTCAGTTTATCTTAGGATCTTCAGTAGCAGCAGCTTATCTGGGTCAAACGTGGGTGTGAATGGTGTGATTTCCAGGCAGATCCCAGAGTCTGTGCGTCCTGCCACCCTCCCCAAGATTCCCAACCATGAAATCAAACTTGTAGACATTCCCCTACCCTCTACTCCAACCCCCCAAACAGATTGATATAACTTTCTCTTCCTTGTCCCACCTCCCTCCCAAAACTCAAACACAACATATGCAAGAATTATCCCACGGGCCATGAGTTCACTGGCGGACTGCCCTGTCCCTCGGGCCAGGGTGGCCGGGCAGTATCCAAAGGGCAGTAAGGTGTGTTCTAGACCGCTGTCGGCTAGCAGTGTCCAGGTCCAATACCCTAGATGAGCCTACGCAACTGCCCTGTGCATAGTTCCCTTCATTGAGGGGTGCAATTTCCGCACAAGTGTCTGTATGATCAATCATTGTCGATAGTGAAGCCTTCATCAGATGGTCGGGGAGATTTAGATGCGAGGCACTTGGTTTTGCTTATTTGTTTCACGGGTTTCATCACAGCTACAGAGTCAGTAAAGAATTGTGTGTTAGCATCAAGTGAAATTCTTAGTGTTGCCAGGTATAAGAGGGCATAGCTCACTCCCAGTTGCTGGAGTGATAGTTTGACAGGCATAAAGTCCCACCTTGCAACTTGCACTGCCTGGGTGAAATCAGGATAAAATAAGAGGATGTTACCCTGATGGCGCACTTCTCCGCGTTCTCTGGCCCAGTGGAGGATCATGTCACGGTCTTGATAGTTTAATATCTGGGCAATTATAGGGTGGGTTAGTACTCTTAGAGGCGGCCACGGCTCAAGAGTACGATGTGCCCACTCCACAATGAAAACTGCAGACAGGTCAGTTTTGAATAGTTCACGCAGCAGGTTCTCAATGTAGTCTTCTATTTTAGCGATAGCTGTGGATTCTAGGATTCCCATTATGCAAGGTTATTTCTGCAGGAGCGTGATTCTAAGTCTTCCTTTTTGGCTTTTATAACCTCTAGCACTTTGTCCATTTTTAGCATCTTCTGGTTGTCGACTGTCCAACTGTCCTCTGTGTCCCATATCCTTGTTTCCACATGGTTGAGACGTTCATCGTGCGCATCTACGCGTTGTTTAACCTGGTCTAGACTTACTGCCAGTTGGTCTAGCTTAGAGTTTATTGTTTTTAGGCTGGACTTAACGTCAATTAGAAACGAGTGTATGTCTTCATCCTGTGTTTCTGGTTCGACTGTCTGTTGTCCTTCTGAATCTTGGGCGGGCTTGCCCTGCCTGGTATGGCGGCGCCCCTCAAATGCAAGCTTGGGCTGCTTAGCATCAGGTTTGCCCATTGCTGTTGGTAGTGTTCGAGCAGTTTGCACACTTTTATGCTTAATGTATGAGGGGAACACAGATTCTCTTATGGCATCTGGAAGCGCCCAAAGGTAGAATAGACAGCTTGCGAAGAGGAGGCTTTTAGTGGCAATGTGTTCTCTCCCTTCCGGCGCCAATTAACAGTGCCCTAGTCACAGGTTGGTCTCTGGATTTCAGCATTACAGACAAATTGGGGGCTTAAAGTTGGGGTTCAGGGGTCAGCATGGCAGACCAGGTGCTCAGGCCCAGTTTCCCTCTCTTCAATGTTGAAGTATCCAGGTGTCAGACGCCCACTGGGTGCGATGTGGTGGGGGGTGGCGGCCAGTTCATCTCACACAGTGATGTGCCAGTTCTGCTGCACTTTTTGATTGGGGTTTGTCAGCTTCAGACACCTTGCACCCCGAGGTCGATATCTCTTAACTCAATGGTGATGTTTGGCCCAAGTGCACTTTAGGCGAGGGCCCTCATGTCTTTCTCCGGGGTCTGCCTCTTGAATGTAGGACTCACAAGGTCCACGCAGATGGTCTGCTCGGCCTGTTGGCAGCGAGTGCTTTAGTGTCCATGATCACGCTGCACTACACGGCGTCACCACTGTCCAGGGAGAGCCACAGGTGTACCATGATATAAGGCTGGCTATGAATTTAGGGCTCTGGCCATTCAGGGATTTAAACACCAGACAGCCAATTTTGAATGCACAGCGTTGGGGAATAGGAAGCCAGTGTAGCTTCCTCAGGAGGGGGAGGCATGTTGCCATCTGGGCTGTTTGTAAATCAGTCTGGCCGCTTGATTCTGTACCATCTGTAACCTTTTGTGAGGTAGAGTGGCATACCGAGATAGGCTGCGTTGGCGTAATCTAGATGCGATAGGACCATGGCTATCACGACCTGTCTGGCTCTTCAGGCAGGCGGGAGCACCAGGTCTCGTCCAAATAGATACAAGGCCCCGGCTGCCTCATGGCATGCGATTGCGGCAGCCTCCCTCACTGCAGGCACCCGTCGGGCCGGCTCTGCCCTCAGTTGCGGGCGATTTCACAGCCCACCTGGGGTTAGTTGCGGATTTCTGCTTGTTTCCAACACCTCAGCATATCCCAGAACTGCGGATCCTCTGCTGCAGTGGATTCGTGCACCCTTAGATTGCCAAATTTTGAAGGATATTTTTGCCCGGCAAAGCCCACTCAAGGTGCGGCCATCTTGCAGCCAGGCGAAGCCACACCCAAAGTAACGTTATAGTTAAGTGTGATAAAAAGATCTGTTTATGTTTAAAAAAAAAAAAAATCACTTAAAAAAACAAAGGTTAAAGTAATGTTATATTTAGGTGAATATGTAAGTGACAAGATTAACATTTTGAACTAAAAAATACAAATAATTCACCAGTTATAGTTAGCAGAGCCAACTATAACTTGCACCCCCCATGCACTGCTTATGATCTTACATATTACATCACTCATGACATTTTCTATGACATCATTTATGATATCATTGAAGATATCTCAAATTACATAATTGATGACATCACTGGTGACATCATCCAAGCTACTTTTGTACTCATTACTGTATCAATTAGCATGGCAGTAGAGTGCTGAAAGTAAGTACAAAATAGCTCAAAATAATATGAAGCATTATTAATGCCATCACAGATACAACTCCCTTAGGGGTAGCAAGTATGTGATATGCACAACATTGACTGTATACTATACACTTCATGGGTAGCATAGTTCACATTAACAGTCAACCAAAGATATGTGGGAAACCCTCATTGCACACGATGTTCAATGTGTATACAATTGTTCAGACAAAGTTAAGTTACTCAAGATACTCAACATCTTTTATCTGTATCACCCCTCACAGTCACCAAACCTACATTGAGAAATGAAGTTGATATGGGTAGAAAAGTGGGTACTGTAAACAGTGTTTACTCTATGGAGAGTTTACTCGGTACCACACTGTTTGCAGACAGTGACACGCTCATGAGAAATACACCAAAGAGTATTAAAAGTATCTACTAAGAACAGTGTACACTCTGTACACAACTTGCCCAAAGAGACACTTTTCATTTTAAAATAAACAATGTTTGAAGGTGCTAAAGGTCATAGTACCTGCAGCCTTCATACTGTGCTTGCTGGAAACTTAACAGATGCACCATCTTCTGAAGCTAAACAAGCACATGTACATGGGTTAGTACCTCGTGCACACAGACTTCTATGTTGTGTAGAAATTGTCATGCTGAGACAATTGTGTCTAATAACCCAAGGCTGCTTACAGTACTTTGTTTCTACTATGTAAATCTTTGCCCTGTTGGAGTCTCTTGCTGCAGAGACAAAAACCTTGTGTGGGACATACTGGACACAAGTCATCAACTATCATCTGCACTCAGAGTTACTCTTCAATACAAAGATTTATAACCTGTTCAATACCTCTACACACCTATGATGTATTAAAAGCACATACGTTTTGCAAACACTTACACCCAGTACCCGGACACAGGCTGGACAAAATGAGGTAGTAAAGTAATATGGTAGCTACATGCCAATATGTAAACTATAAAACAAACTAGCTCACTCATTGAACAATGTAATCAGTATTGTCCTCAATGATGGTGTTTGACATGTCATCAGTGATGTCATAGAACATGCCATGAGTGATCTAATATGTGAAGTCATAAGCAGTACATGGCTAGGAAGCAAGTTATAGTTTGCCCTGGTGTGGGTCTGGAATGTTTCCTAAATTGTATACGGATGGTTATGAATGTATCGAGTGACCCGACTGCCTGTGAAACTGGATTTTTGTTGGCCAATCTAACATACTAATCTATCGTGCACTGAGGCCCAGGACTGTCCATGGTAATTTCAAGTTCTAGAAACTGGTCTGTGATGTGGAGGTACTGCACCAAGTGTGCCCTCTATATTGATATAGAACCATGTCCTGAGTTCTTGACATCAAGTGATAGCATTTTCTTGTGGATAAATAGTACTGAATAGAACTTTTTCCTGTTTTGGGAGGAATGTGGTACCTACAGGCCCCCCTTGTGTACCAGTCTGCCTAAATGTTATTCCCAGACACTTTCCTCAAGTGTGTATTTTAAATGCATGTCATGGATGACATTAGGATTATGTTAATACACTCCCCACCCTCACCCCCAGTCCTCATAGTCCAAGTTTAGAGTGACAGAAGACTTTTGACATCTTAAAAGTGCCCAAAGTGGGTATGGTTGGATCCGGGAACTTTCATCACATTGGTTAGGGTGTGCCCAGGAGTCATTCCTACCAACTAGCAAGTGCCAGGCATAAATGTGGCACCTTTGCGCACCCACTTCAGAAGACGTCCTGGACCTTTGAAAGATCAGAAGAGGACTGGATGGGCTGTCTGTAAAATGAGAAGGGAAATACAACTGGAGATGTCTTGTCAACGCAGTTGAGATCTGGGTGAATGTGGTACCAAGAAACAATGTCTCAACAGGTAATGTTTGGATGACAATTAGTCAAGCGTAAAGGAATTATGAAAAAAGAAACAAAGGAAGAAAAACAACACTCCAAATAATTATTGCAGTCTATAATGGTCATATAGCAGGAAAAACATTCATTTTCAGACAGCGATGTATCCTTAATGCTGGTGTAATCAAACAAGTGCTCGTGATTGTTTGCACTTGGGTTTAATCTTCTACATGATGGTTCCTTGGCTAGCTTGTCCATATGCCACTGCACCTTCCCTTAGCAGCGGCAAATTTTTATCTTTCAATACTTGCCATTTTGGGTGGATTGAATCCCTGATGTTCCTTCTTTGTGGAAAATTCATAGAGGCTCTCCCTGTGCTTTTTGCTCAATTCGGCTCCTGACTTCCTCATTGGTTCCCTACCAACTTTGATAAATTCCTTTGCCCACCCCCCACCTTCCTCTACTTTCTCATACCCTCCCTGTGAGCCACACTCTTAACTATCCCTCATTTTTGCAGGATTCCTCTGGGCAAGATTAATGTATCCCTAGCCGGACTGGCCTGACTTGACCTCTTTTCCTTCCTGGACACCTTTTCGATACGTCACCAAGAAGCTATCCCCTGGTTACGCTATCCCCTTACTGTTCCACCTCCCAACCCCTCATCTATGATGCCCTATTTTTGTTTTCTCCCCCCCCCCCTTCTTTTCTGCAGCAATTTCAAGTGATTTGTGTAATCACGTCCTGATGATGACTTGAAACCATAACAGGTCGGAATGCCGTCAAGCAAACACAGTGTATTAACAGCTTCCTTGGCTCCTAACATGTTCCACACAAATTGTAGTATCATTGTTCATGTTATGTACCAATTTTAATTACGCCTTCTTCGCTGTCTCTTTACCATGTGCCTCACTTGTGCCATTCACTTCTTCACGAGCACTATGTGTGCACTTGTTTGATTACACCTGCATTAAGGATACGTTGCTGTCTGAAAATGAATGTTGTCCCTGCTATATGACCAATACTGACCACAATAATCATTCGGAGAGTTGTTTTCCTTCTTTTGTTTCCTTTCTCATAATTCTTTACTCTTGAATAATTGTCTTCCAAATGTTACTTGTTGAGACATTGTTTCTTGGTACCCTGTAAAATTAGAAGAGCACTAAAGGACTGGACCTGCTCCCTCTTGCACCCAGGACAAAGAAATGGACTCCAAGGGTCATAAGGTTGACTTGCTGGTCAAGCTACAGGAAGAAAACAAGCTACAGACAAGTAGCCTTTTCGTGGGAGTATGAAGCGGACCAGTGGCAACTGGACCTGGACTGGATTTGATTGTAAATTTGTAAAGCGCAGCAATTACCAAGAGGCGTCAAGGCGCTATAGATCACCATCCGAAAGGACCAGCTCATAGTCCATAAATAGAACATAACTACAAGGAGAATATTCATGTCTTAAGAACCTTCCAGAAGGCAGTAGAAGAGGAATGGCCCTTATGATTTGTGGAAGGGTGTTCCAGAGTTTGCTCGCAGGCGTAGAAAATGCTCTGTCACCCCATTTTCTTCCTTTGGTTCTCGGTACCATGAGCAGTAGTTGAAGAGAAGAACGAAGGGGTCTACCTGGGAGATACTGGCCAAACATAGTTTTCAATCTGGCAGGGTGAGGAAAGTAAGGGGCTTTGTGTACCATGCAGAGAGATTTAAATCTAATGCATTTATTGATTGTGAACCAGTGTAGGGTCTCCAGTCCCTTTGCCTCGGACTGCCCTCTGGGTATGTCCAGAACCTGTCTCTCCAACGCATTCTGCATAACCTGGAGTCTATGCTGCATGTTCTTATTTGAGTGCAGGTACAATGAGTTGCAGTAATCAAGTCTGGATATTACCAGGGCAAGAGCGACCCGCTTGATGGCAGACAAGCTCGATGAATGGGAGAATTTTCATGAGCATCCTTCTAATCCAGGTGCAGGTTGCTGTGGTACGATTTATTTAGGCATTAAAATCGATTTCAGTGTCCATCAATATTCCAAGGTTCTTGGCCTTTTTTCCCAGGGTTGGACAGGTTCCTATGGAGTGTGGCCAACAGCTACTCTTCCAGCTGGATATCCCTGGGCCGAAGATCATTACTTCCGTCTTGTCCCCATTAAGTTTTTAGAAAATTACATGACACCTATTCTGCCACTTTGGTCATGCAGCTTGAAACTTTCTCTGCTATTGATCATAAGTTCTTGAGGATTGACACCATGATATGAGTGTCATCTGCATATGTCACTACCTCCATTCCAAAGGAGTGGATTATTGCCGCTAAGGGCGCTACATAGAAATTAAAAAACGTAGGGCTCAAGGATGAGCCCTGCGGTACTCCACATGGCAAAGAAAAAGCCTCTGAGTAGAAGTGCTGTAGCTTCACTATTTGGGATCTATCCTTAAATAAAGAGGATAAGAGAGCTAATGCTTGATGAGAGATACCAAGTCCTTGGAGTCTATTCAGCAGCAGAGTGGGAGAGATTGTATCAAATGCTGCTGATAGGTCCAGGAGTATCAGCGCTACCCCTTGTTCTTCATCAACTAGACGCCTAATACAGTCCGTGGCTGAGATTAGAGCAGTCTCTGTCCCATGATGTTTCCTAAAGCCGAACTGGGAGTCATCAAACCAGTGTTGCATTTCCGCAGTTTCCATCAAGTGGATATTAAGGTGCATCTCCAGGATCTTTGCTGGGATGGGAAGCAGGGAGATTGGGCCATAGTTCTTACAGTCCGTAATATCCAGATTCATTTTTTTAAAAAGAGGCCTGATGATAGCTTGTTTCCAGCTGTGAGGGTAAGATCCGGATAGGATCACATTGTTCATTATTTTACAAAGTGGGTTGGGTATAGTATTTGCCACCATGTGAAGGACTGCTGGAGGGCTGAGCACTGTGGTTGGCCTCTGCTTGACACCCTGATGTCCTGGGGGCTAGGAATTGTACTCCTGTGGTGGATTCGGACTTACAAGACTAAGTCAGAAGGTAAAATCTTTCACCAGGATGAACCTGGTTGGTGTATCTGATCCACACTACATCGTGGTCAGCCTTGAATTGTGTCTAGGTCCTAGTATACCATGTCCATCAACTATAATTGACTCTTTGTTCTTTTTTTGTGCTATTTCCTTATCTAACCTTAAAAAAATCATATCTCCTGTTCCCCTGTTGGATTTTTTGTCATTTTGAAGTAATGTTATTCATTCCATTTTACTCTATTTTATGAATTCTGAGTTTTTATTGTTTTGCGTTTTGACTTTATTATTGTTTTCGTACTGAATAAATAATTTACACATTGCCCTACGTTAAGCCTGTTTTGTGCAGTAGTAACCAGGGGTTGAGCTTAGGTTAATTTAGTAACTCTGAGGTTTCACCCTGACAAGGGGTTGTGATTATTACTTGCGTTGGGTAGTCGCCCACAAAAGTCTTGTGAGATCTTTGTTCCCTAAGGTTGGGCATCTTACAATGAAAACTCTTAGTTAAGATAATTTTTGAATAGGTAGTTTTAGAGAGTGTTTTGCAGAAGTAAATAATTTCAGGAGCCATTGTTAAACAAATTGGGAAGGCGTTCCAATTTGGATGCTCAGTTCTGGAGAAGGATTGCCTTTATGTTTGCGTAATTCGGAATTTCGGGGTTCATTGCTTCTGGATTATTTTAGGCCACTATAGAGTTTCATAAGATCTGATATATATCTGGGCCAGAGTAAGAGGCGTGCTCTGTATGTCAAACAACAAAGTTTGAATTTGATTCTAGCTTCTGGGAGAAACCAGCAAAGATCCTTCAAGATTAGGGAAATGTAGTCATATTTAATTTTTGTCAGTAAGAAGTCTCATTGTGAAATGCATGGTTGGTCGGTAGAAGTGTGTTACTTGGAAGTCCATTTAGTATGGAATTAGCTGCTTCTAGCCTGGATATAGCTAGAGCTTGAGCAGAAGTGTTTAAGTGATCATTTTAGAGTTAGGACTTTTTTTTAGAGTTGGTGGACAGGGACTCTTTACAAAGGTGGTGGATTCTCTTTCCCTTATATTACAAGTCAGTGCCTTTCACTATAATGCACTTGTAATACAGAGGGCGAGACATCTGCCGTGTTTGTGCCAGAGTACCCCAGCTGCCAACATATAAATGAGGCCACAAGTGTTTAATTACTTTCAGTTGGCACAGATAAAAGTTTGTTGTTTGTGCCAGTGTGCTGAAGGGATTTTCGAGAGAGAAGATGCGATTGACTGTGAAGTTAATTGAAATAATAGGATGTAGGCATGGCTACCCATTCTCATTTAAATGCCAGGACTCCCTCTCCATGGGTAATCACATGCTTTATAAAACTCTTATAACATCTTTATCATGACCATCATTGCCCCTCGCATGACATGTCACGAGATGGAGAAAAAGCAATACGCTTCCTTAGACTCTGGAACTGTATTACCTGCATTTGTGGAGCTGCAGGGAAGATGCCCAGTCACTAAAGTATGGGAGGGTGGCAAGAAGGCTACTCTTCAGACCTCTACCACATTTTAGCAGTGGATTACTGATTAGTCTTTCCTTAGCACTGCCATTTGGTTGATGCTAGTGGAGGTATGTCAGCAGATGCTGGTGTCAAGGTTAAAGAAGTTTCTAGTTAGCAACTTCTCCTTTATCTTTCTCTGATTGCTACTTCAATATTGTGACGATAGCCTGGTGCAGACTGCAGAGCCTTTACACTTCATTGAGACCATGTTTTGGATACTCACCACTAACTGCTGTTAGAGCCATTTCCTTCTACAAACGGTTTCTACAGTGCAGCTGAAAAATGCAAAGTGAAAAAAAACTTTGCAGTAACTGGTTACTGTACTTTAAACACTGGATCAGCACTACGGTCTAGAACAAAAGTATAAAGGTGGGACTCAATCATCCAAATGTGTTCCTGTTCCAAGTTCTTGACCAAGCACAATACTTGAAGAGCTGTTGTGACTCAGGGCAGGTGCCATTATCACAGCTATTCTCCCAGTGGCGAGTGAATTCCATCTGAAGTCTGTACAACTGGCTGAAGAACTACCTAGCGCCTATAAGCCTCCATGCCTGCTCAGAAAGGAGCGGAGTGTTCATCTCCTGACAGGAGGCGAGACATCCAGAAGGAGAAGCCTACCCAATTTCCCAGCCTGTGGAGCACCTGAAGAAGCCGACTTATAGCAAGAGTGTAAACAGCACTGAGTCGAACTGTGAGAGCTCACCCAGTCTCCCTGCACGATTCGTGAGGTGAACTTTGTGAGGCACTGACAACCCTCAAGTGACAAAATGCCATCTGGCATCAATATAACATGACCCAAGGGACCTCTTCTACTGCTGCCTCAGCGCGATGTGTGGGTCCAGACCGTACTGCTGTAGCAGAGGACAACTCTGCGGCCTAGATGCTGCAAATACTGAATATGATTGACTGTGGCTAGGCCTGCTATGCTGTTCAGTAACAGCGACAACATCCAAGAGTCAGGGCCGCTGCCCTTGATCCCATGCCCATTCATGTGGATGTTGATTGTATAACTGCAAAAAACGTGCAACCAGTTTCCGCGCTCCATCATGCCACAGCGAGCAGGTAACCCAAGGCCTGAAATAAAAGATTGAGAGATTGAATCTTGAATGCAAAAAGATACGTCTGCATGCTGTGGAGATTAACAATTGCCATTGTGAACTCATTTGCACGAGATGCTGAACAAACTGAGCTATGAGTTACCAGTATAGTAGTTGCTTACTTAGCCTAGAAGAGAGCTCGCTCCAGTGCCTAAGTCTTGCCTGTGAACTTTTATCACTGCTAGAACACAGAAATTGTGAACAACTTGAGACCTGTGTTACACCACTGTTAAGGTTACGATAATGGGCGTACTTGGTAGAGCCCTGTAGAATCCTGTAGCAGACCTCTCGTTACTGTGCTTAGTATTTTTTAGGGCTGTAATATTACAATTTTATTAAGACAAGCACTGGGCTGGAAAGTGAGCTATTACATTTGTTGGTTAACTGTTTGAGTTCTGAATCTCTGTCCCTACGCCCCAATCTCTCTGAGTAGTCTTTGACTGCTCTCCTTCACTACCCTTAGAGTCAAGTGTGAAAAAAGGCACACTTGGCCCAGTTTGCAGGGTTGCAGTAGGACAGACTTAGGACACCAGAAGAAAACAAGCACCACCACCACGGTTCCGACATATTAGCTCCTGCCTGCCATTTCCCCCTCCAAACACTTAATGAAGATTAGACTCCAGTCATATGTGTTTCTTTGAAAACCATTATGCGTGCACTTTAAAAAATAGAAGCAACTGCAAAAATGAGAATGCCTAACTCCCAGTGGCAGCCAGCACGGCTCGCGGGTGGTGGTGCGGGGAGGGGGATGGGAAGGCACGCGGGTCACAATTTTAAATAAAAAAAATACACTTACCTTGCCGCTGGTCCCACCTCCCCACTCCTGCTCTCCAGGAAACACAGCCAGGCTCCCCTGACCAATCACAACGCTGCAATGCAGTGTTGTGATTGGTAAGCACCCAGGCCCCCCTGACCAATCACAATGCTGCAATGCAGTGTTTTGATTGGTCTGAGCGCCGTGGTTCGGCGCTCAGCCAGGTACTGGGAGTCTGGGCATGTTCTCCATACAGGCTGCAATGCATACTGCATGGAGAACAGGGAAAGTGCGCATTACTGTTTTGGGCGGCCCGAGAGGGCCGACCAAACAGTCATTGTGCACTTAGGAGGGTTCTACACTCCTCCACTGCTCTGCAGGCCCGCTCCTCCCTCTCACGCAAAACTGCTGCACCTGGAGGACAAAATAAAATGATAATAACATTACATTATTAACATTTAATTTTTTCCTTTTTTTACAGCTTCAAGTCTGTTGGGCAACCCTCTTCCACCTTGGCGGAGGAGTCGCCACTGCTAACCCCAATGGTTTCAGAAATATTATCACCTCAAATATGTGTTTCATGGTGTAGTAAAACATAAAACAAAAAGAGGCTACAGTCTATAGTTTGATTCAGTGGATGTTTCTATATTTTCAGGCTATGCAATCACTCTGAAGCATTCAAGTCACAAACTCTCTACTCTGGAAGACCACTTTTCCATTTACAAACAGTAAACTGTCAAAGGACACAATGTACTGTGGGATATACAATATGCGCAGAAGTGCCTGACCAACCTAGCACAACTGTCTTTAAAGTCTGGCAGGTATTTCCAAGGCAGCTCAGTAGGTTTTGCTGCAGCGTAGTGTTTTGGGCCAAAATTCCAATATAGGTCAAGTAAACTGAATTTGAGACGATTCAATTAATGTTTTTTTGTGTACCTGAGTGCTCCAGTTCCTCTCTTTGCCCAAGGTTTTCCAGTTAAGATTATTGTGTAGAAGAAAGATCCATCACCTAAAGTAATGGCTAGGTGAAGTGGTGGACTAGTATCATGTGGACACGGTTTAGGATGCTAGGCAAGCTTAATAGGTGTGCTGATTGGTAGTGTGTGGTTGTTGTCAAAATGTCTCTGTACCTCTGGGGCACTTTAAGCCCTGTAATTAGAGTTAGGATCACTAGGGCAGTTTAAAATGGCTATAGGTTGGAATCTACCGGTCACACTTGTGAAATTCTTTCACCGGGTAGTCCCTGTTGACGCAGGGCTTCATTAAGGTAAGTGTAGTGTTTTGCAAGTTAGGAATGATGGAAACCTTTTGGCACCTGATGGACTACGTAGAACTGTCATGTAAGTGTTAGAGCGGAATGCACTGAAGGTTGGTTTAGAATGTAGAGTTTACAGTTACACGCAGATGAATAAAGATGTCTAAAGCTAAGCTCCATGTGTGGCGTAGTTATTGGCAGGTACCCAGGCTGGGGACGACGATACAACTGGTGACAAGTTAGGGGAGAAGTAACCCGAAGATCGACCGTGCTCTCCCAGAGAGTTTGCTGTGGTCCAAGGAAACTGCTCGTGCATGTCAAGTGTATATTGCAGTCGAAGTACATAATCAACGCTTATTGCATGTGGAGTCAAAGCGCTACACCAGTTGCTGTAAAGAAGTTGAAAACAATGAAAGCCTTGCAAAGAAATCTACATATCGGTCAATCAATCAATCAATCATCAATTAGGGATTTATGGCGTGCAGCAAATCATGAGTGAGGGTCTAAAGGCGCTGGAGTGGCTAACTGCTTTGTGTGGATTGTTCATTCAAACACACCACCAGGTGTCATGCTTCATCATAGGCAGTTCTCACTCTCTAATAACCACGATTTGATAGAGAGTGGGACTACACCTGAAGACAGGGAGGCACTTCTCATCATTTAAGTGAGGGCCCGGGCAAAAAGTGATTTAAAAACCAATGTTCTACCCCAAATTACATTTAATCATAGGATATTACTTGGAATTAAAGGCTGGAATGTGAGGATTAGGGGAACTATTACCCCATCATCACTATTGTCGTCATCATGTTTCTGCCATTGGCTCTAATGAGTCCGCGGCATTCTTCAGGACAAGAATCGGTCTTCTGTCTTGCCTGTATGACTTTAGATATTGCCACTATGTTAGGACGACCTATGTCAACCTATAACCTTACACTGGTGTTCTCAAATACCTGTGAAAAAAGTAAATATTTGATCTAAGTGGATATTTCATGTGTTTTTTTCATAGATAGGGAATTGGTAACATCATACACATCATGCATATGCAATATTTGCATGTGAGTGTGGTAATCACATGACACTGCAAATGTGAAATACATATTAAAACATGAATTCACCATGAGTCGTGAGACCGGTTCAAAACCTTACCCCAATGTAGGGTCCTTAATGCCCCATGGACTCAACACACTCATCAGATATTGTGAGATCAATTAATTTAATGATGAAGAAGCTGTGTCTGGGAGTTATTGACAGATGCTTGTCAGATTCATTCAGACGAATGCTACGAGAACCTCTTTTTCTTTTTAGAAATATCTTTATTTGGTTTTTGATTTTTCAGCATTTCATAAATAACACTGCGAACATTGCTATAAGGCGCAGAACAGGCACCTGACCATAGAATACAAAAACAATGAAGGGGGCAGCACATATCCACACCCACCCAGTCAAGCACAAAGGGCAAATGCATGACATGTCCACATACACAAGAAATAACAATAATGAACACAGTAACGCTCCCACATGGAGCACCATAGTTCAATGATGTCAAGGGAGTCGCAGCTCCTAAATGAAGATGAATATATTTGGCCACACTATATGGACTTTGCGCGGACATGCCCTGCTTTTGTATGTGACCCTTTTGGTCGCAATATATAGGTTAATTCCTCTTTTCCATTCCAGCAATGTCAGGGCTTCAGGCGCCCCCAATGTCGCATCACATCTCGCTTGGCAACTACCAACCCAAAATTGCAAAAAGGAAGTTGCAACCTGGGTATGTCAACATCTCCTGGTTCTCCCAATATGGCTGAATAGCAGGGCAGTTCCAGAGCGTATGGATGTAGGAACCTCTCTCGCCCCTACATCGGAGACAGTCCGGTGATGCCACCTTTCCCATCCAGGGGTAACCAGTCCCTGTCATAGTGCACCTGGTGAAGGATTTTTAAACTCAGGCAAGATTTTATTTCCACCTCCCTCGGGTGCATCAAAGGTGCCTCTCAGTCTCCGTCCTCTAGGTCCCCCACCTCCTGGCACCACGATTCCCTCAATCTGGAATCTGTCTGGCATATTGTTATTGAGTGTTTTGCATGTGACGGATATGGCCTTGAAAGACAGTTCCTCCTGCAGTATCCATCCTTCCAATGAGGCGAATTCAGGTAAGTCCAGCATCTTAAAGCCCTAAGCCACCAGGCATGCCACAGCTGGACATATTTCAGATATTGGTTGGCATGCATAGAGCACTTTCGGAGATCCTCTACACATGAGATCCCCATTAAGTCCCAGGCACCGAAGGCCATCAGTTCCCCAATCTCTTTCAACAATGCCCCCTCCTAGAGTGGCGTCTTACACGTCAGTTTGCCTGCCCAGCCAAAACATGCCTCCCTGAGGCCTCTAGCACTACCTAAGTGGCAGCAATTGTTAAAGTCCCTTTCCCCCCAAATAGAAAGTGGACATAGGCCCAGCTAATAAAATGGTTGCATTCCAACTTATAGGTGGAATGGTCTTGAGGGGCAAACGGCCAGTCATCTACCTCCACCAGGTGTGCTAGTAAGCCCTAACACCTGGGAGTGCAATACCACCATTGTAGGGATTGCATTGGAGAGTGGAGAGGGCTATTCTAGGGTGTTTACAACACCACAGCAGGGAGCGTAAATCGATTTCTAGCATAACAAACACAGCTCAGGGACCAATTAGTAGGTATTTTGCATGGCGTTTAGCAGCTTTGGGAGTGTAATCATTTTCAACATGGCAGCACTTCCTAGTAATGTGAGGGCGAGTGCACACCACCAATCCACATTTTCCTGGAAAGCACAAACCACTCTCCTGAAATTTCTGGTGAAACCTTGCTCCCAATTTGGCATCACAATCACACCCAAATATTGGAAACCCTCTGTCACCACCTGGAGCACCTGAGGGAGACCGGTGGGGTCCAACGGGGTGTAGGGATGGCTGATCACCGACTGAGGTGTTCAGGATCATAGGTAGGGGGGTCTCAGCTACAGTGACATACAGCAAGATGTCGTCGGCCTAGGGAGATTTTTTCCTCCTTCCTAGCCATCGCTGAATTCTTGAACCCCCGATATCATGGTGTAAGAGAATCATTGTCGCAGTGGCTCGATGGTGAGAGCGAACAACATGGGGAACAGAGGGCACCCCTGTCGGGTGCCACCCTCTATTGAGAATGCAGAGGACTGGATTCTATTCACTTGGACCGCCACCATAGGGGTCTGGTACAGTAGGGAGATCTTTTGGAGAAAACGGGGGTTGAAACTGAAATTGCACAGCATATGGTGAAAAAAAGGCCAGTGTTAGGCATCAAATGCTGTTTCTGCATCTAATCCTAGGAAAATATGGGGTCCTCTCTCAAGGCCACTTCCGCCATCCACTTGTGGAGACGTCAAAGGTTAAGCATTGTGGACCTCCGTGGCATTAAGCCAGACTGGTCTCTGTGGATGAGCGGGATGATCACTGTCAGAAATCACGAAGCAAGTATAGCAGCCAGTACCTTCACCTCTTTGTTTGGTAGTTAGATGGGCCCGTAGGATCCGCAGCTGGTTTCAGGCTTACACTGTTTGTGAATCACGACAATGGTTGCACTTTGTAGACCTGGAGGCAGTGCTCCGCAGTCCCTTGCCTCTTTAAACAAATCAAGCATATGGGGAGCCAGTAAGTTCGAATATCTTTTATATAACTCCACCAGGAGGCAATTTGGGTCTGGTGTCTTTCCCGTTTTCAGTTTGGCAGTGGTGGCCATGACTTCTTATAGGGTTATGTCAGTAGCAGGTGCCACCCAATCCTCGGAGGGGACCAGCAGAAGGTCCAATCCCGCCAGGTAGTCCGCTATACTAGGGGCATCCGCCAAATGGCAGGCCTTATAGAACAAGACATAATAGACAGCAAAGGCCTCTGAGATGGCAACATCGGTCGAGTGGGGGGGGCCCCCTTTCATCTATTGTGGTGTGAATCCATGGCATACTGCTTCACGCCTGCCAAGCCAGGCCAGCAAATTGCCTGCTTTGTCTCATGCATCATAGGAGAACCTCAGGGAACACAAAGCCTGGGGATCAATATGGGCTCCGGGGAACCTTAAATGGCCATAATCTGCTTTTCCAGGTTTCCTATCTCTGCAACTTCCCTTCAGTTTCTGCAGGCCAGGATATTTTGCTCCTTGTATCTCAGCACTGTTTTAAAGGCCTCCCATAGGACCACCGCTGACTCAACTGTCTCCTGGCTCTATTGAAAATAAAGGTCCGAGTCTGTTCTGAGATCATTGGCAACCTCTTTCAGGTCCCATGTGTTTAACCACCACCCTGTTCCCTAAGGACCACCCCTGCCTTCCATAGTCATCCACTAAGAGAAACTCTTAGTCTGGAACGAGTGTTAATCACTGCCAGAGCTGAAGAGCATGCAGATAGACAAGCTGCTAACATGGAGGCCCGAGGTGCCCAGAATGAATCTGTCATGAGTGTGAAAAGTAAGCCGAAACAAAAGACTGAAGGACATGGTGAAGTCTACCTGTAAAAAGAGGTTGTGTTTCAGATGTGGACTTTTGTTTCCACATGAATGCAGATGTCCCACTGTTGGACAGATAAGCAAAGGCTGTGGGAAGGAAAACCATTTTGTGAATGCGAGTGTGTCACGGTACGAGGACCCCCACAAGGCCAAGCAGTGACATCAGTTAAGACAAAACGACACTGAACGAAGTAGATTGTCGTCTAACTCATCGTCAAACAGCTCTTCTGTATCAGTATCAAGTGAAAGTGATGAAAATTATTTTGCCATATCGATGATTGCCTCAGAAAAGCATGTGCATGTTGGGTTGGCCGCTTGTGAAGAAAAATCTCAGTTCATAAAAGATTGACATGCCAAATCACCAAAGTCATTCAAACATTGTCCAAAGATTACACTGAAAGTAAATGGTTGTTCTATACCTTTCAGCATTGACAGTGGTGCATCAATTAATATTATCCCTGTGGAGAAATACAACTTATGCCATCAAAAAAAAGTATATACATGGGCTGCATCAACACCCTTAAAAAGTCAAGGTTCATTTGTAGCGACAAAGAAACACAAGAAAACTAAGGTGCAAGTACCCATCCATGTGCTTCAAGGCACAGTGTCAAGTGCCTATCTACTCAGTTTCAGCACAGCAGCTGGTATGGGACTGATTTCTGTGAATTACAGCATGAATGCTCACCACGAAATAGCAAGTCAGTTCACTTCGTTATTTCATGGTTTGGGAAAGCTTAAGACTATGAACGTAAAGTTTCATTTTAATGAGGATGTCCGACCTGCTGCTCAGAGACATAGACAAAGGGCTTCTCATTTGCAAGAAGCTGTTGAAAAAGAACTTGGAGTGCTACTTAAGCACGACATAATTGAACATTCAACTGGTCCAACGCCATGGGTTTCTCCCATAGTGGTAGTGCCTAAAAAGGAGAGTGAAGGACCTGTACGCATATGCATTGACATGCGTCAGGCAAAAAAGGCAATTGAACAAGAACAACATCCAGGTCCACACTTCACTGACATGATAACATAATTAAATGGTGTAAAGGTTTTCTCCCGCCTTGATTTAAATAAAAGTTATCATCAGTTAGAACTTGAAGAAAATTGCAGATACATTACCTTTTCCACACAGGTTGGTTTGTTTTGACACTAAAGACTAAGGGCCTGATTATGAGTTTCACAGTCAGATAGACCACTAAACCAAGGTGGCGGTGCGACTACTGCCACTCCGGCGATTCACCCACTGTATTGCGAGCTGGGTGGTTGGACCGCCATGGGACCACTGCTGCCATCAGGGATCCGCGATCCATGGCAGCCTTGCAGCGGTCTCAGGCTAGCAATATGCTGGTGGTGCTGCTGCGACACCCCCAAGCATGTCACATGTTTCCTCACGGCCACAGTTTTCATGGTGGTGTGCCCCCCATGAAAAGTCTGGTCGTGAGAAACTAAGGGGGGCCTGCAGGGCCTCATGTTGCCTCAGGGCCTTGGGGATGCATGTATGGTATGTCCCCATGTATGCATGCACTCCCAGTTCCTACACAGCATGGACTTAACAGTCCATGCCGTGCAGGAACTTGCTTTGGGGTTTCCATTGTGGTGCCTTTCTAAGGCTCAACGCTTGGAACCGCCAAAGCACAGTCCGCCAGACCAGGAGAAAATTCCTAATCTGGTGGGCAGTCAGCAGATGAGTTTGGCAGTGTTTGCTGCCGAATTCTTTCAAGACGTCACTCGACGTCTCATACAGCCTGTCATGAATGCATTCAATTAGAGGTATGACATATTGGTTTTCAAAGCTACAGAAAAAGAACATGATAACGCTCTTACACAAGTATGTTGTTTACTTGCTGAAGTAGGTTTGACTTTGAATGCAGAAAGTGTGAGTTCCATAAGACAAAGGTAAAAAAAATTGGCCATATATTTTCTTTTTTTTTTAAACTCTTTTATTGATGACAGGGCAAAAATTAAGTGCGGTTACAGGCCATATCTTTTCTGATGTGTGTATGACACCAGATCCTGCTAAAGTACAAGTGCTGTCAAATGCTGATACCCCACAAGATGTTTCTATAGAGCGCTTGTTTCCTTGCATGGCCAGTTGCTGTTCTAGATACATACAAGACTTTGCCTCTGTAAGGGCTCCATTGAGAGACTTGGCAAAAATGAAAGCTTCATTTTATTGGGTTCATGAATGTGAGAAAATTTAAAAGAATCAAACAAGTCATTTGAGAATGCTACGGAAATGGGTACTTCAATCTGAAACTTCCTACAAATGTTGTTGTTGATGCTAGCCCAGTCGCGTTAGGCACTATCCTTGCTTAGCACAGTGGACACTTGAATGCTCAAAGGCATATTGTGGCATATGCACATAGAAGTATGTCCCAAACAGAACGTGCTTACTCACAACCTGAAAAAGAAAGCTTAGCTGCAGTATGGGCTTGCAAACATTTTCATATATTCCTGTATGGAAAGCCTTTTACACTAGTATCTGATCATCGAGCTGTACTGACAATATTTGGCAATCCAAAGGCCAAAATGCCTCCTCGCATTGAACGATGGAGACAGTGGTTACAAGAGTATAATTATACTATTGTGCATCGTCAAGGACAGAATCAGAACCCTGCTGACTACTTTTCAAGAGTACCTATACAAGGTCACGGTACTCCTTCCAAGACGGCTGAGGCCTATCTCAATTTCGCTGTAAAATCAAACACACCAACTGCCATTTCGTTAGCCCAGGTTATCACTGCAACGAGCCATGATAGGGACAAGTTAAAGCTGAAGGACCTAACTACACATCAGTCATGGAACCAACTCACTCGACCGCTCACCAGTGATGGTGAATATCAAAAATACAAAAATGATAAGGATGAACTGTCCATAACTCAGGAAGGAGTTATCGTAGGAGGGTCAAGAATTCTGATTCCAGAGAGTCTACGACAGAAAATATTTGAAGTGGCCCTTGAAGAACATCATGAAATTGTTGCCTCAAAACAATCTCTCTGAGACAGAGTCTGGTTTCTTTATCTAGATGACAGGGTTGAAAAGGAATTAAAGGCCTTTCATCTATGCAACAGCCTTTCTACAAAAACTACTCCCCATACCTTGAACATGTCAAAACACTCAAAGCATGCATGGGAGAAAATAGCAATTGTCTTTTGGTCCACTCAACAATGGACATCACCTGCTGGTGATTATGGATGAGTATTCATGATTTCCATTAATTGAAGATCTTTCATCTACTACTCAAGAACGAGTCATTGAAAGACTAGACAGCATCTTTGCAAAATGGGATGTTCCAGCCATAGTGAAGTTTGACAATGGCTCGTCTTTCAATAGTCCAGAGATTAAAGATTTTTTGGTGCATTTAAATATAAAGAATCAGAAGAGCACATCTTTGTGGCTGCAGGCCAACTGACTTATTGAGCGTTTTATGAGTACACTAAAGAAAGTACAGCAGTGTGCTAGTCTTGAGAAGCTCGATTTGAAAACTGTGTTGAATTCTACCTTGAGAGACTATCGTTCAACACCACACTCGACCACAGGTGAAAGTCCTACGACACTGATGTTCAGGAGAGCAATGCAACACCAAATTACCTCAATGGACCAATCAGAGAAAGAAAGATGAGAAAGCAACTCATGAGGAAATCTTGAAAAACAAAAGATGAAAACATATGCTGACCAAAGACGACGTGCGAAGAACATTATCTTTAAGAAAGGAGATCGGGTGCTTGCTCGACAAATGCAGGGAAGAAAATCAGATGCTCCATTCGATGCAGTACCTTTTCAAGTGATGTCTAACAAGGGACACATGGTGATTGCCCAGCACCTTGGGAAGTCTATTACCAGACTCTTCTCACTTTAGGGCCTTAACTAATCATTCATCAGATCTAACTGTTGAAGTAAAGACTGGATCTTAAACATCAGTGACTGCTGTTACCTCTACACCCCAGACACAGATCCTGGACTTTGGTGATGAGAGTTCCCAGTTTCCAAGAACAAGATCAGGTCAAACAATTAAGAAGATTTTTCGAGGAGATTTATTTGTATATGTCTATCTATCTATATATATCATTAAAGAATGTAATTTTGTATTTAACAGAGGGGTAGATATAGTGTGTTGTGTGTTAGAAATGATGGAACCCTTTTGGCTCTGTAGAACTGTGACAGAAGTGTTAGGTGTTAGTGGAATGCACTGAAGGCTGGTTTATAACGTTCAGTTCGCAACTACATGCAGACGAATAATGACATGTAAAATGAAGCTAAGAAGAAGCTACATTAATCTTTTGTCTCTCCATAGTCTGGAAGGTGAGGGATTGCTCAAAATAATTTCGAGATTGAGGAAGCCCTCAGTGTGGATTTAGTAAACTGGTTGCTTGACCACAATGAGAGGAGAACACAACAGTATCTAAGAGTAAGCCTGGGCAAAGCACTAAGCTACGCTCGCGTAGTTTGCGAAGTTCGCGCTACTTCGCACTACGCGAACCGCACGTAGCACAGTGCGAACACGCGTAGCGTAGTGTTGCGTAGTGCTGCGGTCATTTTTTGCTTGCTCGCGGTCCTCAACGTCAAGTTGGCGACCGCGAGCAAGCAAAATGACATCCCGGCGAGACTTTTTCCTTGTTCGCGATCAGCAACTGCAAGTTGGCGATCGCGAGCATGGAAAATAAACCTCCCGGCGAGATTCCCAACGCGAGGAGGTCAGGTTTCTCATTGCGAGTGGTCGCGTATGCTCGCGACCACTCGCGATGAGAAACTACCAGTTCGCGTTGAGAAAGCTGAAGGTCGAGTAAAAATCTACTCGAGCAGCAGAAAACTACAGCTCGCACTGTGCAAGATGCCATTTTCAATGATTGCACAGTGCCGGTTGCTTTTCCGCACTGTGCAATCATTGAAAACGACATCTGGCACAGTGCGAACAAGGTACTACGCAGTTCGCGAAGTGCTACGCATAGCTCGCGTAGTGCGAACTTCACTTTGCTTAGCTTCGTGAAGTGCTACTTCGCGAACTACGCCCAGGCCTATCTAAGAACTCATCACGAGACACCTGAGTAGTGGAGAAGTTCAGAACCTAGCCTTATGCCAGTACCTGGTTTGTTCTGTCAACTTAGAGTGTGATAAATATCTGCCCGGTTCAGGTATTTTAGGCAGAGTTACTACTGAGTTGCTCAACTGCTGTTAATCGTCATGCTAGTCTACCTGGATTGCTCCTCCAGGGTGCTGCCATCTGTACTCCCTTAGACTGGTTCTGGGATGCCTGGTTTAGTGTCTGAGGTCCTGCTTCAGTTCGTGGTAGCTTTGCTCTGGGGCCAAATTCTACAGCATGTAGACAGACAGATCAAATCAGGGCTCAGTGCTGTTGTTTCCCTGCTCAATTCCAGGTTACCTAAAGCTCCCAGTTTAGACACCACTTGTCTAGTCTTCTTCATGGTGGTGCTGTGCAGAATCCTGACAGCAGTATTTAAGGAATCTAAAGAATTCAGATCCCAATCAGCAGATTGCAGAGCTCCTAAAGCAGGTTTTGGACACCTGTATGAGCGAGCTGTTGCAGTCAATGGACAATACCTTTAAGTATTAGGCTTCCATTAGGTTGCCCGTTTTGTTCTCCAAAAACTTCCCAGTTTAATCTATTCTGTTGATCGCTGCTTCACTGAGGGGAAAATCTTCATTCCCACCCCATATGGACAAGGAACTTATATTGTATAATATTATATTGTAATTTAAATTATATAGCATTTACTACCCCTGACAAGGCATTAATGCGCTTTGGGGTAAGTGCCACACTATTCCAGAACCCAAGGTTAGTGGTTAATCAATTGGTTATTGATTATTGTGGGTTATTGCTGGAGATCCACCACAATGTATAAAAATAGATTAGATCACATTTTAATGAATTTTTAGACCCCCAAAGCAGCAAAATCCACTGGATTTTTAAGTATAACGTAAATGTCAGCTTTTTACTCAAAAGCTCAAACATTGGTAACCGTACAGTTTGGAAACATTCTAAAACTTTTAAAGAATTGTTTTTGACTACTCTGGCCCAGACTGGGCAACCAGTTCCAAAGTGGAGGGGCCAACAAAGATTATTAGGACATTTATCTGGTCATCAAAGCAGTTTCAAGACCAGTTTCACACTTTATGCAAAGACCGCCATAGATCTGAATAGATTGGTCCTGATGCTGAGGATACGGGATGCTGAGAATACGGGATGCTGAGAATACTCTAGGAGGCGGTTGGTGCTATGCGGTCAATAAGGGGCTTCCTGGGGTAATTCCTCGGTCCACGTTTAAGGGGGGGGGGCACTTGGGCCACAGGCGTTGATTTTCCTCAAAGTTTTCTATGATCCAGCTGAAGTCCAGTTACAACTGGGCTGCTGGTCTCCAGTCACAGCAAGTCCAGCGGTTTCCTCTGGAGAGGGCTAGTGTCCGTCTTTGGTGACTAGTCTGCACTCTGATGACTCTCTTGGGTTCAGCAAACTCTGATGCAACTTTTGAGCATTAAGGAGTGGTCTCCTTGGCTGCCCGTTGGCAGTCAGAGGTGATTTGTTGATTGAGGCTACTGACTGGCCAGAACGGAGTGCTTCAGCTTTAATGTCCCTGGTACTGGAACAGGGAGTCAGACAACTGAGTCTTGGAGATCACCTTTTTGGTCTGAGGCTCTGGAGCGACTTTTCCATAAGCCAGGCACCACAGGCACAGTTCTCTCTTTGCTAACCCAAGGAGCAGCAGCTGCAGTCCAGTGATAGGTGCAGCCTCTGTTCCCATGTCCAGGGGTCAGCAGGGTAGTCCTTTTAAGGTCCTCTCTCCCATCCAGAAGTGATCTGAGGTCTGGGTGCCAGGGGTGCCCTATTAATGCCCTTTGGGAATGAAGCGGTCACTAGCCAATTGATTATTGGGTCCCTTCCTTTCTTATGACATCTTCTGGCTTTGTGTGGCATCTTAACTATCCCAGCGTGTACTATTCTGTCTACACTCAAAATGTTTGAACTCTTCTCTTGGTGTGGGGGACAGGGTAGCCTATGCTAGAGGTGTGGCTACCTGAGGGCTACTTGCCCACGAGAAAGCCGGTTTGGAAACTGGTTTCCATTCTCTGTTCCCTCCGCCAACCAATCTACCTGAAGAAAGGAGCAGCCCCTCTCAAGTGTGGTTACCATTTGCCATTTGCCCATAAAAAGCTTGCCCTTTTAAGCTCACCTTTTGAGCCAACACCCTGTGTGGCTTCCTGCAATGGGGGAGGTAACACCTCTCTCTGCGGTGGGCCTCTATTGTTACTGTGATTGGGAGTCATTCACACTCCTCCACAAGAAGGCAGAAGTCTGTCTGGTGGCCAGCCTCTGGGAATGGCCACTAGAGAAACTGGCCAACAGAGTGGCAACTTTCTAAAAGTTGCTTTTCTTGAAAAGTAGCATTAAATTGGACTTGGCCATTAATTTGGTTTAGTTCCACAATTAATTTGATACCTTGAAGTACCAATTCCAATTTAGAAGTTAGCAGGGCTGAGGTGTCAGCCTGACACTCAGTATTTGCCAGTGGGGCTCCTAGCCCCTCCACAGTACAAAAAAACAATTTGCGTTTTTTATTGTAGGAAATGAGAAAATGTATGTCCGACTTAATAATATATAGCACTCTGCCTGAGGGCTCAGAAGGCCCTCTTTGGGGGTGCTTTATTCATACCATTAAGGGAGGTTTGGGGGAGGGGTTGCCATATGTTTAAATGGCAATTTCGAACTAGCATTTTTAAAACAACTCTTCCAGTCTGCAGTGGCAGGCTGGGAGCCATGTTGTGTTGTGTCCCACTCAGGTTGACACAATCAGTGCTGCAGCCCTGAGTGTACACTTTAGCTTACAGGCCCTGGGTACCCTTGGTACCATGTACGAGGGGCTTAAAAGTAAGGTAACTTATGCCAATTGAGGGTAGCCAATTTAACATATATTTTATAAAGGATTAGAACTCTGGCACCGAGATCTGGTTAGAAGGCCTCTGAGCCCTATTAGAGTTGAAAACCCTGTTGCATCAGTCTAAATCTTTGGGTTAACCATGGAAAAAGAGACATTTCCTTACATCGATGAACTCCTCACCTTATGGTTTTTGCTTCAGATGTAAAAGATCCAAGTTGTACCTACTGCAGTTTCTCTGTTATGGTCACTACATTACTCCTAGCCCATAAGCTTTTTAGGTTGAGCATAGCAGCGCACAGTCACCGCTCTGCGATACATGCTGTAGTCACATCTAGGGGCTTTGGCCACACCCTCACTGCCAATTGGTTAAAGTGTCTGCCGTTCCGAAAAGTTTTTTCTCTAAGGTTTCTTGTGAATATATGTCCCACCTTCTCGTGTCTTACTCCTCTCCTGGAGTATTGCCTTATTAAGGGGTATCTTTTCTCCATAGTGCTTTTCCCTTTGTGTTGGGAACTCTTTGTTTATGTTGCACAGTGCACGTGCACTGTGCTTATTTGTCTCTAAACAAATCATATTAGAATAACAAAATTCAAATGACATTTTTCTTCCAAAATGTCAGTTTGAGCAGTGTATCCATTCCTAATAACCCCAAATGCTCCTGGAGGTGTGTATCACACAGCACTACCCCAAGACACAAATCAGGGATCGGGCACAATCCAATTCAAATTCAGAAACATCCCATCTAACAACAGATCTTTTCACTCTTAGAACACTCAACACCTATTGGAAGCACCGTTAATGCTGGCTTCATTTGAAAGCACCTGAATGTACACATCGGTTATGCATGTAAACCTCCATCTCCCATCACCAGATATTTACCTAAGACCATATCTGTTACACATGCCTAACCACAAGTACACCTATGCATGTCTTCATGTGAATGACTCACTTAGGGGTCATCTATACCTGCTATTAGGATCACCCTTCAACCATGCACTCTTCCAATGCCAATAGCTCCAACTTTCACAAACGTGAGACTGATTGCATTGCAAATGCTTGTTTCCATTCTCAACATCCTCCTCACGAACCAATCAGAACTATTTTAAAGAATGGAACTCTGAAGGGCAGTCTTGAGTGCAGAGTAGGGATGTGCTGACTATTACTCATTGATGTTGTGGCGTGCCAGCGTTCAAAGCTTCGTCTTAGTAGCAACAGAACATCTTTGTTTTAAGGGAAGGTAGCTGCACATTCATAATGTGAAACAGTCTGCAGAGTAGGAGTAATGGAGCAACCACATGGTCAACTTTACCCTTATTCCCAGGCTGCACCCCGAACAATGGGCCTCACACAATTAAAAAAATACAATGGGGCATATTATCAAGCGGCAGCGATGATTATCGCTGGCCGCGCTAGGCGCGAATTTTCTTATCGCTTGAATTTATCACCATGCTAGCGCTGTATTAACAACGCAATGGCGATAAATATTTGAGCTATAGCGGGGGTAATGGGCCAACATCGCTGAAAAAACAGCGATGTTGCATGAAAAACTGCGATAACCTTGCTGATAAGACCCTGTGGTCGTACCACCATAATCCACCCCCCATGTAATGTATACGTAAGTCATGATTTTTGCAGACGTTGGAAAGCAGCGTTAATGCCGAGTTAGCGCAAATATGATTATCGCTTCGCCGGACGGGGCCTCGTTATAAATATCGCGATGCCCCATTAGCGACATTATTCCATGATGTTTTGTGAGGCACGCCTCCTTTGCATCTCATTAATGACGCAATGCGAGGCGTGCCGTAAACGGGCGCTAAGTCATTGAAACACGCGCTAACGTGTCCTTGTAAATAATGCAATGAAATTATCGCCGCTTTTTGCCTGAAAACAGACATTAAAGCTGCGAAAATTGCATCGCCAGCCCTTGATAATATGCCCCTATATCTTTGTGGGATAGACCGCCATTTGTTTCCATATGAAGTTCCTGTGCAGTATTGTGGTTCTGAAATCAGGTTTCTTCAAATAACACCCAATATTTCCAGATTCAATATGCTCTTTTTGGGATCTTATGTTGGAAGTGTTCCATGTCATACGTGATAACCACAGAGATGTGGTTATCGTGTTATACAGTGCAGCAAGTTGTATGATCTAGTGTACGAGACAGATCCACAGTTTTATGCTTTTCAGCATGCTAGTAGTTTTGAACAGCTCTGCAGCCCCTTTATGGTATTCCATATTATACAGTATGCTTATCTGGTTACTGCACTGGGATCTCCAATGTGAGATATTGTAGCTAGTTGTGGTACTGAGATTACATGGTTGGAGGAAGAGAGAAGTGGAGAGATCTGTAGGGGTGGACATTTTTATTATCTAATTTCTGAGTGGTCAGCTTGTAGAGATATTTCGTACCTGCAGTGAATGGACTATATTAAATTCCTCCAAAAGTGACCAGTAATGTATGACAGATCTCTTCTGTCATTCCATGTCTGTTTATTTAGTGATGTTTGGATGCACAGTGCTGGTGATGGACAACCCTCCTGGCAGATATGTCTTATGTGAATTTAATAGGTATAAGTCACAATTTGTTGCTGATTACTGTGTATTTGCTTTTAGTATTATTGTGGGCCATAACTATTTTAAATTGAAGAACATAAGTATATAATTCCACCATATATAATGGTGCACCATAGGTCATAATGAAAGCAGTTTGCTGGTTGAGCTGGTTGCAGTTTGTTAGACGGACCGGGAGGGTCGGCCGAGGACAAGGGGAGAGGTCTCCGGGGAGAGCCGCCTCCAGCGATCGTACAGACGAGTAACTTCCCCCCCACAGATGTACACCACACGAAGATAAGGTTTAACGTTCTTTATAAGCACTCTTTAGGTACGATAGAATGGTACAAGGAGGTCAGGACTCAGGGGTCCCCTCAATTCTAGTCTCTTGGTTGGGAAAGGGGGTAGCGGGACAGTCTTGTTACCAATCTGGTAGATGCGATGATATGATGGATGGCTCACAATCCTCGAGCTCGGCGTTCTAGATGGACGGGCCGCGGCGGCGCCAGCAGGTCCCGGTGAAGGTGGTAGTTACAACGGTCCGCGGCAGCGCCAGCAGGTCCCGGTGCCGGTGGAAGTTACAATGGTCCGCGGCAGCGCCAGCAGGTCCCGGTGAAGGTGGTAGTTACAACGGTCCGCGGCAGCGCCAGCAGGTCCCGACGAGGATGAAGGATGCAGAAGGTTGCGGCAGCGCCAGCAGGCAGGACGATAGTTCGCAAGGCAGGGCTACGGCAGCGCCAGTAGTCCGTCAAGGATGAGTTCTTCACGGTGTCTCTCGACTCCAAGATACAACTGACTTCCTGCTCTGGAGCTGCCCCAGTTATAGGTCTGGCGCCCTTTGATGTCCGGACCCTCGCACTTGGAGGTTGGGAGGTCCGGGATGAGGGAGTCCAGACACCCAGCAGGGGGGTGGAGCCAGCGCCCGGGGGAGCTGGGGGGCGATCGGCACCTGGCGGGGGAGAGCCATCAACACTTCTTTCTCCCATTGACCTGCCAAGTGGTCCGTTCACCTCCTGGGTGGATGGTGGTGCCGGGATGTCGGGGCCTGGCCGGGCCCAGGGTTAGGGTTGAGCTGAGGCCACGCGGCCTCGTGGTGCAGTGTCCAAGATGGCGGCCGGGCCGAACGAGGGAGCCGGTAGTGGTTCGGCCCCATGATACCGAGATGTCCGGGGGCAGGAGTCCCGTATGAGACGGGGTGCGGGTGGCTTCTGTGGGTAACACCTGGAGAGCCGGGGCTCGGGCCCTGTCATGCGGGGAGGGAGCAAGCCCTTTAGGTGGCCTGTCCAACATGCGTCCCCCCCAGCTGAAGGCGGGGAGAGTCACCCATCCTCTTGGGGACTCTCCTCGTCGAGGCGGAAAAAGCGTGACAGGCCATCCGCGTTGGCGTGGTCTTGGCCAGGTCGATGTTCCACAGTGAAGTCCATCCCCTGCAGGGAGATGGACCAACGCAATAGTTTGGGGTTTTCCCCCCGCATCTGCATTAGCCACTGCAGGGGCCGATGATCTGTTTGCACCCTGAAGTGGGTACCGAAGAGATAGGGCCGGAGCTTTTTGAGGGCCCACACCACTGCGAAGGCCTCCCTCTCGATGGTGCTCCAGCGCTGTTCTCGGGCCAGGAGGCGTCTGCTGATGAAGGCCACGGGTTGGTCAAGTCCCTCGGAGTTCAACTGGGAGAGGACCGCCCCGATGCCATGGTCGGAGGCATCTGTTTGTACGATGAATTCCCGACTGTAGTCGGGGGCCTGGAGCACAGGAGCAGTGCACATGGCGGTCTTCAGCTTCTCGAAGGCCGCTTGACAGTCTGGGGTCCAGTTGACCTTCTTCGGGTGGTTTTTGGATGTGAGTTCCGTGAGGGGCCCCACAATGCTGCCATAGTCCCTCACGAACCGCCGGTAGTAGCCGGTGAGCCCCAAGAAGGCTCGGACCTCGGTCTGCGTGACTGGGGGCTGCCAGGACTGGATGGCAGCGATCTTGAGTTGTAGAGGGGCCACCAGACCGCTTCCCACCTGGTGTCCGAGACAAGTCACGGACCCCTGACCAATTTGGCACTTGCCGGCCTTGATTGTGAGGCCGGCCCGTTGGAGGGCCTGCAGGACCTCTCGGAGGTGGTGGAGGTGGTCGGACCAGTGGCGGCTGTACACAGCGATATCGTCCAGGTAGGCGGCGCTGAACTCCTCGAGTCCCGCCAAGACCTGGTTCACCAGTCGCTGAAAAGTAGCGGGGTCATTCTTCATGCCGAATGGCATGACTTTGAAGTGGTAGTGGCCATCGGGGGTGGAAAAGGCGGATCGTTCTTGAGCCCGGGGTGTGAGACCGATCTGCCAGTAGCCCGCTGTCAGGTCGAAGATGCTGAGGTAGCGGGCAGCCCCCATGCGGTCGATCAGTTCATCCGCTCGGGGGATGGGATGAGCGTCGGTTCTGGTGACAGCATTCAAGCCCCGATAGTCGACGCAGAATCGGAGCTCAGGAGTGGTGCCGGGGGCAGCAGCTTTGGGGACCAGCACGACCGGGCTGGCCCAGGGGCTGTCCGAGGGCTCGATGACCCCGAGCGTGAGCATCTTTGACACCTCCTCTTGGATGCAGGCCCGTACCCGATCTGGTACGCGGTACGCCCGATGTCTGATAGGGGGACTGTCCCCAGTGTCCACGTCGTGCAAGCACCAGGGGGTGACCCCTGGGGTGAGGGAAAACAGGGTCGCAAACTGCAGCAGGAGGTCCCGGCAGCCTTGGCGCTGTTCCGGGGTGAGGGCATCTGAGAGTCGGACCCCGTCCACGGAACCATCTTTCTCACAAGTCTTTAGGAGATCAGGGAGAGGCTCGGAGTCTTCTTCCGCTCCACTGTCTGTAGCCATCAGGAGGCTGAGCTCCGAGCGCACAAAGTGGGGTTTGAGTCTGTTGGCGTGGAGGACCCGGAGGGGGTTCCGTGGAGATTCCATATCGATGAGATAGGTGACGGGGCTCTTGCGTTCGACCACTTTGAAGGGCCCCGTCCACTTGTCCTGCAAGGCACATGGTTCGGTGGGGGACATCACCCACACTTGTTGGCCAGGTTCGAATTCGATGGAGGAGGCATTTTGATCGTACCATCTTTTCATGTCCTCCTGACTGGCCTCGAGGTTCGCTTTCGCCATTTCTCTGAATCGCCTGGTCTGATTGCGTAGGGTCAGGAGGTACTTGAAGACGTCTGGAGGGGTCTTTAGCGGGGCCATCTCCGAACCTTCTTTGATTAGGCTGAGGGGCCCTCGCACCGGGTGCCCGTACAAGAGTTCGAAAGGGCTGAAGCCGAGGGACTTCTGGGGGACTTCTCGATACGCGAAGAGGAGGCACGGAAGTAGTACATCCCACTGGCGACGGAGGGGCTCTTCCAACCCCCCAATCATTCCCTTGAGTGTGCGGTTGAACCGCTCGACTAGCCCGTTTCCTTGAGGGTGATAGGGGGTCGTGAATCGGTAGGTGACCCCGCACTGTTGCCAGAGGGACTTCATATATTTTGAGATAAAGTTTGTGCCTCTGTCGCTGACGACTTCTCGGGGGAAGCCCACCCGGGAGAAGATCCCCATTAAGGCCCGGCCGACCACCGGGGCTGTTACAGTTCGCAGGGGAACAGCCTCGGGGTAGCGGGTGGCGTGGTCCACCAGTACCAGGATGAACCGATGTCCTTGTGCTGTACGGGGGTCCAGGGGCCCCACAATGTCTATTCCCACCCTCTCGAACGGGGTGGTGACAACTGGGAAGGGTTGCAGAGGTGCTTTAAGTTTGCGGCCGCTCTTCCCGCTGGCCTGGCACGTGGGGCAGGACCGGCAGTGGTTGAGGACGTCGTTTCTCATCTTTGGCCAGAAAAAGTGGGTCACCAGGCGACTGTAGGTTTTGTCCTGGCCCAGGTGTCCAGCCAGAGGGACATCGTGGGCCAAATTTAACAAGAAGTCTCTAAAACGGAGGGGTACCACCAGCACTCGACTGGCCCCTAACTCCGCGATTCTCTGTTCACTGTACAACAGGTCGTTGTCCCAATAGATCCAATGGGCTCCGGTGATGTCCCCTGCGCTCTGGGCGAGGGCTTGCTGGCGGAGTCTTGACGGAACTGTTCCTGGGTGGGCCCCCCTTCTTGACGCCACTGAGCCAGGTCGGGAAGGTCCTGGGGCTGAGCGAGCCCGTCGGAGGTTTGCTCTGCGGGGTCGGTATGGTCGGTGTCCTCTACTGGAGCGATCGGGGGAGGAGGTGCTGGCCATTCTGGTTCTTCGTGTCGGGGGATGGCACGGGCGGCCATGGATCGGGTGGTTACGCACGCCCAGTCCGGGAGGCCCAACATCCCCAAGTGCTCTCTTCTTTCTACGGCGGCCCACGGGGAACTCTCAAGATCATTCCCCAGGAGACAGTCCACGGGGGCAACATCTCGGACCGTCACCTTCAACATGCCGGAGACCCCTCCCCATTCGAAGGGGACGCAGGCCATCCGACATAGACTCTCCGAATTGTCGGCTGAACGGACGGGGCAGAGAATGTTCGGCAGGATCTGTTCTGGGGTCACCAGGTGACAGCGGACGGCCGTCACACTGGCCCCCGTGTCACGTAGGGCTTCGGCCCTGCGTCCATTAATGTTCACCCACTGACTATACTTTCTGGTGTTGGCGGGTAGGGGAGCCCGCTGGACCATGTCTCTTCCCCCTAGGCACGCTAGAATCATGGCGGCCGGTTCCCACTCTTGTTGTTCTTGTTCGCATTCTTCCTGTTCTTCGGAGATTTGTTCTCCCCCCAGGGCGGCGGCAGCTACCTGGCGGGGTCTCGGAGTTTGGTTCTGTGGACAGTTCGGGTCATTGGCGTAGTGGCCGACTCGCTGGCATCGGTGACACGTGATATTGGCTCGGAACCCCGGGCGCATCGGGGGGTTGCCCCGGCTGGCCGGGGGCGTGGTGCTGGCAGCGGGGGCGGCCGGGACGGTGTCTCTTCCTCGTCCCTGGCCTCCTCCTCCTCCTCGGGGACGGTGCTGACCTTGGTTGTTCCGGTTCTGTTCGTGCGGCCCCCTCCGGCCTACTCGGGTGCTTTCCCACCGGACAGCTTCGGCGGCGAGCTGCCGTGGGTCAGTCAATTTACTGTCGAGGAGGTGCTGCCGGAGCTCGACGAAGCAGTTGTTAGAGAGGTGCTCCCACACCATGAGATTAAAAAGTTGCTCGTAGGTCGTTACGTGGCTTCCCTTGATCCACCCCTCGAAGGCTCGGCTGAAATAGTTTACATATTCCACCCAAGTTGTACCCGGGATCCGGGTGCAGTCTCGGAACCTCTGGCGGTACATTTCGGGTGTGAGCCCATATCGGGTGAGGAGGGCAGCCTTCATGTGGTCGTAGGATGTCATCAGATGGTCTGGGAGCTGTAACAGGGCATCGCGGCCTTCATTGACGAACCTCCCCCATAGACCGGCTCCCCAGTCACTTCGATCGATCCGGTGGGAGGTCATGGCGATCTCGTAGGCCTTGAACCACTGTTGTATGTCGTCGTCTCGGACATACTCTCGAACGACATCCTTGGGGATGTGTACTTTCTTTTCTGTCGCTCCTGGGGTGCGCGGTTGCTCGGGCACCCCCAGTTCTTTGTTCTGCTTCCGTAGGTCTATTTCTGCCAGTTTGCGCTCGTGTTCGTACGCTAATCTCTTTTCTTCGAGCTCTCTCTGCCTCTGTTTTTCTTCCCGTTCTTCTCGGAGCCGCAGATGTTCTAGGTTCAGTTTTTGTTCGGCTAATTTTAGTTCACCGTCCATTTTGAGCCGTGCCATTTCTAACTCATGTAGTCTGTTTTTTTCTCTCTCTTGGATCTCTTCCTGCGAGAGACCCGTTCTTCGCTCCTCGGGAGCCGTGGTGTTCCTCTCTGATGCTGCAATGTTTAGGTCCAGGGGTCTGGCGGCCCCGGTTTCTGGCCATGACTCAATGGCGTGCTTGAAATCGTCTTTGGTACTCAGACTGGTGGTAGCAATGCCTAGTTCAATGCAGAATTGTTTCAACTCACGATGGCTGTACTCTTCCAATTTCTCCATCTGGAATTTCTCGGTGGATCCACTCTCTTTGGTTGTCATTGTGGTTTCGTCATGGGGTGAGCTACTCTCTGTACGATTACGCGTTGATTCGGATCGCGCCGCTGGCCACCAATGTTAGATGGACCGGGAGGGTCGGCCGAGGACAAGGGGAGAGGTCTCCGGGGAGAGCCGTCTCCAGCGATCGTACAGACGAGTAACTTCCCCCCCACAGATGTACACCACACGAAGATAAGGTTTAACGTTCTTTATAAGCACTCTTTAGGTACGATAGAATGGTACAAGGAGGTCAGGACTCAGGGGTCCCCTCAATTCTAGTCTCTTGGTTGGGAAAGGGGGTAGCGGGACAGTCTTGTTACCAATCTGGTAGATGCGATGATATGATGGATGGCTCACAATCCTCGAGCTCGGCGTTCTAGATGGACGGGCCGCGGCAGCGCCAGCAGGTCCCGTTGAAGGTGGTAGTTACAACGGTTTGCGGCAGCGCCAGCAGGTCCCGGTGCCGGTGGAAGTTACAATGGTCCGCGGCAGCGCCAGCAGGTCCCGGTGAAGGTGGTAGTTACAACGGTCCACGGCAGCGCCAGCAGGTCCCGACGAGGATGAAGGATGCAGAAGGTTGCGGCAGCGCCAGCAGGCAGGACGATAGTTCGCAAGGCAGGGCTACGGCAGCGCCAGTAGTCCGTCAAGGATGAGTTCTTCACGGTGTCTCTCGACTCCAAGATACAACTGACTTCCTGCTCTGGAGCTGCCCCAGTTATAGGTCTGGCGCCCTTTGATGTCCGGACCCTCGCACTTGGAGGTTGGGAGGTCCGGGATGAGGGAGTCCAGACACCCAGCAGGGGGGTGGAGCCAGCGCCCGGGGGAGCTGGGGGGCGATCGGCACCTGGCGGGGGAGAGCCATCGACACTTCTTTCTCCCATTGACCTGCCAAGTGGTCCGTTCACCTCCTGGGTGGATGGTGGTGCCGGGATGTCGGGGCCTGGCCGGGCCCAGGGTTAGGGTTGAGCTGAGGCCACGCGGCCTCGTGGTGCAGTGTCCAAGATGGCGGCCGGGCCGGGCGAGGGAGCCGGTAGTGGTTCGGCCCCATGATACCGAGATGTCCGGGGGCAGGAGTCCCGTATGAGACGGGGTGCGGGTGGCTTCTGTGGGTAACACCTGGAGAGCCGGGGCTCGGGCCCTGTCATGCGGGGAGGGAGCAAGCCCTTTAGGTGGCCTGTCCAACACAGTTCGTGGGTTGTAAGCTGAGGACTGAGCTCATGGGTGTGACTGTTTTATGAGCTTTGTTTTCAGGATGCTGGCTGTATAGTTATCTAGGAAATGGGCAAGTTTTCAACTTTCAGAAGTGTATATCTCCTGGTGTGTCTAATACTGGCTGGTAGTGAGTTTCAGAGCTTGGAGGTTTGTTGAAGGGTGGGTGGGGAGACATCAGATTTCTGCTGCATTAAGATTAAACCCGGGCGTAGTGCTCTGCTCCGCCCACGTAGTGTAAGTAGCGCTGCCTGCTTCGCGGTTTACGAAGTAGGTGTAGCAGGCAGCGCTACGCACGCGCCAGGGCGAAGCAGAGCTGCCCGCCGCCCGCCGCCAGCCTCCCGCCCGCCCTCATTTTAAAATAAGTTAAACTTTGTTAAAGATAAGATAAAATGCCTTACGAAATGCCTCGTGCGAAATGCGCATGCGCGGGCGTCCGCGCAAGCGCAGTTGTAAAAAGAAGTTGCCGGCAACGAGGAAGAGGGAGCCCCGGGACGCCGCACCGCAGGTAAGGCATTTTATCTTATTTTTAACATAGTTTAACTTATTTTAAAATGAGGGCGGGTGGGAGGCGGGCGGCGCGTAGTGGGGCTACGCGGAGCATGGGAGTGTGCGTAGATTTGGCCACACTACGCGATGCTCCACGTAGCCCCACTACGCCCACTACGCCCAGGGTTAATTAAGATGGCCTGGAAGTTGGGGCACTGTTTAATGAGAAGCCAAGTCAGACTGGGGTGGAGAAGCGACAATACACATATCTCTAAAATATTAGCTGTTTTGTAAACTACTGCCAAGGACACCAAAGTAAAAACAATTTCGAAAATCACTGCTCTGCGCTATATTAACTCTTCTGAGCTATGGAAAGTATATGTTATTTGCTTCTTACATTCAGCTCTTCGACCACTCCATTAATTACAGAAGTAATGTAATTAACTCAGCAACGGAAGTGTGTAGGTTACAAACAGAACACTGCATCAGGCACATTAATCCCTTAAACTCCTTAAAGAAAGGAGGCCAATCATATGCAATTTACAGATAATTTAAGCAGCAAGAGAACAATCGACTCCTATCCCGTACTACTGCTAGAACCCTGAAGCTGCAGGCAAAACACAGATACGAGCAGTAAACTCAATCTTCAACACTGGGCTCTGTACTTGACTCTCACCTCACACAACGTTTTTACAACTGCACATTATTTACAGTTAAGCTAATGCACTCTCATCATGTAGTACATAATTCCCTCATTTGTTTCCTGCAAATAGTGCAGGGGCACCTGCAAATCCGATATTCAGTGCAGCAGGCCGATCAACCCACTATTCTAGCTTACATAGACTTTGCCGTGCAACCTCACGTACATAGGGGCATATCAACAAGGGCTTTATCTCTGCTTTTTTGGCTTTAAAAGCCAAAAAAGGAGAGATAAAACTAGCGCCCTATCAACAACAGGGTGCTAACATGCAAATTTGCATGTTAGCACCCTTTTACTCTACGCTTCCCCTTGCATCTCTAATGAGATGTAAAGGGGGCGTTCCAGAGTAAAATAATAGGAAAAATGTCGCTAAGCGACATTTCTCCTATTATCAAGAATGTCGCTAACCCTGTTAGAGACAAAAAAAGCAGCGCTAACCGCGGTTAACGCTGCTTTTTTACGTCTGGTATTTTTCTGACTTAGCCATGATATCCTATGGAAGGAGGATATCATGGCTAAATTTGCCTGTCCCTATCAACAAGGTAACGTGAGATTATCGCTGGGTTTCCAGAGATAATCTCACGTTAGCCTGTTAGCGTGAGGATTTTTATCGCTATTGAGATAAGCGTTGCTAATAGCACGCTATCTCAGCGATAAAAATTCACGCTAGCCGGCGATAATTATCCTAGCGCTAAGTGCGCTTAGAGATAATTATCGCCGGTTGTTGTTGATATGCCCCTTATATCGTAATGAGTCAACCTCTTAGGGCACTTCTGGGCTGGAAAACACCTTAGCTGTCGATATGCCTCAAAGAAGGTGTTCTATAGCTAAATAGCTTGGCACCTCTAGCCTTGTAGTCCCCGCATTTGCCGGTAGCTGGCCACTGGATTAATTTCAGAAAGCATTTGAGATACCAACAGATACATGGGAGGTTTCACACAGTCGGGGCTTACTATAGGTGAGAGGAAGTTGGGAGATGGTTAGTCATCCCAAATAGAGATGCTGGATTCTTAATTTGGATGATGATGTCCCTGGAGGAAGTGACCTTCATCAATAAAGAGCAGACCTAACGGAAGAAACCCATTAACAAGTTGCAACGTAATCTAATCACTGCCATTTTCTGTGGGGGGAAATCCGTTCAGCAGCAATGATGCCTTTTCTTATTAAAGTGTTGCATTTCCGTGTATTTATAATCCAATATATATTTTCATAATTGACAGTCTCTCGTATATTATCCACTGCTCACAAATCTGGAAAGTTTTGGTTAAAAAACTCCGATGGGTAATTCGTTTTGATGTTTTTTTGAAATACAATTCAGCTCTTGTCATAATACCTTTTTGGTGCAAGTCCGTAGCTCCATAGTTGCTAACTGTTAACAAGTTTTTCCCCAGTTTGTGTTTATATTACCATTAAAAAAATTACTGTGGCACCTTATAGACACAATACCTCCTCTTACTCAGTCCAATGACATTTTAACAGTATTGCCAAGAGTTTGGCTCCGTTTCTTTATTATTGTTTCAGTCGGGAATTACTGGGAGGTGGAACACTGCTTTTTATAGATAGGTTTCCAGTTAGTGGTCACAGTTGCGAACAGTTCAATTTTATGATAGTCTGTTAAATGCTTTTTACAAGATAGAATGACAGGATAGCCTCTTTTTATGTCGAAGCATTTGCTAAAGAAATGTTGGGGACATTCAGAAAACTGACCATGGAATGCATTTCGTCCGTTGTTTACCACTGGCTTTGTGGTTTGTAACTCATATTTCTGGCTTTCTTTTTTTTTTATTAAACAAATTTTAATTTTTTCCATATTATAGAACAGAGCAGCCTAAAGGCAATTAAAATCAGGAGTGTGCAATGTTTCATGCATTGCAGTGGCACATAGCAGATAGGTTGGTGTAACCTAACACAGGAAGTTGACGCACGTAAGTTATCATGTCACAGTAGAGGGCCAATGCCCCTATCCAACATAAAGAGAACCCTCCTCTACCACCTGCCCCCTCCCTCATCGCCCCTGCCATGCCGCTAAATGTAGTGTTCCATGTTATGTCAGATCTTCCCGGGTCCACTTCATGTGTGTCGTGATTTTCCTTCATGGGTCACCACCCTGAGTTTTGGGATATTCATTTATTTTCGTCCCTCAAGTCCTGCCTGAACAGTAGGGCAGTGATGTCTCATCGCAATGGCAGAGGATCGTCATGCCACTGGCTCAGAGCAGCAGCTGAAAAATAAAACGATATTTTAGTATCGTTTTATTTTTTAGCTGCTGGCTGAGCCTGCGTGTGTAGGTAGGGGCGAGGCCGGGGCATGGGAGGGAGAAGGAATGGAGTAGTATGTGCACTTCTAAGCGTGCATGTCTGTTTGGGCAGCCAAACAGACATGTGCAGCTAGGTTTCTCCAACTCAGCTGTATACACTGTACCTGACCGAGCATTAAACCAGATCGCGCAGTCCAATCCCCACGCTGCTATCATGCTTGGTTAAATAGCATGAGAGCAGCATGGGAATTGCAGAGGGAGTCTATGGTGCTGTCCCAGTGTTTGCTGGGAGCAGGAGGCAGAGGAACAACGAGGCGGCTGGCAGCTTCAGGTAAGTCTTATGTTTTTTTTTTAATTCCCCCCCCCTCTGTGCTTCTCTGTTCTCCCCCTGCACTCCCCCTCCACTCTACCACACTACACTCCACCCAAATCTACGCCACTCCACTTTAATCTAACCTACTCCTGTCTACCACAGTCTACTCAAATGTACCCCATTCCACTCCAATCTAACCAACTCCACCCCAATCCACCCCATTCCAATGTACCCAACCCCAATCTTTCCTACTCCAATTTACCCCTCCCCAATCTACCTCAAACCCAATCTACCCAACCCCAATCTACCCCACTCCAGTCTACCCCTATCTACTCTGCACTGCACTTTAATCTACCCCACTCTACCCCAATCAGAAATATTGGCATATATGGAATGGCACCAAGAGATACAGGGCTGTTGTCTCATAAAAAGAGAGATGTGCTGCCACCTTGGTGGGAGGTTCCTGGGAATTTGTATTACGAGTCTACTGAGCCTGAACTGGACACTTTCCCTTTAGATAAATATGATGATGTTCCAATGGATCACTTGGAAGATCCTTGTTGCTAGTTGGCTGGCATGATTTTCAGGGAATGTGGCAGATCCTATTGCGGCAGCCATGGGGCATGCAGGGCTAATACGTCTTAACCATTAAGCCTGCAGTCGTTTTCCCCTGATGACCAGAGTCCTTCTTGCTCTGCAAAACTAGTTTGTGCTGTCAATTTCTTCCGCAGTCCCCAAATGTTGCTTCTCAGCACAGTGGAGTTGCTTATTCCTTCCTGGGCAGCCAGTGAGAACCTGCAGCACACATTTAGCTCGTTGTCTCCTCCAGGATGAGACACTCTGGTAGAATTTCCGCCACTAAGACCATGACCCCAGCAGGCAATAGTGGAGGCCACCGTTTGGACTCTTGGCAGGCATGCAGAGTTCGGAATCCTTAAGTACCAGGGGTCCAGAGCGGGTATACTACAGGTATCGACGAGTGGAATACCTTTTGAAAAATGTGTGACTACAAAGGACACTGCCCATCTGTGACCAGGATGCCAGTATCTCCCAAAAATGTAGAGGCTCTAGTTACCCTTATCCAGGGAAGGATTCACCTGGGTTCAAAATGTAGCCCACACTTTTTTAGCTTTGTGTGTTAAGTGACTAGGAGAGTCACAATATCTAATCTTATGCAGCTGTTAGCCCTGAAGACTGCCCCAGACCGTTTAGGTTAATAAATATGGGCAGAAACATGTTGGCAGATAGTAGATGGGTTTGAGCCATTACTCTCAACATACCCATCCACGTTTGGTTTTTAGGCATACCTCATGTCCTGCTGAATAAAGGTAATAACCTAGGAACACCAAGGTATTTTTAGCTTAATATGGATACCCCTTTTTGCTTTGTCCAGTAGAATTTATTTGAGAACTTCCTCCTTCCGGTACAGTCTTCGAGGCGGTTGAGTCCACCCTGGTAGTATTGTCCTACCAGTGTGGTGAGAGGATGCTGATGATACAGCATGACACTATTATGTGTGTGAGATTTCCTCTTCCATAAAGGATGACTTTCCCTAGACAGGAGACAACATTTCAGACATATCCATATCTGGATTTTTGTACTGAACCACTATTCGGGTACACAGGACACTCATTTCTTTGTTCTAATTGCCACCATACTCTTGCTTGTAATTGTTTTGAATTTGTGAAGGGACGTATGGTGTCTTACCCGACTCCTCTCCATCTGTTGTATTTTCATTGTTGCAGCAGCACAGTTCATTGATGCTGTGGTACAATCTGTTGATTCAGTGGCACTGTCTACCCAGGCACGTTTTGTGATGGCTGGCACAGTCCACTCGAGTACACTTCATCGATGCAGCAGCATGACAGTTCATGACTGGAACTTCTCATTTGGAGAGACTGTGCTTACGTTACCTCGAGGGCTCAGACCGCTCTTCTCAACCTTCCTGTTCAGACCGACACTCCCACTACTGGGGTCAAGCTGTTTCTGGCTGTCCCCGGACAGTCAGACCTCCTACAGTGTTGGCAGGCTCCTTTCCTCTCTCAGCAACTAATTTAGCATCCTTTTGCTTCAGGTCAGGGGAACAGCTACATTCTTTCAGGCAAGACTTTAGGTGATATCCCCTCACATCTGGGAAGCTAGACCTTATCTGTTGTTGAACAGCAGTCTATTTGAGTACTCAGTGGACCAGAGCCTGTCTTAGTCAGAGAACGTAGAACTGGAACAACAATTTGGTAAATGTCTCCCACTTTTATATAGTGAAAGCAGACTAAGGATGTGGAAACTCTCTGTCTGCACTTTCAGAACCAGTTTGGAGCAGCTCTTTTTTCAATGGTTCTCTCTACGCTGTTCGTAAGATACAGCCTTTGTGTAAAACAGTGGTCTTTGGGCCCCTGGGGATCCACAACAGTTACTCAGGGGGTCTGCAACTATTAATATAATTAACGAACATCAGCAATTTAATAATTATATATAAATATTGCACAGTGGCTGTTGCCGCTGTGTAGGTATTCATAAATCAGAGTTCCCATAGGAAGAGCATTATCTGTGTTGCTAATAATTTTTGCGCCATTTGACGAATCTTCACGAAACATTCCCAAAACAAATTTGATCCACCTCTGCTCCGTCCTAGAAAGTTTTGGGGTAAGCTGTCAAGAAAAAGGGTTTATCAAAATACGTTTTTCCCCCAACCATTTCTAACAGGAGTTTTGAACAGTGATGCAGAGAAGATGACTAAACAGAATTACACCAAATTTTGCAGAAAGCTAAACCTTTACTCAGAATGTGTGTTTTTATGGTTTTGTGTGATTCTGTTCTGCTGTTTTAGAGAAATTAAGGTTAAAAAGATAACAACATCTACCGCTATGGGATTCCTGTCAAAATAAGTATTTTGATACTGGTCCTGCGTGAACAGGAAATGTGATTGGCTGGCTGGAACATGAAGAGAAAGGTTCCAGCCGCCATTACAGGACTTGGGGGTTTGGTCCCGAGTCTAAAAGAGAATGTAAAAAAAAGGATATAAGGGGCAGGGTAGGTATACTGTGATCCCCTAGCTCTTCTGATGGGGGTGCCAGAGGGATCCTACCTGCGGACAAAAAAACATTCTTGGTTCGACACAGTTAGCAGTATTCCAGTGGGAGCCTGCGCAGCCACCCTGTCAGCGGCGGTTCCTTCATTGGAGCGAAGGAGCAACACCCCCTGCTGACCGTGCAGCAAGTATGCAAAATAAAATGGTAATGAAACAGATTTAATTACCATGTTATATCTCATTTTTTCCGAGCTGAGTGACAGTGCTGGGTGGGGCCACAGCTTCTGATTGGCAGCAGGGTGCAGTGTTGCTGCTCGTTTAAACTGCGCATGTCACTTTGGCCGGCTGTCTTGCGAATGCCAGCCTGACATGCACAGTTTAAACTCCTCCACTAAGTGGTCCTAAGACAGCTGGGTGGAGAGCAGACACAGAACACCAGTGCCTGATGGAGCGTCAAGGCAGCCTGTTCCTATTTATACTGGTGCTGATTTCATGCTACTAACATTATCAGCAGCATGAGATCAGCACCTGGATTCGTTGAGGGGAGTTGATTGAGGCTCCAAAAGGACTCGTGCATTCCAGAAGAAACATGGAGAAAGGCCTCTCGGAGCAGACTGGCCTGGCCTTTGTTATCTCTGCTTTTCAAATTAATGTTTGTGCGTTGGACGAAAGAAAACGCCTGGCAGGTAAGCAAAGCTGATTAGCTATATAGTACCCTGAGGAGGTGGGAGGTATCCTGAATGTACTGGTGGAAGGGCCACTTGAATGCCCACTTGCCTCTCAAATAAGCCTGGGCAAAGCACTACGCTACGCACGCGTAGTTTGCGCAACTTCGCACTACACAAATTGCACGTAGCACAGTGCAAACATGCGTAGCGTAGCGTAGTGCAGTGGTCATTTTTTGCTTGCTCGCGGTCCTCAACGTCAAGTTGGCGATCGCGAGCGTGGAAAATAAACCTCCCGGCGAGATTCTCAACGCGGGGAGGTCAGGTTTCTCATTGCGAGTGGTCGCGTATGTTTGCGACCGCTCGCGATGAGAAACTACCAGTCCGCGTTGAGAAAGCTGCCGCTTGAGTAAAAATCTACTCCAGTGGCAGAAAAATACAGCTCGCACTGTGCAAGATGCCATTTTCAATGATTGCACAGTGCCGGAGGCTTGTCCGCACTGTGCAATCATTGAAAACGGCATCTTGCACAGTGCGAACAGGGTACTACGCAGTTTGCGAAGTGCTACACATAGCTCGCGTAGTGCAAAGTGCACTTTGCGTAGCTACGCGTAGCGCTACTTCGCGAACTACGCCCAGGGTTACTCTCAAACAGTTGTGATTGATCCCCCCAGGTATGCTCCAAGCCATCTTAAAGCCTCTCTGCACCAGGCGCTCCACTTTCTGTGCCGTTAGCCCTATAGATAATGCTATTTAGCCTGCACTGGACACCCCCTTTACTAGGTGAACGTAGCGCATGCAGTGACAAAAAAATCCACAGACATAGGACCAGCACTGTTAAAAGACGGACCAGGGGGTTGAAATCACCGCTCGGCATTTCTGTGCATAGGGGCGGGAGCACACTGAGAACAGAGCAGCCCCCCACCCTGGAGACAGCTGGTGTGTGTGACTTCACCCCATCTGGAGCCTGGTGGGACCCTGGGACACTTGTGGCCCTCTCTCTTGGGGGCCATGTCAATCAATCATGGCATTTTGAAGCGCACTACTCACCCATGAGGGTCTCAAGGCGCTGGGGGGAGGTGCAGCTCCGGACAGTTTGAAGAGCCAGGTCTTGAGGGTCTTCCTGAAGATGTGCAGAGTGGGTTGTGCATCTGATGTCGATCGGGAGCTCGTTCCAGGTCTTAGCCGTGATGTAGGAGAAGGATGTTCCACCTGTTCTTGCTGTGCGGATGCACGGGGTTTCGGCAAGGTCGGCTGATCAGAGGTTTCGTCTGGGTACGTGGAAGGAGATTCTTTCATTGAGATATTGGAGAATGGTGTTGTGGAGGCATTTGAAGGCGTGGGTGAATATCTTGAAGGTTACTCTCTTCTCGACGGGGAGCCAGTGGAGGTCTCGCAGGTGTTGGGTGATGTGTTTGTGTTGAGGGATGCTGAGGACAAGTCTTGCTGTGGTGTTCTGTATGGTCTGGAGTTTGCGGAGCAGAGACTTGTCGATCCCAGCGTAGAGGGCATTTCTGTAGTCCAGTCTCATGGTTATAAGTGTGTGGGTGACAGTCCTTCTTGACTCGGGGAATCCACTTGAAGGTCTTCCGAAGGATGCAGAGGATGTTGAAACAGGTGGAGGTGACAGCGTTGATCTGTCGGATCACGGAGAGGGAGGAGGCGAGTATTATGCCAAGGTTCCCATGGTGGTCCGTGGGGTTGAGGGGTCTGCCGAGACCGGTGGGCCACCAGGTGATGACCCATGCCAAGGTGGGAGGGCCCGAGGACGCGGACCTCTGTCTTCTCCTAGTTGAGCTTCAGGCAACTACTGCTCATCCAGGATGCGACATCCTTCATTCCTTCGTGGAAGCTGAGTCTGTGGTGATGGGGCTTGATTCATGCTCGGTTCCAGTTGTCGGGGAATGTCCCGGTTGCGAAGGTGGCGTTAATGATGCGTTGTAGCTCCGGTACAATGGTGACAATTTTTCGCCAGGAGAGAGGAAAGCTAACGTCAGTCCACACGAAGGAAAACGGTTTGTTTTCCTTCATGTGGATTGACGTTAGCTTTCCTCCCTCCTGGCGAAAAATTGTCGCTGCGTAGTTCAGAAAATAAATGAGGAAGAACTATCTCCTCTTTTCGACATATATGAGTGCCATATCCATTGTGTTGCCTCGCAGTGTCACCACGTAGTTCCGAAAATAAAAGAGGAAGAACTATCCCCTCTACATGAACTCACCGCCAGTAACTTTACCAGGATTTGTTACAGAAGCAGCGTGAACTACCTCGTTACGATAAAGATTTTTCGCGTTAATCACAACAACAAAGGGTCCTTTTTATGCAATGCCTACTGTCCTGAAGATGGTCTGACGGATTGATGCCATCTAAGACCGAAACGTCGACTCTGTCATCTATTTCCACAACATTAATTATGTACAGTTGATTATACATCTCTGTTGTTTTCACTGGAATAGATGTTTCTTCATGAAATGTGGATAAGATTCTAGTTTTCCTTTTTCATGATCCATTGCCCATTCAATTGTTCACTTGTACTCCTTTTTAATTGAATTTACATATAAAAAGATTTGTGATTATTTCACAAAAAGATTTCCTGTGTGTGTGTTCTGTATATTCGATGATTGGTTCAGTCAATTGACATATGGGTTGGTATTTTTCTTGAACTCACCCGCTATGTAAGCTTTTCAAAACCAATAACTATAGATTTTGTTTGAAATAAAATCCCTTGTTGGCATTTTACCTCCTTATCTAGTCTGCCCAAGCCCTCAAGGGTATATTGGGTCTGTTTCCCTACGGTTACATTGAGATGGTGTTGAGGCGGTCCCAGATCTCTACGGCATGTCTGTGCAAGGAGTGCACATTTAGGAAGATGCATCTCAGGGCTTTGGGGGTGCTGATGTCTGGCGTGGGGGGCAGCCGTGGGGGTGCGGGGGTGGTGAAGGTTTGACGGCAGTGTTGGCAGGAGAACTGGCCGTGGGTGCTGTTCGGTGTAGCCAGCTGGCAGTTGTTGTTCCTTCCGGGGTTGAGTGCGAAGAGGGTAGCTGAGTCATAGCGGTGGGTGGTCTGAGAACCAGGGTCCCTGGCGCTGATCAGGTGCAAACAGACTTGCCTTTGGCACGCAAGCAGCGCAGCCGCCGGCATTAAATAGGAAGAGGGGTGGGAAGCGCAGCTGGGAGGCGGAAGCGGGCAACAGCAGGGGGCAGGTGCAGAGGTAGCAGCGGTGGGAAAAAGGACGGCAAAAACAGGCATGGAGGACAGAGACAAGGGCACGGGTAAAACAGGCAAAAAATAAACAGAATACAGAAACAGGCAAAGAATAACAGAATACAGCAAAAACAGATACACGGTACAAAACAATAAGACAGACAAAAAGACAATAACGGGCAGACAGACAACAGTGGACCGGCAGAAGTGCAAGGTAAGGGTGGGCTTCAAATTCCGTTCCGCTCGCAGAATTTGCGATATTTTGACATTTTAGCGTTCAGCGTAGAGCGCGAAAATGCCAAAATTTCCGCGATTTGCAGCGTTGCGAAGATTTCTTTCATTTTTGCGGTTTGAAAATGCGTTCTCGCGCACGCGATAGCCTTACCGGGATACCCGCATTCGCCGACGAGTTTTCCAATCCGTTCGCGTGCTCCACGAGATGTTGATATGCGGTCGTGCTATCCACGTGATCTCGATCATGTCATTCGCCTCGCCATCAGACACCGCGAGAGTCTGAGATCGCGAACACGTCATTTTCCACCGCGAGAGAGAGCGTGAGGTCGCGAACACGTCAATCTCCACCGCGACAGAGAGCATGAGATCTCGAACATGTCATTTTGGACGCACCATCGACATCCGGCGGAAGTGTGGTGAAGCTCGCGATCGCGAACACGCCACATTTTCAATCTGGAGAAGAATATTAACTCTAGCAGCATAAAACCTTTTGTAAATGATGATTTGGATGAAAAAAACTCCTCATATTGACATTTGGCTGTCCTTTTTTGTGCAAGGAGTCCTTTTAAACAAAAATTATTTTGGGGGGAGAGGGAGGAAGTGCCACAGAATCTCCAACTTCCTGCTCCTGTCCAGCAGGCTCCTCCCAGTGCTTTGTCCATCTCCTGTTCATTCTGCCTTTGGATTTGAGCTGGAAGGATCACTCTTTGTGTCTGCTGCATCATTATCATTGGATTTGAGGACTTTTGAATTTGATATTTTACAAGTAAGTTGGTGTTGTGTCTGTTTGATTGGGGGCATTGCAGTTGCTGCAACTAAAATTTTGGTACTTATCATTCTTTTTTTTAAATTGTTGGGGATAGCCTGTAGGCCCAGAGCTAGTCATGGGTGGGTGCATGATGAAGCAACTGTTTCTTTGGTGTGTGTTGAATGTTTTTTAAACATCATTTAGGGCATGGATGGCATTGGATTGAGTTGGAAAATGTGTTTTTTGGGGGGTGTTTCTGTTTTTGGGTGTGTGTTAAAGAAATGCCTTTGTTGTGTGTGCCTGGTGTGTTGGTGTGCACCCTGCAGACCTTGTTTTGCCCTTTGGATTTTCGTTTTTGCATTTTATTGCATTAAAAAGGCAAAGCAGTGTGGTTTAGCATGCATCTTTTGCCTGGCTTCTTTTATAGGCCTTTTGTCAGTTCATTGTTACCCAGGCCTCCTGCTTGTTGCTTGTGATTTGTGAGTGTCCATGTGGCTTCTTGCCTTTTCTGGTGGGAATTATTAGTGTGCTGCTTTTGCCATATATAGGCCTGCATGGTATTCCTTTGTGGCCTGGCTACGTGCTGTGGGCCTGGCCATGAGGCTGGCAGCCATTTTGAAGGCAGGCAGTGTGTTTTTTGCAACAGGCCTGCATTGTCTGCCTTCTGTTTCTTGTAGTTGGGTGGGCCTGGCCATGTGGCTGGTGGCCATTTTGAAACCTAGGACTGCAAGCTTGTGTGGCCTTGTCTGCCCACAGGCCTGCTTTCATCCAGTAGGCTCAGAGCAGGTAGCCACAGGTGCATTAAACAAGTGTTTCTGTGTGTTCTGTTGAATTTAAGCATCATTTAGGGCATGGATGGCATTGGATTGAGTTGGACAATGTGTTTTTGGGGGGTATTTCTGTTTTTGGTCTGTGTTAAAGAAATGCCTTTGTTGTGTGTTCCTGGTGTGTTGGTGTGCACCCTGCAGACCTTGTTTTGCCCTGTGGAATTTTGTTTTTGCATTTTATTGAATTAAAAAAGCAAAGCTGTGTGGTTTAGCATGCATCTTTTGCCTGGCTTCTTTTATAGGCCTTTTGTCAGTTCATTGTTTCCCAGGCCTCCTGCTTGTTGCTTGTGATTTATGAGTGCCCATGTGGCTGGTGGCCTTTTCTGGTGGGAGTTATAAGTGTGCTGCTTTTGCCATATATAGGCCTGCATGGTATTCCTTTGTGGCCTAGGCTTCTTGTTGTGGGCCTGGCCATGAAGCTGGCGGCCATTTTGAATGCAGGCAGTGTGTTTTTTGCAACAGGCCTGCATTGTCTGTCTTCTGATTCTCGTAGTTGGGTGGGCCTGGCCATGTGGCTGGTGGCCATTTTGAAGCCTAGGCCTGCTAGCTTGTGTGGCCTTGTCTGCCCACGGGCCTGCTTTCATCCAGTAGGCTCAGAGCAGGTAGCCACAGGTGCATTTAACAAGTGTTTCTGTGTGTTCTGTTGAATTTAAACATCATGTAGGGCATGGATGGCATTGGATTGAGTTGGAAAATGTGTTTTAGGGGGTATATCTGTTTTTGGGTGTGTGTTAAAGAAATGCCTTTGTTGTGTGTGCCTGGTGTGTTGGCATGCACCCTGCAGACCTTGTTTTGCCCTGTGGATTTTCGTTTTTGCATTTTATTGCATTAAAAAGGCAAAGCAGTGTGGTTTAGCATGCATCTTTTGCCTGGCTTCTTTTATAGGCCGTTTGTCAGTTCATTGTTTCCCAGGCCTCCTGCTTGTTGCTTGTGATTTGTGAGTGTCCATGTGGCTGGTGGCCTTTTCTGGTGGGAAGTATTAGTGTGCTGCTTTTGCCATATATAGGCCTGCATGGTATTCCTTTGTGGCCTAGGCTACTTGCTGTGGGCCTGGCCATGAGGCTGGCGGCCATTTTGAAGGCAGGCAGTGTGTTTTTTGCAACAGGCCTGCATTGTCTGCCTTGTGTTTCTTGTAGTTGGGTGGGCCTGGTCATGTGGCTGGTGGCCATTTTGAAACCTAGGACTGCAAACTTGTGTGGCCTTGTCTGCCCACAGGCCTGCTTTCATCCAGTAGGCTCAGAGCATGTAGCCACAGGTGCATTAAACACGTGTTTCTGTGTGTTCTGTTGAATTTAAACATCATTTAGTGCATGGATGGGATTGGATTGAGTTGAAAAATGTGTTTTTGGGGAGTATTTCTGTTTTTGGGCGTGTGTTAAAGAAATGCCTTTGTTGTGTGTGCCTGGTGTGTTGGTGTGCACCCTGCAGACCTTGTTTTGCCCTGTGGATTTTCGTTTTTTGCATTTTTTTGAATTAAAAAGGCAAAGCAGTGTGGTTTAGCATGCATCTTTTGCCTGGCTTCTTTTATAGGCCATTTGTCAGTTCATTGTTTCCCAGGCCTCCTGCTTGTTGCTTGTGATTTATGAGTGTCCATGTGGCTGGTGGCCTTTTCTGGTGGGAGTTATTAGTGTGCTGCTTTTGTCATATGTAGGCCTGCATGGTATTCCTTTGTGGCCTAGGCTTGTTGTTGTGGGCCTTGCTATGAAGCTGGCGGCCATTTTGAAGGCAGGCAGTGTGTTTTTTGCAACAGGCCTGCATTGTCTGTCTTCTGTTTCTTGTAGTTGGGTGGGCCTGGCCATGTGGCTGGTGACCATTTTGAAGCCTAGGCCTGCTAGCTTGTGTGGCCTTGTCTTCCCACGGGCCTGCTTTCATCCAGTAGCCTCAGAGCAGGTAGCCACAGGTGCATTTAACAAGTCTTTATGTGTGTTCTGTTGAATTTAAACATCATGTAGGGCATGGATGGCATTGGATTGGGTTGGAAAATGTGTTTTGAGGGGTATTTCTGTTTTTGGGTGTGTGTTAAAGAAATGCCTTTGTTGTGTGTGTCTGGTGTGTTGGCATGCACCCTGCAGACCTTGTTTTGCCCTGTGGATTTTCGTTTTTGCATTTTATTGCATTAAAAAAGCAAAGCAGTGTGGTTTAGCATGCACCTTTTGCCTGGCTTCTTTTATAGGCATTTTGTCAGTTCATTGTTTCCCAGGCCTCCTGCTTGTTGCTTGTGATTTGTGAGTGTCCATGTGGCTGGTGGCCTTTTCTGGTGGGAGTTATTATTAGTGTGCTGCTTTTGCCATATAGGCCTGCATGGTTTTCCTATTAGCTTACTGCTTCCATCCATCCCCTTTGCCAGCAGCAGCTCCCTTCCATTACATTTGTATTTTGGTTGTTGTTCTTATTCTTTCCTATCCTTCCTGAGAGTGTAGTGTGTACACTGTACACAGTAAGTAGTATACCATAGCCCTTGTTGCCAAAGTCTCACAAATGGCTACACTATATCTTTTATTTGTTTGTTTGTACTAGTAGTAATTGAACCACAACAACAAATGCAACATTTCACTGATGTTCTTCTCCTGGCTTATTTGTAGGCCTTACTTATTTGCTTTTAGGTGCACAAAAAGAGAGAGGAGGAGGTAACTATCAACATCATCCATAGTACTGCCAGACAGAAGTCCTGCTGCGCACCACATCACGTCCACGTGTGACCACAGACATCTCTGCAACTTGTACACCTGCGTCCTGTCTGACATCTGAAGAAGATGGCCCCAAAGAAAGGTACCAGGTCCTCCAGTACCAAGAAAGTTGCCGGTGAGAAGAAGAAGGAACAGAAAAAGGAAGAGGCACTAACCACGACTGGTGTGCCGGCAAATGTGTTTTTTGGGACTAAAAAAATTACGCCTGCAGCAGCGTTGTCCAGGAACCAAGCTGGGAGCAGCACCTCCGCAGCAGCGGGCCAACCCCACCAACCTAGGCCCAAGCCCATAAGTTTCGCAGAGGTAGCCAGTCTACTAACAAGCAGCGATGTTGAAATGTCATTATCGCAAAGTAGTACACAATCAACGCAGGCGGAAACTCAGCAGATAAGTGTGCAGCCGCAAGAACAGCAGCAGCCACAAGAACAGCAGCAGCCGCAAGAACAGCAGCAGCCTCAAGAACAGCAGCAGCCGCAAGAACAGCCGCAAGAACAGCAGCAGCCACAGAACAGCCGCAAGAACAGCAGCAGCCGCAAGAACAGCAGCCGCCACAAGAACAGCAGCAGCCACATGAACAGCCACAACAACAGCCAACAATTGTATTTGTTCCTCCTGAAGTAGGGGAATTTCAGGAAATCGAGCTTCCTGCAGACAAAGTGGAGCAAACCACTGTTTCAGAAGATCCATTGTCTTCCAGACCCCCAGCAAGGAAAAGGAGGGTTAGTCCATCATCTTCTTCTTCAAGGCCCGCTTCTGATGATCTTGATGCCACTTTGAAGCCACCAGCTCAGTCTGAGAGTGATGCACGCCACAAGACAAGGCTAGTGAAAAGGAAGGTTCCAGAAAGCCGTAGAGTTATGGAGGTAGATGTACAAGAGGGGGATGATGATGATGACGAGCCAGTCATCCCGGACATCACTCCCGGCCCAAAGGAGATGGACCTCCAGCTTCCATATTTTCATTTAAAAAGGAAAGGCAGGGACCCACATCCAGCCCAACCACCACCTCAGTAGGTAGTGGTAGAAGTCACAGTGTAGCTGCACAGAGTCACATTCCAAGCACACCCTCCAGTTCATCTGGTATTGAAAGTGGCACATCCAGCAGCACCAGAAAGTTCACCTCCCCAGTTTGGGACTTCTTTTCGGTTAGCAGTAAGGAGGAGAACATTGCTATATGCTCAATTTGTCGACATGCTGTTAGGCGAGGTAAGCTTGGTACAAACTATGGTACCGGAGGCCAAACAAGTCATCTCAAAATACACCACACTATTGTGTGGGAGGCTCACGTACTTCACTTAGAACAAAGTAAGACTCAACCCATTGTTTTTGGGCATGAAGAATCAGGGGACGATATTATCGCGGTGGAAGGTGAACAAGAGGGAGACATTTCTAGCCCTGTCCCCAGTAATGTAGTGGTACCGCCCACATCCTCAGCAACATCTCAGTGGCACCGCAGTAAGAGTCAGAGTCAGGCTGAGACACCAAGGCGACCGAGTAGTACTGCAATGAAACAAAGTGTGTCGTTGAGCCTAACTGGGTTAAAGAAAACAACTGCACCACAAAGGAAAATAATCCATCCTACCATTGACAGCATGCTTAGGTAGGAGGGGCAGTACCAACACAACCACCCAACGGCACGGTTGTACAATGCGAAGCTGGCTGAAATGTTAGCGCTGGACCTTCTCCCTTTTTCATTTGTGGAAGGGGTGGGTTTCCTTGAATTTGTGTCAACCATCTGCCCTAAATGGAAGGTTCCCAGCCGGTCCTATTTCGCAAGAGTTGCTGTTCCAGCACTACATCATGATGTGCTGGAATTGGTTGGACAAGCTTTGCAGCAGAGTGCTGTTCACAATATCCACCTGACAACAGACATGTGGACCAGTTGCCAAGCCACTGATTACACGTGCATCACTGCACACTGGGTCTCTTTTGTGGGGGTTAGAGATAAGCTATCTGAAGTAGGTGCTGTTGACACAGCTGATATTTTTAAAGCTACTCGGAAACATGCAACTGTATCCATGTTCGCCATGGAGAAATCTCATACTGCTGTAAACATATTGGAAGAGTTTCACAGCAAGGTTTTTGAATGGCAGCGCCCAAGAGGGCTTAAGGTTGGTTTTGTTTCCACAGATAATGGCAGCAATGTACTTAAGGCCATGGAGCTTGGTTCCTATTTCAGGGTTCTGTGTTTGGCGCACTGCATTAACATTATTGTTCAAGACTTTCTGAAAAAAGAAGCCATAGTCAGCAACTTACTGACCACCTGCCGAAGAATATGCACTTATTTCAGCCATTCTTTTAAAGCTCGGAAGCAGCTGAGAATCATTCAACGTGACTATAGAATGCCAGTCAAAGCACTCATCCAGGAGGTGGCAACACGTTGGAACTCAACTTATTACATGCTTGACCGTCTGTTTGAGCAGTACAGGCCAATCAATGAATATGTCATGCAAAGAGGGGATGCTACTGTGAAAGGCATGACCCTTCAGATGGACCAATGGTGCCTAGTTAAATGCCTGACTGAGATGCTTCTTCCTTTCAAGGTCTTCACACGTGAAGTCAGCAAGGAGGACTGTACTATGGGCCAAGCTATCCCATTGTCGCAAATGCTAGAGTATCAGCTGAAGAAGGTGTCTGAAGCATACAAAGGTGTAGGGGAGAAAAAAGAAGCATATGAGTTGGTGGAGAGCTTAGCCCGTCGCTTAGCTGACAATACAAGGGTGCAAAATAAGATTTTGTCACAAAAACATTACATTTGTGCCACAATTTTGGATCCACGGACAAAATGGGCACTGAAGACATTAATTCCTTTTTCAGAAATGGATGTTGCCCAGTACAAAACTTGGATAGCTGAGTCAGCGAGTAAGTTGGAAAATTAACGGCTGCTAATTAAAAGCCCGCTAGATAAACCCACAACAAGTACTGCAGCAGGGCATCTGGCGTCAAGCTCAACTTCGGAGCCTGAGGGCAGTGCGTTTGGCTCAGAACACTCACCAACACTATCGACAACAGCAAGAACTGGATCATTAGGCCCAGTAAAATCGTTACACAATTGGTATTTACAGCAAGGCATTGGTAAGTCCAGTGCTGATGCAACGAGAAAAGAGCCCGAAAAAAGTTTAGCACCCCTGAACATTGAGCGGATGGTCCAGGCCTATCCAAACGACCCAACAGAGGTGTACATTGATCAAAACCCATTGCGGTATAAGTATGGGAAAAGGGGCCAATGGCCACTGCTCAGCAGGCTGGCGATCAACTATCTGGCTTGCCCTGTCGCAAGTGTCTCTTCTGAACGTGTTTTCAGTGCTGCTGGTTCCATTGTAACCAGTGTGCAGGACCAATCTCTCGCCCAAAAACGTGGTGAGGTTAACCATGATCAAAATGAATCAGCACTTTATACCACCGAATTACACAATACAAGAATCAAGGGAGGAAGATGAGGACAGCGGCTCAGGTGACAGAAGTGGTGTGTTAGATGATGATTACCTACTTCTGGTTGAACCCCCAGAGTTTGAGGACGAGCTATACTTCCCTGACAATTAGGCTTGCACTTCTTACTGTCTTCCTCCCTTTTTTTGCTTTTATTTGTGTGTCTGTCTTTCTGGTTAGAAACTTCGAATCACAACAAATCCATCACCACCGTCTTCTAATTGTTTTTTTGCCATATACAAGTTTCAGCTCTCTGCATTTCACAGTACACGCCTCTGAATCCTGCTCCTCCATCCTCCTGAATCTCCCTAAATCCATTGCCCTCAAGAAGACAGATGATGATTGGATGATGCAAAATAGAAGAAAAAAGAAAATCTTTCCTAGTCCCTCCAAAAGAAGTGGAACATGATTGATGATGACTACTATAGCTATCCTCCTTTCTGATCCAAGAGAGACTGCCCATTAACTGAAGATGAGAAAGACCAGGTAATGAATGATGCCATGCATTGGACGCTGACTGAGTGATTTTGTTGTTGTTTGTTGTGCATGAAGTTACTTAATTGTGTACTTTATGTAATAATCTACACACTAAAAGTAACTCAAGTCACTTTTTCCCTTCTTGAATTTTTAATAACAAATTTGTACTTCTACTGCTGGCCGATACATTGCATTTTGAATATAGGAAGGGGACTCAATCTGTACACTGCACACTGAGTAGGACAACACCATGATGATGATGGCAAGAGAGACAGCCACTTCACTTAAGATGAGAAGGAACAGGTCATGAATGGCATGCATTGGACACCGACTCTGAGTGATTGGTGTTTGTGTTTTTGTTGTGCATGAAGGGAAGTCAAAGTGTACAAGTATTTACTCTACACACTAACAGTGACTCAAGTCAATATTTCCACTCTTGTTGTTTAATAACTAAATTGTACCTCTACTGCTGGCCAATCCATTGCATTTTTGAATATGGAATCTGGACTCACTCGGTACACTGCAGACTGAGTTGAACAACACCATCATGATGACCACAGTGACATAGTATCTTCACAGTCACTCAGTACACGGATCGGAGATGACTGCGGTACATTGATTTAGTCACTTAAATTGTAAAATGCTATGTTGCTGGATATGTGCTTTGTCCAACTCTTTCAAAAAATTTACGCTAAATGGAGGATGTGCAATGGGTGCCGTCACCGTGGGCCTGCTCTGTCCTGTTGGTGTTATAGGTTAATGCTGGAAACAGACTAGAGCAAAGATGATGCATCCATGCCGCCTCGGAAAGTGTTCTTGTTGCACCACACCATAACTTGTGCATTTTTTTCAACTTGGTTTCTCAATATCCCTTTTATTTTTCCATCTACAATTACAGGCCAGGCCTTACCCTGTGCTATACTTGGGAAAACAATGCACACTTATCTTACCAATGAATCTACATCTACCAGGCAGGCAGTGGCGTCACCCAAGATTGATGGACGGAGCATCCATTTAAGGGAGGACCAAGAGGAATGCCGAGATTCAACTCCCCATTTAACCAGGATAACACAGTAACAGCATCAACTTTCAGCATCTTTTAAATAATTCGATTCATTTTTTTGTCTACAATCATTACAACAGTGTGTTCTTGTTGTTATTATTATCATTAGGTTTGCTCTCTGTTTATAATTCATCCCTACAGATATTTTAAAATTTTCTTTGCTATCTGTAAAAGTAAGCCCGGTCACACTGAAAACAAACTGTATATAATCCGGGTCTCCTTATCATCATCATGCATGCATTTCCTTTTTCTCCCTTAACATATTGATATGGATATGGTAGTCTACGAAGATTCTGTTGTTTGTTGTTTGTCCATGCGTACTGTTTTTCTTTCTCAAACCTTTCCCCAAACCCCCCTTCCCAACCATTCAACAAATCCTAACCCTCTTTCCCCGGGCTGTGTGACTTATTGAGGTATGACTAAATTAAATGTACACCAATAATTTATCAAACGCTTGCTGGGGCGGATGTGGCAAAAGCAACAGTACTTCAATTTCAAGGCAGGGCAGGCATCTTCTTCTGCTTGCCCACCCATGAGCAGTATATTTGTGAGGTAATTGTTTTACCAAAGGAACCTAATACATCAGCATTAATTGCTGGCATTGATTGGATTAATGGATTTGTTGTCATCCTCCTACACAGCACTAACAGTTATGCTTGTGTCCAGTGTACTGTAGGCCTAGTCAAGTGACTCGACACAACTAGAGTTTATAACTCTGTGTACTACTAGGCTATCCCCACCACCATTATGTTTTGTTGTATTTTTGCATATTATTGTTTGGCAGTAAGTTCTGTACTGTACTTCATTCTACTACCTCTCGAAGAGTCTCACTCAGGCTACTGACTGTCTCATTTTCTTTTTTTGCAAATGCTGCTGCCAGTGTCTACTACTACTACTACTACCACCACAACCATGGCATGTTAGGAAAGAAACCCATCATCACCATGCAGCCATCGCTGTGCCTAAGTTAAACATCTAGCAACGGTAAGAGAAGTTTGGGGGAGGCATAATTAATAATGGACATGTTTTCATTATTTCAATTTCACACACCCCTTTGAGTCCAGTTGCAGAATGCCTAGAGTAGAAGAGACTAACCGTACTAGTAGGACAAGTCACTCAGTGAGGGGTGCCGCATCTATCTGTTTGTGTCTTACAAAGTCCGCCAATTATTAAAATCAAACACTGGCTGTGGACGGCCCTGCACCAGCAAGGAAACAGTGTGATGTAAAACAGTAACCCCACCCAGAATACATTAACAACATCGTATGTAAAGTAGAAATATATTATTTAATACCCTAACAAAAATAAACTATGTAAAAAAATCCCACAACACCTGACCCACCCCTCTCCCTAACCCCAACCAATGTCCATAAAGAAAAAGTCCAACATAATGTCCAATTGTCCAATGAAAAGAGAAAACCCAACGCCCACTTCCCACCCACCAAAAAAATAAATAAAAAAGGGGCAACGAACAGGGTCTTCTGTTCGGTGAGATTGACTCTGGAGGACACGTACTTGCTCCTCTAGGCGGGCAACACGGTTCTTCAATGCGCAGCATTTGCATCCACGGGGGGGGGGCAGCACTGATGGAGGGGCGACAGCGGGCAGCTGCCAGACGGTGGCGCCGTACCACTGGAGGGCGGTGGCTGGGGCCCGGGGCATTGAAGGAGGCTGCAGCTGCTGCTGCCTCCTCCTCCTCCTCTTCCAGAACCAGCCGACGGTATTCACTCTGTATGGCCTCCAGCTTCCGGCGCCGGACCTTGGCTGCCAACTCCTTCCTGTCAGGTTTCCCCTTGGAAGGAGTATCTATATATCAAGTTGAAAAAAACAAGACTATTGTAAAATATACTCTTAGCAAAGCAGTAAGACAAATTAATTCTACACATAGTGGCACGGTAGCACTAGCAAGCACAGTACATAACATTTGTGGTATGTATCTATCCTCCCACTTTCTTGGACTTTAGCATTTGTGGGAGTTTAAGGCATTCAACCAACCATGCATCTGATTCCTATCAGCCACCTATGCATGCATGCATCCCACGTATCCTTCTCTGCCAGTCATAAATATTAAATCTCGCCTGTCCTTCTTCCTTCCACTCTTCTTTCCCTTTTCGTTCAACCCATCCATCAAGGTCATCTGATCTGACTTTTAGTCTTCTCCATAAAACTTTCACAGCTGAGTTGAAATCAGATAGAAGAAGCCATTGGTTACTCAACACTTCCGCCGCTGATGCTTTTACTAATGCTAAGTCTTCAACCGTTCACAACTTTTTACTTAGTAAGTCTCAACTGTACAGTATGCAGTACACCCTTGCAGTGAGTGTAATGTCAATAAGTAAGGATTAGGAATCTAACTTACCACCGCCCGCCACTGCTGCTGGCTCACCCCCTGCAGATCCTCCTGCAGCTGCCTCATCCTCTCCTCCATCAGCAGCCGCGTCGCCTTTGCCGCTGGCCCCGGCACTGGTGGTTGGTAGTGTGCCTTGAAAAAACATTACACATTTTTTAGGTGTCATATACACCTCCCCCTATTTTTCACTAGCAAGATTGAAAAATTAGTTAATAGTAATACATACATATACAGCATACATCACTAGTACAAATCAGGTAGTAGTAGAGTAGACACTAGTAGTTATATGGTCCCTAGGGTCATTCTAGTCTTTGCTTAGTTAGTCCGAGCCATGCAAACATTTTACCTTTGTGTCTTTTATTTTTGCATACGCGTTGTTACCTTACCTCGCAGCTTGTTGTATAAAGAGTGACGCCTTTGAGCCCACATGAGCTCATACTGCTACTGTCTAAGCGCTGCGTACAAGGTCAAACAAAACAAGATACTTTGTTATGGAGTTCTGGTGTTAGTCCATATTGCTTATCCAAAATGCTACACTTTTTGGCACGACTGAGAAATGCTTGCAATATACTAACGCGCTCAATTTTTCTCATAACAGACGGAAGATTCCCTTCTACGAACCAGAGCTTTGCAGAGCTTATGATGTAACCAGTACTAGGTTCTTCTAAGGTAAGGGGTCCACAGAATTTGCTCAGAGATCTTCATTTATAATTTTATATAAACTATATTCCTACAAAGGGGATGGTGGTGCTTCCACCACTGTTCAGTTATCATGATTTCGCTTTTTTTTTTCTTCGTTCTATGGACTTGTAGTTGTTGTAAGTGTAACTAAGTGTAACAATGTGTATAGTTTTAATCTTATGCATTTTGCTGTTGGTGCTGCATTATAGAGCAACGTACAGAGTTTGTCAGTTGCAAATAAAACTTTTGAACTTACATAGACTCGGTGGTATTTGATGTGGATGGACGTACACGAGTGAGCGAGCGAAAGGAAGGGTGTGCATATGCATTGCTTCCACGACTGAGAGGTCGGGAGTGTTATGTTCTGGGTTGTCTACTCATTGGGTATCTTGGGGGGGGTTGGGAGAGCAAATAGTAATGAAACACTACTATAACTAGTCGAGCAGGGGAATGTGGTGCGTTCTGTTCTGATTGAGGTGTGAGGAAGGTCCAACCTCCCATCACCAACATCCTATTTTCTTGTGCAAAGTTCTGTATGTGCAAAATCCCTACAACAGTAGTAGTATGTCCTATCCTATCAAAATAGTAAAATCTGGTTGGGCATTTTGTTGGTGGGAATTGTCGAAAAACATCAAGATTAATAAAGCCTCAAGATTAAGAAGGCTAGAAGGAGTACAAGAGGACAACCGAAAGGACTGGACTCAATGGCTAGAGCTACTGGTGAATCTGAGTTTTATTTAAAACCTTTAAAATAAAGAGTGGCCAACTGGGCAAGCTTAGCTACAGACAGACTAATAGTAGTAGTACAGAGAGTCATAGCAGAGGCAGTTAGAGGCAGGGATAACAAGAATTTAGAAACAGATAGTCTAGATCGAAGGATAATTGTTGGTAAAAAATAGCAATAGGAAACGGAAACAATAGTTCAGAAAAAATACGGTGCAGTAAAAGTTAGTGAATAAAATGTATTAATTTTAAAAACAGGAAGACTTACTGGGGCCAGCAGAAGAGCCCTCGTTCTGGTCCTCCTGTCCTTGGTGTTGTTGAACTGCTCCCGCCGACTCTAACCCCGTCTTCTTGCCCCTGGGTGCGGATCATGAAAGATATAAGAAAGAAAGAGACAAACATTGATGATTGGTGTGAAACAAATAAAATAGTTTTAAAAGACTGTCAAAAAAACATTTATGTAAACAACAATTGCAATAAAATTGACCTATCTAATCTGGTCGACAAGTAGTATCGGGGGATTCGCGGACTGACTAGTTATTATTTATCAACACTAATCCAGTGTTCCATTCTGATTCCAGAATACTAACTAAGCCTAAGTAGTACGTACCACCTGACCTAGCCCACCTATTCCAGGCGTGCCAATTATATATTAAGTAAGCATTTTCAATTCTTTTAGTCCTCAAAAATGCATAAATGGAGGACACAAGCCTGCATTTTTGCATACACCAAATTGTTGGTTGGTTGATGCTGATGTTCTGCTAGTGCTAAGCCTATTACCACTCACTGAACAAACTACAAAAGGTTCTACTAAGGACTGGGATAACCACTAGCAGCACTCAGCAGCACGTGACGTAGCAGAGGGGGCGTCACGCAGACCACTAAAAAATTACAAACTCATAATAAGTAACTAATCCTAAGTATCAATCCACCCCTATCTCTTAGTGACAGGACAAAGGAAGGACTAGAGTCACTCTAGCATTACCTAACTTAAGTTTTCTAAAATAAACTCTTACATTATCACGCAAAACGAGCGCAAATGCAAAGTTGCAAATAATTTCGCAATATATAACACAGAGCAGAAGAACAGACACAAAGTAGTAATAATTAGATAGCTACTCACCAAGACCCGGGACCTCCACTCCTAGCAGGTCCAGCAGGTCCTGCTCCCGGTCCACGATATCGGACCACCGGTGCGTCAACTGGTTCTGGCTGCGCCGGACACCAGAGCAGCGAAACACTGCCTGGTGCACCTTTCCCCACCACTGCCGACGCTCCCGGAGCCCGGACCCGGACCCAGGCCTGCCACCTGCTGCCAGGGTTTAGGGGAGCTGGCGCTGCACAAAAAAAACCAGTGCGGCCAACTCCACCTCCCCAAATAAGGCCCGTGCCTGCACCCCTTGTGGGCGCCACCTTCCGCAAGTAAGGCGGTCGCGGCTCTGGCTGTGATGAGGAGCCCTGCTGTGGCCCTTTGCCATGGTTCTGGGGTAGGCGGGGGGCGGAAAAGAAAAGGTAAAAATTAAAAAAGTAAGTAAAAGAAATGAAAAAAGCAGGGCATAGCAAAAAGTAGTCAAAACCAAAAAATATAGGATCAGGAAAATAGAGAGAGAGATAATACATAAAAAAGATTTTAAAAAGTTTTCAGAAACAAAGGATTGAAAAGATAGAGGGAGGATTGAAAAGCAGGCCCCAGAACCATAGCATTAGAGTAGAAAACAAGATGGCCGCACCCATTGCGACCGCATGGGCAAGTTTGCGAGATATTTTCCCCCCGAGCACGCAAAAAGCATCGCGGACACGTAATACGCGTTCCCGAACAGGAAATACTTATCTCGAACGGGTGCGAGCATGCATTGCGCGACCCGGAACAGGAAATAGCATCGCGAGCGGGCGGGACAAGTAAAGATGGCCGCGCCCATTAGCGACCGCATGGACAAGTTGTCGACACATTTCCAACGCGATCATGCAAAAAACATCACGAACAGGCGGGACAAGCACTTCCGCGTCCTCGCGATATTTCCGCGTGTTCGCGGAGATTTTTGAAGTTTTTGCGAAGATTTGCGTAACAAGATTACGCAAATTCCGCCCACCACTAGAGCAAGGCTCTCCTACCGGACCACCAGGGATGAGGCGCAGGCAGAAGCCTGAGGGTGGAGGAGGTCCTCAAACACCTACCTTAGCAGGGCAGTGGCAGCGGCACTACAGCGGAGCTGCTGGGGGAGAGAGCAGGTCTCTGACCAGGAGGACAGAGGTCTTGCTTGGACACCCGAGCAAAGGCTACTATTAAATAGGGAAGGGGGAGGGGAGCACAGCTGCGAGGCGGGAGCAGGAAACAGCAGGGGGGAAGGGCCGCAGGGCAGCAGCATCTGGAAAAAGAGTGGCAAAAATGGGCATGGAGGACAGCGACAAATGGCACAGGTAAAACAGGCAAAAAATAAATGGAATACAGAAACAGGCAAAGAATAACAGGATTCAGCAAAAACAGATACAAGGTACAAAACAATCAGACAGACAAAAAGGCAATAACGGGCATACAGACAACAGTGGACTGGCAGAAGAGCAAGGCTCTCCCACTGGACCACCAGGGATGAGGCGCAGGCAGGAGCCTGCGGGTGGAGGAGTGCATCGAACACCTACCTTAGCAGGGCAACAACACTACAGCGGAGCTGCTGGGGGAGAGAGCAGGTCTCTGACCAGGAGACCCCCTGTAGGGGTGCGCACCATGCATTTCTCCTGAGAGGGGTGGAGGCACAGTGGTAAAAGGATCCCCATGTGCGGGCATCCGCTATGTACATGAACGAACACCCCAAAGGCTCATAGCAGAGTGCCCGCTACAGACGGGTCTTCACAAGTGTCTTATATGACAGAAGGATGGTGCAAAGTGCCACAGGGTGTAAAACCAGGCACCAGCAGCGGACACTTCTGTCATGTGATCTCCAGTCTCTGATGTGTGCAATGGATGCCTACACTGGGACTTAGGAACCTGGCCTGGTACTGGGTTAGCCAGGAGCAGAGGACGAAGAAGCATTGGTCAGGACATTTTTAATGTATTTTTATTATTTCAGGGCAGGCACTTTAACTAGAAATGTAATACATAAACTCCCCTTAACCCGCTGGTTCGACCTGGCTGGTGTTTGCTTCCCCTCATGTTTTATTGTTTTTCATACAGAGCAGGCCCCCGGACACAAAGGCCAGGGTCACAAACCTCCCCTGCTTGACAAACTGGCACTCTAATCGGCTAATTTGTAAAAGTAATTTAGTGTGTGTGTGAGCTTTTCTACAAAGGGCAGCTCTTTGAATTTGTGAGAAGTTTGTGTTTAAATAGTCCTCTTGTCTGTGATGGAAGCGCTTATGACGCATCTATGCATCACCACCTTGAAAAGTCACCCTCCGCCACTTCACCCTGTGTACACCTGCTGGAGTCCCACAAGACCGGCAAAATAAAGAAATCATGTAATTTTCTGCCTGCTTTGGGTTGCCCTCCTATGGGGAGATGGGTGAGGGCCTGGCCATAAGCTAGGCCCTGCAGCCAACCCTACACCCTGCACGACCAAAAGGCTATGTGCGGCTGAGGGTTGGCCGCCCACAGGGGTAGGCCACAGGGCCTGGTGGGAGCACAGTGCGGTGGGTTGGTTGGCCGCAGCTGTATCGGAAAACCTTACTTTACATTACAAAAACATAAAAATTCAGTAGAAAACCCAAAGGTTAAATAGAGTTTTACTTAAGTAAGGTAGAAAGATTTTAAGGTTAAAGTGGAGTTATATGTACGCGTTCTAATAATTTAAAAAACTACTGTTTCAGGAAAAAAAACACTGGAATTCAGCAGCTATACATAACTAGATAGATAGATAGATAGATAGATAGATAGATAGATAGACAGACAGACAGACAGACAGACAGACAGACAGACAGACAGACAGACAGACAGACAGACAGATAGATAGATAGATAGATAGATAGATAGATAGATAGATAGATAGATAGATAGATAGATAGATAGATAGATAGATAGATAGATAGATAGATAGATAGATAGATAGATAGATAGATAGATAGATAGATAGATAGATAGATAGATAGATAGATAGATAGATAGATAGATAGATAGATAGATAGATAGATAGATATGCACAACTAAAATATAAAGGACTTTGAAATTGAAGGCTACAGAGTAAGTTGCTATCATTATCTTGATTCATGGGAGCTGCTAAAGTACAGCAAACAGAATCTCGGATGGACAATTGGTGACCTCAATTAAAGCACTGGTAAACACCGTCAAAAAGACAGTATGCATGCATTGGGAGAAGAAGGGATAAAATGGTATGGTAGAGTTTAGAAAAACAATTCATATTTAAGATATAAGCTCCAACCTTCTCATTAAAATTACAATTTAGATTTTTGCATATTTTTGTTTGCGAACTAAATAAATATTTAATATTTTGCGTCCTTGCTTGATGTATATTTGTTTCTACGTTTTTATGTATTTTTTCAGGTTCAAACCATACAAATTGTAATGTGAGGGTCCCCAGCTTCCAGTAGTCCACAAAAGTAAAAAGGTTAATAACCACTGGTGTGGAGTGATACTCCTCTCATCAGGGTACTCTCCAGCCTGGAGTACCCACAACCGAGGCACAAAGAGGTGTGAGCTTTCTGCTTCTGGCTATGAACAACCACGCTAAACAGTGATCAGTAAAGAAACAAAATGCAGGTATCACCTAAAGGCCCTTTTCACCTTGAACAACAAAGATTGCAATCTCACCATTCAGCCCCACCATCTAGCAAACAGAAGTGCGCAGGAGAACTAATCAGCAGTTTCTCTCTGCAAAAGTACCTGACAGAATTCTTAATGGAGCCCTGTTTCCGCTCCCCCCCTTCAGTGTCTAGGTCTCCTCCCTGCATCTTCAGGAATGTCAGAATTGTCTGGGAAAACACCTCACCTCCATCTTGTGTACAGAAATAGGCCACAAGCTCTCCAAATGGAAACTGCAGGCCTCTATTACTCTGGTTCAGTCATACATACAATGCATGTAACCCACAGGCCACACACATGCACTAGGATATGTCTTAGTGTATATAAACAGTAATTTTCAGAAGTGTGCCAGTAAGTCTCCAAACCAATGACACATATAAAATGTTCGGGTCACAGTTAGTAATTTACAAAACTCTGTCACTGCTAACTGCATGACAGAGACAGCAGTCTATTGTCAAACAAATGAGGGCATGCTTCGTGCAACCCTTCAGGTCAGGAGACAGGTCCAGGACTTTATACTTGTAAAGAGACATGCCTAGACCTTAATGCAGACACTAGATTAGTTTAACATGAGACCAAAATCAAAAACCAGGATATCAGATACTAGCAGGGGGGCAGCCAAGTGAGTGGAAAATGACTGTACGCCATGCAGGGGACATTACCGTCCCAATGGAATGCATAACAACAGGGCATATTATCAAGACAGGCGATAAAATTATCGCCGCTTTAGCGGCAGAAAACTACCGCTAAAACGGCGATAATGGGCTTGATAATATGCTCTATGGAATTCCAATTGAAGCCCATGTTAGACGTGAAGGACATCTAACATGGGCTTCAATTGGAATTCCGTAGAGCATATTATCAAGCCCATTGTCGCTGTTTTAGCTGCAGTTTTCTGCCGCTAAAGCGGCAAAAATATTATCGGCTGTCTTGATAATATGACCCAACATGTCTTTCATACTAAGGAATCCTTACCTGTTACCAGTGTCTTTATCATATCTTTTGAGTACAAAAGGCCAATGAATTAAAAATTCAGTACTGCAGTCAAAGTCATGTGAGACAACATTGAAGGGGTTAACCCTACAGGGCAGGGCTTACTGGAGACCAGATACTGTGCTTTGTTGTTACTCTATGGGAACACGTCAGCTTACACACCAAATAAGAAAATGTATAGAGCCCATGTACTAGACCTTCTGTTTCTGAGAGTCTGTGGTCAACGGACTCCCTGGTAGTGCCTTTTCTTGCAGAAGGTATTGTGGCAATCAAGGGATCACCATCCCTCCAGAAAGAGAAAACAGCAAAATAAATGTATGTACTTCTGATGCAGTCTGTGTCAGGGCAGCTAATGCTATTTCATTCAGTGTAGACTTAAGCATAGCAGAAGGATCAAGATGTAGACGTTCCTGGAAAATTTACCATGGGAAACAGTTTGAAGTAGAAGCCCTTCTGCTAGGAAGCTGGGTGATTTCAAATTAGATAATTAGACCGTTGGCAGACACAGCTGAGTTTGAAGCCAGGCGTGTGTTTAGTGGAGATCCCCTGCTCATCCATTCGTGTGTAAATGGGAGGCTTCGATTTGGATTCAATAAAACATCCTTACTCGGGTCTCATCCAGCCAACGTGATTCAAACATTAAAATGAGACTTTCAACAGTTTTGTGGCACGTGAGTGAGAAAGAACCATTCAGCGCAGAAGACAGACATTTTTTTCTCAAAGACATAGGCCATAGTTCAGGAAGACAGCAAAGTCAAAACATTACCTCCTCATCTGTCTTCCTTGTTCAGTCCTTACACATGAATAATTCTCTTGGTCCCACAGACATCACTTACCCAGTCCACTTAAAAAACACTTCCCCTAATATGGCTGCCATTACCCAGTTGTGTCTACAAGAAGGAACTTTCTGGATGGCACTTCCTGTTTTTTGTTTCTGTCACTTGAAGAATCTTACCTTCTCAGCATTTCAGGTAAGGTCTTATATACTTTATTTTTAATTTAATGTTTATCTTACCTCCTTGAGGCTCGCTTTAGAATTGTTTTCCATTTCTTGCCTGCTGAGCAGTCAGTTTGGGACACAGGCTGGCACCTATTTCTGTTGTAGAGGCGCCAACCCTGTCTTTCCAGTAAATGTGTTAAATATAGCTGTGCTGTGGGTATATGTACAAAGCAATACCAAAGGGGATGATGGACGGAGCGTTTGAGCAAATCAAACACTCACCCCCAGTCAACTGATCTGGGTTTAATCCATCATCATTTGTTAACTCACTTCATCACCCCAGTTCAGACATGGCCATATGCAAATCAGTCTGACCCTGTGACTCATGGGAACAACCCAGCCCAAACTGCCAAGCCATGTCTTCCCTGGACCAGAAACAAGCATCCTGGGACCGGTTTCGGGTTCATAACCCTCATCAGCCAGGCTATCTTGAATCCAGAGGCAAAGTGAGCAAGGGACCCACGTCTGGGCATACCCTGCCAACTTAGGGCGAACAAAGCGATACCAAAGGGGATGATGGACGGAGCGTTTGAGCAAATCAAACACTCACCCCCAGTCAACTGATCTGGGTTTAACCCATCATCATTCTTTAGCTCACTCCACCACCCCAGTTCAGACATGGCCATATGCAAATCAGTCTGACCCTGTGCCTCATGGGAACAGTCCAGCCCGAACTGCCAAGCCATGTCTTCCCTGGACCGGAAACAAGCATCCTGGGATCGGTTTTGGGTTCATAACCCTCATCAGCCAGGCTATCTTGAATCCAGTGGCAAAGTGAGCAAGGGACCCACGCCTGGGCATACCCTGCCAACTTAGGGCGAACAAAGCGATACCAAAGGGGATGATGGACGGAGCCGGCCAACTCTGAATTTTATCGCGGAGATAGCGTGCTATCAGCAACGCTTATCTCCAAAGCGATAAAATTCAGAGCGCAAGCTGCCAATTGTGAGATTATCGCTGGAAATACAGTGATAATCCCACAAGGTTTGGCGATAGCTTGCTGATATGGATAGACATACTTAGCCATGATATCCACCTTACATAGGATATCATGGCTAAGTCAGAAAAATACCAGACGTAAAAAAAGCAGCGTTAACCACGGTTAGCGCTGCATTTTTTTAATCTCTAACAGGGTAAGCGATATCCTTGATAATAGGAGAAATGTCGCTTAGCAACATTTCTCCTATTATTTTACTCAGGAACGCCCCCTTTTAGTCTCATTAGAGATGCAAAGAGAAGCGTAGAGTAAAAGGGTGCTAACATGCGATTTGGCGTGTTAGCACCCTGTTGCTGATAGGGCGCTAGTTTTATCTCTGCTTTTTTGGCTTTTAAAGACAAAAAAGCAGAGATAAAGCCCTTGTTGATATGCCCCCTAGTTGGGGAGCAGTGCTCAACAATTTCATAGCACAGGGCAAGTGGAGCCCCCAAGAGAGAAGGAACTCCTCCAATTGGAAGGAGTTCAATGCACTACATAGAGCTCTTCTACATTGTTTTGCTTTAATTTAGAATCATGCAATTTGTATATAGACAGACAATCAGGTAGTCATGTTTTATACAAACCGCCTAGGATCAATGTATCAATTTCTGTTTTTCCTTTCCCAGCAGATAGGCCTCTGGGCAGAGATGAATCTTGTCTCTCTCTCTCTCTCTCTCTCTCTCTCTCTCTCTCTCTCTCTATTCAGTTTATCTGACGGGGAAGGAGAATGGGCCTACAGACCTTTTTTTGTTGGAGGTTTCACTCCTCAGTCTCCCTGTGCCTGTGTCCTTTACTACTCCAAAAGATCACAAAGAGATTCCTTCTACCTTGGATGGATATGTTTGCCACAGAGACGAACACAGTCTATAGTCTGATTCCTTCCATTCAAGATAGGGCAATAGATGCTTTCTCAGTCCATTGGCCTCTAGGTCCCCTGTACTCTTTTCCTCCTTTCCAGTTAATTCCCTGGATGTTAAGGAAAATTGCAGATGTGCTGATGATTGTGCCAGGGTGGTCCAGAAGATCATGGTACCAACATCTGTGCTTCTGATAACAGTTCGCCCACTTTGATTTTTGACAATTTGATTCATTCTCTTCTGATACTTCCTCTTCTATCCTAAGAGCCTCTCAAACAGATGAATCTGGAGGTTTAGTGCTTGAAAGGTTAACTCAAGGCTGTTCAGTGGATGTAGTGTAAAATATCCAGCAATCCAGAAAACCTTCCACTCTTAAGGCCTATAGCTCTTATTGGAGTAATTTTGAGTCCCAGTGTAGGAATGAATGTTTTGCCCATTCTCTTGTGATTCTAGTAAATTTCAGGATTTGAGAGATGATTTCCTTTTAGGTTTAGCAATTTCAACCATTAGAAGCCTGTGGGCCATCATCCATGCATTCAGGGGAAAAGATGATCTTTTTATTCCTACTCCAGCCTCCTGTTTACTAAAAAGGTTTTTTTTTCTCAAGATGTTTGTCATTCACTGCCCCATGCCTTCGTGTGATCTGCCAACGGTCGTACAAGCGCTGCAGGCACCTAATTCTGAGCCTTTGTTTACTTCAGATCTTATGCTCCTTTTAGTCAAACTGTTTTTTGGTCATCATTTGCTCTGGGATGAGGGTAGGAGTGAGTAGGATGTTACTTTCCTCACCTCCCTTTCTATGATTTTTTTCAGGTAGAATAGTCCTTAGACCGAGCCTTTTTTTCCTCCTATGTTCCCCTCCAAATTTTACTGGTCAGACGATATTGCCCTGCAAGTTCTGTGTCCCAACCTGGCAACAGATGATGAAGGCAAATTACATAGACTTGACATTCATAGAGTTCTCTCGATTTACTTAGATAGAGCATCCCTTTTACTCAGATTTTTATTGCATTCATAACATTTGGGGGCATATCAGCAAGGCGAGGCGATAGAATTATCGCTGCTTTTGCGGCCGTTTTCAGGCCGAAAAGCGGCGATAATTATATCGCCTAATTAGCAAGCTCACGCTAACGCGTGAAAACTTGCGTTAGCGCAGGAATTCCTAACGCCCAGCTTTGCATCTCTAATGAGATGCAAAGTGGGCGTTCCTGACCTGACATGACAGGAGAAATGTCGCTAAGCGACATTTCTCCTATCATCAAGCCCCACGCTATGAAGCATAGCGGCAAGAAAAGTAGCGATAACCCCTGTTATCGCTACTTTCCTTACGCCTGCTTCAGGACTGACTTAGCCATGATATCCTATGGAAGGTGGATATCATGGCTACGTTTGTGGGGCCCTATCAACAAGCTAACGCCACATTGCGTGAGATTGTTTCAGGGAATAATCTCACATTAGGCAGTTAGCGCGAGGATTTTTATCGCTATTGAGATAAGCGTTGCTAATAGCACGCTATCTCAGCGATAAAAATCCACGCTAGCCGGCGATAATTATTCTAGCGCTAAGTGCGCTTAGCGATAATTATCGTCGGTTGTTGCTGATATGTCCCTTAGTGTCTCAAGAACAGTTCTTTAACCTTCTTTTTCTTCTCTCTCAAAATGAATAAAACTAGCAATTGCACGTACTACAAAATCTCGAGTTAAGAACTTCCTAAACAGGTGTAAGGCAGATCCACCAAGAGAGCGCAGCCTACATCTTGGGTGCCTTTTAAGTGCGCATTCCTAAAAAACATTTCTGGTACTGCAACATGGTCATTGTCTCGCAAATTCATGATGCATTACTATCTGCAGGTGGGTAGTGTTCTTTCTGCAGACTTTGGTTCACATATATTAGCTTCGGTACATGACATTTAAATAACACAAAGTCATGTGTGTTGCATTGGCTTTTTTGTGGCACTTTTGTTTCATTCGAAATCAAGGAAAATCAATCAATCATATGTTTGATTGGTTATTATATCATGTGTAAGGACTGGACAAGGAAGACGGACAAGGAGATAATGATCCGGTTACTTGCTGGTAAACTTAAGTAACCAGAGTTCAAACCTTCCTCGTAACAGTGCTGGAACCTTGCCTTCTTAATTTACCAGATCTGATTGATTATTGACTCTTTCTAGATTTATTTTCATATTTAGCTTATTACAGGAATTTCAGCCCAATGAAGTTGCTTCTTGTATCAACATCTGGGTAATGGCCAAATTGGTAGAAGTTCTTTTAAGTGGGCTAGGGAAGCGATGTCTGTGGGACCAAGAGAATTATGTAGAGGCCACCCGGCTGATACACTAAAATGTATCAATGCATCATCCCTCGTGGCCTAGTGCGGTCCGAGGGTATAAATAAATGAGCCTGAGGTTGCACGTTACCTTCGTCTGGAAGTACAGCCAGACTGTGTGTGCATCTGTACAGTGTGCTGCATAGGCCCCAGTGACATACCTGGTCCTCGCACTCCTACACTGGCGACGAGGGGAGTGTAAACCCTCGCAGCTTCCCTGCTCTGCTGCTACGCTGGTCAGGTGTGCTGTATCTGGTTCCAACGGCCGCCGGAGAATCAGCACGACGGCACGCACTTCGGCCCGGCATTGCCTTGCCCACACTCACTGTAAAGGTGCACCGTGGCAAACAACGGCAAGCTGTACCGTCGGAGGCCGTGCAGTGCTGTGCCCTGGGTCGGAGCGGAACAGCTCCTCGTCGTATGCTGAAATACCCGGGGACCCGGCCCGTGCACACACCACAGCTCGGAGGCGGAGCCTGAGGGCTGCAACAAGGCTCCTCTCCTGCCTGAATCCAGTAGCCTGAAACAGATGCGAACCTCACCCTGCTGATAACGGGAGAACTAACCAAGTAAGCCGAGGCTGGGTCTGTCATGCAGATACCCTCAGTGAAAGGGATAAGATACATTCCAATAGCTGTGGCAGTGTGGGGAGGTAACCACCCGCAGCCTGAGCCCAGTGCCTACAGGCTGACACCGGCAGCCTGCACCACGCACCACAACAGAGCAATACCGGCAAGAGGACCTGCCCAACAGCTAGCAAGTCAACCAGAAGGCCTAAGGGGGAGTGCCACAAGATCCTGGAGGTGTACTTGTTGGATACCAGCAGGGAGTGGATCCACCATTCCAGGGGACTGGGTCGCATCGATACTCCACGCACTACACACAGCGTCACACCAGCCACGTAAAGGAACCAGTTGCTGCGCACCATGGGAGAGCCACCACTGCCACAACACCAGGCAGTGGTAGAGGGCAATCTCAAGGATGCGCTTCAAGAGGGCGCCCAATGACCCTTCGTCACCTCATGCTCGAGGAACACAACAACCCCAAGGAACCACCAGGACACGGCGCCACTGCTTACTATGAAGATGACGACAACACCTTTGTCATCTCGTTCGCTGGAAGGCCAGGACGCAAGAGGCGCCCACCCCCAATGTGCGACATCACGGTCAATGGGACCTCTGTAAACGCCCTGATAGACACATGCGCATTGGTAAACGTGATGGACTCAGACCAGTCTGAACGGCTGTCGCCCAAACTACGCCTGGCACCCAACTCCGCCAAAATTTACACCTACGGAGGCACGGAACCGTTGCCTCTCTGCAGGATGATGGTGGTCGAAGTCTCGAGCCCGGAACACTCAGTAAGAACCAAATTCCATGTGATGAAAGGGAAGAAAGGGATGCTGCTTGGGTGTCACACCACAGAAAACCTGGAGCTGGTATTGTTTGCCAAGCAGGTTCACGACACCCATGTGGAGGACATGCTAAGTGAGTTTCCTCAGCTCTTCCAAGCTTTAGGCAAGCTTTGAGGACGCCAAGTGAGGCTACATATTGACAACGCAGTCCAGCTGAGAGCACTCCGGCACTGACGTATCCCTTTTCTCCTCCGCCCCTTGGTGGAAAAAGAAATGCACAACCTCGAAGACTTAGGGGTCATTGAGAAGGTGTCTGGCCCACCCCGTGGGTGTCCCCGCTGGTCGTGGCACCAAAGCCGAAGCAACCTGGTGCCATTCGACTGTGCGTTGACATGAGGGTCCCCAATCAGGCCATCCGGCGGGAACGACACCTAACCAAGATGATGGACAACATCGTGGCGGGCCTGAACGGGTCACAGTGGTTCTCAAAATTAGATCTGAACTCCGGATACCACCATTTGGAGTTGGCGCCAGAAAGTAGGTACATCGCTACTTTCTGCATGCATGTCGGACTCTGACGGTATACCCGGCTCAGCTTCGGTGTGTCCCCCGCTGCAGAGGTGTTTCAGAACGCTATCAAGAAAACCCTCTCAGGCCTGGTCGGAGTGATCAATTTGAGTGACGACATCCTGATATATATGCCCAGAGCTTGGAGGAACATCATGTCCAGCTAAGGGCGACCCTGCAGAGGCTGTCAGACTGCAGGCTCACGCTCCACAAGAAGAAGTGTACATTCTACCAAGGGTCAATAGACATTTTTCGGGTATATCTTCTCACGAGACGGACTCTGCGTCAACCCACGCAAGGCTGAAGCCATCAGGAGCGCCCCTGTACTGCAAAACCCCACGGAAATACGGAGCCTCCTCTGGATGGCGACATATTGCGGGAGGTTTTTCCCGAATCTCGCCACCATATCGGAGACACTACGACAGCTGACAAAGACCGGCACACTATGGAAGCGGACGACCCGAGAAGAGTCGGAGTTTTAGAACATCAAGAAAGCCCTCCTGGATCAAACAACCATGGTATACTTCCACTCCAAGAAGAAGACGGAACTGGTGGTTGACGCCAGCCCGGTCGGGCTCGGGCAGTCCTTCTGCAGGAGGACACCAAAGGAGTCTGTGACCCTGTGAAATACACCAGCTGAGTGCTATCCCAGACGGAAGCCAGATATGCTCAAATAGAGCGGGAGGCATTGGCCATAAGATGGGCGTACCAGCACTTCCATTTGTACCTGTGCGGCCACCCTTTTCGGGTGATAACTGACCACAAACCCCTCCTGCCGCTGTTCAGCGGAATCTCACATCTAGCACAACCACGAATCGAGAGGAGGGCGATCCAGCTGCAGGCCTACTCGTTCTAACTGCTGTAAAGACCCGGGGCGGACAACCCTGCCGATTTTCTGTCAAAGCAGCCCACGGTGGAGAACAGTGAGCAGGCACAGGACGAAGCCACCAACATAAAGGCCTTCGTAAACATGGTGGAAGACAATTTATGCCCCGTGGCCGTGAAGAAGATCTTCGGGACGCCACGGACAAAGATGACACCTTGATAAGAGTAAAAGAGACTCTGGAAAGGGGACAATGACATTGTTTCCTCAATGGAATCTCCCTACTCACCACAGAAGAACAGAACTCCCGACATCAACTCTGGAGGGGATGAAATGAACTCAGTGTCGGTGGGTCCGGTCTAATATTACAGGGGCAATGGATTGTCATTCCAAAAAACCTGTGCCAGTGCCTGGCCGGGCTCGCACATCAAGGACATCAAGGCACTGCCAAAACCAAGGCCAGACTACGGGCGAAGGTGTAGTTCCCCAACATGGACGACATGGTGGAGGAGGAAGTCAAGCTCTGCCACCCATGTACCATCACCGGAGGCGAACCCCGCGCCTGTAATCATCAAGGAACCGTGTCGCACACCATGGAAGAAAATCTTTATCGACTTTGGGAGCTTCCCAGAGGGACTGCACACCATGGTCGTCATGGACTCCTTCTCGAACTTCCCGCTAGTTGAGCTGGTGCTGTCCACGGTGTTCACCCAAGTTCAGCCAGCCCTGGAGAAAACATTCGCCATGTTCGGACTGCCTGATGAAGTGAAGTCCGAAAATGGGCCCCCGTTCAAGGGCCAAGACATCCACGATTTCCTGGAGTGGAAAGCCATCGAACACCACCGAATCACACCGCAGTGTCCTCAAGCTAACGGCGAGGTGGAGCAGTTCATGAGGACACTGAATAGAGCTCTTCACAGGGCATATTAACAACGGCCAGCGATAATCATCGCTGGCCGTGCTTAGCGATAATTACATTATCGCAGGCTATCTCTGGTATTTATCGCCCTGGTAGCGCGTTATTAACAACGCGTTACTCCAGGGCGATAAAAATTCTAGAGATAGCGAGGTTATCGCCCTTTTGCAGGGAACATCACTGGTTTTCCAGCGATGTTCCCTGCAAAAGGGCGATAACCTTACTGATACGACCCACAGGGTCGTATCAGCATAATCCACCCCCTATGTTAGGGATGGCTAAATCAGGATTTTTAAAGAAAAAGGGGCGACCCGGTGTCCCTCAGAACCTGGGTTTAAAGTTTATCAAGAAAAATGGGTTCTGTAGGGTGTTCAAAGAGTTATTTCATATACGTACAAAGTATCGCACAATAAAACTATTCATAAGACATGTAAATCGCCCACGCCTATACATATGTATACATCGATTGTAAATAATCACGGGAAGACATTGAATGCATATCCACTTTGCATTTATATCAGAATTAATTCATTCAAATACATAAAGGGTGAAAATGTATGGTGCTCTTGTGACATATGTGCTCAAGTGAGTGAACAATTTGTGCAGTATATACAGAGTTGTTCAGGGATTATATACAGGGGACAGGACAAAGTTATTTATACAAAGGCCAGCATAGTAACCATGTGCCTGGTTGCTAATAATGCTTTTCTTGTGCAGGGCCGTGGTAGGTCTGAGCCTAGGTGTATCGTAGCGTTATTAACAACGTGTTACTCCAGGGCGATAAAAATTCTAGAGATAGCGAGGTTATCACCCTTTTGCAGGAAACATCGCTGGTTTTCCAGGGATGTTCCCTACAAAAGGGCGATAACCTTGCTGATACGACCCACAGGGTCGTATCAGCATAATCCACCCCCTATGTTAGGGATGGCTAAGTCAGGATTTTAGCAGACGTTAGGTTTTGGCAAAAACGTCAGTTTTCGCCAAAATCTAATGTGTGCTAAAATCATGTGGGCTGCCTTGTAAATATCGCGATGTAAACATCAGTGATATTTGCAAGGTAGTCCATCTTGGGTACGCCCAGTAACACCCACTTTGCATCTCATTGGAGATGCAAAGTGAGGTGTTGGGAAAAAGGGTGCTAACATGCGATTATGCATGTTAGCACCCTCTTATAAATAGGGCGCTGGTTTTATCTCTGCTTTTTTGGCTTTGTAAGCCAAAAAAGCGGAGATAAAGCCCTTGTAAATATGCCCCCAAATTGGAGTGGAACAACACCAAGACCCGAGGCGTGCCTACACCAATTCCTGCTTGCATACCAGCAAACTCCTAACTCGACAACCGGGTGCGCTCCGGCCTCGCTCCTGCTCAGGTGGTCACCCCAAAACCTGATTCCAGAGGACCAAGAGTGGGCGCCTCCATGTTTGGATGTCGAAAGAGCCCAGCAAAAGTGGAAGATGACTAACAAGAAGGCGACCGTGAGCCAAAGCTCCGACAGTGCGTGCGGGGTCCAAGGTGGTCATCAAGGATCGTCACCCAGGTTGGAAACTTTGCACGCCCTACGAGCCCGAGGTGTGGACTGTCACCCGAATAAATGGCACTATGGTCACGGCACAACGAGGCAGACACACAGTGGTGAGAAACGTGTCATGGTTTAAACCAGAAGCACGGGGTACACCAACCGTTGACCACTCACCCCCAGAGGAGAGCGTAGAACTTGAGAACATGCCAGCGAGAATCCACATGGAAGTCAACCCAGATCCTGTGCCTTTGGCGACACCGCCCAGACCACATGAGTCAGGAACCTGCCCCACTGATCCGGTAGCGTCTGAGGCTTGGGGTGAATATCCCAAAGGCACCACTGGCAACCCACAGGGAAGGCCCACCCGAAGTCAACAATGTTTGCTCCAACCCAACCCAGCACCTAGTAAAAGGCCGAAAGACTTTGCATGCTAATGGGCTGTTGCACCCACAAGCCCAGGATAGTGACTCTTTCCGAGCATGCACCTAATCTGCAATGTTTACTTTTGCTCTTTGTTCTTTCTCTCCCTCCTTTTCCTTCCTTCTTCTTTTGTTTCCTGTTTGCTCTGTTCATTCTAAAAGAAAGGAGGGATGTGGAGGCCACCCGGCCGACACACAAAAATGTATCAGTGCATCACCACACGTGACCGGGCGCGGTCCGAGGGTATAAATAAATGAGCCTGAGTTTGCACGTGACCTTCGGCTGGAAGTACACCCAGACTGTGTGTGCATCTGTACAGTGCGCTGCGCAGGCCCCAGTGACATACCTGGTCCTCGCACTCCTACAAATTACTCACATGTAAGTACTGCTGCGAGGAAGAACTGGACTCGGAGTAAGGAAGGTTAGTGGTAGGTAATTGGGTCAACTGCCTCAATCACAAAACTCTACTGAGTCCACATAATGGACCCCTTTGGTGAACCTGCACATAGCATCTTTGTGGGAGGCAGGACAACAGGAATTCCTGAAAAAAAATACTTTAGATGCTTGGGTAGCCGAACCCGTGGCTTTTGGCCAAGTTCATAAAAATCATAAAGACTGATAGATAGCACACTGCGAAATTACTTCTGTAATCAGAAAACAAAGTAAGCAGTTCCATTTCCTGGAGGCCAGTCGTGAGAACTGGCATATATTTTTCTTCTTATTTCGAGCACACAAAGCACAGTTACAGAGTAAAATTATCATCAGTCGGCTGGCACATCTTTCATGTCAGCTCTAAGCCACATATCCTGCAGTTCATTCTGATATCACTGGGAATGCATAAGCTGATGGGGCAGCAGTTTTTCCTGTTGCTTCCAGAGGAACAAACACTGCTACTGAAAGGCACAATTATGAAAGTCGATGTTAGAGATCAAGGGTAAGAAGTCCATGCAAGGTTCTTCGTCGTGTACAAGAAAGATGTGGACAATACGAGGCCATCTTGAATAAGCCAGGACCAAATAAAAGCATTATGAATGAGATATTGAAAATGCTCACTTTTTAGTTAGTCATTTCCTTCGTCAAAGAGGGGAACTTTATGGTCATTTTTGACCTTAAAAGTGGTGCTTTGTGTATTCTAGCCTGTCAGTCACATACATTGTCTTTAGTTCATGGATGTCTCCGCACATCATCATTTCAATGTGCTGCTTTGAAAATTGAAGTCTGTACCAACAGTTTTCCCAAATGTGTGGCAGTGGTAGTAGCCCATTTAAGATGTCAGGCCTAGACGACCCACAGACAACTACTGATGGATACCACTAGCTTCGGTTCTCCCTGAAAGGGAAGAAATCCTTGCTGGGTCCACCGAAATGAGTGCAGTCTGAGAGGGCCAACCTGGACTCGGAGCTAATCAAACTGTTTCTTTCTTTGGAGTGATACAAGACGCAAGAGTTTTTTACTGTAGTGGATGGCTTTCAGTAAGGCAAGTTGTTTCTCTCCTGGCTCTCATGTCATGCTCCTGATCCCACGCATTCATTCCCAAATGAAAATGCTTCAGTAGTGTCTCCAGTTAGAGTATACCCAGGTCTGAACAAGCTGTCTCAGGAGAATTATTTCACCTAAACTGCAGTCTCTTGTTTGATTGACTAATGCACAATCTGAATCATAACTGCCTCCTGGAACTTCCTGCTCACCAAAACGTAATGGTGATAAATACACCCTAAGTGGTTGATGGGCGTATCTCTACAATCGGTCAACACAAGGGTGCAGCCAGGTCTGTCCGAGAATAACTCCACCACACAAGTGTGCTGGGGTTGTTGCCAAGAGGATTAGCTCTCTGGGGGCCCGTCTAAATGTTGTATAATACTGTTCAAGTAGAAACATTACACCCATAAACTCCAGTACTGTGCGGTAACACCCCACCAGTACCATGTAATTAAAGTTTATCCCCATGGATTGAGGAATAACCATGCAGCCCCAGTTTGTTCAGGTGAAATACAGCATGAAATTCCCTTTTTATGGAAATTAATTCTCAAACTTACCCCTTGCTATGAGCAAGAAGTAATTGGAAGTAGGAGGGCAGGTGCAGAGCATGGGTTGCTGGGAGGAATACGGAGAGTTTGGTATAAGGCAAAGGAGAAAGTGAGCTAGCAGGTGGACCATATGCTGAAAGAGAAAGTCAGTGGGAGCCGAGCTCGAGGCCCGGTTGCTATTGTAGCCCAACCTTTATGTGAGTTTACTACCCAGATATTCCAGATAGTACTAATAGACCTGTCATTCCCGCACCTGGATAATCTGGGTGAGGGAAAACCAGGCTAGTTGTGATAGGGTATAGTGGTATGCCACACAGGGATATAGCTCTATATAGTGCAAGCTTAAACCAGGCTCATTAGAGTGCTTTACATGAGAACCAGATGTTTAACAAGAAGGCCAGATGTTACTCATTTTTAGATCGAGCCCACCAGACAAAACAAGCTGTCTGGTTGCGAAAGACATATTGTGGGCTCACCAAGAACTTATAGCCCACCATTGGATACCATTGTTTGGCTACATTCTCACTCTCATTTGCTTGCTACTATTTGTTAACAGTGGACTTTCCGTCTTCTTCTTGTGTTTGTCCCGCCCTGGAGTATGGACACATTACTATGTCCTTCCACACTTGCTTTTCCAGGTGCTACTTTTTTGTTTTTGTTTAAATACTTTACAAGATGGAATTTGTTTTCCCCTTGTCTCCCTTGAGTGCTTCTTCCCTGCTATGCCATGCACCATGTTCATCTCTTTTGCCCAGTTGCTTCTTCCCCACTCCCAGTGCAGAGAAGTTGATTGATTGACAAAGCAAGAGGCACCAACATGACCATGCAGAGTGTCACATTCGCACATGCAGGACCAGAATGGGGATTCAAAGCAGCCCAAGGCTTACGCTACAGCCCCACGCAATGTCCTGCCAAATTCATACTACTCGCACTTGCGCGGGCTGTGTAACTAGCTCCATTTTAAAGTGAAGGCGCAGACCTTCCAGTCAGTAGTTGGCAGGCATGGGTACTGCCACGAGATTGAGGCAGATAGGGATAAGGAAAGCTCAGGCCATGCTGTAGGAAAGCTATAAAGTGTGCTTAATTTGTAAAAATTACAAGTGCCATGGCCCCTGTCAGGAGTTCATTGCAGCTTACACCACCCATTGCCCCGCCATAATACTGCCACGAGATTGAGGCAGATAGGGATACGGACAGCCCAGGCCATGCTGTAGGAAAGTTGTAAAGTGTGCATAATTTGTAAAAAAACATAAGTGCCATGGCCCCTGTCAGGAGTTCATTGCAGCTTGCACCACCCATTGCCCCGCCAGTACTGCCAATAACATTACCATATTTTCAAGAGACAAGAGAACCCAAGTAATCTGGAAGGGAACTGAGGTGCAAGTAATTATACAGGAACAATGGTCCCTCACAACATAAGTCATAGACAGTAATGAACGCAAAGATACCAAGATATCTATGTTATAGAAATCCCAATGGGAATTGTAATTTTATATGTATCAAAAATAAAGAAACTTTGAGAAGCGGAACAGTATTCAACACGAAAAGGAGTTTCCAACTCATATGAACGCATAACAACGTGTGGCCGAAATACAATCAGTAATTAGGCCACAAACATAAATTGCACCACTGCAATTTTTACAGTTAATAGATAAACAAGTCAGTGTCAAGGTACTGAGGTCGACGACATTTCGATCCCTAACATAATAATGGGATCATCATCAGGACACAAGTAATGCCTGAGAAAAATGCCTGCATGTTGCGGTGGGCAGCGTTTTGTCACGAGATGGCTATACCGTTAAGAATGAGTCATGTGCATGGGTATCAATGTATATATATTGCATGTGCGATTAAGCAGCACAGAGTGTTGGGTGGGAAGATCATGATTCCCACCCGTAGGTCCGCGCAGGGTCTGTTATTATTGTTTTGATGTTAATATGCAGCACCTAGAGGGACCAGAGAACAGTAACAATATGAAATTGTAAAATCGGGTATACCCGAAAGCAGGGACGCCGTACCCTCAGGGTTAACAGCATGCTACATGATTTCGACATTTACACACGCCCTGTTTTGGTGATTGGGTCATAAAGGATTTCCCAATTCATTTTGGCCCGCTTGAGAGTGTATTTGATACCTCAAACAGTACTGCTGTTTAACAAAAAGAATGCTACCAATGTAATTGGGGATACATGGGCCATTCGCCTTTTTGTGTACAACTAGCTTTTATAACATCAGTGTGTGACTACAATGGTGACGCCCCCACAGTCTGCCATGAAACCTGTAGTATAATAAAACTCAGGTAAGTGTGAGAAAAATTCAGTTTGCATCTATTGTTGCAACACGAATTTGAAGGAATGAAAAAAGATCCACTATGGAGGAGGTGTTTGTATATATGGCCCTCCTAACCTAACAACGAATAAGAAATAATTGACAGAAATCTTGGTACTACTAAAAAATTGTTGCAAGTGGTTATGGCTTGGGATGGTTTTTATGACACTAGCAAGATTGCCCTACTTGATTATTGTGTCAATGTAAGTAAGGTTACATATGAGTGGGGTGTTGAGGAGATTTGACCTTTTTTAACTATAATGGATGACAACCCTTGTGTTTGCCCTATAGTCTAGCCATTTTTACCTGATCGTTATTCATTTTTAAGTAAGGAATCATCATTAACTAACATTGTCCTAACTCTAACTCTGGTTGTGTTTTAGGTTGTGCATATAGTTCATGGACTGGTAGGGTTTTAGTTATTACCCTTCCTGCATGGTGTGATTATATACCACTGTTGAGTTTCATATTACCCTGAAGAAGACCAAAGACCTGTATAGGCTACAAAGGGGTTGAAACATGCTGGTAATTGCAGTATCCTTTAAGGTCAAGTGATTCATTATTTTTCACGCCATGACCTGTGTTGTATGATTTTAACCATACCAGAGGAACTCTGTAATAAAGTAGGGTTTTCTAGAATACCTCTAGGTATTTTTAATGTTCTTTTCTTGCCAAATGTACTAGATTTCTAAGAACTCCCAGGGCTAAGAAGAGCTTCCCTTGGTTGAGTCCCCTGGATTGACATTGTACATATTCCAGTGTGAGAGGTCGTCAAATGATGAAGCATGCCTTGATCAGTTAAGGGTGAGATGACCTCTCAAAAATCTTTTGATGATCCTTGACCTTAATAAGTCTGAACTGCGAGAGTATAGCAGTGACTTCATCACCCTCAAGTAGTTTAATGTGTTTTATAAGGAAACCAACCAGGGCTAAATCTAGATGAAGGTCGAGAATGTAGGCAATAAGTAAGCATGTAAAGGTAACGGGCGCTGGAGAATGGGACCGGAGCAAGATCTGACTTTAAGGAGGACACGGAGTGTGTCCGCAATGCCTGTTTAGTCTGGAATTGAATCATGCGGTGACAGAGATCAGCCCGTAAAGTATGCAGTTTCGCCAGTAACATTACCAACACAGCTACTGGCCGTCACATTCCTGCAAGTGAGACAATTCAGTCATTTAATATACAATAAACATGACGAATACCTGCAGCTCAAACCATTCTTATAGCTTTGGGTGGCAGTTATTAGTCATTGTAATGTATCTTGAATTATTAACAAACTGTTGTGCTCATCACAAAAATAGACAAACAGCGCCACCAGGTGGTAGGCTGTCATAAGTGCTGATGTTGACAATTAGGTGCCGGTGCTGAGCACCGGAAATCACCAGCTCAAATTAAGGTTTGTCTGTAAAGCCATACATCCTTTCACCAACTGTCTGCGATCCAGCCTGCCTTCTATCCTCATCTGTCTCTCTCAGGCATTCCAATGATGCACTGCTCCAGTCACTCAATAGAGAAAAAAATATACACGAACACACACACACATATATATATATATATATATATATATATATATATATATATATATATATATATATATATATATATATATATTCACTGAAAAAACCATAGGTTTCACACATGTTATAGTTAGCTGGACATTTTACTGATAAAAAAACAATGAAATTCCCCCGTTATAGTTACTGTAGGCAACTATAACTCACGCGACCGCAATCCTCTGCTGATGCTAATACTGTATTTAGACACTTATTTGCCCATATCTTCTTCCATTAAATTTTAGCTATACATATATTACAAATATTTTTTTTTCATAAAGACACATATGTCATCAGCAGAGGATTACGGTCGCGTGAGTTATAGTTGCCTACAGTAACTATAACGGGGGAATTTCATTGGTTTTTTATCAGTAAAATGTCCAGCTAACTATAACATGTGTGAAACCTATGGTTTTTTCAGTGAATTAGCAAGGTTTTTTAAATGCTATTTCCTAACTATAACGTGTGTGAAACCTATGGTTTTTTCAGTGAATTTGTACGGTTTTTTAAATGCTAAGTTACTTTACGCCATTTGTGGCGTGCGCGCCCACTTAACGCAGTTCGTTCCGTGCACGGTTTTTATCAACTTTAATAAGCCCTGTACATTTGGTGGCCTTCGGCCACCAAAAGCACAGGGGGTGAGGTCAATGTGGATAGTGTTTTTTTTATTTCGATTTTATAATTTCATGTTGCCAAAATTACGTTTTTTTTCTCTATTAATAAGCCCTGCACATTTGGTGGCCTGCGGCCACCAAAAGCACAGGGGGTGGGGTAAGTGTGGATAGTGTTTTTTTTATTTTTATTTTTATTTTTTTACCGTAAGCGTACGGTAAGCGTACGGTAAGCGTACGGTAAGCGTACCCCGCGAAATTGCAGAAAAAAAAATAAAACCGTTTTTGCTCTTGGGGGATGTTTGGGGACTCCCTCAACATGACTATGTGGGAGGGAGTTGTCAAAACAGTCCCGTAACATGTTTTTGGCCATCATGTTTGATAAACAACACTCAGTGCGAGAGACAAAATGGCGGACGCCGCTTCCTGGTTTCGGCCGATTCGAATGTTTACTAAGATCTAAGAGCCAATCAGAATCGCGCTCGCGCACGCCACCGTAAGCTTACGGTAAGCGTACGGTAAGCGTACGGTAAGCGTACCGTAAGCGGGCTCAGATATATATATTGATTTAAAGGCTATTTTCTCAGAATCTACTGAACAGATTTACACCAAACCTACAAAAGGCACTTCCTTGACCTAGGGACTACCTCTCTGCCAAATTTCTAGTAATTCTGTTCAGCCGTTCGGGCTGTAGCTCGTTCTAAAGGTCCTATGGAAAAATGCATGGGAAAAACGCGTTTTGGAACCCCCCTTTTATCTCAGCCCCCGCTTGACGAATCCCCCCGAGACTTTCAGGGTAGGAGCGGAGCGTAGCGCCCCACCTATTTTGAGAAATTTGCGAGGATTCGTCGACCGGCGCCAAAGTTATTCAAAATAGAATGTTGAGGTTTTCCTATGGAAACGTGGTCCTAACTATAACTACCTACTGGCGACCGCCAGTAGGTAATATATATATATATATATATATATATATATATATATATATATATATATATATATATATATATATAGTTCCACAAGTTGCCCCTAGAGCAAGGATGCACTCGAACAGCAGCTTGCTTGTGAAAGCCTTTATTTCAACAAAAACTGCAACCTGCATTCCAATTAAAGTTCCAGCCTGATGCATTTCAGAGCTCCTTGCTCCTTTCTCAAAGGCTCAACACTGAGTTTCACAAGCTGACACACCTTTGAATAATTAATTCCCCGCCCTCTAATGAGCATTGCCTTCTGGGATCTGTAGTGTGTGCCAAAAAATACCTGCCCAAATGAGTGCTGTGTCTCTCAGGTTGTTGCAGATTTTCAGCCCTCCAATGGGCCTCAGAGTGCAAGTTCGTTTTTCAATTTAAAATGCTGCTGTTCCACTTTAAGGTTCTGGCATGATTCCAACCTCGTGGCCCCCTTAAATGTCAGGGTGGTGCAATCCTCCACGGCTGGGCTGCCGAGATAAACACAGTTCCACAAGTTGCCCCTAGAGCAAGGATGCACTCGAACAGCAGCTTGCTTGTGAAAGCCTTTATTTCAACAAAAACTGCAACCTGCATTCCAATTAAAGTTCCAGCCTGATGCATTTCAGAGCTCCTTGCTCCTTTCTCAAAGGCTCAACACTGAGTTTCACAAGCTGACACACCTTTGAATAATTAATTCCCCGCCCTCTAATGAGCAATGCCTTCTGGGATCTAAAATTACATTTGGGGCGTGTTCCTGATGTTTCTCCTTCATTTTCACTCAAATCAGTTGATGTTAGGGACGATGCACTGCCGGATGTATTGGTCGCTAAATCCAGTTTGTCCTGTTGTTTTAGGACATCATATTTTCTCGCGTATGTGAAGATTCGTCCTTCCGCGTAATCTTCTTTATCCCTTTGGAATTTGCTCTGTTTGCGCAATTGTACGGCTTCTTCATGTTTTTCAATTTGATGTTCTAGATCTTGTTTGAATTTGAGCAATTCTGCATTTAATTCCACTTTATCCAGCTCTATTTCCAATTCCTTCAGTTGTTTTGTAGTTTGTTCCAATGCTAACGTTATATGTTTAATGAGGATTTCCATCAACCCCATGTATGGATATATTCATTCATGGCCCACCAGAGGGCGAAGGAGCAAAGTACAAGTTGATTACTAACATTAGTCAACATGACGATTTGATTATTAAATGGCTGTATTTGTACATGCACCTATATTTATATTGTTTCAATTGGAGATATAAACGTGTTTAACACATGAATTGACACCTGACAAAATGGTTAATAACAATCCTACGATGGTCGCTACACTACAAGGACCATAAGGCTAAGCAAATGGTAATATCATGTGACCAGTATAAAAATAGAAGAGTGAAAAATAACTGTTACCCGTGAGCAAGGTCAAAGTTGACTGAAACGCGTTGGGTTTTGTAAACCTGCTTGCCATGCCTGGGATGCTATTAAATTGATTTGGAACTGCACCATACCAGGGAGCTAACATGCAGCTCCCTGGATCTCAAAGTAATGTGTCTGTTTTAAAGCTCGCTTGACAGTGGGCAAGAAAAAAAACACTTGCTGTGCTTTCAGCAAGCGAGAGCATTTTTACTCTTGCTTGCTGAAGGCAGAGTGTTTGCTATGGCTTGGCGGGAGGTGTTGAAGAACCGGGAATTTAATCCCAGCGGCGCAGGGACACGCCCTCAGTCTTCGGGTTCACCTGTCTTAGAGTACAGAGACACGGGATTCTTCTGGTGACATCAGAGATCATATTTCTTAGCTGCCGCCAGTAACAGAGATCCTAGAAGTACAACACGGTGTATGTTCTCAGGAGACTGCTCAACCAAAAGGAGTGGAGCATCGTCTTTTATGTCAAAAACCACGTTCCTGGCTAGCATCAATTACTTACAGGTTTGACCTATCAGAGGATGACATTTACAGAGGCATCAGATAACAACAAACCCACTTTCAGTTAACCAGCCCATCATCAATGACAGGGTAAAAATCCAGCATTCTTGCTCGAACAGGCTGGACGAACCCGTCATAAAAGACCTTAACCCAAATCAATAATTAGCCCATAAGGCCATAAAAGGGAAAGAGCAGAAACAGATGAGAGGCAAGATAGAGGGGTGTGTGCGTGTACCATAGGGTCAATAATGTCCTGTTCTTTGATCACTATCTGACCAGCTGCTTAACAAGGGCCTGGCTTAACAAGTTTTGGCCTCGGGCAACAGGGTCAGTTGACTCAGGTCAAATAGAAGTCAACACGCACTCAAGCTAAGGGGTATGCGTCCCTGGAGGCTTGCTTGGCCAGTCATTTCTTAATCATTTGCCTAGGTGAGGGAAACCACAAAATGGCGGATGTGCACAAAATGAAACCCAAGGGTACCGACTAGTTCGTCCAATACACAGTCAAAATCTTGGTGTAGAATGATGAAAATGCTCATGCATACCGCACTTGTCATTCGCGGTTCGCTGATACCAAGATCATCAGGATATGATGACCTTAATCGAACGGGTTCAAAATTCACGGAACCACAGACCCTCCTTTTGCCCTTACATAGGCAGTAACCTAAACTCACGTCATTCTGAATCCAGGTCTATGTTCATCAGATCATTGAGATGTTGCTGTAACATCATCCTGGTACTTAGTAACTCTCTCTGGACAGGTCTCCTCGAACACGAGGTAGCAAAAAGGCCACATATTACGGGAGCACACTGTACACAAAGACAGAACAGGAAGAGGGTAGCTAATACCATCACAATGACCATCAGGATCTTTCATCCCCAAGTGGATAACAATCCCCAGAACCATTCCATAAACGACCAATCTCCTTCATCCACATGTATGGACTCAGAGATCTTATGTAACTTGGAGATGGCTTGGAAAACTGTCGGAGCGTTATCTGGGATGAAAACACAACAGCTCGATTGGATCAATTTACAGACCCCCCTCTATCTGCAAGTATGACATCCAACGCAACTCTGTTCTGAAGAGTCATAAGGCGATCCGACTGGAGCTCAGCAGTCAAGTTACTAAGGGCGCCGGCAGTTTCGACTATGGTGGACTCAACCACTCTCGTCAATTGCCGTATGTTCCTGCTGTTAACCATAGGTCCCCAAAACGGCAGAAAACACTTCACGGAATCTCCCAATTCTTGTCCTGCGGTATCTTCCTTACTGAAGACACCTCTAACGACCGACTCTCGTTTTGTGGTAATCTGCCTCAGCTGTAAATGTAGGAGGCAACAAGAACGAGACAAAACATGTGCCCGAGAAATCAGGGGGCAACCATGTATATGCTCTGTCATGGCAAATGAAGTAGGTACCCTTAGCTGCTAAAAACGATGGGGAAGTCTGGGACGCAAAAACATATGTCTCAGTGCAAACACTCTTCCCTAGCTGAGCTCTAGGATTCTTGCCATTTCCTTGCAGACAGTAATGACCCCGATGGGGTACTATCCAGATCGGGGAGGATCTCTTCGCTCGCTGGTTCCCACTCAGACTAACTCCATATCCAGTGACGTTCCATCCAATATACGCTAGTGTCTCATCTCTCGTGATAGCCTCATAAGAGCTCATTCCTCTAATCATGTCGACTATTCCCTTGACCAAAGCACTATTCTTCGGGCTATCTTTCAGAGAACGTAGGGGGTTAACTTCACGGGCATAAATTAACATTGTTCTGTATGCCCACACAGAACCATTGTAGCTAAATGGCAGGACCAGGTAAGGAATACCTTTTTCAGCAGTATGGGGCATGAGGCCACACACCCAACAATTAGTTGTGTTCACTACTAGCTGGTGTTGGTGCAGGAGCTGAAGAAAGGAATTATTAGTGAATTCCATTCTCCTAATGGACTCATGTTCAGGCAGAGGGTGAAAAGAATGCGAAGAAACAGTAGGAGGAGGCATAGGTTGTGTAGTGGGCATGAATGTCGCTTGAAAAGAGAATGTCACATATCCAATTAAAAACATTATTAAACTTAACAGTATAAACAGACATAATATCAAAAAACGTTTTCTACTCATTATTATACACATTTTGCTCTTGAAGCTCATTCTTTCAGTAGGTCTCTCCATCTCAAAAAACTCCATCCTCTAATCGTGCCTCTCGCGGCGGATGGGTGTTCTGTGCTAAGGAATGCGCCTGTCGGTCCAGGGAACGCCCTGAGACCAACCAGAACCGTCGACCTAACGTCTTTGGCTTGCACTCCAAGGACTTGGCACCGCGACCCTACAGCTGAACCCAGATGGTGGTTTGAAAAACAAAAATCAAAAAAAAAAGTTTCTCGGAGGGGAGCCAACCATAAAAGAATAGCAAAGAAGGGACTCAGTTTGTTATTCGTCCCGCGACTCTCGGTCGCAAGTTATAGTGCTCTTTACCAGGCAATGTCTGTTCTCGGAAGAGTAACTCAGGTTCAAAAGTGTTCAAATGATTTGATGGAGGTACAACTTCTTGGAGAAGTTCGTCGCTCTCTGGCTCAATGTTTGTTCCAATCAAACGGGCATCGCTAAAAGGCAGAAAACGAGGCACGGTCTCAGTCTCAGAATCAGGAAGTCCTCTTTGGACCCACTGCTTGTACGGCAGAGACAAAGGGACCCTCTTACAATGTACGCCGTGAATCCAGTTCTTTTTACCGTGCACTCGTACCGCAGAACGGGTGGACAATAACACCAGATACGGTCCTATCCAGCGGGGCTGCTCGTTCCGGGTTCGCTGAAAGTTCTTCACGAGCACCCACGCGCCAGGTTCAATGGTGTGCCCTGGATCTTCAGAAACCTGTGGCAAAGTATCATGAACCTGTTGATGCAGAACACGCAATTTAGCCGTCAATTCGTACAGGTAGTCAAGCAATACAGGGTGTTCTATCTCACTAAATTTTGTCGGCCGCGGCACTCCCCAAATATTTGCCGGGCGACCGAACACAACCTCATAAGGACTCAGACCCATTCGCGAATGCACAGTCATTCTTGTGGACAGAAGGGCTAACGGCAAAGCATCAGGCCATTGTAGACCAGAGCTCGCTTGAATTTTGGCCAATTTCAATTTTAACATGCCATTGTAGCACTCAACTAGACCAGCTGACTGGGGATGATTGGCAGCGTGGAACTTCTGCCGGATACCCAACCCATCACACACTCTCTTCATCACTTGACCCACAAATTCACTCCCATTGTCACTCCAGACCACTCTCGGCAAACCAAACCTAGGGAAAAATTCCTTAATAAGGGCTTTAGCTGTGGACAAGGCAGTGTTGTCCTTCAGAGGGTAGGCTTCCACCCATCTAGAAAAAGAGCAAACAACCGCTAAGACATACTTCAGGTTGTTGCACCTCTCCATGTGGATGAAATCTAGCTGCAAAACCTCAAACGGATATGTGGGGGGAGCAAAATGACCAGCTGGAGTTGGAGTTCCTTTACCAGGATTGTACATCAAACAAACCATACAGTTCTTGACCAAATTCTCTGCACACTTAGGAATGCCAGCATTTTGCCATACTGGGGCCAATGACTTACAAATCCCTTTCACACTAATATGAGCCATCCCATGTGCCATGGTAACCACTGGAAGTACATACACGTCAGGCAACAACAATCGCTGATGCTCTGACAACTCAACCCAACAACCATTCGAATCCAATTTACCCTTGCTTTCTCTCCATTCAACTCTTTCTCTGTGGCTTCAGCTTGGATGGATTTCACACTCTCAATTGTATCTTCACACATACTCCTGTCTGGAATCCATCTCGCTGGACCCGCAACATACATTCGACTCATCACATCTCTCGCAGTCTCTTTCGCGACTTCATCTGCAAACGCATTACCACGACCAACATCGCCCATGACTTTCTTATGCGCACTGCATTTCACGATTGCAACTTGCAACGGCAAAGTAAGAGATTCAAGAAGTTCATTCACCAATCGACCATGTTGGATCTTGGTCCCATGCGAAGTCAGAAACCCACGTTCTCTCCACAATCGTCCAAAGCTAAAAGCAACACTGAACGCATACTGGCTGTCAGTGTACACAGTCACTCTTTTCCCTCTCGACAACACACACGCTCTTGACAATGCAATCAATTCTGCCGCTTGTGCAGAGTTGTGTGGGATACGAGCAGCTTCAACAATCGTATGCAAAGTCGTAACCGCATATGCCACAGTCGTATCACCGTTCGGAAGTTTAAAACACGAATCATCAACCCATAGAGTGCCATCACATTCTGCAAGGGGAGTGTCCCTAAGGTCTATCCTCCCTTTCGTTTCTTCCTCAGTCCTGAGGAAACAATCATGCTGTTCTGTATCATTTGTCTCAGTTGAAATCGGCAACAACGTGGCTGGATTCAACGTGTTGCATCTTTTTATATGTACATGACTTGCTAACAAGGTCAATTCGTAACCTGACAACCGAGCACTAGTTAAGTGCTGTGTCTTGGTACGGTTCAACAAGGTATCCACTGCATGTGGAACCATCACAGTCAGTGTATTGTTCATCACCAAACCAGCAGACTGTCGGATTGAATCAGCCGCTGCCGCTGTGGCTCTCAAGCAACTCGGCAACGCTCTTGCTACCGGATCTAAAGTCGACGAAAAATAAGCACATGGACGTTGCCTATCGCCAAACTGTTGAGTCAAAACTGACAATGCACATCCCTCTCTCTCGTGGACATACAATGTGAAATGTTTACTGTAATCGGGGGTACCCAACACAGGAGCTGAACACAGGGCGTCATGCAATTCTGAAAAACTCTTCTGACATTCGTCAGTCCAGGGAATAGGATTCGGGGTATCCTTAACAGTAAGAGCTATCAAAGGTTTTGCAACCAATGAAAAATTAGCAATCCACTGTCTACAGTACGATGTGATACCTAGAAATGCACGCACTTCTCTCTGTGTCATAGGCACACTCATTTTCGCAATCGCTTGGATTCTCTCTGGGGTCAATCTTCTTCCCTCCTTCGATAAGAGGTGACCTAAGTAGGTAACTTCTTGTCGGCAATACTGCAACTTCGACAGAGAAACTTTATGGTGGAATTCAGACAAGTGACGTAACAACGACAGAGTAGCCTCTCTACAAGTCTCTTCATTTTCAGCGGCGACTAAAAGATCGTCAACATACTGAATAAGGGCAGCGCCATTGGGTAAAACCAACAAATCAAGTTGCGTCTTTAAAGCTTGACTATAGATCGATGGACTCTCACAATAGCCTTGAGGAGCGCGTTAAAACCTGAAGCTTCGGCCTCCTAAAGAGAAGCCAAAAATATCTCTACTCTCTGCGGCAATCGGGATGCTGAAGAAAGCATTCTTCAAATCAATCACCGAAAACCACGTGGCTGTAGCCGGAATCAAAGTCAGTAGAGCGGTGATATCAGGCACAACAGGGAATTGTGGAACAACGATCTTATTCACCTCGCGAAGATCGATCACAAACCTATATACAGGAGGCTGAGAAAAATCAGTTCGTTTCAGAACCAGCAAAACCGGGCTATTGCACACATTACCTCTCGTTTCCTCAATCACATCTTTCTCAATCAGATCAGAGATGATCGCCAAAAGTGCTTTTTCACCATCACTTGAGATACGATATTGTGGAATGCGTGGTAATCTAGCATTCGCCTTCAATGTCACAACATATGGTGGAATCTCCAAAAGACCCACATCATTAGGACCAGAAACCCAAAGAGAATCAGGAAGAGAAGACAATTCAGCTGGAAGTCGGTCTTTAGACAAATACATCGGAGAGATCACTCTCTTTCCCAATGTAAGCTGTACTCCTGAAGGAGAACAATAAAGCGTCGCATACAATCTCTTCAACAAGTCCAAGCCCAACAAGTTCTCACCACAACCTGTCGTCAGAATGAGGGGTGCTTCGAAGTCACAAGGTCCAACAGAAAGAGGCAAAGGACTAGAAATAGGATTGCTAACCGGGGCGCCAGAAAAACCTACTGAAACATTCGTTAAGCCAGACAAAGGTGCGCCAGGGAGTTTGGTGTGCATGATAGAACTTTTCGCAGCACCAGTATCCAACAGAAAAGGTTCAGACACCCCTGATGCAATCACTTCAACATAAGGTCCACTCTGATCTACTGGAACTGAAACAACTCCCTTTCTTTGTCTGTGGCTGTCCTAGCGAACATTACCTTCCATACTCTCTCCTTCAACGTAATAATCGTCCGCATAATACTGAGCCATCCTACCAGACGCACCATTCTGTTGATCAAAACAATTCATCGAATTATGCGGAGGCAAGGAACGCGCAATCTGAGACACACCACGTCCTCGACCTCGCGGAGCTTGTTGAACACCTCGACCTCTCATAACAGAAACACCATTCGTGCGCTGTAATAATCTCGGGCAATTATTCTTGAAGTGACCTTCTTCTTTGCAATACGCACACTGATTGGGGCCTACAGGGAAACGCGGTTGAGAAGACTCGAGCATTTGCGTGCTTCTCTGATAGTGTTGTGGTTGCTGATAATCACGCTGGGTATTGCGGGGCGGGTATGCTTGCTGCAGAAGAACCTTAGTCTTCAATTCCTTAGTCTTTTTGTCCGCTTTCTCTATCTCATCTTTATGTCTATTCTCATAGTACTGGGCAGTAGCCAATATCTGCGCTGATGAAGAAACAGCCCAAGCACTTTCAGAATCCTTCAACCTATTGCACAACTCGGGAAGCAAATTATGCACAAACTTGTCAACGAACAACCTTTGGCCACCTTCTGTACTCATGTCTTGACCACTGTGGTCTACAAATGTCTCTTCAAATCTAGTGAAAAAGTCGGACACAGTTTCGTCTTTCTTCTGCTTGCACGCAGACAATTTGTCCCAATTCACACGTGTAACAGGCATCAAAGTCTTCATATAATCAATAATTCTACCAGGGAGATCAGCAATCACATTTTCGGGTTTAGCACCACCTATTTGTCTTTCATCTGTAGTTCTAAGATTATTCCATGTATCACCTAATTCCTGCACATGATCCGTATGACGGATCTTACTCCATATAGGCTGTGGAACAACATTATCAGCCAAATTCATAATACAGGAACTCGCAGTTTGAGATAGCTCCTTATAAAACCCTGCAGGATTTTTACGTGGATCAGGCAGAGTCTGCTTTAGAGCTAGTACTTCGGCACGCTTCCATGGAACATGTACCCAAACGCGCTGGAAATGTGCCAGAACAGGTGGATTAGCATTCGCATCACCAGGTCTCCAAACGGGAGGAACCTCACGCATCGGATATTGACGTGCCTTTCTCCTCACTGAAGAATCAGGCTCAAATAATGACTTAGAAGGAAAATCACTCCTAAATGACAACAATGTCGCGACTGCTCTTTTTACATCGAGACCCACTATAGTTCCTTTCGCGAACTCGGACTGCACACAGAACAACTCAGGCGGAGCCCGCCCTACCTCACTATCTTCCCACTGTTCACGGAGAAAAGAACACATCACATCAAATACATATCTTTGGGTCGGTGCTTCCCATTGATGGAAAACATTCGTAACACTCTCCAGATCATAGTGTGAAGGATAGTTAACCCATTTACGTGCCAAGTGATCCAGCACTGTCCGTTCATCAGGACCAGGCAATTGACTACGCAATTGCTTACGCTCTACAACAGGAGACATACCTAATGAACCCATTAGAGGAGAGAAAAAACTAGCAACCGCATCAGTCATTCTCCGTCGGGCAGAAGGAGAAGGTGACAAAAGAACAGAGGACAAAGCGGAATGAGAAGGAACCGACGTCGGAATAGTGACAGAAGGGACAGACAACACAAGTATAGAGGTAGTAGACGAAGGAGGTAGCAAAGACGGCGGACCTTGAGAAGGCTGCGCCGAAGCAATAGTAGTAGCCAGCAAAGGGAGAGCTGGCTGTTGAGGAACCGCTGGAGGTAAAACAACCGGAGGTTGCGCAACTACAAGTTGCGGAGGTGCGGTAGCACTCTGAGCATAAGGGGGTGGCGAACTTAATAGATGCGACATTAAAGGATCTTTCACAAGATCTTCCTTTTCTTCTTGCTGTTGAGGTGGCAAAACTGGATAACATTTGTCTACCGCTAATTTACGTTGCCTAAGCATCTGTTCGCTTTCCTGCTCTTCCTCATTATCCCTAAACTGTATCGCAGCCTGCACCATCGACATACCTTGTGCACGTTTATTTCGTATCGCTAACTTAATTTCCTTTTGTTTAGATTCCTTTCGCCAAAGGCGGAAGGAGTCGAACATTGCCGGCCGGGCTTTCTTTTTGAAGAGTCTGACTTCTAAATTATCTAAAATTTCCGTGTCGTAGCTACTATATTGGGGCCACTTTAGGACACCATCTTTCCTAGTATACCTAATCCATACCTCATTATACGTGATGGGGCCCACGCCGTGTTTCAAATAGAGCTCATAGGTCGGAGGTCCGATCGGAGGCACCGGACACGAGTCCTCCAATCGGGAATCCTTTTTACAACCATAACAAAATATCTTTCCAAGTCTGCTAAGACCAGGCATCTTCGCTCACTAGTCTAGCTTCAAACTTCAAGGGAGTATCAGAAACGATAGCCTCATGAATACACTAGTCCCTCGGCTTTGGGGCCTGCAGGTACCAAATCAAAGCGATCCCGAAGGATACCAAATCAAAGCGATCCCGAAGGATACCAAAACAAACTGGGAGACGCTCCACTCATACCTAACTGAAATATCGATGACGTCGCCAGAAGACCCGTCTATCGTCTCGCTTTACAAATCATCAAAGGGCTCCAAGACAGGGCGACAGTCAGGGCAGCAGTCCCTCGTAGCCGTCGGAATGCGGGGAACTTCGCAGCAAAGACTTTCGGACCACAACGACATACAGGGGTCGATGAAGTGGTAGGCCTCCCTCCAGAATTTTCACACGAAGCTCCTCACGATCTTCAGACTTGGACCGGTACCGCTGAAGTCGCCCGACGTTGGGCGCCAACTGAAGAACTGGGAATTTAATCCCAGCGGCACAGGGGACACGCCCTCAGTCTTCGGGTTCACCTGTCTTAGAGTACAGAGACACGGGATTCTTCTGGTGACATCAGAGATCATATTCATTAGCTGCAGCCAGTAACAGAGATCCTAGAAGTACAACACGGTGTATGTTCTCAGGAGACTGCTCAACCAAAAGGAGTGGAGCATCGTCTTTTATGTCACAAACCACGTTCCTGGCTAGCATCAATTACTTACAGGTTTGACCAATCAGAGGATGACATTTACAGAGGCATCAGATAACGACAAACCCACTTTCAGTTAACCAGCCCATCATCAATGACAGGGTAAAAATCCAGCATTCTTGCTCGAACAGGCTGGACGAACCCGTCATAAAAGACCTTAACCCAAATCAATAATTAGCCCATAAGACCATAAAAGGGAAAGAGCAGAAACAGATGAGAGGCAAGATAGAGGGGTGTGTGCGTGTACCATAGGGTCAATAATGTCCTGTTCTTTGATCACTATCTGACCAGCTGCTTAACAAGGGCCTGGCTTAACAAGTTTTGGCCTCGGGCAACAGGGTCAGTTGACTCAGGTCAAATAGAAGTCAACACACACTCAAGCTAAGGGGTATGCGTCCCTGGAGGCTTGCTTGGCCAGTCATTTCTTAATCATTTGCCTAGGTGAGGGCAACCACAAAATGGCGGATGTGCACAAAATGAAACCCAAGGGTACCGACTAGATCGTCCAATACACAGTCAAAATCTTGGTGTAGAATGATGAAAATGCTCATGCATACCGCACTTGTCATTCGCGGTTCGCTGATACCAAGATCATCAGGATATGACGACCTTAATTGAACGGGTTCAGAATTCACGGAACCACAGAGTGCTCCCACCAAGCCATAGCAAAATGCTGAATGGATTTACAACAAATAATCAAAAGGCACTTCCTTGAATCAGCATCTACCCCCCTGCCAAATTTGGTGTTCAGCGGTTACAAATGCACCCTTATTTTGCGCCCCAATTTTTCAGTCCCCACGGCACGGATCACCCCCAAACTTTTTATGACACACAGAACCTACCTTGACACTTTTTTGGGGAAAACTTCATGAAGATTAGTGAAACGACACCAAAGTTATAGCCAAGTCAAAAAATGCTTTTCCTATGGGAACCTGGTCCGACTATAGTTTCCAATTTGAGAAGCATCCATGTCATCCAGTGATCAATGGCTCTGAGGCAACTGAAGATTGTTGAGTTTCCGGTGTCTTTGTATTTGAGAAATTGAGAATTGCCCAATTTTTACTCAGGCTGACAGAAACACTGTGTACTCTCAGATTTCCCTGGCGGTTTGGGTCTAACGTTTTAACTCAGTAGACCTACCTCCATAGGAGCCGGACGCAGTTGTTACCCAGGATACCTCCAACATAATTTTTCATTTGGGGGAAGTAGCTGAAGCTCTTGCATGGCTATTTAAAAATAAAGCCCCTGGCCCCGACAGGGTTGCCAACTGACCTGTATAAAGTGGATTTTAATTTTAGGGCCCTTTACTTACCCGGATTTTAGATACTGCTGCAGGAGAAAAAATAGGCCTTTCCTGGTCCCGCTTAATTGTCATCTCAGTCTTTAAAAGGGAGACAAGAATGACCCCTGCATCTACAGGCCTATCTCTCCTATTGGTCAGGAGGGTGGGTGTAAATACAGCTTTGGTGGAACACAGTCATCTAATCAGTGACTAGCATTATGGATTTAGGTACGGCCTTAGAATGCTTGACCAGTGCTTCAATCTACACATCCCTATAAATAAATATGTTGTGGCCAAGAAGTCTAGTTTACACATGGCCTTTATGGACCTTACATCTGCCTTCCATACAGTCAATTGGGATATACTAATATTGATTTCTATGGGGGTAGACTTGATATTGTCAATTTTTTACAAGATTTGCCTAAAGACATATCCTCCTCAGTGAGCTATGGTCCAGTAGGCAAATGCACTAAGAGTGTTGGGATCAAGAGGGGAGGGAGTAGGACAAATATGCAAATTGGCCCTCTTTTTATTTACATTATTCATTAACCAATTGTACCTTTCTCAGAGAAGCCAAGGATTTGTCTCGAGTGGGTGCTAGACCCATTTTGACACTTCTTTATGCTGATGACACTGTCCTGACAGCAAGAGCATTACTCAGTCTTCAGCACCTACTTGAATCTTTTGTTACCTTCATGAACTCCCTGGACCTTGGTACCAACTTCAGGAAACCACTCATAGTGGTGGCAGACTCCAAATCAACAAAATCAAGAAGACATTTTGTGCAAGAATATGAAATCAGTAGGTTTCTGCGTTTTCTTATTTGGAACAAACCGATGAGAACTATGTTAAATATCTATCAAGCTAAATGTATGCATATAAAGCTCATGGTGATTTCGGTCTGGACTGTATTTCTGATGCTCTCGCCCTTTGTCCCATACACAGATGGCTCTCTGTCTGGATTAACAGCCAAACTGAGTTTAACAGAGCCAATTTGAGGGACTGTTTGATCCTTGATGGGGCACATAGGATCCCTTGGCTGAATATAAATCTCCTCTCCTACTAACGCAGACACACAAAATATAGGGCCCAGTAAGCTTATGAATGGAATGCGGTATCAAGAGAGATAAGCTATTGTCACATTAAAGCCTGAATATTTTTCATCCACAAAGGATTAGTAGATGGGTGCCAGAAAAGCACATTTATTAGAGAGGCCTGGCGATGGGATAACCATAGAATTCCATTTAGATGTTATGCACATCCACACAGGACAGTGGTGTTACAAGCGTGTCAGGTCGGTATCACTCCGAATAACCCAATGCAGAAGGTGAGAGAGAAGCAGGCAAAGCACCCTACCGTCTGCCACAAGGGAATGTGCCTAAGGGCAAGTCCCCTGTACAGAGGAGGCCCAAAGTCCCGCTTACACAGCAGTCGGCGCAGCCGCCACCTGCTGGGGTCGTTTACACTGAGTGCAGCACTCCCACCGGCAGTGCCTAAGTAGGTCTGTCAGCAACAAACCCCTAACGCCCAGTTTGTCAAGGGAGGGCAAACCAATCAGGTGGACAACAGGACCAGCCACTCTGGTGGAGTCCCCATGTGTTGCCCTCAGCAGCAGGAGAACTAGCGTGCAGCAATAGCCCATCTTGGGGTAGCCAATGACTTATGCTCCAGACAGCAGTGCAAAAACAGTTGTTTATATGCCACAGATACTCTGTGACGACTGAGAAGACATCGCCAGTGGTGGCCAGACTTTTGATGTACATATAAATCTTAATGTGGAGAAGGGATGATGCTGGATAGTGGAGGATGTCATGTTTTTCATGTCTCCTGGAGAGGAGCTATGTGCTCAGGCAGTCATCTTCTTCAGCATGGCTGGGTATGCCCTCTCCCACCAGTCTTTATGTTTTTAAAATCATATTTTGGGGAAATGCTGTTATTTCTTTTTTGGACTATCCATGGGGATTTCTGCCTTTTTTGGAAATCTGAAATACTGGTTAATTATATGGAATTGTCGATTAAGATTTCCTGATACTGTTGGTTAGTTAGTCTTGGTTTTATTCTGCTGAGGTTAAAATGAATGTTGATTCTTTCATTAGTGATTACTTATCCAGAATACATAAGTACAAAATTGAATCGCTGTCTTTCATTTTATCATGCAGAATTAATCATCAATCATCCTAAGCCAGTACTAGATAGAAGACAAAACAGAAGAACAGACTCTACATCTGATCAGTAAACCCTTCCCTCCGATGATGAGGTACCATCAATAGGCAGATAACCTGCTTTGCAACCCCCTTAGGATTGTGTGTCCATGTGTCTCTTGAGTCTTCCTCCTGAAGCAAGGCACAGATTGTTGGAGAGGTTCGGAGAAACAAATTTGTCCCAGTCTGCTCTACCCATTGCTGTCTTTTCTTCCTCCCTTTCTATTGTATTCGCTGTGGAGTCTAATCATACGTATGGTGACTATGTTAGTCCTAGGCCCTATGCTCTTTGCCATTCTCCAGTATTTATATCTTTCATAGATTCACATGCTTGTATCTTCCCCATCGTCATGGTGGGAGTCTCACGGTAAAATAAATAGATAGCAGTACAAAGAAAAAAACTGCACCAGTAACATAGGAATGCCTTATATTTAGTGACCCAGTACCATCATTATATGGTCCAAATACCGACCAATGAGAAGCCAGTCCTGAGATCACAATCCCCAGCAGAGCCCCCATACTTCAGATTTCCAACCGCTGTCATGTGAGCAGGAGTCTCCCTGAGCTCTGCTCAGGTTTGTTCCTTGGTGAACTCTTGACCTGTTACTTCATAGCAGTTTATTCTGGAACTAAGGTATTGCCTTTTTGTCTTCAGTTTAAAATGTCTGACTGCTATAAAAAGAAGCTGTTCAGGCCTTGTAAATCTTGTGGGAAGGCCAGACTGTTTTCGGAGAACCCCCACAAGGATTGCCTATACTACCTTCATCCTAAGCATGTCCCTAAGGAGTGGAAGCATTGTAGGACTTTTCCTGCAAAAACTCTGAGAGACAGGGAGGCATGCTTGCTCTTATGGCTTCAAAAGAAGAAGGCCATGTCTGACTCAGAACCTGAGGAGGAGAAGGCTCATTCCTCTCAAAAAAGGAAGGTGAAGCCTTCTGAGTCAAGTCTGATTCTAAAAGACCAAAAGTTACCAAATCTAAGGAAAAGGAGTCTGCAGCCTCTTCAGTGCATCACACTCCTCTCAAGAAAACTAAAGAGACGAAGGCTCCGTAGTTGTATCCGTTGACGAAAGTAAAAGTGTCAATGGTGCTTACGACGACGAAGACGACATCGACGATGACAGCATCGTCGACGGTAACGCTGTCAACGGCGACAGCTTTGTCGACGACGGTTCTGACGATGACCTCGTCGACGGCCGCTCCGTCGACGACCGCTCCGTCGACGACGACGACTTTTAAGTGTCCAATGTCTCCAACAGCGGTGACGTCTATATCTATTAAAAGGGCTCGTCAACAGGAAGAAAATCAGGAAAGCCCTCAGCAGAGGTTTTGTCGTGGGCAAGAATTTCGCTGCTTACTCCATCCAATTTACTGGAGATGCAGGAGTCCGAAGAAGATGATGCTTATGGAGTTGCCTACAGCCCATCTCAACCTAAAATAAAAAGCCAAGATACAGATGAGGAGGAGTACCAGGAACAATCTGAAGTGGTGCAAGAAGAATTCTCTTTCAAGGATCACCCTCTGACAAGCACGAAAAGATATGAATCTTTTCAAGATACGTATGAATATGAGGAGGATGAAGATGTACCCCCAAGGGAAGAAACTATTTCCATGCCAATATCTTTGGTAACGGATTTAAGGCATATGTTTTCAGATTACTTTCGCCGCTTTCCGGAAGCCAATGCTCCCGCATCTGATACCACGAGTAAAACGCATGGCGCTTCTCAGGCTGTGAAAGTGCAGACACCTCAAACCTTGCAAAAGATACCACCTCCGAAAGTCATAACCATCAGAGACGACTATGTAGAAAGCGAGGTAGAAGACCAACCAGAGGAAGGGGAATTAACACAGGACGAACCTGTGGGAGATGAATGGGACCAATATATAGCTACATCATCTCCTTCCCCATCACCTTCTCCAGATAACTCCCCGCCGCAGGATATCGGGGAATTTCATGAACTCATGGAAAGAGCCTCAAAACGTTTTGATCTCCCTCTTCCAGTAAAAGAAACAGAATGTTTCTTATATGATTTCAAAGATTCTGCCAGGAAATCAATCCGGACTATCCCTGTCGTCAATTATATTTGGGAAGAAGGTTTAAAAATCATGAGGAATCCAGCCTCCATTTCAGCCTCAATTCCGAGAATTCTAAAGAAGTATAAAGCCCCGGAATCATCCCCAGCTTGCCTAATTGGTCATCCCAGACCGGATTCTGTTGTGATGTAGGTGGCGCAAAGACGTTCAAGAAACCCGGCTGCGGCCTTCTCAGCACCCCCAGACAAAGAGGGAAGAAAACTGGATGGCGCAGGAAAACGTTTTGCGGTCATGGCGGTCGCGTCTATGAAGGCCTCCAATGCGCTGGTTATAGTCAGTCGATATGATAGACAAATGTGTTCAGATCTGGCACCCTTATTATCATATCTTCCAGAGGACAAGAAACAAGAGGCCGTACAGGTCCTTCAAGATGGGGTCTGAGCGGCCTCAGAGATGATCAACATAGCCATGGATATATCTGCAACGGCTTTTCGACACATGACAGGAGCTGTGGCACTCCGCATGCAGGGCTGTCTTAGGGCCACCTCATTCAGGCCAGAGGTGCAAGCAAAAATCGTCAATATGCCTTTTGATGGGGAGAACCTTTTCTGGAAGCATGTGGAAGATGCCCTGCAAGGGATTAAAAAGAATACAGATACAGCTCGAGCCTTAGGGTCTCTGCAACAGAACAGGTTCCAGTCCTTTCGAGGCAGAGGAAAACAAGGTCATTATCAGCAAAGACCATCCTTTCAATCATATCGGGACCAGCCTTACCAACAGCAGGGGTATTGTCGGTTTTCCAATACGCAACAATTTCGTTCATCTGGTCCCTCGTATCAACAGATGAACAGAAGAAAGCCCTCGGCAAGAGGAAAACCTTGGGAGTCTGATAGGAGACAGTGACAATCTCAAGGCGCCAACCACCTTGATATTAGCCACTCCTCACCGGACCCATTACCTCTCTCGTTTTCACCACCAATGGCTGTCAATAACATCAGACAGATGGGTGTTGGACATTATTATTCATGGTCACACCCTAGACTTCGTCCAAAGACCACCGGACCGACCTCCGGTTCCCAGACAACAGCAGCGCCTGTCGGCCCTAAAGACAGAAATTCTTTCTCTTCTCATAAAAGGGGCAATAGAAGAAGTTCCTTATCTTCAATGAGGGAAAGGATTCTACTCGCATTTTTTCCTGATATGGAAAAAACAGACTACCAAGTGGAGACAGGTGATGGATCTGCGAGGTCTAAACAAGTTTATCAGGAAACAGCCTTTCCGGATGTTATCCCTGCAAGATATACTGCTGACGCTGAACAGAGGAGAGTATATGACATCTTTAGATCTATTAGATGCATACTTCCATATTCCAATACATGTCAAGCACAAACGGTATCTCAGGTTCGAGGTGACAGGGCGCCACTACCAGTTCAGAGTGTTGCCCTTTGGACTCAGCTCCGCGCCAAGAGTAGTCACAAAGTGCATGGCTCCAGTGGCAGCACATTCGCGTCAGCAAGGTCACCAGGTATATCCATATCTGGACGATTGGCTGATCAAAGGCCCCTCGTATCGGGACACTCAAGACTCATTGGAAAGTTGCATGAACCTTTTTGTATCTCTGGGTCTAAAGATAAATCTAGAAAAATCCTCTTTAGTCCCATACCAGACTCTTCAGTTTCTGGGGGCTGTGTTGAAAACAAGGGAAGCAAAGGCGTATCCATCAGAGTAGCGCATTCAGAAAATCTAGAAGTCAACTTCTCCGTTGAGAAAAAGAAAGTTCGCTTCAGTAAGGCTATTCAAGTCCATGCTGGGGATGCTTTCATCCAGCATCCCTTTAGTCCCGAATTGCCGTCCCCACATGAGGCCTCTTCAAGAGATTTTCGACCTTCAATGGGTACAACATCAAGGATCGTTCGAAGATCTAATAGTCATCAATCCTCTGATAAAGAAAGCTCTGTCATGGTGGGGGATAAGAAACAACATTTCAGAAGGACTTCTCTTCGTACCACAATCTCCCAGTTATTTGATGACAACAGACGCCTCCCTAAAGGGATGGGGAGCAAATCTACAGGACCTGGAAATTCAAGGCCATCGGAGCAACCAGGAAGCAAAGTTGCACATCAATCTGATAGAACTCAAAGCAGTGTTTTTAGACCTACAAGCATTTCTTCCAAGAATTCAGAATTCCCCAGTTCTAGTCAGAACGGACAGTACAACGACTATGTTTTATCTGCTAGAGCAAGGAGAGACAAGATCGAAATCCTTGTCTGCACAAGCACAAGAAGCCTGGCAGTGGCTTCTAAGACACAATATCACTCTACAAGGTCAACATGTCCCAGGGATTTGCAATACGCGAGCAGATTCACTAAGCAGATCGACAGCCCTATGCCACTAATGGGAACTGGATCAAAGTCAAATATTGCAAATATTTCAACTCTGGGGCACCCCAGGATTAGACCTGTTTGCTACTCGAACCAACAAAAAATGCAAACAGTTTGCCAGCAGATTTCCTCAACAAGGCTCATGGGGGAATGCTCTTCACCTTCGCTGGAAAGGGATGTTTGCGCATGCATTTCCCCCTTTACCTTTGATCCCAAAGGTTCTCAGGAAAATGAGATTGGAACCATGTCACTTGATCCTCAAACCCCGAAACCGGTCCTGGGATGCTTGTTTCTGGTCCAGGGAGGACCTGGCTTGGCAGTTCGGGCTGGACTGTTCCCATGAGGCACAGGGTCAAGACTGATTTGCATATGGCCAGGTCTAAACTGGGGTGGCATGGTGAGCAAAAGAATGATGGATTTAACCCAGATCTCTTGACTGGGGGTGAATGTTTTGATTTGTTCTGCATTCTGTCCATCAATTGTGTGTCTTTAACTTGATCCTCATAGCCCCGGCTTGGCCAAGGCAGTTCTGGTTCTCGGAGCTCCTACAGATGTCGGTGGCTCCCCGGGTGCAATTTCCATTGAGGCACGATCTGATTTCAGTGAACAAAGGTCAGGTGTTTCATCCTCAATTGGACTCACTGAATTTATCAGTCTGAAACCTCATGAGTACGAATTTAAATCTCTAAATATCCCTCAGGAATGCTGCGATATTCTCTCTCACTCTCGGGCAGTGTCTACCAACAAAACATATGCCGCAAAGTGGAAAAGGTTTTGTCAATGGTTCCTGGATCAAGTGGTACATCCCTTGCTATCATCTCCAGATCAAATCCAATGAGGCGAACCAAATCTAAACCCTGGTTCAACGTGGATCTGAATGAGGAAAGGTGTCAACTCAGACAAACGGAAAGGTCTTGGAGACTAAACCCCTCGACCTTACACCTAGCGCAACTTAGATCTGCTCGGCAAGCATACAAAAAACACATTTCAATGAAAAGGCATCTTTCTTCCACAGCCAACTAGATCTGGCGAAAAACAGACCGAGAGAACTCTTCAACATTGTCAAAATCCAAACTAACTGCACTCCCTCTCAAGAAATCAAAGCCACCAATGAGCGTTGTGAAGGAATTGCCACCTTCTTCACTAATAAAGTCTCGAAAATTGATCAATCCTTCATCCAAACCTCAAACCCTCCTTCCCTCTTAACCTGCCCCACTCTAACCACCCCTGATCATTCAGAAAGAGTTCTTACCAAGGACAATCAGGTCTGCCTCCTGCTAAAAAACAATGCGCATTGGTCCGACTTTGAGCATATGTCGGAAAATGAGGTTTTCAGTATAATTTCTAACCTAAAACCTTCCTCCCACACTATGGACCCCATCCCATCTACAATCATAAAAGAACTTAACCACACCATTTCCCCTTTATGGACAAAAATCATCAAAGCCTCTCTCACCTCAGGCTGTGTCCCAGACTCCCTTCAACTTGGACAAATCACACCCACTCTCAAAAACCCAGGGGCCGACCCTAATGATCTCAATAACCTCAGACCTATCTCCAACCTCCCATTCCTTGCAAAAACATTGGAGAAATGCGTTCTCCACCAACTCAACAAACACATTCATGAGTTCAACCTCTTCGACACCTTTCAATCAGGATTCAGGAAAGGCTGTAGCACGGAAACAGCTATGCTCAACGTCTCTGACGATATTCACAAGGCTTTAGATGAAGGTGATGCCTACCGACTCATTCTTATTGACTTATCTGCGGCATTCGACACAGCGCTTCTGGAGACCTTGTCGAAGCGCTCCGGCATCAATGGCACAGTACTAAAATGGTTCATCTCCTTCCTTCAACACCGCTCGCAACAAATTAAAATCAACTCCTGTCTTTCGAAGCCAACAAAAGTCATACTTGGGGTCCCGCAAGGCTCGATCCTCTCCCCGGCCCTCTTCAATCTTTTCATGGAGCCCCTCACAATCATCTTGGAAAAAAGCTGGAGTGAATTACCACCTTTACGCTGATGACACCCAAATCTATTTCAAAATCAAGTCTCCCAGCGACATCCAACACCTCAATGCCACTCTAACCGAGATCCAAACTTGGTTCAACGCTAACCACTTAAAACTCAATCCAGATAAAACAGAACTAATCCTATTCTCTCCATAAACAACCATCGTCCAATCCAAGAGTGGCTCAATAATCTGCTCTCCCTAAACTGCCCCATCGTCCTATCTGACTCAGTTAAGTCTCTAGGCATCACCCTTGACAAGAACTTATCTTTGGAGGTCCACATCAAAAAATCTGCAAAAAGTGCTCTTTTCTCTCTAAAACACCTCAAGAAATTGAAACCTTTTCTTCCCCATGATGACCTCAAGACAGTAGTCCAATCCCTAGTTCTCTCTAAAATCGACTACGGGAACGCCATCCTAACAGGGACTCCAAAAGCTCACCTAGCCCCTCTAAGGGCTGTGTTGAACATTGCCGCTCGACTCGTATCTGGAGTAAAAAGATTTGATCACATCACTCCAGCTCTCAACTTCCTCAACTGGCATCCCATGGAAGGGAGGTGTATTTACAAACTGGCATGCATCACACACAAAACCCTTCACTCTCCGGCCCCTAACTACCTGAACAACAAACTGGTAAGAGCAGGTCAATCCAGAACGCTGAGAAGCTCCAACTCACTCCTTCTTATTCCTCCGAAACTGAAAAAGAAAACGACACAATACCGATCGTTCTTTGGCAACGCTCCCAGGATGTGGAACGCTCTCCCTAGAGTCCTCAGATGCAACCCCTCCTTCTCCTGTTTAAAACGGGACCTGAAAATCCATCTCCTTAACAAATACTTTCCTGACCAACGTCAACTAACCTAGACTTCAATATCCGAGTTTACTCCTCTCTCTTGACATTCAAGGATAGTTGGTGACCGGACTGTGTTAACCACCTTATCTTCCATGCTGTATTTTTTTTATCCCTGATTTTGCTTTCTTACTGCCTGCCTACTATGTAATGCAATTTCCGTCTATTTTTCTTTACAGTATGTATGTAAAGCGCTCTGATACCTACGGGTTAAGCTAGCGCTATATACAACTTTTAAAATAAAAATAAAGAATAAATAAAAAATCCTTCCATATCTCCTGGCGTTAGCCAAAGCAGGGCTATCTCACGCATCGGTGAAGGTGCAGCTTGCGGCAATCTCAGGATATCGCAGAAGGCCATCTCAGACGTCGCTTTGGTCGCAGAGAGTGATTAAAGAATTCATGAAAGGTCTTTTTAGAAAATTCCCTCCAATTAAACGACCGTCACAGCTGATGAAGCCACCTTTCGAACCAATTCACAGAGCTGACATGAAATTCGTTTCCTGGAAAGTGGCTGTACTCCTGGCACTGACGTCAGCCAGAAGAGTCAGTGAGATTCAGGCTTTTTCTACAGCAGAACCCTTTTTACAGTTCAAAACAGACAGAGTAATACTCAGAACAAATCCGAAATTCATTCCGAAAGTTCCAATGTCCTTTCATCTCAATGAACCTATCGTTTTACCAACATATTTTAAAGATCCATCTTCTGCAGCAGAACGATCTCTTCAGACATTGAACATTAAAAGATGTCTAAAATTCTATATAGACAGGACGAAATCCTTTAGAAATACAAATCAACTATTGATTGCGTATGCTGCTCCTAGGAAAGGTTTTGCTCTGTCAAGATCGAGTATTTTCTGATGGATAGCCTTGGCTATTACTTTTTGTCACAAAAAGGCTGGAAGGCCTTTATACTCGGCAGTTCGAGCTCACTCAACAAGAAAAATGGCGACTTCTGCCGCATTGTTCGCGGGAGTATCGCTACCGGACATTTGCAGAGCGGCAACATGGTCACATGTCCATACATTTACCAAACACTACTGTTTCGACACAGCGTGGAAGACAGATTCAAAGGCAAGCGGTGCTGCGCCGACTGTTTCTTTAAGGTATGTTTCATTTATGTTTTTGGTGGTCGTAAGACTCATAATATGTTTATGTTTTTAAATTGTACGATTCACTATTGTACATGCTGAGACACACAATCCAATATATTATCTATAAGTTCTGGTACTATTGTGTAAAGACGATATTTAATGTTTTTGACATAGAGGTGCCAATTACGATCCTGTAAAAACCGGGTACGAACCGTCGGACGGAGACTTTTTTCCGTCCGACTCGTACCCGGTCGTAAAACATTACAAACATGCAAGTACGATTCGCACGGAAACACCATTTCCGTTCGAGTCGTACAAAACACCGACCGACGAAAAGATACATACAAATGTGATCCGGGGAAAGCGCCGACGTGACGTCGGGACGCTCTCAGGCAGCGTTTCACGAACCAGGAAGTACGATTCGAACCAACAGCGATCCGGACGGCAATATTTTTACGGCACCCAAAAAGTGCCGGAAAAGCGAAGTACGCCACGATGCGAGTGGAATTGGGGGCCCGGTAAGCGCTGAACACCCCCCCAGCCCCCGTGAGTATGTGCCGAACCCCCCCCAGCCCCCGTATGTATGCGCCGTACCCCCCCCCAGCCCCCGTGAGTACGCACCGTACCCCCCCGGCCCCCGTGAGTACATGCCGTACCGACCCCCTAGCCCCCGTGTATGTACGCGCCGACCCCCCGTGTATGTACGCGCCGACCCCCCCGTGTATGTACGCGCCGACCCCCGTGTATGTATGCGCCGACCCCCCCGTGTATGTACGCGCCGACCCCCCGTGTATGTACGCGCCGACCCCCCCCGTGTATGTACGGTGCGTACCCCCCGTGTATGAATGGAGCGTACCCCCCCATGTATGAATGGAGCGTACCCCCCGTGTATGAATGGAGCATAACCCCCGTGTATGAATGGAGCGTAGGAGCGTACCCCCCGTGTATGAATGGAGCGTACCCCCCGTGTACGTACGAGTCGTACCCCCGTGTATGTACGGTGCGTACCCCTTGTGTATGAATGGAGCGTACCCCCCGTGTATGAATGGAGCATACCCCCCGTGTATGAATGGAGCGTACCCCCGTGTACGTACGAGTCGTACCCCCGTGTATGTACGGTGCGTACCCCCCGTGTATGAATGGAGCGTACCCCCCCCGTGTATGCATGGAGCGTACCCCCCGTGTACGTACGAGTCGTACCCCCGGGGGTGGTACGCTCCATTCATACACGGGGGGTACGCTCCATTCATACATGGGGGGTACGCTCCATTCATACACGGGGGGTCGGCGCGTACTCACGGGGGCTGGGGGGGTTCGGCGCGTACATACAGGGGCTGGGGTGGGGGTCGGCGCATACTCACGGGGGCTGGGGGGGGTCGGCACGTACATACGGGGGCTGGGGGGTCGGCGCGTACATACGGGGGCTGGGGGGGGTCGGCGCGTATGCGGGCACATGTCTCCATGGTTGCTATGGGAGTTCGGTGCGGACGGTGTTTTTTCCATCCGGTTGTAACATCGGACGCACGGGATGGATCGTACTTGCGCGGTCGGACTTCACTTTTCACATTTGTACGGTGAATCGTCCGGGGACATGTCGGACACATTTTACGACCCGAGGACGTGTGGGGAATTATTCCCAATGACATTCGTATGGACTTATTCCCATGCGAATCGTACTTGGCAGTTTGTACGGCACTTGTACGATTCGTACGGTAAAAAGACCGGATACGAGTCGGACGGGGACATTTTTACCGGATCGTAATTGGCACCAGAGTGTCTACCTGAGAAACGCCTTTCATGGAGGAGATACTGCTTTCTATTCTGATACAAGCATGTGAATCTATGAAAGATTCAATACTGGAGAAAAAACAAGTTACTTACCTGTACACTGTGGTTATCCAGTATTGATATATTTTATAGATTCACATGCGACCCGCCCGCCTCCCCGTTTCTAAGGTAGAACACTTTTACCTCTTGATATTCTCTTGGCTCACACTTGGGCTGGAAATCTGAGGTACGGTGGCTCTGCTGGGGATTGTGATCTCAGGGCTGGCTTCTCATTGGTCGGTATTTGGACCATATAATGATGGTACTGGGTTACTAAGTATAAGGCATTCCTATGTTACTGGTGCAGTTTTTTCTTTGTACTGCTATCAATTTATTTTACCGTGAGACTCCCACCATGACGACGGGGAAGATACAAGCATGTGAATGTATGAAAGATATCAATACTGGAAAACCACAGTGTACAGGTAAGTAACTTGTTTTTTATGAATGCTCCAGACAATCAAACAGCCCTTGGCTAGGAAAATATATTCTGTCAGTTTATTTTTACATAAGGAAATTGATGAAGGCATGCCACTGTGTACAAATTAGGCATTGTAAATGCATGATTTACAACCATGTGCATACTGTTGGGTGCCCTTTGCTCTGAATATCCAGTCCTGCCACTACCTTGTAAATATAGTCTATGTGTGGCCAATGGGAGCGAGCCTACAGACAAGGAATATTTCAGGCACTTTTAGGTAACTGCATCCTTTCAGCCTTTATCTTCCATGCTCCAACGCTCCTGTCAGAATTCAGGATTCTTCCTTACTGACTCTGGCTCCAACAATCAATCCAACATCTTGCCTTGGGCAGATCCTAGTTATGGTTCTCCAACTCACCCTTCTCACCCCTCTACATTAGGACCTTGGCCCTGGTTTAAAGATTGGCAGTGCTCTAAAATGTGCTTGTTCTTTCACACATCGGTGGAATTATCGCCTGCGATAATACTGCCAGCTATATTATCACTGATATCGTACATTGTGGGGATTGGAATTCAAAGGATGGCCTATTTACCACTGCGGCAAATTCGAGTTTATTGTGAATCTCTATTTGAGACACCCCATCCCTTCCCAAATTGTTAATTTCAAAATGTTCCAAATCATATATTAATGCTGTGTTAGTACCACTGGCTGTTGATTGTGTTTTGCTACGGACACACATTTAGTTATAGGAATCAGGAAGTTTTTTTTATTTGCCCAGGCAGAACTTTCCTTCCGTTTTTAGGTCTCGCCTGGCTATCGCGTAAGGTATCGCTCAGCGAGACTTATGTAGGGGCTTCAGAAAATGCTCCCAAAGGCTTCCCAGGCGGATCGGGTGGCGGTCACGCGCACAACCACGCGCATTCCATTTGCCACCAGCTACTTCCTGCGTGTGCGCCGTCTCACGCATTCAGAGAGATTTAGGCAGGGGCACAAGACCTTAGGAATGCAGTGGCCAGTGCATGTGAGGCATTCAAGCGCAAAGCTGGCATCTAGCATCGGACTTGAAAGCAGCAGACTGCTTTCGCCAGCGCGCGCTCGGCCTCACTTCCTGCATCCCCTCTTACAACAATTAACTTTCGTTATAACTCACACCCCATATGCTCGTTCCCTCCCACCCTTCCTTTGATGTCCGCTTTTCTTGTTGTTTACAAACCACGCCACACACTGCTGCACGCCACACACTGCTGCACGCCACACACTGCTGCACGCCGCACACTGCTGCATGTAGCACACTACCGCACGCCCCACACTGCTGCTCACACTGCTGCATTACACACTGCTGCATTACATACTGCTTTAGAAAAACAACAAGGTCCTTCAAAAATGGTTGATTGAACAATAAATATAGACCAGAATCGGCTCTATATTAATACAAATGTCCAGCCGGACATGTAGATTTAATGATAAACAAAATTAAGAAATATACAACCGACAAATTAGAGTGGGCCACAATCCTGTGAACCTACAACATACAAAACAATTAAGGACAGACAGAGTTATTCAAAAGAAAAGCATTTTTTCAGGCTAATCAAGCAAGATTATCGCCGATAAAAAATGAAAGGGCAAGCTTTGAAGAAAGTTAACAGTCATGCACAATTCTTAACTCATGTGTTTAACATGCATGCTGTTCAACAAGTCGATGACGTTTCGATCTATAACAAGAATACATAGATCATCATCAGGACTAAAACAAAATCACAAGCCTGAGAGCGCACTACCTGTAAAAAATTGGAGAAGATAGAAGAAAATGCAGGAAAAAGAAAACATTCATTTCTCAGCAATTAAGGATGATTAAAAAGAACAAGAAAAGGACACTGTCCCACACAATAACCTTAATAATGCCGATTTGGCAGTTGCAAGTCGCATCTGGAGTGAGATTACATTAGAATTCTTGTAAGACCAAGAAGAAGACAACGAATAGTCAATTTACGTAGCAAAACTATTGTAGGAGCCAACCAGAGTGAGGAAGGAGTAATTTATTTCTGAAAAACGAGTGATGTGAAGGGGCGCGCGCAGGTATCATAACATGTTAAGAAGGCACATGGCTGCAAAACTGATTGATTATGTGGTAAAGGTGCCTAACAGGAATAGCCGAGTGAAAAAGAAGACAAGTGATAATTAGAGTGATGATTAAAACAACCGCAATGAAGAATAATACTAACCTCGCAGGGCGAGGAGCTGGCCGCGAATTACCGCGTGGAGCAACCCGGAGAGAACGGTGAAGGGGTTCCTAGGGATGAAGGAGAGGTGATAAGTAGGGAATGGATGACCGGTTGGAGGCCAGGAATCGGGCGGGATAACAAGGACTCACCAGAGGAAGGGAATAAACAACTCCAGGAAGGGAAAGTGTCAGAGGAAATCGCCAATGGAGTGGCAAGGCGTCCGTGTTCGGGCTTCTAAGGAAGGAATTTAAATAAAAGTTATAGGGATTGACGAGTTGTGAGGGGGAGGGTTCCACCCGGGATGTCTGTGAACTTACCGATCAGTGTCGGAATTAGCCGGCTCCAATTGAGAGCAAAAATCAGGGAACGGCGCCGATGGGAGTTTCAGGCGTCCGTATGTGAGGCAGCTTGTCGATCCAAGCGGGTGGCCTAAAGAATTAAAGGGAGGGGAGAATTGAATAGGGCAGTGGTTTGAGAGCAAAGGCGGGAGGAGCTGGAGCATAGTAGCACAAGACCTTACCTACGTGATGGTGACTAGCGCGATCGCTGGTACGAAGAAATCCGCGAGTGCCCGATTAAGGCAGCAGTGTTTGGTCACGTGATGGGACTAGAATACGGCGTGTTCAAGATGTATAGTGCGATAACATGTTAGTACGAGGTGAGGTTGTGTGGCGGCCATATTGGGTTCGGTAGGAGTGAAGCAAAAGGGTTATAAATGCCAAAATTCAGCGCATAATTAAACGAAACCTATCAAGCAATATGCAGTAAGAGCTAAAAAAGTCAGTGACAAATAACTTAGTGCTTGAACAGGTATTAAAGTCAAGGACATTCGTGACAATTCTCAAATTAGGTTCATCCAATCTTCACTTTTGTTAAGACCCTTGTGAATTGTATCCAAGCGGATAATAAGCTTCAACTCCTCTTTGTTTAGGATTTGTGCCAAGCCAGCGCCTCTCGGTGGCAACTTAATAGTTCTTAACACTGTCCACTTGATCTCGTTGTCCTGATGGCCGACACGATTAAAATGTTCGACAAGTGGCGCATTCAAGACATTGCAGCGAATCCTGCTTCGATGCTGTCCAATTCTCGTTTTGACTTTCTGAGTAGTCTGGCCAACGTAGTTCTTGTTGCAGGGGCATTGAATCAAATAAATTACATTGCACGTTTTACAGTTAGAAAAACCGTTAGAATTGATAACAACGTTGTCAAAGGAAAAAGTTTTACCTTCCATTGTACATTCGCACATATTACAGTTACCACATTTCGCGTGACCAGTCAAAGGTGTTAAGCCCCAATGTGCATTGAGTGTGAGTGGGGGTGCTGGTTTAGGGATCGCAGCTCTCACTGGATGGTCTTTCAAGTTGCGATTCTTGCGAAAAGCGAACAGAGGCCGTTCCAGATTAAGTATACCAACATTTAATGTGGGCCAGTGTTTAAGAATAGATTTACGAATGGAGTTGGAGATTACAGAAAAGGTGGTTACGCAAACTATTCTTTTCATGTCTTTTTTAGGTTTGAGTGACAGCTAGACTTCTCTTGGACAATACCATGCGCGTTTCAAGGAATTTCGAACAAGTCGTTTAGGGAAGCCACGGGTTTTTAATTTCTCTGAGAGGACTGATGCCTTTAAGAAGTAGTCGTCTTTAGAAAAACAATTGCGTCTGATTCGCAAAAATTGAGAGTATGGTAAAGAATCCCTCAGAGCCCTGGGGTGGTTACTTTCATATCTCAATAATGTATTGCGTCCAGTTGGTTTTCTGTATAGTTTGGTGAGGAGTTCACCATTGGAATGGTATATGACCAGATCACGAAAAGGAATGGCAGAGGAATCAATGGAAAGTGTGAACTGGAGACCTAGGCAGTTATTATTAAGCCAATGCAAGAAATTTTTAAGCATGTCCTCATTATCATGCCAGATTAAAAAGATGTCGTCGATATATCGGTGCCATAATTGGACCCCAGAATAAAAGGGGTTAGTGGGTGTCAAAATGAGGGTGCTTTCCAAAAAATCCATACAGAGGATGGCTAGATTCGGGGTAAAAATTGCACCCATTGAAGTGCCTTTCACCTGTTGGAAAAAAACATCATTATGTTATGTTATGTTAGAAGATTTCTAGAGCGCATGGCTGCCCGTAAGCGTCCCAGCCGTACAGGCGGAATCAAGAGGGGAAGCCTACGGGAACAGCCAGGTCTTCAGAAATTTTCGGAATGTTAGCAGATTAGGTTGTGCACGGAGATCAGGGGGGAGGGAGTTCCACCGTTTGGAGGCGTAGTAAGAGAAGCGACGACCTCCCGATCGTGCTCTCTTGATCTTAGGTGGCAGAGTTAGGTGGGCGTCAGAAGATCGGAGGGATCTGGAGGTGATGTAAGGAGTCACCAGATCTTTGAGGATAGGGGGGGCTTTCCCGTTGAGAATTTTGTGTGTTAGACAGAGCGCCTTAAACTGCACTCTTTCCAAGACGGGCAGCCAGTGTAGCGCTCTAATGGCCGGCTTGGCCGAGCAACGACTCTTGGTGTTAGTAAGAATCCGTGCGGCCGTATTCTGCACTACCTGGAGTTTAGTTGTTACTTTCCGCGGTGCGCCAAGGTAGAGTGCGTTTCCGTAATCCAACCTTGACAGAATGAGTCCTTGGATCAGGAGTTTCCTCGATTGGAAAGGGAGCAATGGTAAAATCTTCCGGGCAGAGCGCAAGAGACCATAACAGACTCCGGCAGTTTTCCTTGCTTGGGTATGCATGGTGAGATTTTGGTCCAGCCATAGTCCGAGGCTTTTAATCTCGGATTTGGGGGTAGGAGGCCTGCCCATGCATGAGGGCCAGAGGAAGTCCAAACGAAAGTGGGACTGATTCCCCATTACCAGAATCTCAGTCTTGTCACTATTAAGTTTCAAGTGAGATCTGTCCATCCAGCTGGCTATGTCTCTCAGGCAGGAATAAAGGTCGATGGTAGGATTTTCAAGCTGACTAAGAGAGACAACCAGCTGGGTGTCATCCGCATACGTCAGGAGTTTGATACCATATGGTGTGACAATCTTTTCCAGAGGGGACATATAAACTTTGAAGAGCGTGGGGCTCAAGGACGAGCCCTGAGGCACTCCACAACGTATAGGGGTCTCTTTGAAGATGTAACTACCCTCTATCACTTGGAATGAGCTGCAATGAAGAAAGGATTTCAACCAGGACAGGGCGACACCTGTGATCCCAAGATCTCTAAGCCGCTGGGCCAGGATCTGGTGGTTGACCGTGTCGAAGGCCGCGCTTAGGTCCAGGAGGATCACTGCCACTGATCCTCCTGCATCCATGATCTTCCTGGCCTCTTTGACAACCGTCACCATCGCTGTTTCAGTACCCTGGCCAGGGCGAAAGCCTGTCTGTGAAGGTTTGAGTAGTTTGTTCGATTCCAAATAATTAGACAGCTGGGCATTGATGAATTTTTCTGTCATCTTGCTGATACACGGAAGGAGAGAAATAGGCCTAAAATTGGATAGATTGAGGGGGTCTAGATTGGGTTTTTTAAGTAGGGCCCTAACCTTCGCCTTCTTCCAGATAGGGGGCACTATTCCATCTGCTAGAGAGGCATTAATTAAGTTTACCATTGGCGCAAGAATGGTGGATACTACCTGCTTTAAGATATTGACTGGGGCGGGGTCAGACGGTGAACCACTTTTAAGTGATTGAAAGATGGGGGATAAGGTATCCTTACTGATGGGCGTGAATGTGTCAAGTCCCGTATTCGGGTTCTGGACTTGCATTAGGGGCATGGATGAGGGGTCCGTGGGGGTGAGCGGGGGCAGTTGTTGAAGAATATTTTGAATCTTTTGATCAAAATAAGTGGCCAGCTCATTACAATAGTTGTCCGAGAGGTCAGTCGAGCATATGGGCTCTGGTGTTTTTAAAAGTTGTTTTACAATACGGAAAGTCTCCCTCGACGAGCAAGTTGCAGCACTACTTTTCTCCTGGAAAAGGCTGTTTGAGCATTTTTCAGGGCTTTTTTATAATTAAGAATGGCCAGTCTGTAGTCCCTCTTTCTATTAGGGTCGAAATCTTTCCGCCACACTCTTTCCGCCCTTTTACAGAGCTTTTTCAGAAGGCGAGTCTCCTGGGTAAACCATGGAGAGGAAATTTTTTTGCGAGATTTAAGGTACGATTTTTTTAGGAGGATCGTGTTGAGAGAGTTCTCGATCCAGGAAGAAAACTCCGCATCCGCTATTACGGGGTCAGTTTCATGGATTGGTTTGGAAAATTCCAAGACCTGCTTCCATTTTTCGGTGTCTAGTTTGGCCCAGGGACGAGCCGGTCTGCCGGGAGGTTGGTTAGGAGAAGAGATGGTCGGAATCTCCCACCTAAAGGGGATAAGCAGGTGATCCGACCAAGGCAGAGGGATCGGGACATTTATTTTAAGATCAGCAATGTTACATAAAATAGGATCAAGTAAATGTCCAAGAGTATGCGTAGGTTGGTCGCTCTGTAGGTGGAGGTGCTGAGTAGCCAGGTCTAAAAGCAATTCTGAGACGGTGTTGTCATTGCTATTAGCGAAATTAATATTAAGATCTCCTAAGATTAGAAAATTGGGTAAGGTGCTGGTCATAGCTGTGGAGAATTCCAAGAGGGAGCTACAGAATTGTCCCAGGGCCCCTGGTGGACGGTAGATGAGAACTCCTGAAAGGGAGTTACATGGGGACAATTGAATGCTAAAGTGTACATTTTCACAGTCCAATAGGGGGCTGTCATGAAATCTACATGAAAATTGGTCCTTGTGAATAATCGCCATCCCTCCTCCCCTTCCCTTCACTCGGTCCAAGCGTTGCACAAGATAGCCCTGAGGAAGCGCCTGAACAACATCAGAGTCTGAGTCTGGAGCGAGCCATGTTTCAGTAAGAAACAGAATCTCTAGTAGCATATGGATTTCTTGAGCATGTTTGGGCAGGGATCTGCAGTTTAACAAGGCCATATTAATGATTGTCAGGGGGGCCTGACTTGTCATTGCTGGAGTAAGTTTAAATGGGCAATGAGGACAATGGACACAAGAGCTCTCACCTTTAAAGATATGAGTACAAGAAGGCTAGAGGGGCTGGTTTAGTTGAAACAGGGAGTCTCTGGAGTATGAAAGCCTTGATTGAGTAGAAAACTCCAGGGTGTCTGACCCTAGGCTCGTCCAGGCGCGGACGGGCGCAGACGGGCTTGCCTTAGGCGCGCCTTCGGCGCGCTGACGGCGCGCCCGCTGCGCTCGTCCACTGCGCTTCCGCCACTTGCACATATTTTATAGTGGGGGAGGCGCTAGGGGGGGGTGTGGCCTCGAAGGGGCGTGGCCTCGGTGCACGCCTGGAATGGCGTCAGCAAATGATTGTTTTGTCAAAGTCCGCGACAGCGTTAAGATCCGCTGCGCGGGTTGACAAGATATGGGTTACTGCCCCAGGAATTAGCCGAAGTGAGGTAAGTTAAGAACACAATTTACACAAAGTGACACTCAAATTTTAAAACACAAGTAACGCTCCCGGCTTCCGCCTCAGGAGTACAGTTCTGGACAGGCGCTAGTTCTCAGCGCCTTTTAAGCTTGGGCGGGGGGCGTGGCCTCGAAGGGGCGTGGCCTCGGTGCACGCCGGCAATGGCGTCAGCAAATGTTTGTTTTGTCAAAGTCCGCGACAGCGTTAAGATCCGCTGCGCGGGTTGACAAGATATGGGTTACTGCCCCAGGAATTAGCCGAAGTGAGGTAAGTTAAGAACACAATTTACACAAAGTGACACTCAAATTTTAAAACACAAGTAACGCTCCCGGCTTCCGCCTCAGGAGTACAGTTCTGGACAGGCGCTAGTTCTCAGCGCCTTTTAAGCTTGGGTGGGGGGCGTGGCCTCAAAGGGGCGTGGCCTCGGTGCACGCCGGCAAGGGCGTCAGCAAATGTTTGTTTTGTCAAAGTCCGCGACAGCGTTAAGATCCGCTGCGCGGGTTGACAAGATATGGGTTACTGCCCCAGGAATTAGCCGAAGTGAGGTAAGTTAAGAACACAATTTACACAAAGTGACACTCAAATTTTAAAACACAAGTAACGCTGTGGAAATATGGATTTTTCTGGTCAGTTATGTCCCCTATCTTGGACCCCAACGGTTCCATGTATGAATCACAAGTACATGTATGTTCCCTCCAGTTCCAGTTATGAAGACGCAAACACATGTGCGTCCACCGTCAACATGTCCTTTGTCAGATCCGCCATGAATAGGCCGGATATTCCATTCTTAAGTATGAAAGGCCACCGGCTTTATATGGTTCACTTATGCCATTTTACAGTCCAGGCAAGTAGGCCCTGATTCTGTCATCAAACTCTTCTTGCCTTCTGCCTCTGAAAACTCCAGTCTGAGCCTGCATCTGTGACCATGAACTTTGTCTCATTCTCTGCGCGGCTCACGAAGCCTGACATCAGCCTATTCTCTGCCAAGAACTGTATTTCACCTTCGAGTTATCTGCTTCCCCCTCAGCCAATGCATTCCTGCCTAGTAGTTTAAGTAAACATTCTTCCAGCTACCGAGCAAAGGGCTCGGCTTCTCTGTCTTTATGCAAGTAATTCATAGTCCTGTTACCATGGAATATTCTTACCCCCTCGCATTTAGTGTAGACACTTAGACGCTTGTACACGCACGCACAGTCAGTATAGAATAGATTCTGTCCGAGAGTCCTTCTTTTGTGGATAACATAGTTCTTTAAACATAGGATGTTAGATATGATTTGGGATTAGGTTGACTTGACCCCCCAGACTTTTCGTCTCCACATGTAGAGCTAAATGTCAAGTCCCCTTCACCCCCTAGTTGCACGTCAATCACACGTCATGCTGCTGCGCGCGCATCTATGCCAAGTATTATCTTATAGATCCACCTTTATATGACATCATAACCAATTATGTTCCTTTTTACTCCTTATTACACCCATTTTCGGTTACGCATATGAATCGTCATTTTCCTTATCAATTGTTACGCCTACTGCATTCGCTTCATTGTAATGTATGTTCTATAAAAGTCATTTCTTGTCAATAATGTATGTACTTCACTTCCTGAACCTTCGTGGTGACGGAACTTGGAGCAACCGATTATAATCGATCATTGGAATAAAGCCCATTCCGAACCTCTGATACCACGGATTCTGCCTCTCATTTTACTGAGCTATTTTATTATGTTTCCGTATCAAATTAAGTCCCGGTAAAGGAATTTTATTTACCACATGAATGGCGCCCGAACAGGGACACTTTCTCATCTCACGCGCCGGCGGTGAGTTGCAGGCCCGGTCTCCTGCCACAGCTGGACGGACAATAACGCGTACCAGCAGGATTTCCTGTATCTCCCTCCGGTCAAGCGGGGGCGACTGAGGCTGCGATCAAACACCCAGACGAGGCGGTGAGAAGTGCGAAGTATCCCGACCAGAGCCTAGCTGAGAGAGCAAGATCCGAGGTATACAGAGGCCCACCAGTTCGAAGTTGAGTCCAGTTTCCGACGAGTCGAGTCGAGTCCAGTCCGGTCCAAGTCCAGTTTCTGAGGCCTTCCGTTTCCGAAGCTACCCGGTGAGTACCATTGCTGGGGAGGCATTTCTGACGTGCACATAGGTTGTGCCGGTCAAGACGGGTTTGGGTACACAAATCCGGTCTGCACTGTTTTAGCAGTGTATATGTACTGTTTAGCAGTATATCAAGTATTCCGAAGTATCTAGTTATTGTCAAAGAATTATGCTTGGTGATTAGTTATGCAGACGATCATCATTGTTGGTTATTTTAAAGGTTAAAGTAATGTTTAATGTTTAATGTGTTAAACGTCCTGCATATTGTGGTATGAATGGTTGTTCATTATTGTGCTTTTGTACTAAGTGTGTTCAAGATTAAGTATCAGATCAGTTCTCAATATGCCGCTCTTTTCGAAACTAAGACAGATCACTACAAGAAAAGGGGTACTCGAAGAAGCCGTTCCCATTCCTCCTAGGGACACTCCAGGGTACTTCATGTATCATAAACATGGCCTAGACGCCATATTATTTCTTGATTTATGGGTAGACTACACCAAGGAATTACCAGAAAGTCAGAGGTGGCCCACAGCGGGAACCTGGGATGCAGAGTGCATCATGAAAGTCGAGGAAGAGTTATGGAAAAGGAAAGTCAGACAGTCACAGAAAGATGCCGTTGAGTTATGGCGTAAAGAATCTCATAGACGTACAGAAAAAGCACGCAGACAGGAAGAGAAGAGTAAAGAGAATTCCAATAAAGTTCGAGAAAATCTATTAATTGAGGAAGGTATCCGAGTGAAATCAGAACAAGTAGACAGACAAAGAAATGCCCTTATGAATGGTATGTATCCCCTTCTGGCCGAAGGATTACCTAAGGCTACTCCAGAGATACCGAAAGACTTGCCAACCCCATTATTTCCAATAAAGGTACATCCTAAGGGGCATCCTAGAACCGCAGAAGATGTTTTTCTTTCCTCATATTTAGATGACGCAGCTCCCGAGTATGCAAATTCCGCCCCACATAGACCGCCTGCCAGGGAGGTTCAACGCCAAGATCCAGTACCCGTATCCCTACAGCAACAGATCGTGTCACAAGTTCCGGCAAACACATCTGTTTCTACATCTGTTCCCACAGCTGCTTCTATAGCTGTGTCCACACCTATAGTTGCTGTGTCACGTTCGACGAATCCTTTCACGCCCGACACCCCAGATGGGGCTACGGGAGGTGCTAGCAACATTTTTTCTACGCCACCCAGAATAAATAAACTTACGTTTCAAGAGTCAGCACATTCACGTACCCCCAAACTCATAAATGCCCGTACGCTTAAGGAACTTCTTATAGATTGCAGATATGACCCTGTGCCCGGCAAAGAGGACGAAATGACCCTAGCATCATTACGTATCAGACGAGCCGCAGTGTATTTAGGGAAGTTACCAGGAATGACTGCGCACCTAGATAAAATATACCATTTTGTCCAAACAGGGCGAGATCCAGAATGTATTAACAGAGCTATGGAATACCAGAAAGTGGAGATACAGGGGGAACTGTTACGTTTCCTCATAAATTGTGTGATCAGAAATGAAGACCGACCGGGGGTAGACCCGGAAGCAATGCAAATTCTTACCAGATGGAGCCAGAATATATCAGAAGGTAGACATGATAAACAAAATTGTATAATAGCCATGTGCCGAAAGATCCGTAAAGAAATAGAACGCCTACACGAAGAAAGATTAGCGGTAGACGAGTGCGAACAAAACGAGGAAGAAGGATCAGGACTGCCCACAGGACAGTCAGACACTATAGCCTATGTAGGTAGAGGAAGATCTTGTAATAGTAATAGATGTCTTATTGACCCGATACGCCCGATATGTCCAGACAATAACAGGGGTTTCCCAACACCCATAGTCCATATAAGGTCTAACGAGCATTCGTTCCAAGCCGCCGACAAACTACTCCGAGAACGAAGGGGTTATCATTTTCTCGATTCTATGGATGAACAAGAATTAGCCAGGTCAGCTGTCCATTGGGTTGACAGTCCCGGAAAATATAGTGATGATACAGTAGCACGCGCATTTTTGAATCTCACCCCAGATGAACAGCGTTTAGCTGGGATTTATATGATTCAACAACTCATTATACTATATCAGAGTCAGCATTCGGACCCTGGTCCCTTACCTGATATATTGACTGAATTGCTTATGAATAGATGGAGAGGTTCAGGTACTAAATTAATTAAAGAAATTCTAGAATCAAGAAAGCAGTATATTCTTTTTGTATGTTCAGACCGTGTCTCATTGCCCATCAAGGAAAGAACCACGTATTACATGGATAGACAGAATCCCTTACGAGAAGTGCACCCAATAAAGGGCGAGGACAACGAGTTTAAGCGCGTATTTGTATATACGCCCATATCAAAAATAGAATTGTTAGAAATGAAGAAAGTGGTACCCAGTCATGACAAAGATCCAGCGGGTTTTCACCGAGAAATTAAAGACATGTTACTCATGGGAGAGTATACCTATCCCGACATTATGACAATATTAAAGGTATTGATGCCTGCTGGCATTTATGAGAAACTCAGGGAAAAAGAGTGGGAGGTAGGAGATCAAAAGATAGAATGGTCAGTATTAGAAGCAGAAGAAAAGGCCCGAACTGCAGGAGCAGGACTTGGGGATAAAACTAAAGCACTACCAGGTTTATTAGTACAGGTACTGCCACGTTTATTAACTACGAAAAAGGAAGATTGGGGTACAATTTCAGCCTGTAAACAGAAGCAAGATGAAGACACTAGTGATTACTATGCCCGATTTGAAAAATGTTTTGGTATAAATAGTGGCCTAAAAGCAAGTAGCGAATCATACCCACATCTGTTTGTAACAAAATTAGTAGAAAATGCCCTGCCCCAAGTAAAGAATAGAGTATTAAAATTCGAGAGTACCTGGCAAGGTAACACTCCATCACAAATGTTACAAATGTTACAGTACCATCACAATAGAATTAGAGAAGAACAAGAACATGAACACAGACGCATGAAAGACACAAAAATGAAAATGTTAGTTTCTCAGACAGTCCCAGCTGAAGGACATAAAAAGGGTATGACACATTCCGGTGATTCAGCCGGACCTGTAAAAGGGACATGCAATTATTGTAAAAAGCCAGGTCATTACGTACACGATTGTCCAGTTTTGAAACATAATATCGCCATAGGTAAAACACAAGAAAGACCACGGCCACCTAGACAGGACCAGAATGAACAAGGAGCCCCGCAGCATGCACAGTCCATGCCAGCTCCACCACAGTCTGTACAGTTTGTGCCAGCTGCACCAGCGCTGCCCGTTGCTGCCACACACACCACGACACGACAACTGTACCAGACCGCACAGTACGACTATCCTGATTATCAACGATACGCATGAACCAGCCTAGAGAGGGAAGTTGACTTACCCCTTATCGAGATCCCTGTAGATCAAGAAGGACCTTATGTACATAGTGAATTATTAGGCCAAGACAGAAAATTTTTACTCGATACAGGGGCAAGTCGAACAACCATAAAACGTAGTGAAGTTCCAGGGGCACCCCTCTCAGGCTCACAGAATATTTCCCTTGGTTTTTCAGGAAAACCTATTGTTAATGAAGTGTCACAGCCTCTTCCACTTACGATAGGACCTTTGACCCGAACTACAGATTTATTGCTTACTAAATCATGTCCAGAAAATCTGTTAGGAATAAAAACACTGAAGGCTCTAGGAGCTATAATATGTTGTTCTCCGGAAGGAGTAAGGTTGTTTTTACGTGACTTTAAAGGTCATTATGTGTCTAGAGACATGGATCCCCGACTGCAGACTTTACCTACACATCTATGGGCACAAGGCCCTACTGATGTTGGATGCATGAATATTACACCATATCGAGTCACATTAAAGGCAGGAGTGGTGCTACCACGAATGCGACAATACAAGTTACCACCAGATGCTGTAGTGGCTTTACTACAAATCATTGACGAGCTCATTACCCAAGGAGTAGTTGTGGAAACAGACTCCAATGTATGTAATTCACCGATAATTCCGATTCTTAAACGAACAGATCCGAAGGCCCCACCAGTATATCGATTGGTTATTGATCTGCGCGAATTAAACAAATGCATTGTGCCACAATTTCCTGTGGTCCCCGATATCTCATCATTACTGACAGCCATTGATTCCGAAGCAACATTCTTTACTGTAATTGATCTCAAGAATGCCTTTTTCAGCGTCCCAATAGATCCGGAAAGCCAATATTTGTTCGGATTTAGTTTAAATGGACGTAGCTTTAAATTCTCACGCGCACCTCAAGGATTTACAGAAAGCCCCAGCATCTATAGCCAAGCACTGAAACGAGAACTTGACAGTATCCACATGCCAGTTAACACTGCCTTGCTTCAATACGTCGATGATCTGTTGATCACCGCGAGAAGTGAACCCGAATGTGAGAAAGCATCACTGACAGTTTTACAATTTCTAGCTGAAAAGGGACACAAGGTGTCCCCTTCTAAGCTGCAATTCTGTGTCCAGCGAGTTATTTATCTTGGACACTCGCTGTCCAAGGAGGGAAGGCAGCTTACACCCGACCGCATTCAGTTAATAGCTAACATGCCAATACCCAAGACACAAAAGGAGGTGCGGGCTTTCATAGGCCTCACTTCATACTGTAGACAGTGGATCCCGCAATACGCATTTCTAGCAAAACCACTCATTCAGTTGACAACACAGGAGGCAGCCACATCGACTGTTCTCCCTTGGACTCAGGAACATACACAAGCTTTTGAAAGTCTAAAGAAAGCTTTATGTCAAGCACCTGTTTTAGCAACGCCATGTTACAGAAAACAGTTTACACTCTTTGTTACAGAACGCGAAGGTACTGCCTTGTCAGTACTCACACAGGAACAAGCAGGAGCACACAAACCATGTGCTTACTTTTCTAGTACATTAGATCCCGTAGCTCAGGCTTTGCCTGCGTGCCTGAAATCAGTGGCAGCGGCAGCTTTAGCAATCAGACAAAGCGATGCCATAGTGTTAGGACATCCATTGACAGTTCAAGTACCACATGCAGTAGAGGTTCTTGTAAATAGAACGCAAACACAACACTTGACTATAGCGCGACTTACAGGGTACGAACTTACATTGTTTCAGCCACATATAGAAATCAGACGCTGTAACACATTGAATCCTGCCACACTTTTGCCAGTAACCGGAACAGACCCACTAGCCCATGACTGTATTGAAGTTATTACTATAACGACGAAACCCAGACAAGACTTAACCGATGTCCCATTGTCAGACCCAGACCTGACATTGTATGTAGATGGTTCATGTATGAGAACAAATACAGGAGAATTAGTGGCTGCTTACGCAGTCACAACAGATACTGAAGTCATTGAAACTAATCGTATAAATACTTTGTCAGCTCAAGCCGCAGAGCTCATCGCTCTGACACAAGCCTGTATTCAAGCCACAAGTAAAAAAGTCAACATATACACTGATTCACGTTATGCATTCGGAGTTGTACATGACTTTGGCGTGCTGTGGCGAGAGAGAGGTTATTTAACTTCCCACGGTGCCCACATTCAGCACGGACCCCTCATTCATGCCTTATTAGATGCAATACACCTACCTACTGCAATATCAATCATGAAATGTAAGGCTCATACGAAGGTTACTGATATCATTTCTCAAGGCAATGACCTAGCCGATAGAACAGCTAAACAGACTGCTCAAGCTCAAACTTCCGACATGACAAAGACAATAGTCCCGATGCCGACACATTGTATGACAGTTAAAGATCCTACCCTTGACGTAATTGACATACAGACACATGCTACACCAGACGAAATAAAGAAATGGACTGAATTAGGAGGGATCCAAACGGACCAAGGATGGATGATGAAGGAAAAGTCTGTGTGGTTCCTTCCTGATTCAATGGTCCAAGTTATAGTTAACACTATACATAGTCCAGCACATCTAGGAGAAAAAGCTATGCTAGATAGCATTCAACACATTTGGTTCAATAAACATTTACGAGCAGCAGCCAAACAAAAGGTCCGTACCTGTATGATCTGTTGCCAGTTCAACCCAGGAAAAAGTGTTCCCGTAGAACAAGGTGGATTTCATCCTCCTAATCACCCTTTTGAAGTCCTCCAGATGGATTATATCCAGATGGAACGATGTCGAGGATTCAAATATGTTCTCGTAGTTGTCTGCGCTCTGTCCCGCTGGACGGAGGCATACCCGGTTTCAGATTACACTGCCCCGACTACTGCCAAACAGTTAGTTCGAGAATTCTTCCCACGATACGGTTTACCACGTGTTGTTCACTCAGATAACGGCCAGCCGTTCTCATCCGAATTAATGAAACATGTTTCACTTTTGTTAGGTTATCAGTGGAAATTCCACTGTGTCCGACACCCCGAAGCAGCAGGTCTCGTAGAAAGACATAATCAGATACTGAAAATCAGACTGTCCAAAATATGCAGAGAGAAAGGTGTCGACTGGGTAGTAGCGTTACCAGTTGCACTCTTCTACATGAGAATGGTAGCACACTCTCGAACAGGGCTATCCCCGTATGAGGTGATCTTCGGCAGACCACCAAATATGTGGGGGACGCCTATACCACGCAAAATAACTGATATTGACTGTAATATGCTGACAGATTACTTGGCTTCCTTGATGTCTGCACTACAATCTTGTCGTTCACAGGTAGCTGCAGCCTTTCCCGACAACACTGAGGTGAAACCCCATGACGTAATTCCGGGGGACCTCGTCCTTGTGAGGAATTTCGACCGAAAGACTCAGCTGGAGCCCAGGTGGAAGACACCCAAGTTGGTCTTGCTGACCACAAGGACAGCCGTGAAGATTGAAGGCAGGAAAGGATGGATTCACTCAAGTCATATCAAGAAATTTCATGGACTTCCTTCAGATGTAAACAGCCCACCTCGTGTGTCCTCACCAATTGACTCAAAACTACCTCTGGCTGAGGCCGATAGTAAAGAACTTTATAAACTAAAATTAAGGCCTAGGCCGTCGGACGATTTGATTGTTTAAGTCCTCTCCTAGGTGAAGCGGTTGAATCTGTTTCCGACATGTATCGCCTAGACCTGAATCATGGACAGTCGCGAAAAATGATGAAACGACAGGCGTATTGTAAATCACTGCGTAGCCATTGCATAGTGACATTATTAATCTTGTTTTTCTTAAGTCTTTTAATAATTACTGCAAGTATATTGTTGCACATATATTACCCTATTGCCAGAAACGTTTACAATGTTACTGCTGAACATTCTTTTAGTGACTTACCCCCGCATGAATTGTCTTATAGACTTGCGCTGCGCAATAACACTTTCATTAGTATGTTACATCATTCCCATCAGACTAGTAATGCAACTAATTGTTGGGTGTGTGGCCGGCTCCCTCCCTATCAGAATTATGAAGGAGTCCTGCCTTTCTTTCCACATCCGTTTACACATAATGGCTCCTGTGGAGCATGGTTCAGCTTAATCAATTCCATAGACTCAGACACAGCAGTTTATCAAGACCATTGGGTATGGGGAAATCTGAACCTAGTTTTATTCAAAGTCTGTTACCCTGACAAGGAGGGTCGCCCCAAAGGAACAGGAACTGATCTAGAAAATGAAGTATATGGATTAGGTAACTATACTCCTAATCTCATGGTTCTAAATGTCGAATCCGAAGTTGAACTAATTTTACCAACCATGTCAGTATTCCCAGCGAAAGGTGAATTGTGTGTAAGAAAAGTTGGTTCCATACATATGGGCCATAGTAAATGCACTACTACAGTAGAATTCAGTGATCAAGGCAAATCTTCATTTAGAGCTTATCGCCACTCCTACTTTATATGTGGTCAGACTGCATATATGCGTCTACCCCTCGATTGGGATGGTACCTGCTACATTGCATTCCTTTTGCCACCTGTTTTCCTAGCTCCTCCTGATTATTATAGAAATATTCATTTAGTACACAACAGAGAGCGGAGAGATCTCCCAATTGTCGATTACACTGAAACAGCATGGGAAAAATACACAGATTTCAATAAAGGCATCTTTCCCTATATAGGTACTGTTACTAATAGTAAGCTGATACGTAGATTAACTAGAACCCTTGAAGCAGTAGTGAATGAAACTATTTCCGCCTTAGGCAATTTAACAGAAGAACAGTCTGCTATGCGGATTGTTGTGCTTCAAAATCGTCTTGTCCTTGACGTCATCCTGGCTGATAGGGGCGGAGCTTGTAGGGTCATCGGATCAAGCTGCTGCGTATTCATACCAGAAAATTCGCCATCTGTATATAAAGCTATAACTCGCCTTCATAAGATTGTAAGCCAGATACACCAGAACCCAGGCACCTGGACTTGGTCCGGTTGGTTTTGGAGTATAATATCTACCCTTGGATGGAAGGTCCTATCTTTCCTAGGTATTGGCCTTCTCATACTATTCAGTTGCTGCTTATGCCTACAATGTGGACCAGCGATCTGTGGTCTGTGTGCCACATCGTGTATTCCACCACCAAGATCTCATTCGTCACGGAAGAAGAAAGAAGAACAAATGATGTTATATGAACAGATCAATGGATTGATGAAGATTGATATCTCTTAACGGGCAAGTAGGGGACAAGGAGGGAATGTGGAAATATGGATTTTTCTGGTCAGTTATGTCCCCTATCTTGGACCCCAACGGTTCCATGTATGAATCACAAGTACATGTATGTTCCCTCCAGTTCCAGTTATGAAGACGCAAACACATGTGCGTCCACCGTCAACATGTCCTTTGTCAGATCCGCCATGAATAGGCCGGATATTCCATTCTTAAGTATGAAAGGCCACCGGCTTTATATGGTTCACTTATGCCATTTTACAGTCCAGGCAAGTAGGCCCTGATTCTGTCATCAAACTCTTCTTGCCTTCTGCCTCTGAAAACTCCAGTCTGAGCCTGCATCTGTGACCATGAACTTTGTCTCATTCTCTGCGCGGCTCACGAAGCCTGACATCAGCCTATTCTCTGCCAAGAACTGTATTTCACCTTCGAGTTATCTGCTTCCCCCTCAGCCAATGCATTCCTGCCTAGTAGTTTAAGTAAACATTCTTCCAGCTACCGAGCAAAGGGCTCGGCTTCTCTGTCTTTATGCAAGTAATTCATAGTCCTGTTACCATGGAATATTCTTACCCCCTCGCATTTAGTGTAGACACTTAGACGCTTGTACACGCACGCACAGTCAGTATAGAATAGATTCTGTCCGAGAGTCCTTCTTTTGTGGATAACATAGTTCTTTAAACATAGGATGTTAGATATGATTTGGGATTAGGTTAACTTGACCCCCCAGACTTTTCGTCTCCACATGTAGAGCTAAATGTCAAGTCCCCTTCACCCCCTAGTTGCACGTCAATCACACGTCATGCTGCTGCGCGCGCATCTATGCCAAGTATTATCTTATAGATCCACCTATATATGACATCATAACCAATTATGTTCCTTTTTACTCCTTATTACACCCATTTTCGGTTACGCATATGAATCGTCATTTTCCTTATCAATTGTTACGCCTACTGCATTCGCTTCATTGTAATGTATGTTCTATAAAAGTCATTTCTTGTCAATAATGTATGTACTTCACTTCCTGAACCTTCGTGGTGACGGAACTTGGAGCAACCGATTATAATCGATCATTGGAATAAAGCCCATTCCGAACCTCTGATACCACGGATTCTGCCTCTCATTTTACTGAGCTATTTTATTATGTTTCCGTATCAAATTAAGTCCCGGTAAAGGAATTTTATTTACCACAACGCTCCCGGCTTCCGCCTCAGGTGTACAGTTCTGGACAGGCGCTAGTTCTCAGCGCCTTCTAAGCTTGGGCGGGGGGCGTGGCCTCGAAGGGGCGTGGCCTCGGTGCACGCCGGCAATGGCGTCAGCAAATGTTTGTTTTGTCAAAGTCCGCGACAGCGTTAAGATCCGCTGCGCGGGTTGACAAGATATGGGTTACTGCCCCAGGAATTAGCCGAAGTGAGGTAAGTTAAGAACACAATTTACACAAAGTGACACTCAAATTTTAAAACACAAGTAACGCTCCCGGCTTCCGCCTCAGGAGTACAGTACGTCGAAGCTAAAGAAATTCCTGGTCAGACACAGTTCAAGTAATTGCAAAAGAAATATTGTAGGGACTGCATGCGGTCTAGGTCTAGACTCAAGAGTGTGTTGAACCACTTTGAGGGCAAAAAACTGTGGGATGTTTGTATAAAGCGATTCCACATCTAAAGTACAGAGTAATTCCTCAGTAGTATTAAAGGGATGATGTTCAACCATATTGATCATATCCATGCTATCCCTGATGTAGCACTGGGTATTAGGTACAAAATCCTTAATGAAAAAATTGACATATTGGCCTAATGGTTCCAATATGGAGCCGCAACCAGAGACTATTGGCCGGCCTGGAGGAGTTGTCTGATGTTTATGGATTTTGGGTAATGTGTAGATAACTGGTACCCTAGGTGATTTTACATTGAGGAATTGAAACTCTTTAGGGCTAAGAAAGCCAACATCTTTGGCTTCAGTGGTGACTTGGAGTATAAGGCCTTGTAATTCCTTGGTGGGATCCCTAGGAAGCCATACAGTAATGGTCTGTATTCTGAAGTTGGCGCATTATCTCCGTTTTGTAGGAATCTAACTCTTGCAAGACAATGCTGCCACCCTTGTCTGCTGATTTGATGATAATAGAGTTGTTATTCTTCAAGGTTTCAATGGCCTTCTTTTCTTGGAGAGTTATGTTAAATGGAATAAACTGTTTTTTATCTTTCAGTGCATTAAGGTCTTTAAGCACCATTTTTTCAAAAGTAATGATTTCACCCGGTAGCATGTTTGCCATTGTAGAAAAGGTAGAGGGAGGGCGGAAAGGTGTGTTTGAGTTAGAATCAGGAGTGGGATTGTTCAGAAAATAAGCATGTAGACGAAGACGTCTAAAAAATCTGAGTAATTCAGCATGTATTTCGAGGAAATTCGGGTGAGTAGTGGGGACGAACGAAAGTCCTTTGCTGAGCAAGGATAATTCTGAGTCCGCTAGGTTATGTGATGTTAAATTAAAAATGGGGATGGTGCTTAATTCAAGATTAGTATTAACGACAGGATTTACCACTGGTAAAATTTCTTTCTGGTCTGACGTTCCCCTGGTGGATTGTACCATCGTTGTGCCCTTTTTACCTTTTTACCCGGCCCCGTTTTGGTTGTTCTATTTGGCCTCTCCCTAAAAAATTCTGGTTATGGGAAGAAGTGCTCGGCCCTTCACCAGAGTCTGAGTTATCAGAAGATTCCACTGAAGTATCTGAAAAGCCAACTAAGGTATTGCGTTTACTAAAACGACCCCAGGGTCTACTGTTTTGGGGATTAATGTATGCCCTATTAGTGTAGAAATCTTTTTGCAGATAGGGATAGGTACGTTCAACAGAATATGCTTTAATGTCCTTTTTCACTTTCATAGACTTTTTATTTCATTCAATTCTCTGGAAATCATCCACAGTTTTCTGTACTTGGTCAATCAATTTCTTACTTTCAGTAACAGAGTTGGATTCCTTAATCTGTTTCTCAATGTCTAAGAGCTCCTCATTTAGTGTTACCAGTGTTTCTGTTGCTATATCAATGCCCAAGACTAACCAATGTCTGGAGCACGTTGTACCAATGTAACTGAAGTTGTTGATGTATTTTGGATTGTCGGTAAAGATACCAGGAATGTTCCTAACCTGGAGAACTACAGGGATTATGCCAGCTTTGAGATTCTGTTAACATCCGAACCATGAGTTGGAGGCGGATCTGCTTCTTCTTACACTTCTCTAATTGTTCTGATAGAGAAGTATTTGAGCTGGCAGGGTCGTCAATCGGGTCTGTGAATAAAGAGGGACCTTCGCAAATCTTTTTAATATATTCATCTGAATATAGAGGTGCATGGTCTGACATATTAAGTATATGGTAGCAGTATAGTAAGAAAAGGGAAAGGTAGGGAGGGACCACTCAAATTGAGGGGAATAGGGAGAGCATCCCTTACAATCCAGCGATTGTTATTACTATATTAATTAAACACAAGGGGAAACCCATAGGTTGAGAAGGACCTAGGGTGCTTACTATTTTCGAAAAACAACAAGGTCCTTCAAAAATGGTTGATTGAACAATAAATATAGACCAGAATCCGCTCTATATTAATACAAATGTCCAGCCGGACATGTAGATTTAATGATAAACAAAATTGAGAAATATACAACCGACAAATTAGAGTGGGCCACAATCCTGTGAACCTACAACATACAAAACAATTAAGGACAGACAGAGTTATTCAAAAGAAAAGCATTTTTTCAGGCTAATCAAGCAAGCTTATCGCCGATAAAAAATGAAAGGGCAAGCTTTGAAGAAAGTTAACAGTCATGCACAATTCTTAACTCATGTGTTTAACATGCATGCTGTTCAATAAGTCGACGACATTTCGATCTATAACAAGAATACATAGATCATCATCAGGACTAAAACAAAATCACAAACCTGAGAATGCACTACCTGTAAAAAATTGGAGAAGATAGAAGAAAATGCAGGAAAAAGAAAACATTAATTTCTCAGCAATTAAGGATGATTAAAAAGAACAAGAAAATGACACTGTCCCACACAATAACCTTAATAATGCCGATTTGGCAGTTGTAAGTCGCATCTGGAGTGAGATTACATTAGAATTCTTGTAAGACCAAGGAGAAGACAACGAAAAGTCAATTTACGTAGCAAAACCATTGTAGGAGCCAACCAGAGTGAGGAAGGAGTAATTTATTTCTGAAAAACGAGTGATGTGAAGGGGCGCGCGCAGGTATCATAACATGTTAAGAAGGCACATGGCTGCACGCCGCACACTGTTCCACGCCGCACACTGCTGCACGCCTCACACTGCTACACGAAACACTAATGCACGCCTCACACTGCTGCATGCCTCACACTGCTGCACGCCACACACTGCTGCACGCCACACACTGCTGCACGCCACACACTGCTGCACGCCTCACACTGCTGCACGCCTCACACTGCTGCACGCCGCACACTGCTGCACGCCTCACACTGCCGCACGCCGCACACTGCTGCACGCCGCACACTGCTACACGCCACACACTGCTGCACGCCACACACTGCTGCATGCCACACACTGCTGCATGCCACTGCACGCCATACACTGCTGCACGCCACACACTGCTGCACACAGCACACTGCTGCACGCCGCACACTGCTGCATGGTGATGTGAAGGGGCGCGTGCAGGTATCATAACATGTTAAGAAGGCACATGGCTGCACGCCGCACACTGTTCCACGCCGCACACTGCTGCACGCCTCACACTGCTACACGAAACACTAATGCACGCCTCACACTGCTGCATGCCTCACACTGCTGCATGCCACACACTGCTGCACGCCACACACTGCTGCACGCCACACACTAATGCACGCCTCACACTGCTGCATGCCTCACACTGCTGCATGCCACACACTGCTGCACGCCACACACTGCTGCACGCCACACACTGCTGCACGCCTCACACTGCTGCACGCCTCACACTGCTGCACGCCTCACACTGCTGCACGCCGCACACTGCTACACGCCACACACTGCTGCACGCCACACACTGCTGCATGCCACACACTGCTGCATGCCGCTGCACGCCACACACTGCTGCACGCCACACACTGCTGCACACAGCACACTGCTGCACGCCGCACACTGCTGCATGGCGCACACTGCTGCACGCCGCACACTGCTACACGAAACCCTGCTGCACGCCACACACTGCTGCATGCCACACACTGCTGCACGCAGCACACTGCTGCACGTCACACACTGCTGCACACCGCACACTGCTGCACGCCGCACACTGCTGCACGCCGCACACGGCTACACGAAACACTGCTGCACGCCACACACTGCTGCACGCCACACACTGCTGCACGCCACAAACACCGGCACGCCACACACTGCTGCACGCCACACACTGCTGCACGCCGCACACTGCTGCACGCCGCATACTACCGCACGCCACACACTGTTGCGCACACTGCTGCATTACGCACTGCTGCATTACACACTGCTGCAAGCCGCACACTGCTGCACGCCGCACACTGCTGCACGCCTCACACTGCTACACAAAACACTGCTGCACGCCTCACACTGCTGCACGCCGCACACTGCTGCACGCCACACACTGCTGCATGCCACACACTGCTGCACGCCTCACACTGCTGCACGCCTCACACTGCTGCACGCCGCACACTGCTGCACGCCTCACAATGCTGCACGCCTCACACTGCTGCACGCCGCACACTGCTACATGCCGCACACTGCTACATGCCACACACTGCTGCACGCCACACACTGCTGCACGCCACACACTGCTGCATGCCGCTGCATGCCACACACTGCTGCATGCCACACACTGCTGCACGCCACACACTGCTGCACGCCGCACACTGCTGCATGCCGCACACTGCTGCACGCCGCACACTGCTACACGAAACACTGCTGCATGCCACACACTGCTGCACGCCACAGACTTCTGCACGCCACACACTGCTGCATGCCACACATTGCTGCATGCCACACACTGCTGCACGCCGCACAATGCTACACAAAACACTGCTGCACGCCACACACTGCTGCACGGCACACACTGCTGCACGCCGCACACTGCTGCATGCCACACACTGCTGCACACTGCTGCATTACTCACTGCTGCATGCTGCACGACACTGCTGCACGCAGCACACTGCTGCATGCCGCACACTGCTGCACGCCGCTGCACGCCACACAGTGCTGCATGCCTCACACTCCTACACGAAACACTGCTGCACACCACACACTGCTGCACATTGCTGCACGCCACACACTGCTGCACGCCTCACACTGCTGCACACCGCACACTGCTGCACGCCGCACACTGCTACACGCCACACACTGCTGCATGCCACACACTGCTGCACGCCACACACTGCTGCATGCCGCTGCACACCACCCACTGCTGCACGCCACCCACTGCTGCACGCAGCACACTGCTGCACACCGCACACTGCTGCACGCCGCACACTGCTACACGCCGCACACTGCTACACGAAACACTGCTGCACGCCACACACTGCTGCACGCCACACATTGCTGCACGCCACACACTGCTGCACGCCACACACTGCTGCACGCCGCACAATGCTACACCAAACACTGCTGTACGCCACACACTGCTGCACGGCACACACTGCTGCACGCCGCACACTGCTGCACGCCACACACTGCTGCACACTGCTGCATTACTCACTGCTGCATGCTGCATGACACTGCTGCACGCAGCACACTGCTGCAGGCAGCATACTGCTGCAGGCCGCACACTGCTGCACGCCGCACACTGCTGCATGCCGCTGCACGCCACAGTGCTGCATGCCTCACACTGCTACACGAAACACTGCTGCACGCCACACACTGCTGCACGCCGCACACTGCTGCACGCCACACACTGCTGCACGCCACACACTGCTGCAAGCCGCACACTGCTGCACGCCTCACACTGCTGCACGCCTCACACTGCTGCACGCCTCACACTGCTGCACACCGCACACTGCTGGACGCCACACACTGCTGCACTCCACACACTGCTTTTATGCGAGTTTATGCTACTGACATTGTAAATGACAATGCCTTTTATTTGTTTTAAAACCAAAACATAAATAAAAGGCATTGTAATTTTACAATGCCAATAGCTCAAACTCTTATAAATGCGAGACCTATTGCATTGCAAATGCTTGTTAGGTCTAGCTTTTTATTTTTAAGAAGACATTTTGAACATTCTATATTTTTTCTTTAGTGCACTTAAATGTACTAATTATTTAAGTGTGCCCCTCTATAAATGTCAAAGAAAGACTCTCGACCAGTTTCACAACCCTTCTAATGGGCATTGTTCCCTCACTGTATATATTGACTCATTCCTCCGGTGTCGGCAAGGGATTGAGAGCGTAGAAAGGGGAAGAGATTTGGGGGCATATTATCAAGCCAGGCGATAAAATTATCAGAAAACTGCCACTAAAACGGCGATAATGGGCTTGATAATATGCTCTATGGAATTTCAATTGAAGCCCATGTTAGATGTCCTTCACATTTAACATGGGCTTCAATTGGAATTCCATAGAGCATATTATCAAGCCCATTATCGCCGTTTTAGCGGTAGTTTTGCAGCTAAAGCGGTGATCGCCTGGCTTGATAATATGCCCCTTGATTTCCAGAGAAGAAACGAAGAAAAGGGCAAGATAAGATAGTGACGAAGGGGATGAACCAGTGGTGCAGAAGGAAAGGGAAACAGACTGCAGCAAATGTCAAGGGAGAGGTGGGGACCGACAGGGGTTAGAAAGAACAAGCATTGGCATAGCCAATAGGTCTCGCTTTTGGGACCTTATAAGTGTTTAGCCATGCAACAGTTGCATAACTAAATACTTATAAGGTCCCAAAAGCGAGACCTATTGGCTATGCAAAGCGGCCGTGCGGCCGCGAAAGTGAAAGTAATCGCGGTAAAGCGCACTGTAGCTCTAGGCTGGCATGGTAGCCCTTTTTGGAGCCCTCTCAATAAGTCTCGCCAGACCAGCGCATGCGCTGGGTCAGGCGAGACCTAAAAAGGGGAAAGGAAGTGAGGAGAGAGAGAGGAACTCTATCGGGCAAAAAGAGTGAGATCGCATACATGCCAACACTACCGATTCAGGCGTGAGACTACCGATTTGAAGGCTAGTCTCCCGCCTCCCGATTCCTGCAAGCTAAAACCCGATTCCTCAGGGTTTCAGCTGACAGGGCTTGGTAATGTGTAACGTGCTAATTCTTCCAGCAATAGTAAGAATGGCGATGCAGGGGCTCTAGAAGGGGTGAAAAACCAACAAAGCCCCATTAACAACCGAATGGTCTTTTAAACACCTGTGAAGTACTGGGGGGGGGGGGGGGGGGCCTGTGTGTGTGCCCCGAAGCTGTTTCAGCCCGGGCTGACGGGGGAGGGAGGGGGGGGTGTATGCACTGACCGCAACCTGCCAGGCCAGTGCACAACTCTTGCATCCCCCTCTTTCTCTGCCTGCCATTGCGCTCCATGCTTCTGAAAGGTGATAAAAAAAAACACATGAATTTGCTTTCAAATGTCCGATCCTGCAGCAGCACACTTCCAAAGTCCATACATGACAGAAACCCGATTGAAGGCCCCATTCTCCCGATTTTTTTTGTGATTTTTTTTTAAATCTCCCACTTTGCTCTTCTGAAATGTTGGCATGTATGAGATTTTGACAAAGAAAGATATGCAGCAGTTAGAGAGTGTGCAAAGGCGAGCATGAGGGAAGTAACTTACAATCAATAGTGCAGCATATACAGTGGAACTAGGGCCCAGCCACTCGATCCCAAAGTTTTTTTTCTACCAAAACAGGGGGTGGGGAGGGGTGGGTTCCCTTGCTTGCTTAATTAAGCCCATGGCAGCTTTTCTACGCCAATGGCATGAAGACCACCGAGGGCGACACTTTGCGGAAGCAGAGTGATGGGAAGGGAAGTAGGGAAAGGGAGTGGAGAAGTGAAAAGGAGACTGGAAGCGGCTAGGAAGAGCAAGCGCGAGAGGCAGGCGAACCCAGAACACTGATTGGTGTAGATAAGGGGCTGATGGCGAGAAAGCCTTAGAGAGAGCTAGGACAGGTCAGATCGGCTGCTCCGCTGCGACCTCACCGACCCCATAAATCCCCATTAGTATCCGCCCCGGAGATAATTCCAGTGATGGATGTGCACGAGGAGGCAACGTTCGCGGGTTATTTAATCTGAGTTCACACTTGAGCACTTTTCTTGTACAGCGCACACGGCGAAGTGAATGGCCTCTAGGAGATGGCGTGGGTGCAGGAGAAGGGTGCCTGAGTGATAGGGCGAGGCTTGAACCGTTCTAAACAGTGCCAGCTTCCACACTGCCCACGGTTAGCCCCACACCTGCTCACAAGACCGACGATTTACAAACCCGCTCTATTCCGTCCAGGGCCTATTTCCTTCAAAAGTCCTCGAAAATACAAGCATACAATAACATTTGTTCACGATGTACCCACCTCGCTTCTGGTCCTTCTTAGCGTAAAATAATAATAACAATAAAAAATAACGTAGCCCAATTTATGGCACTCAATTTGGCGACTTCGGAAACATGGAAAATAGTAGCGTCTCTTTGGGACTTTAACTCGTGATCGTTAGACTGAGTGAGGCAAGCGTTAACGCACTGAGCAGTATTGCTTTCTTTAACACAAATTATAAAGTAAGATTCATAACTCTTATGGTATTTAAAATATGTAACTCAATGAGGAGAGGGAATTTTGGATAAGGTGGGTGTGTTTGTTATTTACACTGGCATCATAGTAAATTGTTCACCATGGCTCTGCCCTCCCTCCAGGAGATTTTTGAGGTGAGAGGAAAGGGTATGAAGGATTGAGCGACACATTGGACTTTATAGGTGTTTGTTTCTTTGGCAATGTGGTTAAAAAATAAAACCCAGAAGTGCCTCAGGGCACACGGACTAGTCGTCCACAAACAATTGTGTGACGTGTGTTTTTCAGCCGTTCAGCCTGTGAGGATATCGTTGCATAGTCACTCAGCCAAGGTCTGCATTACAGTCAGTAGATGACATTTCCCATAACTAGTATTAAATTAGTGTAAATGAAGTAGTTAGTGCAAGGGAATGTAATACTTATTTATATTTAAAAAACAAGTGAGCACCCAGCATATAATTTGAAGAACCCAACTGCAATTTAGTTTGCTGCATTTTTTTTCTCCAGAATTCAAATGTAGATAACAGACACAAAACTTATGTAAAGTCTGTAAAGTAATATATAGGATTCAGGTTTGTAATCAGAGCGCATTTATAAAATCGCCTGTGGTCGTACAGCTGTGTTTGAAATAATATATTAAGCACACTTAACAAAGAAACACTTACCAAATAGGAAGAACGCTTGGAGAAAAAAATCAAAACCAGAAATCACTGTTAAGGTAATATTTTTTCTGAAATATGCAGTTTTCTTTGGAGAAACCACAATCCAAAGTTATGTCTAAGAAGGCAGAACTTTGTAATGGTGCTGTTACTCATAGCATAGAGCTACCTGGCAGTGGTATGTCACCCTTACAACAAGTTTTTTTACACCACAGTTCCTTTACCATGCAGTCATTAGCACACAGGTCTATTTTAAAGGTACCCTTATAACTCTGTACTTTACCATGCTTAAGTTATTTTTTTTTTACATAGAACACACCCACACACATTATATATAAATATATATATATATATATATATACATATATATATATATATATTATCTACTGGCGGTCTCCAGTAGATAGTTATAGTTACAACCTAGTTTCCATAGGAAATCTCAAAATTCTATCTGGAATAACTTTGGCGCCGGTTGACGAATCCTCGCGAAATTTTCAAAACTAATGGGGCGCTCCGCTCAGCTCCTACCCTGAAAGTCTCGGGGTGATTCGTCAAGCGGGGGCCGAGAAAAAGGGGGGATCCCAAAACACGTTTTCCCCATGCATTTTTCCGTAGGACCTTTAGTCGCAGCTACAGCCCGAACGGCTGAACAGAATTACGTGAAATTTTGCAGAGAGGTAGCCATAAGGTCAAGGAAGTGCCTTTTGCAGGTCTGGTGTAAATATGTTCAGTATTTCCTGAGAAAATAGCATTTAAAAGCATATCAATATCTATAAGCGCGCACCGTGCGCGCACCTCGCGATTTAAAAAAAAAAATAAATTTCACGGTGCGCGCACAGTGAAAAACCTGAAAAATAAATAAATAAATAAATAAATAAATAACTTAGCATTTAAAAAACCGTACAAATTCACTGAAAAAACCATAGGTTTTTGAAATAATATATTAAGCACACTTAACAAAGAAACACTTACCAAATGGGAAGAACGCTTGGAGAAAAAAATCAAAACCAGAAATCACTGTTAAGGTAATATTTTTTCTGAAATATGCAGTTTTCTTTGGAGAAACCACAATCCAAAGTTATGTCTAAGAAGGCAGAACTTTGTAATGGTGCTGTTACTCATAGCATAGAGCTACCTGGCAGTGGTATGTCACCCTTACAACAAGTTTTTTTACACCACAGTTCCTTTACCATGCAGTCATTAGCACACAGGTCTATTTTAAAGGTACCCTTATAACTCTGTACTTTACCATGCTTAAGTTATTTTTTTTTTACATAGAACACACCCACACACATTATATATATATATATATATATATATATATATATATATATATATATATATATATATATATATATATATATATATATATATATATATATATATATATTATCTACTGGCGGTCGCCAGTAGATAGTTATAGTTACAACCTAGTTTCCATAGGAAATCTCAAAATTCTATTTTGAATAACTTTGGCGCCGGTTGACGAATCCTCGCGAAATTTTCAAAACTAATGGGGCGCTCCACTCAGCTCCTACCCTGAAAGTCTCGGGGTGATTCGTCAAGCGGGGGCCGAGAAAAAGGGGGGGTCCCAAAACGCGTTTTCCCCATGCATTTTTCCATAGGACCTTTAGTCGCAGCTACAGCCCGAATGGCTGAACAGAATTACATGAAATTTGGCAGAGAGGTAGCCATAAGGTCAAGGAAGTGCCTTTTGCAGGTCTGGTGTAAATATGTTCAGTATTTCCTGAGAAAATAGCATTTAAAAGCATATCAATATCTATACGCGCCTCGCGATTTAAAAAAAAAAACAAATTTCACGGTGCGCGCACGGTGAAAAACCTGAAAAATAAATAAATAAATAACTTAGCATTTAAAAAACCGTACAAATTCACTGAAAAAACCATAGGTTTCACACACGTTATAGTTACGAATTAGCATTTAAAAAACCTTGCAAATTCACTTAAAAAACCATAGGTTTCACACATGTTATAGTTAGCTGGACATTTCACTCGTAAAAAACCAATGAAATTCCCCCGTTATAGTTAGTGCAGGCAACTATAACTCACGCGATCGCAATCCTCTGCTGATGACGTCAGATATTACATCACTGATGACATATGTGTCTTTATGAAAAATAAATATTTGTAATATATGTATAGCTAAAGATTAATGGAAGAAGACATGGGTAAATAAGTGTCTAAATACAGTGATGTAATATCTGACGTCATCAGCAGAGGATTGCGGTCGCGTGAGTTATAGTTGCCTGCACTAACTATAACGGGGGAATTTCATTGGTTTTTTAGGAGTGAAACGTCCAGCTAACTATAACATGTGTGAAACCTATGGTTTTTTAAGTGAATATATATATATATATTCACTGAAAAAACCATAGGTTTCACACACGTTATAGTTAGGAATTAGCATTTAAAAAACCTTGCAAATTCACTGAAAAAACCATAGGTTTCACACATGTTATAGTTAGCGGAAATTTTACTGAAAAAAAACCAATGAAATTCCCCCGTTATAGTTAGTGCAGGCAACTATAACTCACGCGACCGCAATCCTCTGCTGATGCTAATCCTGTATTTAGACACTTATTTGCCCATGTCTTCTTCCATACATTTTTAGCTATACATATATTACAAATATTTTTTTTTCATAAAGACACATATGTCATCAGCAGAAGATTGCGGCATAAGCGGGTAAGCCACTTGGCGAGAGAACTATCAAAGTCCTTAGTGGCAGTATTTGGACTACATTAACCACAATGCCATTGTTGACGCCCAATGGGGCGGGACTTTACATTGATTAAAAGCATGTTCTGCAAAGGTCCGCTTTTCGCCTCATTCCTGCCAGTGATCAAGAGCTTGATTAGCTCGAAACGCGTATGGCTCTGTGAATACGTGGGGCATGCTATCGTTGTTGCCGCCTGAGGCTCAGTGTGCGAATACCCTGAAGTGTGCGACATCCTAAAGGGCAACCTTGTGGTACGATGTTATGCGGCTGGTCCGGTCGCGTGGATGTCCTGACGCCATAGGCGTTCCCTGGTGTTTGTACTTCAAGCGCCGTCGGGGACCGAAGGGGCCTTGAACTTCTTGGAGACTTGGCAGCATTGATGGGGGTGCCGACATTCTTTTCACCCTGATGGAACTGATTTTATTGAGGCATAAGCGGGTAAGCCACTTGGCGAGAGAACTATCAAAGTCCTTAGTGGCAGTATTTGGACTACATTAACCACAATGCCATTGTTGACGCCCACTGGGGCGGGACTTTACATTGATTAAAAGCATGTTCTGCAAAGGTCCGCTTTTCGCCTCATTCCTGCCAGTGATCAAGAGCTTGATTAGCTCGAAACGCGTATGGCTCTGTGAATACGTGGGGCATGCTATCGTTGTTGCCGCCTGAGGCTCAGTGTGCGAATACCCTGAAGTGTGCGACATCCTAAAGGGCAACCTTGTGGTACGATGTTATGCGGCTGGTCCGGTCGCGTGGATGTCCTGACGCCATAGGCGTTCCCTGGTGTTTGTACTTCAAGCGCCGTCGGGGACCGAAGGGGCCTTGAACTTCTTGGAGACTTGGCAGCATTGATGGGGGTGCCGACATTCTTTTCACCCTGATGGAACTGATTTTATTGAGGCATAAGCGGGTAAGCCACTTGGCGAGAGAACTATCAAAGTCCTTAGTGGCAGTATTTGGACTACATTAACCACAATGCCATTGTTGACGCCCACTCGGGCGGGACTTTACATTGATTAAAAGCATGTTCTGCAAAGGTCCGCTTTTCGCCTCATTCCTGCCAGTGATCAAGAGCTTGATTAGCTCGAAACGCGTATGGCTCTGTGAATACGTGGGGCATGCTATCGTTGTTGCCGCCTGAGGCTCAGTGTGCGAATACCCTGAAGTGTGCGACATCCTAAAGGGCAACCTTGTGGTACGATGTTATGCGGCTGGTCCGGTCGCGTGGATGTCCTGACGCCATAGGCGTTCCCTGGTGTTTGTACTTCAAGCCCCGTCGGGGACCGAAGGGGCCTTGAACTTCTTGGAGACTTGGCAGCATTGATGGGGGTGCCGACATTCTTTTCACCCTGATGGAACTGATTTTATTGAGGCATAAGCGGGTAAGCCACTTGGCGAGAGAACTATCAAAGTCCTTAGTGGCAGTATTTGGACTACATTAACCACAATGCCATTGTTGACGCCCACTGGGGCGGGACTTTACATTGATTAAAAGCATGTTCTGCAAAGGTCCGCTTTTCGCCTCATTCCTGCCAGTGATCAAGAGCTTGATTAGCTCGAAACGCGTATGGCTCTGTGAATACGTGGGGCATGCTATCGTTGTTGCCGCCTGAGGCTCAGTGTGCGAATACCCTGAAGTGTGCGACATCCTAAAGGGCAACCTTGTGGTACGATGTTATGCGGCTGGTCCGGTCGCGTGGATGTCCTGACGCCATAGGCGTTCCCTGGTGTTTGTACTTCAAGCGCCGTCGGGGACCGAAGGGGCCTTGAACTTCTTGGAGACTTGGCAGCATTGATGGGGGTGCCGACATTCTTTTCACCCTGATGGAACTGATTTTATTGAGGCATAAGCGGGTAAGCCACTTGGCGAGAGAACTATCAAAGTCCTTAGTGGCAGTATTTGGACTACATTAACCACAATGCCATTGTTGACGCCCACTGGGGCGGGACTTTACATTGATTAAAAGCATGTTCTGCAAAGGTCCGCTTTTCGCCTCATTCCTGCCAGTGATCAAGAGCTTGATTAGCTCGAAACGCGTATGGCTCTGTGAATACGTGGGGCATGCTATCGTTGTTGCCGCCTGAGGCTCAGTGTGCGAATACCCTGAAGTGTGCGACATCCTAAAGGGCAACCTTGTGGTACGATATATATATATATATATATATATATATATATATATATATATATATATATATATATATATATTCACTTAAAAAAACCATAGGTTTCACACACGTTATAGTTAGGAATTAGCATTTAAAAAACCTTGCAAATGCACTTAAAAAACCATAGGTTTCACACATGTTATAGTTAGCTGGACATTTCCCTAGTAAAAAACCATTGAAATTCCCCCGTTATAGTTAGCTCAGGCAACTATAACTCACGCGACCGCAATCCTCTGCTGATGACGTCAGATATTACATCACTGTATTTAGACACCTATTTACCCATGTCTTCTTCCATTAATCTTTAGCTATACATATATTACAAATATTTCTTTTTCAGAAAGACACATATGTAATCAGTGATGTAATATCTGACGTCATCAGCAGAGGATTGCGGTCGCGTGAGTTATAGTTGCTTGCGCTAACTATAACGGGGGAATTTCAATGTTTTTTTACGAGGGAAATGTCCAGCTAACTATAACATGTGTGAAACCTATGGTTTTTTAAGTGAATTTGCAAGGTTTTTTAAATGCTAATTCCTAACTATAACGTGTGTGAAACCTATGGTTTTTTTAAGTGAATTTGTACGTTTTTTTAAATGCTAAGTTATGTATTTATTATTATTTTTATTTTTTCAGGTTTTTAACTGTACGCACACCGTGCGCGCACGGTGCACTTCGCGCCCCGTGCAACACTTCATAAACACACGGCTCTTTTTAGAGCCCCCTAATATCTTAACACTTAAATTTGTTTTTTACTTCTATTTTTTTTATTTATTTATTTTTCTACCGTACGCGTACGGTAAGCTTACCGTACGCGCACCACGCGATTTTTTAAAAAAAAATTTACATTTATTTTTCATACTTTTATGACCTTCTTGGACCCCCTGACAGACGCTAGGGGGTCTGCAACTCTCTTCGTTGCCCCCTTTCCACGTTCTCCTCCTTTGTTTATCAGTGTGAGACACACAAAATGGAGGCCGACACTTCCTGATTTCGACCGATTCGAATGTTTACAGTCATGTAACCACCAATCAGAATTAAGCTCGCGCACGGCACCGTACGCGTACGGTAATCTTACCGTACGCGCTCGGAGCGCGCCTATAGATATATATATTGATTCAAATGCTATTTTCTCAGCAAATACTGAACACATTTACACCAGACCTACAAAAGGCACATCCCTGACCTGAGGACTACCTCTCTGCCAAATTTCAAGTAATTCTGTTCAGCCGTTCGGGCTGTAGCTTGGACTAAAGGTCCTATGGAAAAATGCATGGGGAAAACGCGTTTTGGGACCCCCCTTTTTTCTCAGCCCCCACTTGACGAATCCCCCTGAGTCTTTCAGGGTAGGAGCGGAGCGGAGCGCCCCACCTATTTTGAAAATTTCGCCAGGATTCGTCAATCGGCGCCAAAGTTATTCAAAATAGAATGTTGCGGATTTCCTATGGAAACGAGGTCCTAACTATAACTACCTACTGGCGACCGCCAGTAGGTAATATATATAAAAAAAAAAAAAAAAAAAAAAATATATATATATATATATATTCACTTAAAAAACCATAGGTTTCACACATGTTATAGTTAGCTGGACATTTCACTCGTAAAAAACCAATGAAATTCCCCCGCTATAGTTACTGCAGGCAACTATAACTCACGCGACCGCAATCCTCTGCTGATGACGTCAGATATTACATCACTGTATTTAGACACTTATTTACCCATGTCTTCTTCCATTAATCTTTAGCTATACATATATTACAAATATTTATTTTTCATAAAGACACATATGTCATCAGTGATGTAATATCTGACGTCATCAGCAGAGGATTGCGGTCGCGTGAGTTATAGTTGCCTGCAGTAACTATAGCGGGGGAATTTCATTGGTTTTTTACGAGTGAAATGTCCAGCTAACTATAACATGTGTGAAACCTATGGTTTTTTAAGTGAATTTGCAAGGTTTTTTAAATGCTAATTCGTAACAATAACCTGTGTGAAGCCTATGGTTTTTTCAGTGAATTTGTACGTTTTTTTAAATGCTAAGTTATGTATTTATTAATAAAAAAATTTTCAGGTTTTTCACCGTGCGCGCACCGTGAAATATATATATTTTTTTTAAATCGCGAGGTGCGCGCACCGTGCGCGCGCTGTGGGCGCTCGGTGCGCTTCGCGCACCGAGCACCCACGGTTCGCAGTTCGTGCCGTGCGCGCAGGGTGCGTGCACCTCGCGATTTTTAAAAAATAAAAAAGATTGGTTTTTCCTCCCTTGGGGGTCCTTCTGTGACCCCCTGACCAAGGCTAGGGGGTCAGGAACTGTCCACTCTGCCCCCTTTTCACGTTCTCCACCCATTTTTTTCACCCCCTCAGACTGCGAGAGACAAAATGGCGGCCGACACTTCCTGGTTTCGACCGAGTCGAATGTTTACCGACATCTAACAACCAATCAGAATTGCGCTCGCGCACGTAAGGGTGCGTGCACAGTGCGCGTACGGTGCGCGCGTATAGATATTGATATGCTTTTAAATGCTATTTTCTCAGGAAATACTGAACAGATTTACACCAAAAGGCACTTCCTTGACCTTATGGCTACCTCTCTGCCAAATTTCACGTAATTCTGTTCAGTCGGGCTGTAGCTGTGTCTAAAGGTCCTCTGGAAAATAACATGGGGAAAACGCGTTTTGGGACCCCCCTTTTTTCTCGGCCCCTGCTTGACGAATCACCCCGAGACTTTCAGGGTAGGAGCTGCGCGGAGCGCCCCATTAGTTTTGAAAATTTAGCGAGGATTCGTCAACCGGCGCTAAAGTTATTCAAAATAGAATTTTGAGATTTCCTATGGAAACTAGGTTGTAACTATAACTATCTACTGGCGACCGCCAGTAGATAATATATACTATTTTAATGTGCTTTTATGATTTTATTGTATCAAAAATCGAATAAAGCGTATTTCTATTCCATTATATATTATGTGTATATATATATATATATATATATATATTCAGCCAAACTTCTCCAAGAAAAGCAGTCGACGCCGTGTCTGTGCAAAAAATGAGTTTAATGTCAGCTGAAAATGCTAGACGCGTTTCGCCTGACCTGCAGGCTTGTTCACTAGCAAGTTAGTAAAGTTTTTTGTGACTATTTAACAGTGTGCATGTGATCAAGTCACGTGGTGAAACTACTATAATAGAACTGGACAACAGACTCGTAGTTGATAAAGTGCGACCATACAAAAGGGAAAATTCCGAATTGTAAATGCCCATGGTACAATAAAGCTGTTACATAGTGAAAACAACATCAATGTCCTTTGCATATTTTAAAATTCAACATATGCGCTAACACTCCCAATGAATTGTTCACAGAAAGTGGTTAAACTAAACACTTAACTTGTGCCGTTAACCATCGAATGATCAAGTGATCCGATAATGAAATGTCTATAAATTTAAGATATGGTAGTGTACATTTATAAACATTTATAAACACACAAACACAGAGTGCCGCCCAAGTGGGCAAAGCACAGAGGAATTGGTGCACATCGGTCTGTATATAATACTCATCGTCCAAAGTCAGTGACTAAATCAAAACAAAATTAAAAATTGTAAGATTAAAAACCATAAAGAGCGGGAGGGGCCTACAGATGTGTGTGTAAGTCTTCCTCCATGTTGAGGCCATTCGGGGTTTTGGTGTTTAATCTTATAATGTAGCATGACTCTAGTTTGCGTAATTTCTTTTCACGATTCCCACCCCTACTACTCATTGGGATGGCATCTATGACAAAATAGGACAAGCCTTCAGTGTGTCTGTTGTGATACTTGTCAAAGTGACGAGCCACGGGGTAGGTTTTATCCCCATTTTTAATGGCCCGTAAATGCTGAAGCACTCTTTTGTGAACAGGCAAGATGGTAGAGCCTATGTACTTTAAGCCACATGGGCACTGGAGCACATAAATTGCATACTCCGTCTTGCATGAATAATGGCCCTTGATTTGCTGTGTCGTTTTATGGGAAAAACCTGCTGGATAGCAGGTGGTATTTTTCCCAAATGCACACGCCTTACATTTAAGGCATTTGATGAACCCATCCCTTCTGCTCAACCATAGGCCAGACGGTTTCTTTTGGGTGTTGCTAGGAAGCATGTTTTTGACAAGTGCTTGTTGTAGAGATCTTGCTTTTCTAAAAGTGAATTGGGGCCTCCTTTGGACAATTTTTCCCAGCACCGGATTACTGCGAATAATATGCCAGTGTCTGTTAAAGATGGTCCTTAGTTCATCCTGTTGTTTATTGTAGGTGGTGATGAATCTACACTGGTTCAAATCAGGTTGTGGGATGTTGGTGTGCTTCTTGACTTTATTAAAAAGTAAGTGTTCTCTGTTGGTCTTTTTTACTTTGAGGACAGCTTGGTTCAAGCATCCTTCAGAGTATCCTCTGGCTCGAAAGCGGGATTTGAGACAAAGAAGCTCTTTATCCAATTCTTGCTCATTACTGCAGTTTCGCATAGCTCTGAGACATTCCCCATACGGAATGCTCTTAATTAATTTGACCGGATGGAAACTTGTGGCGTGTAATAACGTGTTTCCATCCGTGGGCTTACGATACAGTTTAGTTTGAAGTTTCCCTTCACTTACAAAGACCGTTAAGTCCAGAAAATTAATTTCAGAGGCACTGATGGTACTAGTGAGTTTCAGGTTCAAATTGTTAGTTTGCAATTCTTTGACAAAGTCCTGTGCACTCCTCATTGTCCCTTTCCAAATAACAAAAAGATCGTCGATGTATCGACTCCAGTGCATTACCTTATTTTGCCACTCTGCATGCCATTGCGTCTGGACCACCTGCTCCTCCCACCAGCCCATATGCAAATTAGCATAGCTGGGGGCGAAGCAGGTGCCCATCGCTGTCCCGCAGGTCTGGTGGTAGAGCTGCCCATTAAACAAAAAATAGTTATTCTCAAGACAGATGGCGATCATTTTGAGAAGCATTTGTGTATGGTGCCAGTATTTTGCCTGACGGGTACCCAAAAAGTGTTTGCATGCATTGATGCCATCCTTATGACGTATGCTGGTATACAACGTCGTTGCATCAATGGTTATCAATAGGTAATCAGACTCCCAGGGCACATCATATATCTTGCGCAAGAAATCACTCGTGTCTAAGATAAAAGATGGGAGAGCCTTTACAAGAGGACACAGAAAAGAGTCAACAAATTTTGAAGTGTGCTCAAAGGCACTGCCTATGGCCGAGATAATAGGCCGGCCCGGAGGATTCAATAAGTCTTTGTGGACCTTGGGTATAAGGTAAAATACCGGGGTGGTAGGACAGTCTATTTTAAGAAAAGACATTTCATTTTTACTCAATATACCTTGACGAGTCCAATCAATCAACAAATTGTTAAAAGAAGAATAACATTCCTGCAAAACATTATTATTTACCTTAACATAATTGGCCCTATTGTTCAGTTGTTTATAGGCCTCTGTTAGGTACTGCTGTTTGCCCCAGAGGACCACATTACCCCCTTTGTCCGCATTGCGGACAATACACTCATTGTCCCTGTTCAATTTATCAACCAGATTAAAATAATCCTTAGACTGTTGGGTAAATGCATTCCTCTTTTTCTTTAATGATTCACAGAGCTTTTTAACTTCATTGGTAACTAAATCGTTAAATACATCTACTGAATCTCTTGCTGTAATGGGGGTAAACTTAGAAGCAGGTTTGAAATTGGTTAATGTTTCAGTACTCATATCAATACCCTCCTTCAGTGCCAGTGCAGTCATTAATTCATTGGTGTCGTTCGTATCCAAAACAGCACTAGAACCTGCAATGCAATCATCGGGGTTGTTCATTTGATGCAGTTCAAGCATAAGGTTCATATCATCCACCCCCAGGTTTTCAAATTGCTCTTGCGTGGATGAGTGCCCAGATGGCACCGGCTTGGTTGGTGCCACAGCAAAAAACTTTTTAAGTTTCAAAGCTCTTACAAATTTGAAAAGGTCTATCCTTGTTGTTACATAATCCATATCAATTTGAGGACAGTACGATAGACCAAGTTGAAGTATGCTCTTTTCTTTCTCAGAGAGCACAATATCGGTGAGGTTGATTATTGCAGTAGCATTGGGTATAGTTACTTCTTCGGTTTGGATCTGGGCTTCTCTTTGTCGTTGACAGAGTTTGGAGCCTTTGCGCCTCTTCCCCCTCTGCCTCTTGCTCTTTGTGCTCTGTTGTTTACTGGGGGTCTTGGGCGTAAATTGAAGCGTCTCTCTTCCCTTAAAAAATCAAACTCATCTACAACAGACGGAATAGGTGCTCCCATGAGATTGCTGGGACCTTCTTCTGCATCCGTGTCAAGTTCAGAGCTGGGGATACTGCTTTGCTCTGATAGATGGACTTGACCTGTGGATGAAGCTGCATTCATTCTCAGGTTCCTCATACTTTCAAATTTCTTTGCAAACGTATAAATTTGCCCCCGGTCATAATCGTTCTTGTCGCGCTGAAACTTTTGCGCCTTTCTTTCTTTAATTGATGCTTCTAGTTTTAACAGTCTCTCTTGCATATCGGTCTTGAATTTAAGCACCAATTCCTGATCGGCCTCTCTACTCAACATGTCCAAAATCTGATCGATTTCTTCAAGGATTTTACCACGATCTATCTCCGCGTACTTTATGAGGATTGCGAGCATTCCACTTGAAGACTCCTGGCTGTTATCGGACCACTCTCTCAGCATGTTCGGGTTGGGGTCCTCGTAGGTAGGCGCTACCAGAATTCGCAGCCCTCTTGGTATTCTCTTAGCTTCCAAATAGCAGCGTAGAGATTTAGCTTCCCACCTACGGCCACCAAAAGCACAGGGGGTGGGGTAAGTGTGGATAGTGTTTTTTTTATTTCTATTTTTTACCGTACGCTTACGGTAAGCGTACGGTAAGCGTACTCGGCGAAATTGCCGAAAAAAAAATAAAACCGTTTTTGCTCTTGGGGGATGTTTGGGGACTCCCTCAACATGACTATGTGGGAGGGAGTTGTCAAAACAGCCCCGTAACATGTTTTTGGGCATCATGTTTGATAAATAACACTCAGTGTGAGAGACAAAATGGCGGACGCCGCTTCCTGGTTTCGGCCGATTCGAATGTTTACTAAGATCTAAGAGCCAATCAGAATCGCGCTCGCGCACGCCACCGTACGCGTACGGTAAGCGTACGGTAAGCGTACCGTAAGCGGGCTCAGATATATATATTGATTTAAAGGCTATTTTCTCAGAATCTACTGAACAGATTTACACCAAACCTACAAAAGGCACTTCCTTGACATAGGGACTACCTCTCTGCCAAATTTCTAGTAATTCTGTTCAGCCGTTCGGGCTGTAGCTCTGTCTAAAGGTCCTATGGAAAAATGCATGGGAAAAACGCGTTTTGGGACCCCCCTTTTATCTCAGCCCCCGCTTGACGAATCCCCCCGAGACTTTCAGGGTAGGAGCGGAGCGTAGCGCCCCACCTATTTTGAGAAATTCGCGAGGATTCATCGACCGGCGCCAAAGTTATTCAAAATAGAATGTTGCGGATTTCCTATGGAAAAGGGGTCCTAACTATAACTACCTACTGGCGACCGCCAGTAGGTAATATATATATATATATAAATATATATAATGGTATACAATATAATGGAATGTGTAGAAGTAAGGAGTGGTAAGGGATTTTTAGGGTTCAGGAATGATAGGTGTAAAGCATAGATACTCGCAAACATTTTCCCAGGGGCCAAAATGATTGGTCTGGGATGTGACTGAGGGCCATATTGATACCAGCAGGGTGGTGGTCAGGGGTTCGGAGGGGACGAAGGGAGGGGTTGGCAGTAAGGTCGGTGTAGGGGAAGCTAAAAATATACTTTTAGAGGCTGGATTGCAGAATGTGAAACCAGAAAACCTAAGGTTAATCCTAACGTCCCCCCTTAACCAAATTGTATGATCCAAGCCAATTGTTTTATTTCACTTTCCCTCTTTTTTCTTCATTATCACATATAAAAGGACCTTGCAATGCACTGTAAAACACCTTATAACTCACAAAAAGTACGTTCTCAGAAAAAATGTACCATCCTAAATATCAATAGGCGATATTCAAACTGTTAAGTGAACTCATAAATCAGAATGCAAAGTGTTTTGTTGAGGATATGGAGAGACCCTTCTTAAGGACGAGAACCATCACTCACCCGAGGGTGACATGCTTCATCATAGGGCTCCCTCTTATCATGGGCCGCAAGTTCCCAAGTGTGGGCTTCAACTCTCCCAACATTGGAAGAGGAGCTGAGGTGTTTTGTGTGGGGGGGGACCGAAGTATTTGGTGGGTGAGGGGCAGAGTGCAAACAAAGAAAATGCTAAGTCCCACCCGAAGTAGCAACCTTCGAATAAGGCAGTCATCAAAGAATTTGATAAATTAAGGCCATCAGTGAAGATGCCCTATTTCAATTTATCTAAGAATGATTTCTTTTTTTTTTTTTTTTTTTTATTGACTGCAAAAAAGGCACATTCACATACAGAGCTCTGCGCCTACAACCCGGGGGTCGGCTACCATGTCACAATTGTCAACCCAACAGCGCCGGCTATCCCACATCCCGGAGGCCGGGCATCGCCGCGTGCCGCCGGCACAGCTCCTACAGTATTCAAATTCACCATCCCTTGGAAGCATTGTCTTTGGAGCGACCCCCTGTCCGTAGCCAGGTCCGAGCATGCTTTACCCGCATCTTGTTGTTCACAGTTCCGTACCTTTGGCAATAAACTCTAAACCCCCTTATCCCGCCCTGAGATCCCACCAGACCCCCCCAACCCACCCACCTAATCTAAACATTTGAGGTCACCTGTCGGCCGCCACCGTTTCAGCAGTTTGCACTCATTGCCCGCCCGCTTCCCGGCAACCTGTAGCGTTCCTAAATCTCTTCACCGCCCCTAATCTGGACACATCAGTGCGGTCATTATGCCTCCACCCCACTAGCACCCTCCCCAGGAGCCTCTCTCTCAGCTTCCTCCGAGCCGGCACCCCCCTAGGGGCTCTCCGCCTCCCTATCCCGTCTGCCAATATATTCTGCGTACAATCCCCAAAAGTTTTTGGGCCGGCTGCGCGGCGGCAGCAGTTCACTGAACCTCTCCGTCTGAGTACAACAATAGAGTACATCGCGCTTCCACTGCTCCACTGTGGGCAATGGTCCCCGCATCCAGCACATCGCAACTCGCCGTTTCGCAACAAGCATCCCCATATCTACCAAACGCCGAGCCGCCTTTGGTACTACCCTGGAATGTCCCAACAGTGCCAACGCCGGATCTGGAGTCAACTCCATCTCTGCCACTTCCGCTATCTGCCGATAGACCGCCTCCCAGTAGCTGTATATACCCGGGCAGCGCCACGCCAGGTGCATGAAGTCTGCCATCGGGTGCTTGCATCTTTCACAAGCTGGCTCTTCTCGCAGGCCATATCGATGCAGTCGCTCCGGAGTATAATAAAACCTGTTTAGATATTTGAAATGGACCAGCCGATGTCTGCCATGCAGGGAGATGCGTCGTATCCCCGTGCAGCAGTATGCCCACATGGCGTCGTCTATTGTAATTTCCAAATCTCTCTGCCAAGCCAGTCTGGCCTTAGCAAATTCCTGCGACCTTTGCGATTGCGCCGTGCGATATAATTTAGAGATCAACTTATGGGGACTTTCATTCTTAATTATGTAGGACAGCTCTGGAAACTCCGCTGGTTCCGCCATGTCTTCCCCCAGCAACTGTCTCCAGGTATGCCTGACCCTATGATATTGGAAACGTTGCAACTGCGTGCCTCCCCCTTCCGATGCTGCTACCTCCTCCCACGTCTTGACCGCGCCGTTCACGAACATGTCTCCCAGGGTGTGCACGCCCAACGCTCTAAGTGACCGCGCCACTCCCTCTTCCGTACAGGGGGCCAGCCACACCGCCCAGGCAATTGGCATTGCCGGTGAATAAAGCTGCGCCCCCGACGTGCGTTGTAGTATATTGTTCCAAGCATGTCTAGTTGAGTTCAAAGAGTCTAAGAACCCCGTTCGGCGGTCCGGAGGCTCAAAAATGACAGCGGGAGCGGAAGCGGTGCTGCGAACAAAGTCTCCAATTTGAGGTACGGTACGGCCCTGTCTCCATGCATCCAGCTGTGCGCCTGAGCCCCCTACGCCACTCTGTAGTACAGTTCCATATCCGGCGCTCCCAGGCCACCCAGATGGTAGGGCATCGTCAGGACCCTCCAGCTGACCCGTGCTTGCTTGCCCGCCCACGCCAACCTCAGCAGTGACGCCTTCATCCGCGCGAAGAAGGCACGCGACAGCACCATGGGGATGTTTACAAACAAGAACAGAAACCTAGGGAGCACCACCATCTTCATGATGGATATGCGTCCCAGCAGCGAGAGAGGCAGCTTGATCCAAGTCTCCACATCATCTTCAAGTTTACTGATAGCCCTGCTGTAATTTTCAGACAGCACTACCTCCGAGTCCATATGAAGCTGGATCCCCAAGTAGCGGACCGCGTCCTCCGACCACTGCAGCGGATATTCCATGTCGAAGGGGGCCGTGACTGGCGTCAATGGGAACACTATAGACTTGTTCCAGTTAACCTTCAGCCCCGAAAGCGCGCCATATTGAACCACCTCCCTCAGCACAGGGGCCAGGTTATTTTCTGGGTCCCTGACGTATAGCAAAGTATCATCCGCATATGTGAAGACCATTATCTTATAAGTTGGAAAATTGATTCCCCGTAGGCTATGATATTCACGCAGAGCACACGCCAATGGCTCCGCCACTAATGCATACAAAAGGAGCGACAGGGGGCAGCCGTGTCTCGTCCCTCTCGAGATGGGTATCGCATCCGTGACTCGATCTCCCAGCCGTATTCTCGCGGTGGGGCCACTATACAGCACCCCGATCAGTTGCAGAAAGAGCGGACCCAGCCCCATTCTTATCAGAACCTGCTGCATGAATGGCCACTCTACCGAGTCAAAAGCCTTTTCCATGTCAAGAAAGACAGCCAGTGCGCGCGTATCGGGCGCACATGCTGCATGACTCCGAACACCGTCTGCAAATTGTACGTGAGGTTCCTGCCCGGCACGAACCCCGCCTGTTCAGGGGCGACAAGTTCCGGGGTGAGCAGGGCCAAGCGCGTGGCTAGAACCTTTGCGTATAATTTAGCATCTACGTTCAGCAGCGATAACGGCCTATAGGAGCTACATTCCTCCGGTGGCTTACCTGGTTTTGGAATCACAACCAGGAGCGCCTCCCGCATGGATGGCGGCATGTGCCCTTTAACGCACATGTCATCGAACAGTGTCGATATGTGGGGGAGGAGCTGATCAATAAAGGCTCGGTAGAACGTGACAGTGAGGCCATCCGCTCCCGGGGCGCTTTGCGTTTTCATGCCTGCTAGGGCTTCTAGGATTTCATCCCTCTCGATCGGCAGGGCCAGAAATTCCCTGTGCTCGTTCGTAAGGAACGGCAGCTTAATATAGTCCAGGTAGTCCCCTATGCTATCCTCCATACCAGTCTGATGAGAAGCATACAGCTTGGTGTAGTACGACTGGAAGCACGCTACTATGTCTTCCTCTTCCGTCAAGAGCAAACCTTCCTCTGATCTGACCTGGGTGACGACGGTTCTGCGTCTACGGGCTTTGAGCAAATTTGCTAATATCGACCCCGGTCTGTCACCCTCCCCGTACACCCTGGCAGTAGCGCACTTCCCCAAATGCAGCACCTCTGCATCAGCGGCCTCGTGAAATTCCGCCAGGAGTGTTTTCATCTCCTCCGGAATACCCTCTCCCTTTGTTTTGCGCTGTCTAGCCTCCAGGGCCTCCAGTTTGCGCTCCAGCGTTGTAAGCCGCTGCCTAATGTCTCGCAGCACCCCCGAGTGCTTGGCCATCGCCACTCCTCGGATATAGACCTTAAAGGTCTCCCAGATGGTCTGGTAGTTATCCACGGAACCCAGATTGGTGTCGAAGAATTGCTCAATCGCCTCCGCCAGTTCCTCCTTAAAGAGGGGGTCTAGCAGAGTGTATGGGGGGAATCGCCAAAGAAATGGCGGGGGCAACTTTCTGGGCGCGGCCAAGGACATCAACACCGGCGAGTGGTCAGAAAGTGTGCGCGGGAGTGCCGTGCAATCTCGCACCTGCGAAAGGAGAGTCGATGACACTAGCCAATAATCTATCCGCGTGTGCAAGCTGTGGTATGCCGAGTAGTGTGTGAAGCCCCCCTGTTCCGGGTTCCGAGTTCTCCACACATCCTCAGGATCTAAGCAAAGCATTTCTCGCATGAACGGCTTCGCTGCCGCTGACTGCGCCCGTATCGGTCCACCCGATCTATCCATCTCGGGATTCATAACTACATTAAGGTCACCTCCCCAGAGCACATTCCGCGCGCCGTGATCCCCAATCGTGCCTGCCAACGCTGTGTAGAAGTCAGGGCAATCATAGTTCGGCCCATGACAGTTAACCAGCAGTACATCCAGACCTCTGCCCTGAAAGCGTGTGAGCACAAATCTACCTGCGCCGTCCTTAGCTATTAACTGCGTTCTATGTTCCGCCCGAGGACTGACCCAAGTCAGTACCCCTCTAGAGTGTGTCGTGAACCCCGCCGCATGCGCGTCGCGTAACTCCCTGGAGCGTAGCATGGGACTATTATTAGGAAGATGCGTCTCTTGAAGGAAAGCTATATCTATCTGATGTCTCTTAAGGTAGTGCATAACTTTACGGACCTTACGGTGATCATTCAGGCCTCTGACATTCCAGGTCAGAATTCTGAGAGTGTCAAGGCGCTCAGACATGACTGTACCGGTCTTGGACAGCATTGTTGCCGGGGCGCCAATCGCCCGTCGCTCTGTATCGCGAATAGCAGGCGCGCTCAAAGATACAGCTCAGTGCATACCGACAGTGAAACCTCCAACCCCTGCAACTGAGTCCCCCCCCCTCCCCCCACCCACAGCAGACCCACCCCAACATGGCCATGCCGATTCCCCAAACCTCCCGCCTCCCTACCCTCAACGTGTTAACCAACTGAAAGCTGTGGAACGCACTCGCGGGCGGAGGTTGCTCAGCGCTCACACCCTAGTGTGGAAGCGCCTAGTCACTAACGGCAACCGCCCGTTCCGGTGAGTCTCTATCTGCCCTTCCACCACCCATCCACAATAGTCGACCGCATCCCCGTGGCTATTGTCGGGTCCTAAGGGCTCAGGAGCTCCCACCAAAACTAAACAAAAGAGAGAAAATATATTTAAACCCCTCAGGTCGTGGGCGCCGCACACGGGCCCGGCTAGATAAACCCCCCGTCTCGAGCACTCTGCAGGGGCCGCGCCACCGGTGGGAGGGCACGCTCAAGGCCCCACTTTTTCCGCTATCAGCTGTCTCATTCGTCACCCACATCTCCTCCCCACCGATCCCGGCTCAACTCTGCTCATCAGTCAATGAATTCTAACCAGTTTTGCCTGCCCTTCCGGGTCAATCCTGCTCGTCCAGTCCGCCATCCCTCGTACCTTCCTGTAGCTGCGTCACGGGGCTCCTTCGCTGCTCTTTAGTCTAGTCCTTCAGCGCTTTGTGCAGTGCTTTGGGGTCTTGGAAAATATGTGATTTGCCCTGCCTGTTGACCCGCAACTTGGCCGGGTACAGCATCGCATAATCCACACCCAACTCCCGGAGTTGTTTTTTGGCTGGGGCAAACTGACGTCTAGCTTCCTGCACTCTGGCTGAGAAGTCCGGGAAGAGTGATATAGTCGTCCCTTCGTACGTCAAGGTTTTCTTTTCACGGGCCGCCCTCAGAGCAGCATCCCTGTCTCTGTAGTTCAACAATTTTGCGATAATTGGTCTGGGCGGCGCTCCCGGCGGAGGCCTGGGGCCCAAACATCTGTGCGCTCTCTCCACCACAAACCTCCCAGAAAACACCTCCTTTCCCAGCAGCTCAACCAGCAGCGTTTCCACGAAGCACTCCATGCGGCCCGTCGCAGTAGTCTCCGGCAGGCCGGTAATGCGCAAGTTACATCGACGTGAGCGGGCCTCTAAATCCTCCGTTTTATCTTGCAACATCTGCATCTGGCGCTCGAGCTTCTTTTGGTCCACGTCCAGAGTCGTCTGCGCACCCTCCACCTCAGATAGACGTCTGTCAGACTGATCCAGGCGTTCCGCATGCTTGTCTAAGCGCTCACCCATTCGATCCATCCTGTACGATAGTGGGTCGATCTTGGCTCCGAGGGAGGTTATGCCGCTCTGCAACCCTTTCTCCATCGACAGCAATAGCCCCCGGATGTCCTGCTCTTCCTCCGGGGGGGCAGATGTGCCCCCCGACGCCCCCTCCAGCGGCGTCTGAGCTTTGGGGCGCCGCTGCTCGAAGGTCAGCTTGGGCTGGGTTTTATGGGACTTGCCCATCGCACTTCTCAGCGCTTCTTAGCGCAGTTCAGACCCCCCAGAGCATGCCAAGCCCACGCACCCGCGCTCTCCTCCGTGTGGCTGTGCCACGTTCCGAAGTCTTCACTCACTTGCGGGCGCCCACACAGCCTGCACCCCGTCTGCCGTCTCCTCCAGTCGCACTAGGGCCCGTCGTACAATCACTGCTCCCCTTCCACTCTGCTCCGCAGGGCTCTGCGCCAGGCCGCAGCCTCACTCCAATAGAGTCCAATATTCCAGCGCCAGGCCCCAATCAGGAATCGCACCTATACCCAGACCTGCTCGTCGCTATTTTCTGTAGCCAGCAGGGGCTTCAGCCGGGCAACCGACCCACCAGCAACCGGCTCCCACCTCCTGCGGCCTCCTCACCGATGCCGCGGCGTGGTCCCACCAGCCTCCGCGCCAATGCTGCAGCGCCAGCCAGGCCCGAGTCTGCGGTTGAGGAGCGTCTGTTGCGTGCTTCCAGCGTGCCCCAGGCAGCCCGTCTTCGGCTCCCGCCTCATCAGCTTTCGCCCGTGCCTGTACCGCACCGCTAGGGCCACTCGCCGGTCCGTCAGGGCCTCCGTGCGTCAGACGCTGTGGGGTAAATTCAGGAGCTTCCAGGCGGGTCCCCGCACGGCTGCGCGGCAGCGGGCCTCTTTGTCACCCCGCTCACGCTGATGTCCTCCTCCGGGGCGCCCGCCTCAGGGCCGCGTCATCGGACGCCACAAGCGCTGGCGAGAAGCCTCAGGCCAGCTCACAGCACCTGCGGCCGGCCGCACGTACACCTACGTACAGCCGTCGACCTCTACACGCAAGGCCGGGGATCTCCGGCCTAGCCCGCTCTTAGGATCACCAGCTCCCGCCGTCAGTCCACAGCGCGCCCGGGCTCAGAGTTCCGCCAGTCGGTGGTGCGGTTAGTAAGGCATCTCCGCCTCTGGCGCGAGCTTCTCTGCTAGGTGGTGGAGGCAGGATTTTTACAGGATCGGCTGAATGGCTCGCCGGAGCTCCGAGCTCAAGCAGCCATCTTCGCTGCGAGCTAAGCTCCGCCCCCTTATCTAAGAATGATTACAGAGCCTCAAATGACTAGGCTGTCATTCGGAAATAGTCATAAAACCCGCAGACAAGGGTGGGTCTACTGTCATTATGGATCAACAGGATTACCAAACTGAGTGCCCTTGTCAACTCAATGATGGGAGATATTACCAGCGCCTAGGTCTAGATCCTACACCTAGACTTCTGACCACCATAAGATTGGATACCCAGAAGTGAAGCAAAGTTTTTGATCCAAAAAGAACCAAAGATACCTTACTTTTATGTGCTGCCTAAGGTGCATAAATTTATGAGACCTCCTCCAGGTAGGCCTATTGTCTCTGGCATAGGGTCACTTCTTGAACCCTTCTCTCAATCTGTGGATTGTTTTTTATGTCCCACTGTAACAGAGATGCCGTCGTATCTACAGGACACTAAACACATACTTAACATACTCCCAGAGATTCCCTTCAATCCTGATGTCCACATCTTAGCATCCTTTGATGTGGAATCCTTATACGAATATTCAGCAGAATGATTCCTTAGAAACAGTGAGGATGCGATTAAATGAACAACAGCGGGACGACTTGACTCCAACGTCTTTTGTGTTGCAGTGTGCTACCCTTGCCATGAAAGAAAACTTTTTTCAGTTCAAAGACCAACTGTACTGACAGGTGACTGGGACGTCGATGGGGAGCACCTTTGCCCCTAGAATGGCTAATCTGTACTTGCACAACTTTAAGACCCAACACATCTATCCATCAGACAATCCCTTCACATCGAATCTCAGAGATATTTTTATGATATACTAGTGGTATGGGAGGGCTCGACTGATTCCCTGGAGACTTTTGCTACCTGACTAAACTCAAGAAATCCACATCTTAAATTCATGTGTGAGTTTAGTAAGGACTCTTTACCATTCTTGGACCTACCCCTATACCCCAAAGATGGTGGTATATACTCTGAATTGTATAAGAAACCAATGGCTCACAATTCCCTACTGAGTTACACTAGTTTCCATCCTCATGCCCTCAGAAACAACTTCCCCATAGGCCAGTTCCTTAGGCTACGTAGGAATTGCACCGAAGTTACCAAATATAAGGAACATGCAAACACACTCAGTGAAAGTGTGAAAGTACTTTTTATTGACCATTCGATTATTTAAAATCTTTACAGTAAAACCAACTAAAATCAATGCCCACACCCCTGGCCTCCCCCTTCTTGTTACGAAATCCTTTTTTGCCTTTAAACCGTAAGTTGGTTTCATGTTACACCAATATTACAATAAAACCCAATAAAAATAACTATCTGTCTCTTTTTTGCCCATCAATGTTATTGCTTGTCCCTTATTGTCCGATAAACAATCTCAGTGTTTCAGGAGCAAAGGATAGTGAATTTATAAACTCCCGACACCAATCTGACACCTCCTTACACGATCTGATGCCAGAGTCCCTTAATATAGGTCGAAGCAGCTTTGTCGTTCACTCATCAATTTGGGGCAGCAGCATAAAAGGTGAAACCAGGATTCCCTGTGATAGTTACATAGCCGACAGGAGACTGCACCATCTTCTCATGCCCATACTGGATTAAAATCTGAAATTCTAAGGGCCGTGAGACTCATGAAAATAATTTTCCTGTGAGCTTGGACCTCTAGTCCTTCCCGTAAATACTGTTTTCCCCAAAGTATAGGATTCGTCCAGTGCCATCGTGATGGTATTGTGGCGGAGTGCAGCTCGATCCTTTTCAAATGAAATGGAGCAGGCTTGCCGTTTCATGGTATTTGACCAGGCCTTTTGCAAGATATCAGGTAAAGACAAACTATCAGCTTCAATATTTAGGGTCCCTAGTGCTTTGCCCTACTTGATATGCCAGGGGGAGTCCTCTTCTTTGAAAATTATTGCCAGATGATATTTCAGAGTGTTATTCAAGGCTTTGAGGACCCTGATGTATTACTTAATTAGGTCCCCCTGAAGGGCCAGTTCAGGTCTACAGAGCCCTAATTCCAACCATAGCCTAGTGTTCCTTGCATACCTAGGTGCTTGTAACACAGACTTGTGGGCTTTGACCTGAGCGGCTGCTATTAATTTGTCTAAAGCACCCGGGAATGCCAAGTGTCCATAGTTAATAGCCGGAATTAATTTTGTCTATAGCACCCTCAGCATGGGATCTGCTGTCGGTCTGGACAGGCATTGGCTTAAGCGTAGGTTTTGGCAATTAGATGTTTGCATGTCTTGCCGGAGTAGCCCTCTCGAATAGCCAAACCCCACGATAATTATAAGCTGCTGTGGTCCCAATTTGGTGGTCTCCTTGTTTCCAAATAGCTTGTTTTTGTGGGTATATCTACCAAATATCATTATCTTCGTTTTGCTCTGGTTGACTGTCAAGCCATTTTCCCTGTTTTACATTCCCAGCTCCTTTAAAGCTCTTTGAAGACCCACCCTGGTGTGATCCTATACTACTGTGTCATCAGCGTACTGGAGGATTGCCAATCTCACCTTGCTTAGTCTCGGGGTACTAGACTGGCCTCTTTCAGGGCACTCCCCATGTCTGCTGTGTAAAGATTGAATAATAGTGGGGCCAGGACGCAACCCTGCTTCAGGCCATTGTTGGTATCAACTCTTGATGATAAGGCTGTGGGACCTATCTTGACTTGAACCCAGGTCCCCTCATAAAGAGCTATGATTGCTTTCAAAAGCTTTGTTGGAATCCCCCAGGCTGTCAGTATTCGCCAAAGTCTGCCCCTATCAACTCTGTCAAAGGCTGTGCTATACTCTATGGAACAGCAAAACAGCGGTGGATGCTAGTCTTTGACAGCTTGTTTGGAGAGGTAGGCCAGGGCCATGATGTTGTCCATTGTTGAGCTGTTTGCCCTGAAGCCGGTCTGATAGAATGGTAAAATGTCGTTATCGTTTGCCCAAGCCTCCAGCTCTTTCAGTAGTAATTTTGCATAGACTTTGGCTTCTACATCAAGTAGGGCCGCTAGCTTATAGTTGGCGGGGTTGGAGTGATCACCTTTTTTGTGGATGGGGAAAAGAACAAATCCTTTCCATGGTTGTCATATTATTGCCGTTACGTAAGCATGGTTGTATAGAGGGGTAAGAGTTGAGGCAAAAAATGCTTGAGCTAATTTAAATACCAGGGCTGGAATGCCATTAGGACCTGGAGCCCCATCATTTTGCATTCTTCTGATCACCCTTGTTATCTCTGGTTCTGAGAAGCCGTTTCCCTCAATCGTCTTTATTCCTACCTCCTGTGTGCTCTTGGAGAGGGGTTCCGTGTAATTGCTTGTTTCCGAGAATTTCTTGGAAAGGACATACTGGTGGGCCTCTGGTGTATAGTCCCTTTACATACGCTTCCCACTAATTTCTCGCGATATTGTTCTCCTTGCTCCCAGACTGGGAGTTCAAGCGGTTGATATATCTCCATAGTTGTTCTTTTCCTTTATCAGGGCAAATACTGTGAGCCATTTCTGTTCCATTTCCTTTCTTTTAAACTCGCCTACTTTCTTCCTGTGCGCTGATCTCAATGCGGCTATGGGGACCTCTCCTGGCAATGTTCCTCCTTTCTTTTTAACTCTAAGTGCCTTCATGAGAGCGCATTTGCTTTGACTCAGGCACTTCGGTGCTCGTGGCTTCTTAGGGGAGGAGACCTTGTTGGAAAACATTTTTTTGCAGTGATTTCTGCCCAGATTCTGCCAAAGATCATCTGTCAGAACTTCCCAATGACCTATCACCATTGGATGGGCCTCCCACAACCTGCGAGTTTGCCACGTTGATGACCACTCCTGAATTTTAATTCCGAGTTCAGTTGACCATTTTATTCTTTTCAGTACTCAAAAGTGTTCTTCTCCTGTGGGTTTGCCCATTACTTTCTGGAGTTCTGCAGATTCCACTCCCAGGTTGAATGTTGCGCATAGAGGCCTATGATCACTTTCCCCTCTGTCATCGACCACGTAATCATTCAACTTGTTAGCCAATTTCTCATTGATTAGAATATAGTCAATGGTGGATATGTTCCTGAATGACGGTTTGGGACACCATGTAGGTGAGCATAGTTTCTATATGTAGTGAGTTGAGTGAAGTTTGACATTTTTAAGAAGAGAGAGCAGTGGGCCCGCCTTGTGCCCTTTATTTTGCTTGCCTGAGGCCCCTTCCAGTCCTCTCCGGTTGAAGTCACCAGCGATGATCACATTATAGTGCTCATATTTGATTAATATTTCTTCCATTGTGGTGATGAGTGATTCCATGCTGGCTAGTGTCAGTGCCGGATTAATATAACAGTTTATTAATAGCAGGCTAAACGGCTGGTGACTTGCCCTTAGCCCGGCAATTCTCATAGCTTGCAAGTCTGGAACGTTTACTCTTATTTCTGTAATTTTAAGTTTGCGGGCATGACTTATAAAGACCGAGAGGCCCACAGAAGGACGTCCAAAGATGTTTTTCTTTATAGCATTTACCCAATGTTCATGGAAGCCTGCAATGGGGGTTGATGTCATTGTCCATGTTTCTTGGCAGCATATAATATCTCCTTTTGCAAGGAAATCCAGTACTTCCTTATTCCCTGCATTTTTACTTAGCCCTGCAATATTCCATGAGATGAGAGTTAAATCTTGATGGAAGTCAATGTTAGGTGGTTGATGTTGGTCTTCTCGCAGCGCCATTTTCCTACCAGAGCTGCCCGAAATTTGTCTTAGACTAGGGATGTTGTTGCCAGTGATCCAATCTTGTAGCCTGCTTGGATTGACCCATTAACACTCTTCGCAGATTATCTCTATGAGAGATAGAGATGTTTATTGGTGTACTTGGGCGTTCTAAAGCATTTTCCCTCTGTTTTCTGTCGTGGTTTGTGCCCTTCAACATTGATACAACCCCCTGCCTCTCTTTGTGAAGTATGAGGATGGATGCATATTTTGATTGAATGGGTTCTGTTATATCTATGCCCCACTCTGCTAGTGGTTGAGCTTTGCCAAGGACTAACCGTTGGAGAAATTGTTTACTAAATCCCAAGAAAGTTGAGTCGCCATGACTATCACCATGCGTCCTTTTGAACTCAGCGCCCATCTGTCACAACAAGCATACCCTACGAGGTTGATACAGTAAGCATGCAAAAGGGCCAGGAATAACAATCGAGAAGCCCTACTTGATACAAATAGTAAGAGTCCCATAGACCGGCTGGTCTGTGTTAGTACTTGTAGCCATTTACCTGATATTGTGAAGAAATTAATTAACAGAAATCTTGAACGCTGGTGACAATCAACTACTGAAACCCCTGTTTGCTCAAAGGCGAAGTAGGAACATCAGAGACATGCTTGTCCACACTCGTCCCCACATCCCACCCATCCAGGTGGGACAAAACATCTTGTGGTCCAGAACACAAGCCAAAGGACATCACCCTTGCAGTACATGTTCGGTCTGCCCATTTACGTCAGCATCGACTTCTAGATCTGGGTCTTACTGCTCCCTGGGAATTACGCAACCTGACAAATTGCAATACAGAGGGAGTAATTTATATTCTGCGTTACCCCTGCAACCTGATTTATGTGGGTATGACCACACGCAAGGTAAAACAAAGGATAGTCGAACATAGGCGTTCTATTTGTTGTAAAAAAGATACTACGAAACTCACACAATATTTCCTTAATGCGGGACATACAGAGAATGAGATTCGATCGACGATCATTGATAAACCCCATTATATGAGAACAATGGGAACCTGGTAATCCGTTCAATTTCAAAGGGAGCAGAGATGGATTTTCAGGCTTCGCTGTGACAAGGACTGAATGATGATATTCCTTGGACTAGTCTGGGCAGCTAATTGATTAAGTGTGATCATCCCGCTTTACATTCCTTTTCACATCTACTGATGACAATGGACACGACGACTTTTAACCATCATATTTTTTAAGGATCACTCACACATAGTTAATATACTGAAGTGGTTGGCATGCCAATGTCTATGAGAAATAAGCCTGAGTGTAGACATTACCATGTACGCCTTTGCTCTATGGCAACATGGCTAGCAGAATATACTGAACATCCTGTTATCCTTGGTTCATGATTTATAACGATTGTTTGTTACTTTCTGATCCCTTCACCTTGCTTGGATCTAATGCGTTCCTACAATAGGAATACACACTCCACATGGCTATATGATAGCACGTCTTCTTGCATTATCGAAATGGGAGGGTCAGAGTGCGCATGCGCGTGGCTCAGGAAACTACATTTCCCATTGTCCCAAGCCGGCGCTTGACGCACGTGACACCATATGTTGACTGTCATTTCCTTCTGCACCCCTGCTCTGATGGCGTCTTTTCCTCTTGCCGCGACCTCCAAAGGAAGGACTCGGACTGCTCCTTGGGTGAGTTCTGGAAGCCAGACATAAGAAAATACTGCAACTGCCTTGTACTTATGCGCGTATATATAGAGCTCTGCCGGGGTTGGACAAGTTGGGGTTGGGGTTGGAATGCAGACCGGATTTAGACCGGGTCAGAAATAATATCAATATAATTCGGTGCCTTCTTGACACGATCCACAATTTACTTGAGCGTTATGTTCAGGAATCAAATTTTAAACATTTGCAAATAGCAGAACAATTATAATTTGATTAGTATTTTATGCAGTGCTTACATATAACTGTTGTAGGAGTATTTGTTCTTTGTTTATCTCAATTTTTAATAGGTTTCACTTTTCACTTTCACCTTAATTTTTACCACCAATATTGGTCTGCCACTTTGATCTGAATTGATTATGGGCTGCCTTGTTAGCCACATTTTTATTGCCATCTCATTCTGGGTTTTTCTCTAGCCGAGTTACAAGTTGGGTACCCTTGGGCTAAGGAGAGGTAATCTAATGCCTTTGATCAGGTAACATTAATTTTATTATGATACCTATATATATTGTTTTGTGGAGGATTTTCTATGTATACACGATGGCCAGATTACTCTGGCTCATGTTTTTTTGCTACTTGAGACAGTGTACTCTTCCCTAGTCAAATAGATTGGCTACAAACTGTTAACGGCCAGTATAAACGTCTATTCTTGTTTACAACACATTTTTTCTATCACATGGTCTATATGCAGAGTGACTAGTTTGTTTTTTGGTCCTGACGAATGCCCATGAACCCCAGTTGGGGGTCGAAGTAGGGCGGAAACATGTTGACCTTTAACAGGAGAATATTTGTTCATAACCCCTAGTCCTCTTCATTTTCAATCCTGTCCCAGGACACTGCACAATAAAGTTATAGGGTCCCCTGGAGACAGTTTTAACATTCTCACTTAGCATTTTCTTTGTTTGCACTCTGCCCCTCACCCACCGAATACTTCGGTCCACTCCACAAAAAACACATCAGCTCCTTTTCCAATGTTGGGGGAGTTGAAGCCCACACTTGGGACTTTGCGGCCCCGGTGTGAGGAGGGAGCACTATGATGAAGCATGTCACCCTCGGGTGAGTGAGGGTTCTCGTCCTTAAGAAAGGTCTCTCCACATCCCCAACAAAACACTTCACATTCTGATTTATGAGTTCACTTAACAGTTTTGAAGATCTCCTATTGATATTTAGGATGGTACATTTTTATTCTGAGAACTTACGTTTTGTGAGTTATAATTTAGATAGGGAGCAGTACACTCTCTCTTTTGGGGTTTCTCCCTTTGATCCTGTGTGTGGATTACTGTAAAAAACCTTCTTGTGTGTTTGATTCCACAAATTATGTTTCTAATGTATAATAGGACACCAGGCCACCCATCAGAGTGCACATAACTACTGACCTGCCTCTTAGTTCAGTATTGGCATTGTTGTCAGTGTGGGGGGGGAAGGGGGATGGAGGAATGTTTCTAAATCCAAGTTTGAAAACGATCACTTTAAAAAAAAGACTTCTCAATGCACTGATAATCATATGTACCAAGGTGAAATGGTTCTGCATGTTAATGAAATACACATCTTTAATTCTGAAGATACTTTATCATATTTGTACACTTATGCTGCAAGAAGTCTTTAAAAATTATGGTGTTCCTAAAGTTAAGTGGTGCAAGACGTTCTAGTTACTTCCTTTTCTTAACATCAATTAACCTTTAAACAAACGCTTACCTGTTTATTTAACATCTTTTTGATGTTTTGATGTTAGTGTTGAGTCGAGTAAACAGCAGCCCAGTGCTACTGTTGACCAGTGGGCCGCATGTAAAGGTAAAGAGGGCCATACTTTGAGTATCACTGGTGGAAATTGTAAGATTGTTATATTTAAGGGATGGGTAGGGGTAAGGAAGTTTAAGGGAGTAGTAAGGAATTATAATTTTATTTAATTGATGGCTAAGGTATATGGGATAGTAATGTTTTTTAGGTTTAAGGGATGGATAGGGGTAGAGGGTAATAGGGCATTTTTTAGGCTTTGGGTTAGGGAGATGTTTTTTAAAATACGCATATACATATATACAATAATTGCAAAGCATATAAATCAAGCAGAAATGTGCACGTTTAATCTCATCACAGGCAAAATTAGAAGCATTAAGAAACATTTATCTTGTGGGGCAGATTTCTGCATACATACACTGGAATATCCAAACTGACTTCAGTATTTATTTATTCATTTATTTTATCGAATTTTGTATAGCTCGAACTTGACCCGAAGGTATCAGAGCACTTCACAACATTTGTATGAGAGTGGAGAGATGCACCACTAGATTGTCTTTTCAAAAGATGTAAGCGGACAAAGTTCCTTGGTATTTGAATTCCTTTATTTCAACAAGTTCATAACATATGCTCCAGTCAACGCGTTTCGTTCAGACGAGACTGAACTTCATCAGGGCTTGAATAATATATACAAGTAGTAGATGGTGTCGGGAATGATAAACAGGTATGAGTCAACTGTAGAATGCACTATCACCCCAGAGTTCCATATGTTGGAACCCGTAACTGTTATTTACAGAACTGTGGATGTACCATGATGGGGCTCACAAATAAGGGCCTGGCATCAATACCTGGGACACGTGCGTAGGATGTCCTCACTCCGGTAGCAGAATTGGCTTTGGGTTAGGGAGATGTTTTTTAAAATACGCATGTACATATAAATAATAATTGCAAGGCATATAAATCAAGCAGAAATGTGCACGTTAATCTCATCACAGGCAAAATTAGAAGCATTATGAAACATTTATCTTGTGGACAGATATCTGCATGCATGCACTGGAATGTCCAAGTGGACTTCAGAATTTATTTATTCATTTATTTTATCGAATTTTGTATGGCTCGAACTTGACCCGAAGGCATCAGAGCACTTCACAACATTTGAACATCCGCAACGGCATGAGTTACATTTGGAGTAAGTATAGCTACATAGTAACAGTATAAAAACTAAATATACGATAGACATCCGGATATACAGGTCATACAGTTTTGAGAAAAATATGGTATAAGTGTATATGGCGCTTTACAGAGGTGGCGCGGCATCGAGTGCAACATGTTCCATGTGGAGTAAAAAAGAAATACATAATAACAGTATGTACGATGATACTTGAGGTAGCTACGTGATATATATATATATAGAACACTTTTGAGGCAGAAGATACATTACTTATATAAATAGTGCAATACAGATTTAGTATAGCAGCAAGTGTACATACTACACGTGGAGTACACAAAATACATAATAACAGTATATGAGGAAATTTTGGACGGTCAGTAGCCTAGACAGACGAAGTAGACGTTGAGGTAGCTAAGGTAGGGTGTTATGACGGTGAAGAGGGTAGAGGCACAGTTTTCTCTGAGGTAGTGTTTCTCAGATTTGTTTAGCGGTTGTGAGGGGTTAGCCCACCAACCAGTTTGATGATTTAAGGGTGTGGGTTTAAGAGTTTGTTGAAGAGGAGAAGTTTCAGTTTCTTCACATTTTAGGAGTGTTCCCGGAGAAGAAATCAAAAGTAGACTCTCATATTTTCAAAGAGGTCTCCTTTGGTCTACGTTTGATAATTTATTTGCGAGGTAGGCTGGTTTTTCTGTGTAAAGAGCTTTGTGGGTTATGCACACAGTTTTGAATATAGCTCTTGCCTAGGCAGTTGTTCTTGAGGGTGGGGATAATGTGATCGAAGTGTCTCTCCCCCGATTGGAGTCTAGCTGCTGTGTGGAGTGTGGCTTTCAAAGGGGATAGGTGTGTTTTTGGGGCTCCCACAATTGTTGCTTTGCCGTAGTCTAGTTTGGGAAGGACTAGTGATTGTACTGTCATCGTTAGGTCTTCAATTGGGATGAAGAGTTTGACTTTTTTAAGGTGTTTCAGCATGTAGAAGGCACTTTTAGCAGAGGCATTAATATGCTCTTTCATACTCAAGTGACTGCCCAGTGTAATTCCTAGGGATTTGATGGAATTGGATACGGATAGATTGCAGTTTAGTTATCAAGCCAGGTATCTACGGGAAAGGATTTATCTTTGGGTTGGGCAAAAAGGAATTCAGTTTGATGGTTTAAGGGTGTGGGTTTAAGAGTTTGTTGAAGAGGAGAAGTTTCAGTTTCTTCACATTTTAGGAGTGTTCCCGGAGAAGAAATCAAAAGTAGACTCTCATATTTTCAAAGAGGTCTCCTTTGGTCTACGTTTGATAATTTATTTGCGAGGTAGGCTGGTTTTTCTGTGTAAAGAGCTTTGTGGGTTATGCACACAGTTTTGAATATAGCTCTTGCCTAGGCAGTTGTTCTTGAGGGTGGGGATAATGTGATCGAAGTGTCTCTCCCCCGATTGGAGTCTAGCTGCTGTGTGGAGTGGGGCTTTCAAAGGGGATAGGTGTGTTTTTGGGGCTCCCACAATTGTTGCTTTGCCGTAGTCTAGTTTGGGAACGACTAGTGATTGTACTGTCATCGTTAGGTCTTCAATTGGGATGAAGAGTTTGACTTTTTTAAGGTGTTTCAGCATGTAGAAGGCACTTTTAGCAGAGGCATTAATATGCTCTTTCATACTCAAGTGACTGCCCAGTGTAATTCCTAGGGATTTGACGGAATTGGATACGGATAGATTGCAGTTTAGTCATCAAGCCAGGTATCTACGGGAAAGGATTTATCTTTGGGTTGGGCAAAAAGGAATTCAGTTTTGTTGGGGTTGAGCTTAAGATTGTTGTTGGTCAACCAGGAATGAACAGTGGAGAGACTGCTATTTAAGTGCTAGATGTCTTTGGTTGATGAGATATTCCTGTAGAGTTGAGTGTTATTTGCATAGAAATAATGGACAATTTTATCTTGTTTCAGTATTATTGCAAGGTATTCTATATAAAGGTTGAATAGAGCAGCAGACAGGATTGATCCTTGCTGGACTCCTTGCGAGACAGGTGCTGCTTGTGAGGTCGAGTTGATTAGTTGCGAACGTTGGTTTAGGAAAGAGGCGAACCACTGAAGGACCGTTCCTTTGATGCTTGCATTCTGCGAGAGGGTGTTTAGGAGGATGTCATGGTTGACGGTATCAAAGGCACCGGAGAGGTCCAGGACGACTAGGAGGCAGGCCTGGCCATTATCTAGAGATCTGTGCAGGTTGTCTATGATGTTCAGTATTGCCGTATCTGTACTGTACTGCAGCCTTTCCTGAAATCAGATTGGAAAGTGCAGTGCAAGCTGTATTTTTCGATATGGTTGTTGAGTTGTGCAAGCATACAGTGTTTGATGTTTTTGGTAGGGAGAGGGAGATTAGTAATGGGTCTGTAGTGGTTAAGGTTGTTTGGACAGCACGAAATTCCCATTCGAAAAGACATTTCATAGGCAAACATAACAGTCAAACTGAATTTCTTAATTTGTTTGCTAACGGTAGGATTGCTGTTAGGGTTCGTGGAGGTCTCTGGAAAAAGAAACTATGTATCCTGGAATTACGCTTAATTTTGGAACTGGACTCACAGCATCCTTCACTGGAATGCAGAACTGTCTGTACATATTGTCCTATGAAGTACATTCTTTTTTCTGAATAAGAATCTGTTGAGCTGATGTTTTGTTTTCTCTCCTTCACTTATCCCTTTTGGATTTTTTTTCCCTCAAAAGAGATTTTTGTTTGTTATTAACTCTCTTTGATGGACTCATGGAAATGCAAAATAAGAATGTGCGTTCCTCTAGACTAATTCATATATTTCTTCTGATATATCTCAGTCTGAGTGGTTTAATATTTTATTCACACTTAACGCTCAAAATCTGTTCATAATCAGCATTACTCATTGTGAAATACATACGACATGCATGTACTGAAGTGAAGGGAGAAAATACTTTGTCATTTTCTCATATGAAGTGGATAGCTTTTGCATGATTCTGACTATGATTAAGCGATGTTCTTAGCAGCGTGACTCTCTCAGTATTGTCAGTGATAATGATATGCAACATTTACGTTGTTGATATGATAATGACTATTTTTCTATAGAATAAGCAAGCAATTTAAAGCTATATCCCTTCTTGGGCTAGATATTAGATAAGTGGTTGAAATTTATTGATGTAGTTCTTGGGGATCACCCAGTGCATTAGCCAATTTCTCTTTTCTAAATATAGCATTCTGCTGCCTGACCTAGATAATATTTACATATATTTTTTCACTGCATGACAAATGATTTTTCTCCCATTCATGGAAGTGATTTAGTTTGCATTGAATGATGAATGTTGAATATTGCAAGGCACTTGATTCCAATTATATGTGTATGGCTCCCCTAGGGTATTACATTTAGATTTGAAGCCGAGAGGGTAAGTATTTAAATGCCTTATGGTTGAGCCTCTGTTGGCCCTATTCACTCTTTTGAATATGGGAATCTCATCCTAGTTTTCACCAATGAAATTCCCCCGTTATAGTTAGTTGAGATAACTATAACTCGCGCGCCCGCAATCCTCTGCTCATGATGTCACATATTACATCACTCATGACATGGTCAGTGGCATCACTCATGACATCACTGATGACATCATCCTTGTGATAGAGTGGCGGTCGCGCGAGTTATAGTTATCTCAACTAACTATAACGGGGGAATTTCATTGGTTTTTTACGAGTGAAATATCCACCTAACTATAACATGTGTGAAACCTATGGTTTTTTAAGTGAATTTGCAAGGTTTTTTAAATGCTAATTCCTAACTATAACGTGTGTGAAACCTATGGTTTTTTCAGTGAATTTGTATGGTTTTTTTAAATGCTAAGTTATGTATGTATTATAATTTGTTTTATATATTTATTTTTCAATAAACTACGTATTAAAATTTTTTTTACTTTTTTTATGGTTTTTCACCGTGCGCGCACCCCCGCGATTTTATTTAAAAAAAAATTTAATGTTTTTTTCTGCCTTCGGGGTCCTTCAGGGACCCCCTGACCAAGGCTAGGGGGTCAGGAACTCTCTACCCTGCCCCCTTTTCACGTTCGCCACCTTCCTTTTCCACTCTCGCACTGAAAACAAACAAAATGGCGGCCGACACTTCCTGATTTCGACCGATTCGAACGTTGACTGACATGTAACAACCAATCAGAATTACGCTGGCGCACGTTAGGGTGCGCGCACGGTGCGCAGCTATAGATATGTATGTGCTTTTTACTGCAGTTTTCTCTGGAACTACTGAACAGATTGACTCCATATATGCAAAAGGCACATCCCTGACCTGAGGACTACCTCTCTGCCAAATTTCAAGTAAATCTGTTCAGCCGTTCGGGCTGTACCTTTGACTAAAGGTCCTATGGGAAAATGCATGGGGAAAACGTGTTTTGGGACCCCCTTTTTTCTCGGCCCCTGCTTGATAAATCCCCCCGAGACTTTCAGGGTAGGAGCTGAGCGGAGCGCCCCATTAGTTTTGAAAATTTCGCGAAGATTCGTCAACCGGCGCCAAAGTTATTCAAAATAGAATTTTCAGATTTCCTATGGAAACACGGTCCTTACTATAACTATCTACTGGCGACTGCCAGTAGATAAAATATATATATATATATATACATATATATATATATATATATATATATAATATATATATATATTACTTCCACTCCTTTCACTTGCACTCGTTATCGCTGCAAACAGGAGCCCAGACCACGGTTAGGTGCTTCAAAGGAATCTTTATTCGTCCGCTCTCAGGTAATTAAACAGCCATTACGCGTTTCGAGCCCGTGGGCCCTTGATCACATGACGCTTGCATCACTCACACCTGGGCTTTTTAAACATTTTTTTCAAAGGTGCATTTTTTTCTTTTTAAAGTGACAAGGTGCTTAGTAGAGTTACCAATGGTATAGTGCAATGTACAGGTAATAGACATAAAAGATATATTCGTATCTCATGTGTTTGACATACATAAATACCACAATGTTAATATTTAAAACTCAATTCATTATTCACAATAAATATATAAATAAATATATAAATATAATTTAATATATATACACAATTGTAAAAAAAGGGGAAACGCTTTTGATAAAATGTCATCTAAAAGCAGCCACTAATAAATTCGTGCGAAGAGTTTCTATCGCTGAAACATATTATTGTGTTCAATAATCATTTTTGTTGTAGTGACATAGTGTCTTAGTTTCAATAGGTATTGGCAATTCAGTTTATAACATTAATGTTGTTAGAGAACCCAATTCTGTCAAACCTGGAGATGTTTTTTGCTAAAACCCACATTGCATGTTGATAAAAAATTGGTAACATTTGGCGTGTGGAAAGTGTCAAGTGCTTATTGTATTTGTTTTTCTTACCTCGTCCCTACCCAAAACGTGTGACAGTGATAAAGTACAGAGAGGCAGTTTGCAGATTGCTTCTGTATAAAATATACTGTAGATATTTAGTCATTTGCATCTTATTTTTAAAAATAAATTTAAAGGGCGCATAAATTGGAACTGTTGGGTCTAAAGGCAAGTGTATAAATCCTCCGTGCTGTTTAGGCCTACAGGTTGTTTGCTGTCCAGTTGTAGAATGTATCTAGTTTCTAATAATCTTAGGGCTTTCTCCCTATTGCCTCCTCTTTTGTTTTGTGGCACATTGTCAATCAAAAAGTATTTTAAACCTTTGGGATCTCCATTATGGGATTCTTCAAAGTGCCGTGCCACAGGGTATGTGTGATCTTTGTTCTTGATGGCTCTCATGTGTTGAAGTATTCGTTTGTGGCCTTGGAGAACTGTGCTCCCAACATATTGGAGGCCACAAGGACACTCCAGCACGTAGATCACATATTCTGTTTTGCATGTCAGAATATATATATATATATATATATTATATATATTGACTCCTGCAGACGTGCCATGTGAATCTGTGGCCATGACGAGGGGCATTTCACAACGAGCTATGCCAGCAGCATTGCTGCATTTTTATACATCTGAAGGAGTGAAAACTGCTGCATATAGACCATCTCAGGTAATAATGAATTGTGGACTGTGTGTGCCTATATAGAGGCCAAAATTCTGCACGTGAGATATACACTGCAATGAAGACATCATCTGCACTCAACTAAGATGGTAGCGTAAGGACATTGGTCCGAGATCAAGAGCAGCAGTCCTCTCTCATTTACCATGATTGTTTATCTAATGAGATTACCTCTGTCATTTTACATGCTGTGATTCAAGCGCTGCTTTGTTGGTTAGCAAGCTGGAAGAAGGCTCACCCCAAAACGCATCCTTCCGATTAAACCAATTTGAATTTGACCCTGCGAGTGCATCGTGTCTCCTTTGGGAATTGTTATACGAATTGTAACATGGACCCATGTGAGGACTGCACCCGTCCCTAAGAGTGCAATAGGGGCCTATGGTGGATTTGTGAAGTGAATATATAGTCAGTGGCTCTGACAATGACCAGGCCTCAACATCCAGGGCATTAGAGTTTATCAAACCATCATTGGGTCAGGAGCTGGATTACCTGCGATTAGACAGGATACAAACCCTGCGCCCACGTGGTCAAAACAAAAATGCCAACAAAGGTGAAACAAACGACAAAACCAAAAACGACGGGCAAGATGCCAATGTAGAAAGCAAAAAAAGGCCAAACAGCAAAAAAACAACAAACAGGAAATGGAACAGACGCCAACAACCAAAATGGCGGAAAATACAGTCATTAATTTAACTACGACTGTTTTAAGCGAAGATGAAAGAAAAATATTAACTTTGGGTCTTGCTTACAGTCCTGTTAGAGACTTTAATTACGCGGAGACACAAATAGATTTATTCAAGTTTGTGCGTAAGATGAAACTGCGTAAACATCATGCAATTCAAGGGACACAAAATTGTAACAACATAATAAAAACAAATGTGGAAAGCAACACCAGTCCGACATTAATAGAGGGAGATTTAAATCTTTTGAGAGACATGCAGCAATTATTTGATGAAAATAACACAACTATGAGTCAATTGGATCAGGAAGCCCAGCAATCAGGGGCAACAATTCGAACTAAATTCAAACCTAAATCAACTTTTTGTCCATTAATGATACGTGATAATGTGGATATCTTCCATGACAAGGTTACTTTTGAACTGAAAAAACGTTATCGAGACACCGTGAAATCCCCTATGAAACACACCAAACAGGACCATATTTACTCTCAATTGGTCAAAAAACTACAGAATGATGATAAAATTACCATACACCAATCAGACAAGGGTGGCAATGTCGTGCTATGACCACGAGAGTTATATATGGAGGAGGCTGAACAACAATTGAATGATAGAAACTGCTATAAAAAAAAGGATCATCTTAGCAGTAAAAAGTGCATGGAATAACTTCAATAGTAAACTGCTGGCATGGAAATCTGCTGGTTTACTTAGCTTGGAAGAATTCAAATTCTTAAAAGTTGATTACCCTATTGTACCTGCTATATATTTCATTCCCAAAGTACATAAGTATATGCTCAAACCACCGGGTAGGCCCATAATATCGTCCAAGGGCAGCAAAATGGAGAATGCATCCAAATATGTGGATTTCTTCCTTGAAGATCATGTGAAGAAACTTCCATCATATATACAGGACACAGGGGATTTTCTTCATAAAATTCAAAATGTCAAATGGGACGTTGATTTTTTGCTCATTTCGCTTGATGTTGTTTCATTATACACTAGCATACACAATTGCAATGGCTTGCTGGTAACTGAATTCTATCTCAATACCAGACCAAGAGAATTTTGCATGCATAACAAAATGTTATTGACAATGATTTCCACATGTTTAGAAAATAATTTCTTTCTCTTCAACAATCAAATCTTCCAGCAGGTGAGGGAAGTTGCCATGGGGGCTTGCTTTTCCCCGAGCTATGCCTGTCTTCATATGGGCATGTGGGAGGAGCGGGTCCTCATGGCAACACACAGAGATATCTTATCCAAACACGTTCTGTGCTGGTATAGATATATAGATGACCGGTTTTTAATATGGAAAGGCAATGAAATGGAAGCTCAAAACTTTATAGCGGGACTGAACGACAACAGTTTAAACTTACAATTTACTGCCCAAACAAGTAAGCAAAGCATAATATTTTTAGACGTGGAGGTTTACACATTTAACAACAAGCTAGAAACTCTCCTTCATAGAAAATCAACAGCTGGCAACACTGTGCTACATGCTTCCAGTCACCATCCGTCTCATCTGATCAACAGCATTCCCTATGGGGAAATGTTGCGGATCAGAAGAATATGTAGTACAGACGAGGATTGCATGCAGGCCCAACGAGCAAGCAGGGATAGGTTCATAGCCAGAGGCTATGCTGGAAGTGTGGTTGTGGCAGCTATAAACAAGGCCAATAAACTACAACGCTCAGAAATATTAATTGATTGAAACAAGAGGGAGTTTAACACCTCTCAACCTATTGACCAGCCGACTCGATTGGTTTTAACATTCAACCGACAGCACAAAACATTGAGGAAAATTGTAAATTAGAACTGGCCCCTGATTCTGAATTACCCAATGCTGGGTGAACGTTTAACTGCAACTCCCAGTATCACATACAGGAAAGAACGCTCAATGAGCAATGCTTTGGTTAGGAGCAGCCCTGAGGTCATTTCAACAAAAAATTGGCTTAACACCAGAACAGGGTTTTTCAAATGTTCCAGCTGCAGAGCGTGTAAATTTAGCTACAATACTAAAACATACACCACCCCTTTTAGACAGAAACCAGTTGAGATAACTACATTTCTCAGTTGTAAAACTGAATTCGCAGTATATGTGCTGGAGTGTCCATGTGGCCTGCGTTATGTAGGGAGTACCAGACTGCAGGTTCACAAACGGATACTCCAGCACATGCGAGCCATCTCTAACAATGACGCTGCTTATCCAGTGGCGAGTCACTTCAAACAACACCATGGCAGTGATTTACAACATTTAAAATACTTTGCCATTGATGCTGTCTTGCCTCTCAGGAGGGGTGGGAACCGTGATTACCTCTTACGCAAGCTGGAAACTCAATACATCCTAGAGTTGGATTGTAAAATACCACTTGGCTTGAATGCAAGCAAGGATTTTTTCACTTGCTTATGAAACTATCTGCCTTCAGCACTTTTATAGTTATGTATCCTCCTTTTAGCTAAACATCAGATACACCTCTCATTTATATGAATTTTACAAATTAGTTATATTATAATTTTACACATGTTTTTTAACTAAACCACGGTTGTGATTTAGAAGGGTGTAGGCACTTTATGATTTTAGCAACACTAGCACTTCATGTAAAATTGAGGGATGTATACCCACTTGGGCTGGACATACTTTGTTTGTTCCATATAGCATTGGCAAACTTGTACATATGTATACAGAATATAGACAGGAGCAATGGTATTTTACCACTATGAGTGACCTTCAGACGAGCTATAGTGATTAACATGATATATCCCAGGGAGGACATTAATGGTCTTAAGATTTATTGTATATTTTATACGGTGTCTTGTTGCATTTTGTTCATGTTTTTAACATTTTTTAGCTCGATCTGAGGAATGTCAACACATTAAGGTTATTTAGATTCTATCTTTATGGATTTTATGTGATTTTAACCATGTGTTTTTATGTGCCAAATATTTATACTATTGTGTGAAGTTGGCCTGGCATATGCTGGTCACTAGTTAAAGTGGCCACCTTGCACCAGTCCAATTCGACTCTTATGGTAGATAGGTTTAAGACAACCTTTTAAAAAAAGCTATCCTAGTGGTAGCTGTGGAGAGCAGACTTCAGGCTAAGTCTCAGAGGAATGTAAAGCAGCTTGTTTTACCTTATAATCTCTTGAATTACCAAATGAAAGAACACCACACGGGTATATATATCAAATATATATGTATTTATTTCTCGACACACTCTACTAATCTCTTTATGAGATTAGAAGTCAGGAACATATGCAAATATCAACATTTCACAATAAGTTAAGCACAAATATGGCTGGGGCCCTAGGGGCGTACCAGACCATATACTAAAAATGAGGTTTAGGAAAGTCGACTTACAAGGGGACAAGGCCTAGGGCCTTTAGAATCGCTGGGGCTTCACTAATCCACCCAAGGCAGGTAAGTAAAGGACCCACGGGAGACGCGTGCAGTGTGAGAACACAGCCGCGGGTTCCCTATTGATTTCAATGGAGCAAGTCGCGGTTGGATTTTTTAAGTTTAAGGGTACTTCTAGAGAGTCTACAAGCAAGCCACTTACAAAGTAAGTAGTTCGAGGGCTAACACCCACAGGAGCACCGGAGTTCATGAGTTACCTCACCCAGGGAAGCCGGTGCATAGGTGTCTTTTGGTGTCGGGTCGCGTCGTCGTTTTCTATGGAAGCCGAAGACGTTTTTGCTGCTTGCGAAGACTGGAGAAGTGTCCGGTGGAATCCAAGGCTGGATTCAAGATGAAGAAGACCTGAAAGCAGAAGGGACAGTGTTCACAGTCATTTGCCAGAGACCCGGGGCCAGGAAGATGGATGACCACGGACATCAGGTGATTTCAGGTGATCAAGGGTGTTTTGACTCTTCAGCCACGAGGTCCAGGAGTCGTTGACAATGGCCAGGAGCTGGATTCCGAGTGTCCCATGAAGTCTGCAGCTTACTGAGGTGTCGGCAACCAGATTGGAGCCAACAAGCCTTGGCAACAGCAAGTCTTGTGGAAATCAAAGAAAGACAGCGGTGCAGACCAGAAAGTTCTGAGGGACTCACCCAGCAAGGGTAAGTCAGGGCAGGCCTGGATCAACCAGGGGAGCCCTTTGGTTTGATGAGAAAGTCTTCAGGGGACCCACAAGCCAGCCGGCAAGGGATCGCAAAGATGCCTTGTGAGGATTCGCTTCACAGGAGCCCACGGTCACTCGGGATGAGGTAGGCCTCTGATTTTCAAGGGAAATTCTGCTGGAGGCTTGGACCATATGTGGTCTAATGCACAAGTTCGTAGAACGTCGTGAAGGGGTTGCACTCGACAATAGTGCATGGTACCCAGGTATTGCTGTTCCTCATCACTCGTGAGGTCCACTCGCCTCAGCTCTGCTGGGGACTCACAATAGCCATCGAGAAGTCAGGAAATCTACTTCTGGGGCTGCAGGGACTTCGGACTCCGGCGGGATTGGGAAAGTTTGCGACCGTTGATTCAAGTTTTTGGTGCCTGCCAAGCAGGGGAGTCACTCCTTGACTCCAAGGGAGATTCTTCCTTCTTCCAAAGGTAGTGGAACGTCGAAGGGCCAGGATTCTTCTTAAAGTGCGTCGTCCAGGAATATCTGATTTGCAATGGCAAGGGTTCCCTAACTTATACTAAAGGAAAGGGAGGGACTAGCTCTATTACCACTCCTCTGGGAGGGTCAGGGGGGTGGGTGGTTACACCCACTTCCCTTTGTCCAGTTTCACGCCAGAGCAGGGGCAGGTAGCCTCTGAACCGGTTTGAGCTGGCATATGCACAGAGGAGCCTACTGCTCCCCCAGTGCAGGACTTCAAAGCACTCTAAGAGTGCACCCACCCAGCCCCAATACACTAAATCCTGTCTGGAAGGTGGTGACACCTCCCTGTGACAGGATGCCTATTATTGGGCCTCCTCCACTGCGAGTTTCAGTCAGCAGCAGGAGGGCAGCCCAGTGTCTGTGCTGGTGGCATCCATTTTGTGATGCCAGGGCTCTTTCAGATTTCTACTGTGTTTCCACAGTGGGTACATGTCGTCCCCTCTAGAAGGGTGGGATCATACTCCCACATTAGTTACTGGTGTGGGGGTATGATTCCAAGTTGTTTGACAGCAAACACAACATGTTTTGATGCAGTCATTCCAAAGTTAACATTTACCGCTAGGTTATAATGCACTTAAGAGTATATGGTTTAACCGCATCCACAAACAGCCACAGATAATAGACTCTGCCAGCTGCAGATGGGCCCTGCTCAGGCAGAGGCACCCCCTCATATTGTAAACCAAGCACCCTGCCCTCAGGATTGATAGGGTCTGCCTTAGGGGTGACTGATAGGTTTATATGTGTGTGTATGGTGAGATATAGGAACCTATACCTCTGTGAGGAGTGCTAACACTACCTCACCCAGGCTGCAGTAGCAGGCCTGTGGTGTCAGATTTAGTCTGCTTCCCAGGGGTGGCATAATACATGCTTCAGCCCCTGGTAGGCTTGTGAAGTACCTATGCCCCTGGTACCTAAGGTACCATATACTAGAGGCTCATAAGGCACCACAGTATCCAATCACTAGTGCATCTAATATGCACTCCAAGTTGTTTAGAGAGAACAGAGAGACTGGGGCCCTGATTAGCAGGGACCCAGCCAGACTATAGCCAGAAACCAGTGTTAACATCAGAAAAAAAGTGGGGGCAACATACGTGCAGATCCTACTCTCCTACACAACCCCCCCCCCCTCCAAACGCAGGGACACTAAACTAACCTTAACCAGTTGAGTCTTCGTGTTCTAAGTGGAAATACCTTGAGAGTCCATCTGCATTGGCATGTTGGGTCCCAGGTCTATGTTCCACTGTATAGTCCATCCCCTGTAGGGAAATGGACCGCCTTAGCAGTTTAGGATTTTCACCTTTCATCTGCCAGACTATATATATAGTGCAGATCCTACTCTCCTACAACTATTTTATGAATATTTATCAATAGCGCATTCTGCTCTTATTTACTCATATTTATTTTGAATTCATTCATAAGAATCATATTCATGATACATTGTGCCAATGCTCCCCCTAAAAAACTACAAAGAGTACCTTGTTTATTTCCATCATGTCTTAACATCACGTGTGTTTACCAGGCACTTGCACATTAAAAACGAAAAAATTTCTCCGTTTCGTGTCATGTTATCAAGGCCTCGTTGGAAGCTGAAACGCATAATGGCAGAGGTGCAGGAGTTTTCCAAATAAACCAACTTTGCACTGACTCTGGGTCTGCCTTTTCGTCCTTCTGATCATCTGGTGGCGGAATCCTTCGGATATATATATATGCTAAACTAGGTCCTAACTATAACTACCTACAGGTACTATATATATATATATATATATATATATATATATATATATATATATATATATATATATATATATATATAATTATAGCAGTAGAAAGATTCCCCGAACACGTCAGCTCCACTCCTGTCGGGGCCGGTGCGAGTTCCCGGGTTCGGGTCCCGGTATATATTAACGGAAACTCCTCAAGGCTGTGTCCTAGAAAAGGAATACTCGCACTCCAAGGCTCGGTCATTCAGAAAAGAGTTTATTGGCTGCCACAATATACCCTCAATTTGATTAATAAAATCTGTGCTGTCCCTACAGTATGAGGGGAGGGTTAGTACGTAGGGGGAAAGAAAAGCATCAAGGAAAGTTGAAGTATTCTCGAGAAGACTACCTTTAGCCGAGACTATTGGTCTGCCTGGGGGGGTAACTGGGTTCTTATGGACCTTTGGTAACATATAAAAACAGGATGCTACCGGATGTTTCACATAGAGAAATCTGTATTCACTCTCTTCTAAAAGGCCTTTCTTTCTCCATTCCCCCAATTTGTTGTAATAAATATTCATTGCCCGAGTGTAGTCTTCCCTGCTTGATTTGACATAGTTGCCAGACAGAATCAATTGTGTATGAGCCTCTTGTTTGTACAAGTTGATGTCCCATAGGACAACATTGCCCCCTTTATCCGAAGGCTTAATTATAAACCCCGGATCACTGTTTAAAGTGCCCAGTGCCTGTCGTTGTTCGGGTAATAGGTTATATGCGTGTCTGTTTTTAGTCGTGTCCCAGATGCGCATCAAATCCCTCACAACTACCTCATGGAAAGTGTCGAGGGAGTCATGTGGGGTTTTGGGATTGAAGGTCGACTTAGGTTTAAATTTCGTAGAAACTTTCCCTGTTAGCTCCAACCCCATCTGTTCCAGCAGAGCCCGTTCATCAACAATTGATTCCCCGCAAAGTTCCATTACAGATGCCATACCCTCTATATCTCCCAAACATAGATTCTTAGAAATCAAGACACTCGTATCAGTTTCAGCAGTAACCGATTCCACCGAATGCTTATTGATTTTCTGCATGAACATCTTGAGCAATTTCAACTTGCGAACAAAGAGAAACACATCAATTCGAGTTCTAGCATAATCAAAGTTTGCCATTGGACAGAAAGTCAAACCAAGTTCAAGCAGAGACTCCTCTGCCTCGGTTAAAACATGGGAAGATAAATTCAAAACTGTCAGATTTTTCTCACCCATTATTTCTGCTTGGATTGCCGTGTTTGTCTCCCATGCGGCATTGTTACCTTGGCGCTTCCTTCCGCCTCTCCTTGTTTTCTTCCCTTTGCGGTTACGCCTCTTCCTCTCCCTTTTCCTGGCACTGACTCTGGGGGTCGAGATCGCAATGTCATGTTTGTTTGTAAAAAACAGGGTGAAACCAACTGGCACTGCTTCTATGGAGACACAAGCAAAAGACAAACGAGCAGGGAGACCTGATGCTGCTCGCGACCTGTTCTGTGAAACAGTGGGTGGAGAAAGGGTCGATGCACAAGGGTCAGACGGCGGTGGCACTGCAGCTAACAAAGACCTGAGACAACTTCTGTTTAAATATGAAAAACAGCTGAAGAGGGAGATTAACAGATGGTGGGAGGTATCCTCCCTGGATAATTATATTGAGGTCGGTAGGGTGCCGAGAGGACTTCGAATTCTGATTACACCTACATATCAGAACCCCCATCCAAAACTATTGGAGGATTGGTCCAATCTGATGTCGGAAACTTGCAAACAGATGTTAGGTCTGTTATCTAAATATGCTGCCATTGAATTGGAACAGGTGCTTAAAGAAATTGCAAAGTTGAAAGAAGAATTGGACCAACATGCTGCACAGGAGGAAATTAAAGTTGCACTTGAGCAAATGGAGACTAGGCTGGATAAATATGAAGAAGAAATTAAGTTGAAGAAGAAACGAAAATTTCTAAGAGACAAATTTGATTATGCCAGCGGAAGGATCCTTACTTTTGGCAAAAGATATGACGGTGCAATTAGGCAGTTTAAATAAATGGGGAGATTCAGTAAAGAACCAGAAATTTTAACATCTGAATCAGGATCAGATATGTATTCAGATTTGGAGGAGGCACCTGTAGCTGCAATCGATGAATCAGCACCCACCTTCAGGCCCTTTGAAGAGTATCGTTTTTTACAAACAAACATGACATTGCGATCTCGACCCCCAGAGTCAGTGCCAGGAAAAGGGAGAGGAAGAGGCGTAACCGCAAAGGGAAGAAAACAAGGAGAGGCGGAAGGAAGCGCCAAGGTAACAATGCCGCATGGGAGACAAACACGGCAATCCAAGCTGAAAAAATGGGTGAGAAAAATCTGACAGTTTTGAATTTATCTTCCCATGTTTTAACCGAGGCAGAGGAGTCTCTGCTTGAACTTGGTTTAACTTTCTGTCCAATGGCAAACTTTAATTATGCTAGAACTCGAATTGATGTGTTTCTCTTTGTTCGCAAGTTGAAATTGCTCAAGATGTTCATGCAGAAAATCAATAAGCATTCGGTGGAATCGGTTACTGCTGAAACTGATACGAGTGTCTTGATTTCTAAGAATCTATGTTTGGGAGATATAGAGGGTATGACATCTGTAACGGAACTTTGCAGGGAATCAATTGTTGATGAACGGGCTCTGCTGGAACAGATGGGGTTGGAGCTAACAGGGAAAGTTTCTACGAAATTTAAACCTAAGTCGACCTTCAATCCCAAAACCCCACATGACTCCCTCGACACTTTCCATGAGGTAGTTGTGAGGGATTTGATGCGCATCTGGGACACGACTAAAAACAGAAACGCATATAACCTATTACCCGAACAACGACAGGCACTGGGCACTTTAAACAGTGATCCGGGGTTTATAATTAAGCCTTCGGATAAAGGGGGCAATGTTGTCCTATGGGACATCAACTTGTACAAACAAGAGGCTCATACACAATTGATTCTGTCTGGCAACTATGTCAAATCAAGCAGGGAAGACTACACTCGGGCAATGAATATTTATTACAACAAATTGGGGGAATGGAGAAAGAAAGGCCTTTTAGAAGAGAGTGAATACAGATTTCTCTATGTGAAACATCCGGTAGCATCCTGTTTTTATATGTTACCAAAGGTCCATAAGAACCCAGTTACCCCCCCAGGCAGACCAATAGTCTCGGCTAAAGGTAGTCTTCTCGAGAATACTTCAACTTTCCTTGATGCTTTTCTTTCCCCCTACGTACTAACCCTCCCCTCATACTGTAGGGACAGCACAGATTTTATTAATCAAATTGAGGGTATATTGTGGCAGCCAATAAACTCTTTTCTGAATGACCGAGCCTTGGAGTGCGAGTATTCCTTTTCTAGGACACAGCCTTGAGGAGTTTCCGTTAATATATATAATTATATATATATATATATATATATATCTATATATATATATATATATATATATATATATCACAAAAGTTGCCCTTGATAGAAACGCCAACACAGTTGAAATTGTATACCTTTCTTTATTGCGGGCACAGGAACAGCGCGCTTACTCTCCCATCTCAAGCGCCAAATGCATTTCAGGCTTCGCGCCCTTTCTCAATGGCTTATCACAAAAGTCCTGGCAGGTGTGGACCTGTACTCTACTGTCACGCCCATGTGGGACTGCGCCTCAATGACTTCTGGGACAGGTAGTCCGTGCTTTTTCACCAAGTGGAATGCTCTCAGGTATTCGTGGTAAATTTTACTCCCCCAGTGGGTTTGATGGAGGAGAACCGCTTACGATCCTGCCAGTGTTCTTTGCCGCAATACAGGTAAGTTATTCAACCCCACACAGCACTAGGAACTCCAGGTGCCGGGTCCGCTCTCTCTGCGGCAGGGCGTTTCTGCGACGAGGCGCGCCGCAAATTAGTTCCATATCACAAAAGTTGCCCTTGATAGAAACGCCAACACAGTTGAAATTGTATACCTTTCTTTATTGCGGGCACAGGAACAGCGCGCTTACTCTCCCATCTCAAGCGCCAAATGCATTTCAGGCTTCGCGCCCTTTCTCAATGGCTTATCACGAAAGTCCTGGCAGGTGTGGACCTGTACTCTACTGTCACGCCCATGTGGGACTGTGCCTCAATGACTTCTGGGACAGGTAGTCCGTGCTTTTTCACCAAGTGGAATGCTCTCAGGTATTCGTGGTAAATTTTACTCCCCCAGTGGGTTTGATGGAGGAGAACCGCTTCCGATCCTGCCAGTGTTCTTTGCCGCAATACAGGTAAGTTATTCAACCCCACACAGCACTAGGAACTCCAGGTGCAGGGTCCGCTCTCTCTGCGGCAGGGCGTTTCTGCGACGAGGTGCACCGCAAATTAGTTCCATATCACAAAAGTTGCCCTTGATAGAAACGCCAACACAGTTGAAATTGTATACCTTTCTTTATTGCGGGCACAGGAACAGCGCGCTTACTCTCCCATCTCAAGCGCCAAATGAATTTCAGGCTAAACGCCCTTTCTCAACGGCTTATCACGAAAGTCCTGGCAGGTGTGGACCTGTACTCTACTGTCACGCCCATGTGGGACTGCGCCTCAATGACTTCTGGGACAGGTAGTCCGTGCTTTTTCACCAAGTGGAATGCTCTCAGGTATTCGTGGTAAATTTTACTCCCCCAGTGGGTTTGATGGAGGAGAACCGCTTCCGATCCTGCCAGTGTTCTTTGCCGCAATACAGGTAAGTTATTCAACCCCACACAGCACTAGGAACTCCAGGTGCCGGGTCCGCTCTCTCTGCGGCAGGGCGTTTCTGCGACGAGGTGCACCGCAAATTAGTTCCATATCACAAAAGTTGCCCTTGATAGAAACGCCAACACAGTTGAAATTGTATACCTTTCTTTATTGCGGGCACAGGAACAGCGCGCTTACTCTCCCATCTCAAGCGCCAAATGCATTTCAGGCTTCGCGCCCTTTCTCAATGGCTAATCACGAAAGTCCTGGCAGGTGTGGACCTGTACTCTACTGTCACGCCCATGTGGGACTGCGCCTCAATGACTTCTGGGACAGGTAGTCCGTGCTTTTTCACCAAGTGGAATGCTCTCAGGTATTCGTGGTAAATTTTACTCCCCCAGTGGGTTTGATGGAGGAGAACCGCTTCCGATCCTGCCAGTGTTCTTTGCCGCAATACAGGTAAGTTATTCAACCCCACACAGCACTAGGAACTCCAGGTGCCAGGTCCGCTCTCTCTGCGGCAGGGCGTTTCTGCGACGAGGCGCGCCGCAAATTAGTTCCATATCACAAAAGTTGCCCTTGATAGAAACGCCAACACAGTTGAAATTGTATACCTTTCTTTATTGCGGGCACAGGAACAGCGCGCTTACTCTCCCATCTCAAGCACCAAATGCATTTCAGGCTTCGCGCCCTTTCTCAATGGCTTATCACGAAAGTCCTGGCAGGTGTGGACCTGTACTCTACTGTCACGCCCATGTGGGACTGCGCCTCAATGACTTCTGGGACAGGTAGTCCGTGCTTTTTCACCAAGTGGAATGCTCTCAGGTAATCGTGGTAAATTTTACTCCCCCAGTGGGTTTGATGGAGGAGAACCGCTTCCGATCCTGCCAGTGTTCTTTGCCGCAATACAGGTAAGTTATTCAACCCCACACAGCACTAGGAACTCCAGGTGCCGGGTCCGCTCTCTCTGCGGCAGGGCGTTTCTGCGACGAGGCGCGCCGCAAATTAGGTCCATATCACAAAAGTTGCCCTTGATAGAAACGCCAACACAGTTGAAATTGTATACCTTTCTTTATTGCGGGCACAGGAACAGCGCGCTTACTCTCCCATCTCAAGCGCCAAATGCATTTCAGGCTTCGCGCCCTTTCTCAATGGCTTATCACGAAAGTCCTGGCAGGTGTGGACCTGTACTCTACTGTCAAGCCCATGTGGGACTGCGCCTCAATGACTTCTGGGACAGGTAGTCCGTGCTTTTTCACCAAGTGGAATGCTCTCAGGTATTCGTGGTAAATTTTACTCCCCCAGTGGGTTTGATGGAGGAGAACCGCTTCCGATCCTGCCAGTGTTCTTTGCCGCAATACAGGTAAGTTATTCAACCCCACACAGCACTAGGAACTCCAGGTGCCGGGTCCGCTCTCTCTGCGGCAGGGCGTTTCTGCGACAAGGCGCGCCGCAAATTAGTTCCATATCACAAAAGTTGCCCTTGATAGCAACGCCAACACAGTTGAAATTGTATACCTTTCTTTATTGCGGGCACAGGAACAGCGCGCTTACTCTCCCATCTCAAGCGCCAAATGCATTTCAGGCTTCGCGCCCTTTCTCAATGGCTTATCACGAAAGTCCTGGCAGGTGTGGACCTGTACTCTACTGTCACGCCCATGTGGGACTGCGCCTCAATGACTTCTGGGACAGGTAGTCCGTGCTTTTTCACCAAGTGGAATGCTCTCAGGTATTCGTGGTAAATTTTACTCCCCCAGTGGGTTTGATGGAGGAGAACCGCTTCCGATCCTGCCAGTGTTCTTTGCCGCAATACAGGTAAGTTATTCAACCCCACACAGCACTAGGAACTCCAGGTGCCGGGTCCGCTCTCTCTGCGGCAGGGCGTTTCTGCGACGAGGCGCGCCGCAAATTAGTTCCATATCACAAAAGTTGCCCTTGATAGAAACGCCAACACAGTTGAAATTGTATACCGTTCTTTATTGCGGGCACAGGAACAGCGCGCAAACTCTCCCATCTCAAGCGCCAAATGCATTTCAGGCTTTGCGCCCTTTCTCAATGGCTTATCACGAAAGTCCTGGCAGGTGTGGACCTGTACTCTACTGTCACGCCCATGTGGGACTGCGCCTCAATGACTTCTGGGACAGGTAGTCCGTGCTTTTTCACCAAGTGGAATGCTCTCAGGTATTCGTGGTAAATTTTACTCCCCCAGTGGGTTTGATGGAGGAGAACCGCTTCCGATCCTGCTAGTGTTCTTTGCCGCAATACAGGTAAGTTATTCAACCCCACACAGCACTAGGAACTCCAGGTGCCGGGTCCGCTCTCTCTGCGGCAGGGCGTTTCTGCGACGAGGCGCGCCGCAAATTAGTTCCATATCACAAAAGTTGCCCTTGATAGAAACGCCAACACAGTTGAAATAATATACCTTTCTTTATTGCGGGCACAGGAACAGCGCGCTTACTCTCCCATCTCAAGCGCCAAATGCATTTCAGGCTTCGCTCCCTTTCTCAATGGCTTATCACGAAAGTCCTGGCAGGTGTGGACCTGTACTCTACTGTCACGCCCATGTGGGACTGCGCCTCAATGACTTCTGGGACAGGTAGTCCGTGCTTTTTCACCAAGTGGAATGCTCTCAGGTATTCGTGGTAAATTTTATTCCCCCAGTGGGTTTGATGGAGGAGAACCGCTTCCGATCCTGCCAGTGTTCTTTTCCGCAATACAGGTAAGTTATTCAACCCCACACAGCACTAGGAACTCCAGGTGCCGGGTCCGCTCTCTCTGCGGCAGGGCGTTTCTGCGACGAGGCGCGCCGCAAATTAGGTCCATATCACAAAAGTTGCCCTTGATAGAAACGCCAACACAGTTGAAATTGTATACCTTTCTTTATTGCGGGCACAAGAACAGCGCGCTTACTCTCCCATCTCAAGCGCCAAATGCATTTCAGGCTTCGCGCCCTTTCTCAATGGCTTATCACGAAAGTCCTGGCAGGTGTGGAACTGTACTCTACTGTCAAGCCCATGTGGGACTGCGCCTCAATGACTTCTGGGACAGGTAGTCCGTGCTTTTTCACCAAGTGGAATGCTCTCAGGTATTCGTGGTAAATTTTACTCCCCCAGTGGGTTTGATGGAGGAGAACCGCTTCCGATCCTGCTAGTGTTCTTTGCCGCAATACAGGTAAGTTATTCAACCCCACACAGCACTAGGAACTCCAGGTGCCGGGTCCACTCTCTCTGCGGCAGGGCGTTTCTGCGACGAGGCGCGCCGCAAATTAGTTCCATATCACAAAAGTTGCCCTTGATAGAAACGCCAACACAGTTGAAATTGTATACCTTTCTTTATTGCGGGCATAGGAACAGCGCGCTTACTCTCCCATCTCAAGCCCCAAATGCATTTCAGGCTTCGCGCCCTTTCTCAATGGCTTATCACGAAAGTCCTGGCAGGTGTGGACCTGTACTCTACTGTCACGCCCATGTGGGACTGCGCCTCAATGACTTCTGGGACAGGTAGTCCGTGCTTTTTCACCAAGTGGAATGCTCTCAGGTATTCGTGGTAAATTTTACTCCCCCAGTGGGTTTGATGGAGGAGAACCGCTTCCGATCCTGCCAGTGTTCTTTGCCGCAATACAGGTAAGTTATTCAACCCCACACAGCACTAGGAACTCCAGGTGCCGGGTCCGCTCTCTCTGCGGCAGGGCGTTTCTGCGACGAGGCGCACCGCAAATTAGTTCCATATCACAAAAGTTGCCCTTGATAGAAACGCCAACACAGTTGAAATTGTATACCTTTCTTTATTGCGGGCACAGGAACAGCGCGCTTACTCTCCCATCTCAAGCGCCAAATGCATTTCAGGCTTCGCGCCCTTTCTCAATGGCTTATCACGAAAGTCCTGGCAGGTGTGGACCTGTACTCTACTGTCACGCCCATGTGGGACTGCGCCTCAATGACTTCTGGGACAGGTAGTCCGTGCTTTTTCACCAAGTGGAATGCTCTCAGGTATTCGTGGTGAATTTTACTCCCCCAGTGGGTTTGATGGAGGAGAACCACTTCCGATCCTGCCAGTGTTCTTTGCCGCAATACAGGTAAGTTAATCAACCCCACACAGCACTAGGAACTCCAGGTGCCGGGTCCGCTCTCTCTGCGGCAGGGCGTTTCTGCGACGAGGCGCGCCGCAAATTAGTTCCATATCACAAAAGTTGCCCTTGATAGAAACGCCAACACAGTTGAAATAATATACCTTTCTTTATTGCGGGCACAGGAACAGCGCGCTTACTCTCCCATCTCAAGCGCCAAATGCATTTCAGGCTTCGCTCCCTTTCTCAATGGCTTATCACGAAAGTCCTGGCAGGTGTGGACCTGTACTCTACTGTCACGCCCATGTGGGACTGCGCCTCAATGACTTCTGGGACAGGTAGTCCGTGCTTTTTCACCAAGTGGAATGCTCTCAGGTATTCGTGGTAAATTTTACTCCCCCAGTGGGTTTGATGGAGGAGAACCGCTTCCGATCCTGCCAGTGTTCTTTGCCGCAATACAGGTAAGTTATTCAACCCCACACAGCACTAGGAACTCCAGGTGCCGGGTCCGCTCTCTCTGCGGCAGGGCGTTTCTGCGAGGAGGCGCGCCGCAAATTAGTTCCATATCACAAAAGTTGCCCTTGATAGAAACGCCAACACAGTTGAAATTTTATACCTTTCTTTATTGCGGGCACAGGAACAGCGCGCTTACTCTCCCATCTCAAGCGCCAAATGCATTTCAGGCTTCGCGCCCTTTCTCAATGGCTTATCACGAAAGTCCTGGCAGGTGTGGAACTATACTCTACTGTCACACCCATGTGGGACTGCGCCTCAATGACTTCTGGGACAGGTAGTCCGTGCTTTTTCACCAAGTGGAATGCTCTCAGGTATTCGTGGTAAATTTTACTCCCCCAGTGGGTTTGATGGAGGAGAACCGCTTCCGATCCTGCCAGTGTTCTTTGCCGCAATACAGGTAAGTTATTCAACCCCACACAGCACTAGGAACTCCAGGTGCCGGGTCCGCTCTCTCTGCGGCAGGGCGTTTCTGCGACGAGGCGCGCCGCAAATTAGTTCCATATCACAAAAGTTGCCCTTGATAGAAACGCCAACACAGTTGAAATTGTATACCTTTCTTTATTGCGGGCACAGGAACAGCGCGCTTACTCTCCCATCTCAAGCGCCAAATGCATTTCAGGCTTCGCGCCCTTTCTCAATGGCTTATCACGAAAGTCCTGGCAGGTGTGGACCTGTACTCTACTGTCACGCCCATGTGGGACTGCGCCTCAATGACTTCTGGGACAGGTAGTCCGTGCTTTTTCACCAAGTGGAATGCTCTCAGGTATTCGTGGTAAATTTTACTCCCCCAGTGGGTTTGATGGAGGAGAACCGCTTCCGATCCTGCCAGTGTTCTTTGCCGCAATACAGGTCAGTTATTCAACCCCACACAGCACTAGGAACTCCAGGTGCCGGGTCCGCTCTCTCTGCGGCAGGGCGTTTCTGCGACGAGGCGCGCCGCAAATTAGTTCCATATCACAAAAGTTGCCCTTGATAGAAACGCCAACACAGTTGAAATTGTATACCTTTCTTTATTGCGGGCACAGGAACAGCGCGCTTACTCTCCCATCTCAAGCGCCAAATGCATTTCAGGCTTCGCACCCTTTCTCAATGGCTTATCACGAAAGTCCTGGCAGGTGTGGACCTGTACTCTACTGTCACGCCCCTGTGGGACTGCGCCTCAATGACTTCTGGGACAGGTAGTCCGTGCTTTTTCACCAAGTGGAATGCTCTCAGGTATTCGTGGTAAATTTTACTCCCCCAGTGGGTTTGATGGAGGAGAACCGCTTCCGATCCTGCCAGTGTTCTTTGCCGCAATACAGGTAAGTTATTCAACCCCACACAGCACTAGGAACTCCAGGTGCCGGGTCCGCTCTCTCTGCGGCAGGGCGTTTCTGCGACGAGGCGCGCCGCAAATTAGTTTCATATCACAAAAGTTGCCCTTGATAGAAACGCCAACACAGTTGAAATTGTATACCTTTCTTTATTGCGCGCACAGGAACAGCGCGCTTACTCTCCCATCTCAAGCGCCAAATGCATTTCAGGCTTCGGGCCCTTTCTCAATGGCTAATCACGAAAGTCCTGGCAGGTGTGGACCTGTACTCTACTGTCACGCCCATGTGGGACTGCGCCTCAATGACTTCTGGGACAGGTAGTCCGTGCTTTTTCACCAAGTGGAATGCTCTCAGGTATTCGTGGTAAATTTTACTCCCCCAATGGGTTTGATGGAGGAGAACCGCTTCCGATCCTGCCAGTGTTCTTTGCCGCAATACAGGTAAGTTATTCAACCCCACACAGCACTAGGAACTCCAGGTGCCGGGTCCGCTCTCTCTGCGGCAGGGCGTTTCTGCGACGAGGCGCGCCGCAAATTAGTTCCATATCACAAAAGTTGCCCTTGATAGAAACGCCAACACAGTTGAAATTGTATACCTTTCTTTATTGCGGGCACAGGAACAGCGCGCTTACTCTCCCATCTCAAGCGCCAAATGCATTTCAGGCTTCGCGCCCTTTCTCATTGACTTATCACGAAAGTCCTGGCAGGTGTGGACCTGTACTCTACTGTCACGCCCATGTGGGACTGCGCCTCAATGACTTCTGGGACAGGTAGTCCGTGCTTTTTCACCAAGTGGAATGCTCTCAGGTATTCGTGGTAAATGTTACTCCCCCAGTGGGTTTGATGGAGGAGAACCGCTTCCGATCCTGCCAGTGTTCTTTGCCGCAATACAGGTAAGTTATTCAACCCCACACAGCACTAGGAACTCCAGGTGCCGGGTCCGCTCTCTCTGCGGCAGGGCGTTTCTGCGACGAGGCGCGCCGCAAATTAGTTTCATATCACAAAAGTTGCCCTTGATAGAAACGCCAACACAGTTGAAATTGTATACCTTTCTTTATTGCGGGCACAGGAACAGCGCGCTTACTCTCCCATCTCAAGCGCCAAATGCATTTCAGGCTTTGCGCCCTTTCTCAATGGCTTATCACGAAAGTCCTGGCAGGTGTGGACCTGTACTCTACTGTCACGCCCATGTGGGACTGCGCCTCAATGACTTCTGGGACAGGTAGTCCGTGCTTTTTCACCAAGTGGAATGCTCTCAGGTATTCGTGGTAAATTTTACTCCCCCAGTGGGTTTGATGGAGGAGAACCGCTTCCGATCCTGCCAGTGTTCTTTGCCGCAATACAGGTAAGTTATTCAACCCCACACAGCACTAGGAACTCCAGGTGCCGGGTCCGCTCTCTCTGCGGCAGGGCGTTTCTGCGACGAGGCGCGCCGCAAATTAGTTCCATATCACAAAAGTTGCCCTTGATAGAAACGCCAACACAGTTGAAATAATATACCTTTCTTTATTGCGGGCACAGGAACAGCGCGCTTACTCTCCCATCTCAAGCGCCAAATGCATTTCAGGCTTCGCTCCCTTTCTCAATGGCTTATCACGAAAGTCCTGGCAGGTGTGGACCTGTACTCTACTGTCACGCCCATGTGGGACTGCGCCTCAATGACTTCTGGGACAGGTAGTCCGTGCTTTTTCACCAAGTGGAATGCTCTCAGGTATTCGTGGTAAATTTTACTCCCCCAGTGGGTTTGATGGAGGAGAACCGCTTCCGATCCTGCCAGTGTTCTTTGCCGCAATACAGGTAAGTTATTCAACCCCACACAGCACTAGGAACTCCAGGTGCCGGGTCCGCTCTCTCTGCGGCAGGGCGTTTCTGCGAGGAGGCGCGCCGCAAATTAGTTCCATATCACAAAAGTTGCCCTTGATAGAAACGCCAACACAGTTGAAATTTTATACCTTTCTTTATTGCGGGCACAGGAACAGCGCGCTTACTCTCCCATCTCAAGCGCCAAATGCATTTCAGGCTTCGCGCCCTTTCTCAATGGCTTATCACGAAAGTCCTGGCAGGTGTGGAACTATACTCTACTGTCACACCCATGTGGGACTGCGCCTCAATGACTTCTGGGACAGGTAGTCCGTGCTTTTTCACCAAGTGGAATGCTCTCAGGTATTCGTGGTAAATTTTACTCCCCCAGTGGGTTTGATGGAGGAGAACCGCTTCCGATCCTGCCAGTGTTCTTTGCCGCAATACAGGTAAGTTATTCAACCCCACACAGCACTAGGAACTCCAGGTGCCGGGTCCGCTCTCTCTGCGGCAGGGCGTTTCTGCGACGAGGCGCGCCGCAAATTAGTTCCATATCACAAAAGTTGCCCTTGATAGAAACGCCAACACAGTTGAAATTGTATACCTTTCTTTATTGCGGGCACAGGAACAGCGCGCTTACTCTCCCATCTCAAGCGCCAAATGCATTTCAGGCTTCGCGCCCTTTCTCAATGGCTTATCACGAAAGTCCTGGCAGGTGTGGACCTGTACTCTACTGTCACGCCCATGTGGGACTGCGCCTCAATGACTTCTGGGACAGGTAGTCCGTGCTTTTTCACCAAGTGGAATGCTCTCAGGTATTCGTGGTAAATTTTACTCCCCCAGTGGGTTTGATGGAGGAGAACCGCTTCCGATCCTGCCAGTGTTCTTTGCCGCAATACAGGTCAGTTATTCAACCCCACACAGCACTAGGAACTCCAGGTGCCGGGTCCGCTCTCTCTGCGGCAGGGCGTTTCTGCGACGAGGCGCGCCGCAAATTAGTTCCATATCACAAAAGTTGCCCTTGATAGAAACGCCAACACAGTTGAAATTGTATACCTTTCTTTATTGCGGGCACAGGAACAGCGCGCTTACTCTCCCATCTCAAGCGCCAAATGCATTTCAGGCTTCGCACCCTTTCTCAATGGCTTATCACGAAAGTCCTGGCAGGTGTGGACCTGTACTCTACTGTCACGCCCCTGTGGGACTGCGCCTCAATGACTTCTGGGACAGGTAGTCCGTGCTTTTTCACCAAGTGGAATGCTCTCAGGTATTCGTGGTAAATTTTACTCCCCCAGTGGGTTTGATGGAGGAGAACCGCTTCCGATCCTGCCAGTGTTCTTTGCCGCAATACAGGTAAGTTATTCAACCCCACACAGCACTAGGAACTCCAGGTGCCGGGTCCGCTCTCTCTGCGGCAGGGCGTTTCTGCGACGAGGCGCGCCGCAAATTAGTTTCATATCACAAAAGTTGCCCTTGATAGAAACGCCAACACAGTTGAAATTGTATACCTTTCTTTATTGCGCGCACAGGAACAGCGCGCTTACTCTCCCATCTCAAGCGCCAAATGCATTTCAGGCTTCGGGCCCTTTCTCAATGGCTAATCACGAAAGTCCTGGCAGGTGTGGACCTGTACTCTACTGTCACGCCCATGTGGGACTGCGCCTCAATGACTTCTGGGACAGGTAGTCCGTGCTTTTTCACCAAGTGGAATGCTCTCAGGTATTCGTGGTAAATTTTACTCCCCCAATGGGTTTGATGGAGGAGAACCGCTTCCGATCCTGCCAGTGTTCTTTGCCGCAATACAGGTAAGTTATTCAACCCCACACAGCACTAGGAACTCCAGGTGCCGGGTCCGCTCTCTCTGCGGCAGGGCGTTTCTGCGACGAGGCGCGCCGCAAATTAGTTCCATATCACAAAAGTTGCCCTTGATAGAAACGCCAACACAGTTGAAATTGTATACCTTTCTTTATTGCGGGCACAGGAACAGCGCGCTTACTCTCCCATCTCAAGCGCCAAATGCATTTCAGGCTTCGCGCCCTTTCTCATTGACTTATCACGAAAGTCCTGGCAGGTGTGGACCTGTACTCTACTGTCACGCCCATGTGGGACTGCGCCTCAATGACTTCTGGGACAGGTAGTCCGTGCTTTTTCACCAAGTGGAATGCTCTCAGGTATTCGTGGTAAATTTTACTCCCCCAGTGGGTTTGATGGAGGAGAACCGCTTCCGATCCTGCCAGTGTTCTTTGCCGCAATACAGGTAAGTTATTCAACCCCACACAGCACTAGGAACTCCAGGTGCCGGGTCCGCTCTCTCTGCGGCAGGGCGTTTCTGCGACGAGGCGCGCCGCAAATTAGTTTCATATCACAAAAGTTGCCCTTGATAGAAACGCCAACACAGTTGAAATTGTATACCTTTCTTTATTGCGGGCACAGGAACAGCGCGCTTACTCTCCCATCTCAAGCGCCAAATGCATTTCAGGCTTTGCGCCCTTTCTCAATGGCTTATCACGAAAGTCCTGGCAGGTGTGGACCTGTACTCTACTGTCACGCCCATGGTGGACTGCGCCTCAATGACTTCTGGGACAGGTAGTCCGTGCTTTTTCACCAAGTGGAATGCTCTCAGGTATTCGTGGTAAATTTTACTCCCCCAGTGGGTTTGATGGAGGAGAACCGCTTCCGATCCTGCCAGTGTTCTTTGCCGCAATACAGGTAAGTTATTCAACCCCACACAGCACTAGGAACTCCAGGTGCCGGGTCCGCTCTCTCTGCGGCAGGGCGTTTCTGCGACGAGGCGCGCCGCAAATTAGTTCCATATCACAAAAGTTGCCCTTGATAGAAACGCCAACACAGTTGAAATTGTATACCTTTCTATATTGCGGGCACAGGAACAGCGCGCTTACTCTCCCATCTCAAGCGCCAAATGCATTTCAGGCTTCGCGCCCTTTCTCAATGGCTTATCACGAAAGTCCTGGCAGGTGTGGACCTGTACTCTACTGTCACGCCCATGTGGGACTGCGCCTCAATGACTTCTGGGACAGGTAGTCCGTGCTTTTTCACCAAGTGGAATGCTCTCAGGTATTCGTGGTAAATTTTACTCCCCCAGTGGGTTTGATGGAGGAGAACCGCTTCCGATCCTGCCAGTGTTCTTTGCCGCAAGTAATGCTGAAAACCTACTGCTCGAACCTGGGGCTTTCAAAAGGGAAAGACTTATGGGGCAATACTTCTCCGGCAGTGTGAAGAATTGGGAACTCACTTCCTCCATACCTCCGCACTACCACCTCTTTCCACATCTTCAAAAAGGACCTTAAAAACCCGTCTCTTCCAAAGACACTTTTACCAATTATTCTCTGACTTAATGTTCCTCACTGGAGAACTAGTTTGTACTTCCGCTTCAAAGGTGGAATATGTCCTTTTGAAACCCTAATCGCTCCAACTTTAGTTTGCAATGTATAATTTTTAGTGAATCTATATTTTGTAAATATGTAACCATCACTCTGTGTAACTGTAGTAGTTATACGTCCATGCACAAGCTATATGCCTCCAACCTTAGGGGGCCATTACGATGGCGTAACGATCGCCACCGCCGAGCCGGCAGTCGCAACGTTACACCATCGTAACAAGTAATGCCCCTGCCATATTTTAATGGTGGGGGTATCGCGCCGGACTCAAAGTATGTCCGCCGCTTTTCCGCCGGTCGGCAATCGTTCCGATTGCCGGCCGGGCGGACTTGGGCCACTAATATGGTGGCCGTGCCTGCTAGGCACTGCCATCCATATTAGTATGTGTGCGGTGAAAGGCCTTTCCATGGCGGCGATGGCGCCATGGAAAGGCTGGTGGGCATTTGCTTTGGGGGCCCGTTGCGGGCCCCCGGGGGGGGGGGTGCACTTGGGAGGTACCCATGGTACCTGCCTCCATTTCCATGTACAAGGTGGCTGGCACCGCACATGGAAATGCACAACATGGCAATTTGACATTGCAGCGGGTGCGGCTGTAAGCAGCACCCGCCACAATGTTAAACTGCGGAATGTGACCGCCAAGGTGGCGGTCGCATCCTAATTCGTGATGCGGGACCGCCACATGTCTGGCGGCCGGTCCCAACACCGCGAGAATGGCGGGCAGACTCAGGTCCGCCCCGCCAACCTAATCGACCCCTTAGTTTGCAATGTGTAATTTTTAGTGAATCTATTTTTTGTAAATATGTTACTGTCACTCTGTGTAACTCTAGTAGTTATACATCTTGTCACCGCTACCATGTTACCTGTAATGTCTGATCTAATGTACTTCGCTCTATTGTAAAGCGCTCTGACACCTCTGGGTAAAGTATGCCCTATTTAAAAATCGCATAAAAAATGTATACTTTTCTACAGCCATCTGTATCTTGCCTCTCTCCTTTATCATTCACTTGCCTGCGTCAGTCAGAAAATCCAACGCTTGTTTTTCTCGCTATGTTCACTCGTGGGCTGGTCTCAGCTGCACCGTCGGTCGCACCACTGTGCCATTTTGTCTCTGCAGAAGCGTCACGGGGTCCTCGGTGGCAGCAGACTGGCATGAGTAGCAGAGGAAGTGGGTACAGGAGTGCTGCCAAGCGTGCTTGAGAAACGTCTCGGGTGAGTCACCGAAACGAAATGACAGAGTGCGGCCCAGAAAGGCCCCGGCCCAGCGCCTACCATCTTGCCACGGATCAGACTGAAATAAGAACAAAGCAAGTCAGCAGACAGGGGAAACCAACTGTTTGAAAAGAGGGGCCCGGGAGTAGGAGGGAGACCAAATCTGGCTTCCGCACCCCAACTTCTAAAATGCAAATCAAATTCGGTGGGTTTACTCTAGTTCCATGTAGGACCTCCTCAGTTTTGTAAGCCTCCTCAGAAGTCTCCCGGAATAATTTAGCCAGAAAGGTTAGGCATGAAGGAAGTAGCAAGTCCCAAGCAGAGTTAGATAACACCAACAATGGCGAAAATAAAGCTTAAAAGTGCACAAATAGATTTTACGACGTGGCATTAATAGCGCAGTATGATATAGGGCCGGACTGGGGAGGCAAAATGCTCAAGCCAGGCCGTGTTCCTTTCGTCTTGTCGCGTATTTTTGCTCTTTCTATCTATCCATTCTCTCCTCCCTCGCTTTTTCTTTTTTTGCATATTTAAATAGCGCGAACTCGACCCGAAGGTATTGGAGCGCTTTACATAGCACATTCAGGCACGGGGAGATTAAGTGATTTGCCAAGGATCACATGATGTGGACGCGACCTCGAGGCTCGAACGCTGGTTTCCTGCACCAGAGGCGGCAGCGAAGCCGACGGACCACATCCTCTCCATTCTTCATCCTTCTCTCCTCCCTCGCTGATCTATTTCTCCCCACCTCCCTCCCTTTCTCTTTCTCTCTCCCCCTCTCTCGTGACGCCCTCCTATGCTTGCTGTAATTAACCATGGGAAGCTGGGGAAAAGTGATAGAGGCCCAGGAGAGGCCATTGCTTTCAAAACCTCATCCAGTGGGGAAATGCTCGATGCAATAAAAGGCCAGCCCGCCCCTGTGTAGATACTTCACTTCCAGCTTCTGTGTCATCCAGAGAAAAGCGGTTGCTATGCAGGCGTGCAGTGGATGCAGTTTCGAAGAGGATGCAGCATGCCATACATGTGTAGAAATGAAATTCATTTGGATTCAAACACAGAAGAATTTTTATTTGTGTTTTACTTTTCAGACTATCGCAGAAAACAGTGGTCCTGGACCTATCTATTCACATAAATGCCTGCTATGGACAGTTTATTATTCAGTAAGAATTTCGAGCATACATATAGTCAGCTCACGGTTTCAAAGAATCCAATAAGTTAAAATATTTAGATGTGCAACAACCATTGGTTTTCAAAAAGGCATGTATTTATTAATCACAACATTGGCAGATGGTAAACATATTACTTGGTTATGATTTAGGAAAAAAAAGGAGGTTGCTCCATGGAACGTGTAAGGTAAGTGCTCTGGTGTGAAGTGAGTGAGAATTGGATGGGTTGGGGGGGGGGGTGAGAAAATCCCAAGGTGGATCAGAAAGCAGTTTTAATAATTGTATAGGTACGATTGATACCAAATACTCAATCTCTGAGGCCTGGCCAGTGATGGTTAATTCTGCATTTAATTTGTACAACATGTTTCACAAACACTAGAGAAATATATCATCTGTCCAGGGGGAGATTCCGCCTTGGGATTTTCTCCCCCCGCCTTCCCCTTCAATTCTCACTTACTTCACACCAGAGCTCTTACCTTGCACGTTCCTTGGAGCAACCTCCTTTTCTTTCCTATATAATAACCGAGTAATACGTTTACCGTCCGCCAATTTTGTGATTAATAAATACATGCCTTTTTGAAAACCAATGGTTGTTGCACATCTAAATATTTTAACTAATCGAGGGGCATATTATCAACGGCCCGCGATAATTATCGCTGGCCATGCTTAGCGATAAATTTCTTATCACAGGCTATCTCTGGAATTTATCGCCCTGGTAGCGCGTTATTAACAACTCGTTTCTCCAGGGCGATAAAGATTCCAGAGATAGCGAGGTTATCGCCGTTTTGCAGGGAACATCGCTGGTTTTCCAGCGATGTTCCCTGCAAAACGGCGATAACCTTGCTGATACGACCCACAGGATCGTATCAGCATAATCCACCCCCTATGTCAAACATAGGTAAGTCAAGATTTTAGCAGACGTTAGATTTTGGCGAAAACGACCGTTTTCACCAAAATCGAACGTCTGCTAAAATCCTATGGGCTGCCTTGTAAATATCGCAATGTGAACATCAGCAATATTTGCACGGTAGTCCATCCGGGGTATGCCCAGTGACGCCCACTTTGCATCTCATTAGAGATGCAAAGGGAGGTGCTGGGAAAAAAGGGTGCTAACATGCGATTATGCATGTTTGCACCCTCTTGTAAATAGAGCGATAGTTTTATCTCCGCTTTTTTGGCTTTTTAAGCCAAAAAAGCGGAGCTAAAGCCCTTGCAAATATGCCGCTGGATTCTTTGTAACCGTGAGCTGACTATATGTATGCTCGAAATTCTTACTGAATAATAAACTGTCCATAGCAGGCATTTATTTGAATAGATAGGTCCAGGACCACTGTTTTCTGTCCCATCCAATGCCCAGGTCCAAGGACTTTTTGGTTGGGTTACCCCATTTACTATAATGGCTTACTTTTCAGCAAGAATCCATGGGGCATATTATCAAGCCAGGCGATAAAATTATCGCCACTATAGCGGCAGAAAACTGCAGCTAAAACGGCGATAATGGGTTTGATAATATGCTCTATGGAATTCCAATTGAAGCACATGTTAGATGTCCTTCACATCTAACATGGGCTTCAATTGGAATTCCATAGAGCATATTATCAAGCCCATTATCGCCGTTTTAGCGGCAGTTTTCTGCCGCTAAAGCGGCGATAATTTTATCGCCTGTCTTGATAATATGCCCCTTATGCCCCAGTAAGGCTAGCATTCTAAAATCTGCTGCCACTTACTCTCCTCTTGCCGTATGGATTGGGCTGCAGTTGGCAAGGAGAGAAAACTGTGAACCACTCATCACTTTAGATGTTTTACCCACATTTCTCTTGCCACAAAATTTTAGGTATATCACTTAGCGGCTTACTGCAGCAACGGCGATGGTAGAGGAAGAGCAAGGCGCGTGTTTCGCCTGCCGCCTCCTTAAATGGAAGGCGGCATAACTGAATGAAAGGAGTCCCGATTTTGTCGGAGGTGGACATGTGCCTTTACACACAAACATGATGATCCATAGAAGGAACAGCACATTGAAAAAAAACACCCTAACTCAAGAACAATAACCAAACATGTATTTATTTTGTGTAGCACTAACTAGTGCTGGATGCCCAAGCTTACCACCTTTTGAAACCTGAAAGCAGATACCAAGTCTTAGTAGAAATAGAAAGAAAACATAGTGTAGAGCAATATGCTTCAGTGTCACTTGGTCATAGAAGGACTGTCATAATCTTAATGCACCCTCCCTTGTGGTCATAGGAGAGGTAAAAACTTAGCATTGTGTGTTGTATATGCATGTATCTCTACGACTTATAGTGCATATTTGCATACGTAAACCATATGCTGGGATCAAAGTGCTTTATGATTATGGTATGTTGTTATTGTTGCACTGAAGAGACCTCCTGACTATTTGAGCACTATAAAAATTAATAATGTAAATCACATGCATATTTTCCACGTATTGAGGAGTTGACTTTCCGACTTTATAATGAGTCAATATTACATAATTTTAAAACAAGGGTTGCACTTGCTTGTTTGGTGGTTTTAAAAGAGCAGCTTTTCAGCATGTAAATGTTCTTCTTTTAATGTTATAATGCTTAATGATAATTAAATGTTAAACACATTACAAAACTAAGCAAAAAATAATAATGCCTGCATGCTGATGGTATGAGAAATAGCTTTGAATTGCAACCATATAGGTCTCTAAAACTCCACTGTAGTCCCTTTTGATCATTCCTCCATGCTTTGACTTTCTCTAAGAAGAAGACTATCAATACATGTGTCTCGCACACTTAAACAATGTGAAAGGCCCTAGCTCCACCCTTGGGTCTTTATAATAAATTATGGATGGATCCCAAGCCCCAAAATCCTTTAAATCCTGGTTTCTTTCTATGACTGCAGTTGCACCATCCTGTGAGGTTTTATCTTTTCTTTTAATACTTTTTTTTTAATTCTCCTGTTTGTGGTGGTTTTCAAATGTTGTGTGCAAGCTCTAAGCTGTCACGAAGCAGAATTAGACTGTATCTGGTAAGAGAGCACCCAAAGGATTCATCCTTTTATAGACCTAAGGAGTAATTTCCTGCCACTTCCGGGTCCCTGAAATTAGGGATTACTTAGCAGTAGCAATTGAAACACTGCATATTTTTTCTACAGTTAAAGATGCTAAAAACTAGATCTGCAATGGAAAGCTGAACCTGCAAAGATCCATTGCTTTTCTGTGGTTACTTGTTCCAGCAATAACGGCCTAGTTTATGGAGTACAGTAAAGTAAGTCTTACAGTCCCAATAAAGACTAGTGTTCCATCGAGGTGATTTCTGGAAAAATAATGTAGTAAACACAAATAAATTGTGGAGCACAGAAAATCAGATACGATGGTGGTAGATGTTTCTGGTTGCAACCCCTGGTCTGGAGTACCATAGGAACGAGATGGAGTGGGCCGCCATGGATTGCACCGTCTCAATCTCCTGTGCCATGGGGAGCCCATTCACCATTGTATTCATTCTTGACACATAATGGGGCCATGTGATGACGCATGACACCTAGGCTGGTATGTGAGGGCTTACCTAGCATTTTTAAAATATGTTCCAACCTTCAACACTGTCCAGATGAAGTGGTCTAGCCAAATAGGGCAACCACTGTTTTGTCTCCTTGAAGCTGGAGACAATTCTGTTCCTTCCTGGTCCTCTGCAATTGATACCGCAAGTTAGGTATCATCTGTATACAATAGTATATCTAAGCCATATTTTCGACAATCTTGGCCAGGGGTGCCACATATTTATTAAACATAATGGGGCTCAATGAACACCTTGTGGCACCCCATATGATTTAACAGTAGTCTTTGATTTAAATGGAGTCAAATATATGGCTTGAGTTCTCTGAGCAAGAAAGTCAGCACACCAGACCAAGGCCTATGAGTGAATGCCACATCACTTTTCAGTAAGGTCAGTAACCCTCTATCAATCAAATTCAAATCAAAGTTTGAGTATCAGACTCGGGCTGGTTTACTCCCTCTTTGAGAAAGTGTATCCCATGATCCTTCAAAAATGCTGTAATTTTAGTATCTCTCCAGAGATCTAACATCCAAGCCTTTGGTTTGATGTCACAGCATTCCGTCTGGCATGCCCGAATCAGATCTGACATCATAACATAACATTGTGCCTGACATCCTAGACTCAAGCCTGGCATCACAAGATCAGATCAGACATCTGATGGGGTTATTTTGCATATTAAATGTTTTGCATTCATATCAACATTAACATGTAAACACACAAATATATTAACTGTATTATTAATTTTGAGATTGACCATAGCTAATATGGGCCTGTGTTTGAAATGGCTAACGCCTGGTTGTCATCTTGTTTCACAAATGTCTTATTTCAAGAAGAAGCTGAAGTTGCAACAAACACGTGTTTTCTTTTTCGTGTGAAATGCTTTCCTTTACGTGATAACTGTAAAATGTTTTAACAAGCTGTTACAGTGCACCTTCAGAGTGCAGGCTGGTCCGATGTATCTCATTTGTTGCAGATTAATGTAAGTTTGAAGAATACTTAGAAATCCTCATTGTGAACGATCCTTAGAAAGTAATGAGCTTTATTATCGCTGTGTGTCTTAACCTGATTGGGGTGTTTTATGGCAATCATGTCTAGGTGTAGCACATGTTAGAATTGTGTGATTTAAGCTAGTGCAGAGCAGAACATTTTCAGAACACACAGAGACATGCTTTAGACCACTTCAAGATAGTTTGGAATAGAGTAGGCTGCTCTTTTCATGGGCAAATTGATTTTGCTTAACCTTTCCCCTTGAAACAACTTTATACTGATTTTTCTTTAATTGACATGACTTTGATCGATTTGAACTTCATGTTTATTAACCCCATTAATTTACTGATTGACATTATTTGATTTGATTATTTTGAATCTGTAAACATTTTATTCCTGTAAGAAACTTTTTAATGGTTTGAAAACATAATTACTCTCTGTCTTCCTTGTGGAGTCTAATGTACTTAACGTTATTTAAATGTATTGATTTGATGACTAACCTCAGCCGTGGATTTTGACTTATCTGATAGTGTTTTATGGGCCCTGAATTTGGTATGAAGAAAAGCGCTACAAAAAAATTGGTAGCAGAGGATGGTTCTCACTGAGGTGTAGGAAGCTTTAAAATTTCTCTTAAGAGTTCAAATTTGCCCCTATTCAAGTGGTGTTTCCGATTTTCCATAGTCTCATTCAGATTATTGATGCCATTCCAGCGTTTCTGAAAGCGGTTGCAGTATGGTGGGAGTGGGAGTTTAAGTAGGTTATGCAATTTTGATTGTGAGTTGTTAAGAGTTGCGATGTTTTCAGTTTTTTCATGATTTGTCATATTTTGAGTTGAGGTGTCACATTGGGTCTAAGAGGGCTCCGTGCTCAAATTGAGAATTGAAGTGGCATTTGCTGCAAAAAAGTTCAAGTTTGGTGATCGTATTAGTTGTTATCGAAAATCCCAGGACAGATATGCAGATATATTAGATGTAAAAAGATAATGAGATATATTAAGATGTATTTGACTTGTCTGTTAAGGTTGAGGTTTTGGATCTTGAGGCGCTGTCGGTCACACAAAGATAGGGTCTTATTAAACTTCCATTGTGAGACTGTACAAATGCAGATTGGTGTTGGTTGATTTCTTGTGCACAGGAGTAGACTACACTCATCAGAGAAGGTTTTGTTGGTCGAAAACTCACTTTGTATGTTTTATGGCTATGGGCGTGTGCTAATCCGTATTTGCCTAGAGTGACTGTTTGTTCTATATTTCCTTAGGGAAACACAAATTATTTCTTATTTTGATATTTAACTTGTGCGAAGCTTATCGTAGTGAAGTGAAAGCAGCTGTGTGGTAATGTGAGTTACATGATAGGTGCTGCACTTGGATTTGTTGTTTAACATGTGTGCTCCACTGGGATTGGTTGGTATGTCATTGGGAGCCTCGCTTCAAGTGATTAGTTCAGTGACGTTGCACTAGAATTGGATGTTTGTGCTGCTGAGTATTGTTTCGTGATTTTTTAGTAACTGACGGTTATTTAAATTTGAAGTTTACAAATTCTGTTTTGCTTTGTGTAAAGGGCATGATGAAATTATTTAAGAAAATAAGAGCTATGTTGAGAAATGTTGTGATAATACCAGTCATTGAGGATGAGGAGGCTCCTCCAGAGGGCACACCCACACAGTTAACGACTACCAAGGTCAGTTTACACACTTGTATTTGGATCAACCAACGGAATATGATCTCAACGAATAAAGGATGCTTGCAATTTCCCCACATGGCACATTATATTTGAGAACAATTGAGAAGTTAAGGCAGATGTTGTACAAAATGAAGCCCCCTCCATGTCCTGCTCAGTAGGTAATGAAGATTAATTTTATGCTTTTGTATAAGTTTATTCAGCAGCACAGTACTTAAGCATCTTGTGCAACAGTCTCATCATAACTGACACATCCTAGCGGATTCTATGCAATAGAACAGTGGAACCCTCGAAGGCACTGAAGTAAATACTACCTAGAAAACATGAGCTAAAGGGACAGTAAAAATTACACTTAATTATACTAAAAAAATATTAACAACTATTAACAAATAGGATATAACACGTTTCCCCTTTAACAAAAAACTAAAACAAATACAAATACATAAAGAATACAACTTAATTTATTATCACATCACCCTTCATATCAGTAACCCCCAACTTTACCAAATGTCTACATTTGACAATCCTGCGAACATTCCATACCATGCCATCCTGTGTAACTAGGGACTTTTTATTCACTTTTACTACTTTAATTGGAGGACCAAATTTTGAACCTCCCTTTGACACTAAACCAGGTTTACGTATCCTTACCAATATCCAATTCCAAAAACATTTTCTCTCACTTTCCCCTTGTTGTCATATCCTTCTTTCATCTCACTTTGTTTCACAGTCACTCTCTCAGCCATCATATTAAGATCCACTTTACCATCATTTGTAATGTTTTTCTCAATCCACCAAGGACACAGGTTTGAAGCAGGATCACGCCCCTTAAGCAATTGAAAAGGACTGACCTCTGTAACAAAATGAGGCGTGATGCGATACATCCACAGCTTATTCCTCAGAACATTTTTCCATTCAGCACCAAAATTCCTTGCATGCACCACACTCTCTTTGAGCACCCGGTTAAAACGCTCAACTTGACCATTTTCTTGTGGTTCATATAAGGATGTGGTAATGTGCCTAATACCTTGTTTAACCAAAAATTCTTAAATTTCTCTAGATTTGAGTTGAACTCCATTGTCAGTTACCATGACTTCTGGACATCCCTTTTGAGCAATTATCTCTATAAAGAATTACCACACTATAAGTTGCTTGTGCTACAGTTTTGAGCTCTGGCCAATTAGAATGATAGTGATGATAGTCTATCATGACCAAAGCATATCTTGCTTCTTGGGGTAAACTGTTAAATGGACCAGATATTTCAAAAGCTGTTTTGTGCCAATGAGAACTAGGCCACGAGACAGGTTTGAGAAGGAGCAGGAAACGTTCTAAGCATCTTATCACTACTTATACACACTCCCCAATCCCTCACAAAACTATCAACCATAGCATCAATACCAGGCCACTAAAAGTATTCCTCATAAGTTTCTTCATGGACGACATTCCACGGTGACCCTTATAGAGAGCGGAACCCTTATCTACTAACTAGGTAGACTCTCATTATATTTGGTCATATATCATAGGTTATCTTTGTGAAGCCTAAAAGAGAATTATAACCACAACCTCCTGTAACAATACCCGTCAGAAGTGGAGTATTCGTGATATTTATATTTATACAAGGCAATTTTGGCCTGATTGCATATAACTCTTATGGTCTACAACACAACCAATTTCCCTTGGTCTTTCATGATCAGGGGGACAACAAAAGATGGCATTTATTCAGAACAGAAACAGAAATATACTTCTACCAGCAGCATTGTCTAAGGCGACTACAGAAGCCCACGCTCCAATTAGGAAACGGGAAGTGATCCCTATAAAGGATCGTCAATATTATTCCAGGGGCGATTTTACATACCCTCTGGTTCTGGCAGACAAATTTTATGTCTTGATAAAGGTGATTATAAGAAGGAGTTATCACCGAAACGCGTCGACGCAACCTAAAGCGTATAATTCAAGTCTCCAACACCATAATAGATACGCTGATTTGGTAGCGATACTACTCTGGTGTCATTAGAGCGGAGAAAGAATATACAAACCTGTATCCAACAAATGTGTGTTGTAACTGTTCTGTCTGCTTGTAATTGTGCAGGTCGCAATTATATATATTGTCTTAATTTTATCTTGTTTTAGTTCAGGGATTTAGTTTAGTTATCCCTATTGACTGTTTTTTAATATATTCAAATAAATGAACTTTTAACTTTTCCATATTTTGTTGTATGTATTTGTTAAGTCATAAGGTACATTATTTTATACCTGTTTTTATTTGTGCCTTAAGGGAACCCTTTCTCTTATCTAGGTTGAATAACCCTATTTCCCTTGGCCTTCACAAGGGGTACCTCTCTGTTTTTCATGGAAGGTGGTTACACCTCCCTGTGACAGGATGCCTATTGTTGGGCCTCCTCCACTGCGAGTTTCGGTCAGCAGCAGGAGGGCAGCCCAGTGTCTGTGCTGGTGGCATCCATTTTGTGATGCCAGGGCTCTTCAGGATTCTACCGTGTTTCCACAGTGGGTACATGTCTATCACTCTAGAAGGCTGGGATCATACTCCCACACCAGTTACTGGTGTGGGGGTATGATTCCAAAGCGTTTGACACCAAACACGACATGTTTTGATGCAGCCATTCCAAAGTTAGCATTTACCGCTAGGTTATAATGCACTTAAGAGTATATGGTTTAACCGCATCTACATACAGCTACAGAGAATAGACTCTGAGAGCTGCAGAGGGGCCCTGCTCAGGCAGAGGCACCCCCTCACATGGAAACCAAGCACCCTGCCCTCAGGATTGATAGGGCCTGCCTTAGGGGTGACTGATAGGTTTATATGTGTGTGCAAGGTGAGATATAGGGACCCTATATCTTAGTGAGGAGTGCTAACACTACCTCACCCAGGCTGCAGTAGCAGGCCTGTGGTGTCAGATTTAGTCTGCTTCCCAGGGGTGGCATAATACATGCTTCAGCCCCTGGTAGGCCTGTGAAGTACCTATGCCCTAGGTACCATATGCTAGGGGCTCACAAGGGACCACAGTATCCAATCACTAGTGCATCTAAGATGCACCCCAAGTCGTTTAAGGGAGTGAGTAGATAGGATGGGGGCCTGGATAGCAGGATCCCAGCCAGACTAGTCAAAAACCATCAAAACAGCAGAAAAAAAAGTGGGGGCAACCATGAAGTCAGATTCCACCTTCCTACATAACTCTCCCCAAACGAAAGGAGATAAGGCTAACCTTGTCCAGATAAGCCTTTATTTCCTGAGTGGCCATATAAGGAACAACCTGCAGTAGCATGGTTGCTCCCTGTCTCATGGTCCACTTGGGAATTCCTACCCCAAGGGGTTCTGGAGTTGCTCCAAAGTCTAGGGAAATTACCTGTAGTGTGTTTTGGTACAGAAGCAGGATGGTGGGGTGTCTGAGTCTGGAAGTGAGGCCCTATTGGGGGTGGTCTCACCTTCCTCAGGACCCTGTTCACCAGGGAAGCCTTTCTGTCCATGACTGTGTCTTATCTGGCCCTAAGGGTCAACCTCTGGCTGCCTACAGCTGTGGGTTGGGTCCCTCTGGATTGAATAATGGAGGGCATTGGAATGTTTGGGGAACCTATGTCCCAGGTCTCCCTGTGCCCAACAGAGTCCATCTGTGGGATACCTATACCTAAGGGTAAGGGGGATCCCTCAGTATGTAGAGGAATATTCACCTGGCTAGAACTACTCTGCTGGGTGTCCCTAATCTGTTGATGAGGGGGTTCCTCTGGACAGGGGTCCACTAAGGGTCCACTGACCTTCCTGACCTCTGCAGCCCTGGGATGACTGAGGCAGGAGAGAGAGGGGCAGGATACCTGCTCCAGTATGGGTACCATCTTGGAACGATTCCCTGCCATCAGAGATGTGGCCAGGACAGGCCTGACCTCTTCCGGGGCAGTTACTTCACAAGGGGCTGGACCAATTCCCTTAGAAAGCTGGCCCTTACCATTAGTCTGGTGGGGTGAGGACTGTTCCTCACCCCCTATGCTCTCTGTTTGTGTGGAGTGATCCATTGTTTCAGGCTTCACTCCCCTTAATTTCTTCTGGGGTGGAGGTGAGGCCCTCAGGATCTCATCCACTCTCTCAGGGATGCCTAACATTCTTAAATGGGCATTGTGATCCACCTCAGCCCTGGCTGAGATTTCCAGATCATTCCCCAGTAGACAATCTACAGGCAAGGTTGGGGACACTGGCACTCTCTTTGGGCCAGTGACCCCTCCCCAGCTGATATTTACCACTGCCATGGGATGGTCTGTCCTAATTCCATCAATATTGGTCACCTGGAATCTAAACTCAGGTAAAAGCTGTTCTAGGGGCACTAGTCTCTTTGTCACCATGGTGACACTAGCCCCTGTGTCCCTGTAGGCCTCAGCCTTCTGACTATTGATCATGGGCTCTTGTCTGTACCTGCCCAAAGTATTGGGACTCATAGTAAAGTTGGCAAACCCCATGCCACCATCACAGACTAGAGTTGCTTGTGTAGGGGACCTGGTTAGGCCAGAGTTCACCTGAGTTCCCCAAGAAAACCCAACTAAGTTTTTGGGTGCACTCCCACCACCTGGGGGATTACTACTGGTAGTAACAGGAGGTGTTGGAGCTGCAGTGGGAGGAACATTTTCTTTATTGCCATTCTTTGGACAGCTGGAGTCAGTTTTCCAGTGGCCAAGTTGCTTGCACACATGGCAATATGGTTTCTTATTGGAAGGATTTTGGGACCCACCCCCAGAACTGGATTTTTGGGGCCCTTCAGAGGGACTTTTCTGTATTTTTATTATCCCCACCGTTCTCTTTGGGCTTAGTGGAATCTTTCTTCTGGTCACCACCTTGGTTCTTGGGCCTCACCCTGGTTCTGACCCATTTGTCTGCCTTCTTTCCCAATTCTTGGGGAGAGGTCAGATCAGAGTCCACCAGGTACTGGTGTAAGAGCTGGTTTTGACAATTGTTAAGGATCTGCTCTCACATCATTAGATTATACAATCCCTTAAAGTCAGTTGCTCTACTGCCAATTATCCAACCCTCCAGAGTCTTGGTAGCACAATCTACAAAGTCCACCCAGCCCTGTGTCTGTGCCTTCTGGGTATCTCTGAACTTCAACCTGTACTGTTCAGTGGTTAGGCCAAACCCATCTATCAGTGCACTCTTCAGGACTTCATAGTAATCAGCATCCTCTTCTCTAACAGTGAGGAGCTTGTCTCTGCCTTTATCTGAAAAGGAGAGCCACAAGATTGCAGCCCACTGTTTCTGGGGAACCTGTTGTACTCTACAGTCCCTCTCCATAGCAGTTATCCATTTGTGGATATCATCCCCACTCTGGTAGGGAGGAACAACCTTGGACAGGTTCCTATGGTCTGGAATGTATTCTCTGACTCTAGGGACACTGTTGCTGCCACCAGGGGGTTCTAACCCCTCTCTTTTAGAAGCTCTCTGGAGCTCAAAGGCTTCTTTGTCTAATGCCAACTGCTTGGCCTTGAGGGTAACTCTTGCTTCCTCATACTGCAGCAGTTTGTACATTCTTTCAGAGGAGGTCTCTTTTCTATTAAAGTATGAGTTCCTCTGTTGGACAGATTCTCTCCCAGAGTGATAGGAGTGGTCAGATTCCCTTGAAGGGGACCTAGGCCTCTCTTCCACTCTGTCAGCTCTCTTAGGGAAAATTCCTCTGTCCTTTTCAGACCTTTGTGGGTCTGGCCCTTCAACCACAGAGTCCAGGTCATCTTGATTTTCATCATCTGACACAGAGACTATAGCTGACCCACCCCCTGATTCAGACCCCTTAGCTCCTAGAGCTAATCTATGATCATCTGCTGTCAGCAGATCTATCAGGTGAAGTGTGGAGGGACTCTGTCCTATCCTCAGGTGCCTTGCAGCACACATGGCTTTCAAGTCAAAGAAAGTCATGTCCTTATACTGAGGCTGGGTGGACCCACTGGCTCCAACCCTTAAGGACATTCTAGTGTTGTGCAGTGTTGTACTACCTACACTAGTTTGTGGCCTACTGATCCTAGCTTGAGCTGTAGAAAGGGTGTGCTATCCCTTGACACACAGCTCTAAGTTCAGTAGAACTTATTGATACTAAGCCTAACTTTATATGTACCTTGAGTACCTATAGTGGTTTTCAGTTAGTAATTCAAATAGAGATTTTCTGGTAAAACAATGGCAAGCTGTAATCCCACACGCTGCCCACCAATGTGAGAAGTTGGCCTGGTATATGCTGGTCACTAGTTAAAGTGGCCACCTTGCACCAGTAAAATTCGACTCTTATGGTAGATAGGTTTAAGACAACCTTTTTAAGAAAGCTATCCTAGTGGTAGCTGTGGAGAGCAGCCTTCAGGCTAAGTCTTTCGAGGAATGTAAAGCAGCTTATTTTACCTTATAATCTCTTAAATTACCAAATGAAAGGACACCACACAGGTATATATATAAAGTATATATGTATTTATTTCTAACACACTCTTCTAATCTCTTTATGAGATTAGAAGTCAAGGAAATATGCAAAAATCAACAGTTCACAACAAGTTAAGCACAAATATGGCTGGGGTCCTAGGGGCGTACCAGACCATATACTAAAAAAGAGGTTTAGGAAGATCGACTTGCGAGGGGACAAGGCCTAGGGCCTGCAGAAGCGCTGGGGCCTCACTAATCCACCTAAGGCAGGTAAGTAAAGGACCCACGGGAGACGCATGCAGTGTCAGAACACAGCCGCGGATCCCAATAAACTTCAATGGAGCAAGTCGCGGTTGGAATTCTAAAGTTTTAGGATACTTCGGGAGAGTTTACAAGCAAGTCACTTACAGGGTAAGTTGTTCTAGAGCCAACACCCACAGGAGCACTGTAGTGCTGGAGTTACCTCACCCAGGGAAGCCGGGTGCATAGGTGTCTTTTGGTGTCGGGAGCCAAAGAAGACTTGCTGCTTGTGAAGACAGGAGAAGTGTCCGGTGGAATCCAAGGCTGGATTCAGAAGAAAGAAGACCTGAAAGCAGAGGAGACAGTGTTCAAAGTCACTTGCCAGTGACCCGGGGCCAAGAAGCTGGATGCCCACAGTAGTCGGGTGATTGCAGGTGATCATGGGTGTCTTGACTCTTCAGCCACAAGGTCCAGGAGGCATTGACGATGACCAGGAGCTGGATTCGGCGTGTCCCACAAAGTCTGCAGCTTACTGAGGTGTCGGCAACTGGAATGGAGCCAACAAGCCTTGGCAACAGCAAGTCTCATGGAAAGTGAAGAAAGTCAGCGGTGCAGACCAGCAAGGTCTGAGGGACTCACCCAGCAAAGGCAAGTCAGGGAAGGCCTGGAGCAAACAGGGGAGCCCTTTGGTTCTGTAGAAAAGTCTTCTAGGGACCCACAAGCCAACCGGCAAGGGATCACGAAGATGCCTCGGGAGGATTCACTCACCAGGAGCCCACGGTCACTCGGGATGAGGTAGGCCTCTGATCTTTGGAGGAAATCCTGCTGGAGGCTTGGACCACAAGAGGCACAAAGCACAAGTTCGTAGAACGCCGTGATGGGGTTGCACTTGACAATAGTGCACTGTACCCGGGTATTGCTGTTCCTCGTCACTCGTGGGGTGCACTTGCCTCAGCTTCGCTGGGGACTCACGATGGCTTTGGAGAAGTCAGGAAATGTACTTCCGGGCCTGCAGGGACTTCGGACTCCAGCGGGAGCGGGAAAGTTTGCGACCGTTGATGCAAAGTTTTGGTGCCCTGCCAAGCAGGGGAGTCAATCCTTGACTCCAAGAGAGATTCTTCAGTCTTCCAGAGGTAGTGGAACGTCGAAGGTCTAGGATTCTTCTTCAGAGCGTCATCCAGGGATATCTAGTTTGCAATGGCAAGGGTTCCCTAACTTATACTACAAGGAAGGGAGGAACTAGCTCTATGACCACTCCTATGGGAGGGTCAGGGGAGTGGGTGGCTACACCCACTTCCCTTTGTCCAGTTTCACGCCAGAGCAGGGGCTGGTAGCCCCTGAACCGGTTTGAGCTGGCATATGCACAGAGGAGCCTACTGCTCCCCCAGTGCAGGACTTCAAAGCACTCTAGGAGTGCACCCACCCAGCTCCAATACACTAAATCCTGTCTGGAAGGTGGTTACACCTCCCTGTGACAGGATGCCTATTGTTGGGCCTCCTCCACTGCGAGTTTCGGTCAGCAGCAGGAGGGCAGCCCAGTATCTGTGCTGGTGGCATCCATTTTGTGATGCCAGGGCTCTTAAGGATTCTACTGTGTTTCCACAGTGGGTACATGTCTATCCCTCTAGAAGGGAGGGATCATACTCCCACACCAGTTACTGGTGTGGGGGTATGATTCCAAAGCGTTTGACACGAAACACAACATGTTTTGATGCAGCCATTCCAAAGTTAGTATTTACCGCTAGGTTATAATGCACTTAAGAGTATATGGTTTAACCGCATCCACAAACAGCTACAGAGAATAGACTCTGAGAGCTGCAGAGGGGCCCTGCTCAGGCAGAGGCACCCCCTGTAGGAGAGTGGAATCTGACTAATGGTTGCCCCCAACTTTTTGCCTGGTATTTAAGTGGTTTTTGACTAGTCTGGCTGGGATCCTGCTATCCAGGACCCCAGCCTATCTGCTTTCTCCCTAAAACCGATGTAAAGTACTCTAGGTACAAACCCAATTGGATGCTGGGCATACCCTACCAGTCCCTTGTAGATGGTACCCTAGGTACCCAGGGCATGGGTCCCCCAGTAGGCCTACCAGGGCTGCAGCACTTATTGTGCCACCCTGGGACAGCCACCCAAACTGACACCACCAGACCACTACTGTAGTCTGGGTAAGGTGGTGCTAGCACCCCTTACAGGGATGTAGGTACCCTATATCCCATACCCTTACAACACATATACTCTCATAGGTCACCCCTATGGCAGGCCCTGGTAATCCTACAGGGCTGGGTGCTGAGGTATGTGTGAGGGGGGACCCCTACGTGAGTAGGACCTCTCTGCAACCTTCGTAAAATCGTTACTGGGTTGTTTGTAGTGTAGCCATACCATATACCCTTAACCGCATTATAAGTTATTGCGTCATCGCTGTAACTTGGGAATGGCTACACAGAACCATATCGTGTTTGGTGTCAAACATGAAGGAATCATACCCCCAGTCCAGCCATGGGCATGAGGGTACGATTCCCCCTTGCAAGGAGGGTGATATGGGAAAAGCGGTAGAATTTAGACACCAATTTAAAAGTGCACATGTACCACAAAATGGCTACTGTCCGCCACCTACACGACTCTGGCTGGCTGTTGCTGGGGAAAACCCCAGCCTCGCCATCTGGACAATAGGGCTCCTGTGGCAGGGAGGTGCCAGCACCTCCCCAGACAGGATATGTGGATTGGAACAGGGTGGGTGCACCAAATGTCCTTTCAGAGTTGCACGTAGGCAGCTGCAGAGCCCCAATTCTGCATACACCGCCTGGAACCAGTTCAGGGGCATCCTGCCCCTCGCCCAGGCGGGAAACAGACAAAGGGGAGTGGGTGTAGCCACCCTTTCCCCCCTCTACTCTGATTGGTAGGCTCTATTTGGGACCATCCCCTAATCTTGGGGATATATGGGAATAACTTTGCCCTAGAGCCTTAGATTCATCCAGAACTTAACAGAACTGACCTTCGACGAGCTGCTGCCCAGCTGACTGAAGAAATCTCCCTTGGGATAAAGGAGTTATCCCCCTGCTTGGCAGGCACCTAAAAGACTGCAAGATACCCGGTTGGAACTTCGCTGCTCTCACGAACTTCGACGCCTTCCATCAACCTTGAGGTGGGTCTCCAGTGCATCCCAGAGCCCTGTGAGCGTGCCCAGCAAGCCTGAGCACCGTGGACCACGTGGGTGCCGAGATCCCTGCATACCCCGAGACCCCGGCCACCTCTTGCATAGCACACGACCCCGACCCCAGAATCGACCTATGCACCCGGCTCCCCTGGGGCAGGTAACAGTGGTACTTCTGTACTCCCGTGGTGGTGGGCTCTCCAAAGCCTTAAGTCTCAAGCCTTAACTTTGTACTGTTGCTAGAAGTGTCTTTAAACTCTAATTATTCAACCGCGACATTCTCCATAGGCTAACATTGCGATCCCGATAGCAGCTCTTTGCACTGCACGCGTCTCCCGTGGGTCCCCTTCCTCTTAACTGTGGGTGGATTCTGAAGGGGCAAGCGATCCTGAATGCCCTAGGCATTGCCTGTAGAATTGTCGTGGTTCTTATACCACTATTTTAGTATATGGTTTGGTCCCCCCCTGGGGCCCATTGATTTCTGTGCTATTTATTGTGTTTATAAATGCTTGTTTGAAGTGTAACTTTGCCACTAGCCACATAAAGTGACTGTGGGATTCTGTCTAGAATAAATACATATATTTTATATATATACCTGTGTGGACTACTCTTTCATTTGGTTATTCAAGAGGTTACTATGGTAAAACAATAAGCTTAACACTCCTTCAAGACTTAGCCTGAAGGCTGCTCTCCACAGCTACCACTAGGATAGCTTTCTTTAAAGGTTGTCTTAAACCTATCATCAATAAGAGTCGAATTGGACTGGTGCAAGGTGTCCCTATAACTAGGAACAACATATGCCAGGCCAACTTCTCACATTGGTGTGCAGCGGTTGGATTCAAGCTTGCCATTGTTTTACCAGATAACAAATTGAATTTCTAAAGTGAAAGCCACTAGGTACCAAAGGTACATATAAATTCAAGCTAGAATACAATAAGTTCTACTGAACTTAGAGTTGTGTGTAGAGGGTTTAGCACACCTTGACTACAACTCAAGAGAGGGTTCAGTAGGCCACACTTAGTGTAGGTAGATACACCACTATCACTACACTAGACATGTCTTCAGGTGCAGGTGCCACTAAGGCTCTGGAAGGACCCCAAAGGGTCCCAGTCGATAAGTATGATCATCTCTCCTTTGCTGAGCTCAGGGAGATGTGCACCCTTAGAAAACTGAAGACAAACAAAGGTGCCAACACCCAACATCTCAGGGAAATCCTGCTCATAGCAGACTTTATGGAGTCCATAGGGTCCAGTGGGGTAAACAGAGTGGGTGGGCATCCATCAGAAGAGGACACTCCCAGAGTGGACTCTGATGAGGACCAGGAAGAGGATGAAAGTCCTGACCTGGAAGAAACAAACCACTCACAAACTGGAGGTGATGGCCCAAGAGGCACTCCCTCCACCCTTAAAAGGAGAGTGGTGGGTCCCAGAAGGAACAGATCCCCCTCAGTGGGATCCAACCATTCTGAGAGATCCAAAGGGTCCTCTGCCTCTTCTCAGAGAAGAGAATCCTCTCATGAGAGGAAATGCAGACTGATCAAATTTGAGCAGGCTAAGCTTCAGCTTAAAAGAGAGCAGTTAGCTTTGGACAGGGAAGCCCTGGAGCTTCAGAAAGCTTCAATGAAGTGGGGTCTAGAGACCCCTGGTGGCAGTAAAGAAACCCCTAGAGTTAGAGAGAAAGTCCCTGACAATAGGAACCTCCACAAGATTGTGCCCCCCTATCAGAATGGGGATGACATCCACAAATGGATATCTGCTCTTGAGAGGGCCTGTAGAGTACAGAGGGTTCCAGTAGAGCAGTGGGCAGCAATCCTGTGGCTCTCCTTTTCAGATAAAGGTAGAGACAAGCTCCTCTCTGTAAGAGAAGAGGATGCTGATGACTATTATATCTTGAAAGCTGCTTTGATAGATGGGTTTGGCTTAACCACTGATCAATACAGACTTAAGTTCAGAGACACCCAGAAAGCACAGAATCAAGATTGGGTAGACTTTGTGGATTGTGCAACCAAGGCACTGGAAGGTTGGTTAAATGGCAGTAAAGTTAATGATTATCAAGGATTGTATAATCTCATAATGAGGGAGCAGATTCTTAATAATTGTCAGAACCAACTTTTACACCAGCACCTGGTGGACTCTGATCTGACCTCTCCCCAAGAATTGGGAAAGAAGGCAGACAAATGGGTCAGAACCAGGATTAGGCCTAAGAACCAAGTTGGTGACCAGAAGAAGGATTCCACTAAGCCCAAAGAGAAAGGTGGGGATGATAAACAAGAAAAGTCCTCTGAAGGGCCCCAAAAACCCAGTGCTGGGGGTGGGTCCCAAAATACTTCCTCTAATAACAAGAAACCATATTGCCATGTGTGTAAGCAACCTGGCCACTGGAAAACTGACTCCAGCTGTCCAAAGAATGGCAATAAAGAAAATGTTCCTCCAAAACCAGCTCCAACACCCCCTGTTACTACTAGTAGTAATCCCCCAGGTGGTGGGAGTGCACCCAAAAACTTAGTTGGGTTCTCTTTGGGAACACCAGTGGACTCTGGCCTAGCCAGGTCCCCTACATTAGCAACTCTAGTCTGTGATGGTGGCATGGGGTTTGCCAACTTTACCATGAGCCCCAGTATTCTGGGCAGGTACAGACAAGAGCCCATGATCAATGGTCAGAAGGCTGTGGCCTATAAGGACACAGGGGCCAGTGTCACCATGGTGACCAAGAGGCTAGTGCCCCTAGAACAGCTTTTACCTGGATTTAGCTACCAGGTGACCAATATAGATGGAATCAGGACAGACCATCCCATGGCAGTAGTAAATCTCAGCTGGGGAGGGGTCACTGGCCCAAAGAGAGTGGCAGTGTCCCCAAACTTGCCTGTAGATTGTCTACTGGGGAATGATCTGGAAATCTCAGCCTGGGCTGAGGTTGACCACAAGGCCCATTTGAAAATGGTAGGAATCCCTGAGAGAGTGGATGAGACCCTGAGGGCCTCACCTCCACCCCAGGAGAAAATAGAAAGAGTGAAGCCTAAAACTATGGATCACTCTACCCAAACAGAGAGCATAGGGGAAGAGGAGCAGTCCTCCCCCCACCAGACTGCAGGTAAGGGTCAAGTTTCTCAGGGAACTGATCCTGCCCCTTGTGGAGTAACTGCCCCAGAAGTGGACAGGCCTGGCCTGCCCCCCTCTCTGATGGCAGGGGACCCTTCCGAGGTGGTACCCAGTCTGGAGCAGGTATCCTGCCCCTCTCTACCCTGCCTCAGTCAGCCCAGGGCTGCAGAGGTCAGGGAGGTCAGTGGACCCTTACTGGGCCCCTGTCCAGAGGAACCCCCTCATCAACAGATTAGGGACACCCAACAGAGTAGTTTCAGCCAGGTGAAAATTCCTCTACAAACTGAGGGATCCCCCTTACCCTTAGGTATAGGCACCCCTCAAATGGATGTTGTTGGGAACAGGGAAACCTGGGGCCTAGTTGCCCCAAACCTTCCAGGACCCTCCACTATTCCAGCCAAAGGGATCCAACCCCCAGCTGTAGGCAGCCAGAGGTTGACCCTTAGGGCCAGATATGACACAGTCATGGGCAGAAAGGCTTTCATAGTGGCCAGTGATCTGAGGAGGTTGAGACCAACCCAAGTAGGGCCTCACTTCCAGACTCAGACACCCCACCAGCCCACCTCTGACCCAAAAACCAATCCAGGTAATTTCCCTAGACTTTGGAGAAACTCTAGAACCCCTTGGGGTAGGATTTCCCAAGTGGACCATGACACAGGGAGCAACCATGTTAGTACAGGTTCTTCCTTATATGGCCACTCAGGAAATAAAGGCTTATCTGGACAAGGTTAGCCTTATCTCCTTTCGTTTGGGGGGGGGGGGGTTATGTAGGAGAGTGGAATCTGACTAATGGTTGCCCCCAACTTTTTGCCTGGTATTTAAGTGGTTTTTGACTAGTCTGGCTGGGATCCTGCTATCCAGGACCCCAGCCTATCTGCTTTCTTCCTAAAACTGATGTAAAGTACTCTAGGTACAAACCCAATTGGATGCTGGGCATACCCTACCAGTCCCTTGTAGATGGTACCCTAGGTACCCAGGGCATGGGTCCCCCAGTAGGCCTACCAGGGCTGCAGCACTTATTGTGCCACCTTGGGACAGCCACCCAAACTGACACCACCAGACCACTACTGTAGTCTGGGTAAGGTGGTGCTAGCACCCCTTACAGGGATGTAGGTACCCTATATCCCATACCCTTACAACACATATACTCTCATAGGTCACCCCTATGGCAGGCCCTGGTAATCCTACAGGGCTGGGTGCTGAGGTATGTGTGAGGGGGGACCCCTACGTGAGTAGGACCTCTCTGCAACCTTCGTAAAATCGTTACTGGGTTGTTTGTAGTGTAGCCATACCATATACCCTTAACCGCATTATAAGTTATTGCGTCATCGCTGTAACTTGGGAATGGCTACACAGAACCATATCGTGTTTGGTGTCAAACATGAAGGAATCATACCCGCAGTCCAGCCATGGGCATGAGGGTACGATTCCCCCTTGCTAGGAGGGTGATATGGGAAAAGCGGTAGAATTTAGACACCAATTTAAAAGTGCACATGTACCACAAAATGGTTACTGTCCGCCACCTACACGACTCTGGCTGGCTGTTGCTGGGGAAAACCCCAGCCTCGCCATCTGGACAATAGGGCTCCTGTGGCAGGGAGGTGCCAGCACCTCCCCAGACAGGATATGTGGATTGGAACAAGGTGGGTGCGCCAAATGTCCTTTCAGAGTTGCACGTAGGCAGCTGCAGAGCCCCAATTCTGCATACACCGCCTGGAACCGGTTCAGGGGCATCCTGCCCCTCGCCCAGGCGGGAAACACACAAAGGGGAGTGGGTGTAGCCACCCTTTCCCGCCTCTACTCTGATTGGTAGGCTCTATTTGGGACCATCCCCTAATCTTGGGGATATATGGGAATAACTTTGCCCTAGAGCCTTAGATTCGTCCAGAACTTAACAGAACTGACCTTCGACGAGCTGCTGCCCAGCTGACTGAAGAAATCTCCCTTGGGATAAAGGAGTTATCCCCCTGCTTGGCAGGCACCTAAAAGACTGCAAGATACCCGGTTGGAACTTCGCTGCTCTCCCGAACTTCGACGCCTTCCATCAACCTTGAGGTGGGTCTCCAGTGCATCCCAGAGCCCTGTGAGCGTGCCCAGCAAGCCTGAGCACCGTGGACCACGTGGGTGCCGAGATCCCTGCATACCCCGAGACCCTGGCCACCTCTTGCATAGCACACGACCCCGACCAGTGGGGAAGTTGTGCTTTGGCCCATTTCTGAGCCAACCTTCAAGCAGCATCCGTGCCAAAGTTCAGCTCCCTAGTCCACTCGGCCCGTGGGAGCCCTTTTACGCACTCCATTTTGCTGCCTTCCGCGGTCCCTTGTCTCTCGACTTGTGGGCCCTGACGGAGGACAATCTACGTTTCCAAGAGTTCCCCTGGTTGCTCCAGGCCTGCTCTGCGCTCCCTGCAAAGGAGAGCACCCTCAGACCTCGTGGGTCTGCACCAGCAGCTGCTTTGCACATCTCGCGTGGGTTGCGGTTGCCAATGCTTAGTGGATCCAATCGGGACACTAACACCGCAGCGACCCTCATCCGACGTGGGACAGTCGCCCTCCAGAAGCTGGCCTTCCTTGAAGCCTCCCGGAGCCCGTGACTGCAGAGCCCAGCTGTACCTTCTACACCTGAAGCACCCGACATCCACGAGCTCCTTCCTGTGAGCTCCCTGGTCACTGTGCTGTGACCCAGACTCTGTCCCCTCTGCTTTCAGGTTCATCTTTATCTTCTCTTCATCTTCAATCTTCACGACTTCGACGACGCTTTCAGCTAGCAGCAGTTTGGACTACTTTTCCATAGAAAATCAGCCCGCGACCCGACACCAGAATCGACCTATGCACCCGGCTCCCCTGGGGCAGGTAACAGTGGTACTTCGGTACTCCCATGGTGGTGGGCTCTCCAAAGCCTTAAGTCTCAAGCCTTAACTTTGTACTGTTGCTAGAAGTGTCTTTAAACTCTAATTATTCAACCGCGACATTCTCCATAGGCTAACATTGCGATCCCGATAGCAGCTCTTTGCACTGCACGCGTCTCCCGTGGGTCCCCTTCCTCTTAACTGTGGGTGGATTCTGAAGGGGCAAGCGATCCTGAATGCACTAGGCATTGCCTGTAGAATTGTCGTGGTTCTTATACCACTATTTTAGTATATGGTTTGGTCCCCCCCTGGGGCCCATTGATTTCTGTGCTATTTATTGTGTTTATAAATGCTTGTTTGAAGTGTAACTTTGCCACTAGCCACATAAAGTGACTGTGGGATTCTGTCTAGAATAAATACATATATTTTATATATATACCTGTGTGGACTACTCTTTCATTTGGTTATTCAAGAGGTTACTATGGTAAAACAATAAGCTTAACACTCCTTCAAGACTTAGCCTGAAGGCTGCTCTCCACAGCTACCACTAGGATAGCTTTCTTTAAAGGTTGTCTTAAACCTATCATCAATAAGAGTCGAATTGGACTGGTGCAAGGTGTCCCTATAACTAGGAACAACATATGCCAGGCCAACTTCTCACACCCCCTCACATGGAAACCAAGCACCCTGCCCTCAGGATTGATAGGGCCTGCCTTAGGGGTGACTGATAGGTTTATATGTGTGTGCAAGGTGAGATATAGGGAACCTATATCTCAGTGAGGAGTGCTAACGTTACCTCACCCAGGCTGCAGTAGCAGGCCTGTGGTGTCAGATTTAGTCTGTTTCCCATGGGTGGCATAATACATGCTTCAGCCCCTGGTAGGCCTGTGAAGTACCTATGCCCTTGGTACCTAAGGTACCATATACTAGGGGCTCGCAAGGGACCACAGTATCCAATCACTAATGCATCTAATATGCACTCCAGGTCGTTTAAGGGAGTAAGCAGATAGGCTGGGGTCCTGAATAGCAGGATCCCAGCCAGACTAGTCAAAAACCATCAAAACACCAGAAATAAAAGTGGGGGCAACCATGTAGTCAGATTCCACCTTCCTACATGTGGGAATCTCTTTCTGGGTCTCAAACTCTAACACCCCGAGAAGGGAGTCAGAACACTGGAAGCTGGATTCTCTGCAAGCAGGGATGACAGCGTCTGGTCAGTGCATCAGGCGGGGACTCAAATTCCTTCCGAACTTGCCGTGGCGAGCCGTATCGAGCTGTGCAGCCGAGCCGTGGTTTGCCATGGTAAGGGAAGGTATATTTATACCTGGAAAGTGCTTAGGAATGTTAGCATTGACGTAAAGTCGGGCAGAGGAAGACGTCATGAATGAACCCCTAAGGAATAGTAGTTCATGCATAATAGATGAGTTCTTGGAGAAATCAATAATTTTAGCTGGGGAAAGTCCCAAAGGCTTATGGGTCTGGTTTCTAAGAACTCGTTGTGACTTTGGGATGGACGGATGTAGGTGACCATGCCTGTATTTGGATAGCATGGCTAATGCCTAAATAAGGACTGGGATTCTATGCCTAAATAAGTGCAATGCGAATTATGCCTATAGAAGGGCATGATTTAGGAAAACCTATATACGGACATCTAAATCGAAACACAACACCCACTCCACTAACGAATGATCGATAGTACTAAATGCTAAACATAAAAATGCTAAACATAGAAAATTGAGTACCACATGTTGCTAAAAACATTTGTAAAAGCATACTAAAAAACGTTTGCTGGACATGAAACACAAAGGTGCTGTACATATTAAGCAATGTTTCATACTAAGCATATATTTACAGTGGAAGTTAAATGAATGAACAGAAACATGTACACATATGATTAAATGGTTCATAATTACAGAAGAAAATATTTGTGTGCCTCTATCACGAAAACTGCTCTACCACCTCTTGGTGTTAGGCCATGTTTTATATGTTTTAGAGTGATGGCTCTCCTTAAATTTGGATGGATGTTTATAACACCCTCATCGGTTTCATTTAAACCTGTAAGATTAAAAGCTGTTACGACTTGGTCAGTCGCAGCCTGACCGGTTACGGTATTATTATCCCCGTTTTGGGATTTTTTTTAAAAAAATGTAGAACAAGTTTCAAGGAAACAAAGATAAGGTGCACAATATTTTGGAACACTGTATCCTTCAACGTTGAACAAACCAAACAGCTAATACGCACGATTTTCATCCTACTCAGCTATGGCGGATATTAACCCTACCCACTCCAGACTTCTTATGGAGTATTATGAGTAGAGGTCTCGGAGAAAAGCACGACTGAGCTACTTCAGTATCTGGCATTAAATTACCACCTTACCAAACACGTTGGGCGCCATGTAGTGTAGTTCCTATTTCCCTTATAGGCTCTGCGCATTGGAATAATATACACTATAGTTGTGGCATAGGACTGAGGTCAGTATGCCTCTATCGAGTACTATAAACTTAATTACTTTGTGTGCCAGCTAACTCAGAGGCCACTTGAAACTCCTTGAATAAACAAGAAGGGAGTAGTTTCTGGCAACCGCATAAACATGACAACTTTGTTTCCCTTTAGAATCGGAACATGTCTCAGAATCTTGGAAACAACAGATAACAGTTTCACTCAGTCAATCGTGCATGCTTAGTTTCTTCACAGTTACACAGAAATAGATAGACAGGCGTTTCAATAAAAAGGATTTATTGAACAGTCTTGTTTCTGGTGTAAGAGATATGAGCTGTTACAATCGCAAGACAGTATGCGAGATGTAATACGTACAGCGTAAGCAGTAAGAAGAAATAATACTGCACTAGCATTGTTTTCTAGCTATGACATATATTCATATACACATACATAAATAACATAGGCTAAAAAGTGGATACTCGTCTGATGCTTCTAAATAGTTCTACCCCAGTGTACCTAACCTAAGTGTAGTACAAGGTAAGAAGTAGGTGCTGTATTCTATAGTAAGGTAAGCTATAGTTTTCCATATGCCAAGAGTCCCTCTAGGTTCTAGTCAGCTCCATACCTTAGAATGAGAGAGGTGGGAATCTCTTTCCGGCTTTCAAACTCTAACACCCCGCGAAGGGAGTCAGAACACTGGAAGCTGGATTCTCTACGAGCAGGGATGACAGCGTCTGGTCAGTGCGTCAGACGGGGACTCGATTTCATTCCGAACTTGCCGCGGCGAGCCGTATCGAGCTGTGCAGCCGAGCCGTGGTTTGCCATGGTAAGGGAAGGTATATTTATACCTGGAAAGTGCTTAGGAATGTTAGCATTGGCGTAAAGTCGGGCAGAGGAAGACATCATGAATGAACCCCTAAGGAATAGTAGTTCATGCATGTAGATGAGTTCTTGGAATAATCAATAATCCTAGCTGGGGAAAGTTCCAAAGGCTTAAGGGTCTGGTTTCTAAGAACTCGTTGTGATGTTGGGATGGATGGATGTAGGTGACCATGCCTGTATTTGGATAGCATGGCTAATGCCTAAATAAGGACTGGGATTCTATGCCTAAATAAGGGCAATGCGAATTATGCCTATATAAGGACATGATTTAGGAAAACCTATATACGGACATCTAAATCGAAACACAACAGCCCATGGGGGGAACGCTAGTGGGCAACGAGGCCTCCCTTCTTCTATAGCCAGATTCCCCATTCCTTGACAGAGGGGTTAAAGAGGGGAGGAGAGGGGAGAGGTTGCTTGGCGTGGTCTAGTTTTTTAGCGTAGAGGATGAATGAGAATGTGCCCGCTAACCAAAGAAAAACATCAACACAATTTAGTCCCCAGGCACTTATCTGGTCCCGAGCAGTGGTCAAGCCAGTCATTTGCAAGGCAGGGAAGTCCTGCCACTCAACAAATACAAACCTCATCATCTCGGCTACCTCTGGACAGATGATGGCCCAAGCGAGAAATAACCCAAGTGGATCACACCTAAGTTAAGAATTCTGGCAAAAAAGTTCAATCCATTCCGAGCGATGGTTATCTCGAGAGGCGCTCCTGTGATTCTCGCCGCGGGGAACCTTTCCTGATGGTCTTAAGGAAGTCGTCAACTTGCTGCCCATTGGTGAAGAAGTGCTGCTTGCCCTGATGGGTAACTCGCAGGCAAGCCGGGTAAAGTAGAGTGTATTCAATTTGCGCCTTCCGAAGCTTCTGCTTGGCCAGTAAGAACTTACGTCTCGCTTCTTGGGTGGCGGCCGTAAAGTCTGGGTGTATTGTGAATTCGTTACCGTCGTAATGTAGAGTCTTTTTGTCCCTGGCCAGTTTCAGAGCAACATTGCGGTCGCGATAGTTAAGGAGGCACGCAACAATGGGGCGCGGATTGCTTCCAGGGGGAGGTCTGGGGCCTAAAGAGCGGTGAGCACGCTCTACGATCAGGTGGCTGGAGAAGGCTGCAGCACCAAAGGTGTTACGCAGAAGAGTTTCGATGAAGTCCTCCATGCGTCCAGTGTTTGCGCAGATGTTATTGCGTCTGCTGCGAGCCTCCAAATCCTCATTTTTAACCTCAATTACTTTGAGGAGTTTGTCCATTTGCAGTACTTGTTGCTGTACTTGGGTCGTGGCGTCTTCATTATCGGAGATCCTCTTCTCCGCCTCTTTGAGCTGCTCGTCATGTTTGTCGACTTTCAGGACAATAAAATCCATGCGGGTATTCATGGAGTCCATTTTGCTGGATATGTTGGCGAGGCTGTGTTGCATGGCAAGGAGGAGGTTCTTCACTTCGTCCGTCTGAGGAGCCGGGGGAGCCGATGATGCCAGCGCCTGCTCATCCTCAGGTTGTTCGGGATCCTCTGAACTAGAGCGCGTGATGGCCTTTTTGGTATCAAAAGGAAGTTTGGACTGTCGCCCGTCTGTCTTCCCCATGGTGTGGAGGGCACTAGGCGCCGGGAATAGAGTTCTAGGGGGAGAGCAGAGGGAAACACTGGCGCGCCAGTCTACGGAGAATTGGACACTATTGGGGGCACTTCCCACGCCCCTGAACCAGCTGGTGGCAGGTTCCAGGGACAGCTTGGACGAAGATCCAGGTTCAGGTTCCGCACAACACTCGCACCACAGCGAAAGTTGCCAGTACCCCGCCTCCAGGTCTCCAGGGAGTCAAAAACGACAGGCTAGTGTCAACAGCAGCAGGGAATGTGCCTGTTTAAGTTCAAGTGGCAGGTGCCATACGTCTGGGGAGCAATATGGCACAGGAGCGCTGCAGTAGTAGGAGTGTCAGCGTCAGGGCTCTGGCAATGTGCAGCTTTGATGTCCGGCCGGGCCGAGACACCCGAGATGGCGAGGCACAGGAGGTTGTGATCACAGCTCTCCCATCCGCCCCCACTGGTAGCTGCAGTTTCCACAAGTACCCAGCAGCAAGCAAGGGGCAAAAGGAGAGTCCATGAGGGGGTAGGAACTCTGGCCGATCCCGCAGTCCAGGGGCGTTAGCTTCACACCATGACGGCCCCCGCGGCGAATATGGCGGCAGGAACGCACTGGGAGCAGCAGCGCGACAGCGTGCACAAACCACAGGCTCCGCCGGACGCCAGCAACTTTATAGTGATTTGTCTTTCATTTATGTGACTTTGATTGATTTGAACTTCATATTTACTAATCACATTCATTTACTGATCACTGATTAGTACAAATTTGATGATTATTTTAAATCTGTAAACATTTTCACCCTTTTTAAACATTTATGGTTTGAAAACGTAATTACTCTCTGTCCTTTTTACGGACCATAATATTCTTCGCATTATTTAAATGTATTGATTTAACAACTAACCACAGTCGTGGATCTCGGTTCATCAGGTAGTGCTTATATATAGGCCCTGAATTTACACAAGGAAAAACGCTACAGCACATCACAGCATCGGCCGCAAAACACACTATTGGGGCTATCATCGCGGCATCGGGCCTGACATTGCAACAGTGTGCCTTACATGGTAGCACAGGCCTGAAGTTACAGCATAGGTACTACAAAACAGCATGAGATCTGACATCACAGGATTTGGGCGGATATCATAACTTCATGAAATGAGGCCCAAATTAAAATTGTGCTACTAAGCTATAATAATCATGGCAAGTGCAGTGCAATTGCTTATCACCTAAAACAAATCATGTCCGATTTCCCACCACTAGATGTGGCATCGCAGCATGATGTCCCCACATAACATCAGATTGAGTAGAGTAGACCAGGGTAATGCGAACATGACGCACGTAAAGTCACTTGTAAGCAGCATAGACATTTCACGAACCGGCTGGTGTAACACATGAATGGCTTGTATGCATTTGCTTTGAGTTGCCTCTGTCCTGGTCTTACTAATGTGTCTTCTATGGGAACCCTCTGGCCCGTTATGTGTGGTGGGTTATTAGTACTTTCTTTTCTTTCTGCCTTAGGTATTCCCCAGCAGCTGCACACTCTCGCACCACGTCCTCTGCTCCAGGGCCTGAACTATGGTTCTCCGTGTTGTAGGTAGGCCGTGTGTGTCCGGCAGACCTTCACAACGCTTCTCACCACCACATGGACCCATGGGCTGCCATTTCCGGTAGTGTCTCTTCACCCTTCGACCTTTCTCTTCACCCTTGACCCAGGCAGCTCATTGCACTCATTAACCATCTGAAAGCCAGAGTACCCCAGGGCAATGCCTGGACACACGCCGAGGAGGGTCAGATTAGGGCAGTAGGATGTGAACTTTGACCTCTGGGCTCAACCCTCCACGCCGGCGTTGGGCCTTCGCATCCATCCCTCCGTATTTGCCCTGTGCCCTTACCGTTCTAATATTGGCACAACAGCAATATTTGTAGATTGCATTAAGTCGCTTTACAAAGCACACTTCGCTTTCACACAGTTGCACTTACTTCCCATTTAGTAAGAGGACAGACTTCTGTTGGCCAATCAAAAAGGCAGACAGTCTCAGAATTACAAATCTAGTTTTGCGGAAGTGTTTTTACTCAATTACTTTTCATCTCTGATGTTAGGACACTACAACGAAACAATACAATATAAAAACAAACATGGACACAGACAACCGTTTTGGGTTTATATAGTAGAAGCATATTCTCAGGCGTCACTACTATCTTACACAGCAGGTGCAGCACCCATGCAAGACTTTTCCACACATTGACACGTCTTGGACAATGGCTCGCCTCTCACACGCAAACAGAATTGGCACAGCAAGGACGACAACAGTACACGTTTTCCTCTCTCAGTCAACAGGTATGGTAGAGGTGACTGCTGTTCATTCTTCTGGCACCCAGCTAAAAAGGTACAGCAGAACAACCGCAGTCCAAACTTCCCTCACATGACAGTTTCGGCTCTGGCAACAACAGGGCAAGCGTTTCTTGCACACTCAGCAAAGGCACAGCACAGACTACATCAGGGAAACTAGCTTTCCACGAAACACACAGCACAGGTACAATCCACGCAGCAGTCGTACACGTGTCCTTATAGAAAGCTGTAGGAGAAGCAGCAGTAGTTTCATATCCCGAGAAATATGCAAAACAGATACCGGATGTGCCAGTGCTTTAAATGAACAGGAACTCACTGGTACTCAGTACCTGCACCAGGGCCGGCTTTAGCCCTGTGGCACCCGGTGCAGCGTTCCTTTTTGGCACACCCTCCAGTGGCCTCCTTCTCCACAGGTTCCCTCACTTCCACCCTCCAACATGACCTTCATCTTTCCAAAGTCATTTTCTCACATGCATTTCATTTGCTTCATAGTGCTCCTCATACCAGTGTAGGGTGTCAGGGCACTTTACATCGCATACACAATATACAGAGACAATGACTCCAAGGTGTGTAGATCATTCTATAGGCAATGTTACATAGGAACACGAGGATTACAAGGTGTAGGAATCACATGTCATCCATATTAGTAGGCAGTGTATTTTTAGAGTGTTTGGTCTGGGGAAGCACAAACTCATGATTTAAAACGTACCATAGTGGTTGGGGTTGCCTTTACTAATAATAATGGCTTTCTACTCAAACAGACCCTTTCAACAACATTAGGGGAATAAACAAGCATTGGCATAATCAATAGGTCTCGCCTTTGGGACCTTATAAGTGTTTAGTTCTCCAGCACAATATCCTTGGTGCAACAACATCAAGTGTTGCATGGCTAAACACTTAGGGGCATATCAGCAAGGCGCAATAGAAAATTATCGCCGCTTTTGCGGCTGTTTTCGGCAGAAAAGCGGCGATAATTTTATCGCCTAATTAGCAAGATCACGCTAACGCGTGAAACCTTGCAGTAGCGCACAAAATCTTAACGCCCAGCTTTGCATCTCTAATGACATGCCAAGTGGGCGTTCCTGACCTAACATAACAGGAGAAATGTCGCTAAGCGACATTTCTCCTATCATCAAGCCCCACGCTATGAAGCATAGCGGCAAGAAAAGTAGCGATAACCCCTGTTATCGCTACTTTCCTTACGCCTGCTTCAGGACTGACTTAGCCATGATATCCTATGGAAGGTGGATATCATGGCTAAATTTGCGGGGCCCTATCAACAAGCTAATGCCACATTTCTTGAGATTATCGCTGGGTTTCCAGCGATAATCTCACGTTAGGCAGTTAGCGCTATGATTTTTATCGCTTTTGAGATAAGCGTTGCTAATAGCACGCTATCTCAGCGATAAAAATCCACGCTAGCCGGTGATAATTATCCTAGCGCTAAGTGCGCTTAGCGATAATTATCACCGGTTGTTGCTGATATGCCCCTTATAAGGTCCCAAAGGCGAGACCTATTGGCTATGCCAATGCTTGTTTTATACTGTGTGCAATATAAAAAATTTTTTAAATGACTTTCACATGCACAGTGCTTTCAGTCATTTAACTGGGACCTCGAAGCACTTTAAATGGTCACCACTATTCTACCAGTGCCCCAACCAGGATTCAGTTGGACGACTGCCTAGTGACACACACACTATTTTTCATGTAAGGTATGTGGGCTGTATCTTATCTGTAATTACCTCAAGGTGAAGGGGAACAAAATATTTGCAGAACACTTTGTTTTTAGTTTTTTTAGCCATGTCACCAACTTTGGGGCATATCAGCAACAACCGGCGATAATTATCGCTAACCGCACTTAGCGCTAGGATAATTATCGCCGGCTAGCATGGATTTTTATCGCTGAGATAGCGTGTTATTAGCAACGCTTATCTCAAAAGTGATAAAAATCCTAGCGCTAACTGCCTAACGTGAGATTATCGCTGGAAACCCAGCGATAATCTCACGCAATGTGGCGTTAGCTTGATGATAGGGACTCACAAACTTAGCCATGATATCCACCTTCCGTAGGATATCATGGCTAAGTCAGTCCTGAAGCAGGCATAAGGAAAGTAGTGATAACAGGGGTTATCGCTACTTTTCTTGCCGCTATGCTTCATAGCGTGGGGCTTGATGATAGGAGAAATGTCGCTTAGCGACATTTCTCCTGTCATGTCAGGTCAGGAACGCCCACTTTGCATCTCATTAGAGGTGCAAAGCTGGGCGTTAGGAATTCCTACGCTAATGCAAGTTTTCACGCGTTAGCTTGCTAATTAGGCGATAAAATTATCGCTGCTTTTCGGCCGAAAATGGCCGCAAAAGCAGCGATAATTTTATCGCCTCGCCTTGCTGATATGCCCCATTGTTCTCAGGATCAGAGTTCAGGTCGTTTTTTCTATGCACCTCAACCTCTGTAAGACCTAGGAAATACCGGCCTGTACGAGGCTGGCACTGGAGCCCATCAGCAGCGCAGCACAGCACACATCAGCTAAAGAACTGTGGGGCATATTATCAAGCATGGAGTTAAAATTATCGCCGCTTTAGCGGCAGAAAACTGCTGCTAAAGCGGCGATAATGGGCTTGATAATATGCACTTGAGATTTCCAATAGAAGCCCATATTGTCACCAAAACATGGGCTTCTATTTTAACTCGGTTTCTTGATAATATGCCCCTGTGTGTGTCCCGAAGCTGTTACATCAGAGGGGGGTGGGGGGAGGGTGGCACGGCGACTGCCACGATCAAGGAATTACAGAAACAGCAATGTTCCGATGCTTGCTCACCCAACCAAAAAATCCGCTAAGTCTCTCTAATCGTATGCATTATAGGGCCCTTCAAGAGGATAATATTGTAAAGATGTGGCAAATAGGATAGGTGGCAGCAGCAAAGAGATGTGCCAAAGAGCACGCAGGGTGGAAGCACAGAGGAGGCTCTGGGGCAGTGAACTGGACAAGGGGAGGGTAGAGGTGGGCGAGCCCATCAAAGCTCGAGTCAGATGCCTTGCTCTGGCTCTGCCCAGGGTACTCTTGGAGACTCGAGCCCAAACGAGCCGAGCTTACATGTGGCGTCTGTCTGCCACCCACACTAATCGCAGGCGCCAAGAATTAAAGACAAGCCTTTCATGTAAGCAGGCAGAGGGAATCAAACGCCTATGTAGTGGCGGGATCCCACAAAGTAAAACCAGGGCATTTCTGATCAAGCTAATTTCTCTGCATAACTAAGGGGCATATTTACAAGCTGGCGATAAAAAATTATCGCCGCTTTTGCGGACGTTTTCGGCCGAAAAGCGGCGATAATCTTATCGCCTAATTAGGAAGGCCACGCTAACGCGTGAATCCTTGCTTTAGCGTGGGGATTCCTAACGCCCAGCTTTGCATCTCTAATGAGTTAGCGTGAGGATTTATATTGCTTTTGAGATAAGCGTTGCTAATAGCACGCTATCTCAGCGATAAAAATCCACGTTACACGGCGATAATTATCCTCACGCTAAGAGCGCTGAGCGATAATTATCGCCGGGTGTTGCTGATGTGCCCCTAAATTGGGAGATTCTAGGGGATGGGTGATTTCTCGGAGCTTCATCTTCACTGAGACATATGGGAGAAGCTTCAGATACATGCGTTCAAGAATGTGTTCTGTGCCAAAGTCTCTGGCACTGAAGATAAACTATGACGCTGCAGCATGTACAACAAAAATCCAGGTCACATAAAGGATGCAGGACAACGGATAACCTGGCGCTGAAAAACAGATGTTTATTGTTATCAAATCAATGGTACTCATTTTATCGACTTCAGAAGGATGCAAGGCTGAGTGGACCCGCCAGGATTCGAAACCCTGACTATGGGATCGAACACAGGGGGTGCATTAGTCCACCGAACCACCAGACTCACATCTTAGTTCACTATTGGCATTTCTGGGGAAGGCGGGTATGATTTTTTTTGTTTTAACTATTACTTTGTAATTAATACCTTCAATGCAATGAGGGATATATCTTGATGCGGAAACGCTATTAGTGCTTCATTTGTAAAGAGATTGAGCGCATCCCAAAACACTGCTCAGAAGCCCGTGGCCAGCTTATTAAATGTCCACCCGCCAAAGAGTAAGGATGCGTTTTCAGTGCCTCTTTGCTCCACTACCATCACTCCCTGCCCCTTTAACTCACTCTTCCCAGTTCCTACTGTCTCCCTTTTGATGTATTTCCTCAGATATCTTCCCCCATCGTTCTCCTTTTGTACGTTTTCCTCGCCATAAATGTGAGATGAGGAAAGAGAAGTGCCGGTCCACAAAATGAGGGTGGGGCCCGATCAGCAACCGCCGGCTCAAATTAAGCAATGACCACGTCACAGCAATACACTTAAAAAAAATAAGAGGCCATCACATTTTACATGATATGTGTGCATAAGTTACAGAACTAGGGGGCATATTATCAAGCCAGGCGATAACATTATCGCCGCTTTACCGGCAGAAAACTGCCGCTAAAACGGCGATAATCGGCTTGATAATATGCTCTATGGAATCCCAATTGAAGCCCATGTTAGACGTCCTTCACATCTAATATGGGCTTCAATTGGAATTCCATAGAGCATATTATCAAGCCGATTATCGCCGTTTTAGCAACAGTTTTCTGCCGCTATAGTGGCAATAATTGTATCGCCTGGCTTGATAATATGCCCCTTGGGGGCATATCAGCAAGGCAAGGTGATAAAATTATCGCCGCTTTTGCGGCCGTTTTCGGCCGAAAAGCGGCGATAATTTTATCGCCTAATTAGACAAGCTCACGCTAACGGGTGAAAACTTGCGTTAGCATAGGAATTCCTAACGCACAGCTTTGCATCTCTAATGAGATGCAAAGTGGGCGTTCCTGACCTGACATGACAGGAGAAATGTCGCTAAGCGACATTTCTCCTATCATCAAGCCCCACGCTATGAAGCATAGTGGCAAGAAAAGTAGCGATAACCCCTGTTATCGCTACTTTCCTTACGCCTGCTTCAGAACTGACTTAGCCATGATATCCTACGGAAGGTGGATATCATGGCTAAGTTTGTGAGTCCCTATCATCAAGCTAACGCCACATTGCGTGAGATTATCGCTGGGTTTCCAGCGATAATCTCACGTTAGGCAGTTAGCGCTAGGATTTTAGTCGCTTTGAGATAAGCGTTGCTGATAGCACGCTATCTCAGCGATAAAAATCCACGCTAGCCGGTGACAATTATCCTAGCGCTAAGTGCGCTTAGCGATAATTATTGCCGGTTGTTGCTGATATGCCCCTAAATATTTTTCAAGGCTCGGCTCGTGCACAGGATTTTAGAGCCAGGCCATTGGCTCGGCTTTCTGTTGATTTTTTTGGAGCTCGTCCACCTCGTGTGAAAGTGAAGCGGTGTGGTAGAGCTCACAGGGCGGGAGTAAAGCACCACTGAGGATGCGTTGGGGTGAATACTTCCTCGAGGACGGAGGCAGCTGCAGGGATACAGCCGCAAGCAAGTCCTCTGCCCGGAGGCCGGCAGAGGAGACGCAGCAGAGGAATTAAAGTTACAACATATTATAAGAGTTTGACAAACTAAAATACAAAAATGGGACATTTGGAAAGTAAAAATGCAAATAGCACGATCGAAAGACAGATCTGTACTGGAGAAACTACTCACACGTGGTGCAGACAGCTTGAGACCTCGGGGAAGGAACCACTGCAAGTTCGAAAGTGTGGGATCCCAAGTGCTCTCATTAAGCGCCATGTAACAACCCTGGGCACAACTAGGCGCTATAACCTCCTTACCCATGTGCACCTTACCGCACAGAACATTACCTGGCTCCAGCACGCACGTCACCGACCAGCCCGACGAGGAGTAAGAGCAAGTCCTGGCTTTGGCGTCCCGCTCAGGCGCTTTGAAGTCCGGGTTGGCGCACCAACTCCGCTCCACGGTCGGTGGGAGCAGCGGCTCGGTCTCCATTGCGGCTGTGGACCAACTGAGCCAAGAAGGTCCGTACCTCGAACCCCCTGGAGTCCTCCTCAACAGGATCGCAGTACTGTCAATTACTTCTTTAAAAATATAGTGCTTCTATATCTTCACACTCGAAAAGTACCCGGAGAAAAATAATAATAAAACAAGACGTCAAAAGTGAAAGCAGGGGTCGCGCGCGCCGGCAAAGAACAAGGTGCAAACAGTGCAAAGTAGCAACCGGAAAAAGGGATGAAAGGCGAGCGGAGTGCAACCGTAATATACAGGGTGTCGGATAATGGTGCAGGGAAGCCAGCAGGGGTCCATAGACACACAAGTAGGCATACGGGTAGACGTGGGAACAGAGTGTAAAGAGGGATACAGGGGGCATAGAGAGGTACAGAAGGGCAGCGCGATATACAAGATGGCAAAAGTGAAAGCGCTTGTAAGCGCGAATTAAAGCGAGACGCGGCAGGGGAGGGGCGGAGGCAGGGAGCAAGGGAGAGGAAAGACAGATGGCGCTGAAGGCTGGCGGGGCATAGAGAGGTACAGAAGGGCAGCCCGATATACAAGACGGCAAAAGTGAAAGCGCTTGTAAGATACAAGACGGCAAAAGTGAACGCGCTTGTAAGCGTGAATTAACTCGAGACGCGGTGGGGGAGGGCCGGAGGCAGGGAGCAAGGGAGAGGAAAGACAGATGGTGCTGAAGGCTGGTGATTCGCACATGCACGCTCACGTGAACGCAAGCGCTAGGCCAGCCAATAACACTTTGAAAACTCACCTACTAAATGTCTCTCCGAGCAGCGCATGCGCTGGCTCAGCGAGACCTAAAAACTGGGGAAAAAACATAACATTCTGACCTATACCATGCAGTTTTAATGCAGCTCTTTGATGACAGCTCATAGCTCACTGTGCTATATTTGGATTGTTAATTATTAACTACAAGTAACAAAAGGATCTCTGTTACCAAAGTATTATCCCACTGAGCTATCCACATAAAGTACAGTTTTATGATCTGCATGTTACGCTTTCCTTGCAGCAGACATACAACCCTCTGCAAAAACTGGGACTAGACAAAACTCCATCTCTCTCCAGAAGAAACATTAATCACCAGAGTTATCTTGAGATTTTTATTGTTGTCTGAAAACTGAAAAACATGCAAGGAACTGTGCAGCAAGTGCTTTTAAACTCATAAGCAGCAAACAGGTACTCTGGGATACTGAGTACCTACACTTCTATATTTCCATTTCAAGCACTGGCATATGCGAGAGAAATACATCCCGTCATCAAGCACCTCTTGAAATGGAATAAGCCTCACACACACAGAAACAACACACCTAACTGTAGTATGCACTTCCTTGATAAATTTACAGAACAGTTGCAGCATGCCAATAGCAATGTATACTTACATGCACAAATGCACTCAGATAGAATTGCATTCTTCCCTCATTCAAAAGCCTGATACACAGAATAGGCACAAAATCATAAAGATCAAGTGCAGCACAATCAGCACTAGCACAACCCTCCCTCATCCAGAGCTTTAATCGGGATGCAAAACGTGTGTGTGTGTGGGGAGTGTCTCTATGAGACCGTGGCCTATGTAATTTGGATCGTGGCTTTAATAAATAAACCAATTTTTTGTGAACCTCATAGTGTGCCACCCGACTGGCGTTTTGGTGCAAGATTAAGTAGATGTGAAACTTAAATAGGAACTAATTTGCTGACATGGATTACCTTAACGTTTTTAGATCTCGTCTAGGCAGCGTTTGTGCTGTTTCTTCAAGACATGCTGTATTCAGGTATGGACTTTAAGCTCCATCCATTTTACGCACATCTTTTCAAGTGGCTCCTCTTACTGTCCTTTGTAAATGGTGGCTTTTGATTCGTGAATAGGCTTAGTAGTCCCTCCTTAGTACCTCTTCTTTGTTACCTCCCATGAGGACAGCCCCTCTTACATGTGTCCTTACTCTCTAGGTTTCATTAACAGTTAGTAAGCACTATTTAGTTATTAATGTCTTGCTGATACAGACATGACATGCTAAACACTTTTTTTTAAATTGAAGGTTTTTTTAAGCAGCGCGGCACGCCGCTACTATCTTCAAGAATGGTGGCCGTGGCCCTTCCCCTACCGGATTGCAAACAGTGCTCTTTACCTTTAACAATGGTGGCAGCAGTTTATTTTTTTCTTATGCACGGCTCGCCAAACTCTTTTTTAAAAAATTGGATGCTTTTTAAACAGTGGCATGCCACCTTCATATTAAAAAATAGCGGCCGCACGCATTCCCCGACTGCATTGCACGTGTATAATTGGTAGCATTTGTTTGTTTAAACAAATGCGCTCGGAGGGCGCCTACTCCGTGCAAATATGATGGGGTCTTTAAGGGCTTATCTGACTACCTGAACACACTATGCAACAAAATGGGCAACTAACCACAGGACCTGGACAATAACTGCAACCTAAAACCATCTGCTCATAAGTCAGCTTTCTTTTTAGCAATGTTCCCTCTCCCTCCACTCCTTCGTACCCACCCATCCTTCAGTCTACCTGGCTGCTGTACACCACCTCGACTGCAGAGGAGGAGTTGGACAGGCAGTGTGTGCTTTGGCGTTGCATGCCATGGTGTTTCAATGCTTCCGAGTCTGGTTTAAGTTCAGGGGGTGAAATTAACACACTAGTGATATTTCAACAGATGCACATTTTATGTCGGCGCATTACCTTTGGCTTTATTTTTTTCATTTATTCCATCCAGTTTTCATTTTGTACATTTTTCCCTCCCCCCACTAAGTCGCCATGCCACTTCCCTTCTTTCCCACAACTGTCCTACATATGATTTCACCACATCGGCGCTTCCTGCTTACACATACGCCTCCATACTTTATAGCATGCACTTTCTCTCTTTAAAAAAACACACCACAGCAAATAAAACAACATAAATAAAAAACAGTAGGGCATATCAGCAACAACCGGCGATAATTATCGCTAAGCGCACTTAGCGCTAGGATAATTATCGCCGGCTAGCGTGGATTTTTATCGCTGAGATAGCGTGCTATTAGCAACGCTTATCTCAAAAGCGATAAATATCCTAGCGCTGACTGCCAAACGTGTGATTATCGCTGGAAACCCAGTTAGCGCTAGGATGCTTATCGCTTTTGAGATAAGCGTTGCTAATAGCACACTATCTCAGCGATAAAAATCCACGCTAGCCTGCGATAATTATCCTAGCGCTAAGTGTGCTTAGCGATAATTATCGCCGGTTGTTGCTGATATGCCCCTATGTGTTTTTTACTCTGCGCATTTAACCAACAGACCCCAAGCAAAAACTATGTGGAGAAAATGGCTTGCATATCTTTTACTGATAATTTACACAGTTGCAAACTTTGTGACGATTAAGTAATCTACTCTGAAATACGAATTAATTTACAAAAAGTCATAAACCAAGAGAGGAGTTCAAGTCAGTCTCAAGGTAAAGGCAAAAGGCTTTTACTGTGTTTTATGAGAGATTCGAATATTTATTTTACCCAAAACGCAGGGGTTTGTTTAATGCAATGTTGTAACAAGCATTTACAATGCAATAGGTCTCGCAACTGCGAGTTTTAGAGCTATTGGTATTGTAAATGGCAATGCCTTTTGAAAAATTAACAGGTATTGTAATTTATAATAGTAATTTTCCACCAGTACCATAACTACCACTATTATTATTACTATCACCACAGAGTAGTAGTAGTAATAATTGTAGTGGTGGTTATGGTACTTGTGGTGGTTGTAGCGGTGGTGGCATTGGTACTGGTGGTGGTGGTACTGGTGGTGTTAGTGGTGGTGGTACTGGTGGTCTACGTGGATTTTATTTCATTACTTATGCTACTGCTGTAATATTTTTTAACAAAAAAATACAAAAACTAACAAACATTATCATTTGCAACGCCCTTAGCTCAAACTTTTAATAATGCCAGCCCTATTGCATTGCAAATGCTTGTTTTATGTTGAAGGCATGAGGTGCATCATCTACTTCCCAAAATAAAATCTTAGATTTTTAGACACTCATAACAGTCCTATGGTAGGAGGCAGTTGTTCAGCCAGTGTAAGGCTAATAGCTCACACAACTTTGCATTTTGATACCTGAAGTTTAAAATTACAATAAATGTAGTAGACCTCAGGCAGGAGACTTGAGTTACCAGTAACTGTGAAAAGAGCAATAACTTTAGAAACTGGTGCTTTATTTCACCTTTTCTGTGGTGTGAAGGTTACTTAACTGTTTTATTGCATTCGAATGGGCACAATGGATGTGAGAAGTTGGCCTGGTATATGATGTTCACTAGTTAAAGTGACCACCTTGTACCATGGCAAGCAACCCTTATGGTGTGGTTGTAAGTCAACCTTTTCGGACTAGCTGCCCTAGTGGTAGCGTAGGCTAAGCAGTCTTTGAGGCTAAACTCGTTAAAGCGTGTTAAGCAGGCTGTTTTACCATATGTAACCCCCCCCTTTATACCAATGAAAGGACACCACACAGATATATATTCAAAATATATATGTATTTGGCCGAGAGTGTGGGGCTGACTCCTGGTCAGGGGATGTGTGATGTTTAGTGTGAATGTGTCTATTATCCGATGGGGGTGTGTGCCGTGGGGCGGGCCCCCCGCACACACCCCCCCCCACAAGTTGAGGGAGGGTCTTGCCTGTCCATTTAGTCCCCCCCTTTCGTGCTGCGTGGACCGGCCTTTCTCCTTCCCCCTACCGGGAGCTGGGGGGGTTTTGACCTCTGCCCTGGCCCGCCCCTTCTTTCCCCCCCCCCCAAAGGATATGCTCTGAGTCCCCCCCAGACTAAGATTGTTTTCTTCGTGGCATAGTTGGGTAAGGAGGGTGGGTTCCGGGTGGGATGTGGGATGGGGGTCAGTTGAGCGGGCACTGCTCCCTTTGGGCACGATAGGTTGGAGGCTAGGAATGTACTGCATAACACTGTGTGGAACTGATGGCCTCCTTATTTGTATTGTGATATTCTGGATAGGCTTCGATGACAACACCACATGGGGCACAGCGGTAGTATAATGCCTGCATTGTATCCTGAGCCCTCTGTATAACTAAAATGCTCAATGTAATGTGTACTACGATGCACCCCCACTTGAAAATCCCAATAAAGTTGTTTAAAAAAAATATATATATATATGTATTTATTACTCAAAGTATCCCCTAGACTCTTTATGAGCACAGGAGCACAAATCATTAAACAAGAAAGTATTACAATATACAGAAGTTGCACTTTATATGGATAGGCCCTGGTGGCCGCTCAAACCATATACTAAAATAGTGGTATAAGTACCACGACCAGGAAAGGAAAAAGGCCTAGGGCCTCTAGAATCGCTGGGCCTACAAGGAGCTAACTTCAGTTAGTGACCAGGAGGTCCACGGGTCGCGTGTGCAGTGAGGAAAGTTACACGCGGGCTCCCATAGGTTTTCAATGGGTGCGTAAAAGTTCAAAAGTTACTGCTAAAAGGGTCTTCTGGTTGAACTACGAAATCAAGACTTCAGATCTAAACATTAGAGATGTCACTCTACACTTGTGCACCGGAGTGCCAGCTTTACCTCACCCACAGGAAGCGGGTGCATAGGTCTCGAAGTACGTCGGGTTTTGTCTATCTGTTCTATGGAGCCTGGTGACAAAGATGCTGCAGGCGGCCGGTCCAGAAGAGATGCGGTGGATCCAAGGATGGATCGGAGTTGTAGAAGACCTGTAAGCAGAGAGGACAGTGTTCACAGTCACTAGCCAGTGACCAGCGTGGCACCAGGTAGGTACCAGGCGATGTCGGGTGCAAACAGGTGGAGAGGTGTAGCTTGTCTCCGCAGCCACGTGGTCCCTGAAGGTTGACGACGTCCAGGAGTCGGTTCAAGAGCTGTCCCACGCAGGCTCTCGCTGTCGGCGGTGTCGGCGACTCAAAAGAAGCAAACAAGCCTTGGCAAAAGCAGGAGTCGCATGAAATGAAGAAAGCTGGTGGTTCTGACCAGCAAGATCAGAGGGGCTGCTCTGTTGGAGGGCAGCTGGGGCCAGTCTGGGGCAACCAGACCAGCGTCGTAGTTTTCAAGATAGTTCGCCAAAATGGCCACTAGCCAACGGGCCAGGGACCGGGCAGGCGCGTCGAGTGGCAAAGTGCAGAGGGGCCCCACGCAGATCGTGGAGATGCTGGAGGGCTCACCTTTGGTGCAGATGCTGCTCGGGTGTTGGGCTTCTCAGGACCCAAAGCACAACTTGGAGGGAGCCTCTGTTGTCACGCTTGCAGCTTGTCGAGTGTCTTCCAAGATGGCTGGCTCCACGTGTCTCGGTGCCTCCACGGGTTCCTTCTTTGCAGGGACTGTGGATCGGGCTGTGAGAGGTCTGGAGGTCCAGTTCTTGTCGGTCTCTGGGCTCCGGCTCCGGCACGAGGCGGTGGCAAAGCAGATGTCGATTCGCTGGTTGGTGCTTGCGTTAGCAAGATGGTCACTCCCTGACCATAGGGGAGAATTCCTTCAGTCTTCTGTGCAGCAGAACGTCGAAGTTCCCGTCTTCTTCTTAGTGTTAAGTTGATTCCAGGATGTCTGAAGTCTTAGAACACAGCTCCTACCTTTAAGCGGATTCTAGGGGCCGGACTACCTGCTAGGTCCCTCCCTAAGGGTGGGACCAGGAAGGGGGGTGGTTACACCCCCAATCCTTTGTCCAGCTCGCCCCAGGTCCGGGGCTGGTGTGCCCCAGGACCGGTTTGAACTGGCATATGCACCGAGGCTCCTTGTGAGCCTCAGGCATGTCTGATTCCATTCAAGCCCTACCTGACCAATACACAAAACCCTGTCTGGGGTGGTGCTCGCACCTCCCCTGGCAGGAAACCCTTTGTCCACGTCTCCCAAGCTGGAAGGACTCCCAGCAGCAGGAGGGCAGACTTGTGTCTGTGGTGGCAGCGTCCATTTTGTGGAGCTGAGGCTATGTCTGATTTTACCCGGGTTTCAGGTACTGTACATGTCGTGTCCTTCTAGAAGGGTGGAATGCTAACCTCGTCGCCAGAATTGGCGAGGGGTTAATATTCCAATTCGTATGACACCTTACTCGACATGTTTTGATAAAGCCAAACCAAAGTTAGCATTTAACCGCGAGGTTCATAATGCACTTAAGAGTATATGGTATGGCGATATCTGGAAACGGTAAAAGGAAGTTGTTCCGACCACTGCAGACAGGCTCAGCTCATGCCAGAGCACCATCTCACATGGAACCAAGCACTCTGCCTTCAGGATTGTTAAGGCCTGCCATAGGAGTGACTTATAGGTTAACATGTGTTCCATTTAAGGTTAGGTATAGGTATACTACACCTAAGTAAGAGGTGGATACACCAACTTACCCCAGCTGAGTGATCAGCCAGTTGTGTCAAATTGTTAGGCCAGGCCAGGGGTGGCACAATACATGCTTCAGCCCCTGGTAGGCCTTGGATACACCAATGCCCTGGGTACCTAGTGTACACTGGTACAGGGGCTCACAGGGTGATCCATTTCCAATTGGGTATGCACCTGAAGTTGATAGTGTCAATTTAGTAGAGAGAACAGCAGGCTGGGGGTCTGATTAGCAGACCCACAGCCTCAATATGTCAAAAACCAGTGAAGCAAAAAGCAAAATTTGGGGTGACCATAGGATAGCAGACCCTACTCTCCTACACAACCCCCCCCCCCCAAACGCAGGGACATTAAACTAGCCTTGACCAGTCTCGTCTTCATGTCCTAAGTGGAAGTACCTGGAGAGACCATCTGCATTCCCATGGTCTGTACCAGGCCGGTGCTCCACTGTAAAGTCCATCCCCTGTAGGGAAATGGACCACCTAAGCAGTTTGGGGTTTTCACCCTTCATATGATTTAGCCACAAGAGGGGCTTATGGTCGGTCTGAATCTTGAAGTGATTGCCAAACAAGTATGGCCTCAGCTTCTTCAGGGCTCACACCACAGCAAAGGCCTCTCTCTCAATAGCTGACCAATTCTTCTCTCTGGGGGTCAACCTTCTGCTAATAAAAGCAATGGGTTGGTCTTGACCATCTACATTAAGTTGTGACAGCACAGCTCCCACACCCAACTCACAAGCATCTGTTTGGACAATAAACTCTTTGGAGTAGTCAGGACTTTTCAGGATAGGTGCAGAGCACATGGCCTTCTTCAAGTCATCAAATGCCTTTTGACAGCTTATTGTCCACTGAACCTTTTTGGGCATCTTCTTGGATGTCAGATCATTAAGAGGAGTCACAATGGACCCATAGTTCTTAACAAACTTCCTGTAGTACCCAGTCAAGCCCAAGAAAGCACGAACTTGAGTCTGGGTGGTTGGAGGAGACCAGTCCTTGATGGATTGTATCTTACTCTCCAGTGGTTGAACTTGGCCTCCACCTACAAGGTGGCCCAAATACACAACCTTACTCTGCCCTATCTGGCACTTAGTAGCCTTGATAGTGAGGCCTGCCGTTTGCAGAGCCTCAAGTACCTTCTTCAGGTGGATCAGGTGATCCTCCCAGGTGGAGCTAAAGACAGCAATGTCATCAAGATATGCTGCACCAAAGTCATCCAACCCAGTAAGGACTTGATTCACCAAAATTTGGAAGGTGGCAGGTGCATTCTTCAGACCAAAGGGCATCACCAAAAATTGGTAGTGTCCTCCTGGGGTTCAAAATGCTGTTTTGGCCTTAGACTCCTCAGCTAACCTGATTTGCCAATAGCCAGCTGTCAAATCAAATGTGCTCCAAAACTTAGCAGAAGCCAGTTTATCTATGAGCTCATCTGCCCTTGGAATAGGATGTGCATCTGTCCTAGTGACAGCATTGAGTCCTCTGTAATCCACAGAGAACCTCATCTCTCTCTTGCCATCTTTGGTGTGAGGTTTGGGGACCAGAACCACTGGGCTAGCCCAGGGGCTCTCTGAGGGCTCAATGACACCCAGTTCCAGCATTTTGTGTACCTCAGCCTTTATACAGTCCCTGACATGGTCAGGTTGTCTGTAAAGTTTGTTCTTTACAGGAAGACTGTCACCAGTGTCCACCACATGGGTACACCAGTCAGTTTGACTAGGTATCAGTGAAAACATATGCTGAAATGATTGTAGAACCTGTCTACATTCAATCTGCTGATGTTCAGTGAGGTTGCCTCCAAGGGTCACTCCTTCAACTGAACCATCTTCAGGGTTCTGAGACAACAGGTCTGGGAGAGGGTCACTCTCTTCCTCCTGTCCCTCATCTGTAGCCATGAGCAAGCCCATGTCTGCCCTGTCAACATATGCTTTTAACCTGTTAACATGGAGTTCCCTGTGGGGACTCCTGGGAGTGCCTAGGTCCACCAAGTAGGTAACCTCTCCCTTCTTTTCCAGGATTGTATGGGGTCCAGACCATTTGTCTTGGAGTGCTGCTGGGGCCACTGGCTCCAATACCCATACATTCTGTCCTGGCTGAAACTCAACCAAGACAGCCTTTTGGTTATGCCAAGCTTACTGTAAGGCCTGGCTTGCCTCAAGGTTTTTGGATGCCTTCTCCATATACTCAGCCATCCTGGAGCGGAGACCAAGTACATAGTCCACTATGTCTTGTTTAGGCTTTTTGAGAGGTAACTCCCATCCTTCCCTCACCAGACATAGGGGGCCTCTTACAGGGTGCCCAAACAACAAATCAAAGGGGCTGTAGCCAACTCCTTTTTGTGGGACCTCTCTGTAAGCAAACAGAAGGCATGGTAGAAGGATGTCCCATCTTCGCCTGAGCTTTTCAGGTAATCCTTTGATCATACCCTTTAGGGTCTTGTTGAATCTCTCAACAAGCCCATTGCATTGTGGGTGATAAGGGGTGGTGAACTTGTAGTTGACACCACATTCCTTCCACATAGCTGTCAAGTATCCTGACATGAAGTTGGTACCTCTGTCAGAAACCACCTCCTTAGGAAACCCCACTCTGGAGAATACTCCCAGCAGGGCCCTGGCCACAACAGGAGCTGTTGTGGTCCTAAGGGGAATTGCCTCTGGATACCTGGTGGCATGATCCACTACCACCAGTATAAATCTGTGCCCAGATGCAGTGGGGGGATCCATGGGACCCACTATATCTATTCCCACTCTTTCAAAGGGAACCCCCACCACAGGTAGTGGTATTAGGGGGGCCTTTGTTGTGCCACCTGATTTGCCACTGGCTTGGCAGGTCACACAGGAGCGACAAAACTCCTTGGTATCTTCATTCATGTGAGGCCAGTGAAAGTGAGGGACAAGCCTGTCCCAAGTCTTGTTCTGGCCTAAGTGTCCTGCTAGAGGAATATCATGGGCCAAGGTAAGAAGGAAGCCCCTAAATTGCAGAGGTATAACCAACCTCCTGGTTGCACCAGGTTTTGGGTCTCTAGCCTCTGGATAAAGGAGCCCATCATCCCAATACACTTTATGGGTACCTTGAGCATTCCCAGCAGCCTCAGCAGCAGCCAGCTGTCTGAGTGGTTCAAGAGATGGACAGGATAACTGAGCCTGCCCCAAGTCAGCCCTGGAAGGTCCCCCTGTCCCCAGAAACTCAACCTGGTCAGGTTCAAGCTCTTCAGGGACAGTTCCTTCAGGGTTCTCTAGATCATCCTCCTGGGAAGACTGATCATCACTTGGAGGCAGGGGGGAAGGCACAGCCTTGACCCTCCTGTTCTTCTTCTTGGTAGGTGCTTGGTCCATTGTTCCAGGATCCAAGACCTGTGGTTCAGTAAGGCACTTTTTGGCCTGTGACCTGGTCACAGCAAGGAGATGTGGTGATATACCTAACATCTCTGCATGTGTCCTGTACTCCACTTCTGACCATAGAGAACTCTCTAGGTCATTGCCCAACAAACATTCTACTGGGAGGTCTGCACTAACCACAACCCTTTTGAGGCCGGTTACCCCTCCCCATGAGAAGTTAACAATAGCCACACTATGAGAAGTAGTGGTATTGCTGGCATTGGTCACCAGGTAATTCTCACCTGGTATGTACTGTCCAGGGTCCACAAAGCCTGGTGTCACCATAGTGACACTGGCACATGTGTCCCTGTAGGCTTGAGCCACTTTTGCATTTATTAAAGGAGTCTGTCTGTACATGCCCAGGTTACTGGGGCTCACAGTCAGGGACAAATCCATGTCCCCATCACAGATCATGACTGCCTGTGTAAGGGTTCTGTCTAAGTCAGAATCTCCTTCAGTTCCCATAGTGATTCCCACTACACCCTTTGTCTGGGGACCAACACTGCTAACAGTAGTACTGGGAGCAGGTGCCTTAGGGGCAACAGTGTTGGGGGCTCCACCCTTCTTACAATCACTAGTCCAGTGAGTTGTATTCTTGCAAGATTTGCACCAGGGTTTCTTTGGACCTTCTTTCTTCTTCCCTTTAGATTGTTGGGACCCACCCTCATTAGTATTAGTTTGGGGCCCTGTCGAAGACTTCTGGTCTTTCGATTTCTGATCTCCACCCTTTTGGTCTGTTTTCTTCTGATCACCCCCTTGGCCCTGGTTTTGGTTCTTTTGCTTAACCCTGGTTCTGACCCACTTGTCTGCCTTCTTTCCCAATTCTTGGGGAGAGGTCAGATCCGAGTCAACCAAGTGTTGATGCAGTTGCTGGTTTTGACAGTTATTTAAAATCTGTTCTCTCATCATCAAATTGTACAATCCTGTATAATCAGACACCTTACTTCCCAGCAACCAACCCTCCAAAGCCTTAGCGGCACATTCAATGTATTCAGACCAGTCCTGAGTCTGTGCCTTCTGGGTATCTCTGAAAATTAACCTGTACTGCTCAGTGGTTAAGCCTAACCCATCAACAAGGACACTCTTCAGGGCTCTGTAGTTTCTGACATCCTCTTCTCTAACAGTGAGGAGTCTATCTCTGCCTCTACCTTCAAAGAAGAGCCATAAGATTGCTGCCCACTGGTCTTCAGGAACCTGCTGCACTTTGCAGGCTCTCTCAAGAGCAGTCATCCACTTGTGGATATCATCCCCACTTTTGTAGGGGGGCACAACCTTGGACAGGTTCCTATTATCAAAGACCCTATCTTTGTCCCTAGGGACAATGCTGCCACCAGTGGGTATAGACCCACTCTCTCTAGGTTGCCTAGCCTTGCTCAGTTTCTATTCCATCAGGGCTACTTCTAGCTCCTGTCTCCTGATCCTCAGCTGGGCTTCCTTCATTCTGGCCTCATGCTCCCTCCTCTGAGGGCTGGTCATCCTTCTTCTGGAGTGACCTTGAGAACCTCTAGAGGCATGAGAGCCATTAGAGTCACCTGAGTGATTCCTCTGTCTCCCAAACCCCTGGTTAAGTCCACTAGGGAGATTCAATGGGGGGAACCCATTGTCAGTCCCAAGTAGTCTTAAGTTAGCTGAGCCAGGTATAGCACCTGGCACTGGGCTATTTCTCCCATCAGAACTACTGCTACTATCAGACTCACCCCCTTTGTCATCCCTGTCCCTATGCTGATCCTCATCATCTGTAGTCTGATTCTCAACTAAGGGCCGATTGTTAGAAAGGGGTACTTCAGTAGTGTAGGAGAGTAGGGTCTGCTATCCTATGGTCACCCCAAATTGTTGCTTTTTGCTTCACTGGTTTTTGACATACTGAGGCTGTGGGCCTGCTAATCAGACCCCCAGCCTGCTGTTTTCTCTACTAAATTGACACTATGCACTATAGGTGCATAACCAATTGGAATTGGATCACCCTGTGAGCCCCTGTACCAGTGTACACTAGGTACCCAGGGCATTGGTGTATCTAAGGCCTACCAGGGGCTGAAGCATGTATTGTGCCACCCCTGGCCTGGCCTAACAATTTGACACAACTGGCTGATCACTCAGCTGGGGTAAGTTGGTGTAACCACCTCTTACTTAGGTGTAGTATACCTATACCTAACCTTAAATGGAACACATGTTAACCTATAAGTCACTCCTATGGCAGGCCTTAACAATCCTGATGCAGAGTGCTTGGCTCCATGTGAGATGGTGCTCTGGCATGAGCTGAGCCTGTCTGCAGTGGTCGGAACAACTTCCTTCTACCGTTTCCAGATATAGCCATACCATATACTCTTAAGTGCATTATGAACCTCGCGGTTAAATGCTATTTTTGGTTTGGCTTTATCAAAACATGTCGAGTAAGGTGTCATACGAATTGGAATACTAACCCCTCGCCAATTCTGGCGACGGGGTTAGCATTCCACCCTTCTAGAGGGACACGACATGTACAGTACCTGAAACCCGGGTAAAATCAGCCATAGCCTCAGCTCCACAAAATGGACGCTGCCACCACAGACACAAGTCTGCCCTCCTGCTGCTGGGAGTCCTTCCAGCTTGGGAGACGTGGACAAAGGGTTTCCTGCCAGGGGAGGTGCGTGCACCACCCCAGACAGGATTTTGTGTATTGGTCAGGTAGGGCTTGAATGGAATCAGACATGCCTGAGGCTCACAAGGAGCCTCGGTGCATATGCCAGTTCAAACCGGTCCTGGGGCACACCAGCCCCGGACCTGGGGCGAGCTGGACAAAGGATTGGGGGTGTAACCACCCCCCTTCCTGGTCCCACCCTTAGGGAGGGACCTAGCAGGTAGTCCGGCCCCTAGAATCCGCATAAAGGTAGGAGCTGTGTCCTAAGACTTCAGACATCCTGGAATCAACTTACTACAAAGAAGAAGACGGGAACTTCGATGCTCTGCTGCACAGAGGACAGAAGGAAATCTCCCCTATGGTCAGGGAGTGACCATCTTGCTAACGCAAGCACCAACCAGCTATTCGACGTCTGCTTTGCCGCCGCCTCCTGCCGGAGCCCGAGCCCAGAGCCCGACAAGACCTGGACCTCCAGACCTCTCACCACCCGATCCACAGTCCCTGCAAAGAAGGAACCCGTGGAGGCACCGAGACACGTGGAGCCAGCCATCTTGAAAGACCGACGACAAGCTGCAAGCGCAACAACCAAGGCTCCCTCCAAGTTGTGCTTTGGGTCCTGAGAAGCCCAACCACGGAGCAGCATCTGCACCAAAGGTGAGCCCTCCAGCATCTCCACGATCTGCGTGGGGCCCCTCTGCACTGTGCATCTCAACGCGCCTGCCCGGTCCCTGGCCTGTTGGCTAGTGGCCATTTTGGCGACCTAATTTGAAATCTACGATGCTGGTCTGGTCGCTCCAGACTGGCCCCTGCTTCCCTCCAAAGGAGCAGCCCCTCTGACCTTGCTGGTCAGAGTTACAAGCTTTCTTCATTCTTCACAACTTCTGCTTTTGCCAAGGCTTGTTTGCTTCCTTCGAGTCACCGACACCGCCGACAGCGAGAGCTTGCGTGGGACAGCTCGTGAACTAACTCCTGGACGTCATCGACCTTCAGGGACCACGTGGCTGCGGAGACAAGCTACCCCTCATCACCTGTTTGCACCCGACATCGCCTGGTACCTACCTGGTGCCACGCTGGTCACTGGCTAGTGACTGTGAACACTGTTTCCTCTGTTTTCAGGTCTTCTACAACTCCGATCCACCCTTGGATCCAACGCAGCTCTTCTGGACCGACCGCCTGCAGCATCTTTGTCGTCAGGCTCCATTGAATCGATAGAAGAAACCCGACGCACTTCGAGACCTATGCACCCGCTTCCTGTGGGTGAGGTAAAGCTGGCACTCCGGTGCCCAAGTGTAGAGAAACATCTCTAGTGTCTGTGTTTTGAATCTTAAGTTCGTAGTCCATCCAGAAGGCCCTTTCTGCAGTAACTTTTAAACTTTTACGCACCCATTGAAAACCTATGGGAGCCCGCGTGCAACTTTCCTCACTGCACACGCGACCCGTGGACCTCCTGGTCACTAACTGAAGTTAGCTCCTTGTAGGCCCAGCGATTCTAGAGGCCCTAGGCCTTTTCCCTTTCCTGTTCGTGGTACTTATACCACTATTTTAGTATATGGTTTGAGTGGCCACCAGGGCCCATCCATATAAAGTGCAACTTCTGTATATTGTAATACTTTCTTGTTTAACGATTTGTGCTCCTGTGCTCATAAAGAGTCTAGGGGATACTTTGAGTAATAAATACATATATATTTTGAATATATATCTGTGTGGTGTCCTTTCATTGGTATAAAGGGGGGTTACATAAGGTAAAACAGCTTGCTTAACACGCTTTAACGAGTTTAGCCTCAAAGACTGCTTAGCCTACGCTACCACTAGGGCAGCTAGTCCGAAAAGGTTGACTTACAACCACACCATAAGGGTTGCTTGGCATGGTACAAGGTGGTCACTTTAACTAGTGAACAGCATATACCCGGCCAACTTCTCACATTGGTGGCAGCGGTGGGATTTGAGCTTGCTGTGTTTTACCTCTGTAATCTCTTTGTTACCAATTGAAAGATCCTACAGGTACCTTTAGGTACATATAAAACAAGATTAGATATACTTAAGTTCTACTGAACTTAGTTGTTGTAGAGCAAAGGGAGTAGCACACCCTGACTACAACTACTAGATAGGTTTAGTAGGAAAACCCAAGTGTAGGTAGTTGCAACACATCCACCCACACTTAAGAGCAATGGCTGGGGCAGAGGGGTCCAATGTACCCATCTCTGTTGAGAGTGACCCCCAGAGGGTACCAACCATCTTTGCTACCCTAAATCAAAATGAGCTCAGGCAGTTGGCAAATATCAGGGGCCTTAAACAGGCCAGGAACCCTACCTCTGCTGAACTCAGAGAACTCTTACAGGCTGATGAAGATCAGAGAGCTCTCAAGAAAACCTCCCAGTTAGACCCCTTAGGGACAGGAACAGGAGGCCTTCCTTCTGAAGATGCCACTGAAGTACCCCTTTCCCACAGTCGACCCTTAGTTGAAAATCTGACCACAGATGATGAGATTCAGCATAGGGACAGGGATGACAAAGGGGGTGAATCTGACAGTAGCAGCAGTTCAGATGGGAGAGATAACCCAGTGCCAGGTGCCAGACCTGGCTCAGCTAACTTAAGGCTACTGGGGACTGATAATGGGTTCACCCCATTGGATCTCCCTAGTGGACTTAACCAGGGGTTTGGGAGGCAGAGGAATCACTCAGGTGGCTCTAATGCTTCCCATGCCTCTAGAGGCTCTCAAGGTCGCTCCAGAAGGGGGATGACCAGCCCTCAGAGGAGGGAGCATGAGGCCAGAATGAAGGAAGCTCAGCTTAGGATCAGGAGACAGGAGCTAGAAGTAGCCCTGATGGAAGAAAAACTGAACAAGGCTAGGCAACCTAGAGAGAGTGGGTCTATACCCACTGGTGGCAGCATTGTCCCTAAGGACAAAGATAGGGTCTTTGACAATAGGAACCTGTCCAAGGTTGTGCCCCCCTACAAAAGTGGGGATGATATCCACAAATGGATGACTGCTCTTGAGAGAGCCTGCAAAGTGCAGCAGGTTCCTGAAGACCAGTGGGCAGCAATCTTATGGCTCTCCTTTGAAGGTAGAGGCAGAGACAGACTCCTCACTGTTAGGGAGGAGGATGTCAGAAACTACAGAGCCCTGAAGAGTGTCCTAGTTGATGGGTTAGGCTTAACCACTGAACAGTACAGGTTAATGTTCAGAGATACCCAGAAGACACAGACTCAGGACTGGTCTGAATACATTGAATGTGCCACTAAGGCTTTGGAGGGTTGGTTGCTGGGAAGTACGGTATCTGATTATGCAGGATTGTACAATTTGATGATGAGAGAACAGATTTTAAATAACTGTCAGAACCAGCACCTGCATCAACACTTGGTTGACTCAGATCTGACCTCTCCCCAAGAATTGGGAAAGAAGGCAGACAAATGGGTCAGAACCAGGGTTAAGCAAAAGAACCAGAACCAGGGCCAAGGGGGTGATCAGAAGAAAACAGACCAAAAGGGTGGAGATCAGAAATCTAAAGACCAGAAGTCTTCAACAGGGCCCCAAACTAGTACTAACGAGGGTGGGTCCCAACCTAAAGGGAAGAAGAAAGAAGGTCCAAAGAAACCCTGGTGCAAATCTTGCAAGAATACAACTCACTGGACTAGTGATTCTAAGAAGGGTGGAGCCCCCAACACTGTTGCCCCTAAGGCACCTGCTCCCAGTACTACTGTTAGCAGTGTTGGTCCCCAGACAAAGGGTGTAGTGGGAATCACTATGGGAACTGAAGGAGATTCTGACTTACAACAAACAAATGATGGACGGAATGCTGACAAAGACAGAACCCTGACACAGGCAGTCTTGATCTGTGATTGGGACATGGATTTGTCCCTGACTGTGAGCCCCAGTAACCTGGGCAAGTACAGACAGACTTCTTTAATAAATGAAAAAGTGGCTCAAGCCTACAGGGACACATGTGCCAGTGTCACTATGGTGACACCAGGCTTTGTGGTCCCTGGACAGTACATACCAGGTGAGAACTACCTGGTGACCAATGCCAGCAATGCCACTACTTCACATAGTGTGGCAGTTGTTAACTTCTCATGGGGAGGGGTAACTGGCCTCAAAAGGGTTGTGGTTAGTGCAGACCTCCCAGTAGAATGTTTGTTGGGCAATGACCTAGAGAGTTCTCTATGGTCAGAAGTGGCGTACAGGACACATGCAGAGATGTTAGGTATATCACCACATGTCCTTGCTGTGACCAGGTCACAGGCCGAAAAGTGCCTTACTGAACCCCAGGTCTTGGATCCTGGAACAATGGACCAAGCACCTACCAAGAAGAAGAACAGGAGGGTTAAGGCTGTGCCTTCCCCCCTGCCTCCAAGTGATGATCAGCCTTCCCAGGAAGATGATCTAGAGGACCCTGAAGGAACTGTCCCTGAAGAGCTTGAACCTGATCAGGTTGAGTTTCTGGGGACAGGGGGACCTTCCAGGGCTGACTTGGGGCAGGCTCAGTTATCCTGTCCATCTCTTGAACCCCTCAGACAGCTGGCTGCTGCTGAGGCTGCTGGGAATGCTCAAGGTACCCATAAAGTGTATTGGGATGAAGGGCTCCTTTATTCAGAGGCTAGAGACCCAAAACCTGGTGCAACCAGGAGGTTGGTTATACCTCTGCAATTTAGGGGCTTCCTTCTTACCTTGGCCCATGATATTCCTCTAGCAGGACACTTAGGCCAGAACAAGACTTGGGACAGGCTTGTCCCTCACTTTCACTGGCCTCACATGAATGAAGATACCAAGGAGTTTTGTCGCTCCTGTGTGACCTGCCAAGCCAGTGGCAAATCAGGTGGCACAACAAAGGCCCCACTAATACCACTACCTGTGGTGGGGGTCCCCTTTGAAAGAGTGGGAATAGATATAGTGGGTCCCATGGATCCTCCCACTGCATCTGGGCACAGATTTATACTGGTGGTAGTGGATCATGCCACCAGGTATCCAGAGGCAATCCCCCTTAGGACCACTACAGCTACTGTTGTGGCCAGGGCCCTGCTGGGAGTATTCTCCAGAGTGGGGTTTCCTAAGGAGGTGGTTTCTGACAGAGGTACCAACTTCATGTCAGGATACTTAACAGCTATGTGGAAGGAATGTGGTGTCAACTACAAGTTCACCACCCCTTATCACCCACAATGCAATGGGCTTGTTGAGAGATTCAACAAGACCCTAAAGGGTATGATCAAAGGATTACCTGAAAAGCTCAGGCAAAGATGGGACATCCTTCTACCCTGCCTTCTGTTTGCTTACAGAGAGGTCCCACAAAAAGGAGTTGACTACAGCCCCTTTGAATTGTTGTTTGGGCACCCTGTAAGAGGCCCACTGTGTTTAGTGAAGGAAGGATGGGAGTTACCTCTCAAAAAGCCTAAACAAGACATAGTGGACAATGTACTTGGTCTCTGCTCCAGGATGGCTGAGTATATGGAGAAGGCATCCAAAAACCTTGAGGCAAGCCAGGCCTTACAGAAAGCTTGGCATGACCAAAAGGCTGTCTTGGTTGAGTTTCAGCCAGGACAGAAGGTATGGGTGTTGGAGCCAGTGGCCCCAGCAGCACTCCAAGACAAATGGTCTGGACCCCATACAATCCTGGAAAAGAAGGGAGAGGTTACCTACTTGGTGGACCTAGGCACTCCCAGGAGTCCCCACAGGGTACTCCATGTTAACAGGTTAAAAGCATATGTTGACAGGGCAGACATGGGCTTGCTCATGGCTACAGATGAGGGACAGGAGGAACAGAGTGACCCTCTCCCAGACTTGTTGTCTCAGAACCCTGAAGATGGTTCAGTTGAAGGAGTGACCCTTGGAGGCAACCTCACTGATCATCAGCAGATTGAATGTAGACAGGTTCTACAATCATTTCAGCATATGTTTTCATTGATACCTAGTCAAACTGACTGGTGTACCCATGTGGTGGACACTGGTGACAGTCTGCCTGTGAAGAACAAACTTTACAGACAAACTGATCACGTCAGGGACTGTATAAAGGCTGAGGTACACAAAATGCTGGAATTGGGTGTCATTGAACCCTCAGAGAGCCCCTGGGCTAGCCCAGTGGTTCTGGTCCCCAAACCTCACACCAAAGATGGAAAGAGAGAGATGAGGTTCTGTGTGGATTACAGAGGACTCAATGCTGTCACTAGGACAGATGCACATCCTATTCCAAGGGCAGATGAGCTCATAGATAAACTGGCTTCTGCTACGTTTTTGAGCACATTTGATTTGACAGCTGGCTATTGGCAAATCAGGTTAGCTGAGGAGTCCAAGGCCAAAACAGCATTCTCAACCCCAGGTGGGCATTATCAATTTTTGGTGATGCCCTTTGGTCTGAAGAATGCACCTGCCACCTTCCGAAGGTTGGTGAATCAAGTCCTTACTGGGTTGGATGACTTTTGTGCAGCATATCTTGATGACATTGCTGTCTTTAGCTCCACCTGGGAGGATCACCTGATCCACCTGAAGAAGGTACTTGAGGCTCTGCAAAAGGCAGGCCTCACTATCAAGGCTACTAAGTGCCAGATAGGGCAGAGTAAGGTTGTGTATTTGGGCCACCTTGTTGGTGGAGGCCAAGTTCAACCACTGGAGAGTAAGATACAATCCATCAAGGACTGGTCTCCTCCAACCACCCAGACTCAAGTTCGAGCTTTCTTGGGCTTGACTGGGTACTACAGGAAGTTTGTTAAGAACTATGGGTCCATTGTGACTCCTCTTAATGATCTAGAAAACAATACTGGGTTGTGGCTCAAAAAACTCAGCTGAACTGAGCCAAAATACAAGAAAACAAAGCAAGTAGTCCAAGCTGAGAATATTCAACACAATACTTGACTGACTCCTAAAAAGAAATGAAACTAAAAAGGAGGGTTTTATGAATTTCCTTATTATTTAATGGTAATGATTTGAATTTATTTCATTTTTCAAAGCATAATTTTGCGCAAAGAAATTTCTTTTGTTGCGCTAAGGTCTTATATACAAACATTTTTTACAAAACATATATTATAATCACCAACAATTATTAATCCCCTGGAAACAAAAATAAAAATAAAAAATATGTACAAACATCATCACACACTCATGGCCATTATACTCATGCATACACAGCAAACATTCAAAAGCAAAATCCTTGTGGTGACCTTCTTTCCCTTGTACCATCAGATACAACTCAGTTTGAATGTTCAGAAAACATTTCGTTATTACATTGTCCACAATGAATATGACCAATTGTTTTATAGACTTCACAAAAAAGAGAAAAATCTTTTGAAAGCGGTACAACACAAGGAGAATGAAAACTGGTCGACGCGTTTCGAACCCCAGAATTTGAGGGTTCTCCTCAGGACCAACCAATTTCTGCAATGAACAATGACAAAGATTTAGAATGTGAATTTGGACTTAGGAAAGCTGCAGAGCACTGAACAGGGCTTAGCAAAACCAACCTTAAAGCGTGAAAATCTATCTGCCTGAAGCGGATGCAAATCGTTTCAAATCCAGAGGGACCTAAACCAAAACAATACCAAAAAACCAACTAGATTAAAATTCACTTCACTAGCCAAAAATACACAAATAGCACATGACACACAACGGACTATAGACAAAGGTAAGAGATATTTGCTCAACTTACTGCAAGAAGAGAACGTGTCCTCTTATCCGGCTACCAATAATTGAATCCTTATGTATCTAAAGGGAGAGGGGGAGAGGTCGAGATGGGTACCGTTGGTTATTATCGTTTCTAATGCCACTCTGAACTATTGTGCACATGCGCATTTGAAAACATGGACCGAAGTCAGCTATGTACAGTCAAGACCTTACTTGAATAAGTCTTGCGGTCTACTTCAAGATGACTTTCCCGCGCCGGAATCTGAAAAGGCGAACGAAACGAACTAAGTAAGTAAACAAAACGAGCTGACGTCTCGGAGCTCCTGTCTTCTAGAAATGACTAATCCCTGATTCATAAAGGCTTACCGGGAGAGTATTTTCCATCCGTCCACAACTTTGACAATCGACGAGTGAGGAAGCACAGAGCCTTGTGGGTAATGGTTACCAGTAGCTTTCATAAGCTCTCTAAGAAGCGCAAAGCTTCCTGGGACATGTAGTTTTGTGCTTTGGCTAACCTACAGGTGTGTATAATGAAAATGTGGCTGGAATGCTGGGAAACAATGTATTGAATATGGAATGCCGATGATAAAAATAAGTGGCTTCAGGGTGAAAACTTCTTCTTTGCAGTTGTGTCTATATCTAAAGAACAATACCTTTGCTACGCACAAAAGATTCGGGGCGGACATCCCCAAAACGAGTGATCGGAATAATCCAACAATTATGATCCTATATCAATGAAAGCAGCAGACCCGGGCAAGCCCAAGATGAAGAGACAGCGACAGAGGACAAATGTCTTTTTTCATTATCCAATTGGTCTGAAGATCTCAGCGACTTCATTCAGGCCATTGATAGCCGTATTGTATTTCATAATTAATAATGCCTCTCGACGGCTTAATTGACCTTCAAGATCACCACCACGTGGATCTCTTTCAATTTTGGACAAAACTGTCCATCTCAGATCTGCCTCATTGTGTGAATGAGATACCCAATGATGGACTAAAGGGGCATTCTCCACTCGACGTCTGATACGCGATTTGTGCTGCGTAATACGTTGTCGCACCTCCTGCGATGTCTTCCCAATGTACAGTTTGGGACACGGACAGACTATTGCATAAACGACATTCTTTGTTTTGCAATTGCTGAATGTGTTATGTTTCCAGTGCGTGGTGTTGAATGAAAAAACATCGCCCTCTATGGTCTGGTCACAGTTTACGCATGTTCCACATTTGTGGTGCCCCAAAATTGGTGGTAGGTTGAGCATACTCCTTAATGTGCGCTGTTCTTCTTTGGGTAAGGCAGCACGTACTATGTAATTCGCTACACTTTTCTCCTTTTTGAACGCAAACATCGGGGGTCTCGAAAAATCCTCGTGGAGGTCCTTGATTAAATGCCAATTTCCCAAGATGAGTTTGCGGAGTTGGTGGCTATTAGGGCAAAATGTTGTCACACAGACCGATCTGTCTCCCTTCTTTTTAATCCTTTGCTCCAGCAATGTCTCTCTTGGTGTCCACCAAGCTCTCTTTAAAGAATGTTTGATTAATTTCTTTGGATATCCCCTCTCTAGGAGGCGGTCTCTTAACTTGTTTGCATGCCTGAAATATTCTTCTTTTCTAGTGCAGTTCCTGCGAATTCGCAAGAACTGACCATAGGGTAGATTTTGTCTTAGACTACGAGGATGATTACTCTTGAAATGGAGGGCCTTATTTCGATCTGTGTCTTTTCTGAAAAGTGTGGTTTCGAGCTCTCCATCAGAAGCCACTACCTTAACGTCCAGAAAAGTGATTGAATCATTCGACGAGATACAACTGTATTTAATATCATTTGATCTTCCATTGAGCCAACAGATAAACTCGTCAAGTGATTGCTGTGTACCGGTCCAAATTAAGAAAATGTCATCGATGTAACGCATGTAGTTAGAAATATTAGCAGCAAACGGGTTGTTGTTATATATGAAATTGTTTTCATATAAACCCATGTATAAAACTGCCAACTCCGGTGCAAAAGGACAACCCATGGCCACGCCTCGTGTTTGGTAGAAAAACTCGGAGTCAAAGGAAAAGTAATTTTTTGATAGTGCAAACTTAGCCAATGAAAGGAGAAATTCCGTGGGGACTTGTACTGGTCGTTCTCTTAAATTTAAAAACCACTCTAAAGCCTCCAAAGCTTGATCTTGTGGGATTTGGGTGTAGAGTGACACCACATCCATTGTAACCATCAATTGTGTAGTTTTGTCGAAATGCACGGTTATAATTCTATTCAAGAAAGCAGTTGTGTCTTTCAAATGCGCCGGAATCAGCTTGATGAATGGTTTCAGAAAAAAGTCAATGTATTGAGCCACTGGCTCAATGAGTGATTCACATCCAGATACTATGGGTCGTCCTGGGGGGTCCAATTCATTTTTATGGAGTTTGGGTAAAGCATAGAAGACCGGTATCCTTGGGTTCATATTTTTCAAGAACAGGCGCTCTTTTGGTCCCACAAATCCTTGTGAAAAGCCTTCCTCTATGATATGAAATAGTTGGTCTTGTAATTCTTTAGTTGGATCTTTTGTGATTTTCCGGTAACAGGTCACGTCTCCCAATTGACGGAGTACCTCCTTCTTATATTTATTAACATCCCAAAGGACAACTGCTCCACCTTTGTCCGCCTGCTTAACTACAATAGATCTATCATTTTGCAGGTCGATAAGGGCATCTTTTTCCTTTTTGGCTAAGTTGAACCTCACGAAACTTTTTTTACTTTCCATTGCCTGTATCCCTGATAAGATGGTTCTCTCAAAAGTGGAGATTTCCTTGGGAATTTTGGGTCCTGTTGGACAAAAAGTTGATTTCTTTCTTAGTCCGGTGATTTCTGCTGTACCGGTCTCAGTTGTTTCAGAAAAAAATGTTTTCAGACGGATTTTACGACAGAACTCCATGGTTTCAAGTTTCATTTTAATGAAGTCTGTAGATCTAGAAGGAACAAAGCTAAGTCCTTTTTGGAGAATAGAAATTTCCGCTGTTGTGAGTATTTTGTCAGACAAATTATAAATTGGTGATAACGTTAACTCCTGTAGTATTGGCGTCGTGTCCTCATTTCCCATGGTTGGGAATATCGCAACCGTCCTCTGCCTTGACGTTGGCCCCGGCCTAAAAAACGTGTCTCCTGGTTAGATGTTTGTGGGTCCTGATTTTGTTGATTACCTCTTTGGTTCTGATTTACCCTAGTCGTTGTATCTGCAGTTTCACTAGAAGATGACGATGATTCCGAAAAGTTAATGAATCTCTTCCGGGATCTCCCCTGATAGTTTTGGAGATAATTTCTAGAGTCGTTAGTGGAATAAAAATCTTTATTTAGGTACGGATAAGTTGATTCCAATGAGAAGTTCTTTTTATCCTGTTCGAATTTGTTGCTTTTTTGGATAACCGTATAATCTTTAAACTCGAGGATTTCTTTCTCCACTTTTTCTAACAAGGCCTTCGCATCCGTGAGGTTGGAATTGTTTTTGATCTCACTTTCAAGGTCCGCTATCTCCTGTAGTTGTATCAATGAAAGTCTGTGGGCTGTCTCCACCGTGAGGACCATAAGGTCCCTGCTGCATTTGGTCTCTATACAACTGTAACCTTTCTTGTAAATTGGATCGTCTATAAAAACTACTGGAATGTTACGTATCTGAAGTCCTGATGGAATGGTGCCTTCCTTTAAGTGCTGTAGTAAGAAATGTCCGTGAAGGTCCGTGCGTATTTGTTTTTTACGTAATCTGGTGAGTTTGTCCGACTCGTTCTGTGTTTTGGCTGTAACACTTAAGGTGGCCGATGCGAAGACCGGCGGTGCTCTTATCAAATTTTGAATGTGTTCTTCGCTATAAGCGAATCCATCATTCTCTGCCATCACAGATGACAAACAGGGGATGACAAAAACTCAGACAACACAAGACAAGACAAACATTTAACAAAAGACTTGACCATAAAAGGAAACCTACTACAGAAAAAACAATTTAAACAATGATGACCCTGAAGTTCCCTCAAGGGTGGTGGCTATTTAGCCACTAAACTGAACCTCGCGGGCAGCTGCCCGCTCCTACAGCTAGAAAACAATACTGGGTTGTGGCTCAAAAAACTCAGCTGAACTGAGCCAAAATACAAGAAAACAAAGCAAGTAGTCCAAGCTGAGAATATTCAACACAATACTTGACTGACTCCTAAAAAGAAATGAAACTAAAAAGGAGGGTTTTATGAATTTCCTTATTATTTAATGGTAATGATTTGAATTTATTTCATTTTTCAAAGCATAATTTTGCGCAAAGAAATTTCTTTTGTTGCGCTAAGGTCTTATATACAAACATTTTTTACAAAACATATATTATAATCACCAACAATTATTAATCCCCTGGAAACAAAAATAAAAATAAAAAATATGTACAAACATCATCACACACTCATGGCCATTATACTCATGCATACACAGCAAACATTCAAAAGCAAAATCCTTGTGGTGACCTTCTTTCCCTTGTACCATCAGATACAACTCAGTTTGAATGTTCAGAAAACATTTCGTTATTACATTGTCCACAATGAATATGACCAATTGTTTTATAGACTTCACAAAAAAGAGAAAAATCTTTTGAAAGCGGTACAACACAAGGAGAATGAAAACTGGTCGACGCGTTTCGAACCCCAGAATTTGAGGGTTCTCCTCAGGACCAACCAATTTCTGCAATGAACAATGACAAAGATTTAGAATGTGAATTTGGACTTAGGAAAGCTGCAGAGCACTGAACAGGGCTTAGCAAAACCAACCTTAAAGCGTGAAAATCTATCTGCCTGAAGCGGATGCAAATCGTTTCAAATCCAGAGGGACCTAAACCAAAACAATACCAAAAAACCAACTAGATTAAAATTCACTTCACTAGCCAAAAATACACAAATAGCACATGACACACAACGGACTATAGACAAAGGTAAGAGATATTTGCTCAACTTACTGCAAGAAGAGAACGTGTCCTCTTATCCGGCTACCAATAATTGAATCCTTATGTATCTAAAGGGAGAGGGGGAGAGGTCGAGATGGGTACCGTTGGTTATTATCGTTTCTAATGCCACTCTGAACTATTGTGCACATGCGCATTTGAAAACATGGACCGAAGTCAGCTATGTACAGTCAAGACCTTACTTGAATAAGTCTTGCGGTCTACTTCAAGATGACTTTCCCGCGCCGGAATCTGAAAAGGCGAACGAAACGAACTAAGTAAGTAAACAAAACGAGCTGACGTCTCGGAGCTCCTGTCTTCTAGAAATGACTAATCCCTGATTCATAAAGGCTTACCGGGAGAGTATTTTCCATCCGTCCACAACTTTGACAATCGACGAGTGAGGAAGCACAGAGCCTTGTGGGTAATGGTTACCAGTAGCTTTCATAAGCTCTCTAAGAAGCGCAAAGCTTCCTGGGACATGTAGTTTTGTGCTTTGGCTAACCTACAGGTGTGTATAATGAAAATGTGGCTGGAATGCTGGGAAACAATGTATTGAATATGGAATGCCGATGATAAAAATAAGTGGCTTCAGGGTGAAAACTTCTTCTTTGCAGTTGTGTCTATATCTAAAGAACAATACCTTTGCTACGCACAAAAGATTCGGGGCGGACATCCCCAAAACGAGTGATCGGAATAATCCAACAATTATGATCCTATATCAATGAAAGCAGCAGACCCGGGCAAGCCCAAGATGAAGAGACAGCGACAGAGGACAAATGTCTTTTTTCATTATCCAATTGGTCTGAAGATCTCAGCGACTTCATTCAGGCCATTGATAGCCGTATTGTATTTCATAATTAATAATGCCTCTCGACGGCTTAATTGACCTTCAAGATCACCACCACGTGGATCTCTTTCAATTTTGGACAAAACTGTCCATCTCAGATCTGCCTCATTGTGTGAATGAGATACCCAATGATGGACTAAAGGGGCATTCTCCACTCGACGTCTGATACGCGATTTGTGCTGCGTAATACGTTGTCGCACCTCCTGCGATGTCTTCCCAATGTACAGTTTGGGACACGGACAGACTATTGCATAAACGACATTCTTTGTTTTGCAATTGCTGAATGTGTTATGTTTCCAGTGCGTGGTGTTGAATGAAAAAACATCGCCCTCTATGGTCTGGTCACAGTTTACGCATGTTCCACATTTGTGGTGCCCCAAAATTGGTGGTAGGTTGAGCATACTCCTTAATGTGCGCTGTTCTTCTTTGGGTAAGGCAGCACGTACTATGTAATTCGCTACACTTTTCTCCTTTTTGAACGCAAACATCGGGGGTCTCGAAAAATCCTCGTGGAGGTCCTTGATTAAATGCCAATTTCCCAAGATGAGTTTGCGGAGTTGGTGGCTATTAGGGCAAAATGTTGTCACACAGACCGATCTGTCTCCCTTCTTTTTAATCCTTTGCTCCAGCAATGTCTCTCTTGGTGTCCACCAAGCTCTCTTTAAAGAATGTTTGATTAATTTCTTTGGATATCCCCTCTCTAGGAGGCGGTCTCTTAACTTGTTTGCATGCCTGAAATATTCTTCTTTTCTAGTGCAGTTCCTGCGAATTCGCAAGAACTGACCATAGGGTAGATTTTGTCTTAGACTACGAGGATGATTACTCTTGAAATGGAGGGCCTTATTTCGATCTGTGTCTTTTCTGAAAAGTGTGGTTTCGAGCTCTCCATCAGAAGCCACTACCTTAACGTCCAGAAAAGTGATTGAATCATTCGACGAGATACAACTGTATTTAATATCATTTGATCTTCCATTGAGCCAACAGATAAACTCGTCAAGTGATTGCTGTGTACCGGTCCAAATTAAGAAAATGTCATCGATGTAACGCATGTAGTTAGAAATATTAGCAGCAAACGGGTTGTTGTTATATATGAAATTGTTTTCATATAAACCCATGTATAAAACTGCCAACTCCGGTGCAAAAGGACAACCCATGGCCACGCCTCGTGTTTGGTAGAAAAACTCGGAGTCAAAGGAAAAGTAATTTTTTGATAGTGCAAACTTAGCCAATGAAAGGAGAAATTCCGTGGGGACTTGTACTGGTCGTTCTCTTAAATTTAAAAACCACTCTAAAGCCTCCAAAGCTTGATCTTGTGGGATTTGGGTGTAGAGTGACACCACATCCATTGTAACCATCAATTGTGTAGTTTTGTCGAAATGCACGGTTATAATTCTATTCAAGAAAGCAGTTGTGTCTTTCAAATGCGCCGGAATCAGCTTGATGAATGGTTTCAGAAAAAAGTCAATGTATTGAGCCACTGGCTCAATGAGTGATTCACATCCAGATACTATGGGTCGTCCTGGGGGGTCCAATTCATTTTTATGGAGTTTGGGTAAAGCATAGAAGACCGGTATCCTTGGGTTCATATTTTTCAAGAACAGGCGCTCTTTTGGTCCCACAAATCCTTGTGAAAAGCCTTCCTCTATGATATGAAATAGTTGGTCTTGTAATTCTTTAGTTGGATCTTTTGTGATTTTCCGGTAACAGGTCACGTCTCCCAATTGACGGAGTACCTCCTTCTTATATTTATTAACATCCCAAAGGACAACTGCTCCACCTTTGTCCGCCTGCTTAACTACAATAGATCTATCATTTTGCAGGTCGATAAGGGCATCTTTTTCCTTTTTGGCTAAGTTGAACCTCACGAAACTTTTTTTACTTTCCATTGCCTGTATCCCTGATAAGATGGTTCTCTCAAAAGTGGAGATTTCCTTGGGAATTTTGGGTCCTGTTGGACAAAAAGTTGATTTCTTTCTTAGTCCGGTGATTTCTGCTGTACCGGTCTCAGTTGTTTCAGAAAAAAATGTTTTCAGACGGATTTTACGACAGAACTCCATGGTTTCAAGTTTCATTTTAATGAAGTCTGTAGATCTAGAAGGAACAAAGCTAAGTCCTTTTTGGAGAATAGAAATTTCCGCTGTTGTGAGTATTTTGTCAGACAAATTATAAATTGGTGATAACGTTAACTCCTGTAGTATTGGCGTCGTGTCCTCATTTCCCATGGTTGGGAATATCGCAACCGTCCTCTGCCTTGACGTTGGCCCCGGCCTAAAAAACGTGTCTCCTGGTTAGATGTTTGTGGGTCCTGATTTTGTTGATTACCTCTTTGGTTCTGATTTACCCTAGTCGTTGTATCTGCAGTTTCACTAGAAGATGACGATGATTCCGAAAAGTTAATGAATCTCTTCCGGGATCTCCCCTGATAGTTTTGGAGATAATTTCTAGAGTCGTTAGTGGAATAAAAATCTTTATTTAGGTACGGATAAGTTGATTCCAATGAGAAGTTCTTTTTATCCTGTTCGAATTTGTTGCTTTTTTGGATAACCGTATAATCTTTAAACTCGAGGATTTCTTTCTCCACTTTTTCTAACAAGGCCTTCGCATCCGTGAGGTTGGAATTGTTTTTGATCTCACTTTCAAGGTCCGCTATCTCCTGTAGTTGTATCAATGAAAGTCTGTGGGCTGTCTCCACCGTGAGGACCATAAGGTCCCTGCTGCATTTGGTCTCTATACAACTGTAACCTTTCTTGTAAATTGGATCGTCTATAAAAACTACTGGAATGTTACGTATCTGAAGTCCTGATGGAATGGTGCCTTCCTTTAAGTGCTGTAGTAAGAAATGTCCGTGAAGGTCCGTGCGTATTTGTTTTTTACGTAATCTGGTGAGTTTGTCCGACTCGTTCTGTGTTTTGGCTGTAACACTTAAGGTGGCCGATGCGAAGACCGGCGGTGCTCTTATCAAATTTTGAATGTGTTCTTCGCTATAAGCGAATCCATCATTCTCTGCCATCACAGATGACAAACAGGGGATGACAAAAACTCAGACAACACAAGACAAGACAAACATTTAACAAAAGACTTGACCATAAAAGGAAACCTACTACAGAAAAAACAATTTAAACAATGATGACCCTGAAGTTCCCTCAAGGGTGGTGGCTATTTAGCCACTAAACTGAACCTCGCGGGCAGCTGCCCGCTCCTACAGCTAGAAAACAATACTGGGTTGTGGCTCAAAAAACTCAGCTGAACTGAGCCAAAATACAAGAAAACAAAGCAAGTAGTCCAAGCTGAGAATATTCAACACAATACTTGACTGACTCCTAAAAAGAAATGAAACTAAAAAGGAGGGTTTTATGAATTTCCTTATTATTTAATGGTAATGATTTGAATTTATTTCATTTTTCAAAGCATAATTTTGCGCAAAGAAATTTCTTTTGTTGCGCTAAGGTCTTATATACAAACATTTTTTACAAAACATATATTATAATCACCAACAATTATTAATCCCCTGGAAACAAAAATAAAAATAAAAAATATGTACAAACATCATCACACACTCATGGCCATTATACTCATGCATACACAGCAAACATTCAAAAGCAAAATCCTTGTGGTGACCTTCTTTCCCTTGTACCATCAGATACAACTCAGTTTGAATGTTCAGAAAACATTTCGTTATTACATTGTCCACAATGAATATGACCAATTGTTTTATAGACTTCACAAAAAAGAGAAAAATCTTTTGAAAGCGGTACAACACAAGGAGAATGAAAACTGGTCGACGCGTTTCGAACCCCAGAATTTGAGGGTTCTCCTCAGGACCAACCAATTTCTGCAATGAACAATGACAAAGATTTAGAATGTGAATTTGGACTTAGGAAAGCTGCAGAGCACTGAACAGGGCTTAGCAAAACCAACCTTAAAGCGTGAAAATCTATCACCGGACTAAGAAAGAAATCAACTTTTTGTCCAACAGGACCCAAAATTCCCAAGGAAATCTCCACTTTTGAGAGAACCATCTTATCAGGGATACAGGCAATGGAAAGTAAAAAAAGTTTCGTGAGGTTCAACTTAGCCAAAAAGGAAAAAGATGCCCTTATCGACCTGCAAAATGATAGATCTATTGTAGTTAAGCAGGCGGACAAAGGTGGAGCAGTTGTCCTTTGGGATGTTAATAAATATAAGAAGGAGGTACTCCGTCAATTGGGAGACGTGACCTGTTACCGGAAAATCACAAAAGATCCAACTAAAGAATTACAAGACCAACTATTTCATATCATAGAGGAAGGCTTTTCACAAGGATTTGTGGGACCAAAAGAGCGCCTGTTCTTGAAAAATATGAACCCAAGGATACCGGTCTTCTATGCTTTACCCAAACTCCATAAAAATGAATTGGACCCCCCAGGACGACCCATAGTATCTGGATGTGAATCACTCATTGAGCCAGTGGCTCAATACATTGACTTTTTTCTGAAACCATTCATCAAGCTGATTCCGGCGCATTTGAAAGACACAACTGCTTTCTTGAATAGAATTATAACCGTGCATTTCGACAAAACTACACAATTGATGGTTACAATGGATGTGGTGTCACTCTACACCCAAATCCCACAAGATCAAGCTTTGGAGGCTTTAGAGTGGTTTTTAAATTTAAGAGAACGACCAGTACAAGTCCCCACGGAATTTCTCCTTTCATTGGCTAAGTTTGCACTATCAAAAAATTACTTTTCCTTTGACTCCGAGTTTTTCTACCAAACACGAGGCGTGGCCATGGGTTGTCCTTTTGCACCGGAGTTGGCAGTTTTATACATGGGTTTATATGAAAACAATTTCATATATAACAACAACCCGTTTGCTGCTAATATTTCTAACTACATGCGTTACATCGATGACATTTTCTTAATTTGGACCGGTACACAGCAATCACTTGACGAGTTTATCTGTTGGCTCAATGGAAGATCAAATGATATTAAATACAGTTGTATCTCGTCGAATGATTCAATCACTTTTCTGGACGTTAAGGTAGTGGCTTCTGATGGAGAGCTCGAAACCACACTTTTCAGAAAAGACACAGATCGAAATAAGGCCCTCCATTTCAAGAGTAATCATCCTCGTAGTCTAAGACAAAATCTACCCTATGGTCAGTTCTTGCGAATTCGCAGGAACTGCACTAGAAAAGAAGAATATTTCAGGCATGCAAACAAGTTAAGAGACCGCCTCCTAGAGAGGGGATATCCAAAGAAATTAATCAAACATTCTTTAAAGAGAGCTTGGTGGACACCAAGAGAGACATTGCTGGAGCAAAGGATTAAAAAGAAGGGAGACAGATCGGTCTGTGTGACAACATTTTGCCCTAATAGCCACCAACTCCGCAAACTCATCTTGGGAAATTGGCATTTAATCAAGGACCTCCACGAGGATTTTTCGAGACCCCCGATGTTTGCGTTCAAAAAGGAGAAAAGTGTAGCGAATTACATAGTACGTGCTGCCTTACCCAAAGAAGAACAGCGCACATTAAGGAGTATGCTCAACCTACCACCAATTTTGGGGCACCACAAATGTGGAACATGCGTAAACTGTGACCAGACCATAGAGGGCGATGTTTTTTCATTCAACACCACGCACTGGAAACATAACACATTCAGCAATTGCAAAACAAAGAATGTCGTTTATGCAATAGTCTGTCCGTGTCCCAAACTGTACATTGGGAAGACATCGCAGGAGGTGCGACAACGTATTACGCAGCACAAATCGCGTATCAGACGTCGAGTGGAGAATGCCCCTTTAGTCCATCATTGGGTATCTCATTCACACAATGAGGCAGATCTGAGATGGACAGTTTTGTCCAAAATTGAAAGAGATCCACGTGGTGGTGATCTTGAAGGTCAATTAAGCCGTCGAGAGGCATTATTAATTATGAAATACAATACGGCTATCAATGGCCTGAATGAAGTCGCTGAGATCTTCAGACCAATTGGATAATGAAAAAAGACATTTGTCCTCTGTCGCTGTCTCTTCATCTTGGGCTTGCCCGGGTCTGCTGCTTTCATTGATATAGGATCATAATTGTTGGATTATTCCGATCACTCGTTTTGGGGATGTCCGCCCCGAATCTTTTGTGCGTAGCAAAGGTATTGTTCTTTAGATATAGACACAACTGCAAAGAAGAAGTTTTCACCCTGAAGCCACTTATTTTTATCATCGGCATTCCATATTCAATACATTGTTTCCCAGCATTCCAGCCACATTTTCATTATACACACCTGTAGGTTAGCCAAAGCACAAAACTACATGTCCCAGGAAGCTTTGCGCTTCTTAGAGAGCTTATGAAAGCTACTGGTAACCATTACCCACAAGGCTCTGTGCTTCCTCACTCGTCGATTGTCAAAGTTGTGGACGGATGGAAAATACTCTCCCGGTAAGCCTTTATGAATCAGGGATTAGTCATTTCTAGAAGACAGGAGCTCCGAGACGTCAGCTCGTTTTGTTTACTTACTTAGTTCGTTTCGTTCGCCTTTTCAGATTCCGGCGCGGGAAAGTCATCTTGAAGTAGACCGCAAGACTTATTCAAGTAAGGTCTTGACTGTACATAGCTGACTTCGGTCCATGTTTTCAAATGCGCATGTGCACAATAGTTCAGAGTGGCATTAGAAACGATAATAACCAACGGTACCCATCTCGACCTCTCCCCCTCTCCCTTTAGATACATAAGGATTCAATTATTGGTAGCCGGATAAGAGGACACGTTCTCTTCTTGCAGTAAGTTGAGCAAATATCTCTTACCTTTGTCTATAGTCCGTTGTGTGTCATGTGCTATTTGTGTATTTTTGGCTAGTGAAGTGAATTTTAATCTAGTTGGTTTTTTGGTATTGTTTTGGTTTAGGTCCCTCTGGATTTGAAACGATTTGCATCCGCTTCAGGCAGATAGATTTTCACGCTTTAAGGTTGGTTTTGCTAAGCCCTGTTCAGTGCTCTGCAGCTTTCCTAAGTCCAAATTCACATTCTAAATCTTTGTCATTGTTCATTGCAGAAATTGGTTGGTCCTGAGGAGAACCCTCAAATTCTGGGGTTCGAAACGCGTCGACCAGTTTTCATTCTCCTTGTGTTGTACCGCTTTCAAAAGATTTTTCTCTTTTTTGTGAAGTCTATAAAACAATTGGTCATATTCATTGTGGACAATGTAATAACGAAATGTTTTCTGAACATTCAAACTGAGTTGTATCTGATGGTACAAGGGAAAGAAGGTCACCACAAGGATTTTGCTTTTGAATGTTTGCTGTGTATGCATGAGTATAATGGCCATGAGTGTGTGATGATGTTTGTACATATTTTTTATTTTTATTTTTGTTTCCAGGGGATTAATAATTGTTGGTGATTATAATATATGTTTTGTAAAAAATGTTTGTATATAAGACCTTAGCGCAACAAAAGAAATTTCTTTGCGCAAAATTATGCTTTGAAAAATGAAATAAATTCAAATCATTACCATTAAATAATAAGGAAATTCATAAAACCCTCCTTTTTAGTTTCATTTCTTTTTAGGAGTCAGTCAAGTATTGTGTTGAATATTCTCAGCTTGGACTACTTGCTTTGTTTTCTTGTATTTTGGCTCAGTTCAGCTGAGTTTTTTGAGCCACAACCCAGTATTGTTTTCTAGCTGTAGGAGCGGGCAGCTGCCCGCGAGGTTCAGTTTAGTGGCTAAATAGCCACCACCCTTGAGGGAACTTCAGGGTCATCATTGTTTAAATTGTTTTTTCTGTAGTAGGTTTCCTTTTATGGTCAAGTCTTTTGTTAAATGTTTGTCTTGTCTTGTGTTGTCTGAGTTTTTGTCATCCCCTGTTTGTCATCTGTGATGGCAGAGAATGATGGATTCGCTTATAGCGAAGAACACATTCAAAATTTGATAAGAGCACCGCCGGTCTTCGCATCGGCCACCTTAAGTGTTACAGCCAAAACACAGAACGAGTCGGACAAACTCACCAGATTACGTAAAAAACAAATACGCACGGACCTTCACGGACATTTCTTACTACAGCACTTAAAGGAAGGCACCATTCCATCAGGACTTCAGATACGTAACATTCCAGTAGTTTTTATAGACGATCCAATTTACAAGAAAGGTTACAGTTGTATAGAGACCAAATGCAGCAGGGACCTTATGGTCCTCACGGTGGAGACAGCCCACAGACTTTCATTGATACAACTACAGGAGATAGCGGACCTTGAAAGTGAGATCAAAAACAATTCCAACCTCACGGATGCGAAGGCCTTGTTAGAAAAAGTGGAGAAAGAAATCCTCGAGTTTAAAGATTATACGGTTATCCAAAAAAGCAACAAATTCGAACAGGATAAAAAGAACTTCTCATTGGAATCAACTTATCCGTACCTAAATAAAGATTTTTATTCCACTAACGACTCTAGAAATTATCTCCAAAACTATCAGGGGAGATCCCGGAAGAGATTCATTAACTTTTCGGAATCATCGTCATCTTCTAGTGAAACTGCAGATACAACGACTAGGGTAAATCAGAACCAAAGAGGTAATCAACAAAATCAGGACCCACAAACATCTAACCAGGAGACACGTTTTTTAGGCCGGGGCCAACGTCAAGGCAGAGGACGGTTGCGATATTCCCAACCATGGGAAATGAGGACACGACGCCAATACTACAGGAGTTAACGTTATCACCAATTTATAATTTGTCTGACAAAATACTCACAACAGCGGAAATTTCTATTCTCCAAAAAGGACTTAGCTTTGTTCCTTCTAGATCTACAGACTTCATTAAAATGAAACTTGAAACCATGGAGTTCTGTCGTAAAATCCGTCTGAAAACATTTTTTTCTGAAACAACTGAGACCGGTACAGCAGAAATCACCGGACTAAGAAAGAAATCAACTTTTTGTCCAACAGGACCCAAAATTCCCAAGGAAATCTCCACTTTTGAGAGAACCATCTTATCAGGGATACAGGCAATGGAAAGTAAAAAAAGTTTCGTGAGGTTCAACTTAGCCAAAAAGGAAAAAGATGCCCTTATCGACCTGCAAAATGATAGATCTATTGTAGTTAAGCAGGCGGACAAAGGTGGAGCAGTTGTCCTTTGGGATGTTAATAAATATAAGAAGGAGGTACTCCGTCAATTGGGAGACGTGACCTGTTACCGGAAAATCACAAAAGATCCAACTAAAGAATTACAAGACCAACTATTTCATATCATAGAGGAAGGCTTTTCACAAGGATTTGTGGGACCAAAAGAGCGCCTGTTCTTGAAAAATATGAACCCAAGGATACCGGTCTTCTATGCTTTACCCAAACTCCATAAAAATGAATTGGACCCCCCAGGACGACCCATAGTATCTGGATGTGAATCACTCATTGAGCCAGTGGCTCAATACATTGACTTTTTTCTGAAACCATTCATCAAGCTGATTCCGGCGCATTTGAAAGACACAACTGCTTTCTTGAATAGAATTATAACCGTGCATTTCGACAAAACTACACAATTGATGGTTACAATGGATGTGGTGTCACTCTACACCCAAATCCCACAAGATCAAGCTTTGGAGGCTTTAGAGTGGTTTTTAAATTTAAGAGAACGACCAGTACAAGTCCCCACGGAATTTCTCCTTTCATTGGCTAAGTTTGCACTATCAAAAAATTACTTTTCCTTTGACTCCGAGTTTTTCTACCAAACACGAGGCGTGGCCATGGGTTGTCCTTTTGCACCGGAGTTGGCAGTTTTATACATGGGTTTATATGAAAACAATTTCATATATAACAACAACCCGTTTGCTGCTAATATTTCTAACTACATGCGTTACATCGATGACATTTTCTTAATTTGGACCGGTACACAGCAATCACTTGACGAGTTTATCTGTTGGCTCAATGGAAGATCAAATGATATTAAATACAGTTGTATCTCGTCGAATGATTCAATCACTTTTCTGGACGTTAAGGTAGTGGCTTCTGATGGAGAGCTCGAAACCACACTTTTCAGAAAAGACACAGATCGAAATAAGGCCCTCCATTTCAAGAGTAATCATCCTCGTAGTCTAAGACAAAATCTACCCTATGGTCAGTTCTTGCGAATTCGCAGGAACTGCACTAGAAAAGAAGAATATTTCAGGCATGCAAACAAGTTAAGAGACCGCCTCCTAGAGAGGGGATATCCAAAGAAATTAATCAAACATTCTTTAAAGAGAGCTTGGTGGACACCAAGAGAGACATTGCTGGAGCAAAGGATTAAAAAGAAGGGAGACAGATCGGTCTGTGTGACAACATTTTGCCCTAATAGCCACCAACTCCGCAAACTCATCTTGGGAAATTGGCATTTAATCAAGGACCTCCACGAGGATTTTTCGAGACCCCCGATGTTTGCGTTCAAAAAGGAGAAAAGTGTAGCGAATTACATAGTACGTGCTGCCTTACCCAAAGAAGAACAGCGCACATTAAGGAGTATGCTCAACCTACCACCAATTTTGGGGCACCACAAATGTGGAACATGCGTAAACTGTGACCAGACCATAGAGGGCGATGTTTTTTCATTCAACACCACGCACTGGAAACATAACACATTCAGCAATTGCAAAACAAAGAATGTCGTTTATGCAATAGTCTGTCCGTGTCCCAAACTGTACATTGGGAAGACATCGCAGGAGGTGCGACAACGTATTACGCAGCACAAATCGCGTATCAGACGTCGAGTGGAGAATGCCCCTTTAGTCCATCATTGGGTATCTCATTCACACAATGAGGCAGATCTGAGATGGACAGTTTTGTCCAAAATTGAAAGAGATCCACGTGGTGGTGATCTTGAAGGTCAATTAAGCCGTCGAGAGGCATTATTAATTATGAAATACAATACGGCTATCAATGGCCTGAATGAAGTCGCTGAGATCTTCAGACCAATTGGATAATGAAAAAAGACATTTGTCCTCTGTCGCTGTCTCTTCATCTTGGGCTTGCCCGGGTCTGCTGCTTTCATTGATATAGGATCATAATTGTTGGATTATTCCGATCACTCGTTTTGGGGATGTCCGCCCCGAATCTTTTGTGCGTAGCAAAGGTATTGTTCTTTAGATATAGACACAACTGCAAAGAAGAAGTTTTCACCCTGAAGCCACTTATTTTTATCATCGGCATTCCATATTCAATACATTGTTTCCCAGCATTCCAGCCACATTTTCATTATACACACCTGTAGGTTAGCCAAAGCACAAAACTACATGTCCCAGGAAGCTTTGCGCTTCTTAGAGAGCTTATGAAAGCTACTGGTAACCATTACCCACAAGGCTCTGTGCTTCCTCACTCGTCGATTGTCAAAGTTGTGGACGGATGGAAAATACTCTCCCGGTAAGCCTTTATGAATCAGGGATTAGTCATTTCTAGAAGACAGGAGCTCCGAGACGTCAGCTCGTTTTGTTTACTTACTTAGTTCGTTTCGTTCGCCTTTTCAGATTCCGGCGCGGGAAAGTCATCTTGAAGTAGACCGCAAGACTTATTCAAGTAAGGTCTTGACTGTACATAGCTGACTTCGGTCCATGTTTTCAAATGCGCATGTGCACAATAGTTCAGAGTGGCATTAGAAACGATAATAACCAACGGTACCCATCTCGACCTCTCCCCCTCTCCCTTTAGATACATAAGGATTCAATTATTGGTAGCCGGATAAGAGGACACGTTCTCTTCTTGCAGTAAGTTGAGCAAATATCTCTTACCTTTGTCTATAGTCCGTTGTGTGTCATGTGCTATTTGTGTATTTTTGGCTAGTGAAGTGAATTTTAATCTAGTTGGTTTTTTGGTATTGTTTTGGTTTAGGTCCCTCTGGATTTGAAACGATTTGCATCCGCTTCAGGCAGATAGATTTTCACGCTTTAAGGTTGGTTTTGCTAAGCCCTGTTCAGTGCTCTGCAGCTTTCCTAAGTCCAAATTCACATTCTAAATCTTTGTCATTGTTCATTGCAGAAATTGGTTGGTCCTGAGGAGAACCCTCAAATTCTGGGGTTCGAAACGCGTCGACCAGTTTTCATTCTCCTTGTGTTGTACCGCTTTCAAAAGATTTTTCTCTTTTTTGTGAAGTCTATAAAACAATTGGTCATATTCATTGTGGACAATGTAATAACGAAATGTTTTCTGAACATTCAAACTGAGTTGTATCTGATGGTACAAGGGAAAGAAGGTCACCACAAGGATTTTGCTTTTGAATGTTTGCTGTGTATGCATGAGTATAATGGCCATGAGTGTGTGATGATGTTTGTACATATTTTTTATTTTTATTTTTGTTTCCAGGGGATTAATAATTGTTGGTGATTATAATATATGTTTTGTAAAAAATGTTTGTATATAAGACCTTAGCGCAACAAAAGAAATTTCTTTGCGCAAAATTATGCTTTGAAAAATGAAATAAATTCAAATCATTACCATTAAATAATAAGGAAATTCATAAAACCCTCCTTTTTAGTTTCATTTCTTTTTAGGAGTCAGTCAAGTATTGTGTTGAATATTCTCAGCTTGGACTACTTGCTTTGTTTTCCTCTTAATGATCTGACATCCAAGAAGATGCCCAAAAAGGTTCAGTGGACAGTAAGCTGTCAAAAGGCATTTGATGACCTGAACTGAACTTCAGTTAGTGACCAGGAGGTCCACGGGTCGCGTGTGCAGTGAGGAAAGTTACACGCGGGCTCCCATAGGTTTTCAATAGGTGCGTAAAAGTTTAAAAGTTACTGCAGAAAGGGTCTTCTGGATGGACTACGAACTTAAGATTCAAAACACAGACACTAGAGATGTTTCTCTACACTTGGGCACCGGAGTGCCAGCTTTACCTCACCCACAGGAAGCGGGTGCATAGGTCTCAAAGTGCGTCGGGTTTCTTCTATCGATTCAATGGAGCCTGACGACAAAGATGCTGCAGGCGGTCGGTCCAGAAGAGCTGCGTTGGATCCAAGGGTGGATCGGAGTTGTAGAAGACCTGAAAACAGAGGGGACAGTGTTCACAGTCACTAGCCAGTGACCAGTGTGGCACCAGGTAGGTACCAGGCGATGTCGGGTGCAAACAGGTGATGAGGGGTAGCTTGTCTCCGCAGCCACGTGGTCCCTGAAGGTCTACAACGTCCAGGAGTCAGTTCACGAGCTGTCCCATGCAGGTTCTCGCTGTCGGTGGTGTCGGCGACTTGAAGGAAGCAAACAAGCCTTGGCAAAAGCAGATGTCGTGAAGAATGAAGAAAGCTTGTAACTCTGACCAGCAAGGTCAGAGGGGCTGCTCCTTTGGAGGGAAGCAGGGACCAGTCTGGAGCAACCAGACCAGCGTCGTAGATTTCACATTAGGTTGCCAAAATGGCCACTAGCCAACGGGCCAGGGACCGGGCAGGCGCATTGAGATGCAAAGTGCAGAGGGGCCCCACGCAGATCGTGGAGATGCTGGAGGGCTCACCTTTGGTGCAGATGCTGCTCGGTGGTTGGGCTTCTCAGGACCCAAAGCACAACTTGGAGGGAGCCTCGGTTGTTGCGCTTGCAGCTTGTCGTCGGTCTTTCAAGATGGCTGGCTCCACGTGTCTCGGTGCCTCCACGGGTTCCTTCTTTGCAGGGACTGTGGATCGGGCGGTGAGAGGTCTGGAGGTCCAGGTCTTGTTGGGCTCTGGGCTCGGGCTCCGGCAGGAGGCGGCGGCAAAGCAGACGTCGAATAGCTGGTTGGTGCTTGCGTTAGCAAGATGGTCACTCCCTGACCATAGGGGAGATTTCCTTCTGTCCTCTGTGCAGCAGAGCATCGAAGTTCCCGTCTTCTTCTTCGTAGTAAGTTGATTCCAGGATGTCTGAAGTCTTAGGACACAGCTCCTACATTTAAGCGGATTCTAGGGGCCGGACTACCTGCTAGGTCCCTCCCTAAGGGTGGGACCAGGAAGGGGGGTGGTTACACCCCCAATCCTTTGTCCAGCTCGCCCCAGGTCCGGGGCTGGTGTGCCCCAGGACCGGTTTGAGCTGGCATATGCACCGAGGCTCCTTGTGAGCCTCAGGCATGTATGATTCCATTCAAGCCCTACCTGACCAATACACAAAATCCTGTCTGGGGTGGTGCTCGCACCTCTTCTGGCAGGAAACCCTTTGTCCACGTCTCCCAAGCTGGAAGGACTCCCAGCAGCAGGAGGGCAGACTTGTGTCTGTGGTGGCAGCGTCCATTTTGTGGAGCTGAGGCTATGTCTGATTTTACCCGGGTTTCAGGTACTGTACATGTCGTCTCCCTCTAGAAGGGTGGAATGCTAACCCCGTCACCAGAATTGGCGAGGGGTTAGTATTCCAATTCGTATGACACCTTACTCGAAATGTTTTGATAAAGCCAAACCAAAGTTAGCATTTAACCGCGAGGTTCATAATGCACTTAAGAGTATATGGTATGGCGATATCTGGAAACGGTAGAAGGAAGTTGTTCCGACCACTGCAGACAGGCTCAGCTCATGCCAGAGCACCATCTCACATGGAACCAAGCACTCTGCCTTCAGGATTGTTAAGGCCTGCCATAGGAGTGACTTATAGGTTAACATGTGTTCCATTTAAGGTTAGGTATAGGTATACTACACCTAAGTAAGAGGTGGATACACCAACTTACCCCAGCTGAGTGATCAGCCAGTTGTGTCAAATTGGTAGGCCAGGCCAGGGGTGGCACAATACATGCTTCAGCCCCTGGTAGGCCTTGGATACACCAATGCCCTGGGTACCTAGTGTACACTGGTACAGGGGCTCACAGGGTGATCCAATTCCAATTGGGTATGCACCTGAAGTGCATAGTGTCAATTTAGTAGAGAGAACAGCAGGCTGGGGGTCTGATTAGCAGGCCCACAGCCTCAATATGTCAAAAACCAGTGAAGCAAAAAGCAAAAATTTGGGATGGCCATAGGATAGCAGACCCTACTCTCCTACAATGGGGCTTATTTACAAGTCCCTGGCACTGCCGGTGCTTCACTTTTGTGTGGGTAAAAGTGACGCAGCGCCGGCACAAGGGGCTTGTAAATAAGCCCCAATGTCCTGTTTCTCTGGCTCTAAAGCAGCTTTGCTGACCTGGTTATCTGGCTCTACAACGGCTCTGCTGACCTGGGGGCATATTATCAAGACAGCTTAGATGTCCTTCACATCTAACATGGGCTTCTATTGGAATTCCATAGAACATATTATCAAGACCATTATCGCCATTTTAGCGGCAGTTTTCTACCGCTAAAGCGGCGATAATTTTATCGCCTGTCTTGATAAAATGCCCCTTGGTTCTCTGGCTCTAAGGCAGCTCTGCTGACCTGGTTCTCTGGCTCCACAGCGTCTCTGTTGACCTGGTTCTCTGGCTCTAAAGCAGCTCTGCTGACCTGGTTCTGTGGCTCTAGAGCGGCTCTACTGACCTGGTTCTCTGGCTCTACAACAGCTCTGCTGACCTAGTTCTCTGGCTCTAGAGCAGCTCTGCTGACCTGGTTCTCTGGCTCTACAACGGCTCTGCTTACCTGGTTCTCTGGCTCTTAAGCAGCTTTGCTGACCTGGTTCTCTCTCTCCAAAGCAACTCTGCTGACCTGGTTTCTCTGGCTCTACAGCAGCTCTGCTGACCTGCTTCTCTGCCTCTAGAGCAGCTCTGCCGACCTGGTTCTTAGGCTCCAGAGCAGCTCTGCTGACCTGGTTCTCTGGCTCTAAAGCAGCTCTGCTGACCTGGTTCTCTGGCTTTATAGCGGCTCTGCTGACCTGGTTCTCTGGCTTTAAAGCGGCTCTGCTGACCTGGTACTCTGGCTCTAAAGCAGCTCTGCTGACCTGGTTCTGTGGCTCTAGAGGGGCTCTACTGACCAGGTTCTCTGGCTCTACAACAGCTCTGCTGACCTAGTTCTCTGGCTCTACAACGGCTCTGCTGACCTGGTTCTCTGGCTCTAAAGCAGCTTTGCTGACCTGCTTCTCTCCCTCCAAAGCAACTCTGCTGACCTGGTTTCTCTGGCTCTACAGCAGCTCTGATGACCTGGTTCTCTGCCTCTAGAGCAGCTCTGCTGACCTGGTTCTTAGGCTCTAGAGCAGCTCTGCTGACTTGGTTCTCTGGCTCTAAAGCAGATCTGCTGACCTGGTTCTCTAGCTCTAAAGCAGCTCTGCTGACCTGGTTCTCTCCCTCTAAAGCAGCTCAGCTGACCTGGTTCTATGGCTCTAAAGCAGATCTGCTGACCTGGTTCTCTGGCTTTGAAGCAGCTCTGCTGACCTGGTTCTATAGCTCTAAAGCAGCTCTGCTGACCTGGTTCAATGGCTCTAAAGCAGCTCTGCTGACCTGGTTCTCTAGCTTTGAAGCAGCTCTGCTGACCTGGTTCTCTGGCTCTAGAGCAGCTCGGCTGACCTGGTTCTCTCCCTCTAAAGCAGCTCTGCTGATCTAGTTCTCTGGCTCTAAAGCAGCTCTGCTGACCTGGTTCTCTCCATCTAAAGCAGCTCTGCTGACCTGGTTTCTCTGGCTCTATAGCGGCTCTGCTGACCTGTGGGCATATTATCAAGACAGGCGATAAAATTATCGCCGCTTTAGCGGCAGAAAACTGCAGCTAAAACGGCGATAATGTGCTTGATAATATGCTCTATGGAATTCCAATTGAAGCTCAGGTTAGATGTCCTTCACATCTAACATGGGCTTCATTTGGAATTCCATAGAGCATATTATCAAGCCCATTATCGACGTTTTAGCGGCAGTTTTCTGCCGCTAAAGCAGCGATAATTTTATCGCCTGTCTTGATAATATGCCCCCTGGTTCTTTCTCTCTAAAGTAGCTCTGCTGACCTGGTTCTCTGGCTCTAAAGCAGCTCAGCTGACCTGGTTCTCTGTCTCTAGAGCTGGTTCTCTGGCTCTACAGCAGCTCTGCTGACCTGGCTCTCTGCCTCTACAACAGCTCTGCTGACCTGGTTCTCTGGCTCTAAAGCAGCTATGCTGACCTGGTTCTCTGGCTCTATAGCGGCTCTGCTGACCTGGTTTCTGTGGCTCTAAAGCGGCTCTGCTGACCTGGTTCTATGGCTCTACAGCAGCTCTGCTGACCTGGTTCTCTGGCTCTGGTTCTCTGGCTCTACAGCAGCTCTGCTGACCTGGATCTCTGCCTCTACAGAAGCTCTGCTGACCTGGGGGCATATTATCAAGAAACGGTGTTAAAATTATTGCCCCTTTAGCGGCAGAAAACTGCCGCTAAAGCGGCGATAATGGGCTTGATAATATGCCCTTGAGATTTCCAATAGAAGCCCATGTTCTGGTGTCAACATGGGCTTCTATTGAAATTCTCACGGGCATATTATCAAGCCCATTATCGACGATTTAGCAGCAGTTTTCTGCCGCTAAAGCCGCGATAATTTTAACGCTTTGCTTGATAATATGCCCCTGGTTCTCTGGCTCTACAGTAGCCCCAAGGTTCTTTGGCTCTACAACGGCTCTGATGACTTGGGTCTCTGCCTCTAAAGCAGCTCTGCTGACCTGGTTCTATGGCTCTAAAGCAGCTCTGGTGACCTGGTTCTCTGGCTCTACAGCAGCTCTGCTGACCTGGTTCTTAGGCTCTAGAGCGGCTCTGCTGACCTAGATCTCTGGCTCTAGAGCAGCTCTGCTGACCTGGTTCTCTGGCTCTACAGCGGCTCGGTTGACTGGTTCTCTGTCTCTAAAGCAGCTCTGCTGACCTGGTTCTGTGGCTCTAGAGAGGCTCTGCTGACCTGGGGGCATATTATCAAGAAACAGCGTTAAAATTATCGCTGCTTTAGCGGCAGAAAACTGCCGCTAAAACGGCGATAATGGGCTTGCTAATATGCCTTTGAAAATTCCAATAGAAGCCCATGTTCTGATGTCAACATGGGCATATTATCAAGCCCATTATCGCCGCTATAGCGGCAGTTTTCTGCCGCTAAAGCGGCTATAATTTATTTATTTTTTTTTGAAACTTTTATTACAGAAGTCAAAAGAGTTACAAAAATGGGCCTACAACCTTCGGGCCGGCCGCTAGCAAACGATAAGAGCATAGAATACAAGTGGGAAACACACGCTGCGGCGTGAGAGGGATCACAGGAGTTGGAAAGAAAAAACATTGGCGGCCACACCGTCCGGACCCCCCAGATGGCGGTTCCATTTTTATGTAAGAAATAACAAACAAATCCACAAGGCAGCAAAAAATCGAAGCAGCAGTATGCGCTCCCCCGGGGAGGACCCTACCGATACACAGGAAAAGCGGGGGGGGACAGGCCAGAGCGGAGACAAAGTGGACTACGTACCCAGAACCAAGGAGACAAGGAGACTAGGGAGACGGGGCCAGTGCCAGTGCAGGCGTCAGCGGCGGGGTACAAATTCCGCCACGGTAGGAGTTCCAGGGGCCCCACACTTTCACCCATTTCCCAGGCTTACCTCTCGCGACATACACCACTTTTTCCCGAAACATACACCAATCCATGTTGTCCTTCCATGCCGAGATCGTTGGCGACCTCTGGGAGCCCCACAGTTGCGCTATGTCACGCTTTGCCACCATATAGCCCAGAGTCACCCACCACGTCTGCGGCACTGAGTAATCAGTCGGCTCCCAAACATTTAGCAGACACCTCCTCGCCTCAGGAAGCAGCGGCACATGTGTGACCGCCCGCAACACCGCATGCACACCACGCCAGAATCGCGCCACCTCCGGACATTCCCACAAAATATGGACGAAGGTCCCCAATGATCCGCACCCACGCTTACACAACCCATCCACGGAATATCCCATACGCAGCAAACCCGGCCCCGTAACATAGACCCTATGGAGTATTTTGAGCTGGACGAAGCGAAGGCGGGCCGGTATGGCCACCTCTTTCGGGGAGGCCACCGCAGACACCCAGTCCTCGTCGTCCAGCTCCAATCCATCGGCGACCCACGCCTCACGAAGGCTAGTCAACAGTCCCGAGCGATCATTGATGAGCTTTTTGTAAATCAAGCGAATCGTGCCATCCGGCACATGCCCATCTAGCACTCTATCTTCCAGAGGGGAGTACTCCGGGATGGAGGCAACATCCGGGAATACGGAGACCAGCGCGTGACGGACCTGTAGATATCGAAAGTACTCCCTGTCATGCAACTGGAATTCCGTCTGCAGCACATCGAATGTTTTGAATCCCCCCTCGTCCAGAGATCGCCCACCCTGCTGATGCCTATCATGTCCCACTTCTCAAAGCCCTTCGAGGTCCACAGGGAGCCCAGCCGCTCAGAGGCATACAGTGGCGTCGCCCGGGTCAATCGATCCTTCCACCCCATCGCCAAGTTTGCCGCGTGCCACACCCGTACCATGACCCGCGTAGGGCCCGTCAGACGCGCGTCGAGCGATCGAGAATAAAGCGCCCGATTGTAGTCACCACCCGGCAGTAATAGTTTATCCATCTCAAAGGCCGGGTTTAAAGCAGGCCCGTAAAGGCCATGGTTTATCGCGGCCAGCTGGGAGGCCCAGTAGTACCGTTTGATGTCTGGGAGGGCGACACCCCCGTCGTACCACGGGAGTGTCAGCTTCGCAAGGGAGATACGCGGCCTCCCATCCCAGAATAGTTGGCGCTGCAAACTCTCTACCTCGCGAAAGTAGCGCGCCGGGACAACATCCATCGTGTTCTGTAAAGCATATAGGAAACGTGGCAGCGACATCATCTTAAACAATGCCGCATGGCCAAGCGACGAGAGCGGCAGGCGCCTCCAACGCGCCACGTCCTCCTTCAGGCGCTGGAGGGGGGGGAGCAAATTTTGTTTATATCGGGCCTCAGCATCCAGGGTAATAAAGATACCCAGGTATTTAAATCCCTGCGAGGCGACCTGGATAGGGCAGCCCCGCGGTAGGATAGGAGTCTCCCCGGAGAGGACATACACACAGGATTTAGCCCAGTTGATGACTAGGCCAGAATTACGGCCAAAGGAATGCAAAACATCCACTAATACAATCAGCGATTTACGCGGGGAAGCAAGGTACAAAAGGATATCATCTGCGTAAAGAGATACGCGATCCTCATACTCAGGGGTCCAACGGAGACCACGAATGGAAGGCTCCCACCGCAGCCACTCCGCCAGGGGCTCCAAGGCAAGCGCGAAGAGGAGCGGCGACAGCGGGCAGCCCTGCCGCGTACCCCTGCCCAGCTCAAACGGAGCCGACACTCTACCGTTCACCACCACCTGCGCCAGAGGTCCGGAGTATAACAGTTTCACCCAGCCAATAAATCCCGGGCCAAAACCAAACTTCGCCAGCATCGCCCAAATATATGGCCATTCAAGCGTGTCGAACGCCATAGTGGCGTCCAAGGACGCCAAAATGGCTGGCTCTCGTATGAACGGGACCCGCGCGAGCACCCCGTGCAGACGCCGCAGATTAAGCGCGGTGTTGCGATGAGGGATAAAGCCGGACTGGTCCTGGTGAATCAGATCGCACACCACGCCAACCAGCCGATTAGCCAGCACCTTGGCGAGAATTTTGGGCTCCGCATTCAACAGAGAAATAGGCCTGTAGGACGTGACCCGATCCCGCGGCCTCCCCTCCTTATGAATAACCATGATAGTGGCCAGACGCTGGTCCAGCGGGAGGGAGCCCGCCGAACGGGCCGCGAGGAACATAGCGCGGAGATGTGGCGCCAGCGTATCCGGTCGCAGCTTGTACAATTCGATGGGAAGGCCATTAGGACCCAGGGCCTTGCCGGAAGCGACCGAACGTATGGCGAGGGCAATCTCCTCAGATGTAGGGGCGGCATCCAACGACACTTTATCCTCTTCCGAAAGGGAAAGCGGCGCAATGTCTTTAAGCAGGTCATGGGAATCCTCCTCCGAACGGGAAGATACCGGGGAATACACCCCACGGAAATACTCAGCGAAACATTCAACAATTTCCTCCGGCTCAGTGACACACACACCATCCAGTCTCTCAATCGACGGGACAACTCGACTCGCTCTCTCCTTTTTATCCAGCCACGCAATCAATTTACCAGCCTTATCACCCACATCATACAGTCCCCCTTGTTGCTCTCTACTCAGGCCCCTGGCTGCCTCCGTGACTAGGGCCTTGTAGTCCGCCTGTTTGAGTCGGAGAGCATGCAGTTTATCATCCGTTACCCCACATTCCAGATCACCCTCCAATTCAGTTATCTCAGTTTCAATACGGGTCACCTCCTCCCGCCCGCGCCTCCGGGAATGGGAAATGAGGGACAGGGCCTCCCCCCGGATTACCGTCTTAAACGCCTCCCACAGAGAGACCGCAGACAATACAGACCCCACATTATCTTCAAAATACCGCTCCAGAGATTTAACCAAATCTGCGCGAATTGTGGGGTCACGCAGATACCAGGGATTGACCGGGACCACCCTCCCCTCCCCCCTCGGGACAATGTCGAAATGCAGCAGGAGCGGGGAGTTGTCCGAAATACCCCGCGCCAAATGTCGTACCTCCCCAACCCTCCCCGCCTGTGCCGCTGGCATCAGAACATAATCAAGCCTTGAAAGACTGCCATGAGCCCCGGAATGAAAGGTGTACTGTATCTGCGTAGGGTGTTTCAGCCGCCAACAATCCACCAGCCCCAATGTATCCAGGAGGCCGGACAGCCACGCTTGGGCACGGGGGAGATCCCTAGGAGGGTGACGGTCCTCAGTACCGGAAACTACAGCGTTAAAATCTCCCCCAACCACTAGAATCCCCTCCGGAAGGCCAAGGAGGAGGCGTCCCAGATCAGCGAAAGTAGTTGTTTGCAACCCTGGCGGTACATAAACAGAAACTAAAACAATCACTCTACCCTCCAATCTACCCACCAGAGCCGTGTATCGTCCCCTGCATCGTGGAACACCTCATCCATCTCAAACGGGAGCGAAGTTTTAACCATAATTCCCACGCCCCTCGAACCAGAGGTGAAGCCCGAGTGGGCTATAAGGCGATAGCCCCGTCTATTCATAGCACGAAAGGAGTTTCCAATGAGGTGTGTTTCCTGCAGAAATACTATATCGGGAGAAATACGTTTTAAAAACTGCAGGACCACACCCCGTTTTATCCTGTCCCCCAGTCCATTGACATTCCAGGACAAAAGACTCAGTCCCCTACCCCCCATCATAGCCGAAATCGAGCCATCTCCCCCCAGGGAGCACTGTAGAAGTAGCACAACAATACATCTGCCTTGTGGTACAAATAAACAATACCCAACCCCAACCCAACAGCCCCAACAAAACTCCCCCCTCCCTGCACCCCTGCATGAGCCCAAACAGCCCCCCCAACTTGCAGTGTGCCTGTCGCCCCTATGTAAATGGAACTACTAAGACCCTCTAGAGGAGGAGGGAGAACCCCCTCGAGACCCAGCACAACCTCCCATGGAGGGGAAACAAGGCACAATAGGCAAAAGACCCTAAGCATGGCCAAAAGTGGCATCACCCGGGTTGAGCCACGGTGTCAGTACCTCAGACCCGGTCCGGTGAGCGCTCACCTCCCGTCGCCCCCCCCCCATCCCGACCATGTCCCCCAGTCAAAGTGTCCAGCCAGTTCCCGGCCATGTCAGGACGGTCAAAGAAGTGAGTGCGACCATCCGCCTCCACCCGCAGCCTGGCCGGGAAGAGCATGGCATATTTTAGGTTCATGTCCCGAAGCCGCCGCTTGACACCCATGAAACTCAATCTCTGCTTCTGGACCGCCTGCGTGAAGTCAGGATAAAAGTTCACCTCCATGTTTTCCAGCTTAATCGGCCCTTGCAATCTGGAAGCTTGCAGAATCGCATCCCTGTCCCGAAAGTTAAAAATACGGGCAATAAGAGGCCGCGGAGGGGCTCCGACCTTCGGCCTGCCTCCGGGAACTCTATGGGCCCTCTCCACCGCAAAGAATTTACTCAGCCCCTTAGGCTGGAGATGGGTAGAGATCAGGTCCTCCACAAATAGATCCGCCGCCGACTCCTCCCGTCCCTCGGGCACTCCAATAATGCGGATATTATTCCTCCGGGCCCTGCTCTCGGAGTCCTCCAGGCGCCGATCCAGGAGCGCACTTGCCTGACGGAGCCGATGCACCTCCGTCTGAAGGGCCGCTACCTCAGTCGTGAGGCCCGACGCGGTGTGGGCCAAAGAATCGACCTGGTCATTTGTCTTAGAGAGATCGGCTCTAACAAGGTTGACATCGATGAGGACCGCGTCGAGTTTATGTGCCAAGGTGTCGAATTGCTGGCCCACTGAGGTCTTCATCTCAGCAATGGCGCCCATAACATCCTGCAAAGTCAGATCCGCAGGCAAATCCGGGGCATCCGAGGGGCACTCGGAGGACTTGTGCGATCCGCCGGGAGACCCCTTCGGGAGGGTGTAGCGGTCCATAATGTTGGCCTGATGCGCGGTGCCACGCCGGGTAGACTTGGCCTTCAACCGATCCCCTTCCTGCTTCGTGGCCATTGTCGTGTGGCTCGCGACCTCACCAGGTATGCAGTGGAGAGCAAGCAATCAATCAAGGCCGAGAGCCCCGGGGGTCACCCCAGGACGGCAGAGCGGGCCACCGCAGGCAGGCAGGCAGGGTCTCCCAGCGAGGCCACCCCAACACAAAGAAACGCCGTAATCCCACTTGCGATGACGGCAAGGGGAGTCAAAAGCGAAAGTGAAAGTGCAGGGTGCGCGACTCGCCAGACCCAGCCCGCCGTTGTTGTTCACTTCGCCACTGGGTTACCCCCAAACTCGAATCCGGGGTCAGGAGGGAAGTAGGCCGCAAACTTCAGTCGGTGCTCACCCCGTCACCCGGGGTCCGATTCAAAAACGGAAAACGGGTACCACTTCGGCTCAGGCTCACCGACACAGTCCCCTCAACCAATGCAGGATGAAGACAGGATAAACGTAGGAGGTTGCGGAGGTCCTCGGGAGCCTCGCACCTACGTAGCCATCTTGGTTGCGCGCTAGGCTCCTCCCCCGCGGCTATAATTTTAACGCTGTGCTTGATAATATGCCCCTAGTTCTCTGGCTCTACAGTAGCTCTGCTGACCTAGTTCTCTGGCTCTAGAGCAGCTCTGCTGACCTGGTTCTCTGGCTCTAGAGCAGCTCTGCTGACCTGGTTCTTAGGCTCAAGAGCAGCTCTGCTGACCTGGTTCTCTGGCTCTACAACGGCTCGGCTGGCCTGGTTCTCTGGCTTTGAAGCAGCTCTTCTGACCTGGTTCTTTGGCTCTAAAGCAGCTCTGCTGACCTGGTTCTATGGCTCTAAAGCAGTTCTGCTGACCTGGTTCTCTGGCTTTGAAGCAGCTCTGCTGACCTGGTTCTCTGGCTCTAGAGCAGCTCTGCTGACCTGGTTCTCTCCATCTAAAGCAGCTCTGCTGACCTGGTTTCTCTGGCTCTACAGCAGCTCTGCTGACCCGGTTCTCTCCCTCTAAAGCAGCTCTGCTGACCTGGTTTCTCTGGCTCTATAGCGGCTCTGCTGACCTGTGGGCATATTATCAAGACAGGCGATAAAATTATCGCCGCTTTAGCGGCAGAAAACTGCAGCTAAAACGGCGATAATGTGCTTGATAATATGCTCTATGGAATTCCAATTGAAGCTCACGTTAGATGTCCTTCACATCTAACATGGGCTTCAATTGGAATTCCATAGAGCATATTATCAAGCCCATTAACGCCGTTTTAGCGGCAGTTTTCTGCCGCTAAAGCAGCGATAATTTTATCGCCTGTCTTGAAAATATGCCCCAAGGTTCTTTGGCTCTACAACGGCTCTGATGACTTGGGTCTCTGCCTCTAAAGCAGCTCTGCTGACCTGGTTCTATGGCTCTAAAGCAGCTCTGGTGACCTGGTTCTCTGGCTCTATAGTAGCTCTGCTGACCTGGTTCTTAGGCTCTAGAGCGGCTCTGCTGACCTAGATCTCTGGCTCTAGAGCAGCTCTGCTGACCTGGTTCTCTGGCTCTACAGTGGCTCGGTTGACTGGTTCTCTGTCTCTAAAGCAGCTCTGCTGACCTGGTTCTGTGGCTCTAGAGAGGCTCTGCTGACCTGGGGGCATATTATCAAGAAACAGCGTTAAAATTATCGCTGCTTTAGCGGCAGAAAACTGCAGCTAAAACGGCAATAATGGGCTTGCTAATATGCCTTTGAAAATTCCAATAGAAGCCCATGTTCTGATGTCAACATGGGCTTTTATTGGAATTCTCAAGGGCATATTATCAAGCCCATTATCGCCGCTATAGCGGCAGTTTTCTGCCGCTAAAGCAGCGATAATTTTAACGCCGTGTTTGATAATATGCCCCTGGTTCTCTGGCTCTACAGTAGCTCTGCTGACCTAGTTCTCTGGCTCTAGAGCAGCTCTGCTGACCTGGTTCTCTGGCTCTAGAGCAGCTCTGCTGACCTGGTTCTTAGGCTCAAGAGCAGCTCGGCTGACCTGGTTCTCTGGCTCTACAACGGCTCTGCTGGCCTGGTTCTCTGGCTTTGAAGCAGCTCTTCTGACCTGGTTCTTTGGCTCTAAAGCAGCTCTGCTGACCTGGTTCTATGGCTCTAAAGCAGCTCTGCTGACCTGGTTCTCTGGCTTTGAAGCAGCTCTGCTGACCTGGTTCTCTGGCTCTAGAGCAGCTCTGCTTACCTGGTTCCCTCCCTCTAAAGCAGCTCTGCTGATCTGGTTAGCTAGCTCCAAAGCAGCTCTGCGACTTGGTTCTCTGGCTCTAAAGCGGCTCTGCTGACCTGGTTCTCTCCCTCTAAAGCAGCTCTCTGCTGACCTGGTTTCTCTGGCTCTACAGCAGCTCTGCTGGCCTGGTTCTCTGGCTCTAGAACAGCACTATTGACCTCGTTCTCTGGCTCTAGAGCAGGTCTGCTGACCTGGTTCTTAGGCTATAGAGCAGCTCTGCTGACCTTGTTCTCTGGCTGTAAAGCAGCTCTGCTGACCTGGTTCTCTGGCTGTAACACAGCTCTGCTGACCTGGTTCTCTGGCTCTAGAGCAGCTCTACTGACCTGGTTCTTAGGCTGTAGAGTAGCTCTGCTGACCTGGTTCTCTGGCTCTACAACGGCTCTGCTGACCTGGGCGCATATTGTCACGCACAGCGTTAAAATTATCGCCGCTTTAGCGGCAGAAAACTGCCACTAAAGCGGCGATAATCGGCTTGATAATATGCCGCAGAGAATTCCAATAGGCTCTAGAACAGTTCTTAGGCTCTAGAGCAGCTCTGCAGACCTGAGTCTCTGGCTCTACAACAGCTCAGATGACCTGGTTCTCTGGCTCTAAAGCAGCTCTGCTGGCCTGGTTCTCTGGCTCTAGAGCAGCTCTGCTGACCTGGTTCTTAGGCTCTAGAGCAGCTCTGCTGATCTTGTTCTCTGGCTGTAAAGCAGCTCTGCTGACCTGGTTCTCTGGCTGTAAAGCAGCTCTGCTGACCTGGTTCTCTGGCTCTAAAGCAGCTCTGCTGATCTGGTTCTCTCCCTCGAAAGCAGCTCTGCAGACCTGGTTCTCTGGCTCTAAAGCAGCTCTGCTGACCTGGTTCTCTGGCTCTAGAGCAGCTCTACTGACCTGGTTCTTAGACTCTAGAGTAGCTCTGCTGACCTGGGCGCATATTGTCAAGCAGTTTTCTGCCGCTAAAGCAGCGATAATTTTAACACCGTTTCTTGATAATACGCCCCATGGTTCTCTGGCTCTAAAGCAGCCCTGCTGACACGATGCTATGGCTCTAAAGCAGCTCTGCTGACATGGTTCTCTGGCTCTACAGCAGCTCTGCTGACCTGGTTCTCTGCCTCTAGAGCAGCTCTGCTGACCTGGTTCTTAGGCTCTAGAGCAGCTCGGCTGACCTGGTACTCTGGCTCTAAAGCAGCTCTGCTGACCTGGTTCTCTGGCTCTAAAGCAGCTCTGCTGACCTGGTTCTCTGGCTCTATAGCGGCTCTGCTGACATGGGGGCATATTAACAAGCCAGGCGATAAAATTATCGCCGCTTTAGCGGCAGAAAACTGCCGCTAAAACGGCGATAATGGGCTTGATAATATGCTCTATGGAATTCCAATTGAAGCCCATGTTAGATATCCTTCACATCTAACATGGGCTTCAATTTGAATTCCATAGAGCATATTATCAAACCCATTATCGCCGTTTTAGCGGCAGTTTTCTGCCGCTAAAGTGGGGATAATTTTATCGCCTGGCTTGTTAATATGCCCCCTGGTTCTCTGGCTCTAAAGCAGCTCTGCTGACCTGGTTCAATGGCTCTAAAGCAGCTCTGCTGACCTGGTTCTCTGGCTCTACAGCAGCTCTGCTGACCTGGTTCTCTGGCTCTAGAGCAGCTCTGCTGACCTGGGGGCATATTATCAAGGACGGCGCTAAAATTATCGCTGGTGTAGCGGCAGAAAACTGCCGCTAAAGCGGCGATAATGGGCTTGCTAATATGCGTTATAGAATTCCAATAGAAGCCCAGGTTAGATGTCCTGCACATTAAACCTGGGCTTCTATTGGAATTCTATAATGCATATTAGCAAGCCCATTATCGCCGTTTTGGCGGCAGTTTCCTGCCGCTACAACGGCGATAATTTTATTGCCGGTCTTCCTAATATGCCCCCTGGTTCTTAGGCTCTAGAGCGGCTCTGCTGACCCGGTTCTCTGGCTCTAAAGCAGCTCTGCTGACCTGGTTCTCTGGCTCTACAGCGGCTTTGATAACCTGGTTCTCTGGCTCTAAAGCAGCTCTGCTGACCTGGTTCTGTGGCTCTAGAGCGGCTCTGCTGACCTGGTTCTCTGGCTCTACAGCAGCTCTGCTGACCTGGTTCTCTCCCTCTAAAGCAGCTCTGCTGACCTGGTTTCTCTGGCTCTAAAGCAGCTCTGCTGACCTGGTTGTCCGGCTCTAAAGCAGCTCTGCTGACCGAGTTCTCTGGCTCTAAAGCAGCTCTGCTGACCTGGTTCTCTGGCTCTAAAGCGGCTCTGCTGACCTGGTTCTCTCCCTCTAAAGCAGCTCTGCTGACTTGGTTCTCTGGCTCTAAAGCAGCTCTGCTGACCTGGTTCTCTGGCTCTAAAGCGGCTCTGCTGACCTGGTTCTCTGGCTTTAGAGCAGCTCTGCTGACCTGGTTCTCTGGCTCTAAAGCAGCTCTGCTGACATAGGGGCATATCAGCAACACCCGGCGATAATTATCGCTCAGCGCTCTTAGCGTGAGGATAATTATCGCCGGGTAACGTAGATTTTTATCGCTGAGATAGCGTGCTATTAGCAACGCTTATCTCCTCAGTGATAAAAATCCTCATGCTAACTGCCTAACGTGAGATTATCGCTGGAAACCCAGCGATAATCTCACGCAATGTGGCGTTAGCTTGTTGATAGGGACTCACAAACTTAGTCAAGATATCCACCTACCATAGGATATCATGGCTAAGTCAGTCCTGAAGCAGGCATAAGGAAAGTAACGATAACAGGGGTTATCGCTACTTTTCCTGACGCTATGCTTCATAGCGTGGGGCTTGATGATAGGAGAAAATAACAACATTTCTCCTGTCATGTTAGGTCAGGAACGCCCACTTTACATCTCATTAGAGATGCAAAGCTGGGCGTTAGGAATCCCCACGCTAAAGCAAGGTTTCACGCGTTAGCGTGGCCTTGCTAATTAGGCGACAAAATTATCGCCGCTTTTCGGCTGAAAACGCCCGCAAAAGCGGCGATAATGTTTTATCGCCCGCTTGTAAATATGCCCCCTGGTTCTCTGGCTCTAAAGCAGCTCTGCTGATCTGGTTCTCTGGCTCTAGAGCAGCTCTGCTGACCTGGGGGCATATTAGCAAGAACCTTGTTAAAATTATTGCCGTTTTAGCGGCAGGAAACTGCCGCTAAAACAGTGATAATGGGCTTGCTAATATGCGTTATAGAATTCCAATAGAAGTCCAGATTAGATGTCCTGCACATCCTGTCATGTTAGGTCAGGAACGCCCACTTTGCATCTCATTAGAGATGCAAAGCTGGGCGTTAAGATTTCGTGCGCTAAAGCAAGGTTTCACGCTTTAGCGTGACCTTGCTAATTAGGCAATAAAATTATCGCCGCTTTTAGGCCGAAAACGGCCGAAAATGCGGCGATAATTTTCTATCGCCTCGTTGCTGATATGCCCCTAAGTCAGCAGAGCCGCTATAGAGCCAGAGAACCAGGTCAGCAGAGCTGCTGTAGTGCCAGAGAACCAGGTCAGCAGAGCCGCTTTAGTGCCAGAGAACCAGGTCAGCAGAGCCGCTATAGAGCCAGAGAACCAGGTCAGCATAGCTGCTTTAGAGCCAGAGAATCAGAGGGCATATCATCAAGGCGGCGCTAAAAAATTATCGCTGCTTTTGCAGCCGTTTTCAGCCGAAAAGCGGCGATAATTTTATCGCCTAATCAACAAGGTCACGCTATCGCTTGAATCCTTGCATTATCGCCCTTTCTCCCTACGCCCATCTTTGCATCTCTAATGAGATGCAAAGTGGGCGTGCCTGCCCTGACATAACTGGAGAAATGTCGCTAAGCGACATTTCTCCAATTATCAATGGGCACGCTAACCTTCAGAGCGACAAGCAAAGTAGCGATAACCTCTGTTATCGCTACATTCCTTACGCCTGCTTCAAGACTGACTTAGCCATGATATCCTATGTAAGGTGAATATCATGGCTAAGTATGCCTTGCCCTATCAGCAAGCTATTGCCAAACTTTGGGTCATATCATCAACGGCCAGCGATAATCACCGCTGGCCGTGTTTAGTGTGCACAAACTTAACGCCGCCTATCGCCAGATTCTATCGTCCGGTGAGCGCACTATCAGCAAAGCGCATCGCCGAGGCGATAGAATTCACGGCAATAGCGGCGATAAGGAGCAATAACGCAGGATAACCTGCGATAAAAAAGCAGTGATAATCAAAAAAACAGCGATAGGGAGATGTGGACTCAGCATGAAGATCCACCTCCCATGTTAAACATGGCTAACTCACAGATTTAGCAGGCGTAAGGAACCAGCGATAAAGCCGGTTAGCGCTACATTTAATGTCGCTAGGCAGGTTAGCGTTTCCCTTGTTAATAGGGAGATCCTTCATTAGCGATTATTTTTGCTGTATTTCTCACGGGAACGCCTACCTCGCATCTCATTAGTGATGCGAGGCAGGCGATACGAAAATGGGCGCTGAAGCATGGAATCACGCGTTAGCGTGTCCATGCTAATAGGGCGATAAAATTATCGCCGCTTTTCGTCCACAAACGGACGCAAAAGCAGCGATAATTTTTTTTCGCCGGCTTGTTGATATGCCCCTTTGTGAGATTATCACTGGATTTCCAGCGATAATCTCACATTTGGCAGTTAGCGCTTGGAATTTTATCGCTTTTGAGATAAGCGGTGCTAATAGCACGCTATCTCAGCGATACAATTCCACGTTACCCGGCGATAATTATCCTAGCGCTAAGTGCGCGTAGAGATAATTATCGCCAGTCCTTGATGATATGCCCCTCCGTCAGCAGAGCTGCTTTAGAGCCAGAGAACCAGGTCAGCAGAGCTGCTCTGGAGACAGAGAACCAGGTCAGCAGAGCTGCTGTAGAGCCAGAGAACCAGGTCAACAGAGCTGCTTTAGAGCCACAGAACCAGGTAGCAGAGCCGTTGCAGAGCCAGAGAATGAGGTCAGGAGAGCTGCTCTAGAGTCTAAGAACCAAGGGGCATATTATCAAGGACGGTGTTAAAAATTATCACCGGTTTAGTGGCAGAAAACTGCCGCTAATGCGGCCATAATGGGTTTGATAATATGCCCTTGAGAATTCCAATAGAAGTCCATGTTCTGGTGTGAACATGGGCTTCTATTGGAATTCTCCAGCGCATATTATCAAGCCCATTATCACCGCTTTGGCGGCAGTTTTCTGCTGCTAAACCGGCGATAATTTTAGCGCCGTCCTTGATAATATGCCCCCAGGTCAGCAGAGCTGCTGTAGAGGCAGAGAATCAGGTAAGCAGAGCAGCTGTAGAGCCAGAGAACCAGGTCAGCAGAGCTGCTTTAGAGCCACAGAACCAGGTCAGCAGAGCTGCTCTAGTGCCTAAGAATCAGGTCAGCAGAGCTGCTCTACAGCCAGAGAACCAGGTCAGCAGAGCTGCTTTAGAGGGAGAGAACCAGGTCATTAGAGCCGGTTTAAAGCCAGAGAACCATGGGGCATATTATCAAGACAGGCGATAAAATTATCGCTGCTTTAGCGGCAGAAAACTGCCGCTAAAACGGCGATAATGGGATTGATAAATGCTTTATGGAATTCCAATTGAAGCTCAGGTTAGATGTCCTTCACATCTAACATGGGCTACAAATGGAATTCCATAGAGCATATTATCAAGCCCATTATTGCCGTTTTAGCTGCAGTTTTCTGCCGCTAAAGCAGCGATAATTTTATCGCCTGCCTTGAAAATATGCCCAAAGGTTCTTTGGCTCTACAACGGCTCTGATGACCTGGTTCTCTGCCTCTAAAGCAGCTCTGCTGACCTGGTTCTATGGCTCTAAAGCAGCTCTGGTGACCTGGTTCTCTGGCTCTAGAACAGCTCTGCTGACCTGGTTCTCTGGCTCTAAAGCAGCTCTGCTGACCTGGTTCTTAGGCTCTAGAGCGGCTCTGCTGACCTAGATCTCTGGCTCTAAAGCAGCTCTGCTGACCTGGTTCTCTGGCTCTACAGCGGCTCGGTTGACTGGTTCTCTGTCTCTAAAGCAGCTCTGCTGACCTGGTTCTGTGGCTCTAGAGAGGCTCTGCTGACCTGGGGGCATATTATCAAGAAACAGCGTTAAAATTATCGCTGCTTTAGCGGCAGAAAACTGCCGCTAAAACGGCGATAATGGGCTTGCTAATATGCCTTTGAAAATACCAATAGAAGCCCATGTTCTGATGCCAACATGGGCTATTATTGGAATTCTCAAGGGCATATTATCAAGCCCATTATCGCCGCTATAGCGGCAGTTTTCTGCCGCTAAAGCGGTGATAATTTTAACGCCGTGCTTGATAATATGCCCCTGGTTCTCTGGCTCTACAGTAGCTCTGCTGACCTAGTTCTCTGGCTCTAGAGCAGCTCTGCTGACCTGGTTCTCTGGCTCTAGAGCAGCTCTGCTGACCTGGTTCTTAGGCTCAAGAGCAGCTCTGCTGACCTGGTTCTCTGGCTCTAAAACGGCTCTGCTGGCCTGGTTCTCTGGCTTTGAAGCAGCTCTTCTGACCTGGTTCTTTGGCTCTAAAGCAGTTCTGCTGACCTGGTTCTCTGGCTTTGAAGCAGCTCTGCTGACCTGGTTCTCTGGCTCTAGAGCAGCTCTGCTGACCTGGTTCCCTCCCTCTAAAGCAGCTCTGCTGATCTGGTTTGCTAGCTCTAAAGCAGCTCTGCGACTTGGTTCTCTGGCTCTAAAGCGGCTCTGCTGACCTGGTTCTCTCCCTCTAAAGCAGCTCTGCTGACCTGGTTCTCTCCCTCTAAAGCAGCTCTGCTGACCTGGTTTCTCTGGCTCTACAGCAGCTCTGCTGGCCTGGTTCTCTGGCTCTAGAACAGCACTACTGCCCTCGTTCTCTGGCTCTAGAGCAGCTCTGCTGACCTGGTTCTTAGGCTATAGGGCAGCTCTGCTGACCTTGTTCTCTGGCTGTAAAGCAGCTCTGCTGACCTGGTTCTCTGGCTGTAACACAGCTGTGCTGACCTGGTTCTCTGGCTCTAAAGCAGCTCTGCTGACCTGGTTCTCTCCCTCGAAAGCAGCTCTGCAGACCTGGTTCTCTGGCTCTAAAGCAGCTCTGCTGACCTGGTTCTCTGGCTCTAGAGCAGCTCTACTGACCTGGTTCTCTGGCTCTAAAGCAGCTCTGCTGACCTGGTTCTCTGGCTCTACAACAGCTCAGATGACCTGGTTCTTAGGCTGTAGAGTAGCTCTGCTGACCTAGTTCTCTGGCTCTAGAGCAGCTCTGCTGACCTGGTTCTTAGGCTCTAGAGGAGCTCTGCTGATCTTGTTCTCTGGCTGTAAAGCAGCTCTGCTGACCTGGTTCTCTGGCTGTAAAGCAGCTCTGCTGACCTGGTTCTCAGGCTCTAAAGCAGCTCTGCTGACCTGGTTCTCTCCCTCGAAAGCAGCTCTGCAGACCTGGTTCTCTGGCTCTAAAGCAGCTCTGCTGACCTGGTTCTCTGGCTCTAGAGCAGCTCTACTGACCTGGTTCTTAGGCTCTAGAGTAGCTCTGCTGACCTGGTTCTCTGGCTCTACAACGGCTCTGCTGACCTGGGCGCATATTGTCAAGCACGGCGTTAAACTGCCACTAAAGCGGCGATAATCGGCTTGATAATATGCCGCAGAGAATTCCAATAGAAGCCCATGTTGACACCAGAACATGGGCTTCTATGGGAATTCTCAAGGGCATATTATCAAGCCCATTATCGCCGCTTTAGCAGCAGTTTTCTGCCGCTAAAGCAGCGATAATTTTAACACCGTTTCTTGATAATATACCCCATGGTTCTCTGGCTCTAAAGCAGCCCTGCTGACACAATGCTATGGCTCTAAAGCAGCTCTGCTGACATGGTTCTCTGGCTCTACAGCAGCTCTGCTGACCTGGTTCTCTGCCTCTAGAGCAGCTCTGCTGACCTGGTTCTTAGGCTCTAGAGCGTCTCTGCTGACATGGGGGCATATTAACAAGCCAGGCGATAAAATTATCGCCGCTTTAGCAGCAGAAAACTGCTGCTAAAACGGCGATAATGGGATTGATAATATGCTCTATGGAATTCCAATTGAAGCCCATGTTAGATATCCTTCACATCTAACATGGGCTTCAATTGGAATTCCATAGAGCATATTATCAAACCCACTATCGCCGTTTTAGAGGCAGTTTTTTGCCGCTAAAGCGGGGATAATTTTATCGTCTGGCTTGTTAATATGCCCCCTGGTTCTCTGGCTCTAAAGCAGCTCTGCTGACCTGGTTCAGTGGCTCTAGAGCAGCTCTGCTGACCTGGGGGACATATTATCAAGGACGGCGCTAAAATTATCGCCGGTGTAGCGGCAGAAAACTGCCGCTAAAGCGGCGATAATGGGCTTGTTAATATGCGTTATAGAATTCCAATAGAAGCCCAGGTTAGATGTCCTGCACATTAAACCTGGGCTTCTATTGGAATTCTATAACGCATATTAGCAAGCCCATTATCGCCGTTTTGGCGGCAGTTTCCTGCCGCTACAACGGCGATAATTTTATTGCCGGTCTTCCTAATATGCCCCCTGGTTCTTAGGCTCTAGAGCGGCTCTGCTGACCCGGTTCTCTGGCTCTAAAGCAGCTCTGCTGACCTGGTTCTCTGGCTCTACAGCGGCTTTGATAACCTGGTTCTCTGGCTCTAAAGCAGCTCTGCTGACCTGGTTCTGTGGCTCTAGAGCGGCTCTACTGACCTGGTTCTCTGGCTCTACAGCAGCTCTGCTGACCTAGGGGCATATTATCAAGCTAGGCAATAAAATTATCGCCGCTTAAGCGTCAGAGAACTGCCGCTAAAACGGCGACAATGGGCTTGATAATATGCTCTATGGAATTCCAATTGAAGCCCATGTTAAATGTGAAGGACTTCTAACATGGGCTTCAATTGGAATTCCATAGAGCATATTATCAAGCCCATTATCGCCGTTTTAGCGGCAGTTTTTTGCCGCTAAAGCGGCGATAATTTTATCACCTGGCTTGATAATATGCCCCTAGTTCTCTGGCTCTAGAGCCGCTCTGCTGACCTGGTTCGCTGGCTCTACAGCAGCTCTGCTGACCTGGTTCTATGGCTCTACAGCAGCCTCGCTGACCTGGTTCTCTGGCTCTAAAGCAGCTCTGCTGACCTGGTTCTCTCCCTCTAAAGCAGCTCTGCTGACCTGGTTTCTCTGGCTCTAAAGCAGCTCTGCTGACCTGGTTGTCTGGCTCTAAAGCAGCTCTGCTGACCGAGTTCTCTGGCTCTAAAGCAGCTCTGCTGACCTGGTTCTCTGGCTCTAAAGCGGCTCTGCTGACCTGGTTCTCTCCCTCTAAAGCAGCTCTGCTGATTTGGTTCTCTGGCTCTAAAGCAGCTCTGCTGACATAGGGGCATATCAGCAACACCCGGCGATAATTATCGCTCAGCGCTCTTAGCGTGAGGATAATTATCGCCGGGTAACGTAGATTTTTATCGCTGAGATAGCGTGCTATTAGCAACGCTTATCTCCTCAGTGATAAAAATCCTCATGCTAACTGCCTAACGTGAGATTATCGCTGGAAACCCAGCGATAATCTCACGCAATGTGGCGTTAGCTTGTTGATAGGGACTCACAAACTTAGTCAAGATATCCACCTACCATAAGATATCATGGCTAAGTCAGTCCTGAAGCAGACGTAAGGAAAGTAACGATAACAGGGGTTATCGCTACTTTTCCTGACGCTATGCTTCATAGCGTGGGGCTTGATGATAGGAGAAAATAACGACATTTCTCCTGTCATGTTAGGTCAGGAACGCCCACTTTGCATCTCATTAGAGATGCAAAGCTGGGCGTTAGGAATCCCCACGCTAAAGCAAGGTTTCACGCGTTAGCGTGGCCTTGCTAATTAGGCGATAAAATTATCGCCGCTTTTCGTCTGAAAACGGCCGCAAAAGCGGCGATAATGTTTTATCGCCCGCTTGTAAATATGCCCCCTGGTTCTCTGGCTCTAGAGCAGCTCTGCTGACCTGGGGGCATATTAGCAAGAACCTTGTTAAAATTATTGCCGTTTTAGCGGCAGGAAACTGCCGCTAAAACAGTGATAATGGGTTTGCTAATATGCGTTATAGAATTCCAATAGAAGCCCAGATTAGATGTCCTGCACATCCTGTCATGTTAGGTCAGGAACGCCCACTTTGCATCTCATTAGAGATGCAAAGCTGGGCGTTAAGATTTCGTGCGCTAAAGCAAGGTTTCACGCTTTAGCGTGACCTTGCTAATTAGGCAATAAAATTATCGCCGCTTTTAGGCCGAAAACGGCCGAAAATGCGGCGATAATTTTCTATCGCCTCGTTGCTGATATGCCCCTAAGTCAGCAGAGCCGCTATAGAGCCAGAGAACCAGGTCAGCAGAGCTGCTGTAGTGCCAGAGAACCAGGTCAGCAGAGCCGCTTTAGTGCCAGAGAACCAGGTCAGCAGAGCCGCTATAGAGCCAGAGAACCAGGTCAGCATAGCTGCTTTAGAGCCAGAGAATCAGAGGGCATATCATCAAGGCGGCGCTAAAAAATTATCGCTGCTTTTGCAGCCGTTTTCAGCCGAAAAGCAGCGATAATTTTATCGCCTAATCAACAAGGTCACGCTATCGCTTGAATCCTTGCATTATCGCCCTTTCTCCCTACGCCCATCTTTGCATCTCTAATGAGATGCAAAGTGGGCGTGCCTGCCCTGACATAACTGGAGAAATGTCGCTAAGCGACATTTCTCCAATTATCAATGGGCACGCTAACCTGCAGAGCGACAAGCAAAGTAGCGATAACCTCTGTTATCGCTACATTCCTTACGCCTGCTTCAAGACTGACTTAGCCATGATATCCTATGTAAGGTGAATATCATGGCTAAGTATGCCTTGCCCTATCAGCAAGCTATTGCCAAACTTTGGGTCATATCATCAACGGCCAGCGATAATCACCGCTGGCCGTGTTTAGTGTGCACAAACTTAACGCCGCCTATCGCCAGATTCTATCGTCCGGTGAGCGCACTATCAGCAAAGCGCATCGCCGAGGCGATAGAATTCACGGCAATAGCGGCGATAAGGAGCAATAACGCAGGATAACCTGCGATAAAAAAGCAGTGATAATCAAAAAAACAGCGATAGAGAGATGTGGACTCAGCATGAAGATCCACCTCCCATGTTAAACATGGCTAACTCACAGATTTAGCAGGCGTAAGGAACCAGCGATAAAGCCGGTTAGCGCTACATTTAATGTCGCTAGGCAGGTTAGCGTTTCCCTTGTTAATAGGGAGATCCTTCATTAGCGATTATTTTTGCTGTATTTCTCACGGGAACGCCTACCTCGCATCTCATTAGTGATGCGAGGCAGGCGATACGAAAATGGGCGCTGAAGCATGGAATCACGCGTTAGCGTGTCCATGCTAATAGGGCGATAAAATTATCGCCGCTTTTCGTCCACAAACGGACGCAAAAGCAGCGATAATTTTTTTTCGCCGGCTTGTTGATATGCCCCTTTGTGAGATTATCACTGGATTTCCAGCGATAATCTCACATTTGGCAGTTAGCGCTTGGAATTTTATCGCTTTTGAGATAAGCGGTGCTAATAGCACGCTATCTCAGCGATACAATTCCACGTTACCCGGCGATAATTATCCTAGCGCTAAGTGCGCGTAGAGATAATTATCGCCAGTCCTTGATGATATGCCCCTCCGTCAGCAGAGCTGCTTTAGAGCCAGAGAACCAGGTCAGCAGAGCTGCTCTGGAGACAGAGAACCAGGTCAGCAGAGCTGCTGTAGAGCCAGAGAACCAGGTCAACAGAGCTGCTTTAGAGCCACAGAACCAGGTAGCAGAGCCGTTGCAGAGCCAGAGAATGAGGTCAGGAGAGCTGCTCTAGAGTCTAAGAACCAAGGGGCATATTATCAAGGACGGTGTTAAAAATTATCACCGGTTTAGTGGCAGAAAACTGCCGCTAATGCGGCCATAATGGGTTTGATAATATGCCCTTGAGAATTCCAATAGAAGTCCATGTTCTGGTGTGAACATGGGCTTCTATTGGAATTCTCCAGCGCATATTATCAAGCCCATTATCACCGCTTTGGCGGCAGTTTTCTGATTCTAAACCGGCGATAATTTTAGCGCCGTCCTTGATAATATGCCCCCAGGTCAGCAGAGCTGCTGTAGAGGCAGAGAATCAGGTAAGCAGAGCAGCTGTAGAGCCAGAGAACCAGGTCAGCAGAGCTGCTTTAGAGCCACAGAACCAGGTCAGCAGAGCTGCTCTAGTGCCTAAGAATCAGGTCAGCAGAGCTGCTCTACAGCCAGAGAACCAGGTCAGCAGAGCTGCTTTAGAGGGAGAGAACCAGGTCATTAGAGCCGGTTTAAAGCCAGAGAACCATGGGGCATATTATCAAGACAGGCGATAAAATTATCGCTGCTTTAGCGGCAGAAAACTGCCGCTAAAACGGCGATAATGGGATTGATAAATGCTTTATGGAATTCCAATTGAAGCTCAGGTTAGATGTCCTTCACATCTAACATGGGCTACAATTGGAATTCCATAGAGCATATTATCAAGCCCATTATTGCCGTTTTAGCTGCAGTTTTCTGCCGCTAAAGCAGCGATAATTTTATCGCCTGCCTTGAAAATATGCCCAAAGGTTCTTTGGCTCTACAACGGCTCTGATGACCTGGTTCTCTGCCTCTAAAGCAGCTCTGCTGACCTGGTTCTATGGCTCTAAAGCAGCTCTGGTGACCTGGTTCTCTGGCTCTAGAACAGCTCTGCTGACCTGGTTCTCTGGCTCTAAAGCAGCTCTGCTGACCTGGTTCTTAGGCTCTAGAGCGGCTCTGCTGACCTAGATCTCTGGCTCTAAAGCAGCTCTGCTGACCTGGTTCTCTGGCTCTACAGCGGCTCGGTTGACTGGTTCTCTGTCTCTAAAGCAGCTCTGCTGACCTGGTTCTGTGGCTCTAGAGAGGCTCTGCTGACCTGGGGGCATATTATCAAGAAACAGCGTTAAAATGATCGCTGCTTTAGCGGCAGAAAACTGCCGCTAAAACGGCGATAATGGGCTTGCTAATATGCCTTTGAAAATACCAATAGAAGCCCATGTTCTGATGCCAACATGGGCTATTATTGGAATTCTCAAGGGCATATTATCAAGCCCATTATCGCCGCTATAGCGGCAGTTTTCTGCCGCTAAAGCGGTGATAATTTTAACGCCGTGCTTGATAATATGCCCCTGGTTCTCTGGCTCTACAGTAGCTCTGCTGACCTAGTTCTCTGGCTCTAGAGCAGCTCTGCTGACCTGGTTCTCTGGCTCTAGAGCAGCTCTGCTGACCTGGTTCTTAGGCTCAAGAGCAGCTCTGCTGACCTGGTTCTCTGGCTCTAAAACGGCTCTGCTGGCCTGGTTCTCTGGCTTTGAAGCAGCTCTTCTGACCTGGTTCTTTGGCTCTAAAGCAGTTCTGCTGACCTGGTTCTCTGGCTTTGAAGCAGCTCTGCTGACCTGGTTCTCTGGCTCTAGAGCAGCTCTGCTGACCTGGTTCCCTCCCTCTAAAGCAGCTCTGCTGATCTGGTTTGCTAGCTCTAAAGCAGCTCTGCGACTTGGTTCTCTGGCTCTATAGCGGCTCTGCTGACCTGGTTCTCTCCCTCTAAAGCAGCTCTGCTGACCTGGTTCTCTCCCTCTAAAGCAGCTCTGCTGACCTGGTTTCTCTGGCTCTACAGCAGCTCTGCTGGCCTGGTTCTCTGGCTCTAGAACAGCACTACTGCCCTCGTTCTCTGGCTCTAGAGCAGCTCTGCTGACCTGGTTCTTAGGCTATAGGGCAGCTCTGCTGACCTTGTTCTCTGGCTGTAAAGCAGCTCTGCTGACCTGGTTCTCTGGCTGTAACACAGCTGTGCTGACCTGGTTCTCTGGCTCTAAAGCAGCTCTGCTGACCTGGTTCTCTCCCTCGAAAGCAGCTCTGCAGACCTGGTTCTCTGGCTCTAAAGCAGCTCTGCTGACCTGGTTCTCTGGCTCTACAACAGCTCAGATGACCTGGTTCTTAGGCTGTAGAGTAGCTCTGCTGACCTGGTTCTCTGGCTCTAGAGCAGCTCTGCTGACCTGGTTCTTAGGCTCTAGAGGAGCTCTGCTGATCTTGTTCTCTGGCTGTAAAGCAGCTCTGCTGACCTGGTTCTCTGGCTGTAAAGCAGCTCTGCTGACCTGGTTCTCAGGCTCTAAAGCAGCTCTGCTGACCTGGTTCTCTCCCTCGAAAGCAGCTCTGCAGACCTGGTTCTCTGGCTCTAAAGCAGCTCTGCTGACCTGGTTCTCTGGCTCTAGAGCAGCTCTACTGACCTGGTTCTTAGGCTCTAGAGTAGCTCTGCTGACCTGGTTCTCTGGCTCTACAACGGCTCTGCTGACCTGGGCGCATATTGTCAAGCACGGCGTTAAACTGCCACTAAAGCGGCGATAATCGGCTTGATAATATGCCGCAGAGAATTCCAATAGAAGCCCATGTTGACACCAGAACATGGGCTTCTATGGGAATTCTCAAGGGCATATTATCAAGCCCATTATCGCCGCTTTAGCAGCAGTTTTCTGCCGCTAAAGCAGCGATAATTTTAACACCGTTTCTTGATAATATACCCCATGGTTCTCTGGCTCTAAAGCAGCCCTGCTGACACAATGCTATGGCTCTAAAGCAGCTCTGCTGACATGGTTCTCTGGCTCTACAGCAGCTCTGCTGACCTGGTTCTCTGCCTCTAGAGCAGCTCTGCTGACCTGGTTCTTAGGCTCTAGAGCGTCTCTGCTGACATGGGGGCATATTAACAAGCCAGGCGATAAAATTATCGCCGCTTTAGCAGCAGAAAACTGCTGCTAAAACGGCGATAATGGGATTGATAATATGCTCTATGGAATTCCAATTGAAGCCCATGTTAGATATCCTTCACATCTAACATGGGCTTCAATTGGAATTCCATAGAGCATATTATCAAACCCACTATCGCCGTTTTAGAGGCAGTTTTTTGCCGCTAAAGCGGGGATAATTTTATCGTCTGGCTTGTTAATATGCCCCCTGGTTCTCTGGCTCTAAAGCAGCTCTGCTGACCTGGTTCAGTGGCTCTAGAGCAGCTCTGCTGACCTGGGGGACATATTATCAAGGACGGCGCTAAAATTATCGCCGGTGTAGCGGCAGAAAACTGCCGCTAAAGCGGCGATAATGGGCTTGTTAATATGCGTTATAGAATTCCAATAGAAGCCCAGGTTAGATGTCCTGCACATTAAACCTGGGCTTCTATTGGAATTCTATAACGCATATTAGCAAGCCCATTATCGCCGTTTTGGCGGCAGTTTCCTGCCGCTACAACGGCGATAATTTTATTGCCGGTCTTCCTAATATGCCCCCTGGTTCTTAGGCTCTAGAGCGGCTCTGCTGACCCGGTTCTCTGGCTCTAAAGCAGCTCTGCTGACCTGGTTCTCTGGCTCTACAGCGGCTTTGATAACCTGGTTCTCTGGCTCTAAAGCAGCTCTGCTGACCTGGTTCTGTGGCTCTAGAGCGGCTCTACTGACCTGGTTCTCTGGCTCTACAGCAGCTCTGCTGACCTAGGGGCATATTATCAAGCTAGTCAATAAAATTATCGCCGCTTAAGCGTCAGAGAACTGCCGCTAAAACGGCGACAATGGGCTTGATAATATGCTCTATGGAATTCCAATTGAAGCCCATGTTAAATGTGAAGGACTTCTAACATGGGCTTCAATTGGAATTCCATAGAGCATATTATCAAGCCCATTATCGCCGTTTTAGCGGCAGTTTTTTGCCGCTAAAGCGGCGATAATTTTATCACCTGGCTTGATAATATGCCCCTAGTTCTCTGGCTCTAGAGCCGCTCTGCTGACCTGGTTCGCTGGCTCTACAGCAGCTCTGCTGACCTGGTTCTATGGCTCTACAGCAGCCTCGCTGACCTGGTTCTCTGGCTCTAAAGCAGCTCTGCTGACCTGGTTCTCTCCCTCTAAAGCAGCTCTGCTGACCTGGTTTCTCTGGCTCTAAAGCAGCTCTGCTGACCTGGTTGTCTGGCTCTAAAGCAGCTCTGCTGACCGAGTTCTCTGGCTCTAAAGCAGCTCTGCTGACCTGGTTCTCTGGCTCTAAAGCGGCTCTGCTGACCTGGTTCTCTCCCTCTAAAGCAGCTCTGCTGACATAGGGGCATATCAGCAACACCCGGCGATAATTATCGCTCAGCGCTCTTAGCGTGAGGATAATTATCGCCGGGTAACGTAGATTTTTATCGCTGAGATAGCGTGCTATTAGCAACGCTTATCTCCTCAGTGATAAAAATCCTCATGCTAACTGCCTAACGTGAGATTATCGCTGGAAACCCAGCGATAATCTCACGCAATGCGGCGTTAGCTTGTTGATAGGGACTCACAAACTTAGTCAAGATATCCACCTACCATAAGATATCATGGCTAAATCAGTCCTGAAGCAGACGTAAGGAAAGTAACGATAACAGGGGTTATCGCTACTTTTCCTGACGCTATGCTTCATAGCGTGGGGCTTGATGATAGGAGAAAATAACGACATTTCTCCTGTCATGTTAGGTCAGGAACGCCCTGTAGGAGAGTAGGGTCTGCTATCCTATGGTCACCCCAAATTTTTGCTTTTTGCTTCACTGGTTTTTGACATATTGAGGCTGTGGGCCTGCCAATCAGACCCCCAGCCTGCTGTTCTCTCTACTAAATTAAAACTATGCACCCTAGGTGCATAACCAATTGGAAGTGGATCACCCTGTCAGCCCCTGTACCAGTGTACACTAGGTACCCAGGGCATTGGTGTACCCAAGGCCTGCCAAGGGCTGCAGCATGTATTATGCCACCCCAGGCTTGGCCTAACAATCTGACACAACTGGCTGATCACTCAGCTGGGGTAAGTTGGTGTAATCACCTCTTACTTAGGTGTAGTATACCTATACCTAACCTTAAATGGGACACCTGGTAACCTATAAGTCACTCCTATGGCAGGCCTTAACAATCCTGAAGGCAGAGTGCTTGGTTCCATGTGAGATGGTGCTCTGGCATGAGCTGAGCCTGTCTGCAGTGGTCGGAACAACTTCCTTCTACTGTTTCCAGATATCGTCATACCATATACTCTTAAGTGCATTATGAACCTCGCGGTTAAATGCTATCTTTGGTTTGGCTTTATCAAAACATGTCGAGTAAGGTGTCATACGAATTGGAATACTAACCCCTCGCCAATTCTGGCGACGGGGTTAGCATTCCACCCTTCTAGAGGGACACGACATGTACAGTTCCTGAAACCCGGGTAAAATCAGACATAGCCTCAGCTCCACAAAATGGATGCTGCCACCACAGACACAAGTCTGCCCTCCTGCTGCTGGGAGTCCTTCCAGCTTGGGAGGTGTGGACAAAGGGTTTCCTGCCAGGGGAGGTGCGTGCACCACCCCAGACAGGATTTTGTGTATTGGTCAGGTAGGGCTTGAAAGAAACCAGACATGCCTGTGGCTCACAAGGAGCCTCGGTGCATATGCCAGTTCAAACCGGTCCTGGGGCACACCAGTCCCGGGCCTGGGGCGAGCTGGACAAAGGATTGGGGGTGTAACCACCCCCCTTCCTGGTCCCACCCATAGGGAGGGACCTAGCAGGTAGTCCGGCCCCTAGAATCCGCTTAAAGGTAGGAGCTGTGTCCTAAGACTTCAGACATCCTGGAATCAACTTGAAACTAAGAAGAAGACGGGAACTTCGACATTCTGCTGCACAGAAGACTGAAGAAAATCTCCCCTGTGGTCAGGGAGTGACCACCTTGCTAACGCAAGCACCATCCAGCGCATCAACGTCTGCTTTGCCGCCGCCTCCCGCCGGAGCCCGAGCCCAGAGACTGACAAGACCTGGACCTCCAGACCTCTCACCGCCCGATCCACAGTCCCTGAAAAGAGGAGACCCGTGGAGGCACCGAGACACGTGGAGCCAGCCATCTTGGAACGACTACGACAAGCTGACAAGTGCAACAACCGAGGCTCCCTCCAAGTTGTGCTTTGGGATCTGAGAAGCCCAACCCCCGAGCAGCATCTGCACCAAAGGTGAGCCCTCCAGCATCTCCACGATCTGCGTGGGGCCCTTCTGCATTTTGCCACTTGACGCGCCTAACCGGTTGCTGGCCCGCTGGCTAGTGGCCATCTTGGCGACGAACTCTACGAAATACACTGCTGGTCTGGTTGCTCCAGACTGGCCCTTGCTCCCCTCCAAAGGAGCAATCCCTCTGACCTTGCTGGTCAGAACCAACAGCTGATTTCCGAATCCTCCTACAATTGCTTTTGCCAAGGCTTGTTTGCTTCGATCAAGTCGCCGACCCCGCCGACAGCGAGAGCCTGCGTGGGACAGCTCGTGAGCCGACTCCTGGACGTCGTCGACCTTCAGGGACCACGTGGCTGCGGAGACAAGCTACCCCTCATCACCTGTTTGCACCCGACATCGCCTGGTACCCACCTGGTGCCACGCTGGTCACTGGCTAGTGACTGTGAACACTGTCCCCTCTGCTTACAGGTCTTCAACATCTCCGATCCACTCTTGGATCCACTGCATCTCTCCCGGACCGACCGCCTGCAGCATCTTTGTCTTCAAGCTCCACGGAACAGATAGAAGCAACCCGACGCACTTCGAGGCCTATGCACCCGCTTCCCGTGGGTGAGGTAAAGCTGGCACACCTGTGCCCAAGTGTAGTATTACATCTCTAGTGCCTGTGTTCCAAATCTTAAGTTCCTAGTCAACCCGGAAGATCTCCTTTGCAGTAACTTTGTACTTTTTACGCACCCATTGAAACCTATGGGAGCACGCGTGTGACTATTTGCTCTGCACACGCCACCCGTGGACCTCCTGGTCACTAACTGACGTTAGCTCCTTGTAGGCCCAGCGATTCTAGAGGCCCTAGGCCTTTTCCCTTTTCTGTTCGTGGTACTTATACCACTATTTTAGTATATGGTTTGAGTGGCCACCAGGGCCTATCCATATAACGTGCAACTTCTGTGTATTCTGTGATAATCTTGTTTGACGATTTGTGCTCCTGTGCTCATAAAGAGACTAGGGGTTACTTTGAGAAATAAATACATATATATTTTGAATATATATCTGTGTGGTGTCCTTTCATTGGTATAAAAGGGGGTTACATTTGGTAAAACAGCTGGCTTAACACGCTTCACGAGTTTAGCCTCAAAGACTGCTTAGCCTACGCTACCACTAGGGCAGCTAGTCCGAAAAGGTTGACTTACAACCACACCATAAGGGTTGCTTGGCATGGTACAAGGTGATCACTTTAACTAGTGAGCATCATATACCAGGCCAACTTCTCACATTGGTGAGCAGCGGTTGGATTTGAGCTTGCTGTGTTTTACCATTGTAATCTCTTGGTTACCAATTGAAAGATCGCATAGGTACCTGTAGGTACATATAAAACAAGATTAGATATACGTAAGTTCTACTGAACTTAGTTGTTGTAGAGCAAAGGGAGTAGCACACCCTGACTACAACTACTAGATAGGTTTAGTAGGTAAACACAAGTGTAGGTAGATTGCAACACATCCACCCACACTTAAGAGCAATGGCCGGGGCAGAGGGGTCCACTGTACCCATCTCTGTTGAGAGTGACCCCCAGAGGGCACCATCCAGCTTTGCTACCCTTAATCAGAATGAGCTTAGGCATTTGGCAACTCTTAGAGGCCTTAAACAGCCCAAGAACCCAAACTCTGCTGAGCTCAGAGAGCTCTTACAGAATGATGAGAATCAGAGAGCACTCAAGAAAGCTTCCCAGTTAGCCCCCTTAGGGTCAGGAACAGGAGGCCCCCCTTCTGAAGATACTACAGAGGTAGCCAGTTCCAATAGCCATCCCTTAGATGAGAACCATACTACAGGGGAGGAAAGTGGTGAGGATACAGAAAGTAGTGATGATGAAGGGAGAACTAGCCCAGTGCCAAGTATTATACTTGGCCCAGCTAAACTAAGGCTATTGGGGACTGACAATGGGTTCACCCCATTGGATCTCCCCAGTGGACTTAACACAGGGCTTGGGAGGCAAAGGAATCGCTCAGGTGACTCCAATGCTTCTCATGGCTCTAGAGGCTCTCAAGGTCACTCCAGGAAAAGGATGACCACCCCTCAGAGGAGGGAACATGAGGCCAGAATGCAGGAAGCCCAGCTGAGGATCAGGAAGCAGGAGCTAGAAGTAGCCCTGATGGAAGAAAAACTGAACAAGGCTAGGCAATCTAGAGAGAGTGGGTCTATACCCACTGGTGGCAGCATTGTCCCTAAGGACAAAGATAGGGTCTTTGACAATAGGAACCTGTCTAAGGTTGTGCCCCCCTACAAAAGTGGGGATGACATCCACAAATGGATAACTGCTCTTGAGAGGGCCTGCAAAGTACAGCAGGTTCCTGAAGACCAGTGGGCAGCAATCCTCTGGCTCTCCTTTGAAGGAAGAGGCAGAGACAGACTCCTCACTGTTAGAGAAGAGGATGTCAGAAACTATAGAGTCCTGAAGAGTGTTCTGGTAGATGGGTTAGGCTTAACCACTGAACAGTACAGGTTAATGTTCAGAGACACCCAAAAGACACAGACTCAGGACTGGTCTGAATATGTTGAATGTGCCACTAAGGCTTTGGAGGGTTGGTTGCTGGGAAGTAAGGTATCTGATTTTACAGGATTGTATAATTTGATGATCAGAGAACAGATTTTAAATAACTGTCAAAACCAGCAACTGCATCAACACTTGGTTGACTCTGATCTGACCTCTCCCCAAGAATTGGGAAAGAAGGCAGACAAATGGGTCAGAACCAGGGTTAAGCAAAAGAACCAGAACCAGGGCCAAGGGGGTGATCAGAAGAAAACAGACCAAAAGGGTGGAGATCAGAAACCTAAAGACCAGAAGTCTTCAACAGGGCCCCAAACTACTGCTAAGGAGGGTGGGTCCCAACAGTCCAAGAAGAAGAAAGAAGGTCAGAAGAAACCCTGGTGCAATCATTGTAAAAATACAACTCACTGGACTAGTGATTGCAAAAAGGGTGGAGCCCCCAACACTGTTGCCCCTAAGGCACCTGCTCCCAGTACTACTGTTAGCAGTGTTGGTCCCCAGACAAAGGGTGTAGTGGGAATCACTATGGGAACTGAAGGAGATTCTGACTTAGACAGAACCCTTACACAGGCAGTCTTGATCTGTGATGGGGACATTGATTTGTCCCTGACTGTGAGCCCCAGTAACCTGGGCAAGTACAGACAGACTCCTTTAATTAATGACAAAGTGGCTCAAGCCTACAGGGACACATGTGCCAGTGTCACTATGGTGACACCAGGCTTTGTGGACCCTGGACAGTACATACCAGGTGAGAACTACCTGGTGACCAATGCCAGCAATGCCACTACTTCACATAGTGTGGCAGTTGTTAACTTCTCATGGGGAGGGGTAACTGGCCTCAAAAGGGTTGTGGTTAGTGCAGACCTCCCAGTAGAATGTTTGTTGGGCAATGACCTAGAGAGTTCTCTATGGTCAGAAGTGGAGTACAGGACTCATGCAGAGATGTTAGGTATATCATCACATGTCCTTGCTGTGACCAGGTCACAGGCCAAAAAGTGCCTCACTGAACCTCAGGTCTTGGATCCTGGAACAATGGACCAAGCACCTACCAAGAAGAAGAACAGGAGGGTCAAGGCTGTGCCTTCCCCCCTGCCTCAGAGTGATGATCAGCCTTCCCAGGAAGCTGATCTAGAGGACCCTGAAGGAACTGTCCCTGAAGAGCTTGAACCTGATCAGGTTGAGTTTCTGGGGACAGGGGGACCTTCAAGGGCTGACTTGAGGCAGGCTCAGTTATCCTGTCCCTCTCTTGAACCCCTCAGACAGCTGGCTGCTGCTGAGGCTGCTGGGAATGCTCAAGGTACCCATAAAGTGTATTGGGATGAAGGGCTCCTTTATTCAGAGGCTAGAGACCCCAAGCCTGGTGCAACCAGGAGGTTGGTCATACCTCTGCAATTTAGGGGCTTCCTTCTTACCTTGGCCCATGACATTCCTTTAGCAGTACACTTAGGCCAGAACAAGACTTGGGACAGGCTTGTCCCTCACTTTCACTGGCCTCATATGAATGAAGATACAAAGGAGTTTTGTCGCTCCTGTGTCACCTGCCAAGCCAGTGGCAAATCAGGTGGCACAACAAAGGCCCCCCTAATCCCACTACCTGTGGTGGGGGTCCCCTTTGAAAGAGTGGGAATAGACATAGTGGGTCCCATGGATCCTCCCACTGCATCTGGGCACAGATTTATACTGGTGGTAGTGGATCATGCCACCAGGTATCCAGAGGCAATTCCCCTTAGGACCACTACAGCACCTGTTGTGGCCAGGGCCCTGCTGGGAGTATTCTCCAGAGTGGGGTTTCCTAAGGAGGTAGTATCTGACAGAGGTACCAACTTTATGTCAGGATACTTGACAGCTATGTGGAAGGAATGTGGTGTCAACTACAAGTTCACCACCCCTTATCACCCACAATGCAATGGGCTTGTTGAGAGATTCAACAAGACCCTAAAGGGTATGATCAAAGGATTACCTGAAAAGCTCAGGCGAAGATGGGACATCCTTCTACCCTGCCTTCTGTTTGCTTACAGAGAGGTCCCACAAAAAGGAGTTGGCTACAGCCCCTTTGAATTGTTGTTTGGGCACCCTGTGAGAGGCCCACTGTGTTTGGTGAAGGAAGGATGGGAGTTACCTCTCAAAAAGCCTAAGCTAGACATAGTGGACTATGTACTTGGTCTCCGCTCCAGGATGGCTGAGTATATGGAGAAGGCATCTAAAAACCTTGAGGCAAGCCAGGCCTTACAGAAAGCTTGGCATGACCAAAAGGCTGTCTTGGTTGAGTATCAGCCAGGACAGAAGGTATGGGTGTTGGAGCCAGTGGCCCCAGCAGCACTCCAAGACAAATGGTCTGGACCCCATACAATCCTGGAAAAGAAGGGAGAGGTCACCTACTTGGTGGACCTAGGAACTCCCAGGAGTCCCCACAGGGTACTCCATGTTAACAGGCTTAAAGCATATGTTGACAGGGCAGACATGGGCTTGCTCATGGCTACAGATGAGGGACAGGAGGAAGAGAGTGACCCTCTCCCAGACCTGTTGTCTCAGAACCCTGAAGAGGGCTCAGTTGAAGGAGTGACCCTTGGAGGCAACCTCACTGCCCATCAGCAGACTGAATGTAGACAGGTTCTACAATCATTTTCACATATGTTTTCCTTGATACCTAGTCAAACTGACTGGTGTACCCATGTTGTGGACACTGGTGACAGTCTGCCTGTAAAGAACAAGCTTTACAGACAACCTGACCACGTCAGGGACTGTATAAAGGCTGAGGTACATAAAATGCTGGAATTAGGTGTCATTGAACCCTCAGAGAGCCCCTGGGCTAGCCCAGTGGTTCTGGTCCCCAAACCTCACACCAAAGATGGCAAGAGAGAGATGAGGTTCTGTGTGGATTACAGAGGACTCAATGCTGTCACCAGGACAGATGCACACCCTATTCCAAGGGCAGATGAGCTCATAGACAAACTAGCTTCTGCAAAGTTTTTGAGCACATTTGACTTGACAGCTGGCTATTGGCAAATCAGATTAGCTGAGGAGTCTAAGGCCAAAACAGCATTCTCAACCCCAGGTGGGCATTATCAGTTTGTGGTGATGCCCTTTGGTCTGAAGAATGCACCTGCCACCTTCCAAAGGCTGGTGAACCAAGTCCTTACTGGGTTGGATGACTTTTGTGCAGCATATCTTGATGACATTGCTGTCTTTAGCTCCACCTGGGAGGATCACCTGATCCACCTGAAGAAGGCTCTTGAGGCCCTGCAGAGGGCAGGCCTCACTATCAAGGCTACTAAGTGCCAGATAGGGCAGAGTAAGGTTGTATATTTGGGCCACCTTGTAGGTGGAGGCCAAGTTCAACCACTGGAGAGTAAGATACAATCCATCCAGGACTGGTCCCCTCCAACCACCCAGACTCAAGTTCGAGCTTTCTTGGGCTTGACTGGGTACTACAGGAAGTTTGTTAAGAACTATGGGTCCATTGTGACTCCTCTTAATGATCTGACATCCAAGAAGATGCCCAAAAAGGTTCAGTGGACAGTAAGCTGTCAAAAGGCATTTGATGACCTGAAGGAGGCCATGTGCTCTGCACCTATCCTGAAAAGTCCTGACTACTCCAAAGAGTTTATTGTCCAAACAGATGCTTCTGAGTTGGGTGTGGGAGCTGTGCTGTCACAACTTAATGTAGATGGTCAAGACCAACCCATTGCTTTTATTAGCAGAAGGTTGACCCCCAGAGAGAAGAATTGGTCAGCTATTGAGAGGGAGGCCTTTGCTGTGGTGTGGGCCCTGAAGAAGCTGAGGCCATACTTGTTTGGCACTCACTTCAAGATTCAGACCGACCATAAGCCCCTCTTGTGGCTAAATCAGATGAAGGGTGAAAACCCCAAACTGCTTAGGTGGTCCATTTCCCTACAGGGGATGGACTTTACAGTGGAGCACCGGCCAGGTACTGACCATGGGAATGCAGATGGTCTCTCCAGGTACTTCCACTTAGGACATGAAGACGAGACTGGTCAAGGCTAGTTTAATGTCCCAGCGTTTGGGGGGGGGTTGTGTAGGAGAGTAGGGTCTGCTATCCTATGGTCACCCCAAATTTTTGCTTTTTGCTTCACTGGTTTTTGACATATTGAGGCTGTGGGCCTGCCAATCAGACCCCCAGCCTGCTGTTCTCTCTACTAAATTAAAACTATGCACCCTAGGTGCATAACCAATTGGAAGTGGATCACCCTGTCAGCCCCTGTACCAGTGTACACTAGGTACCCAGGGCATTGGTGTACCCAAGGCCTGCCAAGGGCTGCAGCATGTATTATGCCACCCCAGGCTTGGCCTAACAATCTGACACAACTGGCTGATCACTCAGCTGGGGTAAGTTGGTGTAATCACCTCTTACTTAGGTGTAGTATACCTATACCTAACCTTAAATGGGACACCTGGTAACCTATAAGTCACTCCTATGGCAGGCCTTAACAATCCTGAAGGCAGAGTGCTTGGTTCCATGTGAGATGGTGCTCTGGCATGAGCTGAGCCTGTCTGCAGTGGTCGGAACAACTTCCTTCTACTGTTTCCAGATATCGTCATACCATATACTCTTAAGTGCATTATGAACCTCGCGGTTAAATGCTATCTTTGGTTTGGCTTTATCAAAACATGTCGAGTAAGGTGTCATACGAATTGGAATACTAACCCCTCGCCAATTCTGGCGACGGGGTTAGCATTCCACCCTTCTAGAGGGACACGACATGTACAGTACCTGAAACCCGGGTAAAATCAGACATAGCCTCAGCTCCACAAAATGGATGCTGCCACCACAGACACAAGTCTGCCCTCCTGCTGCTGGGAGTCCTTCCAGCTTGGGAGGTGTGGACAAAGGGTTTCCTGCCAGGGGAGGTGCGTGCACCACCCCAGACAGGATTTTGTGTATTAGTCAGGTAGGGCTTGAAAGAAACCAGACATGCCTGTGGCTCACAAGGAGCCTCGATGCATATGCCAGTTCAAACCGGTCCTGGGGCATACCAGTCCCGGGCCTGGGGCGAGCTGGACAAAGGATTGGGGGTGTAACCACCCCCCTTCCTGGTCCCACCCATAGGGAGGGACCTAGCAGGTAGTCCGGCCCCTAGAATCCGCTTAAAGGTAGGAGCTGTGTCCTAAGACTTCAGACATCCTGGAATCAACTTGAAACTAAGAAGAAGACGGGAACTTCGACATTCTGCTGCACAGAAGACTGAAGAAAATCTCCCCTGTGGTCAGGGAGTGACCACCTTGCTAACGCAAGCACCATCCAGCGCATCAACGTCTGCTTTGCCGCCGCCTCCCGCCGGAGCCCGAGCCCAGAGACTGACAAGACCTGGACCTCCAGACCTCTCACCGCCCGATCCACAGTCCCTGAAAAGAGGAGACCCGTGGAGGCACCGAGACACGTGGAGCCAGCCATCTTGGAACGACTACGACAAGCTGACAAGTGCAACAACCGAGGCTCCCTCCAAGTTGTGCTTTGGGATCTGAGAAGCCCAACCCCCGAGCAGCATCTGCACCAAAGGTGAGCCCTCCAGCATCTCCACGATCTGCGTGGGGCCCTTCTGCATTTTGCCACTCGACGCGCCTAACCGGTTGCTGGCCCGCTGGCTAGTGGCCATCTTGGCGACGAACTCTACGAAATACACAGCTGGTCTGGTTGCTCCAGACTGGCCCTTGCTCCCCTCCAAAGGAGCAATCCCTCTGACCTTGCTGGTCAGAACCAACAGCTGATTTCCGAATCCTCCTACAATTGCTTTTGCCAAGGCTTGTTTGCTTCGATCAAGTCGCCGACCCCGCCGACAGCGAGAGCCTGCGTGGGACAGCTCGTGAGCCGACTCCTGGACGTCGTCGACCTTCAGGGACCACGTGGCTGCGGAGACAAGCTACCCCTCATCACCTGTTTGCACCCGACATCGCCTGGTACCCACCTGGTGCCACGCTGGTCACTGGCTAGTGACTGTGAACACTGTCCCCTCTGCTTACAGGTCTTCAACATCTCCGATCCACTCTTGGATCCACTGCATCTCTCCCGGACCGACCGCCTGCAGCATCTTTGTCTTCAAGCTCCACGGAACAGATAGAAGCAACCCGACGCACTTCGAGGCCTATGCACCCGCATCCCGTGGGTGAGGTAAAGCTGGCACACCTGTGCCCAAGTGTAGTATTACATCTCTAGTGCCTGTGTTCCAAATCTTAAGTTCCTAGTCAACCCGGAAGATCTCCTTTGCAGTAACTTTGTACTTTTTACGCACCCATTGAAACCTATGGGAGCACGCGTGTGACTATTTGCTCTGCACACGCCACCCGTGGACCTCCTGGTCACTAACTGACGTTAGCTCCTTGTAGGCCCAGCGATTCTAGAGGCCCTAGGCCTTTTCCCTTTTCTGTTCGTGGTACTTATACCACTATTTTAGTATATGGTTTGAGTGGCCACCAGGGCCTATCCATATAACGTGCAACTTCTGTGTATTCTGTGATAATCTTGTTTGACGATTTGTGCTCCTGTGCTCATAAAGAGACTAGGGGTTACTTTGAGAAATAAATACATATATATTTTGAATATATATCTGTGTGGTGTCCTTTCATTGGTATAAAAGGGGGTTACATTTGGTAAAACAGCTGGCTTAACACGCTTCACGAGTTTAGCCTCAAAGACTGCTTAGCCTACGCTACCACTAGGGCAGCTAGTCCGAAAAGGTTGACTTACAACCACACCATAAGGGTTGCTTGGCATGGTACAAGGTGATCACTTTAACTAGTGAGCATCATATACCAGGCCAACTTCTCACACGCCCACTTTGCATCTCATTAGAGATGCAAAGCTGGGCGTTAGGAATCCCCACGCTAAAGCAAGGTTTCACGCGTTAGCGTGGCCTTGCTAATTAGGCGATAAAATTATCGCCGCTTTTCGTCTGAAAACGGCCGCAAAAGCGGCGATAATGTTTTATCGCCCGCTTGTAAATATGCCCCCTGGTTCTCTGGCTCTAGAGCAGCTCTGCTGACCTGGGGGCATATTAGCAAGAACCTTGTTAAAATTATTGCCGTTTTAGCGGCAGGAAACTGCCGCTAAAACAGTGATAATGGGCTTGCTAATATGCGTTATAGAATTCCAATAGAAGCCCAGATTAGATGTCCTGCACATCCTGTCATGTTAGGTCAGGAACGCCCACTTTGCATCTCATTAGAGATGCAAAGCTGGGCGTTAAGATTTCGTGCGCTAAAGCAAGGTTTCACGCTTTAGCGTGACCTTGCTATTTAGGCAATAAAATTATCGCCGCTTTTAGGCCGCAAACGGCCGAAAAAGCGGCGATAATTTTCTATCGCCTCGTTGCTGATATGCCCCTAAGTCAGCAGAGCCGCTATAGAGCCAGAGAACCAGGTCAGCAGAGCTGCTATAGTGTCAGAGAACCAGGTCAGCAGAGCCGCTTTAGTGCCAGAGAACCAGGTCAGCAGAGCCGCTAAAGAGCCAGAGAACCAGGTCAGCATAACTGCTTTAGAGCCAGATAATCAGGGGGCATATCATCAAGGCGGCGCTAAAAAATTATCGCTGCTTTTGCAGCCGTTTTCAGCTGAAAAGCGGCGATAATCTTATCGCCTAATCAACAAGGTCACGCTATCGCTTGAATCCTTGCATTATCGCCGTTTCTCCCTACGCCCATCTTTGCATCTCTAATGAGATGCAAAGTGGGCGTTCCTGCCCTGACATAACTGGAGAAATGTCGCTAAGCGACATTTCTCCAATTATCAATGGGCACGCTAACCTGCAGAGCGACAAGCAAAGTAGCGATAACCTCTGTTATTGCTACATTCCTTACGCCTGCTTCAAGACTGACTTAGCCATGATATCCTATGTAAGGTGAATATCATGGCTAAGTATGCCTTGCCCTATCAGCAAGATATCGCCAAACTTTGTGAGATTATTACTGGATTTCCAGCGATAATCTCACATTTGGCAGTTAGCACTTGGAATTTTATCGCTTTTGAGATAAGCGTTGCTGATAGCACGCTATCTCAGCGATACAATTCCACGTTACCCGGCGATAATTATCCTAGCTCTAAGTGCGCGTAGAGATAATTTTCGACGGTCTTTGATGCTATGCCCCTCCATCAGCAGAGCTGCTTTAGAGCCAGAGAACCAGGTCAGCAGAGCTGCTCTGGAGACAGAGAACCAGGTCAGCAGAGCTGCTGTAGAGCCAGAGAACCAGGTCAACAGAGCTGCTTTAGAGCCACAGAACCAGGTAGCAGAGCCGTTGCAGAGCCAGAGAATGAGGCCAGAAGAGCTGCTCTAGAGCCTAAGAACCATGGGGCATATTATCAAGGACGGCGTTCAAAATTATCACCGGTTTAGTGGCAGAAAACCGCCGCTAATGCGGCCATAATGGGTTTGATAATATGCCCTTGAGAATTCCAATAGAAGTCCATGTTCTGGTGTGAACATGGGCTTCTATTGGAATTCTCCAGCGCATATTATCAAGCCCATTATCGCCGCTTTAGCGGCAGTTTTCTGCCGCTAAACCGGCGATAATTTTAGCGCCGTCCTTGATAATATGCCCCCCGGTCAGCAGAGCTGCTGTAGAGGCAGAGAATCAGGTAAGCAGAGCTGCTGTAGAGCCAGAGAACCAGTTCAGCAGAGCTGCTTTAGAGCCACAGAACCAGGTCAGCAGAGCTGCTCTAGTGCCTACGAACCAGGGGGCATATTAACAAGCCAGGCGATAAAGTTATCGCCGCTTTAGCGGCAGTAAACTGCCGCTAAAACGGCGATAATGGGCTTGATAATATGCTCTATGGAATTCCAATTGAAGCCCATGTTAAATGTGAAGGACATCTAACATGGGCTTCAATTGGAATTCCATAGAGCATATTATCAAGCCCATTATCGCCGTTTTAGCGGCAGATTTCTGCCGCTAAAGCGGCGATAATTTTATCGCCTGGCTTGTTAATATGCCCCTATGTCAGCAGAGCTTCTCTACAGCCAGAGAACCAGGTCAGCAGAGCTGCTGTAGAGCCAGAGAAACCAGGTCAGCAGAGCTGCTTTAGAGGGAGAGAACCAGGTCAGCAGAGCTGCTTTAGAGGGAGAGAACCAGGTCAGTAGAGCCGCTTTAAAGCCAGAGAACTATGGGGCATATTATCAAGACAGGCGATAAAATTATCGCTGCTTTAGCGGCAGAAAACTGCAGCTAAACGGCGATAATGGGATTGATAATATGCTTTATGGAATTCCAATTGAAGCTCAGGTTAGATGTCCTTCACATCTAACATGGGCTTCAATTGGAATTCCATAGAGCATATTATCAAGCCCATTATCGCCGTTTTAGCGGCAGTTTTCTGCCGCTAAATCGCTGATAGTTTTATCGCCTGTCTTGATAATATGCCCCCAGGTTAACAGAGCCACTATGAAGCCAGAGAACCAGGTAAGCAGAGCTGCTTTAGAGCCAGAGAACCAGGTCAGCAGAGCTGCTTTAGAGCCTAAGAACCAGGTCAGCAGAGCTGCTCTAGAGGCAGAGAACCAGGTCAGCAGAGCTGCTTTAGAGCCTTAGCACCAGGTCAGCAGGGCTGCTTTAGAGCCAGAGAACCAGGGGGCATATTATCAAGAAACGGCCTTAAAATTATCACCGCATTAGCGGCAGAAAACTGCTGCTAAAGCGGCGATAATGGGCTTGATAATATGCCCTTGAGAGTTCCCATAGAAGCCCATGTTCTGGTGTCAACATGGGCTTTTAATGGAATTCTCTGCGGCATATTATCAAGCCCATTATCGCGTGAATCCTTGCTTTAGCGCATGAAATCTTAACGCCCAGCTTTGCATCTCTAATGAGATGCAAAGTGGGCGTTCCTGACCTAACATGACAGGAGAAATGTCGTTAAGCGACATTTCTCCTATCATTAAGCCCCACGCTATAAAGCATAGCGGCAAGAAAAGTAGCGATAACCCCTGTTATCTCTACTTTCCTTACGCCTGCTTCAGGACTGACTTAGCCATGATATCCTATTGAGGGTGGATATCATGGCTAAGTTTTTGGGGCCCTATCAACAAGCTAACGCCACATTTCGTGAGATTATCTCTGGGTTTCCAGCGATAATCTCACGTTGGGCTGTTAGCGCTAGGATTTTTATCGCTTTTGAGATAAGCGTTGCTAATAGCACGCTATCTCAGCGATAAAAAATCCACGCTATCCGGCGATAATTATCCTAGCGCTAAGTGCGGTTAGCGATAATTATCGCCGGTTGTTGTTGATATGCTCCCTGGTTCTCTGGCTTTAAAGCAGCTCTGCTGACCTGGATCTCTGCCTCTACAGAAGCTCTGCTGACCTGGGGGCATATTATCAAGCACAGCATTAAATTATAGCCGCTTTAGCGGCAGAAAACTGCCGCTAATGCGGCGCTAATGGGCTTCATAATATGCCGCAGAGAATTCCAATAGAAGCCCATGTTGACACCAGAACATGGGCTTCTATGGGAATTCTCAAGGGCATTTTATCAAGCCCATTATCGCCGCTTTAGCGGCAGTTTTCTGCCGCTAAAGCGGCGATAATTTAAACGCCATTTCTTGATAATATGCCCCCTGGTTCTTAGGCTCTAGAGCAGCTCTGCTGACCTGGTTCTCTGGATCTACAATGGGTCTGCTGACCTGGTTCTGTGGCTCTAAAGCAGCTCTGCTGACCTGGTTCTCTGGCTCTACAGCAGCTCTGCTGACCTGGTTCTCTGCCTCCAGAGCAGCTCTGCTGGCCTGGTTTTCTGGTTCTCCAGCAGCTCTGCTGACCTGGTTCTCTGCCTCTAGAGCAGCTCTGCTGTCCTGGGGGCATATTATCAAGCCCGGCGTTAAAATTATCGCCGCTTTAGTGGCAGAAAACTACAGCTGAAGCGGAGATAATGGGCTTGATAATATGCCCTTGAGAATCCCAATAGAAGCCCATGTTGACACAGAACATGGGCTTCTATTGGAATTCACAAGCACATATTATAAAGCCCATTATCGCCGCTTTAGCTGCAGTTTTCTTCCGCTAAAGCGGCGATAATTTTAACGCCCATTCTTGATAATATGCCCCCTGAATCTTAGGCTCTAGAGCAGCTTTGCTGACCTGGTTCTCTGCCTCCAGAGCAGCTCTGCTGGCCTGGTTCTCTGGCTCTCCAGCAGCTCTGCTGACCTGGTTCTCTGCCTCTAGAGCAGCTCTGCTGTCCTGGGGGCATATTATCAAGCACGGCGTTAAAATTATCGCCGCTTTAGTGGCAGAAAACTACAGCTGAAGCGGAGATAATGGGATTGATAATATGCCCTTGAAAATCCCAAAAGAAGCCCATGTTGACACAGAAAATGGGCTTCTATTGGAATTCACAAGCACATATTATCAAGCCCATTATCGTCGCTTTATCGGCAGTTTTCTTCCGCTAAAGCGGCGATAATTTTAACGCCCTTTCTTAATAATATGCCCCCTGGTTCTTAGGCTCTAGAGCAGCTCTGCTGACCTGGTTCTTTGGCTCTAAAGCAGCTCTGCTGACCTGGTTCTCTGGCTTTAAAGCGGCTCTGCTGACCTGGTACTCTGGCTCTAAAGCAGCTCTGCTGACCTGGTTCTATGGCTCTAAAGCAGCTCTGCTGACCTGGTTCTCTGGCTCTACAGCAGCTCTGCTGACCTGGGAGCATATTATCAAGCACGGCATTAAAGTTATCGCCGCTTTAGTGGCAGAAAACTGCCGCTGAAGCAGAGATAATGGGCTTGATAATATGCCCTTGAGAATTCGAATAGAAGCCCATGTTGACACAGAACATGGGCTTCTATTGGAATTCACAAGCGCATATTATCAAGCCCATTATCGCTGCTTTAGCGTCAGTTTTCTGCCGCTAAAGTGGCGATGAATTTAACGCCCTTTCTTGATAATATGCCCCTTGGTGCTTAGGCTTTAGAGCAGCTCTGTTGACCTGGTTCTCTGGCTCTAAAGCAGCTCTGCTGACCTGGTTCTCTGGCTCTATAGCGGCTCTGCTGACCTGGTTCTCTGGCTTTAAAGCGGCTCTGCTGACCTGGTACTCTGGCTCTAAAGCAGCTCTGCTAACCTGGTTCTATGGCTCTAAAACAGCTCTGCTGACCTGGTTCTCTGCCTCTAGAGCAGCTCTGCTGACCTGGTTCACTGGCTCTAAAGTAGCTCTGCTGTCCTGGTTCTCTGGCTCTAAAGCAGCTCTGCTGACCTGGTTCTCTGGCTCTATAGCGGCTCTGTTGACCTGGTTCTCTGGCTCTAAAGCGGCTCTGCTGACCTTGGGCCATATCAACAACAACCGGCGATAATTATCGCTCAGCGCTCTTAGCGTGAGGATAATTATCGCCGGCTAGCGTGAATTTTTATCGCTGAGATAGCGTGCTATTAGCAACGCTTATCTCAATAGCGATAAAAATCTACACGCTAACAGGCTAACGTGAGATTATCGCTGGAAACCCAGCGATAATCACACGTTACCTTGTTGATAGGGACAGGCAAACTTAGCCATGATATCCTCCTTCCATAGGATATCATGGCTAAGTCTGAAAATTAGCAGACGTAAAAAAGCAGCGTTAACCGCGGTTAGCGCTGCTTTTTTTGTCTCTAACAGGGTTAGCGACATTCTTGATAATAGGAGAAATGTCGCTTAGCGACATTTCTCCTATTATTTTACTCTGGAACGCCCCCTTTGAATCTCATTAGAGATGCAAGGGGAAGCGTAGAGTAAAAGGGTGCTAACATGTAAATTTGCGTGTTAGCACCCTGTTGTTGATAGGGTGCTAGTTTTATCTCTGCTTTTTTGGCTTTTAAAGCCAAAAAAGCAGAGATAAAGCCCTTGTTGATATGCCCCCTGGTTCTCTAGCTCTACAGCAGCTCTGCTGACCTGGTTCTCTGGCTCTAAAGCGTCTCTGCTGACCTGGTTCTCTGGCTCTACAGCAGCTCTGCTGTCCTGGTTCTCTGGCTCTATAGCGGCTCTGCTGACCTGGGGGCATATTATCAAGACAGGCGATAAAATTATCGCTGCATTAGCGGCAGAAAACTGCAGCTAAAACGGCGATAATGTGCTTGATAATATGCTATATGGAATTCCAATTGAAGCTCACGTTAGATGTCCTTCACATCTAACATGGGCTACAATTGGAATTCCATAGAGCATATCATCAAGCCCATTATCGCCGTTTTAGCGGCAGTTTTCTGCCGCTAAAGCGGCGATAATTTTATCGCCTGTCTTGATAATATGCCCCCTGGTTCTTTCTCTCTAAAGTAGCTCTGCTGACCTGGTTCTCTGGCTCTAAAGCAGCTCAGCTGACCTGGTTCTCTGTCTCTAGAGCTGGTTCTCTGGCTCTACAGCAGCTCTGCTGACCTGGCTCTCTGCCTCTACAACAGCTCTGCTGACCTGGTTCTCTGGCTCTAAAGCAGCTATGCTGACCTGGTTCTCTGGCTCTATAGCGGCTCTGCTCACCTGGTTTCTGTGGCTCTAAAGCGGCTCTGCTGACCTGGTTCTATGGCTCTACAGCAGCTCTGCTGACCTGGTTCTCTGGTTCTCTGGCTCTACAGCAGCTCTGCTGACCTGGATCTCTGCCTCTACAGAAGCTCTGCTGACCTGGGGGCATATTATCAAGAAACGGTGTTAAAATTATTGCCGCTTTAGCGGCAGAAAACTGCCGCTAAAGCGGCGATAATGGGCTTGATAATATGCCCTTGAGATTTCCAATAGAAGCCCATGTTCTGGTGTCAACATGGGCTTCTATTGAAATTCTCATGGGCATATTATCAAGCCCATTATCGACGATTTAGCAGCAGTTTTCTGCCGCTAAAGCCGCGATAATTCTAACCCCCTTTCTTGATAATACGCCCCCTGGTTCTTTGGCTCTAGAGCAGCTCTGCTGACCTGGTTCTCTGGCTCTACAGCAGCTCTGCTGACCTGGTTCTCTACCTCTAGAGCAGCTCTGCTGACCTGGTTCTTAGGCTCTAGAGCAGCTCTGATGATCTGGTTCTCTGGCTCTAAAGCAGCTCTGCTGACCTGGTTCCCTGGCTCTAAAGTAGCTCTGCTGACCTGGTTCTCTGGCTCTATAGCGGCTCTGCTGACCTGGTTCTCTGGCTCTAAAGGAGCTCTGCTGACTAGGGGGCATATTATCAAGGACGGCGTTAAAAAGTATCGCCGGTTTAGCGGCAGAAAACTGCCGCTAAAGCGGCGATAATGGGCTTGATAATATGCCGCAGAGAATTCCCATAGAAGCCCATGTTCTTGTGTCAACATGAGCTTCTATGGGAATTCTCCAGGGCATGTTATCAAGCCCGTTATCGCCGCTTTAGTGGCAGTTTTCTGCCGCTAAACTAGCGATAATGTTAACGCCGTCCTTGATAATATGCCCCCTGGTTCTCTGGCTCTAGAGCTGGTTCTCTGGCTCTAAAGCAGCTTTGCTGACCTGGTTCTCTGGCTCTAAAGCAGCTCTGCTGACCTGGTTCTCTGCCTCTAGAGCAGCTCTGCTGACCTGTTTCTTGGGCTCTAGAGCAGCTCTGCTGACCTGGGGGCATATTATCAAGCCAGGCGATAAAATTATCGCCGCTTTAGCGGCCGAAAACTGCCGCTAAAACGGCGATAATGGGCTTGATAATATGCTCTATGGAATTCCAATTGAAGCCCATGTTAGATGTGAAGGACATCTAACATGGGCTTCAATTGGAATTCCATAGAGCATATTATCAAGCAATTATCGCCATTTTAGCGGCAGATTTCTGCCGCTAAAGCGACGATAATTTTATCGCCTGGCTTGATAATATGCACCTTAGTTCTCTGGCTCTAAAGCAGCTCTGCTGACCTGGTTCTCTGGCTTTAAAGCGGCTCTGCTGACCTGGTACTCTGGCTCTAAAGCAGCTCTGCTGACCTGATTCTATGGCTCTATAGTGGTTCTGTTGACCTCGTTCTCTCCCTCTAAAGCAGCTCTGCTGACCTGGTTCTCTGGCTCTAAAGCAGCTCTGCTGACCTGGTTCTCTGGCTCTAGAGCTGGTTCTCTGGCTCTACAGCAGCTCTGCTGACCTGGTTCTCTGGCTCTAAAGCAGCTCTGCTGACCTGGTTCTCTGGCTCTAGAGCTGGTTCTCTGGCTCTACAGCAGCTCTGCTGACCTGGTTCTTAGGCTCTAGAGCAGCTCTGCTGACCTGGTTCTCTGGCTCTAAAGTGTAGGAGAGTAGGGTCTGCAATCCTATGATCACCCAGATTTTTTTGCTTTTGCTTCATTGGTTTACGACTTTCTCCGGCTGTGGGCCTGCCAATCAGACCCACAGCCTAGCTGTTCTCTCTCGAAATTAACACACATGTACGTTAGGTGCATCCACTAATTGGAACTGGGCCACCTTGTCAGTCCCTGTGTCAGCATACCACAGGTATCCAGGGCATCGGTGTACCCAGGGCCTACCAGGGGCTGAAGCATGTATTATGCCGCCCCTGGAATGGCCGCCCAAATCTGACACAACTGGCTGCACGACAGCTGGGGCCACGTGGTGTAATCACCCGTTGCTGTAGGTGTAGTATTCCTACACCTAAACCCTAAAATGGACACATGGGTTCCTATCAGTCACTCCTATAGCAGGCCTTATCGATCCTGAAGGCAGAGTGCAGGGAATCATGTGGGACGGTGCTCTGGCGCGAGCTGAGCCCGTCGACGGCTTGCGGAACCAAGTCCTAATAGCCGTTCCATGGTGACGCGGGCCAACTACTTTTAATGCATTATAATCCTTGCGGTTATTTGCTAACTTTAGCATCGCATCACCTGTACATGTCGAGTAAGGTGTCATACGAATGGGAATACGAACCCCTCGCCAGTCCTGGTGACGGGGTTAGCATTCCCCCCTTTTAGAGGGACACGACATGGAAGTAACCTTGAACCCCGGTTAAAGTTGACTCAAGCCTCAGCATCACAAAATGGATGCTGCCACCAGACACAAGTCTGACCTCCTGCTGCTGGGGGACCTTCCAGCAAGGGGAGCTTGGACAAAGGGTTTCCTGTCGAGGGCGGGGTTAGCACCGTCCCAGACAGGGTTTGTGTATCCCAGGTAGGCAGGGCTGAAAGGAAGGTGATTGCAAGTGGCACCCCGGTGCTCACTGTGCATAGCCCGGCTCAAACCAGTTTCGGGGGCACACCAGCCCCTGAGCTGGCGCGAAGCCGGACAAAGGTTAGGGGTGTAACCACCCCCCTCCTGGCTCCACCCATAGGTAGAACCTAGTCACGGGCCAGCCCCTTTTCTTAGAATAAAGGTAGGAGCGCGTCCCCTTCCCAAATTGGATAATCAGATAATCGGATAACTCTGAATCACGAACTACTTTCCACGAAAGGAACTCTTGACTATTTCTGAAGACTCTCCCTTGTGGCTAAGGAGTAGCCACCCTGCACCAGCAGGCACCATCTAAGCGCTTGCGGTTTGCTGTAAGTCTCTCCTACGGATCAAGACTGCCCAGCTCGACGAGACCCGAGTTCCATGCCATCTCTGACCTTTTACCTCCCTCATCAGCTCAGCTGAGAGTCGTAGGTGTGACGAGACCTGCGGGACCGGCTATCTTCAGAACCTGCACGACGCTTACCTAGCACGCCCACCGAGGGACCCTCGAGTGAGTGCACCTAGGGTTTGAGAAGCCCTAACCCTGAGCAGCTCCAGCATCGAAGTCTGCCTCCCCAGCATCCACGAGATCTGCGTGGGGGCCCTTCCGCTCCTTGTTGTTCACCGCGTTGTTCGACCACTTGCCGACCTGCTTGTGGCCCTCTTCATGACGCACCACGATTGTTTCATCACTAGTCTGGTTGCTCCAGACTGGCTCTTGCTCCCCTTCAACAGAGGAGTACCACGGACCCTCCTGGTCCACTCCCGACGCCATCTTGACTCCCCCGCTTGGGTGGCCACTGCCAAGATCCGCTGCCCCTTCCTGGGCCCAGCATCATCGACAGCAGACACCTTCGTGGGACAGCTCGCCCTCCATCCTGGTCGCCGCCGCGCCTCCTGGTCCGAGGAACAGCCGAGTCCGACGTCACCCACTCACCTGGTCGAGGTGACTTCAGCCGGTACCCTCCTGGTACCCACACGATCGCTGGCTAGCGGTTGAGAACTGAGTCCCCTCTGCTTTCAGGTTTTCCTTCACCACCGATCCAGGCTTGGATCGCTCTGAACATCGTCACTGGTCGCCTGCCAGCAACTTCTTCTTTCAGGCTCCTGAGACTACAACGAGGACTTCCGACATCTTGCCGAACCTTCAACCGCCGCAGCCTCTGGGCTAGGTAACTCGAGCATCTCGGTGCTCCATCGCAGGTTCGCTCTACAAGTGTCCAGTTCCTTTTTCGTTTAGTCCCACTGATCGGATCACTCCGGACTCAGTATCTCCAGACTCTAACCATTCGCATTCCACTGTTAGTGTAGATGGTTTCTCGTGCCCCTCGGGCATTTGTGTAAATTGTGCAACTGAAGTATTTTCCTAAGAGTTTTGTAGTGTGCTTAGCTCCCTGACTCATAAAGAGCCAGGGTAGTCTTGTTATAAATAAATATCCTTTTATTTTCATAACAACTTGTGTGGTGTCCTTTCACTTGGTGTTCAAGGGGTATATGTGATGGTAAACAGCTGGCTTAACACGCCCTCTAGAGTTTAGCCTAAAGACTGCTCGTATCCACGCTACTAGGATAGCTGGTCTAAAAGGTTGACTTACAACCAATCATCAATAAGGGTCGTTTGGAATGATACACAGTGATCACTAGAATAGTGAGCACTACATATCAGGCCAACTTCTCACATTGGTGGCAGCGGTGGGATTTGAGCTTGCTGTTGTTTTACCACACACGTATCCTAAGAATATCGCAGTGAAAGATCACATAAGTACCCAGGTACATATAACTTAACTTAGAATACTCCGAGTTCTACTGAACCGGCTGTTGTAGTGTAACAGGGCTTAGCACACCCTGACTACAACTCTTAGCAAGGGATCAGTAGGTAAACCCATAGTGTAGGTAGGTGCAACACTTACACCTCACTAGAAAAGCATGTCGGTCCACGGAGAGTCTGCAGGGACTCCCTTAGTGGTCAGTGACCCTCCACAGGTCGTGTCACGATATGCAACTCTTAGCTTCAAGGAGATGCGACAACTGTGTGCCTCCAGGAAGCTAAACCAGGGTTCTAACCCTACCATCGCAATACTGATAGGTCTCTTAGAGGCGTACGATGCTAGGAGGTCCTCTAACCCAGGTCCCCCCAGTGCAGATGGGAACATGCCTCCCTTAGAGGGAACCCTCGGTGACCCAGACCTCGACCTCCACACAGAGGAGGAGGACGAGGACGAGTTATCGGGAGACGAGGCAGACAAAGGTCCAGTGGTAGTCGGCAGGCTTACAAGGACCAACTTAAGCAGGCATGAGAATGGAACTGGGGGAGCCCCGGGCCCACGCTCAAGCAGGCTTAACCTTGGGAACGGACGAGCTAGGTCTCTCTCCAGAGGCTCTGGCAGATCGGTTCATACACATGTCTCTCAGGCACCTTCTCAGAGAGGAATGACTTCCCCTCAGAGGAGGGAGCATGAAGCGAAGATGCGGGAGGTCAATCTGAGGATCGAGCGGGAAGAACTTGCCCTCGCCAAAGAAAGACTTGCCTTAGCCCGAGAGCAGAAATTAAGTGGGTTAGATCCCACTGGTGGCAGCATTCTCAATAGAGAGAAAGACAGGGGTATAGACACTAGACACCTGAGTAAAATCGTGCCCCCCTTTAAACAAGGGGACGACATCCACAAGTGGATAACTGCCTTGGAGAGGGCCTGCACTGTCCAGTGCGTCCCCCCAAGTCAGTGGGCAGCTATACTGTGGCTTTCCTTTGAAGGTAAAGGAAGGGACAAGCTCCTCACTACAAGAGCCGAGGATGCTAACAACTACCAAGTCCTGAAGAACACACTGATTGATGGGTTCGGCTTAACCACGGAACAGTACCGGGTGCTGTTCCGGGACACCCAGAAAATTCAGTCTCAGGATTGGGCTGACTTTGTCGATTGTGCCACTAAGGCTTTGGAAGGCTGGTTGCTGGGTAGCAAGGTTACTGATTACACAGGATTGTACAATCTTATCATGCGAGAACAGATTTTAAACAACTGTCAGAACCAATTGTTGCATCAGCACCTTGTCGACTCGGATCTGACCTCTCCCCAAGAATTGGGAAAGAAGGCAGACAGATGGGTCAGAACAAGGGTCAAGCAGAACCAGAATCAGAACCAGGGTGGTCAGAAGAAAGCAGACCAAAAGGGTAACAAGAACGAACAAAATGACCAGAAGTCTTCGACAGGTCCCCAACAAACCAAAGAGGGTGGGGGTCAGGCTTCACAGAAGAAGAAGACTCAAGAAGGCCAGTCAAAAAGGTGGTGCCAATACTGTAAAAGTAAGACTCACTGGTTTAGTGAGTGCACCAAGAAAGGAGGGCAAACTCCTACCACTGCAGCCCCTAAGGCACCTGCGCCCCCTAGTACAGTCAGCAGTGGTAGTGCGCCTCCCAAGGCATTAGTTGGGTTAACCTTGGGAACCGAGGGGAGTGACGACTTAGTCGGCACGCTCACTCAGGCCGTCCTTGTCTGTACAGGGGATATGGATATGTCCCCTGATGCCAGTCCCAATACTTTGGGCAAATACAGGCAGACACCTTTGATAAATGGAAAAGTGGCTCAGGCCTACAGGGACACGTGTGCCAGTGTCACCATGGTGACGCCTAACTTCGTGGACCCTGGACAGATCATGCTAGGTACCAGTTACCTAGTGACCAATGCCAGCAACGTCACTACCAATCACAGTATGGCAGTTGTTGATTTCTCCTGGGGAGGGGTAAGTGGCCCGAAAAAGGTTGTGGTTAGTTCAGACCTCCCCGTAGAATGTCTGTTGGGCAATGATTTGGAAACGTCACAATGGTCAGCAGTGGAGCAGAGGACTCACATGGAAATGTTAGGTTTGCCAGCACATGTCCTTGCTGTGACCAGGTCACAGGCCAAAAGATGCCCCACTGAACAGGTGCTGGATCCTGGAAGAACGGACCAGACACCTTCCAAGAAAAGGAGCAGTAAGGGTAAGGCTTCGCCTTCCCCCTTGCCCCAGGTCGTGGATCAAGTCTCCGAGGAGGCTGACCTTAAAGAACTGAGGGAAACTGAGCCGCAAGAGCTTGAACCTGGTCAGGTTGAGTTTCTGGGCTCAGGGGGACCCTCCAGGGAAGACCTGGGGAAGGCACAGTTAGACTGCCCCTCACTTGAACCCCTCAGACAGCAGGCCGCTGCTGAGGCTGCAGGGAACGCCACAGGTACCCACAGAGTGTACTGGGACGATGGACTCCTGTACTCTGAGGCAAGAGACCACAAACCTGGTGCGACCAGGAGGTTGGTCATCCCCTTGTCTCTGAGAGGTTTCCTTCTCACCTTGGCCCACGAGATTCCCCTTGCAGGTCACTTAGGCCAGAATAAGACTTGGGACAGAATTGTTCCACACTTTCACTGGCCCCACATGTCCGAAGATACGAAGGAGTTTTGCCGCTCCTGTGTCACTTGCCAAGCCAGTGGTAAGTCAGGTGGCACGACAAAGGCCCCCCTCATACCACTACCAGTGGTGGGGGTACCCTTTGAACGAGTGGGGATCGACATTGTCGGACCAATGGAACCCCAGACAGCATCAGGGCACAAGTTCATACTGGTGGTGGTGGACCACGCCACCAGGTATCCTGAAGCTATTCCCCTTAGGACCACTACAGCACCTGTGGTGGCACGGGCCCTGCTTGGAGTGTTCTCCAGAGTGGGCTTCCCTAAGGAGGTCGTCTCAGACAGAGGTGCAAACTTCATGTCGGGATATCTGACTGCTATGTGGAAGGAATGTGGTGTCAACTACAAGTTCACCACACCCTATCACCCACAATGCAATGGGCTGGTTGAGAGATTCAACCGGACCCTAAAAGGGATGATTCACGGACTACCTGAAAAGCTTCGGCGAAGATGGGATGTCCTGATACCCTGCCTCTTGTTCGCCTACAGAGAGGTCCCGCAGAAGGGGGTTGGCTACAGCCCTTTTGAGCTTCTGTTCGGACATCCTGTAAGGGGACCCCTTTGTTTGGTAAAGGAAGGATGGGAGAGACCTCTCAGAAAGCCGGCATCAAACATTGTGGACTATGTGCTCGGTCTCCGCTCGCGGATGGCGGAGTACATGGAAAAGGCGTCTAAAAACCTTGAGGCGAGCCAAGAATTACAGAAAGCTTGGCACGACCAAAAGGCTGTCCTGACTGTGTACCAGCCTGGACAGAAGGTGTGGGTGCTGGAGCCAGTGGCCCCAGCAGCACTCAAAGACAAATGGTCTGGGCCCCACACGATCATTGAGCAAAAGGGAGAGGTCACCTACCTGGTAGACCTGGGAACTCCCCGGAGCCCCCACAGGGTGCTCCACGTAAACAGGCTCAAGGCATATGTCGACAGGGAGGGCATGGGCTTGCTCATGGCCACAGATGAGGGACAGGAGGAGGAGAGTGACCCTCTCCCAGACCTGCTCTCTCAGAACCCTGACGATGGATCAGTAGATGGTGTTGTCTTTTGTGGCAGCCTCTCTGGACATCAACAAGAGGATTGTAAACAGGTTCTTCAATCCTTTCGACATATGTTCTCTCTGACACCCAGTCAGACCAAGTGGTGTACCCACGAGGTCGACACTGGGGACAGTCTACCCGTAAAGAGTAAAATCTATCGGCAACCTGATCATGTCAGAGACTGCATCAAGACAGAGGTGCAGAAAATGTTGGAGCTGGGAGTCATTGAACCCTCGGACAGCCCCTGGGCTAGTCCCGTAGTGCTCGTGCCGAAACCTCACACCCAGGGCGGTAAGAAAGAGATGAGGTTTTGCGTGGACTACAGAGGTCTCAATGCGGTCACTAAGACCGACGCCCACCCGATACCAAGAGCAGACGAACTTATCGACCGGTTGGCCTCGGCCAACTACTTAAGTACGTTTGACCTGACAGCTGGGTATTGGCAAATCAGGTTAGCTGAGGAGGCCAAGCCCAAAACAGCATTTTCTACCCCGGGTGGGCATTATCAGTTCGTGGTAATGCCCTTTGGTTTGAAAAATGCACCTGCCACCTTCCAAAGGCTGGTGAATCGCGTTCTCACTGGGTTGGACGACTTCTGTGCGGCGTATCTGGACGATATCGCTGTCTTTAGCTCCACCTGGGAGGATCACCTGGTCCACCTGAGGAAAGTGTTAGAGGCCCTGCAGAAGGCAGGCCTCACTATCAAGGCCACCAAGTGCCAGATAGGGCAGACACAGGTTGTATACCTGGGCCACCTTGTAGGTGGAGGCCAGGTTCAACCATTGGAGAGCAAAATACAGGCCATCCAGGACTGGGCTCCTCCAACCACCCAGACTCAGGTTCGAGCTTTCTTGGGCCTGACTGGTTATTACCGGAAATTTGTCAGAAATTATGGATCCATTGTGACCCCGCTAAACGACCTGACAAGTAAAAAGATGCCAAAAAAAGTTCAGTGGACAGCAAGCTGTCAGAAGGCATTCGATGACCTAAAGCAGGCCATGTGCACAGCACCTATCCTAAAGAGTCCAGACTACTCCAAACCATTCATTGTCCAAACAGACGCTTCGGAGCTGGGTGTGGGAGCTGTTCTATCGCAACTGAATTTTGATGGTCATGACCAGCCCATAGCTTTTATTAGCAGGAGGCTGACCCCCAGAGAGAAGAAGTGGTCAGCTATCGAGAGGGAGGCCTTTGCTGTGGTTTGGGCCCTGAAGAAGTTGAGGCCATACTTGTTTGGCACTCACTTCAAGATTCAGACCGACCATAAGCCCCTCTTGTGGCTAAATCAAATGAAGGGTGAAAACCCCAAACTACTTAGGTGGTCCATTTCCCTACAGGGGATGGACTTCACAGTGGAGCATAGACCTGGCACTGATCATGGCAATGCAGATGGGCTCTCCAGGTATTTCCACTTAGAGCAAGAAGACTCACCTGGTCAAGGTTAGCTTATTGTCCCGAAGTTTGGGGGGGGGTCATGTAGGAGAGTAGGGTCTGCAATCCTATGATCACCCAGATTTTTTTGCTTTTGCTTCATTGGTTTACGACTTTCTCCGGCTGTGGGCCTGCCAATCAGACCCACAGCCTAGCTGTTCTCTCTCGAAATTAACACACATGTACGTTAGGTGCATCCACTAATTGGAACTGGGCCACCTTGTCAGTCCCTGTGTCAGCATACCACAGGTATCCAGGGCATCGGTGTACCCAGGGCCTACCAGGGGCTGAAGCATGTATTATGCCGCCCCTGGAATGGCCGCCCAAATCTGACACAACTGGCTGCACGACAGCTGGGGCCACGTGGTGTAATCACCCGTTGCTGTAGGTGTAGTATTCCTACACCTAAACCCTAAAATGGACACATGGGTTCCTATCAGTCACTCCTATAGCAGGCCTTATCGATCCTGAAGGCAGAGTGCAGGGAATCATGTGGGACGGTGCTCTGGCGCGAGCTGAGCCCGTCGACGGCTTGCGGAACCAAGTCCTAATAGCCGTTCCATGGTGACGCGGGCCAACTACTTTTAATGCATTATAATCCTTGCGGTTATTTGCTAACTTTGGCATCGCATCACCTGTACATGTCGAGTAAGGTGTCATACGAATGGGAATACGAACCCCTCGCCAGTCCTGGTGACGGGGTTAGCATTCCCCCCTTTTAGAGGGACACGACATGGAAGTAACCTTGAACCCCGGTTAAAGTTGACTCAAGCCTCAGCATCACAAAATGGATGCTGCCACCAGACACAAGTCTGACCTCCTGCTGCTGGGGGACCTTCCAGCAAGGGGAGCTTGGACAAAGGGTTTCCTGTCGAGGGCGGGGTTAGCACCGTCCCAGACAGGGTTTGTGTATCCCAGGTAGGCAGGGCTGAAAGGAAGGTGATTGCAAGTGGCACCCCGGTGCTCACTGTGCATAGCCCGGCTCAAACCAGTTTCGGGGGCACACCAGCCCCTGAGCTGGCGCGAAGCCGGACAAAGGTTAGGGGTGTAACCACCCCCCTCCTGGCTCCACCCATAGGTAGAACCTAGTCACGGGCCAGCCCCTTTTCTTAGAATAAAGGTAGGAGCGCGTCCCCTTCCCAAATTGGATAATCAGATAATCGGATAACTCCGAATCACGAACTACTTTCCACGAAAGGAACTCTTGACTATTTCTGAAGACTCTCCCTTGTGGCTAAGGAGTAGCCACCCTGCACCAGCAGGCACCATCTAAGCGCTTGCGGTTTGCTGTAAGTCTCTCCTACGGATCAAGACTGCCCAGCTCGACGAGACCCGAGTTCCATGCCATCTCTGACCTTTTACCTCCCTCATCAGCTCAGCTGAGAGTCGTAGGTGTGACGAGACCTGCGGGACCGGCTATCTTCAGAACCTGCACGACGCTTACCTAGCACGCCCACCGAGGGACCCTCGAGTGAGTGCACCTAGGGTTTGAGAAGCCCTAACCCTGAGCAGCTCCAGCATCGAAGTCTGCCTCCCCAGCATCCACGAGATCTGCGTGGGGGCCCTTCCGCTCCTTGTTGTTCACCGCGTTGTTCGACCACTTGCCGACCGGCTTGTGGCCCTCTTCACGACGCACCACGATTGTTTCATCACTAGTCTGGTTGCTCCAGACTGGCTCTTGCTCCCCTTCAACAGAGGAGTACCACGGACCCTCCTGGTCCACTCCCGACGCCATCTTGACTCCCCCGCTTGGGTGGCCACTGCCAAGATCCGCTGCCCCTTCCTGGGCCCAGCATCATCGACAGCAGACACCTTCGTGGGACAGCTCGCCCTCCATCCTGGTCGCCGCCGCGCCTCCTGGTCCGAGGAACAGCCGAGTCCGACGTCACCCACTCACCTGGTCGAGGTGACTTCAGCCGGTACCCTCCTGGTACCCACACGATCGCTGGCTAGCGGTTGAGAACTGAGTCCCCTCTGCTTTCAGGTTTTCCTTCACCACCGATCCAGGCTTGGATCGCTCTGAACATCGTCACTGGTCGCCTGCCAGCAACTTCTTCTTTCAGGCTCCTGAGACTACAACGAGGACTTCCGACATCTTGCCGAACCTTCAACCGCCGCAGCCTCTGGGCTAGGTAACTCGAGCATCTCGGTGCTCCATCGCAGGTTCGCTCTACAAGTGTCCAGTTCCTTTTTCGTTTAGTCCCACTGATCGGATCACTCCGGACTCAGTATCTCCAGACTCTAACCATTCGCATTCCACTGTTAGTGTAGATGGTTTCTCGTGCCCCTCGGGCATTTGTGTAAATTGTGCAACTGAAGTATTTTCCTAAGAGTTTTGTAGTGTGCTTAGCTCCCTGACTCATAAAGAGCCAGGGTAGTCTTGTTATAAATAAATATCCTTTTATTTTCATAACAACTTGTGTGGTGTCCTTTCACTTGGTGTTCAAGGGGTATATGTGATGGTAAACAGCTGGCTTAACACGCCCTCTAGAGTTTAGCCTAAAGACTGCTCGTATCCACGCTACTAGGATAGCTGGTCTAAAAGGTTGACTTACAACCAATCATCAATAAGGGTCGTTTGGAATGATACACAGTGATCACTAGAATAGTGAGCACTACATATCAGGCCAACTTCTCACATAAAGCAGCTCTGCTGACCTGGTTCTCTGGCTCTAAAGTAGCTCTGCTGACCTGGTTCTCTGGCTCTATAGCGGCTCTGCTGACCTGGTTCTCTGGCTCTAAAGGAGCTCTGCTGACCTGGCTCTCTGGCTCTAGAGCTGGTTCTCTGGCTCTAAAGCAGCTCTGCTGACCTGGTTCTCTGCCTCTAGAGCAGCTCTGCTGAACTGGTTCTTGGGCTCTAGAGCAGCTCTGCTGACCTGGGGGCATATTATCAACAAAACAGTTTGTGAATCATACTAATGTGAAAATCTGTATATGTTATGTTTTGTGTTTTTAAGCTTATGTAATGGTATCATTGATTTTATGAACTGCATGTATACTTTTTTTAAAAATAAATGTAATGAACACTTGATGTCTTTTTATATTAATGAGTGTTAGATTCTTAAGTGTGGTACCATTGTGTCATAGTATAGGGATCGTGCTTTTCTAAGTGTAATTAGTACCCCATTCCCTTCAAAAGACAAGGGGTCTCTCTCGGTTTCTCCGACAAAAACATTAAGCACAGCCAGTTGGCTGGAGAGGTTGTTTAGTAGTGACAACGCTTGTAAAACCGACCTATTATTTTATAAAGGCGGGTATATTTTTTATCAAGGAATGGATAAACTAAAAACCTTTGGCTTCTCGGAGGATCAATTTAATAGACTTATAAATCAAAATCCTCGAAGCAACAGTTCCAATGCCCTCAATAATAGTAGCCATGAACAGCTTATAAAGATCTTAAACGCAAAAAAGAAATTAATCCGCACAGAACTACATGCGGAATTCTTAATTGAATATTTGAAAGCAGGTGTCATCCCAATAGGTTTGCAAGTCAGAAATGAACCTGGGTTGTTTGTGGAAAATCCTAAATTCTTAGAGACATGGACACATATAGCCAATCGCTGTAGCAGAGACTGGCTTATTCTCATTATCGAAACAGCTCAAGAACTATTGGATATTGAGAAAAAAGAAATCAACGAACTAGAAGCCCATCTAAAACAGAATACCGCCTTAGAGGAGGCTAAAAGTAAATTGGAAGAACTTGAGTTGGAAGCAAAAGGATATATGGAATATCTTACCAACAAAAAATTGAAAAAATTAAGAAAAGACGTTGACAAATATAACATTGAGATAGTTTATCCGTATTTAAGCAAAGACTACTATAACAATAAAAATGACTATAGAGGGGACAGACCGCAAAATGTAAGACCACTGTATTCACGAGGGGGTATCAAACGGGTTACCTTCTCCGAAACATCCGGTTCTAGCAGTGAAGATGAACATGATGGAGAAAGAAATGGTAGAGGAGCTCCCACGTTTGAACGCGAGTCTTTTTTAGGCAGGCGCCAGAATCGGGGCCACAGAGGACGCAGGGGCTACAACCGACAAGAACCCCCGAGAAACCATCAACCTCAGATGGGACAGGAATATGTAGCAACTCGGAGCAGACAATATTGGAGGTAGAAGAACTACCCATTATCAATCTATCGAAAAGGATTCTAACCCAAAATGAAATTGAAATTTTAAAAAAAGGTTTTAGTTTTGCACTGAGTGCTCCCCATAACTCATATGAATTAGAGAGTGATTTAAAGAACTTTTTCAGAAAGATTAGGCTCAATAAATTTTTTGAAGACAAAGCTTATGTACCAACACCAAATGTATCTGGTTTTAAACCAAAGTCCACATTTACTCCTAGCTTGGGTCAAGTGGACAAAAATGTCGAGTTATTTGAGAAAGTGGTAGAAATGGAAATTAAAAATATGAAACAAGCTGTTTCTAAATATCAAAATAATAATCTCCCTGAGAATCAGAAACAAGCATTGAAGAACTTACAAAACTGCAATTTAATTACCATAAAACCAGCCGATAAAGGCGGAGGTGTAGTTGTATTTGATACAACGGACTATGATAAAAGAATGAGGGACCTCTTAAATGTGAGAGAACATTATAAACCCATCCGTCTCACAGCAATTGATGCTCTTAAAAAAGAGGTGGCATCACTCTTAAACCTAGGAAGAGAACAAGGGTGGATATGTGAAAATGAGTATAGATTCCTCTTGAATTCACATCCAATGACTCCGGCCATTTATGGACTACCAAAAATTCATAAAAACATCTCGGACCCACCTATGAGACCTATTGTCAGCAGTGTGGGATCCATCTTAGAGCCCCTCAGCAAATATGTGGATCACTTCTTAAAACCAATTGTACAAAAACAAAGATCGTATCTTAAAGATACAGCACATGCCATCTCTGTGTTTGAGGGTCATAGCTTTAACAAGGCTACCCAGATTTTGGTGACCCTCGACATAGAGGCATTATATACGAACATCCCCCAGAACGACATCATAAGAGTTATCTCTAACATTTTAGACTCTGAAGACTTAGAGGGAGCTAACAAAGAATTTATAATGGCATGCATTGAAAAAGTACTGAAAAATAACATCTTTTTATTCAAAGATGAGGCCTACATCCAGATCAAAGGCACCAGCATGGGGGCTGTCTGTGCTCCTAGCCTGGCATGCCTCTATGTTGGTGACTTTGAAGTTAAACATATCTACAATGAGATGGCACCGTTTTTTGAAAATGTAACTTGCTGGCACCGTTACATAGACGATATCATCTTTGTCTGGAACGGTGCCAAGCATGATTTAGAACATTTTCTGGAATGGATCAATCTTGGTGATCCTAACCTGAGATTCACGGCTCATTACAGTCAGTCAGAGGTGGCGTTTCTTGACATAAAAATCAAAAATGTGGGAAACATCCTTAATGTAGAACTATACTCCAAACCAACGGATAAAAACACACTTCTGTTATATGGTAGCAACCATCCGCGTTCCCAAAAGGATAACATTCCCTTTGGGGAATTTTTAAGATTAAGGCGCAATTGCACAGCTCTTTCCGATTTCTATTACCATTCTGAATTAATGAAGAAAAAATTAGCTGCAAGAGGCTACCCCAAGAAATTAATCAAACACTCCTTCAAAAGGGCGAGATTTTATAATCGCGACCATTTGTTGGAACAAAATAAGAATAAAAACAATGACAAAGTAACAGGACGTGTAGTCTTCGTTTCCCAATTCTCTAATCTCAGCAATCGGATCAAAAACATAGTCAATAGAAATTGGAAGATATTGAACTATGGATCAGAGAATCCACTGGAGAAACCGTTGTTCTCATTCAGACGTAACAAAACCTTACGCAATGCGTTGGTAAAAACATATGAAAACAAACAAGAATCCCAAACCACCATGAAGGGGGATAAAGCTATAGGCAACTACAGATGTGGAACTTGTTCCATCTGCCCCCAATGTCTTGAGGCGAAAAACCTTAGCCATAACAACAAAACAATTTGGGCTAGTAGCTTCAACAACTGTAGAAGCAGAAATGTAGTTTACTTCTTAATCTGTCCCTGCGGCATGGCGTACGTGGGAGAAACCAGTAGGGAACTACGGATCCGCCTGTTGGAGCACAAATCTGCGATTAAAACTAAAAAGACCAATGCCCCCCTAACAGAGCACTTTCTTGAAGCAAACCATAGTTGGGATTCAATCCGGTGGTTTATTCTGGAAAAAGTGACGGTTAACAGAAGAGGAGGTGACTTGGATATCAAGAGAAAAAAGAGGGAACAATGGTTCATATGTCTTTTCAATACTGTGGAGAGAGGTCTGAATACAAAAGAGGACTGGATGAGTATCATCGGTTCGTAATAGAATTGGTAGACCTAATGAACAGTAAAATCTTTTTCTGTAATGACCAAATATACCATAGATGTTGCTGAGATTACGTATGCCCTTATGTTATTCTGAGAAAGAGACTATTATAACCCTTATTGTAACATTATCTAAAGTTTGTCTTATTTTGGAGCATCTCATGTTGGGTATTAATAGGATAAGGTTAATATAAATAATTTCACACCACAAGGACAACATACGTCATCTCAGTTATATCTTTTAAACGATGTTTGTGGGTATTGTATTTATATGAATCCTTATTATCCCTGTGAAATGGTGAAGATTACCATGTAGATACACAACATGTTATGTAAAATAATATCAATATGGAAGGTTTGATTGATATCAAAGTTATTATATTAAAGTTATTATGTTGACCTGTGGATAATTAAAATGTATACTTGACAGGGGTGAGTACATGCACAACGACCAAATGTAGAGGAAATGTTCGCATAGAATACGAATATAAGGATGTGATGCCATTTGGTGATAATGTAACAAATTGTCGATGTAAAATTATGTAAAGTACGAATTTACAAGGCTGCCACAATGTATGTTATTTTTATGTCCTAGGTTAAGTTAATATTCTATTCGGTTGGTCAAATATGCACCTAATTCAAATCGTTAAATATACACAACAGCATACCATAAGTAGATCGAGTAATAAATATAATAAATATATAATACGGGATAATAGGGATATAAATTGCCAGCAGTTAGACTCTTAATAAACTTAATGATAAAGTTTTCTCGTTTTTAAAAAAAACTCTGTGGGTAACATCAACATCACATGGGCTACGGACCATGTGGAAAATTCAACCAATCAGGATCGGTGTCTTTACGCACAAATAAACAGACACCTTTCACAAGAATTAGGGAAGCGAATTGAGAAGCACTTCCGCGTACGAAGCCGACTGTTTGAGGCCACTAGGTGAGATTGCCAAGCTAGCTTATACTCTTCGCCAAGATTTAACAGAAATGGTGATTTTTAGATCCCATTTTAGTTAGGAGTAATTATGTCAGTGGCGCTAATACGAGCGCTTTTACTTTTTCACTTTCTAAAATAGGTGACGAACAATTTAGGAGGAGTAACTCGGACCTCCGTCACCTTGTATGAAACTGACGACTCGGCCACAAGGTGAGACCACTTTGTTCACCGACAGGAATAGTTGCTGCAAACATTGATAGATATCGGCGTGGGTTCACCACCCTTCAAATAAGAGAAAATTGCGAGTGGTGCTAAGAAGAGCACATATATTATTATTTCTCTTTTTACAAACAATAGGTGAGAAGTATTGAAGGTGATATGCCACGTACCCACGGCTTCGAACACAAGTACCAGTGTCAGGATAATTAAAAAATTCAGTCAGTAAGTAGATAGTCATATCGAGCGTTTTTCTGATTTAGCGCGAATAAGTGCCTGCATGCTTTTTAAATAAAGCCATGATAGTATTATTACTTATGTTGCAGCACAAAAACAGCTATAACCTGCAACGCACCACCACGTGGACTCTTAAGTGAAAATTGAATAAAAATCGGAATATCGAAGTGAAACAACAAGGTGAAACGCCACCACACTTTTAATGATTATGAATAATTAAAACAAGTGTAGAGGAGTACTTTAAATATTACTCCTTAAAGAGAGCCAATTAGATATAATAATAAAAGCTCCCTGGGAACACATATTATATAAATGAGTCTAATAGTATTTATTTCTTTGATGTAGGTCCCTGTAAAATAGAAGAGGACCTAAAGCCTATCACCTGTCTTGATAAAGATGGAATCACAAGAATAACCATCGAAACGCGTCGACGCATCTAAAATAACGCAATCCAAGGGAGAACTGTGGTTGACTGCGAGTAGATATAACGGTGCATACATATCACCAACCACAGCCGTATATATATGACCCGTTAGGATGCGTAATTAATGACAAAGTGTATTGTCTTCCTAATCTTTTTCTGTTATGCGGGCTCATAACAGTTTGTGAATCATACTAATGTGAAAATCTGTATATGTTATGTTTTGTGTTTTTAAGCTTATGTAATGGTATCATTGATTTTATGAACTGCATGTATACTTTTTTTAAAAATAAATGTAATGAACACTTGATGTCTTTTTATATTAATGAGTGTTAGATTCTTAAGTGTGGTACCATTGTGTCATAGTATAGGGATCGTGCTTTTCTAAGTCTAGGCATATTATCAAGCCAGGCGATAAAATTATCGCCGCTTTAGTGGCCGAAAACTGCCGCTAAAACGGCGATAATGGGCTTGATAATATGCTCTATGGAATTCCAATAAAAGCCCATGTTAGATGTGAAGGACATCTAACATGGGCTTCAATTGGAATTCTATAGAGCATATTATCAAGCAATTATCGCCGTTTTAGCGGCAGTTTTCTGCCGCTAAAGCGGCGATAATTTTATCGCCTGGCTTGATAATATGCACCTTAGTTCTCTGGCTCTAAAGCAGCTCTGCTGACCTGGTTCTCTGGCTCTAAAGCAGCTCTGCTGACCTGGTTCTCTGGCTCTATAGCGGCTCTGCTGACCTGGTTCTCTGGCTTTAAAGCGACTCTGCTGACCTGGTTCTCTGGCTCTAAAGCAGCTCTGCTGACCTGGTTCTCTGGCTCTATAGCGGCTCTGCTGACATTGGGGCATATCAACAACAACTGGCGATAATTATCGCTCAGGGCTCTTAGCGTGAGGATAATTATCGCCGGCTAGCGTGAATTTTTATCGCTGAGATAGCGTGCTATTAGCAACGCTTATCTCAATAGCGATAAAAATCTACACGCTAACAGGCTAACGTGAGATTATCGCTGGAAACCCAGCGATAATCACACGTTACCTTGTTGATAGGGACAGGCAAACTTAGCCATGATATCCTCCTTCCATAGGATATCATGGCTAAGTCGGAAAATTAGCAGACGTAAAAAAGCAGCGTTAACCGCGGTTAGCGCTGCTTTTTTTGTCTCTAACAGGGTTAGCGACATTCTCGATAATAGGAGAAATGTCACTTAGCGACATTTCTCCTATTATTTTACTCTGGAACGCCCCCTTTGCATCTCATTAGAGATGCAAGGGGAAGCGTAGAGTAAAAGGGTGCTAACATGCAAATTTGCGTGTTAGCACCCTGTTGTTGATAGGGTGCTAGTTTTATCTCTGCTTTTTTGGCTTTTAAAGCCAAAAAAGCAGAGATAAAGCCCTTGTTGATATGCCCCTTGGTTCTCTCCCTCTAAAGCAGCTCTGCTGACCTGGTTCTCTGGCTCTACAACGGCTCTGCTGACCTGGTTCTCTGGCTCTAAAGCAGCTCTGCTGACCTGGTTCTCTGCCTCTAGATCAGCTCTGCTGACCTAGTGCTCTGGCTCTAAAGCAGATCTGCTGACCTGGTTCTTAGGCTCTAGAGCAGCTCCGCTGACCTGGTTCTCCGGCTCTACAACGGCTCTGCTGACTTGGTTCTCTGGCTCTAAAGCATCTCTTCTGAGCTGGTTCTATGGCTCTAAAGCAGCTCTGCTGACCTGGTTCTCTGGCTCTACAGCAGCTCTGCTGACCTGGTTCTCTACCTCTAGAGTAGCTCTGCTGACCTGGTTCGCACGGCGAGTGAAAAACCTGAGGACAAGTGGCAGGATAGAGTGTGGAGCAGATAAAAAGCACAGCGAGGCAAGAACAATACTGTTGTGTGTTGAGGCAACAAAAGCGAACAAAGCAAAATAAATACCACACGGCACAAAGTTCTTGATATGCTGAAGCGCTGAAATTTATGTGTCTGCCTTGTATAGTTGCATCGCGCGGTGAAAGTGTAACCTAAATTAAAGTGGGAGCGTGTGAAAGCTTACATCGCTAGAGAGGAGACACCATGCGCGTGCACATCGCCTGTCCGTGCGCGCACATGGTTTGTCCCCCTTTGCACACTAAACCGACAACAATAGGTCTCGCTGAGGCGGGCAGCTCTTGCGCTAGGCGAGACCTAAAAAGGACATGCTGAGACTGTCTCCTCAGCTCAAGGTCTGTACGACAAGAATGAACATGTGCCTGGCAGTCCAGGACTTCTTGGGAGGACATGCAGTCCCTCTCAAGGGTGACACACTCTGGTTGTATCTTGAAGGGGTCGGCTTGGCGCAGGTCTCCTGTTTACTGTCTCAGAAACAGCGCAGGCAGCACCAGGTCAGAAGTGGACTTACTAGGGTCAATCTTGTGGTCCTCACATTTCAGAGCAGGTAACCGCTGACCCTTTGGTCCTCACACTATGGGTTATAACCACCTCCTACCCCTTGCTTTTCTTGAGGGGACCCATACCTGTGCTTCTAGGGTACCCTGAGAGGCCATCCCCTCCCATCTCTTTTCTCACTGGTAGGAGCTCATTGCCAAGGGCGCAGTCAATAGGCATCTGGGAACTAATAATGACCCTCCTCTGGGTAAGTTCCCCTCCCATACTAAGGATACCATGGCCATAGGGCAGACATACTCCTGCCCATTGGCCTGCTTTGCCCTACTCACCCGTCCTGGCAGATAATGTTCTGGGGAACCCAGCCTTGCTTCCACCATGGTCTGGCTGGCACAGCTATCCCGCAGTGTAGTGTCAGGAACATCATTCACTATGACCTGCTGGGAATGATGTCTATGACCCTCAGGGATCAAAAGATAACCTTCTAGGTCCATCTCCCAGCTAAGGAATACTAGGGCATGCACTTCCCTAACCTTCTAGGGATCCACTCCCCATAGCGCTACATGCACCCCCACCCTTGTGGAGCACTTACCTTTGGGGTGGCTTCCTGGGACATACAGCACCCCCTTTCTTGTGCACTGACTGGATACAGTCATAACAGCGGAGATGGTGAAATGGCACAACGGGCTTCATGCCACCAAAATTCCCCTTCCTCTGCTCAGAAATAGTCTGGAAACCGCTCCCTTCAAAATTCTCTTGGACCCCTTTAGGTAACTTTTCTGTATTATCCTGACCTTCCGCTTCCCTCTGCTGTGGGAAACCGGGACCACCAAATTTAATTAGTCCATTGTAATAATTTTCTTTGCTGCCCTTCACTCAGCTATCCAGTGCCTTGCCTGAAGACTCCATAATAATCGCCTATGACTGGTAGGACTTCTTCTGGCTATCCCCGAACTTTCGGCTATACTTCTCGGGGGTCAAACATAAACCTATTGATAAGGGCTACCTTCATGGGGGCATACATCCTCTGATCAGCTACTTCTAGGGCCAGTAGGGTTTCATTCCCAGCGTTGGGCATGTGCTTCTACAGACTGGCCCTCAGTCCTCTAGGGCTCTGTGTATATGTGGGGCTGCCTTATATGCCGCAAACCACTTATCTGTCACCCCCCACCACATAACTAGGTACCATGTCTTTGGGGATGTGGACTATTTTTCCTCTCTTAGGCACTTCATTGTTGCTGGCACCATTATCACTGGACCCGGAGGCCAGCGGGGACTTCTTCTTTTCAAAGTCCAAGGTGAACCTTTTCCACTCCAATAAAAGAGATTGTGCTGCCTTTCCCTCCTCTGCAGCCTGAGCTGGTGCTGATTTCTTCTCTTCAGCAGCTAACCTTTCCTCTTCTAAGGCAAAGGTAGCCTGCTACAACTTCAAGGCCCTCTCCACCTGCCTGTCCGCTAGCTCTTATGGGAACAAACTGGGGGCGGACACACTACTCATTGCCCTGTACAAATCAGGTGATGGGTCTCCTTGGGGAGAACACTCCCTTGTCACTGGGGCTTCCTCATTTCCTTGGTCAACCTCATCCTCATGCTTCTCTGAGGTGCACTGTAGCTGACGGGCTTCCTATCCTGACGGATAGAGGTCTGCTCAATAGGGGGAGGGCTCCTCTGGAAACCACTTTTAAATATTGTTATTGCACTTTGGTCTTTGAATTTTAAAATTTATTGCAGATTTTAACTTACTTGATTGTATTTACAAAGCATATTTTGCACATACCTGCGTTTCCGGTCCGTCACGGCAGTTATATGCCGATTGGTCGGAGAAACGCTCTAGGCTAAACCTCCCTCACTCATAGACCACTCCCACTTCTGGCCGGCAGTCGGGCTGGTGGCGGGCTTTCAAAAAGGCATTTAAACGGGATCCACACCGGACGCGCAGCGGATAGAGGTCTGCTCAATAGCGAGAGGGCTCCTCGGGAAACCACTTTTAAATATTGTTGTTGCACTTTGGTCTTTACATTTTTTAATTTATTGCAGATTTTAACTTATTTGATTGTATTTACAAAGCATATTTTGCACATACCTGCGTTTCCCGTCCGTCATGGCAGCTATATGCCAATTGTACGGAGAAACGCTCTAGGCTAAACCTCCCTCACTCATAGACCACCCCCACTTCCGGCTGGCTCTCGGGCTGGTGGCGGGCTTTCACAAAGACCTTTAAACATGACGCCACACCGGACGCGCAGCAGACGCGTGCAACGGGCGCGCCAAAGGCACGCCAAAGGCAAGCCCGTCTGCACCCATCAGCGTCCGGACTGCGACCAGCGCCAGTCATCCTGCCGGTGTCCATTCAAATAATGCATTTTCGTCGTATCATTTAAGGAAGCTAAATAATAACAGTAAGTGTGGCCACCATATGGAAGTAGACAAAATCAGAGGCCCTGTAACTTGCTGGGTATGCTGAGCTAAGTTACCTTTCATTGAAGTAAAACACACAATGGTAGGAAATAAAGCCGCCCACCATCAGGTTCTAATAAAGGGGAGATTAATTAATGCACGTTCCTTAGTCAAACAAGCATTTGATATCAGAGAGCTAATCGTAGAATAAGAATTTGATTTTTTTATGCATAACAGAAACTTGGTTAAAGGAAGCTTGCAACCCAGATATTGCGACTGCACTGCCCCCCAACTATACGATCTGCAGGAAAGACAGAGAAGTTATAAGAGAAGGAGGGCTGGCCATTATCCACAGGGACTCACTACAATGGAAAAGTTGTGACCTACACACCCTTAAGGGAGCAGAAAGCCTTGGCTTCTGCTGCGCTATAAATGGCTCCCTTTCATTCTCTGGGGCATTGATTTACCGCCCTCCTGGCCATAGTAGTACCTTTCTTGACTCTTTAGGGGATACACTCAGTCACGCCCTGCTCAGATACGCCAATTTCACCATGCTTGGTGATAATAATCTTCACCTAGAATGCGGCAATGACCCGGGGGTTGCCACCTTTCTGGAAATAACTACTCCCCTTGGCTTAAATCAACTAGTTAAGGCGCCGACACACCGGGCAGAACATACACTGGATGGAGTCTGTTCCAACTTCACCTCACTCCTTACAGATACTCCCACTCCTCAGGCCTGGTCAGATCATTACTTTATCCCCTTGACCATCTTAGTGCCTAACACTGCACAGGCAGCTAAGAAAACTCCTATGGCGGTGCCTAGGCGCAAATGGCACCTGTTAGCTTCCAACCCCAGCCAGCCCAAACTTGCCCAAGAAAACAAGCCTGTTTTAACTGGTGATCCCATAGAGGATTCCTACCGTTTCCACACATGGATGATGGCTATAAGTGAGGAAATAATTCCGTCTAAACACTCTACTAGAGGTGGCATAGCAAAATCGCATAAGGACCCGTGGTTACAAAAGATCTAGCGAAGCAGCACCTACACTGCAAACAACTAGAACGTTGATGGAGAAGGGGCTACGAGTCAGCCGATTTGCATGTCTTTAAAACATACAGGAAACAATATCATACTGCTATCAAATTAGCAAAAAAAGACTATTTTTCTAACAGAATAGCTATTGCCAAGCACAATCAAAAAGAGATATTCTCAATCATAAAATCTTTTATTGACCCCAAAGCGTTGCATTCAGAAATTCTCCCTTCTCAGACCCTCTGCAATGATATTGCGATATACTTTGAGGACAAGATTAAGAATATCCAAAAGGATTTTGGAGCATTAAGTCCACAAGATCTCGTCAACGATCACAAATTAGATCATATGCACAATAGGCCCTCCTTGCAAGTCTTTTAACCTGTCGCTCTTCCGCTTACACACGCCACAATTTTAGCCTGTAAATCAGGATCACCACTGGATGCGTGCCCCCCTGTGATATTACACCAAATCATGGATATAGTAAATGCCGTGATTAATCACATTGTGAACTCCTCTCTTGGCTCCGGTATGGTACCTGACGAGTTGAAGCACGCTATAGTGAAGCCACTAAAGAAAAAACAAAATGTTGATTCAGCCAACTTTTCCAATCTTCGGCCAATATCCCTGCTGCCAATTTTGGGTAAAATAACCGATAGAATGGTCTACAAGGAGCTCTCACATTTTTTTAAAACCTCCCAGACCTTCCACCCTTGCCAGTCAGGTTTCCGCCCCAAACACTCTACAGAATCCGCACTGCTTGAGATAACAGACATTCTGAAATTCATTACAGATAATGGCAGGAAGGCAGTACTGATTCTGCTTGATTTGTCTGCCGCCTTTGATCCCATCTCACATGACCTACTTTTGGCCAGACTAAAATCTTGCAGCATTTCTGACACTGCACTGGCCTGGATCAAGTCCTACCTGACCAACCGAACGCAAGCGGTCTCTCTCGGCCCCTTCCTGGTCTCCAGAATGCTCCATTACTGCAGGAGTCCCACAGGGCTCCTCACTCAGTCCACTTTTGTTCAACATATACATGGCTCCACTTATTTCCCTTATTTAATCATTTGGAATTGAGATAACATCTTATGCTGACGATACGCAGCTGATCCTGTCCGTTGACAAAAATTCTACGAATGCAGAGGAAAATTTTTAACTCTGCCTTACGGAGGTCATCCAATGGATGAAAAACAACCACCTCCGATGTAATACAGACAAGACAGAAATCCTGCTGATAGGAAAAGACAATCCCTTTCAACCCAAGGCCTGGTGGCCCGAGGATGTGGTAGACCCCCCTTCCACTGTGGAAGTGGCTAAAAATCTGGGAGTTTTGTTCGATTCCTCTCCCTCTTTTAAACCCCATGTACTTAAGGTGGCTGTGACCTGCTTTGGCTTAATTAAAACCTTAAAAAAAGTATTTGATCTTATTCCCCTCTCAGCCAGGAAAACAGTCACGGTGGCGCTGATACTTTTGGGCCTAGATTATTGTAACAGCCTCCTGGCAGGTGCCAACAAATCAACCCTGAAGAGGCTACAGGTAGTGCAGCATGCAACAGCCCAATTGGTCTTGAAACATCCTCGTAGGGCCTCTGCCTCAGCAGCTCTGAAATCTCTTCACTGGCTCCCGCTACATAAGAGAAGTTTACTCAAACTCCTTGTTACCACCTTTAGAGCTGCCTGCCAACTGGGCCCAGTATATCTTTCAGCAAGATTCACACCATATACTACAACGAGGCTACTTAGATCTTCGTCAGCAAATTTCCTCAAACCACCTGGTTTCAAACTTAAAACACGGGGAGGGAATTGCGCAGCCGTGTTAGGTGCAAAGGCTTGGAATCTCATGCCAAATAAATTCAGATCTATAGAAACAGAAATGCAGTTTAGGAAGGCCCTAAAGACCTGGATCTTTGGAGCATCAGATGAATTCTGTCAAGCCCTCATCTAGATCTCTATGCTTCACTGCTAAGCTTGTCTCTCTCCGTATAGCGCCAGGAGGCTCCTTCTGGAGTGATAGTATGTGCTCTATAAATACCACATTACATTACATTACATTACTTCCTCCCATTCTCTGAGAGTAATGTGATAATCCTCTTTCTTGGACTACTTGTTCCGCTTCAGTCCCTTTTGCTTGCACATGCTCATCAGTTCCGCCATACTATGGCTCTTCACGTTAGCCATCCACCTCCATGTTCTCAAAAACATAAGAACGAAAACTGAGTCCAAAGATGAATTTAGAAAAAAACGAAAATTACCCAATTATGAACCACAAGCCAATTTAAATTCCAAAAAGTAAATTTTTACTGTCAATTTAAAAAGGGAGTTTTCATTTCAAATTAAACATTTGAGTGGTACTAAAAAACACAAGTCCTGGATCCCACCTCTGAACACCAATTTTAGAAATTGTATTATAATTTCTGGTGCGTGACTACCCACCTCAAGGAATAATCCCAACATGTAAGAAATTGTATTATAATTTGTGGTGGGTGACTACCCACCTCAAGGAATAATCCTAACCTCTGTGAGGGTGAATCCTGAAAGTCACAAAATTAACCTGAGCTTAACCGCCTAGTTGCTATGACTCAGAGCATATAGGCTTAATTTAGGGTAGGGCAATGTATAAAGTATTTAGGCAGTACCAAAACAGTAATTAAGTCAAAATGGCAGACAATAAAAATCCCAAACCATATTAGAAAAAATAGAGTAAAATGTAATAAACAAAATGGCAGAAATCTAATAAAGAGAACAGGAGATGTAAATTTTTAAAGTTGTAAGTGCCAATAGCACCAAAAACACAAAGCACCAATAATAGTCTGTGTTCACTATAGACCAGACGTAGGTGCAATTTGAGACTGAACACGATGAAGCGCAGTTTGAACACACCAACCCAGTGCAACCTCGTCTACAGTTCTACCTCCCGATGTAGTCGTTTAAGTCCCAACCCACCACATACACTTCTACCCCCCCCAGCCCCCCCCCCCCCCCCCCCCCCCAGGGTGGACTTTGAGTTTCAAAGAGCATCAGGTAGAGGCTAACAACAGAGTCCAGTCCAGGTCCAGCTGTCATCAGTCAGCTAGGTACTTCAAGGAAAAGGATTCCTCTAGCGTGTTGTATCCCTGTAGCTTCAACTGTGGTGAACCTAATGACCCTTGGAGTCTACTTCTTTGCCCAGGGTTCATGAGGGAGCAGGCCCAGTCCTTCAGGGCTCCTCTCATGTCACAAACAGCAGGTCCTTCTTATCCTCTGATGTTCCAGAAAGTGTTACGACATGGATGTCTGGAGGTGCCATATTTATACCTGACACTAGCTAGTGGGTGTGAATGACTCTTGGGCATGTCCTAATGAACAGGGTAAAAGTTTCCCGGTTTCGGCGGAGCGGGGTAGGTTTACTAACCACCCTTGGGCAACTGAACCCAGGCTACTACGCCATCCCAATTGGCTCGCCACGCACCGACTGGAGCGGCACTAGCACATTCCTTAGGCCATTCCTATGCGGAAGTGTTAGATTTTTCCACACTTTCACAGGGTAGATTTATCCAGGCACTAACCCAATAATTTTATGTCCTGTTATACACCCTCACGTTTGTAGATAGTTCACACCACATTGGTCCTGATGAATTGCCGTGGGATCCTCCTGACCATTAGGCGAGAAACATGTTGACCATCTGAGTTGAGCGGAGCAAGTCTTTGACCCACTGTGTCCAGACTACCGCCACTCACATCGTTTTTTAAAAGGGTGGTTTACTGACCTAATAAACTCGTTATTCAGACTAACCAACCCTGTTTTAAAATACACTCACCAACGTCTACACTTACCTGGCCCTCACTTGCACTCAACTTTCGGCGAGGAACAAAAGATCTCCGATAAAGAGCCCCATCTTTGGGTGCCCGTTGGGAATTGCAGCGCCGACCCGACGAGGAGCAAAACCCAGATGATGAAGCATGACACCTAGCTTGCTGGGTGTGTGAGGGTTTTAGTTCCACCCGAGTGGGTCCCCCCACCCACCACGTGCTCAAGTCCTCAGGCAATCTAGACATTATATTTCACTTTGTCTCCACCTTGGGGTAGAGTGTACATTTCACACTACTTCCCCTGACCAGGAGGAACAGCATACTCTTTCTCTTTTTAAAAGTTCCTCGAGCCACCTCTCACCACTGTTGGCATTTTCACAATGGCAAAAGTCTTTGGCCTCACTAACTTGGGCTGTACGGCTAGGGGTGTGTGGGGAGTATACTTTGATAATCCTAGTGTCCTGCCTCATCTAACACTAAAATCCCATTTGAGGCAATAGCCACTATACCCACAACCAACCAGAGACACAAGAATTGTCTTGGCATCGTGTTCTTCCCCTTCCATGTGTGACCCAAAGGTTATATGTAACCCAAAGACAGATATCTGTCTGGTAGGAGAAAAGCAGAGTCCTTCAGCCACCAGAAGGCAGATCCACAAGAATTGTCTTGGCATCCTGTCCTCTCCAGTTTCAAGTATGCCTTAAATTTTATATGTGAACCCACTAGACCTGTCAAACAGGATTTTACACTGAAGTGGGATTTGGCAACGTAGTGACAAAAATATGCCCATTGCCTCCACCCTGTGTATTCTGTGGGATTCAGAGACAGTAGCGGCTCCTGGAGGGAGTGCTGCAGGGCAGTGGGGCTGAGCGGGGTGGGGAAGGGGCAGGGTGGGGGGTAGTAAACTCCGGCATAGGGCCAACCGGAGTTAAGTACATAAATAAATACTTAAAACGAATTACATTGCGCGTGCTGCAACTCAAATGGCGTTGCAGCGTGCGCAATGTAATTCGTTTTATTTATTTATTTATGTACCTAACTCTGGTCAGCCCTATGCCGGAGTTTACTACCCCCCAGCCTGCCCCTCCTCCGCCCCTCCCCACCGCCCGCAGCACTCCCTCCAGGAGCCGCTACTGTTTAGAGAAGTCATCGCTACCCATTCAGGCCAGCATATTGTTTGTTCTTGGGATGCATTTCACACCTATTCAAGGTCAAATACTGGCTGGGAGACGCTTGAGTGCCAATGCAAATTAGCCCATAGGAACTTCAGGCAGGGAGAATGTAACTTTCCAAAAGTTGCCTTTGCTTAATATTTATAAAAACATCCAACTTCACAATTGAATTGAATTGTTAATAACTTTTAAAATAGTTGTTTATTTATTTTTTCAGCTGGTCCCTATCCTGAGATACAGTATTATTCTTTAATATCACATCCCAGTGTTTCTCTATGGTACAGCCAGCCTTCCTAAAGTTAAAATAGCTTTTATTATTGGCACAGGACTTGCACTTTAGGGGGAAGGAGCTCCGTAATAAAATGTTTCAAGCACTGTGTAGTGAGGAGGTCCACGCAGGAAGGTAGTAAGTAAAGATGTTTTATTCAAGCAGGTAACATGTTGAATAGTTCAGAACAACAAGTAGTTACGTTGTGAAGGAGAGCCTCACCAGGAGCAGCCTGTATGCTGCTCAGCCCATGTCCAACTGTCGCTTCACCTCTCTGTGTCCCAACATTCCGAGGCACATCATGACTCCAACATTCTATTGAGTTCAGAGCACAGGCACTGGCTGAGCAGGTGGAGTAAAATACATTACAATACAAATGCAGGATACTACACACTGCTTTAATCCTACAGCGCAGGGAGCTTTTAACATTGGCAAGGGACTCAAGGCCCCAACTGGCAATGCTTGCACCTGAGGGGGGAGGAGCTCCCTAACAAACTATTTTAAGCGCTGCTTCACTCCCTCAGCACAGGATGCGCCTGGGTGAAGCCCTGGCCATGGGTGGGCCCATCTTTGCCTGTCATCATCCTGAAGAGGCTGGACTGTGTCATCCCTCTTAGAGGGGAAAGACTAAGGGCCTCATTTATGAAAAGTGACGCATCCAGCGTGAAAGCAGCGATGCATCACTTCTCAGGGCGCTCTCCTTGCGACATAATGGATGCGCCATATTTACTGTATGACGCGTCATGTTGCAAGGAGTTACAGATATGTCAGTTTTTCTGACGTATCTGTAGGCGCAAAAGTGACGCATTGCTGGAGCGTGTCACAAGAGTGACGCAACTCCAGCAATGTGTCCTTTCACATGGGGCAAGCCCCATGTGAAAGGGCCTGCGTCAGTCTTACACCCGCTGTGAGGCAGGCGTAAGATATTGACGCATTTGCACCCGAGAAGTGGGGCAGTGAAATCTCGTAAATTTCACTGCGTCACTTCTACGAGGCTTACTTACGTGTGGACGCCCACCATGCATACATTATACCTGACGCAGGTATAATGTAGCGCAGGGGTTTGCAAAGTAACGCATCTGCTTAGATGCCTCACTTTGTAAATAGGGCGCAACAGAAGACATGTTTTACGCCACCGATGCGTCACGAAAAATGACGTAATGGAAGCGCAAAACTGTCGCAAGGCCTCATAAATAAGGCCCTAAATATCTGGACGGTGAGGCACTTTATACAGAACTACCTTTTTGTTCTCCTGCCCTGAAAGCCTAATCATTGTTGTATGCTGGTAAATGCTATTTTTGTCTTGCTGTGTGTTAGTTTATCACACCACTCCTTAAGGGAAGGATGCTTCTTTTTAAAGCAATAGGTTGTAGAACCTCTACAGGGGATGTTAAAGCTGAAATAATTTGCCACTGAGGTAACGGGAATAGTACTTTGAATGAGACTGACATATTCAATGAAGAAGTGGAAACTATGACAGAATACAATAAGGCTCTAGGTACCCAAACCTCCAATCCACAAAAAAGAGAGCTGAGGATAACCTGGGGCAAACAGAACGAATGGTAAATAAACCTGGTGTGGATATCCAAAACACAGGGATCCAGGCAAGTAGTTACTCTTCCTCTACATACTCATGTGTTCCGTTAGAGCCTGTGATTGTATGTTTAAATAGATTCACTCCCTCAGAGCATGAAGATTTAGGTACAGGGGGCATCAATACAAATCAGTGATCTCTTAGGCCTATTGAGAAAGTTTAGCCCCATCGCTGAACAATGCATGAGTGAAACCATGGATGATAGGAAGCCTGTACATCCCTATTTAGTACAGGTGGAAAGAAGGGCAGGGCTTTTAGAAGCAGGAGGGAATTCTTCCCTCTCACAGTGTTCACTCCTGATCCATAGGCCGTCTGACAATGTATCAAAGAATGGGCAGGAGAAAAGGGAAATGACTATGAGCTATTTATATTTCATGAAGAAGGTGGCCAATGACAGTCAAACTTATCAAACTGCAAGAGTACATGATCCAATATCCTCACACGCAAAATCAATAAGGTGGCATAACCTGGAGAGCACATCTGCAAAACTAATTAATTATTAAACACAATGAGGAGGGGAGTGGGACTCCAGGTATTTGCGCTCCACTGAGCATAGGTTTGTATTTATGGTAAACATTGCTAAAGCCACTACCCTAGAGAGGATTACGATTCACTACTCAATAAATGCATTCAATGGATAAGATCAGTATGGAAATGCAATTTTGTATTCGTTCCGATATACTAGGGACTAGGCGCCACCTTTATCCCTCACTAAAAGCAATAACTTTGATGACTTCGAATTGCATTTTAAAATCAGTAAGCTTGTAGATGGGCTTGTAGGTCTCGAGATGAGAACGATCCCTCTGGGAAATTGTATGATTCAGTTTAAGTGCAATAGTCCCTCTGGGTTTCATGCCTATAAAAACTATTTCCATCACCAAGATAAGTGACAGATCTTCATATAGGTGGGATTCAGGGCTAACCCACTTGGATTGGCTTGAAGAAATAAAGGGGCATATTATCAAGCATGGCGTTAACATTATCTCCGTTTTAGCGGCAGAAAACTGCTGCTAAAGCGGCGATAATGGGCTTGATAATATGCCGCAAAGAATTCCAATAGAAGCCCATGTTGACACCAGAACATGGGCTTCTATGGGAATTCTCTACGGCTTCTTGATAATGTGCCCCAAAATTGCCTAACCCTTTTCCTATTATTTTTCCAACAGCTTGGGCAATTGAAGAATACTCACAAATGGTCTCAAGTAATGAACTCCAGGGTAAGGGCAATGTTCATGGTACAGAACCAAAGATGAGTAACTAACTCCAGGCTAAGATTAATGTTCAGTGTGCAATACCAACGATGAAATCTAGTAGGGCTCTCAGCCTTATTGCTATGAGTTTATGCAATCTAGATACATTGCATAATTCGAGGGACAAGAATTACGGGGCATAATTCTTGTCCATCGAATTATGCAATGTATCTATAATCTGGCAGCAGAAAATCTTCTGCAAACTATCAATCAAACAAATTGGTTACCTAGGTTATCTCTTCCCTCTGTCTTATATAATGGAATTATTTCTGCCTTGTGCCATGAACTAGGCTTGGCATCACATATTATCAAGGGCCATATCGCCGCTTTAGCGGCACTTTTTGCAGAGAAAGCGGCGATATTTTTATCGCCCTATCAGCAAGCCTGTGTTAACATGCGTTAGCGTCAGCTTCTAGGCGATAGCTGACGCTTTTTCTATCGCCTTGCATGCCAGCGATGTTTATCGCTAATGGCATGCAAGGTAGGTGTTCCCAACCAAAATAACATGCTAAAAGTCGCTAACACAACTTCCCTGTATTACCAAGGTTGTCCCGCGATAGAAAAAGTCGCGCTAAGGCCCGATGAATGCACGATTCTAACACCAGACTAAACATGGTGATACATGGTGTAACGTGAGGGACAGTAGCCCAGATCACCATCTCAGGAGCCACAGAGGTAGAGGTCATGTCATATTAGTAGACCCTTACTATGTCCAAAGGTACCGTTGGGTTGTTAAAGGGGTACAGTGCAGTACAACATCAGATGACACCATCCGGCATGTCACATTATCACACCTTTTCAACTGTTTGTCATGCGAGGCCATTGGGCCACTGAGCGTCTCATACAGGGGGTTTAAGGGGTTTTTGGCATCACGAGACGTTAGCTGAAATATCCCCGCTAATGCACTGCTAACGTGCTGACCCCATGCTATCGCATGAATAGCTATCACGTGTTACCGGTACTTTTCGCGTCCTTTCAGAGCCCCTCTTGCATTTTATCGACATGTTGATAATACGTCGATAATATTGCAAAAATGAGCAAGAAAAGTTAGTGATACAAAATTTTGCGATACTTGCAGCAGGAGATAATTATTGCCATTACTTGCTAATATGCCCCTACATTCTTTCGACCCTCTAGATGGGTTTTAGGGAAAAATATATATATATATTTTTAACATCTTTATGTGTATTCCAAAACAGTCAATAGCAATCCTGTTGTGCTCATGTGGTGGTTTTTTTCATGCATTCAGTACAGCTGAATAAATTAAAATAAATCCCATAGTCCCGGTCTTTTTGGCTACACTCGCCTTCCTCTCCACCACCGTCAACCACCTCTCTGAACTGCACAGTATATGAATATCCCCAATCATCACCAATATTATTGTCCAGCATTCACAGTCAGTGCACGCACCATGAGCAACCTGCCCAATGCGAGGTGCAGATGTCACATAGATGCCTTCCCCATGCTTTATCCAATGCTATATGGACTTGTAAAGTGCATAGCTACCCGAAGGCTTCCCAGCTCTAAGTGAGTCATAGCGTGCACACTGATCTAATCCTAAATAAGAGGGCTAGGGGGGTTATAGCCAGGACTTGAGCATTTTCCTGAAGCTCATCTTGTGTTTTTTTTAATTTCTCAAGTCAACTGTCCTTCCCTGCACCCCAATTCCGCTGTACACTTAGAAATATCTTGGTTGTCCGCTTGCTCTCTAGTACTCCCCCTGTCGATGAGGTGGTCTACAATATTGACCCAGGTTGTCCAATCATCCCCCACTTTCTTGTCTCTCCTGGTCATTTTTAGGTCTCGCTGAGCCAAAGGCTCGAAGAGACATTTTATATGTGGGATTTTCGAAGTGCTACCCACAGTCTTTGGCTGGCCTAAACCTTGAGTGCACGATCACATGCACGTGCACAGCTGCTCCCACTCCCCCCTCCCTTCTCTATAGCTTTGGCTCCTTTGTTTTTTATTACACCCTCCCTTCTCTCCCCGCTGTTTTCACACTACCCCCTCCCTTCTAATCAGTTTCCTTTCTGCTCGCTTGATCGCGTCTCCGATCACTTTAACTACTTCAAATGCAGCGCGCGCACCCCTGTCTTTATTTGCTCCTCTCTGGAATTCCATGCACCTTTCCCCTGACTTGGCTTTTTAGGTCTCGTTTGATCTTGTAACAGAATACTCTTACAGCCAAACCACATACGCGTTTTCTAAAACGCCTTCAAACTTTCAGTTGTGTTGTTTACTTTTCTTTCTCTTACTTCAAATTGAGAGGCACACAATGTGGCGCACGAAACAAACATCAGTGGCTACCAATGGCACAACATATAACATGCAGGTCACAGATGTATACTTCATTGAGCCAGCCAGCCCAGTGGGTTACTGCTTTTGCTACAGATATTTTTCAGTTATCTGCAGGTCGCAAGTAATAATCATTGTAATACAGCTCAGTGAGTACTGAACTGGCATCCAGGAGCTACATGCAAACTGAAATGCATGAGTGTAGAATTTTACAGTATGTTTCGCTCGGTCTTTCATAATGCTAACAACAATATACACACAGCTAGCCTGCCGAAGTGAAACTATCCTGTTAATGGCAGTGAATCCCCAGTTGCAAACAAGTACCTGCTCTTTGATATACCCCTGCAAGCACTAGATAGTGAGCTATCAGCTCAGCTGTGGTGCATGATTTTTCACAAGGGCAATGTTTAAAAACAATGCACACACGTACCTGTTTTTGAGGCCAACATTGAAGCTTTCAAACTATTAATGGAGAAGATGTGAACATGGTCACCTCCTTCGCCCCACATGGAAGCAGTCAAGGCCAGATGAAAGGGAAGCAGATACAAAGTAATCAATCCAGGCCCAGGATGAGATGACTGGTATCTATGCCAACCAGTCACCTCTACTCGACCCTCAGCCTGGCTCACACTGCCAGGGGCACACAACAGAGAAGCCTCTCTGGCTGAGTGCAAGCTAAAGTGCCTCGAGCAATTCACTAAGAGAGGAGCTTCATAATACGTGACCGTATAATGTAGTGCTGTAATGCAATAACCGGCTATGCTTCATGGCTATTGGCAGGGATGCCAAACTGTGACACTATTTACCAGTTAACCTGACTTTTGGTAATGCAGTGTCATAAATCACTTTTATTAAAGTTTATCAGCGAACAAACATGAATGTTGCATGCGGCCTCCCCAACCCTCTATGCTGTGTAGTGCACACTCCCAATCCCTCCATGCTGTTTAGAGCAGGTCCCTGTGCGCCCTACCCACCACTCTGTACTGTTTAGTGCACGTCGCTCCCAGCCCTCCCCGTCCCTCGTGCTATTTACTGCACCCTCCCTGCTGTTTAGTGCAACGTCTGTCTAAGTTGCTGCATACTCCCTGACTCCCTCCCCACTCATCCATGTTATGCAAATACTTGTAACTTACCATATGGCATTCCATACCAAGCATTGGCAAAGAAAATAAGGTTTGCCTATATGAGATCTATTGTTTTTTTCAATGTTTTTTAGCTGTATTATACAGCAGCTCTGGCTTCAGTGCAGCATAGCATTAAAGTTAAACAAGCATTGGCATAGCCAATAGGTCTCGCTTTTGGGACCTTATAAGTATTTAGTTATGCAGCACAATATCCTTGGTGCAACAACATCAACTGTTGCATGGCTAAACACTTATAAGGTCCCAAAGGCGAGACCTATTGGCTATGCCAATGCTTGTTATATCTGTCTCTACCACCAGGGACCACTTTAGTGTATCCCATATTCACAGCTCAGTGCTGGGACGGTGCGTGCTCAGTCATTCAATGGGAATTCATCGATTTACTAATAGCAGGGCCAACAGAAAAACGTTATATTGTATTTTTGCCCCCTTTGGTCGTTCTACTAGGCCATGTAACATTTGACGAAGCTGCAAAGGCAATGGGATCCCCGTGCCCACCTACACTGCCTTCACATCCCTTGCCAATATTCTAATACAGGCAGGCCATGTGCAGGAATGTTGCTCCAGCCTCCCCACAACAGGGATGGTACAGCAATCTGGTTGGGTATTTTTATGCCAATATGCTTGGGGTCAGGTACATGCGATGGAGAAAATGAAAGTGTAATAGCTTAAAATATGCATTCCTCTATACGCTCCTTACCAGTTTACACGCCCTCTTCCAGTTCCTGTCCATCAACGGGGCATTAAGGTCCTCATTCCACGCACGTATGGCCTTATACTCAAGCTTAGGAGAAAAAGAGGTCAGGGCCCTATATGTCAGTGTTATTATGTGGCACTGCATGCCAGTCTGTAAGAAGCTGTCAGGAATGCACATCGTATGAGGGGCATCAGGGAAGCCAGTCCACACCTCCCTCCCCGTTCTGGCTAGTTAACCATATTGCAGAAGTTGTTCTGGGCCAACCCCAGACATATCCTGTGCCTCCTGAAATGTGACAAACTTATCCCAATGGTATAGATCCTCAAGAAGTTGGCATCACTCCTCTCTACATCCAGCTATCATCATGTTACTGCTAATCTGATGAAAGGACTGTAGCTCCTAGATGCCCAAGTCTCTGGCAAATTGTGAATGCCTCACCACCCTCTTAGCGATCCGTTCCCAGGTTTGGGAGGTCTATCGAACAATGTACAATTCCTCAGCCCCTAGGTTGCCTGCTCTCAGCAACAGGCATTCCCTGTGTATGTACCCGTTAGTATCCTTTTTTCACAGTTATCCCTCTGAGCCTGCCACTTAGTGGCATTCTGGAAATGAGCCACATGATAAAACAGTTCGAGGTTCAGTAGCCCCAGGTCTCTCAGTTCCTTGTCCAGTTGAAGGAATGTCACCGCCACCCTAGGGCACTCACCAGCACTACCAGTGAGACCAATATCCTGTTCAACTGCTTAAAGATTTTTGGTTTTAGGGAACTTAGGCTGTCTTATAGATGACTTAAACAATGTGGCAACAGTACAATCTTGGCTATCACCACCCGTCTCATGATAGATAGTGGAAGCGTACACCAAAAACGCACCAAAGGGCGGAGCCCTTCTATCACCCTCTCCATGCTATAGGCATATTTCCAGTCAGCTGCTGATGCAACTTGAGCTCCCAGGTATTAAAAAGTGTCTATTTCCCATCTTAGTGCTAAATCAGGGAGTCTCTTCCCTTTAAAACCCTGCCAAACCTGCAGTAGACACTTGTGTTGATTGACCAGAAGACCTCCCCAAATTCCTCCAGTAGCCTCATCAAATGGGGCAGTGAAGTTCAAGGTTTTGTAAGAAAAAAAATGTGTTGTCTGCATACAAGGGCATCAGGTGTCTATTGCTACCCCTAGTCATAGAGATCCCTTCTGATCCTGAGTGTCAGTGGTTCCAGTGCCAGGGCAAACTGGAGAGGAGACAGTGGACATCTCTGTTCCGTGCCCAGCTTCACAGACCAAGATTTTAGGAAAAATATTGGCACTATCAACAAAGTTTTTTCAATTTTAACTATAGATTGAATAAAGGTCCTAATAAGGTTCACCTATTTGTGGCATTCGTGGATTGAAAGTCCACTTTGACGTAGTCCCACATAGTAAATTATGGGCACTTCAAGGGGAATGGGGGTGCCTAACAATATACTATGAATTCTTGCACGATTATACAATGAGAATTATGCCCAGGTTCACTGGGAAAGCCAGTTCGAGCTGACACAACACATCAATATAAACAAGCATTGGCATTGCCAATAGGTCTCGCCTTTGGGACCTTATAAGTGTTTAGTTATCCAGCACAATATCCTTGGTGCAACACCATCAAGTGTTGCATGGCTAAACACTTATAAGGTCCCAAAGGTGAGACCTATTGGCTATGCCAATGCTTGTTTTGAGTGAGTGGCTCATGCAGGTATGCCACTGTGAGGTAGAGATGCTGCAAGTGCTTTTACAAGAGCCCCTGTGACATTGCACCTCTTCAAAATGTATCTTGGGTCTGGTGTAATACTTCTAGCCCCTATTCCCGTCTTCTCGCACCCAATGCATCCTTAAATGTCCCATGTACAGCCGGGGTTGACACTCCTATTACTCCTGCCCTCCAGTGACACTTTACTTGTCACGGGTGGTGGTAGTGGACGTGGTGGTGGTGGTGGTGGACGTGGTTGGGGTGGATGTGGTGGTGGTGGATGTGGTGGTGGTGGATGTGGTGGTGGTGGACGTTGTGGGGGACGTGGTGGTGGACGTTGTGGTGGATGTGGTGGTGGACGTGGTGGTGGACGTGGTGGTGGTGGACGTGGTGGTGGTGGTAGATGTGGTGGTGGACATGGTGGTGGTTGTGGACGTGGTGGTGGTGGATGTGGTGGTGGTGGATGTGGTGGTGGTGGTGGATGTGGTGGTGGTGGTGGAGGACATGGTGGTGGTGGTGGACGTGGTGGTGGTGGATGTGTTGGTGGTGGAGGACATGGTGGTGGATGTGATGGTGGTGGTGTTGGATGTGGTGGTGGTGGTGGACGTGGTGGGGACGTGGTGGTGGTGGAGGTGGTGGTGGATGTGGTGTTGGTGAATGTGGTGGTGGTGGACCTGGTGGTGGTGGTGGACGTGGTGGTGATGGACGTGGTGGTGGACGTGGTGGTGGTGGACGTGGTGGTGGTGGTGGATGTGGTGGTGGTGGACGTGGTGGTGGTGGTGGACGTGGTGGTGGTGGATGTGGTGGTGGTGGATGTGGTGGTGGACGTGGTGGTGGTGGTGGACGTGGTGGAGGACGTGGTGGTGGTGGACGTGGTGGTGGTTGACGTTGTGGTGGACGTGGTGGTGGTGGTGTTGGTGGTGGACGGGGTGGTGAACGTGGTAGTGATGGACGTGGTGGACGTGGTGGTGGTGCACGTGGTGCACGAGGTGGTGGTGGTGGACATGCTGGTGGTGGATATGGTAGTGGACGTGGTGGTGGTGGTGGACATGGACGAGCCCTGGTAATTTCTCTGTGGTTGGCTCTATGGTATCTTTCCTCCATAAATGGAAGCAATTGTTGATTGTTATTTTGAAATCATAGCAGATAAAGTACTGCCACTACTTGAGTTATTCAAGCATTTTAGGCCCCGCAGCCAGTAGTAGGAAAGTGACATGCAAACATAATGCAATGCAGTAAAATGGAATGTGATGGGACACTTTGGAGAGAGAGCCGTGCATGATGGAAAACTTATAATGTGATATTTTATGGCTCAGTAGTGTCTGCCTTATATTGAGACTATTGTTAATTGTCGTTACAAAGAACATTGTAAGACGAATGGCTGTCTCTGAGCGACATGTGACCTGCAACAATAAAGAAAATGAGCGAAAGAGAGAGTGCGAGCAAAAGAGAAAGAGAGTGGGGGGAATGGAAAAAGAAAATCGCGACCTGCGCTGTGTTTAATCACTGGGAATGACTAATGCTGGAAGGCAAACAAGCAGCAGCTGTTTTAAAGCACACTCGTGCTTGTGCTGGCCTCCGCCTTGTGGGTGCGAGCAGCGTCGGCGCCAAAGCTATATGTTTTCAATTAGAACGCGCGCTGCTGCTCGCTCCTGCAATGTGGATGCCAGCACATGCACGAGTGTGCTTGAAAAGGAGCAGACCTATGGCTAAAGGTCCTCCTAGAGCAACGCATGCGCGCTGCCTAGGCAAGACCTAAAAATGGGATATGACAGAGATCCGTTCTTGCCCCTACATTGTTCTTTCTGTACCTGAATAATGCAAATAATCATCTGCAAGCTTGTACCAATGATGCTTCAATAATAGCAGACTGCAAAGTCCTTCTTAGCTGATGACCAGCCGCGGCCCATGGAGGGAGTTCCGTGGGGCGGTAAGGCGGGGCGGGGGAGGGGCAGGGTGGGGGGTTCTAAAAACCGGAATATGGATAATTGCAGGTAAGTAAACAATTAAATAAATAAAACGAATTTCGTAGCGCGCGCTGCATCGCATTTTGCGGGTTTGTAAGGTGGTTTTCCCGGGTACGAGTCGGACGGAGAAAACGCTCCGTCCGACGGTTCGTACCCGGGTTTTACCGGATCGGAATCGACACCTTTATGTACATGGAAATTAATTTCTGTATCATCCAAGATATCGATCCTACCACTTATTATTTGGCACTGAGTAAAATATGCCCAGGAACTAGAACCCTATTATACAACTTTTGAAGAGATTGTCATCCTAGATAGACATTATTACATCCCTGGGGTCATTAGCGTGTGTTCTGCTAACATCACTGGACCTTGAAGCATATTGGAAGGATAAGTTAACATCTCAACCCCATTTTAAAGATGAAGGAACAATACTGGGATTATGTTCTAGGAAAAGACTTTGTGAATTCTAGACTTGGGCCCTTGACAGTGGCATTCATGAGTTTTGCTCATTTGAGCCGTAGTTTGATTTTGTTTTCATTTCGGCTGTGAAGCAGTTATATATAAATTCAGATATAGCAACTTACCAGTCAACGACTTCTGGATAACTTGGGCAAACTGTAGCCATCTGTCCAGTGTTTGTCTGGCTTGCAAATTGGCTGCCTGTGTAATACCAAAAACAAAATGGATAATTTCAATCTGTCAGATACTGGGGACATCATACCACGATAATGCTGAATGGATACTGATATCTGATGCAAGAGAATCAATTGGTTGTGTTGTGGCCAAGTTCCACTATAGTTCTTGGGTGCCGATCACGATCCGGTAAAAACCGGGTACGAACCGTCGGACGGAGCATATTCTCCGTCCGACGCGTACCCGGTCGTCAAAATGTACAAACAAGGAATTACGATTCGCACGGAACACCATTTCCGTACGATTCGTAAAAAAGCCCGACCGAACAAAATAAACCTACCAATGCGATCCGGGAAAGGGCCGACCTGACGTCGGGACGTTCGCAGCCTGCCATTCACGAACCAGGAATCACGATTCGCACCGACGTCATCCCGCACGGTGAATATTTTCCGGCTGCCAAAAACTGCCGGGAAATCAGGACGACGCGAACAAGGACCACCAGTACGCGACGGACACACAGGACGCCGCGAACAAGGAGGACCAGTACGCGACAGGACGACGTGAACAAGGAGTACCAGTATGCGACGGACAGACAGCACGACGCGAACAAGGAGGACCAGTACGCGACAGGACGACGCGAACAAGGAGGACCCGTACGCGACGGACAGACATGGACCCGAACCTACGGGTCATCCCGGCCCTCATAGCAGTCCACCTCCTCTACAGGTTACGACGCAGACGCCGCAGAAGGTCAGAACAACTAAGGGAGGGGGGAACGGGGGGGGGTGGGGGTGGCAGGACCAGGGCAGGCCACAAAACCCCCACCAAAGTCACACACCACACATGCCCAGGACATACCTGACACCCATGCCCTGGTCACTACGAGGGGGTGGGGGCGTATCCAGCTAAGCCAGCGACGGCCACAACGGAAGTCCGTCACCACGCGAACCGGCAACACAACCAGACCGGTACGTCCCGTACCCACGCCTCAAGAGCGTGGGTACGAGATGTACCACGCCCACACCCACGTCACCCCAACAATGGCGGGACGGATCGTACCCACGTGGCAAAGGCCTGGGTACGGCCCGCACAAGCATCACATAGCGTGGGGATAGAGATGTACGGACCCTACCCCCACCCCCCCTATGCATGGAACGTACCCCCACCCCAACAGTGTAAGTACGACCCGTACCCTCACCCACGTATGCATGGAGCGTACCCCCACCCCAACCGCGTATGTACGTACCGTACCCCCACCCCAACAGTGTAAGTACGACCCGTACCCTCACCCTCGTATGCATGGAGCGTACCCCCACCCCAGCAGTGTAAGTACGACCCGTACCCTCACCCGCGTATGCATGGAGCGTACCCCCACCCCAACCGCGTATGTACGTACCGTACCCCCACCCCAACAGTGTAAGTACGACCCGTACCCTCACCCGCGTATGCATGGAGCGTACCCCCACCCCAACCGCGTATGTACGCACCGTACCCCCACCCCAACAGTGTAAGTACGACCCGTACCCTCACCCGCGTATGCATGGAGCATACCCCCACCCCAACCGCGTATGTACGTACCGTACCCCCACCCCAACAGTGTAAGTATGACCCGTACCTCACCCGCGTATGCATGGAGCGTACCCCCACCCCAACCGCGTATGTACGTACCGTACCCTCACCCGCGTATGCATGGAGCGTACCCCCACCCCAACAGTGTAAGTACGACCCGTACCCTCACCCGCGTATGCATGGAACGTACCCCCACCCCAACAGTGTAAGTACGACCCGTACCCTCACCCGCGTATGCATGGAGCGTACCCCCACCGTGTATGTTCCAAGCGTACATATCCAGAAATAGGAGGTGTGTGTGCAGAGTCCTCCCAGCAGTGCCCTGAGACAGGAGGGGTGGGTGCAGAGTCCTCCCAGCAGTGCCCTGAGACAGGAGGGGTGGGTGCCTAACACTCCCAGCAGTGCCCTGAGACAGGAGGGGTGGGTGCAGAGTCCCCCCAGCAGTGCCCAGACACAGGAGGGGTGGGTGCCTAACACTCCCAGCAGTGCCCTGAGACAGGAGGGGTGGGTGCTGAGTCCTCCCAGCAGTGCCCTGAGACAGGAGGGGTGGGTGCCTAACACTCCCAGCAGTGCCCTGAGACAGGAGGGGTGTGTGCCTAACACTCCCAGCAGTGCCCTGAGACAGGAGGGGTGGGTGCCTAACACTCCCAGCAGTGCCCTGAGACAGGAGGGGTGTGTGCCTAACACTCCCAGCAGTGCCCTGAGACAGGAGGGGTGGGTGCCTAACACTCCCAGCAGTGCCCTGAGACAGGAGGGGTGGGTGCCTAACACTTCCAGCAGTGCCCTGAGACAGGAGGGGTGGGTGCCTAACACTCCCAGCAGTGCCCTGAGACAGGAGGGGTGGGTGCTGAGTCCTCCCAGCAGTGCCCTGAGACAGGAGGGGTGGGTGCCTAACACTCCCAGCAGTGCCCTGAGACAGGAGGGGTGTGTGCCTAACACTCCCAGCAGTGCCCTGAGACAGGAGGGGTGGGTGCAGAGTCCTCCCAGCAGTGCCCTGAGACAGGAGGGGTGGGTGCCTAACACTCCCAGCAGTGCCCTGAGACAGGAGGGGTGTGTGCCTAACACTCCCAGCAGTGCCCTGAGACAGGAGGGGTGGGTGCCTAACACTCCCAGCAGTGCCCTGAGACAGGAGGGGTGGGTGCCTAACACTCCCAGCAGTGCCCTGAGACAGGAGGGGTGGGTGCCTAACACTCCCAGCAGTGCCCTGAGACAGGAGGGGTGGGTGCTGAGTCCTCCCAGCAGTGCCCTGAGACAGGAGGGGTGGGTGCCTAACACTCCCAGCAGTGCCCTGAGACAGGAGGGGTGTGTGCCTAACACTCCCAGCAGTGCCCTGAGACAGGAGGGGTGGGTGCAGAGTCCTCCCAGCAGTGCCCTGAGACAGGAGGGGTGGGTGCCTAACACTCCCAGCAGTGCCCTGAGACAGGAGGGGTGTGTGCCTAACACTCCCAGCAGTGCCCTGAGACAGGAGGGGTGGGTGCAGAGTCCTCCCAGCAGTGCCCTGAGACAGGAGGGGTGGGTGCCTAACACTCCCAGCAGTGCCCTGAGACAGGAGGGGTGTGTGCCTAACACTCCCAGCAGTGCCCTGAGACAGGAGGGGTGGGTGCCTACCACTCCCAGCAGTGCCCTGAGACAGGAGGGGTGGGTGCTGAGTCCTCCCAGCAGTGCCCTGAGACAGGAGGGGTGTGTGCCTAACACTCCCAGCAGTGCCCTGAGACAGGAGGGGTGGGTGCTGAGTCCTCCCAGCAGTGCCCTGAGACAGGAGGTGTGCAACACATGTGTGTGAGGCTGGAAGTACCCACATGCATACTGCCTACAAGGGAACATGTCCCCATGAACTCATGTCAACAGACTCCACACACAAGTACAGTGATCACCAAGGATGCCACGAATGTTGCAGGTGGAGACATGGCCCTGCATGCATGGCCAAAGTAGAAGGGCTCCGTCACACACACAGCTCATGTAGACACAGCTCTGCGCTAAACATTGGGAACACCCTGCAGGGAAGATATCAGGGTACACAGAGGGAGGAATACACCCTGGGACAATTGCACCATGCAGTAACTGCTGACATGAACAAAGAAAGTTAGCTAACACCTTGTGATGGCACACAGATCCCAGGGTCCCCCCAATGAGCAGCCCACTACTACATTTCCCACACACCCAACACATGAACACCACCCAAAACCATGTAGCAGCCCCACCAACACCAATACCAGCATAGCAGTAGTGTCAGAATGGAAAAAAAATTAAGCTTTATTCAGCATGATCACAGTGTCCGTGGATTGCAGGCAGTTAAATATTCACAAAGCCCATAGGGCAGTCAATAAGTCTCAGCTGGATGGGGGACACAGTGGGATGCGTGTCCCCTAGCTTGCCTGCACAGTTACATGCCGTCGTCTTCCACAGGGGTGAGGCCATCAGGGGGGGGGAAGCACCAGGCACCGCAGGGACATCAGGGCAAAGGGGAGGCGTTGTGGGTGCAGGGATGGAGGACTCCACCACAGGGGGTGGGGCAGGGCCAAAGGCGGAGGCCAGGATGGCACTACACACCTTTGCAAGGTCCTCCAGGGAGTCCCCTGCACCCGAAGGATCCACCGGCCCCAAGGAGGGGGGGGGGTCAGAGGGATGGGTCGCAGCGCCACCGGGGGAGGGCGTACACAGGGGGGGAGAATCAACCACCGTGACCGAGGACTTCCTTGACCGCTTGCGGGGTGGTGTCACTGTGGGGCTCAGGGACAGAGCGGCCATGAAGGAGTCCTTGGGGGAGATGTGGCCAGGAGAGCTTAGGGGAGGGGATTTGGAGGGAGTGGACTGGGTGGAATGCGGACTCCCACTATGGCTGCGTGTCACACGTTTGCCCCCCGACCCAGTGGGTGTGCCTACCTCACCCTGTGTGTGCGTGTCAGGAGGAGTGCGGTGGACCTTCCCTGCTGGTGTGGTGCCTGTGTCTGTTGATGTGGGTGCATGCCGACGTCTGGGTGTACGTGGGACAGGCATGGGAGTGGGAAGTGTGGATGGGGCAGGGGTAGGTGGGGGAAGGTCGCGCTGCAGGAGACCCACTGCTGCAGTCAGTGTCGAGTCTATGGACCTCAGCAAGTTGCGTTGGTCAGCCTGCGATGAATGAATGCCCTCCAAGTATGCCTCGATGTTGTTGAGTGTCTGCCCGTGGGCATGGAGGACATTAAGGATCGCAGCCTGACCAACCTGCAGTTGCCGCTGGATGTCCACAGACTCAGCATTGGCGGCAGCAGTGGAGACAGGGGCAGGGGGTGCGGTGCCTGGCATGAAGGAGACATGCGGTGACCGGGCACGCTGGGAAGGGACACGAGCAAGTGGGAGGCGGCTGATGGGAACTGAGGGGGCGGTGCGAGGTGTTGTTCCGCTGTCAGCTGCTGGTGCAGCCTCCGCCCACTCGGAGACATCCTCCTCGGACCTGTCAGCTTCGTATTCTGATGTGCCAGTCGACAGGTCCTCGGCCACACTCTCCTCCGCCTCTGTCCCACTCGATGTGCCAGCCCCGATGTCACGGCTGGCACTGGTGCTCGGTCCCTCCGCCTGGTCCGTGTCCATGTCTCCCTCTGTGTCCCCCGACGATGCTGTGGGCAGGGTGGAGAGACAGAAATTAATCAGACACCTGTACACATCTGTCACATGAGTCCAATCTACATAGGTAACATTGCATAGCCTGAAAAGGAAGATCCCTAACATCTACTAAACAAGGTACCGATGTAGGGCATGAAACACACAGTTGGTTGAGCCACCATGCCACTGAAATACCATGGAGAGCATGAGACAATAGCTAAAGACAGGAAACGGAGTCTGACATAGCACCCAGGCCCTGGGGACAATCCAGCACTGCATCTGCACCACACAGCGTTGGCGAAAATGCCGATGACCAGGGACCATATCCATGAACTTGAGACACATGCTGCATAGGTAATGCAGAAAACATGCACAACATGACTCGGTCACTGCACCTTGCATGTGTGTCCAGACAAACATCACACACTGCCCAGACCCAGCAAGTAGAAATCTGGATTTGACATATAGGCTTTGCCCGCCCCAACCACCCCCTACACGAGGCAAATAGTTGAGACACAGGTGGCACCAACATCTCATAGTCTGGGTGATAAACACAGGGGCAGGCAAAATGCAAGATTGGACGCCAAACAGCCAAGGTGCGCCTGTACAAATAATGAGGCACCAGTGCCCATCCTCAGATGAGTATAACAAGACACACAGGCACTAGCAACTGTGAGTATGAAGAAGGACATTCAGGTCAGGCTGCACAGTGGACACCTGTACAAAATAGCACGTCTATATACATGGTGCCAGGGGACAATGGCACAGAGCACAACTTACGCTGTAGACACTGAGAGTGTCCACGTTTATGATGACACATACAACACCGATGAAAAGGTGCCCCAGGGGACAGTAGTGGCCACGCAACTCCATGCTCCTGAATGGTAATGACTGCAACACACGCCACCATCCCTGCACTATGTGTATCGCACACTCATGCACATCATGTCACAGGCCACTACATAGGACATGCGCGCTGTAAGGCATGACACATGAGAGACCAACTCCCATGCCTGGAGTCGGCATCAGTGCCAACTGACATGGAACCCACATGCAGTGAACTTGACAGGGCACAGCCAAGGTCCCAAAACCTGTTACCCACCACCCCCACACATGATGCTACAGGCATAGTTCTCGTGGACAAAGCGCCAGCCTACATTACCTTGTGAAGGAGTGGCTACACACAGACCAGGGAACACTTTGCAAGGAGGGGAAGGGTGGCAGGGGCGCAGCGCTATACTGGGGCAAAATGGATCTGCACAGCACCTTTAAACCCTGGCAGTGAATTCATGCTACTGTGCCCTTACAAATGCCGGTGACACACAACACACACATGTACCTACCCCCTTCCGGCTGCTGCTTCGCCTGTAAGCGCCGATCCAAGTCTGGAAAGACCACCGGCAGCACACGCCTGTGGAGGTGGCTCAGACGGCGGCGCCCGCGGTTCTTGTGGCTCTCAGGTGAGTCCCCCAGCAGGACCCGTGCAATCCTCCGCGTCCAGCACCGGATATCCTGCCAGCGTTTCCTCACCTGGGACATGCTCCGCCTCCGACCATCCACACCCCTCACGGCACTGACGGCGGTCAGCCAGATCTGCTCCTTGGCAGTGGCGCCTACCTGTGAGGAAGTACAAGTGACACCACATCAATACACCAGCCACATGTCACAGAGAGACATTTTATAACAAATTAGCTGGTAACAACAAGGCATGTCATGCAGCCAACGCATTGCACCTTTGTCATAGGGACATGATCCTCTGGTGAGGGAAAAAGCAGTACGTGCCATAGTGGGTACACAGGTGGAATGATGGCAATGTCACAATCAATGATCAAGGCTCAGACTGTGCATCACACCCACCCCTCCTGTCTCAGGGCACTGCTGGGAGCACTCTGTACCCACCCCTCCTGTCTCAGGGCACTGCTGGGAGCACTCTGTACCCACCCCTCCTGTCTCAGGGCACTGCTGGGAGCACTCTGTACCCACCCCTCCTGTCTCAGGGCACTGCTGGGAGCACTCTGTACCCACCCCTCCTGTCTCAGGGCACTGCTGTTAGTGATAGGCACACACCCCTCCTGTCTCAGGGCACTGCTGTTAGTGATAGGCACACACCCCTCCTGTCTCAGGGCACTGCTGGGAGCACTCTGTACCCACCCCTCCTGTCTCAGGGCACTGCTGGGAGCACTCTGTACCCACCCCTCCTGTCTCAGGGCACTGCTGGGAGCACTCTGTACCCACCCCTCCTGTCTCAGGGCACTGCTGGGAGCACTCTGTACCCACCCCTCCTGTCTCAGGGCACTGCTGGGAGACATCAGGCATCCCCCCCCCCTGGGACCCCCCCAACAGTACATGGCATGTGTGTCACACCAGGACACAATGGCAGAAGTCACAGTCACAACATAGGGACAGTCTGTGCCACTGGCCTATGCACTCACCTGATACCCTGGTCGCCCATACAGCATGGGGTACTGTGGGAGGATCACATCCAGCAATGCCATGTTCTCCTCCAGGGTGAATGGCTGTGACCTCTCCACAGCCCTTGACATGGTTCCAGGGAATCAGTAGCAGCAGCTGGGTCGACGAATTCAAAGATGTGCAGGCAAGTACTCCCTCATGGGACCTGGCTGCCTTATATGTGCCTTTCTGCCCTGTCTCATGCACAGGAGTACAGAGTGATTGGTCACTCACATTTGCATCCTATGTTTCCACCAATCCCTTCAAACCTAGCAGTCTGTGTGTACTCCATCGGTTTCATTCTCCTGCATGATGTCAGCTCCACAAACACATTGCAACAAAGTATTTTTATTCCAACTGACTTCTGCTGTTCACCTTCCAGAAGAAATTCGAATTTTGAACTCGGTCTCCATGACAACCAGCATGCATGTAGGCCTTAATACTTGTCCCTCATGTGTCCCCTATGTAATTCTGAGCTCCACACACAGGTACGGTGCGTTCCAGGGCCCTAGGGCACCCCAAATGCATTGCAACGGCCCGTACACGCGTGACTACGTTCACTATCAGTATGTGTGGCCTCGCGTATGCGTACTCGTAGTGGTACGGGCCGTACACACGCCTGTACGCTCCCTATCACTACGAGTACGCATACGCGAGGCCACACATACTGATGGGGAGCGTACAGGCGTGTGTACGGCCCGTACCACTACGAGTACGCATACGCGAGGCCACACATACTGATAGGGAGCGTACACACGCCTGTGTACGCTCCCTATCAGTATGTGTGGCCTCGCGTATGCGTACTCGTAGTGGTACGGGCCGTACACATGCCTGTACGCTCGCCATCATGATGGGTACACATACGGCTGCACTCCCATAGTGATATGGGAATGTACACAGGCCCTCTTTGCAGCAGTACAGCGGGATTCACACATCACAGTGGTGACAGGCGGCACACAGGTAGGGATAGGGCGGACATACTTGTCCATGGATGGACATACTTGTCCATTAATTGACATTGAGGCATCGTCTGTGCATCACTACATGTGTGGGGCACAGGTGTGAAAGGCCTGTGATGTGGAACATTACTCCTGAGTCGAGAAGGCACCAGATGTAGGATGAGATGTGTACAGATGTACTGTGTGATGGTGCGATGTGTGCCAGGCATGCCCTTGACTCCTTTGACATGTGTGCATGTCGTACTGCGCACTTGGGGTGAGCGTCACTGGCATGGCACGGACACCAACACACGGAAGTGTCCCCTGATGCCCGGTACAGGGGTTATGACACCTGACTTGTCACTACCCACGGTGCACAATGTGACTATGTCATGTATGTGTGGGGGCTTCACATCAGGTTGATGTGGGAGCACCCTCAAAAGCTGCAGCCGTTGCAGCAACAAACATGTGTCTGTGTGTAGATTGTCATTGCACACTGTTCCGCACCCCATGCCACATGTGGTATCGGATGTGAGGTGCACATGTATGCATGGGACACGGAGTAGCGTGACAAGGACATGTCAGCATCCTCACAAGGTATGTGTGGTGAGTCATGACATGTGCACCTTCATGGCAAGGTGTGTGGGCTGGCCTAGTGTAATGTCATGTGACCTGTGGCTCCAGTGTTCCGCTACCAATCTCTGCAATCGGCATCCTACTGCTGCTGATGTGTGGGCGTATGTCACTCCTGTGTTGCGTCTGGCTGTTCACTTGCACTGGGACACAGCTATTCCCATGGCGTGGCATGGGGAGGTTCTCAATCTCCGTGTGTAGCTGGGTCTTTGAAGGAGTGTCACCTTGCATCCATACGTGTCCTGGCCATGTAGCACATACCTGACTCCCTATGTAGCATGTGTGTATTGCCAGATTAACATGTGCTCAGTACACATGAGTTGTTTTCGTAGTGCACTCACTCTTCCTTGTCACTTCCAAATTACTGCAGAGCGCCTGCCTCTTGCCCGAAGAATTCCAGACTTGGCTGCCATGCAGGAGAATGACAGCATCCGGCTCTACCGCTTCACCCAACCATTGATTCTGGAGTTGACGGCGAGACTGGCACCACACCTGCAACCGCAGCACAGGTATCCCACGGCACTGACACCCCAGCTGAAGGTAATGGCTGCCCTACATTTTCTTGCCACGGGTACCTTTCAAAATACCATAGCTCATGTTGGTGGCATGTCCCAGAGCACGTTCAGTGGTGTGCTGCATGATTTCTTAGAGGCCATGTTGATTCACCTGGATGACTTCATCAAGTTCCCAACCCCTGAACAGATGACTGAGGTCAAGCGTGGATTCTATGCCCTGGGAGGGATGCCCCATGTCATTGGGTCCATTGATGGGACACATGTAGGTTTGGTACCACCACACGCACGGGAGGTGGCGTACCGCAATCGGAAGCACTACCACTCCATCAATGCCCTTGTGGTGTGTCTGTCCAACATGGTGATTTCACATGTCTGTGCTCGTTTTCCAGGATCAGCACACGATGCCTACATCATGAGGCGTAGCGGGATGTCTGATATGATGATGCAGCTGCGCAACGAATGGGCATGTGTTGTTGGTGGGTACAGTCTGTCTGTCCTGTATTCAGTATAGCCTACCAGCACGAACGCTTCACCACTTCTAACGATGACCATGTGCTTTCCATGTAGGGGACGCTGGCTATCCCAACATGCCTTGGCTGCTCACACCTCTCCGCAACCCCATCACGCCGGCCCAGCTCCGCTACAACACCGCCCATGGCCGGACAAGGCGAGTGATAGAGAGGACGTTTGGCATGCTGAAGAGCCGATTCAGGTGCCTCCACAAGACCGGCGGCGCACTCCCATATGCCCCGGCAAAGGTCTGCAAGATCTTCATGGTCTGCTGCATGCTGCACAACATGGCAGTTGAAAGAGCTGTGCCACTCATCCTGAATCAACATGACGAGGACCATCCACCCGTGGAGGACGAAGGGCTTGGCAATGGGGCTAGTGATGTTGAGGATGTGGAGCCGCAAGAGGACATCCGGACTCGGCTCATACGCGACTTCTTTGCATAGTGGTGAGTACCAGTGTCTGAGTGTGCACGCATTGGTCCCCGTGTGGCATGCGTTGTGATGTGTGTCTCCACCTGCATGTATGGCACGTGAGTCAGAGGTGTGTGTGGGTGTGTCACTGGAGTGATGGTGCCAGTGATGGTTGTACTTCCGCAGTCATAATTGTGACCTAGCATGTTGTCATCCATACATGTGTCGAGTAAATGCCAATGCAAGTGGCTGTGCTTTTTGTGGCTGACTTCTTGTGTGTTTCTCTTCCCCAGGTACCTGCGCATGCCGTCTGCTGGTTGCATTGTTGTGGCACTGCTATTCCTCATGGACATGACATCGAGGGCTGACTCAGCGTTACAGGCACGGACACGTTTGGAAGTCTCCATGGGGTAAGGGATGCATCTGGGGTGTATTGGGTGTGGCAGTTGTTCACGATGTGTGCACACTGCCCCTGTCGGTGTTTGGTTCCTCTGCAGCCATGTCGCATCCCCATGGGACACGACATGCAGCTGTGTACACCTGAATAGATGGTCTGCCTGGTTGACAGTCATCAGTGATGGGATAGGGGATTGTGATGATGGCATCAATGTGTGTGACACTGCCCTCGGACACATTCGGTTAGCATTGGCTTGACATGGTGTGGGACTTCGACATCCGCGGATCTATGGTGTATGGCAGGCTCTCCGTGTGCAGCTGTGGGTATTTAGCTGTTAGCCGACGCTTGTGTGCCAGTTCCATGGCGAACACGCATGTGTGCTGCTGAAGGGGGGTGCAGTGTTGGACCCACATGTTACTCCACATGATGTGTTCATGTGTACTTCGAGTTGCCTCTGCAATCCCGAATACATGACTAATAAAGGTGTCCCTATGCCTCCAAGGTGCCTCTTCTCAGTCAATGCTGGTGTGTTGCCATAGTGCATCCTGCTTGTCTGGCATGGTATTCCCTGATTGTGGCTATGTGTCAATGTGTCGAGTGGCAAGATGCAAGCTGTGTGTGTGGGCTGAGACTGTGTATTGGGCATGATGTCCATGACTGTGTGGGTATTGTGACATGTGCCATCCCCATGCATCCAACGTTGGCCAGGCCCCCATTCTCTGCATCCACCGGACTCAAGCTTGCAGGACATGTTTCTGCCTCCTGTCTACACATACCTGGGTGCCCCCCAGGACACTGGACTGGATCCCTGACCTCTGCGCATGACTGTTGCTGTACTCAATGTGTCTGTCAGCACGGTTGTTCGGTAACCCCCTCAGCTGGTTGGGCCCATCACGGGTGTGTATGGTGCTCCATGTCTGTCTTGCCTAATACACTGTGACCCATGTGTCCTGTGCCAGACTCAGGCCCCAGGGTGTGGGTGGTTGAAGACAAAAGATGACTCAGGCATGTTTTGACTTTACATGACACATGTTAGGTAATAATGCTACCAGCAGCCATCTACTCTTCATAGTGTGATTTATTATTGGGGGGGGGGGGGGGGGAACAAAGTGAGTGTCTTTCCGGGTAGTTTGAATCCAAAGTTCAGTAGGGGAGTTGGTGTCCTTGCCATTGGATGTCCTCAGAGTCCATGCCACAGTCTTTGTCAACATTGGTCAGCCAGTGACCAGCAGGGCCATGTGGCAGAGAATGTCTCTTGATGCTGTCATGCTGTTGCTCCAGTGGGCCAGGTGCCAGGCCAGGTGTCCTGGGAGATGGTGATGTAGCGCCGACCCTCACGGTCCTTTCCGTGGACGACCCGGCCTCCTGCGGGGAACCTCACCAGCAGGCCGTGACGACATCTGGGATGCTCCGTCGGATGTTTCCTCCTCCTCCTCCTGATCCCTCCCTGTGGGTGGTGATGTTCTCCGCCTTCTGGCACAGGGAGGGTCGGCCATGTTGTCGGCCATCCGACGGTGTGTAGCGTGAATCCCCTGGAATGCCGTCACTTGCTCAGCCTGTCTGTCCTCCATCCTCCGTTGGTGTACCAGTAGACAGGCATGTAGCTCCGCATGTTGCTGGGCCTGCTGGGTCTTTATCTCATCGAGGCTCCCCTTGATCTCATTGAGGGTGGACACAACCTGGGCCATGCCCGTGGTGTCCTGCCGGTATGAGTCCAGGATGTTACGGACATGGGAAAATACCGGATCCCCAGCCAACTGGTCAGGCTCGTGCCTCCGCCGTCCTCCACTCCCACCACCCCTGCCCACTTGCGCCTGGCCTGCCCTTGCGGGCACATCGGGTCTCCGGGACCCCTGAGGGGTGGCATTGGTGTTGTCGCCTGCCTCCTCCTGGGTGCCCGGGACACCGTGTCCCTCCTGGCCAGCCTGGCTGCATTGTGGTGTTGGGGCAGGGATCCTGGGTGTCTCCTGGGATGTGGCAGGAGTGGGGGTGGTGGTTGGCACAGTTGTACCTGACGCAGGTGCTGCAGGAGGTTGGACACCAGAGGGGCCAGGTTGGTCGGGGTCGTCCACAGAGTGGTGAGAGTGGTCGCTGCCGGTGGGATCGGGCTCCTGCAGATCCGGGTCCTGTGAGTGTTCCCCCCCAGTGTTGGGGGGTGCACCACGACGTTGACCTGTGTGTAAGAGAGACAATGTTAATTTTGGGCCATGCAACATCCATGTTTCATCATTTCATAAGTTGGCACATTTCCTCTTGGAATTAGGATCTGTCTTGCATTCCACTCACAGTGCACTTGTGCATGGGTGTGTCCCTTGGGCACCACTTTGGCACCTTTAACTAAGTGTGGCACAGTCTTACTTGCTGCGTCAAGTGTGACTGCAGTCAGCAGTGGGGTGGGCCGGTGTTGCGAGCCATGCATTGGCGCCTTCCGTGTAGCACTGTACATGTGCACATGGATTTGTTCCACACACTTATGTGATGCAGGTAGCTGTCATTGTGCTCGTGCACAGGTTGTGACATGGCCCTGTGTTTTGCCATGGTGAAGAGGGGGGGTTCTGGCACGGGCCACCCTTGGCTACATGCACGCAGTCTACCTGCTGACGAGCAGACATTCCCACACACCACACGGCTGATTTGCTCTCCCTGTGTCTCGCTCCCTCTCTGTCCCCCTCTCCCTCCCTCTCTGTCCCCCTCTCCCTCCCTCCCTGTCACCCTCTCCCTCCCTCTGTGTGTCAGCCTCCTCCCTCTGTCCGTCTCCCTGTGTCTCCCTCCCTCTCTGTCCCCCTCTCCCTCCCTCTCTGTCCCCCTCTCCCTCCCTCTCTGTCCCCCTCTCCCTCCCTCTGTGTGTCAGCCTCCTCCCTCTGTCCGTCTCCCTGTGTCTCCCTCCCTCTCTGTCCCCCTCTCCCTCCCTCTCTGTCCCCCTCTCCCTCCCTCTCTGTCCCCCTCTCCCTCCCTCTGTGTGTCACCCTCTGTCACCTCAGCCCAGCTTACTCGGCACACACTGTTAGCAGATCTTTGAGTGGCCCTTGGCTTGTTGATGTGAGTTTGTTTCTGATCTCCAGGCACCCATTGGGTGTGATGTGTGTCTGTGCGCTGCTGCTGTGGTGGTGTGTGCTGCCACTCTTTCACAATGTTGGCTGTTCATTAGCTGCTGTCATGTGCAAAACAGTGCCTTCACCCCCATGTGTTGATGCAAGGCGTCCGCCATTTGCTGGCAAGTCATTCCTGTGTTGGGACACACTGTTTGTCTGGCTGTGACCTAGGCCATATGGGCAGAGTGCATAGTTGTCTGCTTCGGAGTCGCACTATGTGATTTTTGGGGTCCAGCCTCCCGCCATCCGGGTTACCATGTCATGTGTTGTTGTCTTCTGTGACTTGCCATTGTCCAGCTGGGTGCATGGGGCATGGTGGCAGCAGTGGCATGTGCGTGCTCATGGAGTGTGGTTGAGTAATGCGATGGCTTGTGGTGGTTGCGTGCCTGTTAGTGATTTTGGTTGTGGATGCCGTTCCCCCCATGTGAGGTGCGTTGTTTGTGTACTCACCCGGGTCTCGGAGTCCTTCTAATCCTTCGACTGCCTCCACCGGCAGTATGGCCATCACCCTCTCCTCCCAGGGATGGTACTGTACGGGTCTGCGGGAGGGCCCTCCTCCGGTGGCGTTGGCCTGGTCGTGTTCCTCCTGCCTCTTGGCTCTGACCCTCCTCCGTAGATCGTACCACCTGTTCTGGCATTCCTGCCTGGTCCTCCTGGTGTCCGCAACAGCATTCACAGCATCGACGATGGTCTGCCACATGGCTGTTTTTGCTGCCTGGCTGGTGTTTCTGACCAATGTTCCAAAGATCTGTGGCTCGACTCTGAGGATTTGATCAACAAGGACCTCCAACTCTCGGTTACTGAACTTTGGATTCTTGGTAGTGGGCATGGTGAGGGGTGTGGGTGGGGATGGTGGGGGGGTGTGTGGATGTTGGGGGGGGGTTGGATGGTTGTGTGTGTGTGTGTGTGAATGTGATGAGGGGGTGTTTGTGAGGGTGGTTGTGTGAAGGTGTGCAAGTGTAAGGTGTGGTGTAGCTTGTTGTATGGTTCTGTGGTGTCTGGCAGCAGTGAGTCTGTTGCAAAGGCTCATGGTTTGTGTGTGTGGGCCCTTTTTATTGGTCCATGGGTGGGTGTGGCAGTGTTTGAAAATTGTGTGGGTGTGTTATAAGTAGTGGTGGTGTTTTGGCCCTCTGTTTGTCTTTGGCAGTTGCAGGTCAGTGAAGGTGTATTTGTAGTGTTTGTTGGCCATGTTTAGTGGCTTTGTGCCATTCGAATAGTGTCTTCTTGTGTTGTTTTGTTTTGTCCTGGTTGTGTACGTGCGTTTTGAGCGTGTCTACGGTGTGTAGATGGGCCATTTGGTTGTACGGTGCTGTCCTTGTGTGTGGGTTGGTACGACTCGTACATGCGGTTGTGCTGTTGGGCCCTGGGGTGCACTCCGTACTTAGGAGGTTGTGTTGGGGGTAGGACCGGAACGTACTGTGGTGTACATAGACGGTGGTACGACACGTACTGGGGTGGGGGTACGACTGGAACGTACTGGGGTGTAGGTACACGGGGGGTATGACACGTACTGGGGTGGGGGTGGGGCTCGAACGTACTGTGGTGTACATAGACGGTGGTACGACACGTACTGGGGTGGGGGTACGACTGGAACGTACTGGGGTGTAGGTACACGGGGGGTATGACACGTACTGGGGTGGGGCTCGAACGTACTGGGGTGTACATAGACGGTGGTACGACACGTACTGGGGTGGGGGTACGACTGGAACGTACTGGGGTGTAGGTAGACGGGGGCATGACACGTACTGGGGTGGGGGTACGACTGGAACGTACTGGGGTGTAGGTACACGGGGGGTATGACACGTACTGGGGTGGGGGTACGACTGGAACGTACTGGGGTGTAGGTACACGGGGGGTATGACACGTACTGGGGTGGGGGTACGACTGGAACGTACTGGGGTGTAGGTACACGGGGGTATGACACGTACTGGGGTGGGGGTGGGGCTCGAACGTACTGTGGTGTACATAGACGGTGGTACGACACGTACTGGGGTGGGGGTACGACTGGAACGTACTGGGGTGTAGGTACACGGGGGGTATGACACGTACTGGGGTGGGGGTGGGGCTCGAACGTACTGGGGTGTACATAGACGGTGGTACGACACGTACTGGGGTGGGGGTACGACTGGAACGTACTGGGGTGTAGGTACACGGGGGGGTATGACACGTACTGGGGTGGGGGTACGACTGGAACGTACTGGGGTGTTGGTACACGGGGGGTATGACACGTACTGGGGTGGGGGTACGACTGGAACGTACTGGGGTGTAGGTACACGGGGTATGACACGTACTGGGGTGGGGGTACGACTGGAACGTACTGGGGTGTAGGTACACGGGGGGTATGACACGTACTGGGGTGGGGGTGGGGCTCGAACGTAATGTGGTGTACATAGACGGTGGTACGACACGTACTGGGGTGGGGGTACGACTGGAACGTACTGGGGTGTAGGTACACGGGGGTATGACACGTACTGGGGTGGGGGTACGACTGGAACGTACTGGGGTGTAGGTACACGGGGGGTATGACACGTACTGGGGTGGGGGTACGACTGGAACGTACTGGGGTGTAGGTACACGGGGGGTATGACACGTACTGGGGTGGGGGTGGGGCTCGAACGTACTGGGGTGTACATAGACGGTGGTACGACACGTACTGGGGTGGGGGTACGACTGGAACGTACTGGGGTGTAGGTACACGGGGGTATGACACGTACTAGGGTGGGGGTACGACTGGAACGTACTGGGGTGTAGGTACACGGGGGGTATGACACGTACTGGGGTGGGGGTACGACTGGAACGTACTGGGGTGTAGGTACACGGGGGTATGACACGTACTGGGGTGGGGGTGGGGCTCGAACGTACTGGGGTGTACATAGACGGTGGTACGACACGTACTGGGGTGGGGGTACGACTGGAACGTACTGGGGTGTAGGTACACGGGGGTATGACACGTACTGGGGTGGGGGTACGACTGGAACGTACTGGGGTGTAGGTACACGGGGGTATGACACGTACTGGGGTGGGGGTACGACTGGAACGTACTGGGGTGTAGGTACACGGGGGTATGACACGTACTGGGGTGGGGGTACGACTGGAACGTACTGGGGTGTAGGTACACGGGGGGTATGACACGTACTGGGGTGGGGGTGGGGCTCGAACGTACTGGGGTGTACATAGACGGTGGTACGACACGTACTGGGGTGGGGGTATGACTGGAACGTACTGGGGTGTAGGTACATGGGGGTATGACACGTACTGGGGTGGGGGTACGACTGGAACGTACTGGGGTATACCTAGACGGGTGGGGGTATACATACACGGGGGGTACGTGTCGGACGTACGGGGGCTGGTGGGATTGTTGGGCGCGTATGCGGGCACATGTCTCCATGGTTGCTATAGGAGTTCGGTGCGGACGGTGTTTTTTCCATACGGTTGTAAGCTCGGACGCACGGGATGGATCGTGATTCCTCGGTCGGACTTGGCTTTTCACCTTTGTAAGGTAATTCGTCCGAGGACGTGTCGGACACATTTTCCGACCCGAGGACGTGTGGGGAATGATTCCCAGTGCGGTTCGTATGGACTTTTTACCATGCGAATCGTGATTGCCAGTTCGTACGGCACTTGTACGATTCGTACGGTAAAAAGACCCGATACGAGTCGTACGGGGACATTTTTTACCGGATCGTGATCGGCACCTTGGAGTATAAAGAGGAAAACTAATTTCAACTTGGCCAAGTAATTACTTTGTTTTATTCTCTTTCTATTATCATAGAGCTTTTAGTGTCATCCGTTGTATTTATTATCTGGACCTTTTATCCTATGTAATTCTACAATTATATAAATTGCTTTTGTTTATGAATTGGTGGAACTGAATATTTATGTACTAACAAATGTGTCTGCTTGTCTTTTATTGTTTTAGTTGACCAAAATAAAAACTTGAATGAAAAAATGGTGTAGAGACAGAATAGCAAGTACAAAATGTCGAGGTGCACAAATATCGAGTTGGAAATATCTTGTGTCAGAAATATCGACAGCAAGAATAACGAGGTTAAGAATATCGACTTTAGGTAAGTAATATTGATTTAAAAAATATCGAAGTGTTTAATATCTTGACAAAATATAGGGGCATATTAACAAGCCAGGCGATAAAATTATCGCCGCTTTAGCGGCAGAAAACTGCCGCTAAAACGACGATAATGGGCTTGATAATATGCTCTATGGAATTCCAATTGAAACCCATGTTGGAATTCCATAGAGCATATTATCAAGCCCATTATGGCCGTTTTAGCGGCAGTTTTCTGCCGCTAAAGCGGCGATAATTTTATCGCCTGGCTTGTTAATATGCCACTACGTTGTTAAAAATATCGTTTTTTTATTATTGTTATGTATTTTAGTGTATATTTTATATGCCTGTGATGTATGACTTTCTATATAAGAATTGTTTGTATTTTTAATATATGTGCTACATTTTTAGTAGTTATAAAAAAAATCTTTTAATTTTGCGCATTTAGTTCTGTAGCGGGTTGTGAGCTTCTAGGGGATTAGGGTGGGAGGTAATTTAATTATATTACATTTATCGATAAATTTTTATTTATTAATATTTGTTTTATTGATATTTTATAGTGTTAAATGTGTAAATTAATTTATTAATATTTAATTAATAGTTGGTTAGTGAATTTTAATTAATTATTATTAATTAATTATGGTAATTATGTAATAAATTTTAGGTGTGTGTTGTGGTATTTGTAGGTGTAAATGTCTGGAAGCAATTTATTTTTAATTTATGAATTAATAGTTCGTTGTTCATTTTAATTAATTAATTGTTAATTAATTATTGTAATTGTGTAATTATTTTAGGTGTGTGTTGTGGTGTTTATAGGTGTAAATGGTGGAAATAATTTGTGTTTAATTAATATATAGTTGTCAATTAATGTTAATTAATAGATAAATATTTTGGGTAATTTTAAAAAATATTTTTGTTATATTTATTTTTCAAAAGGGTAAAGGGTGGGTATTAAATACATTTTAATAATTTAATTACTAGTTGTTAATAGTAATTGATTGTCATTTTAAGATACATTTTAAATGTGTTTTATTATTTGATAGTTTAATTTAGTTTGTGTTGTGCAAATTATAGTGTTAAAGAGTGTGTAGCAGATTAATGTTTATAATTGTTTTATTAGTAAGAATTCTTTAATTGTTTGATAATTATGTGAAATATGTAAACAAATTTAATTAAGAAATGCGAATTGTTTTAATATTGTTGTGGTGTTATATGTTAGGAAATTAAATAAATACATTTATTTTGTCCTTAACCCCTTCAGTGCCCGCCCCTTTCCCCGCCCTGTGCAGGCCGTTTCATTAGCGGGCGGGGTTTGTGACGAGCTGGTCTCGTCATGGGCACAGCGCAACCGCGGCCCATGACGAGACCAGCTCGTCACGGGCATTGAAGAGGTTAATTGTTTTTATTTGTAAATATTTAGTATTTTAAAATTAATATTTATTGGTAAATGTATTTATTATTTTATCATATATTGTATTTTAAAGTTTTTGTTATATGTAATTATTATTGTTATATGTATTATTTTTATATGTTTAAACATTAAATTAAATGTTTTTAAATATTTATTATTAATTTTTATCTTTTTGATTTTTTAATATATATATATTTTTTAAGTGTATCAGTGTGAAACGTAATTTTTCTTACTACGGTATCCAGCACTTTCCCTACTGCTGCACTAATTGGAGTGGGAATAGTCATTTTTACCCCTCCGCTATCCAACACTTTCCCTACTGTTGCATTCACTGGAGTGGGAATAGTACATTTTACCCCTTCGCTTTTAAACACTTTCCCTACTGTTGCACTCACTGGAGTGGGAATATTAATTTTTACCCCTCCGCAACCTAATACTTTCCCTACTGTTGCACACACTGGAGTGGGGATAGTAATTTTTACCCCTCCGCTATCCAACACTTTCCCTACTGTTGCACACACTGGAGTTAGAATAGTCATTTTTACCCCTCCGCTATCCAACACTTTCCCTAATGTTGCACTCACTGGGGTGGGAATAGTAATTTGAAAGACTTTTAAATAGTTTAATGTTTTAATTTATAATATAATGTTTTTTATTTAGCTTTTATGTTAATGGTGTATTTATATATATATTTATTTATACATTTTTATAAATACAATTATAAAATAAATTAAAAGAAATGGTTTATTAATTGTTTTAAAGTAAATATATATATTACATTTTATATACGTATGTTTAAATGTTTTAAATTAAATGTATTTGTTATATTTATGAAAATGTATATTAAATCAAATTTTTTATATATATTTAATATTTGTTATATATATATATTAAAATTTATATTTTGTACAACTATATTTTTGACATCGATATTTTTTTCTCGATATTTTTGTACTTAAAATAATAAATATAGGATGTCTATATTTTTGACATGGATATTAAAAACTTGATATTTGTGTATGGGGATATTTTGGGGTCGATATTATGTCAGTGAACCTGAAAAAAAGAATTCAATTAGGAATATGCCAATTCGACCATGTTTAAAGAGGGAGTACAGGCACTTTACTTCTGGTTAGCAGGGGTAAAGTGCACGCAGTAATAGAGCTGTCAAAAATATAGAGTCCAGCAAAAGACGCAAAATTCAGGATGACCCCTGTTTAAAGATTTATTTCCTACACCAGTTTTAAGAGTTCAATTGAAAAAAAAAAGTATGCAGTGTGGGGCAAAGTAACATGGAATGCACCTTGTACTTCGTCAGGTTCCAGCAGAAAAGTTTCAAATGATTCCAGTTTGTGAAAGGAAACAGTCATTACACTAGGTCCGCGTGAGGAAAACCTTCTAAGGTCCTCTTGGATTCTCAGATGAATTCAAGGTACTAGCTTAGGGATTGCAATACTCACACTGTTGTATGGATCTGGGCCCAACAGATTCCCAAACAGAAACTGCTGTCAATGGAAAAAGGTGTACATACTCACCAAACTGAATGGGATCCAATCAGTGGGGCAGGTTAAGTGCATTGCTAAGAGACAATCATTTAAGGGTATCCAAATGTTCAACAGCACTGGCTACTGACCTTTCAGTGTAGTGGGGCTCACCATATACCTTGAATTTCAATGAGCGGTTCAACTTCCAGTAACAGTGGTCATACTTTTTTCAAAGTGGGACAAAATATTGCAATTTTCACATAAATCTGCATAAAACAATGGGGGTGGGTGCAGAGGACTCCCAGCAGTGGCCTGCAATATGAGGTGTGTGTGCAGATGAATACCAGCAGTGTCCAGACATATGGGGGTGGGTGCACAGGACTCCCAGCAGTGGCCTGCAATATGAGGTGTGTGTGCAGATGAATACCAGCAGTGTCCAGACATATGGGGGTGGGTGCACAGGACTCCCAGCAGTGGCCTGCAATATGAGGTGTGTGTGCAGATGAATACCAGCAGTGTCCAGGCATATGGGGGTGGGTGCACAGGACTCCCAGCAGTGGCCTGCAATATGAGGTGTGTGTGCAGATGAATACCATCAGTGTCCAGCCATATGGGGGTGGGTGCACAGGACTCCCAGCTGTGGACAGATATATGGGGGTGGGTTCAGACGACTCCCAGCAGTGGACAGAGATATGGGGGTGGGTGCAGAGGACTCCCAGCAGTGGACAGAGACATGGGAGTGGGTGCAGAGGACTCCCAGCAGTGGACAGAGGCATGGGAGTGGGTGCAGAGGACTCCCAGCAGTGGACAGAGATATGGGGGGTGTACATCATTATCAGATGACCACACCTACATGGTGGTATGTACGGATCCCTAACTTTGGACTATGATGACAGTTTTTTCTAACAACACATCACTGACAGCAGTGTCCCACTCCCAGGAGGATGGATGTATTTCACACACTGCATGACACACCACATTTGGGTGTGAGGACATATAACACATGCATACCCACCCATGGCGGATGCAGCACAATACACACCCTGATATCATGCCACAAGACTGTATAGTCATGTAACTGCCTACAAAACTAAGATAGCCAAAGGGAACACACACTGTCACGCACATCCCAGGACTGATAGGAATGTCCAGGTGCTGGTCCAGCCACCAAGATGCTATTTCTCATGGAAGGAATAGGGTGGAATTCCCCTAGATACAATGCCCACAATTGTCAGTCAGGTGCCCAAATACCCTGCATAACAAGTACCATTGGTGTGGTAGGCCGTGATTACACACATGCATAGTGCTGAAAAGGGGGAATTTGTCCCTGAAGGCATTCTGACATACTCAAAACACAAGTACAGTGACTAGCAAGGATGGTACAGACGATTCAGCAGGAGACATAGGTGAGCAGGCATGGCCATTGTTGAAGGGATCCGTCACCAACAAAGAAAATGTTGACACAGGTCAGCACAACAATTGTGCAACTGTTTGCAGGGAAGATGTCAGGTGCCACAGAGGAAGGAACACTCCTTGGGACAATGTCTCTAAACAAAATTAACACACACTACCAATGAGTCTTTGCAGAGACATTGTGATGGCACACAGATACCATGGTACACCTCATGAACATCATACAAAAACATTTCTCAGAACCCTAGCACATTACCAGAACATCAACTCCAGGAGCCTCAGCACCAACATCAAGTACCTGAAATGCAATAGTGTTGAAAGTAAAAATAAAGGCTTTATTCAGCACAAAAAAAAAAACAACGAAAAATAGACTATGTACAGAGGCCAATGGCCAGTCCATATTTCAAGTCCAAGGGGGGGACGTAGGGGACCGCGTCTACCCCTAGCTTGCCTGCACAAAGGAACCTCAAGGTTTGTCGACCGGGGGGGGGGCATCATCTGTGGCAGTACCAGGCACCGCAGGGGGTGGGGCAGCGCAGAAGGTGGAGGTGAGCTCGGTGCTGCACAATGCTGCCAGTACCTCCATCCGAACCCCTGCATATGAGAATTCCCCAGGGTCAACAGAGGATGTGGTGGGTGAGGGATGGGGTGCAGCGCTCTTGGCGGAGGGGGTCGACATGGTGGGGGACTCAATTCCCGTGCCCGGGGACTTCCTCGCCCGCTTGTGGGGTGGTCGCTCAGTGGGGGCAAGGTCCAGCTCACCCATAAAGATCTCCTTGGGTGAGAGTTTGACAGGGGAGCCAAGGGGAGTGGTTTTGGAGGAACAGGGTTGTGAGGACTGCGGACTGCGACTGTGGCTGCGTGTATGTCGTCTGTCCCCAGACCCTGTGGATGTGCCTACATCCCCCTGAGTGTGCGTGCCAGGAGGTGTGCGCTTTGCCTTACTTGGGGGGGTGCTGGCTGTGTCTGGTGAGGTGCGTGCCCGTGACTGTCTGTGTGTGCGTTGGATAGGCATGGGAGAGGGAAGTGTGGATGGGTCTGGGGTAGGGGGGGACAGAGCGCTGCAGGAGAGTAACTGCTGCCGTCAGGGAAGAGTCCATGACCGCAGAATCCTGCGTTGGTCAGACATCGTTGCTGACATACCCTCCATGAACGACACCATCTGTGTGAGCAGTTTAGTGTGTCCATGGAGGACATTCAGCACCGATGCCTGCCCAACCTGCAACTGCTGCAGTATGTCCACAGACTCTTCACTGAGGGCAGCAGGGGTGACAGGGGCAGGGGGTGCGGTGCCTGGTCTGAAGGAGACATTTTGGGCCTCTGCACGGACAGAAGGGATGGGAGCAACTCGGAGGGCGGAGATGGTAACGGAGGAGGTGGGGACAGATGTGGGGATGCTGCCAGGTGGTGTCGCAGCCTCCGCCTCCTCGAGGAGGTCAGCATCGGACCCGTCGGCGTCGTAGCTGGTATCGTGTCCAGATAGGTCCTCTGACTGACTCCCCTCGCCCTCCGTGCCACTGGCTCCTCCTGACTCTACAGCACTGGTGGCACTGTCGCTGGGTCCCTCCTCCAGGTCTGTGCAGGTGTCTCCCTCCGTTGCGGATGATGATGCTGTGGGCAAGGAGAAGAAACCGGAATGCATCAGTCACATGAGCACAAAATCAATTGGTGACAGTGCATATCAGGCAATGCATCATGAGTAACAGCTAGATTACTCCGCACATATGTAAGCCCTGTACTGCCCAGTTGGTAGACCCACTATGCCACTTGGACACAAGGACAAAAAGAACACACCAGGCCACTACTTGAATGAGAAATACACTGAGAAGCTAGTGTCTGTGAACCGGCGAGCACAGCAATACAATGAAGTCATGCCACCTCTTGTTTACCCTGAAAGAAACAGTAGTGGTGCACCCAACGTAAACTGACACACCTCAATACTCAAGGTGTCACCACACTCAGAGACCTGTAAGTACTTTGGAACACAAAACGAAAAAATGTTGGTACCTTGGGACTCACAATACTTTACACAATCGACATGTTTTGAATGTGCCAATTATCCATTTCGTGAAAAGAACACTCATGTGCCTGCATGAAATATGTCTCACAAGGCAGTGCACACAAAACTACATTTACACTGTCATTGAAGAAGCTGGCACCTTTTCTAAGAAGCCACTGTTAGAAATGAATGGTGTTGCAGAAAGTACATATACATGGGCCCACGGAGGTCTTGATGTCTTGAGACTTGTTAGTTTGTATCACCAACAACAAAGGAGTCTCACAAAATCAAGACCACTGTGGGAACATGTATATGGAGAATCTGCAACACCATTTAATTCTAACAGTGGCTTCTTTGCAAAGGTGCCAGCGTGTTCCATGAAAGTGGAAATGTCGTTTGGTGTGCACTTCCTTGCTCACTTTGCCACTGGATTCAAGCAAGCCTGGCTGAAGGCGGCTGAAATGCCAGAAACCGGTCCTAGGAAGCTTGTTTCCGGTCCAGGGAAGACATGGCTTGGCAGTTCGGGCTGGATTGTTCCCATGAGGCACAGGGTCAGACTGATTTGCATATGGCCATGTCTGAACTGGGGTGGCAGAGTGGGCTAAAGAACGGTGATGAATTAAACCCAGATCAGTTGACTGGGGGTGAGTGCTTGCAATGTTCAACACTCCGTCCATCATTTCCTTTGGTTTTTACTTCCTTGGGAGACATCTTTCATGCAGGCACATCAGTGTTCTTAACACAAATCATCAAATTACCACATTTAAAACACGAAGAACTGTTGACAAGTGCTGTGAGTGCCAAGGTACAATTTTTTAGAGTAACAACTTGAATTATGTCAGTTGTCACATGGCCATCCGTCACCTGATTGCACAGTTGGCTACACATATGACCTACTGCCTGTCATCTGGAGTGGCACCAATGTCCACACCCAGGACAATGCATAAGCTGCTGGGCCTGAAATTGGGTTGTTAAAAAGCATAGCTGTACTGTGGAGACACCCTCATGGCAAGCCAGAATGTCCCCACAGATGTCAGCACACAAAGTCCAATCTACGTTGCATCTGAACCACACACAGGTGCCAAAAATGTATGAGCAGGAATCATGTTTTTGAAAAAATGACACAGGCTGCAAAGCACGAACATTAAGCACTGGCCAGCACCACAGGGGCACTGCACGGTGATTCTGTGTACAGCCAATTCTCACACACAGGTCAGACCTGGCAAGGAAAAATCAGGGGTGCCCATGTAGGCCTCTCCCGCACAACCACCCATACCTGAGTCAATGTGATTGATACAGATCAAGAAGTGACACCTCTTATTCAGGGAAACAAAAACTGTGCAGCAAAAATTGCTAGATTTACACAACATCACCTCCTGGGGCTGGCAACACATATTTGTGACAAACAACCAGCAACATATTTTTGTGAATAGCCACACAGGCACTGCCCAATGTGAGTATGCACAAGCAAAATGGTGTATCCCTGTCCAGTGGACACATGTAGCACACATTAGAAAAATACAAACTAGGCCAGGGACCAATGCCATAGAGGCAGACCTATGCTGAACCCACAGAAAATGTGCACAGTGCTGGATGACACACATGATTAGTAGGCCAGGGTGTCTCAGGGGACTGTAGTGGGCACACTGCTCCGTGTTCCTGGAATGAGCTGACTGTACCATGAGCAACCGTCATGGCACTATGCATATCTCCCACTCATGCACATCATGTCTGAGGCCACAACATTGGTCATGCATGCTGCAAGGGTGTTGAGTTGAAACCTCACACTCCTATGTTGAGAATCATCATCAGTGCCAACAAATATGGACCCCCAACATAATGAACAGGTCATGGCACAGGCAAGGTACCAACACAAGTCACAGACCACCCTCCCACATGATGCAGAAAGCAACGTGCACTTAGATTTACTGGAAACCCTAGATGACCATGTGCAAATGTGATTACACACAGACCAGGGGACACATGTCAAGGAGGGGAAGGGATGAAAAAGAGCACCAGGTGACATTGGGGAACAGAAAATGCACTGCACATATAAACTCTGGGAGTGTATCCAGGCTACAGAGCACTTCCAAAAGCTGGTGACACATAACACAACAAACAGCCATGTACCTACCCCCTTGTTGCTGCAGTCTCTCCTGTAACTGCCTATCGAGGTCAGGGAATACCACCGCCAGGACACGGCTCATGTGGGGGGTCAGGCGTCGGCGCCCGCCGTGGGGGCGAGGAGGGTCGATCCCCAGCTGGACCCAGGCGATCCGCCGGGTCCAGCACCGGATGTCCTGCCACCTTTTGCGGACCTGTGGCAGGCTCCGACTACGCTCCCCCGCAGATCTCACGCCCCTGACAATGTCTCTCCAGATCTCCCCCTTCTCGTAGGCAGTTACCTGTCAGGATGACAACGTGACACAACATCAATACACCTGCTCCATGTCCCAGAGACACACATTTGAACATCTTTTAAATGTTGAACAGGGCATAGGATGCTGACAGGAATTGCATCATTCACAATAAGAAATTGGCCTGTGTGCAAGCCCCAATGCACTACATGGCATTGAAAGTCAACAGGTGGCATGAGGGGTGCGACACACTCACTGATCATGGCACACACTCTGCAGCACATGCAACAGCAGGCTGATGGCCAGCACGTGTCAAGCAGTCACATGTCCCACTCCACTGACGCACCCTCCGCAGACTAGACAGACACACCCAGGCACAGATCACTCGTCTGTCATTGACAACAGCGGATACAACCCTCACTCTGCACATGTGCCACTTGCCAGTGGGGTGTCACAGGTGTCGTGCTAGTTCTGCAAGTCAGACACACAGCACGGCTTACTTGTCACATCAGATGGGTAGATCTGTTGCCTCCTCCATGCAGCTGTGGTGCAACACTTCACATGGACACTCACCCACATGACAAGGAAACTTCACACACATCAATGTCCATGAGGTCGTACACATCATTTGGACACTCTCACCACAGGTCCACTCAACTCATACACATCTGTGGGTACAGTCGCCTGTCACACCGGGGGGACCACTGAATCACCTCAGGACAATAGGAAAAAAAGCCAATAAGGATTTGCCAGGCTGAATGTGTCATGCACTATGCAGTGAAAGTCACATTAAGCAGAATGCAAGTGAGGAGTGCACACAGGAACTACATCATGCTCTGCATGAGAGACATCAGCATGTCCCCCCCTGGGACCCACTCAAAACAACATTGCATGTCTGTCCCACCTGGACACAATATTGCCAGTCACACAACAGGTGCATAGGCAAAGGTAGTAGAGTCAGCACTCACCTGCTCCCCTGGTCTCCCATACAGCTTGGTGTACTGTGGGAGGAGGACGTCCAGCAACGCCTCATTCTCCTCTAGGGTGAATGGCTGGGCCCTCTCCACAGTACATGACATGGTCCAGAGGAACCAGAGACAGCAGCAGTGTGGTCGACTCGAAAGTTGTGCAGGCAAGTGCCCTCTCATGGGTTCTGGCTGCCTTATATCTGTCATGCTGAGGGGATTCATTTTGAGGAGTACGTAGTGATTGATCAGACACATTTGCATCGTACGTTTACTCCAATCCCTTTAAACATACACCTATGACACGCATTCGCATCGTTCAAATTTTGAGCGTCAAGTCAACAACCACTTTGCAACATTGTATTTTGTGGCCAACTGACTGTTCCAGGACACCTGATGGACACATTTCAACTGAAAACTCAGTATCCATGACAACCAGCATGCATTTAGGGCCTAATACTTGTCCCTTATGTGTTCCCTATGTAATTTTGAAATCCACACACAGGTACGGTGCGTTTCACACGTACCCCTACGGCACAAGTACAATGGTGAAACGAAGCATACACATGCGATGATTGCTGGTGTACGGTGCGTTTCACACGTACCCCTACGGCACAAGTACAATGGTGAAACGAAGCGTACACACGCAATGATTGCGGGTGTACGGTGCGTTTCACACGTACCCCTACGGCACAAGTACAATGGTGAAACGAAGCGTACACACACAATGATTGCGGGTGTACGGTGCGTTTCACACGTACCCCCTACAGCACAAGTACAATGGTGAAACGAAGCATACACACACAATGATTGCGGGTGTACGGTGCGTTTCACACGTACCCCTATGGCACAAGTACAATGGTGAAATGAAGCGTACACACGCAATGATTGCGGGTGTACGGTGCGTTTCACACGTACCCCTACGGCACAAGTACAATGGTGAAACGAAGCGTACACACGCGATGATTGCAGGTGTACGGTGCATTTCACACGTACCCCTACGGCACAAGTACAATAGTGAAACGAAGCGTATACACGCGATGATTGCGGGTGTATGGTGTATTTCACACGTACCCCTACGGCACAAGTACAATGGTGAAACGAAGCGTACACACGCGATGATTGCGGGTGTACGGTGCGTTTCACACGTACCCCTATGGCACAAGTACAATAGTGAAACGAAGCGTACACACGTGATGATTGCGGGTGTACGGTGCGTTTCACACGCTTACAATGGTAATACAGGCGTACTCATGCCAGGAATGGAGGGCTACGAGTCGCACATGGATGTCCATCAAGTACTTGTCATTGCATACTTTCATGTGCAGGTCCTAGGTGTGTCAGCCAGTGATATTGCACAGGTCATCTCATCTAGTTGCACAATTGATGTGTGATGACCTGTGTACACATATCATGTGTGATGGGGCACTATGTGGCACACATCACCTTGACACTTGCCACATGTGTGTCTGTAGTCCAACTGTGTCATGTACAGCAGCAGTGGGATGGCACAGTCATCAACACCCGCACCTATCTCCTGAGGCCAGGGACAGGGACACTCTATCAACTGACATGTCACGATCAGCGTGCCCCTATGTGACTATGTCAGGTGTGTGTCATGTGTTGCCATGAGCTTGCTGCTAGTTTTCCGTCAACTGCATCTGCTGTTGGTGCATCCAACATGGGTCTGTGTGGAGATGGGCATGGCACACATCTACGCACACCATGCCACATGTGGATTCCCACGGCTGTAGGGTCTGTGTGCATCGGACATCATATTTTCCCAGGCATACATGTCTGCGTCGTCTCAATGGCTGTGTTTAATTGTTGTCACGTGTACCCCTTCATCGCAATGTGTGTCATATGTACATTTGACATTCCATGTGACCTGTGCGTGTGCCTTGCAGTCAACTGTCTGGATGAGATGACATCCTTCCAATGCAGCTATGTGGATGTGTGTCACTCGGGTGATATCTCTGGCTGTTCACGCAGACTTGCCCCCAGCTCATTTCAGGGCATGTCATGTAGACTTTACAATCAACAGGTGTATCTGGCTTTTCGTAGGAGTGCCAGCAAGCTGGCATATGTGCCCTGGATGTATTGCACACACCAGACTCCATAGTTACCTGATGTTTAGTAGCAGTTTAGCATGTGCTATGTTCATTGACATTGATGTTGGCAGACTCTCAATCTTCATGATTCCTAACAATGTCTTGCAGGGCACCACCTGTCCCAAGAACAATGCCAGACTTGGCTGCCATGAGGGAACGTGCCTGCATCCGACGTTATAGATTCACTCAACAGTTGATTGAGGACTTGACCGACAGGCTGGCACCACACCTCCAACCGCGACACAGGTATCCTACTGCGCTGATTCCAAAGATGAAGGTAATGGCATCCCTACATTTTTTTGCCACAGGTACGTTTCAATTGATCATAGCTGATGTTGGTGGGATGTCACAGACAATGTTCAGCCGTGTCCTGCGTGATGTTTTGGCAGCCATGTTGGAGCACCTTGATGAATTCATCAAATTTCCTCCTCCTGAGGAGCTGACAGATGTCAAGGGTGATTTCTATGCCCTGGGAGGGTTGCCCCATGTCATTGGGTCCATTGATGGGACACATGTGGCTTTGGTACCACCACAGGCACTGGAGCAAGCCTATCGCAACCGTAAACATTACCACTCAATAAATGCCCTTGTGGTGTGTCTTGCTGACATGCTGATTTCCCATGTCTGTGCACGTTTTCCAGGATCAGCACACAATGCCTACATCATGAGGCGTAGCAGGGTGCCACAAATGATGCTGCGGCTGCACAATGAACGAGCATGTCTTGTTGGTGGGTATACTCTGTTGGTCCTGTGTGTTGCGGTATCTTTGGCTCTTACGGCATCTCCTGACCCACTTACTTACATGATGTTTCCATGTAGGGGACTCTGGATATCCCAACATGCCATGGCTAATGACACCTCTCTGCAACCCAAGAACAGCTGCAGATCACAGGTACAACAATGCACACGGGCAGACCAGGCGAGTGATTGAGAGGACGTTTGGCCTCCTGAAGAGCCGATTCCGGTGCCTTGACAAGACAGGCGGGTCCCTCCCATATGCACCGGAGAAGGTGTGCAAAATCTTCACTGTGTGCTGCATGCTGCACAACATGGCCGTAGAGAAGGCAGTGCCACTCATCCTTGATCCTGATGAGCAGCAACACCCACCCGTGGAGGATCCAGGGCTTGGTCACGAGGCAAGTGATGAGGAGGAGGAGGAGGATGATATCATACGCAACTTCTTCTCATAATGGTGAGTCACTGGGTATGAGTGTGCAGGCTTGTAGCATTGAGTGGGATGTGTTGCAATGTGTGTGTCCAGCTGACTGAATGCAAAGTGACTTTGATGTGTGTACTGATGTGTCACTCGAGTGACGATGTCATGCCACACAGTTTTGCTGAGAGACTTTCTTTGAAATTTGCATGTGTCCAACATTGTTCATGTTTCGTAACTGACCATGTGTGCGGTGAGATTTGTTTTAGGTGACTTCTTGTGTGTCTGTCATTCCCAGGTTTTTGCGCCTGTTGTCTGCTCGTGTCATCTTTGTCCTCCTGCTATTCCTCATGAAGATAGCAACGTGTGCTGAATCAGCATTCCATGCTCGGACATGTGGAACTGTCAGTTTGGGTAAGGATTGCAGCAAGGCTTTTTGGTGGTGGTACGGGTTGGGAATGTGTGGGGACTGCTTCTGTGCATGTTGTGGTACCATGCATACATGTCTTCTCACCATGGAGCATATAACATGTAGCATCACTCCCATGACATGATAGTCACACTTCTTGACAGTCATCTGTAGTGGAGTGTGGAGTCTGATGAATGCATCAATGTGCGTAAACCTTGCCTCTGAAACATTGCTGATGCTAAGGGTGGACATAGTGTGGGACATCACAACAACTGGCTCTATGGTGATTTGCAGCCTCTCCGTGTGCAGCAGGATGTGTTTGGTTCATCCCCTTGACTTGTGTGCCAGTTCATTGGGATTTGCAACATCTGTGTTGTGAAGGGGGGGTCCAGCGTATGTCCCACATGTTCTGTCAAGTGACCTGTGAGTCTGTTCGTATGGATGCATTTCCCTTTGTGTGAGTTTGTGCAATAAAGGTGTTCAGCACAATCCAAAGTGCCTCATCTCTGTCACTGCAGATCTCTTGCCAGTTTGCATGCGTCATCTATGGCATAATTGTCAAAGATTGAGCATATGAGTGTATGTGTACTTCGGCAACATGCATGCATTTCTTCATGGCTAATAATCTCTATTGTGCATGAATTACCTGGTTGTGTATGTATTTGTGCAGGTTGCTCCCCACAACGGGACGTCAACGCCTGCTGACGGTGTGTCTCCTGTGCGCAGCTCCGCATTTTGTTGCCTGATCCTGTGGCCGTCATTTTTGTTGATTCTTCAAACATTTTCTCGGAGTGACCCATGAGTAGCCTGACACTCCTTCCTTTACATACACCTGTTGCACTGTGTCTTTCTGACCTCCTTGTCTTTGTGTGCTACTTTTTGCCTAGTTTCTCATCCCTTCCGCCTGCTGCTGCCTCACCTGCGGCACCGCCCCACCGAGTGCCCTGATTCTGCTACCCACACGCCTCCAAAATGCTCCTCCCTTCCCCCCTCCACCCATTCTTAATGCATGCAACAGCTTGTCTGTGCCACTGTTACGCCAACGCCGTGCCAAAGGCAGGACCGTCTGCGCCTGCAAGGTGCACAGTGCACGACCCTCTGGTCCTTGCATGACCCACGTCACACAACAGGCTCATGCTGCAGCCATCCCTCCAAGCAATGTCCACCAGACAAGCAACCGCCTGCTATCAGGCAACCCCTAAGCGCACACACAACACCTTTGCATGCTGAGTGTGCAACTCCAACTGCCTACACAGTGCTGCCCCGCCTACCAGACCCTGTCAGAACAACCAGGTCATGTGCCTCCTACTCCACACCCGCTCCGTCCACCAGCACGCCATTGGACTCTGTTACCTCCTCAACACAACAGCTCCACACATTACCTTCATGACAGTAACCTGGATAAAAGCATCCTCAGCACACAACTTCTTAATTGCCATCTCTGACGGATACAAGATCATCCGCAGGGACGGCAACAACAATCCCGGCGGATGACTTGCAATTTATTCACAAGTACACCCTCAGAGTCACAAATCCGGTTTCGCACCAACCCCCTGGCAACCCTCAGAGTAACTCTCATCTACAGATCGCCAGGCCTACATCCACAAATCCCCAAAGCCATCAACACGTACATCTGCATGCACGCCCTCACCTCCACAGGCTACATGTGGCTGGGGGCCAGTAACTTCTTGCTGGAGGAGAACCACACCACCATCCATCATTGGTCCATCAACATTTGCATCCACGTCTCCGACAAGCAACACACTGCCCCACACCCCGCTACCGATCACCCAAAGATGCTTGATGTAAGTCGCCACAGACAAGCTGTGTGGGACACTCAAACCAACACCCCCGCCACACCCTGCAACCTCACACACTGGATCAGCAACTGATCCAACAATCTTGCCAAATTGACGGACTTTCCTGTGAAGCACAACAACAGTTAAGCCACCTGGGACAAGGTAGACCTACTGGACTCATACAGATCTGGCCGGACTCTTGTGCAAACCTTGCAACACAAAGAACCATCAGTTACCTTACAGCCCTGGAAAACGCCACACACAGCCATCACCATATCATCAGCAAGGACAAGTGGAGATCCTTCAGATAGGGCCGAGGCACCACAACACATGGCATAAAGGAGCTCATCAGCATTGTGAGTGGACTGACAGCAGCTCTCCATCCAAAAGACACCCCACCCTTGCAAGGCAGATCAAATCCCTTGCAACTTTCTACCACTGCAAGCTCATGGCCATACACGACAGCCTTGGCACACAGAGGCAGACAGCACTATTATCCACGGGACAAACCCCCCTCAGGTTCTGGACTCCCGTCAGCAGCAAATACACCACCTGGCTCATGTGCACCATCCACTCTGGCTCTCCATCAGGCCCCTTCCCACACAACATCTCAACCACATCATTCCCCATCCTTGAAGCCCACGTCCAGTGTGTCCTGAATGTCTCCTTTGAGTTTGCCACATTCCATGGGAGCTGGAGGCATGCAGAGACCCAGGCCCTTCTTCAACAACGGACGGCAGTACCGCAGGATCTCCTGGAACATCACCCTGCTTCCCTACCCAGCAAATGTCATCAGGATGACACTCAACGAGCAACTGACATACTTCCTCCGCGCAAACAGCTCCAGGCAACCGGCACCAGAACATCTTCCACAGTAATCACACCACTGCAACCGTCATCATTGCCACCACCAACGACAACTTTGCCCTGCTCAACAATGGTGAGACCACCCCCCTTGACCTCTCAACGGCATTGTACACCATGTGCTACCACACTGTCAGCTCACACATCTCCAACACTGGTATCCAGAGGAGGGCCCAGGATTAAATCAACAAGTAGCTCACCAGCAAGGCCCAGGGAGTCGGCCTCCACCCTGCAGCATGTAGTACACTGGGGTCATGTGGCCCATGCCCCAGGGCTAATCTCTCAGCGTGATGAACTTCAATGTCTCCATGACACCTCTCCACCATCACAGGCACACACGACCTCATCATCATTTCGTATGCCATTGACACCCAGCTGCTCCTCAACCTCACCAAGGACCCAGCCATTGCCAGATCCAACCTTCAAGAAGGCATGAGATACGTTGACGACTGGCTGAACATCAGCCACCTGAGGCTGGACTTGGACAGGACTGAGGGCATCATCTGAGGATTGTCCCCTTACGGCTGGGTCAACTCCTTGTGTCCGACCGGCCTGGGCACCGCACCTGCACCCAGTGGCCACGCAAGCAAGCTGGTGTTCATCATGGACTCATCGCTCACAATTAACATGCAACTCAACACCATCTGTACCTCGTGCTGCAACACCCTCCGCATGCTGCAAATGATCGACAGATAGATCCACTCCAAGGCAAGACAGACCGTCCCCCAGGTCCACGACACCAGCTGGCTCAACTACAGCACCGCCCTCTACGAGGAACAACAGCAAAACTGCAGGAGAAGTTGTCCACATCCAGGGTGCATCCGCACACCTCATCTTCAACATCCCCCGCCCCAGCCACATCACCGTCTACCTGAGATAGCTAGAATGGCTCACTGTCTGCTGCAGGATCACCTTCAGACTCCTCAACCACACTCAGGAGGCAGTCCACAACCCCAGAACCAAACCGACCTTGGACGTCTGTCATCCAACACCCCGTTGGCCCAACTCCATGCAGCCCACCTTGCCCTGGCCACCATTCATCACATCCACAGGAAAACTGCATGCAGGAGATAGTTCTCCCACCTCACCAAACAGACCTGGGACTCCCTCCCCGGGCACCTCAACATGACCCATGACCTCTACACCTTCATGATACTCTGTCAAATTGGTCTGTCTGAGCAGTATTGCAAGCCCCCCCTCAGCAGCTTGAGGCCATCACGGGTGAGTATTGGGCTCCATGTCTGTATTTGGTGATACACTGTGACCCATGTGTGTCCTCAACCGGACTCAGATCCAAGTGTATGGATGGCTGAAGTTAGTTCCACACTCATGCATACTTTGACATATCCCCACATGTATGTTGTGGACTCATGCTAAATGACTGCAACATAAAATTACAATTATAAATTTATTTATTATAGGTCTGGGGCGTGATTTGTCCTCCCTCCCTGTGGCTGGTGGTGGTCTTTGCCTGGTGGAACAGGGAGGGTTGCCCATGTTGTCGGCGATCCGACGGAGTGAATGGCTTATGTCCCTTTGCACCGCCAGGAGCTCAACCAGTCTTGCCTCCATCCGTCCTTGGTGTTCTTGTTGACTGGCGTGTTGCTCGGCCTGCTGGTTCTTCATCTCTGTGAGGGTCACCACTACCTGGCTGAACTCCCTGGTGTCATGCTGGTATGCGTCCATGATGTTGGCTATGTGTGACATACCGGTCCCTTCAGCTGGCTGGTCAGGTTCTCGCCTCCGCCTGCCTCCACTCCCACCACCCCTGCTCACACGAGCCTGGCCTGCCGTTGTGGGCACATCGGGTCTACGGGACCTCTGAGGGATGGCAGTGGCGGTGTTGTCTGCCTCCTCCTGGGTGCCCGGCGCACCTTGTCCCTCCTGGTCAGACTGGCTCAGTTGTTCACTGCGGGCAGGGCTCCTCTGTGTCTCCTGGGATGTGGCAGGAATGGGGGTGGTGGTTGGCACAGATGTTCCTGATCCAGGTGCTGCTGGGGCTTGGACACCAGAGGGTCCAGGTCGGTCGGGGTAATCCGCGGAGTGTTGAGAGGCATCACTGCCGGTAGGATCAGGTTCCTCCCGAGCCTGGGACTGTGATTCTTCACCCCCATTGTTGGGGGGAGATTCATCACGTTGCCCTGTGTGTGAGAGACAGACAATGTTAATGCTGTTTCATGCAACATCCATGTTTCATACACATTCAAGTTGGCACTGTTCCTCCAGGTAGTTGTATGTGCCTAGCATTTTCCTCAATGTTCACTTGTGGATGGGTATGTTGCGGGGGACAGATTGATATGTTCTCCTGAGTCTTTGACATGTAGATTTTTGGCTTGGATGCTTCTTCGGCTATGTATTGGTGTTGTTGTGTTACATGTCCATTGCGACAGTGGGTAAATCCATTGCCTGTCCCGGGGGTGTCTGCTTGTGTAAGGGGTGTGTGTGACAGGGCCTGCTGGTGGGTGTAGTGTGATTTTGCACTGGGGGTGCCAGATGATGTAGCTGTCCCCCATGGAGCATGCTGCCATGACAGTGAGTGTGAGTTCCTGTTCGTATGTTTCAATCTTTAAAACGTTGGTACAAGTGGAGCCAATAAGTATTGGTTCCTCCAATCAGCTATGGGACGATTTGTTTATGACTTCTAGGACGAGGAAGCCAGGGGTATGGAAACGTTTTTTAGCACAATACACCGAGGACGATCTTAGCCAAAAAGCAATTAAAAAATGGCATGAACAGGAGAATCACGTACTTACTATCAACACTTGGAAAATTATAAATAAACTGAATTTTAGTGTTCTTCGAGGATCTAATTGGAGAAGAATGCTATTCTTCAGTAAATGGCTTCTGTATCGTACTCCTGCTGCCATTGCTAAAATGTTTGCTAATACTACTGCCACCTGTTTTAGATGCCAGCAATATACTCCCGCAAACTGGTCCCACACTATAGCTTACTGTGTTAAAATTATGCCTTTTTGGAATGAGATATTCGAATATTTGCAAAAGTATTGTGGGATTCTGATTACTTATAATGTTAAATTAATATTGTATGGATACGATTCCAATCTTGGCTTGACAGAACAGATGGTCAAACTATTATTTATTGCAATGGCAGTAGCAAGGTCATTGGTCCTGCAGAACTGGAAGTCAACTCAAGTTCCTCTTTTTAATGCCTGGCTCCAAAAAATTAGGAATGTTAGAAAGACTGAAATGCGATATGCACAGCGAATAGGTGGGATTATGAAGTTCAATAGAATTTGGAGTCTTTACTTTGAGTAATGGTCGATTTCCGCATTTCGTAAATTATTTTCTTCCTGTTCCTTTGTATTTTTATTCTCTGCTTGCCAATTTATGCAAATTATTTTCTTCATCCCATTTTATATCTTTATTCTCTGTTCGCCAACTTATGTTATTGTCAAATTGTAACTCTGACACAAGAATTTCAATAAAAAAAATTAAAATATTTTTTTAAAAAAAGAGTGTGAGTTCCTGTTCTAGATATCTGACCTTGTTGTCTTGGTGTTTGTGTTTGCACTGGTCACAGGAGGGACTTGTGTTGCCTACACCCGGGCCAAGTGTCAGCTATCTTGGCAGTACTTTCCCAATCCCTGTGCATTGCGCATGGTGCATGGGTATGTACCTGGCCACATGGGATGAGGGCAATTGTTTCTGATTTGGAATTCAACAATGCGTTTTGTGACACCCACCCTCCCAGCATACTGGACATCCATTCTTGGGTTGGTGCTTCGTGTAGCATGGGACATAGCATGGCCTTGCTTTGTCAAAGGGGCATACACATGTTATTGGCATTAGAGTTGTTTTTGACTGTGGTTCTGGCCGGTGAGGGCTTGGGGGTAGTTGCGTGCATTTTGTGTAGTTCGGGTGTGGATGCCATTACCCCCATGTTACGTAAGTTGTTTGTGTACTCAACAGGTTCTGGAAGTCCTTGAAGTCCATGTACTCCCACCGGCGGAAGCAGGGCCATCACCTTCTCCTCCCAGGGATGGAAATGTACTGGTCTGCGGGGCCCACCCCCTCCAGTGATGTTGCTCTGGGCGTGGTCGTCATCCATTTTTCGCTTGACCGCCCTCCGCAGATCGTACCACCTGGCTTGGCATTCAGTCCTGGTTCTTCTGATGGGTGCAACAGCATTCACCCTATCGACGATCCTCTGCCACAGGCGTGATTTTTCGGCTATGCTGGTCTGTCTGACCAATGTTCCATCAGCTGTGGCTTGACTCTGATGACTTCATTGACAAGGATCTCCAGCTCCTCCCTTGTGAACTTTGGATTCTTGTTTGTGGGCATGGTGTGGGGTGAGGGTGTGGATGGTTGTGGGTGTGTGGGTCTGAATGTGAAGGTGTGGGTCTGAATGTGAAGAGGGGGTATGTGTGAAGGAGGTTGTGTGAAGGTGTATATGGTAAGGTGGATGGGTGCAGTTGTTGGTGTGTGCTCTGTAGCTGCAGTGAGTCTGTTGCAAAGGATCATGGTTTGTGTGTGTGGGCCCTTTTTATTGGTTCATTTGTGGGTGGGCCTCCATTCGAATTTTTGGCGGGTGTGTTATATGGGGTGGTTGTGAGTTTGCCCCTCTGTTTGCCTGTTTGGATGTGGCCAGGTCAGTCATTTCCATGTTTTGTGCACTGTAGACGTGTTTTGTGGTGTTGTGCGAGTTGAATAGACCCTCCTTGTGCTGTTTTACTTTGCCTATGTACGGTGCGTACATACGCGATGTTGTTGTGAGGTGCCTACATACGCGATGTTGGGGTACGCACCGTACATACGCGATGATGTTGTTGTTCGGTGTGTACATACGCGATGATGTTGTTGTGAGGTGCGTACATACGCGATGTTGGGGTACGCACCGTACATACGCGATGATGTTGTTGTGAGGTGCGTACATACGTGATGATGTTGTTGTGGGGTGCGTACATATGCGATGTTGGGGTACGCACCGTACATACGCGATGATGTTGTTGTGAGGTGCGTACATACGCGATGTTGGGGTACGCACCGTACATACGCGATGATGTTGTTGTGAGGTGCGTACATACGCGATGTTTAGGTACGTACCGTACATATGCGATGATGTTGTTGTGGGGTGCGTACATACACGATGTTGGGGTTTGCACCGTACATACGCGATGATGTTGTTGTGTGGTGAGTACATACGCGATGTTGGGGTACGCACTGTACATATGCGAGGATGTTGTGAGGTGCCTACATACGCGATGTTGGGGTACGCACCGTACATATGCGATGATGTTGTTGTAAGGTGTGTACATACGCGATGTTGTTGTGAGGTGCGTACATACGCGATGTTGGTGTACGCACCGTAAATACGCGATGATGTTGTTGTGGGGTGCGTACATACGCGATGTTGGGGTACGCACCATACATACGCGATGATGTTGTTGTAAGGTGTGTACATACGCGATGTTGTTGTGAGGTGCGCACATATGCGATGTTGCTGTGAGATGTGTACATATGCATGAGGGGACTGTACGCCTCGCAACCAGGGAACTACTTTTCCCGGGATACGAGTCGTACAAAGTTTGCTTTGTAGCGGGTAAAGTCATTCCCCGTGTACGGTACGTTTTCCGTACAAATCGTAAATCGGAAAGCCGGTCCGGATCGTACTTGTACGCTCGGACTGTATTTTTTTTATTCGTACGGAAAAGTGTCCGGGTCCGTCTCGTACAACTTTTCCCAATTGAATTCGTACGGATGGGGCCGATCCGTATGTATTTTTCCCGTACGAATCGTACTTCACGGGTGGGATGGGACTTGTATGATTCGTACGGGAAAAATTACGGATACGAGTCATACGGGAAAAAAAAATACCGGATCGGAATCGGCCCCTTAATGGTGTATCTCCCAAAGAATATAGTATGCTCTCACCCGCCTTAACAAAGTTTTGAAAAAACGGTGGATGTTTCAGAATATTTATCCAAAATAGGTAAAAAAAGCATAAGTCCGTTGGTATGTGCTGGGTAGTCAAGGCCAGGTGCACTCCAATGGTTTTCCACATTTGATGAATTGAATATTTAGCTTCTTTTTGCTAGTGCTTCATATTGCAAAATTATTTTTCAGGCCTGCACCAGTTTTGCAAACCATATAACAAATCAATCCCTTCAAATGGTCGGTGCATTTTGACAAAATACAATAGTTAAGTGGTTAAAAGGTACATTCTTAGAAAGTCCAATATGGATAACAATCAATTCAGGATCGCTGATTGGTCAATGTTTGCTAAGTCATCCCTCTTGACGTGCCGCACACCTGTTTCTTTGCTGCTCCAGCACTGAGATCGCTTGGCTAATATTTTTTTCCCATCTATTCCAAGAAACAGGAGATTACAGATCTCAGTATTCGAAATTGATACCTCTGTGCTGGTTGTTTTTGATTTCTAAAGTCGAAACACATTTTCTAAAATGTGTCCTCCGTTTTTTATGGCATCTAATAATTAAGGTTCAAGGGGCCCCTCAGGCCTGTGGGACTCGGTGCCACTAGACATGCTGCACCAGAGGAAGCTACGCCCCCTGAACTGCGGTGAAATTGGCAGACTTTGGGGTATATTATGAATCCAGGCGATAAAATTATCGCCGCTTTAGCTAAAACGGCGATAATGGGCTTGATAATATGCTCTATGGAATTCCAATTGAAGCTCATGTTAGATGTGAAGGACGTCTTGCCTTAGGGGGCGCTGGACTTTGGATTAGTATCATTTACTATTCCAACTCCAGTCTGCGCAACAGTAGGGAAGGTGTTGGACTTTCAATCCAACACCACTCCACCAAGGCACTCCCCTAAAGCAAGTCATTGTAACAACTTGCGTGGTAATGACGCTTTCTCTATTGCCGACGCAGTAAAGGCACAGCGTTATTCCGGCTTTATACTAGGGGAGGTTTACCCTCTCAACACCTGACAAGCCCTGACAATAGTGAAAATATATGAGCCAGCTCGGAGAAGAACGATTCTGGTGCTCTGCTGTCTGAGTAGCCATAGCTATTCTCTGATTGCACCGCCTCGATGCCCCTGGCACCTGCCAATATTGCTGACCCTGCCTGTCGATCCCTCAATGGTTAATTTGTAAAAAATATAAGTGCCAGGGCTCTCACCAGGAGGCAGCTTACACCTGCCTAAAACAGAACCAACTACTAACCATAAATGTGGAGAGAGGATGTGGCTTAATGGCCAGAGCACCAACTTCAGAGCTGTCGCTAATGGCAGACCTCCGACTTCGGACCTTGGGAACCAACTTTGAGTCTTGGCGTCAGCTCATCATCCTGTGATTCTGAGCAAATCACTTAATCTCCCCGTGCCTACCATAAATTAATGTGTCCTTAACTGGTGCTCATGAAAAGCGCTGGTGTTGATGATTAAGGGCTGGTGCTGAGTACCGGAAACCACCAGCTCAAATTAAGCACTGCGATCCCTATGAGTACTGCTACTCTCCTTTGTAAAGGAGAAGTTCCGGCATTTAAAGGGAAAAATTCTGAAGTGCCAGTACTCAGTACCAGTGACTAACGTTTCACTTATAGAACTGTCAATATTCAGAAGTTTCTAGTCCGTCGGGGAGGAGCACTTGGACAGTTAATAGGCAACTATGCAGACTATCTCAGCGGTTGCTGATATGGTAAGAAAGTTTGTGGGTGCAACTCAGTTCCCAGATATTCCAGACAGTGCTTATTAAGCTTTCCAGCACTAAATAAGCTCTGAGCTGCAAATCTAAAACATTGCATTTAGTCCATAAAAGGGCAGTATTAAGGCTCTTGTCTCTCTAAGCCCAATCAACCTTCCTTGACAATATATGTTTTCAAATTACTTTTCAAGAGTCTAAGGTCTGTAATTAGCTACAATTTAAAAGGGACGGCCTCCCACCATTTTAGGCCCAAATATTGGAGCAGTTTCTCTCTCAAGGTTTTTTCTCAAAAGACGACTCTGTGGCAAAACCTATATCTGCAAAACATACAGCTAGAAGTGCAACAATGTGGTAGGTGGTAAATCTGAGCAGGCGTGTTCTCCCTTGTGGTTGTGCCAGGCTGTACCTGTTCCCACAGACCCTGCTTCGAAGCAGGGGATGGTTTTACCAGGTGCTGGTGCAGCCTCACACACCCGGTTGTGTTACTGGACCCAGTAATTATGGGTCCGGTAACACCATGCCACTTGCAGTTGGTTGGAGTGGTAGCTCCCCTGGGGATACCACTCTGCTAATTTCTCAATGAGACCTTAAGTGTCTTCCTCCTGTTTCTATTATATTTGCATTTAAGCCAACCTACCTACCTTGAAGTGCCATGTAGCTGGCTATTTAATCTTTCATTATTAGATTGGATAAGGATTTGAGCGTTTGTTTATCAAATAGGCATAAGGAAACATTTATTGTTTGGGCAGCGAACTTTAATGCTCATCTAAGTTTGCCGTCCAAACGGGTTTGTGGAATGACCGAAGCTTTGGGAGATGATTCGCCTCATTATATTCATCATCATCATGGGGAGATATTGAACAATTTTGTTGCTAAAAGCAATTGAATAATTTTTGCCCATTATGTTTACCCTGTGTCCAGTCATGTTGCATGTGTTCCTGCGTATTTTTGCTGGGGTAATGTAGGAAGGTGGATATCTGACTATGGTTACCCCCAAATTTTTGCCTAGTGTCTAGCTGGTTTTTCGACTTAGTTGGCCTGAGATCCTGCCATTCAGGCTCTCAGGCTATCTGCTCTCTCTGTAAAATGGACTCCATGTACCCTAGGTACATACCCAATTGGTTGGATCACCCTGTCAGCCCCTGTACCAGTGTACACTAGGTACCCAGGGCATTGGTGTATCCAAGGCCTGCCAGGGGCTGAAGCATGTATTATGCCACCCCAGGCTTGGCCTAACAATCTGACACAACTGGCTGATCACTCAGCTGGGGTAAGTTGGTGTAATCACCTCTTACTTAGGTGTAGTATACCTATACCTAACCTTAAATGGGACACCTGGTAACCTATAAGTCACTCCTATGGCAGGCCTTAACAATCCTGAAGGCAGAGTGCTTGGTTCCATGTGAGATGGTGCTCTGGCATGAGCTGAGCCTGTCTGCAGTGGTCGGAACAACTTCCTTCTACTGTTTCCAGATATCGTCATACCATATACTCTTAAGTGCATTATGAACCTCGCGGTTAAATGCTATCTTTGGTTTGGCTTTATCAAAACATGTCGAGTAAGGTGTCATACGAATTGGAATACTAACCCCTCGCCAATTCTGGCGACGGGGTTAGCATTCCACCCTTCTAGAGGGACACGACATGTACAGTACCTGAAACCCGGGTAAAATCAGACATAGCCTCAGCTCCACAACATGGATGCTGCCACCACAGACACAAGTCTGCCCTCCTGCTGCTGGGAGTCCTTCCAGCTTGGGAGGTGTGGACAAAGGGTTTCCTGCCAGGGGAGGTGCATGCACCACCCCAGACAGGATTTTGTGTATTGGTCAGGTAGGGCTTGAAAGAAACCAGACATGCCTGTGGCTCACAAGGAGCCTCGGTGCATATGCCAGTTCAAACCGGTCCTGGGGCACACCAGTCCCGGGCCTGGGGCGAGCTGGACAAAGGATTGGGGGTGTAACCACCCCCCTTCCTGGTCCCACCCATAGGGAGGGACCTAGCAGGTAGTCCGGCCCCTAGAATCCGAATAAAGGTAGGAGCTGTGTCCTAAGACTTCAGACATCCTGGAATCAACTTGAAACTAAGAAGAAGACGGGAACTTCGACATTCTGCTGCACAGAAGACTGAAGAAAATCTCCCCTGTGGTCAGGGAGTGACCACCTTGCTAACGCAAGCACCATCCAGCGAATCAACGTCTGCTTTGCCGCCGCCTCCCGCCGGAGCCCGAGCCCAGAGACTGACAAGACCTGGACCTCCAGACCTCTCACCGCCCGATCCACAGTCCCTGCAAAGAGGAGACCCGTGGAGGCACCGAGACACGTGGAGCCAGCCATCTTGAAACGACTACGACAAGCTGACCAGTGCAACAACCGAGGCTCTCTCCAAGTTGTGCTTTGGGTCCTGAGAAGCCCAACCCTCGAGCAGCATCTGCACCAAAGGTGAGCCCTCCAGCATCTCCACGATCTGCGTGGGGCCCTTCTGCATTTTGCCACTCGACGCGCCTAACCGGTTGCTGGCCCGCTGGCTAGTGGCCATCTTGGCGACGAAATCTACGACAAACACCGCTGGTCTGGTTGCTCCAGACTGGCCCTTGCTCCCCTCCAAAGGAGCAATCCCTCTGACCTTGCTGGTCAGAACCATCAGCTTAAACTCCTTGCCTACAACAATTGCTTTTGCCAAGGCTTGTTTGCTTCGATCAAGTCGCCGACACCGCCGACAGCGAGAGCCTGCGTGGGACAGCTCGTGACTCGACTCCTGGACGTCGTCGACCTTCAGGGACCACGTGGCTGCAGAGTCAAGCTACACCTTCCTTCCTGTTTGCACCCGACATTGCCTGGTACCCACCTGGTGCCACGCTGGTCACTGGCTAGTGACTGTGAACACTGTCCCCTCTGCTTACAGGTCTTCAACATCTCCGATCCACTCTTGGATCCACTGCATCTCTCCCGGACCGACCGCCTGCAGCATCTTTGTCTTCAAGCTCCACGGAACAGATAGAAGAAACCCGACGCACTTTGAGGCCTATGCACCCGCTTCCTGTGGGTGAGGTAAAGCTGGCACACCTGTGCCCAAGTGTAGTATTACATCTCTAGTGCCTGTGTTCCAAATCTTAAGTTCCTAGGTCATCCGGAAGATTCCTTTTGCAGTAACTTTGTACTTTTTACGCACCCATTGAAACCTATGGGAGCACGCGTGTGACTATTTGCTCTGCACACGCCACCCGTGGACCTCCTGGTCACTAACTGACGTTAGCTCCTTGTAGGCCCAGCGATTCTAGAGGCCCTAGGCCTTTTCCCTTTTCTGTTCGTGGTACTTATACCACTATTTTAGTATATGGTTTGAGTGGCCACCAGGGCCTATCCATATAACGTGCAACTTCTGTGTATTCTGTGATAATCTTGTTTGACGATTTGTGCTCCTGTGCTCATAAAGAGACTAGGGGTTACTTTGAGAAATAAATACATATATATTTTGAATATATATCTGTGTGGTGTCCTTTCATTGGTATAAAAGGGGGTTACTATTGGTAAAACAGCTTGCTTAACACGCTTCACGAGTTTAGCCTCAAAGACTGCTTAGCCTACGCTACCACTAGGGCAGCTAGTCCGAAAAGGTTGACTTACAACCACACCATAAGGGTTGCTTGGCATGGTACAAGGTGGTCACTAGAACTAGTGAACAGCATATACCAGGCCAACTTCTCACATTGGTGAGCAGCGGTTGGATTTGAGCTTGCTGTGTTTTACCATTGTAATCTCTTGGTTACCAATTGAAAGATCACATAGGTACCTGTAGGTACATATAAAACAAGATTAGATATACATAAGTTCTACTGAACTTAGTTGTTGTAGAGCAAAGGGAGTAGCACACCCTGACTACAACTACTAGATAGGTTTAGTAGGTAAACCCAAGTGTAGGTAGATTGCAACACATCCACCCACACTTAAGAGCAATGGCCGGGGCAGAGGGGTCCACTGTACCCATCTCTGTCGAGAGTGACCCCCAGAGGGCACCAACCAGCTTTGCTACCCTTAATCAGAATGAGCTCAGGCATTTGGCAACTCTTAGAGGCCTTAAACAGCCCAAGAACCCAAACTCTGCTGAGCTCAGAGAGCTCTTACAGAATGATGAGAATCAGAGAGCACTCAAGAAAGCTTCCCAGTTAGCCCCCTCAGGGACAGGAACAGGAGGCCCCCCTTCTAAAGATGCCACTGAAGTACCCCTTCCCAATAGTCACCCCTTAGATGGGATGCCTACCACAGAGGATGAGAGTGAAAAGGATACTGACAGTAGTGAGGATGAAGGGAGAACTAGCCCAGTGCCAAGTGTTATACTTGGCCCAGCTAAACCAAGGCTATTGGGGACTGACAGTGGGTTCAACCCACTGGATCTCCCCAGTGGACTTAACACAGGGCTGGGAAGGCAAAGGAATCGCTCAGGTGACTCCAATGCTTCCCATGGCTCTAGAGGCTCTCAAGGTCACTCCAGGAGAAGGATGACCACCCCTCAGAGGAGGGAACATGAGGCCAAGATGCAAGAGGCCCAGCTGAGGATCAGGAAGCAGGAGCTAGAAGTAGCCCTGATGGAAGAGAAACTTAGCAAGGCTAGACAGCATAAAGAGAGTGGGTCTATACCCACTGGTGGCAGCATTGTCCCTAAGGACAAAGATAGGGTTTTCGATAATAGAAACCTGTCTAAGGTTGTGCCCCCCTACAAAAGTGGGGATGACATCCACAAGTGGATAACTGCTCTTGAGAGAGCCTGCAAAGTACAGCAGGTTCCTGAAGACCAGTGGGCAGCAATCCTCTGGCTCTCCTTTGAAGGAAGAGGCAGAGACAGACTCCTCACTGTTAGAGAAGAGGATGTCAGAAACTACAGAGTCCTGAAGAGTGTTCTAGTTGATGGGTTAGGCTTAACCACTGAGCAGTACAGGTTAATGTTCAGAGACACCCAAAAGACACAGACTCAGGACTGGTCTGAATACATTGAATGTGCCACTAAGGCTTTGGAGGGTTGGTTGCTGGGAAGTAAGGTATCTGATTTTACAGGATTGTACAATTTGATGATGAGAGAGCAGATTTTAAGTAATTGTCAAAACCAGCTTCTCCATCAACACCTGGTAGACTCAGATTTGACCTCTCCCCAAGAATTGGGAAAGAGGGCAGATAAATGGGTCAGGACCAGGATCAGGCCTAAAAACCAGGGTGGTGACCAAAAGAAAGATACCACCAAGCCTCAAGAGAAGGGTGGGGATAAAGAAAAAGAGAAACCTTCCTCAGGGCCCCAAAACTCCACACAGGGTGGTGGGTCCCAAGCTCCCTCCTCTACCACAGCTAAAAAGCCCTACTGCCATGAGTGTAAAACTCCTGGGCATTGGAAAACTGACAGCGGTTGCCCAAGGGCTAAAAACAAAACTGTTCCTCCAATTACTCCTGTCACACCACCTATTACTGTCAGCAGTAATCCCCCAGGTGGTGGGAGTGCCCCCAGAAATCTGGGTGGGTTTACTTGGGGAACACAGGGGGACCCTGGCTTAGCCAATTCCCCTACAGCAACCACTCTTGTCTGTGATGGTGGCATGGGGTTTGCCAACTTCACTGCCTGTCCCAACACTTTGGGTAGGTACAGACAGGAGCCCTACATCAATGGTACAAAAGCTGAGGCCTACAGAGACACTGGGGCTAGCATCACAATGGTGGCCCATTGGCTAGTTCCCTCTGAGCAGCTTTTGCCCGGTTTCTCCTACCAGGTGACTAACATTGATGGCAAACAGAACAGTCATCCCATGGCAGAGGTATGTCTCAGCTGGGGAGGGGTCACTGGCCCTAAAAGGGTAGCAGTGTCCCCAACCTTGCCTGTAGACTGCTCACTGGGGAATGACTTAGAACTCTCAGCTTGGGCTGGAGTTGAACAAGACACCCATTCTAAAATGGTAGGCCTTTCACAAAAGGGTAGGGGGGTTGTGCCATTCACAACCCCTGTCCAAATAGATTTCCTCCCTGAAAAGGTTGGAAGGGCAGTGGTAGCCACAGCCCAGGCACAGACAGACTTCCCTGTAGGGACTGGCAGAGCTGTGACAGTCACAGCTCAAACACAAACTGAGTGCCCCCCTGAAAAGGTTGGCAAGGCTGTAATGGTCTCAGCCTATACTCAGACTGACATAGGTGTAGTGAAGCCTGAAACAATGGATCACTCCACACAAACTGAGAGTAGTGGGGAGGAAGAAAAGTCTCCCTCTCCCCAGACATTAGGAAAAGGTCAGCCTCCTCAGGGATCTGACCTCACCCCTTGTGAAGGAACTGCCCCAGAGGTAGCCAGGCCTGGCCTGGCAGAGCCTCTGATGTCAGTGGCCCCTTCCAAGGTGGGATCCAGTCTGGTGCAGGTAGCCTGCCTCTCTCTACCCTGCCTCAGTCAGCCCAGGGCTGCAGAGGTCAGGGAGGCCAGTGGACCCCCAGAGGGCCCCTGTCCACAAGAACCCCCCCATCAAAAGAATGAGGATTGCCTGGCTAGTAGCCCTAGTCAGGTGATGGGTAAAAACATTCCTGAGGGATCTCCTTTACAGGTAGTTAGGGACCTCCCCCAGGGGGATTCTGTTGGGCACAGGCAAACATGGGACCTTAGGGCCCCAAACCTGACCTGTCCCTCCAGTAAGCCCACAAAAGGGACCCAGCCTCCAGCTTTAGGTAGCCAGAGGCTGACCCTGAGAGCACAGTGCAACTCAGTTAAAGAAAGAAAGGCATCCATGGTGGAGGATGATTGGAGGAAGCTGAGGCCTCACTTTGAGGACACTCACTTCAGTACTCCATCTCAACACCAGCCTTTTACTTTGCCAAGACACACCACAGGTAGAGATTCCCTATGGTGGAGACCCTCTGATACCCTTAGGGTGAGGGATTGCTTAGTGGACCATGAGACAGGGGGTAACCATGCCAGTGCTGGTTCCTCCTTATATGGCCACTTGGGCAATATAGGCTTACCTGGTCAAGGTCAGCCTTATCTCCCTTCGTTTGGGGGGGGGGTTGTGTAGGAAGGTGGATATCTGACTATGGTTACCCGCAAATTTTTGCCTAGTGTCTAGCTGGTTTTTCGACTTAGTTGGCCTGAGATCCTGCCATTCAGGCTCTCAGGCTATCTGCTCTCTCTGTAAAATGGACTCCATGTACCCTAGGTACATACCCAATTGGTTGGATCACCCTGTCAGCCCCTGTACCAGTGTACACTAGGTACCCAGGGCATTGGTGTATCCAAGGCCTGCCAGGGGCTGAAGCATGTATTATGCCACCCCAGGCTTGGCCTAACAATCTGACACAACTGGCTGATCACTCAGCTGGGGTAAGTTGGTGTAATCACCTCTTACTTAGGTGTAGTATACCTATACCTAACCTTAAATGGGACACCTGGTAACCTATAAGTCACTCCTATGGCAGGCCTTAACAATCCTGAAGGCAGAGTGCTTGGTTCCATGTGAGATGGTGCTCTGGCATGAGCTGAGCCTGTCTGCAGTGGTCGGAACAACTTCCTTCTACTGTTTCCAGATATCGTCATACCATATACTCTTAAGTGCATTATGAACCTCGCGGTTAAATGCTATCTTTGGTTTGGCTTTATCAAAACATGTCGAGTAAGGTGTCATACGAATTGGAATACTAACCCCTCGCCAATTCTGGCGACGGGGTTAGCATTCCACCCTTCTAGAGGGACACGACATGTACAGTACCTGAAACCCGGGTAAAATCAGACATAGCCTCAGCTCCACAACATGGATGCTGCCACCACAGACACAAGTCTGCCCTCCTGCTGCTGGGAGTCCTTCCAGCTTGGGAGGTGTGGACAAAGGGTTTCCTGCCAGGGGAGGTGCATGCACCACCCCAGACAGGATTTTGTGTATTGGTCAGGTAGGGCTTGAAAGAAACCAGACATGCCTGTGGCTCACAAGGAGCCTCGGTGCATATGCCAGTTCAAACCGGTCCTGGGGCACACCAGTCCCGGGCCTGGGGCGAGCTGGACAAAGGATTGGGGGTGTAACCACCCCCCTTCCTGGTCCCACCCATAGGGAGGGACCTAGCAGGTAGTCCGGCCCCTAGAATCCGAATAAAGGTAGGAGCTGTGTCCTAAGACTTCAGACATCCTGGAATCAACTTGAAACTAAGAAGAAGACGGGAACTTCGACATTCTGCTGCACAGAAGACTGAAGAAAATCTCCCCTGTGGTCAGGGAGTGACCACCTTGCTAACGCAAGCACCATCCAGCGAATCAACGTCTGCTTTGCCGCCGCCTCCCGCCGGAGCCCGAGCCCAGAGACTGACAAGACCTGGACCTCCAGACCTCTCACCGCCCGATCCACAGTCCCTGCAAAGAGGAGACCCGTGGAGGCACCGAGACACGTGGAGCCAGCCATCTTGAAACGACTACGACAAGCTGACCAGTGCAACAACCGAGGCTCCCTCCAAGTTGTGCTTTGGGTCCTGAGAAGCCCAACCCTCGAGCAGCATCTGCACCAAAGGTGAGCCCTCCAGCATCTCCACGATCTGCGTGGGGCCCTTCTGCATTTTGCCACTCGACGCGCCTAACCGGTTGCTGGCCCGCTGGCTAGTGGCCATCTTGGCGACGAAATCTACGACAAACACCGCTGGTCTGGTTGCTCCAGACTGGCCCTTGCTCCCCTCCAAAGGAGCAATCCCTCTGACCTTGCTGGTCAGAACCATCAGCTTAAACTCCTTGCCTACAACAATTGCTTTTGCCAAGGCTTGTTTGCTTCGATCAAGTCGCCGACACCGCCGACAGCGAGAGCCTGCGTGGGACAGCTCGTGACTCGACTCCTGGACGTCGTCGACCTTCAGGGACCACGTGGCTGCAGAGTCAAGCTACACCTTCCTTCCTGTTTGCACCCGACATTGCCTGGTACCCACCTGGTGCCACGCTGGTCACTGGCTAGTGACTGTGAACACTGTCCCCTCTGCTTACAGGTCTTCAACATCTCCGATCCACTCTTGGATCCACTGCATCTCTCCCGGACCGACCGCCTGCAGCATCTTTGTCTTCAAGCTCCACGGAACAGATAGAAGAAACCCGACGCACTTTGAGGCCTATGCACCCGCTTCCTGTGGGTGAGGTAAAGCTGGCACACCTGTGCCCAAGTGTAGTATTACATCTCTAGTGCCTGTGTTCCAAATCTTAAGTTCCTAGGTCATCCGGAAGATTCCTTTTGCAGTAACTTTGTACTTTTTACGCACCCATTGAAACCTATGGGAGCACGCGTGTGACTATTTGCTCTGCACACGCCACCCGTGGACCTCCTGGTCACTAACTGACGTTAGCTCCTTGTAGGCCCAGCGATTCTAGAGGCCCTAGGCCTTTTCCCTTTTCTGTTCGTGGTACTTATACCACTATTTTAGTATATGGTTTGAGTGGCCACCAGGGCCTATCCATATAACGTGCAACTTCTGTGTATTCTGTGATAATCTTGTTTGACGATTTGTGCTCCTGTGCTCATAAAGAGACTAGGGGTTACTTTGAGAAATAAATACATATATATTTTGAATATATATCTGTGTGGTGTCCTTTCATTGGTATAAAAGGGGGTTACTATTGGTAAAACAGCTTGCTTAACACGCTTCACGAGTTTAGCCTCAAAGACTGCTTAGCCTACGCTACCACTAGGGCAGCTAGTCCGAAAAGGTTGACTTACAACCACACCATAAGGGTTGCTTGGCATGGTACAAGGTGGTCACTAGAACTAGTGAACAGCATATACCAGGCCAACTTCTCACAGGTAAGGTCAGCAGTATAGATTTTATTTTATTTACTGATTATTTATATTTTGTTTCATTTTGATATTGGCCCAAATTGCCTCAGTGATTATAATCATCTTTTAATTAGGTTTAGATTGGGTTTTGTGGGGTTAAACAGCTGGATCTGATAGAGGACATTGACGCTGTTAGATCAAATGAACCCATCATCAAATGAGGTAATGTAAAAAATGATCAGTTATTTTCAGATTTAATTTGTAAGAACTACCATGAATTTATGGTGTGTTTACAAGTTTATCAAGGGTCCTTTCGATGTTATTTATGGGTCTTTTAAGAGGTTGTTGACAGGTCGGAAATGCCCCTTAAAGGACAATCTTTCAATTATGGTTTGACCGGTCATGCTCGCAGGAGGGTAGAAAACGTAAATCTGCCATTTCTTAACTACTTAGAGATAGGGACGAAGTCCAAAGATGCAGATGTTATTATAAACGTGCCATTCAGACTAGATCTGGGAGTAGAGAAGAAGCTTGGGCCTCCTTCGTAGAACTAGCAGAAGTAAAGATACTATGGGGCATATCAGCAAGGGCCGGCGATAATTATCGCTCAGCGCTCTTAGCGTGAGGATAATTATTGCCGGCCAACTCTGAATTTTATCGCGGAGATAGCGTGCTATTAGCAACGCTTATCTCCAAAGCGATACAATTCAGAGCGCTAACAGCCAAAAGTGAGATTATCGCTGGAAAGCGATAATCACACAACTTTTGGCGATAGCTTGCTGATAGGGCCTTACATACTTAGCCATGATATCCACCTTCCATAGGATATCATGGCTAAGTCAGTTTCAAAGCAGGCGTAAGAAAAGTAGCGATAACAGAGGTTATCGCTACTTTTCTTGTCGCTATGCTGCTTTGAGTGAGGCTTGATAATAAGAGAAATGTCGCTTAGCGACATTTCTCCCGTTATCATGGGGAGGAACGCCCACTTTGCATCTCATTAGAGATGCAAAGATGGGCATTAAGGGAAATGGCGATCAGGCAAGGTTTCACGCCATAGCGTGACCTTCCTGATAAGGCGATAAAATTATCGCTGCTTTTCGTCCGAAAACGGATGCAAGAGCGGCGATTATTTTTTATCGCCTGCTTGTTGATATGCCCCTATTGTTTTGTGGAAAGTTATGAACTCTCCGTATTTAAGAATACCATAGCTCTTTCTATTAAGGCACATATCACTGCGAATAACTGGATGGATAATTTGGGAAGGATTTACACTGTTTTCCTTTGAATTGGGTGACAAAAAGATCTCACAAACTGGTAAGTGTACTACAAGTAAATCTTTAACTTTCGATTACTCAGAGGTCCTCTTAGCGATCAATGGGGCATATTATCAAGGACGGCGTTAAAATTATCGCCGGTTTCAGCGGCAGAAAACTGCAGCTAAAGCGTCGATAATGGGCTTGCTAATATGCCGCAGAGAATTCCAATAGAAGCCCGTGTTAACACCAGAACATGGGCTTCAATTGGAATTCACAAGGGCATATTATCAAGCCCATTATCGCCGCTTTAGCTGCAGTTTTCTGCCGCTAAAGCGGCGATAATTTTAACGCCGTTTCTTGATAATATGTCCCAATATAAGTCAGGGTGGTAAAGCCTCTGGCCAGATGAGGTCCCTCTGGATATGTGCAAGTAACAGACTGTCTTTTGCGTCCCTATTCTGACTAACGTTCTAAGAGGCATATCAGCAACAACCGGCGATAATTATTGCTAAGCGCACTTAGCGCTAGGATAATTATTGCCGGCTAGCGTGGATTTTTATCGCTGAGATAGCCTGCTATCAGCAACGCTTATGTCAAAAGCGATAAAAATCCTCACGCTAACTGCCTAACGTGAGATTATCGCTGGAAACCCAGCGATAATCTCACGCAATGTGGCGTTAGCTTGATGATAGGGACTCACAAACTTGCCATGATATCCACCTTCCATAGGATATCATGGCTAAGTCAGTCCTGAAGCAGGCGTAAGGAAAGTAGCGATATCAGGGGTTATCGCTACTTTTCTTGCCACTATGCTTCCTAGCGTGGGGCTTGATGATAGGAGAAATGTCACTTAGCGACATTTCTCCTGTCATGTCAGGTCAGGAACGCCCACTTTGCATCTCATTAGAGATGCAAAGCTGGGCGTTAGGAATTCCTACGCTAACGCAAGTTTTCTCACGTTAGCGTGAGCTTGCTAATTAGGCGTTAAAATTATCGCCGCTTTTCGGCCGAAAACGGCCGCAAAAGCAGCCATAATTTTATCGCCTCACCTTGCTGATATGCCCCTAAATTCATTGGCTAAGTGTGGTTTGCCTAGTTTGTGGTCTGAGTCAATTATTGTCTCCTTCTTTACAAAAGGGTACCATGAAGATCTGAAATGCTACAGTCCATTTCGCTCCTTGATTCCTTTGTCAAGGTTGTGGGGTGAATACTCTTGGCTAGAATAACCAGCTGGGTTGAGGAGAATTCTGTTTTAACAGGTGTCCTGTATGGATTTAAGTAAGGCCTGGGCACAATGGAACAGTGTCTGAATTTGGACTTAATAGTCCTCAAATACGCCTTGGCTAAATAAGGGTTGATGGACTTTAGGCCATATGTACGAATGCATTTTCCTAGAGACACAGTATGGGTAAAACCAGTGCTTTCGACTGTGTGAATCATTCTAAGCTTTGGTTCATTATTTTAAATTAGGGGGTGGATGAAGCTCTAGCCCAGTTTTTGTGCCAACTGTATAGGATGTTTCAGCCACAGTACATTTTGGACAAAATGGGGAGTGTACTATATCTTTTGTGATAGGGAGAGGGTTAATGTAGGTGTGTGTTTCAGCACCTTTTCTGTTTAATTTATACATTCATTTTGATAGCTACCTGGTAGGTAATAGCCAATGCATGTCTCAACTTGGTGGCCACCTAATACCTGTTCTTCTTTATGCAGACGGTGCAGTTTTGAGGTCAAGGGTGATTTAACTTTTTAGGTCTCGCCTACGCAGCGCGCATGCGCTACATAGGAAAAGACCTTTAGCCATTGGCACAGCTTTGCTGCCAAAAATGTGTACGCATTGCATTGCTTGAATGCAACGTGTGCACGTCTGACGATTCCCTTGCGGGAGCGAGCTTTCAAACCATGTGTTAATTACAAACATATGGTTCCTGCTCGCTCCCACAACGGAAACAGGAGCAGGCCCCCTCCTCTCTCCCCTCCCCCCTCCCCCTGCTGCCTCCTCCTCGCCTCATATTTTTTTTCCCCTTTGGCGCGAGGCACGCGCTTGTTTAAATATCCCACTTCCCAGTCTGAAAAGGTTGGCAGGTGTGTATAACTCATACGAAAACCAAATATGCCCAAACAATAAAGTTTATAGACTCTGAGCCTCATTTACACATCACTCCTCTAGAGAAAATGAGAAAAAATAAAATAAGGAACAAATATTTTACCTTCCCTACCTTGCAGTTCCGCCACAGATTCACCAACTTCCAATATCTTCCTTCCCTCATTCACTCAGTACCGAAGATGCACAAGTGCGGGCTAAGAGCTCTGCCATTTCTGACAAATTGCTCGTCTTCGCATCAACTTGCGAAAGTAAAGGTCCACTGATATAGTGTTTTGTGGTACTGTGGCGCAGTTAAAAGTTTGCCATGTGGCACGGACACGCCACCGTCACTGGGCGGGATGATGCAATGACGCTGAAGTTTCGGTCAAAGCTAGCGTAATTGAGGCCTGCCAGCTCATCTAGAGCGTCGTTGTCCATTGGAACCCGCACCACCTGGCTGTTTGTTGCTTTAAAAATGTTTTAATGACAGTGCTTGCTGACCCATTGTACTGCCGTGTAGCAGCATTAAGGGGAAGTAAATGTTCAAAAGACACATTGCTTGTTATGGTCATGGACTTGAATGGTGTATGGGGCCGACCAGTTGCAAAATGTGGTGTCTTCTCCGTGGAAACGCTCAGAGGCGCAGTTTTGTCAGAATCATCTGGCCTGGCCTTGGGTGCGTTGACCGAGGATGTCCGTGAGGAATGGAAGGAATGGAAGTCTGCATCGTAATAGCAGTGAAACATCTGTGTGTGTTCTATGCTTGTTGCGGGAATCGGTCCCATTTGGTAAGTACCGAGGAGGGTATCAATTCATAATAGGGTTGCCACCCTTCCCAGAGAAAAATGCTGCACATTTCTTAACGTTGCATGATTCTGCAAAGGCCTGGACATGTTTCTGAAGTAGAACTTTACAAGAAGTCATCTGTATTTATTTTCAACGTGTCCTTTCGCCCTTTATAGTGTCAGTTGGGTGCTTTTAGGACAGCCGCAGAACACATTAAAAACAAGCATTGGCATAGCCAATAGGTCTCGCCTTTGGGACCTTATAAGTGTTTAGCCATGCAACACTTGATGTTCTTGCACCAAGAATATTGTGCTGGATAACTAAACACTTATAAGGTCCCAAAGGCGAGACCTATTGGCTATGCCAATGCTTGTTTTATTTACCACCTAGATTTGAAAACGAATTGGAGTAAGTCCTTTACGATGATTTGTGGGTCTAAGGCTGCAAACGCCTGTTACCATTCAGTTAATAGTACCCAAGTTGGCAGATTTGGTGCATTTTCTCATCTGGGGATCCAATTAGATGAGGCTTGATAATTAGCTCAGTTGAGAAACACTTGAAAGCAACTGTTTTGAAAATCTGTTGAGGGAGTGTTTAGATTTGCATCGAAACTGGGGCAGAAGCCCACTAAAGAAAAAGTGTACCATCTATCAATCTAAATGTGTCTCTGAGGCAGGTAATGCTTCGGGCATGTGTGATTTTACAAACATCAGAAAACAATTTTTAAAACATTATTGGCAGTAACTCGTGGCTGTTCCAATTATATATTTCACAAGGTACTAAGTTTGAGTTTGTGGGAGAAATTGATAAGGCTTTGTCCCAAGAGTGGCCCGTACTGGTAAGAGCAGTGGGGCCGGGTGGTGGGGTATTTCGACAGACGGCGACAAGGGAAAAATTATTATTTATTTAATTTTCCCTCATGGACGTCTGTCTAATCTCCACCGTCTCACGCTTTTACCTGCACGGGCTGCTCCGCTCTGTCCACTTCTCTTGTGGCATGCAGATGGTGTAAACCGGAGAACACCTTTAATAGGATGGTCTTGCATGATGTGTTAACTTTTGACCATGCTTTACGTGTCTCCTGGCTAGAACACAGCAAGAAATCATGTGTGAATTTTGGCAGACTCGACCTGTTTGATAATCTTGGCTCTCTTTGCACTTTTTCTAGAGTTGATATTAAAACTCTTTTCATAAGTTTTTGTAAGGAGTCTAGGGCAGCGAAGGAGGCAACCAAAACAACTAACATTACTCACTCGCGATTGTTTATAAATGAGGGTTTGCAATTTAATTTAGGAGTTGTGACTAACTCCAATCACAGGTTTATGTTGACTTGTGTTCGCCTTAGTATCTTACATCTTTTGGAGGCTTTATTGAGGATAGGTGTATGGTCTAGGGATTGCTCTCTCTGTCTATATGGTGACTGTTCACCTCAGTCAATTCTCAATTTTTTTAGTTTTGTAAGTTCTATAAGGCAATGTTATCTGAGGCACTTGCTTATTAATTTTCCTTAAGACATTGCAGACCACCTTTATTATTTTTACTGCAACATCAGTCATATGAAGTTTGCTTTGCGGTTGTATCTTTTACGTAGCAGGCCTTAAAGATAAGGAAAATATTACATTTTACCGAATGAGATCCTCATCCGTGATTCTCAGTGCAGTTAACATTGTTTTGAGTATCTCTCTTTACTGTGTTTACTGTTTTATTTTTATTTTTTTGCCGGTGTGAGATATTTTTCTATTTGCTGTCTAATGAATAATTGTTATCTCTTAGGGGTTTGTCAAACCAAAATGAGGATTTGATTGATTGATTGCCAGGTAAAGGAAAATGTGCTGTGGGTTTGGTGTGGTACCCCGCTGCTCATTCCCTAGAAAATTGCGCCCCTTTAACTGCCGTTTGCATACTTTGCATTTAATATTTTCTGTTTTAAAACTTGCGTGACTACAAAATACGTTGCTTTTTCAAAGAGGCACAGAAAAAACATAGCGGGCCAAGAAAGAATTAAGGGCCATATCAGCAACGGCCAGCGATAATTATCGCTGGCCGTGCTTAGTGATAATTTTCTTATTGCTGGCTATCTCTGCTTTTTATCACCCTGGTAGCGCTTTATCATCAACGCGCTGCTCCAGGGCGATAAAAATTCCAGAGATAGCGATGTTATCGCCGTTTTGCAGGGAACATCGCTGGTTTCCCAGCGATGTTCCCTGCAAAAGGGTGATAACCTTGCTGATACGACCCTGTGGTCGTATCAGCATAATCCACCCCCAATGTTAGGGGTGGCTTAGTCAGGATTTTAGCAGCCGTTGGTTTTTGGAGAAAACAGCAGTTTTCTCCAAAAACTAACGTCTGCTAAAATGCAAGGGCTTCCTTGCTGATAGCGCAAAGACGCGTTATTGCTCTCCTGACATGTAGTGTATGTCAGGAACGCCCACTTTGCATCTCATTAGAGATACAAAGGTAGGCATAGTGTAAAAGGGTGCTAACATGCGTATTCGCATGTTAACACCCTCTTGCTGATAGGACGTTGGTTTTATCTCCGCTTTTCTGGCTTTTAAAGCCAGAAAAACGGAGATAAAACCCTTGATGATATGCCCCTATATTATTTTAATATATAAGTCCAAGCTTCCTTTTGTCACACCTTTGGCAGCAGGTATGCCGCTGCTGGTTTACACTTGCTTCTTTATTCTTCTCTGTGGTGCAGATTTCTTATCAATGAAGATTGTCTCCCTATCATATGCACTCTTTGATGTTCTCTCAAGAGGTCCGCTTTAAATCTAGGAGAGTTCATTATCACAAGAAAGGCCAGATGTATCAAGATTAGGAATTGTGATTTCCAAATTGCAATTCTTACCTCTGCCGCTGTTTCTCAGAAAAAATCATCACAAGACCCCTTGTCTGACCTACTGGCCTGACTCAATACAAAAGAAGACCAGGCTCAAACTGAAGTGGGGAGGTTGCACCTCACTTAGGTACTGACACTTTTACTTGTTTGGGGACAAGTTCTCTTCAATTTTGGTGATAAATTCCTCTGCATTCTTGCACACTTTACAGACCTAATAAAATCCTGAGTACTGACTTTCGTAACCCCCCTTGGAGGGTGAGGGAGACAGGAAATATTTGGGGAGGGGGGACTACAGCAAATTGTGAATATCATAGTGTAAACTCCTGGACTTTAATCTCCTTTATACTCTGGTGGTGCATAACCCTATACATATTTATTTCTGAGTGGTGTAATACTCAGGTTCTTGTGACTAACACCAACCAAACTGAACTATTTGAGATTGGGTTTTGCAGCTACAAGAGCAGGCATATTGTTTACAGATTAAAGGTTGAAGCCAGAAGTCTTAGCTTTCATTATTGAAGAACTACACTGAGGGAATGAATTACAGGACCAGGAATGGTGTGATACGTTAAATGTGAAGGGGGCTGTTACAGATTTAACAACTTTGGAGGATGTGGATACAAAATGTAAAGCCTTACATAACGTAGATGTCTATGCGTTTAAGTCTATTGATCCTGCTTAAGCTATCCTCATCAATTACAGCACTTCTGCAAATATTCTCTCAGCTACTGCCCCAACAAATGTTACAGTCTCTACCTATATGGTACAACCTCTTTCTGCTCCATTCCTACCCATGTCACTCCAATAACAGATGGCTTACTGTCAGTTAATTGCTTTATTTGATCTTTGTATAGATCAAAGGAGTCTTCTATTTCCACATTTAATACCATTAGCCCTACAGTTAAACTTTCTAGTTTAATCTTTGAACCCATGTTTAGTTAAGAAGGAGAAATATGTATCATTCAAAGGGGGAAATCAAGCTCTGACTACTACATGAACAACTACATCTAAAACTAAGACGGAAGGGACCAACTAATGACTAGTTTCAATACTTGGGGGCCGATTCTGATTCCGGTAGCAAAACTTAACGACTGACACGGACCTGGACTGGAGACCGACCGACACGGACCGCCGCTGTACGACCCATGCAGTACAATGCAACGCGTGTGAATTACAATCGACACGTACAGAATACAAGCTGTACGACCGCGCCGTAGGGAAAATAGTGATTCGGCTGGAAAACCGACACGAGTTGCACCGACCGACACGAACCCGGAATGAACCCTACCGACACGTACCCGCGATGTCCGATCCGCGCAGTATGATGCAATGCGGGTAAACCCAGACCGACTCTCATGGAGCCCAAGCCGCATGACCGACACGCACAGATAACAGGTAGCCCAAGCAATAGAGATCTCCGCGACCGACGCGTATGAAACACAGAAGAAAGTCAGCGTGAATGAGCTGGAGAAGCCCGCACGAGCCAACATCAGCATGCCTAGAAAACCAAAAGGAAAAAATACAAAAAAAGGACCAAACAAGCAATGACAAAGCCAATAAATATTTTTTTTTAAAACCTGGGACAAAGACACACCCACAACTCCACCTATATAAAGGACATCAATCACTACCATGATCCTTTGCAAATAGGAGACAACAGCCAGCAGCAAACACCATCACACAGCAACCACAGACACACTCACAACTCACCCATCACACAACTCACACACCATTAGCACCTCACCAGAAGCACACACACATACAGCTAGCAACACATACCCTCACCCACCCTCACTTGGACCCTCACACACACATCACTCACCACCACCTCCCATCACCATGCCCCCAAAGAAGAATCCAAAGTTCACAGATGATGAGTTGGAAGTGCTGGTAGACAAGATCATCAGAGTAGAGCCACATTTGTTTGGTACATTGGTCCAAAGGACCCCCAAGTCACAGAAAACCAAGATGTGGGCAAGGATTGTGGACAAGGTGAACGCACAAGCACCAACAAGGTGCACAAAGGATGATATCCAGAACAGGTGGTATGACGTGCGCAGGAGGGTCAAGAAACTCATTGAGAAAGATCACACCTTGAGTCAGTGCACTGGCGGTGGCCCTCCTGCCAAACCAGTCTTCTTCAGGACCTGGGAGGAGAAGGTGCTGGACATCCTACCACCAGAGAGCATCCATGGTCTAGCAGACATACCAGAGCCTGGTGAGTATACAAACAACATACTCAACATTGTGTGGCAAGGGGACAGTGAAACCATGCACCGTTAGCAAAGCCACAGTAACCAATAGATAATCATCCCAAGATGTGTATGCTAGTCAGACAAACACAATACTTGCTATCTCATAGTGACTTGGTACTGTATCATGACATGTACAAACCTACCAACAAATAGAGCAAGGCAGTGACACAAAGCCAAATAAACACTGTCAGACAGTATGCCAACACAACCACACTACCTCACGGTGCAGCTGACTGACAGAAAGGAATAGTGGGTATGCAGGTGAAGTGAGTGTTTCCAAAAGCATGATGGGTTTTGTAGTCACAGATAATGCTCCCCCTCCAAATTAGCCCATCAAGACCTCTCTGAAACATACCCACATCACAGGGAGTGGAAAATGACGGACAAGATGTCTGACACTGGGTCCTGCTGTGGGGAGCACAAGGCCCTGGTAGGGCTTGTATGCAAATCAGAAGCAGGACACCACTGACTGACATCCTGAAAGACAACTTGCACGCCCTCCAATGGAAGCACGTTTCATGGTGGGATGTCTGGCCGGGTGGGAAGGAGGACTGACAGCTCTGGCCATACTTACCAGCATGTGGAGACACACACCCCCCTCAACACAAACTCCACACAACTCACCGGGTTGAATGCATTGACCCACACCTCAGTGAAATATCAGCAAAAGATACACCGTACTGGGTGCTGTTGTGTGTAGCACAGGGGCTCTCTTTGGACTTGTAGCCAAACAAACACCAGGATTTTACAGTCAACCATCTTGCAATTGCTGTCACACCCCCTCACAGGGAAGCAGAGTCAAGAGTAAGGAAGTATTGGCATGCTGGGAAGGGGGGTGTAGCCAATAGCATGATGGGAGTTGCAGTCAAAGACAATCCCCTGCCACCCACATGGCCCAGCAAGCTCACACTGAACCATGTTTGCCTCACAGGGAGTGGGAAGGGACTGACAGGATGTCTGACACTGGGCTCTGTTGTGGGGAGCACAAGGCCATGCTGGGAACTGGGCACCAACAAACACCTGGACTTCACAGTCAGCCATCCTGCCATAGCTGTCACACCCCCTCACAGGGAAGCAGAGTCAAGAGGAAGAAAGTATGGGCATGCTGGGAAGGGGGGTGTAGCCAAGAGCATGATGGAAGTTGCAGTCACAGACAATCCCCAGCCACCCACATGGCCCAGCAAGCTCACACTGAACCATGCTCGCCTCACAGGGAGTGGGAAGAGACTGACAGGATGTCTGACACTGGGCTCTGTTGTAGGGAGCACAAGGCCATGCTGGGAACTGGGCACCAACAAACACCAGGACTTCACAGTCAGCCATTTTGCCATTGCTGTCACACCCCCTCACAGGGAAGCAGAGTCAAGAGGAAGAAAGTATGGGCATGCTGGGAAGGGGGGTGTAGCCAAGACCATGATAGGAGTTGCAGTCACAGACAATCCCCAGCCACCCACATGGCCTAGCAATCTCACACTGAAACATGCTCGCCTCACAGGGAGTGGGAAGGGACTGACAGGATGTCTGACACTGGGCTCTGTTGTGGGGAGCACAAGGCCATGCTGGGAACTGGGCAACAACAAACACCAGGACTGCACAGTCAGCCATCTTGCCATTGCTGTCACACACCCTAACAGGGAAGCAGAGTCAAGAGGAAGGAAGAATGGGCATGCTGGGAAGGGGGGTGTAGCCAAGAGCATGATGGGAGTTGCAGTCATAGACAATCCCCAGCCACCCACATGGCCCAGCAAGCTCACACTGAACCATGCTCGCATCACAGGGAGTGGGAATGGACTGACAGGATGTCTGACACTGGGCTCTGTTGTGGGGAGCACAAGGCCATGCTGGGAACTGGGCAACAACAAACACCAGGACTGCACAGTCAGCCATCTTGCCATTGCTGTCACACACCCTCACAGGGAAGCAGAGTCAAGAGGAAGGAAGTATGGGCATGCTGGGAAGGGGGGTGTAGCCAAGAGCATGATGGAAGTTGCAGTCATAGACAATCCCCAGCCACCCACATGGCCCAGCAAGCTCACAATGAACCATGCTTGCATCACAGGGAGTGGGAAGGGACTGACAAGATGTCTGACACTGGGCCTGAGAAATGATGTGGCTGACAATCACACATATGCACTGGCCAAACAAAACCCGGTCGCACACACAGCCATTGCAACCATATGTTCGAAATCATTGTCTGGGGATGCAGTGTCCAGGGGTGCCCCCTGGCCGGGCAGGGGAGGTGTGTTTTGCAGATGACAAATGTGGAGAGCCATATATGGTACATTGCACAAAACAAACAGCAACTCACATATACATCAGTGACAGGGTACATCTGACAGTGAATGGAATGGACACACCAATATAGCCGACACCATAGCATGTTCGCATTCACACTAGGTGCTGTTGTGAGCTGCATTCCACTCCTACATCGTGCTGAAACATAGGCATCCCTCACACAACACACCACTCACTGACATAGACACTGTAGACACAGGGTCAAACCTGGACAGCATTGGAGGAGACATGCTACTCACAGCAGCCAAACTGCAACACACACACAACCAGCCCTCACTGTCATGAGCATTGAAAAGCCAGAGTGCTACCTTGCCCAATCCATGTCACCATGGAGAACATTAACAAGTCAAATCACATATGCACGTACAAAACTCAGCACCAGACTCATTAAAGAGGGTGACATCATCACTTGTATGAAATGAGATGGGAACTAGGAACATTGTAAAAAAAACACTTCCCCCAAAGAGATCACAGGCATACCAGACTGTGACCATGTCGTACCAATACACCAATGTGGCACACAAAGACTAGCAAACTCTGCTACCACACATGCCCTAATAGTACAACATATCCCCAGTGGAATAGCACGTATGTCCTTGTTAAATCTCACATGTGTACAGGGATGACACACCTGTGTCAGCAGCGTGATGGCCCTTGAGTAGTAATGGTCATTTACAGACAAATCTATCCATGAGCTGGGCATGCACACACTTCGACATGCACATTGAAATGTTTCATTTTGGCTGGGCAATGTGCAACAACAATATCAATCTCTGTCCGTGACAATCCGGAACAAAGCAGTGTACAGGCAGGCATCCGTTCGTACAGTAGAAAATGTCATGTTTGTGAACCATTGATGACTGTAGAAATATAACTTACATTGTGTGTCTCTTCCAAACACAGGTAGTGCTGGGGACACAGCACCAAATGTAGAGGATTCCCAGTCCCAGACTCTGGTGGACACTGAGCTCTCTGGTTTGACTCTGTCTCTGTCCTCTTCGGATGACGACGAACAACCTGGCACCTCCGGTGTGAGTCATCATGCAGCACCAGCAGCACCAACATCTGCAACCCCTGTACCCACGCCTCCAGCATCTGGAAACAGACAGGGCACCCCCGCCAACACAGACAGACCAAGGCCGCAGAACACCAACAGCACAGGGACACAGGACCCCCGCAAGCTACAGCCAACACCACCAGCAACACCACCCAAGGGGTCCCAGTGTCACCTGTGCATGTCGCCGCTGGTCCTGCCCGTGTGGATAGGGGTGCTGGGAGGGGTGGGAGGATAAGGGCGCGCCTTGCAGAGGGGTCTGGACTGCATGATGACCCCCAACTGGCACGCATCATAGATGCATACTAGGAAAGCACCGGAGTATTTGACCAGGTAGTGGGGATCCTCAAGGACATACAACAGGAGCAGGCTGCCCACCATGCCCACATGGAGGCAAAGTGGGATGCACTTACTGCGGTGCATCGGGACATACTCCAATGCCTCTGCCAGATCAGCACAAACATGTCCACACCTCCCTGTGTGGCCACAACATCTGTTGCCACACCATCTGCCAGTGCCACAGGGAGGGAGGAGGACTCTGGCGGAGAGTCCCCTGCACCGCAGAGACCTGCACCTGAGGGTCCCCCCCAAGAAGATGAGTGGTCGTCCGAAGAAGGACATGTGAGACGCAGATGTCCCTGCACATCCCCCAGGGCCTCTAAACCTGTTTTGGACAATGTTCTTTGTGCGCAACCCGTTCACCTTGTCCGATCGGACACAACTCGCCCACACATGACATGGAGGGTTCATGTTGGTCCAATGTAGCAGATGACTGTGGACTTTACTCTGGACATTTCATCTACCAACACTTCCAACTCTACTGTGAACTTTGGATTCAAAACCCAATGTACAGCACCCACCATCCTGTGCACTATCCTCACACATGTTCGTAAATAAACTCACCAGTACACCATACTTGCCTCTGTTGTGATTCCAACTTGTCATGTGTCATGGAGATGTTGATCTGCTAAACAACACAGTACATGCCAAATACTACAACAATGTGACCACCGTTATGGGCGTCATGGTGATGTGACACATGTGAGGGAGACACACCACTATGAAACCACAACACATACTCACCATGGCCGTGTTACTCATCCCACACAATGATGTTGACCTGAAACACATTGGTATGCACAGACACAACACCTATCCACAGTCAATGATAACAAGTCCACAGGTGAGGTAAGCAAATGTCACTCAGATGTGGGAAGACAGACAACGCACCTAACAAAGCATAGCACAGGTTCATTACACATCAGCAACATGTTTATTCAAAAATAGTTGCAAGGAATTGTACGTTACGGTGGACACGCGGTCACGGAGTGTCTGAGAATTGAAGTCCAGGGGTGTGTGGCACATCACTTGATGGCAATTGACTACTCCCACACTGGTGTTGGATTCTGGGTGTTGGGGGTCAGTGTTGACCAAACATCTTTGACGTCATGGCTATGTACCGCATACTGTGCACTATGTCTGTCATTCACCAGGGTTGTAAAGTGTCCTTGTGTGATGAGTCTGTGCACATTAGTTCCTCCCAACATTACTGTGTTTGTCATGGGTGCATGTGCATGTGCAATGTCACCTGTCCATGTGGGCTTCACAGATGCACATTAGTGCAGTTCAGGGTGTGTGGTGTTGAGGGTGCACTGATGTAAATGTTTGCATGGATGGGCCCCTAGCTCCCGTTTGTCCATGGATGACGGGCCATGCTGAGTGATTTGTGTTTGTGAAGGTGGGATGTACGTTTGTGGCACAGTACACATGTCTGGGTTTCACAGTTTGTACGACACCTACCTTTGTCAGCACAGTGGAGGTGTCATGCATGCTTGTGTCACCCCAATGTCTGGTCCCTGGGGGTAGTGCTGTTGTGTGTCAGTCTCTTGCTGTGTTAGTTGCTGTTCATTCCAGCTTATGTCACATGTGTCTGTTGTGCTCCCTCTCATCTCACAATGCCTGGTTGCCCACTAAGGGGGGCCCATTGATGGGTTACTTTTGTATGGCACTGTGTCCACATCTGTCTCACTGTGGTTCAGCCCCCCTCATGTGTTGTGTGGTTGCCTGGGGATACTGAGACACACACACACACATGTTGTGTCAGGTGTGCAGTGTGAGGTTGCCTGTTTGTGTAAGTGCATCTGCACCAGTGCATTGGTATTGATGTTGTGGGCCATTGTCTGGATGTTGTTTTTGTGATTTACCCTGCTGTCCCTGTGAGTCATATCACATCATTGTGCACATTCATCCTGGTTGTCAGGTGCCATTGCTGACATGGAATGGGAGTTTGTGACCTGACACCTACAGCCTACACAGGTTGTTTTGATTAGTGTGTCTATTTTCGAGATGTGTGTATGCTTTGTGATGGTCACCTCTGCTTTTATGTCATTGTACACTGTATGCATTGTCAGCCCCCATGGGTGGTGCTTGTCTGCACATGGCCGAGAGTATGTTAGGTTATCACAGCACTGTTAGCCTCACCACATCTCTGTGGGCATGGGACACAACCACTACTTTGGCCCAAAAGTGTTTCATGTGTTGGAACCAGAAATCATACATGCTGTTTGGCATTTGCAGCTTTGTCCATGATGACACTTACCTTTTGGTCACTGTGATGAGGGGTGTTTTGGACCCCATCACCACAATGCTCAACATCTGCTGCAGTTTGGAAGCACACACTTAACTTTTGTTCTACACAGTGAGGGGGTGTTATTTTTACATTGCCACAGTGCTAGTGATGCTTGCCTTTTTGGTCACACATGTGATGGTAGTTACATTGTATGTTCGAAGTCATGATAACTGTTGTGGGCATTTGTCACAGACTACACACTGTTGTCATGATGTTAGGGGGGTTGTATGTTGCTGACTTACCTAATGTTGGTGTATGATGGATGTGTAGCGCATCACACATCCTATGAGTGGGGGTGGCATTAGTGCTGGGCAACAGGTCCACTATGGGTGGGGGTGGCAGTAGTGATGGGCAACATAGCCCCTATGGGTGGGGGTGGCAGTAATGATGGGCAACATACGCCCTATGGGTGGGGGTGGCAGGAGTGATGGGCAACAGGTCCACTATGGGTAGGGGTGGCAGGACTGATGGGCAACAGGTCCACTATGGGTGGGGGTGGCAGGAGTGATGGGCAACAGGTCCCCTATGGGTGGGGGTGGCAGGAGTGCTAGGCAACAGGTCCACTATGGGTGGGGGTGGCAGTAGTGATGGAAAACATAGTCCCTATGGGTGGGGGTGGCAGTAGTGATGGGCAACATAAGCCCTATGGGTGGGGGTGGCAGGAGTGATGGGCAACAGGTCCACTATGGGTGGGGGTGGCAGGAGTCCTGGGCAACAGGTCCCCTATGGGTGGGGGTGGCAGTAGTGTTGGGCAACATAGTCCCTATGGGTGTGGGTGGCAGGAGTGATGGGCAACATAAGCCCTATGGGTGGGGGTGGCAGGAGTGATGGGCAACAGGTCCATTATGGGTGGGGGTGCCAGTAGTGATGGGCAACAGGTCCACTATGGATGGGGGTGGCAGGAGTGATGGGCAACGGGTCCACTAAGGGTGGCGGTGGCAGGAGTGATGGGCAACAGGTCCCCTATGGGTGGGGGTGGCAGTAGTGATGGGCAACAGGTCCACTATGGGTGGGGGTGGCAGGAGTGCTGGGCAACATAAGCCCTATGAGTGGGGGTGGCAGTAGTGTTGGGCAACATAGTCCCTATGGGTGGGGTGGCAGTAGTGATGGGCAACATAGTCCCTATGGGTGGGATGTGGCAGTAGTGATGGGCAACATAGTCCCTATGGGTGGGGGTGACAGGAGTGATGGGCATCATAAGCCCTATGGGTGGGGGTGGCAGGAGTGATGGGCAACAGGTCCCCTATGGGTGGGGGTGGCAGTTGTGATGGGCAACAGGTCCACTATGGGTGGGGGTGGCAGGAGTGCTGGGCAACAGGTCCCCTATGGGGGGGTCGGCAGTAGTAATGGGCAACATAGTCCCTATGGGTGGGGGTGGCAGGAGTGATGGCCAACATAAGCCCTATGGGTGGGGGGTGGCAGGAGTGATCGGCAACAGGTCCACTATGGGTGAGGGTGGCAGGAGTGCTGGGCAACAGGTCCCCTATGGGTGGGGGTGGCAGTAGTGATGGGCAACAGGTCCATTATGGGTGGGGGTGGCAGAAGTGATGGGCAACAGGTCCAATGTGGGTGGGGGTGGCAGGAGTGATGGGCAGCAGGTCCCCTATGGGTGGGGGTGGCAGTAGTGATGGGCAACAGGTCCACTATGGGTGGGGGTGGCAGGTGTGCTGGGCAACATAAACCCTATGAGTGGGGGTGGCAGTAGTGTTGGGCAACATAGTCCCTATGGGTGGGGTGGCAGTAGTGATGGGCATCATAGTCCCTATGGGTGGGATGTGGCAGTAGTGATGGGCAACATAGTCCCTATGGGTGGGGGTGACAGGAGTGATGGGCATCATAAGCCCTATGGGTGGGGGTGGCAGGAGTGATGGGCAACAGGTCCCCTATGGGTGGGGGTGGCAGTTGTGATGGGCAACAGGTCCACTATGGGTGGGGGTGGCAGGAGTGCTGGGCAACAGGTCCCCTATGGGGGGGTCGGCAGTAGTAATGGGCAACATAGTCCCTATGGGTGGGGGTGGCAGGAGTGATGGCCAACATAAGCCCTATGGGTGGGGGGTGGCAGGAGGGATCGGCAACAGGTCCACTATGGGTGAGGGTGGCAGGAGTGCTGGGCAACAGGTCCCCTATGGGTGGGGGTGGCAGTAGTGATGGGCAACAGGTCCATTATGGGTGGGGGTGGCAGAAGTGATGGGCAACAGGTCCAATCTGGGTGGGGGTGGCAGGAGTGATGGGCAGCAGGTCCCCTATGGGTGGGGGTGGCAGTAGTGATGGGCAACAGGTCCACTATGGGTGGGGGTGGCAGGTGTGCTGGGCAACATAAACCCTATGAGTGGGGGTGGCAGTAGTGATGGGCAACATAGTCCCGATGGGTGGGGGTGGCAGTAGTGATGGGCAACATAGTCCCTATGGGTGGGGGTGGCAGGAGTGATGGGCAACATAGTCCCTATGGGTGGGGTGGCAGGAGTGATGGGCAACAGGTCCCCTATGGGTGGGGGTGGCAGTAGTGATGGGCAACATAGTCCCTATGGGTGGGGGTGGCAGTAGTGATGGGCAACATAGTCCCTATGGGTGGCGGTGGCAGGAGTGATGGGCAACAAAGTCCCTATGGGTGGGGGTGGCAGTAGTGATGGGCAACAGGTCCCCTATGGGTGGGGGTGGCAGTAGTGATGGACAACAGGTCCACTATGGGTGGGGGTGGCAGGAGTGATGGGCAACAGGTCCACTATGGGTGGGGATGGCAGGAGTGATGGGCAACAGGTCCCCTATGGGTGGGAGTGGCAGGAGTGATGGGCAACAGGCCCCCTATGGGTGGGGGTGGCAGTAGTGATGGGCAACATAAGCCCTATGGGTGGGGGTGGCAGGAGTGATGGGCAACATAGTCCCTATGGGTGGGGGTGGAAGGAGTGATGGGCAACATAAGCCCTATGGGTGGGGCTGGCAGGAGTGATGGGCAACATAGTCCTTATGGGTGGGGGTGGAAGGAGTGATGAGCAACATAGTCCCTATGGGTGGGGGTGGCAGGAGTGATGGGCAACATAGTCCCTATGGGTGGGGGTGGCAGGAGTGATGGGCAACAGGTCCCCTATGGGTGGGGGTGGCAGTAGTGATGGTTAACATGAGCCCTATGGGTGGGGGTGGTATGGTGCTGGCCATACAACCCCTATGGTGGCCTGTTGTTAGTGGCCAGGATATGGATCCCCTGTGTGTGTGTGATATTTTGCGGGTACGTGTTGTTTGTTTGTGTGGTGGGTGTCTGACTTACCGTCTGTGCCGTCCGTGTCTGTTCCTGATCCGGTCATAGATGTAGAGTACCGGTATGACCTGCGCGATGGGATTCATGATGTGTTCGTCTCGTACACGCTGCTTGTTGCTCCGTCTCGTACCCGTTGCAAGCTGGTCCGCCTCGCAGCCGTGGATTGAGTTGTGGCGCGAATCGTACCTGATATGCTTCTTTTCCGGATTCCTTGATGTGCCGTATGTGGCGACCCGTCCGGCGCTTAGGAAGTACGCATCGTACTTGTCTGTGCGGAAACTGCTATGGATAATGCTTCTGGGTGAGTCGGTTGGGCGTTAGGAGTTATGACTTGGATGGAGAATGAAGCTTGAGTTTGAGTAGGGACTCCTTGAGAAACCCAGGATGTTTAGGGGCTTTGGAAGTAAAGCTGGATGGAAGTAAGCCAGGCGAGTATGGATGCTAAATCTATTTCCTAGCTTATTAGGGATTTATCTTTTCAAATGATAAGAAAGAAATTAGCCACACATAAAGACATTTTTGATGTTTACCTAATGAATGGGAAGCATTTTGGGGCATATTATCAAGAAACGGCGTTAAAATTATCGCCGCTTTACCAGCAGAAAACGGCCGCTAAAGTGGCGATAATGGGCTTGATAATATGCCCTTAAGAATTCCCATAGAAGCCCATGTTCTGGTGTCAACATGGGGTTCTATTGGAATTTTCTGCAGCATATTATCAAGCCCATTATCGTCGCTTTAGCGGCGATAATTTTAACGCCGTGCTTGATAATATGCCCCTTTATACCCTTTATACTGCCGCCATTGCTCGTCATAAGTGCTTTGGGGTCCTGGAGGGAGAGGATGGAGATAATCCACAGAGTCTGATAGTTAAATTGCTCTAGCTTTTCTGAACCTCCTACTTGGGACTTTGATAGAGAAGTCCTGCAAGCCCATCAGCTACCTCTAAAATGTAACCCTCAGAGTTAATATCATAGGTATACACAGTTCTTCCTTCTTTGTGAGCTTTTGCTTGCCAATTCATGTGCAAACAAGCCTAGTTAGCACTTCAGTTTGTGCTAAGCCAGACATCTGCTGATGCCTGCTGGTTGCTGGAAACAAAATATATATTCTATTCTTTCAAAAAATTAGGTTTGCAAATATACCTTTAGAACCATGCTCAGCTGAAAGTTACTATTAAATCACCTCCCAAGTGGCTTGGAATTTATAAATGAAGCTCATGGACTCTTCAGCTGCCACCAAACAAAAATTGGATGAAGAGAAAGTACTACTAATTTGATAGCTAATTTTTCTCTCCTACTCTGATATACACTAAAAATTAAGGTTGTGAAAAGTGTTTTTAGGGGTAGCATATCCATCTAACTTTCTTTTCGACACTTTTTATATTTAGTTGCCCTGTAGAAAATAACTGTAGTATTTGCAGAAGAGGTAGGACTGGGAGGGAGAACTGCAAAAACAACTTGCTGCAAGAATACAGAAGTTCTTCAGGGGCTTTGAGGGTTTGAGAATTTTTGGATAGGGAGCGAAGGATGCGACAGAATGGGTGTGTGGGTATGACTGGAGAGAATTGGCTATAATTTGTAAGAAAAAAATGATTTGAGAAATAATATTACAACACAGTGCTTGGTATTAAATGGTTACAAATAAGCAACTAATCAGTGACACTAATAATACCAACTCTTCATCAAATTAAATGTTAAGTTGGAATTTAAATGGTTTGCACAACATAAATAAACAGAGACAGCTGGTCCTGCATGTAAAAGAAAAACAACATACAAATCAGCACAATTCAAGACCCATAACACCATAGGGTGCAAGTGTATTTTTTGATTCCCAAACTATAGTTTGACTTCACTGCAGATAAAGAGAAATACAATGAATTTCAATATCAGTTGGTTAAAACACTGATACAACTACAATGTCATGATACAGGAAATAGTTATTCCCTTTGAATCCCAGAACAACTTTTCAATAGTGATATGGTGTGGACAATAACCTATTTTAAACAGGTATCCTCTCAAACAACCTACCTGATTTTGATTACAGGACAATACGCAGCTATGTGGAATTAAAGTCCCTTATGCCATCCTCCTCCCCTCACACTTTACACCATCCCTTAAATTTGAGGAAGGAACTCCAAGGTAGCCACTTCAATTTTGTAACCCCAGCTTCTGTGAGTCCTGAACATCCCAGAGAGCAAGGCCAAAGTAAAGGCGGGAAGAGCAGGCACTTTTTGTTGTACAGTGTGACTCTAAATCTGCTGTTTTTCTTTAAACTTTAAATGTATTTCCTTGTTCCCCTAAAGTCTACTAAGGTTACATAAGGCCATGTCCCCGAAAAATTACAAACTAAAAAAAGGTAACAAAAGAAAACCAAATCCTAACCTGAGTGTATAGAGGCGGCTCCATCTGTTTTTGTGGTATAAAATGTGTTTGGAAGTGTGTGAAGCACTTGTTCTGGGCTTCTAAAACAAGGTTTTTTAAGTGTATCAAAAGCATTATTTAGTGGCGCTAGATTTTGGCCTTACCTGCAGGGTTGAACAGGAACTGCAAAGTGTGTATCAGGCCTGTCTGTATCCAAGGAGAGGTTGTTGGCTAAAGAGCCTCTCCTGCAACCCCCCCCCCCCCACCAGATTTTGGTTAAGTGATTGGGCAACATTTCACCTGAGCAGGCCTTCCTCCTCCCCTCACACCTTGAACAGCCCCTTAAATTTAAGGTCACATGCACTCTTTGAATAAGGTTTTAATTGGTCATTGCACTGTGTTCTGATTGTTTCCTTGGGCCAATAGGGTTTAGGGTTTGGGTACTGATTAGCTGATAATCCTAGGGTTTTGATTGGTTCCTAGGGCTAAGGTTCCTATTGGACCTAGGGCTTAAGGTTTGGATTTTGATTGGTTGATAGAGCTAGCGTTCTGATTAGTTCCTAGGTCTAGAGCTTCTATTCGCTGTAGGGTTTAGGCATAGGGTTCTGGTCGATTAGAGTTAGGGCCAGGGTTCCCATACGGCCAAGGTTACCTGGTCATTGGTGCTATTTAACGCTAGAACTCAGGACATCTAGCCGGGGCGTTAAGGTAAAGCGCGACGGGTTAAGGGTGTTGCCTGTTTCGGCCTGGAAAGGACCTAGGGCCAGAAACTCTGTATCTTCATAGCATTGGATTTTCAGGTAAGCAACCTTTACTTGCAAAATCATTTTCAACTAATAATCCCTAACACTTCACCTATGAGACAACCCACCCCTGCGACACAAACATTGAGTAACTTTAACCACTAATAAACCTGCTAAACAACCATATACGTTTTCCAAAGCAAAAACAATCACAACACCACACAATGTATGACAAACAGTACTGATATAACTGGGTGACCTAGCACTAATCCCTGGAGTGGTGACAAGCAGGTGGGTATTGAGTTGCTTAGAAGGAGGGAATCTCTCACCCACCATCCCTTTTACCTCGTCACATTGTTAACCAAATGACAACTATGTAACTACTTCAACGTAATACTTCTCTGACCAGGACCCTAAAGTGCGGTGTCCTGTATACCACCCACCTAATCTTTCATGTCTCACCCAGGTCTGTTGGAACAATAGGAGAACAAGTGGAGTTCACCGGTAGTTGGCTGGGTCAACATCGGATAGCCTCCTGCTCATCCATGATCCAGGAATCCAGGATAGCCGCCTCCTCAGTTACAGGCACTACTAGACCCCAATCATTTCCTACAAGTCTTATTTTTGTCCTAGAGGGGCTCGACTCATACCTTGATGCCCTGTTCAATCAGCACTTGCCTGCATTACAACTCTTTCGACTGAAGCAACTGTGCGAGTGCCCCCGATGACCTTCCACAAATGATGGATAACTCCCTCTGCTATGCTGTAATCTCTGACATGTTAGTTTGATATTGTCTGTATCGTCAGGAAAGTAGTAATTGAGGAAACTCTAAAAGCCCTATCCAGTTTATTTGGTTCTTCTGCTGAACTTTCTAGTATGGCATTGAACAGATCTGATACATACTGGTGGAGCTTGCTGCTTATGACTTAGCAGGGTGCCCCTTATGTATGGATAGTCATTGAGCTGTTCATCCGGGTTTCCTTCAAGGTTGTTCACTCTGTCTTCCAGTTCCTTAGTTTCGTCCACAGCTCTATCAGGTCATGCTGTAGATCTGTCTAGACTGCTTTTATTGTCTAGACTGCTTTTATTATAACTTTACTCTACCTGGAAACTTGAAGAAGGAAATTCTTAGTAACAGCTTGGCCTGCCAGGGGGCGTGGCCAACCGGCTTAGATGGTGGAGGCAAGCTTCTGAATCTTCGTGAACGCACCCTCGATTATCCTGTTAAAAGACGAGTAATCCCACCGCATTAATCTATAACCTGTAGCCGACTTCCTTCCGGATCACGGGTAGTTCCAGCCTGGTGATTGCTCAGAGCTGATGGAGGCTTCAGAGCAATCGGGGCTGCACGGTGGTGAGTGGACGCCGCCCCTGTGTCAGTGGGGAAGTGTCGGGCACACAGCCCAGCTGCATTGACGGTCCCGATTGCGGATACGCCACCCGCTGCAGAGGCTGCGGCCGCACCTGGGCTCAGATGGGTGGGAATTAAACGAACAATCGAAGTGGAGTAGGCGTCTGAGCCAGAGACGGGCCCGAGAGTGCAGAAGGAGAGACCGGAGGCCGGAGACTGGAGGCACTGCCCAGAGCTGGTGGAATCACACTGTGGCGAATGAGCGCTGCCCCACTGGAGAGGGACCGGTCGCACAAGCCTGCTACGCCGGTGGGCCCAATTGTGGAAGGCCCGGCTGTCAAGGAGGCCGCGATTGCACTCTGACTCAAGCTGGCGAAAATGCAGCTAGAACTGGGGAGGTGAAGGAGTGGGAGACAGCGGGAGGCCCAAAATCGTAGACGAGAAGATGAAGGAGCCAGCAACGGGCCCGGTAGCACAGATAGAGAGGACTGAGACAATCAGCCCTGTCCAGAACGGTGGAGGCTCGCGCAATAACCATTCCACGCTAATAGTTAGCGTAAAAGACCATTTTATTAGGACTGGGTTGACAACCATATTTAAACATAACATCAATAAACATTTACCAAACCCCAACCTCATGTCTTTCCTCCATCATCCACTCCCACACACCAGTTACTCACTCCCGGTTCACTCAGCGACCTCATTCCCTTATACCATTCGCATCCTCAGTTCTCTTCCAACCTCCTCCAGCATCTCCAGCCATCCCACTCCTGCATGTCGCACCCCCATCATGCACCTGTATCCCCCTCCCCGGAAGGGTGAGTATGCCCGCCATAGACTCTCCACCCCTCTCAAGTACTGCTAGCGCACACCTCAACCCACCCTAAACTGGCACGCTATTCAAAACAAACACCATTTCCCCACTCCTAAAACATGTAGGGTGGTCAAACTTTCTAACCTTTCCCTAACAGCGCTGGGGACAGGAAGAGGAAGAACTTCCCTTCCTGCCCCCTTTAAACCCTACCCTACATCTCCACTCCTAAGCCCACCCCCTAAGCTAACTAACACCCACCCTGTCCTACTATCGTGCGAACACCCCAGGGGAAGACTGGTCTGCCGACCTCACTTCCCCCGGGGGCCGCATTCCAAATGAACTGGTGCTGCGTGATGAGGCTGTGGGCGCACCCGGGCTCAAATGGAAAATCAGAGTGGGGAAGACGTGGGAGTCAGAGATGGGCCCAAAAAGCACTGAAGGAGAGACCAGAGACCAGCGGCACTGCGCAGAATTGGCAGAAGCTTAAGAACGGACCCGGAGCTGCGTGGTGGTGAATAAACGCTGCCCCTATACCACAGGAGAAGGGTCAGCCGTGCTGGCCTGCTGCGCCAGTGGACCCAATCGCAGAAGGCCCACCTGTCACTGGGGAGAAAACCCTGCAAAAACCATGGAGGAGAAGATGCTGGAGACAGCGTCAGGCCCAAAAACACAGTAGGAGAGGCCTGACATCAGCAGCCTAGCCTAGAGCTAGTGGGAGCTCCAGAGTGGAAGCAGGCCGGGGCCTCATGGTGGTGAGTGGACATTTCCCCTGTGCCGTTGGGTCAACACTTACTTACAACCTGTATAGAGTGGCCACGGAAGACCCGTGTGAGAACACAACTGGGCCACACAAAGAAGCACACATGTGTACAGACACGCGTCCATAGACTGGAAAGCCCTGCAAATAAAAGAAGCCTAAAAAATCCCACAAGCAGTAATAATTCGCACTCAGATAAGAGATGGCATCCCAGTAGGAAACCACACATACGATATCGCTGTATGCAGATGATCTGTTGGTATACATTAGAGACACCAGTGAGATTCCTCAACAACTGGCACATTTCCTGAGAGACTTCACCTCCTTTTCAGGGCTGAAGGTCAATGTCTCTAAATCCTGACTTTATCCCTTTAATGAAGCAAGTAGAGACCCAGGCTATGTCCTCAATAGGGTGCGCATACAATGGAAGGCGGGCACATTCCGATATTTAGGCATAAGTATATATAGGCATCCAATGTACCTGCATGATGGGAACCTAAGTAGAGCATCGACAGCTATTTGCTCCCAAATGACCTTTTGGAGTAAGCTTCTGCTGTCGGTGACAGGTAGAGTAGCTGTCACTAAAATGGTGATACTCCCATGGTTCCTTTACTACTTTGCAAACCTGCCATTATATATACCCCCTCTTTCTTCTGCCTGCTGGACAAATTGATTAGAGACTCTATATGGGGAGACAACCCTCATAGATAAGCGTTTAAAAAACTCTGCCTGCCCACAGATAGGGGAGGCCTTGCAACTCCGAACTGGGAGCAGTATTATCTGGCTGCCCAACTGCAGTGAGTGGCCAGATGGATGGCGGAATTATATCGTGACGACACCGCAGCTACATACCCGACTAATACCCTGGCAGAATTGCGGCGACTGTTCCACCCTTGTGCGAAGACCAAGCCACCAGAATTGCTGTTGCTTAGCGTAGCATACAGATGCTTCCGTAGGAGCCTATATCTTACCCGGAATGTTACACCGTAAGCCTCTGCTTTACCATTGGAGGGCACACCCAGAGGTCAGGTTGTGACTACAGCCGCCGAACTGAGAAGCTGGTGTGAAGCTGGAATCCAAGACATAGGAGCTCTATATCGGGAGGACTCCTTGGTCCCGTACAAGACACTAATAGAAGAGAATCCGCTGCCCTCAGGCCAATTCCTACTGCATCGATCATTGTTGGCCGCTCTCTCATCTAGGTGGGGCGATGAGACTAGTGAACGCCCAACGCATCTCACTGTACAATATGTGCATGTCATGGGACAGGGAGGGCATCTTATACGGTGGTTCGCTGATCCACTGCGACACCACACAGCAGGCATCCTAACGCCCCTTCGGCTCCGCTGGGAAGGAGGTATGCAAAGCAAATTTAGAGACTCAGAGTGGACCTTAGGGCTCCAAAGTTCTGTGCACATCGCCAGGAATATGCTCTTACGTCAAATACAGTATTATGTCACGTAAAGGGCATATCTTACACCCTCCAAAATCAATAGATTTTTCAACTGTGCGGATGCCGCCTGCCCCCGCTGCTCCCTTGGGGATGCAGAGATAATACATATGATGTGGGACTGCCTGCGCCTGCGCACCTACTGGGGGGGAGTCGCAGATATACTGACTCGCTGCACGGACCGCACGTTACCATTTGACTGGCACATCTACATCCTGCATCTCTATCGTCAAAGCAATAAAGTGACTTCCAGGTTTTTATACCTGGGGATGGCGGACGCAAAGAGACTTACCATAAAAAGATGGAAAAAACAGACCCACCTCATATACTGGCATGGAGATGATCCATGCTTACATGGGCAAAGGCTGAAAGTATTGTGAGTCGCCGAGAAGATACTATGGGCATACGTCAGATCTCACTTGCTTCAAGCTGGGATGTGATGCTAACTGCGCTGCTACACATTCACAACATCAGTATGGAAACCATATCCTCAGAAAGCCCTAGACCATAGGGAAGCACACTCTCTGTGCAGAAAGGGTACGAAACAGGACATAGAGTGAACAGACACGACAATGACTAGGAGCACACATAACCTAACACTCTCCCTGAGACACATACGGAAGTACTCACCGCGTAAAATAATACACGAAGCACGCCAGGCGAGGGAATCAGTGTAAAGTCTCAAAATAGTTACACACCCACCTGTTATATTTTGAGTTGCCCTGTTACATTATCATCCGCCTCCAAACTACATTAGAGAATACGTAACTTAGACATATAGCGCCGATACACATTGTATAAATGAGCACTATTGGCAGCAATTGGAAACTAATAACTATTGATAAGGATCTTTATATACATATTTCGGTTCTATATATGCTGTAAATTACAGTTTCGGTTGCAACTGCAAGTATTGTTGATATGGAGTGCTCGCTGCCACAATCTCCACTGCATGTCAACTACTTTAATGATCTGTTTACAATGTATGTGTGTACGGTTGCCGAAATGTTGAAAATGTAAAACTTGATAAAAACAGATTGCAAAAAATAAAATTAGTCTCTTATTGGCCCCATCTCCTTCCCGAAATTTGCACAAGTCCCCTTCACAGTCACCTCTCTCAGAATGAAAGAAACCCTTTGAGCTGTACTGAGGAGCCTGGCTCTTCCTACCAGTCAGAACTGGGTCTCCCTAAATGGAATCCAGAGTCTTCCATGTATTGTACCACTCACAGGCACACGTCCACCCAGCACACACATGCAACCACACACATGTTGCACAGCACTACATACCAACTTGGCATAGGCAAAGGGTGAGTTAAGCGCACAGCAGGGGTACTTTATAGGAGTTGGCATGTAGGACTCACTCCAGTGTTACCAGTAAAAAGGCTTGTTCACTCCTACTGATCACTACACGGGATGCTGCGACCACTGCACTTGTGCTAATTAACTCCTGGTAATGGCAGTAGCCTTTAAGCACCATAAGGGTAACACTTTGGGCGCCCCTCCTGGTCCAACAAGGCTGCAACCTGTGAGACTCGAATATTTCATGGCAAATATGCATGATACGTATTCATTCACAACTAAAAAAATCTGCATCAATTATCTAGATATCATTGTAGCTGGGGCACTCAGGGCAGAATAACACGCCAATCAAAATGCAAAGGACTTTTTCGTCCCAACAATGCATTTCAAAGTTACAGGCAGGTTGTCCTGAAGTAGACCTTCCACAGACAACCACCATTCACTGTAGGGGTTATGTGGCTGTGTGAGCTGCATAGGGGTCATTTTCAGGCTTATGACCTGGCTGGGGACACTAGTTCCTTTCTGCCACAGAGACACATTTGGCCTGGTAGCAGCCCTACCCTTAAGGCTCTGCTAGAGAGTAGTGATTTCACGATCTGAGTCAAGGATCGTGCTCTGTGATGACCACTTTTTGCAATTTTTTTTCATAAAAAAGAGGTGGGGTTTAGGAGTCATATGTATGTGACTCTCAGACCCCCTATTTTTAAATAAATAGTACATATAGATGTACACAGCTATGTTATATAAATATACACACGTCGGTTTTGCGTGGTAAAAGTACAACGAAGAAAAAAGTATGTTTGGTAATGACTCCTATTTGTTTCTCTCTCAAATATTCACCAATTATTAGCCATCCAATGCATCAATTATAAAGGAGCTCATGATTGCAATTTATTTGTTGTAAACAGGAAAAAACAAAAAGCAGAAGTAAATACATTCAATTAAAAAAGTAAAAAAAAAAACAACAACAAACACAGCCTGGCCTGACAACCACATTGGTCTTCTGAGTCATTGCCCTAGTCCATCTTGTTTGCCCCTGCTTTGTTGTTTCCTGGTTTTCAAGTCGCTCCAGATTTTCAACTTGCATTATGATGGAGGAGTTCGTTGATGTTTGAATCTTGTTTGCCCCCACCACTTGTTATGATGCCATTGAGTTTGGGGTACACTAGAGATGATCAGCAGTGCCAGCTGGTAACCGAAGTTGATGTTACCCTTCTTAACTGCCTGATATATGACCCAGGTTATCAGCATTTCCATTATTTCCCCTCAGATGTGGTCCAGGTGTCTAGCCATGCAGCAGGGTCTGCGTATGGGGTTTCTGCTTTGTGTTCCATTATTTCCTAAAAGGCAGTGCTTCCATCCCACCTGTTTTCAGATGTCCACGTGCCAATTCTGTTGCAGGAAGTCTTGCTCCAAGTCCCTGAGGTTACTTGATGACAACCAGGCCCACTCTATATCAAGGTTGGTTACCAACCCGTTGCGACATCCATGCTCATGTTCATCTCTAGATGATTATGAGCCTTTGCATCTTCTTATGGGTCATGCTCCATATGCTATGGGAATCCCACAAGACTACCACTCCCTATGCCTGTTGAGGTACCAGGCCCAAAATCTCTGCTGCTTTAATTGGGTTGCGGAAACCTCTTTCTGTCATTGCCTTTGTAATCACTGTCTTTGCTATTTCCTTTCTGTATGGTGTATTAGTTTCCACTTTGCTCTGTCATAAAAGGGTCCTCAATAACCGTGCTGCCAATGTCTGTGTTACACTATCTCAGAGCGAGCCCGTAAGAAATTTTCTGTTGGGCGGGGAGAGTAGTATCACCCTCTGTGTTTCACGCCTGTCACTCCAGGCATCTGAGCAACTTATATGTGGTGCCTGTCTTATAGGGAATACATTTTGTCTCCATTTTGATTTTCCTTTTTAATTTAGCGTTTTTACAAGATGGTGGTTTGAACACAACAAAATGCCACGCACACATTTATTATAGTTAGACATTGTTGTTCTGTAGTCTGCACTGTCAGTTTCAGGAACCCATACTAAAACATATGTCCTTGCTTTGTTTTGTACTCGTAGGAGAAGTCTCTTTTCCAAAGACTAAGTAAAGCTATTTTCTGCCTCTTGTGCAGAATGAGATAAGGCCTTTGTTTTATTATTTAAAGAGCACCCGTTTTGAATTTAAGCAAGAGGCACTTCACACCGAAGTTATAATGGATGCTCTGGAGAGCTGTGAATGAGATGCAGCTCTGCAGGCCCAACACACATTCTAAGAAGGAAGATAGCTGCGCTGGCAAAGGTGTGTTGGCTTGCACACTAAGATGGAATGCATTCGTTAATGCACTGAGGCCAGCTTCCTGAGACATCACACCAAGGTGTGAGCTTAAATCATTCCAACTGGCTCTGGCTGAAGGTTACTCCCACCTTCGTGATGGATAGAAGTTATATTAGGAATAATCAACATGGTTGAAATATTTGTATTTTTCACCATACTAGTAATGCTTCTAACAATGATGTGTTTCATCTGAGTAATAGTTGCAGTTAATCTTTTATATACAATTATTAGACCTTTTCAATAAACATTTGAAAATTTATAATTGTCTCTTCTCTTTGTGAAACCATGGGCAAGCAAATGTGACAAACGATAGTGCTAGACCTGTCTCCACAAATTCCTTGGAATAAGGGTGGTCATGTTCGAGGTTGCCAACAGCATCTATAACTCTGGAGGTTAAGGAGATTAGATGTGGTACTGTGAGGTACTGTGAGGTAGCCGGTCCAACATTTACTGATGATATATGTAGACTCAGTCCCTATTATTTGACGTTTTGTTGATTTTATCCACAGGTCCACTACATTCATAGGAACCATGTAACACCTGTTCCATGCCCCCCTGGATTCCAGCACTTGTGCTAGGGTCTAAACACCCTGATTGTAATGCAGGCTTTTTTCTCGAGCGGTGCTCCATACCAGGCCTTGTTAACACTCTACCTCTGAAAGCCCATATGGTGCTCCTACTTCTCCCTTCAGGTTCTTTCCTTGATTCTATGCTCATGTGTATCCAGGAACGCCCAGCACCTACCCCGGGACCACTGTGGTGGAACTTATAGTTGTCAGCCGTCCTCTGTCAATGTTTACTGCTAGGTGGCTACCATCTTGATGCATATACTGTGTTGCCAGCTCCCCGCGACTGTTTCAGCAAGCACTGACCGTTGTTTGTAAGTCTGTACGACCAGTTGGCTTGGACTACCCCTGAAAGCAGCCTCTTCTCTTCAGGGCCCCTCTGGGTATTTTCTGCTTATTGATGGTTTGCATATTCTTGGTGCCAGGATTGAGCCTTGGGAATAAGCGTTGGCTATTTTGTGTGCCTGGTGGCCCTCCCATCTCAGGCAATTGGATTTTAAGTAAAGTTAGTGATGAATGTTTTTAAGTAGCTCTTTATTAGTTTTAGTGTCAAATATAAATGGCTTATCCTAAGATATCAGGGTCCAACGTAGTGGGCAGTGGGGCCAAAGGGTCTCTTGGTTTGCAGGGAGTAGAAACAGGACTTATCACAATGAATCCAAAGATACAAGACCATACTGAAGTCAAACACCAACAATATGATATGAGGTATACTGAATATCAGATCTCTAAAAAACAATAATGCATCATCTACAAACCATGTTGCAATATGGCACCTATCTGCTATATCTATTCCCCACTCTTGGCCCTGTATTGGAAGTAAGCAGGCCAGGGGTTCTAAAGCTAGTACAAATAGGACGGAGAAAGATGCGTCTTTGCCTAGCCCCTCTATGGAGCCACCAATAATCAGATTAATCCTTGTGCAGCTTGGCCAGTGATTGATTATACAACAGTAGGATCCAGCAAAAAAGTCCCTGTCACACCCAACCCAGTCAGGACTACAAGCAAGTAAGGCCATAGGTGGGTATCGAAAGCCTTTTTGATATCGAAGGACACTGCAACGAGAGTGCCAGTCAAGCTTCATGACATGAAACAGTCTCCTCAAATTAATATGAGTGTCCCTACCTGGCATGAAAGCACACTGATCATGATGAACAAGGCTTGGTAGATAAGGATGCAGATGATTAGCAATAACTTTACCAAGGGCTTTACATTCAGGGGCCGATTCACAGAACTAACTTAAGACAAAATCCTAAACGTACTACTTTTGGTATTCACAGAAGTTAGGATTTTGTCTTAAGTTTGTCTTAAGACAAACTTAAGACAGACTTAAGACAGACTTAAGACAAACCTAAGAGAAACTTAAGACAGACTTAAGACAGACTTAAGACAAACTTAAGACAAACTTAAGACAGACTTAAGACAAAATTAAGACAAAATCCTAACTTAAGTCTGTCTTAAGTCTGTCTTAAGTCTGTCTTAAGTTTGTCTTAAGTTGTCTTAAGTCTGTCTTAAGTCTGTCTTAAGTTTGTCTTAGGTTTGACAAAATCCTAACTTCTGTGAATACCGAAAGTAGTAAGTTTAGGATTTTCTTAAGTTAGTTCTGTGAATCGGGCCCTCAGTGTTTAAGAATTATAGTGGCCTGTATGATTTAACATTTAGGGGTCAGAGCCCTTTTTAATGAAGGACTGTTATTGTTTCACTGGTGGATTCTCGCAAGGCATTCAACTGGTATGCCACCATAAACATAGCGTGTAATTTGGCGGATAGAGTTGCCCTGTAGTAGTATAAAACTCAGAGGGCATGCGATCTATCCCCAGTGTTTTCTTCTTAGAGAGTTGGCCTAAGACTTTTTTAATTTCTGGAACATCTAGTTCTTCATTTAGGGATATATTTTCCTCTGGGGAAAGCCCAGGCATGCAGATAGTGTCCAGGAAGGCCGCAATATTCTAAAGTATGAGGTGTGGGGGGTTAGAATTTCATAGATCATGCGATAATAAGTAGTAAAGCTTTTATGAATTTTGGCATGTGTGTGTGCCAGGTCCCTGGAAGGAGTCCATATGGTGCAGATAGGTTATAAGGATCTCTGATCTAAACAGCCATGCCAGTACTCTACCAGTTCGATCACCTTCTCATGTCATGAAACAGTCTCTTCAAGTTAATATGTGGGTTCCTACCTGCACAAAGGCACACTGATCATGATGAGCAATGCTTGGTAGATAAGGATGCAGATGATTAGTAGCAATTTTACCAAAGATTTTACATTCGGTATTTAGCAATGATAGTGGCCTATATGATTCAACCTTTAGGGGTCAGGTCCGTGTTTTTTGTGAAGGAATTGGTGGATAGAGTTGCCCTATAAGTAGTATAAAACTCCGAGGGCAGGCCATGTATCCCCAGTGTTTTCTTCCTAGAGAGTTGGCCTATAACTGTTTTAATTTGTTATACATCTAGTTCTGCATTTAGGGCTTTTTTCTCCTCTGGGAAAAGCCTAGACATGCGGAAAGTGTCCAGTAGGGCTGCAATATATGAAAGTGTGGGTGCAGGAGGGTTTAAATGCCATAGATCATGCAATAAAAGGTAGTCAAAGTTTTTATTAAATTTGGCGTGTGCGTGTGTGCCAGGTCCCTGGAATCAGACCATATGGTGCAGATAGGTTATGAGGGGTCTTTGACCAAAACAGCCATGCCAATACTCTACCAGCCCGATAATCTTCTCTGTGTTGGCTTGCAAGGCTTTCTTTATAGTTTAAACAGCGTAGATGGTCTAAAAGGATCTGGTACTGTTTACAGGGACCCAACAATTGTGATCTATCAGTCCGCCCCATACCTACAGAGTGTTCTAATATATGTAGATTATCTTTGACCTATGTAAATTCTCAGATGAGGGTGTTTTCAGTATTTCATGCAGTTTTTATACACATACTCCTGATAACGCCGGATTCTTATCTTATCTTACCATCTCTTACCACTCTTAAGAATCCTCAGCCAACTGGATCTTTTTACCTGCTGTGAAATGTAATGGGGAGAAATAAATCCATTCAAACAAGACGGATAACCGAATAACTACAACTCTAAAGAATCACTAACTCCTAATTAAGGCACTGGTCCTCCTTGATCTCTCCGCCGCCTTTGACACGGTGGACCATACCATCCTACTTACCCGTGTCAAGGCGGCTGGTATCGGGGGATCAGCTCTGGTTTGGCTCTCCTCCTTTCTGCGGGACCGCACTCAGGCGGTTCGGCTAGGCGACTTCACGGCCACCCCTCTCCCTGTCACTTGCGGTGTTCCCCAGGGTTCCTCTCTCTCTCCGTTGCTTTTCAATCTCTATATCTTTCCTCTCATTTTCGCACTCCAACAGCTGGAGGTCACCATTTATAATTACGCGGATGACCTCCAGCTCATCTTTGATCTCTCCCCCTCTCCTCTTTCTGTCTCTAACTTCCAGTCAACTATGACTTTCATCAGGGACTGGATGAACCACAACCACCTTAAGCTGAACCCGGATAAAACTGAGCTGGTTCTCACTGGTGGTTCATCCAGCCCCTGGAACTCTTTCTTTTGGCCCCCCTCTCTCGGTCCCGCACCTACCCCTTCCACCACGGTCAAAACGCTCGGTGTCAAAATAAACAACCAGCTCACTCTCCATTCACAAATTAGTTCCGTGGTATCCTCTTGTTTCCTCACTCTCCGCACGATCCGCACTGTTTCCCGTTTTTTTTCCCCCCAGGCACTTAAGATCATCATGGCCGCACTAGTGATATCGCGACTGGACTACGCAAACGCTCTTTACCATGGTATCCCCGCGTACTGTTTGCGTAGACTCCAGATTATCCAGAACCAGGCAGCTCGGCTGGTGTATGGCCTTCCCCGATATCACCATTCCACCCCCCTTCTCAGGGAGCTTCACTGGCTCCCTGTAAAAGAACGCTCCCTTTTTAAGATCAGCTGCATGGCCTTCCAGGCCCGTCAGGGCACTGCCCCCGCTTTTATATCTTCATTAATTAATCCGTATGTACCTGCAAGAGTACTTCGGTCTTCCTCTAAGTCCCTTCTTTTGACCCCTCGTTTCACACGTAAAAAGTGGGGCGGGGCCAGCTTTTCCACCCTGGCTCCAACGTTTTGGAACTCACTCCCTGACCATCTCCGCTTTGCTACTCAGTACCTCCCCTTTCGTAGAGACTTGAAAACGTTCCTCTTCAGCCAGGCCTTCCCCTCTTAAACTCTCTTAATATCCCCTTTTACCTTTTCTTCTGGTCTTCTCCCTCAGTTGCCAATTCCCCTAGCGCCAAGAAACCGCAAGGTGTACGCTGCGCTTTAGAAATATTTTTTAAATTAAATTAAATTAAATTAAATTAAATTAAGTTTAGGGGGTTTAAAACAAAGCCAAAAATAACTGAACATACAAGCACCTCATGACGAGGTTAAGAAAATACATAGGAACTAATACAAAATGTAATCTGTTAGAAATGGGATTTCTGGTTGGCTGAGGCTTGCGCCAAAGCCAGGCAGAAACCACCACTCTAGTCAGGGCTGGGGAGTTACACGCCAAAGATAACCCCTGCTCACCCCCTTGGTAGCTTGGCACGAGCAGTCAGGCTTATCTCTGAGGCGATGTGTAAAGCGTTTGCGCGCGCACCCAGCAACAACACCCAAGGCCCACCACAAAGGAAACTCCACACAAGGTATTCTATAAAAATAACCTTTGTATTATACACAACACATTAGATAAAAACACACACTCTACAATATGCCAACAGGCACGGGCAGAATTTACAAGGGATTATATGTACAGGGGACAGGGCCACATGGACCACTGTCAGGAATTAGCACTCTTAGAACATAACACAAATTACCAAGTGTACATGTAGAACATAACCAGTATCTACTGGCGCAATAATGACCTCAGCGTCATCACACTAGCATCAGGTATAAAACCTATCCTGCATCCATCACAGGGGCATAAATCACATTATGCAATTCTCGCAAGTCTAACGCCTTAGACCTAGCCACCTAAGTATACCTACACTAGGGGCGTACATAACACAGGGAAGTACATTCTCCCTACCATCAACCTAAACAAGGTAAAACAACCTCCTAGGCAGAAATCCTATCTAGAGGTATGAAATACAGGGAGCGCAAAATATACTATACACAGTACATTTCCCAACCCCATAAGCATGAACACAAGGTGCGCAAAACATACTACACCGTACATTTCCTAGCACCAAAATCGCATTAGAGTCCAGGTTGCGCCAGAACCTAAACGTAGCAGCTGCCCACTACTTGCTGGGCAGCTGGGGACAAGCACAGGGCCTAAACGCTGCAGCTGGCACTAAGTGCTGCGCAGCTGGGGGAAGGCAAATAAGGCGTGGGCTCTCAATAGCCCTTAAAACAATATCCAGAACGTTGGAGCCACCTAGGCTCTAAAGCAACATGTCCCCCTGGAGCACACTGGCTCCTGAAATCATCCTGCCAACATGCTGGAGCCCCCCTGGGCTCGGTAACTATACATGTGTCCCCAAGCGTTGGAGCCTCGCAGGCTCAGAAACAATAATGCCCCCTTCGTTGGAGCCATCTGGCTCTGGAAGTACGTAGCCCCTCTGGAGCGCACTGGCTCCGTGAATAACTAGGACCCCGAGCATTGGAGCCCTCTGGCTCTAAAATAATGATGGCCCCGTTGGAGCCTTCTCTGGGCTCGGAAACTAATCACTCCCCATCGTTGCAGCTGACCCCTGCAAAGTGGTACAGCTGGAGAATACTGCTCAACGTGGGGCAGCACGGGACCTCGGGACCCCCACAGGGGCCCTTAAAATAAATATCGCCACGTTGGAGCGGCCCACTGCACAAACGGGGCCGCTCTGACCGTGTGCCTCTGCCAGGCACCCTTGAATGCGAGCCCAACTCACCTGGGCTCTTCAGCGGCAGGACTCCGGTCTCCGCTCTTCGCACGCGGTGGGGGCAGGCACCGGCAATGTGCCTCGAGCCCCCTCCGCCTTCAGTCTCCACTTGCTGGTGCCCGCGGGGCTCTCCCTCAGCCATGGGAGCCCCGCACAGGCAGGCACCATCACCTTCACTCCGGGCAGCTTCTCAGGCGGCGGCGTGCGCGGGACTTCCTTTGTAAAACCGGAAGTCCCGCCCGCCGCCAGGCACATTCTCGCCTGACTTCCGTTTTTGGGCGCGACTCGGGCCGCAGCGGTGATCTTCAAGAATCGCGGGGTGGGCACCCGCAATAAAACAAAGCAGATCAGCGGGGTGGGCACCCGAAATAATATGAACATAAGTGGGGTGGCACCCGCATGGGCTCACAACTAGCGGGGTGGGCACCCGCCGGGCAGCTGCACGGGGAATCCCTCCCGTGGGGATTCCCCCCCATAGACAGCAGCGCATTGCTGCGGAGCTCCAGCGCTTCCTAGGGCAAAATAAAGCCATGTAGCGCTCCCCGGGCGCTGGGCAGGCTAACAAGCCTTGGTAAAGCAAAAGGACCAGCAAAAAGGTCCCCACGGTCCTGAGGGCATCCAGGGGGCAAGGTAGGGCCCAGGGGCCAGCACACAGGGCCCTCCAGCAGGGAGGTAGCCCCCATGGCGGTCCCTCCTGGGCCCCACCAGCAGCAAGCCTCCCTCTGTCAGGATCCAAGAAGAGAACAACTTCTAAGGGGACACAGCCCCTTTTTATACAGTAAAAGTCTTTGTTCTTGGTTCAGGGTGAGGGGGAAAACCAGTCGCAGCTGGTTGGGGAGCACCCTTGATGTGCTCAGCCCCTCACTCTATTCACTGGCAGGGCTAGGGTCGTCAGTCGCACCACAGGGGGCGGGGCCAGCATTGTGTGTGGAAAACCCTGCCCTATTCAGGACCCCGGTGTACTCCTCCCACCCATCTAGCTGCTGATCTCCCCATTCACCACTGGGTGACTCATCCGGACTCTGGGGAATCCCTAGCCCGTCACATGATATGACCAGCCAATCACGCGACAGACACACTGCACACAGAAGTGCCCACTTCTAGAAGTGGCACTTCCACACTAGGTACATGCACGCCGCACACATCATCGCGCAGCATTCACTCCCACGAGTCCGCACATACCAAACTCGGGCCTGCACACTCCACGCATCAGGAACTACTAGGGACACATACATTCCCCATGCATTCCTATGGGAGGGCAGGCCTATCTCACCACATGCACTCAGAGCGCGCACGCACTTTACCCTGGGACACAGGGAAAGTGCGTAGAAACCAAAAAAATCACCACACCAAGTCACCAGTAAAAAGCAAAAAAAAGTTCAGGTGTGAACCTGCCAGAAGGGCCAAGTCCAACACAACCCCCTTCCAGCCAAAACGCAGGGCAGACCAATCACCACCGTGATGGACTTCCCTGCTTGGGGCGATAGAACACGGACGCGGGCCCGCAACTGCAGGGACACCCTCCGGTTCTACGCCACGGTGAACCCATGGAATTCTTTCTAACACCACTGTCTGGACCAACTGGGCTACCCCACTGGTACTCCCAAGCTGTCCGCGGCCAAGACCAGGCCCTAGGCCACCCAGGTGCCACCGGTCTTTGCCTAACCATAGAGTGGGGGGTAGTAACCCCTGGCACATAGCGGCCATTCTCCACTCTACCCCTCATCAGGGCAGTTCTAAACTGCCACTGATCCTCCAGCCTAGGGTCTGTACCCTCAAGCTGACCAAAAGTAACGGGTGAGGCTCTCCTCCCCCTACCTCTTCTTCTGGGGTTCCGCCCTCTCTTCCTCTGAGAGGCGACCCCGTAACGCAATTCACCTACCAGCTCAGGACCCCTCCCTGAGAACTGGTCTCCCAACCTAGGGTTTAACCCCTCAGGTTGCACTGGGGTCAGAGGTGGGCTCTCCCACCCTCTGCACCCCCTTCCAGAGTCCTGCTCCCTACCAACTGGGGCGGTACCTCTGGAAGAAGAACCGGTCAGGACACTGGTTACAGTCGTCCTACCCTTCAGGTCAGGCTGATCCTGAACCTGGCCTCCCAACCTCGGGTCTAGAACCTTTGGTGGAATACTTGCCTGGCACTCCAGGACTTCGGGGGACTTACACACCATCCCCCCAAGAGGAACATATGCCTCATATGTTGCATGACAGTCTGCCTGCGCAGATCTCCCGTCCCCTGTCCACCTGACAGTGCGCGAAGATCCCCCAGGACAGACGTGTGGTCACCATGGTCACCTCGAGGAGACTCAGCCCTCCCGGCTGGTCCCTGACCCACTGGCTCCTCCACCGGGGAACACCGCCCCATGCCACTCCTCTCGCTGGACTTCTGTACCCTCCCTACTGGAGCGGTACTGCCAGACATCAGAACCACTGGAGCTTTATTTACAGACGCTCCAGGTCCTCCATACACTAGGTGATCCTCCTCAAATGGACTAACAGGACAGCCTAGGTCCCAGACTTGGTGTTCCCTCATGAAACCATCCAAGTCATGAGGCAGGGTTTCGTGCATCTGGGGACCCTCGGTCACCCACTTACTCCCGCTCCACTGAGCCAGGCCGTAAGCCCCTACACCCTCCTCGCTATCCGGGGACCTAGCTGGGCTACACTGAGCCTCCTCCACCACGCTGGGCTGGAGGATCTCTGAACCACTACTGTTGGAATCACTCTCCCATTCCTCATCAGAACTTGGGACCCCTTCTCATCGGTCTGCTCTTTTTGCAAGGTCCCAAGCATCCAAATCGTAATATCCCAACAGGTGTTGGCGCAACCCGGGGTAAAAACTACTGAGTAGCTGCTCTTTGATAACCAGAGCATACAGTCCCTCAAAATCCCGTTTCGTGTTTACTCTTACCCAATCATCCAGTGCATCCTCGCATTCACCCACAAACGTGTCCCAAGACTGGTGAGACAGCTTCCTACTGCCCCTGAATTTCAACCTATACTCCTCTTCTTGGGAAACAGGTACCAGACTGGGTAAACTGGGAATGGGACTTCCTGCACTGGACTTTATCTCGCTGTCACCACTGGACTCAACCCTCCCTGGGGAGCCCAGACAACTACAACTGCGCTCAGGGGACAACTTACCCTCCAGAGCTAATTTCTCTGTGGCAAAGGCCCGCTCAGCCTCCGCCATCTGTTTCTGAGCTAAGACCCTCTCGGTCTCCAGCTTGGCATGCTCTATCCTGAGCTTCTCCATGGCCAGCTGATGCTCCCTTTCTTCCCTCCTATCTACCCACTCCTCTGGGGACAGGGAAAGGGATGGGGTGCTGCTCCTGACACTGGACCCAGCAAGGGACTCCCTATCTATGGGGTCTCCACTATCTACTGGCGTCCCTGCCAGGTTACTTCCTTCCTCCTCTTCTAAATCTTCAGGGCTCCCTACAGACCCACCACCCTCCTGGTGTGAGGCCCGGGCCCTTATCCTACTGCGCTCAAGACCCCATTGACCCTTTTGCCATAGGATCAGGCTGCTTCTAAGTTCGGACTGAGTGTCTGACTCATCCACCCCTATGTCTCTCTCTTCACAGAACCTTACCAACTCCAACATACTGTACCCAAACAGATCACAAGAATCAAAAGCTGGCTCCATTTTGGCGGACGTTCTTGAGAAAAGATCACACAGGGAACCTAGGGGTCTGAGCTTAACACACCACTCATCCACACACAACCCTCCCCTCGGACTGGTAAGGCAGTTTCTACCACCCCTGATTCCTCAACCTGACCACCACGTGACACAGGTACCAACTCTGGGCGCAGGGCGGGGGACAAATGTACAGGACACTATTACGCTGCCACCACTGGATCCCACCCTCTGGTGAATCCAGAAACACAATGCACTAAGGGGGATGATCTACCCTCCCGAGCTAGGGACACCTAACTCACAGTGCACAAAACCACATTTCCAAAGAAATGACAATTAAAAACAAAACTTAGAACAATAATCCCTATACCATGTGATTTATCTAAATGCAGAGTTTTGTAGTGCGGCCAGTTGCCGCTGCGGTACAGCGCAAACGCAAGTCCAAATCCCACCGCTGATCACCAATGTTAGAAATGGGATTTCTGGTTGGCTGAGGCTTGCGCCAAAGCCAGGCAGAAACCACCACTCTAGTCAGGGCTGGGGAGTTACACGCCAAAGATAACCCCTGCTCACCCCCTTGGTAGCTTGGCTCGAGCAGTCAGGCTTATCTCTGAGGCGATGTGTAAAGCGTTTGCGCGCGCACCCAGCAACAACACCCAAGGCCCACCACAAAGGAAACTCCACACAAGGTATTCTATAAAAATAACCTTTGTATTATACACAACACATTAGATAAAAACACACACTCTACAATGTGCCAACAGGCACGGGCAGAATTTACAAGGGATTATATGTACAGGGGACAGGGCCACATGGACCACTGTCAGGAATTAGCACTCTTAGAACATAACACAAATTACCAAGTGTACATGTAGAACATAACCAGTATCTACTGGCGCAATAATGACCTCAGCGTCATCACACTAGCATCAGGTATAAAACCTATCCTGCATCCATCACAGGGGCATAAATCACATTATGCAATTCTCGCAAGTCTAACGCCTTAGACCTAGCCACCTAAGTATACCTACACTAGGGGCGTACATAACACAGGGAAGTACATTCTCCCTACCATCAACCTAAACAAGGTAAAACAACCTCCTAGGCAGAAATCCTATCTAGAGGTATGAAATACAGGGAGCGCAAAATATACTATACACAGTACATTTCCCAACCCCATAAGCATGAACACAAGGTGCGCAAAACATACTACACCGTACATTTCCTAGCACCAAAATCGCATTAGAGTCCAGGTTGCGCCAGAACCTAAACGTAGCAGCTGCCCACTACTTGCTGGGCCGCTGGGGACAAGCACAGGGCCTAAACGCTGCAGCTGGCACTAAGTGCTGCGCAGCTGGGGGAAGGCAAATAAGGCGTGGGCTCTCAATAGCCCTTAAAACAATATCCAGAACGTTGGAGCCATCTAGGCTCTAAAGCAACATGTCCCCCTGGAGCACACTGGCTCCTGAAATCATCCTGCCAACATGCTGGAGCCCCCCTGGGCTCGGTAACTATACATGTGTCCCCAAGCGTTGGAGCCTCGCAGGCTCAGAAACAATAATGCCCCCTTCGTTGGAGCCATCTGGCTCTGGAAGTACGTAGCCCCTCTGGAGCGCACTGGCTCCGTGAATAACTAGGACCCCGAGCATTGGAGCCCTCTGGCTCTAAAATAATGATGGCCCCGTTGGAGCCTTCTCTGGGCTCGGAAACTAATCACTCCCCATCGTTGCAGCTGACCCCTGCAAAGTGGGACAGCTGGAGAATACTGCTCAACGTGGGGCAGCACGGGACCTCGGGACCCCCACAGGGGCCCTTAAAATAAATATCGCCACGTTGGAGCGGCCCGCTGCACAAACGGGGCCGCTCTGACCGTGTGCCTCTGCCAGGCACCCTTGAATGCGAGCCCAACTCACCTGGGCTCTTCAGCGGCAGGACTCCGGTCTCCGCTCTTCGCATGCGGTGGGGGCAGGCACCGGCAATGTGCCTCGAGCCCCCTCCGCCTTCAGTCTCCACTTGCTGGTGCCCGCGGGGCTCTCCCTCAGCCATGGGAGCCCCGCACAGGCAGGCACCATCACCTTCACTCCGGGCAGCTTCTCAGGCGGCGGCGTGCGCGGGACTTCCTTTGTAAAACCGGAAGTCCCGCCCGCCGCCAGGCACATTCTCGCCTGACTTCCGTTTTTGGCCGCGACTCGGGCCGCCGCGTGATCTTCAAGAATCGCGGGGTGGGCACCCGCAATAAAACAAAGCAGTTCAGCGGGGTGGGCACCCGAAATAATATGAACATAAGTGGGGTGGCACCCGCATTGGCTCACAACTAGCGGGGTGGGCACCCGCCGGGCAGCTGCACGGGGAATCCCTCCCGTGGGGATTCCCCCCCCATAGACAGCAGCGCATTGCTGCGGAGCTCCAGCGCTTCCTAGGGCAAAATAAAGCCATGTAGCGCTCCCCGGGCGCTGGGCAGGCTAACAAGCCTTGGTAAAGCAAAAGGACCAGCAAAAAGGTCCCCACGGTCCTGAGGGCATCCAGGGGGCAAGGTAGGGCCCAGGGGCCAGCACACAGGGCCCTCCAGCAGGGAGGTAGCCCCCATGGCGGTCCCTCCTGGGCCCCACCAGCAGCAAGCCCCCCTCTGTCAGGATCCAAGAAGAGAACTACTTCTAAGGGGACACAGCCCCTTTTTATACAGTAAAAGTCTTTGTTCTTGGTTCAGGGTGAGGGGGAAAACCAGTCGCAGCTGGTTGGGGAGCACCCTTGATGTGCTCAGCCCCTCACTCTATTCACTGGCAGGGTTAGGGTCGTCAGTCGCACCACAGGGGGCGGGGCCAGCATTGTGTGTGGAAAACCCTGCCCTATTCAGGACCCCGGTGTACTCCTCCCACCCATCTAGCTGCTGATTTCCCCATTCACCACTGGGTGACTCATCCTGACTCTGGGGAATCCCTAGCCCGTCACATGATATGACCAGCCAATCACGCGACAGACACACTGCACACAGAAGTGCCCACTTCTAGAAGTGGCACTTCCACACTAGGTACATGCACGCCGCACACATCATCGCGCAGCATTCACTCCCACGAGTCCGCACATACCAAACTCGGGCCTGCACACCCCACGCATCAGGAACTACTAGGGACACATACATTCCCCATGCATTCCTATGGGAGGGCAGGCCTATCTCACCACATGCACTCAGAGCGCGCACGCACTTTACCCTGGGACACAGGGAAAGTGCGTAGAAACCAAAAAAATCACCACACCAAGTCACCAGTAAAAAGCAAAAAAAAGTTCAGGGGTGAACCTGCCAGAAGGGCCAAGTCCAACATAATCTATGCAGCACTCTAACTCGATGAAGCATAAAAAGAAGAATGAACTCTAACATTATCAAGCAAAAGATAACTGCTCCAATATCTAAATCAGTCTTCATGGATACCTACAAAGAAATTGATTAGTCTGTCTCTACTCTACCACTAAAGTGACATCCCTACTTAGCATTTCCTAAGGCAAGATCAGAAAAAGGTATCAGCTTGTGAAGACTTCCTAAGAAGTACACTCGCGTTGAAGGGGTCAGTAGCCAAAGCTACAGCATCATTCTAAGTCTTCTACCTCTGTATCGATCACTTACACCTGACCTCTAACGCCTCACTGTCTCATCTCCTAACTCTTCCCTCAGGGCACTGTCCCTAATACAAAATGCACAACATGGAAGACACACCTTAGTTCCACCTCTTCTGGCTGGACACCTCCTGGAGGTGATTTTCCACTGAAACTTGTACGTCGTCCAATAACGGTCAAAATGTCCTTGAGTCCCAGGCTCCCTCAGCACCGAAATTATCGACTTCTCATTATCGGCTTTCCTGGAGACACTTGTAGCAACTCTCCTCCATACCTAACTCCTAAAACAAAAGGTTACTCTTTGCTAATGAGGACGATGTCCTTGCACCTGCAACAGAAGCTTTGAAACTAAGGGGCATATTTACAAGCTGGCGATAAAAAGTTATCGCCGCTTTTGCGGCCGTTTGCGGCGATAATTTTATCGCCTAATTAGCAAGGCCACGCTAACGCGTGGAACCTTGCTTTAGCGTGGGGATTCCTAACTCCCAGCTTTGCATCTCTAATGAGATGCAAAGTGGGCGTTCCTGACCTAACATGACAGGAGAAATGTCGCTAAGCGACATTTCTCCTTCTCCTATCATCAAGCCCCACGCTATGAAGCATAGCGGCAGGAAAAGTAGCGATAACCCCTGTTATCGCTACTTTCCTTACGCCTGCTTCAGGACTGACTTAGCCATGATATCCTATGGAAGGTGGATATCATGGCAAAGTTTGTGAGTCCCTATCAACAAGCTAACGTCACACTACGTGAGATTATCGCTGGGTTTCCAGCGATAATCTCACGTTAGGCAGTTAGCGTGAGGATTTTTATCGCTGAGGAGATAAGCGTTGCTAATAGCACGCTATCTCAGCGATAAAAATCCACGTTACCCGGCGATAATTATCCTCACGCTAAGAGCGCTGAGCGATAATTATCGCCGGGTGTTTCTGATATGCCCGATAAAATCCTTGCACGCACATCTTTCTTGCTGACTTTCTAAATGAGAGCCTTCCCAAGGAAATAGATTTCGGGCCTACGATATTCAGCTAACATAAGAAACGAATGGGCCTTTCATTGCAATACATAAACCTTCGATCAGGCCTTCACCCATTATAAATCACACATTAATAACATTGCATCTACAAACATTATTTCCATTACATTCAGTATATGAGTAATCATTTCTACACGTGCAGACTTTGATAGGGTGCACATTAAATCTAATGCATTACATTTCACACGAATTAATTTACTAAGCACTTTACGCTACGCAGTTACATTTTGAAACCCATGAACTCTTTCAACCAACACGAATTACATTTCTAACATTACATTCACATTTTATTATTACATTTACTCCTCTAATGATCATCTGTTAATACAACATAAGATACATATGTAGGTGTGGACTATACGTGATTATGATGCACCCCTACAATTTTCAAAACCACATGGCGCTCTATCACTCCTAAATATAGATTTGAAAGCATCCCGTTCCACATTGGGGTGTGAAAGGCCTTTAATACCACTAAAATAATACTCTATTGGTTCACTGATTGTGGCCTTGAACAAAGGATCTCACAGAGCATCAGGTTGCAGTTTCCAAGCAGGAATCGCAGGGACCGATCTTCAAATGGCTAATTGTAACATCAGGGGATTATGATTAGATTCCAGGCGGTAGAAATACTTTGTCACAGTCATCCAATGTGCATAGGCCAGGGGACCGACAAACATATCTAACCTAGTTATAACCCCTTAAACTGCCGAAAAGTATGAATACTCCGTTTCTTAGCATGGAGCTCCCTCCAATAACATGACATGCCCCAGTGCCTGAGCCATCGACTGAAACGCTTGGACAGAGTTCTACAGGGATCTACCACCAAGGGCGGTAGCGAGCAATTCATTTTACTGTCAAGAACTACGTTATAACCCCCCCCCCCCCTTATACTGGGAACCTCCAAGGCTCTTGTTTGATCCAACTATAGTGCATCCAAACACTGTAGCTGAAGATAGATAGGAACATAGATGCTGATGATGGTTAGCAGAGAACCATCCAGCAATCCCTCTATTATTATATACTCACCCTGACTGGCAACAGAGGTGCAAGATATTACATATGGAATCCTGGGGGCCCTCCAGAGTAATGTGCCACGTGAGAAAGCAGAATATGTTGTATCCTGCAGATGTCCTCTCCATTTATTACACAATTTATGAAGTTCAGGCAGTACCAGGTGGGTCTTCTAAAGACAGGCAATGTGTATTCCCTTACTTCTATGTAATGAGTAAATATGGTACTACTGCATATATGATCCCATCCCTCTAACGTTCCCTGTAAGTAAATTATACTGGAAACTCATGACGGAATCTACTCATTGAGAGAACGACACACAGCTCTCTATCCTCCCAGGGACCACTCCACGGAGCAAACACCAAGGGTAGCAAATGGAAATGTAAAAATGGGGCCAAACCTAGGGGAGACTGATATTTCGAACCTTCCATTATATACTCAAAAGGGCCGATGTAAGGGGTGAACCATCGGTTCGGGGCTGCAAACCGTACAATCCTGACTGTGACTGTAGCTCGTCTGGTACCAACCACCAGGGAACACAACTTAAGTGCCCCTCTTGTGCGATATATGATCTGGCTCAAGGTAATCCCGCATTTGCATGTCATGTTTGAACATGTCACAACCACAATCAAGACAGTAAAGAGCAGGAAACAATAATTAATTATAAAGAAATAAAATGTGCTTATTTGCAAAAACATTGTGGGGGAGGGTCAAGACCCTCGCTCAGTTCCTCCCCATCAAGGCATCGACCCACCGTCCATCTCCATACATGAATAGGCAGAGTGCGAAGATGAAAGTGCACCTAATTCATTTGTGGTATGTACAGATCACCGGGATTGCTGTGAGCGCAGTCAGGAAAAAGAGAACGTTAAACCTGACCTGAAGCAGACCTATCTCACAACAGGTAAGAAGCAGTGTCAAATAACAGAATCCGTAGTCATAAGTGTCACCTGCGGTCCACCCGAAAAGGAGGACCCATACCAGAAGCTGAGTACTCTGAACTTGTGTCTTGGTCATCTAATTCGCTTGCGGATTCCCCCCCCCTCTCCCCCAGTATCTCATTCTGTGGCAGACTCTTCTTTAGTAGACTATGTAGACCGTGCCTAGAGGCCCCTTTCGCCTCCGCTGTGTCCCCCAGCCCAGTTTCAAAAGTCAGGAACATTGTGTCCCTTCGAGTCCAACAAGGATCAAAGCTCATCCAGGGATATAAAGACGAATGATCTATTCTCGGAGAATACACGCAATTTAGCTGGAATGATGAGGCCATAGGACATGGCCAAGAATTGCAGGACACATTTAACCTCCAGGAAACTTGCAGTTGATGTTGCACAAGCATAGTATAGTCAGGAAAATATGCACCGTTTTCCCTCTACCTGTCGCGTAGCATATTTTCAAGCTAGTTGCAAAATGTTGTCTCTGCCTCGTAATTAAGTGATCTGGCAACCAGTGGGTGAGGAGGCCCCTCAGGGGAGGAGAGCACCAAAACCCTGTGTGCCCTTTCAACAGAAAATAACTTGGTGTATGTACCAGAAAGAACTGTCCCCATGAACCACTCTTCAAAGTTCAGCAGATAGAAGCTCAACCAGTTCTGAAAATGCAACAATCCAAACTTTGTTAGAGTGGGAGTGTCCTTCAGCGTCCTCAGCCCTGTTATGTAGTTCCATCACCTGCCTGTGATAGCGTGAAGCAGATGTACTTATGGTAGCTGATCACTGTCTGTGATCGATTTTGTCTGTACCACTAGATTCTTTCTGTTGTCAGCCCTCAGCAGCCCTACATCGTGTCACAGCATCAATCTTTTGTTTCTAAGGCAGTGCGAGTCTCAAGGATAGCCTGAAGCATTGTGTCTGGTTTATCTGGAGCACCAGTGCTTGTTGTTCCCTCTATATTAGGTGGTAATTGACCAGTGCGGCTTTCTGCCTGTTTCCCTACAGTCTGGGGCTCCTCCTTTTGCCACGTCTGGTGTTCCTGTTAGTATTCTTGCCCATGTCTCAACACCGTTCTAAGCGGCCAAACTAAAAGTAGGCTCTCCAGTAGGCCAAAAAAGCACAAGAGAATTGCAGTTCAAGAGTGTTAGTAGGATAATCCCTCGAAGACTGACATTCTCGGATCAGTCATCCCATGTCACTGGGAACCCAGTCTCCAAAGGAGAAGCCAACGCTGTACTGAGCTAGACAGCAGTGCTGAATTAAACGTCGCTCCCGCAAGGCAGGAGCAGTTCATGGAGAGCTGGGACATGCCTCCCTCCTCAGGCTAACTTCACAGAGTGTGTGGGGAAAACATAAAAGGCCGCAATTAACTTTTATGAAGGTGGTGGGGGCGGGGGTTCCTCTGTGAAACACACCTCGGCAGCCAGTCCTAAATCAGAGGTGGCATTGTCCCACAAAGCCCCCTCTTGTCGACCTCGACATCTAACATGTCTGGTACCGGCTAACAGAGGGTGCCCAACTTACTTGTCAGCTGTGGTAGCATCCCTGTGACCATCAGTTCCCATCACCCCTCGAAGACACTCAAAACATATTGGTGGTCGCACGGTCAAGCTGCAAAAAGCAAAGGTAGACTGGGGAGGCTGCCATCCAGCTGAAGGGCGTCCAACTACTGTCATTTACTCCTCTAATGATCATCTGTTAATACAACATAAGATACATATGTAGGTGTGGACTATACGTGATTATGATGCACCCCTACAATTTTCAAAACCACATGGCGTTCTATCACTCGTAATCATAGATTTGAAAGCATCCCATTCCACATTGGGGTGTTAAAGGCCTTTAATATCACTAAAATAATATTCTATTGGTTCACTGATTGTGGCCTTGAACAAAGGATCTCACAGAGCATCAGGTTGCAGTTTCCAAACAGGAATCGCAGGGACCGATCTTCAAATGGCTAATTGTAACATCAGGAGATTATGATTAGATTCCAGGCGGTAGAAATACTTTGTCACAGTCATCCAATGCGCAGAGGCCAGGGGACCGACAAACATATCTAACCTAGTTATAACCCCTTAAACTGCCGAAAAGTATGAATACTCCGTTTCTGAGCATGCAGCTCCCTCCAATAATCTGACATGCCCCAGTGCCTGAGCCATCGACTGAAACGCTTGGACTGAGTTCTACAGGGATCTACCACCAAGGGCGGTAGCGAGCAATTCATTTCACTGTCAAGAACTAAGTTATAACCCCCCCCCCTTATACTGGGAACCTCCAAGGCTCTTGTTTGATGCAACCATAGTGCATCCAAACACTGTAGCTGAAGATAGATAGGAACATAGATGCTGATGATGGTTAGCAGAGAACCATCTAGCAATCCCTCTATTATTATATACTCACCCTGACTGGCAACAGAGGTGCAAGATATTACATATGGAATCCCGGGGGCCCTCCAGAGTAATGTGCCAAGTGAGAAAGCAGAATATGTTGTATCCTGCAGATGTCCTCTCCATTTATTACACAATTTATGAAGTTCAGGCAGTACCAGGTGGGTCTTCTAAAGACAGGCAATGTGTATTCCCTTACTTCTATGTAATGAGTAAATATGGTACAACTGCATATATGATCCCATCCCTCTAACGTTCCCTGTAAGTAATTTATACTGGAAACTCATGGCGGAATCTACTCATTGAGAGAACGACACACAGCTCTCTATCCTCCCAGGGACCACTCCACGGAGCAAACACCAAGGGTAGCAAATGGAAATGTGAAAATGGGGACAAACCTAGGGGAGACTGATATTTCGAACCTTCCATTATATACTCAAAAGGGCCGATCTAAGGGGTGAACCATCGGTTCGGGGCTTCAAACAGTACAATCCTGACTGTGACTGTAGCTCGTCTGGTACCAACCACCAGGGAACACAACTTAAGTGCCTCTCCTGTACGATATATGATCTGGCTCAAGGTAATCCCGCATTTGCAAGTCATGTTTGAACATGACACAACCACAATCAAGACAGTAAAGAGCAGGAAACAATAAATAACTATAAAGAAATAAAATTTGCTTATTTGCAAAAACATTGTGGGGGAGGGTCAAGACCCTCGCTCACTTCCTCCCTCTCAAGGCATCGACCCACCGACCATCTCCATACATGAATAGGCAGAGTGCGAAGATGAAAGTGCACCTAATTCATTTGTGGTATGTACAGATCACCGGGATTGCTGTGAGCGCAGTCAGGAAAAAGAGAACGTTAAACCTGACCTGAAGCAGACCTATCTCACAACAGGTAAGAAGCAGTGTCAAATAACAGAATCCGTAGTCATAAGTGTCACCTGCGGTCCACCCGAAAAGGAGGACCCATACCAGAAGCTGAGGACTCTGAACTTGTGTCTTCCTCATCTAATTCGCTTGCGGATTCCCCCCCCTCCCAGTACCTCATTGTGTGGCAGACTCTTCTTTAGTAGACTATGTAGACAGCGCCTAGAGGCCCCTTTCGCCTCCGCTGTGTCCCCCAGCCCAGTTTCAAAAGTCAGGAACATTGTGTCCCTTCGAGTCCAACAAGGATCAAAGCTCATCCAGGGATATAAAGACGAATGATCTATTCTCGGAGAATACACGCAATTTAGCTGGAAAGATGAGGCCATAGGGCATGGCCAAGGATTCCAGGACACATTTAACCTCCAGGAAACTTGCAGTTGATGTTGCACTAGCATAGTATAGTCAGGGAAAATATACACCGTTTTCCCTCTACCTGTCGCGTAGCATATTTTGAAGCTAGTTGCAAAATGTTGTCTCTGCCTAGTAATTAAGTGATCTGGCAACCCGTGGGTGAGGAGGCCCCTCAGGGGAGGAGAGCACCAAAACCCTGTGTGCCCTTTCGACAGAAAATGACTTGGTGTATGTACCAGAAAGAACTGTCCCCATGAACCACTCTTCAAAGTTCAGCAGATAGAAGCTCAACCAGTTCTGAAAATGCAACAATCCAAACTTTGTTAGAGTGGGAGTGTCCTTCAGCGTCCTCAGCCCTGTTATGTAGTTCCATCACCTGCCTGTGATAGCGTGAAGCAGATGTACTTATGGTAGCTGATCACTGTCTGTGATCGATTTTGTCTGTGCCGCTAGATTCTTTCTGTTGTCAGCCCTCAGCAGCCCTACATCGTGTCACAGCATCAATCTTTTGTTTCCAAGGCAGTGCGAGTCTCAAGGATAGCCTGGAGCATTGTGTCTGGTTTATCTGGAGCACCAGTGCTCGTTGTTCCCTCTATATTAGGTGGTAATTGACCAGTGCGGCTTTCTGCCTGTGTCCCCACAGTCCGGGGCTCCTCCTTTTGCCATGTCTGGTGTTCCTGTTAGTATTCTTGCCCATGTCTCAACACTGTTCTAAGCGGCCAAACTAAAAGTAGGCTCTCCAGTAGCCCAAAAAAGCACCAGAGAATTGCAGTTCAAGAGTGTTAGTAAGATGATCCCTCGAAGTCTGACATTCTCAGATCAGTCATCCCATGTCACTGGGAACCCAGTCTCCAATGGAGAAGCCAACGCTGTACTGAGCTAGACAGCAGTGCTGAATTAAAAGTCGCTCCCGCAAGGCAGGAGCAGTTCATGGAGAGCTGGGACATGCCTCCCTCCTCAGGCTAACCTCACAGGGTGTGTGGGGAAAACATAAAAGGCCGCAATGAACTTTTATGAAGGTGGTGGGGGCGGGGGTTCTTCTGTGAAACACACCTCGGCAGCCAGTCCTAAATCAGAGGTGGCATTGTCCCACAAAGCCCCCTCTTGTCGACCTCGACATGTAAGATGTCCGGTACCGGCTAACAGAGGGCGCCCAACTCACTTGTCAGCTGTGGTAGCATCCCTGTGACCATCAGTTCCCATCACCCCTCGAAGACACTCAAAACATATTGGTGGTCGCACCGTCAAGCTGCAAAAAGCAAAGGTAGGCTGGGGAGGCTGCCATCCAGCTGAAGGGCGTCCAACTACTGTCTTGATGCTCTGGGCAGGTTCTCATATGGCTGGGCTGCCCCGTGGCCCCGTCGGAGCACAGCCAAACCCCAGATTCTCACATTTCCTCAAGGGGCAAGCTATGGAGATGTACACCAGATCCACGCCGTGGGGGTACCCCACCAGGGTGAGCCTGATGCACCGCGTTGCCACAGATCATTCCAAGCCACCATCTTCGACCTGTTATGTGCGCTGCTAAGATCTTGCATAACAGCCCACCAATTACTCAATCTGCTTATAAAGCAAGCAGTCAGGTTCCCTGATCACAATCTCCGCTCTCGGATGCTGAACTAAAAGATGTAGTGATCAGGATTCCATTGGAGCAAGCCGGTGGGCGGCAGCTCTGTGTTCAAGCCTCCTAATCTTTCCTCGTGAAGTCACTTCTCCAAAAATAGTTCTTGAATGATAATGGAGAATCCTCTTTAAGAGAATTTCTGATTATATTTTTTTATCCAACAGGCAAATATTTTACTCCACGGTCACTGAAGCCAGACATATAAGGCATTTAGAACTTAAATATCTATGCAGTGTCCACCCTCCTTCTGTGAATGCATTCACCATGCTTGCGGTCTGACTTTTGCTGCAGAAGACGTTTACATACATCTAGCTGGTTTATCTTGCAATGTAATTTTAGGTCCACACCTTTGCTTACTGCTCCGAAATTATTTTGGTGATGCCGATCTTATTATGTGACTAATGCAAACATTGAAAGGGGATTCCATATAGGATAAAAAGTCAAAGATTCAACTACACTGCTAAGCCATTTAACCATAACGTTTTTTTTTATCAGTGCTTTATCAACTCACAATTTCAATTCCCTGTCCTCCTACTTGCTTTTTTTCTCTCTGTGTTATATAGATGATATGAGGCCAGCTCTTTCTGGAAATAGTAATATTCAATTCTGTAAAATATACAGTGGCATGAAAAATGTATACTTACCAGAAACAGATTTGCTCTCGTGTTGAACTGTGAATATAGAGGTTCACTGTACTAAGGTCCAGTAGGCTTCAGTGTGCCCTCCTGTCTTAACTCTATCCTATCTCTCTTCTGTCTGTTTTCCCAATCTCCTTTACTTCACTTTCTCCTTAATTCTTTCTATTGTTTTTGTCCTATTTTGACGCAGGAACCAAATTAACTGATAAGAACTATTCCGGGAGGATGGTAGTGTGCATGACTGTGTATAAATAGCCCTTTCATGAACATCATCACAAAAAGGGGCGGGAAGTATGGACTTCTTCTCCACATTGATGGCTGTTCGTCCACCAGCCCTTAATCAGAATGTTCTTTGCAGTTCGCCAGGGTGCACCCTCCTGTGGACTTGTAGATGGAAGGAACCAACATAGGCCACCTTCAATACACCAAAGTTGTACCTTTTGTGGATTTGTTGCTCTTGTTCATTGTCACTTTCATTTATTATTCAGCTACTTACTAGTTTACTTTTAATGTATCCTTACAGCTAATAGGCGCCTTGTCACTGTGGAAGCAATAAGCAAAACTCCTAGGAAACCAACGAATAGAGAAAATGTCAGAAAAGCCACATTTTAGTGCCTGTACGAAAAAGATTCAAGTTAGTAAAATTAGGGGTTGTAAACGAGAGGCTGTCCCCATTTGGGGTCAATGACAAAAATACCCTGAACATCAATAATTTGCCAGCTGAAGTATGGCACAACAAGTGTTACCAGAGGGAGAATTATTGGCCCTTCTCAGAAAGTCAAGAATATTTGTTGAACTGAGCGCCAGATTACGGACAACCCAAATGGGGCCTGAACAAATCTTAAACTTAATTCGGGAAGAGACATGGAGGCAGCTGGGGCCGTAATGCAGGCCCCCCGCTACCCCTGTGGCGCAGGGGGTTCCCCCTGGCTCTCCAGGAGCCCTCAACCCTTGAGGGGGATCCCTTATTTAACTGAATGTTAATGAATAACTGTAAGATATGAGAGACTCAGGGGGCCATCGTCCCATTCAGCAGAGGTGGGGCTGTCATTTTGCGTTGCACCACTGGAACCAGCGCACAGCTTTTGCATATGGCTAATATTCAAATGTTTGGGGGCCTTAAAGAAAGCAAGCTGCAACATTTTAGCTATCCTTGGAATATAGAAATAGGGTGGCAGTTGATCGAATATGTCTCTTTAATACTAATGCATTTTTCACGCATTCCTTTACAACGCGGCCGTTACAACGACCGCGTTGTTTCAACATGAACCATTACATCGCAAGTCGTTAAAACAACTTGCTGTAGGGGTGCGCTGGACATAGAAATAGTATTATTTACTATTCCAGTTTGTGCAACAGCAGGGAAGGTGTTGGATTGTAAATCCAACACCAGCACGCCCCCTACAGCAAGTCGTTGAAATGACTTGCGATGTAATGGTTCGCATCGAAATAACGCGGTCGTTGTAACGACCGCGTTGTAATGGAATGCTTTGTAGCACATTCGTAGTAAGCGATGTCTCCCAGTTGACCTCACCACCAGGTAAAGCCATCAGTTTGTACCAAAGAAATACTCATAAAACTGTCTTCTAAGAGGAAGTCCTTCCACAACTAGTTGTGCAAGGGTACGCGCCTAAGTAAAAAGGGGTACAGCTTGAGAATTGCTAACCACGACCCTGGTAGTCAGAGCATACAGGTCGAGGGTGAACAGGACTGTCTAAGTGGACGAATCAAATAAGTATTTGGTTGAGGGGCAGCGTAGGACTTTCAGTCCCAGGGGAGAACTCATAACGTATATACTTTACTCTTCTGTCCTGAAAATATCCCACCCGACCGCCTTGTGTCACATTACCCAAATTGTTCTTCAGCATCATTAATATGGCTTGTTTTTTGTCTGCCCTTGATGTTCATTTAGATAGATATGACATGATCACAGCCTGAGCGAGTAATCAAGTGGGAACATTTTCACATCTATCCTTCCCTTTAAATCGGTGGTAATATTTATTCAATTGAGATTTTATAGTGTTAATTGTGGGAAGTAATTTATTATTAATTAATTATTAATTGGTTGTTAATCAATATTAATTAATTAATTGCTGGATGTGAATGTTTAGCCAAGAGGGAAACATGGCGGCCGCAAGCTAAACGGTCGCAGTCGCAGCTCCGCTCGGCTACCAATGACTCCATGATTTTTCCCTGTGGGTTTGCTGATATGGGTCTCAGAACCCAAGCCAATTGAAAGGGTACTCTCCACCTTCCACCCCCCACTTACCTCGGGGCTTTTTTTTTCTCCCTTCTTTCTCCCTCCGTGTCTCCGGAGCACAGCCGGCTCGGCGTGTGAAGGTTCCTGTATGGTCCCGGACCTTAGGGGCACTTCGGTGGCGCTCCGATATTCGTGGTGGGAGGAAGTGTCCCGCGAATGGCAGCAAAGTGGTGCTGCCTGTTTTCGGATCTGGGTCACAGGTGGTAGAGTCAGCACTGTCAGCGCTGGAGCCTACACAAGTGCCTGGATCGGAGGAGGCAGCAAAATTGAAGGGAATGAAGAGGCTGCTACCCAGGTAGAGGGTATAGATGCAAATTTGCTTGACAGGGTCGCGGTAGTCACCTGGAGAGGAGGGAAGGGCAAGTTTGGTGAGTTTGGCAAGTTGAAAGAGTGTGTTGGCGTCCATGTGCTTGGGAAATTCGAGATTTCTCACATGCTCAATAAAAGAAAGGAAGAAGCAGGCTTGATTCACTTTCATTGCATGGAGACAAGTGAGGCACAGACTGTAGCAATTGTACCGCCTACAGTATCTCCAATAGTCAGTAGATACACCCTGCGAGCCAGAGCAGCCCACTCCTCCTCCAACACTGCTATTACCCACCCTATCTTGCCCCTCAGAGTTTCCCCCCCAATTTCAGAAGTTAGAGTTTCATCCATACTTCCTAATCATAAGGGGGGAAACATAGACCCCAGTGTTGTCGCAAAGGGAAGCAGGGGCAGGGGTAAGAGAGCACTCGCTTCAAAAGTGAAGATAACTCCCTCATTGAAAACATTTTATAAGATGATGTCTTCCTCGACTACAAGGGACCCCAAAAAGGGAGGTTCACAATTGGGCGCTCTCGGGGGGGTATACTAGTAGATCACAAGGAGAAATCCAGGTGGATTCCATTCAGAGTAAGGTACTTGACACGCCCATTATGCCAAGTATCCCACAGAGTAATACAAAGTTAATTGACCCCCTGAAAGTACAAATAGGCAGCTACGAGGGCGCCTCATCTACTATTCACCCTGCAGTGGTGCTAACTAATAGATTAGCAATGTTAGTCAAACTATATGACTCCAACTATGCACATGTTCGTTGGGGCACACACGGTGAAGTAACAGATAGATTTCCCGTTCTAAAGGGTGTGCGCCAAGGATGTGTCCTTGCTCCCATCCTGTTTTCTTTGTTCATTGACAGGGTCGTACAGTACTATTCCACATGCCCCACTGATGCTCCAACCTTGGCGGGCTTGAAGATCCCCCTACTCATGTTCGCTAACGATACCCTGATTTTATCTAAGACCCAAGCAGGGCTACAGGTCGCCCTGTCTCGGTTTGAGGAGCTTTGTCTCGACCATGAGTTGGTGGTCAATGTGGACAAGACAAAGTTTATGGTTCTCCATAAGTGCAAAGCTATTAAGGGTAAAGTGAACATGAATTATGTTCCTTTAGAACTGACAGAAGTGTTCACTTACCTGGGGATAACCCTCAATAGAAAACTAAACTGGAAGCTACAGATTGACATGCTAGTCCTAAAACATGCCCAGTTGGCCGGGGCTCTTATAAAAGAGCATAGGCTTTCCTTCATCAAGCCAATAGCCCCGCCCTCAAGATATATAACTCTAAAGTTGCTAGTGCAATCCTTTATGGGGCTGAACTTTGGGGTCATGAGTATATTACCCCTCTGGCCATTGGCCAAAATAAATGTATAATGGCACTAACGGGTTTGCCGCAATCCACTCCGCTGCTGCTCTTATTTTTGGACCTGGGTTGCTTTTGCATCAAGGATTTGGCTCGTTTCAGGCCTATAGCTTTTTGGAGAAGGCTTTGGGTTACCCCTGAGCTCTCCCTGTATCCTAAAGCACTCTTGGACTTCAGGGGAGTAGGGTGCCTAGGTAAGATCAAATTGCTTCAGTATATAAAAAACACTCCGACTGAAATGGGGATGAGCATTTTGTGGGAGAACCCAGAAGTCAACCCATTTCCGTCAAAAAAAGAATTTAAGGCAGTTTACCTGGACATGGTGAAGATGAAATATTTTGCCTCTTTTACAAGGTTCACATTGTCCAGGAATTTCCTGATGTTGAAACATGAGCTTAGGTTCAAACCATATTGGTGCTCTGTCTCAAAACCGCTTGACAGTAAGTTATACCATAAGTTTAGAGTAGGTTCCCTCCCGATTAAAGCTTTTACCAGCAGATGGTATCCGCCCCCGTCAGAATTGTGCCCTTTGTGTTTAGCACAGACTGAATCAATCGCCCACATTTTATTTGTTTGTTCGGCCTATAGATCGCCTAGGATGATATGGCTCAAACCCACTTGCACCAACCTCGGTACAAGATCTGTCTTGGAGGCCTTAAGGATCCTGCAGACATGTACTCAGGAATCTATTGTTGCTGCTATGTCAAAATTCCTGGAGTTGGGCATGGGCCATTCGGGCTAACAAACTAAGGCAACCCTAAGTTGCTTCAACCCTACTCTTACACAAACTTAAGGAATGTGCGGGAGGTCGACCGCGGCATCTAGCTGTGGCTTGATGTAGGGTCTAGTGATTTCATCACAAACCGGGGTAGTTGGTTGTCATAACTACTGCCATAGGTGTTTTGGCATCATAATATTGCTCTGTCCGCAAACTATTGTTGGGGCGATACATTTTATACTATATTTTACTCTATTTTTAATTAAGGATTTTATAGTCTATTAGAGCATGTTATTTGATTTTTTAATATACAAACTCATGCAGATCCTATTGTGGTTCTTCTACACTAATGTCAGTTTCGATCTGATCAAAGTTCCCTTTATCTTTGTATTTTTAGTTTGCTATAACTTTGAATTGATTGTAATGTCTTTTATGATTTTTTTAGTCGAAATAAAGACTAATGAAATGTAAATGTAATAGATTCTCCCCTATGGTATCTCAAGACGAACAAGAAGAGCAACAAAAGATTCCGGAAGAGTCTGTTGAGACGGGCGCCATGTCTAGATCCTTGGCAGATATACTATTGGCTCTTAAAGATAAGATGGCTAGTAGGTTCTCAGAGATGGCAAGTAGGTTTACAGTTTCAGAGACAAACCAGGCTGTGATTCAGTCATCATGTGTGGATTTAGCCCAAAAACTTGAGGATGTCTCTCTGAGAACTGAAGCATTGGAGTCAGAGGTACCAAAAATCAAGGAGGCCCTTCATAGCACCACGGCAGATGTGGCAAAGTTAGTGGCCCAGAATAAAGAGCTGAAAGATGAAATTGAGCGCTTGGAAAATCATTCAAGGAAAAATAACCTGAGGCTTATCAATATTCCTGAAGCGCTGGAGGGAACGGATATTAAGGGGTTTGTAATATCTTTACTGAAAGAAACAGTGTTGAAGAACTCCCCCAGTGTCGACCTTGCGAACGAGATACAGCGTGTACACTGTGATCCATATAAGAGGAACTTGGCTAAGCAGAAGCACAGGAAGATCTTGGTCAATTTCTTGACATATACTGTGAAGGAGGAAATTTTATCTTCAGCTCTCAGGGAGAGAACATTAACATCTAAAGCTTCCCCCAGTCCTTTCTCCTTCTCCGTTAGATCAGACATATCCCACATTACGACAACAAGTCAGTGGGAAATGGGGAGGAGATTGGAAGAACTGACTAGTCTGGGGGCTAAGGCTCAATTGAGATTTCCCGTGTTACTGTGTGTAATGTAGAACAAACACATGTACCAATATCGCACAGTGGAGGAGGTCGATGCCCTTATTGTTAAAATCAAGAATGGGGGTGGAGTGTAAGGAGGGGTGGCGTGGGGAGGGACTCCTACCAGCGAGACTATAGTTTCAACCTTAGAGTAATTTTCTCTTTTTTTTTTTTTTTCTCTTCTCTTTAATGCCCGAGCGGGTTGAGGCAAAATAGGCTTTGCCTAATAGCAGGGAGGGTTTCCCGTGGGTTGAGGGGGTCACTGGGTGGGTGGTGGGAGGGAAGGGGGAAGCACAAGGTGGGGAGCAGCGGGTTAAAAATGAAAACAAAATTTTCTCATTCTCATGTTAATATTAAACCGTTTTCTCTGGGAATTGAAATTGGATGGCAGGAATTGGTATGATGACAAGTGAGGTAAAATTTATCTCATGGAATGTCAATGGCTTAAGGTGTCCCCGCAGACAAAGACTGGAACTAAAATATTTGGAGCTTGCCCCCGCCAACATTTGCTTCATCCAGGAGACTCATCTAAGTTACGTAGAATCCTGTAGTATATTTGCAAAGTGTGCTTGGGTGAAATATTTCTGTTCCTCTGAACAGACAGCCCACAGTAAGGGAGTGGCTATATTGATGAAACAGGGGTCAGGCTGTACTATAAAATCTGTCCAGTCTGACCATTCTGGGAGGTGGATAGTGGCCGTGTTGGACTTTGGAGGGTTAGAGCTGACTTATGCCTCGTTTTATGGTCCTAATACAGATGACCCAGCCTATATTTGTAGACTGCAATCCAAATTAATGGAAGTCGTCACCCCTTTAATAATCGTAGGAGGCTTTAATGTCCTTTTTGACCCTCGAAAAGACAGGTCTAATCAAAGTTACTACATAGGGGCACTACGAGTCCGTCGTGCTATGAAGAACATGCTGCGTGATTTGGGGCTCGTTGATGCCTGGAGGGCAAAACTGGGTGATGAACAAGTCTTCAAGAATAGACTATGTTGAGGGAGGAGCCTAGCGCGCAACCAAGATGGCCGCGTAGGTGCGAAGCTCCCGAGGACCTCCGCGACCTCCTGAATTAATCCTGATTATATCCTGTCTTTGATGAGGGGACTGTGTCTGTGTACCCGAGCTGAGGCGGCACCCGTTTTCCGTTTTCGAATCGGACCCCGGACACCGGTGGGAGCACCGATCGAAGATTGCGGCCTTCTCCGCGCCGGCCCCCCGGATTGGAGTTGTGGGGCGATCCGGGGACAAAGCGAACAACAGCGGCGGGCAGGGCTGGGCGACTCGCGTACCCCGCGCTTTCACTTTCGCTTTTGCGCCCTCCTTGCCCTCAAGCGAGGTAGGGTTGCGGAGCGGGGTGCGGTGGTGTGGCCTTGTCCCGGTGCCCGGCTGACCCGCCGGCTGTGAGTTGTCCTGCGGTCCAGTGGTCACCCCCCCCCGGAGCCCGTGAACTGGTTTATCGGCCCTTTCGAGGAGATTGGCACGACTTTGGGAGTGCGACATGTCCGCAAAGCAAGATGGCGACCGGGCAAAGGTGAAATCGACCCGCCGTGGCCCGGCACATCAGTCTAACAGCATGGACCGCTACACCCTACAGAAGGGATCTCCAGAGTCACCGCGCACATCCCCCGCGGGCCCGGCTGAGGCGTCTGCTCAGCCCGCGGATCCGACCCTCCGGGACGTCATGGGCGCCATTGCCGAGATGAAGGCCTCAGTGGACCAGCGCTTTGATACTCTGGCGCAGAAGATAGACTCGGCCCTGGTGGATGTGGGCCTGGTGAGAGCCGACTTGTCTAAAACAAATGACCGGGTCGATTCCCTGGCCCACACTACCTCGAGTCTCACTACAGACGTGGCGGCCCTTCAAAAGGAGGTGCACCGGCTTGGCCAGGCGAGCGCCCTGATGGACCGTCGATTGGAGGACTCCGAGGGTCGGGCCCGGAGGAACAACGTTCGCATTGTCGGGGTGCCGGAGGGACGGGAGGAGGAGGCGGCAGATTTGTTTGTGGAAGACCTGATCCTCACCCGTCTCCAGCCCCGGGGGCTGAGTAAACTTTTTGCGGTGGAACGTGCTCACAGGGTCCCCGGAGGAAGACCTAAGGCCGGAGCCCCGCCGCGGCCTCTCATTGCCTGGATTTTTAACTTTCGGGACAGAGACGCTATCCTGCAGACTTCCAGGCTACAGGGACCGGTTAAGCTCGATAATATGGACGTGAATTTCTACCCTGACTTTACTCCGACGGTCCAAAAGCAGAGACTGAGTTTTCTCGGAGTTAAACGTCGCTTACGGGACCTGAACCTTAAGTACTCAATGCTTTTTCCAGCTAAGCTGAGGGTGGAGGTGGATGGTCGCACGCACTTTTTTGACCGTCCCGAGGCGGCTGGGGACTGGTTGGATACTCTGCCTGGGGACCGGGGCCGGGGGGGTGGGGGGGGTGCGGTTGGCGGGGAGGGCTTGCCGGATCAGAACTGAGGGGTGAATAGTAGGCCTTGCTCTGGACAACATTCCGGCTACCATTCACTGATCGTGTATGTTCCCCTCCTATGGAGGTCGTACGGGGTCCATTGGGGGCTTTCCCTCCTCCTCTGGGGGACTAGTTAGTTTTTTGTCTATGGGGCGACAGGCACACTGCACTTTGGGGGGGCTGTCTGGGCTCATGCAGGGGTGCAGGGAGGGGGGAGTTCTGTTGGGATGGGTGGGTGGGGGTGGAGTGTTGTTTGTTTGCACCGCAAGGCGAACCCTTTACTGTATTGTTGTTTTTGAGATGCTCTTTGGGGGACGACTGATGGCTTCCATGTATGATGGGGGGTAGGGATTTGACTGTGTTATCATGGAACGTTAACGGACTGGGGGATAGGATTAAGCGTGGTGTGGTCCTGCAGTATCTGAAACGAATTTCACCAGATGTGGTCTTCCTGCAGGAGACACACCTTATAGGTAACTCCTTTCATGCCATGAATCGGCGAGGCTATCGCTTGGTGGCCCATTCGGGCTTCACTTCGGGCTCGCGGGGGGTGGGCATCATGATTAAGAACTCGCTCCCATTGGAGATTGATGAGGTGCGCCATGATGAGAGGGGACGTTACACTGTCTTGGTGGGTAGAATGGAGGGCAGAGTGGTCGTTTTTGTATCAGTGTACGTTCCGCCGGGGTTGCAATCTACCACGTTTGCGGACCTGGGGCGCCTCCTCCTTGACCTCCCGGGTGGGCTTCTGGTAGTTGGGGGGGACTTCAATGCGGTGGCTTCTGGGTCTATGGATCGTCATCCCCCCAGGGACCTCCCCCGGGCACAGGCGTGGCTGTCCGGCCTTTTAGATACACTAGGATTGGTGGATTGCTGGCGACTAAAGCATCCCGCGCAGCTGCAATACACCTTCCACTCGGGTGCCCATGGTAGCCTCTCGCGGCTTGATTATGTCCTGGTCCCTGCGGCCTATGCTGTGAGAGTGGGAGAGGTGCGCCATTTGGCGCGGGGTATTTCAGATCACTCCCCACTATTGTTGCACTTTGATGTCTTCCCGAGGGGGGAGGGCAGGGTAGCCCCAATCAATGCCTGGTACCTGCGCGACCCTACTATTCGAGCCGAATTGATCAAATCCTTGCAGCGGTACTTTGAGGAGAATGTGGGGTCTGTCCCTTCGGCTATCTCCCTGTGGGAGGCTTTTAAGGTAGTTCTCAGAGGGGAGGCCCTCTCCTTTATCTCCCATGCCCGGAGGCGCGAGCGGGAGGAGGTAACCCGGGTGGAGGCTGAAATTACTGAACTAGAGGGTGACCTGGGGAGCGGGGTGACGGATGCCACATTGCATGTTCTACACCTCAAGCAGGCGGCCTATAGGGCCCTCGTCACGGAGGCGGCCAGGGGCCTCAGTAGAGAGCAACAGGGGCGACTGTATGATGTGGGTGATAAGGCTGGTAAATTGATTGCGTGGTTGGACAAAAAGGAGAGAGCGAGTCGTGTGGTTCCGTTGATCGAGAGGATGGATGGTGTGTGTGTCACCGAGCCGGACGCCATTGTCTCCTGCTTCGCGGATTATTTCCGCGAGGTGTATTCCCCGGTTTCTCCCTGCTCGGAGGAGGATTCCCATGCCCTGCTTCGGGACATCGCGCTGCCCTCCCTTTCGGTGGAGGACAGGGATTCGCTGGATGCTCCTCCCACTTCGGACGAAATTGCCCTTGCTATCCGCTCGGTCGCATCTGGCAAGGCCATGGGCCCCAATGGCATCCCTATCGAGCTGTATAAGCTGCGACCGGATGTACTGGCGCCCCACCTGCGCGCGATGTTCCTGGCGGCCCGCTCGCGGGGTTCCCTTCTGCCGGACCAGCGTCTGGCCACGATCGTGGTGATCCACAAGGAGGGGAGACCCCGTGAGCGGGTCACATCCTATAGGCCTATCTCGCTCTTGAACGCGGAGCCCAAAATCCTCGCCAAGGTGCTGGCCAACCGGCTGGTCGGCGATTTGGTCCACCAAGACCAGTCCGGCTTCATACCCCATCGCAACACGGCCCTTAATCTGCGACGCTTGCACGGGGTGCTCGCGCGTGTCCCGTTCGTGCGGGAACCGGCCATCTTGGCGTCCTTGGACGCCACCATGGCGTTTGATACGCTCGAGTGGCCATACATTTGGGCGATGCTGGCGAAGTTTGGCTTCGGACCGGGCTTCATCAGCTGGGTCAAGTTGTTGTATTCCGGCCCATTGGCGCAGGTGGTGGTGAATGGACGAGTTTCGGCCCCATTCGCACTGGGACGGGGCACGCGACAGGGTTGCCCCCTGTCGCCTCTCCTGTTTGCACTGGCCCTGGAGCCCCTGGCGGAGTGGCTGCGGTGGCACCCTTCCATCCGTGGTCTCCGCTGGACCCCCGAGCATGAGGACCGTGTGTCCCTCTACGCTGATGATATCCTTCTATATCTCGCCTCCCCGCGTAAATCACTGATCGTCCTAGTTGATGTTTTGCGCTCATTCGGTCGCAACTCAGGCCTCGTCATCAACTGGGCGAAATCCTGTGTATATGTGCTTGCCGGGGAGGCTCCGGTCCTACCACGGGACTGTCCGATCCAGATTGCCTCCCAGGGGTTTCGGTACCTGGGTATATATATTACTCTGGACCCGGAGGCCCGCTACGAGCGGAATTTGCTGCCCCCCCTCCAGCGCTTGAAGGAGGACGTGGTGCGTTGGCGGCATCTGCCGCTTTCGCCGCTCGGCCGAGCGGCCTTGTTTAAGATGATGTCGTTGCCGCGCTTTCTGTACGCTCTCCAGAACACTATGGACTTGGTCCCGGCGCGCTACTTCCGTGAGGTGGAGAGTTTGCAGCGTCGCCTGTTCTGGGACGGGAGGCCACGTATTGCCTTGGCTAAATTGACGCTCCCGTGGTACGATGGGGGGGTCGCCCTCCCGGATATTAAACGGTATTACTGGGCCTCCCAGCTAGCTGCGATTAATCATGGCCTTTACGGGCCCGCCCTGAACCCGGCATTTGAAATGGACAAGCTGCTCCTGCCCGGTGGCGACTACAATCGAGCGCTCTACTCTGGCGCGCCGGACCCTCGCCTGACGGGACCGACGCGTGTCATGGTGCGTGTATGGCACGCGGCTAACGCAGCTATGGGGTGGAAGGACCGTTTGACCCGGGCGTCACCGCTATATGCGTCTGCGAGGTTGGGCTCCCTGTGGACCTCGAAGGGCTTCGAGAAGTGGGACACGATCGGCATCAGCACAGTGGGAGATCTCTGGACGAGGGGGGGATTCAAAACTTTCGAGACGCTGCAGACGGAGTTTCAGTTGCAAGGCAGTGAGTACTTTCGGTACTTACAAGTCCGCCACGCGCTGGGCTCCGTCTTCCCGGATGTCGCGTCCATTCCGGAGTCTTCCCCCCTGGAGGACAGAGTGCTGGATGGCCATGTCCCAGACAGCACGATCTCCCTTATATATAAAAAACTGATCAACGACCGATCGGGCCTGCTGACTGGCCTCCGCGAGGCCTGGGTTGCCGATGGGCTGGAATTGGACGACGAGGACTGGATTTCCGCGGTGGCCTCTCCGAAGGAGGTGGCCATCCCGGCTCGCCTTCGCTTCGTCCAGCTTAAGATCCTCCACCGGGTTTACGTGACGGGGCCAAGGCTTCTACGTATGGGCTTTGCTGAGGATGGACTGTGTAAGCGTGGCTGTGGTGCATTGGCAACTTTCTTGCATATTCTGTGGGAATGCCCAAAGGTGGAGCGATTCTGGCGTGGTGTGCACGAGGTCCTGCGAGTGGTTACGCGTGTCGCGCTGTTGCCTGAAGCGAGGAGATGTTTGCTGAATGTGTGGGAGCCAACTGACTACTCGGTTCCGCAGACGCGGTGGGTGACTCTGGGATACATGATAGCTAAGCGTGACATTGCTCAATTGTGGGGATCCCAGAGGCCCCCGGCGGTGTCGGCCTGGAAAGAACACATGGATTGGTGTATGTTTCGTGAAAAGGTGGTGTATGTTGCGAGGGGTAAGCCTGGGGCGTGGGTGAAAATCTGGGGCCCCTGGAACGTCTATCGCGGGGGTATTTGCGAGCCGCCACTGCTGCCGGCTGCCTCACCAGCTCCGTCCCCCTAGCCGACCCCCTCCCCCAGCCACGGGCACGTGGTTCCCCAGTCCCTGATCTGTTCTCATTCCCCTCTTCAGAGTTTGGCGATTGGTTGGGGTCCCCCACTTAAGGAGCGCGTGCTGTCACTTGGGATTGCGGGTTGCCTTGCGGGTGTGGTTTTTTTTTTTTGTGTTGTTGTGTTTTGACAAAAGGAAACCGTATTGTGGGTTTGGAGTTATGTGGCCTGCACTATTGATATCTCCTGATTTACCTTTTTGCACCGCCAAGAGATTTTTCTGTATATATGTCATATGCTTCTGCCACTCTAGCGGCCGGCCAGACGGTTGTAGGCCCATCCCTGTAACTATTTGAGATTGTAATAAACGGTTTCAAAAAAAAAAAAAAAAAAAAAAAAAAAGAATAGACTATGTTTTAATCGGTAGGTCCAGTATCGATAATATGACAGATATATCGGTCTTACCAAGTCATCTATCTGACCATGCCCCTGTGCTGTTTCTTTACTTTCGGAAAAGCCACAATTTACAACCTAGATGGACGCTTAAAAGATCCATATTGGCCGATCCTGAGATAGGGAGGCACATTAAAGCAGCTACTCTGGATTATTTCTCCACGAACATTGGTTCAACCTCTTTAAATTTCGTGTGGGATGCCTTTAAGGCTTACCTGCGGGGCATGCTATATAGTCACATCTGTTCTAGGAATAGGATGGATGCACAGGAATTACAGAATATCGAGGGGAAAATCCAACAGTTAGAGCGGGAGAGAGATCTGCTCAATCAAGGGAGCCCTGGTAGGTCGGTACAAGTTTTGAGGGACCTCGAGAGTGCTCGGCAGGAGTATAGGGGAAGATTGGGCCAAAAGTGCAGAGCTCAATGGATGAGTTAAACATGCAGAATTTTGAGTATGGGGAGAAGGCAGGTGCCCTGTTAGCTTGGAAAGCAAGAGTCGACCGTTCACAAAATTGTATTAATTAATTAATCATAAATAAAGATGGGAAGAAGTCAAGCAATATAGAGGACATGCAGGTCTGGCTCCTTTCCCTATTCTCCAAGCTTTATAAGGAGGAAACGATCCCTAGCCCTGGACGCCTGCAAGCCTGGCTGAAAGGTAAATCCCTGTCAACGTTAACGGACGATGGCAGTAATGCCTTAGATGCTCTAATTACAGAGGAAGAGATCAAAGATCAAATGAATAAATGTAAGAATAATAAGGCTGCGGGTACAGATGCGCTCCCAAGCAAGGTTTATAAGTTGCTTTCAGACGAGTTGGTCCCGATACTGTGTGAGTTATTTAATTCAGTATACAGCACAACAGGAAGGGTCCCAGGGACTTTGAAGGAAGCTACTTTTGTTCTTATTTTAAAACCGGGGAAGGATCCCCTAAAGGCAGATTCTTATCGACCGATCTCCCTGCTGAATGCCGATTATAAAATCTTTATGGGTATTCTGGCAGGGAGACTGGCCAAGTTTGTTCCCAGCCTGATTAATGCTGACCAAAAGGGGTTTGTACCTGGAAGATGCATCCAGGAGCAGACACACCAGCTAATAGGCAACATAGACTTGGCGGTGGCTAGGTCGGACCCCTTGGCCGTAGTCGCTCTTGATGCAGCCAAGGAGTTCGACAGAGTGTGCTGGGTGTACCTGTGGGAAGTCCTTAGGCAGATGGGCTTTGGACCAATTTTTGTACAGACCATGATAAATTACTACCAGGGGGCCTCTGCAAAGATCTTGTTGAATGGCTTGGTGACAGCTAGCTTTAACATCCAAATAGGAACAAGACAGGGTTGTCCCATCTCTCCCCTGCTGTTTGACATTTATATCGAGCCATTGGCGAAAGCACTAAGACTAGATGACTCAATTACTCCCTTTAGATCACTGCAATATAGTAGCAAGCTGGCCCTCTAAGCAGATGATCTGCTGTTATACACAAATAATCCAGGGGAGACCATACCAAGAGTCGAAGCACTGCTGGTCGAATTTGGCGCATTATCAGGTTATTTAGCCAATACCTCTAAAACTGAGGTAATGTGCTGGAATATTGATGGGTGGGAGGGGCATGCAAGTGAAGAATTCAAATATTTAGGTGTCACTATCATTAAAAACCTGGACAAAATTCCCCAGATTAACCTAACTAGGACTAGTAATGAGATAGATCGTATATTTGTCAGGTGGAGGAATCTCCCATTGACAATCTATGGTAGGGTAAACCTGGTGAAGATGGTCATCTTGCCTAAATTGACATATCTTTTTAATACAATTCCTCTATCTTTTCCCAGTAAGGACATTGATAAAATTCAAAGCAAGATTGGAAGCTTCATTTGGGCCAACAAGGAAGCCAGATTGTCCTTGAAAAAGCTGAGACGTAGGCTTGCCAGTGGGGGGTTGGCCCTCCCGGATATTAGGTGGTATTCTATTGCTTTCCAGTTTAAAAATATTAGGATGCTACTTGTAAAGTCGGAGGAGTCATCCTGGGGGAGACTATTGGGCGAAATGGTCATGACAGAGGGCGGCTGTGGGGAGGAGGGCTTTATGTATAAGTTTGGGGCGCCAAGGTTTTTTAAACGAGTGCGCTTGAAGGTATTTAGGGCTGCCCTGGATATTTGGTTCAAGGTGAGATGTAGATGGGGGATTGGGTATTATTTAGATTTTGCACCTATATGGGATTCACCGGGAACTCCGATCTATCTGAAGGATAGCCTGGCAATCCTATTAAAAAGGGCAGGTATTACTATTTGGTCAGATCTTATTTCAGAGGAGGGGGTTCACCCCTGGGAGGCACTGAGGACCAGGGTTGGAAGTGACTTCTCCAGGTTTAAATATTTGCAGCTGATCTCCTGGTTTAAACGGAAAAGGGGGACATAAGTGGAGACTGGGAAATAGAGCATCTCCTGCAGACTCCCCATCGTAAAAAGAAAGAAGTGTCCATCTGGTATGGGAAGCTTATGAAAGCTGACGATATAGAACTTCCTCCGTAACATGTAGTTTGGAACCAAATCACTAAAGGCCTCAATAATCTCTGCACCCAAGGTGCTGCTTGATAGGCACGTCTCTACCAGTAGGGGATACGATTTTATCATGCGTGCGAACAGGGCTTTATTATCTATGCCCTTCCAAATCACTCTCAGTTTGTCAGTTGATGCCTCCAAATGTTTGGCCCCTATTTCCCTTTGGGTAATAAATTTAGAGAAACATCTAATAGTTGTTAAAATTGGGTTATGGTCACCTTGACTAGTACATAAAACCTCAGCCTTTGCTAAAAGTTTACCAATGAAGATGATATAAAAACGTAATCTATAATAGATGAACAGCTGTTAAATGGTAGCGGCAGTCGTAGTCGATAACCTTTCAAGTATTGCCCGGCGGTAATCGCCTCTTATACCATTCGATGCTAAACCAATAAAGAGGCAGGCGCCGGAGACTGGAAGGCAGGAAACAAAGTTTTATTCCGTCGGAGTGGAACACATCAGATCAGACAGCGAAGTATCGTCACGAGGTGCTCTAACTGCATCTCTGAGGCCTGGCCTCTTATACACAGGTTTATGACTTTATTGCAGGTTTATCATACATGGCACATTCTTGAGATTGTCTTGATACATGAAAGAACATCCTCGGAATCCCCACTTCGAGCTCGTTCCCACACATATCTACAGTGGAAGTCCCCACCCCACCCACAGTAGGAGATGGCTATCACACAGCTGGACATTCCGCCAATTCCCGGGGGTGTGTGCGACCGGTCGGGTCTCAGGGGGTGGGGGGCCTTGATCTACTGTAATCCCTTTGATGTGGGGTGTTTCCCTTACAGTAGGGGCAATAAACTGCATCCGCAGGGCTAGGTGATGGCCTGGGATCGGTTCGGACAATGGGGCGGAGAGGAAGGGGGTTGTCGAAGAGATGCATGACCATGTATGGGATGTCGGTCAGGCGTGGGATGTGGTTCCATGGCAGGGTCGCGCAGAAGGAGAGGGTTTATGGCCCGTGTATGAGAGAGCGGGGGTGGCCGGCGCGCGGGGGAATGCTTGCAGCGCCAGGGGGACGCGCTGGCGATCGGCAATGAGCAGGGAGAGACCAAAGTGCCTAAAATGGTTGCCGTGCGCTTTCCTGTGTGTCGTGCTGGGGAGAGGCAAGATGGCGCAGATAATGTTCATTTGTAAACTAAATTTCCACAGTCCTCCCTTTTAACATATCTCGCCAGCTTGCCTGGCCGACATTCACCTTCGTTAACCCTTTAGCTATAATACCGTAAATGTTTTTCATGCATTCCTTAAAAGTACAGAGTCTTTAGGACAGGCAGGAGCAATCTGACACAATTGTACATAGTTACATGTAGTTGAAAAAATAGGCGAGGAGGTAGTGCATACAAAATTACATCCGCTGCGCCGCATGTCAGACCCAGGGATAGGAGGATGGGAGCTTGTTTGAGCGCAAACATGATACCGTAAAGCAAAAATGTTTCTGGCAAAACAAGGGATATTTTGTACATTACTTAAGGCCCAGACTTCGTGTGGATCGAAAATAGTCAGCATAGTCATGTGCACGGCTGGTGTTATACAAATGTCATCATACAAAGCTAGAGTTTCTTAACTTATCAGTGTACAGTTGGAAGTGACTGATGCAATATCATGAAAACTCGATTGGAAGATAGTCAATATAAAAAGGTGGTTGGGAGAGGAATTCAACTTAACATGAGTTACAGTCATGGAAGGGAGTTCTTCTTTCCAGTGTCCTATTATAATGAGCCATCACTGGTAAGCTCTTATTGTTCTTCTTCTTTTGTTGGCACTGTTGAGCACCGGCGGTGGAGCTAAGGTCCAGCTCGAATCCAAGTTTTCACCTAGCAGGGTGTGACCATTCGTTGTTCTCCGATCACAGTCCTGTTCCCTAACACATTTTATCATAGGTACTTTGAGACGGGGTACCCGCTTTTTGTTCTTCTGTAGTTAAGTCAAATTCAAAATCCATATAAAAGAGAGAGAGAGAGAAGGGGTGTGGCATACTTTGGGATGCCGAGGGAAGAGGGGGTGGAGTGGGATCGGATCAAAAAGCGGACCAAGGAGAGCAGAATCTTTCAGCACTGGGCCCATCAATCGGGCCCGACGGGTTGGGACTTCAGGCACGCTGGTCAGCGAGCAGGGGGCCTCGAGATAGCCCTTCGTTCTATCGCTTATCATCCTGATAATGGTGCCTCGTCTCACGCCCTCTTTGCTTCGTTGCTTTCCCCTTGGTCGTTGCCATAGATGTTCCATGGTCCGCAGTGAGGCTGTGCGTCACGTCCGACCCCTCTCTTCCGATGGCCGCAGGTTATCTTTGAATGAGTACAAGAAACAAAATCTTAGAGAGTTGGCAGGGAAGACATTTACACACTTCATCCTCTCTCCCAACCACCGAGTAGTTAGGGAAATGCTTTTGTCGGTCGCTGCATGATTGATGTCTATTAACTCTTATGTCGGTGTGTGTTACTAATCTATTAATCATTGCTGTGGTGCAGGTTTCTGTGGGTGTTCCTGTTCATCGTCTGGCCTGCTAGGTGTCGATTCCTGTGCCCTATAATCGTTGCAGGAAGCCTTGACATCTGTCGACTTTCTGGTTTATCAAAAATTTGAACCGGCTTCTCTGGTAGAGACTCGTTCATCTTAACACAAGTTCTGTTAATACACATTTTCCTCCGAGGACTGCTAAGTTTATTAAAAAAAAGTGCGAGGTGCTACTGTCATGGGTTCACAGGTATCTCTTTCGGGGAGGGACATAAGCTAAACATTTTTCTTGCTGGAGACAATAGGTAACCCTCATCAGCTTAGGCGATGTACCTTTAGAAAATAAAGTCATCAGCTGTTTTGTTCGGAATACTCTGGGACGGCTAGTACAGAGCTGGGGTGATTCTGGGAGGACGGGGTGCTTGGACATTCTAGTTCGGAACATTTGGGCGGGGGCAGTTCTGGGCGGTGGAGATGGTGTTGTTAAAGCTCTAAAAACGAAAACCACTGACATATAGTCCCCGTGATGAGGGCCAAATTGGGAGACATCAGTCGTCTTACCTGTCCTTTCTTTCTCAGCCAATTAAGTTCAACATTTGCAGAAAGGAGAGGTAGTAACGTGGTAAAGTACGGTCGTTTTTGTTTCTGTCAATTTGTTCGAACACCGCCGCGTTCGAGGCCAATTATACACATACTGAGGAGGTATGTGTCGCTAATTTATTCAAAAAGAAAGAGGGCAAGAAAGCCTTCAGCGAGGGTGGGAGAGAGAGTAAGAGAGAGAGAGAGAGAGAGAGAGAGAGAGAGAGAGAGAGACGTGCGCATCAAGTAGGCTATTTGGCATACGTACGACACAAAACGAGAGAGAGAGAGAGAGACATGTGTACGATAATAGGCTACTTGGTGTACACACAACATGGAGTAGCATGGGTCAGTTCTATGTAAGAAAACACAAGCGGGGGAAAGACAGAAATTCGGTGATCACGCACACACAAATACCGGATAGGGCGTGACAGTACATGCATCAAGCGCAGAAACTTAAGACGGAGACACAGGGCTACGTTGAGTATGGGGACCTCTCCTTTCCTGTCCTCTTTCCTATGCATGCTGCGTATTTTCAGTATTTTGTAGTTTATCTTGGGGGGTGTCGGACCTTTTACTCCCCTCCCTTTGATCGATGGACGAGCATTTCAATCATACGATGACGCTCTCTTCAAGCGACCCAAGCATGAAATGCATACACATTCATGCCGCATAATCGTAGCACACACGCACAATCATACCATACAGTTTTTCATGTTCCCAATGGTGGTCTGCACTTTGCGCATTATCCCACAACGTTTGTCTATGTTTTTCCCTATATTGAACATGGTGCGCTCCATGTCCACTCCATTCTTCAGTCGGAACTTCGTCGTGACATATAGAGGGAAAAGAGGGGAGGGGATGTGCAGTATTCAAAGTACATTAGCGCGCGTAGACACGAAAAAGTTCTACTTACCACGTACCAGGCTAGCCGCAGGAGTGGGTAATACCACAGACCTATTATTCTTTTCTTCCGAAACAAAGATGCTCTATTTCATTCATCTCCTAAATTCGGGTTCCCTGGTCGTACATGTGTTTCTCAATCAGTCGTATATTATGGTGCAAGATACCATACCTTGCATTCGGCATATACCTTAAGCTATAGTCGATCATTTTCTGACAACTCTTGGAAAAAGACAGGTGTGACGGGTACAAATTCCGTTAATCAAAAAGATTCAGGTAAATGGGGTCTGCATTATCTGTTTTCTATTGCTTGGGAGTAACAATCATTTATTAAAAAAAAAACCTTTACCAACCTAGATGATTTGTCATGACACTGATTCCGTAATTCCTTTAACCCCTTCAGTGCCCATGACGAGCTGGACTCGTCATGGGCTGCGGTGGCGCTGTGCCCATGACGAGTCCAGCTCGTCATGAACTCCGCCCGCTAATGGAAGGCGCGGCACTGGGCGGGGAAAGGGGCGGGCATGCAAGGGGTTAAGAAGCCCTTTATTTAAAACAATGTCAGTATACAAATACGGGCCTACAACCGTTCATGCCGGCCACGGTGTGAGAGGTGTCTCGGCGCCATTTTGGGGCGAGGTCGGGTGGGTCTAGTGCACAGTCTAAGTCTTTCCACTGACTAGCTGCCGGACCAGAATCCCCTTCGGTAGTTCGAGAACTTTTCGTCTGCGTCAGCTTGCGTCAGCATGGCGTCACCGTGGTCTTGTAGCGATGCCGTGGTCCGTCCTTGGGGCGGGACAGCAGGCGGGTTCTTCCGCCGTCGCCCTGAATCAGTCTTTCTTTTACGGCACCAAACGGTGGCAAGATGGCTGCCGCCCGGGGCAAGGACAAGTTATCGTGGAATAATCAATAAAAATAGCGGCAATTGTCCCCACCGGAGGCCCACGGGAGTCGAATGTCAATGACTCCCGCAGAACCTGCAAAGCTGAGAGGGTGTTTTTCAAGGGGTGGGGCCCACGCCCGAGCAGACAAGCCTCCGAGTCCAGGGCCGTCTCACGGTGGGCTAGGCCTGGATCCGAAGAACCGACCGCCGGAGTCCAAAGGCAGCAGCAGCAGCAGCTCTTCGTTACAGCCACCGGGGTGGGTCCCTCGATCCCTCGGCTGCGGGGGCCCATTTGTGAAACGCTAATGGCAATCTTAGTGGATCCGCGCCTGAGTGGCTACCCGGCAGGCAAGACTTGAATGGCTGTCCCGTTGCAGCCGGTCGGTGAGTGCAGGGGGGCCCACTCATCTGGGCGGCGAGTGAAATGGCTGGGTGCAACTCAGCTGGCCGGCGAGTAAAATGGCAGGGTGCAACTCAGCTGGCCGGTGAAAGAAACGGCTGGGGTGCCCTCATCTGCTGGCGAGCCTCCACCTGGGGAGGCGGGGGAGGCCCGTCCGCGTCGCTTCCCCCCTGCCAGGGCACCCTTCGCTGCCGGTCGAAGCAAAGAACGGGAAGACCAATACAACATGGTGGACTCCACCTTGGCGCTGCCAGGGCCTCGGTGCTGCGTGTAGCCTCCGGCCTATTCGCACAATCGTCCGCCACTGATGTCGATGGATTTTTGCATGGCTTTTATAGCCCAAAGCCGACTAAAAGGACCGCCCAAAACAAGCCAATGTTGCAACTTTGAGGAAGGAGAGGCGAGGACGGTGTCACGCGGACGTAAATGCTTTGGGATGGAGGTTGCAGCAGACTGTCATGTAAATAGTTGTTTAAAACGTGTTTTAACTTGTTCACCCTGTCGGAATGTTGTTATACCTATAAGTTATTAAAATGTTTTAATCATACTACTTTGTTGGAGTGTTGTACATATTTGCAATCTAGTTACTGTGTAATCGGAAAATGGCATAGTCCAATTGTGCGTGATTCTAGTCCAGTTCGGTGACGTCGATGGTGGGTATCAGCAGGCTTCCGGTTGTGTGGGATTTTTGTCGTGCTTACTGGGCGGGGTGGGTGGTAGGGCAGACATGTTTAGGCAGCGAGAGCGACGGAGCCGAGCTACCTCGTGGCCGTCTTGACCGTGAGCTTGGCTCCTTCCCCTAGTTTCATATATCCCACAAAGGGCTATTTCCTAGCGTCTTTTTAGTTTTGTAGGGTCAAAAAGGATCCCACCAGTGGCCACTGACTCTCGGGGTCCCCCTTTGTATATTTATGCCATAGCTTGCTATAAGCTACGGCGACTAGTCCATATTTAGTGAACATGTCCTTATTAGGGGTGCCTTCCAGTGGAGCCGGATGGTCCACCTCTAATAAGCGGTCCGGGCAGAACCAACTACCAATCAGTGGGGAGAAGATAGGCATGACAGGTTACAACGGGGACAAAAGTCAGCACTACCTATCTTTTCACTGCTTGCAAAGACTAGACAGAATATCTCTATTCCTCGTTATTTGTAAGCAGAGAATACCTCCAAAGAACCAATATCGAACAACTAGTGTTCGGACAATCAATCAATCAATGGGGAGATAAAGATAGGCACGACGGGTTACAATGGGGACAAAAGTCTGCGTTACCTACCCTTCACTATTTGCAAAGACTAGACAGAATATTTCTATTCTACGTTATTTGCAAACAGAGAATATCTCAAAGAGCACTATCCTTCAAAACAATCAATGTTCGGACAATCAATCAGTGGGGAGATAAAGATAGGCACGACGGGTTACAACGGGGACAAAAGTCTGCGTTACCTACCCTTCACTATCTGCAAAGGGAGAGAGAGAGAGTATTTCTACTCCTCCCCGTTTGTAGACAGCGAATATCTCAAAGAGAACAATCAATAAGCAATACTAGTATTTTTCAATCAATCAATCAATCGTTTCGCAATTTGTCGTGTTTCACGACCTTACCCGGACCGCGTGGACAGTTTCTCGTCTTCCGCCTCCAGCGCCCGATCGTCCTCTACTCTCCGTATTTGCCGCGGCACTCCTGATGGTTCCCAGTCAGGACCGTAGATCACTCGAGAGAGGTCTGCTCGGAACCAGTGAAGTTCGGATGATCGGCTGCCAGACGAGGGTCTATCGGGCAGGAGCTCTCCCGATCGTTGCAGTCGTTCACTCTGTCGTCTGGACCTCTCCCACTGGATCCACGTGTCGCTGATGGGCCCCACGCTTGGGACGCCAATTGTTAAATGGTAGCGGCAGTCGTAGTCGATAACCTTTCAAGTATTGCCCGGCGGTAATCGCCTCTTATACCATTCGATGCTAAACCAATAAAGAGGCAGGCGCCGGAGACTGGAAGGCAGGAAACAAAGTTTTATTCCGTCGGAGTGGAACACATCAGATCAGACAGCGAAGTATCGTCACGAGGTGCTCTAACTGCATCTCTGAGGCCTGGCCTCTTATACACAGGTTTATGACTTTATTGCAGGTTTATCATACATGGCACATTCTTGAGATTGTCTTGATACATGAAAGAACATCCTCGGAATCCCCACTTCGAGCTCGTTCCCACACATATCTACAGTGGAAGTCCCCACCCCACCCACAGTAGGAGATGGCTATCACACAGCTGGACATTCCGCCAATTCCCGGGTGTGTGTGTGCGACCGGTCGGGTCTCAGGGGGTGGGGGGCCTTGATCTACTGTAATCCCTTTGATGTGGGGTGTTTCCCTTACAGTAGGGGCAATAAACTGCATCCGCAGGGCTAGGTGATGGCCTGGGATCGGTTCGGACAATGGGGCGCAGAGGAAGGGGGTTGTCGAAGAGATGCATGACCATGTATGGGATGTCGGTCAGGCGTGGGATGTGGTTCCATGGCAGGGTCGCGCAGAAGGAGAGGGTTTATGGCCCGTGTATGAGAGAGCGGGGGTGGCCGGCGCGCGGGGGAATGCTTGCAGCGCCAGGGGGACGCGCTGGCGATCGGCAATGAGCAGGGAGAGACCAAAGTGCCTAAAATGGTTGCCGTGCGCTTTCCTGTGTGTCGTGCTGGGGAGAGGCAAGATGGCGCAGATAATGTTCATTTGTAAACTAAATTTCCACATAGCCACGTCCTCTATAGGTAGGCAGTGGACCCTTATTTGAGTCAACGCCTGCCTTTTCCATTACATTAATTAAATTACAGGAGGATATATAATTGCAAAGTTCCTCCCCTCTTTTACATAGGTTGGCCCTAACCGGGGCAATGGTAATATTGTCAATACCGCTATGCAATCGTACATTGAAGTACCCGCCTAGGCAGATTCCGTCCAATTTACCATACCTCTGCTCGTCTTCTAGTTTATCAATAAATTCAAACAAATTAATAAAGTTCCTATTTGGTAGTGATCATTATTATAAAAATTAATTAAACATATCGAGGCCCCCTGTGAGTAGACCGTGGCTTGGAAGTTCTCGTTATTTGTCGCCAGGGGTTTTATACTACCCCCGGCTGAGATCTTTATCCATGTTGATAACCCCCCACATGGACGACCTGTTTTGGGGCTAGGCACAATGCTATTATAACATACAAATGCTTCAAGGAACAATTCATTTTTGCACCATGTCTCCTGGAACATCAGAATGTCATAATTACTAACCAGATCGACCCACTCCATAGAATTCAATTTGGATCTCAGTCCTGCGATGTTCCAACTTAGCACATTTAAGTTGGGATCTAGGGATCTGGGTTCAGTAACAACCGGACAGACTATTAAGGGTTCCACTAACTCTGGTGCAGTAGTCGATAGTTGACTCGATAGTCAGTCCTGGCTCTCCAGACTAGACAGAACGGTAAACCGATTCTGTGTAATGTGTGTCGGGATAGTAAGATTACGTGTGCCCAGAGGAGGTTTGTAGAAAAAGCCCAGAGGTAGTGAGTGTATGAGGGTTGGGGCAATATTGTGATGCATTTGTGCTCGCAGTAGCCATTTCACCACGGAGGGACATCTAAAATTCACGACTATACAGTCATCTGTAATGTTCTTATCTGCGGGTCCTACCCATCCTACACGTCGCACCAATAAAATTTCATTGACGTTCGCCATCCCTAGGCCCTTATGCTTCGATAACCAATCAATACTCTTATTCTTGAGTTGTACCCAGGACTCCGATTGGTCTTTCTTCAAGGGAGGAGCGCCAGCTAAAATTACAACATAGGGGCAGGCTTCAGGTGGTAAGTGAAGAACATCTTCAGATGGATTCTTAACCTGATTTTCAAAAATAGATGTAACTTTCGGAGCAGTTGCCATACTTGTGAGAACGGGGGCCAATGACACAGGGGTGGCTGATACTAAATTTCGAGACACACTATTGCTAATGGACCTATTGCCAAGTGCTGCGTTTGACAAGGGCATCAAACTGGGGATAGGTTTGGGGAAAAAACTGCTCTTAGAGTTATCACATGCAGTATTAGCAATAGGAAGCATACAATCACCACTCTCCTTTTGATATACCCTCATCAATTGTCTCCATTGATTTTGGGTGCTGTTCCCCCCTGATTTTATCAACACCAGTGACAGCTTTTTTATGAATATCCGGTTTCTTAACCAGGTTTTCCAATCTGTCCAGACGTTTAAAAAGAGCATTAAATTGTTTATCTACCAAATTTTTTAAACAATCATAAACAGAGTCCACTATAGTGTCGATCAGGGTATCACCCAACCTTTCACGAGTACCATGGGCAGTTGTATGCTCAGTGTGAGTATGGATGGAGTTAACTGCTGCTTCTGATGTGGTCAAGTCTACGGTGCTATCATTTGTTTGCTCAATGGGGCTCGCAGTCACGGCAGTGGTTCCTCGTCTCCACAAACTCAAGGGTGTAGGTTGGGTTTTTAGGCAGGGTGGCTGTTTCCTCTTACTGCTAGTGAGTTTTGACGTACCTCTCTACCTTTTTTCCCCCACTGCTTTAGTGACCGGGGCCAAATTTCCAATACTAGCATTAACTTGAGGCCGTAGTTGACAGTCAGAAATTTCCACATCATCCTTATCAATCTCAAGGCCCACAGGCAACATTTCTCGATTACTGGAAATTGTAATTAATACGTTGGGTGATAGTGGGAGAGGGGCAATTGAATTACCCCGCACTGATCCTCCAGACAAATGCAGTAGAGGTGCCGGTTGGCCCATAGAAAGTCTCCTCTCAGTTCGTTCGATCTTCGATGAGACCATGCTAACAGCTTTTTTGAGCATGCTTTCGATGGTAGTGGTAGTGGAGGTCTTTGGACCTGATGTAACTCTACGTCTCCCCATAGTGCTTAATATCACTCACCTTAATGAGGTGCTAAGAGGGATGGCCCAGCCCGGCCTCCTTCAGTCTCCGACGGCCACAGACGGTCCCCCCTTTGCCCGGGCTTAGCCCGGCATCCGCCCGCGCGCGTCCCACGTCGCGGGAGGCTGCCGGCATTTAAATACCCCCGATAGTGAGGAGGAAGGGCTGCCGGTCAGCTTGAGGCCCTGCTGGTCTTTGGGCCTTAGAGTCCTCGCTTCTGCCCCCGCTGATGGCCGCACAAGCTATGGCGCGATACGTCTCCCACAGAGCGGGAGACGCGAGAAGTTGATGTAGCCCCCGATACTGAGGAGGAGGGGCTGCCGGTCAGCTTGAGGCCCCGCTGGTCTCTGGGCCTTAGAGTCCTCGCTTCTGCCCCCACTGATGGCCGCACAAGCTACGGCTATAGTTTTAGCTGTGGTTTGTGGGAGTTATAGGGGTAAATGGTGGGAGGTTTATTAATTTTTATGAGTTTTAATTTGTTTTTCAATCAATAATATTTCATTAATTGGTAATAAATGATGTTAATTATGTAAGTACATTTTTTTAAATTAAGTTGTGTGTTGTGAATTGTGTGGTGGTATAGGGTATGAAATAAAAAAAGTAAATTTATGTAATAATTATTGTTTTTGTTTCTAAATAATTTCTAATGATAAATATTTATTTGTTTGAAAATTCTGTTTATTTTATTTAATATAATATTTGTAGGTATGTGTCATATGCATTTAACATTATAAAATGTTTTTTTAATTTGTAATATAAAAAATATTTGTATTTTAATTTTTAACATATTCATATATTTTTTATTTATTTTCCTTTAAAAACATGTTGTTAACATTTTGTTTGTTTTTAATTTTGAACTGACTGGAGTGAGAATATTAATTGTTACTCCTCCGCAATCCAACACTTTCCCTACTGTTGCACTCACTGGAGTTGGAATAGTAATTTTTACCCCTCCGCTATCCAACACTTTCCCAACTGTTGCACTCATTGGAGTGGGAATAGTAATTTTTACCCCTCCGCTATCCAACACTTTCCTTACTGTTACAATTATTGGAGTGGGAATCGTAAATGTTATCTCTCCGCAATCCAACAATTTCTCTACTGTTGCACTCACTGAAGTAGGAATAGTAAATTTTACCCCTCCTCTATCCAACACTTTCCCTACTGTTACACTTATTGGAGTGGGAATAGTGATTTTTACCCCTCCGCTATCCAACACTTTCCCTATTGTTACACTCACTGGAGTGGGAATAGTAATTTTTACCCCTCTGCTATCCAACACTTTCCCTACTGTTGCACTGACTGGAGTGGGAATAGTAATTTCTACCCCTCCCCCATCCAACACTTTCCCTACTGTTGCACTGACTGTAGTGGTAAATTGCGATTCTCCTATTAACATCACCAGAGAATCTGGATTTCATTAAAGACACAGAGGCTATCATTATGCATTAATCCTTTAATGCAGTCACAAGCAGCCGCACTACACCATAAACAAAGAAAGAGTTCTAGAATGTAGAGAGTAGGGTACAAATGGCATGAGGCACAAACAGACTGCCTCTTTTAAATGCAAACAAGTTGATAAAGTTCAGAGATGAGATCCAGGTTGAACTAGAAGTTGAAGGTAACGAGAGGTCCGAAGTGAAGAAAGCTGGAGATAGGTGTTTATCCAGATTTATCTGAAAAAGAGAGGAGAAATGTAAAATGACGAGAGAAAAAATAATCGTATGTTAAAGACATGGGCTGATATCAACATATCAAAATACAGATTATAAACATACAAATTTCGAAATTAAACCACCAAGGGAGTGGCTAAGGGTGGGATAATGATACCCTCCGTGTCTTTAATGAAATCCAGATTCTCTGGTCATGTTAATAGGAGAATCGTAATTTCATTACAAGACTGGAGGCTACATTATGCATGTTGGTAGCCATGATGTACCACATCAGACATATGTTCAATAGGTTTACAGTAATGGTGAGCAAAGGTTGAAGCGTTAGACCAATCTGCCGCTTTAAGAATATCATTCAACTTACCTCCAGACCAGAAGGATTTGCTTGCCATAGCGCCTCTGAGAGAATAAGCTTGGAATTTAGAAAGATCAATACCGGCTAGATTCATTATTGATTTGACCCATCTAGCGATGGAGGAGGAAGTAACTGGTTTAAAGGGTTTAACAAAAGATATAAGGAGCTGTTTGGCATCTAAGGGACTGTTAGACGGCGACCTCAGAGGAGCCCGGGAAGGGAGTCCTGACTACCCTGAGACCCACCCTCAAGTATCGTAGCCGGGCACTGGCGGGAGACTCCTCAGGAGGAGAAGTCTCGTATCGAGGATCGTACTTCGGGCACCACGCGGCACAGAAACAACACACCGTGCGTTCTTAGGAACCAATCTTTATCAAGTAGGTTAGCACTGCAAATATGTACAAGGAGAGCGCGGGCTCAATGAGTCTCGGAAGGGATAGGGGGTAGCGGGACAGTCTTTGGCACTAAAGTTCACAGTAAGGGGGTACCCGGCGCACAGCTCACAATCCTCGAGCTGGGGGGTAGGCTGGTTGTCGTGGGGTCCGGCGGGACCAGTGGAGTCTGTGGAAGCCGCGAGTCACTCAGCGGGCTCAGGTACAAGTTCGGAGGTCTTACGATCTTCAGGGAGCCGCGAGTCACTCAGCAGGGCTCAGGTACAAGTTCGGAGGTCTTACGATCTTCAGGGAGCCGCGAGTCACTCAGCAGGGCTCAGGTACAAGTTCGGAGGTCTTACGATCTTCAGGGAGCCGCGAGTCACTCAGCAGGGCTCAGGTACAAGTTCGGAGGTGTTACGATCTTCGGGGAGCCGCGAGTCACTCAGCAGGGCTCAGGTAGTTCCAAGTTCCAGGAGCCGCGACCGCGTCAGCAGGCTCTCGTTGTTCCAGCGTCGAATCTGCCGGACAGTCCCAGAGCACCCCTTGTTATAGGTCGACCCCTCTTTGATGTCCGGAGTCTGTGCAGGCAGGGGTCTTGTCACCTGGGGGTCGCTTGTCGGGGGTTTCCTGCCATTGTCTTTTGATCCTTTCAGGGCTGGCTCGGGAGGAGTCCCAGACACCCAGCAGGCGTGGAGCCAGCCTTCGGGGAGGCCGGAGGGCCGATCGAAACCCATCGTCCCAGGGGAGTTCAGAGGTGCGATAGAAACTGCTCCTCCCTCTCTCATCCCCTGGAAGCGTGATGTCCTCCAGCCGGAGTGGCGCCTCTAGGCCCGGGTCGCGCTGGGGCCGGGCGGCCATCTTGGTGCATGAGGTGGGCACGCGGGCCCGGGGTGGCCGAAAGGAGAGAGGCCATGGACGAGGGTGTCCGGGTTGAGTGCGTGTGTTCTGGTGGAAGGGCTTGGTGAGGCCGGGGGATTGGGGCCGCCGGCACCAGGTTAGGTGGTGTGGGGACCAGTAGGGCCATGTTACGAGGCCGGGTCCAACACGCGTCCCCCCCAGCTGAAAGCCGGAGAGAACTGCCCATCATCTTGGGGGTCCTCTTAACTGAGGCGGAAGAACCGGGAGAGGCCATCGGCGTTGGCGTGGTCCGTCCCAGGACGGTGTTCCACGGTGAAATCCATCCCCTGAAGGGAGATTGACCACCGCAGTAGCTTGGGGTTTTCTCCCCGCATCTGCATAAGCCATCGCAAGGGCCGATGGTCGGTTTGGACTTTGAAATGGGTGCCGAACAGGTAAGGGCGTAGTTTCTTGAGTGCCCAGACCACGGCAAAGGCTTCGCGCTCAATGGTACTCCATCGCTGTTCTCTGGGTAACAGCCGCCGACTGAGGAAGGCGACGGGCTGGTCCAGGCCTTGGTCATTCATCTGGGACAGGACGGCCCCAATGCCATGCTCGGAGGCATCGGTCTGGACTACAAACTCCTTGGAGTAGTCGGGAGCCTGAAGGACGGGGGCCGTGCACATGGCCTTCTTTAGGGCATCGAACGCCTCCTGGCAGGCGGGTGTCCACTGAACCTTTTTTGGCTGTTTTTTGGATGTGAGTTCTGTGAGGGGGCCGACAAGGCTGCCATACCCCTTGATGAATCTGCGGTAGTAGCCAGTGAGGCCCAAAAAGGCTCGGACCTCCGTTTGGGTGGTGGGGGGTTCCCAGGCCACGATGGCGTCGATTTTTGGTTGTAGAGGGGCGACCTGGCCACTCCCGACTTGGTGCCCCAGGTAGACTACTGATCCTTGTCCAATTTGGCAGTTGCTGGCTTTTACTGTCAGGCCTGCCTGGCGCAGGGCGGTTAGCACTCTCCGGAGGTGCTGGAGGTGCTCACTCCATCCGGAACTGAAAACGGCGATGTCGTCCAGATAGGCCGCGCTGAACTGTTCTAGCCCGGCCAGGACTCTATTTACCAGTCGCTGGAAGGTGGCCGGGGCATTTTTCATTCCGAAGGGCATTACGCGGAAGCGGTAATGCCCATCTGGGGTGGAGAAGGCAGACCGCTCCTTGGCCCCCTCGGTGAGCGCAATCTGCCAGTAACCGCAGGTGAGGTCGAAGGTGCTGAGGAACCGTGCTGCCCAGAGTCGGTCAATGAGCTCGTCGGCTCGTGGAATGGGGTGGGCATCGGCTCGGGTGACGCCATTGAGCCCTCGGTAGTCCACACAGAACCGGAGCTCGGGGGCGACACCGGGGGCCGCTGCCTTCGGGACCAGGACCACGGGGCTGGCCCAGGGACTGTCAGATGGCTCGATCACTCCCATGGTCAACATCTTTGAGACTTCAGCTTGAGACTTCAGCTTCGACTTCTCCCAGGGGGGTGAGTCGGGCTGACATAGATCGGGTGGTGGCACACACCCACTCGGGGTGCCCCATCATCCCTAGGTGGGCCTTGCGTTCGACGTGCTTCCAGGGCGAGCTCTCCAGGTCGTTCCCTGGGAGGCAGTCGACCGGCTGGGAGGTTCTTACGGCCACCCTCAGTTTACCTACTACTCCACCCCACTCAAACGGCACCAGAGCTACCTGACACATACTCTCTCTATTATCGGCGGAAATGACTGGGCAAAAGACATTGGGGAGGATCTGCTCCTCGGGGACTAAGTGCCTGAGGACACCGGTGATGCTGGCCCCGGTGTCCCACAGGGCCTCTATTTGGTGGCCATTGATCTTAAGGAGCTGCCCGTATTTCTTCGTGTTGGAGGGCAGGAGGCTACCAGGGACCATCTCCCTATCTCCCAGGGATACTAGGGCCATGGCTGCGGGTTCCCATTCCCCGGCTTCCTCAACCTCCTCCCCCAGAGCTATGTTGGCTATCTGTCTTGCAGGGGTGTTTTGGGTGGCCATGGGGCACTCTGGGTCATTGGCGTAGTGCCCGGGCTTCTGGCAACGGAAACAAGTGACAGTTACCCTGTGTCCCCGTCTCCCGGGGGGTCCGGTTACTGGTGGGGGGGGCGCTGGGAAAGGTGGAGATTGGGTCTTCGGAGGACTAGGTTGGGACTCTCTCTGGCCCCCCTGGTTCCCCCCCCTCTCTGGCGGGGCGGTCCCTGACTGGCTCGGGGGTATTCTCCTACCATGCCCCGGGTGACCCGGGTGTTGGTCCAGCGGTCTGCTTCCACCGCCAGTTTCCTGGGATCGGTGAGTTTGCTGTCGAGCAGATGCTGGCGTAGTTCCACAAAGCAGTTCGCAGCCAGGTGTTCCCACAATAGGAGGTCGGTGAGCTCCTCAAGAGTGGTGACTTTGCTGCCCTTGACCCACCCATCGAAGGCTCGACTAAAAAAGTTTACATATTCTACCCAGGTGGTGCCCGGGATTTTCCTGCAGTCCCGGAATCGTTGATGGTACATCTCGGGGGTGAGACCGTACCTTGTGAGTAGAGCCTCTTTCATGTGGCAGTAGGAGGTCTGCAGAGAGAGGGGTAGGTCGAGCAGGGTGTCTCTTCCTTCGCTCAGAAATCGTCCCCACAACCCTGCCCCCCAGTCCTTCTGCGGGACCCGATGGGAGGTCATGGCGACCTCGTAGGCCCTAAACCATTGCTGAATGTCATCGTTTTTATAATATTCCTTGACAACATCTTTGGGGATGTGGACCTTCTGCTCCGCTGGGGAGGTCGCCTCCCGGTTTCCCGGGGGCCTCCCTTCCTCACTTCTGGCCTTGAGTTCGATTTCCTTCAAGCTGCGCTCGTGCTCCAGTTGGAGCTTCCTTCCTTCGTGTTCCCGTTGGAGCTTCTTCTCTTCTAGCTCGCCTTGCACGCACATTTGCTCTACTGCTAGCTTTTTCTCTGCTAACTTTAATTCGCCTTCGATTTTGAGCTTAGCTAACTCGAGTTCGTGATTGCGGCTTCTCTCTCTGTCCGCGTGTTCCTCCGGGGATAGGCCCCCGTCTGGTACGATGTTTCGCACCTGATTGTTGCTGCTTTCGCCTTGGGGAGGTTTGGCCTCGTCGGGGCGCTCCCCCGTGTTTTCCGGGTGGGCGGCCCCGGTATCCACCCAGGCTTTCAGTGCTTTCTGCAAATATTCCTTGGTGTTGAGACCGGTGGTAGCGATTCTAAGTTCTTTGCAGAATTGCTTTAGTTCTTTGTGTGTGTATTCTTCTAGTTGTTCCACCTGGAACACCCTGTTGGCGTTGATTTCTGCGGGGATCACGGTGTTTCCTTCTGCCATCTTTGTTGGTAGTGCGTCCGTCTTTCACAGTACGATCTCTCGGTGATGGGCCCGAATCCCGTCGCTTGCCACCAACGTTAGACGGCGACCTCAGAGGAGCCCGGGAAGGGAGTCCTGACTACCCTGAGACCCACCCTCAAGTATCGTAGCCGGGCACTGGCGGGAGACTCCTCAGGAGGAGAAGTCTCGTATCGAGGATTGTACTTCGGGCACCACGCGGCACAGAAACAACACACCGTGCGTTCTTAGGAACCAATCTTTATCAAGTAGGTTAGCACTGCAAATATGTACAAGGAGAGCGCGGGCTCAATGAGTCTCGGAAGGGATAGGGGGTAGCGGGACAGTCTTTGGCACTAAAGTTCACAGTAAGGGGGTACCCGGCGCACAGCTCACAATCCTCGAGCTGGGGGGTAGGCTGGTTGTCGTGGGGTCCGGCGGGACCAGTGGAGTCTGTGGAAGCCGCGAGTCACTCAGCGGGCTCAGGTACAAGTTCGGAGGTCTTACGATCTTCAGGGAGCCGCGAGTCACTCAGCAGGGCTCAGGTACAAGTTCGGAGGTCTTACGATCTTCAGGGAGCCGCGAGTCACTCAGCAGGGCTCAGGTACAAGTTCGGAGGTCTTACGATCTTCAGGGAGCCGCGAGTCACTCAGCAGGGCTCAGGTACAAGTTCGGAGGTGTTACGATCTTCGGGGAGCCGCGAGTCACTCAGCAGGGCTCAGGTAGTTCCAAGTTCCAGGAGCCGCGACCGCATCAGCAGGCTCTCGTTGTTCCAGCGTCGAATCTGCCGGACAGTCCCAGAGCACCCCTTGTTATAGGTCGACCCCTCTTTGATGTCCGGAGTCTGTGCAGGTAGGGGTCTTGTCACCTGGGGGTCGCTTGTCGGGGGTTTCCTGCCATTGTCTTTTGATCCTTTCAGGGCCGGCTCGGGAGGAGTCCCAGACACCCAGCAGGCGTGGAGCCAGCCTTCGGGGAGGCCGGAGGGCCGATCGAAACCCATCGTCCCAGGGGAGTTCAGAGGTGCGATAGAAACTGCTCCTCCCTCTCTCATCCCCTGGAAGCGTGATGTCCTCCAGCCGGAGTGGCGCCTCTAGGCCCGGGTCGCGCTGGGGCTGGGCGGCCATCTTGGTGCATGAGGTGGGCACGCGGGCCCGGGGTGGCCGAAAGGAGAGAGGCCATGGACGAGGGTGTCCGGGTTGAGTGCGTGTGTTCTGGTGGAAGGGCTTGGTGAGGCCGGGGGATTGGGGCCGCCGGCACCAGGTTAGGTGGTGTGGGGACCAGTAGGGCCATGTTACGAGGCCGGGTCCAACAGGGACGAAGGTCTTTCATTCTCAAGTCATATTCTCTCATGCAGTCTATGACGCACAATTTCTTGCAAAGGTCAAAACGAGGATAAAAAATCGAGTCTGACATAGTTTTAGTCCTTCTGAATATATCAAATTTAACTCCAAACATATCATAGGATCTATAAGAAATGTCGAGACACTTCACATCTGAAACTTTACGACAAGAGATTAGACATAAAAGGGTAGCAAGTTTAAGCAAGAGATATTTCCTGTTAAGGTAAGCGTTATCAGGCCAAGAAGAGAAAAGGTCTAGGATAGCTTTCACATCCCACATGTATTGGTACTTGGGTCTGGGAGGTCTTTTTAGTCAAATACTTTTCAGAACTCTACAAATAATATTGTTCTTACCTACCGTCTTACCATTGACGAGGGAATGTCCAGCAGAGATTGTTGATCTGTAGCAGTTAATGGATCTATAGGCTAATCCTCTGTCAAATTGTTCGACAAGGAAATTAACTATATTGACGATAGGAGCCTCCAAGGGATCCAAGTTCCTCTCCACGCACCAACAAACCCATTTTTTCCAAATGTTGATGTATCTATAGTGTGTTCCGGGAGCCCGAGATTCTCCAAGGAGAGAAAGAGCTGATGTCGAAAGGCCAGACAGTTTGTTGGATTGCCTGACACTTTCCAAGCAAGAAGGTTCAAATTCCCTGAAGAGATTAGGTGGTGATCTTCTCCGTCTACGTTGGTGACCAGGCCCTTGTTCGTAGGAATGAGGAAGGGAATGTCGCAAGAAAGTTCGAGAGTAGTCGGGAACCATGCCTGAGAGGGCCAGAATGGGGTTATCAGAATCAGGGAGCATTGGTCTGATCTGACCTTATGAAGGACTCTTTGAATCTTGGCAAAGGGGGGAAAGGCGTAACCCTGAAGGTTCGACCAGCATTAAAGAAAGGCATTCACTGCTAGAGCACCCGGGTCTGGCATCCAGCTGAAATATTTTGGGAGTTGGAATGACAGTTTGCTGGCGAACAAATCCACATCTAGTGGACCCCAAAAAAGAGAGAGAGTATTGAAAATGTTCACATCGAGTTTCCAGTCGGTCCGATCTGAGAGGAATCTTGAGTTCCAGTCTGCCGAAAGATTTGACTTCCCGGGAAGGTATTCTGCCTTCAGAGAAATCTTGTGTTCCAAACAGAACATCCAGAGTTTTTTGGCTAAAGCCGACAAGTCTGCTGATTTCGTACCGCCGAGGCGGTTGATATAAGATACTGCAGAGATGTTGTCCATCTTGAGGAGAACGGATCTGCCCTAAAGAGAGTGTTTGAAGTTCATTAGGGCGTATAAACCGGCTGTAAGTTCTAAGAAGTTTATGTGGTGGGAAGACTCCGCAAGTGACCATGCACCACCAGTGTCTTGGTCGAGGAGGCGAGCGCCCCAACCGTGGAAGCTGGCGTCTGATTCCAGGACGAATTCCGGGGCAGAGCCAAAAATTGCTTTCCCGTTCCAGGCGTCCAGGTTCTCTAGCCACCATGAAAGTTCTAATTTGCCCTCTTGGTCCAGGGTCACAGAGTCCTCGTACCAGAGACCAGACTTGAGAGCTATCCCTTTTAATCTCTGAAGGGCACGGTAGTTCAGTGGGCCCGGGAAGATAGCTCGAATGCTGGAGGAGAGGAGACCTATGAGCCGGGCTAATTCTCTTAAGGTTACAGAATCCTTTTTTAGGACATACCTGATTTCTTTCCGGATTTTGGCGATTTTCTTGGCAGGAAGAAGGAGGAGACAACTGGAGGTATCTACAGTGAATCCGAGAAATTCTAGAGATTTGGAGGGAGTGAGGATAGATTTCTCTCTGTTTAAAATAAAACCGAGACTCTCGATGAGATGGATGGTGGTATTCAGGTCTCTCTGAATTTGGGAATAGACTTGGGACATTATGAGGATGTCGTCTAGGTAAATAATGAGATGAATACCTCTCTCTCTGAGGATAGAGACAATAGTCTTCATGATTTTGGTAAAGCACCAGGGGGCGGAGGAAAGGCCGAAGGGAAGAGCTTGAAATTGGTAGAGAAGTTTTTTCCAGCTGAATTGTAGAAAACACTGGTGTTCTTGAGCCATAGGGATGGTAAAGTAGGCATCCTTGAGATCTAGTTTCACTAACCAGTCTCCTTCTAGAAGAAGATCCCTCAGGAGGTGAATACCTTCCATTTTGAAATGTCTATAAACTAAATATTTGTTCACTTCTCGAAGGTTTATCACTGGTCTCCAACCTTTGTCCTTTTTTTGAACTAACAAAAGGGTGCTGATAAAAGTTTTTAAGGACCAGGGTACCTGTACGATAGCTCCCTTCTTGAGCATTGAAGAGATTTCCTCTTCGACAATTTTCTCGTGTTCGACTGAAAGAGATAAGGGTTTTGGGGAGTGAGATTGGAAGGGAGTCTCTATAAAGTCTATTTTGAAACCCTGGACGGTTTCGAGAACCCAGGGGTCTTGAGTTAGCGACGCCCAAACATGGTAGAAGAGTTTTAGTCTGCCCCCTACTTGGGAAGAAGAGGAAAGAGAAAGACTTACTTGGAAGGTTGGAGGCGTTCGGGTTTCCGCGGGATCTGAAGCCTCTGTTGCGTGGTCCACTGGCTCGATGAGGGTAGAATTGTTGATTTGAGGGGTAGAAGCCTCTACCGGAACCTCTGAAGGACGAGAAGGGCCGCTGGTTACTGTCCAAAAAGGTTTGTGTTGAAAACACGCTTGATATTCGTTTGAGCCCTATCAAGGGCGGTAAAGGTGGCAACGTATTTCCCAATTGATTTAATCATGTCCTCTCCGAAAAGAAGGCTTTTAGGGTTGTCAGATGGTTCTTTTTCCGCCATGTCACTGAGTTTGGGGTTGATCTTCGTAAGGATAGTTCTCCTCCTTTCGATGTTTAGACTCGAATTGGCATTTCCAAGGAGGACAATAGCTCTTTGACTCCATCCGCGGATGAGATTGGTGTCAAGAGGCGTTCTGGAAATATGAGACTCCTCAGCCAGGTCTAGGATTCTGATGAGGGGGCCGAGGACGTCAAGAAGGCGGTCCTGGCAGCCCTTAAGTGCTCTCTCCAGACCTCTTCTAGGGTCTTTCCCTAGCTTAAATAAGAATTTTATCAAGTCTGGGTCAAGGTTGGGAGTATGAGAGACCTTCTCGTGAATAGTGGGTCTCGGACACTCTGATTTGAGGGTATTCCTTGTTTCCCTTTCAAGGGAGTTCCTTAACCATCTCTTAATAAATTTGGAAACGTGTTCCTGAGGGAACCATTTTGAGCTGTTAGGGTGGGAGATACTTAGGGGGGAGAACATTTCTTCTCCTAGAGGGTTAAGAATAATATTGTCAGAAGAGGAGGGGGATTCTCCTTCACAAGGAAAGTTAAGGTCTAGGTCTTGGTTTGGGTCGTCAAGGTCCAAGACGAATTCGTCATAGGGATTTTGAAAATGTTCTTCCTCTGAATCAGAGTCTACGTCTGCGACATCCTTAGTACCGTAGCGGGTTGATCCGCGGAGGGCATTAATCGTAGTTGTGCCGCTAGGGACACCCATCAGATTTGTGCCGCGAGGGGCATCGTTCTCATTTGAGGCGCGAGGGCCTCCCATGTCAAGTGAGGTGCCACGACCTCCCATAATGTAAGGATGTTCTCAGTTTTTAGATTTTTTAATCTTCTTGCCCTCAGTTACTGTGTCGATGGAATGGTCATCTAGGTCAGAGGGAAGAGGTCTTTTGGTAGACATCACTTCTTTTAGTGTGGAAAGCACGCAGGATCGCATTTCTTTCTGCAAGAATTCTTTGAAGGAGTCATTATTGTGAAGGGGAGAGCTAGCTGTGGCATCGTCAGAGTCAAGGTCTGACATTTTGGGTAAGTGAAAGAATAAACTCTGTTAGGAGTAGTTGAATAATTGTAGTTAAATAGATTACTGAATTTAAATTAATTTTAGAAAAAATGTCTTATATATATATATTTTTTAAATATATTTTAGCAATGTTAATAAATTCCTCCACTTTTTTTTTTTTTTAAAGGGAACTAAAGATGGCAAAGAATAAATAATCTAGGAGGTCTTTATTAGGGGAAAGAACTAATTAAAGTTGGCAGGAATTAAGCCTTAAGGCTTGTTTCAGGTGTTGAGGATGAATTTTCGTTAAAATAAATCCAGACGCGATCTCCGGCATCAGCTGATCCGAGCGGATTAACTGAAGCTCTCGCTCGAGCTCAGCTGCTGTCAGAGAGGCGTCGGAATTAGAGGAAAGGTCCTCGGGAGTAGGGCTGTGCGCGTAGGCTGTTGCCAAGGTGCATTCCTTCGTGGTTGTGACGCCCTCGCTCGGTCTAGGCGAGCGCGTCGGAGGACCCCGAAAAAACTCAAGAACCTTGATAAATATGTATAAAGTAAGCCTTGAGTAGAGCAGTGAGCAAACGGGTACCAAAAACAAATGTTGTGGGAAAGAAGATTCTTGAACCTAGGTTAGGAAAAATATGCGTGATAACGGGTAAAATGATCGACGACCTCAATAGGAAGTCGATGGGTAGGGAACAGGGGAGGGGGGTGTAATCCCCATAAAAACGGCAACGGGATAAAGGGGAACTGCGTGGAAGCAAGGCTACATTATAAACAAATGTTGGCATAACATTTGAAAAGGCATGCGAGAAGGGAGTTACAGATGATAAGCAGTCAAAGTAGTAAAGCGTTTTTTTAAATTTTTTTTATAAACAGTATCAAAAGAGAGTACATCCAATAAGAGAAATGAATGATACTTATCTGCCTGTGAGCCGCATTTAAAAGAGGCAGTCTGTTTGTGCCTCATGCCATTTGTACCCTACTCTCTACATTCTAGAACTGTTTCTTTGTTTATGATGTAGTGTGGCTGCTTGTGACTGCATTAAAGGATTAATGCATAATGTAGCCTCCGGTCTTGTAATGAAATTTGAGTTTAAAGATTTTTAAATTGTTTACTGGCACATGCATCAATCTATTTTGCGATCGCAAATGTTGTGAATCGCAAAAAAAGGCCGTTTGCGATTGAGAATAGCCCTTTTCAGTGCACCAACTCAAAATAGCGAAATTACAAGGAATTCGCAAAAATAAAGAATCGCAAAATTGCGAGTCATGAAATCCTTATTTGCGAATCACAAATAAGGAATTGCAAAGCTATGCACAAAAAACGCAAATAGCGATTTCCATCAAAATTGCTATTTAGTGCTCGCAATTTACCGAATTTTACAGGCAGGTGGTAAACAGGTGAAAACAATCTCATCAGGTGCAGCACATCAGCAAAGTATTTAAACAGGCTCAGGAGGACTCAGAATGTTTCACTATGGCAGCGCTTTACGTCATGGCGAGGAGGATAAGGCTACGAGGAGCAGCACAGAGAAGAAGGAGATTACAGGAGCGCATTTTTAGAGTGCGCATCACATTGTTGGGGCTGACTGAGGAGGAGATCTATGACAAGTACAGGCTAAATGCTGCCATGATCCTTGATCTGATTGCAGAATTGGATCCCTTACTGCAGCGGCAGACTCACAGGACGCATGCCATTCCCACTCACGTGTAGGTCTTATGATCCCTGCACCTACTAGCGTCAGGCAGCTTCCAGGGTGTAGTAGCTGTAGCTGGAGGGGTGTCACAAAGTTCCCTTTCACGTTTCTTCAAAGCATTCCTGCAGGCCATGTTGACAAGGATACACCACCACATTAGCTACCCCGCAACCCCACAAGATTTGCTTAACACTAAACTAGACTTCTATCAGGTAGCCCAGTTTCCCCATGTAATAGGTTGCATAGATGGAACTCATGTTGCCATTTGTCCACCATCAGTGAATGAGTGCATCTTTAGGAACCGCAAATCATACCATTCACTGAATATCCAAGTAGTCTGCAATGCAAAAAATATCATCACTGACATTGTGGCACAATACCCTGGCAGCACACATGACTCGTACATATTTAGACACAGTGGCATACACACTCGGCTCCTTGGGGGTGAATTTGGAGAAGGACATCTGCTTGGTAAAAAAATGTTACATTCGCTTTTACACTATGGCCTAATGGAAATGCATATCAGTTACTAACCATTTTCTTACTACCCTGTAGGTAACAGCACATACGCAGTGCGCAACTACATCCTGACACCATACCTCAACCCAACTACCCCAAATGAGCAGCTTTATAATGCAGCGCACATAGCAACCCAAAACGTCATATAGCGCACCTTCGGGCAGCTGAAGAGTAGGTTTCTCTGCCTCCACAAGCCTTGCGGGGCATTACAGTATCGACCAGACACCTGCTGCAGAATAGTGGCCACATGTGCCATGTTGCACATAATCGCTACTAGGAGATGCATACCCCTGGAACTGTCAGACAGCGAGCCTGAGGAGGACAACCAGCCAGGGCCACAACTATGAGCAGCAGCTGGGGCAAGCTTAGCAGAAGGAGAAGGAGACATGCAGAAATTACACAACATTATTTTTCAGATGGGCAATGATGAGACACGACACAGGATGTTTGAACTGTACTGCATGTATTTGCATTTAACAGTGTGGTTGTGTTTAAGCACACATACCCGGTGCAAAATAGCACAGTGAGTGTAAACAACATAAATAACAAGACCTCATCATCAGACTTGTATGTCAGTCACTACTGTACCATTTCAATGGTTACATCACCATCTGTGAGTTAGTCTGCCAAGGCCACACTATGTGTTTCGACCACGCACTCCCAAACGCCTTTCACTGGCCTCATTCTCGTCCCTCATGAAGGCTTCGGAAGGTGTTGTGCTCCTAGTGGTGCGCCTCCTGCATGTAGTGACTGGCACCAACAGACTACTGAGGCTGGATGCCTCCTCCCTCCCGTCTCCCTCGTTACATTGCTGCCACCAGCAGTAACAGTCTGAAATTGCTCAATGGCATTAGTAACCTAGACCAGTGCCCTGGTCACATCCCCACAACAATGGCTGATTTCGAGCTGCATGGCCACAGACCGACGGGGCAGTAGTGCTGTGTTGTTGCTCAGGTAGTTGTTGGATTTTGTGTAGCCATCTAGGCGCACTAATAATTGGTGATGCCTTTTTCTTTGCGACACCTGGTCTTCCTGCATTACCCTGCATAGCTTCTGCATGGCCTCATTGGACTGCCTATTGCCTTCCACCACTGCTGTAGTCAGCTCTTTCACACAGTCTCTCATTTCCGCCATGTTGTTCGCCATTTTACTGAGTTGTGCCTGCATTGATCTCCTGTGTTTTGCTTGCAGGCGCTGCACCCTCAGCATCTGGCTCTCCAGCCCACCCAAGACATTTGGACTTTCGTCCTCCTGTGATAACATCAGTGCCCTTGACCTGCGCCTCCAGCTCGGGTTTGTGCTGCACCGGACCTGTGACTGGGGTCTTGTTGAGGCTGTACCACCAGTCTGGGTTGTCAGGGGAGCTGGTTCACTCTCCTCTTCACGTTCCATGAGCTGAAGTGGTGCAACTGGGAACCTGTGTCTAGTGGGTGCAGGGTCTGTGCTTTGTAGGGCCACAGATGTTTCCACATCTGCCTCAGCTGTAGTCTCCTGTGTGTGTCCGCCTTCATTTTCCTCCGACTCCTCTGCTGCTGCATCTGTGATGTTAAACAGTGCAATCTTTAGTAATTCTCAAAATAATGTTGTGTCACATTCAGCATATTTTTTGTCTCATTAAATTACTATCTGACTCACTGTGTTCTCGTGTTTTACTCCCTTGTTGTATTTGCCTACCAACTTGCCTTCCCTGCCTATTACTCCCATAATGCATTTGGATGTTGCAAGTAAAATGTGGACTGGAGTTTGATTCTGAGCACCAGAGCTGAACTGACGTGATGTTTCTAAATTAATAATCAGCTTTAAATGGAGATATGCATGCATCTTACCTTGCGAAGTACTGGCCGCTGCTGAGGTGTCCATCTGCGTCACTCCCACTACAGTTTCAGGCTGGAGTGTGGACTCGACTAGGTCTTCCAGGGGTGTATTCCCAGGCAGTGTTGCAGGTCCCCCTCGAGTCGTCTTTGCCTCCTTGAGCCTGTTTGCAATCCTCTCCTTGGCACGGCGGCGCAGATTCTACCACCTTTTTTTCAGTTCTTCAATTTTGCGGTGGGTGACCCCCACTGCGTTTACCTTTGATTGTATCCTCAGCCAGATTTTTCTCTTCTCTGACTCCGGGACCTGGAGAGATAGTTTTCTAAAAACCCTATCGTGGCTCCTCACAATCTCCTCAATGAGGATTTCTATTTCCTTCTCACAAAATTTTAGTTTTCGTTTTCTTGTAACTGCTTTCTTCCCTGGTGCTGCTGATTCCATGTGTTTGGCACAGGACAGTATTTGCAAGCCCAAAATTGCTTTCTTCTGCTGTGCTCCTACACTCAGCCTCCTCCTCTGACTCTCTCAGTGTACTGGAAAAAGCATTGGATGCATCACTTCCTGATTGTGATGTCATCACCCTGCACCAAAAGCGACTTGCAATTTGCGATTTCGCTATTAGCAATTTCGCAATATGCGATATCGCTAAGAGCGATGTCGCAGATAACGATTTCTTTATTAGCGATTCGGTAACATTTCATCGCTATTTGCGATTACGAAGTTTACCGATTCGCTAATAATTTCCAAAATTGTTACTGCATTGAATTTAGTGATTTCTTAATAGCTATTCGTTAAAAATCGCTATTAAGGAATCACTATTTCAAACTTTGATGCATGTGCACCTTAATGTTTTAATTTATAATAGAATATTTTTTTTAATAGATTGTATGTTATTGGTATATATATATATATACCAATAATAATATATATTTGTACATTTTAAAATGATAAAATAAATTAAAATTAATAGTTTAATAATTGTTTTAAAGTAAATATATATATATTTATTATTATGTATGTGTGTTTAAATTTTTAATTACGTGTATTTGTCATATGTGTTAAAATGTATACTAAATTCACTTTATTTAAAAAGAATTTTTAAATATATTTAACATTTATTATTTTATTTTATATATATATATATAAAAATCGATATTTTGTACAACTATATTTTTAACATCAATGTTTTTTTTCTGATATTTTTATACTTACCTGTTTAAGTATAGGGAGTTGACATTTTTGCATTCTATATTTTTTCATCTATATTTTTGACATCTACATTTTTGACATTGATATTTTGTCAGTGAACCAACATATTTTATAATAGAGCTGACGTCCTATCTCAGCAACCATTTTTTGTGTGTCTCCAGGATTAGGTGAATGTCCTTTTGCTAGTCTACTTATATTCAAGTATCGTCCAGCTCACTCACAAGTTTTAAATTTTTTGAATTTTTTTTATTTTAAGAGTTTTATATAGCGCTAGCCAAACTCGAGGGTATCAAAGCGCTTTACTGCATGTATCATAGTGCAATCAAATTCCAAAAATAACAATAATAAACACGTTGATTCATGATGAATCCAATTGAAACACAAAAAGTGAGAATAATACACACATTGATTCATGTCAAATCCAGTACGGGAGGAGGCGAAAGGAGTGAGACCAGAGGTAGGTGAAGTAGATGCCTTCTTGTCAAAGTGATAGTGTGCTGCAATAGGCGAGATTCAATGTTGCGCGCCAGCTATCCATTCGTAAGAGTTCGGTTGAGAAATAAGTAATTGAGCTGGCTTTTGAATTTTGGAACGGATGGGTTAGTCCTGATATGGACTGGGATGGTGTTCCAAATTTTGGGCGCGTTGCCAGAGAAGGAACGTGATAAGGTTTTTTGTTTGCGAGTTTTCGGAGGGATGAGAAGTAAAGTGTTGGTACTCCTGAGGTTCCTTGTTTGACTGGCTTTGATGAGTTTGGAGACCAGGTATGCAGGTTTACCAGTATGCAGGGCTTTGTGTGTGAGATAGGCGGTTCTGAAGATGGCGCGCATTTCGATTGGGAGCCATTTTAGCTCTCTTAGAGCAGGAGAGATGTGTTCGTATTTCTTTACTCCAGCGACCATCCTAGCTGCTGCATTTAGAGTTGTTCTGAGGGGAGCTAAGTGAGATTTTGCTGTGCTTGTGAGGGTTGGTTTCCCGTTATCCAATCTGGACAATACCGGGGATTGAGTAGCTTGTTTGAGGTCATTGGGCGGGATGAAGGGTTTTATTTTGTTGAGCATTTTTAGGTTTAGAAAAGCACTCTTGGCGTTGTCCTTTATGGGGCATATTATCAAGCATGGAGTTAAAATTATCGCCGCTTTAGCGGCGGAAAACTGCCGCTAAAGCGCCGATAATGGGCTTGATAATATGCACTTGAGAATTCCTATAGAAGCCCATATTGTCACCAAAACATGGGCTTCTATGGGAATTCTGAAGGGCATATTATCAAGCCCATTATCACCGGTAATGCGAGCGAGGGTTTTCTTCTCTGTATAGTTCTTTGTAATTCTAAAAACGTGTAACTTGGAGACCGAACCTCAGAATGCTAAACCATGAGGCCTGCTGCACTAGATAGCAGAAGGCCTGCTGAGCAGCGAAAGCGTTAAACTGGAGCAAACAGAGACAGGGGTCTTATGCACGTAGCGTAGAGTCTAAGCCATGGGATTAATAATGCCAAATCTGAGGCGTGCTGCACACAGAGTTTGAGGCCTGGGCGCACTGTATGCTGACGGAAAGCCTGCTACACAAAAACATCCATCCTCATGTAGGCAGAGTCTGAGAGATGAGGCCTGAGGCATGCTATCCATGCACACAGACACAAGCCTCCTTCCTGCATACAGCATTGCGCACAGCTACACTGTGCACAAAGACACAAGCCTCCTGCACGCACACAGCATTGCGCACAGCTACACTGTTCACACAGACTCAAGCCTCCTGCACGCATACAGCATCACACGGCTGCAGACTCTGCTCCACACAGAACGAACTTGCATTCTATAATACACAGACAGTAAGCAGGCCTGCTGCCAAAAGGCAGCGCAATGACTAATGGACAGTTTGAGGTCGTCTGCACATGGGGTAGAAGGGCTCACTGAAAAAGCCAAACTTTAAACTCCAGCAAACAGAGCACATTAACAAATGCAGTGGGTCAGGTCAGGGAAGGAAAATGGGACAAAGCCAATTCTATTCCTTTATATTGCATATTTATTTGCTATTTGCACACAGTTGTTGCGGGTTTATTGACGAAACAAAGTTTACTACTGCTAAAATAAGGGCAAATGCACACAGAAGGCACACAGACATCAGGCGATATCCACAGAAAACCTTGCACACACAAATCAACACAGACAACTATGCACACAGGCCAACAGGTGTAACAGCATATGCAGATGTCTATGCATTCGCTGAAAACAAAACACAAATACACATAGACAACACGAATGTCAGTACACATTGAGGGCCCGATTCACAGAACTAACTTAAGACAAAATCCTAAACTTACTACCATTTTGGTATTCACAGAAGGCACTTACTCATTTCGGTATTCACAGAAGTTAGGAGTCCTAACTTTAGGACTCCTAAATGCCTTCTGTGAATACCGAAAGTCTTAAAATTAGGATTTTTCTCAGTTTAGTAGTAGTATAGTTAGGACTCCTAACTTTAGGACTCCTAAATGCCTTCTGTGAATACCGAAAGTCTTAAAATTAGGATTTTTCTCAATTTAGTAGTCCTAAATTTAGGACTCCTAACGTTAGGACTCCTAAATGCCTTCTGTGAATACCGAAAGCCTTAAAATTATGATTTTTCTCAGTTTAGGAGTCTAAGGTTAGGACTCCTAACTTTACAACTACTAAACTGAGAAAAATCCTAATTTTAAGGCTTTCAGTATTCACAGAAGGCATTTAGGAGTCCTAAATTTAGGACTACTAAATTGAGAAAAATCCTAATTTTAAGACTTTCGGTATTCACAGAAGGCATTTAGGAGTCCTAACGTTAGGAGTCCTAACTATACTACTACTAAACTGAGAAAAATCCTAATTTTAAGACTTTCGGTATTCACAGAAGGCATTTAGGAGTCCTAAAGTTAGGACTCCTAACTTCTGTGAATACCGAAATGATTAAGTGCCTTCTGTGAATACCAAAATGAGTAAGTGCCTTCTGTGAATACCAAAATGGTAGTAAGTTTAGGATTTTGTCTTAAGTTAGTTCTGTGAATCGGGCCCCGAGTCACTATCAACAGAAGTAGGATCGTACAGGATGGATGCACGGGCGGGGCTGAATACATTTAGTGATGGTGGATACATGGAATACTTGGACGAAAGGGGTAGGGCTGCCTCGATGGATGGCTGAAGTGAGAGAGCAGATAAAAAGCATGGTGATGATGTGGAAATGAAAAGATATCGGTGTGCGTTTGGGAGGATGGGTGTGCTGAGGGGAGGGGGTAGACGTATGTAAAAGGGTGTGTGCATAGTTGAAGAAATAAATGCTCTGCTGTAATAAATAAATGAAATGGGTAACCTAAATCGATGCTATTTTCTAGTAAAATGTTTGCCCAACACCAAATGAAATGCACATGCAATGGCAATCTGTGAAGATCATTTGGCCCTGCCAAATGTCCTTTGCTTGCTGCACAGATCACTGGCATGTAAAACCCTTCAGAGGTAATAATGCCTCTGTTGACCCCCAAGGCCTTTGTTAAGGCAATGGCAGCATTGTACCCCCTCCCACCCCCACATAACGGCAGCCATACTATGCCCCTTGACCTCTTACCTGGGGGCTGCCGAACAAGCACTTCTGCTACAACACTTTTGTGACTGCCACATAAGGCATCATGCACTCACGCCACGCTCTCTAACATCCTGGCATCCACTCAGACACACACACAAACACACACAAACGAACACCCCTCACCTGCGGGATGGAAGACAAAAGGCACAAAGGAGCGTATGTACAGACACAATTACATCCTGTCATCAGAACCTCTTTTGCGTCAAATAAACCCTGTGTTCGTACAATACATGTGAGTCTGATAGAGCAGTACATTAGTAACCTCCGCGGTATGGCTACTGTCACAATCGCACATAACTAAAACCATGGAGTGTGTAATTATCCTCACTCAATGTAAAGTTTTAAAATATCGAAAATTTACCTTACCTGTGCGCCTGGGGAGCAGAGGCGGCTCCGTAGTTACTGCGTCGCAAAGGGAACAAAGCCGCGTGCTCAACTCACGCTCACCTAATGCTTCTCCTTCCTCCGCGTACGCCGTACTGCGTCACTGAAGGCAGAAGCCCAAGAGAGCATTCGTCCTAATCATCCCGCAGACACCATCGTTGCGCGACACACCCACACATGGGAGGCGACACAGTACCATGTTGCGACACACACTTTGGAAAGCACTGCTGTAAATGGTCGTAGAGGTGTTGCCGCTGTGCTTCTGGCGGTTTTAGATTGAGATCGTCAGTTTGCAGATAAGAGGCTTGCTGGTTGTTTTAGAAATGTGAAGGTAGGTACTAAGAATGATATTCCAATCCGTAGAGCTCTGGGTGTGAAAAATTAGATCCATTTTCTGCCGGCCTTTGGAGGAGCAATGGTAAATATCAGCGAATAATGTTTCCGGGTGTTGTCTAATCAGCCTGTGTTTAAAGTTTCTTTTCGCTCTGAGTGAGAGATTAGTGGGAAAGATGATTGAAAAAGAGTTTGGGCCATGGGGTTTCAGGCAGTTCATTGCAGGGGCGTGGAGGGAAGTTGAGGTGATAGGTATCATTTTGTCTCAGTTAGCAGGGTAGGTTACCTCCCAGGTCTCTTGGGGTTGAATCTTGCTCTTCTATTGTTAATTGAGCTAATGAGGGGCTGAACCTCTCAATTGGATTAGTCTTGTGGTTATTCAAGTGGGTGGGAGTTTTGATTGTTTTCTCTGTCTAGTACAGGATTGTTCTTCAAGAGAGGTCAGGCCAAGAACTGTCTTTGTGCTGCGAAGCCGTTGCCATCGTGAAGAGGTGTCCAGTTGGTCTTCGCTCCCTCTCCCTTAGTGACCTGATGAACCACCATCTACGGGAGTTGTGAGGCAGGATGATTTTTCCAGGACAGACTCTAAATCAAAGTATGCTAGAGTAAGTATCATCAAATGGGATGCATCCCGCATCATCTCCTCAGTCTTCCATATGTGTTCCAATCGGCCATCAACCTAAGAAGGTTTTTGTTGTTTCTTCAGTCCTGAGTGTGGGTATATATACACCGTAGCCCCTAACTGGTACCCTTTCTCGGTGTGCCCCGACAGAGATCTGACTATACTAGTACTTTGCCAAGCTTTCCCGGCACTTCTACAAAGTCTTTGTAATTTCCTGATCTGCTTCCTGATTTGTCGGGTCCCTAAGATTACAGGGGACGCGAGTACTCCTCACATTCAAACTCTTTGCAGCTCATCAAGCAACTCCCCTCCACTTGTCCTCCACATCCCCGTTTGTTTTTTTAAATTTCAAGTATTGCTTCTCGCGCTGTTATTGTGGGAAGCGCTTCGGAGGTATGAGGACTCGATGCACCACCATCTTAGGGTCAGGCATTTATGTACTGATGTGTGGCCATCTAAGTGCCAGGCACCCCAGTGTTTTCAGGGCCACGAGTGTTACTCAGAATAAGTTGTTTGCGATTCTGCTCATGGTACAGAGTGTGAAGTTACAAAGTACCTCTCCTCGCGCAGTAATTAAGGATCACACGTCGGAGGTAAATGAACTTGAGGAGCCGCCATTTTAGGGTCAGGTATCCGAGTTTTCCTTCCTTACCGTGGCCGGTGTGTCAGAGGCGGATTGCTGAGGAGGTCTATTGAGAGGACCCTTTCTCTTGGATTGTTCTGTTACTCATCGAAGCAGTTTTCTAGTCAGGGAGAGTTCCGTATGGAAGCCACGGACGGCCATCCTAAGGTCAGGCAATTACGTTCTTGAAACGGCAATCGTAATTCGCTCTGTGCCTGCTTCTCCTCTGTCCTAGTGTTGCCATGACTGACTATAAACAGCTGTTTTTCGGGACTCTCGCAGGTCCAGTGTGAGGTTGTCGTAGAATCGCCAGGCGTGGAGTCCGCTGAAACGATCATTTCCAAGGCATCTGTTGCAGTCCTGGAGGTATCGAGGCGCGAATCGATGCAGTTCTGGTTTGCCCCCCTTGGCCTTGTGCTCCGGTGAGTCGTGGTCCTGGTGAGACAAGTGTACTATTTGTTTAAATAGATCTGGTTACTCTTCGTGAAAGGGCCTTTGTGGGGACTACAGGCCTCTGCAAGACCTGGCTGTATGAAGAATGTTTGCTCTGCACTTTATGCACAGAGTTTTGAGCCCTATTTTGACTGTTGTCTTTCTGTATTTGTGGATTGTGAGAAAGTGGATCTGTATATACTGTTCCCAAATAGGTACAGTGTGTACAGAGTCCACAGTCCCCAGTGGTTTGGCAGAGGTTAAAGTTAGATATAACCTTACTCTCTAAAGTGGTAGCTTGGTCGAGCAGTAAGGCAGTATCAGAGGACAGTGTAAAGCATTTGTTTAACACACTCAGTCAGCAAATGGTCTCACACACTCAAGAACTGAACTCTAGGCCAATGGTTTATATAAAAAATATATTCTTGTTTTATTTTAGAACCAACAATAGGTTTTAAAATATACTTTTTCAGAATGAGAGGCTTTAGTTAAATACTTTTGCAATATGCAATTGACTTTTGTAGACAATAGTTACAGGTTGTTGCAATAGGCGACACAATTTCAAACACAATAATACATTGAGCTCAATGTGAGTTTTTAAGTTATTTGCAATAGATTACTTTCAGGATTGCTTTTCTAATTCCAGGAATGGATCCTAGATTCAGTCCTGGGACAGGTCTTGGAAACAAGTGAGTAAATTCGTTTCAGTTACTGTTATGATTTTTAGGCAATATTTTGCTATTTTAAAAGTTGGCAGAAGAAATTTCATAAAAAACAGTCAATGATTCCCTATGGGAGAAAATTCAAGTTACAGGTAAAGTATGTTCTCGTTACTTTTGTAATCCAGGGCTGGGCTCCTAGGCTCAGTACTGGGACATCTATCTAAAACAGGTAAGTAATTAAGTTTTCACAGTTGGTACGATTTTTAAAGAATATTTGTAATTTGCAAAAATCGACACTTTGAAAAAATTTCACAGAAAAACAGTCAATGGTTTCCTATGGAAGAAAATTGGGTTACTGGTAAGTAAGATTGTGAGTACTTTTCAGGGTCAGTGCTGGGCACCAAGATCCAGCACTGGGATCTCTCCTAATAGCAGGTGAGTATTTCCGTTTTCGTTTCTCGGGTGATTTTAGGTGAATATTTTAAGTTTTAGAAACTCCACACTTAGTAGAAATTTCAGAAAAAAACAGTCAATGTTACCCTATGGAAGAAAATTGGGTTATCGGCTTTTGGGTAGGTACTCGACTGGCAGAGTTAAGGTTCTGGGCACAGACTCAGGGGTCTCCGAGGGTCAGTTTGGTACAGTCGTTACACTCTCAGCGGCACTGGAGCGACCGGGTGCAGAGTGAGTTAGGCCCAATGTTATCCTATGGAAGGCAGGGGGGCCTTGGTTGGTGGCTGCTGACTAGCAGGCCACGCGGCTGTGGGAGCTGTGCTCCTGGTCACTTGCTCAGGGCAAATGGGGAAGTAGGTAGGAGTAGAAGTTACACTGCCAGGGCCACTCGGGCGGCTGGGTGCAGGGTGCTATTGAGCCTTCAGGCGCTCAATGGATTTCAATGGGAAAGCTCCAGGTTGAACAAAGGCTGCAAGCTCGGGGACGAAGATGCTTCAGGTGCCACCACCACTTCGAGGGGTAAGTTGGGTAGTTGGAGGGTAGGTAGGTACCCAGGAGTCGGGCAAAGGGGGCCGCAGGGCGCCGAGTGCAGGGGTGCCTTTTAGTGTCGGGAAATCTTACCCTCTGTTGATCGTGGTTGGGGGTTCCCTGGTTCTGAGGCTGCAGGCATCGTCAGGAGCGTCGAGGTGAGTCCTTGGGTGCCGGATTCAGGGTCCCAGTCGCCGAGGGGACGTCCTCGGGGTCTTTGTCCACTCCGGCACAGGCAAGGCTTGGCAGGTGCAGAGTGTGCAGGGTTCGCGGTTCCGGGCTGATGCCAGGGATTAGAAACTTGTTTTGAGCAGAGCCACTGCTCATGGGAGTCCCAGATGCGCGGAGTCACAAGGTAGCCAGGTCCTCCGGGGTTTGTGAGGTCGCTGGCCACAAGAAGTGCCGGGATTTAACAGGAGCAGGTTTGAGGGTCGACAGGCCGGTAGGGCTGGGGCCAAAGCAGTTGCTGTCTTCCTCTTCTTAGCAGCTGCACGGCGTGTCTTCTTTCTTCTTGCTCTTCTTTGCCTTTTTGGAATCTGGAATCTGGAGAAGGAAGGTTCAGGGTGCCTCTAAATACTAGATTTAGGGGCTTTATAGGTAGGTAAAGGGCAGGGACCAATGGGTCCCTGCCCTGGGGTGAGTACACCCCCTATCCTGTCACTATACTGTGGGAGGGGGGCAGTAGCCTAGTCCTGGTTGGGCAGGGCCTCCCATCTTCAAGATGGCGAGCGCCCGGAGATGTGCTTCACCTCGCCTCCCCCACCTGAGGGGTGGGGTTGGCAGGCTGGCACATCCGCTGTCCTTACTTGGGGTTTCCGGCCAGTCTTCCCGCCAGAGTGGGGGTCAGAACCGGTGGGGGCCAGTTTGCTGGGTACAGCAAGTGGCCTGGAGAAGCTCACAGAGGCGGCATGCCTTTGTAGCTTCCCCCTGCCCATCCTGGGGGAGGAGACCTAGCACCTTGCCCAGGATGTGCATTGTTGCAGGCCCAGGAGAGCGGGGGCTCTCAACCCAGGGGTCCAGTAACATGTCTGCTGTGTGGCAGCCTATGCAGCCTCCCAGACCAGACGTGGATTGTAGGTTAGGTTTCAGGGGGCATCTCTAAGATGCCCTCTGTAGTGCTTTGTACATTAAATACCACACTGGCATCAGTGTGAGTTTAATGTGTTGAGAAGTTTGATACCAAACTTCTCAGTCTTCAGTGTTGCCATTATGGTGCTGTGGAATTCGTGTTTGACAGGCTCTCAGCACCATATACTCTTAAATGGCGGCACTGCACTTTAAGTGCCCAGGAATGGACCTGGGTACTGTAGGGGCACATGGCTCATGCTCCCGTGTCCACACCACTGGCATAGGGCACCCAGCTAGAGGGGTGGCTGATGTATGCCAGGGCAGTGTAGGTTGTGGGCATGGCACACAGGGATGTGTGCCATGTCGACTCTTTGTTTTGCCTTGTACCCAGACACTCAGCCTGCGAGGGCAGTGTGGTTGTGTTAGGGTACAGGGCCTCTAAGGGTGGCACAATAAGTGATGCAGCCCTTAGAGGTCTTCCCTGGTCACAAGGCCTTGTGTACCTAGGGTACCATTTACCAGGGGCTGGCATTTGGCCAGGGTTTGCCAATTTGGGATTTTAGGTTTTAGGGAAGGAACATAGGCCCTGGGCACCTGATTGGCAGGAGTCCAGGGCACACTCAGTCAAAGTACATTCAGCAATTCAGCAAAAAGTGGGGGCATACCATGCAAGAAAGATGGCACTTTCTCACATGGATTATATGTTGTCTGGTACCTTCTTCCATTATTCATTCCAGAATGTTCCTTTCCTGAGTTGTGTCAGCATTCCATGCTATTATCTTTGTGCCCGGGGTTTTAGAACCATGTGTAATTTAAAATATAAACATAAAAAGAAGGGGTGATAGAAAAACACACGCATACAGGAGAAAGTCAAAACCTCAACTACATTAAGGCATAGCACCCAACACCTGCAAGGAATAGCATGAACTGGAAGAAGGCGCTTAGCTGCCTCTACTTTCAAGCTCCTACCGAGTGTACGATCAAAGATGTTTCGCTGTGTGGGCTATTGATGGGCACTTTCAATTTCCTGTATGAGATGAACTCATCTTCGAAGACTGTGGATAAGTAACCATCTTAGTGTTCCTTGTCCTCACACATCTGATGTAAAATATCCCCTAAACCACGTCTGTCAAGGCTTCCCGCAGCCTGACCTAACAGACTGAGTGTCAGATGGCACCAGACTCTTGAATCATCGGAAGGGGAAGGTCGGCTGTGGTAAGAGGAAGGAGCTTATTACGTTCATGAAAGAAGCCTGACCACAGGCTGATATGTATTTATTTATTTCTGTGTGCTGCTCTTGCCACATAGAGTTGTGAAGGGACACAATATGGTTGAGGTGTACGATGTATTACAGCCGCAAAACAGGCACTCATAACCAGTGACAGAATAACGACTTCAGTACAGTCAGAAGAGATGTCTAAAAGCAGCACCTGCTCAGCATGGATTTTAAAGGAGAGCCAAGTAGTGCTCTGACATGGGCATCTGCTGTGCAGGTCTGGGAGTGCATTTGGACTGACATTAAGATACAAGTCCTTGTCTTGTGGGGACAGCTGTCTGAAGGGCGAGTAATACAGAAATAACATGTGTTTAAAAGTTAACCAAGTCTTCTCCACCTCTACCATTCTGGTGCTGGAAGTGTAGCTTAACTAGCACGGCATATGAACCTGAGATCATGACCTTCTCCTAAAGTGCTTTTGTATTTCCAGGGTTGGTTATGCTGAAAGACTTGGGGCCCAATTCACAAAGGTAAATTAAGACCAAAAGTCTAAGGGGCATATTAACAAGGGCCGGCGATAAATATCGCAAAGCGCGCTTAGCGCTTGCATATTTATCGCCGGCTATCTCTGGAATTTATCACAAGGTTTGCGTGTTATTAACAACGTGCATCGCCGAGGCGATAAAAAGTCCAGAGATAGTTGGGATATCGCCGTTTTCCATGGTGGAAAACGGCGATAACCTAGATGATAGGGCCTGTGGTCTTAGCCAGAAATCCACCCCCCATGTTAAGTATGCCTTAGTCAGGAATTTAACAGACGTTAAATTCCTGCGTTAAGGCATACTTAACGCGATTTTAAAAATCGCTACCCTCCCTTGCTAATATCGCGAAGCTGCCTTCGCGATATTTTCCCAAGGGAGTCTTGTCAGGCACGCCTCCTTTGCATCTCATTAGCGATGCGATCAGAGGCGTGCTGCAAACAGGCGCTAAGTCAGCAAGACACGCGATAGCGTGTCTTTGCTGATAAGGCGATGAAATTATCGCCGCTTTTCACCCGAAAACGGACGCTAAAGCGGCGATAATTTCATATCGCCGCCTTGTTAATATGCCCCTAAGTTTGGACCAAATGTCCAACTTTACTACATTCTAGCATTCACAAAGGAACGTATGAGTAATATCTTTATGACTGTGGTGGTTTCGCACGCAGGGTGGAGACTCCGCTATCGGTACGGAACACAACACAGAGAAAGAAGAGTTCCCTGATGTATTCCCCAAAACATACACACACATCCTGAGATCCATGATATTTAGATGTACAACCAACATAGTGCATATACCTCACTTATAATAGAAAAAAGCTACATGTAGGCACTGGGCTGTTACATATGTGTATGTGTATAGAGGGTATTGGAGGAGTAAATGTGATAGCAAAAACATATATCACAACAACAGTGTAGAAATATCATGTAAGAAAAAATACCTGAGGCCTTTACATGTAACCCTTCAAGTGGCAACTAGAACATCACAAGCATGATTATACAATATCCCTATTACAGTTGCACATATAACTATTATTTATGTGTCATGCAATGTCCTCCAGAAACAGACAAAATGTGAATGGAATGTACACCTGTGTCAGTGCTTACCATCCCCCCACCCAGCTCCAGCTGAAAATAGTCAGCCCAACAGCCAATTCCAGCCTGGCCTCCTACACAAATCAGAGCTGTCACACACTAACCCTTTCAGACCTTGCAACGTGTCACTGAATGTGTTTGTTGGATAGCCCCTTTTTGATGCGACAAATTGATTTGAGTAGAAGGAGGAGGGGTAGAGCAGAGAGAATCTCTTAGGCAAAGGATCAATCTCTTTGGAATGTCCAGCCAAGTTGTTAGCTTCAGATTCAGTTTTCACCCAGATGTCATCTTGGACATGGTTTCTGAATGGGAGCAGGTTCTTGACTCTGAGACATGCCACTCCCACGCCATCCCAGCCTATGTCAAGATCCAAGCATCTCTCTATTTCTTTGCTACTGGGCCTCTGCCACGAGTGTGGAGGCCCTTTTTGAAACAGCCTCTTGTATTTGTGTGTGCTGCTACTCATGTGTCTTTGTAGCCGTATGTCTGTCATACATACACCATGGTTTAAGTGGTGTGCCTGTGTAATGACCTGGATTGTCCATGCTCAGAAACAGTCTTCTTCATGCATCTAACTAAAAGGTAAATCATTTTGTATTGTGTGTGTAATGCTGAATGCATCCCACACACACGTCTAATGTTCACCTATTATTATATATCACTGTATCATGGGTAATTTCAGGTACCATTTGAGATATTTTGCAAGGAGTGGCTGGCACTTGGTAGGGGCAAAGATGGTGTCAGCATGAGCGCGAACCTACACCGCTCAGCTGCGCACACCGCGCATGATCGACCATCGGCTATGCGGACTGCCCTGTGATGCCGACCTCGGGGAAGAATAGGATGCAAGCAATTCGGCTCTGCTTGCAAACCACCAGAGGCGATCTGACACGATTAACTTCAGTGGATTTGTCGCTCTAGGAAGAGCATTACATTTCATTCTGTGCTTGTGGATTTCGTGCTACTTTGTTTCCGCCACGCTTGCTCTAGTTTCCCTCACACTTCTGCTACCAGCAAGGAGACGGCGACGGAGGTTAAGTATGGCCTTCAGAGGCGCCAAACGTACGAAAAACTACAAACCGAAGGCAGCCCAAGTTGTGCAAGCTAACACTGCTCTTGGGGAAACAGCAACATCGGACAGCCTGGCTAAAGGTAAACGAGAGACTAACAGGCTAAAAAAAAGCACGGGGATGTGGGAGTGGTGGGGTTGCTAAAGAGGGCTTGCAACCAACTATAGCCACAATAATTTCTGGGTCCAAGGCACCTCCACCAGCATTAGACACTGTGGTAGGCTCTACACCCCCCTTCGCGCTTGATTTAGACAGTTCGCTTGCAGAAATACAATGAGACCTGCATCTTGAATTAAAGCCTACTGTGTTAAAGGGATGTGGCTCCCCTGGGTTAAACGAGGTAATCCATCACCCTAGCAAGCAGCCAGAAGGGCAAAGTAGTAGCACGGAGGGATTGCCGGTTCTAGAGGAAACCTCTGTCAATCTACCTTTTATGATTCTCTCCACTAATGCCATCACTGGACTCAGCCTCTTCAGCCTTTTTAACTTCCGGCTCTACCTTACAGATAGCTGAATCTGCTATGAGACCGTACTGCCAAGTAATAGTTACTAGGGATGGTAATTTTAACGCTGCATCCAATTCCGGCTTATTATTTCCCAGGACCCCAGAGGTCCATAGCGAGAACTTTTACTCTGTATCTGATGGATCTCTGACAACCTCTGAAGGAGACCAAACCAGCTCAAGTGAAGATATCAGCATGGATTTCTCTAGGGGCACTGGAACTGTGCAGCGTCAGAAGAAAGTCAAGAAGCAGATTAGGAGGCACAGTCAACTTAAATGGGATTACTCCGACTCACAAATGTCTTTTTCCCACTGTGAAGGAGGAGAACAGATCTTAGCAGGTGTGAGTGCCAGATCAGCAACCGAACTTATGGCAGAACCATCCTTAACCTCAATTCTAGCCTCTATCAAAGAATTTCATGCAGAGGTTCGCTCCGATAACCAAGCAGCTAAGGGGGTTGCAAAAAAGCTACAAGGGGGCCTGCGCAAGCTAAATAAAATTTGTACTGATATTGGTGATCGTGTCAGCATGATTGAAGGCCATGCAGAGAATCTAGAAATGGACGTAGCTGCCCTAAAAGATCAAGGGTCGGATCATGACGCTTGCCTGATGGACATAAGGCAGAAAATGGAGGTGCAGAAAAATCGCCAGCGCAGGAATAATCTCTGCCTGCAAGGCATTCCAGAAGGAATCGAAGGAGACGATACAAGGCGCTACATCGTGAAACTTCTAAGTGAATCGTTCCCAGATCAAGCGAACTGGAAATGGGATCAAGAAGTCCAACGAGCACATCGTTTCCCTTTTAATCTGAAACAGCGACGAAACGGTAGTGGCGCATTTGGAGAGAAACCCAGGGCATTTCTTGTGTTTTTTGGGAACTTTCTCCTTAGACAATTTGTATATGATCAGGCCCATCTGAATTCATTGAAGGGGGTTAATGGTGTGATGTTTTTTGCCAAACCGGATTTTTGCCACACAACGGTTGAGCGCAGATTGCATTTACGTCAACTAATTACCCCCTTCCAACAACTAGGTGCCCAAGTGTTTTTAATGAACCCCGCCAGATTGAAAGTTATTTTAAACGGATCCACCCGGGTCTTTCTATCTGAGGTTAAAGCAGGGGATATTTTCTAGAGAAGGTCAAGGCTAAAAGGGGAACAAGTGAAGAATAGAGGAAATATACTTGAATAAGGGAAGTTCCTCCTCTAGAGAGTAAGCACTTGCTCAATGGAATGTGTTTTTTTTTCTTTCCCTATGGCATATAAGGAGATGCTAGTTGTTGACACTTTTCTTTCTTTCCTTCCCTTCTTTTGGGTCTAATCACACAGGTTATTAAGAATGTAAGCCGATATCTCCTTTTGTTGAAAGGTATGATGTGGCTAAGTGGCTAGGTGCGCTAACTGATAACCATCATTCAGGGTCTCCCTGATTGCTCTTTTTTGGGGGGAGGGTGGGACGGGTGGGGTCGAGTGGGTTGGTGCTCAGGGGTGGGGGGATCACGGAGTTTGAAAAGGCAATACCACTAGGATATGCCATAACACAGAAAAAGAAAGGAAAAAATAAAATAAAGTGAATGAGAAAAGGACAAAGAGAAATGTACCAGATAAACGGCATCAGCAGACAGGAGGTCATTGAATCTTCTGGGATATTTCTATATAGAAAACAAAATAATAACAACAGGGGACACTCAAGGGGTATTCCGGTTTGACTCGAGAATAACAAAAAATATCCAATATGAATAAACAGCACCCGTTAAAAATTGGGTCACTAAATATCTGTGGTCTAAATAATGCCCTTAAAAGACAAAAAGTATCCCAGGGTTTGCGTCTATTGTGGGTGGAATTAATTTCTCTTCAGGAAACACATGTGGAGGGCTCCCAGAAGCACCTGCTGAACTCTCCGGGATATAGGGTTTTTGGAGGAACAACACAGGGTTCCAAGATAAGAGGGGTAGGGGTTCTCCTACAAAATAGACATCCACTAAATTCAAATAAAGTGAAATCTGACTCCCTAGTTAGCTGGTTCATTGCGGAGTGCAGTCTTCCTCCCAATTCGTTTTTTACATTATGCTCTATATATGGAAGTAACTCTGATGATCCTGAGGTCATCAATTGGATCACAGGAGAACTAGTTCACTGGCCACTTCCAATTATCATCTGTGGTGATTTAAACATCAATTTACCCAGCAATTGGAAGGCAAATGACCATTAGCCCTATATATGTAGGAAACCTAAAGTACATCAGGCCTTACTTAACCTAATGCAAACCCATGGGCTTAGTGACGTGTGGGCTACCTTGAAACCTACTCAGCCGGGTTATACATACTTTTCAGCTCCGCACCTCTCCCTTGCGAGACTAGATTATTTTTTGGTCTCTTCCTCCATACTCCAAGATTGTTCTATAGAGATCTCCCCTCGATTCATGTCAGATCACAACCCTATCATTCTAACTATTAGTGGGCTGGGTAGTAGAGGGGAAACCTCAAACTGGAATTTTGAAAAAGCTTTGCTCTATGACGAGGGATATAGAATTCATATGCAGGAATGGATCAGAGAGTTTCTGGAGTTTAATACAGGGTCCGCAACAGTGAGAATGGTATGGGACACATTGAAGGCGGGCATTGGAGGGGAGACTTTGCGGTACTCCATAAGGAAGACCAGAAAAGAGAAAGAGCAACTCTTGAAGCTTCAAGACAAGATGAAAATGGCAGTGGAGAGGTTAACCTTAGCAGTTAAATTGGGTGTCGATACTGAAACTGCTCAATTGGAAGTAATAGCCAGTAAGGCTCAAATAGAGTCTATCTTTGCGGAGAAAACTGTGGCCAAATGGGCTTCTGCCAGTGAGAAGATATATGAGTGTGGGGATCGTATTGGTCACCAATTATCCCTCAGAATTAGACAGCAGATGTCTGCTAGTGAAATCCTAGCTATACAACTTAATTCAGGGGATGTTACGAAAGATCCAATGAAAATCCGGAGGGCATTCTGTGAATTCTACCAGAATCTCTACTCTGAAGATAATGTGGGGCCAGTAAATGTGAGAGAGGAAGAAAGCTTGGCATATCTCGACCAGATCACTCTAGCAGAACTCAGTACAGAAGATCATAATCAATTAGAGAATCCTCCAACATGGGATGAGATAGACAAAGCACTAGCAAGTTTACCTGATGGGAAAGGGACCGATAATGATTGCATTCCGGTTGAGTTCTACAAAATATTCGCCCCTCTGTTAAAAACCCTTTTTACATCACTCGTAGTCTCTATTTTTAATGGGGCATCTCCACCTGCTTCCTGGTCTAACACTAGAATTGTAATATTCCCTAAGAAGGACAAGTCACCACTTGAAATGGGATCCTTTAGACCAATTACTTTGATAAATTGCGATTAAAAAATGTATGCCAAAATGTTTGCAATGAGATTGTCCCTAAGAATAGAGCCCTTGGTCTCGCAGTGGCAACATGGGTTCATCCCCCAAAAAAGCACGACAGAACACATCCAGAACTACTATTCCCCCATCAAAAATAACTCTAATCTGCCAGAGATTTTTGGGACCTCTTATCTTCAGGAATGGTATAGAATGGGGATTTAAAAAATGGGTGATCTGATAACCATTGGAGGTATAAAAACATTTTCGACAGTCAGAGCTGAATATCATCTGAGGGAACAAGAGACCTTCAAGTAAATCGCTATTAGAGACTTTTTGACCCGAAAGACTGGGGGGCCTGCGGGATTTTCAAAGGTGGATCTTATTGACAAATTTAAAAATTCCACCATACCTCGGATTGGATACATTTATGCCACATTAATTAGCTTATTGCCCGATGACATGCCTATTATAGCTAACAAATGGCAGGCTAAATTAAACATGTCTTGTAACATCTTTCATCAGGCTGTGCAATATTCCAAGAGCGACTCATTGTCTGCTAAATTGCAAGCGCAATTTTATAAGACTGCCTTTTCTTATATATTACACCCAGTAGAGTTGCAAAATGGGGGACGGGGACTGGAACACTCTGTCCTAGATGTCAAGAGTTTAGTGCAGACTCAATACACATGTTTGCAATATGTCCCCAATTGGCACCCCTACTTGAACAGGTGCAAGACTTCTTTATTAAAGTCCTTGCTCAAGATATCCAGCTAACCCCTTTGACTGTTCTGTTAGGAATGCAAGATAAAATCAATAGAAGGAATGGAGGAGAACTCATATTTGTGGCTATGACTATACTACGTATCTGTATAGCCTCATCTTGGAAAGATCCGAATCCACCATTATTTTCTCATTGGCTAGTCCGATTGATATCGACCTGTCATATGGAAAAGGCCATATTCTCTAAGAAGGGTAACCGGGGGAAAAGAAGGGCCTCGAAATGTGGGAACCCTTAACCATATGGCTCGGACAGACATAAAGCATGGGACTCCTAAATAATAGGCACTGACCTATGTGTTTTTATCCTTTCTAATACCTAGCGATCCCTGGCGCTCTGACTCAGACCTATTGATTTTTCGGATCCTGCACGTGTGTGCTATCTAAAGATATCAGGGGATAGGAAAGTCTGTTGTTATTAGACCATTGGGAACTACTCGATAGGAGAATTGTTCTGGTAATAGCTCTAGGCCGGGTATTACTTAACTGTATTAATAAGGAATTTGACAGTTGTGTTTACAAACTTTTTAATTGGTACAATGTAGTTCTCATATGTTTATCCTTTTATCGCTGTTGATATAGGTAATAATTGGAAAGTGTCTGTACCAACCTGAACTTTTCATCACCACAAATTATTTTTGCTGTTGTTGCATCGTGGGGGGTGGGGACGGGTGGAGGGGTTTTAACTCTGTTGTTTTCTACTCTGTATTAGCTTTTGCACTTTCAATAAAAAATTAATTAATTAATTAATTTAAAAAAAAGGAGTGGCTGGCACTCTTTGAGTTCCTAATGTTGACATAACATATCCTCCCAGTGCTTACAACAAATCTTGCCCCGCCACTGGTACACACCCACTGCTCTGCAGCACGCAGCAATATCTTGACAGATTTGGTTGTACGCTGAATTACTCAGCTGCTCATCAGGGCCCCCATAAAGCTGAGGGTACTTATCAAACACCCCCTCAGTTAGGGTGTTTCATTCAGTCTCACTGAAAGGGGATGCCTTGTCCTCAAGTCCCACAGCCATGTTGCGGGCACGTTTGAGAAACAGAGTAGCAGGATGGCGAAAGATGTTGCTATGAGGTGAGGATGGCACAGAATGACCATAAAATGGCTGCCTGCAACTTCCTGTATTCAACTTCCTGTTTTTTATTTCATGTATGTGACTTCCTGTGTATGTTCATTTTTTCCGGCACAAGTGTGGAATCTCCGCCCGAGTTAATAAATTGGGTGTGTACCAGCAACAGGGCCAGTAAGCACTGGCTTGAGAAGACTTGAGAAGCTGGGTCAGGATTATGGCCCAGGAAATCATGAGCATATCCACCTGACCCCGGCGACCCCGCATGATCCAACTGTACAGGAGGGTCCTGAAGACAGCCTGGCCGACCCTCCATGCTCACTTGGAGGAGTGTGTAGCAAAGACTTGGTAAGCGCATGAACTGCATTATGTGTCTTGAAGTATGATGTGAGTGGTGAGAGAGATGTACCATCATGTGTCTTCTTTTGTCAACTTTCACATTATCAGAGTAATGGCTGAAATACTTATAAAGTCTATGCATCATTAAAGCTATTGGAATGCTGATTTTTGAAGGTATTCTGGGACTTGTAGTGTTGTAAACACAACTGAGTAAATTACCCTTACATTTTTATTTCTGTGAAAAAATGCACTTACAGAATCATGGCTAGGGAACTAAGGGTGTTATGATCCTCAATGTACCCCAATATAGGCCTTGGCAGCTAAACAACCTTTTACCTACATATGTCCTACCTTGCTCTTCATAACGGCTCTGGTGCTGACCTATTACCTAGTTAGATGCTGAATAAATGTCGGTTGGTTTTCTTAAAAAACTAGCCTAATTTATTATGCATGAGGATTTTTAGTATCACAGCAGGATTACCATCTTCTGTATATTAACTGTGCATTAAAGTCACCACTATCGTCATCCTTGGACGACAGGCCCACTGTACTATGACACATCTAGGTAGAACCCCTGAGGCTACACCTCGGGTATATAAGTACCACATCTTTGCTGGGCAAACCAGAGGCGAAGATACCATGCTGATACGAGACGCTGAAGTCCCTGCACGCAGACACTCCAACACGCAGTGGTCTGACATCCCTTGGGGGTTTCCAACTCGAGACCAAAATGGGGTACTTCGTTTTCTCCCATTAGGTAATGTGGTTGGCTCTATCCTAGGGGGATTCTTGGCTTCACAACTACATACACGCTAGGTACACTTAGTTATAGTGTTTGTATCTTAGGAGGACACCTGATTACTGACATGTATCTATATGCGTGCATATATTCACTGTTTTGGCACCATGGTTGAATTCTACCTTTTATTTACTCTGTTGGTGCTTGTAATCGTATATATCTGTTTCTGTCTAATGGTTGTTGCAGCATACGTATTTTATACTAGAATGATGCTGGTTCAATATATACTTATCGAAAAAGTTGCCAGAAACTATTCACTCCTGTTTAAGGTTGGGGGTTTATAGTGGCACTGTGAGCTTGCTGGTCTACAGGTAAAAATATCCTTTGGGGGTGTCTGGAATAAGTCTGGACACCAATCCCAAAGTTTATGTTGTTTAAACTCACAGATCCTATATAGATTTGTAGTAACTACACGACATGGCGCCGCCAACGTTGGTTTGGTTCTTATTTAACGGTCAAATCTGAGTAGTTCAGTTGTGCTTTCTCAGGGACCCCTACTCACATTTACCCAGAGACGTCTAGAGTGGGGAGGGAACATTTGCCACAGATGCATAGGTATACCCTATGTATTGGCTGTAGGTTTATTCAAGCTTGAAGGATATAGTGCCTCACATTGTGCAAAACCTCATCTCTCTTTCCATAGAACTTCTACCCATAATGTCTCCACCCGCAGACGCTGATGGTGGTAGTAATGCTAGTGCTAGTAGAGGGGAAGCTGAGCAGGAAGGGGCTATAAACATTTCAGACGATTGCAGAAATGCAATTGCTGTAAAACTAGAATATTTTGGTCTCCCGGGGTTATGCGGGACTGTTACCTTCGTGAGTGAGGCACACAAGGTGTACAGAACAGAGGTGTTCTATTCTTGGGTCAAATTCCCACCTGCAGATGCACACACAAATACATTTCATTTTTACACTCCGGATGAAATACCAGATGAATACTCTCCATACAAGGACATAGAAGTCCTGTTAACATATAACATATAAATTGGTTTAAAGGTGCCCTTCCCTATACCACTGGTAAAGTGAGACTCGGTCCGCTCAGCAGAGACGGAGCAACTTAGCCGGTTCTAGCTGCTTACACACCACATCCAGAGATTGACACATTGCCAGCAGCAGACTTATGCCCACTTCACAAAGAAATAATAAAACTTTACAGAAATCTTACACAGTTCGTAATGCGAACACTCACACCAACCTAAAAGGGTCACTCACACAGACCAACTTCAACAAAAATCACCCCACAAACGCTGAATGCAATTATGGGAAGAATGCCCACTAAACGTGAGCAAATATCATTCTGGATAGCACCGAAAATAGCACAGCTTGAGGCAGTTTTTCTACACACTGGCCCGCAAGAAAAAAACACAGAATACTGAAAATTTGCTTGCCAATGGGGATAGCTCCCCTGATAGAGGATTGTACCACTTGGGGTACAGTTTTCGCTGCCATTAATACCAGGACTTATGGTATCCCCTCACTAGCAGTCATACCAGAAGTATTGAAACCAACACAGAATGAGTACGGAGCAGAACTAACCCTGGGTGTAAAACTCTGCTCCGCTCGCAGAGTTTGCGGATTGTTGGTAACTCCACGTCCCACATAGAATGTGGAGTTACCAAAAACTCCGTGCTCCACACCGGAGCGGAGTTTTTTGTGTTTGCGCACCCAAAATGTGTTTTCGCGAGCGCGGGAGCGACTTACCTGGTGCTTGTGATCGCCAACCAGATTTCCCATCCCTATGCGAGCGCCACGAGATTTGATAGCCGGCCACACAGTCCCGCGAGAGTGTGCGATCGCGAACACGTAATTTGGGCGCGTCATCGGACTTACAGCCTAAGCTTTGTGAAGATCGCGATCCCAAACACGTAGAATTTGAAATCTGGAGAAGAATTTCTCACGAGCAGCATCAAAACCTTCTCGAAATGATGATTTGGATAAAAAAAAACTCCTCAGATTGACATTTGGTTGTATTTTGTTGTGCAAGGAGTCCCTTTTCTTTTTTTACTTTTTTTTAAGAGGAAGTGTCCCAGAGTCTCCAACTTCCTGTTCCTGTCCAGCAGACTCCTCCCAGTGTTTTGTCTATCTACTGTTCACTTTTCATTTGAAGCCGGAAGGATCCCTCTTTGTGTCTGCTGCATCATATATAATTGGATTTGAGGACATTTGAATTTGAGACTTCACAAGTAAGTTGGAAAATTGGTGTTGTTTTTTTGTACTTTTCATTGTTTTTTTAAATTTATTGTGGTGGGTGACCTGTAGTTTCAGTAGGGGCCTAGTTGTTTCATTGTAAGTAATTTGTCTTCTTTTATAAAGGAAACATGTTGCACAGTTCACTACATTTTATACAACATTTGAAATCAATTTGCAATATTTATTTAATTCACTAGCCCAGTAGTCTGCCAATAGGCCTTTCAGCCAGTATGCCCAGAGCTAATCATGGGTGCATGAATCAATTGTTTCTGTGGTGTCTGCTGAATGTAAACATGATTTAGGGCATGGATGGTGTTAGATTGAAATGCTAAATGTGTTTTTTTTGGGTATTTCACTTTTTTTCATTTGTGTTAAATAAATGCCTTCGTTGGATGTGTGTGGTAACTTGCAAACCTTTTTTAGCCCTGTGGATTTTCGTTTTTGACATTGTTGTATTAAAGCTGTGTTGTTTTGCATGCCTCCTTTGTCTGGCCAGTGTGTGAGTGTGTTTGTAATAGTGGGCCAACATTTGTCTTGGCTGAGCCTCCTCGTATGGCCAGGGGCCATTTTGTAAAGTTTTTGTCCATATAGGCCTGCTTGAGTTCATTGTTTTCCAGGCCTCCTGCTTGCTGCTGTTGTGAGTGACTGACCATGTGGCTGGTGGCCATTTTGTGGTGGTAATAGTGCTTTTGCCATAGACCTGCATGTCTTCTTTCCTTAGTTCCTCTTGGCTTATTGCTTCTTGTTGTGGGTGGCCTGCCTGGCCATGTGGCTGGCGGCCATTTTGTGAAGGCAGCTAGTGTGCTTCTGCATTAGGCCTGCATGTTTTTTCTTTGTTCTTCTTGGCTTATTGCTTCTCTCCACTGTCAGCTGCAGCTCCCCGAATGCTGAATCCCATGTGATGCACAATGCCAAACCGGGTCCGTTTCATTTGTATTTTTGTTGTTCTTTTTTTTTCCTATCCTTCCTCAGTGTACTGTGCACTAGTACTCCAAACATGAAAGCCCGTGTTTTTGTCAAAGTCTCACACATCTCTACAGTGTATTGCTATGTTTTTTTAACTTACGTAATACATTTTATAATATTAATAACACTAACAATTGTGACCACACACTAAGTTATATATTATATTTGTTTGTTTGTACTAGTAGTAATTGAACCACAACAATGAATGTCGCGTTTCACTGATGTTCTTTTTGCTTCTTTCCTTTTAGGTGCACAAAAGGGGAGGAGACGTCATCACCCATTGTTCTGACAGACAGAATTCCTGCTGCGCACGACATCACGTGACGTGTGACCACAGATATCTCTTCAACTTGTGCCACTGCGTGCTCCTGACATCTTCAAGATGGCCCCAAAGAAAGGTACCAGGTCCAATACCAAGAAAGTTGCCAATGAGAAGAAGGCACTGTCACTTACCAAGACCGGTATGTCGCCCAAGATCTTTTTTGGGAAAACAAAAATTGCGCCTGCAGCAGCTGGGAGCAGCACCCCCGCATCAGTGGACCTACCCCACCAACCTAGGCCCAAGCCCATGTCTGTTGCAGAGGCAGCCAGTCTAACCACGAGTCCAACGCCGACGAGCAGTGATGTTGAAATGGACTTATCGCAAAGTAGTACCCAATCAATGCAGGAAACTCAGATAAGTGGGCAACAACAGCAGCAACCACCCCCAATAGTAGTTGTTCCTCCCGAAGCAGGGGCAGTTCAGGAGATCTAGATTCCTACAGAGGAAGAAGAAGAGCAAGCCACTCTTTCAGAAGATCCATTATCTTCTAGATCCCTAGCAAGGAAAAGGAGGGTTAGTCCATCAACTTCTTCTCCAAGCCCCCTTTCTGATGATCTAGACACCACTTGGATCCCGCCTCTGTCTGAGTTGGAGACACGCCACACCCACGAGACAAGGCTAGGAAAAATGAGGGCTCCAGAAAGCCTTAGAGTTCTGAAGGTATATGTAGAAGAGGATGATGATGATGACGAGCCAGTCATCATGGACATTAGTCCCGCCCCAGTGGAGACCGACATTACCCCATCCCAAATTGCTGTGAAGGATGTGGCACTGATACCACCAACACAGATGATGCCACCAACACCACCTCGAGCTTCCATATTTCGCCTGCAGCGACCTACATCCACCACAGCCACCTCAGTAGAAGTAGGTACTGCAGAGAGTCAAACTTCACGCCCACCTACCAGTTCATCCGGCATTGCAAGTGGCACCAGCAGTGCCAGAAAGTTGACCTCCCCAGTTTGGGACTTCTTTTCTGTTAGCAGGAAGGAGGTGAACATTGCTATATGCTCCATTTGTGGACAAAATGCAAGTCGGGGTAAGCTTGGTACAAACTATGGTACCGGAGGCCAAACAACCCATCTGAAAAAACACCACTTGATCCAGTGGGAGGCGCACCTTAGCGGCCCTAAAAACTGCACCCATTGTTGTTGGTGGGGATGAAGAAGGAGAAGATCCAATCACGGTGGAAGGTGAACAAGAGGGAGACATTTTCTCTGGTACACAAAGTAGCCCTGTCCACAGCAGTGCAGTGGTACTGCCCACATCCTCATCAGCAACATCGCAGTGGCACAAGACTAAGAGTCAAGCTGAGACACCAAGGGGTCCCAGGCAAGAGAGTACTGCAACGAAAAAATGTGCGTTGAGCCTAACAACATCTGGCGTCAAGATGTCACCTGCATCAGTGGCACCAGAAAAGAAAAAAATCCAGGCTACCATTCTTAGTATGTTTAGGTCAGAGGGGCAGTACGAATAAAACCACCCAACGGCACGTTTGTACAATGCAAAGCTGGCTAAAATGTTAGCGCTGGCCCTCCTCCCTTTTTCTTTTGTGGAAGTGGTGGGTTTTCTTAAATTTGTTACAGCCATCTGCCTAAAATGGAAGGTTCCCAGCCGGTCCTATTTCACCAGAGCTGCTGTTCCAGCACTACATCACGACGTGCTGGAATTGCTTGGACAAGCTCTGCAGCAGAGTGCTGTTCGCACTATCCACCTGACAACAGACATGTGGACCAGTTGCCAAGCCACTGATTACATGTGCATCACTGCACACTGGATCTCTTTTGTGGGGGTTAGAGAAAAGATATCTGCAGCAGGTGTTGTTGACACTGCTGAGATTTGTAATGCCACTCGGAAACATGCAACTGTAGCCATGTTTGCCATGAAGAAATCTCATACTGCTGCAAACATTTTGGAAGACTTTGACAGCAAGGTCTTTGAATGGCTGCGACCAAGAAGGCTTACCAGTGGTTTTGTTGCCACGGACAATGGCAGTAATATAGTTAAGGGCATGGCCGATGGTGGCTATTTCAGGGTCCTGTGTTTGATTCACTGCATTAACATCATTGTTCAAGATTTTCTGAACAAGGAAGTCCGAGTCAGCAACTTACTGACCACCTGCAGAAGAATCTAAACACATTTCAGCCATTCTTTTAAAGCCGGAGGCAGCTGAGGATCATTCAACATGAGCATAGAATGTCAGTTAAAGCACTCATCCAGGAGGTGCCAACACGTTGGAACTCAACATATTGCATGCTTGAACGTCTGCTTGAGCAGTACAGACCAATCAATGAATGTGTCACACAAAGAAACTGTGAAAGGCATGATCATTGAGATGGACCAATGTGGCCTAGTTAAATGCCTGACAGAGATGCTGCTTCCTTTCGAGCTCTTTACACGTGAAGTCAGCAAGGAGGACTGTACTATGGGCCAAGGTATCCCATTGTTGCACATGGTACAGAAACAGCTGAAGGGGGTGTCTGCAATGTACGCAGGTGTGGAAGAATAAAAGAAGCATATGAGTTGGTGGAGAGCTTAACCCTTCGCTTATCTGAAAACACAAGGGTGCAAAGAGGCATTGTGTCATGCAGCCATTACATTTGTGCCACAAATCTGGAACCACGGTACAAACCAGAAATGAACACATTGATTCCTTTTTCATAAGGGGATGTTGCCAACTAGAAAACATGGATAGCTGTGGAAGCCAGTCGCTTAGAAAAAGAACTCCAGGCCACAACAAGTACTGCAGGGCAGCTGGCATCAAGTTCAACTTCAGAGCCTGAGGGCAGTGCGGTTGGCTCACAGCAGCCAAAACCACCAACAACACCAAGAACAACATCAACAACAACAAGAACAGGAACACCAGCCTCACCAAAATTGGCAGAAAAATGGTTTCTAGAGCAAGGGCTTGTTAGGTCCAGTGCTGAGGCAAAGGCAAAAGAGGCAGAGCAAAGCGGAGCATACCTGAGCATTGAACAGATGGTCCATGCCTATCTGGATGACCCAACAGAGGTATACATTGATCAAAACCCATTGCTGTATTGGTATGGGAAAAGGCGACAATGGCCAGTGCTCAGCAGGCTGGCGATAAACTATCTGGCATGGCCTGTCGCAAGTGTCTCTTCTGAGCATGTTTTCAGTGCTGCTGGTGCTGTTCTGACAGTGAGAAGGACCAGTCTCTCGCCCCAAAATGTGGAGAGGTTAACCATGATCAAAATGAATCAGCACTTTATACCACCGGATTACACCATACCTGATATAGCATAGCAGGAAGATGATGACAGAGAGTTAGGTCATGGAAGTAGTGTATTAGATTACCTACTTCTGGGTGAACCACCAGAGTTTGAGGACGAGCTCTACTTCCCTGACAACAACTAGGCTTTCGACTTACTTTCTTTCTTGCTTTGACACCCCAAAAAAGCCCTCCCAAAAGATACAGCTAAGGAATATTATTTACTTTTATAATTTGTGTGTGTCACTGTCTTTCTGGTTCGAATCACAACAGATCCATTACCATTGTCTTACTCTTTTATTGCCAGATTGGAGTTGCAACTGTGTGCACTCAGTGAAGAAGTAAGTCCACTCCTCCAAGTCCTGCTCCAGTCCTGACTCGCCCTAAATCCATTTCGCTCAAGCCAGACATTAGATGGAGAATAGTACAAGAAATGTGAAACGTGTGCCTGCCTCATCGAGTCCCTCCAAAGAATCTGACTATAGCTATACTCCTTACCAAGCTTGGAGAGACTGCCCCGTAAGAACAGGTAAATTATGGCATGCATTGGACGCTGACTCTGAGTGAATGGTGTTTGTGTTGTTGTTGTGCATGTCTACTAGTATTTAATCTACATACAAAAAAGTGACTCAAGTCAATGTTTCCCTTCTTGTTGTTCAATAATAAAATTGTACTGCTGCAGGCCGATCCATTGTATTTTTGATTCTGGACTCACTCGGTACACTACAGAGTTGGATACCATGATTACCATACCATACTCGCAGTCAGTCAGTAGGATCAGAGATGATTGATTAAATAACTTGTGGCATTTCATGAAGTGGCCTAAAAGGTAAACAACACCAACAACACCAGACCAAACCTACATGTCTTTGTAGTGGTGGAGGCGAGTATAATGGTATGACTGTCAGCGGTGCATTGATTTAGTTACTTAATTTAAGAAAATGCTATGTTGCTGTGTATGTGTTGTCAGTGCTGTCTGGCTCAAAAAACAAATCTGAGCTAAGTTGAGCTTGGGTGGGCGCCGTGGGCCTGCTCCTGTTGTGTTGTTGTAGGTAAATGCTGGAAACAGAGTAGACATGATTTAGCCATGCCGCCTCTGAAAGTTTTCTTGTTGTTCTCCTCCTTAATTTATGCAGTTAACTTTACTTTTCTCCTTGATTTTTCAATATCCCTTTTGTTTTTCCATCTACACTTACAGGCCGGCCTTTACCCTGAGCTATACTGGGAAAAACTACTCACACTTACCTTACCAATCCACATCTGCCAGGCAGGCACCCAAGATTGACAGATGGAGAGTCCATGGAAGGAAGGAGCAAGAGGAATGCTGAGATACAACTCCCAATTTCACCACAACATAGTTATAGTATCATTTCATTTGATTATTTTTTTTTTGTCTTCAATCATTACGACTGTGCGTGTTGTTGTTTATTATGTTTGCCTATATTTGACCCCTACAGATATTTTTTAATTTTCTTTGCTAGCTTTAAAAAGAAGCCCGGTACAACAGCAGAACATAAAATGTCTGTAACTTGGGTCTCTCTGGGGGCAGGCAGGCAAGGCAATTACTTAATAATAATAATAATGTACTACTGCCCTGTACTTCTGCTGTAGTACTACTCATCAAGTCATCATCATGCATGCATTTTCTTTTTCTTCCTTAACAGATTTATGATGGTCGTCTGCCAAGATTGTGTGTTGTCCATGTGTAATGTTTGTCTTTGTCAAACCTTTCCCTCAAACACCCCTTCCCAACCATTCATCAAACCCTTACCCTCTTCCCCTGGGCTGTGTGATTTATATTGAGGTGTGACTAAATTAAATTTACACCAGTAATTGATCACACACTTGCTGGGCGGATGTGGTGAAAGCAACACTAACTCAAGGCAGGGCGAGGAACTTCTTCTGCATGCCCACCCATGCTCAGTATTCGCAAGTCAATTATTTTTCCAGAGGAACATAATCCATCATAATTACTTGCGGCATCGATTCATCATCCTTCCAGCACTAAAGGTTACGCGTGTCCACTTCATAGGTAAAGTCAACTTCAATGTGTAACTTGTACTAGGCTATCCACGATCATTATGTCTTTAGCATCGCTTATCATCATCATGGTTTCTTGTTTGGCAGTCTTCTTGTGTACTGTACTTCTACTACTCATTCCCGAGTCTCCCTCAGGCGACTGACTGTCTCGTTTTCTTTTTCACAAATGCTACTGTCAGTGTCTAATACTACTACCACCACCACCATGGCATCTTGGGAAACCAAACCCTCAGCACCATGCAGCCATCGCTTTGCCTAAGTATAAATAAACATCAATCACGGGTAAGAGAAGAAAGTTTGGGGGAGGCATAATTAACAATATGGAAATTAATTCATTAACTCACACACCCACACCCTTCCAAGTCCAGTTGCAGGCTGCATAGACTAGAGGGGAGACTGACAGTACTAGTAGGAGAAGTCACAAGTGAAGGTACCGCTTCTATCTGTTGGTGTGTTACACTATCAGCAGATTATTTCAATCAAAAACTGGCTGCAGCCCTGCAGCAGCAAAGGAAACCGTGTGAAATGAAAGAGTAACCCCCCCCCCCCCACAAAACATTTACATCGTATGTAAACTTTAAGTATAAATAATTTATTTCCCAAGCAAAATAAACTAATGGAAAAAACCCACAACACCTGACCCACCCCTGTCCCTAACCCCAACCGATGTCCAAATATAAAGAGTCCAAGGTCCATGTCCATAAATATAAACCCCAACTTTTCCCCAACGCCCTATTCCCACCCACGCAACATTTTTTTTAAAAGGGGCAAGGCGACAGAGTTCTAGTGGCGGCCTCACCGGTTACTCTCCAGGACCTTCATCCGTTCCTCTAGGTGCGCCATACGGAGGAGCATGTGGCGCTTGAATGCTTTACAGTTGCATCCACGGGGGCAGCAGTGTTCAATGAAGTGCGGCGGGCGGCTGCCAGACCGCGGCGCCATACCACTGGGGGGGCCTGGCTGGGGCCCGGGGCATTGGATGAGGCTGCAGCTGCTGCTGCCTCCTCTACCTCCTCCTCCTCCTCTTCCGCCAAGGCCACCAGCCGCTGATATTCTGTGCAGATAACCTCCAGCTTCAGGCGCCGGGCCATGGCTGTTAACTCCTTCCTGTTTGGTTGTGCTTTTGGTTGGGAAGGAGTAGCTATATCATGAAAGAAAAAAGACAATTGTAACCAATACTCTTAGCAAAAGAGTAACACAAAATTAATTCTACACATAGTGGCACAGTAGCACTAGCAAGCACAGTACATAACATTTGTGGTATCCTCCCACTTCATCGGCCTCTAACATTTGTGGGAGTTTCAGGCATTACTACTACTAGGCACTATGGAGTAGACAAGTCTTCTTCTCTCTCTCTCTTGTTTAGCTAAATTAACCTTGAGGTAGGCATGCCAGCTCAGTCAGCTTGTGCCCTAGACAGACATACTTGTGTCACAGACTTGTGTTATTTTCATTTACTACTGCCTGCAGGTGGGGCAGCTGTAGTCTACAACTACACAATTATCTTATTTTTCTATTTTGGCCATACTCTGTTATATCAATGGCACCTGCTCAATTTCACTTTCACCCTGACTACTACAACAAGGCAGATGAAATCTGATCCAAATGGTAATTGATTATATATGGGATGACGTGAGGTACTATTGCTTGATTGTGTAACCATGCAGCCGATGGGCCACCCATGGCATGCTGACACCGTTGAAAATGACATAGGTAGGGAGTGGGCCTCAGAGTCGGAGGAAGGCGTTTGATAATGGGTGGGTATGGGTACATACATACACAATATATATGCTGTACTTGTAAACTACTGTAAGTCAAGGGAGAATTCTGAAATACAACCTTGAATCAAAAACCTTGAAAAAAAACAGTCCTTGTTTCTCTTACCAGTGATTTTTCCATTTATCATTGAATTGCTCTTCTAGCATTATATATTTTTTAATTCTAATCTTATTCTATTCTCCTTGGCTTTGCTACTCTGGCACGGTAATTTTTCTTTTACATTGTCTTCATCCAGTGTCAGTCTCCACCTATGCTATGATGATTGAATACCATCCATCCATCCATTCAAAGTAAACATGGCCATCATTCTTCTTAATCTCTCAAGAAAGCTTTCACCAACAATATATGTAATTTTTTTTAAACCACCACCCATGCGTCCTTTCTTGCTTGCCTTTGAGTTTGACCCATGAAACTCCCTGGAGGGTTCTTCCTATCACCCGTACAGTTTCACCATCCCAGGCAGGCACCTTTCTTTCACCTTCCACCCATCCTTCAACCATCCATACATCCGATTCCTATCAGCCATCTATGCATCCCATGCATCCTTCTTTGCCAGTCATATATTTTATGTCGCCCGCCCTTCCTCCTTCCATCCTTCTTTCCCTTTTCATTCAACCCATCCATGAAGGTCATCTGACTCTTAGTCTTCTTCATAAAACTTCCCCAGCTGAGTTGAAGTCAGATAGAAGAGGCCATTAGTTCCCGCCACTAATGCTATTGCTAATGTAAGTAAAGGGTGTATTCTTCAACCGTTTTTCGCAACAACTTAGTCTCTCTCAACAGTACAGTGTACACCCTTGCAGCAAGTGTGTAACTATTGTCAATAAGTAAGGAATATAAGTATAACTTACCATTGCCTCCACTGCTGCTGGCTCACCCTCCCCTGTAGCAGCTGCCGCATCTGCTTCCTCCTGGCTTGCGTCACCTGCCCCGCCGCTAGCCCCGGCACTGGTGGGCGGTACGCCTAGAAAAAACATTACACATTTTGTAGATGTCATATATGCCTCCCCCTATTTATTTTGTTTTACTAGCAAGATTGAAAATACAATACATACATACACTACATACATCACTAGTACAAATCAGGTACTAGTGTAGAGTAGATAGTAGTATGTCCTATCCTATCAAAAATAGTAAAACATCTGGTTTGGCCTTTTGTTGGTGGCAATTGTCGAAAAGCCTCTCAAGATTAAAAAGAGGACAACCCAAAGGACTGGACTCAGTGGCTAGAGCTATTGGTGAATATGAGTTTTAAAACTTTAAAAAAATAAAGAGTGGCCAACTGGGCAAGCTACAAACAGACTAATAGTAGTACAGAGTCAGAGGCAGTCAGATTGATGTACAAAAAAACAGACACTAGAAAATAATATAACTAAGTAGGTAGGTAATGCAGGGATAACAAGAATTTAGAAACAGCTAGATCGAAGAAGATTTGTAAGGGTGGGCGGAATTTGCAACAGTGCCTTTCGCAAAATATCGCGAAACGGCAAAAAATCTCTGCGATCACGCGAAATTTCGCGTGATCACGGAGATTTTGTGCTGATTAATGCGTTACTGAATTTGACCTTCAACTCGGGCACCTGCTTTATTTATATCTGTAAGTGCTTCCTGTTGCGGTTTAATTTTTGCGACAGGAGCATCGTGTCAGAAGGAATCCTGCCCTGCATACAAGAAGATGCCACTGTTTTGTGCAATACTCAACTGGAGTACTTTCTACTGGCTAATAATCAGTAAGTGCTACCTCGGTGGGTAATGAAATGTATAGTGCTTTTCCTACACTACAGCTGCGTAAAGGGCCAGAAGAGTTGTCTCCAGCGACCATGTGTGTCTGTAAGTTTTGCCACTGCGCCGATGGGCGCCGGGGTCCCTCGACTGAGCTGTCCATCATAGTGGGGAAAGGGCAGGAAGACGTTGCACACCACTGGTGTGTGGGCTGGGGCCAAACGGCAGGGCTTTTATGCAGTTAACATGCCTCTTGTTTATAAAGGGTCAGAGACCGACCAGAGCAGCAAATGAGGAGACAGAATCTCCTGGTGTCAAGAACTGCACGGGGATTGCGCTCGAGAAACTCATGGATGCACAGACCTCCATCAAGGATTACAGCAAATTGTTGACGGTAGATATGGGGAGAAAGCACACCTGCCTAGCCTCCTCCGTGCTCACGAATCTTTTGTGCTGATTAATGCGTTACTGAAAGTGACCTTCAACTCGGCACCTGCTTTAAATCTGTTTGTGCTTCCTGTTGAGGTTTAAAATGACAGGAGCATCGTGCCAGAATGAATCCTGCCCTGCATATTTCCGTTCCCCCGCGGATCGCAGAAGTTTCGACATTTTCGAGTTCCGCGCGGAACGCGAAAATGTTGAAATTTCGCACTTTCCGCGAGCGGAACGGAAATTGTCGCCACCCTTAAAGATTTGGTAAAAAATAGAATTAGGAAACGGAAATAATAGTTCGGAAAAATAAGGTGCAGTAAAAGTTAGGGAAATATAATTATTAATCATCATCATCATATAAACTTTATTACAATCTCAGAGATTCAAAAAAGTACATCACAGCACCAGTTCCACTAAAAAAAAAAGAACAATAAAACCATAGAATAGAATCATTAAAAGAAGGATTATCAGTGCACGTTAAAGCAATTCATTATACAATAAGCACAAGTTTATGCATAAAAAAGCAGAAATCAGGGTGTTAGCTTCCTCCGCCTGACCCACATAGCATACAGAAAGCGAGAGATACCAAAGACTATCAATCTACGGCAGAGGTCTTCAAACTGTTGGGTGCCGAGACCCCCTGTCCACATTTTCAGTCGTAAGGACCCCCTCCTGACAAACATTTCTAAACCTGTAGGCAGGGCTTCTGGAATTACGAGGCAGGTGAGGACCAAATTACACGACAGGCTTGACTAAACTGTGTGGGAAGAAAATGTAAATAATGTTATGTGATGCCGCCTTATTTTGGGATAGAATTGCTTCATTATTTTGACATTTTTTGCACACAGTAACACTGAGGAAAGATTTCACCCCATCAGTACCAGTTTATAACCAAAATACAGCAATTAACATCAGAAAGATGTCTAGTCAACCTTTGTGACGGGCCTTTCAATCCGCAGGAATACGTGCTGCCACATTAGAAGTTCACCTGGCCCTGGCCGGAAGCAGCAGGGGTCCCTTAAAACCCTGGCGGTCTTGTGCAGAGTTAAGCAATTTACCCATGCCGCTTTCCTCTCACCCCTCCCTTCCATCCCTCTCTCCCCTCCTCTCCCAATCCCGGATCCCTCTCTCACTTTGCAGGCCATTTTCTTTCACCCCTTTTTACAACTCTGAACTCTCCCCATTCAACTTCTCACTTCACCCTTAATCACCTCTTGCCATTCTGTCTTTTCACTGCCCTCATCTCTAACAGTTTCTTGCATTTACCTCATGGCCTCTCTGGCCCCGTCACCTCCCGTGCCCATCCGCACTTCTCATTCACCTCAAGTCTCTCCATTCAAATTGTTGTCTATTTGTATCTTACACCTCTCCAGTCCCCCCATTCATCTTTCACATCTCTCCTTTGTTTTTTCACACCTTCTTGAACCAATGTCCCTCTCCCCTGTTACCTCAGCACCAGTGCTTAATTTGAGCAGGTGGTTTCCGGTGCTCCGCACTGGCACCTAATTGTGCACACTGGCACTATGACTGTCTGCCACATGGTGGCTCTGTCTGTGTAATTTAGAGATGAGCAGAACAGCTGTTTATTAATTCAATATACATTAAAAACGATAAATTCCTGACATCCATGCCATTCTTATAGCTTTGGGGGCTTGAAATAGTCACACTTGTACAGCGTTATGGTTGGTAGTTGCATAGGTATTGTCATTGTCCGCACAGGCAAAGTGAGGGCCCTGGCACATGTTTTATTACAAATTAATCACTGCTCAGCACCCACTCCAGTACTCCCTCTCTTCCCCTATTGCTGCTATTTCTCACCCCTGTCGCATCAAATTACTTTTTAGGTCACAGATCATCTCTCAGCTATCTTCTCTCACAGTTTGACAGTAGCCCACCTCTGTGCCCTCAACTTTCCCTCACACTCACTTCTTGCGTGTCCGCACTTCCCTTCGGCACTTCACATTTCTCCTCATCCCTGACCTCTTCAATCAAATTCTCTCACTCCCTTGCTGTCCTTTCTCATCCTCATCTCTCCACACCGAGCACACAGGTTGGACCCATATGCTCCTCTTGGTCTGTGCCACTCTGCTTATTGTTCCCTAATTTAGGAAGGCATGAATTGTCTGTCTTGCTGTTTTGGTGCAGGCCACACAGTTATGGAACGTGCACCCTCCTTTGCTTCACTCCACCAAGAATCTATTATCCTTTAGGAAGATATAAAAACCTGGCTCTATGCTCTGTAGGTCACCCCATTTGGCTGGTTCTCCTTCCCCTTCTGTATGTTTCTCATTTGCCTTCAGGCAGCAGATGGTTATTAGCCCCAGCACACCTTTTGGTAACAGCAGCGCACTACAAATGTAAATAATAATAGTAATAGGCAGAAGCATGGGAGCCACTAGACCCAACCTTCGTGGGGGGCCTACACTCCCAGGCAGGGCTGGCCATAGCACTGGTCACACACGGCGCAATAGTCTTTTTTGGTGCCCCATCCCCCTTTTCCTCCTTCTCCATAAATTCCCTCACTTCCACTCACCAACAAAGCACCTCGGGGCATATTATCAAGACAGGCGATACAATTATCGCCGCTTTAGCGGCAGAAAACTGCTGCTAAAACGGCAATAATGGGCTTGATAATATGCTCTATGGAATTCCAATTGAAGCCCATGTTAGATGTGAAGGACATCTAACATGGGCTTCAATTGGAATTCCATAGAGCATATTATCAAGCCCATTATCGCCGTTTTAACGGCCGTTTTCTGCCGCTAAAGCGGCGATAATTTTATCGCCTGTCTTGATAATATGCCCCTTGATCTCTCTGTAGCACCTTTCTGACAAACATTTTTTTTTATAGTGCTACTCATGGTTTACTCACACTCAGTTCTGTTATCTGCATAGTACATGTTCTTTGTAGCAGGCACATTAACCCTCTCCACTCTGTGGAGGAGAAGAGTGCCCATGTGAGTGCACGGTGAGCGATGCAACAGTGTGAGAGTGGGGAAAGAAGAGTGACTGCAGGGTGAGTGAGGTGACCATATGAATTCGGGTGCAGATGTCAGTGCAGAGTGGGACGAATGAATGCATGGTTATTTATGGGCTTGTTTGAGCGAGTTGCAAATTGAGCAGTGAGGGGGCAGGTGAATGAGGTGTCACATGAGTGCAGATGAGTAGTGTGACTGCAGGCTGAGGTACAGGGTGAACAACGCAAGTGCATTGTGATTGCAGAGTGATCACTGTGAGTGCAGGGTGAGAGGGTGAATGATGTGAGTGCATGGTGATCAGTGTGAGTGCATTGTGATCGCTGTGAGTGCAGGGTGAGCGTGAAAGTGAAGTGCGAGAATGACAAGTGAGTTCTCTGAATGCAGGGTGCATTCCCAGACACTTGAAGTAACTCAGCATATTGTTGACGGCAGTGTAGGGTTTAAAGATATAAGTTAAACTATTGCTATTATGACATTAATCAGGGCTCGAGGGTGGAGGAAATAAATAATATGCTGATCCTGCAACACAGTTCCAGTCCTATGGTTAGGGTTGCCTGCTCATTATTGTGATGTCCCAGACTGTACAAAAATAAGCAATCACCTAAAGCTGTATATTTCAGCACTCATCTGTGCGTACTTGGAACAGCAAATATAAATAGAAAGCACTTTTAATTGTGGTCTAGGGCTGCCTCAATGATCCATGACTGATAATTAAAGGGAACAAAGACAGAAAAGTCACATTACGACTGAATGAATATGATTTTATTTACAATCCCATTTAGTGTCAAGAGGAGGCCTTTGCAGGCTCTTTAAACATCAAATGGCTGGTATTTTCCTTCATGCAACCCTACTTTATATTTCTTATCATGAAATGCATTGTAACACAATACTGCAGTAAATGTAAAATACAAATGTAAGGAAAAGGCAGAGTTGGGGCCCAGGGGGTACTGGAACTAGAAAAAAAAACTAAGCCTCAGTAACCAGTTTACAAAAGGTATGTAAACATGCAAATGGTCTTTAACGGCCTGTGAAAAACTCAGGCGTGCCGGGCTGTGCTGGAGATAAGACTGCAGACACAGCCCAGCGGAGCCCACAGCAGCTCGACTTGTGACACACTACGGGGGAGGAGGGGGGCTGAATCCCTTGTTGCCTGATGGACCTGGGCAGAAGTGTGACCGGGAATGCGCAACTCCCTTTCCATCACTTCACGGCCCCCCTGGGGGTCGCGCCCCATACTTTGAAGACCCCTGATCTACAGGTATCCGTAGACAGCAGCCTCAGGAACTCAAGATAGTGACCTGGACCAACAGCTCTACATAATGGTATTATCCATTTTTTTCTCAATAGTGCATAATAGGGACATTAAAAGAGTAGATGAATAATAGATTCTGTAGAGGTTTTACACGCAGGGCATAAATCAACTACAGGTGGATACATGCACCATCTTGAGAAGAAAAGATTAGTCGGTAAGGTCATATGTCTGAACTGCAAAAAGAGCTTGCGGGCCAACGGCGGGGTAATTTCGTCTATTGCCGCTTCAAAACGTGGATCATGTTTATAAGTTAAAAAATCTTTGGTTAGGCCTGAGACATGTTCTGTCAATTCCAATTGTACTGTTTTTTCCCAGTACATCTTTTTCAGCATGCTCATGGTTCCTGGGCTAGACCAGAAGCTGCCCATCCCCAGTTTCCCTAGTAGATCATGCAAGTGGAAAAACCACCTTATAGATGCAGCCTGAGGGAATCTTAGAAGGTCCCTTAGGGCATCCCAAAAGGGATCCAGCTCGTCTATTGTCCAAAGTCTAAACCAAAATGATATTTTTTTGTAGTTTACTTTATGCTTTATCTGTTTATGAGCAATATCAAAATAAAAAGGAGTCAGAGGGGAACTAGCAGGGAGATCTACAAGTGATCTTACAAATCGATTTTCAACTGTAGACAAAGAGGCCAGAGAACTAACACCCCAAAGTTCTGCCCCATAAAGGACCCCGCCCAAAACCTTAGTATTGTAAATATGGAGAGCGGGGGCTATTTGCCTGGATTCTGTCCTCCTGTGTATCTTACTTATGTGAACACATTGTTGAATCAGTTGGAGTTTTGCTTTTTCTAGCTGTGGGCTCCAGCTAATTGAAGGGGTAAGGCGAATAACCAAGTAGTCAAAAGCTTCGACCTTCCCCTCCAGTTTAGTGCTACTGGCCCACATTGGTCTGGTCTTTGCTACATTTTTGCCTTTTTCAAAGATCATAAATTTAGTCTTGGTCTCATTTAGGCTGAGGCCTCTTTCTTTACAAAACTTTAAAAAATCGTTTAAGAGTTGCTGCAATCCTTGAGGTGATTTTGAAATTAAAAGAGTGTCGTCTGCAAATAACAATGCCGGGACTCTACCTAACCCTATTTTTGGTGCGTCACAGCCATCTTTATCTAAGTACTCTACCACTCTATTAATAAATAAAGTAAAAAGTGTCGGAGCGAGCACACACCCTTGTCTCACTCCTCGCTTAACTGGGAAGGTTTCAGTGACTTGACTACTGGCACCCCATCTAACCTGTGCGAATTAAAATGTTTAAAATAGTTTTGGGGACGCCCATCCCTAGTAACACCTCCCATAGTTTCTTTCGTGGAACAAGATCGAAAGCTGTACGCAGATCCACAAAAGCCACATAGGGCCTTCCACCTTTTACAACCACTTCCTTCCAATAAATACAAATCAATCGAAACACCTGGTCCAGCGTACTGATTTTAGAACAAAACCTGCCTGAAAATCACTTAAAATCTGTCCTTCCCTTATCCAATTTTGGACCCTTCCTAAGACCTGCTTGCAATTTTTTTTTTAAGGGAGTCAATAAGGCTGAGAGGCCTATAATTCAATGGAACAGCTCTATCTCCTTTTTTTAAAAATGAGCACTATTTCAGCTACCTGCCAGGAGGCAGGAATAGGGGCACCGGCCAGTATCAGGTTGGATATCAAATTTATATAAAAACACCATAGCATTTTATCTTCTTTGTATAATTCATTAGGGATTCTATCTAGACCAAGGGCACGTGCCAACACACAAGAGGATATTGCTGTTAATGTTTCCTCTAGTGAGATGACCAAATTTCCTTCTTCATGCCCCCTGGAGAGATCCATGTCCACACATGTGTTACTAGCTATATAAGGATCATCTCCAAAGAGAGGACCAAAATGCGCAACCCACTCCTCCGGTTGTATGAATTACTCCAGTGTGGGTCCTTCCCCTTTTAACCAGTATGCCGCTTGTCTCCAGAACCCTTTGGGGTCACTTTCCGACAGGGCCACATGCAGAGATTCCCAGAGTGAGTCTTCCCACTCCTTTTTTGCTTTATCAATGGCCTTTTTGTATCCAGCTCTACAGGTAGAATTTTCTACATGGACCCCTCTTTTAATTGCCCCAATGAGTGTCCCCTTTGCCTTCCTACAGTCCTGGTTAAACCAGGAACTCTCGTTATCATGCTTTAGGGCAATATGTTGACCCTCATTGCTCCTAGTTTTTAATGGTTGGCTCAGTACACACCTTATTTCGCTGAAAAAGAGTTCATGGGTGGGCCCCAGAGTTGTAATAGCATCATTAGGGCAAAGACCACTCAGATCCTTAATCAGCTGCCTTGCTTTGGTTTTTACTACTTCTAAGGCTTCTGGATGTTTCTCTACCCAGGTCCATTTTAAAGCTTCCTCATTATTTGCCGCAGTTAGTAAACCCACATCAGGATGTACCCTGTGGGTTGACTGGAAAATGCCCTCTGTTAGTAGGGTGAGGGCAAGAGCATGATGGTCACTTTCTATCCTTTTCACCACCAATGTATGACCTTGTTTTTTCCAGAATTAAGGCCTTCGGTCCCCACCCGAGCAAGCTTTGGTACATTTGTAAGATAGATCACATTCCCATCACAGTGATCTTTATGCTTCATGTAGATCCCATATCTCACCGACCTCAGTGCAATGTTCCCATCTAGTAGTGCTTTGTTATTATCCATTCCCCCTAAGTTACTCCCAACACAGGCACCTGACGGTGCATGTCTTGGGTTCTCAGCATAGAGGGGCTTATATGTGCGAGACCCGGGGAAACCTCTCTGTTGATGTATAATAAGTACCCCTTGAGTTAGTTTCAGTAATTAGTTCCTCCACTCTTCCTCTCTCAGGTACCCTTTCCTTCCTATTGGCCATTTGTGAATATGTCAATAATTGAGGGGCTCCAGGCAGACCAAGACAGACTTCTTTCCTGGATGGTACCATTTTCATTACAGCTAGGGAGGCAACCTCCTTTCTGAGTGCAGCAACCTCATCTCTAAGGGTCTCAATAGATTGTTTTAGTGCTGTTAGTTCTAGTGAAGGGATATTATGTAAGGGCTCAGACACAATAGCGGCCACCTCCAAGGACTCTGGGTCTGTCGTTCATAGCGACTCAAATCAGTTATGACATTCCACCGTGATTGTCTGGGCTAAGTCTAGTGTCACATTTGCCTGTCCTTTTTGGGCTTGTATTTCTTGATCATTTTCTGGTGATAATTGTCGGGACTCCCGAGCTCTTCTATTCCTTTTCTTCCCCTGCGTGAACATAATGGGAATACATTTAGTACGGGACTCCCCAGGGGTACTATCTTTGGGCACTACCCAATCTTGAGTTTTTTGTACCTGTATTAGTACAGGATTGTCATCATCATTCACATTAGCTTGGGAAATTGATGGAGCCTGGTCCACTATTTCCTGACACTCTAATAATATTAACTCAATTCTATCCATAGTGTCATGACAGACTGACCCAAGCAACTTCTTTTTTTTTTAATTTTCCAAGCCCTGAGCCTTATCGAGATTCTTCCTTTTCCCCATCTTCTAAGTGCTTCAACTAAAATTGTTATAAGTAATTATAAAAAGGAATACAGTTCCTCACTGATAGGAGAAATTAAAGAGCTTAATACAGCAGGACACTTCAAATAGTCTTTATACACCGCCCAGACAGCCCCGTAATCTCCCTCTCGCTCTTATTTCTTTGCCCCACTAGGGAGAAAGTCATGTGCAGCCAGGTACCACAAAACACAATAATCACGATGAATACCCCAAATACGATACCAGTTACTGGCAAGTGTGCAACAGGCTCGATTCAATGTTCCAAGTGGTAGCCCCTCAACGATTTTAAGCGCCACCGGGCGGCAAGGAAGTGACGAGAGCGCCTCCAGGCGCTGAGGCTTCTGGGCAGTGAAGTCTCTGCACTAAAGTGCAGCGTGCGTGTCCCCCTGCCAGGGATAAAAGTGCCTTGTGCAGATTGTTGTGGCTGGCGTCCAGTGCAGCGGTAGTCCCTCAGTGATTTTAAGCACCACCGGGAGGCAAGGAAGTGACGATAGCGCCTCAAGGCGCTGAGGCTTCTGGGCAGTGAAGTCCTTGCACTAAAGTGCAGCGTGCATGTCCCCCTGCTAGGGACATAAGTGCCTTGTGCAGATTGTTGTGGCTGTTATTAATATTAACAACAGGAGGACTTACTGGGGCCACCAGCAGAGCCCTCGGTAGAGGAGCGAATCTGGCCCCGGGAGGCATCTCCAGCTCCCGCCTCAGACCCAGTCGTCTTCTTGCCCCTGGATGCCAATCATGTAAGATATAATAAAGAGACAAAAAGTGATTGGTGTGAAACAAATACAATATTTTTTTAAACGCTCTAAAACATTTTTGGACAGGAAACAACAATTGCAATAAAATTGACCTATCTAATCTGATTGACTAGTAGTATCGCGGACCGTCTAGTTATTATTTATTAATCAAGTGTGCCATTCCAATTCCAGAATCCTAAACCTAAGTACCACCTAGCCCGCCTATTCCAAAGAAATTGAAAATGAATTCCCCAAAAATATATTTGCTTCTTCTAAGTTTCAATCTCATTCAAAATCATCAATGAATCAACCCCCTTTGACAGGCCAATTGTTCACTAAGTCTGCATTTCCATTTACTTGAGTCCTCAAAAATGCATAGATGGATGCATGCATATTGCATACACCAAATTGTTGTTTGGTTGCTGCTAATGTGCTGATGAGTTGCTATATTACTCACTCACTAACAAACTACAAAAGGTTCTACTAAGGACTGGAGTCAGCAGCACGTGACGGAGGACGCGTCACGCGGACCGTCAAAAAATTACCAACTAATACTATAACTAAACTACCTACCTACCACCACTATCTTAGTGACAGGACAAAGGAAAGGAGTCTCTCTAGCATTACCTAACTTCTCTAACACTCTTACATAATCAGCCCAAGCAAGCGCAAAGTTGCAAACAAGTACGATTAGTAGCGCTGAGCACCTATCTAGTGTCTAGAAGAATAACAATCACATAATATAAGATTTTTAAACGTAACTTACCTGCATGTAAGCAGCAGCATTCTTGCTATTTGGAAAAAAAAAAATATTTGAAATAACACAGAACAGAACACACAATAGTACTATAATTAGCTACTCACCAAGCCCCACGACCTCAACACCTAGCAGGTCCAGCAGGTCCCGCTCCAGGTCCAAGATGTCGGATCACCGGTGAATCAGCTGGTTGTGGGTGCGCCGGACCTCAGAGCAGTGAAACACTGCTCAGCGCACCCTCACCGACCGGCAGTGGCGCTCCTGGGTACCATAGCCAGAGCCAGGCCTGCCGCCTGCTGCCAAGGTTAAGGGAAGGTGGCACTGTACAAAAAAAACACAAGTGTGGCCACCTCCAACTCGTAGAACAGGGTCCGGGGCTGCACCCCTTCTGGGCGCCGTCTTCCGCAAGGAAGGCAACTCCTGGTCGCACTAGCTTGGCCTTCCCCTTCTTACTAGCCTTAGCCGTGGTTCTGGGGGGTGGGAGGGGCGGGGGGCAGAAAAGAAAATGTAGAAGTAAAAAATGAAGTCCAGAGAAGAAGTAGGAAAGTAAAAAAAATAAAAATTAAATAATAGAAAAAGTACAAAAAATGCAGCAAACGTAGAAATAAAACGCAGAATATACACTCAGGGAGAGAGAGGGATAGGTAATAAATAAAAAGATCAGAAAAACAGTGTAAGAAGCAAATGATTGAAAATATTGGAGAGGGATAAAAAAACAGGCCCCAAAAGCATGCAAAGAGTAGAAAAAGAAGATGGCCTCGCCCATTGGCGACTGCGTGGTGAAGTTCGGGCGATATTTCCCCCCGAACACGCAATCCGCGTTGCCGAACGTCAGAAAAGTCTCACGAGCATGCACGAGCATGCAGAACAAGAAACTCTGCGTAGGTTCACGTTGCGCGGCTACTCGAATTCCATCCGGACTTAGGCAGAACCAGCCCTTGACTTAGGGATGAAATTGATAGGCAATTTTGCACATTTAGCCACAATTACGTTAGCCAACATAAAAGAGGAGGCAGCAGTGGTGGCTATACACCAACACCTGAGGGAGTGCACTCCTGCTCAACAGGAGGGAGAACTACCTAAGATTATCGAAGAAACTTATGCTTCGCTGGGTAGAGATAATTTGAGAGCTAGACCTGTGAACCCACAATTAATGGGTAATCGTGAAAAGGACAACTCAAAGCAAGCACCCGATTCTTCTAAAAAGAAATGGGATAATAAACAATCAAAAAACAAGCAGAATGCATCACAATCACTGGGTGGGTCTCTTCAACATGAGCCCTCTGACAGGAAATCTAATCTTAGAAACCGTGACAATATTTTAAAAAAAACTGACAGGTACACGTTCCCATGTTCCCTTCAGGGTTCATCCAAAAACTCAGAGAGGGAGGGACGGTCAGAACGCCGATCAGAACAGCGAGCAAAACCAAGAGACACACATCGCACTTCAGACTACCTTATCAAAAAAGAAGATAAACAGAAATCAAAACCTCAATTTAAAAAGAAGAAGAAGGTAGCTGGCCTTAAAATAAGAAATGTCCAGACTACTGAGGACTCAACTTCTGAACGGCGAATGGGCTCTGACGATGCTAGACAGCGCAGCAGAAGTAACAATAGCTCGCTAGAACCTGATGGTATTTCTGGTGACAGCAGCATTGAATGAACTTATCACTTTGGAAACCCCCGATACTAGGGTCCAACATCAGTTATATGAAATAACTCTACAAATGGAGGGGGGCATACCAAGAAAAGTGAAAGGTCTGTTTTGGGAGAACCTGACTTATTGATACGATATCCTTTTGACTGAAAAAGATTGGCCGCCTGAGTTCGTTATAGAATGCCCAAGAGGAAAAGCCATAATATTACCGGCCTTCTCTGACCTCATTCCAGAATCACTTAAACACACATACACTCAGGAGTGGGCGGTAGCACTAGCTCCTGCATTATACCACAATCATGTAGGGTGGGATGCTGAGTCACCTCACCATAAAATCCTAGTTAAAACTACTCCAACGCCACACAGGCAGTACCCAATAAAACATGACACAAAAAGCAGGTCAGGGAGATCTTAGATCAACTTGAATACCAAGGTGTTATTGAAAATCACACCTCTTCGATGAATAACCCTTTGTTTCTGGCAATGAAACCCGACAATTCATTCCATCTAGCTTTAGACTACAGGCATTTGAGCACATTCACGAAAACACTTGCAGTACAAAATGCACACGGTGCCGCCTTGATGAAAACATTGTGCAGAAGAAATGGAAAACAACATTAGAGATCTCAAATGGATTCTTTTGCAAAAATATACACCTGAAAGCAGATATTTGAGGCTCTCAACATCAATTTTGTAGACTGTCCCAAGGTTGTTCTCTGTGAGAGTATCAGACTTACTGCAAAATTGTGATGAGGAGGCATTGTCCTACGTAGATGATATTTTTCTGACGGGCAATGAATTATTGGATCACTTGCACAGGGTGAACAACATAATTCTGGGGTTTGCCTCTGAGGACTACAAATTTAACTTTGAAAAATAAAAAATTGCCCACCTCAATGTCCTATTTTTAGGATATGAGCTCTCAGGTGAAAGGGAAAGCCTAGCAGCTATTTTTTTTAGAAAAATGTGCACTGCTCCAACCTTCGAAGACTTACAATCCATTTTAGGATTCCTTCATTTTGGCAGAACATAAATTTTGGATTACGCAGAAAAAGTAAAATCTTTCTACGACTTAATTAGACCTGATTTCTCAGTTCGACATTGGACACGGAAACACACAGAAATTCTTTGTTCTGTACAAGCTGACATGATAGCTTCCAAACACTTGCACACACGTGTAAACTCCACAAATCTGGTGATCTTTGTAATAGTGTGTCTATCCGGGTACACTTACCTAACCTTCAATGAAGGCGAAACTGTACCTATTGCACATAAATCCCTATTGTACACAAACGCTGAAATGTGTTTTGCATCAACAGAAAAAATGCTAACAGCAGTACAGACTGCTGTAGTGAGAGAAAGAGCAATCGCTCAGGGGAAACATATAATTGTTTTGACTCTAGTACCAACCTTAGAGGCTGTTACAAAAGCAAGTGTTCCAAACACTAAAGCACTGCATCCACAATGAATACAATGGGCCAATTCTTTCACTGCAACAGATGTAGACTACGAATTTGATTCTACATTAAAAACACAGGCCTTCCTGCATTATGAACAAGAATATCCTCTCCTGAATGAAATAATGCCTATAGATCAGCATGAATACATAATTTACACTGACAGATCTCCTCAGCCTTCCGTAGGAAGGAAACAGCAATGCAGTGACGCATGTACTTTTGTAAAGGGACGTTAGCGGGACGATAAGTTCCATCCTAGCAATACACAAGCTCAGGGGCATATTATCAAGAACGGCGTTAAAATTATCGCCGCTTTAGTGGCAGGAAACTGCAGCTAAAGCGCCGATAATGGGCTTGATAATATGCCCTTGTGAATTCACATAACAGCCCAGGTTCTGGTGTGAACCTGAGCTTCTATGGGAATTCACAAGGGCATATTATCAAGCCCATTATCTGCCGCTAAAGCAGCGATAATTGTAATGCCATTCTTGATTATATACCCCACAGTCTCTAGGAGACTGCACAGCACACCTGGCAGAACTAAAAGCCATGCTACTGGTACTAAAAAATACAGATTGGGAATTCCCAACACTTATTGTGTGCAATTCATTTTACTGTGTTCAGTCATACAACAAATATCTTCACTATTGGGGGCAGAAAGGGTTTAGAGATTCCAAAGGTTGCACAATAAAGCACAGGATGCTTTGGGAACAAGTGGTAGAGCAGAAGAAAGGCTTGCCATGGGCTCATGTGATTCACACATTGAGTCATCAGCGTGTTGGCGTGCAGGTTGAATGAAATTCACTGGCTGATGAAGCTGCCAAGGTGATAGTGAGAACTGCTGCTGTTGTTCTAGCACAAGCTCGTTCTAGCACGAGGATAGACGGACAGATAATGGTAGCTGTCAACTCTACGCATAATAACAGCTCAGTCTTGCCAAAAGTCATTCTACTCTAGTACTCCTACAATTAGATGGACAACATATTCCGTATGCTCAAATTCCAGGAGTGGGGGATAGAGTAATACCAAACATGGATCGCAGATTATATTTAATTCTAGATGCACACGAGGGTCTGGGTTCAGCAAAACCAGGCATCACTGCAACTGTTTCACATCTGAAACAACGTAATTGGTGGCCAGGTCTTACCAAGCAGACCAAGGGCTTTGACCGTAAGTGCGACATCTGTCAGCAGACGAAGGGTTCCACCGTAGCATGACTGCCACACACACCACTACTGATATCAGACAGACCTCTTGCATGTATCTATTTGGACCACTGAGGCCCCTTACAATCTGACGGTGCTTAAAAGTACAACTTAGTGTCTTTGGATTCATGCTCTAGATTCCTGTAGGTTTGGCCCCAGAACTCACCTAATGCTCAAACTGTTATAAAGGATTTGCGAGTCTTTATAGGGACATACACAATTGGCACATTACATTTTGACCATGGCCCTGCATTTAGCTTACAGGCTTACAAAGAAGCCATGAGAAGTTTGGTTGTGGTCTTGTGGTACTCCTCTCCGTATCCTCCTGAGGGAAATTTGATTGTGGCAAGGCGAAACAGGCCTTAAAGCAATCCTGAACAGCAAGGATATTAGGTTCGGTGGTAGTTGGGTCATTCACCTATATGGGGTCCAGAGGACACTTAATAACATTGCAAGAGGTTCCCTAGGAGGCCTTACTCCTTATGAGGTCCTGTTTGGGGCTAGAATGTGGGTACCGTACCTCAATTGTGGCAGCGCAGTGGCGGATGAAAAAGCATTTGACATCAATGATCGTTTGGCTGTTTTACAGGAACTCAATAAATTCCGGGCATTACAAAGCAACGTCCAAGTAAAACGCACCACCACTGAAGAAGTAAAAGTTGTTTTGGCAAGACCTGCCTGGGTCCTGAATGTTGGGGACCGGGTCAGAGAAAAGATAGTGGACGAAAAAGACTTTGGGCCATCTTACAGAGCACCTGTACATGCGAGCAAAAAAGAAAAGAAATTCGTCTCCATTGATCTGATCAAACCACACTTTGTGGCCAATACTGAATAGCAGGCCGCGTGGGCTCCTAGGTAGCCGCCGATCTCCTCTCTCTACCATACAGGAAGTTCAGACAGAAAGACTAATAACATTTGAAGATTCTACTCTACGCAGTGATGGAGTTACCACCAATGGAATGGAATTCGTGCCTGTTGAAATTGAACAACAACAAAACACAAATGAAGCATAGATCTCAATTCGGCCAAACACCGACATCTATGTGTATATGTCTCGTAACGAGTCATCTGCCAGTTCTACAAAAGCTGCTGAGCTACCAAAGATGGCTCGACCTGCATCTGGCTACTTCATTGATTTTGATACCTTCTCGCTGGATTCAAGTGAACCTGAGTCACAGCCAGCTCCTGTTTCCTACAAACAACAACTTTGCGATTTTTACCTTTGGCTGAAAAAGGCTTACTTTGTTTCTCCATGGCTAAAGCACTGGATTACAATTGGTCTACTTTTCCTAGTGCTTTGGATAGGCGTGGTAACTGTCTTTTTCCTGCTCTTGAATGGACATTATCTCCTAGAACGCTCTACAGTACATGTGAACTTGGTCCTGAAACCACATCTATCATCTCAACGTGAACAAAGAGACCTGTCCTTTGTGAACATTACAGCAGTTCCCGTTCCTGAAGGAATACTTTGGGATAGGGTTTCATATGATGTATTTGGTCCTACTGAACTTTTGAAAATACCATATTTGTTTAAAATTTCTTTGAATGATATCATCACCACCAAGACTTTCTCTGATGATTGGGACTTTGAAACTGTAAATACTATGCTGCCTGATTTAGAACAATCTGCTGCATTCCCCAGTAATGACTTGTATGACGATACATCTGATTGTGACACCATGTATTGTTACCAACACTATGGTCATCATTTCTTGCACAAAACAAATATCGCACTTAATGTTTTCACTTACCATTAATGGGAACATTGCCCGACACCACACAAAGGTAGTTCACAAACATTTGCACATAAGTTTGCTTATTTTTCTGGGTTTAACACTTCGGCCCGACATTTTATTATTATAAGGTTGCACCTACACCTGCCAAGAAAAATATGCTCACCAACACGAAACAGATATACTCTTCTTCCTTTATTTCACAGCTGTCTTTACAGGGTTTCTACTTTTGGAGGGACACCATAGACACAAAATTCATCTGGGGGGGGGCAAAAGATTGGCAGGTTCAAGGTATTGAGGCTTTATTTAGAGAGTGCCTCATTGCACAGCAAATTATTTTCCTGAACAGCACTGTGCAACAGATTTATTGTCTTGGGGTAGCCAAAATTAAGGACTTGAAGACACATCGGATTCCCACACCTTCACACTTTGAGGGGTGGCAAACACACACGCAACATAGTGAGGATACACTGAGTTGCATTATACATGATGGTTCGTACAATTCTTCAGACCCCAATTGAAAGGGATGACTGGTCTGGCCTATCGACACAAATAGGTGTCAGTCAAGCTTCAGGGGTACCACGAAGGGTTTAGTATCCATAGGCCTGACCAACACTATGTACAATCAGAACACACAGGGGTGGTGACATTCTACAGTGTTGGGAAGTTATGCCTAGAGTGGCTAAAAACCTCTACACTGCCTCAGGTGAAACAACACTTGTCCTTACTCTCAGAGGACATGGATCTCTGATTTTTTGTTAGGTCCCCAGAAACTATGTCGGAAGCGTTCCTTATATGCTATTTATAATGAAGTATGGAAAATCTCTAAACAGGATGCTGCGAAGAGATTGCGTGAGATTGGCAGGGTTAACCTAGAAAAGGCTTTGGCAGTGGTCGACAATGGCATGGCCACATAAACATCCAGGATTTATTCATTGGGCAACATTGTATCTTCTTCAGTAGATATAATAGAACAGGATTTGTCTTTTCTTCAACATTGGCAATCGCAGTTGCGATCCATTTCATTATTAAGCTGGACGCTACACTCTTTGCACTCTGGTCACGTGCCCTGGCAGTATGTCAACAGTACGTCTCTATTTTCTGCATACATTCTGACAGAAAGACAACTATGGCACGAAGAGATGCAAAATATACAATGCTGCACATTGAAAAAGTGGACCCCAGTATCACCAGGTCGGCATGTACAAAGCATTGGGAGAGGGCTACATTCATGAATCCTGGGAATTACTGTACAGATTTAGATGCAGGAATGGGGACACTGAAGTTTTTCTCAGCAGTTCAGAGTATGAGAGTCCTTTAAGTGGGTCTCTAATATGTCAGGTTATTATGCTTCGATTGCAAACCTATTGTGTCACTTGAAAGGATCCCCAGGTGCTGTGATTCATCCGATGTTCAAACTGCTCTCAAATGGGAGTAATTTGATGCTGAATGATCAAGGTTGTGGCAGGCATCGCATATCTGCTCACAGTAAGTTCGAGGGTTACTTGTTGTATGCAAGTATTGTTTCCACCAACCCACACAGTCAGAGAGGCGCAGCTATGGCCTTCATTGAATATTTCCCTTATACAGTTTGATTCTCTGAGCAGACTGAAAGCCAGGCTTTTACAGAAGGATGTGGCCCTAACCTCGGCCCGAGAGACTTTTGACTCCAGGTTGCAAGATCTTCAGCTGAGATACAGGCACTAGTCCGAACTAACTTCCTCCTCCATTTTGGTGAAATTGTACATCGTATCTTTAACATGTATGATACGAGTGAGATGGTATACCTATTTAAGAGCATAGGTTCTGGACTATTTAGCACCTTTCAGATGATACCCAGAGTTATTCCATCATTTATACACATCGTGTTAGGAAGCGGTTTTGGAGGGCTTCCGCTGGTCCTACAACTTGTAGTGGGTATCTTGGTTTTAATTTTCCTGCTACGCAATGGACATCCCAACCTCCAAAGATATGGAAAAAGCACTCTTGTGGGTTGCCTGGTCCTGCATAGATCAGCGAGTCCACAGGTGCAGAGGTTTTGAACATTGTGGTCAATAATGAGAGTGAGGATGGCCACTGACTGGTAAATGTTTTGATGGTGAACATTTATTTTACGTCTTGTACATAGACTGGTTCCCCTGACACTTCCTGACGTGTTTTATTTATTCGACCAGCCTTCTCCAAGTTCCCTTGCCCATTCTGCTAGAAGATTTTATTTAATTTCCTTTCTCTCCTTTCAATAGACACTATTTTAATGACATTTATTTTCTTATATTTTTTCTTCAAAACCATCTCTCTGTCTTGCGTTTTCCACTGTATACGCAGGATTCAGAGTATGGAAGTCTACATTGGTAGGCTATGCTTTAAACATGATACCTTGTTACACAGATGATCCTACAAATCTACATGTCTTACTCACATTTATTGGCACATATATGGCCTACAACCAGAGTCACCATTTGACCATCATCAACTATAAATCAACTCAGTATTGAAGAACTGACTTGTGAAAAAACTTTTAATTTGCAATTTTTTGAGCATTTACATTTTACAGTGATCATGGGGGATCTCTTTTGTGACTTTTCAACTGTGGTGGTGAGGATCTCTGTAAGTGTGTTTACTGTGTTGGTGTCATTGTGTGGGTGGGTGTGGTGCATCTGTCTGTCAAGGTATGTTAGTATGAAAAGCTGAGGAGGGTGGTGCCTGTACAGTTGTTGTCTGTGCCTGTACAAGGTCAGAGGGTTTTGTCACAGTTGTCTGTTGTGCCGATACATGGTCAGTGGGTGCCGTCAGAGTTGTTGGATTGTGCCTGTACGGGGCAGAGGGTGTCTGCAGAGTTTTTGGTTGTGTCTGTACAGGGTCAAAGGGTGCTGGCACAGTTGTTGGTTGTCCCTGTACAGGGGCAGAGGACGCTTGTACAGGGAGGGGACATGTCTGTGCAGAGGGATGTGCCTATGCAGGGGAGGCATGAGCAGTGGGGTGGGCATGTGCATGGGAGGGGTTGCCTGTGTACATGGGGGTATGCCAGCACAGCTTGTGGTACAGGAGGCTGGGAGGGTTGGAGTGCAGATAGGTGTGTTCGGTCCCCACTATGTTTTGACCGTGAAGGAAGACTGAAACAGTTTCAACCTGCCCTCCATAATTTTCATGGCCAAGGCACGGTATCTTGCACTCTCTTTCCTATTGATTGATATTAGGTCATTGTGCCTCCTTGACATGTCTCTGTAAGATTTCTTAATCCTGTCCGAGACATGGGTCTGCCTGCCAACCATCCAAGAGATTTCCTGTAGTGAGCCTGAAATGTTTGACACAGTAGCACCTATGGCACAAATGTCCTGCCTCACATCAGACTGTTGTTGAAAGAACTCTTCCTCCCACAGGCCAAAATGACCATCTGCCAGCCCCCTCCGCATGAGACGCCCACTGATATGACTGCCAGGTCATCCTGCATGGAGACGGGTGGCACATGGGAGGCTGTGGGGAGGAGAGAATTGCCTAGGAGATACCTGCTCCTCATTAGAGGTTTTAGGTCCTGAAGATGCTTGATAGAAAGCCTGGGGTGCACTGTCATGGGAGGAGTGTGTAGGAAAAGCACAACCCGTACCAGATGGTCTTCTTCAAATCTTCGTCCTGAAAGAATTGGAAGTGATGTTTGGCTAGCACTGGCTGATTAATGAGGCTACAAAGAAAAAGGGCACAAAAGCCAACAAATGGTGAGAAATGGGCAAGCTCCAAGCCCTTTTTTGTAAACAATTGTGTCTCGCAAGCAAGAGTGTATGCTCTCGCAGGCTCAACCCTGAAAATGATTGGAGACAGCAGGGAGCCCTGTCTGGTCCCCCTGCTTATATTGAATGGGACCAAAGTTACCTAACTGGTTCTAACTTTGGCTACTGGGTTAATATACAGAACTCAAATTCAACGGAGAAACTCCAGGCCTAGTCCAGCTCTCTCCAGGGCCGACATGAGATAAAGACTCCCCTCCTCCCAGGGTATCAAAGGTGTTTTGCAGTGGCGGCTCGCCAAAGGAGTGCTGTGTGGTGATGGGGCAAGGTGGAGGGGTAGTGGAGTCCGACTTACCGCAGAACAGAGATAAGTAAGTATATAAATAAATAAAACAATTTACATTGTGCGTGCTGCATTTCCGATTTTGCGATGCAGCGCGTGCAATGTAAATTGTTTTATTTATTTATTTACTTACCTAACTCTGTTCAGCTGTTAGTCGGAGTCCACTACCCCCCCACCCTGCCCCTCCCCCGCCCCATCCCACCGCCCGCAGCACTCCCTCGGCGTGCCACCACTGGTGTTTTGTATGTTGGGTGACACTGCAAGGTGCATGTCGTCCCTCGTGCTGGTCTTCTGTATCAAATAGAAAAGACAGCAAAAATTGAAGAAGGTGTTTCTCCTCGGTATAAATCCGTTCTAGTCGCATTAATATTTCAACTTGCAGGAGCAGACAGTTAGTGAGCACCTTACTCAAACTTTTTTATAGTCTGATTTCAACATGAACGAGGGGCAGTATGATTGTACATCAAGAGGGTCTCTTTCCGGTTGGCGAGCACCACTATCATTTCCTCCCTCGGGAATCTGGCAATTACCCAGATTGTTTGGCACTGTGGTACACATTAAGCAACATTTGTGTGAGTTATATAGGTAGCATATAACTGAAGTAGAAGACCATCTAGTCATGGTATTTTATTGTGCGTCATTTGGTTTATAGCAGCGTATTTTTTTTCTGTTTTCAGGGGTTCATGTCAAGATATAGTAGTTGGTCAATTTGGGGAAGACGGATTTAGTGCATATACAATTGCCGCGAAGTGTAGCATTTAGAGGGGCCGTGTATATAGTATGGTAATATTCTGTGAAGGATGAGTGTTAAGCACATGAAACCCAGATGATCTATTGGCCCCTACTGATGATTTAGACATATCTGTTCTGAGTGGTTAGGCAAGAACACGGCCAGCCTGTCACCTTCAGACATTTACTTAGTGTTCCCCAACCTGTCCACCAATTCTAAAATTTGTTTCTGCAATATTCTAACCCACAGTCCATATTCCTGTAGACTTCCTGCTACACTTTCAGCTTCCCTTAATTACCGCTCCAACTTTAGAATGTCCTTATTAAGAGGCAACTTTGTATCTCATGTGACCTTATTACAGTGTCCCCGAATAACCACTCCTTATCCATAGATGAGCCTTCATTTTTGGTAACACATGGCATAATGTGGTACATACGGTATCTCTAAAGAGAACATCCAGCAGCGCTTCTGTGTGTATTTCCTCGTGGGGCTAGGGGCTGGCCCCCTACCCCACATCAGAACTTATCTCAGGACAGTGATTAGAGAGAGCGGACTAAATATTCAGTATGGACAACTGTAGGCCTCTTAGACCTCTCAGTATTAGTTAGTAAAGCCATGCTGTTGCTGCACAAGCCCTTTGTGCCCACCAATTCCATGTGTAACCACCCATTTATAGCACCCCTGTCACAATTAAGGTAATTGAACCATTGGCCCTTATGAGAAAAATTTATGACAACCACAACTCCCATCCCCATGCGAAATATATAACACGATCTTCACCATAATGAAACTGTAACTGTAACTTACATTGTGGGTAACCATATACTCATTATACTCATTGAATAATAACAGCATGACACACTCTTAAGTGTTCCATTTTGTAGGGCTCCATGGTCATCTAGGTAGCTAGGGTTCTGATTGGTTCCTAGAGCTAATAGGGCTAGGGCTGTGATTGATTGATAGGGCTAGGTCTCCCATTGACTCCAGGGTTAGGGCTAGGGTTCTGACTGGTTAGGGTTAGAGCTAGTGTTCTGATTGGCCAAAGGTCACCTGACCTAGGGTTATTTAACCTTATGGCTTAGGGCATCTCAGCCAGGCTAAGGCTAAGGGCAGAGAGGACAAGGGCAGTTGCCTGTTTTGGCCTGTTTGGGACAGATCAGGCCTAGGGCCAGAAATGTTGCTCTTTTTTCCATTCACCAGCTACCAGCTTAGTCCATCCACATAGATAGTAACACTCTCTCAGCAAATGGGCACTTCTCACTTACTACAAACAAACCAAATCCACATTTCAATGTCTCAACAAGCACTACAAACCCCACAAACCACACCTGTACACGCTTCTACCTCAAGTACCACACAATGACACCTTCACCTTCACTCTCATACAAAACACCACTCTGTCCTATACCAGTAACAAATCCAAACATCACCAGCACAACACAAAGCCACATTATGCATAACTTTAATCCATCCAAACACATACTCCCCGTTCATACAAAACACCAGCTGTACCCTCTACGTACTCCTAGCAGACCCTTTTCTATCACCACCAAGCCTTCTATCATATCATCCACCAGCACCCTCCTCCTCTTTTTACCAAAAATATACAAGCAAACACTCCACTAACCCACACATATTACCTCTTCCAGCTATCAAATCTAATACAAACACTCATGTCTTGTCTATCCCCTTGCACACACTACATACACTCTCTTCCAAAACCCATCACCACCCCACTCATCAAAAGAACTTTGCAAACAAATCCTACTCAGAAAACCGCTACATCAATGTCTCCTCTCACTACTCCACAAAAACAAAACATAACACACACCATCACATCAAAATCTCACACACACACAAGTCCATAATTCATTCCGTCACAGATTAGAAACATACACCCACTCCCACCCACATGACTACACAAATATTACACATCCTAAACCATCTTTACTTCCAAAGTTTCTATCTTCACCAACACCTACCACAAATACATCAACACAACAATTCTCTTTCACCCACCTCTCATCCATTGCACAATTTAGAGCCTTAAAACATGAGCCACATGCTCCACCACCACCCCTAACCCATACACCTTCCACCCTAACCAGATGCAAACAAAATAAACAACATGCCACTGTTCACAACTTAGCTTCTCCATGTGTATTTTACAACACAGCTATTCTACAAAAACAACACAGCTCACCATCTCACGATCAGCCACCATCTCCACCACCTACAAATGCAGATCCAACAAAATGTCTTCTAATCCTGCTGGACGAGAAATACGATATAGAAAAATATCACTATTTCTACCCTAATACTGTTAATACCAGCACTAATGACGCACCTCTTACAATTTCAAAATATACTGCTCACTCTTCTAGAAAACAGAGCCTAACCACTACCAAAACACCATCTTTAAACTACCCGCTAATAAATGCGGTATGGTTTGCCCCGTATTGTGTACTCAGATAATGGCCAGCCGTTCTCATCCGAGCTAATGAAACATGTTTCACTTCTGTTAGGCTACCAATGGAAATTCCACTGTGTCCGACATCCCGAGGCAGCAGGTCTCGTGGAACGTCATAATCAGACCCTGAAAATACGACTTGCAAAAATCTGTAGAGAGAAAGGTGTCGACTGGATAGTAGCCTTGCCGGTTGCGCTCTTTTACATGAGAATGGTAGCACACTCTAGAACAGGGCTATCCCCGTATGAGGTGATCTTCGGTAGACCACCAAATATGTGGGGGACGCCTATACCTCGTAAAATAACTGATGTTGATTGTAATATGCTGACAGATTACCTGGCTTCCTTGATGTCTGCACTACAATCTTGTCGTTCACAGGTAGCTGCAGCTTTTCCCGATAACACTGAGGTGAAGCCCCATGACGTGGTTCCAGGTGACCTGGTGCTTATAAGAAATTTCGACAGGAGGAACCCGCTGGAGCCTCGCTGGCAGTCGCCTAAACTCGTCTTATTGACCACAAGGACAGCTGTGAAGATTGAGGGACGTAAAGGGTGGTTGCACTCGAGCCATATCAAAAAATTTCATGGACTATCATCCGACTTGAATTATCAGCCCTGCATTCCCTCACAGACTGACTCAAAACTCCCCCTGGTTGACAAGACAGAAAAGGAAAACTATAAACTGAAACTAAGGTCTAGCAAGTCAGACAATTTGATTGTTTAAGTCCTCTCCAAGGTGAATCGGTTGAATTTGTCTCTGACATGTATCCTCTAGACCGAAATAGAGAGAGAAATAGACAGAAACAGCTCAAGAAACATGCGTACTGTAAATCACTTCGTAGTCACTGCATAGTGACATTATTGATTATGTTTTTTCTAAGTCTTCTGATTATTAGTGTCAGTATATTTTTACACATGTATTACCCTATTTCCAAGCGTGCTTTCAATGCTACTGCCGAACATTCTTTTAGCGAATTACCCCCGCATGAGTTGTCCTATAGACTTGCGCTGCGCAACAACACATTCATTAGTATGTTACATCATTCCCATCAGACCAGCAATGCTACAAATTGTTGGATATGTGGCCGACTCCCTCCCTATCAGAAATACAAAGGAGTTCTGCCCCTCTTTCCGTATCCATTCACACACAATGGCTCCTGTGGAGCATGGTTTAGTTTGATTAATTCCCTAGATTCAAACTCAGTAGGTTATCAAGATAACTGGGTATGGGGAAACCTGAACCTAGTTTTACTTAAAGTCTGCTACCCTAACAAGGAGGGACTTCCCAAAAGAACAGGAACTGATCTAGAAAATGAAGTATATGGATTAGGTAACTTTACACTTAACCTCATGATCCTTAATGTTGAATCCGAAGCCACATCAATCTTGCCCGCTATGTCAGTATTTCCAGTTAGAGGCGAATTATGTGTAAGAAAGAATGGTTCAATACACATGGGCCATAGTAAATGTACCACTGTAATAGAATTCAGTGATAAAGGCAAGTCTACATTTAGAGCTTCTCGTCACTCCTACTTCATCTGTGGTCACACCGCATACATACGCCTACCCCTAGATTGGGATGGTACCTGTTACATTGCATTCCTTCTACCACCTGTTTTCCTAGCCCCGCCTGATTACCATAGGAATACCCATTTAGTACACAATAGACAGCAGAGAGATCTCCCGATTGTCGACTACACCGAAACAGCATGGGAGCAATACACAGATTTCAATAAAGGTTTCTTTCCCTACATAGGTACAGTCACTAATAGTAAGTTGATACGTAGATTAACTAGAACCCTTGAAGCAGTAGTGAATGAAACTACTTCCGCCTTAGGCAACTTAACAGAGGAGCAGTCTGCGATGCGGATTGTTGTTCTTCAAAATCGTCTTGTCCTTGACGTCATTCTGGCCGATAGGGGCGGAGCTTGTAGGGTCATCGGATCAAGTTGCTGTGTTTTCATACCAGAAAACGCGCCATCAGTATATAAAGCCATAACTCGACTTCATAAAATCGTAAGCCAGATACATCAGAATCCAGGCACCTGGACTTGGTCCGGTTGGCTCTGGAGCATGTTGTCAGCCTGGGGATGGAGGATCCTATCCTTCCTAGGTATTGGTTTTCTCATACTATTCAGTTGCTGCTTGTGTCTACAATGTGGGCCAGCGATTTGTGGTCTGTGTGCCACATCGTGTATCCCGCCTTCAAATTTTCATTCAAGATCCCGGAAGAAGAAAGAAGAACAAATGATGCTATATGAACAGATTGATGGATTGATGAAAATGGATATTTCATAAGGGTCCGTAGGGGACAAGGAGGGAATGAGGAAATATGAATTTTATGACCAGTTATGTCCCCTATCTTAGACCCCAACGGCTCCATGTACATGCTACAAGTACATGTATGTTCCCTCCAGTTCCAGCTATGAAGACGCAAATACATGTGCGTCCAACGTCAACATGTCCTCTTTCAGATCCGCCATGAATGGGTCGAATATTCCATTCCTAAGTATGATTGGCCACCGACTTTATATGGTTCACTTTTCTAGTTTTACAGTTCAGGCGAGTAGGCCCTGAATTCTGTCATCAAGCCTTTTCCTGCTTCTGCCTCTGAAATGCTCCAGCCTGGACCTGCATCCGTGTCCATGAACTTTGTCCTACTCCCTGCGCGGCTAGCGGTGCCTGACGCGGCCTGTTGCCTGCCAAAAACTGTATTCAGCCTTCAAGTTATCTGCTCCGCTCCTCATCCAATGCATTCCTGTCTAGTAGTTTAGGTAAACATCCTTCCAGCTACCGAGCAAAAGGCTCGGCCTCGCTATCTCTATGCAAGTAATTCATAGGCCCTGTTACCATGGAAGATTCCTTTTCCCCCTCGCATCTCATGTAGACACATAGACGCTTGTACACGCACTAACAGTCAGTATAGAATAGGATCTGTCCGAGAAGACCTTTCCTTCCAGATAATATAGTTCCTTAAACACAAGATATTAGATATGATTTAGGACTAGGTTGTCCTGACACCCCAGACTTCTGTCTCCACATGTAGGGCTAAATGTCAAGTCCCCTTCACTCTCTAGTTACACGTCAATCACACGTCATGCGGCTGCGCGCGCATCTCTGCCAAATATTTCTGCTGACACTGCAGGATTCTCTTATGGATCCACCCACTTGTGACATCATTTTAAATGACGTTTCTAGTATACGCCTGTATTTACGCCTATTTTCATTACGTATGTGTATTCTTATCTGTATTATCAGCTGTTACGCCTCCTGCATCTGTCTTAATGCAATGCTTTTCATATATATATTGTTACTTGTCAATAATGTATTGCCTATCCCTTCCTGAACCTTCGTGGTGATGGAATAAGATTGCCTGGTTCGAACTATAATTCCTTTGTAAGGAATAAAGCCCTTTTCAGAACCTCTAATACCACGGATTCTGCCTCTTATTTTGACTGAGTTATTCTTACTAGACTTTACCGCACAAAAAATAGTACAGGTAATTTAAATATTTACCACACACTCTTGAAAACAAGCACCACATCTACGACCTACTCACTAACACACAACCTGACTTACTCTTCAGAACTGAATCATGGTTGGGAGATGGCATGGCTCCAGTAGTAGAATGAGGTCAAATTATTGAAAGTATAACAGCTGTGTGTTTGGTGGATGTTTCCTAGTCAATTTATGTCCCAAGAGCAGAGTTGTAGCTGGTAGGTGGCTGTTTTGGGTTGTTTCATACCTTGTCAGGTGTTTTAGGTCCGTGTGTTTATTCTTCTTGCTATCCAGGTCCAGTCATTTGGTCTATTGCTTCCCCACTGTTTGCCGAGGGCTCCAAGCTTTGGTCTCTGTCAGCAAAACAGAGGTGCTTTGTGCTCCTTTGAGCACTGATCGAGTTTTCCCTAAGTTGTTCACATTCCTGTGCCTGCAGCCTTCCTGCTTTTGTTGGTTTTGGAGCAGATGCTCTGGATAGCCGTTTTTATATAGAGTTTTAATCGGATCCCCCAGGCATTTAGTTGGTTTTCCTCCTTCATGACTTTCTTAGCTATTTTCTGTGAGGCCCAAGTTGTCTTTGTTATCTCTTGGTCTGACAAATGTTTGAGATCTTTCAACTCTATAAACTCCAGATATCGTGAACCTATTTCTGCTTTGTTACTGATGGATGATATTAATCGCAGGATATTCCCTTTGTTCAAGATGTCTCCCCGGCCTTTGGATTTATACTCAGGGATGAACAAGATCGTCTTAGGTTCCTTCTGTTGGTGGCTGCTTGGATTGGTTCCTGCGGCTGGCGCTTCTTCGTGATTCAGAGGGTTTGTAACTGGCGAATTTGGTCATGCCCCAATCCCTGGTGTATTTGGAGTGCCAACGGTGATCCCGTTTTGGATCCCACATCTTAGGCCAGCTGGAAGTCGATCCTGTTTTTCCTTTCTGTGCAATCATCATTTGTTTTGGATCGTTTGGCTAGAAGGGGTCTGCATGGTCTGCGAGGTTATCGATGCCCGGCTTGTCCCCTGTGATGTTTTATCACCTGCTGGAGACTCTGTACCTGTGTGAAAATATGACATTATGTTGGTGTTCTTCTCCCTTTCCTCCTTTGTTTCCGGTGATGTTTCGTATCTTGCAGTTTCTTGCCTACTTTTTCTTCTCCTTTAAACTGCCCTATTGGGCTGTGGCAGCTGTTGACTGCTCGTTCAGTTGCCTGTTGTTACAGGATGTCGGTAGGCTCTGAATATTTGGGCCCAGGGCCTATACTTTCCCCAGGGATGGTTTGTTCCCCAGTTGCCTGTTGTTGCAGGGCACCTGCGGGTCCTGATTCAACATGCCCGCAGCCTGTGCTCTCCTCAAGTGTGGTTCGATCCAGAGTCCTTTTACACTCCTGGGGCTTGATGAGAGGTTCTTGCTCGGGCACAGCTGCATCGTTGCCCCTGAGCTGCTAGAGGTTAATCTTTCGGTGTTATTTTGGCTGGTGCAGTGTTCCATCCTTGCGATGTTTGTCCTCATTTTTAAGTCGGAAAGGAGCTCCCCCATCAAGGATGGTAATGTTGAAAGTTTGTCAACGATAGTGAAGCAAGTGCAACGTGCTTGGATTATTTGAGTTTCAGCTTGGGTCCTCTTGATCATGTTACTCATATCAAATAATTTGCTGTCAATGTTTGAGACATGTATTGCCAAGAAATTAAGAAGGGATAATTGAATATCCATTTTGACTGAATGGCACTGCATAGCTTTTATTGAGAGTTGCATAATGTTTAGCAGGGACGACCATACGTTTTTTGTTCCTTTTGGCATTTCCTCAGTTTCCCTGTCTCTCTGGGTTTTGTTGTCATCCTCCTGGGGTGTTTCTGGGGAGTACGAGGCTACCAGCTTTTCCCATTCTTCTGTTGTAAGATAAGATGTATCTGATAGAGACTACTAGCTGCAGGTTCCTTAACGTAGAATTATCCCCTGGCGTGAGACTAGACCCGGAAAATTTTCTTGTCTCAGCAACTCTGCACGCCGGGCGGCGGCACCACACGACTCCGCCCGCCGTCTTCCGCAGGCGTGACGTCAGCGAGGTGAAATAATCCCCACCCCAGCTGACTTCAGTTCCCTTCTTTTCCGCGTGCAACGGATCGTGTCCCTGGCGATGGACCCTCACCCCATTTGTATGTGGTGTTTGGGGGAGCACCACGACTCCATGGACTGCGAGGCTTGTCAGCAGATGAAGCCAAAGTCCCGGTGGGAGTGCCGGATGAAACTCCTCTTAGCCCGCATGTCCAGGTAGGCGTCCTCGCCGCGTCCGTCCCCCGCGGAAGGGTTCAAGAACCTCCGCTTCCGTCTCCGACATCGTCACTCTCCGAGGCCGCAAGGGCGTCGCTCACCTGTTGGTAAGTTTCGCAGTTTGTCTCCGAGGCCTGGTCTCCGCCCTATGGGGGGGGGCACGGGTTCCCCGCGGGTTGTGCAGTCTCGCGTGTCGCCACCCTATCTGGCGTTCCCTGGCGTGGTGGCGACCAGAGCTCAAATGGAGGCCTGTGCGGGGGCCTTGCAGGCCTCTTTGGCTCCTCCTCTTCCTGGGACATCTGCGGATCCCTTGCCATGTGCGGGGCCTTCTGCGGCGTCGCCGGCGGCTCCAGCCCCGGCGCCGACAGGTTCGGCTTCAGGTTCTGGAGAGGTGGTGTCGTCGGAGTGCGGCCCTATGGGGTTCCCTCCTTCGGACCACGGCGCCTCTGCCTCGCCGCAAACCCCAGTGGGGGTCCCTGTGGTGTCGCGGGAGGTTGCCGGGACTCGAGCTTGTCCTCGAGTCCACCTCGGTCCTCTAGGCAGGTGGCGGCCTTGTCCAAGGCCAAGCTGACGCCGCTCAGGCACCGGCGGCTGCTGGCCCTGGCAGCGCCGCAGGGGCTGACTAGGGGCCGGGACGCGTCCCCGGGCCCCCCTCGTCTCTCCCTGCAGGCAGCTGCCTCGTCGGAGGTCGAGTCGGCACCTTTTCGGTGCTGTTCTTTGGCCGCCCCGGCTCCGAACCCGCCCCGTTCACCCGCTGCGCGAGTCGTGGCAGAGGTCGTCTCGGCGTCCCCTTCGGCGCCGGTTGACGTTGAGCTGACACCGATGGCGATCTCCACGGCGCCGTGCCGGCATCGGGTCGTGGATTCATGTTCGGACGCCCCCTCTTCTCCAGAGGTTCGGCAACTGTTTGTTTCTTCTTCTCCGGAGACGGGACTTTTCCCCGACGTCTACCAAGGAGGGCTCTTCGCCGTCCCCGCGCCCGCAGTCTTCCCCGGAGGCACCTCAGGTTTCCCACTCGTCGGTCAACCTTCCCCCATTCCGAGCTTGGCATTTCCTTGCTCTGGTTGGGCTGGGGGACGGCCGGCTTAGCTTACAGCTGTCGCCCACGGAGGAATTGCTCTCCCCACCGCGTTGCCCTACGGAGTAGAGGGCTGCTTTCGCCCGGGCTGTCTCCACGGCTGCAGGGATTTTGCGCATGGGCGACCCGGCTGCCCATTTCCCCGCGGATCATTTGCTTGAGGTTCTCCATCAGGGCTCTGGTGGACGGGAGCTGCTTCTTCCCTTCGAAGCTTAGCTCCATAATTCTCTCTTGGGGGCCTGGGGGCATCCTGCCACAGGAGACTCGGTGCCCCTGCCGCTTCTGCTCTGCCACCGTCCTGCTCCGCATGATCCAGTCTGCCTTTCCTACCACCCTTCTACCAGGGCCCCTGTTTTGCAGACTGCCTTTCCCTCCTTGCCATCTGTGTTGTCTCCCCGTCACGGGAGGGCCGGTGGTTAGATTCATGGGGCCGCAACATCTTCGCCTCCTCCAGTGCTGCCTTGCGGGCGCTCAACATGCTTTATGTGTTGGCCAGAACCACTTCCTGCTTGTGGAATTCGGCAGAGTCCCTTCTACCTTCCGCTTCTCAGGAGGGTGCCTGCGCTGATCTACGGCACCATGTGTTGGGTGGCCGGGAGCTGGCGTTGTTTATTCTTCGCTCGGCTCTGGATGTTTCTGAGGTGCTTGGTTGCACCATGGCTTCTTCAGTGGCCCTCCGTCGCATGTTTGGCTGAAGGATAGTGTTTTCCCTGAGAACGTTAGGGAGCGGCTGGTTGACCTCCCCTTCGATGGCGCTCTTTTGTTTCACGCCCCTGCGGAGTCTCCCATTCAGAGGTTCCTTGTGGGTGCTTTGTCGTCCTCCTCCTCCTCCTCCTCCTCAGTGAACCTGGATGTCGGTCTGTGTTCTGGGAGGTGTTCTCCCGTTGTTTTCTGGGGCCTAGTCACGAGTAGCCCCGGTTGTGTGTTCTGTTTGGTTGGTTCAGCCCTCTTTTTTGCCTTGTGGTTTTGGCTATTAGTAAGCCTGTATAGGTCCTGGTCTTGGACCTTTTGTGTCTTCTTTATTGGCTGCTTGGCAAGCCGTCTGCGGTTTTACCCGCAGGCTTTTATGTTTGTCCTCTGCTGCGGAATTGTTACCTAAGAGGTGTTCCCATGTTTTCTTTGGACATAACATACCCTATTACATAGTTTGTCATGTGCTGGGGCAGTGTGGTCACCCTTTACGGGTTCCGTGCTCTCCTTGGCATTACGGTATATTGCTTGTGCGGTCTCTCTGCTGTGGTGTTGGCACGGCTTGCGTTGCGCCCAGGTCTATCCTTCTCCAGGTTCGCTACGTCGCTCGACCAGTCTGGCCTGCTGTCTGCAGCGTGGTGTTGTGGCTCTTCCGCCCTTCTGTCCGGCGCTTTGGCCTGGTCCTCTATTTGGTGTTCCAGAGGAGCTGGCTTCCTTTGGATGCTGTGTTCTGGTTGGCGGTCTGGGCCCGTCCACACTCCTCTCTCCTTTTCTTCTGCCTGGTCCCACTTCTTTCGTGGGTTTGTGTGTGTTTCGGCACCGGCCCCTCCCTTAGGGTGTGTCCTGGCCCCCCCCCTGACCTCTGTCTTCGGCTTGCGCCTGGCATGGTCTGGTGCGCTGCTTCGTGGTGTTGACTGCTGCTGGCTGCGCATGCCTGCGCCTGCCTGCTTGTTCTGGTCCACTGTCGTGGCCCTTCATGTGTTCCTTTGTGCCCCTGCCTCTGGCTCTGCTGGGGGATCGTGCATCTGTGCCTTTCTTCTTATGCCTGCGCTATTGGCGGTGGCCCAGTTCCTGCCTTCTGCGCTGCTTGCGGCCGCGGTGTGTTCGGCTGTTTCCCATCACTGTGTGTGCTTCTTACAGTGGGCCCTGCCTCCGGTTCTGCCTCTTCTCCCTGGGGTTTGAGGTGCTTTTTTGCTCCTTGTGGTCCTTCGGGCGCTGTCGGACCCGGCGGAGTGTTGGGTAGCCCTCCCTTACTTGGGCGTGGGATCTCCTGGCCTTCCCTTCTGGTTCTTGTGACATGTCCCCTGCTGGGGCCCTGTGTCTCTCCTGCTGGGGAGGCTCTCTCGCAGACCCTCCTCCCTTCTGGGTATGGCTAGGGTATCTATTCTACGTTAAGGAATCTGCGGCTAATAGTCTCTATCAGATGTATCTGGTAGAGACGATTCTGGTCGCAGATTCCTTCACGACCCGCCTTTCCTCCCCGTTCTGCGAGGACCCTCTGCTTGGGTTTCTGCACTTGCCCCCATCTGGGTGGCTTGCTTTCTGTGGGTGTCCTCTTTGGATCCTTCCGGTCAGGCTGTCCGGTTCTGCTTTATGGTTCCATCCCCCCCTTCTTTCTTTTGATACAAGGATGGTTGGTTGCTGCGTGCCCTTGCTTCCCTCCAGCTGGTTTCTCTCCAGTATAGGGGTCTCCTCTTGCTCTTTTTCCCTCTTTTTGTTGGAGCTTTTGATCCCCTTACGGTCTTCTGTGTTTTGGACTCCTGCTCCTTTCAGGGGGCCTGGCCCTCCTTGACCGTGTGGTCTGGGAGTGGATTGCTGTTGCTCCTCTATTCTGGGCTTGTGGCCCTTCCCTGTGTGGTTTGTGGTTGCAGCCTCTCTCGTTCTTTTCCGGCGCTTTCATATACTTGTGCCTCCCGGATGGCTATTGCCTTGGCTTGCTCGGTTGTTCCTCGGGGGGGTTGCTCTGCTCTTTCCCTGCTATAGCTTCGCTGCTTTGGCCTTCTGGTACTTTAGTGCCGACTGGTGCAGTTGCCTTGGCTTGCACACCCTTTGTTTCTTTCTGTTTTGTTTCTCTGCTTTTTCGCACACTGTTCCCATGCTCTCCTCAGTTTTGTTGTGATGGCTCCGCGTTGTGGCGCGGAAAAGTTCTCCGAAGCAAACTGACGTCAGCGCGCCTGGGTGGGGCTTATGTCACCTCGCTGACGTCACGCCAGTGGAAGACAGCGGGCGGAGTCGCGTGGTGCCGCCCCCGGCGCGCAGAGATGCTGGGACAAGAACATTTTCCGGGTCCAGTCTCACGCCTGGGGATAATTCGACGGAATCTGCCACTAGAATCGTCTCTACCAGATACATCGTTACCGGAGGTAAATAACTTGTACATTACTTGTTTTGGCTTTGGTGATTTCCACTGGTTCAGTGTCTGTCATCTCTATGCCGCAGTCAGTTTTGTCATGCGGATTTGCTGCCTGAGATTCGGTTGTGTTCAGGGCCAAGACCCTGGCATTATTTGCTGCCCTTTCCTCTTTCCAATCCAGTTGTTGTTTCTCTTTGGTATTTGGTATCCGAACCGTGCCTGGTGCGGATGTGCTTATTGCCAAATTCGCTGTTTGTGCGAGCGTATTTATGTCACGCATTGCCTGTTCACGACTTTCACATGCTGTGTGTCTTTAATTGCCTTCTATATCTCATGCTTCTTTGTCCATGTTTTGATCCTTGGTTCTTGCCGGTGTTGTGGTCGTGACTGCTGTTTGAGCTATAACCTCTAGATGCAGAGGAGAGGGGAGACTCCTGAGCTCTTTGATACTGGAGCTCAGTACTACCCCTACGCCCTTCACAAATGAGACTTCTGAGTATGTCTTCGATTGGTAGCTAGTTCTTGTTGTTTTCGCTGGCAAGACACTGTCTATCTCTACCAGGATTGTATGGTCCGGTATGTTGTGGGCTTCTGTCCTTGCATGGCCCTTGATAGACTTCCTCAGCATTATGCTCTTCCTTTTCCTTTTGCTGGTCACAGAATTGACTGCTCGCCTTTCTTTCCCTGACCTCATGATGCACCTGGGGTGATGCAGGCTTTGTTGCAGATGACCACCCGTAGGACAGTGTGGTGGGTGGCCGGAGAGAGGTGGAGCGTAATTTAGGAGGTGGTTGACTCAGGCTGTTGTGGAGAAGGCTCCTCTGCCTTGAGGGAGAGAAATGCTCTGACCAGGAGCTGCTGCCTGTGACTGTGTCCGACTATCAAGGAATGACAAGCAATGTCTGTAGTTGTGCAGCTAAGCGGCTAGGCGGCTAACTAATTAGCGGTACGGTGAGCGGCGAAAGGGCCAGGGAGATTATTGGCAGGTTGATGGTTTGGCGGCTTCGCAGCTTGGTTGCCCGTTTGACTGAGGTTCTGGTACTCCACCCAACCTGAGTGGAGAAACCATTATGGGTTCAGGTTCAGGAGCACCGGCGGCACGAGGCAGTGGGGAAGAGGAGCAGAGAAGGGGACAGACTCTGCCTCTTTCAGCCCCTCACTGTCACTGCCCCTCTCTGTCACTGCTGTGCTGCCTCTGCCCGCTACAGCTGCCACAGGCTCCTCTCTCAGCACTCCTGGTTCTCCAGCTCTCCTGACTCCCTGCTCCAGGCCCCAAGCTCTGTGAGCGCTGATTGCCGACAAAGGGTACACCCTGTTACTGTGCACACACTGTTTCCATGCACAGGACTTGTTTCCAACTATTACTGTCTATCACCGTACAGCTCCCAGCTTGCAGCTCGCAGTCTTTTTTATTGTCAGCTGGCAGCCTACTCTTGTTATCCTCCTCCACAACCATCACCTGCTCATCATCTTCCTCATCTTGTTGAGCAGTGTAGGCCGCTGACGTTGCTGCTTGGAGGAGGATTGGGTTCTCTCAGATTACCCTCCATCCTCCATCGGTGTATGGTTGAGCTTCATCAAGCAACTCATTGTAGTCAGCACCTGAAAGACAGAAGATGCAAAATAAGTATTTTCCATAATATATCATGTGCTACAACATAAGGGTTGGGACAAAAACTCTTTGCATCTATCTGATGTTCCACATGTGCCCTAGTTTCTGTAAACCTATGTGTCACAGCTCACACTGTAGCATTGAGGTGTTCAATGCAGAGGTGCAATGCAAAATCAAACTCACCAGCTCCAGACACAGCTCTCTGTGATACTGAGATCCCCCATGATGTCAACTTCTGACCCTGGCTTCTTGATTGTGTGGCAGTGCCAGAAGGAAGTGGCATCGTAATTAATGTACATCATAAATTATAAGTGAACATGCAAAATTAACACAGACATCACTGATAATGTTGGAAGCATCAGGTGCTTAAAAAAGTGCCATCATCTGCTAATTTTCTTTCAAAGTGATTTGGTTATTGTGAACTATCTGAAAGAGACACGTTAGTGATAGATTCCTAACCTTAGAATATCCCCAGGCGTCAGACTGGATCCGGAAAGTTTTTTCATTAGCAGTACCCATGCGTGTCAGTAGGTGGCGTCGTGTGGCTCTGCCTCCGTCGCTGGCTTCGTATGCGCTGAGATGACGTCACGGAGACTACTTAGGAGCCACCCATGCGCGCTGACGTCAGTTCTTCCTATTTCCGCGCCAGTAAGCGCAGATCCGGTTAGAGCACGTACCTTAGTCACTTTTTGACTATCTTTTTGAGACTTTTTGTCTCCTGTAAGTTTGAGTTTGGTGCCATAGGGATGCTTGGTTTTAAGTCTTGTGGGGCCAGCTGGCGCAATATGTCGGTGGCGGACCCCCACAACGTCTGTCTCTACTGCCTGGAGAGCGACCACGACTCCCGGGCCTGCATGGACTGTTTGGCCATGGCCCCAAAGGCCTTGAAGGAGCGGTGCCGGAAGCTGTTTGAAGTCCGGCGCTCGTCCCCCACGCCATTCACGGTCCAGGGGCCACTCCAGGGAACGCTCGCGGGGCCAACATAATCGCTCCTCGGGCTCCAAGTCTTCACCCTCGGATTCAGGTAAGAGACGACACAAAAAGAAGTCGAAGAAGCGTTGTTGCTCTCCGACGTCCCCCCCGTCGATCCCCGGATGTGGACGAGGGGGACAGGAGTCCCGCGGCCTACCCACCTTACCCGGGTCCGTAGGCGACTCCCGGTCAGGTGCAAGAATGTCTTGCCACCTTGGACCGCCTATTTAGGCCTCGGGCTCCCGCCAGCATGCCCTCGGGCCCCGCGGTCCCGTGTCAGGATCCTGTCGGCGCCAGCGGCTCCGGCCCCGGCGCCGCATGATCCTGCACTGCTGGCTCTGGCCACGGCACCACAAGGTCCCGCCCTGCCGGCTCCGGCCCCAGCGCCGCCCTCGGCTCTGCCTCCGGCGCCGCAGTGGGTATCATTTGTCCCGCCCCTGCCCAGGTTCACGGGCACTTTTGTCCCTACCTGGGATCCGTACTGGGACACGGCACCGGTTCGGCCCCGTCCAGCGCCGTTCCCGGCCCCGTTTGTTCCGTCCCCGGTCCCTGCCCTGCTGCTGCAGCCTGTACCGCATGCGGCGGAGGTGGAGGATGACTGTGAGGCATCCGAGGACCTTCTTGCTCGTCAGTGTGACTCCTAGCAGGACAGGGTGGACGAGTTAGAGGAGGCTGGCGGCCTCGATCTCTCCTCCGCCTACCATGGAGGAAGGCGCCTCGTACACAATGGTGCTTCGGCGGGCCGCTGAGGTCCTCCACCTTGATCTCCCTACGGTGGCCCTGAAGACTAATCTCCTCACTGAGGTGCTCTAGACGGTGTCCACTTTGTCGGAGCTCCTGCTGCCATTTAACAACGCCCTCACTGACTCTTGCTGGGCACTTGGTTGCGGCCTGCCATGGGGGACCCGGTGGATAAGAATGTCGCCAGGCGTCATCACCCGGCGCCGGGTGACCCTGCCTTTCTGACCACTCATCCTATGCCCGAGAGCCTGGTCATCCAAGCTTCGATGTCCCAGAGTGCCTTTCCCATGGCTCCGTGGATAAGGACTCTCAGAAGCTGGAGCAGTTCGGCAAGCGGTTGTTTTCTTCAGCCAGCTTAGGGCTGCGGTCAATGAACACCGCATGCCTCTTGGGCCGCTATTCCCACGCGGTGTGGGATGTCGTTGCACAGGTGTTGCCTCAGTGGCCTGAGGAGGCCCAAACCGTGCTGTCTCAGGCTGTTGCCGAGGGTAAAGATGCGGCTAAGTTCGCCATTCCGTTTGGTTTGGACTCCGCGGACTCACTAGGTAGAGCTATTTCTACGACTGTGGCACTTCGTCGCCACGCCTGGTTGAGATCTACCGGGTTCTCGCAAGATGTACAAAGCTCACTCATGGACATGCCCTTTGATGGCACCCGCCTGTTTGGCGATAAGGCCGACAGTGTGCTGGAGCGTTTTAAGGACTGGCGGGCTACGGCCAAGTCCTTAGGTATTTCCACGAAAAGCCCAGCCACTCCTGGTTTTCGTTCCTTTCGTGGCCACGGCAGGGGCGCCCAGGCACGTTCCTTCAGCAAGCCTTTGCAGAACCAGCCTCAGTGCGGCCACGGACGCGGCTTCCGCAAGGGCAGGTCTGGGAATCAGCGTGGGGGCAGCCCACCTCCGCCACCGCTGCTTCGACCTCCAAACCTTCCTAATCCGAGCTTTGTGGAGCACCCCATACCAGTGGATGGCAGGATCCACCATCACCTCCCCCACTGGCATGCTATCACATCGGACAAGTAGGTGTTGCAGATCATCCGCAAGGGTTACTCCCTTCCCTTTCAGTCCACCCCTGCAGCCATGCCACCTCGGTACCACCGCATGTTGGGGGAACACTTGGCAACTCTCCAGCAGGAAGTTACGACCCTCTTGGCCAAGGGGTCATCGAGTGCGTTCCTGGGCCGGAAGTGGGGAGTGGTTGTTATTCCCACTACTTTCTGGTCCCCAAGAAGGACAAAGGGGGTCTGCGTCCCATCTTGGACCTCCGGAACGTCAACCGCTTCCTCCGTAAGGAGAAGTTCAAAATGCTGACTCTGGCTCAGGTCTTGGCTGCCCTCGACCCTGGAGACTGGATGGTAGCGTTGGACTTGCAAGACGCATATTTTCACATCCCCGTCCTGCCGGCCCACCGGCGTTACCTGCGGTTCATGGTAGGCCTGGGGCATTTTCAGTTTGTCATGCTCCCCTTCGGCCTTACCAACGCCCCTCGGGTGTTCACGAAAGTGATGGCAGTGGTCGCAGCTCATCTGCACAGGTCAGGGGTGTCAGTTTTCCCCTACCTCGGCGACTGGTTGTTGAAGGTGGGCTCGCCCCAGGCAGTCGTCTCCCACCTTCAGACTACAGCCGACCTGCATTTGCTGGGGTTCTCCATCAACGTGCCGAAGTCGCACCTGAGCCCCTCTCAGAAGCTCCCCTTCATCGGAGCGGTTCTGGATTCGACGCGGTTTCGGGTTTATCCTACCGAGCAGCGAGTCCAGGATAGTCAGGCTCTGATTCCGATGTTTCAGCCCCTATCCCGGGTTTCAGTCAGGATGACCCTCCGGCTCCTGGGCCTGATGGCCTCCTGCATCCTGCTAGTGCAACATGCCAGATGGCATATGCGGGCTCTGCAGTGGGACCTGAAGTTCCAGTGAGAGCAGCATCAGGGCAACCTGTCCGATCATGTCCAGATCTCGGAGGGCACTGCACGACAATTGCAGTGGTGGCTCACGAATCGCGATTGGGTCAATTGCAGATCCTTCTACCTTCCCCAACCGGAGCACACAGCGGTTATGGATGCGTCCCTCCTGGGATGGGGAGGCCACTTGGGAGAAGCGGAGATCAGAGGACTCTGGTCTCCGGCGGAGTCCCGGCTCCATATCAACCTTCTGGAGCTTCGGGCGATCCGACTTGCACTGAAGAGATTCCTTCCCTTTGTCCGGGGAAGTGTGGTGCAGGTGTTCACGGACAACACCACCGCCATGTGGTATTTCAACAAACAGGGCGGGGTGGGGTTGTGGACCCTATGTCAAGAGGCTCTGCACCTCTGGACGTTGCTGGAACATCAAGGCATTACCTTGGTGGTTCAACACCTGGCAGGTTCTCTGAACGCCAGGGCGGACAAACTCAGCCATCGGTGCTTGATAGCTCAAAAATGGCATCTTCACTCGGAGGTGGCGCATGGTCTCTGTGAGAAGGACGACCTCGAGGCGGACCTGGGAGAAGGCTGTGCCGATTCAACCCGTACTGGAAGCAGGCAGCGGTCTAGCTGTGGCTTGGGCGAGTGGGGAGGAGACGCTGACGGAAGCGGAAGCAGGTCATACAAAAGACGCGGAGGTGCAGGAGACGGTGTGCGGTGTCAGAGGATGGAGTGCAGTGAACACGGAGAACAGCAGCGGAGTGAAGGAGAGCGAGAGCAGAGCGGAGGAAGGCGAAAGCCAAGAGAAGCAGACGAGACGAAGCCAGGAGAGGATATTCCTTACCGCGACCAAACCCGGTGGGCCGAGGGGAGGAGAAGACGCCCCAGGTCCCGACAACACGGTCCTGGAAATGGGCCGTGGCCTAAGGCGAGTACCCCTTAGGGGATCGTTTTGGTGGGGGGGGGGTGGGGAGGTGTGGGGTGGTAGGGCACTTGAGTAGTGGTGGTTCACGTTGTAACGACCTTCCCGCACGTAGAGACAGGTGAAGGTAGCACAAACAAAACCGTAACCCACGAGAACAGTACTGACCCCGACCTGTTCTTTTGTTTTCTTTTCTTCCTTCTCCACTGGACGCGTGTGTCCAAGCAAGACAGAAAGAACCCCGGAGTACCCCAGCCTACCCTGTCCCAGAGCAAGGAAACCTGAAGAGAGACTGTCTCCTATTCTTGTGCAACTGTCTTACCAGTAACCCAATATAACCTCACCTACTCTGATCCTAAAAATAAAATAAAAGATGTCACGTACTCCCTATTACTGCGTCTTGTGGTCCATCACACTCCAGTGGCACAAAGCTTCCCCTACAATTGGTGTCAGAAGTGGGATCTAACTTTTCAAGGTGTCGACCATGACACAACACGTGCCTATGACCGTGGAGAGCATAATCAACCAACTCGCAGAGGGACAACGCCACCTACAACTGGTGTTCGAACAGCAGGTACAAACCCCCCAGAAAGATAGGGACGCCTTACAAGACGCACTCAGGGACCAAGCCACCCTACCCGCCTCAAACCAGCAGAAACAGGACTGGGCGATACTCCGGCTTACGGACGCCATTGTAAGCACCCGAGTGCACCCAAACGTCCCTGGGTCTGTCCTGCAACAGAGGGGAATGACCCAGACTACTTTTGTATTAACTTTGAGAGAGTTGCATCCACTGCTGCCTGGCCCCAAGAGAGATGGAGCCAGTGCATTGCTCCCTTCTTGTCCGGAGAGCTCCAAGCAGCTTACCAGGCTGCCAATCCAGCCGGTACAACAGCCTATGAGGATGTGAAGAGAGCCATCTTGGAACACTTGGGGTGTGACCAGGAATACTACAGAGCTAAATTCTGTAAAGAGAGGTGGACCGCTGGGCATAACCCGCGTGCCCTGTATTACAGGATCAAGGATCTGGGCAATCGCTGGCTGACTCCTCATGTTTCTAGTATGGAAGAAGTGACCGAAAAAGTGTTTATGGAGCAATTCCTCGACGCCCTACCAGCAACAACCCGTTTGTGGGTGAAACAGCATCCCAACCTCACCTCTGAGATTCCCAGAGTTCAAGGCGGGTGTACCATGAACCCCTTTTTTAGCCCTGAGAAACACACCCAGACCCGATACCAAACCCCAGCCAGTACCACGTGCAGCTCCTAGACCGGCCCACCCCATCTCAGGTCCAAGTGGACAAAGACCACAGTGTGATCATTGCGCAGAGTGGGGACATATAGCCCGGCAGTGTCCCCACCGAGCCCCAGCAGCCGATCCCATGGAAATAGGGTATTCCAGGGGGCAAATATGTGTAACCGGCAAGGGTCCACAACAATACAGGAAGGGTGTATTACTGAATGGGAAAAAGCAACAGGCTCTTTTGGACACTGGGTGTCATGTGACAGTAGTAGATAGAGCCCTGGTACCCAGACCCCAAGTACGAGAGACTGAAAGGGTACAAGTTACCTGTGTTCATGGAGACACAAACTCGTATCCCGTAGCGGAGGTCTTGTTGGATGTTTCAAACGACCCACAGCTGCGGAAGGTGGGGGTCATACCGTCATTACCAGAGGCGGTCATTATTGGCACTGACCACCCCAGGTTTGACCAGTATTTGGACGAGACAAAAAGGGAGGGCCTGCCCTGGTTACGAGAAGCCCCCTTCAGTGATAGCGACTTGGAGGGCACAGCAGGAAAGAACAGGAAGAGCAAGAGCGAGAGACGGAGAGAGAAACAGTTATACACACAGATGCAGACATCACACCATGCTTTTCCTCTCTCCCTTACAGACCCAGTTGAGACAGCCACGGTTAGCTTTCACTCAGCCCAGAGGGAAGATAACACTCTTATCCATGCCTGGGAGCAGGTACAGGAACAAGAGCCAGACAAGGTAGGACCATATTTTTTCGTTAAAAAGAGATTGCTGTATAGATCTGTAAAAGGTGGAGAACATACCAACATACAACTAATTGTGCCGCTTTCCTTCCGTGACCATATGTTGCACCTGGCCCACAACTACACTGGGGGAGGGCATTATGGAAAAGAAAACACATTGAAGTACCTTCTGAATAGATTTTACTGGCCAGGGGTGTACAGGTATGTGGCAAAGCACTGTGCGGCCTGTTTAAGATGCCAGTACACGAACCCCGAAGGGATAAGAAAGGCCCCTTTGTTCCCCTTGCCTGCCATAGATGTCCCGTTCAAGCACATTGGCATGGACCTGGTAGGACCGCTGCCTCCATCAGCCAGGGGTCAAAAGTACACCTTAGTTATCGTAGACCATGCGAGCCGATACTCGGAGGCTTTTCCTTTGTCATCAATGACCACCCCTACTATAGCCAGGGCCATGGTTACTTTATTCTCCCGGGTGGGGTTTCTGTCAGAAATGCTCACCGACCAAGGGACTCCTTTCATGTCCCGTCTTATGGCACAGGTCTGTGGGATACTGGGTATCCGTCAAATCCGGAAATCGGTATACCATCCCCAAACAGATGGCCTTGTGGAACGCTATAATAAGACCATCAAGAGTATGCTCCGCAAGGTAATCTCAGAGACCGGAAGGTACTGGGACCAGAAACTACCCCTTATCCTCTTCGCTATACGAACATATGAGCAGAGGTCAACGGGGTATTCCCCGTTTGAATTACTGTTCGGGAGAAAACCCCGAACCCTGCAAGATATGGCAGCGGAGCAATGGGAAGGGGAAGAAGAGGAGGGACAACCACTGTCGAAATACGCAGCTGACTTAAAGTCAGCAGTATCTAGGATCTGGGGTCTGGTCCACGAAAATATGGAAAAAGCCCAAAGCACCCAAGAAACAGTATTATGACAGAGATAGCCAGATGAGGGAGTTCGCTCCTGGAGAAAAGGTTCTTCTCTTACTCCCAACAACAGAAAATAAGCTACTTGCCCAGTGGCAAGGCCCTTTTGTCATTGAAAAAAGAATAACCCCAGTCACTTACAGTGTTCTGCAGCCCCTGCAGGCTGGGGGCAGACAGATATACCATGTCAATCTTTTAAAAAAATGGGAAGAGCCTGCTTTGCCCGCGGCACAGGACAATCAGCGCTCTTTGTGAATACTGAGAGACCCCTGGAGATCTCCACAGCAGATACCCAGGAAGCCCCAAACGAGAGAGCCCCGGTTGGAAACATAATGACCCCAGAACAACAGACCCAATTGTTTTCCCTGCTAGATCACTTGTAGGAAGGTGGATATCTGACTATGGTTACCCCCAAATTTTTGCCTAGTGTCTAGCTGGTTTTTCGACTTAGTTGGCCTGAGATCCTGCCATTCAGGCTCTCAGGCTATCTGCTCTCTCTGTAAAATGGACTCCATGTACCCTAGGTACATACCCAATTGGTTGGATCACCCTGTCAGCCCCTGTACCAGTGTACACTAGGTACCCAGGGCATTGGTGTACCCAAGGCCTGCCAGGGGCTGCAGCATGTATTATGCCACCCCAGGCTTGGCCTAACAATCTGACACAACTGGCTGATCACTCAGCTGGGGTAAGTTGGTGTAATCACCTCTTACTTAGGTGTAGTATACCTATACCTAACCTTAAATGGGACACCTGGTAACCTATAAGTCACTCCTATGGCAGGCCTTAACAATCCTGAAGGCAGAGTGCTTGGTTCCATGTGAGATGGTGCTCTGGCATGAGCTGAGCCTGTCTGCAGTGGTCGGAACAACTTCCTTCTACTGTTTCCAGATATCGTCATACCATATACTCTTAAGTGCATTATGAACCTCGCGGTTAAATGCTAACTTTGGTTTGGCTTTATCAAAACATGTCGAGTAAGGTGTCATACGAATTGGAATACTAACCCCTCGCCAATTCTGGCGACGGGGTTAGCATTCCACCCTTCTAGAGGGACACGACATGTACAGTGCCTGAAACCCGGGTAAAATCAGACATAGCCTCAGCTCCACAAAATGGATGCTGCCACCACAGACACAAGTCTGCCCTCCTGCTGCTGGGAGTCCTTCCAGCTTGGGAGGTGTGGACAAAGGGTTTCCTGCCAGGGGAGGTGCGTGCACCACCCCAGACAGGATTTTGTGTATTGGTCAGGTAGGGCTTGAAAGAAACCAGACATGCCTGTGGCTCACAAGGAGCCTCGGTGCATATGCCAGTTCAAACCGGTCCTGGGGCACACCAGTCCCGGGCCTGGGGCGAGCTGGACAAAGGATTGGGGGTGTAACCACCCCCCTTCCTGGTCCCACCCATAGGGAGGGACCTAGCAGGTAGTCCGGCCCCTAGAATCCGAATAAAGGTAGGAGCTGTGTCCTAAGACTTGAGACATCCTGGAATCAACTTGAAACTAAGAAGAAGACGGGAACTTCGACATTCTGCTGCACAGAAGACTGAAGAAAATCTCCCCTGTGGTCAGGGAGTGACCACCTTGCTAACGCAAGCACCATCCAGCGCATCAACGTCTGCTTTGCCGCCGCCTCCCGCCGGAGCCCGAGCCCAGAGACTGACAAGACCTGGACCTCCAGACCTCTCACCGCCCGATCCACAGTCCCTGAAAAGAGGAGACCCGTGGAGGCACCGAGACACGTGGAGCCAGCCATCTTGGAACGACTACGACAAGCTGACAAGTGCAACAACCGAGGCTCCCTCCAAGTTGTGCTTTGGGATCTGAGAAGCCCAACCCCCGAGCAGCATCTGCACCAAAGGTGAGCCCTCCAGCATCTCCACGATCTGCGTGGGGCCCTTCTGCATTTTGCCACTCGACGCGCCTAACCGGTTGCTGGCCCGCTGGCTAGTGGCCATCTTGGCGACGAACTCTACGAAATACACTGCTGGTCTGGTTGCTCCAGACTGGCCCTTGCTTCCCTCCAAAGGAGCAATCCCTCTGACCTTGCTGGTCAGAACCAACAGCTGATTTCCGAATCCTCCTGCAATTGCTTTTGCCAAGGCTTGTTTGCTTCGATCAAGTCGCCGACACCGCCGACAGCGAGAGCCTGCGTGGGACAGCTCGTGAGCCGACTCCTGGACGTCGTCGACCTTCAGGGACCACGTGGCTGCGGAGACAAGCTACCCCTCATCACCTGTTTGCACCCGACATCGCCTGGTACCCACCTGGTGCCACGCTGGTCACTGGCTAGTGATTGTGAACACTGTCCCCTCTGCTTACAGGTCTTCAACATCTCCGATCCACTCTTGGATCCACTGCATCTCTCCCGGACCGACCGCCTGCAGCATCTTTGTCTTCAAGCTCCACGGAACAGATAGAAGAAACCCGACGCACTTTGAGGCCTATGCACCCGCTTCCTGTGGGTGAGGTAAAGCTGGTACTCCGGTGCCCATGTGTAGTAATACATCTCTAGTGCCTGTGTTCCAAATCTTAAGTTCCTAGGTCATCCGGAAGATTCCTTTTGCAGTAACTTTGTACTTTTTACGCACCCATTGAAACCTATGGGAGCACGCGTGTGACTATTTGCTCTGCACACGCCACCCGTGGACCTCCTGGTCACTAACTGACGTTAGCTCCTTGTAGGCCCAGCGATTCTAGAGGCCCTAGGCCTTTTCCCTTTTCTGTTCGTGGTACTTATACCACTATTTTAGTATATGGTTCGAGTGGCCACCAGGGCCTATCCATATAAAGTGCAACTTCTGTGTATTCTGTGATAATCTTGTTTGACGATTTGTGCTCCTGTGCTCATAAAGAGACTAGGGGTTACTTTGAGAAATAAATACATATATATTTTGAATATATATCTGTGTGGTGTCCTTTCATTGGTATAAAAGGGGGTTACTATTGGTAAAACAGCTTGCTTAACACGCTTCACGAGTTTAGCCTCAAAGACTGCTTAGCCTACGCTACCACTAGGGCAGCTAGTCCAAAAAGGTTGACTTACAACCACACCATAAGGGTTGCTTGGCATGGTACAAGGTGGTCACTAGAACTAGTGAACAGCATATACCAGGCCAACTTCTCACATTGGTGAGCAGCGGTTGGATTTGAGCTTGCTGTGTTTTACCATTGTAATCTCTTGGTTACCAATTGAAAGATCACATAGGTACCTGTAGGTACATATAAAACAAGATTAGATATACTTAAGTTCTACTGAACTTAGTTGTTGTAGAGCAAAGGGAGTAGCACACCCTGACTACAACTACTAGATAGGTTTAGTAGGTAAACCCAAGTGTAGGTAGATTGCAACACATCCACCCACACTTAAGAGCAATGGCCGGGGCAGAGGGGTCCACTGTACCCATCTCTGTCGAGAGTGACCCCCAGAGGGCACCAACCAGCTTTGCTACCCTTAATCAGAATGAGCTCAGGCATTTGGCAACTCTTAGAGGCCTTAAACAGCCCAAGAACCCAAACTCTGCTGAGCTCAGAGAGCTCTTACAGAATGATGAGAATCAGAGAGCACTCAAGAAAGCTTCCCAGTTAGCCCCCTTAGGGACAGGAACAGGAGGCCCCCCTTCTGAAGATGCCACTGAAGTACCCCTTCCCAATAGTCACCCCTTAGATGGGATGCCTACCACAGAGGAAGAAAGTGATGGGGATACAGATGTGAGTGGGGATGAAGGGAGAACTAGCCCAGTGCCAAGTGTTATACTTGGCCCAGCTAAACTAAGGCTATTGGGGACTGACAGTGGGTTCACCCCATTGGATCTCCCCAGTGGACTTAACACAGGGCTTGGAAGGCAAAGGAATCGCTCAGGTGACTCCAATGCTTCCCATGGCTCTAGAGGCTCTCAAGGTCACTCCAGAAGGAGACTGACCACCCCTCAGAGGAGGGAACATGAGGCCAGAATGCAGGAAGCCCAGCTGAGGATCAGGAAGCAGGAGCTAGAAGTAGCCCTGATGGAAGAAAAACTGAGCAAGGCTAGGCAGCATAGAGAGAGTGGGTCTATACCCACTGGTGGCAGCAATGTCCCTAGGGACAAAGATAGGGTCTTTGACAATAGGAACCTGTCCAAGATTGTGCCCCCCTACAAAAGTGGGGATGACATCCACAAATGGATGACTGCTCTTGAGAGAGCCTGCAAAGTGCAGCAGGTTCCTGAAGACCAGTGGGCAGCAATCTTATGGCTCTCCTTTGAGGGGAGAGGCAGAGATAGACTCCTCACTGTTAGAGAAGAGGATGTCAGAAATTACAGAGTCCTGAAGAGTGTCCTAGTTGATGGGTTAGGCTTAACCACTGAACAGTACAGGTTAATGTTCAGAGACACCCAGAAGACACAGACTCAGGACTGGTCTGAATATGTGGAATGTGCCACTAAGGCTTTGGAGGGTTGGTTGCTGGGAAGTAAGGTGTCTGATTATACAGGATTGTACAATTTGATGATGAGAGAGCAGATTTTAAGTAATTGTCAAAACCAGCTTCTCCATCAACACCTGGTAGACTCAGATTTGACCTCTCCCCAAGAATTGGGAAAGAGGGCAGATAAATGGGTCAGGACCAGGATCAGGCCTAAAAACCAGGGTGGTGACCAAAAGAAAGATACCACCAAGCCTCAAGAGAAGGGTGGGGATAAAGAAAAAGAGAAACCTTCCTCAGGGCCCCAAAACTCCACACAGGGTGGTGGGTCCCAAGCTCCCTCCTCTACCACAGCTAAAAAGCCCTACTGCCATGAGTGTAAAACTCCTGGGCATTGGAAAACTGACAGCGGTTGCCCAAGGGCTAAAAACAAAACTGTTCCTCCAATTACTCCTGTCACACCACCTATTACTGTCAGCAGTAATCCCCCAGGTGGTGGGAGTGCCCCCAGAAATCTGGGTGGGTTTACTTGGGGAACACAGGGGGACCCTGGCTTAGCCAATTCCCCTACAGCAACCACTCTTGTCTGTGATGGTGGCATGGGGTTTGCCAACTTCACTGCCTGTCCCAACACTTTGGGTAGGTACAGACAGGAGCCCTACATCAATGGTACAAAAGCTGAGGCCTACAGAGACACTGGGGCTAGCATCACAATGGTGGCCCATTGGCTAGTTCCCTCTGAGCAGCTTTTGCCCGGTTTCTCCTACCAGGTGACTAACATTGATGGCAAACAGAACAGTCATCCCATGGCAGAGGTATGTCTCAGCTGGGGAGGGGTCACTGGCCCTAAAAGGGTAGCAGTGTCCCCAACCTTGCCTGTAGACTGCTTACTGGGGAATGACTTAGAACTCTCAGCTTGGGCTGGAGTTGAACAAGACACCCATTCTAAAATGGTAGGCCTTTCACAAAAGGGTAGGGGGGTTGTGCCATTCACAACCCCTGTCCAAATAGATTTCCTCCCTGAAAAGGTTGGAAGGGCAGTGGTAGCCACAGCCCAGGCACAGACAGACTTCCCTGTAGGGACTGGCAGAGCTGTGACAGTCACAGCTCAAACACAAACTGAGTGCCCCCCTGAAAAGGTTGGCAAGGCTGTAATGGTCTCAGCCTATACTCAGACTGACATAGGTGTAGTGAAGCCTGAAACAATGGATCACTCCACACAAACTGAGAGTAGTGGGGAGGAAGAAAAGTCTCCCTCTCCCCAGACATTAGGAAAAGGTCAGCCTCCTCAGGGATCTGACCTCACCCCTTGTGAAGGAACTGCCCCAGAGGTAGCCAGGCCTGGCCTGGCAGAGCCTCTGATGTCAGTGGCCCCTTCCAAGGTGGGATCCAGTCTGGTGCAGGTAGCCTGCCTCTCTCTACCCTGCCTCAGTCAGCCCAGGGCTGCAGAGGTCAGGGAGGCCAGTGGACCCCCAGAGGGCCCCTGTCCACAAGAACCCCCCCATCAAAAGAATGAGGATTGCCTGGCTAGTAGCCCTAGTCAGGTGATGGGTAAAAACATTCCTGAGGGATCTCCTTTACAGGTAGTTAGGGACCTCCCCCAGGGGGATTCTGTTGGGCACAGGCAAACATGGGACCTTAGGGCCCCAAACCTGACCTGTCCCTCCAGTAAGCCCACAAAAGGGACCCAGCCTCCAGCTTTAGGTAGCCAGAGGCTGACCCTGAGAGCACAGTGCAACTCAGTTAAAGAAAGAAAGGCATCCATGGTGGAGGATGATTGGAGGAAGCTGAGGCCTCACTTTGAGGACACTCACTTCAGTACTCCATCTCAACACCAGCCTTTTACTTTGCCAAGACACACCACAGGTAGAGATTCCCTATGGTGGAGACCCTCTGATACCCTTAGGGTGAGGGATTGCTTAGTGGACCATGAGACAGGGGGTAACCATGCCAGTGCTGGTTCCTCCTTATATGGCCACTTGGGCAATATAGGCTTACCTGGTCAAGGTCAGCCTTATCTCCCTTCGTTTGGGGGGGGGTTGTGTAGGAAGGTGGATATCTGACTATGGTTACCCCCAAATTTTTGCCTAGTGTCTAGCTGGTTTTTCGACTTAGTTGGCCTGAGATCCTGCCATTCAGGCTCTCAGGCTATCTGCTCTCTCTGTAAAATGGACTCCATGTACCCTAGGTACATACCCAATTGGTTGGATCACCCTGTCAGCCCCTGTACCAGTGTACACTAGGTACCCAGGGCATTGGTGTACCCAAGGCCTGCCAGGGGCTGCAGCATGTATTATGCCACCCCAGGCTTGGCCTAACAATCTGACACAACTGGCTGATCACTCAGCTGGGGTAAGTTGGTGTAATCACCTCTTACTTAGGTGTAGTATACCTATACCTAACCTTAAATGGGACACCTGGTAACCTATAAGTCACTCCTATGGCAGGCCTTAACAATCCTGAAGGCAGAGTGCTTGGTTCCATGTGAGATGGTGCTCTGGCATGAGCTGAGCCTGTCTGCAGTGGTCGGAACAACTTCCTTCTACTGTTTCCAGATATCGTCATACCATATACTCTTAAGTGCATTATGAACCTCGCGGTTAAATGCTAACTTTGGTTTGGCTTTATCAAAACATGTCGAGTAAGGTGTCATACGAATTGGAATACTAACCCCTCGCCAATTCTGGCGACGGGGTTAGCATTCCACCCTTCTAGAGGGACACGACATGTACAGTGCCTGAAACCCGGGTAAAATCAGACATAGCCTCAGCTCCACAAAATGGATGCTGCCACCACAGACACAAGTCTGCCCTCCTGCTGCTGGGAGTCCTTCCAGCTTGGGAGGTGTGGACAAAGGGTTTCCTGCCAGGGGAGGTGCGTGCACCACCCCAGACAGGATTTTGTGTATTGGTCAGGTAGGGCTTGAAAGAAACCAGACATGCCTGTGGCTCACAAGGAGCCTCGGTGCATATGCCAGTTCAAACCGGTCCTGGGGCACACCAGTCCCGGGCCTGGGGCGAGCTGGACAAAGGATTGGGGGTGTAACCACCCCCCTTCCTGGTCCCACCCATAGGGAGGGACCTAGCAGGTAGTCCGGCCCCTAGAATCCGAATAAAGGTAGGAGCTGTGTCCTAAGACTTGAGACATCCTGGAATCAACTTGAAACTAAGAAGAAGACGGGAACTTCGACATTCTGCTGCACAGAAGACTGAAGAAAATCTCCCCTGTGGTCAGGGAGTGACCACCTTGCTAACGCAAGCACCATCCAGCGCATCAACGTCTGCTTTGCCGCCGCCTCCCGCCGGAGCCCGAGCCCAGAGACTGACAAGACCTGGACCTCCAGACCTCTCACCGCCCGATCCACAGTCCCTGAAAAGAGGAGACCCGTGGAGGCACCGAGACACGTGGAGCCAGCCATCTTGGAACGACTACGACAAGCTGACAAGTGCAACAACCGAGGCTCCCTCCAAGTTGTGCTTTGGGATCTGAGAAGCCCAACCCCCGAGCAGCATCTGCACCAAAGGTGAGCCCTCCAGCATCTCCACGATCTGCGTGGGGCCCTTCTGCATTTTGCCACTCGACGCGCCTAACCGGTTGCTGGCCCGCTGGCTAGTGGCCATCTTGGCGACGAACTCTACGAAATACACTGCTGGTCTGGTTGCTCCAGACTGGCCCTTGCTTCCCTCCAAAGGAGCAATCCCTCTGACCTTGCTGGTCAGAACCAACAGCTGATTTCCGAATCCTCCTGCAATTGCTTTTGCCAAGGCTTGTTTGCTTCGATCAAGTCGCCGACACCGCCGACAGCGAGAGCCTGCGTGGGACAGCTCGTGAGCCGACTCCTGGACGTCGTCGACCTTCAGGGACCACGTGGCTGCGGAGACAAGCTACCCCTCATCACCTGTTTGCACCCGACATCGCCTGGTACCCACCTGGTGCCACGCTGGTCACTGGCTAGTGATTGTGAACACTGTCCCCTCTGCTTACAGGTCTTCAACATCTCCGATCCACTCTTGGATCCACTGCATCTCTCCCGGACCGACCGCCTGCAGCATCTTTGTCTTCAAGCTCCACGGAACAGATAGAAGAAACCCGACGCACTTTGAGGCCTATGCACCCGCTTCCTGTGGGTGAGGTAAAGCTGGTACTCCGGTGCCCATGTGTAGTAATACATCTCTAGTGCCTGTGTTCCAAATCTTAAGTTCCTAGGTCATCCGGAAGATTCCTTTTGCAGTAACTTTGTACTTTTTACGCACCCATTGAAACCTATGGGAGCACGCGTGTGACTATTTGCTCTGCACACGCCACCCGTGGACCTCCTGGTCACTAACTGACGTTAGCTCCTTGTAGGCCCAGCGATTCTAGAGGCCCTAGGCCTTTTCCCTTTTCTGTTCGTGGTACTTATACCACTATTTTAGTATATGGTTCGAGTGGCCACCAGGGCCTATCCATATAAAGTGCAACTTCTGTGTATTCTGTGATAATCTTGTTTGACGATTTGTGCTCCTGTGCTCATAAAGAGACTAGGGGTTACTTTGAGAAATAAATACATATATATTTTGAATATATATCTGTGTGGTGTCCTTTCATTGGTATAAAAGGGGGTTACTATTGGTAAAACAGCTTGCTTAACACGCTTCACGAGTTTAGCCTCAAAGACTGCTTAGCCTACGCTACCACTAGGGCAGCTAGTCCAAAAAGGTTGACTTACAACCACACCATAAGGGTTGCTTGGCATGGTACAAGGTGGTCACTAGAACTAGTGAACAGCATATACCAGGCCAACTTCTCACATCACTTCCCTGGCCTTTTTTCCTCCACACCTAGATTGACCACCATGGTTCAACATGACATCATTTCCCTGGACTAGACTGTCGTAAAACAGAAACCGTATCACTTTCCAGCAGCAAGGAGGGAGGCAGTGGAAAAAGAAGTAACCGCTATGCTATAGGCACGTATCATAGAACCGTCCACAAGTAACTGGTGATCCCTGATTGTAATTGTGCCAAAACCAGACGGAAGTCTGCGTTTTTGTATTGACTTCCGTCAGGTAAATAGCATCACTAAATTCGACTCCTACCCAATGCTTCGAATCGATGAGCTAGTTGAAAAAGTAGGAAGTGCCACGTACATGACAACCCTTGATCTTACTAAGGGTTATTGGCAAATACCTCTGACTCCTCAAGCCAAAGAGAAGACCGTCTTTTCGACCCCCTCTGGCCTCTATCAGTTTAGGGTACTCCCTTTCGGCCTCCATGGGGCACCAGCAACGTTTCAGCGCCTAATGGATCGCTTGCTGAAGCCCCATGCTGATTACGCCGCCGCCTACTTGGACGACATAGTCGTCTTTAGCCCCACATGGGCAGACCATTTGAAACACTTGGCTGCGGTGTTTTCAGCTATCCAGGAGGCTGGGCTCAAGATAAACCCTAGGAAATCCCTGCTGGTCACAGATTCCATACAATATCTCGGGTCCACGATACAAGGGGGATTGCTACAACCTCAGATAAACAAAATCGAAGCCATTAAATCGCTCCCTGTCCCCAAAACCAAACGAGACATACGTTCCTTCCTGGGATTTATCGGTTACTATAGGAGATTTATCCCAAACTTTTCTTCCCTGGCCAGTCCCCTAACGGATCTCCTGACCAAAACCTACCCATCCCGAATAGTGACCTGGGGTAAGACACATGAGAATAGCTTTCAAGCCCTAAAAGACCCCATCTGTACAGCACCCGTGTTACACTGTCCTGACTTCAACAAACAGTTCATCCTCCAAACCGATGCTTCTGGTCTGGGTGCCGTGCTACATCAGCCTGACTAAAGGGGTGATCTCAAGCCTATTCTTTACATCAGTAGGAAGCTGTTTCCCAGGGAGGGGAATTACTCAACCATTGAGAAAGAATGTCTGGCAATAAAATGGGCGGTTGAGGCATTTCAATATTATCTGTTGGGACGCACCTTCACTATACTCACTGACCATGCCCCTCTTACCTGGCTCACAAAACACAAGGACTCAAATCAGCGCATCCTCAGGTGGTTCTTAGCACTGCAACCCTTCTCTTTTCAGACACTGCATTTGCCGGGTACCCGACAAGTTTGTGCGGACTACTTATCCAGACATCCCTCCTCTGAATGGCCCACCATTCATTCCTAGGGGGGGAGATGTGTGAGAAGGACGACCTCGAGGCGGACCGGAAGTGGGAGAAGGCTGTGCCGATTCAACCCGTACCAGAAGCAGGCAGCGGTCAAGCTGTGGCTCGGGTGAGTGGGGAGGAGACGCTGACGGAAGCGGAAGCAGGTCGCACAAAAGACACGGAGGTGCAGGAGAGGGTGTGCGGTGTCAGAGGACGGAGTGCAGTGAACACGGAGAACAGCAGCGGAGTGAAGGAGAGCGAGAGCAGAGTGGAGGAAGGCGAGAGCCAAGAGAAGCAGACAAGATGAAGCCAGGAGAGGATATTCCTTACCGCGACCAAACCTGGTGGGCCGAAGGGAGGAGAAGACGCCAGGGGTCCCGACGCCACGGTCCTGGAAACGGGCCGTGGCATAAGGCGAGTACCCCTCGGGGGATCGTTTTTGTGGGGGTGGTGGGGAGGTGTGGGGAGGTAGGCACTTGAGTAGTGGTGGTTTGCGTTGTAAGGACCTTCACGACCCCCTCCCGCATGTAGAGACAGGTGACGGTAGCACACACAAAGCCCTAACCCACGATCACAGTACTGACCCCGACCTGTTCTTTTGTTTTCTTTTCTCCCTTCCCCACCCGGCGCGTGTGTCCAAGCAAGACAGAAAGAACCTCGGAGGACCCCAGCCTACCCTGTCCCGGAGCAAGGAAACCTGAAGAGAGACAGTCTCCTATTCTTGTGCAACTGTCCTACCAGTAACCCGATATAACCTCACCTACTCTGATCCTAAAAAATAAATAAAAGAAGTCACGTACTCCCTATTACTGCGTCTTGTGGTCCATCACACCCCGGTGGCACTAAGCTTCCCCTGCAGTCTCTTTCTGCAGTGGGGAGAGCCTTGGTTAGATCTATTCGCCACGAAGAGAACGCGCAATGTCATCAGTTCTGCACGTTGTTATTTGCAAGGCGGCAGTCGCCAGGCGACGCTTTTCGTCGCGATTGGAGTTGCGGTCTGTTGTACGCCTTTCCGCCTATAACACTTCTGCCCAGAGTGCTGAAGAAGATTTGGCGCGACCGGGCCCAAGTCATCCTTGTGGCTCCGGATTGGGCCGAAGATACTGGTATCCTGAGCTACTCAGCATGGCTATTGATCCCCCGATCCGACTACCTCTTCGGGAGGATCTTCTGTCGCAGCAGCAGGGGACGGTCCTCCACCTGAACCTGTCCAGCCTCCGCCTTCATGCGTGGAGATTGAGCGGCGACAGTTGACAGCTTTCGATCTTCCTCCCGAAGTCTGTGATGTCCGGTGGAACAAGTTTGTGACATGGTGCACAGCAAAGTCTGTGGATCCCCTTTCGGCCCCTCTTTCTGAAGTCATTCTGTTCCTGCTATCCTTGGCCCAGCAGGGCTCTGCTCTGGGCACTATCAAAGGCTATCTTTCGGCCATCTCCGCCTTTCTTTTTTTTTTTTTTTTATAATTTTATTCAGCAGTGTCAGCAATACATAAACATTACATATAGTCCAAAATTCATACATCTCAAGACCAAAGAGAATCATTTTAAGACATTTACAGATATTATAGCTGTTCACCACCAGACAGCCACTTGGTAATCGGTGCCCATAGTTGCTCCCCAAATTGTTTTCTTCTATGTCCCTTTAATTTATATAAAGCAACTTCCATGTAGTATAGAGCAAGGATCCTAGATCTCCATTCAAAAAAAGAGGGTGGATCTGAGCTTAGCCACTTCGTGGTGACACAAAGGCGAATTACCGCCATACTCAAAAATAAGAAGCCCCTTTGTGGTGCCAGCCTTCTATTATTTAACAGTTCAGGCTCAGTTCCAAATAGCACTAAGCCCGGATTAAATATTACCGGAAATTCTAAAGAGGAATTCAGGAAAAGTTGCACTTCGCCAAGAAAATGGGTTAATGAGGGACAAAAGAAGAACATGTGTGCAGCCTCCGCTGCGCTCTCACCACAGCGCGCACATTTGTCCCCTCTTCCCACTTTCCATTTTGCAAGCTTGGCTGGAGTATAATAAAGATCGAAAACTGACATAAAACACTGGCTCTTTAAACTCCCTGAAAACAGGATAGTGCTTGCCATTTCTAGCGACTCCTGCAAGTCTAAACTCTGAATCCCTATCTTCCTATTCCATTTAAGTTCCTGGATTTGGAGGTCATCATGCTGGCCGCAGCTAGCCTCTTTGTATAGCTGAGAAAGATTCGCCTTAGAACTTAACACCTTAAGTATCGGGATTCCCTCAAGTGAGCATATACCGTCTGTGATAGCTTTATCTACATAACTACGCAGCTGTAAATATTTAAAAAAATCCCCCCTTCCCAATTTAAATTTTTCACTCACTGAAGCATAGGGCATTAATTGGCCATGTTCACATATATCCCCCAAAGTCCTGATGCCGGCCAGCCGCCACTTCCGAGCAACAGAGTCCATAAGGACTATGGATAAAGCCCCGGGAAGCCCAATCGGTGTATAAACATTAACTTTATTTATCCCACACAGCAAACCTATCTTTTTCCAAACATAAAAAGCTGCGGCCAAGACCTTAAATCTAGTTTTTTTGTAGTAGCTAGGTTCAATAACCCTAACTAATAAGTACCGTACTTCTATACCGAGAACCATTTCAAAAATAGAAGGGGTTACTGCCGGATCCATGACAGCCCTTTCACCATAAATCAGAATACGACAGTATTGAAGCATCGAAACATAATAATACAAACGGAAATTTGGAATGGCCCACCCACCTCGACTAATTGGCATAAAAAGCCATTTCATGGCTCTTCTTGACCTTTTGTAACTCCAAAGGAACCGAGAACAAAGTCTGTCTATCTTCACAAATAAGGAATTAGGAAAAATTAACGGAATCACCCTAAATATATACAGAAACTTCGGGAAGATCATCATTTTGATGACGTTGCTTCTTCCATAAAGTGATAGATGCAGGTGATCCAGTCTCTCCAGAGTCCTATCAGACTCTAATATTATAGGGTCAGCGTTCAAGGCTGGGATTTCCTCGACTTTCGCTGAGATTCTAATACCCAAATATACAGCCTGATCAACTATTAGATTAAAATCAGCTGGGCATCCCTTTTCTGAGTGCAAGACCTGAGTCTTAGTCAGATTTAATTTATATCCTGAATACCTGGCAAAATCACTCGTCAAGCTCTCAATTCTATCTAGCGCTTGGACAACATCACTAGTCAAAACTGCTATGTCGTCAGCATAAGCTAACACTTTGACCTCATGTAGCCGAGGTTTGACAGGAGCAATTAGCATGTCGCATTCCAGTTTATGAATCAATGGTTCTATATAAAGGGCGAAGAGCAAAGGAGAGCAGGGACACCCTTGACGTGTGCCCCTCCACACCTTAAACTCATCTGTTTCCAGCCCTGAAACCCTTACAACTGCCTCCGGCTTTATATACATAGTCTGTATGGCCTTCACAAATTCGGAAGAGAAACCCTTCCAACTAAGCACTGCCCACAGGTAGGCCCAGGAGACCCTGTCAAACGCCTTCTCAGCATCTAACAGGGCCACCCCGACCCGTGACCCAGTCGCCTGCGCCCAATCTAGAAGAGATATAACCCGACTAACATGATCTGTGGTGCCTCGTCCCGCAATAAAACCGTGCTGACGTGGTGAGACTATTGACACAATAATTTTCGAGATTCTCACAGCAAGAATTTTTGAGTAGATTTTGCTGTCTGCATTAATTAAAGAAATAGGCCGATATGAACCTAGTTGGAGCCCGTCTTTCCCTTTTTTCTTAAAAACCATAATAATCGTTTTGGACCAAGACTCCGGCGGAAAGCCGTTAAAAGCATATTGCAACAGCTTCAACAGCTCTAACCCCAACTCGCCCCAGAACCTCCTATATAACTCCAAGGGTATTCGATCCGTACCCATCGCCTTGCCACAGGGGAGTGAAAAAATAGCGGTCTGAACTTCTTCTAACGTTATTGGAGCCACCAAACTATTTCTCTGTTCTTCTGACAGAGAGGTAGAATCAATCCCTGCTAAAAAGCTCTCCGCCTTTTCAGTGCCCTCATTGCGATACAAATTCTCATAAAATACTTGAAAGGCTTTCCTCACACCAATTGGTGTTGTCTGAATTGTTCCCTGCATATCTTTAATCTTCAAGATTTTATTCTGAGCCTCCCTTTGTCGAAGTCGATTGGCTAAAACCTTGCCAGACTGCTCACCATGCTCATAACATTCCCTTTTGTGGATCTGAAACTTAGCAGCCACCTCCTCAGCAAACTGTTGATATACAACTGACCTATGAATGGCTAATTTTCTCAGTATCTCCGATAAATCCCGTCCTTCTTTAATATATTTATCCAGCTCACATTCAGTATTGTTTAGGTCCTTTATACGTTTATCTAGAACCGATTTATTATTCTTACGCTTATAAGCGGCAAAACTAAGGGTCTCCCCCCTAAGTCCCGCCTTAAATGCATCCCAAACGGTTCCTACAGAGGCAGTGTTCCTATTTATCTAAAAAAAACTGGAAATCCAGACCTTAATATGGCTACAATACTCCGGATCCAGCAGTACTTTCCTGTCAAAAGTCCACTCAAAATTTCGCGGGGTACCTATATCAAACTCAATTTTTAAGACTACAGGGTTATGGTCGGATATAAACCTAGGCAGTGTAAAAACCCTCACATTTCCAAGCAGGGAATATGAGACAAAAAAATAGTCCAGCCGAACCAATTTTTTATGAGGGGCTGAAAAATACGTATACCCCGGTTGATTAGCATTTAATTCAATCCAGGCATCAGCTAATCCTTGATCCAAAACTAAGCTGCGCAAACTTCTAAAAACTCTAGGTTTCCTGCCATAATAAGCCGGGCGGCCTATAGCATCAAATCTTTCATTTAAATGTATGTTCAGATCCCCACAAATTATAAACGGCTGAGCCCAGGTAGACAATTCTAAATTAATTTTATCAAAAAATTCAGATTCATCCAGATTTGGACCATACACAGTACATATTGTAAGCTTTACACTATTAACAACAACTTCGACCATTGCCCAACGCCCCCAATTGTCCTCTTTACGTTTCCTAACAGTTAATACCCCCTTCTTAGACAAAATAGCCACCCCTCTAAGATTTGTTGACTGGCGTGAGCAGGTGACCAATTCCATTCCCAGACCCCTAAGCCACCCTCTATTTGCCCACGCTATATGCGTCTCTTGTAAACACAAAACGTCCCATGACATAGCCTGGGTTATACTGGCCAAAACCCTTCTCTTATTAGGGTCATTTAAGCCACATATATTGAGAGAACAAACTGTGAATTTTAATCTTTTATAATACTATATACTACCCCCTCCAAATCACATCTCTCTCCCCGATACTCCCAGCCCTTTGCAAGCAGCATAGCTTCTCTATCCAAGCTCATCATTGCATATATAGCATATAGCTTGCCATTCCTACAAAAATAAATTAATGGGCTCCCTCCAAACCAAAGCAAAGATTGTGCCTCCACTGCTGAAATTTTAACCCCAAACCTACACCTACTACCCCTACATCCCCCTACCCTGTGCAACCCCCCCCCACCAACCCCACCACTCCGCCCCCCCCTCCCCCTCCCCAGTGCCTTACCAACCCCATGAGGCATAAGGGATCTCGTCCCTTGCGATGTAGAGTCGGGCTCCAAGCTTCCCACTCCCCTTGTTTACTATCTCCAAACCAGACTGGCTCTATTTAGTCGCAAAAAAAAAAAAATCTAATAACTCCACACAGTCACGCCATTGATTACTTTAGAGTCTGCAAATACTCCTTAGCAGACAGCTCATCAAAGAACATCATTGTCCGACCTTTATCAGCAATCTTCAGCCTAGAAGGATTCTGTAGATATACTTGTACACCTTTAGCCTGAAACTGCGGGATCAACTGCCGCATCCTCCAACGGAGATCAACAGTAGGCTGGCAGAAATCAGGCCTCACGAAAAAGTCACAATCCTTGGCGTGACCTTTCTTGTTGGGACGCGCAATATCATAGAGGGCTTCGCGAGCCAAAAAGTTATTAAGCAAGATAAGAATAGCTCGAGGATGAGGACTCTCACTCGACTTTTTCCTCTGAACAGCTGGAAAACGATGGGCTCGTTGTATCTCCGCTCGCCAATCCCAGTGTGTAAGACCTGGAAAAGCCTCCTCAAATAATTCGGCAACAAATTTACGCACGTCCACTCCCTCTTTGCCCTCGGGGACCCCCAAAATTCTTAGATTGTTGCGCCTTACACGGTTTTCTAAATCCGTCAATTTCCAAAGAACGTCATCTCTGTGAGCCTTTATGGAGCCCGTGATTTCTCTCTGCTTTATAAGATCATCCTCCAAGACAGATATGCGGGTCTCGGCCTCACTAATTCTGTTAGACATATCTGTGCATGTCTTCACTACCCTCCGAATTGAGTTCTGGATTTTCTTGGACGAGTTCTGCATGCGAATACTCTCGGCCTGAGTTTCCGCCCTATGCGCAACAATCAAATCATAGATAGTAGCCAGTGTTACTTCACCATTCTCTGTACTTGTACCAACAGCCCCAGCCAGGGATAATAACTGGGTCTCTGAAGAAGACATAACTGTGTTTGGGGAGCCCTCATAATCCCAAGAATGTGACACGTCTGACCCAGGCGGGCTCACAGCCCCTTCGACTGCGACCATAACGCCGCTTGTAGTCTCTGACATCACTCGTTCCCCCTGGTTCTGAAGTTTCCTTTGCTTCAGGGAGCCTTTCATTTTGTCCCCACCGGCGCCGGTACCTAAGCCAGGTGCTGCCATCCCCTCATCTACAAAGCTCTCATCAGAGGAGTGATCAGATAAGGAGAAGAAATCATCGGCACTAGACAACTTATCAAGGGGCTCACTTGACTCTGTGAAGCGATGTAAGTCTACCATATTTGGAGTGATTAAAGTATCCGTTGGAGCATCGAGTGCATCATATGCCATCCTAATCCTTTCATCGGGACTAGAAATCTCAGTCGAGCCCTGGCTTACTCCTCCACCATCATCCGTAATTTTAGCAATAGCATTATCAGCGCATGATTCCATTGCCGGTAACTGAACTTCATTTCCCACAATGCAACAGGAAGAGACATCATTACCCGGCCCTGGTATTGTAAATACTACATTGGCTTCGGACCCCCCCGATTTTGCACTCTCCACACTCACCGGGACCAAGACATCAATCACCCGATCGTCCACACCCAGAGCTGGCTTCGCGCAAAGCGCTGAGTCACTTCCTCGATTCTTCCTGCTTGTTTTTTGCGTGAACATTACAGGTATAGTCGGTATAGGTGGACACCGCGCTTGAGGTTCAACGGTGAAATCCTTCTGAAGCCCCTGGCCCAGACCATCCGAATCTTCCGGCTCTCCAGCTACATTAGTTGGGATAGGGCTCCCCTTACTTTGTCCCACGGTTGCAGCATTAACGGAGTTAGCGGCATTTGCAGCCAGGCGAGTCTTGACCGGGGTGCCGGTCTGTGCGGCGGTTACTCGCGGTCTCGCTGTTCTCGCTGCACAAGACGCCGGTTTCGCTGCCATTGCTATTACGCCGTAACCCAGAAATCTTTGTTTGAGACGCCGGCAACTCAAATAGGTGAGCAAATAAAGGGGGTCAATAACCAGCGACGGCAGCCACAGCATCAGTTCACTTTGCGTGCCCAAAATCCATCAGCTTGATCCGCTTGGTCAGAATAGAGCTCAGTACATCCTCAGCTAACACCGAAGGGAGTGAGGAGCAACCCGCTCAGCCGACCAACGACGCGGCCGCCATCTTGCCTCAGTCCATCTCCGCCTTTCTAAGGCTTCCAGATCAGCCTTCTCTCTTTAAGTTCCCGGTTGTTAACCGTTTCTTGAAAGGCATTACGCACACGTTTCCTCCCGTGCCTTTCATAATGCCTCAATGGGACTTAAATCTTGTCTCAACCTATCTGATGTGCGCTCCTTTTGAGGCCCTTCATACCTGTCATATACGTCTTCTTACTCTCAAGACGGCTTTCCTGGTAGCTATCACCTCTGCCAGAAGAGTGAGTGAGCTCCAGGCTCTTTCTTCTAAACCTCCTTTCCTTTCTGTTCATCCAGATAAGGTGGTTTTAAGGACCCGTCCTTCTTTTTTGCCAAAGGTTGTCACGCCCTTCCACATCGGGCAAACCATCACTTTTCCCACCTTCTTTCCGCCTCCGTGTCCTTCAAAAGAGGAAGAGAGGCTCCACCGTTTGGACCCAAAACGTGCGCTCTCGTTCTATCTGAAGCCCACACAGCAGTTCCGGGTGGATGACCAGCTCTTTGTTGGCTACATGGGCGCCAGAAAAGGTCGGGCCGTGCACAAACGAACCATCTCTCGGTGGGTCGTTCTGTGCATCAAAGCTTGTTTGTTATTCGTTGGCTAAGAAGGAGCCTGATGTGGGGCTGCGCGCCCATTCTACCAGGGCTACAGCAGCCACTACAGCATTGGGACGTTGTGTCCCCCTGCAAGACATCTGTCAGGCAGCTATGTGGGCCTCGCTGCACACGTTTACCAAGCATTACTGCCTTGACAGTCAAGTCCGAAGAGACGGCTTCTTTGGCCGTTCTGTTTTCCATGACTTTCTGGTGTAATCTATTCGCAGACCCACCACCGGGGTTGGTATTGCTGGGGTATCTGTTCTAAGGTAAGGAATCTTTCACTAACGTGTCTCTTTCAGAGGCACAAGTTATTTGTAAGAGACATTAGTTAGTGATAGATTCCTTACCGCCCCACCCATCTTCCCCGTTCTGCGAACAGATTGCTAGGGTCAAGGTCATCCCCTTTCAGGGTCCTAGTTTCACGGCACCAGTGGTCAGTTTCTTGCATGGCTCTGTGTTCCTGGCGCGGAAAGTCGTGTACAGAACTGACGTCAGCGTGCATGGGTGGCGCCTAAGTAGTCTCCGTGACGTCATCTCTGCGCATACGACTCCAGCGACGGACGCGGAGCCGCACGACTCCACCTACTGACGCGCAGGGGTACTGCTAACGAAAAACCTTTCCGGATCCAGTCTGACTACTGGGGATATTCTAAGGTAAGGAATCTATCACTAACTAATGTCTCTTACAGATATATTGTTACACAAGTAGTAACTTGTGCATTAGGGAATTAATAGTTTGCAACACTATATGGAACACTTACCTGACAAACGGATTGTAGTGGGTCTGACCGCTGTAGTCAGAATGTCTCCCAAATCCCAGGATGGGGATCTTTGGATAACCCTAACTCCTGACAGAAGTTGTAATATACCATACAAATCCATATTTCAATACTAAGCATGATGTGAATTATTTTACATATATATGACATAGGTATACACTTTCAACCCAGTTGGGGCTAGTCCTCTTTAGATGAGACAATATAAGCCATTTAGTACATACTGTAACATTTCAATTTAAATGTAGAGTCATCTTTTCATTAACCAACATAGGGGCATATCAGCAACTTATCGCTAAGCGTACTTAGCGCTAGGATAATTATCGCCGGCTAGCGTGGATTTTTATCGCTGAGATAGCGTGCTATTAGCAACGCTTATCTCAAAAGCGATAAAAATCCTCACGCTAACTGCCTAACGTGAGATTATTGCTGGAAACCCAGCGATAATCTCACGCAATGTGGCGTTAGCTTGATGATGGAGACTCACAAACTTAGCCATGATATGCACCTTCCATAGGATATCATGGCTAAGTCAGTCCTGAAGCAGGCGTAAGGAAAGTAGCGATAACAGGGGTTATCGCTACTTTTCTTGCCGCTATGCTTCATAGCGTGGGTCTTGATGATAGGAGAAATGTCGCTTAGCGGCATTTCTCCTGTCATGTCAGGTCAGGAACGCCCACTTTGCATTTCATTAGAGATGCAAAGCTGGGCGTTAGGAATTCCTATGCTAACGCAAGTTTTCACGCGTTAGCGTGAGCTTGCTAATTAGGCGATAAAATTATCGCCGCTTTTTGGCCGACAACGGCTGCAAAAGCGGCGATAATTTTATCGCCTCGCCTTGCTGATATGCCCCATATTTTGAAGTAGTATACTCTTATGAACCATATCTGAGAATATGGAGATGAGTGACAACTGTGATAGTAGACACACACCACATGCTGCTAACATATCATTCATTATAGAACCTTTAATAAAGTAATTTTTAAGTGTACTTACCGGGGTCTACCATCCGCCCAGTGTGTGGTGACGGACCATATGTCACACCCGTATGTTGGAGCAGAGATCGTTGTAGTAGGTATTTTCCTGGCCAACATCACAGGGCCTAAAATGGTATGAGTGTAATTTAATTGACATTCTAGTTGACACATGTTATAAACAACATATGCAAGTTCAGTTCACATGTATGAGACTATTGATGGATTATTTGTAAAATATCTGTGGGCTGTCTGGTCACAATATAGTGCATGGGACCCACTTCTGACCCTATTTACGTATCAGTTTGTTCCAGAGGTATTGGTTGGTGTGCCCCATGACGTTGCCTTCCTTCAAGTGCAAGATCCTCTGCTCCAGTGGGTGGGTCTGCTCTGGCTGCTTGTGGAAATTAAATGTGGAAGTCAACAAACAATACCTACAAATTATGATTATGTGCACATATTTACTCAATTACTGTGATGGTTACTAAATGTATCACAGTAAATGGCAATCATCAGCAGAGATGGACCACTGTTTGTGTATAAGAAATTAGAGGTTAACATTTCCAGTACATAGGATTCTGGGACAGTGCGATAGGCAAAATGAAACACATGGGAGTCAAAATCACCATGATTATTTGCACAAACTTAAAGTGACTTCCATAGTCACATTTGCAGTTTATAAACACATTTATCAAATTAATTAATTGTTCAAATCATTACATATTACCTGGCACCACATTATAGTTGTCATTCACAAACATCCCATGCAGCAGATGAGGGTGCATGTTGGAAAGGATGTTCTTCTCAAGTGGTGTAATACGGAGACGGGGTCCAGTTTTTCCACCAGGGAGTGATCTGGCCACTTCTATCGTGGTAAACTTCTCCTTCACCCGCCTCCTCTTATCCTGCCACTTGTTTTTGACATCAGTGATGGTCCAGACATCCTCCTCCAATGCACTGACTGCATTAGCCAACTGCTACCATAGGGCTACGTTCTGTGTTGCACTGCTGAGGAATGGAGGAAGACCATGTATTCTTTTGTAGTTCACCACAAATCTAACATTCATCTCAGTCTCCTCTTCAGTGAGGTTCTTCTTCCTCCTGACATTTAGTATGCTGACGTTTGGCAAATTACAATGCAAGGCACAGAGCAGGCAGATGACGTATTTGTGCTGAGAAAACTGAGCCTTGAATGTGGGCTGCTTTTATGTGGTTTGCAGTGCAAGGGTTGCTGGTGGCATAAATTGTCAGCAGGTGTGTAATTATACTTTCTCCAGCCCAAGTGCAGAGATTCAGCCTGAGTGTGGAGATTCTGTATTCAATGCGGAGATTTCGCCCCGAGTGCAGAACCTCCGTAGTCGCAAAGATACTACTTGAAAGTCCCTTTGTGAATACCAAAAACTAGCAAAGTTAGACTTTACCTTTGTGAATCAGGGCCTTATTATCAGGGCCTGCTGGAGAGTAGTGGGAACCACATAACATTTTGACAGTTACAGCAGCAGGTCAGGCCAGTGAGAACAACTCGTGCATTTCCGATCTCCTGTGAGATTGAGGACCAAGGACACTTCGGAAGTCCTTGCTTGCTTGCTGTCTTTGGTAGTGAGGATGAAGTAAGATTGTCTAGAAACAAAAGAACTAAGTAGAGCCTCTACAGCAGAGGTCTCCAACTTCTTTATTAGTGAGACCTACTTCTGATCAGTGAAAATCATTGTGAGCTACTGAAGGCCAAGCAACTTGCAGATACCCCCTCTCCCATCTTCATTGACTTCAAGCCTAATATTCATACAGCCAGATACTATGGTATGAACCAACTATCTGAAAGAGACTATTAGTTATAGATTCCTTACCTTAGAATTACCCTCAGGCATCAGACTGGATACGGAGAATTTTTTTTCGTAGCAGTACCCCTGTGCGTTGGTAGGTGGCGTCGTTCGACTCCGCGTTCGTAGTCGGCATCATGATCACCGGGATGACGTTGCGGTATCTACTTAGATGCCACACCTGTGCCCGGACATCAGTTCTTTCTTTTTCTGCGCCAGCCAGCGCAAATCCGGAGAGAGTGGTATTCTAGTCAATTTTTGACTAACTGTTTTTCGAATTTTGTCGACTTCTTTTCGAGTTGTTTGACTCCTGATGCACAGGTATGTCACATCGATGGACCGGCTTCAAGCCTTGTGCCTCCTGCCACAAGCTGATGTTGGTGACGGACTCACATCTAGTGTGCCTCCGATGTCTAGAACGTGGCCACGACCCGAAGTCGTGCTCCAACTGTCCGGTCATGGCCCGAAGTCTTTGCGGTAGCGGTCCCGAAAGCTTATGGAAGCTCGGCAGTCCGCTCTGCACCGCTCGAGGTCCCAGTCGAGAGGGAGGTCGTGGGACCAGTTGCCGAGCCATCACCACCACTCCTTGTTGAAGTCTTTGTCTTCAAGTAAGTCGAAGCAAAAGAAGAAGGGGAAGAAGCACCATTGCTCTTCGCCTTCTCCCCGTCCGTCGGCAGCCAAAATGAGGGATGTGGATTGGCGTTGTCCTTCGGCTCTGTCCGCGGAGCCTGCTGGGTCAGCTCTGAGTTTCTCCCCTTTCCGGCGAGCCGGAGTGACCCCTGCCCAACTTTGTACATTTTACGAAGCTCTCCACTCCATCTTTGGGCAGCCCGACTCCGCCGGCGCACCTTCGGGCCCCGCAGACTCGGTTGGGGGTTCTAGGCCTTTGCCACCAGCGGCCGTGGCCCCGGTGCCACAGGGCCCCCAAGGATCCAGGCCTATCCGGATCGGCGCCAGTCGACCTGACGACACCTCCTCCGGCAACGGATTTATTGACGACACCGCTACCGCCTCCGACACCGGTTGTGTCCCCAGCCAGCGTCGACCCCGGCCTCCCCCTTGACGTAGATACGGAGCTGAACCGGTGTCGACCGATGCTGGCACCAGTGCCGACCAGCAATTTTGTGCCAATTTTCTATCCTGGCGTTCCCTATCGCACTGAGTGGCAGCCAGAAGAGGATAAGGAGGACTGGGAGGGGTTTATTGACCCTCTTGCAGACCAACGTGAAGATCCGGACTGGATAGAGGAGTTGGGTGATGCCAGTGGTCTGGATACCTCCCCCGACCTTGGCATGCTTTCTCCCCCTACCGTGGCTATGGAGGAGGGAGCCTCCTACCCTGTGGTGTAGCGTAGGGTGGCTGAGGCCTTGGGCCTTGAGGTTCCTTTGGTGGCAGTCAGGACTAACCTCCTGACTGAGGTACTTCGGCCGGCAGCGGCCTCTTCGGAGCCCCCGACTGCCATTCATTGAGTCCCTCACTGACATCCTTCTGGGCAGTTGGTCCAAGCCCAGCACAGGGACTCCTGTGGATAGGATGATTGCCCGACGCCACCGCCCGGTTCCGGGCGACCCCATTTTCCTCTTCCAAAATCCCACCCCTGAGAGCTTGGTAGTCCAAGCCTCTACTTCCAAAGGCTCGTTCCCTACTGCTCCCCCAAATAGGGAATTCAAGAGGGTGGAACACCTTGGGAAACAGATGTTTTCTTCCACCAGCTTAGTACTGTGGTTTCTGAACACCGCATGTCTCTTTGGCCGTTACACCCACTCCGTGTGGGATACGGTTGAGCAGGTGCTGCCACTGCGCCCGGTGTAGGCTCAGGCGGTTGCCGAAAGGAGAGATGCAGCAAAGTTTGCCATTCGTTGTGGGCTGGACACTGCCAACTCACTAGGCAGGACTATTTAAATGTCAGCAGCCCTGAGACGCTCCGCCTGGCTAAGATCCACTGGCTTCTCGGGTGATGTCCAATCTACACTTTTGGACATGCCCTTTGATACCTGTTGCTTATTTGGCGACAAGGCAGACCACGTGCTTGAGCGCTTCAAGGATTCTAGGGCTACGGCAGGTCCTTGGGCCTCGCGACTACATCTTGTCCCATACAGTCTGCCTTTTACCCCTTTCGAGGCTATGGAAGGGGTACCCCACCACGTTCCTCCCAGAGCCACAGGCCGGTGCAAGCTGCCCAGCCTCTGCGCGGCCTGGTACATGGGACCCAATGCCGTGGGTCTGGCGGCCAGCGGGTGGGCCAGTCCACCAGTGCCCCCTCTGCCGCAGCCTCCTAACCCTCCTACTTCAACCTTTCAGGGCCAGTGGGCAGCAGGATCCACCATCGCCTTCCCAACTGGCAAACCATCATGTCGGACAGGTGGGTTTTGCAGATAGTCCGAAGGGACTACTCCCTCCCATTTGAGACTGCCCTTCCATCCATGTCACCACAGTTCCATCGCATGTCGGAGGATCACTTGGCCCTTCTCCGTCAGGAAGTTACGGCTCTCTTGGCCAAGGAAGCTATTGAGCGAGTTCCTGTCCCAGAAGTAAGTTGTGGCTGTTAGTCCCACTACTTTCTGGTGCCCAAGAAGGACAAAGGCCTGCGTCCTATCTTGGATCTCAGGAACATCAACGCTTTCTCTGGAAGGAAAAGTTCAAAATGTTTACATTGGCTATGTTTCTGTCTGCCCTCGACCCTGGAGACTGGATGGTGGAGTTGGACATGCAGGACTCTTATTTTCACATCCCCGTCCTGCCTGTCCACCAGCGCTCCCTATGGTTCACGGTAGGCCACAAGCATTTTATGTTTACTGTGCTCCCCTTTGGCCTTACCACCGCCCCTTGGGTTTCACTAATGTGATGGCGGTGGTCGCAGCTCATCTGCGCAGATCAGGGGTTCAAGTCTTCCCCTATCTTGACGACTGGCTGCTGAAGGCGGGCTTGCCCCAGGCTGTCGTCTCCCACCTCCAGACCACGGCGGACCTCCTGCATTCACTGGGGTTGGCTATCAACGTGCCAAAGTCACACCTGATTCTTCATCGGAGCAGTTCTAGATACAGAGCAGTGTTGTGCTTATTCTCCCAAACAGCAAGTCCGAGAAATTCGGGCTATAATTCCGATTTTTCAGCCGCTATCACGGGTTTCCGTGAGAATGACCCTGAGGCTGCTGGGCCTCATGGCCTCCTGCATCCTGCTGGTGAACCATGCCAGGTAGCACATGTAGGCTCTGCAGTGGGACCTGAAGTTCCAGTGGGCACAGCATCAGGGGAATCTTTCCGATTGCGTCCAGATCTCGAAGGGCACTGCACACCAATTGCAGTGGTGGCTATTGAGCCAGGATTGGGTTGACGGCAGATATCTCTCCCTTCCCCAACCAGAGTTCACGGTGGTGACAGATGTGTCACTCCTGGGATGGGTTGGCTACATGGTAGAGGCAGAGATCAGAGGCCTCTGGTCTCCGACAGAGTCCGAGCTCCACATCAACCTTCTGTAGTTTTGGGCGATTCGCCTTGCACTGAAAGCATTCCTTCCCTCTGTCAGGGTAAGAGGAGTTCAGGTGTTCACCGAAAACACCACTGCCATGTGGTATTGCAACAAACAAGGCGGGGTGGGGTCGTGGACCCTATGTCAAGATGCCCTTTGTCTCTGGACATGGCTGGAACATCAGGGCATATCCCTGGTGGTTCACACCTGGCAGGTTCCCTGAACGCCAGGGCAGACAAACTCAGCCGTCAGTGCATGGTGGATCACGAATGGCCTCTTCACTCGGAGGTGGTGCAAGGTCTCTTTCAGTGGTGGGGAGAGCCTTGGTTAGATCTGTTTGCCACCAAAGAGAACGCACAATGTCAGCAGTTCTGTGCGTTGGAATTTCCAAGGAGGCACTCGCTCGGCAACGCTTTTCGTCTCGAGTGGAGTTGAGGTCTTCTATACGCCTTTCCGCCTATACCACTTCTGCCCAGAGTGCTCAGGTGTGACGGGGCCCAAGTCATTCTTGTGGCTCCGGACTGAGCACGGAGAGTCTGGTATCCTGAGCTCTTGTACATGCCCATCGATACTCTGATCAGACTGTCTCTTCAGGAGGATCTTCTGTTCCAGCAGCAGGGGACAGTCCTCCACCCGAACCTGTCCAGCCTCCACCTCCTTGCATGGAGATTGAGCGGCAACAGTTGACAGCTTTCGACCTTCCTCCCGAATTCTGTAATGTCATCTTAGCAGCCAGGCATCCCTCCACTTAAATGGTAAACACCTGCAGATGGAACAAATTTGTGGTATGGTGCCCAGCAAAGGCTATGGATCCCCTTTCTGCTCCTCTTTCAGAGATTCTCCTGTTCCTTCTTTCTTTGGCCCAGCAGCGATCTGCTCTGGGCACCCTTGAAGGCTATCTTTAGGCCGTTTCGGCCTTCCTACGCCTTCCAGGTCAACCTTCTCTTTTCAAGTCCCCTATTGTAAATAGGTTTCTAAAGGGCATTACTCATCTCTTACCTCCTATTCCTTTCGTAATGCCCCAGTGAGACTTGAATCCGGTTCTGACTTACCTGATGTGTGCTCCCTTTGAGCGATTGCATAATTGTCCTTTCAGACTGTTAGCTATAAAAACTGCCTTTCTGATTGCCATCACCTCTGCTCGCAGGGTAAGTGAGCTTCAAGCTCTTTCTTCTAAGCCTCCTTTCCTTGCTGTTCATCCGGACAATGGTGTCCTCAGAACTAGACCTTCCTTTCTTCCCAAAGGGGTTACCTCTTTCCACTTAGGACAGACCATCAATTTGCCCGCCTTCTTCCCACCACCGCATCCTTCTAAAGAGGAAGAAAGACTCCACCGTCTGGATCTTAAACGTGTGTTATCCTTTTATTTGGATCGTACAAAGCAATTCCGGGTGGACGATCAATTCTTTGTGGACTATGTGGGCGCCAAGAAAGGTTGGGCCGCGCAGTAATGGACCATCTCTTGGTGGGTCATTCTTTGCATCAAAATCTGCTATTCCTTGACGAAAAAGGAGCCTCCAGTAGGATTGCACGCCCACTCCACCAGGGCGATGGCAGCCACTACTGCTTTGGTAGGCGGAGTCCCTCTCAATGACATCTGCCAGTCAGCTATGTGGGCATCCTTGCAGGAGAGACAGCTTCTTTAGCCGTTCAGTTCTCCAGGACTTTCTGGTGTGAACTTGGTTTGCAGACCCACCTCCGGGGTTGGTATTGCTGGGGTATCTATTCTAAGGTAAGACTTCTATAACTAATAGTCTCTTTCAGATGAACAAGTAATTTACCTTTGGTAACGATATATCTGTAAGAGACATATATTAATTATAGATTCCTTACCGCCCCACCCAACATCCCCGTTCTGCGAACTGACTTCTAGAGTGAGGGACTCCCTTTCAGGGCCCTAGTTTTGTGCACCAGTGGTCAGTGTCTTGCATGGCACTGCTCTTCTGGCATGGAATGTTGTGTAAAGAACTGACGTCAGTGCGCAGAAGCGTCGTCTAAGTAGATACCGCAACATCATCCCGGTAATCTCGATGCCGACGGAGTCAACCGATGCCACTGAACGAAGCGCAAGGGTACTGCTACGAAAAAAATTCTCCGGATCCTATCTGATGCCTGGGGGTAATTCTAAGGTAAGGAATCTATAACTAATATATGAATGTAGGCTGCTTTTATGTGGTTTGCAGTGCAAGGGTTGTTGGTGGCATAAATTGTCAGCAGGTGTGTAATTATACTTTCTCCAGCCCAAGTGCAGAGATTCAGCCTGAGTGTGGAGATTCTGTATTCAATGCGGAGATTTCACCCCGAGTGCAGAACCTCCGCAGTCGCAAAGATACTACTTGCAAGTCCCTTTGTGAATACCGAAAACTAGCAAAGTTAGACTTTACCTTTGTGAATTAGGCCCTTATTGTCAGGGCCAGCTGGAGAGTAGTGGGAACCACATAACATTTTGACAGTTACAGCAGCAGGTCAGGCCAGTGAGAACAACTCGTGCATTTCCGATCTCCTGTGAGATTGAGGACCAAGGACACTTCGGAAGTCATTGCTTGCTTGCTGTCTTTGGTAGTGAGGATGAAGTAAGATTGTCTAGAAACAAAAGAACTAAGTAGAGCCTCTACAGCAGAGGTCTCCAACTTCTTTAATAGTGAGACCTACTTCTGATCAGTGAAAATCATTGTGAGCTAATGAAGGCCAAGCAACTTGCAGATACCCCCTCTCCCATCTTCATTGACTTCAAGCCTAATATCCATACAGCCAGATACTTTTAGTTATAGATTCTTTAGCTTAGAATTACCCTCAGGCATCAGACTGGATACGGAGAATTTTTTTCCTAGCAGTACCCTTGTGCGTTGGTAGGTGGCGTCGTTCGACTCCGCGTTCGTAGTCAGCATCATGATCACCGGGATGACGTTGCGGTATCTACTTAGATGCCACACCTGTGCGCGGACATCAGTTCTTTCTTTTTCTGCGCCAGCGCAAATCCGGAGAGAGTGGTATTCTAGTCAATTTTTGACTAACTGTTTTTCGACTTTTTGTCGACTTCTTTTAGAGTTGTTTGACTCCTGGTGCACAGGGATGTCACATCGATGGACCGGCTTCAAGCCTTGTGCCTCCTGCCACAAGCTGATGCTGGTGATGGACTCGCATCTAGTGTGCCTCCGATGTCTAGAACGTGGCCAAGACCCAAAGTCGTGCTCCAACTGTCCGGTCATGGCCCGAAGTCTTTGCGGTAGCCGTCCCGAAAGCTTATGGAGGCCCGGCAGTCCACTCTGCACCGCTCGAGGTCCCAGTCGAGAGGGAGGTCGTGGGACCGGTTGCAGAGCCATCACCACCACTCCTTGTTGAAGACTTCGGGTAAGTCGAAGCAAAAGAAGAAGGGGAAGAAGCACCATTGCTCTTCGCCTTCTCCCCGTCCGTCGGCCGGCAAAATGAGGGATGTGGATTGTCGTTGTCCTTCGGCTCCGTCCGCGGAGCCTGCTGGGTCAGCTCCGAGTTTCTCCCCTTTCCCGCGAGCCGGAGCGACCCCTGCCCAACTTTGTACATTTTACGAAGCTCTCCACTCCATCTTTGGGCAGTCCGACTCCGCCGGTGCACCTTCGGGCCCCGCAGACTCGGTTGGGGGTTATAGCCTTTGCCACCAGCGGCCGTGGCCCCGGTGCCACAGAGCCCCCAAGGATCCAGGCCTATCCGGATCGGCGCCAGTCGACCTGACGACACCTCCTCCGGCACTGGATTTATTGACGACACCGCTACCGCCTCCGACGCCGGTTGTGTCCCCAGCCAGCATCGACCCCGGCCTCCCCCTTGACGTAGATACGGAGCTGAATCGGTGTCGACCGATGCTGGCATCAGTGCCGACCAGCAATATTGTGCCAATTTTCTATCCTGGCGTTCCCTATCGCACTGAGTGGCAGCCAGAAGAGGATAAGGAGGACTGGGAGGGTTTTATTGACCCTCTTGCAGACCAACTTGAAGATCCGGACTGGAGAGAGGAGTTGGGTGATGCCAGTGGTCTGGATACCTCCCCAGACCTTGGCATGCTTTATCCTCCTACCGTGGCTATGGAGGAGGGAGCCTCCTACCCTGTGGTGTAGCGTAGGGTGGCTGAGGCCTTGGGCCTTGAGCTTCCTATGGTGGCAGTCAGGACTAACCTCCTGACTGAGGTACTTCAGCCGGCAGCGGCCTCTTCGGAGACCCCGACTGCCATTCATTGAGTCCCTCACTGACATCCTTCTGGGCAGTTGGTCCAAGCCCAGAACAGGGACTCCTGTGGATAGGATAATTGCCCGACGCCACCGCCCGGTTTCGGGCGACCCCATTTTCCTCTCCCAACATCCCACCACTGAGAGCTTGGTAGTCCAAGCCTCTACTTCCAAAGGCTCGTTCCCTACTGCTCCCCCAAATAGGGAATTCAAGAAGGTGGAACACTTTGGGAAAGAGATGTTTTCTTCCACCAGCTTAGTACTGTGGTTTCTGAACACCGCATGTCTCTTTGGCCGTTACACCCACTCCATGATACGGTTGAGCAGGTGCTGCCACAGCGCCCGGTGGAGGCTCAGGCGGTTGTCGAAAGGAGAGATGCAGCAAAGTTTGCCATTCGTTGTGGGCTGGACACTGCCAACTCACTAGGCAGGACTATTTAAATGTCAGCAGACCTGAGACGCTCCGCCTGGCTAAGATCCACTGGCTTCTCGGGTGATGTCCAATCAACACTTTTGGACATGCCCTTTGATGCCTGTTGCTCATTTGGCGACAGGGCAGACCACGCGCTTGAGCGCTTCAAGGATTCTAGGGCTACGGCAGGTACTTGGGCCTCGCGACTACATCTTGTCCCATACAGTCTGCCTTTTAACCCTTTCGAGGCTATGGAAGGGGTACCCCACCACGTTCCTCCCAGAGCCACAGGCCGGCGCAAGCTGCCCAGCCTCTGCGCGGCCTGGTACATGGGACCCAATGCCGTTGGTCTGGCGGCAAGCGGGTGGGCCAGTCCACCAGTGCCCCCTCTGCAGCAGCCTCCTAACCCTCCTACTCCAACCTTTCAGGGCCAGTGGGCAGCAGGATCCACCACTGCCTTCCCCACTGGCAAACCATCACGTCGGACAGGTGGGTTTTGCAGATAGTTCGAAGGGACTACTCCCTCCCATTTGAGACTGCCCTTCCATCCATGTCACCACAGTTCCATCGCATGTCGGAGGATCACTTGGCCCTTCTCCGTCAGGAAGTTACGGCTCTCTTGGCCAAGGGAGCTATTGAGCGATTTCCTGTCCCAGAAGTAAGTTGTGTCTGTTAGTCCCACTACTTTCTGGTGCCCAAGAAGGACAAAGGCATGCGTCCTATCTTGGATCTCAGGAACATCAATGCTTTCTCTGGAAGGAAAAGTTCAAAATGTTTACATTGGCTCAGGTTCTGTCTGACCTCGACCCTGGAGACTGGATGGTGGCGTTGGACATGCAGGACGCTTATGTTCACATCCCCGTCCTGCCTGTCCACAAGCGCTCCCTACGGTTCACGGTAGGCCACGAGCATTTTCAGTTTACTGTGCTCCCCTTTGGCCTTACCACCGCCCCTTGGGTGTTCACTAATGTGATGGCGGTGGTCGCAGCTCATCTGCGCAGATCAGGGGTTCCAGTCTTCCCCTATCTCGACGACTGGCTGTTGAAGGCAGGCTTGCCCCAGGCTGTCATCTCCCACCTCCAGACCACGGCGGACCTCCTGCATTCACTGGGGTTGGCTATCAACGTGCCGAGGTCACACCTGATTCCCTCTCAGAAGCACCTCTTCTTCGGAGCAGTTCTAGATACAGAGCAGTGTTGTGCTTATTCTCCCAAACAGCAAGTCCGAGATATTCGGGCTATGATTCTGATTTTTCAGCAGCTATCACGGGTTTCCGTGAGAATGACCCTGAGGCTGCTGGGCCTCATGGCCTCCTGCATCCTGCTGGTGAACCATGCCAGGTAGCACATGTAGGCTCTGCAGTGGGACCTGAAGTTCCAGTGGGCACATCATCAGGGGAATCTTTCCGATTGCGTCCAGATCTCGGAGGGCACTGCACACCAATTGCAATGGTGGCTATTGAGCCAGGATTGGGTTGACGGCAGATCTCTCTCCCTTCCGCAACCAGAGCTCACGGTGGTGACAGATGTGTCACTCCTGGGATGGGTTGGCTACATGGTAGAGGCAGAGATCAGAGGCCTCTGGTCTCCGACAGAGTCCGAGCTCCACATCAACCTTCTGTAGCTTTGGGCAATTCGCCTTGCACTGAAAGCATTCCTTGCCTCTGTCAGGGTAAGAGTAGTGCAGGTTTTCACCGAAAACACCACTGCCATGTGGTATTGCAACAAACAAGGCGGGGTGGGGTCGTGGACCCTATGTCAAGAGACCCTTTGTCTCTGGACATGGCTGGAACATCAGGGCATATCCCTGGTGGTTCACACCTGGCAGGTTCCCGGAACGCCAGGGCAGACAAACTCAGCCGTCAGTGCATGGTGGATCACGAATGGCCTCTTCACTCGGAGGTGGTGCAAGGTCTCTTTCAGCGGTGGGGAGAGCCTTTGTTAGATTTGTTTGGCACCAAAGAGAACGCACAATGTCAGCAGTTCTGTGCGTTGGAATTTCCAAGGAGGCACTCGCTCGGCAACACTTTTCGTCTCGAGTGGAGTTGAGGTCTTCTATACGCCTTTCCACCTATACCACTTCTGCCCAGAGTGCTCAGGCGTGACGGGGCCCAAGTCATTCTTGTGGCTCCGGACTGAGCACGGAGAGTCTGGTATCCTGAGCTCTTGTACATGCCCATCGATACTCTGATCAGACTGTCTCTTCGGGAGGATCTTCTGTTGCAGCAGCAGGGGACGGTCCTCCACCCGAACCTGTCCAGCCTCCACCACCTTGCATGGAGATTGAGCGGCAACAGTTGACAGCTTTCGACCTTCCTCCCGAATTCTATAATGTCATCTTAGCAGCCAGGCATCCCTCCACTTAAATGGTAAACACCTGCAGATGGAACAAATTTGTGGTATGGTGCCCAGCAAAGGCTATGGATCCCCTTTCTGCTCCTCTTTCAGAGATTCTCCTGTTCCTTCTTTCTTTGGCCCAGCGGCGATCTGCTCTGGGCACCCTTGAAGGCTATCTTTGGCCGTTTCGGCCTTCCTACGCCTTCCAGGTCAACCTTCTCTTTTCAAGTCCCCTATTGTAAATAGGTTTCTAAAGGGCATTACTCATCTCTTTCCTCCTATTCCTTTCGTAATGCCCCAGTGAGACTTGAATTCGGTACTTACTTACCTGATGTGTGATCCCTTGGAGCCATTGCATAATTGTCCTTTCAGACTGTTAGCTATAAAAACTGCCTTTCTGATTGCCATCACCTCTGCTCGCGGGGTAAGTGAGCTTCAAGCTCTTTCTTCTAAGCCTCCTTTCCTTGCTGTTCATCCGGACAATGGTGTCCTCAGAACTAGACCTTCCTTTCTTCCCAAGGGGGTTACCTCTTTCCACTTAGGACAGACCATCAATTTTCCCACCTTCTTCCCGCCACCGCATCCTTCTAAAGAGGAAGAAAGCCTCCACCGTCTGGATCTAAAACATGTGTTATCCTTTTATTTGGATCGTACAAAGCAATTCCGGGTGGACGATCAATTCTTTGTGGACTATGTGGGCGCCAAGAAAGGTTGGGCCGCACAGTAATGGACCATCTCTTGGTGGGTCATTCTTTGCATCAAAATCTGCTATTCCTTGACGAAAAAGGAGCCTCCAGTAGGATTGCACGCCACTCCACCAGGGCGATGGCAGCCACTACTGCTTTGGTAGGCGGAGTCCCTCTCAATGACATCTGCTAGTCAGCTATGTGGGCATCCTTGCAGGAGAGACGGCTTGTTTAGCGAACTGACTTCTAGAGTGAGGGACTCCCTTTCAGGGCCCTAGTTTTGTGCACCAGTGGTCAGTGTCTTGCATGGCTCTGCGCTTCTGGCATGGAATGTTGTGTAAAAAACTGACGTCAGTGCGCAGGGGCGTCGTCTAAGTAGATCCCGCGACATTATCTAGGCAATCACGACGCCGACGGAGTCAACCGATGCCACTGAACGACGCGCAAGGGTACTGCTACGAAAAAAATTCTCCGGATCCTATCTGATGCCTGGGGGTAATTCTAAGGTAAGGAATCTATAACTAATATATGTCTCTTACAGATATATTGTTACCGAAGGTAAGTAACTTGTTCATTTAGTCAAGTGGCACTATGACTGGGCTGCCATGTGTATCAGTAAGAGCGTGGTTTTCGTGAATGTATGTACATACGTGCTTATCAATGGGATAAATGTATATGGGTGTATGAGTGCCTGTGTCTTCTGTACCTGTGGCACAGTACATAGCCTTTGCCATATGTGGCACTCTTACATGGATAACACAAACATACAACCATGTTTTTTAAATGGGAGAAATTTAAAGTGTAGAAAAGTGTTATCCAAACATGTTCATAATTTGGAACATTTTTCTGCACTTTAAATTTCCCCCACTTAAAATAATGGCTGTATTTTATATATGACATCATGTCTACCAGCCACTGGGAGCAAGATGCCTGCTGTGTGTAAAGGCAATACTTTGAAATGGGAGAAAATAAACTGAAGAGTTAACTTTATATTCATATGGATTCCATAAAACTCATCATTTACATTTACTCCCATTTCAAAGTGTCACATTTACAAACAACATGCATATTGTGTGCAATGGCCTGTAGACACAGTGCCAGATTTATAACAAAAAAAAGCCATTTGTTTAACTGGGAGGAATTTAAAGTGAAGAAACATGCTTCATAAACATTAAGACGTAATTGGCCTGATTGAAAGTGGAGAAAACATTAAGACCTAATGTTTCATAGAAATATTTTTCTTCACTTAAAAAACTTCTCCCATTTAAAAAAATGAATGACTGTATTTTTCTCTTGTGAATAAGGCACAGTGTCTACTGGACACTGGCAGCAAGAGGCCTTCAGTTTGTAAATGCAAACACCATTTTGTTCCCATGCGCCAATATTCAGTTGACAAGGACTTTTATTTAAGAGTCAAATACCTCAGTGCTTCAGTTCTTCCCCTCTGTGCCCCAGCTGGGTCATACATCTGATTGAGCCCTGCTCATTATCAGGCCCTGTTATCTGCCACCTGATGATAATAATGTGAAATAAACACAGCCTTCCTGTAACTTGAAAGAGAAAATGTCACCCTGTCCTAATTTAAAATTTAACTCGGGGCTTCAAGCTACTCTGAAGGTGTCTGGGAGCTACTGGTAGCTCACAATCGACTTGTTAATGACACCTGATCTACAGGGTATCATGCTAGGTTGTCTCAGGTCCACTGTCAAGTTGATAGTCACAAACATGTTACCAAAGATCAAACAATGGTTTGTCCGTCCCCAAAGACCAATGTAACTGAAAAAAAATCACAAGACTGAGAAAGCTGTAAAGAGTAATCTTTGAAGATCCTGGATAGTATGCACAGCATAACTTGTAAGTGGTGCATTTAAAAAAAAAGCTTGTTTATTTGGACATACAAAGAGTTCGAAACATTGGGCACTTTGAATAAATGTACAATTCAAAGTTGATGAAATGTTCAAAATGAAACATCGTCTGTTTCGAAAGTTTATGAAGAACAGAAAATAAAATTAACGATACTGATGACACTATGATTGAACTAATGTATTAATGATTGAAACCCACACCGAGTGCACAAGGGGGACACTCTCTTAACTCAAGAAAGTGCAATCCAGCTCATATTATCCTCATACTCAGGAGGACTCATGTGACTGCACCACCAACTCTATTACCATCCTCTACACAACGATCCAACATTTTAGGAGTGCGTAACACTCTGTTTTTCCACAGTCGATGCCCAAAGGGCCCCATGGCCCCAGGTGGCTTCCTCAGCCAGCACCGATTGTGGTGCTGATGGGAGCCGGCTCAGTGACTTTGCTGCCAAACGGGTGGGATCAGCTGATTTTTCTTTTCCTGCCAGGTCAGGATAAAGTTGTGTTTCCTGCCTGGGAGAGTGTGGGTAGGGTAGTGTGGGTAGGGTATGCCCACACTCTCTAATTTGTACCCCTTCGCTATCCAGCACTTACCCTACTGTTGCAATCACTGGATTGGGAATAGTAATTTTTAACCCTCTGCTATCCAACTTTTTCCCTACTTTTGCACTCACTGGAGTTGGAATAGTAAATGTAATTCTTCCTCTATCCAACATTTGCCCTTCTTTTGCACTAACTGGAGTGGGAATAGTAATTTTTACCCCTCTGCTATCCACCATCTTCCCTACTGTTGCACTCTTTGAAGTGGGAATAGTAATTTTTACCCCCACTTTCCCTAAAGTTGCACTCACTGGAGTTGGAATAGTAAATCTAAATATTTCGCTATCCAACATTTTCCCTACTGTTGTATTTATTGTATTGCGAAATGTACATTTTAATTTTGTTTTAATAGTTTAATGTTTTAATTAATTCTAGAATGGTTTTTAAAAAAATGAAATTATTGATATATGTATATATTTTATTTTTATAATTTAAAAGTTTAAAAATTGAATAAAGATAATAGTTAATAAATTAATCTGAAAGAAACACGTTAGTTAGATTCCCTCCCTTAGAATATCCCCAGGCGTCAGGCTGGATCCGGAAATAATTTTGATCAGCAATACCCTTGACCGTCGCTAGGCATCATCTGCGGCTCCGCGTCCGTCGTCGGCATCGTGATCGCCGGGATGACGTCGTCGGAGTACTTAGACACCGCCCTTGCGCGCTGATGTCAGTTCTTCTTTTTTCCGCGCCAGTAAGCGCAGATCCAGGAAGAGCCTACCCTTTATTCACTTTTTGACTAAACTTTTTGAACTTTTTTGGTTTATTTTTCGAGTCGACCTCGACTCCTGGTGCCGGTAGGGATGCCCGGTTTCAAGCCGTGCGACGCCTGTCACTGGCTGATGTCGGTTACGGATCACCACCGTCAGTGTGTCTACTGCCTTGGGGCCGACCATGATGCCGAGTCGTGCCCCGACTGCCGGGCCTTGACCTCGAAGGCTAGGCGGGAGCGGTCCCACAAGCTCCTCGCGGTCCGGTGTTAACCTATCTGATGTGCGCTCCTTTTGAGCCACTTCATAATTGTCCTCTTCGTCTTCTGACTCTTAAGACTACTTTCCTGGTTGCCATCACCTCTGCCAGACGAGTGAGTGAGGTCCAGGCTCTTTCTTCTAAACCTCCTTTCCTCTCTGTCCATCCAGACAAGGTTGTTCTCAGGACTCGTCCTTTTTTTCTCCCTAAGGTAATTCTTGCTTTTCACATCGGCCAGTCTGTTACATTGCCCACCTTCTTTCCGCCTCCGCATCCTTCGAAAGAGGAAGAGAGGCTCCACCGTCTGGACCCAATACGTGCGCTTTCCTTCTATCTGGACCGCACGAAACAGTTACAGGTGGGCGACCAACTCTTTGTTGGCTACGTGGGCACTAAGAAGGGGCGGGCAGTGCACAAGCGGACCATCTCTCGGTGGGTCGTTTTGTGCATTAAGGCCTGTTATTCCTTGGCTAAGAAGGAACCTCCTGTGGGGCTGAGGGCCCATTCCACTCGGGCCACAGCGGCTACTACTGCCCTGGGATGGGGAGTCCCTCTGCAGGACATTTGTCAGGCATCAACGTGGGCCTCGCTGCACACGTTTGCCAAGCATTATTGCCTGGACAGCCAAGTCCGGAGAGACGGCTTATTGGCCGTTCCATTCTCCAGGACTTCCTGGTGTGATCTTGGTTCGCAGACCCACCACCGGGGTTGGTATTGCTGGGGTATCTATTCTAAGGTAAGGAATCTAACTAACGTGTTTCTTTCAGATGAACAAGTTACTTACCTTCGGTAACGATATATATGTAAGAAACATTAGTTAGTTAGATTCCTTACCGCCCCACCCATTCTCCCTGTTCTGCGAACCGATATCTAGGGTTAAGGTCATCCCTTTCAGGGCCCTAGTTTCATGGCACCTGTGTCGGTCTCTTGCATGGCTCTGCGTTCCTGGCGCGGAAAACTATGTACAAGAACTGACGTCAGCGCGCGAGGGCGGCGTCTAAGTACTCCGACGACGTCATTCCGGCGATCACGACGCCGATGACGGACGCGGAGCCGCAGATGACGCCTAGTGACGCGCAAGGGTATTGCTGACGAAAAATCTTTCCGGATCCATTCTGACGCCTGGAGATATTCTAAGGTAAGGAATCTAACTAACTAATGTTTCTTACAGATAGATCGTTACCGAAGGTAAGTAACTTGTTCTTTAAAAGTAAATATATGTATAGGTATATGTATAAATTATTATGTTTCTGTGTTTATATTTTTAAAATTAACTTTATTTTTTATATTTAGTTAAAATGTATATGACATTTAATTTATTTTGTTAAAGATAATATTACTATTTTATATATTTAATATATTATTTTATTTTACTCATATTTTTAAATCGATATTTTTTAGATCTTTATTTTTAACTTCAATATTTTTGATTCAATAGTATTGTACTTACCTGTTTAAGTATAGGAAGTCGATATTTTTGCATTCTAAATTTTATTTCCGATATTTTTGACATCAATGTTTTTAGCATCGATATTCTATCTGAGAACCGTGTGGACGTGATCCATGAGGGCTCCACGTGGCATGCACAATGAAAGATCTGGAAAAGCACTGAAAGTGGAGGCGCTGAATCCCGTCAGCGAGGAGCAACACACCAGTGAAAGAAAATCTCCCAGCTCCCTCGATGCAGATGAAATGTGAGGGCGACGGAGCCTTCCGATTGCTGTGCCAGGCCGCTGCCGGCCCCTGCTCAGTGGAGTGGATTGCGAGGGGCAGCGTCTGTGGTGGGCAGCCGGCTCCTCGAGTGGTGTTGAAGAGAGCCGGGGGGACGGGCACCCCCCTCGGGGCCTTCGATGCTCATTGGGGCGTCTGGTGGCTGCACAGTAGCTTCACTGTTCCTGGGGCTGCTGCCGGTCTGGACCAGGACTCCCAGACTTGGACTGTGCTGAACACTTTGCCCTCCCCCCTCGGAGTCTCGTGATTGCCGGATTGGGGGAGGGACCTCGCGGACGGTTGCCCCAGCAGGAGGAGAGGCCTCATAGTCAGCCGCTGCTTGCCTGACTTTAAGATGGCGGTGAGATAAGTCAGACAGCGCGCGCTGGCGATTGGGCACAGCATTGACAACCTGTACCTCTGGATGACCATGAGGGCAGACATACTACATCTTTAACACCAAACTGCGCAAAGAGCTGTACCCTTTTCCCTACAGGAGCCTAATTAGAGCAGAAAGATCGGCATGGCTGCTGCTGTGTTTTTACAGTTCACACGGCCTGAGAATCAGGGGTTCCACACACTCAGACAACGCTGGTGACTGTGAGCAATTTCTTCCTTAGGGGCAATTATCAACTACGCAGAGACACCTGACGGCCACAACGGAGTAGGTGCAGAGAATCTCTGGGACAGTGTTAATATCAAGTATTCCATCAAAGCCTTTATGCCTCCTGAGATAGCTCAGATCAATAGGGTCTCCAATTATTTCTCCACAACAGAACGCCAAGATTCACCTCCTGACCCCCACTTGACTAACACCATGGCCCTAACCAAAGACGATTTCTTGACCTTTTTAAGAGACTTTAAAAAAGAACTGAGAGAGGAGCTGAAGGCAGACATGGCCTCCTTCCTTGAAACACTTAGGTCAGACATTAACACTTGTTTGACAACTCTCCTACAATATGTTGATGCTGTCGGGCCCCAAGGCCATGGACCTGGAATCTAAAGCGCAGACCCTGGAGGGCCGAAAGGATCATTTGGAGACCACGGTCGACCTTCTCCGCAGCCAACTTAAGACCTGAATTTTGAAAAGTTAGGACCTCAAAAATAGGTCGCGAAGGGACAATGTGCGGATTTGGAATCTGCAGAAAGGCTTGGAGGGACCGGACTTGGAGGCCTTTACCCAAGGTCTTTTCTCTGGGATGCTTGGTGAGACCCAATTGAAAATGAAGATTGAAAGAGTGCACAGGGTGGGCCCCCTTAAGCTGGGTGAAAAATGCCATCCTGAGACGTGCTGGTCAAACTTCACTCCAAGGTGAAAGAAGCAATCCTTCAAGCCACACAAAAATCCAATGAGTTCTCCTTCCAGAGAATGTCCTGCTCCATTTTCCAGGACATTGCCCCAGCTACACTGGCAAGATGTATACAATTCAGGCCAATTACTGACAAGCTCCGACAGTAAAACATCAAATACAGATTGACATATCCCTTTGGATTGGTATTCGAATTCCACAATAAGCCCCATCATGTCACTGATTTCCCGAAGACGATGCAGCTTCTCAGCCTCTCGTCTCATTCAGAGCAGGCAGCGGACAGCAAAGATGGAACACCTGCAGGCTCCCCACCGGGACTCAATGAAGAAAGACAATGGGGGGACCCAATCATCTTAAAAGACGCAAAAGAAATGCTGAAGTCAATTGCCTATTTACCCTACGTTGGGGTCATAAAATTCTCGAAAGACCCCCCAGTTGGAAAGGGGGGGTACGGCTTTTTGAATTGATTGTCTAGACACCCAATGGGACTGAAATGTCGCAGGGGTCTCATATATGATGATCAGGTCAAAACTGTGCGCAGCTCCCTCACATTCTTTCTTCTTCTTTTTCCTTTTACTTTCTTATTCATTTCAACATTATTCATTATTTCAACATGCTACATTTTCAGCTCTCTTAACAACCTTACTATGATTGCCCTAGCGGGTTCGGACCGAGACGCCAGAAAAAAAGTATTGTACTGTTGATACTGTTACACCTGGGAGGGAAAGTTCAGTGTTTTGTTTGTGTTATGGGGTACACCTTACCTTTTAGTTCGGTAAATATAGGGATTTACTCACAACTAAGATCGGAATGTAAAGATAACAAAGGGAAGACTCTTGAGAGATTACTAAAAGAGAACAGGGAGCAGGCAGGACTTGATAGGGATATTAAAATGTTGTTTCTTATAGCTGAGGTCTCTTACCCTAGATTATGGTTCTCAGGACCTTGACGTGGAATGTACTGGGTCTTAACTCCCCCGCCAAGAGACGGAAATAGTGGAAATACATTACCGACCAAAGACACGATGTGGTAGCGCCCCAAGAAACCGATCCTAAACTCTCCGAGGAACATTGCCTGGAACATAAAACCTACCCAATGATGTATAAATCCCCGGCATCCTCCAAACACAATGGAGTGGGGTTATTTTTTCCACTCGTCATTACGTTTTGCACCAGAGGGATGCAAGAATGCTAAGGAAGGTAGATATGTCATGGTGAAGGGTCACATACTAGGTTGTCATTGTACTTTTTCTACACTATATGCACCCAACACCCAACACTAATCAAGCCTTGTTCTTACACACATTTCTTTCTGCTTTAGGGGACTTCATAGAAGGTGTAATAGTCATGGGATACTTTCATCTTACTTGGGATTCTGAGACAGATAGCACACACACACAGCCCTCGATCACAGGTAACTTTCCTAAAAATGTGCGTATTACTTCCACTCCTTTAGAATGTACCGTGGTACTCCCTCCTCGATTACGGGGGGGGGGGGGGGGGGGAGGGTAATTCAAGCGCATGGGAATCTTTGAAAGATACCAATACTGGAGAACAAGAGTTACAGGTAGGTAACAATCATTTTTTATCAAAGCTGCGGATGGTCTCAGAATCAGCAGTGTCAATAAAATGAAATAAAAATTTGACCACAGGGGGGATTTCTAGGGGGACACCGTATCTATACCTTCCCCCCATTTAAATTTTTTTTTTTTCTAGGACAGGAGAGTCCCCGAGTACTAGGATAGCTGCTGCCACAACGTTGATGTGGTGGCAGCCAATCAGATCTTATCTGGAGATCTGTCGGCTTCATGGATCCTTTGCGGTGTGGTAGATACATACATTTTAAACCTTAATTTTCTCAGAAACTACAGATCAGATTTACACCAAATCACAAAGAGCACACTTTGTGGACCACAATCTTCTTTTCTACCAAATAAGGTGCATTTCCGTTAAGCCGTTTTGACTGTAGCTCTGTCTAATTTTTGTATGGAAAAATGAATTGGGAAAACTCATTTTGAGACTCCCCCTTTTTCTCAGCCCCCACTATCACATTAACCCAACACTTTTCAGGAAGGAGCTGCAATGGATTAAAGTTTGTGGAAAGTGTCTTGAAGATTCGTTAAAAAGTTATTAGCAAACTAAAAAATGCTTTTCCTGTGGAAACGTAGTTCAAACTATAACTTGTAACTATAACAACCCAGTGGTGAATGCTAGTGGCTAGTGGTTAATGTGTGTGTGTGTGTATATATATTACATTACACAGTGGCAGTCGACTGTATAGTTTGGTCCTAATTACCATATGAAAAGCATTTTTTTGTTTGGTAATAACGTTGGCACCATTTGACGAATCTCCACAAAACTTCCTCCAAAAAATGCATCCACCTCCTGCTCCTGCCTCAAAAGTTTTGGGGTGATCTGTCAAGCAGGGGCTGAGGAAAAGGGAGGGTCCCCATACACTTTCCAGAGGAATCTTTGAAGAGTCCTACAGCCAAAACAACTGAATGGAACTACACCACATTTGGCATAAAGCTAGATATAGACCACAGGGACTGCTTTTCTTTGTCACCTCAACCATCTAGAGGAACAGCCTAGCTTCTTTGGCTGCAGTGTACTGCTCACAGTACTTCCCTTTTCTCTCTAAGCCACAGGCGTGGCAGGAAAACCACAGGCCTCGTCAGAGGAGCATTGGGGGAGCTGGTTTAGCAAAGCAATGCACGCAGAAGGGAGAGTGCTACATGTCACTGCTTGCCCACTGCAGGATTTTGAAGTCTGTCGCTTTCATTGGGTGCAGCAGCCAATACTCATACACTCATGTTATCATCCCCTTAACAGGTCAAGATCGAATCTTCTACATGACGGCTCCAAAACAGACAATGTGTCCTTGGATCAAATTAAGCAACAGATCTACCCACCGAATTGGATCATTTACACTGGGATGGAGTAGCAAAACAATGAAACAAACAGAGCCTCAGTAACGGTTTCCAAATACAATGTATTATTCACATATCATGTTACAATGAATGATGCAGCCAGGTGCAGACGTTTCAGGAAGCAGAAAGCGCTCAGTGTGTGATAAATATTTACATCCTGGTTGTTGAGAAGTCCTGGCACACTGACTTGGGATTTCTCTTCAGTATTTATCCTTTTTACCTAACACAGATAAGTACCTCAGAGTCAAGTTGAGTTTCTGCTCAGGTATGGTATCAGGGGAGTGGACGCCTTTCACACAAACTATTCAACCAGATTTCAGCCACCCTTCACCCATATGAGCTTGGCTTACTTTAGAAGGCCCAGGAATGTCCTCTGGTTTTCCACCAATTCAAATCCATGCCTGGCAGGCTACTACTTGTACCCTCTCTTGTCAACCATACACATATAGGAGTCCAAAAATGTATTCCCTCCTACACGCAGTAAAACTTTGTGTCACCTTTGTCCCATATATACAAATCAGACACATCTTTGCTATGCTTATCATATATGATCAATGCAATGGAACTAATTGGAACAAACTGGGCACATTTTTAACATAGGAGCAGCCGAGAGGCTTATCTCCCAATGAAGGTTAGAGGTAAAATGGCTGATATATCTCTTGCAATCAGTTGCTGCCATATATGTCAGTTCTCCCCAGCCCAGCGAGATGACAGTATTGTTGCATCCTTGGCGTACAACTGCAATATTGCTGCAAGAATATTATGAGACACAAATATAATTGCAAAAATATTGTGATGACAAGAATATCAGGGAACAGAATATCACAGGTATGAATATCATTTTTTGAGTGCTTTGAATATTTTTTTTTTAAATGTTCTATATAATATAAATGCTTATTTATTTTGTAATGTTCTATTGGAATGCTATAAATTATCAATATTTTATTGTTAATTATTTGTATTTTTTTCAATGAATATATTTAAAGATTTAAACATTATATATATATTTATTGATAGGTTGCTGACTTTGTTGAGAAGTAGAGTGGGAAGTGTTTTTTAGTAAATATTTTATCATTTTTGATAACTTATGTATTTAATTTTAAATTTAAATTCAATTATTTTGTAATTATGCACCTTGTTTTATGAATAAATTAGTTAATAATGTATTAATTAATATATTTTAAAACATTTTTAATTTGATTGGTTAATTAAGTTATACTGTAAATTATTTAACTGGTTGAATTAATTGATTCAGTTCATTTTTATGTATTATTATGATTTAGTTTATTTAAATATTTAGTATTTTTATTGTATCTTTCTTTCTTTGTTATGATTTATTTAACCTTTTTTATCATTAGTTCGTTTTTTTACAAGTTGTGTTTTTTTTAATAAGTAAATGTTTTATATTAATTGTTTAACATATAGTGCAGTTATTGGTACGTTAACATCAGCCACACGACCTCTTTAGTGCAGCTGAGCTGGCAGAAACGTGCCAACGTGGAGTGAGACCATGGGGAACCTCTGATACTTGTAGAGGCTTCCCCTGATCAAGAAAATGGCAGGGTCAGAGTATAGGCGCTTCTGCCCATGCTTTTGTCATTATTCTACTTGACGGAGGCAGAGACAGCAGCAAGAGGAGTGCTCCTTCTTACGTCCAAAGGTATTTCTCCCCGCGGCAGTGTCTTTCAAAAAACTATTCCTGCTCGGCGATCATGGCTGCTCTGTGATCCCTCAGCAGAAATCCTCATTAGGCTCAGGGATCATTGTTTTTTAGGAAGCGGGACCAGCCCACCCACAGTTACAGGCCGTACCCCTAAGTGGGCAAATAATGATGAAATATTTTACCTTTCTTGGGGGGAGGGCTATCGACCCTCCTTGCATGGTGTGATTGTTTTCCTCCCAAAACAAAGGAAAACAAGGTGTGCATTTAGTTTTTTTGTTACGTGTGTCCGGGGGCTTTCTTTCCCTAACCTGGGCACTGTTCATCATAGTGCGCAATTGGAATGGGGAACGTCTCCCCATTATAATGGTACATCTTTTTTAATTTTTTGTGTGAATTTGACATAAAGTTCCTGTCAGTATCAATACATCGTGTGTTACTTTAATCAGGGAAGTCAACAAAGGGGGGGCACTGTTCCAGAGTGAGTGAAGCCAAAATTCAAGCGCTCACTATAGGGAAACAAAGAGGAAGGAAAAGAAAGAAGGCTAGGTCTGGGACTCAGTAGACGGGTGGAAGACAAATCTTGTCTCTTGTAACCCTCACACACCCGAAGGATGTCATGCTTCATCATTGGGCAGTTGCTCCTCGTCGGGCCGGCGGTGCAATGCCCTACGGGTCCCCTGAAGAGTCACTTTTGTGGAGTTCTTTTGAGAACTGCCGTTGGGTGCATGTGGGTGTGTGGATAGAGTCCTAAGCGAAGGGTGATATCATGTGTGCAATGCGTTAAAACTGTCTAAGGGTTACCAAAAGGAATTTTAATGGAGAGGTACCCTTGGCAGAGTAAAAAACCCGTAGGTTGGGGGTTACCAACAAAAGCGTAATGTGCCCAGGTAACTATAAGGTCGACATGTTTCATGCCTCTTTGGTCATAAAGATCCCAGGCCTTTCATCAGGACCAGAAAGAACTGTGAGAGTGATGTTGTGCACGAAAGTGAAATAGTAGAGGGGTGACATTAGCCCTCTAAACGATCAGTGGGGGACATTACCTTAAGTACTATAGGTAGCGGCTTAGACTAAGTAGTCGGATATGCCCTCTTGATTGTGACCTAGAGTGGAGCTGAGCAGTGCTCCATAGGCTGGAGGCGTAGGGTGCACGCACCATACTGAGGTATTTACTCGGGTGTCGGCTCCAAAAAACCTGCCCCGTCCTGACACCTGCCTGAAAGGCCCCCACTGAAAAGTTAGAGGGCTAATGTCACCCCTCTACTTTTTCACTTTCGTGCACAACATCACTCTCACAGTTCTTTCTGGTCCTGATGAAATGCCAGGGATCTTTATGACCAAAGAGGCGTGAAACATGTTGACCTTATAGTTACCTAGACACATTACGCTTTTGTTGGTAACCCCAAACCTATGGGTTTTTTACTCTGCCAAGGGTACCTCTCCATTAAAATTCCTTTTGGTAACCCTTAGACAGTTTTAACGCATTGCACGCACGATATCACCCTTCACTTAGGACTCTATCCACACACCCACATGCACCCAACGGCAGTTCTCAAAAGATCTCTGCAAAAGTGACCCTTTGGGGACCCGTAGGGAATTGCACCGCCGGCCCGACGAGGAGCAACTGCCCAATGATGAAGCATGACATCCTTTGGGGTGTGTGGGGGCTACAAGAGACAAGATTTGTCTTTCACCCCCCCTCCCCCGCTGAGTCCCTGACCTAGCCTTCTTTCTTTTCCTTCCTCTTTGTTTCCCTATAGTGAGCGCTTGACTTTTGGCATCACTCACTCTGGAACAGTGCCCCCCCTTTGTTGACTTCAATGGTTAGTTTGGCGCACGGGCACTGGACCATTAACTAGCTCCTGGCCCCCCCCTCTCTTTTTGACATTTTACTTTAATCAGGATCATAATTCTACAATTCACTATACCCCTTACACAGTAGTAGGGAAAAGGTAGTAATGATCAGTCCAAGTCTCATAAAACTCCCCCACTCCCATGGCAATTCCCTGAGCATACTTCCAGTAGTATCCAATTTGAAGCTCTCGTATGTGTCCTTGTCCTGGATTGAAGACCCTTAACCCACAACAACCGCCCCCCTCCCTCCCCACCCCTCAGGCGTGTCACTGGCAGATAAACGCCATCTTGTAATTCCAATGGTACCCCTTTGCCATGGATTAATGCTCAGGAATCACTGCAGGGACCTCAATCATCGACCAGGAAACCTACTAGGCACCAGGGAACAGTTTCTTTTTTTTTGGGGGGGGGCTGGTTATCTGCTCTGGACATCAATCAATCAATCAATCAAGAAATTTGTAATGCGCACTACTCACCCGGAAGGGTCTCAAGGCGCATGAGGGAGGGGGTCTGCTACTGCTCGAACAGCCAGGTCTTGAGCTGTCTCCTGAAGGCGAGGTGGTCCGGGGTCAGTCGCAGGTGGACGGGCAGGGAGTTCCATGTCTTAGCCGCCAGGTAGGAGAAGGATCTTCCTCCGGCGGTGGTTCTCTGGATGCGAGGGACGACGGCGAGGGCGAGGTTTGCGGATCGTAGCTGGCGGGTGGGCGTGTAGAAGGTCAGGCGGTCATTAAGGTATCTTGGGCCAAGGTCGTGGAGGGATTTGTGTGCGTGGGTGAGGAGTCTGAACGTGATCCTCTTGTTGACGGGGAGCCAGTGCAGGTCCCTCAGATGGCTCGAGATGTGGCTGCGTCGGGGGACGTCCAGGATGAGTCGGGCGGAGGCGTTCTGGATACGTTGAAGTCTTTTCTGAAGCTTGGCTGTTGTACCGGCGTAGAGGGTGTTTCTGTAGTCTAGTCTGCTGGTGACGAGGGCCTGGGTGACCGTCTTCCTGGTCTCGGTCGGGATCCAGCGGAAGATCTTACGGAGCATGCGAAGGTTGTGGAAGCAGGCTGAGGATACGGCGTTGACTTGTCTGGTCATAGATAGGGAGGAGTCCAGGATGACGCCCAAGTTGCGTGCGTGGTCCGTAGGCTTGGGTGCGGTGCCTAGGGCCGGGGGCCACCAGGAGTCGTCCCATGCGGAGGGCGATGGTCCCAGGATGAGGACTTCTGTCTTGTCCGTGTTCAATTTCAGGCGGCTGATGTCCATCCATTTGGCGACGTCTTTCATCCCTTCGTGTAGGCTGGTTTTGGCGGTGTCGGGGTCTCTGGTGAGGGAGAGAATCAGCTGGGTGTCATCGGCGTAGGAGATGATGTTGAGGTTGTGTTGGCGTGCGATGGCAGCGAGGGGTTTCATGTAGATGTTGAAGAGAGTGGGGCTGAGCGATGATCCTTGCGGGACGCCGCAGATGACTCCGGTGGCCTCAGAGAGGAACGGAGGGAGGCGTACTCTCTGTGTTCTGCCGGAGAGGTATGAGGTGATCCATTCCAGGGCCGTCCCTTGGATGCCGGTGTCGTTGAGGCGTTGGACTAGGGTGCGGTGGCAGACAGTGTCAAATGCTGCGGAGAGGTCTAGGAGGATGAGTGCCGCTGTTTCACCGTTGTCAAGCAGGGCTCGGATGTCGTCGGTGGCTGCGATGAGGGCGGTCTCGGTGCTGTGGTTGGCTCTGAATCCGGACTGTGATGGGTCGAGGGATCCGTTCGACTCGAGGAAGGCGGCCAGTTGCTTGTTGACGACCTTCTCGATGACTTTGGCGGCGATGGGAAGGAGCGAGATGGGGCGGAAGTTCTTGAGGTCGGTAATGGTCCGCTCTTGGTTTCTTCAGCAGAGCGCTGAGCTCGGCGTGCTTCCAGGTTTCCGGGAAGGTGGCTGTGTCGAAGGAGGTGTTGATGATGTCTCGGAGGTGGGGTGCGATGGTAGAGGCGGCCTTGTTGAAGACATGGTGGGGGCACGGGTCTGTCGGCGATCCGGAGTGGATGGTGTTCATCATGCGTGTTGTGTCTTCGGGGGACACCTTGGTCCACGTCTGGAGGATGGCGGTGGGGTGCGTAGGTTCGACCGATGGGTGCGGGGGTGAAACGCCAAAGCTGTTGTGGATGTTGGCGATCTTGCAGTGGAAGTACGAGGCGAGGGAGTCGCAGAGCTCCTGTGAGGGAGTGATGTCGTTGTTGCCGGTGCTGGGGTTAGAGAACTCCTTGACGATGTTGAAGAGCTCCTTGCTGTCATGGGCGTTCTTGTCCAGTCGTTCCTTCAGAGATTTCTTCTTGGTGGTGCGGATGAGCTGGTGGTGTCTGCGGGTAGCGAGTTTGAGGGCGGTCATGTTGTCGGCGGTCTTGTCGAGGAGCCAGGCCTTCTCGAGGGTGCGGCAGGCCTTCTTGGAGTTCTTGAGTTCGTCGGTGAACCAGGGGGCCTTCTTGCTTCTGTGCCTGGTGAGTGGGTTCTTCAGTGGGGCGAGGTCGTCGGCGCAGGAGGTCAGCCACTGAGTGAGGTTGAGGGCTGCTGTGTTAGGGTCCGATGTCCTGACAGGTGGGTTCTGACTGAGGGAGGTGGCGAGCTGGTCGACGGTGATCTTGCTCCAGTTCCTGTGGGGAACCCGCTTCGGGTGGTGGTGGACCGTGTTCTTTTTGAAGCTGAAGTGGACGCAGCTGTGGTCAGTCCAGTGAAGTCCGGTGGAGTGGCTGAAGGTGACGTGCTTGCTGGATGAGAAGACGGGGTCGAGTGTGTGGCCGGCGTAGTGGGTGGGGGTGTTGACCAGTTGCTTCAGCCCGAGGTTGGCCAGGTTGTCCAGCAGGGTGGTGGTGTTGCGGTCGTTGTTGTTCATGCGTTAAACTCCTTCCCAACTCGGGTGGCGGGGGGGGCTTGATTTATTTTGAAAATTTTCCTTTCTTAGAGGGGAGAAGATCGACCCTCTTGCATAGTGTGATCGCTCCCCCAGGGTAAGGAGATTGCTTCAGCCATTTCCTCAAAATTGCCCGGGTTCTTTCTGGTTGCCCCCCTAACACTTCCCAGGCAGTGCAATAAAAAATAACTAGTGAAGTGGGCTGACCCATAGCCCAATGGTGTATCGTAGGTGGAGGCATAATGTAAATGGTATAATAACTGATCAGCGGCTGAAGTGGGCTGACATATTGCCACATGCTGTGGTGGGGATGAAGCGAAATGTGAATGGTTGAAATACTGACCAGCAGCTAAAATGGCTCATTCATTGCCTTATGATGTGTGGTGTGTTGGCTGGAAGTAAATGTGAATGGCACAATAACTGATCAATCACTGAATTGGTTGATACATTGCCCCATGATGTATGCTGTGGTAGGTGGATGTAAAATGTGAATCGCACAATAATTGATCAACTGATGAAGTGAGCTAACAAATTGCCCTAGGCATTGGTGGGCAGAAGCAGAGGGACACATGCATGACTTCATTCTGAGTCACCTGCATTCTGCTGTTATTCCAGGAGCACATCCTTAAACAAAGTAATTGCTCTCAGTGCAAGGGAAAACTATGGTAATACTAATAGTCCTATATACTAATGCTTTATATAATATGGTAATATGTTATTACTGTTTGTGTGCTGCACAAATACTTAACACAGTGCTTTTAAGTTAAGCCTGGCTGCTTTTGTGCCAACATACCAGAGGATAGAACACAAGTAAATTTAGTGGCATTTGTGTTGCACCCTAAAGTATTGTGGTTGTTGTTTGGGATGGGTTTTACCACCCACTCAAAAACCTGATGTCTTACATTTGTATTCAGTGGTGGGATTCAGTGCTTGTGTGTGCGCAGTACCACTAAGAGATTTTGTGTAACTCTAAGATCTCATATAAATAACAGTAGCGGCTGGTGTGTTGGCGGAGTGACGGGGGCGATGGCCAACGAAGAAAACCCGAAAAAAAAGGGGAATAGGGAACTTACCTGACGCTCTTCTACTCCAAGTCCTTGCTGCAGCACAAGCTCCCAGACTCCCCTGCCGCCAATCCTGATGCTGCTCTCATGCTGCTGGCAGCATAAAGGCAGCAGGATTGGCCTGAGCACCCTGAAATTGAGCTCACAGCGAGACTGGGAGCCTGTGCTCCCAGCCTCCAAGCCGACAACACAGCTCAGATAGGAGACAGCTCAGTGCACTTGTGGGTTTGGCTGTCCTGCACACTGAAAGCAGTGCCCACCACTCCCTCTCGTGACTGCCCCCGCGATGGCCCCGCCCCCTAGGTTCAGTAAGGCCCTTAGAAATTGAAAAATAAAACTATAATAAATCTGTTTTATTATCGTTTTATTTTTCAAGTTTTGAGGCTGGCAGGGGGCGACGCTCCTCTGCCATAGCAGATGAACCACCACTGAATAAAGAACTGGATACCAGATTCAACTCCTTTTTAAATTCTCCTTGATTGGCTCATTTGCTGTATCCAAATTCACTTCCACTTCACCTGACTTTGTCTACCTATGACTCTGCCTGCAAGTATGATGTTGGATCTCAACAACCAGTGGAGCTACACTGTGGATGACCTCAAGGGATTATAAAGGGAGAGGGGGCTTCAAGACACAGGAGCTCTAGAAGGCCCTCAGGGCCTCGGTAGAGGCCTGCTAGTTACAAACCACAACTCAAAGGGAGGATGAGGTAATTGAGGAGCAGGATGAGGAGGGAGAGAAGAGGAGGAGAGAGAACTCCTCCTGAGCATCACACCAGAGGAGAGAATAGGACTCACATGAGTGAAGTTCCCTTCAAGATCCAGAACAGGCAGCAACATTTCTTCCTGCAACCTGTTCCTTGCGGAACTGGAGGACAGGAAGGCTGAAAGGGAGTTCAGACTACAGCTAGCCAAGCTGAAGATGGAAACAGCCAAGGATGAGGCTGTTGCAAAGATGGCTGCAGAGGAGGCTGTTGCCCAAAGAGCTCTGAAGGAGACAAGGGTGGAGACAGATTTTGTCCTAGCCAAGGAGAAAGAGGAGGCTGGGGGATCTTGGGCAGAAACAAAACTAATCTTGTCTCATGAAGTAAGTCTTACGGAGCTGGATCTTAAAGGAAGACAAACCTCAGAGTCCAGCAGCAATGGTGGCAGCATGCGTTCAGTGCCCAGTGGGGAGGTGAGAGTCTGCATACCCCAAGGCATGGTGCCATGCTATGTGGTGAGAGTTGATACTGATAAATGGTTTTCTGCCTATGAGGTCGCCCTGGTGATACACAGGATCCCTGGTTATGCATGGTTGTTTACCTGCCCATTTATGGGTCACCATCAGGGATCGGAGTTTATTCAAGAATGCTTGTGTGAGCGGTAACCATATGTTTGCAAATAAGTATATTAATTTGGTCAGTATTGTCATTTTGGCTATGGCAATTCTGCCAGCCACGGCTAGCGGTAGTCAGGACCAAGTGGCTATCCTACCCTCCACCCACTCCATCAACTGGACATAATACATGCGCCAGATCTCATGTATGTCTCTGCTCAGCCAAATCCCTTAATACTTCAGCCCTCAGCCCAGGTTAGTGGGAAGTCGAGCTCCAGCGTAAGTGGGGTGGCAGTTAAGGGAAGGAGTGTCGATTTAGCCCAATTGATACCTATATCAGACATGCCTCCAAATCAGACCACCTCCCTCAGTGCAGGGTTTAGGTTCTCTTTGGGTGCTCATATATATAGGGTGATATCATTTGCATACATTGATATTATTAAACCCCTGTCTGTGAATCCCATCCCCCTTGCTGTGCGATACTGGCGCATTCTGGCAGCCAGTTGCTCCATGGCCACCGCAAATTGAAGAGGTGAAAGGGGGTATCCCTGCCTGGTGCCACGCATTATCGGGAACGGGTCGGACAACAAACCGTTTGCTTTCAGACGCGCTGTAGGTTGGGTGTATAGTAATCGGGTAAGCTGGATAAAGTTGGAGCTAATTCCCAGTCTGGGTAATATGGTAAATAGGTATGGCCATTCTAATGAATCAAATGCTTTAGTTGCGTCTAGAAAGGCTGCAACGGCTGGTAACTGGGGATTTATTTGGTGCAGTGTGGAAAATAATGTGCGCAGATTGTGCGCTGTGGATCTGCCTGGGATAAACCCTGACTGGTCCGGCCTGGCAATGAGTGAGCGGAGTGGTTGCAGCCTAGTAGCGGGCAGCTTAGCAAGGACTTTGGCGTCAAAATTAATGAGTGAGAGTGGACAGTAGGAGTCACACATATTGGCCGTCTTGTCTGGCTTCAGGAGTAATATTATCACAGCTTCGCCCATTGTTGGTGGTAAAGAGCCTCATTCAATAGACTCTTGGTAGACCGCCAGTAGGTGGAGGGAAGCTCAACAGCGTATGTCTTGTAAAATGAAGCCGTTAGTCCATCAAGTCCTGGGGCCCTGTCGCCTGGCATACCTTTTATGGCCTGAACAATGTCCTCTGTAGTAAAGGGCTCTTCCAGGTAAGCAGGGTGTGCATCACTCAGCCACACCAACTAGATTGAGTCCAGATAGGCTTGCAGCTCGGGGTTAGGTCTGTCGTGTGTGGCAGTGTAAAGGGAAGTATGAAGTCAGTCAGCCATTTTAGTGTGGCATTCTGCCCCCTTACTGGATTAGAGTCATTATCTAGAAGTTCAGTAATATAGGACAAGGTACGTCTGAGTGTGTTAGCAAGAGCTCTGCCTGGTTGATCTCCCTCCCCGTACTGTCTGGCGTGAGCGTGTTTACCCAGGAAGTGTGTTTCCCTATACGCCTCTTCGCCATATTCAGAGATTTTCCCTCTAAGGGTGCCAAGATGCGTGGCTGCTCCATTTTGAAAGTATAGAACTTTAGCATCTCGGATGTCCAGTTCCAGTCCCTCCAGCATCTGCCTAATTGATTTTAGCACCCCAGATTGTTTAGCTGTGCAATTCCCCCTTATCGCCGCTTTGAAGGCTTCCCATAGCGTTGAAGGGGAGGCAACCGACCCTTCATTGATGGCAAAAAATTGTGTGAGTTTCGCTCGTATCTCCTCCCTAAAAACTTTATCTAGTAGAGCGTTTGGGGAAACATGGCAGCTAAAAGCTCGAGGCTTTGTATGTGGTATGATCCAGCTAAGCAGAGCTGGGGCGTGGTCAGATAATGTGCGTGGCATATGCCGAGTGTCTGTACTCCATGTCACAATGTCTCCCGTGACCAGACAAAAATCCAGCCTTGATCAGGCATTGTGGTGCGAGGAGATACAAGTGCCCTCTTTGGTGTTAGGGTGCCAACTGCGCCATATATCTATCAGTCCGTTATCTTGTGACAGGGAGAGATTCTTTTTTGGTTGGCTCTTGGGCGCAGTCTGGGGGAGGAGCCCACACGATCTAGGGAGTCATGCATGATGACGTTAAAGTCTCCCCCATGCTACAGTTTCGCAGCCAATCAGTGTGATTTTTGACCAAATGGTACCGAAGAAGTTAGGGCCATCCACGTTGGGACCGTAGATTGCAACTAGTGTTACTGGGGTAGTCACCAGTGTACCACTTTGGATGATGTAGCTACCTTCAGGGTCTAATATTGTTCGAGAGGTTTTCCAGCCAGCCTCTTGTCTGATCAATATTGCTACACCTCTAGCGAAATTAGAGTATGTCGCTTAGTGTACCTCTCCCCAGTGTCTGTTATGGAGTTTGGGGTCTGCAGCGCTTCTGAGATGCGTTACTTGTAGAAAGCAAATTTCAATGTCATGTCTGATTATACTGGAATGTACGAGTCTAGCCTTCCTGTGGGCGTTTAGTCCTCTAATGTTCCATGTTAGGAACTTTACAGCCGTCATCTATCTGTTACAGTGATGTGAAGATGGGTGTGAAGTGCGCTGCTGCACTCTGCATTCAGGCCATCTATACAGTCATGGGTGTTGCAGCAATAATGTAGTTTGTGCTCTGATCTGTGTGTCCTGCCTTTGTGCTCACCTGTATGGTCTACATCAGATAACTACAAAAACCTAATCCCCCTCCCCCCCACCAACTTTGTTGACTTCCCCAACCCGCCCTCCACCCACACCAACCCCCTAACTAGGTTGTGGTTTCCACCCCTCCCCTTGTTAACCCTTAATAAACAAACATAGCAAAACATGGGAGTTCTCCCAGTGGGAGCCATGGACGCCAGCGTACTACCCTACCCATATGGCAGGGCGGCTGGGCCTTGTATATGGGTAGGGGCTACACGGAGTGTAGGTAAGCGCACAGGCAGGTCGCACATACAGACTCTGCCATGAGGGGGCATGGCACCTGTGTTCATAGTCAGTATTGGCTAAAAAAGCTGTGTCTCAGTGGTTAGCATATCAGGTAGCGCCCAGCGACCGTGGCACCATCAGTCGTTATCACTGAGTCCCTGTTCGAATCCAGCCTGTTGAGAAGAGCGAGGGGGAATGTCTCTTGGTGCTAATGTGTTTGGCAAATTTGAATGCTGATTTCGCATCAATGAAGAAGTGGGATTTACCGCCGTGCGAAATTTTCTATTTAGCCGGGTACAGCATGACATATGGGATTTCGGCCTGCTGGAGGGTACGTTTGGTAGGCAGAAATTCTTTGTGGGTGGCTTGTACCAGCGGAGTGAAGTCTGGGAAAAACAAGATGTTATTGCCTTTATGGTTTATAGGGCCCGGTCCCTAGCCGCTCTCAGCACCAAGTCACAGTCCCTGTAGTTTAGCAAGCGTGCAATAACATGCCTAGGCGCAGCTCCCACTGGTGGTCTAGGCTCCAGTGAGCGGTGCACATGCTTTACCACAAACACAGGGGAAAGGACCGATTCAAACAGCTCGCGAAACAATGTTTCAATGTAGAGTTCTATTTTGGATATGGCCTTGGTTTTGGGTATTTCAGCAATTTGGAGGTTTTGCACCTGGAGCGCGCCTCCAGAGCTTCGTTTTTAGCTTTGATTACTGTGAATATCTTTTCCATTTGGAGGAGGTGCTCCTTATATTCAACTTGATAGTCGTGCGCATCTGAGGCGTGATTCTCCAGCATGTCTAGGCGAGACTCGTGGGAGTCTACCTGCTGCTTTACCTTGTCCAGCTGGGAGGTGAGAGCGTCTATTTTAATGTCAATAGTTTTTAGGCTAGAGCGGACAGCCAGCATTTTGGCTCACAGCTCCTCTTCCTGTTTATCCCCGCACTTCTTGGCATTCAGCTCTGTTTCAGGTTCTGAGCTCACATCCATGTTGCGGGTGAGGCTCTTATTCTCAAATGACAACTTGGACTGCTTAGGGTTGTTTTTCCTCATGTTTGGCCAGTACTAGGGAACTGGTGGGCAAGTTTAGTCCAGCCCACTGCAAGGAGCGAGTAGCCAGCCTCTAGGGCCCTCAGGGCTGTAGGGTCCCGCTTGTTGTTGTCGGGGGGGGTGTTTGTCTTCCCCTCTGTGCCGAGACCTTGGCAACGATAACGCCTTTTCTTTCTAGGCAAGTGATTTGCGCAGCTTGGGGGCAGGGATAGCCCCCACTGCCACCAGACTCCAGCCGATCCTTCCTTCTGGGAGGCAGTGGATCAGCACCTAGCACCAGCGGGGGCCATGTGACCACTCTCCAGCCCACCTACTGCTGGCACGCTAGGGTGCCAGACGCCCCGCGCTGCAACCCCATCAGCGCCAGCACAGATCCACCGCCCGCAGCACTCCACGCTTCAGCCCCCTGCTCTGCGCCCGCCTGCCAGCCTCCAGGTCCCCTTCCCCACGAAAGGGGCCCACTGCAGCGACATGCCCGTCCGCCCGCCCCGAGGCTAAGAGATCCCAGGCCCTTCAGCGTACTCACGCGGTCCATGCGCAGGGTCTTCTGCCCTCTCTCTTTTGCCACACTCCAGGGTTTGCCAGGCACTTGGTTGATCACTTTAGCACCTGGGGGACTCACAGGCGCAGATCTCGGTACAATCACTGTGTTTCGGCAGGCTGTTACTGTTCAAAGGTTGCTGTGCCTTTACCTCAATGTTACTCAAAGTATTTGCAGCTATCCCATTACTTCAGATCGTCCCATAGACTGCAGATATATTTAGGATTGTGGGCCCGGCCGGCAGAGTCCCTTAGCAAATGGCCATCTTGCAGCACGGTGAAGCCATACACCCTTCTTTCAACACCTAATTGACAGCAAGCTCACATCACCTATGCAACTTGCCCAGTAGGCAGACCTCTGAGTCAGCACCAGAGTGTCCAAGAAGATACCTGGGAGTGACCCCAAACAGGATGGTTCAAGCTCCCTCCAGCAGAGCGAAGGGGAGGTTCAGTGTGACACAGACAACTTCCAGGAAAAGGTGGGGGAAAGGGTTTCCAAGCTCCTTCTGAAAACATGGGATTCTCTGGTGGGCGGGGGTCTAGGGCATTCCATTTCCAACACCTCTGATTTGAGTGTTGCCAGTTAGGACACAAGCGGGAGACTTTGTCTGTACTAAGAAACCACCCACAGTGGTGGCAAATATAAACTAATCTCCCTTAGTTGGGAGGTAGACTCAGGGGGTCGGCCTGTGATCCCTGATCACAGTGAATGGGATCCCTGTCACTATTCTGAGGGATACCGGTGCCAGCCAGACCATGCTTAAAAAGGTTAGTTTCCCCAAATCAGTGCACAGGAAAAGTTGAGTCGGGCCCTAGGGCAGGACTTTGTTCACCTTATTGCTATGGCACCCCTAGAATGGGATGGGAAAGTGGCCCTGAGGAAGGTTCTAGTTAATCCCCAGATTCCCATTGACTGCATTCTTGGAAATTAGTTACTGTCAGTATTAGAAGAGCTGGGATGGGTGGCCAACCAGGGTGCCCTGAAAGCTCTAGTTTCTGGGGGGTATTATTCCCACAGGGAGAGCACAGAAGCCCAGATGGACGGCCAGGATGTGGAAACAGTCTGCAGTGGGAGGATCAGGGGCTCAGGTGTTGCCTGCTCTGAGAACAGAGCACTCAAAGACTGACCTTGGTTAGGCCACTTCTGACCTGGGAGGGCTCCCTGTGTTGTGACAGAAACAGAGGGCTGGAGACCTGTACCAAGCAGACCCCTGCATGACACAGACAAAGTGTGTCACTCTTGAGGGAGTGGTGGTTCCCCCTTGAAAGCCCTGGCAAGCCAGACATCTGTTCAGCCTTAGAGTACAGACCCTGAGTTTATTTGCCAGTCTCAGGCTACCACCCCTGGAATGGTGGGAGGTACTGTAGAAGCAGGGTGCCTCATACAGTGGACTCGTGCGCCCACTCTGAGAAACCTCAGTGGTCGGAGACCCCTCAAGAGCAACTAGGGAACTCCTTGCCGGCCCCAAGGCTGTACTTGAGGCTTACCCAAGACCCTGCTTTGAGCACCTACCTGAGCACCTACCTGACAGTGTATGGCCTGAAGCCTGAAGCCTGGTGCTTGACACTGACAGCTATCAGTTGCTTCTGTTGGTTGCTGTCCTTATGGACAGAGTTTTCCTTGGGTTTGGGACAGAAGTATAATCCAAGGGGCAGAATAGGCCACATCACTATGTTGGGCATGGTAGTACTATCTGCCTACTGTGATGTATCTGTGAGCACGTTAAATATTTGGTGCGTCACAAAGGGGGTCCAACAAGTGATGAGTAGTGCTCCCCATTGGTCAGTCCTGTGGCTCTGGAGAGTCTTGACAGAGGGATCCAACTGGTTCAGAAGGGCATAAAATTGATAAGGGCCTCTGAAGTATAGGTCTATTGTCCATATCCTATTGTGTACGCAGAAAAAAGGTATTGATTAGTTTAGCCTGGCTTTAGGTTGGTCAGGTTGGACTTGGCTCTCACTCTTTCCCTTCTCCCCCTCTGTTTTGTCAAATTTGTTTTTGTTGGCATTATGACTGTGCACTTTGTAATTGCCAACCAGTGCTAAAGTGCTTGCGCTCTCTCCATTAAACATGGTAAAATTGGCTTACACCCAATTGACACATTTAATTTACTTTTAAGTCCCTACATAAATGCTGCTAGTGGGCCAGCAGCATTTATTATGCCACCCACTTAAGTAGCTTAAGTAGTCCTTTAAAACATGTCTCAGCCTGCCATTGCATCTTGTAGTGCAGTTTTAAACTGCCATTTCTACCGGGCAAAAGAAACCTTTGGCAGGCCTAAGCCTCCCTTTTTAATACATATGTCACCCCTATGGTAGGCCCTAAACAACCCATAGGGAAGGGTTCATTGCATTTAAAGATTAGGGCATGTGGTTATACGTTTTACTTGTCCTGGTAGTAAAATAACTCCCAAAATGTGTTTTTTACTACTGTGAGGCCTACTTCCCCCATAGGATAACATTGGGTTACCTTAATACATTCAATAACTTCTAACCTTTGATTGGGAAAAGGGAGAAACTCCATGTTCAGACTGATTTGTAATTGTAAATCCTCCTTAATGGTAAAGTTGGATTTTCAATTAAAATTTTGAAAATGCCACTTCCAGAAAGTTATAGCAACAAGGGGTTTGGCCCTAGGCGGCTGGACGGAGCCGTATTAAACTAAGAGCAGGAAGTTCCCTAGCCATCACCTTTCAAATGCTGCTACATTAATTTAACAAACTATGAACCAACAATTCAATTGAAATTGGCTTGAGGCATTTATTTGCTGCTCATTTCTATGTACTTTACTCCACATTTGAATCATGGGTCAGAGAAGTTAGATATGTTTCAGTCTAGAACAAATGACAATTATTTATGCCACAGATCAAACAAAAACATGCAAACTTCGTGGTGAAGTAGTGTGATGTAAAACACAATACATGAACAAGTGATACAAAACAACAAATTATACAAACATTATGTCACCAGTCTTAATTCACAAACAAAGCAGCTACCTAAATATCCTTTAACATCCACATTGTATAACTGAGTTAAGTAGCTGCTATCGTAGGGAACAAAACAATCAGAACCCAGTAGTGAGACAATTCAAAAAGCATTTCCACTGGGCAGAAAAATGTATTCAAATACAACAGTCCCCGTGTTGTGTAATGCCAATGCGTTTCGATTCCCAGGGTGGCTTATGGGATTCTCTTCAGGGCTGTTGGAAGGCGGACCTCTGGGGAGTCGGCGGGACCACCCAGTGGGCCTCCTTACTGTAAGGAAGTAGCCGAGCGCCGCTGAGAAGCCTCCTAGGAGAGGTCCTTCCCCTATGATCGTACTAGCACAGTAACACCACCACACAGGACTTGACACTGGTATCAGTTCTCATATATTTTTATTGGTAATTATCGTAGGTTTCTTTGGCAATATGTACAGGTGGATCGAGGGATCCGAAAAGAGTCTCAATGTCTTTGTGGGGAAGGGGTAGCGGGACAGTCTCAGTACCAGCCTGGTACGGGGGTACCCTGCGCCCAGGTATTAAGACTCAAGCTGGGAAGGACTCCGGGAGTCGGAGCGTCGGGTGCCGGACACAAGGGTGGCTCAAAGAGGTCGAGCCGCGACAGAGTCAGCAGGGCTCGGGTGGTCAGTTCAGCTAGCTCGAACCGCGACGAAGTCAGCAGGGCTCCGATGGTAGTTCCGCAAGGTCGAGCCGCGACGAGGTCAGCAGGGCTCCGATGGTAGTTCAGCGAGTTTGGGCCGCGACGGCGTCAGCAGGGCCCCGAGGTTTCCGTGAGGATCTTATTCTCAGCAAGGTGGAGCCGCGACGCAGTCAGCAGGGCTCGAGGTACAGTTCCAGGCAAGAGTCTTTTCTCCGTAGGGTCAGCCGCGATCCGATCAGCAGGGCTCTCGACTCCAGGATACAACTACTGTCCTGGTGCGGGTTCGCCCCAGATATAGGTCTAGAGCCCTTTGATGTCCGGACCCTTGCGTCCGGGGGGCGGAGAGGCCGGGCTGGGAGAGGCCAGACGCCCAGCGGGAGAGGCGCCAGTGCCCAGGGAGGCCGGAGAGCGATCGCACCCAGGCGTTGGGGGACGGTTGGGGGTCCCATCGAAACTCCCCTCCTCCGGGATCGGGGGATTGGCCACGTGGTGCCCCCTGGCCGGATCTTGGTGCCTCGATGTCGGGGTTTCGCTGGGGCCGCGGCCGGGGGGAGCCGGGTCACGTTGGCTGGTGCGGGTAGATGTGTACAATCCAGGGCGGACCCCGAAGGGTGAAGAGGTCCCCGGTCGGCCTGAAAAGGGGGCCAGGACCACGCCACGAGGCCGGGTCCAACAAGGGCGTGGACTGGTTTATCTAAAAACACAAAGGGGGCATAAGTTGAACTTGTGAAGGGGCTCTACACTTCCAAATTACTCAAACTACAAAATAATGTTTTATATGTACCTGATCGATTTGAGTAAGCACTTTGTGTGTTGCAGGCGAAAAGATGGACATTAAAATGAATGTATCACAACCTAAAATAAGAAGGGATCTACCATCAATCACATGTTCGGTTTTAGTGGTTGTCATTATTTTATGGCTGGAAGGAAAAAAAGAAGGGACACTTACTTGCGCCAATCGGATGATACTTCTACCAATGCAGTAGTTATGCTTGTTGGCAGTAAATGGAAGCTTAGTTGAGCTTTCATGGAGCGATCTATGAATGGAAATGAGCGCCACATCATTGAATTGCTTATATAGTAATATGGTAGAGTGTTGCTTTATAAGTTACAGGCAACACTTACTTTTGCCATGCCGGCGATGTCGGATATTTTGTTTGAGGCCATTCCGCAGCTTGTTTTGTCAGCGTGGCTCAGATTGCTTTAAAGTTCACAAAAAAATGGACCGCATCGCGTCTCTCTCTGCACAACAAAGAACGAGATATCTGCTTGTGTCTTGTTCTATGTGGGAGTTTTTAAATGTCCCTAAGTTTCAAAAAATATACATGGACTTACTTGTATTCAGCTAAGCGAGTCTTCTAGTGGTGCCTCATTCCCAGTTTCAATCACTAAAATCACTTCCTGGTCACTGAACTTTTTTTTTTTTAAAGGGAGGTGACATACTCACATTGCATTATGGTTAAGTGAGTTTATAATGTATAAGGGAGGTACAACATGTAAATGGAGGGGAGAAACCCTACCGGTCTCTATCAGAATTTTATGTATGCATTGGTATTAAGTTTTATCTTTTGATTTCCTATGAATGTATGGATCATGGTGCACATTGGAAATACAAAACCTGGACCAGAACTGTTTTATCATTTACCCATTTCAGACATTTCGTTCAGTCCTTTGGTGATACTATTGAAACGGGCTATCATATAAGCTTCTTTTCTTAATAGTAAAGCCTCAGTGTCACCCCCTCTTGGTAGTGGTTTTGTGACCATTAGCACGGTCCATTTGAACTCAAGTTCATGGTGGTTGGAGTCAATAAACTGGTTTACCTTAGGTGCTGTTACCACTTTATTTTTTATTCTTGAACGATGCTGCGCTACGCATTGATGAATCTCTTGCGTAGTTTACCAATGTAACTCTTTGGGCAGGGACACACAATTGCATAAATTACGTTTTTTGTTTTACAGTTAGAGAACTGTTTCCTTGTCCACTTAATGCCATTGTGTGTGAAGTCAGTACCTGCAATCGTACTGCTATAGTTTGTGCAGGTGCCACAATTATGGTGGCCCGTCAACGGCTTCATGTTGAACAATGATCTGAGCTCTTTTTTACCGGAAGGGGGTAAGTCCGCTGTTACGATTCTTTGTCCAGTGCTCATGTTTTTCTTCATCGCACAGAGATAGACCTCAATCCATAATTAAGAATTTTTTATTAGGTGCCAGTTCTTTCTAATGATTGACAGGAATACATTAGTGTGCGGTCCATAAGTCGAGACGCAAACTAACTTCTCCATCTTTGGTTTAACTTTTTAGATAAGCAAAGATTCTCTCAGTGTACACCATGCTCGTTTAAATGCATGTTTGAGCAATTTTTTCGGGTACCCCCACTTTTTTTCTTTCCAGCCATACACTAATGGAAACCACTAAAACCCAACATGTGGCTGATGGTAGATCCCTTCTTATTTTAGGTTGTGATACTTACATTTTAACTTGCATCTTTTCGCCTGCAACACACAAATTGCTTACTCAAATCGATCAGGTACTTATAAAACATTATTTTGTAGTTTGAGTAAATTGGAAGTGTAGAGCTCATTCACTGGTTCAACTTATGGCCCCTTTGTTTTTTAGATAAACCAGTCCACGCCCTGACGAGATTCCCTTAAGCCACCCTGGGACTGTTGTATTTGATTCAATTTTTCCGCCCAGTGGAAATGCTTTTTGAATTGTCTCACTACTGGGTTTGATTGTTTTGTTCCCTGTGATAGCAGCTACTTAACTCAGTTATACAATGTGGATGTTAAAGGATATCCAAGTAGCTGCTTTGTTTGTAAATTAAGACTGCTGTCATAACGTTTGTATAATTTGTTGTTTTGTATCACTTGTTCATGTCTTGTTTTTTACAGGACACTACTTCACCACAAAGTTTGTATGGTTTTGTTTGATCTGTGGCATAAATAAGTGTCATTTGTCCTAGGCTGAAACGTATCTAACTTCTCTGACCCATGATTCAAATCTGGAGTAAAGTACATAGAAATGAGCAGCAAATAAATTACTCAAGCCAATATCAATTGAATTGTTGGTTCATAGTCTGTTAAATTAATGTAGCAGCATTTGAAAGTTAACAGCTAGGACACTTCTTGCTCTTACTTTCGGTGTATCTGAGAGAGGGCCATCCTGCTAAGAATAGAAGGGTTGGAGCTGTTCCCTGTCCCACTTATGTTTCAAAGGGCTGCCTCAAGCACACCCAGAAGGAAACTTGACCCCAGCCCATTGTCACCCTAGACAACTTGAAGCCTGGGCAGGCGAAGGAAGGAAATTTCTAGAACCAGGTGATGGGATAGCCTACATGTTTCCCCCCTTCAAAGGCTAGCACCAGGTTTAAAAATTGAACAAACACTTCAGTACACCCCTGGACCTGTAGTCATTAAAGAAGGACTGCCTTGTTCCCCAGAAGACTGCCCCAGTGCTAGAGGCCTGCTTATACCCCAGCAAACTGCCTAGCTGCTTAAGGACTGCCTTGTTCTTCAAAGGACAGCCCTGCATCTACTGGAGGACTGCCCTGCCGCTTGAGGCCTACCTTGTACCCCAGAGGACTGCCCTGCCGCTTGAGGCCAGTCCTGCTCTCTGAGAAGGAAGACTGGATCTGCTCTGATTATCCCAGACTACGCAATAAACCATACAATGAAGGCACATCAAATTAACAGATTACTGGTGATTTAAGTACATGTGATACATTAAAACAATACATACTCCGGGTAATACAACATTTAATAAAATAATCCCAAGGACATATACCGTTATTAATAACAAACCTCCCTCCTTCACATGATTTGGTGTAAATTACATCCTAGATAAATTCTACACCTCATTTGGCTTGTTGTTAATCCACATAACTTCCCTAAATGTCCTATGATATGAATTACAGCCTAGATGAATTGTACACCTTGCCTAGCTTGCAGTTGATCCACATAACGTCCCTATATGACATAGAGGACATGTCCAAGAGTTTAAAGAGGCTATCGGCCTCCACTTTAATACTAATCAAATGCAATGTTTCTAGCCAGAAGGTGCACAGAGGCAAATAGCATCATGGATGTGTTGAAAGTACCAGGAAAAAAACGTATCTACTAAAATAAGAAGGGCTAATAACCTATTATACAAAGATTCTGAAGAAATAAAACTTGCGGGTAGTGGTGCTATAACTGTTCAAACAGCAGGTAAAGTGCTGTGTATACTTGACGGTTAGTGCAACTGGTAGTTTAAAAGTATTAGACCGTCTCAATGGCTTTGTCTGTGCAAAAACAGCTAAAGTGCGCCCAGGTAAGGCAAAGCTAAAGATAATATGAATCAATGCCATGGGTGGGCCTGTACTGCCATGAGCCGCCTTACACGGCAACTGTGAATGCTTGGCAAACAATCACATATGAAATGAAACCAGGTAGGCTAAATAGTCACACTAGCCACCATCAATGCTATTACAAATAAAAGTGCAAGTGCAAGTGCAAATAAGGCCATTAACAGCCACATGATCCGGACAGATGTTGCTTGAAAATAAATGTACCTTGCAAAAATGAAAGACAAGAGTCGTTTGGCAAAACAGGAGCAATTGTTTTAATTAAATACAGTGGCAGGAGAGCAGGCAACAGATCCAGGGTCTGAAAACTGTCTCAAATTACATTGGTTTTGGTTGTCTTTTTATACATTTCACAAAGTGTAATAAAACGAGTTTGTGCATTTTTTTATGGAATAATTATTTGTATTAATTTACACATCAACATGACATCATATATGCCTGCAACCATTGGCCAGCAACGGGTTTTAAATGCTTATGCAAAGACACAGCGAGGCACCTACAACTTGGAGGCTGGCTCTGAGAATACTGAATGACAATAGTCTACTTATCAAATAATGTGCGAATGTAAAGCAGACTGTTTAAGCCATGCCCTGTGAAACGTAGAGGGAATAGAAAACAACATCAAAATAGGCTTATAAGCGGAAATAAAGGCCCATGAATCAAACAAGAAGTAACATCAGCCCCCCTCCCCTCCCCCATCCCATCTCCTCCGCACCCTGAGTTGCTCCTGTTTTGCATCTGTTGGGGCATTTTTACAATAACTGGCGCATCCCTGCATATCAGCAGGGATGCACCAGTTATTGTGCGCCACAGCTCCGCCACCATGGATGCACCGCATTTACAATGCGGCGCACCATGGGGCAAAAACGGCACTGATGCGTGACGCATCTGTGCTGTAAAAGTGGCGCATTGCTGGAGTTGAGTCGCAAGTGCGACGCAGCTCCAGCAATGCTCTGGGGAGCCCTATCATGTTAATGCTGCGTCAATCCTTACGCCTGCTTCAGGCAGGCGCAGGGTTTTGACACAGCATGGGCCTAAAAGTGACTGAGTGAAATCTTGTAGATTTCACTCAGCCACTTTTAGGAGGCGTTCCTGCGCCGGAACGCCTACAGGTGGCACAGGGCTTTACAACGTGACGCATCTCCCAGATGCGTCACGTTGTAAGTACCCCGCACCATGGCGCAGGATTTGCACCGCCGCTGCGGCGGCGTAAATGAGGCGCAAGGGGCTTATAAATCTGCCCCAATGTGTTTCCCCCAGTGCATTCTTTGTCATCAGCTCTTTTAGGTATCAGTATTTTGAGTGGTAGAAGTGAGGTGCAGGATTTGTAGGAGCTTGGGGCAAGTTACCTCCCTAAATTCCTTGATTAGGATTGTGATAAATGGAGCCCACAGATCTAAATATACTTCAGCTTTGTTTTCTGCCAACATAGATAGGCGCTCCATTCCCAGTACAGTCCACAGCCTTCATAACCACGCTGTTTGGTCTGGGACCATCTCGGTGCCCCAGTGGGCAAGTAGCTCCAATCTTGCAGCATTAAGGGCTAAGGCTATCTGCCTCCCTCTTAGACAGCGCAAGGGAAATGTCAAAGGGTTAGGGAGACCTAACAGGGTATGGCTAGGGATATTCATTTTGAAGGCTTCATTTATGCCCTGGAGTATCATGTCCCAGTATCTTACCATTTTGGGACAATGCTAAAGTAAATGCACTAATGAGCCTGTCTGTCCGCAACCACGCCAGCAATAGGCCGGGCGATCTTTGTTCCAGTGGTTCAGTCTGGCTGGTGTTAAGTACCAGTATGAAGCTACCTTATATGCTGCTTCCGTACCTGGGATGCTGTGTGCTGTATGATGGATTCTGAAGTAGATGTCCTGCTACTCTTTGTCTGTGAGGGATCTGTCTATTTCCTCCTCCCACCTTAACTGCCTGTTGGATTTCGTGGCAGTAGTGTCCGCAGAGAGAAAAGCTTAGAGTTCGGATATAAGGCGTTTGTCGTCCCTTTTAGTAATGAGCCATTTTTCGGACTGTGTTAATTGGTGAGAAGCTCCTGATCTCATCTCCAGAGAGGTTACCTTGTTGTGTGTAGATTTAGATTCCGTATATAGGTTTCCTGATTTATGCCCTTATATAGGTACAATTCATATTGCCCTTATTTAGGCATAGAAAATCCAGCCCCTATTTAGGCATTGTCCATGCTAAACAAATACAGGCTTGGTCTCCTACATCCGTCCATCCACGTCACAATGAGTTCTTGTAAAACCAGACTCTTAAGCCGTTAGGAATTTCCCTTGCTTGGATATTGATTTCTCCAAGAACTCATTTAGTATGCATGAACATCTATTCATTAGGGGTTCATTCATGACGTTCCGATGCCCGACTTTTACGTCAATACAGGCATTCCTAAACACCTTCAAGGTATAAATATACCTGCACTTGCCCTGGCAAACCACGGTTCCGGCACGATCCAGCTCGACTGCCTACTTGCGGTTTGCCATAGCAAGTTCGGAAGGAAATCGAGTTCCAGCATGATGCACTGACCAGACGCTGTCATCCTCTTCTCAGAGAATCCAGCTCCAGTGTTTCTGACTCCCCTTGCGGGGTGTTAGATATCGAGTTCCGGAAAAGAGATTCCAACCACGCACATTCTAAGGTATGGAGTAGACTAGAACTTAGAGAAACGTTTGGCAACTTTTGGCAAAACTAAAACTATAGCTATAGTTAGCTATACTTTAGAAAACAGCACCTACTTCTTACCTCGTACTACACTTAGGTTAGGTATACTGGGGTAGAACTATTTAGAAGCATCAGATGAGTATCCACATTTTAGCCTGTGTTATTTATGTATGTAGTTTATGAATATTTGTCATAGCTACAAACCATGCTATTTCAGTATTATTTTATCTCACTGCTAACTCTGCACATATTGTACTTCCCAGCCTGTCTTACGATTGAAGCAGTTCATATCTCTTGCATGAGAAATGAGACTGTTCAATAAACCCTTTTTATTGAAACGCCCGTCTCTCTATTTCTGCGCAGCTCTGTAGAAATTAACCATGCACGATTGACTGTTATCTATTGTTTCCACGGTTCTGAGATTGTTCCGACTCTAAAGGGAAACAAAGTTGTCATGTTTATGCGGTTGTCAGAAACTAATCCCTTCTTGTATATTCGAGAAGTTTCTAGTGACCTCTGAGTTAGCTGGCACACACAAGTAATTAGGTTTAATGTGCTCGAGAGAGACATACTGACCTCAGTCCTGTGTCAAATCTATAGTGTATGACATTGAATCAATGTCAGACGAGGAATTACTTAATAACATACAAAAGCTAATAGAACTATACAGTTAAACCACAACTGTCTGAAAGTCCTGATAAGGCCTTTACTAAAAACACTCCTACCTCTTCTAAAAAGAAGTGGGAAAATAGCAAACAGCATTCCAAAGAGAAAGATTCTCAATCCCGAGGTAGGTCTCCTCAAAAGGAGCCCTCTGAAAGGAGGTACAACCTCAGGAATAGGGATAGTTTGAGAAAACCTGACAGATATCAAGATACTGATACACGTTCCTCTTTTACCTTTCAGATATCATCACAGACATCCGAAAGAAGAGGACGGTCAGAAAACAAAGAAGAATGCGTGAAGTCCAAAGAGGATCAATACGTTCAGAAAAACAAACAAAAACCTCAATTCTCTAAGAAGAAGGTAGCAGGTCTGAAGATCAGACATGCCGAGGATTCTGAGAACGCAACTCAAGAACAGAGAATGGGCTCAGACAATGTTAGACAGTGCAGCAGAAGTTACAGTAGCTCGCCAGAGCCTGAAGGGGCTGGCTTCTGGAGACAGTGGACATGAATGAGGACATTCAAGTTGAAACTGCAGACACCATGGTTAGTTCTCCACATAGGTTATATGAAATAACACTCCGGATGGAGGGAGACATAACAAGAAAAGTGAAAGCACTCTTTTAGGGGCATCTTTCAAGGGATTATGATATACTTCTAGCAGAGCGAGACTGGCCACCAGAATTTGTCAGGTAGTGCCCACATGGCGAAGACATCATTATGCCAGCCTTCTCTAATCATGTTACAATCCATTTAAAATATACTTATGCCAGGAAATGGGCCGTGGCCCAAGTCCCAGCATTGTACAAGAATCATGTAGGATGGGATGAGGACTCACCTCACCACAAAATCCAGTTAAAAAATCAACCAGCTGCACAACGGCAGTACCCAGTTAAACAAGAAGCTAAAAAACAGGTCAGGGAGATCTTAGATCAACTTGAATACCAGGGGGTGATTGAAACATGCACCTCATCAATGAACAATCCTTTGTTTCCTGTTTCCAAACCAGACAATACATATTGTCTAGTTTTGGATTACAGACACCTAAACTCATGTTGTAAAACATTTGCAGTGCAAAATGCACACAGTACAGCATTAATGAATAACATTGTGCGTAAAAAGTACAAAACCACATTAGATATTTCAAATGGTTTCTTTTGTCAAAATATTGCACCTGAAAGCAGATATTTGACCGCTTTCTCAATAATGGGGACACAGCGTCAATTTTGTCGACTTCCACGGGGGTTAAAAAACAGCCTGGGGTTATTCTCAGCAGGAGTAACAGAGTTACTACAAATTTACGATGACGAGGCATTGTCATATGTCGATGACATATATCTGACAGACGATGACCTGGACAGGCACTTGAACAGGGTGAACACCATTATATTGGGCTTCGCCTCTGAAGGTTACAAATTCAACTTTAAAGAGTCCGGAATTGCCCATCTCAACATCCTTTATCTAGGATATGAACTTTCAAGTGAAGGCAAAAGCCTGGCAGCCAACTTTTTAGAAAAATGTGCGCTGCTCCAACCTCCAAAAACGCTGAAGAATTTACAGTTGATTATAGGTTTCCTGAATTTTGGAAGAACATACATTCTAAGCTACGCAGAGAGGGTTAAACCTCTCTACGAATTAATCAAACCTGATTTCAAAGCCACAACTTGGACACAAGAACACACAGAAATTCTGCGTTCACTTCAAACAGACATGTTAGCAACTAAACACTTACAAACACGTGTAAATGTACGCAACTTAGTGATCCGATTCATTCCGGGTCAATGCGGATTCACCTACTTAACTTTTAACGAGGGTGAAAAAGTACCCATTGCATACAAATCCCATTTGTATACGCAAGCAGAAATGAAATTCACTTCTACAGAAAAGATTCTGACAGCAGTTCAAACCGCTGTAGCAAAAGAAAGAGCCCAAGCACAGGGGTAACGCATAATGGTTGTGACCCCTGTACCAGCCTTAGAGGCAGTTACTAAAGCTAGCATTCCGAATGCAAAAGCTTTACTTAGGCGATGGATACAATGGGTTAATTCTCTTGCTGCAACTGATGTTGAATATGTTTTTGATCCTTATTTGAAAACACAAGCATTCCTGCAATACGAACACAAATGTCCTCTGCCTACTGAAATTCTCCCTCTTGAGCAGTACAAATTTATAATTTATACTGACGGATCTGCACAACCTGCTACGGAGAGTAAACAAGCTTACAGTGCAGTTTGCGCGATCGTTAAAGGTCGTATGCGCGATGGCAAATTCAGACAAATGGTCACAAAAACGCAATCTCTAGGAGATTCTACAGCTCAGCGAGCTGAACTACAAGCATTCAAAATGGCACTTGAAAACACGGATCGCGAATTCCCCACACTTATAGTGTGCAATTCTTTTTACTGTGTTCAATCTTACAATGAATATTTACAGAGTTAGTTTCAAAATGGTTTCAAGGATGCAAAAGGTGGCACAATCAAGCATAAAACGCTTTGGGAACAAGTAGCTCAGTTGCAAAACGGACTACAAAAGAATCACGTGATACACACACTGAGTCATCAACGTGATGGCGTTCACGTTGAAGGGAATTTATTGGCTGATGAAGCCACGAAAGGGGCTGTGCAAACGGCTTCCGTAACTGCAATCACTCGTTCAAAAACAAAAATAGACAGGGAAATAATGCTGGCAGTCGTTGCTTCAAGCAAAGGCAGTGGTGCAGCGTTACCTAAATAATTTCTACTCAAATACTCATATATAATTGATGCGAACAATGTTCCGTTTGCGCGAATCCCTGGAGTGGGGGATAGGGTAATACCAAACATGGAACATAGATTAGGACTAATCCTAGCTGCACATGAAGGGATTGCCTCTGCTCATGCAGGTGTTTCCGCCACAGTATTGTTATTAAAACAGAGATACTGGTGGCCAGTCATTAGGAAACAGACCAGGATTTATGTTTAGGAATGTGAAATATGCCAGAAGATGAAAGTCTCTACTGTGAAACGTCCTGCGCAGACGCCCCTGTTAATTTCAGATAAACCCTTAGCATGTGTTTACCTGGACCACTGCTGTCCCTTACAAAGGGATGGTAACTATAAATATATCATGGTTGCAGTGGAATCGTGTTCCAGGTTCCTTTGGATGTGGCCTCAGAGCTTGGCTGACACTTGAACTGTTGTAAAAGATTTGCAAGTCTTTATCGGCACATACGCAATTGGCACACTACACTCTGACCAGGGTCCTGCGTTTAGCTCTCGAGCTTACAAAGAAGCCATGGCCAGTTTGGGCGTAGCATTGCGGTATTCTTCTCCATTCCATCCTGAGGGAAATTCTGTTGTGGACAGAAAAAAACGGGACATAAAGCAGTCTATAACAGCTAGGGTATTAGGTTTGGGTGATGGGTGGGTCAAACACCTTTATGGGGTCCAACGCGCACTTAATAACTTGCCAAGAAGTTCTCTAGGGGGAGTCACTCCGTATGAGGTTCTATTTGGAAATAGAATGTTGGTACCGTACCTTGATTTGCAAGGCACAGTGATGGAAAATAAGAAATTTGATATCAAAGATTGTTTGGCTGTTTTACAGGACTTAAATCAACTGAGAACAAAACAAAGCAACGTGCTCCTGAAGCCAACCATCACTGGGGAAAAACTGGCCATCACAGCAAGGCCTGTCTGGATCCCAAAGCTTGGTGATCTAGAAACGATCGCGGACAAGAAGGAATTTGGGCCTTCTTACAGACAACCAGTACCTGTCCTAGCAATCCACGGATCAAGAACAGTACTTTTGCCGCCCCTTGCTGGTGAAAAGGAGAAAAGATTTGTGTCCATCGACCTGATCAAACCACACTATGTGGCCGATACTAAGCAGTAGGCCAAGTGGACTCCACCAATGTAGCAGACGCACTCCGCTGGCTACAATCCAAGAGGTTCAAACTGAGAGACTTATCACCTTTGAAGATTCTGCAGTAAGACGTAAAGGACTAAGCAACAATGCTATGGAACTTGTCCCTCTTGAAACCTAAATAACAGTTCGTCCTGATACACATGTCTACAACGAAGTAACAAGTGATCAACTGGTTCCAGCGAATTCAACAAATCCTGATGCAATTGCAACCATTGACAGAACTGCCTCTGGCTATTTTGTGAACTTTGATACGTTTTCTGAGGATCCAAACGAACCAGAAACGACTCTAGCGAAAAGAACTTTCAAAGAACAAGTAACAGACTTTTTTCATCTCCTGAAAAAGACTTGTCTGGTTTCACCATGGATTGAACTATGGATTGTTTTGGGAATGTTCTTCTTTCTACTTTGGTTAGCTCTGGTATTAACTCTGGGTATGCTGATAAATGGAAGATATATTCAAATGGACACAGCAAGTAAAAGAGTGAACTTACTTCTCCAGCCACACAAATCATCCCATCGTGAAGCAAGAGACTTGTCAGCAGTGAATATCACAGCCGTTCCTTCCTATACATGATGGTATAGTTTGGGACCATACTCAATATGAAATTTTTGGCCCGTCTGAGCTTTTGAAGATTCTACATTTATTTAAGATTTCATTAAGTGACTTTATTACCTCTAGTACCTTTTCTGATGATTGAACTTCGAGACTATTAATAACATGATGTCTGATCTTGAGATGTCTACAGTATTCACAAATCATGAATATTTAGAGGGTTCATTAGACTATGAACAAATGTATTGTTATAACCACTATGGTCATCATTTCTTGCATAAATCTGCAACGCCTAGAAGTGTATTTTTGTATAACCAATGGGAACATTGTCCTACACCTCCAAAGGTTAGCTCAAAAACATTTGCAATGAGGTTTCCATATTTTTCAGGCTATAATTTGTCTAATCCGGAAATGTTTTACTTTAAAAATGTGAACAAACTGAGAAGGTTGATTGCCCTGGTTAATTTCCCTACTGCCTCGGTGCCAAATTGTTGCTTATTTGTGCGTGGACTACGTAGTTCTATGGTGGATACCATTATTCCAACTGCACAGAAGGCCTGGATTCAGGCACTGGAGCATCGCCTCGTTTTGGAACTGAAAGGGGGGCCTTTAGTTCTGGGGCTCACCCTAGTGACTTGAGTGAAAGGACCTGGGTGCCTGTTTTTATGCACTGGCCGGGGGCCGCCCTGCCCCTTCATCAGACTACCCACCCCTCAGGGTATGGCCAGCCAACACCGCCCTTGGGGGCTATAAGCAAAGTAGGGACTAGGCCGCTGGAGGCACCAAAATAGCAAATTTTAGCAAGGATTCCAGATCGACCGCACATACGGCAGCCATGGGTTTTTCCTGAACACAAGTAAAGGCTTGAGCTTTCTTCTAATGCTGAGTCACTAGTCTTGCTGGGATGGGTTTCATGTCTGCTGCGGGTGCCATGTTTTTGGCCAAGCACCTGGTCCTTGTTGCTGTAGTGTGTTTGCAGACTGATTTCCTTGTGGTTGAATGTGCTGTGCACTCGGGTTGATCTGGGCGTGGTTTTGTGAATGGGGATTTTGCTGGGAATGGCGCAGGCCTATTAATCTTTGCTCATGGTATGTCTTCAGGCGCCATCTGTCGGCCACGTGGCCTATTCGGTGATAGTAGTAGCACTCTCTGAAGTCTGGCTGCTGCCAGTCCCCCTGACCTCTGCCACTAGGACGGGGTGCAAACAATCTGCGGTTCGGCAGCAGAGCTCCCTTCAAGACTGGTGCTATTTGCGCTCTTGCGGCCAACACGGCCCCCTCACAGGCGTGTTTTTAATTATTTTATGTTGGACCAGCTTAGCGATGTCTCTTTGGCTTGCTCCTACTTTTCACTTCCCTTTTCCTGCTTCTTTCTGAATGTGGGCCATTATTTCCCACAATGGTTTGGTGTCCACTCCTATTACGCTATCCAGCCCACTCTGTATTTAGGTGGGCAGTCCATTTTTGAGGATGTTGCAGAAGAATGCAACCTGGGGGCCCGTGTCGGTCCATGACTGTCCTGTCTCCTGTCCATTCTGTCGAGGAAGTTGGTCATAATTTCCCCTTGTTTCATGCTTTCTACAATCAATCCTTCTATATCTGGGCCGTCAGGGAAAGTATTCCTCAGGGCCGTCCATATCTGGTGTCTAAATGAGTTGAATGCTGTTCCATCATGCTCGGTGTTGGTCAGCGTGATGGCTGGGATGCAAGCTCAGGAAAAACCTTGTTAATCTGCTCTCTGATGAGGCTGCAGACGGAATGCAGAACAAATTAAAACATTCACCCCCAGTCAAGAGATCTGGGTTAAATCCACCATTATTTTGCTCACCATGCCACCCCAGTTTAGACCTGGCCATATGCAAATCAGTCTTGACCCTGTGCCTCATAGCCAGTATAGCTTGATTCCAGTGGCACAGTGTTCTGCATTCCGTCCATCAATTGTGTGTCTTTTGCTTTCTCGCCCTAAGTGCGCCATGTATGCCCAGACGTGGGTCCTGGGCTCACTGTGCCACTGGAATCAATCTATCTTGGCTGAAGAGGGGTGAAACCCTGAAACCGGTCCTAGGGTGCTTGGTTCTGGTCCAGGGAGGACCTGGCTTGGCAGTTCGGGCTGGACTGTTCCCATGAGGCACAGGGTCAAGACTGATTTGCATATGACCAGGTCTAAACTGGGGTGGCATTGTGAGCAAAAGAATGATGGATTTAACCCAGATCTCTTGACTGGGGGTGAATGTTTTGATTTGTTCTGCATTCCGTCCATCAATTGTGTGTCTTTTGATTTCTGTAACAGCGGGCATAATTTTGGCTTAGAGCCGCTCCGTCGGCTTCTCTCCAACGTAGCTCTCCCATCTTCTCAGGCCTCCTTCATGTAGGGTAAATTCAATCTGGGCTCTCCTCCTGTGTGCCCGATGCAGTCTTCCACGATGGCATGTCCTCTGGTTCAAAGGATCCCTCCTCCAGCCAGGGTCTATCATACTTGCCCTCCCTTACGGTCCTGCGGGCTAGCAGGTGGCAGAATGGTTGCACGAATAAAGTACCTTCTTCTCACAACACTATCTCTCTAGGGGTCAGCTTGTTTGACCAGCGTGTTTGGGGAGAGCGGCAGACGTCCTTATTGCTTCTCTCCTTGTGTGCATGCAGAGGAGCCATTCTGCTTTTCCTACACCTTAGCTGAGTTTGGGCTAGGCTACCCTGTTCTCTGATGTCTTGATCAGCCCCTCTGCTACGCTGACAATCTGGTGGTGTTTGTGCTCCCGACAGGGGCCTCCTTTCAGGTCATACCTCGGGCTCCTCTCTATGCCGGGCCAAGGACCTAGCTCCGCACTCCTCTGGGAAAGGGTGCATTGCTCTGCTCTCCCTTTACGCCTCCCAGGTGGGAGCTCTCTTTATCTCCATTCTCAATCCACGCATCTCCTCTAGCTCTCACCTAGGCTGCCTCCTTCGCTTGGTGCTGCGCTCTGTTCTTCTTGGCAGGCACTTGTCCTCCACCTCACTCCCAGTCATTTCTTCCGCTGCCTGAGCATACCCTGGGGGAGTATACACTTTGGTTCCCCCCTTAAATTAGGATCCCAGAGGGCTGGGACCTTTTTCCTCCCCGTGCTGGTGGTGTAACAATCCAGAACCACATTTAACCTCCCAGTTACCTGAGAGCACTCTACTGGACGGGTGGGAGGGTATAGTACTGTGTTGTAGGAGCTTGATGGGTTGCATGCGATGGATGGGGTGTCGAACTTCAGAGAATTCTAGCACTGAACTGGAATGAGGCCAGAATTGTCTAGGTTTGTCGATCTGGCAACCTCCCTCTCCTAGATCCAGTTGCTCGCTGGCTGGTGGGGGGCCCTTTGGCCCCTTTGACCGGTGGATTGGTCTAACCCAGTGCAGGAATGGCAGGCATTAGAGAGAGTACATCTGTGCCTGTGAATGGTGGGGGAGGTGTGGATGCCTTGCTTGTGGATTCTGGGGCAGAATTGTAGGTCAGGGTCACCTTGAAGATGGCCTAAAATTCTAACAGTGCCTCTCTTCTAGCCTTCTTCTGCCCTATGATCTTGGCCCGAATGTTTGCCCTTGTGTGTTCTATTATGTTGGTGTTGAAGGTTCCCACCTCATGCCAGGGGAACGCATGCATCCTAGTGTGTGCGTGCCATTCACAGCAGAATTTATCTAACTTTTTAGCCTACGTAGGAAACCTAATATGTATGTGGTTTAACGGCGACTCCATGATGGGTTGGGAACTTTTTAAGGGAATAGAGCACTCCTAACTTCTCAAGGCTTTTTAGATAATCCGAAACTCTACTCTGATCGTGGAGATAATGTGTACAAGAGATTATGCCAGCAATACCTACTTCACTACGAGCTCAGTTTAGACAAAAAGATGCATCAAACAAACTTTCATAATACTATAACAACGCATATGAAGGGCAACAACCTGTAAGTAAGTGCAGTGGTTACTTCAAAACATTGTGAATGGTACTTTTAGCAGCGGCATAGCAAATACAACAAGCATTGGCATAGCCAATAGGTCTCGCTTTGCAGCACAATATCCTTGGTGCAACAACATTAACTGTTGCATGGTTAAACACTTATAAGGCCTCAAAGGCTAGACCTATTGATTATGCCAATGCTTGTTAAGTTAATGCCATTGCGCTATACTTTGTGGCATCACCTTTTTGATAATTTATTATTATTCAACTACTCCAGAAGCCCTTCAGAAGCATGCTCTAAAACACCTTGTCTGGTGAATGTCACCAGCAATGGATAATTTATTAGGATTTTTTCTTTGCTCCCAATATATGCAGTGGATAGGCAAAAAATGATAACCTTTCTTGAAAGAACACCGAGTATGGTGCACAAGCAAGGCATACGAGAGAAGCTATGAAGCAAGTGACAGAAGCTACAAGTAAAGTGAAACGAGTGGTGGTGGAAGCAGGAGGAGCTATGAGGCAGGCACGAGTAGCTGCAAGCTCAGCAAAGGCATTGCAAGGCAGAGCTGGAAGGCAAGAGAGAGGATCTATAAGAGAAGCTACAGGTCAAGTGAAAAGAGCTGTGAGACAATCAAGAGCTGTCAGTTAAGGGACCTGAGGCACAAGGTGACTGGGCTAGACACTGTACAACTGAGAGTAACAGTGAGACAATTGTGAGATGCAGTAGTTAAAATAAAACCAACTGTGGAGACCTGGAGGGGCTTTAGAGGAAAGTTAGAAGACCGTTAGGGAACAAGAATATTGACTGAGGGAGTTAACCCTATTATATACAGCAAATTGTGAATATTGATGATCGTCCAGCCTCATTTAGTATAATAAGGAAAAATTATACACCTGCAGAAAAACAGAGAGACTACCAAACTGACATTGGATTACAAAGCAATAAGGGATCTTTAAGAACAAGAATGTGAGACATTAGTATAAAACGTGATAAATTCAAGGCATGGCCCTTTTAAGGAAGCATTGTCCCAAAAACTCTGTCACTCAGTTCCAAAATTCATGTCACATGCTATGCTGTGTAGATGGCTCATTTTGGTTACCCTAGAAAAACAACTCGAAAGTAATGACACCTGTCCTGCGACATGGATCTCTCTCCCAGGATTAAAGTGCTTTTGACCCAAGCGTTGCAAAGGGGAAGAACAACATTAGCAGAGATTGTTCTTTAAAATGAGAGTGGTTGCATTCCTCATACCTAGGATACACAGAAATGGGGAGGGCGGTCACTTCTTTTCTTCCAGCTATAGTACTGGTGGGCATGGGGTCCACTTGATCCCATACCCCCGAGAAATAACCCCCCATAGCTCACACAGTCTTTTAGACGTGTAACAATAAAGTTCTGAATAGGGATAAAACGTGAATCATTCAGGGTCTCCGATGACACAAAGCTAGGCCAGTGCAAATTAAAGGGGGATCTGCATCAAAATCAACAGTTACGAAAAACAATCTTGTACCAACGCGATCGTTCAACGCCGAACCACAAAAAGGGAGCCGATGATAGTGGCAGGGTCATTTTGACAGTTACACTCATTGCAGCTCCATCAAACAGCTGCAAAATAAATAAATAGAAAATTCCTCCAAGTGTCTCAGTCTTACAAAGGTTCAATCCCTAATCGCTTTGGTTGTGGTTTTCTCCAAAGGGGTTTATTCACAGTGATTCATAGAACCCATGCAAAAAATCTGAATTGTATATCTAGCCTGTTCATATTTTAGTAGAAATGTAAATGGCTGTTTTGCTTTTTTTGTTATCAAGATATGTACAGTACACGTCTACCCTTTGTGGGGCTTAGTTGTCCTTTCAAAGTTCTGGGAGTATGATAGTTCTGGGCTTTCCCTCTGACCAGCGTCATTTTTGTTAGGTCGATATAACATGGAGGATAATCTGTGTAAAGCTTAGTGATGGGACCTTCTGTTTTATCTGAGGATGCCATGGGTGAACCTACTGTGGCAGAGATAGTACAGTCTTTGACAGTGTGTGTTGTATTGACTGTAGTGAGATGCATGACTTTCCTAGTTATGGTTGTCCATCACCTAATAGTTTGTGTTAGATTGCATTGTTAGCCAGCACTATGTTGCCAATTATGTGATTTGTGTTGTGAGTGTAGGGGCTGAATGGTCTTTCTAATGTTTTCTGTTTGTTGCATCTGTGAGTGTTGGTATGCGAGAGGAGCATTACTCTACCCACTTACACTGTAGTTCGGTGTTATTAATCTCTTTGAATTATGGTTTTAATTGTACTGTTCTGGAGTCCCACTCTGGCAGCTACATTGCTTTGGTGCATACTTAGAAGGCACAGACCGACATCACTCAATCATGTTTAACAATGACATTGTAAGTGACCCTAAAATTAATGTAGGCATGTAAAGAAAGTGAGGCACCGACATAGAGAGTGATTTACACATGATCAGTTTTATAAATTTGCAAAAATTGGGAATAAAACTCAACAGTCTTGATTTTAGAGTTAGAATGTTTGCTACAAGCTTTTGTTGTGCCCCAAAACAACCTTTAAGTCCCTTGGGGATTTCCCAATGCCAGGGGAGCAATCCTACTTCCGCCTACGCTTAGACTGTTGTGACTGGGGAAGCACTTCTAAGGAAAGATTGAGGAACTTGTCACAGTAAAAATATTGGGGCATATTATCAACGGGCAGCGATAAATATCGCTGGCCGTGCTTAGCGATAAATTTCTTATCGCAGGCTATCTCTGGAATTTATCGCCCTGGTAGTGCGTTATTAACAATGCGTTTCTCCAGGGCGATAAAAATTCCGGAGATAGCGAGGTTATCGCCGTTTTGCAGGGAACATCGCTGATTTTCCAGCGATGTTCCCTGCAAAACGGTGATAACCTTGCTGATACGACCCTGTGGTCGTATCAGCATAATCCACCCCCTATGTCAAACACAGGTAAGTCAGGATTTTAGCAGACGTTAGATTTTGGCGAAAACGGCAGTTTTCGCCAAAATCTAACATCTGCTAAAATACTGTGGGCTGCTTTGTAAATATCGCGATGTGAACATCAGCGATATTTGCAAGGTAGTCCATCCGGGGTATGCCCAGTGACGCCCACTTTGCATCTCAATAGAGATGCAAAGGAAGGTGCTGGGAAAAAGGGTGCTAACATGCGATTATGCATGTTTGCACTCTCTTGTAAATAGGGTGATAGTTTTATCTCCACTTTTTGGGCTTTTTATGCCAAAAAAGCGGAGATAAAGCCCTTGTAAATATGCCCTGTAGTATCTTGAACCACAACAAAAGTGTGCCAAGAAACGCTAATGAGCTTGAGTAACTTCGCAAAGGTGGCTGGAAGGGCAAGTTCTGGCGAACTCTTCGAGTAGATAAGCAGCTTGTACACTTGAATCCCGGAAGTGAAGACTTCCACTAAGTGACTAATTATATTATATTGATTTGTGTGGGGCCCCAAACTTGTATTTGCATAATTTAACTCAAAACAACTCTTTTCATGAGTGAACTGCTCTGCTTAGCAGTGACAGTGCTATTTACACAAACGGTGTCATCAAGGAAAAGAGAAATATTTCCAATGATAACTTTATTTCAGTGCTCAAAAATAATAGCTTCATCATGCAAAAACTGGCTCTAGAAATATTCGAGCTCAAAATACCTTGACAATCTAGGCATTGGATTAGGCAACATTTTGTTGCCATAGGGAAGCAGATCTGCTCAGTGGGCGAGTGTACTGGGTGTGGAAACTTCAGCTGCTGGCTGTGTGGTGTTTTTCCAGACTATTGTGGAAATAAAGAGACTAAAAAGAAGGCAGTCAGTAAATCCACCCGGACTGCTCCAACTTCCTGATCACAGCTCATTGTGCAAGTAGCCCGCTGAGCCACCTTGACAAAGCAACTGAAGATAGGGGTGGGTGACCACAGGAAAAAAAAATCACAGCACATAAGTTGCCGGCATTAATGTGGGCGAAGGTGTGGGGAAGCGCGGCCTCTGGATCAATTGGTGCGACTGCACGCACCTGTGCACGAAAGGAAGAAAGAAAGGTGCAAGGGCCGGAGAGGGAGGTTAGGGTGGTTAATGTATGACAGGTATGGTGGAGTAGGGTCACGCTGGATGGCTAAAGAAATGGGCGGACTATGCCCGCAGGTCAGTGCAGTGCCCCCTGTGCCAAATCCTACAAGGGGGAAAGTGAATACGTCCTCATTAACAGTGGCTCTAAAGCACACAGCACACTGAAAAAAGCACTCATTTATCAACATTTATCTCGTGCTAATGTTCGACAACCTGTCCTGAAAGAACTCACTGGTGTAGGCTGAAGACTGCCCTGGGTTGTTGATATAACTGTCCCTGAAGAACACATATAAAAGAAAGCATTCCCAAATGTAACAACTTAGGAAACAAAAGCTCGAGATAGAGATATAAAAGAGCACTTGAGGTAAACAATAAATGAACGCCGGCAACAGTAAAGGAAACCAAACACAAGCATATGAACAGATTGGGGGAAAGAGGCAATGCGTGGATGGGGGCGAACGAAGCATGCTAATGGTGGAATAAAACAAGCATTGGCAACGTCAGCAAGTCATGCGGGTGCCTGCTGAAATTTTAAGCATGGCGCCGTGTTGCTGCTAATGCTGAAAGTTCAGCGGGCGCCCGGGGGGCGGGACGGCAATGAGGAGCAAGCTGCAATGGTGGCATTAAAGAGACTAGTGCTTCCAAACTAAATAACACGTACCACATAACAAGCGAAACATGCCCTGGGTTGTTGATATAACTGTCCCAGAAGAACACATATAAAAGAAAGCATTCCCAAATGTAACAAGTTAGGAAAAAAGAGCTTGAGATAGAGATATAAAAGAGCACTTGAGGTAAACAAGAAATAAACGCCGGCAACAGTAAAGGAAACAAAACACAAGCAAACAAACAGATTGGGGGAAAGAGGCAATGCGTGGATGGGGGCGAACAAAGCAGGCTAATGGTGGAATAAAACAAGCATTGGCAACTTCAGCAAGTCATGCGGTTGCCTGCTGAAATATTAAGCATGGCGCCGTGTTGCTGCTAATGCTGAAAGTTCAGCGCGTTCCTGGGGGGCGGGACGGCAATGAGGAGCAAGCTGCAATGGTGGCATTAAAGAGAATAGTGCTTCCAAACTAAATAACACGTACAGCATAACAAGCGAAACAAGACGTGCGGCCGGGAACGGGAGTTGTGTGCGCGCGTGTGCGTGCGAAAGTGAAAGTGATCAGCACAGAACTGATACTGATCGCGGTCCAGATGGCGCCTCGGATGGTGAAAGCTGGCGGCTGCACGCGTGCACGCCCGCGTAACCGCAAGCTTGAGGCCAGCAAAAGCCTATGGTAGCACTTTGCAAAGCCCCTTACTAAATGTCTCGTAGAGCAACTCATGCGCTGGCTCAGGCGAGACCTAAAAACTGACAATTTCTTGATACGCACATAGAAAGGTTAAAGAGATATAACATTCAATATGAAACACAGTTGCAACAATTCATCAGCACCACAACATCAAGAAAAAAATGCATCAATTGAGAACTACAATAAAAAATTAGAAGAGAAAAATGACAGAGGAAAAAATTATGATTTTGTCCAAAAAACCTTAGTCTGCTCCTAACGCATGCTGCGCGATGACGAGCAGAGATTCTGCACGGTACATGGACCTAAGTGAGTCCAATAGTCTGTCAATATTGGCTCGGGGGACAAAGATAGCAACAATTTATGCGCAGAAGAAGGAGCAACTCCACAACTACAGGCCCTCCTTGGCCAAGCACAAGCTTCCCCTACCCTCCAAGATCCACATTTATCCCTAAAGTCTGAATTACACCTTACGTCACAGCAGGGGTCATGCTTACCGGCTCTTTCATGCCCAGTGGTCCAAGCAAATAACACCTCTCACTTCTTTTAGATACTACCAGTGTTAAGAAACCGCTAGCACTAGGAAAACTTCTTTAGATTAAAGAATTAAGATTGAGATGCTGACCCTATATCACACCCAGAGCCTATGCTTACCCTCTGTGTCACACCCAGTGGTCAAAGAGGCTCTTTATCACATACAAAGAAAAGCGTACCTTCTTCTGTCTCGCCCAGCAGTCCAGGTGGTCCCTGTATAACACCCAGAGAAAAGCTTATCCTCTGTGTCACTCCCAGCGATCAAGGTGACTAACAACTCTCACCTTTACTAGCGTGCTGACTATCAAACATAGATGATCCCCTTCCTAGTTTATCATACTTCAAATGCTGGGACTAAGGATCAGATGTAGTCTCTTACCCATTGACTGCGGCTTCAGGACAAACCTCTGTCCCACGGATTGAGCAGAACTTATAAATTGTGGCGTCTGCTCACCATTCTTGCTGGGCAGATGTGAATCCGTACGGGCAGGTCCGGTTTCTTCAGCTGCAGTCGGGCTTGAAGAACCATTTTTGCGTGGCTGGCTCACCAAAATGTTGCTCGAATATGAATTTACATTAAAAAATGAAAGACAAGAAGCGTTTGACAAAACAGGAAAAATTGGTTTAATTAATTGCAGCTGCCGGGAGAGTAGGCAACAGAGTCGTAATCTGAAGACTATCTCAAAGTACATTTGGTTTGGCCGTCTTTTTATACATTTCACAAAGTGCAATAAAACGATTTTGTACATTATTTTTAGAACTGGAATCTTGGCCTTGTAATGGAGCCATAAATTTGGTCATTTGATAAGAAGCGCAGGTGAGTCTCGACCCTGCATGCAGCATGAGATACGTGTCCAGATGTCTGACATCGGGAGCGCGTGATCACTGTGTGTAGTGAGCATGCTGTGTTCTGAATGGCTGAGCTTTCCTAACTTAGTGTGGAATCTGACTTTATGGTGTTTTGGGAACGTGTGCCCCTCTGGCCAAATGTGTCTTATTGGGGGCCGATCTCTTGAGACCATTGTGGTGTTGCAGTCTTTCTGTGGGATTGATCTGGGTTTTCATGTTCGCAAGTTTGTCTTAGGGTTCCGTGTCACCCCACCTGTGATCTGTCAATTAATTGCTTCGTGCCTAGGTTACAAGGCCTGCCTGACCACGTACTTCTGACTCGTGGTTGAGGGGGAGGTCATATATTAGTTGAATTCAACAACGGTGAGGCGAGTTCGTTATTATGCATGCATATATCATGACGTGCATTGATATCATATTGCTCCCTCCCCCCCCGTCTCCTCGCTTGATCTCGGCAGCCGGATCGGGCCGCGCGAGGAGATTGGACAGTTTCGTCAAGGGCTGGAGGTGAAGGGGTGCCTGCTGGAGTCCAGGCCGCCCGTGGTGAGGCCCGTGAGGTTGTGCAATGCTCGAACTGGGTGTGTGTGAGCCGGCCCGCACTTTGTTTCCCACCGACTGCTGTGGTGTGGGGGCCTGCCGTGAGAGGACCAGTGCAGCTGGGCCCCACAGGCTGTTGGTGTCTACATTGTGGAGGGACTAGGCCGCCATTGTGTGTGTTATAGTGCCCGGTCCTGAGCCCTGTTGGGAACAGATCTTGCCTGTAGGAGCTGGGGAAATTTTGGAGCCGTGAGTGAGTGGAGCCGGACGCTGGTCCACCGGCGGGGAATCCTGCACAAAGCACCGGTGGATAGCAGATGACCATTTGTACAGGTGTTAGGCTTATCTGATAGAGGCAGGTGGTGGAGTCATGGTGAGGAGGTAGATTTAGCACCCGTCAGAGCACCCGTGCCATTGATTGCTATTTAGTGAAGGGGAACCGCCAAACCAACACTGAAGAACTCCAGCCCCCAGACTGCTTTGCTGCCTGTTGCGCCCAGAGGCGCTGTCACTCTTCTTCACGCCCGCAGGTGCATAAAGGAAATCGCGGCTCCCGCTTCGCGGGAACTGCCAAACCAACACCGAAGGACTCCAGCCCCCAGACTGTTTGCTGCCTGTTGCGCCCGGAGGCGCTGTCACTCTTCTTCGTGCCCGCAGGTGCGTAAAGGAAATCGCGGCTCCCGCTTTCGTCCGTCTGTGCCAGGAAGAGGCAGGGCAGGGCAGGGCAGGGCCACCCCCCTTACATCTAATTGCCGGACTGGGTCGCAGACCATCCTCAACTGATAAAAGGTACTGTGTTACATGGTTTATTTTCTACCTGGGCCCATAATTATTGAAGCAGGAATTCTCCAGGAACATCGCAATCTCTTATCCACGATCCTGGGACTTTGTGGGAAAATTGACCCCTTGAATGTCGTACATTCAAGTGTGCACGTTGTGATTAATTACATCGAGGGCCTACCGTATTGGACTTCGGCGACGCATTAAGCCACCTGGGACTACAAAATGGGCAAGAGAAAAGTGATGGAGGGAGGAGGGGGGATAATGGCGCTAGTGGGGGGACAGGGAAGGGTAAAAAGGCAAAAAAAGCATATAAACGCACTGTAAATAATTGTGTGATGGACAGGATAGACACCCTCATTCATGAATGTGAAAATATCCTAGACACAGATTCACCAACATCTAGTTCTAATACCCAATCATCTCCCCAATGCCCCACTACCACATTATCCCAAGGCCCCATCGAAGTTCATACACCAACAATCCCCTCACCAACAATCCCTTCAATGTTCCGCAAGCACTCTAGGAAGGGAGCACCGACACATAGCAAGGTTACCTTGTCGGAATTCAACGGGGCACAGACGATAGATTCCTTTACTCACGACAAACCTTCCAAAGCTCCGACGACCTCAACTATACAGAGTGACAGTCTTTTTGGGCTTCCCATACCTTGTTCGAATAGGTTTGCAGCATTATCAGATATTACTGATGCCTCGGAGGCTCAGACCATGCCCCCATTGCTGCAAACTTTAGTAGAGAGTAGTGAGGAGGTGACCCCATCATTGCAAGATCTTTATCAGCTAGTTGGCTCTCTTAGGCTGGATATAGAAACTATGAGAACTAAGATTTAGGAGCTCACCAGTACGATTAAAACCCTACCCCAGAGGGGCACTTCGCACCAGATCACGCAGCCCCTATGCCCTCCGGTCGAACAGCGCTCACAGCGCATAAATGCCAAGCGGTTTCTGCCTACTGCACAGGCAGACAGACGCCCAGCAGGCGATAGAACCCTCCCGCCCCAGTCAATGCAGTACAAACAGGCATTTTTATCCCCTATTACAGGACAGGCAAACTCTGGAAAACCCCATTTCCAGAACATAGACTCCTCACAAACACCCGTACACCACATAACTCAATCAAGTGCAATAACAGCCAAGTATCCTATGGCGACAAACCCTCAGAAGAGGAATTACTCACTGCATACCTCCTCCTCACAGGCAAAAAGAGTATTTATGGTTAATGTCCCTAAATTAGGAATTACGGTTGCTCATGAAAGAGAGGAATCATTAATCAATAAATCAATACACTGGATTCAGCATGTCAGGGGCTGTAGATCACTCATTCGGGAGGACATTGTCAGGGCTAGGAGATGCACGTCACGTACACAACCATTGGACTGTATCGAACTCACCCTGTCTAATGCAGATATGACAGAAAACCTCTTCCTACTAGAGTTTCATACTTGTTCCCCTGACGTTTCAAAAATACAGCTTAGGCAATTTCCAAATGCATTACCCACAGAAAGACCAGGTGGCAAGCAGCCCGAGGGACTAGAAGAGATCCGTCACCATTGGAATCCATCGATTGAGTAGAAAACGAGACCTGGCCAGGGCAGCGATTGCAAGTTCTTACTATAGTCATTGACCATAGCCCCTTAAATCACCAAACACTTCATCATGATTCTGAATCAAGGTTAGCTAGTTCGGACCTCTATGTTCAAACCCCCAATTACACAGCTAAACCTGGGGCTCAGATGGCTATTCCTCCAACAGCCTTTGACTCTCCTGCTCCTATTGTTCTCCCATTATCCCCAGCTCATACCCCCACTATAGATACAACTCAAGATCTAACCCTTCCCCATCAGCTAAAAATCATTTCCTGGAATGTTGCGGGCCTTAGCAGTAAAATAGCATTACCTCATTTGAATGACCTGGTAGAGGTTTATGAAATCTGCGCCTTCCAGGAAACGTGGAGTTTGGTCCCCCTCTACAAATCGGGCTATAGCTGCTATCATACACCAGCCACCACCACAGGAAAGGGTCGACCTTCGGGAGGGCTGATCGTTTGTAATGTAATGTAATGTAAAAATAATTTATAGTGCGCACTGCAACCCATCGAGCATCCTGCTAAAGAGGGAAAAGACAGTAACAATGACTATAGCATGAGCAGGGAGATGGGAGATGATAAACTCTGGAAAAGAGACAGGTTTTAATTTGTTTACAAAATGATAAAAGATCTTTCATCTGTCGCAACTCTAGGGGTAGTTTGTCCCAAAGTCTTGCAGCGGCAACACTGAAAGCTTGTCTCCCCAGCTTAGCTCTTCAAGTCCGGGGTACTTTCACCCAGTAGGCTGTAGAGGACCGAAGGCCGCGGGGGGGGTGGGGGGGGGGGGGGCTGCATACCAGCAGAATTTACTCTGCAGTGGTATGGGACCCAAACCATGCAGTGCCTTAAACACAACACAGAGGAATTTAAAGTGGATCCTCTGTGCTATGGGAAGCCAGTGCAACTCCACAAGGGCCTGAGAGGAAGAAGATTGACGGGGGCGCGTCAGAGCCAACTTGGCTGCCATATTCTGAATTCTCTGCAGTCTCCCAGTCAGAAATTTAGGGGATTCCAGCAGTAATGAATTACAATAATCCAACCTGCTCAAAATCACGCTCCTAACTACCAAGGGGCGTGTTTGAGCAGGGAGCTGAGGAAGAATCTTCCTCAGAATCCTAACAAGAGAGAAACAGGGCCCCATAATTTTATGACGTGTGTTTCCAAGGTCAGTTTCTCATGAAATGTAACTCCCAAATTGCGGACTGCCTTAGATGGTCGCAATGGGGGGTCAGCAGGAATGGGCCAGAAGTTGACCGGAAGGGAATAGGGCACTCTCCCACCCTCAGTACAGAGGATTTCAGTTTTGTCTGCATTACATTGCAGAGAGTTGTTTCTTAACCAATAAACCACATTCTGCATACATACATAAAAGTTCTCCAAGGAAGATGACTGTTCTCCCTCCAGTGATAAGATCAACTGGGTGTCATCTGCATAGTTTACCAGGCCTATGCCATAAGATTTAATAATATCCACCAGGGGACGCTTGTAGACATTAAACAGAATGGGGCTTATTGCAGAGCCCTGCAGCACACCATGACGGATTTTGGTGAACTTGGACTGAAAAGGGCGGAGCGCCACGGCCTGACATCTATCAGATAGATATGAATGAAGCCATTTTTGTGCCAGACCAACTACCCCCACTCCTTCCAACCGCTCCAGGAGGACCTTATGATTGACCGTGTCGAATGCGGCAGACAGGTCTAATAGGATCAAGATGGCATGTTGACCCTTGTCTGCACGCAAACGAAGATCATCCAACATGGTCAACAGGGCAGTCTCTGTCCCATGTTCCGGGCGGAATCCAAACTGAACCTCATCCAGTAGATTATTTGCCTCTAGGAACTGGGAAAGTGCCCTGCTCACATGGCGCTCAATGATCTTTACTGGGTATGGAAGGAGTGAAATAGGCCTGTAGTTTTTAAGACACGCCGGGTCAAGTGAGGGCTTCTTCAATGGGGGGAAACAACCGCTTGCTTCCAGCAGGAGGGAATCATCCCACTATGCAGTGATTCATTACACAGCTGTCTAAGTAGAGGAAACAGTTCAGATCCAAACGCTTTCCAGACCCTATGTGGAAAAGGGTCTAAAGACGAGCCGGAAGAGACCCCAGCAGCGATTTGCTCAAACACCTCAGCAGAGAGTATATCAAAATGATCTAAGAAAGGCATCGGAGCCGAGGCCTACCTCAACACTCTCGGGTCCTCCTGCCCATCCTGTGTGGGGCCAGTAGTCTTATCAGCCATGCTGTTCTCTTCCAACCCTTCAATAATTTTACTAATCTTATTGTCAAAGAAGGCAGATAGGCTATCACAAAGTTCCTGCGTGGGGAGGACCTTATTTTTAGTACACGCCGGGGTGGCAATATCGTTCAGTATTTTGAAAATGCTCTTAGAGCTATTAGAAACCTTCAAAATTACATCTGCAAAGTACTCAGCTTTGGTAGAGGCAGTACTTTTCTTATAGCTAGAAATGTTCTCTTTCCAGATAACTTTGTCTGTATCAGCGTACCTCTTCCTCCATTTTCGCTCTGCCTGGCTACAGCCCAGTTTTACATTTTTCAGGGCAGTGTTATACCAGGGCGCTGAGGGTTTACCACCTCTTCTGATCATTTTTTGCGGGGCGATCTGATCAAGATGGTTGTTGATGTGTGAGCAGAAGGTAATATAGTTATCCTCCACCTGTTTCCCTGGATCAAACAAACCTTCCAGATGGAATACAGGGGAGGAGCTAGTTTTCCTCAGCAGGCCTTTCCAGTCCCTGCTAAGAAAGCATCTTGTCTCCTTCCTAACAGTATCATTTCAATTGATATTAAACACATAAAATTTTATCAGGTGGTGATCAGACCAACCACCCGGGAACACATTTACAACTTCCAATGAGTCCTCCCTGGCGAATATCAGGTCCAAGGTATGTCCCCCCGTATGTGTAGGTTCTACCACCCATTGAGCAAGGGAAAAATCCATACATGATTGTAGGAGATTGTTATATCCTGAGCCCATACTATCGTTAGCCCATAAATTAAAATCCCCCACTATAAGGAGCCTGGCATGTGAGAGAGCCATATTACTAAACACATCAATCTGGTTTTTCTGTTGAAGGAGGCTGGCCACTCCTGGCGGCCTATAACAGATGATACCTGTCAGCACCTGGTGCCCAAGAATTTTTAGAGCAAAGCCCAATAGCTCAACCCCTTCGACCATATCGATATACACGGGTGAGAAGTTCCAAACCTCCTTAAAAAAGATCCCGACCCGTCCACCTCTACCGCCTGGACGTGGTTTATGAAAAGCTTTGTTGCCCTGAGGGCAGGCTAAGCCCAGTTCTAAATCCGAATCCGGATGGGTCCAAGTCTCCGTCACAACCAGGACATCCATGTCATGGGACTCTAACAGCATCTGTGTCTCCAGATAATGTTTACAAAGGGACCTAACATTAAGCAGGCCACATCTCAAGGAGTCCGTTCTAGTCAAGTCAGCTACTGTCCCTACCCCTACCGGGATCGCTGATTGAGCATCCCCCTCAGCCTCCTCCTGCTTACCCATTACCTGGGGAGATACACTCAGTTGTCTGAGAGCAGGAGCAGCACAGCGATTTCCCCCAAAATCAGCATGATGGCTGGCACTGTGCGCAGCCGGTTCACGGACGGGCGCAGATGGGCATATTGGCGCGCCTTCGGCACGCCTTCGACGCGTCCGCTGCACGTCGGCGCCATTAGCATATTTATTACTGTACTGCGTAAAAAACTAGTCTGTCACTTCTCAAAAATGGCTGCCCCAAACTCTGCCACTGGAAGTGAGGAAAGCAAGGAAACTGTGTCGCAACACCACCCCCTCCACTCAATCAGCACAAGCTGCCGTGGAACGGGAAGGAAATGTGGTATGTATGTGATCAGTAACACTGTGCTCCGTACAGGTAATCAGAGTGCCCAACACATGAAATACAACGAGAAAATACGGCGCAAATTAAGTATTTTTAAAAGGCTAGAAACATAGCAGGGTTACAAGTTACAAAGATTAACAAATGCCGTCTATGCGCATGAAAGCCCACAGCGACAGAAGTCAGTTACCACTTTTACCGCGGCGCGTCGGCGCCATTAGCATATTTATAGCTGTTCTGCGTAAAAAACTAGTCTGTCACTTCTCAAAAATGGCTGCCCCAAACTCTGCCACCGGAAGTGAGGAAAGCAAGGAAACTGTGTCGCAACACCACTCCCTCCACTCAATCAGCACAGGCTGCGGTGGAGCGGGGAGGAAATGCGGTATGTATGTGATCAGTAACACTGTGCTCCGTACAGGTAATCAGAGTGCCGAACACATGAAATACAACGAGAAAATACGGCGCAAATTAAGTATTTTTAAAAGGCTAAAAACATAGCAGGATTACAAGTAAGAAAGATTAACAAATGCCGCCTATGCGCATGAAAGCCCACAGCGACAGAAGTCAGTTACCGCTTTTACCACTGCACGTCGGCGCCATTAGCATATTTATAACTGTTCTGCATGAAAAAACGAGTTCCTCACTTCTCAAAAATGGCTGCCCCAAACTCTGCCACCAGAAGTGAGGAAAGCAAGGAAACTGTATTGCAACACCACTCCCTCCACTCAATCAGCACAGGCTGCGGTGGAACGGGGAGGAAGTGCGGTATGTATGTGATCAGTAACACTGTGCTCCGTACAGGTAATCAGAGTGCCCAACACATGAAATACAACGAGAAAATACAGTGCAAATTAAGTATTTTTAAAATCCTAAAAAGATAGCAGGATTACAAGTAAGAAAGATTAACAAATGCCGCCTATGCGCATGAAAGCCCACAGCGACAGAAGTCAGTTACCGCTTTTACCGCTGCGCGTCAGTGCCATTAGCATATTTATAGCTGTTCTGCTTAACAAACTAGTCCGTCACTTCTCAGAAATGGCTGCCCCAAACTCTGCCACCGGAAGTGAGGAAAGCAAGGAAACTGTGTCGCAACACCACTCCCTCCACTCAATCAGCACAGGCTGCGGTGGAAGGGGAGGAAATGCGGTATGTATGTGATCAGTAACACTGTGCTCCGTACAGGTAATAAGAGTGCCCAACACATGAAATACAACAAGAAAATACGGCGCAAATTAAGTATTTTTAAAGGCTAAAAACATAGCAGGATTACAAGTAAGAAAGATTGACACATGCCGCCTATGCACATAAAAGCCCACAGCGACAGAAGTCAGTTACCGCTTTTATGTTTGGGTTAACATTGCCTTGAATTGTAGGATTTCAGAACATCAGAGTCTGAGCCCAGACATCATGAGGCTTACAATCAAGGGCCCAAGGGGAGGTGATATGATGGACCTTTTTAACGTCTACATAAGGGGGACAGTTGGGGGTAAAGCTTCACCTATCATTACACTACTCGAACAAGGTTTGTCAAGCTGTTTGACCCATTCCAGACTTGTAATTGCAGGAGACTTTAACACCACCTTTGAGCCCCTCAGCACAGAGGATATATTGGGGATAGAGCTAGACGATAGCAAATGGGGCGTTCCTCCACTAACTATACACCCAGTAAAACAATGGTCACAGATAGTTATCCAACTTAACGTACTTACTGTGGAGTATGGGTTGAGGGCAGAGAACGGCAGGACTAGATCTGATGCCCAGGGAGCTGTGGTGATGTGTGCTTGGAATGCTACTCTGTCGTGGAATCTCGTGAGACGCCGAGATTCCACGACAGGCAGTTATCTCTGGGCCCCTGTTAAGACGGACTTGTCTTGTCTCCTTTGGGTACAATAAATCCCACTTATTCACGAAAGGCCTGCCTCGACCCTTCTTCAATTTGGCGACGACCGGGATCGACACAGGAGCACACAGATCTTCCGAGGAGAAGAGCTCTTACATATCGAGGTAGACGACTGCAGAACCGTCGCTCGAACAGGGGCCGGAGAACAAGGTAATCGGAGTCGCTCCTCACACGACGAGGGCCAGAACAATATTTTTTTTTTTGAAATATACGTCAAGGTGAAGCTTTACTTAGAAATACCATTAACCAGCGTTTCATTAACCAGCGTTTCAGAGCGCGAGTCGGAATCCTGCCATGCGCGTGCCTAAACAAACTCGTTTCCATGGCCACCACGCGCTGTGTGTGTGTGTACGAAGAGATTAGAAACGAGCGCTGCATCTAATCAAATAAGCTCGCACACTGAAAATAAGGATAAACACTTTTCAAAAGCTCACCTGAAAAACGAATGAAAAATAAACTCCGATACTGCAGAGACTTCCTCTTCCAAGACTACCGCACTGTATTGTGGGACCTTCAAGTCAGCAGAATAAAAATAGGACTACCGTCCAACTGCATGAAATAGAAAGAAGACTTCTCGAATGGAGACTCTAAGGTCTCCTACATTAAAAAAAGGGGGAAAATAAGATGAAAGCACATAATTAATATTGCAGCAATTTTAGTGGGAGTTTCACTAAATAGTTTGTTGTATTCCTTTCTCTACAACAGCGATTTGCACGCTCATTCAAGGAAATCTTCAGTGCAAGTTAAAAATTTTTTTTTTTATCTTCATTTGGCATTATGCAAAGTGTTCAAGCACCAGCACCATTCCTACAAGACCCGGGAGATCCACCCTTGGAATGGAATTTATGGCTCAGATCTTTTAAAGCATACCTAGGCGCCATCGATGCGCAAAAGTTCAGACCAGAAAGACGGAAAAACCTCATGTATTATCATTTAGGAGTGGAAGGCCAGAATGTATTTGATCACCTCCCTGAACACGTCCCTAATGAAAATGAAGACTTAGATGAATTTGAGTCAGCGGTTGCTCAATTGGATAAATATTTTACAAAGACAAAAAACATGGTAGTACACAGGTACAAATTCTTTACTAGGACACAGCAACCCAACGAAAGTATAGACACTTATGTCACTGCACTGAAAATGTTAGCTTCTAAGTGCGAATTTGATAATTTTACAGCAGAACTGATACGTGATCAGTTAGTAGCTAGATGCTACTCTAAGAATATACAACAAAGATTACTTGCTTGCAAAAATCCAACGTTGGACAAAGCTATAGACATAGCTAAAAGTATTGAAGGATCCACCATTGACGCCAAGATACTGGAGGAGTCTTTAGCCAAATCTTCCATCGCTGGTGCTGTCATCAACAAAACTAATCATACTACTAAGAACCCTTTAAGCAATTTCAAGCCTAGATCATTTAATAAGCAAAATATACCTGTTCAACAAATTCAGAAAATATTTTGTTATAGATGTGGGTCGCCTACTCATGTTTCTTCCTTTAGATTTTGTTCGGCATTAGGCCAACAATGCAAGAAATGTAGTAAAGTTGGTCACTTTCAAAATATGTGCAGAACAGGCAAACCTACTAACGTACGTTGTGTTTTAAATGATTTTGGCAACAATTTTGATGAAGAAAACCTAGAAAGTAACCAAGAATTACTCTTAGGTGTTAGATGTGTTAACTCAAATGATGAAAATTTAATAGTTGATCCAAATCTTAATGTTTCTATTGAAGGTCATGCCATACAGCTGTTAGTTGACACAGGTGCACGTATAACCATTATCTCCAACGATATTTTTGTAAAATATTGGTTCAACAGAACCTTGCTTCCTCCAGATATCCTTACTGTAGCATTTGAAGGAAGCAAGGTAGACCTTATTGGATTTTTTTGGACTGACATTAAGATTGCAAATGATTCAATTCATGGTAAAGTATATGTTGCGAAGAAAGGGATAAATGTTTTGGGTTTAGTTCACCAAGCTGAATTTGGCATTACAATTAGACCAGGGTTAGAACAACCTATTTCCTTCGAAAAAAAGAGGCTAAGTTCAGTATGTGATCTTGACAACTTATGGGTAAAAAAATTTAGCAAAGTCTTTCAAGACAAGTTAGGCAAAATTTCAGATTTTACCTATTGCATTAAGGTTAAACATGACGTTGTCCCCGTAAAGCATAAACTACGCAATATACCTTTCAGTGTAAGAAATGACCTTTCTACCATGCTTGATGATATGTGCTCACAAGGTATTATTGAGAAAACCGATGGAACATTGTGGTTATCTCCCATTGTTTTGGCGAAGAAAAAGAATGGGGAATTACGCATGTGTGTGGATATGAGGAGTGTGAATGAAGCTATTTGGGTAGATAATTACCCCCTTCCCAGAATTGAAGATTTAATAACTAAAATTGGTCATGCCAAGTGGTTTAGCAAATTAGACTTAAGAGCGGCTTACCACCAAGTTGAATTAGATAAAAATTCCCGCCATCTGACCGCATTTGTAACTCCTGATGGAGTCTTCCAATTCTGTCGCATGCCGTTTGGCATTGCTTCCGCAGCTGCAGTCTTCCAAAGACTCATGTCGGACATGTTCACAGGCAATGAACATGTTGCAATCTTTCAAGATGACATTTTGATTTTTGCTGTCAATGAGAAAGAACATGATTTATCCCTAAACAATGTTTTGGAGACTTTAGAGAAGAGAGGTGTCACATTACGAAAAGATAAGTGCGCCTTCAAAACAAAAGAAATTGAATACCTTGGACAGAGCCTTCACCTATAATAGAGCAACCTGTCCGTCTTGCATTGATTATATCTTACTAGACATCAGGCTCTGGGGGAACTCCCCGGATAAAAGGTGGGGAACACATCTGATAGCGATCATAATCCTCTCTGCCTGTCTATAAAGTCCCCATTTGCACTTCCCTGCACCCTAGCGAACACCCACTTGTACTCTGTGTTGAAAGAGGTGATCCCTTCAAATTCTTGAAGAGCCCTTTAAAGGAATAAGGTTGCCCTTGATGAAGTGAAGCTAGATGCTATTAGGCAAGTCCTGCGTAAAAAAATTAAGGAATTACGGGAAGGGATAGCAGCAGGACCCACTAACGACCTTATCATCCATACACAAACTGTCGAAGAGATTAGCACCTATTTTCAAGCGCCCACTAGGCGCATGAAGCCCATAGCACACCCCAGGGGAGGGAATTCATGGTATACCAACGATTGCAGACTTAAACGTAAGGCCTTGGCAGTAGCTATTAGAGCCAAGGATGGCCATGCCATTAGTGTTACAAGGAAAGACTACAAAAAGGCCCTGAAACAAGCAAAATTAGATTGGGACGAAACCCATTGGGAAGCATTAAAAAACGCCGGCTTAGGTAGGGACTCTAGTCTTTTCTGGACATTAGTGAGAGGGGCAATCAAGGATGTAGCTGAACAGATCCCCAACCATATTCCACCTAAGGTTTGGCAGGACCACTTTGGGGAACTCTATTTTGGGTCTAGTGATATAAGCGCGGATTGGATATGTGGCCATCCGCTGACAGATCTTGGGGAGGGTGACAGTGGCCCTTTTACTCTGAACGAAATTGAGTCTGCTATAGGCAGTATTGTCCCTGCTAACGCCCCAGGGCCTGTTGGCCTTCCTGGAGATCTGTTTCTCGCAGATCGCAAAGAATGGGCAGAGTACGTCCTCCTTTTGATTAATTCCATCTCTCGAGAATGTCTTGTCACAGAATCATGGAAGGGGCGGAGGTAGTCCCAATCTATAAGAAGGGAGCCCGAGAGGAACCCGCCAATTATTGGCCAATCAGCTTAATTGGCGCAATGCAGAAGCTGGCAGGCAGAGTCATATTGCAGAGAATCCAAACGTGGGCCGAGGAGGAAGACATCCTCTCCCAATACCAGGCGGGATTCAGGGCCAACACGGGAACGGTGGACCAGGTCTTTAGGCTCCTCATGATTTACTGGAAGGTGGTAGTGATTGGCAAGGGCAGTCTTTATCTCGCTTTTATCGACCTAAAGACTGCCTTTGACCTGGTGCCCAGGAAAAAGTTATGGAATACACTGAGTGATATGGGTATTCCTCCACTACTCCTTAACCTATTGGTAAGACTCCATGAGGGTAACTTTGCACAGATCAGATGGGGGTCCCAAGGGCAACTTACGGAAAAGATCCCAGTAAACAGGGGTGTTCGGCAGGGCTGTGTAATGGCGCCCACCCTGTTCTCCTTATATGTGAACTGGGTGGTTAGCTTTCTGCAAGAAACATCAGCTGATGCACCAGCCCTGGCAGGTAACAAGGCACCAACCCTCCTGTTTGCCGACGATACACTATTGATCTCCAAGACTCCATCTGGCCTGCAAAAACTTCTGAATAGATTTCAGCTTTTCTGTAACACTCAGGGGCTGGTCATAAACACATCCAAGACAAAATTTATGACATTCATCCCCCATAAATTATTCAGAAATAACATCTCTCTAGATGGGACACATCTAGAGAGAGTAACCACCTTTGATTATCTTGGGATGCGTCTCTCAGCAAAAATGCAGTGGAGGCCCCACCTTGATAAAATGCTACTCAATCACAAGCGTGCAGCAAGGGCACTGAGCAAAGAACATCGCTCATCATTTAGAAGACCTGTCGCCGTGTATGGAGCTAAGGCAGTTAGCTCGGCTCTGTATGGAGCCAAGCTCTGGGGCTTCGAAAACCTAGATGAGATTAGCAGGTCAGAACAGAAGTTCCTTAGGAATCTGATCATGTTACCCCAGAGTGTCCCTCTAACTCCCTGATGTACGACATGAGCAGGCGCTGCTTTAAAGACATGGCGACACTTCACCCACTGCTCTTTTGGGCCCGCTTTAGGAGAACACCGGAACTCGCTACTTATGCAAAAGCCTTTGCAGAAGTATTGAGTCTGGACACCAACAGGAGGGTTAAGTGGATCTCTAACAGTAAGGTGTTAATGACAACTCTTGGCCTTAAGGAATCCTGGGATACCCAAAATCCACCAAATAAGACCGAACTTAAACGCACTTATTGGGGCTGGGTAGATGCCAGAGATCTTAGTTGTCGAAGTATGGGAAGGCTTACGGAAGAATTCTTCCAGCACAAACAATCCTGAACCTTACTTGGACATAATTCAGATCCCAAGAGAAAGGGCATTATACATTCAATTCAGAATTTTGTCACTCCCAGTCCAAGAATTCACTGCGAAACGGCGTCCCCCCATACCAGACCACTGAAGAATGCCCTACATGCGGGGCGCACAAAGAAAGCATTGCGCACCTTATGTTTGCCTGCCCAGGGTACGGAAAAGCCAGGTCTAGGTGGCTTGAGCCAATCTGCAAACAACTAGGCACTCGGGATCATCGAGTAGCTCTACGCATATTAAAATCTGACCCGAGAAGCCTCTTTGTTTGTGGTCTCGCCAAGTTCCTAGGCCGTGCCTGGATAATTAGGCACAGTGCCAAACGAAGGGCGATGTAACATGATTCAGATTCTTTGTGAGCAGCTCCGCGAATATGAGAAGATAGAATTTGTAATTTTAAATTGCTGCAGACTGATCCCAAATACGGCATCAAATACCCTCACTTTTAATTATATTTTAGAGTTCTTATCTAATCAATTTAAATCGAAACATACAATTCAAGTTGAAATAGCTTTATATTCAGAATGTTTTAATTCATGTGCTGCAATATTTATTAATTTTAATAATTTTTACTCTTCCTCTTTTTATATGGATAGAATGTTTGATGCTTTTATGATACTTGTGATCGAAATAAAGCTATTTGAACTAAACTGATATATATGAGGCTACTTCCTGAAACATTTCTGGCCAGTCTGTTCAGTAGCGGAGAGATAGGGCATCCTAGCAATTCCTCGTACAATAGTTTAAAAACAGAGTGAAGATAAAACATTTGGTGGGGCTAGTAATGTGACACAAAGTAGCATTAAGTGCATCAGTGTTTCTTGGGCCCCCAAAGGGCAGAAGTACATGCCAACTCGTGACCCGTAAACCATAAACCAGGATTTGATGTAAGACTAGACCTGTATTGTTCCTAGTTTAAATCTGAGATAAAGAGCCTTTTTCTCAGGTGGCAATATCAGGTCAAGGAATGGCTCCCTCTGGGGTTTGGGCTTCTTGGCCAGATATTTTGTCAGTAGGGCACTTTTTATAACCTCTTGCTTTTGCCACATATGTGCCCAGTATTTCTTTTTCACCATTGGTAATGTGGCTTTAGTCATATTTTCTGGGTTTTGCCATAGATCTACACAATCTGTTGTCCTACGAGTGTGCTTTATATGTCTAAACCAGAGCAAACTGCTACAATTCTGGCTTCTCATAATGTTGTTTAAGGTCTTCTGAAATTCTGCAAGGGCAGGGGTAGGCCAAACTCATAACCAATAACCTACCGGGCAGAAGGCAATAGGATCAGCTACAGCAGTCATTCCCAGTTCAGCTCTGAGTATTGCCATTGGGGTTCCTGGGCCTAAATAAAGTAGTCACCTCAAGGAACAGTTTTCCACTTTTCTTTAACGCCTGCACATTTATGTGCCCTGAGATTTTGGCACCATAGAAACCTGCTGCCACCGCTTTCCTTTTATACACGGTTAGTGCAGGCTTAATTATGTTATTTTTGCATTTATTTGCAAATCGACGAACCACTACAGCCTGTTAGGACAAAATCACTTTCAACTTGGTTACTTGGGCACCTCAATATGGCTGGTCATCGATCCAAATACCCAGGTAATTGAGATCCAAAGGTCAGTTGGGTGACCTCTTGTTCTGAACTACAAGGACACTGCAAGATCCAGAGGCAACCCAGCAACTGCTCAGCTGACTTGCTGCAAGTGGCCTTGCCTGGACCTGCAACTGCATCTGCCTGAACCCTGCTGGCATCTGCTGAAGTGAGTTCCCGATTAACAAAGGGTAGGTCCCCAGGCCCTAGACCCGTGCCTGGCATCAGTTGAGCTCCTCCTGTAAGATCCTGAAGTTTTGAACTCTGCGCCCCGGACTTTGGGAAGGTAACTTTTTCAGCGGGACTAACATGGTCCTTGTATCCGGCCTCCACTCCATCGCAGTCAGCCTGAAGTTGTGACTCTGTTCCGGCCTAGCGCACACAGATACCCACAGGCAGCACTTTCTGCTTCTTGTTGCTATTTTTATTTAAACCTTTAAAATTGCATATGTGCTTGGATTTTTTGTCATTTTGGTCTCATTTTAGTTATTTAATTTTGCTCTGTTTTTCTACATTTTTGTGGGAGATCTCTTGTGTTGTATTTGCACTTTATTACTTTTTGTGTACTGCATAAATACACCGTGCCTCTGAGTTAAACCTAACTGCTTTTGTGCCAAGCTACCAGAAAGTTAAGCAGAGGTTAATTTAGTGACTTTTTGTGGTTCACCCTGACAAGGATTGTGGTTGTTGCTTAAGCGGGGTTTCACACTACCCAATCAAAAATGCTATTTCTTACAGTCAGCATCTGAGATAAAGGATCATGGAGAAAAAACTGCAAGTGAGTGATTTGGTCAGTGGATTTCTATCTCTTAAGGACTTGTCCGGCATTGATTCTATTGAAATGCCCATGGCAGTTGTGATGCCCTTTCATAAGCACAACTTGTGCTGCTGAGAGACAGTGCAAGGTAGCCCAAACAGGAGTGCAGATAGGTATTGCACTGAGCACTGGGCAGCCTACAGTTTAGTTCAAAGCGGTACAAAAGAGGGTGGTGATGGACAGAGCATCAGAACCAATCAAACACTCACACCCAGTCAACAGATCTGGGTTTAATCCATCACCGTTCTTTAGCCCACTCTGCCACCCCAGTTCAGACATGGCCATATGCAAATCAGTCTGACCCTGTGCCTCATGGGAACAGTCCAGCCCGAACTGCCAAGCCATGCCTTCCCTGGACCGGAAACAAGCTTCCTAGGACCGGTTTCTGGCATTTCAGCCGTCTTCAGCCAGGCTTGCTTGAATCCAGTGGCAAAGTGAGCAAGGGACTCACGTCTGAGCATACCCTGCCAACTTATGGCGAACAAAGCGGTACAAAAGAGGGTGGTGATGGACAGAGCATCAGAACCAATCAAACACTCACACCCAGTCAACAGATCTGGGTTTAATCCATCACCGTTCTTTAGCCCACTCTGCCACCCCAGTTCAGACATGGCCATATGCAAATCAGTCTGACCCTGTGCCTCATGGGAACAGTCCAGCCCGAACTGCCAAGCCATGCCTTCCCTGGACCGGAAACAAGCTTCCTAGGACCGGTTTCTGGCATTTCAGCCATCTTCAGCCAGGCTTGCTTGAATCCAGTGGCAAAGTGAGCAAGGGACTCACGTCTGAGCATACCCTGCCAACTTATGGCGAACAAAGCGGTACAAAAGAGGGTGGTGATGGACAGAGCATCAGAACCAATCAAACACTCACACCCAGTCAACAGATCTGGGTTTAATCCATCACCGTTCTTTAGCCCACTCTGCCACCCCAGTTCAGACATGGCCATATGCAAATCAGTCTGACCCTGTGCCTCATGGGAACAGTCCAGCCCGAACTGCCAAGCCATGCCTTCCCTGGACCGGAAACAAGCTTCCTAGGACCGGTTTCTGGCATTTCAGCCGTCTTCAGCCAGGCTTGCTTGAATCCAGTGGCAAAGTGAGCAAGGGCCATGTCTGAACTGGGGTGGCAGAGTGGGCTAAAGAACGGTGATGGATCAAACCCAGATCTGTTGACTGGGTGTGAGTATTTGATTGGTTCTGATGCTCCGTCCATCACCACCCCCTTTTGTACCGCTTTGTTCGCCATAAGTTGGCAGGGTATGCTCAGACGTGAGTCCCTTGCTCACTTTGCCACTGGATTCAAGCAAGCCTGGCTGAAGACGGCTGAAATGCCAGAAACCGGTCCTAGGAAGCTTGTTTCCGGTCCAGGGAAGGCATGGCTTGGCAGTTCGGGCTGGACTGTTCCCATGAGGCACAGGGTCAGTTTGATTTGCATATGGCCATGTCTGAACTGGGGTGGCAGAGTGGGCTAAAGAACGGTGATGGATCAAACCCAGATCTGTTGACTGGGTGTGAGTATTTGATTGGTTCTGATGCTCCGTCCATCACCACCCCCTTTTGTACCGCTTTGTTCGCCATAAGTTGGCAGGGTATGCTCAGACGTGAGTCCCTTGCTCACTTTGCCACTGGATTCAAGCAAGCCTGGCTGAAGACGGCTGAAATGCCAGAAACCGGTCCTAGGAAGGCATGGCTTGGCAGTTCGGGCTGGACTGTTCCCATGAGGCACAGGGTCAGTTTGATTTGCATATGGCCATGTCTGAACTGGGGTGGCAGAGTGGGCTAAAGAACAGTGATGGATCAAACCCAGATCTGTTGACTGGGTGTGAGTATTTGATTGGTTCTGATGCTCCGTCCATCACCACCCCCTTTTGTACCGTACAGTTTAGTTCAGCCACAAATTCCCCCATTCACTGCAGATGCTAGATGGAAAGTCAAGACTGCAATTGTTTGCCTATTGACTACTTCCATCCTTTCTGCATGGTGACTTCCTATTTGCCTCTTTCTATGGCACACCTATGCACTCCCACTTCACTTGGGGGATTTAAAAAATGTCTGGGCTTTTTTGTTCCACATGGGATGAATGCACAAACCAACCATTCAGTCCTAATGGTCTACTTGTATGGTTTGTGCAACACACAGCTTTGCACCGGTCATGAGTAGAGATGTGTTTTTGATTCTACAGCACTTGCTACATTACAGTGATAATTCTGCAGCATTACCCTGGAAACCATCCAACCTTTAGCTGGTTGTTCAAAATTTGGCCTACTATAGGAAATTTGTCTTCCATGTTTCTAGAGATTTATACTGTTGGTAAGAATGTAGCAACCACCTAGTCACTGATCCTATCCAAAAGCCATGCAGTCCACAGCAAGCAAAAGAGCTTGTTACAACATCAAGATGTACATATTGTGCAAGCGCTTCACTGCTTATGTCTATATGGTGAAAGAATATACAGGGATGGACTCCACAATAAATCCTCCTGGTTGCCCATCCATGTTAAGATTTAGTGAGAAAATTGAATGGGAGCTTGCACAATCACTCGGTCATTAAGTTTATAATGTTTATTTGGATAACTTCTATACAGGAGTCCAGCTGTTAAGTGAGCTGTACAAAGCTGGAATGTGAATTGTGGTACAGTTTGAATGAACCACAAGGAATTTTCTCGGGAGCTTGTTTGTAAGAAGCTCCAAAATGGACAGAGTAGTGGGTTTCAAAAAACTCTTTTTGTCACATTCTTAGATAGGCGGAAATTATATGTGCACACTACACCTTATAATGAAACCACTTTTCTTGTCATGGTCTGGGGTCAGTTAGCCGAAGTCCACAAGCCCACCTGTATAGTTAACTACAAAACATATATGGGTGGAATGGAAAATGACTAGGAACTTCAACCATATAATGTAATGTTGTAAAACTCATAAAGGGTATAAGAAGTTGGCCACCCACCTAATACAGTTAGTAACATAAAATGCATAAATTGCTATTCTCATACTGCAATGTAAAGACTAATGTACTTCCTTGACTTCCAGTCATTATTGAAAGTCTTACTGCTGTAGAAGCAGTAGCCTCATCAATTGTGGAGGGCGTTGCATGGCTGCAGTTTTTCAATTTGCCAACCGTGTTCCTTCAACAGAGAAAATGATATACCATATTACTGATGCACAATTTACTGTCAGTAAGGAAAGAGGCAGGTGACTCAGCATTACTATCCCTAGTGCCCATCACAGACAGGCCTTTGTGTTCCAACTTGCTTCACATTGTAAACCACAAAATTTACATTCTGAAGTGGTGAATTCACATTCATAGCTAGTATGTGACATTAAAAGGTGCTGCATAGATGTATACATTCAATGGCCCATTACTTGACTAGATATGTATCCAATTGTTCTATTTCATTTGAAAAGAAGTACATAATGGAAGATTAGATTTTTTATTATTAAATTAGATTTGAGCCTGTGTTTCTTTAATGACTCCAGTAAATAGGTGCACATTGGTCCAGCTTGAGGCCTGCTTACCACCTTCATCAGCTGTATTATAAATGCATTTCAATCAATGCACTGCATATAATGGTGGACAGGACATGCACCACGATTTTACAGAGTACCCTGTAGGCCCTTAGTCTTTCTGAAAGTGCTCTTTAGGGAACTTAGGAGAGTCTGCACCTCCAAACGTATCCCAGTTTTTAAATGTACTTATGCTCACATAAGCAATGGACAAGCAAATGCATCCTCAGACATCCACAACTTACTTATTCATACTGGAAGGAGGTGGATTTAGCACACGAGTGCACTAAAGGCAGAGGAAAGACAAGTCTTTCTAAGCCTAAACAGGCCCTTAATGGTGAGGTGTTAATAAATGTTTATCTGGCACATGCACAGTATTAGTCAGGACTCAAAGTGAGACAGAGACATGAAGAGGTAGTCAAAGCTTAGCCTTGGCTTTTTTTCAGAGGGATCTCATGTAGGAAGGAGGCAGATGCACAAGGTAAGAGTGACCCACAGATCACTGCAACCTCTACAGCTCCTATAGGTCATACTTGTGGTCCACATGCTGTCTTCATCTTCTGTTGAAAACATGATGGATGTTCTATCTGTATTATTACAAGTGCATTACAGTCAATGAACTGCACATATTGGTGGGCGGGACATGTGCCATGTTTTCACAGCGTACCATGCCCACCTTACCCTAAAGGCCTTATTCATTTTGGAAGTATTTATTAGGAAACTTAGGAGAGTCTGCCCCAGCAAGCTTACTTATGTTCACACAGCCTGATTTTCAGACACCTGCAACTTACAACCACACACTAGAAAGAGTTGGATTTTGTGCAGTGAGGGCACTGCAGCATGACATATAAGTCTTCCTGAGTTTAAGCGGCAGCCATGGGGAAGCATTACTGAAGGTGAATCTGGCACTCCTGTGGTATTAGGACTCAGAGTGAGACATGAACGAACAGTCAAAGCCTAACTTAGGGGTATTTCTTTAAAGAGATCTTGTGTAGGTAAAAGGCAGATGGACACGGTAAAACAGACGCATATATAGCAGCATCAACCACTCATATTGGCTAGTGATGTGTGTAGTGGTGAATGAGCGGCAGTGTGGTTGTTGGTTGGCGATATGTGCGGCTCTTAGCTGGCAATATTTGCCACAGTATACTGGCAGTATGTTTGATTGTTGAATGGCAGTAGGTTGTGTAGCAGTTTGCTGGAGGCTTGTCTGTAATTTGACTGATGACTGCATGAGTCGTGGTTTGAGTGGTGTTTCATTCATGTGGACATATGAATGTGATGCGCCCTTGAAAATCTGTTGATGTGGCCCCTGTGTTGTGCTGTGCCCGTGACTGGTAGTGTGAATTACTTTGTGTATGGTGCATGAAAGGGGTGTGAATGGCCAGGAGAGTTGTAAGTGCCCTGCCATGACTTTACTGCTTCTACTGTTGTTATTATTTGCTATTTGAATCTATCATTGCTGGCTGTGCCAAAACCAAATGGTATGAATCTGTACTCGATTAGTCGATGGGCTCTGAGGGAACAATAACAACCCCTGACACTTTTGAAAACTGAACACCCAGAGGAGTCCAGGGTGATGTGAGTTGTGTGGACCACACTCAGTTTGCTTACACACAATGCTTCGCTGACCTCAAACTTTGCTTAAAATCATGCATTTTATCCTCACATTTCTGTGAGAGAAATTCTGGAATCTGTAGGGAACAACAACATTCCTGCTACCCAGTGCTCCTACTCTTCTCCCAAAAAAAACGGTACTCAACTTGTATTGCTGGATCTAGTTCCCACTACAAGAAAGGCCCCAAATAACAACATGAAGGCATCACATTTTGGGGAAGAAAACCACTCTTTTTGCCGATACGTGTAGCCATGTAATTTCAGGATGGGCTCAGCCGCCACCAAGGAAATCCTACCAAACCTAGACATTTCTAAAAACTAGATACCAGGAGAATTCTAGGGTGGTGTGACTTGCGTGGATTTCACTACGTTTTGTCACCCACAATGCCAGACAAACCTAAAACTTTGCATAAACTCATGAATTTTTCTCACATTTCAGTGAGGGAAAGTTTAGAATTTGGAGGGATCCTCAAAATTCCTACTACCCAGTTTTTCCAATACTTCTCCCAATACAAATCGTATCCCACTTGAGTAGCTTGATCTAACATGTGCATAGGGATGGATGAAACTGAGACCCTATGAAGTCAGTGTGGTCATTGAATGGTAGCTCTCTTTCGATCTGTTCCTTTTGTGGGCGCTATTTTTCAGAAAGGTTTTGGGAGGCTTCCCTTGGTGGCGGCTAAGCCTGAGCCCAAATTCTGCAGCTACCCACATCACCAAATAGGGTAATTTTGCGTGTTAAAAATTTGATGACCCCTGCCCACCGCATATCTTCCACAGGGCCACCTCCTCCATCGCACCAGAACTGCGACGGACAATCAACTGCACGCTTGAAACAGGCCCGTTCCCTGATGAATGGAAACGTGCAGAAGTCAAATCTCTCCTTAAGAATCCCTCCAAAGACCCAACGGTCCTCAAGAACTACAGCCCCATCTCTCTCCTCCTCTTGGCCACCAAAATCACAGAGAAGATCATCAACATTCAGCTAACAAACTTCATAGAATCCAACTACATCCTCGACACTTCTCAATCCAGCTTCCACAGCAACCACAGCACAGAGACCGCCCTCCTAGCCGCCACGGACAACATCCGCACATTCTTCGACCAAGGCCACACTGCAGCCCTCATTCTACTAGTCCTCTCAGCAGCCTTCGACACCATCTCCAACTGCATCGTAGCTGCCAGACTCCACGACGCCGGCATACAGGGAACTGCCCTAGACTGGGTCCACTCCTTCCTCGCCGGCCGAACTCAAAGAATAAGATTCCCTCCCTTCCTTTCCAAACCCACAGAGATCAGATGCGGAGTACCCCCAAGGATCCTCCCTCAGCCCAACGCTCTTCCGCATCTACATGATCCCCCTGGCAACCATTGTCAGAAAACACAGAGTCAGCATAGTATCATACGCCGATGACACACAGCTCATCCTATCCCTCACCAAGGAACCCGACATCACCATGCACAACTTCCAGGAAGGAATGAAGGACGTTCCATCCTGGATGAGCAGCAGCTGCCTGAAACTCAACTCGGAGAAAACGGAAGTACTCATCCTCGGACTCACCATCTCCGCGTGGGACGACACCTGGTGTCCCCCTGCCTTTGGCAACCCTCCCACACCCACGGACCACACCCACAACCTTGGCATCATACTCGACCCCTCCCTCACCATGAACCTACAGATCAACGCCGTATCCTCTGCATGCTTCAACATCCTCTGCATACTCCGCAAGACCTTCAAATGGATCCCACCTGAATACAGGAAGACTGACACCCACACACTCATCACTAGCAAGCGGGACTACGGAAATGCCTTCTACGCCAGAATCAACAAATCTCCACTCCACAAACTCCAGACAGTCCAGAACGCCGGAGCCAGACTCGTCCTCAGCATCCCACAACAAGACCACATCACGCAGTACCTACAAGAACTCCACTGGCTCCCCGTCCAAAAAAAGAGTGACCTTCAAGCTGCTCACATGCCTACAAAGCCCTCCACAACACCGGACCCCAATACCTCAATGAAATAATCTCCTTCTACGCCCCAAGATAAATCTCTGCTCCGCTGACCTAGCCTTGGTCGAAATCCCCTGCATCCACAGAGCCAGAACAGGAGGTAGCTAGTTCTCCTACATCGCAGCCAAGACCTGGAATGAACTCCCCCTCAGCATCAGATGAAGCCCTACCCTGCAAGCATTGAGGAGAAGCCTCAAGACCTGGCTCTTCGAATGACCGGAGCTGTTCGAACCCTCCCTCCCCGATTCCCGCCTCCCCCCAGCACCTTGAGTAGTGCGCTCTACAAATCCCTAATTGATTGATTGATTGATATCTCCATGTCACATTATGAGGCCTTTCCTGTTGCAGGTGAAGAGGTCCACCCACACAAGCAGGGTAAAATTTTAATGTAATGTCGATGTTTTTGTCCACTGTATTTTTCTGACAATATCTTTGTATTTTACATTGAAAGTACGTAAGGTAAATATTTCTTCCACAATATTTTTGTATCATAATATTTGTAACATCCATATTATGTCACAGAAGCCAGTGCGTCCAGGGAACAGTGCCTCACTCTGGGTCGCCGGAAAGGGGCGCTAAAGTCGCGATAACATACTTGATAATATGCCCCTATGTCTTTGGAAATTAGCATCTTTTTCTCTAATTGGGAAATTAGCATTCACAAATCTAAGCCTATGCTCTGAGATGTTTACAAGAGCATATGGTTAAAGTTTTGCTATTGGTTCATGTCAAGGCTTATTTCTCCGGCGGATGTTGTAATATTTTTTCTGTCCATCTGCCTGAATCGTGTGTTCAGATGAACACTTGTAAGATTTACCTTGCCGCCATAACAGCACACCAGAAGATTGTTTTTCACTAAGGTTGTCATGGGCCATCTTACTGATTCAGTATACTTGTGTTCTCTATCAGATTTCTATGATTCATCCATTCTGATTTGAATAAGGTCTTGCCCACAACCCTCTAAAACCATGACCTCTTACAACATGAGACTTCTCTTTTAAAAGATTTTTGTTCAGTTGCCATTACTACTTCCAAGTTCGTCTGTTAGCTTCAACTTCTGCGTACTACTGATACACATACTATAACACCAGGAAAATGTTATGTTGACTACTCATGCCACATCTTCTTTCCAGACTGAATTCCACCTAAATGAAGAAATGTTTCTTCTGGCCTTTTTCCACGCCAGCACGTTTCCAAGGCTGAGGAAATTCTACACTGCCTTCAATATCCAAGTTCGCTCGAAGCTTCTTTCTAGACAGAATGAATGCTGTACCTTCTACAACTGTTTGTTACTTTTGGTGTCAGGGCCACCGTTACCAGATGGGTTACTTCAGGATTCATTGAATGAGACAAACCCTCCACCTGACAGGTCAGCTCTTGGCCTGCTTTCTCCATCTAGTGAGGCTCTTTCAGAGACTACTCATAAACATCCTTAGTCCCAGTTCTGTCCATTCTGACAAAGGCAACTCTCCCAACTCCCAGAACCTCAGTCACTCAGTTAGGGGCATATCCTCAAGGCGGCGATAAAAAATTATCACCGCTTTTGTGGCCATTTTCGGCCGAAAAGCGGCGATAATTTTATCGCTATATCAGCAAGGTCACGCTATCGCGTGATTCCTTGCCTTAGACCCTGTTTACTGAACGCCCAGCTTTGCCTCTCTAATGAGATGCAAAGTGGGCGTTCCTTCCCGAAATAACTGGAGAAATGTCGCTAACCGACATTTCTCCAATTATCAAGGGAATCGCTAACAAGCATAGCGATAAGAAAAGTAGCGCTAACCATGGTTATTGCTACTTTCCTTACGCCTGCTTTAGTTCTGACTTAGCCATGTAATCCAATGGGAGTTGGATTACATGGCTAAGACCACCCTGCCCTATCAGCAAGGTATCGCTGGTCACACTGTTTTCCAGCTAACGCTTGCATTTCTATCGCTTTGGAGATAAGCGTTGCTGATAGCACGCTATCTCCGCGATAGAAAGCAGCGATAGCTGGCGATAATGATCCTAGCTCTAAGTGCGCGTAGTGATAATTATCGCCGGCCCTTGCTGATATGCCCCTTAATTCCTAGCAATCGTTTGATTCATTGATTTGGTGAAAGTTATAACATAGCTTCTGAGTACACTTTATATGGGTCTTTCGTGAGGCTAATGTTAGAGTCGCAAATCTTCAAAATGCAACACCATAAAGGATACATCGTGACAGTGCTCTACAGCTCCGTCCTTCTCCCCCTATTCCTTTCTTAGAGGCATATCTACAATGCGGCGATAGAAAATTATTGCTGCTTTTGCGGCCGTTTTCGGCCGAAAAGCGGCGATAATTTTATCGCCTAATTAGCAATCTCACGCTAACGCGTGAAACCTTGAGTTAGCGCATGGATTCCTAACACCCAGCTTTGCATCTCTAATGAGATGCAAAGTGGGCGTTCCTGACCTGACATGACAGGAGAAATGTCGCTAAGCGACATTTCTCCTATCATCATGCCCCACGCCATGAAGCATAGCGGCAAGAAAAGTAGCGATAACCCCTGTTATCGCTACTTTCCTTAAGCCTGCTTCAGGACTAACTTAGTCATGATATCCTATGGAAGGTGGATATCATGGCTAAATTTGTGAGGCCCTATCAACAAGCTAACGCCACATTTTGTGAGATTATCGCTGGGTATCCAGCGATAATCTCACGTTAGGCAGTTAGCGCTAGGATTTTTATCGCTTTTGAGATAAGCGTTGCTAATAGCACGCTATCTCAGCGATAAAAATCCACGCTAGCCGGCTATAATTATCCTAGCGCTAAGTGTACTTAGCGATAATTATCGCCGGTTGTTGCTGATATGCCCCTATGTGATTCAAGTAAATAGCCTGGAGAGCTAAATCGCCATTAACAAAGATATACAATGCTTATTTTCATTCTTCAGAGTTCAAAATGAACTCTGTGTTTCAGATCAGAATTGCATCTGAAAATATTAGCTCTATTTCTGCATTCAGGTTATATGTATTCAACATCAAATTGCCCCGAAAAGTAACAAGTTCCAGGTAACTGGATCGCCATGCAGCCAATAATGTTCTGTCAATGCAATTAGGTTTAATATATTTTATTGGCATGTCTAATTAATCATGTTTTTCCTTCAAAAGATTGGTGTGTACATTATTCATGCCAATGAGCCACAAACGTGGGATACTGCGCTTAGTACGTTGAGTTAAGATTAACGTTTACTTTAACTTTCATAACACTTCATTTTATATCTAGGAAGGGCAATGGATCTTCTGTGTGCGTGTTTTTATACTGCTTAAGGGTTTTATGGTCTGGACAGTTTGATCCTTCTTATGTGATTGTCGACCTTTGAGTGTCTCGATGCTACATGCTGCTAGATATTCTGCAGCGTGTTCTGCCGTCCCAGATCTATCTGTCTCACAGAAACAGTTAATCTCTAGTGTTAGACTTCAGAGACTCACGCTTGAGGTGACGAGTAAGGGGGGCATGTGAGTCTGCTGCTCTCACAGGCAGTGGCAAAGACCAGGTTGGAATTCTTCAATGGCCCACTCAAGAACAACATGGCAGAACAGCCATGAGATAATACGACATCTTTCTAACAAGCATTTGCAATGCAATAGGTCTCGAATTTACGCGAGTTTGAGCTATTGACATTGCAAATGACTGCCTTTTATTTAAGTTTTAAAAACAGATAAATGCATTGTCATTTGCAATGTCAATAGCTCAAACTCTCGTAAATACGAGACCTATTGCATTGCAAATGCTTGTTAGAGTGAAGGAGGTAATGTGGATAATTAAGGTGCGTTGGGGAGGAGGCGAAATGTTTGCGTTAAGAGACAGTCACTGCAGTGAAGTAGCAACAGCACCCTGTTCCTTCTCGCTTTAGGTACTATCAGCAGTCTGGATGCCAGATTTGTTTCCGCCCAGGTCGCTCTGTGAGCAAAGGCCGCCTCTGAGAGTCCGCCACGCTCACTGCTGCCCTGAGGGCACAGTTCAGGGCAAGATACGCGAACTAGCTGCCAGCCTGCACCACGACGGTGGGGGAGGGGCGATGTGTGTCACTGCCACAGCCGCCTCATTGTGTAATGGATGTGGTTTTGATGAAAGGGAGCGGACACACGGGGAGCATCAGAGAGTCTGCGAAGCCAAGGGAGGGCAGAAGCAGCAGGTACCAGGGAGGGTCGGGGTGGGACAGGGGACAGGGCAGGCGGCTTAACACGAGCTCGAGCCAGGAGATCCAATTAAATACCGAGGTGAGGAGGGGTCAGTGAGTGCTCTAGTAAAACATGCGTGTTATCGAAATGCACTCGGGTCAATGTTTCACACTTATTTAACACAGCCGGCTATATTTTTGAGAGAACCTCTCGTCACTTTTACCCGTTAGCGGGGGTGGGGGGGAAGGTAGGGGTATTCCTCATACAAGTGCGAGGTCCTGTCGAGTACTTTGCAGCAGCGATAGCGCACCACTTTGATCGGTCACTGCACACTATAAACTGAGCATCCAATTACTCGACCAAAGAGAAAGTGCACTGTTGCCCAGCCAAGGGGTGTAAATGGGCTGAAGGAACGCTGCAGTGCATACAGCGCAGTGCTTGTTCAAAGGCGAGGGCTGGAATGCCGCTTGTAGCCTGTGTCCTCTTGAACATGGTCTGTGCGGAAGTACTCGTGAATGAATATCGTTTGTTTACATGGTAACAACGAGGGGGGACCAGCGCGCACTCCAAACAGCATAACTTGGAAGCACAGACTAAATAAATGTGGCACGTCTTTTATTACAATAGATGTGTACATGAAGGCTTCTTTTGTGCTGAGGCAAGCCCGGCGGAGCGTGGCGCGCGCGTGCTTGGGGGCGGGGGAGCGCATTCCAGGCGGGGGAGCGGACCCTTTGAAGTGCTCCCAAAAGGCGGATTGCATGGCGGCACGAAGCACGTGATTGTGCGCGTGCTAGCCATGCAATCCGCTTTTTGGGAGCACTTTTCGCTATAGTCTCGCTTTGCGCTCGCTTGCGCGATAGCAAGGTCGAGACCTAAAAACAGCTATTGGTAAAGCCATTATGCATGGCCTTGAAAAGCAGGTGTAGTGGTTCTGGTCTTCATTATTTCTTACAAACATGTGCCACAAAATTAAGAAAAAGAAAACATGGCACTACATGAAAGTAGTGACCATTTGCTTGCAATAAACATTTTAAAATAAATCAAAAATATCCGTTGCATATAATTATAATAGAAAATACTGTTGCTTCCTTGTAGGTAAGGAAAGTATTGCTCTGCCAGCCCTAACATTTCATGTATTTCTTTTTAGGATGCTGTGCTCACATGACGAAGGGAAATGCTGTCACAGCTCGAGAGCCAGGGGCTGAGTGGGCTCACCCATTCCCCCATATTCTATGCTATGTCAGTCACATCATGAGTGATGTGACTGACCATGTCATGAGTGATGTAATATGTGACGTCATCAGCAGTGCATTGTGGGCGTGCGAGTTATAGTTAGCTGAACTAACTATAACGGGGGAATTTCAATGGTTTTGCACAAGTGAAAAGTCTAGCTAACTATAACACCCCTGAAACCTATGGTTTTTTCAGTGAATTTCTGAGGTTTTTTAAATGCTAATTCCTAACTATAACGTGCCTGAAACCTATGGTTTTTCTGTGAATTTCAAAGGTTTTTTAAATGCTAATTTCTAACTATGCCTACAGAGATAGGACATGTGAAGAAAGAAGAAAAAATGCACAGAAAGAAAAAAAAGAAGTGCAGAAAGAAGCAACAGAAGTCATCAAAGACGAAGAAAAGTGCAGGAAGAAGGATAACGTGCAGAAAGAACAAAAAGAAGAGCAGAAAGAATCCTTGTTGCAAAATCATCCTGTACCCTCAACTTTTTCAGACGGATACTGGTGGTAACTGAGTCTGACTAACCAGTCCTAGAGCCAGTGCTATGTTAAAAGACACTTAGAATACAGTGAAAACACCTACATACACTAGGGAACATTATGCGTTGGAGTCCCCCTGTGATTAGCATGACCTCCTCTGTAAGCCCCTAGTATATAATAGGGCAGGGGGATTAAAACTACCTCTTCAAACAGGCCACAGGGCGTTTTTGCACACGTTAACTCAGGCCCCATCCCCTCCCTTCACCACTGTGTAAACACGCCCTGTGTCCGTTTTTAGTTGGGAGATTAAGTTCATTTGAATCCTGAGGGTCCCAAGGGTCCAACTAGCCCACTAGGTACCTCCAGTAAGTGCCACAGAGCTGCATTGCAGAGAGGTGTAAAAAGTGGCACAGCCTGGACCACCTCTCTGCAATGCAGCTCAGTGGCGCTTACCGGAAGCACTTGGTGGGCTAGTTAGCCCCCAGGGGCCCTCAGTATTGAAGGGAAATTATATCCCCAATTTAAAACGTGCCATAGTGCGTGTTTGCACACGTCACCTCAGGCCCCGTCCCCTCCCTTCACCACTGTGTAAATGCGCCCTGTGGCTGTTCTAAGTTGAGAGATTAAGTCACCTTGAATCCTAAGGGTCCCTAGGGTCAAACTAGACCACTAGGTACCTCCAGTAAGCGCCACAGAGCTGCGTTGCAGAGAGGTTTAAAAAGGGGCTTGGCCTCAGAACACCTGTCTGCAGCGCAGCTCCCTGGCGCATACTGGAGATGCCTGTTGGGCTAGTTGGCCCTCAGGGACCCTCAGTATTGAAGAGGAATTAATTCCCCAACTTACAACTCGCCAGGGGGCGCGTTTGTAGAGTGCTGCAAGGAGGGGGCGTGGCCTCCGGCACAATGCCAGTCTTTTATTTATTTTAATTTTTTAAGAAGGGGGGCTGTGTGGTTCCCTTTCTTATTCTAATTTATTGGCCCTGATGACCCCATCCCCCAGGGCCTGTCTCCTAATTATATTTTTTTACCCCAATCCCCAGGGCCGGCCACTGTTTTTTATTATTTTTAAAAAATATATATTTATAGACACACCTAGGACATGCTGGACAAACCGTACGTACCTATCACCATGACGATTTGAGTGATATTCATTAAAAGGCGACTATGCATACAATGAATCCACGTGGAATGTATTTACACCACTAGTGAAGCTCTGACATGTCTGATGCCCTACCGTGCCTAATCCCGGTAGACACCCTTGTCATTTATTTATACAAACATGGGTAGCTATTGACGGGCACATTTAATACACATGCACACCAAGCCATTCAAAGGGGATTCGACAAAAATTCGACCAAAACTATGTAAGAAACCCCCCTCACGGTTAATAAAACACACATCCACTGCCGGATGTGTAATACTTTTTATTTTACTCTCTGGAAAGGGGACGAACATCACTTGACAGTCACAGCGCGCTCCTGGCAGAGCCCAATGCTGTGTTACACCCACCATTGCCTGCCGAGTGCCACACACCTCTGTGTTGTATTCCACCAGCTAGTGCATATGCTATGACACTCTCTAGCCCATGTGCACTGTAACACCACCCCGTGAATATGTCATGCCACACTTGTCTTCGCACGGGTTATATTGCCCCATCTAACGTGCCTTCCTCGATGCCTATGTTATAACGCACAGTGCTATGCCATACATATTACAATCTGGGATCCATATCTTTGTCACAGTGCATATGCAACGTTACACTCCCCAGCACATATTTTATATTACAACTTTAGAGACTAGTTAGGTTACACAACACTGCCCTGTGCATATTACACTCCAAGGCGCACATCGCATAGCACGCGCTAGTGCCTGTGCTATCTCGCGCTCTCCAATGAATCTGTCACTGTGCACAATGTATTGCATATTATATTTCACGCCCGGTTCATCTTATATCACACTTTTTGGTGCATAATTTATACCATACACTATATCTAGTTTTCATTTTCAATCGTGCTCTCAGGACTATGTTCTATATAACACTGTGTTCACCTACCCTTTTCACGGGCATTACATTTTGCGATAGGGGGTGGAGGGTCAGGGGGTGTTTCTGCCAAGTGAGCCCGGAGTCACAGTCACAAACGTCCTCTTCTTCCTGAATAAAAGTGAGATTATGCTGCATACTTGTTCATATTTTAAGTAGTTCGCACAGACACACGTTTTAAAAACAATAAAGTTCCTAATACCCGCCTTCTCTGAACAGTTAGCTTGCTGCCCCATCCTCCTCCTCCTTATCCTCTGTTGTGTGAATCCATGGACTAGCCTCCTCCCTCCTGCCATGCATAGTCTGATGTGCTGCCACTGCCCTCAATTTAGTATGATGTACCAGTCCCCTCCTCCTGCCCTCCATTGCCCAATTATATGCCCCATCATTGACCTCCTGCTTAAACTCTGTGCTTAGCTTGCTGCCCCTATTTTCCTTCCCCCTGCCCTCCGATGTCTTTGTGCATGCCCCTGCTCCATCCTTTTTGCCCACCATGTTCCATGGACCTGCCACTCCTATCTACTCTGAGTGTTCTGTTGAGCTGCCACTCCCCTCCCACCTGCCTAGCATTGTCAGATGACTGTAACCTGTCCCTACCACCTCCACCCTGCCTGTCCACATGCCATGCCCCTATCCTCTTCCTCCTGTCCTACATGGTCCATTGTACTGCCACACCCTTCTGCCCTCCCTGGTCTGTTGTGCTGCAACTGCTCCTCCTGCCTGCCCTGTGCGGTCTGTTGTGAGGCCCCTTCCCCTGAACTTTCTTGTCTGTGCACAGGTCCTGACCCTCCCTTCTATCCTCCATCGTCCTTTTGCATGCCCCTGCACCCTCCTTCTTGCCCATCATAGCCATTGTGCCACCACTAACCCTCCCACTTGCCATGCATGGTCTTCTGTGCTGCCATGGCCCCTCCCACCTTCCCTGTGTGGTCAGTTAGCTGCCCCTGACCCCCTCCCACCTTCCCTCCATGGTCTGTGTGTATGCCATCACAGTCTCACTGTTGCTCTTCATGGTGTGTCTTGCTTCTAGTGCCATCCTGCCTGACCTCCATGGCTATCTTGCTGCTCCTGCCCTGCCCCCTTGCCCCCAGCCCTCTGTTTACATGTGCAGACCCCTACTCTCTCCCTCCTGGCTTGTCTGTTCCATTGTAATGCCCCTGATCCGTCCCTCCTGCCCTTTATGGTCTGTTATGCTGCAGCTTTCTCTCCTGTCTGTCCATTATGGTCAGCTAGCTACCATTGCCTCTTGCCCCTCTGTTCTCTGTTGTCTATGTGCATGGTCCTGTCCTCTCCCTCTTGCATTCTATGGATTGTTGTGCTGCACTCCCGTCCCGCATGCCCTGTGTGGTGTATTGTGCTGCTGCAAACCCTGATGCCTGCCCTGCAGGGTCAGTTTGGTGCACCTCTCCATGTCCCTCCTGTCCTCTGTTATCCAAGTCCATGTCCCTACCCCATTTCCTTCCATGATCCAATGTACCATACTTGCGAACATTTTGAACTTGGTAAGAGGGAGATTTTGAAAAAAAACTGGGGTATTGATTTTCCCCTTTGAGTTACATTGAAAAAGAGGAGATAGTAGACAGGAGACAGATCAAATAAAGCCCATTTGAGCTTAAAAACATTGGACGTTTCCTGGCTGAATCGGGTCTGTTGGCATGTATGGTTGTACTACCATTGCCTCTTCCTTCTGCCCAAAAATGGTCTATTACATTGCCACAGCCTCTCTTGCAAGTCCTGTATTGTTGGTTTGTTGCCCCTGCCCCCCTTTCCACTGCCCTCCATAGTCTGTTGTGCTGCCACGGCCCTTCCTGCCTGCTCAGTGTGGTTAAATTGTTGCCTTTGCACCCTCCTACCTGCCTTCAATTTTCAGAGTCCGTGCCCCTGGCCTCTGCCTCTCAACAGTATCCTAATGAACAACTAGATTGCTAACATTCTATATTTATTACAAAAGTGTGGAACGCCTGACGTCATCAAAACTGTAATACCTAGAGCATTTCCTTTAGAAATTACATATATGAGAGGGTCTTATTGGCATAAAAAAATATGGTTAGTGCTCTAAAAGACTAAAATAAGGACATATTTTCTGAGTTTTCAAATAGCGACAAAGCACTTTTAAATTATTTGTTATCTTTATGTTTTTTTATCCAGTTGACCACTTGATTAAATGTTGCACTTAGGGGAGAGGATGCGGTGTTACTTCCAGAACTGCAGACTTTGCAACTGGGGAACCAGGTTGGAGTTTCTGCTTCAGCTCGACATTCTGTGATTCTGGTCAAATCACAGTCTCCCCATGTCTACAACCAAAATGAATTTTTTCTTGTGTGATGTAACCAATGCTCATGTAAAGCACTCCAATACCTGACAAGTCTGCACTATATAACACTGCAAAAACACAAAATAATAAGTGTTTTGCACACTTCTGTCACTGGGCTATATTTGGGCTACATCTGGGTGATTTTGGGCTACATTTGGGCTCTTTTGTCTCCGGTGGCCATCTTGGGAGATTTATTTGTTATGAAATTTCCTAATTTCCTCATGTACTGCAGTCTCCTCAGTAGGAAATGCTTTCAGTTTTTTACTTTGATTCCATCATGAAGGTATTCAGATATGTCACACATTTGCCATAAATTCTGAAAGTTAGCACTCTAGTTGCTCATTAGATCACTGTAGTAAAACTACTGTTCACCATGGAAGTCTGCTCCTGGTATTAAAAGTGCATGTTTCAGTCTGCATGTCAGAATTTTTTAATGAAATAGAAGAGGATTTGAGAAGTCACTCAAAATGTGCCCTCATTTTCTTTCTTCAGCATTAATCATAATTTCTATGGCAAAATGAACCCCTTCATTGTGTTCCTTTTTAAATTAAATGTTTTAAGTGTTACCAGTTTATTCCAATGAAGATGGCTTCAGGTGTGCCATACTTTTGTCATAATGAAGACAGTAAGCGCTCTAGTTGTTTTTAAGAACACTCTGGGACATTCTGTCATTGGGCTATACTTGGGCTACATCTGGGTGATATTTGGGCTACATTTGGGCTCTTTTGTCTCTGGTGGCCATCTTGGGAGACTTATTTGTTATGAAGTTTCCTAATTTCCTCATTTACTGCAGTCTCCTCAGTAGGAAATACTTTCAGCTTTTTACTTTGATTCCATCAAGAAGGCATTCAGATGTGTCACACATTTGCCATAAATTCAGAATGTTAGCACTCTTTTTGCTCATTGGATCACTGTAGTAAAGCTACTGCTCACCAGGGAAAACTGCTTCTGGTATTGAAAGTGCATGTTTCAGTCTGCATGTCAGAATTTTTTAATGAAATAAAAGAGGATTTCAGAAGTCAAAATGTGCCCTAGTTTTTCTTTCTGCAGCACTAATCATACTTGTTATGGAAAAATGAACCCCCTCATTTTGTTCCTTTTTAAATTAAATGTTTTAAGAGTTACCACTTTAATCCAAGCAAGATGGCTTCAGGTGTGCCATACGTTTATCATAATTAGGCCTGTTAGCGCTCTAGTTGTTCTTTGGAACACTCTGGGAAGCTGCAGTAGAACACAAAGGAATCAACTGACTGTCTCTGCCCTTGTTGGATGTACATGTTTTACTGAGAATGTCAGACTTCATTCTCACATGACTGAGAAAGATAATGTGAATTTACAGAAAATAAGCTCTCAGTTTAGCTTATAGATCACCTTCCAAACCTCTGTGGGAAAAGCATGAGAAAATATTTTTCTCTCAATCATGATATCCCAGCAGAAGGCTTTTTCACATGGTGAAATCACCTTAGAACATACCACAATTCCTAAAATGAGTACGGTACCATCAACAAATGATTTATAATGAAACTAAAGTCTTAAAACCTTCTATTACCTGCAATGCTTTTTAATGAGGTGCTATCATGTATATTGGTCCCAAGATGGCTGCCAACACTTCTTGGATGAAGTGCCCTCAGCCAATCAGATCTCAGGATGAGATGTGTGGTTAGGCTCCGCCCACATATATATATGATTTTACTTTTGATTTTCTCAGGAACTACTGAACAGATTGACACCAGACCTGCAATAGGCACTTCCCTGAGCTGAGGACTACCTCTCTGCCAAATTTCAAGTAATTCTGTTCAGCCGTTCGGGCTGTACCTTGGACTAAAGGTCCCTATGGAAAATTGCATGGGGAAAACGTGTTTTGGGACCCCCCCTTTTTTCTCAGCCCCCGCTAGACGAATCCCGCCGAGACTTTCAGGGTAGGAGCGGAGCGGAGCGCCCCACCTATTTTGAAAATTTCGCGAGGATTCGTCAACCGGCGCCAAAGCTATTCCAAATAGAATGTTGCGGATTTCCTATGGAAACACGGTCCTAACTATAACTATCTACTGGCGACCGCCAGTAGATAATATATATATATATGTATATATGTATATATGTATATATATATATGACTGCTCCAGGTGCCCCTCTCCTAGAAATGCACTCGAAAAAGTTGATGTAGCAATCCTTTATAAGGCAAACATCTCACAGCGCTGATGGCGTTACAGTATGTCAAAAAGCCTGACGCGTTTCAAAGCTAGATTGCTTCTTCCTCAGAGGCTTGACAAATGCAAGAGGACACACCCACAGATTTAAATTACATCCCACGCCCATCATAGGGCAAAGCATTCTGGGTCCTGTAGTGCGTCCATCAAATTACACCCAATATGGGCGCATCACTATTTCATTGCTGTCCATAATCAAAGCCCACAGATGGGCCCCAGCGCGAAGATGCATCCTGCGCCATCAACAGACTCCCACACATGAGGTCAGGTAAATAACCCGCCACGTGGCTCCCAGTTATCGGGATGGTGCGTTTCTCACGGCAGGGGCTGCCGCGTGTTCAATTACTGCTCCAAGTGCCCCTCTCTTAGAAATGCACTCAACACATGAGGCCGGGTAAATACCCCGCCCCGTAGCTCCCAGTTATCAGGAGGGTGCATTCCCCGCGGCAGGGGCTGCCGCGTATTCGATGACTGCTCCAGGTGCCCTTCTCCTAGAAATGCACTCGAAAAAGTTGATGTAGCAATCCTTTATAAGGCAAACATCTCACAGCGCTGATGGCGTTACAGCATGTCAAAAAGCCTGACTCGTTTCAAAGCTAGATTGCTTCTTCCTCAGAGGCTTGACAAATGCAAGAGGACACACCCACAGATTTAAATTACATCCCACGCCCATCATAGGGCAAAGCATTCTGGGTCCTGTAGTGCGTCCATCAAATTACACCCAATATAGGCGCATCACTATTTCAATGCTGTCCATAATCAAAGCCCACAGATGGGCCCCAGCGCGAAGATGCATCCTGCGCCATCAACAGACTCCCACACATGAGGTCAGGTAAATAACCCGGCCTCATGTGTTGAGTGCATTTCTAAGAGAGGGGCACTTGGAGCAGTAATTGAACACGCGGCAGCCCCTGCCGCGAGAAACGCACCATCCCGATAACTGGGAGCCACGTGGCGGGTTATTTACCTGACCTCATGTGTGGGAGTCTGTTGATGGCGCAGGATGCATCTTCGCGCTGGGGCCCATCTGTGGGCTTTGATTATGGACAGCAATGAAATAGTGATGCGCCCATATTGGGTGTAATTTGATGGACGCACTACAGGACCCAGAATGCTTTGCCCTATGATGGGCGTGGGATGTAATTTAAATCTGTGGGTGTGTCCTCTTGCATTTGTCAAGCCTCTGAGGAAGAAGCAATCTAGCTTTGAAACGCGTCAGGCTTTTTGACATGCTGTAACGCCATCAGCGCTGTGAGATGTTTGCCTTATAAAGGATTGCTACATCAACTTTTTCGAGTGCATTTCTAGGAGAGGGGCACCTGGAGCAGTCATCGAATACGCGGCAGCCCTTGCCGCGGGGAATGCACCCTCCTGATAACTGGGAGCTACGGGGCGGGGTATTTACCCGGCGTCATGTGTTGAGTGCATTTCTAAGAGAGGGGCACTTGGAGCAGTAAATGTATATATATATATATATATATATATATATATATGTGTGTGTGTGTGTATATATATATGTATATATATATATATGTATATATATATGTGTGTATATATATGTATATATATATATGTATATATATATATATATGTGTGTATATATATATATGTATATATATATATATATATATATATATCTATCCTGTTTTGCTGCTTACTTCGCTCCCCAATCTCCGAGATACAAAGCAGGCACGGACCACGACTCTGTGCAGATTAGTTTATTTTCGCTAGTCGGCCATGACGCGTTTCGGTGCCTCCTGGACCTTGAGCACATGACAACGCTTCTTGGCTTCATCCGCCATTTTATAGTATTGAAAGCAAGTGCTTAGTGCAAAAACGAAATAGAGAGCAACAAAATCCACATCATCATAAAAAGTGAAGAAATACTTAACATGTAAATTTGAATACATACTTTGTTTTTCGCTGGGCATAGTACAAATTGATCTAGTTCCAGTTTTAGATATTCTAAAAACATAAATGCATAATATCATTTAGTTTAAAAGCATTAAAAACACATTAATAAATAGTTGCACAAAAGTGCATAAAATTTAAATGTGCTCGGTTTGCTTTAAAATTTCATAATAAAACAAAGTTCTATAATACAAATCTGATGTTGACGTTTCAAGACTAATGCTGTCAGATTGAACCATGATTGCATCAATGCGTATTGACATTGTTATAAGTTGAATAACTTTGGGAATGCAAGAAACGTTAACCGAAAGATGTTGCTTAACTTTCCATTGATGCTTGTTACATAAGGTGCAGTGTAACACACGTGCTGGATAAATGAGATAGAAATGGAAAAACCATAGACCTATTTGAAAATATTAAAGTAGTGGGTGCAGCCTATTTAGCTTAATTTTCTCTTATCGGTGGGGCATAGGCAGAGACTCAGAGTTTGTGAAATCGGGCATCAAGCGGCAGTGTCTGGCTAATCCCGTCAAAATTGCCATATGAATTACTGACTCAAACTTGCTAAAGCATACAAGGGGAGCTTTATTTTGGCTGAATCCTATAGATTGTTGTATTTTTACAAAGCATATTGCACATGTCTGACACTCAAAGAGGTATCGACCAATTAAATGCAGGTATAAAGATCCTCTGTGGCATTCAGACCTCCCGGTATTTTACTGTCTAGGTTTAAAATGTACCGGGTCTCAAGTTTGCGTAATGCACCTTCTCTATCACCTCCTCTTCTGTTCTTTGGTACCGCATCAATGAGATAATATGACAGGTACTTGGGGTCGCTATTGTGGGTTTCTTGAAAATGTCTAGTGACTGGGTAAGAGGGGTCCCTATTGATGATGGCTCTAAGGTGCTGTAAGATTCTTTTATTGGCCGGGAGTTTTTTGCTACCTACGTATTTAAGATTACATGTGCACTCTAAAACATACACTGCATGGTCAGTTTTACAGTGTAGGGCTTGATTTATTTCCACCTCTTTTTTGCTGACTGGAGTTTTGTATGCTTTCCTGCTTACACCATGAATGCATGCTTTGCAATTTTTACAGGCCACAAATCCTTTCCTTTGGGAAAGCCAATTCAAAGGTTCTATTACCTCAGGGCTACTTGTCACTAGACTGTTACTTACTGATGGAGCCCTTCTAAAAGTTAGACCTAAGCTTTTGGGCAGTAGTGTTCCTATTATTGGATCGTCTAACACTATTGGCCAGTTGCGCTGCATTATATTTCTGATGGTTTTATGCTGCAGGTTATAAGTAGTGATTAGTCGCAATTCATATGTTGAATCAATTTTGGGTTTGGTGACTAGAAGTGGCTCTCTTTCCAGTTTCATCGTTTTAGCTATGGCTAGATCTAGGATTTTAGTATTATATCCTCTAGCTAGGAATCTTTTTTTACAGTCTGATTGTGCCTTTTGTAAATCAGTCATGCAGCTACATATACGTTTGATTCTTAGCATTTCCCCGTAGGGGATACTGTTGATCAAATGTCGTGGGTGGAAACTCGTCGAGTGTAATAATGAGTTCCCTGCTGTCAATTTTCTGAAGAGTTTTGTTTCCAGTTTACCATTCTTGACATAAACCTCCACCTCTAAGAAATGTATGTTGTGCTTGCCAATTGTTGCCGTAAAGCTTAAATTGATCTCATTGGTATTCAGGCTTTTAACAAAATCATGAGCATCCTGTAGAGGACCATCCCAAACCAAAAAGACATCATCAATATATCTGTAAATAAGTTTGACATTTTTTTCTACCACCAACCTGTGCCTCACGCCGAGGACCAGCTCCTCCCACCAGCCTATGTGTAAACAGGCATAGCTGGGAGAGAAGCTGGCCCCCATCGCAACGCCACGCGTCTGCTGGTAGACAGTTTTATCAAATAAAAAAACATTGTTATGCAAATAAAATTGTGTCAAGTCACTTAGCATCATGCTGTGCGCAGAAAGTCTTGGCTTTCCTTTGCTTAGGAAATGTTCCAATGCTCTTATGCCATCCCTGTGTCTTATGCTTGTGTATAAGGACACCACGTCCAAAGTCATTAATAGGTAACTGTCCTGCCATTCAAAGTTGTTAATTTTTTGCAGGAAGTTACTGGTGTCTCTTATATATGTGGGCAATGCCTGTACCAGTTCCTGAAGAAAAAAGTCTATATATTGGCTGGCATTCTCCAATAGGCTATTTTGAGCCGAGATGATGGGTCGGCCAGGGCGGTTCTTGGCATCTTTATGTATTTTAGGGATGAAATAGATATTGGGTATGGTAGGATTTTCTTTGTGAATAAATTTGTATTCATCCATAGTTAATGTTCCTGCACATTTCCAAGCCAATAGTTTTCCGTAAAAGTCATTTTGTATTGTTTTTAGGGCACCCCAATTGCTGGTTTTATAGCAGGTTCTATCATTTAGGTGGGACAGTGCCTCCTTCATATATTGTGTCCTGTCCCATAAGACGATATTGCCTCCTTTATCTGCACTTCTGACAATCACATTTTTGTTGCTTTGCAATTTTGACAGTAGTTGTTTGAGCTGCCTGTCTTTGGGATGCCATTTCGATTTACTTTGCATGATCTTTTAATTTAATTTTTTAATTTCGTTGGTTACTTGATCGTTAAAAATGTCAATGCTGTCTCTCGGCATTATGGGATTGAACGTTGATTTACGTTTAAAAGATGTATTTTTTCTTGATTCAGGTAATGCAGCAAGTAACGGAGAACTCGTAATTTGACTTGATTCACATGGAATTGAACATTGGGTGTTGTTTGTTACTGCCCCCATGGTAAAGTTGGCATTGTGTAGTTCCATGGGAGTTTCAAGAAGAGAATCTTCTGACGCTTGCGATGGTTCCATTGAAAACGGCTCCGCCGTTTTTGTTTGATTTTTGTTTGGTGTTCATCCTTTTCCTTTAATGACTTCGTATTTAGTTCATGATGTTTTTTCAATTTTAATTTCCTTATGAATCTATATACGTCCATTCTAGTGTTGGCATAATTGAAGTTCGATTCGGGGCACAAAGAGAGTCCCAAAGATAAGATTTGTTCTTCTGCTTTTGAGAGGGTAATTTCAGTGAGGTTAACGATTGTTTTGGCTGCATTGTTATCTAATTGCGATTCCACCAGCCTCTCCCTCTCGTTTTTTTGTTTATTGGCCGTTCTGTTGGCCTTTCTCCTCTGTCTCCGTTTGTGGTTCCGCCTCTCCCTCTGACATTCTGTTGAGTCCTTGGGCGTAAAGTGGCTCTCCGTTCCTCCACTAAAAAATTCATTTCTTCCCCTGGTGATAAGTTGGGTACCGTTGTTCTTGGAGCTGGGGGTTGACCCTCCGGTTCAGCCTCACTTTTCAAATTTGAACTTAAATCCGAGGTGGATATTGATACATGGGTAGCTTTACGCATAGGTGTCTCGGTGCCTGCTTAATTTTGTTTTGTAATTTTCTTTGTTTTCATTACATCATATTTTTTAGAAAAAGTGAAAATACGGCCTGTTTCATAGTCCACTCTGTCGCGGTGAAACTTAAAAGCCTTTCGCTCTTTGATTTTATCTTCTTCTCTTTTTAAGCGTAATGTCATCTCTTCTCTTAGTTTTTTTTCCTCATCACCTTTATTCATTTGTTTAATCTCTTCATTCAGTGTTTCGATCTTTTCCTGCAGCGCTATTCTGTCAATTTCCGCGTATTTGACCAGTATTTCAACTAACTTCCTGGAAGAGTCCAGGTTACTTTGAGCCCAGTCCCTCATCATGTTAGGTCGTAACTGGGGGCTATCAAAATTCTTAAACCCCTTGGGATTATATTGACATCCAAATAGCGCTGCAAAGACTTGTTTTCCCACCATTTGCCTTGTTCCGATTTGGACAGCTTTTCCAACAACCTAAATTTGTCTTTGATGTGGACGTTTAGTGGAGTGTCCGCCGCTTGATAAGTGCCCATGTTATTTTGTGGTATATTGCTAAAAACTTCCGAGGCCGCCGCCTCTCGGTCCCTAAGCGTGTCCGCCGCCATATTGCAATGTTTTTTTGAATGTAAGAGTCAAATGACTGCCACGGGCTTCTTAGATAATGCTTCCCGCTAACGTCGTCGCTCGCACCACCACTCTCCCCGCACTTCCGTAGAGTTCCCTACCTTAGATGTTCGGTCCTCGGCTGGCTCGTCCTCCGACACTGCTTACCGAGGAGAGCACTTCAGGTTAGTTGTTCTCTTCTGGCTACGAGGGGGCCGACGGTGTAGATCCTTCCGGGGAAAATCAGTCCAATTACTTCCGGCTGAAGGCACGGAGGTAAACAAGCTTCCAGTATCCCGTCACCTCTAGATGAGTGGGGGTACGTGCAAGGCCGCCTGAAGCTACTGCCGCCTTAATATCCTGTTTTGCTGCTTACTTCGCTCCCCAATCTCCGAGATACTAAGCAGGCACGGACCACGATTCTGTGCAGATTAGTTTATTTTCGCTAGTCGGCCATGATGCGTTTCGGTCCCTCCTGGACCTTGATCACATGACAACGCTTCTTGGCTTCAGCCGCCGTTTTATAGTATTGAAAGTATATATATATATGTATATATATTATCTACTGGCGGTCGCCAGTAGATAGTTATAGTTAGGACCGTGTTTCCATAGGAAATCTCAAAATTCAAATTTGAATAACTTTGGCGCCGGTTGACGAATCCTCGCGAAATTTTCAAAACTAATGGGGCGCTCCGCTCAGCTCCTACCCTGAAAGTCTCGGGGGGATTCGTCAAGCGGGGGCCGAGAAAAAAGGGGGGTCCCAAAACGCGTTTTCCCCATGCATTTTCCCATAGGACCTTTAGTCGAAGGTACAGCCCGAACGGCTGAACAGAATTACTTTAAATTTGGCAAAGAGGTAGTCCTCAGGTCAGGGATGTGCCTTTTTCATATATGGAGTCAATCTGTTCAGTAGTTCCTGAGAAAATTGCAGTTAAAGTATAAATATCTATAGCCGCGCACCGTGCGCGCACCGTGCGCGCACCCTAATGTGCGCGAGCGTAATACTGATTGGTGGTTGGATGTCAGTCAACGTTCGAATCGGTCGAAATCAGGAAGTGTCGGCCGCCATTTTGTTTGTTTTGAGTGCGAGAGTGAAAAAGGAAGGTGGCGAACGTGAAAAGGGGGCAGGGTAGAGAGTTCCTGACCCCCTAGCCTTTGTCAGGGGGTCCCTGAAGGACCCCGAAGGCAGAAAAAAACATTTTAATTTTTTTTTTTTATTCGCTGGGTGCGCGCACGGTGCGCGCACTGTGCGCACACGGTGAAAAACCATTAAAAAAAACTTTAAATTTTTTTAATACGTAGTTTATTGTAAAATAAATATATAAAAAATATAATAATAAATACATAACTTAGCATTTAAAAAACCCGTACAAATTCACTGAAAAAACCATGGGTTTCACACACGTTATAGTTAGGAATTAGCATTTAAAAAACCTTGCAAATTCACTTAAAAAACCATAGGTTTCACACAGGTTATAGTTAGGTAGACATTTCACTCGTAAAAAACACAATGAAATTCCCCTGTTACAGTTAGTTGAGATAACTATAACTCGCGCGACCGCCACTCCATCACAAGGATGCTGTCATCAGCGATGTCATGAGTGATGCCACTGACCATGTCATGAGTGATGTAATATGTGACGTCATGAGCAGAGGATTGCGGGCGCGCGGGTTATAGTTATCTCAACTAACTACAACTATATATATATATATATATTGCGTTTGATTTTTAAGCGGCTCGCTCGGTCGCGAGGAGCCCCGACGCTTGCGGGCGGATCCCGAGTGCTGAGAAACCTCCGGTGCTCTTGTGACGTCAGGAGCCTCGTCCACAGTGGCATTGGACAATGTGGCACAGTGGTGCATCCTGCGCTGTGCACCCAACAGGGTATTTGATTTTTGAACATTGGCAGGACTAGTGTCCACTTGGCAAAAGAACGATGGAGTCCTTCAGCAATATCTGGACTACCAGTACCAGCATGCTAATGGACACGCCCACATGGGCTGGACTCCACAAATTCAATAAAAGCAAAGTTCTTCACACACCGCTTCCTGTCTTTGTTGGCCAGTGAACAAGAGCGTCCTAATCGCTCGAAACGTGTATGGCATTTGTAACGCATGGAGCAGGCTGTCTACATTGCCGCCTGCGGACTGGTGTGCAATCCTGGCGTGTGAGGCTCCTCTCAAGGGTAACCTTTTGCGTTTGATTTTTAAGCGGCTCGCTCGGTCGCGAGGAGCCCCGACGCTTGCGGGCGGATCCCGAGTGCTGAGAAACCTCCGGTGCTCTTGTGACGTCAGGAGCCTCGTCCGCAGTGGCATTGGACAATGTGGCACAGTGGTGCATCCTGCGCTGTGCACCCAACAGGGTATTTGATTTTTGAACATTGGCAGGACTAGTGGCCACTTGGCAAAAGAACGATGGAGTCCTTCAGCAATATCTGGACTACCAGTACCAGCATGCTAATGGACACGCCCACATGGGCTGGACTCCACAAATTCAATAAAAGCAAAGTTCTTCACACACCGCTTCCTGTCTTTGTTGGCCAGTGAACAAGAGCGTCCTAATCGCTTGAAACGCGTATGGCATTTGTAACGCGTGGAGCAGGCTGTCTACATTGCCGCCTGCGGACTGGTGTGCAATCCTGGCGTATGAGACTCCTCTCAAGGGTAACCTTTTGCGTTTGATTTTTAAGCGGCTCGCTCGGTCGCGAGGAGCCCCGACGCTTGCGGGCGGATCCCGAGTGCTGAGAAACCTCCGGTGCTCTTGTGACGTCAGGAGCCTTGTCCGCAGTGGCATTGGACAATGTGGCACAGTGGTGCATCCTGCGCTGTGCACCCAACAGGGTATTTGATTTTTGAACATTGGCAGGACTAGTGGCCACTTGGCAAAAGAACGATGGAGTCCTTCAGCAATATCTGGACTACCAGTACCAGCATGCTAATGGACACGCCCACATGGGCTGGACTCCACAAATTCAATAAAAGCAAAGTTCTTCACACACCGCTTCCTGTCTTTGTTGGCCAGTGAACAAGAGCGTCCTAATCGCTCGAAACGCTTATGGCATTTGTAACGCGTGGAGCAGGCTGTCTACATTGCCGCCTGCCGACTGGTGTGCAATCCTGGCGTGTGAGGCTCCTCTCAAGGGTAACCTTTTGCGTTTGATTTTTAAGCGGCTCGCTCGGTCGCGAGGAGCCCCGACGCTTGCGGGCGGATCCCGAGTGCTGAGAAACCTCCGGTGCTCTTGTGACGTCAGGAGCCTCGTCCGCAGTGGCATAGGACAATGTGGCACAGTGGTGCATCCTGCGCTGTGCACCCAACAGGGAATTTGATTTTTGAACATTGGCAGGACTAGTGGCCACTTGGCAAAAGAACGATGGAGTCCTTCAGCAATATCTGGACTACCAGTACCAGCATGCTAATGGACACGCCCACATGGGCTGGACTCCACAAATTCAATAAAAGCAAAGTTCTTCACACACCGCTTCCTGTCTTTGTTGGCCAGTGAACAAGAGCGTCCTAATCGCTCGAAACGCGTATGGCATTTGTAACGCGTGGAGCAGGCTGTCTACATTGCCGCCTGCAGACTGGTGTGCAATCCTGGCGTGTGATGCTCCTCTCAAGGGTAACCTTTTGCGTTTGATTTTTAAGCGGCTCGCTCGGTCGCGAGGAGCCCCGACGCTTGCGGGCGGATCCCGAGTGCTGAGAAACCTCCGGTGCTCTTGTGACGTCAGGAGCCTCGTCCGCAGTGGCATTGGACAATGTGGCACAGTGGTGCATCCTGCGCTGTGCACCCAACAGGGTATTTGATTTTTGAACATTGGCAGGACTAGTGGCCACTTGGCAAAAGAACGATGGAGTCCTTCAGCAATATCTGGACTACCAGTACCAGCATGCTAATGGACACGCCCACATGGGCTGGACTCCACAAATTCAATAAAAGCAAAGTTCTTCACACACCGCTTCCTGTCTTTGTTGGCCAGTGAACAAGAGCGTCCTAATCGCTCGAAACGCGTATGGCATTTGTAACGCGTGGAGCAGGCTGTCTACATTGCCGCCTGCGGACTGGTGTGCAATCCTGGCGTGTGAGGCTCCTCTCAAGGGTAACCTTTTGCGTTTGATTTTTAAGCGGCTCGCTCGGTCGCGAGGAGACCCGACGCTTGCGGGCGGATCCCGAGTGCTGAGAAACCTCCGGTGCTCTTGTGACGTCAGGAGCCTCGTCCGCAGTGGCATTGGACAATGTGGCACAGTGGTGCATCCTGCGCTGTGCACCCAGCAGGGTATTTGATTTTTGAACATTGGCAGGACTAGTGGCCACTTGGCAAAAGAACGATGGAGTCATTCAGCAATATCTGGACTACCAGTACCAGCATGCTAATGGACACGCCCACATGGGCTGGACTCCACAAATTCAATAAAAGCAAAGTTCTTCACACAACGCTTCCTGTCTTTGTTGGCCAGTGAACAAGAGCGTCCTAATCGCTCGAAACGCGTATGGCATTTGTAACGCGTGGAGCAGGCTGTCTACATTGCCGCCTGCGGACTGGTGTGCAATCCTGGCGTGTGAGGCTCCTCTCAAGGGTAACCTTTTGCGTTTGATTTTTAAGCGGCTCGCTCGGTCGCGAGGAGCCCCGACGCTTGCGGGCAGATCCCGAGTGCTGAGAAACCTCCGGTGCTCTTGTGACGTCAGGAGCCTCGTCCGCAGTGGCATTGGACAATGTGGCACAGTGGTGCATCCTGCGCTGTGCACCCAACAGGGTATTTGATTTTTGAACATTGGCAGGACTAGTGGCCACTTGGCAAAAGAACGATGGAGTCCTTCAGCAATATCTGGACTACCAGTACCAGCATGCTAATGGACACGCCCACATGGGCTGGACTCCACAAATTCAATAAAAGCAAAGTTCTTCACACACCGCTTCCTGTCTTTGTTGGCCAGTGAACAAGAGCGTCCTAATCGCTGGAAACGCGTATGGCATTTGTAACGCGTGGAGCAGGCTGTCTACATTGCCGCCTGCGGACTGGTGTGCAATCCTGGCGTGTGAGGCTCCTCTCAAGGGTAACCTTTTGCGTTTGATTTTTAAGCGGCTCGCTCGGTCGCGAGGAGACCCGACGCTTGCGGGCGGATCCCGAGTGCTGAGAAACCTCCGGTGCTCTTGTGACGTCAGGAGCCTCGTCCGCAGTGGCATTGGACAATGTGGCACAGTGGTGCATCCTGCGCTGTGCACCCAGCAGGGTATTTGATTTTTGAACATTGGCAGGACTAGTGGCCACTTGGCAAAAGAACGATGGAGTCATTCAGCAATATCTGGACTACCAGTACCAGCATGCTAATGGACACGCCCACATGGGCTGGACTCCACAAATTCAATAAAAGCAAAGTTCTTCACACAACGCTTCCTGTCTTTGTTGGCCAGTGAACAAGAGCGTCCTAATCGCTCGAAACGCGTATGGCATTTGTAACGCGTGGAGCAGGCTGTCTACATTGCCGCCTGCGGACTGGTGTGCAATCCTGGCGTGTGAGGCTCCTCTCAAGGGTAACCTTTTGCGTTTGATATATATATATATATATATATATATACATATATATATACACATATACAAATATATAGAGAGAGAGTTACACACACACATTTTAATCTTGGAGTTCAGGTGACATTATTTATAAACCACTCCACGGTTGGCCTTAGGGTTTTTAAAAGTCAACAGAACTTGATGGCAATACAGGCCCATATTACTGATGCATGTTATGTATGCTCTCTCTTTCTCACTCTCTGTCTCTCTTTCTTTCTCTCTATATATAATATATCTCTGTATTACCTGGTGGTGGCCGCCACTAGGTAGTTATAGTAAGGTCTGCTTTTCCATAAACGGAGTGTTTTTTGGTTTGATAATAACTTTGGCCCCGTTTGATGAATCTTCACAAAACTTCCCCAAAAACGTTCATCTACCTCAGCTCCTTCCGGGAAAGTTTTGGGATTATGCGTCAAGCGGGTGCAGAAAAAACCCCAGCTCGGGGTAGGCGAAAGGCCACTCACCTCACCACTTCTAATTGAGTGTGAGCGAAGCGCTCTGGAAAAAACCCGTCAGACATTGACCCACGTAACACAGGGGGCCCGATTCACAGAACTAACTTAAGACAAAATCCTAAACTTACTACCATTTTGATATTCACAGAAGGCACTTACTCATTTTGGTATTCACAGAAGGCACTTACTCATTTCGGTATTCACAGAAGTTAGGAGTCCTAACTTTAGGACTCCTAAATGCCTTCTGTGAATACCGAAAGTCTTAAAATTAGGATTTTTCTCAGTTTAGCAGTAGTATAGTTAGGACTCCTAACTTTAGGACTCCTAAATGCCTTCTGTGAATACCGAAAGTCTTAAAATTAGGATTTTTCTCAATTTAGTAGTAGTAAAGTTAGGACTCCTAACTTTAGGACTCCTAAATGCCTTCTGTGAATACCGAAAGCCTTAAAATTAGGATTTTTCTCAGTTTAGTAGTAGTATAGTTAGGACTCCTAACTTTAGGACGCCTAAATGCCTCTGTGAATACTGAAAGTCTTAAAATTAGGATTTTTCTCAATTTATTAGTAGTAAAGTTAGGACTCCTAACTTTAGGACTCCTAAATGCCTTCTGTGAATACCCAAAGCCTTAAAATTAGGATTTTTCTCAGTTTAGTAGTAGTAAAGTTAGTAGTCCTAACTTTAGGACTCCTAAAAAGAGAAAAATCCTAATTTTAAGACTTTCGGTATTCACAGAAGGCATTTAGGAGTCCTAAAGTTAGGACTCCTAACTTCTGTGAATACCGAAGTGAGTAAGTGTCTTCTGTGAATACCAAAATGAGTAAGTGCCTTCTGTGAATAACAAAATGGTAGTAAGTTTAGGATTTTGTCTTAAGTTAGTTCTGTGAATCGGGCCCATGGTCTCTAATCCGCACAAGGTGCCACACAACCTTGTGTTATCAAGCACGATTGGTGACTCAACTAACTTGCCTAATTTACATGCCAACCTTGCAATAGTGTAAGATTCTTAGGAAAATTCCCTTTATGGTCCTGATGAATTGCCAATAGACCTTCTAGGGGCTGATCTGGCAAGAAACATGTTGACCAAACAAACTAAATAGCACTTTTGCTCTATAGGATCATTCTCTCCAATATGAGCAACACAGTTTTTACTTAGGTTAGCGAGCCAGAATTAATACAATTTATGTAATAAGAGTTTCCCTATACCTATTTTAAACCTTCACCGACTACACTACACACTCCAAGTTCACTTACCCTCACTCACCAAACGGCTTCATCAAAAGAACTCCGCCAAAGAACTCCGCCAAAGAGCACCTTTGCAGTTGCCCGTCGGGCATTGTAGTGCCGGCGCGACGAGTAGCACGCCCAATGATGAAGCATGACACCTTTTGGGGTGTGTGAGGGCATTTCCTCCATTTGAAGGCTTTTTCTAGAGACCTGACCACTACAATTTTTCTTAGGAACTTCACACCCATGTATTTGAACTATTACAAGGGAGTAAGTGAGCTGGACCTGGCTAAAAACACTCCCGGTTCCTCTGTTTTGAGTTACTGTTTTTTTATCACAGAGATTTTTTGGTTGTTTGCAGTTCATCAGATGCAATCCTAATATTATTCAGTGAGTTATGAACGGGCATCCAGAAGATGCATGAAAACTACACAGCATCGGTTTAGAACCTTATTTTTTTTCTCAATCTTTCTTTATTTTAAGGTTGCTAAAAAGAGTTTCTTTGAGGAAATAATAAGTTTTAGTAGCAGAGACCACCCCAACCACTGTATTATGTTTTAAATCCTAACTTTGTGTTTCTCCAGGCCAAGAACTAATAACATGTAATACCTACCAGCATGGATGATATGTGACTACCAAATCTTGTAACCCTCATTGTTTTAGCAACATCTCATGTACATTGATTTACACACTTGCATGACTCATTGCCTAGATGCCCTCACATTCCTCGGCATAAAGAACTCCTCACCAAAATCGGTGGGAAATGCGCTGCGGGAGCCGCATGTTAAGCTGTCCATCATCCTGGCAAAAAGCAGGAAGAGCTTTGGAAACTACAAAGGTGGGCGGGGCCAAACGGGGAAGTATCCAAGTGATTTCCACATTTGCATACCCCTAGCAATTTGAAGCAAGAAAGAACCCACTCGTCACAGTCATATACAGATTGCGTTTCAATAGATCAACGATGCAGTCACCTCAACAAAGGATTTCAGATCGTTTTTCAATGTGGAATTGCAGAGAAAACACACTTGTTTCGCCTTTGCCAAGCCCAGGAGTTAGGATCATAAGTCCTTTACAGAAGAGGAGCTTCAACGGGGGCACCTGTTATGTTTAAATGTGTATGTGCTTACTGTTGAGGTTTATATTTTGTTAAATCAGCATCAGGGACAGAAAAGCCCCTGCGACCCCATCCCCTTAGGTCGGCCACGACTTAAAAGGAGGAGGGTTGCGTGGCCCCCTTCCCGAGCTGATTTCGGCCCCAGGACCGCTTCCCTCGGGGCCCGGCCATGTGTTCTTGGGTGCACTGGTCCCACCCTGGGCACCCAGTGTGCAGGATGGGGACCGTGGGGGCAGCCTCAAGACCCCAGTGGTTCCAGACGGCTCCCTTGCTCCTGCTGGAGCTGGCAGTGCTTTTGCATGCAGGGAGCTGCTGTAAATGCAGCTCTCTGTGTGTGAGAGCAATAGTTTAATCTCTTTCCCAGCCTGCATGTCTGCAGGCAGGGATAGAGATAAAAACTCTGCTTCCATCAAGCTGTCACAGCTACCACCAGGCAAAAGCAAACAGCTGTGTCCCGGGGTGGGCACCCCGGGACATAGCAGGAGCTGCCCCTGGGGGGTGGCGGTCCCCAGGGTCATTATTGGCTCCAGCAGGGGGGCCTTGCGGCCCCCTCCTTCAGTTTGCATGGGCTGGCCCCGGGGCAATGGTGATCCCCAGGGCCGTATATGGCTCAGGAGGGGGGGGGGGCACTCAGCCCACCCCCTCCTTTTGAATAACTAATTGGCCCCGGGGAGGTTGCAGTCCCTGGCGCTGGAAGGGTCTGCGATTTTAAATTTAAAGCCCCAGGGAGGTGCTGGTCCCCTGGACCTGGGGGGGTATCACATGGCTCCCTACCTATTTTTTATGGTAAAGCCCCAGAGAGGTAGTGGTCCCCGCAACCCACTGGGCAGCGCACCCCCTCCCACATATATATAATCAAGAGCCCCGGGGAAGTGGTGGTCCCCGAGGCATAAATAAGCCCTAGGAGGGGACCCAGTGCGCCCCCTCATTATTTATTAAAATACACATGCCCCCGGGACCTGGCCCAACCAGGTGCAAAAGTGTGGGAGACTGCACTTATTTATTTATTTTGATTCGCAGCGATATTTGCAAATATTTTGCAAAAATTGCTATAAATTCATAAAAAATGCTTATTTTGCCCTGACAGGGTCCTTCTGGGAACCATGCACCAGAAGCCGAGTCCCCAGATGGCTGCCAACACTTCCTGGTTGAAGTGTTGGCAGCCAATCAGAGCTCTGGAGATCTCTGCATGAGCTCCTCATTATTCGCGAAGGCTTTGCAACCACAAATATAGAAATTTGTATTTCCCTTAATTTCTCGCAAACTACTGAACAGATTTACACCGGATAACTGAAAGCGTTATATGCGAACCAAAAGTTACCTTTCTTCCAAATTCAGTGCAATTTTGTACAGCAGTTTGCGCTGTAGTCGTGTTCAAAACTCTTCATGAAGATTTGTTAAACGACGCCAAAGTTATAGGCAAGTCAAAAAACTATTTTCCTATGGAAACAGGAAACATGGTTCTAACTACAACTACCTACTGGCGACTGCCAGTAGGTAATATGTGTGGTTTGTGTGTAAATTAATATAACACACGTTATTTGAAACAGTACTGATAAATTCCCAGTCCCGCATTTATTAATAGTGTGCCGAGGTAAAATCATCACAGTACAAAATTGGCAGGGGATAAACACTTTAGAGCGCATCTAACTTTGTGTTTCATGTTGAATATATTTGTACATTTTTGATTCCACTATTATGTTGTGATAAATTTAAACATCGTACTAAGGGGCATATCAACAAGGGCTTTATCTCTGCTTTTTTGGCTTTAAAAGCCAAAAAAGGAGAGATAAAACTAGCGCCCTATCAACAACAGGGTGCTAACATGCAAATTTGCATGTTAGCACCCTTTTACTCTACGCTTCCCCTTGCGTCTCTAATGAGATGCAAAGGGGGCGTTCCAGAGTAAAATAATAGGAGAAATGTCGCTAAGCGACATTTCTCCTATTATCAAGAATGTCGCTAACCCTGTTAGAGACAAAAAAAGCAGCGCTAACCGCGGTTAACACTGCTTTTTTACGTCTGGTGGGGCATATCAACAAGGGCTTTATCTCTGCTTTTTTGGCCTTAAAAGCCAAAAAAGGAGAGATAAAACTAGCGCCCTATCAACAACAGGGTGCTAACATGCAAATTTGCATGTTAGCACCCTTTTACTCTACGCTTCCCCTTGCATCTCTAATGAGATGCAAAGGGGGCGTTCCAGAGTAAAATAATAGGAGAAATGTCGCTAAGCGACATTTCTCCTATTATCAAGAATGTCGCTAACCCTGTTGGAGACAAAAAAAGCAGCGCTAACTGCGGTTAACACTGCTTTTTTACGTCTGGTATTTTTCTGACTTAGCCATGATATCCTATGGAAGGAGGATATCATGGCTAAGTTTGCCTGTCCCTATCAACAAGGTAACGTGAGATTATCGCTGGGTTTCCAGCGATAATCTCACGTTAGCCTGTTAGCGTGAGGATTTTTATCGCTATTGAGATAAGCGTTGCTAATAGCACGCTATCTCAGCGATAAAAATTCACGCTAGCCGGCGATAATTATCCTGGCGCTAAGTGCGCTTAGAGATAATTATCGCCGGTTGTTGTTGATATGCCCCTATATTCTTAGATTCTGCGCTGGAGGCATTAACCTCATAATAGGAATGCATGCGTGTTTCACTGCTGAAGAAGAATATGATCTGAAACGATGGACTCACATGTGGAAGAGAAAATGTACAGATAACATCGAAATGTGCAACAATCAACACAATTACACAATTCGGAACATCGGTCTGTGCTATCGGTAGAGACATTTTTGCTCCACCTTCTCAGTTGCCCTACAAATCGCGGTTTTTGATACTCAAACATTATTTTTTATTTTGTTAGGAAGCGATCACTAAAAGATGCATTCCAAAGCTTTAATCGCCACACTAAGAGAAGTATTTGCATTGGAAAAATAAGAAGAGTAAATACATTTGCTATTCAAGATACGTTATAGCAAGGGCTAATTTTTGTAAAATCCATTTTAACAACACCTAGAATTTTAAAGGGTTGACCAATCAAATGTTCTCTTCAAATGTAAAATTTAAAAAATCATTTAACGCCATTCTTTTATAAGGAGCCACAGATGGCGCCTGAGACCCACTTCAGACAACACAAGATACTTTACTGTTCCGAGAGGAAGTAAGAATAGAGCCGCAATCTCTTCCTCTGAGCCTTAGCACCCCGTTCATAAGAACAGTAACTGCATTACTGTTTCTGCTGCTTCCCAGAAGCCCCAGTGGAGCCGTCAGGATTCACATAAACAGCTCGTTCTGGGCCGCTGTGGTCCTGCAAATCCAATTTATATCAGGCACTTGTGAAGTCATTCTCTGGGTCCTTATCTCATTAGCCAGCCCAGGGAATGGCTGGTGGCCTGCGGGCGCATGGGCTGCTGTCTCTTGGATTGAGATCTACGAGGCAATATCCCAGGCTGCAGCAATAAAGCCTGCTCCCAGTTGGAAGATCACTGAGTGAGCAATCGGGTTTGAGGAGCACCAGTGCTTCACATGAGCACCGAAACCTCTCCTACGATGGAAGATGCAGCATTTTTGGAAGGAAAAAGCCAGGCAATAAATCTTATCTTTTCATAAATTCAGTTGTCGATGATCTATCTGTTCATATATTGATGCATCCGTCACTCCTTCTATCACTTTCTAGACACATCCAATCCCGATATAAGTCAGTCTTTCTGTGCTTATAATCTTTGTGAATGCCTCTGAATATTTATCTTTAAGTCTGCTATCTAGCCATGTATGTGTCTGCCAGTCTTGTAAACTATTGATAAACTAGTCAATATGGCTTGTCACAGTTTCTCTCTGTGTAAAGCCATTACCTAATCTATCAAGTGGAAGGAGCCACTTAGCAAGATCAAATGTTGGCCTGCATGTATTCAGATCCTTTGCACGTGGTCTGAGACACAAAATATGGCCAAGCTGTCAAAAGTCAAGCCCTTGCTCCAGGGATTTGGTGTGAAGGTTGAGTCAGAAACAGTACAAGATAACTTATAGACGCCATAAATATAAATGCCCATTTGTTATTATTTTAAAAAGCATATTTATTCCCCAGTCCACAATGAATTGCCTGCCAAAACTTTGAAATGTCATGTGAGGCAAATTAGATCTTGAACATATGAGATACTCAATTAAGACAGAAAATAACGTAACACAAATTAAAACCATTGCGGTGCTGAAACAAACAGTTGGGAAGGTGAACAAAAAATAATTTAAAACAAGCATTGGCATAGCCAATAGGTCTCGCCTTTGGGACCTTATAAATGTTTAGTTATCCAGCACAATATAATTGGAGCAACAACATCAACTGTTGCATGGCTAAACACTTATAAGGTCCCAAAAGCGAGATCTGTTGGCTATGCCAATGCTTGTTTTTGCTTGCGGTCGTTACTGAGAAGAAGCACTCCCACCCACCCCCTAAGAATACCAGAACTTCTCTATTGCCAAGAGCACTGCTACTCACTGCATCAGGTCAGCATTTCAGGTCTCAAATAGTCATATGAGCAAGAAAACGATTTAAGGTCCTTTTCATGGCTGATTATCCAGCTTAACAACACAAAAGGTTGTATGAGGATTCTCCAGCACCCCTAAGTCTAGTGCTCCAGGCCCAAGGAAGCTGCGTTTCTTTTACGTATGGTCCAGGATGATTCAGGTTGGAGAGGCAGCCTCTAAATTGAAATCAACTAGAAAAGTAAATTATTGATAGTCAACATATCTTTGACGAGTATGTGAAATACCAATGGACCCCGGTTTGATAACTCTTACGGTTTTGTGGTGAAGCGGAAGGTGGGTTGTGAGATCAGGGAAAAAGAATGCAAAATCCCCCCTTGCAGCTTCATGTATTTTGAGGCGAGAAGAGAGTGTGCTTAGAGCTCTTCCTACGCCTATTTACACTTCGTAGCTGTTCCTCTTTCGCAAATCCTCCTTTCTAGCCCCATCCAATCAATAACAAAGACACGTCCCTTGAAATAGGAAGTGGAGAGGCACCTAGAAAACTGTGTAGATGTCCCATACCCATACTCAGCCAAGAGAGCAATAGGGAGTGCAAAAGAACGGATGATGCCGCTGTCACTAACAGAAAGGGACAGAGCTCTGTCGGGGCGAAAATGAGACTCTGATGTCTCCAGCCATCAAGCATTGGCAGAATGAATCAGTCTGTCCCGATAGCAAGGAATGGGTAGCAGTTATTGCACTCCCAACCTTTAACATTAGAACATGAAACTAGTTGCAAAAGTTAAAAAGCATGTCCATCTAGTCTAAAGAAGCGTACAACTTCTGTATATGCAAGGGATATTAGTTATGAAACTAGTTGCAAAAGTTAAAAACCATGTCTGTAAGAAGTTGGCCTGGTATATGATGCTCACTAGTTAAAGTGACCACCTTGTACCATGCCAAGCAACCCTTATGGTGTGGTTGTAAGTCAACCTTTTCGGACTAGCTGCCCTAGGGGTAGCGTAGGCTAAGCAGTCGTTGATGCTTAACTCGTTAAAGCGTGTTAAGCAAGCTGTTTTACCATATGTAACCCCCTTTTATACCAATGAAAGGACACCACACAGATATATATTCAAAATATATATGTATTTATTACTCAAAGTATCCCCCAGACTCTTTATGAGCACAGGAGCACAAATCGTTAAACAAGAAAGTATTACAATATACAGAAGTTGCACTTTATATGGATGGGCCCTGGTGGCCACTCAAACCATATACTAAAATAGTGGTATAAGTACCACGAATAGGAAAGGGAAAAGGCCTAGGGCCTCTAGAATCGCTGGGCCTACAAGGAGCTAACTTCAGTTAGTGACCAGGAGGTCCACGGGTCGCGTGTGCAGTGAGGAAAGTTACACGCGGGCTCCAATAGGTTTTCAATGGGTGCGTAAAAGTTCAAAAGTTACTGCTAGAAGGGTCTTCTGGATGGACTACGAACTTGGGACTTAAAACACAGACACTAGAGATGTTTCTCTACACTTGGGCACCGGAGTGCCAGCTTTACCTCACCCACAGGAAGCGGGTGCATAGGTCTCGAAGTGCGTCGGGTTTCGTCTATCGATTCAATGGAGCCTGATGACAAAGATGCTGCAGGCGGTCGGTCCAGAAGCGATGCGGTGGATCCAAGGGTGGATTGGAGTTGTAGAAGACCTGAAAGCAGAGGGGACAGTGTTCACAGTCACTAGCCAGTGACCGGCGTGGCACCAGGTAGGTACCAGGCGATGTCGGGTGCAAACAGGTGATGAGGTGTAGCTTGTCTCCGCAGCCACGTGGTCCCTGAAGGTCGATGACGTCCAGGAGTCGGTTCACGAGCTGTCCCACGCAGGTTCTCGCTGTCGGCGGTGTCGGCGACTCGAAGGAAGCAAACAAGCCTTGGCAAAGGCAGGAAAGTCGTGGAAAGTAAAGAAAGCTGATTGTTCTGACCAGCAAGGTCAGAGGGGCTGCTCCTTTGGAGAGCAGCTGGGGCCAGTCTGGAGCAACCAGACCAGCGTCGTAGATTTCAAGGTTCGTCGCCAAAATGGCCAGTAGCCAACGGGCCAGGGACCGGGCAGGCGCGTCGAGTTGCAAAGTGCAGAGGGGCCCCACGCAGATCGTGGAGATGCTGGAGGGCTCACCTTTGGTGCAGATGCTGCTCGGATGTTGGGCTTCTCAGGACCCAAAGCACAACTTGGAGGGAGCCTCTGTTGTCGCGCTTGCAGCTTGTCGTGGGTCTTTCAAGATGGCTGGCTCCACGTGTCTCGGTGCCTCCACGGGTCCCTTCTTTTCAGGGACTGTGGATCGGGCGGTGAGAGGTCTGGAGGTCCAGGTCTTGTCGGGCTCTGGGCTCGGGCTCCGGCGGGAGGCGGCGGCAAAGCAGACGTCGAGTAGCTGGTTGGTGCTTGCGTTAGCAAGATGGTCACTCCCTGACCATAGGGGAGATTTCCTTCTGTCCTCTGTGCAGCAGAGCGTCGAAGTTCCCGTCTTCTTCTTGTAGTTAAGTTGATTCCAGGATGTCTGAAGTCTTAGGACACAGCTCCTACCTTTAAGCGGATTCTAGGGGCCGGACTACCTGCTAGGTCCCTCCCTAAGGGTGGGACCAGGAAGGGGGGTGGTTACACCCCCAATCCTTTGTCCAGCTTGCCCCAGGTCCGGGGCTGGTGTGCCCCAGGACCGGTTTGAACTGGCATATGCACCAAGGCTCCTTGTGAGCCTCAGGCATGTCTGATTCTATTCAAGTCCTACCTGACCAATACACAAAATCCTGTCTGGGGTGGTGCACGCACCTCCCCTGGCAGGAAACCCTTTGTCCACGTCTCCCAAGCTGGAAGGACTCCCAGCAGCAGGATGGCAGACTTGTGTCTGTGGTGGCAGCATCCATTTTGTGGCGCTGAGGCTATGTCTGATTTTACCCGGGTTTCAGGTACTGTACATGTCGTGTCCCTCTAGAAGGGTGGAATGCTAACCCCGTCGCCAGAATTGGCGAGGGGTTAGTATTCCAATTCGTATGACACCTTACTCGACATGTTTTGATAAAGCCAAACCAAAGATAGCATTTAACCGCGAGGTTCATAATGCGCTTAAGAGTATATGGTATGACGATATCTGGAAACGGTCGAAGGAAGTTGTTACGACCACTGCAGACAGGCTCAGCTCATGCCAGAGCACCATCTCACATGGAACCAAGCACTCTGCCTTCAGGATTGTTAAGGCCTACCATAGGAGTGACTTATAGGTTAACATGTGTCCCATTTAATGGTTAGGTATAGGTATACTACACCTAAGTAAGAGGTGGTTACACCAACTTACCCCAGCTGAGTGATCAGCCAGTTGTGTTAAATTTGTTAGGCCAGGCCAGGGGTGGCACAATACATGCTTCAGCCCCTGGTAGGCCTTAGATACACCAATGCCCTGGGTACCTAGTGTACACTGGTACAGGGGCTCACAGGGTGATCCACTTCCAATTGGTTATGCACCTATAGTGCATAGTGTCAATTTAGTAGAGAGAACAGCAGGCTGGGGGTCTGATCAGCAGGCCCACAGCCTCAATATGTCAAAAACCAGTGAAGCAAAAAGCAAAAATTTGGGGTGACCATAGGATAGCAGACCCTACTCTCCTACACAACCCCCCCCCCCCCAAACGCAGGGACATTAAACTAGCCTTGACCAGTATCGTCTTCATGTCCTAAGTGGAAGTACCTGGAGAGACCATCCCCTGTAGGGAAATGGACCACCTAAGCAGTTTGGGGTTTTCACCCTTCATCTGATTTAGCCACAAGAGGGGCTTATGGTCGGTCTGAATCTTGAAGTGAGTGCCAAACAAGTATGGCCTCAGCTTCTTCAGGGCCCACACCACAGCAAAGGCCTCCCTCTCAATAGCTGACCAATTCTTCTCTCTGGGGGTCAACCTTCTGCTAATAAAAGCAATGGGTTGGTCTTGACCATCTACATTAAGTTGTGACAGCACAGCTCCCACACCCAACTCAGAAGCATCTGTTTGGACAATAAACTCTTTGGAGTAGTCAGGACTTTTCAGGATAGGTGCAGAGCACATGTCCTTCTTCAGGTCATCAAATGCCTTTTGACAGCTTACTGTCCACTGAACCTTTTTGGGCATCTTCTTGGATGTCAGATCATTAAGAGGAGTCACAATGGACCCATAGTTCTTAACAAACTTCCTGTAGTACCCAGTCAAGCCCAAGAAAGCTCAAACTTGAGTCTGGGTGGTTGGAGGAGACCAGTCCTTGATGGATTGTATCTTACTCTCCAGTGGTTGAACTTGGCCTCCACCTACAAGGTGGCCCAAATACACAACCTTACTCTGCCCTATCTGGCACTTAGTAGCCTTGATAGTGAGGCCTGCCTTTTGCAGAGCCTCCAGTACCTTCTTCAGGTGGATCAGGTGATCCTCCCAGGTGGAGCTAAAGACAGCAATGTCATCAAGATATGCTGCACAAAAGTCATCCAGCCCAGTAAGGACTTGATTCACCAACCTTTGGAAGGTGGCAGGTGCATTCTTCAGACCAAAGGGCATCACCAAAAATTGATAATGCCCACCTGGGGTTGAAAATGCTGTTTTGGCCTTAGACTCCTCAGCTAATCTGATTTGCCAATAGCCAGCTGTCAAATCAAATGTGCTCAAAAACTTAGCAGAAGCCAGTTTATCTATGAGCTCATCTGCCCTTGGAATAGGATGTGCATCTGTCCTAGTGACAGCATTGAGTCCCCTGTAATCCACACAGAACCTCATCTCTCTCTTGCCATCTTTGGTGTGAGGTTTGGGGACCAGAACCACTGGGCTAGCCCAGGGGCTCTCTGAGGGTTCAATGACACCCAGTTCCAGCATTTTGTGTACCTCAGCCTTTATACAGTCCCTGACGTGGTCAGGTTGTCTGTAAAGTTTGTTCTTCACAGGCAGACTGTCACCAGTGTCCACCACATGGGTACACCAGTCAGTTTGACTAGGTATCAATGAAAACATATGCTGAAATGATTGTAGAACCTGTCTACATTCAATCTGCTGATGCTCAGTGAGGTTGCCTCCAAGGGTCACTCCTTCAACTGTTGGGTTCTGAGACAACAAGTCTGGGAGAGGGTCACTCTCTTCCTCCTGTCCCTCATCTGTAGCCATGAGCAAGCCCATGTCTGCCCTGTCAACATATGCTTTTAACCTGTTAACATGGAGTACCCTGTGGGGACTCCTGGGAGTGCCTAGGTCCACCAAGTAGGTAACCTCTCCCTTCTTTTCCAGGATTGTATGGGGTCCAGACCATTTGTCTTGGAGTGCTGCTGGGGCCACTGGCTCCAACACCCATACCTTCTGTCCTGGCTGATACTCAACCAAGACAGCCTTTTGGTCATGCCAAGCTTTCTGTAAGGCCTGGCTTGCCTCAAGGTTTTTGGATGCCTTCTCCATATACTCAGCCATCCTGGAGCGGAGACCAAGTACATGGTCCACTAGGGGGCGTGGCCGAGCCGAGCCGCAAGATGGCCACCGAGTAACGGGGCTCCGCCGGCCGAACACACAATCCGGACACCAATCCGCCTAAAGTCTTCATATCTATGAAATAAATCTGCTGGGGGGAGTGCCCACGCGCCGCGGCATAAGAGGTGGCCACCGCGACTGAAATCGGCGGCGGCGGTCGGACGCTGGGGCCCTCGCTGCGTTGGCGGCCTGCACACGCCTCGCTGGGCGGGCAGAGGAGATACTCGAGTCCCCGGTCGCGGGCCTGTGACCCGGCGCGCGGAGCTGCGCAGCCCAGACGGGACTCGAGGGCGAAACTGGCTCGCCGTGTGTGGCGGGGCTGCTGAAGCAGATCATCCGACTGGCCGTCAGCCTGCGGGCCGGCATTGACGAAGGTGAGGCGCATGGTGAAGTGCGCTGCGTGCTGCAGAGGCCCTGAGAGTGAGGGAGAGCGCCCTGGCGAACTGTGCTTGCTGCAATACATGCCATCATGGGGGGAAATGACTGCTGATGCCTGGAGGAGTGCGCAGACCTGCATATCTACAGTGCCTGACTGCCTGGCTGCAACGGTTCATAGCCTGTGAAGCGGAAGATTGCGGACTGGTGCTACTGCGCGTTGAATGCGTTGCCAGATTAGATTGCCCTGCCCAGAGTACCTATCCTACAACTGACGCTGTGGCGAGGACGCCGCCATAGGCCTACAGAAAGCGCGTTCTGGTGACTTGCTGGGCTTGAACGGCTTGCACGGGATTATCTACACGGCGAGGGGCTGTGGGGCCGGGTGAGGGTTCGGCCACGTGCCAGCCGCACCGATCAGAGCAAGGTCGATCCACAGACGTGGCCCATTGGTGGCCAATTGGTGCCCCCCCCCCCTGGTGCCCCCCTGCGGTGTCTCCCCTAAACCATCATGTGGAAGTCAGATGCCAAGCAGCTGAAACTGCATTTTGAACGGCGCACAGCCCGGAGCGCTGAGAGGACCCGCATGTCTGGGACAGTGGTCCCTGAGACACAGATGGAGCTCTTGCCAGACGACGACGTCAGGAGCATGTTTCGCGACCTCAAGGGCTGCCTCAAAGACATAGACACTAAACTGGACTCCATGGCACAACGTATGGACGGCATGTCCCACAGAGTTGATCAACACGAGGAGCGACTGGCGGCAGCGGAGACGCGGATTGTGGAATGCGAGGAGGGACACAGCGACACTCGAGAACAACTGTTGCGCATGGATAAGGTACTGGAAGTAATACGTGGGCGCAACGAGGATTTGGAAGCCCGCTCCCGTAGAAATAACATACGCATTATTGGGATTGCGGAATCCACCAATATTAGCAATATGGAACACTTCGTGGAAGGTATGTTTCGTGAGTTGTTTGGAACTGACCTGTCGGCCATGTTTCTGATCGAGCACGCGCATCGGACGCTGGGCCCGCGCCCAGTGCCGGGAGCGCCGCCTCGCCCAATTCTGGCCCGAGTTCTGAATTACAGAGACAGAGATACGATCTTGAGGTTATCCCGTGAAAAAGGCGAATTAACCTTCCAAAACATGGCTATCTCCTTATACCCGGACTTTACGCTAGCTGTGCAGACTGCACGGCGTGAGTTCCTGCCAGCCAAAAAGATCTTCCAAAAAGTGGGGACCAAATATGCCATGCTGTACCCCGCCAAGCTAAGGGTTCAAATCAAAGGGAAGCCGGTGATTTTCACGGAGGCGAAGGAGGCGTTAAAATTTGCACGACAGACAGAACGATCCCATCGGGAACTGAGCGATGGCCGGGGAACCCCCCCGTCTGGCCAGCTGAGTGATATTGAATAGTTAAGTGTGCGGATCCAAGAACTATGGCTGATCACAGTGCTGCCTGCCGCCCTGCGGGTTCTAGGTTCAGCATACGCCGTTTTGGCCGCGGGGCGGACTCTGATATCGCTTTTGTGGCCGTGAACGACGAATCTGGTGGCTGCTACGCGGGGCATGTCCTGATGGCCCTAGACTGATTGTGAAATGTAGAAGGCGGAAATGTTCGGCCACCCTGTCACTTACAGACGGGGGAGTGTGCCGGGGACCCCACGCCCTCACTGGGATAATTCCCATGCTACTGTCACAGGAAAGTTTTTGTTGGGTTTGTTTGAGGGGGGGCGATGAATCTCAACCTGATTGGGGGGTTGGTGTGGGAGGTGGGAGGGTATGTTTTTTGTTGATATGTGTTGATGTACTGCAGCATTCGTTTCCACGACTTACTGATAGAGCGGCGTTGGTCCCTACCATGCCTGCATGGCTATTGGGTGCTAGGAATTATACGCTACGACTTTCACCGCGTGCCCCACCACTTGTGCCGCGAACAGACATACCGCTGCGTAGGGCACATACACATACACACCTCTGACCGCGCTGCGCTGCCTTACATGGAATATTCGCGGTCTAAATGACCACCGCAAGGTCCGACTGACTCAGGCACACTTGGCCAGACACCATATCGACATCTGTTTCCTACAGGAGACCCACCTATTGCAGGGAGCCGGGGAGCGGCTTAGGCATACCAGATGGGGTGAGGTGCACACTTCCGGCTATTCCAGCTATGCCCGGGGAGTGGCCATTTTGATTCGGAGGGGCCTGCCCTGGCAGACACTGAGGGCGCACGCAGACTCCGAGGGGAGATACATGGTACTGTTAGGGAAATTATTTAACCAGAAGGTTATACTCATCAACACTTATGGCCCCAACTCGGATGACCCAGGTTTCTTCCGGCAAGTGTGGCTTAAGGCGCAATCCATGGGCGTGGGGGCGTATATTTGGGGCGGAGATTTTAATGTAGTCCTTTCGTTGGAACTAGATAGAGAAGGGGCCGCTCGCACACATCACCCACATGCGGCGGACACTCTCCGAGGTCTTATGGAAGACTACAATTTGCTGGACTCGTGGCGGATACTGCACCCCGCGTCGCGAGAGGGCACTTGCTTCACCCCACACAGGAAGGCCTGGTCCAGACTAGATTTTTGGCTGTTAGCCCCGCATGTACATGCTTGGGTAACGGAAGTTTCACATAGAGCGCGCACCATCTCCGACCATTCCCCTGTTGAGCTGCTGCTGCGAGTCCCCCAGCCATACGTCACTCCTTTCGCATGGCGATTGCCGCCGCAGGCCCTGTTAGATCAGGTATTTCGAGAAGAAATACATCAGCACATCCTCGACTACTTCGATCTTAACACGAACTCGGTATCATCTGTGGGCACCCTGTGGGACGCCTTCAAGGTGGTTATAAGAGGCCATTGCATTGTAGGACAAGCCAGAGTGCTGAAGGCCATACGAAACACGCTAAAGGGGCTGGAGTATCGCCTACATGCCCTGGAGGTGCAGTACTGCTCTGACCCCTCGGTGGCAATGCTGGCGGATACGCGCACTACCCTTATGGCATACCAAACTGAGGCGAATAGGGAGCTCAAATTTCTAAATAAACATGTATCGGCCCGCCGCTATGGTGAGGGAGATCGCCCGGGCAAAACGCTCGCCAATCTGTTACGTTCGCAAAGGGCTTCCTCTTACATCCCATCAATCGAGACGGCGCAAGGTCAACCTGTCTACACTCCTCCGGAAATTCTGGACACATTTAGGACATTCTATAAAGACTTGTACCGATCAAAGGGAGGTCCCCCACTGGAGGACCTGTCTGATTACCTAGACACGGTGCAGTTGATCTGGTTCACTGCGCACCAAAAGGGGTATTTCGATCGACCCTTTGAAGTGGACGATGTAAAGGACGCCATAGGCTCCTTGGCGGCCGGAAAGGCGCCGGGGCCAGATGGCCTGCCGGCGCAGTTCTATAAGGAATACACTGAACTCCTGGCCCCCAGGTTGCTGGCCGTCTATGCGGAGTCGGTTGAGGCGGGTATGCTCCCAGCGTCAATGAGAGAGGCCATCGTAATCGCACTTTTAAAGCCGGATAAAGATGCCCAGAAATGCGACTCATATAGGCCATTATCCTTAATCAACACTGATGCGAAAATCTTCGCCAAAATGCTCGCGACGCGACTACAGCCAGTTCTGCCCCTCATGATACGCCCAGATCAATCAGGCTTTGTGCCGGGCCGCTCCACGTCTCATAACCTTCAAACCCTCTTTGGGGTATTGCACTATTTGGCCCCGTACGTAAAGGCCGCAGTGGTGCTGCTGGACGCCACGAAAGCGTTCGACTCTTTGGAGTGGGGTTTCCTGTTTCCGTTACTTCAGCGCATGGGGATGAGTGAGGCCTTTATTCGTTATATTAGACTACTCTACACTACCATCACTGCCCGAGTACGAGTGAACGGACTTATATCTGAGCCCTTTGCCATTAGCAGGGGCACTAGACAGGGCTGCCCCCTGTCGCCCCTGCTGTTTGCGATTGCTACCGAGCCATTGGCGGCCCGTATTAGGCAGCATCATGCGGCTAGAGGCATTGGGTTCTCTTCCCGAGCTCTGACCGTTTCCATGTATGCGGACGACATAACGCTATACGTCGTCGATCCTCATGTAAATCTCTCCCCCATGACAGGAGAGTTGATGACCTATGGCCGGCTGTCCGGGGTGACTATAAACTGGGAGAAGTCAGTCATTTTGCCCCTGACGACTGGAACGTCCCGATTCACTCCGGACTGCCCGTTGAAATGGGCGACTGGCCCCGTGCGATATCTGGGGGTATGGATCAGTACGGACATGCAGGAGCTGTGGACGGAAAACTATGGGCGTGCCCTTGCGTGGATAGAAGACAAGGTTGGCCGCTGGAAGCACCTGCCCCTTTCACTGGCAGGGCACATAGCGGTGGCAAAAATGGTGCTCCTACCTAAGCTTCTGTATTTATTCGTTAATATCCCGATGCCTATGCTCGGCCGCAGCACCATGTGTTTTATAAATGTATATCGTATGCTCCTTTTATTGCTAGCGGCCGGCCGGAAGGTTGTAGGCCCATATTTGTATATTTTTTTGAGTCTTGTAATAAACGGTTTCAAAAAAAAAAAAATAAATAAATATCCCGATGCCTCTGACTGCGCATTTCCTGACCCAAGTGCGCTCGCGGATGATAGAACTGGCGTGGGGTGGCGGGCAGCCGAGAGTGGCTTGGGAGACCCTCACTCTCCCGCAGAGGCAAGGTGGTCTGGCGGCGCCGGATTTCACGCTATATGCTTACTGTGCACAAGCACAGTTCTTGCACTACTGGGTGCACCCTACGCCCTTCCAGCCACATGTGGCCATGGAGATGGATAGGGCTGCCCCACTGCCGCTCAGCACGGCCCTATATGCACCGCACAGGAGGAGATGCACAGACATTGATACTGTGCACGCGCTCAAGTGGGCCTGGGATGGGCTCCGTTGACGAGCAAAGCTGGACCATCTCTATGCGAGATCGGTGCCACTGCGTGGGAACCCCATGTGGCCCCCGCTGCAACACATGAAAACTGGGGAACGTGCGACATCACGCGGCCTTCGGACGGGGGGGGACCTCTTTCCGGGGGACACTTTCATCACGCTGGAGCAATTGTGCGGCTCAGAGGCACCAACGATGCTTGACACATTGCTCTACTATCAGCTGAGACACACATGTCAGATGCTATTTCCTACATTTCCGGCGCTGCCGCCGGACTTGCTGGCCCTGGAAAATGTACTCAGAGTGGAGTCGGGACGTAAACTTGTGTCCCGATTATACAGTTGCATGCAAAGCGCTAGTCCGATTGTGGTTCCGGCGGCGCGCTGCCTATGGGATGCGGAATTGGGCACCGTACTCACTGATGACCACTGGGATATGTGCTGTAGACAGCTTGAGACCCTTTCCCCTAATTATCGTCTCCGATTGATACATTTTAAATACATACACATGGTCTACCGCACGCCTAGTCGGTTACATCGCATGGGCTTGCGGGACGCAGACAACTGCTGGCGCTGCGACGCACGGGGAGCCACGTTTTTGCATATGGCGTGGGAATGTCCCGCATTGGCCTCATTCTGGGTAAGGGTGATGGAGCTGGTGAATGCAATTACTGACCTGCAGATCCCCTGCACTCCACAGACTACATTGCTAGGGATTTTACACATGGTCAAGCCTAAACACCGAAAACTGCCGGCACTGCTAATTCTGCTCGCCAAGCGACAGGTTGCGCTGCACTGGGGAGCTGGCACATCGCCTCACATTAGGGAGTGGATTAAAAGCGTGGTGCACTGCCAGACGCAACTCGCGCTATACGGGGAGCTCTTACCAGCGCGCTCGCGGCCGAAGGACATATGGGAACCATTCATACACTGGTTGACTCACACTACGATTCGAGAGCTGTGAAAAAGTGCTTCTTATTGATGGGGGCCGGGGGGAGCCGGAGACCAGTTACATACTAAAGTGCCAAGGTCATCGACGGTGCTGTGAGAACAATGCGGACTGGGTGTGGGCGGGGGTGGGGGGACCGTGCGGGACTTACTGTGAAATGACGGGGTGGCACCCTGGTGCAATATTGATACTGTTGTTTTGGTGGGGAGCTGTGCTGTCAATCTCATTTTATACTTACGCTGCAGTGCGTTGTGTTTGTCTTGTTGTTGAAAATGCAAATAAAAAGAATTAAAAAAAAAAAAAAGTACATAGTCCACTATGTCTTGTTTAGGCTTTTTGAGAGGTAACTCCCATCCTTCCTTCACTAAACACAGTGGGCCTCTTACAGGGTGCCCAAACAACAATTCAAAGGGGCTGTAGCCAACTCCTTTTTGTGGGACCTCTCTGTAAGCAAACAGAAGGCAGGGTAGAAGGATGTCCCATCTTCGCCTAAGCTTTTCAGGTAATCCTTTGATCATACCCTTTAGGGTCTTGTTGAATCTCTCAACAAGCCCATTGCATTGTGGGTGATAAGGGGTGGTGAACTTGTAGTTGACACCACATTCCTTCCACATACCTGTCAAGTATCCTGACATGAAGTTGGTACCTCTGTCAGAAACCACCTCCTTAGGAAACCCCACTCTGGAGAATACTCCCAGCAGGGCCCTGGCCACAACAGGAGCTGTAGTGGTCCTAAGGGGAATTGCCTCTGGATACCTGGTGGCATGATCCACTACCACCAGTATAAATCTGTGCCCAGATGCAGTGGGAGGATCCATGGGACCCACTATATCTATTCCCACTCTTTCACAGGGAACCCCCACCACAGGTAGTGGTATTAGGGGGGCCTTTGTTGTGCCACCTGATTTGCCACTGGCTTGGCAGGTCACAAAGGAGCGACAAAACTCCTTGGTATCTTCATTCATGTGAGGCCAGTGAAAGTGAGGGACAAGCCTGTCCCAAGTCTTGTTCTGGCCTAAGTGTCCTGCTAGAGGAATATCATTGGCCATGGTAAGAAGGAATCCCCTAAATTGCAGAGGTATAACCAACCTCCTGGTTGCACCAGGTTTTGGGTCTCTAGCCTCTGAATAAAGGAGCCCATCATCCCAATACACTTTATGGGTACCTTGAGCATTCCCAGCAGCCTCAGCAGCAGCCAGCTGTCTGAGGGGTTCAAGAGATGGACAGGTTAACTGAGCCTGCCCCAAGTCAGCCCTGGAAGGTCCCCCTGTCCCCAGAAACTCAACCTGATCAGGTTCAAGCTCTTCAGGGACAGTTCCTTCAGGGTTCTCTAGATCATCTTCCTGGGAAGGCTGATCATCACTTGGAGGCAGGGGGGAAGGCACAGCCTTAACCCTCCTGTTCTTCTTCTTGGTAGGTGCTTGGTCCATTGTTCCAGGATCCAAGACCTGTGGTTCAGTAAGGCACTTTTTGGCCTGTGACCTGGTCACAGCAAGGACATGTGGTGATATACCTAACATCTCTGCATGTGTCCTGTACTCCACTTCTGACCATAGAGAACTCTCTAGGTCATTGCCCAACAAACATTCTACTGGGAGGTCTGCACTAACCACAACCCTTTTGAGGCCAGTTACCCCTCCCCATGAGAAGTTAACAACTGCCACACTATGTGAAGTAGTGGCATTGCTGGCATTGGTCACCAGGTAATTCTCACCTGGGATGTACTGTCCAGGGTCCACAAAGCCTGGTGTCACCATAGTGACACAGGCACATGTATCCCTTTAGGCTTGAGCCACTTTTGCATTTATTAAAGGAGTCTGTCTGTACTTGCCCAGGTTACTGGGGCTCACAGTCAGGGACAAATCCATGTCCCCATCACAGATCAAGACTGCCTGTGTCAGGGTTCTGTCTAAGTCAGAATCTCCTTCAGTTCCCATAGTGATTCCCACTACACCCTTTGTCTGGGGACCAACACTGCTAACAGTAGTACTGGGAGCAGGTGCCTTAGGGGCAACAGTGTTGGGGGCTCCACCCTTCTTACAATCACTAGTCCAGTAAGTTGTATTCTTGCAAGATTTGCACCAGGGTTTCTTTGGACCTTCTTTCTTCTTCCCTTTAGGTTGGGACCCACCCTCGTTAGTACTAGTTTGGGGCCCTGTTGAAGACTTCCGGTCTTTAGATTTCTGATCTCCACCCTTTTGGTCTGTTTTCTTCTGATCACCCCCTTGGCCCTGGTTCTGGTTCTTTTGCTTAACCCTGGTTCTGACCCATTTGTCTGCCTTCTTTCCCAATTCTTGGGGAGAGGTCAGATCTGAGTCAACCAAGTGTTGATGCAGTTGCTGGTTCTGACAGTTATTTAAAATCTGTTCTCTCATCATCAAATTGTACAATCCTGTATAATCAGATACCTTACTTCCCAGCAACCAACCCTCCAAAGCCTTAGTGGCACATTCAATGTATTCAGACCAGTCCTGAGTCTGTGTCTTCTGGGTGTCTCTGAACATTAACCTGTACTGTTCAGTGGTTAAGCCTAACCCATCAACTAGGACACTCTTCAGGGCTCTGTAGTTTCTGACATCCTCCTCTCTAACAGTGAGGAGTCTATCTCTGCCTCTACCTTCAAAGGAGAGCCATAAGATTGCTGCCCACTGGTCTTCAGGAACCTGCTGCACTTTGCAGGCTCTCTCAAGAGCAGTCATCCACTTGTGGATATCATCCCCACTTTTGTAGGGGGGCACAACCTTGGACAGGTTCCTATTGTCAAAGACCCTATCTTTGTCCTTAGGGACAATGCTGCCACCAGTGGGTATAGACCCACTCTCTCTAGGTTGCCTAGCCTTGTTCAGTTTCTCTTCCATCGGGGCTACCTCTAGCTCCTGTCTCCTGATCCTCAGCTGAGCTTCCTTCATTCTGGCCTCATGCTCCCTCCTCTGAGGGCTGGTCATCCCCCTTCTGGAGCAACCTTGAGAGCCTCTAGAGGCATGAGAAGTATTAGAGTCACCTGAGTGATTCCTATGCCTCCCAAGCCCCTGGTTAAGTCCACTAGGGAGATCCAATGGGGTGAACCCATTATCAGTCCCCAGTAGCCTTAAGTTAGCTGGGCCACGTATAACACTTGGCACTGGGCTAGTTCTCCCTTCATCCCCACTACCATCTGTATCAGTACCCTTATCACTTTCATCCTCTGTAGTATGATTCTCATCTAAGGGGTGACTATTGGACAGGGGTACCTCAGTAGCATCTTCAGAAGGGGGGCCTCCTGTTCCAGTCCCTAAGGGGCCTAACTGGGAGGCTTTCTTGAGAGCTCTCTGATCTTCATCAGCATGTAAGAGTTCTCTGAGTTCAGCAGAGGTAGGGTTCCTGGGCTGTTTAAGGCCCCTGATATTTGCCAACTGCCTGAGCTCATTTTGATTTAGGGTAGCAAAGATGGTTGGTGCCCTCTGGGGGTCACTCTCGACAGAGATGGGTACATTGGACCCCTCTGCCCCAGCCATTGCTCTTAAGTGTGGGTGGATGTGTTGCAACTACCTACACTTGGGTTTTCCTACTAAACCTATCTAGTAGTTGTAGTCAGGGTGTGCTACTCCCTTTGCTCTACAACCACTAAGTTCAGTAGAACTTAAGTATATTTAATCTTGTTTTATATGTACCTAAAGGTACCTGTATGATCTTTCAATTGGTAACAAAGAGATTACAGAGGTAAAACACAGCAAGCTCAAATCCAACCGCTGCTCACCAATGTGAGAAGTTGGCCTGGTATATGATGCTCACTAGTTAAAGTGACCACCTTGTACCATGCCAAGCAACCCTTATGGTGTGGTTGTAAGTCAACCTTTTTGGACAAGCTGCCCTAGGGGTAGCGTAGGCTAAGCAGTCGTTGAGGCTAAACTCGTTAAAGCGTGTTAAGCAAGCTGTTTTACCATATGTAACCCCCTTTATACCAATGAAAGGACACCACACAGATATATATTCAAAATATATATGTATTTATTACTCAAAGTATCCCCTAGACTCTTTATGCGCACAGGAGCACAAATCGTTAAACAAGAAAGTATTACAATATACAGAAGTTGCACTTTATATGGATGGGCCCTGGTGGCCACTCAAACCATATACTAAAATAGTGGTATAAGTACCACAAATAGGAAAGGGAAAAGGCCTAGGGCCTCTAGAATCGCTGGGCCTACAAGGAGCTAACTTCAGTTAGTGACCAGGAGGTCCACGGGTCGCGTGTGCAGTGAGGAAAGTTACACGCGGGCTCCCATAGGTTTTCAATGGGTGCTTAAAAGTTCAAAAGTTACTGCTAGAAGGGTCTTCTGGATGGACTACGAACTTGGGACTTAAAACACAGACACTAGAGATGTTTCTCTACACTTGGGCACCGGAGTGCCAGCTTTACCTCACTCACAGGAAGCGGGTGCATAGGTCTCGAAGTGCGTCGGGTTTCGTCTATCGATTCAATGGAGCCTGATGACAAAGATGCTGCAGGCGGTCGGTCCAGAAGAGATGCGGTGGATCCAAGGGTGGATCGGAGTTGTAGAAGACCTGAAAGTAGAGGGGACAGTGTTCACAGTCACTTGCCAGTGACCGGCGTGGCACCAGATAGGTACCAGGCGATGTCGGGTGCAAACAGGTGATGAGGTGTAGCTTGTCTCCGCAGCCACGTGGTCCCTGAAGGTCAATGACGTCCAGGAGTCGGTTCACGAGCTGTCCCATGCAGGCTCTCGCTGTCGGCGGTGTGGGCGACTCGAAGAAAACAAACAAGCCTTGGCAAAGGCAGCAGTCATGGAAAGTAAAGAAAGCTGATTGTTCTGACCAGCAAGGTCAGAGGGGCTGCTCCTTTGGAGAGCAGCTGGGGCCAGTCTGGAGCAACCAGACCAGCATCGTAGATTTCAAGGTTCGTCGCCAAAATGGCCACTAGCCAACGGGCCATGGACCGGGCAGGCGCGTCAAGTTGCAAAGTGCAGAGGGGCCCCACGCAGATCGTGGAGATGCTGGAGGGCTCACCTTTGGTGCAGATGCCGCTCGGATGTTGGGCTTCTCAGGACCCAAAGCACAACTTGGAGGGAGCCTCTGTTGTCGCGCTTGCAGCTTGTCGTGGGTCTTTCAAGATGGCTGGCTCCACGTGTCTCGGTGCCTCCACGGGTCCCTTCTTTTCAGGGACTGTGGATTGGGCAGTGAGAGGTCTGGAGGTTCAGGTCTTGTTGGGCTCTGGGCTCGGGCTCCGGCGGGAGGCGGCGGCAAAGCAGACATCGAGTAGCTGGTTGGTGCTTGCGTTAGCAAGATGGTCACTCCCTGACCATAGGGGAGATTTCCTTCTGTCCTCTGTGCAGCAGAGCGTCGAAGTTCCCGTCTTCTTCTTGTAGTTAAGTTGATTCCAGGATGTCTGAAGTCTTAGGACACAGCTCCTACCTTTAAGCGGATTCTAGGGGCCGGACTACCTGCTAGGTCCCTCCCTAAGGGTGGGACCAGGAAGGGGGGCGGTTACACCCCCAATCCTTTGTCCAGCTCGCCCCAGGTCCGGGCTGGTGTGCCCCAGGACCGGTTTGAACTGGCATATGCACCGAGGCTCCTTGTGAGCCTCAGGCATGTCTGATTCTATTCAAGCCCTACCTGACCAATACACAAAATCCTGTCTGGGGTGGTGCACGCACCTCCCCTGGCAGGAAACCCTTTGTCCACGTCTCCCAAGCTGGAAGGACTCCCAGCAGCAGGAGGGCAGACTTGTGTCTGTGGTGGCAGCATCCATTTTGTGGAGCTGAGGCTATGTCTGATTTTACCCGGGTTTCAGGTACTGTACATGTCGTGTCCCTCTAGAAGGGTGGAATGCTAACCCTGTCGCCAGAATTGGTGAGGGGTTAGTATTCCAATTTGTATGACACCTTACTCGACATGTTTTGATAAAGCCAAACCAAAGATAGCATTTAACCGCGAGGTTCATAATGCACTTAAGAGTATATGGTATGACGATATCTGGAAACGGTCGAAGGGAGTTGTTCCGACCACTGCAGACAGGCTCAGCTCATGCCAGAGCACCATCTCACATGGAACCAAGCACTCTGCCTTCAGGATTGTTAAGGCCTGCCGTAGGAGTGACTTATAGGTTAACATGTGTCCCATTTAATGGTTAGGTATAGGTATACTACACCTAAGTAAGAGGTGGTTACACCAACTTACCCCAGCTGAGTGATCAGCCAGTTGTGTCAAATTTGTTAGGCCAGGCCAGGGGTGGCACAATACATGCTTCAGCCCCTGGTAGGCCTTAGATACACCAATGCCCTGGGTACCTAGTGTACACTGGTACAGGGGCTCACAGGGTGATCCACTTCCAATTGGTTATGCACCTATAGTGCATAGTGTCAATTTAGTAGAGAGAACAGCAGGCTGGGGGTCTGACCAGCAGGCCCACAGCCTCAATATGTCAAAAACCAGTGAAGCAAAAAGCAAAAATTTGGGGTGACCATAGGATAGCAGACCCTACTCTCCTACAATGTCCATCTAGTCAAAGGAAGCGTACGACTTCTGTATAAGCAATGGATAGGATATTCATTAGTTTTGCATATGATAGACTCAACTCATTATTTAAATTAAAAAGGTAATTAGTGAGCCAAACCGCTCGGCAAGTACTGCACCTAAACATGTAAATGCTTTGCTACACCTTCATGCATATTTAAAGGCATCCTACGATAACTGACAGGTGGATCCATGTCACACGCCACACCTTCAACGAGTTAGGGCTCATTAGCGATCATCATTTAGCCCCTTGCCATTTTAAACCAAGTATAACAATATTAAAAACAACACTACAAGTCCCATAATGCAACGTATTGCTGTTAAAAAGCCATCAGTCTGAACGTGTTGCATATAGCATGGACTCCCTTGTCAGTTAAAGATGGGTGCCCCTTGTATGTGGAGAAGCAACGTGTTGCATATACATGTAAAGTCCTGGCTGGTATGGGGCATATGAAAGCGTGTGACGCAGCTTCAACGCATGTTATGGCTTCATCTCAGAGATGCATGACAACGGAGGGTTTGGAGGTGAAATGTCATTAAGAAGAACGATTCTCCCACAGTTAAGGCCAAAGTTACCAATTTTGGGATAGCTAACGTTATAAGATATATTTTACGACTCCAACAACATACATGGAATCATTAAAACAAAGAAGCAACCTCAGTCCTTCAACAATTATTTTCAGAACCAAATCATGATGTTTAGATGTATTTTTGGTGTTTCGTATAGCACCGATTATCACCTTACAATAACTTCCACAAGCTGTACATTTTATAATCAAATGATGATAAACGCATACAATCCCATAAAGAGAATAACACTGTCCCGTCCAGCAGAACGGGATTGCGTCCGACCTTTATCACACCTGAACAGTTTGAGGCAGAGGCTTTCTAGTCAGTAGGTGCGATTAAAGTCTAACACAGAGTCGGTTTTCATGCCATACATATTTTAAGCTAACCTAACCGTGACCTGGAGTTATCAGGGTTTGCAACAGGCAGAAAGCTCTACTCAGTCACCACAAAGGCTGATGATGCAAAGCACGTTTTAAGGTGAAAATGGCATTCACTTGCGTTAATTCGTACAAAGATGAACATCCCGCCCTGGTTTAAAGCTCGCCGCTTGCAGTAAAATGGGATTTTCCCATGTTGTTTGCGTCTTCGGCTCAGTGCTGTCGCCAGAGAGCATCTCTAACTTCCTGTTCGTTCTTAACTGGATCGGTTTCAAAGCTGAAACCACCACAGGGGACACGCGCCGCAGACGTCGATGACACATTTACGCCAACCCACGTTTCAAGGTGGAAAAGGCCGAGCTGATAACATCGAGAACAAGCACGAAAGTGAAAGCTCATTGAGGCACGCAAGGCTTAATGAGCCTTGACAGAAACCCACATGGCGGCTGCGCGCGTGCACGCTCGCGTGAACGCAAGTGCTAGGCCACCAAAAGCCTGTGGCAGCACTTAGAAAACCCACATACTAAATTTCTCGCAGAGTAGCGCATGCGCTGGCTCAGCGAGACCTAAAAAGATCCTCAGAGCCCATAATCAAAGTACATTCTCCAGACAATGGAAGCTCCACAATGAAATAAGTAAAAATAGTATTTTGCAAATATAGTGCAATATGGAGGAGCTGCAATAAACTCATATGCTTCGAGTGATAAATGTTTGCCTGGGTACCTACTTGACAAATCTGAAAAGTCAATGCATATGGGTGTTGTTGGAAAGTGGGTTATTGGTAGGGGCAAATATGGGTCTGCCACTGGCAATAAGGCCACTAACACATGATATGACTCAGCATAGGTCTTAGAAAATTATTCCTATGCTCAACCCTTGGTAACGTGGCTGCGAGCAGACAGGCTTAACTTCATAGACAGGTATGTAAAGCATTTAAAAACACAATTTCAGTAAATAATTAAGACACAACACAAAATAAAAATCCAACACCAATTTATAAAAATAGGTAATATTTTTATCTTTTAAATGACACCAAAACGAAAAAAATCCACTGGAGGGAACCAGAGATTTGAATTTTTAAAGATTAGTCACTTTCTAGGGCTTAGAAATCAACAGTGCCCCTTTTAGTCATTTCGTTTTCCCTGACAGGGAGACACCTTTAGAAACTGTTCTGGAGAATATCTCACCACTGTGTTGTGCCGCCTCCTCCAGCAGGCGGGTCCAGTTAGAACTCCTTTCTGACGTTCTGCTTGCGGGTCCCAATGTATCCAACACACAGTCCAAGGTTCTGGAATCTCCAAGAGGGTCCTTGAAAGTGTGAAACTTCAATTGCGCAATCCACTTGAACAAAACCCTTACAAATCCACTGGTACTCCAGGCTGAGAATTCTTTGTGGGGCTGTCCAGGTGAGCTCTGTTAACCTGTAGCTTGCAGGGAGTCTACTTCGTAGTTCTTTTGTAGCAAGGTAATCCACAGGGCTGCAGTTTCACTTGGTGCAGTCTTCAGAGGTCAGGCCTTAGAGTTCCTTGCACAGCAAAATCTTTTCAGCAGGGCACTTCTTGCTTCATTCAGTTTCAAGCAGCAGATCTGGAGGGCTCTGCCCCTCTCAGATACTTATTCAAAATTCTCTGGGTAAAGCACCAGGTCACTTATGACCATTGAGAGCAGGGCAACCCCTCATAGTTATGACCACATCCTGTAGAGTGTGGCATTATTTTATCCCAGATTGCATCATTCTTCCAAATCCATAATGCTGATTTTCCAGCAAGGAGGTAAGAGCTGGCTAAACACACCCCCTGGGTTGGCTTATTTCCATGGACTCTCCCCCTACCATCTGCACATACCTTCCTTAAGCCTAGCCCTGACTCTGGGTCGAGTGTGTCAGAGTGAAACTGAAACCCAGGTCTCCCCTCTGCCTTTGAAGAGCATAGTTTACGACTCCACCTCCTGGCCTGGCATTCCTATAGACCAGCACACTGCCCTCCCAGCAAAGTGGTTCTTTATCACCTCTTCAAAGCAGCCTGGCTAATCCACTTAACTCTGACCAATCAGGGCAGACCACTAGAAGGCTGAATTTGGACTTACAAACAAGAAAGTCTTATAACTTCTTGCATGTACACTTTAGGAGAAATTCAACAATATAATATTGTTGGATTTACTACTACCATTCTGGGAAGTCTTTGAATGGTCCGGCTAGTCCTCTCCTATCAATATTTATTAATCAATAACTTCCTACCATGTTAACCTATGGGCCATGGGGTTTGCAATGGGGAAAATGACTTGGGCCAGTTTTCTAGCACCAGGGCTTATAAAAACATATTTTATAAGTATTTTCCTAATCTCTACAGGACCCCCAACCCCTGTGCAACTAAGGGATACTTTAGGGGTTCTGAATCTGCAGAAATATTGCAGATCCTCCTTACCCAGTTCTTCTAGCATCAAAGCCGAATTTTGAGCAGCTCTTTAATACAAATGTCGGGAGTGAAATGTAAAATGTCACTTTACACAGGCATATAAAAACTCATTTTATAGGGGCGTACCTTATAGATAATTGACCCCCCACCCCAGGGATACCGAGGGGTGACCCTGGGGGTCCCTAATATGCAAAAACATTGTAGGTTTTTCATTTTTAAGTGCCCCTATCCCCAAAGTCGAGTTTGGGCACAATGTAAGGTTTAAAAGCAGTCCTGGCAACCAGTGCTGCTTTTAAACTGACCTCAGGCTTCATCACTGCACACATGCTGGTGCAGAAAATCTGCTGGCCTCTAAACTGCCATGCCCCAGGATACTGGAGACTTCTAGGTAGTTTCAATCCCCTGCCCTATTATATACTAGGGGCTTGTGGGGTAGGTCATGCCAATTACAGGGGTACCCCACCATACCATAGTGTACCCTAGTGTATGTTGGGTGTCTTAACTGTATTCTAATGTGTTCCTTTTAGCTTGGCACTGCCCTGGGCCTGGTTAAACAGAGCCAAGGGTCAGTCAGAGTCAGTTACCACCAGTTCCAGTCAGCAAAACGTTGGGGGGTGGCCAGGCCATAGAATGACTTTGCAACATAGCCCCCCCAAACGAAAGGTGATGGGTTACTAACCTACACCCTGGTAGTCCTCACCGGCTAAGTGGAAAAACCTGGAAAGTCCATCTGCATTGGCATGGGCAACCCCAGGTCTGTGTTCCACTGCAAAGTCCATTCCCTGTAGGGAAATGGACCACCTAAACAGGTTGGGATTCTCCCCTCTCATCTGCATGAGCCACCTGCGAGGCATGTGGTCAGTTTGAACACAAAAGTGAGTCCCAAACAAATATGGTCTCACCTTTTTCAGTGACCACACCACAGCAAAAGCCTCTCTCTCAATGGCACTCCACCTCTGCTCTCTGGGAAGAAGCCGCCTGCTAATAAAGGCAACTGGCTGATCAAGGCCCCCTTCATTTAGCTGTGACAAAACTGCCCCAATCCCTTGCTCTGAAGCATCTGTCTGAACTGAAAATTATTTTGTGTAGTCAGGGACCAGTAACACTGATGCTGAACACATAGCAGCTTTCAGAGTGTCAAAAGCCTTCTGACACTCTGGGGTCCAAATCACCTTTTTGGGCCTCTTTTTAGAAGTCAGTTCTGTTAGGGGCCCCACAATGGTCCCATAATTTTGAACAAACCTTCTATAGTACCATGTCAGTCCAAGGAATGCCCTGACCTGAGTCTGGGTAACAGGAGCTGTCCAATCCAAAATAGTTTGAATTTTAGCTTGGAGAGGCGGTACATGGCCCCCACCTACCAGGTGGCCCAGGTACACCACAGAACTCTGCCCTATTTGGCACTTGCTTGCCTTAATAGTCAGGCCTGCTTGCTGCATGGCCTGAAGCACTTCCCTTAGGTGGTTTAAGTGATCCCCCCAGGTAGAACTGTATACAGCTATATCATCCAGGTAAGCTGCACTGAACTGTTCCAACCCAGACAAGACCCTGTTCACCAACGTTTGGAAAGTCTCAGGTGCATTTTTTAATCCAAAGGACATTACCTTGAACTGCTAATGTCCCTCTGGGGTGGAGAATGCTGACCCCTCGTTTGCTCCATCAGTGAGGGCAATCTGCCAGTAACCTGAAGTCAAATCAAAAGTACTCAGGTACTTAGCAGCCCCTAACCTCTCAATGAGCTCATCAGCTCTAGGTATAGGGTGAGCGTCAGTCTTTGTGACTGCATTCAAACCTCTGTAGTCCACACAGAACCTTAACTCCTTGGGTCCCCCCTGAGGATTAGGTTTAGGTACCGGCACCACTGGACTGGCCCATGGACTCTCAGGCGGTTCAGTTACCCCCAGTTCCAGCATCTTAGCAACCTCAGCTTTAATGCTGGCTCTGACATGGTCAGACAACCTGTACAGTTTATTTTTGACAGGTAGGCTGTCACCAGTGTCAATGTGGTGCACACACCACTCAGTGATGCCTGGGGTCAAAGAGAACCGACCAGCAAACTGCTCCAGCACTTGCTTACAGTCTCTGTGCTGCTAGTCCGTCAATTTGAGAGAGAGCACAACTCCCTCCACTGACCCATCTTGCTCACTAGTAGAGAGGAGGTCGGGCACAGGCTCCGTTTCCTCCTCCACACCCTCATCAGTGACCAGTAACATGGCCATGTCTGCTCTGTCATGGTGGGGTTTCAATCTATTCACATGCAGGACCCTATGAGGGTTCCTGGGGGTGCCACGATCAACCAAATAGGTAACCTCACCCTACTTTTCTAAGATTGGATAGGGCCCACTCCACTTGTCATGGAGGGCCCTGGGAGCCACAGGCTCCAACACCCACACCAACTGTCCTGGAGTATACTCCGGCATAGTTGCCTTTTGATCATACCAGTGCTTCATTAGCTCCTGGCTGGCCTCCAGTTTCCTGTTTGCCTTGTACATGTACTCCGCCATTCTAGATCTCAGGCCTAGTACATAATCAAGCACATTGTCCTTAGCTTCTTTAAGAGGCTTCTCTAAAGACTCTCTTAGCAGGCTCAACGGCCCCCTCACAGGGTGTCCAAACACCAGCTCAAAAGGACCGAAACCAACCCCTTTCTGTGGCACCTCCCTGTAGGCAAACGTAAGCATGGGAGGAGAACATCCCATCTCCTCCTGAGTTTCTCTGACAGCCCATTTATCATGCCCTTGAGGGTTTTGTTGAATCTCTCAACAAGACCATTTCCTTGTGGGTGATACGGGGTGGTGAACTTGTAGTTGACACCACACTCATCCCACATAGCAGTCAGATAGCTGGACAGGAAGTTCGTGCCCCTATCTGACACCACCTCTTTTGGAAAACCCACTCTGGTGAACACACCAAGCAGTGCTCTAGCCACAGCAGGAGCATCAATGGATCTAAGAGGTATGGCTTCAGGGTATCTAGTGGCGTGGTCAACTACCACTAAGATATACCTATTCCCTTATGCAGTAGGTGGGCCCAGGGGACCAACAATGTCCATCCCCACCCTTTCAAAAGGAACTCCAACCACTGGCAGTGGTATTAGAGGAGCCTTTGTCTTGCCCCCTGCCTTGCCACTGGCCTGACAGGTGACACAGGAGCTGCAAAACTCCTTTACCTTTTCAGACATAAGGGGCCAGTAGAAATGGTTCACCAACCGGTTCCATGTCTTTGTCTGTTCCAAATATCCTGCCAAGGGGATATCATGACTCAAAGTCAGGATGAACTCTCTGTACTTCTGGGGCACCACCAACCTCCTGGTGGCCCCCTCCTTGAGGTTTCTGGCCTCAGTATGAAGCAGTCCATCTTTCCAGTAGAGTTTGTGAAACGCACTGTCATCTCCCTCCTCTTGCTTAGAAGCAATCTGCCTCAAGCTCTCAAGGGTGGGACAGTCACGCTGTCCCTGAGTGAACTCCTCTCTGGAGGGTCCACCTGCTCCTGTCAGTTCTGCCAAATCTGACAGCTCTGGCGGGGATGGAGTCCCTCCCTCAGAGACCAGATCCTCCCCATCAGGGTTAGATTCTTCCTGCACCTCTGGAGTTTCCTGGGCTGGCTCACCAGGCCCAGTGCCCTTGTCCTTGGATGCTTGGCCCTTTGTTCCAGGGTCCAAGTGTCCAGCCCCTCCCTTCTGGCTAGTCTGTGACCTAGTCACAACACATACCCACTCAGGGAGCTCCAATATTTTCATATGGAGTCCTCTCTTCACCTCTGACCACACAGAGGCTTAAAGATCATTGCCCAGGAAACACTGGACTGGGAGCACCTTTGACACAGCTACCTTTATAGGGCCTGTCACACTTCCCCATTCCAAATCCACCACAGCCATAGGATGGAGTTTGGTAGTGCTGTCTGCATATGTCACCTGGTGAAACTCACCAGGTAACATCCTCTCTGGAGGCACCAGTTCATCCAGGACCATAGTTACATTAGCCTCAGTGTCTTTGATAGCCTCTACCTCAGTCCCATTCACTTTAGGCCTCTGCCTGTACTTGTCCATGTTTGGAGGTAAGGCAGCAAGGGTTGCAATATTCACCCCACCCAGGGACACTAAGGTTGCTTCAACCACCTGACTACCCCTCTCTGGGGCACCATTCTCCACCCCTACACTGACACTGGCAATCCCCGTGGATGGCCCCTTAGGGGTGAGCTTCTTGGTGCAGACAGCATCTCCCTGCTTATGCCCTGGCTGGTTACAGTCAAAGCACTTACCCACCTTTGAGGGATCAAAGAACCTACCAGGCTTTCCCTTAAACCCCCTCCCTTTGAAATTGGGTTGGCTCGGGCCCCCCCCTCCTTGTGCAGGTTTTTGTGGGTCTTTGGAGGACTCCTTAGGTTTTTGACCTTCATTTCCCTGGGCTTTCCCCTGGGGAGGGACTTCTCCTCCTTTCTTCTGGTCACCCCCCTGGTGCTGAATGGAAACCCGGGTTCTCACCCACTCATCAGCTGATTCCCCCAGCTCTCTGGGGTCTGTCAGCTTAGAGTCCACTAGATACTGGCATAACTTCTCTTCTGCACAATTAGTCAAAATGTGTTCTTTCAAAAACAAATTATACAATCCCTCATATGTGTCAACTTTGTTACCAACAATCCAGCCTTCCAGTGCCTTCACTGAAATGTCCACAGTCTACCCAAGACTTTGAACTCAATTTTTGGGTGCCTCTAAACTTCACCCTGTACTGCTCTGGAGTCAGACCAAATCTCCTGACTAAGCATGCCTTCATCTGCTGGTATGATTCTGCATCCTCTCCCTTCAGGGTCAGAAGCCTATCCCTCCCAGCTACTGGAATCAACTCCCACAGGGGTGCACCCCAATACCTAGAGTGGACCCTATTCATTTTAAGGCCCTCTCAAAAGCTGCTAGCCACTTGTCAATGTCATCCCCCTCAGTGTACTTGGGTGCTATGCCCTTGGGAAGTTTAGGGTCAAATCTACCACCCCTGGACATCTCAACATTTTCTTCACTTTCGCTGCCACCATTCCTCTTCTCCTGCTCCCTCTCCCATCTTCTCTTAGCCAGTTAGAATTTCTCCTTCTCCAAGGCACTCAACTCTAATTGAGCCGGAAGCTGTCTCTCTGCAAGGGACAGTAGTGGTACCTGAGTGAGGGACCCTTCCCCATTCCCACCACCACCTTGATTCACCTGGCTAACACTAGTCACAATGGGAGAGGTCTCATCCTCACCCCTCTCTCGGGTGAGGTTGGGGGAACATCCTCCCACCCCCCTGGGTTCTCCTCAGCTGCCCTGGCGCAGGCTTTTAGGGACTCGAGCAACCCTGCCTTTCTCATCTTCTTGGCAGCATGCAGCCCCCTAGGCCTACACTGTTCCCTAAGATCAGCCATCTTAAACTGGGACAGTTTAGCCAGCTCCAGCTCCATGGTTCCCTGGTTTTAGGTCACAAACAACTAGGCACAACATACTTAGAACAATTTGGAAAAATCAAAACAATGGATTAAAAACAGTTTAGTCCAAATTCCAAAAATCAAACTCAAATGTTTTGTTCTAAGGCAATTTAGAGGATTTTTATAATCTTAAGTCATTCACTGAAAGGTGTACTTTTTAAACACAAGTCCTCATCCACACTGCTGAGCACCAAATGTTGGAAAGTGGGTTATTGGTAGGGGCAAATATGGGTCTGCCACTGGCAATAAGGCCACTAACACATGATAGGACTCAGCATAGGTCTTAGAAAATTATTCCTATGCTCAACCCTTGGTAACGTGGCTACGAGCAGACAGGCTTAACTTCAAAGACAGGTATGTAAAGCATTTAAAAACACCATTTCAGTCAATAATTAAGACACAACACAAAATAAAAATCCAACACCAATTTATAAAAATAGGTAATATTTTTATCTTTTAAATGACACCAAAACGAAAAAAATCCACTGGAGGTAACCAGAGATATGAATTTTTAAACATTAGTCACTTTCTAGGACTTAGAAACCAACAGTGCCCCTTTTAGTCATTTTGTTTTCTCTGACAGGGACACACCGTTAGAAACTGTTCTGGAGAATATCTCACCACTGTGTTGTGCCGCCTTCTCCAGCAGGCGGGTCCAGTTAGAACTCCTACCTAAAGTTCTGCTTGCGGGTCCCAAAGTATCCAACACACAGTCCAAGGTTCTGGAATCTCCAAGAGGGTCCTTGAAAGTGTGAAACTTCAATTCCGCAATCCACTTGAACAAAACCCTTACAAATCCACTGGTACTCCAGGCTGGGAATTCTTTGTGGGGCTGTCCAGGTGAGCTCTGTTAACCTGTAGCTTGCAGGGAATCTACTTCTTAGTCCTTTTGTAGCAAGGTAATTCACAGGGCTGCAGTTTCACTTGGTGCAGTCTCCAGAGGTCAGGCCTTAGAGTTCCCTGCACAGAGAAATATTTTCAGCAGGGCACTTCTTGCTTCATTCGGTTTCAAGCAGCAGATCTGGAGGGCTCTGCCCCTCTCAGATACTTATTTAAAATTCTATGGGTCAAGCACCTGGTCACATTTGACCAATGAGAGCAGGGCAACTCCTCATAGTTATGACCACATTCTGTAGAGTGTGGCATTATTTTGTCCCAGATTGCATCATTCTTCCAAATCCATAATGGCTGATTTTCCAGCAAGGAGGTAAGACGTGGCTAAACACACCCCCTGGGATTACTTATTTCCATGGACTCTCCCCCTACCATCTGCACATACCTTCCTTAAGCCTAGCCCTGACTCTGGGTCAAGAGTGTCAGAGTGAAACTGAAACCCAGGCCTCCCCTCTGCCTTTGAAGAGCATAGTTTATGACTCAACCTCCTGGCCTGGCATTCCTATAGACCAGCACACTGCCCTCCCAGCAGAGTGGTTCTTTATCACCTCTTCAAAGCAGCCTGGCTAAACCACTTAACTCTGACCAATCAGGGCAGACCACTGGAAGGCTGAATTTGGACTTAAAAACAAGAAAGTCTTATCACTTTAGGAGAAATTCAATAATATAATATTGTTGGATCTACTACTACCATTCTGGGAAGTCTTTGAATGGTCCAGCTAGTCTTCTCCTATCAATATTTATTAATCAATAACTTCCTACCATGTTAACCTATGGGCCATGGGGTTTGCAATGGGGAAAATGACTTGGGCCAGTTTTCTAGCACCAGGGCTTATAAAAACATATTTTATAAGTATTTCCCTAATCTCTACAGGACCCCCAACCCCTGTGCAACTAAGGGATACTTTAGGGGTTCTGAATCTGCAGAAATATTGCAGATCCTCCTTACCCAGTTCTTCTAGCATCAAAGTCGAATTTTAAGCAGCTCTTTAATACAAATGTCAGGAGTGAAATGTAAAATTTCACTTTACCCAGGCATATAAAAACTCATTTTATAAGGGCGTTCCTTATAGATAACTGACCCCCCACCCCAGGGATACCGAGCGGTGACCCTGGGGGTCCCTAATATGTAAAAACAGTGTAGGTTTTTCCTTTTTAAATGCCCCTACCCCCAAAGTCGAGTTTGGGCACAATTTAAGGGTTAAAAGCAGTCCTGGCAACCAGTGCTGCTTTTAAACTGTCCTCTGGCTTCATCACTGCGCACATGCTGGTGCAGAAAATCTGCTGGCCTCTTAACTGCCATGCCCCAGGATACTGGAGACTTCTAGGTAGTTTCAATCCCCTGCCCTATTATATACTAGGGGCTTATGGGGTAGGTCATGCCAATTACAGGGGTACCCCACCATACCATAGTGTACCCTAGTGTATGTTGGGTGTTTTAACTGTATTCTAATGTGTTCCTTTTAGCTTGGCACTGGCCCTGGGCCTGGTTAAACAGAGCCAAGGGTCAGTCAGAGTCAGTTACCAACAGTTCCAGTCAGCAACAAGTTGGGGGGTGCCCAGGGCACAGGATGACTTTGCAACAGGTGTTGAACCAGTTTCTTCTTGAAGTCCTCTAGTAGAAAAGTTCATGGCCATAAAAATAAATAATATTCCTGTTGAGGTGAAAATGGCAACATATATTTACATAACATCTTCTCTACAGGACGCTTACACTGGGTAACAATGCATTCTGTTATTTACATCATTTGGAAATGTTGAAACTGTGTATTAAGTGCTATATGTAAAAAGTATTCTTATTATTATTAAGATGTTCCTTTTCAGGCCGAGCCTGGGCAGCGCATGCGCTGCTGCGAGGAATGCAGTAGTGGAGTATGGCTTTGAAGCCCCACCAACTCTCCGCCCATATTTTTATTTGGCTTGTGTCATTGTGCCATTGTGCTACGTAAAACGCTGGCTTCCGAGTCGTTTAGGCTTGTTAGTCCATCCTTGGTACCGCCTTGTCTGTATTTGTTACCTCCCATAACGACTGGACCTTTTACTGGTGTTGTTACATAGTCTGCTTTATAAGTCGGTGAGCACTCTTTTATTTAATGCTCTTCCCCTGTTCCACCCACTACCTCTCAGAACGCCGCCCGTTTTTATTTAAATTTTTACTAATGGCGGTCCGCTTTAACTATAGCAGCCGCGTTTTGTAACATATTTATTTTAGCAGCACGGTCCGCATTTAGCGGCTGCGCTTATTTATTTATTTATTTTGTTTACTAGCGCCCATGCAGCACTTTCACATTCATAGAGGCTGCTCCCCTTTCTTTACACAAACTGCGTCTAAAGAGAGGTACACGGCAGACATTAAAGTGAAAGCGCTTTTACCCCTCCAAAAAAATCTGTTTGTCAACTTGATAAAAAAATGCTTTTTTTTGTCAAAGCCCCCATGTCGCGGTTTCACTTTCATGTCAGACACGCCCCTTTCTTTAGATGCTGCATGTCTAAAGAAAGAGGCGCAGCCTTCATGAATGTGAAAGCGCCGCATGGGTGCTAGTAAAAAAACATATTTGCAATGCAATATGTCTTGTATTTACGAGAGTTTAAGCTATCGCATTGCCAATAGCTTAAACTCTCGTTAATGCGAGACCTATTGCATTGCAAATGCATTGTTTAATAGGTAATAACAGATAGAAAAAATTAGAAATCCTTGCACGTTGTTTACAAAAATTTGACAGTCATAAAAAATATATTCTCTTGTCTTGATGTAGAAGACAGTAACTTCAGCAATCTATTGTCAAGGACTGGGTGCTAATGACACTCTTTGCAGCCTAAACCACTTATCTTTAATCCACACATTTTTCAACAGCATTTCTATTTTTCAGTAATCTGTGTGAGGGATTGTGGTTGACCTAAATTGTCTTAAAGTCTCTGGATCCATTTCTCCAGTTCCTGCATGGGTACATCTGTTTATCCACTTGCAGTCTCCATCCATAAACCCACCAATATAGTCATCTACTTGTTTCTATGTCTCATTATCTCTGACCATTAAACAATCTTTAAATAGTTACAGCCTGGAATAAATATCAGTGTTTAATTTGAGTTTATGTTTGCAGGGGGAGGGGGGGGGCAATCAATTTTGGGGACTAGCACATAATATTCCTCATTAGACTTTCACCCAGAGCAAGAGAGAAAAACACAAAAGCGGCAACGAAGGAGGAAGAGAAAGGAAGAAAAACAGTGAGAAAGCAAGCAAGGGTGAAAAGGAACCTGAAAGAGTGAGATAAATAACCAGGGAGAGTCTGGGGGTGGATGAAAGAGGCATGAGTTGGAGCTGAGACTACACAGCCTTGGTATTGGGCAACCCGACATTCGATAGAGCTGGTGGCGGGTTTCTGAGCTAAATTGTTGATACCAGCACTTATTCTTTTACAAATTCCTTCCCCTCTTTTTGTATTAACAATTCCACAGTAGAGCACTGAACTAGAGAATGCTTAGTGTTAGAAATCCACACCCCAGTGGTGGATGCATGTTGGCAGTTAGTGTCTTTTGGCAGTGGGCCCAAAGCAGCTGGTTTACAGTTTTCACAATGAACAATCTGGAAATCATCCAGTGAGCACTACTTCCTCTTAAGTGTGTTGCAGAAGAATCAGACAGTATGCTTGTTCTCTTCTGTGGATCTGCCGGGTGGGGCACTGCTGCCTCAGCCGCTCCCTTCTCTGGAACCGCACCCATGTTGACAGTTCTCTGCAATTATGTTTCCCTGGCAGCCAAGTTCAGCTCTCTCTCACGTGGATCCCATGTGCAGTGACACACCGTAAAGCTTAGTAGCTGTGCTGAAGGGATGTCTCACTGAATCCTTTGGATTCAGAGTGCCATAGACGAGAGTCCGCCCTGCACCGTTCTTGACTGAAAGCATCTCAGCCAAGATTCCTACGTGCCCTGGTTAGCTGGGGGCATCCCGGGTAATATCCACCCATTCACACAATGTGACTGGGACTGTCTAAGGCATGAGTCACAAGAGCTCCCTTCCTAACTGAAAGCATGAGAGGCAAAATTCCTTCAGGCACTCAGCATGTCTGGGAGCGCTTTGCTTAGGAGTCTTTCATGTCTCAGTTGTCTTAGTATTCCCTAGGAGAGACTCTTTCAATTGTCTTCTTTGACTGCCAAATACTCAGCAAGCTATACCTCATGCACATCCTTAAATTAGAGCTTTACAGGCTACATCCCTCACTTCATCTGTAGCATTGAATGAAAACTTCCCAGGCAAGGTTCCCCTATGTGCAATCCTTGGCTGGGAGCCTCTCAAGCAATATTTTATCAAAGAAACTATGGGGCACATGCATCAAACCATTTTGCGATCGCAAGCAGTGCGATTCGCAAAAATCGTCCGTTTGCGAGCGCAAAATGGCCTTTTGCAATTCAAGAAAGTTTGTGGGACTCGTAATTTAGGTAATTGCAATTTATTGTGATTTCCTAAACTGAGATTGCATTTAAGGAATCGCAAATTGCTATTCTTTAAATGCAATGCTAGAAGCAATTTAAAATAGCGATTTAGCTATTAGGGGTCACAAATTACCGAAAAAAAGAAGTGGCCAGTAATTTGCAAAAACTTTGAAAAAAGCACTAAAGTGCATTTTTCAAAGTTGCATGTTACTAACACACATGCCCTTGGGGCATGTGTGTGTGCCACATGGGTGCACATTACAATTTCAGGGGTGCAACAGGGTGTCCTTTTGGCACCCTTGAAATCGCATGCGCAATTTGCGATTACCTATTTGATACTCACAAATTGCGCATGCAATTCCCATTCATATTCCTTAATTGCGACTCGCAATTTGTGAGTCACAATTAAGGAATGTGTAGGAATCGCCAATGTTTTTGCGTATGTTTACAGTTGTTTGCCATTCACAAAGTTATTTTACTAGTAGTATCTTCACAATTGCAAAGTCTCCGTGTAGGAAAGTAGGATCTGCTTTCATGGTCACCCCCACTTTTTGTTGATGTCATTATGTTTTACTGACTAGTCTGACTGGAATCCTGCTAATCAGGACCCCAGTTTCTGTGCTTCTTCCCTAAATTGGACATGGTGGGTACGTAGGTACACCTCAGATTGGGTACTGATGTAACCTTGTAAGTCCCTAGTATATGGTACTAAGGTACACAGGGCATAGGTACACCAGGGGTCCCCCATGGACTGAAGCATGTATTATGCCACCGATGGGTGATCACTGACATTGTGACTACAGGCCTGCCACTGCAGCTTGTGTAAGCTGGTACTAGCACCACTTACGACAGATATACGTTTTCTTATATCTGAGGTCACTGCACTTAAAACCTATGAGTCACCCCTAACTCAGGCCTTTCAATGCTGAAGGCAGGGTGCTCGGTTATAAGTGTGAGGGTGACCCTGCATGAGCAGGATACCCCTACATCCTACGGAGTCCATTCTCCCGGGTTATAAGTGCATCAGCCATTACGATACATAGAGTGGCCATGCGTCATTACGCGATGGCTATCTCAAAACTGGGTGTAACGAACCCTGGCATGTTTGGTATCAAACTTGTTGGAATCATACCCCATGATTCCATGCACTGTAAAGCTCCTCCGGGAGGCCCTCAGTGCTCCCAGTACCAGTCTTCTAGACCCGGACAGCAAACTATAGATGCTGTCGACCAGAGACATGATTCTGCCCTCCTACTGCGGAGCCAAGCTTGAGCAGGGGAAGGCAGGACAATAGGTTTCCTGTCACAGGGAGGTGTGACCATCTCCCAGACAGGACTTAGTGTATTGGGACAGGGTTGGGGTACTTACCAGAGCCACTAGACTGCTTTGAAGGGCACATTTGGTGCCCTCCTTGCACACACCGGTTGAAAACAGTTCACAGAGCAGTTGGCTCCCACTTTGTTGTGAAACTGGACAAAGGACATGGGAGTATCCTCGCCACTGTCCATCCCGTCCTCTGGGAGGGACCCCTGAATCGTCCCAACCCTTACCTTAGGGTACTTAAGGGCTTACCAGTGTGTGTGTGTCTAGATTCGTTGTGAGTCAAGATTCAGATCCGAAACCACTTCAACCATCTGGGCACTTTGGACTTCGCTGGACTTTGCTTTGGGAACCAAGACTGCAACTGGGAAGAATCCTGTTGCTTCTGGTCTCGTCATCCTGCCAGTCTTCTGCAACCTCTGTGCCTGTGCTCCATACAGGTTCTTCACAAGGCCTGTGGACATCCAAGACACCCGAAGGAATCTCCCTTGGAGTGAAGGAGTCACTGCCCTGCTTCTGCCGCACCGCAATGAAACTGACCAGTCTGCTGTTCCTAAGCTCCTACAGACTCCGAAAGGTTCAGCAACACAGGTGGTGGTTCTGCAACTCCCAGCCTCCTCCATAGATCTTAAGGCTCCATGAAGCTCCAGATCCTCTTGAGGGTCTTCTTTGGCTCCGGTGAGCTCCCCTGCTTGCTCTGAGCCTGCTCTGACTTACCTGCTTGTGGTTAGTCACTTGGACCTTGCCGGTCCCGACACTACACCTTCTTCGACGACTATGTTGGGTGCCGTTGCCAAGGCTTGTTGGTGTCCATGCCGGACACTGACCCCCTTGGCTCTTGACATCTGATGTTGGACAGATCGTGAACGGCTCCTGCTCTTCTACAGCATCGCCTGGTCTCCCCAGCTGCAACTTGAAGGGCACCCTCAACTCTCCTGCATCCCCCACATCGGTGGGCATTCGTCTTCCATGCCTCCTGGTCACTCCTGAGTGACATAGACTCTGTCCCCTCTGCTTGCAGGTACCTCCCATCGTGAATCCACCTTTTGATTCCACCAAACTCTTTCACCTTCTTCGCCAGCGGCATCTTTGCTGAAGTCCTCCATTGTGGTCTACGGCGGTTTCTGACGTCTCTTCGCACCTATGCACCCAGCTTTTCTGGTGTATGTATCCTGGTCCCTGGGGTATCCACGGGTGAGGTGACTGTCCAACCTTCCATCTTCCATGGGGTGTCTTCAGGGTTTGCTGGGAAGGGTCCTTTTTCTGGAAAACTGCAACTGCAACTTACCCATTGACTTGCATCGTGCACATGGTTGTGTTCCCACTCTGCACACGGCCTCCATGGGGTCCCTAGAAACTCACTTTGGGTGGTTCCTTGGGTCCCCGGCTCTTCTTCGTCTTTTGGGTCCATTCTCGACATAGGACGGGTCCTGATTCCAGTATTTTAGTACATGGTTTGGTCTCCCCCTGGAGACCACTGTGTATATGTGCTACTTATGTGTTCTATTTCCAAAGCATTGTATGTATTGTGGTTATATCTCTGGGTAGGAGATATTGCAATGTGTTAGTGAGTGTTTATAGTAAATACATACTTTATAACTACACTGTGTGGTTCTTTTTCACTGAACCTATACCATAAGATTAAATACTGGTAAAACAAGCTGCTTTACACTTCTTCCAGGCTAAGCCTGAAGGCTACGCTCTACAGCTACCACTTAAAGAGCTTTCTAAGGTTGTCTAAGACCACTAAAATCACCATAAGGGTTCTCTGGATTAGTGTAGGGTGCTACACTTACATAAGTGAACACCATATACTAAGCCAGCATCCTACACTCCGCACATAATAAGATAGGATTTTTTTGTGACTCAGGCCCTCAGCCACCATGCATGCACACAAGGTCCCATGTGAACACTTGAGTTATCCAAGAACATCATCGATATTTCATATGAAACGTTTCTTCCTTACTAGGGTGGATCCAGGGGCTGGCTGGAAGATTCGCAGTTTGGGTCTTAGGGTAGAAGAGATCACCCAAAGGAATGTAGTGCCTGGCAGTGCCGGGAAGCAGGACAGTTGGAGGTAGGGGAGGAGGCGCAAGAATGTTAATAGACAAAGTATTTAAAACTGCCCATGCTATGCACACTTGGATAGTTCAAAAAGGCATGGTAATAGAATGTCTGAGGAATTTAGTAGTATGTATTGTGGTGTCAAAAGCGTGGCATCGAAGAAGCATTGGGTGCAGTCACAGTCCAAATGCCTATGAGGTGAGTGGGTGAAGGAGATGCAACAATATTTGTACTTAATATTCTGCACTTGCAATCGATATCCTGGTAATGTAGTTTAGAGTGTGAGACTGAAAGCCATTCTTTGTCTCAGTCCCCAATGCAGGTCCCTCATAGGATAAAGGCAGTCATTGTATTAATTTAAGGGTACATAACGAAATCCATCATGGCTCTTTGCAGCAGATGCTTCCTGACTGAGAGCTTTATATGCCATTCTGGAGCTGTTGATCAATGCATTACAAATCTTCCTATTTGCACTCGTGAGCTATGTAGATTTTCACCCCTTAATGCACTCGTTGACTTTTCAGTGTGTCCTTCACCACTTCATAAAACTATAGCTTCTCCTTTTCTGGACTTGCCAATTCCATGTTTTAGGTTGAGCCTCCCAGACAACAAGCTGTCTGGCAATGAAAGACATTTTGTGGGCTTACCACGAACATACAGGGGCTTGGAGGCCACCCATTGCTTCTCAGTAGTTTGTTTTTCTGTCACACTCATTTGCATGATTTGTAGTCATGTCCCAGCTTGTCAACCTTGTTTGTCTCTCTCATATTGCATAGCTTCTTTACAATCTCTTTAGATTGTCTGGCGTTTATGCTTCCACTGCTTGCAGTTAAAGCACTAAGGGGCATATTATCAAGGACGGCGTTAAAATTATCGCCGGTTTAGCAGCAGAACATTGCAGCTAAAGCGGCGATAATGGGCTTGATAATATGCCCTGGAGAATTCCCATAGAAGTCCATGTTCACACCAGAACATGGGCTTCTATGGGAATTCACAAGGGCATATTATCAAGCCCATTATCGCCGCTTTAGCAGCAGTTTTCTGCCGCTAAACCGGCAATAATTTTTACCGCCGTCCTTGATAATATGCCCCTAATTTGTTTCTTTTAGTTTAAGCATTTCATGAGAGTACATGTTTTCCAGCAGTCACTCTCGTGTTCTTCACTCCCTTTACAATCTGTGTTGCTCTCTGTTGCCCTAGTGCTCCTCCCAACCTCCTCTTGTTGCACTCTCCCTTATGTACTTCCCGCTGTAGGAGCATAGCTACCGTTGGCTCTGCAGGTGCAGTGGCACCAGGGCCAAAAGGTCTGAGGGACCTACTGATCTCTGATTATTGCTGCATTTAACAGTTACCATAGTGGGCAGGTAGCCCATTTATTTCCTACACTGGGATTCATGACAGACTGGCTAAGCTACTGTTCCCCTATTGCATTCTCTCCCATGTGCTTCTCCCCGTCCACTCCAAGCTGCTGTCCAGCTCGTTGCTTCCATTTTCAATTATCAGCCTCTGTGTTCCTCTCCCCCTTCCATGTTGCTTTTGTCCCCCTGTTGCTCCCCCCAGCTCTGCATTGCTTTCCCCACCAATGTCCTTCTGTTTTTCCCCATCCATGCAGTAGCGGCCGGTGTCAGATGAGAGGGGTGAGGCAGGGGAGGGGGGATGCTGACAACAATAAAAAAAGGGTGGAGAACTTACCTGCACCCTGCCGCATCATCGGTCTTCTGTTCCTCTTGTGGCTCCACTGCAGGTCAGAAGCTGCTGGTATCAGAGGAGAAGAGCGGGGGAGGGGTGAGAGTGGAGACAAAGGCAACAACAAACAAGCATTGGCATAGCCAATAGGTCTCGCCTTTGGGACCTTATAAGTGTTTAGCCATGCAACAGTTGCATAACTAAACACTTATAAGGTCCGAAAAGCGAGATCTATTGGCAATGCCAATGCTTGTTTTAACTGCTGCAATCTATTGAAGCCTCACGGAGAACATTAAAGCGGCCGTGAAAGTGAAAGTAATCGCGGTAAAGCGTGATGCGCGCGCCCGCGCACATGCACTGTAGCTCTAGGCTGGCCTGGTAGCACTTTTTGGAGCCCTCACAAAATATCTCGCCAGACCAGCGCATGCGCTGGGTCAGGTGAGACCTAAAAAGGGGGGGGAAAAGAACTTGCCTGCAGCCCGCCGCATCGCCGGTCTTCAGCTCCTCTCGTGGCTCCACTGTAGGGAGAGGCTCCCAGCTTCCCCTACGGCTGATCCTGAAGCTGCTATCATGCATGAGAGCAGCTTCAGGATTGGCCTGAGCCCCAAGGATTTGCACTCTCAGGGAGACTGGGAGTCTGTGCTTTGATGTCCCCAACCCAGCATCTCAGCTGGGTTGGAGAGAGCTTCAGTGCGCATGAAGATTTGGCCGGCATGGGACGGCCGACCAAACTGTCATGTGCATGGATAGCAGTGCCCACCACTCCCTTCAGTGCATATCATCCCTCAAGCGACGCCCCTAAGACTAGGCCTGGGAAAAATATAAAACAATAATAAATTGTGGTATATTATCATTTATTTTATTTTTTTAATGCTGCTGGCGGGTGGCGACGCTTCTCCACCATAGCGGAGGAGCCGCCGCTGTATCCACGTTGCTCCCCCATGCTCGCGCCTTAAACAATTCTTTCTCACTGCTAATTTTTTCTTTTAGTTTGCCCATCCAACTCACTAACTTAAAAAAAAATGCTTGCATCATTTTGTTAGTGCTCACAAAAAGTTCACGTAGAACTCCCCATTTTAAACACCAAATTTAAAAGCGTTATAAAAACACACCTAATACCTGGTGCAGGGGTCGTTTGTGCTGTGTGTGTTGTTACTGATCATACCTTTATATACCCCCTTAAAAATTACTGTTTACTTTGCAATAGCAAGGTACATTGTAGAATGTGAATGATGTACTTGAACAAAATCTAGTGACGTCAATGTTTAGAACCACAGTTGAAAGGTGCTGGAGGTCCCAAGTGCAGTGGGGGAGTTTCCTGGGTCGACAGAATGTTTGGATGATCTTTTGATCCAGTTTACATCTCCTCCAGTTTCAGACTGACTTTAGTAGCTTATTTTATAGGTAGACTGACAGACTCTGACTTGGTTGTATTGCTAGTTGCAAGGAACCCTCTCTTTGACAATGCTGGCTTTGCCAGTGGCGGCTCCTCCACTAAGGTGGAGGAGCGTTGCCTCACTACTTTTCGCAGTGAAAAAAAGGAAAAATAAAATGATGATAACTCTACGTTATTATCATGTTATTTTTTCTGCTGCGGCCTCTTAGCAGCAGGGCGGGGCAGATCTGCTCAGCTCTCAGAGCAGGGGAAGGAGTGGTGGGCACTATGTAAGAGTGCATGAATGTTTGACCGGCCTTCTGGGGCCGGCCATACATTCATGCACACTTTTCATGTTCTCCATGCAGGCTGCATTACAGCCTGCACGGAGAACATGTGCAGCCTCCCATTCCGTGGCTGAACGCCGACCTATGTCACTCAGATCAATCACAACGCTGCATTGCAGCTTTGTGATTGGCTTTAGGGAGGCTGGGAGCTGGGTGATTCCTGCTTCCTTTGCAGAGAAGAAGCCAGAAAGAGGAGCCCCATCCTCCCCCTCTTCCCCCCTCCCCTCCCCACTGCTGCTTCCCGGGAGCAGCCGCTCCTGGGCCTTGCTGTACTACGATTGATTGCCATGATGCTGAAACATTGGTTGATCATTAATAATGGTTCGACAGATGCTGTGACCTGTATTACTTTTTTCACACAGCATCTGTAGAAGAGAGTGCAAATAACTCTTCCAAAAAACATTTTTTTCAATACATCAGGGAATGTCTTTTTCGTTATTTTGAAGGAACAATCACCTGAGGAGGAGTGAGAGAATATACAGGCAAACGATCACTACAGATGCAGTAGTGACATGAAATTGATTCTCTCCTGATATCAACCTTAACATGGATGCAGAATGGGAGCTGGCGCTCAGTTCACCTACTGTCCTGTCCCAGGCTATATCTGCATTTGTTAAAATAATTGGCTGCCCTCCACTTTCTGTGACTGGATCTTTCCAGAGGCCCACTGGTGGTACAGTGGGCGCCAATGCAGGTGCTTCCGTCAGGTTCTGAAATGCTTCAACAGGCGACTGCACTTCAGCCATCCCACCACATTCCTGCAACAGATAGCGCTGGCACTCCATCAGTGTGTAAACTTTCTGCGATGCCCGGGACTGCTTCAGTGATATGTACACTCATGGACGCCATCTCTTCTTTTGCTTGTGTGACCCCAAACTTCACAATCCTCGGAGACTTAAATCTCCACTTCAATGATCAAGGCAACAAACTCGCCACTGACTTACAAGCCGATTTGGCTTCCCTTAATCTTCAACTACTCAACAATGAACCCACCCATACGAAAGGACGGCTTCTCGACCCCATCTTTTCCAACCTCTCCAAACTCTCCGTACAAACCCCTCTGCCCCTTCCCTGGTCAGACCACTTTTTGGTCCCTTTTAAACTTCAACTTCCAGGTAAACCGTCTGACACCCCCCTTCCCCGAGTCCCTTCTCGTCCCTGGAAAAAATTGGACACAATCCTATGGGATCACGCTCTGACTTCCACTCTACCTATAGTAGACCCTAACCCCTCGTCAGCTGAAATCCAACTTCATAACTGGATAAATGACTCCCTCGACTCAGTCTTACCATTTAAAACTCTCCCATCCAGTAGGAAATCGTCCAAATTACCATGGTTCTCTGAAGAACTACGCGATATAAGAAGGAAGGGCAAAAGGCTTGAACGCCAATGGAGAAAGAACTGGAACACAGCTGATAAAAACGATTATAGAACCCATATTAGGCTTTATAAAAACGCATTAAAAACCGCGCAGGCCTCCTATTTTGAGGAGCAAATAGCCTCAGCTGCTAATTCCGCGAAAGAGACCTATCGAATAGTGAAACTCCTCACCAAAATACAAGACCCTCCATCATCCCCAGACTTGGATGGGGCAAAATGTAATCAAATGGCAGATTTCTTTTCGGCAAAAATTGCTAAAATCCTGACCTCCCTTCCAGCTCCTTCTACCGCACAAACAGGCTTTGGTTCCTCTCCCCTTCAAGACACCCCGAGATTAACTTTTTTCGTCCAAATCTCTATTGAAACGTTTCTTAACGTTCTACAGAAAGTCAAAAGTGGTTCCCCATCAGATCCAGCCCCCATTAGTAAATTGAAGCTAGTTGCTCCCACTATTGCCCCCCTTTTTACCAATCTGATCAACGCCTCCCTTAAAACTGGTATAGTCCCGGCGAACTGGAAAAAAGCCACAGTCAAGGCTCTCATAAAAAAACCGCACTTAGATCCCACAGATCCTTCTAATTTTAGACCGATCTCATTGCTACCGGCTATGAGTAAAATAGCCGAACGAGTAGCAAACCAACAACTTTCGGAATTTTTAGAGACCAATCATCTTCTCCGCATGTCCCAGACAGGCTTTAGACCAGGACAAGGGACTGACACCGCATTGTTAGCCGTGGTCGAAGAAACTAGGGGCATAATGGACGCAGGAGGATCAGTGGCAGTGATCCTCCTCGACCTAAGTGCCGCCTTCGATACGGTGGACCATGCAACCCTTGTCCAGCGCCTTGGTCTGATAGGAGGGGCGGATTCCGCTTTGGCCTGGATCTCATCCTTTCTCAAAGACAGGTCCTTTCAAGTTGTTGACGGGTATTCCGTCTCTAATGCTCAGTCTCTTAAGTGCGGTGTGCCTCAGGGATCCTCCCTGAGCCCCACACTTTTTAATGTCTACATGGCTCCCCTTGAGGATGTTGTCAAGCCATTTGGCATTAAATCAATAATGTATGCTGACGACACTCAGCTTGTCGTCTCCCTTAACCAACCAGACAACGCCTTGTCTAATCTGAGCAGTTGCCTGGAGAAGGTGCATCAATGGATGTGCGAATCCAGGTTAAAACTGAATGGGGAGAAATCTGAAATACTCCTCTTGGGAACCTCCAACAAAATCCCCATATCCCTTCCTTGGCCACCATGCATGGGAACGCCACCAATTCCCAAATCCGAAGTCAAGAGCTTAGGGATATGGCTTGACCAGGATCTAAGTTTCAAAACTCAGGCGAGAAAAACGGCGGGAACCTGTTTCGGCCTGATAAAGATGGCTCGATAGATTTTACATCTACTCCCGCTCCAGTCCAGGAAACTCCTGATGCAGGGGCTTGTGAACTCCAGATTGGACTATGGAAATGTCCTGTATCTGGGGGCCCCAGCCTCGGTTGTCCATAGACTTCAATGCGCACAGAATGCGGCGGCTAGAATCCTCACAGGAACCCCAGCGAGGAATTCGGCCAAACCAGCTCTCAGAAGCCTGCACTGGTTGCCAGTAAAGGAGAGGGTCAAATTTAAGACCCTGTGCATTACTCATAGAATGTTGCACAACGAAGGCCCTCCCATTCTTAGGACACTCGTGACTCAACAACATTCAACTCGACAATTAAGATCTAACTCTCTTTCCCTCGCTAATGTCCCTAGAATTAGGAAGGCCAGAACAGGCGGTCGCCTGTTCTCCTATAATGCTCCTAGACTTTGGAATGCCCTTCCTCTCTCCCTGAGGCAAGAACATAACCACCTCAGGTTCAGGAAACGTCTAAAAACTCTACTTTTCCCCTGAGCTCGTCTTCCTGACCCTTCCTTCCCTCAGTACCGTGGTCTTTTTAGCGCCGGGATGCCCTAGGGTAGCTGCGCGCTCTAGAAAACCTAAAATCAAATCAAATCATCAAATCAATCACTGCTTTTCCCGAGTGTACACACAATAGTTATATTTTACAACAGTCCTCTATTGAACATCAGTTAGTTGCTGAGGATTTTGCCAGCATGCAGCTATCAGGTTTGCTTAACCCAAAATTAGACTGCATTTGTACCTGGGTAATGGTTTTGCAACGATACCCCATTCCAATACGCCCATGCCAGTAACAATGATGTATGAAATGTCTGCTGTGCTCTCATGGTAAAATCTGTCAAAGAAATATCACGTGTTTGTTGCAGGTGATGCCAGAGGTGGCTTCTCTCTCTATCTCCGCACTCCCTTCTGAATTCACACCACTCTGCCTTACCAGAAGTACAACAGGGCGCACATATGTGTGCAAGCCGTCATTTAGCAAACTTTTGGTATCCTCAAATTGCACTTTAAATACATTCATTATACAGGGGATGCTGTAATGGTTCACTGACACAACATCGATGCAAAAAATATCGGTGTGAAAAATATTGAGAAAAAAAATATAGACAACAAAAATATTGACTCCTATACTTCAACAGGTAAGTACAAAAATATTGAGTAAAAATTATCGATGTAAAAAATATAGATGTATAAAATATCGACTTTTAAATCAATATAAAATAAAATAATATATATAAAATATATTAAATGAATATAATTTCAACAAAATAAAATAAATGTAATATATGTTTTATAAAATATAACAAACTTAATAAACAAAGTAAACACACAAAGATAATAATATATACATATACATGTCCTCTAAAACAATTAAAAACTATTATTTATAATTTATGTTAACATTTTAAAATAATATAAAAAATAACAATATATATTGATGATTTAAAATATAAAAAACAAAAATCTATAATAAATTAAAACATGAAACTATTAAAAAATATTTAAACTTACATTTCACAATAAAATCAGTGCAACAGTAGGGAAAGTGTTGGACAGCAAAGGGGTCAAAATAACTATTCCCACTCCAGTGAGTGCAAAAGTAGGGTAAGTGTTGGATAGCGGAGGAATTACATTTACTATTCCAACTCCAGTGAGTGCAACAGGAGGGAAAGTGTTGGATAGCGGAGGGGTAAAAATCACTATTCCCACTCCAGTGAGAGCAACAGTAGGGAAAGTGTTGGATAGCGGAGGGATACAAATTACTATTCCCACTCCAAAGAGTGCAACAGTAGGAAAAGTGTTGGATAACGGAGGGGTAAAAATTGGTATACCCACTCCACTGAGTGCAACAGTAGGAGGAGTGTTCGATAGCGGAGGGCTAAAAATTACTATTCCCACTTCAGTGAGTGCAACAGTAGGGAAAGTGCTGGATAGCGGAGGGGTAAAAATTACTGCTCCCACTCCAGTGAGTGCAACATTAGGGAAAGTGTTGGATAGCGTAGGGGTAAAAATTGCTATTCCAACTCCAGTGAGTGCAACAATAGGGAAAGTGTTCGATAGCAAAGGGGTCAAATTTACCATTCCCACTCCAGTGAGAGCAACAGAAGGGAAAGTGTTGGATAGAGGAGGGGCAAACATTACTATTCCCACTCCAAAGAGTGCAACAGTAGGGAAAGTGTTGGATAGCGGAGGGGTAAAAATTACTCTTCCCACTCCAGTGAGTGCAACAGTAGGGAAAGTGCTGGATAGTGGAGAGGTAAAATTATTTTTCCCTCTCCAGTGAGTGCAACATTAGAGAAAAATTTGGATAGCGGAGAGACAAAAATGACTATTCACACTTAAAACAAAAATAAAAAATCATAATAAAAATAAATAAATAAATAAACAATATATAAAAAATGAAAAATCAAATATATTAAATATATAAAAAGAAAACACATTATAATATTAATTACATGTAACAAAATCCAAAACCAAAGGAAATGATGGACGGAGTGTTGAACATTGCAAGCATTCACCCCCAGTCAACTGATCTGGGTTTAATCCATCACCGTTCTTTAGCCCACTCTGCCACCCCAGTTCAGACATGGCCATATGCAAATCAGTCTGACCCTGTGCCTCATGGGAACAGTCCAGCCCGAACTGCCAAGCCATGTCTTCTCTGGAACGGAAACAAGCTTCCTAGGACCGGTTTCTGGCATTTCAGCCGTCTTCAGCCAGGCTTGCTTAAATCCAGTGGCAAAGTGAGCAAGGGACTCACGTCTGAGCATACCCTGCCAACTTATGGCGAACAAAGCAAAACCAAAGGAAATGATGGACGGAGTGTTGAACATTGCAAGCACTCACCCCCAGTCAACTGATCTGGGTTTAATCCATCACCGTTCTTTAGCCCACTCTGCCACCCCAGTTCAGACATGGCCATATGCAAATCAGTCTGACCCTGTGCCTCATGGGAACAGTCCAGCCCGAACTGCCAAGCCATGTCTTCTCTGGAACGGAAACAAGCTTCCTAGGACCGGTTTCTGGCATTTCAGCCGTCTTCAGCCAGGCTTGCTTAAATCCAGTGGCAAAGTGAGCAAGGGACTCACGTCTGAGCATACCCTGCCAACTTATGGCGAACAAAGCAAAACCAAAGGAAATGATGGACGGAGTGTTGAACATTGCAAGCACTCACCCCCAGTCAACTGATCTGGGTTTAATCCATTTGCCAGAAACCGGTCCTAGGAAGCTTGTTTCCGGTCCAGGGAAGACATGGCTTGGCAGTTCGGGCTGGACTGTTCCCATGAGGCACAGGGTCAGACTGATTTGCATATGGCCATGTCTGAACTGGGGTGGCAGAGTGGGCTAAAGAACGGTGATGGATTAAACCCAGATCAGTTGACTGGGGGTGAGTGCTTGCAATGTTCAACACTCCGTCCATCATTTCCTTTGGTTTTTGCTTTGTTCGCCATAAGTTGGCAGGGTATGCTCAGACGTGAGTCCCTTGCTCACTTTGCCACTGGATTCAAGCAAGCCTGGCTGAAGACGGCTGAAATGCCAGAAACCGGTCCTAGGAAGCTTGTTTCCGGTCCAGGGAAGACATGGCTTGGCAGTTCGGGCTGGACTGTTCCCATGAGGCACAGGGTCAGACTGATTTGCATATGGCCTTGTCTGAACTGGGGTGGCAGAGTGGGCTAAAGAACGGTGATGGATTAAACCCAGATCAGTTGACTGGGGGTGAGTGCTTGCAATGTTCAACACTCCGTCCATCATTTCCTTTGGTTTTTGCGATGTAACAAAATCCTACAAATAATATATATATAAATAAAATAATAAATACATTTATAAAAAATAATTATTTTTAAACTAGAAAATATTTACAAACAAAACAATGTATTAATACATAAATGTATTTCTTTTATTTCCTAACCTATAACACCACACCAATAACAAAATACTTAATTCTAATTACATTTACTTCCATAATAAGCATAATTAATTAAAAAATATTAATAATAAAAAACTAATAAACATTGACTACACACACTTTAACACTATCATATTCACAACACACACCTAAATTAAACTATAGAATAATAAAACACAATTAAAACTTATTTTTAATTTAAAAACTATTTGCAACTAATAATAAAGTAATTAAAATGTATTTAATACTCACCCTTTGCCCCTTTAAAAGTAAAAACAACACACAAAAAAATAAACAAATTAATTAACAACTATATATTAATCATTTAAATACAAATTACTTCCCACCCTTTACACCTATAAACACCACAACACACACCTAAATTAACCACACAATTACCATAATTAATTGCAATTCATTCATTAAAATTAATTAACTATTCATTTTTAATTCATAACTTTAAAATAAATTATCTCCACCCTTTACACCTATAAGCACCACAACACACACCTAAAATTAATTACACAATTACCATAATTACTTACCAATTAATTAGGTAAAATTAATTAACAACCAATTATTAATCAATTAATAATAAATTACTTCACACATTTAACACTATAACATCTCAATTAAACAAATATTAATAAATAAAAAATAATCAATACATTTAATATAATTAAATTACTTCCCACCCTATCCCCCTATAAATCCACAACCTGGTACGGAACTAAAAACGCGAAAAAAATTAATAATTACTACAAATTTAACACATATATTATAAAAACAAACAATTCGTATACAAAAAAACATACATCACATACATATAAAATATGTACTTAAATATATAACATTAATAAAAAACGATATTTTTGACAACTATATTTTTGCAAACGATATTAAACACTTCGATATTTTTAAAATCGATATTACTTACCTTAGGTCGATATTCTTGACCAGGATATTCTTGATTATTATTTCTGATCCACGATATTAATGACTCGATATTTGTGCAACTCGATATTTTTTCTCTATATTCTGTCTCTGCACCGATGTAATACTACCCAGTAGTGTGCAAGACCATTATAGCCTATTTTCTGTGCACATCACCATGCAACATGGCTTACATGCACAATTTGCCTCTAAATAACACCCCAGTTCATTCTCCCCATTGTGGGCCACAACATTTTCTGGACACTGTCGACACAATGATGAATAGTAAACTGTATCTCTGTCCCCACATACCTTCCCGAAACACCACTGTCCCAACACTATGATGTCACAACCAAAGTAGACATTTTAAATGTAATAGGCATCTGCATACTTATTTAACTAAATATTCCATCTTACATCTACATAATTATTCTCCCACATTTGTATTTTCTACCCAGATGAGGGCATCCCACAAATATTGTTCAGAGAAATACACCTAGCACATGTAGGAATACAGCCAGATACCTTACTTTAACCATAATGCATTTATACGTTCCCAGAGTGTAATTTCACTGGAAAGTGTTGTGTGGTAACACTAGGGTATCACTCTATGCTCTCTTTCCCTTAGTTTCTATGCCCATGCAATGTAGATCTAGGTAGCAGAGGAGCCATTTTCTGCCAACCGTGACAAACAGGAAGTTACATGGAGCAAGAAGAGGTATGGCTATCCCTGAGCCATACTTGGACAAGAGTAGACTCCTCTTCCATCATGCTGCTGCTTTCACCCTATAAGTCCCCAAAATGACAGAGGAACACCCTGAGTGAGCACCATTGAAGTTATTGGGGAGGAGGTCATCCAATTTTATTTGCCGTTACATGGGGTCCCGGTGGCCCAGCTGAGCAATGCAGCATGTCTGGACATCTGAGTTAACCTTGCCAGACACCCCTTTGAGCCAGGGAATGATGAAAGTGATGGGAGGACCTGCTGGCACTGGCTGCACCGGAAGGGAGATGATGTGCTAGGAGTGTCCTTCCAGTCCATATATGCTGTCCCTGGCACTACCACTGCACATGAAAGAACTGGGAACAGCTTTGGTGGACCTCATGATCAGCTGGAGGAGCATTTCAAGTGTTGTGTTATATCTTCTATTGAATGGGTCTTGACTTGTCCATGTTGTCTGTATGGCAGGGGTGTCATCAATAATGTGTAATGTAGAGCACATGATCTATGTAACTATTATCTGGACGTGTCATAGTTTCCAAACTACATGCATTAAATGCATTTATATCACATGTTAGCAGAGGGAACTTCATCATGATAGATCATTTGTAGCTTTCAAAAGACTGTCTATGTCACTGTGGTCATAAGTCCTTATCTTATGACTTTGGCGCTCTCTATAGCTAAATCCACCTGGGACCAATGCCTGTCTGTTTCTCATGTCAGATCACAGACAGTGTGAATAAGACTTCCTGGCAATTCTGACATTTTAACACACCAAAACGTTCATTGTTAAGTCATGCACCTCACATGCCCATCTAGTAATAATGCATGCGTCACACCTTCATTTCCGATTGATCTCAGAATCATGCTACATTCCTGTCGGCCATCATGAGGGATTGTGAATCTACTATCACTTGAATAAGTCAAGGCTGCCCATGTACAAGGTAATGTTTATTTTGCTGGCAAACTTTTATGATTAAATGGGATGTACCATATACTACAGATGCATCTTTGTTGCTCATTGTCATGCACAGTTAAAAGATGCATGTGGGAAAATTGGCTTTAAATGGGACAATGGTGGTGTACGAGAGAATTGTAGTTTTTTTCACAGTGATTATAGGAATAATGGCATTGTACATTCTTATGTGCATTAAGTAGTGGACATAAACTCTCATGACTCTTTTTTTATGCCATCTTTCCTTTTCCGCATGAAGCCAAGAAGGGACCAGGGACCACAGCACTGGGTCCAAAGAAGACCTACGGCCTCGGCTGCTCAGCAAGCACAACAGGTACCTTCACACTGAGGAAGGAGATCCGAACAGAACAGAAGGAACAGTGTAGCTGTCTGAGGAGGGACACAGTCACAGGCCAAGAGACACTGGGCTTTGAGAGTGGTTGAGTTGGACACCACATTCCAAGTTGTAGTCTGATGTTCAGGTTCCTATTGAAGAGGAACTACAGTCATCAGAGATATCCCAGAAACAGGCCCCTCTACCATCAGGGCTTGAAGCCATCCCCTTCATCAGTGACCAGGCCGCCGAAAAACCAGGGAACACAGAGGCACCCCCTCTCTCCCTTTCTCCTCCAAAGCGTGCTCCCGAAAGATCAGAGGCTGAGAGTAAGATTTCACCTGGTCACCTCGAATGCCACATGTGGGTACCTCACACTCTCAGTTTGCCACCCTGGCTGATTTGATTTCCATTTGCTATGAGACAAGCTGCGAAACAGGTGGTTGCCGGTCAGCAGGAGATCATGATGGGCTAGTTAAGGTGGTGAAAGCAGTCAAGGCCCACCAAGAGGCCCAGGCTTACCAGCATGAGAGGTCTGGTACCTTCTGCCTCCTGAACAACAGCTATTTTCTTTAGTGATGAAACACATCCCTCCCCACCCACTGCCTTGTGAATCCTAGTGTATTTTCTTCCTCTAGAACCCCATCTACTTCAGTGTTGTCCTATTATTAAGGAGGTGTCTGTTCTGCTCCCACACCCACAAAGCTCCTTGTTTTCCAAGTCTTCGTCTCAGAGGATGAAGAATTTTATGCCCTCAATATAGGATAGCAGGGAGTAGACCGTTTCTAAGGTCAGTGTTTATTCATGCTGGACTTTTTGGATTTTATATCGGATTTTGGACATTACACTGGGACTTTTGAACATTTGTTTAGACTATTACTTTTGACACGTTTCTGTTTCTTGCTTTCCCTCATTTCTCCCGTTGGATAGTGTTATACACATTTCCCCTTATGCACCTGGCTTGTTTTTTTCTGTTGTCCACCCCACTCCAAGTTGGCTCGTCCTCCTTGGACTCAGGCCCTTTTTCGGTTATTTCTTCCCTACCCAGGAACAATTTATATCTTCATACCAGCAAGCTGCAAATAATATTATTATTAATTATAAATTTTTAATGTTACCTGAATTTGTTGGGACTTTGGTAAGACTAGGTGGGCAAGCCTATAGATGGAAGTATGAGTTGACCCAAGGTTGAACGGCACATGATCAAGACTGTTCAAAACATTCCACTATATTATTTGCATACACCCACCTTCAGGCCAAGGGACTCATAGGATGACACACTGGTACAAAGTCGGGGCACTTTGTTTTTATTAAATATTGTTAACCAAATAAGTCAGGATGTAGCGGATGATGTTTTCATGGTAGTGTAGCATCTTTGGCTTTTAGCTGATGTTTGTGGACTTGCAAATCCGAAGATTGCCCAAAAACGGAGAATGATGATTGGCTCTAGGGTGGTATTTAAAAGTGTCATCCTCGAATTGGGCCAGCAATCTCCTTCTTCTATGCTGCAGTGGAGACTGCAGAGATGGCAGCTTGCAGGAGGATTGTGTTTTCTCTTGAGATTGCATGCCATCCGCATATAAGGGGAGTGGAGACGTACTTTTATTGGGAGATAATCTCTGCCCACAGTTGGGGTTCCAGGCATAGATTTCAAGTGAGAAATAGGTGGAAATGTACATATGCAGAGATTTCTGAAGGTCAGTTTCCCTTTGGGAATAGACTCCTGTGTGTTGTCACATATTCCAAAGTGCAAAAACGTGTAACTTTGCAAATATGTTGCTCTACTGATTCCACCAGGTTGAAGGAAAGTCTGCACATCTTAAAATCCTTATTTGGATACAAATTCCTATTTTTACTTGAATCGGGGTTTGCAAGAGCCTCAAAATTAGGGCGCTAGCTTTTGTTATACGTCACAGTTCATATAGAGAGTGGATTAATCATGGAAGATTCCGCACTGTTACAATCTAGGCCTTCTGAATAGTATACTATCATGCTAGGACGAGCAAAAGTATTTTCTGAAGACCACAGGTGTGAGATACAAACTTTTAAATGGCCTTCTAATAGGGCGGACTAGATATCTGTCACATTTGTAACACAGTACCTGTCCGCCAGACTCTGAATCAGGTCATGAGTTTTTGTGCAAGTCTTTAGAGATTATAACGATGTCATTTTATTTGACACTGTAACATCTTCAATTTATCTTTTGATATTAGAACTACCTTGGTTGTATGACACAATCCGCACATGATTTCATCAAACCCATCTATTGCAATGAATTCAGCCTTTTGCCATGAAAATTGTTTGGCACCTCACACTTAACATAAGGTATCTCTGGCATCACTCCTTGTGGCATACTCCTGGACTGCATATTTTATTAAACACTGTCTGGATAACAGGTGGATGCAGACTGCTTTAAAGAAGACACATCCGGGATCACCCCCAAGCCCTACACTAGTTTAAGTGCCTTATCATTAGTCCTTCCTGCATCTTTGTAGAATATGTCTCCCTGTGTCTGAAAGCAGGCCCAATCACAAAATATATGCTCAGAGGCCCGATGTTAGGATTTGTGGATCTTGAGCGAAAGAGTCTGAAGTTAATTAAACCCAGCCCCCAGAATGTAGCTTCGTGAATGCATGAGTGAGCACAGAAAACAGTGCTGCACTCTAGAGGGAAGGGGTAATGGGGGTGGGTGGAGAAAGAGAGAGAGAGAGAGAGAGAGTGCTGCAGTCTCGTAAATCACACATCTTTCAGATTTCAGGGGAATCACAATAGTGTTTTAAAAGATGTATGCCAGATGTACACTGAAGGTATGTAAAACAAACAACATTTTACTGCAAAAACATGGGAATTATCTTAGCAAAAAAGTAGTGATAGTAGTGCTTACCAACTTTGTAGAGCCAGAACCTAGGGAACGAAAACCACTTTGGAAGGAAGCTGGTAACATCAACCGAGGAGTTCAGAGTCAAAAGCAAACCTGGAATTCGTGGACGAAGTGGGAGAACAAACACATTAACGAATACCAAAGCGTAATGCAGAGGCAAGTCGAAACAAAACAACAAAGATGTGAGACGCAATAACAGTGAACTAAATGAAGTGATAGCAAAGGAGCCAATTTAGCACAATATTTTGTACGGCACGTTACTATGGGAAGTGGACTGCTTATAATGCTCTGCTGCCACTCATGACCTGGAAGTCCCTCCCCTTAGCCTTCTCCAGTGGTGATCCTGCTGTTCCGACTACCATAGACTAGTCTTCCATAGCCATAGTGGCATGTAAATCCTATATTCAGCCATTGTGTATACCTTTTTTTCGCTATTGTCCCCCTTACTCCTCTTCTGTCAGCTACGGTAGCTCAAGCCATGGTGCTGCTGCTCCAAGTCATGTGTAGGGATGAAGGTCCCCAACCATCTGTGCAGCTAGACTATTCCTATAATTTGTCCTTTGTAATAGTGGTTCAGCTGCATTTTTACTTGTTTTCAGTTTCAGGGGCCATGATCCGAGGAACCCCTCTCTCCAAACTTTACATCTAGGTCCATGGAACTGTGACAAATGGTGCCCCTTCCTGGTTATGTTTTTTGATGGGATTATTGTGGACATTAGGTTCGTTTTATTGTAACAATCATCTGCAAGCTGTTAAACAAATACCGATTGAAGCCTGTTCACCCTTCCCTCCCCCCTTGCATGTGAATAAAACAACAAAAAAGTTGAGCGGGAGGAACTCTTGAGAGATACTATCAAAAAGACAAACACCCAAGATACCACCATTGGATTCGGAACCAACTTCAGTGTTAAAAATTGCGCCATTTATACAATTCTCCAAAATGACTGTAAATATTAACCGTGAATATCAAATGTAACTAATTTATCACATAATGCTCTCGGATTACATTTAAACAAGTAGATTATTTACAAAACATTTCATTTAGCGCCCAACTCATACTATTTAATAGCAACATAAAGAACACTATGCCCCTTGGTTTTCAAAGCTACCAAATGAGTGCTACAGGTGTATTACTTTCATCTATTGTAAATATGTACCTGATGTCACAAAAATGTACATGATGTTTATGAATCAAACACATTTCAAATTGAAGACTTTATAAATTGTAAAAAAAAAACAGTTCTTTGTGTACCTAGTCTGTTGTATATGTTCTAAGCAATAATTACATTTATACTAAAAGCGAAATAGGAGAAACACTTGAGAGCAATTAGAAATGCAGACAAAAAAGATTATTAAACTATCAACTTGTCTAAGGAATACAAATGTGAAACCTTACATTTCTGTGAATCCACCATGTTAAACCAAATAGACAATATGCTGACTGTGAAAAGCAACTAAGGGAGAAAGAAAGTAAGTAAAGTGGTGGACTGAAAATCTCCAAAGAGTAAAACTAAGGGGCAGATTTGTAAGCCCCTTGCGACACTTTTACGCCGCCGTTGCATCACTTTTGTGACGCAGTGGTGGCGTAAACCATGCGCCACGTTGCGACTTATTAACAACGTGACGCATCTAGACAGATGCGTCACGTTGTAAAGCCCTGCGCCACATGAAACCTGCGTCAGGTTTCATGTGGGCGTTCTGTCGCAGGGTGGGCGTTCCCTCGCAGAAAATCCCCATAAAACTGACGCAGTGAAATCTACAAGATTTCACTGAGTCAGTTTTACGACGCTGCTGCGTCAAATCTTTACGCGTGCTTGAAGCAGGCGTAAGGAGTGACGCACCACGTTAAGTATGTCCGGCCCCTGTGCATTGCAGGAATTGCGTTGCACTTGCGACGCGACTCCAGCAATGCGCCGCCCTTACATCACAACATGCATCACGCATCTGTCCCTCCTTGCACCATGATGCGCCGCATTGTAAATGCGACGCATCCATGGTGGCGCAAGGGGGGAATTGCGTGACACATCTGTTATCCAGTATTGGGGTATCTTTCATAGATTCACATGCCTGAATCATTCCCCGTCGCCGAGGCGGGAGTCCCCGGTAAATAAAAAAGTAGTGCCAAATGTTAGTAGTAGTAGTAGGCCCAAAGAAAAGGCCTAAAGCCTATATCTTAGCAGCCTATCTACCTCATTATGTAAAAGAACCAAGAATTTTGGTAACAACCAATCAGACACCAGCACCCTTCCAGAACCCTCTCAGCAGAGCCAGTTCTCCTCAGATTTTCACCGCACGTCGTGTGGAAGGGAGTCTCCCTGAGTGCCTCTCAGTTTTCAACTTGCTTCAGCATGTCTGATAAGAAGGCCTTGTTCAAACCCTGCAGGACCTGCACCAAGAAGAGAGTCCATGTTGATGATCAACATTTGGACTGCATCTACTGCCTCTACCCTAAACATGAGGCAAAAGATTGCAAAATTTGCCGCACCTTCCCTGCCAAAACTCTTAGGGATAGGGAGGCGACAGTGCTTTTGTGGCTCAAGTCCTCTTCGGCTGAGGAGGATGACAGAGCCTCTACTTCTAGCAAAAGAGCTAGATCACAGGACAGCTCTTCCAGTGAGGGGAAGAAGCGCCAGAAACATTCTGCTTCGGATTCTGTTCAGAGCACTCACATTTTATCCTCTGAAACAGCGCACTCTCCTCAGGATTCTGCGGTCAAGGCTGGGACACAAACCGTGAGTAAAAGCCTTTCAAAACCTCTGGCTTTCTCTCCATCTATGATTTCTGTCACCTCATCTGCACCTTCATTGACGGAGACCATCTCGACGACGGCCATTACTTCACCTATTCTTTCAACGAGGATTACTATCCTCTCAAAAAAGCCCGTTGTGGAAGCGTCGACGAAGCCAGCATTGACGATGCCGTCGAAGAAGCTTTCATCATCGACGAAGGTCTCGTCGTCGAAAGTCCCGTCGACGACGATCCCACCAGCGAAAAGCCTGTCGATGACGAACCCGTCGACGAATAGCTCGTCGACGAAGATTCCATCGATAAAGACCCCGTCGACGTCGAGCCCGTCGACGAAGGCTCCGTCGGCGAAGACCTCGTCGACGTCGAGCCCGTCGACGATGACAACCCCGTCGACGGCGATCTCGTCGACGACGATACCGTCTACAAGTCCTTCGACGATGACCCCGTCGACGACGACCTCGTCGACGATGGACACAAAAATTTTATTGACATCCACTCCTATTTCCACCAGGAGTTTCAAACTAAAGACTTTTCAGAGACAGGAATATAGCGATATATCACCGCGTACTCCCTCACATCTCCTAGAAACATATGTGCAGGGTGAGGATGATGACTACGAGGATGACGAGGATGAGGGGCCCTTCGGGATTGCTCGCCATCCTTCTGAACTGCACATAAAGTGTCAAGAGGACGATGACGATGAGGAGGAGGAACATTACTATCAGGAAAACATTGTCGTTCCTCATCACAGTCATTACCACAGACAACCTCGTCAGAGAGAGATGTCGCATTTGCCTCTGACTCTCATTCAGGACCTGCAAGCCATGCTTGCAGATTATAAACAACGTTTTCCACCGCAACCAGTCAGTCCGCAGGTTCCGAACATTGTGCCGCAACCGGACCCATTGCCTTTGCCTGAAGATCCAGCTCCAACACCTCAACTGCCTGATCCTCCACAAGACCCGCATCAGGGTCAGGATTCAACCTCTGAGGAGGAATTTGAAGAGGGCGAGCTTCCAGACCCAGCAGACCCTTGGGATTCGTATATAATCCCTATGCCTTCACCACCTACCCCTCTTCCATCTGATTCACCTCCGAAAGATATAGGGGGGTTCCATAACCTTATGCAGCGCGCTGCGACCAGGTTCCATTTGCCAGTGACCATTGAACAGTCTGACTGTTTTCTTCACGATTTTAAAGAGGAGTCCAGAAAGGTTTCAAGAGCTATCCCTATTATTGATTATGTTTTGGAAGGAAGTATTAAAAATCATGAAAAACCCGGCATCAGTTCCTGCGGTGCTTCCTCGGATTGACAAGAAATACCGTGCCCCTGCTGACAGTCCGTCCTGTCTCATTGGCCATCCTCGGCCAGATTCGGTTATTTCACAGGCAGCCCAACAAAAGTCTAAGAATCCGGCAACACCTATCACTGCACCACCGGATAGGGAAGGACGGCGCCTGGATTTAATTGGCAAAAATTTTTCAACTATGGCAGCTGCATCCATCAGGGCAGCCAACTCATTGGCGATAATAGGACGTTATGATCGCCAGATGTGGTCAGAAATGGCAAGCTTTATCGACCTCATCCCAGAGGACAGCAGACAAGATGCTCAGAAGATTTTGTTGGAGGGGGAGCGTGCAGCATCAGAAATGATCGACTGCGCTCTAGACATTGTAAACACTAACTTTCGCCAATTGGCTGGGGCAGCGGTTCTCAGACGCCAAGGTTGGCTTAAGGCCACCACGTTCAGACCAGAAGTCAAAACTAAAATATTAGATATGGCCTATGATGGCGAATCATTGTTTGGAAAGCATATTGATGACGCACTCCAAGCAATAAAAACCGACACTGATACCGCAAGATCACTGGGCTCCTTGCAGTTCAAACGAGGTACCTTCGGAGGAGCACGTGGGTTTTCATCCAGAGGAGGTTATCAAACCCAAAAAAATAGGTACCAGCCTCAATATCGGCAGTCCTATCAATCCTCATACAGACAAACAAACACGTCTGGTTTCTCTCGTCAAGGCGGACGAAAAAGATCGCAGAATCAGGGAAGAGACACCACAAGGAAACAATGATTTCTGCAGGGCGCCTTCCACTCCTTTTCCCCTCCCTGTGGGTGCGAAGATTTCAGCATTTGTGAGCAAGTGGCAAGAAATTACGTCGGATCAGTGGGTCCTGGACCTGGTTCACAATGGTCACACCTTAGAGTTTGTCACCAAGCCACCCAACACACCACCCAAGGGACCCCCTCCCCCTCGTCTTCACTTACTTTTCAAAGAAGCTTTAACGATGCTCCTGAAGAATGCAATCGAGAAGGTTCCTACACTTCAAAAAGGGACGGGTTTCTATTCCTGCTTTTTTCTCATCAAGAAAAAGTCAGGGGAATGGCGTCCAATCTTGGACCTTCGCAATCTGAACACATTCCTCAAGAAGCAAGGATTTCACATGGTCACACTGGCAGAAATTCTAGGTTGCCTCAACGAAGGCGATTATCTAGCTTCTTTGGATATGGAAGACGCTTACTTTCACATCCCAATACATCCGAAGCATCGCAAGTATCTTCGTTTCACAGTGGCTGGCGCCCATTATCAGTTCAAAGTGCTCCCGTTTGGGTTAAAATCTGCCCCAAGGATATTTACAAAGTGCCTAGCTCCAGTGGCGGCTACGTTACGATCCCAAGGAATCCAAGTCTTCCCGTATTTAGACGACTGGTTGATAAAAGGTCCTTCAGAAAATTCAGTAGAGACGGACGTGACAACATCTCTTCATCTATTCCACTCTCTGGGACTTACAGTCAACAGGACAAAATCTCAATTACACCCGAGGCAGATCCTTCTTTTTCTGGGAGCTCTGCTAGATACCGTCCGCTGCAAGGCATTCTTATCTCACGAACGGCAAGTTCATCTTCAAAAGTTAGCAATCCTGATTTCCAAAAGAAGGTCAGTTTCTGTCCGGATGTTCGCGCCGCTTCTGGGAATGTGTTCCTCGGCAATACACCTCGTCCCTCTAGCGCGGCTCCGGATGCGACCCTTGCAGGAGGAGTTACACCTTCAATGGCAGCAAGCGAGGGGTTCCTTCGACGACATCATCAGAGTCACTTCAGAAATAAAGACCGCTCTAAGTTGGTGGTCACATATACCCAACTTAGCAGAAGGGCTTACTTTCATACAGAAGATTCCAGACTTTGTCCTCACTACGGATGCCTCCATGGAAGGATGGGGAGGTCATCTACAAGACTTACAGATACAGGGGAAATGGTCTCCAGAGTACAAAAACAGACACATCAACAGTCTGGAATTGCGAGCAATTTTCCTGTCTCTGCAAGCGTTCCTTCCAAGGATTGCAGGTTCTTCAGTTCTGGTTCGGACCGACAATACCACCAGCATGTTTTACGTGAACAAACAAGGAGGGACGAGATCAGCAACGCTGTCTGCGGAGGCTCAGGAGTTGTGGGAATGGGTCACACTCCACAACATCACACTCAGAGCAGAACATGTCAGAGGTCTCTGCAATACATTAGCGGACACACTCAGCAGATCCCAATCAGATTGCCACGAATGGGAACTAGAGCAAACTCAAGTGCTCAGGATATTCAGAGCTTGGGGCACACCGCTACTGGACTTGTTCGCCACGAAAGAGAACAAGAAATGCCTCTTTTATGCCAGCAGATACCCTCAACAGGTGTCATGAATCCACAACATATTGTCATGAATCCACAACATGTTCCCAGTAGAAAACCCACCCCTATCCCGTGCATCCTGCACTCCAAAGATGTAGGTGCTTTTACTAGTGTTTGTGATTGTGCAACTGTAGAAGTGATTGCTGTTGTCATTGTTATTGTAACTTGCTTTACCAACTTGCTTTTACCAATGTTTGTTTGTTTTCATGCACTTTTATTCTATGCTTGGGCTCCGCTCGCATCGCGGATGTCAGGGAGAGAATACGGATCAAAACGCATTGGTTTCACAAGAGCCCAAGCGCCCGTGTACTGTCAGCCTGCCTCGCGTCTGTGAAACAGAACACGGCGCGAGAGCAGGAAAACTCCGATTCAGTTTTCTTCGCGTTGCTCCTCACGGCGCGTGAGCACGCACATGCGCCCCTTCAACGAACGTCTCTGGGTGTGGCTGGAGTATTTAAGCCACACCCAGGCTTTGGAAGGTGCTTAGCCTTCAGTTCCAGCATCAGGAAAACATCGCGCTGAACTCGTTCTTCACTTACCTTCTTTCAAAGCGCTCCAGCTCCTCGAGACTTCACTCCTGCTTCCTGAATCTTCCATTTCTCAGCATGCTGCAACCTGAAAGAAAGGAACTTTAAGTTAAGTGAATCAATCGTACTAATGCTCTTGGCGCCCATCGCAAGAAAGACTTCTTAGTAAAGACTTTACAAATTTTTGGACAAATTGATTTCTAAAGAGGAATCAGTACTTGGGACTATTTGCGAACAATGTTATAATAGTTTTAGGAATGTATATTTTTGCATGTTCTATTTGTTTCTGATTTAGAAGACGCATAGTGAAAATACAGCGAAAGAACAGGAAGGTTACACAGTAAGGTAAACAAGGCGATAGTATAAAAATAACTAGAAAAGAGTGGTAGAGTCACTGGTTAGTGGTACAAACTGTTAATTGTGATAATTGTTTGCTCGCAGAAATTCAACATCTTATACACGTCGAATACACGTCTAACAGAGAGAAGGGGAAGAACATCGGACTCCTATCATCTCGCAACTACTTCCTGGACGCGAAGCCTTACCGTGTAGAATCGCAGGTAGGAACTTAATTACAGGAAATGCACAACACTACTCAGAATAAAAACTAAAGTATAGTGCTTATAGTCTATTAGAGTGCAGAATACATTAGCTAAGGAATCTTCTTGTTATCTTGCAGGTCGACTACACAGGAACTTCATTAGCGTCGATTCCTGCCTTCCTCCCTTAAATCCTATAGTCAACCTGAAGAGTGAAATGTAAAATCTTTGGTTACTGAATAGAGTTATAGGGAGTTTGGCCCATAGCGTCTCTGCGAAACATCACCAAGCACCTTACAGGTAAGAGTCTGGAGACTTCAGGTAAGAGTGCTTGGTATACCTGACAGAAGGCTAAGCCCACGTACTCTGTTTCGCCCAGACGCTATGGATCAAGCCTCACAGATATCCTTGCAGGACATAGCTGCTATGTTATCAGACATTAAATCCGAAAACGCAGAGTTGCGTAGAGATATTTCGGCGCTACAATCTCAAGTGCAATCATCTAGTGCATCTCAGTGGTCTTTTCCTTCCTTGAAAAAACCGTTGTTAAAGCCTCCAACTTTTCAACCAACCTTGCAAACCGCGCCCACTGCTTCGTCTACAATGCCTACTCAAATCCAAGTAGTTACACCGGTCTCAGTTCCTCTAGCACCCCCAGAAAGATTTCATGGCGATTGTAACAAATTTACCATATTTTTAAATCAGTGTCATTTGCATTTTGTGGCAAAACCCACTGCTTTTCCTGATGATTCGTCTAAAGTTGCTTTTATTTTATCTTATCTAGGAGGGGATGCAGCTTTATGGTCTGTACCTTATGTAGAAAGAAATGATCCGATTTTGTATGATTTACGACAATTTAAAGATACTATGAAAAAATTATTTGCAAAACATGTGTTTGTGCAATCGGCAGATCATGAACTATTAAATCTAAAACAGGGATCGTCAGACCTTCTTCATTATATATCAATGTTTAATAGATTGGTTATTGAAGCTGAGTGGCCAGAGGAGAAACGTGTATCCTTATTTTATCGAGGTTTGAAAGACGACCTAAAGGATATGGTCACGCAAATTCTGGACCCCCCTACCAATAGCGAAGAATTCATAGATTTAGTTGTAAAATTGAATCATCGCATCGCCGAGAGAAAGGGGGAGAGGGGGAAATTGGATCATAGGATGTATTCATTTAAAGACAGACCTATCATAAAAAATGAGTCATCTGCTAAACTAGATTTGGTGGAACCGATGCAAATTGGAACCATTAGAGGGCCTTTAACTACCGAAGAGAAAGAGAAGCGCCGAAAGTTAAACCAATGTCTTTATTGTGGTAAGAAGGGACATTTTGTAAAAGAATGTCCAACTCGACCTAATAGACCTAAAACAAAAACTACAGAGGTTGCAGCTACACAGCAGTCGGAAAACTAAAAAACTCGATAGATAGCGAGGTCATTTTATCGAGTGTTCAAACCAGTTTGGCCTCTACAAATCCTGTCACTTCGCATTGTCATCTTAGTATCAAGGTTTTCTTACAGTCCCAAAGAGATAAAACTAAAACATGGTCAATAGATGCATTGATTGATTCTGGGGCTACAGGTAATTTTGTGGACACTCAGTTGTTTTCTGAACTGAGATTGAGGAAAATCATAAAAGAGACGCCTGAAATAGTACGAGCCGTTGATGGGAAAGAGTTAACTTCTGGCCCCATTCAATACCATACTGAGTTGTTAACTATGACGTGTGCCTCTAAACACACTGAGGATATAAGTTTTGATATAATCGATGCTCCTCAGTTTCGGTTAATTTTAGGCATACCATGGTTAGTGCTTCATAATCCCTACATAGATTGGACTCATCGTACTATATTGTTTAAATCTGACTTTTGTCACACTACTTGTTTACGAAATAATCCTGACACAGAACTTCTGATTCAGGGTTATGATTTTCCAAAGGAATCAAAAAGTATTCTAATTCTTGATGGAGTTCCAGAAGAATATAACGATCTGATAGATGTGTTTGACAAAAAAAAGGCCAACACCTTGCCGCCCCATAGGGATTATGATTGTCAAATAGATCTAGTACCTGGTGCGACCCTACCATGTAGTCGCATTTACGCACTAACAGAAAAGGAGAATGAGCATCTACGAGACTATCTTGATGAATATTTACAGAACGGTTTTATACGGCATTCAAAGTCCCCAGTCTCTTCTCCTCTCTTTTTCATTCCTAAAAAAGGGGGAGAGTTACGTACGTGTATCGATTATAGAGCCATCAATAATGTGACTGTGAAGAACAGGTATCCTTTACCATTGATCCCAACATTGCTTGATCAAATTAAAGATGTAACCATTTATACAAAACTAGATCTACGGGGTGCATATCACTTGGTGAGAGTCCGAGAGGGCGATGAATGGAAGACGGCCTTCCGCACCAAATTTGGTTTATATGAATACCAGGTCATGCCTTTCGGACTTTGTAACGCCCCCGCAGCATTTCAGTTTTTTATAAATGAGGTATTAAGGGACTTTTTGGACATATGCTGTGTTGTTTATATAGATGATATACTCATTTATTCAAAGAACAAATCTGATCATGTAAAACAGGTAAGAGCCATTCTTCAACAGCTTTTAGACAATTCCTTATTTGTAAAATTGGAAAAAAGCATGTTCCATGTAACAACTGTAGATTTTTTAGGCTATATCCTTAGTCCTTCTGGGATTGAAATGGATCCAAAAAAAATTAAAGCAATCACAGAATGGCCTAGTCCCACCACCATCAAACAGGTACAAAGTTTCTTGGGGTTTGCCAATTTTTACAGGCGTTTCATCGACAATTTTTCCAACATTGTTACCCCCATCACAAAGTTGTTGAGAAAAAATACCAAGTTTGATTGGACGTCAGAAGCTGAAAAAGCCTTTCGCACCTTAAAAGATCAATTTACTTCTGCCCCTGTTTTAAAGCATCCAGATCCAGCCCAACCGTTCATTGTTGAAGCGGACGCTTCACAATATGCCATAGGAGGTATTTTATCTCAAAGGGACAAAAGTACAGGCCAAATGCATCCTATTGCATATTATTCAAGGAAATTGTCTCCCACAGAACAAAATTATGCCATTGCTGATTGGGAATTATTAGCTATAAAAGCTGTATTTGAAGAATGGCGTCATTATCTGTTAGGTGCCAGACATCCTGTAACTATATACACTGATCACCGGAATTTACAGTCTTTAAAATCTGTCAAGGCTTTGTCAGCTCGCCAATTGCGCTGGTCGCAGTTCTTTAATGATTATGACTTTATTATCACTTATCGCCCAGGAAAAGACAATAATAAAGCGGATGCTTTATCTCGCATAGGTATAAGTGATGATTTGAATTCAAGACACGAAAAGATACAATCAATAATTCCTGCAGAATGTTTTCACATTGGCCTTTTAGACACTAACTTGTTACCAGATATTACAGTGGCACTTAAAAATCAGTCTAAAGAAGATTGGAGTGTCGAATATCCTTCACTACAATGGAGAAATGACTTGCTGTACATGAGCGACCAAGTTTTTGTACCCACTGTATCTATCCAAAGACGTATTCTGGAAACATATCATGATTCTTTGCTGTCTGTTCACCCTGGGGTCACTAAAATGTACCAGATAATCAAGAGAAACTATTGGTGGCCTACCATGTTCAAAGATATTCAAGAGTATGTCACTACATGTTCTATTTGTATTCAAAACAAAACTACTCATCATGCTCCCAGTGGGTTGCTTTTACCCCTACCCGTACCTCCTCAACCTTGGCACACTGTTTCTTTGGATTTCATAGTGGAGTTACCTCATACGAAAGCAGGTTTTACCACAATTTTAACAGTTATAGATCAGTTTTCGCGAGAAGCTCATTTCATCCCACTTAAGAAACTTCCTTCTGCATTAGAGTTAGCTAACATTTTTGCCAAAGAAATAGTGAAGTTACATGGAATACCATCTATTGTGCTTTCGGACAGAGGGCCACAATTCGTTTCACACTTTTGGCGCCATTTAGGGAAATCTTTGAACATGGAAGTGCGAACTTCGTCCAGTTATCATCCTCAAACTGATGGTCTAACGGAACGCACAAATCAAACCATCGAACAATTTCTAAGATGTATGTTAACTACCAGTGACCAAGAGTGGTCTGATATTCTGTGGGCTATGGAATTTGCGTACAATAATTCAGAACATTCTGCTATAGGGATGTCTCCTTTTTTTTGTAATCATGGTTTCCATCCCAAAGACACCATAGATTTAAATACGGTACGAAGTGATATCCCGTCCGTCACAGACTTTGTAACTCGCTTAGTAACAATACAACAACAAGCACAGGTATCTCTAGCTCAAGCAAAAGAATCTCAAAAAAGGTTTGCTGATAAACATAGGACAGAAAATCCTTCCTATACAGTAGGAGACAAGGTTTGGTTATCTACCAAAAACTTAAGAATTAAAAGTCATAAAGCGTTTTGTCCTCGTTTTATTGGTCCTTTTGAAATAGAAAAAATTATTAATCCAGTCAGTGTAAAATTGACTCTTCCATCTAGATATCATGTTCATCCAGTCTTTCACGTTTCCTTAGTAAAACCATTTAATTCCAACACTAGACTCACGTCTGGACCATCAGCCATTGAAGTAGAAGGAGTTCCAGAGTTTGAGGTGAAAGCAGTTCTGGATTCTAAACGCATTAAGAACAAATTGTTTTATCTTGTAGACTGGAAAGGATACGGTCCAGAGGAACGTTCTTGGGAACCCCTGGCCAATTTACAAAACGCTCCTAAGTTGTTGAAACGATTTCATGCTCGGTATCCTGAGAAACCAAAACCTATTCCCGGAGTTTTAGGGGGGATTCTACGAGGGGGGTACTGTCATGAATCCACAACATATTGTCATGAATCCACAACATGTTCCCAGTAGAAAACCCACCCCTATCCCGTGCATCCTGCACTCCAAAGATGTAGGTGCTTTTACTAGTGTTTGTGATTGTGCAACTGTAGAAGTGATTGCTGTTGTCATTGTTATGTAACTTGCTTTACCAACTTGCTTTTACCAATGTTTGTTTGTTTTCATGCACTTTTATTCTATGCTTGGGCTCCGCTCGCATCGCGGATGTCAGGGAGAGAATACGGATCAAAACGCATTGGTTTCACAAGAGCCCAAGCGCCCGTGTACTGTCAGCCTGCCTCGCGTCTGTGTAAACAGAACACGGCGCGAGAGCAGGAAAACTCCGATTCAGTTTTCTTCGCGTTGCTCCTCACGGCGCGTGAGCACGCACACGCGCCCCTTCAACGAACGTCTCTGGGTGTGGCTGGAGTATTTAAGCCACACCCAGGCTTTGGAAGGTGCTTAGCCTTCAGTTCCACCATCAGGAAAACATCGCGCTGAACTCGTTCTTCACTTACCTTCTTTCAAAGCGCTCCAGCTCCTCGAGACTTCACTCCTGCTTCCTGAATCTTCCATTTCTCAGCATGCTGCAACCTGAAAGAAAGGAACTTTAAGTTAAGTGAATCAATCTTACTAATGCTCTTGGCGCCCATCGCAAGAAAGACTTCTTAGTAAAGACTTTACAAATTTTTGGACAAATTGATTTCTAAAGAGGAATCAGTACTTGGGACTATTTGCGAACAATGTTATAATAGTTTTAGGAATGTATATTTTTGCATGTTCTATTTGTTTCTGATTTAGAAGACGCATAGTGAAAATACAGCAAAAGAACAGGAAGGTTACACAGTAAGGTAAACAAGGCGATAGTATAAAAATAACTAGAAAAGAGTGGTAGAGTCACTGGTTAGTGGTACAAACTGTTAATTGTGATAATTGTTTGCTCGCAGAAATTCAACATCTTATACACGTCGAATACACGTCTAACAGAGAGAAGGGGAAGAACATCGGACTCCTATCATCTCGCAACTACTTCCTGGACGCGAAGCCTTACCGTGTAGAATCGCAGGTAGGAACTTAATTACAGGAAATGCACAACACTACTCAGAATAAAAACTAAAGTATAGTGCTTATAGTCTATTAGAGTGCAGAATACATTAGCTAAGGAATCTTCTTGTTATCTCGCAGGTCGACTACACAGAAACTTCATTAGCGTCGATTCCGGCCCTCCTCCCTTAAATCCTATAGTCAACCTGAAGAGTGAAATGTAAAATCTTTGGTTACTGAATAGAGTTATAGGGAGTTTGGCCCATAGCGTCTCTGCGAAACATCACCAAGCACCTTACAGGTAAGAGTCTGGAGACTTCAGGTAAGAGTGCTTGGTATACCTGACAACAGGAATCAAGAGGGAATGCCTTGTCCATGCGATGGTCAGGGATTTGTGCTTACGCTTTTCCCCCGATACCTCTAATACCGAGGGTCATATGCAAAATGAAGTTGGAGGGATGCAGTCTCATCTTAATTGCACCCAAATGGCCACGCCAGTATTGGTTTCAAGAGCTTCTAGTACTCTCCCAGGACCAACCGATCCGCCTTCTTCCGACACCCACAATGCTGTCAAGGAACAGGGGTCAGGTTCTCCACCCGGACCCTCAGTCCCTACATTTACACACATGGCTCCTGACTTCTTAGAATTTAAAGACCTGGATATCCCTCAAGACTGTAGGGATATATTGACGAAATCACGAGCCCAAAGCACGATAAAGACTTACCGTCTGAAATGGAAACGGTTTCGCTGTTGGTGTGTGTAGGAGAGTAGGGTCTGCTATCCTATGATCACCCAGATTTTTTTGCTGTTGCTTCATTGGTTTACGACTTTCCCCGGCTGTGGGCCTGCCAATCAGACCCACAGCCTAGCTGTTCTCTCTCGAAATTAACACACATGTACATTAGGTGTATCCACCAATTGGAACTGGGCCGCCTTGTCAGTCCCTGTCTCAGCATACCACAGGTATCCAGGGCATCGGTGTACCCAGGGCCTACCAGGGGCTGCAGCATGTATTATGCCACCCCTGGAATGGCTGCCCAAATCTGACACAACTGGCTGCACGACAGCTGGGGCAACGTGGTGTAATCACCCGTTGCTGTAGGTGTAGTATTCCTACACCTAACCCTAAAATGGACACATGGATTCCTATCAGTCACTCCTATGGCAGGCCTTATCAATCCTGAAGGCAGAGTGCAGGGAATCATGTGGGACGGTGCTCTGGCGCGAGCTGAGCCCGTCGACGGCTTGCGGAACCAAGTCCTAACAGCCGTTCCATGGTGACGCGGGCCAACTACTTTTAAATGCATTATAATCCTTGCGGTTATTTGCTAACTTTGGCATCGCATCACCTACACATGTCGAGTAAGGTGTCATACGAATTGGAATACGAACCCCTCGCCAGTTCTGGCGACGGGGTTAGCGTTCCCCCCTTTTAGAGGGGCACGACATGGAAGTAACCTTGAACCCCGGTTAAAGTTGACTCAAGCCTCAGCATCACAAAATGGATGCTGCCACCAGACACAAGTCTGACCTCCTGCTGCTGGGAGACCTTCCAGCGAGGGGAGCTTGGACAAAGGGTTTCCTGTCGAGGGCGATGTTAGCACCATCCCAGACAGGGTTTGTGTATCCCAGGTAGGCAGGGCTGAAAGGAAGGTGATTGCCAGTGGCACCCCGGTGCTCACTGTGCATAGCCCGGCTCAAACCAGTTTCGGGGGCACACCAGCCCCTGAGCTGGGGCGAAGCCGGACAAAGGAGAGGGGTGTAACCACCCCCCTCCTGGCTCCACCCATAGGTAGAACCTAGTCACGGGCCAGCCCCTTTTCTTAGAATAAAGGTAGGAGCGAGTCCCCTTCCCAGATTGGATAATTCTGAATCTTGAACTACTTTCCACGAAAGGAACTCTTGACTATTTCTGAAGACTCTCCCTTGTGGCTAAGGAGTAGCCACCCTGCACCAGCAGGCACCACCTAAGCGCTTGCGGTTTGCTGTAAGTCTCTCCTACGGAACAAGACTGCCCAGCTCGACGAGACCCGAGTTCCCTGCCATCTCTGACCTTTTACCTCCCTCATCAGCCCAGCTGAGAGCCGTAGGTGTGACGAGACTTGCGGGACCGGCCATCTTCAGAACCTGCACGACGCTTATCTAGCACGCCCACCGAGGGACCCTCGAGTGAGTGCACCTAGGGTTTGAGAAGCCCTAACCTTGAGCAGCTTCAGCACCGAAGTCTGCCTCCCCAGCATCCACGAGATCTGCGTGGGGGCCCTTCCGCTCCTTGCTGTTCACCGCGTTGTTTGACCACTTGCCGACCGGCTTGTGGCCCTCTTCACGACGCACCACGATTGTTTCATCACTAGTCTGGTTGCTCCAGACTGGCTCTTGCTCCCCTTCAACAGAGGAGTACCACGGACCCTCCTGGTCCACTCCAGACGCCATCTTGACTCCCCCGCGTGGGTTTGCCACTGCCAAGATCCGCTGCCCCATTCCTGGGCCCAACATCATCGACAGCAGATACCTTCGTGGGACAGCTCGCCCTCCATCCTGGTCGCCGCCGCGCCTCCTGGTCCGGGGAACAGCCGAGTTCGACGTCATCCACTCACCTGGTCGAGGTGACTTCAGCCGGTACCCTCCTGGTGCCCACACGATCGCTGGCTAGCGGTTGAGAACTGAGTCCCCTCTGCTTTCAGGTTTCCTTCAACACCGATCCAGGCTTGGATCTCGCTGAACATCGACACTGGTCGCCTGCCAGCAACTCTTCTTTCAGGCTCTTGAGACTACAACGAGGACTTCCGACATCTTGCCGAACCTTCCACCGCCGCAGCCTCTGGGCTAGGTAACTAGAGCATTTCGGTGCTCCATCGCAGGTTCGCTTTACAAGTGTCCAGTTCCTTTTTCGTTTAGTCCCACTGATCGGATCACTCCGGAATCAGTAACTTTAGACTTTCTAACTTCTCCCCTTCCACTTGCAGTGTAGTGGTTTCGTGCCCTCGGGCATTTGTGTAAATTGTGCAACCAGAAGTATTTTCCTAAGAGTTTTGTATTGTGCTTAGCTCCCTGACTCATAAAGTGCCAGGGTAGTCTTGTTATAAATAAATATCCTTTATTTTCATAACAACTTGTGTGGTGTCCTTTCACTTGGTGTTCAAGGGGTATATGTGATGGTAAACAGCTGGCTTAACACGCCCTCTAGAGTTTAGCCTGAAGACTGCTCTTGTCCACGCTACTAGGATAGCTGGTCTATAAGGTTGACTTACAACCAATCATCAATAAGGGTTGTTTGGAATGATACACAGTGATCACTAGAATAGTGAGCACTACATATCAGGCCAACTTCTCACATTGGTGAGCAGCGGTTGGGATTTGAGCTTGCTGTTGTTTTACCACACACGTATCCTAAGAATATCGCAGTGAAAGATCACATAAGTACCCAGGTACATATAACTTAACTTAGAATACTCCGAGTTCTACTGAACCGGCTGTTGTAGTGTAACAGGGCTTAGCACACCCTGACTACAACTCTTAGCAAGGGATCAGTAGGTAAACACATAGTGTAGGTAGGTGCATCACTTACACCTCACTAGAAAAGCATGTCGGTCCACGGAGAGTCTTCGCAGACTCCCTTAGTGGTCAGTGACCCTCCACAGGTCGTGTCACGATATGCAGCTCTTAGCTTCAAGGAGATGCGACAACTGTGTGCCTCCAGGAAGCTAAACCAGGGTTCTAACCCTACCATCGCAATTCTGATAGGTCTCTTAGAGGCATACGATGCTAGGAGGTCCTCTAACACAGGTCCCCCCAGTGCTGATGGGAACATGCCTCCCTTAGAGGGAACCCTCGGTGACCCAGACCTCGACCTCCACACAGAGGAGGAGGACGAGGAGGAGTTATCAGGAGACGAGGCAGACAAAGGTCCAGTGGTAGTCGGCAGGCTTACAAGGACCAACTTAAGCAGGCATGAGAGTGGAACTGGGGGAGCCCCGGGCCCACGCTCAAGCAGGCCTAACCTTGGGAACGGACGAGCTAGGTCTCTCTCCAGAGGCTCTGGCAGATCGGTTCATACACATGTCTCTCAGGCATCTTCTCAGAGAGGAATGAAGTCCCCTCAGAGAAGGGAGCATGAAGCGAAGATGAGGGAAGTCAAGCTGAGGATCGAGCGGGAAGAACTTGCCCTCGCCAAAGAAAGACTTGCCCTGGCCCGAGAGCAGAAATTAAGTGGGTTAGATCCCACTGGTGGCAGCATTCTCAATAGAGAGAAAGACAGGGGTATAGACACTAGACACCTGAGTAAAATAGTGCCCCCCTTTAAACAAGGGGACGACATCCACAAGTGGATAACTGCCTTGGAGAGGGCCTGCACTGTCCAGTGCGTCCCCCCAAGTCAGTGGGCAGCTATACTGTGGCTTTCCTTCGAAGGTAAAGGAAGGGACAAGCTCCTCACTACTAGAGCTGAGGATGCTAACAACTACCAAGTCCTGAAGAACACACTGATTGATGGGTTCGGCTTAACCACGGAACAGTACCGGGTGCTGTTCCGGGACACCCAGAAAATTCAGTCTCAGGATTGGACTGACTTTGTCGATTGTGCCACTAAGGCTTTGGAAGGCTGGTTGCTGGGTAGCAAGGTTACTGATTACACAGGATTGTACAATCTTATCATGCGAGAACAGATTTTAAACAACTGTCAGAACCAATTGTTGCATCAGCACCTTGTCGACTCGGATCTGACCTCTCCCCAAGAATTGGGAAAGAAGGCAGACAGATGGGTCAGAACAAGGGTCAAGCAGAACCAGAACCAGAACCAGGGTGGTCAGAAGAAAGCAGACCAGAAGGGTAGTAACAAGAACGACCAAAATGACCAGAAGTCTTCGACAGGTCCCCAACAAACCAAAGAGGGTGGGGGTCAGGCTTCACAGAAGAAGAAGACGCAATAAGGCCAGTCAACAAGGTGGTGCCAATACTGTAAGAGTAAGACTCACTGGTTTAGTGAGTGCACCAAGAAAGGAGGGCAAACTCCTACCACTGCAGCCCCTAAGGCACCTGCACCCCCTAGTACAGTCAGCAGTGGTAGTGCGCTTCCCAAGGCATTAGTTGGGTTAACCTTGGGAACCGAGGGGAGTGACGACTTAGTCGGCACACTCACTCAGGCCGTCCTTGTCTGTACAGGGGATATGGATATGTCCCCTGATGCCAGTCCCAATACTTTGGGCAAATACAGACAGACACCTTTGATTAATGGAAAAGTGGCTCAGGCCTACAGGGACACTTGTGCCAGTGTCACCATGGTGACGCCTAACTTTGTGGACCCTGGACAGATCATGCTAGGTACCAGTTACCTAGTGACCAATGCCAGCAACGTCACTACCAATCACAGTATGGCAGTTGTTGATTTCTCCTGGGGAGGGGTAAGTGGCCCGAAAAAGGTTGTGGTTAGTTCAGACCTCCCCGTAGAATGTCTGTTGGGCAATGATTTGGAAACGTCACAATGGTCAGAAGTGGAGCAGAGGACTCACATGGAAATGTTAGGCTTGCCAGCACATGTCCTTGCTGTGACCAGGTCACAGGCCAAAAGATGCCCCACTGAACAGGTGCTGGATCCTGGAAGAACGGACCAGACACCTTCCAAGAAGAGGAGCAGTAAGGGTAAGGCTTCGCCTTCCCCCTTGCCCCAGGTCGTGGATCAAGTCTCTGAGGAGGCTGACCTTAAAGAACTGAGGGAAACTGAGCCGAAAGAGCTTGAACCTGGTCAGGTTGAGTTTCTGGGCTCAGGGGGACCCTCCAGGGAAGACCTGGGAAAGGCACAGTTAGACTGCCCCTCCCTTGAACCCCTCAGACAGCAGGCTGCTGCTGAGGCTGCAGGGAACGCCACAGGTACCCACAAAGTGTACTGGGACGATGGACTCCTGTACTCCGAGGCAAGAGACCCCAAACCTGGTGCGACCAGGAGGCCGGTCATCCCCTTGTCTCTGAGAGGTTTCCTTCTTACCCTGGCCCACGAGATTCCCCTTGCAGGTCACTTAGGCCAGAATAAGACTTGGGACAGAATTGTTCCACACTTTCACTGGCCCCACATGTCCGAAGATACGAAGGAGTTTTGCCGCTCCTGTGTCATTTGCCAAGCCAGTGGTAAGTCAGGTGGCACCACAAAGGCCCCCCTCATACCACTACCGGTGGTGGGGGTACCCTTTGAACGAGTGGGGATCGACATTGTCGGACCAATGGAACCCCAGACAGCATCAGGGCACAAGTTTATACTGGTGGTGGTGGACCACGCCACTAGGTATCCTGAAGCTATTCCACTTAGGACCACTACAGCACCTGTGGTGGCACGGGCCCTACTTGGAGTGTTCTCCAGAGTGGGCTTCCCTAAGGAGGTCGTCTCAGACAGAGGTGCAAACTTCATGTCGGGATATCTGACTGCAATGTGGAAGGAGTGTGGTGTCAACTACAAGTTCACCACACCCTATCACCCACAATGCAATGGGCTTGTTGAGAGATTCAACAGGACCCTGAAAGGGATGATTCACGGACTACCTGAAAAGCTTCGGCGGAGATGGGATGTCCTGATACCCTGCCTCTTGTTCGCCTACAGAGAGGTCCCGCAGAAGGGGGTTGGCTACAGCCCTTTTGAGCTTCTGTTCGGACATCCTGTAAGGGGACCCCTTTGTTTGGTAAAGGAAGGATGGGAGAGACCTCTCAGAAAGCCGGCATCGAACATTGTGGACTATGTATTCGGTCTCCGCTCGCGGATGGCGGAGTACATGGAAAAGGCGTCTAAAAACCTTGAGGCGAGCCAAGAATTACAGAAAGCTTGGCACGACCAAAAGGCTGTCCTGACTGTGTACCAGCCTGGACAGAAGGTGTGGGTGCTGGAGCCAGTGGCCCCAGCATCACTCAAAGACAAATGGTCTGGGCCCCACACGATCATTGAGCAAAAGGGAGAGGTCACCTACTTGGTAGACCTGGGAACTCCCCGGAACCCCCACAGGGTGCTCCATGTAAACAGGCTCAAGGCATATGTCGACAGGGAGGGCATGGGCTTGCTCATGGCCACAGATGAGGGACAGGAGGAGGAGAGTGATCCTCTCCCGGACCTGCTCTCTCAGAACCCTGACGATGGGTCAGTAGATGGTGTTGTCTTTTGTGGCAGCCTCTCTGGACATCAACAAAAGGATTGTAAACAGGTTCTTCAATCCTTTCGACATATGTTCTCTCTGACGCCCAGTCAGACCAATTGGTGTACCCATGAGGTCGACACTGGGGACAGTCTGCCCGTAAAGAGTAAAATCTATCGGCAACCTGATCATGTCAGAGACTGCATCAAGACGGAGGTGCAGAAAATGTTGGAGCTGGGAGTCATTGAACCCTCGGACAGCCCCTGGGCTAGTCCCGTAGTTCTCGTGCCGAAACCTCACACCCAGGGCGGTAAGAAAGAGATGAGGTTTTGCGTGGACTACAGAGGTCTCAATGCAGTCACTAAGACTGACGCCCACCCAATACCAAGAGCAGACGAACTTATCGACCGGTTGGCTTCGGCCAGCTACTTAAGTACGTTTGACCTGACAGCTGGGTATTGGCAAATCAGGTTAGTTGAGGAGGCCAAGCCCAAAACAGCATTTTCTACCCCGGGTGGGCATTATCAGTTCGTGGTAATGCCCTTTGGTTTGAAAAATGCACCTGCCACCTTCCAAAGGCTGGTGAATCGAGTTCTCACTGGGTTGGACGACTTCTGTGCGGCGTATCTGGACGATATCGCTGTCTTTAGCTCCACCTGGGAGGATCACCTGGTCCACCTGAGGAAAGTGTTAGAGGCCCTGCAAAAGGCAGGCCTCACTATCAAGGCCACTAAGTGCCAGATAGGGCAGACACAGGTTGTATACCTTGGCCACCTTGTAGGTGGAGGCCAGGTTCAACCATTGGAGAGCAAAATACAGGCCATCCAGGACTGGGCTCCTCCAACCACCCAGACTCAGGTTCGAGCTTTCTTGGGCCTGACTGGTTATTACCGGAAATTTGTCAGAAATTACGGATCCATTGTGACCCCGCTAAACGACCTGACAAGTAAAAAGATGCCAAAAAAAGTTCAGTGGACAGCAAGCTGTCAGAAGGCATTCGATGACCTAAAGCAGGCCATGTGCCCAGCGCCTATCCTAAAGAGTCCAGACTACTCCAGACCATTCATTGTCCAAACAGACGCTTCGGAGCTGGGTGTGGGAGCTGTTCTATCTCAACTGAATTTTGATGGTCATGACCAGCCCATAGCTTTTATTAGCAGGAGGCTGACCCCCAGAGAGAAGAATTGGTCAGCTATTGAGAGGGAGGCCTTTGCTGTGGTTTGGGCCCTGAAGAAGTTGAGGCCATACTTGTTTGGCACTCACTTCAAGATTCAGACCGACCATAAGCCCCTCTTGTGGCTAAATCAAATGAAGGGTGAAAACCCCAAACTACTTAGGTGGTCCATTTCCCTACAGGGGATGGACTTCACAGTGGAGCATAGACCTGGCACTGATCATGGCAATGCAGATGGGCTCTCCAGGTATTTCCACTTAGAGCAAGAAGACTCACCTGGTCAAGGTTAGCCTATTGTCCCAAAGTTTGGGGGGGGGGGTCATGTAGGAGAGTAGGGTCTGCTATCCTATGATCACCCAGATTTTTTTGCTGTTGCTTCATTGGTTTACGACTTTCCCCGGCTGTGGGCCTGCCAATCAGACCCACAGCCTAGCTGTTCTCTCTCGAAATTAACACACATGTACATTAGGTGCATCCACCAATTGGAACTGGGCCGCCTTGTCAGTCCCTGTCTCAGCATACCACAGGTATCCAGGGCATCGGTGTACCCAGGGCCTACCAGGGGCTGCAGCATGTATTATGCCACCCCTGGAATGGCCGCCCAAATCTGACACAACTGGCTGCACGACAGCTGGGGCAACGTGGTGTAATCACCCGTTGCTGTAGGTGTAGTATTCCTACACCTAACCCTAAAATGGACACATGGATTCCTATCAGTCACTCCTATGGCAGGCCTTATCAATCCTGAAGGCAGAGTGCAGGGAATCATGTGGGACGGTGCTCTGGCGCGAGCTGAGCCCGTCGACGGCTTGCGGAACCAAGTCCTAATAGCCGTTCCATGGTGACGCGGGCCAACTACTTTTAAATGCATTATAATCCTTGCGGTTATTTGCTAACTTTGGCATCGCATCACCTACACATGTCGAGTAAGGTGTCATACGAATTGGAATACGAACCCCTCGCCAGTTCTGGCGACGGGGTTAGCGTTCCCCCCTTTTAGAGGGGCACGACATGGAAGTAACCTTGAACCCCGGTTAAAGTTGACTCAAGCCTCAGCATCACAAAATGGATGCTGCCACCAGACACAAGTCTGACCTCCTGCTGCTGGGAGACCTTCCAGCGAGGGGAGCTTGGACAAAGGGTTTCCTGTCGAGGGCGGTGTTAGCACCATCCCAGACAGGGTTTGTGTATCCCAGGTAGGCAGGGCTGAAAGGAAGGTGATTGCCAGTGGCACCCCGGTGCTCACTGTGCATAGCCCGGCTCAAACCAGTTTCGGGGGCACACCAGCCCCTGAGCTGGGGCGAAGCCGGACAAAGGAGAGGGGTGTAACCACCCCCCTCCTGGCTCCACCCATAGGTAGAACCTAGTCACGGGCCAGCCCCTTTTCTTAGAATAAAGGTAGGAGCGAGTCCCCTTCCCAAATTGGATAATTCTGAATCTTGAACTACTTTCCACGAAAGGAACTCTTGACTATTTCTGAAGACTCTCCCTTGTGGCTAAGGAGTAGCCACCCTGCACCAGCAGGCACCACCTAAGCGCTTGCGGTTTGCTGTAAGTCTCTCCTACGGATCAAGACTGCCCAGCTCGACGAGACCCGAGTTCCCTGCCATCTCTGACCTTTTACCTCCCTCATCAGCCAAGCTGAGAGCCGTAGGTGTGACGAGACTTGCGGGACCGGCCATCTTCAGAACCTGCACGACGCTTATCTAGCACGCCCACCGAGGGACCCTCGAGTGAGTGCACCTAGGGTTTGAGAAGCCCTAACCTTGAGCAGCTTCAGCACCGAAGTCTGCCTCCCCAGCATCCACGAGATATGCGTGGGGGCCCTTCCGCTCCTTGCTGTTCACCGCGTTGTTCGACCACTTGCCGACCGGCTTGTGGCCCTCTTCACGACGCACCACGATTGTTTCATCACTAGTCTGGTTGCTCCAGACTGGCTCTTGCTCCCCTTCAACAGAGGAGTACCACGGACCCTCCTGGTCCACTCCAGACGCCATCTTGACTCCACCGCGTGGGTTTGCCACTGCCAAGATCCGCTGCCCCATTCCTGGGCCCAGCATCATCGACAGCAGATACCTTCGTGGGACAGCTCGCCCTCCATCCTGGTCGCCGCCGCGCCTCCTGGTCCGGGGAACAGCCGAGTCCGACGTCATCCACTCACCTGGTCGAGGTGACTTCAGCCGGTACCCTCCTGGTGCCCACACGATCGCTGGCTAGCGGTTGAGAACTGAGTCCCCTCTGCTTTCAGGTTTCCTTCAACACTGATCCAGGCTTGGATCTCGCTGAACATCGACACTGGTCGCCTGCCAGCAACTCTTCTTTCAGGCTCTTGAGACTACAACGAGGACTTCCGACATCTTGCCGAACCTTCCACCGCCGCAGCCTCTGGGCTAGGTAACTCGAGCATTTCGGTGCTCCATCGCAGGTTCGCTTTACAAGTGTCCAGTTCCTTTTTCGTTTAGTCCCACTGATCGGATCACTCCGGAATCAGTAACTTTAGACTTTCTAACTTCTCCCCTTCCACTTGCAGTGTAGTGGTTTCGTGCCCTCGGGCATTTGTGTAAATTGTGCAACCAGAAGTATTTTCCTAAGAGTTTTGTATTGTGCTTAGCTCCCTGACTCATAAAGAGCCAGGGTAGTCTTGTTATAAATAAATATCCTTTATTTTCATAACAACTTGTGTGGTGTCCTTTCACTTGGTGTTCAAGGGGTATATGTGATGGTAAACAGCTGGATTAACACGCCCTCTAGAGTTTAGCCTGAAGACTGCTCTTGTCCACGCTACTAGGATAGCTGATCTATAAGGTTGACTTACAACCAATCATCAATAAGGGTTGTTTGGAATGATACACAGTGATCACTAGAATAGTGAGCACTACATATCAGGCCAACTTCTCACAGTGTGAAGCAAACCAGGTGCACCCGGTGGACGCTCCTGCGGAACAGATCCTCCCTTATTTGTTACATCTGGCAAGATCTGTCCTTTCTTTTCCTTCGGTCAAGGTTCATCTAGCTGCACTTTCAAGATTCAGAAAGGGTGCCCATGGCCCTTCTCTGTGTTCATCCTCTTTAATTAAGCAGTTTATGAAGGGGCTTTTTCGGGAGTTTCCTCCGCTCAGACTTCCGCCACCGGAGTGGGAACTCAACACGGTCTTAATGCAATTAATGAAGCATCCGTTTGAGCCTATCCATAAGGCTGACCTCAAATTTCTTACCTGGAAGGTTGCTTTACTTTTAGCTTTAACATCAGCTCGACGAGTGAGTGAAATTCAGGCGTTCACTGTAAAGGAACCTTTCCTACACTTCACTCAAGACTTCGTGCACCTCCGAACAATTCCAACATTTATCCCTAAGGTGCCGTCACAGTTTCATCTTAATGAACCGGTGAAATTAAAGACTTTTTTTCCTAACCCATCTACTCCAGTGGAACGAGCCTTGCATTCTCTAGATATCAAGAGATGTATTAAGTTCTATCTTCAAAAAACAAAGAACCTTAGAAAGTCCGACCAATTGTTCGTGGCTTATGGCCAAGCTACCCTGGGAAGGGCGGTAACAAAATCCACCATTGCAAGATGGATAGCACCGACAATCATTTTCTGTCATGACAAAGCTCACAGGCCATTGTTACAGAAACCCAAGGCCCACTCCACGAGAACAGTAGCAGCGTCTACAGCATTGTTTGCTGGAGTGACTCTAGAAAATATCTGCCATGCTGCGACATGGAAAAATGTCCACACTTTTACAAGACATTACTGCCTCCAGTCTACGCATCAGGACGATGCAGCAGTTGGACAGGCTGTCCTGCGACATCTGTTTCTTTGAGATATCTTCAGGTACCCTTTTATATATATTTTTAACATGTAATATGTTGATATCTTTTAGTATGACAATGCAATGTTTTACAATAATAGTTTGGTTTCATTCGCCATGTTATTGCATTACATGCTATTTTCTGTTTATGAATTGCATGTTTCCACTTTAAGATTCTTTTCTCTTGTCAACAAGCTGTGGATGCAACTAGGGAGTATCAGCACTAGTCTCCCACCATCCGCAAACGACTGTATACTTGGTATACTGCTTGCTATTCTGATTCAGGCATGTGAATCTATGAAAGATACCCCAATACTGGATAAGAAAACAAGTTACTTACCTGTAACTACAGTTATCCAGTATTGGTATCATTCATAGATTCACATGCACCCACCCTCCTCCCCGTTGAGTCAGTTTTCTATATTTTGGGATGATTACTTCCCACTTGTGCTACAAAAATCTGAGGAGAACTGGCTCTGCTGAGAGGGTTCTGGAAGGGTGCTGGTGTCTGATTGGTTGTTACCAATATTCTTGGTTCTTTTACATAATGAGGTAGATAGGCTGCTAAGATATAGGCTTTAGGCCTTTTCTTTGGGCCTACTACTACTACTAACATTTGGCACTACTTTTTTATTTACCGGGGACTCCCGCCTCGGCGACGGGGAATGATTCAGGCATGTGAATCTATGAAAGATACCAATACTGGATAACTGTAGTTACAGGTAAGTAACTTGTTTTCTTCTGGCGCATAACTGCTGATTTGCAGAGATGTGCCAGAAGTTGTGAATCTGCCCCTTAGACTTTAAATTGAAAAGGAACTATGCATCATGTTCTAATAAACACCCTTTCAAAGTTTGCACTAGAGCAAAAATTAACGAAGTGTAATATCGTAAGCATGTAACTCTAGAATGAAGAATCAAATTGCCTTCCTTTCTGTTTATACATTAACCAATCTAATCCATGAGGAAAAAGATTCATTTTCGGTACTTGTATATCTGACAATACAGGGTTCCCAATGACATTGTAGACTTGATAGCGACTATGAAATACCTAGTTTTTGGTTGTTGTTCAATAAAGTATGATTTAACCACATTTAAGAAATCTAGCGCCACAATTAGGGTTTAGTGGAGCAGGAGGATTGCCATAAACTAGTGGAACTGCTGAATCACTTCCGGCAGAGACTCTGGTGGCCCTGCTAACTGTAACTCCTGACCCAGCAGTTCGCCAGAACATGACCACAGAGTCATAAAGAATTCACCCTGCCCTGTTGAGAGCCATACAACTGTCACTCACTTTCTTTGCCTATGTCCACCATGCCTCTGCATGGAAAATGCTAAATGCCTAACATTTGCTGGGAGAAAAATTTGTGTGCGTTGGGGTCAATATGGTTTTTCTGGGAAAACAAACTCCCACTCAGAGAATATTTTTTCTTTGAACCAACAAGTTTCCTGTGTGTGCCCTTGAAGCAAGGCATTTACCCTGCAAACTCTATGTGCTGTAGAGGGCCCCCCAATGCAGCGTTTCCCTATAAAGCACAGAGATCCCCACCTGTCTGTTTGGCATCTCTAAATAGGATGGACTGACATCCACCAGGGTGGCTGAGGACAGGACCTTCGTGCCTTTGGCAAAACGATGGACCATTCGTCACTATCTAAGGGACATATTATCAAGAAAAGGCGTTAAAATGCGGCGATAATTGGCTTGATAATATGCCCTTAAGAATTCCCTTAGAAGCCCATGTTCGGGTGTCAACATGGGCTTCTATGGGAATTCTCTACGGCATATTATCAAGCCCATTATTGCCGCTTTGGCGGCAGTTTTCTGCCGCTAAAGCGGCGATAATGTTAACGCCGTGCTTGATAAAATGCCCCTAAATAAGGCCCACAATCTCACATACTTACTGTGAGAAGTTGGTCTGATATGTAGTGCTCACTATTCTAGTGATCACTGTGTATCATTCCAAACGACCCTTATTGATGATTGGTTGTAAGTCAACCTTATAGACCAGCTATCCTAGTAGCGTGAATACGAGCAGTCTTTAGGCTAAACTCTAGAGGGCGTGTTAAGCCAGCTGTTTACCATCACATATACCCCTTGAATACCAAGTGAAAGGACACCACACAAGTTGTTATGAAAATAAAGGATATTTATTTATAACAAGACTACCCTGGCTCTTTATGGGTCAGGGAGCTAAGCACACTACAAAACTCTTATGAAAATACTTCTGGTTGCACAATTTACACAAGTGCCCGAAGGGCACGAAACCATTTACACTGCAAGTGGAATGGGAAAGGTTGGATAGTTTAAAGTTACTGTTTCCGGAGGAATCCGATCAGTGGGACTAAACGAAAAAGGAACTGGACACTTGTAGAGTGAACCTACGATGGAGCACCGAGATGCTCGAGTTACCTAGCCCCGAGGCTGCGGCTGCGTGGGGTTCAGCAAGATGTCGGGAGTCCTCGTTGTAGTCTCAGGAGCCTGAAAGAAGAAGTTGCTGGCAGGCGACCAGTGTCGATGTTCAGAGAGATCCAAGCCTGGATCGGTGATGAAGGAAACCTGAAAGCAGAGGGGACTCAGTTCTCAACCGCTAGCCAGCGATCGTGTGGGTACCAGGAAGGTACCGGCTGAAGTCACCTCGACCAGGTGAGTGGATGACGTCGGACTCGGCTGTTCCTTGGACCAGGAGGCGCGGCTGCGACCCGGAGGGAGGGCGAGCTGTCCCACGAAGGTGTCTGCTGTCGATGATGCTGGGCCCAGGAATGGGGCAGCAGGTCTTGGCAGTGGCAAACCCACGCGGTGGAGTCAAGATGGCGTCGGGAGTGGACCAGGAGGGTCCGAGGTACTCCTCCGTTGAAGGGGAGCAAGAACCAGTCTGGAGCAACCAGACCAGTGATGAAAGTCTGTCGTGGTGCGTCGTGAAGAGGGCCACAAGCCGGTCGGCGAGTGGTCGGACAACGCGGTGAGCAGTAAGGAGCAGAAGGGCCCCCACGCAGATCTCGTGGATGCTGGGGAGGCAGACTTCGGTGCTGGAGCCGCTCAGGGTTAGGGCTTCTCAAACCCTAGGTGCACTCACTCGAGGGTCCCTCGGTGGGCGTGCTAGATAAGCGTCGTGCAGGTTCTGAAGATGGCCGGTCCCGCAGGTCTCGTCACACCTACGAATCTCAGCTGGGCTGATGATGTAGGTAGAGGTCAGAGATGGCAGGGAACCCGGGTCTCGTCGAGCTGGGCAGTCTTGATCCGTGGGAGAGACGTACAGCAAACCGCAAGCGCTTAGGTGGTGCCTGCTGGTGCAGGGTGGCTACTCCTTAGCCACAAGGGAGAGTCTTCAGAAATAGTCAAGAGTTCCTTTCGTGGAAAGTAGTTCAAGATTCAGAATTATCCAATTTGGGAAGGGGACTCGCTCCTACCTTTATTCTAAGAAAAGGGGCTGGCCCGTGACTAGGTCCTACCTATGGGTGAGGCCAGGAGGGGGGTGGTTACACCCTTATCCTTTGTCCGGCTTCGCCCCAGCTCAGGGGCAGGTTTGCCCCCGAAACTGGTTTGAGCCGGGCTATGCACAGTGAGCACCGGGGTGCCACTTGCAATCACCTTCCTTTCAGCCCTGCCTACCTGGGATACACAAACCCTGTCTGGGATGGTGCTAACACCGCCCTCTACAGGAAACCCTTTGTCCAAGCTCCCTCCGCTGGAAGGTCTCCCAGCAGCAGGAGGTCAGACTTGTGTCTGGTGGCAGCATCCATTTGGTGATGCTGAGACTTGAGTCAACTTCTAACCGGGGTTCAAGGTTACTTCCATGTCGTGCCCCTCTACAAGGGGGGAATGCTAACCTCGTCGCCAGAATTGGTGAGGGGTTCGTATCCCAATTCGTATGACACCTTACTCGACATGTGTGGGTGATGCGATGCCAAAGTTAGAAAATAACCGCAAGGATTATAATGCATGTTAAAGTAGTTGGCCCGCGTCACCATGGAACGGCTATTAGGACTTGGTTCCGCAAGCCGTCGACGGGCTCAGCTCGCGCCAGAGCACCGTCCCACATGATTCCCAGCACTCTGCCTTCAGGATTGATAAGGCCTGCCATAGGAGTGACTGATAGGAATCCATGTGTCCATTTTAGGGTTAGGTGTAGGAATACTACACCTACAGCAACGGGTGATTACACCACTTTGCCCCAGCTGTCGTGCAGCCAGTTGTGTCAGATTTGGACGGCCATCCAAGGGTGGCATAATACATGCTGCAGCCCCTGGTAGGCCCTGGGTACACCGATGCCCTGGATACCTGTGGTATGCTGAGACAGGGACTGACACGGCGGCCCAGTTCCAATTAGTGTATGCACCTAATGTACATGTGTATTAATTTCGAGAGAGAACAGCTAGGCTGTGGGTCTGATTGGCAGGCCCACAGCCAGGGAAAGTCGTAAACCAATGAAGCAAAAGCAAAAAATCTGGGTGATCATAGGATTGCAGACCCTACTCTCCTACACTTACGAATTGATATGTATGCTTGATTTTTAAAAGAATGAGTACCGGTGCCCAAAACTTTGCTCAGAAGCCCGTGCCTAGTAAAATTAAATATTGGTACGCCAAATACGAAAACAATATAGACTTAAAATCCACAACAAGCCTCTTTAATCCACTGCCAGACACTCCGTGCTACTTTACCTCACTCTTGCAGGTTCCTGCTTTCTCACTTTCTGATTTTTTTTCTGTCTTTCTCTTCCTCTGTCTTTACACTTTGGGGGATATTCTCAAGGACCAGCGATACCTATTGCAAATGCCAGTTAGCTGCAGTTTTTTTATCGCCGCCTCACCCTGAAAACTATCGCCATGTTAGCGGTGTATTAACAAGCCGTCGCTACATGGCGATAGTATCAGGGAACGGCGGTGAAAACTGGCACTAACATCAGCGTGATGGCGATAGGAAATCTGGCGTTAGTGGGCGATAACCACCGATAGGCCCATTAGCGGCAAAAAAACTCACGTTAGTCAGCCCAATGTGAGTTTTTTTGCCTCTAATGCAAAAAATAGCCTATCAGTCAACCTCCAATATAAAATACGCATAAAAACCCCAAAAATGCAGAATGGAGCAGCCAGGGCCAAGTGCAGCACACATCAACAACCCCTGCAAGGCAGCCAACATCCAGGATGAGAGCCTTGATGCCTCGCTGGACCTGTGTCTGGAGCCTGGATGCCTTGCTGGACCAGCGCCTGGAGCCTGAATGCCTCGCTGGACCTGCACCTGGAGCCTGGATGCCTCGCTGGACCTGCGCCTGGAGCCTGGATGCCTCGCTGGACCTGCGTCTGGAGCCTGGGTGCCTTGCTGGACCAGCGTCTGGAGCCTAGAGTGGGATGTGGAGGATCTGTGGAGTCGGTGAGCCGTGGCGGTAGACATTGAGGCACAACGATCGCCCGTACCTGATGGTGAAGTCTGGCAGGTCTCATGGAGACACGTTGCTGACCTGTGTGAGAAGACCGCCTTGCGACCCTTGAAGCTGTTAATGGTAGAGGCTCTACTGCGCACCAACGTAGTGAGGTCCGCATCACATACTACGATCCACCACTACACCGGGTGCACAAAGGGGATTAACAACTCTGTGTGCCATCTCCCTGCATTACTAGCCCCATGATGTTGAACTGGCCGTATGCTGTGGAGGGTGAGGCCCCTGTGCTACGCCAAACTTGTGTGGCGTGAGCGCTGCAACTTCATGCCTAAGGGGGCCCTGCTGCATCAACTGCATCGGGAGGTCCACCAGCGGACTAGGCGGCGATTGCTGTACCCAGCCTAGTGAAATCACACCGAGCTGAGGCTCCTGCTGGCTGAGTCACAGATTTGGAGCGAATGCAGTGGATTGCGCCACGATGTCAATGTCCAGGTAAGGAGAAGGTGGACGCGTATCACAGGAGGGCCTGGGGGCGAGTTGCCCAGGCCTATCACACATAGATGGCACTTCCGCAATGTCGGAAGAGCGTTGCCCCACTGCCTCAAGCAGTGCAGAAGAGGAACAATCATCACATGAAGATTACTCAATCAATCAATCAGGGGAATTGTAAGCGTGCTACTTACCTGTGAGGGTCTCAAGGCGCAGAGGTGGGGGGGCACAGATCTGTTAGCCGAAGAACCATGTCTTGAGTGTCTTATTGAAGGTGTTCAGGGAGGGGACGCATCTGATGTGTGCCGGTAGCTGGTTCCAGGTCTTGGCTCAAGGTGGGAGAAGAATCTTCCGCCTGCTCTGGCTCTGTGGATATGCGGGGTTTCAGCCAGTGCGAGTTTGGAAGATTGTAGGTTTCTTTTGGGTACGTGGAAGTTGATTCTGTCGTTGAGGTATTTGGGTCCGTTGTTGTGTAGGCATTTGTAGGCGTGAGTGAGGACTTAGAAGGTGACTCTTTTCTCCACGGGGAGCCAGTGGAGACTTCGTAGGTATTGGCTGATGTGTTCTTGCCGGGGGATGCCGAGGACAAGTCTGGCGGCAATGTTCTGTAATGTCTGGAGTTTGCGAAGTAGGGACTTGTTAATGCCGGAGTAGAGTGAGTTTCCATAGTCCAGTCTGCTGGTGATGAGGGCATGGATAACTGTCTTCCTTGACTCCGGGGGGATCCATTTGAAGTTCTTGTGGAGGATGCGGAGGGTGTTGAAGCTGCTGGAGGTAACGGCGTTGACCTGTCGGTTCATGGTGAGGGATGATTCGAGTTCGAGGCCGAGGTTTTTGGCATGGTCTGAGGGGGTAGGTGGGCTTCCAACAGGTGTTGTCCCATGCTGAAGGGGTTGTTCCAAGGGTGAAGACTTCAGTCTTCACGGCGTTGAGCTTCAGGCAGCTCTCGGTCATCCAGACTGCGACGTCTTCCATACCCTTCCGGAAGTTGAGTCTGGCGGTGGTGGGGTCTTTGGTGCGGGAGAGGATGAGCTGGGTGTCATCAGCATAGGATACTATGTTGAGGCTGTGTTGTCGGACGATGGTGGGGAGGGGTGCCATGTAGATGTTGAAGAGGGTCGGGCTCACAGATGACCCTTGTAGGTCTCCGCAGGTGATTTACGTGGGATCGGAGAGGAAGGGTGGCAGTCTGATCCTTTGGCTTCTTCTGGTGAGGACTGATCGGATCCAGTCTAGGGCTGTTCCTTGTCTGCCGGCGACGTGTACTCTGGCAACTAGTGTGCGGTGGAAAACTGTGTCGAAGGCTGCTAAAAGGTCAAGTAGGATGAGGCCTGCAGAGTGGTCTTGGTCCAGCAGGGTGCGAATGTTGTCTGTGGTGTCGAGTAGGGCCATGGGGTGTTTGTGCACGGATCGCACATTAAGGAGGATGCATCTTAGGGTGTCACCGGTGCTGGCATCGGATGTTTTGGAGGCCGGGGTGGTGGTTAAGGTCTGGCGGCAGTGGAGGCAGGAGAACTGGCCATGGGTCGTGTTTGGCAAGGCCTGTTGGCAGTGTCTGAGTTTTCTGGGGTTGAGTGAGTGGAGGGTGGCTGTGCCGTAGCAGTGGGTGGCTCAAGATCCAGGGTTCCTTGCGCTGGTCGCGGTCGGGTTGTGGTCGGGCACAGGCGGGCTTGCCTTAGGCACGCCTGCTGGGTGCGACCGCGCAGCGGCTGCCATTTAGTAGGGGAGGGGGGAGGAACGATCAGCTGGGAGGCGGGAACGGGCGAGGACAGGGGGCGGGCCGCAGGGGCAGCAGCGACGGCAAGTGGGAAGTGCGGGCTCAGAGAAGCCAAAGTAACAGATTCAAAAGGGAAAAACAAGGGATAACTGACTGATGTAATCATGCTATGTATCCTCAGAGGGTGGGAGGTTGGGTAGGACTGCTCCATACACGGAGCCGGGCATGTGCGGATTGGCATGCCCACTCAAGTGCGCAATGACTGTTTGGCCGGACCACTCAGTCTGCCCAAAGCAGTCATGCGCACTGTTCGCAATGCAGGATGCATTACAGCCTGCATGGAGAACATGCCCACCCCTCTGGGCCATGGCTGCATGACTTGTCCCGTTGCCAATCACCAATCCCACCGCTGCATCACAGCATTGTGTTTGACTCAGGGGAGGGAGCCTGACTGCCTACTTTCTTTTCCTGGAAGCAGATGCAGGAGAGCAGGAGCTTCGAAGACACGGAACCCGGCTTCGAGGTAAGACTTCCCTCATAATAATTTTTACAACACCCACTCACACACACATCCCCGCGTCCACGCCCCATCCAGTGTTCTTTCTACTGTTTACCACCTCACAGCTGTCCAGCCCCCCTCAGCTCTTCTCAATGGTAGCCGCTGTGCACCCATGCACAGCGGACATACCACTCGTGTGCCAAAGGCACATACATAGTTGTGACGCATGCCATAACATCGCATTCCATTCCAATGCATACTAATACTAGGCATATTGCAACAGTAGAGTAGGTGTTGCATAGCGGAGACATTAATATCACTATTCCCACTTCAGTGAGTGCAACCCAAAACTAACCTTTGCACCCCAAACCCAACTGTGAATCCTGGAAATCCTTTTTGAGCCCTCATAACACACCCAAAAATCTAATTTGAGCCAAATGCACACCCCAAATACAATACATTTTACCCAAAAACACACCCCAATTTCTATTTCTTACCGCAAAACACCCCCCAAATTCCATATTTTACCCCAAAACACACCCCAATTTCCATAAATTACCCCAAAACACACCTCAATTTCCATATTTTACATCCAAAACCCACACCCACCGGAAAAACCTAAAATTACCCCATTACTGACCGCACAATGTGTTGTAATCTAATGCGATGGAAAGGCACCTGCGTTGTCGGAGATGCGTTGTTAACGATGTGCTGCCTGTGTTGTAATGGTCGTCTCCCGTGCCAAAAGCAACCCATAGGCTACGCAGTGTGCGTCTGTTTGCCCCTGACCGCACTCTGCACCATGGCGCCTTCCTCTTGGACACTCCACCGCTACGAAGCCAGCACCCTCCTCAGCATCAACCCTGGACGACACCTCACCTGCCAGGACCAACCTGTGCTCCTGACTGGACATCGCCATCACCATCACTGACGGCTGCAGTATCACCCGCAAGGAGCACCCCGAGCATCAAGGAGGAGGCATTGCCATCACCTACAGAAGCACACTTCGACTGACCTTGCACTCTAATGACCCAAGGGTGACCAATGACCACCTCAACTCCCAGATCCGGACCTAGCCCAAGCACATCCTCTGCGGCACCCTCATGTGCAGGCCCCCCTGGCCATGGCCCCCCATTCTCCAATACCATTGTATTCCTCATTGCACCCCAGGGTCTCCCATCCACCAACGATATCCAACTCAGTGAACTCAATTTCCACCTAGACAACCCCTGTGACCAGAGCACCACCCCTTCCTGGGGAGGGTCACCGACATCAAACGCAAGCAGCAAGTCACCTCAACAGGTCACATAGCAGGACACACTGTCGAGCACGTCACCTCCGCTAGCGGGTACTTCAACTACAGCCACAACACCGGACTCTCCTGGACTGACCAACATTTATTTATTTATTTATTTTGCATCTTTTATATAGCGCGAACTCAACCCGAAGGTATTGGAGCGCTGTACATGAGCACCGTATTTACATTACACATTCAGGCACGGGGAGATTAAGTGATTTGCCCAGAATCACAGGATGTGGACGCGACCTCGAGGCTCGAACTCTGGTTTCCTGCACCAACGTCGGCAGTTTAAGCCGACGGACCACATCCTCTCCCCTTGGTAACATCACATCTTCTACTTGCCAACCGGACACCACCGCCATCATTGCACCCCCTCGCAGCCGGATCAAGGCCAGCGAAGAACATCTCGTCAACTCCCTCCGCACCAACACTCCGCCAATGCTTCCAAACGATGACACCACAGCGCGCAACCACCGATGGATCTCCAACAGCGCCGACATTCGGGCACCCCTCATGAACAGCACTGTGTCAGTACCTTCCGCCTGCCTGATGGCAAGCATGAGGGTGAGTCAGTGCCACAGGGATAGGCTGGCCCCATGCATTGCTGGAGTTGCGTCATGGTTATGACACGAATGCAGCAATGTGTGACTTTAGCGCAAGCAGATACGGCAGGATTCCTGACGTATCTTTCATTACTTGCGTCATGGAGCGCTGTCCAGTGATTACAGTGCATCCATGCTGTCGCAAGTAGGGTGTAGTGAAAAGTGTTGCAATGCTGTCTTGTCACAGCGCAGCAACACTTTTCATGACTGTGGCACAGGAATGCGCACTATCTTATTGAGTGTGTGCATTCCTGCACTGTAGTTTTGTCGCAGGGCAGCGCTGCAACATTGCTTGCAGCGCTGGCCAGCGCCAAAACCTGCAGAGATATGGGCCCAAGTTTTATCACCATTTTAAAGACCATCTATTTTCTGGTCTTAAGTAACTGGCTCTAACTGCAGTTAGAGCCAGTTTTTTGGCTCTTCAGAATTTCAAGGAGCTCCTTGATAATATGGAGTAGTGGTGTTTGCGGGCCTTTTTGCACGGGAACGCCTACTTTGCATGTCATTAGCGATAAATATCGCTAACATACTATGAGATTAAAAAAACGGGCCGCTATCGCCCAAAAACTCACGCTAAGGCCCGTTAGCTGCAGCTTACTAATAGGGCGATAAAATTATCACCGCTTTAGCGGCAGAAAAGTGCCGCTAAAGCGGCGATAGGCCCTTGATAATATGCCCCAGAGTTTCAAAATGACTTTGCTTACCATTATCGAACTCCGAACAAGGGTTTCCTAAAATGTATGAAGTAACTGTGAAACGTGAAACAGCAGTGTATGCATTCTAAGACCCCTATCATTCTGGGGCCTTTACTTATGCTTGTGTTCTGCTTGTTCCGTTATAGCTTGATGTAGAAGATGAAATAAAGAAGAAGATACAGCAGAAAGAACTTGACTATCCATCTCGAGAGTAGAGTCCACCATCTCTCCAAGGCTCTTCACCCTGATTTTCTGCTACCTAATAATCCGGAAGAGCATGGAATGTCTTGGAATCTCCAAAGTGGCTGTTTCTATGAGCGACATCTTGCACCCAACCAAGCACAAGCATGATCTAGTATTACTAAACATACAAGACGTTCCAGTACATCCAAGGAGATCTCGGGAAGGTTATACAATTTACAGTTTTCTACAAATACATAACAAACAGTGGAAACCGTGGATGGAATGACATACCTGGATGTCTTATATTTACATAAACAAAATGTATTTTCTCATGTATTTAACATGCATCAAAAGAGCAGGAGGGACAATTTGTAGAGTGACAGCATACATTGTCAATGGGAGGTGGAGTCTACGGTTAAGTCCTCTCCTGCCTATTAGCAAGATTTCCATTAGCGATGGTATTTTTATCGCTGGATAGCTCACGTTATTGTTGGGATTCGCCGCTATCGCTGGATTTAATATCGCCTTTGAGATAAACGTTGATGATAACGCGTTATCTCTGCAATAAAATCCAGCAATAGGCGGCGATAAAAAAAACAGCGCTAAGCGCGCTTTGCGATATTTATCGCAAGTCCTTGCTAATATGCCCCTCTATGTTCTAGCGCAACCAGTATGTTAAACCATCATCACAATAAACAGTTGTTCACTCCTACAATGGGCGGAACAACACATGAATAATTATGACGTATATTTAGTTCTACACATTAATAGCAGCCAGTGAAAATTCATATTGATTTATGTGCATTTTAACAATACTATTTATTGTTCAATTACCGAAATTAGGGGCATATTAGCAAAGGCAGTATCGCCGCTTTAGCGGCAATTTTTGCCGCTAAAGCGGCGATATTTTTATCGCCCTGTCAGCAAGCTGTCGCTAACAGCTGTTAGCGACAGCTTCATGGCGAAAGCGACCGTTTTGGGTGCCGCTTTGCATGTCAGCGATATTTATCGCTAATGACATGCAAAGTAGGCGTTCCCAACCAAAAGTCTACAAAAACGGCCGCTAACAGACCTACCCCTATTAGCAATGAGGCCCCGGACATGGTTAGCGATGACAAAAGTCGCGCTCACCGCATTCATCGCTGGAATTTTTACACCTGTTCAGAACACTTCTTACCTGTCTACGCAATGGGAGGTGGATTGTGGGGCTGAATCCACCAGGGCATATCAGCAAGCATTCCCCTATTGCTGGCCTATTTGCGCTGGATTCCATGCGATGAACTGGCATTTCGCCTCTATCGCTGGATTAATTATCGCTTTGGAGATACGCGTTGCTAATAACGCGCTATCTCGGTGATAAAATCCAGCGACAGCTGGCGATAAAAAAATGTCGCAAAGCTTTGCTAATATGCCCCTTAATGTTTTAACTGCCCTTTTCATATTTTGACAACTGAGTATCAGGTGCCGAGCAATCACACCCGAGAGATGCTCCTATCAAGCATCATTTATTAAAATAAATCTGAGAATGTTTATTTGTAAAACCCTTATGGAAAAAGTACTGAAAAAAATGTGACCACAATACAAATAACTAATTCATAGGAGAGGTGCCGTTATAAGTGTATCAGTGGATGTAGTCATTAAATTGAAGTCACTAAAGGTTCGCTAATGGAGTTACTAAGGACTGACAGTTAAGAGGGCTGGCAGATCCTATTTCGAAATTTAGGGCCAGATGAATCACAAGGATTCGCACTTAGGGAATTGCAAAATGCAATGTATGAAGGTGCATAGTACACCATTTGCGATTCCTAGGGGGTCGCAAATGACCTACCTCATGAGGTAGGTTGCAATTTGCGACCCCCTAGGATTCGCAAAAATCACGGGGATAGTGGCCTGCTGAGATCAGCAGACCACCATGTCCGTGATTGCTTTTAAATAAAGCAATCTTTTTTTGTTGTAAAGCAGCCTGTTTTCCTTAAAGGAAAACTAGGTGCTTTACAAAAAAGTAAAATGAAAAGTTTTCTTTTAATTTTTTAAGAGCAGGCAGTGGTCACAAACATTCACAAAGGGGAAGTGGTCCCTTGGGGACCCCTTCCCATTTGCGAATGGGTTACCACCTACTTGAAGTAGGTGGTAAAATGCAAATGTTTTGCAACCACAATGCGATTCCGTATTAGGAAGTGACGCCCTAAACACACCCCTTCCTAATACCGAAAACCCATTTTGCGATTTGGTAACAGGTTACCGAATCACAAAATTAGGTTTGCTACATTGAAAAAGCAATTTTTGCATTCGCAAATGGGCAGCTTCTGTGAATCTGCCTGTTTGCGAACGCAAAAAGGCTTGATACATCTGGTCCTTAGTCCATGTCAAGAAAGTTTCTATTTGACGAGGATACAGATATATGCTGGGAAAAACGACTGTTGGCTGTGGTAAATCAGACATTTTCAATGTAGGAAACGGACAGACCATTGGTCCTTGACTTTTTCTATCTTTGAAGTGAAATGGAAATACTCCTTTTAGTGCCTCAGTGTAGTTAAAGAGAACTTACTAGATGAGTTAGAAAACAGCAAAGGTCGTGTACCACGGCATGAAAGTGCTCTGCATAAACGAGGTAGTGGCCAGTGCGATTCCTATGTATTTCATGTGTTGGGGCCTTCAATGGATGCCAGTATTTCAATGCAGAGAAAGTCACTCTGAAATGTGTATGCGGTTGGCCCACTGTTGCTGTTCTGTTTTATTTTGTCCATAGAAATTAATTTAGTTTTCAGAGCAAGTAATCACTGCATACTAGATTCTTCGGGTAAAAATGTCACTTATAGCTTCTTAGGTTACCTTAATTTTCAGGTTTTGCCTGCACACCGCTTGCCTGTGCTAGTGAAATCTCTTGTACTTAATATATCTTTAAAGAGGGCTCTTATCAATTCCCAATGCAGAATTACTGTGTTCAATCGCTTTTGTGGGGAACTGTTTTTTTTACTTACCCTGGCTGCATGCATTTACAATACTTCTACTAAAGTTGTTCACACTGTTTAAGCCCCATTCACTGTCAAGATAAGATCTCTTCTCGCGAAAAAGGCAGAGAGTTTCTAACAGTATGCTGGAATACTTGCTTTTTCTTAGTTAGCTGTGTAAAGCAGATGCTTTAGCCTTAGAGTGTTTGTGGCATTTCCTATTCATGCCTCAGTAACTTTCTTTGCACTTTGTAGGCATTATCAGATTTATTTTTTCAACTTAATCTATTTGGTCATTATTATCAAATTTTAAATGTTGTAATAAACATTGCACATTAAACATAAAGGTAATATTTAAGAGCTATGCTATATTTTGCTACTAAACTGGCAGTCACAAGTGCAGTTACCTTGCAGAAAACAGGGTCATGATTTGAATCAAGCAGCAGGTGCAGTTGCAACGGGCCCAAAATTTGTCAGAACTCTTCGAAACACCTAATATTGCTTTATGTTACTACTATACATGAGGTCAAGATTGCTGTTGCCTTACAGTTAAAAGTGGCTTGATTTAAATGGTGCAGCTGGTGAGGTGGCACCAGGGCCAAAAGTTATCATAACTCCCACTAAACACCAAATATTGCTATATTTTACTACTAAACAGGCAGTCACAAGTACAGTTATCTTTCGGGCACTAGGGTAATGATTTGAGTGAAAGGGCATACAAACGGCATACCAACTAAGTTCATCCCTATCCTTTAGTGAGGTTGAGGACGCCCTAGCAAAGGGCATTTCCTCGAAAGCGCCAGGTCCAGACGGGGTGCCCTTGGATTTATTTAAAAGCAATCCTCAACTATGGGGCCCCCTGGTGCTAAATGTTTTTAAAGCAGTGATAGTGGGTCGCATTCCATTATCATGTAGAAATGCAGAGATAGTGCCGATTTTTAAAAAAGGTAACAGGAATGACCCCACATGCAATAGGTCGAGCTCTTTAATTGACGCCACTTGCAAGGTTATGGGGAGGGTAATCCTTGCACGTTTGGAGTCATGGTTCAATGCCTCTGGACTCATATTGAATACTCAATATGGCTTCGGAAGGTGGAATGGGAACCAATGAACAGTGCCTCAACTTGTCCATGATTATGGGCAAGTACATGAGGGCCGGGGGGGGGGGGTGGGGGGGGGGGGTCGATCCACCTCGCCTTCATGGACTTGTCCAACGCCTTCGACACAGTGAGCCGGGGGAAGTTGTGGACACTGATGGAAAATATGGGTTTCAAAGAACCACTCATTACCCTGTTGCGCAGGTTGCATGTGTCTACCACCGTAGACATTCGCTTTGGTCCTGGAGGAGAGAAGACAAGGCCCCTTGCTTCAACCGAGGGGGTACGCCAGAGTTGTATTCTGGTCCTTTTTTATTCCTAATATATACAAATGGTTTGAAATCATTCTTGTTAGAACAGCAATTGGACTTCCCAAGTATACAGCGCAAACTGGTTCCATTGCTGTCCTATGCAGACAATATAGTTTTGATGAGCTTAATGGCCAATAGCCTCCAAAAATGTTTGAATGCGTTTACTGAATTTATGATGGTATTGGACCTAAAGGTAAATTTTAGCAAATCATTTATTATGGTATGTGGCCCCTGTGAGAAGTTGGCCTGATATATGATGTCACTAGTTCTAGTGTACACCTTGCATCAGTCCAAACAACCCTTATGGTCATTGGTTGTAAAGTCAACCTTATAGACTAGCTATCCTAGTGGTAGCATGGACAAGAACAGTCTTAGGCTAAACTCTGTATGGCATGTGAAGCCAGCTGTTATACCATTATAATCCCTTGAATACCAAATGAAAGGACACCACACCAGATATATATAAAATTAGAATGTATTTATTCTAACATATACCCTCAGCACTCTATGAGTTCAGAGGTCTAAGCACAACAATTTCTTAAGTAGCATACGTTAAGTTACACAGGAAAAATACAGTTAGGCCCAGGGGCCACGCAAACCATATACTAAGAAAGTGGTATAAGTACCACGTCACGAACAGGGAGTAGGCCTAGGGCCTATGGAATCACTGGGGCTACACTACTCTACCAATAATTAGGAAGTGGGAGGCCCACGGGAAGCGTGTGCAGTGTGGAAACACACACGCGGGTTACATTAAAGTCAATGGGAATGTAGTAATTAGAAATAGGAAGAATAAGGACACTTCCGAAGTAACTAGGAGGAAGCAACTAGAGACTTAGACACTTGGATAGTCAATATCCACTGGAGCACTGGAGTACTCGTGTTACCTCACCCACAGGAGACGGGTGCATAGGTGTGAAGATGTGTCGGGTGTCGTCGCTGGATCCTATGGATGCCTGAAGAACAGATGCTGGCAGGCGGCCAGGAGAAAGATGTCCGGGGGACCCAAGGGTGGATCTTGAAGGAAGAACACCTGCAAGCAGAGGGGACAAAGTCTGGGTCACTAGCCAGCGACCGTGTGGAACCAGGAAGGAACCAGGCGATGTCGTGCAGAACACAGGTGATGTCTTGAAGCTTGTCTCTGCAGCTGCGTGGACCAGGAGGCATCAAGGACAACCAGAACCAGGGTATGAGCTGTCCCACAAAGGATCTTGCTGATGGCGGAGTCGACGTCCCGATTGGAGTCAACAAGCCTTGGCAAAGGCAACCCACGCGGGATGGGAAATTTGCTTCAGGTGCAGACCAGGAAGGTCTGAGGTGCTTCTCTTTCACAGGGAAGCAAGGGCCAGTCTGGAGGAGCCAAACCAGCAGTAGAAAGTCAAGGGTTCATCGTCACTGAGGTTACTAGCCAACGGACAAGCAACCGGGCAGACACGTCGAGCAGGAAAATGCAGAAGGGCCCCACGCAGGACTCGTGGAGTGTGGAGGGCTGATCTTCAGTGCAGATGGTGCTCGGGGTTGGGGCTTCTCAATCCCCAGAGCACAACTTCGAGGATGCCTCAGAAGCTGCGCTAGAAGCTACTCGCCACTTTTCCCAGGTAGCCGGTCCCACGTCTCTCGTCGCCTCCACGGATCTCAGCTTGGCTGTGGATATGGATCAGGGTCAGAGAAGTCTGGAGGTCAAGGCACTGGTCGAGCTCTGCAGTCAGTTCCTCGTAGAACTTGGGCAAAGCAAATGGCAGGTCGCTTGTTGGTGCCTGTTTGCACAGGGTGGCCACTCCTTGGCCACAAGGGAGATTCTTCAGTCTTCTGGTCGAATGTCGAAGGTCCCGAGTTTCGTGTCTAGTTTCAATTCAGGATAATCCAAAGTCCTAGGGACTCAGTTCCCACTCTTATACTAATCTGGGGGGCTGGGTTACCTGCTAGGTCCCTCCTATGGGTGGGACCAGGGAGGGGGGTGGTTACACCCCCTTCCCTTTGTCCAGTTTTGCGCCAGGACCAGGGCTGGAGTGCCCCAGCACCGGTTTGAACCGGACTATGCATAGGACACCTTGTGTGCCCCAGGCAGTGTCTCGTTTCTTTCATCCCTCTCTGCCCCAATACACTAAGCCCTGTCTAGGGTGGTGCTAGCACCTCCCAAGGCAGGAAACCTATTGTCCAAGCCTCCCTCGCTGGAAGAACTCCCAGCAGCAGGAGGTCAGACTTGTGTCTGTGGCAGCAGCATCCATTTTGTGATGCTGGGGCTCTGGTTAACTTTAACCGGGCAGTAGGTCTTCAACATGTCTTCTCCCTCTAGAAGGGAGGAACACTATCCTCATCGCCAGAAATGGTGTGGGGGTAGTATTCCAAAGTGTTAGACACCTTACACAACATGTTTTGATAAAGCCATACCATAGTTACCATAATGCGAGGATTATAAGGCACTTTAAGAGTATATGTTAGGCGATATCATAGAACAGCTATAAGGACATGGTTCCGAAAGCTGCAGACAGGCTCAGCTCATGCTAGAGCACCATCTCACATGTTACCAAGCACTCTGCCTTCAGGATTGTTAAGGCCTGCCATAGGAGTGACTGACAGGTTACCCATGTGTCTATATAAGGTAGGTATAGGAATACTATACCTAATCAAGGGGTGATTACACGACCTTGCCCCAGCTGAGTGATCAGCCAGTTGTGTCATGATGGGAGGCCAGCCAGGGGTGGCATAATACATGCTGCAGCCCCTGGTAGGCCTAGGGTACACCCATGCCCTGGGTACCTAAGGTACACTGTACAGGGCCCTATAGGGTGATCCTTACCACTTGGGTTATGTACCTAAAGTACATAGTATGAATTTAGAGAGAGAGCAGCTGAGCTGTGGGTCTGATTAGCAGGCCCACAGCCACATCTAAGTCGAAAACCAGTGAAGCAAAAGCAAAAAGTGGGGGTGACCATAGGAAGCAGACCCTACTCTCCTACACAACCCCCCCCCCCCCCCACCAACTTAGGGACATTAAACTAACCTTGACCAGTTGAGTCTTCATGTTCTAAGTGGAAATATCTGGAGACTCCATCTGCATTGGTATGGTCGGTCCCAGGTCTATGTTCCACTGTGAAGTCCATCCCCTGTAGGGAAATGGACCACCTAAGAAGTTTGGGATTTTCACCCTTCATCTGATTTAGCCACAAGAGGGGCTTATGGTCTGTCTGAATCTTGAAGTGAGTGCCAAACAGGTATGGCCTCAGCTTCTTCAGGGCCCAAACCACAGCAAAGGCCTCCCTCTCAATAGCTGACCAACGTTTCTCTCTAGGGGTCAGCCTTCTACTAATAAAAGCAATGGGCTGGTCTTGACCATCTATATTCAGTTGTAAATGAACAGCTCCCACACCCAACTCAGAAGCATCTGTTTGGACAATGAATTCTTTGGAGTAATCTGGACTTTTCAGAATAGGTGCAGTGCACATTGCCTGCTTCTGGTCATCAAATGCCTTCTGACAGCTTACTGTCCACTGAACTTTCTTTGGCATTTTCTTGGAGGTCAAGTCATTAAGTGGTGTCACAATGGACCCATAGTTCTTAACAAACTTTCTGTAGTACCCAGACAGGCCCAAGAAAGCTCTGACCTGTGTCTGGGTAATTGGAGGAGTCCAGTCCTTTATGGTCTGGATCTTGCTCTCCAGTTGTTGAACCTGACCCCCACCTACTAGGTGGCCCAGGTACACAACCTTGCTCTGCCCTATCTGGCACTTGGTGGCCTTCATAGTGAGGCCTGCCTTTTGCAGGGCCTCTAAAACATTCCTCAGGTGGACCAGGTGATCCTCCCAGGTGGAGCTAAAGACAGCAATATCATCAAGATAAGCTGCACAGTAGTCATCCAGGCCTGTAAGGACTTGATTCACCAACCTTTGGAAAGTGGCAGGTGCATTCTTCAAGCCAAAGGGCATTACCACAAATTGATAATGTCCTCCTGGGGTTGAGAAAGCAGTTTTGGCCTTTGCACTCTCAGCTAGTCTGATTTGCCAGTAGCCTGCTGTCAGGTCAAATGCAAATGTACTCAAAAACTTGGCATCTGCCAATCTGTAAATGAGCTCATCTGCCCTAGGTATTGGGTGGGCATCTGTCCTAGTGACAGCATTGAGACCTCTGTAATCCACGCAAAACCTCATCTCTCTCTTACCATCTTGGGTGTGAGTTTTTGGCACAAGGACTACAGGACTATCCCAAGGGCTCTCTGAAGGTTCAATGACTCCCAGCTCCAACATCATTTGTACCTCAATCTTTATGCAGTCCCTGACATGGTCAGGTTGCCTGTAGATTTTACTCTTCACAGGCAGACTGTCACCAGTGTCCACCTCATGGGTGCACCAGTTTGTCTGACTTGGGGTCAAAGAGAACATATGTCTATAGGCCTGTAGAACTTGTCTGCAGTCCTGTTGCTGATGGTTAGTGAGGCTGTCAGAAAAGACCACACCATCAACTGAACCATCATCAGGGTTCTGAGTCAGCAGGTCTGGGAGAGGGTCACTCTCTTCCTCCTGCCCCTCATCTGTAGCCATGAGTAAGCCCATGTCTGCCCTGTCAACATATGCCTTTAACCTGTTGACATGAAGCACCCTGTGGGGGCTTCTGGAAGTCCCAAGATCCACCAAGTAGGTGACTTGTCCCTTTTGTGCAACAATAGTGTGGGGTCCAGACCATTTGTCCTGAAGTGCTGCTGGGGCCACTGGCTCCAACACCCACACTTTCTGTCCTGGCTGGTTCACAGTAAGCACAGCCTTTTGGTCATGCCAAGCTTTTTGGAGTTCTTGGCTTGCCTCAAGGTTTTTAGAAGCCTTCTTCTTGTACTCTGCCATCCTTGAGCGGAGGCCAAGCACATAATCCACTATATCAAGCTTGGGTTGTCTGAGAGGTCTCTCCCATCCTTCCCTTACTAGACATAGGGGTCCCCTCACAGGATGCCTAAACAAAAGTTCAAAAGGACTGTAGCCAACCCCCTTTTGTGGGACCTCTCTGTAAGCAAACAGAAGGCAGGGTAAAAGGATGTCCCATCTTCACCTAAGCTTGTCTGGTAAACCTTTTATCATCCCTTTTAGGGTCTTGTTGAACCTTTCCACAAGCCCATTGCATTGTGGGTGATAGGGGGTAGTGAATTTGTAGTTAACACCACACTCCTTCCACATTGCAGTCAAATATCCTGACATGAAGTTGGCACCTCTGTCAGAGACAACCTCCTTTGGAAACCCCACTCTGGAGAATACTCCAAGTAGGGCCCTTGCCACAACAGGAGCTGTTGTGGTCCTCAGGGGTATAGCTTCTGGGTACCTGGTGGCATGGTCCACTATCACCAGTATGAATCTGTGCCCAGATGCTGTTTGGGGGTCCATTGGTCCAACAATGTCTATCCCAACTCTCTCAAAGGGAACCCCCACAACTGGTAGTGGTATTAGGGGGGCCTTTGTGGTGCCACCTGATTTGCCACTGGCTTGGCAGGTGACACAGGAGCGACAAAACTCCTTGGTATCTTCTGACATGTGGGGCCAGTGAAAGTGAGGGACAAGCCTGTCCCAAGTCTTATTCTGGCCTAAGTGTCCTGCAAGGGGAATATCATGGGCCAAGGTAAGAAGGAAGCCTCTGAAACTCAATGGTATGACCAACCTTCTGGACGCACCAGGCTTGGGGTCTCTAGCCTCTGAGTACAGCAGCCCTTCATCCCAATACACTTTATTGGTACCTTGAGCATTCCCTGCAGCCTCAGCAGCAGCCTGTTGTCTGAGGGGTTCAAGAGAAGGACAGTCTAATTGTGCCTGCCTCAGATCTGCCCTTGAACGTCCCCTTGTCCCAAGAAACTCAACCTGGTCAGGTTCCAGTTCTTCTAGGACAGTTCCTTCAGGGCTCTCAGAATCATCCTCCTGTGAGAGCTGAATCTCTACCTGAGGCGGGGGGAAAGCACAGCCTAAACCCTACTGCTCTTTCTCTTGGGTTGTGTCTGGTCCATTGTCCCAGGATCCAGCACTTGTTCAGTGTTGCATTTTTTTGCCTGTGAACTGGTCACAGCAAGGACATGTGCATCTATTCCCAGCATTTCTGCATGGGTCCTATACTCCACTTCAGCCCAAACGGAAGTTTCAAGGTCATTTCCCAACAGACATTCTACAGGAAGGTCTGAACTCACCACAACTTTCTTGAGGCCAGTTACCCCTCCCCAGGAGAAGTTAACAATTGCCACACTATGGGAGGTAGTGACATTGCTAGCGTTGGTCACTAGGTAATTCTCACCTAGCATGATCTGTCCAGGGTCCACAAAGGCAGGAGTCACCATTGTGACACTAGCAGCTGTGTCCCTGTAGGCCTGAGCCATTCTCTGGTTGATTAAAGGAGTCTGTCTGTACTTGCCCAGGTTACTGGGGCTCACAGTAGAGGACACAGCTATGTCCCCATCACAGATCAGAACAGCCTGAGTGGGTATTCTGACTGGGCCAGAATCCACTTCAGTTCCCAGGGTTAACCATATTACACACTTTTGCTGGGAACCACCACTTACAGCTGGACAAGGGGGTACAGTTGCCTTAGGGGCAATGGTGACTGGGGGCTTGTCCTTTCTGGTGCATTCACTATACCAATGGGAATTGGACTTACAATAGTTACACCAAGGTTTATTTTGGCCATCTTTCTTTTTATCCTTTTTGGGACCACCCTCCCCCTGAGCGGGCCTGGTGAAGACTTCTGGTCTTTTGTTTTCTGCTCATTACCCTTCTGGTCTGCCTTTTTCTGATCACCGCCCTGGTTCTGGTTTTTCTGCTTAACTCTATACCTGACCCACCTATCTGCCTTCTTTCCCAATTCTTGGGGAGAAGTTAGGTCAGAGTCAATCAAGTGTTGATGCAGCAGCTGGTTTTGACAGTTGATAAGGATTTGCTCTCTCATGATCAAATTATACAATCCTGTATAGTCCTTAACCTTACTACCCGATAACCAGCCTTCCAAAGCCTTAGTGGCACAATCTACAAAGTCAGTCCAGTCCTGAGTCTGTGTCTTCTGGGTATCCCTGAACAACAACCTGTATTGTTCAGTGGTTAGGCCAAACCCATCAATCAGAGCACTCTTCAGGACAGTGTAATTGTCAGCATCCTCATCACTAACTGTGAGGAGCTTGTCTCTACCTTTCTCAGAGAAGGAGAGCCACAAGATAGCTGCCCACTGACTTTGGGGTACCTGCTGTACTTTGCAAGCCCTCTCCAAAGCAGTTATCCATTTGTGGATGTCATCCCCACACTTGTAGGGAGGGACAATCTTGCTCAGGTTTCTATTGTCATAGGTCCTGTCTCTATCCTTAGGGATAGTGCTGCCACCAGTGGGTCCTAACCCACTTAACTTTTGCTCTCTGGCCAGAGCAAGTCTCTCTTTGGCAAGGGCAAGTTCTTCCCTTTCAATCCTCAGATTGACTTCCCTCATTCTGGCCTGATGCTCTTTTCTCTGTGGAGAAGTCATTCCCCTTTGAGAAGAGGCATTGGAGCTATTAGAGACATGGGAGTGGATAGATTCCCTGGAAGGGAATCTTTCTCTCCTGCTTCTCTGGTTAAGTCCACATGAGGGTCTGAATGGGGGGATCCCATTCTGACTCCCATGTAGGCTTAAGTTAGCCTGGCTAAGTCTCCTAACTTGGACCTGGCTGTCTACCTCATCTCCTGAAGTCCCTCCTGACTCATCTAGATTAGTGTTGTGAAGGGAGTCTTCTGTAGAGGGCAGACCCTCATTGGTACCTAAGGTACCATCCTGGGAGGCTCTCTGAGCATCATACTCTTCTAAGATCTCCACTAGATAAATGAGGGTAGGGTTTGAACCCTGTTTTAACTTTCTGGAGGTACACAATTGTCTCATCTCCTGAAAAGTTAGGGTATCATATCTAGAGGGTATCTTTCTAGGATATCCCCCTCCTGAGAGAGAATCATCTTGATCTCCTCTCAGAGACATGATCTAGTGAGGGTGTGGTGTGTGCACCTACCTACACTAGTTGTATCTACTAAAACCTCTCTAGTAGTTGTAGTCAGGGTGTGCTAGGCCCTTCAACCTACAACAACTAAGTTCAGTAGAACTTAAGTATTCTAAGATTTTGTTTTATATGTACCTTACAGTACCTAATGTGATCTTTCAATTTGATATCTCAAGATTACAATGGTATTACAACAGCAAGCTCAGATCCCAACCGCTGCTCACCAATGTGAGAAGTTGGCCTGATATATGATGTCACTACTTCTAATGTACACCTTGTATCAGTCCAAACAACCCTTATGGTGAATGGTTGTAAAGTCAACCTTATAGACCAGCTATCCTAGTGGTAGCATGGACAAGAGCAGTCTTAGGCTAAACTCTGTATGGCATGTGAAGCCAGCTGTTATACCATTATAATCCCTTGAATACCAAATGAAAGGACACCACACCAGATATATATAAAAATAGAATGTATTTATTCTAAAATATACCCTCAGCACTCTTTATGAGTTCAGAGGTCTAAGCACAACAATTTCTTAAGTAGCATACGTTAAGTTACACAGGAAAAATACAGTTAGGCCCAGGGGCCACGCAAACCATATACTAAGAAAGTGGTATAAGTACCACGTCACGAACAGGGAGTAGGCCTAGGGCCTATGGAATCGCTGGGGCTACACTACCCTACCAATAGTTAGGAAGTGGGAAGCCCACGGGAAGCGTGTGCAGTGTGGAAACACACACGCGGGTTACATTAAAGTCAATGGGAATGTAGTAATTAGAAATAGGAAGAATAAGGACACTTCCGAAGTAACTAGGAGGAAGCAACTAGAGACTTAGACACTTGGATAGTCAATATCCACTGGAGCACCGGAGTACTCGCGTTACCTCACCCACAGGAGACGGGTGCATAGGTGTGAAGATGTGTCAGGTGTCGTCGCTGGATCCTATGGATGCCTGAAGGACAGATGCTGGCAGGCGGCCAGGAGAAAGATGTCCGGGGAATCCAAGGGTGGATCTTGAAGGAGGAACACCTGCAAGCAGAGGGGACAAAGTTTGGGTCACTAGCCAGTGACCGTGTGGAACCAGGAAGGAACCAGGCGATGTCGTGCAGAACACGGGTGATGTCTTAAAGCTTGTCTCTGCAGCTGCGTGGACCAGGAGGTGTCGAGGACAACCAGAACCAGGGTACAAGCTGTCCCACAAAGGATCTTGCTGATGGCGGAGTCGACGTCCCGATTGGAGTCAACAAGCCTTGGCAAAGGCAACCCACGCGGGATGGGAAATTCGCTTCAGGTGCAGACCAGGAACGTCTGAGGTGCTTCTCTTTCACAGGGAAGCAAGGGCCAGTCTGGAGGAGCCAAACCATTGGTGGAAAGTCAAGGGTTCGTAGTCACTGAGGCTACTAGCCAACGCGCAAGCAACCGGACAGACGCGTTGAGCAGGAAAATGCAGAAGGGCCCCACGCAGGACTCGTGGAGTGTGGAGGGCTGATCTTCGGTGTAGATGGTGCTCGGGGTTGAGGCTTCTCAATCCCCAGAGCACAACTTCGAGGATGCCTCAGAAGCTGCGCTGGAAGCTACTCGTCACTTTTCCCAGGTAGCCGGTCCCACGTCTCTCGTCGCCTCCACGGATCTCAGCTTGGCTGTGGATGTGGATCAGGGTCAGAGAAGTCTGGAGGTCAAGGTGCTCGTCAAGCTCTGCAGTTGGTTCCTCGTAGAACTTGGGCAAAGCAAATGGCAGGTCGCTTGTTGGTGCCTGTTTGCACAGGATGGCTACTCCTTGGCCACAAGGGAGATTCTTCAGTCTTCTTGTCGAATGTCGAAGGTCCAGAGTTTTGGGTCTAGTTTCAATTCAGGATAATCCAAAGTCCTATGGACTCAGCTCCCACTCTTATACTAATCTGGGGGCTGGGTTACCTGCTAGGTCCCTCCTATGGGTGGTACCAGGGAGGGGGGTGGTTACACCCCCTTCCCTTTGTCCAGTTTTGTGCCAGGACCGGGGCTGGAGTGCCCCAGCACCGGTTTGAACCGGACTATGCATGGGACACCTTGTGTGCCCCAGGCAGTGTCTCGTTTCTTTCATCCCTCCCTGCCCCAATACACTAATCCCTGTCTAGGGTGGTGCTAGCACCTCCCAAGGCAGGAAACCTATTGTCCAAGCCTCCCTCGCTGGAAGGACTCCCAGCAGCAGGAGGTCAGTCTTGTGTCTGTGGCAGCAGCATCCATTTTGTGATGCTGGGGCTCTGGTTAACTTTAACCGGGTAGTAGGTCTTCAACATGTCTTCTCCCTCTAGAAGGGAGGAACACTATCCCCATCGCCAGAAATGGTGTGGGGGTTGTATTCCAAAGTGTTAGACACCTTACACGACATGTTTTGATAAAGCCAAACCATAGATACCATAACCGCGAGGATTATAAGGCACTTTAAGAGTATATGGTAGGCGATATCATAGAACAGCTATAAGGACCTGCAGACAGGCTCAGCTCATGCTAGAGCACCATCTCACATGTTACCAAGCACTCTGCCTTCAGGATTGTTAAGGCCTGCCATAGGAGTGACTGACAGGTTACCCATGTGTCTATATAAGGTAGGTATAGGAATACTATACCTAAGCAAGGGGTGATTACACGACCTTGCCCCAGCTGAGTGATCAGCCAGTTGTGTCATGATGGGAGGCCAGCCAGGGGTGGCATAATACATGCTGCAGCCCCTGGTAGGCCTAGGGTACACCCATGCCCTGGGTACCTAAGGTACACTGTATAGGGCCCTATAGAGTGATCCTTACCAATTGGGTTATGTACCTAAAGTACATAGTATGAATTTAGAGAGAGAGCAGCTGGGCTGTGGGTCTGATTAGCAGGCCCACAGCCACATCTAAGTCGAAAACCAGTGAAGCAAAAGCAAAAAGTGGGGGTGACCATAGGAAGCAGACCCTACTCTCCTACAGCCCCAATCAAACAAAAACAAGAACATTTATAGTAAAGGAAAAAATCATTGCTAAGGTGCCAAATTTTACCTATCTGGGGAATGTTTTTAATAATAAATTAAATTGGGAACATCTAATTGTGGCTTGGATTCAACACACCAGCAGAATAATATAGGGGCTTTTTCGCTTCGCCTGCAAGCTCTGACACAAGCCGGTAGCAGAAATGATAACTTTATATAAATCTAAATGCCGGTCAGTAGCTACCTTTGGGGCAGGAGTATGGGGATACCATAAAAGCTCCCAGATTCAGATTTTAGAGAACACATTTTTAAAAAGATTATTGATGATTCCTAGCAGTTCTTCAACTCTTTTTTGTCACTCTGAAGTGGGTCTGGATTATGTAAAAGATAGGATAAATATTGCCCGATTGATTTTATGGAGGAAAATCTGGACTTCAGAGGATTTATTATTCTCGAGGAGCACCCTCAGAGATTGTATGAATCTTGATAACACAATGTCACTCCTCTGGCTTCGTTATGTTAAAGATTCTTTTTATAAAATAGGCTTGGAAAATTATTATGATAATCCTGATGGTATCCCATTGAACATGAAACAGGTTATAAAAAATGCATTTCGCACTGAATTAAGTATGTCTAACCAGGATTATGGAATACCAGATCGTGTGTCTCTAAGTCAACAGCAATTTTATTTGTCTTTTACTATGCATGTTCAATCGCCTTTCCTTATGACAAGATTCCGTCTATGCACATTGCACTTTCTTGTGGCTTTTCTTAAACAGGCAGTTTGGTGTGAGAGACTAACCCCCTGTCCCTGTAACAATTTAGCCCATCAGAGCACAATGCACTTTATGTTGTTTTTGCGTGCCAACAGAAATGCTCTGTTTGGCTGGAAGCAACCTGAACAGAAAGTTGCGGCTGCCATTTTATTTTCTGGGAACAGTTTCCAGGGCTGAAAATTTGTGTGAAAGTTCACATAAGGGTTCAGGGTGGAGATACTCTGACCCCATGTTTGAGAAATGGACGTGTTAGTGAAACACATTATGTGTCCAAAATTGATTTGATTTGATGTAACAAGGGACCGCCTGCCATAAGTGCGGTGGTCCCGTGGGGGTGATTAGGATGCAACGCCACACTGGCGAGCGCATCCTCCTTTTTAACATTGCGGCGGGCGGTGATATCAGCGTCCACCGCTGCAATGCCAAAAATGCATGTTGTGCATTTGCATGCATAACGTGGCAGGAACCGCGCGGTGCCTGCCCCATTGGGCATGCAAATGCAGGGGGGTACCATAGGTACCCCCCATGTGCACCCCCGAGCCCCGCAACTTCCTGGGGGCTCTCAACGGGCCCCCAAATGTGAATCCCACATGCCTTTCCGTGGCGGCAACGCCGCCACGGAAAGGCTGCTCCCTGCCTGCATGCAAATATGGATGGCAGTGTCTAGCAGACACCGCCACCATATTAAACCCTTTTCTGCCCGAGCGACTCGTCGACCGGGCGGAAAAGCAGCAGATGGTCTTCCCGTCCGTCGCGGTATACCCGCCATACTGATATGGCGGGGGGTTATGTTGGGCGGATCGCCACCGCCATGGGGGCAGTGGCGATCCGCCCGACATAATAATGGACCCCTTAGTGTCTTAAATACTGTAAAATGTGTGCATATATGTGTTTTGTACCTCCTAAAAAAGGTGAGATCATCGGGGTTACTGGAGTTATCGCCACTCTTGGTGTAATCGCAAAAATGCGAAGTAAGGTTCAAACACGTTTTTTTTTAAAGTTACTACAAATATATGTGTACAAATATATTTTCGAAGCAGTGATGTGGTTAGTAATGTGTGTATTGCAATAGAATGATTTTTTTAAGTTACAATTTTTGAATGTGGTCGTTGAATGTGCTTTTTTTGTGATTTTGTGACATGATCGCGATCATCGTGACGTCATGGATTAAAAAATATATATATATGTGACAAGAAAATGAACACAATTTTAACCTCTTAGGTGGCTCAGTATGTGAAATACATTTGCTGATTCTCCACAGTAAATGTGACAATGTTGTGCAGACTCAGAAAAATTCTTACAATTAAAACCAGTTATTAATGTACTTCCTGATAAACACATACCAAATCAAAAATTAGGGGTATACAATATAAATACAATATACAACATCCAACTATAGAAAGAAAATACAAAAATCTTAGAGGCTCACTTTAAAAAAATGGACGTTACAGTAAGAATTAGAATTTTAAAAACCTTAGAAATTCACTGAAAAAACAAACGGTACAGGTGCGTTACAGTTGGGAAATAGGATTTAAAAAACCTTAGACATTCACTGAAAAAAACAAAGGTTACAGGGACGTAATAGTTAGGCTGACTTTTCACTCATACAAAACCAGAGAAATTCCGCAGTTATAGTTAGGTGAGCTAACTATAACTAGTTCCCCCTCAATGCACTGCTTATGACTTCACATATTACATCACTCATGACATGGTCAGTGACATCACTAATGACATCTCAAATTGCATCACTGATGACATCATCCATAGAATCTCTGATGCACCCACTCAGACACCAATATAACCTTCCATACACCCACTCCAACTTCCACACTAACATTCCCAAAACCATTGACACACCCATACCAGTACTTACACTCTCACTCACTGATTCATAGGTCTACACACACATCCACTTAGTTACCCATAGTCACTCATACACCAACTCACTCACTAATACAGCCACAGATATATCCACTCATACACCTATACAGCCACTCACACAATGCCAGTCACTCATAGAGCTACTCACATAGCTACTCCCTCACCTATGGTCAATCGCACAGCCATTTACTCACCTATACAGTTACACACACACCCGCTCACTTATTCACTTACTCACTCACCCATACAGCCCCTCACACACACACTTAACCCATACAGCTTCTATCACAATCTCTCCCTCACACATACAGTCACTCATATACTCTAACACTCAGCTATACTGCCTTTCACATATCCAGTTACGCACCCATATACCACTGGCACATTCACTCACCGACGCAGCCATATACACACTCAGTCACTCATACAGCCCTTCACTTACACACTCACTCACCCATACAGCCACTGACTCACCCACTCACTCATCTATTCAGGCAGTCTCACCCCCCTCACCCACCCACTAAGATATTCATACACCCAAACAGGTACTCAGACAAGCAATCAATCACCCACACACTCACATACCAACCCATTTAGCCACTTAGATACTATCTGACAGACTGATACAGACATTCAGACATCCTAATCAGTGACAACCACTGAATTATCGATGCAGGCACACATAAACCCACTGATTCTTCAATACACCTTGGTATATATATCTATATATATATATATATATATATATATATATCTATATATATATATATATATGTATATATATATATATATATATATTCTCACTGTAAAAACCATAGGTTTCAGGGGCATTATAGTTAGGAATTGGCATTTAAAAAACCTTAGAAATTCACTGAAAAAACCAAAGGTTTCAGGGGCGTTATAGATAGCTGGACATTTCCCTAGTACAAAACCCTAGAAATTCCCCTGTTATAGTTAGTTCAGCTAACTATAACTCGCGCCCCCGCAATGCACTGCTGATGACGTCACATATTACATCACTCATGACATGGTCAGTGACATCACTGATGACATCACTGATGACATCTCAAATGACATCACTGATGACATCACTGATGACATCATCCAGTAGGTATGTGTTTCTGTACAGTTTTAATATGTTTAATATATATAGGGAAAGGTCTGTTGAAGAATGAGTGGGTGTACAAGTGTGTGAATGGATGATTTTGTAGGTGCGTAACTGACTCTTTAAGTGAGTCATTAAATGTATCTTACTGCAGACTAGTGACTAAACTGTGTGAATGTCTGTATGTGTCTGTGTGTAGGTGTATAAGTGGCTGCATGGTTTTGTGAATAGCTATATGAGTGTCTATATGGGTTATTGATTGGTTGTCTGAGTATCTGTATGGGTGCCTGAGTGTTTGTGTGGGTAGGGTGTGTGTGACTCTATGCATAGATGTGTGAGTGGGTGATTCTATGGGTGCATGGTTTTAAGAGTGCATCTGTGATGGACTGTATGGTTGGGTGAGTGTATGTATGGGTGTGTTAGGGATTGAATGTATATCTCAGTGGTACATGTGTGACTAACTACATATGTGAAAGGCAGTATATATGTGTGTAAGAGTATATAAGTGGGTATATGTGAGAGTGTGTGATTGTGAGAGTGGCTGTATGGATGAGTGTGTGCTTGTATCAATGATTCTATTAGAGCGCAATAATGTGGTACTATTTTTATGAGTAAGTGAACTTGAGTGTGTTTAACTGTATAGGTGAGTAAATTGGACTGTGTTTAATTACTTGCACGACTGACTAGGTGTGTCAGTACCTCAATGGATGATTGGCAGTGTGTGAGTGTCTATATAGGTGTATATGATAGTCTTGTACGGAGTGACTGTAAGTATGAGTGACTGTACAGGTGAGTGACTGGAGGTGTATGTAGACCTAAGAGTTAATGAGTGGGTATGTAGTTATTGGTATTGGAGTATCTATGATTTTCAAAATGGCCGTCTGAAATTTTGAGTCGGTGTATCAAAGGTTATATTAGGGTGTGAGAAGATGCACTAATTTATCACATGGATGATGTCATGAGTGATGTCATGAGTGATGTCATTTGAGATGTCATCAGTGATGTCATCAGTGATGTCACTGACCATGTCATGAGTGATGTAATATGTGACGTCATCAGCAGTGCATTGCGGGGGCGCGAGTTATAGTTAGCTGAACTAACTATAACAGGGGAATTTCTAGGGTTTTGTACGAGGGAAATGTCCAGCTAACTATAACGCCCCTGAAACCTTCGGTTTTTTCAGTGAATTTCTAAGGTTTTTCAAATGCCAATTCCTAACTATAACGCCCCTGAAACCTATGGTTTTTTCAGTGAATTTCAAAGGTTTTTTAAATGCTAATTCCTATCTATAACTTATCTCTGAAGATATCATGAAAAGCATTCTTTTTTTAAAGTAGGGTGCACATTAGTTTTGTGGAAAAGCATCTTTGTGATTGGTTAAGAAAAAGCAGTTTCAACGTGGAGTACATATCAAAGGATAAAATTTGCTCAGATCAACCACACCTGCTACTTGCATTTGAAAGGCACTGTTCGAATTTAAAACAATCGTCAACTTTTAACCTGCACGTGTCGTTAAATATTCAAGAAAATGTTACAAAAAAATATCGTTAAGTTTTAAAAAATTGATCAACTTTTAACCTGCACGTGTTGTAGAATGTTCTAGAAAGTGTGTTGATAGAATACGTTGCACTTCTGACTTCTATGTGTTGTTCAATATTTAATAAACGGTTCATATGGAAAATTAAAAAGAAACCAATAGAGAAGTTTTGAAACCTAAAAGAATCAAGGAACTATTCTAATTTATTCTTTACATGTATTTATGTGTGCAGCAACAAAATTATAGACACAACAGCAGTAGGAAGAGGAAGAAGCAGGAAGTGGGGGGAGGGGGGGAGATGGGCAGAATGGCACACATGCACAATTAAGTACAACACACATATAGACTAACAATGGCCAAAAGAAAACACACCAACAAGCAGCACAAGTCACACAACCCGCCAACATCACACCACTGAACGAGCATAGAAGTGAAAACCACACTGCATTCATACAGGATGTGTACAAAGGCCAGTCGTTGGTGTTGTGGGATGTCTGCGACCGTGGTCATCATGGATGAGATGCCCAGCATGTGGCACATGGTCGAGTTCACTGTGTGTTATGTTGCCAAACGGCTGCACCTCCCTCCCACAAGCCCCCACACTTTTGTACGGTGCGCTGTTGTATCTCGTGCACTCGTACAGCACACCATTGTAATGCCTATTTGCGCATGTCCTGCTACATTCCAACTACAACATCACAGTGCCGTTTGAAGGTGGTGCATGCCAGTTTACAACATCAACTGCTGCGGCTAATGTAGCAGGCCACACCAGAACACAGAGACACACTTACCGCACTTCCTGTACACGGACATGTCCGAGACACCCCGTTCCCCTTGCCGGATAGGCACACCCCTGCATTGACCTGTGAACCCCAGACCAGCACACGCCAGTTGTGCATGCAGGAGGATGCATGCGTAGCTACACATCCAGGCTCACTGCCAACGCTGAGGTGACAGCACACTGTGATGTTGCAGGGCTCGTGCCTATCATGCTAAGACAATGACCACAGGGACACACTTACTAAGATGTGGGTTTGGGGGGCATTGGCGGTCCTGGAGTTGTTGAGATGAGTCTTCTGTCCCTCATGGGTATCCCTGTATCATGCTCATTGACTCTATGGTACCTGTGGGTGTTCTGGTGTGGCTCTTGGCTGTGTTCCCTTTCATGGTGCAGGTAGTTGTCCTGCCTAACACCAGCAGAAAGCAGGTGTAAAATCCCCGGTGCTAATGTGTCTTATCGCCGGAATTTGTTTCGCATTGCAATTGGTGTGAAAGTTGTAATGTGATTTTTTTCGTGTGCAGAACAATATACGAACTGAGCAGTGTATCTCATCAAGATCCAGCACCTGACGCACTATTCCCAATCAATATAAATACAATGAGATTTCTTAATAGATTTTGTGTGTACACTGTAACTGCAGCCAATACCTCAGTGCAATTCAATACAGGATTTTAGTATTTAGAATAAATCGGAAAGGTGCACCTCATGTCTTTTTGCACGGGAACGGCTACTCTCCATTTCATTATCAGCACTTTAACGGAAGTAAAGTTGAGATAAATCTAACACACTATTCAGAAGTTAGTGCAAACTGCAGATATCACCAGTATTCCAGCGATTAGTCCCCCAAAATTTAACACCATGGTGGACTCCATCAAATAACAGTAATAAGAACAAGAAAGAGTCACACAGCAGTTAAGAGAACAACCCAAAACGTTATTATTTTTTTTTCAAACTTTATTTTTTATAATAATAAATATATAAACGAAAAACTATTTTCAAACTTTATCTTTTTATTAACATATATATGAACAATAAACTAATAAACAAAATGTAACAACAATAATAAAAAACAACAAGGCGGAACACTACTGTGGGGACAATGGATGTCGACGATTGACCTGGAAAATAAGAAAGAGTGTTAAAAAAAAACAACATGGTATTCTCAACAAAATACCACAAGAAACAAATCACAGATATATAAAATGCATACAGCTAACAAAATTTTATAAGTTTAACTTACAAAAACTGTAAATGTTGCCGCTTTAAAATATTTACCGAATCTGAAGAAAATGTTTTGCAGAAGGCACCACACAAACAACGTTTTTCTTCAGTGGTGAGGAAATTTTTTACTTTTTCCAAGGAGCAAACAAAGACCAATGCCACCTTCGTCACTCGCAAGATTTGCCAAAGAGTTCTGTTACGAGGAGATCCTAACAAAAAATACTCGTGCGGCACAGCAAGTATGATGAAACACCTAAGGACCCTTCATCCAAACAATCTTGCACGAGAAGAGTGCAAACAGATGAGAAACACTCCTGTTCTGTATCTGTAAAAAAGAATCACAAATAAATGTATATTAATAACTTTCAAATGTATACTATTCCATTACTGTACAAACACATTTTATATAAAAACTGACTATGAAACTATAGCCCTGAACCACAAGTGTGACGATCATTAAAACACTACATGCATAGTGCATACTACTTTGAAGCAGTTCATGCCCTAAAGCCTACCTCACTAAAACACTACATGCTAACTGACTAAATGTTTACAGTAGTATAAGGAGACACACTTGGTGACTCACAGGGTGTTTGCTAGAAGAGTAGGAATACTAAGTAGGGAATAGAAGGTGTGAAACACAACTGTGTAGGTGATTAGAGGACTGCATCCATACTGCATAGGCATTTAAAGCAGTCCATGTGCTAAGGCCTGGCTCACTGCAAGACTACTTGGGTACTGACTGAATGATTATCGTACAGCAAGGAGAGTGCCTAGGTGAATTTATAAGTGCTAGGCTTTTCGCACAGAGAATAGATTAGTACTTGGTACTGAATGGGTCACTAGAGGAGTGCAAAGGCAGTGACAAGTGCTGGACTGTATGGATACTGACTAGGAAATTGAAAGTGTGAAAGACAAGTGTCTAGGTGGTTAGAAGACTGCATGCATAGTGCATAGGGGTTTGAAGCTGCCCATGTGCTAAGGCCTGGCTCAGTGTATGAATACTTAGGCACTGACTGAATGATTAGAGTACTGCAAAGATAGTATCTTGGTGAATATATACGTGTTTGGGTTTTAGCACAGTGAATGGATTAGTACATGGTGCTGAATGGGTCACTAGAGGACTGCAAAGAGAGTCACAGGGTATTTCCTGGAAGTGTATGGATACTGACTAGGGAATTGAAGGTGTGAAAGACAATTGTGTAGGTGGTTAGAGGACTGCATACATAGAGGATAAGGGTTTGAAGCAGTCCATATACTAAGGCCTGGGTCACTGGATGAGTACTTGGGTACTGACTGAATGATTAGAGTACTGCAAGGAGAGTGCCTGGGTGAATTTATTAGGATTTGGCGCTGTGAATGGATTAGTACATGATGCTGAATGGGTCACTAGAAGAGTGCAACAGCAGTGACAGGGTGTTTGTTGGAAATGAACGGATACTGACTGGGGAATTAAAGGTGTGAAAGACAAGTGTGTAGGTGGTTAGAGGACTGCATGCATAGTGGATATGGGTTTGACGTAGTCCATGTGCTTAGAACTGGCTCAGTGCATGAATACTTAGGCAGTGACTGAATCATTAGCGTACTGGAAAGAGAGTGTCTAGGTGAATTTATAAGTGTTTGAGTTTTGGCACAGTCAATGGATTAGTACATGCTGTTGAATGGGTCTCTAGAGGACTGCAAAGGAAGTGACAGGATGTTTCCTGGAAGTGTATGGATACTGACTAGGGAATTGAAGGTGTAAAAGACAAGTGTATAGTATGTCAGAACACTTTTATTTGAAGCAATCTATTTGGTACTTAGAAACTGACTAAATAATCAGACTACTTCTAGGACAGTGCTTAGGTAAAACTTTTAAATTTTCAGTTCTGCCACAGTGAACTGCACCTTAGTGTCAAACCCTGACTCATTTTATCAATGCATAAGCAAAGACTAGCTTCTAATGCTACTAAAACTTGACAACATGAGAGGTTTTAAATTAGTTAAATACACGATGTTACCAAATGCTTCTCTCACAGTGGTTCTCAAATGCACACAGACTCACAGTGTAATTCTAGACAACAACCACTATGCCTAGGAGTTTAACAAAAATCATTCACTACTGTGGAAGTGGTAAGCGAACTGCACACAATCTTCATATTTCATGACTGCACTTTTGTGTCAATGCCTGACTCATATAATGAAAGCATAAGCCATAACTGTCTTCTAATGCTACTAAAACTTCTGACAGGTTTTAAAACAGTTATCTGTCAGCAAATACACAATGTTACCAAATGCTTCTCTCACAATCCTTACCCAAATGCACACAGACTCACAGTGTGATTTTAGACAAGCAACACTATCCTAGGAGTTTACCAACACTCATTCACTAGTCTGGAAGAGTTAATGGTACTGCACACAATCTACATATTTAAGTACAGCACATCAGTGTCAAAGCATGACTCATTTAATCAACATATAAGCAAAGACTGGATTCTAATGCTACTAAAACTTCTCAACATGACAGATTTTAAAACAGTTATCTGTCAGCAAATACATGATGTTACCAAATGATTCTCTCATAGTGATCCCAAATACACACTAACTCACAGTGTGATTCTAGACAAGCACCACTATCCCTATGAGCTTACCAAAACTCATTCACTACAGTGCAAGTGGTAAGGGAACTGCACACAATCTACATATTTCACGACTGCAATTTACTGTCAATGCCTCACTCATTTAATGAAAGCATAAGCCATAACTGTCTTCTAATGCTACTAAAACTTGACAACCTGACTGGTTTTAAAACACTTATCTGTCAGCAAATACACGATATTACCAAATGCTTCTCTCACAGTGGTTCCCAAATGCACACAGACTCACTGTGTGATTCTAGACAAACAACACTATCCCTTGCACTATATGAAAACACATTTCTTCATCTAGAAGTAGTACTACATTTTAGTATAGAAACATAACATAACTCATTTCACAAATTCATAAACAATGACTGGTTTCTAATTCTACCAAAATATAAAAACTGCACAGTTATCTCTCTACAAACACATGAAAAACACAAATGCCAATCACAGAATGGTTTCTACATGCACACACATTGTAGAGAAAAAAGTACTCCCTACACTTTAGCAGGAAAAATACATTAGTCTGATTAAAATCAAAATAGTCCACATACATCCCCTCACAATTAAATAACTCATCTTTCAAGTTCTTTTGTAGATTAAGGAGTATATCAATCACTCACCATATTTTCTTTTACAGAATCTCTGCACTGTGCACCCCTCAGCAAAAGCAAAGAATGGAAAAGTTTCCCTTTCATTTTCCACACATATACATGTAAACATCAAATCACAATCCTTCGCACATAAACTCAAAAGCAAACGCACATTTCTATTGGTTAAACATTTCAACCCTTTCCAACTGAAATGAGCGGAACTCACTGTGAATAATAAAGATAATAATCACTACTAGTCCCAGAAATCACTACGAGGTAGTCACATGGTACAAAGCTGACACACCTGCATCCAAATACTACTAAAGATGGAGGCAGTCCGGGACTGATTGTTTCATTATGCCGCTTTACTCACTTTAGCCCAGGAAGAAGATGCCGACAGCATTGAAACGCGTTGTCTGGCAGAGAAATAGAACGGATGCTGTATCACCCTCTGATGTGCATACATTACAGGAAATTACCTACCTTCTGTGAGTGCTTTTTCTGCTGCAAGAGCCTTTGAAAAACATTAATCAAACACGACAGCTTCGTCGTGAGAAGAAGCACCACCTAGAAAAAGAGGAAGGAGCCGTCGGAGACAGGGGCCGCCCAAACAAAGAATTTCTGCTTTGAGGCAGGCACAGCAGTTTGCCTTGATTACGGAGGGGACACTTCATACCGGAGCACACTGGAGTGCTTGAAATGTCATAGAGGACTTGTAATCACCACTGTGACTCTGTCGGAATGAAAGGATTAAAGCGGAACTCACTGTGAGTAATAAAGATAATAATCACTACTAGTCCCGGAAATCACTACGAGGTAGTCACATGCTACAAAGCTGACACACCTGCCTCCAAATACTACTAAAGATGGAGGCAGTCCGGGACTGATTGTTTCATTATGCCGCTTTTCTCGCTTTAGCCCAGGAAGAAGATGCAGACAGCATTGAAACGCGTTGGCTGGCAGAGAAATAGAACGGATGCTGTATCACCCTATGATGTGCATAAATTACAGGAAATTACCTACCTGCTGTGAGTGCTTTTTCTGCTGCAAGAGCCTTTGAAAAACATATAGATATATATATATATACAACTGAACGGCTTCCTTTCTATCAGCTTTGTGGCGCTCATATGCGGTGCGTTGCTCCCGTGGTTGAAACCAAAACCGCTATCATCCTGGTTCCCCATAAAAACGGGCTGCACTCCTCACAGGTCATTTTTGTATTTTTATATATATATATATATATATATATATATATATATATATATATATTCACTTAAAAAACCATAGGTTTCACACATGTTATAGTTAGCTGGACATTTCACTCGTGAAAAACCATTGAAATTTCCCCGTTAGAGTTAGTGCAGGCAACTATAACTCACGCGACCGCAATCCTCTGCTGATGACGTCAGATATTACATCACTGTATTTAGACACTTATTTACCCATGTCTTCTTCCATTAATTTTTAGCTATACATATATTACAAATATTTTTTTTTCAGAAAGACACATATGTCATCAGTGATGTAATATCTGACGTCATCAGCAGAGGATTGCGGTCGCATATATATATATATATATATATATATATATATATATATATATATATATATATATATATATATAAAAATTAAAAGAAGTGTGGAAAAATTATTGAAGTGTCGTACCTTGTGTTGGTTTTCGATTTATACTTGGAAGTTGGAACTGGAGGGAAAATATGTATATATATATATATTCACTTAAAAAACCATAGGTTTCACACACGTTATAGTTAGGAATTAGCATTTAAAAAACATTGCAAATTCACTTAAAAAACCATAGGTTTCACACATGTTATAGTTAGGTGGACATTTCACTCGTAAAAAACCAATGAAATTCCACTGTTATAGTTAGTTCAGATAACTATAACTCGCGCGCCCGCAATCCAGTGCTCATGACGTCACATATTTCATCACTCATGACATGGTCAGTGGCATCACTCATGACATCACTGATGACATCATCCTTGTGATAGAGTGGCGGTCGCGGGAGTTATAGTTATCTGAGGTAGTGGCCCCCGGGGCTGCAGGGGCCGCACTGCCCCTCATGTAATTTAATATAGAGTTGTCCCAGGGAGCTGGCCATCCCCGTGGCTGCGTGCGGGGGCTGGAGGGCTGCTTGTGGGGGCTGGAGTCCCAAACACATTATTATTTAATATAGCCACGGGGAGGTGGCGGTCCCCGGAGCTGCGGGGGAGTCGTGTGGCCCCCCTGCATTTTCTTTGTCTTCAGCCCCAGGGAGGTCCCCCTATCATTATTTTAATAATGCCCCCGGGACCTGGCCCACCCAGGGGCCGAATTTAACAAAGAGCGGGAGATCACGCTTTGGTTTTTTTTTTTTTTCATTTTCAGCGGCAGTCACGAATCCAACGTGACTCCCACCAAATGTTTTTGTAATGCTTTTTCGGCATGGGGGGGTCCATGTGGGACCCCCCCAGAGACCTAGGGGATCAGGATGTTTCTGCCCTGCCCACTTTTCTTTTTTTCAACGGTTATGCTTGTGACTCGGTTCAACCGAGCCACAAGATGGCTGCAAACACTTCCTGGTTAGAAGTGTTAGCAGCCAGTCAGATCTCATGCACGAGATCTGGAGGGGTCACGAATCTACCGAGGCCTCAGTTGTATATCTGATCAATCTTGAAATTTCTCAGCAACTACTGAATGGATTTACACCATTTAACAAGAGCTGCCTTTTTTGCCAAATTTGGTGTAATTCTGTACAGCAGTTCGGGCTGTAGCCCTGTCTAAAGTTCCCTATTGAAAATTAACATGGAGAATACACATTTTGGGAACCCCCCCTCTTCCTCCCCCTCCGCTTGATGGATCAGCCTGAAACTTTCAAGAAAGCAGCTGAAGTGGCAGACATTTTAGTTTTGAAACTTTTTGTGAGGATTCATCAAACGACAGCAAAGTTATTGGCAAATGAATAAACTCTCTTCCTAGGGAAACTACATCCTAACTATAACTACCTACTGGGGACCGCCTCACCCTAGGAATACCTCCCTTGTAGTGTAGTTGGGCACTGCTGGTGGCATTGGCTGAGCCGTGGGGTCTTGGGACTCCAACACTGGATGTCAGGCTTATCCACATTGGATGAGGGACTTCAAGTTAAAATACTCACTGCCGCCTTCATGTGCAAACATTAAGCTCTGAGAGCAGAGTCTTATTTAGATTACAAGGGCTGGATGTGCCTCGACCAGAAAGGCATGAAAGAAAGTTAGAAGTGAGCCTGCAAGACAGCTGGAATGTGATTAGCATTGTTTTAATGGCCAATTTTAGTGCGTGCGGTTTAGTACATTTAAAGACACTTAGGGGCAGATCTATGTCGGAGATGCACCACTTTTACGCCGCCGTTGCGTCACTTTTGTGACGCAGCGGCGGTGTAAACCCTGCGCCACGTTGCGCCATATTTACATCGTGACGCATCTATGGAGATGCGTCACGATGTAAAGCCCTGCGCCACGTAAAACCTGCGTCAGGTTTCACGTGGGCGTGTCGACATAGGGGGGGGCGTTCCGTCGCAGGAACGCCCCTGAAAAGTGACTCAGTCAAATCTATAAGATTTGACTGAGTCACTTTCCCAACGCTGATGCGCCAAAACCCTGCGCCTGCTTGAAGCAGGCGTAAGGCTTGACGCACCATGTTAGGGATAGGGTTGGTTGGAACAGTGCTGGAGTTGCGTCGCGCTTGCGACGCAACTGAAGCACTGCGCCAACCTTACGCCATTGGATGCGTCACGCATCTGTTTATTCCTGCGCCATGATGCGCCGCATTATAAATGCGGCGCATCATGTGTGGCGCAAGGGTAAACTTGCGTGACGCATCATTCCTGGCGCATCCTTGCTAATTTGCAGGGATGCGCCAGGCAACATAAATCTGCCCCTTAATTGCTTTCTTTGTAGCTGACGACTCGAATTACATTCCAGTCCAGTTTTTCCCTGTACCTTTAAGAAGCATGAATGGACTTTTTAACACAATGCACGAAATGCTTTCACCTCATGAATAGCCCCCAGCAGAATTGACTGCAAATTGTATATATTCTCACAGATTAATCTAAAAATGAATATTAATTTTGTTTTTATTTAAGTATTGGGAGTTAAAGTGGTGTTTTAATGTTCTGAAGTGAAATTGTCCCCTACAGTGATCGTACATGGTTTTTGATTGGCTGCTAAAAATAATTGCATCATTTGTGTTAGTTAACTTTGATATTTAAATAGAGCACCAATATGGCGCACTTTAGATTACATAATGCAGAGTTATCTGCCAAAACTCATCTCTCAGGTGGTCCAGTGCCCAAGATGGTATGACTGAATAAACAGGATGTAATCCCGTGACTTCGAGTGCCAGCTGCCAGTTTGGGGAAGTTTTTGATTATATATAAGGCCCGTGGCGGGCTGAAACGCGTCATGGCTGTAGAGATCTTCGAGCAATAAACAATATTTCTACTGCACAACACTGTGGTCCGTGCCCGTTTGTCCAAATCTTAAAGACGGAGTGAAACAACGATATATTTATATATATATATATATATATATGGACGCTTTACGAGAAAGCGAGGCAGCAGCTGATGCCCTCTTCAGCAATTTACCCAGTACTACGGTACATGTTTCAACTATCTCAACTAATGAAAGTCACACTGATGTCAAATCTTTGCTTAAGCGTTTGGAAAAATGTACCAAAAGTGAAATCACGAAATGGTGGGAACAAAGATCACTGCAAAAATGTGGGGAAGCAGGGAGGGTGCCTTGAGGTCTGAGAATCTTTGTAGCACCCTCATACGAAAATCCCAATCCTGAAATGCTCAAAGAATGGGCTTCCAACAACTTAACAGCCTCAATGAATATGGTCTTAATTTTAATTAAATATGCCAAAATAGACCGGGAGATCTTGCTGAAAGAAATCGAAAGCATAAATGAGCAGCTAAATCAACTTGAGCAAACAGAATATATTATCAAAACTAAAAAAGATATTGGAGAGAGAATGAGAAAGCACGAGGACAGAATCAAAGCACGCAAAGCTTTCAAATACGCAAGAGACAAAACAGATTATGAATTGGGACAAGTATTCACGTTCTCACGCAAATATGACCATGCTAAGAAAAACAAATTAGGAAATCCCAATCGCAATACCATGGTACAAAGTAATGAAATTGTGGCAACTGGAACCAGTTTGGCGGGATCAGGCTCTGAAACAGGCTCACTTACAAGTGACAATGAATCAGACGACGGCATGCTAAGAGCACAGAGATCTGGAGAACCAGTCAATATCCTTAGTCCAGCAGAGGAGCTCCATTTTTTAGCAGAGGACCGTCTACAGACGCTGCGGCTGCGGAATCGCAATACTCCTCAGGCAGAAACTAACGGAGGAATAAGTGGCGCCAAGAAAGGCGCAAATGCAGGAAGAGTAAAAACAAGGAAACAGTGGCGCAGGAGATAATAACTGACAACAACACAGTAGTAAATCTCTCGCAACTAACATTAACCAAAGCGGAAACACAAATATTAGCCCTTGGATTGTCATATTGCCCAGAAAGTAGCTTCTACTATGGAAAAACTCGAATTGACATATTTAAATATATCAGGAAGCTTAAACTTCAGAAATTGTTCACCATCAAGAAAGGCAACACACAAACCATAATGACCGACATTCCTAACAATACCACTTCCAGAAACCATTCAAATCTTCTGGCGTCTGATGCAACTACCATGCTCACTATAAGCGAGCTCAACAATGAAAACTATCAAGAGGGAATGTTGCGCAACAGCCAAACTCCCACACAAGAGAGACTTTCAGCTCACAATCTCACTGCACTTAGTGCAGGCATCAGCCCTTTCAAAGCTAAGTCCAAATTTTACCCCATGATGCCCAAGGATGCCATAGACATTTTTCACGAAAGAGTAGTTGATGACATTAAGAAACTGTATCGTAAAACCAATCACAACAAATCCAGATCCAAACATCAGAGTGTACAATATGAGAAACATATTCACAAACTGAGAAACAATAAAGACGTTGTGGTCAATATGTCAGACAAAGGGGGCAATGTGGTTATTTGGCCATGTGAACAAGATATCCAAGAAGCCCTCAAACAACTGTCCAACAAAGACTGTTATGCCAAAACCACTCAGGCCGAATATCATAAAGCGAAAGTCACCCTCAAAAAAGATCTTTTGGGATGGAAAAGTCAAGGACTCATCTCTAACCAAGAAGCTAATTTCATGATGAATGATTTTCCCATCATACCAACTCTATATTTAATACCCAAAATTCACAAAGAGATAAATCCTCCGCCGGGCAGACCCATCATCTCTGCCATCAGCGGTATCAGCGAACATATCTCAGAATATGTAGATTACTTTTTACAATCTATTGTGCAATCACTCCCCTCATACATAAGAGACACAGGGGACTTCTTGGACAAAATTCAAAACATCATATGGGATGATAATCTACTGCTAGTCGTTATGGATATAGAGTCTCTCTATACCAGTATAGACCACCACGCCGGTTCAACTGCCGTGAAACATTATTTGGACAAAAGACCTTTAGTCTGCTACAATCATAATATGATGCTTTTAGAAATGGTCAAGTAGTGAGTATTTAACAATTTCTTCATGTTTGATAACAATGTATATCATCAAAAACGGGGTGTGGCTATGGGAGCTTGCTTCTCTCCCAGCTACGCGTGTTTACACGTGGGCCGGTGGGAGGAGCAGGCTCTCATGGGCACTTTCTCCAAAACATACGAACAACATGTATTGCATTGGCTTAGATACATTGAAGACGTGTTTTTTGTTTGGAAAGGTGACCAAGAAAATGTTGAAATATTTATATCTGAACTCAACAACAATAACATCAATCTTAGGTTCACTGCACACATAAGTCCATCAAAGGTTGCATTTTTAGACACTACCATCTATGTATCTGACAATCAGTTGCAATCCACTTTATACAGGAAACCAACTGCCGACAATGCCACCTTCCACGCCACCAGCTCTCATCCTAACCACCTCATTAGGAGTATCCCCTATGGGGAACTCCTTAGAGTTAAGCGCATCTGCAGCACTAAGGAGGAATACATAAGTTGTTCCCAGCAGGCACTAGCCAGATTTAAGGCAAGGGGGTACAGTGATAATATCCTCCAACAAGCTACAGATAAGGCTGCTCTCAAAACTAGACAAACTCTTTTAAGCTCCAACAAGAGAATTGAGGCAGCCACCTGCATAACAGACCCATCGGAGAGCAACGCACCCCGTCTAATCACTACATACAATCAACAACACAAACAACTCAGGGCAATAATCAACAATAACTGGCCAATACTTAAAACTGATGCAGTTTTAGCACCCAGACTTTCGACCGCACCTAACATTACCTTCATACGGGCGGTCTCAATGAGAAATCAATTGGTCAGTAAAAATCCAGAATGCACAACCAAAGGGACTTGGTTGCAACCTGCCAAGGGTTTTTTTTAAAGGTACGTCATGCAGGGCTTGCAAATTTGGAGTCAACAAAACTCAGTATAGTACTCCATTCAGCTCTGCACCAGTCCAAATAGGTGGTCACTACACTTGCCGCACAGAATATGCGGTTTATGTACTCACTTGCAGTTGTGGCCTCAACTACATTGGCAGCACCAAACTCCAGGTGCATGCTCGAATTCTGCAGCACCTAAGAGCCATCGTTAACAACTATGCCACCTACCCGGTGGCTCGGCATTTTAAAATCACACATCACAATGATCTCAGCTGCCTCACATACTTTGTTATTGATGCCATCCCAAAACTCAAACGAGGGGGTAATCGAGAACGTATGTTGAGACAACTCGAGACTCGACTCATAATAGAACTAGACAGCAAGACCCCATTTGGACTGAATACTACGGAAGACCTACACAATTTTTTATAAGATGCAATCCTTGAATCGTACATTTTGCTCAAATTTTGATAGTCTTTTAGCCATGATTAACCACTCTTTTACCATTGTATTGGCATTCAGCTATGCCTCGCATAACATTAGTTTTTCCAATTCTTATGATAGCACTTCTTAAATATTTTAAATATCATAACTTTATAAACAACATATTTTATATAAGGTTTTTTTTTTAATTCATTTAATTGTGCATATAAGTCTCATAGTCTAATTAATTTAGCAACATTTTGCACATTATCTGCACTTAGCACTTTACAGCTATATTTGCACTTTTACACATACACACTTTTTCCATTGGGATCAACCTTGTGTGATATCATTTGTTAGATGGCTCAGTATGGAATACAAAAAAATGCTTTTACCTGCAACTTTTACTTATCCTATATTTATATTCATGAATGAAATAGCCTTTTATTTAATTATTAATATCAATAGCACATTTTTAAATTTGATAGATGATCAGTTTTTCAAAGACAAATGGCATTTATGCAGTAATCTTCTTATTGGCCTGATCTTCTATTGTGCTTTATTTACAAAAAGGCATTGTATGAACGGCACTCATGTTTTGATGATATCATGTATAAATTAATTTATAGGATATATGTCAAGTATTGGATTTATACATTAACTCGCAACACATTATGTTGTTTTTTTGCAGTTTGATTTTGGCACATGTGATTTGGTCTTTCTTCTTTGCAGGAAAGCAATCTGTGTAAACAAAGTATATTTTTTATGTCCATTTATCACGTGACACAGGCTCTATCACTTTAAAAATCGCTGCTTGTAAAGCCGGCCTCATGTGATCAAGGCCATCTTACCAGCCGAAACGCGTCATGGCTGACAGAATCATTTTATTCACCGACGAAGAGGAGTTTGTGCGTTCATTTTCGCTACGCGCAACGCGCTGGATGTTTATGAATGCTTCAAGATTATATATATATATATATATATATATATATATATATATATATATATATATATATATATATATATATATATATATATTACCTACTGGCGGTCGCCGGTAGGTAGTTATAGATAGGACCTATTATCCATATGAAATCGCAACATTCTATTTGGAATAACTTTGGCGCCGGTTGGCGAATCAACGCAACATTTTCAAAACTGTTGGGGCGCTCCGGTCCGCTCCTATCCTGAAAGTCTCGGGGTGGTTCGTCAAGCGGGGGCCAAGAAAAAAGGGGGGTCCCAAAACATGTTTTCCCCATGCAATTTTCCATAGGAACCTTTAATCGCAGCTACAACCCGAACTGCTGAACGGAATTACACCAAATTTGGCAAAAAGGTAGCCCTTGGTTCAGAGTCGTGCCTTGTGGGTAAATGGTGTAAATCCGTTCAGTAGTTCCTGAGAAAATCAAAAGTAAAATCACATATGTATCTGGGCGCAGCCTAACCACACATCTCATTGTGAGATCTGATTGGCTGTCAGCACTTCATCCAAGAAGTGTTGGCAGCCATCTTGGGACCAATATACATGATAGCACCTCATTAAAAAGCATTGCAGTTAATAGAAGGTTGTAAGACTTTAGTTACATTATAAATGATTTGTTGATGGTACCATACTCATTTTAGGAACTGTGGTGTGTTCTAAGGTGATTTTACCATGTGAAAAAGCCTTCTGCTGGGATATCATGAATCATGTTTGAGAGAAAACTATTTTCTCATGCTTTTCCCACAGAGGTTTGGAAGGTGATCTATAAGCTAAACTGAGAGCATATTTTCTGTAAATTCACATTATCTTTCCCAGTCATGTGAGAATGAAGTCTGATATTCTCAGTAAAACATGTACATCCAACAACGGCAGAGACTGTCAGTTGATTCCTTTGTGTTCTACTGCAGCTTCCCAGAGTGTTCTGAAGAACAACTAGAGCGCTAACAGTCCTACTTATGACAAACGTATTGCACACCTGAAGCCATCTCGATTGGAATAAAGTGGTAACTCTTAAAACATTTAATTTAAAAAGAAACAAAATGAGGGGGCTCATTTTGCCATAGAAAGTATGATTAGTGCTGCAGAAAGATACATTAGGGCACATTTTGAGTGACTTCTCAAATCCTCTTCTATTTCATTAAAAAATTCTGACATGCAGACTGAAACATGCACTTTCAATACCAGCAGCAGACTTCCCTGGTGAGCAGTAGCTTTACTACAGTGATCTAATGAGCAACTAGAGTGCTAACATTCTGAATTTATGGCAAATGTGTGACACATATGAATGCCTTCTTGATGGTATCAAAGTAAAAAACTGAAAGTATTTCCTACTGAGGAGACTGTAGTAAAGGAGGAAATTAGGAAACTTCATAACAAATAAGTCTCCCAAGATGGCCACCAGAGACAAAAGAGCCCAAATGTAGCACAAATATCACCCAGATGTAGCCCAAGTATAGCCCAATGACAGAATGTCCCAGAGTGTTCTAAAGAACAACTAGAGCGCTAACAGTCTTACTTATGACAAAAGTATGGCACACCTAAAGCCATCTTGATTGGAATAAAGTGGTAACACTTAAAACATTTAATTTGCAAAGGAATAAAATGAGGGGGTTCATTTTGCCATAGAAATTATTATTAGTGCTGCAGAAAGAAAAATTAGGGCACATTTTGACTTCTCAAATCCTCTTCTATTTCATTAAAAAATTCTCACATGCAGACTGAAACATGCACTTTGAATACCAGCAGCAGACTTCCCAGGTTAGCAGTAGCTTTACTACAGTGCTCTAATGAGCAACTAGAGTGCTAGCATTCAGAATTTATGGCAAATGTGTGACACATCTGAATGCCTTCTTGATGGAACCAAAGTAAAAAACTGAAAGTATTTCCTACTGAGGAGACTGCAGTAAATGAGGAAATTAGGAAACTCCATAACAAATAAGTCTCCCAAGATGGCCACCAGAGACAAAAGAGCCCAAATGTAGCACAAATATCACCCAGATGTAGCCCAAGTATAGCCCAATGACAGAATGTCCCAGAGGGTTCTTAAGAACAACTAGAGCGCTTACTGTCTTACTTATGACAAAAGTATAGCACACCTGAAGCCATCTTGATTGGAATAAACTGGTAACACTTAAAACATTTAATTTAAAAAGGAACACAATGAGGGGGTTCATTTTGCCATAGAAATTATGATTAGTGCTGAAGAAAGAAAAATTAGGGCACATTTTGAGTGACTTCTCAAGTCCTCTTCTATTTCATTAAAGGATTCTGACATGCAGACTGAAACATGCACTTTTTAATACCAGCAACAGACTTCCGTGTTGAGCAGTAGCTTTACTACAGTGATCTAATGAGCAGCTAGAGTGCTAACATTCAGAATTTATGGCAAATGTGTGACATATATGAATACCTTCTTGATGGAATCAAAGTAAAAAACTGAAAGCATTTCCTACTGAGGAGACTGCAGTAAATGAGGAAATTAGGAAACTTCATAACAAATAAATCTCCCAAGATGGCCACCAGAGACAAAAGAGCCCAAATGCAGCACAAATATCACCCAGATGTAGCCCACATGTAGCCCAATGACAGAAGTGTGCAAAACACTTTTCATTTGTTGTGTTTTTGCAGTTTTATGCAGTGCAGACTTGTCAGGTATTGGAGTGCTTTACATGAGCATTGGTTACATCACACAAGAACAACTTCATTTTGGTTGTAGACATGGAGAGATTAAGTGATTTTGACCAGAATCACAGAATGTCGAGCTGAAGCAGAAACTCCAACCTGGTTCCCCAGTTCCAAAGTCTGCAGCTCTGGAAGTAACACCAAATCCTCTCCCCTAAGTGACACATTTAATCAAGTGGTCAACTGGATAAAAAAACATAAAGATAACAAATAATTTAAAAGTGCTTTGTCGCTATTTGAAAACTCAGAAAATATGTCCTCATTTTAGTTTTTTAGAGCACTAAACATAATTTTGATACAAATAAGACCCTCTCATATATGTAATTTCTAAAGGAAATACTGTAGGTATTACAGTTTTGATTACATCAAGATGACGTCAGGCGTTCCACACTTTTGTAATAAATATAGAATGTTAGCAATCTAGTTGTTCATTAGGATACTGTTGAGAGGCAGAGGCCAGGGGCACAGACTCTGAAAATTGAAGGCAGGTAGGAGGGTGCAGAGGCAACAATTTGACCACACTGGGCAGGCAGGAAGGGCAGTGGCAGCACAACAGACTATGGAGGGCAGTAGAAAGGGGGCAGGGCAACAAACCAACAATACAGGACTGGCAAGAGAGGCTGTGGCAATGTAATAGACCATTGTGGGCAGAAGGAAGAGGCAGTGGTAGTACAACCATACATGCCAACAGACCCGATTCAGCCAGGAAACGTCCAATGTTTTAAAGCTCAAATGGGCTTTATTTGATCTGTCTCCTGTCTACAATCTCCTCTTTTTCAATGTAACTCAAAGGGGAAAATCAATACCCCAGTTTTTTTTCATAATCTCCCTCTTACCAAGTTCAAAATGTTCGCAAGTGTGGTACATTGGATCATGGAAGGCAGGAGGAATTGGAGTAGGGACATGGACTTGGATAACAGAGGACAGGAGGGACATAGAGAGGTGCACCAAACTGACCCTACAGGGCAGGCATCAGGGTTTGCAGCGGCACAATACACCACACAGGGCATGTGGGACGGGAGTACAGCACAACAATCCATAGAAAGCAATAGGGAGGGGACAGGACCATGCACATGGACAACAGAGAACAGAGGGGAAAGAGCCATTGGTAGCTAGCTGACCATAATGGACAGACAGAAGAGAAAGCTGCAGCATAACAGACCATAAAGAGCATGAGGGACGGATCAGAGGCATTACAATGGAACGGACAAGCCAGGAGGGAGGGAATAGGGGTCTGCACATGGAAACAAAGGGCTGGGGGCAAGGGGGCAGGACAGGAGCAGCAAGATGACCATGGAGGTCAGGTAGGATGGGCACTAGAAGCAAGACACACCATGGAGAGCAACAGTGAGACTATGATGGCATACACACAGACCATGGAGGGAAGGTGGGAGGGGGTCAGGGGCAGCTAGCTGACTACACAGGGAAGGTGGGAGGGGCCGTGGCAGCACAGAAGACCATGCATGGCAAGCGGGAGGGTTAGTGGCAGCACAATGGCTATGATGGGCAAGAAGGAGGGTGCAGGGGCATGCACAAAGGACCATGGAGGATAGAAGGGAGGGTCAAGACCTGGGCACAGACAAGAGAGTTCAGGGGAAGGGACCTCACAACAGACCACGCGGGACAGGCAGGAGGAGCAGTTGCAGCACAACAGACTAGGTAGGGCAGAAGGGTGTGGCAGTAAAATGGACCATGGAGGACAGGAGGAAGGGGATAGGGGCATGGAATGTGGACAGGCAGGGTGGAGGTGGCAGGGACAGGTTACAGTCATCTGACAATGCTAGGCAGGTGGGAGGGGAGTGGCAGCTCAAAAGAACACTCAGAGTAGATAGGAGTGGCAGGTCCATGGAACATGGTGGGCAAAAAGGATGGAGCAGGGGCATGCACAAAGACATCGGAGGGCAAGGGGAAGGAGAATAGGGGCAGCAAGCTAAGCACAGAGGCTAAGCAGGAGGTCAATGATGGGGCATAGAATTGGGCAATGGAGGGCAGGAGGAGTGAACTGGTACATCATGCTAAATGGAGGGCAGTGGCAGCACATCAGACCATGCATGGCAGGAGGGAGGAGGCTAGTCCTTGGATTCAGACAACAGAGGATAGGGAGGAGGTGCATGGGGCAGCAAGCTAACTGTTCAGAAAAGGCGGGTATTAGGAACTTTATTGTTTTTAAAATGTGTGTCTGTGCGAACTACTTAAAATATGAACAAGTATGCAGCATAATCACACTTTTATTCAGGAAGAAGAGGACGTTTGTGACTGTGACTCCGGGCTCACTTGGCAGAAATACCCCCTGACCCTCCACCCCCCATCGCAAAATGTAATGCCCGTGAAAAGGGTAGGTGAACGCAGTGTTAAATAGAATATAGTCCTGAGAGCACGATTGAAAATGAAAACTAGATATAGTGTATGGTATAAACTATGGACCAAAAAGTGTGATATAAGATGAACTGGGGCGTGAAATATAATATGCAATACATTGTGCGCAATGACAGATTCATTGGAGAGCGCGAGATAGCACAGGCATTAGCGCGTGCTATGCGATATGCGCCTTGGAGTGTAATATGCACAGGGCAGTGTTGTGTAACCTAACTGGTCTCTAAAGTTGTAATATAAAATATGTGCTGGGGAGTGTAACATTGCATATGCACTGTGACAAAGATATGGATCCCAGATTGTAATATGTATGACATAGCGCTGTGCGTTATAACATAGGTATCGAGGAAGGCACGTTAGATGGGGCAATATAACCCGTGCGAAGGCAAGTGTGGCATGACATATTCACGGGCTGGTGTTACAGTGCACATGGGCTAGAGAGTGTCATAGCATACGCACTAGCTGGTGGAATACAACACAGAGATGTGTGGCACTCGGCGGGCGTAACACAACATTGGGCTCAGCCAGGAGCGCGCTGTGACTCTCAAGTGAGGTTTGTCTCCTTTCCAGAGAGTAAAATTAAAAGTATTACACATCCGGCGGTGGATGTGTGTTTTATTAACCGTGAGGGGGGTTTCTTGCATAGTTTTGGACTAATTTTTGTCGAATCCCCTTGGAATGGCTTGGTGTGCGTGTGTATTAAATGTGCCCGTAAATAGCTACCCATGTTTGTATACATAAACGACAAGGGTGTCTACTTGGAGAGTAACCACCAGCGGGGGCGCCGGAATTAGGCACGGTAGGGCGTCAGACACGTCAGAGCTTCACTAGCGGTGTAAATACATTCCACATGGATTCATTGTATGCATAGTCGCCTTTTAATGAATATCACGCAAATCGTCATGGTGATAGGTATGTACGGTTTGTCCAGCATGTCCTAGGTGTTTCTAAAAATATATTTTAAAAAATAATAATAAAAAACAAAGGCCGGCCCTGGGGGATGGGGTCCCCGGGGCCATAAGTGGCCTGAGGAGGGAGGCAATGTAGCCCCCCTCCTAAAGAATTAAAAAAAAACCAAAAAGGCCATGCCCCGGGGGCTGGGGTCCCTGGGGCCGATTAAGGCCTCGGGAGGGGGGCCACGCGGCCCCCTTCCAAATTTTATTTTTTTCTAAAAAAAAAACTTAGGGGGCAGGCCCTGGGGGATGGGGTCCGCAGGGCCAATAAATTAGAAAAAGAAGGGGGGCCACACAGCCCCCTTCTTAAAAAAAAAAAAGAAAAAAAGACTGGCATTGCTCCCTGGCGAGTTGTAAGCTGGTAAATTAATTCCCCTTCAATACTGAGGGTCCCTGAGGGCCAACTAGTCCAACAGGTATCCCCAGTATGCGCCAAGGAGCTGCTTAGCAGACAGGTGTTCTGAGGCAATGCCCATTTTTACACCTCTCTGCAACGCAGCTCTGTGGCGCTTACTGGAGGTACCTAGTGGGCTAGTTTGACCCTAGGGACCCTTAGGATTCAAGGGGACTTAATCTCTCAACTTAAAACGTCCACAGGACGCGTTTACACAGTGGTGAAGGGAGGGGACGGGGCCAGAGGTGACGTGTGCAAACACGCCCTGTGGCAGGTTTTAAGAGGTAGTTTTAATCCCCCTGCCCTATTATATACTAGGAGCTTACAGAGGAGGTCATGCTAATCACAGGGGGACCCCAACGCATAGTGTTCCCTAGTGTATGTAGGTGTTTTCACTATATTCTAAGTGTCTTTTAACATAGCACTGGCTCTAGGACTGGTTAGTCAGACTCAGTTACCACCAGTATCCGTCTAAAAAAGTTGAGGGTACAGGATGATTTTGCAACAAGGCTTCTTTCTGCTCTTCTGTTTGTTCTTTCTGCACGTTATCCTTCTTCCTGCACTTTTCTTCGTCTTTGAGGACTTCTGTTGCCTCTTTCTGCATTTCTATTTTTTTCTTTCTGTGCGTTTTTTCTTCTTTCTTCACATGTCCTATCTCTGTAAGCATAGTTAGAAATTAGCATTTAAAAAAACTTTGAAATTCACTGAAAAAACCATAGGTTTCAGGCACGTTATAGTTAGGAATTAGCATTTAAAAAACCATAGAAATTCACATAAAAAAACCATAGGTTTCAGGGGCGTTATAGTTAGCCGGACTTTTCACTTGTACAAAACCATTGAAATCCCCCCGTTATAGTTAGTTCAGCTATCTATAGCTCGCGTGCCGGCAATGCACTGCTGATGACGTCACATATTACATCACTCATGACATGGTCAGTGACATCACTCATCACATCACTGATATCATCTCAAATGACATCACTTATGACATCATCCTTGTGATAGAGTGGCAGAACTCCTCTCACCCTAATATAACCTTTGATACACACATTCAAAAATAGAAACTAAAATTTTCAAAACAATGGACATACCATTACCAGTTACAACAACCTATTCAGTAATTCTAAGATCCACATACACATCCACTCATTCACCAACAGTCCTATACAGTCACTCATACATGTACTCACTCATCATATGTACTCATACACCTATACATCCTGTTACACAACGCCACTCATCCATAGTTACTCACACACATAGTCACACATGCTAGTAAAGAATCAAACATCCATTTACTTGCATATACAGTTATACACACACCACCACACTTACTTCTATAGAAACTTACACATACTTAGGCTTTTAAACAATCACTTATAGAAACACATACTTATTCATACAGGAACTCTTCTAATCTCTCACTCTCACATATACTCACTTATATACACCAATAGTCACATATACTAGTTTAAAACATATGTAGTTACTCATAAAGACACTATTGAGACAGTCATTCACTCACTAACACACCCATACACACACGCATCCACCCATACAGTCCTGCACACATGCTGTCTTCAGCACATACAAACAGTGTGTCACTCATTCATGCATCTATGCACTACGTAATACCCCCACCGAACCATACTAACACTCAGACACTCATACTGATACTCAAAAAACCAACTAATAACCTATATAGACACTCATGTAGCTACTCACCAACCCATGCAGCCACTTATACCCAAACTGAGAGACTGATACAGATATTTACATATTTAAACATTACTCACTAAGCCATGTATTCACTAAGATACACTTAATCAGTCAGTTATACAATCAATTTTTCAAAAATAATTCATCCATTTAGACACTTATATACCCATTTATTCTTCCATCGACCTTGAGATATACATATATAGAACATATTTAATTTTCAGAAAAACACACATTCACTGGATGATGTCATCAGTGATGTAATTGGAGATGTCATCAGTGATGTCATGAGTGATGTCACTGACCATGTCATGAGTGATGTAATATGTGACGTCATCAGCAGTGCATTGCGGGCATGCGAGTTATAGTTAGCTGAACTAACTATAACGGGGAACTTCAATGGTTTTGTACGAGTGAAAAGTCTTGCTAACTATAACGCCCCTGAAACCTATGTTTTTTTCTGTGAATATATATACATATATCTATATATCTATATATCTATATCTATATCTATATCTATATATTTATATATATATATATATATATATATATATATATATATATATATATATATATATATTGCCTCAATGTGGTTCAAGTTGGAGCGCGCAGCAGCGGGTGCAGGCATTGGGCCGAACCAATAGCCAATACAATTTTCACACAAAAGGCGCCGCATTCTGGAATCTTGCACTATGATGTTTTATTCCTGATACAGAGCCAGTCTGTCACACCGACGCGTTTCGGCCAGCTCGGCCTTTCTCACGGTAGGAGGCACTACTCTCATCTCTGCTTTTATGTCATTTCCTGTGAAACCCCATCCCATAGACTTCTGGGAGTTGTGATTTAGTTAAAACAATGCTAAATCCCTTTTGACAGATACAATTTACGCAATCATTGATATACAGTGTATACCTTACTTACATTTGTTTTGTAACAATCTCAATTCATGTGTATGGTAGAAAATTATAACTATAGTAGCAAATTATTATTAATTGATACACTTATGTGAAAGGTTATCAATTCCATTCAGTATTGGGTTAAGTACCCTTTTAAAAGTTAATCGCTCATTTACACCTATGTTTCATGTGGTCTGTTGTTGTTGTTTATTGCAACACTTGCTGAAAAGTCCAGTTTTTGTTGTTGTTATTATTGCTAATTTATGTCCTTATAAATGCACATAATATTCCTCATCAAAGTTCATTCATTTTGGGATCTTGGTTCGAAGTCTGATGATATATTTGGATTCAAGCTGCCTTAACTTCTTTTTTCTGTCACCCAGTCTTTCACTTATTTCCACAGTATCAATGCCAAAGAAACTCATGTTTCGCCAGTCCCCATTTTGGCATGATTGTAGGTGTTTGGCTGTTGCATATGTTGGATCTTTGTTTTTAACAGCACGAATGTGCTCCAATATCCGTTTTTTATGCATGCACACTGTACTGCCTATGTACATCAGGCCACAATTGCACTGGATGGCTTACACTACAAATTGAGTAGTACAAGTTATTCTTTGTTGAATTTTGATGATTCGACCTTCTGGATCTCTTATTTCACTCTTCTTTAGTCCTATTTTACAGGCCTTACAACTATTACACCTTTTGAAGTCAATCTGTTGTTTTTCAAGCCAATTTGTGTTTTTGGGTTTTGTTTGAAAATGGCTTTTCGTTATTGTGTCCTTGAGTGATGGAGCTTTCCTGAAGGTGATTAATGGTTGTTCGCCAATTGTTTTAGCTATATCTTTATCTTGTAAAAGTAATGGCCAATATTTTTGAATGGTCTGTTGAATTTTGTGTGCCTCCTTGCTGAATGTTAATATGAGTCTTGGGGCTGTCTGTTCCGATTGATTTAGTTCATCCTTCTTATGCTCATTGTTTGAAGTTTTTTTGACTAGAATTTCTGTACATGTTATGTTCTCAATTTTCTTTAAACTTGCATTGAGATCTCTTTCTCTGGATCCTCATCTCTTTAGTTTTTCTACACATTTTGTTATTTCTTTTTTGGCTTCATTATCTTTGGAACAATTGCGGCGCATTCGGATGAATTCTCCGAATGGAATACTCCTCAAAAGAGGTTTAGGATGAAAACTCTCCGCATGTAAAATGCTGTTTGTTGCAGTTTTTTTCCTGTGGAGAGTAGTGTGTGTTTGTGCATCCTCAATGTAAACTGTAATGTCCAGGAAGTCTATTTTTCGTTTGTTGACTGAGCACGTGAATGATAAACCAATATCATTGTTGTTGAGACAGTTAAAGTATTCCATGAATTCCTCCTTTGTGCCGTTCCAAATGAGAAAAATATCATCTATGTAACGTGTCCATAGTATAATCTTATCCAGGGCTTTATGATTCTCAGGGCCCCAGGCTATTTCCTTCTCCCACCAACCCATAGTGATGTTTGCATAGTTTGGGGAGAAGGAAATGCCCATAGCACAGCCACATCGCTGGTGATAGAGTTTGTGATCAAAAAAGAAAATGTTGTTTGATAGACAAGTTTCGATCATGGATAACAGCATTGCCGAGTGTTCTAACTCACTGATATTTCGTAGTAGTATGGCCTATTGAAGTGTGGAGAGATACTACGTCAATCGTTGCCATTATGTAAGATGGATTCCATGCTGTATCTGATTATATGCGTAAGAAGTCTCCCGTGTCCTGAATGTATGAATTTAGATTATAAACAACTGGAGCCAGATAATTATCTATATATGGTGAGATGTTTTCATATAACGAATCACATGATGAAACAATTGGTCTGCCAGGTGGGTTTATTAGTGTTTTGTGAATTTTTGGTAAGAAATAAACAGTTGGAATTGTGGGATGTTCTTTTAATAAGAATGAATATTCATCATCATTGATTAGTTTATGCTGATTGTCGAGATCGTTTTTTATGTTGTTGATCATTTTATTAATGGGATTATGTAGAAGTTTCTGGTATTTTTCTGAAACTTGAAGCTGGCTGTATACTTCTCTCTTGTAATCATTTGTATTCTGGATTACAATGTTACCCCCTTTGTCCGCAGATTTTATTATTATTTTGGAGTTGTTAGCCAGGTTTTTAATTGCATTATTTTCATTTATTGTCATGTTTTCTCTCTGTTTGTTATTTCTGATTCTGTCCATTTTGTCAATCTCGTTCATTACTGCTTCAGAGAAAGTGTCGATTTTATTCCCCGGTGATAATTGTGGACAATAACGGGATTTGTTCTTCAGACCGCTTTTTTTGTGTTCCTTTGTTTCCATTTCCAAATCTTGAAGCATCTCAAGCTCAGTAGTTTCTTTATCTTGTGTTTCGTTGGCTAACTCATATAGGATTTTGATATGTGGAAATTCCGCTATGGTTAGCCCATCATATATATTTTCGTTTTCTTCAGTGACATTCTCTTGAACCATCACGTTTTCATTATTTCGAGGTGTTTTGGTAGCATGTACTTTGGTGTGTTTTAGCTTACGCACATATTTATATACATCAATTTTCGTATCAGTGTAGTTAAAATACCTTTCTAGACTGAATGAGAGGCCTTTATTTAATTCCTTATGCTCCATTGGTGTTAGGGTATAATCTGATAGGCTGATAATAAGATTATCCTCCGTTAGTTCCTCTTCGTTCGGTTCCTCAGGGGATATTGGCTTCTTATGCTTAGATCTTCGGGTTTTCCTTGTGCTTCTGAAGACTTTGAATTGCCTTTTCCAAATCCTCTGCCTCTGCCCCTGCCTTGGCCCTGGCTTTGATTCCGCGACAGGTTCTGGTCCAGGTTGACGAGGCGGATTTCCTCTAAAAAAGAGATGGTATTTGGAGTGGTTCTCCGGGCCGCTGCCTCACTTTCACTTCCACTTATGTCTGATTCGCTTCCTGTTTCACATCCAGGCTTGGATATTTTGTTTGCAGAGTTTGTTTTTAATGCGTCAAAGCGTCTCACGAAGGTTAGAATTTGACCTTGCTTGTAATCTGTTTCATCCCTGGTGTATTTTCTTTGTTTGCGTTGTTGAATTTCATCCTCATATTTTTCTAATCGGTCTTCCATTTCTTTGTGGAGTTTGATTGTTTCTTCTTTATCACAAAGACAGATTTTAGCCTCAAGATCTTTAATGGCTGTATGTATATCCAGTAGGTCAATCTCTGCATATTTAATGAGAATCCTCATCATGTTTTTACTACATTCCATGTTGTTGGCGACCCATTCTCAGTACGTGTGTCTGGATGTGTGGGCATAGTAAAAATTCTGAGCCCTCGTGGGACTCTATCAACCTCAAGATATTTTTGAAGTGCCAAAATTTCCTGGCTTTTACTTATTTCTTTTCTATATTGTTTCTCTACCTGAAAAATTAATTGTTTTAAAGTCGGATTAGATTCATTTGGTGGCATGGTTTTAGTTGTGCAAACAACAAGGAGCTGCAGAGGGAAACAGACCACAAGTCGCCCTCTTCTCAATCAATAATCCTACACAATAGACTGGGTCTACGAAGGTATCACCACCATGTATCAGAATAAGCTGCGGTACAAATACCTATATCTTTTGGTATTTTAAACGCCCCTTCTTTCTTAACTTGAGGTAGTCACCAACAGCTTTTCACCTTCAATTTTTTTAAAAACCTACAAAGTTTTTTTACTAATGGCAATCCCCACTTATAATTCTCTTAGGAAAAGTACAAATGGTGAAGCAATCACATACCAAGTAGCGCAATCTTTTTTGTCTTTTTGGGTCTTTCTAGCAAAAGTAATGCCGATATTTGATTTCCTTGTTTTACTCTTTAACAATTTTCTTTGTTCTATTGTCTTTTCTCCTTCGGTTGTCGTTTAGTAGGATTTTTTCATGGCAAACAATTTTAAAACAGTAGACTTTCTTACCACGATGCGGGAAATTGCGAATTGTTTATATTTGTAGGCAAAGTCACGGTTCAACGGGTTCGAGCAAAGTTACCCCTTTAAAGCCGCGTTTCGCTGTCGGTTTTGCAGCGTTGATTGGATGTTTTGCTGTAGTGATTGCTTTTGCTCGTTGTCGAGCCAGTGTTTTCCCCGGGCGGTCCAGATAGTGATGCGCCGCCTATTGAGTCTCCTTGAGCAGTAGCACCCTTTCCCGCGATGTAGAAACTTGTGTGCGGTTTTGTGTTTTAGTGAAGCCGATGACAGTTCTTCCGATATTATTGTTCTTTAGGCATTTCGGATGGTGACTCGCCGCTCGATGAGTTTTAAGCAATGCCGGTGTTTGTTGAATTGTTTTCAAAAAGCAGTTTGAACAGTGGCACCCTTTCCCCCGATGCAGGGAATTGTGTACGGCTATTGGGGCATATCAGCAACAACCGGCGATAATTATCGCTAAGCGCACTTAGCGCTAGGATAATTATCGCCGGCTAGCGTGGATTTTTATCGCTGAGATAGCGTGGTATTAGCAACGCTTATCTCAAAAGCGATAAAAATCCTCACGCTAACTGCCTAACGTGAGATTATCGCTGGAAACCCAGCAATAATCTCACGCAATGTGGCGTTAGCTTGATGATAGGGACTCACAAGCTTAGCCATGATATCCACCTTCCATAGGATATCATGGCTAAGTCAGTTCTGAAGCAGGCGTAAGGAAAGTAGCGATAACGGGGTTATCGCTACTTTTCTTGCCGCTATGCTTCATAGCGTGGGGCTTGATGATAGGAGAAGTGTCGCTTAGCGACATTTCTCCTGTCATGTCAGGTCAGGAACGCCCACTTTGCATCTCTTTAGAGATGCAAAGCTGGGCATTAGGAATTCCTACGCTAACGCAAGTTTTCACGCGTTAGCGTGAGCTTGCTAATTAGGCGATAAAATTATCGCCGCTTTTCGGCCGAAAACTAATTCTATCGCCTCGCCTTGCTGATATGCCCCATTGTGTTTTAGTATGGCTGATACTAGATTTAATGATATTTGTATTTTTTCTTGGCGGTTTGGATAATGACATGCCACTTGTTGAATCCTACGAAATGCCGGTATTGGATTGATTGCTTTCGAAATGCGGTTTGAATAGTGAATCCTTTTCCCGCAGGGTAGGAAATTGCGTGGGGCTTCTTGATTGAAGTTTATTGGTTTGGTACACAAGAAAAATGCACTCCACCTCCTGGTATGCGTAATCAGACCTGACCACTGTGCTTAGTTGAGAACTCCTTTATTCTGGCAGAGGAGAAAGTAGCATAATGCGTTTCGACTCCCCTGAGTCTTAGTCATATGTAAATGTGGGTGTACTGGTTTTCCCTGTGAGATGGTCCCTTTCTGGGTATCTCCAAGGTGAAACCAGGCATCCCCAGCATCTGTGGGGGGCCGTTGTAGAGATGAGGCAAGCTTAATGCCTAGAGTTACCAAGTGTGTTCCTGATTAGAGTAGGTACTGAGGCGAGAATTATCGAGTCCGTTTTGACCCTGGTCCACGACCCTGCCACGTCGGGAATTGAAACCTGGTCCCTGGCCGATTCTCTGCTTATGGGTCTGCCGCCTCTAACCAGTGAGCTACACCTCTCCACTAATGCAACTATCGTATAGTCCCCACTTGATATAAGTTATATCCGGTATTCATGGACAGTGACAAGGGACAAAATACACATTTTCTAACGGCAGTTCAAAAAATGTGAGGTGTAACTGCAGTTCGTGAGTAAGTTCACATTCTACATTCATGAAATGAAACAGTGACCATTGTTTCTTAACGTTTGATGCAAGGATAAATACACACAGTTTATTATTTTGCATCCTCATTTATATGCATACTGCTTATAGTTCATTGGATACATCTATTACCTAACTACAGTTAACACAATTGCCTTATTTTTAGCTAAACAAGTACATATATATATAATATGTTATCAGTCACATGGCTATTATAAAAGCTGAACTATTACTAGTCCCCCCAACTCATTTATGCCAAGACATGCAACTATCCCTGCGTACCTCATAAAACTGTACAGTTTGCTGTTAGAAAATGGCATTCAGCCATGTCCCCTCAAGCAATCAATTTGTGTGTCTGCCCCTCTGAAATTTCCGGTCTCTTTATACCTTTCTCCCCAATTATTCCATATTAGTAAGGAGGTGGAAGTTTATTTTCCCATTTCTGTACAAACACTGCCTCTGTTAGAGACACGCTAGAAAGGCAAGCTTAATTTATTTCCTTCAAAGTTTATACTGTACGAGTTCAGATAGTCTTGCAGTGCTAATAACTACACAGAGTTCTCTTCTCTGGACAGCAGATTGAATATTCCTCTCTGCTGTGTTACTGTTACTTTGTTAGTGTGGCTACTGTCAGCCTGCGAGTAAAAAAAATATGATGATTTTGTACACTGTTTTCTTTCATCACCAGTCAAAATATAATTTCACTAGGTCCTAAACCGAAAGACATATTGCCCTTCATGTTGGTATACAATTAGTTCCAGTTTATATATAATATGTATCCATTAATAGAAAAAACCTACCATATTCGACAATACCTGCAGGATGCCAACTTTCAAGCTTCCATCCTCCAGGAAAACAGGAAGCTCTTCCTTTTAAGGTGAAAATCAGAATAGAGGATTGGAAACTGTCACCTCACAGCAACCCTGTTAGTGAGTTTTCTGTGGGCGTTAAAGCCCGCTCATACAAATACCTAAACTATTGCCTTATTCAGGCAGAGTCAAGGGAGTAGCAAGAATCAAGCCGAGTTCTTTCCCTCAGCACTCTATTCAATCTGAAGTTCTAAGTGAAATCTCATAATTTGTTTTGGTGCCATCCGGGAGAAGAAAAGCGTGTAGCGTCCATCTTGAACTGAAGCTTGGCTACAGCTTTCCTTTTCCTGACAGTCAAATGGTGGGCAGTTCATGAGCAATGGACCTTGTCAGTCTGGTGGTTTCAGAGGCTTCAGCCACTCCAGGTGTGCTCTACAGGGTTGGTTCTTCTTTTTGAACTCCACTTGAGTTCCCTGGAATTACAGCTGTTGGATAGCAATCCAAACCTGGCCTTCTTTTGTTCCCACTTTGCCATGGTGGACATTAAATACAGTGCTTAATTTGAGCCGTGTTTCCAGAACCGGTACCGCCACTTACTTGTCTATCAGCACTTATAACAGTCTGCCACATGGAGGCGCTGTTCGTCTAATTTAGAGACACGCACAAAAACAGCTGTTTAGCAATTAAATGTACATTAGAAATGACTAATACCTATCACCCACGCTATTCGTATGGTTTTGGGGCCATGGAATAGTCTGAATTGTAACACTTGTAGTAGTGTGATGGTCAGTGGTTTTGTTGGTCCTGTCATGGGCAGTGAGTGGTGCAAGCTGCAGTGGCCTCCTTAGGGGGGCCCTGGAATTATTTATCTTTTTACAAACCAAGCACTCTGGAAACACGAATCCAACCTCTTGATGGAATGCCCCTCCACCTATCCTTGCTGCAGTTCTTGGTCATCTTGGAGTATGGGTGGGGTATTGCAGAGAACGCTGCATCAGTCCTTTAAGGAACAACCGAAATGTATCCTTTCACATAAGCATGGTGGAGCTGAAGGTAATCTTGCTGGCATGGAAAGTCTTTCCTCCAGCGAGGAGCTATAGCTGACTGTTGGACTTGGCCCTTCTGGCAGGTTCACCCCTGGACTTTTTGCTTTTATTGGTGACTGGGTGATTGTGATTTTTGGTTTCTGCGCACTTTCCCTGTGTCCCAGAGTAAAGTGCGTGCGCACTCTGAGTGCATGTGGTGAGATAGGCCTGCCCTCCCATAGGAATGCATGGGGAATGTATGTGTCCCTGGTAGTTCCTGATGCGTGGGGTGTGCAGGCTCGAGTTTGGTATGTGCGGACTCGTGTGATCGAATGCTTCGCAATGATGTATGATGCGTGATTATGACATGTGCGGAAGTGCCACTTCTAGGAGTTGGCATATTAGTGTAAAAGGTGTCTGGCGTGTGATTGGCTGGAGCTGCCTGGTGAGCCTGGCTCCAGGAGTCTGGGTGGGTCTGCCCCAGTGGTGAGTGTGAGATTAGCATGCGGATGGCTGGGGAGGAGTGCACCTTGGACCTGAATAGGGCAGGGCTTTCCCCACACAATGCTGGTTCCGCCCCCTGTGGTGCGACTGATGACCCTAGCCCTGCCAGTGAATAGAGTGAGGGGCTGAGCACATCAAGGGTGCTCCCCAACCAGCTGCGACTGGTTTTCCCCCTCACCCTGAACCCAGAACAAAGGGAAAAGAGGTATAAAAATGGGGCTGTGTCCCCACAGAGTTGGTTCTCTTCCAGGATCCAAGCTGAGGGGGGCTGCTGCTGCTGAAGGCCAGGAGGAACCGCCACTTAGGACTGCCTTCCTGCCTGGAGGGCCCAGTGAGCTGGCCCCTGGCCCAGCCTTGCCCCCCTGCCTACCTTACTAGACTTTGCTGGACTTGCCTTATCCCCTAAGCGCCTGGAAGCGCTTTTCTTTCATTTATAGCGCTAGGAGCGCTTTGTTTGTGGCCAGCAGCGCGGAGCTGCGATTATTAGCGAGGGAACCCCGACGTAGGGATTCCCTGCTATTTTGCCGTGCTTGCGGGTGCCTACCCCGCTATTTGTTTATTTTACGGCGGGAGGCCACCCCGCCGTACATCCGCTATCACGAGGGAGCCTACCCCTCTTATTGCCGAGATTTAAAAATCACCACTGCAGCCCGGGCCGGGACATCCAGGAAGTCAGGCGGGCCGGGGGCGGGCCACCGAGACAACCGGAACAGGAAGTAGGAGGGCGGGAGCCTACCCCGCCTCCCACTGAGGACTCGCGGCTGGTTCTGGGGGCCCCGGAGCAGGCAGGTGCCTACCCTGCGCCCCGGTGCCCCCGCACTTGAAAGAGAAGCGTCCCACCCAGGCAGGAGCCCAACCCGCACTGGGACGAGCTGCCGTCGTGTTCGGGGCCCGTAGGCCCCGCCTTGCTGGAAGATTGCCGGCCCGGAGCAGAGAGAGAGGAGGCGACGCGGGAGTCCCCAGAGCAACAGCCCGGTGAGTGCGGAAGGGCTGGGGGGGACTCCGTGTGCGTGCTGGCTTAGAGCGCTAGTGCGCTCCAACGAAGGCCCGCATTGGTTGGTTCTCGAGCCCCGTGAGGCTCCAACGTCGGGGGCATTCTTGATTTAGAGCCCCGAGGCTCTAACATAAAGGGACATTGTGGTTTCCTGAGCCCCGTGAGGCTGCCAGGTAGAAGGGGGCATTTCCTCAGTGATTGAGTGGCCCCAGATGGCAGCGGGCCACTCCCACCTTGCCCCACAGAGTTGTGCAGAGCCCCGGAGGCTCTAGGGGGCATTTCTTGTTGTCTTGAGCCCATGAGGCTCCAACGAAGGGGCAGAGTATTTGTTTAGAGCCCACGTGGCTCCTACGTTGCTTTGGGGGCCTTAGTCATGCCCAGAGCCCGGTGAGGCTCCAGCGTTGGCCCCATCATTTGTCTAGAGTCCAAGAGAGGCTCCAACGGCTGACATACTTGTGTGAAAGGGCACAGTGGTGCCCACGCTCCTTTTCCCAGCCACCCAGCACTTAGTGGGCAGCTGCAACGTGTAGGTTGTGCCTTGTGCGCCCTGGTTTGCGCAGCCTGCGCCGGCGCGCCCTGACTTTGCTGGACACAGGGTGTCCTAGCCCCGACAAGGCCAGTTGGCCTAGGGACTGCCACAGGTAGTGGCTAATGTGAGTTTTGCGCTATTGCTCCTTTCCTGCACCTCCGAATGTATTTTTATGCGTCATGTGCCTTGTTCTTACACCGCTGAATGTGTTTTTATGCATCATGTGTTTTCCTTTCCTGCACCTCTGAATGTGTGTTGATGCATCATGTGCCTTGTTTTACACCGCTGAATGTATTTTATGCATCATGTGTTTTCCTTCCCTACACCTCTGAATGTGATGCATCATGTGTAATGTGCGTTTACCCCTACAGGTATTGTGATACTTAGGTGGTTGTTTTCTCCTAGTACAGGTGGTGCTAGCGAGGTCCAGATTCCCTGCGTGACATTTTCCTAAGGTGGTTAGGGTTGCGTAGGTGGTACTTACCTGTTACCAGTAGTTACTGGTTGTGTGCTACATGTTCTATTTTTAGTGTTACAGTGATTGTATGTGCTATGGTCTAAAGTATTATTCCTATGTTCAAAGTGCTACATTCTAAAAGTGCTAATTCCTGACAGTGGTCCATGTGGCCCTGTCCCCTGTACATATAATCCCTTGTAAAATTCTGCCCCGTGCCAGTTGGCACAGTGTAAATTGTGTGAATATTATCTAATGTGTTTTGGTATAATACAAAGGCTATTTTTATATAATACCTTGTGTGGAGTTTCCTTTGTGGTGGGCCTTGGGTGTTGTTGCTGGGTGCACGCGCAAACGCTTTACACATTGCCTCAGAGATAAGCCTGACTGCTCGTGCCAAGCTACCAAGGGGGTGAGCAGGGGTTATCTTTGGCGTGTAACTTCCTTGCCCTGACTAGAGTGGTGGTTTCTGCCTGACTTTGGCGCAAGCCTTAGCCAACCAGAAATCGCCATTACTAACACTGACTATCCTTACTAGCAACACCACAGCCATCTTCTATTTGAAGAAAGTATGAGGAAACCACTCGCAAAGATATGCCAGCAGGAGGCAGTGGCTCTGCGTTGTCGAAAGAATTTCCAGCTCACGTTGTCAGTCAAGTCTGAAAAAAATGAATAGTCTGAGAATCACATAAATCAACAAGAAAGGGATCCCCCATTCTTCAGTAATGGAGATGGGCTGCCCGACACACGACAGAGTGCAAATATATACTCAACTACATACACAGTGACAGGTGCAGATTTACTATCACTTTGCCCCAGGTTTGCATCTCAAAAGTGACACAAACCAGAGCAAAGTATTGAATTTGGATTTACTTTCCAGCACCAAACTTATTTTGTGCTGGAAAGTAACCCTAAAATAACACAAAGTAGTGCTGTGCACTGCTTTGCGCTACTTTCTGTCAAGGGCTCATGCATGAACGTTCCCATGGAACAGCCATGGTTTTAAGCTCAAAGCCCTATCTAATAATAAAATATAGACTGGGCTTTCCACCAGAAAGTTATGGCTCTTGATGGCAGGCGTAAAGTTAGAAAAAAGTTTTCTTTTCTCCAAACCATTCCAACTTTGCATGTTGGCTTTACTATACAGCATATATTAAGACTTGGAAAAGTTTCAAAATATTCCAAAGCATAGTACTTTGTACTGAAAGGATAACCTTGCAGTACAAAACCTATGCAAGACATGACACACACACGCAAATACATAAACACACCCTTGCACTATGGTGCAGGGGTATCTGAGCACTGCAAGGCACCCTAAGGTGCTCCAGTGCAGAGGGGAGAGAGATACAGTGCCATATATTAGTATATAAGGTGTTGTTCTCCTCTCTCTCTTTCGGACAACATATTGTAGCCAGCAGCTTTGGTTGCTGCACCGCATTGTGTGAAAAATTCGTACATTTGGTCCACAGATGTTAGTACAGCTCACATGACAAAATTATTAACAAATGGACAAGCAGATGCCTAGATAGGTTCATGTGTATTATTAGATAGTCTTTCTGAATATCAAAAATGTGAACAGTTTCAACTGTGCAAGCTAGTTTGCAAACATTTCTCAAGTGCCAGGGTGCAGCACATCTTTGGATCAGAGATGGGCAAATCTGGTGGACATAGTTAGCATGAGCACGAAAAACGGCTGTGGCAGGTTACAGTTACACTAAGACAGGCTTATGTGTTTGAATTATTCTGCAGTGTGAAAAGACCATGCAGCTCACCATATTTCTGCTAGTCTCCCATAGTGCCAGAGAGGGAAGTCTGAGCAGACATACTTGCCACCCATGTAAGAAGTGCTCTAGTAAGTCCTTCAACCCATCTTTGAGGCTCGGATGTCATACCAGTAGTAGAACTTTTGCCACTCATTTAACCACCAGGTGCCACCACTGTGCCTTCTGGCTGTGCAGGGGAACCGTTTCCCTAGTGCACAGCTGATTTTGGACTGGGGCATTTTTGAAGACATTCTTCCAACTGTAGCTACTCTGATTCTGAGGGTCTTTAAGAAGATCGGGAGTTCCCATGTTGCGTAATCATCATAGTGCCCATACTTGGCCTTTTCAGGTCTAGTTTTTTTGGACCTATGCCATCTGCTGCAGAAGAACCACATAAGACTCCACCAGAGGAAAGAGATCGTGTCCAATGAGAAAATAAGAGTGCTGCACTTCTTCATACCATTTGAGTAGAAGCACTTGATTCCTGAGGAGCTAGCCTTTGTAGCACATGATTCCTTTGAAACTACACTTTGTTTTCCTAGGTGTCTTCTCCAAGATCTTGGAGGCTCTTGCAGCTGTCATAACGTCCTCCACAAGGAAGTCCTGTAAAAGTAAAAGTGGCAGAGGTTGTGTCACTGGTTAAAATTAAAGAACATCAAATCATTCAGGGGATCTCTAGAGGCTGTTATTTATTACTCATGTTACCCAGGGAGACTGGGATGCAAGACTTCCTTGTGACCACTGGAGCTGACTACAACTGCCCATCCTCTCCCCACCAAAAAACTCTGATGCGCCTAATGCATCTGTTACTTTCGGTCAGATTCTCCACAGTCTCCTGGCCAAGCTGGTGCATAAAACTTTGAGACCTGGTTGACTTCCTGAATCCTATTACATGGAAAACACCTTGGTGTCCATCTTATAAGAGAGTTGCAAGCCCTTAGTGTCTCAGAACATTTTACTGATTTGCAGTGAGACCAATAGAGTAGACTAACCGTGTGTACAAGATTAATGGTGTCAGGATTTTGAATCAAAACACATTTAGACAACAATAAATGTATGTTGAAAAATCCATAGAAAACCTCCATTTTCTGCCCTTATTATTCGTAGTTTCATATATTACAAAGGTGCAATACACGATATTTGTGACAATAGTGCAGATGACGCAACAGTGAAGACAGGAATAGTACACAACGTAAAATTACAACACTGTACAATCTTCCTGGTCTGTTAGCAATAAATCCCAAGGCCTATCGAATCATTCACAGGACATCCTTAATGAGACATCACATTTTTTGTATATCCACTGTTTAGCAGGCCTATGCTAAATAATGAGTGCAAAAATAATAAAGTCATATCTCTATATTGTGTTTTTGTTTGAATATTTTTATTAGGGTTTTGCATACAACATTCCATAATGTACATCAAATATATCATCGATGAATAACTTTTTACATCATTGTAAAGTATCATTACTGTTTACAAAGGGTGATTGCATTGGTTGCCTAGTCCCTGGAACCCCTTGACCTTGCTAAGATCGTAAATCTACTACTGGTTTGTTCCAATGGGCTGTATTGTGCACCATTGCGACTGTACCGGTGTGTCACGTGATAGATAGGGTTAGCTCGTTCTCCCCGTTTCTGTCTGTGTAGCTCTTCCCTTATGACATATGTGAACATCTATTCCGTTTAACTAGTGTATCGGTTTTTGAACTGCCGATGGAATTAACTATGAACTGTGGGAAGGAGAGGAAAAACGATAAAGAAGGATAAAGAAAAAAGGGGGAGGAGGGAAATGAATAAGAGGAGCATGAGGGGGGGGAGTACATGTAGGGCGGGCAAGGATAAGCGGTCGTGGTGGGTGGCGCGTTGACTGTGTGTAGGTACGTCGGATGCGTCCCGAGGTGATCTAGGGGGGAAGTGGGCCTTCATAAGGGCGAAAGTCATATTTCTAAATGATGTGATTATTTTTTGCACTTATTTCTAATGTTTACTATTCTCTCCGGGACCAAATAAAATGAATGTTCAGCCTGCTTGTCCTGAGTGAGCAGCAAGGAGCTGCTGCTGACTGCGAATAATGAACGGATCTTGTGAGCATTTCATGTTTTTAAACTAATTCTGGCAAGTGGCACATCAGGAGTGGACCAAGTGCATCAACTTATTGATTACATGAAGGCATTCCCTTTGTTTAGTTTGGCCATCCAATTGGAGCCTTAATGAGTAGATTTAAAACATGTCTCAGGCGAAAGTGAAGATACACTCAGCAACTTAAGTAATAATCAGGCTGTCTTATTTTCTCGCTCTTTTTTCTGAACTCTGAATACACACAGTGATGCGTTCACACATATGTGTCACCAGGGCAAATAATGTCCCTGTGGCTGCTGCTATGACTGCCACCAATGATGTGCCCGCTTTAGGGTTCATAGTAAAGTTTCTTTGTTTGTAATGAGCATTGTGCAAACAAGTGCACAAGTCAGTGGTTGGATATTTTTGCCCTCTGATTGTTTTATTCTGGTTGTATCCATGCTTCTTTAGCGACCTTATCTGGACCAACACTATGATGATGAGTCCTTCACAAGAAACTGCCCATTGAAGCTAATTTTCGTAAGTAACATTTCATGAAAAGGCTGACATTCCAAGCAATGCTTTTTTATATATCATTTGAAACATTTTGGAAGCTGCTATGTAGAACCCATTTGAAATTACTGTTTTGAGTACAGTCAGTCTCTTCCTAGAATTAATGATCTGAAAATCTGACCTAAAAATCCACCAAACACACGCAAAAGATATACCAGGAAGCAGCTTGATTGGACTCGGCTCAGTAGAATTGAGAGCGAGAGGGAACATGGCGGCCATGCACTGAGCGTGTGCGAGTGTCCTGGGAGAGAAATACCTCACGCTGAGCGGTAGCGTCCTTGCCGCCCCCAGCTTGAACCATGTACCTGGAGAGATTGGGGTGACCAACCATCCGCAAATTTCACGGACCGTCCGTTATTTTAGTATGATGTCTGTAAGGCGACAGTACAGAATCCAGGGGCGTAACAAACAGCCCCCGCGTGAAGGGGTCCCCTCAACTCATCTGTAGAGAGCTGTGTGTGTCTTACACTCTTGATCTAAAGCAGCTGCAGTGTGCAGCCTGCTCTGAGCACCTCGGTTGACCCAGGACTGAAGAGAAACAAAGTAACAAGTTACATTGTTTCTCTTCAGTCAGAGCCAGGCCGGAAAAAGGATGGGGGCCCCGCTGTACTCTTGAGAAACACAGCTTTCGGGGAGAGAGGTTAGACTAGTAAAGAGCAGGACAAATAACATTTGGCAGCATTGTCGGTAGGTATAGCAGTTCTAATTGTGAGCTCCTTCAAAAAACATGCTTATGTTGTGGGTTGATAACAAATGCCTAATATGTTTTAAAATGCAGCATTTACATTTCTCAACTACAGATAGTTAGGTTATCTGGGACTTTAATTAGTCCCAGCTGTAAATATCCTCCTGTCGCTGACCCTTTTCTCTGTTTCACAACACTAACAAGGGCAGGATATGTTACCTCCTGCCCCCAATGTTACCATCCCCCGTCCCACCCTTCGTGTTAGTTGGCACTAGCTTGGTTTTATTTTACCTTTGCCAATGATTGATTACTTGCTTCACAAGCATTGGCTGTCGCTGCATGGCTCCCACGTGCCGGTCTCGCACTTCGGAGCGGAGGAGACCCGTCCCCTGTTGCTGTAGACGCTGTTGCTCCACCCTGGTGTAGGCTGACAGCTCCTCACTCTGCTCCTAAACCTCTTACTCATCAGCTCACAGCCTCACATCTACCGGGGCACATGAGCTGAGCTACCGGGAGCCGTTTGTGTTGGTTTTGTGCTGTTCTGTGGTATTGCTTGCTGTGCTGGAAGGTGAGAGGGCTCCTTCCTGTCCACCTCTAAACAGGTGCCGGTGACTACAGAGAAAGGGGGCAGGGATTGACAACCCTTGTTGCATGTGATAATAAATTACCTAGTATTACATTCTCTCTATAATGGTGAGTTCAAGTCAGAACATGCCAAATGTGGCCCTCAGGCTAAAAGCACTGCTACTGGGCGTCAGAGATACACAAAAATCACTATTAGGCTCCCGAGCATCGGTAAAGCTTTAGCCAAACAGTTCTGAAGTGCTGCTCACGTGGTATTAAGTAGTCTTTTATTGCACTTTTTCGTCGAACAGCACGTTACAGAGACCGGTCTGTGTGCAACCCATTAATGAAACAAATTGTACCTCTGCCAGTGGCATAGCGATAACTTTTGTTGAAATAGTGCCAAGTAACACACTTATGCTGTTTGGGAGCGCTATAAAACACATAAATTGTACCTATTTCAGCTGCTTGCAAGTTACCAACTGAAGCGTGTTACAATAGTGCTTATTGGAAGGTCCTTACTCTTCATCTGATGTGTGCATAAAATGAAAAGCATGTCACGCTTTGTTAGCACTGGAGTCCTAGAAGAATATGGAAGGATTTGCTGTCTTCGTTTTTCTTTTCTCACCTTTGTCTCTTTCAATCTTACTTTCATTACTCTTGCACTTAATTTACTAGCACCAACTTTTCCTACTTATGTCTACTGCTGATTTTTGTTTCTACTCATATGTTTCATACTTCCTCTTACTGTGCTACATAACCTCTTAATTTTACCTTTCTCTTACACCTCATATTTGTTCCCACTCTTACGTTTTATTATTCCAAAATACTCTTGCTTCCACTTACAACTTATTACGCCTATTTCCTCCTGCTCTTACTCATTTCTCCTCTTACTCCTATTACGCCTACTTACTGCTACTCTTACTTTTACAACCGCATTTGCCAATGCCCTTATTACCATTAACTTAGTCCTACCTACTCCTACTTGCACTCTTACTCCTGCATTCTCCTACTTGAACCTACCTTCCTCTATTTTAACATGTACATACTTCAGCTCTTCTGCTTAGCCCTTCGTATGCCTATTCTTACTCATACTTGGGAGAGGAGCTGGCCTAACGGCTAGGGCGGTCGACCTCGAATCTGGGGAATTGGGTTCGAGTCTGGGCAATGACGCTGAACATCCTGTGATTCTGGGCAAATCACTTAATCTCCCCGTGCCTAACAAATAAGAATGTGTCCTCATGTAATGCAACTGGTGCACATGTAAAGCGCTCTGATACCCGATACGGGTCAAGTTCACGCTATATAAAACTCCATAAAATAAATAAAACAATAAAAAATGAACAGGATCTGCGGGGACGCATTGGAAGGTAAACAAGCATTTGCAATGCAATTGGTCTCGCATTTATGAGCGTTAGAGCTATTGACGTAAAGGACAGTGTATTTTACCTATGTGTTTTCTGCTTGGAGTGGAGTGAATGTGTGTGGTGTCAAGTGGACATATGTGGTTTGAATTGGAATTGTTAGTTGTGGAATTGTGTTGTGTGGATTGGATCTGTGTAGTGAAATAATGTAAATCTGTGAATAGTAATTATGTGGTATTGAGTGTACTGGAATTATGTGGATTGGGATTGTGTGTCATGGAGTGGGATTGTGTGTCTTAGAATAAGATTATCTGGAATGGTATTTTGTGTTGTGGAGTGGTATGTAGTGGAGTTTACTTATGTGGTGTGCTGTTAAATATTGTAGCATGATGTGGAATTTTGTGGTGTAGATTGGATGTATGTGGTGTGTTGTGTTATTCTGTTGGTTTGAACTATGTAGTTTGTTGTTGAATTATGTGGTGTGGAATGGAAATGTGTAGAGTTGAAATGTGTGACGTGGAAGTGTGCGCTGCTGTGTGAAAATTATGTTGAGTGGTATTATGAGGCATGGTGTGAAGTGTAGTTATGTGGAATGCTGCTAAGTGGCATAGACTGGATTTATGTGGAGTGTATTTATGCAATATGGATGAGAGCATAATTATGTGGAGGTTAATTATGTGGTGCTGAGTGGTATTATGTGGAGTAATTATGTGTGATGAATTGTGTGGGAATGAATTGTGGAATTGTGTGACGTGTGGAATTATGTGGCATGGTGTGGTGTATAATTGTGCGGAGTGGAATTATGCAGCATGTTGCAGAGTTGTATTTTGTGGAGGGTAATTCTGTGTTTTGGAGTTGAGTGTAAATATGTTGTGTGACGTATAAATATATAGGTTGAAGTGGAATTATGTGTAGTTGAATTGTGTTGTGTGGAGTGTAATTATGTGGTTTGGGGTGCTATTAAGTTGTGTGGAATGTTAATATGTGATGTGGAATTATGTGGTATGGAGTGAAGTAGAAATATGTGTTTTTTTTATTTTTAGGATTGTAATTATGTGGTATGGAATGTAGGGTTAAATTATTTATAGTTGAATTGTGTGGCATGGAATTATGAGATGTTCAAATGTGCTGTGTGTGGTAGAATTAGGTGGTGTGGATTTGAGCAAGCTGTGCACGCTAAGGCTTTTATGTCATGGGGTATAAAGTTGACGATTGTCTATTTTTCTTTGTAAAAATAATTTGGGCTGTTTCTTTACCTTCCGGTACATTTCTGAACAATTTGTTAAGCTAAATTGTAATGTTGCTTTGTGTGCGCATGCAGGGAAGAACGAGTGTCTGGCAGATATGCAAAAAATCACCCTACATCTCAGTATTAACTTCCACACCTCTAAGCAGTAATCCCAATCCTAGAATGAGTTACCCGTTTGCTTTACAACGACAGTTAGTAAAACAAGTAAGTGCTTTGCCAGCCTGTGGAAGAAGCAAATGTTTTAAAGGTACTTGTTTTTGTGCAAAGTATTGCTTTTCCCAGTTCACGGAAGGGATAAAAAAATATCTCCAGATAATAATAGGGTTGAAAGGATGGTGCGATAGCAGAATATTGATTTGTGTGGATCTGGTGAGGACTGCAGGCATCAAGTGATTGATACGCTATTTGCATAAGAAAATACTATATATTTTTTTCGTTATCCTCCATTAGTTATTATTAAGGACGGCGGAAGAAAAGCGTTCACCGACAGCATTTGGTTAGTCTTAGGGAGACAAAGAATGCTGTGGTCTGTGGTAGATGGCCCCCAGAAGGCATAAGTATATGTATCAGGAGCTGCCAATGAAAGGAAGTGGAAATGCGCTTTAGACATTGCCGGTATTGATGGCTACTGTGCGGTTGCAGACTTCGCTGGGCTGACAGTGGGTGGGGAAATGCTACGTTGTCACTGTAGGTTTAATTCATGAATCGCTCATTCGCTCTGGTGTTTGACCTTGGGGTACTTGTTGACTGGTGCTACATATGGGATCTGGCTTGCCTTTGACAGGAGGTATGGTTTAGTGGGGTACATAATGTAAATTAATGTTGGTGTGATGAAACAAAAATTGGACCCTTTGTACATTTGATATTATTGTGTGCATCATGCAGAGGATGAAAAGTAGCAGGAACTGCTTTGATGCCATAGAGGCTAGCAGGAAGAACTGTTTTGAGGTGGTCAGTTGAAGAAATTGTTTAACATGTTTTAAACTTCCACAGTGGCACTGGGGAGGCCAGCAGCTGAAAGGCTCTGTCTTTACAGGTAGGCAGTGGTTAGATCGTGACCAGCCATCAGTCTTTATGTCAGTGGTGGACAACTGCATCCCTGTCACATTTCCTAGAGTGGCCGTTGATAAGATTTAGGGGAAAATAACAAGCTTCTTATGGGCCTCAGGTGGGGCAAGGCTAGCGTGGAAAAAGATTGGGCACAGACTTGAGAAGGGTGGCCTAACTTTGCTGGACCTGAATTAATATTTTATGGCTTTTCAGTTTAAAAACCCTAGGATGCTTTTGAGTGAGCAAGATATGGTTACACTTTGGGGTTGTTACTAGCAAAGACGAGCAAGGAGAAGAGATCCACAGGGTTCCAATGTAAGTTCGGTGCCCCAATTATTTCTTGTAAACTACGGCTAAAGGTTTTGTAGGCTGCACTGAGCATATTGTTCAGAGTCAGGAAGATCTTGGATATTGGCTATTATTTCGACTTTGCACCCATTTGGGATTCCCCGGGTACCCCAGAGTGTTTGAGGGATGGGTTGTGCCTCCCACGAAGGAGGGCTTGTATAGTCACCTTGGGGGAATTGTTGGCAGTGCAGGGGTATTACCCTGGAAGTTCTAAGTGCAAAACCTTGGGGCTCCTTATCAAGGTTCAAATATCTGCAGCTTCTTCTTGGCTCGTGAGTTTTACTGAGGAGATGAGGGGCGCCTGGGAAGTCGTGTCAACATTACAGTGTGCAGGACCTAAAATCAAGGAGGCTGCCAATTGTCATTGGAAGTTTTGGGATGCTGAGGAGAGGAAAACGAAGGAGCCATATTGAGCATGGAAAGGAATCATCCAGGAGACTGAATTGCAACTTACATGGAAAACCTCCCTCATGTTATTGTACTCTGTGGTTAAACCAGCCTCCTCACACAAAATCACTTTTTAACCATCAACAGATCATACTGGACCTCTCAAAATATTGTGAAGTTTGCACGCGAGCCGACCCCCAGATGTAGAAGGTGTGGTTTATTTAGATGCAAAGATTTGCATGTTTTTTTCACTTGTCCTGGGATTAAGGGTTTTTGGAAGGACGTCGAGAATGTTTTAAAGGCAATCTTGAGAGTCAATATCACGTTAAGTCTTGTGTTGGCTCGAATGGGGGTGGACATGGCCTCACATAGTCTGCTGAGTAGAGTGCAGAGAGGCCTTTTGTTCTATATTGTTCTTCTAGCCAGGAGAGAGATCTGTAAGCATTGAACTGATCCATGTGAGCTATGTGCAACAGCCTGGCTCAAAGTGGTACATTGGACTTGCAGTAGGACTACTGAGGGCAAGCCTGGTGGGGCGAGCAAGATATGGGCCAATTTTTCCAGGTGTAGTGGTATGTTGACTGAAGAATCGATCAAATGAGTGGTCCTTTGAGTGGCCGCATGGGTGGGGTGGGGTGGGGGCCAATGCAAATCCAACTGGCTGAGGGCCGATGGGTAATCATAAAAATGCCTGAGTTTGCAGAAGCTATGGTGATATGAGAACAAAAAAAAGGAAGTAGCTTGATGAATCCTTTGTGGAGCAAGCATGCAGACAGAACAGACAGTGATTACATCTGTGGAAGTATGAGCTATTGATACCATGCAGAGCTGGTTTTTCAGGGTAACCTTTATTAGCTCATTTCCAGGCCACAAGGAATAGGATTGATCAATTCTACAGTGACTGATGCCTCCCAAGAAAGAAGTACAATACTAATGTTATAACACACTTATGGAATTTGTTGTCAGGATGTGCACAGCAAGTTATGTTATGTTACAATTATTTGTAGAGCACATGTACACCGGTCGGGTTCATGGCGCTAAATATAGGAATAGCCTGGGTCCTGGTAGGTTATTCACATTCCTGGATAAACAGCCAGGTCTTAAGGAGTCTCCTGAAAGTTAGAAAATCTGTACAGGATCTGATATCGGAGGGGGGGGGGGCGTTCCAGAAGTAAGAGGCCAACACCGCAAATCTCCCACCGCCTAGCCTCTTCAATGGGTAGGACCATGCGACCAGGAGATTCATGGGAGCTGAATGCAAATTGGGGGCAGGTCTATATCTCTGGATAAGGTTGGAAACAAATTTCGGACAGGTTCCATGCAGAGACTTAAAAATGATACACCCAATTTTGAAAAAACAGCGTTGTGTTATGGGGAGCCAACGTAGCTTCCTCATAAGGGGGGAAGCGTGTTGCCATCTGGGCTGATGTAAAATCGGTCTTGCAGCCTGATTCTGCACCAGTTGCAGTCTTTTGACTAAGTATGATAGCAGACCGAAGTAAAGTAAATTAGCATAGTCAATGTGAGAAATGACCAAAGATAAGACAACCTGAACCAATGCTTCCCTAGTGAGGAGTCTGCTAATTTTCCTTATCTTCTGCAGCTGAAAGAAGCAGGTTTAGACTACCGTCCCTATCTGGAACTTCATGGATAGGCTGCAGTTGATTGTGACCCCAAGGCTCTTGATGGAAGAAGATGGAGCAGGGGTGGAGCCCAGCTCCGTTGGTCAGAAATTTGGGCTCAATTCAGTTTTATCTGGGTATAGCTTTAGGTGGTTGCTGTTGATCCGGTTGTGTATATGCAGTATAGTGGATTGGAAGTTGAGAATAGAATCAGATGTGTTGTCGATGGTAAAAATGAGTTGCAGGTCATCTGCATAATTAAACATACACACATTTCTTTCTCTTGGGGACAGAATCAGAGGGAGTTGGTACAGATTGAATAGATGCTGGGATAGTGAAGATCCCTTTGGCACTCCGCAAGTAGATTTAACATAAGGCACTGTGAAGTGGGAGAGGCGGACAGACTGGGAACGATCCCCAAAGAAGGATGTAATCCATCTAAGAGCCAGACCCTGGAGTCCTGCGTCCCTGACACAGTCCACCAGAATTCCATGGTTGACCATGTCAAAGGCAGCGGATAGATCTAAGAGCACCAAAACCTGAGAGGTGTCCTTATCGGCTTCCTTCCTTAGTTTGTCCAATACAGTCAGTATTACTGCCTCATTAGAATGAGATTGCGAAAACCTGCTTGAGGGGGATCAAGGAATTGAGACTGTTAAATGAATGAACAGAGGTAGGTCGCCACGTGGGATTACAATACCTTAGCCAGGAAGGGGAGCAGAGATATGGGATGATAGTTTAGTGGGATCAGGAGGTCTGCACCAATTTTTTTTATGAGAGTTTTTTTAAAAGCTCAAGGAACGCAACCCTGTATTAATGAGTTGTTCAGAAGAGAGAGGCAGGGGCAGGGTTTGCAGTGAAGGTTTCTCTTAAAAGGTAAGGGGGACAGCTGTCAGCAGGGGATCCAGACTTAATTCTGATCAATAAATCCAAAAAGGCTTCTCTGCTGATTGCTGGGAACTGATGCAGGGAGCAAGGGTTTCTCGAGGCCGTTGATAAAGCCTCATATACAGAGCTGATAGGGATACTGACTTTAATTGTAGTGATTTTGTCAATGAAGAAAGTATTCAGGGAGTTACAGAGCGACTGGGATGGGGCTAATTTTACTGTAACTCTATCAGGGTTGGATAGCTCAGTGATAATTGTAAATATTTCTTTCGATTTATTGGTAGAGTTCAGGATCTTTGAGAAGAAGTAAGTAGCTTTACTATGTTGGATGGATTTTTTATACTCCTTTTAAGTCTTCTGAGAACAATCTCTGGGCCTTCTGGCACCTTGCTGTTTTTATTATCCTGAAGGCGCATGTTCTTTGCTGGCTGCTGTTATCCAAGCTGTGGTGTTTTCCTCACTTAGTTTGACAGATGGCTGGTTGATGGGTACCATGTTCGCCAGTGATCTGCAGAAGGCATTTATATCAATTTATTTTTATTTATTTATTTAAAAAGTTTTATATAGTGCGAACAAGACCACATATGGGTATCAGAGCGCTTTACATATTGGCAATTAGAAAGGTACAAGCAGTGGAAACCATATCTGAAAGAGACTGTAGTTATAGATTCCTTACCTTTAGAATTACCCCTACGCGTCAGACTAGATCCCGAGATTTTTTTTAGCAGTACCCCTGGGCGTCAGTAGGCGGCGTCAGTCGACTCCAGTTCCGTCGTTGGCGTTGTGGTCGCCGGAATGACATCACGGTGTCTACTTAGATGCCTCCCCTGTGCGCTGACGTCAGTTCTTTCTTTTTCCGTGCCAGCCTTGCGCAGATCCGGAGAGAGCTAACACTGTAGTCATTTTTTGACTAACTTTTGGTAGACTTTTGTCGACTTCTTTTTGAGTCTTTTTTTCAAATCAAAATTTCTTTATTCCATTCAAAGAATCATCAGAGCATACAAACACATCCTTAAAACATTACAATTTTAGCCCATCTAGTACAAATGTATAAAAACAGATTTTCAAAGATAAAATACTTAAAAAACAAAGCATATAAAAATTATTTGTTTTTCTTAGATGAAGCATTACACTGAGATCATGAATTCTTTAGAAATTGCTATAAATACAGTACATAAATTACTATTCATTTGACGGATACAACTCTAGTTTTATCTCGAGTGCTATAAAAAACTTTTAAGTATTAAAAAAGTTTAAACATTTTTGCCCTTTCTTATTCCTTATATAACTAGCAGCCAACAAAAATTTACTAACGCCCAGTACCACAAGTTGGGAGCTATCAGATTTTAATATTCTTAGTGCCTCTAGATAGCTTCTACTATTTAGTCTTCTGCACAGAGGCTTAATCCACTTTCGTCTAGGTGTTGCATAAGCTGTGCAGAAGAATAGGACATGCGCAATATCCTCGTTCGCGCCTAATAGGCACAACGTGCATCTAGAGTCCCTTTCAAGCAAGACGGACTTTACCCATTTTATTGTGAAAGTGTTTGACTTGAATTATCCCATACCTAAATTTCATGCAGAGTGATTTTGCCAATTGCGGTTCGATCTCGTCTAAGAAAGGCTAAAAACTCGGGGTCATTCTCCCTGACTCGGGTTTAAAGTGATGTTGTGCAAAATAAATTCACAGTATACATTCCTGATCTCTCTCTTTGAGTCAGGAATCAACAGGTTCAGGTTTGCCCAGTACCGGCTCAGGCCTAGATCTGAGAGCCATTTACGAACATGGACCAGCCAGGGCAGATTAACATATACATTCAATTGCAGGAGCTCCCTCAGAGACTGTCTATAGGTCTCTAGTTCTTCTGTTGTCCAGATTCTAATCCAGTAGGCCAAAAGTCTCCAAACAGCAAGATGGTCTAGCCTTTTTATTTCAATGTCATATGTGAGTGGGGTCATTGGGGTATTTTTTGGTAAACGCGTAAACATTCTCAAGATTTTATTTTCCCCAATAATTAATGGCTGCAGATTATCGCCTCCCCATAACTCGGATCCATAAAGTGAGACAGATTGGGCTCTGGGTTTATAAACTTCTAGTGCAGGAGTAATAGCCTTGGATGCAGTCAGATGCTGCTTCTTCGCAATAGGAATAGAATTCTGCATTAACATGGTATTGGATTTATTTATTTGTGTCTTCCATGTGAGTTTTGAATCTATTGTAACGCCTAAATATACAAAGTTTGGAACCCACTCCAAAAGCTCCCCATTCAAAGCTAATCTTTTTTGGAAGTTTTTATGTGGTTTGATCGCCATATACTTAGTTTTGTTAGGGTTTAGCAATATTGTGTCATCAGCAAATGTGAGAGCACAAATATGCTTGCCTCCAAGCTTGGGTGCGTCATGTAAGGCCAATTGCAAATACTCTACCATGTCGTTCACATATAATAGGAACAGTGTGGGTGTCAGGACGCAGCCCTGGCGCACACCTCTCTTAATCAGGATTTCCTCTGTGAGCTCCCCTCCTGCACCCCAGCGGACCTTTGCAAAGTTACCCTCATGAAGCCTTATGATCTGGGATGGAGTCTAAAGCTGCCTTCAAGTCGATGAAGGCGACATATAAATGTCCTTGCTTTATTTTAGTATACTTCCACGCTATACTAAAAAGTCTAAAAACTTGATTGATTGTGCTTATTTTCTGCCTAAAACCGGCCTAGCATTGTGGGAGGATATCTTTCTCTTCTATCCAAGTGCTTAGCCTAGCCAAAATCTGTTTGGCATACACCTTTTGGGGGATGTCTATCAGACTAATAGGTCTGTAGTTTGCTGGATCATCTCTACTTCCCTTTTTGTGGATAGGGACTATCTCAGTCCCCTTCCACGATTCTGGGAGAGCCTCTTCCCTAGCTATTGCATTACACAATCGGTTCATATATGGAACCCACACGTCTGGAGCATGTTTCAGAAGGTCACCGGGGATCTTATCAGGCCCAGGAGCCTTTGCTGGCTTAATAGTGGCTATGGCAAGTGCAGTATCCTCGAAGCTGAATTGGAGGGGTATAGTTTGTGCTAGCAGCGGAGGCTCCTCATAAGGAGCTCGCTGATCTGGGGCGAGCACATCTAATACAGCATAGAGATTGGAGAAATGTCTGTGCCATGTACAGGGGTCCAGGAAGTGATCAGTAGTCACCTTGTTTCCTTTGTTCCCCATAGCTATTAATTTCCAGAACATAAACTGATCTCTTGTTTTTGCAGCTACAATCAGGTCACTCCAGCTAGCATCCTCCCATTCTCTCTGAGCTGTCTTCCGTACTTTTTTATAGTCAGCTCTTTCTTTTTTGATCTGGCCTACATTCTTAGATTTCAGAGCACCGAGGAGTCTATGTTTAGCCCTGGTACATTCTTTGTTGAACCATGGGTTCGAGGACTCTAGTCTTGAACTTGGTTTATTAGTGCTCCGCTGTGTTTTAGTTAGCTGGTTTTTTATAATCTCAGCCATTCTTTGATGGATTTGAGTGAACGGTGTCTTCCCCTGGCTTGACTCTATGACTCTATGTAACTCATTAAGAGCTCGCAAAAGCCATTATATATGTTGGTGAGGGGCTTGACCTGATCTAATATTATTGGCCATTTGACAGTTCTCCGGTTATTACTAACTGATGGATGCCTAGTCTCCTCTCTCTTTTTCATTGGGTAAGATAGATGTTTCGCAACCCAACCCCCCCAAGATCAAGACATAGTGGGAAGTGATCGCTCTCCCCTCTTTTGTCAACCTTAAAGTCCTGAATGTGGACCCAATATGCTGTGCTTACCATCACATAATTAATGCTGGAGGAAGAGTTTCCTCTTGAGAAAGTGTTTGAGCACTCAATATCTGTAGGAAACTGCCCATTGCATGCCCTTAGCCCTCTCTCTATCGAACAATTAAAGATTTGAGCTGTTGATGTCGTACACGCCACCTTTTTGTTTATGTCTAACAGAGGGATTCCTCTGGCTAAATCTTCCTCTTGGAAGACCATTTACATTCCAAGCAATGGCTCGTAGCAACAGTTAAAATCACCCCCCACAACGACCATCCCATTTGGCACAATGTTATCTAACACTTCCTCTAGCTGTTGAATGCCCAATGCTTCCTTTGTATGCTCCCTTGGCCTTAAATATATGTTGAAAAGATATACGTATTTCTTATTTTCAAATGTCATCTTTATCCCCAGAATATCCTTGGAACCCGTATGTACTGTTTCTACAATGGTGTTCAAATTAATTTTAACCCAGATAATCAGCCCACCTGAGGGTATTCCTCTTTTCGATGGTATTGCCCCTGTATTAAAGGTTCTATAGCTTAGTTTATGTAGAGACTCTATCGCCCATGTTTCCTGAAAAAGGCATAAGTCAAAGTTACTGACATACTCCTGCCAGTCAGGTTCAGCAAATTTTTGATAGAGCCCAGCTACGTTCCAGGATAACATCTTTAAACTATCTGGGGCTGGGTTAGCAGAGGACGTGTCAAGGGTCCTTCTTAGTACACTATTTTTTTGGTTGTCTATGTACATGGGTGTTACTTGTGGATCTTGTGAGTGATTTATGTATAGATGGGCGCCATGTGATGTGTGGGGACCCACTACTAGTTGGGAAGATTTCGGATTTATATGATTATATGTGTGTTCGGTGGTTAAAATCCCACCAGAGTAGTCGGTTAGTCAATCCACTAAATCTAAGTTATGGGTCCCCTCAGGAGCTGGTGGCAAAGTATTTCTCTCTAATACAGGTGTTCTTGTCTGCCTAAAGCTGATTTCTGATTGAAATAATGAATGTGTTCGTAAATTCATAATTATCAGATTGTCTGCAATGGTATTGGAATGAAAAGTTAATTTTATATCATCCAAATTCCCTGTTTCTTGCCTAAGCCGTTCGGCTTTTATAATATCAGATCTTAATATGGAAAGGCATTGGCGTTTGTTCCTAATCCAATGTGTCACTTTATTTATTAGAGTGTCGTCATCTTCTCTGGATTTTTTTCTTAGACTTGGTACATTTGTCAGGAAAATGTTATACATGTTCTTCCCCGGGCTAGGTATAGGTTGAGGTATTGGGTAAAATTCACTTGATTGTTGACTACCTATATTCCCCCAGCCTGGTCTCAAATTCTGGCACTGCCCTTCTTTGGCTCTGCAATTTTGCCTATTTGTTGTGTGAGTATCAGAAGGGTTGGTATTAAATACACTGTGCCGTGCAAAGGGGGGCATTCTATGCTGTGTCCCCAGAGTAGGTGAGTGATTAGTTGTTAGTGGTTGGTAGAGATTCTTGCAAGCTAGGGAGTTCTTATGATGAACTACCTCCTTTAAAGTGGAAGCGGAGGAAGAGCTAGGAAAACGCCTATCGGTCGCTCCTGCAGTCTGATTGCAGGTGGTGTTTCTCACTGTAGGATTACTTTCCCCTTGTATATTACTCATTTCATTTGAAGTAATAATAGTTTGTAGTGGGATGTTCCCCACTGTTCTCTTAAGGGCCTTTATCTCATCTTGTATAGCATCTAATCTTTGGTATAAGGCGCCCATAAGTGCATGAATATCCGTGCTCTCAGTCTGTACCCCAATTTCCCTACTGCTAACTTTCCACTGACTATTATAGGTAGCATTACTTATACGTGTTTTGCCTGACTTTCCTCTTGGAGGGTTTCCAACAGTGAATATCTGTTTGAACAAGATACTGTTGGAGCCTCATGGGTTGTCTGTCTTCCTTAACAGGGCACTAATGCCTCTGAAGGGAATGAGGTCAAACAATCAGGCTTACTCTGGGTTAGCTCTAAAGGGGGAGATTGAGTTTGTGCAATAATCTCCCTACTAGTGTGATGGACTATAGCTGTAGAAACAGGGGGTATGATGGTATTCGACTTGATCTGCTTACTATTATATGTGGATATTTTTTTAGTGCCATTAGATGTCAGGTTTCTTTCACTGTAAAGAACAATGAGAGAGCTAGGGAGGCATGGGGTGCGTCCGTATCCACTGTGGTATGTATAGGTTTTATCAAAGTTGGACGAACCCAAGAGTGTTGGTACAACCACTGTCAAGCAGTGCTTGGGAACCCACTAGGTAATTAAAAGACCCCTCACACACCAACCTAGTTGGTTTCATGCTTCATCGTAGGGGTCCCAACCGGGTGGCCGAATGCCCCCCGGTTGTGCTACGACGCCTGACTACAGCGGAGCTGGTGTGGTGCAAAGGTGTGATGTAGTGAAAGTTTAAAAATATCTCTGAGAATCCTTCCCAGAGAAATTTTATTGATGGCGGCTCAGGATATGATAAAAACTATGTGATGCAACTACAAGAGAATTTTAGTTTCTGATAGTTGTCTATGTGATTGGTCTACATGTTTCAGCCCGCGTCGGTGTAAGGGGCTTTCGTCAGGACCAGTGAGTGCAGTGAGTGGCAAAGTGAAGCCACGTGAATAGTGAAAAAATCAAAAAAGGTAATTTACCTACACACTCGCTAAGGTGTGAGGAACCGGTATCAGCTCAATGGCAGACACCGCAGCGAAAAAAGACCTGTGGGGGAGAAGAAAAACACAACACAAAGACGCATGAAACAAATAACAAAAGATTTGTGGTATTAGGTATCGCCGCAATTATAAGATGCAATCTTTACCGGTTGTGAAGAGATCAATACTTGCAGTAGGTCGTACTTGTGGCAACACACACGCTGTGTTGTTGTGGCATGCTGCTACTGTCTGATACTGACTATAGTCTGGTGGATAAAAAGGCGAGGTGCGCCCTGTGAATGCTATCGGTGAGTCAGACAGACAGAGACAGTGTAAACTATACACATGGAGTGCCTGGTAACTGCATTAGGCAACTTTGGAGGTAATGTTATGAGGCCACTGACTGGGGTGGATGGGCAAAGTCGCAAGAATAGCCCAGTGGGCGCTCGTATGTATCGCATGCCAGATGGTTGTGCGCCTAACTGGCTAGTGCTGGGTATATGAGGGGTCAGTGCCCCTGAGTGGCGCGCTGTGGGGAAAAAAACAAGAGGAAATAAGATTACACTATGGCTGAGTCTGATCGCTGATCAGGATGAGGGAGGAGTGCGCTCCTCGGAACACAAATTCTGTTGGAGAAAAGAAAAGTATGAGCGCTGGAATATAAAGGACTATGGTAATCCAGCAAAAAAGAGGGCGCGTCACCTTACTTGGTCAGGAAGCAGCACCCGCAAGGCACCTACTGTGGTCTCCCGGATCCCGGATGGTGAGGAGACCAGGGGTGTCAGAGAATATATGGTGACGGGGGCCATAGGCTACGTGCTGAGTGACCAGTGATCGCGGGCTGGGCGGAGTGATCTGCGCATGCCCCGGGCGGGGTCAAGGGTTGCACCAGTGATTGCGGGCGGGCGGAATGGTCTGCGCATGCCCAAGGCAGGGTCGGAGGTTGCACGCGTGAGCGTGAGTGAGCAAGGCAGTGTTGCGCATGCTTGGTGAATGCTAGTCGGGTGCACGTGCGCGGAACGGCTGGATGTAGCAAGTAGTGGCAAAGTCGCGCTTGCGTGGAGGATGCTGACAGGCGCGTGCATAGCTAGACTCGGTGCCACGAGCAAGTGCATTAAGAGGCACAGAGGGTATAGTTATGGGAGGCACGCTGGCCTGGGGATGGTAAACGGTGTCAGAAACAAGGTTTCTTTCACTAGCTAAGATGGTTTCAACCTCCTCAATTAAATCATCTATCTTTGCTAATATGCAGTTATCCGCTGCTGACTTTGTTGGCTTGCAAATTTTCGCTAGCTTCTTTTTTCCCGCTACGATCTCAACAGCCTTCCTTTTCCCCATTTTTTATACAATGTATTTCTAGGTGCAAAGCCTGTTTTAACTGCTGTCTATACAACGTAGTCGCTCAACCTTTAATACACAGAGGAAGATGGGAACAGCTGGTTAATGGGTTCTAAATTCCCCTAGTATAAGCTTGTGATATCACATCATCTACAGGCAGTTAGGTTATTAGATGAAAACAATCCTCTGATACAACACCCAAACTCCAATAAAGCGTCCTTTGCATCTATTGTCTATCCAGGTTAACAACTGTAACCGTAAAGATCGTAATTTGTTTTGCACAAGGGGCAGTAACAGCAAAGTCTCAATTACCCCGGTATTAAAAACAGTGAACAGGATGGAATTTCGTAGGACAAGCGACTAGACGGCTACGTTAGGTTCTGCGACTGGGCTTAACCATCTGTTATTGATGGGTAGCACAGTGTCCTCGCGGCTTAACCCGTTCGACGCGCATGACGGAACGGTTCCGTCATGCACGTCGGTTGGGCTGTGCTTATGACGGAACCGTTCCGTCATGGCCCCGCCTCGCGCACGGAACCTTCAGTGTGGCGCGGAAATCCGCGCCGCGCTGAAGGGGTTAAATAAAAAAGTAAATTGTTGTTCCGCAAACCACAGTACTTACAGGCTAGAAGATCTTGTCAGTCTTACAGTGTTCAAAAAGTAGAGCCAAGAGTAAGTGCCCTGCCCTGCCGCCTCCTGTCGCGGACGGGCGCAGACGGGCCCGCCCTTGGTCCGGACACGTCCCGCAGCGCGTCCCACGCAGCGGTGTCCTCAGTTCACTTTATACGCCGCAGGTCGGCGTGGATGAATGGCAGGTGCGGAAGAAGCAAGTTGCGGTGCAGGGGAGCCTGGGAGAGTGAGTCCCTGTGCCTGGCTGCAACCCTGATGTCAGTAAAGAGCGTCCACCGCAGCGGTGTCCTCAGCGCGCTTTATACGCCGCAGGTCAGCTTGGATGAATGGCAGGTGCGGAAGAAGCAAGTTGCGGTGCAGGAGAGCCTGGGAGAGTGAGTCCATGTGCCTGGCTCCAACCCTGATGTCGGTAAAGCGCATCCCCGACTCCTGGTGTACGAGGGAGGTCCCATCGATGGACTGGGTTCAAGCCGTGCGAGGCCTGTAACCACCTGATGCTGGTTACAGATAACTACCTTGCATGCCTTTGGTGCCTGGAGCACGACCACAACCCGAAGTCATGCTCCGACTGCCGGGCCATGAATCCAAAGTCTTTGCGGGAGCAGTGCCAAAAGCTGTGGGAGGCCCGACAGTCAGCTCCGCGCCACTAGAGGTCCCGGTCGAGAGGAAGGTCTCAGGACTGGTCGGGAGCCACCTCCGTTATTCGTCATCCAAGTCTTCGAGATCTTCGGGTCAGTCAAAGCACAAGAAGAAGGCGAAGATGTAGCATCACTAGCAGAACAAGAAACTAACAACAGAGCATAGAAAACATAACAGATTGATAAAGAGCAAGTGAAAAACTAACGAGTCCTACAGTGATTGGGACCTAGCCCAGAAATGCCTTCATCAGTATCTCTTTAACTTCCATTTTGAAGGAAGCCGTGGAATTGTTAAGTCTTATTTCAGGTGGCAAGGAGTTCCAAATTTTTGGTGCAATACCCGAGAATGCTCGATTGTAGGTTTTCTTTTTATGGAATTTTGGTGGCTTGAGCAGTAAAGTGCTAGAGCCTCTAGAGGATTTAGAGCCCCCAGAGAGCTCACGTTTTTGCGCAAGATATACTGGGGTGTTGAAATGTAAAGCTTTGTGGGTCATGCATGCTATTTTGAGACAAATCTTCTCTTCATATTGTAGCCATTTTAGTCAGTGATGTGATGATAGTGTTTGAAGCCTGTAATGAGCCTTGCAGCGGAGTTGAGAGAGGCCCTGAGTGGCACCGTCTTTCAATGTAGGAAGGCCACATAGTGATGAATACAGGCCCCAGCTAGGCCCGCAGAATACAAGGGTTTGCTCTCCTGTAACGGAAACTAGAAGGAAGTTGGCACGGAAACTGCAAAGTACAAAGACAGAGTTTATTAACCCTTAAGGTTGGTCCTACAACCTATACAACACTCTTCAGTATTGCATAGAGTAGCACACAGAACTTGCGTACACGGTCCCCTTTTATACACAACAGAGGGGCTCATAAGTGGGTGGATACAACATGAAGCAAGGAATATTGCCTTTTATGGACATTTTCGATACAGAATCAATATATGGGCGGAGTTAACACACTCCTAAGCCCGCGAAAACATGGTCAAGCAAGGACTAACTGATAACAGATGTGGTCAAGTCTGGGCATGCGCCAGACGGACAAAGGAGCTATTTATAGACTGTTACTAGGCAGATAACGAGAGCAACTGACACGAAGATAGGACTCTTCTTGTGCTGAGCACGTGGAGACATGACAATACAAAATGGAGTTCAAACATTAGTCAACATAAGGGAAGAAACTCGGTCCTAAAGGGGAATTCATGTCTTTAGTAAATGCTTAATCACATCGCTGTTTCAATTTTCAACAGACGACCCTTTCAGCATTTACTGAAGACATCCGGTTTATTAGAATAATCATCATATATGTTGATTTTCATCATCTCTTCTATTTCTTTAGTTAAATGTTTCTGATAGATGACATTGGCAATAGCTTTCTTATCAGGAATACAGGATGACACACATAGGGAACAGAGTAAAGGACCACATTGGACACAAATGCAACAAGAAAACAGAATTGCTACGATAATACAGAGACCAGTTAAAACCTTCCACCCCCATGTGGTGATCAATGCCCAAAACCATCCAGAAAAGGTCCAAGTGCCATTTTCTGTATGGATTTCAGCTGCAATTTTATGTAATCTATTGATAGCATTATAGACTGATGGCGTGTGGTCAGGAATAAACACACAACAACTACTTCCGATAATTTTACATGCTCCACCTCGATCAGCTAACATAACATCTAACACCATACGATTCTGTAATGCAACAATTCTAGTAATTTGTAATTCTTCCGTAAGATTCCCAAGAGCAGCAGCGGTTTGATTTGTCACAGCCTCTACAACTCTTGTTAATCTTCGAACTTTCCTACTATTTAGGGCAGCTCCAACAAAGAAAAACAATCCTAAATTAAAATCAATATACTGCTGCAGGCTAGTATCAGTTTGATCAACATCATCAATAGATAGAGTACGTTTATACCTATTTACAGTCACATTATTCAACAACTTCAAATCTTTATGATAAGATGCAGGTGCCAAGAATACAGGAGGTAATAGGAATGCTACATAACATACTCCGGACCAACCGGCTGGCAAACGATAATAACCCTTATTTCCACATACAAAGTATGTGTTATGGGATGCTAAGAAAGTACTATTATTCAACCCGTCAATATTCAGGATAATAATACAGTCACTAACACCAACAGGAATATAACCCACACTCTGGACACACAGGTCCGCTTGAGCTTGTGCCACTTGAATCACGAATCGCTCTTTCCCTACAGTGTCTCTAGTGTTCGTGAAAATGTAGGGGATCGATTCATTGTCTGGTCGATATTCTTCCCATTCCCAAATTGTCCCATTCGCTTGTGGATAACCATCTTTATCTTGATGACATTCCCTATTAAGTCTAAAGAGTAATCGTCCCACTGTAGGTTTCCGTGTAGCAAAAAGCAAAGTATACCATGCTCTACAGGAGCCAGTATGAGAAAAAGGAAGAGGTATGAACGGAGTTCCTCCTTTCTTCTGATGAGCTGGCATCATGCCACATATCCAACAGTTCGTAGCATTAGTGGCAACATGGGTATGATGCAACATCGGAATGAAAGTGTTATTCAAATAAGACTGACGATGCTTCAATTCTTGATACGGAAGGGTATAAAAGTAGTGCTCCTCAGGCACTGGGGTGGTCAAAACAAGCAACTCACGGGCAGGAGTCACATCCTCAACAAACCATGTGGTTATACCAACAATAGCCACAATGATAATAAAGCTTGTCGCACAAAGAATCTTCTTCTTCTCCATCTTATAGTAAGAGGTCAATATCTTCCTGAAACTAAAAGGTTGTCAGAACTCTTCCCCTTAGGCAGCCGTTGATTTCTTCACCAGCGGGCCAAGACGGGTGTCACTACGCTAATGCAGGGCTGATCCCCCCCCCTTGCCTCATTGGCTCTCCGTTTCACTAACCTAAGGGCCGTTCTGACAATTTGTCCCGATACTGAAGAATTCACTTCCTTGGTCTGAGATGATATCACCTTACTTCTGGAATCGTTTGGTCCGAGAAGAGCTCCTCGCTGTCGTTCGGTTCCACAACACGGCCTTTCTGGGTAGTCAGGATCTCTCGATGGTCGGTCAACACAGCAGGCTCCACCAAACCTGGCGGCACTTTCCGACAGTGCGCGGAATGAATCCAGTTCTTCCGATTGGAGACTCGCACCGCTGTTCTTGTCGCCAACAGCACCTGCTCAGGACCCGACCACCTCGGCTCCAGACTGTTCGTCCTCTCGAACGCTTTGATTAGGACATAATCTCCAGGTCAAAGAGAATGGCCTTCACCAGTGGATCGGTCAGGGAGCGCTTCTCGAACCTGTTGATGAATAGAAACCAAATTATCAGTCAACTGTGCCAAGTAATCGCTCATCATTATACAAGGTATGTCATACACGGATTTTGGCTTTGGCGTACCCCAAATATTCATTGGGCGTCCGAACACGATCTCATACGGCGTGAGACCGGTTCGAGAATGCGGTATCGATCTGATTGACAATAATGCCAGCGGTAAAGCATCTGGCCAAGTCAAAGAAGTCGAAGCTTGGATCTTCGCGATCTTAAGCTTCAAAGTACCATTGTACTTCTCAACTAATCCCGCAGACTGAGGGTGAAACACTGCATAAAATTTCTGGGAAACTCCCAGTCCTTTCAGTACATACTTAATAACGTCTGCTATGAAATGGGGTCCGTTATCACTCCACAACAGTCTGCAAACGCCATATCGAGGAAAAAACTCCTTCAATAGCATCTTGGCTGTAGTCATTGCAGTATTGTCTGTCGTAGGGTAGGCCTCAACCCATTTGCTGAAGGCACAAACCACTACTAGAACATACTTCAGATTGTTACAGCGTTCAAGCTGAATGTAATCCATCTGCAATACCTCAAAAGGTGCAGTGGGTGTTACAAACCCTCCTGCTGGAGTTCGGGTCCCTTTTCCAGGGTTGTACTTCAGGCAAATCATACAAGTCTGTACCACCCTCTTTGCCGTACTAGCAATCTCTGGATGCTCCCAGACTTGGGTAAGCAATTTTACGATTGCGGAAGCTCCAACATGTGCTAGCCGATGTGCCATCTGAACCATAGGTTGTACAAAAGCTGTGGGTAACTTCCATCTATCCATCTGCTTATTTCTCCAACAACCTTCATCATCCAATTCTCCATCATTAGACCATTGCTCCCGTTCCTTATCGGAAGCGGTCCTCTGTATTTCCAGCACTTCTTTCCTTGCATCGTGCCATCTTTCTCCCTGCGACTTCACAACGTACATTGCAGTAGCACCAGGCTGCATCGCCGTCACTCGTGCCACCCGGTCTGCCAAAGCATTCCCTTCTCCAACTTTATCAACCACTTTCTTATGGGCACTACATTTAATTATAGCAATCTTCTTCGGATATGTTAATGCAGTCAAAAGGTTGTGAACTAACTCTCCATGCATTATCTGTGCTCCATGTGACGTTAGAAACCCTCTCTCCTTCCAGAGTAGGCCGAAATCGTGCGCTACTCCGAAGGCATAGCGGCTATCTGTATAAACATTCACACACAATCCTGCACTGAGCTCACATGCTCGTGTTAATGCTATTAGTTCCGCTGCTTGAGCTGATTTCTGTGGTATGCGTGCTGTCTCCACTATTGTTTGCAGTGTGGTAATTGCATACGCTGCTGAAGTCGTACCATCTGGTAGCTTCAGGCATGATCCGTCCACCCACAGTTCTCCACCTACATCTGGAAAGGGCGTATCCCGGAGATCAATACGACCCTTTGTCTGTTCCTCAGTCACAAGAATACAGTCATGTGCCTTTTGTGCTTCAGACTGAGTTTCCGGGAACGGCAACAATGTGGCCGGATTTAACGTTACACACCTCTTTAACGTAATATGAGGAGCCAAAAGCGTCAACTCATATCCCGTTAAACGAGCACTGGTCAAATGCTGCGTCTTTGTCTGATTAAGCAGGGCATCAACAGCATGGGGGACTAATACCAACAGTTTGTGAGATAACACAATTCCCTCACTTTGACGTATTGACACAGCTGTCGCCGCAACCGAGCGAAAACAACCAGGCAATGCTCGGGCAACAGGATCAAGTACAGCCGAAAAATATGCACAAGGGCGCTGCTTGTCGCCGTGCATCTGCACTAAAACTGATAATGCACATCCATCTTTCTCATGCACATACAGTGAAAAGGGCTTCGTATAATCAGGAGTCCCTAACACTGGTGCTGAACAAAGGGCCTGTCGCAATTGCTGAAAGGCAATTTCACACTCATTTGACCAGGGAAGAGGAATCGGTGTGTCTTTTGTCAAAAGGGCTAACAATGGTTTAGCTATGTGTGAGAATCCTAATATCCATTGCCTACAAAAAGAAACAAGACCCAAAAATGCACGCACGTCCTTCTGTGTGGAAGGCACCGGCGTGTCCAAAATGGCTTGAATGCGGTCCGGTGTGAGTGCACGCCCCTCCTTAGACAAAAGGTGACCCAAATAAGTCACCTTTGGTCTACAGAATTGCAATTTCTTCCTCGACACTTTGTGATTGTGAGATGCCAAAAAGGAAAGCAAAGATAACGTGCACTTCTCACACAGCTCAGGAGTGTCGGCCGCCAACAAGATGTCATCGACATATTGTATAAGGGCGACACCCGCGGGCAGAACAAAGGAATCCAATTGCCTTTTCAATGCTTGACTGTAAATGCCAGGGCTTTCTGTATAGCCCTGGGGGACTCTACAAAATCTATAAGACCTATTATTCAGAGTAAAACCGAAAAGGTATCGGCTATCAGGATGAATAGGGATCGAAAAGAAGGCATTTTTCAAATCAATAACTGAAAACGTGGTCGCCGTTGGCGGGACCAAAGTGAGCAACGTCGTGATATCAGAAACCACTGGATACTGAGGTATCACAATCTTATTCACTTCCCTTAAATCAATGATAAACCGATAAACTTTGGCATCCGTATCTTTCTTCAAGATGGGTAAAATAGGACTGTTGCAAACATTATAGGGAACTTCTTCCACTACCCCCACCTTAATCAAATCCTGCACAATCTGAATGAGTGCCTCCTCCCCCTCCTGGGAAATGCGATACTGAGGGAGGCGTGGTAACACCGCACCCTCCTGGACACTAATATGGACAGGTGGAATCACCATCTGTCCCACATCGGTATCTGAAGTAGCCCACAAAGAATGAGGGAGAGAAGCTAACACAGTATCCTCCACGACCACACACATCCGGTCCGTCATCGGGTAATTATCATTCAATATCACACGTACTCCAGCGGGGGAGCAGCGGATCGTAGCTCTGAAGTGCTTGAGCATATCAAGACCCATAATGTTGTCAGGCGTGTTCGGGGCAAGCAGAAACGGACAGGGTGCAGAAAAGGGATCAACATGGAATGCAAGGGGTCGGGAAAGAGGGCTTCGAGAGAGTGTACCATCAAACCCTACCGATGTAACCATTAAGCCAGATGGGGGAGCCCTCGGAACCAATTGTTTGGACAGCGCACTGCGGGTCGCTCCTGTATCAACTAGGAACCGATCAGTAGAACCCAAAACCTTTGCGGAAACATAAGGACCCTTCTGATCAACCGGCACTTCAACTGATTCTAACCCCCATCCAACGCATTCCTATGCATGCTGCGAATCATGGTAGCCAGAGCGGTCAGTCCCTGACATTTGATACTGGTGCTGTCGATCAAATACATTGGGTCTATCTCGCTGCTGCGCGGTAGGTTCAAAGCGAGCACGATCATTAGGATTCCCTCTGAAATTCGAAAAGCCCCCTCTACCTCTCGGTGGTCCCTGACCACGTCCCTGACGAGATGCGTACAACGCTGGACAATCTCTGGCCCAATGACCCGACTGTTTACAATACGCACATTGATTCCTATTTACATCTGACCGACCTGAAGGGGGACCATAGAATCCTCCCCTACCTCTATCGACACCCCGCCGGGGCGGACCATACACTTGCGCTAACATCACCTTTGTTTTCAAATCTTTCGATTTCTTCTCCTCCTGCCCCTTCGCTTCTTGTTCCTGACGCTCATAATACTGAGCCATAGTCAGGAGGGATGCCGGAGACGAAGTGGACCAGGAACTTTCACTCGCTTTTAGACGAGCTGCTATTCCCGGTAATAAATTCGCCACATATTTATCCACAAAAAGATGGCGACCCGTATCATCCGTAAGTGACTGACCACTGAAATCGTGAAATATCTCCTCAAAGCGCGTAAAGAAATCTGAGACTGATTCATCAACCTTCTGTTTACACGAAGCTAACATATTCCAGTCAATCTTTTTAGGGGGAATAATTGTTTTCAACTTGGTCACAATAGCAGCGGGGAGATCTAAAATAATCTGAGGTGGTTTTTGCGCGGGTTTCCTCTCCCTATCCTCATCCTCAATCTCAGACCACTTGGCCCTAAAAGCGGCTTGATCATCCACCTTCCGCACAGATCGCCACATATCCGGTGGTAGGATAAGCCCAAAGAACAAATCTATATCTGCTAAGGTCATAGTACAAGAATTCAAGGCCCCTTCGACTTCTTCGTAAAAGTCCGCTGGATTCTTGCGGGGGTCAGGCAATGCATTCTTTAATGCCATAACGTCAGCCCTATGCCAGGGATTATAGACCCAATTATACACAAAATATCCCTTAGCATCGGCGGAAGTAATATCCGAACTAGTTCCCGCTCCTTTAGGAGGAACATACAAAGGTGCCGCCTCTCGCATTGGTTTAGCATGCACTAGGTCGTTCTTATCTGAGTGGGAAGTAGATGATTGGTCGCCGCCGATACGTGGATCCGACCGCTCCTCCTCCCCGGCTTTTAGGCGCGCTCTCTCTTTAAGGGCACTCGCTGCGTCCCGCAGTGCAAACAGCCGTCGAACCGCATCAGGCGCCTTAGAGGGAGAAAAAACACCGTTACGTAATGCTTTAGCATCTAATACTACATCATCAGGCTCAAAAACTTCTGAATATTTCCGAAAGGCAGTAATCACTTCCTCAGAAAAGTGTCCCAAAAAATACAACTTCTCTCTATCCTGCCACTCTTCCCAAGAGTCCAACAATTCAGTGAGGGATAACTTGCCCTTAAGTGCACGAAAAGAAACTTTCCGAAGCTCACCCATACGGTCAAGTGATAACATAGACCGCGTGTCTACCTTATCCGAAACCAATCCAGAATCCCGTGATCTCGGGGCAGACGCACCAGCATAAGGAGGCGGAGAACGATCTAATAAATAAAAATCATCTTCAAGATTAGTAAGGACAGGATAAAGTGGCTGGCGGACAGCATATTGACCCGAGACTTGCAACCTACGCTCTTTCTCTTGTCTCTCCACCAGTTCTCTTTCCTCCCGACGCTTCGCTTCCTGTGCTCGCACATGATCATTCTTCCGTTGCTCTTTATCAATCAGCGCTTTCTCACGTTTCTCCCGCTCACGCACTTCCTTCACCCATAACCGTACACATTCAAACATGTCTTGCCGAGCACGCCGTTTACACATACACTGTTCCACATACTCAATCTTACGCATATCAAATGATCCATACAAAGGCCAGCGCAACTCAGGATCCTTTTTGGTGTATTTCCTCCATACTGTGCTGTACATTATAGAAGAAAGACCATGCTTCACATACATATCCCTATTAGGAGTCCCCTCTGGGGGGGCTGGAGCAGATTCCTCGAGGTTTAACCGGTTTCCAAAGCAGCAGCACCACTTGCGGAGTGCGCTAAAAGCAGGCATGCTCAAAAATAATGCAAAATATGCAGTATTATCAAAAAAATGGCACTTAAACTTTGCGCCGTTCAAATTTACACAGCTCCGGAGAAATATCTCCACATTACCTGCCTATATGTGTTGCAACGCATATATTCTCACAGTAATCAATACAAGATATGACCGGTCATCACAAATCAAACTCAAATGGCCAACCCAGGCTTCAAAACTCAGAGCAAGCACCGTACAACGGTTCTTACCAATCAAGAGTGTCCAGATTCCAACTGCCAAGTTCCAAAATTCGCCCAAACGGCTGTCACGGCAAAACCGACAGAAGAGGTCTCAGTCGAGGACCGGCGCCACCCAGAAGGTCAGTTCGGAAGGGGAGGAAGAAAACCTTGGGATGCCAGGACTAAAATGCCTCTGGCAGTGATCACATCCCCGGCCAAATTCCTCACCTTCGTCACGACCAGTCCTTCGAGCATCCGAGTCGCTGATGAGCCCCACGTGACGGGCGCCAATTGATGAATACAGGCCCCAGCTAGGCCCGCAGAATACAAGGGTTCGCTCTCCTGTAACGGAAACTAGAAGGAAGTTGGCACGGAAACTGCAAAGTACAAAGACAGAGTTTATTAACCCTTAAGGGTGGTCCTACAATCTATACAACACTCTTCAGTATTGCATAGAGTAGCACACAGAACTTGCGTACACGGTCCCCTTTTATACACAACAGAGGGGCTCATAAGTGGGTGGATACAACATGAAGCAAGGAATATTGCCTTTTATGGACATTTTCGATACAGAATCAATATATGGGCGGAGTTAACACACTCCTAAGCCCGCGAAAACATGGTCAAGCAAGGACTAACTGATAACAGATGTGGTCAAGTCTGGGCATGCGCCAGACGGACAAAGGAGCTATTTATAGACTGTTACTAGGGGCAGATAACGAGAGCAACTGACACGAAGATAGGACTCTTCTCGTGCTGAGCACGTGGAGACATGACAATACAAAATGGAGTTCAAACATTAGTCAACATAAGGGAAGAAACTCGGTCCTAAAGGGGAATTCATGTCTTTAGTAAATGCTTAATCACATCGCTGTTTCAATTTTCAACAATAGGGTTGCGCTACCATAATCCAGTTTAGAGGTCACTAGGGCTTGCACAGCAATCTTAAAGTCGTTGTGGGATAGGAACGTTTTTATTTTCCTAAGGACTCTCAGTTGGAAGTTCGCTCCTTTGGTGAGAGCATCAATGTGCTTTTGCATGTTCAGATGCTTATCTAGCCTTATTCCCAGAGACATGGCGGGATCAATGATGTGTGCAGTGCAGTTGAGAGCTGTTAGTTGACACATCCATTCTTCAATGTCTGGAGAGTGTTCGGCTGGTGTGATAAGGAGAAATTCTGTTTAGAAAGCATTTAATTTCAGGTGATTAAGAGTCAAGTAACTTTGAGTTTCCTGAAGAATAGAGGTGAGGGACCTGAGGTCGTCAGGTGAGGAGACTTTCAGGTACAGTTGTGTGTCATCAGCATACATGTGATAATGGATGTTGAAAAATGTCGGGATTTTTGTTAGAAGCTCCATGAACAAGTTGAAGAGGCTGGGCGAAAGCGTGGACCCCTGTGGTACCACCAGAGGGAGCAGTGCGGGTTTGGACAGAGCCTGAGCCACCTTGGGTCTTTGTGTTCTATTGTGTAGGAATGAGGAGAACCTGTTTAGCACAGCCCCTGATAGCCCCATCCTATGCTCCAGTAGCTCGATAAGGGTATCATGTTTGACCGTATCAAAAGCTGATGATAGGTCAAGGAGGATCAAAAGGCACAATTACTTTAAGTCCAGCATTTGTAGAGCATCATCAACAATGTGGGTAAGAGCAGATTCCGTGCTATGACCCTGACAGAAGCCAGATTGGAATTGGTCCAGCAGTTGGAATTGCTCAATATGGCTACATAGCTGGGTGTGTACACATTTCTCTGTGAGCTTAGCCAGAGTAGGAATGTTTGAAATTGGACGAAAATTGTGAAGGTTAGAAAGGTCTGCCATCGGTTTTTTAAGTATGGGGTGACCTGCCCCGATTTAAGGCAATCTGGAATCGAACCTTGAAGCTAAGAGGCAGTAATTATTTTCGTCCAAAGAAGTAGTATGGATGATCTGATCTCATTGAAGAGATTCGATGGCAAGGAATCGCTGAAACGTTTGGATGGTTTCAAAGTGGCCAGAGTTTTGCGATTGGTGCTTTCATCCAAGGTTTGGAATATGCTCCAAGAAGCATTGTTTTTGGGGGGGAGAACGAGTATGGGTGTGGGCATTCCAGACCCGTAGATAGGATAGGAGACAGGAAGATTCTCCAAAGCTGTCCATAGTTCCAGTTCAATCTTTGCTGTTTTTTTCCTGGAAGAAGGCAGCAAATTCCTCCAAATTAGGCTGCAAACAGAGTTCCATTGAGGGAGGGTTGGGTTGACTGTTTGACTGAAACTTAATGAGTTCAAACAATATCTTTAGACGGTTATTGGCTTGCTCTAGTTGTTTTCTGAAGAAACTAGCTTTAGAGCATCTGATGCGTTTCTTGTATAAATTTCTCAGAGATCTCAGCTGAGTGACAAGGTCAAGGGAGGGAGAGGATCTTCACAGACATTCCGCCAGTCTCAGATTTCTTCTTTCAGTATTTAAGTTACCATTATACCAGGGTTTGGAGATTTTGGAGTGCATTCTTTTTAGCTGTAGGGGTGCAATTGATTCTAAAATGTTAGTCATGGAGCGACTATAGTGATCTGTAAGGTCGCTGACATCAGACATTTACGGGGGGCAGGCTGTTATCAATGCAGGAGGTCAAATTATATAGTTAATGTTTCTAAGAATTCTTTGCCAGTGCCTGAGTTTCTTTAGCTGAGCTGTTAGACCTGGCACCATTGGCGTGGGTCTCCCTTCCATTTTTGCTGTTGCCTCATATGTTTTTGCTGGTGTTAGATGCTTTGGGCACTGTGCCACTGCTGTCCAGTGCCACAGTGCAAGTGCTCCCTATTGTAAATGAATGTATTGATTAGTGATTCCATGATTGACTGATTTGGTTTACTTGTCAGACCCTAGTGCACTGAGTGTGCCCAGGGCTTGTAAATCCAAATGCTGCTGGTGGGCTTGCAGCACTGGTTGTGCCACCCACAGAAGCGGCCTTGTAAAGTGTGTCTAAGGTCTGCCATTGCAGAGCCTGCGTGCAGTCTGGTACTGTCATGCTGACTGGGCAAGTGCACCCACTTGCCAGTCCCTAAACCTTCCATTTTCTTCATATCAGACACCCCTATGGTTGGCCCAAGGGCAGAGTGCATTGTAAGTATAAGGTAGGACATGTCCTGGTGTGTGTGGCATGCCATTTTCGTTTTTCACTATTGTAAGGCTACCTGTTCTCCATAGGCCAGAATGAGCAGTTTGGTTATTATATCTTATAATCCTAAACTGACTCAGGGAACATGGTAGAAATTCCAATTTAGTATGTCTGAACTCAGAATGATAAAATACATCTTTTAGTGAAGTTGGTTTTAACATTCTGTGTTTGAAAATACCACTTTTAGAAAGTAGGTATTTTCTTGTCTAACCATTCAAACCTGCCTCTGCTAGGCTGTGGCTTTTCCTTTGTCTGGAGTTTGAGTGACAGGGCTGGGGAATCCCAGGAGACAGGGTGAGTTGTCCCAGTGGTGAATAGAGAGATCTGCATCCAGATGGGTGGGAGGAGTTGCACCTGGGACCTGAATAGGGCTGTGCCTGCCTTCCATAATGCTGGCTCCACCTCCTGGGGAGCGGCTGATGTCTCTGCCCTGCACAGTGAATGAAGAGAAGGAATCCTGTCAACAAAGTGCTCCAGGGCTGTACTTGCCTTCCACAATGCTGGCTCCACCTCCTGTGGGGCGTCTGATGTTTCTGCCCTGCACTGTGAAAGGAAAGAAGGAGTCATGTAAACAGAGTGCTCCAGAACTGGTTTGGACTGGGCAAAGGCCCCTCTCCCCTCAGAGAACAAACGATTTTTGGGTATAAGTAGTGGGACCCTGATCCCAAGAATTTAGATCACTTTTGGAACAAGAAGAAACCTTTACTGAGGAGCGGAACCTGAAGAAATTGAGGAGAGACTATCCCTAAGCTGAAGTGCTGCTTGGGGGATTGGCCTGCAGTGGTTTGCCTGACTGCCAAAGGAAGGAGAAGAGACTTTGTGTGGTTATTTCAACTTGTAAGGATCTCCAAGGGCTTGGAACAGAGCTTGCCTCCTGCTGAAGTCTCAGGGACAACAGACTTCAACCCCCAGCTCCCCAGAGATCTTTGGAAGTGCCTGCTGCTGTTTTGGGCCTTCTGAGGGACTGCGTGTCGCAAGGAGATGGAAGCGCGACTCAACGAAACCGAAGCGTGTCGCTGTCGCTGCTGCTGCCGTCGCACTTCTGAACAAGGGTGTCGCCGCTGGAGTAGTTGCACTGCACCGCATCGAGAGAAGCGTCTCGCAACGAAGAGGAAGCATGTCGCCGTCGCTGCTGCCTGCCGTTGCACTTCTGAACAAGGGTGTCGCTGCTGGAGTTGTCGCACTGCACCGCATCGAGAGAAGAGTCTCGCAACGAGGAAGAAGCGTGTCGCCGTCGCTGTTGCTGCCGTCGCACTTCTGAACAAGGGTGTCGCCGCTGGAACTGTCGCATTGTACCGCATCAGAGAAAGTACCTTGCATCCCCGAGAAGCGCGCCGCCGTCGGAGCTGCTGCCGTCGCATTTCTGAACAAGGATGTCGCCGCTGTAGTTATCGCATCGTGCGGAAGCTTCAAGCATCGTGGGAAAAGATTGTCGCAGTTGGAGCTGTTGCCGTCGCACTTCTGAACAAGGGTGTCGCCGCTGCAGTCCACGCATCGAACCGAGAACTTCTCGCATCCCCGGAGAAGCGTGCCACATCTGGAAGATCTTCACGTCTTTATTTCTTTGCACCAGAACTTTGCCGCATTTCCATCGCTGCAACATTACTTGTTGTGGAAGCGCAACACATCGTTAGGTACATTGACTCAAAGTGTCGCATCTTAAGAACTGAACTGAAGTAAGCTAAAAACTACCATCTTAAAGTAATAGTATTGTGTATTTTTGTCGTTTATGGTCTTGTGGTAAATCTATATAAAGTGTACTTATTTTTCATATAAAACCTGTGTGGTGTCCATTTGTAGCGTTGTCACTGGATTACTGTATGTGGTCACAAATGCTTTACAAACTGCCTCTGAGATAAGCCTGTCTGCTCGTGCCAAGCTACCCAGGGGGTGAGCAGGGGTTATTTTAGGAGTGTACCCCCTTACCCTGACTAGAGGCAAGGGTCCCTATTTGTCACAAGTACCTACCTGTGCCAACTAGAGACCCCCAAATCTAACATGAGCTTTATTGGATCTCACCGATTCTGTGACCAGGAAGGAGGTGCAATTGTGGTCGGTCCAGTCACAGGGGGCTATGGCTTCAAGTTGAATGGAGTTAATCTTACCACTGACCAGATCAATGTGCTACCATTTCCAGGTCATAAGCCCTTCCTTGGCTAGAGGTTTGGTTGTAGGTATATTGTTAATCAAGAACTTTATAAGAAAGTGATCAAACCACGTGCAAGGAGACACTGTCAATGCGGACACCGTAAGATTAGATGTCCAGATTTGGTCGAAAGTGTGTCCTTTTATATGTGCAGGGAATGTCACGTGTGTTGATGATTGTGCAGTGATCCAAGATCCAAGATGGCCGACGGGTAAGGAGCACCGGCCAGGAGCTCCCCGGCTAGAGATTGCCTTTTGACATTAATCCCTGGGGAAAAAAAACCTCGGACCACCTACACCCCCGGGATCTGTGGACTGCGTTCCTGTGATTTTCCAATCCCCCGATTGAATTTGAGGCCAGCTTCAGCACCTACAAAGTAACCATGAAATACTGCTGATAGCGGAGCCCAAGCAACAGGGCCGATGCACGGTGGAGCTTCCTAGGTAGCTGAGAGGAGATGGGCTGGGGATCACCCCTCCGGTTGTCACCTACCCTCCGGTCATGGCCACGGTTTCTCGGCATCCCGCTACATCTTCCTCTACCCTCGCCTTCATGGGCTGCTGTTTTAGCGCCTGAGTCACTTTTCCCGACCTTGCAGCAAGTGAATGCCATGACGCTGCTGACCTTTGAGTCCCCAAGCGTTCTCCTGGACGAATCCGAGTGAGTGTGGCAATTTCCTGTCTTCCGCCCTCCTGACCCCGTGGCTGTCCCCCCATCTGGGGCTGCTGCTTGGGCGCCTGAATCGCCTTCCCCTGACTAAGCTGCAAGTTAACTACAAAGACACTGCTGCCCTGTGTCCCCGGGTGTCTCCATCGACGAACCGAGTGAGAGCAGTGACTTCTCTGTCTTCTGCCCTCATGACCCCGTGACTGCCTGTGGATCTACAATTCCTCCTTTTTGTGCTGGAGATATATTGGGACCAACACCTGGGTCCTCCAGCTTTACGGCGTCGACAGGTTATAAAGATCCCCGCATGTGGCCGGTCTATGTCTTGGTGTCTCCAGCCCGTCTTTTGCATCGCGTTGACGCCCCTTCGGGACGCCCTCCATCTCGGCAGTGGAGATCATATTCGGGATCACCGCATGCAGCCCAGTCTTGTACTGGCAGTCTAATTTAGCGCCTTAAGGTGGAGTCTCCCATCTACAACATCGCAGACATCTTATCGGTGGTGATGGTTCGGTACGTGACAGCCATTTTGTCTCCTTCTAGTGTCCCTCTCCGCAGCCTGATCACTCCAACTCGGTGAGTGTGGCCGGCCCCTGGTGCTGCACGGCAGTGATCCTGACCAGATTAAGGCTCTGCCTACTTGACTTGATTGGGACCCTGATATTAACCTTTTTTACCAGCAGATATTGCAGGACTCTTTTTGAATTAATTCCTTCTACAGCCTCATTCCCCATCCCCCACCACCCTTTTGTTCACCGTTTTCCTGCATTTATTTTACTGCTTCATTACTAATGTTCTTTAATATATTAGCCATCACTGGCTAACCATTTGCTGTTGTTTTGTATTCCTCCCTTTCCTATTTATTTGATCTACGCATATGTAACTAATGTAACCGTCATGTCCACCTCTATGTAAAGCTCTCTGATACCTCTGGGTCTAGCCAGCGCTATATAAAACTCTACAAATAAATAAATAAATGTTGGGTGCAATTCAACCCGTTAAGTAGATCGGTCAGTTCTGTTGAATGTGGGCCGCCGGCCACATCATTGGCCCATTTTAGCATGGTTGGTTATTAAGTGGGCCATCTGCTCACCTAATGTTTGCGGGGAAAGGGGCAGGTTGTGAGGGGGCCTATATAACAGTATTCAAATTAAGGGTGCCAAAGCAGAGTCAAGTTTAATAACTAAATTGTCCACAGAGGTGATGTCTAGCGTAGTAAGTTGGTAAATTTTAGGTCATGGTGAATTATGGCAGTTACCCCTCCACCTATTTTCCCGGCCAGCTGATTAGCCTGGAGAATATAGTAGTTATTGGGAACGGCGGCCAGAATATTGGGGGTGGACTCCTGTGAAAGCCAGGTTTCGGATACTAAGATAATATACTGGTGCCTGGAGCGTGACCACGATCTGAAGTCGTGCTCCCACTGCCAGGCCATGGCCCCGAAGTCTTTGTGGGAGCGGTCCAGAAAGCTTCTGGAGGCCCGGCAGTAGGCATTGCGCTGCTCAAGGTCCAGTCCAAAGGGAAGTCGCAGGACCGTTTGCGGAGCCATCACCACCATTCCCCGTCGAAGTCTTCGTCGTCAGGTAAGTCGAAGCTCAAAAAGAAGGCGAAGAAGCACCGTTGCTCTTTGCGTTCTCCCCGTCCGTCGGCTGACGCGAGATGCAGCAGGTAGTCATCCAGCTCCACCCGCAGAGCCTGTTGGGTTGACATCGAGCCTCCCACTCTTTCCGGGAGCCGGTGCGACCACTGCCCAACTTCGTAGCTTTTACAAAGCCCTTCATTCTATTTTTGGGCAGCCCGGCTCCGCCGGATCGGTGCCAGTTGACCTCGTGACACCTCCTTTGGCACCGAATCCATTGACGACACCTCTGCCCCCTCCGAAACCCGTTGTGTCCCCAGCCGAAGTCGACCCCAGCCTCCCTCTCCATGTGGACACGGAGCTGGACCGACGTCGCCCGACGTCGGGACTGGCGCCAACCAGTACTTTTGTACGCCTGTTCTCATCTGGTGTTCCCTATCGCCTTGAGTGGCTACCAGAGGAGGGTGAGGAGGACTGGGAGGGGTCTGTGGACCCCTAGCAGACCAGTTGGAAGAACCGGATTGGAGAGAGGAGTTGGGTGTGCCCAGTGGTCTGGACACTTCTCCTGACCTTGGCATGCTTTCTCCCCCTACTGTGGCTACGGAGGAGGGTGCATCATATGCAGTGGTGTTGCATATGGTGGCTGAGGCCATAAACCTCGAGCTTCCTACAGTGGCGGTTAGGACTAACCTCCTAAACGAGGTGCTTCAACCGGCAGCGGCCTCTTCGGAGCCCCTGCTGCTGTTCAATGAGGCCCTCAGGGACATCCTTTTGGGCACTCGGTCCAAGCCCAACACATGGGTTCCTGTGGATAGGATGATCGCCTGATGCCACCGCCCGGCCCCGGGCACCCACATTTTCCTCTCCCCTCACCCAACCCCTGAGAGCTTGGTGATCCAAGCTTCCACTTCCAAGGGCACATTCCCTACCGCAACACCTGATAGGGAATCCAAGAAGCTGGACCATCTTGGGAAGAAAATGTTTTCTTCCTCCAGCTGAGGAGTGCGGTCGGTGAACACTGCATATCTCTTGGTGCTGCCTCAGTGCCCGGAGGAGGCCCGGACTGCGCTCCCCCGAGCAGTGGCCGAAAGGAGAGACGCAGTGAAGTTCGCCATACAGTGTGGGCTGGGCACCGCCGACTCGCTAGGCAGGACGATTTCAACGTCAGTAGCCCTAGGACTACGCCTGGCTGAGGTCCACTGGCCTTTCGGTGTTGTCCAAACTACACTTGTGGACATGCCCTTTGATGGCCGTCACTTGTTTGGCGACAAAGCAGACAACATGCTCGAGCGTTTTAAGGTTTCCAGGGCTACGGCCAGGTCCTTGGGAATCGCTTCCGCCTCTTGCCCCACGCAGTCTACTTTTCGCACCTTTCTTGGCTACAGAAGGGGTGCCCCCCATGTTCAATGCAGAGCTACTGGCTTGTGCAAGGTGTCCAAACTCATTGTCGTGGGCCTGGGGGCCAGCAGGCGGGCCAGTCCACCCGCACCCCCTCTGCAGCAGCCTCCAAGACCTCCTAGTCTGACCTTTCAGGGCCACCTTTCACCAGTGGGCGGCAGGATTCACCATCACCTCCCCCACTGGCTTGCCATCACATAGGACTGGGGGGTTTGCAGATAGTCTGAAGGGGCTACTCCCTTCCCTTCAAGACTACCCCTCAATCCATGCTACCCCAATTTCATTGCATGTCGGAGGATTAGTTGGCCCTTCTCCAACAGGAAGTTAGGGCTCTCTTGGCCATCAAGCGAGTTCCTGCCCCAGAAGTAGGTTGTGGTTGTTATTCCCACTACTTTCTAGTGCCCAAGATGGAAAAAGGCCTGCGTCCTATCTTGGATCTCAGGAACGTCAACCGCTTCAAAATGTTGACACTGGCTCGGGTCCTGTCTGCCCTCGACCCTGGAGACTGGATGATAGCGTTGGACTTGCAGAACGCTTATTTTCACATCCCCGTCCTGCCGGCCCATCCGCGTTACCTCCGGTTCACTGTAGGTCACAAGCACTTTCAGTTTACCGTGTTCCCTTTTGGCCTTACCAGCGCACCTCGGGTGTTCACGAAAGTGATGACGGTGGTCGCAGCTCATCTGCGCAGATCAGGGTTTCCAGGCTTCCCCTATCTCGACGACTGGTTGTTGAAGGCGTGCTCGCCCCAGGTTGTTGTCTCCCACCTTCAGACTACGGCCGACCTCCTGCATTTGCTGAGATTCACCATCAACGTGCTGAAGTCATACCTGAGTCCCTCTCAGAAGCTCTTTTTCATCTGAGTGGTTCTGAACACGGCACAGTTTTGGGTTATCCTCACGTGCAGTGAGTCCGGGAGATTCGAGCTATGATTCCGCTCTTTCAGCCTCTATCCTGGGTTTCGGTCAGAATGACCCTGAGGCTACTGGGCCTCATGGCCCCTTGCATCCTGCTGGTGGACTATGCCAGGTGGCATATGCGGGCTCTTCAGTGGGACTTGAAGTTCCAGTGGGCACAGCATATGGGGAATCTTTCCAACCTTATGGAGCTTCAGGCAATCCGTCTTGCACTGAAGGCATTCCTTCCTTGTGTCAAAGGGAGGGTGGTGCAGGTGTTCATGGACAACACCACTGCCATGTGGTACTGCAACAAACAGGGTGGAAAGGGGTCGCGGACCCTATGTCAGGAGGCACTTAATCTCTGGAAGTGGCTGGAACACCAGGGCATGTCCCTGGTGGTTTAACACCTGGCAGGCTCTCTGAACGCCAGGGTGGACAAACTCAGCCGCCAGTGCATGATGGATCATTAATGACGTCTTCACTCGGAGGTGGTGCAAGGTCTCTTTCAGCGGTGGGGAGACCCTTGGTTAGATCTATTTGTCACAAAAGAGAACGTGCAATGTCAGAAGTTCTGCATGTTGGAATGTCCAAGGCGGCACTCGCTCGGCGACGCTTTTCATCGCGAGTGGAATTGCGGTCTTCTATAAGCCTTTCGCCTAAACCACTTCTACCCAGAGTGCTGAAGAAGATCAAGCGCGACCGGGCCCAAATCATTCTTGTGGCCCTGGACTGGGCACGAAGAGCCTGGTATTCCGAGCTCTTGCACATGGCCATCAATCCTCCGATCAGACTGTCTCTTCGGGAGGATCCTCTGTCATAGCAGCAGGGGACGGTCCTCCACCTGAACCTGTCCAGCCTCCACCTCCTTACGTGGAGATTGAGCGGTGACAGTTGACAGCTTTCGACCTTCCTCCCGAAGTCTGTAACGTTATCTTGGCAGCCAGGCGTCCGTCCACCAAAAAGGTATATGCCTGCAGATGGAACAAGTTTGTGGCATGGTGCGTAGCAAAGGCTGTGGATCTCCTTTCTGCCTCCATTTCAGAGGTTCTCCTCTTCATTCTTTCTTTGGCCCAACAGGGCTCTGCTCTGGGCACTCTAAAAGGCTATCTTTCTGCCATTTCGGCCTTTCTTCGGCTTCCTGACCAGCCTTCTCTTTCAAGTCCCCTATTGTAAATCACTTCCTTACGGGCATTACTCACTTGTATCCTCCAATTCCTTTCGTAATGCGTCAGTGGGATTTGAACTTGGTTCTGACCTATCTTATGTGCTCTCCCTTTAAGCCATTACATAACTGTCCTCTCAGACTTATGACACTTAAAACTGCTTTTCTGGTCGCCATCACCTCTGCTCGCAGGGTGAGTGAGCTGCAGGCTCTTTCTGCAAAACCTCCTTTCCTGGCTGTTCATCTGAACAAAGTTGCCCTTCACACTAGGCCTTCTTTCCTTCCCAAAGTGGTATCCTCTTTCCACATAGGACAGACCATCACTTTGCCCACCTTCTTCCCGCCCAGCATCCTTCTAAAAAGGAGGAGAGGCTCAACCGTCTGGATCCAAAACGTGCGCTTTCCTTCTATCTGGATCGTACAAAATAATTGCGGGTGGATGACCAGCTCTTTGTTGGCGCCAAGAAATGTCGAGCCGTGCAGAAACTAACCATCTCTCGATGGGTCGTTCTTTGCATTATAATCTGCAACTTCTTAGCAAAAAAGGAACCTCCAGTGGGGATGCGTACCCATTCCACCAGGGCGACGGCAGCCACTACTGCTTTGGGACCTGGAGTCCCCCTTCATGACATCTGCCAGGCAGCTACATGTGCTTCATTGCACATGTTTACCAAACACTACTGCCTGGACAGCGAAGACTGGAGAGACGGCTTCTTTGGCCATTCAGTTCTCCAGGAGTTTCTGGTGTGAACTTGGTTCGCAGACCCACCGCCAGGGTTGGTATTGCTGGGGTATCTATTATAAGGTGCGGAATCCATAACAAATAGTCTCTGTCTGATGAACAAATTACTTACCTTTTAGTAACGATATATCTGTAAGAGATATAGATTAGTTGTGGATTCCCCACCGCCCCACCCATCCTCCCCGTTCTGCGAACTGACTTCTAAAGTAAGGGACTTCCCTGCAGGGCCCTAGTTTTGTGCACCAGTGGTCAGTGTCTTGCATGGCTCTGCGCTTCTGGCATGGGATGTAGTGTAAAGAACTGAAGCAGATACCACAACGTCATTGCAACGACCACGACGCCAACGACGAAAGCGGAGTCGACCGACGCCAGCTACCAACGCGCAGGGGTACTGCTGAAGAAAATTCTCCGGATCCAGTCTGACGCCTGGGTGTAATTCTAAGGTGAAGAATCCATAACTAATCTATATCTCTTACAGATATATCGTTACCAAAGGTAAGTAACTTGGGGGCATATTATCAAGCCAGGTGATAAAATTATCGCCGCTTTAGCGACAGAAAACTGGCGCTAAAACAGTGATAATGGGCTTGATAATATGCTCTATGGAATTCCAATTGAAGCCCATGTTAGATGTCCTTCACATCTAACATGGGCTTCAATTGGAATTCCATAGAGCATATTATCAAGCCCATTATCGCCGTTTTAGCGCCAGTTTTCTGCCGCCAAAGCGGCGATAATTTTATCGCCTGGCTTGATAATATGCCCCTTGTTCTTTAGTGTGAAAGAAATTTCCATAAGAATCATCTTCGAAATTTTTTGCAAGAGCTTTTTACGCCTTGAAAGGTATCTTATCTTGCCCAATGTTTGCTTAATTCATTTGAGAAGCGATTGTCTGCTTTTGAGATTCGTTATAACAATTTGATTGATGTCTTTGTGTCTTCTTATCTATGCTGCTTGACAAATAACTGTAATAATAGCAGAATATGATATTGGGGATGGTAACAATTACTGAAGTTAAAATAATCTTTCAAAATTTCAAAGATTAGTTTATAATGATCAATTGATTAACTCATGCAACACATATATACGGCCCCATACCAACGATTTGTCATTTATTCTTGACGCTACATGTTGGTTATTAGTTCACTCTGCGTGATCTTTCAGCATTCACATTTTCTGTATTAAAAAACCTCAGCAAATGTTGATCAGTCAAGGTAATTCACGTGGTGAAGACATTTTACAGAAAGTACATTTTGCACAGAAAACCGTGTTTATCCAAAATACATTAATACATTAATTTTGGGAATGGGTAAGTTCTCGCTCCTGCCACCACCCAAGTCCCCTCTTGAAAAGGTTTGCATTGGCATCCAGAACATGAACAGTTGGTTCCCAGATGAGCTGCTTGCCTGAAACAGTTATATCAAAAAACTAAAAAGCAGTAGCAAATTGTATGCTGTGAAAGAGCTAAACTAAAGCCTGTACAACTCAATGTATAATGCTATAGTGCAGATTAAAATGGGTACTGTCTCTGCTGTGACCCCTTAAAGTAGCACTGCACACATCAGAATGTATCAAATCATCTCAATTTGTCTTTGCTGTTTATCTAAAATCCAGATTGTTTCATCAAGCTAGCCCCCCAACGACTCCAACGTTTGCAATACAGCATTAAAAAGAGTAGCATCTGTTTAGAGCCCTCCATTTACACTTACTGCAATTCCCAATCTAATTACTGTTTGTCATACTTGTAAAAAAGCACCTCTACGCACATACTCCATTATTGACTGCGTCCAAAAATGCTGCATCCAGTTTAGAGGTTTTTCTATCAGTGTTGAGAGAGTCCCAGGTTGTAAATTGTATTTGGCTATAAAACTTATTTAAGACTTCTCCAGTAGACAATTTTCCAATTTCTCGATTGCTGCAGTTTTGGGGCAGGGTTCTGTAAATATTTCCTTTATTCTTGAGTCCTTCCAGTTGGAATTGCATACTTTCCATAGAAATCCAACAGCGCTTGTACAAACCAGGTTTTCTTTCCATGTGCCTACTCAAATTAAATCTTCAGCACATAAACATTCACTTAGGACGATTACTTCTACAATTTGATACTCTCTTATTAGATTAGAATTCCGATTTTCCTTGTTAATCATCATACATTGCATTAGCCAATGCAACCTTTTCTTTTTGACCAGTTGAAGTACGGAGTATTGACCGTCAGAATATCGTAAATGTAAGCGCATATAGGGAACCATAGATTTACTATTCCTAACTCCACATCTACTTACCTTGAAGATATATTTATTTCACCAGGGTACATTTATGTGGAGTTAAGTATAGAAAATCTAGACTTCCTTACCTGTTGATATTTTATTTTCGATATTTTGTACTCAGTGCTGTGTCCCGACGATCTTCTGGTGTTGATTGTAGGAAAGTAGGATCTGCTTTTATATTTACCTCCACTTTTTGCCTGGTGTGATGCTGTTTCTGACTAGTCTGACTGGGATCCTGCTAATCAGGACCCCAGTCTCTGTTCTTTCTCGCCAAAATTATCTATGATAAGTATTTAGGTACACCCCAGATCGGCTACTGGTGTACCCTGCTAAGTCCCTAATATATGGTACTCAGTTACCCAGGGCATGGGTAAACCAGGGTCTCCCAAGGTCTGAAGCATGTATTATGACACCCAAGGGAGACCACTGAACCTCTGACTACAGGCCCGCCAATGCAGCCTGTGTATGCTGGTGCTAGCACCACTTACAACAGATATATGTTTTCTTATATCTCAGGTCACTGCACTTAAAACCTATAAGTCACCTCTAAGGCAGGCCTTTCAATCCTGAAGGCAGGGTGCTCAGTTCCAAGGGTGAGGGGCTGTCCCTGCATGAGCAGGGCACTCCTACATCCTTCGGAGTCCATTCTTCCAGGTTGTAAGTGCATCAGCCATTGTGATATATAGTGTAGGCATGCGTCATTAAATGATGACCATCTCTAAACTGGCTGGGATGTATCCTGTCGTGGTTGATATCAAACATGTTGGAATCATACCCCCACACCATAAACGGCATGGGAGGTATGATTCAATTCACTGTAAAGCTCCTTCATGAGGTCCTCGGTGCTCCCGGTACCAGTCTTCCAGAACCAGTCCCGGTACCAGTCTTCCAGAACCAGGAAATTAGGGCTGCTGCCGACTAGAGACATTTCTCTGCCCTCCTGCTGCTGAGCCAAGCTCTATCAGAGGAAGGCAGAACAATAGATATCCTGTCACAGGGAGGTGTGACCACCTCCCAGACAGGGCTTAGTTTATTGGGGCAGGGTGGGGGCGCTTGCCAGCATCGCTGAGAATGCTTGAATGACACATTTGGTGCCCTCCTTGCATACTCCAGTTCAAACCAGTTCATGGAGGTATTGGCTCCTGCTCTGGCGCAAAACTGGAGGCAAAGGACATGTGAGTAGCCTCCCCACTGTCCATCTCCTCCTCTGGGAGGAACCCCTGAATTGTCAAGAGACATAGATCCGTAACAGAGCTAAGATGAGTTTCCCACTCTTTAAAGTCTAGTACCAGGCCAAATAACAGATATTCTGAGCACCGTATGTCCTTGCATGTACTAGTACGTAGTAGAGTGCTCTCTCTTGCTGGTAGGGTGAACGAAAATACCACAAGACATTTCAAATGAATTTCTACACTGGTACCAAACACAGTCCTGCAAATGTCGCCCCACTCATCAGGGACATCGATGCAAGACATGGAGAAGGCAAACATGCAGAGTCAGGAAAAGAAGGAAAGATTCACAAGTGAGCTAATTGTGACAAAAAACTCAGGGGGATATTCTCAAGAATGTGTGATAACTTCCGCAAAGTAGCTTAAAGCAACTCTTCACATCGCAGTCTATCACGGGAAAATAACACCGTGGTAACGTGGTATTCCCAAGCTGGCGGCACCATGCGATAGGCCTACGATAAAGCGTCAAATGTGCGCCCTAAAATCAACGCGACTCCGTAGAAATGCGAAACACAAACACGAAAAAAGTTGCGATGCCCCAAATCGCTATACAAAAATCAGCGACAACCCGACACAGGCCTGCAATTCCCACGCGTCATGCGGAAAAATGCACAATAAAAGCAAAAAAAACCACACCAGCACCAAATCAAACTGAGTAGCACCATGGATGCACCCGGACCGAGTACAGAGGACAACCCGAAACCCACAAGCCCCATGGAGGACCAGCCAGGAACCCCGAGGTCGGGGAAGGGCAAGGAGAAGAGGAGTTCATGGCGGAGGAAGACCAGATCATCATCACGGAGGTGATAGAACACTACCAACAACTGTTCATCACCTTCACCGCGTCATTGGCAACACAAACGGAAATATGGCAGTCCATCGTCACCAACGTGAGTGCACAGCCAAACCAAGGAGAAACTTCGTTCCAACAGGAAGGCAGCAAAGGCGACTGGAGGTGGGAGTCCTGCGCCACAGGAGGAGCTGGATGAGCTGTAGGAAATGGTGGCCACAGTCATCAATGTGGAGACGGTGCAAGGAGTTGGGGGCCTGGACACAGCTCGATATGACCTGACCCAACAGCAACAGGGTGAGTAACGACCAGGGACAGGGGGGATGGAGGGAGAAGTGTACAATGGCATGCATGCACAATAATGAGCAGCACACTGCACAGCCACAATGAGTGTGGAACATGTCCCTGATACCCTTGGCTCACTGCAGCACACATAGAAACACCAAGTAGGCCTCCGTCCGCACTGTGCACAAATGGGTCCCCCTCCATATCACCAATTTCCCAACCTACCCATGCACATATGTGGAATCCTGAAAAGCAGTGGCTCTGTGAGCCACACGGACAATGCAAATGACACTGCATGACAGATAGCATGGCTGCAGTCACAATACATGTCATGGTGCACGAGACGACTTTGAGTGGCTGAGTGTGGACCACATCCGCAAAGGAGCAGGCCACACTCCTACACATCCACGTGCACCTACAACCCATGACGTCAAGAACACATCTGCAGACAAACAATGCACAAGAGTACAAAAACCGTCCAAGAGCACAAATGACTCAAGACGCAAACATTCCAGCACCCAAAAAGCACACAATTCAAAAGCACACCGAGTCAAAGGGACAAGGGGCCACAAAATCAGAGCTGCAGGGGAGACTCGCCAACAATGCAGCACACACACATAGCAAGCACAGTACACCAACATTGACGACAATGTGGTACAAAGTGCAACCCTTACACCACAGGACAGAGGATACAACTGGTGACGCTCATGCGTAATAACTGGCCACTCACACCTGGCATTGCATGACACTGTGAGATGACAATGTACGAGTCCAACCTCACATCCGTCATGTAGTGGAAATGTCCACTGTCACCCATCAAATAGCCAGCATCACCAAAACAGCCAAAATGTACACTGTCATGCGGTCTGAATGTAAACATCTACAATGCGTGAACATACATGAAACACACTCTTAACCTGCATCTCCCCATTACATTGCAGAGGGACAATCAATACCTCCTGCAGAGCAGACCACACATCTCTACAGTGATGATGAAGAGGACACCCTGCACATTTGCCCAGACACCCTCCAACGGCTCATGGACAGCATCTGCACACCACCCCCAAGAGCAGGGCAGCCCAGCTGCATCGCGGTGACACCACACCCTGCACAGACCACACAGCAGGAAGCACCCCCCCCACGGCTGGCTCCCAGGACCCCCACGACCAACAAATGGAATTCCAACGCTGTGTGTTAGGGTGCCAGGAGTAGATGGCTTACAGTCCCTAATGGACACCCACTGTTCACACCATGCTCACCAACAATCCTTGGCTGACCTCGCTGGGGCCATTACTCGGATAAAAGAACTGTCTAGTCAGACAGGCTCCAGCGATGACAGCACAGAGTTGTCACAGATGCAGAGGACAATGACTACCATGGAGCCGATGCAGCCTGGAAGTAGGGTTGCCACAGCTGAACACCAGCGAGATGTAGCTGGGATCTTCCATGCCTCGCCTGTCACAGATCACTGCTGCTGGAACTTCGACACACACATCTCCGCCCCCTGATGTATCAGTGGCACACAGTGATGCAGCCCTAGCACCTCCGCCCCCGATGTGTCAGTGGCACACGGTGATGCAGCCATAACACCACCACACACACCTAACACACCGGACACAGAAGACGTCTCAGAGGAGTAAGATGTGGAGGGTAATGACTGTGTGAGGAAGGAGGCAGTAGCATCTGCAGTTGCCACATGGCCTGTCCCTGCTTGGTTTAGCCCATGCATCATGCCCTGGAACAACACCTCCCACTGTCCCCGGAACACTCTGCGACATTCACCTGGACCCTGACATGGACTTTATATCTGCCCTTGTACCAATGACACAGCGATCCGGCTGAGGACTGGACTCTTCCTCTCCAAATTAACTTTGCATTCCCCCAAGGATTCTGGTTGGCCTACCACTGGGCAACCACGTAATGTGGGCTTGAACTGGCCATGTACCCCTCTAGCTCCGACACTCCCCAGGATGTGGATAAAACATTCCAAGTCATACAGATGTGTCATGTCTATGTTCACTCACGTGTACGAGAATGGATGAATGTAGGAACATTGATTGCACAAAAAAGGAACGCCCTGGTATATGTCATCAATGCACATGTTTGACCCAGACCCACATGGACCTTTAGATGAATGTGAAGGTGTGAACTAGCTGTGGCCTCAGTGCACATGAACAACAATCTCGCATCACCAAACGTATCCCCACGTCCATGTCTTAAATGGGGCTGTGTGTGTATATGTCAGGATCGGTAGCCCTCCTGAAGTATTGTCCCCCATCGCATATGGCTAGAGAACATATCTTCTCATGACCTACTCACACACATCAGTGTGGACACAGTCTGTCATAATGGATCATATTGATCCACATGACAAGAAGTTGGACACCATACTCACATTGCTGAAGACACGTAAGAGCACAGGTCTACCAGAAACTATCCCAAACACAATTTCTGGCTCACAGAGGTGGAGCTGCCAATAGGGATTCACCAAGAGGGTTAACGAAGTGCACACCTTGTTTTGTCTCAATTTTTCAAAGTTTGTCCATCTCTGATTTTGTTCGCGTGCCAAGCCCAGATTCATGGTCTGCCTTAAAGTCCACGTACTATTTCAACTGACAAAAGGAATGGGGCGAATTTTCACCCCAATGCCGAACGCACTGCGATCATATATGCATACAACTGATGCGGAAAGTTAATCCAGATTTCATCACGATTTTATTCACAATTAATCCAATGTTGTAAGTTTTCCATGGATCACATGGGAGATATCTTAAACTTCACACTGTAACCTTAAAGCTGCAGAAATGCCCATCCAGGCTTAATTCGATAGCTCGGAGTGTGCGTAAATAATCCTTTTAGGTTCATCCCGATTACCCAATGCATTTCAGGCCTGTTTTTGGCCCTTCGTCAGGAGTGTTCTACAAGTTTTCAAAGAACATCATTGTGAGATCTTACATTTAAATTGTAAACTTGTGTTCATTATTTACAATACTGCTAGTCATTGTCCCTTGATTCCTTTAGCAAAATTAACGCCTTCCCGCTAACGTTTAATTGTGAATAAAATCGTGATGAAATCTGGATTAACTTTCCGCATCAGTTGTATGCATATATGATCGCAGTGCATCCGGCATTGGGGTGAAAATTCGCCCCATTCCTTTTGTCAGTTGAAATAGGGATTCACCACCAATGTACATGTGGCAGTCTGTCCCTCCCTGTGTACGGACAATGCTCATTGAGGCACACGATTTGTCACACTAATCAACACTCATCACAGTTGTACACTGTTGCAGTTGCGAAGATTTTATTAGCATGTGCGTGTCAGTACGGGCAAATAATGGGCCACAACAGGCTGACAAATGCTTAAGAGACTTACACCGGTGGTCAGTGGAGTGAACTCTGGTGGCCAGAAAGCCTGGGCAGGGCCCCCGCCCCGAAGCAGGTAGTGAAAAATGTGGGGGTTTGGCGGGACTCATCCCTCAACTTTCGAGTTCAAGCTAAAAAGGTGTCAGGAACCTGTTTTGGACTTCTACGGGGGCTCAGACCCCTATTGGGCTTCTTTGATGCACCTACGCGTCAGGTTATCATTCAGGCGTCTGTATTGTCCAGACTTGATTATGCCTGCTCTTTATATATGGGGTCCAATAAGGCGGATGTTCTGAGGCTACAAAGGGCACAGAACGCAGCAGCAAGAACCCTTCTAGGCTTGCGCAGGTCCTGTCCAGTGTCCGAGGTCATTCGCCGTCTCCACTGGTTGCCTGTGGCCGGGCGAATTTAATTCAAAGCCTTATGTATCTCCTTCAAAGCCTTGAAACTGACCACCCCCACTATTTTGGCTAATCTCCTCTCGCCATATGTCCCTTCACGACATCTTCGCTCACAGGGTCAGCACCTGGTGGTGGTCCCCCGGACACGAAGAGTTTGTGCTGGAGGCCGCTCTTTTCGCAGTAGAGCGGCCATCCTTTGCAACGCACTCCCTGCGCATATCCGTGGCCTTAGCAATTACTTAGAATTCAGGAAAGCCATCAAGACTCATCTTTTCCCTGCACCTTAGTCCTTGTCCGGTCCATCTGCTTGTGTCAGTCTTTACTTGGTACCAGCGACGGGACGCCCCTTTGCTGGGGCAGCTGTAGCGCTCTACAAATCTCAGTAACATAACATAACATAACAGGCAGAATGGAAACGTGTCGAGGTGCAATAATTGGGGATGCAAAAATTAACACAAATCCTTACGTTTGGCAAACGTCTCAGCCCACCTTGCCTTGCTGTCAAGTCATGTGATCTGAGGCGTCTGCTCAAAGCCCCGTGTCAGGGGACACGACTCACAGCCCATGGGATCAGCATGGAGCTGTACCACCGGACTGCGCCGACTGTCTGCTATGCTGACACTGAGCAGGTGACAGGGCCCAACAAGGTCACATGTTGTGCTACATTGCCATGTGTTTAGTCTCCCTCCAGTAGTATGTCAGCTGTAGGAGATTTGCCATACGACACTGTGCAGTTCCGCCCATGGGGCTGCATCACCCTGCACAGGTGTGTTACAACACGCATAGGTGCACGCACATGCTTTCTGAGTCCTAGCGAATGCAGACATGTCCACTGTTGTTCTGGCATATGGGACCATTCCTCCACGATGCAACACGTGGTTGTGACCTGTGCTCTGGGTGTCAATCAGTTGGGGCAAAGACACAAGAAACAGGGACACCAGGGTAGGGAGTCAAGGTTTCTGCATTGCTTTTACGTTTGCCTAAGACTATTCTAGCTTTTCGGTTGTTCTCCAACAGTGTACTTATCTCTGCTTGATTGAGGATGCATCCACGTGTACAAGCACACCTAGTTGAGGAGGATACTCCAGGTTATGCAAGACTAATGATTGGTGACATTATATTTGATAGTGAGGTAACAGTCTATTTTACCTGTACACCTGGGAGTGGAGTCTACCATCTCTCTCTGGTATAACCTATTGAGCCATTTCTCCATGTCCTGTGGGATTCGAGGGTATTTAGGAAATCCATATACCAGGTATTGCCATTAGGCTTGGATCAAGGTACTGCTGCACCCTCACTGAACTGCAAATTACCTCCTCTTTGGGTTTAGACCTCATTGATAGCATGATCAAAAAGTGAAGACTTACATGCACAGAGAAATTGAGGATAGACCACTTGGGGGTATATTATCAAGGGCCGGCGATAAATATCGCAAAGTGCGCTTAGCGCTTGCATTTTTATCGCCGGCTATCTCTGGAATTTATCGCCCGGTTAGCGCGTTATCGACAACGCGCATCGCCAAGGTGATAAAAATTCCAGAGATAGTGTGGATATCGCCGTTTTCCATGGTGGAAAACGGCAATATCCTAGATGATAGGGCATGTGGTCTTAGCCACACAATCCACCCCCCATGTTAGGTATGCCTTAGTCAGGAATTTAACAGACGTTAAATTCCTGTGTTAAGGCATACTTAACGTGATTTTAAATATCGCTAACCCTCGTTGTCAATATGACGAAGCTGGGTTAGCGATATTTTCCCAAGGGAATCTTGTCAGGCACGCCTCCTTTGCATCTCATTAGCGATGCGATGAGAGGCGTGCTGACAGGGGGCGCTATTGCCAGTAAACTGTCGCTAACAGCTTTTAGCGACAGCTTGCTGATAGGGCAATAAAAATATTGCCGCTTTAGCAGCAAAAAGTGCCGCTAAAGCGGCGATATTGCCCTTGATGATATGCCCCTTAGTTCTACTACCACTTGTATCACACACAGTAAATATTATGCCCAAGCACTGTTTTTGTGTTTGTAAAAGTTAGACTTTATTTACATTAAAGAAATATGCTCCATAATTTCAGAAAGTCTTATTGTTAGCGTGAAAATGCACCCTGAGTGTTCGTGGAGAGCATGTACATCTGCCCTGTGTTAGACTGCTCATAAGTATGTCTCTGCAGGTTTCTGATTTTGCCTCTGTGAATACAGCAATCACGTTTTCACTGAGGATTTTCCATGAAAAAGGGCAGAGACCACACAGTGGGGCTCTGAGGCAAGCCAGGAAGGGCACTGAAAATGTATCTTTCAGTGGCGGCTCCTCCGCTATGGCGGAGGAATGTCGCTTCCCCTGCCAGCCTCAAAATTCGAAAAATAAAACATTAATAAAACGTATTTATTATAATTTTCTTTCATTGAATGAGGGTTGGGGACGGAGCCACTGTGGAGCAAGGTAGGAGGGAGAGTGGTAAGCCCTGTGATTCATTGCGCATGACGGTTTGGGCAGCCGTCTCAGGCTGCCCAAAGCGTCATGCGCAATGAAGCTCTCTCCAATCCCAGCTGCATTGCTGGTTTGTAGACAACATTCACAGGCTCCCAGTCTCCTTGGGAGCACAAAGCGAGGGTGCTCAGGCCAATTCTGATGCTGCTCTCAATCATGAGAGCAGCGTCAGGATTGGCCGCACGGGAGGCTTGGAGCCTGTGCTGCAGTGAGGAAGAAATAGAAGAGCAGCGTTTCAGCGGGCTTGATGCCGCAGGTACGTTCTTTTTTAAACTTTTTATTTTACTGTATTCTTCGTCCGTCTTCCCCGCCTTCCTCCCACACCGCCACTTAAATGGCACACCAGCCGCTACTGTTACCTTTCCTTTGAATAGTGGAAACTGCCCTCTGACCATCACAGAGAGACTGGCAGTGATTGCAGCAATACTTCTTAATGAAACAGGCTCTTTTTGCCTGTCGTTTTCCAGGGAGAGATGTCTTTTGGCCCTTGATAAGAAGATCTGCCTAGTCACCCTCAGGGTCATTTGCTCCATCCATATGGAGTTCATTGTAGGATTTTTTTGTCTGGTTGGATTTTTTTTTAAGAAGGCCTTACAACATTCCTGTGAGAAAGTGCCTCTTTTTGCCTGGTTTTCATGATACATGTCCTTATATAGGCACAATTCGCATTGCCCTTATATAGGCATAAGATCCCAGTACTTATTTAGGCATTAGCCATGCTCTCCAAATACAGGCATGATCACCTACATCCGTCCACCCCAAGGTCACAACGAGTTCTTAGAAACCAGACACTTAAGCTCTTGGGAGTTCCCCTAGCACAGGATTATTGATTTCTCCAAGAACTCATTTATTATGCAGGAACTGCTATTCCTTAAGGGTTCATTCCTGACGTCTTCCTCTGCCCGACTTTACGTCAATGCTAACATTCCAAGGCACCTACCGGGTATAAATATACCTTCCCTTGCCCAAAAAAGTAGGAGGAGACCTCGACTTTAGAGGAGCCCGTGTCCCGGCCTGACGTACTGACAAGACGCTGTCAACCCTGCACGCAGAGAATCCAGCTTCCAGTGTTCTGACTCCCTTCGCGGGGTGTTCGAGTTCGAGACCTGGAAAGAGATTCCCACCTCTCTCATTCTCAAGGTATGGAGCTGACTAGAACCTAGAGGGACTCTTTGCATACCAGACTTGGCATACTAAACTTGGCATACTAGACTTAGCATACCATACTATAGCCTACCATACTATAGAATACATCACCTACTTCTTACCTTGTACTATACTTAGGTTAGGTGCACTGGGGTAGAACTAGTTAGAGAAACATCTCATGAGTACTCGCATTTTTAGCTTATGTTATTTATGTATATGAATATATGTGTCATAGCTAAAGGATAATGCTAGCGCAGTATTATTTCTTTCTACTGCTTACTCTGTACATAATATATCTCGCATACTGTCTTACGATTGTAACAGCTCATATCTCTTACACGAGAAGCAAGACTGTTCAATAAATCCTTTTATTGAAATGCCAATCTATTCTTTCTGTATAACTCTGAAGAAACTAAGCATGCACGATTAGCTGAGTGAAACTGTTATCTGTTGTTTTCACAATTCTGAGAGTGTCCCGATTCTAAAGGGAAACAAAGTTGTCATGTTTATGCGGGTGCCAGAAACGACTCCCTTCTTGTTTACAAGGAGTTTCTAGTGGCCTCTGAGTTAGCTGGTACAAATTAATTAAGTTTAATATATGCGATAGAGGCATTCTGACCTCAGTCCTATGCCAAATCTATAGGGTATATTATTCCAATGCGCAGAGCCTATTAGGGAAATAGGAACTACACTACGTAGTGCCCAACGTTTGGTAATAATGTAACCGTAGGGAAACAGACCCAATATACCCTTGAGGGCTTGGGCAGGTTAAACGAAGAGGTAATATGCCAACAAGGGATTTTATTTGAACAAATTCTATCGTTGTTGATTTTAAGAAATTAATTTGGCGAGTGAGTTCAAGACAAATACCAACCCATATGTCAATTGACTGAACCAATCATCAAAAATATATCGAAAATATGAAATACACACACGGGAAATCTTTTTGTGAAATGATCACAAAACTTTTTATATGTCAATTCAATTAAAAAGGAGTACAAGTAAACAATTGAATGCGCAATGAATCATGAAAAAGGAAAACCTAAATATTATCCACATTTCATGACAGAACATCTATTCCAAAAGAAAAACACAGAGATCTATCTCATTCTGAGAGAATAATAATCAACTGTACATAATTAATGTTATGGAAATAGATGATGAAGTCGACGTTTCGGTCTTAGATGGCATCAATCCGTCAGACCATCTTCAGGACAGTAGGCATTGCATTAAAAAGGAAGACCCCTATACAAACATAATATAAATTAGTTACATCAATGTGAACATAATTGTTCTCTTATTGTTTAATACAGAGAGAAAGAAGATAGCCCGTGTGTGAAGAGCACTCATTTTAACTTTTCATCGTGAATAGCTGCCCCAAAACACCAACAATGTATACAATATTCAACTATTTGCATATTTGAGGTGAAAGAATAAAGGCATGCTAAAGTGTGGATCAACAAATATAATATAACGTCGTGTTACTTTGCTTACTTAGATGTTTGTGCTTAATGCGAAAATATTTCTCGTAACCTGATGGTTTACGCTGGTTCTGTAAATTAATAAAGAATTGCAGCATGTAATGGACTGAGTGGTAACAATTTCATCTATTGTTGTAACTTGTATATAGGTATATTATCAAGACCTACCAGATCCTGGTCGAGTTACTGACTACAAATGAATGTAGAGGGGATGATCCTTCCTCTTATTTTTGGAAAGACATGGCGACACTGTGGGGCAACACCGTAAATATGGCACTCTTGTGTGTCGAAAAGGAGGAGACAATCCTTCCTAGTTTATTTTTCTTTTTTCGGAACTCTGCAGCGACACTGAAAGGCAACATCATAGATATGTCACTACTATAAGTTGTCGGGGGGAGGGGGGGGTGAAGAGAGAGAAATAATGAATTATTCTCATGATGTGAGTTATGAATTATTCTCATGATGTCAAAATGTGACTGATTTCACGTAATCTATCACTGTGACAAAAGATGTGTTTGTAACGGTTCTGAACTGTTGGAACCTATCTCAATTTTTACGGTCGAAAAAGAGCAACTCAAGGTCAGGTTTGTTATTGTGATTGCTTGCCAAGCGGAACATTGCTTCGCTTCATTACTGGTTAATAACTATAACACGTTATCATTGAAGATAGTGAATCTTGAAAGATTCAACAGTTCATTAATGTGGTCAAACGCACAACTTGCTTTCAATAAAGTTTTTTTGAATTGAGGCGCTAGACTGCCCTATGTTCATTTAAAGTCTCTAGTCCGAATGGACAACGTAGAGCATATCATTGATTCTGAGCCTTATTGATGGTTTGTAACCTCGAGACGTAATCATTAAGCATGATAAATCATTAGGGATAACAAATGAATGAAAGGTTAATACATTCATAAGTGCAGCTAAACGTATAGCTTAATGTCAATAGGGTTATCTCTTACCAAGGGTCTCGCGTGCCACACATTCATTCAAAACCACTAGTCCTGTCGGACATACTAAAGCATAACATAAATTATAAAAAGTCAGAGCCTACTTACATTTCTAACCGAGAGTAAGGAAAGCTAACGCCAGTCCACACGAAGGAACACGAACGTGTGTCCTTCGTTTTCAGCGTTTTTTAAAGGGCAGTGGCAAGCGGAAGGCCAGGTGTTTACAATCAGGGAGTATGGTCAATGCAAAGTTTTACTGGAACGTGGCGGCCATCTTAGACTGCCTATGTTCAGTAGACGAACTTCTGTTGATGATCAAAATGTCGCGTGATACTACGCAGCTAGAGTGCAAATTTAAATCTTTTACCTAGAGTGTATTTGTAATACTATGCGGCTTGAATGCAGCTTTATTCTTTTGTAGTCAGTTTAAAGTCTTACTGAAACGTAGCGGCCATATTAGACTGCCTCAATACAATTGACGAACGTCTGTTGATGCTCAAAGTGTAGCGTAATACTACGCAAATAAAGGGCAAGTATAATTCTTTGACCTAGAGAATATTTATGATACTACGCGGCTTGAATGCAGCTTTATTCTTTTACCTCGGATGTATTTGTAACCAAACACTATCATCCTGCACTGCATAACTTAGAGTCAAACGAATGGTAACAGTGATACATGCTATCAATGAGAACAAAGAAATAATTTTAGTATGTAAATCAAAGCTAACATTCATGAGAGCAAAAGGTCATCGTGGCTTAATTTTATAGTTTTTGTGTGCATATACACAATCAGCTTAGACTTATCGCTTACAATAAAATTTGAAAAACACTCAGATATATTGTAATTTCAATGCAATTATCTAGTTCAGGTTACAACTATGTAGAGTCTTACAGCATTGATAGAAGACAAAGGATTGAACAAAAAACGAAATATGTATGATCCCACATTTAGTTGAACAATTTTACATAATCGTCATCCTGTTTAGCAATAGATGGACATGTTGCTATTGGATACAGTCAATGGCTAAAGTCTCTTTTTATCTGGGCCAGATGTATTCAATTTCATGCCAAGCATGCCAAAGAATGCCATTCAGTAGCTGAGTTTAAGCCCTGTTTTATGTTATCAGCCCGACAAATCCATTGATTCTCTTTTATCGTGAGTATCCGATCGACATAAGACTGTCTAATCGTGGGTCTCACTACTTCTATTACCCACCACAACATCTCTTTTTCGGTATGTTCCAATCGGATGTAGTGGTCAACAAGTGGGGCATTCTCAACCCTGCATCTGATTCTTGACTGATGTTGTAAAATGTGTTTCTTCACCATTTGTGTTGTTTTGCCTATGTATTTCAAACCACAGGGGCATTGAATACAATAGACAACATTGTTGGTGTTACAATTAGAGAAGGATTTAACCCAAATCTTTTCTCCGTTTAAATCAAATGATTTTAGATTAATGGTGCTTGAACATGCTGCACAATTGCTGCACTTGTAGTGACCAACCAACGGTACAATTTGTCTCATATTGTCAACGACATTATGCTCTGGCATTTTGTACGCATGGACTAGTCGATCTTTCAGATTTGTACCCCTCTTAAATGAAAACAATGGTTCTTCTGCCAATTCAGGGAGCGATGCCAAAAGGGTCCAATGTTTCTTTAAGATTTTTTTAATCCTATTGGTAGCAGTCCCAAAAGTGGTGACGCAAGCCAGCACAGGTTCTGTCGTCTTCTGTTTTACTTCTAGCAAGGCATTCCGATCATTATACCATGCCCTCTTCAATGATTTTTTGAGTAACTTATTCGGGTATCCACGTGAATGTAATTTTTCTTTCAGTTTTTTTGCTTCAAAGAAATAATCTTCCCTTTTGGAACAGTTCCTCCGAAGACGGAGGAACTGTCCAAAGGGGAGCCCATCTTTTAAGGACTGTGGATGATGGCTGTCGTATTTCAAGAGAGCGTTTTGCGCTGTTGGTTTGGTAAATGAAGTGGTATAGAGTGTATTATCTGTACCTACTTTAATTGAGATATCGAGAAAATTCATAAGTTGATTGTCAGAATCTAGTGTGAATTTCAGATTCGAGTTTCTAGAGTTAATCCAACTATGAAATTCAGCTAAAAGTTGCTTGTTACCTTTCCAAATTAGAAAAACGTTGTCTATATATCTTAGCCAACATGTAATGTTTTTATAATTTATGTTATGCTTTAGTATGTCCGACAGGACTAGTGGTTTTGAATGAATGTGTGGCACGCCAGACCCTTGGTAAGAGATAACCCTATTGACATTAAGCTTATGAATGTATTAACCTTTCATTCATTTGTTATCCCTAATGATTTATCATGCTTAATGATTACGTCTCGAGGTTACAAACCATCAATAAGGCTCAGAATCAATGATATGCTCTACGTTGTCCATTCGGACTAGAGACTTTAAATGAACATGGGGCAGTCGAGCGCCTCAATTCAAAAAAACTTTATTGAAAGCAAGTTGTGCGTTTGACCACATTAATGAATTGTTGAATCTTTCAAGATTCACTATCTTCAATGATAACGTGTTGCAGTTATTAACCAGTAATGAAGCGAAGCAATGTTCCGCTTGGCAAGCAATCACAATAACAAACCTGACCTTGAGTTGCTCTTTTTCGACCGCAAAAATTGAGATAGTTTCCAACAGTTCAGAACCGTTACAAACACATCTTTTGTCACAGTGATAGATTACGTGAAATCAGTCACATTTTGACATCATGAGAATAATTCATAACTCACATCATGAGAATAATTCATTATTTCTCTCTCTTCACCCCCCCCCTCCCCCGACAACTTATAGTAGTGACATATCTATGATGTTGCCTTTCAGTGTCGCTGCAGAGTTCCGAAAAAAGAAAATTAAACTAGGAAGGATTGTCTCCTCCTTTTCGACACACAAGAGTGCCATATTTACGGTGTTGCCCCACAGTGTCGCCATGTCTTTCCAAAAATAAGAGGAAGGATCATCCCCTCTACATTAATTTGTAGTCAGTAACTCGACCAGGATCTGGTAGGTCTTGATAATATACCTATATACAACTTACAATAAAAGATGAAATTGTTACCACTCAGTCCATTACATGCTGCAATTCTTTATTAATTTACAGAACCAGCGTAAACCATCAGGTTACGAGAAATATTTTCGCATTAAGCACAAACATCTAAGTAAGCAAAGTAACACAACGTTATATTATATTTGTTGATCCACAGTTTAGCATGCCTTTATTCTTTCACCTCAAATATGCAAATAGTTGAATATTGTATACATTGTTGGTGTTTTGGGGCAGCTATTCACGATGAAAAGTTAAAATGAGTGCTCTTCACACACGGGCTATCTTCTTTCTCTCTGTATTAAACAATAAGAGAACAATTATGTTCACATTGATGTAACTAATTTATATTATGTTTGTATAGGGGTCTTCTTTTTTAATGCAATGCCTACTGTCCTGAAGATGGTCTGACGGATTGATGCCATCTAAGACCGAAACGTCGACTTCATCATCTATTTCCATAACATTAATTATGTACAGTTGATTATTATTCTCTCAGAATGAGATAGATCTCTGTGTTTTTCTTTTGGAATAGATGTTCTGTCATGAAATGTGGATAATATTTAGGTTTTCATTTGTCATGATTCATTGCGCATTCAATTGTTTACTTGTACTCCTTTTTAGTTGAATTGACATATAAAAAGATTTGTGATCATTTCACAAAAAGATTTCCCGTGTGTGTATTTCATATTTTCGATATATTTTTGATGATTGGTTCAGTCAATCAACGTTTGGTAAGGCACTAATTTAACACTAGATACTGAGTAACTCAGTCGTGCCTTTCTCAGAGATCCTTACTCACATACTCCATAAGACGTATTTGAAAGGGCCTGGGTCACCCTTACGCCTGCCATGTGGCAGGCGTAAGGTTTTGACGCATTGGCGTCCTAGAAGTGACGCAGCGAAATCTCATAAATGAGCCCCTTAGTATTTAGGATTCCAACACTTTTTCCTTGAACCTCAGCAACGTGACTCAAAATTGTATGCTTGAACTTTATTCCGGTGCTCGTAACTTTCTGGGAGATCCTGAAAAGCTGAAGCTTCTTTCTGTGCTCATCTCAAACTTGAAATCTCCATGTTGTTTTTACCAGCAAGGACATCCAAAAGGTGTTTTGAAAGGACTCACCCACGAGAAGCTTCTGGTGGCATACTTCCTCATTAAGTCCTCGCCCAGATACCTTTGTGTATCTGGGCGGGCTCTACTTGACCTGCAAGGGAGCACTTATGATCAAGGTGAAGGGATGTAAGAATATAAAAAATTTCAGTAGGATACCTCTAAACCTATTTTATTTTGACGACACACACGACGTATAACTACTCCGGCGTCTGAGTGTCTACATGTTTCCTCCAACATATGTGTCTGTATGGGTGATGTGGCTTTCCTAAGCCCCACTCTCAGACCCCTTTAATATCTCACTCTTTCGAATATTCTAATGTTAACTTCACTCACCGCTCTTGTGTGCATGCATTCCACTCACCCACATGCAGTTCACACAGACCATCAGAATAAAATTATCAAAAAACCTATGGAAAAAAGAGGAGAAAATGAACACATTTAGGGGCATATTAACAAGAAACAGAGAAAATTAACGCTAAGGGCGCTTAGCGTTAATTTTTATTAACGCCCGCTATCGCTGGATAATATCGCCTAGTTATCGCGTTATTAACAACGCTAACCGCCTAGGCGATAAAAAATCCAGCGATAGCTGCATTTTGGGAGGTTATCGCTGGTAATGCAGCGATAAAACTACAAGGATAGGGATATCCTTGTTGATAGCCCATGGTGGACAGTCATGTAATCCACCTCCCATTGGATTACAGGGCTAAATCTGAAAATTAGCAGACGTAAAAAAGCAGCGTTAACCGTCGTTAGTGCTGCTTTTTTTGTCTCTAACAAGGTTAGCGTGAAGCTTGATAATAGGAGAAATGTCGCTTAGCGACATTTCTCCTATTATTTTGCTCTGGAACGCCCACTTAGAGATGCAAAGGGAAGCGTAGTGAAAAAGTTGTTTATAGGGCGATATTTATATCTCCGCTTATTTGGCTTTTAAAGCCAAAATAGCGGAGATAAAGCCTTTGTTAATATGCCCCTAAGTCTTTTTTTTTTCTTTTCATGTAATACACCTCGAGCACTGCATACGTGAGTTCACTGCAAACAGATGAAACCTATTTGTGGAAATAACTTATATAAATAGTGCAAAAACGATGAAGCCGCTCCCAATAACCATCTTCGAATGCTCAGTGGTTGCATATTGAGTTGTATCAGGCAAACAGTTCGTGCTCATACTAATATTATCACTTAGCATTGATATGTGTCCAATATGTTATCAGGTATCAGGCAGAAAAAAACACATTATAGTCACTATTCAAACACTGTTCTCACATGCTCGACATCCACCAGTACTGATATATCCGTGCTCCATTGGGTCCTAGAGTCTGGTGGACCTTGTAGTCACACACTGAAAGGTAGGAATATAAACTAGCCTTAAGACCATTACTCAAAAGATATTATGAAAAGTTAGTCTGTCATGTTATCTGATTGGATATCTGAGTCCCCCTCTTAGTTTGTCAAAGGTCACCATCCTCGATCCACCTATTTGTGGACTCCAGCTCCTGTAGTAAGGAATCCCTTAATACGTACATACATTGTTAAGTTAGCATAACCACGTTAGATGTTAGAAAGCCATCTTGCTACTTTTGCGCACGACACTGCGTCTACATGTTATTGTTTAAACAAACTGCTGACTCGAGCTTTGCCTCACACGAGAGCAATCTGTTGTTACCATCCCGAGCTCTGCGCAGCGACCTTGGTCTGTACATGGTGTAACAAACAGTCTGGGTTGTTAGACAATGCATGTTTTCCACTCTAGGTTGATCGACCCACTATTTAGCCATAACACACAGGCAGCTGCGAATACCTGAAAGTTGGTGCTTTTAATATTGCAGACATCATGTTTAGTATTCAGACCGAAGACGAGCCTTCCTGCAAGAAGACTTCTGATGCTCCTGTGATGTGATTTCACTAAGCTGATCTTTGAGGTATGGGGTCCCCTATTCAAGCCTAAGAGACCTTTTATTAGCATAATAATAATATTAGCTTCGTAGTAAAGGGAAGGTGGTAGTATCCACTGTCATTTATAACATGATCACTCCTTTTATATTCTATGGTATTGTAACGATGCTGATGGTTTTAATTATAATCATTTGTCTGCTTGTATTAGCCAAAGTACTGCATCTTAGGACACGTGGTCTATAAAAATAAACTCTTTTTATTTTCACCGTGTCTCTGTTTATTCTTGTTGTGGACTGATGTGAGAATAATATACGAACAGGTATTTCTGATTCCCACCATTCCTGAGAGTACACTGAGTCGCTTGTTCTGGGTTGTCTTTTCATTGGGATCGCCGAGCCAAATCTCGGATAACGAATGGGACACTTATGCTAGCCGGATACTGGGTTCTGGGTTCTGAGGTGAGTTTCTGGTACACCACAATTCACTGAGGTCCTGGGATTCTACGCATAGTTCTGTGTATAAGCAGAATCCCTGCAACACTCCTGTGTCTTAGTTCGAGCGGCGGGCATGGGCTATTTGTTTCCGTCCATGTGCATCCTCATTGTGTGCATGTATCTCGTAGACATGATGCTTCTCAATAGATACAACACTACCCTGAAGGATCACGTTGCACCAAACTCACCGCTCAAAATGCAGTCCTCCATATTAAAACCATGAGGCTCCTGGTACACTCAAGAACTCTTTAAGAACACATACAGCGTACACAGACAAGAAAAACTTGGAAACAGACCAATGCCTTTGACACATCAGCCAGTACTCTGCTTGGCATTCATATCCTTCATCTTCAAAACCAATTTCTACAAAAGAACCATAAAAAAAGTACTCTCAAAGGCCATTAAGTACTTTGTCAACTCACTCCGAGCTCCTCCAATGTCACAATGTAGCAACCAATGGAGTGCTGTCACCCACTTCCTAATCAACAGCACCAAACTCACATCTAATTTGTTTCTTATTCCCCACTGCATCACTGCAAAGTGGACAAACTTCAACACCCTGCAACATGCCAAATTCAACTGCATCCTCAATAACACTAAGCCATCTCCGGAAAAGACAAGATCTACCATTATAAATTGTGAAATCCTTCAAAAGATTTCCACCACATCTCTCTTCAACATCATCAACTTGTCACAAAAAGCTTCTCTGATGACCGCAAAACAGGAACAGACCCTCCCAATGGTGAAAAACCTACTTTGAACCAAGATGATCTCACCAACTTCCCCAAACCACAGATTCAAGCTTGGTTTTCCAATATGAATATAGATAGCTTTACCTCCAGTTGACAATCAAAGCAAAATCACTTTGAATCACTATCAACTTCTCTTTCAATGAAAAAACATCTCCATGAAACCCAAGACAGCAGCCGCAGTCCGTGCAGGTAAGAGCGGTGGGGTGGCTGGCCCCAGTGGGGTGGATTTCGACATACGACCATGAGGGAAAATTAGTTATTTATTTCATTTTCCCTCGCGGTCGCATGTTGAAATACCCGCCACCCAGCCCCACCGCCCCAGTGCTCTTACCTGCATAGGCCGCGGCTGCAAGACAGCTTAGTATCAGGGCTCCCTCCTGAAAAAAGCTAAACCCTACCTACCCAAAATCGACTTCAGGATGGCAGTGCCCATTCTCTCGCCTGAATGGAGACATCACTCTTCTCTGCACCCTCGACGATATCCCTCTTACCCTACTGAAAGGAATTCTACATGCAGCAGCACATCTCTCCAGAGGCCTAAAGTTTGACCAAATCAATGTCCCCTACACTGAAGGAACTCCATTGGGTTCCACTACAAGGTCGCATTATCTTCAAGACAACCTGCATCACATAAAAGGCCCCTAAAAATACCAGACCTGCATATTTGTCTGAGTAGTGAACCTCATTAAATGGGCCACACACACCAAACTAGATGCCAGGACATCACCCCGCGCGAGTTGAAGATATACAAGAAGAGAAAATCCAAAAGGCATACTTTCATCATCTGTGCACCTAGGATCAGGAGAAACATCCTTTATAACATCAGAATGGATCTCACCATCCTGCCATTTCGGAAAAGAATTGCAGACCGTTCTCTGCAAACAGCACATAACTCTTAATATGAATTTAACTACAGATTGCCTGTTCTAAAAGATCACAATAATTATTTTCGGATTCAGGGCAGGCTTTCAGTGGCTGATTGTTCTCCAGCTAGGTCTGAGCTATACAAGTACCACTAAATAAATTCACGGAGTACTCTACCCACTGCCAACCACAGGTGTGCCAGTACTGGCACTCATAAAGATTATGGTTCAGGGCACAAAAACAAATAAAATAAACTATCAAGGACTAGTAGACACAAACATAAGACCAAGGATACACAGTCAGCAGATTTGAAGATATAGACACTGGGTAGAGAGACAACAACATTTGGATCTGGGACCAGTTTCTGGGATAGAGGGATTCAGATAACAGGATGAGGAGATATTTAGACAAGGAGTCACAGGAATAAGAGCAAGGATTCTGGGACAGCCTGTCATATGCACCAGATGTAGAAAACACAGGAACAGGGAGGCAGGAATACTTATGCATACTCAGAATTGAACTGGGAGATTGACATGGGGATAGGAAGGTACAAGGACACATGGGCCAAACCAGGAGACGCAGAAATTGGAACAGACATGTAGAAAAATAAATGTCTGAGTTGGGGATCACAGACATTGGGGGAGGAAAACATGGACTTTTACAGAGCGCTTTGGACACTAGGACAGGAAGCCCGGGAGCAAGGGTTCCAAAACAGGTAGACATAGAGTCCTGAAAGTACTGGGAGACATATAGGAAAATATGGACTCTGATGTTGATACTGGGCCATTCAAGCACTGATGCAGGCACTAATGTATGAGGAAACAGAAATACATGGACACAGGACACCAGAAACACATGGCCATTTGGACACATATTTGGTCAAGATGATTCAGGCACTGCACCATGGAAACTCATGGACATATGGACACTGAGACGGAGACAGAGAGTCACAGTCACATGAACACTGAAAAACAAAGACACAAGAAACAGGGACACCAGGGTAGGGAGTCAAGGTTTCTGCATTGCTTTTACGTTTGCCTAAGACTATTCTAGCTTTTCGGTTGTTCTCCAACAGTGTACTTATCTCTGCTTGATTGAGGATGCATCCACGTGTACCAGCACACCTAGTTGAGGAGGATACTGCAGGTTATGCGAGACTAATGATTGGTGACATTATATTTGATAGTGAGGAAACAGTCTATTTTACCTGTACACCTGGGAGAGGAGTCTACCATCTCTCTCTGGTATAACCTATTGAGCCATTTCTCCATGTCCTGTGGGATTCGAGGGTATTTAGGAAATCCATATACCAGGTATTGCCATTAGGCTTGGATCAAGGTACTGCTGCACCCTCACTGAACTGCAAATTACCTCCTCTTTGGGTTTAGACCTCAATGAGTAGCATGATCAAAAAGTGAAGACTTACATGCACAGAGAAATTGAGGATAGACCACTTGGGGGCATATTATCAAGGGCCGGCGATAAATATCGCAAAGCGCGCTTAGCGCTTGCATTTTTATCGCCGGCTATCTCTGGAATTTATCGCCCGCTTAGCGCGTTATCAACAACGCGCATCGCCAAGGTGATAAAAATTGCAGAGATAGTGTGGATATCGCCGTTTTCCATGGTGGAAAACGGCAATATCCTAGATGATAGGGCATGTGGTCTTAGCCACACAATCCACCCCCCCATGTTAGGTATGCCTTAGTCAGGAATTTAACAGACGTTAAATTCCTGTGTTAAGGCATACTTAACATGATTTTAAATATCGCTAACCCTCGTTGTCAATATGACAAAGCTGGGTTAGCGATATTTTCCCAAGGGAGTCTTGTCAGGCACGCCTCCTTTGCATCTCATTAGCGATGCAATGAGAGGCGTGCTGACAGGGGGCGCTATTGCCAGTAAACTGTCGCTAACAGCTGTTAGCGACAGCTTGCTGATAGGGCGATAAAAATATCGCCGCTTTAGCAGCAAAAAGTGCCGCTAAAGCGGCGATATTGCCCTTAGTTCTACTACCACTTGTATCACACACAGTAAATATTATGCCCAAGCACTGTTTTTGTGTTTGTAAAAGTTAGACTTTATTTACATTAAGGAAATATGCTCCATAATTTCAGAAAGTGTTATTGTTAGCGTGAAAATGCACCCTGAGTGTTCGTGGAGAGCATGTACATCTGCCCTGTGTTAGACTGCTCATAAGTATGTCTCTGCAGGTTTCTGATTTTGCCTCTGTGAATACAGCCATCACGTTTTCACTGAGGATCTTCCATGAAAAAGGGCAGAGAACACACAGTGGGGCTCTGAGGTAAGTCAGGAAGGGCACTGAAAATGTATCTTTCAGTGGCGGCTTCTCCGTTATAGCGGAGGAATGTCGCTTCCCCTGCCAGCCTCAAAATTCGAAAAAAAAACTATAATAAAACGTGTTTATTATCATTTTCTTTCATTGAATGAGGCATGGGGACGGGGCCACCGCGGAGCAAGGTAGGAGGGAGAGTGGTAAGCCCTGTGATTCATTGCGCATGACGGTTTGGGCAGCCGTCTCAGGCTGCCCAAAGCGTCATGCGCAATGAAGCTCTCTCCAATCCCAGCTGCATTGCTGGTTTGTAGACAACATTCACAGGCTCCCAGTCTCCTTGGGAGCACAAAGCGAGGGTGCTCAGGCCAATTCTGATGCTGCTCTCAATCATGAGAGCAGCGTCAGGATTGGCCGCACGGGAGGCTTGGAGCCTGTGCTGCAGTGAGGAAGAAACAGAAGAGCAGCGTTTAAGCGGGCGTGATGCCGCAGGTAAGTTCTTTTTTTAACTTTTTATTTTACTGTATTCTTCGTCCGTCTTCCCCGCCTTCCTCCCACACCGCCACTTAAATGGCACACCAGCCGCTATTGGTACCTTTCCTTTGAATAGTGGAAACTGCCCTCTGACCATCACAGAGAGACTGGCAGTGATTGCAGCAATACTTCTTAATGAAACAGGCTCTTTTTGCCTGTCGTTTTCCAGGGAGAGATGTCTTTTGGCCCTTGATAAAAAAGATCTGCCTAGTCACCCTCAGGGTCATTTGCTCCATCCATATGGAGTTCATTGTAGGACTTTTTTGTCTGGATGGCTTTTTTTTCGGTAGTCACAGAAGTTAGGAGTCCTAACTTTACTACTACTAAATTGAGAAAAATCCTAATTTTAAGACTTTCGGTATTCACAGAAGGCATTTAGGAGTCCTAAAGTTAGGAGTCCTAACTATACTACTACTAAACTGAGAAAAATCCTAATTTTAAGGCTTTCGGTATTCAGAGAAGGCATTTAGGAGTCCTAAAGTTAGGAGTCCTAACTTTACTACTACTAAATTGAGAAAAATCCTAATTTTAAGACTTTCGGTATTCACAGAAGGCATTTAGGAGTCCTAAAGTTAGGAGTCCTAACTATACTACTACTTAACTGAGAAAAATCCTAATTTTAAGACTTTTGGTATTCACAGAAGGCATTTAGGAGTCCTAAAGTTAGGACTCCTAACTTCTGTGACTACCGAAGTGAGTAAGTGTCTTCTGTGAATACCAAAATGAGTAAGTGCCTTCTGTGAATACCAAAATGGTAGTAAGTTTAGGATTTTGTCTTAAGTTAGTTCTGTGAATCGGGCCCCCTGTTCTTAAACGCACTGATCCTTCTAAGCCTCCTGTTTATCGTTTTGTGATTGATCTTCGGGAGGTCAATAAAATTGTTGTACCACAGTTTCCTGTTGTTCCAGATATCACTGCCCTGTTAACTATGATACCTGCCTCAGCGGCTTGCTTTTCTGTTATTGATCTGAAAAATGCTTTCTTCAGCATTCCCATTGCCAAAGAGAGTAGGGAAATTTTAGGTTTCTCTCTAGGAGGCCGAAGTTTCCGGTTCAAGCGCGCACCCCAAGGCTATTGTGAAAGCCCCTCCATTTATAGTCAAGCTCTGAAATGTCAGCTCGATGTTTTTCCTTTGCCCCCAGGTGCTACTCTTATTCAATATATGGATGATTTGTTGATTGCTGCTGATTCAGAGGATGTCTGCAAGAATGGGACTGTTGCACTGTTACGTCACTTGTCTGATCTGAATCATAAGGTTTCACCTTCTAAACTACAATAGGTCCGTCGAGAGGTTACCTATTTGGGTCATCTCTTATCAAAGGAGGGAAGGCGATTAACCCCAGAACCAATTCAAGCAATTGCGCAAATGTCTGTGCCATCTACACAAAGAGAGGTGCACGCCTTTCTGGGCATCACTTCTTATTGTAGACAGTGGATTCCGTTTTTTTCTTTGTTGGCCAAACCTTTGTTAGCACTCACTTTGAAAGACACACCCCAACCCCTTCCTTGGACTGACGAATGTCAGAAGAGTTTTTCTGATTTACGTACTGCTCTGTGTTCTGCTCCTGTGTTGGGTACTCCAGATTACAGTAAGCCCTTCACGCTCTATGTCCATGAAAGAGAGGGTTGTGCGTTGTCAGTCTTAACACAACGATTTGGAGACAAACAGCGGCCATGTGCCTATTTCTCAGCTACGTTAGACCCAGTAGCCAAGGCATTGCCTAGTTGTCTTAAAGCTACAGCAGCAGCAGCGATTTCTATTCATCAGTCTGCTGGAGTGGTGCTAGATAATACTCTCATTGTTATGGTACCACATGCAGTGGATACTTTGCTAAATAGGACGAAAACACAACAAGTGCTCGATTGTCTGGATATGAGCTGACGCTCTTGGCTAGTCATGTGCACATCAAACGATGTAATATTTTAAATCCAGCCACACTGTTACCTCTTCCAGAAGAGAAAGATATTCAGAAACAACATGATTGTTTTCTCCATACTGAGGAGGAGACAAAAGGCAGGATTGATTTGAAAGATACGCCGTTAGTGGATCCAGATGGGATCCTATGGGTGGATGGGTCTTGTTTCAAACTCCCAAATGGTGAGACAACTTCAGCTTATGCTGTTACCACCTTGTATACAATCGTGGAGACAGCACGCATTAGACATAATTCAGCTCAGGCAGCTGAACTGATAGCTTTGACCAGAGCGTGTGTGTTATCTAAAGGAAAGAGAGTGAATGTGTATACCGACAGCCAGTATGCGTTCGGTGTGGCGCATAGCTTCGGTCGTTTGTGGAAGGAAAGAGGATTCCTTACCTCCCACGGTACTAAAATACAGCATGGTCAATTGGTAACTGATCTTCTTGAGTCACTTGTTTTGCCTAACCAGATAGCAATTGTGAAATGTAGTGCGCATAAGAAGATTACTGATGATGTTGGTCGCGGAAATGCTTTTGCGGATGAGGTAGCAAAAAGGACAGCCAGAGATGCTACAAGTCGCATGTATGTTGCGGGCCCTGCGAATTGGGTCCGGGAAAGAGGGATGTGTGAGGACACAATAGAAAGTGTGAGATCGTTTCAGGGAGATGCTACAGAGAAAGAGTTGAGAAAGTGGAAAGAGAGTACAGGAATGTTAGACGCAACAGGATGTTGGATAAAATTGTCAGAACACCAGCGTTGGCTGTTACCAGACGCCTACGTACTGCCTGTAGTTACTATGGCGCATGGTCCAGCCCACATCAGTGCAAAAGGAATATGTAAACTTCTGGCTCCAGTGTGGCTGAACGAAGGGATTCCAAAATGTGCAGATAATGTGGTGAAGCATTGTATCATTTGCTTGATGTACAATCCGGGAAAGGGAACCCCCAACTCCAGCAGGTCATTTTGCTCCCCCAACATATCCTTTTGAGGTGTTGCAAATCGACTAGATTCACATGGATCAATGTAACAATCTTAAATATGTGCTGGTAGTGGTATGTGCCTTTTCCAGATGGATAGAGGCTTATCCCCTGAAAGACAACACTGCTTTGTCCACTGCCAAGGTTCTTCTAAAAGAGTTCTTCCCTAGGTTTGGTTTGCCGCGCATTGTCTGGAGTGACAATGGAAGTGAATTTGTAGGCCAAATTATGCAAAAGGTGTGTACCGGTCTTGGTATAAGGCAGAAGTTTCATGCGGCAAATCATCCTCAGTCCGCGGGTTTGGTAGAGTGCTATAACCGCACTCTCAAACTTAAGCTTGCAAAAGTACAAGCTAGCACAGGTCTTAATTGGCCCGATGCTTTACCTTTGGCTCTCCTGTCCACTAGAACAGCTGTACATTCTCGTTTGGGACTCAGCCCATACGAGATTGTTTTTGGGCGCCCAGCTAATGTATGGGGAGTCCCTCGCCCTAGAAAGTATTCTGATATACAGTATCCAATGCTGATTGACTATTTACATGACCTCACCACTAAATTACGCGTTCTTCACCAACAGGTTCAAAACGCTTTACCAGAAGCCTCCACAGACCCAGGTCATTCTATCCAACCTGGAGACTGGGTCTGTGTGAAAAGTTTTCAGAGGACAAAGAATTTGGAACCTCGCTGGAAGGCGCCTCGACAAGTTCTTCTGACAACTCGCACAGCAGTTAAAGTCGAAGGGAAAAAGAACTGGATCCATGGCGTGCACTGCAAGAAAGTGCCCTTGCCCTTGCCTTTTGATCAGTGGGTTCGTAAGGGTATAGGTGATTCTGAAGGAGAAAAAGTCCCCCGATTCATACCTCGATCGGAGAAAGAAGATGACGACATTCTACAAGAAGCCGTACCTTCCCATCTCCGATTAAACACTACAGAGCCACAGACCCTATTTCAAGACCAAACTGTACCAACAAGGACTAGATACAATTTAAGACCTAGATTGGTCAAGGACACCTGAGATTTCCATCTCTTCTGCTACATTTATCATCTGTCCAGGTTGCAGGGTCACGGTAGGAGTCTTGGTTTGTGACCTGTATAATGGCTAGGCCCCCAGGACTTGCAGTGTCATAGGACGGCTAATAATCACAGCCAAGTGAGTAAGGAAGATTGCCATGAGCAACAATTTTAGAGGATGGATGTTAAATTAGGAAAGAAGGATAATAAGGAAGATAGGAGAAAGAAATATTGTAAAATATTGTACAGTCGATGTGGCGTAACATTGTGTGTTTCTATATTTTTGTGTATCTTATTGGCTTGTGTAGGTTGGGTTATTCATGCTATGCAGCAAAAAGTTGTCCCTAATTCTATCTCCTTGCCTCTTCATTCTACTATCTCCCCACATCAATTATATACACTTCCCCAACATGAACTAATCAGGAGAACAGAATATTTTAATAATTCATTTATCCAATTGTTGCACCAACACCAATTGGTAGTCAACACAACAGACTGTTGGGTGTGTGGACTTATGCCTCATACCACAGATAAAGGGATGCCATATTTAGTCCTTCCATTTTCTTATGAAGGTTCCGCTTGGGCCTATTTTGTAATATTTTCAAATGCATATCAGAGCCGATTTAGACGTCCAGTTGGTTCCTATGGTAGTAGGCCAGATTTTAGTCATAATTCTCTGATAAAGGGAATGGTGGCTATGACTAAAATTGTGGAGAATAATAAGGTTCCTGTTGATGAGAGACAAACATATACTAATTGGAACGTGACTCGTTACATTACTAGCCTTACAGATAAAACTAAACAGGGAAAATCTCCACCAATTTGGACTGTCCCTCATCAAGGTAATTTCTGTTTACACTGCCGTTAGTGCCATCCCAGGGCACATATTTTGTCTGCCACGATAGAGCTTACACGTGGCTACCAACTGATTTTTCAGGAACATGCTATATAGCTTTTCTTCTCCCTCCTACATACACTGCTCCTTCAGGCCATCATAGAAACAGATATGGCAGAGGGATTATTGATTCTAAAGACACGGCAGGACAAGAGGGAAGTGATTTCCTCAAAGGATTTCTTCCTTTTTGGGGCCCAATGGCCAACAGCAGAAACATGAGACAGCTGGTTCGTGTTGTTGAGACTACCATAGATGTCACTGTGGGAGCCTTGAGTAATCTCACAGCTGAACTTCAGGCGGATCGTCTCATGACTTTGCAGAACCGGATTGCCCTAGATGTTATTCTTGCAGATCGTGGTGGAGTCTGTAAATTGATCGAATCTAGCTGTTGTATTTGTATACCTGACGACGCCCCTACGGTATACCAATCCATCTCCAAATTACACATGATCTCCGAATCGATTCATCAAGACGAAGGAGATTGGTCTTTATTAGGATGGTTTTGGGGATTACTATCTAAATGGGGATGGAAGGTACTAACCTTCCTTGGAGTGGTTTTGGCCATCATTTTTTCCTGTTGTCTCTGTATGCAGTGTGGAGAAGTGTGGCTCAATGGTTAGAGCGGCAGACCCTGATGCAGAAGTCTGGCCCGGGACCAGGGTTCAATTCCCCGCCTCGGCGGGTCTTGGGCTCAATTTCCTCAGACCTGATAATTCTCGCCTCGGTGCCTATCCTTATCATGGGTCCCACTCTGCAACTCTGGGCAATAGCTTACTTAATCTCCACAACGGCCCCAACAATGCTAGGATGCCTGGCCTCACCTTGGGGGTGCCCAGGAGTGGACACTTCACAGGGAAAGGCCAGGAAGGGTTCCTCAGCGGTATTCGTACAAGCGCCGAGATGCCTCCGGGTAGTCGTGTGCTATACAAGTACATCTACATTTACATTTACAGTGTGGCCCCGCCATCTGCGGTCTTTGTGCCACTCTGTGTGTCCCAAGACCTGAGTCACAGAGAACATTAAAATTATGTTGCAGCAACAGTTTGACGACCTCATGGCTATTGACATTGATTCAGATTAACGTGAATCTGTGTGTTTTGCCTGAGTTATGGCAAAAGGAGGGTCTGAGGAAATTTGATTTTCGATCTCGCTTGTATTCAGCCACCATTTTTTTGTGTTCCACCGCCATTTTGTGTTGCCCTCACTCAGGCAGCACAATGAACAAAGTTTTTCTGCTGATCTTACTGCGACGTGTCAAATAACCTTCTGCCTCTGTTTACGAGACTGATGTCAGGGACTGGCTGAGTCCACTAATCCTCGTCTGGTTTGACTAAACCCTGTCTCAACTGTCTGTCGGTTCACACCATTCTTTCCTGACTTTATTTTATCTTCTGGCCTTCGCTATTCTCTACTTGTATTCTCTCATTTCACAACTGTCCTCCAAAGCATACAAATATGTCCTGCCACCTGCAAGTTGAGTTGTAGACACTACCACTGATTAACTTGTGGGGAGGGGTGACAAAAACAGTTGGAAGAGAGGTTTATTTGGGTTACTTGATATCTTGTTTTCAAACTTTTCTGATTGGTTATATCTTGTTTTCAAACTCTTCTCATTGGATAACCATGTATGCATTGGGAGTGTTCTTGGTGAATTTATGTGCTATAAAAGATTGTGCGCCACGGAGTAAAGTGGCAGTCTCCTAAGAACATACTGAGTGTACTTCTGGGACAACTGTACTTAGCTGCAGCTAATAAACCTGATCTTCTACGCTCAACAGAATGTCCTGTGTCTCTGTTCAACAAAGCAGGTGAACTCAGGAGATTAAGGCGTGCCCTGCGCCGCCAGGCCCATAAGGCCCTGGTTCTTCACTGCGACCAGCTCCAGGAACCCTGGATCTCTGCACCACCAACGCTACGACCCAGCGGCACGCCATGCTCTCAACCCAGGCCGCAACAACAACTGCAAGCTAACATCACCAGCCGACACCCAGGGACCCTTCAGCTCTCACTGCTGCCGACACACTGCCAAGACCACGGAGCCAGCGCAACCCACCCGCAAGAACACAACCAAACCGAGGAACCTGCAATGCATCCTCACCAATGTCCGATCCCTCCACAAACACGCCACCGAAATCTGGGACCTCCTCGACAGTACCACCCCGGACGTAGCATTCTTTACCGAAACCTGGACCAACACCACCTCGGGACCGGACATCGCCATCGCCATTCCCCAAGGATACAAGATCTCCAGGAAGGACCGCCCACCCGCCCGGGAGGAAGAATCGCCATCGTCCACAAATCCACCCTCTGCATGAGCATACTCCCCGACGAGCCCACAGACCTGATGGAACACCTTCACTTCAAGATACTGGCCAGCCCTACCTCCACCCTCCGAGGAACCCTCATCTACCGACCCCCTGGATCCCGCGGACTTTTTTCGCCAACTCCATCACTGACATCATCTCCCTGCATGCCATCACATCCACCAACTACACCCTACTGGGAGACCTCAACTTCCACCTCAACAACCAACTGGACCCCAGCACCTCATCCCTCCTGGACAACCTCCACAACATTGGACTCCGCCAGATCGTGACCGAACCCACGCACTCAGTAGGACACACCCTCGACCCCCTCTTCACAACAGGAAACACTATCACCTTCAGCCACACCACTGAACTCCCATGGACTGACCATTGATGCGTCCACTTCACCTTCAGAACACCCACCATCCACAGACACCAGCACCTGCTCCCACAAAGAAACTGGACCAGAATCACCGACGACCAGCTAACCTCATCACTCCACCCCAACCATCGTGGAAAACGACGACCCCAACACCGCAGCCCGAACCCTGCACAGATGGATCTCCGACAGCGCCAATACCATAGCCCCCCTAAAGAAAAACACAACACCCACGCCAAGAAAGCTAGATGGTTCACCGCCGAACTTCAAGAGTCCAGACGCACTTGCCGCCGGCTCGAAAAGGCCTGGAGGAACAGCAAATCCACAGAAGCCCACAACTTCAGAGCTGCCACCAACGCCCACCACCAACTCATCAGAAAAACGAGGAAAAAAGCGATTGAAGACAGAATCTCCACTCATGCACACAACAGCAAAGAGCTCTTCAACATCATCAAGGAGTTCGCCTAACCCACCAGAGAGTCCACCGACATCCCTCCCTCACAAGACCCCTGCGACAAACTCAGCACCTTTTTCCACCACAAAATCAAGAGCATCTACGACAACTTTGACGTAGACAACCAAAACACTGAATCCTCACCAACCCCCCCGACACCCTGAAGCCAGTGATCGACAACTGGCCAGCCCTCACCACCGAAGAGACACTGAAGACGATGAAGTCAATCCACTCCGGGGCCCCCACGGACCCCTGCCCTCACCACATTTTCAACAGAACCACCGTCACCATCGCACCCATCCTCTGCCACACCATCAACTGCTCCCTGGCAACCGCCTTGTTCCCCGATGACTGGAAACACACTGAGATTAACCCCCTCCTGCAGAAACCCTCTGCGGACCCCACCGACCTCAAAAACTACAGACCCATCTCCCTGCTCCCGTTCGCAGCTAAAGTCATCGAGAAAGCCATCAACAGCCAACTAGCCACATTAATCGAAGAGCATAACATCCTCGACTCCTCCAAATCCTGCTTCAGAAAAAAACACAGCACGGAAACCGCCCTCCTCTTCGCAACAGATGACATCCGCACTTTACTGGACAAAGGAGAAACAGCAGCCCTCACCCTCCTCGACCTCTCAGCGGCATTTGACACAGTCTCTCACCGCACCCTAATACGCAGACTCCACAACGCAGGGATCCAAGACAAGGCCATCGGCTGGATCTGCTCCTTCCTCTCCGGCAGAATGCAGCGGGTCAGACTCCCCCCTTTCCTCACGGACCCTACACTTACCACCTGCGGAGTCCCCCAGGGATCATCCCTCAGCCCTACGCTCTTCAACGTCTACATGGCTTCGCTCGCCCCCATCGTCAGAACCTATGGGCTCAACATTGTGTCATACGCAGAAGACACCCATCTCATCCTCTCCCTATCCAACGAACCCAACACCGCCAGACACAACTTTCGAGAAGGCATGGAAGCCGTCGCCAAATGGATGAAAAACAGCTGCCTACAACTAAACACCAACAAAACGGAAGTACTTATCATGGGCCCAAACCCCGACACCTGGTGGCCCCCCGCCCTCGGAAGCCCGCCCACCCCCACGGACCACGCACGCAACCTGGGAATCATCCTGGACTCAGAGCTCAAATGGACCGCCAGATCAACTCCGTCTCACCCTCCTGCTTCCACACCCTCCGCCTCCTACGTAAGACCTTCAAATGGATCCCCCTCGAACACAGAAAGACCGTCACTCACGCCCTGGTCACCAGCAGGCTCGACTACGGCAACGCACTCTATGCCGGAATAAACAAAAACCTCACCCGCAAACAACAGAACATCCAAAACGCCGCTTCAAGACTGGTCCTCAACCTGCCAAGACACTGCCACATCTCCCAGCACCTGCTCACACTCCACTGGCTCCCCATCGAAGCTCGAGTCGCCTTCAAGATGCTAACCCACGCTCACAAGGTCCTCCACGACACCGTACCAGCATACCTGAACAGCCGACTCAAATTCCACGCACCCCAAAGGACCGTACGATCATCCCAGCTCTCCTATGCCGTGGTCCCCCGCACCAGAAAGACCAGATTGGGAGGCCGCTCCTTCTCCTTCCGCGCGGCCAGAGCCTGGAACGACCTTCCGCTCCACCTCAGACAGGCAACTTCGCTCCCCATCTTCGCAAGAAACCTCAAAACCTGGCTCTTCGACAGACCCCCTCCTTGATGGACTGGAACCTGCGACCCCCCCCACCCCCAGCGCCTTGAGACACTTACGGGTGAGTAGTCGCTCTTAACAAACATCTGATTAATCGATTAATAGTCCGACCTTTTAGGACCACCAAACGCCAGTGGGCGGCAGGACTCGCCATCACCTCCCCCACTGGCAAACCATCACGTCGGACAAGTGGGTTTTGCAACTAGTCCGAAGGTGCCACGCCCGCCCCTTCAACTACCCCTCCATCCATGCCACCTCAGTACCATTGCATGTCAGAGGATCATCTGGCCCTTCTCCAACAGGAAGTTTCGGAACTCTTGGCCAAGGGAGCCATTGAGTGCGTTCCTGCCCCAGAAGTAGGTCGTGGTTGCTATTCCCACTACTTTCTGATGCCCAGGAAGGATAAAGGCTCGCGTCCTATCTTGGATCTAAGGAACGTCAACCGCTTCCTCCGGAAGGAGAAGTTCAAAATGATGACGATCGTTCAGGGCTTGTCTGCCCTCGAACCTGGAGACTGGATGGTAGCGTTGGACTTGCAGGACCCTAACTTTCACATCCCCGTCCTGCTAGCCCAGCGGCGTTACCTATGGTTCATGGTAGGCCACGAGCACTTTCAGTTTACTGTGCTCCCCTGTGGCCTTACCAGCGCCCCTCGGGTGTTCATGAAAGTGATGGTGGTGGTCACAGCTCAGCTGCACAGATTAGGGGTTCCAGTCTTCCCCTATCTCGACGACTGGCTGTTGAAGGCGGGCTCATTTAAGGCTGTTGTGTCCCACTTCCAGACTAAGGCCCATCTCCTGCATTCGCTGGGGTTCTCCATCAACATGCCCAAGTCACACCTGGCCCCCTCTCAGAAGCTCCTCTTCATCGGAGCTGTTCTGGACACAACGCAGTTTCGTGTTTATCCTCCCGAACAGCGAGACTGGGATATTCGAGCTATGATTCGATCTTCAGCCTCTATCCCGGGTTTTCGGTTAGGATGACCCTGAGGCTACTGAGCCTCATGGCCTCCTGCATCCTGCTGGTCGATCATGCCAGGTGGCATATGCAAGCTGTGCAGTGGGACCTGAAGTTTCAATGGGCGCAGCATCAGGGGAACCTGTCCGATAGAGTCCAGATCTCAGAGGGCACTGCACGACAATTGCAGTGGTGGCTCACGAACCAGGATTGGGTCAACGGCAGATCCATCTCGCTTCCCCAACCAGAACACACAGTGGTGAAAGATGCATCCCTTCTGGGATGGGGCAGCCACATGGAAGAGGTGGAGATCAGATGCCTCTGGTCTCCGGCGGAGTCCGGGCACCACATCAACCTTCTGGAGCTTCGGGTGATCCTTCTTGCACTCAAAGCCTTCCTTCCCTATGTTTGGGGAAGAGTAGTGCAGGTGTTCATGGACAACACCACCGCCATGTGGTACTGCAACAAACAGGGTGGGGTGGGGTTGTGGACCCTATGTCAGGAGGCCCTCTGCCTCTGGACATGGCTGGAACATCAGGGCATATCCCTGGTGGTTCAACACCTGGCAGGTTCACTTAACGCCAGGGCGGACAAACTCAGCAGCAGGTGCATGATGGATCACAAATGGCGTCTTCACTCGGAGGTGGTGCAACGTCTCTTTCAGCAGTGGGGAGAGCCTTGGATAGATCTATGCGCCACCGAAGAGAACGTGCAATGTCAACAATTCTACTCGTTGGAATTTCCAAGGCGGCACTCGCTAGGCGACGCTTTTTGTTGCAAGTCGATTTGCGGTCTTCTATACCCCTTTCCACCTATACCACTTCTGCCCAGAGTGCTGAAGAAGATCAAGTGCGACCGGGCCCAAGTCATTCTCGTGGCTCCAGATTGGGCACGAAGAGTCTGGTATCCCGAACTGTTCAACATGGCCATCGATTCTCCGATCAGACTGCCTATTCGGGAGGAACTTCTGTCACAGCAGCAGGGGACGATCCTCTACCCGAACCTGTCCAGCCTCCACCTCCTTGCTTGGAGATTGACCAGAGGCAGTTGACATCATTTGACTTGCCTCCCGAAGTCTGTGATGTAATCTTGGCAGCCAGGCGTCCCTCCACTAAGACGGTATACGCCTGCCGATGGAACAAATTTGTGGCATGGTGCGCAGCAAAGGCTGTGGATCCCCTTTCTGCCTCTCTTTCTGTGGTTCTCTTGTTCCTCCTTTCTTTGGCCCAGCAGGGCTCTGCTCTGGACACTATCAAGGGCTATCTCTCGCCATTTCTGCCTTTCTAAGACTTCCTGATCAGCCTTCTCTCTTCAAGTCCTTGGTTGTAAATCGATTCTTAAAAGGCATTACTCATCTTTTTCCTCCTATCCCTTTCATAATGCCTCAGTGGGCCTTGAATTTTATCTTGACCTATTTGATGTGCGCTCCCTTTGAGCTGCTTGACAACTGTCCTCTACGACTCTTAACTCTTAAGACTGCATTCCTGGTAGCCATCACATCTGCCTGAAGAGTGAGTGAGCTCCAGGCTCTTTCATCCAAGCCTCCTTTTCTGGCTGTACATCCAGACAAGGTCACCTTAAGAACTCATCCATCCTTTCTTCCCAAGGTAGTCACCTCCTTTCATATCGGGCAAACCATCACTTTGCCCACCTTCTTTCTGTCTCCGGATCCTTCGAAAGAGGAAGAGAGACCTGTCTGGACCCAAAACGTGCGCTTTCCTTTGTTTGCTACGTGAGCGCCAAGAAATGTCAGGCCGTACACAAGCAGACCACCTCCAGATGGGTCTTTTGTATTAAAGCCTGCTATTCTCTAGCAAAAAAGGAGCCTCCAGTGGGGTTACACGCCCACTCCACCAGGGCGACGGCAGCCACTATTGCTTTGGGACGAGGAGTCCCTCTACATGACATCTGTCAGGCAGCTACGTGGGCATCGCTGCACATGTTCACAAAACACTACTGCCTGGACAACCAAGTCTGGAGAGACGGCTTCTTTGGCCGTTCTGTTCTCCAGGACTTTCTGGTGCAAACTTGGTTTGCAGACCCACCTCAGGGGGTTGGTATTGCTGGGGTATCTATTCTAAGGTAAGGAATCTATAACTAACTGTTTCTTTCAGATGAACAAGTTACTTACCTTCGGTAACAATATATCTGTAAGAAACATCGGTTAGTTATAGATTCCTTACCACCCCACCCATCCTCCCCATTCTGCGAACTGATTTCTAGGGTTAAGGACATCCTTTCAGGGCCCTAGTTTTGTGCACTAGTGGTCAGTGTCTTGCATGGCTCTTCGTTTCTGGTGCGGAACGTTTGTACAGAACTGACGTCAGCGTGCGAGGGTGGCGTCTAAGTAGCTACCGCAACGTCATCCCGGCGATCACAACGCCAACGACGGACGCGGAGCCGACCGACGCCACCTTCCGACGCGCAGAGGTACTGCTGACAAAAAACTTTCCAGATCCAGTCTGATGCCTGGGGGTAATTCTAAGGTAAGGAGTCTATAACTAACCTATGTTTCTTACAGATATATCGTTACCGAAGGTAAGTAACTTGTTAATCAGTGGTACTCACAAGGTCTATTGGGAGAATGGGCTCCTATACATTAAGGCAGAGACCCCAAACCTGGTGCAACCAGGAGAGCAGTAGTGCCTCTAAGTTTTAGAGAGTTATTCCTTACTTTGGCTCATGAAATCCCCTTAGTTGGGCACCTTAGCCAGGACAAAACTTGGAGTAGGTTAGTCAACCACTTCCACTGGCTAGGAATGTCTTAGAAGGTGAAGGACTTTTTATTAGTCCTGTGTTACCTGCCAAGCCTGAGGCAAGGCAGGAGGCCACTGACAGGACCCCTTAATTCTACTTCCAGTGGTTGAGGTACCCTTTTAAAGGGTAACAGTCAACATTGTGGCTTCCTGGACCATCCAACAGCCTCAGGAACCACATATATTCTGGTGGTAGTGGATCATGCCACCAGGTATACTGAAGCTATTCCCCTAAGGTCCACCACTGCTCCAGTGGTGACAAGAGCCCTCCTTGGTGTATTTATCAGGGTTTGTTTCCCAAGGGAGGGGGTGTCAGACAGAGGTACAAACTTCATGTCTTCATACCTAAAACATATGTGGGATAAGTGTGGTGTGAACTACAGATTCACCACACCCTATCATCCACAACCCATTGGCCTGGTGGAGAGATTCAACCAGTCATTGAAAAGCATGATTGGTGGGCTTCCCAAAAAACTCAGAAGGAGATGGGATGTCCTACTTCCATGCCTGCTTTTTGCCTACAGGGAAGTGCCACAGAAGGGAGTGGGGTTTTCATCCTTTGAACTTTTGTTTGGGCACCCTGTTACAGGCCCTCTGAGTCTGGTGAGAGAAGGTTTGGAAAAACCACTCAAAGAACCAAAACAAGACATAGTGGACTAGGTGCTTGGCCTTCGTTCCAGGATGGCTCAGTACATGGAGAAAGCAAGCCAAAACCTTCAGGCCAGCCAGGAACTGCAAAAGCAGTGGGATGACCAAAAGGCTGCACTGGTAGAATTGAAACCAGGGCAAAAAGTATGGGTATTGGAGCTTGTGTCCCCTTGGTCCTTCCAAGACAAGTGGAGTGGGACCTACCATGTCCTTGAAAGAAAAGGGGAGGTCACCTATCTGGTGGATCTTGGCACATGCAAACACCCCAAAAGGGTGACACCTGTCAACCGCCTGAAGCCCTTTTATGACAGAGCTGATCTGACCATGCTTATTGTCACAGATGAGGGACAGGAAAATGAGAGTGAACGTCTCCCTGACCTCCCTCTCCAGCAATCCGCAACATGGGTCTGTGAATGGAGTGGCCTTTTCAGACACCCTCACTGTTCAGTGGCAAGCTGACTGCAGGCTAGTCCTAATTCAGTATGCTGAGCTCTTCTCTCTGACCCCTGGTCCGCCTAGCTGGCGTACCCACAATGTGGACATTGGTGACAGCCTACCTGTCAAAAACAAAATTTACAGGCAGTCTGAAAATGTCAGAGAGAGCATCCAAGCTGAGGTCAGCAAGATGCTGGTATTGGGTGTCACTGAACCCTCAGAGAGCCCCTGGGCCAACCCAGTTGTGCTAGTCCCCAAACCTCACTCCAAGAGTGAAAAGTAAGAAATTAGGTTTTGTGCGGACTATAGGGTCCTCAATGCTGTTACAATAACTGATGCACACCCAATCCTTAGAGCAGATGAACTAATTGAATGGTTAGCGGCAGCCACATATCTCAGTACATGTCTGGTGAACAAAGCGCTGCTGGGCTGGAATCCTTTAGTGCAGCTTATCTCGATGATATTGCTGTCTACAGCTCCACCCGTCAGGATCACCTGATCCACCTTGGCTAGGTCCTTGAGGCTCAGGGATGTGCAGGCCTCACTATCAAGGCAAGTAAATGCCAGATAGGACAGGGGAAGGTTGTGTACTTTGGTCACCTGGTAGGCGAAGGCCAAGTTCAACCACTCCACCCCAAGATCCAGACAATTCTGGACTGGGTAGCTCCCACAAGCCAGACCCAAGTCAGGGCATTCCTTGGCTTGACTAGATACTATAAAAAGTTTGTGAAGGACTGTGGGTCCATAGTGCCTCCCCTCACAAAACCTACTGCCAAAAGGATGTCAAAGAAAGTAAACTGGACAGTGAGCTGTCAAAAGGCTTTTGACACTCTGAAAGATGCAGTGTGCTCTGCCCCAGCCCTAAAAACTCCGGACTACACCAAGCCGTTCATTGCGCACACAGATGCCTCTGAGCATGGGATAAGTGCAGTCCTAGCCCAAACAAAAGATGAGGGACATGACCAACCTGCTGCTTTTTTAAGCAGAAGACTGCTCCCTAGAGAATAGCGTTGGAGTACCATAGAGTGGTAAGCCTTTGCCATGGTCCGGGCCCTGAAGAAGTTGAGGCCATACCTGTTTGGCACAAACTTCCTAGTTCAGACAGACCATAGTCCTCTCAGGTGGTTACAACAGATGAAAGGTGAGAATTCCAAACTGCACATTCCTAAGTCTATTCTTTCAATTGAGCTGGGTTCCAGTGACTAGAGTGCGGGTACTGTGGGGGGGCGACACAACGCTTTGAAATGGAAAGACAGATCTTGCATCTTCATGCTGCCCTGGAGGTGCTAGTGCGGAAACATTTGTGTAGTTGCTAGGTTGGAATGCCTCTCCTTCTTTGTCTCAGATTCTGCTTTCAAGGCACTCAAAGCTCCATCCGACTGTCCTACTGAATCTTCAGCGCTATGACTTTGACTGTGTACAACACCAACATCCAAAAAAACAGGCATTCACAATTGGAATTACATGCTAAAGATAAATTAGAAACCCAAGTCACTGTGCCAGGATTCTCTTGACCTAGGATAGCGACACATGGCGGTTTGTTTTCCTGAGATATCTCCTGTGTACCAGGGCTGGATCTTCAAATTGACATTCTCTGTCAAGTTGGGAACAATCCTTAGAAAATACTTTTTCAAGGAGAACTGTAGACAGATTCTGGAAGACAGGGCTGCTTGTTGGAGACAGGGGATGGCTGAAGTGTATTCACCAGAGGAGATCCTGCCTTGTGGAGTCATCAGCCCAGCTGCCTGGTGACTAAGGTGCTGTGAATGAAATGAGCCCTGACCCTGCTGGAAGTGCTACAACTGCCCTTAGGGAAGAGGCCAATCCACTGTGAAAAACAAACGGTACTGAAAGTGTGCCCCTGCAGGAGGACGCTCTATAAGAGGAGACCACATTAATGTGCAAAGAACGAGGAACTGTGATTAATTCAGTGAGGTCTAGGGAAAATATCAGCTTCTCAGGATCCTTACATTGGTGAGCCTCCTTAAACCTTGTCCCCCAGTGGGAGTACAACTTCCTTCTTGTCCTTGAAGTGGTCATTGGGGTTGGCAAAGTGGGGAGAAAGGGAACAGATCCCTGCACCCCCCTCTCCACCACCACCAGCACCAGCTTCCATATTTATGGAATATTCACGACTCGTAAATATCACAGTTACTCAGTAGCTAATTCAGTGTCTGTCAGGACCTAATCACAGTTAATGCATGGATTCATTTGCAAAGGGGTAGCGTAAATGTGAAAGCCGAAGTGCAGTGTCGAATAAATATGGGTATGGTCACAATGTTAAATATCTTAGTGGCATATTCTCAAGGATCTATCGCCGAGTTATCGGGACTTTATCGCAGCCAAAGTCGCAATAACATTATCGCCCCATTCACAAGCTGGTGCTAACAGCCCATATCACCAGTTTACCTGCGATAGCAGTCACAAAAAACATCGCCACAGATGACTCCGGCAACTAACGCTAATGAGATGCAGAGTAGGCGTTCCCGTGCCAAAAGCCCCGACAACACCACTCCGCAACATTCTCAACGACCAGCCAGATCGGCGATAAGAACACAAAACATGCGATAAGGCATGTTAGCTGCAGGATTTTAACACCTGGTCTTACCTGGTGTACAGTCGGACTCCAACCGGCACCAGACAAGGGAGCACAGCCCACAGCCACACATGAAGAAAAACAGATGCCCTGTAGCAACTGAACATGCAGCCAGGAGCCCCAACAGGGCAACAACACCCACTGCCACCACTCCCAGGACCTCACCACCACCCCCGACCCCCGGGGCCCTACTCCGGGCACCCCCCACCCCGCCCCAGACAAAGATATGTCACATCAACGTTACCAAATCATGAACAAAGCAATTAGCATGAAGTCGCACAATCACAACACTTGTGTGGAAAGAAAAAGGAAAATCATACATTCATCTTAGAATATCCAAATAATTTGTTTATTACAGAATAAACTCAAAACAAAAATTCTGAAGAGTCATGACGGGTCATCTCAGGACATTCTGTAAGTCACAGCCTGCAAGACAAAAATCTAGATAAGAAGGTGTGTCATGCGCACATCAAAGTACAGAGAGAGAGAGAGCGAAAGAGACATAGAGATAGAGAGAAAGAGATATAGCGAGGGAAAGAGGGAGAGAGAAAGAGAGAGAGCGCGGGAGAGAGAAAAAGAGAGAGAGAGAGAGAGAGAGAGAGAAAGAGAGGGAGAGAGAAAGAGAGGGAGAGAGAGTGCCGACACTGCGTACCTAGGCCCCACTGCTCACCTGCTGCCACCGGCGTGTCTCCTAGAGGGCCCACCACGTGCCGGTGTGAGCTCCAAGCCCGAGGCCCATGACCATGGAACCCTCCACATCATGCAGCCCTGCACCGTGGGCCACCAGGTCACACACTTGATTCTGGGTCTTGATTTCACAACGGCAGAGATTACATCAGTGCACATGGCCTCATCGCAGGCTGCACACCCGCCCAGCTCTTGAGGTGCCGCTAACTCTGTGAACCGCGAGGCAACGCCACGTGGCGGTAGGCGCTCACTGCCCGCTGGCTCAGGCCTACACTGCGGTCCAGCAGGGATCACCCTAATCCTTACCAGCCCGGACCGTCCAGACGGCGCATCATTGCAGTTGCACACCCGCTCAGCACTTTAGGTGCCCCTACCTCCGTGCACTGAACGACACCGTCCCGTGGCGGTGTGCCTGTGCCTGCTGCAGTGTATTCGGTGCCACCAAGTCTGTGCACTACTAGCCATGGACTCTTTATGATTAAGTCTCGTAGTGCGGACGCCATCATGTCACCCCCGGCACTGGGCAATGTGAGGTGACAGGGCCCTAGGCCCTCATGCATAAATGAGAACTACATGGAGACACCCAGTTGGAGAGTGGAAATGGCGTCCAGCACGTGCGCCAGGCCCTTTTTATTGGCAGGGTCACATGTTCTGTGACGCCGGTGCTGAATGGGCGTGGTGGGGGTGTGAACCAGCCGTGAGGGAGTGGCTGTGGCATGCTGACAACTAGACCTGTGAGCAGCAGATCCCCACAGGGAAGACCTGGGACATGTAGCGTTGTCGTCCCCCCCCCTGTGTGCGTATGCAGAGTGGGCTGTTCTGGCGTATGTCAGTCTAGCGTAAGGGTGTGAGAAATTCCCCCTGGGGCTCTGGGCGTGGTTCCGTCCTGTGCTGGACAAGGAAGTGACTAATGGATGTGTCTCTGTTGTAGTGTCGGTGCCACCCGGACCGCAATCGGCAATGTGCCACCCTGTGACCCAAGTCCCACAACATGAGCAACATGGACATAAGGGGGAATCACTGACCCCACATTCATCCATACTTCCACACTTGAAAGATCATAGACATGACACATCTGTGTTAACATGAATGTTTATTGCACATTCAGTGGAGTGTTGCAGCTGGAGCAGTACAGGGCCATGCAAACCCCACTTTACATTATTAGCCCGTGGAGGGCCAGCCAGAGTCCTTCAGAGAATGACAAGTACATCAGAAGAGGAGGAGTCCAGTCCGCAGTCTGATAGCTGTGTCATTGGTGACCAAACAGAATATGGCAGTCCATGTCGAGGTCCAAGGTGAGTGTTGAGAGTGCATCGGGGGACAGTGGAAGGTGATGATGCAGAGGGGAGAACCAAGCAGAAACAGGACACATGGTGGAGATGAATGCTACCGCTTCCTTCAGACCACAAGGGCAGATTCATGCGCATCTTAGTCATCTGCTGTTGCATGTGCCTCACATGTGGGTGGTGGTGTTCTGTCTCCAGCACTGTGGCAGTGACACCTCAGGGGCCGGAGGTAGAATGTCTGCCGCACTGTGTGGCACTGACACATCAGGGGCCGGAGATGTGGATGGGGTGGTAGCAGCACCATGCATCAGTGCCAGGCCTTGTGGCAGCAATGCAATGAGGAGGATCTTTATGGCATTGAGGGACCCAGCTACCTCTCGACGGTGTGCAGCCGTGGCAGCCGCTCTTTCTGCACGCGTCCGCTCCATATTCTCCATGAGCCTCCACATGAGTCCAGACTCCCGGGCGAGATCGCTGTAGGCAGTCTGACTAGACAGTCGTTCTTATCGCAGAGTCAGGACTCTAGCGATGTCAGCCATGGTTCATTGGAGAGCATAGAGCAGACTGTGGGTGTCCGTTAGGGACTGTGAGTGGTCCCTGATGGGACTTAGACACCCACGTATGGCGTCTAGTCTGGCTGCCATGCGGTCGAACCCCACCTGCACCTGTTCAGCCAGCTTCTCCTGGAAACCCAACACACAGCGTTGGAAGGCCATGTGTTCGTCGTGGGGGTCATGGGAGGCAGCCGTGGTGGTGGGTCCTGCCTTTGTGTGTTCTGTGCAGGGGGTGGGTTCTCCTCATAGCAGCTGGGCTGCCCTGCTCCTGGAAGTGGGCTGCGGAGGCTCTCCAAAAGCTGTTGGAGGGCGTCGGAGTCGAAGGTGTGCTGGTCCTCTTCGTCATCAGAGAAGAGAGGTTCAGACTGCTCTGCAGGAGATGTTGGATTTCCACCTGCAATGTGAAGGGGAGATGCAGTTTGACTTTGTGTTCACATGTATGTTGACACATTGTACATGTTTACATTCAGACTGCATGACAGTGCACATTGTGACTGTTTGGGGGTAGCTGCATATTTGATGCAGCCAGTGGACATTCCGACTACAGCACGGATGTGTGTTTGTACTTGTACATTGTCAACTCACATTTCCCTGCAATGCCAAATGTGAGTGGCCAGTTTCTACGTACATGCGGCACCAGTTGTGTCCTCTGTTCTGTTGTGGACGTGTTGCGGTTTGTACCACATCGTTGTCGATGTTGATGTGCTCGGCATGTAATGTGTGTGTGCCGCATTTTGGGGGAGTCGCCCCTGCAGCTCTGATTTGGCTGACCCTTATCCCTTACATGAGGGGTGTCTCTGGCTTCTGTGCTTATGCAGTGCTGGGATGTTGCAAAATTGGGTGCATTGGTATCATGGTGGGATTTGGGGGTCTGGGGCATGGTTTGTCCATAGATGTGCTATGCTTACTTGTGCATGTGTGCCATTGTGCCCATCTCCCCCTGTCCCCCTAGTCCCTGGCCGTTACTCACCCTGTTGCTGTTGTGTCCGGTCATGTTGAGCAGGGTCCAGGCCCCCAACTCCTGCCACCGTCTCCCCACTGATGACTGTGGACACCATTTCCTCCATCTCGTCCAACTCCTCCTGTGACCCTGGACTCCCACCTCCAGTCTGCATTGCTGCCTTCCGATTGTTTGCGAGTTTCTGCTTGGTTTTGCTCTTCACATCATTCCAGCGCCTCTTGACCTCTTCCATTGTCCTCTTCAGCACTCCGACTGCATTCACCTTGTCCACGATGGTCTGCCATATTCAATTTTTAGTTCCCAGTGACACAGTGGAGGTGACAAGCAGTAGTTGATGGTGTTCTATCACCTCCGTTATCAGGATCCTTTTTTCCTGCGGACTGAACCACTTCTTCCTACACTTCTTGTCCTTGCCCTTCCCTGACCCGAGGTCCCAGGCTGGTCCTCCAGGGGGCTTGTGGGGTTCTGAATTGTCCTCTGTACTTGCTCCGGATGCCTCCATTGTGCTTCGCTGTTGTTTGGCTTTTTTTGTATGTTTTTTTCTACTTTTATAGTGCATTTTCCCGCATGACATATGGGAATTGCAGGCCTGTGGCTGGTTTTCACTGATTTTTGTATCGCGATTGGCCTAATCATAACTTTTTTCGCATTCGTATTTCACATTTTTGCGGCGTCGCGTTGGTTTTAACGGGGTCATTTGACGTGTTATTGTGGGACTATCGCATGGTGCCACCGGCTAGAGAATACCACGTTAGCAAGGCGTTATTTTCCCGCAATAGACTGCGATGTGAAGAGTTGCGTTAAGCTAATTTTGCGATGGTTATCACATGTTTTTGTGAATATCCCCCTTTGTTCTGAAAGTGAAGCACATTCATGGCTTTTCCTGGAGCTGCGTTGTGAGTACTACCTGTGGGCAATGAAATCCGCACCACTAGGGGAAATTTAATTAACTACGCATTATATTGAAAACACAGAATTTATACAATAACTCCCACTCCCCCGCATAGCAGAGTTAGTTACTGCACACACAGTCCTTTGATAAAGCAACTTGACCTTTAAATGCTAAAAAAAAATTATAAAAAAAAAAATATATAAACAATTCACAAAAGTGAACTGATTTTGGGGTCACCCCTAACCTAGGGGGAGGGCTAGCAGATGCCTTGAATACAAAGAGCATATCATGCTGAACGATTCGGTGGCGGTCCCATCCTCCTACAACCACTCTAAGCAAAGTTATGGGCAAAAATACAATGCTCATAAAAGGCCCAGCAAAGCATTATGGGGCAAGATTCTAGAGTGCAGTGAATATTATAGTATTAGCTTTCAGCTGAGCCCGAGAGCCTGCCCTTTGCGGAATGTTTTGATATTGGATACTATAATATTGACTGCACTCTAGAATATTGTCCCATAATGCTTTACAGGGCCTTTGGTTGGAATTGTATTTTTGCCAATAACTGTGCTTGGGGTGGTCCTAGGAGGATTGGACCACCACCGAATCGTTCAGCATGATGTGCTCTTTGTGTTCAAGGCATCTGCTTGGTTCTCTCCCTAGGTTAGGGAGGATCCCAAAATCATCACGTCTCTCACTGCGTGCTATATTTTTATTTTCGTGAGATGCCTATATGCGTTTTAGCATTTAAAAATAGAATTAATTATTGTTTACCTACATGTACTGTTTGTTATGTTTTCATTTTCACTTTTGTGAGATGACTATATGTATTTTAGCATGTAAAGATAGTTATTGGAAGTTTTAATAAAGTTATGTGAGATTTTAGTTTTATTCATCTGCGTTACCTTGAAAACGCAAGATTTCTTTTTTATTAATATGCATAAAATGTAATTCATGCATAAACTCTGGAGTAAGTTATTGCACCCTCAACCCTTTGATAAAACAACTTTACCTTTATATGCTAAATAGTATACAACCATTTCACAAAAGAGAGCTTTGAAAAATATCAGGCGATGAGAGAGGTGATGATTTAGGGGTCCCTCTAGCATAGGGGGTGGACCAAGCAGATGTCTTGAACACAAAGAGCATATCATGCTTAACGATTGTGGTGGTCCCATCATCCTAGGACCACCCCAAGCAAAGTTATGGGCAAAAATACAATGCCAACCAAAGCATTATGGGGCGAGATTCTAGAGTGCGGTGAATATTATAGTATTAAGCTCTCAGTTGAGCCCGAGAGCCTGCCCCTTGAGGAATGTTTTGATATTGGATACTATAATATTCACTGCACTTTAGAATATCGTCCCATAATGCTTTGCAGGGCCTTTGGTTGGGATTGTATTTTTGCCAATAACTGTGCTTGGGGTGGTCCTAGGAGGATTGGACCACCACCGAATCGTTCAGCATGATGTGCTCTTTGAGTTCAAGGCATCTGCTTGGTTCTCTCCCTAGATTAGGGAGGACCCCAAAATCATCACGTCTCTCACTGTGTGCAGTATTTTCATGTTCACTTTTCTGAGATGACTATATGTATTTTAGCATGTAAAGATAGTTCTTGGAAGTTTAATTAAAGGTAAGTGAGATTTCTCTTTCATTAATATGCATTACATGGAAAACTCAAGATTGCTGTTTTATTAATATGCACAACACGTAATTCATGCATAAACTCTGGAGTAAGCTATTGCCCCCACAACCCGTTGATAAAACAACTTTACCTTTACATGCTAAAACGCAGATAACCAATTCACAAAGTGAGCTTTGAAAAATATCAGGCAATGAGAGAGGTGATGATTTAGGGGTCCCCCTAACCTAGGGGGAGGACCAAACAGATGCCTTGACCACAAAGAGAATATCATGCTCAACGATTGTGGTGGTCCCATCCTCCTTCGACCACCCCAGGCAAAGTTATGTGCAAAAATACAATGCCAACCAAAGTCCCAGCAAATGCAGTATGGGGCGAGATTCTAGAGTGCAATGAATATTACAGTATTAGCTCTCAGCTGAGCCCGAGAGCCTGCCCCTTGAGGAATGTTTTGATATTGGATACTATAATATTCATTGCACTCTAGAATATCATCCCATAATGCTTTGCAGGGCCTTTGGTTGGGATTGTATTTTTGCCCATAACTGTGCTTGGGGTGGTCCTAGAAGGATTGGACTGCCACCGTCGTTCATCATGATGTGCTCTTTGTGATCAAGGCATCTGCTTGGTTCTTTCCCTAGGTTAGGGAGGACCCCAAAATCATCACGTCACTCACTGACTGCTATATATTCATTTTCACTTTTGTGTGATAACTATATGTATTTTAGTACATAAAAATAGAATTACTTATTGTTTAACTAAATATACTGTTTGTTATGTTTTCACTTTTATGAGATGATCATGTGTATTTTAGCATGTAAAAGTAGTTATTGGAGTTGTACTAAAGGTATGTGAGATTTCTCTTCTGTTATTTCTCATTACATTAAAAACACAAGATTTTTGTTTTATTAAAATACATAACATGTAATTCATGCATAAACTCTGGAATAAGCTATTGCACCAACAACCCTTTGATAAAACAACTTTACTTTTACATGCTAAAAAGTATATAACCAATTCATAAAACTAAGCTTTGAAAAATATCAGGCAATGAGAGATGTGATGATTTTGGAGTCCCCTAACCTAGGGGGAGGGCTAGCAGATGCCTTGAACACAAAGAGCATATCATGCTCAACGATTGTGGTGGTCCCATCCTCCTAGGACCACCCCAAGCAAAGTTATGGGCAAAAATACAATGCCAACCAAAGGCCCCGCAAAGCATTATGGGGCGAGATTCTAGAGTGCAGTAATATTACAGTATTAGCTCTCCGCTGAGCCCGAGAGCCTGCCCCTTGAGGAATGTTTTGATATTGGACACTATAATATTCACTGCACTCTAGAATGTCGGCCCTTAATGCTTTGCAGGGCCTTTGGTTGGGATTGTATTTTTGCCCCTAACTGTGCATGGGGTGGTCCTAGGAGGATGGGACCACCAACGAATCGTTCGTCATGATATGCTCTTTGTGTTCAAGGCATCTGCTTGGTTCTTCCCCTAGGTTAGGGAGGACACCAAAACCATCTCCTCTCTCACTGCAGTTTCATTTTTGTGAGATGGTTATATGCTACTTTGCATGTAAAGTTAGACTTACTTGGTGTTTTATCAAGGGTACATGATGTGTTTCTTGTCTTAATGGGGATGAGAAAGAATGGAGGTGGGGGCAAAGGTCACAGGATTCTGTGTAGTGGTATACTGCTAACTGTGCCCACTCTTAGGGGCATATTATCAAGCATGGCGTTAAAATTATCGCTGCTTTAGCGGCAGAAAACTGCCGCTAAAGCAGCGATAATGGGCTTGATAATATGCCGCAGAGAATTCCCATAGAAGCCCATGTTCACACCAGAACATGGGTTTCTATGGGAATTCTCAAAGGCATATTATCAAGCCCATTATCGCCGCTTTAGCGCCAGTTTTCTACCTCTAAAGCGGCGATCATTTTAACGCCGTTTCTTGATAATATGCCCCTTAGTGAGCTCGCATGCTGCTCTGGCACCACCTACGCTGGCAGCGATCTCTCTTCTCTTTTCTGTGAACGTCATGGGAATCAGTAGTTGCAGTTCTGAAGAGCAGAAAAATTAGGTAACATGAGTGACAGTGACATTCTGACTCTCACACCTGATTGGTGCTTCAGTGCAGAAACAAGAGATAAATTAGAGCGTGATAGAAAGGCTCACAAGCTGTCAACCATCACTGATGGGGACTCAGATACAACCATGCCAGCCTCACACTGAATTTGAAGTCACTCGCTGAAGCTTTCAGGGGTAGGAACAAGTAGAAAGGCAGGCGGGCCCTCAAGCTAAAATTGCAGTTGCTAACAGAACCTCTAAGACACAGCAGTGAGCGCAGAGGAAACAGGTCATCTCAATAAGCGTTCAGCTGTTTGCAGTTGCTCACAGGGCAGTTGCGGGTGTAAATGCCTATGAGCCCTCGCGCTTAGGGGCATGTTCTCAAGGATTTATTGCCGAGTTATCGGCACTTTAGCGCAGCAAAAGTGGCGAAAGAATTTTTGCCCCATTCTCAAGCTGGTGCAAACTGCCGATATCGCCAGTTTTCCAGAGATAGCTTCCGCAATTAAACATCGCCACGGATGAGAGCGACAACTAACGCTAATGATATGCAGAGTAGGCGTTCCCGTGCACAAACACACAAAAACACCACTTCGAGATATTCTCAACGACCCAGCCAGACCCAAAAACAGGCGCTAAGGCGCGTTAGCAGCAGGGATTCAACACCTGCCTTTTACTGGTGTAAAGCAGGATGACTACCTGCAGTATGAAAGGGAGCCCAGCCCAGAACCACATCTGAAGACCAACACAAGTCATGGAGCTACTGATCATGCAGCTCAGAGACCTAAGAGGTCCACAGTACCCACCACCACCACCCCATGCCCCTCCCCGGACGACCCCCCTGACTACCACGAGGCAGCGCAGAACAGGACAGCGGATGTTCCAAAAACGGCATGACCCCTCAGCCACACAATAGCAGAATGTGGGGAGGGGTGGGAACCAATTATGTGAGAAGGAGGCAAGTCACCCATGAATAAGTATGCACACAATGCCAAGTGTGGCGGTGATGTGCTGGACAAACCTCAGTATGCAGAGCACAGACCTGTCCATGTAGACATATACTGCTGGTGTTTGCAGTGTTGTGGACAGTGGACGCAACCATGTTACCTCAGGCAGTGGGGAAGACCTTGGTCATGTAGCTGTGTCGTCCCCCCCTGTAAGCGTAAGCAGAGTGGGCTGGCCCGGCGTTTGCCAGCGTAGGAGTGTGAATAAATAGGCCGGGCCTCTGGGCGTGGCTCACTTACGGGATGGCCAAAGCATCTGCCAGGGCGGCGCCCCTCACCCTGCCATGAGGCTGCCGCAGTGACCGCCAGCCTCCTCAGCTGATTGCTGGCATCCGCAACACAGGCCCCTAGCGAACCCAGTGGCACAGCACCGCGGAGTTATGTCTGTGCTAACTACTGCCTTTGATCTACACTGCGGTCAGCAGGGCTCACAATTCAGATCGAGTAGCGATTGCAGATGACGCAGTCCAGTAGGCAACAGACATTGCTACCAGTGCTGCCCACCCTGACCACACATTATCGCAGGCTGCGCACCACCTGTATAAGCGGCACAGACTAAATCTCCACGACTAGGATTAATCGTGTTGAGTTTGACTAGAAAAAGGGTCCTTCCTTATTTGCAATATCCATTGTCCTGAAGATGGTCTGATGGACTGATGCCTTAAAAGACCGAAACGTCGACTCCTCCACCTATTTGCGAAACAATTTTTGTTTGCAAGTGATTATTATTCTCATTAGGAGATATGTCATTTCTGATTCCATTGGAATAGATGTCATTTTCATGAACCGAAGGATTAATTTTATTTGTACCTCTTTCATGATTTATTGCTGAATTTATTGTTCATTTGTACCCCCTTTTTTAACTTGATTCATCTATATAAATAATATTGCATTTTCATCAAAAGATATTCCTGTGTTTTTGTGCTTTTTATGTTCATTAATTGGTGGAGTCAGATGACTATTGGGTGTATGATCTAACTAGACTCACCTTACAAATAATTTCGGAACAACCAATTAATATTTTTTTTTAAATAAAACCCCTTGCAGGCATCTTCTACCTATTACTATTTGATTTGCACAAGCCTTCAAGGGTATATTGGGTTTACCCTACTTCTATAATACTAACTCTGTGCAGCACAAGTCAACACCACATGGCTGTGGGCCCCTGCTGACCTCTGCCTCCAGCCTACACTGCAGTCTGCAGGGCTCACACACATCAAATCCATTCCTGACCTTCACTGACGACGCATCATCGCAGGCTGCGCACCCGCTGAGCGCCACAGGTGCCACTAACTCTGTGCACCACAACTCATGGACCCTTTATGATTGAGTTACGTGCTGTGGACTGCGGACACAACAATGTCACCTCAGGCAGTCCGGAAGACCTGGGACGATGATGATGAAGATGAGGCAGGTGTAACACACCCCACTGCAGCTGCAGCAGGAATATCCCGAAGAGACACAATCATTGACAATTTCTTCACATGAGCATGCTCAGCTCTGGTGCCCCTACCTCAGTGCACCACAAGTCATGGCCCCTTCTGATTGAATACTGGGTGACCTCTGTACTTGCTCGGCTACCTCCATGATGCTTTGCAGTTGTTTGTGTTATGTTGGTGTTTTCTGTTTCCGCTTTAATAGTGATCACTGTTCAAGTTGTTGCCAGCACCAACCACTCCCTGAGGGCTTGCTCACACTCACCCCACACCCATCCTGCACAGACGTCACTGGATATGTGATCCTGGTAATAAAATGGGGCCCAGGCACACGTGCCCGTAGCCAGTTCCACTATCTATCCAAGTGTGTACGTGTGGTAATTATGTATGAATGATGGCCCTGGGCCCTACGACATTACATTGTGCTGTGGACAGCGGACGCAACCATGTCACCTCAGGCAGTGGGTAAGAGCTTTGACATGTACCTAAGCCGTCCCCCCCAGTAAGCGACAATGTTGCAATGTAGCATGCACCTGGAGGGTGGGCTCGCACGAACGGAGTAATGAAGGAGCGCAAGACCGCTCGAGGTCCAGGATCATACATGCCAAGTGTTGTGTGTATCTGTATTGCCGCAACATGAGCCAAATGCCTAGCCAGGCATGTCCTCTACATCTGTGTCCACCCTATCCTTACCATAGGCCTACACTCACGTGGCCCACCACCTTCAATGGCCAACATCACAGTGTTGTTGTCAGGCTTGTGGACATGCGCAGACAAGCATGACAATACTGTTCTGTAGGAGTGCAAGTGAGGCAATCGCGCAGCGCACATAAGTAAATGGGTTCGGGGGGAGAGAGTAGCAGCTGTGAGGCAAAGTAACACATAGTGATGCCGCTCATATGCCACATGCAAGACATGTCAAAAATGAATCCCAAAGTCGCACACATCCCACCCCACCCCCAACAAGCCACTTCACAGTTCCTGAATGCAAGCAGATGACAAACCAACACTAGGGATGAAAGCTCCTTTGTCTGAACTATCAGGCAGAAGCACATCTGCAACTTCGACCTCGGAATTGCATGTGCCCGGCACCCCCTGACAGATACTATAGCAGCTGGTGCCGACTCCCACACTACGCACAGCATGACAAGAGACCAACGTATACACACCCCACACACAGGAGTCCTTGCTCGAAGTTATCTTGCATGGAATGGCCTTCACACTTACTCCCACAACATCCCAGGCATACAACCGGTGCACACTAAAACAACTCATTGATCCAAGATGTGGCATTTCATCCACAGAACTGGCGCAGGTCAGAACAGTGCCGCTTCAACAAGAGCCACTAACGCTATGGCCGAACATCCCGGACACATGCACAACCCCTGTCACATGGAACTGTACCATGCATGAATGCTGCATATACTGGGGGCACTGCCATTGGCAGTGTTGCGGATCAGTTACCGGCTAAGCTTCCGCCTTGCCGTCACCTGCGTTCAGCCTGTGTTGTATTGTCGATCGTGCATATTCGAGTGGTGTATGGATGTCTGCCTATCCAACAGGACGGTAGACAAACTGGATTTTGACATATGTGTGCGCCCCCTGTTGGCACACGACCAGGAGTGTCACCGTGATACCCGTTTATGGGATGCTTTTTCCAGCGATAGACGGCGATATGAAACATTGCGTTAATCTATTTTGGCGATGATTATCGCACGTTCTTGAGAATATTCCCCCATGTGTAGTGGTAATTGCCAGATGCAGGAATACCCTGATATTAGCTTTCACCCAAAGGGTCCTCCCAGAAATGGGGGGAGAATGACCATTACAACGCGGTCGTTACACCACGGTATGTTTACATCGCGGGCATTACAACGCAAATTGTTACAATGACTTGCGCTGGATGGTACTCTAAACTTAAGGAATAGTGTGATTTACTATTCCAACACCTTCCCTACTGTTACGTAGGCTGGAGTTGGAATAGTAAATCATACTATTCCTGAGTCCAGCGCCCTCCAGCACAAGCCATTGTAACGACTTGCGTTGTAACGAACGTGATGTAAAATACTGCGTTGTGAATGTATGCGTTGTAATGTCATACATTCAAATGGGGATTTAGCACAGAAATTTTCATTATCAAACATGATTTCCGGATTAATTTCCCATATTTTGTCCTATTCAAACATCAGAGATTTCACCAGCTCTTCGATGTAGTGAGTACCGGTACGGCCTGGCAGAAAAATTGGCTTCTGTCAGGAATGGTCCGGGTACTCACTACAATATGAGAGACCTACAAGGGTCATTTTCACCAGTACACGTCCCTATTGCCGCAGTGCACCTTCGAAGACAATGGAAAGGTTTGTGGTTATGGACTCCTTTGGGTAATTGAACATTTCCCCATTTATCCGCAGGCAGACGCTTATTTTAGATTCACCTGTATCCTCATGCTTAGATTAACATTTCACCCTTCCAAGACGACAGCGTCTGTATAGAAGACAATCCACTGTCTGCAAACCAAAGTGATGCCGCTTCCCAAAGTGAGGAACTTATGCGTCGTGACAAACAGAGTCAGCATGGCTGAAGAACTGCTCAGAGCCTGGCCACTGTGAGCCTCTGCTGGGTTTGCACCTGGCATCCCAGTTGCACTCAGCAGTCCCTTCATCTGACCGTTGCTGTTCCTGGAGCTGTTACTTCGGTTCCCTGAAGCTTGTCACCTGATGTCTTCCTGGACGTCGCTGATCCTCTCTTTCACTTGTAGCTCTTCTCTGGCTACCCCTCCCATGGAGTCGCATAGCACGCACACTGTCGGAGAAGCCCCCCCTAACCTGTTGTGATAAGTATTGATCTACATCTGTGTTCTTTTCATAGTCATGTCTAATATATTTGATTACTTCATGATAAGATGCATGCAATGCATTGTCGAAAAGTATCTTAGGGGCATATCAACAACAAATAGCGATAATTATCGCTAAGCGCTGTCAGCGCTAAAACTTTTATTGCCGGCGAAGTCCTCTTTTTATCGCCACAGTAGCGATGTATTAACAAGGCGCTGCTACCCAGTGATAACAATCAGTTCCGGCGCCAATGGATGGCGATAAAATCTTAGCGCCGGCGATAAAAAAACGCACGCTAAGCTGCGAAAAGTCGCGCTAAGCCAATTATCTCCAAAATCAGCCCGACAATTGCCAACAGGCCTGCATTTTGCACACAGCAAGCGGGAAACTGCACTATAAAGGCCCCCAACCAAGCCAAGAAAAACAAAATGGATACCAGAGACCAGACCAGAGACATGGAGGAAGCGGGGCTAAGCACGGAGACCACAGCAAACCCCACAGCCAGCCAGGAGGAGAGCCAGGGGAAGGAAAAGAGGAGGAGGAACCCTAGGTTCAGCCACCAGGAGAATCAGGTCCTGTATGGCCTGGTGGCTGAACACCAGCAGGAGCTCTTTATCCGGAGGACAGTGCCATTGTCCAGGAAGAAACAGATCTGGGAGGAGATCACAGTAAAGTTCAATGCTGTGGGAGAGGGGAAGAGGAGGACCGTGGAGAAGGTAAAGAAGCGCTGGAACGACAGCAAAAAGAACACTAAGGAGAAGATGGCCGCCAACCGGAGGGCAGCCATGGCCACTGGAGGTGGTAGCCCTGTGCCCTTGCTGGAGCTGGATGAGCAGGAGGAAATGGTGGCGCAAGTCATCACCGAGGAGACAGTGGTTGTAGTGCCGGGTCGGGACACTGCTGCAGATGAACAGACACAACCACAGGGTGAGTACAAACTATGGAGTGGGTGTACGGGGGTGGATGGCCACAATGGCACACATGTACAATAAATAGCATTGCATACCCACAATTACTGTGGTTCAGGTCCCAGATAGCCCTGTGCATGGTGGCATGGACACACATCAACTGATCCATCATAAACATTGCTAGACACACTGACATTGAAATGTGCACTGAAACGTCAGAAAACACAGTCCAGGTACATCATCAGACCACAAAATAAGTGCCACATCACATATCAAAATGCCACATCACATAGAGACGCAGCATGCTGCCAAAATGCACCCCTTGCACCATCACAACCCATATCCAAATCATCTCCACAAGGTCGCAACTCACATGTGCCAAAATGAGTATGCAGTGTGAATGTGACTGATCACGTGCACGAGTAAGCATACCAAATAGCATGGCCAACAAGGGTGACTTGGAGGGCCACACACAACCTTGCACACGGGCCAGACACATGTGCAATGTTGCAGGTGTGCTGAGCCTGTCGCTGGCATGCTTACTCGTGCACGTGACCAGTCACATTCACACTGCATACTCATTTTGGCACATGGGAGTTGCGGCCGTCTGAAGATGATTTGGATAAGTGTGGTGATGAGGCAAAGGGGGACATTGTGACAACCTCATGCCTGTACTACAAAAATGCCCCCTTGCCTGTACATGCTATGCAGCACTGTGTACAGCAAAAGGAGAAAGTAATGAGTGACTCTGCATACCGACAACACATGCAATGTCACACCAAAAATATGGATTATGGGGCATATTACCAAGGACGGCGTTAAAATAATAGCCGCTTGAGCGGCAGAAAACTGCCACTAAAGCGGCGATAATGGGCCTGACAATATGCCCTGGAGAATTCCAATAGAAGCCCATGTTCACACCAGAACATGGACTTCTATTGGAATTCCCCAGGGCATATTATCAAGCCCATTATTGTTGCTTAAGCGGCAGTTCTCTGCCACTCAAGTGCCGATAATTTCTAATGCCGTACCTGATAATATGCCCCTTAGTCGTGTGCCCTCCATTGCAAAATGCGATGCAGGGCGCACCATGAAATCCATTCAGTCATCCAAAGGCAATTTACCTGCATTCACACATATCCCTGTCCATAATACCCACCACCCTCCCCCGCCCCACGTCAACGCATGGCATGAACTATTTGCTCTTGCAAATGAAAAAACTCTTCATGTCTGCGAAAGCTAGATCTTCAAATCTAACAATCGCACCAACCAAGGGACATTTTATCAAGATCAACATTAAAATTATCGCTGCCTTAGCGGCAGGAAACTGCCACTAAAGTGGCGGCAATGGGCTTGATAATATGCCCTTGTGAATTCCCATAGAAGCCCATGTTCACACCAGAACATGGACTTCTATGGAAATTCACAAGGGCATATCATCAAGCCCATTACCGCTGCTTTAGTGGCAGTTACCTGCCGCTAAAGCAGCGATAATTTTAACGCTGATCTTGATAATATGGCCCCTAGTCCCTCTCCCCTCACTATGATGTTCAATTTTCTGAGCATAGGATCCTTGGCTTGTTACTATGACATGTCTCCTCTACTACCTTTAATATTAAGAACCATGTAAAAAGGGGATTAACAACCAATTTACAACACAGGCCATAGAAACAAACACCATCATCACAAATCCATCCGAAAGTCAATTTCACACTCCCTCAAGGCATGTCACTACCCATGTTGCTCTGTACTCCTTGATAGCCTTAGCAGTGCGTAATCTGTGGTATCCAGAAGGTAAACACTAACAACACAATATACAGGCTGCCGCTTTAGATTCACCCATCATGCATGTCTACAATGGTGTCGAATAGTCACATCTACGGGCTATAAAGGTCCTACCCTGGTACCAGCTCACCTGAATCAGTGTTGACATCGCTCTCGCTGTCTTCGTCCACCAGTGGTCCAAAGAAATGGTCCCATGCCCTAGCCGCCTCAAGTGATCTCTTGCTCACCGTACCCTTGACCAGTAGTAGCCTAACTATCCCATCACATTCTGCCCATTAGGTGAACTCGAACTCCCATTGATCTAAACTTGTGGCCCTGCTTGCCTTCCAGTGCATCATAATATCCCTTCATGGCCGCTAATAATCCCCTATCCATAAACTTGCAGCAAGCCCACTTTGAGCCGTGTGTGGGAAGCAATGTAGGATACAAGTGTACTACGACAGATCCACCTCCCTGTCCGTCAACACCTTCAATAGTGTCATCACTACGGTCCAATAAGTAGCCCAAAGTGGTCACCCCCAAACAGGTGAGGGAAGATTGCCCCCTCTCCCTGAACCCTTGTGCATTCCTATGAGTCAGTGTAGAAACATGCATTGACTTTTTGCCGGTGTGAGGTAAGGCGATGTAAAACATTAAAAAGAAGCCTTTGGAAGCGGGTGTGCCTGGTGCACCTCCATGCTTACTCTACAATCTCAGCACAAGCCCTCTCTGGTATCTCTCTCCCTACATCTACCTCCCATTTCAATTAAGTATGTCCAAAGGGGGCAGCTCCACCAGACCCATGTGCATGTACAGGCATGTGACTGCCTTAAACTTTACAGCTGCTGTCAATATGTATTGGTACCCTAAAGAAAGCTCAGGTCCTGCTTGGTCCCCTTTACAATGCGCACGAATATCCGCTGTGATCGCTGCATGGAGTAAGTAGTCCCCCCTTCTAAAATCAAAGCGCTCATGCAGAGTCTAGAAGGTCAGCGCCTGGTATGATGCACAAAACGGCCCACCACTGCCACACACACTCCGCATGTGGGACCAAATCTGTGGGTAATGGGTGTGGACACAGTCTGCTCAGACAGCAACAACAATTGCTATACATGCTGCACCATACTCTGAAAGGGTAATCCAAAAGAAGTGCAGGAAGCAAACCATGCAAGATTAAACATGACAGACACAATGCACACAACACAAATCGCAAGGAGCCAAAGCGACTTAGAGGCACATGTGTCCGACACAGTGCAGCTTTGTAGAAAATACACGGTGTATATAATCAAGGACGTTCTTAAAATTATCGCCACTTCAGCGACATGAAACTGCCACCGAAGCGGTGATAATGTGCCTGATAACATGCTGCAGAGAATTCCAATCAAAGCCAATGTTCACACCAGAACATGTGCTTCTCCAGGAAATCTATGCAGCATATTTCCAAGAACATCTTTGCCGCTTGTAGCGGAAGTTTCCTGCTGCTAAAGCGCCGATAACACCATGGCCGTCCATGATAACATGCCCCCAAGTAGGCTCCCATTGCCAATGTGCCAAAAGTGGGCACTCATCACACATTACTAATAGCACACTAAACACATGCACGTGTGCAAGCCCCTGCAAAGCTGCAACTCCTTGAGCCACACTGATAAGGAATGTATGTAATAGGGCATGGTGGATAGCATGCCTGCAGGACAAAGAGATTCACATGGTGCAGGACATCTCACTGATGTTGCGCAGTGTGGAACTCATCCTCAAGGGAGCATGTCACAAACTTATGTACACACAACCCCTGATGTGAACAAGACACTTGATGACCTACTATGCACAACTGTCACAACTCTGACAAGGACACAGATTTCCACATATCTGCATTGTTTATACACAGAATTCAAAGGCCCATTTCATGAAAGGGACAAGGGGCAGCTAAACAAAGGTAGCAGGTGCCACCATCACACAATGCAGTGTACACACACATACTAATCTGAGTACATCAACATTGCCTAATAGGTGTTGCGGACTGCATTAGTCACATAACACAAACCAGGACACAACAGGTAGCATTTGTGTGTAGACACTGTCAAGACACATTTCTCACCTAGGCAACTTGTGATATTACAACGTACAAGTACACCCTCACATCCGTGATGTCTCTGAAATAATCACCATCCAGAAACTAGCATGCATATTGTACAAAATATCTATAATGTACAGTCTCCCTCAGTCTGATTGTTAAGTCAAATAATGCATGCCCATACACGGATACCACTGTTAAACTGTATCTCCCATGAACATTTCAGAGGGAAAGACAACACCTCCTGGACAGCCGGACGACCCACTCCGCCACGATGACTCGTCGGAAACACCCACCATCAATGTGGACGAGTTTCAGCATCTCCTCGATTCCTTCGACACACCAACTCCAGTAGCAGGGCTACCCAGCAGCATTGCGCCCAGCCCACCCCCTGCACAAACCACCCAGCAGCAAGCACCTCCCACCACAGCTGCCTCCCAGGACCCAGCCAACCCATATGCGGCCTTTCACACCATGGTGCTTGAGGTCCAACAGGAAACACAGGAATTTGTGCGGGTTGGCTTGGACAGCCTGGCAGCCAAATTTGAGGAGCTCAGTGGGTGTCTGAATCGCCTCGACAACAACATCGCGAGGATGTCAGACATCCACACACCCATCAATAACATCCAACGCACCCTGGATGACATTGCTGGGGTCCTGATCCGGAGAGCGGACACACTGTCCCGGCAGGATAGCTCCAGCAGTGTCTGTGCTGCATTATCCCGACTGTCAGGGATAATGGAGGCCAGGGAGCGGAGGGAGCTCCAACAGATGGCTGCCAAGGCTCAACACCAGCGTAATCTGAAACGGATATGGCAGGCCATGCTCCTCCATATGACATCTTTACCACCCAACGGTCTTGCAACAACATCTGCTGCTTGTGCATCCACATCCTCAGCTCCACACCCTGATGTGTCTGTGCCTCACAGTGCTGCTCCCACCATACCACCACCCACATGTGAGACACATGACACATCATCGGACGAATCTGAGGATGAAACTACCCCCATGGTAATGCGCAAGTTCAGCTAGCAGTGATGTACAAAGGCCTGTTGGTTTGTACATACCATCATTTCACTGCCCTTCCACTCCCACTGTCTGCCGACGTCCACCAACACACAGCTTGGACCCACACATTGACCTACAGCAAATCTTCTCTTGTTCATTGACAATGGCACTGCAAAATCCGCCTCTTCCCCTGGCTCTGTCACTCACAATGGACTGCTACTCCAACAGGCATCCTGCCAATCCCATGTCCTATGGGCCACTTCTGGTACATGCAAAACCTTGCCTTGTAAATAAATTCCGTTAAATCACACAGGTGCGTGTTTCCACGAACAAGCAAGTATTTAACTAAGGCAATAAGTAAGGGGCTGTGAATTCACAAGAAGGTCCTGCAAGGCTAATTCAATCAATGTACATGTGTCACCTGACACGGATAGGCAGTGAGATGGCCGTTTATGTGCAAAAGCAATCTAGATAATTTTCCTATGACAACATCTTTAAAGTGCACCACTAACCCGTGAGTGTCTCAAGGAGCGGGGCGGGGTGGGAATCTGCCACTGCTTGGGAATCCCGTTCTTGAGGAGTCACATTAATGTTAGCATGTGCTGTGCCTGCCGCAGGAGGGTGGGGAGAGTGTTCCAGTTCTTTGCGTTGAGGTGGCATAATGATCTTCTGCAGGAGTTAGCTTTCCAGATGTGGGGTACTGTGGCGATTGCAATGTCAGCGTAGCGGACCTGCTGGATTGGGGTGCAGAAGCTGAGTCGTATGTTGAGGTATGCATGTCCGGTGTTGTGGAGTGGCTTGTGTGCGTGGTTCTGGCACGTGGAGGTGATACACTTGTTGGCGGTGAGCCAGTGCAGGTCTCCCATGTGGGGTGTGATGTGCTGTCGGTGAGGGATGTTGAGGACCAGGCGTGCAGAGGCGTTTGTAATGCGTTTTAAGTAGTTTTTAGAGTATGGTCGAGGCTCATGCATAGAGGGTGTTACCGTATTCCAACTTGCTGCTGCTGAGTGCCTGTGTGACTGTTCTCCATTTTTCGGTGGGAAGCCACCTGTAGAACTTGACAAGCATCTGGAGGGTGATGAAGCAGGAGGACGAGACGGCATTTACCTGCTTTGGCATGGAGAGAGTAGAGTTGATGTTGAACCCCATGTTGCGTGCGTGGTTGGTTGGTGTTGGATCTGTTCCCAGGGCAGCCGCACACCAGGAGGTGTCTCATGCGGAGGGGGTGGATTCGAGGATGAGCATTTCTGTCCTGTCTGATGTTTATCTCCTGTTGGCAGTTCTTCCTCCACTCAGCAACGTCTTACAGTCCTACATGGTGTTTGGTTGTGTAAGTGAGGGTGGCCATGGTGAGGGAGAAGATCAGCTGGCTGTCGTTCTCGTAGGAGATGATGTTGAGTTTGTGCAGTCGGGTAACGTGTGCGAGTGGTGACATGTACATGTAGAACAATGTTGTGTGAGGGATGAGCCCTGGGGTAATCCGCTGAATATTACTGTGGACTCTGAGCAGGAAGGGTGGAGGTGGGCAGACTGAGTTTTGCCGTAGAGGACAGAGTTTGTCTAGTCACGAGCCTTGTCTCGGATCTCGGTTTCGTGTATGTGTGTGCATAGTGTGCGGTGTAAGACAGTGTTGAAGGCAAGTCACAGGTCCTGGACAATGAGTGCTGCTGTTTCACTGTTGTCCATCCGTGGCATTATGTCATTGGTGGCGGAGATGTGTTCAGTTTGCTGCAGGAGTTGCCGCTGTGGCGTGAATGGGACGGATCCAGGATGCTGTTACCATAGAGTTAGTGGGTCGGTTGTCTGTTGATGGTCTTCGCAATGACACCTCACAGGAATGGTAGCAGGGAGGTGGGACGTAAGTTCAGGCGGTCCTTGGGGTCAGTCTTTTGTTTGTGGAGTAAGGGGTTGATATCGGCGTGCTTCCAGCTCTACGTGAATGTTGAATTTACGAGGGAGATGGTGATGCTCATCTGGAAATGGGGTGCAATGTGGGGGCTGGCTTTGGAGCAGATGTGGTGTGGGCATGTGTCTGACGTTGATCCGGAGTGGATGTTGTACCAGATGTGGGATCCGTGGGGATGGAAGTCTCAGTGCTATTCGTAGCAGTCGTGGCGTTGTAGCTGTCGTGGATGTCTGCACCCTTGCGATGGATGAAAGTATCAAAGGAGTTGCACAGGTCTTTCAAAGGTGGGATGGTGTTGGTGTTGGAGCTGGTGCTGGAGAGTTCTTTCACTAGGTTGAAGAGCACTTAGCTGGTGTGTGCGTTGTTGGCAATGCGGTCTTTGAAGCAGGCCCGATTGCATATCTGATGAGGTGATGGTGTCTGCGTGTGGCGTCTTTGTGGGTTGCGTAGCTATCCAGGGTCTGTTCTCGGTGGAATTTCTTCACTAGCTCATGGCAGGTCGGCATTGAGGCCTGGTGTTCTGCATTGAACCAGCTGGCTTTCTTGCTGGTGTGTCTGTTGGAGTGTGTCTTAATCGGGGCGAGTGTGTTGGCGCAGTTGCCGATCCCTTGTCTGAGGTTCTGGGCGGTGGAGTCAGTGTCGGTGGTTGTGCTCCAGGCAAGGCTGCTGGTTAGCTGTGCTTCTGTGACTTTGCTCCAGCAGTGCCAGTGGATCTGTTGGGTGTGGTGGCGCGTGGTGTCTTCATGGAATGCGAAGTTGATGCATCAATGGTTGTTCCAGTGGAGATGGGTTGTGGGGTTGGAGTAGACGTGGGAGCTTGCGGAGAATATGTGGTCAAGCGTGTGGCTGTTGTGGTGTGTGGGTGTTGTGACAAGTTGTAGGATCCGAGGTTGGACAGGGTGTCGATCAGGGTGGTGGATACGGTGCCGTTAATGTACACGAGGTGGAATTTCAGCTCAACGTGAAGGATGTAGTCTGTGGATGTGAGAGCGTGTGTACTGACAAAGTTGGTGATGGAGTTGCAGAACTGTGTTAGGGGTTTGGAGGCTATGTAGACGTGGGTTACTCTGAGGGTGGTGTTGGGATTGGTGTGGATCTGGAAGTGCAGGTGTTCGGTGTTGATGAGGATGTTTTCGTTGTTGGTTGAGACTCTGAGAGTGTTCCTGTTGACGATGGCCATTCCTAGTCCTACTCCGTTGGTGCGGTCCCTGTGGTTGATCTTGTTGCTGCACAGGATGGCTATGGCGAGGTCGTGTTCCGAGGAGAGGTACAATTAGGTCACTGTCATGGAGTCCATGTCTGGGGAGGTTGAGTTGAGTAGGTTCCAGAGTTCACTTGTGTGTTGGCGTTTGTGGCGGGTGTTGGGGACAATGCATCTGAGGTAGTTGGCTTCCAACACAGTGGGTGGATTTGCAGATTGGATGCTGGTGACAATGTAGTACCGGCTGGAGAGGTGTCCTTGTGTGCATTCTGTTCCGGGCAGGAAGCAGGTGTGTGATTGTCCTATGTTGAGGGCGTTGAGTGTGCTAGCATCGTAGTGGCAACGTGTGTAGTTGCGTTTGCGGACCCTGGATGTTCATGCACTTTGCGCGGACCCGGCGTGGATGTACGCCAGTTGAAGGGGAGGTGGGAGGATCAGCCTGGCATGTGGGCGGTACGAATGTGCGTGTTGCTGTGCGGCTCAGCAGGGGATACTGTGGCGGGAAGGGAGAACAGAGGCGGTTTGAAGAACACGTGTCTGAATACAGGGTAAGAAATGTCAATGAGCAATACAACTAAACCGGGCAGAAGGGGGCACAGTGGGCCAAACTAAATAACACTTGCGATGACGGCACAGATGAGACAACCGGAGTCAGACAGTGAAGAAGGGGCACAGGGGGTCTCACGAGATTACACGGGCCAAATTGCACTGACAATATTGATCAGATAGCACAATCTAGGAATATCACAACTCTGACCCCCCCCCCCAACATGTATGACATGTGTGAGAAAGTACCATCTTTCCTGCATGGTATTCCCCCACTTTTTGCTGAACTGCTGAATGGACTTTGACTGAGTGTGCCCTGGACTCCTGCCAATCAGGTGCCCAGGGCCTATGTTCCTTTCCTAAACACTAACATTCAAAATTGGCAAACCCTGGCCACATGTCAGCCCCTGATAAATGGTACCCTAGGTACCCAGGGCCTTGTGGCAAGGGAAGGCCTCTAAGGGCTGCAGCACTTATTATGACACCCTTAGAGGCCCTGTACCCTAACAAAAACACACTGCCCTTGCAGGCAGAGTGTCTGGGTACAAGGCAAAACAAAGAGTCGACATGGCACACATCCCTGTGTTGCATGCACACAACCTAGACTGCCCTGGCATACATCATCCACCCCTATAGCTGGGTGCCCTATGCCAGTGGTGTGGGCACAGCAGCATTATCCCTCTGCACCTACAGTACTCAGGTCCATTCCTGGGCACTGTAAGTGCAGTGCTGCCATTTAAGAGTATATGGTGCGGAGAGCTCGCTGAACACGAACTCCACAGCACCATAATGGGAACACTGAAGAATGAGAAGTTTGGTATCAAACTTCTCAGCACATCAAACCCGCACTGATGCCAGTGCGTGATTCAATGTACAAAGCACTACTGAGGGCATCTTAGAGATGCCCCCTGACAACTAACCTACAATCCACGTCTGGTTTGGAGGCTGCCTAGGCTGCCACACATCAGACATGTTGCTGGACCCCAGGGTGGAGAGCCCCCGCTCTCCTGGGCCTGCAACAATGCGCAATTGAATTGAATTCGAAGGGTGTTGGATGATGGAGGTAGAGCTGCCCTAATACTACTAGACCTCACGGCAGCCTTTGATACTGTAAATCATACAGTATTACTAACTAGGCTGCAATCCGTGGGAGTCAGTGGTAAGGCCCTATCCCTTCTCACTTCCTTCCTCGACTCTAGGAAACAGCTAATCCACTGGGAAGGTATGAAATCGGAACGGTTCACTCTCCCGGGCGGAGTCCCACAGGGTTCGGCACTTTCGCCCACTCTTTTCAACATCTATGTAACCCCTCTAGCCAGACTGATCAAGAGTCATGGCCTAGTGCTCGTCTCCTATGCTGACGACACACAAATACTGGTGTCAATTACCCAAAATGACAATTTGCCAGCTGAGCGATTTCGCGATTGTCTCTCCTCCGTTATGTCATGGATGAGGGTTAATTTTTTAAAGCTAAATACACAAAAAACCGAGGTCCTCGAGTTCGGAAATAACCCCTCCATTTGGAATCAGCATTGGTGGCCCCCGGAGGCTGGTATATGCCCCTCGCCAGTGACCAAGGCTAGAAATCTTGGTTTTCTCCTTGATGGTGGGCTCACCTGTGCCCCCCAAATCAACCAAGTGGTTTCCGCTTGCTTCTTCACACTTAAAATCCTTTATAAAATTCTCCCATTTATCCCGCTTTCCCTCAGATAACTGTAGTGGGCGCTCTTATTCTATCTAGGATAGATGATTGTAACACACTCTATTTGGGCTCGGGGGTAAAACAGCTGACCAAACTCCAATCTCTTCAAAACGCTGCTGCCCGAGTTCTATGTGGCCTTCCGAAACATCATCCCACCTCCGGGAGCATCAAAGCACTCCACTGGCTTCCGGTAAGACGCCGGGTTGATTTCAAGGCCCTCTGCCTTGTACACAAAGCCCTCTATGGAGGCGGGGCCGAAGATGTTCAATCTCTATTCCCTCGCTATAATCCAGCGCATTGTCTACGGTCGTCTGATGTCGGGCTGGTCCTTCCTCCCAAAATTAAGAGGGCAAGATGGGGTGGTAAACGCTTTTCATTCCTGGCAGCCAAACTATGGAACGCCCTCCCTGTCTCCCTCCGCCTTCAGCCCTCTCGCTCCATCTTTAGAAAGGCCATAAAAACCAGGCTTTTCTTACAAAGCTAACGTCGGTGCTTTCCCAGATGCGGCTACCTAGCGCCAAGACGCCTCGGCATAAGTGCGCTCTACAAATACAATCAGCCAGTCAGTCAGTCACATGCTGCGCGAGGTGCTAGGTCTCCTCCCTCAGGATGGCCAGGGGGAAGCTTCAAAGGCATGCTGATTCTGTGAGCTTCTCCAGGTCACTTGCTGTACCCAGAAAACTGCCCCCAACCCCCCGGTTCTGACACCCACTCTCGTGGGAAGACTGGCCGGAAACACAAAATAAGGACAGGGTATGTGCCATCCTGCCCAACCCAACCCTCAGGTGGGGGAGGCGAGGTGAAGCCCATCTCCGGGCGCTCTCGATCTTGAACATGTGAAGCCCTGCACAATCAGGACTAGGCTACTGGCCCACTCCCACAGGTGAGTGGCAGGATAGTGTTTGTATCCACCCCAGGGCAGGGACCCATTGGTCTCTGCCCTGTACCTACCTGTAACGCAACTAAACCTAGTATTAAGAGGCACCCTGAACCTTCCTTCTCCAGATTCCGAAAAATCAAGGAAGAGCAAGAAGAAAGAAACTGCTGTGCAGCTGCTAAGAAGAGGAAGACACCAACTGCTTTGGCCCCAGCCCTACCGGTCTGTTGACCCTTGAACCTGTTCTTGCCAAAGCCCGGAACCACTTGTGGCCAGCAACCTCACAAACTCCGAAGGACCTGGCTACCTTGTGACTCTGACCATCTGGGAGTCCCATGAGCAGTAGCTCAGTTTCTAATCCCTAGCATCATCCTGGAACTGCAAACCCTGCACACTCTGCACTGGACAAGCCTGGCCTGTGTCGGAGTGGACAAAGACACCGATGACGTCCCCCCCAGCGACTGTGACCCCGAATCTGGCCCCCAAGTTCTCATTCCGACGCTCATGACGATGCCTGCAGCCTCAGAACCAGGGACCCCCCAACCACAATCAACAGAGGGTAAGATTTCCCAAGACCAAAAGTCACCCCGGCACCCGGTGCCCTGCGGCCCCCTGTGCCCGACTCCTGGGTACATACCCACCCTCCAACTACCCAATTTACCTCCCAAAGTGGTGGGGGCACATGAAGAATTTTCAACCCCGAGCTTGCAGCCTTTGTTTGTCCTGAAGCTTTCACATTGCAATCCATTGAGCGCACGAAGGGTCAAAGGCACCCTGCACCCAACCGCCCGAGTGGCCCTGGCAGTGTAACTTCTACTCCTACCTACTTCCCCATTTGCCCTGAACAAGTGACCAGGAGCCCAGCTCCCACAGCCACGTGGTCTGCTAGTCAGCAGCCACCAACCAAGGTCCCCCTGCCTCCCATAGGATAACATCGGGCCAAACTCACTCTGCCCCCGTCCGCCACAGTGCCGCAGAGTGTGTAACAACTGTACAAACCTGACCCTGGGGGAACCCTGAGTTAACTCTGCCAGTCGAGTGCTTACCCAAAACCTGATAACCCAATTGTATTCCATAGGGTAACATTGATTGGTTTCATCAGAAATTTCTTCTAAGTGTGGAGATTCTAAAAGTTAAAATATTTGCCTAAAATCAACCAAGTAACAAAAAGCGAAAAACTCCCCTGCTATTAGGAGAGATCCCACTGCTGTATCTTGGTGCCCAGCACTGACCCTGAAAAGCACTCACAACCGTACTTACCAATAACACAATTTTATTCCATAGGAAATCATTGCCAGTTTCTGTGTTAAATTTCTTCTAAGTGTCAAGTTTTGAAAAAGCAAAATATTGCCAGAAAATCACTACAGCAACTACAACGAATTTACTCACATGTTTCCAAGACCTTGCACAGGACTGAATATAGGATCCAGTCCTTGACTTAGAAAAGTAATCCTGGAAGTATCGAGTGCAAATCACTTAAAACTCACATTGAGCTCAATGTATTATTGTGTTTGAAATTGTGCTGCCTATTGCAACAACTTGTAACTATTACCTGCCAAAGTCAATTGCATATTGCAAAAGTATGTAACTAAAGCCTCGCAATCTGAGGAAGTATATTTTGATACCTATTGTTGGTTCTAAAATAAAACAAACATATATTTTTATATAAAAACCATTGGCCTAGAGTTCAGTTATTGAGTGTGTGAGGCCATTTGCTGACTGAGTGTGTACAACAAATGCTTTACACTGTCCTCTGATACTGCCTTACTGCTTGACCAAGCTACCACTTTAGAGAGTAAGGTTATATCTAACTTTAACCTCTGCCAAAACTCTGGTGACTGTGGACTCTGTGCACACTGTACCTATTTGGGAACAGTATATACCTAGCCACTTTCTCACAATATGCATGTGTGACAACATGTACAAGTTTTTTGCAGGACACAAGTAGTATCACCAAGAATTATAGCAAAGCATAATCTCCTGGCATATCACCAAACACAGGACGTGTTGGTCAAAGATTGTTGTGATGTAGCACATTGCATGTCACATTTCTAGGTGTTCACAACAGATTCACATTGCTAAAGAGACCCAAGGGCACAGGTCTAACATACATACATGGAACTACAAAGTAAGCCACACTGAAGTTGAGTCCACAATACTTAGTGAAGCCAAAGTGCATAGCGTCAGTCAGCCCCTACCTGTGCACAAACAATGCCAAAGCAATTTCTGAGCACTGCCGTGAAGTGCACACATATAGGCCAATGTGCCCACGGATGTCAGTTGAACTGCACTAAGCATATAGTCTGAATCAGTGGCAAGATTACAAGGGTGTCATCACTATGAGACAATGCGAAAGTTACAGCTGGGATGAGTGGCTATGGCACTGTTGGTACAGGGAGCAATGCAGCATGTCACCACTTGTGTGCATCAGAACTGTGTATCTGCAAACAAACATCATCAGGTCCCAAAGCATAACTGTAATGATTAAGTGTGTCACAAAAGCAAGAAACTCGAATTTTAGTCTGTATTACGGACAGTGCTAATACTCCAAGACACCTGTGAGTGACCTCTATTCTAAACTCGTTACTCAGTCTCAAATAACTCATGTGACTCACTAACACTGTTGTGCCATGTGACGTTAACAATGGACCCACAAATGACCAACAGCATGCATGGAATGGAGATCGATTGGCCATGCCCAGGAACATGTGAGATGTTGGAGGTCACAATGAACTGTCACCAGAGTAGGCCGTAAACCATAATTGCTAATCTATCAGACATGCAAGGTCATTGTGCTCACATCTAAGGTATCTGCCTCAATCCATCCTGCAGAGTGACAGGTCAGGACCATAGTTACACATACAATGATTACTCCAGTGATGGTATGAGTTGCACACAATGGGGCAAGCCCCACTCCCCCGCATCAGCCATGATATAAGTGCAAGCAGAAATCTATAATTAACAAGATTTATTCTACAATTATATATATTAAAAAAACCTACACTAATCTATGTCCCTAACTCTAGCCCTAAACTAACTACAATTATTTATTCTAACTAAAGCTATCTTACCTAACTATTTATAAACACAGAAAATGAATAAATACATCAAGCCCCCACCCAAAGATAAATGAAACCTACCCTCTAATCCTATAACATTCAATAAGTAAAAAGTCTAAAGCTAATCCTAACTAAGCCTACACTAAAACTACGCTAAATAACACACACAACTATGACATTCCACAACATAATACTAAAAGAGGGACAGTGTGGGAAGGGAGAACAGGTGGGGGGGGGTGAGAACAGGTGCAGTGTTCATGGTAGTCCAAGGTGGGCCCGGATCTCATGTATCAGCCGGTTTAGGTACAGGAATTCATGGCGGATCTCCTGGAGGGTATTGGTGTTGTCCTGGACCATCCGTATCAGTTGGGACAGTCCAGGATCTATGGGGGCAGGTGCGGGTGCTGGTGCTGGTGCTGGTGCCGGTGCTGGTGCAGGTGGCAGCGCATGGTGGCCTGGCACCGGTGCGGGTGTGGCGACAGGGGGATTGCCAGGTTGGGAGCCCAAACTTACACCTGAGGTTGCTGGTCTGTTGCCACTGCCAGTCATGACGCATTCCGGCAGCGACTTCCAGGTCCCTGCCTTCTTCTCGGCCCGGTACCTCCTTGCCATCATTCTAAATCCTTTATGTACCTTACGCACGTGGAGGTACCGGTCCTTGGTGACCTGAATCGGTGCTGTTCCTCAGGTGTCATGTTGCCTGAGAGAAAAAAAATCTATGTCAGTTTTCTGTCCCCTACACTATGTAACCGTCCAACATGAGATCTGCATCACAAGTTAAAAACAACATGGGAGGCAACACATCCGCTTCACCCTGTTAAGTCAAGGGCTGACCTGTTAAACCCAAGGTCTACGCATGATTCATTAACTACATGCTGTTGAGACTGACATGACAGTACATGGTTTGGTAAATGCACTGACACAACTGAAAGCTAAGGACACGCTACAAACATGGCACCATTGGACAACCGGGCTGTGGGTGACATGTACAATTGACTTCATTCGGGAGGCATAACCCCTACGTGCACAGTACAACCCTCTCCCATCCTGTGACAGACAGCTGCATCAAAAGTACAATGCACATGTGCAGCCATGTGTGTCCCCCAGGAACTGTGTGCAGTACATCAAGTCAGTGCCAAGACAGGCAAGGGTGTATGTGTGCAGGTGCGAATAACTACCTATTGTAGTCTCACACTACATGCACAATAACAGGCCTGGGACTGCCCTACTCACACTTGTAATCATGCTGCATCATGCCGCACACATGGAAACATGTTTGGAGTATGAATGCTGACTTAGGCACTTACTCACTCTACCATTACTATGCAATTGGTGATAGTAATCCACTGTGAGGGGGATACATCATTGACCTACAACTGCCAGTCATGCATGTGTTATAACCCCCAATCTCACTCCATAGTAGAGATGAACACGCATGCATCGACTATGCAAACTGTTACAATGGATTACACATTGTAATGGCACCCTGGGGTCATGATGGTTGTTAATTGTTATGGCTAATGCGTACACACAGATATTGTTGCCGCAGGCTTGATGTGCCAATCTATGTGACATCAAATGATGCATAGCTAATGCATGGGTATCAAATGTGTGTTGAGTGATGTCACCAATTGTGTCAGATGAGTTGGCACACATGATCCTGATTCCAGCATGGAATGTCCACACGGACATAGCCTGTCGACACCATTGCAGTGCACAAATATAAAATCTCAATTGACGTTCACATCTATGGAATGTGTTTGTGTAACACGCCATTGACAAAATTGGATACGAGCTACACCCTGCCACTTCTGCTTCTGCGCTATGCAGCATACCTTAGGTATCACTGTGCCAAGATGTCTGACCTTGTACGGACATAATAGCACTGCCTCATTGTGCACAATGCTACACCCACTGCACGCCCCTTGGACAATGTCTACCGCATGTAAGTGTGCCATCTTGACCAGGCTGCGCAAATGAACATGGGAGTAAATGCTAGTGGCCTATTGACAACACAACTGCAGTGTAAATGCCTAGTTGGCAGCATTAGTTGCTCGGAAATAGGCACATACATTGACATGTGTATCAATGACTGTTGATGGACAAAGTCACAACTCTGAATGAGATGCATTGTACCCCTTTAAACTACCATATTAGACACAGATCGGAAAGGCTGAATACCTCTGCACATCATAGGCAATTGACATGCGATACACACCCATACTCCTAATCAACAACGTGTTGCATTTGGCACAGACACTCATGACCACGCAACATGCCAATATTTCTTGTCACTACTCACCAGTGGCGTGTAGGTCCCGGAAACGGTCAATGTCCCCCTGGGTGATAGGTTGGCGTCCATCTGTGAGAGGACAAACGCAAATAGGTGCTGTTAGCAAACCCCAGCAAACGTGGCATATTCACTATGTGAATTGTTACAGTGACAGGCAATGCTACATCCCTGTGGTGTTGACTTCATGTTGGCCACATGACTGGGCCTACTTTGAATGGCATCCACACACGAACATGTGGAAGCAGAGGCTGCACAGCCAAAACATCACTGCTGGCCGAGCTGCACATATGAGTTGTTTCACGCAATATCAAGGCACCTCATCCACAAGGAGCACAAAACAAAACCTTTTTACTCATCATCCTTGACCAATCGCTGCGGCATTCAGCACTGTCTCACAAAGCCCACCAATATGCAGACTCCACAACAAAGGAATCCAAGACAAGGCCCTCAACTGGATCTGCTCCTTCCTCAACGTACATACGGTGTGGGTCAGACACCCCTCTGTTGTCTTGGAGCCTACAACAACCAGCCGTGGAGTCCCCCAGAGATCCTCATTCAGCCCTACAATCTTTCACATCTACATGTCTCCGCACGCCACAATCGGGATTAGCTATGGACTCAACATTGTATCATAGGCATACGACTGGCAACTCCTCCTCGACACATCCAACCAACACAACTCCAGCAAACACAAGTATTGCGAAGCCATGGCAGAGCTTGCTAGATGAATGTCAAAGAGCTGCATACAAGTGAGCAACAACAAAAGATAAGTACCCATCATGCGCCAAAACCTCCACGCATGGAATTACACAGGCTCCTCAAACGGCATGGGGAACCCACACCCCAACACAGCCAAGGCATGCAACATATAATCCATCATGGACTCCGATGTTCAAGATAATTGCAAGATCTATCCGGTCTCATCATCGTGCTTCCACACACTCTGCCTCCTATGTCAGACACTCAAATGACTCCTACTCAAACACACATAGACACTCACTCATGCCCTGTGCAATAGGTCACCCTACTACGGCACCACAGTCCATGACAGAATTTACATGAACCACATCCGCAAGCTGCAGGACAGCTCAAATGCAACCACAGGACCGATCCTCACACTGCAGGACCTCCCACCACCTGCGCACACTCCACTGTCTCCACATCAAAGCAATTCAATATGTGCACCCAGGCTCACACAGCCATCCACAACACTGGCCGAACATACCTTAACGTACAACTCTCTTTCCATGGCACATCAAAGGACCCGATGATCCGACCAGCTGGCCTATGCCGTGTTCCCCCACCCCAGAGAGACCTGATTGTGACTCTGCTCCTTTTCCTTCCTTGCAGATATGGCCTGTGGCAAAGTTCCGCTACACCTCTGACAGGCAACGTTGCTCCCCATCTCCAAGCACTAACTCTGAACAGTGCTCTTCAACAGACACACCCCTTGCTATAAATCAACATGCAAACACTGCACCGCCCCTGCAACCCTTTCTGCTGAGTATACGCTCACATTAAGCATGTGTATTTTGTGATGTTTAACACCGGGGATCTCCATTCCTATGTGGTATTTCCAGCGGCAAACGTAATCTACGCGGTCATTGCAACGCCAACCGTCACTCCACCTTGCACTGCATGGCGCACATCAATAATGGGTATTTTGATTGACTATCCCAACACCTTCCGTACTGTTGCACACACTGTAGTGGGAAGAGTGAGTCATGCAAATCCAAGGTCACGGCCATCATGCGCGAGTATTTTTAGCAAGTCGCATTGCATTAACCACGTTGGTACAGTGTCACGGTCTTGGGACAGCATTAAGACATCATATCTTCTTCTCACACACGTCACTCATATATGTACGTAACATTAGTCGTGGACAACAAGGTAATTGATACTTACCACCCTGGATGCCAGGCATGACTCTGGTGTAGTCAAGCAGGTCCGCCTCCCGCGCCAGCATGTCCTGCCAGCGGTGCTTCCACTGGCGCACGGTCCTGTTGACCTTGAAGCAGCGGAGCATCTGCACCCGCACATGCTCCCACCGCAAATTCCGCACAGCCACACCATAGCCCTGGAGGATACGTCCTTCCCTCTCCAGCATAAGAGGCAGGTAGCACCGCATCAGCCACAGGAAGCCCCCCAATGCCCCCTCTGACATCCTCCCTGACCTTCCCACCGCCGGCATCTCCACACACCCCAGTTCTCACCCCAGACTACCAAAAGAAAACCCAATAATGACAATAAAGGAAAAAAAACCACAACAAACACAACAAGACTGAGGACAGTAGACAGTAAAAAGTAAATAATTCAAAATACACGTTAGACAGGACACAGCAACAAAGCAACACTCCAAAATACACTCTCCACCAGCACAATCCCCAAAACACCTCCTCACTCAGCCAAATCAACCACAATGTGCTCAAAAGAGAAAGTGAAAGTGAATGCCACACACAAGGAGACAGGAAGCAGGCATACATCACTTCCTGTGTGTTAGAGGCATTTTTTGTACAAAGCGACAAGAAACTGCACGCTAAGGGGCCGCTAATGTACTCAGGCTGATACTGTAATGTGTATGCGGCCCCTTTTATGAAATGCGATCATAATCTGAACGCTAAGTGGCCGCTAATGTCATCAGGCTGAATACATGCGATCAGAATCTGAACGCTAAGGGCCCGCTAATGTCCATAGGCCTACTGTAATGTGTATGCGTCCAGTTTAATGAAATGCGATCAGAATCTGCACGCTAAGGGGCAGCTATTGTCATGAGGCTGAATACATGCGATCAGAATCTGCACGCTAAGAGCCCGCTAATGTCCATAGGCCTACTGTAATGTGTATGCGTCCAGTTTAATGAAATGCGATCAGAATCTGCACGCTAAGGGGCAGCTATTGTCATGAGGCTGAATGCATGCGGTCAGAATCTGCACGCTAAGGGCCCGCTAATGTCCATAGGCCTACTGTAATGTGTATGCGTCCAGTTTAATGAAATGCGATCAGAATCTGCACGCTAAGGGGCAGCTATTGTCATGAGGCTGAATACATGCGATCAGAATCTGCACGCTAAGGGCCCGCTAATGTCCATAGGCCTACTCTAATGTGTATGCGTCCAGTTTAATGAAATGCGATCAGAATCTGCACGCTAAGGGGCAGCTAATGTCATGAGGTTGAATACATGCGATCACAATCTGCACGCTAAGGGCCCGCTAATGTCCATAGGCTTACTGTAATGTGTATGCAGCATGTTTCATAGTTTGCAATGGGTTTCTTCACGCTAAGAGGCTGCAACTGGCCTGATGCTGATACAGTATTGTGGAGTGTGTCCAGCCATGTCCTTTTAAATGCACGGGGGACATATCATTATGTTTGCGATAAGAATCTCACGGCCCGGAATTTATATAGCAATGATGGACATACAGGCCAGAACTCTGGTCACAGCACAATAATACAATGTGAAGATAGGTTTGCACAATGAAGGCCGACTCCATTTTAGGGTTACCTATTTTTATATGAAGGCTGGCTAATGTGGCAAACCCAGCTTGCTGGCTACATCCAGATGCCGGCCGTGCAAGCATTGTGAGCATTTACACAGCGTTTAAGCCGCAACCCGGAGGCCGGACGCATACCGGAAGAGCGAACAAGCCACTAAGAGCGTCTTCCATTTTCCAAAGAATAACCATGTAAAACAGACAAGTGAAACAATCAAGAACAAGGGAGAAAAGACACTCCATCCCCAATAACCCTCCCACAACCCCACCTTCCGCACTGGTTGCAGCCAACTAGATGATAGTAAGCATACACAATATGTGTGGAAGGGAGCCTACTTGTCACTCCACTGGGTGAGCGGCGGAGGATGATTGCCCCATCGGTGGAATGCATCAGACCTGCAAGTACTTTGGGCATGTGACTTCCCTCATATCTCTGGACAATGAAATCACAAAGAGGCAACACGGAGTTGCAAAATCTCTCACCCTTCCATCTGCACCCCGAGACAGACGCTCCAGAGCTAATAGGTTCCTTAGATGTTGTAACCAGGACAGGAGCCCTGGAACTGCCACTGTACCCCACTGTGCTAGGATAACCGGCCTGTCCGCCAGCAATGCTGGGACTATTTGCCTAACCCTGAGGGATGTTAGTGGGAAGGCCTTCGGATGTGAGAGGCCAAGGAGAGTGTACTCCGGTGCACCAGGCATTGCAATGTCGCACGCTGTATCTATGTTATCTAAGGACTCACCCCAATATCTCTATAATTTTGGACAATGCCAGAGTAAGTGCACAAGGGTACCAGTCATCCAGCATCCCCGACAGCAGCGATCTGGCTTACTTTTGTCCCAGACATGTAGTTGCACAGGTGTGAAGCACCAATGAGAGCAAACCTTGAAGGTGGTTCCAGCCCCCGCTACACTGTGCGTAGTGTGGTGTGCGCAATACAGGATACGTTCCCATTCCTTGGCTGAAATTGGCCTCACCAGCTACATTTCCCACAAAACCTGCACTTTTGTGCACTGACCACTCAGACTGGTGAAAAGCATTTTGTACAGCTCAGATATGAAGGAATGTTTGTCCTCCTTACGCGCTAACCACTTCGCATATGACGTAACCAACGTCGAGTCCCGTGACCCAGTGTGTTATTTGGCATTATGAATACACAACAGCAGTGGGAAATTCATAATCCTGTATGGGCCGCAGATATGGCACACGCCCTTCTAGATCAAAGAAAGACCCTATGCTCTTGCAGCCCTGTTTTTGCCAGCGATGGAATATGGCTGATTTCTGATCCAGGGGCAAGTCCGGGTTATCCATGCTGTAGTTCGTCGGTGAGGGGAAAGAGGCCCACCCCTTCCAAACTGCCACCCTGTCCAAGACCTTGTGGGTGGGTGCCCTAACCGGAAAAGAGTACAAGCCCCAGGGCCAGTGCTTATGGGCTAGCCACAGTTAGATCCAGACGTTTTTGCCCGCCACAGACTGGTCCATGAAGTTCCATTGCTTCTCCGATAGCAGCCTATTCCATTCAACTATATATCAAAGGCATGTGGCTTGTTAGTAGCCACCAATGAGGGGAAATCCCAGGCAACTTTGAATTTTTGGCTGTGTAAGCTGCACAAGTGAGAGGCAAGTCCACTTGCCCTCCCTGACAGACTTATTAATGAGGGCTTGCAATTGTGTGAGTGCACGGGGGAGGGACACCATGTGTCCAAATTAACATACATAGCAAATGCGTTGAAAACTCTACATTTTCCCTCCAGCTATGCATCGAAACCATGTGAGGCTCAGTTTTGAGCAGGCGTCCAGCGCCTTATCCGTCTCATCCAACAGTGTTGAATATTTGAGCTCCGCTGTACAGGCAAGAGTCGGAGCACGTTGTAGGCCCAGGTACTGTATATCCCCCTGCACCCAACAGAATGGGAATTGTTGTTCCATAGCCAACACTTCCTCAGGGGTATACACAGACTACCTTTTATGTTCCAATACAGTTGACACCCAAAATGGCATGTGACATTACTCATCCCCACATCTTTTGGTAATTTCACAGACATTCATTCAAAAAAGAGATGTGAATTGTAAGGGTACTACTCCCCTGGGGTGGTCTGTAGGTGATGAGTATGTGCGCATATCAATCCGACAATAAGGGTGGGCATGATGGGCCCTACCCACACGTGAGGCTCCCAAGTGGCTGTGGGGGAGTGGGAGTGCAGCTCCGCCTCAGCCAAATAGCCATGTCTTGTTGTTCCGTATGTAAGCATGCTGGGTGTGAGATTGTTGGAAGTTGACTTTCATCTCGTCCATGGCTTTGCTGGCAGCGTAGGTGGCAGCTCTTCCTCTGCCTTGTGATTTTCCGATCCCGGTCGAGTCTGCAAGGGCAAGGTTGTCAGAGCAGCAGTTCCTCTTGGGGATGTTGAGGTTGACTCTCTCGTGGTTGTCTTTGTGGCTGATGATGTGTAGTGAATTGTAGGTGTGTGTGAGTAGTTTGCTGCTTACTTTCTCCTTGTTGGTCCTACATTGGATGTTCTGTATGTGTTGCCTCTTGTGTTTGGGATGTGGGTTTCTGAAGACAGGTGTGTCTGCAGCTTTCAGGCTGTGTTAGAACTTGTGTAATGGTGTTTTGTATCTCCCTGCGTAGATTTTGTTGCAGTAGTCCAGTCTGCTGGGGATGAGTGCGTTTGTGACAAATTTAATGCATCCTGGTGTTAGCCATTGTGATGGATTTGGTTAGATCTGTAGACAGCTGTAGCATGCAATTGAGTAGATCTGGCTGGGCAGGATGATGGTGGATTTGGGATGATGCCAAACTTGCGTGCATGGTCTGTCAGTGAGAGCGGGCTCACAAGGGCAGACAACCACCAGAGGTTGTCCCATGCGGATGTGGATGGAACGGAGATGAGGTCAGTCTTCTCACAGTTGATCTTTATGCAGAGGTGTGTCATCCAATCTGCTAGTTCCGACGTTCATTCCTGGGAGCTGGCTTTTGTGTCTTCTGCGTTATTCGTGAGGGGGAGGATGAGCTGTGTGTTGTCTAGCAATGGTAATGAGTGGGGACATGTGCATATAGCAAAACGTGTGTCTTAGTGACGTTCCATGTGGTACTCAAGCAATCAATCAATCAATCAAATAATCTTTTAAGCGCACTGCATACCCGCAAGGGTTTCAAGGTGCTGAGGGTGGGGAGAGGGGGGATGCTGTTGCTACTGGTCGCACAGCCTGGTCTTGAGTCGTCTTCAGTTTGTCATAGGTTGAGGGGGAGGGTCTTCCAGTTCTTGGCGGGGCGGGGCGGGGCGGTGTGAGAAGGATCTGCCTCCAGCTGTGGTTCTACAGATGCGTGGGACGGTAGCCAGGGAGAGGTCTGCGGAGCGGAGTTTCCTGTTGGGTACGTAGAAGAAGAGTCGACTGTTGAGATAGTCCGGTCCGGTCTTGTGGAGTGCATTGTGTGTGTGGATCCTGAGTTTGAAGGAGATTCTTTTATCGACGGTGAGCCAGTGCAGGTTCCTCAGGTGGGAGGTGATGTGTTTGCGGCGCGTGCAGAGGCAGTCTGGATTCTTTGCAGTCTGTTGATGAGCTTGGTGGTGGCTCTGGCGTGGAGTGTGCTGATGAGGGCCTGGGTGACTGTTTTCCTTGTGTCTGTCGGGATCCATCTGTAGATCTTGTTGAGGGTACAGAGGGTGTTGAAGCAGGTGGAGGAGACTCTGCAGTTGTTGCCTGTGGTTTAGGAGATAGGGGTGGGTGAGGGGCCTTTGGCTTATTGCAGGGAAGACGGAGTGGATCCAGATGAGGGCTGTTCCTCGTTTCCCCTTGTGGTGGTGTCTGGCATCTGGTGTGTGGTGTGTGAGAGGGTGTTTGAGGCTGCTTAGAGGTTTAGTAGAATGTGTTGTCCACAATGTGACACAGGTCAAGAGGCATGCATATTTAAGCATTGTCAGCATGGTGTACGTTCTTGGTGCTGTGCTTGATACCCAAACAAGACTGGGAGTGGTCCATGATGGAGTTCTCTTCAATGTAGCCAGTCAGCTGGGTGTTTATGTGTCTCTCAGTGACTTTGTCCACCACGGGTTGCAGGGAGATGGTCAGATAGTTCATCTTGTCTGTTGGGTCATACTGCCAATGAGCCGATTTGTTCAACTTAGAGACCGGTCTTGACGGTCTTCCTGAAGGTGTCCAGAGATGGTCTGCATGTGAGCTCTGGTGGTGGCTCATTCAATGTCTTGGATGCATGCAGAGATATATTTTCAGAATTGGTACCATTTCACACCCACTTTTCATATTTGCCCCCAATTTAGGACCCATATTTCCGATTTGAGCCCCAATTTCACACCCATTTTTCTGCTTCAACCCACAGTTCACACCCACTTCTCAGATTTGAGCCCCATTCCACACCCACTTCTCAGATTTGAGCAACATTCCACACCCAATTTTCTTATTTGTCCAGAAAATTTTACACCGAATTAACCATGAAATTCATTATTTGGCACTTACAAACCCATACATTTCAATTTTTAATAATAAGTACACCCTGTGAATCATGATTTACATGCTATTTGACACAACCATTGATGAATTGTGTGCCAGATTTTACTCCTTGTAAAGTCAAGTTGTGCACGATTGACACACTATTGAATTTCTGTGATGATGAAACATGCACACCAGGATTTTAGTTTTGGACTCTTACTTGCAATTATTGTACAATGGTAACATTTCATAGTGATATACTGATGCAGGAAAGTAACTTGCAGACAGGGTATGTGTGTTGAGTTTGTTTATTGTCACAAACAGTTCTTGAGGTAATTTTCCATATACATGTCTTTGTTTTTGTCAGTCACAATGTGATGTGCTCAAGTGAAGTAATTGTTTATTATCCTGTCCCTTCGGGCAATTCCAGCAGCAGTGGCTGTGGTGTGTGGGCCACCTCGTTGATCTTCGTCATCATCCTGGTCATCGCCCGGTGCTGCAGGCACTTGGATCCAGGGGGCATTTGTGCGGACACAAATGTTGTGCAATATACAACATGCTAGTATGATTTTGTTGACCATTTCTGGGCTGTACAGCAGTTTGCCACCTGTAATGTCCAGGCAACGGAAACGTGACTTGAGCACACCAAATGTACGCTCCACGATACCACGTGTGCGTCGATGTGCAGCATTGTACTGCCTCTGTGCCTGGGTGGTGGGGTTTCGTATTGGTGTCATCATCCACGGGCAGAGAGCATATCCTTGATCACCTATGAGATGTAATAGGGAGATGTGTACATAATTCATTAGGCATACTATGTTGGCAGTATTGACATATTTTTCTATTGTGATTTTTTTAGACTTAGGTTAGACATGTGTTGCTTCTGGCTATTTAGCGGCATCAATGCTGAGTACATTGCCTCAGTGTTGATCCTCCAACCATCATTTTTGCCGGTGTTTGCTGCACGGTTGCATAAGTGTCACTACAAGTGTACAAAATGGGAATGATACCTGCACAAAAACCACAGACACCAACAGGCAGCCTGGATCTCCTAACATGTAGCCATGGCACTGATCCACACTCCTTGCAGTCACTGCCATGTGAATGTTCAAATGACATAGGACACGCATGGCACAGCTAACATTCAGACATGCATCTCATGCTGATGGCAGACCTGTGACACCACACAAGCCATGCAATTGTATGTCCAGAGCTAAAACGGAGGAACAGACCACAGCCACCTCACCTGCAGGGCCCACTGGGGACAGTGAAGGTTTGCACACATCATCAACAATAACTTGTGACACAACGTAAACTTACTGGCCTGCGTCATCTGTCACTAGCAGAGCATAAGACTCACATGACACAACTTCTCAAAATCACTTTCACTATGTGGTTTATTCGACAATATCAGACAGTCCACAAACTTCACCACGCTGATACACATGGCATGGCTCACCTTTGCACACTTTTCAGCATTTGTAATGGATTAGCATTTGACAGATCAATTTCAACACACAAGTAGTGACCGAATACACATCCACTTACTCATCGGGCAACCACATGACACACCATATCACAGGGTTGAGAATGAGAAATACGTGTGGCAGAGTGAGAGAGGAGATGCTACTAGAAACCATCAACAGCTGCACCATCAACACTGCAGTCAACACCAATGGTGCTGTATGATGGTTTCATGACACATTTTCCTGCCTATGCATGCACATTTGCCACACTCTGCACTTCCTACAATCAAGGTGCATTGTTAAAACCTTGGTCACGACAAACCTCAGAATTGACACACCGATTGTACATGTGTGAGTACTTGTGAAACGTTGGCACACCCTAATAGGTCACCGGCAACAAGAACTGCAACATGATCATCTTCATCAACAATGCGACCACACACCAGACTGGGATACCAGTCCGGATGACTTTAATTAGGTAAATAGATGGCCAGGTACTGAGGGTTACTCTACACCATGGGTACTCACATACTTTCTCTCTGGTCCCAAATTTGCTGTGTGGTTTGTGGCAGTGTGCCGCACGGCTGTGGGCGGGGTCAGTGGGGAAGGGGGCAGGGCTAGTGAGTAAGGGAACTGAGCATGTGGTTAGACACAGGCCCCTGGTGTGGACACCCTCGTTCACTGATCCACCAGACCTGGCAGACACACATCTCTCTCTCTCTCTCTCTCTATCAATATCTCAATCCCTCTGTCTCCCTCCCTCTGTCTCTTTGCCTCTCTCTCACTCTGTCACCCTGTGTCACCCCCCCCTGGCAGCCTGGGCTGGGACAGCTTCTTGGGCACACACACACAGCCACACCCCAGTACTTCACAGGTCTTTCATGGACCATTTACTTGTTAACGAGTTTTTATTATATTTCACCTCTTGGCGCACATGCATCTCCACTCTGACTATCGCTGGACTCGCACAGCCCCCATGGTGCAGAGTCTCTAGGAGTCCGCGCTGGTGCGGCAGTGTTTGGTGGCACTCTTATGGAATCTGCAGATATGGCACACAGGTACAATGTCTGCAAGGTCCACGGCCCAACAAGAAAGGCTTGCCAGGCCGCTGGCAGCACATGGGCCATACTATGAGTAGCCGCGCTCTACACAGTGGAGCCTGTATACCTCATCCTCGTACACAAGACATCAGCATGTGCCCATGCATTTTGTGCACCCCCCCAATCAGTACCTAGGCAATGTATTTACATCCTCCCTCTTGATGGGTCAACATGATTGTGTTTTTTGTGCATGTGGTGTGTTCAGTTGGTACTTACCGACAAGCAATGCATTTCCATATGTGCCATCCTGGAAGCGCTGGTTTATGATGCAGTGTCAAAAGATGAATGCATCATGCACACTCCCTGGAAATTTTGCAACGACATTTGTGAACAGTCCGCGGGGGTCCACTCTTGCCTGCACATTCATTGAATGGGTGTGCTTCCTGTTGCGGTAGATGTGTTTGCTGTCCGCAGGGGGCACAAATGGTACACGTGTGCAGTCAATTGCACCGATCACATGTGGTAAGCCAGCAATGGCATGGAATCCTTGCTTGATGGCAATCTGCTCCTGCACAGTGTTGGGGAAGTGTAGGTGCTGAGGAATCAGGCTGAGTATGCCATCCAAGACAGTGGGGAGGAAGGTTGAGAAGGATGTCTGTGATACTCCACCGACTCTGGCTGTTGTTGGTTGGAATGTCCCAGAGGCCAAGAAGTGCAACACAGCGAGCAGTTTTGTCTGCGGAGGGATGTTGGTTGTCCGCCTGTGTTGGTGGCATCAGCCTGTGGGCAATGAGGGTCAGGATGTGCTGGATGGATGTCCTTTTGAGCCTGTAGTGTGCTATGACTTTCTCTGGCCTTAAGTCTGTGAGGTAGACACGTCTGCGCAGTGACCGCTGTCTTCTTCGTCGCTGCATGGGTGGTGGTGGTGGTTCTGGTGGTGGTGGCATTGGCGGTGGTTGTTGTTGTTGCTGCATTGGTGGGACTCCAATCTGCATGATGACTATCTCCATGGCTTCTGTGGCTGTTCTGGGAAGGCTCGGGCGAACTCTCCCGTATATACTCCCCCTTATCTCCAGTGTAAGTCAGGTTTTTATCAGGTGTTAAAAACTGGATTTAGCGGGAGTTAGCGTGCGTTTTTTTGTAGCTAAGCGGTTTGGCGATAACCTTGTTAATAGTGAGCAGCTGTGTTAGCAACTTTTTTCGTGGGATTTCAGTCAGGAACGCCTACTTTGCATGTCATTAGCATTAATTATCGCTGGCTTGAAAGGCGATAAAATTCCGGTCGCTATCGCCGGAAAAGTAACGCTAACAGGGGTTAGCGTCTCCTTGTTGATAGGGCGATAAAATTATCGCCGCTTTATCGCCGGAAATTGACGCTAAGGCGGCTATAATTTTTTATCGCTGCCTTGTTGATATGCCCCTTATTTTGTTAGATATATGGTGCATTGACTAAGGGCCTCTCCCGATCAATATTCCATGCGGACCAGTGTTTCTCCCTTTACCTCCTGTTCCCACAAGGCAGAAATCAGGTTCTCGTTATGCTATTAAGCACCAGGCATTCATGTTACCGAAGGCAAAGTGTGATCTACTGGCACCCACTATCATAGGGGCATATTATCAAGACAGGCGATAAAATTATCGCCGCTTTAGCGGCAGAAAACTGAAGCTAAAACGGCGATAATGGGCTTGATAATATGCTCTATGGAATTCCAATTGAAGCCCATGTTAAATGTCCTTCACATCTAACATGGGCTTCAATTGGAATTCCATAGAGCATATTATCAAGCTCATTATCGCCGTTTTAGCGGCAGTTTTCTGCCGGTAAAGCGGCGATAATTTTATCGCCTGTCTTGATAATATGCCCCATTGTTCCTGACAGTTTCTGGTTGATTTGGAAATTACAAGTCACTTGCAATGGAGGCTTACACGCTTTGACACAGGGAGACAACATTACAGGAACTGCAAAAGAGAGACATAGATACTGTCTGTCCACACAGTCATTGGAGAAGATCACAAGATGCATTTCCCTTCACTTCGAGATATTTCTCCTGTCAGGTGTATCCCAAAAGTCCATCCTTCCCTCACTCACTTCAGGGCATATCATCAAGGCCATTCGATAATTATCGCTCAGCGTTCTTAGCGCGAGGGTAATTATCTCCAGCCAACTCTGAATTTTATCACGGAGATAGCGTGCTATCAGCAACGCTTATCTCCAAAGCGATAAAATTCAGAGGCAGGAACGCCCACTTTGCATCTCATTAGACATGCAAAGATGGACGTTGGGGGAAAGGGCGATAATGCAAGGATTCACGTGAGAGCGTGACCTTGCTGATTAGGCGATAAAATTATCGCCGCTTTCCATCCGAAAACGGACGCTAAAGCGGCGATAATTTTATCTTCGGGGCTTGATAATATGCCCCTTCAATATTTACTGTAAACCACTTGGTGATATACTCAGTAAATGTGGCATCTGTCATCATCAATATGCCGCATGGTGGATTGCCGTACCTTTAAATGCATGCACAGCAGAGCACTAGCACCCTGTGCAGCATGGGAACTCGAAAACATCCCATTGAATGTGCCCTTGAGGAGATAACCTTTTTTGTGGCACAACATGGCTGTATCCTGCGTTGTGGTGTACGCATCAGTTAGACTGGTAACCAGTGCACTCTTTTATCCCCGGGAAATGTCGTGAGCATATGTATTTGGTGCAGATGTACCGTTTTGTAACACAGCTGCATGTATTTAATAGTGAATGTATGACTCCCAGGGCGAAGAAAATGGCTTTCCATATCCCCTTCTCTATAGCTCGTATTTTCTCCTTTCTCCTCCAGGTGCGTAAAATGCACATGCTTTGCCACCGAGAAAGCCTCAGCAAAAAGGTAAAAAAGAAGTCAATGAAGATGTCTTGCTCTTTGGAGAAAGGACCTGCATAGAATACATATGTTTTTTTTTCTCATATCTGGCCTGAGAGCTGAAATCAACAAATTGTTCCAGTTCGATAGAGCTCCACCGCAAAGGTGTGGTGAGAGTGCCAGCAAATCCATTCCCACAATCGTGGTACCTAATAATTTGGACCTGATTGGAGCGCGACTGTTTATTTCCTTGAAACTTGGGGGCATATCAGCAACAACCGGCGATAATTATCGCTAAGCGCACTTAGCGCTAGGATAATTATCGCCGGCTAGCATGGATTTTTATCACTGAGATAGCGTGCTATTTGCAACGCTTATCTCAAAAGCGATAAAAATCCTAGCGCTAACTGCCTAACGTGAGAGTATCACTGGAAACCCAGCGATAATCTCACGAAATGTGGCATTAGCTTGTTGATAGGGCCCAACAAACTTAGCCATGATATCCACCTTCCAAAGGATATCATGGTTAAGTCAGTCCTGAAGCAGGCGTAAGGAAAGTAGTGATAACAGGGGTTATCGCTACTTTTCCTGCCGCTATGCTTCATAGCGTGGGGCTTGATGATAGGAGAAATGTCGCTTAGCGACATTTCTCCTGTCATGTCAGGTCAGGAATGCCCACTTTGCATCTCATTAGAGATGCAAAGCTGGGCGTTAAGAATTTGTGCGCTAATGCAAGGTTTCAGGCGTTAGCGTGACCTTGCTAATTAGGCGATAAAATTATCGCCACTTTTTGGCCGAAAACGGCCGCAAAAGCGGCGATAATTTTCTATCGCCGCCTTGTAAATATGCCCCTTGATGTCTACAGGGCACCCTGAACGAGCACTTTGAAGATTTCCACCAATCTAACCTGCCAGGCTGCACAGTTCGTTTTGGACCTTGAGCTGCATGTTGTATACCTGCCTGAGGTATGTCATGGGAGGGCTGGTCAATGATGACACATCCTCGGGTCAACTGACTCCAAAACAGTAAATAATTAGCTAAACCTTCCTTTTAATAGTGGCCCCTTTCCTTTTGTCATCTCAGTACCCCTTAGACTATTCCTTGTATGCAATATAGCACACACTCTTCACCAGCCTTGGACCTGGCTGTTTCAGCACTTTCCATGAACCAGACTTGATTGAGGTCTCTCATACTCTATTGGGCTGTGAACAAGCCAGCAACTGAATAAGCCCTGTGCCTCCAAAACCAAAAGATGTTGAATTGATTTCAACATCCATTTATTGCATGTCTTCATTAGGGTCTGGATTGCAGTTTCAGTTTTTTGAGTTCTGACATACTCCAGACCTCTTTTTCATCCACGGACTCTCTTGGGATACTAAGGTGACGATTCCGATCCTGGAGAAACCGGGTACGAACCGTCGGACGGAGGGTTTTCTCCGTCCGACTCGTACCCGGTTGTAAAACTTTACAAACATGCAAGTACGATTCGCACGGAAACACTATTTCCGTACGAGTCGTACAAAACACCAACCGAGGAAAATAAACATACAAATGACATCCAGTAAAGCGCCGACGTGACGTCGGGACGTATGCAGCCTGCGTTCCACGAACCAGGAAGTACGATTCGCACCGACGTCATCCCGCACGGAGAATATTTTCCGGCAGCCAAAAACTGCCGGGAAATCAGGACGACGCGCACAAGGAGCACCTGTACGCGACGGACAGACATGGACCCGAACCTACGTGTCATCCCGGCCCTCATAGCAGTCGACCTCCTCTACAGGTACCGACGCAGACGCCGCAGAAGGTCAGAACAACACCCAGGGGCAAAGGGGGGGGGGGCAGGGGCAGGACACAAAACCCCCACCCAAGTCACACAGCACACATTCCCTGGACATACCTGACCTCCAGGCCCTGGTCACTTCGAGGGGGTGGGGGCGTGTCCAGCAACGCCAGCGTCCGCCACAACGGAAGTGGGCGACGACGCGAACCGGCAACACAACAATACAGGTACGTACCGTACCCACGCCTTAAGAGCGTGGGTATGAGTCGTACCACGCCCACACCCACGTCACCCCAACAATGGCGGTACGGCCCGCACCCATGTGCCAAAGGCCTGGGTACGGGCCGCACAAGCATTCCACAGCGTGGGCACGTGTACGTACGGACCGTACCCTCACCCGCGTATGTATGGAGCGTATCCCCACCCCACCCGTGTATGTACGGACCGTACCCCCACCCGCGTATGTATGGAGCGTACCCCCACCCCAACAGTGTATGTACGGACCATACCCTCACCCGCGTATGTATGGAGCGTACCCCCACCCCAACAGTGTATGTACTGACCGTACCCCCACCCATGTATGTACGGACCGTACCCCCACCCGTGTATGTATGGAGCGTACCCCCACCCCAACAGTGTATGTACGGACCGTACCCCCACCCGCGTATGTATGGAGCGTACCCCACCCCAACAGTGTATGTACGGACCGTACCCCCACCCGCGTATGTATGGAGCGTACCCCCACCCCAACAGTGTATGTACGGACCGTACCCCCACCCGCGTATGTATGGAGCGTACATGGCCAGACGCAGGAGGGGTGGTTGTAGAGTCCTCACAGCAGTGCCCAGACACAGGAGGGGTGTGTGCCTATCACTCCCAGCAGTGCCCAGACACAGGAGGGGTGGGTGTAGAGTCCTCCCAGCAGTGCCCAGACACAGGAGGGGTGTGTGCAGAGTCCTCCCAGCAGTGCCCAGACACAGGAGGGGTGGGTGTAGAGTCCTCCCAGCAGTGCCCAGACACAGGAGGGGTGGGTGCAGAGTCCTCCCAGCAGTGCCCAGACGCAGGAGGGGTGGGTGTAGAGTCCTCCCAGCAGTGCCCAGACGCAGGAGGGGTGGGTGTAGAGTCCTCCCAGCAGTGCCCAGACACAGGAGGGGTGTGTGCAGAGTCCTCCCAGCAGTGCCCAGGGACAGGAGGGGTGTGTGCCTATCACTCCCAGCAGTGCCCAGACACAGGAGGGGTGTGTGCCTATCACTCCCAGCAGTGCCCAGACACAGGAGGGGTGGGTGTAGAGTCCTCCCAGCAGTGCCCAGACACAGGAGGGGTGTGTGCAGAGTCCTCCCAGCAGTGCCCAGACACAGGATGGCTGGGTGTAGAGTCCTCCCAGCAGTGCCCAGACACAGGAGGGGTGGGTGCAGAGTCCTCCCAGCAGTGCCCAGACGCAGGAGGGGTGGGTGTAGAGTCCTCCCAGCAGTGCCCAGACGCAGGAGGGGTGGGTGTAGAGTCCTCCCAGCAGTGCCCAGACACAGGAGGGGTGTGTGCAGAGTCCTCCCAGCAGTGCCCAGGCACAGGAGGGGTGTGTGCCTATCACTCCCAGCAGTGCCCAGACACAGGAGGGGTGTGTGCCTATCACTCCCAGCAGTGCTCAGACACAGGAGGGGTGGGTGTAGAGTCCTCCCAGCAGTGCCCAGACACAGGAGGGGTGTCTGCCTATCACTCCCAGCAGTGCCCAGACACAGGAGGGGTGGGTGTAGAGTCCTCCCAGCAGTGCCCAGACACAGGAGGGGTGTGTGCCTATCACTCCCAGCAGTGCCCAGACACAGGAGGGGTGGGTGTAGAGTCCTCCCAGCAGTGCCCAGACACAGGAGGGGTGTGTGCCTATCACTCCCAGCAGTGCCCAGACACAGGAGGGGTGGGTGTAGAGTCCTCCCAGCAGTGCCCAGACACAGGAGGGGTGTGTGCAGAGTCCACCCAGCAGTGCCCAGACACAGGAGGGGTGTGTGCAGAGTCCTCCCAGCAGTGCCCAGACACATGAGGGGTGGGTGCAGAGTCCTCCCAGCAGTGCCCAGATGCAGGAGGGGTGGGTGTAGAGTCCTCCCAGCAGTGCCCAGACACATGAGGGGTGGGTGTAGAGTCCTCCCAGCAGTGCCCAGACACAGGAGGGGTGTGTGCCTATCACTCCCAGCAGTGCCCAGACACAGGAGGGGTGGGTGTAGAGTCCTCCCAGCAGTGCCCAGACACAGGAGGGGTGTGTGCAGAGTCCTCCCAGCAGTGCCCAGACACAGGAGGGGTGTGTGCAGAGTCCTCCCAGCAGTGCCCAGACACAGGAGGGGTGGGTGTAGAGTCCTCCCAGCAGTGCCCAGACACAGGAGGGGTGGATACAGAGTCCTCCCAGCAGTGCCTAGACGCAGGAGGGGTGGGTGCAGGGTCCTCCCAGCAGTGCCCAGACGCAGGAGGGGTGGGTGTAGAGTCCTCCCAGCAGTGCCCAGACACAGGAGGGGTGGGTGTAGAGTCCTCCCAGCAGTGCCCAGACACAGGAGGGGTGTGTGCCTATCACTCCCAGCAGTGCCCAGACACAAGAGGGGTGGGTGTAGAGTCCTCCCAGCAGTGCCCAGACACAGGAGGGGTGTGTGCAGAGTCCTCCCAGCAGTGCCCAGACACAGGAGGGGTGGGTGTAGAGTCCTCCCAGCAGTGCCCAGACACAGCAGGGGTGTGTGCAGAGTCCCCCCAGCTGTGCCCATGGAAAGAAAGGGGTTGAGTACACACAGATACAATGGCCACAATTGTCAGTCAGGTGCTCAAAGACCCAGCAGAACACGAAACACATGTGTGCGAGGCTGGGAGTACACACATGCAAAGTGTGGAAAAGGGAACATGTACACATGAAGTCCTGTCAATATACTCTACTCACAAGTACAGTGACCCCCAAGGATGACACAAATGATGCAGGTGGAGACCTTGGCCAGCATGCATGGCCAAAGTTGAAGGGGCCGTCACACACCCAGCAAATGTAGACACAGCACTGCACATATGTCTTCACAACACCCTGCAGGGAAGATGTCAGGGTCCACAGAGGAAGGTACACACCTTGGGACAATGTCACCATGCAGTAACAGCTTACATGAGCAAAGTGTGATAGCAAATACCGTGTGATGGCACACAGATAACAGGGTCCACCCCACGAACACCACACTACAACATATCCCAGACACCTAACACATTATCGCCACCACAAATCATGGAGCAGCACCACCAACAGCAATGCCAGAAAAGCAGTAGTGTGCCAAGGAAAATAAAATAGCTTTATTCAGCAATGTACTAAAATGAATTGCACGAAGAGTTCAAAATGCACAAGGCCCATAGGGCAGTCCATAGTTCCAATCCAGGTGGGGGACACATCGGGATGCGTGTCCCCTAGCTTGCCTGCACAGTTCAGACTACCTTGTCATCCACAGGGTGGGGCATCATGTGGGGGGAAGGACCAGGCACCGCAGGGACAGGAGGGGCAAGGGGAGGTGTTGTGGGTGCAGGGACGGACGACTCCAACACAGGGGGTGGGCCAGCGCCAAAGGTGGATTCGAGCACGGCGCTGCACACTACTGCCAGGTCGCCCAGCGTCTCCCCTGCACCCGAAGGAACCACAGGCCCCAAGGAGGGGGGGGGGTTGGAGGGATGGGTCGCAGCGCTACTGGGGGGGGTGTGGACAGGGGGGGGGACTCAACTCCCCTGCCGGTGTCCTGCCTCCACTGCTTGCGGGGTGGTGCCACACTGGGGTTGATGGACAGACTGGGCAGGACTGACCCTGTGTCCGACTCTTGGCCAGGAGAGCTGAGGGGAGTGGATTTGGAGGGTGGTGGTCGTGAGGGATGTGGACTCCCACTCTGGCTGCGTGTCTTCCGTTTCCCCCCCGACCCAGTGGGTGTGCCTACTTCACCCTGTGTGTGCGTGCCAGGAGGTGTGCGCTTTGCCTTCCCTGCTGGTGTGGTGCCTGTGTCTGGTGGGGTGTGTGCATGCTGACGTCTGGGTGTACGTGGGACAGGCATGGGAGTGAGAAGTGTGGATGGGGCATGGGTAGGGGGTGGGACGAAGTGCTGCAGGAGACACACTGCTGCAGTCAGTGTCGAGTCAATAGACCGCAGCAAGTTGCGTTGGTCAGCCTGCGATGCTGAAATGCCCTCCAAGTATGCCTCCATGTTGTTGAGCACTTGGCTGTGGCCATGGAGGACATTAAGCATCGCAGCCTGACCAACCTGCAACTGCCGCAGGATGTCCACAGACTCGGCATTGGCGGCAGCAGTGGAGACAGGGGCAGGGGGTGCGGTGCCTGGCAGGAAGGAGACACGTGGTGACCTAGCACGCCAGGAAGGGACACGAGCAAGTGGGAGGCCGGTGATTGCAATGGAGGGGGCGGGGAGAGTTGTGCTGCTGTCAGCTGTTGGAGCATCCTCCGCCCCCTCGGAGAGCTCAGCCTCGGACCCGTCAGCTTCATATTCTGTGGTGGCAGTGGACAGGTCCTCCGGCTCACTCCCCTCGGCCTCAGTTCCACTCGATGTGCCAGCTAAGATGTCACTGCTGGCACTGGTGCCCGGTCCCTCCGCACGGTCCGTGCCGGTGTCTCCATCCGTGTCCCCCGACGATGCTGTGGGCAAGGTGAATAAAAAGGAATTAATCAGACACCTGTATACATATGTCACATGAGTCAAATCTACATAGGTTACAGTTCATAGCCTGAAATGAAAGATGAGTAACATCTACAATACAAGGTACATATATAGGCCCTGCAACACACAGTTGGTTCACCCACCATGCCACTGAGAAACTATGGAGAGCATGACACATTTGCAAATGACATGATATGGATTTGGACAGAGGAGCCAGGCTCTGGGGACAATCCAGCACTGCATCTGCACCACACAGCGTTGCCGTAACTAGGGATGAGCAGGGACCATCTCCATGAACTTGAGGCACATGCTGCAAAGGTAATACTTAAAGACATGCCCAACATGAATGGGTCACTGCACCTTGAGTGTATGTCCAGACAAACATCACACACTGGCCAGACCGAGCAATGAGATTTCAGGTGTCGACATGTAGGCCTTGCCCGCACCAACCACCCCCTACATGAGACAATTTGATGAGACACAGGAAGCACTTGCATCTCTTAGTCTGGGAGAAATACACATGGGCTGCCAGAAACCCATATTGGACCCAAAATACCCCATGTGCGCCTGTACAACGATCTCATTTACAAATGGCCATCATCAGATAATTGTAACAAGACACACAGGCACTGGCCACCGTGAGTATGAACGAGGAAAATTAGGTCAGGCTGTACAGTGGACACTTGTAGAACACGTTACGTAAATATACATGGTGCCAGGGGACAATGGCACAGAGCACATCCTATGCTGTAGACACTGAGAGTGTCCACATATTGTGATGACACACATGATACCTAGCAAAATATGCCCCAGGGGACAGTAGTGGCCACAATATTCCATGGTCCTGAATGGTAATGACTGCAACACAGGCCACCATCCCTGCACTCTGCGTATCGCACACTCATGCTCATCATGTCACAGGCCAAAACATAGGACATGCTTGCTGTAAGGCATTACACTTCAGAGACATACTCCTATGTCTGGACTCAGCATCAGTGCCAATTGACATGGACCCCACAAGTACTGAACTGGACAGGGCACCTGCAAGGTCCCAAAACCTGTTACACACCACCCCCACACATGATGCTGCAACCATTGGTCACGTGGATAAACTGCCAGCCCAGATGACCTTGTGAAAGAGTGACTACACACAGACCAGGGAACACATGGCAAGGAGGGGAAGGGAGGAAGGACAGCACCGCTATACTGTGGGTGACAGGACCTGCACCGCACATTTAAACACTGGCAGTGTATCCATGCAACTGCGCACCTACAAATGCTGGTGACACACAACAAACACACATGTACCTACCCCCTTCCTGCTGCTGCTGCTCCGGTAAGCGCCTGTCCATGTCTGGAAAGACCACCGCCAGCACACGCTTGTGGATGTGGGTCAGACGGCGACGCCCATGGTTCTTAGGGCAAACAGGTGAGTCCCCCAGCAGGACCCGTGCGATCCTCCGCGTCCAGCACCGGATATCCTGCCAGCGTTTTCTCACCCTCCGTCCTCCTCACGGCACTGACGGCGTTCCTCCAGATCTGCTCCTTGGCAGAGGCGCCTACCTGTGGGGTTGAAAAAGTGAGACTACATCAATACACCTGCCACATGTCACAGAGACACACATTAGATCAATTTTGCTGGTTTCAACAAGGCATAGTATGCAGCCAAAGCATTGCACCTTTGTCATAGGGACATTTTTCTCTGTGTAAGGGCAAATGCACCACGTGCCATTGAAAGTACACAGGTGGCATGAGGGGTACGACACAATAAATGATCCAGACTCACACTGTGCATCAGAAGGTACACCAGGATTATGTGCAGCACCTCAAAGCAGTCACATGCCACAGGCCACTGACGCTACCTCAGCAGAGTACACAGACACACACAGGCACAGGACATTCAGCTGCCATTGCCAAATGCAGCTACAAACCTCACTCTGCACATGTGCCACTAGACTGGGGGGGCTCACAGGTGTGGGGCTGGCTCTGCACGTCAGACACACAGCACTGCTCCCTGCTCACATCAGATGGGCAGGGTATATCCATCCCTCATGCAGCTGGGGTGCTACACTCCACATATGCGCCCACCCACATGACAGGGGACTTACACACACACCGATGTCCAGGGTACGAACACATCATGTGGACACTCTCAGCACAGGTACACTGAACAAACACACATCTGTGGGTACAGTCACCTGTCACACTGGGGTGACCACAGAATCACATGAGGACTGCAGAAGCAACATTCCCAGGAGGATTAGACAGGCAGAATGTGGCATGCACCATGCAGTGATTGTCACAGTAAACACAATGCAAGTGAGGACGGCAGACATGCACCACAGCATGCTCTGGCTGGGAGACATCAGGCATTCCCCCCCCTTGGACCCACTCTACAGTACAATGCATGTGTGTCACACCTGGACACAATGCCAGAAGTCCCAGTCACAAAAAAGGGCCACAGTCTGTGCTAGTGGACTCAGCACTCACCTGAAACCCTGGTCGGCCATACAGCATGGGGTACTGTGGGAGGATCACATCCAGCAATGCCAGATTCTCCTCCAGGGTGAAAGGCTGGACCCTCTCCACAGACCTTGACATGGTGCCAGGGAATCACGAGCAGCAGCAGTGTTGTTGAATCAAAAGATGTGCAGGCAAGTGCTCTCTCATGGGACCTGGCTGCCTTATATCTGCCTTGCTGGCCTGTTTCATGCACAGGAGTACAGAGTGATTGGTCACTCACATTTGCATCCTATGTTTCCTCCAATCCATTTAAACCTACCCCTGTGAGGGGGTTAGATTTTTTTAGAATTCAACATGATGTAATTTCAACAACAACTTTGCAACAAAGTAGATTATTTCAAGCCGACTTTTGCAGGCCACCTCATTCAACAAATTCAAAGTTTAAACTCGGTCTCCATGGCAACCAGCATGCATCTTTGGCTTCATACTATTCCCTCATGTGTCCCCTATGTAATTTGGAGATTCACACACAGGTACGGTGCGTTCCGAGGCCCTAGGGCACCCCAAATGCATAGCTACGGGCCGTACAGGCGTGTGTACGGTCCGTATCACTATGGGTACGCATACTCGAGCAAACCCATAGTGATACGGACCGTACACACGCGTGTACGCTCACTATCACTATGGGTGTGCTCGCGTATGCGTACCCATAGTGATACGGACCGTACACACGCCTGTACGCTCACTATCACTATGGGTGTGCTCGCGTATGCGTACCCATAGTGATACGGACCGTACACACGCGTGTATGCTCACTATCACTATGGGTGTGCTCGCGTATGCGTACCCATAGTGATACGGACCGTACACACGCCTGTACGCTCACTATCACTATGGGTGTGCTCACGTATGCGTACCCATAGTGATACGGACCGTACACACGCCTGTACGCTCACTATCACTATGGGTGTGCTCGCGTATGCGTACCCATAGTGATACGGACCGTACACACGCCTGTATGCTCACTATCACTATGGGTAGGCCTACGGCAGCACTCCCAAAGTGATAGGGAACGTACACACACCCTCAGTGCGAATGTACGGTGCCTTTCACACATAACAGTGGTGACAGGCAGCACACAGAAAGGAATAGAGCTGACATACTTGTCCATGGATGGACATCAAGGCATTGTCTGTGCAGTACTACATGTGTGGGGCACAGGTGTGAAAGGCTGTGATGTGGCACATTACTCCTGAGTTGTGAAGGCAATAGATGTATAATGAGATGTGTACAGATGTTATGTGTGATGGTGCACTATGTGCCAGACATGCCCTTCACTCCTTTGACATGTGTGCATGTCGTACAGAACACTTGAGATAAGCGTCACTGGCATGGCACAGTCAACAACACACGCAAGTGTCCCCTGATGCCCGCTACAGGGGTTACCACACCTGACATGTGACTACCCACGTTGCACGATGTGACTATGTCATGTATGTGTGGTGTGTTCCCAGTAGCTTGATGTTGGTGTTCCCTCAAATGCATCTGCAGTTGCTGCAACCAACATGTGTCTGTGTGTACATGGCCATGGCACACTGTTACGCACACCAGGCCACATGTGGTATCGGATGTAAGGTGTGTATGTATGCATGGGACACGGAGTAGCGTAACAAGGACCTGTCTGCATACTCTCAATGTATGTGTGATCAGTCATGACATGTACACCTTCATGGCAAGGTGTGCGGGCTGTCCTAGTGTTATGTCATGTGACCTGTGGCTCTAGTGTTCCGCTACCTGTCTCTGCAATCAACATCCTACATCTGCTGATATGTTGATGTATGTCACTCCTGTATTGCGTCTGGCTGTTCACTTACACTGGGACACAGCTAGTCCCATGCCATGGGATGTGGAGGTTCACAATCCCCGTGTGTAGCTGGGTCTTGGTAGGAGTGTCACCTGGCAGCCATACGTGTCCAGGGCATGTAGCACATACCTGACTCTGTATGTAGCATATGTGTATTTACAGATTAACATGTGCTCAGTACATATAAATTGTTGTTGTGGTGCACTCACTCTTCCTTGTCACTTCCAAATTACTGCAGAGCGCCGCCTCTTCCCCGACCAATTCCGGACTTGGCTGACATGCGGGAGAATGACTGTATACGCTGCTACCGCTTCCTCCAACCGTTGATTGAGGAGTTGACGGCAAGGCTGGCACCACACCTGCAACCGCTGCACAGGTATCCTACGGCACTGACACCCAAGCTGAAGGTAATGGCAGCCCTCCATTTTTTTGCCACGGGTACCTTTCAACATACCATAGCTCATGTTGGTGGCATGTCCCAGACCATGTTCAGCCGTGTACTGCATGATTTTTTAGAGGCCATGTTGCTTCACCTGGATGAGTTTATCCATTTCCCAACTCCTGAACAGTTGACAGGTGTCAAGCGTGGATTCTATGCCCTGGGAGGGATGCCCCATGTCATTGGGTCCATAGATGTGACACATGTGGCTTTGGTACCACCACAGGCACAGGAGGTAGCGTACAGGAATCGCAAGCACTACCACTCCATCAATGCCCTTGTGGTGTGTCTGTCCAACATAGTGATTTCACATGTCTGTGCTCGTTTTCCAGGATCAGCACACGATGCCTACATCATGAGGCGTAGCAGGGTGCCTGAAATGATGACGCAGCTGCGCAACGAACGAGCATGTGTTGTTGGTGGGTACACTCTGTCTGTCCTGTATTTTGCTTAGACCTCCTGCCCGACTGCTTCTCCTGTCCTACTTATGTCCATGTGGTTTCCATGCAGGGGACGCTGGCTATCCCAACATGCCATGGCTGATCACACCTCTCCGCAACCCCAGCATGCCGGCCCAGCTCCGCTACAACACCGCCCATGGCCGGACAAGGCGAGTGATAGAGAGGACATTTGGCCCCCTGAAGAGCCGATTCAGGTGCCTACACAAGACCGGCGGCGCCCTCCCATATGCCCCGGTGAAGCTCTGCAAAATCTTCATGGTCTGCTGCATGCTGCACAACATGGCAGTTGAGAAAGCTGTGCCACTCATCCTAGATCAAGATGATCAGGACCATCCACCCGTGGAGGACGAAGGGCTTGGCAATGGGGCTAGTGATGTGGAGGATGTGGAGCCGCAAGAGGACATCCGGAGTCGGCTCATATGCGACTTCTTTGCTTAGTGGTGAGTACCAGTGTCTGGGTGTGCACGCATTGGTCCTTGTGTGGCATGTGTTGCAATGTGTGTGTCCATCTGCATGTATGCCACATGAGTCAGAGGTGTGTGTGGATGTGTCACTCGAGTGATGGTGCCAGTGATGAGTGTATTTCCACAGTCATAATTGTGACCATGCATGTTGTCATCCTTATATGTGTCGAGTACATGCACATGCAAGTGGATGAGCTTTTTGTGGCTGACTTCTTGTGTGTTTCTCATCCCCAGGTACTTGCGCATGCCGTCTGCTGGTTGCATTGTTGTGGCACTGCTATTCCTGATGGACACGTCATCGTGTGCTGACTCAGCGTTACACGCACGGACAAGTTTGGAAGTCTCCTTAGGGTAAGGGATGCATCAGGGGTGTATTGGGTGTGGCAGTTGTTAACGATGTGTGCACACTGCCCCTGTCGATGTTTGGTTCCTCTGCAGACATGTCGCATCACCATGGGACACATGACATGTAGCTGGATTCACCTGAATAGATGGTCAGACTTGTTGACAGTCATCTGTAATGGGATAGTGGATTGTGATGAAGGCATCAATGTGTGTAACACTGCCCTCGGACACATACGGTTTGCATTGGCTTGACATGGTGTGGGACGTCCACATCAGAGGATCAATGGTGTATGGCAGCCTCTCCGTGAGCAGCAGGGGGTGTTTAGCTGTTACCCGACACTTGTGTGCCAGTTCCATGGATATCAAGCATTTGTGGTGCAGAAGGGGGGTGCCAGTGTTGGACCCACATGTTACTCCACATGACCTGTGGATGTGTACTCCGAGTTGCCTCTGCATTCCGGAATACATGACTAATAAAGGTGTCCCTATGCCTCCAAGGTGCCTCTTCTCAGTCAATGCTGGTGTGTTGCCACGGTGCATACGGCATGTCTGGCATGGTTCTCAGTGATAGAGGCTATGTGTCTATGTGTAGAGTAGCAAGATGCAAGCTGTATGTCTGGGATTAGACTCTGTATTGTGCATGATGTCCATGACTGTGTGGGTATTGTGACATGTGCCATCCCCATGCATCCAACGTTGGCCAGGCCACCATTCTCTGCATCCACCTGACTCAAGCTTGCAGGACATGGTTCTGCCACCTGTCTACACATACCTGGGTGCCCCCCAGGACACTCCACATGATCCCTGACCTCTGCGCATGACTGTTGCTGTACTCAATATGTCTGTCGGCACGGTTGTGCGGCCACCCCCTCAGCTGGTTGGGCCCATCACGGGTGTGTATGGTGCTCAATGTCTGTCTTGCCTAATACATTGTGACCCATGTGTGTCCTGTGCCAGACTCAGGCCCCAGGGTATGGATGGTTGAAGTAACATGAGAACTCAGGCATGGTTAGACTTTACAAGACACATGTAATGTAATAATGCAAAATGTAGGCATCATCTCTTGATCGTGTAAGTTTTTATTTGGGTTGGGGTACGTGTTGGGGGGGGGTATGACAAGAGGGGCTTTCCGGGTGTGTGGAATCCAAAGTTCACTGGGAGAGTTGGTATCCTTGCCATTGGAAATCATCAGAGTCCATGCCACAGTCTTTGTCAACATTGGTCAGACAGTGACCAGCAAGTCCATGTGGCAGAGAATGTCATTTGCTGATGTGCTGCTGTTGGGCCAGTGGGCCAGGTGCCAGGCCAGGTGTCCTGGGAGATGGTGCTGTTGCGCCGACCCTCACGGTCTTTTCCGTGGACGACCCGCCCTCCTGCGGGAACCCTCAGAAGCAGGCCGTGACGATGCTTGGGATGCTCCGTCAGATGTATCCTCCTCCTCCTGATCCCTCCCTGTGGGTGGTGATGTTCTTCGCCTGGTGGCACAGGGAGGGTTGCCCATGTTGTCGGCTATCCGACGGAGTGAACGGTTAATTCCCGTGAGCACCGTCACGAGCTCAGCCTGTCTGTCCTCCATCCGTCCTTGGTGTCGCTGTTGACAGGCATGTTGCTCCGCATGTTGCTGGGCCTGCTGGGTCTTGATCTCCTCGAGGGTCCCCTTCATCTCGTTGAGGATGGACACAACCTGGCTCATGCCCGTGGTGTCCTGCCGATATGTGTCCAGGATGTTTCTTACATGGGAATATACCGGTTCTGCAGCCAACTGGTCAGGCTCGCGCCTCCGCCGTCCTCCACTCCCACCACCCCTGCCCACTTGCACCTGGCCTGCCCTTGTGGGCACATCGGGTCTCCGGGACCCCTGTGGGGTGGCATTTGCATTGTCGCCTGCCTCCTCCTGGGTGCCCGGTACACCGTGTCCCTCCTGGTCAGCCTGGCTGCGTTGTGGTGGTGGGGCAGGGATCCTGGGTGTCTCCTGGGATGTGGCAGGAGTGGTGGTGGTGGTTGGCCCAGTTGTACCTGACGCAGGTGCCGCAGGTGGTTGGACACCAGAGGGCCAGGTTGGTCGGGGTCGTCCACAGAGTGGTGAGAGTCGTCGCTGCCGGTGGGATCGTCTTCCCGCAGAGACAGGTCCTGTGAGTCTTCCCCCCCAGTGTTGGGGGTGATCCACGACGTTGACCTGTGTGTGAGAGAGACAATGTTATTTTTGTTCCATGCAACATCCATGTTTCATTAGTTTCAAAGTTGGCACATTTCCTCTGGGTATTTGGATATGTCTTGCATTCCACTCACAGTGCACTTGTGCATGGGTATGTCCCTTGGCCACAGCTTTTGAGACTTTACCTATGTGTGACACAGTCTTACTTGCTGCGTCAATTGTGACTGCAGTCAGCAGTGGAGTGAGCAGGTGTGGCGAGCCATGCATTGGCGCCTTCCGTGTTGCACTGTACGTGGGCAAATGGAGTTGTTCCACACACTTATATAATGCTGGTAGCTGGCGTTGTGCTCGTGCACAGGTTGACACATGGCCCAGTGTTTTGCCATGGAGAAGAGAGGGGGATTCAGGCACTGGCCACCCTTGTCTACATGCACGCAGTCCACCTGCTGACGAGCAGACATTCCCACACCACCCAAGGCTGAATTGGTCTCCCTGTGTATCCATTTCTCACTCCCTCTCTGTCCCCCTCTCCCTCCCTCCCTGTGGCAGCCTCCTCCCTCTGTCCGTCTCCCTGTGTCTCCCTCCCTCTCTCTCCCCCTCTCCCTCCCTCTGTGTGTCACCCTCTGTCACCTCAGCCCAGCTTCCTAGGCACACACTGTTTGCAGATCTTTGAATGGCCCTTGGCTTGTTCATGTGAGTTTGTTTCTGATCTCCAGGCACCCATTGGGTGTAGTGTCTGTGTCTGCGCTGCTGCTGTGGTGGTGTGTGCTGCCACTCTTTCACAGTGTTGGCTGTTCATTAGCTGCTGTCATGTGCAAAAAGTGCCTTCACCCCCATGTCTTCATGCAAGGCGTCCGCCATTTGCAGGCAAGTCTTTCCTGTGTGGGGACACACTGTTTGTCTGGCTGTGACCTAGGCCATATGGGCTGAGGGCATTGTTGTCTGCTTCTGAGTTGCACTATGTGATTTTTGAGGCCCACACTCCTGCCATCCGGGTTACCGTGTCTTGTGTTGGTGTTTTCTGTGGCCTGTGACTTGGCATTGTCTAGCTGGGGGCATGGGGCATGGTGGCGCTAGTGGCATGTGCGTGTTTATGGAGTGTGGTTGAGTCATGCGATAGCTTTGGGGTGGTTGCGTGCATGATTGTGAGTTTGGTTGTGGATGACGTTCCCCCCATGTGAGGTGAGTTGTTTGTGTACTCACCAGGCTCTCGGAGTCCTTCTACTCCCTCCACTCCCACCAGCGGCAGCATGGCCATCACCTTCTCCTCCCAGGGATGGTAGTGTACCGGTCTGCGGGGCGGCCCTCCTCCAGTGATGTTGGCCTGGTTGTGGTCGTCGGTCATTTTGCGGCGGACCGTCCTCCGCAGATCATACCACCTGGATTGGCATTCATGCCTGGTCCTTCTGGTGGACCCAACAGCATTCACAGCATCGACAATCGTCTGCCACATGGCTGATTTTTCGGAAATGCTGGTCTGTCTGACCAATGTTCCAAAGAGGTGTGGCTCGACTCTGATGATTTCGTCGACAAGGACCTCCAACTCTCGGCTAGTGAACTTTGGATTCTTGTTAGTGGGCATGGTGAGGGGTGTGGGTGTGGGTGGTTGTGGGGGGTGTGGGTGTGGATGGTTGTGGGTGTGTGGGTGTGGTTGTGCAGGTGTGTGTGTGAATGTGATGAGGGGGTGTTTGTGAAGGTGGTTGTGTGAAGGTGTGCAGGTGTAAGGTGTAGTGGAGGTTGTAGTACGGTGCAGTTGTTTCTCTGTGTGGTCTGGCAGCAGTGGGTCTGTTGCAAAGGATCATGGTTTGTGTGCGTTGGGCCTTTTTATTGGTCCATTGGTGGGTTGGCTGTGTTTGAACTTTGGGTGGGTGTGTTATAAGGAGTGGTTGTGTTTTGGGCCTCTGTTTGGGAGTTTGGCAGTTGCAGGTCAGTGAATAGGTTGTATTTGTGCTTGTTGGACATGTTTTGTGGCTTTGTGCGATTCGAATGGAGTCTTCTTGTGTTGTTTTGCTTTGTCCTGGTTGTGTACGTGTGTTTTTAGCGTCTGTACGGTGCGTACATTGGCCATTTTGTTGTACAGTGCTGTCCTTGTCTCTGGCTTGGTACGACTCGTACATGCGCGATGTTGGGTGAGGGTGCTGGTGTTGGGGCCTGGGGTGCGCTCCGTACTTAGACTGGTGGGGTGTGTGATCGCTCCGTACATACACGGGTGGGGGTACGGTCTGTGCATACACTGTTGGGGTGGGGGTATGCTCCATACATATGCGGGTGGGGGTACGGTTCGTACATACACTGGTGTACATACACGGGTGGGGGTATGGTCCGTACATACACTGTTGGGGTGGGGGTACGCTCCATACATACGCCGGTGGGGGTACGGTTCGTACATACACTGGTGTACATACACGGGTGGGGGTACGGTCCGTACATACACTGTTGGGGTGGGGGTACGCTCCATACATACGCGGGTGGGGGTACGGTCCGTACATACACTGTTGGGGTGGGGGTACGCTCCATACATACGCGGGTGTGGGTACGGTCCGTACATACACTGTTGGGGTGGGGGTACGTTCCATACATACGCGGGTGAGGGTACGGTCCGTACATACACTGTTGGGGTGGGGGTACGCTCCATACATACGCGGGTGGGGGTACGGTCCGTACATACACTGTTAGGGTGGGGGTACGCTCCATACATACGCGGGTGAGGGTACGGTCCGTACATACACTGTTGGGGTGGGGGTACGCTCCATACATACGCGGGTGGGGGTACGGTCCGTACATACACTGTTGGGGTGGGGGTACGCTCCAGACATATGCGGGTGAGGGTACAGTCCGTACATACACTGGTGTACATACACGGGTGGGTGTACGGTCCGTACGTATGGGGGTGTACATGCACGGGTGGGGGTTCGGCGCGTACATACGAGGGCTGAGGGGGTGGTTCGGCGCATACATACGGGGGCTGGGGGGGTGTTGGGCGCGTATGTGGGCACATGTCTCCATGGTTGCTATTGGAGTTCGGTGCGGACGGTGTTTTTTCCATACGGTTGTAACATCGGACGCACGGGATGGATCGTACTTGCGCGGTCGGACGTCACTTTTCACATTTGTACGGTAAATCGTCCGGGGACGTGTCGGACACATTTTCCGACCCGAGGACGTGTGGGGAATTATTCCCAATGTGATTCGTATGGACTTTTTCCCATGCAAATCGTACTTGGCAGTTTGTACGGCACTTGTACGATTCGTACGGTAAAAAGACCGGATACGAGTCGTACGGGGAAATTTTTTCCAGAATCCGAATCGGCACCTAAATGTTGAATCCATGTGGCTAGTCTTCTTGGTTAAACATTTACAGAGAATTCTGTATCTAGTTGGCTTAGGATATAAGGTGTGGCCATACCATGTGCTTCTAATGGTCATGACCATAGCCATGTCCAGGGCTCTCTCTAACCATCACTTGAGCTCATGGGCCTTTGGATAGTGTTTTTTGCATTAACGCTTTCCAGTAATTCTCTATTGGAATTTCAATGGAAAATGTAAGTTTTGGGACACCCTTTAAACCTCACCCCACCTGGCCAATCTGGAAAGAACTCTCCAAGCAATATCAAACTTAGTAGACATATTTTTCTTTTGGAAAGGTATATCATAATGGGCCAAAGTTATAACCAATCTAAAAACGGTTGTAACTGTTTCATTTTCTTGATATAAATGGCAGCCCTCTAGGTTTAACCAAGCCCCCCCTATGGGTGGGGTGGTTCATCCTTTTGCTACCCAGCTCCTTTTTTTTCAGAACACTACGTTTTTCTTTCTTTGGAACACAGGCACAAAGTCACAGATATTGCCCACGTGTCATGGATGTGGCCTGTCAATCACTAGATTAGGCTTATGGAGCAACACTTGTTGGGAACAGACAAAAATGAAGCAGGTTCACAACACGAGACTGTCAAAGGTATTCCAGACATGTTTCCGAAATGGTACAGAGCGAAAATTGACCTTTGCAGCTGTGTATACAGGTTAAATCAGTGTAGGCACTTCCCTGAGCGATTGACAAACGGCCTGTGTTCAGTAAATTGATAAGAAGAGTTCATATTGGCCTTTCTTCCTCTTTCTCTCGCATCTTCTTCGATCACTATGTTGAGGCGAGCTGACTGCCAGATGATTCTTAAAGCCCTTCTCGGCAAATTAGACATGTTTTCCGCAGCTTTTACAAGTGCCTGCCCATGCCAATGCACTTTAAAGCACGTCAGACGTCTGTACACGAACAAGGGAATGGAGAAGTATCCCCAATGGAGCGTAGGGTGTTTCCCTGCCATTTCCTAGCCCATTATTCACTGTAGGGTCTATTCCCACAGGTTAGCTGGTAGTTATGTTGGATAGCCTTCCTTTCTTTTATGCTCTTGTTTTGGGTCTCTCTGGACTGGAGACTCCCAATTTCACGACCTTCCAGATAGTGCCCTGTAACAAATACCTCGGCGGGACCACTCTGATCAGAATAAGTAGAAAGTGCAGGACTGCCCAGAACTGGTCTAAGAGCTGATTGCTGGAATGCACAATTACTGCGTACAACTTTAGTATTAGGATTGGGCAGAAACTTCTAGCCAGTGTATCAAGATTGCTATTTTAGGGGCATATCGGCAAGGCGAGGCGATAGAATTATCGCCGCTTTTGTGGCCGTTTTCGGCCGGAAAGCGGCGATAATTTTATCGCCTAATTAGCAAGCTCACGCTAACGCGTGAAAACTTGCGTTAGCATAGGAATTCCTAATGCCCAGCTTTGCATCTCTAATGAGATGCAAAGTGGGAGTTCCTGACATGACATGACAGGAGAAATGTCGCTAAGCGACATTTCTCCTATCATCAATCCCCACGCTATGAAGCATAGCGGCAAGAAAAGTACCGATAACCCCTGTTATCACTACTTTCCTTACGCCTGCTTCAGGACTGACTTAGCCATGATATCCTATGGAAGGTGGATATCATGGCTAAGTTTGTGAGTCCCTATCATCAAGCTAACGCCACATTGCGTGAGATTATTGCTGGATTTCCAGCGATAATCTCATGTTAGGCAGTTAGCGTGAGGATTTTTATCGCTTTTGAGATAAGCGTTGCTAATAGCACGCTATCTCAGCGAGAAAAAATCACGCTAGCCGGCGATAATTATCCTAGAGCTAAGTGCGCTTAGCAGTAATTATCGCCGGTTGTTGCTGATATGCCCTTTAGTAATCTGGGGTCTCCACGCCAAAGTTAACCGAGAAACTCTCCGTGCTCCAGGGGAGGGCTATGTACTGCTATCTTCCCTTCCGGATTTGAGACCAGAAATGTGGGAAATTTGACAGAGACTGTCAGGAAGGGCTGCCTGCACCCTGTTTCATAGGAAGGAGTTGACTGACTGCAAGGAAGAACATTTTAAGTGCCCTTGAACAACAAAAAAGCTGCTCAGAAGGAGAGATCTGTGAAGAAATTAATGCAGGATGAGCCAAAGCACCCAGGAAGTATGTGCTTCACTCTCAGAAGGTGAGACACAGGGATCCTGAAGGGCCTGTGCAGCAGGACCAAAAACTGTATATCTCCATTAAATGGAGGGTACTGATGAACTTGTGGCAAGTTGAGTTCCTCTGCAAGACTGAGTGCCAGAAAGCCCAGTAGTGCTAACAGATCAGACCTGAAAAAGAAACTATGAGTGTCAGAAGAGAACCACTGATGAGTAGCTTGCAACCAGACCTTATTACTTACGGTTGTAACCAGGTTTGGGCATCTAATTTGTTTGAGTGGTGGATTTTGTGTCCGGGCCTGAGGAAGAACTGCAAGATCGGGCAAGTCATGAGCACCCTGACTACACAGTATGCTGCTCATCTTAAATTGGTGCTGCGTCTGCTTACCTGTCACACTGAGCCAGCTCCATAATAGCCACTCGAGGGTGGGGACCACAATCTGTGGGCCATGCGGCGCACACCAAGAAAGGTGACGCTGTCCTACCTGAGAACACAAGTGCTTTTTGCACCTACAATAAACTAACTCGACAACACAAAGGTTCTGTGCAAAGCAGAGAGAGTCCAGGAAGGGGCATCAAAGTCCTTAATAATAGGGAGAGAATATTACAAAGTACTGTGACACATCTGTGTTAGTCTCCAAAGAGACTATACGGTTTCCAAACCTTGTACTAATTACTGGTCGGACAGTGAATTATTGACATACATAGTTGGATTTATTGAATTCTGAGTCTCTAATCCCATAATCCCATAGTAGCTATCTAGGTAAAACCTGGACTTCTTGGGTCAAGGGCTAAAGGGGTACACATGGGCCTCAGCTTTGGGCTAAATAGTAAGGGTAAGACCCATGACTGAGCCCAATAATCCCTGTCTGCCCTGGGCCTCGTGAAATGGTTCCCAGAAACCTTAAATTGAGTGTGATATGCATGTGAGCTGTTTACCCTTACATAAATCACAGTACAAGATGTAAAGCTCCTTGATGAGTATTCAGAAATGAAGGAGAACATTTGGTTGATGACATGGCCTAAAGGATCGGATGGTTTGAAGATGTAAGGTTACACAGTATTTCTTTGTTTGCCAGTCTATGCGACTGATTTAGAGGTTGGCAGATTCATACAACTTTCTAAAAACCGCCTGTTTACCGGTTCTCTGCCACAGAGGTCCATCTGTCTGATTTAGATTATGGCAGCTTGGCAGACAAAAAACATCCATAGAGTTAGTTTTCTGTCAACATGATCATGGCAGTTGAACCTCCACTTCTGCTCAAGGGGTGGACTAAATGTATAAGTAGCCAAATCCAGGTCAAAACAACCATTAGATCGATTCGAACAAGATATCCCAGCTCCTCTGAGGCATGGGTACCTATCTGACACTGCTAGATGAAGAGCAACAGAATCCCTAACAAAATTGAAAAAAAGTTAACATTTTTGTTTTAAGTAAGCACAGTGTTTAATATCATTGCTTATGTATGCAACGTTTAAAAAAGAAATGTTTTACAAGGTATGCATTAATATTCTCTGGTCACAAGTTTCATATTATACCCCCATATCAATTTCTAGATATCCCTTTTTAAATACTATGTCCCCAAACTTGTGGTCTACTAGGCCAACATAGGGGTGACTTACAAATATTTAAATTGATTGTTTTTCTCCTGTCAAAAGTGTTAATTTGAAAGATGGGGCTGAATGTTTAAACTGTAACAGTCTGGCTACACTGGTAGGCTTAAAGTCATGAGTTCCTGGTCACCCAAGTGGATGCCACCATAAGTGCTGCAGTCCGCTTGTGACATTTAGCTTTCCATGTCATGGGTGTAGTTTCTAATCAATATACCATGGACGTATAAGAAAGCGAAACATACAAATCAGCTTTTAGATAATTTGTACATGCTCTAGGGGTCAGACAACATACTCTGGGCACAGGACAGCAGTGACAAGTGAGCATAGTCTAGAAAACACAAATACGAATCTGCAAAAAATAGGGTTGAGCATGCAAAAAGGAATATTTTTGGCACAGGGAACATAACCACTTTATTCCTTTTTGCAGATCATAAAACCCCTAAAATAGTGCTCAGAAGAAGCAAAACAATCTGGACTGACCATGCAGAAAAAATGATGTTTTTTTAATCCAATGCCACATTTTTGACATTGAGTAATAACAATATAATTTTTTTGAAACAGCAGACTTTTTTTAAACTAAAAAACTGTTAGAAAACAAAAGGGGCTAAATTAAATCTTCTCCTCTGTAAAATCTGTGAAAATAATAAAAAAGCAAAGTATGAGTGGGTCGGAGAGGGGAGGGACAAATAAACAGTGTCCTATCGCAGTCTAAGAATGAAGTTGCCATATGGCTTCCGGGAGATTCCTTGCCTTTCCATCCTGTGCAGTTTTATCAGCCTTCAGAAGCGCTCCATCCTTCTGAAAATGGTGGGGCAGATTTACAAGCCCCTTGCGACACATTTACGCCGCCGTTGCGTCACTTCTGTGACGCAGCGGCGGCGTAAACCATGCGCCATGTTGCACCTTATATACAACGTGACGCATCTAGGGAGATGTGTCACGTTGTAAAGCCCTGTGCCACATTAAACCTGCGTCAAGTTTAATGTATGCAGGGTGGGCGTTCCGTCGGAAAAAGCCTCAGAAAAATGATGCAGTGAAATCTACAAGATTTCACTGAGTCACTTTTCGAACGCCGCTGCGTCAAAACCCTGCGCCTACTTGAAGCAGGCGTAAGGCGTGATGCACCATGTTAGATATGGGCAGCCCCTGAGCATTGCTGGAGTTGCGTTGCTCTTGCGACACGACTCTAGCAATGCACTGCCCTTACGCCATCAGATGCGTCATGCATCTGTTTATCCTTGCACCACGATGCGCCGCTTTGTAAATGCGGCGCATCTGTGGTGGCGCAAGGGTAAACTTGCGTGACGCATCTTACCTGGCGCATCCCTGCTGACATGCAGGGATGCGCCAGTCCTTGTAAATCTGCCCGATGTTTTTTTAATCCAATGCCACATTTTTGACATTGAGTAATAACAATATTATTTTTTTTGAAACAACAGACATTTAAAAAAAAAACTGTTAGAAAACTAAAGGCGCTAAATTACACCTTCACTGTGAAATCTATGAAAATTATAAAAAGGCAAAGTCTGAGTGGGTCAGAGATGGGAGGAACAAATAAACAGTGTCCAATCGTGGTCCAAGAATGAAGTGCCATATGGCTTCAGGGAGACTTTGCCTTCCCATCTGTGCAGTTTTATCCGCCTTCAGAAACGCTCCATCCTCCTGGAGCTGATATTTTTCAGGCACTTAGGGGCAGATTTACAAGCCCCTTGCGACACTTTTACGCCGCCGTTGCGTCACTTTTGTGATGCAGCAGCGGCGTAAACCATGCGCCACATTGCAACTTATTTACAACGTGACGCATCTAGGCAGATGCGTCACGTTGTAAAGCCCTGCGCCACATGAAACCTGCGTCAGGTAGCATGTGGGCGTTCTGTCGCAGGGTGGGCATTCCCTCGCTGGAAAACCCCGTAAAACTGACGCAGTGAAATCTACAAGATTTCACTGAGTCAGTTTTACGACGCTGCTGCATCAAATCCTTACGCCTGCTTGAAGCAGGCGTAAGGAGTGACGCACCACGTTAAGTATGGGCGGCCCCTGTGCATTGCAGGAGTTGCGTCACACTTGCGACGTGACTCCAGCAATGCGCCGCCCGTACACCACAAGATGCGTCACGCATCTTCCCCTCCTTGCACCATGGTGTGCCGTATTGTAAATGCGACGCATCTGTGGTGGCGCAAGGGGGGGATTACGTGACGCATCTGTTCTGGCGCATCCCTGCTGATTTGCAGAGATGCGCCAGAAGTTGTAAATCTGCCGCTTATTTTTTAGGAGGGGATAGTGTCTTAAAGATTTTTTAGGTTGAGAAGGATTAAATGGTTCTGTGAATGGAAGGAAACGGGAATGGTGAGGTATAGGTGAACAGGGAAATTGTAGGGTATGGAAAGATTTTGGTTTTACCCGATTTCCAAACATGGTTACATTGACTTATTTGTGATTGACACATTTACCTTGCATTCAAGTCCCTAGTATATGGTTGTGAAAATGCAGACAGGGGATAGAAGTTAAAAGCCACTTGTGAGTAAAGTATTAAAGCATTAAAGTAAAGTAAAGCGAGTAAAGCAAATGGTATTTATGTAGTAAAAAACAGTAATAAAATTAAATGACTAGTTCACAAAAAAAAATAGATTACATTTTAATGGGAAAACCGAGACTACATTGAAAAAAATCCAATAAGTAGAACCAGTGTTTTTTTACATTTCTATATAAATGTAGTGCCAAAAATGGCAACATGCCAATTTGTCCGAAATGTAGACACAATTTGAGGCCACCCACTATTGTGGTTGAGTTCATGTCAATTTAGTGAGTTTGAAGTCTACCAAAAAAAGAGTAGTTATTATTCCTTGATTTAGGCAGTTGGCTACCCAAAATATTGTAATTTCTTACAATATTCACACTCTAAGTTCAACATTAACAATACTATGCTGACATTACAGTACATTTATGTGCTACTTGCTCTGCCAGTACACGTTAGTGACTCCAATCGAATGTCTCAGCCATCATTTTCTGCTGTCTGCAGCCAAGTTTTGGAAGTTATCCTCAGTTTTAAGAAATGACTACTCCTATCCAGTTTCCTTCAGATCATGCTACACTGAACCATATAAAGACAGAGGTTTATGATTTGGGAGGCATACCACATTTTGTTGTGCCACAGCCAAAACTAACATTTTATTGGTGCCACCTCATGACTGGGAGCTAGTGTACTGCAATCATGCAGTATTTCCACTCCATCAAGGTGCAAGTGGTTTTCATATCAGATCTCTACATCACCAGTGTGTATGCAAGATTTCCTGGCACAACAAGATTTCCTGGCTCAACCCATAACTTGCTAGTGTAACCAAAAAGTTGCATATCACCACAAATGGCTGACCTTGCAGCAACGAAGGACATGGTTTGTTAAAAAGGGTTAACATTAGTTTTGAATTGATATTATTTGCTCAGATGTTGGCATTCAGACATACTTAAAATGATGTTTGTATTTTGATGTATACGTTTCAGGTGACTTCATCTTATCCTAGCTACACATGGCTTTTAACACAACTCACTAATGATGACTACCAATGAGAACCCCAGGGTGATGTTGTTGAGATGCGCCAACAAAATGACAGTGATGAACAAGAAGGCAGTGACCTCAGGCTTGAACTCATTGAAAACACCTTTGCCTGATGGTAAGTGCATTGAAGCGCAACAAAAATCTATACCTTCTATATGTACTTATCCTCTTTTACAATGTTTACTAATAATGCTGTAATTATTTCACAGGCGATGTTGCAAGCAATTGTGATAGATAAATGAAACGAAATAAAAAAATGTTTTATATACTTGATTTATAAAGATGGGCTTGTTATGTGGAATTGTATATATTATAGCTCTTGATTATGATTTTTAAAAATACATAATTCATTGGATTTTAAAAGGCAAGAGCTTTTGTCAAACATTTGATGTCTGATTAATCCTTCATACATCATCTCTTCCTGTCATCTGGTGTAGCACTAGCAAGACATTGGTGGTCTATTGTAGTCTTGCACGGAAACTGATGATGGAGGGATCTGCATTGCAAGTTGCCTGAACAGTGGTGTGATGTGTTTGAGAATAATATCTTTACACTTCCTCGCAGTCAAGAAGTTATGCCAGTGTTACGAAGTTTCTAAGGTACCTAGTACAAATTTGGCCAGCTCCACAAAGGTAAACGTACACTTTTGTGTAAGGTTACGGTTGTTTGCTTTTCACAAAGAGGTTTACAAGTAATTTCTTTTGTGAGTGCTGAGTTTCCGCACATAAAAAGATAGTTTTTTTTATACGCGGAGACTCTGGAATCGCAAAGATACTACTCGTAAATCCCTTTTTGAATTGCAAGTAATAGTGAATTTACACAAAAGTGTAAGTTTATTTTGTGAACCAGGCATCTTGTGTCTGTCTCAAGCTATAGATAGGGTTTTGAGTTGTACATCTGTTGCATATCTGGAGAAATAAGGGGGCAGATTTACAAGGACTGGCGCATTCCTGCATATCAGCAGGGATGCGCCAGGTGAGATGTGTCACGCAAGTTTACCCTTTCGCCACCACAGATGCGCCGCATTTACAATGCGGCGCATCGTGTTGCAAGGATAAACAGATGCGTGACGCATCTGATGGCGTAAGGGCGGCGCATTGCTGGAGTTGTGTCGCAAGAGTGACGCAACTCCAGCAATGCTCAGGGGCTGCCCATATCTAACATACCGCGTCACGCCTTATGCATGCTGCAAGCAGGCGCAGGTTTTTGACGCAGCTGCGTCGGAAAAGTGACTCAGTGAAATCTTGTAGATTTCACGGCGTTACTTTTCCAACGCTTTATCCGACAGAACGCCCACCCTGCATACATTAAACCTGATGCAGGTTTAATGTGGCGCAGGGCTTTACAATGTGACGCATCTCCCTAAATGCGTCACGTTGTAAATAAGGCGCAACCTGGCGCATGGTTTACGCCACCGCTGCGTCACAGAAGTGACGCAACGGCAACGTAAATGTGTCGCAAGGGGCTTGTAAATCTGCCCCGTGATGTTTTTATGAGAATGTCTTAGCATATTTTGCGTGAAAACACAAGGTCAGCGCCAAAGTGTGGCTGACTCCTATTGATGTAACTAATGTGTTTGGAGGACTACTTACAACAATAATGTAACAATGACTTTTATCTTCACAATAGGTGGTTTGTGTGGAAAAATTAATTTTATCCCTCTTTTTATTTTACATTATACATTCAAATCTTTTCTTACTTGAGTTCTTCCTAATGTTGCATCTTTTCTGCATGGTTTCCATTTTGGCAACAGTTTATAGACTCAGATGACGGCTACGTCTCACTTGATGGTGAATTTGGAAGCATAAATATTATGAAATGTAAAACATAATAAGAAAAAAAGTAGATGGATGGATCAACGATTGGGTTGTTTTTTGTGCTGAAATTTATATTGAGTGCAGCCGATATAAGTGTGTTTCTGTTGAAAACTTATTTACACCTCCTATATATCAAATATTATTAAAACATCACTTCTTAGTTTTAGAATAATATTCCAACACATATAATTATTTATTAATTTTATTTTATTAAATCAAAATATCTGAAAGAGACACGTTAGTGAAAGATTCTTTACCTTAGAATATACCCAGGCGTGAGACTAGATCCGTAAAGATTTTTCGTTAGCAGTACCCCTGCGCGTCAGTAGGTGGCGTCGTGCGGCTATGCGTCCGTCGCTGGCATCATATGCGCCGAGATGACGTCACGGAGACTACTTAGGCGCCACCCATGCGCGCTGACGTCAGTTCTTCCTTTTTCCGCGCCAGTAAGCGCAGATCCGGTTAGAGCACGTACCTCAGACACTTTTTGACTATCTTTTTGAGAATTTTTGTCCCCTGTAAGTTTGAGTTTGATGTCATAGGGATGCCTGGTTTTAAGTCTTTTGGGGCCTGCCGGCGCAATATGTCGGTGGCGGACCCCCACGACGTCTGTCTCTACTGCCTGGAGAGCGACCACGACTCCCGGGCCTGTATGGACTATTTGGCCATGGCCCCGAAGGCCTTGAGGGAGCGGCGCCGGAAGCCGTTTGAAGTCCGGCACTTGTCCCCGCGCCATTTGCGTTCCAGGGGCTGCTCCAGGGAACGCTTGCGGGGCCACCATCATCGCTGCTCGGGCTCCAAGTCTTCACCCTCGGATTCGGGTTAGAGACGACACAAAAAGAAGTCAAAGAAGCGTTGTCACTCTCCGACGTCCCCCCGTCGATCCCCGGATGCGCACCAGCGGGACAGGGGTTCTGCCCCTGCGGCTCCTTCGGCCAGCTCCTTCGGAGCCCGGGAGTCCCGTGGCCTACCCACCTTACCATGGTCCGTCGGCGACTCCCGCTCAGGTGCAAGGATTTCTTGCCACCTTGGACCGCCTGTTTAGGCCTCAGGCTCCCGCCGGCGTGCCCTCAGGCCCTGTGTCCGGATCCTGTCGGGCCGTCAGCACCGGCAGCTCCAGCGCCGCTGGCTCTGGCCACGGTGCCACAAGGTCCCGCGCTGCCGGTTCCGACCCCAGCGCCGCCCTCGGCTCCGCCTCCGGCGCTGCAGTGGGTACCATTTGTCCCGCCCCTGCCCAGGTTCTCTGACACTTTTGTCCCTAACTGGGATCCACACTGGGACACACGCCGGTTCGGCCCCGTCCGGCACCGTTCCTGGCGCCGTTTGTTCCTTCCCCGGTACCTGCCCTGCCGCCGCAGCTTGTCCCAGGTTTGCCTCTCCTCCGCCTACCATGGAGGATGGCACCTCGTACACGATGGTGCTTCGTCGGGCCGCTGAGGTCCTCCACCTTGATCTCCCTACAGTAGCCCTGAAGACTAATCTCCTCACTGAGGTGCTCCAGACGGCGTCCGCTTCGTCGGAGCCCCTGCTGCCTTTTAACGATGCCCTCACTGACGTCTTGCTGGGCACTTGGTCACGGCCAGCCACAGGGGTCCTGGTGGATAAGAATGTCACCAGGCGTCATCGTCCGGTGCCGGGTGACCCTGCCTTTCTGACACCCGGTGGTTTGGACACCGCGGACTCACTAGGTAAAACCATTTCTACGACAGTGGCGCTTCATCGCCACACCTGGTTGAGATCTACCGGGTTCTCGCCAAATGTACAAAGCTCACTCATGGACATGCCCTTTGATGGAACCCGACTGTTTGGCGATAAGGCCGACAGTGCGCTGGAGCGTTTTAAGGACTCGCGGGCTACGGCCAAATCCTTAGGTCTTTCCACGAAAAGCCCAGCCACTCCTGGTTTTCGTTTCTTTCGTGGCAACGGCAGGGGCGCCCAGGCCCGTTCCTTCAGCAAGCCTTTGCGGAACCAACCGCAGCGCGGCTGCGGATGCGGCTTCCGCAGGGGCGGATCTGGGAATCAGCGTGGGGGTCAGTCCACCTCTGCCCGGTGCTTCTGCCTCCAAACCTTTCTAATCCGAGCTTTGTGGAGCACCCCACGCCAGTGGGTGGCAGGATCTACCATCACCTCCCCCACTGGCACGCTGGTGCTGCAGATTATCAGCAAGGGTTACTCCCTTCCCTTTCAGTCCACCCCTCCAGCCATGCCACCTCAGTACCGCCGTATGTCGGGGGATTACTTGGTGACTCCCCAGCAGGAAGTTATGACTCTCTTGGCCAAGGGGGCCATCGAGTGCGTTCCGGGGCAGGAAGTAGGGAGTGGTTGTTATTCCCACTACTTTCTGGTCCCCAAGAAGGACAAAGGGGGTCTACATCCCATCTTGGACCTCCGGAACGTCAACCGCTTCCTCCGGAAGGAGAAGTTCAAAATGCTGACTCTGGCTCAAGTCTTGGCTGCCCTTGACCCTGGAGACTGGATGGTAGCGTTGGACTTGCATTACGCATATTTTCACATCCCCGTCCTGCCGGCCCACCGGCATTATCTGTGGCTCACGGTAGGCCACAAGCATTTTCAATTTGCCGTGCTCCCCTTCGGCCTTAGCAGCGCCCCTCGGGTGTTCACAAAAGTGATGGCGGTGGTCGCAGCTCATCTGCGCAGGTCAGGGGTGTCAGTCATCCCATTCCTCGACGACTGGTTGTTGAAGGCGGGCTCGCCCCAGACAGGTGTCTCCCACCTTCAGACTACGGCCGATCTCCTGCATTTGCTGGGGTTCTCCATCAACGTGCCGAAGTCACACCTGAGTCCCTCTCAGCAGCTCCCCTTCATAGGAGCGGTTCTGGATTCAACGCGGTTTCGGGTTTATCCTCCCGAGCAGCGAGTCCGGGATATTCAGGCTATGATTCCGATCTTTCAGCCTCTAACCTGGGTTTCAGTCAGGATGACCCTCCGGCTCCTGGGCCTGCTGGCCTCCTGCATCCTGCTGGTGCAACATGCCGGATGGCATATGCGGGCTCCACAGTGGGACCTGAAGTTCCAGTTGGCGCAGCATCAGGGCAACCTGTCCAATCATTTCCAGATCTCGGAGGGCACTGCAGAACAATTACAGTGGTGGCTCACGAATCGCGATTGGGTCAATGGCAGATCCCTCTCCCTTCCCCAACCGGAGCACACAGTGGTCATAGATGCATCCATCCTGGGGAGGCCACTTGGGAGAGGCGGAGATCAGAGGACTCTGGTCTCCGGCGGAGTCCCGGCTCCATATCAACCTTTTGGAGCTGCGGGCGATCCGACTTGCACTGAGGGCATTTCTTCCCTCTGTCCGGGGAAGTGTGGTTCAGGTGTTCATGGACAACACCACCACCATGTGATATTGCAACAAACAGGGCGGGGTGGGGTCGTGGACCCTATGTCAGGAGGCTCTGCGCCTCTGGACATGGCTGGAACATCAAGGCATTACCTTGGTGGTTCAACACCTGGCAGGTTCTCTGAAAGCCAGGACAGATGAACTCAGCCGCCGGTGCTTGATGGATCACTAATGGCGTCTGCACTCGGACGTGGCACAAGGTCTCTTTTTACAGTGGGGAGAGTCTTGGTTAGATCCATTTGCCACCGAAGAGAACGCGCAATGTCATCTGTTCTGCGCGTTTGAATTTCCAAGGCGGCACTCGCTCAGCGACGCTTTTCGTCACGAGTGGAGTTGCAGTCTGTTGTACACCTTTCCGCCTATACCATTTCTGCCCAGAGTGCTGAAGAAGATTCGGCACGACCGGGCCCAAGTCATTCTTGTGGCTCCTGCTGGGCACGAAGATACTGGTATCCTGAACTACTCAGCATGGTAATCGATCCCCCGATCCCTCTGTCTCTTCGGGAGGATCTTCTGTCTCAGCAGCAGGGGGCGGTCCTCCACCCGAACCTGTCCAGCCTCCACCTCCATGTGTGGAGATTGAGCATAGACAGTTGACAGCTTTCGATCTTCCTCCCGAAGTCTGTGATGTCATTCTGGCAGCCAGGCGTCCATCCACTAAGACGGTGTACCCGCCGTCGCCACTACATTTACCACAGTCCTTTGGGGCAACTTGCTGGTGTGACGAGCAGTGTGCGACCAACTTTTGCATAATTTATTACGGCTCCCTTGAGCCAACGGGCTGACGAGCCTTGGATCTGCACCTGCGCGCCATGAGAGGTACTTGACCTGTTTTAATTACATTTTGGCAGTCCACATGGCACCCCTTTACACTGACCTGCTCCCTGCTGACGAGAGGCAACTACCTCGAAACACGTGTCCAGGGATGGCTAACGCAACACATACTGTTCTTTTTACACATCGTGGCATAGGCGTACCCGCCGTCGCCACTACATTTACCACAGTCCTTTGGGGCAACTTGCTGGTGTGACGAGCAGTGTGCGACCAACTTTTGCATAATTTATTACGGCTCCCTTGAGCCAACGGGCTGACGAGCCTTGGATCTGCACCTGCGCGCCATGAGAGGTACTTGACCTGTTTTAATTACATTTTGGCAGTCCACACGGCACCCCTTTACACTGACCTGCTCCCTGCTGACGAGAGGCAACTACCTCGAAACACGTGTCCAGGGATGGCTAACGCAACACATACTGTTCTTTTTACACATCGTGGCATAGGCGTACCCGCCGTCGCCACTACATTTACCACAGTCCTTTGGGGCAACTTGCTGGTGTGACGAGCAGTGTGCGACCAACTTTTGCATAATTTATTACGGCTCCCTTGAGCCAACGGGCTGACGAGCCTTGGATCTGCACCTGCGCGCCATGAGAGGTACTTGACCTGTTTTAATTACATTTTGGCAGTCCACACGGCACCCCTTTACACTGACCTGCTCCCTGCTGACGAGAGGCAACTACCTCGAAACACGTGTCCAGGGATGGCTAACGCAACACATACTGTTCTTTTTACACATCGTGGCATAGGCGTACCCACCGTCGCCACTACATTTACCACAGTCCTTTGGGGCAACTTGCTGGTGTGACGAGCAGTGTGCGACCAACTTCCACTAAGACGGTGTACGCCTGCCGTTGGAACAAGTTTGTGGCGTGGTGCACAGGGAAGTCTGTGGATCCCTTTTCTGCCCCTCTTTCTGAGGTCCTTCTGTTCCTACTATCCTTGGCCCAGCAGGGCTCTGCTCTGGGCACTGTCAAAGGTTATCTTTCGGCCATATCCGCCTTTCTAAGGCTTCCAGATCAGCCTTCTCTCTTTCAGTCTCCGGTTGTTAGCCGTTTCCTGAAAGGCCTTACGCACACGTTTCCCCCCATGTCTTTCGTAATACCTCAATGGGACTTAAATCTTGTCTTGACCTATCTGATGTGCGCTCCCTTTGAACCCCTTCATAACTGTCCTTTACGTCTTCTCACTCTCAAGACGGCTTTCCTGGTAGCTATCACTTTCTGGTGTAATCTCTTCGCAGACCCTCCACCGGGGTTGGTATTGCTGGGGTATCTATTCTAAGGTAAGGAATCTATCACTAACGTGTCTCTTTCAGATGCACAAGTTACTACTTGTGTAACGATACATCTGTAAGAGACATTAGTTAGTGATAGATTCCTTACCGCCCCACCCATCCTCCCCATTATGTGAATTGATTGTAGGGTTAAGGTCATCCCTTTAAGGGCCCTAGTTTCATGGCACCAGTGGTCGGTTTCTTGCATGGCCCTGCGTTCCTGGCGCTGAAAGTCGTGTTCAGAACTGATGTCAGCGCACATGGGTGACTCCTAAGTAGTCTCTGTGACGTCATCTCGGCGCATACGATGCCAGCGATGAACGCAGAGCCACACGACGCCACCTACTGACGCGCAGGGGTACTGCTAACGAAAAAACTTTCCGGATCCAGTCTGACGCCTGGGGATATTCTAAGGTAAGGAATCAATCACTAACTAATGTCTCTTACAGATATATTGTTACACAACTAGTAACTTGTGTGATACGAAGAAACAATTTAGCATTTTCAGAAAATTATTAAACAGATATTGTGTGTGAGAAATAATAGTTGAGTAAAGAATTGTTCACAGCCATTTCGGGCCACAGTCCACGAGGGGATTGGAAATGTAGCAAAAGAAGTTGGAAGGGGTGAATAGCCCTGATGCTTACTCAAGGAACTACATTTATGTGTCTCTTAGTGGGGTGTTGGGCGTTGTTCTCAACCAGGCCAAATGAACAACACCTCCTAAGAGGTATTAAAGCAGCCTTAGTGTCAGCTGGGAAGGTGGTGAGAGGTGGCTTCATGGGCAATAGTGTCCTCGTTTTCTTAGTTCTGCCATCTAGAAATGTTTGTGAAATCCAGCTGGCAGCAGATGTTGCTTGAGCATGGAAAGATTGTAGTATACAATAAAGTGATGGATGAAATGCTTGATTAAGACTTTGTATAGATTTGTTCCAGTGGCACAGTGCGCACGGGACAAATATCGGGGCATACCTGTCCCACTTAGGTAAACACATTGTGGTGTACAAAAAAGTGATGGATGGAATGCTTGAATTAATCTCAGCCACTGGTATTCACTCTGGGCCACTTCCTAATTCATAATTATTTTGCACACCATGACACCTCTGTTTGGATTCAGCCACATGCAAATCAATCTTGACCCTGCTCCAATGGGAACAGTCCATCATGAACTTCCAGGCTGGGTCCTCCCTGAATCAGAACACAAGCAATCCAGGACTGGTTTCAACCTGATTAGGGCTTATCTGCCATGTATAGCTTGGTTCCTGTGTGCATGGAAAGGGCCAGCTAAATTGGTCACTGTTGCTAGTGGTGGAATGCAAAATGGTGGGATAGAATATAATGAGGGGCCCCTCAGTCTCACATATATCACAGATATTCATTTGCGTTGGTCTTTAAGGGGATCCCTTGTGGGTCTGGTGGCCCCCTGAAATGTTGGGGCCTACCTATATTGCAGTGGCTTCAGGGACCTGCGTTATGCACATAATAACCTAAAGTCATGCTGTAGCACCCCTGAATGGAAAAGTATGAACAATCATGTGCAGTTCCAATAGATTGTTTTGGCACCTATGGATCTTACTCTGAGCACTCAAAAGATCATGCTAGGCCTCTAGAACCAGTACCAATCAGGTTTTGGACCATGTGAGTAAAATTTGTTGCGGCAACTTGAACCTCTTTCCCTGCAGCAGATCCTGCCTCAGCCCTGTCAAAAAAGCCATGTGATCTTTACTGGGTAGCCCACAGGTTTGGTCTGTCCTGACTCCACAGCAGTTGGAATGGTTGTAATTGTCACCCGAGCCAGGACAGGATTGGCCACAAGTGATGGTGGTGTGGGACCACATGGGTCTTGTGTGGGCAGAAATGTTTCTAATGTGGCCGGGACACTGCTGTCTGTATTGTGCTGAGGGTCTTGCTGCCGGTGGGTGGACCTAGGGTGCTGGCCACACGGATTTCAAGGGACCGGCTGGTCTTCCAAATGTTCTTCATTGGAAGGATAGTTGCTGCCATTGATTGCTTCAGGTGGTGTTTCTTGAAGTAGAGTGGCCAACAGATTAGAAGTTGCTGATTGTAATCTAGATTGTTGAGCTATAAAATCAATTTTTAAACAAATTATACTCTATTATTTAATTAAAAATTATCAATACTTCATAACATTTGAAGACTGATTTAAAGGTTTTAGATATTTCAGTCCATCTCCAACAGATTATATATCCACAACTAATCACATTTAGTTTCTTTACTGATGTATGTTTATTTTTTTATTATTATTATACTAATGATGTGTGTTTATTTTTTTATTATTATTATACTAATATTTAATATGAATTCTTATGGACTAAATTCAAGTTAGGTGGAGGGGCACTCATGAGCAAATATAACATATATCCTCTTCACAATTTTACTAGTGATATAGGAGAAAATGAACTTTGAATAAAGCAAAATGGATTGTACTCATGTTTGCACACACAAAATCGTCCAATATTTTAACATTCTGGGTCTAAATGTAGATCATAGTGAGTGCTATGTTTTGGAAAATGGTTTCACAGTTTTGGGGTGCATGAGTGTGTGTGAAATTTAGGAAGCCATTTTTGCTGAGCCTCCTGTCACAGCATCTATTGAAGTATGCCTTTGCAAAGGTTTGTGAAGTATAATCCATAACAAATTGTTGATTAATTAATAATATTTCTAACTCAGCCTGGAAATGGATTTCCTAGAGGACATTGCACATAAAAAAATAGTAAGGATGATGGGTCTGACTTTTTTTGATTATAATAATTAAAAAGAGTGATGTAAGAATTTTTATTTTAATTTGTGGTGACTGACTGCCCACCTCAAGAAATAATAGAATGTCATGTTGAACCCTCAAATGTACTGCAATTACTAGCGCTCTTGCAGACACGCTTAACTCAAGGCAATGTGTAAAGTATTTATGGAGTTTAAAAAGAGTAATAACATTAAAAATGTAACATATAAAATAACAATTTATAAAAACAAAGACTTTGAAATGAACAAAATGAGACCCAAATAAGACAAAACTCTGAATAAAAGAATATGTGGAAACATAAATGTGGATATTGAATGTTTTATATAAATATAATGCAAAAAAGGTCCAGCAATCAATTAGCCCAGGACCCAGGTGCAATTCCAGGCTGACTGTGATGGAATCATGGTCAAGACCTCATCGATAACTACTTCAATTCTTTGTCAAGCATCATGGATACCATAGCCCTTAAGAAACTAAAATGAATCCCATCCAAATGATCCAAACCTTGGTGTAACAGTGATTTTAATGAAGAACTCTGTCTACTTAGACGTGCTGAAAAAGCATGGAGGTGCACCCCCTTCTCTGCCAACCTCATACTCATGCGTTAAAGACACCATGCCTACAATAGACACATAAGAACTCTAAAGCAGCGTCCTTCCAAAATCAACTAAACACCGCTACTAATAGACCCAAGAAACTGTTCGCAATCATCAGAAACCAATCCACCTGCAAAAGCGATCCTGCTTCCTCTAATAACAAAGCCCCCCTTAACTGTGAAACTTTTGCCTCCTTTTTCACTGAGAAAACGTCGTTAATCACTAACGACATCCAGACCGCACTCAGTGTTCTACCGCCCCAACCCCTCTGACTCCCTTCCTCAATGGACCAGGAAGCTCTCCCACATAACCACCTTCTCTCACCTAAAAATGATGCCTCCTGGTACGGCTTCACAATCCTTCATAAGCTTGGCAATCTGAATCTTCTGACCTCCTTGAAATATTCTAACCGCTTCATTGATCAAAAAACCTAACTTAAACCAGTCCAATCCTAACAACTGCCCCCCATCTAAAACATCCCTACTCTGGCCAAACTCCTAGAAAAATGTATGCACTTACATCTCCCAAATCACATTAAACAATTCCAACTTATTGACCAGTGCCAATCTGGGTTCCGATCGAGTCACAGCACTGAAACTGCCATGGTCCATGTTGTCGATAATGCCTTACGCTCGCTTGACCTGAATGATTCTTGCCTCCCTATCCTACTGGATATGTCAGCTACTTTGACACCATCAGTCATGCTATCTGCTCGACATTCTAGAAGGAAGGACTCTCCGGCACTGTGCTAAATTGGTTCTCCTCCTTTCTACACAACAGGTCGCAGCGCTTCCTTATTAATCACACCTTATCTGAACAGGCCCCATTACGCTGGGCGTCCCCCAAGGCTCTATCCTTTCACCGACCCTGTTCTACCTCTACATGGAGCCCCTAACCAATATCCTCAAATGCTCCCTTATCTCCTACCATATATATGCCGATGACACCCAACTCTACATGAGAATAACCTCAATTGACGACATCCACACCCTTCATAACACCCGGACATTAAATCAACCATGGCTGAAGTGCAATCACCTGAAACTCAAAGCCCTTAAAACTGAATTGCTACTGATTGCTCCGCGCACCTCCACCTCTAACATCAAAGAATGGACGCCCCTTCTCTCTGCCTTTAATTTTACACCACACATCATCAACTCTGCCAAATCCCTAGGTATTACCCTATGCAAAGACCTCTCCATGCATAAACACATTAGCGCCAACACTAGAGGAGCCAACCATCAGTTGCATAATCTTGAAAAACTAAAAACATTTCCTCCTTGCTGCCTACCTCATAACTGCGACTCAGGCACATGTGCTTCCAAAACTGGACTATGGTAGCGCTACCCTGGTGTGCCTCCCGAAAACCTTACTTGCTCCTCTAAAGGCCACCCTTAATTTTGCGGCCAGGCTCATCACGGGATTCAAAAAAAGTGATCACATCACCCCTGACATACGTGATCTGAAGTTGGTGTCACTTGAGGCCAGGATGCAACTCAAAATTGCCTGCATGACCTGTAAAGCATTGCACTACAATACCCCTTCCTACCTGTTCCAGAAACTTACCATTTTGGGCGGGAACAGATCCTCCAGAAGTACGAGCTCCTTACTGCTCAAACCACAAAAATTCAAGAAGAAAACCTACTACCGTTCCTTCTCCAGAATGGCCCTTAATATCTGGAATTCTATCCACTGAGATCAGATGTAACACATCCTCTTCCCTATTCAAGAAAGAAGCAAAACAACAAATTCCTCTCTCTTTGAAGACTTGGCCACGCGCTCGCTTTCTACTTGATCCCTCCCCCATCAGTCCGCTGCTGTAAATTGCCGGAGTCATGGCACTTTGTTTCCCTTCATACCCCCAGTTAATCTACGCATCGCTACCTCGGGGATAACTGTGCCACTAGTCCCCTCACCAGGCTTCCTCCCTCCTTAACTACCTCAATACTTTTGTGCACACTGCTAATCACACTCTTCCTTGTTTTACTGTCTATCTGCGCGGCTATTTACCCTTTTACATAGCTCGGGTACCGCTGCTATTCTGCTCATATATCCCACTATTCCTGGTGTACTTTATATTTTTATTTTTCTCTCAATATACTTTGTGTTACTGATATCGCCCCTACTTTGTATAGTGCCAAGTTACCCTAAACACTAATCCTAAGATGCTTTGTACCTTCACTACCTCAGACGAATCCATGCATCTGCTCTTCCTTCCATGGCAGCTCCCTTTCATATTAACCTCAGGACTGTCGGTGCCTTGTATTCTACTGTCCTTTGGACTCCTGCTTCATAAAATTGTTGCTATTTATTATGAGTGGCACTTTATGTAACCCTGGTATGTGCAACTATTTTGTTCCATATCCCATTGTATACGTAGGCATTTTTTTTTAGCATTAAAATATATATACTTGTATGTGTGCAGCTGCCCTGCCTGTGAACAAGAACATTTAGTTTGAAACGCGTAAGGCACATCTATCAGGATCTTCAAAGATATTTCATCACACTGCTGCCATATGGGTTGGTGAGTGTGTCCTAAAGCTTTTGGGCACTTTGTGCAGTCGCCAGTAGATAGTAATAGTTAGAACCTAGTTGCCATAGGAAAAGCATTTTTTGATGTGCTTATAACTTTGGCGTCGTTTGACGAATCTTTACGAAATTTTCCAAAAAGTTCCTCTTTTCAGATCAGCTCCTATCTTGAAAGTTTGGGGGTGATTCGTCAAGTGGGGGCTGAGAAAAAGGGGGGTCTCAAAACGTGTTTTCTCCATGCAATTTCCATAGGAAACTTTAGACAAGGCTACTGGTCAAACTGCTGAACGGAATTACGCTAAATTTGGCAGGGAGAAAGGTCTTGGTCCAGAAAGCAAGCTTTTGTTGAAATGGTGTAAATCCGTTCAGTAGTTTTTGAGATATTAAAGGAAAAATATATATATACATCTGGGCGGAGCCTAACTCCTGAGCACGACCTTGCCTCTGATTGGCTGCTAACACTTCAAACCAGGAAGTGTTAGCAGCCATCTTGTGCCTCGCATCGAGTGAAAATAAAACAAAGGTCCCGGGGCCAATTTAATATACCAGAGCTCTGTCTGTGCAAGATACCCCTTTCACGCTCCCTCTCCCCACACCACCAGCTCGCAGCTATGCCTTTAGAAGCCAGTCCGTCGGCTCGCAGCTCTCTACCTCTGTGAGCCAGTACGCTACTGCGTCAGCTTGCAGCTTTCTACCTCTGCGAGCCAGTACGCTGCTGTGCCTTTGCAAGCGGACGGCCCGTAGCTCTCCCTCTGCGAGTCTAGCCCACGGGCCACAGCTCTCCCTCTGTGAGCCTGGGTGCGAACTGTTGAAACTAGGAACTGTTGGCAGCCATTTTGTGATTCAGTCCATGTCAGCTCCCATCTCTCCGTCTACAAGACATCGAGTCCATAGTTCTACCTGTGTGAGGCAACACTGGAAACCTACCGGAGCTCTGTCTGTGAGAGATACCCCTTTCACGCTCCCTGTCCCCACATCAACAGCTAGCAGCTATGCCTTTAGAAGCTAGTCCGTCAGCTCGCAGCTCTGCGTCTGCGAGCAGTCGGCCCGCAGCTCTACCTCTGCGAGTCAGCCCATTAGCTCGTAGCTGTGTGTCTGCTAACAGGCCCTTTGGCCCGTTGCTCTCTGTGTGCGAGTTAGACCACAGCTCTCTGAAGCATAGCCCCCAACAACCTTCTCGGGCCCGCAACTCTCCCTCTGCGAACCACCGGTCGGTTCGCAGCTCTTCGTGTGCGAGATGTCGGGCCCGCAGTTGTAGCTCTGAAGCCAAGACTGGAAATATACTGCAGCTCTCTCTCTGCGAGATACCCCCTTCACACTCCCTCTCCCCATATCACTCTCCCGCAAGTTAGAAAAAACAGTACTAATGACAAATAGCAGAATAGTAGTTTAATATTTTAAAAACCTTTGAAATTCACTGAAAAAAACCATAGGTTTTGCAGACGTTATAATTAGACATTAGCATGTAAAAAACCTTTGAAATTCACTGAAAAAAACATAGGTTTCAGGGACGTTATAGTTAGTTGGACATTTCACTCATACAAAACCAGAGAAATTCCACCGTTATAGTTAGTTCAGCTAACTATAACTCGCGCCCCCGCAATGCACTGCTGATGACGTCACATATTACATCATGCATGACATGGTCAGTGACATCACTGATGACATCTCAAATGACATCACTGATGACATCACTGATGACATCATCCACATAACAGTCTGATGCACCTCCTCACACCTGAATATAACCTTTCATACACCCAATCTAAAATACAGACTACCATTTTTGAAAAAATAGACACATCAATACCAGTTACTAAATATGCACTTACTGGTCCGTAGGTCTACACACACATCCACTCATTCACCCATACAATCACTCATACATGCAGTCACTCATCAATGCAACACTATCATATGCACTCATACACCTATACAGACACTCACACACTGCCACATATCCTGAGTTACTCACACAGCTAGTCAGTCATGCAAAGAATCAATCACACTTCCAGTTACTCACCTATATAGTTATACAGACACCAGCTCACTTATTCATACAGATACTAACACATAATTACTCTTATAGAATCACTGATACAAATACACACTCATCCATGCAGCCGGTAGTAATGTTCTAGATTAGGGACATTGAGTCCACCACTGTCAGTCGAATTATAAAGATTTCGTGTGGCCCATCTGCCGCGTGTGTTGTGCCAGATAAGGTCACCCGATAGGAGCTCCAGAAAGTGAAAAAAGGGGCATTGAATAAAAAGTGGGAGATTGGCAAAATATTTTAATAATCTTGGGAGGACCACATTCTTTGTCAGAGCTACTAGACCCGTGACCGAGACTGGTAGAAACTGCCAGAAGGACATTTGCGCATACATCAAAGAGGTCTTCTGATGTATGATAGATCCGGATGCCCAAGTATCGAAAAGTAACGGGTTGCCACTCTAGTTTTGTGCCGTTTACCGTGTGTGCAGGGTTTGGGGTCTGGGTATTGAATGGGAGAGACAAGATTTAGGGCAGCTAACCTTAAGGTCACAAATAGATGTACATGCTGTGAGCAGTGTTGCAATAGCGGTGGGAATAGCCCGGATGTCTCTTAACTAGAGGAGCATATCATCTGTGTAGAGCGTTAGTGAGTGAGTATCATTGCCTAGTGGGAATCCCCAGGTCCGACCCTGTGCCCGTAAATGATGTGCCAATGGCTGTAGAGCCACTCAGAATAAGAGTGGGGATAGTGGGCAAACCTAACGGGTCCCCCTTCGTATCACTATAGGATCTGAGATGTGACACCCAATTCACTCCCACGGTGTTGGGTTAGTCTAGACTCTATAGTAAAGTGACAAGTTGGAGGAAATGGCTCCCACCACCATAACTCTGCAGTACCTCAAACAAGAAAGGCCATTCCAAGGAGTCAAATGCTTTGTGAAGGTCTAGGACCATACAGCCCAAGTGAGGGTAAAGTTGCTGCGTGTATTCAAATACTCTGAAGAAATGGCGGATATTTAAGGAGGTGCTTACAGGCACAAAGACATTTTGGTCAGAATGGACCTATTGCGGCACCAAAGGGGCTAAAAGGTCTGCCAGCATCTTTGCAAGGAATTTTATAATCTGTGTTTAAAAGCACCAGTGGTGGGTAGGAACCCAATTCCCAGGGGTCCCAACCTGGCTTCGGCAAAGAGATGAGAAGGTCATCACTGAGCATGGGTGGTAGTAACACAGTGGCAGGTGTGGCATCATATAACACTTGCAGGCATGGTGCCAATTGTGGAACATACACTTTCTAAAATTCAGCTAGCAAGCCTTCCAGTCCTGGGGATTTACTGATGACCAGTGCATTTGAAAAAGGTTAAACTCTCTATTGAATTCTTCTCTAGAATCCGGCCCAATTTGGGGCAGCTCAACGCTGGTGAGAAAGTGAATATAGCGTTGAGGTGGACTGCAGGCATAGAAGTGTATAATTGAGCATAGCGATGTGTGAAGGCAGCATGTATATCTTTTTGCGAATAGAGTAAGTGGCCTATGTCAGAGCAAATAATCAGTACCGGACATCTATCAGTTTCCTGCTTTATCAGCCCGGCTAGCAAGGAGCTGGGCCGACCTGCATTGTCATGTGTGCACCTAGGTACCGATTCCGATCCTGTAAAACCCGGGTACGAATGGTCGTACGGAGCATATTCTCCTTACGACTCGTACCCGGGAAATCCTCCTTACAAACCCGCAAGTACGATTCGTACAGAAATACCATTTCCGTACGAGTCGTACAAAACACCGACCGTCAAAAAAATAGCCACAATTCCGATCCGGAACATCGCGTACGTGACGTCCGGACGGAGTCAGGCAGCGTTTTACAGACCAGCAAGTACGATCCGTGCCCACGTCACTCCGCACCGCTCATTTTTTACGGCAGCCAAAAACTCCTGGGAAATCGAGGGCGACGCGAAGAAGGAGCACCGGTACGCAACAGACAGCCATGGACCCCATCCTACGTGTCATCCCGGCCCTCCTAGCCTACGACCTGGTGCACAGAAACCGACGCAGATGCCGCAGAAGGTCAGAACAACCCCCAGGGGCAAAGGGGGGGGCCAGGGGCAGCAAACATGACCCCCATCCAAGTAAAAATGTGAATATGTCCTGTACATACCTGACCTCCAGGGTCTGGTCACTTCGGGGGGGCGTGTCCACCAACCCACAAGTACCGTGACAACGGAAGTGGACGTGGACGCACACCCGTCACCACTCCAATGGTGGTACGGACCGTACCCACGCCCCCAGAGCATGGGTACGGCCCCTACCACCATTGGAGTGTTGATGTAGGGGTACGCGCCGTACCCACGCCCTCAGAGCGTGGGTACAGCCCGTACCACCATTGGAGTGTTGATGTAAGGGTACGCGTCGTACCCACTCCCCCAGAGTGTGGGTACGGCCCGTACCACCATTGGAGTGGTGACGTAGGGGTACGCGCAACGGAAGTGGACGTGGACGCGTACCCATCACCACGATAATGGTGGTACGGACCGTACCCACGCACCCAGAGCATGGGTACGGCCCCTACCACCATTGGAGTGTTGATGTAGGGGTACGCGCCGTACCCACGCCCTCAGAGCGTGGGTACAGCCCGTACCACCATTGGAGTGTTGATGTAGGGGTACGCGCCGTACCCACGCCCACAGAGCATGGGTACGGCCCGTACCACCATTGGAGTGTTGATGTAGGGGTACGCGTCGTACCCACGCCCCCAGAGTGTGGGTACGGCCCGTACCACCATTGGAGTGGTGACGTAGGGGTACGCGCAACGGAGGTGGACGTGGACGCGTACCCGTCTCCACGATAATGGTGATACAGGCCGTACCCATACACTGGGTGCGTGGGTACGGCGCGTACCCCTACATCAACACTCCAATGGTGTTACGGGCCGTACCCATGCTCTGGGGGCATGGGTACGGTCCGTACCACCATTGGAGTGGGGATGTAGGGGTACGCATGGTACGGACCGTACACATGCCCCCAGAGCGTGAATGTGGGGGTACGGTCCATCCAACCCGTCCCCCTACGGCACTATTACAGAATGGATACAAGGCGTACACACGCCACGAATGTTGGCTTAGGGCCTGGTGCAGCATATAAGCAGTATATTGGTGTGTGTGTATGTACATGACAGCAGTGTACTGCACCAAGGGGGCGGGTGGGTGGGTGGGTGGCTGGGAGGCTGCAGAGGACTCCCTGCAGTGGACAGAGACATGTGAGGGGTGGGTGCCTATCACTCCCAGCAGTGACCAGACATATGAGGGGTGGGTGCCCAGGACTCCCAGCAGTGGACAGAGACATGTGAGGGGTGGGTGCAGAGGAACACCCAGTAGTGGACAGAGACATGTGAGGGGTGGGTGCCTATCACCCCCAGCAGTGCCCAGACATATGAGGGGTGGGTGCCCAGGACTCCCAGCAGTGGACAGAGACATGTGAGGGGTGGGTGCACAGGAACACCTAGTAGTGGACAGAGACATGTGAGGGGTGGGTGCAGAGGAACACCCAGTAGTGGACAGAGACATGTGAGGGGTGGGTGCCTATCACTCCCAGCAGTGCCCAGACATATGAGGGGTGGGTGCAGAGGAACACCAGTAGTGGACAGAGACACACGTGGGTACGGGCCATATCTCTATGGCGTACGCCTATGGCAACACTACCATAGGGATAAGACCCCTACACACGCGTGTTTGGGCCGTATCTCTATGGCGTACGCCTACGGCAACACTACCATAGGGATACGACCCCTACACATGCGTGTACGGGTCGTATCTCTATGGCGTACGCCTACGGCAACACTACCGTAGGGATAGGACCCCTACACACACGTGTACGGGCCGTAACTCTATGGCGTACGCCTACGGCAACACTACCATAGGGATAGGACCAGTGTGTACATGTACGTGTGTACGGTCCGTACACACACGCATACTCCTGCCAAACCCCTATATAGTGATACGAACGTACACACGCACTCAGAGCGTGTGTATGGTGCGTTTCACAGCTTACACTGGTGATAGGAGGCGCACAGGAAGGGAATGGAGGTGTCAGACTCGCACAGGAATGGACATCAAGTCATTGTCAGTGCAGTCCTTCATGTGTAGGGCCTAGGTGTGTCAGGCTGTGATGTGGCACATGTCTCCTCATGTTTTAAGCCAATAGTTGTGTGATGACCTGTGTACACATGTCATGTGTGATGGGGCACTATGAGGCACACTTCCGCTTCACACCTTTTCCATGTGTGCATGTAGTGCAAACTTGTTAAGCACTGCATCACTGGCATGGCACAGTCCCCAACACCCGCAACTGTCCCCTGATGCCAGGTACACGGATGATGACACCTGACATCTAACTACCAGCGTGCCACAATGTGACTATGTCATGTGTGTGTCATGTGTTCCCATGAGCTTGCTGTTCGTGTTCCATCAACTGCATCTGCTGTAGCTGCATCCAACATGTGTCTGTGTTTAGATGCCCATGTCACACTATTACGCACACCAGGCCACATGTGGAATCACACGTAACGTGTGTCTGTATGCATCGAACAGGGACTTGCGAGCTGAGGACATATCTGCGTAGTCTCAATGTCTGTGTGATCAGTTTTGACATGTACCCCTTCATGGCAAGGTGTGTGGTCTGTCCTTTTTCAATGACATGTGAACTGTGCGTCTAGCTTGCCGCCAGCTGTCTGTATGAGATAACATCCTTCAAATGCACATATGTGGATGTATGTCACTCCTGAAATGTGTCTGGTTGTTCACTCACACTGGCCCACAGCTACTTTCATGGCATGTCATGTAGACCTTGACAATCCACGTCTGTAGCTGGCTCTTGGTAGGAGTATCACCTGGCTGGCATACGTGTGCAGGATGTATTGCACAGACCAGACTCTGTATGTAGCATATGTGTATTAGCTGTTGAACATGTGCTCAGTTCATTGACATTGGTGTAGTAATGTACTCAATCTTGGTTATTCCTTCCAAATTTCTGCAGGGCACCGCCTCTCCCCCGACCAATGCCAGACTTGGCTGCCATGAGGGAACGTGACTGCATACGCCGCTACAGATTCCCAGTTAATTGAGGACCTGACAAACAGGCTGGCACCACACCTCCAACCGCGACACAGTTATCCGACTGTGTTGACCCCCAAGATGAAGGTGATGTCAGCCCTACATTTCTTTGCCACCAGTACGTTTCAATTCACCATAGCTGATGTGGGTGGCATGTCCCAGACCATGCTCAGCCGTGTCCTGCATGATGTTTTAGAAGCCATGTTGGAGCACCTGGATGAATTCATCCATTTTCCAACTCGTGAGCAGTTGACAGGTATCAATGGTGAGTTCTATGCCCTGGGAGGGATGCCCCATGTAATTGGGTCCATTGATGGGACACCTGTGGCTTTGGTACCACCACAGGCACAGGAGGTAGCCTATCGAAACCGTAAACATTATCACTCCATTAATGCCCTTGTGGTGTGTCTTGCTAACAAGCTGATTTCCCATGTCTGTGCACGTTTTCCAGGGTCAGCACACGATGCCTACATCATGAGGCATAGCAGGGTGCCAGAAATGATGCTGCAGCTGCACAACAAACAAGCATATCTCGTTGGTGGGTAGACTCTGTTTGTCCAGTATTCAGCGGTATCTTAGTATGTGACGGCATCTCCTGACCCACTTCTTTACATGATGTTTCCATGTAGGGGACTCTGGCTATCCCAACATGCCATGGCTGGTGGCACCTCTCCGCAACCCGAGAACAGTTGCAGATCACCGTTACAACAATGCCCATGGGCAGACCAGGCGAGTGATTGAGAGGACGTTTGGCCTCCTGAAGAGCCAATTCCGTTGCCTCCACAAGACCGGCGGGTTCCTCCCATATGCACCGGTGAAGGTCTGCAAAATCTTCCTCGTGTGCTGCATGCTGCACAACATGGCAGTGGAGAAAGCTGTGCCACTCATCCTGGATCCCGATGAGCAGGAACATCCACCCGTGGAGAATGACGGCCTTGGTCACGAGGCAAGTGAGGTGGAGGAGGAGGAGGAGGAGGAGGAGGAGGAGGAGGAGGAGGACATCCGGAGTCAGCTCATACGCAACTTCTTCTCATAATGGTGAGTCCCTGGGTCTGAGTGTGCACGCTTGGAGCCTTGTGTGGCATGTGTTGCAATGTGTGTATCCAGCTGACTGTATGCTAAGTGACTTTGAGGTGTGTGCTGATGTGTCACTCGAGTGCTGATGTCATTCCACACATTTTAGCTGACACACTCAATTGACAACTAGCATGGTGTCAACCTTAGTCATGTAGAGTACATGACCATGCATGCGGATGACTATGTTTTTCCTGACTTCTTGTGTGTCTATCATCCCCAGGTAGTTGCGCATGCTGTCTGCTCGTGGCATCGTTGTTCTCCTGCTATTCCTCATGAGTAATGCAACGTGTGCTGAATCAGCGTTACATGCACGGACAAAGTGAAAAGTCTCCTTTGGGTAAGGATTGCAGCAAGGCATTTTGGGTGTGGTAGTTGTTTGTAATGTGTGGGCACTGCTCCTGTGCAGGTTTTGTTACTATGCATACATGTCGACTCACCATGGGGCACATGACATGTAGCATGACTCACATGAATTGATAGTCACACTTCGTGACAGTCATCTGTTATGGGATTGTGGATTTTGATGAAGGCATCAATGTGTGTACAACTTCCTTCGGAAACATACGGGAGGCTACGGGTGGACATACTGCGGGACATCCCCATAAGAGGCTCAATGGGGAATTGCAGCCTCTCCGTGTGCAGCAGGGGATGTTTGGCTCGTCCCCTTCACTTGTGTGCCACTCCCATGAATTTACAGCCTCTGTGGTGCGAAGGGGGTGTCAAGTGTAGGTCCCACATGTTAATCCAAAAGACCTGTGAGTCTGTTAATATTGATGCATTTCCATAGGTGTGAGCCTGAGTAATAAAGGTGTTCCTCAGCCTCCAAGGTGCCTCATCTCTGTCAATGCAGGTCTCTTGCCACTGTGCATGCGCCATCTCTGGCATGGTTGTCAAGGATTGTGCATATGAGTCTATGTGTAGATTAGCAACCTGCATGCTGTTCTTCATGTAGTTGATTCTCTATTGTGCATTAAGTCCATGGCTGTGTATGTGTTTTGGTATGTTGGTCCCCACAATGGGCCGTCAACACCTTCTGGGGTGTGTTTCCTGTGCGCAGCTCGGCCTTCAGTTCCATGATCCGGTGTCAGTCATCTTTGGTGATTGTGCATCCTTTGTCTCTGGGTGTGCCATTGAAAACCGGTCACTCCTTCCTTGACATACAACTGTTGCAGTAGTCCTTTCTGACATCCTAGTATTTGTGTTGAAATTGTGGCATAGTTCCCAGGACATGCCGCCTGCTGTTGCAGCCACTGCAGCAAGGGCACACAAAGTTTCCTGATTTGGCAACACACACACATCAAAGATGCTCCCCCCTTCCCCCCTCAACCCATTCATTTGGCTGTCATCAGCTTGTCTGTGCCACAGTTGCGGCCACGCGGTGCCAAAGGCTGGACCGTCTGCACATGCAACGTGCACATTTCACGAGCCTCATGTCCTTGCATGACCCACATCACACTACAGTCTGATGTTGCAGCCACCCTCCAAGCAATGTCCATCCACACATCTGCCGCCAGCTCTCAGGCATACACTAAGCGCACACAACACCTTTGCATGATGTGTGCAACTCCGACTGCCTACACAGCGCTGCCACGCCTTCCAGGCCCTGTCACACCCAGCAGGTCATGTACCTCCTACTCCCCACCGCCTCTGTACCCCGGCAAGGCCATGGGAGTGGGACTCAAGGCTTCTGCATGTAGTATGCTGTCGTTGTGAGGCACATGGCACAGGTATCATCTCTCAGCGTGTCAATCTACAATGTGTCCAGGACCCCCCTCTCCACCATCACATGCGCACACAACCTCATCATCAACTCGTATGCCATTGACAGCCAGTGCTCCTTACCCTCACCAAGGATGCAGACATTGCCAGTTCCAATATTGAAGATTGCATGAGATCCATTGATGAATGGCAGAACAGCAGCCACCTGAGGCTGGACTTGTACAGGACTGAGGTCAACATCTGAGGATTGTCCCCTTACAGCTGGGTCAACTGCTTGTGTCCCACCCGCAGAAGCCCCGCACAAGCACCCAGTGTCCACGCACACAAGATGGTGTGCATCATGGATTGCTTGCTCACATTTGCCATGGTAATCACCAGCATCTGTACCTCAGACTGCAACACCCTCTGCATTATGCACATGATCTGCAGATAGATCCACTCCAAGGAAAGACGGACCATCCCCCAGGTCCACGACAACATCCGTGTCAAATACTGCCCTGCCCTCTACGGGGCAGCCACATCCAAACTCCCGGGACACTTGTCCACATCCAGGCTGCATCTGCACACCTCAGCTGCAACATCCCGCGCCCCAGCCACATCACGGTCCAGCAGAGATAGCTGCAATGGATCACTGTGTGCTGCAGGATGACCTTCAGACTCCCCACCCACACTCAGGAGGCAGGCCACAACCCCGACCCAACACCAACCTTGTACCACTGTCATCTAAGAACCCGTAGTGCCATCTCCGTGCATCCAACCTTGACCTGGCCACCATTCTTCAGATCCACCGTACTCCAGCATGCAGGACATAGTTCTCCCACCTGGGAACACATACCTGGGACTCCCTCCCCGGGATCCTCCAAATGAGGCATGACCTTTACGCCTTAATGATACTCTTCCAAATAGATCTGTCCGCACAGTATTGCAAGCACCCCCTCAGCAGCTTGAGGCCATCACAGGTGAGTATTGTGCTCCATGTCTGCATTGACTGATAAATTGTGACCCATGTGTGTCCTGTACCAGACTCAGATCCCAGGGTATGGATGGCTGGAGTTAGTTCAACACTCAGGCATAGTTTGACATTTACACACACATATGTTGGTGAATAATGCCAAATGACAGCAACATCTCATGACAAAAAAAAAAATATTTTTGGTGGGGTAAGTCTTTTGGTAGATGTACTAAGGTGCTCTACAGGGTGCATAGAATCCAAAGTTCACAGGGGGAGATGGCATCCTTGTCAGTTGGAGTCATCAGAGTCCAGACCACAGTGTTGGTCATCATTGGTCAGACTGTGACCAGCAAGTCCATGTGGCAGAGAATGTCATTGGGTGAGGTGCTGCTGTTGCGCCAGTGGGCCAGGTGCCAGGCCAGGTGACCTGGGAGATGTGGATGGTCCGCTGACTCTCACGGTCTTTTCCGTGGATGACCCACCTTCCTGGGGGGACCCTCAGATGCAGGCCTTGACGATGTCTGTGATGCTCTGTCGGACGAATCCTCCTCCTCCTCCATCCCTGTGGCTGGTGGTGGTCTTCGCCTGGTGTCACAGGGAGGGTTGCCCATGTTGTCGGCGATCCGACGGAGTGAACGGCTCATGTCCGTTTGCACCGCCAGGAGCTCAGCCAGTCTTGCCTCCATCCGTCCTTGGTGTTGTTGTTGACTGGCATGTTGCTCGGCCTGCAGGTTCTTCATCTCGTCGAGGGTCCCCTTCATCTCTGTGAGGCTCGACACTACCTGGCTGATGCCCCTGGTGTCACGCCGGTTGTTGTCCAGGATGTGGCGTATGTGTGACATACCGGTTCCCTCAGCTGGCTGGTCAGGTTCTCGCCTCCGCCTGCCTCCACTCCCACCACCCCTGCCCACACGAGCCTGGCCTGCCGTTGTGGGCACATCGGGTCTACGGGACCCCTGAGGGATGGCATTATCGGGGTTGTCTGCCTCCTCATGGGTGCCCGGAGAACCCTGTCCCTCCTGGTCAGACTGGCTGTGTTGTTCAGTGTGAGCAGGGCTCCTGGGTGTCTCCTGGGATGTGGCAGGAATGGGGGTGGTGGTTGGCACAGATGTACCTGACGCAGGTGCTGCAGGGGCTTGGGCACCAGAGGGGCCAGGTTGGTCGGGGTCATCCACGGAGAGGTGAGAGTCGTCGCTGCCGGTGGGATCATCTTCACGCTGAGCCTGGGACTGTGATTGTTCCCCCCCATTGTTGGGGGGAGGTCGATGACGTTGCCCTGTGTGTGAGAGAGAGACAATGTTAATGCTGTTTCATGCCACATCCATGTTTCATACATATTCAAGTTGTCACAGATCCTCCAGGTAGTTGGATGTGCCTAGCATTCCTCTCAATATACACTTGGGGATGGGTATGTTGCGGGGGACAGATTGGTATGTTCTCCTGAGTGTTTGACCAGTAGAATTTTGGCTCGGATGCTTATTTGGCGATGGATTGGTCTTGTTGTGTCACATGTCCATTGTGAGAGTGGGAAATCCGTTGCCTGCCCCGGGGGTGTGTGCTTGTGTGAGGGGGGGTGTGTGACCGGGCCTGCTGTTGGGTGTAGTGTGATTTGTCATTGGGTCCCCCAGGTGATGTGTCTGTCCCCTCATGGTGCATGCTGGCATGACAGTGAGTTTGAGTTCCTGTGCTAGATATCTGAGTTTGTGTAGTTGGTGTTTGAGTGTACAGTGGTCACAGGAGGGCCTTTTGCTGCATACAGCAGGGCCAAGTGTCAGCTACCTTGTCAGTACTTTGCCAGTCCCTGTGCATTGGGCATGGTGCATGGGTATGTACCTAGGCCATATGGGCTGAGGGCATTGGTGTCTGCTTCGGAGTTGCACAATGTGTTGTGTGAGCCCCACCCTCCGAGCATCCCGGACATCCAGTCTTGGGTTTGTGGTTGGTGTGGCCTGGGACATGGCATTGCCTTTATTTGTGAATGGGGCATGGAGACGTTAGTGGCATGAGCGTGTTTTTTGAGTGTGGTTGTGTGCGGTGAGGGCTTGGGGGTAGTTGCGTGCATTTTGTGTATTTGTGGTGTGGATGGCATTCCCCCCATGTTACGTGAGTTGTTTGTGTACTCACCAGGCTCTGCGACTCCTTCGACTCTGTGTACTCTCACCTTCTCCTCCCAGGGATGGTAATGTACAGGTCTGCGGGGCAGCCCGCCTCCAGTGATGTTACTCTGGGCGTATTCCTCGTTCATTTTCCTCTTGACTGCCCTGCGCTGATCGTACCACCTGGCTTGGCATTCATGCCTGGTCCTTCGGATGGGCGCAACAGCATTCACCTTATCGATGATCCTCTGCCACAGGCTTGTTTTTTGGGCTATGCTGGTCTGTCTGACCAATGTTCCAAACAGCTGTGGCTCGACTCTGATGACTTCGTTAACAAGGAGGTCCAGCTCCGCCCTTGTGAACTTTGGATTCTTGTCTTCGGGCATGGTGTGGGGTGTTGGTGTGGATGGTTGTGGGTGTGTGGGTGTGAATGTGATGGTGTGTGTGTGAATGTGAAGAGGGGGTGTTTGTGAATGAGGTTGTGTGAAGGTGTGTAAGTTAAGGTGTAGTTAAGGTGTAAGTAAGGTGCAGTTGTTTGTCTGTGGGGTCTGGCAGCAGTGGGTCTGTTGCAAAGGCTCATGGGTTGTGTGTGTGGGCCCTTTTTATTGGTCCATTTGTGGGTGTGGCTGGGTTTGAATTTGTGGTGGGTGTGTTATAAGAGGTGGTTGTGATTTAAAGCCTCTGTTTGCCTGTTTGGATGTGCCAGGTCAGTCATAGAGATGTATTTTGTCATGTTGACGTGTTTTGTGGTGTTATGCGAGTCGAATTGACCCTCCTTGTGCTGTTTTACACTGTCCTGGTTCTGTACGAGTATTTTTTACGTAGGTAAGGTCCGTACATACGCGATGCTGGGTGAGGGTGCTGGGGTACGGTGTTGGGGTACGGTGCGTACAGGTATGGGGCTGGGGTACGTGCCTGGGGTGCGGCGCGTACAGGTGGGGGGCTGGGCTGCGGTGTTGGGGTATGGTGCGTACAGGTGCGGGCCTGTGATACGGTGTTGGGGTACGGTGCGTACAGGTACGGGGCTGGGGTACGAGCCTGGGGTGCTGCGCGTACAGGTGAGGGGCTGTGCTAGGGTGTTGGGGTATGGTGCGTACCGGTGCGGGGCTGTGCTACGGTGTTGGGGTACGGTGCGTACAGGTGCGGGGATGTGCTACGGTGTTGGGGTACAGTGCGTACAGGTGCGGGGCTGTGCTACGGTGTTGGGGTATGGTGCGTACAGGTACGGGTCTGGGCTACGGTGTTGGGGTACGGTGCGTACAGGTACGGGGCTGGCCTACGGTGTTGGGGTACGGTGCGTACAGGTACATGGCTGGGAGACGGGCCTGGGGTGCGGCGCGTACAGTTGGGGGGCTGGGGTATGGTCCTGGGGTACGGTGCGTACAGGTGTGGGGCTGGGAGACGGGCCTGGGGTGCGGCGCGTACAGGTGCGGGGCTGTGCTACGGTGTTGGGGTATGTTGCGGAGGGGGGGTACGGTGCTGACATACGGGGGTACGGTGCTGACATATGCGGGGTGAGGGGGGGCTGTACGACTCGTATCCGGGCACAAGTTTACCCGTGTACATGTGTGCTACATCGTTTGCTCCATACAGGGCCTTTTACATGCGGTTGTGTATTCGGACGGGCGGTACGGATCGGACTTGCGCGCTCCGAGTTCTGTTTTACGATTTGCACGTAAAAATGTCCGGCTCCCTATCGGACACTTTTCCCGACGCTATTCGGACGTAAAAATTTACGGCTCCCTCTCGGACCATTTTCCCGACGCAATTCGTATGTATTTTTCACGTACGAATCGTACTTCGCAGTTTGTACGGTACTTGTACGATTCGTACGTGAAAATATACGGATACGAGTCATACGCAATTTTTTTTACCCGGATCGGAATCGGCACCCTAGTGTGTTCTACGCAATTTGGACAATGAAGACGTTCCAACAGTGCGAGATGGTCACACTGGGATTGAAGTAAGCCTTCCTTAACAATAGCGGAAGAATGGTCTAAGTCTTCGAGGTTTAACAGTTGACCCTACAAGCAGGTAGACTCAGCTGTGAGGTGGCTTCACACATTGAACATTTTGCCCAGGAAGTGACCATAAGTGGATACTTTGAAAGCATCCCATTCACCCAGAGGCGAATTGGCAGAACCTGTATTAATGTCCAAATATTTCTCTACACTTGTAGCAATGGATGCCCGGAAACGTAGGACTGTTAGGGTGGAGTCTTGTAATCGCCAGGTAGATTTTGCGGTAATGGGTTATCCCAACAGAGCTGCAACAGGAGGGGATTGTGATCTGAGTTTGTACTGTCAAACCTTTCTGTGTCAGTGATGTGTGGGAGGAGGTCTTGGACACAAACAAATCTAGCAATAGGAATATATGTGGTGAACGTGAGAATAAATGAGAATAGACTCTAGTGGAAGGGTTTTGGAAGTGTCAGATGTCAAGGAGAGTCCATTGGGTTCGTCAGGTAGAGAGATTGTGTGCATTAGATGTGGCCACTGTGCGGGCAGGGGCGGGAAGGATCGATCAAAGTGGGCATCCAAGACGCTATTAAAGTTTCCACCCAGAATCCTGGGGATATCACTCCAGTGGGCCAATAGGGTGGTCAGAGATCGCCAAAAAGGAGCCTGTTCCATATTTGGGGCATATATCTCCCCGAGGAGCATTTGACGGCCCTCAAAGCAGCCCTCTTTGAAGAAATACCTCTCCCCTAGATCCACGGTTGTGTCGGTGACAGCGAAAGGGACTCCTGCCTGGACCCAAATCAACACCCCACTGGCATATGAAGAGTAGTTGGTGGAAAGCACTTGCCCCCACCACCCCCTTTGGAGTCTGGAAGCCTCCAGGCTAGTGAAATGAGTCTGCTGAATATACATTATATATGCGGGCCTGCGACAGAGGTAAGAGTAGATTGCATAGTGGCCATTGGGGTTGCGAATTCTCCTCACATTCCAGGAGACAATAATAGTAGCAGCTATAGGAAAGAGTGTGTACATGCAGGGGCCCGCAACTTCACGGACATGGGACTGTATAGTCTCAGAAATAAGTGGAGAACGGACGAGTGTAAGCTGAGAACTTAAGGTAATAACAATATAACCATGTAAAGAACTTGGAATGCCATGGGAAATAGGCATGAAAACAGGTGCCTATTCAAACCAAGTTAAAAACTGATGGACCGGTAGGAAGAAGCCGGTCAGTGGGGTGCACACGTGAGGTAGTTGACAGGAGGCTCTCCTTCTCCTTTAACATAAAACAGCTGTTTCAGTGGCCTAGGCAACTACTCCTGCCCCCGCCACAGTGTAAAAGCTATACTCAAGTGCCCCCAAGTGGACCCAGATGAAGCCCCGAAGTCGAGAGTGGGCAGATAGGGGTGCAGCAAGTAGAAGGCCACATTGTCACTCAAATGGTAACAATATCATGCACGTATGCTACATGCGGATATTACAAGAAACAGTGATGAAACATGAGAACATAATCATGCGACTTATCAAACAAAGTCGTGGGATGACTGAGTTGAATCCACCATCATTCTTTAGCTCACTTCGCCACCCCAGTTCAGACACAGCTATATGCAAATCAGTCTTGACCCTGTGCCTCATGTGAACAGTCCAGCCCGAACTGCCAAGCCATGTCTTCCCTGGAACGGAAACAAGCATCCTGGGACCGGTTTCAGGGTAACACCCCTCATCAGTAAGGCTAGCTTGAATGCAGTGGCAAAGTGAGCAAGGGACCCACGTCTGGGCATACCCTGCAAACTTAGGGCGAACATAGCAAACACAAGGAGATGATAGATGGAGCGCTGAAACTTATCAGACTCTCACCCCCAGTCACAGATCTGGGTTGAATCCACCATCATTCTTTAGCTCACTTCGCCCCCCAGTTCAGACACAGCTGTATGCAAATCAGTCTTGACCCTGTGCCTCATGGGAACAGTCCAGCCCGAACTGCCAAACCATGTCTTCTCTGGACCATAAACAGGCATCCTGGGACCGGTTTCAGAGTAACACCCCTTATCAGCCAGGCTAACTTGAATCCAGTGCCAAAGTGAGCAAGGGACCCACATCTGGGCATACCCTGCCAACTTAGGGCAAACAAAGCAAATATAAGGAGATGATGGACGGAGTGCTGAAACTTTTCAGACACTCACCCCCAGTCACAGATCTGGGTTGAATCCACCATCATTCTTTAGCTCACTTCGCCACCCCAGTTCAGACACAGCTATATGCAAATCAGTCTTGACCCTGTGCCTCATGGGAACAGTCCAGCCCAAACTGCCAAGCCATGTCTTCTCTGGACCGTAAACAAGCATCCTGGGACCGGTTTCAGGGTAACACCCCTCATCAGCCAGTCTAGCTTGAATCCAGTGGCCAAATGAGCAAGGGACCCACGTCTGGGCATACCCTGCCAACTTAGGCCGAACAAAGCGAACACAAATGCCCAGACGTGGGTCCTGTGCTCTTCATGACACTGAAGTCAAGATATCCTGGCTGATGAGGGGTGATACCCTGAAACCAGTCCTAGGATGCTTGTCTCCAGTCCAGGGAGGACCTGGCCTGGCAGTTCGGGCTGGACTGTTCCCATTGGGCGCAGGGTCAAGACTGATTTGCATATGGCTGGGTCCAAACTGGAATGGCATGGCGAGCAAAAAAACAATGGATTTAGGCCCAGATCTCTGTACTGGGGTGAGTCTATGACATTGTTCTCCATTCTGTCCATCAATTGTTCTTTTTGCATCTGTCACCACAGGTAAGCCATCTGCGGTCAGAGAAATGACATTGGAAGTGGCAGAGTCACTCTCCTCCGAGGACTCGGGCCATGGTCATCTGTGCTGGACTGTGGCGGCGCGTCTCTGAATTCAGCAGCCACCTGCAGGGCCCTCCCGCGCTCTTGAATCAGTTTCTCCAAGCTGGGCGTTTCGGACACGGGGGAGGTAGCTGGTGGTGCGCGTTGTGCGTGCTTTCGGCGGCGTGTCCTCTGCTGTAATGGCTTATCTCGGATATGCAAAGAGGGGTTAGTGGTAGTCAAACCAGTACACTCTATCCATTCCCAAACATCCGCTGGGTCAGTAAAAAAAACGGTTTTGTCATTATACTGGACGCGAAGACAAGCCCAAACCAGGAGAGCATACTGAATATGGTGTTCCCTCCAGAAATGTGTGACGTTTATGTTGAGCGTCCAGTGTATAGTCTGGGAAAACCAGAATCCAGGTGTAATCAGTTTTCAGTTGGCCATTTCTGCGTGCTTCCTTGAGGACAGTGTCCCTAACTCGATAGTTCAGGAGACGAGCAACCAATGGACGAGGCGGGCCACCCGGTGTGTGTCTCCACATGGGGACTCTGTGGGCTCATTCCACACAGAAGAAAGAAGACAACGGGTCCAAAGTAACAAAGCTACGAATCCAGGTGTCTAAGTAGGATTCCTCATCTCTACCCCCCGTACCTTCTAAAAAGGCCCACCACGTGGATATTGTTATGCCGATTCCTTCCCTCAGCATCCTCCTCATGTTCCTCCAGAAAGTGGGCTTTGTCTTGCAATGCAGTGAAATGTTTTGCAGGTCGGAAGTCTGTAGCTGAAGGATGGCGACAATTTGCTCTGTGGAATGAACCTTAGACAGTTTTTAGTGATCATTGTTGAGGTATTCAAGATATTACGATATGATTAGCGCAGTATACCTAATGATAGTTTACCGCGTTACGGTGAGTTAAACGGCTCGAGATCCCCAATTATGTTTAGTACGACAAAAAGGGCCGAGAAACCGAACTGTCTCCATCTTGGATTACGGCTCTCTCTCTCTCACTTAAGAGTCACGTGGTCTTTTTCCGCACACCCTCTGCTTTCCCCTTCCCTTGCATTTAATTAGGAGACAGGCTGAGTTGCTGAGAAGCAAGGTCACATCTGCTAAAAGGGAGTATCAGGCAAATTCCTCTAGGCCTGGGACGAAAAGGGAGTTACCCTTTCGACCTTCTCTGTAAAGATAGTAACCCTTTGTATGTGTAACCGAAACTAGAAATGGGCATGAGCTCATTAGGGGCGCCAGGACTAACTGGTACTTTTCCACATATATGGTTTTGTATGCTGTACTGATAATGTATAAAAGTGTGTTACTGTCAAGGAGCCAGCAGTCTTCCTCGGTGCACCTGATGGGTGAGGATCGACGAGGCTCCTCTATATAGAGTTCTGTGATTGCAAATAAACGTTTGAACCTTCCACGTTGCCAACTGCTCCTTCTTACCTAGCATTTCGGGTCAATGGTAAGTGTGGCCCTTGGAATAATTAATTTGGACACTTCAGTTGGCGACCACGAAGGGACCCCGTGAAAGGGTCTTTTTCCCCCCCCCGTATTCGGGTGGTGGGGTTGGGGGCGTCCTGACCGGTTGGCGGGAGAGGAGCCTGAGGACTTCTCCCACCCTGCACGACTTTTCAGTACGTCCCCTGCTGCTAGTTACCCTTCACCGGGGTCCTACGGGCTTAACCCAGGAACTGGATCGATTTTGGTCTAGAGGAGTTGGCAGCGGAGAACGAACATTCGTATCTGGGTGCACCCGGTGAGTATTGATTTGATTTTGACGCACGCGTTGTAAACGGTGCATTATTGGTTAAGGCACGCGTTGAAGACGGTGTGCAATTTGATTGATTTTAGAGCATTCGTTGAGAACGATGCGTTTTTGATTTTGAACACGGATTGCATTTGTTTGAAGCTCGCGCTGGACAGCGGGGCATTGATTTGAGGACACGCACCGGAGGGTGGTGTCTTGTTTGATTAAGGTTAGCATTACCGTGGTTTGACTTGAAGTACGTACAGGTTGCATTTGATTTGAGTAAAAACGGCGCGCCGAAGGATTACAAACGGATTACACGTGGAAAGACCCGCGACCTAGACTGGGTAGCCACAGGGCATACTCCTGACGGGGCAAGTCCTCGTTGGGGGCTGGTCTTAGTGGTGAGCCAGGAGGGTGGCCGGAATCCCGCGTGTAGTTTGGTGTTTTGGACTGTGAACCAGAGTCGACGGGCTTGGTTCTCTGATACTGATTGTACGTTGTGTATGATTCGTGTTGATTGTTGTTCGTGTATACATGTCTGAAAACTAACCAAAATGTCCTGTTTTAGTAAATTGAATTGTTTTGGCTGCTGCTGTCGAACAAGTGACTCTAGACTAGCGGAGAGCCAACCCGCCCCGCCGGAGGGCAGTCCTAGCCATTTTATGTATGTCAAACATGGGATCTCTCCGTTGTTGTTTTGCACTCTGTGGCATAAGTATACCAAGGGCAATGAGGAGTTACGCTGGCCCAAAACAGGCTCATTTGATGAAAAGAAAATTGCGTTCCTACAGGAACAGCTGTTTTCTAGGCGAAGTAGGCAGGCCATGTTTGACGCCCTCGTTGCATGGCAGAAGGAGGCCAAACAACGGCGAATAAGGGAAGAGAAAGTAGCCAGAGGTAAGGCAGGACAGAATGTTACTCAGAAAGCTATGGCCTATGACCGAGACAGAGTAGAAAAGGGATTGGATTGCATGAATCGTGAGTTCCGACTGAAGGTGGATAAGAGCTATGTGACCCGCCCGAATGCAGAAGATGAGATAGAGGATTTACTGGACACCAGACCACCACCCCCTTATGTGCCACAGAGGATATATCCGGAGGTATCAGGGGCCTCGGCCCCGGCTCCGGATATGTCCCAGGGGGCCTCGGCTTCGGCCCCCCCGGCCACCACTACCCCTCCCTCCCAGCCGAACCTCTCTCGGTTGCCGACATCTGTGTCTGAAGTTATGGCCATACTGCCTAATTTATTGACGGCAGCTGCAGCCGGGACCCCTCAGCTGTCGCAGGGGTCAATGCCTTCCCCTTCTGTTCTGCCCTCCTCCTCCGCCAGCACCACGCCGGTAACAGCTGCAACTACTCCGCTACGTCCGGCCAGTCTCACTGAGGGTAGGAAGTTGTTCACTCGTTCGGCCTTGGGAACGGAAGAAAGGGAAACTATAGCTACACAAGCATCCCAGTGGATGCGACATCCCATTTATACGCTTGCCGATATTTGGAGTACTATGAGAGACTATGAACCGGTGATGCAACAGCATGCTCTGGAGCATATGGCCAACCGTCTTATTTCTGTGTGGGAACAGGTACATCAGGAAGGGAAGGCTCCGGCCATACTATATGATATTCTTGATCAGGTCGATAAATCTCAGTTGGCACCGGAAGAGGTGTATGGGAAGGTACAGACCTTGGTCTCTTATAGGACTCGTTTGCAGTCTACCACTCCCGCCGGATTCTCCCAGTTCCCCATGCGGGAAGTGCACCCTATCTTTCATCCAGAAGTTGCCGCAGTAGTAGATGCCCACGGCGTCATTACCCGTCCCGGGGTAGACGCCCGGTTCCAGGAACAATGGGTCTATACCCCCTGGAAGCGGAGTGAGGTACTATCCCTAAAAAGCCAGTTGCCAGATCCTAGAAAGAACCCCACCGCATATTACAAGGAACTGACCGAGGCCGCCTCGTCAGCGGTAATGACGTTGGCAGATATTGAATTATTCTTTGCTTTATTAGTACCGGTGGACATTTGGCACCAGGTACATTGATCCCACCCAGGAAGGTAGATTGGGACAAGCTGACGGCCTGTAAGCAAAAGAAGGACGAGAGTGTCTCTGACTTTTTCACGAGGTTTGAGGGAGTGTTCATTGACTTCAGCGGACAGGACTTGGCAACGGAAGGGGGTGTACGTTTATTTGTTAATAGATTTGTAACAAATTTGCTATCCGAGGTATCGGCTCGGTTACAGGCAGCCGAGAGTACCTGGGCGACCACCACGCCCTCCACGATACTGAGCATGGCTCAGTATTATGAGCATCGGGAAAATGAGAGCAAGGATAAGACAGAAAGAAAGTCAAAAGAATTGAAAACGCGAGTGTTACTACAGCAAGTGGAGAGAGGTAGAGGAAGAGGACGAGGGTTGCAGAATTTCGCTCCAAGAGGGGCGGGACAGACGCAAACGGCTGGGCGAACAGATTTGGGCATAAATCAATGTGCTTTCTGTAAAGAGGAGGGGCATTGGAGAGCGCAGTGTCCGTTACTATATGAACAGAATACGGCATCAAGGGGTCGTGGACGGGGAAGGATGAGTGGGCACCGTGGTGGATACACGAGACAAGAACAGGCAGCCCGAGGTGAGAACAGTCAGAATTATTTCGACCAAAACCAGGGTAAACAGTACTACAATAATGGACGTGTAACGGACGAAGACGCCTGTATACTCCAGCATAGGACAGCCAAGGGCAGAGTAAGGGGCATGTGTCAATCCCGATAGATCAAGCTGGACCTTATGTCCATGCACGATTGTTGGATGCATCAGGTAAATTTTTGGTTGACACAGGGGCTATGAACAGTTCTGTTTCACGTGCCCTGGTCCCGGGGGCCGCTCTGTCTGGCCAGACTAATGTGTCCGTAGGGTTCTCTGGAACTCCGGTGGTGAGCCCCATTTCGAAACCACTTTCCCTTACTGTGGGACCGGTTACGATAGAATCGCCTTTCCTCCTCACCTCCCAGTGTGGGGAAAATCTCCTGGGTATGGATATATTGAAATGATTGCATGCCCACATCTATTGCTCCCCTGATGGAGTTTATCTGACCATTCGGAATACCTCTATCCCCTCCGTTCAATGTTTTTCGAAAACGGACTCACTACCTCCTGAGCTTGCACAACTCCCGAAGGATCTTTGGGCCCTGGGGGACACTGACGTAGGATTCCTACAAATTCCCCCGGTGTCCATCACCCTGAAACAGAATGCCAAATTGCCAAGGCTCCCACAGTATAAAATAGCCCCCGCAGGGGAACGCGCTTTACTGGCCATTATTTCTGACTTGATTAGAACAGGGGTGGTGGAGGAAACGGCCTCTAATGTTTGTAACAGTCCCATTCTTCCGATTCTTAAACGAGCCCCCGTACCCCAATCTCCTGATTATGCTGATACTTACCGATTTGTGATTGATTTACGAGAAATTAACAAGATTGTGGTACCCCAATATCCGGTGGTACCTGACATTAATTCCATTTTGACTATGATTCCTCCCACTGCCGCATTTTTCTCGGTGATTGATTTGAAGAATGCCTTCTTTAGCATTCCCATACATCCAGATAGCAGACATTTGTTCGGTTTCTCATTGGGGGGCCGCAGCTTTAGATTCTGTCGCGCCCCCCAGGGGTATACCGAAAGCCCTAGTATCTACAGCCAAGCCCTAAAAAGAGTATTGGATTCTTTACAATTGCCGCCAGGTAATGTCCTATTGCAGTATGTTGACGACCTCCTTGTGGCCTCTGATACAGAACAGGGTTGCCGCGATGCTACGGTTACCCTGCTACGGCACTTGGCCACTCATGGTAACAAGGTGTCGCTCTCTAAATTTCAATATTGTCGACCGGAGGTGACCTATCTCGGTCATCTCCTGTCGAAGGAGGGTAGACGGTTGACTTCTGAGCGCATCGCAACCATAACTAACATGCCTGTTCCTCGCACGCAACGTGATGTCCGCGCTTTGCTTGGTATAACCTCCTACTGTCGCCAATGGATTGCTAACTATTCTCTCTTGACTAAACCTTTCTTGTATCTAACTACGAAGGATGTGCATGAACCCTTACCTTGGACTGAGGAATGCCAGACTGCTTTATCTGCTCTGAAAACTGCTCTTTGCTCTGCTCCTGTGCTTGGCACCCCTGACTACCGGAAGCCTTTTGTGCTCTATGTGCATGAGGTGGACGGTTGCTCTCTTTCAGTGTTGACACAGGACTTTGGTGGTAAGCAAAGGCCTTGTGCATATTTCTCAGCGGTTTTGGATAATGTCGCCAGAGCACTTCCCAGTTGTCTGAGGGCTGCAGCGGCAGTGGCCATAGCAATCAGACAATCGGAAGGGCTAGTCCTGAATACGGATCTGACAGTGATGGTGCCTCATGCTGTGGACGTATTATTAAACAGGACACAGACGCAGCACTTAACGAGTGCGCGTCTTACAGGGTACGAATTGACCCTGTTTGCACCTCATATAACGATCAAACGATGTGTTAACTTGAACCCTGCCACACTGTTGCCCCTCCCTTCAGGGGATGGTGGACAAGACATACATGATTGTATTTTTCGAACTGAAGAAGAGACAAAGGGCCGGATAGATTTAATTGACACCCCACTTTCTGATGCCCAAGGAGAATTGTATGTTGATGGGTCCTGCTTTAGATTACCGGATGGTACGACAGCTGCGGCTTATGCGATCACTACCCTGCAAACGGTAGTCGAGGCAGCCAAGATACCGTACCGGTCGGCCCAGGCGGCCGAATTGGTTGCATTATTCAGGGCCTGCGAGTTGGGAAAAGGCTTGAAGCTAAACGTCTACACCGATAGCCAATATGCGTTCGGCGTAGCACATAGCTTCGGGAGGTTATGGGCGGAAAGAGGATTCTTGACATCTCATGGCGAAAAGATAAAGAATGGGCCATTAGTTGACCGATTGCTGGCTGCATTAACGTTGCCTAAAAACCTGGCCATAGTGAAATGTAGCGCACACAAGATTGTAGTAGATGATGTGGGGAGGGGAAATTCCTTTGCGGATAGGATCGCCAAGGAAACAGCCCAGTCTGACACCACTTCCATGTTTGTAGTGACAAAAATGATAGAGGCAGGGGTTTTTAACAACACCATAGACAGCGTGAAAGAGCTACAAAAGGAGGTGACCCCGGAAGAATTGACATATTGGCAAGAACAGGTGGGGAGGCTTGATGAGAATGGATGTTGGACTGATTTGTCAGAGAGGTGTAGATGGTTACTGCCAAACGCATTTGTGAATGCAGTAGTAGCTATGGCACACGGACCTTCACATGTAGGGGTCCAGGGCATCTGTGCCACATTGGATCCTGTCTGGTACAATGTTAATATTCATAAGACAGCTAGGAACCTGGTTCAGCATTGCATGATCTGTCTCCAGCATAATCCTGGGGTTAGCATTCCCGTCTTGGCGGGTAGTTTTGCGCCGCCCACCCTGCCTTTTGAAGTACTCCAAATGGATTACATACAGCTAGAACGAGTTAACAATTTGAAATACGTGCTGGTGGTAATCTGTACTTTTAGTAAATGGGTGGAGGCGTATCCCACAAAGGAGAATACTGCCCTGGCAACCGCGAAAGCTCTGGTAAAGGAGTTTTTCCCTCGATATGGGTTGCCACGGGTGATTTGGAGTGACAACGGGACGCATTTCAATGCTGACTTAGTTAGGCATGTATGCAAGGGTCTGTCCATTCAGCAGAAGTTCCACGCAGCCCGACATCCTCAATCAGCAGGCCTAGTTGAGAAATATAATGGGATTCTGAAATTGAAACTGGCTAAACTTCAGGACACGACAGGATTAAAATGGCCTGATCTTCTACCCCTGGCCCTGTTGTCCGTAAGAACCACTCCACATTCCCGGAGCGGTGTCTCCCCTTATGAGGTAATCTTTGGCAGACCTGCCAACGTGTGGGGAGTACCTCGGCCCAAATCCTTCAGGGACATAGACCATCCTATGCTGACTGATTATTTGTATGCTTTGACTAAAGATCTCCATTCCATTCATCAACAGATATCTGCCGTACTGCAGCCCCTGCCGGAGGGACCCGGACACAACGTGGAACCTGGACAGTGGGTCTTGGTTCGGAACTATCAACGAAAATCGAGCCTGGATCCGCGCTGGTCCCGACCATACCAGGTGCTCCTGGCAACGCGAACAGCGGTGAAAGTTGAGGGTAAGCAGCGCTGGATCCATATCTCCCATCTTAAGCGAGTTCCTCTCCCATTGCCAAGGGAGCAGCTTCACCAGGAGGAAGGCCTGCCAAACCAGGGCGAGCCCAGCACTAGGAAACGACCTTCCCTGGACACCCGCAGAGAAGTTGACGGGCGAGGGGAGAGTGCTGTGAGCCTGCAAGACCCTTTTTGCGACCACTCAATTGCTCCGAGTGAGGCGCCTGGTCAGGAACCCAGCTCCCCGTCTGATCCCAGTGTGCCTGTTTTGTTTGTGAATCCTGGCACCCCTGGTCGGGATCGATATCACCTGCGGCCCCGGAAATAGGGAATCCTAGGTCTAGCCTTGGCAAGTGAAGTTGGAAGCCTCGGCAAAGACCTAAGGATTGATAGAACACTGGACTGAACTCGTTGAGAGCGTGGAACTTTCAGTAAAGCTCTGTTCAGAACGAAAGTAGAGACATTGATTGGATTGGTGGGGGCCCAGGTGGAGTTTCTTTTCAACAAGGGTTGTGTCAAGTGCGACCCCAACGCGAGAAGTTTTTCTGTTTTTCTTTTTCTGAACAATAGGAGTCTGCCTGTGAGGCTCTATACGGACACAGGAAAAAAGCACCCTCCGGCAGGTCGGACTGCTCGTAGCCTTTTTTATCCCGAGATTATATTGGACTTTTAGTGAGGAAAATGTACCCTTTTGCTCGTTTTGTCCCTGAAGAAGGGCGGCCCATAGTACCCCGTGCCATTCCCCCACATTTGCCAATGTTCTCCTCATGGAGTTTGCGTGTTAAAATTGTTTTCATTTCTATATTGATTGTATCCTTTGTGCTATGCTTAGGTCTGTTTATATATCTAGAGTTTCGCCATCCTGTGCACACCTTGATAGTGTCTACCCCTGCCCCTAAGGAACATCATTTCCAGACTTTTGCCCCCCATAAGGAGAGACACCGACAGACATATGTACATAATGCTTTTATTGAGATGCTACACCAGACTCATAGTTCCACAAATGTTACTGATAGTTGGGTCTGTGGCCTTCTCCCGTCAGTGATGCATAAGCAGGATTTGTTCATATCAATGCCCCTGTCTTATTTAGGTAGTTGCGAAGCCTGGTTTAAAATGTTATCCATGTTATATGAGCATTACGCTATAGATGAACGTCGATTCTCAGAGAAGGATTACGCTTTGATTTTAGCCTATATAGAGACACACCAAGGGTTTACTCCTAATGCTGAGGGGACGGATGGTACCCTTGATCCTACCGCCTGTATGAACGTATACACTGATCATGAGAATGATACCTGGTTGAGGGATGAAGTGTTGGATTTCATGACCTTTAATTTTACTGAGTATTTCAAGTATTTCCAGGAGCGAAATGCCTCAGATGAGAAGATAATTCCGGTCCCGGTATTGAATACATCCTCCTCCTTCTGTGTGCAGGGTACCGGACATCTATCCGTAGGTTATAGTAGATGTAATTACACTTATAAACTACAGACTTTCAGTAGTCCCCCAACACTCACCCCTCCCAATGTTTATTTCGTGTGCGGTGAAAATGCATACACCTGGCTACCCAGGGGGTGGGCGGGCCGATGTTACTTATCTTTTCTTTACCCACCGGTCTACATAGCTCCTTCCGATTATCACAAATCTCATTCCTTAAATCGACGGAGCCTAAAAGCTGATGTCGCCAGTAATGATGCCACTGACCAGACTGACATTCCAGCCCAACACTTCGTTGATATCATAAAAGGGGCGTTGCCCATATGGGGACCCATCCTCAACAGTAAAGAGGTTAGGAGGCTATCTAGAGTAGTGGAAGGGGTGGTAAATACTACTGCAGGAATATTAACTAATATTACAGTGGAGCTCCAGTCGACCCGGCTTGTGACCCTCCAAAATCGTCTTGTTTTAGATGTTATCCTAGCTGATCGCGGAGGAGCTTGTAGAGTCATCGGCAGCTCCTGTTGTGTATATATACCTGACTCCGCCCCTTCTGTCCATTTAGCCATTCAGAAATTACATCGGCTAGCTTCAGAAATTCACACCAAAACTGGTACTTGGTCCTTGTCTGGGTGGTTTTGGGATTTGGTGACAACCTGGGGATGGAAGTTATTTATGATTCTTTTAGGAATAGTGGGGCTCATTTTCACATGCTGTCTTTGTCTACAGTGCGGGCCTGCTTGCTGTGCATACTGTGCCGCTCAGGTTCGCCGATCCATCCCTAGGCCTGAGCCCGTCCAAACTAGAGTAGATACCCAGCGGGCTCAGAAGGAGACGCATGACTTAATGCAGATTGATGAGGGTATTTTCGAAGACTAACCCCGTTATTAGCTATGCTGCACTAAAAGGGCCGCTCTGAGGTATTCAAGATATTACGATATGATTAGCGCAGTATATCTAATGATAGTTTACCGCGTTACGGTGAGTTAAACGGCTCGAGATCCCCGATTATGTTTAGTACGACAAAAAGGGCCGAGAAACCGAACTGTCTCCATCTTGGATTACGGCTCTCTCTCTATCACTTAAGAGTCACGTGGTCTTTTTCCGCACACCCTCTGCTTTCCCCTTCCCTTGCATTTAATTAGGAGACAGGCTGAGTTGCTGAGAAGCAAGGTCACATCTGCTAAAAGGGAGTATCAGGCAAATTCCTCTAGGCCTGGGCCGAAAAGGGAGTTACCCTTTCGACCTTCTCTGTAAAGATAGTAACCCTTTGTATGTGTAACCGAAACTAGAAATGGGCATGAGCTCATTAGGGGCGCCAGGACTAACTGGTACTTTTCCACATATATGGTTTTGTATGCTGTACTGATAATGTATAAAAGTGTGTTACTGTCAAGGAGCCAGCAGTCTTCCTCGGCGCACCTGATGGGTGAGGATCGACGAGGCTCCTCTATATAGAGTTCTGTGATTGCAAATAAACGTTTGAACCTTCCACGTTGCCAACTGCTCCTTCTTACCTAGCATTTCGGGTCAATGGTAAGTGTGGCCCTTGGAATAATTAATTTGGACACTTCATTGTGTAGGAGGGCAAGGTCCGTGGCAACAGCATTGATTTTGGATTCCATGGAGGTGTGTGATTGCTCTATAGACGCTAGTACCCCGTCCAGTTTGCCAGTGAAGGAGTCTGCATCCACTGGTTTTTGGGTAGTGCCCAAGGTGTGAGGAGGACCCATTAGGGGCTTGGGCGGGCGAGATCATGTAGCCCTGCCACCCACCTTGGGGCACACCATGGTGAGCGTTCCTCCGGTAAGGCATGGCAGTGACGTTGATCAGCAAAGGGTTGTGGACCCACTTGTGGGCACTGGGATGTCACCAGGTCTCACAGCACAAGCAGTCCAACACCCAAGGCCTGCATTGATACTGAGGATAATTTGAGAGGGGGTCGTCCAGCTGGTCCCCAGCTAGCACCGAGGATGACCCAGCGTGTGGTTGAAATAATAAGCCTGAGTGAGGTCTGGCAGCATACAGCAAATGGTGTTGAGTGAATTGAATCACCAAATGGGAAAGTGTCAGCGTCTTATACGTAGGCTGCTGCAGAGAGCAAGTGCGAATGCACGAGGTCAGTGTAGATGAGCTAAGGCAAGAGGCATGGGCCGAAGTCAGGGATAGAGGGACTGTTGTGGGCACTTTCTTCACCCGCAGCTATGAACATTTGCATTGGGCTGGTGGGTGGAGCAGGTCCTCCATGCAGAATTCCAACACGAGTAGTCACAATTTGTGGTTTTATGGTGCTGATTTATTGACAGCATATTTGTGATTTGGAAGAGAACAACAGATAATGCTACACAATTTTCTGCGAGAATCAATGAGAATAACTTGAATTTACATCTTACCAGCAGAACACATACTGAAGAGAACTTCCTGGACCGAACAGTGTATGTTGGGAATGGGAAACTAGAGACAAAATTGTTCATGAAGCCTATGGCTGGTAACACCATGTTGCACACCACTAGTTTTCATCAACACAATCTTGTGAAAAGTATCCCTCGTGGAGAAAGTTTAAGGGTCAGAAGAAATTGTAGTGAAAAACAGGAAGAGGGCAAAGCTTTTGCATTAATAACGCACCAATTTCAGGAACGGGGCTATTCTCAAACCAATATTGAAGAAGCAAAGAGGAAAGCTAAGGCAAAGTCTAGAGAACAACTGATATTTGAACGGAAGCGCAAAAGACCAAAAAAATCTATGCAATTCAGGTTCATACCCACTTTTAAGAAGCAAGAGGAAGCTATTTATAAAATAATACAAAAGTATTGGCATCTAGTATAAAGTGATCCTGTAATCGGTAAGGACGCTCCGAGAAGGCCATGTGCAACATGCAAAACGGCTAGATCTATGAGCGACTCTCTAATAAAGAGTACCCCTGAATGTAGCACACAAAATAGCACCTAGCTAGGAAACTTAAAATGTTTTTGAAAAAAGCAGCAAGGGGGCAAAGCCTGCCAGTTTGGAATCAGCGTGAAGCAGTATGAATCACCCCTACTCAAAAAATCTAAGAAAGTAAAAGACCTATTTTATTGCAAAACCGAACATGCACAATATGTATTACGTTGTTCATGTAAACTTCTGTTTGTTGGAAGCACTGTACTTCCAGGACATAAAAGAGTTTTACAGCATGTTCGGGCAATCAATAACAGAGATAAGACCTACCCAGTTGCCCATAATTTTGAAGAGAAGCATGAGAGTAAAGGTAAAGGGCTGGATCGATGCTGTACCAAAAAACAATAGAGGAGGGGACAGGGAGAAAAGTCTAAGACAGTTGGAATCTAGACATATTATTGAATTGAACACGAAGACACCAAGAGGGAAATTGTGAAGATGATGTCCATACACACCTGTAACCCCCCCCCCCCCTCCCCCCGCCCATATCCTCTGTCTATTTTAGCTGTAAAGAGGCATCTGAAAGGTCATTTTAATATTTTAATTTGCACATAGCACTTTGGTTAGCACTGTTCACTTTAGTGGAATTGCACAATAGGAATAGAGCCAGTAAAAGAAATATGCCCACTTGGGCTGGATGAATTGATATATTTTAATGAAGTAGCATTGTCTAGAACCCTGTTCAGGGTGCTATTGTTCACCAGATTGTAAATGTAATTCCTCACAGTAGAAGTATAATACCAATGAGAACACATAATATTATAGTGTGCACCATGAAATATGCCCACTTGGGCTTAATTTCAACTTATATAAGATCAACGAATGTCATGTATGGTGCACATAAAAAACGGGAAAGACAATGTTTAAATTTTAACTTCATTTTAATTCTGTATTCCTTGTATGCATTTCGATATTGAATCAAGTCTCTCTGCATTTTTATGAATGTATTTATACATAAGATGTCAGACGAAGTTTTTAGATGCATAAGTCGTCATTTTTACCTGAAGATATGATCAAATCTGTTGTCTCTTTCCATGAACGTGGAAGCAATGTCGACTTTAAATGTTGTAACTAGACATGGCGTCTGTGTTTGTGGGCAAGGCTGTACAGGAGCTGAAATGCTGAGCACGAGAGCGCTTTTCAATTAAAGTAACACTGAGCCACATTGTTTTGTCGGCGGCGGTTCTTTGCATATTGTGAAAGGAAGGCAGTACCATTGAACAATGGAAATGGCTGACTCTGTCATTAAGCCGATGCTCCCTTCGCTTTGCTGCATGGCGACGGCCAGCAGTTTGCAGATTGAAATTAAATACATATATATTTCCAGTCTCCAAATTGCTGGCCGCCACCATGCACAAAAACGAAAGGTGTGTCGGCGTAATAATGCAGTATGTGTATATTTATGTTTGTGTGTATATTTATGTGTGTGTGTATATATGTGATCAAGGACACCGTGTTGTCCGATAACGGCTTTGTGCAAAAATAAAACCCTTTTGCCACCCATAATTGGAGTCCGGATCTCTCTTATCGTCGGCTGGAAGTTAAGAGAGCAAGTTCTGTTTATATATATATTCACTTAAAAAACCATAGGTTTCACACATGTTATATTTAGCTGTACATTTCACTCGTAAAAAACCAATGAAATTCCACGTTATCGTTAGATCAGGTAACTATAACTTGCGCGACCGCAATCCACTGCTGATGACGTCACATATTACATCACTCATGACATGGTCAGTGACATCACTCATGACATCAATGATGACATCTGAAATTACACATTGTGGATTGCGGTCGCGCAAGTTATACTTACCTGATCTAACTATAACGTGGAATTTCATTGGTTTTTTACGAGTGAAATGTACAGCTAACTATAACATGTGTGAAACCTATGGTTTTTTAAGTGAATTTGCAAGGTTTTGTAAATGATAATTCCTAACTATAACGTGCGTGAAACCTATGGTTTTTTCAGTGAATTTGTACGGTTTTTTAAATGCTAAGTTATGTATTTATTTTTTATTTTTTTTTCTGTTTTTTCACTGTGCGCACACCCTGCGCGCACGGAGCGCTTCGCGCACCGTGCGCGCGCTGTGGGCGCTCGGTGCGCTTCGTGCACCGAGCGCCCACGTTGCGCAGTCCATGCCGTGCGCGCTTCGCCTTTTTTTACACAGTAACATTTGTTTTTTTCTCCCTTGTGGGTCCTTTAATTTATTTAATAAATGTGATTGTTACTTCTTTATTTATTTATTTATTTTTTTCCCGTGCGCGTACGGTAAGCTTACCGTACGCGCACGGCGCGATTTTTTTTTAAAAATTATTAAATGTATTTTTCGTACTTTTGGGTCCTTCTTGGCCCCCCTGACAAACACTAGGGGGTCTGCAACTCTCTTCGTTGCCCCCTTTTCACGTTCCCCACCTTTGTTTCTCAGTGCGAGAGACAGAAAATGGTGGCCGACACTTCCTGATTTCGACCGATTCGAATGTTTACAGTCATGTAACCACCAATCAGAATTGAGCTCGCGCACGGCACCGTACGCGTACGGTAAGCTTACGGTAAGCGCACGGAGCGCGCTTACAGATATATATATTGATTTAAATGCTATTTTCTCAGGACCTACTGAACATATTTACACCAGACCTACAAAAGGCACATCCTTGACCTGAGGACTACCTCTCTGCCAAATTTCAAGTAATTCTGTTCAGCCGTTCGGGCTGTAGCTCGGACTAAAGGTCCTAGGGGAAAATGCATGGGGAAAACGCGTTTTGGGACCCCCCTTTTTTCTCAGCCCCCGCTTGACGAATCCCCCCGAGACTTTCAGGGTAGGAGCGGAGCGTAGCGCCCCATTAGTTTTGAAAATTACGCGAGGATTCGTCGACCGGCGCCAAAGTTATTCCAAATAGAATGTTGCGGATTTCCAATGGAAACACGGTCCTAACTATAACTATCTACCGGCGACCGCCAGTAGATAATATATATAGAGTGCTTTCTTGATTACGGAAAAGCTTGATGTGTGCTAATATATATATATATATACACACATTGTAGTTATTGGTAGGACCTAGTTTCCATAGGAAAAGTGTTTTTTAAACTTCATCCTTTTTTAATAACTCTCTTCCAGGATGTCCCAACAGTCAAAGGTTCTATTTTACACTCTTTATTATATGCTGATGATCCTATCCTGCTGGGCCGTACCCCCAGAGCCTTGCGTGTTTTAGTACAGGAATTCGTGGATTTTATGGTTTTATTAGATTTAGGTACTAATTTTACAAAATCTTATTCTATGACCTCTGGTCCCAGGAAGTACAAATTTAATTCTCTTCCTATTGGCAATCATTGTTTACAATGCACCAGTACTTTTTCTTTTATCTGGGACTGGTGTTTGCTGCTAATGGTTCCTGGTTGAATCACATTGCCCATTGCAGGAACAAGTTTTCTAAGCCTATTGACGCAGGTGTTGCCGTTCAATTTACTGCAACGGAGAGGAGGGGGGAAGGGGAGTGTATTTTACCTATCTTACAAATTTTTAAGACATAGGGTATTCCTATAGCAACTTATGGGGCAGTGGTCTGGGGTACCTTCAACTGTCTCAATATACAGAATGAAGAATATAACTTCCGCTTTTGGGGGTCCCTATGACCTCACTCAATATATTTATCATAGTGATTTAAATCTATTCTATGTAGAAGACTACATTAAAGCCCGTACTTGAACAATAAAAATGGTAATTTAATAGCTGGGTATTTATATAAACCCATTGGCCATTGGGAGCACAGCCTTTTATTTTGTCTTAGGGCTGGCACTTTCAAGTATTTACTATGCTTCCCCTTGGGTTTTCAAGCCAACCTTGATTCCTGTCACTGCTCGTCTGACAGGAGTTCTGGTCAATCTTTATTACAGTTTATATTCTTTTGTGGATACTACATGATGTTTACAAGGCTCTTCTTACTTCCAGTTTTTAAGAGGCGTTCTATTATAGACTTCAGGGAAGCATTTAGCATTCTTCTTAAATTGAGAGATGATGAGTTAATCACCTATGTTAGGGTTTATCTGAAGAGTGCTGTCCGAGCTCCCAACTCGATGAGTAATGTATAAGTTGCATTTTGCATTTTAAGTGGTCTTTATCACATTAACTTCATTTTCATGTTGCAGGATGTTTCCTTGTTGTATGTATTTATTCTTTTATGGATATGTTTTATTCGAATAAAGAATGCAAACAAAATAAATTATGTATTCCTCTTATGCATTTAGATATTGAATTAAGTCTCTGCATGTTTATGAATGTATTTATACATAAGACGTGAGACGAACGTTTGTATGCATAACCCGTCATTTTTACCTGAATGTACGATCAAATCTGTTGTCTGTCTCCATGACTGAGGAAGCAATGTACACTTTAAATGTTGCAACCAAACATGGCACCTCTGTTTGTGAGCAACGCTTCAACGAAACACTGAGTAACATCCTTTTGTTGGTGGTGTTTTTTTGCATATTGTGGACGAATATATATTACACAGAGGTCGTTGCCACATTGTAGCTTTAGTTAGGACCAAGTTTTCATAGGAAATTGATATTTTGGGTTGCTTATCACTTTTGCATCGTTTGACAAATCTTCAGGAAACTTTTCAAATAAAAAGGCTCTATCGCCTCAGCTCCTCACTGGAAAGTTTCAGGGTGATCTGTGAAGCAAGGGCCCAGAAAAAGTGGGGTACATAAATATGTTTTCCCCATGCAGTTTCTCATAGGAACTTTAGACAACACTACAGCCAAAACAGCTGAACAGAATTACACCAAATCTGGCAGAAAGCGTGCTTTTTGTGATTTGATGTCAACACACCAAGATGAGAAACACCAGCTGTGTGCGGCACAGACTTGAAACGGAGTCTGCAGTGCTTTGCTTTGCTCCATTTAAGGCTTCCAGTTCCATCTACTGCCACTCAATGTCAGCACGAAGAGCCGCAGTGGGTGCCTCCGCTGCCCCTGGGGACTGCAAGTCCCATAGTTCTCTGCTGCCACCCACCTGGGCTTGATTATCATCGCTATTTTGAACATGCTGTGGTGCAGCAAGGTGGGATATATACAGGTAATGCCAGGGCACCCCCCTCCCGTTCTACTTCTCAACAACTGGTTGCTTTTCTTTTTGTTGGGAGGCTAAGCCTGAAACCGAATTGAATTGTTCAATTAGAAGTGTTGCTCATCCCGGGTCCCACAAAGTATTTGAAAGTCCTAAAATTAGGCCAATATCACAGGGGCATTTTTGCTGTATTGTGTATGTGTTCTGTTGTGTTTGATCAGTAAATAACTCGTTATCAGCCTGTAGAACAAAATACTGCACTGTTACAGAGATGACTGTGGGGTAAAGAAAAATCATGAAAAACCTATGGGTGAACCCACAAACAAACAAAAATAGGACATCCTCGCTCAGTCAACTACACTCTGCAAGACATAGATAATTTGGTAGAAGAAGTGGAGCAGATTCTCCACCCCACCGCCCATAAACCAGCTAAACCCAAATCATGCAACCTGACTAAAGTTGCCCCTTTATTTAACAAAGCAGATTCTACGCTTAAATCTCAGAGCCCCAAAGATCTCATACTGTTTCCTTGCAAACCTCAGGCCCTTGGCCCATAGGGATGGAAAGTTTACTTACTGACCCTTCTGTCCTGAACGCTCATTCTGAATCCCTGACACTGCTGGCTCCACCATCGCCAGAACCCATTGTTGAAAGGCAAAATCTAGTCTCTTTAGAAACCACAATAGGCTGTTCCAACCACTTCTGAGCACTTGCTGTAGTGACAGAATCCACCATTATCCCTCTAGAAAGGACTCCCGCATAGCACAGCCAGCTAAGATCAAGGTGACACAAATACAAATAAACGATCTTTGAGAGATAATAAATATTATGAGGGACGAAATCATAGACTTAAGAACTAAGGTTCATACTTCTCCGAACCAGGCTGGGTAGCATTGGATCGGGAGTGCCGTATGGCTGACAGAGGTCCCTATATGGATATGTGCCCCAAGGTTATCTCTTCTAATTTAGACTGTAATGCAACACCACTGTGTGATATAAAAGATCTTCCCCTCAGGTGAGTGTGTACCGCTAAACCACCCCTTGGAGACACGAAGGCTTTTTTTCCCATCATCAGCCAGTCCAGCCAGATTTCCGTTCAAAGCCTTACAGAGACCATGCTAAATTAAGAAATGACAGAAATTTCCCTAACTCATGGCAAAGTCCTCCCAACATTGTCACCTCCAAGACGCCAGTAGACAACGTTTTACCGGGGAGCATAAGAGGTCCTACTGACCACAATTCTCATAGAGATATTTATTCAAGGGCGAGACTCCCCAATGCTAACACCCATAATACATCCACTATTATCTTTTTCCACAACTATGCAGAGTCATTGGGGGTGTAATTTAGAATCTGACACCTTTGTGCATTTGAGGACAGTATATATGACAGGAGTTCCCAGGATTTCGCCATGTAGTAGAGAAAATGAGGCCTCCCTCATTAATAAAACCATACATTGGATCAGGGACGTACGAGGATGCTCCAGTGTGATCCCTCATACATTCTTAGAGTGTCTAAGCTACGTTCTGCAGATGACTTATATGATCACATTACACTAACTATCCCCCCCCTGCCCTCCCACTCCCGCTTTAATATGCTAATGGGCTACTAGCAGAAGGGAGCCAGATCCTCCAAAAAACTCGAACATCCAGTTCAAAGCCCGTCCATTGTTGCTGAGATAGGGACCGGGCATTAAAAATCCTTATATACTTTTGCCAAAAGATTGACTCGAGCCTAAAAGGAATAATAACCTAGACTGTTTAACTAATGGTATCACCAGTCAGATAACCAAGTCACAACAAGAATTGCATACAGGACATTCTATATTAAACACTAGCTTTAGTATCCTAAATGAAGCCCTGAGACCTTTTTGTGATGCCTCAGCTTCACCAGACCTTAACTCTCATTCTGCTGTAGAGTTAGCCGAACTTAAAACACTTTCTCACCGGCTTACCCTTGAAGCTCATGAGTTTGAACTGCCTCTCACCTGTCCTTCTAATTTACCTTCAAGTAAGGGGGACCATTCAAAGTTAATTTCCTGGAATATCAAGGGCTTAAGGAGCAAGCTGGCCCAGGTACACTGGTTGACTTTTGTAGGAAATAGGGATATCGTTATGTACCAGGAAACCTGGGAATTGGAAACCTCCTATAGGCAAGGGTTCAAAACATTTTCTGAACTGGCTCGAAAGTCAGCGGCCGGTAGACCCTCAGGAGGTCTCGCTATATGGCTTAGTATCAAGTTGGATCTCTCTGTCAAGCAAATAGCCATTGATTCCCCAGACTTGTTATGGGTAGAGATCTCCCCTTGGTGCAGGAAGAAACTATATGTCTTTAATGAATACAATAGAAGCACCCCAAAGAACCTGGAGTCACCAGTGTTAATGCTATTGAGAGCCCAAATTAAAAAGCTACCTAGTGGTGCGGTGGTTATTGTTGATGGAGATTTTCAATACCACTCTTGAACCCTCAGTTCTTCTGAGGGAAATTGCAAAAACAGAAGATGAAGTTTGTGGTATTCCCTAACTCTTTGGCCAGCCCAAATGGTTCTCTGCTGAGGCAGCACTGCAACTGATCGATCTGTGCTTGAACTGCCAATTGAGAGCCAGTAATGGTTGCACTCAATCGGACCTGACCAGACGTCAGACCTTCAAAAGGAACTCCTATTCGAGTAACATTAATTATATCCTTTTGGAGCTGCCCTCCTGGCCCTTTCTTAAAGACATGGAAATTGTTCTGCGATATGTATGCGATCACTTCCCTGTGCTTCTCATTACTTAGGGTAATATGGGGCAGATGGCCGCATCTATATACCAGACAAGCGGTAGCCTGTCTGTTACTTATAATCGGAGAAATGTAAAGTGGGAGTCGAATGCTACTAACAAGGTATCTTTAGCCATGATTTAATCTTATATGAGTACAAATCCGTATGACCTTGCTGAAGTAAAAGCATCCCGTAAGGCCATTATGGCCCAACATAATAAATGGTTTATAGAACTAAAAAACTTCTACTTTACTAAATTGTCTACCCAAAAGATTCTGCCCATCGTCGACAATCACTTATGGTATATTAAGTCCTGTAGGATGGTCAATTAATCCTTAAAATCAGCTAAATAAAAAAGTACTTTCCTTACTAATTAAGTCCTCCAGAACAGAGTGAAGAGCTACCCAAAAGAAGGCAAAAATATGCTTGGGAAACCTCCATATAGGATGATATTCTAACTGCCGCCCGTGCGGTAAACCAGTCAGCATTTTGTCATCTGATCAGCCATGGCCCAAAATTTTTGGGATGAAGCCTGAGAATCATATTTTACTCGAGGACTGGGTTAATCATTCATTAATCATTTCCCAAACCTTGTTTAGTGATGGTCCAGGCAAGTCCTGTTGTGTTTATGGGTGGGCAGAGTTCACGGAGTTGCACTACACAGAATTCCACCGAGTTGCAAATAAACTCTGTGGAATTCCGCAGAGTTCTTCTGTGCCCTAACCCAGATAGGGAAGGATATCCCCAAAGCACACAAGGGGAGTATTGACTACAATATACAGAAGGGGCTGAAGGAACTACGCAAAGAAGGATCAGTCTGAATGAAGTACACAGACATGGTTCTCATTCAAACACTTACATTGGGCCAGGGCAGGAGTACATTACTCTGACTGAATTATAGATACGCGTTAAATTAAGTACCTAATTGACTTGGCTGTGAAAAAGCACATTGTCAGGGCTTTGATCCTGCAGCATCACTGAACGTCCTTCATCCATGACCGCGCAGCATCGCCAAACGTCCTGCAGCCCTGATCCCACACCATCATTAAACGTCCAGCATTAGTTTAGTCTAAGGAATATAAATGTGTTATAGGAAGTGCCCTTGCTGAATTGTTCAGCACTCTTCAGGGCATCAGTTTTTTCTATTTTATTTCAGTGATTTTATGAATTATTGACGTATTTCACATACACATAATAATCTGCACCTTTACAAATCCATAATACATTATAATACATCTTGAGCATTTAAAACCTTTGCTTCCTGTACAAAGGCTGCCCGCAACTTAGCGTCCCACTCCTTATGATGTTCAACATGCAATTGTCCCTTCCCTTCCCCTCTCCCTTAGGCCACAGGCTGTGCTTGTAAATATTGCCTCAACCGACCCCAGAAATCCTTTGAGTTTAAGGCGGCTGGTAGCTCCTCAGCATATACCGTTAGCTGTTCTTTGCAATATACCATGTCCAGTCCTTAACGTTTGCTACTACCCCATTTCATAGCAATACGCCGTTTAGCTAATAAGAGGGCAATGGCTAGTAATATGCGGTTTGACGGTTGTTTGGTTTTAACCAGTCCTAGTAAACAGAGCTGTGGGGGTATTAGCTATTGGATCTGTGAGCATAGTTCTCAGTGTTCTCGTTACCTCATCCCAGTACTGTTGTATGGGGGGGCATGCCCATGCAACATGTATGAAGTCTGCTTGCGTGGCTGTGCACCATATACACTTATCATCTTCTCGTAGGCCGTATCTGTGAAGTTGCATCTGGGTGTAATATGTTTGCTGCAAGAATTTAAAGTGGATAAGGCGCAAGTTACAGTTTGGTGTAAGCATCTTTATTAACGTATAACAGAAGACCCAGTCCTCCACGAATAATGGTATGTCTAGCATGGTATTCCATTTTTCCAGGGCCTTCTCGGTATGTCTGTACTGTTCTTGCTGTGCTGTAGCAAAGAGTTTGGTATGAAGTGAGCATGTGTGGGCGCCGTCAGCAGTGTCTGCAGGGTAGAAAGGGTTGGGGGCTCCAGAGGGAATGTCAGGTATACATTTTTAATTGCTAGCCTCAGCTGTAGGTATGTAAAGATTGTCAGTGGAGTGTCAGGAGGGTTAATGAATTGTTCTTCATGGAACAGGTCTCCCATAGGACATAATTCGATTTCGGCTATTCTTGCCCATGCCCTCTGTTCTTGTGTTATTGATATGTCCAGATGATGTGACAACGGGAGGGCTGGGGCGTAAAGTGAGAGCTTATGAGCTCTCCGCCCCAGTGCTCACCATGTCGCTATGATGCTTTGGATCGGATTCATCTCCGAACAGGTTACCCGGTTCTTGTTTGTGAAATGAGGGTGGTGGGTTGGGTTGGATGTGTTATATCAGTTTTAATCGCGAAGTGTGGTAGGTAGTTATGTGGATGTAGCCAACAATGCGCATAGTGTGCTTGAGCACAGAGGTAGTACAGTTGTAGGTCCGGGGCACCGAAGCCACCCTGGACATTTGGGTTCCCTGCAGCTAGTTCTTGGTTGCCGGACTGCCCATGTGAGTGTATTCATTTGCGATCACAATTTTTGGAAAAATTGCTTTGTTGGAGGGATAGGAATGGTGAGAAATAAATACAGCAACAGTGGGGGGGGCGCTAGAGGGCGCACAAGCAGTATGGCCGCACACATGTGAGGCTCCTGCAGCCTGGACACACAATCCTGCTCTTATCCTGTCTATCGGACTGCCTTCCGGACCACGACCGGGTGCGGCTGTTGCTGTTCTCCCCCTGCGGCTCCGCCTGAAGTTTGGGAGCTGTGCGTTCACCGGGGACGGAGTTAGAGGCGCCGCAAGTCGGACCGAGCCCCTGGCTGCTGCATGGTGGAGGGAGCGGCTGGGCTCTGGGGCTACGCGACCCCAGTGCGTACCACGAGGCAGGTGGGCCCCGGAGTGACCGTTGCTGCAGCGGTGCCCTCGAGTGAACAGATCGCGTTGTCTGCTCGCCGGCGGGAGGCGGAGGGTAACGGAGTGGCACGAGACACGGCCTGTGCCTGGATTGCCCCCCCCCCGTCGGGCGTTTGACCTGGGACAGATTGTGGAGCGAGGCTGCCCGGGGGCTGAGGATTGGCGATACCTTGCCGGGTTGTGCTGGCGGCCGGTGGGGGTTCTCGGAGATGCACGAGGGGTGAAATGCCCCTCGGTCAGATCGGGCCGATTGGGGTGCTGGTGGATGGCCGGCCCCCCGACGATGTTCATGTGCCTGCTGGCTGATGCCTGATGTCACGCTGAGGCTGGTTCCGAGCCTCCAGTTTCCTGTGATTTGGAGCCCCGGTGGAGGGGAGGCACGCCTGCTGTGTTCGCTTCGGAGGTGCACAGTCGACTGTCGTGGGTGGCGCTGCACCGCCGTTGCCGCGTGGCTGGTGGCCTTGGGGTGCTGGAGGCCGGAGACGAGGTGAGACGATGTGGACCTGAGTGCGGCGCCCGCAGGGGCTGCACCGGGCGAGGCCTGACCACTGCTGAAGGCCCCTGTGGCTAACTCCGTGCCCCCCCCGCACCCACCCACTCGGGGGGTTGGGATCGCTGGCCCGAGGGCCCCCAGAGGAGCGGCCTGCTGTTGATCCTTGCGTGGGGTGACCTTGCCACGCGGCTACATCCTTCCAATGTGAGGGTAGCGATTGTTCGAGGTGGTGTGCTGGCTGGCACTGCCCCGGTGATGGCGGGGGTTGACGACGAGCTCCCTTCCTGGCTTTCTCCCAAGGTGCCGGACTGGGCCATCATCTGTGTGAGCGCCGGCGGTGGCTGCGCTGCTCCTGTGATCCTCTGCTTCTGTCCTGCCGGTGGCAGGGGCGACCTTCGCTCCCTTGAGGTGAGCGGTGGCTCCCCTTGTCGAGCCCATAATGGGCAAACATGACAATAAACAGTCAAAACTGTCATTTGCTGCCCCAGTTGCTAAGACGGGGCTGCGGAGTGCGCAAGATGATGGGGGCGCACAGGGCCCTCCGGCGACTGACGCGGACATGGCCTCTCCGCCGTCAGACCTTCAACAGATGATGCGGGAGATGAGGCAGGGCTTTGCCACCGTAGTGGACAAGGTGGACCGCCTTTCTTCACGCATGGATGCGTTTGCACAGAAAATTGATGCCCACTAGGAACGTATCACTGAGGTTGAGCGGAGGATCTCTGATAACGATGACACAACTGCTTCCCATTCTACGCAGCTTACGAAAATGGACAATGTTCTGAGGGTCATCGCTGCTAAGAATGAGGAGTTAGAGGCCCGCAGCCGGCGTAATAATATTCGCGTGGTGGGTGTGCCAGAGTCCACCAATACTGGGCGCCTGGAAGAATACGTGGAGAGGATACTCCTAGCCTCCATTGAGGTTCCGTGAGAATCGTAAAGGCACTTTTTGGGTGTGTTCGAATATGGACGAGTTTGGTATCTACGAACCGCAAATGACGAGGTTAGTGGGTGTACGCGTTTTCGCTACGCTACTATGCACGGTTCGTCTCATTTCTGGGTATGTCCATCTGAACCCTCGGGTTCCATCTTAGATACGGCATCCATTTTGTTTCTTGCCCTCAAGTAGCCAGCGAACGGACACTGTCCGCTTCGTGACCCTGGGATTCCCAAGCTTTCGTGGAGGACACGTGTTCCTTTGAAGGTGTCTTTATGATGAGGGGGATGACACGGCAAAGGCAGATGGCTCCGCTCGAGGGTCATCTTGCCGTGCCAGTGTATTGTTTCAGTCATGCATGCATTAGGCACGAGTCCTTTGATCCTGCAATCGAGTTTCCGATATTGCTTTTTACACTCTTTTTCCAATCTGTGTGCATCCTTGTTTTTCCTTTGCATCTGTTCCTGTCCTTTCTCCTAATTCGTTTACAGCCAGAATGGAATGTGCTTAATGTGGGGATAATATGCTTTTACAGTTGGGAACCGGCAATGCTGTTGTAATTATGTTCCGGGCTTCTGAAACATGAATGCGACCCTCTTGAAGTTTACTGTGGGAACTGAGTTGTAACCTTTGTTCGTCATGTTGTGCAATGACGAAAATGTGTATAAAAGGAGCGATCCACTTGTGCAATTTGAAGCAGTCTCCCAGAACCTACACGTTGTGTACTTCTTGCGACTTCTGTATCCCTGCAGTAAATAAACGCTGATCTTTGACGCCGCAGGAAGTGTCCCGTGTCTCTGTGTTTTGTACGCCGGAACAGGTAACCCACGAAGGTTTCAGGTGTTGTCCCCTGGCACCGCTGGGCCTTAGAATAGCCCAGTCCTTCAGTTGGCGCCCAACATGGGGCGACATCAGCGGTACCGGTCCAAAGCCCGACGATCGTGAGAAACTTCGTGTGAAATCTCCTAGGGAAGGTGCACCCCGCTTCATCGATCCAGTTGTCGAAATAAGTGGCCCGAAGACTTTTCCCGCGAAGATTCCCGCCTCCTGACGGCTGCGACGGACTGATGCCCTGACTGTCGACCTGTTTTGGCGCCTGGCGTAGTTCTTTGTACGGCGAGACGATAGACGGGCCTTCCTGGTGCCGCCATTGCTCTTTCAGTTAAGTATTTGTGGGTAGCTCCCAGAGTTCTTGGTTAAACCTGGTTGTTTGCATGGTTCCATTGCATTTGTGGTTCTTAGTTGTTGGTTCTTAGTTGTTGGATTTTATTTGACGATTGCAATTGCCAAAAACCGAGGGTCTTGCATTTTTTTGCGAGGACATCGTAATTCGATAGCCCTTGAAGTTTGTAAACTCGGTTAGTGTGCACGATGCCTGGCCGTAGTACTTTGTTTGGTTTCCTTAAATGTTGCGGCATGGATTCCCGGTTGGAGGATTCATGTCCGATACCTCCAGTTGGAACTCCAATTCATGAGCTCTATAGTCGCCATGGAATAGGTCCTATTGTATACAATGACTATTGGATTCGTTATACTAAAAATGATGGTGTTCTTAGTTGGCCGCCACATGGTAGTTTCGAAACTGTAATATTAGATAATCTTGAAGCTAAATTGTTTAAAAAGAAGGTTAGGCCGGCCATGTTTGATTCCTTTCGGTTGTGGCGTAAAGAGGCCAAGCAGAAAGAAATCAAACAGATTAAGAAAAATAAGAGAGAAGGTGTTATTACGGTAATGCGAGATGCAGAACAGTATCAGTGAGACAAAGACGAGAGGGAGCAGGAAGTTTCTGCTAGACTGCATCATATGGCGGTGGATAAATGTTATCCGGTTTTACCGTCTAGTTCTGATAAGACAGGAGAAGAAGCGATAGAAGATCCCATATTGTCTTATCTATTGAAATCGCCACCTCCCTATGCACCAGATACTGTGGGTCCTGTGATTCCTCCTGTTCCTCAACCTGTTGTTTTGGCGGCTGCTGGTCAGCCTGTCGTTCCTCCTGTTCTTCCGAATCCCCTTGTGCCACAAATTGTTCAGCCTCCTTTGCCCGCTCTTTTTCCTACTGCTCCTTTGTCAGTATCTAATCAGCCCAATCTTGCTACTACTCCTGTTATCCCGACTACCGCTGCTGCTTCTACGTTTACTCCTAATGTCGCTGCTCCTGTGCTTCCTTCCTCTTCTCCTTCTGTTCGTAGTCGTATATTTAATGCTGTCGCTAATCTCTATTCTCCACTTTTCGGACCAATACTCGGGTCTGATCTTTCTGATGTCGCTCAGAGGCGCAGTCAAATTCCTGATGGTAGGGAACGTGAGTCGTTAGTGAAAATGGCGCGTAAATGGATTAGGCATCCTGCGAAGTACACTTCGCGTATAGTTTTTGAGACATTTTCCCAGTTCAATGAGCCCACACAAAGATTTGTGTTCGAGGAAATGTGTAAATTCTTGATAGAAGAGTGGGATAATGAGGAGGTTGACAATGTACCGCCCGAGATGACTGAGCTTCAGAATCAGTTTTCGACTGGTATGATTGTGGGTGGTACTGTCCAACGTGCTTTAGAGCGTTTGTTATCTTTTCGATCTACAGTACAACCTCGCGCATTGTTTAAGGACGACACTGAGGAGCGGTTGGCTCAACCTGGTCAGTATCCTATGCGGGAAGTTCCCCCAGTATGGATGCCAGGTGATCCTGCTGCTAATCCTGTTGTTCTACCACATTTTCAGAGAGTTTGGATACACCTCCCATGGAAGCGATCGGAAGTTTTGCAGGTAAAGCAGACTTTGCCTGACCCCCGCAAGAATCCTGCAGGTTATTATAAGGAGTTGTCCCAATTAGTGGATGCTACTGTTATGAACCTTGCCGATATTGACATGTTGTTTGGTAACGTAGTCCCTCAACCGATTTGGGCGAAAATCCGTCAAGAGAATCATGCTGCCGAGTTAGGCGGTGATTGGGCTGCTCTTGCGGCGGCTGACGGACGGCAAGTTGGTGGGGCTAAACCTGAGCAGATCATTGAGAATCTGCCCCAGAGGATAATTACACTTATGAAGACACTTGTGCCAGCAATACGTGTTAATTGGGACAAATTGTCTGCGTGCAAACAAAAGAAGGACGAGAGTGTCTCCGATTTCTTTACGAGATTTGAGGAGGCATTTATCGATCATAGTGGTCAGGATATGAGCTCTGAAGGAGGTCAGCGATTGTTCGTTGATAAATTTGTGTCGAATTTGTTGCCTGAACTAAGCAACAAGTTGAAGAATTCTGAAAGTTCGTGGGCCGTTTCTACCACTGCTCAGATATTAGCCACGGCCCAGTACTACGAAAATAGAGAGGAAGAAGAAAGCGAGCGCGCAGATAAGAAAACGAAGGATCTTAAAACTAAGGTCTTATTGCAGCAAGCGTATCCTCCGCGCTCGAATCAAAATGACTCGCAACAGCCAAATCGATTACAATCACAGTTTTCTAGATCGCAGTTGCGTACTGACTCCTCTACACCTCGCCCTATGTTGGGGTATAATCAATGCGCATATTGTAGGGGTGAGGGCCAATTGAAGTTTAATTGTCCAGTTTTGCGTGACCGAAACAATGGTGTTTCGGCTCGAGGAGGTCGGAGTGGTCCTCAACAAGCGTCACGTGGTAGAGGTCGTGGTGTTACTCAGAATCAGACTGAGCGTTTTGCCACTTCATCAGACTCGCAAAATTGCTTTGATCGGCGCGATCCATCGTCTGGTAGATCTGCACAGTATCATGTGGACGACTATTATGTCGAGCATGATGTTGATGCTGACGGTAATTACTAGGACAGCCTTAGACAGAGAAAGGGAGTAGTATCAGTTCCGGTTGATCAGAGAGGGCCTTATGTCGCAGTTGCCACATCGGGCGTAATTGAGCCTTTTCTGTTGGACACTGGTGCAGCTAAAAGTTCCATCATGCATTCGAAACTCCCTGGCGCGCCTTTGTCTGGCTTAACAAATGTTTCCGTTGGATTCTCTGGCGCCCCCGTTAGCAATCCAGTTTCTAGCCCTTTGCCCCTTACAATTGGGTCTCGTGAGTTAGAAGCTCCTTTGATTTTGACTACTGGTTGTGGTGAGAATCTTTTGGGCCTGGATTTGTTGAAGCGGTTATATGCGACTTTGTACTGTTCTCCTGCGGGATTGGAGCTTACGTTGGGTCAGAGAGTGATCTCTCCTATGTATTTGTCGACTGATAAGCTCCCACCGGAATTGAGCTCTCTTCCTGAGTCTTTGTGGGCAACAGGTCCCAATGATGTGGGCTTGTTGGATATACCACCTTATGTTGTTCAATTGAAATCCAATGTGCGATTGCCACGCATTCCCCAGTATCGTATCTCTCTTGATGGAGAACGAGCATTATTAGCGATCATTTACGATTTGATCGATAAAGATGTTATTGAAGAAACTCGGGGTAACGTGTGTAATAGTCCTGTGTTACCTATTTTGAAACAAACTGATCCATCCAAGCCTCCTGTGTATCGTTTTGTTATTGATTTACGGGAGGTAAATAAAATTGTTATTCCACAGTTTCCCGTGGTGCCTGACATTACGGCTTTGCTAAGTCTGATTCCAGCTTCTGCATCATGGTTCTCGGTAATTGATCTGAAGAATGCTTTCTTTAGCATTCCAATTGCTGAAGTGAGTAGAGATCTATTTGGTTTCTCGTTAGGTGGTCGCAGCTTCCGGTTCAAACGCGCACCTCAGGGCTACTGTGAGAGTCCATCGATCTACAGCCAAGCTCTTAAGAGTCAACTTGATGCGTTTGTGTTACCGGTTGGTGCGGCCTTGATTCAGTACGTTGATGATCTGTTCGTAGCTGCTGACACTGAACAGATTTGCAAAACCGCTACAGTATCACTGTTACAGCATCTGTGTGACTTACATCACAAAGTGTCACCTTCCAAACTACAATATTGTTGTCAAGAAGTAACCTATCTAGGTCACTTATTGTCAAAGGCGGGGAGAAGGTTGACCCCTGAAAGAATCGCAGCAATTGCTCGAATGACTGTGCCAACAACTCAGAGAGATGTGCGTGCCTTTCTAGGTATCACGTCATACTGTAAGCAGTGGATTCCGAACTTTTCACTGTTAGCGAAGCCATTGATAGCTCTCACGTGCAAGGATGTTTCGACTCCTTTGCCATGGACGGAAGAATGTCAGAAAAGTTTTTCTGAACTACGTGATGCGTTGTGTTCGGCTCCTGTGTTAGGTACTCCTGATTACAGTAAGCCATTTACACTATACGTTCACGAGAGAGAAGGTTGTGCGTTGAGTGTTTTGACGCAACAATTTGGTGGTAAGCAGCGTCCATGTGCATATTTTTCCTCGACCTTAGACCCGGTAGCTAGAGTGTTGCCAAGTTGCTTGAGAGCGACAGCGGCAGCTGCGGTGTCTATTCGACAATCCGCAGGTCTGGTCATGGATAATATGCTCATAGTGATGGTTCCGCATGCAGTTGACACTCTTCTGAATCGGACAAAAACTCAACATCTGACGAGTGCAAGGTTGTCCGGATATGAGTTGACACTTTTGGCAAGTCATATACAGATCAAGCGTTGTAATGTGCTGAATCCGGCGACATTGTTGCCGACTAATATGGAATCAGATGATGTACCACCACATGATTGTTATTTACGAACTGAGGAAGAAACGAAGGGTCGTGTGGACCTGAAAAACACTCCATTGACGGACCCTGATGGCACTTTGTATGTTGATGGTTCATGTTTTAAGTTGCCGAATGGTGATGTGACGACTGCGTATGCTGTAGTGACGTTGAGTACGGTTGTGGAAACTGCGAGATTGAGCCAGAATTCAGCACAAGCGGCAGAATTGATTGCGTTGACAAGAGCGTGTGTTTTATCTAAGGGAAAGCGAGTGAATGTGTTTACCGACAGTCAGTATGCATTTGGTGTTGCACATAGTTTCGGTCGATTGTGGAGAGAAAGAGGATTTATGACATCGCATGGTGCGAAGATCCAACACGGACAGCTCGTGAACGATCTTTTGGATGCACTTACATTGCCTGAACAAGTGGCGATCATTAAATGTAGTGCGCATCGAAAGGTTACGGATGATGTTGGTCGTGGTAATGCATTTGAGGATGAGATTGCTAAAGAAACGGCTAAGAACCTTGCAACCCGAATGTATGTTACGAGTTCAGTGAGGTGGCCGACGGAGACTGGTATGTGTGAAGACACTGTTGAGAGCGTGAAAGCAATTCAGAATGAGGCCACTGAAACTGAAAAGATTAAGTGGAAAGAAAGCATGGGAAAGTTAGACACGCATGGATGTTGGGTTGACTTGTCAGAATATCAGAGGTGGATGTTACCGGATGCATATGTGCTAGCTGTTGTGACTATGGCTCATGGCTTGTCACACATTAGTGCGAAAGGTATATGTAAGTTATTGTCCCCTGTATGGAAGAACGATGGTATTACTAAATGTGCTGAGAGGGTGGTTAAGAGTTGTATGGTGTGTTTGATGCATAATCCTGGCAAGGGCACCCCCACTCCACCTGGTCATTTTGCTCCTCCTGCCTGTCCCTTTGAGGTTATCCAACTGGACTTCATCCATATGGAGAGATGCAATAATCTGAAGTACGTTTTGGTTGTGGTTTGTGCGTTCTCCAGATGGATCGAGGCCTATCCTCTTAAAGATAATACTGCCCTGTCCACAGCGAAAGTCCTACTGAAGGAATATTTTCCTCGGTATGGAATGCCACGGATTGTGTGGTCAGATAATGGAAGCGAGTTTGTGGGAAGTGTGATGCAGAGTGTGTGTAAGGGCCTTGGAATTCGACAGAAATTCCATAGCGCCAATCATCCCCAAGCAGCGGGTTTGGTTGAGGGGTACAATGGTACTCTGAAGCTGAAACTTGCGAAGATACAAGCTACGACTGGTTTGTCATGGCCCGATGCCTTGCCTCTGGCTCTCTTATCGACCAGAGCGACTGTGCACTCTCGAGTAGGGCTCAGCCCATATGAGATTGTGTTCGGCCGCCCTGCGAACATTTGGGGAGTCCCGAGGCCTAAGGCCTTTGACAGTCTTGAGTATCCAATGCTAATTGATTATCTTCATGATCTGACTGCTAAACTGAGGTTAATTCATCAACAGGTCTTTGAAGCTTTACCGGCACAGACAGAGGGTCCTGGACATCGGCTTCAACCGGGTGACTGGGTTGTTACCCGTAATTTTGGCAGAAAACGTAACCTGGAGCCGAGATTCGTGGGACCCTACCAAGTGCTGCTGGCGACGAGGACTGCAGTTCGGTTGGAAGGCAGAAAGAACTGGGTTCACGCCACCCATACCAAGAAAGTTCCGATCCCTTTACCAGCAGACAGTTGGGTGAGAACTGGTATTGCGGCAACGGAAACCGAGACCCCTCTATGCTTTGTGCCGTTCAGTGATGCTCAACCTGTAGGAGACAATTCATTGCAGCCAGACACATCTGTCGAGTCGTCAGTGTTGGAGAACTCAAGGTCTGCATTGTCATTTGATCGATTGAACACTGTTACACCAGTTGAACAATTATTTGAGGAGCAGACTCGACCTGGAAGAAATCGATATTTTCTTCGCCCACGTAACAAAGACTAATACATTTTTCCTCATCTTTTCCTTTACTGTTGCCACGAGCATTAAGAACAATTACATCCTTTCTTGATTTTTAAGATCCTTTTTTATGTACTCTTTACAGCTAAGAGATTTTTATTAAATTGAGTATTTGTATAAGAAAACCTATCATCCGGGTTAACCGTAAGGCCGTGCGGGTACTCCTTTCTGTTTAGCAGGTTCCTGACACTAGGTCGGTTACTTTTGTCGACTCCTGGGAACTCCTGGGAATTGATAATCGCTACTCAGAACGAAGTGCGTCAAGGACGTCACGGACGGTTTTTAGAGGATGGCATTCTCTAAGCTGTTGGAAGAAGAAAGGATGTCGGCGCAAAGATCAAAATTGCATAAGATTATACGAACAAAATGTTTTTTGTTTCAGGTATTCCTGCTGTTTCTGATTGTATCTATGCTATTGGTGGGTGGAGTGTATTTTGGAATACAGTCGTTATTGCCTTCCATTTCACCTACTTTTTCTCCTAAACTAAGTTCTACTACCACTGTTTCTCCACATTCCTTTCATCCTCTGCCCCAACATGAACAGGTTAGACGTGCAGAATTCATGAATAATTCCTTTGTTCAACTCCTGCATCAGCATCAGTTGGTGATGAATACTACCAATTGTTGGGTGTGCGGTTAATGCCACATACCATGGATAGGGGTATTCCGTACTTGGTTCTCCCTTATAGCTCCCAAGGGTCAGCTCGAGCATTCCAAACTATGTTCCGTAGTGCACTAGATTCCTACCCTAGTCGAGAGCCACGCTCTGCAAACTTCGGTCCTGGTCCGTACCACAAGCCTTTGGCGATAGCGATTGCTGATTTAGATAGAGATATTTTTGATGCATCGCTTATTCCGGAGGAGGAGGTGCAAGCCTATAAAGATCTGAGTGAGGCTGAGTATAGTATGTCAGTGGGTGATAGACAGCTTAAGAGCTCGTCTCCAATATGGATCGTACCCCACCTCGGTAATTTCTGCTTGAAAGGTCTTGGTCGAAATCCGAGAGCACAACTTGGGGAGAGTGCTTGTACTGATACGTATGTTTTACCAACGCTCTCTTCCCCTGTTTTCTTGACCGCCAAGGGTACCTATTTCGTATGTTATGAGCGTGCATATAAGTGGTTGCTCCGTGACTTTTCGGGTACCTGTTATATTGCGAATCTTTTGCCACCGACTTTTACAGTTGCCTCAGACTATCACAAGACTAGAGTTGTGAGAGGCGTTATTAGTGAAGAGGACACGGCCGGTCAAGAAGCAGGAGACTTCTTTAAGGGTTTTTTGCCGTTTTGGGGACCTATGGTTAATAGTAGGAACCTGAGACAGTTGACCCGTGTAGTAGAGTCGACTGCTAACATAACTGCGAGTGCTCTTGGTAATCTAACAGCGGAACTTCAGGCGGATAGACATATGAAGTTGCAGAACCGTATGGTTCTAGATGTTGTTCTAGCAGATAGAGGTAGTGTGTGCAAAGTTATCCATTCGAGTTGTTGCATTTTCATCCCTGACAACGCTCCAACTGTTTACCAAGCCATCTCGAAGTTGCATAAGATCTCCGAGTCCATACACGTGGACGAAGGTGGTTGGACACTTCTAGGATGGTTTTGGGGCCTGATATCAACTTGGGGTTGGAAGATTCTGATGATCGTAGGGGTTGTTGTAACGTTTTTGTTCACGTGTTGTCTTTGTGTGCAGTGTGGTCCTGCCTTATGTGGTCTTTGTGCCACAACGTGTATAAGACGGCCATCTGTTACCAAGGAGACATTGATGGATAGAATGATGTTCCAGCAACAACTGAACGATTTGATGAATATCGACATCGGTTCTGATCTCGATTAGTGCTTGCCTACATGAGGGCAAAAGGAGCGTCTGAGGTTCCGTGAGAATCGTAAAGGCACTTTTTGGGTGTGTTCGAATATGGACGAGTTTGGTATCTACGAACCGCAAATGACGAGTTTAGTGGGTGTACGCGTTTTCGCTACGCTACTATGCACGGTTCGTCTCATTTCTGGGTATGTCCATCTGAACCCTCGGGTTCCATCTTAGATACAGCATCCATTTTGTTTCTTGCCCTCAAGTAGCCAGCAAACGGACACTGTCAGCTTCGTGACCCTGGGATTCCCAAGCTTTCGTGGAGGACACGTGTTCCTTTGAAGGTGTCTTTATGATGAGGGGGATGACACGGCAAAGGCAGATGGCTCCGCTCGAGGGTCATCTTGCCGTGCCAGTGTATTGTTTCAGTCATGCATGCATTAGGCCCGAGTTCTTTGATCCTGCAATCGAGTTTCCGATATTGCTTTTTACACTCTTTTTCCAATCTGTGTGCATCCTTGTTTTTCCTTTGCATCTGTTCCTGTCCTTTCTCCTAATTCGTTTACAGCCAGAATGGAATGTGCTTAATGTGGGGATAATATGCTTTTACAGTTGGGAACCGGCAATGCTGTTGTAATTATGTTCCGGGCTTCTGAAACATGAATGCGACCCTCTTGAAGTTTACTGTGGGAACTGAGTTGTAACCTTTGTTCGTCATGTTGTGCAATGACGAAAATGTGTATAAAAGGAGCGATCCACTTGTGCAATTTGAAGCAGTCTCCCAGAACCTACACGTTGTGTACTTCTTGCGACTTCTGTATCCCTGCAGTAAATAAACGCTGATCTTTGACGCCGCAGGAAGTGTCCCGTGTCTCTGTGTTTTGTACGCCGGAACAGGTAACCCACGAAGGTTTCAGGTGTTGTCCTCTGGCACCGCTGGGCCTTAGAATAGCCCAGTCCTTCACCATCAGCTCGGACACTTTCTCTAAACAGTTCATCGTGGAGAGAGCACACCGCTCACTTGGGCCGCGACCTCGTCCTGGTGCCCCACCTAGGCCCATCATCGCGCGGCTCCTAAACTACCAAGATCGTGATGCTGCGCTGCGGGCCGCGCGTATGAACCAAAACCTTTCATGCGAGGGTGTCAGCTTCACCGTCTACCCAGACTTCACGCCTGTTGTTCAGGAACAGCGGTGCAAATTCGTTGATGTCAAGAAAAAGCTCCGTGCCCTCCAAATTGATTACGCGTTGCTTTATCCTGCGAAGCTGCGTGTCACCCATCAAGCGAAGCAACATTTCTTCACGAATCCGCAACAAGTGGAGGACTTCCTGAAGTCCCTGCGGAGGGTGCAGGATTCAAGGCTTGAAGAGGACGATGCTGCTCAGGGGAATGAACATTAACTGGTAGCCTGCGGGTCATTGGGACCTTTCCTCTTAACTAGTGTACGGCTCCACTGCCTTTTGCCGGTGGCCCGCCACGCGAGCCCTTTTGATGGGCGGTGTCAAGACTGATCGAGACTGTCCTGGTAGTGTGCTGGTCGGTGGTTGGGAATGTATTCCAGGCACCACCCTTCCCCCTCTTCCTGTGTCTTTGATGGGGAGCGGGCCGTAGAGGGTGGATATGTGTGCCCCCTGGATGACCCCCGTAGGGTGTACCCCATTGACTAAACTGACTTGGTTGCTCCTGTTGAGCTCTTTGGTGGCAATGACGGGTGGGGGGTGGGTAGTTTTTTCTGGCGAGTTGGGGCTGCTTCAGTGGGTGGGGGGTGGGGTAGAGGGTTTCGAGTCCTTGCTGGTTTCTTCATTACCCTTCCCAAGAGCTGATAGGTTGGTGTTCACAAGGAGTGCGGAGATCTCCCTGGGGATTCTGATATGTATACTTATGGCTGGACTATGTCGAAGATGTTGGGAGTCCATTTGGCTTGCTGCTAGGCCCCTGGGCACTGTGCAGGGTGTGACAGCCTTACTGAGCTTCGTTGCCCTTCAAGGCGGGGATCGCAATGCTGCCTTAAGGTTAGATGCAAAGTCCCAAGTTACTATGGTCGATTCTGCCGGCCGTGCCGGAGGGGCGTGTGGCGGTAGGGGTGGTGGAGTATTGACCTCATATGGTGCAGGGCTGCGTAATGAGTGCGCTGGGCGGGCTGCTTCCCCCGGGATACAGGGTCTGCTCACCGACCTAGGGAGGCTGCACTTCGGGGCTGGTTCCTGGGTGGTGGGGAGAGTTCCCAGTTCAGTGCTTTGTGGGGTTGGTTGTCACACGCCTTCAGATCGATTTGCAATTGCGCTTGGCGTGGGGTATATGTTGGTGCAGTCAGCGGGGAAGGGTGGGGGATCAGGGGTGTTTATTAATGTTGTTCCATTGTTGGGCGCAGCTGTGTTCAGGGCGTTACCATCCACAGAGTTGACAAAGGTTTTTGCTGTGCACTATATTCCTGTTTTTTATCGCCCCGTCTATGGGAGACACTGACTTGAACATACTTACATGGAACGTCAGAGGCCTGGGTGACCCTAGAAAACGGAGACAAATCCTGTCTTATTTAGATCGCCATACAATACACATTGCGTTTCTTCAAGAGACCCACTTCAGGGCGCAGTCTGCTCCTACCTTTGCTGGTAGATGGGCGAAATACACTGCCTTTTCTTCCTACTCTTCATACTCTAAAGGGTGTTGCGATATTGGTCAAAAAGGGAACCCCCTTTATTCTTGTGGGTACAAAAAGTGATGCCCAAGGCAGGTACTGCCTGATGTGGGGTAGACTAGGACATAGAGTGGTTACCCTGGCCTGCTGCTATGGTCCCAATGTGGACGACCCAGCCTTCTTTGCGGACCTCGGCGTAGACATAGTGGGTGTGGGAACGCAACACCTCATATGGGGGGGAGATTTCAATATCACGCTCAATCCGCCGTTGGACAGGTCCCACCCAGCCGCACATCATTATACCCGGTCCCGGGGGGCGCTTTTAGAGATCGTAGAAGAGCATAGACTAATTGACACATGGAGACACCTCCACGCGGAGGTCCGTGAGGGTACTCACTTCACGGCGCAAGTACGCTCCTGGGCTCGGCTCGACTATGTCTTCCTGGCCCCACAGTTTCACGTGGCGTTGGTTGGGGCGCGACACCTCCCGAGAACCTTTTCGGATCACGCGCCAGTACGCGTTACCTTGAGGGCAGCGGACCTCGGCCCCCCACTGGCGGCCTGGCGTCTGCAGCCCATGATGCTCCTCGATGCCCCTTTCCAGGAGGAGCTGCGGGAGGACTGCTTGGATTTCTTTAAGCGCAACAAGGACTCAGTGAAGGATGTTGAGACTATTTGGGATGCGTTCAAGGTGACCTTGCGTGGTCTGTGCATTGCCAAGGGGTCGGGTGTACTGAGGAGTATTATGGCGCGCCTTCGCACCTTGGAAACTGACCTTCAGATGCTTGAGACGTCACTGGCTGCAAACCCTGATGATGCCACATTGGCGGGTATTCGGGACAAAGTCACAGAGTACACTGCTGAAGCCGCTAGGGAAACAAAGTTTAGAGGCAAACACTGGGTCGCCCGGAGTTATGGTGAGGGCGAGAGGCCGGGGAAAGCCCTGGCAGCGACAATGAGGCTAGTGCGACCGTCTAATACCATCATGGATATTGTGGGGGCGGACGGCACATTGTACAGAGATACCGCGCAAATTCTCAACGCGTTTGTGACACACTATCGCGTGCTGTACGCGTCGACTAGGGCCGGGGAGCTTCAATTGCACGACTACCTGGAGGATGTGTCCCTGGGGTGGCTTAGTGATGCGCAAAGAGAGTTTCTGAGTTCCCCCTTTGAACTGGACGAGGTGCGGGAAGCCATCATGCACATGAGGTCAGGCAAGACCGCCGGACTGGATGGGATACCAATTGACTTTATGGCACCAGTCTTGAGAGAGGTGTATGAAGATGCGTTAGAGGTGGGCCACCTGCCCCCTTTGATGCGCATGGCCCTCATCACGTCGCTCCTTAAACCGGGGAAGGCGGCGAATGACTGTGACTCCTACCGGCCTCTCTCTCTGCTTAATTGCGATGTGAAAATCCTGGCCAAGCTCATAGCCACTCGCATTAATCTGCTACTCCCTAATCTGATATTGCCCGATCAGGCCGGGTTTGTGCCAGGTAGGGCTACGTCCCATAATCTGCGCACGTTCTTCTCGATCCTCAATTCTGTGCATGATGACCAGCCACGAGAGAGAAGGTTGTGCGTTGAGTGTTTTGACGCAACAATTTGGTGGTAAGCAGCGTCCATGTGCATATTTTTCCTCGACCTTAGACCCGGTAGCTAGAGCGTTGCCAAGTTGCTTGAGAGCGACAGCGGCAGCTGCGGTGTCTATTCGACAATCCGCAGGTCTGGTCATGGATAATATGCTCATAGTGATGGTTCCGCATGCAGTTGACACTCTTCTGAATCGGACAAAAACTCAACATCTGACGAGTGCAAGGTTGTCCGGATATGAGTTGACACTTTTGGCAAGTCATATACAGATCAAGCGTTGTAATGTGCTGAATCCGGCGACATTGTTGCCGACTAATATGGAATCAGATGATGTACCACCACATGATTGTTATTTACGAACTGAGGAAGAAACGAAGGGTCGTGTGGACCTGAAAAACACTCCATTGACGGACCCTGATGGCACTTTGTATGTTGATGGTTCATGTTTTAAGTTGCCGAATGGTGATGTGACGACTGCGTATGCTGTAGTGACGTTGAGTACGGTTGTGGAAACTGCGAGATTGAGCCAGAATTCAGCACAAGCGGCAGAATTGATTGCGTTGACAAGAGCGTGTGTTTTATCTAAGGGAAAGCGAGTGAATGTGTTTACCGACAGTCAGTATGCATTTGGTGTTGCACATAGTTTCGGTCGATTGTGGAGAGAAAGAGGATTTATGACATCGCATGGTGCGAAGATCCAACACGGACAGCTCGTGAACGATCTTTTGGATGCACTTACATTGCCTGAACAAGTGGCGATCATTAAATGTAGTGCGCATCGAAAGGTTACGGATGATGTTGGTCGTGGTAATGCATTTGCGGATGAGATTGCTAAAGAAACGGCTAAGAACCTTGTAACCCGAATGTATGTTACGAGTTCAGTGAGGTGGCCGACGGAGACTGGTATGTGTGAAGACACTGTTGAGAGCGTGAAAGCAATTCAGAATGAGGCCACTGAAACTGAAAAGATTAAGTGGAAAGAAAGCACGGGAAAGTTAGACACGCATGGATGTTGGGTTGACTTGTCAGAATATCAGAGGTGGATGTTACCGGATGCATATGTGCTAGCTGTTGTGACTATGGCTCATGGCTTGTCACACATTAGTGCGAAAGGTATATGTAAGTTATTGTCCCCTGTATGGAAGAACGATGGTATTACTAAATGTGCTGAGAGGGTGGTTAAGAGTTGTATGGTGTGTTTGATGCATAATCCTGGCAAGGGCACCCCCACTCCACCTGGTCATTTTGCTCCTCCTGCCTGTCCCTTTGAGGTTATCCAACTGGACTTCATCCATATGGAGAGATGCAATAATCTGAAGTACGTTTTGGTTGTGGTTTGTGCGTTCTCCAGATGGATCGAGGCCTATCCTCTTAAGGATAATACTGCCCTGTCCACAGCGAAAGTCCTACTGAAGGAATATTTTCCTCGGTATGGAATGCCACGGATTGTGTGGTCAGATAATGGAAGCGAGTTTGTGGGAAGTGTGATGCAGAGTGTGTGTAAGGGCCTTGGAATTCGACAGAAATTCCATAGCGCCAATCATCCCCAAGCAGCGGGTTTGGTTGAGGGGTACAATGGTACTCTGAAGCTGAAACTTGCGAAGATACAAGCTACGACTGGTTTGTCATGGCCCGATGCCTTGCCTCTGGCTCTCTTATCGACCAGAGCGACTTTGCACTCTCGAGTAGGGCTCAGCCCATATGAGATTGTGTTCGGCCGCCCTGCGAACATTTGGGGAGTCCCGAGGCCTAAGGCCTTTGACAGTCTTGAGTATCCAATGCTAATTGATTATCTTCATGATCTGACTGCTAAACTGAGGTTAATTCATCAACAGGTCTTTGAAGCTTTACCGGCACAGACAGAGGGTCCTGGACATCGGCTTCAACCGGGTGACTGGGTTGTTACCCGTAATTTTGGCAGAAAACGTAACCTGGAGCCGAGATTCGTGGGACCCTACCAAGTGCTGCTGGCGACGAGGACTGCAGTTCGGTTGGAAGGCAGAAAGAACTGGGTTCACGCCACCCATACCAAGAAAGTTCCGATCCCTTTACCAGCAGACAGTTGGGTGAGAACTGGGATTGCGGCAACGGAAACCGAGACCCCTCTATGCTTTGTGTTGTTCAGTGATGCTCAACCTGTAGGAGACAATTCATTGCAGCCAGACACATCTGTCGAGTCGTCAGTGTTGGAGAACTCAAGGTCTGCATTGTCATTTGATCGATTGAACACTGTTACACCAGTTGAACAATTATTTGAGGAGCAGACTCGACCTGGAAGAAATCGATATTTTCTTCGCCCACGTAACAAAGACTAATACATTTTTCCTCATCTTTTCCTTTACTGTTGCCACGAGCATTAAGAACAATTACATCCTTTCTTGATTTTTAAGATCCTTTTTTATGTACTCTTTACAGCTAAGAGATTTTTATTAAATTGAGTATTTGTATAAGAAAACCTATCATCCGGGTTAACCGTAGGGCCGTGCGGGTACTCCTTTCTGTTTAGCAGGTTCCTGACACTAGGTCGGTTACTTTTGTCGACTCCTGGGAACTCCTGGGAATTGATAATCGCTACTCAGAACGAAGTGCGTCAAGGACGTCACGGACGGTTTTTAGAGGACGGCATTCTCTAAGCTGTTGGAAGAAGAAAGGATGTCGGCTCAAAGATCAAAATTGCATAAGATTATACGAACGAAATGTTTTTTGTTTCAGGTATTCCTGCTGTTTCTGATTGTATCTATGCTATTGGTGGGTGGAGTGTATTTTGGAATACAGTCGTTATTGCCTTCCATTTCACCTACTTTTTCTCCTAAACTAAGTTCTACTACCACTGTTTCTCCACATTCCTTTCATCCTCTGCCCCAACATGAACAGGTTAGACGTGCAGAATTCATGAATAATTCCTTTGTTCAACTCCTGCATCAACATCAGTTGGTGATGAATACTACCAATTGTTGGGTGTGCGGGTTAATGCCACATACCATGGATAGGGGTATTCCGTACTTGGTTCTCCCTTATAGCTCCCAAGGGTCAGCTCGAGCATTCCAAACTATGTTCCGTAGTGCACTAGATTCCTACCCTAGTCGAGAGCCACGCTCTGCAAACTTCGGTCCTGGTCCGTACCACAAGCCTTTGGCGATAGCGATTGCTGATTTAGATAGAGATATTTTTGATGCATCGCTTATTCCGGAGGAGGAGGTGCAAGCCTATAAAGATCTGAGTGAGGCTGAGTATAGTATGTCAGTGGGTGATAGACAGCTTAAGAGCTCATCTCCAATATGGATCGTACCCCACCTCGGTAATTTCTGCTTGAAAGGTCTTGGTCGAAATCCGAGAGCACAACTTGGGGAGAGTGCTTGTACTGATACGTATGTTTTACCAACGCTCTCTTCCCCTGTTTTCTTGACCGCCAAGGGTACCTATTTCGTATGTTATGAGCGTGCATATACGTGGTTGCCCCGTGACTTTTCGGGTACCTGTTATATTGCGAATCTTTTGCCACCGACTTTTACAGTTGCCTCAGACTATCACAAGACTAGAGTTGTGAGAGGCGTTATTAGTGAAGAGGACACGGCCGGTCAAGAAGCAGGAGACTTCTTTAAGGGTTTTTTGCCGTTTTGGGGACCTATGGTTAATAGTAGGAACCTGAGACAGTTGACCCGTGTAGTAGAGTCGACTGCTAACATAACTGCGAGTGCTCTTGGTAATCTAACAGCGGAACTTCAGGCGGATAGACATATGACGTTGCAGAACCGTATGGTTCTAGATGTTGTTCTAGCAGATAGAGGTGGTGTGTGCAAAGTTATCCATTCGAGTTGTTGCATTTTCATCCCTGACAACGCTCTAACTGTTTACCAAGCCATCTCGAAGTTGCATAAGATCTCCGAGTCCATACATGTGGACGAAGATGGTTGGACACTTCTAGGATGGTTTTGGGGCCTGATATCAACTTGGGGTTGGAAGATTCTGATGATCGTAGGGGTTGTTGTAACGTTTTTGTTCACGTGTTGTCTTTGTGTGCAGTGTGGTCCTGCCTTATGTGGTCTTTGTGCCACAACGTGTATAAGACGGCCATCTGTTACCAAGGAGACATTGATGGATAGAATGATGTTCCAGCAACAACTGAACGATTTGATGAATATCGACATCGGTTCTGATCTCGACTAGTGCTTGCCTACATGAGGGCAAAAGGAGCGTCTGAGGTTCCGTGAGAATCGTAAAGGCACTTTTTGGGTGTGTTCGAATATGGACGAGTTTGGTATCTACGAACCGCAAATGACGAGTTTAGTGGGTGTACGCGTTTTCGCTACGCTACTATGCACGGTTCGTCTCATTTCTGGGTATGTCCATCTGAACCCTCGGGTTCCATCTTAGATACGGCATCAATTTTGTTTCTTGCCCTCAAGTAGCCAGCGAACGGACACTGTCCGCTTCGTGACCCTGGGATTCCCAAGCTTTCGTGGAGGACACGTGTTCCTTTGAAGGTGTCTTTATGATGAGGGGGATGACACGGCAAAGGCAGATGGCTCCGCTCGAGGGTCATCTTGCCGTGCCAGTGTATTGTTTCAGTCATGCATGCATTAGGCCCGAGTCCTTTGATCCTGCAATCGAGTTTCCGATATTGCTTTTTACACTCTTTTTCCAATCTGTGTGCATCCTTGTTTTTCCTTTGCATCTGTTCCTGTCCTTTCTCCTAATTCGTTTACAGCCAGAATGGAATGTGCTTAATGTGGGGATAATATGCTTTTACAGTTGGGAACCGGCAATGCTGTTGTAATTATGTTCCGGGCTTCTGAAACATGAATGCGACCCTCTTGAAGTTTACTGTGGGAACTGAGTTGTAACCTTTGTTCGTCATGTTGTGCAATGACGAAAATGTGTATAAAAGGAGCGATCCACTTGTGCAATTTGAAGCAGTCTCCCAGAACCTACACGTTGTGTACTTCTTGCGACTTCTGTATCCCTGCAGTAAATAAGCGCTGATCTTTGACGCCGCAGGAAGTGTCCCGTGTCTCTGTGTTTTGTACGCCGGAACAGGTAACCCACGAAGGTTTCAGGTGTTGTCCTCTGGCACCGCTGGGCCTTAGAATAGCCCAGTCCTTCACCATCGGCTCGGACACTTTCTCTAAACAGTTCATCGTGGAGAGAGCACACCGCTCACTTGGGCCGCGACCTCGTCCTGGTGCCCCACCTAGGCCCATCATCGCGCGGCTCCTAAACTACCAAGATCGTGATGCTGCGCTGCGGGCCGCGCGTATGAACCAAAACCTTTCATGCGAGGGTGTCAGCTTCACCGTCTACCCAGACTTCACGCCTGTTGTTCAGGAACAGCGGTGCAAATTCGTTGATGTCAAGAAAAAGCTCCGTGCCCTCCAAATTGATTACGCGTTGCTTTATCCGGCGAAGCTGCGTGTCACCCATCAAGCGAAGCAACATTTCTTCACGAACCCGCAACAAGTGGAGGACTTCCTGAAGTCCCTGCGGAGGGTGCAGGATGCAAGGCTTGAAGAGGATGATGCTGCTCAGGGGAATGAACATTAACTGGTAGCCTGCGGGTCATTGGGACCTTTCCTCTTAACTAGTGTACGGCTCCACTGCCTTTTGCCGGTGGCCCGCCACGCGAGCCCTTTTGATGGGCGGTGTCAAGACTGATCGAGACTGTCCTGGTCGTGTGCTGGTCGGTGGTTGGCAATGTATTCCAGGCACCACCCTTCCCCCTCTTCCTGTGTCTTTGATGGGGAGCGGGCCGTAGAGGGTGGATATGTGTGCCCCCTGGATGACCCCCGTAGGGTGTACCCCATTGACTAAACTGACTTGGTTGCTCCTGTTGAGCTCTTTGGTGGCAATGACGGGTGGGGGGTGGGTAGTTTTTTCTGGCGAGTTGGGGCTGCTTCAGTGGGTGGGGGGTGGGGTAGAGGGTTTCGAGTCCTTGCTGGTTTCTTCATTACCCTTCCCAAGAGCTGATAGGTTGGTGTTCACAAGGAGTGCGGAGATCTCCCTGACGATTCTGATATGTATACTTATGGCTGGACTATGTCGAAGATGTTGGGAGTCCATTTGGCTTGCTGCTAGGCCCCTGGGCACTGTGCAGGGTGTGACAGCCTTACTGAGCTTCGTTGCCCTTCAAGGGGGGGATCGCAATGCTGCCTTAAGGTTAGATGCAAAGTCCCAAGTTACTATGGCCGATTCTGCCGGCCGTGCCGGAGGGGCGTGTGGCGGTAGGGGTGGTGGAGTATTGACCTCATATGGTGCAGGGCTGCGTAATGAGTGCGCTGGGCGGGCTGCTTCCCCCGGGATACAGGGTCTGCTCACCGACCTAGGGAGGCTGCACTTCGGGGCTGGTTCCTGGGTGGTGGGGAGAGTTCCCAGTTCAGTGCTTTGTAGGGTTGGTTGTCACACGCCTTCAGATCGATTTGCAATTGCGCTTGGCGTGGGGTATATGTTGGTGCAGTCAGCGGGGAAGGGTGGGGGATCAGGGGTGTTTATTAATGTTGTTCCATTGTTGGGCGCAGCTGTGTTCAGGGCGTTACCATCCACAGAGTTGGCAAAGGTTTTTGCTGTGCACTATATTCCTGTTTTTTATCGCCCCGTCTATGGGAGACACTGACTTGAACATACTTACATGGAACGTCAGAGGCCTGGGTGACCCTAGAAAACGGAGACAAATCCTGTCTTATTTAGATCGCCATACAATACACATTGCGTTTCTTCAAGAGACCCACTTCAGGGCGCAGTCTGCTCCTACCTTTGCTGGTAGATGGGCGAAATACACTGCCTTTTCTTCCTACTCTTCATACTCTAGAGGTGTTGCGATATTGGTCAAAAAGGGAACCCCCTTCATTCTTGCGGGTACAAAAAGTGATGCCCAAGGCAGGTACTGCCTGATGTGGGGTAGACTAGGACATAGAGTGGTTACCCTGGCCTGCTGCTATGGTCCCAATGTGGACGACCCAGCCTTCTTTGCGGACCTCGGCGTAGACATAGTGGGTGTGGGAACGCAACACCTCATATGGGGGGGAGATTTCAATATCACGCTCAATCCGCCGTTGGACAGGTCCCACCCAGCCGCACATCATTATACCCGGTCCCGGGGGGCGCTTTTAGAGATCGTAGAAGAGCATAGACTAATTGACACATGGAGACACCTCCACGCGGAGGTCCGTGAGGGTACTCACTTCACGGCGCAAGTACGCTCCTGGGCTCGGCTCGACTATGTCTTCCTGGCCCCACAGTTTCACGTGGCGTTGGTTGGGGCGCGACACCTCCCGAGAACCTTTTCGGATCACGCGCCAGTACGCGTTACCTTGAGGGCAGCGGACCTCGGCCCCCCACTGGCGGCCTGGCGTCTGCAGCCCATGATGCTCCTCGATGCCCCTTTCCAGGAGGAGCTGCGGGAGGACTGCTTGGATTTCTTTAAGCGCAACAAGGACTCAGTGAAGGATGTTGAGACTATTTGGGATGCGTTCAAGGTGATCTTGCGTGGTCTGTGCATTGCCAAGGGGTCGGGTGTACTGAGGAGTATTATGGCGCGCCTTCGCACCTTGGAAACTGACCTTCAGATGCTTGAGACGTCACTGGCTGCAAACCCTGATGATGCCACATTGGCGGGTATTCGGGACAAAGTCACAGAGTACACTGCTGAAGCCGCTAGGGAAACAAAGTTTAGAGGCAAACACTGGGTCGCCCGGAGTTATGGTGAGGGCGAGAGGCCGGGGAAAGCCCTGGCAGCGACAATGAGGCTAGTGCGACCGTCTAATACCATCATGGAGATTGTGGGGGCGGACGGCACATTGTACAGAGATACCGCGCAAATTCTCAACGCGTTTGTGACACACTATCGCGTGCTGTACGCGTCGACTAGGGCCGGGGAGCTTCAATTGCACGACTACCTGGAGGATGTGTCCCTGGGGTGGCTTAGTGGTGCGCAAAGAGAGTTTCTGAGTTCCCCCTTTGAACTGGACGAGGTGCGGGAAGCCATCATGCACATGAGGTCAGGCAAGACCGCCGGACTGGATGGGATACCAATCGAATTCTACAAAACATACATTGACTTTATGGCACCAGTCTTGAGAGAGGTGTATGAAGATGCGTTAGAGGTGGGCCACCTGCCCCCTTTGATGCGCATGGCCCTCATCACGTCGCTCCTTAAACCGGGGAAGGCGGCGAATGACTGTGACTCCTACTGGCCTCTCTCTCTGCTTAATTGCGATGTGAAAATCCTGGCCAAGCTCATAGCCACTCGCATTAATCTGCTACTCCCTAATCTGATATTGCCCGATCAGGCCGGGTTTGTGCCAGGTAGGGCTACGTCCCATAATCTGCGCACGTTCTTCTCGATCCTCAATTCTGTGCATGATGACCAGCCCATGGCCGCCGTGTTCCTTGATGCCGTGAAGGCTTTTGACTCCCTTGAGTGGGACTACTTGTTCCAAGTGTTGGGGCGCATGGGATTCCCGAGCATATTTATCTCGTGGATCAAGTTATTATACACCGCTCCTACGGCCAAAGTACTGGTGAACGGCCAGCTTTCCTCTGCGTTCCCTATTACTAGAGGCACCAGACAGGGGTGCCCCCTTTGACCCCTGCTGTTTGCTTTGGCCATGGAGCCTCTGGAGGCCAAATTGCGGCAACACCATCGGGACAAGGCGCTGAGATGTTTCCAGAAGCAGATATTAATATCCCTGTACGCTGATGATATCACCCTCTACGTGCGCGACCCTAAGGATAATCTCAACCCGATCCTCCGGGAATTTATTCGGTTTGGCATGATTTCCGGTATCCAGATCAACTGGAGCAAGTCTTGTTTGTTCCCCCTGACAGCCTCCACTGGGCGATTTGGGCTGGACTTCCCCCTTGCCTGGTGTGAGGGGGACTTTAAATATCTGGGCATCCATATAGAAAAAAACAGGGAAGAGCTCCTTAGGGCTAACTATGGTACGGCGATGTCCCGCATTACGGATTGCATTACTCGTTGGATCGCTCTGCCCCTTTCCATGGCTGGCAGGTCATCATTGATTAAAATGGTAATATCACCGCAGCTGTTGTACCTCTTTCTGAATATTCCCTTTGTTAGAAGGCGACCTCAGAGGGGCCCGGAGGGGGCCCTGACTGCCCTGAGACCCACCCTCGAGGTATCGTAGCTGGGCACTGGCGGGAGACTCCTCAGGGGAGGAACCTCGTATCTAGGATCGCACACTCGGCACCACATGACAGAGAGACACCACACAAAGAGTTCTTACGTGCAAATCTTTATCAGATCGAAGTGGTAAGATCTTTATGATCAGCTAGGCAAATATATACACGCAGAGCGTGGGCTCACCGAGTCTTGGAGGGGGTTTAGGAGGTAGCGGGACAGTCTTTGTGGATAAGAATCAAATGCAGGAGCGTACCCGGCGCACAGCTCACAATCCTCGAGCTGGGGGATACGCTTGTCGTCGTGGGGTCCGGCGGGACCAAGAGAGTCTGTGGGAGCCGCGAGTCACTCAGCGGGGCTCGGTTACAAGTTCGGTGGTCTTACGATCTTCGAGGAGCCGCGAGTCACTCAGCAGGGCTCAAGCACAAGTTCGGAGGTCTTACGATCTTCAGGGAGCCGCGAGTCACTCAGCAGGGCTCAAGCACAAGTTCGGAGGTCTTACGATCTTCAGGGAGCCGCGAGTCACTCAGCAGGGCTCTAGCACAAGTTCGGAGGTCTTACGATCTTCAGGGAGCCGCGAGTCACTCAGCAGGGCTCAGGTGTTCCAAGGCGAATCTGCCGGACAGTCCCAGAGCACCCCTTGTTATAGGCCGACTCCTCTTTGATGTCCGGAGTCTGTGCAGGCAGGGGTCTTGTCGCCTGGGGGTCGCTTGTTGGGGTTTCCTGCCATTGTCTTTTGATCCTTTCAGGGCTGGGTCGGGAGGAGTCCCAGACGCCCAGCAGGCGTGGAGCCAGCCCTCGGGGAGGCCGGCAGGTCGATCGAAACCCACCGTCCCAGGGAAGCGCAGAGGTGTGATAGAAACTGCTCCTCCCTCTCTCATCCCAAGGGGAGCGTGGTGTCCTCCAGCCGGAGTGGCGCCTCTAGGCCCGGGTCGCGCTGGGGCCGGGCGGCCATCTTGATGCATGAAGTGGGCACGCGGGCCCGGTGTGGCCGAAGGGAGGAAGGCCACGGACGGGAAGTCTGGGTTGGGTGCGTGTGAGTTCTGGTGGGAAGGATCGGCTAGGCCGTGGGTTTGGGGGCTGGTGTGAGGTGCAGGGGCCAGGTCTGGCTATGTTACGAGGGCCGGGTCTAACACGCGTCCCCCCCAGCTGAAAGCCGGAGAGAACTACCCATCTTCTTGGGGGTTCTCTTCGCTGAGGCGGAAGAACCGGGAGAGGCCATTGGCGTTGGCGTGGTCAGCCCCAGGGCGATGCTCCACGGTGAAATCCATCCCCTGGAGGGAGATTGACCACCGCAGTAGCTTGGGGTTTTCCCCTCGCATCTGCATGAGCCACCGCAAGGGGCGATGGTCGGTTTGGACCTTGAAATGGGTGCCGAACAGGTACGGGCGTAGTTTCTTGAGGGCCCAGACTACGGCGAATGCCTCTCGCTCGATGGTGCTCCATCTCTGTTCCCTGGGCAACAGTCTTCGGCTGAGGAAGGCTATGGGCTGGTCTAGGCCTTGGTCATTCACCTGGGAGAGGACTGCCCCAATGCCATGCTCGGAAGCATCAGTCTGTACCACAAACTCTTTGGAGTAGTCGGGGGCCTGGAGGACGGGGGCAGTACACATGGCCGCTTTCAGGGCCTCGAACGCCTCTTGGCAGGCAGGGGACCATTGCACCTTCTTGGGCTGCTTTTTGGACGTGAGTCCCGTGAGGGGACCGACCAAGCTGCCGTAATTCCGGATGAATCTCCGGTAGTAGCCCGTGAGGCCCAGAAAGGCTCGGACCTCCGTTTGGGTAGTGGGGGGTTCCCAGGCTAGGATGGCGTCGATTTTGGGCTGTAGAGGGGCGACCTGCCCGCTTCCAACCTGGTGCCCCAGGTAGGTTACCGAACCTTGCCCAATCTGGCACTTACTGGCTTTCACGGTGAGGCCTGCCTGGCGCAGGGCGGTCAGCACCCTCCGAAGGTGCTGGAGGTGCTCACTCCACTCGGAGCTAAAAACTGCGATATCGTCGAGATACGCGGCACTGAATTTTTCCAGCCCGGCCAGGACTCTGTTTACCAGTCGCTGGAAGGTGGCCGGGGCATTTTTCATCCCGAAGGGCATTACGCGAAAGCGATAGTGCCCATCCGGGGTGGAGAAGGCGGACCGCTCCTTGGCTCCTTCTGTGAGCGCAATTTGCCAGTAGCCGCAGGTGAGATCGAAGGTGCTGAGGAACCGAGCAGCCCCGAGCCGGTCAATGAGCTCGTCGGCTCGGGGAATGGGGTGGGCATCGGCTCGGGTGACTTCATTGAGTCCCCGGTAGTCCACGCAGAAGCGGAGTTCTGGCGCGACCCCGGGGGCAGCTGCTTTCGGGACCAGGACCACGGGGCTGGCCCAGGGGCTGTCGGAGGGTTCGATCACGCCTAGGGTCAACATTTTCGAGACTTCGGCTTGGATGCAGGACCGGACCCGATCAGGGACTCAGTAGGCCCGGTGTCTCACTGGCGGACTGTCCCCGGTATCCACATCATGGACACACCAGTCGGTGACCTCTAGGGACCAGGGAGAAAAGGTCCGAAAACTGCCCTAGGAGCTGGCGGCAATCTTCACGTTGCTGGGGAGTGAGAGACGGGGCAAGGTTCACTCCTTCTACGGAGCCGTCCTTCTCTTTGGTGCACAGGAGATCCGGGAGAGGATCTGACTCCTCCTCGGACCCATCATCCGTGGCCAGTAGGAGGCTCAGCTCCGTTTGCACAAAGTGGGGCTTGAGGCGGTTCACGTGGAGGACCCGGAGGGGGTCCCGGGGGGACTGGACGTCCACCAAGTACGTGACCTGGCTCTTCCACTCAACCACCTTGAAGGGCCCGGTCCATTTATCCTGGAGGGCGCCGGGTTTCACGGGGGCCATGACCCATACCTGCTGGCCCGGCTGAAACTCGACCAGAGTGGCGTTCTGGTCGTACCAGCGCTTCATCTCCTCCTGACTTGCCTCCAGGTTGGCCTCGGCCATCTCTCGGAACCTTCTAGTCTGGTTCCGGAGGGCCAGGACGTAACGGAACACATCTCGGGGGGGGCTTCGGGGCGCCGCCTCCCAACCTTCCTTGACCAGGCTGAGGGGCCCCCTGACGGGGTGCCCGTAGAGTAACTCAAAGGGGCTGAACCCCAAGGATTTCTGGGGAACTTCGCGGTATGCGAATAGAAGGCAGGGGAGCAGGATGTCCCACTTACGCCGGAGGGGCTCTTCCAGGCCCGCGATCATCCCCTTCAGAGTCCGGTTAAACCGCTCTACCAGGCCGTTTCCTTGGGGGTGGTACGGGGTGGTGAACTTATAGGACACCCCGCATTGTTGCCATAAGGACTTCATGTATCGGGAGATAAAGTTGGTACCGCGATCGCTCACGACCTCGCGGGGGAAACCCATGCGGGAGAAGATTCCCATCAACGCCCGGCCCACCACGGGGGCCGTGACGGTGCGCAGGGGGATGGCCTCAGGGTAACGGGTGGCATGGTCCACCAGGACGAGGATGAACCGGTGCCCTTGGGAAGTTGGGGGGTCCAGGGGCCCTACAATGTCGATCCCGACCCGCTCAAAAGGGGTACTGACGACAGGGAAGGGTTGGAGGGGAGCCTTGCTCTTCCCTCCACTCTTCCCACTGGCCTGGCACGTGGGACAGGACTTGCAGTGGGCTCCTACATCTGCTTTCATTCTGGGCCAGTAGAAGTGGGTCACGAGGCGACTGTACGTTTTGTCCTGGCCCAAGTGGCCTGCGAGGGGAACATCGTGGGCCAAGCCCAGGAGGAGGTTTCGGAAGCGTAGGGATACCACCAGCACCCGGCCGGACCGTAGCTCCACCGGCTTCTGTTCGCTGTACAGAAGGTCATTCTCCCAATACACCCGGTGCGTCCCCGTCTGGTCGCCTGCGGCCTGGTCCTCTGCCTGTTGCCGGGGCCTGACCAGGGAGGGACAGGTAGCCTGTTCTCGGCAGAATTCTTCTCGGGAGGGGCCCCCCTCGTGGCGCCAATGGGCTAATTCGGGCAGGTCGCCTACCTCGGTGACTGGGATGGAGTCGGAAGGCGGGTGTTCGTCACTGGCGATCGGCTCTTCTGGTGGGGGAATGGGGGGACCCTCGGCTGGGACCATTCTATCTTCAGAGATCGGGGCATCGTCGACTTCCCTCAGGGGGGTCAGTCGAGCCGCCATAGATCGAGTGGTGACGCACACCCACTCAGGGAGGCCCATCATCCCTAGGTGGGTCTTGCGCTCAACTTGTCCCCAGGGGAAACTTTCCAGGTCGTTCCCCAGGAGACAGTCGACGGGCTGGGAGGTTCTCACTGCAACTTTTAGTTTACCGACCACCCCTCCCCACTCAAAGGGCACCAGGGCTACCTTACATAGGCTTTCTGTGTTGTCGGCTGAGATGACAGGGCAAAAGACATTGGGGAGGACCTGGTCTTCGTATACTAAGTGGCTGAGGACACCGGTGATGCTGGCCCCGGTGTCACGGAGGGCTTCTACTTGGTGGCCATTGATCTTTACGAGCTGCCCATATTTCTTACCATACCATACCATACCATACCATACCATACCATACCATTAGTCTTTATTCGATTTAACAAAATCATGAAAGACACAAACATAAATCAAAACATTACATATAAAAACACATTAAAATTGTTAAGTTCATCAATAAATAAGTTAAAATGAATTCTAAAAAAGCATTAAACTAGTCGGACTAACAGCAAGTTTAACAATGTATAATTAAAAAAAACCCTAGGCTACAGCATTGTAAAAACATTTTACATTATTTGACACTAGGCGACAGCGATGTTGGTAGCTTGAGAGGGAATTATCTGTGATTTGCTAGAGGCTTTCGCCCTTAGGTTCCACGCCCAACCCAGAAATTTTGCTAATGGGATAGAAATGGTTGGGGAAGTGCTGGTGCATAAAATTCTTAAGGCAATGGCACTGCTCGTGGTACCCAAGTTCCTACACAATGGTGACAACCACACTCGCCTAGGAACAGCAAGTGCTGGACAGACAAACAGTAAATGGGCGATAGATTCAACATGCACCCCACAAGCTGGACAGATCTCTTCATTTGCACTAGACCATCTGCCTGTAAGAGACTTAATTGGAAGAGAACCTGCTCGCAGCTGAAAATACAGCTTCCTGTCTCTAGGCTTTGTGATCAGGTCCCAATAGGGTTCAAAGGCGGGTGTAAACTTCGCCTCCAGATAACGACCAGCCATCCCATTAGGATTTACGCGATTCCACACCTGGTGGTTAACCCGCTCCCAATAAATAGCTTTCATAACTTTCTTTGGGGGGAACTGCGCAGTTGTTGGTTCACTCCATAGCCCCGCCATGCCCATGGCTGTTAAGGTCTGACGAAGCTGCCTCAGCCATTCAATTTTATGAAAGACATCTAATTCTATGACATCAATAATCCCTTTGGCGTACAAAGAGAGCTCGGGAGTAGTCCAAAGCCTTCGCCAGTATAAGATTGGACGTAATCTGGCGATATCTGCAACGGCATTCCTGCCAAGCTCGTACCTTACAGGGACCATAGGTGAACTCTGCGGGAGGCTTGTTATGCTACGGAGAAAAGAATTTTCTGCTGTTGTTAGGGGAGCCAACCGACTAAACCCCCATAATTCTGCCCCGTACAAAGCTGAACCCAGTGCCTTTGCCTCGTAAACTTGGAGTACAGGTTTAACGGGCTTGGTAAAAGACTTCTTGTGTTCTTTTATCAGGGTTCTCGAGATTTGTCTAAGCTTCAGGGCAGCGACCTCAATGTGCTTGTCCCACTTGCTGGTACTAGTTATGTGTATACCCAAGTAGACAAAGTTGGAAACCATTTCTATTTGTTGCCCATCCAGAAAAAACTTACTCTCTCTACGATTTGGATGCGGATTAAAGGCCATGAGTTTAGTCTTGGCCACGTTTACCTCCAAACCATGGCCAAGACAAAACTCCTCAAAGACTTTTAATGCTCTCTGCAAGCCGTTTGGAGTTTTTGATACGATTAACGTATCATCCGCAAACATTAATATCGGAGTAGTAACTCCAGCAAGTTTTGGGGCATCAATAGTGGCGTTGAGCATAGCTTGGGCAATCCCATTAATATACAAGGAAAAAAGGGTTGGAGCCATGGTGCAGCCTTGCCTCACACCCCGCTCGACCGGAAACTCTGGAGTGACTTCACCTGCTCCACCCCACTGGATCCTTGCAAAATTAGACTCATGGAGCCTCCTTATCATTGTCAAAATTTCTACCGGGAGTCCTAATTTATTGAGCACAGCCCATAGCCGATGACGGGGGACAAGGTCAAAGGCAGCTCGCAGATCCACAAATGCTACGTAGAGACTGCCTTTCCCCAAAGTAACCACTTTCCAGTGGAGTTGCACAAATCTAAAGACCTGATCCAGTGTGCTGGTTGACTTATGAAAACCAGCTTGAAGGTGGGAGAGAATCATATTATCGTCAGCCCACGCTAACACCTGGTTCAATAACATCCTCCCGATAACCTTCTGGATTGTGTCAATTAAACTGATTGGTCTGTAGTTTCCAGGGAGGGTTCTGTCACCCTTTTTAAACACAGGAATTATGACAGCCCCCCCCCAGGATTTAGGAACTGGCGCACCAACAGCAATTGCATTTGCCAAAAGGGTAATGTATTCGCTCCAGGGTTTTTTGTTACCAAGGAAAAGATCAGATGGTATCCCATCGAGACCTGGAGCGCGCCCAGCTGCTACGGATCCCAGGGCCAATAGAGTGTCTTTAGTGCAAAAAGGGCCACTAGAGAAGAAAACAAGGGATATTTCCCCTGTGGGGTTTGACTGGGGGTCACATGCATATTGGGGCCTAAAGTAGTTTACCCAATCATCTTGTGAGACATGATTTGTTGGTCTATCTGGTGACCCTCTCCTGCCCCACTTGATGATGTTCCAAAATAATCGTGAGTCCCTGGCATCACTAGCATCTTTCAAGTCTATCCAATATTGCTCGTCCCAATTCTTTTTGGCTATAGCTATACATTTCTTATATACTTGGCGAGCTTCCCTCACGTGATCAATACTGCCACTGGAGAGGGCTATAATTAGATTAGTTCTGGCACTTTTGCAATCAGCGTCATACCACCGTAAGCGTTTAGGGGGTGGTCGACTACCTCTCCTAGTTGGTTTAAGAAAAAACTGGCGTAGTTCCTCAAAGAATGTTTCATGGTGGCCAGTTGCTGCCATTACACCTTGGTCAGAGAGCCTACATCTTTCAAGCTCCACAATGACTTCACACAGCAATATATTAATGCTATCAATTGCCTTTTCGTTAGACCTAACCAAACTCCACTTAAGCCTGCGCATGTCGTTAGAGGGAAATACCTCAGGTGGAGTAGATGACGCCACTGTTGGTTCTTCATTGCTACTTTTCCACCAGCGATGCGTTACACATAGAGGGTTGTGGTCACTTTCTGGTCTGGGAGCTACAACCATGTCTTTTACAAATTGCCATAACCTCATGCTGCAGAGTACATAATCAATTCTGCTCTTGTATCGGCCATTGTCAAAGGTGTAGGCCCCTTCCTTATCACCAGGGGTTCTTCCATTCAAAGCCCTCAGGCCTCTTTCATAACAGAGGGCGTTAACCTGCACTGCTGCCTCAGACCAGCGTTTTATTGGGTCCATATCTAGGCCGGGGATACCCCATAATTGTTCTTCTTCTGGGTCAAGTCCCCAGCAGGAATCTGAACTTAAGAGCGGTTCAAAAGTTACATTCAGATCCCCTGCAGCAAGCACTCCCCTCTAACTTGAGTGCTGTGTGATAAGGGAATCCAGTGCAACCAGAGTCCTGGACTTCATCCCATTAGTCCCCCTCGAGTACAAATTATAGATGTCCACGTCACCCAATGGGCCCGCGGATAGTCTGACCAATTGAATGTCAGGGGAGCCTGTGTTGATTTCATTGACCGCCAAGAATAATGCTTGTCGAGCCCATATTGTTAGCCCACCCATCGGACGCCCTTTGGGTCCCTTAGATGCAGGAACGTGGAAATTCAGAAAGCCTTGAAGAAACTGCGGCTCGCAGGACCAAGTCTCCTGAAGGAGGCAAACATCAAAATTACCCATAAATTGGACCCACTCAGGGGAATCCATTTTTGACTTAAGGCCAGCAACATTCCACGAGATCATTGAGCCCAGCCCTATTCCCGACAAATTAGACTGACAGATATTATTGGGGCTACTGTCAAGATGGTTTGAGTGCCCTAGATGAGTTTACAAAGGGGATTGACTAGAAAGATTTGTTATCCCGGAAAAAGGGAATTCAACTTCAACCCTATTATTCACAGTGTCAGCACTCACTGCCGTAGCTTCCCTTTGGGTATGAGATTCTGGTCAATTAAAACAACCCAAAATGCGATTAAAATTAGGATTGTAATGATCAGAATGGGAAATAATGGGCTCTGGGAGCTCTCTAGGCACTCCCCAATGATGGAAAAAACTTTCAGCGCTATGGGAGGGTACATTGTAGAAATATCCAAGATCACGCACCCCTATCCACAACTGTCCCCCGGATAAGATATCATCACAGATAAGGCGCACTATACGTCTATCTTGGAAGTTTACAACAATGACGTCTCCCTCCACGTCTTTAGGCCTTGTTCCAACCCAACCAACCCTTCTGGCAAATAAGATCTTCCCATCCAATCCAAAGTGCATAGGTCTATTTTTATTTAGCCAGAAGGTCACTTTATTTTTAAGTTCTGGGTAGGATTCAGTCTTGCCATCCTTTAGTTCTGGAACTCCAGTTAACACTGCTACATAAGGAAAAGAGGCTGGTGGAAGATGAAGGTGAACGTTTACAGGTTTCGCCGGATCTGTACGAACAATACTGCTGGGTCCTACCTTCGAGCCCCTGTTTGTCCCATTAGAGTTCTTTACTTCAGTGTCATTGCCCCTGTTATTACTTCTGATGGAGCTTATACATGGCAAAATATGGTTAGTGCTGTCCAAAGCAATAGGTGGGTCAGTCTCTGACCTGTCTCTAGGGGTGATCACAGGGCCAACAACAGGGGTAACTATAGTATTTGTTGTAGGTACAGCCACAGGAATGTTGGAAAAATTAGAATTAACTCTCTCACTTGTTACGAGTTTGATAACATTTTTTAAGGAGCAGAAATTATCAAGCATCGTCTGCTCCAAAGACTCGACTTTTATATTGATCACTTTGACCCTCTCAACCAGGGGAAGTAGTAACGAGCGTACCACCTGCTCAATCTTGGTGATAAGCTCATCCGATTGCGACCGGTCAAGAGTGATCTTTTTACCCACGCCATTAGTATCACAATCCCCCTCTAATAGCGTACAAGTACCAATATTTGAATTGGTAGGCTTTTTGGAGAGTTTCGGCTGCCTCCCTCCTTGAATATCATCAGCTCTTTTTCTTTTGGGGTTAGGCATACCTTTGGATTTCTTACTAGCCCGTGTCTGGGGGGGTGTATCATCGGATCTTGAAAAATTATCAACTGCCAAAACATCCTCAGCAGGGGACTCTAGAATCCTGGTATTACTTTGATTCAGAGAGGGACGAATCTCAAGGTCCTCTACCTGGGAGGGGCTACCCACCACAGGCCCAACTAATCTTGAAGGGGATCTAGCTAATGCTAGAGGCCCAATAGATGAGCGTCTTAACAGTGTTGGATCAGTAGAGAGCCGTCGCTCAGTTATGGCGATTTCATGCTCTAGAACGGAAACAGCGCGTGTTATAAACTGGTCCATAGTGCCAGTAACTGTCCCGCCACCCCCCGTGCGTTTGCCCTTCCCTGCCATTGCCCAACCTGAAAAACAGTACAAGGGGGCAAATAACTACCTTAAAATAAAACTATGCTAGCAAAAAGAAAACATATATTGAAGAAAAAAATCTACAAAACACAGATTCTCATAACTTTGCATGAGAAATTATATCCCGATTACGTCCCAATATGATGGTGCAAAGTCCAGCGATTGATCACAAAATGTACTTAGCAGAAGAAATAGAACAGGTATATGTCCTCAGGGGGTAAAATGCTCCAGTAGCACACTATCCTCAAAGCACCACGTAGCAATAATGATCACAGTTTCAACTTTGCCACAGTACCTTAGGCGTTGGGAAGAAGATCTACGAGGGGTGGCCCAGCCCTGCCTCCTCCTGGCGATGACGGGCAAGGACGGGCCCGCCCTTGGCCCGGGCGCGTCCCGCGCTGCGGGAGGCGCTACGATCTTTTAAGGGCCTCCTCCCCTCAGCTGTAACAGGTGAGCTGACTGCGCACAGCCCTCTGGGTATCGTAGTCCTGGATGACCTGGAGCGGTTCCCCTCACTGCTTGGGAAGTGCTAAAACGGCGTAGCAGAAAGAGCAGAAACACACTCCATAGGCAACCGTTCCCCTCACGGTATGCAGGCTCGATGTCAGTACACACCAGCTCGCTTCAGCGCGCGTTAGTGTAGTCAGTTTTTGATATTTCTTGGTGTTAGAGGGCAGGAGGCTCCCAGGGACCATCTCCCTATCTCCTAGGGATACTAGGGCCATAGCTGCGGGTTCCCACTCCTCGGCCTCCTCAACCTCCTCCCCCAGGGCTACATTGGCTATCTGTCTAGCAGGGGGTGCTGCCGGAGTGGTGCGTGGGGCCATGGGGCATTCAGGGTCGTTGGCGTAATGCCCGGGCTTCTGGCAACGGAAACAAGTGATGGTTACCCGGTGCCCCCGTCTAAGGGGGGGGCCGGATACAGCTGGTGGGGGTGCCGGGAAAGGCGGAGGTTGGGACTTCGGTGGACTAGCTTGGGACTCTCTCTGCCCTCCCTGGTCCCCCCCCCCCTCTCTGGCGGGGTGGTCCCTGACTGGCTCGGGGGTACTCTCCTACAAGGCCCCGGGAGACCCGGGTGTTGGTCCAGCGATCCGCCTCGACAGCCAGCTTTCTTGGGTCCGTGAGCTTGCTGTCGAGCAGATGCTGGCGTAGTTCCACAAAGCAGTTGGCCACCAAATGTTCCCACAACATAAGGTCGGTTAGTTCTTCCATGGTGGATACCTTGCTGCCCTTGATCCACCCATCGAAGGCGCGGCTGAAGAAATTCACATATTCCACCCAGGTGGTACCCGGGATCTTCCTGCAGTCCCGGAACCGCTGGCGGTACATCTCCGGGGTGAGGCCGTACCTTGTGAGGAGGGCCGCTTTCATGTGTTCATAGGATGTTTGCATGGAGGTGGGTAGGTCGAGCAGGGTGTCTCTTCCTTCGCTCAGGAATCGTCCCCATAACCCAGCCCCCCAATCCTTCTGCGGGACCCGATGGGAGGTCATGGCGACCTCGTAGGCCCGGAACCACTGCTGAATGTCATCATTTTTGTAATATTCTTTGACCACATCCTTGGGAATGTGGACCTTCTGCTCCGTCGGCGCGGCCGCCTCCCGGTTCTCCGAGGGCCGCGTTTCTTCGCTTCTCGCTTTCAATTCTATCTCCTTCAGGCTGCGTTCATGTTCCAGTTGAAGTCTCCTTCCCTCGTGTTCTCGTTGGAGTTTCTTCTCTTCTAGTTCTCCTTGTACTCGCAACAGTTCTACTGCTAGCTTTTTCTCGGCTAATTTCAACTCGCCCTCAATTTTGAGTTTGGCTAATTCGAGCTCGTGATGGCGACTTTTTTCTCTGTCTGCGAGTTCCTCCGGGGATAGGCCCCCGTCTGGTACGAAGCCTCGCACCTGGTTGCTGCTGCGTTCTCCTTGGGAGGGTTCCGCTTCGTCGTGGGGCTCCCCCGCTCCTTCTGGGCGGGAGGCTCCGGAATCCACCCAAGCTTTCAGTGCCTTTTGCATATCTTCTTTGGTGTTGAGACCAGTGGTAGCGATTCTGAGTTCCTTACAGAATTGTTTTAGTTCCTTGTGAGTGTACTCTTCCAGCTGTTCCACCTGGAACACGGTACTGGCGTCGTTTTCTATGAGAACCACGGCGTTTCCTTCTGCCATCTTTGTCGGTAGTGCGTCAGCCGTTCACGGTACGATCTCTAGATTATGGGCCCGAATCCCGTCGCTTGCCACCTATGTTAGAAGGCGACCTCAGAGGGGCCCGGAGGGGGCCCTGACTGCCCCGAGACCCACCCTCGAGGTATCGTAGCCGGGCACTGGCGGGAGACTCCTCAGGGGAGGAACCTCGTATCTAGGATCGCACACTCGGCACCACACGACAGAGATACACCACACGAAGAGTTCTTACGAGCAAATCTTTATCAGATCGAAGTGGTAAGATCTTTATGATCAGCTAGGCAAATATATACACGCAGAGCGTGGGCTCACTGAGTCTTGGAGGGGGTTTAGGAGGTAGCGGGACAGTCTTTGTGGATAAGAATCAAATGCAGGAGCGTACCCGGCGCACAGCTCACAATCCTCGAGCTGGGGGATACGCTTGTCGTCGTGGGGTCCGGCGGGACCAAGAGAGTCTGTGGGAGGCGCGAGTCACTCAGCGGGGCTCGGTTACAAGTTCGGTGGTCTTACGATCTTCGAGGAGCCGCGAGTCACTCAGCAGGGCTCAAGCACAAGTTCGGAGGTCTTACGATCTTCAGGGAGCCGCGAGTCACTCAGCAGGGCTCAAGCACAAGTTCGGAGGTCTTACGATCTTCAGGGAGCCGCGAGTCACTCAGCAGGGCTCTAGCACAAGTTCGGAGGTCTTACGATCTTCAGGGAGCCGCGAGTCACTCAGCAGGGCTCAGGTGTTCCAAGGCGAATCTGCCGGACAGTCCCAGAGCACCCCTTGTTATAGGCCGACTCCTCTTTGATGTCCGGAGTCTGTGCAGGCAGGGGTCTTGTCGCCTGGGGGTCGCTTGTTGGGGTTTCCTGCCATTGTCTTTTGATCCTTTCAGGGCTGGGTCGGGAGGAGTCCCAGACGCCCAGCAGGCGTGGAGCCAGCCCTCGGGGAGGCCGGCAGGTCGATCGAAACCCACCGTCCCAGGGAAGCGCAGAGGTGTGATAGAAACTGCTCCTCCCTCTCTCATCCCAAGGGGTGCGTGGTGTCCTCCAGCCGGAGTGGCGCCTCTAGGCCCGGGTCGCGCTGCGGCCGGGCGGCCATCTTGATGCATGAAGTGGGCACGCGGGCCCGGTGTGGCCGAAGGGAGGAAGGCCACGGACGGGAAGTCTGGGTTGGGTGCGTGTGAGTTCTGGTGGGAAGGATCGGCTAGGCCGTGGGTTTGGGGGCTGGTGTGAGGTGCAGGGGCCAGGTCTGGCTATGTTACGAGGGCCGGGTCTAACACCCTTTTATCCTGGTGCCTTTTTTTTTAGGCAACTCCGCTCGGAACTCATCAGGCTAAGTAAGTCGCCCCGGCTCAAGTGGGAGATCCTTATTAAGCCCTACGATCAAGGTGGATTTGGCATTCCCAACTTTGAGCTCTATTATCAGGCAGCCCAGGCGCATTACGCTTACTTCTGGATACGGCAGCCTAGATATATGCCGCAGCTTGCAGCCGAACACTGGCTGGCGCACCCCATCCCTATAGAGGGCGCGTTGTACATCCCAGTGGAGGGAAGAGGCAAGATGCCCACGACGTTGATTAGCACGGTGACTGCATGGAATCAGTTGGCTGCCACTCTAGGGCTGGACCTGGTGTACGCACCGCTCTTGCCCCTTGCTTACCACCCAAGTATGCCCCTGTTGCAAGAGGCGGGTTTCCGGAAATTACTTCACACTATACATGTGGGGACGTGGGGGGACTTATACCACAATGGCACGTTCCGGTCCATGGAACACTTGTATGACAGCATACAGCCTTCTCCCCTCGATGTTTTTCTTTACCTCCGCCTCCCCCAGGGGTTGAGGGCACTCACGCCCAGCTTCCCACAGGAACCCCCGCATATGGCTCCGCTGCAACGCATACTGAGCGATGACACTCCAGCCAAGCTCGTTTCCAAAATATACCGATCGGTACATTCCTCAACGCCGACGCCGCAGTTGGCAGCCAGGGAGAAGTGGGACCGAGAGTTGCAGGCCCCGTTGACGGATAAGCAGTGGCAATTCTGCCTAATGCAGACGGACCGCGTCTCCTCCAGTAGCCGCCTCAGAATTATCCACTACAAATACATTCACAGACTTTACTACACACCGGCCAGACTTCACAGCTATCAGCTCCGCGATGATGATAGATGCAAAAGATGCCGGGCTCCCGGTGCGGACTTTCTTCACCTGGCGTGGTCGTGTGAAGCTGTGCACCGCTATTGGTGCCAGGTGTTTGAAGCGCTCTCAAAGATGATGAACACAGTGTTGGCGCCCTCCCCTCTCCTGGCCCTACTGGGCTATGTGGAACCTATACAGGCGACGCACCGCAAATTCATTGCGCTTGCTTTTTTGCTTGCTAAGAGAAGAGTGGCGTGTCGTTGGGGCAGAGGCAGGGCCCCGAAATTCAAGGAAGGGATGCGGGATCTTATATACTGTCAAGAACAGATCTGTACGTACACTGAGCTTATGCCACCAACCTCAAGGCCCACGGACATTTGGGCTCCGCTGCGATGCTATCTCCTAGCTGGGACGACTGCCACGGACAACGTGCTGTCAGCTGAGTGATCTCGGGCTGCTGACCTCAGGTGCTTGGGGGGGTGGCTGCCCGGAGCTGCTGCCATGGTGGGGTAGTACTGTGGGCGCTAAGGCTGTGGGTCTCCAATCTGACAGGCATGGTGTGATAATGTTGTGTGGTATGTTGAATGAAGGGCCCCCCTCGTGATGTGTACGCCATGCGATGACCTCTGTGGGTATGTACCTGGATGCTGTTCTGCACTGGTCTTACAATACTGTCCACGCCAGCACTGCCCGAAATGTATTACCTGTTCCTCCTCCACGCTTTCTATGTATCTCCCATGATGATTTGTGTACTCATTGACGCTCTTTGGAATACAGCTGGATGTTTTGCTCTAAAGTTCCAAAAATAAAATTTAAAAAAAAATAAAATAAAATACAGCAACAGTGGCAATATTATCATTTTTTGAATCGCTATGCAATCCGCCTAAGATATCGGTAAGTATATCTAACGGGCCACTTGACTTTGTAATTTGGAGAAAGCTCTGCCCGACCACCTGTTCTGGATCCCAGTGTACCCAGATCTGCAAATATTTAACCGGGCCTGTCTGCCAGAGCAGTGGGAAGTCTGGTGGAAACTGTTAGGGCAGGGTGTCAATGGGGTGACCACTAATTTAGACCTGTTAATCCTCAGCCCGGAGTAGTTCTCAAAACAGATATATTCCCTTATCAGGGGCATTAGATTGTCTTCACGGTTACGGACATAAAGGCTCATGTCATCTGCATATAATGAGATACTTATGGGCCACAGTCGGAATTGTAGTGTCGCATTGCCCTGTTGTTGGGGTATTTTACATGCCAAAAGCTCAAGGGTAGTGTGAACAGCAACGGGGTTAGGGGGCAGCCTTACCGACTTCCCCTGTTAATGCTCAATGGGTCCGCCGTGTTGCCATTTATACGAATTCTTACCACCGGCCCAGTGTACAGCAGTTGGATCCAGCAGAGATAACTCTGCGGGAATCCCATTTTTCGAAGGACTGCAAAAATGTGGTTCCATTCCACCGAATCAAATGCCTTGGCAGCGTCAAGTAACGCTGCCGCCGTGGACAATTCGGGATTGAACTAGTGGAATAGAGCATAATAGAGCGAATAGCGTGCATAAGTTATGGGTTGTGGATCGTGCAGGAATAAATCCTGATTGATCAGGTAGGATCAACTTTTGCATTAGGGGTTGTATTCTGGTGGCTAATATTTTGGCTAAAATCTCAGCATCGGTGTTTATAAGTGAGAGAGGTCTATGGGAGTCACAGTGGTATGGGTTGTTGTCTGGTTTGAGGAGTGTTATTAATAAGGCCTCTGGCAGGATTGAAGGGAGTGCGCCTTATTCATAAGCCTCTGTATACATCATGAGAAGGTGCAGAACTATTAGGTCACTATATTCCTTCTAAAATTCACTCGGCAGGCCTTCCGTACCAGGGGCTTTACCATTGGGCTGCATGAAGCATTCCCTATGTTTGTCGGAAGGCAATGCCAAGGCAACATCCTCTAAGTACTCTGACATTTCGCCATCTAGGGCGGACAGTCGCGTGGAGTAAAGTTGCGTGTAGTAGTCTGTGAACATCCCTACTGTAGCCGGTGTGTCATAATGCATCTACCCTGATTGTCAGTTATCTTCACTATGTGCGTTGGAGTGTGGATATTTTTCAGTCTTGTTGTAAGTGAGTGACCTGGGTGGCCCCCCTCCCCGTATCTTGGTGCCGTGTGTCTGCGTGATAGAAACCTGACCTCGCTTTCTGCTGTCTCCTGGTATTCGGTCATGTTCCCTCTGATTGTAAACAATAGTGTGGCATCTGGTGTCTGCTCATGATCCCTCTCCAGTGTCTGAATAGCTTTTTCGAATTTAGCGAGTTGCTGGCGGATGTCCCGCAGTACACCATTCTGTTTGCTTATACATATCCCGCACTATTACGTTGAAGGCCTTCCAGAGCGTTAATGTTCTTGTGACTGAGCCTGTGTTATGTTTAAAATATTCCACTATAACTTATCATATATCAGCTCTGAAGACCTGGTCTAGCAGTGCTGTTGTTGGGAAGCGCCATGCAAATTGTCCAGGTGTGTATTTAGGAAATTGCAGCACTAGTCGGACGGGGCATGGTCAGATAGAGTTTTGGGCATGTGTTCTATGGTTTCTGTCCAGGTGCTGATCTCCTGAGATGCCAGCCAGAAATCAATCCTGGACCATGAATTATGAATGGTTGAGAAACACGTATCCTCTTGTCTGCCTGGGTGTCTTAGTCGCCAGAGATCAATTAGATTCTGTTCCTCCATGCTCTCTCTGAGTACCCTGGCTGCCTGTTTGCCCTACGTGTCAGTGTTTGTCGATCTTTCCAGTGTTGAATCTATGTAGGTGTTGAAATCCCTGCCCCACACTATTGCAACTGGAGACAGCTCATGTAGTCTTGCCCATATTTGTGCACAAAAGGCTGGATCGTAAGTATTGGGACCGTACACATTGACTAACGTCAGAGTTGTGCCGCTAATGTTACCTTGCACAATAATGTATCGGCCGGGAATGTCTATAGTCATATGTTATAACGTGAATGAGGTGGTTCTCTTAATCATCACTAATACCCCTTGGGCATATGTCGAGTAGGAGGACGCAGTCCATGTGTATGCCCATCTAGCGCCCACGTTTAACTCTGCGTGGGCCGCAAGGTTTATTTCTTGTAGACATGCCACTTCCACTTCATGTCTATTTAGGTAGGCCAGAACCTGTCTGACCTTTGGCAGGTTGTTTGAGCCTCTTACATTCCATGTAACAGGGTCTGGGGTCTATGGGTCGGCGCCATCCTACATTTTGGAATTTTGTGTCAGTGGGTATAAAGGAGTATGCAAGGTAGAAGCAGGCAGCAGGTCAAGCTTGGTATATCGATTGGTGCCAATTTGAACTGTTCTCAACCCCAATGTATGACCTCCCTCCTCCCACTCCGATACCCAAATTGTGTCAGAGATATTCCCTGCCCATAACTCAATTTCCCCAACTCCCCCTGGTGGTGGTTGCGGTGCAAGTGATCTGTGCACTCTCTCTATCACAGATATGTTAGAGAACGCTTCCTCTCCCAGCAGCAATTTTTCTACAAAGCGCTCCATGTTGTCCTTGTTCTTGGTTTCAGCAAATCCAGTTATTTTGAGGTTGTTGCACCTGGAGGGCGCCTCCAGGTCTTCTGCCTTAGCCTGTAGTGCTGCTAGTGTCTTTTCCATCTTCTTCTGGGTCTCCGCTGTGATGTTCTGAGCTTCTTCTGTGTCAGATACTTTGCGTTCCACCGTGTCTAATCGTTCGGCGTGCTTATCCATTCTTTCGGACAGTCTGTCTACATGGTATGTTAGAACATCGATGGCGGTTAACGTAGTCTGCATTGCTGTTAGGATTTTGTGCAGATCTCCTCTGATGTCAGAGTCTGGAATGGCGCCTCTGCCGCCAGAGCATCGTGGCTCGCATTGCGCTCGGATCTTCGACTGTACCTTGTCCGCTTTCCTCATTTCTGTGGTGTGTTGGTTCAATGAGGGACAGACGATGGCTGATTGCCTCCCAATCGGTTATCTTCAGTGAATTAGAAATGGCGCCGTTTGCATGGTCTGATGAAGCTTCAGATGGTGAAATAGTGCGAATTGAGGGTGAAAGAGGCCTCTGGGACTGGTCCTCCCCTACTTCTGTCAAGGTATCCTGCTGCTAGCTCTTCGATTCAACATTCTTTAGGCTGTGTGCATCTTGCAGCAGTCTAATTGTTTTAGTGTGTGCTGTAGATCTCACACTGTGTAGGTTATTTAGTTTCCACAATGGTGTGCAACCCCGCGGGTAGTTCTCCTTCCTTCGCTGCGGACGCAGCAGGGCAAATCTCACCGGCAGGCGCTACGCGGCCTGGCGTCATGCACAGATTCCAGCCGTGCACCTCCAGAGGCCTCAATGAGGGTGTCCAGATACTAATTCGTTGAAGTTGTGGGGTCAGCGCTGCCTTGGTCTTACGCCTCCCAAACATGGTATATCTCACTATGGGCCTCCCCGCTGCCTCCCGCGGAAGGCTGCGTCCCTACTCATCGGCTCACCGCCGCAGGCCCTCGGGACTGCAAAGGCTGCTCCGCCAGTCCCACTGAGCTTCCTCCTGGGTGGTGTGCATCTGAGCCCCTGGTAGCAAGCTCTCAGACACCCAGGGAGCGTCTAGCAGCTCTTCAGCAGCCCTCAAATCGCTGTGTTCGACGGCTCGTTGTCTTGATCATCGGCTCTCCTCTTTCCAGGTCGTGCAGCTGCAGCAGCCTCTCGACTCCGGTGGCAGGCTTCCAGCTGCAGTTTTGATTCCAGTTCTACTCTGGTTCTTGGCTTTGCCTGCTGACGGCACCAGGTCAGTGTCACTAGTGTGTGAAAACCATGTTTGGCGCAGGATGTTGATGAATAATGTTAGCGGCCGAAGGAGCTTGCTCAAAGCGTGCCAATCTTCAAGCTAGGCAACCTCTGCCCCCTCCAGGGTAACAGTTAAATGCATTCGTAATTTCATTTTTAAACGTTCATAATACATAATGTTAACAATTTCCTCTAATCATGATTCTTATGTGCATTGGTCCATCTTCTTCAAAGAGAAGACTTGCCATTGGTCTGATACTAAAAAGGTCATGTGTATCTTCTTAAAACCAGCGTTCTTTAACGATAGCTGACAACTCGGAAGCAACTCCTGTCCTCAGAGAACTTTCTTCCACCATGAGACAATGCCGGGAAGACAGGTCAGTTACTGCACCCTGAGAAGACATCTGGCTCCCTGACAAAACCCTGTGCACCTGAGCCAGTCCCATACGCTTTTAGAAGTGGTCCCATGCAACCCTATAAAACTCAATTCACCGCGCTACAATTCTGTGATCCAGAGCCACTGTATGTATCTTGTAACAAAAAAGCATTCGAGGTAACAGCGCGCTGAGAAGACCTCTCCTTTCAAGACTACTCCATGTCACTGAGACCCTCTTCCCCTCGAGATAGCCCGGTGCAGCCTGAAACAACACCATGCGCTCGAGACAACCTTGTGCGTTTAAGAGCCCCTGTGTCAGTGCACTCTGAGAAGACTCACCGCACAGCGAGACTGGGGGCAGGAGGAGATCAGCACACAGATAGCCAGCGAATCATGTGAGGTCCCAGGCTCTGCCTAATGATTGAGCCGGAGGTGAAAAGTTCATTAATGCTGAAGCAGGCTCCTCCCACCAGAGAAAAAATACCTGGGAGTGCCTTCTCCACGATTCCACCCTGAGCGAGAAGGCGAACTGCCTACCACATGGTTGCCAGTAAACTGAACTCCACTCCGCCTGCTGTTAGCAGAGTTTTTTTGCCTAACTCCGCTGCTTCAAGGGTAGCGCGGAGTGGCAGAACTCCATGAACTCTACCGGCGGAGTGGAGTGTACTGCCCACGCCCAGTTGTGTTACACCCGTACCTTCTGAAGCCATAGACGGTGCAACTATTCTTCGTGAACCTTCCCAAGCCCTTGATAAGGACTTAGGTTGGAATTCTTCTTTTTTAACTCTTGCTGAAACTTCTCTAGCAATCTGCGCACAGAAAGCAGGTAAAGACCCGTGCCCTGACAAAATTACGGGGGATCTCTTTAAAGATGAACCAGTTGTGTGGGCCCCATATCTAAATTGTGTATCTAATGGCGTCATTGCCTAAGCTCATGTCTCTGACTCCTGGAAAGGAGCATAGATAATACCATTTATAAAAAAGGCTGCAAGTCAGAGCCAGGAAACTAACGCCTCATAAGCCTTATCGATGCCACCCCAAAAAAAAAATTTAAGCAAATTCTTTATCGTCTCCTAAACTGGACAGAAGAAAACAATATTTTCTATCAGTTTCAGGCTGGATTACAGCCTAAAACAAGCACAGTGGACCACATTTTAAGATTCCTGCTCCTGAAGTGGAATGTAGTGGATCTCAGTAGGAGTAGTTTATATGTGGCCTTTGTCGACCTAGGATTGGCCTTTATTATCGTCCCTAGAGATAAACTTTGGTCCACATTGAGAGACTTGAGCCTCCCATCTCCCTTACTAGATATTTTAATTTGCTTGCATACTGACAACTTTGCACATGTGAGATGAGGGCCAAATGGTGAGACCACTGAGAGATTTAGTGTGGCCAAGGGCGTTAGGCAGGGGTGTGTGCTCGCCCCAACTTTATTCCTCCTTTCTATAAATAGGTGTTGTATATTTTCTTCTGAGCTGTACCCTTGATGCACCTGTGCTGGGGGAAGTAAACCCCCAAGCTTTATTATTCACCAATAGAAGCCCTAATAAGCATATTTCGTTTGTTCTGCTCTGAACAGGGGGTAGCCATAAATGCTTCTAAAACTAAGTTTATGGCTCTCCATCCAAATAGGCGCTTCAGAGGGACTATCTGTCTAGAGAATGTAGTCCTTGAGAGAGTAAAGGACTTTGATTATCTTGGCATTCGGCTGTCTAGCAATTGATCATGGGCCAGTCAGATCTCAAAGAGTGTGCTCTTGCTAACTCATAGGGGGGCAGCCATACCAAATTTTGCGAGTTAAACCACTATACACCCTATATCCCCTCTTCTCGAAATATGGAGCGCTCAAGCCGTGGCCACTGCGACCTATGGGGCTGAAACTTGGGGCTACTGCAATGTTGAACCTCTGGGAGTTGCTGAAAATATTTTTTTTAGAGCAGCTTCAAAACTCCCTCAAAGCACTCCCCTAATCCTCAAACACGATCTGGACATGCACTCTGTTACATCTGAGGCTAGGTTGAAAACAAGCTTGTACTGGACATGAATCTGAAGTACTTCAGAACTTCTCCACTACAGGAATGCCATTAGCCACCTAGTGAAGATCAAACACCCCGACCACCACTCCCCTGGTTCAAATATGTGAGAGACATTAGTGACTTTGGGTTTAGGTGACTTTTGGGGTAACCCGGAATTAATTATCTCTGGCTCCTCCAGATTGGTCAAGACGCGTTTCTGGGAAAATGAACATAGAATCATGATGCATTACCCAAAACAGGGTTCTCTATCGGAACGTTTTCTAGAGATGAAACTAGTCCCAAGCTTTGAGCTCTTCATGAATTCAATTGAGCCCCCCCCTTTATAAAGGGTCCATAAATACAATTCAGAGTGGGTGTTCTACCGTTTGCCAGCTTCACTGCCAAGTAGAAGAGATTGGTCGATACAAGTAAAACTTGCCAAGGTTGCTGTACTGCATATGAAGCTGTAGAGAGTCTTCTATTTTCTGTCCGGCTTCTCTCTGCGCAAGCATTGTATTTTGCCTCTCTGTAGGAACTGGGGGGTTCGGCAGTGGAAGGTTGCACTAAGAATTTGCAGATCAGCCACCCCATCATACATTATATTCTCTATAGCAAAATTTCCAGACTGCTTATGGCCCATTCAATCCGAGTTTCTTTGATGCAGAACACTTGGCCGTAGCTAAGTGTATCTGGGCTGTGGCTATTAGGACAAATTCCCCTGTCTCTACTGACAAACTTCGATTAATTTTTAACCAACAAATTGTATGGCTTTGTGTCATATGGACATTTTATAAATGTTCATTCTACATGACTTGAATTAGTACTTTTTTAGTTCTATTGAAAACATATAAAGTATTTTTAGGTTGAATTTTATGATATTGTAAATGTTTACCTTGATACTTTTAAATAATTTTGACATTTTTAAATCCTTTATAATTGCATCTATATGTACAAAAATATTGCCGCTGCACTGCCAAACACACGTGAGAACTGCCTGCCGTATTATGAATTTTTAGTCATTGGGGGGGCGATTCTTTGGTATTACGGTCTAACAATCTGCTCCTGTAACATCAATGGTCTTTCGTCAAAACTGCAATCTCCGGACACACTAAGATTCTTCAAAAAACACAACATCATCCTTCTCCAGGAATCCTGGCAATCAACAAGCAACCCACTCGAAGGGTATCTGGAATTTACATCGCCAGCCACAAGACAGAGCAAGCATGGCAGACAGTGTGGTGGGCTGTCTGTCTGCGTGGCTACCAGACTGTCAGCACGCATTAGACATATAAAATTTGATCTTGACTGGGTCACTGGCATTTTGGCCGACAATTTCTCGTCAGAGAGTAAGCTACTACTGTTAAATGTTTACATCTCTCCATGCCCCAGCAAGAAAAAAACCAAACTGGACTGCCTGATAGAAGTCCTATGCAACATCTTAAGCACATACGGCAGTATACCATGTCTAATCTCTGGAGATTTTAATACTAACCTTTTTTACAACCAGTTTGAAGACCTAGGAATCACTCTCTCAGCGGTCCCCTCACATCTCGCCCCGCAAACATTACCACCTAGACTCAGACCATCTAAATTGGGCGAATACGCTGTTCTCCAACTTAGCAGAGTAGGCTACATAGTAATAAATGGTCGCTCACCCACAGATACCCCAAGGCCTGGACAAGAACCAATGGACGAACCCACTCCTTTCTGGACTTCACACTGGCTAACAGCGAAATGTTCACCCTAATTGAGTGCCATCATATAGCAGCACTGGGGGAAAGTGATCATCGACCCCAAATAATAACATTATCCTTCGATATGCCTTACCATCACGCACTTGCTCACACGATATCAGACAGCCACACGGAGAATCTAAGACGAATGAAATGGTCGTCAAGCGGTGTCCCCACTGCTATGGAGAAATGCTGTCATCTTCTACGTTCACAAGGTGAAAAAGACGTGTCTATTATCAACGAATGGGAAGCGCTCATGAACAGTCTATTAAATGAATTTCCGACCAAACCTCATTCCCGGCCAGATCCTCCTCAACCTCGGATTTCTCCTGCAACAAAAACGTTAAAACAACTAAGAAACTCTGCTCTGCGCCGGACCCGAAAAAGCCCGGGAAACGTAATTTTATTTAACTATTACAAGCAAGCTCAAAAAGCTTTTAAGGCATCCGTACATAGAGACAAACAATCAGCGTCAGACCAGTTCTGGCTGAAGTTAGTCCATGCCAGCAAAAAGTCCAACACTAAGTTATTCTGGGCCCTTGTGAACAGAGGCCCACTAGGAGGCAGAGAATACATCACCGCAAACATAAGTGCTGAAGACTGGACTAAGTTTCTATTCCACCACTTTAGAGAAAACTCAAGCAGTCAACAGCCCCCTAGTCCTCATTCGACACTCAAATCCTGCCCACCATCCACCGATGACCACTCCACAGGAGACACTGGGCCTACTACCAAGGTTGAAGGTGTCTTGGATATACCCATATTCGAGGAGCCACAAAACGATTCCACCCCAGGGACGCTGACGACACACGGAATTTTAATAAACACCCACGCCCGGATTATCAGGAAGGGTGGGTCAGATGGAGCACCCGGTCCCAACGGACCGGGCTACCTCAGGCTTTGTTTAAATCAGACGAAACGTTGTGGTCAGGTCTCCTCGCACCACTGTTCTTACACTGCAGGCTCAACAACCACATCCTGGATTCTTGGAAAGGTGCTATCATTCATCCCATCTATAAAAGTGGTAAAAGAGACGACCCAAAAAACTATAGAATGATAGCTCTCCTTGACATTGAATCCAAATACTACGCCAGCATCCTACTAGAAGAACTGACATCATGGGTTGAATCAACACAGCGGGGAACAACCTTTACAACGCAACTGTTACAACGCACTACCATTACAACGCATTTTTTACAACGCATAATCCATTACAACGCATGATATTACAACGCATGACACTACAACGCATTTTTAAAAACTACCTTTACAACGCATTCCATTACAACGCATACTACCATTACAACGCATACCATTACAACGCATAATATTACACTATACTATCCAACACTTACCCTACTGATGCACCCCCTGGAGTTAGAATAGTAATTTTTACCCCTATACTATCCAACACTTACCCTACTGATGCACCCCCTGGAGTTAGAATAGTAATTTTTACCCCTATACTATCCAACACTTACCCTACTGATGCACCCCCTGGAGTTAGAATAGTAATTTTTACCCCTATACTATCCAACACTTACCCTACTGATGCACCCCCTGGAGTTAGAATAGTAATTTTTACCCCTATACTATCCAACACTTACCCTACTGATGCACCCCCTGGAGTTAGAATAGTAATTTTTACCCCTATACTATCCAACACTTACCCTACTGATGCACCCCCTGGAGTTAGAATAGTAATTTTTACCCCTATACTATCCAACACTTACCCTACTGTTGCACCCCCTGGAGTTAGAATAGTAATTTTTACCCCTATACTATCCAACACTTACCCTACTGATGCACCCCCTGGAGTTAGAATAGTAATTTTTACCCCTATACTATCCAACACTTACCCTACTGATGCACCCCCTGGAGTTAGAATAGTAATTTTTACCCCTATACTATCCAACACTTACCCTACTGATGCACCCCCTGGAGTTAGAATAGTAATTTTTACCCCTATACTATCCAACACTTACCCTACTGTTGCACCCCCTGGAGTTAGAATAGTAATTTTTACCCCTATACTATCCAACACTTTCCCTACTGTTGCACCCCCTGGAGTTAGAATAGTAATTTTTACCCCTACACTATCCAACACTTACCCTACTGTTGCACCCCCTGGAGTTAGAATAGTAATTTTTACCCCTACACTATCCAACACTTACCCTACTGTTGCACCCCCTGGAGTTAGAATAGTAATTTTTACCCCTACACTATCCAACACTTACCCTACTGTTGCACCCCCTGGAGTTAGAATAGTAATTTTTACCCCTATACTATCTAATACTTACCTTAAATGTAATTTAATATTATGCGTTGTAATGGTATGCGTTGTAAAGGTAGTATGCGTTGTAATGGTAGTGCGTTGTAAAGGTATTTTTTAAAAATGCGTTGTAGTGTCATGCGTTGTAATGTCATGCGTTGTAATGGATTATGCGTTGTAAAAAATGCGTTGTAAGTGCATGCGTTGTAAAAGTGTGCGTTGTAACGTCATACATCCAACACAGCGTCTTCCCTTCAACCAGACCGGCTTTGTAGCCAAGTCAGGCACAACCAGTAACCTATTTGCATTACCCGTACTGATGGAGGAGGCCAACGTCCGCCGCATGCAACTATATTGCTGCCTAGTCGACTTTAAGGCGGCTTTTGATCGAGTGCCATGCGGCCGTCTTTGGCAAAAATTGGTCCACTGGGGTATACCCCCAGCCCTCTTACAAGCCATCATTCAACTCCACACACAGACCTGGATAAGGATAAAGTTGGGCGACGGGTCCCATGTCTCAAAAAAGATCCAAACAGGAAGCGGCGTCAAACAAGGCTGCATCTTGGCGCCCTTTCTTTTTAACCTGTTTATTTCTAACCTATCCCCCATACTTGACATGGTCAACTCCCATCCGCCCCAACTGGACGGGACCCGCATCAGCAACTTGCTATACGCCGACGACCTTGTGTTATTGAGTCACACAAAGGTTGGCTTGCAGAGGCTTCTTGACGAACTTCTTCCTTACACATTTGAAAACGCCCTCGAATTGAACCTGTCAAAAACAAAAATAATTCATTTTAGCAAACAGAAGCAGCAGAAAACCAGGTGGTTTTTTAACAACAAAAGCATCGACACAGTACCACACTACACATATTTGGGAATTTTCCTTGATTCCAGAGCTTCTTTCCTCAAACAAAAAGACACCATCAAGGCTAAGGCACTGTCACTGGAGGTTGCGTCGGCAAAACTCTCAAAACACCTACTAGGACCAAGCCTAACTCCTCTGCTCAAGGTAATGAAGGCTAAGATCACAAATTCCTTCTCATATGGCCACAAGATTATGATGGGCTCAATAAACATCTTACTAAATAAATCAACCACCAGAATCTTCAAGCGAGCATGGCGTTTGCCGAGGTCTTCATCCCCGGCACAAGTCAGACTAGAACTTGGCCTGCTAGATCACAATGGTGTTGAGGCTGGTGCTTTTATAAAGTTCTGCAACAGACTGCTCAACTCCCGGGACAACAGTCTTGAGATCAAATTCTGGAACAAAATATCGACCAGCGCATCCAGTCAAAAACATCGGCACCACTTGGACCAATCCCTACAGCTCCTCGGAGTTTTGGAATATTGGGGAACAAATCCACCACAACAAGCATTGTAGAGCGTAATCAAGTGAAGCATTCGGCTCTGGTCTTTCCACTCTGACAGAGGAAAATTATCCAGAAGGAAGCACACTTGGGCTGTCGTCTCTGATTACAAACCGGGGGTTGAGTCATCCTACCTATCAAGTACTTATTCACTCTTCTGGAAGGTCAAATTTATGGCCCTAAGGCTAGGCGAATGGCCCTTTTTAAAGTATTTACCACAATGGCGGCACCTCAGTCACAAAATCGAATGCAGGGAATGCGGCTACCACTCCGAAAGTTTGGAGCACATAGCCTTCGCATGCACAGCTCTGCTACATGACAGAATGATCTTACTGAGAGCGGAGTGGATCAAACAAGGCACACGCACATGTCGCCAGGCGATAATGGCAGCCATGAATCAAGAAAATATAAAGCTGAACATCCGGTTCACCAAATTCGTTGCCAGAGCTGCAAAAATGCTGGGGAAAGAAAAGGCACCAATTCTTTCGCCGGTTGGCCCAGCTATCTCCCTGCAACAAAAACTCTAGCGGCCGCCGGCACCCTTCAGCTAGGCCCATATGGACACCGTCTTCAGCATTTTCAAAACCAGCTGTCATACTTACTTGTCTCCCTTCTTAGACTTTCTTAAAACCACTCTGTGACTGTCATGTTACTTAACGAGCCTGATTTGTAAAAGCCAAATGCATCTTCTGACAATGTTTAAATGTATCCATTTTTATCGCTAGACTAATGCACTGCTGTTGCACTAACTAAAGTCCTTTTTTTGCTCCTTTTTAAACTTGTACATGTATACATAAGTCATATGGTTTTAATATTTTGTTATGATTTTTAGTAATCAAACAATAAAATTTGAATTTGAATTTGAATCTGTCCGGCTTCTCTCTGCACAAGCATTGTATTTTGCCTCTCTGTAGGAACTGGCGGGTTAGGCAATGGAAGGTTGCACTTAGAATTAGCAGATCAGACACCCCATCATACATTATATTCTCTATAGCAAAATTCCCAGAATGCTTATGGCCCATTCAATCCGAGTTTCTTTGATGCAGGACACTTGGCCGTAGCTAAGTGTACCTGGGCTGTGGCTATTAGGACAAATTCCCATGTCTCTACTGACAAACTTCGATTAATTCTTAACCCCTTCAGTGCCCCGCCCTTTCCCCCTCCTGTGCCGGGCCTTTCATTAGCGGGCGGGGTCCATGACGAGATAGTCTCGTCATGGGCACAGCGCAACCGTGCTCCATGACGAAACTATCTCGTCATGGGCATAGAAGAGGTTAACCAACAAATTGTATGGTTTTGTGTCATATGAACATTTTATAAATGTTAATTCTACATGACTTGAATTAGTACTTTTTTAGTTCTATTGAAAACATATAAAGCTTTTTTTAGGGTGAATTTTATGATATTGTAAATGTTTACCTTGATACTTTTAAATAATTTTGAAATGTTTAAATCCTTTATTATTGCATGTATATGTACAAAAATATTGCCGCTGCACTGCCAAACACACGTGAGAACTACCTGCCGTATTATGAATTTTTAGTTATTGGCGGGTGATTCTTTGGTGTTTCCACGGCGGTGCCTATAAAATAGGCACAGCAATAGGGACGTCAAAGAAATTTCCAACTCGGCATGGATGGTTAAGTCCATGCGTGCTGGAACTGGGAGTGCATGCACACAGAGGGACACATGTTGTGCCCCCCTGCGTGCATCCACATGGAGTGAGGCACAAGGGGGCCCTATAGGGCTCTCTTTCTTTCCTCACCACCAGGGTTTTCATGGAGAAAGTCGTTACATGCTTGGCAGGACCGTGGCAACCTCAAGACTGCTGCGCCACTGCCAGGGAATAGCGGTTCCCTGGTGGCTCCCCTCGAGTGGCACGACTGCCAGCGTCTTAATGTGGTGGTCAGAAGACTGCCACCACCGCAACACCATGAGTCTGGTGGTCCTCGGACCGCCAGGCTCGTAATGAGGCCCTATATGTAACATTGTCGAATGTGGATTGTTGATTTTAAGGTCTGTGACCGCAATAAACTGCTTTAAACAAAACGATTTGTAATACCTGCTGTACTGCAAGCTCAAAACATGCGATCTGATTAGCTGGCCGCATCGAAAAGAGAATTTTGTGGCTGCTGTTTTATGATTTGGAGACTCTCTCCCAATGTCCTGAAAAACAATTGAAAGAAGGAATAGGGGGCAGGGTAGGGGGGCTCTTAAACCCTGGACCAGATGTGGGGGTTTCAAAGAGACCCCTGGGATCAAATAAAAATAAATTGGGCCGCTGCATGGCTGTACTGTGGTACTATCATGACGCACAAACCTACCCCCCACCCCAAGTAATTTTGCTGTAGCTCTGCCGTACCCTGGCCCTGTGAAAAAAAAGGATGGCCTTGGGGTGTAGCAAGACCATGAGGGTTGCCCAGCAATGGGGTCTTGGGTGTCCACAGGGGGTTGGGCACAAGGCCTGGCTGCACGAGGCGTGGTAGGAGCCTAGTTAGGTATGCTAACAAAATATTACTTTATGTTATAGAAAAAAACTAGAAATTCACTGATAAAAAACAAAGGTAAAAGTGATATTATTCTAAGGTATGGTAATAATATCTTACTTTACATTTAAAAAAGCTTTGAAATTCACTGAAAAGTCCACAGGTTAAAGAGAAATTATAGTTAGATACAAATGTCAGTTAAAATGCTACATTTTAAACTCTAAAACCACTGAAATTGACCAGTTATAGTTAACTGATGTAACTATAACTTGCACCCTGCCCATGACTTCACACATTACATCACTGATGACATGGTCTATGATATCATTGATAACATCAATGCGACATATGAAATGACAGCATTGATAACAACACTGTGAATGGCTTTAGATACCTTATCTACTCCAAGCATGAGGTTACAATGTGTGATAGCCATGCACAACTTTAGGTAAAGGCCTTGGGGAGCAGTTTCTGGAGAACCTAGGAGTAACAGAGTGGCTACAGCAGCAACTTTGTTGTTTTCCCGTGTTGTCACTGCGCCATATTCCTCGAAGTGAATTAGTCAGCATCAGCTTCTTTTTTTTTTGTTTTGATTTGAATACCATTTAGTCCAACACTATTGGTCGGATGTACCTACTCTGAGGGACGTGAGGGATCACGGTAAGACGAGAGACTCTTCGATATGAATCTGTTTTACAAATGTAGTAGGAATTGTATTAGTAGCCATCAGCTGCAGTAGGTTTCCTGCAGATGCTGGCAAAGTACATTGAACATACAATAACGTGTATTTATTTGTAAAGTGCACATTTACCCCCGACGGGGTATCTTGGCGTTGAATAACAGATGTTTATTATTGCCCAAGTCAATGGTACTCATCTTATCGACCTCAGAAAGGATAAGAGGCCGAGTGGACCTGTGACCATGAGGTCGAACACAGGTCCCTGCAGTGGATGCATTAGTCTGAAGCAAGTTGCTACGGATAGTTCTGCCTGTGTCTGTTTGTGAGAGATTGTAGTAATCTGCTAGTGCATGTGAGCTTTGGGTGGGATGCAGCTAATGAATGCAAAAGTGGGTTAATATGTTGAAGACAGTTGTCCTCATTCACACTCCTAAACTTCCCCATGCCTGCAGTAAACACCACCGCCATTACAATACACCACAATGCTACACTACTAGAAAACAGCACTACAAACCCGCAACTACATGACAACACTGCACTATGATACCACAATTACAACACTTCATTTACAATACGAAAACTGCAGCAACAACACATGCATAAGCACAATAATATAAAGACATCACTACAACGCCACCAACAATACAGCTACAAAATTACAATTGCAACCTTAAACCAGCAGAAACGTCGTTTTACTAAAACTGCAAGCACCATGATGAAACGTCAACTACTACACTACATCACAAAGTACACCACTAATACAATATTATTGCTGCAACACTGCGATTGTACCAGTGCATTTGCAATGGAGCAAAAAAGCTGCAGCAAAGGTGCCTCTCTAATCCAACAGTGAGAGCATTCCGCTGTCCGGAGCCGAGCCTGGCACACATTCATTTCAATGACGAGAAGCACTAACCAAATGTAATGCATTTGTCAATACTTATTTCCACACTTTTTTCGCTCACAGGGCCCAGTGGCAATTTTATCAGTGTAGCTCTTGTCATTTTTCCCCACTTGCTCTACTCCTCAGGCCTAGCGCGCTGCTCCTCCCAGTTCCTGCCCAGTGCATGGGGAGGTTGTTGGCTGCGGGCACGGTGCCCTGTGTTCACTCCGCCCCTCCCCCTCCCCGCGGCTCCCCCCAGCTGCACATCTGTAACTGGTTTTTCGTGAAAGGAACATCTTTGTGGTACAGAAGGGCTGCGCTGGCACAAACTCTCGCTCTCCGTTCACAGGGACAGAACTTCCAAAAAGTTAAACAAACATTCCTTGGCGAGAGGAGCTGGCCCTCTGCTATTTTTGCTTTATTTTGCATGTCAACGCCTGGCTGTGGATGATGTATCTGCCCTTGCACATTGCTAGCACTGTTCCAGGGGCCTTTAATCGTCGGCCAAGTACCGGCAGCGCAGTCCATTTCAGACACACTTCCACACACATTGCCGCATAGCGGCAAACACCGCGAGGTGACAGTGGGCCCTGGTGCACAGTGTAAGCCTCTGGTTGAATACCCTCATTGTGTGTGTCCAGGGCGTGGTTCCGTCTTCATAAAAAGTCACACAGTCTACTGTGGAGGCAGTATCATAAATATTGACATCAAAAAGAAAATCGGTGTTGTGTCCCCTATCTGTATGAGGCCAAACGTACCTTCCATGCTAGTTCCTTAATTTAGTCTAAGGGGTGAAGTACTTGAATGAGTTTCACCCATTGGTAATTACTCAGGGCATCATTGAAGATTTGGCCCTTCTCTAAGAGGAACAGTCCAGCCCGAGTTGCCAGTCCAAGTCCCCTCTAGATAGGGAACACAAGTAGCCCAGACACTTTCGGCCTTGGTGGGTCTCTTCTATGAGGTAGGATGTTAATTCTGCGACACAGTGAGCGTGGGACCCACACCAGGAAGGAAGAGTGCTTGACTAACCACTTTTGCTTCCTTACTGGGAAGGCCTATATGTGGAATGAGGGCCAATGTGCAGTGTGCAGGTACAGTGTGTGGGAACAAAGAAAGTGCAACCTCTGCTTGCGAGAAGGAATGGGCTGGGTGTGAAGGAGGACAGTTTGTGATGCTTCATGCGCGGTGGTCCCAGTGAATAACTTTTGGGATGGGAATGTGCCCTGCATTGCAATATGGGCCTGTTCTCCTAACCTGAGAGCCCAGCTGCATGTGAATCTGGTATCCTGACTTTTATTTTGACCCTGGCGTCACAGGTGGGCTTGTGCACAGAGGCCTAACTTTGTCCCTGTCGAGGACCAGTTCTGTGACTTGAAGGGGTGGACCAAGAGGGCCCTCGTAGTAGACAGAGGGATACTGTCCGTCTGGGTCCAGCACATAAAGCAGTGTTGGCAGCTTAACATATTTTGTGAATCCTTCGTTTGACGAGAGCTTCTTATCTGTTTCAATGAGAATGTGAACTACTGACTCCTCCTGTGTAAAGTTGTGTGTAACCCACAGCCTTGCACTGGCATTATGTGTGTATGGTAAGTGTGTGCTTGTATGGCATACATGTAGTACATGGGTGCTATTAAGGTTATACATATGTCTGTGGTGTAAGGAAACTTGCTGGGCCCCCCAGGCAAAGTGCATGGAGGGGGCCCCCATATGCTCTGGACCCAGTCAGTAGCTCTCAGCCTGCCCGAGCACAGTGCTGGAGAGGGCCCCCTGGATCCGAGGGGGCTCCCTCACCGCAGAGGCTGCAAGGGCTATTGTTACAGCGTCTACATATGTATGAGTCCGAGTACAGAAGCCAGTCATGTCCATTTCCAATTCTCCTGAGAATGATGGTAACTTTCCCAGACCTTGGAAGTGTATCACCTGCATTTCTGTGGGTGGAGATCCAGACACTGAAGTCAGGAACATAGGGGCATATCAACAACAACCGGCGATAATTATCTCTAAGCGCACTTAGCACTAGGATAATTATCACCGGCTAGCGTGAATTTTTATCGCTGAGATAGCGTGCTATTAGCAACGCTTATCTCAATAGCGATAAAAATCCTCACGCTAACAGGCTAACGTGAGATTATCGCTGGAAACCCAGCGATAATCTCACGTTACCTTGTTGATAGGGACAGGCAAACTTAGCCATGATATCCTCCTTCCATAGGATATCATGGCTAAGTCAGAAAAATACCAGACGTAAAAAAGCAGCGTTAACCGCGGTTAGCGCTGCTTTTTTTGTCTCTAACAGGGTTAGCGACATTCTTGATAATAGGAGAAATGTCGCTTAGCGACATTTCTCCTATTATTTTACTCTGGAACGCCCCCTTGCATCTCATTAGAGATGCAAGGGGAAGCGTAGAGTAAAAGGGTGCTAACATGCAAATTTGCATGTTAGCACCCTGTTGTTGATAGGGCGCTAGTTTTATCTCTCCTTTTTTGGCTTTTAAAGCCAAAAAAGCAGAGATAAAGCCCTTGTTGATATGCCCCTTAGAGAGATGGCTACCTTTACAAATCAAATGAAAAACTTGACACAATCGTAAGGGTAAAGCTAATGTTGTGAGAACATGTGTACATGTGTGCGTGTACGCATGCGTGTAAGATTCCCATCATCCACCCGAAGTGGTTTGCTTCATCATCTGGGAATTGAGGACTAATTTAGAGAACCATCTTCTACTGAGCAGGTCGTAGATATTGGTCTCTTATTTGTCCCAAGTGGTGGAAACTAGTTTTGCTAGATGATGGTTGGGTGTGATGGTCGCAGTGCTGGTGTGTGGTGGTGGTGTATAAGTGCTGGTTAAAAATGTCTAACAAGGTTCTAAAACAACTTTATTAGTAGCTACCTTGTTGACAAACTCTAAAAACAGTGCTCTAACAGTTTCAAATATAATAACTGTGTTGAAAAACGGTCAACATGTTTCTGCTAACGGATTTAAATCATCCTAGCTTTCGTCAGGACCTGGAAGCTACTGCGAAAAAACTGTGTAAAATGATAAAGTGATTGATACAACCTGGACCCTGATAGGTGTCCAAGAAACTCCGTGGGCGGTAGTTTATATTCACTGGCCTGCATGAATGGAGAGAAAGATAAAAAAACACAACATAGCAAAATACCCTTCACATAGTGTAATTATCAAGATTTTACAAATAGCATCCGGCACAATGTCCGATAAACCAAATACTCTTGGATGTATTAAGACTGTGCTAAGTCTAAGAACTCAAATCGAAATTGGACGATTTAAAGGCACTTACCCTATCTGTAATGGGTGTGCGCCTCACCTCACCTGGCTACTGCTCAGGTATAAGGAGGCCCCGCTCTGTAGAGAAAATCAGAGGGTTCAACAATGTTAAAACCTAGTGATTGGTTAAAATTTTAAACGCTTAAGCCCAGCCGCGTAATGTCAAGAGACGCCTAATTTCACCGGGAATCATCCGACCGCTACAACAATGGTCTTTAGAAAGCGCTCGATCTCGGTGACATTTTTAAAGATAATGGTTACGGCCTCAGCAGAAGGCCGACTTGTGCCAATAATATAGTGCGTGTCCAGTAGCATCAACTTATAGTAGAATGACAGCTCACCTGTCTGTCGGTACCTCTTGACAGTACTGAGCTCGTAGGGGAGGCAACCTACGAGATGTCCAAACACGGCAGAAATAGAGAATGCCGATCTAAGTTGTCATGGCAACTAGGGGAAACCGAGGCTGACGTGCGTGCGCAGAGATTGCGTCATCGCGTTCCGTGTTAGAGCCTGGGAAATGTAGTATTTGATCAGATGATTGTCAGGGGCTGCCGTAGTTAGAATGCAGGCTCCAAAACATCGCTCGTATAGGATAAAGATAATGGATGTTTGAGGGTAATGTACCAGGGAGATGTTGCGCCCGTATATACTAACAAACAGATTAATTGATAAGAAAAGCGAAACACCTGGTGTCATGGTATTAAAAGCATATGGTAGACAAGAAGGCCATTCCTACATTTCTTTTTCAAGAATAAAGAAAAAGGAGGAGATAGGATAGATCAAGATGATCTATCAGTAGAAACCAATACAGGTCTTAGACCACCTTCTAATTTCTCACCACCTGCACACTTAGTGCCTGATAATGTCAAAGTCTTCGAACAAGCTGTGACCAATGATGTTGACTCTCTCTGCTCTAGAAGCAGAAAAGGCTACTGTAACCTACCTTTTGTGGAAAAACAAGCCATGACTACACTATCTAATGATGACACTATAACCATCAAGCCCGCTGACAAGGGGGGAGCTATCGTTATCTTAGACTCATCCATCTATCGTAATGAATGTCTAAGACATCTAAACGATACCAATTCCTACCGGGTTTTGCACGAGGACCCTACAACAAGACTATCTAAGGAGATAAAAGACATGGTATATGAAGCCAGAGAATCCGGATGGATCACTCAACATGAGTCTGATTTCTTAATCACGACACATCCTGTCATGCCTTACTTTTATGTCCTTCCTAAGATACATAAAGCTACTAGACCACCACCAGGACGTCCCATCATCTCAGGGATCGGGTCTCTCCTGGAACCCTTGTCCACTTTTGTAGACTTTTTCCTCCGGCCTCTGGTCAAGGAAATGCCAACATTTCTTCAGGACACCAAAGATGTCCTCAGACTGCTACCAGAAACCACCTTTGACATCGAAACAGACCTACTGGTTAGTTTCGATGTCGAGTCACTATATACCTGCATCCCCCAGGATGAAACATTAGAGGCCATCAGGGGTTTACTTGACACCAAAGATCTGGTCACGATTACCCCAATCAATTTCATCATGGAATGTGCCAGGCTGGCGATGAAAGAAAATTTCTTCAGGTACGAGGAAACCATCTACCTCCAAACCTCAGGTACATCGATGGGGAGCATTTTTGCTCCCAGCCTAGCAAATCTCTACGTCCATTTGTTTGAACTGAACAACGTGTTGACCAATACGAATCCCTTCCGTGACAAAATTGTCATATGGAAGAGGTATATCGATGATATTCTTGTGGTTTGGCGTGGCAGTGTGACCACCTTACTTGACTTCCATGCTTGGTTAAACACACAAAACAATTTCTTGAGATTTACTGTAACACACGACAAATGCAGATTGCCCTTCTTAGACATCGTCATTTATCCCTCACAAGGGACTTTGGGGAGTGAACTATATAAGAAACCACAAGCGAAGAATTCTCTGTTGAATTTCCAGAGCCACCATCCTAAGTCCCTTAGGAACAACTTGCCTGTCGGGCAGTTCCTGCGTATACGCAGAAACTGTTCCACGAGGGAGACTTTTGACAGGCATGCAGCCGATCTGTCACAGCAATTACAGGTCAGGCAATACCCCAGACACTTGGTCAGACAAGCTAAAAAAAGAGCAGCTAACAATAATAGGGACGCTCTCATTGCACCAGCTACACCCAAACCACCACTTAAGAGACTTACATTTGTAAACACCTTCAGCACACTGTCAAATGACGTGCAAAAAGTGGTACGCAAACATTGGCGGATTCTCAATTTGAACAATGAAGAAATCCCTCCTCCACTTTTTTCGTTCAAGAGAGGTACTAACCTCAAAGACAATTTGGTACACACACGACCCAAAACAAAGAAGGATCCTGCCATATCTACACTCTGGCACCTTCCACCGGTTCAAGGCCACTACCCTTGTGGTTCTTGCTCGGTTTGTCCTCAAACAGAACCCACTAAATCGGTTGACATTGGCACCTCAAAACCTTGGATTCTCAACAAACACACCAACTGTAATTCAGAGAAAGTCATCTATCTGATTACATGTCCCTGCTCATTGAAATATGTAGGGATGACCACCCGAAAAATCAAAGTGAGAATAAGTGAGCACAAGAGTACTATTAGACGCAAGAAACAAGCGACAAAAATGTCTAACCACTTTCTCTCACTTAATCATAAACCAGAAGACATCAGGTGGTTAGTCCTCGAACAACCATTCATTCCATCACATATAACAGACATCACTAACTTTCTGTTCCACAAGGAACAGAAATGGGTCTTCAAACTCCAGAGTGATCGCAATGGGCTGAATGATGATATTCCTTGGGCCTCACTCTAAGAGCAGACATCTATTAGTACCCTTCAAATGCATGGCAATGATGTATTAGGAGGTGCTGAATTCTTTAGGTAATTTCTGCTCCTCAAAGGAATGGCCTTCTTGTCTACCATATGCTTTTAATACCATGACACCAGGTGTTTCGCTTTTCTTATCAATTAATCTGTTTGTTAGTATATACGGGCGCAACATCTCCCTGGTACATTACCCTCAAACATCCATTATCTTTATCCTATACGAGCGATGTTTTGGAGCCTGCATTCTAACTACGGCAGCCCCTGACAATCATCTGATCAAATACTACATTTCCCAGGCTCTAACACGGAACGCGATGACGCAATCTCTGCGCACGCACGTCAGCCTCGGTTTCCCCTAGTTGCCATGACAACTTAGATCGGCATTCTCTATTTCTGCCGTGTTTGGACATCTCGTAGGTTGCCTCCCCTACGAGCTCAGTACTGTCAAGAGGTACCGACGGACAGGTGAGCTGTCATTCTACTATAAGTTGATGCTACTGGACACGCACTATATTATTGGCACAAGTCGGCCTTCTGCTGAGGCCGTAACCATTATCTTTAAAAATGTCACCGAGATCGAGCGCTTTCTAAAGACCATTGTTGTAGCGGTCGGATGATTCCCGGTGAAATTAGGCGTCTCTTGACATTACGCGGCTGGGCTTAAGCGTTTAAAATTTTAACCAATCACTAGGTTTTAACATTGTTGAACCCTCTGATTTTCTCTACAGAGCGGGGCCTCCTTATACCTGAGCAGTAGCCAGGTGAGGTGAGGCGCACACCCATTACAGATAGGGTAAGTGCCTTTAAATCGTCCAATTTCGATTTGAGTTCTTAGACTTAGCACAGTCTTAATACATCCAAGAGTATTTGGTTTATCGGACATTGTGCCGGATGCTATTTGTAAAATCTTGATAATTACACTATGTGAAGGGTATTTTGCTATGTTGTGTTTTTTTTTTTTATCTTTCTCTCCATTCATGCAGGCCAGTGAATATAAACTACCGCCCACGGAGTTTCTTGGACACCTATCAGGGTCCAGGTTGTATCAATCACTTTATCATTTTACACAGTTTTTTCGCAGTAGCTTCCAGGTCCTGACGAAAGCTAGGATGATTTAAATCCGTTAGCAGAAACATGTTGACCGTTTTTCAACACAGTTATTATATTTGAAACTGTTAGAGCACTGTTTTTAGAGTTTGTCAACAAGGTAGCTACTAATAAAGTTGTTTTAGAACCTTGTTAGACATTTTTAACCAGCACTTATACACCACCACCACACACCAGCACTGCGACCATCACACCCAACCATCATCTAGCAAAACTAGTTTCCACCACTTGGGACAAATAAGAGACCAATATCTACGACCTGCTCAGTAGAAGATGGTTCTCTAAATTAGTCCTCAATTCCCAGATGATGAAGCAAACCACTTCGGGTGGATGATGGGAATCTTACACGCATGCGTACACGCACACATGTACACATGTTCTCACAACATTAGCTTTACCCTTACGATTGTGTCAAGTTTTTCATATAGGCGAGACTCATAGTTGCTTATGTTGTTATAGTTTGTGGATCTGGGGATTGCAACTATTTGAGTCCTTAAACTTTATCCCTAGGACCCCCACTCTTTTTCAGAGATATCTTTATTATAGTTTTTGGAGCAGCTTTGGCTGCGGGTCCTTTCTTTGTACTCACGCAGCTAAGCGCATTGCGAGTACTTTCATTCCGCTGCCCACGCCGCCCCTGTTTAAGGATGGCCGAATTCACTGGATTGTCATTTGATGACAACATGCTACAGTCGATCTTGAGCACCAACCCTAGTATCATAGACAGTCTGCCAGTGGTTTCCAATAACACTGTAGATGAATGGCAAACCTTACTCACTCTTAAAAAGTCTCATTCGCGCACATTCATACATGGCGCTATAATGACAGAATATCTAAGAAACAACAGTGCTCCCATGGGCCTGATAGTTACCAACACACCACGACTTTTTCTGACAGACAAAACTTTCCTCAAGGACTGGTCGCTCATCGCGTGGCGATGCACCCGCGACTGGCTGATCTTAATCATCGCTACAGCCAAGAAGGCAGCTGACCTCATCCTGGTAGAAATACAAACTTTGGAGGGCCAAATCAAAGCCACCATCACTAGTGCTTTATTCAAAAGGAATCTTGAGGATACCAACAAAGCTAACAAAGAGCATAAAGACACCATCTTATTGACGAAGATAGAGAAATTAAAAAAAGATCTGGCTAAGTTCTCCTTCGAAAAAGTCTACCCGTACACTAGCGACACTTATATCCCTCCAGAATACAACAAAAAGGGCAAGAGGTATGGCTCAAACTATTCTTCATCAGGGACAGACACCCCCTCATCAGACTCAGAGGGCTCCACCACAGGGACACCGTCGCAAAAACAAAACTATCAGCGCTCACGGACCAATAGGAGACGAGGTTCACAAAACTATTATGACCAACCCAGACCATGGTGGCCCCCAGCACCGTGGGGTTTTCAACCCTCACCATATGGTCCACCCATGCCACCCTTTCCTTGCCAGCCACCACCACCTACCCATTATGGACAGCAACCTTTTTTAGGGCAAGGCCGTGGACGCAGCAGAGGCAGGAGAAGAGGAGGCTCAACACAACAAGTACACTGGCAAACAGACCAGCCACCACAGAACAGTTAGAATATACTGGATACACGTGTGAACGTGACGAACTTGTGGTGAATTTAAGCCAGCGCCAACTCTCTCCGACAGAACTAGAGGTCCTCAACAAAGGTTTAGGTTTCGTTCCAACCTCCATAGGTGACCCCTTCCAATTGAGATGTGAAATGGGCAAATTCTTTCGCAAACTACGTCTACATTTCTTTTTCAAGAATAAAGAAAAAGGAGGAGATAGGATAGATCAAGATGATCTATCAGTAGAAACCAATACAGGTCTTAGACCACCTTCTAATTTCTCACCACCTGCACACTTAGTGCCTGATAATGTCAAAGTCTTCGAACAAGCTGTGACCAATGATGTTGACTCTCTCTGCTCTAGAAGCAGAAAAGGCTACTGTAACCTACCTTTTGTGGAAAAACAAGCCATGACTACACTATCTAATGATGACACTATAACCATCAAGCCCGCTGACAAGGGGGGAGCTATCGTTATCTTAGACTCATCCATCTATCGTAATGAATGTCTAAGACATCTAAACGATACCAATTCCTACCGGGTTTTGCACGAGGACCCTACAACAAGACTATCTAAGGAGATAAAAGACATGGTATATGAAGCCAGAGAATCCGGATGGATCACTCAACATGAGTCTGATTTCTTAATCACGACACATCCTGTCATGCCTTACTTTTATGTCCTTCCTAAGATACATAAAGCTACTAGACCACCACCAGGACGTCCCATCATCTCAGGGATCGGGTCTCTCCTGGAACCCTTGTCCACTTTTGTAGACTTTTTCCTCCGGCCTCTGGTCAAGGAAATGCCAACATTTCTTCAGGACACCAAAGATGTCCTCAGACTGCTACCAGAAACCACCTTTGACATCGAAACAGACCTACTGGTTAGTTTCGATGTCGAGTCACTATATACCTGCATCCCCCAGGATGAAACATTAGAGGCCATCAGGGGTTTACTTGACACCAAAGATCTGGTCACGATTACCCCAATCAATTTCATCATGGAATGTGCCAGGCTGGCGATGAAAGAAAATTTCTTCAGGTACGAGGAAACCATCTACCTCCAAACCTCAGGTACATCGATGGGGAGCATTTTTGCTCCCAGCCTAGCAAATCTCTACGTCCATTTGTTTGAACTGAACAACGTGTTGACCAATACGAATCCCTTCCGTGACAAAATTGTCATATGGAAGAGGTATATCGATGATATTCTTGTGGTTTGGCGTGGCAGTGTGACCACCTTACTTGACTTCCATGCTTGGTTAAACACACAAAACAATTTCTTGAGATTTACTGTAACACACGACAAATGCAGATTGCCCTTCTTAGACATCGTCATTTATCCCTCACAAGGGACTTTGGGGAGTGAACTATATAAGAAACCACAAGCGAAGAATTCTCTGTTGAATTTCCAGAGCCACCATCCTAAGTCCCTTAGGAACAACTTGCCTGTCGGGCAGTTCCTGCGTATACGCAGAAACTGTTCCACGAGGGAGACTTTTGACAGGCATGCAGCCGATCTGTCACAGCAATTACAGGTCAGGCAATACCCCAGACACTTGGTCAGACAAGCTAAAAAAAGAGCAGCTAACAATAATAGGGACGCTCTCATTGCACCAGCTACACCCAAACCACCACTTAAGAGACTTACATTTGTAAACACCTTCAGCACACTGTCAAATGACGTGCAAAAAGTGGTACGCAAACATTGGCGGATTCTCAATTTGAACAATGAAGAAATCCCTCCTCCACTTTTTTCGTTCAAGAGAGGTACTAACCTCAAAGACAATTTGGTACACACACGACCCAAAACAAAGAAGGATCCTGCCATATCTACACTCTGGCACCTTCCACCGGTTCAAGGCCACTACCCTTGTGGTTCTTGCTCGGTTTGTCCTCAAACAGAACCCACTAAATCGGTTGACATTGGCACCTCAAAACCTTGGATTCTCAACAAACACACCAACTGTAATTCAGAGAAAGTCATCTATCTGATTACATGTCCCTGCTCATTGAAATATGTAGGGATGACCACCCGAAAAATCAAAGTGAGAATAAGTGAGCACAAGAGTACTATTAGACGCAAGAAACAAGCGACAAAAATGTCTAACCACTTTCTCTCACTTAATCATAAACCAGAAGACATCAGGTGGCTAGTCCTCGAACAACCATTCATTCCATCACATATAACAGACATCACTAACTTTCTGTTCCACAAGGAACAGAAATGGGTCTTCAAACTCCAGAGTGATCGCAATGGGCTGAATGATGATATTCCTTGGGCCTCACTCTAAGAGCAGACATCTATTAGTACCCTTCAAATGCATGGCAATGATGTATTAGGAGGTGCTGAATTCTTTAGGTAATTTCTGCTCCTCAAAGGAATGGCCTTCTTGTCTACCATATGCTTTTAATACCATGACACCAGGTGTTTCGCTTTTCTTATCAATTAATCTGTTTGTTAGTATATACGGGCGCAACATCTCCCTGGTACATTACCCTCAAACATCCATTATCTTTATCCTATACGAGCGATGTTTTGGAGCCTGCATTCTAACTACGGCAGCCCCTGACAATCATCTGATCAAATACTACATTTCCCAGGCTCTAACACGGAACGCGATGACGCAATCTCTGCGCACGCACGTCAGCCTCGGTTTCCCCTAGTTGCCATGACAACTTAGATCGGCATTCTCTATTTCTGCCGTGTTTGGACATCTCGTAGGTTGCCTCCCCTACGAGCTCAGTACTGTCAAGAGGTACCGACGGACAGGTGAGCTGTCATTCTACTATAAGTTGATGCTACTGGACACGCACTATATTATTGGCACAAGTCGGCCTTCTGCTGAGGCCGTAACCATTATCTTTAAAAATGTCACCGAGATCGAGCGCTTTCTAAAGACCATTGTTGTAGCGGTCGGATGATTCCCGGTGAAATTAGGCGTCTCTTGACATTACGCGGCTGGGCTTAAGCGTTTAAAATTTTAACCAATCACTAGGTTTTAACATTGTTGAACCCTCTGATTTTCTCTACAGAGCGGGGCCTCCTTATACCTGAGCAGTAGCCAGGTGAGGTGAGGCGCACACCCATTACAGATAGGGTAAGTGCCTTTAAATCGTCCAATTTCGATTTGAGTTCTTAGACTTAGCACAGTCTTAATACATCCAAGAGTATTTGGTTTATCGGACATTGTGCCGGATGCTATTTGTAAAATCTTGATAATTACACTATGTGAAGGGTATTTTGCTATGTTGTGTTTTTTTATCTTTCTCTCCATTCATGCAGGCCAGTGAATATAAACTACCGCCCACGGAGTTTCTTGGACACCTATCAGGGTCCAGGTTGTATCAATCACTTTATCATTTTACACAGTTTTTTCGCAGTAGCTTCCAGGTCCTGACGAAAGCTAGGATGATTTAAATCCGTTAGCAGAAACATGTTGACCGTTTTTCAACACAGTTATTATATTTGAAACTGTTAGAGCACTGTTTTTAGAGTTTGTCAACAAGGTAGCTACTAATAAAGTTGTTTTAGAACCTTGTTAGACATTTTTAACCAGCACTTATACACCACCACCACACACCAGCACTGCGACCATCACACCCAACCATCATCTAGCAAAACTAGTTTCCACCACTTGGGACAAATAAGAGACCAATATCTACGACCTGCTCAGTAGAAGATGGTTCTCTAAATTAGTCCTCAATTCCCAGATGATGAAGCAAACCACTTCGGGTGGATGATGGGAATCTTACACGCATGCGTACACGCACACATGTACACATGTTCTCACAACATTAGCTTTACCCTTACGATTGTGTCAAGTTTTTCATATAGGCGAGACTCATAGTTGCTTATGTTGTTATAGTTTGTGGATCTGGGGATTGCAACTATTTGAGTCCTTAAACTTTATCCCTAGGACCCCCACTCTTTTTCAGAGATATCTTTATTATACCTTTACAAATCCCATGAAAACTTTCATAACTCTGTTGATTTAGCACACGGTGATTTTGTAACTAAATGTATTATTCCTACAAAATGTAGTATGCGCTTCTAAAAGTGTTTCCCTCCCCTTGATAATGTTGCATCAAGGATGATTTTGCTCCTGGGAACATGGCTAAGATGGCAGCCGGGTTTGACGAGCTAACCCTGCTAAAGATTCTCTTATGGCTGTAGGTCCTGCAGGGGGTTCCTTTTGCCCCGACATCCGTCTTCCGGACATAGTGACAATGGATGTTGTGGCCGAGTGGCGAGGCGCTGGTCAGGGGTGCCACAGTGGGGCTTGCCTGCAACGTGTTGATCGGGGACAGAGGTGAAGCAGTGTGGGCTGTGGTGAGGGCCCTTTTCCCTAGCCCCTTTGCCCTTTCCTGGAGCAGAATTCCTCACGGTACTGGGGCAGGTGGGAGGTGGAGTCGTGCAGCTGTGCCGCCTAGAGGCGCTGCCTACTAGTGAATTAATTTGTGCCACTTCAAGAGCCACGGGACTAACCGCAGCCTCCCTGTTCCTGCTATGTGGCCGATCAGAGAGGGGTTGGATTGGTGAAGTCACCCTTTGTCCAGGGGTGTATAGTGCGACCCAACACAATGCTGTTCTTTGTGAGGGAAAGCCCTGACATCCAGTATGCAGTGTGCTGGGGCCTAGCTCAAGTGAGTAGTTGGGGAGCCCCTCTAGAAGCAGTGCTCGCTGTTTTGGGCATTGCTAGTGGAGCACCTGGTACATGCTGGTGTCTTTGGTACTTGGAAAACTAATTTTGAGCTCCACCTCCTGCCTCGGGCCATCAACAGACAGAGTGGCCTTTCCGCAGATAGGGTGAAGCATTCAATCCATGTTTTTCATGTCTCCTGGTTGTCTTGCTTCTGAGCTGGGGTACTGCGAGGAGGTTCGCATCTCGACATTGTGCAACACAACAGTGCATTCTATAATCTGATGGAGACATCTAGCTGCAGATTCCTTACCTTTGAATTTCCCAGGCGTCAGACTGGATCTGGAATATTTTCCTTCGAGCAATATCCCTGCGTACTGGTAGGTGGCATCAGCCGGCTCCACGTGACATCGTCAGTGTTGTCTGCGCTGTTTTGACATCCACGTCACCTATATAGGCAGCTACTCGGCACGCTGATGTCAAATCTTTTCTTTCCACACTAGCCAGCGTAGATCCGTGAAGAGAGCTACCCTCTGTCACTTTTTGACAGGCTTTTAAAAAAAATTTGTCGACCCCTTTTTTGGTGTGTAGGTTTTTCCTAATATATCCAATAAGACTTCTGGATTCAAGCCGTGTGACGTCTGTCACTGCGTCATGTTAGTGACTGCACCACGTATGGTTTGTGTCTGGTGCCTACAGCGAACCACGACTCAAAGTCGTGCTTTGACTGCCGGGCCATGGCTAACCCTGGGCGTAGTGGGCGTAGTGGGGCTACGTGGAGCATCACGTAGTGTGGCCAAATCTATGCACACTCGCACACTCCACGTAGCCCCACTACGCGCCGCCCGCCTCCCGCCCGCCCTCATTTTAAAATAACTTAAAGTATTAAAAGTAAGAAAATGTCTTACCTGAGGTGCGGCGTCCTGGGGCTCCCTCTTCCTGCTTCTGCGGCAACTTCTTTCTCACAAATACGGAGTCCCTGTTGGTCTGCATTCGCTAGTACATACATATTTGGCTACCAGCCTGTTTATTACCCCAAGCAGTGACAGCTCTCTTTCAAAACTGGTAAGATCCCCATAGACGGGAAGGGGGAGACGATACCACGCGGGGAGAAACGGCTGAACGCACCAATCCCCCAGACACCGAGCAACCTGCGCTGGAGGGTGCTGCCGCCATAATGGCGGAACTGCGGGCGGGCTCAAGGCATTGACACCATTCATAACCGGGTAGAACAACATGAATCCTGAATAGATATGGCGGAAAAGCGTATCTCGTACGTCGAAGACACACAAGCAGCAAGGGCCAAATGCCTCGATGTCACGGAGCGCTTTCTCAAAATGACGGCATTGAAAGCATAAGATGTGGAGGTGAGACCATGCTGCAATAACCTCCGGATAGCAGGAGTGGCTGAGACAACCAATAGAGGCCCTATGGAGCTCTATGTTTAGAGTTTGCTAACTGAACTGTTTGGCAGAGACTGCTTCTCCATTACATTTGCTGTGGAGAGGGCCCACAGATCTCTTGCTCCTAGATCGGCTCCCCCAGGCCTCATTATAGCACGACTGCTTAACCACAGCGACCGCGATGCCGCGTTGCGTAGAGCCAGAGAAGTGGGAGATCTACAGTTCCAGGGAATGTCACTGTCCATTTACCCTGACTTCATGCCATAGTGCAAGAGTCTAGGCTCAGGGAAACATCGTTAACATCGCAGTCAGTACACCGCGATGCTGTTACATCGCGGTCGTTACAACGAACGCGATGTAACCACGCGATGCCATTACAACGCAAGTCTTTACATCGACTTGCGCGAGATGGCGTGCTAACATTACAAATAGTGTAGTTTACTATCCCAACACCTTCCCTACTGTTAAGTGGACTGGAGCTGGAATAGTAAATTACGCTTTTCTAATGTTAGCACGCCATCTAGCGCAAGTCGATTTAAAGACTTGCGTTGTAATGGCATAGCGTAGTAACATCGCAGTCGTTGTAATGATTGCGATGTAACTGCACGCGTTGTAATGACTCGCGTTGTTACATCATACATCCCTAGGCTCAAGTTCCAAGACATCAAACGGATCTTGAGAAATGCCAATGTCTGCTATGCAATGCTGTACCCGGCTCCCCTTCGCATACAGATTGATGGAGAAACCTCAATTTTTGACACTTCTGCAGAGGCATCTGAATTCTGGAAGCGCCACAAATCAAATAGAGGTCCCTCTCCTGGAAAATGACCCACAGTTATTCGTAATGGATTGTGCTCCGTTGAAAAGCACTCTGGGTGCATATGATGAACGCAGTGTATGCAAGCTCTATAAGCACCTCAAAGACCATGTAGTAGTACCTTTCTTTCTTTTTTTTCGAGATGACTGATATAACTGTTGTTCCGACCCCCCTGTGAGAGCAGTTACATGCACACTTGCGACCTATAACTTTTATGTTCAGTGGTCCGCTCAAGGCGTTGCTGCCCCCCTAGGAGATCTCCTAATCCTTGAAACTCATTGTTGTTCTCCTTCGTTTTTTTTTGTAGAGATGGTTTGGAATTTACCGGCTCCAAGTTGGGTGGTTATCTGATGTGGGAGGAGGGTGGTGGGGTGGGTAATTAAGTTGTGTAAGGTTCAATTTGTTTATATGCTGCAGGTCACTCGTATATCCACTGGCGCGCTATTCACATTTAATCGCACAGATGCATCGATCCATATGCGGCTGCATTTAGCATGGGGGCACTGTACAGGGGATGGAGGGATTGGAACTTAAATGCATAGCATGGAATGTGAGGGGGCTTTAGAATCCCCGCAAGTGACGACAGATTTTGGCCTATTTGACACAACACAAAAAATACACATCACTCTGCTTCAAGATACACCCATTATTCTCCAAACTGGAACAATCGCTTTGCTGCATCCTGGGGCAATAACAGATCTTTTTCAAATTACAGCACTTATTCCCATGGTGTGTGTGTGCTCATACACAAGACACTCCCCTTCGTGTCCCTGTCTGTTACTGCTGATCCTGAGGGACGATATCTACTGGTGGCTGGAAGCATTGGCACAAAACACATACTTATCATTAACGTATATACCCCTAATGTAGATGCCTGTGGCTTTTTTGCTACTATATGCACACACATTACCACCATACCATTAGACTTTATCATATATGGCGGGGATTTCGACCTCACACTGCAACCAAATGTAGACATAACGGGCACAGGTCACGTCACATAACCGTGCTCTACTGCGGAACTTGATGCATTGTTACATGCGCATTTACTAGCAGAATCATGGCGACATTTACATCCAGTACACAAGGGATTTTTGTTTTATTCGGCACCACATGGCACCTGGTCTCGTATAGATAGATGGTATGTGACACCGGACCTCCTGGTCACATTACAAGAGGCTGATCATCTGCCTCAAACCCTGTCGGACCACTCGCCCGTATTGTTATCAGTACTCCTGCCCACAATTGCACGCCCCTACAGGCCCTGGCGTTTTCCCACTGATGCCTTATTGGACACTGTTTTCAAGAGTGAAGTTCAAGATGCGATTGTAGAATATTTTCATACCAATATGGGATCTGTATCGCGCTACACTACCCTATGGGAGGCCTTCAAAGTCCACATTAGGGGTGTTTGCATGACTAAGCAAGCTGGGGTCTTGCGCACACTCTGACTGGACCTTGACAAAACCGAACGAGCATTACGGGACCTAGATGCCCAGACCTTGGCTGGTGGGGATCCTCCGCCATTGCATCAATGGGCGAGACTCTTAAGTGATTTTCAGGATCTCGCATTATGCAAGACTGCCTATTTGGGGAAGTACATGCGGGCTCGAGTGTACGGGGAGGTTGAGAGGCCGGTGTGCACGTTGGCCCGCTTGCTTAACCCTCAACAAAATACTACATATATTACCTGACTCCAGCCTGCAGACGGTGCCTGGGCTACACATGACGCAGATATCGTCTCCATCTTCCTGTCATATTATACTCCTCATGCTCCCCACCAACTGGTACAGCCCTCTCTGACTATTTAAATGAAATAGCGATGGTTTGGCTCGAAAAGGGGCAGCTGCCCTTTTTAGCTTCACCTATCGGTGCAGATGAAATTGAGAAGGCCATTGACAAGCTGGATGGCTCCCATGCCTCTGGCATGGACGGCCTTACTGGAATGTTTTTAAAAATGTACAAAACATTATTGATACTAGGGGTGGGCGGAATTTGCGTAATCGCGTTACGCAAATCTCCGCGAAATGGTAAAAAATCTCCGCGAACACGCAGAAATTCCGCGAACACGCGGAATTGCTTGTTCGCGATGCTTTTTTCCTGTTCACAGTTGCTGTTTGCGTGCTCGGGGAGAAATATCTCGCGAACACGCATTTTGAGAACGCGAACAAGAAAAAATTTCGCGAAGTCGCGGAAAGCAGAATCTTGGGCAATTTCGCGTTCTCCGCGGAACGCGAAATTACCGAAATTCCGCAAATTCCGCGAGCAGAACGGAATTTACCGCCCAGGCCTAATTGATACCACAACTTTTGGAGGTTTATGCGGAGGCGCTAGAGTCTGATGAACTACCCACTACTATGAGAGAGGCAATAGTAACACTGCTTCTTAAACCAGGCAAACCGCCTGATGGGTGTGCGTCCTATAGGCCACTATCTTTATTGAATCAAGATTATAAAATATTGGCAAAGGTCCTTGCAACACGGATATCACTCATAGTTGTTGAGATAGTTTCTCCTCTCCAATCGGGCTTTATTCCAGGCCCTTCCACATCGGTAAATCTACGCACTCTGTTCGCCATCATAAACCAGATCAATCCCTCTCTTCCTGCTGCTGCCGTAATACTTGACACTGAAAAAGCGTTTGATTCTCTGGAGTGGGAATTTCTCCAGGCAGTGCTCATCAAACTTGGTTTTCCACAGAATTTCCACTCTTTAGTCCGATTTTTATACACAAAACCGGTTGCATAGCTTCAGGTTAATTGGGTATTGTCGGACAGATGCCTAGTATCGTGCCGCACCAGGCAGGGATGCCCGCTATCACCCCTATTGTTCATAATTGTGATGGACCCCTTGGTGCGGCATTTACAAGAGCGTCACCTCCAAGGGGGGGATTGGGTTCCCCCGGAGCCCCCTTCTGGCTTCGCTATATACAGATGACGTTCTCTCATTTGTTTGGTAACCCGCCACAAATCTCTCCCCAATTATCTGTGAGGTGGTTCGGTTCGGGGTCTTTTCGGGGCTGGTCATAAACTGGTCCAAATCTGAAGTCTTTCCACTGATGCAGAATACCCTCCCCTTCAGACTGGATTTCCCCTTGCGCTGGTGCAATGACCCTCCCAGATATCTTGGTGTAGCCTTACACCACACAGCTTCAGAGGTCACCCGTATTAATTACAGTCCGGCCATAGACTGTCTGGCGGGACAGATAGACCGCTGGATAGCGCTCCCATTGTCTGTCGCTGGTCGCATTGCGATCATTAAAATGGTAGTACTACCCGGTTTTCTTTACTTGCTCTTGAATATCCCAATCCCACTCACGGTTACCTTCTTCAATACCCTCCGTGGCATGTTGCCAAGACTTATTTGGGCGGGTGGACAGGCACGGGTGAAATGGTAGACACTCACCCAACCATTTAAGAGGGGTGGGTTCGGAGTTCCTGATTTTTATTTATATTATCTAGTGTTGCAGACACATTATGCATATTTTTGGTATCATCCAGATGCACAATTGCTGTTTCTTAAACCAGAGTTTACCCAGGCTCGCCCTTCTCCCCTCTCCACTATTCTCCTGCCAGGGCTCACTAGGACTCCTGCTGAAATCCACACTTTGCAAACCACATGTTGGGCTTGGGGACATCTTTGTAAATATTTAGGGACCGAACATTTGTATACTTCACATTTGCCCCTTCTAGACAACCCATGGCTGCCTCCCACTACTGAGACATTGACACAGCGGGCACTTGCCCGCTGCTGCCTTCATACTGTGGGCGATATGTTTGACAGCGGGCAAATGCGCTCCATAGCAGACTTGATGAAGGATCGTGATGTGATTGCATTGGACCGTTTCCTGATGCACAGAACGTGCACCTCGTTAGCTACAGTGCTGCGTCCCCTAGCGGCAGAACCCCCTGAATTCATGCCCCTCACCACAACAATTACAACACCCGACAGTGCGCACCTGGTCTCCAGGTTGTACCATCTTGCGCAGACACTCCAACCGACAGTGGGTGGGCAGGCGAGGACGGCCTGGGAAGGCGATTTGGCACACCGCTTGACAGACAAAATGTGGACCTATTGCTGTGAGCAGACCCGATATGTATCGAATAATTCTAAACACAAACTTCTACATTTTAAGTATTTACAAAGAATGTACGTTACCCCTGTGTTGGTTGACAAGAAGAATCGCGCTAAGCCAGATATTTGCCAGAGGTGTGCAATGGAGAATGCCGATTTTATCCATTTAGCGTGGAATTGCCCTGCTGTCTTGGCTTTCTGGGAAGTGGTCTTTGAACATCACGTCTACTGGGATAAGTCCTTCCTTTGCTGTTGGCATGAGGCTTTTTACTGCAATTGCGCTATAGTTAGGCAAGCAGCAGGACTCTTTGCATTGGGGTGGAGTCTCTCCACCATTGGTGAAAGCCTGGCTGAAGGATTTGATGTACTGCGACCCTACCAGCGACGTCTATGCGTCCTTGCTTTCCCCTACCTCCCGGCCCAAAAATATTTATTTGTTTATGCCATATTTGTTAGTGTTATCTGTAACGCTCATCTGTATGTCGAATTGTGGATATATAGTCAGTGCTGTGCGCATTATAGCTACTGTCTTTTGTTTTGAAAAATCTCAATAAAAACAAGTAAAAAAAAAAATATATATATATTTATAGCAACTTTTAAAGGACTCAGGGACATAATCCCTGCATCCTCAAAATGTGTCCTAAAACGACTTAAAAATATCTAAGTGGCAGATTAAGAAAGGGACTTTCTTGATTGGTTGGCCACAACATGGACAACTGTGGCAGCCATTACAGGACTCAGGTACACTTTCCCCAATATATTGCATTGATGTGCCAGCCTGTTTTTGATGGTCACAAAAAAGAACATATATAAAAGGTGATAAAAATGTTTAGTCACAATACAATTTGTTTGATGGTGATACTGCACTAATTTTAGGACTTGGATTGTGTTTTAAGTGGATTTTTCCCAGTAAAAAAATATTTGATGACTGTGTGTGAGAGAAAACTGTTTTCGCCCATGACTTTGTAATAGAGGTTATGGAAGATGCTCCAGAATCGTAAATAAGCACACATGTTTTATAAGCTCACCCTGTTTTCCACAGCGATGTGAGAAAAAAGTCTGATATTCAAGTTAAAGCATGTACTTCCAACAGCAGCAGTAGTCTGATAGTTGATTCCCCACTTTTCTACTGTAGCTTCACCAGTGTTCTAAAGAACAACTACAGCACTAACATTCTGTATTTATGACAAAAGTACGGTACACCTGAACGCCATCCTGATGGAATCAAAACTGTTAAACTGAAAGCATTTCCTTTAGAAATGAACAAAATGAAGGGGTTCGTTACTTTTTACATAGAAATTATGGTTAGTACTCCATAAATCTAAAATGAGTACACATTTTCTATGCTCAAAACTTTACCTGGGGCATGGCTGGACAAGGGGCGGGGCTAGACAAGGGGCATGGTTAGACAAGATGGTCGAACGGACATGATCCGTGTAGGCTCGGCTGCATCTGTAGCGGAAAGACAATGTATTATTGTACATCGGACCCACACACTCCGCTGATGACTAGTTAATGAGCCCTAAAGACGAGGACAATGCTTCGAGGGCGAGGACCCCCCCCCGACACGGAGGTGAGAATGTAAAACCCAGCTGGGTTGAGGACGTGCCTGTGGCAGCGTGGAAGGCCGATTGAGTGCTGCTGGCTGGTGATTGATGTGACCCTGACAATCGTAGAACGCAGCAGGGGCGCTCCTAGTTGGACAGGAGCCTGAAGGAAAACTGAGGTGCCAGAGGCCGCAGAGGGATCTGCTGATATCGCCACCATTCCAGGCCGAAGCAGGGTGGAGTGAAGGAGGGACCGACCGGAGAAGAGTGGAAGGCCCCGCCTAGGCGTGAACTCAGCACTGAATCGCGCAATAACTACACTCCACGCTGTTACTTGAAGCGTAAAAGGCCATTTTATTAGGACAAGGTTGCAACCATATAAACTTTATTAAACAGTACATAACTGTAATAAATATACTTTCCCATCCCATACCGACTCATGCTCCATTCATCCTTCTCCAAACCATCTCACCAGTTTGACTCTTCCCCAATCACTCGGTGACCTCCTTCCTCTCCCCATTCTCACCTTCACTTGCCCTCCAAGCATCCTCTGTTGAATCTCCTTCATTGCTTCCCCGCCCCGCTATCAGTCACCCGTGTACCGTTCTCCCCCCCGAGGGATGGATCCGCCCGTATGTGACTCGCCACCCCTCCAAAGTACCGCAACGTCGCTACCCTGCAACCTGCCCTAAACTGGCACGCTAAGACCGGACCAGTCTCATGCCCTCCCTAAACTTGTAGGGTGGGTGGGCGGACAAACTTTTTATTCTAACCCTCCCGGTGGTGCTAAGGTGTCAGGAAGAGGCCGGATCCTCCTCTCCTAACACCTTATATGCGTACCTAACTCCCGCCCCTTCCCAAACTCTAAATCCCTCCCCACCTTGTCCTTCTGGCCTTGCGCGAATAGCCCCGGGGGAAGACTGGTCTGCGACCTTCACTTCCCCCGGGGGCCGTCATCGCGCAATAACTACACTCCACGCTGTTACTTGAAGCGTAAAAGGCCATTTTATTAGGACAAGGTTGCAACCATATAAACTTTATTAAACAGTACATAACTGTAATAAATATACTTTCCCATCCCATACCGACTCATTCTCCATTCATCCTTCTCCAAACCATCTCACCAGTTTGACTCTTCCCCAATCACTCGGTGACCTCCTTCCTCTCCCCATTCTCACCTTCACTTGCCCTCCAAGCATCCTCTGTTGAATCTCCTTCATTGCTTCCCCGCCCCGCTATCAGTCACCCCTGTACCGTTCTCCCCCCCGAGGGATGGATCCGCCCGTATGTGACTCACCACCCCTCCAAAGTACCGCCAACCAGGGAACCCCCGTAGGGCGGTTCCCTGCCCCCCCCCCTTCTTCCCCAGGTCCCGGGCACCTTTTTCCTCCATCAGCCGACCTAGCGGCACCCGGTGGACGACCAATCCACCACCCAAAATCGTGCCCCATATAAGACTACTATCGTTGGGACAGACGTTGTCGCGAAAGGCGCCAAACCTACGCAATACCACTTTGCTCCTCCAGTTCCAGAGCATCTAGAGTCTCACCTGCGGTTCCCGGTGGACGACCATCCACCACTGCAACGTACGTCCCGTGGAATGGTTACCATTGAGCCAATCCTTGTCCATACAAGGTTCCCCCCCATCGCAGTGACCGACCAGCCACCATTGGGCCCACGACATGCGCAAACCAGATAACCCCTTCGGTCCAATCTTTGTCCAGGAAAAATTGCTACCACTGCGGTGAACGGCCATCCACCGCCTGTACCCGCATCTTGTGTAACAAGCAACCTGGTCAGACCAATCCTTGTCCATGAACAAAGTGGGCCCCCCCCCATCGCGGTGAATGACCATCCACCACCTGGGCCCGCATTATGCGCAAACCAGGTAACCAGCTCAAGCCAATCCTTATTCAAGAAAATTGTCACCACTGCGGTGAACGACCATCCACCGCCTGTACCCGCATCTCGTGTAACAAGCAACCTGGTCAGAACAATCCTTGTACCAACTGGGGGCTCCCCCATCGCGGTGAACGACCATCCACCACCTAACTGCGGCCCGTGTAATAAAGAACAACCGGGGCCAATCCTTGACCATAATACTAGTCTCCTGTGAAACAATCGTCTGAGTCCCTTCAAGAAAATCTCCTCACCAGTGAGCCTTAACCTGCGCATCCCTTTCGATAGCATCCCGTTCCCCACATCCGCAAGGCACCCTCATGCACCTCCCAAAAGTAGCCCACCTTCCATGTCAGTGAACCATATCCCCTTCCATGTCCCAATAGTGCAAAGCCAAACCAGCCATATACCAGAATACTCCCATTCGAGAAAATCTCCTCACCAGTGTGCCTTAACCTGCCCATCCTTTTCGATAGCATCCCGTTTCCCACATCCGCAAGGCACCCTCATGCACATCCCAAAGTAGCCCCACCTTCCATGTAAGCGAACCACATCCCCTTCTATGTCCCAATAGTGCAAAGCCAAACCAGCCATATCCCAGTATACTCCCCTTCGAGAAAAATCTCCTCACCAGTGTGCCTTAACCTGCCCATCCTTTTCGATAGCATCCCGTTTCCCACATCCGCAAGGCACCCTCATGCACATCCCAAAAGTAGCCCACCTTCCATGTCAGTGAACCATGTCCCCTTCCATGTCCCAATAGTGCAAAGACAAACCAGCCATATCCCAGAATACTCCGTTCCCCCACAGGTATCCCCCATCCACGTGTTCCCAGTGACACCCGGGCAGCCGTACCGGTCACAACTTCCCCCCACTGTCATTCACTTTTCCCCCATCGTCACACACCCCGACGACTGTGCACCCCGCCTGGTGACGACTGTACGCCTGCAAGTACGCCTCCTGCGCCGTCCAGTGCCCAGGCGAATGGCCACCCAACCATGCGACCGCACTGGTGTCCAATCTACTCCCATTGCCTGTAGCGGAAAAAGAAGGATTAGTCCTGCAAACATGTCCACGCTCCATCAGTCCTTATATGCTACCCCATTCGCCATGACCCTGCAACACTGCACCTGCCCACTGCATCCCAACTAACGCAAACACCCCCAACTTCCCCCTTTGTCCCAGGCCCCACTGCCTGCCCCACAGGTACCTGTTGCGTAGACCCACGTAGCCGTGACTAATCACCAACTTCCCCTGCCAGATCCCAGGCCCCCTTTCAAGCAGTCTCCTGGTCCCCCGGCCCAGTCCTAGTCTCCCCCGACTCCCACCACCAACTGCCCCACGACAAGCCGGGAAACAGAACAAGATCGCCTACTCCTTTCCCCTCCAACCGAAACTGCAAACGCAAAAGACAACCCATCCCTAATCTCCTCCGGTAATGTTCCCCAGGCTGCGAAACACACTCCCCATGGCCTCAGATACCACCACTCCGATGCCTGCATACGCAAGGACCCGAAATCTCGCACCTCACCACTACACTACCAACCCCCGCAACCAACCGAGGCGTCCCCCATCCAATGGACTCCCTGCACACTTCGGCCCATAGGATGACGGTAATCGGACAGTCAACGCCCGTGCATACTGGTCCACTGCACTGCATACCTAGGACTGAAATCCGCCCATGTATCGTCCTGCATCCTCACGTCTTGGGCGGGGAACTACGTGTTACCGTTCTGGAGTCCAACGACTAAGTCTTCCATACCCTCGGGACTCACTAGTGCTCCATAGAATCCCGGAGGAAAACCCAACCACTGCGGCGCCCCAAAACCCTCACCCCGGATCATATAACACAATGCCCGACAGCGTCCACGACCGCCAAGAGCCCCATACCTGCTCAGCCCCCCCAGGCACGTCCCCCACCCCCTTTTCGCTGCGCCTGACCACGTGCACCCCTGAGGGCTGATCCCCCGGACCACCAACCCCGCCGATGCCTGAAGCCCCTATAGTCCGCCATCCCTCGTCAGAAGCCACCAGTAGCAAAGCGCCTGCCTCTTTCGCCCGATGCGATCCCAGCGCCCCCCCAACCCATGCCTGAGAACCCCGTTTTTACCGCAGCATCGGCCGCCGACATGAAAAAGACGCTCGACAGAAACCCCTGGCCTCCCTGAACCGTGCACGGACCCCCCGCCCACACCAAACCCACTGTAACGTTACTAAGACCTACACCTGTCGATGCAGAAACTGATACAATCGACACCAGGAATTGCACACTCAAACCCGGCGAATAGGAGTCGATAATCCTAAACCAGTCGGCCCCAGTGACACCCCCATGCTCTCCTTGAGATCCCCAGAAGGGGCCCCGCGTACCCCCTATGAAAGGGTGTGCCTCTCAAGTCCCCAACCCCAAGTTACCCAATCCGAACGGAACCCGCTGATGACACACGGAGACCTTCACTCTGCACAGACGCTAGCCAACAAATAAATGCCCCTTCCGGTGTAGATGAGTCAGGGCGAATCATAGCCCCCTTCTTCCCCATGCTCTGTCATGCCAAACAACCCCCAGCCTGCCTGCAGCGCAGCTGCCATCATAGCGAAACCACAGGGCAACCGCCCCGATGACGTACTATTGTCTCTATGCGTAATTGAAGAAAAGGAGACATTGAAAGCCCAGAAATCGAACACCTAACCTTGAGAGCAAGAGTCTGAGACCGTACCCAGTAATCCCCAGTGACTCCCCCATAAGATGCGAGCCCAGTACAGATCAGCATCCTCCTCCATAAACAAGCACCCCCGGCCCCCTCCAAGACCCCCTTTTAGCCTGGCCGGCCGTTTTCTCTTTTTAGGCGCATGCGTCTTTGTGCTAAGGGAATATCGACACCTGATGCGAATTAAGCTATTTTGTCCAATCAAGGCGTGTATTTAAAGACCTCTCCCTCCCCCTGCCGTCACCTCCCAGACATCTCGTAGTCTGGCCAGAAGTACCGACGGACAGGTAAGGAGAAGAGAGCCCCGTGTTTTGGCTGTGGGTTGTAGGTCCATAAATGCCCATTTTTGACTAGATGTAACACTGAGATGGTATTACCTCTCTTCCCGAACCTCATATATTGTATGTGTCGCTCCCCCTGAACTCTGTTGTATTTAATTTTGGAATGAGTTAGGAGCCACTACATTGATTGAGGTGTTCATTATTGTAAATTGCTTTATTGTTGTATCTTTTGAAAAACCCAGGTTTTAGAAAGAACATCTTTTTCATCTACCTGCATTACTATATCCAAGAGGGACTGCGTTGTTTTTGGTTATTGATTTTTTAGGTTAATTATAGTGTTTGATGCACATGTGAAGTGTTTAGACAGATTAGTATGAATATGCAACTTTTCTGGTTTTCTTCACATATAAACAGAGCGGTGCCTCCATCTCCGAGCAGTCAGCCGGGTGAGGTGAGGCTTTTCTCCCACAAAAAGCTGGGTAAGTTTAGTACAGTTTTTTCAATCCTTTTTTTGCATGGAACCATTGTTTGGGTTCTTCTGTAATTTAAGCAGTGCATAATGGGCACTGTTGAATAAGTAGTCACTGATGCTGTGATTTATGTTGGATACGTTTTTCTGATGGTCTGACTCTCTCAATTTTCTCTAGGAAAGAAGAGATAGTTCTTACCCCCAAGCACGAGGTTGCTTGTCCGGTAGGGTGGCAATTGCCACAGTCTCATCCGATTATTGTATTTTCCTTTTGAGTATTGTTTTTCACGATATTATGCACTAAAGGTGTTTATCCTGCAGTAGCCTTCATTTACACTACATCTAGGTCCTGAAGAAAGCCGGGTCAGTTGACCAATTCGGCTGAAACATGTCGACCACATTAGACTTAGCCAGGAAATAGTCAATTTTCTCAAGACTATTGGTTTTTTTAAAATATGACACCTGGACAATTTTCAATAAATATATTTTTTGCCCAGGTAGCCATTTTTAACTCACATTTACACTAGAGCACTGCACGTCACTAGAGTCTATATAGTTTGAACACACACCTTGGCAAGAGTTTTTTTCAGGAGCATCAGTTTGGGCACCCAGCAGGGCCTGTTGGCTCCATACTGTCGCCCTAGATCTTGACCTCCTAGAGTTTCAGATGACGAAGCTCCGCCAGTAAGGGTGGGCTGATGGACTCTCTACTCCTGCCAGGTGATGAGCAAACTATTTGAAGAGGTTTCTTGACATTTTTTACACAGCGTCCAGTGGCTTTTTGTTCTTTCTGAACAGACTGAACATCTCCTGTTAGTTGTTAAGTGCTGATTGGGGATTGGAGGTGTGTCAGTCCATAATCAATTCCCCTGTGACCCCTATATATATTGTGTTTTTGGGGAGTTTGGTCTTCCTCTTCCCAAGCAGACTTTAGTCCCTTTTGTTATCATGTGCTCATGTAATTAACATGAAGTTTTGCTTTGTTGATGGTCTCAAGACATTTTTTCTAACTTTTGGAATCTTCCCAGAGGAGTTGGTGGACATCTTGCCTGCATCTCAGTCAGTTTATGTACATATCATGTTCAGGTCAGCTCAGTTTTGTTTACAAACATTGCAACCTGTGTTCTAGTTCCACTTTATCTAGATCTCATGTAAGGTCTCCAAAGGTCCAGGAACCTAGGTCTGAATCACAAAGCAGCAAGGAAAGCAGATCACTATCAATGGAAGAGGGGTGTTAGCTGAAGCCAGTTTATTGTGACAACACACAGTTGAGCTAAAAGCAAAATATGCCCATCGTCCGGCTCCCTATTCTGGCCATGCATTACAAAATGGAACACTAAAGATGGTAAATGGATTCTCCAGGCACTTTGAATGAAGGATTGTCATTGAAATAGGATAGTGAGGAAGGAAGACGAGTACAAGTACAAGTACTATACTAGGACCATTGAGGCCTGGTTTAAGGGTAAAAGTGCTGTTTGGGCTAGAAAGAGCACACTGAGTTGCTAAAACAGCCACGAGATGGGTGAGTGGAAAGTGCTTCTGGTCCTCCTGCCAAGGAAAGAATAGGAGGGTGGATAGGACATCCCTTTACTTGCTGCAACTGGCACATTACACAGAACACTTCTCATGCATTGAGCACCAATGCAGATATGCCATATAGGGGGGCTATTGCCGTGCTCAAACTGCACTGTGCACCCATCCATCACAGCTCCAATGTTCCATGTAGTTGGGTATAAAGCACACACGAAGATAAACACCACACACACATGTACACACTTACTGGAGCTGTATTTGGATGCTCAAAACCATTTCGATTGATAGTTGTTATGCACTCCAATATTCTATGAGCTAAGCAACACCTTCCAACAAAACACATTAGATAGAACACTGAGCACACATAGAACAAAGCTCAGATGTTTTTTATTGTGGATAATCACCGAGCTCACAACAGTACGAATCATAATAGCAAACAATCAATATATCCAACTGAACATAGTAGAACAACTCAAATACATCAGCACAGTTTAAAGGCATCAGGTAGTTGGATCTCACTGAGTTCACAACACTACACTCTTTATTCAACAAAGTAGTTCTCCAAGACAATACATACACTACAGCAGCACCCACCCAACACCCCAGAGAAAGACTGATTTCAAGGGATATTGTGGACTCTAAATCACTATAATCTTGGCTGATTAATACACTGACCTCAAGCTGGGCAATGCACAGCCTATACTTCAGGTGGCACCTACCTGAACTGGTAAAGATCTCTGGAAACAAACATAATAGTCCAACCAAACATATACACTGAATCAGTGCTCAAAAATGTTTTAGAATCGCGACCCACTTCTTAGAACGACAAATTATTGTGAACCTCCAAGCTTTAATGGACATGAGGTGTGCTATTTCTTAATGTAAGTAAAGAATAGTGTGGTAGCACATTCATTTACAGATAGCACATTTTCCATTGAAGTGGCCACTAAATTTGCTCAGGCATACAGTTCTACTGATGAAACTATGTTTCACACAAATGATAATGTGTGGACATTAGGTTCCAGTGACTATTTATCATGTGTGCATCACCAATTGAAATGTCTTGATTTGTTTTGATTGTATTTGTTTCCATCACACTTCAGAATTACAAAAAAGATGTGTTTCATTTTTTAGGCCAAGTCTGGTATGCTAAAGACATCTTTTTTTTTTTTTTAAATAGTTTTTATTCGTCAATAAACACATAAGTTGCAGGCCCCTGAAATCCCAGAGGTACCTGCCGAAGCATTACAACCATGATATCATTGACGTTTTACATTAGTAAAATACTTGAAGATGCACTTCATATGAAAAACAGACCCCGACCCCCCCCCCCCCCACCAACTCCCGGATCCCCCCCCCCCCCCGACCGCACCAAACCATGACCAACAAGCAACATCCTGTATGAGCATAGACTAGACAGTTCCGACCCCGGGCCCAGATTAAGCCCTCCCTCCCCAGGGGAACTAAAGGGACCCCTCTTCCCGCTCCTCCGGGACTGGCTCCAGGGGGATCCCCCTGTAATCTGCCCAACGCTTCCAATGCTAAAGACATCTTGGGGACATTTAGAAAGCTTCACTGGGAATGCATTCCACCCATTGATTACCATTGGCTTTCAGGTTCGTAACTTACATTTGTTTTCCTTCTGTTTGCTGGCTATATTTGTTTTAGGCTGTCCAGCTTGAGTTTGTCCCTTCGGTGGAGCATAGTCTATATGTCACATTTGCTGTGCATTTGGAGACAGAGGTCAAATGCCAGGCTCTGTCTTCTGTGGGAGTATGGTGTTTACTTTTCTTTCTCTGACTTCAAAGTGAGAGGATTTATGTGACAATCATGCTGGCTACTGGGGGTGTGCTGGAGGAAGGCGGTACAATGTTATTTTTTTCTATCGGGCAACAACATTTCAGTGCCTGCAAATGAACTGTACGGATATTTTAGAATACATCTGAGTTAGGAAAGTACGAATGAAAGACATTTTTTGAAAATTCTGAAGTACAAAACTAGTTTTTTAATACGAAACAAATCAATACACTAAATGATGGTATTTCCACACAATACTGTTTGTGTGCTGTATAGTTTTATCAGAAAAACTGAATGTTTGTGCAAATGTAATGGTCATTTGAATTGAAAATGTGGTGTCTGTAAGTGCACTGCACTATCACACCATGCATACTCTAATTTATTCCATTCCACTAGAATCTGCACCATGGAATTCTTGCAGAGTAATGCAAGACGCTGCCGGCAGAGTTCGGCCTGAGTGGAGCGCACGCTAAAGTTTAACCCATAAGCCCTGAACCCCGAGCCCCTCAGGTGGGTTTCTTCCAGGCCTCACTAAGCTGAGGAGCGGAGGAGAGGTCCGCAGCACAGAGGAGATGAGGAGAAGCTGCAAACCGGTAAAGCACGGTGGGGTGAGCAAGAGCCCCAGCGTCTAAGCGCTGCAGCTGTAGTCAGCTACCACAGAGTAGTGAGCCCAGGCCCCCGCGAAAATGGCCCATCCCCCCTCTTCTCTCTGGACTCTTCCCACACACAGCGGGCCACCATTGCCCAAACGCATTTGCCTCCCTACTGCTGCCCCTGTTCATAGTTCGTCAACGCTTTGCTCTGCTTTGCCCTCTGTGCCCCTCGCTACCTACTCCTCTGCGACTGTTCGAAGAGGAGTGTTAGTAGAGCCAGCCAGCAAAGCAGGGGAGGAAGTAGAGCTTCCCCATGGCAATCAGTGTCGCTGTACATTTTAGTGTCCTCGTGCTCCATCAAAATCAGAGGAGAGAAGCAGAGATAGCCCCTGGCCCCTGGGCTCCCCTCCTTAGGGGGTTGTGTGTTGATACGCGCTGTTGGTGTGCTCGTGCCCCCCCACCCAGTTCTAACAGCAGATGCCGTAGTTTGCAAGGACTTGGGAGTCTAGTGGGTAGTGAGCAGATAGGCAGCCGCCCCCAAGCATGGCTGACAGTGGGCGCGGCACCACTGCAACGGTGGTCGCAATGGTGGTCGCAGTGCTGGCTAGTTGGCGCCAGGGTTGGATTAGGTTTATAAATCAGCCTGAGCACACTAAAAATAAGCATTTGCAATGCAATAGGTCTCGCATTTGCGAGAGTTTAACCTATTGGCATTGTAAATGACAATGCCTGTTATTTATGTTTTAAAAACCAGCACATAAATAAAAGGCATTGGTATGGCGATAGCTCAAACGCTAACAACTGCGAGACCTATTGCATTGCAAATGCTTGTTGGGTTTGGCTTCCGGAGTAGTGTGCTAGTTGCTGAAAAGGGCTTCAACACCTCATCAGGGGTAGCAAGCGCCATACAAATCCAAACCCTCCCCTCTTCTAACCCTCCACTATCCTTTTCAATCCAAATAACAGACTAACATGGCCACCGCTCAAATTAATTTCATATTTGCCTATACTAATTCACCACTAATCCTTATTGAGCTCCGGAATAGTGTGTTACTCGCCGAAAAAGCAATTATAGTGGCAGGAAGCTGGAAGTGGGAGCTCAACACAAGTAAGCTTTAGACTCACTGAACCATGAGTGTCTCCTGTCGTATTACTGTAGGCAACCTTACAGAAGTTGCAGGGAGGTAAATGTGGACCCCAGCTCACAGCAGAACCCACAGCACGAGGGGCCCCCAGCCCTCAGGGGGACCCCATTCTGCTCAAGGCCAATTAATATTTGTGAGATATGGGAGACCCATGTGCCTCTCATCACATCATCTGCCATTTTGCCTTTTGCCACTCAGAAATATTACTGATGGTCAGTGTTTGTTATCTGCCCATGCGTGCATCGTATGTAAAGCCACAAAACATGCCCCCCAAATAGCGAATTGCGCTGTTCTGCCACACCGCCAAGGGATTTGAAGAGCTGTTTCCTGAGCACATAAGGGGAGGGGTGGAAAGCTCGCGCCTTTCAACCACGAGGACCGCATCTGCATACGCATTTATAGTCGCAGTCGCGAGTGTTGGAGCCAGAGTGGGATTTACGCTAATTACTGTCTATTAACAGCGACGATACGAGCAGAGCATCCATTGACCGGGGAGGCCTAATGGGAACTAATGCAGCAGCGGGCTTTCATTTCCCTGCTCTGAAGACGCCTGCCCCACTTGGGCGAGCTGCTCTTCCCTTTGATGTCTACCAAGTTTACTTTGTAAAAGGCTGCCAGGCCCAGTCATTAATGAACTCCGGCGGAGACGAGTTAAAAGCTACTGAAAGTAGCCTAGAAACACGCAGTCGCTGCATACTTCGAGGGTGCCCCATCTCCCCAAGAGCGACCGACCTTGGAGGTGGGGACCCGGGTTCGAGCCCCTGCTCAACATCCTGTGATGATGGACAAATCACTTAATCTCTCGGTGCCTAAAAAACACGTGTAATGTAATCTGGAGCTGTTGTCAGGAGTTCTAATACCCTTGGACTACGTCCACGCGACATACAAACTGGAAAAAATAAAAACAAAAAAATATTACGGAAGGAGGAACTTCATGGGCCCCAAGCATCACACTTGTGTTTACTACCAAACAGGGAGGGGCGTTTTCTTGCTTGCAGTAGGGCCCATGGCACCCCCATCCTCTGAACTAGGGCACCTCTGGCGGCCTTCTCTGGTCCTTCTGCACCCCAACATCATTTGTGAAACCACAGCAGTCCCTTGGGCTCAGTGCAGCGTGAGGGGGGTCACCAATGAGGTGAAGGCAAGCGTGGGAAGCGGCAGCTTAGGTGGGAATAGTCGTTGCACAAAAGGGATGGGTGTCCGGAGTACTCAAAACCCAAAGTCCAGACTAGCAATATGCAATGTATACATTGCACATGCAGATTTCCATAGCAGCCCTAATTCAGAATACACCATGAGTCAGAGATGTCTGTCCGCATCGTGTATCTCTTTGCAAATATCGTTGTTGGTGGACTTTTCTTGAAAAGCAGAAGCAGGTTTAGAGCTGAGGAGTTTAATTTCAGTAGTGGGGCGGCTACAATAATGTGCAAGGCCTTAGTTGTCTACATGCCAAGAAGCGCTGCTGGGCCGCATGCATTTTGGTGACGTTTCATCATTGAGGTGCTGCGGGTGAACAAACAGCAAAGAAGGACTAAACTCCGACAGTCGGTTGACAGGGCTCAACGGACAACATGAGCTGGTCCAAGACCCAGAGAGAATGCAAGTGAAATGCTGGAAAGCAAGCCTCACTCGCCTCTGCCCACCCCAAGAATGTGAGGAAAAGAAGAAGTCGAGGATTTCAAGGTCCAATAAAATCAAGCGCAGGAGGACGCGAGCACAAACTAGTTCGAAATGACTAGAAATAACATGACAAGCCCGGCTTCTAAAGTGGTCCGGACGCGAGCGAGCGCCCGCCGCGCGAAAGTGAAAGCAAATTTGTCGCGGCGAGACGCGGCGGAGCGTGGCGCGCGCTTGGCGGGGGCGGGGGAGCGCATTCCAGGCGGGGGAGCGGACCCTTTGAAGTATGATGCCTAGGGCGCCAGTGGGCTGAAGCGCTTCCCCAAACACATTGCATGGCGGCACGATGCACGTGATTGTGCGCGTGCTCGCCATGCAATCCACTTTTGGGAGCACTTTGAAATGCCCCTCTTACTAGAGTCTCGCATAACGACTGCGTAAACGCAATAGCTAGGCGAGACCTAAAAAGTGGCCCATATTTGCATATTGCCTTTCCTCAAACCGCTGATTCGGTGAAGTTTTATAAACACCTGAAAACAAGTGAGGCCCCTTCTGCTCAGGCCCCCTACCCCCGCTCAGTATGCACACATTAATTGGCCGGCCCAGCGAGAGAAAGGGAATTACACCGCTGCCCATTGATAAAAGGGCGGTAATAGATGCCCATCTGTCTCCAGAAAGGCCACTCTGGGCCCCACTGGGCCGCTGGCGACATCTGAACACACCAGACATAGCCCAAATCGCCCCCTCCCCAATCCCCACAGGCTGCCAAAAAAAGCAGCCCACAGCTGGAACTTCGACACCGGCCCCTCGGCCTTTGCCTGAGTGCCCGCCTTACCAATCCGACCCTGATTGGTGATGGACCTTCAGACAGATCTTCAGACAAAAAAACAAGTTCACCCTCTCACTCTGATATTCTCAAGGGTGAATTCATAGAGAACTGAAAAAGGCTATCAACTCCATCAGGGAGTGGGTGCAGGCCTCCAACAGTAGAGGAACAGAGAAAGGCAGTCCAGCCCTGCAGCACTCGAGGCGGCTGGCAACAGGTCAGCGTGGCTTGTGCGCCCTTGGGGGCCCTCATTCCGCCCCTCCCCTTGTCTGCTCATTTTGGTTTTCCCCTCCACCGCCCCACCCTGGTGGGCCTCGCGGGAGGCAACATGCGATCAGAAAGAATTCGGGCCTCTCAACCACCGGTAAGGAGGAAGAAAAAACTGCAACTCTGTGCTGTAGACAAAAACAGCAAGGCAAACTGCTCTGAGATAATCGGTCTTAAATCTCATCTTTTACTCGCATGTTTGAAAAATCTACACACATTCCACATTTGACTTTCTAAAAGATCCTGTTGGGGCCCTTTACACCATCACAGACCATCCCAGTATAGTCCCAGCACCTATCTCCCCAACCACCTTCATTAAGAGCGCCAAACAGAATTTAACTTGCATCACTAAGCTAAGCAATAGGGACGAAGGAAGGAGCCCACAGCCTGACGAAAAAGAGCTCCCCTGGGGGCCAATCTCTGACAAGGAACGACTGTAATCCAGGCTGTTGTCACCTCAACTCGCGCTCAGACAGTCCTTCCTCATTGCATTTGCCGCCCAGTCCTCGTCTAAGGAACGGTGCACCAATTCCAATTGAGGTCAGTGTAAAAGTCAACAACTGGGAATGAAGTCAGATAACATCAGCACCCAGCAGCCCAGAAGCGACCTTATCATGCAGTAGCCGGACTGCAGCAGCCGGGCTGTGGTCCTGACCCAGGCCCACCTTTACTTCCACTTAAATCACAACCGGTGCAATCAACCCCTTCTAGGACACCGCCGCCAAGCCTGGGTCAGCAAGTGAATGACGATACCCCCGAGAGGGAGACTATAGTCATAACTGGAGTCCCCCAGGTTTATTTAACAACCTGGCCCCGAAGCTCATATTAAACAATCCAAAGGATGCATAGTAAACCACGCAGAATCACCAGCAGGAAGTAGTTGCCCAGGTTCAACTCTCAGTGAAAAGTTCACCAACCACGGCCCCACTGAAGCAGGGGCCATTCTGAACCTTTTATTCAGAACCCCAGAGCTGACATTAGAAGCTTTGACGTACCTATCAAATAAAATGGAGGTTTAAATCGAACTGCTTACAGCCATGGCAAACTCAGTCGCAGGTATCAATCAAAAGCTGTCGGATTTAAATAACCTCATAATCCGCAAAATGTTGCCGCAGCAATTTATGTAGACTGCGCCCCACTGATTAACAAATGCGCAACAATCCCAGAAGTGCTGACCACCTTAAGAGATGACTTAAAATCAAACTTAAAACTCTCCAGCAGTAACAACTCCCCATGCCCAGCACCACTTCTGGTCCACGCGCCTAGCACTATTAGTGCCCACTGTAGTACGCTTAAAGCGATATCAGTAGGTGAAGGGGACTGTCAGCCTCTTTTACAAGGAGAAGGTACCCCTGCCACATCTGGAAGTTGCAACTCTCCAAGTGAGTGTGTCAATTGTACTTCTCAGTCCTCCTTCATGGCGCATCCAGCAAAACTCATGACAAAAAGGCAGAAGAAAAGGCAACGTAGGGCAAGAAACAAATCATGGAACACCTTGGTAATCATATTCGGCTCTACAACAAGCAAAAGGACCGAGAATGTAACAATGATTAAAGAAATATCAATACAAGAGCAATATCCAAGTGGCAAGGGTGCATAACCGAAAAGGAAGCTTCAACCTGTTTTTGATAAACATACAGCCGCCTCAACTTATAGAAACAGCTTTCTGGAGATGCAAGAGCCTTTACAAACAAACCCTGTTTCGGACCCTATTATTCAAACCAATTGTAAAAGTGAGGAGGCCCCTCTACTGTACAACCATAAGATTACTACCACAGTCAATCAAGAAGCTGGTCACATTTTTCACACTAACCCACTACAATGAAAGTCGACTATACGTAAGCCTATCGAACTTTACTCGCCCCCCAGCATATTTCAGTAGCAACTAATCCACCACGAAGATCATTTGAGTTTATCCTCCCCAAAAGCGAATTTAAACAGTTTTTGTGAGCCGAGCATCACTTTCCCCAGGACAAGCACAAACCAACACTGATGAAAAACAACTGATCCTTACTCCAGACTTTCAGTCTACGGGAAGCCATGACATCCAGAACCGCGGTAACATCTTGAAACTACTACAGGCAATTCCATCCCTTAAGAGGATAACGTCAGCAGACATTGAACCAGTAAAATCTCTTCCATTTAGGGTGGGCAATGCTCAAGAGTCCACCCTAATAACATGGTCTTCCAACCTCTTAAATAATGAAGTTCTTCATGAGGAGGATCACTTTGTTGGCTGCGGGATCAAGATAAGCAAGCCTCTCCCACCAGCCTATCCAGCTCCTCTTGCTTGGCAGAAGGAGACCTTGAGGGAGCAGGCTTCAGAAGGTAACAATCAACCCCACTCAGTCCTCAGGAACCCTATTGGCAGAATGACGACTCTCTCACCCTCCCTTTTGCAAGGACAGGAAACAACTTTACTCAAGGGAAAGCTGAGCTCCATTAAACTTAATATAGGCTTGCTTTCAAAAGCTCTACGTGGCGATAGTTGCCCTTGAAGCCCAGCTACACAGTCTTCTAATTCACCCCCACAGCTTACAATACCCTTAGCTTCCAAGCCAGAGGAAGTCAGGAAAATCTGCTCATGGAATATAAGCGGGGTGCACACCATAGGTCATCTTAAGCAATTAACAAACTTCCTAGGGGAATTTCAGATCATTCTCCTATAAGAAATTTGGGACAAGCGGCCATTTGCAATGGAAGGTTTTGCCCGCTATTTTACCAAGCACAGAAATCAAACAAGTTTCGCCGTCCAAAGGGAGGACTGGTTATTTTCATAGCCATGGCATTAAAATGGATAGTGAATTGGTGGAGCTGGAGTACAACAATTTTTTGGTAGTCAAACTCCGAAAATGGCACACTGCAGCCACACGCCCTTTGCTGCTCATCAACCTCTACATCCATCCTGACACATGCTCCCAGAAAACGATGTCTTCCAAACTGGTAAATATTATATCTGAAAGTCTACAGGCTCCAAACCCCTTGGACCTTTACATCACAAAAGATTTTAATATGAAACTTTTGGGCCCCACTATCCGTGAAGAGATCTCACTCCAGCAGGATCTCATCTGGGGTGTTCCTGCACAGTCCAATGATTCCATACCTAACCGATCAAGGGATCCTACGGCGGTTTCGCTGATACAAGGTCTGGAATCTTTAGGCCTAAGAGCCCTTAATGGCAGGTAGCAGGAAGATACCCCACCAGAATGCTCCTTTTACTCAAGCAGCTCATATTCCACCATTGACTACACTGTAGTCTCACCCCCCTATGCTGTTTGATCTCAGCGTTCCAAATCAATAGAACCAACAAGAGCAACCATGGCCAACAAATAACATTCATCAAGGTTCACAGCCGCAGTCACCAAGAGGCTATTTTTTTGCCAGGGTCCCTTGTCACAACAAATTACAAAAAACTACGTTGGACGAAATGAACAATAGGATCAACTGGGACTACTGCTATAGATATCCTCAACCAACGTTTCAACAACTTTAAGTTAACTCCAGTAGTAAAGTGGTCACTTCCCACCAATAAAGTACTCAAAGCATATTCTTCAGTAACCAGCTCAAGTGCTAACCAGTGAACACCTTCAACGGCAGGATTTAAAAAAGATCACTGTATCAGCTTCCTGCAGATCAGAAGGAGAAACAAAAATAGAGCCCTAAGGTTGGCCAAAAGGCACCCGAAGAATTCAGAGTGGTGGGCCATTCTCAAAGAAATAAACAAAAGATATCGGAGTATGCTCTGGGAGGAGAAAGTAAAAGCAAAGCAAAATCTCTGGGCAAAAGCCCCGTATCTCAGCAAGAAGAAGAACACAAGAGACTTCTGGAGGCTGGTAAACAACTTAAATAGGGCCTGATGGCTGTTTCAAGCTCAAACTTAACAGAAGCAAACTGGGTCAGCTTGTTAACTAAGCATTTCACTCAGCTCTCAGTGAATACAGAGCCCACTACTTAAGAGAAAGCAAATAGAATCGCTACTTTGTCACCTTTAAATCCAGTCACCTCCTTGTTGTAGTTGAACCCAAAGCAAGTTCAAACTATAAGGTTAACAATATCTGACAGGATGGAGCGCCAGGCCCAAATGGAATACCACAAGGAATACTATACAAGGCAAATCCTGCGTTCTGGGCGTCCTCTTTGTCTTTAGTCTTCAATAGCGCCCTTTAATTAGAGACAATTCCTAACTCATGGAAGGGATCTATCATCAACCCCATTTTTAAATGGGGCGATCGCCACTGCCTGGAAAATAATTGTCTCATAACATTATTAGAAACTGAGGCAAAACACTTTGTCCCTGTCTTACTGGATAAGAATTTGGACGACAGAGGAACTCTACATGTATAAACAATCTTTAACTGAACTTCTGGCCCTAGATACTAACCTCAGTTTCCCGTGGTTGGGACATATTCGCAAATGGCTGCTGGATCTGGGTCTGAGCAGGTTCTGGGCTAACCCAAGCCTGCTCAATTCTGACTCAAAACAAGAAATAAAAAGTATCTATTGGAACTTTATCACGCACAACGTCAGCCTGAACTGTGATGCTGGTCCCCTCACCTCCCAATTCATGATGTTTAAAACAATCCCCCGTTTTGAGCAATTTTTGGACGAGATCGAGCCACAGCTCGCTAAAGTGCTATACCTTAAATTTAGGTATGGAACTCTTCAAATTAAGTCGTTCACATCTAAATGGGGGCCTGTCCAGAGAGAGAGAGGAGTAGCGGAAGATAGGTGTTCTCAATGCAATGCAGGGACTAAAGAGGATGATGCACATGTTTTATTTTTCTGCCCTCTTTACAGAACACCTAGATCCAAATGGATAAAACCCCTGGCAAGAAAATTATGTGTTGGAAGATACCTCGAAATGTTGCGTATTCTAAAAACTGACTCTTCAAGACTCATTGTGTTTGGTACTAGCAGATTTTTATTGTCAGCCTACTTCATTAGGACTAAAAGGGGACTTAGATTTTAAAATTATTTTATTGTGATCTATGGGATTTTTTTTTTAAATTTTGTAACTAGTGTGTATTTAAAGTTTTCGACTGAATGTAATTATTTTTAGGGAAGCCATGTTTACACTCTTTTAAAAAAAACTTTGCACTTTATGATAAAGCACTTTGCACTTTGCACTCTGCATTCTATGAAAGTTAATCCTGTTTATATATTAATGCTAAGCCTAGAAGCAGGTAATAAGTATCTTATAAGTCATGTTAGGGTCCCAGTTCATTGTACCTTGTATTATCATGGGCTTTTAAATTGTCAATAGGCGTTTTCCCACGAAGGATCCCCCCTATTATTGTAAATAGATCTTATATATTTTATATATTTTTTTTGTTTTTTATGTGTAATGCTTTTATGATTCTGTGAATCGAATAAAGATCTATTGAATTGAATTATTAGAAACTGAGGCAAAACACTTTGCATGCCTTCTCTTATCTGATCTACAGCTCTGGGCAAAAGTAAAACAAATGGTCCCCCCTAACCAAACTGGGTACTTGCAGGGTGCAGGCACATCAACTAACCTCTTATCATTATCACTCACCATAGATAAAGAAGCTGAACAAACAACCAATCTTTTTTTGTTATGTAGATTTTAACTCTGCATTTGACTGTGTACAGTGCAACCTCCTTAGAGAAAAGCTGGCACAATAGGGTATCCCGGTTAACCTACTGAAAGCAATACAGATGTTATATTCAGGAACTTGGGACAGAGTAAAAATAGGTGATGGCTCCACCTTGTCCAGGAAAATAAACCCCACCCAAGGGCTGAAACAAGGCTGCATGCTGGCACTGTAATTTTTTAACCACTTCCTGACCAACCTCTCGGCAGCTTTGAATGAAGTAAACCCTCATCCCCGAGAGTAGGTGACATCCACCTCTCGAATCTTTTATACATATACGATGTAATACTATTAAGTCAAACAAAAATTGGTCTGCAGTGACTTGACACATTATCTCATTGTTCATCTGCCAATGGGTTGACCATAAATGAGATAAAAAACAAAGGTGATGGAAGTGAACAATAGAAAACGGCAATCCTACATCTGGTTTTTTTAAGGTTTCCAATTGGAAAAGGTTAAAACCTACAGATATATTGAGGTCCTTTTTCATGACAAGGCCTCCTTCCACCAAAATAAACAGGAGGAACAGAGAAAAAGTAACAATTTGCTTCTAGCATTCCGCACCTTGCAGCAATCTCTTGGAGGCACCAACTATATGCCTCTGCTAAAAGTAATGCAGCAAAACTTATCATCTACTGGAACGGGGCCTTACGAGGCATAGATTCACCCACTCTTAACATTATTATTGCTAGAATATTCAGGTCTCTCTTTCGACTCCCGCATAACGCCTCACCTGCCCACATATGAGGAGAATTTGGTTAATTAAACCTAACAGTGGCAAGAAAAGAGGCCTACATTAATGTCTGGAAGAGAATTAAATCGCTGTTCAATAACCAGCTATATCAAACTTTGTAGCGTGAAATACAGAGAAATAAACGCATGCCCACCTGCCGGTACCTGGACCAGGCAATTGACGAACTGTCTCTCAGCCAATTGTGGGAAAGTATATTTCCTCCAGAATCATTTCAAAAAGCAGTCAACAGCGTTTTGAATAAAACCTCTATGTTAAAACATAAAGTGGCCTTCTCTGTTAGATCCCACACCTGGACAATTTTAAGCGAATATAAGGTTCCCAAGCCTAAGCCTTCCTTGGAAGATGGGTGGGCAACGTACTGAAAGGGGCTCTTTTTAAGACATCGTTTTGGCTTCCACTCAGGCCTTGCTCACGCTGCGCCTTGGCTCAGGATTTCTAGTGATGTATGCTGCAGACTGTGTAAGGGTGGCAAGGAGGACATCATCGATATAACATGCCTGTGCCCTGGTTTATTGTCCGAAAGACAGAGGGGCATATTAGCAACGCTTTGCGATAAATATCGCAAAGCGCACTTAGTGCTCATTTTAACGCCGGCTATCGCTGGTTTTCAACGCAGAGATAGCGCGTTATCAGCAACGCCTATCTCCAATGCGATAAGAAATCCAGCGATAGCGGCGAAATGCCTGATTATCGCCGGAAATCCAGCGATGAAATTCCTGCGATAGGGAAATCCTTGGTAATAAGCCACGGTGGTCTCAGCCTGACAATCCACCTCCTATTGGAAATATGGCTAAGTCAGGTTTCTATCAGGCGTTAGGAAGCAACGATAATCGCGGTTAGCGCAAGTTATTTCATCGCTTCGTGGCCATTGCTAATAGGGGGAAGGTGAGTTAGGGACTGCTTTCAGTTGCCTTGAAGTTGGGAACGCCTACTTTGCATGTCATTAGCGATAAATATCGCTGACATGCAAAGCGGCACCCAAACCGTTCGCTTTCGCCAGGAAGCTGTCACTGACATTGTGCAACATTCCGTCCATCATCTTGTGTGTTTTACTGACAGCTGTTAGCGACAGCTTGCTGATAGGGCGATGAAAATATCACCGCTTTAGCAGCGAAAAGTGCCGCTAAAGCGGCGATAACGCCCTTGCTAATATGCCCCAGAGACTTGTAAGGCCTCTGTTTAACGTGGCAAATGAACTTGCAAGCAAGCGGTAATTGCCTGCTTCACAGCATCAGATTCTATCTTGAACTCTAATTTTACACATTTTTTAAAACATGCTACAGCTAAGTTAACCCTAAGATCATGCTTCTCTTTCCCTTCATCAAAAATCTATTTTCAAGGGTGGCTCTTGATGCATGCTGGTGGTTGACCTCTCGCTGCCCCATAGTCCTAAAGCATTATATTGCTGATAGGCAAACATACATGGTTGGTAAATCACAGTTTAATAGCTACCTCGAATTAATAACCTTTGAGAAACACCTGAGGGAGTGCCCAAATGGCTTTTTATACTAAACCCTACTTGGTCAGTACATAATTCGTTTCAAGGCCATGTCTATGTGGCCTTTTAACATTTACACTTATCTCCACTTTAATCTGCACTTAATCTGCACTTAATAGTAATTTACCCCGTTGCTTCTGGGAGTGGCTTCTTCATACTTATATTTATCTATACTTTAATCTATGCTTTAGTAGAACTCCATTCCATCGATTCAGAGATGTATCACAGTGTTGTATTTGTGCAAATTGATTTGGCAGCTATTTATTTATATATTTACGATCACTTTCAGCCTACTCCCTTTTTTAGTAGATGTATTTTAACTTGTATGAGTAGATTGACCTTTGTGTCCTAAGCCTTACGTGTTTACATTTTTACATTATGTATGCTAAATGTTTTATCAAGCCTGCATTTTTAAGCCAATTTAAACAACTATGTTTTTATTCTATTTGCACTTTAATAGATGTAAGTGTCTAAATAAAGTATTACACTACTACTACTCTGCACCCCTCCACCCCACTGCACTTTACGCTGCACCACTCTGCGCCACTCCACTTTTTTTTTATTGGTGCACTCTACTGTGCACCACTCCGCTCTCCACCATTGCACTCTACGAATCCCTGCTCTAAACCACTCTACTCTATGCCAATGCAGCCTATGCCACTCTGCACCACTGCACTCTTTGCCACTGCACTCTACACCACTCCAGTCTAGGACACACCACTCTACTCTGCACCACTCCACTCTACGCCACTCTACTCCGCAGCACTGCACTCTATTCCAATACACTCTACGCCAATGCACTCTATTCTGTACCACTCCATTCTACGCCAGTGTACTCTATGCCAATCCACTTTACGCAACTCCAATCTATTCTGGGCCACTACACTGTATGTCATTGAACTCTATGCACCTCTACGCCACTTCACTCTAACTTGCACCAATCCACTCTACCCTGCACCGCTCCACTCCATGCCACTTCATTCTACTCTGAAACAATCTACTATATGCCACTGCACTCTACACCACTCTACTGCACTCTGCGTCACTACACTCTACGTCACTCTACTCTACATAATTGCACTCTGTGCTACTGCAATCAATGGTGCACCAATCTACTCTATGCCACTCTACTCTACACCACTCTACACCTCCACATTCTATGCCACTCTACTTTGAGCCACTCTACTCTAAGCCACTCTACTACACTCTACCGCAGTGCACTCTAAGCCATTACACTCTATACCACTCTACTCTACATCTCTCCACTCTATGCCCCTGCACTCTATGCCACTCTAATCTTCTCTGCACCACAGCACTCTAATACACTGCACTCCACACCACTTAACTCTACTCCACTGCACTCTACTCTAAACCACTGCACTCTACTCTGAAACAATCTACTCAGGGTCACTGCATTCTGCACCACTCCACTCTGTGCCTCTGCACTTTATGCCTCTGCACCTACGCCACTGTACACTGTGCCGCTCAGCTCTAATGCAACTCTGCTTTGCACCACTGCACCCTACACTATCGCACAGTGCACCACTGCACTCTACACCACTGCACTCTATACCACTTTACTCAAAATCAGTGCACTCTATTTCACCACACTCTATGCCAATCTACTCATCACCACTGCACTCTATGCCATTATACTCTACTCTGCAATATTCTGCTCTATGCCGCTGCACTCTACACCATTCTACTCTACACCATTGCACTCTACGTCACTGTACTCTATGCCACTCTATTCTACTCTGCGCCATTGTACTCTACACTACTGCTCTCTATGCCACTCTACGCCACTCTACTCTACGCCACTGCACTGTACACTAATGCACTCTATGCTAATGCACTCAACACCACTCTACTCAACACCACTGCACTATACAACACTCTACTCTGCAACACAGCACTTTCTGCCACTGAACTCTACACCACTGCTCTTTATGCCCCTGCCCTCTTTTCTGCACCACTCTACTTCCCTTTACTGCACTCTACACCAATGCACTATTCGCCACTATGCTCTACACCACTGCACTTTAAGGCAGTCCACATTACGCCACTCTAATCTACTCTGCACCACTGCACTCTACGCCACTGCACTCTACACCACTCTACTCTATGCCTCTGCACGCTATGCTGCTCTACTCTACACCCCTGCACCACTTCAATCTACCCTGCACCCCTCCACGCCACTTCACTCTACCCTGAAGCAATCTACTCTACGCCACTGCACTCTACGACACTGTACCTACCCTATGCCACCTAACTCAACTCTGCACCACTTCACTCTACACCACTACATTCTACTTTGCGCCACTCCACTCTGCACCACTCTACTCTGAACCACTCTCTGCCACTGCGCTCTGCACCATTTTACTCTAAACTACTGCAATCTATGCCACTGCACCCTGCACCACTTTACTCAAAAACAATGCATTCTACATCAGTGCATTCTACGCAAATCTACTCTGCACCACTGCACTCTACAGCAGTAGCACTTAACCTCAGGGAAGAGGTAACAAGAGGATCCTTGTAGTTACACATTCATCAAAGGTCTCACCCTATGTGTCACACCTAATCAGAGGGAGAAATGGTTCCCTCCTCCATGAGGTTAAATGCTCCCAAAGTGAGGGACCTCTCGAACATCATTTTAAAAGCGAACACCTAGCTCGTCAGCATACATAGTATGTTGGTTTTGAATGTGAGTGCTGGTTGTGTATGCATGAAGTCATGGACTCAACACAGGGAAATCTAGAGATCGATCCCGGTCCTGACAAAAGCCCTGGATCTTTATAGGCCTCAGTTCGGGCTGAAACAAGTTGACCTGAAATAATACTCCCCATTCTATTTTTAATCACCTCATCACCACACCATTATCAAAGCAATTAGTTTCTTCTGTTGGGTAATCGAGATTGTTCTGTTTGTTATTTGTCTGACTCCTCCACCCCATATCCCTGCAAGTACCCTCAAAATAACTTATGGCAGGCTCACTATTAGAGGATTATTTTGCATGTGCGGGATGACCAATGATGAAACATGACATCCATGGAGTGTGTGCTGTCATCCGGTATATTCTTAAGAATATTCAAAAAATCCGCTTTCGTTAGACAGACACTAGGAACACCTTTTGTACCAACAGGAATAAGGTTTTGTCCGGTACCAAGAAGATAGAAATACTACAACTAAGCTTTACAGCACTATGTTTACTTTAAGTGAGGTGACCAGATGTGCCGGTTTTCCCCGGACGGTCCCGGTTTTCACAGCAGTGTCCCGACACTTTGCTCCAAATTACAGAAATGTCCTGGTTTTTAAATAGTGTCTCGCATCGAGACACTATTTAAAAACAGGGACATTTCTCTGCTTACTTTGCACAGGTGCTGAAACGGGTCTCTATTGGGTTCTCCATTTTTGCCCTAAGGATGAAAAAAAATCTTACCGCTGCTGCAATACCACTCTTCACTGCCTGTTATAGTTCTTTCACAGTCTCATCATTCCATAACTGAAGCATTTTCAATGTTATGCACAACGAAGCCAAAGTTGTTGCTTATTTATCTTATGCAGCTAACAACAACTGACAAAGCTAATAGTCCTGGCTTGTTGTAGGTGTAATGTTACATGTTGTACTATTTATCTGAATACAGCCACTGAAGCAGCACATTTTTCGGGCGGGACACTATGGTAAACATAGATTTTTCAGCTTTTGTGTTTTAAGCCATGCCCTTAATTACATAAACCACTCCGCTTTGAGAGACGCCCCAGTTTTTTTCATCCTACTTAAAGCCTGGGTTCTTCTGTCATGTCACCTGGTCTTTGTAGAGCACTGTATGGGACTTCAGCGCGCTGCCCTGTTTGGGAGCACTGGGAGGGCACAGGATACATGAGTGGTTGAAGGGAGTGTGGGGGGAATCATCGGGTGTCATGCGCGAGTGGTGATGTGGTCAAGTTACTACAGCCTCCAAGCCTGCTCGGGTAGTATTTCTACTACATCTGAAGGCCCTGTGTGACATAGAAGCGGTGAGACGTTTGCGGGTGCAGTTGTCTCATGGGACCTGGTTGGGTGAGATACACAGGGCCAAAGGCGAGCTCTGCTTGCTGTGACCTACAACACGTCCGTGCTGTAGTACTCTTCTCTGCACTACTCAGACCACCTACCTGGGAGGAGGCTGGACGCTGGACGGTTCTACCAGACAACCAGTAATGCTGGCTTGTAATTGGACAGTAACTGCCCCCTGAAGAAAGGCACTCCCCAAAATGAACTCTGGGAAATGTTTGTGAGCTCTATGATGTCATGGGTTTTATCACAGCCAAGAATGGATGCATACACAATGCCTAGAGGTATTTTTAAAGCTGCTCAACCGGAGACACTTATGTACGACAGCAGGGTGCACAGAGCGGACATCACCAGTAACATAGTGCATCTGTTTTAAAGTTAGCCCAGTACCTAAGAAATGCCACAGCCCCTATCCCCCGCCCTCATCTCAGAGGCAGAGACGGGCCTATAGTCACAGCCCTCCCATCATCTCTGAGGCACAGACAGGCCTTCTCTCATCTCTGCCCTGCCCTCATCTCAGAGACACAGACAGGCCTACCTCCTCAGCCCTTCCCGCATCATAGTGCCTTTTGTCTCCCTTTCTCTTACTTCTTCCCCTTCTCAACTTCTGGCATGGGGCAAGCTTTCTAGCCGTTTTGGCAAGTTACTAGTTTGGAGGCCGTTCTTGGCATTGTTAAAGCAAAACCCCAAAACCCTATAATGCACATGCTGTTAGCTAAAAAAATAAATTGCTGTCTGTGTCACACATCTGATTTGTCGTCTGTAATTCTTCATCTGTGTCTGTGGAGGTGGCTGTCATTGTAGTCCTTTTTCTATGTCTATGACAGCTGTCAAATTGTCATACTTTTATGTCGACTGTAACTGCAAACTGTAGTCCTACTTCCATGTCTATGAACTGTCCCAGTTTTTTGTTTTGAAAATCTGGTCACCCTAGCTTTATGTGGTAACAATACTACCTGACTCAGCTGATACAGCTTTCAGAAAAAACACAACCTCATTGAACTCAGTTTCAAAAATGTTTACACCCCTGCAACAATGGACTCTACCTCTCAGGCACTTTATTTCATCTGCTTCAGTTTTCACCTTCTCATCATCTGTCCCTTGTCTTTATCATTTCACTTTGGTTATTACTCTGATTCTACTTCTTACGTCTTACTCATTCTGCTCTCCTATTTCTTTCTCTGCTACCCCCGCTCTAAGCACCAGCGGCCTCTGTGCTCAACTCCTCCTTTTTTGATTAACCATGGTTAGCAATTTTTTAACACCTCTCAGACTACCAGGATGTACTCAGACTGTTTCTGATGCAAGTGCCTGCCTGTCAAGGCCTGTAGCCCCTCTGGTGTTTCCTTGCTTCTACATTGATAGGCCTCGCCAGAGGGAACCCCCTCATCAACACATGCATGCACCTACATAGTTTTTCAGGGACAATTAGGTGGTCTTAAGGCAACACAAGTGGCAGCAAGCACTGTGTAAATGCAATGACAAGAACAAGTTATATTGACATGGACAGGGAAGCGAACACAGACAGATGCAGTAGTGAGGGAGCCCTCTATTTCTGATAAACCCATCACTTACTCCGTGTATCTAAGGTACCCGGGCTACATAGGTTAACTCTGAACAAACTAGAGTACTGCTCCGCCACTTCAGAACGTCGTTCATTGCCTGCCTTGCATAAGCATTTCAAGAGTGTTGCAACAGTTTTAAATTGTCCTGCAGAATATCACACAGAAGGAAGTCATTACTGCATTTAATCTCATTACATAATAAGAATAAAGTCTTTGTTCCTCTCATAATAAGGTGTCACTCAAAGAGCCACAGCGAGGATATTGAAATGTCACATATAAGCAAACTAACAACTTGCCAGCTATCACAATTGTTTGTTAACAAAAACATAACATTTGCTACCATTACAAAACTATAGTATTAAAGTACAACTGATTCGAAACAAGCAACTAGAGAACACTTCGGCAAATCGGAATAATGTTGGGAAGTTATGCGAGCTACACTGAACAAAAGAGACCGCGGAGGACAAAAAGCATAAACCACGCACGCAAGGCAGGCACTGAGCTATCGTCAACGTAGACGTAGCAGGCTGCGGACGAGAAGCACAGCCAAAACTTCAGCCAAAACTTCACACCGTGCAAGCAGAACCGGAAGCCAGAGGAATGCGTTATTCTTGATTTTCACATCACAAGAGGCCATTATGCTGCTTAACTTGAAGGCGTATTTCGAATCTCGAAAAAATCTCTTCTGCGCCATCTGGTGTGTAACACATGACACGGCCTTGAAATGCTTCGGCACCCTGAAGATGTGGGTTTTGTAGTAAATATCGGGCTGTATCACATAAAGGTAGCTCTGAGTTAAGACAAAGGTTTGGCCACAGTTTTGGGCTGACTGGTGTACTAAACAGTTGATGGTCGGAACAGCACTAATTTACCTCCTTAGATGGTGGTAAATCGTTAATTGTTGCAAGACCTTTCAAGCCATGTGCTGTTTTTGGCTGGAAGTGTAGCATCATTTATTGTTATATCTAAATTAAAAAATAGATTAACATAAATGGCATACACAAAGCATTACAACAACATAATATAGACACGAGAAAATAGCCAAAACAGATTGCAACCAGAAACTGCAGCATGGCACAAGAAAATTACATTCAGATTATATAATACAGAACAAAAACAGAACAGCACAAATGTTGGAGCCGGCCTCGTGGCGTGGTCCTGTTCCCCCTCGCCAAGCCGCACGAGGTCCCCTGCACCTCGGGGCCCCTCCATTTTGGATTATACGTGACTCTGCGCACCCGCCTACGTGACCCCGCTCAACCCGGCCTCGGCCCCAGCAAGCCCCGACATCGAGGCACCAAGAACCGACCAGGGGGTACCACGTGGCCACTTCACTACCCCCGGAGGAGGGTAGTATCGATGGGACCCCCAACCGTCCTCCAACGCCTAGGTGTGATCGCCCTCCGGCTTTCCTGGGCCTGGCGCCTCTCCTGCTGGGCGTCTGGCTGCTCCCAACCCAGCCTATCCGCCTCCCCCGGCGCCAGGGTCCGGACATCAAAGGGCTCCAGACCTATATCTGGGGCAACTCCGCAACAGGACAGTAGTTGTATCCTGGAGTCAAGAGCCCTGCTGATCAGATCGCGGCTGACCCTACGGATAAGACTCATCCTGAAACTACGTTCTGAGCCCTGCTGACTACGTCGCGGCTCCACCGTGCTTAAGATCCTCACGAACCCTTGGGGCCCTGCTGACGCTGTCGCGGCCCGACCTTGCTGAACATCTCACGAGCCCTGCAGACACCGTTGCGGCTCTCCACGTCCGAGCTGCCTTGAGACCGGCATCTGCCGCTCCGACCCCCGGAGCATCCTTCGGCCTGACGCAGAGCTACCCCGTACCAGGCTGGTACTGAGACTGTCCCGCTACCCTGTCCCTACCAAGACATTGAGACTCTCTTCGGATCTCTCGATCCCACTGTAAATATTGCTAACGGCACCTGCTACTATTTGATAAAGGTATATTCGTGAATCTACTCTCGAGTTCTGTGTGGTGGTGTTACTGGGCCAGTACGATTATAGGAGAAGGTCCTCTCCTAGGAGGCTTCTCAGCGGCGCTCGGCTACATCCTTGCAGCAGGGAGGCTCCCCGGGGTGGCCCCCCTGACTCCCCGACGGTCCTCCCTCCAATATTTGGTGGCCAGCGATGGGATCCGAGCCAGACGCAATCGTACAGGCAAGTAACGCACCCGCTGCCTAACCAGACGGAAAAAGAAAAAGAACCATGAGCAGCCAAGAAACAACCGTGGCCGCAACCTTCCAGCAAGAAAGATTGGAAGAATACACCCACAAGGAATTGAAACAATTCTGCAAGGACAAAGGGATCCCAACTACAGGATTGGGCACCAAGGAAGAAATGCAGAGAGCCCTGAAAGCCTGGGCAGAATCCGGGATGTATGACGTTACAACGCACACTTTTACAACGCATGCACTTACAACGCATTTTTTACAACGCATAATCCATTACAACGCATGACATTACAACGCAGGACACTACAACGCATTTTTAAAAAATACCTTTACAACGCATTACCATTACAACGCATACTACCTTTACAACGCATACCATTACAACGCATAATATTAAATTACATTTAAGGTAAGTATTAGATAGTATAGGGGTAAAAATTACTAATCTAACTCCAGGGGGTGCAACAGTAGGGTAAGTGTTGGATAGTGTAGGGGTAAAAATTACTATTCTAACTCCAGGGGGTGCAACAGTAGGGTAAGTGTTGGATAGTGTAGGGGTAAAAATTACTATTCTAACTCCAGGGGGTGCAACAGTAGGGTAAGTGTTGGATAGTGTAGGGGTAAAAATTACTATTCTAACTCCAGGGGGTGCAACAGTAGTGTAAGTGTTGGATAGTGTAGGGGTAAAAATTACTATTCTAACTCCAGGGGGTGCATCAGTAGGGTAAGTGTTGGATAGTGTAGGGGTAAAAATTACTATTCTAACTCCAGGGGGTGCATCAGTAGGGTAAGTGTTGGATAGTATAGGGGTAAAAATTACTATTCTAACTCCAGGGGGTGCAACAGTAGGGTAAGTGTTGGATAGTGTAGGGGTAAAAATTACTATTCTAACTCCAGGGGGTGCAACAGTAGGGTAAGTGTTGGATAGTGTAGGGGTAAAAATTACTATTCTAACTCCAGGGGGTGCAACAGTAGGGTAAGTGTTGGATAGTGTAGGGGTAAAAATTACTATTCTAACTCCAGGGGGTGCAACAGTAGGGTAAGTGTTGGATAGTTTAGGGGTAAAAATTACTATTCTAACTCCAGGGGGTGCATCAGTAGGGTAAGTGTTGGATAGTATAGTGTAATATTATGCGTTGTAATGGTATGCGTTGTAATGGTAGTATGCGTTGTAATGGAATGCGTTGTAAAGGTCGTTTTTAAAAATGCGTTGTAGTGTCATGCGTTGTAATGTCATGCGTTGTAATGGATTATGCGTTGTAAAAAATGCGTTGTAATGGTAGTGCGTTGTAAAAGTTGCGTTGTAAAGGTTGTTCCCCCAGAATCCGAGGCCACTCCACCCCAAGGCGAAGGGACCCCGGCCCGGGACGAAAACCTGCCGCCGACCATGACCCCGGCAGATGGGGGACGAAGCATCCCGGAAGCCGGCCTATCCCACGAAGAAATGCGAGAACGGGAGAGAGTCCGGACACACGAATTGGAACTCGCACGACTCCGGCTGGACGGTGAACTCCTGCTGGCGGAGAAAAAGTTGGCCTTGGAGCAACTACGGCTGCAGGAGGAAATCGAAGAAAAGAAACGGCATCGAGAACTAGAAGAGAAACGGCTAACCCTCGAGCACGAGAGGGGCCTCAAGGAACTCGAACTGAAATCCAAAACGGGGGAGACCAGCACCCCCGGATCCCGGGACGCTCTGCCACTGACCGAGCCAAAGGTTCATATCCCCAAGGATGTCGTCAAGGAGTACTATAAAAACGACGACATCCAGCAATGGTTCCGAGCATACGAGGTAGCCATGACCTCCCATCGGGTACCCCGGAAGGATTGGGGTGCCGGCCTATGGGGGAGGTTCCTCAGCGAGGGCCGGGATACCCTGCTGCAACTCCCCGACGCGGTGATGACCTCGTACGACCACATGAAAGAGGCCCTACTCAGCCGCTACGGACTATCAGCCGAGATGTACCGGCAGCGCTTCCGGGACTGCAAGAAGCTCCCCGGTACCACATGGGTCGAATATGTGGACTTCTTCAGCAGAGCCTTGGAAGGGTGGATAAGAGGGAGCAAGGTCACCTCTTACAACGAACTGTTCGACCTCATTCTCTGGGAGCACCTCGCCAACAACTGCTTTGTCGAACTAAGGCAACACCTCCTTGACAGCAAACTGACCGAGCCCCGGAAACTCGCCGCCGAAGCCGACCGATGGGTCAACACCCGGGTCCCCCGGAACCCCGTGGGGGACTACCAACGGAGTACCACGGGACCTCCTCGCCAGCGGGGCAGAGGAGGAGGGTCCCACCGCAGTCGAGAATTCCCGTCCGGGCCGCCCCGAAGCCCGCCACGAGGCCAAGCCGCCAACCACACGTCCCCGACCCTGGTTCGTAGGGGGACCCCCATCGCCAGGCCTGGACCCCGACCAACAGTGACCTGCTTCGGCTGCCAACAGACCGGCCACTATGCGAGCGACCCGGCCTGCCCCGTGAACCGACGAAACGGGACCGCTGGGCCCCCTCCCCGACAAATAGCTGCCGCAGCCCTGGGGGAGGGAGAAGAAGAGGAGGAAAACCGCGACGTCGGGTCCCCCGAGTAGGAACCGGCTGCCATGTCACTCGTATGCCTGGGCACCCGAGAAATGGTGCCCCGAGCACCCATCCCGAGCAACACCCAGAAGTACCAGCAGTGGGTCACCATCAATGGGCAACGGGCCGAAGCCCTCCGTGACACTGGGGCCAGTGTGACCGCTGTCCGCTGCCACCTGGTGACCCCCGAACAGATCCTGCCGCATGTCCTATGCCCTGTCCGGACAGCGGACAACACCGAAAGCATGTGCCGGATGGCCCGGATCCCCTTCGAGTGGGGAGGAGTGTCAGGCACCCTGAAAGTAACTGTCCGCGACGACGCTCCAGTGGACTGCCTCCTGGGGAACGACCTGGAGAGCTCCCCCTGGGCCCAGGTGGAGCGCCGAGAGCATCTGGGGATGCTAGGGCTGCCCGAATGGGCCTGCGCCACCACCCGGTCCATGGCCGCCCAACCAGCCGCTGCAGCGGCCCCCGTCGAGCCTGCGGGTCCAGAACTGCCACCCTCCTCCGGTACGGAGGAGCCTGACGATGAGGCCGGGCCATCCGAACTTTCCCCCGATGAGGCCGCCTCCCTCAGCGAGATCCCCGAGCTGGCCCAGTGGCGCCACGACGGGGGCCCCACCCGCGAACAGTTCCAACAAGAACAGAAGGCCTGCCCGTCCCTCGAGGGGGCCCGACAGCAAGCGGCCGCCCAGGCCACGGGGGACCCCACGGGAACCCACTGGATCTATTGGGACAATGACTTGTTATATAGCGAACAGAAAGTCGCCGAACTAGGGGCCGGCCGTGTGTTGGTGGTTCCCCTCCGATTCCGAGAGTTCCTCCTGAACCTGGCGCTTGACGTGCCCCTCGCCGGACACCTCGGGCGAGACAAGATCTACAGCCGCTTGGTGACCCATTTTTATTGGCCCCGAATGTGGAGGGACGTGGATCACCACTGCCGGTCCTGCCAGACCTGCCAAGCCAGCGGGAAGACTGGGGGTCGAGTCAAGGCCCCCCTCCAACCATTTCCAGCCGTCCACACCCCGTTCGAACGGGTAGGGATCGACATCGTGGGGCCCCTCGACCCCCGAACCGCCCTGGGCCACCGCTTCATCCTGGTACTGGTCGACCACACCACCCGATACCCAGAGGCCATCCCCCTCCGAACTGTGACAGCTCCAGTGGTGGGCCGGGCCCTGATGGGCATCTTCTCCAGGGTGGGGTTCCCCCGAGAAGTGGTGCGCGACCGGGGTAGGAACTTCATCTCGAAATACATGAGATCCCTCTGGCAACAATGTGGGGTCACCTACAAGTTCACCACCCCTTACCACCCTCAGGGGAACGGACTGGTCGAGCGGTTCAACAGAACCTTGAAAGGAATGATCAAGGGCCTGGAAGAGCCCCTGAGGAGGAGATGGGACGTCCTGCTGCCATGCCTCCTGTTCGCCTATCGAGAGGTTCCACAGAAATCCCTGGGCTTCAGCCCCTTCGAACTGTTGTATGGGCACCCCGTCCGAGGGCCCCTCAGCCTGGTCAAAGAGGGCTGGGAGGCGAGCGTCCAAGATCCCCCCCGATGTCTACAGGTACCTCTTGACCCTGCGGAACCAGACTCGGAAGTTCCGGGCCCTGGCAGAAGCCAACCTCGAAGCCAGCCAAGACGACATGAAGCGCTGGTATGACGAAAATGCCTCGACCATCGAGTTCGAGCCGGGCCAGCAAGTCTGGGTCATGTCGCCCGTGGACCCCTGCGCCCTTCAGGACAAGTGGACCGGACCCTTCAAGGTGGTTGAGAAGAAGAGCCCCGTCACCTACTTGGTCGACATGGAGTCCCCAAGGAACCCCCTCCGGGTCCTACACGCCAACCGGCTCAAGCCCCACTTTGCCCGAACCGAACTAAGCCTGCTGCTGGCTACCGACGATGGGGGCGAAAGCGACTCCGAGCCCCTACCCGACCCCCTGGGGTCCTCGGACCAAGACGGCTCCATGGAGGGCGTCAAACTCTCCACCACCCTGACCCCAGAACAGCGCCATGACTGCCGGCAGCTGCTGCAACCCTTCGCTGCTCTCTTCTCTCTCTCGCCCGGGGTGACCCCCTGGTGCGTCCACGACGTGGATACCGGGGACAGCCCCCCTGTGCGACACCGCGCCTACAGAGTGCCCGACCGGGTCCGAGCCTGCATACAAACGGAGGTCTCCAAGATGCTCGCCCTCGGAGTCATCGAGCCATCCAACAGCCCGTGGGCCAGCCCTGTGGTCTTGGTGCCGAAGGCTGCCGCCCCCGGCACCCCCCCGGTACACAGATTTAGTGTGGACTACAGGGGCCTAAACGCAGTCACCAAGACCGATGCCCACCCCCTGCCACGGGCAGACGAGCTGATCGACCGCTTAGGGGCCGCCCGCTACCTCAGCACTTTTGATCTCACCGCTGGGTACTGGCAGATCAGGCTCACCCCCGGCGCCCAGGAACGATCCGCCTTCTCCACCCCCGACGGGCACTACCACTTTCGGGTGATGCCCTTCGGTATGAAGAACGCCCCAGCGACCTTCCAGAGACTGGTGAACAAGGTCCTGGCCGGACTAGAAGCCTTCAGCGCGGCCTACTTAGACGACATTGCAGTCTTCAGCAACCACTGGGCCGCGCACCTCAGAGAAGTCCTGGCCGCTCTCCAAAGGGCCGGACTCATGATTAAGGCCAGCAAGTGCCAGATCGGTCAAGGATCAGTGACCTATCTGGGCCATCAGGTGGGGAGTGGCCAGGTGGCGCCCCTCCAGTTGAAGGTCGATGCCATCCAGGCATGGGAGCCCCCCGCCACCCAAACAGCTGTCCGGGCCTTCTTAGGCCTCACAGGCTACTACCGGCGATTTATCAAGGACTATGGCAGTATTGTGGGCCCCCTCACGGAGCTCACTTCCAAAAAGCAGCCCAAGACGGTGCACTGGACACCCCGCTGTCAGACCGCTTTTGAAACACTCAAGGCGGCAATGTGCGCTGCCCCTGTACTACAGGCCCCTGACTACGGCAAAGAATTCGTGGTTCAGACAGATGCCTCGGAGTACGGGGTTGGGGCGGTCCTCTCCCAGATGGACACCGAGGGCCTTGACAGACCTGTGGCCTTCATCAGCCGCCGACTGCTGCCCCGAGAACAGAGGTGGAGCACCATCGAGCGGGAGGCCTTCGCCGTGGTATGGGCTCTCAAAAAGCTCCGGCCCTACCTTTTCGGCACCCACTTCCGAGTCCAGACTGACCACCGGCCCCTGCGGTGGCTAATGCAGATGCGGGGCGAGAACCCCAAATTGTTGCGATGGTCCATCTCGCTGCAAGGGATGGACTTCACCGTAGAGCACCGGCCCGGCAACGACCACGCCAATGCCGACGGCCTATCCAGATTCTTCCGCCTCGGCGAGGAGAACCCCCAAGGAGATGGGTGACTCTCCCTGCCTTCAGCTGGGGGGGACGCTTGTTGGAGCCGGCCTCGTGGTGTGGTCCTGTTCCCCCTCGCCAAGCCGCACGATGTCCCCTGCACCTCGGGGCCCCTCCATTTTGGATTGTACGTGACTCTGCGCACCCGCCTACGTGACCCCGCTCAACCCGGCCTCGGCCCCAGCAAGCCCCGACATCGAGGCACCAAGAACCGACCAGGGGGTACCACGTGGCCACTTCACTACCCCCGGAGGAGGGTAGTATCGATGGGACCCCCAACCGTCCTCCAACGCCTAGGTGTGATCGCCCTCCGGCTTTCCTGGGCCTGGCGCCTCTCCTGCTGGGCGTCTGGCCGCTCCCAACCCGGCCTATCCGCCTCCCCCGGCGCCAGGGTCCGGACATCAAAGGGCTCCAGACCTATATCTGGGGCAACTCCGCAACAGGACAGTAGTTGTATCCTGGAGTCAAGAGCCCTGCTGATCAGATCGCGGCTGACCCTACGGAAAAGACTCATCCTGAAACTACGTTCTGAGCCCTGCTGACTACGTCGCGGCTCCACCGTGCTTAAGATCCTCACGAACCCTTGGGGCCCTGCTGACGCTGTCGCGGCCCGACCTTGCTGAACATTCCACCAGAGCCCTGCTGACCTCGTCGCGGCTCGACCGAAGCGGACCTACCACCGGAGCCCTGCTGACTGTGTCGCGGCTCGTCCTAGCTGAAGATCTCACGAGCCCTGCAGACACCGTCGCGGCTCTCCACGTCCGAGCTGCCTTGAGACCGGCATCTGCCGCTCCGACCCCCGGAGCATCCTTCGGCCTGACGTAAGGTCTGGCGCAGAGCTACCCCGTACCAGGCTGGTACTGAGACTGTCCCGCTACCCTGTCCCTACCAAGACATTGAGACTCTCTTCGGATCTCTCGATCCCACTGTAAATATTGCTAACGGCACCTGCTACTATTTGATAAAGGTATATTCGTGAATCTACTCTCGAGTCCTGTGTGGTGGTGGTACTGGGCCAGTACGATTATAGGAGAAGGTCCTCTCCTAGGAGGCTTCTCAGCGGCGCTCAGCTACATCCTTGCAGCAGGGAGGCTCCCCGGGGTGGTCCCCCTGACTCCCCGACGGTCCTCCCTCCAACAACAAAAAACAACAGAACACATAACCAGCACAACAAAGGGGCCTATTAGGATATCGGGCGGACGCATTGTCCATACTATATTCTGTTTGATGCACTTGCACTGCTCCCACAATTTGATCTGAGGATACCAACTTAATATTTAGCCTCCCCGATTTCCAGAACGTTTCAAAATTTTCAATTCTACATTGTGTTTTTAGGTCTCTCCTACGCAGCGTGCATGAGCTGCATAGGAGACCTTTAGCCGTCGTTCAGCTCTTTTTCGAAGCACATACTCGTGCTTGTGGCGGCATACACCTTGCGGGAGCGCGCAGGGGCACGCCACAAGCACGAGTATGTGCTTCGAAAAAAGAGCAGATTGCACACGCGCGCACACATGCACGCACCAATCCCGGGCTTGATAAGATGAGAGTTTAACGTGCTTTCTCAGGTGCGTTGTAATCCTTACCCGATGTGCTGTCTCTCTATCTTAATTGAATTACTTTAAAATGAAATTGATTAATATAAATTAGCAATGAGGTGCACAAGCACGAGTGCTTTAAAACAGCTGCTGCTTGTGCTCTTTTGAAAGAATACCGTTTTTCAGAACATATGGATTCAAGTCTTCACTATAATTCTTTCTTTTATTTGTTCTGCATGCATTTATTTGCATATAATAATGTAGTATCCTCAGAGCATTACGAATAGCCACAAATCGTTAAACTCCCCAAACATATACAGGTTTTATATTCGAACCATTGTCACAATGAAAGTTGAGCTTTAGAGTACTCACCCTATCTGCAAATGCCTTGCATTAATGGCTGATTAACTCTCACTGACCATCACACGCTCACTGACACTCTTACAGACTCTCACTCTCTCACACTCTCACTGACACTCTCATTCACACTGACTCACTCACACTGACTCACTCCCACTGACTCACTCACTCACACTGACTCTCACTCTCACTGACAGACTCTCCCACTCTCACTCTCTCATTGACTGACTCTCCCACTCACTCACTCACTCACTCACTCACTCACTCACTCACTCTCTCTCACTGACAGACTCTCACTGAAAGACTGACTCACTCTCACTGACAGACTCTCACTGACTCACTCTCACTGACAAACTCTCACTAATTGACTCTCCCACTCTCTCACTAACTGACTCTCAAAACTCTCTCTCACTGACTGACTGACTCACTCACTCTCACTGACAGACTCTCACTGGTAGACTCTCACTGACAGACTCTCACACTCACTCTCACTCACTGACTCTCCCTCTCACTCCCACTCACTGACTGACTCACCCACTCTCACTGACTGACTATCTCAGTCTCACTGACTGACTCACTCACTCACTCTCACTGACTCACTCTCACTGACAGACTCTCACTGACACTCTCTTACTCTCTCACTGACTGACTCTCTCTGACTCACTCACTCACTCACTCACTCTCACTGACTGACTGACACTCTCATTAACAGACTCTCACTGACTGACTCACACACTCTCACTGACTCACTTTCACTGACATACTCTCACTGAACCTCTCTTACTCTCTCACTGACTGACTCACTCACTCTCACTGACTGACTGACTCACTCTCATTAACAGACTCTCACTGACTGACTCACTCTCACTGACAGACTCACTGACTGACTCTTCCACTCTCTCACTGACTGACTCACTCACTCTCACTGACTGACAGACTCTCTCTCACTGACTGACTCACTCTCACTGACTGACTGACTCACTCTCACTGACTCACTCTTCCACTCTCTCTCACTGACTGACTGACTCACTCTCACTGACTGACAGACTCACTCTCACTGACTGACAGACTCACTCTCATTCACTGACTGATTCACTCCCACTGACTGACTCAATCTCACTGACTCACTCACTCTCACTGACAGACTCTCACTCACTCTCTCACTGACTGACTGACTCACTTTCACTGACAGACTCTCACTGACACTCCCCCTCTCTCAATGACTGACTCACTCTCTCACTGACAGACTCACTGACAGACTCTCACTGACAGGCTGACTCACTCACTCAAACTGCCAGACTCTCACTGACTCATTCTCACTGACAGACTCTCAGTGGCTGACTCTCCCACTCTCTCACTAACTGACTCTCAAAACTCTCTCTCACTGACTGACTGACTGACTCACTCTCACTGACAGACTCTCACTGGTAGACTCTCACTGACAGACTCTCCCACTCACTCTCACTCACTGACTCTCCCACTCACTCTCACTCACTGACTCACTCACTCACTCTCACTGACTGACTATCTCAGTCTCACTGACTGACTGACTCACTCACTCTCACTGACTCACTTCCACTGACAGACTCTCACTGACACTCTCTTACTCTCTCACTGACTGACTCTCTCTGACTCACTCACTCACTCTCACTGACTGACTACACTCTCATTAACAGACTCTCACTGACTGACTCACTCTCACTGACAGACTCACTGACTGACTTCCACTCTCTCACTGACTGACTGACTCACTCACCCTCACTGACAGACTCTCACTGACTGACTCACTCACACTGACAGACTCTCCCACTCTCTCTCACTGACTGACTGACTCACTCAATCTCACTTACTGACAGACTCTCTCTCAGTGATTGACAGAATCTCTCTCACTGACTGACTGACTCACTCTCACTGACACTCACTTACTGACAGACTCTCACTGACAGACTAACCCACTCTCTCTCACTGACTGACTGACTCACTCTCACTGACTGACAGACTCACTGTCACCGACTGACAGACTCACTCTCACTCACTGACTGACTCACTATCACTGACTGACTTTCACTGACTCTCTCACTCTCACTCTGGCTGAGTGACTCACTCACTCTCACTGACAGACTCTCACTGACAGACTAACACTGACAGACTCTCACTCACTGACTGACACTCCCACTCACTGACTGACTGTTGGAAGGCGGACCCCGAGGAGTCGGCGAGACCACCAAGGGGGGGGCCCTCACACTGGTACGAAGTAGCCGAGCGCTGCCGAGAAGTCTCCTGAGAGATCCTTCTCCTATCACGTACTAGCACAGTAACACCACCACACAGGACTCAAGGAGGTTGTCTCAAGACAAGCAATTCTTTATCAGCAATAAAAAGGTTACGAGGTCAATATTTACACGAAGGGATCGAGGGATCCACCAAAAGTCTCAGTGTCTCTTTGGAAGGGTAGGGGTAGCGGGACAGTCTTTGGCAGGAGTGCGGTACAAGGGTACCTGGGGCCCAGTTCTTATCCTCAAGCTGGAGGACCTCCGGATCTCGGAGGGGTCGAGCCGCGACGGCGTCAGCAGGGCTCCGGCGTACAGTTCGTGGAGAGCCGCGATCCAATCAGCAGGGCTTTCAAGATGGTTTCTGCTCAGCTCGAGCCGCGACGTCGTCAGCAGGGCTCCGAGGGAGGTTTCAGCGAGGTTGGGCCGCGACAGCATCAGCAGGGCTCCGATGTTCCAGGTGGCTTCAAAGTGTTCAAGAAGGAGCCGCGACGCAGTCAGCAGGGCTCGTGATGGTTCCAACAAGAGTTCTTCTCCGTAGGGTCAGCCGCGATTCAATCAGCAGGGCTCTCGACTCCGGGATACAACTGCCGATCTGTGGCGGGGTCGCCCCAGATATAGGTCTGGAGCCCTTTGATGTCCGGACCCAGGCGCCCAGTGGGGGCGGAGAGGCCGGGTGGAGGTGGCCAGACGCCCAGCAGGAGAGGCGCCAGGCCCAAGGGAGTTGCAGGGCGATCACACCTCGAGAGGGGAGGACAGTTGGGGGTCCCATCGATACTGTCCTCCGCCGGGGGCGATGAATGGTTCCTGCGGCACCCCCTGGCCAGTTCGTGGTGCCTCGATGTCGGGGCTTCGCTGGGGTCGAGGCCGGGTTGAGCGGGGTCACGCTGGCTGGTGCACAGAGTCACGTGGGTGCCAACAAGATGGCGGAGCCACGAGGGGTATGCGACCTCGTGCGGCTCGGGATGAAGGGCCTCGGTGCAGTTCAGAAGGGTGGCCCGTGAAGGCCGGGGCGGGGAACGGGCACAATCCACGGGGGTAAGGACCATGCCACGAGGCCGGGTCCAACACTGACTCTCTCACTCACTCACTGACTCACCCTCACTCACTTACTCACTCAGTCTCACTGACTGACTCACTCTCACTGACAGACTGTCACTGACTGACAGACTCTCACTGACAGACTTGCCCACTCTCTCTCACTCACTGACTCACTCACTCTCTCTCACTGACTGACTCTCAGTCTCACTGACTGACTGACTGACTGACTCGCACTGACTCACTCTCACTGACAGACTTTCACTGACACTCTCTCGCTTTCTCACTGACTGACTCTGTCACTGACTGACTCACTTACTCTCACTGACTCACTCACTCTCACTAACAGACTCGCACTGACTGACACTCTCACTGACAGACTCTCTCACTGACTGGCTCTTCCACTCTCTCACTGACTGACTGCCTGACTCACTCTCACTGATAGACTCTCACTGACTGACTCACTCTCACTGACAGACTCTCACTGAGTGACAAACTCTCACTGACAGACTCTCCCATTCTCCCTCACTGACTCACTCACTCACTCACTCGCACTGACTGACAGACTCTCTCTCACTGACTGACAGAATCTCTCTCACTGACTGACTGACTCTCACTGACTCACTGACTGACTGACAGACTCTCGCTGACAAACTCTCCCACTCTCTCACTGACTCACTCACTCTCACTGACAAACTCTCACTGAGTGACAAACTCTCACTGACAGACTCTCCCACTTTCTCTCACTGACTGACTCACTCACTCACTCTCACTAACAAACTCTCATTCACTGACAAACTCTCACTGACAGACTCTCCCACCCTCTCTCACTCACTGACTGACTCACTCTCACTGACTGACAGACTCACTCCCACTGACTGACTCACTCTCACTGACTGACTCACTCTCACTGACAGACTCTCACTGACTCTCTCACTCTCTCTCACTGACTGACTGACTCACTCTCAATGACTGACTGACTCACTCAATAACAGACTCTCACTGACTGACTCACTCTCACTGACAGACTCTCTCACTGACTGACTCTCCCACTCTCTCCCTTACTGATTGACTCACTCACTCTCACTGACTGACTGACTCACTCTCACTGACTCACTCTTCCACTCTCTCACTGACTGACAGACTCACTCTCACTGACTGACTGACTCACTCTCACTCACTGACTGACTCACTCCCACTGACTGACTCACTCTCACTGACTCACTCACTCTCACTGACAGACTCTGTCTCACTCTCTCACTAACTGACTGACTGACTCACTAACAAACTCTCACTGACAGACTCTCACTGACTCTCCCCCTCTCTCACTGACTGACTCACTCTCTCACTGACAGACTCTCACTGACAGACTGACTCACTCACTCAAACTGACAGACTCTCACTGACTCATTCTCACTGACAGACTCTCACTGGCTGACTCTCCTACTCCCACACTAACTGACTCTAAAAACTCTCTCTCACTGACTGACTGACTGACTCACTCACTCTCACTGACAGAGTCTCACTGGTAGACTCTCACTGACAGACTCTCCCACTCACTCTCACTCACTGACTCACTCTCACTGACAGACTCACTGACTGACTCACTCTCACTGACTGACTGACTATCTCAGTCTCACCGACTGACTCACTCACTCACTCTCACTGACTCACTCTCAGTGACATACTCTCACTGACCCTCTCTTACTCTCTCACTGACTGAGTCACTCTCATTAACAGACTCTCACTGACTGACTCACTCTCACTGACAGACTCACTGACTGACTCTTCCACTCTCTCACTGACTGACTGACTCTCTCACTCTCACTGACAGACTCTCACTGACTGACAGACTCTTACTGACAGACCCACCCACTCTCTCTCACTGACTGACTGACTCACTCACTCTCACTGACTGACAGACTCTCTCTCACTGACTCACTCTCACTGACTGACTGACTCACTCTCACTCACTCACTCTTCCACTCTCTCTCACTGACTGACTGACTCACTCTCACTCACTCACTCTTCCACTCTCTCTCACTGACTGACTGACTCACTCTCACTGACTGACAGATTCACTCTCACTCACTGACTGACTCACTCTCACTGACTCGTTCACTCTCACTGACAGACTCTCACTGACTCTCTCACTGACTCACTCACTCACTTTCACTGACAGACTCTCACTGACACTCCCCCTCTCTCACTGACTGACTCACTCTCTCAAACTGAAAGACTCCCACTGACTCATTCTCACGGCCAGACTCTCATTGGCTGACTCTCCCACTCTCTCACTAACTGACTCTCAAAACTCTCTCACTGACTGACTGACTCACTCACTCTCACTGACAGACTCTCACTGGTAGACTCTCACTGACAGACTCTCCCACTCACTCTCACTCACTGACTCTCCCACTCACTCTCACTCACTGACTGACTCACTCACTCTCACTGACTGACTGACTATCTCAGTCTCACTGACTGACTGACTGACTCACTCTCACTGACACTCTCACTGACAGACTCTCACTGACACTCTCTTACTCTCTCACTGACTGACTCTCTCTGACTCACTCACTCACTCTCACTGACTGACTGACACTCTCATTAACAGACTCTCACTGACTGACTCACTCTCACTGACAGACTCACTGACTGACTTCCACTCTCTCACTGACTGACTGACTCACTCACTCTCACTGACATACTCTCACTGACTGACTCACTCACACTGACAGACTCTGCCACTCTCTCTCACTGACTGACTCACTCACTCACTCTCACTGACTGACAGACTCTCTCTCAGTGACTGACAAAATCTCTCTCACTGACTGACAGACTCACTCTCACTGACTCACTCTTCCACTCTCTCACTGACTGACAGACTCACTCTCACTGACTGACTGACTCACTCTCACTCACTGACTGACTCACTCCCACTGACTGACTCACTCTCACTGACTCACTCACTCTCACTGACAGACTCTGTCTCACTCTCTCACTAACTGACTGACTGACTCACTAACAAACTCTCACTGACAGACTCTCACTGATTCTCCCCCTCTCTCACTGACTGACTCACTCTCTCACTGACAGACTCTCACTGACAGACTGACTCACTCACTCAAACTGACAGACTCTCACTGACTCATTCTCACTGACAGACTCTCACTGGCTGACTCTCCCACTCCCACACTAACTGACTCTAAAAACTCTCTCTCACTGACTGACTGACTGACTCACTCACTCTCACTGACAGAGTCTCACTGATAGACTCTCACTGACAGACTCTCCCACTCACTCTCACTCACTGACTCACTCTCACTGACAGACTCACTGACTGACTCACTCTCACTGACTGACTGACTATCTCAGTCTCACCGACTGACTCACTCACTCACTCTCACTGACTCACTCTCAGTGACATACTCTCACTGACCCTCTCTTACTCTCTCACTGACTGAGTCACTCTCATTAACAGACTCTCACTGACTGACTCACTCTCACTGACAGACTCACTGACTGACTCTTCCACTCTCTCACTGACTGACTGACTCTCTCACTCTCACTGACAGACTCTCACTGACTGACAGACTCTTACTGACAGACCCACCCACTCTCTCTCACTGACTGACTCACTCACTCACTCTCACTGACTGACAGACTCTCTCTCACTGACTCACTCTCACTGACTGACTGACTCACTCTCACTCACTCACTCTTCCACTCTCTCTCACTGACTGACTGACTCACTCTCACTCACTCACTCTTCCACTCTCTCTCACTGACTGACTGACTCACTCTCACTGACTGACAGGCTCACTCTCACTGACTGACAGATTCACTCTCACTCACTGACTGACTCACTCTCACTGACTCGTTCACTCTCACTGACAGACTCTCACTGACTCTCTCACTGACTCACTCACTCACTTTCACTGACAGACTCTCACTGACACTCCCCCTCTCTCACTGACTGACTCACTCTCTCAAACTGAAAGACTCTCACTGACTCATTCTCACGGCCAGACTCTCATTGGCTGACTCTCCCACTCTCTCACTAACTGACTCTCAAAACTCTCTCACTGACTGACTGACTCACTCACTCTCACTGACAGACTCTCACTGGTAGACTCTCACTGACAGACTCTCCCACTCACTCTCACTCACTGACTCTCCCACTCACTCTCACTCACTGACTGACTCACTCACTCTCACTGACTGACTGACTATCTCAGTCTCACTGACTGACTGACTCACTCACTCTCACTGACACTCTCACTGACAGACTCTCACTGACACTCTCTTACTCTCTCACTGACTGACTCTCTCTGACTCACTCACTCACTCTCACTGACTGACTGACACTCTCATTAACAGACTCTCACTGACTGACTCACTCTCACTGACAGACTCACTGACTGACTTCCACTCTCTCACTGACTGACTCACTCACTCACTCTCACTGACATACTCTCACTGACTGACTCACTCACACTGACAGACTCTGCCACTCTCTCTCACTGACTGACTCACTCACTCACTCTCACTGACTGACAGACTCTCTCTCAGTGACTGACAAAATCTCTCTCACTGACTGACTGACTCACTCTCACTGACACTCACTGACTGACAGACTCTCACTGACAGACTATCCCACTCTCTCTCACTGACTGATTGACTCACTCTCACTGACTGACAGACTCACTCTCACGACTGACAGACTTACTCTCACTCACTGACTGACTCACCCTCACTCACTTACTCACTCAGTCGCACTGACTGACTCACTCTCACTGACAGACTGTCACTGACTGATTGACCCGCTCTCACTGGCTGACTGACTCACTCACTCTCACTGACAGACTCTCACTGACAGACTAACACTGACAGACTCTCACTCACTGACTGACACTCCCACTCACTGACTGATTCTCCCACTCACTGACTGACTCACCCTCACTCACTTACTCACTCAGTCTCACTGACTGACTCACTCTCACTGACAGACTCTCACTGACTGACAGACTCTCACTGACAGACTCGCCCACTCTCTCTCACTCACTGGCTCACTCTCTCTCACTGACTGACTCTCAGTCTCACTGACTGACTGACTGACTCACTCTCACTGACTCACTCTCACTGACAGACTTTCACTGACACTCTCTTGCTTTCTCACTGACTGACTTACTTACTCTCAATGACTGACTCACTCTCACTAACAGACTTGCACTGACTGACACTCTCACTGACAGACTCTCTCACTGACTGGCTCTTCCACTCTCTCACTGACTGACTGACTGACTCACTCTCACTGATAGACTCTCACTGACTGACTCACTCTCACTGACAGACTCTCACTGACTGACAGACTCTCACTGACAGACTCTCCCATTCTCTCTCACTGACTCACTCACTGACTCACTCGCACTGACTGACAGACTCTCTCTCACTGACTGACTCACTCTCACTGACTCACTGACTGACTGACAGACTATCACTGACAGACTCTCCCACTCTCTCTCACTGACTCACTCACTCTCACTGACAAACTCTCACTAATTGACAAACTCTCACTGACAGACTCTCCCACTTTCTCTCACCGACTGACTGACTGACTCACTCTCACTGACAAACTCTCATTGACTGACAAACTCTCACTGACAGACTCTCCCACTCTCTCTCTCTCACTCACTGACTGACTGACTCTCACTGACTGACATACTCACTCTCACTGACTGACTCACTCTTACTGACTCACTCACTCTCACTGACAGACTCTCACTGACTCTCTCACTCTCTCTCACTCACTGACTGACTGACTCTCACTGACTGACTGACTCACTCAATAACAGACTCTCACTGACTGACTCACTGTCACTGACTGACTCACTCTCACTGACTGACAAACTCACCCACTCTCTCTCACTGACTGACTCACTCACTCTCACTGACTGACAGACTCTCTCTCACTGACTGACTGACTCACTCTCACTGACTGACTGACTCACTCTCGCTGACTCACTCTTCCACTCTCTCACTGACTGACTGACTCACTCTCACTGACTGACAGACTCACTCTCACTGACTGACTGACTCACTCTCACTCACTGACTGACTCACTCCCACTGACTGACTCACTCTCACTGACTCACTCACTCTCACTGACAGACTCTAACTCACTCTCTCACTAACTGACTGACTCACTCACTGACAGACTCTCTGTTGGACCCGGCCTCGTGGCGTGGTCCTGACTTCCCGGGGGTTGGGCCCGTTCCCCGCCCTAGCCCCCACGAGCTACCCGTTCGGGCCGCACGAGGTCACCTACACCTCGGGGCTCCGCCATTTTGCCGCCTACCACGTGACCCTGCACACCAGTCCTCATGACTCCGCTCAACCCGGCCTCGGCCCCAGCAAGGCCCAGACATTGAGGCACCAAGAACTGGCCAGGGGGTATCACGTGAACACCTCATCGCCCTGGCAGAGGGCGGTATCGATGGGACCCCCAACCACCCCCACACACCGAGGTGCGATCGGCCTCCATCTCTCCTGGGCCGGGCGCCTCTCCTGCTGGGCGTCTGGTCACTCCCAACCCGGCCTCTCCGCCCCCCGGGCACAAGGGTCCGGACATCAAAGGGCCCCAGACCTATATCTGGGGCGACCCCGCCACAGACCGGCAGTTGTATCCCGGAGTCGAGAGCCCTGCTGATTGAATCGCGGCCGACCCTACGGAGAAGAAACCCTTGCTTGAAACCACCACGAGCCCTGCAGACTGCGTCGCGGCTCCTTCTTGCTGAAACCTTGGAGTCCCCCGGAACATCGGGGCCCTGCTGACGCTGTCGCGGCCCAACCTCGCTGAAACCTCCCTCGGAGCCCTGCTGACGACATCGCGGCTCGAGCTGAGCAGAAACCATCTTGAGAGTCCCGCTGACCTGGTCGCGGCTCCCCACGAACTGAACGCCAGAGCCCTTCTGATGCCGTCGCGGCTCGACCCCTCCGAGACCCGGAGGTCCTCCAGCTTGAGGATAAGAACTAGGCCCCAGGTACCCTCGTACCAAACCCCTACCAAAGACTGTCCCGCTACCCCTTCCCTCCTAAAACGAGACACTGAGACTTTTTGCGGATCCCTTGATCCCCCTTTTCTGTACATATTGATCCCGTAACCTTTTAAGTGCTGATAAAGAATTGCTCATCTTGAGACAACCTCCTTGAGTCCGGTGTGGTGGTGTTACTGTGCTAGTACATATTAGGAGAAGGATCTCCCAGGAGGCTTCTCTGCAGCGCTCGGCTACTTCGTACAGTGTGGGGGCCCCCCCTGAGTGGTCTCGCCGACTCCTCAGGGTCCGCCTTCCAACACTCTCACTGACAGACTCTCACTGACTCTCCCCCTCTCTCACTGACGGACTCACTCTCTTACTGACAGACGCACTGACAGACTCTCACTGACAGACTCTCACTGACAGACTGACTCACTCATTCAAACTGACAGACTCTCACTGACTCATTCTCACTGACAGACTCTCACTGGCTGACTCTCTCTCTCACTCCCTCACTAACTGACTCTCAAAACTCTCTCTCACTGACTGACTGAGTGACTCACTCACTCTCACTGACAGACTCTCACTGGTAGACTCTCACTGACAGACTCTCCCACTCACTCTCACTCACTGACTCTCCCACTCACATTCACTCACTGACTGACTGACTCACTCTCACTGACTGACTGACTATCTCAGTCTCAGTGACTGACTCACTCACTCACTCTCACTGACTGACTGACTCACTCTCACTGGCATACTCTCACTGACCTTCTCTTACTCTCTCACTGACTGACTCACTCACTCTCACTGACTGACTGACTCACTCTCATTAACAGACTCTCACTGACTAACTCACTCTCACTGACAGACTCACTGACTGACTCTTCCACTCTCTCACTGGCTGACTGACTCACTCACTCTCACTGACTGACAGACTCTTACTGACAGACTCACCCACTCTTTCTCACTGACTGACTCACTCACTCACTCACTCTCACTGACTGACAGACTCTCTCTCACTAACTGACTGACTCACTCTCACTGACTCACTCTTCCACTCTCTCTCACTGACTGACTGACTCACTCTCACTGACTGACAGACTCACTCTCACTGACTGACAGACTCACTCTCACTCACTAACTGACTCACTCCCACTGACTGACTCACTCTCACTGACTCTCTCACTCTCACTGACTCACTCACTCTCACTGACAGACTCTCACTGACTGACTGACTCACTTTCACTGACAGACTCTCACTGACACTCCCCCTCTCTCAATGACTGACTCACTCTCTCACTGACAGACTCTCACTGACAGACTGACTCACTCACTCAAACTGACAGAATCTCACTGACTCATTCTCACTGACAGACTCTCAGTGGCTGACTCTCCCACTCTATCACTAACTGGCTCTCAAAACTCTCTCACTGACTGACTGACTGACTCACTCACTCTCACTGACAGACTCTCACTGGTAGAACCTCACTGACAGACTCTCCCACTCATTCTCACTCACTGACTCTCCCACTCACATTCACTCACTGACTGACTCACTCACTCTCACTGACTGACTCACTCACTCACTCTCACTCACTGACTGACTGACTCACTCTCATTAACATACTCTCACTGACTGACTCAATCTCACTGACAGACTCACTGACCGACTCTTCCACTCTCTCACTGACTGACTGACTCACTCACTCTCACTGACAGACTCTCACTGACTGACAGACTCTTACTGACAGACTCACCCACTCTCTCTCACTGACTGACTGACTCACTCACTCTCACTAACTGACTGACTCACTCTCACTGACTCACTCTTCCACTCTCTCTCACTGACTGACTGACTCACTCTCACTGGCTGACAGACTCACTCTCACTGACTGACAGACTCACTCTCACTCACTCACTGACTCACTCCCACTGACTGACTGACTCTCACTGACAGACTCTCACTGACTCTCTCACTGACTGACTGACTCACTTTCACTGACAGACTCTCACTGACACTCCCCCTCTATCACTGACTGACTCACTCTCTCACTGACAGACTCATTGACAGACTCTCACTGACAGACTGACTCACTCACTCAAACTGACAGACTCTCACTGACAGACTCTCAGTGGCTGACTCTCCCACTCTCTCAGTAATTGACTCTCAAAACTCTCTCTCACTGACTGATTGACTGACTCACTCACTCTCACTGACAGACTCTCACTGGTAGACTCTCACTGACAGACTCTACCACTCACTCTCACTCACTGACTCTCCCACTCACACTCACTGAATGACTCACTCACTCTCACTGACTGACTGACTATCTCAGTCTCACTGACTGACTGACTCACTCACTCACTCTCACTGACTGACTCACATTGACAGACTATCACTGACAGACTCTCCCACTCACTCTCACTCACTGACTGACTCTCCCACTCATTCTCACTCACTGACTGACTCACTCTCACTGACAGACTCTCACTGACTCTCTCACTCTCTCTCACTGACTGACTGACTCACTCTCACTGACTGACTCACTCTCACGAACAGACTCTCACTGACTGACTCACTCTCACTGACAGACTTTCTCACTGCCTGACTTTCCCACTCTCTCACTGGCTGGCTGACTGACTTACTCTCACTGACAGACTCTCACTGACTGACTCACTCACTCTCTCTTACTGACTGACTCACTCACTTTCACTGATGGACAGACTCTCTCTCATTGACTGACAGAAACTCTCTCACTGACTGACTGACTCACTCTCTCACTGACTCACTCATTCTCACTGACAGACTCGCACTGACTGACTCACTCTCACTGACTGACTCACTCTCACTGACAGACTCACTGACTGACAGACTTACTGACAGACTCACCCACTTTCTCTCACTGACTGACTGACTCACTCTCACTGACTGACAGACTCTCTCTCACTGACTGACTGACTCACTCTCACTGACTGACTGACTCACTCTCACTGACTTACTCTTCCACTCTCTCTCACTGACAGACTCACTCTCACTGACTGACAAACTCACTCTCACTGACAGACTTTCTCACCGACTGACTTTCCCACTCTCTCACTGATTGGCTGACTGACTTACTCTCACTGACAGACTCTCACTGACTGACTCACTCACTCTCACTGACTCACTCTCACTGACATACTCTCACTGACACTCTCTCACTGACTGACTCACTCACTCACTCTCACTGACTGACTCACATTGACAGACTATCACTGACAGACTCTCCCACTCACTCTCACTCACTGACTGACTCTCCCACTCATTCTCACTCACTGACTGACTCACTCTCACTGACAGACTCTCACTGACTCTCTCACTCTCTCTCACTGACTGACTGACTCACTCTCACTTACTGACTCACTCTCACGAACAGACTCTCACTACCTGACTCACTCTCACTGACAGAGTTTCTCACTGACTGACTTTACCACTCTCTCACTGGCTGGCTGACTGACTTACTCTCACTGACAGACTCTCACTGACTGACTTACTCACTCTCTCTTACTGACTGACTCACTCACTTTCACTGACGGACAGACTCTCTCTCACTGACTGACAGAAACTCTCTCACTGACTGACTCTCTCACTGACTCACTCATTCTCACTGACAGACTCGCACTGACTGACTCACTCTCACTGACTGACTCACTCTCACTGACAGACTCACTGACTGACAGACTTACTGACAGACTCACCCGCTCTCTCTCACTGACTGACTGACTGACTCACTCTCACTGACTGACAGACTTTCTTTCACTGACTGACTGACTCACTCTCACTGACTGACTGACTCACTCTCACTGACTTACTCTTCCACTCTCTCTCACTGACAGACTCACTCTCACTGACTGACAAACTCACTCCCACTGACAGACTTTCTCTCTGACTGACTTTCCCACTCTCTCACTGATTGGCTGACTGACTTACTCTCACTGATAGACTCTCACTGACTGACTCACTCATGCTCTCTTACTGACTGACTCACTCACTTTCAATGACTGAGAGACTCTCTCTCACTGACTGATTGACTCACTCTCACTGACTGACTGACTGACTCTCACTGACTTACTCTTCCACTCTCTCTCACTGACAGACTCACTCTCACTGACTGACAAACTCACTCTCACTGACAGACTTTCTCACTGACTGACTTTCCCACTCTCTCACTGATTGGCTGACTGACTTACTCTCACTGACAGACTCTCACTGACTGACTCACTCACTCTCACTGACTGACTGACTCACACTGACAGACTATCACTGACAGACTCTCCAACTCACTCTCACTCACTGACTGACTCTCCCACTCATTCTCACTCACTGACTGACTCACTCTCACTGACAGACTCTCACTGACTCTCTCACTCTCTCTCACTGACTGACTGACTCACTCTCACTGACTGACTCACTCTCACGAACAGACTCTCACTAACTGACTCACTCTCACTGACAGACTTTCTCACTGACTGACTTTCCCACTCTCTCACTGGCTGGCTGACTGACTTACTCTCACTGACAGACTCTCACTGATTGACTTACTCACTCTCTCTTACTGACTGACTCTCTCACTTTCACTGACGGACAGACTCTCTCTCACTGACTGACAGAAACTCTCTCACTGACTGACTGACTCACTCTCTCACTGACTCACTCATTCTCACTGACAGACTCACACTGACTGACTCACTCTCACTGACTGACTCACTCTCACTGACAGACTCCCTGACTGACAGACTTACTGACAGACTCACCCACTCTCTCTCACTGACTGACTGACTGACTCACTCTCACTGACTGACAGACTCTCTCTCACTGACTGACTGACTGACTCACTCTCACTGACTGACTGACTCACTCTCACTGACTTACTCTTCCACTCACTCTCACTGACTGACAAACTCACTCCCACTGACAGACTTTCTCTCTGACTGACTTTCCCACTCTCTCACTGATTGGCTGACTGACTTACTCTCACTGACAGACTCTCACTGACTGACTCACTCATGCTCTCTTACTGACTCACTCACTCACTTTCAATGACTGAGAGAGTGAGACTCTCTCTCACTGACTGATTGACTCACTCTCACTGACTGACTGACTGACTCTCACTGACTCACACTTCCACTCTCTCTCACTGACTGGCTCACTCTCACTCACTGACTGACTCACTCCCACTGACTGACTCACTCTTACTGACTCACTCACTCTTACTGACAGACTCTCACTGACTCTCTCACTAACTGACTGACTCACTCACTGACAGACTCTCACTGACAGACTCTCACTGACTCCGCCTCTCTCACTGACTGACTCACTCTCACGAAGAAGACTCTCACTAACTGACTCACTCTCACTGACAGACTTTCTCACTGACTGACTTTCCCACTCTCTCACTGGCTGGCTGACTGACTTACTCTCACTGACAGACTCTCACCGATTGACTTACTCACTCTCTCTTACTGACTGACTCTCTCACTTTCACTGACGGACAGACTCTCTCTCACTGACTGACAGAAACTCTCTCACTGACTGACTGACTCACTCTCTCACTGACTCACTCATCCTCACTGACAGACTCGCACTGACTGACTCACTCTCACTGACTGACTCACTCTCACTGACAGACTCCCTGACTGACAGACTTACTGACAGACTCACCCACTCTCTCTCACTGACTGACTGACTGACTCACTCTCACTGACTGACAGACTCTCTCTCACTGACTGACTGACTCACTCTCACTGACTGACTCACTCACTCTCACTGACTTACTCTTCCACTCTCTCTCACTGACAGACTCACTCTCACTGACTGACAAACTCACTCCCACTGACAGACTTTCTCTCTGACTGACTTTCCCACTCTCTCACTGATTGGCTGACTGACTTACTCTCACTGACAGACTCTCACTGACTGACTCACTCATGCTCTCTTACTGACTGACTCACTCACTTTCAATGACTGAGAGAGTGAGACTCTCTCTCACTGACTGATTGACTCACTCTCACTGACTGACTGACTGACTCTCACTGACTCACACTTCCACTCTCTCTCACTGACTGACTGACTCACTTGCACTGACTGACAGACTCACTCTCACTGACTGACAGACTCACTCTCACTCACTGACTGGCTCACTCTCACTCACTGACTGACTCACTCCCACTGACTGACTCACTCTTACTGACTCACTCACTCTTACTGACAGACTCTCACTGACTCTCTCACTAACTGACTGACTCACTCACTGACAGACTCTCACTGACAGACTCTCACTGACTCCGCCTCTCTCACTGACTGACTGACTCTCTCACTGGCAGACTCACTGACAGACTCTCACTGACAGACTCTCACTGACAGACTGACTCACTCACTCAAACTGACAGATTCTCACTGACAGACTCTCACTGGCTGACTCTCCCACTCTCTCACTAACTGACTCTCAAAACTCTCTCTCACTGACTGACTGACTCACTCACTCACTCTCACTGACAGACTCTCACTGGTAGAATCTCACTGACAGACTCTCCCACCCACTCTCACTCACTGACTCTCCCACTCACTGACTGACTCACTCACTCTCACTGACTCACTCACTCACTCACTCACTCTCACTGACTGACTGACTATCTCAGTCTCACTGACTGACTGACTGACTCACTCTCACTGACTCACTCTCACTGACATACTCTCACTGACACTCTCTCACTGACTGACTCACTCACTCACTCTCACTGACTGACTGACTCACTCTCATTAACAGACACTCACTGACTGACTCACTCTCACTGACAGACTTACTGACTGACTCTTCCACTCTCTCACTGACTGACTGACTCACTCACTCTCACTTACAGACTCTCACTGACTGACTCAATTCAATTCATGAAGCTTTATTCGGTGCTTATAAAAATGACCATAAAAGCACAACAAAAATAAAAATACACTTCAATATTACAAATAAAACAAATTATGATCCACAGCTACAGATGACAAATACAATGGATTTAAAAACACATACTTTTCCTGGCCTTAATAGATTGAGTTAAAAACATAGCAGTAAAATAACAAATATCGATGTGTTGTAAGTTAAAAACTAAACTCATAGCATGATTAACAGTACATGTGCCATATTTACGAAACATAGGTTTTAAATAGGTAATACGAAAATTCATGTACAGTTTGCAGATGAGGAGAAAGTGCACAGTGCTCTGTTTGGAAATGCCATCACACATACAAGGCCCCTGCGGATATTTCTTCAATGTTGGCAGTGCCACTAAATGATGTACTATACCAAGCCTTAGTCTAGTCAGCACAAACTTATGGGATGGCCTCGTTACCCATACTAAATAGGTAGGTAGACCCTCAACAAGGTTATGCTTATTATAAAACATAACAGTAGACAGAGAACCGTTAGCAATGGCCCGTTTCCTAGCGGCAAATGCCCAAAAATGTGTTTTTAACTCTTGTTTTGTTATTAAAGATGCTGCGTTAGAAGCCACCAGGATATTTACATTAAAAATTTCGGAGAAACAACTGACCACATATTTTAACCAGGGTATATTCAAAAACGCATCCAGCGTGAGACAGTCCTCGATAACCGATCTATTAAACGATTTTTCCTCTTGGAGCCAAATAGAATGCCAAATCATAAGTGGCCTCAAGGATAATTGATCGGTAAGAAAATTAATATCAAGCTCTCGGTGGGTGAGATCAGTACAAGCGGTGGGCGGTAATAACAAAAGTTTTAAAAAAAAGGCATTTTCCTCTAACTGTAAGTCATAAACAGGAAAATAACCCCGAACACCAGCCCCATACAGGGCGATACTAACACACCTCGCTTGGTAGATCTTAAGCATATCCCTGGTGCGTCGATCCCCGATCTTTGCAGCCAATCTAAAAACGCCATGAGCATTTTTGGCCATTTTAATACGGATATTTTTCAATTCATTGAGCCATTTTCTGTCATTAGAGAAGGTAATACCAAGGTAGCAAAAGGTATCAACCTGAAGCACCTTATCCTTATCAATAAAAAAGGAGAAATTAGCAGATTTGCTTTTCTTTTTACTATTAGCCCCACAAATCATGATATACGTTTTCTTCTTATTGATAGTCAGCATCCTATCCTTAATAAAGGAAGAGAATCTATCAATCAGACGCTGCAGTCCTAATGGGGTTCTTGAAAGTAGGACAGCGTCATCAGCGTATAACAACACTGGCACAGGAGATCCTTAAATCTATGGGGCATCTGCTTGGATTGTTTTTAAAATAACGTCGATTCCATTAATAAATAAGATAAAAAGAAGGGGGGCCAATACGCAGCCCTGTCTGATGCCTCTTTTCACACTAAATTTGGGGGTACATTCACCTTTGGACCCAAAGCGCACACAGGTTTTTAAGTTCTCATACAGTCTGGCCAGAAAATAAATTATACCTTCTGGTGCGCCTAACTGCAACAAGGTTGGCCATAAGATCGAGTGGTCAACCAAATCAAATGCGCTACTAAGGTCCACAAAACAAAGGTAGAGTGAACCTAACTTAGCCTCAGTATATTTCCCGATCAGTAGATCAAGATTTAGGCACTGATCAAGTGTGCCCCTCCCTTTTCTAAATCCATACTGGCTATCAGCAAGGATACCCTCTTGCTCGGCCCATTCCTCCAACCTCACAAGTATGATTCTGCTCATGATCTTGACCGACGAATCTAGAAGTGAAATTGGCTGATAGTTTTTAACATCGGACCTGCTACCTTTTTTATGTATTGGAATGATAATAGATTCCCCCCAAGTTTCGGGGGGCTCAGTACATATAGCAGCGTTAAAAACTGTGGCCAACAAAGGGCTCCACATATCAGGGGCCCCTTTATACACATCAATAGGCACCCCATCTGGGCCCTGGGCTTTACCGCCTTTACTAGCATGAATGGCGGATTCAACCTTACTACCAGTAATATTTAATGGTAAAATAGGCCATCTATTAAGATAAGTGCCAATACAACTGTTAGAATCAAAAATATTAGAAAAATGGGTAACCCAGTCATCACTAGAAACATTGGAGGTCAACATTGGGGTATTCTCATCCTTAATAAAGGGAGAATTAACAGTGGCCCAAAATAGGGTACTATTAGAGAGTTCAGCTGCTTGGTTAAGCGAGTCCCATGCCAACTGCTGTAACTCACTCTTCCTTTGCCTTAGAGCAAGCTTATAAACTAGCCTTAATTTCACGACAGACTCGGTATCCCTGGGTTTTTTAGCAAGCCCAATTTTTAATTCAGTCAATAACTGACTCACTCACACTGACAGACTCTCCCACTGTCTCTCACTGACTGACTCACTCACTCTCACTGACTGACAGACTCTCTCAGTGACTGACAGAATCTCTCTCACTGACTGACTGACTCACTCTCACTGACTCTCACTGACACTCACTGACTGACAGACTCTCACTGACAGACTATCCCACTCTCTTTCACTGACTGACTGAATCCCTCCCTCTCACTGACTGACAGACTCACTCTCACTGAGTGACAGACTTACTTTCACTGACTGTGACTCACTCTCACTGACTGACTCACTCTCACTGACTGACTCACTCTCACCGACAGACTTTCACTGACCCTCTCACTGACTGATTGACCCACTCTCTCTCTCACTGACTGACTGACTCACTCACTCACTCTCACTGACAGACTATCACTGACAGACTCTCCCACTCACTCTCACTCACTAACTGACTCTCCCACTCACTCAGTGACTGACTCACTCTCACTGACTGACTCACTCACTGTCACTAACTCACTCTCACTGACACTCTCTTACTCTCTTACTGACTGACTCTCTCTGACTGACTGACTGACTCACTCACTCACTCTCACTGACTGACTGACTCACTCTCACTAACAGACTCTCACTGACTGACTCACTCTCACTGACAGACTCTCTCACTGACTGAATCTACCACTCTCTCACTGACTGACTCACTCACTCACTCTCACTGACAGGCCCTCCCACTCTCTCTCACTGACTGACTGACTCACTCACTCAGTGACTGACAGACTCTCTCTCATTGACTGACAGAATCTCTCTCACTGACTGACTCACTCTCACTGACTCACTCATTGACTGACCGACTCTCACTGACAGACTATCCCACTTTCTCTTACTGACTGACTCACTCACTCTCACTGACTGACAGACTCACTCTTGCTGACTGACTAACTCACTCTCACTCACTGACTTACTCACTCTCACTGACTTGACAGACTCACTCTCGCTGATTCACTCACTCTCACTGACAAACTCTCACAGACTCTCACTCTCTCTCACTGACTGACTGACTCACTCTCACTAACAGACTCTCACTAACAGACTCATTCTCACTGGCAGACTCTCTCACTGACTGACTTCCACTCTCTCACTGACTGACTCACTCACTCACTCACTCTCACTGACAGACTCTCACTGACTGACTCACTCTCACTGATGGACTCTCACTGACAGACTCTCCCACTCTCTCTCACTGACTGACTTCCACTCTCTCTCACTGACTGACTGACTCACTCTCACTGACTGACTCTCCCACTCCCTCTCACTGATTGACTGACTGACTCACTCTCACTGACAGACTCTTACTGACAGACTCTCACTGACTCACTCTCTTTGACTCACTCTCACTGACAGACTCACTGACTGACTCTCCCACTCTCTCTCACTGACTGAATCTCTCACTGACTGACTCACTCTGACTGACTCACTCTCACTGACAGACTCTCACTGACTGACTCACTCTCACTGACGGACTCTCACTGACAGACTCTCCCACTCTCTCTCACTGACTGACTTCCACTCTCTCTCACTGACTGACTGACTCACTCTCACTGACTGACTCTCTCACTGACTGACTCACTCTGACTGACTCACTCTCACTGACAGACTCTCACTGACAGACTCTCTCTGACTCTCTCACTGACTCACTCTCACTGACAGACTCTCACCAACAGACTCCCACTCTTTCTCACTGACTGACTCTCCAACTCTCTCTCACTGACTGACTCACTCTCACTGACATACTCACTCTCACTGACTCACTCTCACTGACAGAATCTCTCACTGACAGACTCTCCCACTATCTCTCACTCACTGACTGACTCACTCTCACTGACTGACAGACTCACTCTCACTCACTGACTGACTCACTCTCACTCACTGACTCACTCTCACTGACTCGCTCACTCTCACTGACTCACTCACTCTCACTGACAAACTCTCACTAATTGACAAACTCTCACTGACAGACTCTCCCACTTTCTCTCACTGACTGACTGACTCACTCACTCTCACTGACAAACTCTCATTGACTGACAAACTCACTGACAGACTCTCCCACTCTCTCTCACTCACTGACTGACTCACTCTCACTGACTGACAGACTCACTCTCACTGACTGACTCACTCTCACTGACTCACTCACTCTCACTGACAGACTCTCACTGACTCTCTCACTCTCTCTCACTGACTGACTGACTCACTCTCACTGACTGACAGACTCACTCTCACTGACTGACTCACTCTCACTGACTCACTCACTCTCACTGACAGACTCTCACTGACTCTCTCACTCTCTCTCACTGACTGACTGACTCACTCTCACTGACTGACTCACTCACTCAATAACAGACTCTCACTGACTGGCTTACTCTCACTGACAGACTCTCTCACTGACTGACTCTCCCACTCTCTCCCTTACTGATTGACTCACTCACTCTCACTGACTGACTCACTCTCAGTGACAGACTTTCACTCACTCTCTCACTCTCACTGAGTGATTGACCCACTCTCCCACTCACTCAGTGACTGACTCACTCTCACTGACTGACTCACTCATTGTCACTAACTCACTCTCACTGACACTCTCTCACTCTCTTACTGACTGACTCTCTCTGACTGACTGACTCTCACTAACAGACTCACTCTCACTGACAGACTCTCTCACTGACTGACTTCCACTCTCTCATTGACTGACTCACTCACTCACTCTCACTGACAGACTCTCACTGACTGACTCACTGTGGGAGCCGGCCTCGTGGCATGGTCCTGTTTCCCCGCGCTAAGCCGCACGAGGTCCCATGCACATCGGGGCTCCTCCATCTTGGATTGCACGTCACTCCACGTGACCACCTGTATGACCCTGCTCTACCCGGCCTCGGTCCCAGCGAGGCCCGACATCGAGACGCTAACCCCTGGCTCGGGGGATACCACGTGAGCCCTTCCCACTCTCGGCGGAGGGCAGTATCGATGGGACCCCCTACCGTCTCTCCACACCTGGGTGTGATCACCCCACAGCTCTCTGGGGCCTGGCGCCTCTCCTGCTGGGCGTCTGGCCGGCCCCTACCCGTCCTCTCCGCCCCCTCCGGGCGCACGGGTCCGGACATCAAAGGGCTCTCGTCCTATATCTGGGGCGACCCGACAACAGGGCAGTAGTTGTATCCTGGAGTCGAGAGCCCTGCTGATCGGATCGCGGCTGACCCTACGAAGAAGACTCACCCTGAACCACCCCTTGAGCCCTGCTGACGACGTCGCGGCTCCACCGTGCTTAAAGACCTTCACGAACCTTTGGGGCCCTGCTGACGCTGTCGCGGCCCGACCTTGTTGAACCTGACCACCAGAGCCCAGCTGACCTCGTCGCGGCTCGACCTAAGCGGAACTACCATCCGAGCCCTGCAGACGACGTCGCGGCTCTACACGTCCGAGCCGCTCTGAGATCAGCATCCAAGGTCTGGCGCAGAGCCCTCCCGTGCCTGGTTGGCACTAAGACTGTCCCGCTACCCTATCCTCTTGAACGAACACTGAGACTCTGACAGGATCCCTCGATCCCTCTGTAAATATTGCACGTATTACTGCCGATAAAGAATCTAATCTCGCAACTACTATTGAGTCCTGTGTGGTGGTGTTACTGGGCGTAGTACGATCATAGGAGAAAGTCCTCCCCGAGGAGGCTTCTCAGCGGCGCTCGCCTATAACTTTGCGGTAGGAAGGTGCCGGAATAGTCTCCCCGACTACCCGGCGGGCCTCCCTCCAACATTTGGTGGCCAGCGGCGGGATCCGAGCAAACGCATTCGTACAAGCAAGTAACGCAACCACTAACTGACCAGACGAGAAGAGAAAAAGGGAACCATGGATGGCCAAGAAGCAACCATGGCCGCAACCTTCCAGTTGGAGCAACTGGAGAAATACACCCACAAGAAACTCAAATAATTCTGCAAAGACAAAGGGATCCCAACCACAGGATTGGGCACCAAGGAGGAAATGCAGAAAGCCCTGAAAGCCTGGGCAGAACCCGAGACCCCTCCACCCCGAGCCGAAGGGACCTCGGCCCGGGACGGAAACCTGCCGACCACGGCCCCGACAAACAGGGAGCGAACCATCCCAGACACCAGCCTTTCCCCCGAAGAGATACGAGAACGGGAAAGGGCCCGGACACACGAAATGGATCTTGCCCGACTCCGGCTGGACGGTGAGCTCCTACTGGCGGAGAAAAAGATAGCCCTGGAGCAACTACGACTACAAGAAGAAATCGAGGAGAAGAAAAGGCATCGGGAGCTAGAGGAGAGACGGCTAACCCTCGAGCACGAGAGGAGCCTCAAAGAACTTGAACTAAAAGCTAAAGCTGGGGAGACCAGCAACCCCGGAGCCCGGGACGCTCTGCCCCCGACCGAGCCAAAGGTTCACATCCCCAAGGATGTCGTCAAGGAGTACTATAAAAATTACGACATCCAGCAATGGTTCCGAGCGTACGAAGTCGCCATGACCTCCCATCGGGTACCCCGGAAGGATTGGGGCGCCGGCCTATGGGGGAGGTTCCTCAGCGAGGGACGGGATACCCTGCTGCAACTCCCCAACGCAGTGATGACCTCGTACGACCACATGAAGGAAGCCCTACTCACACGCTACGGACTGTCGGCCGAGATGTACCGGCAACGCTTCCGGGACTGCAAGAAGATCCCCGGTACCACATGGGTCGAATACGTGGACTTCTTCAGCCGAGCGTTGGAGGGATGGATCAAAGGGAGCAAGGTCACCTCATACAACGAACTATTCGACCTCATTGTCTGGGAGCACCTCGCCAACAACTGCTTTGTGGAACTAAGGCAACACCTCCTGGACAGTAAACTGACCGAGCCCCGGAAGCTCGCCGCCGAAGCGGACCGATGGGTCAACACCCGGGTCCCCCGGAACCCCGTGGGGGACTACCAACGGAGCACCACGGGACCTCCCCGCCAGCGCGGCGGAGGAGGGGGGTCCCACCGCAGTCGAGAATTCCCAGCTGGACTGCCCAGAAGTCCGCCACGAGGGCAAACAACCAACCCCGCTTCCCCGACCCAGGGCCGAAGAGGGGCCCCTATCGCCCGGTCTGGACCACGACCGACAGTAACCTGCTTCGGATGCCAACAGACCGGCCATTATGCAAGTGACACGGCTTGCCCCGTGAACCGACGGAACGGGACCACGGGGCCACCTCCCCGACAAATTGCCGCCGCAGCCCTGGGGGAGGGAGAGGACGAGGAGGAGAACCACGATGACGGGTCCCCTGAGTGGGAACCAGCCGCCATGTTGCTTGTATGCCTAGGCTCCCGAGAAATGGTGCCCCGCGCCACCGTCCCAAGCAACACCCAGAAGTACCAACAGTGGGTCACCATCAATGGGCGACGGGCCGAGGCCCTCCGGGACACTGGGGCCAGTGTGACCGCTGTCCGCTGCCATCTGGTGACCCCCGAACAGATCCTACCACATGTCCTCTGCCCTGTCCGGACCGCCGACAACACCGAGAGCATGTGCCGGATGGCCCGAATCCCCTTCGAGTGGGGAGGAGTGTCCGGCACCCTAAAAGTGACTGTCCGCGACGACGCCCCGGTGGACTGCCTCCTGGGGAACAACCTAGAGAGCTCCCCCTGGGCCCAGGTGGAGCGCCGAGAGCATCTGGGGATGCTAGGACTACCCGAGTGGGCCTGCGCCACCACTCGGTCCATGACCGTCCAGCCAGCTGCGGCCCCGGCCCCCGACAAACCGGCGGGCCCCGAACCATCCACCTCCTCCAGCCCGGAGGAACCTGACGAGGAGGCTGGGCCCTCCGAACTTTCTTCCAACGAGGCCGCTCCCCTCAGCGAGATGCCCGAGCTGGCCCAGTGGCCCCACGACGAGGGCCCCACCCGTGAACAATTCCAGCAAGAACAGAAGGGCTGCCCGTCCCTCGAGGGGGCCCGACAGCAGGCGGCCGCCCAGGCTGCGGGGGACCCCTCGGGAACCCACTGGGTCTATTGGGACAATGACTTATTGTATAGCGAGCAGAAAGTCGCCGAACTAGGGGCCAGCCGGGTGCTGGTGGTCCCCCTCCGATTTCGAGAATTCCTCTTGAACCTGGCACATGACGTGCCCCTCGCCGGACATCTCGGGCGGGACAAGACGTAGAGCCGCCTCGTGACCCATTTCTATTGGCCCCGAATGAGACGAGACGTGGACCAGCACTGCCGGTCCTGCCCGACCTGCCAAGCTAGCGGGAAGACTGGGGGACGCGTGAAAGCCCCCCTGCAACCATTTCCAGCCGTCCACACCCCGTTCGAACGAGTGGGGATAGACATCGTGGGGCCCCTCGACCCCCGGACCGCCCTGGGCCACCGCTTCATCCTGGTACTGGTCGACCACGCCACCCGGTACCCAGAAGCTGTTCCCCTCCGAACTGTGACCGCTCCAGTGGTGGGCCGGGCCCTGATGGGCATCTTCTCCAGGGTGGGGTTCCCCCGAGAAGTGGTGAGCGACAGGGGGACGAACTTTATCTCAAAGTACATGAGATCCCTCTGGCAACAATGTGGGGTCACCTATAAATTCACCACCCCTTACCACCCCCAGGGGAACGGACTGGTCGAGCGGTTCAACCGAACCCTGAAGGGGATGATCAAGGGCCTGGAAGAGCCCCTCAGGAGGAGATGGGATGTCCTGTTGCCCTGCCTCCTGTTCGCCTACCGGGAGGTACCACAGAAGTCCCTGGGCTTCAGCCCCTTCGAACTGTTGTATGGGCACCCCGTCCGAGGGCCCCTCAGCCTGGTCAAGGAGGGTTGGGAGGCGAACGTCCAGAGTGCCCCGCCCGACGTCTACCGGTACCTCCTGACCTTGCGGAACCAGACTCGAAAGTTCCGTGCCCTGGCAGAAGCCAACCTTGAAGCCAGCCAAGAAGATATGAAACGCTGGTATGACGAGAATGCCTCAGCCGTCGAGTTTGAGCCGGGCCAGCAAGTCTGGGTCATGTCACCCGTGGACCCCTGCGCCCTGCAGGACAAGTGGACCGGGCCCTTCAAGATAGTTGAAAGGAAGAGCCCCGTCACGTACCTGGTCGATATGGAGTCTCCGAGGAACCCCCTCAGGGTCCTGCACGCCAACCGGCTCAAGCCCCATTTTGCCCGAACTGAACTAAGCTTACTACTGGCTACCGACGATGGGGGTGAAAGTGACTCCGAGCCCCTACCAGACCTCCTGGGGTCCTCGAGCCAAGACGGCTCCTTGGAGGGCGTCCACCTCTCCGCCACCCTGACACCAGAACAGCGCCATGATTGCCAGAAGCTACTGCAACCCTTCGCTGCCCTCTTTTCTCTCACGCCCAGGGTAACCCCCTGGTGCGTCCACGACGTGGACACGGGGGATAGCCCCCCTGTACGACACCGCGCTTATAGAGTGCCTGACCGAGTCCGGGCCTGCATAAAGACCAAGGTCGCCAAGATGCTCGCCCTCGGAGTCATCGAGCCTTCCGACAGCCCGTGGGCCAGCCCGGTAGTCTTGGTGCCGAAGGCCGCCGCCCCCGGTACGGCCCCCGAACTCAGATTCTGTGTCGACTACCGGGGCCTGAACGCAGTTACCAAGACCGATGCCCACCCTTTGCCATGAGCCGATGAGCTGATTGATCGCTTAGGGGCCGCCCGCTACCTAAGCACCTTTGATCTCACTGCTGGGTACTGGCAGTTCAAGCTCACTCCCGGCACACAAGAACGATCAGCTTTCTCTACCCCGACGGCCACTACCACTTCCGGGTGATGCCCTTCGGCATGAAGAACGCCCCAGCGACCTTTCAGAGGCTGGTAAATAAGGTCCTGGCCGGTCTCGAAGCCTTCAGCGCGGCCTACCTTGATGACATTGCTGTCTTCAGCGACCACTGGGCCGCACACCTAGGACACCTTGGGGAAGTCCTGACCGCACTCCAAAGAGCCGGCCTCACAATTAAGGCCAGCAAGTGCCAGATCGGTCAAGGATCTGTGACCTATCTGGGCCATCAGGTGGGGAGTGGCCAGGTGGCCCCCCTCCGGTTAAAAGTGGGCGCCATCCAGGCGTGGGAGCCCCCCGCCACCCAAACCGCTGTCCGGGCATTCCTGGGCCTCACAGGCTACTACCGACGCTTCATGAAGGACTACGGCAGCATTGTGGGCCCCCTTACGGAACTCACTTCAAAGAAACAACCCAAAGCGGTGCACTGGACGCCCCGCTGCCAGACCGCGTTTGATACTCTCAAAGCAGCCATGTGCGCTGCCCCTGTGCTACAGGCCCCCGACTACAGCAAGGAATTTGTAGTCCAGACCGATGCCTCGGAGTACGGGGTCGGGGCAGTCCTCTCCCAGCTGGACGCCAAGGGCCTCGACCGACCGGTGGCCTTTATCAGCCGCCGACTGCTGCCGCGAGAACAGAGGTGGAGCACCATCGAGCGGGAGGCCTTCGCTGTGGTATGGGCTCTCAAGAAGCTCCGGCCCTACCTTTTCGGTACCCACTTCAGGGTCCAGACTGACCACCGGCCCTTGCGGTGGCTCATGCAAATGCGGGGCAAGAACCCCAAGCTGTTACGCTGGTCCATCTCGCTACAAGGGATGGACTTCACTGTTGAACACCGGCCCGGCAACGACCACGCCAATGCTGACGGCCTGTCCCGATTCTTCCGCCTCGGCGAGGATAACCCCCAAGAAGATGGGTGACTCTCCCTGCCTTCAGCTGGGGGGGACGCGTGTGGGAGCCGGCCTCGTGGCGTGGTCCTTTTTCCCCGCGCTAAGCCGCACGAGGTCCCATGCACATCGGGGCTCCTCCATCTTGGATTGCACGTCACTCCACGTGACCACCTGTATGACCCTGCTCTACCCGGCCTCGGTCCCAGCGAGGCCCGACATCGAGACGCCAACCCCTGGCTCGGGGGATACCACGTGAGCCCTTCCCACTCTCGGCGGAGGGCAGTATCGATGGGACCCCCTACCGTCTCTCCACACCTGGGTGTGATCACCCCACAGCTCTCTGGGGCCTGGCGCCTCTCCTGCTGGGCGTCTGGCCGGCCCCTACCCGTCCTCTCCGCCCCCTCCGGGCGCACGGGTCCGGACATCAAAGGGCTCTCGTCCTATATCTGGGGCGACCCGACAACAGGGCAGTAGTTGTATCCTGGAGTCGAGAGCCCTGCTGATCGGATCGCGGCTGACCCTACGAAGAAGACTCACCCTGAACCACCCCTTGAGCCCTGCTGACGACGTCGCGGCTCCACCGTGCTTAAAGACCTTCACGAACCTTTGGGGCCCTGCTGACGCTGTCGCGGCCCGACCTTGTTGAACCTGACCACCAGAGCCCAGCTGACCTCGTCGCGGCTCGACCTAAGCGGAACTACCATCCGAGCCCTGCAGACGACGTTGCGGCTCTACACGTCCGAGCCGCTCTGAGACCAGCATCCAAGGTCTGGCGCAGAGCCCTCCCGTGCCTGGTTGGCACTAAGACTGTCCCGCTACCCTATCCTCTTGAACGAACACTGAGACTCTGACAGGATCCCTCGATCCCTCTGTAAATATTTCACGTATTACTGCCGATAAAGAATCTAATCTCGCAACTACTATTGAGTCCTGTGTGGTGGTGTTACTGGGCCTAGTATGATCATAGGAGAAAGTCCTCCCCGAGGAGGCTTCTCAGCGGCGCTCGGCTATAACTTTGCGGTAGGAAGGTGCCGGAATAGTCTCCCCGACTACCCGGCGGGCCTCCCTCCAACACTCACTCTCACTGACGGACTCTCACTGACAGACTCTCCCACTCTCTCTCACTGACTGACTTCCACTCTCTCTCACTGACTGACTCACTCCCTCTCACTGACTGACTCTCCCACTCCCTCTCACTGATTGACTGACTGACTCTCACTGACAGACTCTTACTGACAGACTCTCACTGACTCACTCTCTCTGACTCACTCTCACTGACAGACTCACTGACTGACTCTCCCACTCTCTCTCACTGACTGACTCTCTCACTGACTGACTCACTCTGACTGACTCTCTCTCACTGACAGACTCTCACTGACAGACTCTCTCTGACTCTCTCACTGATTCACTGTCACTGACAGACTCTCACTGACTGACTCCCACTCTCTCTCACTGACTGACTCTCCCACTCTCTCTCATTGACTGACTCACTCTCACTGACAGACTCACTCTGACTGACTCACTCTCACTGACATACTCTCTCACTGACTGATTCTCCCACTCTCTCACTGACTGACTGACTCACTCACTCTCACTGACAGACTCTCACTGACTGACTCAGTCTCACTGACAGACTCTCCCACTCTCTCTCACTGTCAGACTCTCCCACTCTCTCTCACTGACTGACTCACTCACTCTCAATGACTGACTCTCCCACTCCCTCTCACTGACTGATGGACTGACTGACTCACTCTCACTGACAGACTCTCACTGACTCTCTCTGACTCACACTCTCTGACCCACTCTCACTGACAGACTCTCATTGACAGACTCACTGACTGACTCTCCCACTCTCTCTCACTGATTGACTCTCCCACACTCTCTCACTGACTCACTCTCACTGACTGACTCTCACTGACTGACTGACTTACTAAAAGACTGACTGACCCTCGCTAAAAGACTGACATTCTCGCTAAAAGACTGACTCACTCTCACTGACTGACTATCCCACTGACTGACTCTCTTTCATTCACTGACTAACTGACTCACTCTCTCACTCTCTTTCATTCTCACTGACTGATTCTCACTCACTCTCACTGACTAACTGTCTCTCTCACTGACTGACTGACTCTCACTCTCACTGACTGACTCTCTCACTCTCTCACTGACTCTCACTCTCTCACTGACTCTCACTCTCTTACTGACTGACTGACTCTCACTCTCTCACTGACTGACTCTCTCACTCTCTCACTGACTGACTCCCTCTCACTGACTGACTCACTCACTCACTCTCACTGACTGACACTCCCACTCTCTCTCACTGAGTGACTGACTAACTCACTCTCACTGACTGACTCACTCACTCTTACTGACTGACTCACTCTCTCTCACTGTCTGACTGACTCTTCCACTCTCTCTCACTGATTGACTCTCCCACTCTCCCTCACTGACTGACTCACTCACTCTCACCGACTGACTCTCCCACTCCCTCTCATTGAGTGACTGACTCACTCACTCTCACTGACTGACTCACTCACTCTCACTGACTCACTCTCACTGACAGACTCTCTCACTCTCTCACTGACTAACTCTCCCACTCTCTCTCACTGACTGACTGACTCACACTCACTGAATGATTGACTCTCACTGATTGACTCTCTGACTGACTCTCTCTTACTGACTCTGTCTCACTGACTCTCTCTCACTGACTGACTATCACTGACTGACTGACTTTCGCTAAAAGACTGACTCACTCTCACTGACTGACTATACCACTGACTGACTCTCTCATTCACTGACTAACTGACTCACTCTCTCACTCTCATTCACTCTCACGGACTGACTCTCACTCTCACTGACTGACTCTCACTCTCACTGACTGACTCTCTCACTCTCACTGACTAACTGACTCTCACTCTCACTGACTGACTCTCTCACTCCCTCTCACTGACTGACTGACTGACTCACTCACTCTCACTGACAGACTCTTACTGACAGACTCTCACTGACACTCTCTCTGACTCACTCTCTCTGATTCACTCTCACTGACAGACTCTCACTGACAGACTCATTGACTGACTCTCTCACTCTCTCTCACCGACTGACTCTCTCACAGACTGACTCACTCTGGCTGACTCACTCTCACTGACAGACTCTCACTGACAGACTCTCACTGACTGACTCTCCCACTCTCTCTCACTGACTGAGTCACTCTCACTAACAGCTTGGTGCCTCGATGTCGGGGCTTCGCTGGGGCCGAAGCCGGGGTGAGCGGGGTCGCGTGCAATCCAAAATGGCGGAGCCCCGCGGTGAAGGGGTCCTCGTGCGGCCTGGAGAGGGGGATCAGGGCCACGCCACGAGGCCGGCTCCAACAGGCGTCCCCCCCAGCTGAAGGCGGGGAGAGTCACCCATTTTCCTGGGGTTCTCCTCGCCGAGGCGGAAGAATCGGGACAGGCCGTCGGCGTTGGCGTGGTCGTTGCCGGGCCGGTGCTCCACTGTGAAATCCATCCCTTGCAGAGAGATGGACCATCGCAACAACTTGGGGTTCTCGCCTCGCATCTGCATTAACCACCGCAAGGGCCGGTGATCGGTCTGTACTCGGAAGTGGGTGCCGAAGAGGTAGGGCCAGAGCTTTTTGAGAGCCCATACCACGGCGAAGGCCTCCCGCTCGATGGTGCTCCACCTCTGTTCTCGAGGCAGCAGTCGGCGGCTGATGAAGGCCACGGGCCTGTCGAGGCCCTCTGCGTCCATCTGGGATAGGACTGCCCCAACTCCATACTCCGAGGCATCGGTCTGAACCACAAACTCCTTGCTGTAGTCAGGGGCCTGCAGTACAGGGGCAGCGCACATTGCAGCTTTGAGGGCCTCGAAAGCGGTTTGACAGCGGGGTGTCCAGTTCACCGTCTTGGGTTGCTTCTTGGAGGTGAGCTCCGTGAGGGGGCCCACAATACTCCCATAGTCCTTGATGAATCGCCGGTAGTAGCCCGTGAGCCCCAAGAAGGCCCGGACAGCTGTTTGGGTGGCGGGGGGCTCCCAAGCCCGGATAGCGTCAACTTTCAACTGGAGGGGAGCCACCTGGCCGCTCCCCACTTGATGGCCCAGATAGGTCACCGATCCTTGACCGATCTGGCATTTGCTTGCCTTAATCGTGAGCCCGGCCCTTTGGAGGGCGGCCAGGACTTCTTGGAGGTGCCCCAGGTGCTCGGCCCAGTGGCTGCTGAATACTGCAATATCGTCAAAGTAGGCTGCGCTGAAGGCTTCCAGCCCGGCCAGGACCTTGTTCACCAGCCTCTGGAAGGTCGCCGGGGCGTTCTTCATGCCGAAGGACATCACCCGAAAGTGGTAGTGCCCGTCGGGGGTGGAGAAAGCGGAGCGTTCACGGGCGCCGGGGGTGAGCCTGGTCTGCCAGTACCCGGCGGTGAGATCAAAGGTGCTGAGGTAGCGGGCTACTCCAAGGCGGTCGATCAGTTCATCCGCCCGCGGCAGGGGATGGGCATCGGTCTTGGTGACTGCGTTCAGGCCCCTGTAGTCCACACAAAATCTAAGTTCCGGGGGGTGCCGGGGGCGCCGGCCTTCGGCACCAGGACCACGGGGCTGGCCCATGGGCTGTCTGACGGTTCGATGACCCCGAGGGCGAGCATCTTGGAGACCTCTGTCTGGATGCAGGCTCGGACCCGATCGGGCACTCGGTAGGCGCGGTGTCGCACGGGGGGGCTGTCCCCGGTATCCACGTTGTGGACGCACCAGGGGGTTACCCCGGGCGTGAGGGAGAAGAGAGCAGTGAATGGTTGCAGCAGCTGCCGGCAGTCATGGCGTTGTTCCGGGGTCAGGGTGGTGGAGAGTCTGACGCCCTCCACGGAGCCGTCTTGGTCCGAGGACCCCAGGGGGTCGGGCAGGGGCTCAGAATCGCTTTCGCCCCCATTGTCCGTAGCCAGCAGCAGGCTCAGTTCCGTTCGGGCAAAGTGGGTCTTGAGCCGGTTTGCGTGTAGGACCCGGAGGGGGTTCCTGGGGGATTCCATGTCGACCAGGTAGGTGACGGGGCTCTTCTTCTCAACCACCTTGAAGGGCCCGGTCCATTTGTCCTGAAGGGCGCAGGGGTCCACGGGCGACATGACCCAGACTTGCTGGCCTGGCTCGAACTCGATAGACGAGGCATTTTCATCATACCAGCGCTTCATGTCCTCTTGGCTGGCCTCGAGGTTGGCATCAGCCAGGGCCCGGAACTTCCGAGTCTGGTTCCGCAGGGTCAGGAGGTACCTGTAGACGTCGGGGGGGGGCACCTTGGATGCTCGCCTCCCAGCCCTCCTTGACCAGGCTGAGGGGCCCTCGGACCGGATGCCCATACAAAAGTTCGAAGGGGCTGAAGCCCAGGGATTTCTGCGGGACCTCCCGATAGGCGAACAGGAGGCATGGCAGCGGGACATCCCATCTCCGCCTCAGGGGCTCTTCCAGGCCCTTGATCATCCCCTTCAAGGTTCTGTTGAACCGCTCGACCAGTCCATTCTCCTGGGGGTGGTATGGGGTAGTGAATTTGTAGGTGACCCCGCATTGCTGCCATAGGGACCGCATGTATTTGGATATGAAGTTCGTGCCCCGGTCACTCACCACTTCTCGGGGGAACCCCACCCTGGAGAAGATGCTCATCAGGGCCCGGCCCACCACGGGGGCTGTCACAGTTCGGAGGGGGGTGGCCTCTGGGTATCGGGTGGCGTGGTCAACCAGCACCAGGATGAAGCGGTGGCCCAGGGCGGTCCGGAGGTCTAGGGGCCCCACGATGTGGATCCCTACCCGCTCGAACGGGGTGTGGATGGCTGGAAACGGCTGGAGAGGGGCCTTGACTCGACCCCCAGTCTTCCCGCTGGCTTGGCAGGTCTGGCAGGACCGGCAGTGGTTGTCCACGTCTCTCCGCATTGTCCCAATAGACCCAGTGGGTTCCCGTGGGGTCCCCCGTGGTCTGGGCGGCCGCTTGCTGTCGGACCCCTTCGAGGGACGGGCAGGTCTTCTGTTCCTGCTGGAACTGTTCTCTGGTGGGGCCCCCGTCGTGGCGCCATTGTGCAAGTTCGGGGAGTTCGCTGAGGGAGGCGACCTCGTCCGGGGGAAGGTCGGTGAGCCCGGCCTCATCATCAGGTTATCCCCTGACGGAGGGGGGTGGCAGCAGGGGACCCTCAGGCTCGGCGGGGGCCGCTGCGGTGGCTGGTTGGGCGGTCATGGACCGGGTGGTGGCGCAGGCCCACTCGGGCAGTCCGAGCATCCTTAGGTGCTCCCGGCGCTCCACCTGTGCCCAGGGGGAGCCCTCCAGGTCGTTCCCCAGGAGGCAGTCCACCGGAGCGTCGTCGCGGACAGTTACTTTTAGCATGCCCGACACTCCTTCCCACTCGAAGGGAATCCGGGCCATCCGGCACATGGTCTCGGTGTTGTCGGCTGCCCGGACAGGGCATAGGACATGCGGCAGGATCTGTTTGGGGGTCACCAGGTGGCAGCGGACAGCGGTCACACTGGCTCCAGTGTCACGGAGGGCTTCGGCCCGTTGCCCATTAATGGTGACCCACTGCTGGTACTTCTGGGTGTTGCTCGGGAGGGGTGTTCGGGGCACCATTTCTCGGCTGCCCAAGCATACGAGTGACATGGCAGCCGGCTTCCACTCGGGGGACCCGGCGTCGGGGTTTTCTTCCTCTTCGGTTCCCTCCCCCAGAGCTGCGGCGGCTACTTGTCGGGGAGGGTGTCCAGCGGTCCCATTCCTTCGGTTCACGGGGCAGGTCGGGTCGCTGGCATAATGGTCTGTTTGCTGGCAGCCGAAGCAGGTCACCGTTGGTCGGGGTCCCGGTCTGGCAAGGGCGGTCCCCCTTCGGGCCAGGGTCGGTGACGCTTGGTTTGCGAGCTGGCCTCGAGGCGGGCTTCGGGGTGGCCCGGCTGGGAATTCCCGACTGCGGTTGGACCCCCCTCCTCCGCCCCGCTGGCGAGGTGGTCCCGTGGTGCTCCGTTGGTGCTCCGTTGGTAGTCCCCCACTGGGTTCCGGAGGACCCGGGTGTTCACCCATCGGTCGGCTTCAGTGGCAAGCTTCCGGGGCTCGGTCAGCTTGCTGTCGAGGAGGTGCTGCCTTAGCTCGACAAAGCAGTTGTTGGCGAGGTGCTCCCAGACAATGAGATCGAACAGTTCGTTGTAGGAGGTAACCTTGCTCCCTTTTACCCACCCTTCCAGGGCTTTGCTAAAGAAGTCCACGTACTCGACCCATGTTGTACCGGGGAGCTTCTTGCAGTCCCGGAAGCGCTGGCGGTACATCTTGGCGGATAGTCCGTAGCGGGTGAGCAGGGCTTCTTTCATGTGGTCGTACGAGGTCATCACCGCGTCTGGGAGTTGCAACAGGGTATCTCGACCCTCGCTGAGGAACCACCCCCATAGTCCGGCACCCCAATCCTTCCGGGGTACCCTGTGGGAGGTCATGGCCACCTCGTACGCTTTGAACCACTGCTGAATGTCGTCGTTTTTATAGTACTCTTTGACGACATCCTTGGGAATATGGACCTTCGCCTCGGTTAGCGGCGGAGCGTCCCCGGTTCCGGGGGTGCCGGTCTCCCCCTTTTTGGACTTCAGTTCGAGTTCTTTGAGGCCCCTCTCGTGTTCGAAGGTTAGCCTTTTCTCCTCCAGTTCTCGATGCCGCTTCTTCTCTTCGATCTCCTCCTGCAACCGCAGTTGCTCTAGGGCCAACTTCTTCTCTGCCAGCAGGAGTTCGCCGTCTAGCCGGAGTCGTGCGAGTTCCAATTCGTGTGTCCGGACCCTTTCCCATTCTCGTAATTCTTCCGGGGATAGGCCGGCTTCCGTGTTGCTTCTTCCCCCATTAGCCGGGGCCGGTTGCTGGGTTTCGTCCCGGGCCGAGGTCCCTTCACCTTGGGGTGGAGTGGCTTCGGATTCTGCCCAGGCTCTCAGGGCTTTTTGCATTTCCTCTTTTGTGCCCAATCCGGTGGTCGGGATACCTTTGTCCTTACAGAACTGTTTCAGTTCCTTGTGGGTGTACTCTTCCAACTGTTCTGGTTGGAATGTGGCGGTCATGGTGGTTTCTTGGCTGCTCATGGCTCTTTTTTGTCCTGTCAGGTAGTGGGTGAGTTACTTGCTCGTACGATTTGCGTCTGGCTCGGATCCCGTCGCTGGCCACCAAATGTTGGAGGGAGGACCGCCGGGGAGTCAGGGGTACCACCCCAGGGAGCCTTCCTGCTGCAAGGATGTAGCCGAGCGCCGCTGAGAAGACACCTAGGAGAGGACCTTCTCCTATAATCGTACTAGCCCCGTAACACCACCACACAAGACTCGAGAGTAGATTCACGAATATACCTTTATCAAATAGTAGCAGGTGCCGTTAGCAATATTTACAGTGGGATCGAGAGATCCGAAGAGAGTCTTAATGTCTCGGTGGGGACAGGGTAGCGGGACAGTCTCAGTACCAGCCTGGTACGGGGTTGCTCTGCGCCAGATCTTGCTGTAGGCCGCCGGATGCTCCGGGGGCCGGAGCGGCAGCTGCTGGTCCCAAGGTAGCTCGAGCGAGGGGAGCCGCGACGTTGTCAGCAGGGCTCTGGTGGTAATTCCGCTTGGGTCGAGCCGCGACACAGTCAGCAGGGCTCTGGTGGTGGGTCCGCTTCGGACGAGCCGCGACGAGGTCAGCAGGGCTCTGGTGGTAATTCCGCTTGGGTCGAGCCGCGACACAGTCAGCAGGGCTCTGGTGGTAATTCCGCTTGAGTCGAGCCGCGACACAGTCAGCAGGGCTCTGGTGGTAGTTTCAGCAAGGTCGGGCCGCGACAGCGTCAGCAGGGCCCCGAAGGTTCGTGAGGATCTTCAAGCACGAGGGAGCCGCGACGTAGTCAGCAGGGCTCAGAGCGTAGGTTCAGGATGAGTCGGTTTCCATAGGGTCAGCCGCGATCCGATCAGCAGGGCTCTTGACTCCGGGATACAACTACTGTCCTGTTGCGGAGTTGCCCCAGATATAGGTCTGGAGCCCTTTGATGTCCGGACCCTGGCGCCGGGGGGAGGCGGATAGGCCGGGTTGGGAGCGGCCAGACGCCCAGCAGGAGAGGCGCCAGGCCCAGGAAAGCCAGAGGGCGATGACACCTAGGCGTTGAGGACGGTTGGGGGTCCCATCGATACTACCCTCCTCCGGGGGTAGTGAAGTGGCCACGTGGTACCCCCTGGTCGGTTCTTGGTGCCTCGATGTCGGGGCTTCGCTGGGGCCGAAGCCGGGGTGAGCGGGGTCGCGTACAATCCAAAATGGAGGAGCCCCGCGGTGAAGGGGTCCTCGTGTGGCCTGGAGAGGGGGATCAGGGCCACGCCACGAGGCCGGCTCCAACACTGACTCACTCTCGCTGACAGACTCTCTCTGACAGACTCTCACTATCAATGATCTAGAGACAAGCCTTATCACCCAGACTGTAGACTGTCCCAAAGTAGGGAAGTGTCAAATTCCGGTACTCCTGTACGCGGATGACGCGGTCCTGCTTGCACGAACACCACGGAGTCTACAATCACTCATCGATGGATTTGTAAAGTTCATGGACAATTTAGATCTGTCAGTGAATCTGAGCAAATCATTTGTGATGGTTGCAGGCAAAAGGCCCACTAAAAAATGTGTGTTTAAAATAGGGACCCACATAATGGACACTTTTCCCTATTTAGGCCTTTTATTTGATGGCGAGATCCAGTTTAATTAGCTGATTGAGGAACGCTGTACAAAACTGGTCTCCTCAAATGGTGCAATATTCAATTTTGCTCGCAGATTGGGACACTGGTCCCCAGAACAAGTAATGAGCCAATATGGCTCAATAAGTACTGCAAAGGCACTGTATGGAGCCGAGGTGTGGGGCTTTAGGGATGCTAAACACTTACACCAAGAGGAAGATACATTTCTCCATAGAATCCTAAAGATCCCACAGTCTACCCCAGCGGAAATTGCACACTCGGAACTTGGGATTCCCTACATCACAGACCAGGTGAAGATTAGGCAGGTTATGGCATGGCTCAGAATTTGGGCCAATCCTGAGGCGGGTCTGAGTAGGGAAATTGTTACAGACTGTTTGCAAAGGGATAAGGGGTTGCAAATCCCCTGGCTGAAATATGTTAAAACAACACTAGAGACCATAGACCAGCATACCCTCTTTAGCAATCCGTGTACAATTTCTACGACCCGGAAACCACAAATTAAAAAACTGCTGTTGGAAAAATTGCAAACTGTCAGAGCAGCTCCCTCATTATCAAAGCGCTCAGTAGCGGCTTATTGCCTGGTCAAGAATGGGGAGGGCATGGAACCCTATTTATTTCTGACGTATAATCAGCAGGACAGGTTTTTAATGTGTCGTTTTAGGCTCAATTTGTTACCCAATATTTTATCTTATCCATCTGGTTTTACTGTAACTATTGAGCAGAAGGGTGCCTGCGGCTGCGACAATAGGTCTCCGCAGGACACCCTTCATTTTGTATTATTGTGTCCATTTTAGCGCACGTTCTTGGTTGATATTTTAAGAGAGGGAAAATTCTGTCATGCTAAATCCGAACTACTGTTTCTTCAAAGAGCTAATGACACGCGCACTTTATGCTCTGTAATAAGCTTTTTAAAAGTAGCAGTAAGGTTAAGGAACACAAGAGATTAAGCAATGATGTACATAATATTCTACCTCTTTTGCATGAATTGTATCAGCTTTGTTTGGTGTTTGCTTTTTATCCTAATGAAGTTCAGAAATGTAAATGACATGATTTTATAAAATGTATTTTTATGATGATTTTTAACCATCGAAATAAAGATTCACTGAACTGAACTGAACTGACTCTCACTCTCACTGACTGACTCACTCTCTCTCACTGACTGACTGACTCTTCCACTCTCTCACTGATTGACTCTCCCGCTCCCTCTCACTGACAGACTCACTCACTCTCACTGACTGACTCTCCCACTCTCTCTCACTGAGTGACTGACTGACTCACTCTCACTGACTGACTGACTCACTCTCACTGACTGACTCACTCTCTCTCACTGACTGACTGACTCTTCCACTCTCTCTCACTGATTGACTCTCCCACTCTCTCTCACTGACTGTCTCACTGACTGACTCTCACTGACTGACTGACTCTTGCTAAAAGACTGACTGACTCTTGTTAAAAGACTGACACTCTAGCTAAAAGACTGACTCACTCTCACTGACTGACTATCCCACTGACTGACTCTCTTTCATTCACTGACTAACTGACTCACTATCTCACTCTCATTCACTCTCACTGACTGACTCTCATTGATTGACTCTCTCACTCTCACTGACTAACTGTCTCTCTCACTGACTGACTGACTCTCACTCTCACTGACTGACCCTCTCACTCTCTCACTGACTCTCCCTCTCTCACTGACTCTCACTCTTTTACTGACTGACTCTCACTCTCTCACTGACTGACTCTCTCACTCTCTCACTGACTTACTCCCTCTCACTGACTGACTCACTCACTCTTACTGACTGACTCACTCTCTCTCACTGACTGACTGACTCTTCCACTCTCTCTCACTGATTGACTCTCCCACTCTCTCTCTCTCACTGACTGACTCACTCACTCTCACTGACTGACTCTCCCACTCTCTCTCATTGAGTGAATGACTCACTCACACTCACTGACTGACTCACTCACTCTCACTGACTCACTCTCACTGATTCACTCTCACTGACAGACTCACCCACTCTCTCTTACTGACTGACTCACTCACTCACTCTCAATGACTGACTGACTCACTCATTCTCACTGACAGACTCTCACTGACAGACTCTCTCACTCTCTCACTGACTAACTCTCCCACTCTCTCTCACTGACTGACTGACTCACTCTCACTGACTGATTGACTCTCTCTCACTGATTGACTCTCACTGACTGACTCTCTCTCACTGACTCTCTCTCACTGACTCTCTCTCACTGACTGACTCTCACTGACTGACTGACTCTAGCTAAAAGACTGACTGACTCTCGCTAAAAGACTGACACTCTCGCTAAAAGACTGACTCACTCTCACTGACTGTCTATCCCACTGACTGACTCTCTTTCATTCACTGACTAACTGACTCACTCTCATTCACTCTCACTGACTGACTCTCACTCTCACTGACTGACTCTCTCACTCTCACTGACTAACTGTCTCTCTCACTCTCACTGACTGACTGACTCTCACTCTCACTGACTGACCCTCTCACTCTCTCACTGACTCTCACTCTCTCACTGACTCTCACTCTCTTACTGACTGACTCTCACTCTCTCACTGACTGACTCTCTCACTCTCTCACTGACTGACTCTCTCACTGACTAACTGACTGACCTTCACCCTCCTGTTATTTATGCCCCCCCAAAACAAAACAAGCATTGGCATAGCCAATAGGTCTCGCCTTTGTGACCTTTTAAGTGTTTAGCCATGCAACAGTTGATGCTGTTGTACCAATGATATTGTGCTGCATAACTAAATACTCATAAGGTCCCAAAGGCGAGACCTATTGGCTATGCCAATGCTTGTTTTATTTATATACACTTTATTATTCTGCAAATATTGAATTTTTTAAGCATTCATGGATCCCCTGAGTAGGTGTCGTGGACCCCCAGGATTCCCATACCACAGCTTAAGAACCACTTGAGTAAGCACTTACTTAATTTACCACCAATGGCAAAAATATTTTGTGATTCAGCCCTTAGTGTTGCATCACAATTAGTGACAAGTTGCACTCACTTATACTCTTTGTACCATGGACACACTGATAGCAGTTGGCCCAGAAACAGATGAGGTACTTTGCAAATTGATTAGGAGTGTGCAAAATAATTTTGACAGTATAGTTACCATATTTTTACCCGCCAAAAAGGACACAAAGTTTACTGACATACCTTTGCACAAGCAATTTTTGCCCCCCATCCTTTAGAAACTTTTCACTGCGTAGTAAAATCGGTTTCAATCTATTGGAACTTACCCAAGCTGAAAAACGTATGCAGATTTTTTATCTGTAGGTTTAACTTTAGTGAATCTTTTCAATGCACAATGGCACATTTATGCTGCTTTTTTCAGCAAGTTTTCCTTTTGTGGAAGTGTTCTATGTGTAGTGTCAATATACAAGAAAAGAGTATTAAGTACTTTCTACAAAATATTTTACAGAATCATTTTGGTAATATTAAATAATGTTAATGTTAACTATGGAAATGTGCGACATGAAGTATTGTAAATTTTTCACATATAAGTGGCAAAGTTGAAAACATTGCAATCTTTACAAAGATACAATGTTTTCCACAGGCAGGCTTGAAGATTGTAAAAATAAAAACCTATATACAACTTCACACATCCCCTACCTTTGATGGGGCAGAGACAGAGACATAGAAGCAGGTGCCTTCACCTGTCTCCTTCTCAATCTGTAATCTGTGAGTACAGATCGGATGGTTGCTCAGGGCCGAATGTGAACCTTATTACGAGTTTGCAGATTCATAGGACCACCAAATTTGCGGTGGCGATCGGGGACTGCCGCACCAGCGGTCTGACTGCCGTATTACGAGTACGCCAGTTGGGCCTCCAGAGAACCGCCAGGGATCTGCAATCCTGGGCAGTGGCACAGCGGTCTAGGGAAGCAGTATGCTTGGCGGTGCCGCCTGCTGCACTGCCAAGTATATTACGAGTTTCCCCACCGCCAGCCTTTTCATGGTGGTGAGCTTCCACACCGCCAAAGTTGTAATCAGGCCCTTAGTCAGTGCCTGTGGGACATACCTCTCTACAGCAAGGCCACAATGTGGTCTTAACTACAGGCGGCATCTTAAACACCATAGTAGTGTTGGATGCTACCTTAACTTCATGCTGCTGAAGACAATTAGCACAGTGTCTGCCACAATAACCACCACCCCCAGAAAGCAACTTCCTTGAGGTTATCAGTTAGTGCAGGGGACCATGGTATAGCTCTGACTCCCTCCCCTTCTTAGAAGCCAGATTCTCCACAGTTTTGGTGAGATCTAAGTCATTTGAGCAGCTCCATATAGGGCAGATAATCAAGTTGCTTCGTGACGTGTTTATTTATTCATAAATAGCGGAGAAAGTGCTCGGGAAGCACTGGCAACACCGAATGTGGTCACATATATAAATATATATAACTATGTGTATATGTGTGTATATGTGTGTGTATATATGTGTATATATATATATATATATATATATAGCTTTAGATATATATAGTTAGTAAAGTTGTTTTAAAAATTAGAATATTGAAGTTTATAAATAAATATTTTACTTAAATATTATTTCTATTTTCTTTTTTAGTTGTAATTATATATATATTTAAACGTTTGTTTTTGTTTCTTTTTAAAGGTTGTTCATATTTGTTGTATGTTTTATTTTATATTACCTTATGTTTATTTTTTTAGAGTATTAATGTAAACTGTACATGTCGGTTTTATATAATATTTATTTGAGTTTAATTTCCATTTATGAATTTGAAAAAAAAGTTATCATCTAGTTTGAATATTATATGTTACCTTTTTAGTGTTCAATATCTTCCCCAAAAAAGGTTATATTGGAGTGGGAATAATAACTCTAACCCCTTTAGTATACAAAGCTTTCCCTGAAATGGTTTACATTGGAGTGGGAACAGTAAATGTAACCCCTTTAGTGTCAAACACCTCCCACAAAATGGTTTACATTGGAAAGAGAATAGTACATCTTACAATTTTACTGCCCGACCCCTTCCTCATAATGGTTTAGATTGGAGAGGTTGAAGTGGGACTAATAAATCTAACCCCTTTAGTGTCCAACACCTTTTGCAAAATGATTTCAATTGGAGTGGGAAAAATAAATCTAACCTCTTTTGCGTACAACACCTTCCCCAAAATGGTTTAGATTGGAGTGGAAATAGTAGATCTAACCCCTTTTTTACACAACACCTTCCCCAAAATGAGTTACACAGGGGTGGGAATAGTAAATCTTACCGCTTTCGTCTCTAGCACCTTTCCTAAAATGCTTTACATTGGAGTTTGTAATTTTGAAAAGTGTTTCAATTTGTAGAATAATAACCAATGCATGCCAATGTTTTTAAATTTTTATTAATATATTCGCGTATTTCACTTATTGTATTTAAAGTACATTTTTAGTCTTTATTTTTGATAAATACTTTTTTGCAAAGAGATACACCAATTCCACATGTTAAAGTGGTACAGCTTTTGTATTATTATTTTTGGTATAGTATTGGATGTACTGTATTTTTAACACACTTACATTTAAACACAAATGATACATATTAATTTTTTCATACAAAATGTTTTGTACACAATGCACTTTGTAGTTTTACAAAGCAGAGTACTATTTAATATAGAGTTAGATTGTTATAATACTGTTTAAATTATACTTGACATATACATTTGTTTTCCTTCAATATATTGTTTAACATTTTTTAGATAAGTTAACATATTTGTACATACATGTCTAACTTTTTTTAATAACGTTTTGTAACATTTCAATTGATTTCTGTAGGAAATTGGTCTTTTTTTAGGTCGAGCCTAGCAGTGTGGTTGTGCTGCTTTGTGAGGCATTCTGTAGTCACTTCTAAGGGCTTTGGCCATGCCCTGGCTGACGATTGGTTAATGTGTGTTTTGTTCCCAAAATCTTCATTCTCTAGGGTTTCTTACAATTATATGTCCCACCTTCTCTAGTGTTGCTTCTCCCCTGGAGTATTGGCCTGTTACATGTCCCCCTACTCTTTTGCCTATTTCTGGTTTGTTGGTGCACTCTTTCTTCTTTGTTCACCCGATCCTTTAGTTCATGAATGGACCTGGCCCGGCAGTTCGGGCTGGACAGTTCCCATGGGGATCAGGGTAAAGGCAGATTTGCATATGGCCGGGTCCAAACTGGAATGGCATAGTGAGCAAATTAAGGATAGATTAAACCCAGATTAGTGACTGGGGGGTGAATATTTAACAATGTTCAACATTCCGTCCATCGTCTTTTTGTGTTGCATTTTCCACCTAAGTGGGAAGGGTATACCCAGATGTGGGTCCCTTGCTCACTACGTCACCGTTTTCAAGCTAGCCTGGCTGATGAAGGTTGATGCCCACAAACCGGTCCCAAGATGCTTGTTTTCCGGTCCAGGGAGGACCTGGCCTGGCAGTTCACCCTAAGTGAGAAGGGTATGCTCAGACATGGGCCCGCGCTCGCTACACCAAAGGTTTCAAGCTAGGCTGGCTGATGAAGGGTGATGCCCCGAAACCGGTTCCAGGATGCTTATTTTCCGGTCAAGGGAGGACCTGGCCTGTCAGTTTGGGCTGGACTGTTCCCAAGGGGGACAGGGTCAAGGCTGATAACAGGTACATCTCCATTGACAATGTCAAACTACAACGAGTGGCCGATTCTTCTTAGTATGACTCCAGCGGTCTCTTGTCCAGCAATGCTGAGAAATTCTGTTTTGGATCCGGCAAATACGAGCGGGCCTGACATTGCAATCAAGATGCATACAGTTACTAATCCTTTATTGACTCCACTGGCTGGTGGTGTCCCCATGAAGATACTGAGTATACCTATCCCACAGATGTGTCGTTGCCTGGTGTGCAAACAAGTGCAGTTGACCAGTCACGTTTTTCATTTGACACTAACTCTACAACATCGAATGCCCCATCGAAAATTTCTTTTTTTGCTGTTTGGTTTCAAAGACATTTTTTAATTCCCCCTTGGACTTACATTTGGCTGGTGCTCATATCTATTTTTTTGTTTATGTCGATTGGATTTGTGGTTGTCTTTTTTCGTCTAGTGAATGGACATTATCTTACCAAAAGATCTGCAATTAGATTAATTGATGGAACAGTGGCACCCCACTCCTCATCACACATCATGAAGAGGGACCAGACTTTTGTTAATATTACTGCCTGGCCTGTGTTAGATGGGATTGTATGGGATGCTGTAAAAGTTCAAATGCATGGCCCTACAGAGGTGATTAATGTCCCCAATGTACTTCGTGTTTCTATGGGGGATGTTGTGGAACAAAACATACGCTCTGATGATTGGGATGTCCGGGCCGTTGAGGCTCTTTTTTCTGATTTGAAATATTATGCTGCTTTTGATACTGAAGATTTGTACTTGGACTCAGCGAATTATGCAGAGTTATTTTGCTACCAACACTATGGCAATCATTTCCTGCATAAAGCAAAAACATTTAGAAATATCGTTAATTATACACAATGGGAACATTGCCCAGCTCCCGTTGAAGGTAGTTCGAAAACTCTATTGAAAAAATTTAGATATTTTACAGATTTTAGTGAATCTAGGGGCATATGTATCAAACTCCCCTTTAGCGAATCCTAATTTGCGAGATTTTGCGATTCGCAAATTCAGATTCGCTAAACGGGATGTATAAAATAAATCCCTAATCATTTGCGATTCCTTAAAAATCGCAAATAATTCGCAGAATCCCGTATAGCGATTTCTTAATAGCGAAATTCGCTAATTAAGAAATCGCAAAAACGGGAATCTGCAAGCCTGGTGCAGGCTGATGACATCACAAACAGGAAACTGTAGTGATTGCCTGCACCTGCTCACCTGAGCCACACCCAGAGGCTGCTTGTGGAGTGTGAGGAGGCTTTCCTGGAGACAGCAACCAGCAATGGATCCCAAACAAAACCAGCAGGGCAAAGATGCGGAAAAAAGAAAGAGAAAACACAAGTTTTCAGAAAAGGAGCAGGAGGTCCTCATTGAGGAGATGGTCTGCAGCCATGAGCTCCTCTTTGGGAAGAAGGCACTCAAAGTCCCAGAGGCCAGGAAGAGGAAAATCTGGCTGGAAATACAGAGCAAGGTGAATGCTGTTGGAGTCACCACACGCACCATCGAGGAGCTGCGCAAGCGGTGGTATGATATGCGCCAGAGGTCCAAGGAGAGGGTGGCAGCCAGACTCAAGGATGCCAATCAGACTGGAGGAGGACCATCCACTGCAGAGCAGCCAACCCCCCATGAGGAGCTCGTGGAGTCTACCCTCCTGCCTGAGAGCGTTGGTGGTTTGGCGGCAATAGACAGCTCCGACCCCTCATCCAGCAGACAATGTAAGATGCATGCCAAATCACCCTGCACTCCTCCCCATCCCTTGCACACTCCCCCAAATGCGCATAGTAAACTCCCAACATGCCAATCCAGCCCAGGTCTTACAGCACACCCAGCAATGCATCATGGGACTCGTAGTACTGTGTCTGACTGTGTGTCCATGACACCATCACAATTAAATGCAACATATGTGTTTTGGGGATCATTGAATGGAAATGTGTCAGAGGTTAGCCGTCAAAGAATTGTACCTTTATTGAGTGCCACATGCAGACAGTAACACAAACTCATGTAGTCCCCTTTACATCCACAGCACACGGCATGCCACAAGAAGACAGCGCAGGGGGAGAGGAGCCTGCAGACCCTGCGGACTCCAGCGATGAGACAGAGCAGCAGCCAATTCAGCGCAGGAAGCGCGCACATGTGCCCCCACTGCCTCCATTTGAGGACGAAGTCCCAGCAACAGGCGATGACACCGACAGGAGAGAGGGGAGTCAGGGTGTGACAGACATGCCCCGTCATGACGCACCAACACCAAGGCAAAGGGAACAAGCCATATCCAGGTCAAGGCCCAGGAGCAGCACTGCAACAGAAGGAGAAGGCACCGTGTTCTCCGGCTTGGAACAGTGCATGCTGCAGGAACAGCGCCTGCAAAGCAAGGCAATGCGGTCAATAAATCGCCAGCTAGGCCACATACATCAGGACAATCGCAACATGGTAGCGGCAATACATGAGCTCTGTGCCACTTTGAGGGACACCCAAGCTGCCAATGACAGGGCTGGACGACGTGCCAATGCACGGCTACACAATTATACAAAAGCAGTCAACCGCCTCTGCACCACCACCAGCGCACTCACACGCAGAAGCGTAACCATGCAGGTGGACATGGCACATTGCTGCCAGGACATTGCACGAGGGCTAGAGCAGGTAACCACTGCTGTGGAACAGCTGCAGACAGCCAATGCTGGTGGCAGCGCACTAATGGCCTCTGCTGAGAGTGAGAACACATCGAGTCGCAGCAGCATCACTCCAACCTTGCCAGGTGAAAGACGCCGCAGTGGCAGACAGGTAGCAGGCCAAGGGCGCACCATGGGGGGCACTCACCCTGGACGGCACCGACGGAGGTGATCATCTGCGGGGACACTGACTGCAACACGGGTGCATTTACCCGAAAAGGCTGTTTGCCCTATTACTTGTGCCTTCTCTGCACTGTGTGTACAACATGTGCTGGGGACAATTACAATTTCTTTCATGTGAAGTGTGATTAAACACTTGACACATCATCAGGCTTTGTAGTCTCATTTCCTCAATACTCACCTAAAAGTAGTTTCGTGTGATCTCAGTCCGTCTCTGGCGTCCAGCAGCTGCCCCAACTCCTGGTGCTGGTCTGGCAGGGGGAGCAGGGTGCTCGTCATCCGATGTGTCTGTATCGGTCACATCAATTGTGGTGCCTTTCCTCATTGCCATGTTATGTAGCATTGCACAGCTTGCCACGATTTTACAGCAGGTCTCAGGGCTGTATTGCAGTGCGCCTCCACTTTTATGCAGGCACCTGAAGCGGCTCTTCAGGATTCCGAAGGTTCGCTCAATGACACAGCGTGTAGATCTGTGTGCCCTGTTGTAGCTCCTCTCACTTGCATTTGCAGGATCCAGGTATGGGGTCAGGATGAAGTCGCGCACTGCATAGGCACTGTCACCTGCATGGAAAAAAACACAATAGGTGAGTCAATGTCCCCCCCCCTCAAGTGATGTAGTGGATGTATTGATGTGTGCAATGTATTTACCGAGCAGGTACCCCTCCCCAAACTCTCCAGCACTCAGACGTCTGTGTATTCCACTGTGTCGGAAGATGAAGGAGTCATGTGTACTGCCGGGGTATTTGGCTACGATGTCTGTGATGTGATACTTAGCGTTGCACACAATCTGTATGTTGAGGGAATGGTAGCATTTCCGATTCCTGTAGACATATTCAGTTTCTGCTGGGGGTGTGATGGTCACATGGGTCCCGTCAATGCAGCCAATGACGTGGGGGAAACGTGCAATCTGGTAGAAGTCCAGTATCGTTTGCTGTAATGCCTGTTGGGTGGTGGGGAAGTAAATGTGATGTGAGAGCCTCAGTAGCATTGCATCTAGGAAGGCATGGAAGAAGCGCAAAAGTGCACTCTGTGACACCCCACCAACCTCCGCTATGACCCGTTGAAAACTCCCTGACGCCAGGAGGTGCAGGGAGCACAGGACCTGCACATGTGTGGGAATTGTTTGTGTCCTGCAAGTAGGGTGCTCCAAGTGGGGTTTCAGCTCCTCAATCAGATCCATTATGGTCTGTGGGTGCAGTCTGTACTTGTCATAGATCTCCTCTTCAGTGTTCTGGAACAGGGTGATGCGCAGCCTGAAGATACGTTCCTGTCTCATTCTCCTGTGTGCAAGGGCCCGAATACGCAGCCTCCTGGCTATCACGTACATTGCAGCCATTGTGGGTGTGTTTGTTGCATTGTGGGCTGGTTTTTGTACCTTGCACCAGTTTACCACCTGCAAGCAATTGGTGTTAATTGCGATTTCTTAAATTGCGAATTTTGTGAAATCGCAATTTGCGACAATTTTATACATGTGTTTGCGATTTCTTAGCTAGCGATTTCTTGTTAGCGATATTCGCAACGCTAAGGAATCGCAAATTAAGTATTCGCTAGGAAATTCGCTGTTTTCTTGTTTCGCAGCCTAAGAAATCGCTAATTTAGCGATTGCTTATTTTTCTATTTGGAAGTGTGTCATACATATGAAATAGCGAAAAATCAGTCGCAAACGCTGTTTTTTGCGATTCGCAGCGTTTGCGACTAATTTTTCTTTCATACATATGCCCCCTGATCCTGAAGCCTTTTATTTCAAAATATCTGCTAGGTCCACTTCCAAAGTTAGGCTTACACGCACTAAATTACTCTATTCGAAGTCCTTTATGGATGAATTAGCTATAGGAGGCTATGAGCTGTGGAAGGATACCATTGATCTTAAATCTGTTTGGGGTTCTAAAAGCTGGCAAGGCACCGAAGCTTTGCATTGTGCATGCCTAATCCCGAACCACATTTTATTTTTGAATTCTACTGTTTTTCAAACCACTTGCCTTGGATTGGCCACTTCTAAAAAAAATGAATGCCCCTAACATTCCTGATCTAGGTGCTTATCCGACCTGGGCCAATCACACAGATTTGTCCCTTGATGAATTGCAGTCACTAATTACAAATACATCCTTCGATATTTCCAACATAGATCACCAAAGATGGTTATTATGGCAAAAAACTTCAGATTCATGCCAACATCGTTTTCTGGGTCTGAGTTCGGGTTATACGCAAGTTAGGGTGGACCCCCGGTTTGAAACCTCTCATTCTGTTACTACCTATTCAGTAGGCAAATTATGTCAAAACTGGCTTAAACATTCCACCTTGACGTCAGTTAAACTTAATTTGTCCCAATTGACCAACGATGTTGATTTGAATGACTTTGTTAAAGGCCCTGTGGGAGGCAGGTCCAAAAGATGGGTATATGCCATTTACAAAGAAGTTTGGAAATTATCTCACATTGAAGCGGCTTCTAGATTGAGGGCTATTGATCAAGCTAATTTGGAAAAAGTGCTTGCTGTCATTGAGAATAGCATTAATACTCTATCTTCCAGAATTTACACATTAGATAATATTGTTTCATCTGTTGTGGATATTGTACAGGATGACATGTCTGTTTTATACCATGGTCAAAATCAATTGCGTTCTATAATGCAGTTTGCATGGACTTTACAAACATTGAAGGCTGGTAAAGTTCCCTGGGACTACATGAATACGTCATCTTTGTTTTTACCGTTTAATCTGACTGATAAACAACAATTCATGTCAATGAAGGATGCAACATATTCACTATTGCATGTTGAAAAGTTGGAACCTTTACCATTTACTGTGGCCAAATCGAACCCGGCTGTGTGGCTTATTCATGGGTTGATCACACTACCTTTTCCATTGTTTAAGTTCAGTTCATGTATGAAACACTATGCCTTAGGCAGATATGAACCCTTAGGTAGTGCTTTTCTCCATGAAGTTTGATCACTCCCGTTCACATACAGGTGCCTGAGAGAGGGTAAAGAGGTTTATTTAAAAGGTGAGGAGTGCACTTCGACACCTGATCACTCATTAGTTTTCAAGAATATACAATTGCATGGCACGTGCAACATTCACACACCAAATTTAGCTTGCATTTTAAAGGGAAATCCTGTGCCAGAGATTACACCAACTTTCACATTACTAGCTAACTGTAGTTATTTGCTTTTACATAATGAGGCGTGTTGCGGGATGCTAGCAGGGATTCCGTACATTGTAACTGTCTCACAGCGTGTAGCTTGTTGTAAAACTGTGCTTTTCCCACCCCGCATGGGAGACTCGATATATCTATCTGGCCTTCCATACCAACCTTGAAAGCAGAGTTCAGCAAGATGAGCAGAATAAGGGCTCTATTGTCCCAAAAAGAAGTCGCCCTAACATTTGTCCATCACGTAGCTAACACCCGCACCGAGGTGCATGCGCTTTCAAACACATCTCCCACTTCAGTTCGGCGCTCTGATTCACACTATATTCAATGCCTCGTCAACATCTGGCCTGGCGCATTTTTTCAAAGTTGTGGGCTCTGGCCTAGTGAGCTCGTTCCAAACAATATTTGGTGTTATACCGACATTTTTTCATTCTATTTTTTCCAGCATCTTCGGCGGGCTTCCATTAATCCTCACCTTGACTGCTGGTGTGCTGCTATTGATTTGTTTGCTCCGCAATGGCTGCACAATCTGTGCCACACGACAGCCTGCCCCTGCTGCATCAGCTTCGTAACCGGATGCTTGAATACTATGGAACACTACCTCTGGCCACTTTGAGTGTAGCCTATGGATTGTCCTTACGGTTTTCATACTTTACTTGCATGCAACCTGTTTTCCATTGCCTAGATTGTTCATTTGAATGGGACCTGGATTTGTGCCTCTCCAACACGGTGTCTCCTGCCCCGGATTATGATCAGTGGCTCATGAGTTGGACTGTTCTGTTATCGGGATTATGGCCTGTTCGGCTGCCCATGGAATCCTAGGCAATTGAGATATATGTGCAGTGGCCCATGGCTTCCTGGCGCAAAGTTATCTCGAAGAACACGCAAGTTTGCCTCTGATTTTTCACATTCCTAGACTTACACCGTGACCTTAGTCTAAACACTGTGTGCAGAAGCCGTCAAGGTCAAATAATAATGTATGCTGTTGAATTCAGGTTGATAGGCCCACGGTCTAGACACAACAAGCACACAGCTGCAAATATCTGAAACTCTGGTGCCTTTAATATTGCATTGCATACATGATACTGGCACTTGGAGAAAACCTTTCCAGACACAGAGAGCGTTGCTGATCCTGTGATGTGATTCACCTAAGCTGATCTTGGAGGTATGGGGTTCCCCATTCAAACCTAGAGACATTCTATTATTATAAAACTAGCTTCTAGCCAGGGAAGGATGGTACACAAGGTGCTATAGGACCTGTTTCCACTATTATTATAATATGATTTCTCCCTTTGTGTTTTATGGAATTGTAACAATGCTGATGGTTTTATTTCTGCTCATTTGTCTGCTTATGTTAGCCAAAATACTGCAACTTAGAGCACGTAGTTAAAAATAAACATTTTAAACTTTTACGTGTCTCTGATTACTCAAGTTGTGGACTGATATGGGAATAAAAACAAGAGTGTTCTTCATTCCCACCATTCCTGAGAGTAACCTAAGTCGCTTGTTCTGGGTTGTCTAATCATTGGTAGCTTCGCTGTTGTACGGTGAACGAATGAGACACTGATGCTAGTCGGATAGGGGTTCTGGATACACCACAATTCACTGAGGTCATGGTTTCCTGCGCATAGTTCTGTGCATGAGCAGAATCCCCGCAACATTATGTGTTCCAACTGCGCCAGCCATCTGTTTTGCTTTGTGGCATTTAAACTAAATACAAGTGTTCATGCTGCGGACCGCACCAACCATCATTCTAAAGGGGTTGGGTAAGCTCAGCTCAAAAAAGGTGCTATCGCGATGAACAGGTGAGTTGCTGATCCTTGCAAAAATCAGCAAACTTAGTGTTTTTTGTCCTAAGATTTCACACACTCGCTAAAACCTCACTTCTGGTGATGCCTGCATACCAACACTGGCTCTCACACCACCAATGAAACATACTTACACACACTGACACCTTCCCACATACATTTCTCACAACGCAACACATACACTAAAAATAACTTTACACACACTTGTTTCGTTTACTTTCAGCACTCTTTGGGAGCGCATGTCTTCCATTCACATCTCCCTGACACCCCCCCCCCCCGCTTTTTGTATGGTACTCTTTCAACCAGATTTTTTTTTCCATTTGTTTGCATCTTCAACACCCAGCTCCTCCATCGCTCCTCCTTCTGAACCTCCTGCCAACTGCAAGTAAACAAAAACATAAGGTCAAAACATTATTATTGACAACGCAAATAGCTCTAACTTTCACAAAGGCGAGACCAATTGCATTGCAAAAGCTTGTTTCATTTAGCAGCCAATTGTTTATCGCTACCTGTATTTGGACTCCAAAAGTGTCATGTTGAGGCAGATTTTGTTTGTTTCAGTCATTGTTCCCTGTTGCTCTTCAACAGACAAGAGAAGACCTTTTTTTAAACTTTTTTTTATGGTTTTAGGGGTATGGGTAGGTCTAGCTAATGTGGGTTAGAATATTAGATTGATCTGGTAATCTTGTTTAGTGGTAGTTTGTATTGCATTGTTATGCAATGTAATGTGGTAGGCCTTGCTCCAATTTGGCAATAGTAGTATGTCGTTGTATATGCAGATATGTGTTGTACTATGGTTGTAGAGTTGTAGTGTTATGTTTGTATTGTATTTGGGATGTATGTATTCTGAGGGTATGCATGTTATGTATTTGTACAGATTAGGAAGCCAAAGTGTAATGTTTACAGCAATTATTTGTTGATTTTGTAAGGAAATTGATTTTATGAATTACATTTTTTTTTATTTCTTTTAATTTTTCAGACTTCCAGGAGCATTTTTACTTTAAATGTTTAGTACTTTTTATGGTTTCAATGACCGTGGGTTACTTAAGTGGATATAATTGGGACATTTCATTTTGTACATTTTTTGTGCTTCTTTCTTTTTATTTTTAACTATTTTGTGGATTGGATTTTTGGGAGGTTGAGGTGGATCAAGCTCATCAGCTATGCAACTGTAAGTACAATATTTGTATTTATTTTTGGGTGGGAAATGTTATATATTAGGTTGTATATGTGTTTTGCTTTTACTGCAATTGAAAACTTGTATTTTGTATTTGTGTTTGAATTCAAGAGCTGGTTTGTTTATTTTTATATTGCATCTGTTTGGTTGCCTATTAATATTTTTTATTAAATATTAAAATTAATTATTTTAATTTACCAGTCTTATTTTGTACTTTATTAATATATTTTTGTTAATATACTAATTTATAAAAATAATAAATATAACATTTATTTAAAACTGTTTATGTTATAGTGGTGTTAGTTTTTGTTCTATTTTAGTTGTGAGCATATTGGTAGGTAGGTAGTTTATGATAGTGACTTAGCTATAATTTTTAGTTATTCTATTACATTGTTATTTCCAAAGACTCTGACTTTAATTTGTAGCATTTCATATATTCTTCTATTTTGTTTAGTTATTTTTGGTTGATTTGATATATTGACTAGTCTATCCTTTGTTGTTGGTAGCTGTGTTTCTTTTTTTTTAAGGGCTTTTAGGAATTTGGAGAGTGTTGGTTGGTTCCTAGTGTGTTAAGGAAAGCATTGTGCCATCCTTCTATTGCATTGTTGGTTTTGTCTTGTTGAACTATGGTGCTGTCATAAACGTTGCACCATTGTATTTGGAATTTGGGTCGGCGTCTGTGTCCAGAGAGGTGCAGTCTGCCAACCCAAGTGTCTTTGAAGTTGTCCATTTGTGGACTTAGGGCCTGATTTCAAGTTTGGTGGTCCTATTGCCGCTAGGCCAGCGTCGGTGTTTCTGACGGAAGGGAATATATTTGTATCGATGCAGGTGTGTATATTTTGGCTGCACAAGTGTTAAATGTAAACATATGCATAACACATGTAATAAAATCCCTACTGCCAGTACTTTCCCAATGCTGGAGTCTGGACCATATGTGCCCAGTCCAGTCAATGTGTAAATGCTGCAAAGTGGATTTAGCTGGATTTCGGCGCCTTCAGGGTTGTTTTCTTCTGGGTCAAGATGCTGCTGTGAAGGGGGCCCTGGAGGAAGGGATCCATGTGGCAGACTGAATGGAAGGAAAGGAAATGAGTGAATATGCACCTCAATTCCTTCGATTGCGCCGACTCAAAGCAGGCAGTCTTCCCAGCTCATTAGAAGGACAACTCGTAATTTCGACGGCGGTGAACTTATCTGTACCACCCTGTTAGACTTGGCATCTTTTGGCGTGTTTCCCCTGAGTTTTTGCTTTCTGACCTCCTGGTTTTGACTGTTTTTGCTGGCGTAGTGTTTCTGCGCACTTTTCTCAATGCTGATCAGTGATAAAGTGCAAGTGCTCCTGTGGTAAATGGTGTTATGGATTGGTGTTTCCATGATTGGATATTTGATTCACTTGTTAGTCCCTAGTAAAGTGCACTGAGTGTGCCAGGGCCTGTGAATCAAATTCTACTAGTGGGCCTGCGGCACTGATTGTGCCACCCACGTGAGTAGCCCTGAAAAGGTAATTCAGACCTGCCATTGCGGACTCTGCGTGCAGTTTGTAACTGCCATGTCGACTTGGCCAGTGCGCACACTTGCCAGTCTCTCACCTTCCCTTGTCTTACATGTAAGCCACCCCTAAGGTAGGCCCAAGGTTCCCCTGTGGGCTGGGTGCAGTGTATGTGAAAGGTAGGACATGCCCTGGTGTGTGTGGCATGTCCTGATAGCAAATTGCGGCCAATTTCGTTTTTTGCTATTGCAAGGCTACCTGTTCGCCATAGCACAGAATGGGGAGTTTGTTTATAACATCTTATAAACATAACTGGCCCGGGGAATTATGTAGGAAAATAAAGTTTAGTGTGCCTGAACTCAGAATCTAAAGATGCATCTTTTAGAGAAGGTGATTTTTACATTCTGTGTTTGAAAATACCACTTTTAGAAAGTAGGTATTTTCTTGCTCAGTCATCCCGTGTGCCTCTGCTGGAATGTAGATTGCCTGTCTGGGTTTTAGATGACAGAAGGCTGGAAAGCAGGAGTGGCTTCTAGGTGGGTCAGGAAAGGGCTGAATAGACCTGGACTGCAATTGGGGAAGGGGGAGGAGACTTCCTTGCACCTCAAAGGGCCTGGTCTGCCTCTGACTATGCTGTCTCCACCTCCTTCCAGGAAGTCACATCAGAGAAGTCAGAACTGGTTCTGGCTGGGCACAGACACTATCTGCCTAAGAGATCAAAGGATTTTGGGATATAAATACTGGGGCCCAGACCCCTGAACTTTAGCACTCTTTTGGATCAAGAAGACTGCCAAGAAGAAGAGCTGGAGAAGCTGTGTGCTTTGCTGTGTCGGCCTGCAGTGGCTGATTCTGTCTTGGGAAGTGAAAGTACTGGACTGAACTTTCTGCAATCTACTTTTGTGAGTTTCTCTAAGGGCTTGAAGTAGCACTTGTCCCCTGTTCAAGAAGTCTCAGGAACAGCAAAGACTTCAAGCTCTTCTGCCCTCAGCACTGGGGACTGTGTGTTTTGTGCTGCAACTGAGGAAAAAGCAACCCGACACCGTCTACCACGCCGCTGCTGACTCCGTGTCGCTGAAATCTATGCCGCTGCTTGCACCGTGATTCAAGGGCACTGCTCGTAAAATTACATGATGCACCGCCCTCATCCCGCACAGCAGCCTTGGCCTACCGATGCCGGCACCATCGACTCCAGTTCGTCAGCCGACTACAGCGATTCGGCCACGACGCCGCTGCTGCTTGCACCACGACCTGCCAGCACCGCGATGAGCACCGCGACGAGCACCACAACGAGCACTGCCTTCACCTCGCACCGCGACCCTGGTCTCACCGATGCCGCATCTGACGCCGCCACCGCGCCGCTGCTCGCACTGCGACCTGAGGGCACCACACACCGCACCGCTGCACTTAGCACCGCAGCACCCGACGCCTGCCGACACTAGCTCCTGACTTCAACAGAGGGGAGTTCGACCTGCAACGCGTGTGACTTCAAGGGCCCGACAACTCCTGCACCGACCTCCGGAACCGACGCCTGCAGACACCGTGCTTTCAGAAGCTCAACGAAAGGTCGCCGAAGCCCTGCATTTCTAAAAGGTACTGTGTGCGAGCCTTCCTGACATCGTAGATGGCCCGCGATGCCGCGGTAAGCCAGAACTGTTTTGATTTGTATGCTCACGATGCCGTGATAGCCCCGGATGGAGCGATCGACATCATGAAACTATTTTTCAAGCAGATTTTGATAATTGAAGATTATCTGAGAGAAACACATTAGTTATAGATTCCTTACCTTAGAATTACCCCCAGGCGTCAGACTGGATCCGGAAAGTTTTTTAGTCAGCAGTACCTCTGCGTGTCGGAAGGTGGCGTTGGTTGGCTCCGCGTTCGTCATTGGCTTCGTGGTCACCGGAATGACCTCGCGGCTGCTACTTAGACGCCGCCCTTGCGCGTCTACGTCAGTTCTTTCTTTTTCCGCACCAGCCAGCGCAGATCCGGGAAGAGTGGTACCTTAGTTATTTTTTTACTAATATTTCTTGACTTTTGTCGATGTCTTGTTTCGAGTCTCCGACTCCGAACAGGTGCACGAGGGATGCTCGGTTTTAAGGCCTGTGGTTCCTGTACCCGATTGATGTCGGTGACGGATCCGTGTGTCTCTTTTGCCTGGAGCGCGACCATGACCCCAAGTCGTGCTCCGACTGTCAGTTGTTGACACCGAAGGCTTTGCGGGAGCGGTCTCAAAAGCTGCTTGAACGGTGGCAGTCGGATCCACGCCGTTCGAGGTCCCGCTCGAGAGGGAGGTCGAGGGACCTATTGCGGAGCCACCATCAGTCCGGCTTGGAGGATCATCTGGCACTTCTCCAGCAGGAAGTTACGGCTCTCTTTGCCAAGGGAGACATCGAGCGCGTTCCTTTCCCAGAAGCAGGTCGTGGCTGCTAATCCCACTACTTTCTGTTTCCCAAGAAAGACAAGGGCCTGCGTCCTATCTTGGATCTCAGGGATGTCAATTGCTTCCTCCGGAAGGAGAAGTTCAAAATGTTGACGCTTGCTCAGGTCTTGTCTGCCCAGGACCCGCAAGATTGGATGTTAGCGGTGGACTTGCAGGACACTTATTTTCACATCCCCGTCCTGCCGGCCCACCGGTTTTACCTGCGGTTCACGGTGGGCCACGAGCATTTTCAGTTTACTGTGTTCCCCTTTGGCCTTACCAGCACCCCTCGGGTGTTCACAAAAGTGATGGCGGTGGTCGCAGTTTATCTGCGCAGATCAGGGGTTTCAGTCTTCTCCTATCTCGACGACTGGCTGTTGAAGGCGGGCTCGCCCCAGGCAGTCGTCTTCCACCTCCAGACTACGGCTGACCTCCTGCATCTGCTAGGGTTCTCCATCAATATGCCGAAGTCTCACCTCATTCCCTCTCAGAAGCTCCTCTTCATCGGAGCGGTTCTGGACACTGCGCAGTTTCGGGTCTATCCTCCTGAACAGCGAGTCCAGGACATTCGGGCTATGATTCCGATCTTTCAACCCGGGTTTCGGTCAGAATGACCCTGAGGCCGCTGGGCCTCATAGCCTCCTTTATCCTGCTGATCAATCATGCCAGGTGATTTATGCGGGCACTACAATGGGACCTGAAGTTCCAGTGGGCGGAGCATCGGGGGAATCCATCCGATTACGTTCAGATCTCGGAGGGCACTGCTCAACAACTGCAGTGGTGGCTGTCGAACCAGGATTGGGTCAGTGGCAGATCCCTCTCCCTTCCCCAACCCGACCATACTGTGGTGACGGATGTCACCCTTCTGGGATGGGGCGGCCACATGGGAGAGGCGGAGATCAGAGGCCTCTGGTCTCTGGCGGAGTCCAGGCTTCACATCAACCTCCTGGAGCTCCGTGCGATTCGTCTTGCACTGAAGGCATTCCTTCCTTCTGTCCGGGGAAGAGTGGTGCAGGTGTTCACGGACAACACCACCTCCATGTGGTATTGCAACAAACAGGGCGGGGTGGGGTCGTGGACCCTATGTCAAGAGGCCCTTCGCCTCTGGACATGGCTGTAACATCAAGGCATTTCCTTGGTGGTTCAACACCTGGCAGGTTCTCTGAATGCCAGGGCGGACAAACTCAGCCGCAGGTGCATGATGAGAGAATGCACAATGTCAGCAATTCTGCGTGTTGGAATTTCCAAGGCGGCACTTTTCGTCGCGAGTGAAGTTGTGGTCTGTTGTACGACTTTCTGCCTATCCACCTATACCACTTCTGCCCAGAGTGCTGAAGAAGATCAGGCGCGAACAGGCCAAAGTCATTCTGTGGCTCCGGATTGGGCACGAAGAGTTTGGTATCCAGAGCTGCTCAACATGTCCTCCGATCAGACTGCCTCTTCTGTTGCAGCAGCAGGGGATGGTCCTCCACCCGAACCTGTCCAGTCTCCACCTCCTTGCGTGGAGATTGAGTGGCGGCAGTTGACATCTTTCGACCTGCCTCCCGAAGGCTTTGACGTAATCTTGGCTGCCAGGCGTCCCTCCACAAAGACGGTATACGCCTGCAGGTGGAACAAATTTGTGGCATGGTGCACAGCAAAGGCTGTGGATCCTCTTCCTGCCCCTCTCTCTGAAGTACTCTTGTTCCTTCTCTCTTTAGCCCAGCAGGGCTCTGCTCTGGGCACTATCAAGAGCTACCTTTCAGCCATCTCTGCTTTGCTTCGGCTGCCAGATCAGCCATCTCTTCTCAAGTCCTCGTGGTTAACCGTTTCTTGAAAGGCTTAACGCATCTCTTTCTTCCAATCCCTTTCGTTATGCCTCAGTGGGACTTGAATCTTGTACTAACTTACTTAATGTGCGCTCCCTTTGAGCCGCTTCATAACTGTCCTTTACGTCTCTTGACTCTTAAGACTGCTTTCCTGGTAGCTGTCACTTCTGCTAGAAGAGTGAGTGAGCTCCAGGCTCTTTCCTAAAAAACCTCCTTTCCTGTCTGTTCATCCGGACAAGGTGGTTTTCCGGACCCGTCGATACTTTCTTCCTAAGGTGGTGACTGCCTTCCACATCGGGCAGACCATTACTTTGCCCACCTTCTTTACGCCTCCGCATCCTTCCAAGGAGGGAGAGAGGCTCCACAGTCTGGACCCAAAACGAGCGCTCTCCTTCTATCTGGATCGCACAAATCAGTTCTGGGTGAATGATCAACTTTTTGTTGGCTACGTGGGTGCAAAGAAGGGTCGGGCCATACACAAACACACCATTTCTCGATGGGTCGTGTTGTGTTTTAAGGCTTGTTACTCTCTAGCTAAAAAGGAGACTCCAGTGGGGCTACGCGCTCACTCCACCAGGGCAACGGCAGCCACTACTGCCTTGGGAAGAGGAGTGCCTCTGAATGACATCTGTCAGGCGGCCATGTGGGCATCGCTGCACACGTTCACCAAACACTGCTGCCTGGACAGCCAAGTCCATAGAGACAGCTTATTTGGTCATTCTGTTCTCAGGACTTTCCTGTGTGAACCTGGTTCACAGACCCACCACCGTGGTTGGTATTGGTGGGGTATCTATTCTAAGGTAAGGAATCTATAACTAACGTGTTTCTTTCGGATGCACAAGTTACTTACCTTCGGTAACTATATATCTGTAAGAAACATTAGTTAGTTATAGATTCCTTACCGCCCCACCCATCCTCCCTGTTCTGTGAACTGATTTCTAGGGTTAAAGACATCCTTTCAGGGCCCAGGTTTTGTGGACCAATGGTCAGTGTCTTGCATGGCTCTGCGTTTCTGGCACGGAAAGTTGTGTACAGAACTGACGCCAGCGCGCGAGGGCAGCGTCTAAGTAGCTGCCGCAACGTCATCCCAGCGAACACGACACCGACGACGAACGCAGAGTCGACCAACACCACCTTCCAATGCGCAGATGTACTGCTGACAAAAAAACTTTCCGGGTCCAGTCTGACACCTGGGGGTAATTCTAAGGTAAGGAATCTATAACTAACTTATGTTTCTTACAGATATATCGTTACCGAAGGTAAGTATCTTGTGCTTTACGACTGTATTGTGGATTTTTATCATTTTTGGTCTTGTCTTAAATATATAATAATATTGGATATTGGGGCGTGGCTTGGAAGCCGGACATGGCGGACGCGCCTCGATAGAGCTCCGCACTCCGCCCTTTCCAGAGACATCATCCGCCACTTATCCTGGTCCAGACCCGCAAGGCGTTTTGAAGGGGACCGTGCCGGGCGTCGGACAGAGTGTCCTGGAGGTCCGGAGGGGCCTGCTTTGCCCACTGCACCTGCTCACCACTGGCGGGCCCTACCATGATGCTGCGAGAGAGGAGGGGCGGCTGGACTGCTGGGCCTGCATGCCCTGGAGGGACGGACCGGAGGAGCCGGTGCACTGCTGAGGCTGCCTGCTTGCGGCTGAGCGGGTGCCCGATTTCCATAGTTGGCGGCTGCTGGGTGAACGCCGTGACACCGTTTCCCCCTTCTTTGCACCAGCTGCCGCAGCCTACCGATGAGGCCTAGGCCTGGGGTGAGCTGCCCGCGCTGGGATCCCGCAGTGACGCTCCATCGAGGCAGATCCGGCACCGGTGGCGCGTGGACGTCAGAGGTGGCGTTTCTTCGATAGGACCTCCGGAAGGCCGTTGACCGGATCACAGAAGGTCGAGACGAGAGTCTCAACTGTGGAGGACACTGTGTCCGCCCTCCAGAAGAGGGTCGACAAACTGGCCATGGTTTCTAAGGGGCTTGCGGCTCGGCCCGAAGACGCAGACGGGAGGGCCAGTCGCAATAATGTTCACTTCGTGGGCTTTCCGGAGGGCTGCGAGGGGTCCTCGATGGGCACTTTCCTCTCGGCCTGGCTCAAGGCGCTGCTGCCTGCTGAGGACGTCTCGCCATGCTTCATGGTTGAGAGAGCGCATCGCGCCCTGACTCGGAGTCCTTCGCCGGGCGAGCGCCCGCTTCCAGTCATTGCCCGCCTTCTCAATTATGCAGACCGTGATGCCATTCTGCGCTTTGCCCGAACACATAAGGAGGAAATGGTCTACGAGTCCCACCTCATCATGGCTTTCCCGGACTACACCCGGATCGTCCAGCAGCAGCGACAATCCTTTGTGGCTGCGAAGCGGCGCCTATGCGACCTAAACCTCTCCTACGCTCTTATGTTCCCTGCCCGCATGAAAGTACTGTATCAATCCAAATCATATTTTTTCGACACTCCGGAGGAGGTCTTTGCATGGACTGATGAGCGCCAACACCTTAAACCACACACCCCACCGCCTCTTGATTCAGACTCCTCTCAGAGCTCACATAGGGGTGGCCGCCAGGGTGGGGACTCCTCTCGCCGGCGGCACTGCTCCCGCTCCAACTGGTGCACTCAGAATAAGACAGACACTGCGGAGTGAGGTGCATCGGGTTTGAGATCACATTTGCTGTCCTGCTTTCTCACAGCATGACTACGACATCCCGTCAAGTCCCCCGAACGTTATGCCGGCGAGACCAGTCACGCTACCTCTGGCTGGGATGGACCGACCTCACCTCATTGTTTTAAGTTTATGGGTGGGGGTGGGAGGGAGGGATCCATTGGAGGGTCCGCCAAGGTCTTCCCGTTGGAGGGCTTGGACGTGATTCGGCCGCGACAGATACTCCAAGTTTCAGGAAGTATAGGGGGGCTGGGGATGGCGGGGGTTGGGCAGTTTATGTTGTTGTATTGTTGATTGTTATTTGCACCGCACCGCTCCACAGGCATATATGGACATCCGTACTTCGCTCTACCCGAGGCTCATGACTCACACAGTTAGAGATACTCCACTGGGGGACCTCAATATAGTGTCCTGGAATGTGTGGGGCCTGCTGAATAAGGTTAAGCGTGGGGCGGTACTGACCCAGGCCAAACGCTACTCCGCCGATGTACTGCTCCTACAGGAGACTCACCTGCTCGGCAACAAGGCCCCGTGCCTGTCCAGATTTGGCTGTGATGTAGTGTATCACTCAGGCTTCTCCAGGGTCGCACGTGGTACGGCCATACTTCTTCACCATAGGGTCCCCTTCCAGGTTACTTATCAGTGGCTAGATCCTGGTGGCCACTTCACAGTTGTGTCGGGCATTTTGGCTGGTGAGCAGATACCGCTGGGCAGTATATATGCCCCACCGCCCGTTAGTCAGACGTTTGTGGACAAACTGTCGCAGCTCTGGGGAGAATTTCCTGATGGCCTGATCCTCCTTGGGGAGACTGGAATGACATTATGGCCCCTCTTGACAGATGGAGAGCTCAGCCCTCGACAGTTCCCCCTTTCAGATCTAAACTCAAACTTCTTGCACACACCCATGGCTGGATGGACACTTGGCAGGCCATTCACCCGTTCGAGCCGTATGTGTCGTCGGTGCACCCCGCGCTTTCCCGCTTAGACTACATGTTTCTTTCACATAGCTACACACATAGGGTTATGCATGCTTCCATCCTTCCATGTGGCTTGTCGGACCATTCACCTACTCAACTCATACTTCGTTTGCAGGCTAGTCGCCCCCCCTATCGCTTGCACATGTCACCGTGGCTGCTTCGGGATCCCGACTACCGGGAGGCGCTTCACCGTGCCACGGTGGACTATTTCGTATCAAACGTCGGGTCGGTTTCATCCAAGGTTTCGCTGTGGGAGGCCTTTAAACCCACAATACGTGGGGTTGATATTAGTTACCGCACAGGACAGAAGAAACGCCATCTGGCGCAGGTACTGGAACTGGAGGAGCGACAAAGCACTCATCAAGACACAGTGGTGGAGGGTTCTGGTGGTAGGGCTCGCCACAACTTGCTCCAGGTCCAACAGCAGCTTCACCAGCTGCTTACGAACACTGCCAAGGACGCCTTCGCTGGCGACTCAATACTGGATATATCAATGGGGCGATAAATCCAGCCAGATGCTTCATAGACTCTGCCAGGCCAGGTCCTCTCCGACGCAGGTCCCCGTACTTCGGTCCTCTGCGGGCGCCTTGTGCTCCTCCCCAGAGGCAGTGGTACAGGTCTTCTCTGAGTTCTACGCTACACTTTACAGCGCTCGCGAAGAACTCGCTGATCCGCTCATAGATGACTTCCTCGTTGATATCCCTCTGAAACGTTTATCCGATGAGCAACGAGATGCCCTCATTGAACCCATCTCCTTAGATGAATTGCAGGCCGCCCTCGCCAATATTCACCCGGGCCGTGCACCTGGCCCTAACGGGTCCCCCGGTGACTTTTTGCGCCCCCATATGGGGACCGCCGGCCCCCATCTTCTGGGCGCGTTGCACCAGGCGCTCGAACAGGAGATCTTGCCCCCGGATTGGCGACATGCTGAAAGACCCGGGCTCCTATCGCCCCATATCTTTGTTAAATTTTGAACCAAAACTGCTGGGGAAGGTATTGGCTGATCGCCTCCACACGTGTATCCTGGACCTCGTCCACCCAGACCATTCGGGCTTCATGCCACACCGCTCCACCCGACATAACATTTGCCGCGTGCACAATGCCATTGCCAAAGCCCACTGTCTGGGACGCCCTGCTGCAATCCTGTTGGCCGACATAGATAAGGCCTTTGACTCCCTTGGATGGACGTACATTTTTAAGTTATTGGAGGCGGTTAATTTGGGGCCCCGCTTTCGAGTATACGTTAAATTATTGTACACTGATCTGACGGCTTCTGTCTGGGTGGCCGGGTACCGCTCTGACCCCTTTCCTATCAGGAGGAGAACGAGGCAGGGATGCCCTCTCTCCCCGCTTCTTTTTGCCTTGGCAATTAAACCACTGGCAGCATGGGTGCACCTGGACGTGGTCTACAGGGGTCTAGTTTGGTCCCCGGAATATTCGGTTAAAATTGTACTCTATGCAGACGATGTTTTATTCTTTTTCTCAGACCCTACAGCCACTGGACCACGGGTGCTACAAATTTTCCGTGTCTTTGGCGAAATGACCGGGCTTCACGCTAACCCGTCTAAGTCAACGCTGTTACCGATTTGTGGGGATCAGGGCAGTCAAGACTGGGTCTCACAGCTAGTCGTGGCACGGGACGGCTTTAAATACCTTGGGGTCCACATCACTAGAGATCCCGCCTTGGCGTGGTCACTTAATATTGAACCCTTGATCCCTAAGGTCCGGGAGGAGATAACAATATGGTCCCATCTTCCTCTGTCTCTATATGGCCGCTCCGCAATTTTTAAAATGGTGTCCTTGCCGCGCTTGTTATACAGACTTCAGAATTACCCACACTTTATCCCGCCGTCCTGGTTTCGCCAGGTGAACGCTCTCCTCAACAGTTTCCTATGGGGTGGCGGAGCAGTCCGGGTGGCTTTAGCGACCTGTGTCCAATCCACTTATTGTGGGGGTATTGCGGCAGCAGACGTGCAGTCCTACTACTGGGCGTCCCAGCTGCTAGTCATCAACGACTGGTGGTATAGTCCGCAAGACGACCCGGCTTACGGGTGGAACGTCTCTTCCTGGAGGTGTACCCACTACTAGGTCCCCTATACAGCAACTCTGCTCTAGAGGCCCTTCCTCCGGCCAGCCGCACGGTGATTCAGATATGGAGACGTGTTTTGAGGTCCATGGGTAGGTGGGGCATGCTGACGCACGAGACGCCCCTCTGGTGGGGCACATACCTCAGACCGGTCTCGGGCTTACCCGGTTTCCGTCGCTGGGATACCATAGGGATCTCGACACTGGGCGATGTGATGCGTGGGCCCACACTTAAAACCTTTCAAAGGCTGCAAGAGGAGTTCGATCTCCACAAGTCCCAGTTCCATAAATACCTCCAGCTCCGCCACGCCTTATCTCCCCTGATAACCTTACATCGTTGCCGGATTTTCACCCCCTAGAGGGTAGGTTATTGATGGGGGATCTGGGGGGACACAATCTCCGCCAACTTTATCAGACACTGACCACACATGCCAAGATGAACCTACACAGGACAAGAGCGCCGTGGGAGGCAGATGTGCCGACCCTCTCTGACGACGATTGGACTGAGGCTCTGGCTAGCCCTAGGGGTTCTCGAGATACCGGCTGATCCAGTTTAAATACCTTCATCGAGTGTATTACACCTGTTTCCGCCTATGGAAGATGGGGACTATTTCCTCTCCCACTTGCCTCAGATGCCGGTCAGAGGAGGGCTCCTTTATACATACGGTTTGGGGTTGCACAGTGCTGGGTCATTTTTGGTCGAGTGTGTTGTCATGCCTGGGGCGGGTACTGGGTTGGGCCCTCCAGGCAGATCCCCGACTGACTCTTCTCCACAGTACTGACGATATAGGAGGGAACCTGTACAAAAGACACCTGCTCTTCTTTGGTCTCACATTGGCCAAGCGCGACATAGACCAACAGTGGAAGTCCTCTTCTCCTCCCGGGGTGGCGGCCTGGAAATCCGCATTAGATAAATGTATGTCTGCCGAGGTGGCGGTATTCCAGGCTCGGGGTTGTCCGCAAAAGCACGGGAAGATCTGGTCTGCATGGGCCAATTACCGTGGCATTGATCTTTCTATCTTTCCCACGTCCACAACTCAGGAACTCATAGACGGACTTACCATTTAGTGCCCTCCCGGTCTGGCCCGGGGATTGACCGATACAGCGATATGCCTATCTGTTTACATGCCTATATAATGTTTTCAGCGGGATGTGCGGTGCAGGGGGTGGGGGAGGTGGGAGGTGGGGGGTGTTGGTGTGTTTGTTTTATTGATCCTCTGAGGATACCCTCATCACTGATTTGTAATGTGTTGATTTGTGCAAATTATGACCATTATTTGTTGGGGGCACACCCCGTTGGATGTAAAATCTTAATAAAATCTATTGTCAAGAACGAATATTGGATATTTTTCCTAACTGGTGTGGTGTCCTTTTGTAGTACTCCTGCCAAGCTACCAAGGGGGTGAGCAGGGGTTATTTTAGTAGTGTAGAGTGGTGGTTTCTGCCCGACTTTGGCACATGCCCTAGCCGCCCAAAAATCCCATTCTAACACACCCTCTGACAATTGCTTTTGCCCTACCGCAGTTGAGGCGGTAAGTGAATGGCTGGCAGTGGTGCTCTAGTGGTCTTTCATTCAGCAAACTATCAACATCATAATACGGCGGGCAGCCCGCCAACTGGCAGCGGGGTTTCTGACGTTGTTTCGACAGCTGTTCCCTTACCGCCAAACTCATAATCAGGCCCTTAGTTTCTGTTAATTTCTTAGTTAAATTGGTGATTCTGTTAGCCTGGTGTAGTGTTTAGCTATGTCTTCTACAGGCCCATATGCCAGAGCTAATAACTGTATCATTTCAAAAGCAAACAGGCTTTTTGTTGCATATTCTACACTAAGGTGCTGATTACGAGTACGGCGGTCTTGAGACCACCATACTCGACCGCCACCTCCTCAGCGGTCTGACTGACTGATTACGAGTTGGGTGGTCGGACCACCACAAAAGCGCCACAACTGCCAGGATCTTAGATCCTGTGGCGGCTGGGAAAGCGGCAGCATATGGAGACCGTGCCAATGCCGGCACCGCCGTGCCGATTACGACCTGCCTTCCAGCCAACCTTTTCATGGCAGAGATCCCACTGTGAAAAGTTCAGCAGAAAGTCAGAGAAGGGCCCCAAACAGGGCCCCAGGGCACTTTTGCCCATTGGGGACTAGGCATTGGGGCACATGTTGTGCCCCCCACTGCTTGCAGTCTTGGGTGCACTGCGTGCCATGCACCACATGGTGCATGGTACACAGTGCACTCAACTTGCAAGTGGCACTGCTGTGGCATGTACTTTGCGCTCTCCTTATGAGTCGAAGCATGTTGCCGCCATTCCACAGCCGATGACACACCACCAGACCAGCGGTAGTGTAATAATACAACGTTCGGGATGCCGCCGGCTTGGCAGCGTTCTCCCGACTGCCACAGTGACAGTCCGGCAGTCATACCGACGATCTTGTAATCAGCCCTTTAGTGCAGCTTTTTGGAGATGTTTCCAAATGCTTTGATTGAAGTGGTATTAGTTGCCTTGTGTGACTGTGTGTGGGTATAGTTTAAGTACTGTTTGTAACATTGCCTGTTCAAAGTCTATTATAATTTTATTTGGAGAGTAGTTGTTAGTTTTTACTTTTATATGATTTAAAAGTTCATAGAGGGAGGACACATTTTAAAAGTCCTATCCATCATACATGTTTCACATTGGCTTAGTTTTAGAAGATTATTCCCAGTTGCAAATATGATTAGGCTTCTGTTGCTATTGTGGTTATAGTGAAGGAGGAAGGGTTCGTCGTTATGTATAGTGGTTAGGTGTAATGGAATCTATGTGCCTGATTACGAGTCTGGCGGTCTGACCGCCCGAATGCTGCGTCCCCTACGACACACTGCTCTTGCGATCTACTGCCTGCCGTATTACGAGTCGTGCTGTCTGAAACTGCGGCATGTCATACTCGCGGTCTCCCAGCGGTGGTTAACAAACAGCAGTTAACAAACAACCGATAACAAACAGCGGTTACCCAACAGCGGTTGACCGCCGCGGTACGACTGAAAAAAAACACTACAGTGACCATTGGAGGAATTTAAAAACTACAGTTGATGTACTTTGGCAAGTGGAAACATCTGCAAATCACACTATAAAGCACACCTCATCCCTGACCAGCATCCTTTGCTTCCCAGCTGCAGCACAGCAAGACAGATAGCCCATTTCTCAGCTGCCCTTTTTCAAATTCCCATTTAGCACTCTCCACCACCCGTAATTTTTGTTTTGCACCTTTTTACCTCTATCACTTGTTTATTTTTTATTCATATACAATCTCACAATTTATTTTCTATCATGCCTGGCAAATCAAAACATGCTATACTGTGCAAGAGTTGACAATCCGGTGGATGAAATCATTAGAGTAGAGCCCCAACTTTTTGGTTCCTAAGTCCAGCATACTTCTCTCAGTAGGAAAAAGGAAATGTGGGACAGGATAGTCAACAGAGTGAATGATGTTGGTACCACCCTGCACACATAGGCTGATATTAGGAGGAGGTGGACTGACCTCAGGTTAAGGGTGCGTACCAGATCGAACAACCAACACCTAGAGGCTCAGAGGACTTGCGGCGGCCCTTCCAGCACACCATTACAATTCTTTCCATGGGAGGAGAAGGTCTTGACCATCTTGCATACTGAAGGCTTGTCAGGTATGGAAGGGGGAGTGGACTCTGGCAAGTTACACTTCAGTAACTGGCACAAGATCACAATGTCCTGTTTGCTCTCAACTCTGCTTTTGCTATTGTGTTCGCTATATACTTTCCTCACATGCAATACTGAAAGTATCATAGATGTTGGTTTGCCTGTTTTAATGTGTATTGTTGCATATAAGAGCACATGTATCCAGCTCCATGACATCCCACATGCTGGAATGTCGTCTGTAAGTGGATATTTATAAACATATAACTTCAGGACCCAAGAGATGGGTCAATATTCAAAAGTATGGTCCATCCCAAATGCATGTGGCCAACAGCTATGGTATGTCACATGGTCCATGGGGACATTGTTGTCTTCTCTAAATTGGCATGAGCACGCTGCAGCTTGCCCCCTGCTTTGTGCACGTTACTACTCAACTTGTTTTTTTGCCAACATTTCTATGGCTGTTTTCACATGAGAACTCATCTCTGTGTTCACTCTCTGCAGGTTCCTGGGATTTTAGACTGAACATTGTGAGCAAGGTCGAACAACAATGCCCCTTGTTTTTTTTTCTGGCCAGGCCTTAGCCCTTAGACAAAACATACAGATGCAGCTGTTGTTTGGACAGCGTACTTTGGTTTTATTGGAATACACAAATAGGTAGCACACACTTGGAGGGACCTTTCCAGGGAGAAGTGCGAGACAGCACCTGTGATGTAGATCTACCATCTATAGGCTAAGGTATGTGGTCTGCAGACAAAGCCAAGAGATCTTCTAATGTATGATGATACTGCTTCTTAGCAAGGGGAGGGAGGATAGGCTCTATGATCTTTTCATGATGACATCTCCCTTCATGATTTATGGACTAGCTGCTATGCTGACTGTATTTGTACTACGCATTTTCCTTCTTGTTTTGGCACCTATACTGCATGTTAGGGCATGTTAGTTAAAATAAATATGTTAAACTGTTTCGTGTCTCTGTCAGATCTTATTGTGGTCAAGTACAAGAGTGCGAGCAAAAGGGTGTGTCTTGTTACCGTGATTCCTGAGAGATCTGGGAGTGTTGTGTTCTTGGGTGTCTAATCATTTGTTTCTCGGTGAGTGAGTAGGAGAGCAAGAGAGACACTATAGCTAGTTGGTCTTGGGCTCATGGGTACTAAGGTGGTAGGATGATTCAGTCCCTATACACCAAGGTCCTATAATCCTGCATATAGGTCTGTTTTTGGGCAGAATCCCAGCAACATGGCTCCGCCAACGTTTGGTCTGGTACTTATTCACAAGACCCCTGAGTAGTGTTGGTGCTTGTCCACGATATCCTCTCACCGGTTTCCGGAGACGTCCATGATGCGGGGCTTAGCCTCCTGTATTTGTAGGGTGTCCCTATTCCTACAGGTTTTTCAAGCTTAAAAAGGTTTTTGACCCAGTTTTGCACTGCCGTTTTACTAGTTGCTTTCTTTATAGACATGGGGCAACCTGTCGCTATTGCGGCACATAACCGTGTGGCGGTTACAGCAACACAGAGTCCCCAATGCAGGGGCAAATATTATTTTCGTAGTTGAAGCTGATCCCGCATACCGCTTTGAGGTCTTTTATTCTGGGGCTACATTTCCGGCAGTGGATGGAAATGATCATTTGTTTTCATGAATATACGGTCGCTACACCTCCAGCAGGGTATCGTCCTTATTCATTAATTGAAGTTCCGTTGACATCATGGGAGCATACCATTTGGTTTAATGGTGCCCTTCCTCACCCTGTTTCTTTTGTTCGAATGGGCCTCGTGTCTATCGATGGGGTCACCTGGCCTATTTTGGCTGGTTTTACACTACATCCAAATTATCGCAAGTTACTATCGCAGAGCTGCATCAATTGTACACACAGTTGGTTCATCTTCATAGACGAGTCATAACTATGTCTTGTGCACTTCAAGCAGCTCCGGCTGGAGCTGCTCCTCCGCCACCAGGACACGGCGGTGGACTTGTTATTAATCCTGTCATGATAAACTCGGTGAAGGGCAAACGTCCTCAAAATCGTGATGACTTGCCGTTTTGGCTTGCACAAGAATTTGAGCAGCTTGAGGTGATTTTTCCACATATGACTCCTGTTGAAAAACACAGGACCCTTACAATGAGTATGCTGAGTGGTCTGATTTCTTCTTTGGCTGACTGCACCACCTGGGGGACAGTGTTTGCTTTGGTGTATACACAGGGGCTTTGGCACCCCCACCATGAGCGTTCTGCCGAGTGTTCTGAAGAAGTTACAGTATGAGCATGGGGCTGGTCCACCCCTGGATTTGGGGATGAAGTTAGTGGGAATGTTCCCTATAGTCTCCGATATGATTCTGGCAAATATTAAAGGTGAGGCAGTTTGCTTACAGGTATGTCAGCACTTGGCGGCGGTGGTGAAAGTTGCCGATTAATATTCCAGATGTGTTTACCTCTTTAGGTCGCATTAGTTTGGGAATTCAACCATTTACACAGGCACAGAGTAAACCCGCTCTTCATAAGGAGGCTTGTCCTGTCTTTCCTAAAAAGGCTTGGAACTAGAACCAGCGGCAGCAGCAACAGAAGCCTGGTTTTCGTGCAGGTTCGCCTCCACCTGACGCTTCTGAACGTAGATATGATTTGCGTGATCGCTCAAAAATGAAGACACCCGTGAGGTTCCTGGTTCCTGATAATCGTTCTCCTCGTTCCTTTCAGGAATTGTCAGATCAACAATTAGGCAGAGGAGGGTGACAGGATCGCAGACAAGGCGAGTCTACACAGGCAAGACATGATCCGCAGCACCAGTTTGACGTAAAAGTCAATCAGGAGGAGTACCTCAATATTGCACCCCATTTCAGCAGAAAAAAATTGCTGCTTTGAGAGTAAAGTATGCCTCAGACGGTGAGAACCCTACTTCATGACAGGAGTTGATTGGTAACCCTCCTCGACAGCGTGGCGGAGGTTACCAACGTGCGGCAGACACTCCACCAGCATCTGAAGGCAAAAGCAACTGACACTTTAATTACCGTAGAAACAGCTGATACATGAGTTGCTCCTCCTGATAGGCTTTATGAAGTAAGCCTCTGAATTGAAGGTGATATTAAACGCCCAGTTAAAGCAGTCTTTTGGGAAATTCTGACATCTTCATATGATATTTTATTGGCGGAGGTTGATTGGCCTCACCCTTTTGCCCTAGCTTCCTCCAGAGGGGAAGATGTTATTCTACCCAGTTTTTTGCAAGACGTACCTAATAATGATAAAATGGCTTATGCTTCGGAGTGAGCTTTATCCTTAGCTCCAGCGTTATATCGCAATCAGCGGGTTGGGATAAGGACTCCCCTGTTCAAGTGATTCCTTTGCGTTTTACACCACAGGCCCAAATTGCAGTATTCAATTAAATGTGACGCTAAAGCGTCTGTAGGTGACATTTTGACACAATTGAAATTATTAGGGTGTGATTGAGCCCTGTGTTGTCAATGAATATTTCTGTTTTTCCGATATTGAAACCAGACGGTTCATATCATATAGTTTTAGACTACAGACATTTGAACAGTCATGTTCGTACCTTTGCGGTTCAGAACACACATAGCTCTGCGTATGTAAACAACAGTGTTTGCAAAAAATATAAAACTACATTGGATATTTCCAACTGCATTTTCCAGCCATTTTTTGGTGCCTAAGAGCTGTGATTTAACCGCATTCAGTGCCCTAGGCAATCAGGGATGCTATGCGAGATTGCCTTTGGGATAGAAGAATAGCTCAGGTGTGTTTGCGGCGCGCATTGTTTCAATTTTACATGAGATTGATCCTGATGTCTTTTCGTACGTCGATTACATTTATTTGATGGATGATGATATGACTCCACATTTTATGCGCGTGGATCGCATAGTCACACATTTTGCGAAATTAGGCTACAAATTTAATTTTGCAAAATCACATATTGCCTTTCTGGTAGTACTTTTACTTGGTTATGAACTCAGTAACGAAGGTAGGGGGTTAGCCCCCCCACTTTTTGGAGAAATGTGCTCAATTGCAGTCTCCCTCTACCCATAAAATATTACAGTCTGCTGTTTTTTTTTTATTTTGGCAGAATCTATATTCCTGATCATGCAGAGCGTATCAAACCGCTATACTCGTTGATACAACCCTCTTTTTCGTCTTCCACTTGGCTTCCGGAACATACAGCAGTACTCAGGTCCATGCAGTCTGATCTGATTGTGACTCAAGTCTTGTTAACGAGAGTTAATACAACTAATTTAGTCATACGGATTGTACCAGGAGCATTAAGATTCACTTACGTAACTTTCAATGAAGGGGACACCATCCAAATTGCTTATAAATCGAATTTGTATACTCCAGCTGAGATGCGTTTCTCTTCTACAGAAAACAGCAGTCCAGATGACAATTCTGAAAGAAGGCTCTTTGGCTCGGGGTAAACGCATTTTCATGGTTTCTTCCGTGCCTGCTTTGGAAGCAGTCACGAAGGCCAGTGTCCCAAATTCCAAATCCGTGCATCCACGTTGGATACAGTGGGCTAGTTCTTTGACGTCGGCTGATGTCAACTTTATCTTGGACCCTTCTTTTCAAACACAGGAGTTTTTACAATATGAACATGTTCATCCTTCTCCTTTATCATTACTCCCTCTTGATCAATACAAATGCATTATTTACACTGATGGGTCTGCACAGGCAGCCATTGGTTCTAAACATGCTTATTCGGCAGCCTGCGCAATTGTAGCAAGCATGATAGTCAATGGTGATTTCAAATCTTCTTTGGTGCACACTCAGTCTCTTGGGGATTGCACGGCTCAATTGGCCAAACTACGTGCTTTGGTTTTGGCTCTTGAGTTTGCTGATCCTGAAGTGCCTACACTTGTGGTGTGCAATTCATTTTACTGTGTTCAATCCCTCAATGACAACTTATTCTTTTGGACACAAAATAACTTTTGTGATTCTAAAGGTCGCACAATTAAGCATCAAATGCTTTGGGTACAAGTGGCCGCTCTCAAGGAACGTTTGCCACTCACACATGTTATCCATACATTGGGCAATCAACGTGTGGGGAGCACACGCTGTTGGGTATTCATTGGCTGATGAGGCAGCCAAATCTGCAGTAGCCACATGCTCAGTAGCAGCAGTTAATAGGTCTATGACTAAAATTGATGATAATATTTTGGCGGCTCTTGCCGCTACGATGGAGGGAACGCAGTTTCCTCAAGACTTCCCTTCTCGTTATACCTATCATATAACAACCAATCAAATTCCATTTGTGACTATTCCATCCGTTGGGGATCGGCTGATTCCCAACGAGGACCGCATATGGCTACATATGAAGGCGTTGCTTCTGCACATGCCGAAGTCACAGCGACTATTTCCCTTTTACAGCAACGTTTTTGGTGGTGTGGTTTATACCAACAGGCACATAAATATGTTCTTTCCTGTGACATTTGTCAACAGATTAAGCCTTCAACTGTTTCACGTCCACCTCACACTCAACTATACATTTCGACTCAACCGTTTGGTTGTATTTATCTTGATCACTGCGGTCCTTTAATGTCTTATAATGCTTTTAAGTATATCTTGGTTACAGTGGATTCGTGCACTAGATTCTGACGCTCAAACTGTTATAATAGATTTGCTTGTCTTTGAAGGGACATTTGCCTGTGGCACCTTCCATTCAGACTAAGGTCCTGCTTTTGCCTCTCAGGCTTACCGGGAGGCGATGAAGTCTCTGGGGATGCATGCGCAATTCTCGTCTCCATATCGGCCTGAAGGGAATTCTGTTGTGGAGCAGATGAACCGTGACTTATAGCAATCTTTAACAGCAAGAGTATTAGGTACAGGTCTAGGCTGGTTGACTCATCTATATGGAGTTCAACACGCACTTAATAATCTCCCTAGAAGATCTCTGGGTGGGTGGAACCTTTACGAATTGCTCTTTGGCATTAAAATATTTGTGCCAGACCTTGATGGTCTAGACGTTGTGGCGGCTGCTGCAACGTTTGACGTTGATAACCATTGTGCTATGTTACAGGATCTACAAAATTCACAAGCGAAAGCCCATTTGCCCTCTTCCACAGATGCAGCGGTACTGATTCCGGTATCTGGCTGGCTTCCTAAAGTTGGAGATCTGGTCCAAGAGAAGGTGGAGAACAAAAAGGAATTTAGTCGATCATACTGTACACCGGCCAGAGTCCTTGGTTTAAAAGGCACCCTTACTGTGATTCTGCCTCCACTACCTGGTTGCAAGGAGAATCGTTATATTTTGATTGAGCATGTCAAGCTACATCAAACGGCACATACTGAATAGCATGCCTACAAGCATTCCACACTGGGATATTTTTACTGAATCCGTTGGCTTCTGTTTCCTGGACAAGTCCCCATCAAATGGAGGGGGAGATTGAGTCTTCAACTTATTTGTTACCAGTTTAACCTTCCACATCTACAACTGAGGAAACTGAGTATGCCTCACCACCAGTTGAAATTATAATTGACATTCCTGAAAGTACAATTCATTCACCTTCCAATGCAGAACAGCCCCTGTTGTATCACCTGGGGTCCAGTGGTTACTATATTGATTGTGATAGTTTTTCTTCTGTTACATCTTCGTTGTCATCATCTGTGGCAGAGCCCCCTAACACATATTAGTCTTTTCATCTCCTGGTTCAAAAAGACTTACATGGTCCCGCCCTGGACATGTCTGGATGGTGCTGATGATGGTATTCCTCTTTATGTGGATTGGGTTTGTGACCTATTTTTCCCGTTGATAAACGGCAATTACTTACCTGAACGCTCTGCTGCGAACTTGGTTAACTGAGTTATGGCCCCTCACACTTCATCTCATAAAATGAAAAAAGATCAAGCCCTAGTTAATATTTCAGCCTTCCCAATCGTTGATGGCATAGTTTGGGATAAAGTACCATTCGATATCCACTTTGAACGTTCCATAAGTATTCCGTGTTGCTTTAGGAGGTTTTGCCTGAAATACACTCTGATAACTGGGATGTTAACGCTGTTTATTCATTGTTTTCTGATTTAAAATATTATACTGCATTTGACATTCAGGATTTGTATTTGAATTCTGCAAATTATGCTGATTTATTCTGTTACCAACATTATGGCCATCATTTTTGACACAAAACCAATACTCAGACACCATATTTTAATTATACCAAATGGGAACATTGTCCAACCCCGTTGTCGGGGAGCTCAAGGACCCAACGGAGTTAATTTATGTATTTTACGGGTAAGAATCTTTCTGACCCTCTGTCCTATTTTTATAAATTAAAGATGCCCACCCGAACCAAATTTATGCTGATCGATACTAAATTGATCTACTCCTTGTCCTGTGTTAGACTTGGGGGTCTCTAGTTGGCACAGGTATGCACTTGTGACAAATAGGGACCCTCGCCTCTAGTCAGGGTAAAGGGGTATACTCCTAAAATAACCCTTGCTCACCCTCTTGGTAGCTTGGCACGAGCAGACAGGCTTATCTCAGAGGCAGTGTGTAAAGCATTTGTGAACACATACAGTAATCAAGTGACAACACTACAGATGAACACCACACAGGTTTATATAAAAAATAAGTATTCTTTATATAGATTTACCACAAGACCATAAACAACAAAAATCCACATTACTGTTACTTTAAGATGGTAGAATTTAGCTTAGTTCTCTTTAGTTCTTAAATGCGACACTTTAAGTCAATGTACCTTTAGATGCGACACGCAGGGCAACGAAAGTGTTTCAACGATGTAGATGCGATGAAAGTTTGGCGCAAAGAAATAAAGATGTGAAGATCTTCCAGATGCGGCACGCTTCTCGGATGTTGCGAGAAGACTCGATTCGATGCGTCAGCTGCAGCGGTGACACCCCTTTATGCGTTGCGACGACAACGGCTTTGGCGGCGACACTCTTCTCCGACGTTGCGAGACGCTTCCGCTCAGTGCGACAATTGCAGCGGTGACACCCTTTACGCGATGCGACGACAACAGCTCCGATGGCGCCACGCTTCTCCATGGATGCGAGGCGTTTTCCTTGATGCGGTGCAGTGCGTCAGCTACGATGGCTACGATGGCGACACGCTTCTTCGGCGTTGCGAGACACTTCTTCGAAGATGCGAGATGCTTCTGCTCGATGCGACAACTATAGCGGCGACACCCCTTTACGCGATGCGACGACAACAGCTCCAACGGCGGCACGCTTCTCCTTTTTGAGTCGCTCTTCCAGCTCCTTGCGACACGCAGTCCCTCAGAAGGTCCAAAACAGCAGTAGGCACTTCCAAAGAACTCTGGGGAGCTGGTGGTTGAAGTCTGTTGTCCCTGAGACTTCAGCAGGAGGCAAACTCTTTTCCAAGCCCTTGGAGATCCTTTACAAGTTGAGCAAAAGTACACACACAGTTCCTTTTTCCTCCCTTTGGCAGTAAGGCAACCACTGCAGGCCAATCCTCCAGTTTCCGGGATCATTTTTCCTCAGCTTCTTCTTGGTTCCTCTCCTCAGCAGAATTTTCTTCTTGTTTTCCCAAAGTGATCTAAATTCTCGGGATCAGGGTCCCAATAGTTATACCCAGTGGCGGCTCCTCAATAGGGGTGTGGGGGCGTCGCCCTACAGCTTTTTTGAAGTGAGAGAAGCAGAAACATACAATGGTAAAACTACCATTTTCAGTATGTTTCTGCTTCTCGCACTGCCAGAAAGCAGAAGTGCCGGGAGTGCCTGGTTGTGGGAGGGCGGGTGGGCGGTCCCACTGGAGGGCAGCGGGGGAGTGGCTTCCCCACTGTTGTGGAACCTGACTGCTTTGGTCGGCCTGGGGCTGACCAAAGCAGTCATGCGCACTCTCCCTTTTCTCTATGTAGGCTGCTGCATGCAGCCTACATAGAGAAAAGGGCCTCCGATTAGGCTCCTGGGTGGGGCGCTGTGTTCCTGCACCACACCAATCACAACGCTACCATTGCAGCATTGTGATTGGCAGAGGGGAGGGAGGCTGCCTGTGGGTGCTTCCTGTAAGAAACGCGACAGGACCCGGCCAGGAGCGTTGAGGCGGCACGGAGCGGGACCGGTAAGGTAGGTGTATTATTTTTAATTATAACAACCCCCCGTGCGCGGCCCTGTCCTACAGCAACCCATTTTAAATGCAGTTTCCCATGGTATCATTGGGAGTTTGAGACCTTGTTCGTGCATGCATGCCCAGATTGCAGCTGAGTGGACACACTGGGGTTCACACTTCCTTGTGACCACATGACCAGAAAACGGACGCTTGCAGCGAGTGCATTAGCCCACTCAGCCACCCGAGCCAGCTCTGCTTTCTGAGTGCCGGCCTCGCACATTCTTGCAGTGAGGTCAACTTGTGCGTCGTTCTGGAGTTTCCTCCGCCTGTTTATCCCGGAGCTGGGAGCTCAGTGTCCTTGGCATGGTGTACCCCGATGCCCCCCCACCTTCTCGCCCGCTTCCACCTGTCCTTGTTCTGTGTGCGCCTTAGATATGGAGCTCGGGCGGGCCTTGGCAGTGTGTGGAGTCCCAGGGGCCATATTACTGTTTTCTTGACCTGTTTTGGGAGCTCGAGGGAATGGGGCCGAGACTCCTCCGCGCTGAACTGAACAAGCGGCTGTGGAGATTGATTTTTTTCCTGTGTTCCTGGAATTGTGGCTGAGGTTTTGTCAGGAAGCTCGTGCGAGAGGTAGTGGGTGACGCTTTTGTGGCGTTTGGAGATGTTTCTCAGTCGCGCCGAGGATATATTGCATTAATAATCGCACAGACTGGCAAATCAGCAAGTTGTTGTTTTTTTTTATCGGCGGAAATGGATATGAAATGATTACAGAGAAAAACGTAGTATGGCATAAACACTTTCAAATGTCACCAGCCGCCACTGTGGCGATGCATGTCTTTGGCAAACCTCCCGCTCTCCCCTCAGTGTGCAAGGGGCCCCAAAACTTTATTTCTAATTGCAGTGCACGGAATCGACCTTTGCTAATCAGCAGAGTCCACGGACAGGCCTGTGTGAATAATAGTGGGGGCGTGGCACTGGTTAGAGAGGCCCAGGAGCCTGAGCAGCTGTCTGAAATTAAACACGAGGGACACACTACTCAGTGACCCCGGATCTTCTTCAGCTCTGTTCATCAGCAATGTTTATATCCCCAGTGCTCATCCCCTCCCTTAGAGGCTGGGAGCTCTTAGACTTACCAGAGTGTCAACAAGGTGTGGAGGCTTTACTCTGACCTTCACATGCACATCATCAAGTCAGATCCCTGGCTCACTGACTGGACATGAAACCTCAGGAGGAACCCATATTACAATCATTACAAAATGAAATCAAACTGCAGCCTTAATGTTCTTTTTTCTAAACCTTATCACTGTGTGAGTTAAACCAGTTGAGTTGAGTCACACTTCTGATGGTCAGTAGCTCCTTTACAACACGTGTATGTAGTAAGTATTGTAATTTCCATCCACGTAAGAACAAAGCACACCCTTATTCATTTTAGCAGTCAGATCTCCAATCCTTCTTTACACCTCAAACAAATTCACCACAACTTTCAGTGCCAACATCTTGCACCTACAAAGGACCTTGCTCCAGGCCTGATCCACAAAGCTGTTTATACACTGAAGTGCTTATTCACTACATGAATAATATCATTCGTAAGGGCACATTTCTGCCGCAGATCACACATGCAAGAGCAATCTCAGTCTTGTCTAACTTCATAAGCAGGCTCGGAAAATATCTTCCAGGGTGGGATGTTGGTTGGTTCTCTAGCCATCCTGCAGCAGTGCATTAAGCATGCTGCTTAGTATGTCTTCCAGCCCAAGTGCACTGATCTGTAAGGTACTCAGCATTGTTATCTCAAAGGCTGTTATTGCTTTATTAACCTTCTTGCTTTCACAAATTTGCATGAAAACGCACCATTTCCCCACTCTTTTTTCAAAATGTTCTTCCCCAACCCCCCCCCCCCTTACAACAACTTTGGCTCCCTCACTCCAAGGCACTCATCCTGAACTTTTACGCCCTACCTCTTTCAAATGTCACCAGCCGCCACTGCTTATACCCCAAAATCCTTTGTCCTCTGAAGGCAGAGGGGCCTTTGCCTTGTTCAAACCGGTTCTAGTCAGTCCTGGAGCACTTTGTTTACCTGACTCCTTCTTTCCATTCAGAGTGCAGGGCAGAGACATCAGATGCACCGCAGGAGGTGGAGCCAGCATTGTGGAGGGAAGGCACAGCCCTATTCATGTCCCAGGTGCAACTCCTCCCTCCCATCTAGATGCAGATCTCTCTATTCACCACTGGGCTACCTCACCCTGTCTCATGGAATTCCCCAGCCCTGTCACTCAAACTCCAGATAAGGAATACACAGCCTAGCAGAGGCAGGTTTGAATGGTTAGACAAGAAAATACCTACTTTCTAAAAGTGGTATTTTCAAACACAGAGTGTTAAAACCAACTTCACTTAAAGATGTATTTTATCATTCTGAGTTCAGGCATACTAAATTCGAATTTATACCTTGTTCCCTGAGTCCGTTAGGATTATAAAATGTAATAATCAAACTGCCCCTTCTGGCCTATGGAGAACAGTTAGCCTTGTAATAGTGAAAAACGAAAATGGCTGTAATTCACTATTAGAACATGCCACACACACCAGGGCATGTCCTACCTTATCCTTACAATGCACCCTGCCCTTGGTCCTACCACAGGGGTGTCCGATATGAAGAAAAGGGAAGGTTTAGGGACTGACAAGTGGGTGCACTTGCCCAGTCAACATGACAGTACCAGACTGCACGCAGGCTCTGCAATGGCAGACCTTAGGCACACTTTTACATGCTGCTTCTGTGGGTGGCACAACCAGTGCTGCAAGCCCACCAGAAGCATTTAGATTTACAAGCCCTGGGCACTCCTGGTGCACTGTACTAGGGTCTGACAGGTAAACCAAACCAACCAATCATGCAATCACAAATTCATACATTAATTTATAATAGGGAGCACTTGAACTGTGCACTGGACAGCAGTGGCACAGTGCCCTGAGCAACTAACACCAGCAAAAACACATGAGGCAACAGCAAAAATGGAAGGGAGACCCACGCCAAGGTGCCAGATCTAACATCCTTCATAACTGATTTGTCTGTGAAAGATTATGATTACTGGAAGGACATGGTTGAGTTAAAATCTATTTGGGGTCCCAAAGATTTGCATGTGCAGGGCAGTGAATCATTGCATCGCGCATTTCTGATACCGTCTTAGCTAATATTTTTAAATTGGATGGTGCAGCAGACAACTTGTTTTGGTTTAGCTACAGCTAAACATTTGAATACTCCTTCCATTCTGTTATTGGCTGCTTATGACACATGGCAAGCACATAGCAACTACACAATTGAGGAGGAATTAACTGTCATGTTTCAGAATGGCACACTCAGCTCTTTCAATATTGACCCTTTGGAGTGGTTGTTGTGGCCAACCAGCTCTAATGGATGTCAGTTTACATTTTGAATACCACAAGCGGGTTTACACAAAGTAGACCTGATCCTCATTTTACACATTCCCATACAGTTACCACATATTCGGTGGGTAAATTGTGTCAACCGTGGTTGGAACATTCCACAGTGTCGTCTGTCAAACAAAATCTTTCCCATTTATCAGGTGACATCGATCTTGCTAATTTTCTTTGTGTCCAAAGTCCCCTTGAGCAAAACGTTTTGCTTATGTAGCATATAATGAATTTTGGAAACTATTACAGATGGAAGCAGCAGTGCGCCTGCGCCAAATTAACCAGAATAATTTAGAAACAGTTCTTGCAGCAGTCGACAACAGCATTAATACGCTGACTTCTCTTATATATACTTTGGATAATATTGTATCATCGGTCATTGACATTGTTCAAAATTAAATGTCTCTTTTGTACCATGGTCAAAATCAGTTACGTTCAGTAATGCAATTTAGTTGGACCTTGCAAACACTCAAAAGTGGGAAAGTACCTTGGGATTACCTGAATGCTTCCACACTGTTTTTACTATTTAATTTGACTGATAAGAAGAAATTGATGTCAATAAAACACGCAACATACACTATGTTACATATTGAACAACTAGAACAGTTACCATTTTATGAGGCAGAGACTGATTCAGCTGTGTGGTTAATCCATGGGGTTATTTCATTGCCTATCTCACTCTTTCAATTCACAGCCGGCATTAAACACTTTCCGGTTGGTAGATATGAGCCCTTCGGGAGTAGCTATATCCATGAATTATGGTCGTTGCTTTCATATTTCGGTGTCAACGAGCAGATAACGAGGTTTTCCTTATAGGGGAGGATTGTGATTCTACAGTAGGACACGCCCTAGTGTATAAACAAGTAAAGCTTCACGGTGCCTGCAACGTTTCTGCCCCTAATTTGGCTTGTTATTTAAAAGGGATCCTGGTCCCAGCTATTATCCCTGCATTAACTATGCTTACTAACAGCAGTTATCTGCTTCTAAATAATCACAACTGCTGCGGCTTACGGGCAAGCATCCCGTATATAGTAACGGTTTCATAACGTGTTACATGTTGCAGCAATGTCCTATTCCCACCCTGCATGGGATTGTAGATAGTTCACTTTGACCTTCCATTCCAACTTTGAAAACAGATTTCCATAAGCTAAGTAAACTCAAAGCACTATTGTTTCAACAAGAAGCGGCTCTCACATCAGCTTGTGATACCTTCGAATTGCAGCTGGCGAGAACCACAAGTGAGATTCAGTCACTGATGAACACGAATCTCCCACTCCATTTTGGAGAATTAATTCACCAAATATTTAATGCATCTGATACTGAGGGCTTTGCCCACTCTTTTAAACTTGTGGGATCCGGACTAGACACCTCCTTTCAGAATATTTTTTGAGTAATCTCAGCTTTTATTCATTCTATTTTTTCCAGCGCCTTTGAAGGGTTTCCCCTATTGCTCCTGTTGATTTGCATTAAAAAAAATCAAAAATAGTGTGGCACACTTAAATCATCTGAAGATACTCAACAATGTAGATAAAGTTTTTTTCAAAAAATATATTCGATTTGGGTGCATGCGGGTATCTCCCTCTGACCTGAGGGCGTAGAAACAATAGTTTTAGAAAGCGCTGTAAAAACCATATACAGCGTCCCACTTTGCACTCCGGAGGGTTGGCAACGCTTACTGTAAAGTTCTGAAAGATTCAATCCTTCCAAAGAATATTATTTGTGAGTTTAAATAAAAATCTCCTTTTTATACATCACAATGTTCCATTCCACATGTGGATTTGTATAGTCATGGAATTGGCTTCAAAACGATTTTCTTTCTGTAACATTCTCCATTCATTTTATGAGCAATATTCTTAAAATCGGGTCACTTTTTCAATAGGATTCGGAGTTTGACACTCTTTTTCTTCTTCTTTCTCTTGCAAGGATCACTTACTTCAATAGTAAGATATATATGTTGGAGGTGTTTGTACCCCTTGAATCATTGAATCCTTTGTTAATTTTTTAGAGAATGAACTCCCGAAGAAGGGTTTTGACCCGGAATGCATCTGGATTATGGGAATATTGCTTATAAAATGAAGGGAGAATGTTAGATAATCATTTTGAAGCCAATTCCATGACTATACAAATCCACATGTGAAATGCAACATTGTGATGAATAAAAAGGAGTTTTTTATTTACACTCTCAAATAATATTCTTTGGAATGATTGAATCTTTCAGAACTTTACAGTAAGGGTTGCCAACACTCTGGCGTGCAAAGTGGGGACGCTGTATTTGGTTTTTACAGCGCTTTCTACGACTCCTGTTGATTTATGGCATACTTGTACTTCTACTGCTGCTCCTTAATGGCTGCTCGATCTGTGGTGCTGCCAAGCCCGGTCCAGCTACATCTGTGCAGTGATCGGATGCAGCAGCTTTTTGGTCTGATGCCATTAGAAGCTCTTAACTTCGACCTTTGGCTGAACTTCCATTATGCCTACTTTACCTGCGTGCAACCTGTGTTCTACTGCCTACGGTGTCCTTTTTAATGGGCCCTGGATATCTACCAGTCCAATATGTCACACGCTGCCCTGGATTATGAACTGTTGATGGGTCCGTTGATGGCCCATGACCAGGACTGGTCCGTGGGTAGGCGCTTGGTGTGCGATTCTATACTTGGACCAACGGCAGACTTGAGTACCTGTGCTCGTGCACAGCGCCTCTTGGATCGGAGTTTCATCGAAGTTGACGCAGGTTCCCCTGATATGCTCCTAAGGAATACACAGCCTAGCAGAGGCAGGTTTGAATGGTTAGACAAGAAAATACCTACTTTCTAAAAGTGGTATTTTCAAACACAGAGTGTTAAAACCAACTTCACTTAAAGATGTATTTTATCATTCTGAGTTCAGGCATACTAAATTCGAATTTATACCATGTTCCCTGAGTCCGTTAGGATTATAAAATGTAATAATCAAACTGCCCCTTCTGGCCTATGGAGAACAGTTAGCCTTGTAATAGTGAAAAACGAAAATGGCTGTAATTCACTATTAGAACATGCCACACACAACGGCCTCTGGATATGAGGAGCGTGTGTGCTCGTTCGACTTACTTAATTGGATAGCGTACCTTGTACTATGGAAGGTTTAGACAACATACTGGAGTTTATGGCATTCCACTTTTCCCGCTATGTTTTTGGCTCTGAAGATTCGCAGTGAATGGATATAGTTTTGCGTACCCAGTTGGCTACTTTTTCAGGAATTGTCAGATCAACAATTAGGCGGAGGAGGGTGACAGGATCGCAGACAAGGCGAGTCTATACAGGCAAGACATGATCCGCAGCGCCAGTTTGACATAAAAGTCAATCAGGAGGAATACCTCAATATTGCACCCCATTTCAGCAGAAAAAAATTGCTGCTTTGACAGTAAAGTATGCCTCAGACGGTGAGAACCCCACTTCATGACAGGAGTTGATTGGCAACCCTCCTCGACAGCGTGGCGGAGGTTACCAACGTGCGGCAGACACTCCACCAGCATCTGAAGGCAAAAGCAACTGACACTTTAATTACCGTAGAAACAGCTGATACATGAGTTGCTCCTCCTGATAGGCTTTATGAAGTAAGCCTCTGAATTGAAGGTGATATTAAACGCCCAGTTAAAGCAGTCTTTTGGGAAATTCTGACATCTTCATATGATATTTTATTGGCAGAGGTTGATTGGCCTCACCCTTTTGCCCTAGCTTCCTCCAGAGGGGAAGATGTTATTCTACCCAGTTTTTTGCAAGACGTACCTAATAATGATAAAATGGCTTATGCTTCGGCGTGAGCTTTATCCTTAGCTCCAGCGTTATATCGCAATCAGCGGGTTGGGATAAGGACTCCCCTGTTCATGTGATTCCTTTGCGTTTTACACCACAGGCCCAAATTGCAGTATTCAAATATATGTGACGCTAAAGCGTCTGTAGGTGACATTTTGACACATTGAAATTATTAGGGTGTGATTGAGCCCTGTGTTGTCAATGAATATTTCTGTTTTTCTGATATTGAAACCGGACGGTTCATATCATATAGTCTTAGACTACAGACATTTGAACAGTCATGTTCGTACCTTTGCGGTTCAGAACACACATAGCTCTGCGTATGTAAACAACATTGTTTGCTAAAAATATAAAACTACATTGGATATTTCCAACTGCGTTTTCCAGCCATTTTTTGGTGCCTAAGAGCTGTGATTTAACCGCATTCAGTGCCCTAGGCAATCAGGGATGCTATGCGAGATTGCCTTTGGGATATAAGAATAGCTCAGGTGTGTTTGCGGCGCGCATTGTTTCAATTTTACATGAGATTGATCCTGATGTCTTTTCGTACGTCGATTACATTTATTTGATGGATGATGATATGACTCCACATTTTATGCGCGTGGATCGCATAGTCACACATTTTGCGAAATTAGGCTACAAATTTAATTTTGCAAAATCACATATTGCCTTTATGGTAGTACTTTTACTTGGTTATGAACTCAGTAACGAAGGTAGGGGGTTAGCCCCCCCACTTTTTGGAGAAATGTGCTCAATTGCAGTCTCCCTCTACCCATAAAATATTACAGTCTGCTGTTTTTTTTTTATTTTGGCAGAATCTATATTCCTGATCATGCCGAACGTATCAAACCGCTGTACTCGTTGATACAACCCTCTTTTTCGTCTTCCACTTGGCTTCCGGAACATACAGCAGTACTCAGGTCCATGCAGTCTGATCTGATTGTGACTCAAGTCTTGTTAACGAGAGTTAATACAACTAATTTAGTCATACGGATTGTACCAGGAGCATTAAGATTCACTTACGTAACTTTCAATGAAGGGGACACCATCCAAATTGCTTATAAATCGAATTTGTATACTCCAGCTGAGATGCGTTTCTCTTCTACAGAAAACAGCAGTCCAGATGACAATTCTGAAAGAAGGCTCTTTGGCTCGGGGTAAACGCATTTTCATGGTTTCTTCCGTGCCTGCTTTGGAAGCAGTCACGAAGGCCAGTGTCCCAAATTCCAAATCCGTGCATCCACGTTGGATACAGTGAGCTAGTTCTTTGACGTCGGCTGATGTCAACTTTATCTTGGACCCTTCTTTTCAAACACAGGAGTTTTTACAATATGAACATGTTCATCCTTCTCCTTTATCATTACTCCCTCTTGATCAATACAAATGCATTATTTACACTGATGGGTCTGCACAGGCAGCCATTGGTTCTAAACATGCTTATTCGGCAGCCTGCGCAATTGTAGCAAGCATGATAGTCAATGGTGATTTCAAATCTTCTTTGGTGCACACTCAGTCTCTTGGGGATTGCACGGCTCAATTGGCCAAACTACGTGCTTTGGTTTTGGCTCTTGAGTTTGCTGATCCTGAAGTGCCTACACTTGTGGTGTGCAATTCATTTTACTGTGTTCAATCCCTCAATGACAACTTATTCTTTTGGACACAAAATAACTTTTGTGATTCTAAAGGTCGCACAATTAAGCATCAAATGCTTTGGGTACAAGTGGCCGCTCTCAAGGAACGTTTGCCACTCACACATGTTATCCATACATTGGGCCATCAACGTGTGGGGAGCACACGCTGTTGGGTATTCATTGGCTGATGAGGCAGCCAAATCTGCAGTAGCCACACGCTCAGTAGCAGCAGTTAATAGGTCTATGACTAAAATTGATGATAATATTTTGGCGGCTCTTGCCGCTATGATGGAGGGAACGCAGTTTCCTCAAGACTTCCCTTCTCGTTATACCTATCATATAACAACCAATCAAATTCCGTTTGTGACTATTCCATCCGTTGGGGATCGGCTGATTCCCAACGAGGACCGCATATGGCTACATATGAAGGCGCATGCCGAAGTCACAGCGACTATTTCCCTTTTACAGCAACCTTTTTGGTGGTGTGGTTTATACCAACAGGCACATAAATATGTTCTTTCCTGTGACATTTGTCAACAGATTAAGCCTTCAACTGTTTCACGTCCACCTCACACTCAACTATACATTTTGACTCAACCGTTTGGTTGTATTTATCTTGATCACTGCGGTCCTTTAATGTCTTATAATGCTTTTAAGTATATCTTGGTTACAGTGGATTCGTGCACTAGATTCTGACGCTCAAACTGTTATAATAGATTTGCTTGTCTTTGAAGGGACATTTGCCTGTGGCACCTTCCATTCAGACTAAGGTCCTGCTTTTGCCTCTCAGGCTTACCGGGAGGCGATGAAGTCTCTGGGGATGCATGCGCAATTCTCGTCTCCATATCGGCCTGAAGGGAATTCTTTTGTGGAGCAGATGAACCGTGACTTATAGCAATCTTTAACAGCAAGGGTATTAGGTACAGGTCTAGGCTGGTTGACTCATCTATATGGAGTTCAACATGCACTTAATAATCTCCCTAGAAGATCTCTGGGTGGGTGGACCCCGTACGAATTGCTCTTTGGCATTAAAATATTTGTGCCAGACCTTGATGGTCTAGACGTTGTGGCGGCTGCTGCAACGTTTGACGTTGATAACCATTGTGCTATGTTACAGGATCTACAAAATTCACAAGCGAAAGCCCATTTGCCCTCTACCACAGATGCAGCGGTACTGATTCCGGTATCTGGCTGGCTTCCTAAAGTTGGAGATCTGGTCCAAGAGAAGGTGGAGAACAAAAAGGAATTTGGTCGATCATACTGTACACCGGCCTGAGTCCTTGGTTTAAAAGGCACCCTTACTGTGATTCTGCCTCCACTACCTGGTTGCAAGGAAAATCGTTATATTTTGATTGAGCATGTCAAGCTACATCAAACGGCACATACTGAATAGCATGCCTACAAGCATTCCACACGGGGATATTTTTACTGAATCCGTTGGCTTCTGTTTCCTTGACAAGTCCCCATCAAATGGAGGGGGAGATTGAGTCTTCAACTTATTTGTTACCAGTTTTACCTTCCACATCTACAACTGAGGAAACTGAGTATGCCTCACCACCAGTTGAAATTATAATTGACATTCCTGAAAGTACAATTCATTCACCTTCCAATGCAGAACAGCCCCTGTTGTATCACCTGGGGTCCAGTGGTTACTATATTGATTGTGATAGTTTTTCTTCTGTTACATCTTCGTTGTCATCATCTGTGGCAGAGCCCCCTAACACATATTAGTCTTTTCATCTCCTGGTTCAAAAAGACTTACATGGTCCCGCCCTGGACATGTCTGGATGGTGCTGATGATGGTATTCCTCTTTATGTGGATTGGGTTTGTGACCTATTTTTCCCGTTGATAAACGGCAATTACTTACCTGAATGCTCTGCTGTGAACTTGGTTAACTGAGTTATGGCCCCTCACACTTCATCTCATAAAATGAAAAAAGATCAAGCCCTAGTTAATATTTCAGCCTTCCCAATCGTTGATGGCATAGTTTGGGATAAAGTACCATTAGATATCCACTTTGAACGTTCCATAAGTATTCCGTGTTGCTTTAGGAGATGTGGTTTTGCCTGAAATACACTCTGATAACTGGGATGTTAACGCTGTTTATTCATTGATTTCTGATTTAAAATATTATACTGCATTTGACATTCAGGATTTGTATTTGAATTCTGCAAATTATGCTGATTTATTCTGTTACCAACATTATGGCCATCATTTTTGACACAAAACCAATACTCAGACACCATATTTTAATTATACCAAATGGGAACATTGTCCAACTCCGTTGTCGGGGAGCTCAAGGACCCAACGGAGTTCATTTATGTATTTTACGGGTAAGAATCTTTCTGACCCTCTGTCCTATTTTTATAAATTAAAGATGCTCACCCGAACCAAATTTATGCTGACTGTTAGATCTCGGGGTCTCTAGTTGGTCACCTTAGACCAAATAGGGACCCTTGCTTCTAGTCAGGGTACAGGGACACACACGGTAGATAACCCCTGCTCACCCTCTAGGTAGCTTGGCTCGAGCAGACAGGCTTATCCCCAAGGCAATGTGTAAGGTATTCGCACTTAACAACTACAATGACCCCCCCTAGTACACCACAAACATAGACCACACAGGTAAGGATATCAAAAATATAACTTTATCTAGTTTCAGTAGTGAAAATCAATTATCATAGCGTTGCACATCAATCTTTTCCTTAGGTTGTTAGGAGCGTAAAAAGATAGTCTCTAGTCTCTCGTGGGACTTCGTATTCAAAGGAAAGGAATACGTTCGTAGGCTTCCAGTAGTTAAATGGTCACGTTCCTCCAGCGGTGCCTCTTGCGCTTAGAACTAAAGCGCTCCTCTCAGGCTGCGTGGTGCAGGGCTTTCACAGCTCCCGAGCGATGGACCAATCCGGTCGCGGCTCCCTCGACGAGCCCCCAGTGATGATGTCGACGTCACCGGAGTCAGCCACTCGCAGCGCGGCTCCTCCAGCCAAGCCTCCAGTCAGCAACCAATCAGGTCGCAGCCTCCTCATTCCCTTCTCCGCGGCTTCGCAGAGCGGGGAAGTGCAGCTCTTGATCAGTTTCAGGCCCCCGGGCCGCGGCGGTGTATCGCGGGCAGAATATTTCACGGCACCCTGTGTCAGCGGGTCGATCGTGACGCCGCCAAGCCGTACAGCGGCCTAGTTAGCACGGGGGCGCCCTCAATCCTGCGGCCACAGCAATACACGTGCCGATGAGCACGTCGGTCTTCACACTGCGGCAGCCGGTATCAGGCCAGAATCAGCGCGGCACTCTCCAGCAAAACAGAGAGCAGCCAGCGCACTTCCCGAGGCAGATGTTTAGAAGCTTGGTAGAACAGTCCACGGTCCTCGCAGCACACAGCAGTGCAGATGGGACACAGCAGAGTCTTTAAAGTCTTGGCAACCTTTCTATCCCTGGGTTGCAAACAGGAGGCCAGCTCTTCTCAGGCCCTTGGAGATTCAGAGTTGAAGACACAGCACACAGCAAAGTCTTTTTAGGTCAAGTAGGTAGGGTCACAGCACACAGCAAGGCCCCTTCTCCTCCTCAGCTTCAGTTGCACAGCAGAACAGGTTAGCCCTTAGAGCACACAGCAAGGCAATCTTCCTTTAGTCCTTCAGCAGTCCGTCTTTCAGCAGAGGTTCCTCTTGATTGTAGAATCTAAAAATCTGTTGTCAGGGGTCTTGTACTTATACCCCTAAAAGTCTTTGAAGTCTTTGTGCAAGTGGGTCCTGAGCCCGGTCTGATCCAGTTCTGGGTGTTGCTGGAGCACTTTGTTTTCCTGGCTTCTCCTTTCTTTTCAGAGTGAGGGGCAGAGTCGTCAGCCACCCAGCAGGAGGTGGAGCCAGCAGTGTGGCAGGCAGGCACAGCCCTATTCAATCCCAGGTGCTACCTCCTTCCTCCACTCTACTTGCAAATGTCGCCATTCAGCAAAGGGCTGACTCAGCCAACCTCCTGGGGGATCCCCAGCCCCTGTCACTCTCAAACCAGGCAGTCAATCCACAAGCATGCCCAGGCACACAGAAGGGTCAGACAAGAGAACAGCTACTCTCTAAAAAGTACTATTCTCCAACTCAGGATTTAAAAACAACCTCCCCTAAAAGATGTGTTATTAAATGCTGAGCTCAGGGATATCAAACACTCATGTCTTATCTTGTTCCTATGAGAAGATAGGCTGATAGCCATTGGCACCAGCCTCCCCCATGTTAGCCTATGGAGCAAGATAACCTTGCAGCAGTGAACACACAAAATGGCCGCTGTTCACTACCAGAGCATGGTACCTGCACTAGTACATGCTCTACCTTTTACATACACTGCACCCTGCCCAGGGGGGTACCTTGGGCCTTCCATAGGGATGAATGATGTGCACAAAAAGGGAAGGGTTAGGCCTAGTCAGTGGGGACACTGACCAGGGTGACATGGCAGTCCGGGGACTGCAGGCAGACCTGCGGTGGCAGGCCTGAGACACCATTTTAGGGCTACTCATGTGGGTGGCGCAATCAGCGCTGCAGGCCCACTAGTAGCATCTGTCATCACCAGCCCTGGCACACACAGTGCACTTTACTAGGGACTTCAGGGTGATACAAATATGCCAATCAGGTATATCCAATCAATATGATATTTTATACAGGGAGCACTTACACTCTGGCACTGATTAGCAGTGGCAGAGTGTCCAAAGCATCTAAACCAGCAAAAACGAAATCCAGCACAGCATCAAAAATCCATGTAGTAGGGGCAAAAGATAGGGGAAAAACCCACGCCAAGGATGTCAGGTCTAACACGTGTCCCCTCCAGCTGAAAGTGGGGAGAACTACCCACCCTCTTGGGAGTTCTCATCACTAAGGCGGAAAAACCTGGACAGACCATCAGCATTGGCGTGTTCTTTACCAGGACGGTGTTCCACCGTGAAGTCCATTCCCTGTAGGGAGATGGACCACCTCAACAGTTTTGGATTCTCACCCCTCATCTGCATTAACCATCTGAGGGGCCTGTGGTCGGTCTGAACACGGAAGTGAGTCCCAAACAGGTAGGGCCTCAGCTTCTTCAGGGCCCAGACCACAGCAAATGCTTCCCTTTCAATAGCGCTCCACCTCTGTTCCCTGGGGAGTAGCCTCCTACTTATGAAAGCTACAGGTTGGTCCCCGCCCTCGTTGTCCATCTGTGAGAGTACTGCTCCCACACCTTGCTCTGAAGCGTCTGTTTGCACAACGAACTCACTCGAAAAGTCAGGTGCCTTCAGCACTGGCGCTGTGCACATTGCAGTTTTTAGGGCATCAAAAGCAGTTTGACAGGCCTCGGTCCAATTCACTTTCCTGGGCTGATTTCTAGAGGTTAGTTCTGTCAAGGGGGCAACAATGGTGCCGTATCCCTTGATGAACCGTCTGTAATACCCGGTGAGTCCTAGAAAGGCTCTCACCTCTGTCTGCGTCTTGGGGGGTTCCCAAGCCAGAATGGTATCAATCTTCGCCTGTAGGGGCGCCACCTGGCCGCTCCCCACCTGGTGTCCCAAATACACCACTGATCCCTGCCCTATCTGGCACTTACTGGCCTTGATAGTGAGGCCTGCCTTTTGCAGAGCCCTCAACACTTCACAGAGGTGTTGCAAGTGTTCCTCCCAAGTGGAGCTGAACACAGCAATGTCATCCAAGTATGCGGCGCTGAATTGCTCCAGCCCGGTCAGTACCCGGTTGACCAGTCTCTGGAAGGTGGCAGGGGCATTTTTCAATCCAAAGGGCATGACGCGAAACTGGAAATGCCCCTCTGGTGTTGAAAATGCCGACCTCTCCTTTGCCCCCTCAGTTAAGGCAATCTGCCAGTACCCCGAAGTCAAATCAAAGGTGCTGAGATACCTGGCAGCTCCCAACCGATCCACGAGCTCATCAGCTCTGGGGATGGGGTGTGCGTCAGTCTTGGTGACCGCATTGAGCCCACGGTAGTCCACGCAAAAACGAAGTTCTGGCGGGTCACCGGGTGTAGCAGCTTTCTTGGGAACTAGGACCACTGGGCTAGCCCAGGGACTGCTGGAGGGCTCAATCACCCCTAACGTCAAACATCTTGGAAACTTCTTCCTTGATGCTGGCCCTGACCTTGTCAGCTACTCTGTAAAACTTCTGTTTCACAGGTAGACTATCTCCAGTGTCCACATCATGGACGCACCAATTGGTGACACCTGGGGTCAGGGAGAACAGGGAGGCGAACTGACCCTACACCTGGCGACAGTCTCTCTGCTGTTCTGGGTTCAGGGTGGGCGAGAGGACCACACCATCCACTGACCCGTCTTGCTCCTTGGTTGCCAGGAGGTCAGGGAGAGGATCACTATCCTCTTCCCCACCATCATCTGTAGCCATGAGCATTGTCACTTCAGACCTCTCAAAGTGGGGCTTGAGGCGGTTCACATGCAAGACTCTCAGGGGCTGCCTAGGAGTCTTCATGTTGATCAGGTATGTCACCTCACTCTTGCGCTCTACCACCTCATATGGCCCGGTCCACTTGTCACGGAGCGCACAAGGCTCCACCGGCGCCATCACCCACACTTTCTGCCCAGGATGAAATTCAACCAGAGTGGTATTCTGGTCGTACCATCTTTTCATCTCCTCCTGGCTGACTTCTAGGTTCTCCTGAGCGAGCTTCCTGAAGCGCTGCGTCTGGTTGCGGATGGCCAGCACATAGCTGAACACATCCTGGGGGGTTTTCCCACGGGATTTCTCCCACCCCTCCTTCACCAGTGTGAGAGGTCCTCTAACAGGGTGGCCATACAGCAGTTCAAAGGGGCTGAACCCTAAGGACTTCTGAGGCACCTCCCTGTAGGCAAACAACAGGCATGGTAACAAGACGTACCACTTCCGTCTCATGGGCTCCGCTAGGCCCATAATCATACCTTTCAGGGTGCGGTTGAACCTTTCAACCAACCCATTTCCTTGAGGGTGGTAAGGAGTGGTGAACTTATAAGTTACCCCGCACTCCTCCCACAGAGACTTCATGTACCTAGAGATGAAGTTGGTACCCCGGTCGAAGACCACCTCTCTGGGGAACCCCACGCGGGAAAAGATCCCCATCAATGCACGGCCCACCACGGGTGCTGTGATTGTCCTGAGAGGGACTGCTTCCGGGTACCGGGTGGCGTGGTCCACCAAGACCAGGATGAACCTGTTGCCTAAGGCAGTCTTGGGGTCCAGGGGCCCTACGATATCAATGCCCACCCGCTCAAAAGGGGTGCTCACCACCGGAAAAGGTTGGAGGGGTGCCACGCACTTTCCTCCGCTCTTACCACTGGCTTGGCATGTTTGGCAAGACTTACAAAAGGTACTGACGTGCTTCTTCATCTGGGGCCAGTAGAAGTGGGTGACAAGCCTGTGATAGGTCTTGTCTTGCCCCAGATGTCCTGCGAGAGGCACGTCATGAGCCAGACCCAGTAAGAAGTTCCTGAAGCGCTCGGGTACCACCAGCACACGGGCTGCACCGGACTCAGCAAACTTAGGCTCACTATAAAGTAAGTCATCCTCCCAGTAAATCAAATGTTCCTTGGACCCTAGGCCCGCTGCCTGGTCTGCAGCCTGCTGCCGCACACCAATGAGAGAAGGGCACTCCTTCTGAGCCTGGCAGAATTCCTCCCTGGAGGGACCACCTTCTTTCTGCCAATGGGTCAGCTCAGGCAATTCCCCCAGTTCGGCTACCTGTTCTCCTGTAGGTTCCAGGGCGTCCCCCTCAGGTTCTGCTTCCTCCTGGACCGTGGGAACAGTGGGGGCCGGTTTCCCGCGCCCTCTGCCCCTTCCTCTCTTGGCAGGTTCCTGGGCCATTGTTCCAGGCTCCAGTTCTACTAATCCACCCTTCCTGGCTGTCATGGCCCGTGTGGATACACAGATCCACGCTGGCAGTCCTAACATCTCCAAGTGAGTTCTGTGCTCTACGTCCTTCCATGGAGAACTCTCCAGGTCGTTACCCAACAGACAATCTACCGGCAAGGCATCACTGACACAGACTTCCAAGGTACCAGAGACTCCCCCCCATGTAAAGGGAACACGCGCCATCTTGCAGAGGCGCACTGAAGTGTCAGCTGCCACTACTGGGCGGAGCACATTGGGAATGACTTGCTCTTCAGACACCCACTGACACCTGACAGATGTCACACTAGCCCCGGTGTCTCTCAGAGCCTCTATCTCCCTCCCATTGATGGTCACCTTTTGCCCGTATTTTTTAGTGTTAGCGGGTATCAAGGTATCCTGGACCATCTCTTGGTTTCCTAAAGAGACAAGGGTCATCATAGCTAATCCCTCTTCCCCACTGGAAATCAAATCCCCTCCCAAAGCTACACTAGCTAACCCTGGGACCGGAGCAGCAGCTGGTGCTGGGGGTTTCTTGGGACATTTAGGGGCGATGTGCCCCACTTCCCTACAAGCATAGCAAGTAGGCGGTGGTCTGTTATCCTGTCTGCCCTTATGGGGCCAAGACTTCTTAGGCTTGGGGGCTTGGGACTCCTTTTCCTGGGAACTGTTTTGGGGCCCTTTAGAGAACTCCTTATTGTTACCTTTGTCCTCCCCACCTTTCTGCTGGGGACCCTGTCCACCCTTGGCTGGGATACTTACCACCCCTTTGTTGACCCTAGTGCTAGTCCAGCGGTCTGCCTCTTTAGCAAGCTCACTGGGATCAGTTAACTTGCTGTCTAAAAGATGCTGGCGCAGCTCTGGAACACATAGACTACTCAAGTGCTCCCAACTAATCAAGTGACACAACCCCACATAATCAGTAACTTTGCTGCCCTTTATCCAACCTTCCAGTGCACGCGTGTACATACTCACACACTCCACCCAAGTACTTGAATCAAGTTTTTTGAAGTTCCTAAACTTCTGGCGGTACTGTTCTGGTGTAAGCCCATACCTGAGGCATAAGGCCTCTTTCATGGTGGGGTAGGTTAAGGTACCTGCTGCTTCTAAGGGTGCTAAGACATCCCTCCCAGAGGCCTCAAAATGCTTCCACAAACCTGCTCCCCAACTCTTCTTAGGCACTTCATTCATCTTCAAGGCAAGCTCATAGGATCTAAACCATGCATAGATATCCTCACCCCTCTGATAATTCTGCACCAAATCTTTCGGTATGTATACTTTACCCGCCTGTACTGGTTGTGCGCTGCCACCATTCGGACTGGACTTCACCTGTTTAGCTTTAATGTCCAGCTCCCTCATGCTCAACTCATGAGCCAACTGGAGTTTTCTCTCTTCCAAAGCGAGAGCATTCCTCCTCTCCTCCGCCTTCTTCTCACTGTCAAGGCGCAGTTTCCTCTCTTCTGCTTGAGCTTTGAGTTTAAAAAGTTCAATCTCATGAGCCCTAATCCTCTGATTTTCCTCCAGCTCCTCTGGAGAGAGGCCCCGACTGGAAGGGGTGCTGCCAGCCCTAGACGCTGGTCTATTCACTGGCAAATCACTGGATCCAAATCCATGCTCCTGTGCACCGTCCTCTCCAGTCAAATCCTCTGGCTCAACATGTTTTGCCTCCCACCAGGCCCTCAGAGCTTTCTGTAGCTCTTCTTTGTTAGCGCTGCCCTTCACTGGGCATCCTAGCTGCTTGCAGAATTGCTTCAGCTGCTCTTTTTTGTATGAGAGCAACTCCTTTACTTCAAATTGCAATTCCATCTCCTCGCCTACTCCATTCAGAGACATGATGCTTCCTAGGCCTTCCAAAAATAGGTTTAAAAAACTTTGTGCAATGCAACTGCTAACTAGACTAGTGATGTACAAAGAATCACTGTAGGTCAAGTGCAAATACTGGTTCTGATCCGCACCGCTGACCACCAATGTTAGATCTGGGGGTCTCTAGTTGGCAGAGGTAAGCACCTTAGACCAAATAGGGACCCTTGCTTCTAGTCAGGGTACAGGGACACACACGGTAGATAACCCCTGCTCACCCTCTAGGTAGCTTGGCTCGAGCAGACAGGCTTATCCCCAAGGCAATGTGTAAGGTATTCGCACTTAACAACTACAATGACCCCCCTAGTACACCACAAACGTAGACCACACAGGTAAGTATATCAAAAATATAACTTTATCTAGTTTCAGTAGTGAAAATCAATTATCATAGCGTTGCACATCAATCTTTTCCTTAGGTTGTTAGGAGCGTAAAAAGATAGTCTCTAGTCTCTCGTGGGACTTCGTATTCAAAGGAAAGGAATACGTTCGTAGGCTTCCAGTAGTTAAATGGTCACGTTCCTCCAGCGGTGCCTCTTGCGCTTAGAACTAAAGCGCTCCTCTCAGGCTGCGTGGTGCAGGGCTTTCACAGCTCCCGAGCGATGGACCAATCCGGTCGCGGCTCCCTCGACAAGCCCCCAGTGATGATGTCGACGTCACCGGAGTCAGGATGTATGACGTTACAACGCATGCTTTTACAACGCATGCCGTTACAACGCATTTTTTACAACGCAAAATCTGTTACAACGCAAGTCTTTACAACGCAAGTCTTTACATCGACTTGCAGTAGATGGCGTGCTAACATTAAAAAAGGGTAATTTACTATTCTAACTCCAGTCCACGTTGCAGTAGGGAAGGTGTTTGGATAGTAAACTACACTCTTTTTAATGTTAGCACGCCATCTAGTGCAAGTCGATGTAAAGACTTGCGTTGTAATGGCATGCGTTGTAACAGATTTTGCGTTGTAATAGTTTCGTTGTAATGGTAGTGCGTTGTAAAAGTTGCGTTGTAAAGGTTGTTCCCCCCGGAGTCAGCCACTCGCAGCGCGGCTCCTCCAGCCAAGCCTCCAGTCAGCAACCAATCAGGTCGCAGCCTCCTCGTTCCCTTCTCCGCGGCTTCGCAGAGCGGGGAAGTGCAGCTCTTGATCAGTTTCAGGCCCCCGGGCCGCGGCGGTGTATCGCGGGCAGAATATTTCACGGCGCCCTGTGTCAGCGGGTCGATCGTGACGCCGCCAAGCCGTACAGCGGCCTAGTTAGCACGGGGGCGCCCTCAATCCTGCGGCCACAGCAATACACGTGCCGATGAGCACGTCGGTCTTCACACTGCGGCAGCCGGTATCAGGCCAGAATCAGCGCGGCACTCTCCAGCAAAACGGAGAGCAGCCAGCGCACTTCCCGAGGCAGATGTTTAGAAGCTTGGTAGAACAGTCCACGGTCCTCGCAGCACACAGCAGTGCAGATGGGACACAGCAGAGTCTTTAAAGTCTTGGCAACCTTTCTATCCCTGGGTTGCAAACAGGAGGCCAGCTCTTCTCAGGCCCTTGGAGATTCAGAGTTGAAGACACAGCACACAGCAAAGTCTTGTTAGGTCAAGTAGGTAGGGTCACAGCACACAGCAAGGCCCCTTCTCCTCCTCAGCTTCAGTTGCACAGCAGAACAGGTCAGCCCTTAGAGCACACAGCAAGGCAATCTTCCTTTAGTCCTTCAGCAGTCCGTCTTTCTCTTGATTGTAGAATCTAAAAATCTGTTGTCAGGGGTCTTGTACTTATACCCCTAAAAGTCTTTGAAGTCTTTGTGCAAGTGGGTCCTGAGCCCGGTCTGATCCAGTTCTGGGTGTTGCTGGAGCACTTTGTTTTCCTGGCTTCTCCTTTCTTTTCAGAGTGAGGGGCAGAGTCGTCAGCCGCCCAGCAGGAGGTGGAGCCAGCAGTGTGGCAGGCAGGCACAGCCCTATTCAATCCCAGGTGCTACCTCCTCCCTCCACTCTACTTGCAAATGTCACCATTCAGCAAAGGCTGACTCAGCCAACCTCCTGGGGGATCCCCAGCCCCTGTCACTCTCAAACCAGACAGTCAATCCACAAGCATGCCCAGGCACACAGAAGGGTCAGACAAGAGAACAGCTACTCTCTAAAAAGTACTATTCTCCAACTCAGGATTTAAAAACAACCTCCCCTAAAAGATGTGTTATTAAATGCTGAGCTCAAGGATATCAAACACTCATGTCTTATCTTGTTCCTATGAGAAGATAGGCTGATAGCCATTGGCACCAGCCTCCCCCATGTTAGCCTATGGAGCAAGATAACCTTGCAGCAGTGAACACACAAAATGGCCGCTGTTCACTACCAGAGCATGGTACCTGCACTAGTACATGCTCTACCTTTTACATACACTGCACCCTGCCCAGGGGGGTACCTTGGGCCTTCCATAGGGATGACTGATGTGCACAAAAAGGGAAGGGTTAGGCGTAGTCAGTGGGGACACTGACCAGGGTGACATGGCAGTCCGGGGACTGCAGGCAGGCCTGCGGTGGCAGGCCTGAGACACCATTTTAGGGCTACTCATGTGGGTGGCGCAATCAGCGCTGCAGGCCCACTAGTAGCATCTGTCATCACCAGCCCTGGCACACACAGTGCTCTTTACTAGGGACTTCAGGGTGATACAAATATGCCAATCAGGTATATCCAATCAATATGATATTTTACATAGGGAGCACTTACACTCTGGCACTGATTAGCAGTGGCAGAGTGTCCAAAGCAACTAAACCAGCAAAAACGAAATCCAGCACAGCATCAAAAATCCATGTAGTAGAGGCAAAAGATAGGGGAAAAACCCACGCCAAGGATGTCAGGTCTAACACTGACCCATACTAAATTGATCTACTCCTTGTCCTGTGTTAGACTTGGGGGTCTCTAGTTGGCACAGGTATGCACTTGTGACAAATAGGGACCCTCGCCTCTAGTCAGGATAAAGGGGTACACTCCTAAAATAACCCTTGCTCACCCTCTTGGTAGCTTGGCACGCGCAGACAGGCTTATCTCAGAGGCAGTGTGTAAAGCATTTGTGAACACATACAGTAATCAAGTGACAACACTACAGATGAACACCACACAGGTTTATATAAAAAATAAGTATTCTTTATATAGATTTACCACAAGACCATAAACAACAAAAATCCACATTACTGTTACTTTAAGATGGTAGAATTTAGCTTAGTTCTCTTTAGTTCTTAAATGCGACACTTTAAGTCAATGTACCTTTAGATGCGACACGCAGGGCAACGAAAGTGTTTCAACGATGTAGATGCGATGAAATTTTGGCGCAAAGAAATAAAGATGTGAAGATCTTCCAGATGCGGCACGCTTCTCCGATGTTGCGAGAAGACTCGATTCGATGCGTCAGCTGCAGCGGTGACACCCCTTTATGCGTTGCGACGACAACGGCTTTGGCGGCGACACTCTTCTCCGACGTTGCGAGACGCTTCCGCTCGGTGCGACAATTGCAGCGGCGACACCCTTTACGCGATGCGACGACAACAGCTCCGATGGCGCCACGCTTCTCCATGGATGAGAGGCGTTTTCCTTGATGCGGTGCAGTGCGTCAGCTACGATGGCTACGATGGCGACACGCTTCTTCGGCGTTGCGAGACACTTCTTCGAAGATGCAAGATGCTTCTGCTCGATGCGACAACTATAGCGGCGACACCCCTTTACGCGATGCGACGACAACAGCTCCAACGGCGGCACGCTTCTCCTTTTTGAGTCGCTCTTCCAGCTCCTTGCGACACGCAGTCCCTCAGAAGGTCCAAAACAGCAGTAGGCACTTCCAAAGAACTCTGGGGAGCTGGTGGTTGAAGTCTGTTGTCCCTGAGACTTCAGCAGGAGGCAAACTCTTTTCCAAGCCCTTGGAGATCCTTTACAAGTTGAGCAAAAGTACACACACAGTTACTTTTTCCTCCCTTTGGCAGTAAGGCAACCACTGCAGGCCAATCCCCCAGTTTCCGGGATCATTTTTCTTCAGCTTCTTCTTGGTTCCTCTCCTCAGCAGAATTTTCTTCTTGTTTTCCCAAAGTGATCTAAATTCTTGGGATCAGGGTCCCAATAGTTATACCCAGTGGCGGCTCCTCAATAGGGGTGTGGGGGCGTCGCCCTACAGCTTTTTTGAAGTGAGAGAAGCAGCAACATACAATAGTAAAACTACCATTTTCAGTATGTTTCTGCTTCTCGCACTGCCAGAAAGCAGAAGTGCCGGGAGTGCCTGGTTGTGGGAGGGCGGGTGGGCGGTCCCACTGGAGGGCAGCGGGGGAGTGGCTTCCCCACTGTTGTGGAACCTGACTGCTTTGGTCGGCCTGGGGCCGACCAAAGCAGTCATGCGCACTCTCCCTTTTCTCTATGTAGGCTGCTGCATGCAGCCTACATAGAGAAAAGGGCCTCCGATTAGGCTCCTGGGTGGGGCGCTGTGCGCCTGCACCACACCAATCACAATGCTACCATTGCAGCGTTGTGATTGGCGGAGGGGAGGGAGGCTGCCTGTGGGTGCTTCCTGTAAAAAACGCGACAGGACCCGGCCAGGAGCGTTGAGGCGGCACGGAGCGGGACCGGTAAGGTAGGTGTATTATTTTTAATTATAACAACCCCCCGTACGCGGCCCTGTCCTACAGCAACCCATTTTAAATGCAGTTTCCCATGGTATCATTGGGAGTTTGAGACCTTGTTCGTGCATGCATGCCCAGATCGCAGCTGAGTGGACACACTGGGGTTCACACTTCCTTGTGACCACATGACCAGAAAACTGACGCTTGCAGCGAGTGCATTAGCCCACTCAGCCACCCGAGCCAGCTCTGCTTTCTGAGTGCCGGCCTCGCACATTCTTGCAGTGAGGTCAACTTGTGCGTCGTTCTGGAGTTTCCTCCGCCTGTTTATCCCGGAGCTGGGAGCTCAGTGTCCTTGGCATGGTGTACCCCGATGCCCCCCCACCTTCTCGCCCGCTTCCACCTGTCCTTATTCTGTGTGAGCCTTAGATATGGAGCTCGGGCGGGCCTTGGCAGTGTGTGGAGTCCCAGGGGCCATATTACTGTTTTCTTGACCTGTTTTGGGAGCTCGAGGGAATGGGGCCGAGACTCCTCCGAGCTGAACTGAGCAAGCGGCTGTGGAGATTGGTTTTTTTCCTGTGTTCCTGGAATTGTGGCTGAGGTTTCGTCAGGAAGCTCGTGCGAGAGGTAGTGGGTGACGCTTTTGTGGGGTTTGGAGATGTTTCTCAGTCGCGCCGAGGATATGTTGCATTAATAATCGCACAGACTGGCAAATCAGCAAGTTGTTGTTTGTTTTTTTATCGGCGGAAATGGATATGAAATGATTACAGAGAAAAACGTAGTATGGCATAAACACTTTCAAATGTCACCAGCCGCCACTGTGGCGATGCATGTCTTTGGCAAACCTCCCGCTCTCCCCTCAGTGTGCAAGGGGCCCCAAAACTTTATTTCTAATTGCAGTGCACGGAATCGACCTTTGCTAATCAGCAGAGTCCACGGACAGGCCTGTGTGAATAATAGTGGGGGCGTGGCACTGGTTAGAGAGGCCCAGGAGCCTGAGCAGCTGTCTGAAATTAAACACGAGGGACACACTACTCAGTGACCCCGGATCTTCTTCAGCTCTGTTCATCAGCAATGTTTATATCCCCAGTGCTCATCCCCTCCCTTAGAGGTCGGGAGCTCTTAGACTTACCAGAGTGTCAACAAGGTGTGGAGGCTTTACTCTGACCTTCACATGCACATCATCAAGTCAGATCCCTGGCTCACTGACTGGACATGAAACCTCAGGAGGAACCCATATTACAATCATTACAAAATGAAATCAAACTGCAGCCTTAATGTTCTTTTTTCTAAACCTTTTCACTGTGTGAGTTAAACCAGTTGAGTTGAGTCACACTTCTGATGGTCAGTAGCTCCTTTACAACACGTGTATGTAGTAAGTATTGTAATTTCCATCCATGTAAGAACAAAGCACACACTTATTCATTTTAGCAGTCAGATCTCCAATCCTTCTTTACACCTCAAACAAATTCACCACAACTTTCAGTGCCAACATCTTGCACCTACAAAGGACCTTGCTCCAGGCCTGATCCACAAAGCTGTTTATACACTGAAGTACTTATTCACTACATGAATAATATCATTCGTAAGGGCACATTTCTGCCGCAGATCACACATGCAAGAGCAATCTCAGTCTTGTCTAACTTTATAAGCAGGCTCGGAAAATATCTTCCAGGGTGGGATGTTGGTTGGTTCTCTAGCTATCCTGCAGCAGTGCATTAAGCATGCTGCTTAGTATGTCTTCCAGCCCAAGTGCACTGATCTGTAAGGTACTCAGCATTGTTATCTCAAAGGCTGTTATTGCTTTATTAACCTTCTTGCTTTCACAAATTTGCATGAAAACGCACCATTTCCCCACTCTTTTTTCAAAATGTTCTTCCCCAAGCCCCCCCCTTACAACAAGTTTAGCTCCCTCACTCCAAGGCACTCATCCTGAACTTTTACGCCCTACCTCTTTCAAATGTCACCAGCCGCCACTGCTTATACCCCAAAATCCTTTGTCCCCTGAAGGCAGAGGGGCATTTGCCTTGTTCAAACCGGTTCTAGTCAGTCCTGGAGCACTTTGTTTACCTGACACCTTCTTTCCTTTCAGAGTGCAGAGCAGAGACATCAGATGCACCGCAGGAGGTGGAGCCAGCATTGTGGAGGGAAGGCACAGCCCTATTCATGTCCCAGGTGCAACTCCTCCCTCCCATCTAGATGCAGATCTCTCTATTCACCACTGGGCTACCTCACCCTGTCTCATGGAATTCCCCAGCCCTGTCACTCAAACTCCAGACAAGGAATACACAGCCTAGCAGAGGCAGGTTTGAATGGTTAGACAAGAAAATACCTACTTTCTAAAAGTGGTATTTTCAAACACAGAGTGTTAAAACCAACTTCACTTAAAGATGTATTTTATCATTCTGAGTTCAGGCATACTAAATTCGAATTTATACCATGTTCCCTGAGTCAGTTAGGATTATAAAATGTAATAATCAAACTGCCCCTTCTGGCCTATGGAGAACAGTTAGCCTTGCAATAGTGAAAAACGAAAATGGCTGTAATTCACTATTAGAACATGCCACACACACCAGGGCATGTCCTACCTTATCCTTACAATGCACCCTGCCCTTGGTCCTACCACAGGGGTGTCCGATATGAAGAAAAGGGAAGGTTTAGGGACTGACAAGTGGGTGCACTTGCCCAGTCAACATGACAGTACCAGACTGCACGCAGGTTCTGCAATGGCAGACCTTAGGCACACTTTTACATGCTGCTTCTGTGGGTGGCACAACCAGTGCTGCAAGCGCACCAGCAGCATTTAGATTTACAAGCCCTGGGCACTCCTGGTGCACTGTACTAGGGTCTGACAGGTAAACCAAACCAACCAATTATGGAATCACAAATTCATACATTAATTTATAATAGGGAGCACTTGAACTGTGTACTGGACAGCAGTGGCACAGTGCCCTGAGCAACTAACACCAGCAAAAACACATGAGGCAACAGCAAAAATGGAAGGGAGACCCACGCCAGGGTGCCAGGTCTAACATCCTTCATAACTGATTTGTCTGTGAAAGATTATGATTACTGGAAGGACATGGTTGAGTTAAAATCTATTTGGGGTCCCAAAGATTTGCATGTGCAGGGCAGTGAATCATTGCATCGCGCATTTCTGATACCGTCTTAGCTAATATTTTTAAATTGGATGGTGCAGCAGACAACTTGTTTTGGTTTAGCTACAGCTAAACATTTGAATACTCCTTCCATTCTGTTATTGGCTGCTTATGACACATGGCAAGCACATAGCAACTACACAATTGAGGAGGAATTAACTGTCATGTTTCAGAATGGCACACTCAGCTCTTCCAGTATTGACCCTTTGGAGTGGTTGTTGTGGCCAACCAGCTCTAATGGATGTCAGTTCACATTTTGAATACCACAAGCGGATTTACACAAAGTAGACCTGATCCTCATTTTACACATTCCCATACAGTTACCACATATTCGGTGGGTAAATTGTGTCAACCGTGGTTGGAACATTCCACAGTGTCGTCTGTCAAACAAAATCTTTCCCATTTATCAGGTGACATCGATCTTGCTAATTTTCTTTGTGTCCAAAGTCCCCTTGAGCAAAACGTTTTGCTTATGTAGCATATAATGAATTTTGGAAACTATTACAGATGGAAGCAGCAGTGCGCCTGCGCCAAATTGACCAGAATAATTTAGAAACAGTTCTTGCAGCAGTCGACAACAGCATTAATACGCTGACTTCTCTTATATATACTTTGGATAATATTGTATCATCGGTCATTGACATTGTTCAAAATTAAATGTCTCTTTTGTACCATGGTCAAAATCAGTTACGTTCAGTAATGCAATTTAGTTGGACCTTGCAAACACTCAAAAGTGGGAAAGTACCTTGGGATTACCTGAATGCTTCCACACTGTTTTTACTATTTAATTTGACTGATAAGCAGAAATTGATGTCAATAAAACACGCAACATACACTATGTTACATATTGAACAATTAGAACAGTTACCATTTTATGTGGCAGAGACTGATTCAGCTGTGTGGTTAATCCATGGGGTTATTTCATTGCCTATCTCACTCTTTCAATTCACAGCCTGCATTAAATACTTTCCGGTTGGTAGATATGAGCCCTTCGGGAGTAGCTATATCCATGAATTGTGGTCGTTGCTTTCATATTTCGGTGTCAACGAGCAGATAACGAGGTTTTTCTTATAGGGGAGGATTGTGATTCTACAGTAGGACACGCCCTAGTGTATAAACAAGTAAAGCTTCACGGTGCCTGCAACGTTTCTGCCCCTAATTTGGCTTGTTATTTAAAAGGGATCCTGGTCCCAGCTATTATCCCTGCATTAACTATGCTTACTAACAGCAGTTATCTGCTTCTAAATAATCACAACTGCTGCGGCTTACGGGCAAGCATCCCGTATATAGTAACGGTTTCATAACGTGTTACATGTTGCAGCAATGTCCTATTCCCACCCTGCATGGGATTGTAGATAGTTCACTTTGACCTTCCATTCCAACTTTGAAAACAGATTTCCATAAGCTAAGTAAACTCAAAGCACTATTGTTTCAACAAGAAGCGGCTCTCACATCAGCTTGTGATACCTTCGAATTGCAGCTGGCGAGAACCACAAGTGAGATTCAGTCACTGATGAACACGAATCTCCCACTCCATTTTGGAGAATTAATTCACCAAATATTTAATGCATCTGATACTGAGGGCTTTGCCCACTCTTTTAAACTTGTGGGATCCGGACTAGACACCTCCTTTCAGAATATTTTTTGAGTAATCTCAGCTTTTATTCATTCTATTTTTTCCAGCGCCTTTGAAGGGTTTCCCTATTGCTCCTGTTGATTTGCATAAAAAAAATCAAAAATAGTGTGGCACGCTTAAATCATCTGAAGATACTCAACAATGTAGATAAAGTTTTTTTCAAAAAATATATTCGATTTGGGTGCATGCGGGTATCTCCCTCTGACCTGAGGGCGTGGAAACAATAGTTTTAGAAAGCGCTGTAAAAACCATATACAGCGTCCCACTTTGCACTCCGGAGGGTTGGCAACCCTTACTGTAAAGTTCTGAAAGATTCAATCCTTCCAAAGAATATTATTTGCGAGTTTAAATAAAAATCTCCTTTTTATACATCACAATGTTCCATTCCACATGTGGATTTGTATAGTCATGGAATTGGCTTCAAAACGATTTTCTTTCTGTAACATTCTCCATTCATTTTATGAGCAATATTCTTAAAATCGGGTCACTTTTTCAATAGGATTCGGAGTTTGACACTCTTTTTCTTCTTCTTTCTCTTGCAAGGATCACTTACTTCAATAGTAAGATATATATGTTGGAGGTGTTTGTACCCCTTGAATCATTGAATCCTTTGTTAATTTTTTAGAGAATGATCTCCTGAAGAAGGGTTTTGACCCGAAATGCATCTGGATTATGGGAATATTGCTTATAAAATGAAGGGAGAATGTTAGATAATCATTTTGAAGCCAATTCCATGACTATACAAATCCACATGTGAAATGCAACATTGTGATGAATAAAAAGGAGTTTTTTATTTACACTCTCAAATAATATTCTTTGGAAGGATTGAATCTTTCAGAACTTTACAGTAAGGGTTGCCAACACTCTGGCGTGCAAAGTGGGGACGCTGTATTTGGTTTTTACAGCGCTTTCTACGACTCCTGTTGATTTATGGCATACTTGTACTTCTACTGCTGCTCCTTAATGGCAGCGATAATGGGCTTGATAATATGCCCTAGAGAATTCCCATAGAAGCCCATTTCTGGTGTCAACATGGGTTACCATTGGAATTCTCTGCGGCATATTATCAAGCCCATTATCGCCGCTTTAGTGGCAGTTTTCTGCCGCTAAAGCGGCAATAATTTTAACGCTGTGCTTGATAATATGCCCCGAAGTTACTACAACTGCCATGAGGCCATGTATTGGAACTCTAACCAGATGCTAGACTCCTTTTGCCCCTTCTCACTTGTCTGCCATGTCACTACTGATCTTCACTAGTCATGGACTGTGCAATGTACAGACAATGCTCCACTCAGATATACGTCTGAATACTTTGCTTGATAGTGTTCCGGTTTCAGTGGCGGCTGGTGACTTTTGAAAGTGGCGAGGCATAAAATAATTGTCATCCTGTACTGTGGCAAGCGAGAGTAGCGAGCGTGCCTGAACACCCTACGGGGGGTTTAGGGGGGTCCGTCCCCCGCGAATATTTTGAAAAAAGAGTGGACAAATGGTACATTTTCAAGCAAATTTGAGAAATTGAGATAATAATAATACATTTAAACGACCTAACACATGACGTAAAGTTAGAATAAAGGGGCTCATTAAGATATCGGGCTGAGAGCACCTCCCGCCGCAATGTCAGGAATGCAGGATGCGCCCGCCAGTGTGGCGGGCGCATCCTAATTTCACCAACTGGACCCCCGCACCAATGGTGGGCGGTCCCATTGCATGACAGGATGCCATCCTAATGACCCTCAAAGTAATTAGAAGTAGCAATGAGAAGTAGACCATAAAACATGTATGCATAGCTTCATGTTATATGAGCCAGGGGGAGCGGTAAGGCACTTTCACTGGCATCAGCACTCTCCCTCAGCGCGCCTTGAGTCCTGCCACTCAGACTGAAACGCTAATCTATGCATTAAGGGGTCATCCAATTACAAGGAAAGAACTCCTCTGACATGTTTTCCAAGACTATATTTTCAGCAACTGTATATGCGGCTAGGGGCTACTCTCCCTGACCCCTGCCCCGCTGCAGGTGAAGGCAGAATGGCAGAGAAGTGGAGAGATTTGGCACGCACACACTGCAGGTGAAGTAAGATCATAAAAGGCCTTGTGCATACATGGACTTCCGCTACCTGCATGTTGGGACCGCTGCATGCTGCATGTAAAGACAAACTGTGGCAATAACTCAGACAATAAGCATGCACGTGTTGCATGGCGAAGGCAACTTTGAACTGACTGAGAGAACGAGTCTACATGCACTTCCTGCAGCAAAGTCAGATTGGTAGAAAAGAGACGGTCTCTTTTGCCACATGCAGCAAATACCCAAGCAAAGATAACACACGAGGTGCTGCAAATACAAATGATAATGTGCAGCTTTCGTGCTTCAGATGCCACCGCACTGCAAATACACGGCCAACATGATCCAAATACCTACCATAGCAAACCTCCACTTGCATGCTGCAAATACTCCGGCAAAAACGCAGGTCAGCAAATTCACACCCAACATCCTGCCACCCATAAGCACACCCGCTGAATGCTGCAAATATCTCAAGACTGCACATGCACATTCAACATACCACAACATAACAGGTGCACACTGATTACGCTGGAAAAATGTAACACTGCAAACACACCCTTAGGGTTGCAAATATCCTGAACTGCAGATACAACCATGACACGGTACAAAATAACCCTACAGCAATACAAAACGTGGATGATGCAAATACGTAACATTAAAAATACGCACCCAACATACTGTAAATACTCAGTACAGCAAAAGCAGTCCAATTATGCTGCAAATGCCTCTATGCAAAAACACCCCACGCACGCACAACGAACCAACAGGTGGAAATATTGAAAACACATGCTGGCAATATTCAGCAGCACTATAAATGCACATTCTACATTCTCCAAACAAATGGGGACATACTGGAAATACCACAACATTGCAAGTTTCCCATCACTGTTAATGCTCTACTCTGAAAATTCTCCCACAACCCTAAGGGTCAGTACTGAACATATCATAACACTGCAAACATATCAATCACTGTAACTCCCATAACAGTAGAATACCCCTAAACATCAAATACGACACTACAAATACCCCCAATGCAAGGACCCCAGATCAAAGATATGCAAAGCACTGCCAACGCTCAAAAGGTGCAATTGTCTCAACACTAAAACGCACAACCAGTCAAATGACCGAGGCGCGGCAAATCAGCCAGGTCAGTAAAACCCTGCCGACTACTGCACACGATCCAGTACTAGAAATGCCAGCACTGTAAATGAAACGCCCACCACAGCGAATGGTCCACACTGCAAATAAACATCACACGTCCTACAAAGCTACCATCTCTGTAGGTACGCACCTGCATATTCAAAGAGACCGCTACAGCAAACAAACACCTGGGTAGCAGCCAGCCCAGCCCCTGGGTACTCACTGTCGCCGGGACCCAGCAGGACAAGGAGGAGGAGAAGGCGGGCGCAGAGCGCAAGCTGAGACATCTTCACCACGTGAGTCGCGGCCGGCAAGACGGGCGGGCAGGTGGGGGGGACGATAATTAAAATAAAATAAAATCTTACCTTGGCTTCCTCCGGATCATGCACCGCCGCCTCAGCTCCTGCTGCTCCTGGCCGCGTTTCTCCTAGGCAGCCTCCCTCCCCTCCCCGAAGCCAATCACAACACTGCAATGGCAGCGTTGTGATTGGTGGGGTGCAGCGGACGGCGCCTGAGGGGAGGCCATTTTGTCTATGTAGGCTGCATGCAGCCTACATAGAGAAAATGTACAGTGCGCATGACTGCTTTGGTCGGCCCTGAAGCCGACCAAACAGTCAGGGCCATAACATTGGGCATGCCACTTCCCCCCTGCCCTCGAGCAGGACCGCCCACCCACCCACCCCCAACCAGGCACTTCTGCTTTCTCGCAATGTGAGAAGCAGAAACATAAAATGGTAGTTTTACCAATTTATGTTTCTGCTTCTCGTACTGTGAGAAAGCAGTGGGGCGACGCCCCCATGTCCCAATCGAGGAGCCGCCACTGTTAACTGAAACTATTGGTGGAGTGAGTGACACCATAACAATGGTGTACGCCTAATATATGTGAACCATTAATGAAACTCAGCTGATGAGCAGTGGCGGATGACTGCACTTTTCACTTGATGAACAATACTAAATATTAAACTAAACTGGGTATTTGCCTGTATTAGGTAAAACTAGACCTTGGAATGGACAAATACACATGTTATAACTACACTGTGTTTGTAGCAGAGTTTTGGTGATGTCATGTCTATCCCTAAAGCAAAATGCCAAATTTCTGCACATCTAATGAGCTGATGAAATCCAATGTCTATAAATGTCTAGTAACCAACTTCAACTCCACGCAAATAGATGACTAATTTCTGTCTATTTTGTTCCATTCTAGGTCTCCATTTACTTGGACCCAAACAACGTGAATGTAGATACCTCACTTCCTCTGTTAACAATGTTCACTATTTCTCAACAGGTCAATCCGCCACTGCACCTGCACAGAGGTTGAAAACTAAACAGAGTTCCTTTCCACCCTAGGACAAAGCCCTCAGTGATGACAACGCTTCTTAAGAGGTAGACATGGATGATGGTCCTGGCCCATCTAATCAGCCTGTGCAGATGCCAACAGTGGGGCTCAATGTGCCTGCAACAACACCTCCCACCCCAGCTCCAACAACACCCGGACCCATATATTAGCAGTATGTAGCATTAACATCCTCTTCACAACGTCACTATAAGAGTTGCAAGAATTGTCAAGGTCATCACATCTCACACCATATTTACACTCGGGAGTAGTAATTTCAGATGAGAGCTTGATGCAGGTCAGCTCCTTCCTCTTCACCACTAGCATCATCTTCATTTGGCATTTTAGGGTCCCACCTGGTGGATCTACATGCCTTCATCCTCTGCGATGTAAGTCATGTTCCGTCGCAGGACAATGTTGTGCAGTATGCAGCAGGCCACTGTGATCTTTCACACCTTCCCAGTCTTATCCAGAAATCTGAATCTGGCTTTCAGGAACCCAAAAAGCCGCCTTCACTGGCCGCCGTGTTCTTCCACAGGATTCATTGAAGCGGACTTCCCCTGGCATTGTAGGATTCCTCAGCGGTGCCAAGAACCATGGTTGGTTGGGATACGCTGAGTCTCCTAGATGGACTAAAGTCAGAAGTGTGACATTTAGTTGCACACTTTCAGATCATACTACCTGACATTACCCACACAAAGTTAGGACAGATCACACTTACCTACAGGCCAGGCTCACTCCGGTAGTAGTTGTGCCAGATATTACCGACACAAAGTTAGGACAGATCACAATTACCTACAGCTGGGGTATGGTGGTGTTTCGCAGTATGAAGAAATTATGTCCGGGTCCTGGGAACTGGGCACAGATGTTTGAGATGTACAAATCCAGTAAGCAGACAACTTGCATGTTGATAGAATGGAAGTGCTTCCTGTTCCAGTACACTTGCTCTCTGGCTTGTGGTGGTACTAAGGCAATATGGGTACCATCAATGGATCCAATTATATGTGGTATGTGACTAAATCCATAGAAATTCACATTCACAGTGGCTAAATCCTCACGTCTGGGGAACTGGATGTAATTTTATACAATAAAAAGTGGTATAAAGGAAATGATACACAATAAATTCTGAGTAGAGCACATTTAATTACCCTCTCTGCAGATAATTATTTCTTGATGAATTAAATCAAACACATTTTATATATAATCTACATTAACGATGGTTCCTGATCCAAGAAAGGCAGAAACATAAAAATGACATATCACAACATATATATACAAAATCATAAAGACGTAAATGTATAATACACTAACCCTACAAAAATTATTTACAATAGTGTCCTCCTTACAGTTCTGGAAGGACCACTCAGAGGTAGCTCGGATGGCACACAAACAACCAATCAAATCGCAGACGTATTGCTTTGGCAAAATTACAGCTGCCCCTCGACCAGGGTGGGCTAGCGGCTCCGTCATTTGAGGCGTATTTCTTGGCCGCCCAGCTGCAGTGGGTGTCGCGCTGGACGGCAGACCGGGCACGGGGAGAGCTGACCACCAATACAGGGCGTATTCAAACCCCCACTGTTCACCGTATGTTACTGCCAGGTGCGGCGCCGATTCCGACTGGGCCTCTGCAAGTCAGCACGGCGCGTGCCTGCTTGGCTCGGGTCCATCGTATGGACCGGGATGCGCCCCGTACTCTCCGCTTTTGCCGCTGGTGGGGCTCCCCAGGGGTCGAGCACATTATACGGAGAGCATGCTACAAATATGGACGGAACATGCCGTGACGGAGGTGGGGATGTTATATTGTGAGGGGCGTCTACAGCCATTCGACGCGCTGGTAGTCGAATTCGAGCTTCCCAGGGGACAGTTCCTAAGACATAGACAGCTTCTCACAGATTGTCGCAAACAGTGGCGCGTGATTGATACGGAACCCCCCACACACCCGGTCATCCACGCGATTTTGCAGATGGGGCCCGGGCAACACCTAGTGACTTGGATATACAAAGCCGTCCGGACCCTGAGGCAACCCACACTTGCACCCTTAAGGGAACACTGGGAAAATGACTTCCGTAGGCCACTACACGACAGGGAATGGATCAGGGCCCTTGAATATACAAAAAAAGTGTCCCGTAACTACCGCTTCAAGAATATACAGTTACACATCCTACATAGGGCGTACCTCACTCCTGAAAAATTACAGAAATACTTTCCTGATAAGACGTTCGCCTGCCCTAGGTGTCTGAAGCCGGCTGCCTCTTTCCTACACATGCTCTGGGAGTGTCCGACACTGCATAATTACTGGAGAGCGGTGCATATTGCCATTCGTGCAGTCACAGGGTTGCAAGACCTACACACATGGGAGGCCAGCGCCCTGGGCATACATGGGCGGCACAAGAATAAGAAGGTAGAGAGGCGTTTTGCTTTCCTGTGGCTTATTCTGGCCAAACGCTGCATTACTATGCACTGGAGGGCACCGGAAGGACCTTCTCTGGCGGCTTGGGTGGGGGCAGTTAAGAAGTGGGGGAAAGCGGAGGAAACGCTACTTCGAACAGAGGAGGCTCGGGGACACCGCAAACACCCGATTTCCCTGCCCTGGGCGATGCTAATGCATTCCTTCGCACAGGAAACGTTACTGGCGGCAGGTCCGCGTACGGTTGGCTCCCAGGAGGCCTCCGCGACTCAGGAGGCCAATCGGGGCGGCACGCAGGAGTCCCATGCGCCCGGCGGTTCCTAAATGCATACTGTAAATGTTCTCCTATTGGGCCCGTACAAGGAAGAGGAGCAATACTCCCGCCTTTACCCTCCTCCCCCGACCCTTCCCCGCGCCTGCGAAACCTTAACACTGCAACAGGCACAGAGACTGCTTCCCGACATTAGACTCACAATGCTTCTATTCCCAGATTTGGTGCATTCCCCAGTTTATATATCCCCAGTTCATTAATAGCAATCCGGTGGCTGCACTTCAACGACCTATGTGACAACCCGCACAGGGGCTAAGGATACATGTAGCAGCCCCCGCATGGGGCGGCGTCCACAGCGCACATTAGCGGGATGGGCCCAGACATAGGCTTAGTTAGCCGGCTCCCAACTCAGAGATAAGGTTGAGACCATAACATTATACGCCTGCACGCTCTGCTGATTATACAAGCAGCGCCAGTACACTCCGGTTCAAGGGCTCGTATCTACTGTAAATTCGATTGTGGAAATGTATGCAATGTTTATAATACAAATGCCAATAAAAAGAGTTTATAAAAAAAAAAAATCTATATAAAAACAAACAAACAACCAATCAAATAGTATCACTCATTTTAGTGTGACACCCTAAGGTTCAAAACAGACACTATAATTCCATTGACTCCTCCATAGCAGTGTCTACGTGACCACGTTTCAGCCTTGATATTCCTTAGGCCTCCTCAGGACATGGTCAATACATTAATTTCTTTCATCAGTGGCTAAACCACAAATTACACGCTAGAGAGTGTGCAACCAAGGTTACTATACATTCTTTTACAGTCTCTTAAACTTTAAAATTCGAAATGTAGGTCAACAATATTAGTTGAGGGTCTGGGAGAAGAATCAGTCCTAAATAAGTATAACAATACTGTAGGACTTCAAACCAAAATCCCCTAATTTTTAACAGAAAAATACAATATGGGCCCAATTGCCTACTCCTTCTTGCGATCATCTAAAACAGGCATACGGAATTTGCGTCATTACTCTGTGTTTCAAAAGTTGCGTTCTATATAGCAATTATTTTGCATAAAATTGCATTTGGCGGAAATGTGCTGCTTTTTGAATTGTGAAATTAAACCTGTACATTTTTTCCATACCTCTAGGGAGATTGTCATGGTTTCGTGTACTTGCCACCTTTGGGCCACTTTCAAAAATATATCGCCCTCACATGCAGCATCTACCCTGGTTTTCCAATAGCTGATAGGCCTCTGTGTAGTGTTTCCAATACGACCCTGAACTAGCTCTGACCTCTGACACACCCTTTTAGGATCAAGTTCTTACAAAAATTGGCGAACATGATTAAAAGACCAAATAATAGAAATGCTTTAAAGTTTAATATGTGATTTAATATTATTCCAGTTTAACTAAATATTTTGACCCATAAAATCAGTCAGCCGAGTGAAGCCATTTACGCTCTGTCTTTGAATCAAGCTATGATCCAATAGCGGCATTTCTATCTGAGTGATATCTCCCAGTCGAGTATTGACATTACAGCCCTGCCAAGTACCATGCATCAGGCGTAAGACTAACGCATTTAAGAGTTGTGGTCTGCATCACCTCGATGAATGCAAAGTCAGGCATTATAGCGCCTCTTCGGCTGTCAAAGCGGAAGCACTACTAATGCACCATTTCCCTCATGCTTGGGGGCTGGCTATCGCGTGCTTGGGGGCTGGCTCAGCTGCTCGCAGCTCTAGCTTCTTCTACAATGTAACACTGACAATTCATTACAGATTCACTCAATGCCATGCTCCACGGTATTACTGTTACAACTGACGTCATAGTCAGTGCCAAATGGCTACTACCGAGACAATGTGGTCAGGGCATGAGTTGTCAGACACACAAGGCAGGTCGGTCCTGCTGCCCCCTGGCGCCAGCGTGCGGCTTTTGAAGTTCATGAGATTAGGTTTTGGTTACTGCTAGCAGCAATCCTGGCAGCACAGCTGAGCTCGCAGGATGCGGCCAGACCCCAGAACACACCAGCCCTCGGAATGATTGAAGAAGGTGCGTTTACAGAATGGTCACTCGTCGGCTCGGTTAGCTGCAAAGATTTATGGGGCATATTATCAAGCCAGGCGATAAAATTGAAGCCCATGTTAGATGTCCTTCACATCTAACATGGGCTTCAATTGGAATTCCATAGAGCATATTATCAAGCCCATTAACGCCGTTTTAGCAGCAGTTTTCTGCCGCTAAAGCGGCGATAATTTTATTGCCTGGCTTGATAATATGCCCCTAAGTGCCTTGAGTGAGATTACTGTCCTAGTTGCATGTGCTGCTAAAGCTTAATAAAATGTGCTTTTAGCATGCGGTGCCGGTCATGATCATTCGTCATCTAAGACAGCTGACTGATATCAGACCGTGGTGATATTAGGCCCCAGTCACAAATGTAAACACTCAGGTGACCATGATTGGGCCCAAGCCTATGCTAAGTAATGGTCCCAATTGAGGATGTCAGGTACGACTGATGGGCTTGGTGACGGTGTCAGATCCCAATGATGGTGTTAGGCTCCAACGATGGCACAGGTGACGGACTCAAGCGTTTGTGTCTTGTCTGGGCTGAGTTAGGCATTCTTCTCTCGCCCTCTAGGACCCTGTCCAAATAGTGCTAAAAGTAACATATCAGCTGCCCTGGTCGAGCTGGGGGAGTAGAGCAGAGAGAGGCAGAGAACATGCGAGAGGACAGCAGGCAGTCGGATGAGGACAGAGCAGGCCCGGGGAGAGCCGACAGACATACGGGTGGAGACATCAAAACCTTGAAGGGAGACAACTTCTGGAGCAGGGGAGAACCCAGACACCGAGGGTTGGTCTCCCTCCCAGCAGCAGCAGTCCTGCCACGTCTGTCTGCTCAACGGTTTTCAGCGCAGTTAGTCACGGCCGAACGGCAACGGTCGGATGAGCCACCGCCACATGAGATCAGTCAGATCATCTTGTGTCCTCCAGGACCATCTGACTGGGACACTGTATTGTTCAGTGGTCAATCCAACTTCTCTGTCTTACCCTCTAATGAAGGTCCTGCAGGATGGCCACACTATATGGGCCGATTAGAGTTTCTCGTTGCTTCAATGGGGGGAATTTCAGATATTTATATATTTCCCTCGTCTTTATTGCTTGATTTTGCTCGCAAGAAAGTGTCAATCATAGTCGTTGAAATGTGACTCATAATTACACTGAAATTATGAAAATGTCACACACAGCAATCTGAAACCTTGGCAGCTATGAAGTAGTTGTCAGCCTCTGGATTCTCTTTAAGCCTGCTAACAAAATTACTAGAAACAATATTTTACTTCGACTCCGAGCACATAAACATTTTTTTGTATTAACTCTGTCCAATCATGTTGATTCACTATACAGTCTAGCCATTAACCTTTCAAAATAGTCTGCTTGCTTCCTAAAAGCATCACACAGATGACATTACTGCCTGCATTGTCATTAAACCCCGTGCCTTCCAGTGCATGAAGTAGCATTCACGCAGTATGACTGTTCTGCTCAGTTTTCAGCTGACTACCGTTAGCACACTTTAGTTCAATGACTGGAGTTTCTTGTTGCTCGATGGGGTGTAATTTCTAATATTTATGTTACCCTCGTCTTTATTGCTTGATTTTGCTCGCAAGAAGTGTCACTCATAGTCGTTAAAATGTCACTCATAATTACGCTGAAATTATGAGAATGTCACACATAGCAATCTGAAACCTTGGCTTCAATGTAAACAAGAGAGAGTAAGAAACTTGGAGAGAAAAAGGAAACGAAAGAACATCAAATCAAAATTGGTAAGACGGGATAAAAATACATTATAAAGAAGGCATTAATAAAGGGGTTAAATGAAAAAAAAAATGAAAATGAAAGAAAAAAGGCAAAACGAAAAAGGCAGCCCCTCTCGATCAATGGGAGGCGGTTGGAATGTTCCACTGTGGCTTGGCGCGGGGCAGATATGGTGCCGGATTCTTCCCAGTAATGTTCCCGGTTCTTCCTCCTGAGGATAGAGGGAGATTGTGCCTTGGCCTTGGGAGGGGCCTGCTGGACTGAGAAACCGGACCTGAAAATACTCGGAGACTTTCGAGACGAACGGTTGGTTATAAATGGATCCATTAAAGCCGCACTTTATATCCAGCCCCGGCGCGGGAATGTCAATATTAGTTTTGATGTGGTGTTTTTCCCTCCTTCTTCGTATTCCCGGTGGTCAGAGTTCGCCAGGAGTCCGCCTCAGCCTCCTCCAGGTTTAAAAGCGCGGAGGGGAGAGGGAGGGTACAGGGGGCTGTGGTGGCCGCCCTGCCCTCTCCACTCACTCCACGAAATGAAAACCAGCCTTTGTTTAGTACTGAAGTCACCCCCACCTCTGCTTCATTTATATCATTTGGAAATTTTGGCTGAGGGGTAATTGAGAGGAAAAAAATAACAGACCTGCCTTGAGTGGCTGGAGAGGCCTGTTTCCAAATTCCTTGCCACAACAGGGGCTGGGGAATGTGCGAGATTGAGGTGCGAGGGCCAGGAATGCACTCTGTCAGAACAGTTGTGTTTGTGATAGTTTGTAGGTCCAAATCGATGGTAGACTAAATACTATCCCAGCTTGCCTCTAGTCACCGTGAAGTATGTAGAATACCTGTAAGGGCACCTGTTCACTGCACTGCAGTACAAGCGTTTAACAGTACCCGCCAACAATTGTATGCAGGCAGGTGAGAAGGGAGTTTGCTCAATCTTTGGCCGCTCCAAATAGACTGTCATAGTACAGACAATTTAGGGCTGTTTTGGATGGTTATATTGTGAAAAATATGGGGTGTGAAGTGTATGGAGTTCTTTTGACAGACAGACAATGCATTAGGCAACAGACTTATTGCTCCACAATGTAGGCTCTAGCAGCAGAAAAAACGATGTTCTTGCCTAAGTAGTGTAGCCATCAACGTAGACCATGTTGAGTGTATGTCAACAACAATGAATCCACAGGTCTCAGAAAAAATGTATATATAGACAGACATATGGGCAGTACCCCACCCAAGGGAGCGCAAAAAAAGGGGAAAGAGTCTCAATTAAGAGGACGGAATCCCATCACCCACCGAAGTGGCATGCTTCATCATTTGGATCGTCCTCTTGGCCGCACACTAGTGCAACCAAGGAGCTACGGCTCCTTGCTACTGTCAAGGAGGAGCTCGCGGATGTTTTGATGTAATCTGGGACTAGATCACCTAAGATCAATGAAGCATAAGGCAGTGTGGTGAAAAAAGTAGTGCAGTGAGTGTAATAAGTGTGTTAAAATTGACTACCAGGAGAGAAATAGTTTATTGGGTGTCAAGGGTTAAAAGGCAGTAAAAGCACGATCTGAATAAATGTGCGAGCCTGCTAGTGAGGGTGTCTACATGTTTCAGCCAACTTATATCCTACATTGATTGTGGCTTTCTTCTGGACCATATTGAAACTACTGCACTGTAATTGTGTGAAAAAAAGGGCTGGCCAAAAAGTCATGCGCACTTTGCATGTTCTCCAACCAGGCTTCATTGCAGCCTGCATGGAGAGCATGCCCAGGCCCCCATTCCCCATCTGAGCGCCGAACCACAGCACTTATATCAATCACAACGCCACAGTGCAGCATTGTGATTGGTCTGGGGAGCCTGGTTGCTTCCTCTTCTGACTGGAGTAGAGGGACGATGACAAGGGACGACACTGAGGGACACGAGGAGGTAAGTGTTCTTTTTTTTAATCCCCCCCGCCCGCCCCGCCACTCCTGATTCTTGCCAGCCACTAATGGTGAAGACATTGGGGATATCATATCTGATCTCATCAGTGAAGTAATCATTGAGGTAATTTGAGATGTCATCAGTGATATCATTTGTGAGGTCATGCGTAGTGCATAGAGAGTGGATAAGTTATGGTTTGCGTAACATAAAACAACCGGGGCTTTTCAGTTGTTTATAGGCTTTTCTTTTGAACCAGGAATTCATTTTAACCGTGTTTTTTCAGTGTGTTCTAAGATTTTCATAACTATTGATTATTGTTATGAGGAAAGGTGACCATGACTTACCTTAATGAAAGTTTTTTTTCTAGCAGTTATCAAACGTTTTTATGATAAACTACAACCAGCCCAACATTGATATATTGTGATGTACAGAGCCATTTGCCGTGTGGAGCATGCTCTAGGCACAGGCACACAGCAAGACCTTGCACAAGTTGTTGTGCCACTGGGTTAGCGACATATGACTTCAGTCATGCGCAGTAGCCCAGAGCCCAGGGCCAGGGCCGTGGCCAGGTTTTGTGCTATTGCCTGCACCATAGTGCCCACTGTGCATTGTCTTCGGGTGTGCGCAGAAAGCTGTATACCAGCTCCTGTGCCACTGAGCCCAATGTGCACTGTCTTTTGCTAGTCACATCATGCTCTGGGTCCTGCTTCAGCCCATGTACTACTATACCCACTTTAGCACTGGTGACAATAATTTTTGGTGACCCTCACATGACCTCCTCCTCGGATTCCCTCACTACCAATGGGGAAAGTGCCCCTCTTCTCTCCATAGCCCTTCTCTCATACATTTAGTTTGTTTTAAAGCACTATTAAAGGCTGGCTTTACTAATCAGAATATATATATCTACCCAAACGAACCCTTTTTAGCAATATAAGGAATAGATAATAAAAGACTGGGAAAAAACCCATAACGTCCTAACCAATTTTATGCAGTCTGCCTGCAGATCTTTGATGAAAGTTTGTAACAGTCACTGTTCTATATTGGGGTTGTATCTTATGAACTGAGGTAACAAAAGGATCTCTGCGACAGAAGCAATAATCCACTCAGCTATCCATTAAAATAAAGACCTGCGATCTGCACCGTACACGATCTTTGCAGCAGGCATATTAACCCTCTGCACTACGTTATGGTGCATCAAAACTGCCACTAGGCAAAACTCCGATTTCTCTCTCTAGCAGAAACATTAATCACAAGAGTTATCTAGACATTTGTATTGCTATCTGAAAGCAGGACCCACAAAGAACTCAAATCGCAAGTTATTGCTAAACACATCGTCCCCTTCAGAGGTCAGCGCCCCTTGCCCAGGTTCGTGCCCAGTGCGGCCACACCAGTCGCACCACTCTAAAGCTGGCCCCGCCTGCTGATGTGAGTTTTCAGCCAGTCACAGCAGGTTGTGGGTCCATGGCCTCTTCCAGCCCGCAAGCCACACCACGCCCACTGCACACAGCCCTTGACTAACTGGGGCAGGCTAAACAACGGCTGGGTCTAGCCTGCAAATTGACTTGGTGCCATGTCCTGCACCACTAAGCTAGTGCATAATGCTTTTTGGCCTAGTGCAGTGAGGCTCTGGTCATAGGGTCTTTCGTCAGCCTTCCACAGTGAGCTTTAGACACTGGGCCTGGCCTGCAGCCAGATCCTGCACCAGCTCTAGTGCTTCCAAGTCAGTTGAGCACTGCCATCCCCTGCACCACTGTGCCAACTAAATATGCCCTTTGGCAGCGGAAGTGTGCTCTGGGGTCATGACCTGGCAACAGTGACCAGCATTTAGCCCCCATCCCACCAAACCAGCAGTACTCTGCCTTCAGCTGTGTGCTCTACCTCTAGACTCCGGGTTTTGGGCTCTGGCACAAGATACTGTTTGTTGAATCACCCATGTAAATTTTTCTGACATTAGTGCATTAGGCCAAGTCTGGAATTTTAAGCAGACTCATCAAATGGGGAGAAAGTTATTAGCAAATCACAGCTTTTTTGATTCCCACTCCATTACCCAGTCTGCACAAAACTTGAGATCCCAACATCATGCTAATCTGCAGAGATGTATCAAAAAGAGTCAAAGTTATTACCTTATGTAAACTTTTTCCACCCTCTCCTTAACGTTGCTTACCCCTTGATAGGCGAGCGTGAAACTTCGCATACCGAGTATACACTAGACGTGCTAAATGTCTGCCATAGTTTGTGCAGATTAGTCAAATGCGCCACAGTTATAAGGAAATCCAAAATGTCTTTTCAACAGATACTGTAACCTAATCACATCATTTCCATACTCAAAATGCGATCAAATTCATAAAAAACTTGTGAATTTTGAGCTTCAAAAAACACTTGTAGTTCTTAAAACAAAAGGCATTTTCATGTCTCTGAAAAGGGCCATCTCTCCACCGATCCAAGTCCCAGGGAAGAAGTTGGATAGGTGTGCGCATATGTGTCCCCCATTCCCATTCCGGTATACATACTGTCCCAACTCCCAGGGAACTCAGCGGAAATAAAGAACTAAGTGCCATCTTGCTTCACACAAGAAGGTGTTCTCGGGGACCCACATCTTCCCTGGGACAAAGAAGAATGAAGCAGACAACAGGAGAGTGGCCCTGCGATCCAACCTTTAGCAGGTTCCCAGGGACTCCCAGTGCCCGGAGACCCCAAGAGTGGGTGTGCCAGTGTGTGTCTGGATTACGGGTGCTCCCAGCTCAAAGCCTCCCCCTGCTTGATTAGCGGGCGGGAGCGAGTATTTTGCTGGCTAGCTTTCAAAAGAGTGTGTCAGGTGGGGCACGGGGACGGCTGACTTGGCCATGCATGTTCAGGCCCCCACGCAGCCCAACAATGGAAGTATGCCTGCTTTTTAGGTCGAGCCTAGCGCAGCGCGCAAACGCTGCTCTAGGAGATGACCTTTTGGAATCGGTCAGCTCTTTTCCTCACACTCATGCGTGTGGCGGCATCCACCTTTCGGGAGTGAGCAGCGACGCGCAGGGGCCATCTGTTTGCAATTAGCGTGGTTGCGTGCGCTTGTTTACATTTGCCTGCTCGCTGTACATTCACTGTAGCTTTCACTTGCTTGTTTTCTGATGTCAGGAAGTCACTACTCCCCGAAGTACCACCAGCCACAACTAAAATCCTTCTTCTCACTGTGGAAACTGCTTCTTTTCACAGCGAAAGTAAATTCACTGGTAGTTTTGGACTGCGGTGAAAACACGTTTCCCTTAAAATAGATTTAATCTAGTACCTCCCCAGATATTTTGAAACCATTTTCCCCAAAATAGTTGACCTCACAGGCAGTACATGGAAATGTATCTGTTTTCTGCGTGTGTTTACTTTCGCTTTAAGGTCGCTGCTTTAGCTAGGTTGGCACCCCTTGGCATTTACTGTTCCCTACTTTAATATAAACTACTATTACAGTCGTAGTAAACTCCGCTCTGCACTTCAAGACCTCTTCCGTGCTTCTGGTGACTCCGTTACACGGTTGCTCTAGTTTTTCTTCGGTTTTACGTCAATGTCCACAAGGGCCTATAATGTTCTTGGTTTAAGATTCACCTTTCTTCCTTTTTTGTCTTTTTTTAATTTATTTTTAAGGCGCTACAATGGTCTAATTATTTTGTGTGTGTCTTTTTTTAATATTGATGTTTATATGCTCAATGGCTATAAACTGGGCTTTTACACTGACATGCGTATTTTATCAGCTCGCCCGTATGCAGTTTTATTTTGTATTTGTTTTCCACTTCAAATAGTTTGGATCTCGGCGGTTTTGAAAATGTGGTATTAATAAAAATACAAGGGATTACTTGTGCACCACCTGGAATAGTCTATTTTTTACGTTTAATATAGGCAGCGCCTCTCCTAATGTGTTGTTGCTTGTACCCACGAGCTGACAGCGTTTGGGCGGCATTTGATGCGTGTAAATTGTAGTCCTCCTGTCTCTAGCCTCTGGCTGTGACTGTGGAAGCAGTGTTACATACAGGGACCTTGGTTCTTCACTGGTTGCGTCTGCGGCCGCATAGTGGGTGCGATTTTAGGTGCTGTACTCCCCGATTGCCTTCCCTGGATATAGTGCCGCGGTTGGGTCTGTGAGGCACTAGTTTGGAGCGATACTAGAGGGAGGGAGTGGGTGGGAGTCATCGAGGCCTACGTTGAAGATCACGCCATTGCTCGGCTGGTAGGAGCGGCCCTGGCTGGAAGTCCTGCCCGCCTCCCTTGCTCCGCTCCCTGGGAAGGCATCCATCATCCACCCCCTGGATTACGTTTCAGGCCCCGCAGCCCATACAAAGGTGAAAAAAGCAGAAGGAGAAAAACAAGCATTGGCATAGCAAATAGGTCTCGCCTTTGGGACCTTATAAGTGTTTAGTTATCCAGCTTCAAAAGGGGAGGAACCAAGAGCTTTTTAATGAGGTCCTGCACCGTGCTCCAAGGAATAGAGAACAAAACCAAGAGTGCAGTTCCTCTGGGAGAAGGGGGGTTTAAGAAAAAAGGGGGGAGAGCGATTAGTCTCTATAGAATGCCCTCACACACCTAGCAAGGTGTCATGCTTCATCATAGGGCTGTGCTCCTCGTCGAGCCGGCGCTGCAATGCCCGACGGGCTCCCGCGAAGGGGTTCTTTTTCGGAGATCTTTTTAGAGACAGCCGTATTGGTGCGTGGGGGTAGGTGCAACAAGTGTAGTGAGTGATGGTGTAGTGAGTTAAAATAGGTATGGTATTGCCGAGATCCTATTGAGGCTCAGGCTTCCGGAAGCCTGAGCCTCAATAGGATCTCGGTCGTGCTCGGTCGTGCTTGCGCCCCAACTCTGGCGAGCGCTCTACGGCCTCCAGGCGAACCCGTACAGCAATCACTGTCCCCCAGGGGGTACCGCAACAGCGGGTCCACTCCTCTTAGGGACCCAATGGATTTGCCTGGTGATGTACTTATAATTTTTGAGTCACCAATTATGTAGTAGAGTTTATTATATATTTTTTGGAGCACTTTCTCACTTGGTCCTGATGAATTGCCACCGACCCGTAAGGGCATAGAGCAAGAAACATGTCGACCTTCTGATTTCCCTAGGGATCATTATGATCCCTTGGGGTCACCTGTTTTTACCTAGGCTGGTATACCATCAGAATAAAATGGTTCATTGTTTGGCAATACCATACCTATTTTAACTCACTACACCATCACTCACTACACTTGTTGCACCTACCCCCACGCACCAATACGGCTGTCTCTAAAAAGATCTCCGAAAAAGAGCCCCTTCGCGGGAGCCCGTCGGGCATTGCAGCGCCGGCCCGACGAGGAGCACAGCACTATGATGAAGCATGACACCTTGCAAGGTGTGTGAGGGCATTCTATAGAGACTAATCGCTCTCCCCCCCTTTTTTCTTAAACCCCCCTTCTCCCAGAGGAACTGCACTCTTGGTTTTGTTCTTTAGTTATCCAGCACAATATTCTTGGTGCAGCAACATCAACTGTTCCATGGCTAAACACTTATAAGGTCCCAAAGGCGAGACCTATTGGCTATGCCAATGCTTGTTAACAATATACCTAATTATATTTGTCTAGCATATGTGGGGTGTTCTTCTGTTTTAGAGTTGAAGGCGTCCTAGTTGTGTAAACTGTTAGGATGCCATTGGACCTCATATGTATTTTAAACACATGCGTAGTATTGAGTAGTGTGTCTTAAAGCAGAGCCACTGGAATTATTTAACAGGAGAGGACCACATTATGCAGCAGGGTTGACTAAATTATGCAGCAAGCAAAGATAAATTATGCAGTACGTTTTGTGGTTCGCATTACTTCCTTATTTTGACACTTTAACTCATGGTAGCGCTTTCAGGGGAAATATTTCACCTCATTAGTACCAGTTGATCACTCAAATACAGCAATAAGCAGCTTCAAGGTTACCAGTCAGTCTATGCAAAGGGCCTTCCACTGCTTTGGAATATTTTGCCCCCTTTTAAGTAACTTTTGTTCCATTTGATCTGGAATCAATTTGTTTTGTTAAAATATGCAAATTATGAGCAGATTATGGATTATGTAGCAAATTAAACTAATAATTATGTGGAAAACGCTGCTGCTGCAGAAACTCATAATTCCAGTGCCCTGGCTTTAAGTGACTCAATCAATTAAGGATGGTTTCTTCTTTAACTTTCCGCACTACCACCACACCCTTCGTTTTTAGGTAGAGGCACCTCAAAATCAACATTAACCATTCAGGGCTGTTTCTTTTGTGATAGCTGAGTCCATGGGGTGGTTGCATTCAGATGCAGAGCCCTAATCCTCTCCACCCCTGGGGCCTCAGAGTAATGGTCATGGGCAATTAGGAAAGGAGCGAGATTCATGAATATTGTCAAAGAGATGGCCCGGAATAGAGACCACTGTATGGGGGCTCATTTTATGTTTACAAATGGTCAGAGACAGCTTCTTCAGAGAGATACCCCAAGGATGGGTACAATACTTGTGGCCTTTTCTTTTTTTTTAAAGGGTCATTCATCAGTGTAGCAGGTACTGCTTCCAGGTGTGTAAGAGGCCACTGCTGGAGGAGCAGATGCAGCAGGACTGGGGCCCAGGGGTTTTAGGGGTCCACCGCATCACAATTAGACTGTCTACCTTTAAAAGAGGGACATGGGAGCTTATTTTCCTTTATAGCATTACAGATGATGGCACCATTGCAGCAAAAAGGGATATAATGTGTGGGAGCTCTTTTTTCTCTAAATGGGATAGAGCTTTTTTTAAAGATTGGAGTGATGGTCAGGCATGGTGGGGAAGAGGTGAAAGATGCAGAGGAGATAGCCTGCTACTCAGGACTGCTGTTATCATCACTGCAGCAGGTGTAGTTACATTGGGGTCTAAGATTGTGAGGAGCTCACAAGACCCCAATTATGGGGAGCAGTATTTTTGGGACAATGCATGTTTTTGTTTGATCCATTTGCTGTTTTATCAGTCTCATATTTAGTGTGGTTAATGAGCTATAGAACAAGTACTCCTGAAATCATCTCATAAGCCCCGCCCACTGCACGCAGCCATGTTTCTTCTGCTCTCCTAATCCTTGCCATAAAGTTTTGAAGGGTGGCCCAACCACAAAACAGTTTGCTCATTGGGGGGGCAGATCAAAACAGTTTGAAGACCTCTGCTCTAAGGTGTATTGGGTTTCCATTGTCGTTCTTTGCACTTTATATACATTTAATATCTGTATGTCAAACACTTTTCCGACAAGTATTTTTGGCAAAAGTATACTTCCCTAGAGATCTGTGTGATCATTTAATCTCATTTGTCACATCGTATTCGTACCAATGTGTTGGGTCTGTATCATGTTTTTTTTAACTAATTTTCTTGGTCTGTCCCATACAGTCTCAGCATAGATTTTTTCAGTTTTTAGTTACATATATTTGTAGACATTTTTTTAACTTCTACTATAACCTTTTTGTTGTCATATTTTATGCTGATTCTGTATCATTTTTGTTCTAATTTTGTATCTTTGAGCAATGGCAACTCTCTATACACTATTTAAGTCTTCATAGTACCATTTTTGCATTTATTTTGTTTTGCTCTACTCTCCTATTTTTTTAGCCTTTCTTCGTAGTGTTTTTGTTGTCCTTTCCTCTACCATCCTCACATTCATTTGTGTGCTCGAATGATTCAGAATGATACTATCCATTGTTATATTTTCGTAATCCATGCTACACCATCAGTGTACCCTTTTTGCCAATTGTTTAGTCATTTTGTTGGCTTTTCTCATGCAACCACTGCACTCATTCTTGCAGCTAATTCTATACCATCTTTGTAGTTGTTTTGCTGGTTCTACGGTACCATCTCTATCCTCCACATGCCTGTTTGTAGTGTGCCATGTTTTTGTTCATTTTTTATTCTGTACCAGATCCTGTTCTCACTCATTTTTTTAATTTTGTATAATGTAATCTTTGTACTCATTTTGTAGGTCAATGCAGTGCAATAATGTTACAATTTTTATGGGTCTGTTCAATACCACCTTTCTGTACTCATTTTGTCATTTTGTCATGGTCTTTAGTGTGTGATAGTATCCCATATTGTACTGATTTCTAGTGAACATTGCACAGTTTAAATCAATCACCATCATATAAGGTCAGCAACATTGCAAATGGCATACAGATGAAACCAAAATGAGGAAGCTAAAGTCTGAAAACTTGAATGTAGCTGGACATGTTCTCATGATACTTCTATAGCAGAAGTCTCCAACATTTTTTTTGTGAGAGCTACTTCTGTTCAAGGGAAGACTTGCAGAGCTACTAGCATATTTTATCTCTGTAATATAGTGACAAAACGTGTTCATATTACACTATGACCGCCATAAACAGGACTACCAATAGTGACCAATAAGCATTCCAGGCAAGGTGACCAAATGAAATGCCAGGAAAATGTTAATTCATATTAAAAGCCTCCACCGAGTAATGAATTGAAATTCGAGTCTTCACATCCCTTGTGGCACCAAGGACATAACCATAGCAGTAAGTCTCCTCAACTCACACTCTACTGTCAATAGGCTAACCTAACAAATTTAATGTGTTTTAGAATTGCAATATTTTGTCTTTGTTAGCATATTAGTTATTAAAAATGCACATATTTTCCCATCAAATACCACCTTTCTCTTGTTGGCAAGCAAACTCAATTTTCCAACACAAAACCTTTTTCAGAAAAAATAAAATATTTGTCTTCAAAAACAGTTTTCATTAAAAAAAAATGCAAAGCGCCCGAACATAAATACATCATTTTCATCAAGCACTACCATGTAAAAATTCCTCACATGGACAAATTCAGCTTCAAATACTCTGGTATTACAATCATAGACCATAAGTGGTCAGCATAACACAAAGAATGCCTGTGTTATGCTAATATTAAAACCACAATTATCCCAAAGCTACCACTATGCTAAGGGTGGACGCCAGACCATCCAGGGTCCCCATCCTATACCAGTCATGGGCATTATTATGCAAGAAGCTGTAATCATTCTGCCAGAGATGGCTAAAAGTATGTCGGTCATGCTCTTAATATGTGAATTGTGGTAGCCAGTATAGTCTAGATTGACAAAAGGTGACCAAGGATGGCCATTATTATGCTATTGCCAATATTATGCCATGCACTGGCACAATCGCACCAAAGATAAAACCCTTGACTTTAGATGGGGCTTACGAGAAACAACACTGTTTATTCGGGAGGGGCACAATGTCAGACAGGCACACACATAAATAAATGCAGATAAGGCTCTTAATTTTCTCTACCCTGGATCCATACCCTGCTCTTATCAGCTCCTGGGCTAAGCATGCTTCCAACTAACACATTTTCACTCTGGTACTTGCAGTCACACAGTTTGATTGGTCAGCACTGGTAACTGCTGGCACTCTTCTTTGTTGGTGCATTGTTTGCACATGTGGTACAACTGGTAGACCAGTACATATAACATGGTCATTCTCGTTGTGACTTAGTTAGATTTAAAGTGGATACAGATGGTTATTTGGCAGACCCCATGAGCCAAGACAGTGCATGTTTGAGTGCTATCATAAGACCCTGTCATTGATTTGGCTGGTCGTCACTCTAACGGTCTTGCTGCTTTGTTTAATGTGCACAGACTGTGATTGGCTTAGCTTCACCTCTGAGAGCTACTTTGAGGGTGCAGGCTCTCCCGGATTAGCAGTACCGACGGAAAGAGCGGTGCTGCCCTCCTGAGCGGTTGCCAGGTGAGAGGTGAGACCCTGTGCCCAGATAATGCGGGTACATGCAGGTTCAACCACAGGCTGATGACATCGCATTGGCCTGATATCCTTTTTTGATATAGTTTACTCACTTTTTGATATTGCAGCAGCGTTTGAAAGGTCCTGACGAAAGCCCGATCCATCTTTGGTCTTCGTGGGCTGAAACATGTCGACCACCTAAAACCTACACCATAGCAGTTTTAAATCCATACTGCAGGTGCACTGCCTTTTAACCCTGACAGTGGGCACCTCTTAATTAAAGTTGGTTTTGGTGCCTCCTAGCCAGTTTTAACCTTGCACTATTCTTCACATTTGTCTTATTTTTGCGCTGCATCCTTGCTCACACTTTTTGGCTCATCATATGTGGACGTAGTCAGTCCTTTAACACCAACAAAAAACATCCCTGAGCTCCTCCCTCTCAGTGAGGGGGTTGTAGCCCCCAAGGGAACTAGGTTTTTCCCTTGGGAGGAGAGTCCCTATGATGAAGCATGTCACCTCTGGTGAGTGAGGGATCTCGTCCTCAAAGGGATCTGCCCTTATACATGTAGTGCTTTATCTTCCTTTAAGTTAGGCTTTCTACCACATAGGTCTAATATCACCCAGTGGCAGTTTGTAGACCCTAGGATTTCTGTGTTTTGTAACACACACTGTCACCGACATTCCAGGACTGATAGGAATGTACAGGTGCTGGGGCAGCCAACAAGTTGTTGCCTCCCATGGAAGGAAAAGGGTGGATTACCCACAGATACAATGCCCACAATTGTCAGTCAGGTGCCCAAATACCCTGCAGAACAAGTAACACATGTGTGCTAGGCTGGGAGTACACACATGCATAGTGCGGAAAACGGACCATGTCCACATTAAGCCATGGCAACATACCCCATACACAAGTACAGTGACTACCAAGGATGGCACAGACGATGCAGGCGGAGACATTGCTGAGCAGGCATGGGCAAAGTTGAAGGGATCCATCACACAGCAAGGAAATGTAGACACAGGTCAGCACAACAATTGGGAAACACCCTGCAGGGAAGAAGTCAGGTGCCACAGAGGAAGGAACACTCCTTGGGACAATGTCACCATACAGTAAGAGCTTACATGACCAAAGATTATTTGCAGAGACCTTGTGATGGCACGCAGATACCAGGGTCCTCCCCATGAGCAGCACACTACAACATTTCCCAGACACCTAACACATTATCACCACCCCAACTCAGGGAGCAGCAGCACCAACAGCAATACCAGAAAAGCATTCGTGTGCAAATGAAAAACAAAATGCTTTATTCAGCATAAAAAAAGAGTGGATTTGAAATGTACACTATATACAAGGCCCATAGGCCAGTCCATATGTGAATTCCGGGGGGGGGGGGGCACATTGGGACGCGTCTCCCCTAGCTTGCCCGCACAGTTCAGAGTTCCTTTCCATCCACAGGGGGGGGGCATCATGTGGGGGGGAAGGACCAGCACCGCAGGGACAGGAGGGGCAAGGGTAGGTGTTGTGGGTGCAGGGACGGACGACTCCACCACAGGGGGTGGGGCAGCGCTAAAGGTGGTGGTTAGGATGGCGCTGCACACGGTTGCAAGGTCTGCCAGCGTCTCCCCTGCACCCGAAGGAACCCAGGCCCCAAGGAGGGGGGGGAAGTCAGAGGGATGGGTTGCAGTGCTACTGGGGGAGCGTGTGGACAGGGGGCGGGAACTAAATTCCCCTGCCTGGGGACTTCCTCGACCGCTTGCGGGGTGGTGTCACACTGGGGTTGAGGGACAGACTCGCAATGAAGGAATCTTTGTTCGACTGTTGGGCAGGGGAGCTAAGGGGAGTGGTTTTGGAGGAAGTGGGTCGTGAGGACTGCGGACTCCCACTGTGGCTGTGTGGCTGCCGTTTGCCCCCCGATCCAGTGGGTGTGCCTACTTCCCCCTGTGTGTGCATGACTGGAGGTGTGCGCTTGGCCTTCCCTGTTGGTGTGCTGCCTGTGTCTGGTGGGGTGCGTGCATGGGGATGTCTGGGTGTGCTTGGGACAGGCATGGGAGTGGGAAATGTGGATGGGGCAGGGGTAGGGGGGACGGAGCGCTGCAGGAGACCCACTGCTGCCGTCAGTGACGAGTCCATGGACCTCAGCAACATCCGTTGGTCAGACATCGCTGATGACATGCCCTCCATGTACGACGCCATCTGTGTCAGCAGTCTGGTGTGGCCATGGAGGACATTAAGCAGCGATGTCTGACCAACCTGCAACTGCCGCAGGATGTCCACAGACTCGGCATTGACGGCAGCAGGGGAGACAGGGGCAAGGGGTGTGGTGCCTGGCACGAAGGAGACATGTGGTCGCCTAGCACAGACAGAAGGGACCCGAGCAAGTGGGAGGGCGGTGATGGTAATGGAGGGGGTGGCGAGAGATATACTGCTGCTTTCAGCTGTGGGAGCAGCCTCCGCCCCCTCTGGGAGCTCAGCCTCGGACCCGTCAGCGTCATAGTCGGTGTTGGGACTGGACAGGTCCTCCGCCTGACTCCCCTCGCCCTCCGTGTCACTTGCTGCGCCAGACATCCCAGCACTGGTGGCACCGGTGCTGGATCCCTCCTCCATGTCCGTGCCAGTGTCTCCCTCGGTGTCCCCCAACGATGCTGTGGGCAAGGTGAAGAGACAGGAAATAATCAGACACCTGTATACATATGACACATGAGTCCAAATTACATAGGTTACAGTGCATAGCATGAAACGCATCATGAGTAACATCTACAATACTACGCACATATGTAGGCCCTACACTACACAGTTGGTTGACCCACGATGCCACTTTGATACAATGGAGAGCATGACACAACAGCAAAGAACTTGATATCGAATTATACAGAGAAGCTAGTGTCTGTGGACAGTCGAGCACAGCAACTGGACCACACACCGTTGCCAAAAATGGATGAGCAGGAACCATGTCTTTTAACTTTTGACACATGCTGCAAAGCACAAACATTAAACCCTGCACAACATGACTGGGTCAATACTTGTTGAGTGTCTGTTCAGACTATCATCACACACAGGCCAGACCTGGCAAGGAGACATAAGCTTTGGACATGTAGGCCTTGCCCGCACAAACCCCCCCCCCTACCTGAGACAATGTGATTGAGACAGAGGAAGGACTTACACCTCATAATCAGGGATCACAAAAATTGGCTCCATTAAATCCTAATTGCACTCTAACTACCCCTTGTGGGGCGGACCACACATAATATTGACAAACAACCATCATCAGATAGTTGTACACAGACACACAGGCACTGACCAGTGTGAGGATGCACAAGCAACATTGGGTCACCCTGTACAGTGTACACATGTAGCACACTTTACGTAAATACAAATGTGGCCAGGGTACAATGCCACAGAGGCCAACCTATGCTGAAGACACTGAGAATTTCCACAGCTTAGGATGATGCACATGATTCCTAGGAAAAGGTGTCTCAGGGGACTGTAGTGGCCACACTGCTCCATGGTCCTGGATAGATCTGACTGCAACAGGAGCAACCGTCCCCGCACTATGCATATCTCCCCCTCATGCACATCATGTCTGAGGCCACAACATCGGTCATGCATGCTGCAAGGCTGTTCATTTTAAGCCTCACACTCCTATGTTGAGACTCTGCATCAGTGCCAACAATCATGGACCCCCAAATGACTGAACTGGACAGGGCACAGGCAAGGTCCCAACACATGTCACAGACCACCCCCACACATGATGCTGCAAGCATTGGCCACTTGGATTACCTGCCAGCCTAGATTACCTTGTGCAAGAGTGACTACACACAGACCACGGAACACATGTCAAGGAGGGGAAGGGAGGAAGAACAGGACCGGTTGACTTTGGGGAACAGGATATGCACTGCACATATAAACCCTGGCAGTGTATCCAGGTGACTGAGCACTTCCAAAAGCTGGTGACACACAACAAACACACATGTACCTACCCCCTTCCTGCTGCTGCTTCTCCTGTAGCCGCCTATCCATGTCAGGGAAGACCACCGCCAGGACATGCTTCATTTGGTGGGTCAGGCGCCGGCGCCCGCCGTGTTTGCGTGGAGGTGAGTCCTCCAGCAGGACCCGGGCGATCCTCCTGGTCCAGCACCGGATATCCTGCCAGCGTTTCCTCACCTGGGCCAGGCGCCGACTGCGACCCTCCACCAACCTCACGGCCCTGACGGCCCGCTTCCAAATCTCCCCCTTGGCGTAGGCGGCTACCGGTGAGGATGACAAAGTGAGACAACATCAAAACACCTGCTCCATGTCACAGAGACACACATTAGAACAATTGGGCTTGTTTGAACAGGGCATAGTATGCAGCAAACTCATTGCACCTTTGTCATAGGGACATTATCCTCTGGGGAAGGCCAAATGCACTATGTGGCATTTAAAGTACACAGGTGGCACGAGGGGTGTGACAGAATCAATGATCATGGCTCACACTGTGCATCACAAGCAACACCAGGATAATGGACAGCACCTCAAAGCAGTCACATGCCCCAGGCCACTGACGCAACCTCAGTGGAGTACACAGACACACACAGGCACAGGACAATCACCTGCCATTGGCAACTGCGGGTGCAAACATCACTCTGCACATGTGCCACTTGACTGGGGGGAGTCACAGGTGTGGGCCTAGCTCAGCACGTCAGACACACAGCACGGCTCCCTGCTCACATCAGATGGGTAGGGCATATGCATCCTCCATGCAGCTGGGGTGCAACACTCCACATAGACACTCACCCACATGACAGGGGACTTACACACACACCAATGTCCAGGGGCCGTACACATCATTTGGACACTATCACCACAGGTACACTCAACTCACACACATCTGTGGGTACAGTCACCTGTCACACTGGGGGGACCACACAATCACATCAGGACTATGGAAAAAACATTCCCAAGGGGATTAGCCAGGCTGAATGTGGCATGCACCATGCAGTGATTGTCACAGTAAGCACAATGCAAGTGAGGAGTGCAGATATGAACCACATCAGGCTCTGCATGGGAGACATAAGGCATTCCCCCCCCCCGGGACCCACCATGAACAACATTGCATGTCTGTCACACCTGGACACAATGCCAGAAGTGACAGACACAAAAAAGGGGCACAGTCACAGCTAGTTGAGTCAGCACTCACCTGCTCCCCTGGTCTCCCATATAGGCTGGGGTACTGTGAGAGGATGACGTCCAGCAACGCCTCATTCTCCTCCTGGGTGAATGGCTGGGCCCTCTCCACAGACCTGGACATGGTGCCAGAGGAATCACGAGCAGCAGCAGTGGTGTGGAATGAAAGGTTGTGCAGGCAAGTGCTCTCTCATGGGTCCTGGCTGCCTTATATCTCCCTTGCTGGGCTGTTTCATTTACAGGAGTACAGAGTGATTGGTCAATCTCATTCAGGGCCGGACTGGGAACCAAAACCGGCCCTGGCAAAGTGCTCGGCCGGCCCCCCGGGGCTTGGGGGTGCTGCCGAGCTCTTTGCCAGGGCCGGTTTTCGGCCGATTTTGTTACAGGGCCGATTTTGCAGCTATGCTGCAAAAATGGCCCTGTAACAAAAATGGCCCCCAGGGGCCCAAAACCGGCCCCCACCCGCATCCTATGTTTCCTCCAATCCCTTTAAACCTACCCCAGTGAGGGCCTTTGCATGGTTCAAAATGTGAGCATGATGTCAAGTCAACAACCACTTTGCAACATAGTATATTGTCTCCAACCGACTTTTGCTGGCCACCTGATGCAACATTTTGAACTGGAAACTCGGTCTCCATGACAACCAGCATGCATTTAGGCTCTTATACTTGTCCCTCATGTGTCCCCTATGTAATTTCACTATCCACACACAGGTACAGTGCGTTCCACACGTACCCCTAGGGCACCACTACTCCAGTGATACGGTCCGTACACGCGTGTGTAGGGCCCGTATCACTTTGGTAGTGTTGCCGTAGGCATACGCCATTGTGATACGGGCCGTACACGTGTGTGTAGGGCCCGTATCTCTATGGCGTATGCCTACAGCAACACTACCCTAGTGCTACGGGCCGTACCCACGTGTGTAGGGCCCGTAGCACTAGGGTAGTGTTTGCGTAGGCGTATGCCATAGAGATAGGGCTCGTACCCGCGTATGTACGGCCCGTATCTCTATGGCGTACGCCTACGCCAACACTACCCTAGTGCTACGGGCCCTACACATGCGGGTACGGCTTGTAGCACTAGGGTAGTGTTGGCGTAGGCGTACGCCATAGAGATACGGGCCATACATACGCGGGTATGAGCCCTATCTCTATGGCGTACGCCTACGCCAACACTACCATGGGGATAGGACCAGTGTGTACACGTACGTGTGTACGGTCCTTGCACACACGCGTACTCCTACCCAAACCCCAAATTGTGATATGACCGTACACACGCCCTCAGAGCGTGTGTACGGTGCGTTTCACAGCTTACACTGGTGATAGGAGGCGCACAGGAAAGGAATGGAGGTGTATGACTCGCACAAGGATGGACATCAAGTCATTGTCAGTGCAGTGCATCACGTGTAGGGCCTAGGTGTGTCAGGCAGTGAGCTGGCACATGTCTCCTCATGTTTTAACCCAATAGTTGTGTGATGACCTGTGTACACATGTCATGTGTGATGGGGCACCATGTGGTGCACTTCCCTTCACACCTTTTACATGTGTGCATGTATTTCAAACTTGTAAAGCACTGCATCACTGGCATGGCACAGTCTCCAACACCCGCAAATGTCCCCTGATGCCAGGTACACGGATGATGACACCTGACATCTCACTACCAGCGTGCCACAATGTGACTATGTCATGTGTGTGTCATGTGTTCCCATGATCTTGCTGTTGGTGTTCCGTCAACGGCATCTGCTGTAGCTGCATCCAACATGTGTCTGTGTGTAGATGCCCATGTCACACTATTACACACACCAGGACACATGTGGAATAACACGTGACATGTGTCTGTATGCATCTAACAGGGGCTTGCGAGCTTAGGACATATCTGCGTAGTCTCAATGTCTGTGTGATCATTTTGACATGTACCCTTTCATGGCAAGGTGTGTGGTCTGTCCTTTTTCCATGACATGTGACCTGTGCGTCTAGCTTGCCGGCAGCTGTCTGTATGAGATGACATTCTTCAAATGCACATATGTGGATGTATGTCACTCCTGTAATGTGTCTGGCTGTTCACTCACACTGGCCCATAGCTACTTTCATGGCATGTCATGTAGACCTTGACAATCCATGTTTGTAGCTGGCTCTTGGTAGGAGTATCACCTGGCTGGCATACGTGTGCAGAATGTATTGCACAGACCAGACTCTGTCTGTGGCATATGTGTATTAGCTGTTGAACATGTGCTCAGTTCATTGACATTGGTGTAGTAATGTACTCAATCTTCGTTATTCCTTCCAATTTTCTGCAGGGCACCGCCTCTCCCCCGACCAATGCCAGACTTGGCTGCCATGAAGGAACGTGACTGCATACGCCGCTACCGATTCCCCCAACGGTTAATTGTGGACCTGACAAACAGGCTGGCACCACACCTCCAACCGCGACACAGTTATCTGACTGCGCTGACCCCCAAGATGAAGGTGATGTCAGCCCTACATTTCTTTGCCACCGGTACGTTTCAATTGACCATAGCTGATGTGGGTGGCATGTCTCAGACCATGTTCAGCTGTGTCCTGCATGATGTTTTAGAAGCCATGTTGGAGCACCTGGATGAATTCATCCATTTTCCAACTCATGAGCAGTTGACAGGTATCAAGGGTGAGTTCTAAGCCCTGGGAGGGATGCCCCATGTAATTGGGTCCATTAATGGGACACATGTGGCTTTGGTACCACCACAGGCACAGGAGGTAGCCTTCCATAACCGTAAACATTACCACTCCATTAATGCCCTTGTGGTGTGTCTTGCTAACATGGTGATTTCCCATGTCTGTGCACGTTTTCCAGGGTCAGCACACAATGCCTACATCATGAGGCGTAGCAGGGTGCCAGAAATGATGCTGCAGCTGACAACGAGCGAGCATGTCTTGTTGGTGAATAGACTCTGTTTGTCCAGTATTCAGCGTTATCTTAGTATGTGACGGCATCTCCTGACCCACTTCTTTACATGATGTTTCCATGTAGGGGACTCTGGCTATCCCAAGATGCCATGGCTGGTGACGCCTCTCCGCAACCCGAGAACAGCTGCAGATCACCGTTACAACAACGCCCATGGGCAGACCAGGCGAGTGATTGAGAGGACGTTTGGCCTCCTGAAGAGCCGATTCCGGTGCCTCCACAACACCGGCGGGTCCCTCCCATATGCACCGGTGAAGGTCTGCAAAATCTTCCTCGTGTGCTGCATGCTGCACAACATGGCAGTGGAGAAAGCTGTGCCACTCATCCTGGATCCCGATGAGCAGGAACATCCCCCCGTGGAGGATGACGGCCTTGGTCACGAGGCAAGTGAGGAGGAGGAGGAGGACATCCGGAGTCAGCTCATACGCAACTTCTTCTCATAATGGTGAGTCCCTGGGTCTGAGTGTGCACGCTTTGAGCCTTGTGTGGCATGTGTTGCAATGTGTGTGTCCAGCTGACTGTATGCTAAGTGACTTTGAGGTGTGTGCTGATGTGTCACTCGAGTGCTGATGTCATTCCACACATTTTAGCTGACACACTCAATTGACAACTGGCATGGTGTCAACCTTATTCATGTAGAGTACATGACCATGCAAGCGGATGACTATGTTTTTCCTGACTTCTTGTGTGTCTTTCATCCCCAGGTATTTGCGTATGCTGTCTGCTCGTGGCATCGTTGTGCTCCTGCTATTCCTCATGAGTAATGCAACATGTGCTAACTCAGCGTTACATGCACGGACATGGTGAAAATTCTCCTTTGGGTAAGGATTGCAGCAAGGCTTTTTGGGTGTGGTAGTTGTTTGTAATGTGTGGGCACTGCTCCTGTGCAGGTTATGTTACTATGCATACATGTCGACTCACCATGGGGCACATGACATGTGGCATGACTCACATGAATTGATAGTCACACTTCGTGACAGTCATCTGTTATGGGATTGTGGTTTGTGATGAAGGCATCAATGTGTGTACAACTTCCCTCTGAAACATACAAGAGGCTACGGGTGGACATATTGCAGGACATCCCCATATGATGCTCAATGGGGAATTGCAGCCTCTCCGTGTGCAGCAGGGGATGTTTGGCTCAACCCCTTCACTTGTGTGCCAGTACAATGGATTTACAGCATCTGTGGTGCAAAGGGGGTGTCCGGTGTAGGTCCCACATGTTAATCCAATAGACCTGTGAGTCTGTTAATGTTGATGCTTTTGCATAGGTGTGAGCATGAGTAATAAAGGTGTTCCTCAGCCTCCAAGGTGCCTCATCTCTGTCAATGCAGGTCTCTTGCCACTGTGCATGCAACATCTCTGGCATGGTTGTCAAGGATTGTGCATATGAGTCTATGTGTAGATTAGCAACCTGCATGCTGTTCTTCATGTATTTGATTCTCTATTGTGCATGATGTCCATGGCTGTGTATGTGTTTTGGCATGTTAGTCCCCCCCACGGGCCGGCAACACCTTCTGGGGTGTGTTTCCTGTGCGCAGCTCAGCCTTTAGTTTCATGATCCGGTGTCAGTCATCTTTGGTGATTCTGCATCCTTTGTCTCTGTGTGTGCCATTGCAAACCGGTAACTCCTTCCTTGACATACACCTGTTGCAGTAGTCCTTTCTGCCATCCTAGTCTTTGTGTGGCTATTGTGGCATAATTCCCAGGACATGCCGCCTGCTGTTGCAGCCACTGCAGCAAAGGCACATGTAGTTTCCAGATTTGGCAACACACACACATCAAAGGTGCTCCTCCCTCAACACATTCATTTGGCTGTCTTCGGCTTGTCTGTGCCACAGTTGCGGCCACGCGGTACCAAAGGCTGGACCGTCTGCACATGCAACGTGCACATTGCATGACCCTCAGGTCCTTGCATGACCCACATCACACTACAGTGTGATGTTGCAGCCACCCTCCAAGCAAGGTCCATCCACATATCTCCCTCCTGCTCTCAGGCATGCACTGAGCGCACACACAACACCTTTGCATGATGAGTGTGCAACTCCGACTGCCTACACAGCGCTGCCATGCCTTCCAGGACCTGTCACACCCACCAGGTCATGTCCCTCCTACTCCCCACCGGATCTGTACCCCTGCAAGGCCATGGGAGTGGGACTCAAGGCTTCTGCATGTAGTATGATTTCATCGTGAGGCACATGGCACAGGTATCATCTTTCAGCGTGTCAATCTACAATGTGTCCAGGACCCCCCTATCCACCATCACATGCGCACACGCCCTCATCATCAACTCGTATGCCATTGACAGCCAGGCGCTCCTCACCCTCACCAAGGACGCAGACATTTCCAGTTCCAATAGTCAAGTTTGCATGGGATCCATAGATGAATGGCAGAACAGCAGCCACCTGAGGCTGGACTTTTACAGGACTGAGGTCAACATCTGAGGATTGTCCCCTTACAGCTGGCTCAACTGCTTGTGTCCCACCCACAGAAGCCCCGCACAGGCACCCAGTGTCCACGCACACAAGATGTTGTGCATCATGGATTGCTTGCTCTAATTTGCCATGGTAATCACCAGCATCTGTACCTCACACTGCAACACCCTCAGCATTATGCACATGATCCCCAGATAGATCCACTCCAAGGTAAGACGGACCATCCCCCAGGTCCACAACAACATCCGTGTCAAATACTGCCCTGCCCTCTACGGTGCAGCCACATCCAAAGTCCAGGGACACTTGTCCACATCCAGGCTGCATCTGCACACCTCAGCGTCAACATCCCACGCCCCAGCCACATCACCGTCCAGCAGAGATAGCTGCAATGGATCACTGTGTGCTGCAGGATGACCTTCAGACTCCTCACCCACACTCAGGAGGCAGGCCACAACCCTGACCCAAAACCAACCTTGTACCACTGTCATCCGAGACCCCGTAGTGCCATCTCCGTGCATCCAACCTTGACCTGGCCACCATTCTTCTGATCCACCGTACTCCTGCATGCAGGACATAGTTCTCCCACCTGGGAACACATACCTGGGACTCCCTCCCCGGGAACCTCCAAAAGAGGCATGACCTCTACGCCTTAATGTTACTCTTCCAAATAGGTGTGTCCTCACAGTTTCCCTAGCACCCCCTCAGCAGCTTAAGGCCATCACAGGTGAGTTTTGTGCTCCATGTCTGCATTGAATGATACATTGTGACCCATGTGTGTCCTGTACCAGACTCCGATCTCAGGGTATGGATGTGTGGAGTTAGTTCAACACTCAGGCATAGTTTGACATTTACACACACATATGTTGGTGAATAATGCCAAATGACAGCAACATCTCATGACAAAATTAAGTATTTATTTTTGGTGGGGTAAGTCTTTTGGTGGATGAAGTAAGGTGCTCTACCGGGTGCATAGAATCCAAAGTTCACAGGGGGAGATGGCATCCTTGTCAGTTGGAGTCATCAGAGTCCAGACCACAGTGTTGGTCATCATTGGTCAGACTGTGACCAGCAAGTCCATGTGGCAGAGAATGTCATTGGGTGAGGTGGTGCTGTTGCGCCAGAGGGCCAGGTGCCAGGCCAGGTGACCTGGGAGATGTGGATGGTCCGCTGACTCTCACGGTCTTTTCCGTGGATGACCCACCTTCCTCCGGGGACCCTCAGATGCAGGCCTTGACGATGTCTGTGATGCTCCGTCGGACAAATCCTCCTCCTCCCTCCTTGTGGCTGGTGCTGGTCTTCACCTGGTGTCACAGGGAGGGTTGCCCATATTGTCAGCAATCCGACGGAGTGAACGGCTCATGTCCGTTTGCACCGCCAGGAGCTCAGCCAGTCTTGCCTCCATCCGTCCTTGGTGTTGTTGTTGACTGGCATGTTGCTCGGCCTGCAGGTTCTTCATCTCGTCGAGGGTCCCCTTGATGTCTGTGAGGCTCGACACAACCTGGCTGATGCCCCTGGTGTCACGCCGGTATGTGTCCAGGATGTGGCGCATGTGTGCCATACCGGTTCCCTCAGCTGGCTGGCCAGGTTCTCGCCTCCGCCTGCCTGCCTGAGTTGCACCCTCCCTCCCTCCCAGCATCCCGGACATCCTGTCTTGGGTTTGTGGTTGGTGTGGCCTGGGACATGGCATTGCCTTTATTTGTGAATGGGGCATGGAGACGTTAGTGGCATGAGCGTGGTTTTTAGGGTGTGGTTGTGTGCGGTGAAGACTTGGGGGTAGGTGAGTGCATTTGTTGTAGTTGGGGTGTGGATGCCATTCCCCCCATGTTGCATGAGTTGTTTGTGTACTCACCAGGCTCTGCGACTCCTTTGACTCCGTGTACTCCCACCGGCGGAAGCGTGGCCATCACCTTCTCCTCCCAGGGATGGTAATGTACGGGTCTGCGGGGCAGCCCGCCTCCAGTGATGTTACTCTGGGCGTATTCCTCATTCATTTTCCTCTTGACTGCCCTGCGCAGATCGTACCACCTGGCTTGGCATTCATGCCTGGTCCTTCGGATGGGCGAAACAGCATTCACCTTATCGACGATCCTCTACCACAGGCTGGTTTTTTGGGCTATGCTAGTCTGTCTGACCAATGTTCCAAACAGCTGTGGCTCGACTCTGATGACTTCGTTGACAAGGAGCTCCAGCTCCGCCGTAGTGAACTTTGGATTCTTGTCAGTGGGCATGGTGTGGGGTGTGGGTGTGGATGGTTGTGGGTGTGAAGGTGAAGAGGGGGTGTTTGTGAAGGAGGTTGTGTGAAGGTGTGTAAGTGAAGGTGTAGTTAAGGTGTGAGTAAGGTGCAGTTGTCTGTCTGTGGTGTCTGTGAGCAGTTGGTCTGTTGCAATGGCTCATGGGTTGTGTGTGTGGGCCCTTTTTATTGGTCCATTTGTGGGTGTGGCTGTGTTTGAATTTGTGGTGGGTGTGTTATAAGAGGTGGTTGTGATTTGGTCCTCTGTTTGGCTGTTTGGATGTGGCAGGTCAGTCATAGAGATGTATTTTGTCATGTTGACGTGTTTTGTGGTGTTGTGCGAGTTGAATTGACCCTCCTTGTGCTGTTTTACAGTGTCCTGGTTCTGTACGAGTCTTTTTCGCGTAGGTACGGTCCGTACATACGCGATGCTAGGTGAGGGTGCTGGGGTACAATGTTGGGGTACGGTGCGTACAGGTGCGGGGCTGTGCTACGGTGTGGGGGTGCGGCACGTACAGGTGCGGGCTGTGCTACGGTGTTGGGGTGCGGCGCGTACAGGTGCGGGCTGTGCTACGGTGTTGGGGGTGCGGCGTGTACAGGTGCGGGCTGTGCTCCAGTGTTGGGGTACAGTGCATACAGGTGCAGGGCTGTGCTACAGTGTTGGGGTGTGGCGCGTACAGGTGCGGGCTGTGCTACGGTGTTGGGGTGCGGCACGTACAGGTGCGGGCTGTGCTACGGTGTTGGGGTACAGTGCGTACAGGTACGGGGCTGGGCTACGGTGTTGGGGTACGGTGCGTACAGGTGCGGGCTGTGCTACGGTGTTGGGGTGCGGCTCGTACAGGTGCAGGCTGTGCTACGGTGTTGGGGTACGGTGCGTACAGGTGCGGGGCTGTGCTAAGCTGTTGGGGTACGGTGCATACAGGTACAAGGCTGGGCTACAGTTTTGGGGTACGGTGCGTACAGGTACGGGCTGGGCTACGGTGTTGGGGTACGGTGCGTACAGGTACGGAGCTGGGCTACGGTGTTGGGGTATGGTGCGTACAGGTGCGGGGCTGTGCTACGGTGTTGGGGTACGTTGCGGAGGGGGGGTATGGTGCTGACATACGGGGGTACGGTGCTGACATGTGCGGGGTGAGGGGGGCTGTACGACTCGTATTCAGGCACAAGTTTACCCGTGTACATGTAGGCTACAGCGTTCGCTCCGTACGGGGCCTTTTACATGCGGTTGTGTATTCGGACGGGCGGTACGGTTCGTACTTGCGCGCTCGGACTTCTGTTTTACGATTTGCACGTAAAAATGTCCGTCTCCCTATCGGACACTTTTCCCGACGCTATTCGGACGTAAAAATGTACGGCTCCCTCTCGGACCATTTTCCCGACGCAATTCGTATGTATTTTTCACGTACGAATCGTACTTCGCAGTTTGTACGGTACTTGTACGATTCGTACGTAAAAAAATACAGATACGAGTCAGACGGTAAATTTTTTTAACGGGCTGTGCTACAGTGTTGGGGTGCGGCGCGTACAGGTGCGGGCTGTGCTACGGTGTTGGGGTGTGGCACGTACAGGTGCGGGCTGTGCTACGGTGTTGGGGTACGGTGCGTACAGGTACGGGGCTGGGCTACGGTGTTGGGGTACGGTGCGTACAGGTGCGGGCTGTGCTACGGTGTTGGGGTGCGGCTCGTACAGGTGCAGGCTGTGCTACGGTGTTGGGGTACGGTGCGTACAGGTGCGGGGCTGTGCTACGCTGTTGGGGTACGGTGCATACAGGTACAGGGCTGGGCTACAGTTTTGGGGTACGGTGCGTACAGGTACGGGCTGGGCTACGTTGTTGGGGTACGGTGCGTACAGGTACGGGGCTGGGCTACGGTGTTGGGGTATGGTGCGTACAGGTGCGGGGCTGTGCTACGGTGTTGGGGTATGTTGCGGAGGGGGGGTATGGTGCTGACATACGGGGGTACGGTGCTGACATGTGCGGGGTGAGGGGGGCTGTACGACTCGTATTCAGGCACAAGTTTACCCGTGTACATGTAGGCTACAGCGTTCGCTCCGTACGGGGCCTTTTACATGCGGTTGTGTATTCGGACGGGCGGTACGGTTCGTACTTGCGCGCTCGGACTTCTGTTTTACGATTTGCACGTAAAAATGTCCGTCTCCCTATCGGACACTTTTCCCGACGCTATTCGGACGTAAAAATGTACGGCTCCCTCTCGTACCATTTTCCCGACGCAATTCATATGTATTTTTCACGTACGAATCGTACTTCGCAGTTTGTACGGTACTTGTACGATTCGTACGTAAAAAAATACAGATACGAGTCAGACGGTAAATTTTTTTAACGGATCGGAATCGGCACCCAAATAGCAGAGATAATAAAACTACTACTCCAACTCCAAAAAAAACAACAGTAAGGAAAATATTGGATAGCGTAGGGCTAAAAATTACTATTCCCACTCCAGGGAGTGCAACAGTAGGGAAAGTGTTGGATAGCGTAGGGGTGAAAAGGACTATTCCAGCTCCAAAGAGTGCAACAATAGGGAAAGTGTTGGATAGCGTAGGGGTAAAAATTACTATTCCGACTCCAGAGAGTGCAACAGTAGAGAAAGTGTTGGATAGCGTAGGGGGTAAAAAGTGCTATTCCCACTCCAGAGTGTGCAAGTGTAGGGAAATTGTTGGATAGCGTAGGGGTAAAAATTACTATTCCAACTCCAGAGAGTGCAAAAGTAGGGAAAGTGATAGTGTAGGGATACAAATTATTATTCCCACTCCAGAGAGTGCAACAGTAGGGAAAGTGTTGGATAGCGTAGAAGTAAAAATTACTATTCCAACTCCAGAGAGTGCAACAGTAGGGAAAGTGTTGGATAGCGTAAGGGTCAAAATTACTATTCCAACTCCAGAGAGTGCAACAGTAGGGAAAGTGTTGGATAACAGAGGGGTAAAAATTACTATTCCAGCTCTAGAGAGTGCAACAGTAGGGAAAGTGTTGGATAGCGTAGAAGTTAAAAATAACATACTTATAAATAAAATAATTATTTAAAATAATTAGTGATTTAATTCTTAAATAACTCTAAATTATTTACAAATACAATAAAAAAATAATTAAAAAAATAACTACCAATGAATAATTAATTAACAATAAATTAAGAATCAATACCAATAAATAATAATTAAGAAATATTAATTACCAAATAATAAATATTGAGCAATAACATATTTTTCATAACAAAAACATATTAATTATTAAAAAGTAATCACCAATTAAAAATATTGTACAATTAAATATTTTTTATGCCAAAAAATTATAATTATTAAACATTAACTACCAATTTAAAAATATTGAACAATTAAATATTTGTTATACCAAAAAATAATAATTATTAAACATTAATTACCAATTAATAAGTACTTATTAATATAGTATTAGAAATATCAATGAATAATATTTAATAATATTTAATTGCCAATTAATGATTAATGAACAATTAATTATTTTTCATAACCAAAATATTATAATTTACAATATTTACCAATTAATAATTAATGGCCAATAAATTAATTATCAATACCCAACAACAAATTTAATAATTTCTTAATTAGATTTCAATTAATTCCAACACTATTCCCCTATAAACGCATGACACACTCCAATAATAAAATAATACACTTAACATAATTATCAATTAATCAATTAATAAAAACGAATTACCAATTAATAAAAATGAATTACCAGTTAATAATCAATTAACAATAATATAATTATCAATACCAATAAATGAAAATAAATTATTACTTAATTACAATTAAATTACTTCCCACCCTATTCCCCTATAAACCCACAACCCGCTACAGAACTTAAACGCAAAAATTAATTACAATTAATTTATGATTCCTAAAAATGTATAATTAATTTTGTATAATTAAATTGCTTCCCACCCTATTCCCCTATAAACCCACAACCCGCTACGGTACTAAAACACAAAATTGACTTAAAAAAACATTATTAACATATAAAAATTGTATACATATATTTTAAAACCAGTAGAACACTTAACAAAAAACATATAACACATACATATTAAATACATAATAAAATAAAAACAATAATATAAATATTTATATCAGTAATATCGATATTAGTAATATTGATATATTTGATATCGATATTACTAACTTTTATATTACTAACATCGATATAAAAAAAATCGATATTACTTACCTTAGGGTCAATATTCTGTTGATAGATATTCTTAACATCGATATTCTGTCCCTTCGATATTGGCAACTCGATATTAGTGTAGGTCGATATTTAATTTTTGATATATTGACTGCTCACCGACATCAGGGCCCTGCTGGACAACGGCGAAACCGCGGCCCTCATCCTCCTGGACCTATCAGCCGCCTTCGACACTGTCTGCCACTGCACCCTACACACACACCTCCACAACGCAGGGATCCGAGACAAGGCTCTAGAATGGACCACCTCCTTCCTCTCTGGCAGAACCCAGAGTGTCCGCCTCCCCCCTTTTCGTTCCAAAGCATCTGAAAATCATCTGCCGCGAACCCCAAGGATCATCCCTCAGCCCAACATTGTTCAACATGTACATGGCACCATTCGCCCACGTCGCCCGACTGCACGACCTCAACATCATCTCTTACGCCGACAACACCCAGCTGATCCTCTCCCTCACCAAGGACCCCCTCACTGCCAAAAACAACCTCCACGAAGGAATGAAAGCCGTCGCCGAGTGGATGAAGAACAGCCATCTGAAGCTGAACTCGAACAAAACGGAGGTCCTCATCCTCAGCCCCACCCCCTCAGCCTGAGACGACTCCTGGTGGACGACTGCACTGGGAGCAGCACCAACACCCACCGACCACGCACGCAACCTGGGGTTTATCCTCGACTCAACACTCTCCATGGCCAAGCAAGTCAACACCGTCTCGTCATCCTGCTTCAACACCCTCCGCATGCTCCGCAAGATCTACATGTGGATCCCCACCGAAACAAGAAGAACAGTACTCCAGGCCCTCGTCAGCAGCAGGCTGGACTACGGAAACACCCTCTACGCCGGAGCCTTGGCCAAACTCCTGAAACAACTACAACGCATACAGAACGCCTCTGCACGCCTGATCCTCGACATCCCTTGCAACAGCCAGCATACCTCAACAGACGACTCACCTTCTACACCCCAAACCGCCAGCTCCGCTCCGCCAACCTCGCCCTTGCCACAGTCCCTCGCATCCGAAGAGCGACCACCGGCGGCAGATCGTACTCCCGCCTCACCGCCAAGACCTGGAACACCCTCCCCATCCTCCTACGGCAGACCCAGGACCTACTAACCTTCAGGAGGCTACTCAAGACCTGGCTATTCGAGCAGTAGCAGCACCCCTCCCCCTCAGCGCCTTGAGACCCTCACGGGTGAGTAGTGCGCTTTACAAATTTCTTGATTGATTGATTGGAGGGGTGTGTCCACATATATGTCTTCAGCAGCAGCCTCAGCGGTACCTCCAGAAGCAGGTCCGACACAGCACTCGGAGCTGAACTTAGGTGGGGCTTACGTCAACGGCAGGCCATAGGCGAGCTGAGGTGTGAGGGTGGTGAAGGGGCCACTTCTGCCGATGCCCAATTATGCAAAATGCGCTGCAGTGACAGCACACGTGCAGCCTGGAAGTCTGGAGATATGTCGCTAGCATCTCTCTCTCTCTCTCTCTCTCTCTCTCTCTCTCTCTCTCTCTCTCTCTCTCTCTTCCCCCCCCCCCCCCCCCCGAAATTAGTCAGGTTAGTTTCCATAGGAGCAGCTGTTTTCTGTTTTGGTAATAACTTTGGCACCCTTTCACAAATCTGCACAAAATTCCCCCCCACCCCAAGAAAAAGTTTACCCACCTCTGCTCTTTCATGCATAAGATAAATAAGCAGCAACTATGGCTTGTATATAATATTGAAACAAGCATTTGCAATGCAATAGGTCTCACATTTACGTGAGTTTAAGCTAGTGGCATTGTAATTGACAATGCCTTTTATTTATGTTTTAAAAACGAAAACAAAAATAAAAGGCATTGTTATTTGCAATGTCAATAGCTCAAACTCGCGTAAATGGGAGACCTATGGCATTGCAAATGCTTGTTACATCCTCTCTCAAAGACAGGTGTGAAAGTGGCAACCTCCATGACCTGCCCCCACAGGCCTTGGAGAGTACCAGGAGAGGTCTGGACAGGTCAGGCCACTAAGGTTGTCAAAGGACATCTAGTGGGTCTGGTGGATTCATTCCCTCGAGTACAGCATCCTGACACCCTCTCAGATCCTGATGTGATTCTTGCCATACTAAAGTGCAAGACTTTCAAACCAATGACATCTTGTGAATTAAGACTACTTTTCTTAACTTCTGAGTTCCTCGGAGCCATTTGCAGTGTTCCACAAGCACCTGGGGACTCAGCCATCTTTCTTTCCAAAAGTACTTGTCTCTAACCTTCTTTCAGTGTCCCCAATCCTAGTCGACTGAGAGCCTCCATTATTTAAATGTCACACCTACACTGTGCTTTTGAATATAACAAAGCAAAGGCTTTATATATTCCTGCTGCTTTTTGTATATTTGAGACATTTATGCTGGCTGAACTGCTTTTAATGACTCGATTGCCAGATAAACAACATCTTGCATCACTGAGTTCTGCACTCTGCATAGAGTGCAATTTCTCTCTGGGATGGGGGCATATACCATCAGGGCTATTCTGGCTTTGATGGCATTCTCTAGGCATGCTACTGTCATAGGCATATGATGGACTACTCCTATACATTCTTCCATTACCGTGTTCCCTCGGCTGCTCCCCGAGCACTGCAAGTTTTACCAAGAGGATCTCTACAACCTGTTAGTTAGTCTAGGCCTAAGCTGCCCAACGCTGCCTTCTTTTTCCTTCTCCCTTCTCTTTCCTGGCTGCCGTGGAATCCTAACACTGGTTAAGAATGGGAGAAAGTCAGGACTTAAAAGTAGGGTAAAGTGCCCTTTATGGTAAACCAGAATAGGCCCTTTCCCATTATCAATACTTTTCTGCTTGCCTCTGTGCCACTTGTAAAACAAGCATAGGCATAGCCAATAGGTCTCGCCTTTGTGACCTTATAAGTGTTTAGCCATGCAACGGTTAATTTTGTTGCACCAAGGATATTTGCTGCATAACGAAATACTTATAAGGTCCCAAAAGAGAAACCTATTGGCTATGCCAATGCTTGTTGTTCCTTTATGCTTGTATTTGTATCTGTGTGATATAAGGAATAAGTCTCTAACTTTCTAGTATAGGGCGTGATATTTAGTGGTTTTAAGAGGTGAGCCTACAGAAGCAAATTAATAGTTTGTTTTGGCAGGTGAGGGTGATTTCGTGGGCAAGTGAGCGCACTGACGTCTATGGGAGGAATTTCGTCAATCTGGAAAAGGGAAAGGCGTTACTGTGTGGCAAACGCTGAGGGAGAGGCCCATGAGAGTTGACAGCGAGACGGGAAGACATCTAGAAAGTGTGACGACAACATTGAAAGGAGCGAAGGGCTAGGCAGTGACAGAGATAAAAGAGAAGATACAGTGACAGACATGGGAGAAATTGCATTGAGAAAAGAGTCACCTCCACTGCAAGGATTATTCTTATCAGCAAACGCCTGATGAGAGCAGTGTTATGGCTAGACCTGGATGCCTGCATGTCTATTCACTTATTTAGGGAACATTTATCGCTTACTCAACACACAACGTCATCCCAAAGAATGTCTATGGTCTTGCGGGGTAAGGAAGCATTTCTAGGGATCTCAGCACGCCCCTTCGGCTACAGAAGTGGGGGCTGACATGTAAGGTGGAATTGTAAGTGGTCGTAGCGTTGTGTGCAATGAACGGTGCAAGGGTGGGCACAACAGCACATGGACACTGGAGTCTTGCATCCACTGGCAAAACTATTCTCCAGGTCTTGCTTGCTATTGGGCACCATCTACTGCTGATTCCATAAGGCAACTGCCTCATCTATCCTTATGGGAGCAATATCCCAGCGTGCATTGTGACTTGGCTGTGTAGAGTGGTATGACATAGAACTCTTGGATGGAGTTAGTGACGTGGAACAGACACACACACACACAGGCACACACACACATACACACAGGCGCACAAGCACACACAGGCACACACACAAGCACACACTCAGATACACACACAAGCAGACACAGGAACACACACAAGCACACACATGGATACACATACAAGCACATACACAAACACAGGCACACACAAGCGTACGTACAGACACACACACACACAGGCGCACACACACACTGGGGTGGGGTAGTGAGCAAAAAAACGATGGATTAAACTCATGTCTCTTGACTGGGGTGATTCTTTGATTCATTCCGCATTCTGTCCATCATTTGTTACCGCAGCACGTTCCTGCACATGGCATAGCAGTGTGCTCTCATGTTGGCGTTTTTGCAGGTGGTGGTGGTGGTGGTGGACAGGATCTGAACAGCAACAGGACTACTGCTAAACCCATCCCTAAGCAGTGCCTACTGGACATAGTGTCTCGTCCCAAAACAGGAATGATGCAGTATACGTTCCCCCATTTAGCGCTTCTTCTGGCGATGCAACAAATTGCAATGGGGAGGGCTGGGTTTAAGGGGCCAGCATTGTATACCGCAGACTGGGCGTTGGCCGAGGAGACCCATATTAGGCTCTCATGTACAAATGACGAAGGTGCCTGAAGACTTAGAGTAGACTCAAATTGGAAAGCAGGGGCTGTAGGGGAGAAAGGGGTGACAAATAGTAGATCTACCGACTAAGGGGCATGTGACTTGAACTGAACTATGGCTATGATGTAGTGGGGTGAGCAATGGCAGGGATTAGATGGAATGGAGGAACGTGCTGGAAAGACTAACCAAGATAAAGCAAGCAAGCTGAAGCGGTTTGAAAAGAAATGTTGCAGATGCGTTATTGTTTGGTATACATGCATGTATGTTAATATGCAAAATTTGAAATAAAGAATATTTTTTTTTAATGTATGTTATCACAGCCGACTGACATAAGTGTTGGTTGCATAAAAATGATACACTCTAGTGGGCCTGCTTCAGGACCCGTAACCACTGAATGTTACCACAGATGACTGTAATCAGTGCAGCCCACATAACCATACAGCTCATCTGGCCTGATATAGTGCCCATACAAGACCAGAACCTCTGTGCTATAGTCTTAGTAAATCTAACATCAATCCACCTCAGCCAGCCTTTCAATACTTGCAGAGCAGGGGATCTAACTGCCACCGTCAGCAAAGAAAGTGGATTAAAAAATGTAAAGTATCTATAAACATAATAATACGGAACTTACAGAGTAATTATGTCTGCCAGATAACTACAATCATAATTTGTGATCCATCTCTCATACTTCCTACCCCTCCAACACCCTGCTAAACGCTGAATAGAGTCACTTCCTACGTAGGATCGTAACAAATACAACACAATACCAAAACACTTCCCACATAGGATCACAACACTCTTCAAACCAAAAACTACCCGCAGAGCAGCTTGCCACGCATCAAAGAGGGTTTACAACGCGCAACATGCCCCAGGAGACTAAGCTAAACAGTGGCAAACGCATTGTTTTCTTTCCAGAGAAATACCAATGTTATCATTCTAAAAAGGCATACAACGTGTGATTCTGTTAAATCAATAAAGACTTTTAGAAAGAAATGCATACCAAAACAAAGCAAGCAGGAAGGAAGAGCTGGGATTTTAAGCACTGAAAGTGAAGCGCTATTTTGCTGTAAGCCTCGCATGGTAATTGCACCATATCCGATGCTTTGGCATGTAAGAATGTCTTATATTGAAACCGTCTCTGTTTGCCAGCAGGTTCAGAGGGGTACGCAGGGCTCCTGCTTGGCAAGAGAACGTCAGAGGAAAGCTAGGTAGAGACCTTTCCAACTGCTTTACCAACATTCTCGCAGAAGCCTCGGATTACGCACTGTACTATAAGGGAAAACCAGTGCGCGCCTCGCCCCTCACTTACTGAAAAACGTGACTTGAAGAAACGGTTCACAACATCTCTTTCCTTCTTTCATTTAGTTGCTTCCCTGTGAAATGGATCCAAAAAAGAACCAGCGCTGAAAGTAAAAAAAAATTAAAAAACGAGATGGGAGAGGAGGAGGCAGCAGGGGGAGGGGAGAGAGGAGGGGGCCTGCAGCTGTTTCCCTTGCGGGAGTGAGCAAGAACCATATGTTAAAGCTCACTCCCGCAAGGGAATAGCCAAACGTGCATGCGTTGCATTCAAAGCAATGCAATGCGTGCACATTTTTGACTGAAAAAGGGAATCGATTGCAAAAGGTCTTTTTTCCTATGCAGAGCATGCGCGCTGCGTAGGCGAGACTTAAAAAGGCTCCTTTTTTAAATTAAAACAAATGAATATGCATATGTGCAGGGTTTTTGCATTCTGAACATGATGTATGCGTGTACACGTGATACCACCATGCAAAAGCTCTATATTAAAGAGGTACATCGGGTGTTCACGATGCCCATGATCCATGCCTTGCACAGCTACAATTTTGAAATCTCTGGGAAATAGTCTATGCACTGCTCTCACAAATTATACAACTCTTTCCTCTCTACGGGTCACATACCCATAGCTTCTACAGCTGTAGTGACAACACTTCTTTTGAAGATGAGGTTGCAAATTTCAGGTGACACATCCTTCATACTTACCCAGGGTATAGGAGCCAGAACTTATGGCACAACTGCAGTTCTATGCTGAAAAGCACAACACCTTGGATCCTTTCAGCTCTGGTTTTGAACGGAGAGGAGTGCACAAAGTGGAGTAATTTTATTTGTGGAAGATTCTGAGATGGAATGGAGGAGAAAGGTAATGCTTTCCTGACACCAATTCCTCTAGATCTGCCAGTGACCTGTATCGTGTCAAACAACAACTTTTGCTTCATCAAATGCTGGGCAGATGTACCTAGGTTATCTCTGTGACTTGAATAGTGTAAATTTGAGTCTACCTCAAATGAGAGACGCATGGGAGTGTCTCATTGCTCTTCTGTATCATTCCTACTATTTTAATTACTACAGTTGGTCACTGACTATCATGCTTCCCGAATATAACATTATATTATTTATGTATACAAATTATACTCCGCTCATTCTACATCATAAAGTAAGCATACAGCATCAGAGGCTGATAGTTCTAAATGTCACTGGTGAAATGTCGGACATTTTAGAATCTAGAGTCTGGTCATCACCTCTCCCCAGATCCCAACTCCTTGGACCTATATTCTTCTCAGTCTAATCAGTTTCACAATCTTGGTCACTAATGATATTTCTTTGATTGATGCACTTGCTAATGATTGTTTCTTTCAACTGCCAGTGGCGGCTCCTTTGCTAAGGCGGAGGAGCTTCACCCCTCTGCGAGCAGTGTAAAAAGGAAAACTAAAACAATAAAAACTAATGTTATTATCGTTTTAGTTTTCCTTCCTCCTGTGGGGCGGGTGCGACGGGCTGGCCAGTGCAGGGGGCAGGGGAGGAGTGTAAAGCACACTCTATAGTATGCATGAGGGCCCAAAAGGGCGGGTCAAGCTATCATGCGCTCCTTGCATCTTCCCCACCAGGCTGCATTCCATAGCCTGGAGGGGAACATACAAAGACTCCAATACCCTGTCTGAGTGCCGATCCATGGTGCTCAGACCAATCACAATTCTGCTTAAGGCAACATTGTGATTGGACAGGTGATTCTTGGAGGCTGGGAGCTTCCTGTTGCGGTTCAGAGGAGATGATGTAGAGGCGTCAGCACCCAGGTAAGCCAGCTTATATTTTTTGGGTTTATTCCCTCCTCCAACGCAACCTCCTCCACCCCACCACCCACGCTTAGTAACAGCTGCTACTGTCAACTGCACCAGTTAAAGCAAAATCTTACTTTTCTTCACTTTCTACACAAATCACAGCAGTGAATGCCTTTGTAGCATTCCACTTTGGTTATGGAAGTAGGGTGCATCTGGGGCTTCCAGTTCTGCAGATTACAGCACCACAGAAAAGCCCTCATAAAAGATATGTTACTTGGTTTACCTTCTGTGCACTGGTTCCTCATGCAGAAGCGGTTCACGTTTGCATTGCTCGCCTCATACTCAGATCTTTCTTCAACTCTGGTCTCTTGCTTCTGAGATCTGAGCTTCAGAAATAGTCTTCGGTACATTATAGTAGATCTTCCTCCACTGGCTAATTGGTCACTCACAGAAAAGGAGTGGGCTTTCGCTGTCTTCCGGTACCAGCCCAAGCATTCCAGCTACTTGTCGAAAGCTATCAAGAACTTCATCAACTGGATAGCTGCAAGCGCAACTCCCATCAAGTGCAACCCAATGGCAAGAGCCCTACCACAGGCCAGCTGGTATACAGAAGAACTCAGGTTGACAAAGAAACACTGCAAGTAACTGGAGCGCAAATGGAGACATCTTCAAATCAGCCCTAACCTCGTGGCCTACCATCACCACCATAGAAATCGCTACTACCACGAAGATCATCCACTCAGGGGCTCTATCTGATACTTGACCCCACCACACCTTCACCAAAGGACTCCTACCAATCAGGAAAGCACTAACACCCTCCTTCAACACCTCCCTCAACTCAGCCACATTCCTGGACACCTGGAAACATGCCACCATCAAGCTCCTGTTCAAGAAACCCTCCGCTGACCCAGCCATGCTTTTCAACTACAAACCGATCTCCCTCATACCATACCCGACAAAGGTCTTAGAGAAACTAATCAACCAATGCCTCGCCGACCACCTCAGTAACCACCAGCTCCGTTATGCCACACAGTTCAGATTCACGCCCAACCACAGTACAGAAAAAGCACTCATCACTGCTACAGATAAGAACTGCATGACCAACTGACAAGGAGACACAACACCCCTCATTATCCTGGACCTCCCGGCAGCATTTGACTCCTCATCTTAATCAAGTGCCTGCATGAGATTGCCATCCAAAGACCCGCTCTCTGCTGGATCTGCTGCTTCTTAACAGACAGAACACAAACATTCAGCCTGGCACCTTATTCCTCAGAAAACTCATCAGCGGAGTTCCTAAACGTTGATCACTCAGAGCTAGCCTCTTCAACGCATACATGGTCCCTCTGACCAACGTCATCCTTGCTCATGACATCAACATCCTCTCCTACACACACAACTCATACTCTCCATCTCAGACAGGACCGTCAACATATGAAACAAGTTCACTGCCTGAATGACCAAAGCCACTAACTGGATGAAAGCCAACTGTCTCAAGCTCAACAACAACAAGACAGAAGTAGTGATCTTCAAAAAGGACACCTTACCATGGGACTCCAACTGGTGGCCAGCCAAACTCGGACCACACCCAGCACCCACACCATGAACCTCGGAATAATCATCTACTGTAAACTGAACATGACCGCACAAGTCAACACTGTTACTGTATCTTGCTTCCAGACCCTAAAGATGCTGACGAAGATCTTCAAATGGCTCTCAACTAAACTGTCACCTCTGCCCTAGTCACCAGCAAGTTGGACTATGGTTGGTAACACCCTCTATGCGGGTAATCCCAAGCAACTCACTGGAAGACTACAAACCATCCAGAACTCTGAAGCAAGACTCATGCTCAACCTCCCACACAGAACTCACATCACACCATACCTCAGGGAGCTCCACTGGCTCCTGATACACAAATATGATAATTTCAAACTTTGCACACACACGTTCAAGGCACTACACATCTTAGGCCCCTATTTCCAGACCTGTTACATCTTCTTCCAGCAACCACCTAGATATCTCTGCTCCCAGGACTCCTACTGGCAAAAATCCACGCATAAACAGAACCTGATCAGGAGGACGGGCGTTCTCTTGCATTGCTCCCAAAGCATGGAATGGACTCCTACTCCACATTAGGACCTTCTTCTCTCTTGAATGGCTTCAATTCAATTCAATATTTTATTAAAGATTTTGAACTCCTATGAGGTCCACATAAAAGTACATACATATTATTACATAAAAATATTAAAACATAACGAAAACTCATTCCTCGGACCATCATAAATTATCAAAAGCCTGCTTCGCAGGTTTAGATTTTCCCTTGCATAACCTTAGTCAATATTGTCAATTACCCTAATAGGTAGAATAACTAAGGTTTTCAGCAATAATACCATTTAGCTTATAGGCAGAAACAGAGGCACAAAGACCTCTACCAAAGAAGGTAGAGTATGTTTAGGACCGTATTAAACAAAAGCAGCTTCATTTACATATAGAATAATATGCATCACCTCAGAGCTTGATAAAAAAAGTTTCAAACATTTAGGCAGCAACACATAACCGCTTCTGTAGAAAATAGCCTTTGGGATTAGCAGCAGAAGGATTGAAGTAACAAAGAATATTCCAGAGTGTGCAAAGGACAATAAGTAGCAGCCAGTTCATGTACCAAAATTCAGCTTCAGCAGAAAGTTCAATTTAAAATTAGCAGCAAGAGAAAAGGAGTAACAGAGCATATCATAACCTGCGCACAAAGCAATTCAGTAGCAACCAGTTTGTGTGCAAAATACAATCCAAAATCCCGCTTCAATTGAGTTTTGAAGTTAACAACAAAAGGAAAAGTGGGAGACGAGTGCAGCATATCTCTATTGTGCAAAGAGCAGTAAATAGCAGCCAATAAATGTGCAAAATGCAATCTGACAAAGGAGAAAATATTAATACTCCGTAAAAAGGTGACAGACAGCCCATTTAAAAGAATATATAAAAGATTTAAAATATATACATAAACTCCTTCGTTCTTCGGGCAAAAGAGAAAATCACAGGCTGAAGCTACATTTTTAACACAATTTTGTAAAAACATCGGCCCAAGCCAGCGACGACGACTCAAAACCAATGCTCGACAGGCAAACAAGACATGATCCAGGGTCTGAATGCTCAGCTTACAGAGATTACAAATTGTTCCATTTTTCAAATTCTGGGACCAGTTTGCTGTTAAGTCATTTAAAAGTAAAAGACTCATACGACATAAAGTGAGCAATCTTCGAGTTCCATGTTCTAAATTCCAGAATACAATTTTTTGTGAAATTCCAGTGAATTTGCCCTGGCTATTATTTTTAATCTCTCTTTAGAATTACAAAATTTAATATCTCTTTTACAACTAATCTTGCCACTTAAGGTTTTTAAAAAAGATTTAAATTCTAATGGTGGGAGGGTAATCACTGATTCTTCTTGACACTATTTTTTTTTTAGTGCCAATGAGAAATCACGAAAACCTGGCTTCTCAATCAAAGAGCTAGGCACATACACCTGTTCAGTGCCAAGATAGCCTCAGGTGGTAGTGCACTTTAAAAATACACATAACATAACATAACTCCATGTCTTTGACCAACCTAACAGATGACAAGATTCACCTCCCCACCCACCGTATTAGCCATGCATTTTAAACCGCAAAGGTTTGGCAGAAGATCCCTCCTCTCTCAAGGATCCACCTTTTGTAAATTCATTCATAAACAATTCGGTCTTGAAGGCAGTTTGTTGAAGCTCTGTTCTAACTGGTTTTGTAACACCCAAAGACTCATTACATGGACATGTCCAAATATCCTGGCCTCCCCTTTATTTCTCAAGATATGTGAAGGTTGTATGAGACATTTATAAGAACCTCAGTAAATAAGTTTCCAAATTATCCAACCTCCCAGGCTTGTGGAATGGCTGTTGCATGTTTAGCGTCCTCCTCTGTGGAAATCTCTTGGCAAATCTCTTTTGTCAGAGCCTATGTACCTCATGTTTAGGAGACAGTAAAAATGTGGCTGTTTAACCAGGAGCCTGGTACTCTCTGTATGGCTTCTGCAGTGCTAGGAAGTCATTTGAGGTAGCAGAGCACTCTGCAAACATACTTAAAGTAACATAGTAAGTGAACTCTATTTGTACTACGTCATGTTTGATTAAATGTGGTGGGTCTGTGCTATCTCTGAATGTGTTTTTTTAATCTGTATGAGGCCATTTTTGTACTCACTCTGTCAGATCAAATGAATTTTTTTCTTGGATTAACACAGTGATAAACAAGCTGATTGTGAAAACCAGGACTTTTTGAGAGACAGGTCTCAGGCAGTGTTGGGCTGCATTTGGTAAAATTAACTAAATGAGATTTTCTTCTTCTCCTTAAAGAGTTACAGCAGTTCAAGAAAGTGAGATCACTTTGAAGAAGTGGCCATCTAGGTATAAACCTGGTCAGCATGGTACACATTATGTGTTCTTTACAAAGCCATTTTCAACTAATTTTGCCTGCCACCTTTTTTTGTCTGCACTAGTGTCATATTTGTGTTAATATAGTTGATCTCTACTGTCCCTTGTTTGTACTCATTTTGTCAATTTTTAAGTATTTTGTTGGTCTATACTAAGGCTTCAATGTACTAATGTTGAGTGTGTACACCATGTTATCATTGTATTCATTTTGTTGATCAGAATGACACAATCGTTGTAGGTATTTTGAACTTATTCTGTGAAGCTTTCTTTGTAAGCATTTTTCTGTTTGGTTTGATACTACCACAATTCACCGCCTGTGCTTGGGTGCCCACCACTAGGGAGTCTACCGGGGGGACATTCTAGTATTCAAATAAGCTCCCCGAACTTTTACTATATCCATGTACTGACTTTCAGAACTTGCCTTTTTCATTGTGAATTCTTGCTAGGCTTTGTGATATCCAGAATTATTTTCTTCCCAAATACTATATTTGCCAAAAGCCTTGGCCTGTGCCATATTACAATACTGATTTCTAGCTTCCTGAAACAAATTCAGGACATAACATGATTTCCAGATCCATGCTATGTTTTGTTAAAGCCTGTCTGCTTTCCCTGCCAAAGGCTACAATTCCTAGGTTACCCTGCTGACTGCATGGTCTCCATCCTTGGGTGGCCAGGGATGGATGGAGGAATCAGCACCTGTGGCTGGCCAGTGCTAGCCTGATCACACCTGAAACAGTGAGGACTTTAAAGCCTCCCTTTGCTTTGGTCCAGCTTTGGTCATTGATGCAATATATCCTTGTATCTTCCTTGTTTCCTCAACCTCCACCTAAGGTATCAACCCCACAGACTCTTCCTTTGAATGTATCTCCTGAATGTGGATTTTATGCAGCCAGTATCTGTAATAGCAACGTTGAATGTGGGTGAGGCCCTTAGTGAGCTTCAGTCCTCCTGTGTGTAAACCTACACCCCCTCTAGTGTTAATGGTGTCATATGCATGACTTGCATGCCCTGGCAGTTAGTTATTCTGAATGAAGAATTACCTATTGAGTGTCTGTTCTTTATTACTATTGACTATCTTTGTTATCTTCTGCAGAGCTTCAGTCCTTGAATCCCTATTCGCTCACCCTCTGTGGTGTTGGGTAGCAGTGATCCCAATATTATCTTTCCTTTGTCTACTTTGCCAGACACTTGGCAATTACCTTCGTTTTATCAGACTTTATCATAAAATCTTGATGCTAAGGTTAATTGCCTGTGCTGTCATTTTATTGTACTCAGATTGTATGGTCCTACATTTGTAACCAGGTTGTTGATTGGGACTGTCCCATCTTTGCGCTCATTTTGTTGATTTGTTATATGAGTCTATTGTAGTAAACTGACCCCTGCAGTGTATAAGGCTTGTACTCATCTTGTTGGTCAGCATGACCTCAGCTTTGTATTAAGGTTTTATTTCTTCAACATGCACAGAGAAAACCACATTTCTGTGAGAAACACAGCATTTTGAAGCATACAGCTTTGGGCTGTATTGCTGCACAGCAATACATAAAACATTTTAGATGAGGTTCCTGCATTTCACACAGAGGCTTCTCACATGGACTGGGAGTCTAGGAGCTGCCTATGTCGTACTTTAATCTTTGTTACCGCGTAGGGAACAGGGCCCTACCCCTGTCTATCTTGGTATTAGCAAACCGCAAATGGTTAATGCGGTATGTACGAGTGCTTTATATATCGTTCTAGCTATGAATGCACTGTGTACACGCTATTCTGCTTCACTACGCGGGTTCCATTTTGGAAGCAGTGGCCATCTTGTCATTGCCCTCACATAGGCTATAATGGAGTAAATACGGGCCTCACAGTACATGGGCTTCTCCTCTGACTTCTCTGTGACCTGGGCAGCTGGCTCTGCTGCCCCGGGTCAAACTGGTCTCACGAGCTCCCCTTCCTCCGTCCACCTGTGATTAGCATCAGGGCTTGACCCGTCATAAAACCCTTTCATTCTACACAATCCTCCGGCTAATCTCTTTCACACCTGCTTGTTCCTGCTTTATGACTTGTTTCCCGAAACAGGAGATGCTCATGTTTATTGGGGGGCCTATTGATATCAAATGTGGGATCTGAACCTTACTGTGTAAATCATTGTGGGCTGGCCGAACTGGAATGTGGGTTGGTCATCATGACTCTGCCTTTTCTTTGTAATGTACACTTGTAATGGCCGTATCATAAAACCTAGGAATGTATGCTTGAGGCAAGAAAAAGGGTATTTAAGATGAAGTCCGTTCCTATGATTTTCAGCAGTCTCCTGAGAACATACACGCTGTTGTACTTCTAGGATACCTGTAATTGGTCTGCAGCCAATAAACGAATCTTTGACTTCACCCAGAAGACTCTGTGTTTCTGTCGGTCTGGAACAGGGTGAACCCAGAAGTCATAGGGTGTGTGCCCCTGCACCGCTGGGTCTAAAATACCCAGTACTTCAGTTTGGCGCCCAACTCGGGACGATTTCAGCGGTACCAGTCCAAGCCAGAGGTTCGTGAGGAGCTTCGTGTGGAAATTCCGGACGAAGGCCGCCACTTCATCGACCCCTGCATGTCGACGTGGTCCGAAAGTCTTTTCTGCGAGGTTCTCCGCGTCCCGACGGCTACGAAGGACTGCTGCCCTGATTAATCGACCTGTTTTGGACCCTTGACGAGTTTGAGAGAGCGAAACAATCGAGAGAGTCTTCTGGTGACGTCATCGATCGGCAATATTCAGTTAAGTATAAGTGGAGCGTCTCCCATTTGTTTTGGTATCCTTCGGGATCGTTTGATTTGGTAATTTTGGTAATTTGGAGTTTGCAAACGCCAAAGCCAGAGGACTCGTGTATTCACGAGACTATCGTAATCGATAATCCTTTGACGTTTGGATCTAGACTAGTGAGCGAAGATGCCTGGTTCTGGAATATTTGGTAGATTATTCTGTTTGGGTTGTGGAAAAGATTTTCAGCTAGAGGAATCATGTCCGGTTCCTCCGGTTGGAACTCCAACTTATGAGCTCTATGTAAAACATGGTGTAGGCCCCATTGCATATAACGAAGTATGGATCCACTACACCAGGAAAGACGGTGTTTTAAAATGGCCCCAAAATGGTAGTTTCGATACCGATATTTTAGATAATTTGGAAATTAAATTGTTTAAGAAGAAAGCCCGGCCGGCGATGTTTGACTCTTTCCGCTTATGGCGAAAGGAAGCCAAACAGAAGGAAATTAAGCTAGCGAAAAAGAATAAAAGAGAGAGAGGTATGACAGTAATGCAAGCAGCTGTACAATTTAAAGACAATGAGGAGGAACAGATGAATGAGCAATTGCACAGACAGCGTAAGTTAGGGATTGACAAATGTTACCCAGCTTTACCACATTCTAAGCAGAATGAGTTAGAAGAAAAGGAGAAAGATCCCCTGATGTCGCATTTGTTGAGTTCGCCACCCCCATATGCTCAAAATGCCATGGCACCTCCCCAGCTTGTGAATATGCCCCCTCCAGTCAATATACTGCAAGCCTTGCCGCTACCACCAGTTGCTTTGCAGCCGGCTCCTATCCATATAGCGCAGCCCTCTCAAGGGCTGCCAGCTGTGTTCCCGACTGCCCCCGCGCTTCCTGCGATTTTGCCTAATTCAGCAGCTGCCTCTTCTGACACTCTTCCTTCCACCACTCCAGTACCTGTTTCTACATCCTCTTTTCTCCCCTCTGTTTATCCCCCTGTTTTCGCTTCAGCTTCTCCTTCAGCGCGACAGCGCTTAGCTAATGTGGTTACTACATTAATGTCGCCTCTCTTTGAGTCATCTGGTGCGACTCCTGGTTTACAGCGTAAGCAATTGCGTAGCCAATTGCCTAACCCTGATGAGAAAAAGGTAATAGACAGCATGGCGCGTAGATGGATTGTTTTCCCTTCATTGTATGATGTGGAATCAGTTGTCAACGTTTTCCATCAGTGGGATGCCCCGAAACAGAGATATGTGTTTGAGAAAATGTGCAAAATTCTCTGTGAAGAATTGGAAGATAGTGGTAAAAATCCGAGCCCGCAGGAATTGTGTAGAGTGAGGTTTGATTTTGGAACTGGTATAATTGTGGACCGCGAGGTAGATAAAGCAGTTGCGGTTGTATTGTCCTTCAGGAATGATGATTGTCAACAGTCATTGTTTGAACAAGATGTCCTTGTGGGGAAAAAGGTAAAAGCGCGACAATACCCCATGAGAGAAGTTCCCCCGGTATGGAAGGAAGCAGTTGCAGCTGATGCTAACGCCGGTATTGCCGCTGCGCCAGCGCATTTCCAGCGTGTTTGGGTGCATGTTCCATGGAAAAGATCTGAGGTGTTAGCGCTTAAGCAGTCATTGCCTGATCCCCGTAAAAACCCAGCAGGTTATTATAAAGAGTTGTCACAGACGGCAGGGTCATGCGTTATGAATCTGGCCGACATAGACATGTTGTTTGGTAATGTTGTTCCACAGCCTCTATAGGGATCAATTCGTAATGCAGATCATGATGCAGAACTAGGGGATACATGGGCTAACATCGTTGCTGCTGATGCTAGACAAACTGGTGGCGCGAAACCAGAACCTTTAATAGCTGAACTGCCTGGTAGAATCATCACGTATATGAAGACAATAATGCCCGCGATGCGCGTAAATTGGGACAAGTTATCTGCATGCAAGCAGAAGAAAGATGAGACAGTGTCAGACTTCTTTACTAGGTTTGAAGAAACATTTATTGACCACAGTGGGCAGGATATGAGTACTGAGGGTGGCCAACGGTTATTTGTAGATAAGTTTGTGCAGAATTTACTTCCTGACCTGTGTAAAAAGTTAAAAGACTCAGAGAGTTCTTGGGCTGTTTCTTCTTCAGCGCAAATACTGGCTACTGCACAGTATTATGAAAATAGAGATAAAGACGAGAAAGATAGAACAGAGAAGAAAACGAAGGAATTAAAGACAAAAGTCCTTTTACAGCAGGCTTACCCACCACGAGGAGGTCAGAATAATTATAGACAACCCCAAGGTGTCTATCACCAACCCCAACAGTTTCAGAACAACCAGCAAATGAATGGGTATTATCAACCACGTGTCCCTGTAGGTCCCAACCAATGTTCATACTGCAAAGAGGAAGGTCATTATAAATATAGTTGCCCTAAATTAATGCAGCGGAACGGTAATGCGTATGGCGCAAGAGGTAGGGGTGGTCAGCAAGCTCCTAGAGGCAGAGGGCGTGGAAGTGTTCCTCAGAACGCGCGTCCTCTTCCGCCCCAAAGCGCCATTAATAGCTTTGATCAGCAAGCTAACGCGACTAGTAATACGGCCCAGTATTATAATAATGATTATTATGCAGAGGACGGTGATGCAGAAAGTAATGATTACTAGGACAGCCATAGACAGAGAGAGGGAGTTGTTTCAGTGCCAGTGGATCAGAGTGGACCGTATGTTGAGGTGACTACAGCAAATGTAACGGAGCCTTTTCTGCTAGACACTGGTGCTGCAAAGAGTTCAATCATGCATTCAAAACTCCCTGGCGCACCTTTGTCTGGCGATATAAATGTTTCAGTAGGTTTTTCTGGCGCCCCAGTTAGGAACCCGATTTCTAGTCCCATGTCACTTTCTGTTGGACTTTGCGAGCTGAAAGCACCCCTGATCCTAACAACAGGTTGTGGTGAGAATTTACTGGGATTAGATTTGTTGAAAAGATTGCACGCTACACTGTATTGTTCTCCTTCAGGAGTACAACTTACATTAGGCAAGAAAGTGATTTCCCCAATGTACTTGTCTAAAAACACAATGCCGCCTGAATTGTCATCCCTTCCGGATGCCCTTTGGGCTACTGGTCCCAATGATGTGGGCCTCTTGGAGATACCGCCATATGTGGTGACTTTAAAGGCTAATGTCAGACTGCCACGTATTCCCCAGTACAAATTCTCTAATGAAGGCCAGAAAGCATTGTTAGACATCGTCAGCGACTTGATTAATAAGGGTGTAATTGAAGAGACAAGAGGCAACGTTTGCAATAGTCCGATTTTACCTGTCTTAAAACGAACGGACCCTTCACAGCCACCTGTTTACAGATTTGTGATCGATCTTAGAGAGGTTAAAAAGATTGTTGTGCCACAGTTTCCGGTTGTCCCTGATATAACTGCCTTGTTAACGATGATTCCAGCCTCTGCTGCATGGTTTTCAGTGATTGATTTAAAGAATGCTTTCTTTAGTATCCCAATTGCAGAAGAGAGCAGAGATATTTTTGGCTTTAGTCTGGGAGGCCGAAGCTTCCGCTTCAAACGCGCTCCCCAGGGCTACTGTGAAAGTCCATCAATATACAGTCAAGCTTTGAAAGCGCAGCTTGATGCACTTGTTTTACCTAGTGGCGCTATCCTGATTCAGTACGTGGACGATTTACTAATCGCTGCGGATACTGAAAAGATTTGTAAAAAAGCCACATTGTCATTGTTGCGCCATTTATCTGCTTTCCATCACAAAGTGTCCCTCTCTAAGCTGCAATATTGTCGACAAGAAGTGACCTACTTAGGTCATCTCTTATCGAAGGAGGGAAGGAAACTGACCCCAGAAAGAATTCAAGCCATTGCACAGTTGAGTGTGCCGAAAACACAGAGAGAAGTGCGTGCTTTCTTGGGCATCACTTCATACTGTAGGCATTGGATCCCTAGTTTTTCTTTGTTGGCAAAACCTTTAGTAGCCTTAACATGCAAAGACACACCGAATCCTATCCCATGGTCTGAAGAGTGTCAGAAAAGTTTTGTGGAATTGCGTAATGCATTGTGTTCGGCTCCTGTGTTGGGTACCCCTGACTACAGTAAGCCTTTTACATTGTATGTTCACGAGAAAGATGGATGTGCGTTGTCAGTGTTAACACAGCCTTTTGGCGACAGACCGCGCCCATGCGCATATTTTTCATCAACCTTGGACCCTGCAGCGAGGGCATTGCCAAGCTGTCTGAGAGCGACAGCTGCTGCAGCAATGTCTATCCGACAATCTGCTGGTTTGGTAATGAACAATACATTGATTGTTATGGTTCCACACGCAGTAGACACATTATTAAATAGGACCAAGACACAACACTTGACTAGTGCGCGATTATCAGGCTATGAGCTTACACTGTTAGCAAATCACATACACATAAAAAGATGTAATACGCTGAATCCAGCTACGTTACTGCCAGTTCCAGCAGACTCAGATGAGATTGAGCAACATGACTGCCTGTTCAGAACAGAAGAAGAGACGAAAGGGAGAGTAGATCTAAAAGATACTCCCCTGACTGAGTGTGATGGTACTTTATGGGTGGATGGTTCATGTTTCAAACTCCCTAATGGTGACACGACTGCTGCATATGCTATCACGACTTTACACACGGTTGTGGAAACTGCACGAGTGCCACATAATTCGGCCCAAGCAGCAGAATTAATCGCCCTCACGAGAGCATGCGTGTTGTCTGAAGGAATGAGAGTAAATATATACACAGATAGCCAGTACGCCTTTGGCGTGGCTCATAATTTTGGGCGTTTGTGGAAAGAGCGTGGGTTCCTGACTTCGCATGGAGCTAAAATTCAAAATGGCAAGTTGGTGAATGATCTCCTTGAGTCACTGACCCTACCGTTGCAAGTTGCGATCATGAAATGCAGTGCGCACAGGAAAGTCACAGATGATGTTGGGCGTGGGAATGCGTTTGCTGATGAGACCGCGAAAGAAACAGCACAGAATGTGAAGACTAGAATGTATGTTGCAGGCCCCGCAAGATGGGTTAATGATGTGGGAATGTGTGAGAACACAATAGAGAGTGTGAAGTCGCTTCAGGCTGAAGCCACAGAGAAAGAGTTAAGCAAGTGGAGAGAAAGTATGGGTAAGTTGGATGAGAATGGTTGTTGGATTGATCTGACAGAACATAAGCGATGGTTATTGCCTGATGCATATGTGCTCCCAGTGGTTACTATGGCACATGGAATGGCACACATCAGTACGAAAGGAATTTGTAAGTTGTTGGCTCCAGTATGGCAGAATGCTGGGATTCCCAAGTGTGCAGAGAATGTGGTCAAGAATTGCATGGTATGCTTGAAGTACAACCCTGGTAGGGGAACCCCAACTCCAGCTGGTCACTTTGCACCCCCATCATGTCCATTCGAAGTTTTGCAGCTGGACTTTATTCACATGGAAAGATGCAACAACCTGAAATATGTACTGGTGGTTGTTTGTGCTTTCTCAAAATGGATAGAGGCTTATCCTCTGAAAGATAACACTGCCCTATCCACAGCCAAAGCCCTTGTGAAGGAATTTTTCCCTAGGTTTGGGATGCCAAGAATGGTGTGGTGTGATAATGGAAGTGAGTTTGTGGGTAAAGTGATGAAGAATGTATGTGAAGGGCTAGGGATAAAGCAGAAGTTCCATGCTGCAAATCACCCTCAATCAGCTGGACTAGTAGAACGCTACAATGGAGCCTTAAAGCTCAAGCTGGCCAAAATCCAGGCGAGCACCGGTCTTAAATGGCCTGACGCTCTGCCTTTAGCACTCCTGTCCACCAGAATGACCATACACTCACGAGTGGGACTTAGCCCTTACGAGGTCATCTTTGGCCGCCCAGCCAACGTATGGGGTGTACCGAGGCCTACGAAGTTTAGTGAGATTGAGCATCCAGTACTACTCGATTACCTGTATGATTTGACTGTTAAACTGCGTGTTTTGCACCAACAGGTACATGATACTCTTCCCCAAGCTTCTGAACCTCCCGGACACCCTATCAACCCTGGCTCGTGGGTCCTGGTCCGAAATTTCCAGCGTAAGAGCAACGACGAGCCTCGCTGGATCGGCCCTCACCTTGTACTTCTGTCGACAAGGTCAGCGGTGCGAGTAAAAGGGAAGAAGCACTGGATCCATGGTACCCACTGCAAAGTAGTCCCCTTGCCTCTGCCATATGACCAGTGGGTCCAGGAGGGTATCGCCGACTCTGAGACAGACACTGTGCCTCGTTTTGTACCATTCAGTGACGCACGCCTAAAAGACACAGTTTCAGACCAAGAGAGTGACAATATTCTGCAAGAAGCTGTGCCACCATCAAATCGACTGGACACCACTGAGCCTGAACTTTTGTTTCAAGACCAAACAGCACCTGGCCGTCTCCGCTATAATTTGAGACCAAGACCCATGGACAAATAAAGATTTCCTTACTATTTCCTTTTTGACATTTTTTTTGCTCTCCCATCTGAAGGACTTTCTTGATTTTTGTTTTTCGAACCACCATCCGGGTTCTGCCGCAGGGTCGCGGTGCCAAGACTTTGGGGTACAGGCCGAAGACGCTAGGTCAACGGTTCTGGTTGGTCTAGGGCGTTTCCCTGGACTGACAGGCGTACTCCTTAGCAGAAGAAACTCATCCGCCGCGAGCGGCCCGATTAGAGGATGGAGTTTTTTAAGATGGAGAGACCCGTTGAGGAAATGAACTTCAAAGCAAGGATGTGTAGAATTGTAAAAACTAAATGTTTTGTATTTTTGTGCCTTTTTACACTGTGTAGTATAATGATGTTTATTGTAGGATTTGTGTTCTTCTCCGCTCAAAAGCCCATTACACCCACTGAACAGCCTACACCTCTTTCTATTGCCTCCTCTCACTCTTTTCACCCTTTGCCTGAGCACGAACAGACCAGACGATCAGAGTTTGTAAATAACTCGTTTATCCAGCTCTTGCACCAGCACCAACTGGTAATGAATACGACTAATTGCTGGGTGTGCGGGTTAATGCCACATACCATTAACAAGGGTATTCCTTATTTGGTGCTGCCGTATAGTTACAATGGATCGTCATGGGCATTCCAAACCATGTTTCTCTATGCTCTAGATACATACTCCCCTCGCCAACCGCGTTCCATTAGACCTATCACCAATAATAAGGCTTTGATGAAAGGAGTTGCCGATATGAGTAGGGATATTGATGCATACTCATCCATTCCCAAAGAAGAGCTGAGACCTTATGTAGGATGGAACGCGACGGGGTATAGTATTAGTCTGGGTGAAAGACATCGAAAAATCTCATCTCCAATCTGGGTCGTACCCCACATGGGTCGGTTCTGCTTACAGGGTAATGGTCAGAATCCTAGAGCTCAACTAGGAAGAAGTGACTGTACTGAAACGTACACTTTCCCGTCACAGTTCTCCCCTGCGTTTTTGGCTGCCAAGGGCACATATTTCATCTGTAATGACCGAGCATATACATGGCTGCCCCCTGATTTCTCGGGCACATGTTATATTGCGAACTTGCTACCGCCGACATTTACTGCCGCCTCTGACTATCACAAGACCAGAGTTGTGAGAGGTGTAATTAGTAAGGAGGATACTGCCGGTCAGGAAGCGGGAGACTTCTTCTTGGGTTTCCTGCCGTTTTGGGGACCTATGGTGAATAGTAGGAACCTGAGACAGCTGACTCGTGTGGTTGAATCCACTATAAATGTAACGGCTGGTGCCCTTGGTAATCTGACGGCTGAGCTCCAAGCGGATCGCCTTATGACTTTGCAGAACCGCATGGTTCTAGACGTTATTCTCGCAGACCGCGGTGGGGTATGTAAGGTTATTCAATCCAGTTGTTGCATTTTCATACCAGATAACGCTCCAACAGTATATCAAGCCATCTCCAAACTCCATAAAATATCTGAATCCATACACGTGGATAAGGGAGACTGGTCACTGGTGGGGTGGTTCTGGGAATTGATATCTGCCTGGGGTTGGAAAGTTCTGATGGTCATTGGAATGATCTTAGCCATTCTTTTCCTGTTCTGTCTGTGTATACAGTGTGCTCCTACGATATGTGGTCTCTGTGCTACCTTATGTATAAGGAAGCCTGCATCGAGGGACGAGCTAAGTAATAGGATGATGCTACAGCAACATCTCCATGACTTTGTGAACATTGACCTAGACTCGGATTAAGATGAGTATAGTGATTGCCTATGTAAGGGCAAAAGGAGGGTCTGTCGTACTTTAATCTTTGTTACCGCGTAGGGAACAGGGCCCTACCCCTGTCTATCTTGGTATTAGCAAACCGCAAATGGTTAATGCGGTATGTACGAGTGCTTTATATATCGTTCTAGCTATGAATGCACTGTGTACACGCTATTCTGCTTCACTACGCGGGTTCCATTTTGGAAGCAGTGGCCATCTTGTCATTGCCCTCACATAGGCTATAATGGAGTAAATACGGGCCTCACAGTACATGGGCTTCTCCTCTGACTTCTCTGTGACCTGGGCAGCTGGCTCTGCTGCCCCGGGTCAAACTGGTCTCACGAGCTCCCCTTCCTCCGTCCACCTGTGATTAGTATCAGGGCTTGACCCGTCATAAAACCCTTTCATTCTACACAATCCTCCGGCTAATCTCTTTCACACCTGCTTGTTCCTGCTTTATGACTTGTTTCCCGAAACAGGAGATGCTCATGTTTATTGGGGGGCCTATTGATATCAAATGTGGGATCTGAACCTTACTGTGTAAATCATTGTGGGCTGGCCGAACTGGAATGTGGGATGGTCATCATGACTCTGCCTTTTCTTTGTAATGTACACTTGTAATGGCCGTATCATAAAACCTAGGAATGTATGCTTGAGGCAAGAAAAAGGGTATTTAAGATGAAGTCCGTTCCTATGATTTTCAGCAGTCTCCTGAGAACATACACGCTGTTGTACTTCTAGGATACCTGTAATTGGTCTGCAGCCAATAAACGAATCTTTGACTTCACCCAGAAGACTCTGTGTTTCTGTCGGTCTGGAACAGGGTGAACCCAGAAGTCATAGGGTGTGTGCCCCTGCACCGCTGGGTCTAAAATACCCAGTACTTCACCTAGTAGTTAGGAAAGTGCAAAGATCAAGTTTTTCTCTCATGAACCTCCCGTAGTTCTCGTTCATAATATAATTATTATCTTTAATTAAAAAAGCTTTCTGCATGTGGGTTTTCTCATTTAAATTGAAACTTTCCAGCCCCTTTTAAGTTGTTGCAAGAAAAAAAATGTCAACAATCCTCCATCTAGTTAGAAATCACAAGAGAAGTTTTTAAAGGTAATTTGTGAATCCTGTCTTGTGCCAACTTCCCCTGTGACAGTTCTCCCGTCCAGCTTGCCCGTAGTCCGCTACCCTCTCCTGCCTGTCTACCTGCTATCCTCTGTTTGTGCCCCCTCATCTCGTCTTGTTGCTCTGTTTTGCCTTTTCTACTCGTTGTTCTGCCCTCTGCTTTGCCTTTTCTGCTCATTTTTCTGCCCTCTGTTTTGCCTTTTCTGCTTGTTTTTATGTTTTGACATTTCTGCTTGTTTTTCTGCCCTCCATTTTGCCTTTTCTGCTAATTTTTATGTCGTCTTTTTTCCCCTCTTCTGCTCTGCCTTATCTGAAAGAGACATTTAGTTATGGATTCCTCACCTTAGAATTACCCCCAGGCGTCAGACTGGATCCGGAGAATTTTTCTTCAGCAGTACCCCTGCGCTTCGCTAGATGGCGTCGGATGACTCGGCGTTCGTCGTTGGCATCATGGTCGCCGGAATGACGTCATGGTATCTACTTAGACACCACCCTTGCGCACTTACATCACTTCTTTCTTTTTCTGCGCCAGCCAGGGCAGATCCGGAGAGAGCTGTACCTCGAGTCACTTTTTGACTCTATTTCTGCAACTTTTTGGCGATGTCTTTTTGAGTCGTTATGACTCCTGGTGCACAGGGATGTCATCTTGGTGGACCGGCTTCAAGCCTTGTGACTTGATGTCGGTGACGAACCCCCATCTTGTGTGCCTCTGGTGCCTGGAGCACAACCACGATCCTATGTTGTGCTCCGACTGCCGGGACACGGCCCAAGTCTTTGAGGGAGTGGTCCTGAAAGCTTCTGGGGCCCGGCAGTTGGCTCCGCGCTGATTGAGGTCCCTGTCGAGAGGGAGGTCCAGGACCGGTCGCAGAGCCATCACCACCACTCCTTGTCAAAGTCTTTGTCTTCAGGTAAGTCGAAGCACAAAAAGAAGGTGAAGAAGTACCGTCGCTCTTAGCGTTCTCCCCGTTCATCGGCCGAAGCGACGTCGGGATACGGGTGGTAGTCGCCTGTTGGTTTGACCCCGAGCCTCCCTCCCTTTCCAGGAGCCAGGGCGACCACTGCCCAACTTCGTAGCTTTCATGAAGCCCTCCGTTCTATTTTTGGGCAGCTCAACCCCACTGGCGCGCCTTCGGGCCCCGCAGACTTGGCGGGGAGCTGTAGGCCTTCGATGCCGGCGGCTTCGGCTCCGGCGCCGCAGGGCCCCCAGGGATCCAGGACTGGATCTGGATTGGCACCGGTCGAAATCGTGACACCTCCTCTGACACCGTATCCATTGGCGACACCTACCCCCCCTCCGACGCTGGTTGTGTCCCCAGCCGACGTCGGCCCCGATCCTCTGAAGTGCTTGGTGGTCCAAGCCTCGACGTCCAAGAGTGCATTCCCTACTGCACCACTTGATAGGGGATACAAGAAGCTCGACCACCTTGGGAAGAAGATGTTTTCTTCCTCTAGCTTAGAACTGCGGTCGGTGAACACTGCATGTCTCTTGGGCCGTCACTCCCACTCTGTGTGGGATACAGTCGTGCAAGTGCTGCCACAGTGCCCGGAGGAGGCCCGAGCTGTACTCTCCCGTGCAGTGGCTGAAGGGAGAGACGCAGCAAAGTTTGCCATCCGATGTGGGCTGGACACCGCCGACTCGCTAGGCAGGACAATTTCCACGTCAGTAGCCCTTAGACTCTACGCCTGGCTGAGGTCCACTGGATTTTCGGGCGATGTCTAAGCTACTCTTTTGGACATGCCCTTTGATGGCCGTCGCTTGCTCGGCGACAAAGCAGACAACTCGCTCGAGCGATTTAAGGACTCCAGGGCTACGGCCAGATCCTTGGGCCTCGCTTCCACCTCTCGCCCCACGCAGTCTGCTTTTCGCCCCTTTCGTGGCTATGGAAGGGGTGCCCCGCCACGTTCTACATAGAGCCATAGGCCTACTCAAGCCGTCCAACATCTGCGCGCTGGGGACAGGGGACACATTGTCATGGGTCTGGGAGCCAGTGGGTGGGTCAGTCCACCAGCGCCCCTCTGCAGCAGCCTCCAAGCCCTCCTAATCCGACCTTTCAGGGCCACCACTCGCCAGTGGGCAGCAGGATGTGCCATCACCTCTCCTACTGGCGCAACATCACGTTGGCCAGGTGGGTTTTGCAGTTAGACCAAAGGGGCTACTCCCTTCCCTTCGAGACTACCCCTCCATCCATGCCACCTCAATTCCATTGCATGTCGGAGGATCACCTGGCCTTTTTCCAACAGGAAGTTACAGCTCTCTTGGCCAAGGGAGCAATCGAACAAGTTCCTGCCCCAGAAGTAGGTTGTGTTTGTTATTCCCACTACTTTCTGGTGCCCAGGAAGGACACAGGCCTGCGTCCTATCTTGCATTTCAGGAATGTTAACCGCTTCCTCCGGAAGGAGAAGTTCAAAATGTTGACATTGACTCAGGTCCTGTCTGCCCTCAACCCTGGAGACTGTATGGTAGCGTTGGACTTGCAGGACGCTAATTTTCATATCCCCGTCCTGCCGGCCCATCGTCATTACCTATGGTTCACGGTAGGCCTCGAGCACTTTCAGTTTCCCGAGCTCCCCTTTGGCCTTACCAACGCCCCTCGGGTGTTCCCAAAGGTGATGGCGGTGGTCGCAGCTCATCTGCGCAGATCAGGGGTTCCAGTCTTCCCCTATCTCGACGACTGGCTGTTGAAGGCGGGCTCGCCCCAGGTTGTCATCTCCTGCCTCCAGACTACGGTGGACCTCCTGCATTCGCTGGGGTTCACTGTCAACGAGCCGAAGTCGCACCTGATTCCCTCTCAGAAGCTCCTTTTCATCTGAGCATTTCTGGATACAGCGCAGTTCCGGGCTTATCCTCCCGAGCAGCGAGTCTGGGATATTCGGGCTATGATTCTGATCTTTCAGCTTCTATCCCGGGTTTCGTTCAGAATGACCCTAAGGCTACTGGGCCTCATGGCCTCCTGCTGGTGGACTATGCCATGTGGTATATGCAGGCTCTGCAGTGGGACCTGAAGTTCCAGTGGGCACAGCATCAGGGGAATCTTTCTGATTGCGTCCAGATCTTGGAGGGCACTGCACACCAATTGCAGTGGTGGCTAACGAACCAGGATTGGATCAACGGTAGGTCCTTCTCCCTTCCCCAGCCAGAGTTCACAGCGGTGGAGAGGCGGAGGTCAGAGGCCTCTGGTCTCCGGCGGAGTCCGGGCTCCACATCAACCTTCTGGAGCTTCGGGCGATCCATCTTGTACTGAAGACATTCCTTCCTTCTGTCAAAGGGAGAGTAGTGCAGGTATTCATGGACAACATCACCGCCATGTGGTACTGCAAAAAACAGGGCGGAGTTGGATCGGGGACCCTATGCCAGGAGGCATTTCGTCTCTGGAAGTGGCTGGCACATCAGGGCATGTCCCTGGTGGTTCAACACCTGGCAGGTTCTCTGAACTCCTGGGCGGACGAACACAGCTGTCGGTGCATGATGGATCACGAATGGCGTTGTTGGACAGGCCACACAGAGGGCTTGCTCCCCCCCCGCACGACAGGGCCCGAGCTCCGGCCCACCAGGCATACCCCCGTGACAAGCCCCTGTACTCCGTCTCCCGACGGACCCTCTGCCCTCGGACCCCTACTCATCACGGGGTCCAGCCCCACCGGCTTCCCCGGTCGGGTCAAGCCGCCATCTTGGGCCCTGCCCCACGCGGCCGCGTGGCCTCACCTCGACCCTAACCCCGGGCCTGGCCGGCCCCGACATCCCGGCACCACCATCCACCCAGGAGGTGAGCGGACCACTTGGCAGGTCAATGGGAGAACGAAGTGTCAAGGGCTCTCCCCCGCCAGGTGCCGATCGCCCCCAGCTCCCCCAGGCGCTGGCTCCACCCCCTGCTGGGTGTCTGGACACCTTCATCCCGGACCCTCCGACCTCCAAGTGCGAGGGTCCGGACATCAAAGGGCACCAGCCCTATAACTAAGACAGCTCCGGAGCAGGAAGGCAGTTGTATCCTGGAGTCGAGAGACACCGAGTGAACTCAACCCTGACGGTCTACTGGCGCTGCCGTAGCCCGCTCTTGTGAACCATCGTCCTGCCTGCTGGCGCTGCCGCGGCCTTCTGCAACCTTCATCTTCCCGGGACCTGCTGGCGCTGCCGCGGCCCGTTGTAACGACCATCCTCACCGGGACCTGCTGGCGCTGCCGCGGACCGTCATCTTCCTGGGACCTGCTGGCGCTGCCGCGGCCCGTTGTAACGACCATCTTCCTGGGACCTGCTGGCGCTGCCGCGGCCCGTTGTAACGACCATCCTCACCGGGACCTGCTGGCGCTGCCGCGGACCGTACATCTTCCGGGGACCTGCTGGCGCTGCCGCGGCCCGTGGTATCAACCATCCTTACCGGGACCTGCTGGCGCTGCCGCGGACCGTACCCCCTAAACACCAAGCTCGAGGATTGTGAGCTCATCATCATCTCATCCGAACTACCTGATTGGTAAATAGACTGACCCGCTACCCCCTTCCCTACCTTACGAGACTCTAATCGAGGGGACCCCTGCGTCCAGACCTCCTTGTACCATACTACCGTATCATAACTAAGTACCTATAAAGAACACTGAACCTTATCCGTGTGTGATTTCTGTCTGTGGGGGGGAAGTTACTTGTCTGTACGATCGCTGGAGACGGCTCTCCCCGGAGACCTCTCCCCCTGACCCCGGCCGGCCCTCCCGGTCCGTCTACCTTTTCTAACATTGGTGGCCAGCGGCGCGATCCGAATCAACGCGTAATCGTACAGAGAGTAGCTCACCCCACGACAAAAACACGATGTCGACCAAAGAGAGCAGCTCCACCGAGAAATTCCAAATGGAGAAATTAGAAGAATACAACCACCGCGAACTGAGACAATTTTGCATAGAACTTGGCATTGCTACCACCGGCCTGAGTACCAAGGATGATCTAAAGCGCGCTCTGGAGTCATGGACAGAAACGGGGGTCACAGGACCCTCCGACCAAAGCAGCGTCACACCAGACCAAACCAGCATCACACCAGAGGGAAACGCCACGGCTCCCGAGGAGCGGGGAACGGGCCTCCCGCAAGAGGAGATCCGAGAAAGAGACAGAGTCAGATTACACGAGTTGGAGATGGCACGACTCAAGATGGATGGGGAACTCAAGTTAGCTGAACAGAAACTTAACCTCGAGCATATGCGGCTTCGAGAGGAACGAGAAGAAAAGCAGAGACAGAGAGAGCTGGAAGAGAAAAAAATAACGCTCGAGCACGAGCGCCGACTAGCGGAAATAGAACTGCGCAAACAGAATAAGGAACTGGGGGTGCCTGAGCGACCACACACCCCGGGGCCAAGTGAGAAAAAAGTTCACATCCCCAAGGATGTTGTCCGCGAATATGTCCGAGAAGACGACATACAACAGTGGTTTAAAGCCTATGAGATCGCAATGACCTCCCACCGAATCGACCGGAGTGATTGGGGAGCCGGACTTTGGGGGAGATTTATCAACGAGGGTCGCGATGCCCTGCTGCAGCTCCCCGATCACCAAATGTCGTCCTACGACCACATGAAGGCTGCCCTCCTCACCCGCTACGGCCTCACGCCCGAGATGTACCGCCAGAGGTTCAGAGATTGCACCAGGATCCCAGGTACAACTTGGGTAGAATACGTGAACTATTTCAGCCGGGCATTCGAAGGGTGGATCAAGGGAAGTCAGGTCACCACTTACGAACAACTCTTCAACCTTATGGTATGGGAGCACCTGTCAAACAACTGTTTCGTCGAGCTCCGGCAGCACCTACTCGACAGTAAGCTGACCGACCCCCGGCAGCTCGCCGCCGAAGCTGACCGGTGGGAAAGCACCCGAGTGGGCCGGAGAGGGCCCCACGACCAGAACAGAGGCAACCAAGGCCAGCACCGTCCTCGGGGAGGAGGAGGGGGCCAGGGGCGAGGGAGAGACGCCTTACCAACAACACCCGTGGCCAGCACCCCGCCTCCGGCCGGCCGGGGCAACCCCCCGTTGCGGCCTGGGTACCGAGCCAACGTCACGTGCCACCGGTGCCAGCGACTAGGCCACTACGCCAATGACCCGAACTGCCCGCTAAATCAAACACCCAAGCCCCGCCAGGTAGCGGCCGCTGCCCTAGGGGAAGAGCAATCATCGGAGGGACCCGAAGAGTACGAGCCGGCCCAGCAAGGGTGGGAACCGGCCGCCATGGTCCTGGCATGCCTAGGGGGAAGAGACATGGTTCCGCGGGCTCCCCTACCCGCCAACACCAGAAAATACGGTCAGTGGGTGACCATTAATGGACAGAGAGCCGAGATCCTTGCGTGACACCGGCGCCAGCGTGACGGCCGTCCGCTGTCATCTAGTGAAGCCCGAGCAGATCCTGCCGAACATTCTCTGCCCCGTCCGCTCGGCAGATAACTCTGAGAGTATGTGTAAGATGGCCTGCGTCCCGTTTGAATGGGGAGGGGTCTCCGGCCTACTGAAGGTGACGGTCCGGGACGATGCCCCCGTGGACTGCCTCCTGGGGAATGACCTCGAGAGTTCCCCGTGGGCCACCGTCGAGAAAAGAGAGCACCTGGGGATGCTGGGCCTCCCGGACTGGGCCTGCATAACCACCCGATCCATGGCCGCCCGGGCCACCCCCCGATCAGAAGAAACCGAATGGCCAGCACCTCCGCCCCCGGTTGCCCCCATCGAGGACAACGGCGAGTCCGACCTCCCGGACCCGACTATCGAAGCAGACGCACAACCCCAGGACCTTCCGGATCTGGCTCAGTGGCGTCAAGAGGGGGGGCCCACCCAAGAACAGTTCCGCCAGGAACAAAAGACCTGTCCCTCCCTCGAGGGACTCCGCCAACAAGCCGATACCCAAAACGCAGGGGGCACCACCGGAACCCACTGGGTCTACTGGGACAACGACCTGCTCTACAGCGAGCAAAGGATCGCCGAGCTGGGGGCCGGTCGAGTTCTGGTGGTACCGCTCCGCTTCCGAGACTTTCTGCTAAACCTGGCCCACGATGTCCCCCTGGCTGGACACCTGGGCCAGGACAAAACATACAGTCGCCTGGTGACCCACTTTTTCTGGCCAAAAATGAGGAATGGCGTCCTGGACCACTGCCGATCTTGCCCCACGTGCCAAGCCAGCGGGAAGAGTGGTCGGAAGCTGAAGGCCCCTCTGCAACCCTTCCCTGTGGTCACCACCCCGTTCGAGAGGGTGGGGATAGACATTGTGGGGCCTCTGGACCCCCGCACGGCACAAGGACACAGGTTCATCTTGGTACTAGTGGACCATGCCACCCGCTACCCCGAGGCGGTACCCCTACGGACAGTGACAGCTCCGGTGGTTGGCCGGGCCCTGATGGGGATCTTCTCCAGGGTAGGCTTCCCCAGAGAAGTCGTCAGCGACCGAGGTACGAATTTCATATCTAAATACATGAAGTCCCTCTGGCAACAATGCGGGGTCACCTACAGATTCACGACCCCCTATCACCCCCAAGGGAACGGACTAGTGGAGCGTTTTAACCGCACTCTCAAGGGGATGATTGGGGGATTGGAAGAGCCTCTTCGTCGCCAGTGGGATGTGCTGCTCCCGTGCCTCCTCTTCGCCTACCGAGAAGTCCCCCAGAAGTCCCTCGGCTTTAGCCCTTTCGAACTCTTGTACGGGCACCCTGTGCGAGGGCCCCTCAGCCTAGTCAAGGAAGGTTGGGAGATGGCCCCCTTAACGACCCCTCCCGACGTCTTCAAATACATCCTGGCCCTACGAAACCAGACCCGGCGCTTCAGGGAGATGGCCAAGGCGAACCTCGAGGCCAGTCAGGAGGACATGAAGAGGTGGTATGATCACAATGCCTCCTCCGTTGAATTCGAGCCTGGGCAGCAAGTATGGGTGATGTCCCCCACCGAACCATGTGCCCTGCAAGACAAGTGGACGGGGCCCTTCAAAGTGGTCGAGCGTAAAAGCCCCGTCACTTACCTCATCGACATGGGGTCCACCCGGAACCCCCTGCGGGTCCTCCACACCAACCGGCTCAAACCACACTTTGTGCGCTCCGAACTAAGCCTCCTGATGGCGACCGACAGTGGTACAGAAGAAGACTCCGAGCCCCTCCCGGATCTCTTGAAGACTCAGGAGAAGGACGGCTCCGTGGATGGGGTCCGGCTCTCCGACGCCCTCACTTCGGAGCAACGCCAGGACTGCCGGGACCTCCTGCTGCAGTTCGCTGCCCTGTTCTCCCTCACCCCCGGGGTCACCCCTTGGTGTTTGCACGACGTAGACACCGGGGACAGTCCTCCTGTCCGGCACCGGGCCTACCGCGTACCAGATCGGGTACGGGCCTGCATACAGGAAGAAGTGGCCAAGATGCTCACGATCGGGGTCATCGAGCCCTCGGACAGTCCCTGGGCCAGTCCGGTTGTATTAGTTCCCAAGGCCGCTGCCCCCGGCACCGCCCCTGAACTAAGATTCTGCGTCGACTACCGGGGCTTGAACGCTGTCACCCGGACCGACGCTCATCCCATCCCCCGAGCAGACGAGCTGATCGACCGGCTGGGGGCCGCCCGCTACCTTAGTATCTTCGACCTAACGGCGGGCTACTGGCAGATCGGCCTCACACCCAGGGCTCAGGAACGGTCAGCCTTCTCCACCCCCGATGGCCACTATCAATTTAAGGTCATGCCCTTTGGCATGAAAAATGCCCCCGCCACATTCCAACGTCTTGTGAACCAGGTTTTGGCAGGGCTCGAAGAATTCAGCGCTGCCTACCTGGACGATATCGCTGTATACAGCCGCCACTGGTCCGACCACCTCCGTCACCTCCAAGAGGTCCTCCAAGCCCTCCAGCGGGCCGGCCTCACCATTAAAGCCGGCAAGTGCCAAATTGGCCAAGGGTCTGTGACCTACCTTGGGCACCAAGTGGGAAGCGGGCTGGTGGCCCCACTACAACTTAAGATTGCTGCCATCCAATCCTGGCAGCCCCCCGTCACCCAGACCGAGGTCCGAGCCTTCTTGGGGCTCACCGGCTACTACCGGCGGTTCGTGAAGGACTACGGCAGCATCGTGGGGCCCCTCACGGGACTCACATCCAAGAATCAACCGAAGCGGGTCCACTGGACTCCTGATTGTCAAGCGGCCTTCGAGGAGCTGAAGGCCGCCCTGTGCACCGCCCCGGTGCTCCAGGCCCCCGATTACAGTCGGGAATTTGTGGTGCAGACCGACGCCTCCGACCACGGCATCGGGGCCGTCCTCTCTCAGCTGAACTCCGAAGGTCATGACCAGCCGGTGGCCTTCATCAGTCGACGTCTCCTGGCCCGAGAACAGCGTTGGAGCACAATCGAGAGGGAGGCATTTGCAGTAGTGTGGGCCCTCAAAAAGCTCCGACCCTATCTCTTCGGTACCCACTTCCGGGTACAAACCGACCATCGACCCCTGCAATGGCTGATGCAGATGCGGGGGGAGAACCCAAAACTCTTGCGCTGGTCCATTTCCCTGCAGGGAATGGACTTCACTGTGGAGCACCGGCCAGGCCAAGACCACGCCAACGGGGATGGCCTGTCCCGCTTTTTCCGCCTCGACGAAGAGAGTCCCCAAGGAGATGGGTGACTCTCCCCGCCTTCAGCTGGGGGGGACGCATGTTGGACAGGCCACACAGAGGGCTTGCTCCCCCCCCGCACGACAGGGCCCGAGCTCCGGCCCACCAGGCATACCCCCGTGACAAGCCCCTGTACTCCGTCTCCCGACGGACCCTCTGCCCTCGGACCCCTACTCATCACGGGGTCCAGCCCCACCGGCTTCCCCGGTCGGGTCAAGCCGCCATCTTGGGCCCTGCCCCACGCGGCCGCGTGGCCTCACCTCGACCCTAACCCCGGGCCTGGCCGGCCCCGACATCCCGGCACCACCATCCACCCAGGAGGTGAGCGGACCACTTGGCAGGTCAATGGGAGAACGAAGTGTCAAGGGCTCTCCCCCGCCAGGTGCCGATCGCCCCCAGCTCCCCCAGGCGCTGGCTCCACCCCCTGCTGGGTGTCTGGACACCTTCATCCCGGACCCTCCGACCTCCAAGTGCGAGGGTCCGGACATCAAAGGGCACCAGCCCTATAACTAAGACAGCTCCGGAGCAGGAAGGCAGTTGTATCCTGGAGTCGAGAGACACCGAGTGAACTCAACCCTGACGGTCTACTGGCGCTGCCGTAGCCCGCTCTTGTGAACCATCGTCCTGCCTGCTGGCGCTGCCGCGGCCTTCTGCAACCTTCATCTTCCCGGGACCTGCTGGCGCTGCCGCGGCCCGTTGTAACGACCATCCTCACCGGGACCTGCTGGCGCTGCCGCGGACCGTCATCTTCCTGGGACCTGCTGGCGCTGCCGCGGCCCGTTGTAACGACCATCTTCCTGGGACCTGCTGGCGCTGCCGCGGCCCGTTGTAACGACCATCCTCACCGGGACCTGCTGGCGCTGCCGCGGACCGTACATCTTCCGGGGACCTGCTGGCGCTGCCGCGGCCCGTGGTATCAACCATCCTTACCGGGACCTGCTGGCGCTGCCGCGGACCGTACCCCCTAAACACCAAGCTCGAGGATTGTGAGCTCATCATCATCTCATCCGAACTACCTGATTGGTAAATAGACTGACCCGCTACCCCCTTCCCTACCTTACGAGACTCTAATCGAGGGGACCCCTGCGTCCAGACCTCCTTGTACCATACTACCGTATCATAACTAAGTACCTATAAAGAACACTGAACCTTATCCGTGTGTGATTTCTGTCTGTGGGGGGGAAGTTACTTGTCTGTACGATCGCTGGAGACGGCTCTCCCCGGAGACCTCTCCCCCTGACCCCGGCCGGCCCTCCCGGTCCGTCTACCTTTTCTAACAGGCGTCTTCACTCGGAGGTGGTGCAAGGTCTCTTTCAGCAGTTGGGAGAGCCTTGGTTAGATCTATTCGCCACCAAAGAGAACATGCAATGTAAGCAGTTCCGCACGTTGGAATTTCCAAGGCGGCACTGGCTTGGCAAGGCTTTTCCTCGCGAGTGGAGTTGCAAACTTCTATACGCCTTTCCCCCATACCACTTCTACTCAGAGTGCTGAAGAAGATCAAGCGCGACTGGGCCCAAGTCATTCTTGAGGCTCCAGACTGGGCACGAAGAGTCTGATGTCCCAAGCTCTTGCATATGGCCATCGATCCTCCGATCAGACTGCCCCTTCGGGAGGATCTTCTGACGCAGCAGCAGGGGACGGTCCTCCACCCGAACCTGTCCAGCCTTCACCTCCTTGCATGGAGATTGAGGGGCGACAGTTGACAGATTTGACCTTCCTCCCAAAGTCTGTAACGTTATCTTGGCAGCCAGGCGTCCCTCCACCAAAATGGTATACGCCTGTAGATGGAACAAGTTTGTGGCATGGTGTGCAGCAAATGCTGTGGGTCCCCTTTCTGCCCCCTTTCAGAGGTTCTACTCTTCATTCTTTCTTTGGCCCAGCAGTGCTCTGCTCTGAGCACTCTAAAAGGCTATCTTTCGGTCATTTTGGCCTTTCTTCGATTTCCTGACCAGCCTTCTCTTTTCAAGTCCCCTAACGTAAATCGCTTCTTTAAGGACATTACTCACTTGTATCCTCCAATTCCTTTCGTAATGCCTCAGTGGGACTTGAACCTGGTTCTGACATCTTATGTGTGCTCCTTTCGAGCCGCTACATAACTATCCCCTCAGACTTCTGGCACTTAAAACTGCCTTTCTGGTCACCATCACCTTTGCTCGCAGGATGAGTGAGCTTCAGGCTCTTTCTTCAAAACCTCCTTTTCTGGCTGTTCATCCGGACAAAGATGTCATTTGCACTAGGCGTTCTTTCCTTCCCAAAGTGTTTACCTCATTGCACATAGGACAGACCATCACTTTGCCCACCTTCTTCCCGCCCCCGCATCCTTCCAAAGAGGAAGAGAGTCTCTACCGTCTGGATCCAAAATGTGCGCTTTCCTTCTTTCTAGATTGCACAAAATGATTCCGAGTGGATGACCAGCCTTTTGTTGGCTATGTGAACGCCAAGAAAGGTCGGGCTATTCAAAAGCGAACCATCTCCTGATGGGTCATTCTTTGCATCAAAATCTGCTATTCCTTAGCGAAAAAGGGACATCCAGTGGGGTTGTGCGCCCATTCCACTAGGGCGACGGCAGCCACTACTGCTTTGAGACGTGGGGTCCTCCATGACATCTGCCAGGCAGCTACGTGGGCTTTCTTGCACACGTTTACTAAACACTACTGCCTGGACAGCCAAGTCTGGAGACACGGCTTCTTTGACCGTTCTGTTCTCCAGGACTTCCTGGTGTGAACTTGATTCGCAGACCCGCCTCCGGGGAAGGTATTGCTGGGGTATCTATTCTAAGGTGAGGAATCCATAACTAATTGTCTCTTTCAGATGAACAAGTTACTTACCTGTGGTAACGATATATCTGTAAGAGACATAGATTACTTATGGATTGCCCCACCATCCTCCCCGTTCTGCAAACTGACTTCTAGGGTAAGGGACTTCCCTACAGGGCCCTAGTTTTGTGCACCAGTGGTCAGTGTCTTGCATCGTCTGCGCTTCTGGTGTGGAATGTCGTGTAAAGAACTGAGGTCAGCGCACAGGTGCAGCGTCTAAGTAGATACTGCAACGTCATTCTGGCGACCACGACGCCAACGGGGAATGCAGAGTCGACCGACGCCACCTACTGACGCACAGGGGTACTGCTGAAGAAAAATTCTCCGGATCCAGTCCGAAGTCTGGGGGTAATTCTAAGGTGAGGAATCCATAACTAATATATGTCTCTTACAGATAAATCGTTACCGAAGGTAAATAACTTGTTCTTCTGCTTGTTTTTCTGTTCTCTATTTTGCCTTTTCTGCTTGTTTCTCTTCCCTCTGTTTTTCCCTTTTCTGCTTTGTTTTGCCTTTTCTGCTCATTTTTCTGTTTTGCTTTTCTGCTTGTTTCTCTGCCCTCAGTTTTTCCTTTCTGCTCGTTTTTCTGTCCTCTCTTTTGCCCTTTTCTGCTCTGTTTTGACTTTTTCTGCTAATTTGTTTGCCCTCTGTTTTGCCTTTTTCTTCTTGTTTCTTACCGTTGTTTTCCTCCTCCCGCCACCAAGCGCCCCATTTTCCCCCCAGAACCTACTTAATGGAGGCCAAAGCATGACCCCATTGAGCAGGTCCTCGTGCCAGGTCTCCCTGTGGCAGTTTTCCTGTCCAACTTGCCCGCAGTCTGCTACACTCTGCTGCCCGTCTACCTGCTGACCTCTCTTGGTACAGGCACTGTTCCTTTCTTGCTTTGTTTTTGCTCATTTTTCTGCCCTCCATTTTGCCTTTTCTGCTCGTTATTCTGCCTTCTGCTTTGCTATCTTCTGCTCTATTTTGCATTTTCTGCTTGTTTTTCTGCCCTCTGTTTTGCTTTCTTCTGCTTGTTTTTCGGCCCTCTGTTTTGCCTTTTCAGTTTTTCTACCCTTTGTTTTCCCATTTCTGCTCATATTTTAGCCGTTTGTTTGGCTTTTTCTGCTTGTTTTTGTGCCCTCTGTTTTGCCTTTCCTGATCGCTCATTTTCTGCCCTCTGGTTTGCCATTTCTGCTCATTTCTTCCCCCTTCCTGCTGTTTTCTCAAGTTCTGGCTTTTCAACGGATACCTCGCACCCCAGTGCCCAGAAACCCCCAGGGGTGACAGTGCCGATCTCTACAACTACTGATTGATTGATTGAAAAAAGTTCCCACTGCCAACTAGCACTTGTGAGGAAATATCACCAGTTTGCGTGGAAAAATTATGCCAGTGTAAACAGGAAAAACAAAAAACTCTGCAAACAACAGCTAGACCAATAATATAGATCTATGTGATAAATTGTATGTGTTATAAAAATTTTGCAAGCCCCTGTGTTTGGCCTAGTTAGCTCCCTTCATTCTGGCAGTGCCATTTAAAGATTTTTGTGTCCTTGGGCAAGATGTATTTTAGGGCTCGCTGTTTGAAACAGCTTTACACTCATCACAGATTTTCTTCTAATTTATGCCCCAGTTATGCCAAACAATGTTGAATTATATGTTAAACTTTTTGAAACTGATGCACGCAAAAACAGCCAGAAGCTGAAGCTGCCTAGCATCTGCCAACTAAAGAGACCTTAATAAAAGCGTGAAGTCGACCGACGCCACCTACTGACGTGCAGGGGTACTGCTGAACAAAAACTTCTCTGGATCCAGTCTGAAGCCTGGGCGTTAATCTAAGGTGAGGAATCCATAACTAATCTATGAGGCCCATTAGGATGTAGGGCGATCCGACCTACATCCTTCCCCGCCCGCCACCCATTTACCCCCACCATATTAGTATGGCGGGGGGTACCGCGAGGAAAAGGACCGGGAGGAAAAGGGTTTAATATGGTGGCGGTGTCTGCTAGACACCGCCATCCATATTAGCATGGGTGCGGAAACATGCCTTTGCGTGGCGGAAAGGCATGCAGAATTCTCTTCCGGGGGCCCGTTGAGGGCCCCCAGGATATTGGGGGGGTGGGGGGTGCACAGGTATGGTATCCCCTTGCATTGTCATGGACATGGTGGCAGGCACCTTGCGGTGCCTGTCACCTTATGCATGACAATGCACGCAGTGCATTCCCAGAATTGTGGCGGGCGGTGCACACAGCACCGCCTGCCACAATGCTGGGAATGGTGGATGCCACCGCCACGGTGGCGGTGGCATCCTAGTCGCTGGAGCGGGACCGCCACACCACTTGCGGCCATTCCCAGCACCGCTAGGGTGGCGGGCGGACGGAAGTCCGCCTGCCATCCTAATGGGCCTCTATGTCTCTTACAGATATACTGTTACCGAAGGTAAGTAACTTGTTCTTCTGCTTGCTTTTCTGTTCTCTATTTTGCCTTTTCTGCTTGTTTTTAGGTCCTCTGTTTTGCCATTTCTGCTTGTTTCTCTCCTCTCCGTTTTGCCCTTTTCTGCTTTGTTTTGCCTTTTCTGCTCGTTTTTTAGGTCTTGCCTGACCCAGCGCATGTGCTGGTCTGGCTTGACTTTTAGTGAGGGCTCAAAAAATGCTACCATGGCCAGCCTAGAGCTACAGTGCATGTGCGCGGGCGCGAGCTGAGGAGCAGAGGCACCATATGGCAAACCTCATCATGCTCATTAAGCGCCCGCGATCACTTTCACTTTTGCCCGCGATCACTTTCGCGGCGCCCCTTTGATGTTCTCGTTCAAAGAACATCAAACATCAAAGAACATGTTGTTGTGTTAATGCTTTGCTGCGCCCATTTGACTTACAATGTGCTTTCTCTTTCCACAAACTCGATGTTTGTGTTCCTTTATTTTGATATGCTTTTAGTATTACTGTCACACACACACAATCACAACCACACACACAACCACACACACACAAAACCACACATACAACCACACACACAACCACACACATACACACAACCACACACATACAACCACATCCACAACCACACACACACAACAACCACGCAACCACACACACAACCACACACACACAACCACACACACAACCCCACACACAACCACACACACAACCACACACACACATACAACCACAACCACACACACAACCACACACACAACCACACCAACAACCACACACACAACCACACACATACACAACCACACACAACCACACACACATACACACACAACCACAAACACAACCACACACACACACCCACAACCACACCCAACCACACCCACAACCACACACACACAACCACACACAACCACAACCACGCACACACAACAACACACACAACCACACACACAACCACACACACAACCACAAACACACACAACACACACAACCACACACACACAACCACACACACACAAACACACAACCACACACAGAACCACACATACACACACGCACACACACAACCACACACACACAACCACACACAACCACACACACAACACACACAACCACACACACACAACCACACACAACCACACATACAACCACACATACAACCACACACACAACCACACACACACAACCAAACACACAACCACACACACAACCACACACACACAACCACATACACACACAACCACAACCACACACACAACCACACACACACAACCACACACACACACACAACCACACACACACAACCACCCACACAACCACACACAACCACACATCGACACACACACCCATACCCACAGCCACAACCACACCTACACACAACCACAACCACACACACAACCACACACACTACCACAACCACACACAAAACCACACACAACCACATACACAACCACACACACACAACCACATATAACTGCATACACTCAACCGCACACACACAACCACATACACAACCACACACAACACACACAACCACAACCCCACACACACAACCACACACACACAACCACACACACAACCGCACACACAACCACACACAAAACCACACACACAACCACATACATAACCACCCACAACCACACACACACAACCACCCCCACACACCCCCCACACACACAACCACACATACAACCACACACACCCACACACAACCACACCCACACACAACCAAACACACACACAACCACACACACACAACCACACACAACCACACACACAACCACACATACATCCACACACACAACCACACACACACACACACACAACCACACACACAATCACACACATACAACCACACACATACAACTACACACAACCACAAACACAACCACACACACACAACCACACACACACAACCACACACACAACCACAACCACACACAACCACACACACAACCACACACACACAACCAAACACACAACCACACACACAACCACACACACACAACCACACACACACACACAACCACAACCACACACACAACCACACACACAACCACACCCAACCACACATCGACACACACACACCCATACCCACAACTGCAACCGCACCCACACACAACCACAACCACACACACAACCACACACACTACCACAACCACACACACAAGCACACACACAAGCACATACACAACCACATACACAACCACACACACAACACACACAACCACAACCCCCCACACACATACAACCACACACACACAAGCACACACACAAGCACACACACAACCACACACAAAACCACAACCACACACAACCCAACACACACAGCCACCCACAACCACACACACACAACCACCCACTCACCCCCCCCACACACAACCACACACACAACCATACATACCCAAACACAACCACACACACCCACACACAAACACACACACACAATCACACACACAGAACCACACACAACCACAGCCACAAACACATCCACACACAACCACACACACAACCACACACACAACCACACATACATCCACACACACAACCACACACACACACAACCACACACACAACCACACACACACAACCACACACACATACAACCACACACACAATCACAAACACAACCACACACACAACCACACACACACAACCACACACACAACCACCCACACACAACCACACATACAAACACACACAACCACACAATCACAACCACACACACACACCCACACACAACGACACACAAAACCACAAGCACACACACAACCACCCATACAACCACACACACAGCCACACATACACAACCACACACACAACCCCACACACAACCACACACACAACCACACACAACCACACCCAACCACACATCCACACATACCCACAACCACAACTGCACCCACACACAACCACAACCATACCCACGACCACAACCACACACTCTACCACAACCACCCACACAACCACACACACTACCACAACCACACACAAGCACACAAACAAGCACATACACAACCACACACACAACCACACACAACCGCACACACCCAACCGCACACACACAACCACACACACAACCACACACACAACACACACAACCACACCCCCCCACACAACCACACATACAACCACACACACAACCAAACACACAACCACAACCAAACACAACCATACACACAACCACACATACACAGACACGCACAACCACACACACAACCTCACACACAACCACACACACACAACCACACATACAACCACACTCACACAAACACACATACAACCACAACCACACACACAACCACACACAACCACACACACACACAACCACACACAACCACACACACACAACCACACACACAACCACACACACAAAACCATACACACACAACCACACACAACCAAAACCACACACAGAACCACACACAACCACACACACAACAACCACACACACAACCACACATACAACCACACACACAACCACACACACACAACCACACACAACCACACACACACAACCACACACACAACCACACACACAACCACACACACAACCACACACAACCACACACACAACCACACAACCACACATACAACCACACACACAACCACACACACAACCACACACACAACCACACACACAACTGCACATACAGCCGTACATACAACCACACACACAACCCCACACACAACCACACACACACAACCACACACACACAACCACACACACACAACCACACATACAACCACACATACAACCACACATACAACCACACACAACCACAAACCCACACACAACCACACACACAACCATACACACACACACACAACCACACACACAACCACCCACATAACCACACAACCACACACACAACCACACAACACACACACACAACCACACACACCCAACCACACACACACAACCACACACACATACAACCACACACACAACCACACAACCACACACACAACAACACACACAACCACACACACACAACCAAACACAACCACACACAACCACACACACAAACACACCCAACCACAAACACAACCACACCCAACCACAACCACAACCACACACACACACACACAATCACACAAACAACCACACCCACACAACCACACCCACAACCACACACACACACCCACAATCACACCCACAACCACATACACACACAACCACACACACAACCACAAACACACACACAACCACACACACAACCACACACAAACACAAACACACACACAACACACACACAACCACACACACACAACCACACACACACAACCACACACACACAAACACACAACCAAACACACAACCACACACACAACCACAACCACACACACAACCACACACACACAGACACACACAACCACACACACAACCACACACAACCACACACACAACAACACACACAACCACACACACACAACCACACACAACCACACATACAACCACACACACAACCACACACACAACCACACACACAACCACACACACATAACCACAACCACACACACAACCACACACACACAACCACACACACACACAACCACACACAACCACACACACAACCACACATCGACACACACACCCATACCCACAGCCCCAAACACACCCACTCACAACCACAACCAAACACACTACCACAACCACACACACACCCACACACAAAACCACACACACAACCACACACACAACCACATACACAACCACACACACAACACCACACACAACTGCACACACTCAACCACACACACACAACCACACACACAACCACACACACAACACACACAACCATAACCCCACACATACAACCACACACACACACAACCACATACACAACCACACACACAACCACTCACAAAACCACACACACAACCACCCACAACCACACACACACAACCACCCTCACACACACAACCACACACACAACCACCCACACCCACACATACCCACACACAACCACACACACACACAACCACACACACACAACCACAGCCACAAACACAACCACACACAACCACACACACAACCACACATACATCCACACACACAACCACACACACACAACCACACACACAACCACACACATACAACCACACACATACAACTACACACAACCACAAACACAACCACACACACACAACCACACACACAACCACAACCACACACAACCACACACACACAACCAAACACACAACCACACACAACCACACACACACAACCACACACACACACAACCACAACCACACACACAACCACACACACAACCACACCCAACCACACATCGACACACACACACCCATACCCACAACCGCAACCGCACCCACACACAACCACAACCACACACACAACCACACACACTACCACAACCACACACACAAGCACACACACAAGCACATACACAACCACATACACAACCACACACACAACACACACAACCACAACCCCCCACACACATACAACCACACACACACAAGCACACACACAAGCACACACACAACCACACACAAAACCACAACCACACACAACCCAACACACACAGCCACCCACAACCACACACACACAACCACCCACTCACCCCCCCACACACAACCACACACACAACCATACATACCCAAACACAACCACACACACCCACACACAAACACACACACACAATCACACACACAGAACCACACACAACCACAGCCACAAACACATCCACACACAACCACACACACAACCACACACACAACCACACATACATCCACACACACAACCACACACACACAACCACACACACAACCACACACACACAACCACACACACATACAACCACACACACAATCACAAACACAACCACACACACAACCACACACACACAACCACACACACAACCACCCACACACAACCACACACACAAACACACACAACCACACAACCACAACCACACACACACACCCACACACAACGACACACAAAACCACAAGCACACACACAACCACACATACAACCACACACACAGCCACACACACACAACCACACACACAACCCCACACACAACCACACACACAACCACACACAACCACACCCAACCACACATCCACACACACCCACAACCACAACTGTACCCACACACAACCACAACCATACACACGACCACAACCACACACTCTACCACAACCACCCACACAACCACACACACTACCACAACCACACACAAGCACACAAACAAGCACATACACAACCACACACACAACCACACACAACCGCACACACCCAACTGCACACACACAACCACACACACAACCACACACACAACACACATAACCACAACCCCCCCACACAACCACACACACAACCACACACACAACCAAACACACAACCACAACCAAACACAACCATACACACAACCACACACACACAGACACACACAACCACACACACAACCTCACACACAACCACACACACACAACCACACATACAACCACACACACACACAAACACACACACAACCACAACCACACACACAACCACACACAACCACACACACACACAACCACACACAACCACACACACACAACCACACACACAACCACACACACAAAACCATACACACACAACCACACACAACCAAAACCACACACAGAACCACACACAACCACACACACAACAACCACACATACAACCACACACACAACCACACACACACAACCACACACAACCACACACACACAATCACACACACAACCACACACACAACCACACACACAACCACACACAACCACACACACAACCACACAACCACACATACAACCACACATACAACCACACACACAACCACACACACAACCACACACACAACTGCACATACAGCCGTACATACAACCACACACACAACCCCACACACAACCACACACACACAACCACACACACACAACCACACACACACAACCACACATACAACCACACATACAACCACACATACAACCACACACAACCACACACCCACACACAACCACACACACAACCATACACACACACAACCACACACACAACCACCCACATAACCACACAACCACACACACAACCACACAACACACACACACAACCACACACACCCAACCACACACACACAACCACACACACATACAACCACACACACAACCACACAACCACACACACAACAACACACACAACCACACACACACAACCAAACACAACCACACACAACCACACACACAAACACACCCAACCACAAACACAACCACACCCAACCACAACCACAACCACACACACACAATCACACAAACAACCACACCCACACAACCACACCCACAACCACACACACACACCCACAATCACACCCACAACCACATACACACACAACCACACACACAACCACAAACACAAACACACACACAACCACACACACAACCACACACAAACACAAACACACACACAACACACACACAACCACACACACACAACCACACACACACAACCACACACACACAAACACACAACCAAACACACAACCACACACAACCACACACACAACAACACACACAACCACACACACACAACCACACACAACCACACATACAACCACACACACAACCACACACACAACCACACACACACACAACCAAACACACAACCACACACACAACCACACACACACAACCACAACCACACACACAACCACACACACACAACCACACACACACACAACCACATACAACCACACACACAACCACACATCGACACACACACCCATACCCACAGCCCCAACCACACCCACTCACAACCACAACCAAACACACTACCACAACCACACACACACCCACACACAAAACCACACACACAACCACCCACACAACCACATACACAACCACACACACAAAACCACACACAACTGCACACACTCAACCACACACACACAACCACATACACAACCACACACACAACACACACAACCATAACCCCACACATACAACCACACACACACACAACCACATACACAACCACACACACAACCACTCACAAAACCACACACACAACCACCCACAACCACACACACACAACCACCCTCACACACACAACCACACACACAACCACCCACACACACACATACCCACACACAACCACACACACACACAACCACACACACACAACCACAGCCACAAACACAACCACACACAACCACACACACAACCACACATACATCCACACACACAACCACACACACACAACCACATACACACAACCACACACAAACAACCACACACATACAACCACACACACAACCACAAACACAACCACACACACACAACCACACACACAACCACACAAACAACCACCCACACACAACCACACACAACCACACACACACACACACACAACCACACAACCACAACCACACACACAACCACACACACACATCCACACATAACTACACACAAAACCACAAGCACACACACAACCACACACACAACCCCACACACACAGCCACACACACACACAGCCACACACACACACACAACCACCACACATACAACCACACATACAACCACACAAAACCACACACATGCAACCACACACACAACCACACACACAATTACACACACAACCACACACACAACCACACCCAACCACACTCAACCACACATCCACACACACCCACAACCGCACCCACACACAACCACAACCACACACACAACCACAACCACACACACCACCACAATCACACACACAACCACACACACTACCACAACCACACACAAGCACACACAAGCACATACACAACCATACTCACAACCACACACACACAACCACACACAACTGCACACACCCAACCGCACACACACAACCACATACACAACCACACACAACCACACACACAACACACACACCCACAACCCCCCCACACAACCACACACACAACCACACACATAACCAAACACACAACGACACACACAACCACAACCACACACAACCACACACAACCACACCCACACACAGACACACACAACCACACACACAACCACACACACAACCACACACACAACCACACACACAACCACACACACAACCACACACACACAACCTCACAGACAACCACACATACAAGCACGCACACACACAACCACACACACACAACCACACACAACCACACACACAACCACACACACAACCACACACACACAACCACATACACAACCACACACACAACACACACAACCATAACCCCACACATACAACCACACACACACACACAACCACATACACAACCACACACACAACCACTCACAAAACCACACACACAACCACCCACAACCACACACACACAACCACCCTCACACACACAACCACACACACAACCACCCACACCCACACATACCCACACACAACCACACACACACACAACCACACACACACAACCACAGCCACAAACACAACCACACACAACCACACACACAACCACACATACATCCACACACACAACCACACACACACAACCACACACACAACCACACACATACAACCACACACATACAACTACACACAACCACAAACACAACCACACACACACAACCACACACACACAACCACACACACAACCACAACCACACACAACCACACACACAACCACACACACACAACCAAACACACAACCACACACACAACCACACACACACAACCACACACACACACAACCACAACCACACACACAACCACACACACAACCACACCCAACCACACATCGACACACACACACCCATACCCACAACCGCAACCGCACCCACACACAACCACAACCACACACACAACCACACACACTACCACAACCACACACACAAGCACACACACAAGCACATACACAACCACATACACAACCACACACACAACACACACAACCACAACCCCCCACACACATACAACCACACACACACAAGCACACACACAGGCACACACACAACCACACACAAAACCACAACCACACACAACCCAACACACACAGCCACCCACAACCACACACAACCACCCACTCACCCCCCCCACACACAACCACACACACAACCATACATACCCAAACACAACCACACACACCCACACACAAACACACACACAATCACACACACAGAACCACACACAACCACAGCCACAAACACATTCACACACAACCACACACACAACCACACACACAACCACACATACATCCACACACACAACCACACACACACACAACCACACACACAACCACACACACAACCACACACACACAACCACACACACATACAACCACACACACAATCACAAACACAACCACACACACAACCACACCCACACAACCACACACACAACCACCCACACACAACCACACACACAAACACACACAACCACACAACCACAACCACACACACACACCCACACACAACGACACACAAAACCACAAGCACACACACAACCACACATACAACCACACACACAGCCACACACACACAACCACACACACAACCCCACACACAACCACACACACAACCACACACAACCACACCCAACCACACATCCACACACACCCATAACCACAACTGCACCCACACACAACCACAACCATACACACGACCACAACCACACACTCTACCACAACCACCCACACAACCACACACACTACCACAACCACACACAAGCACACAAACAAGCACATACACAACCACACACACAACCACACACAACCGCACACACCCAACCGCACACACACAACCACACACACAACCACACACACAACACACACAACCACAACCCCCCCACACAACCACACACACAACCACACACACAACCAAACACACAACCACAACCAAACACAACCATACACACAACCACACACACACAGACACGCACAACCACACACACACAACCTCACACACAACCACACACACACAACCACACATACAACCACACACACACAAACACACACACAACCACAACCACACACACAACCACACACAACCACACACACACACAACCACACACAACCACACACACACAACCACACACAACCAAAACCACACACAGAACCACACACACACAACCACACACAACCAAAACCACACACAGAACCACACACAACCACACACACAACAACCACACACACAACCACACATACAACCACACACACAACCACACACACACAACCACACACAACCACACACAACCACACACACAACCACACACACTACCACACAACCACACACACAACCACACACACAACCACACAACCACACACACAACCACACACACAACCACACACACAACCACACACACAACTGCACATACAGCCGTACATACAACCACACACACAACCCCACACACAACCACACACACAACAACACACACAACCACACACACACAACCACACACAACCACACATACAACCACACACACAACCACACACACAAGCACACACACACACAACCAAACACACAACCACACACACAACCACACACACAACCACACACACACAATCACAACCACAACCACACACACAACCACACACACACAACCACACACACACACAACCACACACAACCACACACACAACCACACATCGACACACACACCCATACCCACAGCCCCAACCACACCCACTCAAAACCACAACCAAACACACTACCACAACCACACACACACCCACACACAAAACCACACACACAACCACACACACAACCACATACACAACCACACACACAAAACCACACACAACTGCACACACTCAACCACACACACACACAACCACATACACAACCACACACACAACACACACAACCATAACCCCACACATACAACCACACACACACACAACCACATACACAACCACACACACAACCACTCACAAAACCACACACACAACCACCCACAACCACACACACACAACCACCCTCACACACACAACCACACACACAACCACCCACACCCACACATACCCACACACAACCACACACACACACAACCACACACACACAACCACAGCCACAAACACAACCACACACAACCACACACACAACCACACATACATCCACACACACAACCACACACACACAACCACACACACAACCACACACATACAACCACACACATACAACCACACACACAACCACAAACACAACCACACACACACAACCACACACACAACCACACAAACAACCACCCACACACAACCACACACAACCACACACACAACCACACACAACCACACAACCACAACCACACACACAACCACACACACACATCCACACATAACTACACACAAAACCACAAGCACACACACAACCACACACACAACCCCACACACACAGCCACACACACACACAGCCACACACACACAACCACCACACATACAACCACACATACAACCACACACAACCACACACATGCAACCACACACACAACCACACACACAATCACACACACAACCACACACACAACCACACCCAACCACACTCAACCACACATCCACACACACCCACAACCGCACCCACACACAACCACAACCACACACACAACCACAACCACACACACCACCACAATCACACACACAACCACACACACTACCACAACCACACACAAGCACACACAAGCACATACACAACCATACTCACAACCACACACACACAACCACACACAACTGCACACACCCAACCGCACACACACAACCACATACACAACCACACACAACCACACACACAACACACACACCCACAACCCCCCCACACAACCACACACACAACCACACACATAACCAAACACACAACCACACACACAACCACAACCACACACAACCACACACAACCACACCCACACACAGACACACACAACCACACACACAACCACACACACAACCACACACACAACCACACACACAACCACACACACACAACCACACACACAACCACACATACAAGCACGCACACACACAACCACACACACACAACCACACACAACCACACACACAACCACACACACAACCACACACACACAACCACATACACAACCACACACACAACACACACAACCATAACCCCACACATACAACCACACACACACACAACCACATACACAACCACACACACAACCACTCACAAAACCACACACACAACCACCCACAACCACACACACACAACCACCCTCACACACACAACCACACACACAACCACCCACACCCACACATACCCACACACAACCACACACACACAACCACAAACACACAACCACAGCCACAAACACAACCACACACAACCACACACACAACCACACATACATCCACACACACAACCACACACACACAACCACACACACAACCACACACATACAACCACACACATACAACTACACACAACCACAAACACAACCACACACACACAACCACACTCACACAACCACACACACAACCACAACCACACACAACCACACACACAACCACACACACACAACCAAACACACAACCACACACACAACCACACACACACAACCACACACACACACAACCACAACCACACACACAACCACATACACAACCACACCCAACCACACATCGACACACACACACCCATACCCACAACCGCAACCGCACCCACACACAACCACAACCACACACACAACCATACACACTACCACAACCATACACACAAGCACACACACAAGCACATACACAACCACATACACAACCACACACACAACACACACAACCACAACCCCCCACACACATACAACCACACACACACAAGCACACACACAAGCACACACACAAGCACACACAAAACCACAACCACACATAACCCAACACACACAGCCACCCACAACCACACACACACAACCACCCACTCACCCCCCCCCACACATAACCACACACACAACCATACATACCCAAACACAACCACACAGACCCACACACAAACACACACACACAATCATACACACAGAACCACACACAACCACAGCCACAAACACATCCACACACAACCACACACACAACCACACACACAACCACACATACATCCACACACACAACCACACACACACACAACCACACACACAACCACACACACAACCACACACACATACAACCACACACACAACCACACACACAACCACACACACACAACCACACACACAACCACCCACACACAACCACACACACAAACACACACAACCACACAACCACAACCACACACACACACCCACACACAACGACACACAAAACCACAAGCACACACACAACCACACATACAACCACACACACAGCCACACACACACAACCACACACACAACCCCACACACAACCACACACACAACCACACACAACCACACCCAACCACACATCCACACACACCCACAACCACAACTGCACCCACACACAACCACAACCATACACACGACCACAACCACACACTCTACCACAACCACCCACACAACCACACACACTACCACAACCACACACAAGCACACAAACAAGCACATACACAACCACACACACAACCACACACAACCGCACACACCCAACCGCACACACACAACCACACACACAACCACACACACAACACACACAACCACAACCCCCCCACACAACCACACACACAACCACACACACAACCAAACACACAACCACAACCAAACACAACCATACACACAACCACACACACACAGACACATACAACCACACACACAACCTCACACACAACCACACACACACAACCACACATACAACCACACACACACAAACACACACACAACCACAACCACACACACAACCACACACAACCACACACACACACAACCACACACACACAACCACACACACAACCACACACACAAAACCATACACACACAACCACACACAACCAAAACTACACACAGAACCACACACAACCACACACACAACAACCACACACACAACCACACATACAACCACACACACAACCACACACACACAACCACACACAACCACACACACACAACCACCCACACAACCACACACACAACCACACACACAACCACACACAACCACACAACCACACATACAACCACACACACAACCACACACACAACCACACACACAACCACACACACAACTGCACATACAGCCGTACATACAACCACACACACAACCCCACACACAACCACACACACACAACCACACACACACAACCACACACACACAACCACACATACAACCACACATACAACCACACATACAACCACACACAACCACACACCCTGTGAGAAGTTGGCCTGTTATATGCTGTTCACTAGTTCTAGTGACCACCTTGTACCATGCCAAGCAACCCTTATGGTGTGGTTGTAAGTCAACCTTTTCGGACTAGCTGCCCTAGTGGTAGCGTAGGCTAAGCAGTCTTTGAGGCTAAACTCGTGATGCGTGTTAAGCCAGCTGTTTTACCAATAGTAACCCCCTTTTATACCAATGAAAGGACACCACACCGATATATATTCAAAATATATATGTATTTATTTCTCAAAGTAACCCCTAGTCTCTTTATGAGCACAGGAGCACAAATCGTCAAACAAGATTATCACAGAATACACAGAAGTTGCACTTTATATGGATAGGCCCTGGTGGCCACTCGAACCATATACTAAAATAGTGGTATAAGTACCACGAACAGAAAAGGGAAAAGGCCTAGGGCCTCTAGAATCGCTGGGCCTACAAGGAGCTAACGTCAGTTAGTGACCAGGAGGTCCACGGGTGGCGTGTGCAGAGCAAATAGTCACACGCGTGCTCCCATAGGTTTCAATGGGTGCGTAAAAAGTACAAAGTTACTGCAAAGGAGATCTTCCGGGTTGACTAGGAACTTAAGATTTGGAACACAGGCACTAGAGATGTATTACTACACATGGGCACCGGAGTACCAGCTTTACCTCACCCACAGGAAGCGGGTGCATAGGCCTCAAAGTGCGTCGGGTTTCTTCTATCTGTTCCGTTGAGCCTGGGACAAAGATGCTGCAGGCGGTCGGTCGGGAAGAGATGCAGTGGATCCAAGAGTGGATCGGAGATGTTGAAGACCTGTAAGCAGAGGGGACAGTGTTCACAGTCACTAGCCAGTGACCAGCGTGGCACCAGGTGGGTACCAGGCGATGTCGGGTGCAAACAGGAAGGAAGGTGTAGCTTGACTCTGCAGCCACGTGGTCCCTGAAGGTCGACGACGTCCAGGAGTCGAGTCACGAGCTGTCCCACGCAGGCTCTCGCTGTCGGCGGTGTCGGCGACTTGATCGAAGCAAACAAGCCTTGGCAAAAGCAATTGTTGTAGGCAAGGAGTTTAAGCTGATGGTTCTGACCAGCAAGGTCAGAGGAACTGCTCCTTTGGAGGGGAGCAAGGGCCAGTCTGGAGCAACCAGACCAGCGGTGTTTGTCGTAGATTTCGTCGCCAAGATGGCCACTAGCCAGCGGGCCAGCAACCGGTTAGGCGCGTCGAGTGGCAAGATGCAGAAGGGCCCCACGCAGATCGTGGAGATGCTGGAGGGCTCACCTTTGGTGCAGATGCTGCTCGAGGGTTGGGCTTCTCAGGACCCAAAGCACAACTTGGAGGGAGCCTCGGTTGTTGCACTTGTCAGCTTGTCGTAGTCGTTCCAAGATGGCTGGCTCCACGTGTCTCGGTGCCTCCACGGGTCTCCTCTTTGCAGGGACTGTGGATCGGGCGGTGAGAGGTCTGGAGGTCCAGGTCTTGTCAGTCTCTGGGCTCGGGCTCCGGCGGGAGGCGGCGGCAAAGCAGACGTTGATGCGCTGGATGGTGCTTGCGTTAGCAAGGTGGTCACTCCCTGACCACAGGGGAGATTTTCTTCAGTCTTCTGTGCAGCAGAATGTCGAAGTTCCCGTCTTCTTCTTAGTTTCAAGTTGATTCCAGGATGTCTGAAGTCCTAGGACACAGCTCCTACCTTTATTCGGATTCTAGGGGCCGGACTACCTGCTAGGTCCCTCCCTATGGGTGGGACCAGGAAGGGGGGTGGTTACACCCCCAATCCTTTGTCCAGCTCGCCCCAGGCCCGGGACTGGTGTGCCCCAGGACCGGTTTGAACTGGCATATGCACCGAGGCTCCTTGTGAGCCACAGGCATGTCTGGTTTCTTTCAAGCCCTACCTGACCAATACACAAAATCCTGTCTGGGGTGGTGCACGCACCTCCCCTGGCAGGAAACCCTTTGTCCACACCTCCCAAGCTGGAAGGACTCCCAGCAGCAGGAGGGCAGACTTGTGTCTGTGGTGGCAGCATCCATTTTGTGGAGCTGAGGCTATGTCTGATTTTACCCGGGTTTCAGGTACTGTACATGTCGTGTCCCTCTAGAAGGGTGGAATGCTAACCCCGTCGCCAGAATTGGCGAGGGGTTAGTATTCCAATTCGTATGACACCTTACTCGACATGTTTTGATAAAGCCAAACCAAAGATAGCATTTAACCGCGAGGTTCATAATGCACTTAAGAGTATATGGTATGACGATATCTGGAAACAGTAGAAGGAAGTTGTCCCGACCACTGCAGACAGGCTCAGCTCATGCCAGAGCACCATCTCACATGGAACCAAGCACTCTGCCTTCAGGATTGTTAAGGCCTGCCATAGGAGTGACTTATAGGTTACCAGGTGTCCCATTTAAGGTTAGGTATAGGTATACTACACCTAAGTAAGAGGTGATTACACCAACTTACCCCAGCTGAGTGATCAGCCAGTTGTGTCAGATTGTTAGGCCAAGCCTGGGGTGGCATAATACATGCTGCAGCCCCTGGCAGGCCTTGGGTACACCAATGCCCTGGGTACCTAGTGTACACGGGTACAGGGGCTGACAGGGTGATCCACTTCCAATTGGTTATGCACCTAGGGTGCATAGTTTTAATTTTAGTAGAGAGAACAGCAGGCTGGGGGTCTGATTGGCAGGCCCACAGCCTCAATATGTCAAAAACCAGTGAAGCAAAAAGCAAAAATTTGGGGTGACCATAGGATAGCAGACCCTACTCTCCTACACACCCACACACAACCACACACACAACCATACACACACACTCAACCACACACACAACCACCCACATAACCACACAACCACACACACAACCACACAACACACACACACAACCACACACACCCAACCACACACACACAACCACACACACATACAACCACACACACAACCACACAACCACACACACAACAACACACACAACCACACACACACAACCAAACACAACCACACACAACCACACACACAAACACACCCAACCACAAACACAACCACACCCAACCACAACCACAACCACACACACACAATCACACAAACAACCACACCCACACAACCACACCCACAACCACACACACACACCCACAATCACACCCACAACCACATACACACACAACCACACACAACCACAAACACACACACAACCACACACACAACCACACACAAACACAAACACACACACAACACACACACAACCACACACACACAACCACACACACACAGCCACACACACACACAAACACACAACCAAACACACAACCACACACACAACCACAACCACACACACAACCACACACACACAGACACACACAACCACACACACAACCACACACAACCACACACACAACAACACACACAACCACACACACACAACCACACACAACCACACATACAACCACACACACAACCACACACACAACCACACACACACAACCAAACACACAACCACACACACAACCACACACACAACCACACACACACAACCACAACCACACACACAACCACACACACACAACCACACACACACACAACCACACACAACCACACACACAACCACACATCGACACACACACCCATACCCACAGCCCCAACCACACCCACTCATAACCACAACCAAACACACTACCATAACCACACACACACCCACACACAAAACCACACACACAACCACACACACAACCACATACACAACCACACACACAAAACCACACACAACTGCACACACTCAACCACACACACACAACCACATACACAACCACACACACAACACACACAACCATAACCCCACACATACAACCACACACACACACAACCACATACACAACCACACACACAACCACTCACAAAACCACACACACAACCACCCACAACCACACACACACAACCACCCTCACACACACAACCACACACACAACCACCCACACCCACACATACCCACACACAACCACACACACACACAACCATACACACACAACCACAGCCACAAACACAACCACACACAACCACACACACAACCACACATACATCCACACACACAACCACACACACACAACCACACACACAACCACACACATACAACCACACACATACAACCACACACACAACCACAAACACAACCACACACACACAACCACACACACAACCACACAAACAACCACCCACACACAACCACACACAACCACACACACAACCACACACAACCACACAACCACAACCACACACACAACCACACACACACATCCACACATAACTACACACAAAACCACAAGCACACACACAACCACACACACAACCCCACACACACAGCCACACACACACACAGCCACACACACACACACAACCACCACACATACAACCACATATACAACCACACACAACCACACACATGCAACCACACACACAACCACACACACAATTACACACACAACCACACACACAACCACACCCAACCACACTCAACCACACATCCACACACACCCACAACTGCACCCACACACAACCACAACCACACACACAACCACAACCACACACACCACCACAATCACACACACAACCACACACACTACCACAACCACACACAAGCACACACAAGCACATACACAACCATACTCACAACCACACACACACAACCACACACAACTGCACACACCCAACCGCACACACACAACCACATACACAACCACACACAAAACACACACACCCACAACCCCCCCACACAACCACACACACAACCACACACATAACCAAACACACAACCACACACACAACCACAACCACACACAACCACACCCACACACAGACACACACAACCACACACACAACCACACACACAACCACACACACAACCACACACACAACCACACACACACAACCACATACACAACCACACATACAAGCACGCACACACACAACCACACACACACAACCACACACAACCACACACACAACCACACACACAACCACACACACACACAACCACACACACAACCGCACATACAACCACACACACAACCACACCCACACACAACCACACACACACACAACCAAACACACAACCACACACACAACCACACACACACATCACACACACACACAACCACACACACAACCACACACACAACCACACACAACCACACATCGACACACACACCCATACCCACAGCCACAACCACAACCACACACACTACCAAAACCACACACACAACCACACACACAAGCACACACACAAGCACATACACAACCACATACACAACCACACACAACACACACAACCACAACCCCACACACACACAACCACACACACACAACCACAAGCACACACACAAGCACACACACAAGCACACACAAAACCACACACACAACCACACACAACTCAACACACACAACCACTCACTCACCCCCCACACACACAACCACACACACAACCACACACACCCACACACACACACACACAACCACACACACACAACCACAGCCACACACACAACCACATACATCCACACACACAACCACACACACACAACCACACACACAATCACACACACACAACCACACACTTATACAACCACACACACAACCACAAACACAACCACACATACACAACCACACACACACAACCACACACACAACCACCCACACACAACCACACACACACACAACCACACACATAACCACACAACCACAACCACACACACAACCACACACACAACCACACACACACATCCACACACGACACACAAAACCACAAGCACACACACAACCACACATACAACCACACACACAACCACACACACACAACCACACACACAACCCCACACACACAGCCACACACACACACACAACCACCACACATACAACCACACATACAACCACACACATGCAACCACACACACAACCACACACACAATTACACACACAACCACACACACAACCACACACAACCACACCCAACCACACATCCACACACACCCACAACCACAACCGCACCCACACACAACCACAACCACACACACAACCACAACCACACACACCACCACAATCACACACACAACCACACACACTACCACAACCACACACAAGCACACACAAGCACATACACAACCGCACTCACAACCACACACACACAACCACACACAACTGCACACACCCAACCGCACACACACAACCACATACACAACCACACACACAACCACACACACAACACACACACACACAACCCCCCCACACAACCACACACACAACCACACACATAACCAAACACACAACCACACACACCACCACAACCACACACAACCACACACAACCATACACAACCACACACAGACACACACAACCACACACACAACCACACGCACACAACCACACACACAACCACACACACACACAACCACACACACACAACCACACACACAACCACACATACAAGCACACACGCACAACCACACACACACAACCACACACAACCACACACACAACCACACACACAACCACACACACACACAACCACTCACACAACCACACATATAACCACACACACAACCACACACACACACAACCACACACACACACAACCAAACACAAAACCACACACAACCACACACACACAACCACACACACATACAACCACACACACAACCACACACACAACCACACATCGACACACACACCCTTTCCCACAGCCACAACCGCACCCACACACAACCACACACACAACCACACACACTACCAAAACCACACACACAACCACAAACACAAGCACATACACAACCACATACACAACCACACACACAACACACACAACCACAACCCCACACACACACACAACCACACACACACAACCACAAGCACACACACAACCACACACACAACCACACACAAAACCACACACACAACCACACACAACTCAACACACACAACCACCCACTCACCCCCCACACACACAACCACACACACAACCACACACACCCACACATAACCACACACACACAACCACATACAACCACAGCCACACACACAACCACATACATCCACACACACAACCACACACACACACAACCACACACACAACCACACACACAACCACACACTTATACAACCACACACACAACCACAAACACAACCACACAAACACAACCACACACACACAACCACACACACAACCACCCACACACAACCACACACACACACAACCACACACATAACCACACAACCACAACCACACACACAACCACACACACACATCCACACACAACACACAAAACCACAAGCACACACACAACCACACATACAACCACACACACAACCACACACACACACAACCACACACACATCCCCACACACACAACCACACACACACACAACCACCACACATACAACCACACATACAACCACACAAAACCACATACATGCAACCACACACACAACTACACACACAACCACACACACAACCACACACAACCACACCCAACCACACATCCACACACACCCACAACCACAACCGTACCCACACACAACCACAAGCACACACACCACCACAACCACACACACTACCACAACCACACACACAACCACACACACTACCACAACCACACACAAGCACACACACAAGCATATACACAACCACACACACAACCACACACACACAACCACACACAACCACACACAACCACACACACCCAACCGCACACACACAACCACACACACAACCAAACACATAAACAACACACACAACACACACAACCACAACCCCCCCATACAACCACACACACAACCACACACACAACCAAACACACAACCACACACAACCACACACAACCACACACACAACCACACACACACAGACACAACCACACACACAACCACACACACACACAACCATACACAACCACACACACAACCACACACACAACCACACACACACACAAACACATACACAACCACACACAACCACACACACAACCACACACACACAGACACACACAACCCCACACACAACCACACACACACAACCATACACAACCACACACACACAACCACTCACACAACCACACACATACACAACCAGACACAACCACACACACACACAACCACACACACACACAACCACACACACACAACCACACACAACCACACACAACCACAACCACACACAGAACCACACACAACCACACACACAACAACCACACACACAACCACACATACAACCACACACACACAACCACACACACACAACCACACACACAAACACGCACACACACACAACCACACACACAACCACACACACAGCCACACATACAACCACACATACAACCACACACACAACCACACACACAACCACACACACAGCCACACATACAACCACACATACAACCACACACACAACCATACACACAACCACACACAACCACACAACCACACATACAACCACACACACAACCACACACACAACCACACACACAACCACACACAACCACACACACAACTACACATACATCTGCACATACAACCACATACACAACCCCCCCACACACAACCACACACACACAACCACACACACAACCACACACACAACCACACATACAACCACACATACAACCACACACACAACCACACACACACAACCACACACACAACCACACACACAACCGCACCTACACCCACAACCACACTCACACACACAACCACACACAACCACACACACAACCACACACACAACCACAACCACACACAACCACACAACCACACACAGACACACACAACCACACACACAACCACACGCACACAACCACACACACAACCACACACACACACAACCACACACACACAACCACACACATAACCACACATACAAGCACACACGCACAACCACACACACACAACCACACACAACCACACACACAACCACACACACAACCACACACACACACAACCACTCACACAACCACACATGTAACCACACACACAACCACACACACACACAACCACACACACACACAACCAAACACAAAACCACACATAACCACACACACACAACCACACACACATACAACCACACACACAACCACACACACAACCACACATCGACACACACACCCATACCCACAGCCACAACCGCACCCACACACAACCACAACCACACACACAACCACACACACTACCAAAACCACACACACAACCACACACACAAGCACATACACAACCACATACACAACCAACACACAACACACACAACCACAACCCCACACACACACACAACCACAAGCACACACACAACCACAAGCACACACACAACCACACACACAACCACACACAAAACCACACACACAACCACACACAACTCAACACACACAACCACACACTCACCCCCCACACACACAACCACACACACAACCACACACACCCACACACAACCACACACACACAACCACATACAACCACAGCCACACACACAACCACATACATCCACACACACAACCACACACACACACAACCACACACACAACCACACACTTATACAACCACACACACAACCACAAACACAACCACACAAACACAACCACACACACACAACCACACACACAACCACCCACACACAACCACACACACACACAACCACACACATAACCACACAACCACAACCACACACACAACCACACACACACATCCACACACAACACACAAAACCACAAGCACACACACAACCACACATACAACCACACACACAACCACACACACACACAACCACACACACATCCCCACACACACAACCACACACACACACACAACCACCACACATACAACCACACATACAACCACACAAAACCACACACATGCAACCACACACACAACTACACACACAACCACACACACAACCACACACAACCACACACACCCACAACCACAACCGTACCCACACACAACCACAAGCACACACACCACCACAACCACACACACTACCACAACCACACACACACAACCACACACACTACCACAACCACACACAAGCACACACACAAGCATATACACAACCACACACACAACCACACACACACAACCACACACAACCACACACACCCAACCGCACACACACAACCACACACACAACCAAACACATAAACAACACACATAACACACACAACCACAACCCCCCCACACAACCACACACACAACCACACATACAACCAAACACACAACCACACACAACCACACACAACCACACACACAACCACACACACACAGACACACACAACCACACACACAACCACACACACACAACCATACACAACCACACACACAACCACACACACAACCACACACACACACAAACACATACACAACCACACACAACCACACACACAACCACACACACACAGACACACACAACCCCACACACAACCACACACACACAACCATACACAACCACACACACACAACCACACACACAACCACACACATACACAACCACACACAACCACACACACACACAACCACACACACACACAACCACACACACACAACCACACACAACCACACACAACCACAACCACACACAGAACCACACACAACCACACACACAACAACCACACACACAACCACACATACAACCACACACACACAACCACACACACACAACCACCCACACAACCACGCACACACACACAACCACACATGTAACCACACATGCAACCACACACACAACCACACACACAACCACACACACAGCCACACATACAACCACACATACAACCACACACACAACCATACACACAACCACACACAACCACACAACCACACATACAACCACACACACAACCACACACACAACCACACACGCAACCACACACAACCACACACACAACTATACATACAGCCGCACATACAACCACATACACAACCCCCCCACACATAACCACACACACACAACCACACACACAACCACACACACAACCACACATACAACCACACACACAACCACACACACACACACAACCACACACACAACCACACACACAACCACACACAACCACCCACATAACCACACAATCACACACACAACCACACAACACACACACACATAACCACACACACACAACCACACACACATAACCACACACACAACCACAACAACACACACACAACCACACACACAACCACACCCAACCACACATCCACACACACACCCACAACCGCACCTGCACCCACAACCACACTCACACACACAACCACACACAACCACACACACACAGACACACACAACCACACACACAACCACACACACATACAACCACACACACAACCACAAACACAACCACACACACACAACCACAAACACACAACCTCACACACAACCACCCACACATAACCACACACACAACCACACACACACAACCACACACACAACCACACAACCACACACACAACCACACATACAACCACACACACAACCACACACACACACAACCACACACACAACCCCACACACACAACCACACACACACACAACCACCACACATACAACCACACATACAGCCACTCACAACCACACACATGCAACCACACACACACCTACACACACAACCACACACACAACCACACACAACCAAACCCAACCACACATCCACACTCCCACAACCACAACCGCACCCAAACACAATCACAACCACACACACAACCACACACTCTACCACAACCACACACACTACCACAACCACACACAAGCACACACACAAGCACATACACAACCACACAAACAACAAAACACACACAACCACACCCAACCGCGCACACACAACCACATGCATAACACACACAACCACAACCCCCCCACACAACCACACACACAACCACACACACACCTACACACACAACCACACACACAACCACACACAACCAAACCCAACCACACATCCACACACACCCACAACCACAACCACAACTGCACCCACACACAACCACACACACAACCACAACCACACACACTACAACAACCACACACACAACCACACACACTACCACAACCACACACAAGCACACACACAAGCACATACACAACCACACACACAACAATACACACACAACCACACACAACCGCATATACCCAACCGCATGCACACAACCACACACACAACCACACACACAACACACACAACCACAACCCCCCCACACAACCACACACACAACCACACACACAACCAAACACACAACCACACACACAACCACAACCACACACAACCACACACACAACCACACACACACACAGACACACACAACCACACACACAACCTCACACACAACCACACACGCACAACCACACACACAACCACACACACACAAACACACACACAACCACAACCACACACACAACCACACACAACCACACACACACACAAACACACACACAACCACACATACAACCACACACAACTACACACAACCACACACACAACCACACACACACAACCACACACACACATAACCACACACACACAACCACACACAACCACACACAGAACCACACACAACCACACACACAACAACCACACACACAACCACACATACAACCACACACACAACCACACACACACAACCACACACACAACCACACATACACACAACCACACATGCAACCACACATGCAACCACACACACAACCACACACACAACCACACACACAGCCACACATACAACCACACATACAACCACACACAACCACACACACAACCACACACAACCACACATACAACCACACACACAACCACACACAACCACACACACAACCACACACAACCACACACACAACTACACATACAGCCACACATACAACCACACACACAACCCCACACACAACCACACACACACAACCACACACACAACCACACACACAACCACACATACAACCACACATACAACCACACACACAACCACACACACAACCACATACACAACCACACACACACACAACCACACACACAACCACACACAACCACCCACATAACCACACAATCACACACAAAACCACACAACACACACACACAACCACACACACACAACCACACACACATAACCACACACACAACCACAACCACACACACACAACCACACACACAACCACACCCAACCACACATCCACAGACACACGCACAACTGCACCTGCACCCACAACCGCACTCACACACACAACCACACACACACAGACACACACAACCACACACACAACCACACACACATACAACCACACACACAACCACAAACACAACCACACACACACAACCACACACACACAACCTCACACACAACCACCCACACACAACCACACACACACAACCACACACACACAACCACACACAACCACACAACCACACACACAACCACACACACAGCCACACACAACGACACACAAAACCACAAGCACACACACAACCACACATACAACCACACACACAACCACACACACACACAACCACACACACAACCCCACACACACAACCACACACACACACAACCACCACACATACAACCACACATACAGCCACACACAACTACACACATGCAACCACACACACACCTACACACAACCACACACAACCACACATCCACACACACACCCACAACCGCACCTGCACCCACAACCGCACTCACACACACAACCACACAAAACCACACACACACAGACACACACAACCACACACACAATCACACACACACAGCCACACACACAACCACACACACACACAACCACACACACAACCACACACACACAACCACACACAACCACAACCACACACACAACCACACACAACCACACACACACAACCACACACAACCACAACCACACTCACAACCACACACAACCACACACACAACAACCACACACAACCACACACACAACCACACATACAATGACACACACAACCACACACACACAACCACACACACAACCACACACACACAACCACACACACACAACCACACACACACACAACCACACATGCAACCACACATGCAACCACACACACAACTACACACACAACCACACACACAGCCACACATACAACCACACACAACCACACACACAACCACACACACACAACCACACACACACAACCACACTCACAACCACACACAACCACACACAACCACACACAACCACACATACAACCACACACACAACCACACACACACAACCACACACACACACACAACCACACACACAACCACACACACAACCACACACACACAGCAACACACACACAACCACACACACAACCACCCACAACCACACACACAACCACACATACAGCCCCACATACAACCACACACACAACCACACACACATAACCACACACACACAACCACACACACACAACCACACACACAACCACACACACACACAGCAACACACACACAACCACACACAACCACACACACAACCACACATACAGCCCCACATACAACCACACACAAAACCCCACACACACAACCACACACACACACAACCACACACACAACCACTGTTGGAAAGGCGTTCGCCGGAGGGGGGTTCGATACACGTCTTGCCCACCCCTTTGACCCACCTCTCCCCAGTAGGCCGAACCAGGCGCGCACACCCTGAGCTTACACTACGAACAGAGTGACACCACACGTATTCGTTGTAGGACGACAGGGTCTTTTATCGAAGGTTTCAAGGGATCTTTATGATCCAAGGGGTAAGTAGTACATCAGCGGCACAAGAGACTACAAATCGGTGGTAGGGGAATGGGGGTAGCGGGACAGTCTTTGAAGGTAGTGTCTCTGCAAAGTACCCTGCGGATAGCTCACAATCCTCGAGCTGGAGGGTGTTGTTTCTCTGGGCGATCTCTTGCCAATTCGTCCTCGAGGGGAGAGCCGCGAGTCACTCAGCAGGCACAGGTAGTCGGAGTTCAGGAGCCGCGATCTCGTCAGCAGGGCTCAAGTGGTTCGAGGGTCGGGGCCGCGAGTCACTTAGCAGGCCCAGATGGTTCAGAGTTCGGGAGCCGCGATCTCGTCAGCAGGGCTCAGATGGTTCAATGGCTGGGGGCCGCGAGTCACTCAGCAGGCCCAGGTGGTTCGGTATTCGGGAGCCGCGACAGCGTCAGCAGGCTTCGATGGTTCCAGGTCTTCTCTGCCATTCGTTCCTCCGGCACCCCTTATTATACTCCCCCTGCCCTTTGAAGTCCGGAGTCCTCGCAGAGAGGGGCCTTGGGTGACTGAGGGGGTTCGGCGGGATTTCCTGCCGCTCGTTTCTTTGGTCTTTTCAGGTGGGTCTGGGAGGGACCCCAGACGCTCGGCAGGCGAGGCGCCTGCTCCCCAGGGGCCTGGTGGCCGATCGAGTCCTCCCGGGGGAAGGCGACCCGAGGTGTGACTGGGCTGGCGCCTCTTGGTCTGGCTCGGGGGTTCCCGCTCCCTCGGTCGGACATGCGTGGTAGGGTGTCGAGTCTGTCGGGGGCTCTGGCCGGCCCTCGGGTCTGTGTGGCTGGGGCGGCCGGAGTCAGAGATGCCATGTCTTGGGGGTGGTTGCAGGTTGGCTGGATGATCGGGAGGGCATACGCCGTGAGGCCGGTCTCACACGCGTCCCCCCCAGCTGAAAGGCGTGGAGAACTACCCATCCATTGGGGGGTTCTCCTCGCCAAAGCGGAAGAACCGGGACAGGCCGTCGGCATTGGCATGATCCGTCCCGGGGCGATGCTCGACAGTGAAGTCCATCCCTTGGAGGGAGATTGACCATCGTAATAGCTTGGGGTTCTCTCCCCTCATCTGCATCAGCCACCGCAAGGGCCGGTGGTCCGTCTGCACTCGGAAGTGGGTTCCGAACAAGTAGGGCCGTAGTTTCTTGAGGGCCCAGACTACGGCGAAGGTCTCTCGTTCTATGGTACTCCAACGCTGTTCTCGAGGCAGTAGCCTTCGGCTGATGAAGGCTATGGGTTGATCTATGCCCTTGTCGTTGAACTGCGAGAGGACGGCTCCGATGCCGTGTTCGGATGCGTCGGTCTGGACCACAAACTCTTGGGAGTAGTCGGGGGCCTTGAGTACTGGGGCGGTGCACATGGCGGTTTTCAAGGCGTCGAACGCCTGCTGGCACGGGGGGGTCCACTGCACCTTCTTCGGGAGCTTTTTGGAGGTCAACTCCGTGAGAGGCCCTGCGAGGCTACCATAGTTTTTAATGAACCTCCGGTAGTATCCTGTGAGGCCCAGGAAGGCCCGGACTTCCGTCTGAGTGGTGGGGGGCTCCCAGGACTTGATGGCGTCGATCTTTGGTTGGAGGGGGGCGACCTGCCCGCTGCCCACCTGATGCCCCAGGTAGACCACGGAGCCTTGCCCGAGCTGGCATTTGCTGGCCTTCACTGTTAGGCCGGCTTGGCGCAGGGCCAGTAGTACTTGCCGGAGGTGCTGGAGATGCTCGTGCCATTGAGAGCTGAATACGGCTATGTCGTCAAGGTACGCTGCGCTGAACTCCTCGAGTCCGGCCAGGACCTTGTTTACCAACCGCTGGAAGGTGGCCGGGGCGTTTTTCATTCCGAACGGCATGACCCTGAAGCGGTAGTGTCCATCGGGTGTGGAGAAGGCAGAGCGTTCCTTTGCTCCCTCCGTGAGCGCAATCTGCCAGTAACCGCAGGTCAGGTCGAAGGTGCTGAGGAAGCGAGCGGCCCCAAGGCGGTCGATGAGCTCGTCGGCGCGGGGGATAGGATGAGCGTCCGCTCGGGTGACCGCATTGAGCCCCCGGTAGTCCACACAGAATCTTAGTTCGGGGGCGACCCCAGGGGCGGCCGCTTTCGGGACCAGGACTACCGGGCTGGCCCAGGGGCTATCGGAGGGTTCGATCACTCCAAGGGTTAACATCTTCTGTACTTCGGTCTTGATGCAGGTGCGGACCCGGTCAGGCACCCGGTAGGCTCGGAGTCTCACAGGTGGGCTGTCGCCGGTGTCCACGTCGTGGACACACCAGTCGGTGACTCTTGGGATGAGGGAGAAGAGGTCTGCGAATTGTCTGAGCAGCTGGTGACAGTCGTCGGACTGTTGGGGAGTGAGGGTGGTCGACAGTTTCACTCCCTCCACGGAACCATCCAGTTCTTTAGCGCACAGGGGGTTGGGCAGGGGTTCAGTGTCTTCTTCCGCCCCATCATCGGTGGCCAGTAGCAAACTCAACTCCGTTCTCACAAAGTGGGGCTTGAGACGGTTCACGTGGAGCACCCGGAGGGGGTTCCGTGGGGACTGTACATCGATCAGGTACGTGACCTGACTCTTCCGCTCGATCACTTTGAAGGGGCCAGTCCATTTGTCCTGTAGGGCGCAGGGTTTCACCGGGGCCATGACCCAAACCTGCTGGCCCGGCTGGAACTCGACCAGGGTTGCGTTCTGGTCATACCAGCGCTTCATTTCTTCTTGGCTGGCCTCGAAGTTAGCCTCTGCGAGTTCTCTGAACTTCCGGGTCTGGTTGCGGAGCGCCAGGATGTAGCGTAACACATCAGGGGGGGTCCCCCGGGGGCTTGTCTCCCAGCCCTCTTTGACCAGGCTCAGGGGCCCCCGGACGGGGTGTCCGTATAGTAGTTCGAATGGGCTGAACCCCAGGGACTTTTGGGGAACTTCCCGGTACGCGAACAGGAGGCAAGGGAGGAGGACGTCCCATCTTCGGCGCAGGGGCTCCTCGAGGCCCAGGATCATCCCCTTCAGGGTTCGGTTGAAGCGTTCCACCAGGCCGTTGCCCTGGGGGTGGTAGGGGGTCGTGAACTTATATGTTACTCCGCACTGCTGCCACAGGGACTTCATGTAGCGGGATATGAAGTTAGTGCCGCGATCACTCACAACCTCGCGAGGGAATCCGACACGGGAGAAGATCCCCATGAGAGCCCGGCCCACCACGGGAGCCGTCACGGTGCGGAGGGGAATGGCCTCGGGGTAGCGGGTGGCATGGTCCACCAGGACGAGGATGAATCTGTGGCCCTGGGCGGTCTTCGGATCTAGGGGTCCCACGATGTCGATGCCGACCCGCTCAAACGGGGTACTCACAACGGGAAAGGGTTGTAATGGAGCCTTGCACTTTCCGCCACTTTTCCCACTGCCCTGGCACGTGAGGCAGGATTTACAGTGGACTTCTACATTTGCTCGCATCTTGGGCCAATAGAAGTGGGTAACTAATCGCTGATATGTTTTGTCTTGGCCTAAGTGTCCTGCCAAGGGTACATCGTGGGCCAGGCCCAGGAGGAGGCTTCGGAAGCGCTGGGGTACTACCAGTACTCGGGCTGCGCCTAGCTCGGCTGACTTTTGTTCGCTGTATAGGAGGCCATTGTCCCAATAGACCCAGTGGGTTCCGGTCCGGTCACCGGCGGTTTGTGCTTCGGCTTGTTGTCGGAGTCCCACGAGGGAAGGGCAGGTGGCCTGTTCCTGGCAGAACTCTTCATGGGAGGGACCTCCCTCACAGCGCCACTGGGCCATCTCGGGCAGTTCTCCGAGCTCAGTCAGTGCCTCAGGGGCGGAAGCTTCCGGCCCTTCTCCCGGGATAGTGTCTTCTTCTCCTTCCGAAGGAGGGTTGTCCGTTTCTGGTAGGGTGTCCCGGTTCTCGGGGACAGTGTTCGGTGGGAGGGCCTCACCGCCCTCGGAGAGGGGCAATCGCGCGGTCATGGAGCGCGTGGTGGCGCAGACCCATTCGGGTAGGCCCATCATCTCGAGATGGGCTCTTCGTTCCACTTGCCCCCACGGGGAACTCTCAAGGTCGTTGCCCAGGAGGCAGTCTACGGGCTGTGATGTTCGGACGGCTACCTTCAATTCTCCAAAGACTCCTCCCCACTCGAAAGGCACCAGAGCCATCTGGCAGAGGCTCTCGGAATTGTCGGAGGATATGACCGGACAGAGGGCACCGGGTAGGATCTGGTCTTCAGAGATTAGGTTGCGGTGGACCGCTGTGACACTTGCCCCGGTATCGCGGAGGCCCTCGACTCGGTGGCCGTTGATGGTCACCTGCTGTCGGTACTTCTTCGTGTTGGCGGGCAAGGGTGTCCCGGGGACCATTTCTCGATCACCAAGGGAGACCAGGGCCATGGCAGCTGGTTCCCACTCTTCGGAGTCCTCTATCTCTTCCCCTAGGGCCACGGAGGCCATCTGCCGGGCCGGGGGGTTGGTTGTTGCGGTTCGTTGATACTGGGGACACTGGGGGTCATTGGCGTAGTGTCCGGGCTGTTGGCAGCGGAAGCAGGTGATCCTGGTTCGTGGCCCTAGCCGCCCCGGGGCTCCGGTGCTGGCTGGGGACGGGGCTGGACCTGTCGCTGGTGGGCTGCTGGGAGGGCTGTGCGGGGGCCCCCCTGGGAAGTCTCTCGGTCGGCCGTGGTTTCCTCCGCCCCTCTGGTGGGGGGGTCCTTGACTGTGGCGACCGTAGTCTCCCACGGGGCCTCGGGTGGCCCGGGTGTTCACCCAACGGTCAGCCTCGGCGGCCAGCTTTCGAGGGTCGGTGAGTTTATTGTCCAGGAGATGTTGGCACAGTTCTACAAAGCAATTGGCCGCTAAATGTTCCCAGGCGATCAGATCAAACAGCTCTTCGAAGGTGGAGACTTTGCTGCCCTTGATCCACCCGTCCAAGGCCCGGCTGTAAAAGTTCACGTATTCTACCCATGTGGTGCCCGGTATCTTTTTGCAATCTCGGAACCGTTGCCGGTACATCTCGGGGGTGAGTCCATACCGGCCCACGAGGGCTTCTTTCATGTGGCTGTAGGAGTTCATGACTGTGGAGGGTAGATCCAGCAGGGTATCTCTTCCTTCGCTTAAGAACCGGCCCCATAGCCCAGCCCCCCAATCCTTCTGCGGGACTCGGTGAGAGGTCATGGCGACTTCGTAGGCCTTAAACCACTGCTGGATATCGTCGTTTTTGTAATACTCCTTTACCACATCCTTGGGGATGTGGACCTTGGCTTCCACGGAGGGAGCGGATGGTAGATTCCCGGAAGGTCGTGACTCTTCGCTTTTAGCCCTCAACTCGATCTCTTTCAGGCTGCGTTCATGTTCCAGCTGGAGTTTCTTTTCGTCGTGCTCTCTTTGGCGTCTCTTTTCCTCGAGTTCCCCTTGTAGCCATAACTGCTCGACGGCTAACTTTTTCTCGGCCAGTTTTATTTCTCCCTCGATTTTCAGCTTGGCCAGTTCAAGTTCGTGGTTGCGGCCTCTCTCTCGGTCTGCTAGTTCCTCAGGGGACAGGTTCCCCTCTGGCCCGCTGTTTCTCACCGGGATGCTTTGTGGTTCATGGGCGGAGTCTCCTTCCGTTTGGGTCGGGGGCGCCCCCATCTCGACCCAGGTCTTCAATACTTTCTGGAAGTCTTCCTTTGTGCTTAGTCCGGTGGTAGCGATTCCAAGGTCTTTGCAAAATTGTTTTAATTCTCTATGCGTATAATAGTCCAATTGATCCTCTCGGAACGTCGAGCTCCTTTCGGTACCTGCGGCACCCAGGGAGGATTCTCCTTCCATCTCTGTTTGGCAGTGCGTCAGTCGTTCACTGCACGCTCTCTTTCGGTGTCGGCTCGGATCCCGTCGTCTGCCACCAATTGTTGGAAAGGCGTTCGCCGGAGGGGGGTTCGATACACGTCTTGCCCACCCCTTTGACCCACCTCTCCCCAGTAGGCCGAACCAGGCGCGCACACCCTGAGCTTACACTACGAACAGAGTGACACCACACGTATTCTTTGTAGGACGACAGGTTCTTTTATCGAAGGTTTCAAGGGATCTTTATGATCCAAGGGGTAAGTAGTACATCAGCGGCACAAGAGACTACAAATCGGTGGTAGGGTGTGAGACCGGCCTCACGGCGTTGCCCTCCCAATCATCCAGCCAACCTGCAACCACCCTCAAGACACGACATCTCCGACTCCGGCCGCCCCAGCCACCCAGATCCGAGGGCCGGCCAGAGCCCTGACAGACTCGACACCCTACCACGCATGTCCGACCGAGGGAGCGGGAACCCTCGAGCCAGACCCAAAGGCACCAGCCCAGTCACACCTCGGGTCGCCTTCCCCGGGAAGACTCGATCGGCCACCAGGTCCCTGGGGAGCAGGCGCCTCCCCTGCCGAGCGTCTGGGGTCCTTCCCAGACCCACCTGAAAAGACCAAAGAAGTGAGCGGCAGGAAATCCCGCCGAACCCCCTCCGTCACCCCAGTCCCCCCTCTGCGAGGACCTCGGACTTCAAAGAGCAAGCGGAGTATAACAAGGGGTGCCGGAGAAACGAAGGCAGAGAAGACCTGGAACCATCCGAGCCTGCTGACGCTGTCGCGGCTCCTGAACGCTGAAGTCACCTGGGCCTGCTGAGTGACTCGCGGCCTCTTGCTATTGAACCATCTGAGCCCTGCTGACGAGGTCGCGGCTCCCGAGCACTGAACCACCTGGGCCTGCTGAGTGACTCGCGGCCCCCAGCTATTAAACCATCTGAGCCTTGCTGACGGAATCGCGGCTCCCGAACTCCGACCACCTGTGCCTGCTGAGAGACTCGCGGCGCTCCCCTTGAGGACGACTCGGTAAGAGATCGCCCAGAGAATCGACACCCTCCAGCTCGAGGATTGTGAGCTATCCGCAGGGTATTTCGCAGAGACACTATCTTGAAAGACTGTCCCGCTACCCCCATTCCCCACGACCGATTTGTGGTACTTCGTGCCACTGCTGTACTACTTACATCTTGGATCATAAAGATCCCTTGAAAATCATCGATAAAAAAAGACCTATCGTCCTACAAAGAATACGTGTGGTGTCACTCTGTTCGTAGTATATATCAGGGTGTGCGCGCCTAGCTCGGCCTACGTGGGAGAGGTGGGTCAAAGGGGTGGGCAAGACGGGCATCGAACCCCCCTCCGGCGAACGCCTTTCCAACATTTGGTGGCAGCGGTGGGATCCGAGCCGACACCGAAAGAGAGCGCGCAGTAAACGACTGACACACTACCAAACAGAGATGGAAGGAGAAACCTCCCTGGGTGCCGCAGGTACCGAAATAAGCTCACCGTTCCGAGAGGATCAATTGAACTATTAAACACACAGAGAATTAAAACAGTTTTGCAAAGACCTTGGCATCGCTACCACCGGATTAAGCACAAAGGAAGACTTCCAGAAAGTATTGAAAACCTGGGTCGAGACGGGGGCACCCCCGACCCAAACGGAAGGAGACTCTGCCCATGAACCACAAAGCATCCCGGCGAGAAACAACGGGCCAGAGGGGAACCTGTCCCCCGAGGAGCTAGCGGACCGAGAGAGAAGCCGCAACCACGAACTTGAACTGGCAAAACTAAAAATCGAGGGAGAACTAAAACTAGCAGAGAAAAAGTTGGCCGTCGAGCAGTTACGGCTACAAGGGGAACTCGAAGAGAAGAGACGCCAAAGAGAGCACGACGAAAAGAAGCTCCAGCTAGAACATGAACGCAGCCTGAAGGAGATCGAGTGGCGGGCTAAAAACGAAAAGTCACAGCCACCCGGGAATCCACCGCCCGCTCCCACCGGGGAAACCAAAGTCCACATCCCCAAGGATGTGGTAAAAGAGTATTACAAGAACGACGATATCCAGCAGTGGTTTAAGGCCTACGAAGTCGCCATGACCTCTCACCGAGTCCCGCAGAAGGATTGGGGGGCTGGCCTATGGGGCCGGTTCTTAAGCGAAGGAAGAGACACCCTGCTAGATCTGCCCTCCACGGTCATGAACTCTTACAGCCACATGAAGGAAGCCCTCGTGGGCCGGTATGGACTCACCCCCGAAATGTACCGACAACGGTTCCGAGATTGTAAGAAGATACCGGGCACCACGTGGGTAGAATACGTGAACTTTTACAGCCGAGCCTTGGACGGGTGGATCAAGGGCAGCAAGGTCTCCACCTTCGAAGAACTGTTTGATCTGATTGCCTGGGAACATTTAGCGGCCAATTGCTTTGTAGAACTGCGCCAGCATCTCCTGGACAGCAAACTCACCGACCCTCGGAAGCTGGCCGCTGAGGCTGATCGTTGGGTGAATACCCGAGCCACCCAAGGCCCCGTGGGGGACTACGGCCGCCACAATCAAGGCCCCCCCCGCCAGAGGGGCGGAGGGAACCACGGCCGACCAAGAGACTTCCCCGGGGGGTCCTCAACCAGCCCCCCCAGCAGCCCACCAGCGGCGGGTTCAGCCCCGTCTCCAGCAAGCACCGGAGTCGCAGGACGGCTAGGTCCACGAGCTAGGATCACCTGCTTCCGCTGCCAACGGCCCGGACACTACGCCAATGACCCCCAGTGTCCCCAGTATCAGCGAACCACAACGACCAACCTCCCGGCCCGGCAGATGGCCTCCGTGGCTCTGGGGGAAGAGATGGAGGACTCCGAAGAATGGGAACCGGCGGCCATGGCCCTGGTCTCCCTTGGTGATCGAGAAATGGTCCCCGGGACACCCTTGCCCGCCAACACAAAGAAATACCGACAGCAAGTGACCATCAACGGCCACCGAGTCGAGGGCCTCCGCGACACCGGGGCGAGCGTCACCGCGGTCCACCGCAGCCTAATTTCCGAAGACCAGATCCTAACCGGTGCCCTCTGCCCGGTCGTATCCTCCGACAATTCTGAGAGCCTCTGCCAGATGGTGCTGGTGCCCTTCGAGTGGGGAGGGGTCTCCGGAGAACTGAAGGTAGCGGTCCGGACATCACAGCCCGTAGACTGCCTCCTGGGCAACGACCTGGAGAGTTCCCCGTGGGGGCAAGTAGAACGAAGAGCCCATCTGGAGATGATGGGCCTACCAGAATGGGTCTGCGCCACCACGCGCTCCATGACCGCGCGATTGCCTCTCTCCGAGGGCAGTGAGGCCCTCCTACCGAACACTATCCCCGAGAGCCGGGACACTCTACCAGAAGCGGACAACCCTCCTTTGGAGGGAGAAGAGGACACTAACCCGGTAGAAGGGCCAGAACCTTCCGCCCCGGAGGCCCTGACTGAGCTCGGAGAACTACCCGAGATGGGCCAGTGGCGCTGTGAGGGGGGGCCCTCCCGGGAAGAGTTCTGCCAGGAACAGGCCACTTGCCCCTCCCTCGTGGGACTCAGACAACAAGCCGAAGCCCAGGCCGCCGGTGACCGAACCGGAACCCATTGGATCTATTGGGACAATGGCCTCCTATACAGCGAGCAAAAGTCCGCCGAGCTAGGCGCAGCCCGGGTACTGGTGGTACCCCTGCGTTTCCGGAGCCTCCTCCTGGGCCTGGCCCACGATGTACCCTTGGCAGGACACTTAGGCCAAGACAAGACATATCAGCGATTGGTTACCCACTTCTATTGGCCCAAGATGCGAGCGAATGTAGAAGTACACTGCAAATCCTGCCTCACGTGCCAGGGCAGTGGGAAGAGTGGCGGAAAATGCAAAGCTCCCTTACAACCGTTCCCCGTTGTGAGTACCCTTTTCGAGCGGGTCGGCATCGACATCGTGGGACCCCTGGATCCGAAGACCGCCCAGGGCCACAGATTCATCCTTGTCCTGGTGGACCATGCCACCCGCTACCCCGAGGCCATCCCCCTCCGCACCGTGACGGCACCCGTGGTGGGCCGAGCTCTCATGGGGATCTTCTCCCGTGTCGGATTTCCCCGCGAAGTTGTGAGTGATCGCGGCACTAACTTTATATCCCGCTACATGAAGTCCCTGTGGCAGCAGTGCGGAGTCACGTATAAGTTCACGACCCCCAACCACCCCCAGGGCAACGGCCTAGTGGAACGCTTCAACCGAACCCTAAAGGGAATGATCCTGGGCCTCGAAGAGCCCCTGCGCCGGAAATGGGACGTCCTCCTCCCTTGCCTCCTGTTCGCATACCGAGAAGTTCCCCAAAAGTCTCTGGGGTTCAGCCCCTTCGAACTGCTATACGGACATCCCGTCCGAGGGCCCCTGAGCCTGGTCAAAGAGGGCTGGGAGACAAGCCCCCGGGGGACACCCCCTGATGTGTTCCGCTACATCCTAGCGCTCCGCAACCAGACGAGGAAGTTCAGAGAACTCGCAGAGGCTAACCTCGAGGCCAGCCAAGAAGAAATGAAGCGCTGGTATGACCAGAACGCAACCCTGGTCGAGTTCCAGCCGGGCCAGCAGGTTTGGGTCATGGCCCCGGTGAAGCCCTGCGCCCTACAAGACAAATGGACTGGCCCCTTCAAGGTGATCGAGCGGAAGAGTCAGGTCACGTACCTGATCGATGTACAGTCCCCACGGAACCCCCTCCGGGTTCTCCACGTGAACCGTCTCAAGCCCCACTTTGTGAGAACGGAGATGAGTTTGCTCCTGGCCACCGACGATGGGGCGGAAGAAGACACTGAACCCCTGCCCGACCCCCTGTGCGCTAAAGAACTGGACGGTTCCGTGGAGGGAGTGAAACTGTCGACCACCCTCACTCCCCAACAGTCCGACGACTGTCGCCAGCTGCTCAGACAATTCGCAGACCTCTTCTCCCTCATCCCAAGGGTCACCGACTGGTGTGTCCACGACGTGGACACCGGCGACAGCCCACCTGTGAGACACCGAGCCTACCGGGTGCCTGACCGGGTCCGCACCTGCATCAAGACCGAAGTACAGAAGATGTTGACCCTTGGAGTGATCGAACCCTCCGATAGCCCCTGGGCCAGCCCGGTAGTCCTGGTCCCGAAAGCGGCCGCCCCTGGGGTCGCCCCCGAACTAAGATTCTGTGTGGACTACCGGGGGCTCAATGCTGTCACCCGAGCGGACGCTCATCCTATCCCCCACGCCGACGAGCTCATCGACCACCTTGGGGCTGCTCGTTTCCTCAGCACCTTCGACCTGACCTGCGGTTACTGGCAGATTGCGCTCACGGAGGGAGCAAAAGAGCGCTCCGCCTTCTCCACACCCGATGGACACTACCGCTTCACCTAGCTCGGCCTACGTGGGAGAGGTGGGTCAAAGGGGTGGGCAAGACGGGCATCGAACCCCCCTCCGGCGAACGCCTTTCCAACATAGGGGAATGGGGGTAGCGGGACAGTCTTTGAAGGTAGTGTCTCTGCAAAGTACCCTGCGGATAGCTCACAATCCTCGAGCTGGAGGGTGTTGTTTCTCTGGGCGATCTCTTGCCAATTCGTCCTCAAGGGGAGAGCCGTGAGTCACTCAGCAGGCACAGGTAGTCGGAGTTCGGGAGCCGCGATCTCGTCAGCAGGGCTCAAGTGGTTCGAGGGTCGGGGCCGCGAGTCACTCAGCAGGCCCAGGTGGTTCGGAGTTCGGGAGCCGCGATCTCGTCAGCAGGGCTCAGATGGTTAAATGGCTGGGGGCCGCGAGTCACTCAGCAGGCCCAGGTGGTTCGGTATTCGGGAGCCGCAACAGCGTCAGCAGGCTTCGATGGTTCCAGGTCTTCTCTGCCATTCGTTCCTCCGGCACCCCTTATTATACTCCCCCTGCCCTTTGAAGTCCGGAGTCCTCGCATAGAGGGGCCTTGGGTGACTGAGGGGGTTCGGCGGGATTTCCTGCCGCTCATTTCTTTGGTCTTTTCAGGTGGGTCTGGGATGGACCCCAGACGCTCGGCAGGCGAGGCGCCTGCTCCCCAGGGGCCTGGTGGCCGATCGAGTCCTCCCGGGGGAAGGCGACCCGAGGTGTGACTGGGCTGGCGCCTCTTGGTCTGGCTCGGGGGTTCCCGCTCCCTCGGTCGGACATGCGTGGTAGGGTGTCGAGTCTGTCGGGGGCTCTGGCCGGCCCTCGGGTCTGTGTGGCTGGGGCGGCCGGAGTCGGAGATGCCGTGTCTTGGGGGTGGTTGCAGGTTGGCTGGATGATCGGGAGGGCATACGCCGTGAGGCCGGTCTCACAACCACACATACAACCACACACAAAACCACACACACACACAACCACACACACACACACGACCACACACACACAACCACCCACATAACCACACAACCACACACACAACCACACACACATAACCACGCACACAACCACACACACACAACCACACACACACAACCACACACACAACCACACATCCACACACACACCCACAACCGCACCTGCACCTACAACCACACTCACACACACAACCACACACACAACCACACACACAACCATACACACACAACCACAACCACACACACACACACACAAAACCACACACACACACACACACAACCACACACAACCACACACACAACCACACACACAACCACACCAAGCATTGGCATAGCCAATAGGTCTCGCCTTTGGGACCTTATAAGTGCTTAGCCACGCAACAGTTGATGTGGTTACAGCAAGGATATTGTGCTGCATAACTAAATACTTAGAAGGTCCCAAAAGCAAGACCTATTGGCTATGCCAATGCTTGTCTGTTTTTCTTTTCTGCTTGTTTCGCTGCCCTCGGTTTTTCCTTTCTGTTAGTTTTTTCTGCCCTCTGTTTTGCCCTCTTCTGCTCTGTTTTTACTTTTTCTGCTAATTTGTCTGCCCTCTGTTTTGCCTTTTTCTTCTTGTTTCTTCCCGTTGTTTCCCTTCTCCCCCCAGAACCTACTTAATGGAGGCAAAAGCATGACCCCATTGAGCAGGTCCTCGTGCTGGGTCTCCTTGTGGCAGTTTTCCTGTCCACTTGCCCGCAGTCTGCTACACTCTGCTGCCCGTCTACCTGCTGCCCTCTGTTTGTACAGCCACTGGTTGTTTCTTTTTCTGTTTTGCCTTTTCTGCTCATTTTTCTGCCCTCCATTTTGCCTTTTCTGCTCATTATTCTGCCTTCTGCTTTGCTATCTTCTGCTCTGTTTCGCATTTTCTGCTTGTTTTTCTGCCCTCTGTTTTGCTTTTTTCTGCTTGTTTTTCGGCCCTCTCTTTTGCCTTTTCAGTCTTTCTACCCTCTGTTTTCCCATTTCTGCTCGTATCTCTGCCGTTTGTTTTGCTTTTTCTGCTTGTTTTTCTGCCCTCTGGTTTGCCTTTCCTGATCGCTCATTTTCTGCCCTCTGGTTTGCCTTTTCTGCTCATTTCTTCCCTCTTCCTGCTGTGTTCTCAAGATCTGGCTTTTTAACGGATACCTCGCACCCCAGTGCCCAGATACCCCCATGCTGAGCTCTACAACTACTGAATGTTTGATTGAAAAAGGTTCCCACTGCCAACTAGCACTTGTGAGAAAATATCACCAGTTTGCATGGAAAAATGATGCCAGTGTAAAGATAGGAAAAATAAAAAACTCTGCAAACAACAGCTAGACCAATAATCTGGATCTATGTGATAAATTGTGTGTGTAATTTGCAAGCCCCTGTGGTTGGCCTAGTTAGTTCCCTTCATTCTGGCAGTGCCATTTAAAGATTTTTGTGTCCTTGGGCAAGATGTATTTTAGGGCTCCTTGTTTGAAACAGCTTTACATTTATCACAGATTTTCTTCTAATTTATGCTCCAGTGATGCCAAACAATGTTGAATTATATGTTAAACTTTCAGAAACTACTGCATGCAAAAACAGCCAGAAGCTGAAGCTGCCTAGCATCTCCCAACTAAATAGACCTTGATAAAAGCAATTTCTTTTTTTATCTTGGATTCAAATGTTTATTGTTTGGAAACAACAATATTTTGCATGGAAATCGGTGTATAGATAGTCTACCCTCCTTTGTAGGAAATTCATGGTAAGGGTGACTATGTGGCTGTTTTGGGGACTAGTGCATGGGATTAAAATAATACAAAAACTGCACTTAGAATTGTAGGTTTGTTGGACAGGCCACATGAAGGGCTTGCTCCCTCCCCGCATGACAGGGCCCAAGCCCCGGCCCTCCAGGTGTTACCCACAGAAACAACCCGCACCCCGTCTCCAGACGGAACTCCTGCCCCCGGACATCTCTGTATCATGGGGCCGAACCACTACCGGCTCCCTCGGCCGGACCTGCCGCCATCTTGGACACTGCACCACGAGGCCGCGTGGCCTCAGCTCGACCCTAACCCTGGGCCTGGCCAGGCCCCGACATCCCGGCACCACCATCCACCCAGGAGGTGAACGGACCACTTGGCAGGTCGATGGGAGAAAGAAGTGTCGATGGCTCTCCCCCGCCAGGTGCCGATCGCCTTCCAGCTCCCCGGGCGCTGGCTCCACCCCCCTGCTGGGTGTCTGGACTCCCTCATCCCGGACCTCCCGACCTCCAAGTGCGAGGGTCCGGACATCAAAGGGCGCCACACCTATAACTAGGACAGCTCCAGAGCAGGAAGGCAGTTGCATCCTGGAGTCGAGAGACACCGAGAAGAACTCATCCTTGACGGACTACCGGCGCTGCCGTAGCCCTGCCTTGTGAACTATCGTCCTGCCTGCTGGCGCTGCCGCGGCCTTCTACATCCTCCATCCTCGTCGGGACCTGCTGGCGCTGCCGCGGACCGTTGCAACTACCACCTTTGTCGGGACCTGCTGGCGCTGCCGCGGACCGTTGGAACCAGCACCTTTTTCGGGACCTGCTGGCGCTGCCGCGGACCGTTGGAACCACCACCTTTGTCGGGACCTGCTGGCGCTGCCGCGGACCGTGTAACGACCACCTTCACCGGGACCTGCTGGCGCTGCCGCGGCCCGTCCAGCTAGAACACCGAGCTCGAGGATTGTGAGCTATCCATCATCGCATCTACCAGATTGGTAACCAGACTGTCCCGCTACCCCCTTTTCCCAACCAAGAGACTAGAATCGAGGGGACCCCTGAGTCCAGACCTCCTTGTACCATCCTATCGTACCTAAGAGATCGCTTATAAAGAACGTTAGACCTTATCCTTGTGTGGTGTACATCTGTGGGGGGGAAGTTATTCGTCTGTACGATCGCTGGAGACGGCTCTCCCCGGAGACCTCTCCTCCTGTCCTCGGCCGACCCTCCCGGTCCGTCTAACATTGGTGGCCAGCGGCGCGATCCGAATCAACGCGTAATCGTACAGAGAGTAGCTCACCCCACGACAAAACCACAATGTCAACCAAAGAGAGCGGATCCACCGAGAAATTCCAGATGGAGAAATTGGAAGAGTACAGCCATCGTGAATTAAAACAATTCTGCATGGAACTAGGCATTGCTACCACCGGCCTGAGTACCAAAGACGATTTCAAGCACGCCATTGAGTTGTGGGCAGAAACCGGGGCCGCCAGATCCCCGGGCCAAAACATTGCAGCATCAGAGAGGAACGCCACGGCTCCCGAGGAGCGAGGAACGGGCCTCTCGCAGGAAGAGATCCAAGAGAGAGAAAAAAACAGACTACATGAGTTAGAAATGGCACGGCTCAAAATGGACGGTGAACTAAAATTAGCCGAGCAAAAACTGAACCTAGAACATCTGCGGCTCCGAGAAGAACGGGAAGAAAAACAGAGGCAGAGAGAGCTCGAAGAAAAGAGATTAGCATATGAACACGAGCGCAAACTGGCAGAAATAGACCTACGGAAGCAGAACAAAGAACCGGAGGTGCCCGAGCGACCGCGCACCCCGGGAGCGACAGAAAAGAAAGTCCACATCCCCAAGGATGTCGTTCGAGAGTATGTCCGAGAGGACGACATACAACAGTGGTTCAAGGCCTACGAGATCGCCATGACCTCCCACCGGATCGATCGAAGTGACTGGGGAGCCGGTCTATGGGGGAGGTTCGTCAACGAAGGCCGCGATGCCCTGCTACAGCTCCCAGACCATCAGATGTCATCCTATGACCACATGAAGGCTGCCCTCCTCACCCGTTATGGGCTCACACCCGAAATGTAACGCCAGAGGTTTCGAGATTGCACCCGGATCCCGGGTACAACTTGGGTGGAATATGTCAACTATTTCAGCCGAGCCTTCGAGGGTTGGATCAAGGGAAGCCACGTAACGACCTACGAGCAACTTTTTAATCTCATGGTGTGGGAGCACCTCTCTAACAACTGCTTCGTCGAGCTCAGGCAGCACCTCCTCGACAGTAAATTGACTGACCCACGGCAACTCGCCGCCGAAGCTGACCGGTGGGAAAGCACCCGAGTGGGCCGGAGAGGGCCACACGAACAGCACCGGAACAACCAAGGTCAGCACCGTCCCCGAGGAGGTGGAGGAGGCCAGGGACGAGGGAGAGACACCGTCCCGGCCGCTCCCGCTGCCAGCACCCCGCCCCCGGCCAGCCGGGGCAACCCCCCGATGCGCCCGGGGTTCCGAGCCAACGTCACGTGTCACCGATGCCAGCGAGTCGGCCACTACGCCAATGACCCGAACTGTCCACAGAACCAAACTCCGAGACCCCGCCAGGTAGCTGCCGCCGCCCTTGGGGGAGAACAAATCTCCGAAGAACAGGAAGAATACGAACAGGCACAACAAGAGTGGGAACCGGCCGCCATGGTTCTAGCGTGCCTAGGGGGAAGAGACATGGTCCCGCGGGCTCCCCTACCCGCCAACACCAGAAAATATAGCCAGTGGGTGAACATTAATGGGCGCCGGGCCGAAGCACTACGTGACACGGGGGCCAGTGTGACGGCCGTCCGCTGTCACCTGGTAAAACCAGTGCAGATCCTGCCGAACATTCTCTGCCCCGTCCGCTCAGCCGACAATTCAGAGAGTCTTTGTCGGATGGCCTGCGTCCCCTTCGAATGGGGAGGAGTCTCCGGCATGTTGAAGGTGACGGTCCGGGATGATGCCCCCGTGGACTGTCTCCTGGGGAATGATCTTGAGAGTTCCCCGTGGGCCGCAGTAGAAAGAAGAGAACACCTGGGGATGTTGGGCCTCCCGGACTGGGCGTGCGTAACCACCCGGTCCATGGCCGCCCGTGCCATCCCCCGACCAGAAGAACCAGAATGGCCTGCACCTCCTCCCCCGATCGCTCCAGTAGAGGACACCGACTATACCGACCCCCCAGAGCAAACCCCCGAAGGGGTCGCTCAGCCCCAGGACCTTCCCGACCTGGCTCAGTGGCGTCAAGAAGGGGGGCCCACCCAGGAACAGTTCCGTCAAGAACAGAAGACCTGTCCCTCCCTCGAGGGACTCCGCCAGCAAGCCCTCGCCCAAAGCGCAGGGGACACCACCGGAGCCCATTGGATCTATTGGGACAACGACCTATTGTACAGCGAACAGAGAATCGCGGAGTTAGGGGCCAGTCGAGTGCTGGTGGTGCCCCTCCGTTTTAGAGACTTCCTGTTAAATTTGGCCCACGATGTCCCTCTGGCTGGACACCTGGGCCAGGACAAAACCTACAGTCGCCTGGTGACCCACTTTTTCTGGCCAAAGATGAGGAACGACGTCCTCAACCACTGCCGGTCCTGCCCCACGTGCCAGGCCAGCGGGAAGAGCGGCCGCAAACTCAAAGCACCTCTGCAACCCTTCCCAGTTGTCACCACCCCGTTCGAGAGGGTGGGAATAGACATTGTGGGGCCCCTGGACCCCCGTACAGCACAAGGACATCGGTTCATCCTGGTACTGGTGGACCACGCCACCCGCTACCCCGAGGCTGTGCCCCTGCGAACTGTAACAGCCCCGGTGGTCGGCAGGGCCTTAATGGGGATCTTCTCCCGGGTGGGCTTCCCCCGAGAAGTCGTCAGCGACAGAGGCACAAACTTTATTTCGAAGTATATGAAGTCCCTCTGGCAACAGTGCGGGGTCACCTACCGATTCACGACCCCCTATCACCCTCAAGGAAACGGACTAGTCGAGCGATTCAACCGCACGCTCAAGGGAATGATTGGGGGATTGGAAGAGCCCCTCCGTCGCCAGTGGGATGTACTACTTCCGTGCCTCCTCTACGCCTATCGAGAAGTTCCCCAGAAGTCCCTCGGCTTTAGCCCTTTCGAACTCTTGTACGGGCACCCTGTGCGAGGGCCCCTCAGCCTAGTCAAAGAAGGTTGGGAGATGGCCCCCCTAAAGACCCCTCCAGACGTCTTCAAGTACCTCCTGACCCTACGCAATCAGACCAGGCGATTCCGAGAAGTGGCAAAAGCGAATCTTGAGGCCAGTCAGGAGGACATGAAAAAATGGTACGATCAAAATGCCTCCTCCATCGAATTCGAACCTGGCCAACAAGTGTGGGTGATGTCCCCCACCGAACCATGTGCCTTGCAGGACAAGTGGACGGGGCCCTTCAAAGTGGTCGAACGCAAGAGCCCCGTCACCTATCTCATCGATATGGAATCTCCCCGGAACCCCCTCCGGGTCCTCCACACCAACAGACTCAAACCCCACTTTGTGCGCTCGGAGCTCAGCCTCCTGATGGCTACAGCAGTGGAACGGAAGAAGACTCCAAGCCTCTCCCTGATCTCCTGAAGACTCGGGAGAAAGATGGTTCCGTGGACGGGGTCCGGCTCTCCGATGCCCTCACCCCGGAACAGCGCCAAGGCTGCCGGGACCTCCTGCTGCAGTTTGCTACCTTGTTTTCCCTCACCCCAGGGGTCACCCCCTGGTGCTTGCACGACGTGGACACTGGGGACAGTCCCCCTATCAGACACCGGGCATACCGCGTACCAGATCGGGTGCGGGCCTGCATCCAAGAGGAAGTATCCAAGATGCTCACGCTCGGGGTCATCGAGCCCTCGGACAGCCCCTGGGCCAGCCCGGTCGTGCTGGTCCCCAAAGCTGCTACCCCCGGCACTACTCCTGAGCTCCGATTCTGCGTCGACTATCGGGGCTTGAATGCTGTCACCAGAACCGACGCTCATCCCATCCCCCGAGCGGATGAATTGATCGACCGCATGGGGGCTGCCCGCTACCTCAGCATCTTCGACCTGACAGCGGGCTACTGGCAGATCGGTCTCACACCCCGGGCCCAAGAACGATCCGCCTTTTCTACCCCCGATGGCCACTACCACTTCAAAGTCATGCCCTTCGGCATGAAGAATGCCCCAGCTACTTTTCAGCGACTAGTGAACCAGGTCTTGGCAGGGCTCGAGGAGTTCAGCGCCGCCTACCTGGACGATATCGCTGTGTACAGCCGCCACTGGTCCGACCACCTCCACCACCTCCGAGAGGTCCTGCAGGCCCTCCAGCGGGCCGGCCTCACAATCAAGGCCGGCAAGTGCCAAATTGGTCAGGGATCCGTGACCTACCTCGGACACCAGGTGGGAAGTGGTCTGGTGGCCCCTCTGCAACTCAAAATCGCTGCCATCCAGTCCTGGCAGCCCCCAGTCACGCAGACCGAGGTCCGAGCCTTCTTGAGGCTCACCGGCTACTACCGGCGGTTCGTGAGGGACTATGGCAGCATTGTGGGGCCCCTCACGGGACTCACATCCAAGAACCACCCGAAGAAGATCAACTGGACCCCAGACTGTCAAGCGGCCTTCGAGAAGCTGAAAGCCGCCATGTGCACTGCCCCGGTGCTCCAGGCCCCCGACTACAGTCGGGAATTCATTGTGCAAACAGATGCCTCCGACCATGGCATCGGGGCGGTCCTCTCCCAGCTGAACCCCGAGGGACTTGACCAACCGGTGGCCTTCATCAGCAGACGCCTCCTGGCCCGAGAACGGCGCTGGAGCACCATCGAGAGGGAGGCCTTCGCAGTGGTGTGGGCCCTCAAAAAGCTCCGGCCCTATCTCTTCGGTACCCACTTCCGGGTGCAAACAGATCATCGACCCCTGCAATGGCTAGTGCAGATGCGGGGGGAAAACCCCAAACTATTGCGCTGGTCCGTCTCCCTGCAGGGGATGGACTTCACTGTGGAACATCGACCGGGCCAAGACCACGCCAACGCAGATGGCCTGTCACGCTTTTTCCGCCTCGACGAGGAGAGTCCCCAAGAGGATGGGTGACTCTCCCCGCCTTCAGCTGGGGGGGACGCATGTTGGACAGGCCACATGAAGGGCTTGCTCCCTCCCCGCATGACAGGGCCCAAGCCCCGGCCCTCCAGGTGTTACCCACAGAAACAACCCGCACCCCGTCTCCAGACGGAACTCCTGCCCCCGGACATCTCTGTATCATGGGGCCGAACCACTACCGGCTCCCTCGGCCGGACCTGCCGCCATCTTGGACACTGCACCACGAGGCCGCGTGGCCTCAGCTCGACCCTAACCCTGGGCATGGCCAGGCCCCGACATCCCGGCACCACCATCCACCCAGGAGGTGAACGGACCACTTGGCAGGTCGATGGGAGAAAGAAGTGTCGATGGCTCTCCCCCGCCAGGTGCCGATCGCCCTCCAGCTCCCCGGGCGCTGGCTCCACCCCCCTGCTGGGTGTCTGGACTCCCTCATCCCGGACCTCCCGACCTCCAAGTGAGAGGGTCCGGACATCAAAGGGCGCCAGACCTATAACTAGGACAGCTCCAGAGCAGGAAGGCAGTTGCATCCTGGAGTCGAGAGACACCGAGAAGAACTCATCCTTGACGGACTACCGGCGCTGCCGTAGCCCTGCCTTGTGAACTATCGTCCTGCCTGCTGGCGCTGCCGCGGCCTTCTACATCCTCCATCCTCGTCGGGACCTGCTGGCGCTGCCGCGGACCGTTGCAACTACCACCTTTTTCGGGACCTGCTGGCGCTGCCGCGGACCGTTGGAACCACCACCTTTTTCGGGACCTGCTGGCGCTGCCGCGGACCGTTGGAACCACCACCTTTGTCGGGACCTGCTGGCGCTGCCGCGGACCGTGTAACGACCACCTTCACCGGGACCTGCTGGCGCTGCCGCGGCCCGTCCAGCTAGAACACCGAGCTCGAGGATTGTGAGCTATCCATCATCGCATCTACCAGATTGGTAACCAGACTGTCCCGCTACCCCCTTTTCCCAACCAAGAGACTAGAATCGAGGGGACCCCTGAGTCCAGACCTCCTTGTACCATCCTATCGTACCTAAGAGATCGCTTATAAAGAACGTTAGACCTTATCCTTGTGTGGTGTACATCTGTGGGGGGGAAGTTATTCGTCTGTACGATCGCTGGAGACGGCTCTCCCCGGAGACCTCTCCTCCTGTCCTCGGCCGACCCTCCCGGTCCGTCTAACAAGGTTTAACGGCTGGATATTTGAAGAAAGAAATGTGGTTACTGGTTGAGGGGGTGGAAACATTACTCGAGCAGCAATCACAATCCTTGTCAGGGTGAAGTCATAGGCAAACCCCAAATTAACCTGTGCTCAACCGTCTAGTAGCTTGGCACAGAACAGTCAGGCATAACTTCGAGGCAATGTGCAAAATATTTATGCAGCAATTCAAACAGTAATGAGGTAAATCACAACACAATAAAAATCCCACACCAATTAAAAAAGATAGAGTACAATGTAATAATGACAAAGATCTAATCACTAGAACCGGAGATATTCAATTTTAAAAATGTAATAGAAATAGTGCCTAGAAGACGGTCAAAGAGACAACTGTGGTTAGCTGGTTGTACCAGACAGGGAGAAAGTCATAACTTCAGGCCGATTGCGATGGAGGCTGGGCCGGCTATCGGGACCAAGCAAAGCCCGCTGAACAAGAGTGCCTTAAATCCTGGTTGTAGAGCTTTGCGAGATCCACTTCTCTGATGCATTGCGCATGGAGGCTATGCGAGGTCCTGGGGTGGAGATGTGTAACACTGCGTCGCTTCCCGGAAACTGTGAGGCTGCGATGTGAGGTCATTGTTGAGGATATCGTTAATGAAGGGCTTGTGATGCGAGGTCCTGCCTCGAAGATGCATCGCCCACCGGTTAGTTCCGAAGAAGTCGATGGCCTTACGATGCAGAGTTCTGTGCCATCATCAAGGATGCATTCGATGAGGGGCTTAGGATGCAAAGACCTGCATCGAGGATCTGTCTCGCAGCGGTGGTCTGAGTTGGCTGCGGGCTGTGATACGAAGTCCTGCGTTGGTGATGCACTGCTCAGCGGTTTTGATGTCCTGTGAGGCAATGCGTTGAGCTGCGGCTCCCATGCGAAGTTTTGGGAGATGATGTGTCTTGCTGCATCGGTTCTGCAGGGATCACAGCTGGGCTTGCAGAGCACCTTCAGGCCAAGGCCAACTTCCAAGGGTCCAGGACGGTAGTGGGTTACTTGGGGGGCAGGACTCATAGCTGGCAGAGTCCAGGTGCCGGGTTTAAGGTAGTTAGAGCCTGTTCTGTCCCTGAGGCTCTGATCAGGAGGCCAGAAAACTATCCTTTTGAGTCACTCTTGGTCCTGGGTTCAATATGCAGGTCCAGTATTTTTGACTCAGACAGGAGGGCTGCAAGTCAGGGTAGCAGAGTGGCAGACCTTCTTGTAGCAAAGCAGCGCAGCAGTCCTTCTTCTGAGTCTTTCACAGGTCCAGATGTGTACTGAAGAGTTGAGTTTGAGGGTCCATTGTTTTTGCCTGGTGCCCACTTTGAAGTAGGAGAAGGTTCTGGAGGTTTCCACCCCCTGAGGTGTTAGGCATCCACTTCCTCCCTGCTCTGGCCCCAGCTGGTCTGAGGACACAGGACTAGTAGCAAACCCTTTGTAAGTGTGTTCAGCCATGGCCTTTGTGATGTGTAAGTGTGGTAGGTGACAAATCCGCCACCTCGTTAAGTCAGAGTGGCCCATCCTACCAACACCTATCGTCCCTTTGTTTCACTGTCTGGGAGCAATACACAAGGACCAGCTACCAGGGACACCTAGTCATGTGACTCAGTGTTAGAAGGCGGTCCCAGGAGAGACAGGGAGGTCACCTGACCACCCTGAGACCTACCCTCGGGGTAATGTAGCCGGGCACTGGCGGGAGACTCCTCAGAGGAAGAGTCTCGTATCTAGGATCGTACACACGGCACCACACGACAAAGAGACACCACACAGTAGGTTCTTGGGAACAGATCCTTTATCTACTCAGCTACGTCGGATATTTATGATCACCAAGATGGATATGTTCAAATAGAGCACGGGCTCAAAGAGTCTCGGTAGAGAAAAGGGGGTAGCGGGACAGTCTTTGTGGATCCGGATCAAATGCAGGGGCGTACCCAACGCACAGCTCACAATCCTCGAGCCGGGGTATACGCTGCGGTCCAGCCAGACCGAGGGAGTCGTTCGGAGCCGCGAGTCACTCAGCAGGGCTCAAGCACAAGTTCGGAGGTCTTACGATCTTCAGGGGAGCCGCGAGTCACTCAGCAGGGCTCAGCACGAGTTCGGAGGCTTACGATCTTCAGGGGAGCCGCGAGTCACTCAGCAGGGCTCACGCACCAGTTCGGAGGTCTTACGATCTTCAGGGGAGCCGCGAGTCACTCAGCAGGGCTCAAGCACAAGTTCGGAGGTCTTACGATCTTCAGGGGAGCAGCGAGTCACTCAGCAGGGCTCAGGTGTTCCAAGGTTGCAAGGGAGCCGCGACCACGTCAGCAGGGTTCTCGTCGTTCCAGAGTCGAATCTGCCTGATAGTCCCAGAGCACCCCTTGTTATAGGTCAACCCCTCTTTGATGTCCGGGGTCCGTGTAGGCAGGGGTCTTAGCGCCTGGGGGCCGCTCGTTGGAGTTTCCTGCCATGTTGTCCTTTGATCCTTTCAGGGCCGGGTCGGGAGGAGTCCCAGACACCCAGCAGGCGTGGAGCCAGCCCTCAGGGAGGCCGGAGGGCCGATCGAAACCCATCTCCCGAGGGGAGGCCAGAGGTGCGATGGAAACTGCTCCTCCCTCTCTCACTCCATGGGAGCGCGATGTTCCCCAGTCGGGGCGGCGCCTCTAGGCCTGGGTTGTGCTGGGGCCGGGCGGCCATCGTAGGTGCATGAAGTGGGCACGCGGGCCCTGTGGTGCTGGGAAGATGGAGGGCATGGACAGGGAAGTCCGGGTCGGTGTGTGTGGGTCCTGGCGGGCAGGACCGGCTAGGCCGTGTACTGAGGGACTGAATGAGGTGTACGGGTCAGGGGATGTGGTCAGGGGTCAGGGATGGCCATGCCACAAGGCCAGGTCTAACACGCGTCCCCCCCAGCTGAAAGCCGGAGAGAACTACCCATCCTCTTGGGGGTTCTCTTCGCTGAGGCCGTCAGCGTTGGCGTGGTCAGTACCAAGGCGGTGCTCTACGGTGAAATCCATCCCCTGGAGGGAGATTGACCACCGCAATAGTTTGGGGTTTTCCCCTCGTATCTGCATGAGCCATCGCAGGGGGCGATGGTCGGTTTGGACTTTGAAATGGGTGCCGAACAGATAGGGTCGTAATTTCTTGAGGGCCCAGACTACGGCGAACGCCTCGCGCTCAATGGTGCTCCATTTCTGTTCTCTGGGTAACAGCCTTCGGCTGAGGAAGGCTACGGGCTGGTCTAGGCCTTGGTCATTCACCTGTGACAGGACTGCCCCAATGCCCTGCTCGGAGGCATCAGTTTGTACCACAAATTCCTTGGAGTAGTCGGGGGCCTGGAGCACGGGGGCAGTACACATGGCCGCTTTCAGGGCATCGAACGCCTCCTGGCAGGCAGAGGTCCACTGCACTTTCTTGGACGTGAGTTCCGTGAGGGGACCGACAAGGCTGCCGTACCCCCGGATGAATCTCCGGTAGTAGCCGGTGAGGCCCAGAAAGGCTCGGACCTCCGTTTGGGTAGTGGGTGGTTCCCAGGCTAGGATGGCGTCGATCTTGGCTGCAGAGGGGCGACCTGCCCGCTTCCGACTCGGTGCCCTAGGTAGACCACCGAACCTTGCCCAATCTGACACTTGCTGGCTTTTACTGTGAGGCCTGCCTGGCGCAGGGCCGTTAGCACGCTCCGGTGGTGCTGGAGGTGCTCACTCCATTCGGAACCGAAAACCGCGATATCGTCTAGATATGCGGCGCTGAACTTTTCTAGCCCGGCCAGGACTCTATTTACCAGTCGCTGGAAGGTGGCCGGGTATTTTTCATCCCGAAGGGCATCACGCGAAAGCGATAATGCCCATCCGGGGTGGAGAAGGCGGACCGCTCCTTGGCTCCTTCTGTGAGCGCAATTTGCCAGTACCCGCAGGTTAGATCGAATGTGCTGAGGAAATGAGCCGCCCCGAGACGGTCAATGAGTTCGTCTGCTCGGGGGATGGGGTGAGCGTCGGCTCGGGTGACTTCATTGAGTCCCCGGTAGTCCACACAGAATCGGAGTTCTGGGGCGACACCGGGGGCCGCTGCTTTCGGGACCAGTACCACGGGGCTGGCCCAGGGGCTGTCTGAGGGTTCGATCACCCCCAAGGTCAACATCTTCGAGACCTCGGCCTGAATGCAGGACCGGACTCGATCAGGGACTCGGTAGGCTCGTTGCTTCACCGGCGGGCTGTCTCCGGTGTCCACGTCATGGACACACCAGTCGGTGACTTTGGGGACGAGAGAGAATAAGTCGGGGAACTGCCCTAAGAGCTGGCGGCAGTCTTCGCGTTGCTGGGAAGTGAGGGATGGAGAGAGGTTCACTCCTTCCACGGAGCCATCCTTCTCCTTGGTACACAGGAGGTCAGGGAGGGGATCTGACTCCTCTTCGGCCCCGTCATCGGTGGCCAGCAGCAGACTCAGCTCCGTCCGCACGAAGTGGGGCTTGAGGCGGTTCACGTGAAGGACCCGAAGGGGGTCCCGAGGGGACTGGACGTCCACCAAGTACGTGACCTGGCTCTTCCGCTCAACGACTTTGAAGGGCCCGGTCCATTTATCCTGGAGTGCGCAAGGTTTCACAGGGGCCATGACCCATACCTGCTGGCCCGGCTGGAACTCGACCAGAGTGGCATTCTGGTCGTACCAGCGCTTCATTTCTTCCTGGCTCGCCTCCAGGTTGGCCTCGGCCATTTCTCGAAACTTCCTAGTCTGGTTTCGGAGGGTCAGAACGTATCGGAACACATCTCGGGGGGGCCTCGGGGCGCCGCCTCCCACCCTTCCTTGACCAAGCTGAGGGGCCCCCGGACGGGGTGCCCGTAGAGTAACTCAAAGGGGCTGAACCCCAAGGATTTCTGGGGAACTTCCCGGTAGGCGAACAAAAGGCAGGGGAGCAGGACGTCCCACTTGCGCCGGAGGGGCTCTTTTAGGCCCGCGATCATCCCCTTCAGAGTCCGGTTAAACCGCTCTACTAGGCCATTTCCTTGGGGGTGGTACGGTGTGGTGAATTTATAGGACACTCCACATTGTTGCCACAGGGACGTCATGTATTTAGAGATAAAGTTCGTCCCGCGGACGCTTACGACCTCGCGGGGAAAACCCACACGGGAAAAGATCCCCATCAACGCCCGGCCCACCACGGGGGCGGTGATGGTGCTTAGGGGAATGGCCTCCGGGTATCGGGTGGCATGGTCCACTAGGACGAGGATGAAGCGGTGACCTTGTGAGTTTGGGGGGTCCAGGGGCCCCACGATGTCGATCCCGACCCGTTCCAACGGGGTATTGATGACAGGGAAGGGTTGGAGGGGAGCCTTGCGCTTTCCTCCACTTTTCCCACTAGCCTGGCACGTGGGACAGGACTTGCAGTGGGTTTCTACATCTTTTTTCATTTTCGGCCAGTAAAAGTGAGTCACTAGGCGACTGTAGGTTTTGTCTTGGCCCAAGTGGCCTGCGAGGGGGACATCGTGGGCCAAGCCCAGGAGGAAGTCTCGGAAGCGTAGGGGTACCACCAGCACCCGGGCTCATCCTAGCTCCACCGACTTCTGCTCGCTGTACAAAAGGTCATTTTTCCAATATAGCCGGTGTGTTCCAGACTGGTCGCCCACGGCTTGGGCCTCTGCTTGCTGCCGGGGTCCGACTAGGGAGGGACAGGTAGCTTGCTCCTGGCAGAACTCCTCTCGGGAGGGGCCCCCCTCGTGGCGCTACTGGGCCAACTCGGGCAGAACGCCTAACTCTGCGATCTGTGCGGGGTCAGACGGTAAGGGTTCGTCGCTGGCGACAGATTCTCCACGTGGGGAGATGTGGGGGACCTCGGCTGGGACAATCCTGTCCTCGTTGGCAGGTGCGTCCTCGACTTCCCCAAGGGGGGGCAGTCGGGCCGCCATAGATCGGGTGGTGGCGCACACCCACTCGGGGAGACCCATCATCCCTAGGTGGGCCTTGCGCTCGACTTGCTGCCAGGGGGAACTTTCCAGGTCGTTCCCCAGGAGACAGTCGACCGGCTGGGAGGTTCGTACTGCTACTTTCAATTTACCGACCACTCCGCCCCATCCAAAAGGCACCAGGGCTACCTTACAGAGACTCTCAGTGTTGTCAGCTGCAATTACAGGGCAAAATATATTGGGGAGGATCTGGTCTTCGTGGACTAAGTGGCTGAGGACACCGGTGATGCTCGCCCCGGTGTCACGAAGGGCTTCTACCTGTTGGCCATTGATCGTCACTAGCTGCCCGTATTTCTTCGTGTTGGAGGGCAGGAGGCTCCCCGGGACCATTTCTCTGTCTCCTAATGATACCAAGGCCATGGCGGCGGGTTCCCATTCTACGGTCTCCTCAATCTCCTCCCCTAGGGCTACATTGGCTATCTGTCTGGCTGGAGGGGCTGTAGTGGGGACGCGCAGGGCCATGGGGCATTCGGGGTCATTGGCGTAATGCCCGGGCTTCTGGCAACGGAAACAAGTGATGGTCACCCGGTGCCCCCGTCTCACGGGTGGACCGGATAAAGCTGGTGGGGGTGCCGGGAAGTGGGGAGGTTGGCTTTTCGGAGGACTGGACTGGGATTCCCTCTGCCCTCCCTGGTTCCCCCCCCCTCTCTGGCAGGGTGGTCCCTGACTGGCTCTGGGGTATTCTCCTACAGGGCCCCGGGAGACCCGGGTGTTGGTCCAGCGATCCGCCTCGACAGCCAGCTTCCTCGGATCCGTGAGCTTGCTGTTGAGCAGATGCTGGCGTAGCTCCACAAAGCAGTTCGCCGCCAGGTGTTCCCATAACATAAGGTCGGTTAGTTCGTCCAGGGTGGTTACTTTGCTGCCCTTAATCCACCCGTCGATTGCACGGCTGAAAAAGTTCACATACTCCACCCACGTGGTGCCGGGGATCTTCTTGCAGTCCCGGAACCGCTGGCGGTACATCTCCGGGGTGAGACCGTACCTTGTGAGGAGGGCCTCCTTCATGTGGCTGTAGGAGGTCTGCATGGAGGATGGTAGGTCGAGCAGGGTGTCTCTCCCCTCGCTCAAAAATCGGCCCCACAACCCGGCCCCCCAATCTTTCTGCGGGACTCGTTGGGAGGTCATGGCGACCTCGTAGGCCTTGAACCATTGTTGGATGTCATCATTTTTGTAGTATTCCTTGACCACATCTTTGGGGATGTGGACCTTCTGTTCCGCCGGTGGTGGCGCCCCCCGGTTCTCCGAGGGTCGAGCTTCTTCGCTCCTTGCCTTGAGCTCGATTTCTTTCAAGCTGCGTTCATGCTCCAGTTGAAGTCTTCGTCCTTCGTGTTCTCGTTGGAGTTTCTTCTCTTCCAGTTCGCCTTGTACTCGCATCTGTTCCACTGCTAGCTTCTTCTCAGCTAATTTCAACTCGCCCTCAATTTTCAGTTTGGCCAGTTCGAGTTCGTGATTACGACTTCTCTCTCTGTCTGCGAGTTCTTCCGGGGATAGACCCCCGTCTGGCACGAAGCTTCGTACCTGGTTGCTGATGCTTTCTCTTGGGGAGAGTCCAGCTTCGTCGTGGAGCTCCACCGCTCCTTCTGGGCGGGTGGCTCCGGATTCCACCCAAGCTTTCAGTGCCTTCTGCATATCTTCTTTGGTGTTGAGACCAGTGGTAGCGATTTTTAGTTCTTTGCAGAATTGCTTCAGTTCTTTGTGCGTGTACTCTTCCAGTTGTTCCGCCCGGAACACAGCACTCTCGTTGGTTTCCGTGAGACTCATGGCGTTTTCTTCTGCCGTCTTTGCCGGTAGTGCGTCAGCCGCTTACGGTACGATCTCTAGATGATGGGCCCGAATCCCGTCGCTTGTCACCAATGTTAGAAGGCGATCCCAGGAGAGACAGGGAGGTCACCTGACCACCCTGAGACCTACCCTCGGGGTAATGTAGCCGGGCACTGGCGGGAGACTCCTCAGAGGAAGAGTCTCGTATCTAGGATCGTACACACGGCACAACACGACAAAGAGACACCACACAGTAGGTTCTTGGGAACAGATCCTTTATCTACTCAGCTACGTCGGATCTTTATGATCACCAAGATGGATATGTACAAATAGAGCACGGGCTCAAAGAGTCTCGGTAGGGAAAAGGGGGTAGCGGGACAGTCTTTGTGGATCCGGATCAAATGCAGGGGAGTACCCAACGCACAGCTCACAATCCTCGAGCCGGGGGGATACGCTGCGGTCCAGCCGGACCAAGGGAGTCGTTCGGAGCCGCGAGTCACTCAGCAGGGCTCAAGCACAAGTTCGGAGGTCTTACGATCTTCAGAGGAGCCGCGAGTCACTCAGCAGGGCTCAGCACGAGTTCGGAGGTCTTACGATCTTCAGGGGAGCCGCGAGTCACTCAGCAGGGCTCAAGCACCAGTTCGGAGGTCTTACGATCTTCAGGGGAGCCACGAGTCACTCAGCAGGGCTCAAGCACATGTTTGGAGGTCTTACGATCTTCAGGGGAGCCGCGAGTCACTCAGCAGGGCTCAGGTGTTCCAAGGTTGCAAGGGAGCCGCGACCACGTCAGCAGGGCTCTCGTCGTTCCAGAGTCGAATCTGCCTGTTAGTCCCAGAGCACCCCTTGTTATAGGTCAACCCCTCTTTGATGTCCGGGGTCCGTGTAGGCAGGGGTCTTAGCGCCTGGGGGCCGCTCGTTGGAGTTTCCTGCCATGTTATCCTTTGATCCTTTCAGGGCCGGGTCGGGAGGAGTCCCAGACACCCAGCAGGCGTGGAGCCAGCCCTCAGGGAGGCCGGAGGGCCGATCGAAACCCATCTCCCGAGGGGAGGCCAGAGGTGCGATGGAAACTGCTCCTCCCTCTCTCACTCTATGGGAGCGCGATGTTCCCCAGCCGGGGCGGCGCCTCTAGGCCTGGGTGGTGCTGGGGCCGGGCGGCCATCGTAGGTGCATGAAGTGGGCACGCGGGCCCTGTGGTGCTGGGAAGATGGAGGGCACGGACAGGGAAGTCCGGGTCGGGTGTGTGTGGGTCCTGGCGGGCAGGACCGGCTAGGCCGTGTACTGAGGGACTGAATGAGGTGTATGGGTCAGGGGATGTGGCTAGGGGTCAGGGATGGCCATGCCACAAGGCCGGGTCTAACACTCAGGGACAGGCTGCAGGTACCAAATGGTTAGAACAAGAAAATGCTAACTTTCTAAAAGTAAAAAGAACAGATGATTGACAGAATGCTGTACAAATCAAATATTCAACCCCCAGTCACCATTCTGGGTTAATTCTATTGTTTTTTTGCTCGCCATGCCATTCCAGTTTGGACCCAGCCATGTGCAACTTACTCTTGTCCCTGCTCACCATGGGAACAATCCAGCCTGAGCTGCCAAACCAGGTCCTCCCTGGACCAGAAGTAAGTGATTTTTTTTTACGTATTTTGCTTTGACTGTGAAGGATTTGCTGTCACCATCTCCTGCAAATCTACAGTTGTGTTTAAGGACACAGTTTACATATTGATACAGAGAGCCTGCTGCAGGATTCATGCAAGCGTACCACCCTGTTTTATCACTGTAAACAGAAAGCATCCCTAACAGGCCGGTAGGGCTGGGGCAGCCATTCACCTGCCAAGCTATCATCATTTCAGAGGCTGTGTGCAGGTGGTACATGTGAGAAGTTGGCCTGATGTATGATGTCACTAGTTCTAGTGTACACCTTATATCAGTCCAAATACCCTTATGGTGATTGGTTGTAAAGTCAACCTTATAGACCAGCTATCCTAGTGGTAGCATGGACAAGAGCAGTCTTAGGCTAAACTCTGAATGGCATGTGAAGCCAGCTGTGATACCATATATAATCCCTTGAATACCAAATGAAAGGACGCCACAACAGATATATATATAAAATAAAGTGTATTTATTCTAGTCAAACCCTCAGCACTCTTTATGAGATTAGAGGTAAGTACAACACAGTCTTATTTAAGCATACATTAAGTCACACAGGTAAGTAATACAGTTAGGCCCTAGGGGCCACGCAAACCATATACTAAGTAAGTGGTATAAGGACCACTGTCACGGAAATAGAATAGGCCTAGGCCTAGGGAATCGCTGGGGCTACACTACACTAGCGTTAGTTAGGAAGTGGGAGGCCCACGGGATTCGTGTGCAGAGTGGAAACACTCACGCGTAATGCGTAAAAGTCACTAGCAATAGTACAGTTTAGAAAACGGTAGATTTAGGACACTTCCGGAGTAGCTAGGAAGTTGAGACTGGAAAACTAGACACTAGGATAGTCACTATCCTGATGAGCACCGGAGTACCCAAGTTACCTAGCCCACAGGCTGCGGGTGCATAGGGGTGAAGATGCGTCGGTTTTCGTCGTCGACTCCTATGGATGCCTGAAGAAAGATGCTGACAGGCAGTCAGTGAAGAGTGTCCGGTGGATCCCAAGGCTGGGATCAAGAAGAGAGGAGACCTGCAAGCAGAAGGGACAGAGTCAAGGTCACTAGCCAGTGACCACGTGGAACCAGGAAGGAACCAGGCGATGTCGTGAAGATTGCAGGTGAAGGTGAAGCTTGTCGCTGCAGCCAGGAGGACCAGGAAGCGTCGAGGACGACCAGGACCAGGAGGCGAGCTGTCCCACGAAGGCTCTTGCTGTCGGCGGCGTCGAAGTTGGACTAGGACTCACCAAGCCTTGGCAAGCGGAACCCACAAAGAACGGAGGACTTGCTTCTGGTGCAGACCAGGAAGGTCTGGGGTGCTTCTTCTTTGCAGAGAAGCGGGAGCCAGTCTGGAGGAGCCAAACCAGTGCAGAAGATTTCAGGGTGCGTCGTCACAAAGGCCACTAGCCAGCGGGCAAGCAACCGGACAGATGCGGCAAGCAGGAAAATGCAGAAGGGCCCCACGCAGGACTCGTGGAGTGTGGGGGGCTGATCTTCGGTGCAGATGGTGCTTGGGGTTGGGGCTTCTCAATCCCCGGTGCACAACTTCGAGGGTGCCTCAGAAGCTGCGCTTTAAGTTACTAGCCACTTTTCCCAGGTAGCCGGTCCCACGTCGCTCGTCGCCTCCACGGATCTCAGCTTTGCTGTGGATGTGGATCAGGGTCGGAGAAGTCTGGAAGTCAAGGCTCTGGTCGGGCTCTGCAGTCGGTTCCTCGTAGAACGTGGGCAAAGCAAAGGGTAGTCTCTTGATGGTGCCTGTTTGCACAGGGTAGCCACTCCTTGGCTACAAGGGAGATTCTTCAGTCTTCTTCTTTCGTCGAATGTCGAAGGTCCAGAGTTTCTGTTCAAGTTTGCAGGTTCAGGATAATCTAATCTCTTGAGGCCCAACTCCCACTCTCATACTAATCTGGGGGGCTGGGATACCTGCTAGGTCACGCCTTATGGGTGGGACCTGGGAGGGGGTGGTTACACCCACTTCCCTTTGTCCAGTTTCGCGCCAGAGCTGGGGCTGGAGTGCCCCAGCGCCGGTTTGAACTGGACTATGCAAGGAACACCTTGTATGCCCCAGGCATGTCTCATTCCTTTCAGCCCACCCTGCCCCAATACACTAAAGGCTGTCTGGGGAGGTGCTAGCACCTCCCCAAGCAGGAAACCTATTGTCCAGGCCTCCCTGGCTGGGATCACTCCCAGCAGCAGGAGGTCAGACTTGTGTCTGTGGCAGCAGCATCCATTTTGTGATGCTGAGGCTTTGGTTAGAGTTAAACAGCAAAGTAGGATTTTAACATGTCTCTCCCTCTAGAAGGGAGGGATAATATCCTCATCACCAGAAATGGTATGGGGGTATTATTACAAAGTGTTAGACACCTTACACGACATGTTTTGATAAAGCCAAACCATAGTTACCATAACCGTTTAAGATTATAAGGCACTTTAAGAGTATATGGTAGGCTATATCATAGAACAGCTATAAGGACATGATTCCGAAAGCTGCAGACAGGCTCAGCTCATGCTAGAGCACCATCTCACATGTTACCAAGCACTCTGCCTCCAGGATTGTTAAGGCCTGCCATAGGAGTGACTGATAGGTACACATGTGTCTATATATAAGGGTAGATATAGGCATACTATATCTAAGCAAGGGGTGATTACACGACCTTGCCCCAGCTGAGTGATCAGCCAGTTGTGTCTGATTGGAAGGCCAGACCAGGGGTGGCATAATACATGCTGCAGCCCCTGGGAGGCCTAGGGTACACCTATGCCCTGGGTACCTAGGGTACACTGTACAGGGTCCAATAAGGTGATCCTTACCAATTGGGAATGTACCTAGGGTACATGGAGTCCATTTTAAAGAGAGAGCAGACAGCCTGAGACCCTGAATGGCAGGATCTCAGGCCAACTAAGTCGAAAAACCAGCTAGACACTAGGCAAAAAGTTGGGGGTAACCATAGTCAGATATCCACCTTCCTACACAACCCCCCCCCCCCCCAAACGAAAGGAGATAAGGCTGGCCTTGACAAGGTAAGCCTCTATTGCCTAAGTGGCCATATAAGGAAGAACCAGCACTGGCATGGTTACCCCCTGTCTCATGGTCCACTAAGCAATCCCTTACCCTAAAGGTATCATAGGGTCTCCACCATAGGGAATCACTACCTTTGGTGTGTCTTTGCAAAGTAAAAGGCTGGTGTTGAGATGGAGTACTGAAGTGAGTGTCCTCAAAGTGAGGCCTCAGCTTCCTCCAATCATCCTCCACCATGGATGCCTTTCTTTCTTTCACTGAGTTGCACTGTGCTCTCAGGGTCAGCCTCTGGATACCGAAAGCTGGAGGCTGGGTCCCTTTTGTGGGCTTACTGGAGGGACAGGTCAGGTTTGGGGCCCTAAGGTCCCAGGTTTGCCTGTGCCCAACAGAATCCCTCTGGGGGAGGTCCCTAACTACCTGTAAAAGGGATCCCTCAGGAATGTTTTTACCCATCACCTGGCTAGGGCTACTAGCCAGGCAATCCTCATTCTTTTGATGGGGGGGTTCTTGTGGACAGGGGCCCTCTTGGGGTCCACTGGCCTCCCTGACCTCTGCAGCCCTGGGCTGACTGAGGCAGGGTAGAGAGAGGCAGGCTACCTGCACCAGACTGGGTCCCACCTTGGAAGGGGCCACTGACATCAGAGGCTCTGCCAGGCCAGGCCTGGATACCTCTGGGGCAGTTCCTTCACAAGGGGTGAGGTCAGATCCCTGAGGAGGCTGACCTTTTCCTAATGTCTGGGGAGAGGGAGACTTTTCTTCCTCCCCACTACTCTCTGTTTGTGTGGAGTGATCCATAGTTTCAGGCTTCGCTACACCTATGTCAGTCTGAGTATGTGCTGAGACCATTACAGCCTTGCCAACCTTTTCAGGGAGGCACTCAGTTTGGGTTTGAGCTGTGACTGTCACAGCTCTGCCAATCTCTACAGGGAAGTCTGTCTTTGCCTGGGCTGTGGCTACCACTGCCCTTCCAACCTTTTCAGGGAGGAAATCTACTTGGACAGGGGTTGTGGCTGGCACAACCCCACTACCCTTTTTTGAAAGGCCTACCATTTTAGAATGGGTGTCTTGTTCAACTCCAGCCCAAGCTGAGAGTTCCAAGTCATTCCCCAGTAAGCAGTCCACAGGCAAGGTTGGAGACACTGCCACCCTTTTAGGGCCAGTGACCCCTCCCCAGCTGAGACATACCTCTGCCATGGGATGACTGTTCTGTTTGCCATCAATGTTAGTTACCTGGTATGAGAAACCAGGCAAAAGCTGCTCAGAGGGAACTAGCCTATGGGCCACCATAGTGATGCTAGCTCCAGTGTCTCTGTAGGCCTCAGCTTTTCTACCATTGATGTAGGGCTCCTGTCTGTACCTACCCAAAGTGTTGGGACAGGCAGTGAAGTTGGCAAACCCCCTGCCACCATCACAGACAAGAGTAGCTGCTGTAGGGGAATTGGCTAAGCCAGGATCCCCCTGTGTTCCCCAAGAAAACCCAACCAAATTTTTGGGGGCACTCCCACCACCTGGGGGATTACTGCTGACAGTAATAGGTGGTGTGACAGGAGTAGTTGGAGGAACAGTTTTGTTTTTAGCCCTTGGGCAACTGCTGTCAGTTTTCCAATGCCCAGGAGTTTTACACTCATGGCAGTAAGGCTTTTTAACTGTGGTAGAGGAGGGAGCTTGGGACCCACCACCCTGTGTGGAGTTTTGGGGCCCTGAGGAAGATTTCTCTTTTGCTTTATCCCCACCCTTCTCTTGAGTCTTGGTGGTATCTTTCTTTTGGTCACCACCCTGATTTTTAGGCCTAATCCTGGTCCTGACCCATTTATCTGCCCTCTTTCCCAATTCTTGGGGAGAGGTCAAATCTGAGTCTACCAGGTGTTGATGGAGAAGCTGGTTCTGACAATTACTAAGGATCTGCTCCCTCATAATCAAGTTGTACAATCCTGTATAGTCCTGCACCTTGCTGCCAGTTAACCAACCTTCCAAAGCCTTAGTGGCACTGTAGGAAGGTGGATATCTGACTATGGTTACCCCCAAATTTTTGCCTAGTGTCTAGCTGGTTTTTCGACTTAGTTGGCCTGAGATCCTGCCATTCAGGCTCTCAGGCTATCTGCTCTCTCTGTAAAATGGACTCCATGTACCCTAGGTACATACCCAATTGGTTGGATCACCCTGTCAGCCCCTGTACCAGTGTACACTAGGTACCCAGGGCATTGGTGTATCCAAGGCCTGCCAGGGGCTGAAGCATGTATTATGCCACCCCAGGCTTGGCCTAACAATCTCACACAACTGGCTGATCACTCAGCTGGGGTAAGTTGGTGTAATCACCTCTTACTTAGGTGTAGTATACCTATACCTAAACTTAAATGGGACACCTGGTAACCTATAAGTCACTCCTATGGCAGGCCTTAACAATCCTGAAGGCAGAGTGCTTGGTTCCATGTGAGATGGTGCTCTGGCATGAGCTGAGCCTGTCTGCAGTGGTCGGAACAACTTCCTTCTACTGTTTCCAGATATCGTCATACCATATACTCTTAAGTGCATTATGAACCTCGCGGTTAAATGCTATCTTTGGTTTGGCTTTATCAAAACATGTCGAGTAAGGTGTCATACGAATTGGAATACTAACCCCTCGCCAATTCTGGCGACGGGGTTAGCATTCCACCCTTCTAGAGGGACACGACATGTACAGTACCTGAAACCCGGGTAAAATCAGACATAGCCTCAGCTCCACAAAATGGATGCTGCCACCACAGACACAAGTCTGCCCTCCTGCTGCTGGGAGTCCTTCCAGCTTGGGAGGTGTGGACAAAGGGTTTCCTGCCAGGGGAGGTGCGTGCACCACCCCAGACAGGATTTTGTGTATTGGTCAGGTAGGGCTTGAAAGAAACCAGACATGCCTGTGGCTCACAAGGAGCCTCGGTGCATATGCCAGTTCAAACCGGTCCTGGGGCACACCAGTCCCGGGCCTGGGGCGAGCTGGACAAAGGATTGGGGGTGTAACCACCCCCCTTCCTGGTCCCACCCATAGGGAGGGACCTAGCAGGTAGTCCGGCCCCTAGAATCCGAATAAAGGTAGGAGCTGTGTCCTAAGACTTCAGACATCCTGGAATCAACTTGAAACTAAGAAGAAGACGGGAACTTCGACATTCTGCTGCACAGAAGACTGAAGAAAATCTCCCCTGTGGTCAGGGAGTGACCACCTTGCTAACGCAAGCACCATCCAGCGAATCACCGTCTGCTTTGCCGCCGCCTCCCGCCGGAGCCCGAGCCCAGAGACTGACAAGACCTGGACCTCCAGACCTCTCACCGCCTGATCCACAGTCCCTGAAAAGAGGAGACCCGTGGAGGCACCGAGACACGTGGAGCCAGCCATCTTGGAACGACTACGACAAGCTGACCAGTGCAACAACCGAGGCTCCCTCCAAGTTGTGCTTTGGGTCCTGAGAAGCCCAACCCTCGAGCAGCATCTGCACCAAAGGTGAGCCCTCCAGCATCTCCACGATCTGCGTGGGGCCCTTCTGCATTTTGCCACTCGACGCGCCTAACCGGTTGCTGGCCCGCTGGCTAGTGGCCATCTTGGCGACGAAATCTACGACAAACACCGCTGGTCTGGTTGCTCCAGTCTGGCCCTTGCTCCCCTCCAAAGGAGCAATCCCTCTGACCTTGCTGGTCAGAACCAACAGCTGATTTCCGAATCCTCCTGCAATTGCTTTTGCCAAGGCTTGTTTGCTTCGATCAAGTCGCCGACACCGCCGACAGCGAGAGCCTGCGTGGGACAGCTCGTGAGCCGACTCCTGGACGTCGTCGACCTTCAGGGACCACGTGGCTGCGGAGACAAGCTACCCCTCATCACCTGTTTGCACCCGACATCGCCTGGTACCCACCTGGTGCCACGCTGGTCACTGGCTAGTGACTGTGAACACTGTCCCCTCTGCTTACAGGTCTTCAACATCTCCGATCCACTCTTGGATCCACTGCATCTCTCCCGGACCGACCGCCTGCAGCATCTTTGTCTTCAAGCTCCACGGAACAGATAGAAGCAACCCGACGCACTTCGAGGCCTATGCACCCGCTTCCTGTGGGTGAGGTAAAGCTGGCACACCTGTGCCCAAGTGTAGTAATACATCTCTAGTGCCTGTGTTCCAAATCTTAAGTTCCTAGGTCATCCGGAAGATTCCTTTTGCAGTAACTTTGTACTTTTTACGCACCCATTGAAACCTATGGGAGCACGCGTGTGACTATTTGCTCTGCACACGCCACCCGTGGACCTCCTGGTCACTAACTGACGTTAGCTCCTTGTAGGCCCAGCGATTCTAGAGGCCTTAGGCCTTTTCCCTTTTCTGTTCGTGGTACTTATACCACTATTTTAGTATATGGTTTGAGTGGCCACCAGGGCCTACCCATATAAAGTGCAACTTCTGTGTATTCTGTGATAATCTTGTTTGACGATTTGTGCTCCTGTGCTCATAAAGAGACTAGGGGTAACTTTGATAAATAAATACATATATATTTTGAATATATATCTGTGTGGTGTCCTTTCATTGGTATAAAAGGGGGTTGCATTTGGTAAAACAGCTGGCTTAACACGCTTCACGAGTTTAGCCTCAAAGACTGCTTAGCCTACGCTACCACTAGGGCAGCTAGTCCGAAAAGGTTGACTTACAACCACACCATAAGGGTTGCTTGGCATGGTACAAGGTGATCACTTTAACTAGTGAGCATCATATACCAGGCCAACTTCTCACATTGGTGAGCAGCGGTTGGATTTGAGCTTGCTGTGTTTTACCATTGTAATCTCTTGGTTACCAATTGAAAGATCACATAGGTACCTGTAGGTACATATAAAACAAGATTAGATATACTTAAGTTCTACTGAACTTAGTTGTTGTAGAGCAAAGGGAGTAGCACACCCTGACTACAACTACTAGATAGGTTTAGTAGGTAAACCCAAGTGTAGGTAGATTGCAACACATCCACCCACACTTAAGAGCAATGGCCGGGGCAGAGGGGTCCACTGTACCCATCTCTGTCGAGAGTGACCCCCAGAGGGCACCAACCAGCTTTGCTACCCTTAATCAGAATGAGCTCAGGCATTTGGCAACTCTTAGAGGCCTTAAACAGCCCAAGAACCCAAACTCTGCTGAGCTCAGAGAGCTCTTACAGAATGATGAGAATCAGAGAGCACTCAAGAAAGCTTCCCAGTTAGCCCCCTTAGGGACAGGAACAGGAGGCCCCCCTTCTGAAGATGCCACTGAAGTACCCCTTCCCAATAGTCACCCCTTAGATGGGATGCCTACCACAGAGGAAGAAAGTGATGGGGATACAGATGTGAGTGGGGATGAAGGGAGAACTAGCCCAGTGCCAAGTGTTATACTTGGCCCAGCTAAACTAAGGCTATTGGGGACTGACAGTGGGTTCACCCCATTGGATCTCCCCAGTGGACTTAACACAGGGCTTGGAAGGCAAAGGAATCGCTCAGGTGACTCCAATGCTTCCCATGGCTCTAGAGGCTCTCAAGGTCACTCCAGAAGGAGACTGACCACCCCTCAGAGGAGGGAACATGAGGCCAGAATGCAGGAAGCCCAGCTGAGGATCAGGAAGCAGGAGCTAGAAGTAGCCCTGATGGAAGAAAAACTGAGCAAGGCTAGGCAGCATAGAGAGAGTGGGTCTATACCCACTGGTGGCAGCAATGTCCCTAGGGACAAAGATAGGGTCTTTGACAATAGGAACCTGTCCAAGATTGTGCCCCCCTACAAAAGTGGGGATGACATCCACAAATGGATGACTGCTCTTGAGAGAGCCTGCAAAGTGCAGCAGGTTCCTGAAGACCAGTGGGCAGCAATCTTATGGCTCTCCTTTGAGGGGAGAGGCAGAGATAGACTCCTCACTGTTAGAGAAGAGGATGTCAGAAATTACAGAGTCCTGAAGAGTGTCCTAGTTGATGGGTTAGGCTTAACCACTGAACAGTACAGGTTAATGTTCAGAGACACCCAGAAGACACAGACTCAGGACTGGTCTGAATATGTGGAATGTGCCACTAAGGCTTTGGAGGGTTGGTTGCTGGGAAGTAAGGTGTCTGATTATACAGGATTGTACAATTTGATGATGAGAGAGCAGATTTTAAGTAATTGTCAAAACCAGCTTCTCCATCAACACCTGGTAGACTCAGATTTGACCTCTCCCCAAGAATTGGGAAAGAGGGCAGATAAATGGGTCAGGACCAGGATCAGGCCTAAAAACCAGGGTGGTGACCAAAAGAAAGATACCACCAAGCCTCAAGAGAAGGGTGGGGATAAAGAAAAAGAGAAACCTTCCTCAGGGCCCCAAAACTCCACACAGGGTGGTGGGTCCCAAGCTCCCTCCTCTACCACAGCCAAAAAGCCCTACTGCCATGAGTGTAAAACTCCTGGGCATTGGAAAACTGACAGCGGTTGCCCAAGGGCTAAAAACAAAACTGTTCCTCCAATTACTCCTGTCACACCACCTATTACTGTCAGCAGTAATCCCCCAGGTGGTGGGAGTGCCCCCAGAAATCTGGGTGGGTTTACTTGGGGAACACAGGGGGACCCTGGCTTAGCCAATTCCCCTGCAGCAGATACTCTTGTCTGTGATGGTGGCATGGGGTTTGCCAACTTCACTGCCTGTCCCAACACTTTGGGTAGGTACAGACAGGAGCCCTACATCAATGGTACAAAAGCTGAGGCCTACAGAGACACTGGAGCTAGCATCACAATGGTGGCCCATTGGCTAGTTCCCTCTGAGCAGCTTTTGCCTGGTTTCTCCTACCAGGTGACTAACATTGATGGCAAACAGAACAGTCATCCCATGGCAGAGGTATGTCTCAGCTGGGGAGGGGTCACTGGCCCTAAAAGGGTAGCAGTGTCCCCAACCTTGCCTGTAGACTGCTTACTGGGGAATGACTTAGAACTCTCAGCTTGGGCTGGAGTTGAACAAGACACCCATTTTAAAATGGTAGGCCTTTCACAAAAGGGTAGGGGGGTTGTGCCATTCACAACCCCTGTCCAAATAGATTTCCTCCCTGAAAAGGTTGGAAGGGCAGTGGTAGCCACAGCCCAGGCACAGACAGACTTCCCTGTAGGGACTGGCAGAGCTGTGACAGTCACAGCTCAAACACAAACTGAGTGCCCCCCTGAAAAGGTTGGCAAGGCTGTAATGGTCTCAGCCTATACTCAGACTGACATAGGTGTAGTGAAGCCTGAAACAATGGATCACTCCACACAAACTGAGAGTAGTGGGGAGGAAGAAAAGTCTCCCTCTCCCCAGACATTAGGAAAAGGTCAGCCTCCTCAGGGATCTGACCTCACCCCTTGTGAAGGAACTGCCCCAGAGGTAGCCAGGCCTGGCCTGGCAGAGCCTCTGATGTCAGTGGCCCCTTCCAAGGTGGGATCCAGTCTGGTGCAGGTAGCCTGCCTCTCTCTACCCTGCCTCAGTCAGCCCAGGGCTGCAGAGGTCAGGGAGGCCAGTGGACCCCCAGAGGGCCCCTGTCCACAAGAACCCCCCCATCAAAAGAATGAGGATTGCCTGGCTAGTAGCCCTAGTCAGGTGATGGGTAAAAACATTCCTGAGGGATCTCCTTTACAGGTAGTTAGGGACCTCCCCCAGGGGGATTCTGTTGGGCACAGGCAAACATGGGACCTTAGGGCCCCAAACCTGACCTGTCCCTCCAGTAAGCCCACAAAAGGGACCCAGCCTCCAGCTTTAGGTAGCCAGAGGCTGACCCTGAGAGCACAGTGCAACTCAGTTAAAGGAAGAAAGGCATCCATGGTGGAGGATGATTGGAGGAAGCTGAGGCCTCACTTTGAGGACACTCACTTCAGTACTCCATCTCAACACCAGCCTTTTACTTTGCCAAGACACACCACAGGTAGAGATTCCCTATGGTGGAGACCCTCTGATACCCTTAGGGTGAGGGATTGCTTAGTGGACCATGAGACAGGGGGTAACCATGCCAGTGCTGGTTCCTCCTTATATGGCCACTTGGGCAATATAGGCTTACCTGGTCAAGGTCAGCCTTATCTCCCTTCGTTTGGGGGGGGGTTGTGTAGGAAGGTGGATATCTGACTATGGTTACCCCCAAATTTTTGCCTAGTGTCTAGCTGGTTTTTCGACTTAGTTGGCCTGAGATCCTGCCATTCAGGCTCTCAGGCTATCTGCTCTCTCTGTAAAATGGACTCCATGTACCCTAGGTACATACCCAATTGGTTGGATCACCCTGTCAGCCCCTGTACCAGTGTACACTAGGTACCCAGGGCATTGGTGTATCCAAGGCCTGCCAGGGGCTGAAGCATGTATTATGCCACCCCAGGCTTGGCCTAACAATCTCACACAACTGGCTGATCACTCAGCTGGGGTAAGTTGGTGTAATCACCTCTTACTTAGGTGTAGTATACCTATACCTAAACTTAAATGGGACACCTGGTAACCTATAAGTCACTCCTATGGCAGGCCTTAACAATCCTGAAGGCAGAGTGCTTGGTTCCATGTGAGATGGTGCTCTGGCATGAGCTGAGCCTGTCTGCAGTGGTCGGAACAACTTCCTTCTACTGTTTCCAGATATCGTCATACCATATACTCTTAAGTGCATTATGAACCTCGCGGTTAAATGCTATCTTTGGTTTGGCTTTATCAAAACATGTCGAGTAAGGTGTCATACGAATTGGAATACTAACCCCTCGCCAATTCTGGCGACGGGGTTAGCATTCCACCCTTCTAGAGGGACACGACATGTACAGTACCTGAAACCCGGGTAAAATCAGACATAGCCTCAGCTCCACAAAATGGATGCTGCCACCACAGACACAAGTCTGCCCTCCTGCTGCTGGGAGTCCTTCCAGCTTGGGAGGTGTGGACAAAGGGTTTCCTGCCAGGGGAGGTGCGTGCACCACCCCAGACAGGATTTTGTGTATTGGTCAGGTAGGGCTTGAAAGAAACCAGACATGCCTGTGGCTCACAAGGAGCCTCGGTGCATATGCCAGTTCAAACCGGTCCTGGGGCACACCAGTCCCGGGCCTGGGGCGAGCTGGACAAAGGATTGGGGGTGTAACCACCCCCCTTCCTGGTCCCACCCATAGGGAGGGACCTAGCAGGTAGTCCGGCCCCTAGAATCCGAATAAAGGTAGGAGCTGTGTCCTAAGACTTCAGACATCCTGGAATCAACTTGAAACTAAGAAGAAGACGGGAACTTCGACATTCTGCTGCACAGAAGACTGAAGAAAATCTCCCCTGTGGTCAGGGAGTGACCACCTTGCTAACGCAAGCACCATCCAGCGAATCACCGTCTGCTTTGCCGCCGCCTCCCGCCGGAGCCCGAGCCCAGAGACTGACAAGACCTGGACCTCCAGACCTCTCACCGCCTGATCCACAGTCCCTGAAAAGAGGAGACCCGTGGAGGCACCGAGACACGTGGAGCCAGCCATCTTGGAACGACTACGACAAGCTGACCAGTGCAACAACCGAGGCTCCCTCCAAGTTGTGCTTTGGGTCCTGAGAAGCCCAACCCTCGAGCAGCATCTGCACCAAAGGTGAGCCCTCCAGCATCTCCACGATCTGCGTGGGGCCCTTCTGCATTTTGCCACTCGACGCGCCTAACCGGTTGCTGGCCCGCTGGCTAGTGGCCATCTTGGCGACGAAATCTACGACAAACACCGCTGGTCTGGTTGCTCCAGTCTGGCCCTTGCTCCCCTCCAAAGGAGCAATCCCTCTGACCTTGCTGGTCAGAACCAACAGCTGATTTCCGAATCCTCCTGCAATTGCTTTTGCCAAGGCTTGTTTGCTTCGATCAAGTCGCCGACACCGCCGACAGCGAGAGCCTGCGTGGGACAGCTCGTGAGCCGACTCCTGGACGTCGTCGACCTTCAGGGACCACGTGGCTGCGGAGACAAGCTACCCCTCATCACCTGTTTGCACCCGACATCGCCTGGTACCCACCTGGTGCCACGCTGGTCACTGGCTAGTGACTGTGAACACTGTCCCCTCTGCTTACAGGTCTTCAACATCTCCGATCCACTCTTGGATCCACTGCATCTCTCCCGGACCGACCGCCTGCAGCATCTTTGTCTTCAAGCTCCACGGAACAGATAGAAGCAACCCGACGCACTTCGAGGCCTATGCACCCGCTTCCTGTGGGTGAGGTAAAGCTGGCACACCTGTGCCCAAGTGTAGTAATACATCTCTAGTGCCTGTGTTCCAAATCTTAAGTTCCTAGGTCATCCGGAAGATTCCTTTTGCAGTAACTTTGTACTTTTTACGCACCCATTGAAACCTATGGGAGCACGCGTGTGACTATTTGCTCTGCACACGCCACCCGTGGACCTCCTGGTCACTAACTGACGTTAGCTCCTTGTAGGCCCAGCGATTCTAGAGGCCTTAGGCCTTTTCCCTTTTCTGTTCGTGGTACTTATACCACTATTTTAGTATATGGTTTGAGTGGCCACCAGGGCCTACCCATATAAAGTGCAACTTCTGTGTATTCTGTGATAATCTTGTTTGACGATTTGTGCTCCTGTGCTCATAAAGAGACTAGGGGTAACTTTGATAAATAAATACATATATATTTTGAATATATATCTGTGTGGTGTCCTTTCATTGGTATAAAAGGGGGTTGCATTTGGTAAAACAGCTGGCTTAACACGCTTCACGAGTTTAGCCTCAAAGACTGCTTAGCCTACGCTACCACTAGGGCAGCTAGTCCGAAAAGGTTGACTTACAACCACACCATAAGGGTTGCTTGGCATGGTACAAGGTGATCACTTTAACTAGTGAGCATCATATACCAGGCCAACTTCTCACAGGCACAATCCACAAAATCAGACCAGTCCTGTGTCTGTGTCTTCTGGGTGTCTCTGAACAACAACCTATATTGCTCAGTGGTTAAGCCAAACCCATCTATCAGAGCACTCTTCAGGACTTTGTAATTGTTAGCATCCTCATCACTGACTGTGAGGAGCTTGTCTCTACCTTTGTCAGAAAAGGAGAGCCACAAGATAGCTGCCCACTGACTCTGGGGTACCTGCTGTACTTTGCAGGCCCTCTCCAAAGCAGTCATCCACTTGTGGATGTCATCCCCATTCTGATATGGGGGGACTATCTTGCTTAGGTTTCTATGGTCATAAGACCTATCCCTATCTCTAGGAATGTTGCTGCCACCAGTGGGTTCTGACCCACACAATTTTTGCTCTCTAGCCAGAGCAAGCTTCTCCTTGGCAAGGGCAAGTTCTTCCCTCTGAATCCTCAGATTAGCTTCCCTCATTCTGGCTTCATGCTCCTTTCTCTCAGGGGAAGTCAATCCCCTGTGAGAGGAAGCACTAGAGATGCTAGAGACATGGGAGTGGATGGATTCCCTTGAAGGGGATCTGTCCCTCCTGCTTCTCTGGTTAAGCCCACTTGGGGGTCTGTATGGGGGGACCCCATGCAAACTCCCATGTAAGCTTAGGTTAGCCTGGCTAAGTCTTCCTACTTGGCCCTGGCTGTCTACCTCTTCATCTGAAGTCCCATCTGACTCCTCTGTGGTGGGTAGACCCTTATCTACAGCTATGGCACCATACTTGGCAGCTCTTTCAGCATCATAGGCCTCCAGAAGCTCCACTAGCTGTCTAAGGGTAGGGTTGGAACCCTGTTTTAATCTCCTGGAGGTACACAGTTGTCTCATCTCCTGGAAAGTGAATGCATCATATCTAGAGGGAACCTGTCTAGGATTCTCCTCTCCTGAGGGAGCATCAGTGTGATCTCCATTCAGGGACATGATTCTAGTGAGGGTGTGGTGTGTGCACCTACCTACACTAGTTGTATCTACTAAACCTCTCTAGTAGTTGTAGTCAGGGTGTGTTACTCCCTTCAACCTACAACCACTAAGTCCAGTAGGACTTAAGTATTATAATCTATGTTATATGTACCTAGACAATATCTGTGTGATCTTTCAATTTAGTATCTCAAGATTACAATGGTATTACAACAGCAAGCTCAGATCCCAACCGCTGCTCACCAATGTGAGAAGTTGGCCTGATGTATGATGTCACTAGTTCTAGTGTACACCTTATATCAGTCCAAATACCCTTATGGTGATTGGTTGTAAAGTCAACCTTATAGACCAGCTATCCTAGTGGTAGCATGGACAAGAGCAGTCTTAGGCTAAACTCTGAATGGCATGTGAAGCCAGCTGTGATACCATATATAATCCCTTGAATACCAAATGAAAGGACACCACAACAGATATATATATAAAATAAAGTGTATTTATTCTAGTCAAACCCTCAGCACTCTTTATGAGATTAGAGGTAAGTACAACACAGTCTTATTTAAGCATACATTAAGTCACACAGGTAAGTAATACAGTTAGGCCCTAGGGGCCACGCAAACCATATACTAAGTAAGTGGTATAAGGACCACTGTCACGGAAATAGAATAGGCCTAGGCCTAGGGAATCGCTGGGGCTACACTACACTAGCGTTAGTTAGGAAGTGGGAGGCCCACGGGATTCGTGTGCAGAGTGGAAACACTCACGCGTAATGCGTAAAAGTCAATAGCAATAGTACAGTTTAGAAAACGGTAGATTTAGGACACTTCCGGAGTAGCTAGGAAGTTGAGACTGGAAAACTAGACACTAGGATAGTCACTATCCTGATGAGCACCGGAGTACCCAAGTTACCTAGCCCACAGGCTGCGGGTGCATAGGGGTGAAGATGCGTCGGTTTTCGTCGTCGACTCCTATGGATGCCTGAAGAAAGATGCTGACAGGCAGTCAGTGAAGAGTGTCCGGTGGATCCCAAGGCTGGGATCAAGAAGAGAGGAGACCTGCAAGCAGAAGGGACAGAGTCAAGGTCACTAGCCAGTGACCACGTGGAACCAGGAAGGAACCAGGCGATGTCGTGAAGATTGCAGGTGAAGGTGAAGCTTGTCGCTGCAGCCAGGAGGACCAGGAAGCGTCGAGGACGACCAGGACCAGGAGGCGAGCTGTCCCACGAAGGCTCTTGCTGTCGGCGGCGTCGAAGTTGGACTAGGACTCACCAAGCCTTGGCAAGCGGAACCCACGAAGAACGGAGGACTTGCTTCTGGTGCAGACCAGGAAGGTCTGGGGTGCTTCTTCTTTGCAGAGAAGTGGGAGCCAGTCTGGAGGAGCCAAACCAGCACAGAAGATTTCAGGGTGCGTCGTCACAAAGGCCACTAGCCAGCGGGCAAGCAACCGGACAGACGCGGCAAGCAGGAAAATGCAGAAGGGCCCCACGCAGGACTCGTGGAGTGTGGGGGGCTGATCTTCGGTGCAGATGGTGCTTGGGGTTGGGGCTTCTCAATCCCCGGTGCACAACTTCGAGGGTGCCTCAGAAGCTGCGCTTTAAGTTACTAGCCACTTTTCCCAGGTAGCCGGTCCCACGTCGCACGTCGCCTCCACGGATCTCAGCTTTGCTGTGGATGTGGATCAGGGTCGGGGAAGTCTGGAAGTCAAGGCTCTGGTCGGGCTCTGCAGTCGGTTCCTCGTAGAACGTGGGCAAAGCAAAGGGTAGTCTCTTGATGGTGCCTGTTTGCACAGGGTAGCCACTCCTTGGCTACAAGGGAGATTCTTCAGTCTTCTTCTTTCGTCGAATGTCGAAGGTCCAGAGTTTCTGTTCAAGTTTGCAGGTTCAGGATAATCTAATCTCTTGAGGCCCAACTCCCACTCTTATACTAATCTGGGGGGCTGGGATACCTGCTAGGTCACGCCTTATGGGTGGGACCTGGGAGGGGGTGGTTACACCCACTTCCCTTTGTCCAGTTTCGCGCCAGAGCTGGGGCTGGAGTGCCCCAGCGCCGGTTTGAACTGGACTATGCAAGGAACACCTTGTGTGCCCCAGGCATGTCTCATTCCTTTCAGCCCACCCTGCCCCAATACACTAAAGGCTGTCTGGGGAGGTGCTAGCACCTCTCCAAGCAGGAAACCTATTGTCCAGGCCTCCCTGGCTGGGATCACTCCCAGCAGCAGGAGGTCAGACTTGTGTCTGTGGCAGCAGCATCCATTTTGTGATGCTGAGGCTTTGGTTAGAGTTAAACAGCAAAGTAGGATTTTAACATGTCTCTCCCTCTAGAAGGGAGGGATAATATCCTCATCACCAGAAATGGTATGGGGGTATTATTCCAAAGTGTTAGACACCTTACACGACATGTTTTGATAAAGCCAAACCATAGTTACCATAACCGTTTAAGATTATAAGGCACTTTAAGAGTATATGGTAGGCTATATCATAGAACAGCTATAAGGACATGATTCCGAAAGCTGCAGACAGGCTCAGCTCATGCTAGAGCACCATCTCACATGTTACCAAGCACTCTGCCTCCAGGATTGTTAAGGCCTGCCATAGGAGTGACTGATAGGTACACATGTGTCTATATATAAGGGTAGATATAGGCATACTATATCTAAGCAAGGGGTGATTACACGACCTTGCCCCAGCTGAGTGATCAGCCAGTTGTGTCTGATTGGAAGGCCAGACCAGGGGTGGCATAATACATGCTGCAGCCCCTGGGAGGCCTAGGGTACACCTATGCCCTGGGTACCTAGGGTACACTGTACAGGGTCCAATAAGGTGATCCTTACCAATTGGGAATGTACCTAGGGTATATGGAGTCCATTTTAAAGAGAGAGCAGACAGCCTGAGACCCTGAATGGCAGGATCTCAGGCCAACTAAGTCGAAAAACCAGCTAGACACTAGGCAAAAAGTTGGGGGTAACCATAGTCAGATATCCACCTTCCTACAGTACATCTCTCCATTTTCCATTGGCCAGTCCATAATTGTTACCCCACACTTTCTATTTCTAATGCCCCCATGCCATTCCAGTTTGGACCCAGCCATATGTAAATCAGTCTTGACCCTGCTCCCCATGGGAACAGTCCAGCCCGAACTGCCAAGCCAGGTCTTCCTCGGACCAGAACAAGCATCCTGGGACCGGTTTTGGGGTATCACACCTCACCAGCCAGGCTAGCTTTGATTCCAGTGGCATAGCTAGCATGGGACCCACGTCTGGACATTTCCTTCCCACTTAGGGTGACAAGTACAAAAAGAATAGGTGATGGACGGAATGCTGAACAAATCAAACAGTCACCCCCAGTCACAGATCTTGGTTAAATCCATAATTCTTTTGTCTCACAATGCTAATCCAGTTTGGACCCAGTCATATGCAAATCAGTATTGACCCTGCTCCCCATGGGAACAGTCCAGCCTGAACTGCCAAGCCAGATCATCCCTGGACCTGAGACAAGCATCCTGGGACCGGTTTCGGAGTATCACCCCCTCATCAGCTAGGTTAGCTTTGATTCCAGTGGCATAGCAAGCATGGGGCCTACGTCTGGCATACCCTTCCCACTTAAGGCAACAAATGGAAAAAGAACAGATGATGGAAGGAATGCTATACAAATTAAACATTCACCCCCAGTCACAGATCTAGGTTAAACCCATTGTTTTTTTGCTTGCCATGCCATTCCAGCTTGGACCATGGATTTGCTGAGAAAGAGAAATGAGATGGTGAGTGAGCATGCCATACTGAGGAAGGTGAAGCATGTGGAGAAGGGTGGCAAAGATGGAGCTGAAGTAAGAAAGATATGTGGCATAAGGAGCTATATACAGTAAAGAGGAAGGTGAGATAGTCATAGAAAAGACACAGAGAGGTATAATGAGGCAGAGGTAAGTAGAGAAAAAGGGGTAGCGAGATAGGTAAAGTTTTAGTATGAGGTACAGAGAGTAATGGATAGTGAAAAGAAAATACAGGGAGAAGGTTAAGGTCCAGAGAACGGTAAGGAGGTAAGGTAGAGAGGTGATTTATACAGAGTATTGTGAGTGGGGAGTAGAGGTAAATGGGAAGAGAGGAACAGTAGTGATACAAATCACGCACATATCTCCAGTCCTTAAATTCCTTAATTGGTTGACTTACGAATCAAGAATACAGCTAAAGATTGCCTGCCTGTCTCACAAAGCCCTCCATTTCAGAACCGCCAGTTATCTAGCGCAAAAGCTAGAACTATACGGAGGTGGCAGACTATCTAGAAGTGCTAACTCTTTCCTCCTGAAACCACAGATCTTTTGCAAAAAGAGAACGTGTCACCCAGCTGTAGGAAGGTGGATATCTGTTTATGGTTATCCCCAACTTTTTGCCTAGTGTCTAGCTGGTTTTTCGACTTAGTTGGCCTGAGATCCTGCCATTCAGGGTCTCAGGCTGTCTGCTCTCTCTTTAAAATGGACTCCATGTACCCTAGGTACATACCCAATTGGTAAGGATCACCTTATTGGACCCTGTACAGTGTACCCTAGGTACCCAGGGCATAGGTGTACCCTAGGCCTCCCAGGGGCTGCAGCATGTATTATGCCACCCCTGGCCTGGCCTTCCAATCAGACACAACTGGCTGATCACTCAGCTGGGGCAAGGTCGTGTAATCACCCCTTGCTTAGATATAGTATACCTATATCTACCCTTAAAATAGACACATGTGTACCTGCGAGCCACTCCTATGGCAGGCCTTAACAATCCTGGAGGCAGAGTGCTTGGTAACATGTGAGATGGTGCTCTAGCATGAGCTGAGCCTGTCTGCAGCTTTCGGAACCATGTCCTTATAGCTGTTCTATGATATAGCCTACCATATACTCTTAAAGTACCTTATAATCTTAAACGGTTATGGTAACTATGGTTTGGCTTTATCAAAACATGTCGTGTAAGGTGTTTAACACTTTGGAATAATACCCCCATACCATTTCTGGTGATGAGGATATTATTCCCCCCTTCTAGAGGGAGAGACATGTTAAAATCCTACTTTGCTGTTTAACTCTGACCAAAGCCTCAGCATCACAAAATGGATGCTGCTGCCACAGACACGAGTCTGACCTCCTGCAGCTGGGAGCCCTCCCAGCCAGGGAGGCCTGGACAATAGGTTTCCTGCTTGGGGAGGTGCTAGCACCTCCCCAGACAGACTTTACTGTTTTGGGGCAGGGAGGGCTGAAAGGAATGAGACAGGCCTGGGGCACACAAGGTGTCCCATGCATAGTCCAGTTCAAACCGGCGCTGGGGCACTCCAGCCCCAGCTCTGGCGCGAAACTGGACAAAGGAAAGGGGGTGTAACCACTCCCCTTCCTGGTCCCACCCATAGGAGGGACCTTGCAGGTAGCCCAGCCCACTAGCCCAGTATATCAACAGGTAGCTGAGCCCTGCTAAATTAGATTATCCTGAATCTGCAACTTGAACAGAAAATCTGGACCTTCGACATTCGACCTCAGGAAGAAGACTGAAGAATCTCCCTTGTGGCCAATGAGTGACCACCCTGGGCAACCAGGCACCAACCAGCGACCGCTGCTTGCTTTGCGACTGATCCTACGAGGGACGACTGCAGAGACTGATCAGCGCCGAGACTTCCAGACACCTCTGAACCAGATCTACATCTACAGCAAAGCTGAGACCCGTGGAGGCGACGAGGGACGTGGGACCGGCGACTTGGGAAAAAAGACTAGTAACTGACTAGCGCGACTTCTGAGGCTTCCTCGAGGCTGTGCTTGGGGAATTGAGAAGCCCCCATCCCGAGCACCATCTGCAAAGAAGATCAGCTCCCCACACTTCACGTGTTCTGCGTGGGGCCCTTCTGCACCTGAGTTGCTCGACGTGTTGTCCGGTTGCTGGCCCGTTGGCTAGTGACCTCTGCGACGACGAACCTTTGATTTCATCTTGCTGGTCCGGCTCCTCCAGACTGGCACCCGCTCCTCTGTGAAAGAGAAGCACCCCAGACCTTCCTGGTCTGCACCAGAAGCAAGTCCTCCATTCTGCGTGGGTTCCGCTTGCCAAGGCTTGTTGGGTCCTAACTCGACATCGACGCCGCCGACAGCAAGAGCCTTCGTGAGACAGCTCGCCTCTTGGTCCTGGTCGTCCTCGACGTCTCCTAGTACCAGTGGCTGCTGCGACAAGCTTCACCTCTTCACCTGCATCTGCACGACATCGCCTGGTTCCTTCCTGGTTCCACGTGGTCACTGGCTAGTGACCCAGACTCTGTTCCTTCTGCTTGCAGGTATCCTTCCTTCTTGATTCCATCCTTGGGATCCACCGGACACTCTTCACTGACTGCCTGTCAGAAACTTTCCTTCAGGCATCCATAGGAGTCAACGACGAAACCCGACGCACGTTCACACCTATGCACCCGCAGCCCGTGGGCTAGGTAACTTGAGTACTCCGGTGCTCACAAGGGTATTGACTATCCTAGGGTCTAGTTTCCAAGTCTCGAACTCCTATCTATTCCAGAAGTGTCCTAAAACTGTTAATTTCTAATAACTACTATTTCTATCGACTTTTACGCATTACGCGTGAGTGTTTCCACTCTGCACCTGAATCCCGTGGGCCTCCCACTTCCTAACCTTTGGTAGTTTAGTGTAGCCCCAGCGATTCCCTAGGCCTAGGCCTATCCTGTGTTCGTGACAGTGGTTCTTATACCACTTACTTAGTATATGGTTTGCGTGGCCCCTAGAGCCTAACTGTATTACTTACCTGTGTGACTTAATGTATGCTTAAATAAGACTGCGTTGTACTTACCTCGAATCTCATAAAGAGTGCTGAGGGTTTGACTAGAATAAATACATTCTATTTTTATATATATCTGTTGTGGTGTCCTTTCATTTGGTATTCAATGGATTACATATGGTATAACAGCTGGCTTCACATGCCATACAGAGTTTAGCCTAAGACTGCTCTTGTCCATGCTACCACTAGGATAGCTGGTCGATAAGGTTGACTTTACAACCAATCACCATGAGGGTTGTTTGGACTGATACAAGGTGTACACTAGAATTAGTGACATCATATATCAGGCCAACTTCTCACATTGGTGAGCAGCGGTTGGGATCTGAGCTTGCTGTTGTTAATACCATTGTAATCTTGAGATACTAAATTGAAAGATCACATAGATATTGTTAGGTACATATAACATAGATTATAAATTCTTAAGTCCTACTGGACTTAGTTGTTGTAGGTTGAAGGGCCTAGCACACCCTGACTACAACTACTAGAGAGGTTTAGTAGATACAACTAGTGTAGGTAGGTGCACACACCACACCCTCACTAGATCATGTCTCTGAGAGGAGATCAAGTTGATTCTCTCTCAGGAGGGGTAGGTCCTAGAAAGATCCCCTCTAGATATGATACCCTAACTTTTCAGGAGATGAGACAATTGTGTACCTCCAGAAAGTTACAACAGGGTTCAAACCCTACCCTCATTAAACTAGTGGAGATCCTAGAGGAGTATGATGCTCAGAGGGCCTCCCAGGTTAGTACCCTAGGTACAGGTGAGGGTCTACCCACTACAGATGAGTCAGATGGGACTTCAGAAGATGAGGTAGACAGCCAGGTTCAAGTTGGGAGACTTAGCCAGGCTAACATAAGCCTACATGGGAGTCTGACTGGGGTCCCCCCATTCAGACCCTCAAGTGGACTTAACCAGAGAAGCAGGAGAGGAAGATCCCCTTCAAGGGAATCTATCCACTCCCATGTTTCTAATAGCTCCAATGCCTCTTCTCACAGGGGAATGACTTCTCCACAGAGAAAAGAGCATCAGGCCAGAATGAGGGAAGTCAATCTGAGGATTGAAAGGGAAGAACTTGCCCTTGCCAAAGAGAGACTTGCTCTGGCCAGAGAGCAAAAGTTAAGTGGGCTAGGACCCGCTGGTGGCAGCAACATTCCTAAAGATAGGGATAGGTCTTATGACCATAGAACCCTAAGCAAGATAGTCCCCCCATATCAGAATGGGGATGACATCCACAAGTGGATGACTGCTTTGGAGAGGGCCTGCAAAGTACAGCAGGTACCCCAGAGTCAGTGGGCAGCTATCTTGTGGCTCTCCTTTTCTGACAAAGGTAGAGACAAGCTCCTCACAGTTAGTGATGAGGATGCTGACAATTACAAAGTCCTGAAGAGTGCTCTGATAGATGAGTTTGGCTTCACCACTGAGCAATATAGGTTGTTGTTCAGAGACACCCAGAAGACACAGACACAGGACTGGTCTGATTTTGTGGATTGTGCCACTAAGGCTTTCGAAGGTTGGTTAACTGGCAGCAAGGTGCAGGACTATACAGGAGTGTACAACTTGATTATGAGGGAGCAGATCCTTAATAATTGTCAAACCAGCTTCTCCATCAACACCTGGTAGACTCAGATTTGACCTCTCCCCAAGAATTGGGAAAGAGGGCAGATAAATGGGTCAGGACCAGGATTAGGCCTACAAATCAGGGTGGTGACCAAAAGAAAGATACCACCAAGCCTCAAGAGAAGGGTGGGGATAAAACAAAAGAGAAATTTCCTCAGGGCCCCAAAACTCCACACAGGTTGGTGGGTCCCAAGCTCCCTCTTCTACCACAGTTAAAAAGCCTTACTGCCATGAATGTAAAGTTCCTGGGCATTGGAAAACTGACAGCAGTTGCCCAAAGGCTAAAAACAAAACTGTTCCTCCAATTACTCCTGTAACACCACCTATTACTGTCAGCAGTAATCCCCCAGGTGGTGGGAGTGCCCCCAAAAATTTGGTTGGGTTTTCTTGGGGAACACAGGTGGACCCTGGCTTAGCCAAGTCCCCTGCGGCAGCTACTCTTGTCTGTGATGGTGGCATGGGGTTTGCCAACTTCACTGCCTGTCCCAACACTTTGGGTAGGTACAGACAGGAACCCTACATCAATGGTAGAAAAGCTGAGGCCTACAGAGACACTGGAGCTAGCATCACTATGGTGACTCACAGACTAGTTCCCTCTGAGCAGCTTTTGCCTGGTTTCTCATACCAAGTAACTAACATTGATAGCAAACAGAACAGTCATCCCATGGCAGAGGTATGTCTCAGCTGGGGAGGTGTCACTGGCCCTAAGAGGGTGGCAGTGTCTCCAACCTTGCCTGTAGACTGCTTACTGGGGAATGACTTGGAACTCTCAGCTTGGGCTGGAGTTGAACAAGACACCCATTCTAAAATGGTAGGCCTTTCACAAAAGGGTAGTGGGGTTGTGCCAGCCACAGCCCCTGCCCAAGTAGATTTCCTCCCTGAAAAGGTTGGAAGGGCAGTGGTAGCCACAGCCCAGACAAAGACAGACTTCCCTGTAGAGATTGGCAGAGCTGTGACAGCCACAGCTCAAACCCAAACTGAGTGCCTCCCTGGAAAGGTTGGCAAGGCTGTAATGGTCTCAGCCCATACTCAGACTGACATAGGTGTAGTGAAGCCTGAAACTATGGATCACTCCACACAAACAGACAGTAGTGGGGAGGAAGAAAAGTCTCCCTCTCCCCAGACATTAGGAAAAGGTCAGCCTCCTCAGGGATCTGACCTCACCCCTTGTGAAGGAACTGCCCCAGAGGTAGCCAGGCCTGGCCTGGCAGAGCCTCTGATGTCAGTGGACCCTTCCAAGGTGGGACCCAGTCTGGTGCAGGTAGCCTGCCTCTCTCTACCCTGCCTCAGTCAGCCCAGAGCTGCAAAGGTCAGGGCGGCCAGTGGACCCCAAGAGGGCCCCTGTCCACAAGAACCCCCCCATCAAAAGAATGAGGATTGCCTGGCTAGTAGCCCTAGCCAGGTGATGGTTAAAAACATTCCTGAGGGATCTCCTTTACAGGTAGTTAGGGACCTCCCCCAGAGGGATTCTGTTAGGCACAGGCAAACATGGGACCTTAGGGCCCCAAACCTGACCTGTCCCTCTAGTAAGCCCACCAAAGGGACCCAGCCTCCAGCTTTAGGTAGCCAAAGGCTGACCCTGAGAGCACAGTGCAACTCAGTTAAAGAAAGAAAAGCATCCATGGTGGAGGATGATTGGAGGAAGCTGAGGCCTCACTTTGAGGACACTCACTTCAGTACTCCATCTCAACACCAGCCTTTTACTTTGCAAAGACACACCAAAGGTAGAGATTCCCTATGGTGGAGACCCTATGATACCTTTAGGATGAGGGATTGCTTAGTGGACCATGAGACAGGGGGTCACCATGCCAGTGCTGGTTCTTCCTTATATGGCCACTTAGGCAATATAGGCTTACCTGGTCAAGGACAGCCTTATCTCCTTTCGTTTGGGGGGGGGGGGGGGGTTGTGTAGGAAGGTGGATATCTGACTATGGTTACCCCCAACTTTTTGCCTAGTGTCTAGCTGGTTTTTCGACTTAGTTGGCCTGAGATCCTGCCATTCAGGGTCTCAGGCTGTCTGCTCTCTCTTTAAAATGGACTCCATGTACCCTAGGTACATACCCAATTGGTAAGGATCACCTTATTGGACCCTGTACAGTGTACCCTAGGTACCCAGGGCATAGGTGTACCCTAGGCCTCCCAGGGGCTGCAGCATGTATTATGCCACCCCTGGCCTGGCCTTCCAATCAGACACAACTGGCTGATCACTCAGCTGGGGCAAGGTCGTGTAATCACCCCTTGCTTAGATATAGTATACCTATATCTACCCTTAAAATAGACACATGTGTACCTGTGAACCACTCCTATGGCAGGCCTTAACAATCCTGGAGGCAGAGTGCTTGGTAACATGTGAGATGGTGCTCTAGCATGAGCTGAGCCTGTCTGCAGCTTTCGGAACCATGTCCTTATAGCTGTTCTATGATATAGCCTACCATATACTCTTAAAGTACCTTATAATCTTAAACGGTTATGGTAACTATGGTTTGGCTTTATCAAAACATGTCGTGTAAGGTGTCTAACACTTTGGAATAATACCCCCATACCATTTCTGGTGATGAGGATATTATTCCCCCCTTCTAGAGGGAGAGACATGTTAAAATCCTACTTTGCTGTTTAACTCTGACCAAAGCCTCAGCATCACAAAATGGATGCTGCAGCCACAGACACGAGTCTGACCTCCTGCAGCTGGGAGCCCTCCCAGCCAGGGAGGCCTGGACAATAGGTTTCCTGCTTGGGGAGGTGCTAGCACCTCCCCAGACAGACTTTAGTGTATTGGGGCAGGGAGGGCTGAAAGGAATGAGACATGCCTGGGGCACACAAGGTGTCCCATGCATAGTCCAGTTCAAACCGGCGCTGGGGCACTCCAGCCCCAGTTCTGGCGCGAAACTGGACAAAGGAAAGGGGGTGTAACCACTCCCCTTCCTGGTCCCACCCATAGGAGGGACCTTGCAGGTAGCCCAGCCCACTAGCCCAGTATATCAACAGGTAGCTGAGCCCTGCTAAATTAGATTATCCTGAATCTGCAACTTGAACAGAAAATCTGGACCTTCGACATTCGACCTCAGGGAGAAGACTGAAGAATCTCCCTTGTGGCCAATGAGTGACCACCCTGGGCAACCAGGCACCATCCAGCGACCGCTGCTTGCTTTGCGACTGATCCTACGAGGGACGACTGCAGAGACTGACCAGCACAGAGACTTCCAGACACCTCTGAACCAGATCCACATCTACAGCAAAGCTGAGACCCGTGGAGGCGACGAGGGACGTGGGACCGGCGACTTGGGTAAAAGTGGCTAGTAACTGACTTGCGCGACTTCTGAGGCTTCCTCGAGGCTGTGCTTGGGGAATTGAGAAGCCCCCATCCCGAGCACCATCTGCAAAGAAGATCAGCTCCCCACACTTCACGTGTTCTGCGTGGGGCCCTTCTGCACCTGAGTTGTTCGACGTGTTGTCCGGTTGCTGGCCCGTTGGCTAGTGACCTCCGCGACGACGAACCTTTGATTTCATCTTGCTGGTCCGGCTCCTCCAGACTGGCACCCGCTCCTCTGTGAAAGAGAAGCACCCCAGACCTTCCTGGTCTGCACCAGAAGCAAGTCCTCCATTCTGCGTGGGTTCCGCTTGCCAAGGCTTGTTGGGTCCTAACTCGACATCGACGCCGCCGACATCAAGAGCCTTCGTGGGACATCTCGCCTCATGGTCCTGGTTGTCCTCGACATCTCCTGGTATCCGTGGCTGCTGCGACAAGCTTCACCTCTTCACCTGCATCTGCACGACATCGCCTGGTTCCTTCCCGACTCCTGGCTGGTGACCTAGACTCTGTCCCTTCTGCTTGCAGGTATCCTTCCTTCTTGATTCCATCCTTGGGATCCACCGGACACTCTTCACTGACTGCCTGTCAGCAACTTTCCTTCAGGCACCCATAGGAGTCAACGACGAAACCCGACGCAAGTTCACACCTATGCACCCGCAGCCCGTGGGCTAGGTAACTTGAGTACTCCGGTGCTCACAAGGGTATTGACTATCCTAGGGTCTAGTTTCCAAGTCTCGAACTCCTAGCTATTCCAGAAGTGTCCTAAAACTGTTAATTTCTAATAACTACTATTTCTATCGACTTTTACGCATTACGCGTGAGTGTTTCCACTCTGCACCTGAATCCCGTGGTCCTCCCACTTCCTAACCTTTGGTAGTATAGTGTAGCCCCAGCGATTCCCTAGGCCTAGGCCTATCCTGTGTTCGTGACAGTGGTTCTTATACCACTTACTTAGTATATGGTTTGCGTGGCCCCTAGGGCCTAACTGTATTACTTACCTGTGTGACTTAATGTATGCTTAAATAAGACTGCATTGTACTTACCTCGAATCTCATAAAGAGTGCTGAGGGTTTGACTAGAATAAATACATTATATTTTTATATATATCTGTTGTGGTGTCCTTTCATTTGGTATTCAAGGGATTACATATGGTATAACAGCTGGCTTCACATGCCATACAGAGTTTAGCCTAAGACTGCTCTTGTCCATGCTACCACTAGGATAGCTGGTCTATAAGGTTGACTTTACAACCAATCACGATAAGGGTTGTTTGGACTGATACAAGGTGTACACTAGAATTAGTGACATCATATATCAGGCCAACTTCTCACACCAGCTTTCTCAGGCTCTACTCCAAAGATCTGGAACTCTCTCCCACCGGAAGTTCGCAGAATCTCCTCCGCGGTTGCCTTCAAATTGGAAGCTAAAAGATTCCTTATGAACAAGTTCTTACCTTAAATGGGTTTGGCTCCTCGGCTCGAAGGGATTGGACTTACACCTCCAAGGTCGGCGTAGGCACTATTCTGCTTAAACTTTTCATCGGCTCCCTTCCTAGTTCGATATGCACCAGTTCTGTCTTATTCTCTGTTGACCTCCTTTTGTATGTAACTGATCTGTTTGGTATTCTTATTTGATACTGGTACTGCATTTTACTTTTCCTCCAATTGTAAAGCGCTCTGAAATCCTTCGGGATCATGTTTGCGCTATATAAAACTTTATAAATAAATAAATATAATGATATAAGGTAGAGTATGGAGTATGTGATGACATCGACAGAAGGGCAAAATGAGAAGTGATAAACAGAAGAGAACAGTAAAGAGAGTCATGAATCAGAGAGAAAGGTGCGGGGGAGAGGTAAAGGGTAGAAAGATATGGGTTGTAGAGAGAAAAGAGGTAACGTACAGAGGCAGAGGTGAAGTAGATAAAGAGAAGTGAGGTTAATGAAGAAGTAAAGAGGGTAAGGTAGAGAGAGAGTTGAATTAGAGACAGAGGTGAGGTGGAGATATGCATAAAGAGAGAAAAGTAAGCTGGAAAGTGTGAGTTTAAAAAGAAAATGAGGTACAAAGAGAGATACAAGGAAGAGAGCAGGTAGATTTTTTGACAGAAAAAAGTGATAGAGCTAGAAAAAAAAAGATAATTGTTCAATAATTGTTTTGAAATCATCACAATATAAAAACACCAAAATTACAATATTCTGATGAGACAAGCACATAAAAAGATAAAATAACATCTTACCATGTACAAAATGTAAAATCCTGTTGAATAAACATTGGAGAGGTCAAAGATTCCAAGAAACAAGTAACCTAGTGAGAGATGTGAGGTAAAGGGAGGGGACAGAGGTAGAAAGAGATGAGCGGTGAAGACGTGAGATAAGATAACAAATGGATGGGGAGTTTTATTGAAAGATTAGGTAGTGAGATACAGAGACAGCAGGGTGGGCTAAAAAAGAGATGAGACAGTGCGATCTGAGTTAGAGATATGAGTAAGAGTGATGTGATGTGATGAAGAGCTGTGGGACAGAGAGATTGGTGTTTGAAAAGTGGAGAGAGGTGAGTCATAGAGAGGGGGAGGGAGAGAGATAGATAAAGAGGTGAGGTAAAGACTAAAGAGAGAAATGAGGTTGAAAGAGAGGTAAAGTATATTTAAGAGCACTGTTTCACAAAAGGGCGTAACTTCAAATATGGGCCTTTTTAGGTCTCGCTGAGCCCAGCGCATGCGCTGGCTCGGAGAGACATTTTGTATGTGGCTTTTTTAAGTGCTGCTGGCTGGCCTAGCGCTTGTGTGCACGTGAGCATGCACGCGCGCTGCCGCCTTGTGCTAGGCCAGCCAGCAGCGCTCAGGAACGCCATTAGCGCATCATTGCGATCACTTTCGCTTTCACAGCGATCGTGATCGCGATGACTTTCGTAACATTGGCCGCGCGCGCACACAACTCTCGCTTCTCCCCCTCCCCCACCACATATCGCGTCTCGTGGCCCCGTGCGCGGCCAATGCTTGTTTGTAAAAAGCTTCCAAACTCGCCCTCAGTTGGTTGTCTGTGCTGACTTGCCCTTGAACTCACTCACTCCCCTCTGTTCGTGTCCGTGTTGGCTTGTTTCCTGTGCTTTCTAGAGTCGTAGACCTGGACTCATGATATGATGCCTGGGCAGATTCCAGAACCTTCGTTGACGGCTGGCACACTGCCAGGGCTGGGTTTCCTCAGCAGGATCCCTGGCACCACCATGTCCGTCAAGGACCTCAAATACCCTGGCATCTGTGGCATCGGCTGCATGATCTCCCTGCTACTCTTCCTGGTGGTGAAACTAGGCCAGAGGCCGCAGCCCATCAAGAGCGAGGTAAAGTCATGGCAGGAGTGCCTTCCTGAGGCTACTCATAGTGTGATTGCTTCACACCATCCCAACAATTGGTGCATCATTCCTGTAGATCCTTTATCTTGTGTATATATGAATGTGTGATAAAAAGTGCAGCTAGCTTTATTGAGTGCATGCTATAAAGATTAAAAGCATATTACCCACTGTGTCGTCACTGCAATCTTTACTGTGTGTTAAATGCCAAGAGCACCACCCAATTGGTACACGTCTTGTTAATAAAATATGCAGGGCTTTTGTTACGCAAGAAGTGTGTAACATTCTGGAGCACTCCATTTATTTTGAACTGCAGGATGCCCCTATTCGAAAATAGAATTCATCATCTTCATGGGGGGAGGAGTTGGCCTAACGGCTAAGGCGCTCGACCTCGGACTTGGGGGTCTGGGTTCGAGTCTCGATAACGACACCAAGCATACTGTGATTCTGGGCAAATCACTTAATCTCCCCATGCCTAACAAAAATGAATGTGTGTCCTCATGTAACGTAATTGGTGCTATGTAAAGCGCTCTGATGCTCGATTCGGGTCAAGTTCATGCTATAAAACGATCATCAAATCTAGTATTACAAAGGTCAATAAAGATCATTTGATCTCTTTATTAGAAAGTAGCTGTGTTGTCACGTCGTCATTCTATGGATTCCTTGCATGAACACACTTCTGCTGTTTGCCTTGTGAGTTCCTATGTGGTGAGACTGTTCACAAGCCAGCTGATTTCGATGCGGGCAAAGTCCGGTCTACTTGCTTTTTCCCATATGGGGTTTCTGTGTTTTTTGGTGCACCGTATTTCATTTACAACTAATCTTTCTATGCATGCAAGTAGCTATTTTGCGTGTGTTTTGTTTTACACGTCACCTGCCATAAGCAACACCTCATACTATGTTTGTTTCCTCGTGAGAATCTGGTTTCTTGCTCCTGAGGCCAGCATTTCCAAAATGTTATGCCATGTAGAATTATGCTTAATCTGTGTTAAATGCTAGCCACATGTAGGTTATGATATGTGGAAGTGGTTTGCTGTATAGGCTTTCTAGCTTGTGTTAAGGTGTGAAGCTGTAAGTACAGTGTCAGGCTACACTCCGCACATGCAGGTATATGATAGCACTTAGGTTTTGGGTACTGTACGCAACAGGTGACAGACTACGCATACAATAATAGGGCTGTACTTGCAGATATAGGGCTGCTGTTAAAGATGGAGGCAGATTGTTCCAGTGTCGGGCTGTAAATGGAGGTGTATGTGTGTACCTGCAGGTGCTGGGCGGCAGGTGTCTGGCTACACAGGTGTCAAGCAGGACATGCACTTTCATGGTATCGTATCCCGTCATACAACAGCACATGTAGTTGTCAGGCGGCACATGCAGGGGTGTGTTCTGCATATACATATACAAGTGCCAGTGTAGTTTTCATGCTGTTTGCGTGTGTGGGCATTTGGCAACAGATGTAGTTGTCCAGCAACACATGTCCAGAAGGGCATGCTGCTGTCAGGCTGTACATTCAGAGCTTGCACTGCACATGCAGGTGTGAGCTGTCTGGTCAGGAGTCTGACCACACAAGCAGATGTTCTGCAATATATGCATTTGCATGGCACCACATGCAGTTATTCTATAGCACACGGAGTTGTCGTGCTGGACATGCAGGGATTTGTGCTGCATGTGTAGGTACAGCTAGCTGTCTGTGCAGCTGCAGAGCTGTATTTGCATACATAGGTGTTTGGCAGTAAATGCAGATGTATGGCAAAACTTGTTGTTGTTCAGAAGGACTTGCACCTGTCTGGGTGCTTGTGCAGAAATCGGGCCGCAGGTACAGCTGTCTTTGCTGGTGTCCGGCTGCACTTGCAGGTCTCTGATGCATGATGCAGTTGTGAGGCACCCTATGTGATATTTCAGAAGGAAACGCAGCTGTCAAACTGCTCATGTAGATGTCAGGCTGCATATGCAGGCACTGGTCTCTCTGTGGAGGTGTCTAGTTTTCAGGTCGAGTCTGGGCAGCGCATGCGCTGCTATGAGAGGCATCCTGTATTCAGGTAGGGCCGTGAAGCTCGGCCCACTCTCTGCCCATATTTTTCATTGGCTTGTGTGATTGTTCACTGTAAACTCTGGCTGTTTATTGGTAAATAGGCTTAGTAGTCCCACCTTAGTCTAATTTTGTAACCTCCCATGCCAACACCCCCTGTTACGTGTGTTGTTACTCGGTAGTCTTTAAATGCAGCCTCCGAGCACTATTTTCTCAAATAGATTTCTCCTGACTGCTGTTGCAGACAGGACATGCTCTCCGCCAACGCTTTTAAAAAAAAAATGTTATAGCATGTTATAGCACGGGAGCCGAACACATTTGCAGTGCAATAGGTCTTGCATTTGCAAGAGTTTAACTCTTGACATTGTAAATGACAATGCCTTTTATTTATCTGTTTTAAAAACAACACATAAATAAAAGGCATTGTCATTTTACAGTGCCAATACTCTCGTAAATGCGAGACCTATTGCATTGCAAATGCTTGTTTATTTTGGTGCCATTGCCCGGACTACTTTTAGTGCCAATGCGACCATGGCGGCCACTCTGGAAGGGGCTATGGGCAACTGCTGACTTTGTATTTTTGATAGACTTCACTCTGAATTTCCAAGCTCCTTGCTCCTGAAGTCCAATCAACTTAGTTTTTCAGCACCTCGCCAACCACAGTAGACACGTATTCAAAGTAAACTATTCAGCTGCCCATAAAGCCCCTGCCCCCACAGGGCCCTCAGGCAGGCAGGTATCAGGTCGACAGTGCCTGGCCCACAACATATTTCCTGCTCAGCGCCAATAAGAAACCTTGCTGGCTCAATAAAAAGGACTTCCTCGACATTAAGAAAAGGCGCACAGAGGCACATTGTGCCCGGCACGTCCCTCGGTTCAAGTTTAAGCTCTAGCAGCCCTGGGTTTGGCACTCATAACTGCTCGCTTTCAAAAGACCCGTTTGCGGCTCCGGGTAAATGTTGAGCTCGGGGTGGGCACCGGATGTGGGGGTTCAGGGGAGGATGGCGCACTTTGGAAGTAACGGGAAATATAACCGCCTTTGGGCTGGAGCAGTAAACCAACAAGTTGGCACTGGCACCGTTTTCAGCACTGGAGGACTTTGTGTGCCAAGCAGCTGGGCATGCGGGTCGGAGGTGTGCTATTAATTAGCACTTTTTGGGGCTCACTACTGATGTAGGGGAGTTGATCGTGTTTGAAACTGAGGTGCACTTGCGGGGCCATGTATAAAAGGTCAGCAGTGAAATGAGAGGTACCTCAGCATTAGTGAGGTGTTTTCATAGGCCGAAGACTGAGTAACTAGTTGTTTATGGATGGATAGCAACTTCTGAACAGCAGGGGGAACTTTATGCAGGGCACAAGTCCTAAAAAAAAGAAGTGGGGGACTAACCAGGTTAGGCAGTATGCAAGTGAAATCATGAAGCGTGTCATCACAGCACATGTTGTCACGACGTGTGACATTGCACATGACATCATAGGAAGGGACGTCAGATATTAAGACCTCATACGTGTGTTTATCAGGTATATCATGAGCACATCTAAGCGCATTATGAGATTTAACAAATAAGATTTTCCGTTGAGGTCGTGCCAAAAAGGTGGCGCAACCCCAACGCAAAATCTGGGCCTCAACTAATACATTTTTTTTAAAAACCTTACCACAAAGAATTTGGCAACAAGGAGAAGCATTTAAGTAGATCTGTTATGCTTAATTTGTTGCAAAGTCTACATTTTCAAAATATTTGATTCGGTTAAGGCATCTGCTGTGAAGGTGTCCAGTAAATCTCAGTGAATAGCAATTGTGATGAGATAACTCTGGTGATTAATGCACTTGCTGGAGAGATCTGTGTTTTGTAAAGTCCCATATTTTATTCAAAGTAGTAGAGAAGGTAAATGTGTCTCCTGAAAAAGCACATCATCTAGCACACAAATGACAGATTTTTATTTTATATGTAGATAGTTAAGTTGGTTATTTCTTTTAACACAGAGATCCTTATGTTACCTACAGTTCATAAATTGTAAACCTTCTAAAAGACCACAGTGAGGTATGAAGGACATGTGACTCCTACACCTCGTAAACCTCACTGTCTCATGCAACTCATCTTTTTTTTTGTCCTCATTTAACCTAAATAAGTGAGCAATCTTTAGGCAAACCAAGGTTTATTTAGGAGTCCCTATACAAGTTTGTTGATACTTTCAAGTCGCTGGGCCCTGGGGATGCAACGAAACCAGTTGCCAAGATTCTAGTAAGGATTAGTGATACAAGTAGCGAGTGAAACCCTTTCACCTCTACGAGATAGAAACACCACCTCCACTCTCACTTATTTAATAATCATTGGACTTTAATGTGTACCAGAGCAAACAACAAAACACATTTTATCAGACCTTGTTCTCCCAGTCTACCCAATTCCTCCATATTTTGTATATTTTCTTTGATGGAGTTGCCTTATCTAAATTAGGAATACGCCTCACCGAGGCCACCCAATCTAATATTACTGGTGATTGTGGTAAAATCCATTTTAGGCAAATTTCCAGCCTAGCTATAAGAACCAACAAAAAAAATAAAGAGACCTGTGAATTAGACAAATCAAAACTTATACCCTCCTCTTGTAGGACCCCAAATATAACCAGATTTAAGCTTACCTTGATGTATCACCCCAGAACCTCTGAGACAGTCTTACCTATGTCATGCCAGAAGCCCTGGATAGAAGGACACTGCCAAAACATATGCCGATCGTCCGCATCATCAGACTCTCATTTCGGACAAACCTTTCGATGGGCACCTCCCAGTTTGGCCAGTTTCTTTGGCGACCAGTAAGCCCTGTGTAGTGTGAACAAATGGTTCCTCTTGAGATAGGCAGCTTTGACCACATTCCAAAGGGTGTGCATTGATACTTGCCATAGGTGTGTTACGTTGCTCGATGGCAGGTCTCCTACCCAGGACTCCTCCTTAGGTGTTGAAGGGGGTTCATTCTTAATTAAAAGCCAATACCATTTGGAGACCTCCTTTTGTTGAAATAGACGGCCACGAAGAGAGAGTTCATATTCTACACTATCTCCGTCTTCTTAATCCAAATATGAGGCCCAGCTAGATAATTGATAAAACTTGAATCTTGCAAGTCTTTGGTTTTTAAGATTGTACAGCACATCCCACAAATGGAGTTTATTCCCATGAAGCAGTTGACCCCAACTCATAATACCTTCCTCCTGTAGTACAGTGGATAGGGAGTCTTTTAAGCAGACTGGCGTTCCTGGGGAGTTCCAGATGGGGGCCCCTGCACTATAATATGAAATCTTAATTAAATTAGAGCGGCCCAAAATGCATAATGCAAGGCTATTCCAAGAGTTTGCGGATTTGCTGTTTTGTTATGACTGAGCTTACTGTTGTGTTCCAAGTCATAATCTCTGTTTGGGGAGATCTCCTCAGATAATTTGAAAATAGAAGAGGCATTTGAGGTGTTTTTTCAGGATCTGTATACAGAAAATCTAGTGGTTTCAGAACTGCAAATTAAGAACTATATTGAGGTTATACCGCACCTTCGCCTAATAGAAAGTCAAACTAGTTTATTGAGTTGAAACGTAGATTTAGTAGTATTGAAGAATGTGTTAAAATGTTTAAAAAGGGCAGGGCTGTGGGAACGGACTCTGTCCCTAATGAACTTTATGTTGCATTGCCTGACGAGATTGCCCCGGTTCTTGTGACTCTGTTTGATTATATTTTTTCTGAAAATAACCCAATCCCCAATTCATGGGATGAGGCTGCAGTTTCTTTGATTCTTAAACGAAATAAAAACCCAAAGAACTGTGAGTCATATCGACCTATCCCCCTGCTGAATTGTAACTATAAAATCTTTGCACAAATTTTAGCAGGGAGGTTGAATCTGGTAATGAGCTCTTTGGTTCATCTAGACCAAAAGGGATTCATTAGCTGTGAGACCGGCCTCGTGGCGTGGGCCCTCCCGACCAGCAAGTTACACTACAACCACGCCGAACCTCGTGGGCACGGCCTCCCGGCTTCCGTGGACCAATATCCCGAGGGCCGACCAGATCCCCAACACGCATGCCCGGCCGAGGGAGAACGAAACATCCCCCCCCCAAACCAGACCGAGAGGCGCCGACCCTGTCACACCTCTGGTCTCTTCCCCGAGGGAGGTTTCGATCGACCACCAGGCCCCCGGTGAGCGGGCGCCTCTCCTGCTGGGCGTCTGGAGTCCCTCCCGGACACACCTGAACAGATCAAGGGGCCGAGCGACAGGAAACTCCGACACACCGCCCCCCAGGCACCAGACCCCTCTCCGCGAGGACTCCGGACTTCAAAGAGGAGGGGGAGTATAACAAGGGGTGCGGAGGGGACGAGAGGCAGAGAAGACCTGGACTGACGAGAGCCTGCGGACTTGGTCGCGGCTCGATCACCCCCCGAACAGAAGAACGCTCCCCGAACTCTGAACCATCTGAGCCCTGCTGACGCTGTCGCGGCTCCCCGAACTCCGAACCATCTGAGCCCTGCTGACGCTGTCGCGGCTCCCCGAACTCTGAACCATCTGAGCCCTGCTGACGCTGTCGCGGCTCCCCGAACTCTGAACCATCTGAGCCCTGCTGACGCTGTCGCGGCTCCCCGAACTCTGAACCATCTGAGCCCTGCTGACGCCGTCGCGGCTCCCTGAACTAAGACCCTCCGGTGCCTGCTGAGTGACTCGCGGCCCGCTCCTCCAAGAGAATCGGCAGAGATCGCCGAGAGAAGCAACATCCCCTCAGCTCGAGGATTGAGAGCTGGGCGCCGGATACCTCGCAGAGACACTGATTGAAAGACTGTCCCGCTACCCCTTTTTCCCTCCATCATAAGATCGCTGCCACTTGTGGCATTAATTCTGCACCTGCCTGCCGGATCATAAAGATCCCTGATAACCACCGATAAAAGCTTATTATCTTACAACGATTTACTGTGTGGTGTCCTTCTATCCGAAGAAGAGAGAAGCGTAGCGTGTGCGATCCTAGGTGCGAGACCCTTCCAGGAAGGGCCTCCCTGCTCTTGCTCGGCCTAACTCTGGGAAAGGTGGGCCTCAGGGTGGTCAGGAACACATTCCGCAGCCTCCCCGGGGAACGCCTTCTAACATTTGGTGGCAGGCGACGGGATCCGAGCCAACACCTAGAGATCGTGCAGTAGACGACGTATGCACTACCAAGAAGAATGGAAGGAGAAACTTCCCTAGGTGCCGCAGGCACCAACCCGAGCACGGCATTCCAAAAAGACCAGTTAGAATCGTATACACACCGAGAACTGAAACAATTTTGCAAAGACTTCGGAATCGCTACCACCGGACTAAGCACGAAAGAGGACTTCCAGGGGGCATGAAAAACCTGGATCGAGGCAGAAACTCCCCGGACACAAACAGAAGGAGAACCTCCCAACGAACCACGAAGCAACCCGGGGAGGAACGGCGCCCCGAGAGGGGCCTATCCCCAGAGGAACTAGCGGAACGAGAAAGAGATCGCAACCACGAACTAGAACTAGCAAAATTAAAAATCGAAGGAGAGCTAAAGCTGGCTGAGAAAAAACTGGCGGTTGAACAGTTACGCCTACAAGGAGAACTAGAGGAAAAGAAACGACAGAGAGAACACGACGAGAAAAAACTCCAACTAGAGCACGAACGTAGCCTAAAAAAATCGAGCTCAAGGCTAAGAAGGCGGAGGCCCGACCCTCGGAAACCCAACCCATCTCCTCCACCGTGGAACCAAAGGTCCACATCCCCAAGGATGTGGTGAAAGAATACTATAAGAACGACGATGTTCAGCAATGGTTCAAGGCCTACGAAGTCGCCATGACCTCCCACCGAGTCCCGCAGAAGGACTGGGGGGCCGGGCTGTGGGGCCGGTTCCTGAGCGAGGGGAGAGATACCCTGCTGGACCTGCCCTCCACCGTGATGAACTCCTACAGTCACATGAAAGAGGCTCTAGTAGCCAGATATGGCCTCACCCCTGAAATGTACCGGCAACGGTTTAGAGACTGCAAAAAGATACCCGGTACCACCTGGGTGGAGTACGTGAACTTCTACAGCCGGGCCTTGGACGGATGGATCAAAGGCAGCAAGGTCTCCACCTTCGAGGAGCTGTTCGACCTAATTGCATGGGAACACTTGTCCGCGAATTGCTTCGTAGAGCTGCGCCAGCACCTCCTGGACAGCAAACTCACAGACCCTCGAAAACTGGCCGTCGAGGCTGACCGATGGGTGAACACCCGGGCCCCCCGGGGCCCCGTGGGGGACTACGGTCGCCACAGTCAGGTACCCCCCGCCAGAGGGGCGGAGGGAATCAAGGCCGGCAAAGGGAGCTTCCGGGGGGATCCCCGCTCAGCCCTCCCAGAGGACAATCTCCGCCCTTTCCAGCTCCCCCTCCGGCCAGCACCGGGCCACCAGGGAGGCCGGGGCCCGAGTGAGGATCACCTGCTTCCGCTGCCAACAGACCGGACACTATGCCAGCGACCCCCAGTGTCCCCTGTACCAGCGGTCCACCACAACAACCCCGCCGACTCGACAGATGGCCTCCGTAGCCCTGGGGGAAGAGATAGAAGACTCCGAAGAATGGGAACCAGCCGCCATGGCCTTGGTCTCCCTAGGGGATCGAGAGATGGTCCCCGGAACGTCCCTGCCCGCCAACATGAAGAAGTACCGACAGCGGGTGACGGTCAACGGTCACCGCATCGAGGGCCTCCGGGACACGGGGGTGAGTGTCACGGCGGTTCATTGTCACCTGATCTCCGAGGATCAGATCCTGCCTGGCGCCTTTTGCCCCGTCATCTCCTCAGACAATTCCGAGAGCCTCTGTCGGATGGCCCTGGTCCCCTTCGAATGGGGGGGAGTCACCGGCAAGTTAAAGGTGGCGGTCCGAACCGCCCAGCCCGTGGACTGCCTCCTGGGCAACGACCTTGAGAACTCCCCGTGGGGACAAGTGGAACGAAGAGCCCACCTCGAGATGATGGGCCTCCCCGAGTGGGTATGCGCCACCATGCGCTCAATGACTCTCCGGGCGCCTCCCTCCGAGGGGGAAGAGCCCATGCCGCTAGACACCACCACCACCCCTGAGATCCAGAATACACCACCAGAGGCCAACGACCCCCTTCTGGACGAGCCGACCGCTCCCGACGAAGGGTCAGTGCCTTCCGACCCCGAAACCCTGACCCACCTCGAGGACCTGCCAGAACTGGCCAAGTGGCCCTGCGAAGGGGGCCCCTCCCGTGAAGAATTCTGCCAAGAACAATCCACCTGCCCGTCCCTCATCGGACCCCGACAACAGGCCGAGGCCCAAGCAGCAGGCGACCAGACTGGCACCCACTGGGTATACTGGGAGGACGGCCTCCTGTACAGCGAACAGAAGTCGGCCGAGTTGGGATCGGCCCGGGTACTAGTGGTACCCCTACGCTTCCGAAGTCTCCTCCTGGGCCTGGCCCATGATGTACCCCTGGCCGGACACTTAGGCCAAGATAAGACCTATCAACGGCTCGTCACCCACTTCTATTGGCCCAAGATGCGAGCAAATGTGGAGGCCCACTGCAAGTCCTGCCCCACGTGCCAGGCCAGCGGAAAGAGTGGGGGCAAGCGCAAGGCTCCGCTACAGCCCTTCCCCGTCGTCAGTACCCCTTTTGAGCGGGTAGGAATCGACATTGTGGGACCGCTGGACCCCAAGACCGCCCAGGGCCACCGGTTCATCCTCGTCCTAGTGGATCATGCCACCCATTACCCCGAGGCCGTCCCTCTCCGCACCGTGACGGCCCCCGTGGTGGGCCGGGCCTTGATGGGGATCTTCTCCCGCATGGGGTTCCCCCGCGAAGTCGTGAGTGACCGGGGTACGAACTTTATCTCCCGTTATATGAAATCCCTCTGGCAGCAGTGCGGAGTATCGTACAAATTCACCACCCCGTACCACCCCCAAGGAAACGGACTAGTCGAGCGCTTTAACAAAACGCTGAAAGGAATGATCATGGGCCTCGAGGAACCCCTACGCCGGAGGTGGGACGTCCTCCTCCCATGTCTCCTGTTCGCCTACCGGGAGGTTCCACAAAAATCCCTGGGATTCAGCCCATTCGAACTATTATATGGACACCCCGTCCGAGGACCCCTGAGCCTGGTCAAGGAGGGGTGGGAAACAACCCCCCGGGGGACCCCTCCGGACGTGTTCCGATACATCTTGGCGCTCCGCAACCAGACCCGAAAATTCAGGGAACTCGCAGAAGCAAACCTCGAGGCCAGTCAAGAAGAAATGAAGCGCTGGTATGACCAGAATGCTACGCTGGTCGAGTTTCAGCCGGGCCAACAAGTCTGGGTCATGGCCCCGGTGAGACCCTGCGCTCTCCAAGATAAATGGACTGGGCCCTTCAAGGTGGTCGAGCGGAAGAGCCAAGTCACATATCTCATCGATGTGCAGTCCCCGCGGAACCCCCTCCGGGTTCTCCACGTGAACCGCCTCAAGCCCCACTTTGTACGGACCGAATTAAGTCTACTCCTGGCCACCGACGATGGGGCCGAAGAAGACACCGAGCCCCTTCCAGACCCCCTGGGGGCGAAGGAAACCGATGGATCCGTGGAGGGAGTGAGACTGTCGACCGCCCTCACAGCCCAACAGACCGACGACTGCCGCCAGCTACTAAGGCAGTTCGCGGATCTCTTCTCCCTGACCCCCGGGGTCACCAGCTGGTGTGTCCACGACGTGGACACCGGAGACAGCCCGCCAGTGAGACATCGGGCCTACCGGGTCCCTGATCGGGTCCGGACCTGCATCCAGACCGAGGTGGCAAAGATGTTAGACCTCGGGGTGATTGAACCCTCCGACAGCCCCTGGGCCAGCCCAGTAGTCCTGATTCCGAAAGCGAATACCCCGGGTGTTGCCCCCGAGCTGAGGTTTTGCGTGCACTACCGAGGCCTCAATGCGGTCACCCGAGCAGACGCTCACCCTATCCCCCGTGCCGACGAACTCATTGACCGCCTTGGGGCCGCCCGCTACCTCAGCACCTTCGACCTGACCAGTGGGTACTGGCAGATTGCCCTCACCGAGGGAGCCAAGGAGCGCTCCGCCTTCTCCACCCCAGATGGGCACTACCGCTTTAGGGTGATGTCGTTCGGAATGAAAAATGCCCCGGCCACCTTCCAGCGGCTGGTGAACAGGGTCCTGTCCGGACTAGAGAGGTTCAGCGCAGCATACCTCGACGACATAGCGGTCTTCAGCTCCCAATGGACCGAGCACCTCCAGCACCTCCGTCAAGTCCTGCTGGCTCTGCGCCGAGCCGGCCTCACCGTCAAAGCTAGCAAATGTCAAATTGGGCACGGCTCCGTAACCTATCTGGGGCACCAGGTGGGGAGTGGGCAGGTCGCCCCCCTCCAGCCGAAGATCGACGCCATCTTGTCCTGGGAACCCCCTGCAACCCAAACGGAAGTCCGAGTCTTCCTGGGCCTCACCGGCTACTACCGAAGGTTTATTAAAAACTATGGCAGCATCGCAGGCCCTCTCACAGAACTAACCTCCAAAAAACACCCCAAGAAAATACACTGGACTCCCTCCTGCCAGAAGGCGTTCGACACCCTAAAGGCCGCAATGTGCGCGGCTCCAGTGCTCAAAGCACCCGACTACGCCCAGGAGTTTGTGGTCCAGACGGACGCCTCGGAACACGGCATCGGGGCAGTCCTCTCACAGTACGACGACAAAGGCATAGATCAGCCCATAGCCTTCATCAGCTGAAGGTTACTGCCTCGGGAACAGCGGTGGAGCACAATTGAACGAGAGACGTTCGCAGTAGTCTGGGCCCTCAAAAAGCTACGGCCCTACCTGTTCGGAACACACTTCCGAGTACAAACAGATCATCGACCCCTGCGGTGGTTAATGCAGATGCGAGGGGAAAACCCCAAGCTGCTACGCTGGTCCATCTCTCTCCAGGGGATGGATTTCACTGTGGAACATCGCCCCGGGACTGACCACGCCAACGCGGACGGCCTGTCCCGATTCTTCCGCTTCAGCGAGGAGAACTCCCAAGTGGATGGGTGCCTGGGGGGCGGTGTGTCGGGGTTTCCTGTCGCTCGGCCCTTTGATCTGTTCAGGTGGGTCCGGGAGGGACTCCAGACACCCAGCGGGCGAGGCTCCTGCTCCCCGGGAGCCTGGTGGTCGATCGAAACCTCCCTCGGGGGAGAGACCAGAGGTGTGACAGGATCGGCGCCTCTCGGTCTGGTTTGGGGGGGGGTTTCGCTCTCCCTCGGCCGGGCATGCGTGTTGGGGATCTGGTCGGCCCTCGGGATGTTGGCCCGCGGGAGCCGGAAGGCTGTATCAACGAGGTTCGGCGTGGTTGCAGGGTAACTTGCTGGTCGGGAGGGCCCACGCCATGAGGCCGGTCTCACACGTGCCCCCCCCAGCTGAAAGGCGGGGAGAACTACCCATCCACTTGGGGGTTCTCCTCGCTGAAGCGGAAGAATCGGGACAGGCCGTCCGCGTTGGCGTGGTCCATCCCGGGGCGATGTTCCACCGTGAAATCCATCCCCTGGAGGGAGATGGACCAGCGTAGCAACTTGGGGTTTTCCCCTCGCATCTGCATCAACCACCGCAAGGGTCGGTGATCCGTTTGTACTCGGAAGTGTGTTCCGAACAGGTAGGGCCGTAGCTTTTTGAGGGCCCAGACTACTGCGAAGGTCTCTCTCTCAATGGTGCTCCACCGCTGTTCTCGGGGCAGCAACCTTCGGCTGATGAAGGCTATGGGCCGATCTATGCCCTTGTCGTCGAACTGGGAGAGGACTGCCCCGATGCCGTGTTCCGAGGCGTCCGTCTGGACCACAAACTCCTGGGCGTAGTCGGGTGCTTTGAGCACCGGCGCCGCGCACATGGCGGCCTTTAGGGTGTCGAACACCTTCTGGCAGGAGGGAGTCCAGTGTACTTTCTTGGGGTGTTTTTTGGAGGTTAGTTCTGTGAGGGGGCCTGCGATGCTGCCATAGTTCTTAATAAACCTCCGGTAGTAACCGGTGAGGCCCAGGAAGGCCCGGACTTCCATTTGGGTCGTGGGGGGTTCCCAGGACAAGATGGCGTCGATCTTTGGTTGGAGGGGGGCGACCTGGCCACTTCCCACCTGGTGCCCCAGATAGGTTACGGAGCCGTGCCCAATTTGACATTTGCTGGCTTTGATGGTGAGGCCGGCCTGGCGCAGAGCCAGCAGGACTTGTCGGAGGTGCTGGAGGTGCTCGGTCCATTGGGAGCTGAATACCGCTATATCGTCGAGGTATGCTGCGCTGAACCCCTCTAGCCCGGACAGGACCCTGTTCACCAGCCGCTGGAAGGTGGCCGGGGCATTCTTCATTCCAAACGGCATCACCCTAAAGCGGTAGTGCCCATCCGGGGTGGAGAAGGCGGAGCGCTCCTTGGCTCCCTCGGTGAGGGCAATCTGCCAGTATCCACTAGTCAGGTCGAAGGTGCTGAGGTAGCGAGCGGCCCCGAGGCGGTCAATGAGCTCGTCAGCACGGGGGATATGGTGAGCGTCCGCTCGGGTGACCGCATTGAGCCCTCGGTAGTCCACGCAAAACCTCAGCTCGGGGGCGACACCCGGGGTAGCCGCTTTCGGAACCAGGACTACCGGGCTGGCCCAGGGGCTGTCGGAGGGTTCAATCACCCCGAGGTCCAGCATCTTCGCCACCTCGGTCTGGATGCAGGTTCGAACCCGATCAGGGACCCGATAGGCCCGGTGTCTCACTGGCGGGCTGTTGCCGGTGTTCACGTCGTGGACACACCAGTTGGTGACCCCAGGGGTTAGGGAGAAGAGGTCCGCGAACTGCCTTAGTAGCTGGCGGCAGTCGTCGGACTGTTGGGCTGTGAGGGTGGTTGATAGTCTCACCCCCTCCACGGAACCATCGGTCTCTTTCGCCCCCAGGGGGTCTGGAAGGGGCCCGGTGTCTTCTTCGGCCCCATCGTCGGTGGCCAGGAGCAAACTCAATTCTGTCCGTACAAAGTGGGGTTTGAGGCGGTTCACGTGGAGAACCCGGAGGGGGTTCCGCGGGGACTGCACATCGACGAGATAGGTGACTTGGCTCTTCTGCTCGACCACCTTGAAGGGTCCAGTCCATTTATCTTGGAGGGCGCAGGGTTTCACCGGGGCCATGACCCAGACTTGTTGGCCTGGCTGAAACTCGACCAGCATAGCATTCTGGTCATACCAGCGCTTCATCTCTTCCTGGCTAGCTTCGAGGTTCGCCTCTGCGAGTTCTCGGAATTTCCGGGTCTGGTTGCGGAGCGCCAGGATGTATCAGAATACATCCGGAGGGGTCCCCCGGGGAGTCGTTTCCCAACCCTCCTTGACCAGGCTCAGGGGTCCCCGGACGGGGTGTCCATATAGTAGTTCGAATGGGCTGAACCCCAGGGATTTTTGTGGAACCTCCCGGTAGGCGAACAGGAGGCATGGGAGGAGGACGTCCCACCTCCGGCGTAGGGGTTCCTCGAGGCCCATGATCATTCCTTTCAGTGTTTTGTTAAAGCGCTCGACTAGGCCGTTTCCTTGGGGGTGGTACGGGGTGGTGAACTTGTACGATACTCCGCACTGCTGCCAGAGGGACCTCATATATCGGGAGATAAAGTTCGTACCCCGGTCACTCACGACTTCGCGGGGGAACCCCACGCGGGAGAAGATCCCCATCAAGGCCCGGCCTACCACGGGGGCCGTCACGGTGCGGAGAGGGATGGCTTCGGGGTAACGGGTGGCATGATCCACCAGGACGAGGATGAACCGGTGGCCCTGGGCGGTCTTGGGGTCCAGTGGTCCCACGATGTCGATTCCTACCCGCTCAAAAGGGGTACTGATGACTGGGAAGGGTTGTAGCGGAGCCTTGCGCTTGCCCCCACTCTTTCCGCTGGCCTGGCACGTGGGGCAGGACTTGCAGTGGGCCTCCACATTTGCTCGCATCTTGGGCAAATAGAAGTGAGTGACGAGTCGTTGGTAGGTCTTATCTTGGCCTAAGTGTCCGGCCAGGGGTACATCATGGGCCAGGCCCAGGAGGAGACTTCGGAAGCGCAGGGGTACCACTAGTACTCGGGCCGATCCCAACTCGGCCGACTTCTGTTCGCTGTACAGGAGGCCGTTTTCCCAGTATACCCAGTGGGTGCCGGTCCGGTCGCCTGCTGCTTGGGCCTCGGCCTGTTGTCGGGGTCCAATGAGGGACGGGCAGGTGGATTGTTCTTGGCAGAATTCTTCACGGGAGGGGCCTCCTTCGCAGTGCCACAGGGCCAGTTCTGGCAGGTCCCCGAGTTCGGTCAGGGATTCGGGGTCGGAAGGCACGGACCCTTCGTCGGGAGCGGTCGTTTCGTCCAGAAGGGGGTCGTTGGCCCCTGGTGGCGTATTCTGGACCTCGAGGATGGTGGCGGTGCTTAGCGGCATGGCTTCTCCCCCCTCGGAGGAAGGCACTCTGAGAGTCATTGAGCGCGTGGTGGCGCATACCCATTCGGGTAGGCCCATCATCTCGAGATGGGCTCATCGTTCCACTTGTCCCCACGGGGAGTTCTCAAGGTCGTTGCCCAGGAGGCAGTCCACGGGCTGGTAGGTTCGGACCCCCACCTTTAACTTGCCGGTGACTCCCCCCCATTCGAAGGGGACTAGGGCCATCCGGCAGAGGCTCTCGGAATTGTCTGACGATATGACGGGACAAAAGGCGCCGGGTAGGATCTGATCTTCGGAGACCAGGTGACAATGAACCGCCGTGACACTCGCCCCCGTGTCCCAGAGGCCCTCGACGCGGTGACCGTTGACCATTACCTGCTGTCGGTACTTCTTCGTGTTGGCGGGCAGGGACGTTCCGGGGACCATCTCCCGGTCCCCTAGGGAGACCAAGGCCATGGCGGCTGGTTCCCATTCTTCGGAGTCTTCCATCTCTTCCCCCAGGGCTACAGAGGCCATTTGTCGAGCCGGCGGGGTTGTTGTGGCGGTTCGCTGGTACATGGGACATTGAGGGTCGCTGGCATAGTGTCCGGTCTGTTGGCAGCGGAAACAGGTGATCCTCACTCGGGGCCCCGGCCTCCCCGGTGGCCCGGTGCTGGCCAGAGGTGGAGCTGGAAAGGGCGGAGGTTTTCCTCTGGGGGGGCTGAGCGGGGATCCCCCCGGGAGTTCCCTTGGCCGGCCTTGATTCCCTCCGCCCCTCTGGCAGGGGGGTCCCTGACTGTAGCGACTGTAGTCTCCCACGGGGCCCCGGGAGGCCCGGGTGTTTACCCACCGGTCAGCCTCGATAGCCAGTTTCCGAGGGTCTGTGAGTTTGCTGTCCAGGAGGTGCTGGCGCAGCTCTACAAAGCAATTAGCGGACAAGTGTTCCCATGCGATTAGGTCGAACAGCTCCTCAAAGGTGGAGACCTTGCTGCCCTTGATCCACCCGTCCAAGGCCCGGCTCTAAATGTTCACGTACTCCACCCAGGTGGTACCGGGTATCTTCTTGCAGTCTCTAAACCGTTGCCGGTACATTTCAGGGGTGAGCCCATATCTGGCTACTAGGGCCTCTTTCATGTGACTGTAGGAGTTCATCACCGTGGAGGGCAGGTCCAGCAGGGTATCTCTCCCCTCGCTCAGGAACCGGCCCCACAGCCCAGCCCCCCAGTCTTTATGCGGGACTCGGTGGGAGGTCATGGCGACTTCGTAGGCTTTGAACCATTGCTGGATGTCGTCGTTCTTATAGTATTCTTTCACCACGTCTTTGGGGATGTGGACCTTTGGTTCCACGGTGGAGGAGAGGGGTTGGGTTTCCGAGGGTCTGGCCTCCGCATTCTTCGCTTTGAGCTCAATCTCTTTCAGGCTACGTTCGTGCTCCAGTTGGAGTTTTCTTTCTTAGTGTTCTCTTTGTCGTTTCTTTTCCTCGAGTTCTCCTTGTAGGCGTAACTGTTCCACCGCCAGCTTTTTTTCCGCCAGTTTTAGCTCTCCTTCGATTTTTAATTTTGCTAGTTCTAGTTCGTGGTTGCGACCTCTTTCTCGGTCCGCTAGTTCCTCTGGGGATAGGCCCCCCTCGGGGGCGTCGTTCCTCCCCGGGGGGCTTCGTGGTTCGTTGGGAGGCTCTCCTTCTGTTTGTGTCCGGGGAGTTCCCGCCTCGACCCAGGTTTTTAATGCCCCCTGGAAGTCCTCTTTAGTGCTTAGTCCGGTGGTAGCGATTCCAAGGTCTTTGCAAAATTGTTTCAGTTCTCGGTGCGTATAAGATTCTAACAGGTCCTTTTGGAATGTCGTGCTCGGGTTGGTGCCTGCAGCACCTAGGGAAGTTTCTCCTTCCATTTCTTCTTGGTAGTGCGTAATTCGTCTACTGCACGATCTCTAGGTGTTGGCTCGGATCCCGTAGCCTGCCACCAAATGTTGGAAGGCGTTCCGCAGGGAGACTTAGGATGCGTTCCTGACCACGCGGAGGCCCACCTTTCCCAGAGTTATGCCGAGCAAGAGCGGAGAGGCCCTTCCTGGAAGGGTCTCGAACCTAGGATCGCACACGCCGCGCTTACTCTCTCTTCGGATAGAGGGACACCACACAGTAATTCGTTGTAAGACAATAGACTTTTATCGGTAGTTGTCAGGGATCTTTATGATCCGGAAGGCAGGTGCAGAATTGATGCCACAAGCGGCAGCGATCTCGTGATGAGGGAAAAGGGGTAGCGGGACAGTCTTTGAATCAGTGTCTCTGCGAGGTATCCGGCGCACAGCTCTCAATCCTTGAGCTGAGGGGATGTTGCTTCTCTCGGCAATCTCTGCCGTTTCTCTTGGAGGAGCGGGCCGCGAGTCACTCAGCAGGCACCGGAGGTTCGTAGTTCGGGGAGCCACGACAGCGTCAGCAGGGGTCAGATGGTTCAGAGTTCGGGGAGCCGCGACAGCGTCAGCAGGGCTCAGATGGTTCAGAGTTCGGGGAGCCGCGACAGCGTCAGCAGGGCTCAGATGGTTCAGAGTTCGGGGAGCCGCGACAGCATCAGCAGGGCTCAGATGGTTCAGAGTTCGGGGAGCCGTGACAGCGTCAGCAGGGCTCAGATGGTTCAGAGTTCGGGGAGCCGCGACAGCGTCAGCAGGGCTCAGATGGTTCAGGGTTCGGGTAGCGTTCTTCGGTTCGGGGAGCGATCGAGCCGTGACCAGGTCAGCAGGCTCTCGTCAGTCCAGGTCTTCTCTGCTCTCGTCCCTTCAGCACCCCTTGTTATACTCCCCCTCCTCTTTGAAGTCCGGGGTCCTCGCGGAGAGGGGTCTGGTGCCTGGGGGGCGGTGTGTCGGGGTTTCCTGTCGCTCGGCCCTTTGATCTGTTCAGGTGGGTCCGGGAGGGACTCCAGACACCCAGCGGGCGAGGCGCCTGCTCCCCGGGAGCCTGGTGGTCGATCGAAACCTCCCTCGGGGGAGAGACCAGAGGTGTGACAGGATCGGCGCCTCTCGGTCTAGTTTGGGGGGGGTTTCGCTCTCCCTCGGCCGGGCATGCGTGTTGGGGATCTGGTCGGCCCTCGGGATGTTGGCCCACGGGAGCCGGAAGGCTGTATCAACGAGGTTCGGCGTGGTTGCAGGGTAACTTGCTGGTCGGGAGGGCCCACGCCACGAGGCCGGTCTCACAGAAGAGATAACAAGCTGTGTGCCTTTGTTTCCCCTCTGTGGCATTTACATGTAAGTGTGAAGTTCCAGGCCGCCTACAGTCCAGATATTCAAACAAAAGGAGGCCTGATGGCCCCTTAACTTCAGCCCAGCTGGAGGTGAAAAAAAGCTCCCTTGCTGCCTGCACATTACTCCTGGAAATGGAAAGTAGACAACATGCAGGCGCTGCTGAACGTGTCCCGGTGTCTGAAAATTACACCGTGACAAGTTCAGCATATTTCTGTGGGGCCCAACTTCTTGGCAGGGGGGACAGCGTCCCCCATGTGAAAAGAGTGGGTGGGCGCTCTGTACCTGCATGTACCCCCGACTTGTGCCCTAACTGTATGTCAGGGTTGGGGTGTACTGGCACAGCTGTGTACCTGACTCAGTACTGTTAATCTTCAGGATTGAGATGCATTGGCAAATCATTGTTTGCGGAGCAGGCGCAGCCCTGAACAAGCAGGAGCATTTTAGCTTATGATTAGGACACTGGGAATGCTGTATGTGGGGCCAGATCTGCAGCTGTATGCAGTGGTCAAAGTGGGCGGGATTGGCAGGGCAACGTGTGCCCCTACTTCTTCGATTCAATAGATTCTGTTCCCCTACTTTTTTATTTTAAACATGTGTTCCAGGATGGCAGAAATAGCCAAGGCCTATAGATGAGGCTCGGCGTTCCAGGATGTTTGTGGACAGGCGGGTGGACAGAGAAGGAAAAGTACTCTCTTTCCTTCTTGCCCAGAGAAGGCAAGGACAGTGTCCACTTCGGCGCTGCCACTGTGCCTTTAAGAAACAGTTCTCACCCTCTGTTCTTTCGTTCCTGTGAAATGAATCCAAAAAAGAAAACCAGTTTTTCTGGAAATGTTTTTTTTTTTTTTTACACGTTTGTATTCCAAAGTGCAGCCTCTGGAATAAAAGGTTCAAAATATGAAATTAAATAAATAACTAAATAAAGCAACACAGAGTGGTCGCAAAGTGGCCAGACTGATTTTATTCACACCCAAACACATCAGTGTCACTTTACAGAGTTTGCCAATGAAGCGCTACTTTTGTTTTTTCATCTTTCTTTGAACAGCATTGTTTTCCCTGGGTGGGAAAGTGCACCAATCCTGAAGGTACTGCAATGCCTGATTGATGGGTGGATTGGAAAACAAAATGTGTACTGCAGCTCTGTGTTCACGGATGTGGTCATTTAAACCACAAAACTTACGTTTTGTAAGGATGTAATCAATGGACATTGAAATGAGTCCTTCTGGGCCCTGAAGGTATGTCCTTAACTTTTCAGGGAAAATCACTCACTGGTTTCTGAATAGTGAGTGTATAAGCGTTAAGGTAACCATGTTGTTCCTGCTTACATTTCACATGCATTACCTAATCTTGCATTCCCTATGAGTGTTTGCTTATTCCAGGATGTTGTCACTTTCTAACTTTTATTTTTAGGCAGCATATTGCTGTTGTCTAGTGCGTAATTTGAATTGAGTCTCATCCAGGTGTTTTTAGCTGGGCACAATTGGGTTGTAGTTGAAGGCAGTGCGATTTTCTCTCAGTGGGGCAGTATGGTGTTCAGTCGGGGAGAGGATGTGGCACTATGGTCAGAGCTGCCGAATTTGGAACTGAGGATCCAGGTTCAGTCTTCATGACCAGTCCTCCAGACCACTCTCCTGAGGTAGCACATTCCCATGCTAGACCTTAGAAGGCCCCACAAGGAGGGCCGGCTCTAGGGCGGTGCGACCTGCGTGACCATACCGAGTGCTGACTTTGGGTGGGGGTGTCAGCAACAATAAAAATGTCATGATAACTCCAGTGATTAATGTTCTTCCTAGAGAGAGATCAGAGTGTTGTCTAATGGAAGTTTTGACTCATAGAAAGGTAGCGCAGAGGGTTAATGTGCCTGCTGCAAAGATCATATACCATGCAGATCACAAAGTGCACATAATGTAAATGGGTCAGTAGGTTACTGCTTTTGTCAGAGAGATCCTTTTGTTACTTGCAGTTTATAAGTTTACATCCTAACATAGAACAGTGAGCTATTGACTGTCATCTGAGAGCTACATGCAGACTTCAAGGTATAAATTAGAGAATTATGTTTTCCCCTCAGTCTTTGATTATCTTAATGTTGCAAAAAGTGTTCATTTGGATAGAAATCAATTCTGATTATTAAAGAGAACCCCCAACCATGGTATTATGTTTTAAATTCTGAGTTTGCGTTTCTCCAGATCATTCACTATTAAACTATACTGCGTACTAGTATGGTTGTCATGTGACTCTTACACCTTGTTAATTATAATTGATTGTTTCTGCGTATCGTGTGTGATGTAAAGTGCTCTGACACCCTACACTGTAAATCAAAGTAAAGGCATCTAAGAGAGTGTTTTTTTTTAACCAGATTTTATTGGCATTTAGTATATCAACACTTTACATACTCCAAGCATTGCTTACAGTTTTCTCAGTGTATTGCTGGTGCATTAAATTCAAACTCCCCAGCTGGTGCCCCATTCCCTCCCTCCTCCCTCCCACTCTCTTGAGTTGTGTCCGCTAGTTTCTCTCTTTCCTCTGATGACGATTGGCGACTGGTACCTCCCTGAAGTAGGATCTATTGAGCATGTGTTCCACCTGCTGTTTGCCTGATGTGGGGGGGAAAAAGGGATATTCCCAACGGGGCCCTGTTTCCTCTCTAGCTGCCCTGTGCCTCATCTGCCTCTTAGTTTCGCTGAGGGGTGCCGTCCAGTGTTGGTTGTTCCTGCTCTTGCTCAGGTGCCGTCAGGTCATCTATTAACTGTCCCCATGCTCTGGCTCTGTCAATGATGCCTATGCCTCTCTCCGCCTCTGCCCTTAATAATCTTCCTTCCGCCCTTGCCCATTTTTCTAGCTCGCGTCTCCATGCCCCTACTCTCGGTCCCCTTGCTGATTTCCAGTTCCTGGTGATCTCCCGTTTGGCTAGTACTAGGGCTAGGTCCAGAAATTTTGCGGTCGTTTTTAGGTCGAGCCTAGAGCAGCGCATGCGCTGCTTGCAGCTCGACTTTTAGCAAGGGGGTTTTACAATGGCTACCCACAAGCTTTTCCTCGCCTAAAGCTCGAGTGCACGCACACGTGCACGCGCGTAGCCGCCATCTGCCAGCCATCTGTCTTTCTTATCTCGTCCTCCGCATCGCTGGGCATTACTTTCACTTTTGAGGCCGCGCGGCCGTGTCACTTTCACGGCCGCGCAGCCATTGCTTGTTTTACATATTCAACTCTGTACCTACGCCCACTGCTCAGGCGACCCAGGTAACAGGTCTGATGCAAGCATAGCTCCTCCCCTCTGTAAGAGAGTCACGTGTCATCGCTGCAGTCTCGATGTAGACGATTTCTTTCAGCCGTATCTCCAGCTGGACCTCCACCCTAGCCATATGTTGAGTGTCGAATGTGTGAGTGAACAGACTTTTGTAGCGCTGAACTGCAAACTCGCCCCTAGCACAGGCAGTCGACTCATACAGGTTTATATTTGGATCAGTCCTGATGTTGAGTCCATTTCTAAGCGTGCCGATTTTGGAACTGGTGAATCATCATGTTCGAATCTTGGCGCCGGCTTAACATTCTGTGATAATGGGCAAATAATTTATTCTCGCGGTGTAAAAAAACATGGATGTATCCTTGTATGATATAGCTGGTGTTCACGTAAAGCGCTCCAATGCTTTTGGGTCGAGTTCGAGCTACATAAAACTACAAAAGAAAAGGCAGAAATGCAGTTTGTAGCCAATGTCACACCATCTGGGAAGGTACGCTATCGGTCAGGATTCTGTGGCAAAGTCTGCACTAGCCTCGGAGCACTTGAGATTTACAAGTTCTTTCGTTCTCATCCTGTTCAGGATTTTCTTCGATTTCTGATACTTGAAGCCCCATTTTTCCCCATGACTGAATCAGGATTACAACTACATTCAAAGCCCAAGTATGAGCGGCTGAATCTGCCACTCGCTCATAGACCAGGGAAACTATCTGCATTTTATTACCATGCATTACTACAATAAGACATATTGCTGTGTTTGGGTGTTTAATTGGTACTAACATAATGCAACCAATGCCCAGAAAGTGTTAACAAGTTTCACAAGCATTGGCATAGCCAATAGGTCTCACCTTTGGGACCTTATAAGTATTTAGTTATGCAACACAATATCCTTAGTGCAACTGCATCAACTGTTGCATGGGTAAACACTTATAAGGTCCCAAAGGCGAGACCTATTGGCTATGCCAATGTTTGTTTGTCTTGGCTGTGTGTGGGAACTACCCCAGGATGCAGTGCCACAGGGTGCGTGGGGTTTCCTTGTCTACTACCATCCCTAATACATGGAGGACCTCATCCCAGAATGGGGTCAGTGTCGGGCAGTCCCAAAACTTGTGCAGAATGTGTGCCTCCCTAAACCCACATCTAGGATACGCCGCCTCCTCTACCTGGAAATGTTTCCTGATACGAGCCGGCGTGAGATAGGCCCTTTGAAGGACATAGTAGTTGATTAATTTACATCTTGCGTTCCTGGTTGCCTTAAGCGTTCCCTCAACTATACCCTCCCAGGCCTCTTCTGGAAGCCGGATTCCCAAGTCCTCTTCCCACTGTGCTCACAATCGCTCCATTTGTTGCTGGATATCCTCCCCATTGACGTGGAAACATATCTGTACCCATCCAGCGCCCTTGGCACTACAGTTCCGGTCCCCCAATGTTTTTGCATGCTCATGGTAAGTGCCCTATGCAGTAGGAAGTGGCCATGGGGCAGATCATATGCTGAGAGAGAGTGTGGTTATGGAGACTTGAGGGGCACTGTTAAGGGATGCTAGTGAGGGAATTTGTGGCGGAGGTGGTCATTGGGGGGGCACCAACAAACATTGTTGCACAGGGGAGCCACCAGCTCTAAAGCCGGCCCTACCCTTGAGACCAGTCCGCCTCACTCATTGGTACCTCCATTGGCCTTGTTTCAGCAGTAGTAGCTGCAAATCACCAGGGATCGCAATGCAGGATTTGCACGCACACCAAACTAAGTTTGCAAACTTCACAGTCTCTCTGCCTCATGCACAAGCACTTTTAACATGTGCATTCTGCTTTGGGCACCTGGAATAATGCAGCAAAGGAGGACATAATGATGCTGCAGTGTTGACTAAATAATGCAGCAAAAAAAAGGCTGCAGGATAATGAGGTATATTTTCTGATACTTTATTATTTTGACATTTTTACACATGCTAACAGTCTCTGGAAAGATTTTGCCTTATTAGTACCAGTGTAACATACAAATGCAGCAGTGAGAAAGGTGATCAGTCAACCTTTGCACAGGGCCGTCCACTTCGCAGCAACACAAGTCACATTTTTTAGTAATTTTTGATCCATTTGTGCTACTAGTAAAAATTGTCAGATTATGCAGCAGATGTTGTATTATGTGGCAAATATGTTAGAGCCATAATTATATAGAAAACATTTGCAAACTACGATATTTTGGCATTCATGTTTAAACTGCTCTTGTGGGAAAAGGGAGGAGAAGTGCTGATGACAGAAAATCCATGGCTCGGAGTCAAATGGCTTACGCTTCTAATTTTCCAGAGTATTTGGGGCATTCTGTGATTGGAAACATATCCCACTTTTGAATATATTTTAATGTCAATACCTCATATTTAACCTTTATATAATCATGAGTATCCATTGGTTGAATTAAATAACATAATAAGCTGTAACTGGTCAGCAAAATGCCAAACAAATACTAAAAATTGTAATGTTTTGCGAATTCTGGCCACACCTCTGACTCCATCTACTGATCCCATCCTCAGGTTCTTCCTGCCCTCTGATTCTCCGTCCACAGTTTCCCTACTTTTTTCCCCCACTTTGACCACTGGCTGTATGGTTACGCATGCCAAGAATTAGACCTGTTAGCAGCGATACCTTTGGGGCTCTGTTGCAGAGTAGCAGGGGCTACTGAGGGTTATGCCTGGGGGGCAGTGCTCGGGATGTTTATGGGTTCCCGTTCAGTAATAGCAGGGCTACTTCATGTTACAATCTGGAGCATTTTGAAGAGATATATGTGGGTCTAGTGCTTAAAATGGAAAAATTGAAGTGTAGGTACTCTGTACCAGAGTATCTGCTTGTTTCTGAGAAGTGCTGGTACTGTCCAATTAAAAGCATTGCATTTCTCTTGAGAAGTGCTGGTACTCTCCCTCTCCAAATAAAAAAGTGCGGGTACTCCGTACCTGCCCATTTAAAGCACTGTTAGCACTAGAATAGCAGGGGTACTGCATCAGAGTGGGCGCTTTGGGAGGCCAGTGTTTTTGTCCTAGTGTTGATAAAGCAGTGGCTATGGAAGGAGAGGTGACACACAGGACTGAAGTGCATTTCCTGGCCTATGTGTACATACCAGCTTTATGGAACTATCAAGATTGCTTTAGGCCAACAGTGCCTGGTGCTTTAGCAGAGCTTCGTGTGTCCCCCAGTTCTGGAATATCGGGGAGAGTTGCAGGTCAACATTGGCGTGCACCTGCAGAGATGCGTGTACTTCCCAGTACTGTATAGTACGAGCCGTGCAGTGAGGTGCACTGAAAGAGAGGCTGAAACCGCAAAGGTGGCTGCGTGGCAGGAATGAGGTGCGCGTGCACCTGGAACAGTAGTAGGAGCAGTGGGACAGAGAGTTCTAAAGTAGACGGCAGTGTTCGTTGCAGGTGGGAAGGGCATCGTGCGAGTCCCCGTGCAGCACTACAGAGGATGGAGCAGGGCTAGACTGTGGTGCCGCTGCAGGCGCCACTGGAAACCTGCTCACTGTCCTTCCGCGCCGTGCCTAGCTGTTACTATTGCTATGCGCGCCTTGTGCTCAGATATGGGTCCCCCGCGGATTACATCACCATTTCCATCCAGCCTGGGAGCATGCTGTCGCCCTGACAACCCGCTGCATTTTCATAAAGTCCAACCAGAGGCCGCGTTGGAAGTGAGAGCCAAAGTCTGCCACTCACCCCGCCTCGGAAAATAAACGCGGTGACAAACTCACGTACCGAAAACTTCGAGTCCACGTCCTGCCAGCAGCACTTAAAACCACTTAAAACGCACAGGCTCCAAGTAGGAAGCAATATCCAGGGCCACTGGCCCAGGACCCTGGCATTGCTAGTGAGTTGTATGTACGCAATATGTGCGAGTTCAATATGTAATTCTATGTATCACAGACGCACGTGTTTACGTATTCCTACATCCAGCTTTTTCCCAGTCACAAAACGCGGAATTGCCACCACCTAGCGTAGGGACGATGAACTGCTCCCAACAAGCAGTTGTAGGCAAAGCTTTGTGCTGTAAACAATTCCGCATTAATGTAGCACATGCGCACTCAGGACATCTTCCTTGCTGCTTAACGAAACCACGTCAGCTTCCTGTTTTCAATCAGACTTGTGAACTAGAAGCTGCTTTTCCGCCGCAGATTTACGTTTTTTTGCTGAGGCCCTCCTGCACAGAAGAAAGACCCAGACACCTAAGGCCCTCAATACAAGATTTTCGTAATAGGGTGGGGAGGAGTGGTACTCCCTAGCTACGGGGATGGGGCTGATAGGTCAGCCAATTGAGGCGGAGCCTTAAAACTTTAAGAAATGGGGCTGAGCTATCATTTGAGCTAATACAAAGAGTGCTAATTGTGCTGCCAGGGATTCAGATTATTGTGTGACATTTTCCTAATTTCAGTGTAATGAGTGACATTTCAACGACTATGAGTGACATTTTCTTGTGAGCAAAAATTCAAGCAATGAGAACTCTAAGAAGATCTCGAAACTGTTGCAAACGCTGGCAGCGGCTGACTCATAATTACAATGAAATACTGAAAATGTCACACATAGCAATCTGAAACCTTGGCAGCTATGTGCAGACACGTGCAGTTAAATGAAAACGTAGTCGAGTGACAGACACGACTCACGCTGGTGAGAGGAGCTCTTAGTGAACTGGTGGCACTGCGTGGCGGGTGTTTGGCAGAAGCATGCAGCCTGGCCTGGGTTTTAAAGATAATAACTTACCTACTGCTCAGCTGGTTCTGTCCCCGGGACACAGAGCACATGAAGTCAGACACAGTTGAGCAGAGCTCTAGTGTTGCCAAGTGGCAGCAGCAGTTCCGGGGGATTCGAGCTGGGGCACAAGGAAATTGAACATGGGACACCTCACCTGTTACCGGGCGGGCCTGCAGAAAAACAATCCTGACAGCTTTAACCAGCCGAGTACACCGACTCATTGGGGCCCCAGCTCCTCCCTGCCAATCAATAAAGAGCATCACTGAAATCCTAGCTGCTCTCTCTGTCCCATGTGTAATGTGGTACATGACAGGGCGAGGCCATGTCACCTGACCCGACAGGGGTGATCGATAATGTGTCCCCTTGGTTTTGTCCCCCCGTGCGTTCGCATAATAGGCTGAACTGGCGTACGCCAGCCACCGTAAAGGAAACTAAAAAAGAGCCCGGGAGCCCGGGCGTGGTTAGTCCTTGACCACCTGAAAATAACAGGTGCCGAAGCAACTGTGTACCGATTGCACTGCTAAAAGTACCTCTGTATGTACTCCACTGAACCTATGCTTGTTGCTAATGAATTAAGTAAACCATGATGTAAACAATTGTTGTGCTGGTATTCAACTCATTTAATTCATGAGCCTCCAAACCCACAAAGTAAACAAAATATTAACGTCAATGATGTAATGAATAAACATTATAAATGAGCAATAATTATGAATTCCTTGTAAATACACATTGAACAATGCAGATGCAAAATTCCAAAATGTTATGCAGCATGACAGTAGATGTTGAAGATAGCCCAATGCATTTCGGGATTTACAGCAATCCCTTCTTCAGGGGCCTGTGTATAAAAGAAAAAATTGAATACATTTTGCAACATGTAATAGAATAAACAAATGTCTGCCTGAATTTCTTTTCTATTAAAAAAATTTTTTTTGATAACATCGTCTAACTTTCCAGAGAGGTCTGATCGTGCCTGTACTTGTCCTACACATGCACCGAAAGTGAGGTTAAAGTAGAGAAATAAACCTGTGCGTGGGTGTGTTGGTTTAAGAAGCCAGATGTGAAAAAACAGAATAGATTCCAAAAATTAACCACTACACGCCACTGTTAATGGTTTTGATCCAGTGAAACGATGAGGACCACCTGAAGCCCAATAAAAAATGCATATAAAGGAACCCTTACGTGAAAACTGTCGAGTTTAGCATTTCAAGATAAATGGTCTCAAGCTTCTCCCAATGCAGTCAAAGGGAGAAAAAATGCGTAGCAGTGCCGGGGTCTGCTTCAGATCTTTGCAATAGCCTATGTACAAAAAATGGCAATGTAATATGATGAAATCGCTATATCACGGTACAATAGCGTTTAATTACACTGTCATGTCGAAAGAAATCACCATATTTACCTCAGAGTGTGCCAAGGACAACTCGGTATTAGAATGGGAGTCACGAAAAAACAAGCCTTCCTTAGATCGCGTGAAAACAACCTGTAGACAAAAAAAGGAATAACTCAAGATGCCTGCTCCCCCCACATAAAGCCCCAAACCTATCTAGCAACACGCTGAGTTACCGCTGGCTGTGGTATAAATGTGCCTACCTCGCGTAGCCCTTCGAAACTCTTCAAAGCTCTGAAATGTGAAGACGAGCTCCGTGTGGAAACGCGCTCGCCCATCTTGTATTCAAACACTTCCGGACTGTTATAGACGGATGTGCGAGGCATGCGCGAGCCGCTGAAATAGAAGAAGGACTGAGATCCCTGTTAGCCTGATAAAAGTTGAGTCCATCTAAAAATGGCGCGTTAAAACTGCCGTGAACCTGTAGGAAGGTTCACGGAACATGAAGTGTGTTCAGCTGTAGATGTTGCGGCTTAATCGGTAACTATGAGGTTGTAATTAACTCAACCCAAGCTGTGATGGCGCTCAAAGCCTCGTGATAGCAGAACTGTGTTCCTTTGTACTGGCCAAGCCGATATAACTCCGTATCCTGTAATGTGATATAAATGAACACTAATTGACCCTAAGAAGCAAAAAAAAGTGTAGACATGCTTCTACACAAATATGACCAGAAGACTGGTGCTGTGGTTGCTAAAAGAATAGTATGCCCAATCCAAAATGGCGTACTATATGTGAAATGATGTGATAATGCCTTGCCAAAAATTGGTGAGAATGAAAATTAAAAAATAAAATGTGCAAAATGTAAAAAAATATAAAAAACGAAGTGACTAGAGGATAAGGTGTTGCTCAACTAGTAGTAAAATAATAAGATAAAAATAGATCCCAAAACCAAGAGAACGTGAGGACAGTACTTACAATCTATACACATTCGTTGAGAATACAATTCCCATGATCTATACTGGTTACAAAAAGCACACAAGTTCCAATTTATCGTTCAATCCTGCTGGTACCAGTGTATTTAAAAATGTAACCCACCATACCTCTCTTTGGGCCAGTAGTTTGGCTGTGTCTGAGTGAGTGTTAAAAGGTACCATTTCAAGAATTGAAAATTTTAGTTGTGCTATGGTATGTTGATGTTCCATCCAATGTAGTACTAAATGTGATTTTTGGTTCTTTGTGCGAATTGTACTTTTGTGTTCTGATATGCGGATTTTGGTTTTGCGCGATGTTTTGCCCACATATAGCAATCCGCATGGACACTTAATGGTGTAAATAACATTCAAGCTATTACAGTCTCCACTGTATTTGAGTTTAATGGATTTCCCAGTGTGTGGGTGGTTGATGATGTTACCTTGCATAACATTATTGCAGTTCACGCAATTGTAGCATTTCTGCATCCCTGAGAATGGTGTAATAGCTGTTGCTGCTGGTTGTTTCAACAGTTCTTTGATATTTCTACTCCGCTTGTATGCGAACAAGGGTTGCTGTTGGAATAAACCATTGAAGTCTGGTTCTTGTTGTAGTATCTCCCACCTCTTTTTGATGATTTTACTTATTGCAGGGGACGTGATAGAATATTTAGAGACGAATACTTGTCTGTTTTGGCTGCTCGTGGGCTGAGATCTAAGTAACTCACTGCGATCTTTAAGATTAGTTTTGTCCACTGCTTTTTTGAGAACTTGACCACCACCAGAACTAAGCGTGTGCCTCGTGTGTCTGTGTCCGCCAGCCCAGGGCCTGCTCCCCACGTGGCCGGACACCCCGATGGCCAACACCACACTGGCGACGAGATGGCTGCAGCCTACGCCTGCCTCTGCACACCTCTTAACTGTATCGCTGCCTCACCTGCATCGCTGCCACTAGCTGCCACGATCACCGCGGCCGGCATCTCACCTCTGCGGCTAGGCCGGGCGCAAGCCGCATCATCCCGCTCGGCTGCCGCCCGCTGCCTCGCTAATACGCTGCAACAACGCAAGACGCTGTGAGTGCCGATCTTGCTGCCAGCGCAGCCTGCCCTCGGCCCACACCCGGTGAGAGCCACTCCTGCTGCCAGCGCGGCCTGTCCTCGGCCCCACACGCCGCTGGCTTCCCGCCACTACGCCCCCTGCCGGGCTGAACCTGCATCGCAAGCCGCGATCAACGCTTCCCTCCTGAGGCCCTGTTAGACCTGGCACCATTGGTGTGGGTCTCCCTTCCATTTTTCGCTTTTGTCTCCTCTGTGTTTGGTGGTGTTAGATGCTCTGGGCGCTGTGCCACTGCCATTCAGTGCCACAGCGCAAATGCTCCCTATTGTAAATTAACTGCATTACCTTCTATAATCCTAATTGACCCAAGGAACCTGATAGGAAAGCCGAATTTAGTATGCCTGAGCTCAGAATATTAAAAGTGCATCTGGTAGTGAAGATTCTTTCCATATTCTGTGGTTGAAAATACCACTTTTAGAAAGTGGGTATTTTCTTGCCTAAACCTTCCAGTGTGCTCTGCTGTTATGTGTATTGGCTGTCTGGTTTTGGAGGGACAGGGCAGGCTGAGCCCGACCTGGATTGAATAGAGGGATCTGCAGTTGGAGTATGGGGAGGGATGACCCTTTGATCTGAGCAGGGCTGTGCCTGGCAAGGTGAATGATGACTCCACCTCGCACTGTGCATCTGATAGCAGACCCCCTCTTCCTGAAAGGCAGGATGCAGCCTTGTAAACAAAGTGGTTCAGGACGACACCAAACTGGTTCTGGCTGGGTTCAGTGATTTGTGACTCTTTGAGAACAAAGACTTTTGGGGTATAAAGATCTGTGCTAAAACCCCTACACGGTGTGTTACTTCTGGATGTCAAGACAAACCTCTGTCTGTGTAACTAGAGGGAAAGGACTTTTAAACTTTCATCCATCTTGCTGAAGCAACTACCCAAGGGCCTGATTTGAGCTTGCCTCCTGCTGAAGTCTAAGGGACTTTAGACTTCACCCATCAGCCGCCCGGATTCCTATTTGAGGGGAATTCTACTCGCAGGTGAGGCCTCTGTTGAGAATTCCAGAGGTTCTGGTTCTACTGCGGGGAACGCAGGGTGAAAGTCATCGTATTGCTAGTGTGGGCCGCTGCAGCTGAGGAGCTGTGCCGCTGAGTGCCCGCCTTTGACGTACTACGAAAATCATTGTTATCGCTATTGTGGGCCGCCGCAGCTCAGGAGCTGTGCCACTGAGAGCCCGCATTTGCCTGTGTTACCCAAGTGATCGCTATCGCCATTGTGGGTCGCCGCAGCTGAGGAGCTGCTGCCGCTGAGAGCCCGCATTTGCCTGTGTTACCCAAGTCATCGCTATCGCCATTGTGGGCCGCCGCAGCTGAGGAGCTGTTGCCGCTGAGAGCCCGCATTTGCCTGTGTCATCCAAGTCATCGCTATTGCCATTGTGGGCCGCCGCAGCTGAGGAGCTGGTGCCGCTGAGAGCCCGCATTTGCCTGTGTTACCAAAGTCATCGTTATCGCTGTTGTGGGCCGCCGCAGCTGAGGAGCTGTTGCCGCTGAGAGCCCGCATTTGCCTGTGTTACCCAAGTCATCGCTATCGCTATTGTGGGCCGCCGCAGCTGAGAAGCTGGTGCCGCTGAGAGCCCGCATTTGCCTGTGTTACCAAAGTCATCGTTATCGCTGTTGTGGGCCGCCGCAGCTGAGGAGCTGTTGCCGCTGAGAGCCCGCATTTGCCTGTGTTACCAAAATCATTGCTATTGCTATTGTGGGCCGCTGAGGAGCTGTGCCGCTGAGTGCCCGCATTTGCCGTCCTATGAGAATCATCGCAATCACTATTGTGGGCCGCTGCAGCTGAGGAGCTGTGCCGCTGAGTGCCCGCATTTGCCGTCCTACGAGAATCATCGCCATCGCTAGTGTGGGTTGCTGCAGCTGAGGAGCTGTGCCGCTGAGTGCCCGCACTAGTCACCACTTCGAGGATCTTGTTATCACCTGCGTGTGCCGCTGGGTGCCCGCCTTAAGCCCGGCCCCAGGATTATCGTGAGTGCACGCTGCGGACCGCTACAGCCAGGAGCTGTGGCCGCTACGAGTCCGCCTGTCATCACCGCGGCTTCCCTGTGATGCTGCGTGCCGTTCCCCCTTTAAACCTCAGGTACATTGTGCATAACCGGGTCACGTGGACCCCAGCCTCAAACTAAGTTCGTTCCACCCGCTTTTTGAGTGGCTTGATTGCTTTTGAAGGGAATCTGCAATTATGTGCATTGTGGTTTCTTGAGTGCTTTTAAGCCTCGTGTTCAGTCTATATAAAGATAACTATTTTTCTATAACTACTTGTGGTGTCCGTTTGTAGCGTCCTTCCTGCGTTATTGTGTATGGTCATAAATGCTTCACACACTGCATCTGAGATAGGCCTGTCTGCTCGTGCTACGTTACCACAGGGTTGAGCAGGGGTTGCCAAAGGGTGTAGCCCCCTTACTTTGACTTAGGAAGAAGGATCCCTATTTGGACCTCGCCGCCACCCGCTGCCAACTAGAGATCCCCATTTCTAACATTGGTGGTCAGCGGTGAGGATCAGGACTTGCATTTGTGATCCACATACAATAACTAGTGTATGCTACTAGTGAGTGTAGGCCTCGGCGCAACCACATACGGTTTGATTTTGTTCTATTGTTGATTGTAATTGCTAGTTATGTCTACAATAGGTAGGCCAACGTCCAATGCTTCGGAGGATCTCATCTCTGAGGAAGATAGGTTAGAAACCCACACTGCCAAACAGCTAAAGTCTTTTTGCAAGCGATTCACAGTCCCTGTTGCAGGTCTCTCTAGGAAGGAGGAGGCCTCTTAAGGCCTGGTTAGAAGTGAGAGAGTCCGCTAGGGATGAGGGAGAAAATGCTGGAGGGCAGCAGGATGACAAAGTGGATTTAATTGGGAGGTAAAACACTTTCCAATCCAGGTACTAGTGTGTCCTCAAAGGGTCTGTCTCCAGAAGAGATGGAGAACAGGGTGAGAGATAGGAGGCATAGTTTGGAGATGGCCAAGTTAGAAGGTCAGAAGGACCTAGAGAGTAAGAAATTGTATATTGAGAACAACAGGTTGGCATTTGAACTTGAGAAAATGAAACCTGAGCATCAGAGAGTATTGAGGGAGTTGGAGATCAAGGCTAAGAGTTTAGAGATCTCCCCCTCTGGTGGCAGCATACCTTTAGTACCTACCGAGAGTAGAGTTTACATACCCAAGAATGTCATCAAGGATTTCCATAAGAGTGAGAATATTGGGCAATGGTTTGCTGCATATGAGATAGCCATGGTGTCCCACCGGGTCCCTGAGAAGGATTGGGGAGCGGGGTTGTGGGGACACTTTGTGAGTGATGGGAGGGATACCCTGTTGGATCTGCCTGACGAGAGCAGGATGGTGTATGCCCATATGAAAGAGGCCTTGATGACGTGATATGGTTTGACCCCAGAAATGTACAGGCAGAGATTTAGAACCTGTAAGAAATTAGAGGGTACCACTTGGGTTGACTATGTGTCTTTTTTTGCAGAGCAATGGATTGCTAGGTAAAGGGTAGCAAAGTGGAATTTTTTGAGCAATTGTATGATTTGTTTGCATGGGAGCATTTATCTAGTAAGTGTTTTCCAGAGCTACGCCAGCACGTTATTGATAGCAAGCTAACTAACCCTAGGAAGCTTGCTGAGGAGGCGGACTGCTGGGTGAGCACACGGGTTCGCAAGGGTCCTGTGGGAGACTTCGCCAAAGGTGGGCAGGGTCCCTAACAGAGAAGTGGGGGGGACAGGGGTAAACCGAGGGAGTTCCAGAGAGGGTCCCAAAGTAATTCCCAAGGGAACCAAGGAGTGGTGTCCCAGCCTCCCCCTGAGAAGACGCCAGTGCCCCCGACAGTTAGGCCTGTTTAGAGGGAGCCCCTTACTTGTTTTAAGTGTGGTCAAGTGGGCCACCGGTATTACGATCCCCAGTGTGCCCAGAGCGACTCCAATGCACCACACCATGCGCCCCCGCCAGATTGCTAGTGTAGCCCGGGGAGGGGTGGAGATGGGTGCCCAAGGTGGGTGGGATCCCGTAGAATTGACCCTTGTCTCGCTAGGAGACCTTGAGAAGGTCCCTAACCACACGCTACCTGATAACACTAGGAAGTACAGGCAGTGGGTGACCATCAATGGCCATAGGGTGGATGCTTTGAGGGACACAGGAGCTAGTGTGACTGCTGTCAGCTCCTGGTTGGTGTCCAAAGAGCAGGTTGTCCCCCATGCATTCTGCCCAGTAGTGTCAGCAGACAACTCTGAGAGCCAGTGTGAGGTGGCTGAAGTTCCCTTTGAGTGGAGGGGGGTCTCAGGAATTCTTCAAGTAGCTGTGAGGCAGCCATGCCGGTAGACTGTCTGTTGGGCAATGATTTAGAGAACTCCCCGTGGGCTATGGTGGAGAGGAAATCTCACTTGGAAATGTTGGGTCTGCCTAAGTGGGCGTGCGCGACACTCGGTCCATGGCAGCCAGTAAGGATGTAAGGATGTTCAGAAGGACCTGAAGCCTGAAAGTATGGCCCAGGTCCCTGCCTTAGAGAGAAGGGATAGGGGGCGCGGGAAACCGGCCCCCATGGTTCCCACAGTCCAGGAGGGAGCAGACCTTGAGGGGGATGCCATGGAGCCTACAGGGGAACAAGCGGCCGAACTGGGGGACCTGCCTGAGCTGACCCATTGGCAGCAGGAAGGAGGGCCCACCAGGGAGGAATTTTGTGAACAGCAAAGAACTTGCCCTTCTCTTGAGGGGCTGCCGCGACAGGCGGCAGCCCAGGCAGCAGGTTATCAGTCAGGGTCACATCTGATCTATTGGGAGAATGACCTCCTTTACAGTGAGCCTAAAGTTGCTGAGCCTGGGTCAGCCTGTGTGCTGGTGGTACCCCAGCACTTCAGAGCCTTCCTACTGGGGTTGGCTCATGATGTGCCATTGGCCGGACATCTGGGGCAGACCAAGACCTTCGAAAGGCTGGTCACCCACTTTCATTGGCCCCAGATGCGCAGGAGCTCAGACGCTCACTGCAAGACATGTGAAACTTGCCAGGCAAGTGGGAAGAGTGGGGGGAAGATCAAGGCCCCACTCCAGCCCTTCCCAGTTGTCAGTACCCCATTTGAGCGAGTGGGCATTGACATCGTGGGGCCTCTGGACCCCAAGACAGCCATGGGCAACAGGTTCATCCTGGTCTTGGTGGACCATGCTACCCTGTACCCTGAAGCCATCCCACTCAGGACGGTGTCAGCCCCCGTGGTGGGACGTGCACTGATTGGGATTTTCTCCCATGTGGGGTTCCCCAGAGAGGTGGTGTCTGATAGGGATACTAACTTCATTTCCAAATATATGAAGTCCCTGTGGGAGGAGTGTGGGGTAATCTACAAGTTTACGACTCCTTACCACCCCCAAGGTAATGGACTGGTTGAGAGATTCAACCGGACCCTTAAGGGCATGATTATGGGCCTAGAGAGCCCATGAGGCGTAATTGGGACGTCCTCTTGCCATGCCTGCTATTTGCTTACCGTGAGGTGCCACAGAAGTTCTTAGGGTTCAGTCCCTTTGAACTGCTCTATGGTCACCCGGTAAGAGGACCTCTGAGTCTGGTCAAGGAAGGCTGGGAGCAGTCTCCCCAGGATGTGTTTAGTTACATGCTGACCTTCAGGAACCAGACTCGGCGTTTCAGAAAACTTGCTGAGGCAAATCTGGAAGCCTGCAAGGAAGAGATGAAACGCTGGCACGATCAGAATGCCAACCTGATTGAGTTTTAGCCTGGTCAAAAGGTTTGGGTCATGGCCCCAGTAGAGCCCTTTGCGCTCCAGGATAAGTGGACCGGCCCCTTTGAGGTGGTGGAGCGCAAGAGTCCTGGTACCTACATGGTGGACTTGCGGTCTCCCAGGAACCCCTTGCGGGTCCTGCATGTTAACCGCCTGATGCCCCACTTTGAGAGCTCTGAAGTGGGGATGCTTCTGGCCACAGATGCTGGAATAGAAGAGGAGAATGAGCCTTTTCCTGACCTCCTGTGTGCAGAGTAACAAGATGGGTCAGTGGAGGGTGTGGTCCTCTCCACCACACTGACCCCTGAGCAGCAGAGCGATTGTCACCAACTGTTGGGGCAATTCAGTGGTCTGGTCTCCCTGGTGCCTAGTGTCACTGATTGGTGCGTCCTTGACGTAGACACTGGGGACAGTCCTCCTGTTAAGCACAAGGCTTACCGAGTGACTGACCGGGTCAGGGTATGCATTAAGGAGGAGGTCTCCAAAATGTTTGCTTTAGGGGTGATTGAGTCCTCTAGCAACCCTTGGTCCAGCCCCGTGGTCCTGGTACCAAAAGCTGCCGTGCCTGGTGCCACCCCAGAACTTCGGTTCTGCGTGGACTTCCGAGGTCTCAATTCAGTCACGAAGACTGACGCACACCCCATCGCCAGAGCTGATGAGCTCATAGATCGGCTAGGGGCTGCCCGGTACCTCAGCACGTTTGTTTTGACGTCCGGGTATTGGCAGATCGCCTTCGCTGATGTGGCAAAGGAGAGGTCAGCATTCTCCACCCCAGAGGGGCACTACCAGTTCTGGGTGATGCCCTTTGGGATGAAGAATGCCCCTGCCACCTTTCAGAGGTTGGTCAACAGGGTGTTGGTTGGGCTGGAAGATTTCAGTGCCGCCTACCTGGATGACATTGCAGTGTTTAGTTCCTCATGGGAGGACCACCTGCGCCTCCTCTGGGAAGTGTTGATGGCACTGTGAAAGGCAGGCCTCACAATCAAGGCAAGCAAGTGCCAGATTGGGCAGGGTTCTGTGGTGTTCTTGGGACAGCAGGTGGGGAGCGGCCAGTTGGCGCCCCTACAGCCCAAGATTGAAACCATCCTGGCTTTGGAGCCCCCAAAGACCCAGACACAGGTGAGAGCCTTTTAGGTCTCACGGGTTATTACAGGAGGTTTGTCAAGGGGTATGGCAACATTGTTGCACCCTTGACTGAGCTGACGTCTAAGAAGCAGCCAAAGATTGTGAAAGATTGTGAACTGGACTGACACCTGTCAGAAAGCTTTTGACGCCCTGAAGACTGCCATGTGCACAGCACTTGTACTTCAGGCGCCCAACTTTTCAAAAGAATTTGTTGTCCAGACAGACACTTCCGAGCTGGTGTGGGGGCTGTTCTGTCATAGATCAATGAGGAGAGCCTAGACCAGCCTGTAGACTTCATTAGTAGGAGGTTACTTCCACGGGAACAGAGGTTGAGTGCAGGTGAGCGTGAGGAAGTTGCTGTGGTCTGGGCAGTGAAGAAGCTGAGACCATACCTGTTTGGGACTCACTTCTGGGTTCAGACAGACCACAGGCCCCTCAGATGGTTGATGCAGATGAGGGGAGAGAATCCAAAGTTGTTGAGGTGGTCCATTTCCCTACAGGGTATGGACTTTACAGTGGAACACCGCCCTGGTACAGAACACGCCAATGCTGATGGTCTGTCCAGATGTTTCCGCCTTAGTGATGAGAACTTCCAAGTGGATGAGTAGTTCTCCCCACATTTCAGCTGGAGGGGACGCGTGTTAGACGAGGCACCATTGGCGTGGGTCTCCCTTCCATTTTTCGCTTTTGTCTCCTCTATGTTTGCTGGTGTTAGATGCTCTGGGCGCTGTGCCACTACCATTCAGTGCCACAGCACGAATGCTCCCTAATGTAAATTAACTGCATTACCTTCTATAATCCTAATTAACCCAAGGAACCTGATAGGAAAGCCGAATTTAGTATGCCTGAGTTCAGAATATTAAAGTGCATCTGGCAGTGAAGATTCTTTCCATATTCTGTGGTTGAAAATACCACTTTTAGAAAATGGGTATTTTCTTGCCTAAACCTTCCAGTGTGCTCTACTGTTATGTGTATTGGCTGTCTAGTTTTGGAGTGACAGGGCAGGTTGAGCCCGACCTGGATTGAATAGAGAGATCTGCAGTTGGAGTATGGGGAGGGGTGACCCTTTGATCTGAGCAAGGCAGTGCCTGGCAAGGAGAATGATGGCTCCACCTCCCACTGTGCGTCTGATAGCAGACCCCCTCTTCCTGAAAGGCAGGATGCAGCCTTGTTAACAAAGTGCTCCAGGACGAAACCAAACTGGTTCTGACTGGGTTCAGTGATTTGTGACTTTTTGAGAACAAAGACTTTTGAGGTATAAAGAACTGTACTAAAACCCCTACACGGTGTGTTACTTCTGGATGTCAAGACGAACCTCTGTCCGTGTAACTAGAGGGAAAGGACTTTGAAACTTTCATCCATCTTGCTGAAGCAACTACCCAAGGGCCTGATTTGAGCTTGCCTCCTGCTGAAGTCTCAGGGACATTAGACTTCACCCATCAGCCGCCCCGATTCCTATTTGAGGGGAATTCTACTCGCAGGTGAGGCCTCTGTTGAGAATTCCAGAGCCTCTGGTTCTACTGCGAGGAACGCAGGCTGAAAGTCATTGTATCGCTAGTGTGGGCCGCTGCAGCTGAGGAGCTGTGCCGCTGAGTGCCCGCATTTGCCGTACTTCGAAAATCAACGTTATCGCTATTGTGGGCCCCCGCAGCTGGGGAGCTGTTGCCGCTGAGAGCCCGCATTTGCCTGTGTTACTCAAGTCATCGCTATCGCCATTGTGGGCCGCCGCAGCTAAGGAAGCTGTTGCCGCTGAGAGCTCGCATTTGCCTGTGTTACCCAAGTCACCACTATCGCCATTGTGGGCCGCCGCAGCTGAGGAGCTGTGCCGCTGAGTGCCCGCACTAGTCACCACTTGGAGGATCTTGTTATCTCCTGAGTGTGCCGCTGGGTGCCCGCCTTAAGCCCCGCCCCAGGATTATCGTGAGTGCACGCTGCGGACTGCTACAGCCGGGAGCTGTGGCCGCTGCGAGTCCGCCTGTCATCACCGCGGCTTCCCTGTGATGCTGCGTGCCGTTCCCCCTTTAAATCTCAGGTACATTGTGCATAACTGGCTCGCGTGGACCCCAGCCTCAAACTAAGTTCGTTCCACCCGCTTTTTGAGTGGCTTGATTGCTTTTGAAGGGAATCTGCAATTATGTGCATTGTGGTTTCTTGAGTGCTTTTAAGCCTAGTGTTCAGTATATATAAAGATAACTATTTTTCTCTAACTACTTGTGGTGTCTGTTTGTAGCATCCTTCCTGTGTTATTGTGTATGGTCATAAATGCTTCACACACTGCATCTGAGATAGGCCTGTCTGCTCGTGCTACGTTACCACAGAGTTGAGCAGGGGTTGCCAAAGGGTGTAGCCCCCTTACTCTGACTTAGGAAGAAGGATCCCTATTTGGACCTCGGCGCCAGCCGCTGCCAATTAGAGATCCTCATTTTTAACAGGCCCCATGCACGCAGGGCCCTTGCAACCTCCACTACACGGCCAAGGCCCTCTGCTGCCTACCGGGCCCGACGTTACCAGCCGCACCTCAGCTGAAGCCACAGCAACGCTCTCCGCCGCCTCCTGAGCCCATCAAGGACTCTTTTTGCCCCCCTACGGGCTCAGTCACCGCGCTGCTCCACACTTCTGCCTGCGCCCTGCCAACCCTGCAGGCCCACCTGCCGGCCATCCTGTCAACAGTGAAGACACAGGCCTCCAGCCTGCACCCCGAGAGAAGCATCAACGCCCTGCCTCCTGCGCTTCGTCACCCACCAGCCACTTCCCACGCCTGGCGACATGACCTCAATGCCGCAGCTAGAATCCTTCACCGTCACAGGCCCCCCCCGTCCCAGGCGGCAGACTGGAAAGTGTGGGTAGAGCGCCTGGAAACTTACTTCGACGCTGCTGACATCCCGGCACCGCAGAGGCGCCCCATGCTCCTAAACCTAGGGGGAGCGGACATACACAAAATTTCCAAAAGAGTGCATGAAGCAGGGCCCCCCCAGGAACTACGCCTCCATGCGTGACGCCATCATGGCGCACTTTGCACCATATGCTAACCCCGACTATAGGAGATTCCTCTTCGGCCAAACCCGCCAGCAGCCTGACGAATCAGTAGACGTCTTCTATGGGTGCCTCAAAGAACTGGCAAGCACATGTACCCTCCCCGACAAGGACGACGAGGTCCGGGCACAGTTCATCCAGGGGTGCGCCTCCTCCAAGCTTCGCGAGCGCATCCTGCAGGAGTACAACATGCCCATGAAGGACATCCTGACCCTGGGGTGCTCCAAAGAACTGTCGAAGGGGCGTGCTGCCCACATGGACCCCACTTCGTCTACCACGACAGTCAAGGAAGAGCCGGTTAATGCTCTACGCACGGACGCGGGTGGCACCCGACTGAAGCCCCCCAAGTCGGAGCCCTCTCCAGCCAAACACCGCCCGCAAAGTCGCCCATGTGGATGGTGCGGCGGCCCATACCCGCACTTGAGAGTCTGCCCCGCCACTGGCAAGACCTGCACCGCATGCGGGAAACTGAACCATTTCTCCCCCATCTGCCGCTCATCACAAAGGCGCCGGCCCAGAAGCCCTCAGAAGCAGGTGCGTGCGGTGGAACAGCACCCGGGTGACGCTGACGACAGTGACATGGATGAAGACGACACTGCCATAATTCACGTGGTACACATGCTGAATACGCTCGCTATCGCCCGTCAGTCCGCACCCTTCTACACCATCAGAGTGCAAGACCACGCCGTAGCTGCACTCATCGACACTGGAGCCACCATCAACCTCATGGCTGAACCCGTCTACCTTGGTCTGCCAAATCCCCCGAAGCTACGCGACACCAGCATTCAAGTGTACGCTTTTGGCAAGCGCTCCCCACTCAAGCTGTGCAGCGTTTTTCAGGCAGCACTCTCTCATGAAGGTACCAGCCAGCCCGAGAAGATCTATGTGTCACGAGAAGGGTCCGAGTTCCTCCTCAGCTGCCGAATGGCTCAAGACCTCAAGTTAATCCATTTTGCATTCAATGTGCATACCCAAGGACTCAGTCATCTGCTCAAGGATTTCTCAACACTGTTCGATGGAATTGGGTGTTTAAAAGGACCTGCCGTCAAGTTGCATATCAACAAATCGGTGGCCCCAATCGCTCTCAGGCACAGAAGAGTAGCATTTCATCTACTGCCGAGAGTGGAGGTTGTACTTCGGCTGCTGGAGAAAGCAGGCATCATTGAACGAGTGAGCTGTCCAACGCCATGGGTGTCACCCATTGTCGTCGCCAAAAAGCCAAAGCAACCCGACGCAGTGCACACGTCTGTTGGGCAACGATTTAGAGAACTCCCCGTGGGCTATGGTGGAGAGGAAATCTCACTTGGAAATGTTGGATCTGCCTAAGTGGGCGTGCGTGACCACTTTGTCCATGGCAGCCAGAAAGGATGTTCAGAAGGACCTGAAGCCTGAAAGTATGGCCCAGGCCCCTGCCTTAGAGAGAAGGGGTAAGGCGCGCGGGAAACCGGCCCCCATGGTTCCCACGGTCCAGGAGGGAGCAGACCTTGAGGGAGATGCCCTTGAGCCTACAGGGGAACAAGTGGCTGAGCTGGGGGACCTGCCTTTGCTGACCCATTGACAGCAGGAAGGAGGGCTCACCAGGGAGGAATTTTGTGAACAGCAGAGAACGTGCCCTTCTCTTAAGGGGTTGCAGCGACAGCCGGCAGCCCAGGAAGTAGGTGATCAGTCAGGGTCACATCTGATCTATTGGGAGAATGACCTCCTTTACAGCGAACCTAAGGTTGCTGAGCCTGGGTCAGCCCGTATGCTACTGGTACCCCAGCACTTCAGAGCCTTCCTACTGGGGTTGGCTCATGATGGGCCATTGGCCAGACATCTGGGGCAGACCAAGACCTTTGAAAGGCTAGAATCCCACTTTCATTGGCCCCAGATGCGCAGGAGCTCAGACGCTCACTGCAAGACATGTGAAACTTGCCAGGCAAGTGAGAAGAGTGGGGGGAAGATCAAGGCCCGACTCCAGCCCTTCCCAGTTGTCAGTACCCCATTCGAGCGAGTGGGCATTGACATCGTGGGGCCTCTGGACCCCAAGACAGCCATGGGCAACAGGTTCATCCTGGTCTTGGTGGACCACGCTACCCGGTACCCTGAAGCCATCCCACTCAGGACGGTGACGGCCCCGTGGTGGGACGTGCACTGATGGGGATTTTCTCCCGTGTGGGGTTCCCTTGAGAGGTGGTGTCTGATAGGGATACTAACTTCATTTCCAAATATATGAAGTCCCTGTGGGAGGAGTGTGGGGTAACCTACAAGTTTACGACTCCTTACCACCCCCAAGGTAATGGACTGGTTGAGAGATTCAACCAGACCCTTAAGGGTATGATTATGGGCCTAGGGAGCCCATGAGGCGTAATTGGGACGTCCTCTTGCCATGCCTGCTATTTGCTTACCGTGAGGTACCACAGAAGTCCTTAGGGTTCAGTCCCTTTGAACTGCTCTATGGTCACCCGGTATGAGTACCTCTGAGTCTGGTCAAGGAAGGCTGGCAGCAATCTCCCAGGAAACCTCTCCAGGATGTGTTTAGTTACATGCTGGCCTTCAGAAACCAGACTCAGCGTTTCAGAAAACTTGCTGGGGCAAATCTGGAAGCCAGCCTGGAAGAGATGAAACGCTGGCACGATCAGAATGCCACTCTGATTGAGTTTCAGCCTGGTCAAAAGGTTTGGGTCATGTCCCCAGTAGAGCGCTGTGCGCTCCAGTATAAGTGGACCGGCCCCTTTGAGGTGGTGGAGCGCAAGAGTCCTGTTTCCTACATGGTGGACTTGCGGTCTCCCAGGAACCCCTTGCGGGTCCTGCATGTTAACCGCCTGAAACCACACTTTGAGAGGTCTGAAGTGGGCATGCTTCTGGCCACAGATGCTGGAATGGAAGAGGAGAGTGAGCCTTTTCCTGACCTCCGGTGTGCAGAGGAACAAGATGGGTCAGTGGAAGGTGTAGTCCTCTCCACCACACTGACCCCTGAGCAGCAGAGCGATTGTCACCAACTGTTGGGGCAATTCAGTGGTCTGTTCTCCCTGATGCCTAGTGTCACTGATTGGTGCGTCCATGATGTAGACACTGGGGACAGTCCTCCTGTTAAGCACAAGGCTTACCGAGTGACTGACCGGGTCTGGGTATGCATTAAGGAGGAGGTCTCCAAAATGTTTGCTTTAGGGGTGATTGAGTCCTCTAGCAGCCCTTGGTCCAGCCCGTGGTCCTGGTACCAAAAGCTGCCGTGCCTGGTGCCACCCCAGAACTTCGGTTCTGTGTGGACTACCGAGGTCTCAATTCAGTCACGAAGACTGACGCGCACCCCATCGCCAGAGCTGATTGCTCATAGATCGGCTAGGGGCTGCCCGGTACCTCAGCACGTTTGATTTGACGTCTGGGTATTGGCAGATTGCCTTGACTGATGGGCCAAAGGAGAGGTCAGCATTCTTCACCCCAGATGGGCACTACCCATTCCGGATGATGCCCTTTGGGATGAAGAATGCCCCTGCCACCTTTCAGAGGTTGGTCAACAGGGTGTTGGTTGGGCTGGAAGATTTCCGTGCCGCCTACCTGGATGTCATTGCAGTGTTTAGTTCCTCATGGGAGGACCACATGCGCCACCTCTGGGAAGTGTTGATGGCACTGCGAAAGGCAGGCCTCACAATCAAGGCAAGCAAGTGCCAGATTGGGCACGGTTCTGTGGTGTTCTTGGGACACCAGGTGGGGAGCGGCCAGTTGGCACCCCTACAGCCCAAGATTAAAATCATCCTGGCTTGGGTGCCCCCAAAGACCCAGACACAGGTGAGAGCCTTTTTAGGACTCACAGGTTAACAGGAGGCTTGTCAAGGGGTATGGCAACATTGTTGCACCCTTGACTGAGCTGACTTCTAAGAAGCAGCCAAAGACTGTGAACTGGACTGACACCTGTCAGAAAGCGTTTGATGCCCTGAAGACTGCCATGTGCACAGCACCTGTACTTCAGGCGCCCAACTTTTCAAAAGAATTTGTTGTCCAGACAGACGCTTCCGAGCATAGTGTGGGGGCCGTTCTGTCACAGATCAATGAGGAGAGCCTAGACCAGCCTGTAGCCTTCATTAGTAGGAGGCTACTTCCACGGGAACAGAGGTGGAGTGCAGTTGAACGTGAGGCATTTGCTGTGGTCTGGGCACTGAAGAAGCTGAGACCATACCTGTTTGGGACTCACTTCCGGATTCGGACAGACCACAGGCCCCTCAGATGGTTGATGCAGTTGAGGGGAGAGAATCAAAAGTTGTTGAGGTGGTCCATTTCCCTACAGGATATGGACTTTACGGTGGAACACCACCCTGGTACAGAACACGCCAATGCTGATGGTCTGTCCAGATGTTTCCGCCTTAGTGATGAGAACTCCCAAGTGGGTGGGTAGTTCTCCCCACATTTCAGCTGGAGGGGACGCGTGTTAGACCTGGCACCATTGGCGTGGGTCTCCCTTCCATTTTTCGCTTTTGTCTCCTCTGTGTTTGCTGGTGTTAGATGCTCTGGGCGCTGTGCCACTGCTATTCAGTGCAACAGCACGAATGCTCCCTATTGTAAATTAACTGCATTACCTTCTATAATCCTAATTGACTCAAAGAACCTGATAGGAAAGCCGAATTTATTATGCCTGAGCTCAGAATATTAAAGTGCATCTGATAGTGAAGATTCTTTCCATATTCTGTGGTTGAAAATACCACTTTTAGAAACTGGGTATTTTCTTGCCTAAACCTTCCAGTGTGCTCTGCTTTTATGTGTATTGGCTGTCTGGTTTGGAGGGACAGGGCAGGCTGAGCCCGACCCGATTGAATAGAGAGATCTGCAGTTGGAGTATGGGGAGGGGTGACCCTTTGATCTGAGCAGGGCTTTGCCTGGTAAGGTGAATGATGGCTCCACCTCCCACTGTGCCTCTGATAGCAGACCCCCTCTTCCTGAAAGGCAGGATGCAGCCTTGTAAACAAAGTGCTCCAGGACGACACCAAACTGGTTCTGGCTGGGTTCAGTGATTTGTGACTTTTTGAGAACAAAGACTTTTGGAGTATAAAGATCTGTGCTAAAACCCCTACAAGGTGTGTTACTTCTGAATATCAAGACGAACCTCTGTCTGTGTAACTAGAGGGAAAGGACTTTGAAACTTTCATCCATCTTGCTAAAGCAACTACCCAAGGCCCTGATTTGAGCTTGCCTCCTGCTGAAGTCTCAGGGACATTAGACTTCACCCGCTCGGATTCCTATTTGAGGGGAATTCTACTCGCAGGTGAGGCCTCAGTTGAGAATTCCAGAGGTTCTGGTTCTACTGCGGGGAACGCAGGGTGAAAGTCATCGTATTGCTAGTGTGGGCCGCTGCAGCTGAGGAGCTGTGCCGCTGAGTGCCCGCATTTGCTGTACTACGAAAATCATCGTTATCGCTATTGTGGGCCGCAGCAGCTGAGGAGCTGTTGCCGCTGAGAGCCCGCATTTGCTTGTGTTACCCAAGTCATCGCTATCGCCATTGTGGGCCGCCGCAGCCGAGGAGCTGGTGCCGCTGAGAGCACGCATTTGCCTGTGTTACCAAAATCATCGCTATCGCTATTGTGGGTCGCTGCAGCTGAGGAGCTGTGCCGCTGAGTGCCCACATTTGCCGTCCTACGAGAATCATCGCATTCGCTATTGTGGGCCGCTGCAGCTGAGGAGCTGTGCCGCTGAGTGCCCGACTTTTGCCATCCTACGAGAATCATCGCAATCGCTATTGTGGGCTGCTGCAGCTGAGGAGCTGTGCCGCTGAGTGCCCGCACTAGTCACCAATTCGAGGATCTTGTTATCACCTGCGTGTGCCGCTGGGTGCCCGCCTTAACCCCTGCCCCAGGATTATCGTGAGTGCACGCTGCGGACCGCTACAGCCGGGAGCTGTGGCCGCTGCGATTCCGCCTGTCATCACCGCGGCTTCCTTGTGAGGCTACGTGCCGTGCTCCCTTTAAATCTCAGGTACATTGTGCATCACCGGGTCGCGTGGACCCCAACCTCGAACTAAGTTTGTTCCACACGATTTTTGAGTGCCTTGATTGCTTTCGAAGGAAATCTGTAATTATGTGCATTGTGGTTTCTTGAGTGCTTTTAAGCCTCGTGTTCAGTCTATATGAGGATAACTATTTTTCTAAAACTACTTGTGGTGTCCGTTTGTAGCGTCCTTCCTGCGTTATTGTGTATGGTCATAAATGCTTCACACACTGCCTCTGAGATAGGCCTGTCTGCTCCTGCTACGTTACCACATGGTTGAGCAGGGGTTGTCAAAGGGTGTAGCCCCCTTACTCTGACTTAGGAAGAAGGATCCCTATTTGGACCTCGGCGCAAGCCGCTGCCAACTAGAGATCCCCATTTCTAACAGGACCATGCGCGAGGGGCCCTTGCAACCTCCACCACACAGCCAAGGCCCTCTGCTGCCTACCGGGCCTCAGGTTGTCAGCCGCACCTCAGCCGAATCCCCAGCAGCGCTCTCCGACGCCTCCTGGGCCCATCAAGGACTCTTTTTGCCCCCCTACGGGCTCAGTCACCACGCTGCTCCACACTTCTGCCTGCGCCCTGCCAACCCTGCAGGCCCACCTGCCGGCCATCCTGTCAACAGTGAAGACACAGGACTCCAGCCTGCACCCCGAGAGAGGCATCAACGCCCTGCCTCCTGCGCTTCGTCACCCACCAGCCACTTCCCACGCATGGCAACATGACCTCAGTGCCGTCGCTAGATTCCTCCACCGTCACGGGCCCCCCCGTCCCAGGCGGCGCACTGGAAAGCATGGGTAGAGCGCCTGGAAACCTACTTCGACGCTGCTGACATCCCGGCACCGCAGAGGCGCTCCATGCTCCTTCACCTAGGGGGAGCGGACATACACAAAATTTCCATGAAGCAGGGCCCCCCAGGAACTACGCCTCCATGCGTGACGCCATCACGGCGCACTTTGAACCATATGCTAACCCCGACTATGAGAGATTCCTCCTCCGCCAAACCCGCCAGCAGCCTGACGAATCAGTAGACGTCTTCTATGGGTGCCTCAAAGAACTGGCAAGCACATGTACCCTCCCCGACAAGGACGAATAGGTCCGGGCACAGTTAATCCAGGGGTGCGCCTCCTCCAAGCTTCGCAAGCGCATCCTGCAGGAGTACAACATGCCCATGAAAGACATCCTGACCCTGGGGTGTTCCAAAGAACTGTAGCAGGGGTGTGCTGCCCACATGGACCCCACTTCGTCTACCACGGTGGTCAAGGAAGAGCAGGTGGCACCCGACTGAAGCCCCCCAAGTCTGCGCCCTCTCCAGCCAAACACCGCCCGCAAAGTCGTCCATGTGGATGGTGCGGCGGCCCATAACCGCACTCGGGAGTCTGCCCCGCCACTGGCAAGACCTGCAGCGCATGCAGGAAACTGAACCATTTCTCCGCCGTCTGCCGCTCATCCCAAAGGCGCCGGCCCAGAGGCCCTCAGAAGCAGGTGCGTGCGATGGAACAGCACCCGGGTGGCGCCGACGACAGCGACATGGATGAAGACAACACTGCCATAATTCACGTGGTATACATGCTGAATACGCTCGCTGCCGCCCGTCAGTCCGCACCCTTCTGCACCATCAGAGACACTGGAGCCACCATCAACCTCATGGCTGAACCCGTCTACCTTGGTCTGCCAAATCCCCCGAAGCTACGCGACACCAGCATTCAAGTGTACGCTTTTGGCAACCGCTCCCCACTCAAGCTGTGCAGCGTTTTTCAGGCAGCACTCTCTCATGAAGGTACCAGCCAGCACGAGAAAATCTATGTGTCACGAGAAGGGTCCGGGTTCCTCCTAAGCTGCCGAACGGCTCAAAACCTCAAGTTAATCCATTTTGCATTCAATGTGCATACCCAACGACTCAGTCATCTTCGCCAGGACTTCTCAACACTGTTCGATGGAATTGGGTGCTTAAAAGGACCTGCCGTCAAGTTGCATATCAACAAATCGGTGACCCCAATCGCTCTCAGGCATAGAAGAGTAGCATTTCATCTACAGCCAAGAGTGGAGGCTGAACTTCGACTGCTGGAGAAAGCAGGCATCATTGAACGAGTGAGCTGTCCAACGCCATGGGTGTCACCCACTGTCGTCGCCAAAAAGCCAAAGGAAACTGATGCTGTGCACATCTGCATGGACATGAGGATTCCCAACCTGGCCATCAACCGGGAACGCCACCTCACACCGACGGTGGACGACATCATTGGCGAGCTAGCAAGGTCAAAGTGGTTCTCAAAGATGGACCTTCGCTCTGGCTACCACCAGATACCGCTGCACATGGACTTCCGCCCCATCACCACATTCTCGACCCATGCTTGCCTCTGGAGATACACCAGACTCAACTTCGGCATCTCCAGCACTCCGGCGGTGTTCCAGAACATCATCAGGACAGTCCTCCACGGCCTGGAAGGGGTGCTCAACATGAGCGATTACATCTTAGTGCACGCCCCCACACTGGAAGAACACCTCATTCGCCTCCAAGCTGTCTTCTCCCGCCTCCAAGACCATGGACTTACGCTGCACCTCGAAAAATGTGACTTCCTGCGGCGGGACATCAGCTTCTTCGGATACCAGTTCTCTGTCAAAGGCATCGGCCCAGACCCCGAAAAAGTGAAGGACATTCAAGGTGCACCAGCTCCAACCTCTGTCTCCGGGGTCCGCAGTTTTCTGGGTATGGTGACCTACTGCGGCCGTTTTATCAAAAACTTAGCTGACCTCACGGCCCGCTTCAAGACCTGACGAAAACCTCCACCCCGTGGGCGTGGGAGTCAGAGCAAGAAGAAGCGTTCCAGCGGACAAAAGCGTCCCCATCCGAGACAGCAACCCTGGTATACTTTGACCCCAAGCGTGACTCAGAGCTCGTTGTGGACACCAGCCCCACAGGCCTCAGCGCAGTGCTAGTCCAGCGCCAAGAGTGTGATGAATGGGCCCCGGTGGTGTATGCGAGCCGCACACTTACGCCCACAGAACAGCGTTACTCACAAATCGAAAAGGAAGCAATCACCATCTTGTGGGGCTGCCGACATTTCCATATCTACTTGTACGGCTGTCCTTTCACGGTCATCACCGATCATAAGCCCCTGATCCCGCTTTTTCAAGGATCGTCAGCTCACCCTCCACAGATCGCCCTTGCCGAAGGCCGCAACCTGGAACAGGCCATCTACCAATTCCTCCGGGAGTATCGCCTCACCCCACACTGCACCACCGGCATAGCTCCCAGCAAATTGTGCCTAGGTCAAACCGTGGCAGATGATATCCCACATCACCCGACGTGGGAAGATGCTCCAAACCCACCAAACCTGTCAGACTCAAGGAAAATACACACCAACGACAAAGCTTCCCAGCGCCGACGCACTCGAGCACCCTCGCTCCAAGTAGGAGACCGAGTACTGGTACAGGATCGCCATCCTGGAGGGAAGTTCCGGCTACCGTTTGAGTTGGAGCCATGGGTGGTAGTGAATGTCAGAGACACCCAGGTGACAGCTCAGTAGGGCCAGGAGGTTGTAACACGCAAAGTGTCGCAGTTCAAGAAAGTTCCCACTGATTGCATGGAAGACTTCCCAGAGAGGATACCGCTGGGAGACCACCCCATGGTGCCCTTTCCTGCTGCAAACGAGGAACAGCCGAGTGCCACAGCTGAAGAATCCAGCCTTCTGCTGCCGTCAACTCGAGTCCGGGTCCCAAAGGTCCAGCGGTCAGACAGGAGAACGCCGAGTCCAGCACAAGCAGCAGTCCGCCGATGCTGTCTCCAACACCGTCGCTGCGAAGCAACCAGACCCTCTATGAACTGAGACCTCGCCCCAAGCCATCACAGAGGTACAGAGACTTTGTGCCCGAGTAACCTGACATGGCTGACGAAGAGCTCCTGTCTCCGGCAACCAAGTAAGAATGTTCCATATGTACTGTCTTGACCATGACTCTATTGTAGTGACTGTAAACGCCCGGCTGTTGCAATTGTTATTACCTGGTATAAGAGGAATGTAATGTCGTACATGACAGGGCGAGGCCATGTCACCTGCCCGACAGGGATGATCGATAATGTGTCCCCTTGGTTTTGTCCCCCCCTGTGCATATGCATAAGAGGCTGAACTGACGTACGCCAGCCAGCATAAAGGAAACTAATAAAGAGCCCGGGAGTCGAGCGTGGTTAGTCCTTGACCACCACCAGAACTAAGCGTGTGCCTCGTGTGTCTGTGTCCGCTAGCTCAGGGCCTGCTCCCCACGTGGCCGTACACCCCGACGGCCAACACCACACCATGTGGGACCCCCGCCCAGATTGTAACAGTATGTGAGAGGCCCCAACACGGCTCTTAGCTGCCTCAGGCCTATACTATAAATTAACTTTAGAGTCAACTGACTCGTGGACTCCGGTCGCCGCAGTTAGCACGTGACAGCATGATTGGGAAAACCTCAGGGGAGGCTGTGAGACACATATAGCGGTCACTGCCAGGCAGGCTGTATTGTTTCAAAATGTCACATCAGTATAAAAATAATTAAGTGAGCAGCCCCGAGGTCTGCGTGCCACTCACTACTACTGCAAGACAGTTCACTTGCACGGGTTGTTCTTTGAACAGTAAAAGACTTTTACTTAGTTCACTCATTCAGCATTACAGTTCTCACAGTGGGGCACCAGGGTCTCAACAGCAAGTGAGTCACTCGCCGAGGGGGGTTCGGGTGAGCCTCAGAGGATTTAGCCTGCCCGTGGGATCAATAATACCATGGCGCCGTCATGACTGTGCTGCAAGCGGCGTGCTCAGCTGCACTGCCAGTTCCACTCATACTGCAGCGGAGCAGCCTAGCTATTTGATAAATTTGAAATACCGCCAGCTAGAGCCGCCCCCAACTAAATTGAGTCTCACAACTCATTGAAAGACTCACACACTGTGTGACCATAGCCATTGGGAACTGACAATGACTGCTCTCCTGACGTCAGAGTTATGCCGGCTGCGTGGTGTCGGGTGGTGTTATATTGCAGCACAGTAGCTAGTGAGCAGGTGAACCAGACCTCAAGTCTGCCGAAGCAGCTAGCAGTACCACTGCAGATTTCAGTATTTCTGCATTATAGACACTCGACTTGACAGCTGAGAGGCACTATAATGCGTGACAATGCATTTCAGTGCGGTGATGCGGACCACCACACTGAAATGCGTTAGTATAACGCCTGCTGTGTGGTACTTGGCAGGGCCGAAACATTGGTAGGTCAGGGAAAATAAAACGTGTTTTTTCTCTCTATATATATATATATATATATATATATATATATATATATATTATCTACTGTTATAGTTAGGACCGTGTTTCCATAGGAAATCCGCAACATTCTATTTGGAATAACTTGTCACGGCGGGAATTTTTTTGTGGACTTGGATGCAAAGGAGAGTTGCCAATAAATAACCGGAAGGTGGGCCTGCTGCCGAGTGCGTTCTGTGAAAGCTTCAGGGCATTTGGTATAAAATTAATTCACACGGCGGCCCCCGCCGTGACAGGACTGCACCATCTTTTGAAAAAGTAAGAGGCTGTGGTGTAAACTGCTTTCAACCAATACAGCGCAGCAAGCCAGGCATAACGAACTTTCCTGCACATTCAACCTTCTACTATAGAGAAAAAAATGTGCTTTTATTTAACAAGTGAGTACGAATCCACTGTGGGGAATACAATGCTGCTTCTCTGAACTACGTGTTCCAGAATGCCAGGAATGGAGTACAGCCCACTGAGGGCGGATAAACTAATTAAGAGACATTTAAATAAAAGGAAAGCAATTTGTACTCACTTGCAAGCTGCCTATGAAGAAGGGACGAAGAGTCTTGAAACGCGTCAGGCTAAAGCTAATTAATGGACTTGGATGCAAAGGAGAGTTGCCAATAAATAACCGGAAGGTGGGCCTGCTGCTGAGTGCGTTCTGTGAAAGCTTCAGGGCATTTGGTATAAAAACAAAAAAAAATTATATATATATATATATATATATATATATATATATATATATATATATATATATATATATATATATATATATATATATATATATATATATATATATATATATATATATATATATATATATCCACACGGAAAGCTCCCAAGTGCTATTGGGCACAAAGCAGGAACACAGACTCCCGATATAGCTGATGCCAGGTTGAATTTATTTAATGCAGTTTAATTCATACGGTGCTGTCTCAGACGCGTTTCGGACACAGAACGGTGTTCTTGGTCACATGACAAACGGAAAAAAGACACAAATATTTAAAGGCACAGAGTTATGGCGCTCAGCAGAATGACGTCATGACTTACATAGAAAAAATACTATATATGAAAACATTGTCATGTAAGCAATTAAGATAATTCAAATAAATGTTCAAAGTTAGAACTACAAATGCACATCAGCTCTACTGCACAAAAGTACAATGTATTAGAAAAACATAAACAAAATTGTAGTTTCGCCCGTATAGTTGGTCCCTATATCTCACATATTCAATACAGATTGCATACCTTAAAACCAATATTTTGCAAATAATCATATATATATCATGGTTATATTAATGAAAAATGCACATGGCATATTATATTTCAGCAATTAAAAACAATCCCCTAAATAGGTGATCTATAAAAACCACGTTAATATACAGAATATCGTATTAAATACTAATAAATATGTGCAAAGGACACAATTGTGCAAAATACGCATGAATATGTAAACTCTAGTCATGTGCAAACAAAGCATGATATATGTGCAAATACATTCGTAGGGCAGGAAATATAATATACTTAGTGCAAATACTGAATTTTGTGCAAGCTTTCAACGCCTCCTATGTGCAAATATAATTGTTATTTTCACCTTTGAATCTCGGTACAAATACCACTAAGACGTTCTATACTTATGAATATCTGTGCCATAACTAAATTCTTCATGCGCCTCGAGTGTTCAGTAGTGCAAAAATTGTGCAAAAAGTGCAAAAAAGTGAAAAAATACTCAATTATTGATAAAAACTGGGGAAACAAACTGGCGGAAATACTTATTATCCCAGGTGATATCATGGCCCACAATGCGACTTAAGTTAAATTAGAGACAATCCTAAAACAATAGGAAAAAACATCCCTTTTGAGAAAAATACATGTAAAATATATAAATATCTCAACTAAAAAGCCACATTGGAGAATCATGTAAGTCACAGAAAGGCAAGATCGCAGGAAGATGATTACCAGGATGGAATACTTACTACCCCGAAAATGTGAATAGTCACAAATGTATGCGGCTAAAGATTAAATATAGCCATACACAGAGCCAAAAAATGAAAGTCAAATTACACAATGCATATAAATGGAAGCTGATAGAAGTCGGTAAAAACCTAAAATATCCAAGTTAAAATGAGATAAGACAGTTGAATGGAAAAAACTATCTGAGTAGGGGCTATATATGTGAGCATCCTTATAGAAAATTGTGAAGGTCTTCCCCGTTGTTCAAACCTTTGGGGGACTTGGTGTCCAGCTCTACTATATAACGTGATTCCAGCTGTCGCAACAGTTTTTCCCTGTTGCCTCCCTTCTTGTTTTGTGCCACTGCATCTATAACAAAAAATTGCAAACAGTTCAAATTGTTGCTATGTATTGCCTTGAAATGCCTGGCCACCGGGTAAGTTGGGTCAAAATTTACTATCGCACAAAGATGTTGTAAAATGCCCACATATACCTGTAGTTTAGTAGCACAAATTGCAGCTACATTTAAGTATGTACACGGCATGATCTGTTCTACAGGTATAGTGAGATTTCAGTGCGATAGACATATTCAAAAAGGGTGTAGAATATGAAACTGTATTGACACCAAACTTACAAGCTCTGCAGGAGCTACATCTGAAAAAGCCTATTCGGGGAGACAACCAATTAACAGTTTCAGTGGTTTCTGGACTATTCTTCACCAAGTCGTTGCGCATGGAGTGAGCCCTTCTAAAAGTCACTGTGGGAGTGGTTGGAAGAACCTCCTTTAAAATTTGATCAGTTAAGACTATAGGCCATTCCTTTTTGACAATTTGCTTAATGTTTTTAGCTTGTCTACTGTAGCCTATAACCAATCTTATATATCTACATGTTCACTGTTTTGGGTATCATTAAGGACAATAACGTTGGATTTCTCATGTCTGTTTGGCTCAAGTAGAGCTGTGCGATCTAGGGTATTGACCGTTCTCATGGCACATTTAATCTGCTGGACTGGTATCGCCTGGCCTCCAATCTCTTTTTAATCTCCATTTGATGGTACATACGGGCTTCAGGTGTACTACAAGCTCTGTGTATGCGAATGAATTCGCCATATGGAATGCTGGCTATGGTGTGCTGCGGATGAAAACTTTTTGCATGTAAAACTGTGTTGCCAGAAGTTGGCTTCCTATACAGACAAGTTTCTACTCTACCATTGATTGCTTCCACTCTAATGTCCAAAAAATTTGCAAAGTTGGAATCAATATTGGCAGTGAATTTCAGATTTAAATCATTGTCATTGATGGTATTGACAAAATGACTGGCTTGATCTTTCGTCCCTAGCCATATGATGAAAACATCATCAATATAACGCCAATACTTAATTACATTCTCAGACCATATTGAGGCATGACGTGACCTGAGGACATGCTCCTCCCACCAGCCCACATGGAGCCCAGCATAGCTGGGGGAAAAGCATGCCCCCATAGCAACACATTGTTGTGAAGGCACCAATGGATCATTTTAATCAACATCTCATTATGGCGGTATAATTCAATGGGTAATTTCCCCAAAAAATGTTTCACAACTCTCAATCCGTCTGAATGGGCAATGCTAGTATACAAAGCAGAAATATCCATGGTGAGTAACAGGTATTCCTCCGACCACTCACAGTTATTCAACTGAAATAAAACGTCAGTTGTGTCTTTAATGTATGCTGGTAAACTCGTGACAAAATCTTGGAGGTAAAAATCCACATATTTAGACGTGTTTTCGAAGGTACTATTGATAGATGAAACAATTGGTCTTCCAGGAATGGGTGATTAATTTTTGTGTACCTTCGGTGTGAAATAAATGTTCGGCAATACAGGAAATTGTTTGTTGAGAAACTTAAATTCATCACGTGAGATGAGCCCTTCTTTTTTCCCTTCATTTAATTCATCCTTATAGTTTTTTTGTATGTTTCTCACTAGTGCCATATTTATTTTCTTATAGCATGTACTGTCATTGAGGTGGCGATATGCCTCTTTGATATAATCATTCTTGTCCCACAGGCCCACCTTTGTACGATTTATTAACAACGACAGTGTTGTTCTTCTTAAGTTTGTCAATCAATATTGCATATTGTTTAGTATGAACATTAGGTGGTGTTTGATGTGTTTTGCTTCTGTGGTGTAGCTTTTTCAACTCCTCAGTGACCCGATCTTGATAAATATCAATGGCGTCTCGTGGCATATTAGGGACAAATGAAGAAAATGGCTTGAAGAGACTCATGTTCGATTTGCTGATGTCAATTCCTTCTGCCTCGACTATTTCCTGTGTGCTGCATGCCTGGATGTCTTCACTCTTCAGTTCATGTAGGGTCCGAACGAAAGGCATATCTTTAACTTGTAATCCTTGAGTGATGATGTTAGTCTTGAACTCATGTCTGCCTTTAGGGGCCTGTTCCAAGTTGTTTTTTATTGTAAAATATTTTCTGAGTTTGATCTTCCTAATGAATTTATAGACATCAACACGCGTGTTGCAGTATCCAAAGTTGCTTTCAGGACAGAAAGACAAACCTAGTGATAAAAGTTGTTTTTCCACTTGATCTAAGTCAATGTTAGTAAGGTTAATGATAGTGTTGTCATCTATTGCTTGTTCTTTCTCCAATAGCGATTCTGTTGCCGCCTTGGTTTTGTTCCTGAGGCATTTCCTTCGTTCACGCCTCTTTGTGTTTCGCCTTTGTTTGTGTAGGCGTTTGGATTGCGAGGTCGCAGCGATATATATATATTTTTTTTTATTTTTTCCCCCTAAAGGAAGGGGGAGACGAAGAATTACTTCTGCGATCTAGGTAGCATTTTTATCCGGAGACCTGGGGAAATGCCGGCTGGTAGGAAATTTGTGCCGGCCTGGTGATTCCACAACTTTCCCACACAGAAATGTGAGGTAAATGTGACTTTTTTGTCGCTAAATTGGAAGTTTGCAGGGGATTCTCTTGTAAGAAAAAGTTTGGGGATCCACACAAGACACACCTCCCTAGACTTTCCTGGGTGTCTAGTTGTCAAAAATGTCCTGGTTTTCTAGGTTTCCCTAAGCTGGGGCCCAAACTCCACAGCTACCCACATCGCAAAAAACACATTGTTTTTCAGTGGAAAAATGTGATGTGTCTACGTTGCATTTGGCGCCCTTTCTTGTTGCAGCCACTTGGCACACCCACACAAGGGAGGTCCTGTTTTTCTCGGGAGACTTGGGAAATACTGGGTGGTAGGAAATGTGTGCCTGACTGCAGATTCCAGGACTTTTCCTCACAGAAATGCAAGGAAAAGGTGTTTTTTTAGGCAAAGTTTGATCTTTGCATGGGATTCTGGTAACAAAAACCTGTTGCGAGTCATGCAAGTCACGCCACCCTGGACTCCCACGGTGTTTAGTTTTTTTAAAAAATGCTGATTTGATATGTTTCCCTAAGTGCCTGCTGAGCTGGGACCAAAAATCAACAGTTACCCACACTGCCAAAAATCACATCGTCTTTCAGTAGAAAAATGTGATGTGTCTACTTTGTTTTTGGCACCCTTTCATGTCACAGCCACTTGACCTACCCACACAAGTGAGGCCCCATTTTTCTTGGTTGACTTGTGGGAATGCTGGGTGGTAGGATATATGTGCTGCCTGCGGATCCCAGGACTTTTGCTCTCAGAAATGCTAGGAAAATGTATTTTTTAAGTCAAAGTTTGAGCTTTGCATGGGATTCTGGGTAAAACAGACCTGGTGAGAGCCACGCAAGTCACATCACCCTGTACTCTCCCGGGTTTCTGGTTTTAAAAAACGTGGTGGTTTGGTAGGTTTCCCAAGGTGCCTGCTGAGCTGGGGCCCAAAATCCACAGCTACTCACATTGCAGAAAACACATTGGTTTTCAGTGGAAAAATGTGTTGTGTCTTCATTGCATTTGGTGCCGCTTTGTGTTGCAGGCTCTTAGTCTACCCACACAAGTGAGGTCCTGCTTTTCTCTGGAGACTTGAGGGAAAGCTGGTTGGTAGGAAATGTGTGGCTGCCTGCAGATTGCAGGACTTTTCCTCACAGAAATGCAATGAAAATGTGTTGTTTTAGGCAAAATTTTGCACAGGATTCTGGGAATAAAAAACAGGTAAAAACCTTAAAGGATCTACACAAATAAATGCTTGCTGAATTCAGAATTTTGTTTAGTTTTCAGAAATATATAGCTTTACTAGATCCACTGTGGTTTTCATACCCTTTTCTACCGCAAACTGGAAGAATGTTGAAAGGACATAAATTAGTAAAAATGGGCTATCTTCCAGTAAAATGCCCAAACTGTGTCAATCAATGTGTTTTTCTGAATCAAGTCTGTGTATTCCAGAAAGTTGGTAAGATGGTAATTATAGCACCCAAAACCTTTAGTTGATGTCATTTGCAGGAAAAAAATCAGACGCTTTATTTTGCAGCACTTTTTTCCCTTCATCCACCCCACCCCCCATATTTTGGCTAATTTCTCAGTCCCCTCCCAGAGAATCTACAGACCCTGGATACCTTTAGAATCCCCAGGATGCTGTGAAAAATATTTTGGTATGGATACCTAATGTGGAAAAAGGTTATGGAGTCCTAAGCCCAAACTACCCCAAATAGCAAAAAAAGGGCTTAGCGCTCGGGAGGGGGAAGGCCCAGCAGCTAAGGGGCTAAAAAGGGGAATGGCTGATTTGACAACCAGCAAGCAGTCTATTAATTTTTTCTATATAAAGCACTTTAGAACTAATTTTTGCACAGTGATTTCAACAGGGCGACCCGTCATGTATTTGTTTTTTTATTCCATCTTCAGAAAGACGCTGCTGCCTGACTATTGACCAAAGGTGCATTTTCAGTCAGCTCATCAGCATATTGCAACATATGCATGTTTGAGGCCACACACAATCACATGAACAGGTCTCATAATATTGAGCTTAATGGGTTAACACACCTAATTTTGGGACGTGTAACTAGCAAGTCTCAGATTTGATTCCTAATGCATCCTTCATTCCTCTTGAGATTAAATAAGTTACTGCCAATCAGTTGGTAATATTACTACTTGTTAATTACTCTGGCAGGACTTGGCGCTATTCTCACTCAAATTAAAATTGTTGTTGCTAGCACTCCACAATGAGCAGTTCTCATATGAGATGACTGAGCTACACCCATGGAGAAATCCACCAGGCCTAAAGAACTGGCAAAAAAGTATTGCTTTGAAATACCTTTGCAGCAAATGATGCTCTAGCATGCAACAGACACACATGTTCCTTCAAGCTGCAGAACACATGGAATGTGTAGTTAATAGGCAATATTCTGCAAAGAAACGGTGCCTCTTGATAGCATATGTCATAATAACAAGAATTATGCATTGAATTCTGTTCTGTGGCCCCCAGCACAAAGTGTGAAATCCACTAAATTATAAATGTTTTTTTAAATCTTGTAGGCACAATCTGCATTATAAAATGCAATATTTGTTACAAATTTTTAAATAACTACAAACAGCGGCTAGGTAAACTACCTTGCACCTCTCAAACCTTTCCGAATTATAACTCCCTAAGTAATATCTGACGCTCACTGATACCTCTGCATAGCAGACAGGCATAAAATAAAACAAAATGCGTTGGTTGCGGCTGTATTATTATTAATGAAAACAGATGGAAAATAAAAGTGATTTACTATTTGGAACTGAAATAAAGAAGACACAAGAACTTCAGACGTTAAGAATAGACTTTTTCTTTGGGTGCACCACTGTACTTCAAATGTTATTTGTTATAAATGTCTCCAAAGTTCCTTTGAGAAGAAGGACCGTAGTCTCTAGAATAGTTGCTCATAAACATTTAAACAAATTATAGCAATTAACAGGACCTGGGTAGTCAAAGGGTCAATCGTGAATTGGGCACAGGAGAGACATCAGACAGACAACATGGTTACCAGTTTGTCACTGTAAAACTGTAGCAAGTAGTTAATAAAGTAGGATTTCCATTGTGCAAGACTTTAGCATTGGAGCCTATTATACACTATATCAGAATTATGCTGCTTGTGACAGACCCAGGCTAAGTTTGTCTGCATAATAAGGCCTTACACGCATTTTGCTGCTAATGAACACTAGTTTGAAGAGGCAGGATACAGTGACGCAACGCCTACCCAAGGGGAGTGCGGATGTACTGCACCTGCATAAACCCAATTCTAGTTGAAAAACACACAATGCATACATTGAAGCAAATTCTATATATATCGTACAATGCGCTCTGAAAAACAGATCACAGAGGCGTTTGCTTTAGGTGGAAAGAAATACCTCTAGTTGGACATAAATCATATGTTCAGGATTCACATATTTGTGTTATCTCTCAGTCTATCCACAGGCCGGGCAGAAGACGCCTTTCCTATCCCTCAGGTGTCAATGCTTCAGCACCAGAGGACAAGAATCACAACCCATTGTTTCTGCCAAATTTCTTCTTAAGTTGCATTGGGCCAAATGTTCAGGGCCTAACGGCATCCATTAAATATTTCGAAAACCTGCAGACGCTACAGATGCCTTAAGGCATCTCAGCACTGAAATGACTAACATCAAAAAAGATATGAAGACAGATTAATTTTAAGAGTCCTCGACATAAAATGGTCCTTTATTGTGCACAGCCAAGCTCGAGTACATTTCCACCCAAACAAAAGTGGAGTATCCACCTCCACCCGACACTGAGCCTTTCTAAATGGAAGGACGAATAGCAGAAGGAAATGAAGATATTGTTTAGGCTTGAAGACAAATACATAAGCAGCATGGGAAGTGTTTCATAATAGGTTCTATGGGCAAAGCAGAGTGCCTTATAATAGATACTATATGCTGTATTAATGTCATAATGACAGAAGGACACAGACATCTGTGGAGGTTTAAGGCAAGGATTTCAAGTCATGTAGTATTTGGGCTATAATTTAAGCAGATGTTATTTACCCCTAGCCTAGTGTGGGGCATTTAATGGGTAACACAATTAACTTCTCCTGAGTCCCCCCCTCATAATGAAGCCTAACAAGTGGAATCAGTGTTTACCACACCATTTCTTCATGTTCTGGATTTATGTCTTGGCATTTTATCCTGATAGGCTGAGATTTCTTCAGCCTTTTTCTGGGGAAATCTGTCAGGAGAAAATTACGGAATGCGACAAATGATGAACAACTCAGATCCAATTTTTGTGCAAACATTAATCTGTGCCTGGATCAGAACTTAATACACAATTTTGAAACAAGGTCTATGTAAAAAGTGTATGTTTATAAAAAGCGGGGAAAGGTTATGTCAATAGTAATTTGCCTAGCTCTGTATTGCCTTTCTTAGAAACTTGCAGTGCTGTAGGGTCCAAGCATGTTGTATTGTATTGTATTTATACAGTACTTCATACTACTAACTAGGTACCAAAGTGCTTTTGTGGATGGGTAGCATGTTACTCTGTACTCTATGGGGTGCCATAGATGGAGCAGTGCATGTTTGTGGTATGGCCTCTTTTAGGAATTTTGTGATGTTTTGCATCAGGACCAGAGTTATGCTCTTTTATTACATTTTGATGCTATGCCTCTGCATGACTTGAAAGAGAAAATGAGTGAGAGATAGGTTGCAGTGATTTTACTAGCTGGGTTTCCTGACTGGTAAAATCTGGTTACTTGTTTGTGCAGCCAGTAACTTGCAAATCAGGAACACATTACCTCTCATAATTGTTTGCTACAGAATTCTCCTGTGCACAGTTCCCAATCAGTCCCTTGGGCACCATGCAAGTAGGCTTTTTAGACATAGAGATCAACTCATTCGGGCTCAAGATGCAATTAAAAAACAAACAAAGACCCCTCTACCTTTAAATGGCCTTTAGATGGCCTCCTTGGTTGAAGTGGGTGGGATCTAATAGGAACGACATTCCCAATCTTTTTCAATTTTTGCAAAACAATTGGCATACTTAAAAAAACGGTTCCAGAATGGATAATGCTGACCTTCAGGGACCTCTGGCTGAAAGAGAAGGAAAGTGTTCTCCTGTTCAGTAAATCCAAGGTAGAGGCAGAGAGTAAAAAAAGAAGCAAGCGTTCTAACCAGGAGGATTGCTACCTGAAATAAATGTAAACGTGTGCAATTGGTTAATCAGCAAATCTAAAGGCTGCATTGGAGCCAGTATATATTTAATTGATTGAGTCATAGGTACTTTTATGGTGACAAAGGTTTATTCTGTTTGAGAGGTAATGTAAGAATGGTATCAGCTGCGTTCTGAAGTGTGTCCTTCTAATAAAAACTTATTATAGAGTTTGGCATTACATATTGTTTGAATGAATATGTCACACCTACAAGCAGGGTTCAGCAGCCAGATAATCACTATTAATCAGGTCTCCAGGTTCCTGACTATCTACTGGAAGGCGGTCATCCTCCCAAAGTCCCTCCTGCCCTTAGTGTTTGTGCACTTAAAGTCTGCCTTTTACCTGGTGACTTTCTAGACATTCTTGTCTGACTCCACCATGACACATATGTCCAAGTCCGGTGGGGTGCCAGGGGCGATCTAACATAGAGAATAGGAGTATACAAAGGCGTACCCCAGGGGTGCATGCTCGCCCCAGCCCTATTTTCCCTCTATCTCAATGATGTTACCTACCTGGAGGCTGGTGAATGCGATGCCCATAAGGTGGCCTGCCGAAAGATCTCATTGCTCCTTTTCGCAGTTGACCCCTTCTTTGTGTCCAAAACCTCAAGTGGCTTGCAATCAATGGTGGACAGGTTTGTGGCATTCTGTGATGACTGAGGGCTAGTGATCAACTGCTCAAAAACTAAATTCATGCCTATTAGGGTCCACAGATCATTCAGAGGTATGATAATGCTTGAAGGCAAGCCTCTTAAAAAGGTTACCAAGTTTGATTACCTGGGTATTAAGTTGACTAGGACTAAGGCATGGTCTCCCTAGGTCAAAAAAAGCAGTCTGAGCCTAACCCATCAAGCCTCAGCTATCATAAGACTCTGTAAGTCCTCTCATTTAAGGCGCATCGCCCCTGCTTTGAAAGCCTATTTGGCCAAGGCAGAGGGTAGTGCGTTGCACTGGGCAGAATTGTGAGGCTCCTCAATCTTAACACAACTTGGTGTAGCCGAAAATGCTTTTCTAAGATCCTTAGTCAGTCTCCCTAAAAGTACACCTCTAGTACCACTACACTGGGACTTGGGCATTACGCCAATAGCGCACAAGGCCCAACACTACCCTATTAGCATAGGCTGAAGTCCAGCCCAGCCCTAGAAGATTATTACAATGCCTTTAAAGAAATGATGACGCTGGAGGGGGGGCGTGGCCAGCCAGCTAACATGGCGGACGCGAGTAGCTGAAGCTCCGACCGCTACCCCCGGTTTATCCTGGGATTTCTCCTGTGGGGGTGCAGTTTGAGCCCATCTGATGCGGGACTGCTGCGGGGAAGCAGCGGGAAGCCTGTATAGCCTGGCGGAGCGCCGGGTGGGGCGCTGCGGTCTGGGAGAGAAGCGCGGCCCGGGAGGAGAGGGCACGCAAAGTGTCCCGTGCGGCAACGGCCGCCGCTGGAGCCTGAGGCCGCACTGTGAGTCAGCTTGTGGTGCGCTGTATGTGTGGCCGGTCCTGCCCCGGTGGGCGAGGCATCCTGGGTGCTGCAGACTACCGAGGACTGGAGGCGCTGACCAGCTGGCGCTGCTGCTGGGTTCCGAGGTGTTGAGTGAGGCCTGGGCGAGTTGCGGACCCACAAAGGTGGTGCGACGCGAATGGAGGAGCCTGGTCTGCGCCCCGAGGGCTCGCTGCGGCTTGGAGATCGGCTGGCGTCTGGGTAGCGAAGAGGAGCTGAGGCCTGAGAGAACAGTGTGGCCCAGGAGGGACAACGCGCTTACTGCCCCGAGTGGTGGTGGCTGCCACCGCCGTCTGAGCTGTGGCGTGGAGCAGCGGGAGGTGAGCTGGGGTCCCGGCCCCATACAGGCCCTGTGAGGAGCGCGAGTCCTGGAGTGACTGTGTGGGGGCTGGGCTGCTGGTGACTGCGGTGCCTGGGAGACTGTATATGCTGGCATCGTGGAGAGAGCTGAAGCCTGGGAGTGTTGCGGGGCCCCATCCACGGTGAGGTGCGGGCGGCGGAGGTTGGACCTGTGCCCCTGAGGGGATTGCAGTGTACCCTAGGGGCTAGCGCACATTGCGCGCAGGGCACAGGACAGAATGGGTGGTTGCGCCCCCGCTGGGCGACAAGCAGTGACTGGCGATACACCCCGGGAGCAGCCACCTAGTGCACAGGAGCTGGGAGACGGTGCACCTGGAGTGTCCAGAGGAATAGGAGGCCGTGGAGGGGCTGGGGGGGCTGTTTGTTGCCAGGCCTGGAGATACTGCTAGCTTGCAGTCTGATGAAGAAGGGAGCGGGCGCCATTTTAAAGGAGGCGCCATTTTGAGTGAGACTACAGCACTTGACGCGAGCGGTGAGCCTGAAAGCGGAGGGCGCGCCCAGTGACAGGGAGTGAGGAGCTAGTGGTCCCTTAGTGAGACTGAGAGTCGGGGACCTGGGCGGAGCGGCCAGGAGAACGCGGCCCCTGCTGGGACACTGACTAGTCGCACTGCCACGGATGGACCAACCAGCGCTTTAATAGGTGCAGCTTTGAAGTGGTGGCACTGCACGCAGTTGGGGTGCCATAGAGTGGGCGCGCCCAGGGACTCAGTGGTCCGCCGGCGGGCACCTATCGGGTGTACCTGGTGGGGTCGAGGCGTGCCTGCACTGGTCCCACCGAGCACCATCAGTGAGGGACACAGGAGGCCCTGCCGGGAAGTGCACCGGAGACGCAAGGATAGTGGTGCGTTGCCCCAGAAAAAAGCACGGTATAACAAGAGAACCCCCCTGCTGATTAGGGGAAATTGCTGGTTAATTGAGCACCCCCCTGGAGCCTGTTGCTGGCACAAGCTGGATGGTTTATTTTCCCCCCCACGCTTGAGACCGGACATCGGGTCCCTGAGGATCGGGCGGAACTCTGGACGCCGCTCAAAGGGGGGAGCCAGCGGGATGCTCTGTTAGCTGAGTGGCGAGGGGGAAAACTTGTTCACCTAGACAGCACGAGGGGACCCTGACTCGGGGGACCTGCAACTGGTTGTGCCCTCATAACCTGTGGACAGCTTGTGGATGCCAACTGCTCAGCAACTCGCGATGGGCCGGCTGCGGGACAAGTCGCAGCAAGGACAGACGCGCACGGGGAGCCTGGACCGCCCACAAGGGCGCCCGAATGGAGACATGGAGCTGAAAGCGGCGGCCCTCTCGGCCAAAATGGACTCTGTGCTTGCGGCGGTGGAGAGGATTGGCACTACCCTGGAGCAGACCAAGGAGTCCCTAGAAACGCGGATTGACAAGGTCACGTCGGATTTCACCCTCCTCAACGCTGATCACCGTAAGCTAGCCGAGAGGGTTGCGGCACACAGTCAAACGCTTCAAGAGCTTCAGCCCGTTACCCAGAGCCACAGCACAGCACTACAAGATGTGCTGGACCGGGTCCATGCGCTCGAAGACCGGATAGATGATGCGGAAGGGCGCTCCCGACGCAACAATATCCGCGTGGTGGGCCTCCAGAGGGAGAGGAGGGAAGAAACCCGGACCAATATGTGGAGCGCTGGTTGTGTGATCTCCTGCCCAAGGGGGTGTTATCCCAACAATTTGTTGTGGAAAGAGCGCACAGAGTGCCGGCACAGAAGCCCAGGCTGGGGGCCAGGCCCCACCCGTTCCTCTTTAAACTCCTCAATTATCAGGACAGGGACGTGGTCCTGAGTGAAACTTGGAAATCGGGCGACCTGACCGTGGGCAGCAGTCGAGTTATGTTTTTCCCGGACTATACCGCAGCTGTGCAGCATCGCCGAAGCAACTACATGGCGGTGAAGCCTCAACTTCGGGCGCTGGCGCTGCCTTACTCCCTGCCTTTCCCGACCCAGCTAAAAGTGGTCGCAAAGGAGGGGACTCGCTTCTTCGACTCCCCGACGGACGTGTGGGACTGGCTGGAAGAGTCGGGACAGTGGACAGGAACGAGGCCTTCGGGTTCAGATGCCGGCAGCCGCCCAGAGAGAAGGTCCAGAGGGCGTAGGCACCAGAGGGTGCACCAATCCGCACGACCGGGCCCAGTAGCACCTAGCCCGGAGAGAATCAGAATGGAATGACAGGAGGTACTTGAGGCGATGGCGACCCTTGGGACACCGCATAGCAGTGATCGCATGGAGGCCCGCACGTACAGCGCTCCGGGAACCAGTAGTGCGTCGTCTCCATCCACCGTGATCTCGGAAGACTTGAATTTGCCAGTGGTGACCCCACAGACTGCTGACCAGATTGTGTGATATTATGTCAGTGTGCTAAGTTCGGACAGGGTTTTCACACGCTAGTTGAAACTTGTTGTTTCCCCCTTTTATATGTCTGCACACATGTCATTGAACTGCACTGTGTACTAGGGGGCCCTCAGAGCCTAGCGGGCGCATGTGTAACACCAGGGGACGGCCTGCTGCGCGGGGGCGGGACGCACACAGCGTTAGATGCCACTCTCGTCTACACTCGTAGGCCCCTGCCGCCGCGACTCGCACCGGACCTGTACGTTAGTTTAATTCACGACACGCTACTGCACCTCCTGTACTCAGGGGAGATATGGGAGGGGGAATAGTACAAACAAGTCGCTGTTATCGCACAAACCCCACCAGGCACTACACTGGAATGGCTCACCACTGATTGGAGTTTCTGAGGTTTGGACGGATGCCCCTTTGGGGATACGCCCTATTTGTTACACTGTTTGCAGTTGTTATATTGTTCACATGGCAGCGCTTCAACATGCTCCCCTTGGACCATAGCCCAAACCCCCCCCCCCCCGGTGCGGCCACTTCGCCCCAAGCCACGCCTGACTACCCAGATTTATGATGACACACACTAATATCGTGACCTGGAATATATATGGCATGCACACGCCGTCGAAGCGTTACTCCATCTTTTCCTACCTACAGCGGTACTCTGTGGGGATTGCCCTCCAACAGGAAACGCACATGACACGGACGGAGCTTGATAGGCTTTGCAGGCGTTGGAGAGGGCAAATATACGGCACCACCTATTCAGCGCACGCGCGGGGTACATTGATCTGGGTGCGGGCGGGCGTCCCCTTCAATTGTGAGGAGGTGGTGGTGGATCGGGAGGGCAGGTACACGCTAGTGCGGGGGAAACTGAATGGTCAAGAGATGTTGCTGGGATCATTATATGCACCTAATGTGGATCAGTCGTCCTTTATAGTGCGGCTGACACAGCTCCTGCACCCATATGCTGGGCTCCCCTGGTTGCTAGGAGGAGACTTCAATATGGTGCTGGATGTCCAGTTAGACAGATCTTTTCCCCCCCCTCTGTGCCACAGTGGCGGAGTCCAAAGCAGAGGGCGCTTAAGGACTGGCTCGCGCACTGGGCGCTGCAGGACCTGTGGCGCATAATCCACCCGACGGATAGGATCTACTCTTACTACTCAGCAGTACATGATTTACATGTCCGGTTGGACAGGATAGTGGGTTCCCAATCACTGCTCCCGCTTATTGCGCAGTCAGAATACCTGGGGCGGACGCACTCTGATCATAACCCCCTGTGGTTTCGGATCAGCTGGGAGGTGGACCGCTCGCCGGTGCCCACTTGGCGACTTCAACCAAGTGCGCTGGAGGACTCGGAGTTTCGCTCTTTCCTCGGTACGGCTATCTTAGCATATTTTGACATGAATGAAGGGACGGCGAGCAGCGCATTAGTGGAGTGGGACGCTCACAAAGTGGCCGTCCGGGGGCACTACTTGGGGGCCACGTGGAACATACGTAGGACGCTTTCAGATTCCCTGGCGCGCTTAGAGGATGAGCTCTTACAGTACGAGAGGGAGGGAGAAGGAGGGGGTAGACATTCGCACAGGTTGGAGGATCTCCGCGCCAAACACGCAGAGCTTCTGGAGCGGCTCGGATGTCACAACTATGCTGCGCACACGGCCAGAACGCACACTCGGGCGGATGGAGCGGGCCACCTACTGGCTTGGTTGATACGGCAGGAGGAACGCTGTGCCCCGATAGGAGCAATTCGAAGGGTGGATAGCACGCTGGAATATACGCAGCGCAAAATTCACCGGGCCTTCACTGATCACTATAAGCAATTGTACAAGGCCAAAGGGATTGGTCCCCGGCCCCTCCTGGAGGGGTTCTTGGCCTCTATCCAACTGCCCACAGCCTCAGAGGAGCATAAGGAAGCACTCAATGAACCTCTCTCCCTAGAGGAAATTGGGGAGGCGATCCAATCAATGGCATCCGGGAAAACGCCGGGGCCAGACGGTTTGCCTGCGGAGTACTATAAAGCATATCGCGAGTCCCTGGCGCCGTTACTTCACACGCTCTACAACAAAGCGATAGAGGAAGGATCGCTGCCCCCTTCCATGCTGGAGGCGTTCCTGGTCTCCCTGCCTAAACCAGACAGAGACCACATGGCTTTGGGATCATACAGACCCCTGGCGATGCTTAACGTGGATTATAAAATCCTCGCAAAAGTACTGGCGGAACGTTTGGCACCAGTGGTCCCCCACTTAGTACATGCAGACCAGAACGGGTTTGTCCCTGCGATGTCTCGTTGTTAAATCGTAGGAGGTATTTCAGTGTGGCAGCCGAGGCCGTACATGAGTGGCCCAGAGCGGGATGCCTTATCCTAGAGCTGGAGAAGGCGTTTGATTGCCTGGAATGGGGTTACCTGTCGGTGGTGCTGTTGCGGTATGGGTTGGACGGGGGGTTCCTCCAGATGTTCGACCTGCTCTACAAGAACCCCACAATCCGTGTTCGGCTGGGCCCCTACGTCTCGGAAGCGGTACCGGTGGGTCGGGGCACTCGGCAGGGGTGCCCCCTGTCCCCGTTGCTGTTCGCACTGGCGATTGAGCCCCTAGCTGTGGCTATACGGACGACTCTGGGGGATGGTATACCGCTGGGGGACACAGTTCATCAGGTGTCGCTCTATGCTGACGACCTGTTGGTGTATGTGAAGGATGTGGGGCGCATGCCAGAGCGGTTGGCCCAGCTGCTGCAGACCGTTGCCACTATCTCGGGACTTCGTGTGAATGCGGGTAAATCCTGTCTTTATGCTTTTAGCGCAGGGACCGAGGACCCGGGATATGCCTTGATCGTACGCAGGTCCAGTGGAAAGAAGGCACCTTCCCATACCTGGGGATACAAATCTACAGTCGCCCAGCTGATTTATTTGATGGGAACCTGGGAAGGGCGGTCACGGCGCTTAAATCGCAGGTGGGCTTTTGGAGTACACTTCCAATGACGACTACAGGTAGGGTGGCGCTCGCCAAAATGGTCAGGCTTCCCCGCCTCCTGTACTACTTCGTTAATCTGCCGCTATTTATTCCGGCCCCCTTCTTTAGCATGCTCAATAGGATGTTCCGGTACTTTGTCTGGGGCACTGCTAGACATAGGTTGGCGCTTGCGAAATTATTCCTGCTGACAGATCGGGGTGGCCTGGCTGCTCCTTGATTCGAACACTACTATTTGGCCGCGCAACTGCAATGGGTTGCCCGCTGGTTGGCGGTTAGGGGCAGGGATGATACAGCCACAACAATGGCGCCTTACTCGCTAGAATGAATAACCAGATTTTTCCACCCTCTTGCTACAGTCACGCGGCCGAGGCCGCTCCTCTTGGCTGTGGCATACAAGTGCTACCGAAGGGCCCTATATCTCACCCGCGCTGTTGTTCCATATGCGCCGGCCATACCTCTGGAGGGTTCCCCTAGTGGTGGAGGGGTGCTTGCGGCTCCTGCGCTCGTGGAATGGTGGGAGGCCGACGTACGCTAGGAGATCTATACCGGGATGGTGAGCTCATACCATACGAGGCCCTAGTGGCAGAGGACGGGCTCCCGCCCGGGGGGTTCTTGGCGCACCACTCCCTGATGGTGAGTTTGACTGCCAAATGGAGGGACATGACCACGGAGCCCAGCCAGCATCTAACCATGCAATACCTGCACGTCATGGGGAGAGGCAGGCACCTGGTTCGCTGCATCGCTAAGGGAGCATGCGACGGTCAGCTTGGGCCCGCTTCGAGGCAAATGGGAACTGGACCTGGGGCGGCCACTAATGGATAAGGAGTGGGAAAGGATACTTAAAAGTCCAGTGCGTATCCCCAGGAACATGCGGTTCCGCCAAATCCAGTTACTCATTGTCCACAGGGCTTACCTCACTCCAGAGTTGATCAACAGGTATTTCCGCCGCAACGATGCACTGTGCCCTAGGTGTAATGAGCTGGGGGCGGGGTTCTTGCACATGCTGTGGAGCTGTCCTGGGTTGGGTGCCTACTGGCGCGTGATCAGTGGGTTGCTGCAGGGTAGTGCGGGTCGTACCATACCCTTTGACTGGCCTGAACACATTTTGCACCACTTTAAGAGGTCTCCTAAAGACAAGGTAACGTCCCGGTTCTTGGACATGGGTTTCGTAGTAGCAAAGCGCCTCCTTACGAGGCGGTGGAAGGCACACGACCCGCCGCACACACAGGCATGGAGCTCCTCATTTCAGGCATGGGCTAGGGCAGAGGAGACTGCCATCCGAAGGGAGGAAACCCTGGGGTTGTGGAAGGAGCCTATGGCGGCCCGCTGGGAGCAGATGCTCTCTGCGTTACAGCGACTAGAAGGGGAGGGCCACATGGGACATACAGGGGAAGCTGGCAGGGTACACGCAGGTGGAGGCATGCCACAGGCTGCTATACTGACGGGATAGGATGGCCCTACTTTCTCCTACCCAACACTGGCACGAGTGCAACTACACTAGGGCGGTTATGGCTGAGGAGCAAACAAGTGACCCCAGGGGGCGAGGGGAGGGGACAGGGATAGGGGGGGAGGGAGTTCAGCATGTACAAATAGTTTACGTTGCCATTGTTATGGTTTATTTGCTTTGTAAGTAATTCATCTATTTCATTGCTTGACCTGAATGATCGGCATAAAATCACATGAGTAACTGAGAGGTTGGCACACGGTTTCTTCTGCTAACCCTTAGAGACTGCACCAGAATTGACAAAAGGTAGTACAGCTAGCTCCTGAGTGAGCATTCACTGTGTCATTTGCTGCACAGTTTGAACGCATGTTAAACTAAAGTGGTCACATGCCCAGGTACTGATTAACCAATTATGCATGCTTGCAGACTTCTGTATGCAATGCCTGTTATCACTGTGTGTATTCTTAAAAATAATAAAAACAGATTTGATAGAAGAAAAAAAATGGTGGCGCTGGAAAAATCTTGTAGAATCACGCAGGTAGGACACATAAAGGACTCACTGACTCAGCTGGGCCTCGTAGAATTCTGGTCTGACAACACTAGTACATTGCAATTATCTGGGGACTCACTCAAGGAAGCCTTTTGGGGGCATAGGTGGGACCGCGAAATAAGGAATGTGAACCAAGGTGACTTCCTTCCTTAACTTTAAGCCCCAAATTGAGTTTGAGCCCTTTCTAGATTACATCCTTTTAGCAGTTGCCAGACGATTTTACCTTAAATTTCACTATGGCTCACTTCCTCTTTTATCTTTATGCTCAAAATGGAAATCTAGGAGGGACTCGTACACTGTCGCCCAGCATGCCTACAGGCAGAAGAAACCTTGCCACATTTTATTTTCTTCTGCCCTGGATACGCACGCCAAAGGAAAAACTGGATGATTTCAATCTACAAACAGCTTGGTTGTAGGCAGCTCTTAGGCTCCTGCACACCAGGCACTAGAGCCGGTTGTTTGCGCTTACTAAATTTCTCCAGTGGAGCTGAAGCACCAGAACCAAAGTGCCTGGCAACTTTGGGGACCCCTCTCAAAATATTCTTCATTGTGGAACTACACACAACTTTTTTATACCTTTAGCACACCACCTACATTTGTCTTGTCTGCTCATAATCCCATGTCATCACACGCTGCTTGCTCTCTGATGTTCACTCTTAGTATTGGCATCTGTATGGCCATTGGCCCACAGACTTTCCTGAGCCCAGGTGCATCCACATAAATCTTAGCATAGCAGCTCGCATAGAGGAAATCGAGAAGTGTGCTATCTTCTAATTATTGTGATTTTTATAGACTGTCTACATATTGAATTACATGTTTTTATATGGGATTTTTTATAACTGTTTTTATATGGTATGGATTATCACAACCCTACGATTGTTCATTCTCCAACTGTGACTGAGTATTTTAACGTATTTATATCATGTTTTTCTGAATTGTCTTACTGTTTGTCTTATGTACTTTTATGGTTCTAAAAACAAATAAAGAATTGGGATGATGATGAATTCATATTACTACAAATAATATATTTTTATCACACTCGTTTTATGTTACACCCTAATGCCCTGATGTACCAAATATCCATTGTCAAAAAGTGGTTGCAAATTGTGCACCAACTTTTTGCGAATATAAAAGATTTTTGCAAATTGATCAATGTACTAATAGGTCTGTTGACAAAATTCGAAATGATAGGGCACAAATGGCGACTCACTATGATTGGGTGCCATCACAGGGATGGATGGTGCTCTGGTGTGGTCAACAGATCACAATGTCTATAATCACATTTAAATAAAGTAAACTTGAGGCATGGCCAAGATGGCGGAGAGCTAGGACTTCTCTCCTCCGCCCGCCAGCAAATCGCACCGGTCTTTGGCCCTAAATCGCATGGGAAACGACTGAATCGTGCCCTATAACACCTGAGCACAGTCAGGGACCCTCTGATGGCGACTTCCCCGATTTTGCAGACCGCATTCATGGCTTCCGGCCCAAGCTAGACCCAGGCGCTGGAGCGGCGGTTTGCAGCGACAGATGGCACAACAGTAACCGGGGGCTGGGGCCCTGAGACATACATGGCGGAGTAACGTAGCCCTGCCTGGGATGCTGGCTGCCCTCGGAGGCATTTCCCGCCGCTTCTGATCAGTGAGTGGATTCGGCAGCGGCCTACAATGGAACCCCGGGCGCCAGCTTAGGAAGCCCGGAGGCATCGCCGGAGTGAAACGGAGCACACGCCGACCTGGCATAGGCACCCTGACGTCGGCAGGCACTTTGGCCTCCGGTCCCATGAACGGTTCCCTGAATCGGCGGTGGTGGGTCATGCTGCCGGCCCCGGGCCCTGCTGCTGCCTGATTCCCCGGGGCCTATAAGACTCGCTCAGACCACCTTGTGCCACGTAGTAGGCCTACCTGGACTTTGGACCCCAGACCGCCGACTTTCCTCCGCGCCTATGCTAGGAGGCCTCCTTCTGCATCAACGACTGGCCCCCGGAACATTTTTCCACCGCATTCACCTTGCAAATGGCGCCAGTAGCGGCCGGCGGTTGAACACTGGGCGCCATCTTGGGGCACACCGCGGCCTTCTCAGCGAGCTGCGGTGCACACGGCGACCTCACCCATGTGCTCTGTGACCGGTGGGGAGCTGCTCGGGCCATCGGAGGACCCCCCAGCCCTCGACTTTACCGAGCGCACTACTGTTCAGGTAGGCCCGGCCGCCGCCCCCGTCTCCACTTCTTTGATTGTTTGGGACCTGCTGGTGACACTCTGATCGCGCGGAGCCGTGTGGTGGACATATCCAAGTGCTGGGCTTCTTGTTGTGCGCCCTCCCGGGGCCCGTAAGAGTGGACTTTGCTGGGATTGCTGTGGGGGGTCTTGCTGGTCTGGTCCCCCTGCTGGTAGGCCCCGGGGTGTTGCAGACAGCCCGACACAGACGGCATCGCTTTGAGGTCCCCCGGGGTGGGAACGGGACTCATCTTGCCAGTGGAACACTGCACCAGGTGGCGGCCGGGCGGCCTTGTATTGCCATAGCCTGGATCTCCCCCCTACGTAGCTCTGCCTCCCACCGGGAGTGGTGACACACGGACGACGGGCTGCGGCCCTTGCCTCCCTGGCTTATTCTAGCTCCCACTGCATTGCGACATCGCCCTCCTTGAGCCGGGTCAGTGCGAGCGCCAGGTACTCCATATAGCGCATGGCGGATTGTTAACAGCGGTAATCCCTCACCCCAGACGACACTCATTGTTGGTGCCTGCAGAGCTGTGCCTAGAGAAACGGGGTTAACCGCCGAGCCGGTTGACGCTGTGCCGTAGTGACTGCCGCCCTAGCCTGATCTGCCGCTGCTGGTGCCGGTGGGGAGGGGAGCGACGAGCATCACATCCACCAGAGGAAGGAAGGACAAGTCTGCCACCCGGGAAATTTACTCAAGGATCTGTTCGCCAAAGCACAGGGAGGAGGGTCCGGAGATTCGGGACGGCCGGGCGCGGCGGCTCAGATGGCGGCCTCAGCAGATGGACCAGTGACGCGGGCCTTTTTGGAATCCCTGTTCGCTGCCCTGCAAGATGATCTGCAGACCGTGAAACGTGACCTCACAGCGGAGATCAAGGACATTCACAAAGAAATGGACGATATAGGGGAGAGAGTAGCGACACTGGAGGACAGGAGCGATTCCAGAGATACGGAGCTGACGACCATGCAACAGGAGGTATTCCGAATACATGAACAACAGGTCGACGTTCAATCTCATCTAGAGGACCTTGAGAATCGCTCCCGCCGCCATAACATTAGGATCAGAGGAGTGGGCACCAATGAGGAAGCAGGCGACATCTTTAAATACGTGCGAGAGCTCTTCAATCATATCCTGCGCAACCCACTAGACACTGATCTTAAACTAGACCGTGCGCACAGATTAGGCCCACCCAGGGCGGCCATGGCACCCCCTGCTGACATTCTGGTCTGCGTCCAGGACTTCCACACCAAGGAAGAAATACTACGCAAAGCCCGCTGGCTCCCACAGATCTCCTTCTGCAACCAAACACCCACTCTGTATCAGGACCTTGCTGCTATCACACTACAGAAACGCAAGAACTTCCGGCCTATCACAGAGGTCCTCCGTCAACGCAATATCCCTTACTCCTAGGGGCATCCGTTCCGCCTCGTATTCCGGCACGATGGCAAATTGTTCCAACTCCGTTCCCTCTCTGAAGCCAGCAAACATTTGGGAATCCCCATCCCAGAGGACACGGACGAGGGAGAGCGTTTCGATCAGGGAGCCCTTGATGATCTACCGAAGTGGAGACAACAACGACGGCGACGCTGCATCCATCGTCCGGACCTCACGGTGGTCAAGAAGAAGCAGCAGGCCACCCTGGAGGCCCTGCCAGAAGCCTTGGCCAAGACGTCAGCCATGTGAATGTGTCTGGTTACCATGGCGTATCCTTTCTTTAAGGCATTGGGAGGTTGGGGGAGAGGGGGGTTTGGGCTGATAGAGGCCAAACGATAGCCCAACGGATTTCTCTCTTCTGTTCATCCCTGGATGACGGACTAACAACCGAACTTTGGACTTCTTTAGACACTTGTTCTGCCATGTTTTTTCTGTTTCACGTACCTGGGGTCTTCACTTTTGCTTTGTTCTTTCTGTTCTATTTCTTGTGGGTTTCTGTTCCATTCGTCTCTTTACTTAATCCCTTCTTCTGTTCTCTTTCCTTTTGGGGTCCCTGGTCCATGGAGTGCCGTTGCTTCAATGTTCCTGCGCTGGTGTTGAGGGTCGGCCTTATAGGCTTCACCCAGATTCTTGCTCTTCTGAGGCTACCGAGCAGTGCTACACCCCTTTTGAGGTACTTGATGCCACCATCTTCAGTTAAGGTTCTCCCTTTCAATGTGAGAGGGCTTAACAACCCCATCAAATGCAGGGCACTCCTTTACTACCTGGAGAGTACGGGGCGGATATCTGCCTCCTTCAAGAGACACACTTGCTTCCCAAGGACTGTCACAGACTAAGGTCCCGCGCCTACCTGACACAATTCTTTTCTTCTAAACCCACCAAGACGGCAGGGGTAGCTATCTTAGTTTCAAGGGCCTTTCAATGGAAGGCGGTGCAGAAAGGGGTTGAGATAAAAGGCAGACTTCTCACCTACCAATTTACCATTAGAGGCCTCTCTTTAACAGTGGGGTCCATCTACGCTCCTAATGAGGGTCAGGAACAATTCTTACACGAGGCTCTTGTTGAAGCCATGGCAACTCAAGACCGTCACATATTAATAGGGTGAGACCTCAATTTAGTGTTCGACAATGATTTAGATAGATCAGCACAGCGCACAAGCCAGGTTGGCGCCCTGTCACCCTCGGGACTCACCAGACTACATGACTTAGGACTTACAGACTTGTGGAGACAACATCACCCTAGAACACGTGAATTCTCATACTACTCTAACGCACACAAAACATATGCCAGGTTAGATTATTTCTTGGGTTCGAAGGCTCTCCGGGATCTCATGCTCTCCGCCGACATATTGGCGGCGGCTTGGTCTGATGACGCCCCAGTGGAAGTCACATTGGCTCTTCCTCAGATTCGGCGCCCGACCAGGCATTGGCGCTTCTGAGACACCCTCTTACACCAACCGGACACAATTGCCCAGTTACAGCGTGCGCTAGAAGACTATCTATTGCACAATGACAGCTCCGACACAGCGCACTCCACCCGATGGGAGGCCCTTAAAGCAGTAAGTCCGGGAGAAGTCATTGCCATCTCTTCCGCAGACAATGCGGAACACACAGAGAAGAGGGAGGAAATGACGCAGCGAGTACGAGAATTAGAGCAGATGCACCAGCGCACCGGGCCCCCCGCATATGGAGACAGTTGACAGCGGCTCAGGCGCAACTGGCTGCCCTTCACCGTGACAAGGCGGAATATGCTGCAATGCACCTGCGGCATTCCTTCTATACTAGCGGGGACAAATGTGAGCGACTACTCGCGAATAGGCTCTGGGTGGCGCGACAACACGAAAGGGTGCAGGACATTAGGGACCAAGCAGGCCTGTCCCACTCAGACGACGCGGCTATTGCAGAGGTTTTCCTCAACTTCTATGCCCAACTCTGTGATGAACAGCCTTTAGAAAGGGCAGATATAGATACGTACTTAGCACAGGCTCGGCTTCCCACCCTGACGCCAGAACAGGCAGCCTATATAAAGAGGGAGATCAGACCAGAGGAAGTCATAGCAGCCATTGCTCGCTTGAAGCTGGGCAAATCACTGGGCCCCGATGGCTACACAGCGGCCTTTTACAAGCAGTTCTGCTCAACGCTTACTCCCCTGCTCACCAGGCTCTTCAACTCCTTTGCAGCTCCCGGGGAGATCCCCTCATCCATGTTGGAAGCGGCGATAGCCGTTATACCTAAGCCAGGGAAAGACCAGACAGAATGCGGGTCATACTGACCCATTTTGCTTCTGAACATCGATCTGAAGCTGTATACTGGAATTCTGGCCGGCCAGCTTGCCCCCATATGCCTGGACTTGTGGACCACGATCAGGCTAGATTTATCCCACAGAGGCAAATGAGCAACAACACCAAACGTGTCACACACCTCATAGAGAAGGCCTCCCGCATCCCCGGGGACTATATGCTCCTCACCATAGATGCAGAGAAGGCCTTCGATTGTGTCCACTGGCCCTATCTCGAACAGGCACTGGCTCGTGTTGGCCTGGGGTAGAAGATGCAGACGCACATTTTTAACTGCTACCGGTCTCCCACAGGCTCCGTCCGGATCAATGGGCACATGTCCACCCCATTTGCCATCAGCAGGGGCACGAGGCAAGTGTGCCCCTTGTCGCCCTTGCTCTTCGCCATGTACATGGAGCCCATGGCGCAGCGAGTTAGGGACCATCCTCAGATCACTGGCATCCGCTTCAGAGGGGACACCCACACTATAAGTCTCTATGCGGGTGATGTACTAGTCACCTTAGCAAACCCGGGGATCGCCCTAGGGACTTTTCTGGAGGAACTGGACACCTTCACGAACGCCTCTGGGTTTAAGGTGAACTTGACGAAATCTACCGCATTGAACCTTTCTCTATCACCCCAGGAGCGGGTAAACCTTCAAGCCCGAAACCCCCTGTAATGTTTGGACGACGTAGTCCTTTACTTGGGTATCCATTTGGCCCCGACCCTACAGGCCTGAAGATGGCTAACTATTCCTGCCTCCATACTCACATACGCACCGAGTTGCAGAGATGGAAACACTATCAGATTTCGTGGCTGGGAAGCTTTGCGTCTATTAAGATGACAAATCTCCCCAAAATCTTGTACCTCTTTCAGACGCTCCCCTTACCGCCCCCAGCCGGTTGGCTACACAAGGTGTAATCGCAACTCTCTCCCTTTATTTGGCAAACCGAGAATGAAAAGGTTAGTCAGCTTTCTCCCTCCCCACGAAGGAGGTCTTGAGGTCCCGGACCTCACGCTCTACTATAACGCTGCACAGCTTCGACACTTGGTCGAATGGAGCTGGGCTGAATCCAAGAAGCACTGGCTCTTTCAAGACCGTGCGGTCGCGGGCACATCCCTCATGAAAATTCCCCTTCTCCCGAAGCCCCACCATCCTCCCAACTTATATGCTTCACAGGTGGCACGCACAACCCTCACAGTCTGGGATCGTACCAACATACGCCATGACCTAACGACCTTCCCTTCTCCACTTACATCACTGTTTCATAACCCAGATTTTAGCCCCGTGATAGGTCCACAGTCCTTTTCACTGTGGAGAGAGGCCGGATGCCGAGCCTTAGGCCTTTTATTTACTAAAGGTGACATTATCCCCTTCTCGCAGCTCAGAGCTGCTTATGGCCTCCCAGAATCCGAACGCTTGCACTACTTACAAGTGCGACATTGGGCTATGCACCCTGGCAATCGCACACAGGCGTCTCGGTTTCTCACACCCTATGAACGGTTGCTCATTACACGGACTTCGGACAAGAAGCTGATCTCTGATCTGTATAAGATGCTCTTGTCCCGATATACCCACACTTATCATGCGGGACGTGCGCGTTGGGAGAGGGATCTTGAACTTAGTCTTAGTCCTGAGGAATGGGAAGGTGCATGTTATAGAGCACTCCACACAGCAACACATGTAGTCCTCACTGAAACATTCACTAAGCTTGTCTATTACTAGTACTACACCCCTGAGAGACTACACCAAGCTGATGCAAAACTGAGCCCTGACTGTTGGCGAGGGTGCGGGAAGAGGGGTACACTGGTTTGCCTGCTCAGGGACTGCGAACACCTCCGGACTTACTGGAGGCAAATACTGGACGATGTCGACCAATACCTTGACACCGAACTTCCTAGATTCCCCGCATATGTCCTATTAGCGGTTCCTAATCCTCTTACCTACCCTTTGAAATCCAGGCGAGGGAAACGGCTAGCCATAGCACTGGGCACGGCCATTCAGAACGTACTGGTTCATTGGAGAACACCTCGCATCTCTGCACACAATGGGTGGCACCGGCGATTGTGGCACGTATTGGGCATGGAAAAAATCTCTCTTTCCTTAGCTGGGAAAGGCTCCTCCTTTAACGATCTCTGACAGCCGTTCCTTGCTCTGCTTACACTGGAATTCCGGGAACTGTCTTGCCCAAGATACTTACGCCTCTTGCGCCTGACTGCACCAGACTCCTCCACTTAGACTAGCCTAGCCTCATGAACGACACTTCGCTTGGTGCGACGTCGCACAGAAGGTCTGGACCAGGGGAGGGTGGGGGGTGGTTCTCTATACGTTTTCCTCCTTTTTCTTTTTCCTCTTTTTTCGGGGTGGTGGGAGGGATTGTACCATTTATTTGTTGATTTTTGTACTAACAATGCACTTATCAATCGCTATGGTAGGCTCTGCGTAGCCCGTTTAATGCAAGCTTGCCTTCTGCATTGTTTAATAAAAATAATTAAACCATAAATAAAGTAAACTTTTTTACATGCAGCCTGTTTTTCTTTAAAAAAAGAAACTTTTTTTAAGCTTGTGTGAGGGTTGGTACTGGTCTTGTGGATCACTGCCTACTCCCCATAAACATAGTTTTTTATATTCGCACTTGCTAATATGTACCATCTCAACTCGGGAATTGTTAACTTTTAAATGTTTTACTAGAGGATTTCAGTTGCAAAACATTGATACATACCATAACAAATCACTATTTAGAAGGGACATACTAAATACACCCCTTTCTAATAGTAATTCATTATGCCTTTCTAAACCTATTTTGCAATTTGGTATCATCCTACCCAATGGCAAACTGGGCTTACTACGTTAAAAAGAGCTATTTGGTGGGAGAAAACCTGTGATTTTGCAAATTACAGGGTTTAGAACTGCTAAATGGCTTTGTACATTGGGCCCAAAATCTCTGTGTACATTTTGCTGAAGCCTATCTTATACTGAGTATACTGCGTAGTACAATTTTAAAATATCGACTTGCATATTTAAAGTGCTGTCAGTCGCAGGCTGGGACCTTATAGCGCTATAAATACAAGTAAGTCTTACCTGTTGTAATAACCAAGAATAGGTAGTCTTCTAACACTTTGGACTCAGCAGGAAAAGAAGTCACACACACACGCACACATATGCAGTGATCACATTAGTCACTTGAGTTTTCATAACATAAAAGAATGCTTTCGCACCATTTAATTAACTTGCATTTATTTTTAATTTAAGGTGTGTGCACTATATTTTTTTAATGAAGGAGAAAGGCCAGCAAAATAGTTGTACAATATTTAGTTCTTTTTTTTTAGCCACATCTCTCGCCCGGTTCTCTTTTACTCTCAGCATCACAGTTCTCATACATGTTTTATGCACTTCCTCCCCTGGGTGACCTGGGAAATACTTTGTACGAGGCTGTCACTGAGGCCCTATCTCCAACGCAGCCCAGGACATTTCAGTTGAAGAATTGTGCTGGTCCTGGAAGTGGTACCTGCCCAGGCTGGGATACAGGGGTGTGTGTGTGTGGGGGGGGGGGGGGGGTTAATTAAAGCTTTTTTAGCCTAATGGGTGTTGCACACCTGGTGTGGGTATTTCCCACTCATGGTAACTGCCATTTCACAGGGTGAGGTATTTACCATTCAGGGTTTTCAACGGGAAAAAGGCATAACTTGCAGAATCTGTTATTAACGCTCCAACTTCCGCATGTTTTGCATTTTTTCTGGACTTTTCCCCCCAATACATTTTGCCTAATTTGACCTGCCACAATATATCAGGGGAGAGCTGGGAGGGCGTGATAATTATCACACAACTCGTAATTCCGATCCGTGTGCAAACAAGTGTTTGGACAGGGATTGGAATTTAACAGTGAACGCAGAATGGGGGCCCATATGGTAACTGGATTGTTAAGCGTTTCCTTTTATTGGCAGGGTCACCTGACTGCTAATTCCTATTAGGGGTGTCCAAGGTGTGATTGGCGGGAGATGGGGCTGTAATGCCACGTGCACAGATAGGCACTTCAATCTTCCCTAAAACAATGAGAGTTTAAAGATATAAACATGGCAACAAAAAAACTTAACACCATCAGCCTCTGAGGAGTCAATAGCGCAGCAGTGGTAGACAACTGCTTTGCAAATATTTTTTTGTCAAAGTGTCCCATGCCGCACTTACACGTTAATGGAGGCCGCGCCCCTTTTTTTAGATTAGCGGTGTCTAAGGAAAGGGGCGTGGCCTCCGTTAATGTGTAAGCGCGGCATGGGGCGCTTTGATAAAAAAAAAAATATTTGCAAAGCAATAAGTCTCGCATTTGAGACAGTTTAAGCTTTTGTCATTTACAATGGCAATAGCTCAAACACTTGTAAATGCAAGACCTATTGCATTGCAAATGCTTGTTTGCTATTGTTAGCAGGACAAGATAATTGTGAGAAGGTAATATCATAAGTGATGTTTAGAAACGATAGTCATTTTAATGGTGTAGGCTTTAAGGTATAACTTCTTCGCTGTAAATGCCTGTACACTTATTTGCAGGAGGTTTTTTCCACAGTGAGTTGAGTTTTCTCTTGAGTGTAATGAGGGTTTGTGTGATGGTCACAAAAAGGATTTAATATTCCATGCTGCTCGGAATGCAGAATGGACCCTAGGGCTGACAAGTTTCTTCTGCTCAGACCAAGCAGATTGCCACAAGAAGCACCCGAAGCCCAGGGTCATGGCAGCGTTCTCAGCATGCAACTTCGGTGCTGTGGGATTGAAGAAGCAATGGAGGATCTTGTGACAGGTTGTCTGTTCCCGGGACAACATCAGAGTATGATCCTCTCCTGACTCCGCAGGAAAAAAGAGCTGGAGTGCCCGGCAGGTAACTTTAGCCTTATTTAACGTATGCTGACAGGTCAGATTTTATTTATTATTTATTTATAGTAAGGAGTTTTATATAGTGCTAGCCAGACCCAAGGGTATCAGAGCGCTTCACAACAGTTTTTGAGCAAGATTCATACAATAAAGCAATATTCTACATATAGGTTCGGAAAGTCTGCGTGTGCTGAGCAGCATTGAGGTAGTACGTGAGTCCTGAGATAACCTCATAGAGTGCACGTTGTCTTGGGGTGGATACAATAAAGCAGTATTTTACATATAGGTTCGGAAGTCCAAGTGTGCTGAGCAGCATTGAGGTAGTCCATGAGTCCTGATATAAGCTCATAGAGTGCAAGTTGTCTTGGGGTTGAACCACTTAGGTGGGGGGCAGGAGCAGTTAGGGGTCAAATGGCAGGGAGGAGGTAAGTCTTAGAGCTACAATGTCTGGGAGAGACGACGAGCAGGGATTTGTGTTCAGATGGCGGCTATCCATTCTGGAGGGAGCGGTTGAGGAAAAGGACGTTTAGGTGTTTTTTAAATTTTGTAAAGGATGAGATAGTCCTGTTACTGACTGGGATGGCGTTTCAGATTTTGGGCGCATTTCCGTCGAAGGACCTTGCGGCAGTTTTTTGTTTGCGTGTTTTCATAGGGATGAGTAGTAGGGTACTGGAGCTCCTGAGGTTCCTTGTCTGACCATCCCTCTTGAGTTTAGCAGCCAAATACTCAGGTTTTCCTGTGTGTAGGGCTTTGTGTGTGAGGCAGGCAGTTCTGAAACTGGCACGCAATTCACTGGGAGCCATTTTAGTTCTCTGAGTGCTGGTGAAATGTGGTCGTATTTCCTGATTCCAGAGACCATTCTAGCTGCTGCGTTGAGAGTAGTTTTGAGGGGAGCTAGGTGAGATTTTGTTGTACCAGTGAGGGTGGCATTCCCATAGTCGAGTCTGGATAGCACCAGTGATTGGGTGGCTTGTTTGAGGTCGTTGGTTGGGATGAATGGTTTTATTTTGTTAAGTAGCTTCAGGTTGACGAAGGCACTCTTTGATGAGTTCTTGATGAGTTTGGCCATTGCGAGTTTTGAGTCTAGGGTGATTCCTAATGATTTAACGGAGTGGGTCAGAGTGTGATTGCCATTAAGAGCATCTAGAGCTTTTAGCCATTCCAAAATATGAGGGTTCTCTTCTTTGTTGGAGATGAGGAGGATTTTGGTTTTATCTTGGTTGAGTTTTAGGTGGTTAAGTGACAGCCAATGTTGGATTTCTTTTAGAGTGACATTTAGTTTGCGAATGTCATCTATGGAGGAGTTTTCCAGATAGATCTGGGTGCCATCTGCATAGAGATGGAAAGGGATGTTAGCATTTTTGAGTAGGGTGGTGAGGGGTTCCATGTATATGTTGAACAGTTGAGGTGAGAGCACTGAACCTTGAGGACGCCCCTGTTGACAGTGTGTAAGTCGGAGGTAACATTTTTTTTTTATCCTTTGTGAGCGGCTGTATAAGAAGGAGGAGAACCAGCGTAGGACCACCTCATCAGCACCTACCCTTTCTTGCAAAGCCTTGATGAGAAGTTGGTGATCAACCGTGTCAAAGGCTGCCGATAGGTCTAGGAGAATGAGGAGGCAGCATTGGTCGGAATCAAGGGATTTGTGGATGTCGTCTGTGACATTAAGGATCGCGGTCTCGGTGCTATAGCCTTTTCTGAAACCCGATTGGTGGGGGTCAAGAAGGTTGATGCTATCCATGTGCTGAGTCAGTTGTTGGAGGACGCATTTTTCAAGGATTTTGGATAGGAGGGGGAGATTGGAGGCGGTCTGAAGTTATTCAGTTCCTTAGAGTCAAGGCCTGTTTTTTTAGTAGTGGCGTGACTTGGCCAACTTTGAGGCATTCAGGTATGATGCCGGTTCTCAGGGAGCTATTTATGATCTTGCACCAGAACGGTGCTATGGAGAGTTTCAGTTTTTTGGTCAGCTGGGTAGGTATCGGGTCAAGGACTTGAGAGGCTGGTTTGGAGGTGGAGATCAGTTTGAGGATCACAGTTTCCGGGATGGGGTTGAAGGACATCCAGGTTTTTTTGGGGTGCTTGGGCGTGCTATCTACTGTCACTGGGGCAGGCTTTTGCTGACGGGGTTGACGTTGATGTCCAGTGAGAACTCAATCTTTGTGATTTTTCTTCGAAGAAGTTGGCGAAGTTTTCACGCAAGCCCTTGGAGGCTTGTAGGGAGGATTCTGGGGGCTTAGAGGTTTGTTGCCTGATGATTTTGAACAGTTATTTGGGCCTGTTTTTAGCGTTGTCCAGGGCGGCGCAGAAAAAGGTGGATTTTTCGCTGCTGATGTGTTTTTTGTATTTCCTTCGGGCTGCTTTGAGTTGTTCGAGTAGGCTTGAGAAGGGGTTGCTCCTCCATAGTCTTTCTGTAGCTCTTAACTGTCTTCTTTCATTGTTAATGTCCATGTTGGACCAAGATCTGGATGGGATGTTCCTGGTTTTTTTTATTTTCAAGAGGGCTACATGATCTAGAATGGATGTCATGTTTGTGTTGTAGTGGGAGGTGAGTTCTGTTGTGGATAGATCATCCGTGGAGGCAGTGAGGAGAGAGTTAACTCTTCCCTCTAGGTTAGTCATGTTAATCTGAGTGAAGTTTCTAGTCCATTTTGGAGGGTCTTGGGTGGGGGGTTTAAGTGTGATCGGCTGAGTGAGGTGGAAAAGGATTAAGTGGTGGTCAGACCAGTCCACGGGCAGGGTGTGATCTATCATGACAGTGTTGTGCTGGGCGATGATGGCATCTAGGATTGCTCCTTTGTTGTGGGTTTCCTCTAAGCAGTGTTGGGTAAGGTTGTTGCTGTGAAGCAGCTCCTTCAGGTTCTGTATTTGCAGGTTGTTTTCTTCATTCCAGTGTAGATTGAGGTCGCCCAGAATAAGGTTGTTCATGTCTCGGAGAGAGCAGTGGGCAATCAAGTAGGACAGGAGTTCAGTGAATGTGGTGGTGTTGCATGTGGGGGTGGTAGATAAGGTGGCAGATAAGTGTTTTGTTGTTGCTAGTGTTGATGTTGGCGGTTAGGCACTCAAAGGTGTTGTAGTTGAAGTAGTCTATTTCCGTCATGGAAATATTGTTTTTGTGGATGATTGCTATGCCTCCATCTCTTTGATCTTTTCTATCTTTGTTGGTGATTACAAAGCCAGGGGGAACAAGAGTATCCATGAGTGGAAATGAGCAGTCACTTAGCCTTGTCTCAGTGATGAATGCCATGTCTATGTCTTGGGTGAGGATGGATTCCGCTGGCTCTGTGGCATGCTTGGTGGCTGACCGGATGGTCCACCAGGACGGTGAAGGGCTGTACTCCTCTGCCCTACTTGGAGATCTCTTTCTGGCTGGCACAGCTATCTGTGTGTTCAGCAGAGCTGCCATTGCGCTGGTTCTGCTGAAGGCACCATGTTTAATGCACCCCTTCAGCAAATTTTTTTATTCAAAAATGTTATTGAAAAACAAAAACAAAAAAATGTCCCTGACACACAGGGATTTCTCCTGGCGCCTGGGGGTGTTTCTTTTCTTTGGTTTCCTGTTCGAGATAATCAGTCCCCGTTCTGGGGGCCACAGCACATACCGAGGCTACTGAGCCCAACACTTGATGGTTGAGGTCAGTTGTCAGTAGTGTACTGGGGCTCATCCTACTGTAGCTCTGTAGTAGGGGGTAAGAGCTCAGAACTTAACATCCAATCAACAGTTACAATAACATATTGTCCAGCCCAGTGCTTATCTTTTAGTTGGATTAACAGTACTTCAGTTATACAGCATATTCTAATATTACACTCCTCATTTCGGGAAAACCCACACAGTATTATTCCTGTTTGCAATCTTCCTTGGGGGCTCTACCTGTCAGTCCCCATCCCTTGCTAAAGGAGTTCTTCAGCATCTATAAAACCTGGCAAATACCTCAGGATAAGGCACTGATTAGGCACAGGTGCTCTCACCCAAACACCCTCAAGGTTTAGATGTGCCCAACAGTTCTGTTTGCGTTTAGCTTTGTATTGTGATCCAGTTCATTCTACAGACCTCAGTCTACTTCCTCAGTCTCTCACTCCACTCATAGTCATGGGACTTGCAGTTCTTCTCTCTGTTGTTTCAGGTCGGGTAGTGCAGGATGGACATGTGCAACAGTTCTGCTCCAGCATCAGCAAATGCATTACCACGACCAACATCATCGGTAACTCTCTTGTGCGCACTGCATTTTACAATCGCAACTTGTAGCGGCAAGGCCAGTGACTCAAGGAGATCATTCACCAACTGACCATTCTGAATTTTGGTTCCATGCGAAGTCAGGAATCCACGTTCTTTCCATAAGTGCCCAAAACTATGGGCCATGCCAAAAGCATACTGACTATCGGTGTATATGTTCACCTTCATACCTTTCGACAACACACATGCTCTCGTAAGTGCAATTAGCTCTGCTGCTTGAGCCGAGTTATGTGGTATACGCGCAGTCTCAACAACCGTGTGCAAAGTCGTGACAGCATATGGAGCAGTCGTATCACCATTCGGAAGCTTGAAGCATGAACCATCCACCCATAAGGTACCATCACACTCAGTCAAGGCAGTATCTTTAAGATCCACTCTCCCTTTTGTTTCCTCTTCTGTTCTAAACAGACAATCATGCTGTTCAATCTCGTCTGTGTCTGCTGCAATCGGCAATAAAGTAGCTGGATTCAATGTGTTGCATCTTTTTATGTGTACATGACTCGCTAATAGTGTCAACTCATAACCTGACAATCGAGCACTAGTTAAGTGCTGTGTCTTGGTCCTGTTCAACAACGTGTCCACTGCGTGTGGAACCATCACAATTAACGTGTTATTCATTACTAACCCAGCAGACTGTCGAATAGAGACAGCTGCTGCCGCTGTGGCTCTCAAACAACTTGGCAATGCTTTGGCTACCGGATCCAAAGTCGATGAAAAATACGCGCATGGGCGCTGTTTGTCTCCAAAAGACTGTGTCAGCACTGACAATGCACAACCTTCTTTCTCGTGAACATACAATGTAAAAGGCTTGCTGTAGTCGGGAGTGCCCAACACAGGAGCTGAACATAATGCCTCACGCAATTCAGAAAAACTTTTCTGACACTCTTCAGACCATGGGACGAGATGCGGTGTATCTTTACATGTCAATGCTATTAAAGGTTTTGCCAGCAAAGAAAAACTCGGGATCCACTGCCTACAGTAGGAAGTAATACCCAAGAAAGCACGCACTTCTCTCTGTGTTCTTGGCACGCTCAATTTTGCAATGGCCTGAATTCTTTCTGGGGTCAGTTACCTTCCCTCCTTCGAAAAGAGATGACCTAAGTAGGTCACTTCTTGTCGACAATATTGCAGTTTTGAGAGGGACACTTTGTGATGGAAGGCAGACAAATGACGCAACAAGGACACCGTAGCTTCTTTACAAATCTCCTCAGTATCCGCGGCGATTAGTAAATCGTCAACATACTGGATAAGGGTGGCACCACTAGGTAAAACAATTGCATCAAGCTGTGCTTTTAAAGCTTGGCTGTATATTGATGGGCTTTCACAGTAGCCCTGAGGAGCGTGTTTAAAACGGAAGCTACGACCTCCTAAACTGAAGCCAAAAATGTCCCTGCTTTCCTCTGCAATTGGGATGCTAAAGAAAGCATTCTTTAAATCAATCACTGAGAACCAAGTAGCGGATGCTGGAATCATAGTTAACAAAGCAGTTATATCAGGGACAACTGGAAACTGTGGCACAACAATCTTATTTACCTCTCTAAGATCGATCACAAATCTGTAAACAGGTGGCTGTGAGGGGTCAGTATGTTTTAAAACAGGCAAAACAGGGCTATTGCAAACGTTACCTCTTGTCTCTTCAATTACATCCTTTTCAATCAGATCATGGATAATCGCTAGCAACGCTTTTTCGCCCTCATTAGAGATCTTGTACTGGGGAATGCGTGGCAATTTAACATTGGCTTTCAAAGTTACCACGTATGGCGGTATTTCCAAAAGGCCCACATCATTAAGACCAGAAGCCCAAAGAGCATCTGGAAGAGATGACAATTCAGCTGGCAGTTCATTCCTTGACAAATACATTGGAGAAATCACTTCCCTACCAAGTGTAAGTTGTACTCCCGAGGGGGAACAATATAATGTCGCATCTAATCTCTTTAACAAATCTAATCCTAACAGGTTCTCACCACAAACTGTCGTTAGGATAAGGGGTGCTTTCAGTTCATAAGGTCCAACAGAAAAGGGCATAGGACTAGAGATCGGGTTCCTAACCGGGGCGCCAGAAAAACCTACTGAAACATTTGTGTCGCCAGACAAAGGTGCGCCAGGGAGTTTTGAATGCATAATTGAACTTTTTGCAGCACCAGTATCCAACAGAAAAGGTTCTGTCACACCCGCTGTAGTCACCTTGACATATGGTCCACTCTGATCCACTGGCACTGAAACAACTCCCTCTCTTTGTCTACGGCTATCCTAGTAATCATTACTTTCTACATTTTCATCCTCTGTATAATAGTCATTGTTATAGTACTGAGCTGTCCTACCAGTTGCATTTGCTTGCTGATCAAAACTATTAATCGTATTTTGAGATGGAAGAGGACGCGCGTTCTGGGGACCACTCCCACGTCCCCTACCCCTAGGAGCTTGTCGACCACCTCTACCTCTGGTGCTAAAAGCGCCATTAGCGCGCTGTAACAGAATAGGACAACTATACTTGAAATGACCCTCTTCCTTGCAATATGAACATTGATTAGGGCCTACAGGAACGCGCGGTTGAGAATACTCATACCTTTGCACGTTTCTCTGAAACTGTGGCGGTTGCTGATAATTACTCTGGCCACCACGTGGCGGGTAAGCTTGCTGTAACAGAACCTTCGTTTTTAATTCTTTCGTTTTCTTGTCTGCTTTATCTCTCTCATCCTTATCTCTATTTTCGTAATACTGTGCAGTAGCCAGTATTTGCGCTGATGAGGAAACAGCCCAAGAACTCTCTGAATCTTTTAACTTCTTACACAACTCGGGAAGCAAATTATGCACAAATTTATCAACAAATAACCGTTGGCCACCTTCAGTACTCATATCTTGACCACTGTGGTCAATAAATGTTTCTTCAAACCTTGTAAAGAAATCAGACACTGTTTCATCTTTCTTTTGTTTGCAAGCCGATAGTTTATCCCAATTCACACGCATCGCGGGCATTAAAGTTTTCATGTAGGTGATAATTCTACCAGGGAGTTCTGCTACTAGGGGCTCAGGTTTCGCACCACCAACTTGTCTAGTGTCTGCAGCAATGATATTAGCCCATGTGTCACCTAGTTCTGCATCGTGATCTACATTCGAATTGATCCCCATAAAGGCGGTGGAACAACGTTTCCAAACAACATGTCTATGTCAGCTAGATTCATGACACATGATCCTGCCGTCTGTGACAACTCCTTATAATATCCTGCAGGGTTTTTACGGGGGTCAGGCAATGTCTGTTTAAGCGCTATTACTTCAGATCGTTTCCAAGGGACATGCACCCAAACACGCTGGAAATGGGCTGGAGCAGCAGCAATGCCGCGACCGGCGTCAGCCGCAACGGCTTTCTTCCATACCGGAGGGACTTCTCTCATGGGGTATTGTCGTGCTTTTACCTTTTTCCCTACGGGTAACTCCTGTTCTAACAATGACTGATGACAATCATCATTCCTGAAGGACAGTAAAGTCGCAACTGCTTTATCTACATCGGGACCCACAATCGTACCTTTTCCAAAATCAAATCGCACTCGACACAACTCCTGTGAGCTTGGGTCTCTACCATGATCTTCCAATTCCTCACAGAGGAATTCACACATTTTCTCAAATACATACCTCTGTTTTGGGGCTTCCCATTGGTGAAAAACATTAATAACTGACTCCACATCATAGAGTGAAGAAAAAACAATCCACCTACGTGCCATATGGTCTAATACCTCTTTCTCTCCAGAATCAGGCAGTTGACTACGCAACTGCTTACGTTGTGAACCAGGGGTCATACTAGATGACCCAAAGAGAGGCGACATTAAACTAGTGACTACACTAGCTATTCGTTGTCGTGCAGAAGGAGAAGTTGAGGCAAGAACGGGGGAAAAGACAGAGGGAAGAAAAACGGGTGCAGATACAGGTACAGGGGCAGTATCAGGAAGAGCGCCAAGGGAGGCAGCTGATGTACTAGGCAAAGTCGCAGGAAGCGCAGAAGAGACAGGTAGCGAACATGGCGGCCCTTGAAAGGGCTGCGCTGTAGGGACAGGAGCCAGCTGAGGAGGAGCTGGCGGCTCCGGAAAAGCTTGCGGCAAATTAACTGGAGGCTGTACATTTAGAGGTTGTGGAGGTGCTGTAGCACTCTGCGCATACGGAGGTGGCGAACTCAGCAAATGTGACATTAGGGGATCTTTCTCCTTCTTTTTTAACACAGTCTGTTGAAGGTGCGGTAAAACTGGGTAACATTTATCGATCCCTAGTTTACGCTGTCTATATAACTGCTCATTCATTTGTTCCTCCTCATTATCCTTAAATTGTACAGCTGCTTGCATAACTGACATGCCTCTCTCTCTTTTGTTTTTCTTCGCTAACTTGATTTCCTTCTGTTTGGCTTCCTTTCGCCATAGGCGGAAAGAATCAAACATCGCCGGCCGGGCTTTCTTTTTAAATAATTTAACTTCCAAATTGTCTAAGATATCTGTGTCAAAACTACCATTTTGGGCCATTTTAAAACACCGTCCTTCCTGGTGTATCGGATCCATACTTCATTATATGCAATGGGGCCCACGCCATGTTTTACATAAAGCTCATAAGTTGAAGTTCCAATTGGAGGAACCGGACACGAATCCTCCAACTGGGAATCCCTTTTACAACCCAAACAAAACCAATTACCAAATATACTAGAACCAGGCATCTTTGCTCACTAGTCTAGTTTCAAACTTCAAAGGATTATCAAAACGCGATAGTCTCGTGAATACACAAGTCCTTCGACTTTGGCGCTTGCAAGCTCCAAATCAAAGCGATCCCGAAGGGATACCAAAACTAAGAACCAAACTAAGAATTAGGAGACGCTCCACTTATACTTAACTGAGGTATCGATGATGTCACCAGAAGACTCGGTTAATCGTTTCGCTCTACCAAATTATCAAGGGTCCAAAACAGGTCGATAGTCAGGGCAGCAGTCCTTCGTAGCCGTCAGCAAGCGGGGAACCTCGCAGCAAAGACTTTCGGACCACGTCGACATGCAGAGGTCGATGAAGTGGCGGCCTTCCTCCAGAATTTCCACACGAAGCTCCTCACGAACCTCTGGCTTGGACCAGTACCACTGAAATCGCCCCACGTTGGGCGCCAACTGAAGTACTGGGTTATTTAGGAACCCAGCGGTACCAGGGGTAGCACCCTATGAGTTCGAGTTCTTCCTGTCTTGGACCACAGAAACACAGAGTCTTGCGGTGGCGTCAAAGATCATTTTATTATTGACTGCAGCCAGTAACAGCAATCCTAGAAGTACATACGGGTATGTTCTCAGGAGACTGCTCAACCTTACAAAACCAGTCTTCTCCTTATATACAAAATATCATGCTTCAGGCACACATTCCTCGTTTTACGATATGGTCATTCATATGTATTCATTACAAACGAAAAGGCAGAGTCATGATGACCATCCCACATTTCAGTTCAGCCAGCCCACAATTATTTACCCAGCGAGGCTCAGATCCCTCATCAGATATCAGCAGACCCCAATAAACACGGGCACCTCCTGTTCGTAAAACAAGCCATAAAGCAGGAAGAGTCAGATGTGAAAGAGATTAGCCGGAGGCTTGTGTGGGATGAAAAGGCTTTATGGTGTGTCAAACCCTGATGCTAATCACAGGTGGCCGTAGGACGGGGAGCTCGTGAGACCGGACTGACCTGGGGCGGTGGAGCCAAATTGCACAGGTCACAGAGAAGTGAATAGAAGGCACATGTGTTCTGAAGGCCTGTGCATGTCCTTAATGCACAGCCTATGTGAGGGCAACCATAAGATGGCTACTGCTCCAAAATGGAACCCACAAAGTCAATGTGTAATATCGTATACAAAGTGAATTTATCGATGAAACGTTATGCAAAACACTTGTATATACTGCATTGGCCATTCGCGTTTCGCTGATACCGGAATAGGCAGGGTAGGGCCATGCCTCCTACGCGGTCCCAAAATTTAAACTACCACACGATGGCGCTAAGTTTCACAACTTAGTGCCAATGCAGCCACCCTTGCACCAGAGTGCAAGGGTGTCTGCAAGAAGGGAGGTTTGTTTATGTACAGGAAGGTGTCCCTTCTTGCACATAAACAAACCTTAAATGCCAATTTGTAACTTACATGTGTGCAGCTTCATGCAGCACACATGTAAGTTACAAACAGCATTTTAAAACAAGGTTTGTTTATGTACAGGAAGGGACACCTTCCTGTACATAAACAAAACATTTCATTTTGCTTTTTCCCTGTGTGCTGCACAAGGCAGCATACATGGAAAAACCAAAAACGAGGAGAAATAAAGCATTTCTCCTCGTTTCCCCACCTTAAGACCAGATTTTTCCAGGTCTTAAGTTTGGCACTACCTCCTATTTACGCTGCTCTTGTGAATAGGAGGTAGTGTCAAACTCAATGGGTATTGCAGTGCAACACCCACCGCAACACCCACTGCATGTCCCTATCACGCTAAAAACGGTGTGAAGGGGGACCTATTCACAAGGCTGTGTTAAGCCACTTAACGTGGCTTAACGCTGTCTTGTGATTAGGACTAAGCCCCTATCGCCACAACAACATCACTGAAAGTGACGTTGTGGTGGCAATAGGGGCTTGAGAATATGTCCCTTAATCTATTCATGTTTTTTGCTCAACTCCCTGTTATGCTTAAGCTGTCTACGCCTCAGGGTATGGCAGTATGTTCCACTTTGGTTCGGAAGGAGAGAGAAAACAGGGGATAAAGCAGTGAAATCTTTGTTAATACTGTTCTCAATGCTTCACAAATCTCACTCAGTCTGTCTCGCTGGCATTTTCCCATGACACGTTTTTGTTTAGTTCCTTAGGGTGTTTTTAACAAGCCGTTTTGCAGGCACTTTTACAGCACAGTATCTGTGAATGTCAAGAACAAGTTCCCCTGGGCTGTTTTCTGTTTGCCTTCAGCCCGTAAAATGGGGAAGGTCTAAAGCTAAAGGTGAGGAGGAGGGTGATGGTGATGGATAAGGTAAGCAAAATGTAGGGTATTGTGGCCCGGTTCCTCTTGAGAGTGGAGGGAGGTCTTGTGTTGCTCTGAGTGTCTCACGAATCAGTACTGATTCGACTGAAGTTTTCTAAAGCATGTAAATCCCACTCATCTCAAACCTCTATCTACTACTCTTTCCAATGCACTACCCTATTTCTCATCCTATACCTCTATCAATATCTATCAATATCTTTAATCTACATATACTTACTTCCTTTATGCATCTATATACTTTCCATATTATGGATCTATATATGTATTACTTTCTTCTAATTCAGCATATCCTACGCACTACCCTATTCTCACCCTACACCCTATACCTCTCTTGATATATCTTCTACCTCAACTCTCTGACTCATCTCATACCTCTTTCTACTACTCTTTCCAATGCACTACCCTCTTTCTCACCTTATACCTCTATCAATATATCCTCTACATCCCAAGCCTTCTCCTACTGCTAATACTTCCAAAACAAAATCGAAATCCTTCACTCTCCAATCCCTCCACTATCCTTTCAATCAAAACAACAGACTAACATGTCCACTTCTCAAATTTCATATTTCACTTTACTAATTCACCACTAATCCTCTATGGGTCACAGAGTAGCGTACTACTCGCTGAAAAAGCACTTCAACACCTCATCAGGGGTAGCAAGAACTATATAAATGCAAACCTTTTTACCTCTTCTATCCCTCCGCTATCCTTCTCAATCCAAATAACTGACTAATTAAGAAATGTTAAACTTACCACCAGCTGCATGTTCCTACGTGCTGGTACTGATTAATGTTCCATCACTTACAATAGAACAGCAAGAAACAACTATTCAATTGATGGACAAGTCCAGGCATTGGTTGACTAAGAATGCGAGACTCCCCCCATCAATATATGATCATTTAATTATGGCACAAGGAATATCCTGGGTAGGCACCTCTGAGAAATGTTTAGCGGGATATTGTGTGGTATTGCATTTTGACAATATATATGTTGTCGTGAATTATTAGCTCAGCTTCCGACAGCAGGAACACGGAGTTCACAGGTTTATGCAGTTCCATTGGGATTCTTCTATAAGCCATCGAATATACAAAGACCCTTCATGTTTAGAGACCCTTTACATGCGTATAACAGGGGGAATTGCCGACTAAGCAGGGAGAATCAAACTATATTCACTTCCAATAAATATGCACCATCAACAGATCTTAATACCTGTGACTGACTATCCTCAGTTGCTCTATCTCACACTGGTCATGATGGTGAAGATCGTAATAAGTATGAAGTACCCCTGTATAATCCTGTAACAGCAAATTAATTTGCAATCGAGGAAAGGCCGGATGTAAGTGTCCAACCCTCTACCGTAGCTATGTATTGTAGTTCTCAGGATCTGACACCTGGTATAGACATAACAAAAAATATTTAAACAAACAATATCTATCATACTTTGCTTTCCTGGAACATAGCTGGTTACAAGAATAAGAAAGATAATAGTGAGTGGTATAAATAATATAGTTTCATGCATTCAAATCCTATGCCTTCAAGAGACATGGAAAGTGGAGCCAATTTTTATAAGCGTGTATCGATGTTTTCATACGCCGATCCTTCCATCTACTAAAGGGCGCACAAAAGGGTGTCTTTTGACCTGTATATCCAACACTATTTTATTCAAAGTGGTATGCTTTATTAATAAATTGCCGTTTTTCCAAATTCTTTGGTTAGACAGTAACTACAGCTTAAATTGGATGATAATAAACTTTTACAACAGCAACTTTGCAACCCTGTATGACGTTGTAAAGGAGCTCAAGGATACACAAGAGGACATAATATTCTCACAAGCAAAACCAGTTTATTTTACATGGGCAGGTGATTTTAATATATCGAAATGTATGAAGGAAGATGAAAGATTATGCCAGCAAACGTTAAAACATGAGATATCAAAAGATCACTATGTGCATACCGCTTACGGTAATGCCTTAAATAACCTACTAATGGTTTGGCAGCTGGAGAGCAGGATACAGAGGACCCATATTAATGGTCGAATAATCGCGACTTTTTATAGAGGTGAGGTTACTTCGGTGATAGATCACATATTAACATCCAGTAGCCATGAGAATAACTCAGTGGAAATAAATATTAGGATGACGGAGCACAGTGACCATGCTAATATCTCCATAATGCAACCATGGAAAGATCACTGTATAAATAAAAACACTACTATAACTCCAAAACCCACCTTAGCCGGACGAAATGGCTACATGCTGAAATGGAGCAAAATCGACGAAAACCCCCTTTCACTCGAGTAATCCAGACGAATCTTAACAAGATCCTGTCCTGTCTAAATCTTTTAATAAACAAACGTCAAGTAGTTAAAGCATTTACAACGATCTTAGAGGGCATTAAGATCCAACTAACTCGATCGAGTAGCGTAGCGAGCCAGCAACACAACCAATGGTTTAATTAAAACTGCTCAAAAGCCTTTGTAAATCTTCGTAATGCACTAAAATCAAGACCAAGGGATAAACTACAAATAAAACGTTTGCGAGGAATGTATAAAAGATCCATAGCAGAGCGAGAAAAAGAATTGAGATCTGAAGCTTGGGAGAAAATAAGGATAGTGGCTAATGATAATGACTGCAAAGCATTCTGGGAAGTCGTCAACCTTCCATTCTTACAAGAGGAAGGTGGCCCTTCCACAGATGTGTTTATAGATGAAAACACGTGGATTAACCACTTTCAAAAAATCTTCCAAAGGCAGAATAAAAATTGTAGTGACGGACTAGAGGTCTCCCCAAGAGCTACCCCGCCTTTAGACTTTACTATGGACGAGGTAGAACTTGCATTGGCACAAGCATCGTCCCTAAAGGCACCAGGCCCAGATGGGGTCCCTGTTGACATATTTTTAAATAACAATGACTTCTGGGTCGCCCTCCTCACTGCAGTGTTCAATGCTATTGGCATCACGGGCCCTCATTTGTCCTGGAAACAGTCAATTATTGTACCGATCTATAAAAAAGGAGATTGCACTGATCCTGCAAATTATCGGCCAATTGCGTTTATTAACAGTACGGCCAAGGTAATGGGTCGTCTATTACTAAATCGAATGGAAGACTGGGTAGCTGAGAACGGGATCCTTGCGGATGTACAATATGGGTTCAGGAAAGGCAGAGGGACGGTGGACCAATGTCTGAACTTGGCCCTTTCTAGCAGCAAAATACACACAGGCCAAGCGAGAACCTTTAAATGGCATTTATGGATCTCTCATCCACTTTTGATTGTGTCAACCATAGTAAGTTGTGTCACATTATGGAGCAAATGGGGGTGAAGGCACCAATAATCTGTTTTATTAGACAGTTATAAGCAGGTGCTACTGTGAAGGTTCGCCATAGTAGGCATGGTTAGTGTACCAGACCTTTTAACATTACAAATGGTGTAAGACAGGGCTGTGTGCTCGCACCCTTCCTGTTTACACTGTATACTAATAAATTAAACGACCACGTGGTAGATAAGGTAATAGACACTCCGGATGCTAGTGCTACCCCATTACCCATTCTGCTCTGCGCAGATGATGCGGTCCTTTTGACAAGAAAATCTTTAGCCCTACAAAACTGTATTATCAGTTATGTGTCCTTTACGAAAAATCTTGATCTACACGTCAACAGAACGAAGTCCTTTATAATGTGTGTTGGGAAAAGTAAAAAGAAAGGAACTTATGCTGTTGAAGATAGAAAAGTTGACATTGTAGACAATTTTTCATATTTGGTCATTGTCTTTGACTCTAACTTAAACTGAAACATGATGGTGAATTCAAGGGCTACAAAAGTATAGCCGTAATCTTTAGGTTTGTGACAAATTTGGGTAGCAAAGCCAATACCAGAGATCGTTAAAATCTATCTGGCAAAAACTGTCTCATTGGCAACATACTGGGCGGCAATATGGGGCATAATCAATGTCGATAACCTCCAAAAAATAGAGGATGGGTTTGCAAAGAGGTTATTGACGGTACCAAAGGCTTGCACAAATACGATCATTCATAAAGAACTAGGCCTACCCTACATCACAGATACAATCAAACTGGCCCCTTTGCTGCTCTGGTTGTCAGTATGGAAACAGAAGGTGGTACAAACAAATCAATGCATCCTAAATGACATTATGAAATTGGATCATAGATCTAAAATTTCATGGTTACACTACATAAAGAGCACTCTTGAATCTTGGGGCTAGTGGTCTTGTATACTGAGCCTGCACAGTGTGAAACCTTCTCAAAGGCGAAGCTAACTAAGGGGTATATTTACAAGGCGGCGATATAAAATTATCACCGCTTTTGCGGCCGTTTTCGTCCGAAAAGCCGCGATAATTTTATCGCCTAATTAGCAAGGTCACGCTAACGCGTGAAACCTTGAATTAGCACACCTATTCTTAACACCCAGCTTTGCATCTCTAATGAGATGCAAAGTGCGCGTTCCTAACCTGACAGGAGAAATGTCGCTAAGCGACATTTCTCCAATCATCAAGCCCCACGCTATGAAGCATAGCGGCAGGAAAAGTAGCGATAACCCCTGTTATCGCTACTTTCCTTACGCCTGCTTCAGGACTGACTTAGACATGATATCCTATGGAAGGTGAATATCATGGCTAAGTTTGCGAGTCCCTATCAACAAGCTAACGCCACATTTCGTGAGATTATCGCTGGGTTTCCAGCGATAATCTCACGTTAGGCAGTTAGCGCTAGGATTTTTATCGCTGAGGAGATAAGCGTTGCTAATAGCACACTATCTCAGCGATAAAAATCCACGCTAGCCGGCGATAATTATCCTCACGCTAAGAGCGCTGAGCGATAATTATCGCCGGCCCTTGCTGATGTGCCCCTAAATTTTTCCTAGGAAAATGCACACATGAAAGATGGCTGAAAAATAAAGATAAAGCCACAGTAATTGCGTACAATAACAGACCGTCTTTGCGGTATGGCCCATCGTCATATCTTTCCTTTGTGGGTAATAACCGCCATAGTTATATTCTAATGAGATTTCGCTTAGGTTATATAACACTTATGTTGGGCTTTCCTGCAAATGTGTTCTCTTTGACTCAACTGGTACGTTGCCCGTGGGATTTTTGTTGAAAACAATGAATTGTACATATATTATTTTTCTGTCGTTTTTATGTAACAGAGAGAAAAATATGTATTATTCCACACTTGCAAAAATTTTGCTTGCATAATTACACCATTGCATTGACTGTTATGTTAGAATTGGAAACACTGGGGTAGATTTATTAGGCCCTTGCGCCTCATTTACGCCGCCGTTGTGTCACTTTTGTGACGCAGCGTCGGCGCAAATCTTGCGCCATGCTGCGGGGTATTTACAACGTGACGCATCTGGGAGATGCGTCACGTTGTAAAGCCCTGCGCCAGCAGTAGGCGTACCTGTGCAGGGGGGTCGTTCCGTCGCAGGAACGCCTCCTAAAAGTGGCTGAGTGAAATCTACAAGATTTCACTCAGTCACTTTTGAGCCCATGCTGCGTCAAAACCCTGCGCCTGTTTGAAGCAGGCGTAAGGATTGACGCAGCATTGTGAAGATAGGTCCCCCCAAAGCATTGCTGGAGCTGCGTCGCGCTTGCGATGCAACTCCAGCAATGCGCCACTTTTACGGCACAGATGCGTCACGCATCTGTGCCGATTTTGCCCCATGGTGCACCGCATTGTAAATGCGGCGCATCCATGGTGGCGGAGCTGTGGCGCACAATAACTGGCACATCCCTGCTGATATGCAGGGATGCGCCAGTTATTATAAATCTGCCCCACTGTATGTATGCGTCGCAATTGCCTCATTTTTGTGTGCAACCTTAAAAACCCGCATTTTACCGAACATATGATTACATTTTAAACCATGTATAACAAACACAGGGAAATTAGATCTCATGGTGAAATAACATAAATGAATTATTTAAATGAATTATGCTGCTAACAGGTTTTTATGGAAATGTTTTTTAAGAATTTATGTCTTTGATGTTAATTTATTCAAATGTCTGTTATTTTGTGTGTGTACTTTTTATGCATATGATTTTAAATGCGAAATAAAGTGTTGACTGACTGACTAATATCCACCACTCAAATTATTTTCATATTTCACTATACTAATTCACCGCTAATCCTTTATGGGTTCCGGAGTAGCGTGCTACTCGCCGGAAAAGGTGCTTCAACACCCCTTCAGGGGTAACAAGCGCTATATAAATGCAAACCTTTTTACCTCTTCTATCCCTCCGCTATCCTTCTCAATCCAAATAACTGACTAATATCCACCACTCAAATTACTTTCATATATCACTATACTAATTCACCACTAATCCTTTATGGGTCCCGGAGGAGCGTGCTGCTTGCCAAAAAAGTGCTTTAACACCCCATCAGGGTAACAACTGCTATATAAATGCAAACCTTTTCCCCTCTTCTATCCCTCTGCTACCCTTCTCAATTAAAATAACTGACTAACATGTCCACTACTAAAATCACTTTCATATTTCACTATACTAATTCAATACAAATCCTTTATGGGTTCCGGAGCAGCGTGCTACTCGCTAAAAAAGCGTTTCAACACCTCATCAGGGGCAACAAGCGCTAAATAAATGTAACCCTTTTCCCCCTCTTTTTTATCTGTCCGCTATTCTTCTGATTCCAAATAACTAATATCCACCACTCAAATTACTTTCATATTTCACTATACTAATTAAACACTAATGCTTTTGCGTTCAGGAGTAGCGTGCTACTTGCCAAAAAAGCGCCTTGACGCCTCGTCAGGGGTAGTAAGTGCTATATACATACAATTACGATACAATACAATACCCCTACGGGTGTCCTGGCGCTGAAACACCTGAGTTCAGTGGCACACAGCTCAACACTGGCAAAAAAGAGGCAGGTCTGTAGAGACTTGTCAAACAGTAAATGGTTATCTTGAAGCCATAAGTTAAGAGGTAGGGCGTTCCCATTTTAAGCTGCTAGAAAAAAGCTAATAGATACCCAAGCTAGGTTTACGAATTAGTGGAATAATAAGATGGTGGGAAAAAGAAAACTGTACGGTTCTTGTTGGTTGGTGGTGAAATTTAGCTTGAAGATAATGAGGACCGGTCCAGCTTATTGCCAATGATAATAACAAAAACCCTCTTGGCACTGGGCAGCCTGTAAACAGCTGGGTCACATGGAGGCATATCAGTGCAGCAAGGAAGGCTTAGAAGTAGGTGGGCTACTGAATTCTTTCCAGTCTGGAGTTTGGGTACACAGTACCTAGAAACACCCACATGAAGAGGATTGGTATAATTAAGGTGATGCTTAGGACCATGGACATCAATTCATCAAAATGCCAGGGATAGCGGAAGTCACCTTGCATACCATTTGACCTTTAATTTGACTCACAAACACATGCTTACACATACTAACACACTCACAGACTCCTGCGCACACAAACACACTCTCACTCGCAAGCATGCATACAACATACATTTAACAGCATTTTTTACTTACCTTAGCTTTCAACATAACTAGGTTAGTCCCCCAACAACTTTTTTTAGGACTTGTGCCCTGGTTCAGTCCATCATAGGGAACTATAAGGATACGTTGAGCATGTCAGAGTGGGTTTTCTTGCCGATCTACAGCATAAATTTAGGGGCAGATTTACAAACCCCTTGCAACACTTTCACGCTGCCTTTGCGTCACTTTTGTGAGGCAACAGCGGCGTAAAAAATTGCAAATTTACAATGTGACACATCTAAGGAGATGTGTCACGTTGTAAAGCCCTGCGTGCTAATGGTATAATGGATGCAGGGTAGGGGTTCCCACGCAGGAAAGCCTCGTAAAAGTGACGCAGTGAAATCTATAAGATTGCACTGCGTCACTTTTAGAACGCCACTGCGTCAAAACCGCAGTGTATTGGGACTAGGCCATAACACGAATTGCTGGAGTTACGTCGTGCTTACGACACGACTCCAGCAATATGTGACTTTTCCACCAACAGATGCATCAGAATTTCTGACGCATCTGTCATTCCTTCCGCCATAGTTCTACTGGCGGCGCAAGGGATTATCATGCAGGCGCAGGGAAACTGACGCCTCTATACAGAGGCGTCAGTTTCTTGTAAATCTGCTCTCTAGTCAATTTACGCTACCAAGTGTTAGTTATGAGTGGGATTTGCGTTATCAAGTGTTGGTTATGAGTCGGGTGCTGGTTGTGCCAGGATATTGCAGTTTGTATAAAGTTCCAACTCTTGAAGAATCCTGACGATTGTGTTCTCTCCGGGGGTCAAAGCTCCTGTTTCTGTTACCCATAGCCCCAACTGTATAATGAGTGAACAATGAAGAGGGGCGAGTGGGCAATGCCTCAGTTACTCACAAGACATTTTCATTATTCTAAATCCTGCAGTACTCCCACCTCTAACCTGCAACCCTCTCCTTCCTTCTTTGTGGTCGGGTTTGATCACCTTTTATTTTGCTATAGTGGATGTTTTTGTAAAGCACTAATTACCACCCTATGGTACTCTCAGAATGCTCTGGAAAGTAGGAAGATATCGAGAGGAACATAAAAATACAACTCAGGAGAAGGCAGCTGGAAAACTAGCCAGTCAGCTGGTAGATATTAAAAACCTGTAGGTTCAAGGCTAGAGCCTTGCAGAACCTGGATGTAGAGGGTGAGTTGCAGTACTTCAAGAGCATGAGGGTTTCAGTGTTCTTTTTAGGTCTCGCCTAGTGCTGCAGCGCATGCACTGCTCGCTCGGCGAGACTTAGAGTGAGAGAGGAGATTGAGAGGAGATTTCAGAAGGGGACTTGAAGCCTCGCCCCTCTTTTTCATTGGCTGGCGTCACCGTTTATGCTAAACGGTGGCCTGCCATTGGAAATTAGGCTTTTTGGTTGCCGCCCTTTCCCCTTTTCGTCCAGCCCATCAGGACTGGATCCTCTGCTTCACTGCTGTCGTGAAGCAATTCCTTATCATTATAGTGGCCATATGTTTCTAATTAGCGTGGCCTTAGCGCGGTCACGCACCCGGCTCATGGCAGACAATGGAGTTTCTCGGCCTGCCCTGCTCTCTCCACCCCCCCTCCCTCTCCTCACACTGGCTCTGGAGTTGCTCGGCCTGCCCTGCTCTCTCCACCCCCCTCCCTCTACTCACACTGGCTAAGCACACGGCAACCGACATGTCAGACATCGGCGCTTCTGAAAGCTCCATAAACTGTCCTCTTTGTATCAAAGTTCATCACCAAGTCTGGCACAGAAGAGCTTCTTGCGGCCCGAGAGTCTGTGTCCCGCCTTTCCGAGGCAGACAAATGTTTGCACAGGTCAGGGGAGTGGGGGTCACTCAGCCCCCGCTAAACATTTAAATTTAAATATTGTCAGCCGCCTGCTTCCCTCCTTTGTTCCCCCTTTATTCTATTTTTTAAAGCGCCCATTTTAGCTGCCCCCTTTTTGAGGACGAGGACGGAGTGAATAAAGAAACTTTTCATTTGGTTTCCTAAATGCATTGCGGGATTAGGAGACGCAGCAGCGATGAAAGGAAAACTCTGCTTTTCATCCAAAAGTCAGGGGGCTGCACGCTTTGGAGTTAACGTAGCAAAGTATATGATAGTGTATAAAACTGTAGGCGCTACGAAAATATACAAACTGTAGTAAAGCGCTATGTTATGTGCGTGCATTAAAATGAACGCATAATATAATTGTGGTTGTGTGCAGGTATAAATATACACTCAACATACACAATATTATTTATAATACAGACAATATTATAAATACTCATAAAATATTACATTCGATATTTATCTAAACACTTACGTAAGTAACATCAAAGAATTATGAATTGAACGCACTTTTATTCCTCAAACAAACATAGCACATAACTCAGGCCATCGAAAAAGCGACACAACTAAACTATTCATGTCAAAAACATAATTGAAGACGCGCGGCAACCATATATATTGTAATCATTTCAACAACGATAAGCCTGATTACGACTCAAATAAAATATGTGCGCTTACATTTCAGATATCTTGTCACAAACGAACACTCGCCCCTAGGAATGGAATGGAGAAAATACTAAAAAAAATACGCAATCGAATCGCGTTGAGAAAACGACGATATGTTTTGTTCTAGTGCTAAGAATATAAATGTGTGTGTATATATATATATTATCTGCTCGAATTGCAGGATTCATATTTGCATATATATATATACATATATATATATATATATTGCAAAACAAAGTGCCCGAAAGCTTTTCGAAGACGCACTCACAGGAGACACCAAATTACAAGGCAGCCAGCATTTCATTCCGGTAATGATTTATTGATCTCGCCGACGTGTTTCGAGGCTGTCACGCCTCTTTTTCACAGGCAGTTCCGGGTGTGCTCAGGAGGCTCCCATCACTAATTTATATACATGCAAAATCCACAATGGGTTTACGTATAGTACGTCAGTTCGTCCAGCATGATGGGACTTGTAGTCCAAGTGTTGGGAGTATCGTTTATCCTGTAGTAGGTTCCTGCACATCCGTTTTTAAAAACATTATATTACCCATAGTGGGCCCTCCAGTGTGATTGCTGACTCATTTTAGCCCGTCTTCTGTGCTGTAAATATGGTCTGGATACAGTTCCTGCCTTACAGCCTCGCCAATCCTCGATGGTGCAGTCTTCCACGGCAGGGACAGCCGTGTATCATGTTGCAAAACAAAGTGCCCGAAAGCTTTTCGAAGACGCACTCACAGGAGACACCAAATTACATGGCAGCCAGCATTTCATTCCGGTAATGATTTATTGATCTCGCCGACGCGTTTCGAGGCTGTCACGCCTCTTTTTCACAGGCAGTTCCGGGTGTGCTCAGGAGGCTCCCATCACTAATTTATATACATGCAAAATCCACAATGGGTTTATGTATAGTACGTCAGTTCGTCCAGCATGATGGGACTTGTAGTCCAAGTGTTGGGAGTATCGTTTATCCTGTAGTAGGTTCCTGCACATCCGTTTTTAAAAACATTATATTACCCATAGTGGGCCCTCCAGTGTGATTGCTGACTCATTTTAGCCCGTCTTCTGTGCTGTAAATATGGTCTGGATACAGTTCCTGCCTTACAGCCTTGCCAATCCTCGATGGTGCAGTCTTCTACGGCAGGGACAGCCGTGTATCATGTTGCAAAACAAAGTGCCCGAAAGCTTTTCGAAGACGCACTCACAGGAGACACCAAATTACAAGGCAGCCAGCATTTCATTCCGGTAATGATTTATTGATCTCGCCGACGCGTTTCGAGGCTGTCACGCCTCTTTTTCACAGGCAGTTCCGGGTGTGCTCAGGAGGCTCCCATCACTAATTTATATACATGCAAAATCCACAATGGGTTTACGTATAGTACGTCAGTTCGTCCAGCATGATGGGACTTGTAGTCCAAGTGTTGGGAGTATCGTTTATCCTGTAGTAGGTTCCTGCACATCCGTTTTTAAAAACATTATATTACCCATAGTGGGCCCTCCAGTGTGATTGCTGACTCATTTTAGCCCGTCTTCTGTGCTGTAAATATGGTCTGGATACAGTTCCTGCCTTACAGCCTCGCCAATCCTCGATGGTGCAGTCTTCCACGGCAGGGACAGCCGTGTATCATGTTGCAAAACAAAGTGCCCGAAAGCTTTTCGAAGACGCACTCACAGGAGACACCAAATTACAAGGCAGCCAGCATTTCATTCCGGTAATGATTTATTGATCTCGCCGACGCGTTTCGAGGCTGTCACGCCTCTTTTTCACAGGCAGTTCCGGGTGTGCTCAGGAGGGTCCCATCACTAATTTATATACATGCAAAATCCACAATGGGTTTATGTATAGTACGTCAGTTCGTCCAGCATGATGGGACTTGTAGTCCAAGTGTTGGGAGTATCGTTTATCCTGTAGTAGGTTCCTGCACATCCGTTTTTAAAAACATTATATTACCCATAGTGGGCCCTCCAGTGTGATTGCTGACTCATTTTAGCCCGTCTTCTGTGCTGTAAATATGGTCTGGATACAGTTCCTGCCTTACAGCCTCGCCAATCCTCGATGGTGCAGTCTTCCACGGCAGGGACAGCCGTGTATCATGTTGCAAAACAAAGTGCCCGAAAGCTTTTCGAAGACGCACTCACAGGAGACACCAAATTACAAGGCAGCCAGCATTTCATTCCGGTAATGATTTATTGATCTCGCCGATGCGTTTCGAGGCTGTCACGCCTCTTTTTCACAGGCAGTTCCGGGTGTGCTCAGGAGGCTCCCATCACTAATTTATATACATGCAAAATCCACAATGGGTTTACGTATAGTACGTCAGTTCGTCCAGCATGATGGGACTTGTAGTCCAAGTGTTGGGAGTATCGTTTATCCTGTAGTAGGTTCCTGCACATCCGTTTTTAAAAACATTATATTACCCATAGAGGGCCCTCCAGTGTGATTGCTGACTCATTTTAGCCCGTCTTCTGTGCTGTAAATATGGTCTGGATACAGTTCCTGCCTTACAGCCTCGCCAATCCTCGATGGTGCAGTCTTCCACGGCAGGGACAGCCGTGTATCATGTTGCAAAACAAAGTGCCCGAAAGCTTTTCGAAGACGCACTCACAGGAGACACCAAATTACAAGGCAGCCAGCATTTCATTCCGGTAATGATTTATTGATCTCGCCGACGCGTTTCGAGGCTGTCACGCCTCTTTTTCACAGGCAGTTCCGGGTGTGCTCAGGAGGGTCCCATCACTAATTTATATACATGCGAAATCCACAATGGGTTTACGTATAGTACGTCAGTTCGTCCAGCATGATGGGACTTGTAGTCCAAGTGTTGGGAGTATCGTTTATCCTGTAGTAGGTTCCTGCACATCCGTTTTTAAAAACATTATATTACCCATAGTGGGCCCTCCAGTGTGATTGCTGACTCATTTTAGCCCGTCTTCTGTGCTGTAAATATGGTCTGGATACAGTTCCTGCCTTACAGCCTCGCCAATCCTCGATGGTGCAGTCTTCCACGGCAGGGACAGCCGTGTATCATGTTGCAAAACAAAGTGCCCGAAAGCTTTTCGAAGACGCACTCACAGGAGACACCAAATTACAAGGCAGCCAGCATTTCATTCCGGTAATGATTTATTGATCTCGCCGACGCGTTTCGAGGCTGTCACGCCTCTTTTTCACAGGCAGTTCCGGGTGTGCTCAGGAGGCTCCCATCACTAATTTATATACATGCAAAATCCACAATGGGTTTACGTATAGTACGTCAGTTCGTCCAGCATGATGGGACTTGTAGTCCAAGTGTTGGGAGTATCGTTTATCCTGTAGTAGGTTCCTGCACATCCGTTTTTAAAAACCTTATATTACCCATAGTGGGCCCTCCAGTGTGATTGCTGACTCATTTTAGCCCATCTTCTGTGCTGTAAATATGGTCTGGATACAGTTCCTGCCTTACAGCCTCGCCAATCCTCGATGGTGCAGTCTTCCACGGCAGGGACAGCCGTGTATCATGTTGCAAAACAAAGTGCCCGAAAGCTTTTCGAAGACGCACTCACAGGAGACACCAAATTACAAGGCAGCCAGCATTTCATTCCGGTAATGATTTATTGATCTCGCCGACGCGTTTCGAGGCTGTCACGCCTCTTTTTCACAGGCAGTTCCGGGTGTGCTCAGGAGGCTCCCATCACTAATTTATATACATGCAAAATCCACAATGGGTTTACGTATAGTACGTCAGTTCGTCCAACATGATGGGACTTGTAGTCCAAGTGTTGGGAGTATCGTTTATCCTGTAGTAGGTTCCTGCACATCCGTTTTTAAAAAACATTATATTACCCATAGTGGGCCCTCCAGTGTGATTGCTGACTCATTTTAGCCCATCTTCTGTGCTGTAAATATGGTCTGGATACAGTTCCTGCCTTACAGCCTCGCCAATCCTCGATGGTGCAGTCTTCCACGGCAGGGACAACCGTGTATCATGTTGCAAAACAAAGTGCCCGAAAGCTTTTCGAAGACGCACTCACAGGAGACACCAAATTACAAGGCAGCCAGCATTTCATTCCGGTAATGATTTATTGATCTCGCCGACGCGTTTCGAGGCTGTCACGCCTCTTTTTCACAGGCAGTTCCTGGTGTGCTCAGGAGGCTCCCATCACTAATTTATATACATGCAAAATCCACAATGGGTTTATGTATAGTACGTCAGTTCGTCCAGCATGATGGGACTTGTAGTCCAAGTGTTGGGAGTATCGTTTATCCTGTAGTAGGTTCCTGCACATCCGTTTTTAAAAACATTATATTACCCATAGTGGGCCCTCCAGTGTGATTGCTGACTCATTTTAGCCCGTCTTCTGTGCTGTAAATATGGTCTGGATACAGTTCCTGCCTTACAGCCTCGCCAATCCTCGATGGTGCAGTCTTCCACGGCAGGGACAGCCGTGTATCATGTTGCAAAACAAAGTGCCCGAAAGCTTTTCGAAGACGCACTCACAGGAGACACCAAATTACAAGGCAGCCAGCATTTCATTCCGGTAATGATTTATTGATCTCGCCGACGCGTTTCGAGGCTGTCACGCCTCTTTTTCACAGGCAGTTCCGGGTGTGCTCAGGAGGCTCCCATCACTAATTTATATACATGCAAAATCCACAATGGGTTTACGTATAGTACGTCAGTTCGTCCAGCATGATGGGACTTGTAGTCCAAGCTTTCGGGCACTTTGTTTTTTGTTTTGCAATATATATATATATACATATATATATATATATATATATATATATATATATATATATATATATATATATATATATATATATATATATATATATATATATAAAAGAAGGAGAGAACTCTGGGTAGTTCCCAAGTTTAGGTGGACGGCAGCTCGTGTACAGAGCACCCTCAACACCAGCGATACTCTAAATTTGTTCACCTCAAATGTCTGCTTTTCTATCAAAGTTTTTAAGCATAGGATTAACACAATGCTATCCACGCCGAGATAGAAATGGACTGGGTGCTACCTTGTGTCTGGACAAAGCCAAACCTCTCTGAAGAGCTGTAATGACAGCGAAACACGTGTCAGGGGTTGCTTTTATTCATTTCAGGTAGGCTTGGATGGTATTTCACCAATCCAAAGCTATAATACTGTGCCTAGAGTGATAAATGGCTTTTGTCATTTTACAGCTTGGCGTGGATAGCACTGTGCTAATCCTATGCTTAAAGACTTTGCTGTACAAATGGCAAAAGACTTTGTCCATTTCTATCTCGGCGTGGATAGCATTGTCCTAATCCTATGCTTAAAAACGTTGATAGAAAAGCAGACATTTGAGGTGAGCAAATTTAAAGTATTGCTGGTGTTGAGGGTGCTCTGTACACGAGCTGCCGTCCACCTATATATATATATAATGGTATCTGAGGAAGGCCGTTTTCCGGCCGAAATGCATTATGCCTTTTCATCAAATAAAGAGCTTCCACCAGTTTCCCCCCTGTGGCCTCTGCTTCTTTGCTTGTTGGAGGAGTTGCAGTGATATTTTGCGTGGTATCCAGAAACGCGCTACAGAGGCCCCGTTCTTCAAAGTGGCCCGGGCTCATCTGGTCTCTGCTTCTGCAGTTTTTTCTTCATGTCCAAGGTATTGGAACAGCCTGGTGCCCGTCTCTCATCACCATGGAATCCAGGGCGGCTGCAACTCAGTCCGTGACTTCACGGAGGATCGAATTGCATTGTCTTCTCGAGCCCCGCCCGGCTGACATTGGTTTCTGGGGGCTGGAACATCTGGGGGCTAGAGGAAGCACTTAGTGATTTTATCTACTGGACATTGACTTTCTTTTACTCCGTTGTTTTCCTCCACACATCGCTAATCCACATGGACACACCCCGTGCATCACTTACCTAGGCAATGGATTCTGGGGTTTGTAGTTCCCATGAACAGCAAGCAGTGAGCAGACATCTAACGAGGGGGTGTGGCGATCTCCATAGAATGGGACAGTGGTAGGGCGGTCAAAAAATGGGTGAATGAGTCTCCAGATACACCTGATGGCATCTGAGGAAGGCCGCTTTCCGGCCGAAATGCATTATGCCTTTTCATCAATTAAAGAGCTTCCACCAGTTTCCCCGCTGTGGCATCTGCTTCTTTGCTTGTTGGATGAGTTGCAGTGATATTTTGCGCGGTATCCAGAAATGCGCTACAGAGGCCCCGTTCTTCAAAGTGGCCCGAGCTCATCTGGTCTCTGCTTTGGCGGTTTTTTCTTCATGTCCAAGGTATTGGAACAGCCTGGTGCCCACCTCTCATTACCATGGAATCCAGGGCGACTGCAACGCGGTCCATGACTTCATGGAGGATGGAATTGCATTGTCTTCTCAACCTCCGCCCGGCTGACATTGGTTTCTGGGGGCTGGAACATCATGGAGGATGGAATTTCATTGTCTTCTCGACCCCCGCCCGGCTGACATTGGTTTCTGGGGGCTGGAACGTCTGGGGGCTGGAGGAAGCATTAGTGATTTTATCCACTGGATATTGACTTTCTTTTACTCCGTTGTTTTCCTCCACACATCGCTAACCCACATGGACACACCCCGTGCAGCACTTACCTGGGTAATGGATTCTGGGGCTTGTAGTTCCCATGAACAGCAAGCAGTGAGCAGACATCTAACGAGGGGGTGTAGCGATCTCCATCCAATGGGACAGTGGTAGGGCGATCAAAAAACGGGTGAATGAGTCTCCAGAAACACCTGATGGAGTCTCCATTCATATCTAAACATCATGTGTTTTTCGTTTATATTTTTTATTTCAAAAATAGTTTGTTTCTCTGTGTATTTTTCTGATATCCACAAGTTCCCACACCAAGCCTCAAAGGAGGATGGGATATTACTACCGAGTTTTCCCAAGGTGGTTTGGTGGCAGAAGACAGGGGGCTCATAAGGGACGGGCGTGTCGTTACTCGTTCAATATCGCATTAGATTTCAATTTGCATTCCTACCTGTCGGCCACCTGAGACCCGGCGACCCAACCAGCGCGCCACTGTGCTCCGGAGGAGGGAGAGATATCCGTGCACGGAGGGTTAGTGGAGAGGCGGCGTCAGTGCCGCGAGAAGGATATGTGCACAGTGGTGTCCGTGCAGGCAGAGCGGTGTGGGCAGAATCCTGTTCTGGTGTTGGTATCTTTGTGTGGAAAGGCGTCTGGAGAGAGAGAGACAGACAGACAGACAGTCAGAGGGATCTACGCAGTAGGACTTCTCTGCTGAGAGACATGTCTGTGCCCGGAGAGGTAGGTAGGTAGGGGTCTGAGCACACAGAGGAGTCAGCACACACACCCTGCTCGTGCAGAGAAGTGTCTAGAAATCGAGGTCTGTGGTGAGATTCTGCATGTACACAACAAGAGGTCTGTGCACATGTAAGTGCTGTAAGTTACTGCTGTGAATATCGTCTGTGCTTCCAGCAGTATATGTGCGATGAAAAGAGAAGGTGTGGGGCTCCGTGCTCCTGCAGAGGTATCGGCCTCAGAAGTCTGTGCTGGGAGCAGTGTCTGGGCAGTCCTGGCAATGCTGTGAGCGGCAGCTGTGCTGGCGTGCTGAGGCCAGTGTTGGGACTGTGAGAAGCGTCTGTGTAGACTCTGCGTACTGTGGCCGGTGCTGTCGGCTCTCTGCAGTGGCTGTGCGAATGTACGCACCGTGAGTAGGAGCTGAGAGCGCCCTAGTGCTGTGAGGCACAGGTATGGGGACCATGTGTCCTGTGAGTAATGCCCATGTGTAAGTAGTAGCGGTGGAGGTGCTGTTGCGCTGTGAGGCACAAGTACGGGGACCAAATGTCCTGTGCGTAGTGCCCGTGTGTAAGTAGTAGCTGTGGAGGTGCTGTTGCACTTTGAGGCACAGGTACGGGGATCACGTGTCCTGTGAGTAGTACCCATGTGTAAGTCGTAGATTTTGTGGTGTTGTAAGGTGCAGCTGCGAGTTCTGCAGTGCGATGAGACGAGTATGAATACTAGCAACTCAACTCAACTTTATTATACAGTTAATTAAAACCATAACATACAAACATCGCATTGATACTTAATTAAAACAGAGATTAAAATTTAAAAGCACATTATAAAAGCAAGCAGTCAAGATTAATAACAATTCCCAAGCACCATTTCTGGTTGATGGCAAGAATATCAAATGTGGCCATTTAGAGCCAGAAGGAAAGTGTGGAGTGCAAAAGGCAATATCAGAATGTCCCAGGGTTTATTACAGTTGCCAATACCTAGCTTTCAGCAAAGTCCATTTGTACAATGGCAATATAAGAAGGGACTTGAGATTGCTTCAACAGCTCTTAGTGAGCTATCTCTGTGAGTGCGTTGTTAGACCCTGCAAGGTGATCCGATTTGACCCCCTGGACCCCGTCTCATGTTCTTTGACTATTTCTTAGTGCTGAGCTGTGTGCAGTGTGGTTAAAAGAATGTTAATAAACTTCCCAGCCCTTGCAAGAACTTGAGCGGAATTGTTGCTGAAACACAAATCAGATGCTTCCATGCAATGCCTTAGCAGCTTGTCCCAATAGACTGGGAACAATAGCCGACAACGGTCGTGAGCAAGGTGGGGACAACAGCATAGCAGATGTAACCAAGACTCATCTGGGTAATTACAAAGCCTACACGTTAGCTGTCCATTCCTCCGAGCCCAAAGCGGATTAAAGTCTTAAATTGAAAGGGCTAACAGCCTCATATAAATAATTTTGTTATGAGTCTGTGGTTGAAAGGAGTAATTAAAGTATGGTTGGTATGGATACTATATGTGCTTTAGGTAGTGCCTGTGCTGTAACTAGTAGCTGTGCTGCTGTGCAGTGAGAAGGAGCTATGCGTTCTGCAGTGCCATGAGGCATAGGTATGAATACTATATGTGCTGTAAGTAGAGCCTGTGTTGTAACTAGTAGCTATGCTGCTGTGCAGTGCTGTGAGGCATAGGTATGAATACTATGGGGAAAATTAACGCAAAGGGCGCTTAGCGTTAATTTTTTTAACACCCGCTATCGCTGGATAATATCACCTGGTTATCGCGTTTTTAACAACGCTAACCGCCTAGGCGATAAAAAATCCAGCGATAGCGGCATTTTGGGAGATTATCGCTGGTAATACAGCGATTAAACTACAAGGATAGGGATATCCTTGTTGATAGCCCATCGTGGACTTAGCCATGTAATCCACCTCCCATTGGATTACATGGCTACGTCTGAAAATTAGCAGACGCAAAAAAGCAGCGTTAACCGTGGTTAGCGCTGCTTTTTTTGTCTCTAACAGGGTTAGCGTGAAGCTTGATAATAGGAGAAATGTCGCTTAGTGACATTTCTCCTATTATTTTGCTCTGGAACGCCCACTTTGCTTCTCATTAGAGATGCAAAGGGAAGCGTAGTGAAAAAGGGTGCTAACATGCGATTTTGCATGTTAGCACCCTGTTGTTGATAGGGCGATATTTTTATCTCCGCTTCTTTGGCTTTTAAAGCCAAAAAAGCGGAGATAAAGCCCTTGTTAATATGCCCCTCTATGTGCTGTAAATAGTGCCTGTGTTGTAACTAGTAGCTGTGGCGAAGCTGCCATACAGAGAGCAGCAGTTGTACGTTCCACAGTGCTGTGAGGCACACAGGGTCGTACTGGCCTATAGGGCACTCAGGCAGTTCCCGATGGGCTGGTCTGAAAGGTCAGTGTGGGCTGTTTTTTTCGCTATTTGTTGGCCTGCTTTATGGTCTCCTGGGCCGGTTTTTACTGTTGATTTCCCTGATATTAAATCAATGATTGCCTTCAGCAAGCACAAATCCATGCAGCCTTCCACCCCTAGTAAAACGGATATACTACCTGTCTTTACAAGTTCAAAACATCCCCAATTGGCAAACATAGGCTACTTTTTAGGTCGAGCATTCAAGACCTCTTGTATATACTAAAGTATATGCATTTGAGACCTTTTGTATATACTTTAGTATATACTTATATGTGTATGTACTTTGTGGGCTCTAAAGATCAGCCCTAGGACTTGTCTGCTCCCGCTTAGGGACTTTTTTTTCTGTTCAACTGCCTCTATTTAACGGTCTTTATAGAAAATGACCAGCAGAGGCCAGTAAAATACCAGAATTGCTTTCTGCTGAGGGACTTTCTTTTTTTAATTTTTCTGGCAACTGCCTCTAACTTCCTTGATAGAAAACGACCAGCTGAGGTCAGTAAAATACAAGAATCACTTTAGCATTCTCTAGATTCCAGTCCATAGAAATTGTCTTCCACGAGCACCCGTAGACAATATTATTTTTTTCAAATCTTGTCATTTCAGTGATATGACCACCGAAGGGCCTGCTTTTATATTAAAAACAGAGCTTTGGACTATACCATTTCCAGCTGAAAGGCAATATTTTTCTCCATGTGTTTCCATACCTGGCGTGTCACGTAGTTTGATGCTTACTTCCCCTCCATGTTAATGAACAGTAGATGTTTCAGCACCCAGGCTAATATGCTGTATAGCTAAATACATATAAGGTCCCAAAGGCGAGATCGATTGCAATGCAAATGCGTGTTTATGATGTCAACGCATCTCAATTACTTGAGGTAAGAAACGAGGAAGAGTAACGTAATAATTAAAGAAAATTATTGGTAAGTAATCTAGGCTTCAGAAAGTGATATATTTATTATTATTTGCAGTAAAGATTAAAACGAACCCGTCCACCGCCCCTACTAGTGATTGTTCTAGTTCTAGGCACCATGCCCAGTTGTTATCGCAAACAAAGGCATAACTTGGCAGGATAAACAAAACTCACTCTTTGCATGGCACGACATACTAGATGGCGCAAGGAAGAAACAGTTATTGCGAGCGATGTTCCTGCCTACCATAGACATACGTCAGGTGTACAGGAAATGTGCCCACCTGTTTCATCCTGGTCACCCGCCTCCACCCTGTCCTTTATCAGGGTTCGGGCATCAGACTGACTCTGGTGTAATTTATTTGGCAAAGTCGAGAACCCACAAACACCCCACAGGAGATATGTTTTCTTTCGTCAACGAAGCAGCCAGACACCATTTTGTCACATTGCTGCCCCTGCGCTTCCTTTTCCGAAGGGACTCCGTGCACAGTGGATTTTAAAAATTGCGTTTGACATTTTGGCGAATGATTTTAACATTTTGGTAAAGACTTCCATCAAATTGAACAATTTCGAGTGATGTACACATTTATACAATAAATCTGCGTCTCTCTTCATGGTCGCATCGCCACCCAGGGACTGCGCCTGTGTACCCTGAGTGTGTGCGTGTGTACTGTCACTAGACAGGGCCGTCTGCTTCTGTGGCATAGAGGGAAAGAGAGAGCAGCTGCTCTGGTTAAAACGTGTCGGACCCGCTGGGCCTGGCTCTATCTGAGATACTGCCCTGATCTAGGGAACGATTTGGCATCCCGTCTCAAGCCCTGGCTGCTCCCAGCCCCGGACTCATGCAAGCACCCAGCTGCGCAGTGCATCACCATTTCCATGACTCACCGCGAGCCATAAAGAGTAAAGTAAAACACACATTCACCCGAAGCCCTTACATCACTGCAGGCCAATGCTAGTCAATAAACCCTGAGCGGCTGAAATCAAAGCATCTTGTAAAGGTTCACCAGGTGTTTTATAAGAAAACGGTGCCAGCCGCCGCCGGGGGCACCGGTGAGATCAGAGAGCGCTAGTCAGGCCAAGGCCCCAGACACAGTCAAGCCCCCAACCGTTCAGGTGGCAAAAAATGTGAAACAGTGGAGATGCGGGAATATGAACAATAACGACTTTAAACAAGCATTGGCATAGCCAATAGGTCTCTCCTTTGGGACCTTTTATGTGTTTTGTCACATCTGCTGCTTAATCAGTCACACGCAATTTTAGCAGAGGCAGCAAGAGTGCTGGGTGAGTGAGAAGTGTTATAAGCAGCTGCTTTAGAGCCGAGCGTGCTGCACTCATAAGCATCCAGAGTATGGTTATTTGCTCAAATCACAGTGGTAAGCCTGTGCCTTAACATTTAACTCCAAGCAAAATAAAATTACCCTTGAACTTAGTGGTGATCGAGTCTACCAATGCACCAGATGTTAAGGTAAAAAGGGTAACTGATAAGGAAATAAGGTAGCGCAAGGCGCCTGGACCCTTTTCTTGTACTTTCCGCAGTAAACGGGAGGTAGGGGGGGGGGGGGGGGGGTAAAGACGGCACGGGCAATGGGAGGGGGGCAGGAGACAACGAGATGGGGGGGGGCGAGAGTAAAGACGGCATGGACAATAAGAAGGGGGGAAGGAATACATTTAACACGGGAGGGGAGGGATTAGAAAGCAGATATTTAAAATTAAAAAAAACATGAAAACGGGCGCGGTGCGCGGCAACGCGGTGTCTGGACATACCCATAAAAAAAACATGAAACTGGGCATTGTGCGATGCACTGCAGCGTGGCGCCCGAACAGACCCCCCCCCCCCCCCCCCCCCCCCCCAAAAATGAAACCGGGCGCCTGATGGAAGGTCAATGTTACCTTTTGTCGAAAACCATAGCCTCGCACCGCTGTCCGTGTGTGGCCTATTTAGAGCGCGTGCTCTGCTCCCCGCGCGCCACTATAAAATGTTTCCGCAATAGATAATCTATAGGCGGCACTGCGTTGACATGGTATTAATTCTGACTAAGGTACAGCGCCGGGGGAGACCTCGAAGAATCCCTCAAGCAGCTCTAACAATCATTGGCACACTGGACTTCCTGTTTACTGGCAAACTCACTCTGAACAGGAATCATAGCCTGTGCTGGCTCAGGCTTGAGCTAAAAAGGAGACAACGGGGTTCATCATGTATAGGGAAGAAGGGTAGGGAAAAGAGACCATACAAAGAGGTGAGATGTGGGTTGTACGACGTTACAACGCATGCTTTTACCACACATTGGGGCATATTAACAAGCCAGGCGATAAAACTATCGCCGCTTTAGCGGCAGAAAACTGCCGCTAAAACGGCGATAATGGGCTTGATAATATGCTCTAAGGAATTCCAATTGAAGCCCATGTTAGATGTCCTTCACATCTAACATGGGTTTCAGTTGGAATTCCATAGAGCATATTATCAAGCCCATTATCGCCGTTTTAGCGGCAGTTTTCTGCCGCTAAAGCGGCGATAATTTTATCGCCTGGCTTGTTAATATGCCCCATTGTTTTACAACGCATGCATTTACCACGTAGGAAAGGATAAATACGGTAAGTGCAATATATATATACTCTTACAACCCAATGTCCTTATCCACCCCTAAACCCTTAAAAATTCCCTCACCACCCAATACCCCTATCTTGCCCCAAGCCCTACAAATACCCTTACCACCCTATGCCCAAACCCAATCCTAAAAATACCCTTTCAACTCAATACCCTCACCCACCCCTAAACCCTAAAAAAACACCCTGACAACCCAATACCCTTGGTTACCACCAGTTGGCAAAGATTGACTCACTTATAAGTCCCTAGTTATATGTTACCCAGGGCACGTGAGGCAGAGTGTCCACCCAGGGCTGTAGCACTGATTGTGCCACCCTGTGCAGGACAGAGTACAAAATGGCTCCTAGCCTCCCACTACAGACTGGAAGGGCAGTGGTAACACTAATATATCGACTTTGCCATTCAAACTAATGGCAAAGCCCCCACTGTCCTTAACAAAGCTGTATATTATTAAGTAGGACATGTATTTTTTTATATATGTCTTAACAGCAACACTTCTAAATTGTCGTTTTGCTTAGGGAGAGTTAGTAGCCCCTTTGGCTAACACAGGGTTACTGTCTGACCCCTCAGGTGGCTATCTTCTGAATGGGACTACTTAGATGGTTACTGTAAAATATCAGATTATTTGTGGCATTAAACCTGAATTTAGTGTCACTATTAAAGAAATACGGGGCATATCAGCAACAACCGGCGATAATTATCGCTAAGCGCACTTAGCGCTAGGATAATTATCGCCGGCTAGCGTGGATTTTTATCTCTGAAATAGCGTGCTATTAGCAACGCTGATGTCAAAAGTGATAAAAATCCTAGCGCTAACTGTCAAACGTGAGATTATCGCTGGAAACCCAGCGATAATCTCACAAAGTTTGGCGATAGCTTGCTGATAGGGCCTCACATACTTAGCCATGATATCCACCTTACATAGGATATCTTGGCTAAGTCAGTTTCAAAGCAGGCGTAAGGAAAGTAGCGATAACAGAGGTTATCGCTACTTTTCTTGTCGCTATGCTGCTTTGCGTGAGGCTTGACAATAGGAGAAATGTCGCTTAGCGACATTACTCCCGTTATCCTGGGGAGGAACGCCCACTTTGCATCTCATTAGAGATGCAAAGATGGGTGTTAGGAATTCAGACGCTAAGGCAAGGTTTCATGCCATAGTGTGACCTTGCTAATATAGCGATAAAATTATCGCCGCTTTTCGGCCAAAAACGGCCGCAAAAGCGGCGATAATTTTATATTGCCGCCTTGTAGATATGCCCCCACATCTTTTAGAAAGTTGCCACTCTATGACCCAGTTTGTCCAGATGCCTCACATGATCACTGGCCACCAGAAAGTTTCCAGCCCTCCTGGAGACTAGTCTGAATCACTCTCAGGCTTAGGAACAATAGCAGCCTGCTACAGGGCGAGGTGTCACCTCCCCTTTGCAGGAAGGCACTCGGTTTGTTAGCCCAAAACGCGAGCTTCAAAGGTGAAGCCACCTTTGTTGGGCAAATGGCGATCATACTCCTGAGGGGCGGCCCTTTTTTTTAGATGGACAGGCTGGCAGCGGGGACAGAGAGGGAAGAGCAGTGCCCAAACTGGTTTTCTCATGGGCCTCTAGCCCACAGGCATCAACATCTCAAGGGTGGGCTACCAAGCTCCTAACATCCAAGGAAGGGTTCAAACATCTTTTGGAGTAGGCATAATAGTGCATTTCAGGATTGGTAAGGCCACACATAACAGGAAAGTTGTTACAAAGCCAGAGGGGGCCTGTCAGCCTATTGGCTAATGACAGTATCACCCCCAGGGCACTTTCTGGGCATAAATATGGCACAGCTGGCACCCTGAATCTGAGATCACACTGGAACTGGAAAGAGGACCGTAGAAGGACTGTTCTGCTGATCCCTGGTCTTGGCAAAGAGAAGCTGCACCATCTGCTGGACTGCACCTACTTCACCTTGAGATAGCGAAAAGAGGACTGTGTCTGCAATGGCGGCTAGTTGGGAGCGTGGGGGTTTAGAAAAAAAAAAGACTTACCTTGTTGTTGCCGATTGCTAGTCGCCGTCTCTCCTCCGACGCAGGAACAGGAAGTACCCAGGCTCCCAGACTCCCATAGCCAATCACGACACTGCCTTACAGCAGCATCATGATTGGTCTGAGCACCGTGGTTTGGTGCTCAGACACGGACTGGGAGGCTGTGCATGTTCTCCACTCAGGCTATGCATTACAGCCGGTGGAGAACATGCAAAGTGTGCCAGTCTGTTTGGCGGCCCAAGACGGCCGACCAAACCATCATGCGCACTTAAGGTGCAGCAGCCACCACTCCTCCTCCCTCTCCCAGGCTGTGACAAGCCCAGCCCAGTCCCGCCCCAACCTGGCTGGCTCCTTACAGAAGAAAAAAATGATAATAACGTAACATTATTACGTTGCATTATTCATTTTCTTTTTCTTTTTACACTTAGTGGGGTGACGCTCATTGGCCTTAGCAGAGGAGCCACTCCTGTATGCCTGTGTCTCCTGGCTTGGGGAAAAGTTCCTCCGCAGCCCCAAACCAAAGAAGTGACTCCAAGTGTCAGTCGCTTGACCCCTTGGAACCCACGCCAGGGCCATCAAAGCTGCAGCAGTAGTGTCGCCTGAGTTCAGATTGGTCACCCAAGAGGGACACCAGCCTCCAACAAGGGATATCGCTGGGACTCCTGTGGAAGGAGACTGGTAGCTCAGCTGACCTTCTACTGTCTCAAAGTTGATTTCAAGGGACCCCGACCTCTGTGGCCAAAATTTCCCCACCTGACACGTGGACCAAGGAATAACCACAAAGGCACCCCATTTACAGCAGAGCACCCACAGCATCTTTCATCTCCTGCATCAGTAGTATCAGGACCACACCATTGAAGTCTATGGTGATCGTTCTGTAAAGTTTAAAGCTGGAGTGGAAAACGCTTTTGTGGCCGGGTTAACTGTCAAAATACTCCTTACTGGTCCACCAGACCTCCATCCTGTCAGATTTGGTCACCCAAGCCAGGCTGGAGTAGATGAACACAACTCTTACTAAGTTCTTTAAAGTTTACAAACTTTTCAGTTACCAATGCTTGTTTGTGGTTGTCCTAAGATGTATAGTTTCTTTAAAAATCTGTATCTTCGGAATCCTCCATTGGATTTTGCTCATCTTGGTCTCTAAAAATTCCTAAAACTATATTCAATTTCTATAAATTGGTGTCAGATTTCTTTCATGTTGTGTGACTTTCTTATTCCGTTGTTTTGGTACTGTTAAATGCTTTACACTAACTAGCTCCTTTGTTTAAGCCTTGCTGCTGGAAACCATAGCCACTCAGGGTTGAGCTTAAGGATTTACAAAGAAGCCTGACTGGACCCAAGACAGGTTTTGTGAGTGTATAACACGGTAAACCTGCACAGCTATGCCATATAATACACCCAAATCCTCACTATATATATAACTATATATATATATATATTCACTGAAAAAACCATAGGTTTCACACATGTTATAGTTAGCTGGACATTTTACTGATAAAAAACCAATGAAATTCCCCCGTTATAGTTACTGCAGGCAACTATAACTCACGCAACCGCAATCCTCTGCTGATGCTAATACTGTATTTAGACACTTATTTGCCCATGTCTTCTTCCATTAAATTTTAGCTTTACATATATTACAAATATTTTTTTTTCATAAAGACACATATGTCATCAGCAGAAGATTGCGGTCGCGTGAGTTATAGTTGCCTGCAGTAACTATAACGGGGGAATTTCATTGGTTTTTTATCAGTAAAATGTCCAGCTAACTATAACATGTGTGAAACCTATGGTTTTTTCAGTGAATTTGCAAGGTTTTTTAAATGCTAAGTTACTTTACGCCATTCGTGACGTGCGCGCCCAGTTAACGCAGTTCGTTCCGTGCGCGCACGGTGCGCTTCGCGCACCGTGCGCGCACAGTGAGCACGCGGTGCGCTTCGCGCACCGCGCGCCCACTTTACGCAGTTAGTGCCGTGCACGCACAGTGGTCACGCGGTGCGCGCCCACGTTAAGCGGGATGGGCCATGTACGCACGATGCGCTTCGCGCACCGTGCGCACATGGGGGACATATTTTGCGCATCTTTGTGAAATGTATTCTTTGTTAACTTCCTACCTATGATAAGCCATGCACAAATGGTGCCCTTCGGCGCACGCCACCGTACGCGTACGGTAAGCTTACGGTAAGCGCACGGTAAGCGCACCGTAAGCTGCCACAGATATATATATTGATTTAAAGGCTATTTTCTCAGAATCTACTGAACAGATTTACACCAAACCTACAAAAGGCACTTCCTTGACCTGGGGACTACCTCTCTGCCAAATTTCATTAAATTCTGTTCAGCCGTTCGGGCTGTAGCCCTGTCTAAAGGTCCTATGGAAAAATGCATGGGAAAAACGCGTTTTGGGACCCCCCTTTTATCTCAGCCCCCGCTTGACGAATCCCCCCGAGACTTTCAGGGTAGGAGCAGAGCGTAGCGCCCCACCTATTTTGAAAAATTTGCGAGGATTCGTCGACCGGCGCCAAAGTTATTCAAAATAGAATGTTGCGGATTTCCTATGGAAACGTGGTCCTAACTATAACTACCTACTGGCGACCGCCAGTAGGTAATATATATATATATATATATATATGTATATATATATATATATATATATATATATATATATATATATATATATATATATATATATATATATATATATATATGTGTGTGTGTAATTATTTTTTTTTTATTAGGTCAAGTCTGCATCAGTGCACATGCGCTGTGAGTCTTGTTGTAGTGGAGTATGTAAGAGAAGCCCCGCCCACTCTCCACCCATATTTTGTATTGGTTTGTGTCATTGTCGTTCGTAAACGCTGTCTTGGGAGTTGTTGTTAGGGTTATTAGTCCCTCCTTGGTACCGCCTTGTCTGCATTTGTAAACACCCATGGTGACTGGCCCCTTCATTACGTATGAGACACGGCTTGTCTTATTCTGGGGCATATTTACAAGCTGGCGAGAAAAAATTATCGCCGTTTTCGGCCGAAAAGCGGCGATAATTTTATTGCCTAATTAGCAAGGCCACGCTAACGCTTGAAACCTTGCTTTACCATGGGGATTCCTAACGCCCAGCTTTGCATCTCTAATGAGATGCAAAGTGGGCGTTCCTGACCTAACATGACAGGAGAAATGTCGCTAAGCGACATTTCTCCTATCATCAAGCACCACGCTATGAAGCATAGCATCAGGAAAAGTAGCGATAACCCCTGTTATCGCTACTTTCCTTACGCCTGCTTCAGGACTGACTTAGCCATGATATCCTATGGAAGGTGGATATCATGGCTAAGTTTGTGAGTCCCTATCAGAAAGCTAACGCCACACTACGTGAGATTATCGCTGGGTTTCCAGCGATAATCTCACGTTAGGCAGTTAGCGTGAGGATTTTTATCGCTGAGGGAATAAGCGTTGCTAATAGCACGCTATCTCAGCGATAAAAATCCACGTTACCCGGCGATAATTATCCTCACGCTAAGAGCGCTGAGCGATAATTGTCGCCGGGTGTTGCTGATATGCCCCTTAGTTTGTAAGTACTCTTTTCTTTAATGGGTTTCTCCTACTGCGGGCACGGCGTGCTTTCCCCGCCATGCCCGCTTTCACGTTCAAGCTCAGTTTTGGTGAACGCGTATGACTGTACTGTTCACAGAGATGGGGCAGCGCTTGGAACTGGATACCATAGCTGCGCAGCACAGAGAGGAGGGCCACTCTAGTCACTTCATCTATATGTGGTATAGTACTGGGGGGCGGGACACAGATGAAGACTTTACCAGGGGACTGTCGTGTTTATTCCCGCAACCTTTGTCTCAAACATGGAAAACACAACAGCTGCAGGCCGCCCTGAATGGAGGCCACGTGCCCGTGCCTGGCAGGCCATTGTCTGTCCCTCGCGCAGTGCAGCGGTGAGGGGAGATGCACGGCATTTATAAGTAGACATCGGAACAGATGTGAGGCCTTTGGAGCATATCAGCAACACCTGGCGATAATTATCGCTCAGCGCTCTTAGCTTGAGGATAATTATCGCTGGGTAACGTGGATTTTTATCGCTGAGATAGCATGCTATTAGCAACGCTTATCTCTTCAGCAATAAAAATCCTCACGCTAACTGCCTAACGTGAGATTATCGCTGGAAACCCAGCGATAATCTTACGTAGTGTGGCGTTAGCTTGCTGATAGGGACCCACAAACTTAGCCATGATATCCACCTTCCATAGGATATCATGGCTAAGTCAGTCCTGAAGCAGGCGTAAGGAAAGTAGCGATAACAGGGGTTATCGCTACTTTTCCTGACGCTATGCTTCATAGCGTGGTGCTTGATGATAGGAGAAATAGGAGAAATGTTGCCTAGCGACATTTCTCCTGTCATGTTAGGTCAGGAACGCCCACTTTGCATCTCATTAGAGATGCAAAGCTGGGCGTTAGGAATCCCCACGCTAAAGCAAGGTTTCACGCGTTAGCGTGGCCTTGCTAATGAGGCGATAAAATTATCGCCGCTTTTCGGACGAAAACGGCCCCAAAAGCGGCAATAATTTTTTAACGCCAGCTTGTAAATATGCCCCTTTGTTCGAAATACGCCGCTCTTGGGCGAAAACAGGAAACCCAGCGGCTGTAGCCCAGATTGGGCTCCCTTAAACACATTGTGCAGGAGAGGAAATGCAGGGGATATCCACTCCTTAGGGGTGTTTGGGCAGCTGACTGCAAGGCACTGGACCTGCTTCCCGAGGGGCTCTTCCTATGCCACACTAGTTTCAGACTATGCATTGCGCATATGCAACACAGAGAACAGAATATATAACCAGAGGGGCATATTATCAAGAACGGCGTTAAAATTATCGCCGCTTTAGCGGCAGGAAACTTCCGCTAAAGTGGTGATAATGGGCTTGATAATATGCCCTTGAGAATTCCAATAGATGCCCATGTTCTGGTGTGAACCTGGGCTTCTATTGGAATTCTTAAGGGCATATTATCAAGCCCATTATCGCCGCTTTAGTGGCAGTTTCCTCCCGCTAAAGCGGCGATAATTTTAACGCCGTTCTTGATAATATGCCCCAGAGTGCTTTAGATATCACAGAGCCGACATGCCATTGACTGTATGAGATAATGCGACAGAACAAGAGAAAGAGGGAGCGTTATTGCACTGCACACACTGTAAACCGAGTCTCTGTTGGGCGTGTGGATAATTCCTAGGGGTTTACTAATGCTCTTTATACAGCGTTAGATTGCTGCCAGTGTTGTACTTCAACAAACAAAGCCTAATTCCTTAGAGCTGTTGGGGGAACAGCCATAATTTGTAGAGTTCCTGATCTGAAGGCACCGAGAGAGTCCCCATAAGTCACAACCACAAGGCTGTGAGGATGGTGCTGTTGAAAGGGGATAGAATGAGTTCTGAGCTTGCACATACTGCCAGCCAGTGCTCACCACACCTGCTCAAGAAAGTGTGAGGGTCGCCTGTATATCATGCTCGTCCAGTTCCTGGACTGTCAGCTGAGACTGTAGCAGGGTTGCACATTGGACCTTTCCGTGATGTTAGGAAAGTTTGATGGCACACACGTACTCAGCGTGAATTGAACTGAGACCAGACAACTATGAAGGTGATAAGCTTTGTACAGTTTACCAGTTCAACAAGCCAGGCATTGGCTTAGAATCTCCAGTGAATCCCCATGACCCCTTCCCAAGGGTGCTAACAAGCTAAGTATACCACTGTAGAGTGGATAGTCTCTCATCCTTGTTATAAGGTAAACCTCATTAAAGGCACAGAATTACTGTAGATACTTCACACACTTCTTCCATAAAGACCTTGTCTCGCCCAAAGACATAGCAGGCAATTCTCCCCGCCTCAGAAAAGAAATCAGGCATGCTTCTCCTTTTACAAGGTATGAAATCTTCACAGAATGTAGTTTTGGTTTTTGGGGGTAGGACACAACATGAACATTCTGTTTTGTAACCTTGCAGCTGCACTAACCCAGACAGGAATAACTCAAAAATGTTTTGAAACCCTTTAAAAAAAAAGAAGCAGACAACATCACTATTAAGGTATGATTATAAGTATATAGGAATGTTGAGTTTGTGTAGGGATTGGCATTTATCTCAAGATTCTGTATCAGGACTTTGGATTTAAGGCGCTTATTCAGACTAACGCAGTCATTTGTTGTGCCATCCTACAGAGGGTCTATTGGCAAAGCTGGTAACCTGGTGCCTGACTTCGAATCCTGGTTCCAGCACGTGACTGAAAATCATGTGATCCTAAATCATATACTTCCTTCTAATTCTATGTGAATTTAATTGTAGCAAAGTAATATGTAATGTCTTAGTGCAATATGTGAGTATTCACTTGATGTACGGCTATTTTCACCCTCTTATGTTCCTCTATTTCTGATGGACCGTGGCCTGCCTCTACTAAAAAAACATCCCTTCTTTGTAAGCTATGCTCATCATTCCATTGTGCCATCGCTTGAAAGTGGTTTCAAGACAATAATTTGCAAGAAATATTACATAAATTAATTTTTGCGAATGCAAGAAGCAGCTAACTGGTGGATCACAAACTGTAAAACAAAAGTGCCACTCAACTGGCAGTGTGATGGAAAAGTATAAGCAATCCTACTGTTCCTTTGGAAAGACAATAGACATGATGGTGCCAGCAGGGATGGGCACAGGATACAGCTGCAAATCGTGGGTTTCTTACGGAAGTGCGAAGGCGATCCTCTCTTCGCTAAAGACTCTGACATCTGAATATGTTGTTGCTGAATGTCTAGCTGGCTGTGGCACAAGCAGACCTCACATTCTGCTGTCCTACTCAAAGACCGGAACCCCACCACCGGCCAAGCCCCCAAACGCTTGGGCAATGTGGCTCTTGCCAAGGAATTGTAGTGTTACAGCATCAAGAAAAGCTGCATGGATTGTCAGAATGGCTTTTGTGAAGCTATTTTATCAACTATGGGCCAAACTGCACATTGTGATGCAGTTTTGGAAATTATTTCCACTGCCTGGATTGCTAACTCACACAGGGCTTTGCTTACAGAGTCAACGATGAGGATATTTCGAGCATGGGCAGGCATTGGCTCTTTGGCTTCAGGCACACTTGAAGAGAGGTGCTGTTCCCTCTTTCGCGTGTTTTTTTAGGGGTATCCTTTCTAAGTATATAGAGATTGCAATTAGTACTATACTTTCTCTATCAACTCCTGTGGCCTGCCCTGTCATTTTAACTAATTTGAACCTGATCACACCAGCAGGGGCGGCTCCTCCGCTAAGGCGTAGGAGCATTGCCCCACTGCCTTCAGAACAGTGGAAAAGGAAAAATAAAATGATAATAATAGGGTTCATATCGTTTTGTTTTTCGTCTCTGCTGGGTTAGGTTAGGGGCTGGTGGCTCAGAAAGGAGGCGTGGACTGTGTGCACTAAGTGCGCAGGACTGCTTGGCCGGCCCTCTCAGGCCAGCCAAACAGTCCTGCGCACTTTGCATGTTCCCCATTCAGGCTGCTTACAGCCTGTGTGGGGAACATGCATAGTCTTTCTGTCCCAGTCTAAGCGCCAAACCACGGTGCTCAGACCAACCACAATGATTGGCTCGGGGGTGCCTGTGTGCTTCCGTACTCTTCAGCAACGAGGGAGCAGAGACAGAGACAGCCGCGGTGCGAGCCCGTAAATGTTTTGTTTAAAAAATTTTTTTTTTTCCTTCCCACCCCCTTGTCTCCATGCTCCCTGCACACAGTTCAGACGGTGTTGGGGTCATTATTTCCCAGGCCTCATGCTTGTGCTGTAGCAGTTATTTAGAAATTGTAAAGCAAGCCTGATTTCTAGATTATTAACAAGGTATCCGACATGGCTACTACCAGCAAACAGCTCCAGTGCTGTGAGATTGCTCACCTAGGCCCCGTAAAAACTTCCAACACGCCTGCAAATGAGTAAACCTATAGCCATGATTAGTTTCAGAAGCTGGTTATTTGTGTCTCTTGGTATTAACTATTTATGTGATGCAATTATAAAATCGCAAAAACAGGTTTGGTAAGCAGCCGTATACTGGTCCATTATCGGGGTCAACGTTCCCATAATGTCTTTTTCTATGGTGTCTTTGGTGATCAGATTTAGGCCTAGGTGAAAGTTGCAAATTGGTGTAATTTTTGTAATTTTGCGTAACATAATTCACTTGAAATTATCGAGATGATGATGCCAATTTTGGCGAGATAATTTTAACACAAAATGTACTGTTCAGGTAATTTTTAAATGCAAGCAGCATTTCAGGTAAATTTTTAGTAATTGTTTAGCACAAAGCTACAAATCTGAATGTGAGCATCAGTGGAATGAAAGTGAGTGCAGTTCCTTTAACGTGCGCGGTCAGCAAATATTTCAGGATGATTTTTAGGTTGAGCCTGGGCAGTGCATGCGCTGCTCTGCTAGCCATGCTGTATTGGAGTATGAACTTGAAGCCTTGCCCACTCTCCGCCCATATTTGCCATTGGCTTGTGTCATTGTTCTTCGTAAAAGCTGGCTTCTGATTCGTTAATGGGCTTGTTAGTCCCTCCTTAGTACCGCTTTGACTTCGTTTGTAACCTCCCATGAGGACTGGCCCTTTTACTTTGTTTGTTACACGGTACGTCTCCTTTAGTCTTTAAGCACTAAGGGCCATATCAGCAACGGCCAGCGATAATTATCGCTGGCCGTGCTTAGCGATAATTTTCTTATCGCTGGCTATCTCTGCTTTTTATCGCCCTGGTAGTGCGTTATCATCAACGCGCTGCTCCAGGGCAATAAAAATTCCAGAGATAGTGATGTTATCGCCGTTTTGCAGGGAACATCGCTGGTTTTCCAGCGATGTTCCATGCAAAAGGGGCGATAACCTTGCTGATGCGACCCTGTGGTCGTATCAGCATAATCCACTCCCAATGTTAGGGGTGGCTTAGTCAGGATTTTAGCAGACGTTAGTTTTTGGAGAAAACAGCAGTTTTGCAAGGGCATCTTAGCTGATTGCACAAAGACACGTTATTGCTCTCCTGACATGTAGTGTATGTCAGGAACGCCCACTTTGCATCTCATTAGAGATTCAAAGGTAGGCGTAGTGTAAAATGGTGCTAACATGCAAATATGCATGTTAGCACCCTCTTGCTGATAGGGCGTTGGTTTTATCTCCGCTTTTCTGGCTTTTATAGCCAGAAAAGCATAGATAAAGCCCTTGATGATATGCCCCTTATTTCTTTAATGGTTTCTCCTACTGCAGGCACGACATGTTTTCATGCAACATTCAGCGCGCCATGCCCGATTTCACGGGGCGCTGTTACAAAAAAAAATTGTTTGTCAACTTGACAATCAAATGCTTTTTTTCAGTAAAAGCGCCCCATACCGAGCTTTCACTTTAATAGCGGCAGCAGACCTTTTAGACACAGCTCGTCTAAAGAAAGGGACAAAGCCTCTACTTACATGAAAGTGCAGCATTGGGTGCTTGTAAACAATAAGCATTTGCAATGAAATAGGCCTCACATTTTAGAAACTTTGCCTTATTGGTATGGTAAATGACAATGCCTTTTATTAGTGCAGCTTTTTTCAACACAGTTAAAAGGTATTGTCATTTACAAAGCCAATAGCTAAACATCTTTCAATTGTAGGACCTATTGCATTGCAAATGCTTGTATATATATGTATACATATACACACACACACTTACCGTGCATAGTAAAGGTATGCGTTGTAAAAGCACCAAAAAAAGAATGTGTGATAAATGCATGCATGGTAAAGGCGCTGCATGGTTAACACTGCAGTGTAAAGAATGTTTCCCGAGATTTGGAAGTGTGTAGTTTACCTCAATCCCGTCACACTCTCGCTCTCACTCCTCCATGGAATTGCTCGCACCTTAGAGACAGGCAGACATTTAGAATTGGTATTGATGTGAAAGGCTTAGCGTCAGGGTTGATTCTTTTGGAGCAGTGCAAGGGTGTTTGTTGAAATGTGTACTGCCAGTGAAATTTAAAATAAGCAGGGGTAGTTTACAAGTAGCACAGCTAGCTGATGCAAATTTTAAAAAGGTATTCAGGCTGCAGCCACAGTCAGACTAGGCCAGAGGGCAATCAGGCAGTGCCCCATGGGCTGGTCTGCCAGGTCAGCGTATAGGCCGTTTGTTTTAGTGCTCATGGGTCTGTTTTATGTTGTGCTGGGCTGGTTTTCACTGTTGATTTCTCTGATATTAAAGCAAGCATTGCATGCAGTAAAGTCGAATCCATGCAGTCTTTGAAACCTTGCAAGATTAGTATACAGTGTGTTTTTACAAATTCAAAACTGTCCCAATTTGCAAACATGGTCCACTTTATTAACTATCTAATTCACTAATGTGGCCATTTTTATTCGGTGATTGGGCTTATTTTCTGTCTCAGTCCCACCTGACTGCAGCCAGTGCATTCAGTTACCTGCGTTGGAATTGGTTGTGGAGATGTCCCGGTGGGGGCAGCAGTAGGATTAGATCACACTGTCGAGTCTGTTGTGCAGTAGCACAGGTTTTAACCAGATGTCCCTGCCTAGTGAGCTTCAAGCTGACAGTAGCAGAGGACATTACTAAGGGGCATATTTACAAGCAGGCGATAAAAAATTATCGCCGCTTTTGCAGCCGGCGAAAATTTTATCTCCTAATTAGCAAGGTCACGCTAATGCGTGAAACCTTGCTTTAGCGTCAGGATTCCTAACGCCCAGCTTTGCATCTCTAATGAGATGCAAAGTGGGCGTTCCTGACCTAACATGACAGGAGAAATGTCGCTAAGCGACATTTCTCCTATCATCAAGCCCCACGCTATGAAGCATAGCGTCAGGAAAAGTAGCGATAACCCTGTTATCGCTACTTTCCTTACGCCTTCTTCAGGACTGACTTAGCCATGATATCCTATGGAAGGTGGATATCATGGCTAAGTTTGTGAGTCCCTATCAGCAAGCTAACGCCACATTGTGTGAGATTATCGCTGGGTTTCCAGTGATAATCTCACGTTAGGCAGTTAGCGTGAGGATTTTTATCGCTGAGGAGATAAGCGTTGCTGCTATCTCAGCGATAAAAATCCACGTTACCCGGCGATAATTATCCTCACGCTAAGAGCGCTGAGCGATAATTATCGCCGGGTGTTGCTGATATGCCCCCATATGTTCTCATGAAGTCCACATCAAGGAGGCAGTAGCACATATTGTTACTAGATGTCACTGTAGAGTCTGCACTATTATCATATGTCCCTGTGGAGACAGCATCATGCACGCAGTAGCACTTGCCGCTCCTAGATGTCCCTGCAGAGGCAGCCTCAGGAATGCAGAAGTGCTGGATGTCCCCATTGAGTGAATTTTAAGGGTGCAGTAGTGCAAACCTTTTCTAAATGTTTCTGTGGAGCCAGCCTCAAAAGTGCAGTAGGGGGCTTATCTCCCACACTGCAGCCTTTTGGCGGGCGAATATACTCCGCAAACAAGATTTGGGGGCATATCATCAAGCCCCGGAGATAAAATTATCGCCGCTTTAGCGTCCGTTTTCGGATGGAAAGCGGCGATAATTTTATCGCCTAATCAGCAAGGTCACGCTATTACGTGAATCCTTGCATTATCGCCTTTTCCCCCAACGCCCATCTTTGCATCTCTAATGAGATGCTAAGTGGGCGTTCCTGCCCTGACATAACTGGAGAAATGTCGCTAAGTGACATTTCTCCAATTATGAATGGGCACGCTAACCTGCAGAGCAACAAGCAAAGTAGCGAAAACCTCTGTTATCGCTACTTTCCTTACGCCTGCTTCAAAACTGACTTAGCCATGATATCCTCTGTAAGGTGGATATCATGGCTAAGTATGCCTTGCCCTATCAGCAAGCTTTCGCCAAACCTTGTGCGATTATCGCTGTATTTCCAGCGATAATCACACAATTGGCAGCTTGCGCTCTGAATTTTATCGCTTTGAAGATAAGCGTTGCTGATAGCACGCTATCTTCGCGATAAAATTCAGAGTTGGCCGGCGATAATTATCCTCGCGCTAAGAGCGATAATTATCGCATGGCCTTGATGATATGCCCCTTGAAGACTCAGATACGGTAGGCAGAGACGTGCCATAGAGAGTGGGATACTCACAGAACATTACAGGATTTACACCAGCTACTCGGCGAACTTGAACATCTCTTAATGAGAATAAAGGGGCATATTAGCAAGAACCTCGTTAAAACTATCGCCGTTTTAGCGGCAGGAAACTGCTGCTAAAACGGCGATAATGGGCTTGCTAATATGCGTTATAGAATTCCAATAGAAGCCCAGGTTAGATGTGCAGGACATCTAACCTGGGCTTCTATTGGAATTCTATAACGCATATTAGCAAGCCCATTATCGCCGTTTTAGTGGCAGTTTCCTGCCGCTAAAACGGCGATAATTTTAACAAGGTTCTTGCTAATATGCCCCAAAATTATTTACTAATCAAACTTATTGTGAAGAAGGGGATAAGGTGGACAGAATGTTAGCACATAAATTGCGCATTCACTCTTCCCGCAACTATATTAAAGAGATTGCAGATGAGGAAGGTGTCCTTCGTCATGAGATGGAGGAGATTCTCACGATTTTTAGAAAATACTACCGTACCCTGTACCAGGCCCAACAGCTTGATGCTCAGCTACAAGATGACTACCTGAGCTCCTATGGACCTCCGGTCAGGTCAGAAGAGTTGCATCTTCTAGAGGCCAATATCACCCCGTACGAGGTAAGAGAGGTGATTAGTACCATCCCCACACACAAGGACCCTGGCCCGATGGTTATACCACCACAGTCTACAAAGCCTACGCCTCTCTCTTGATTGAGCCCCTTGTATGAGTCTTTAATTCACTTTTATCATCAGCAGTGGTCACTGATACTATGTTAGAATCTCATATAACACATTTTATGAAATCCGCCAATCCAGCCACGGAATGCCCTTCTTATCGGCCCATCCCCATCGCTCTCCTTAATCATGATGTGAAGCTGTTTGCCTCCATCCTGGTTGCTCCTCTTTACCAGGTTTGGCTGATGATAGTTGCCTCGACACAGTCGTGCTTCATTCGCAATAGACAGGCCAATGATAATATCAAATTGCAGGTGGCCCATATGGAGGTAGTGGAGCAACACCCTCAGCCTTTGGCCCTTGTCTCTTTACGCGAGTAAGGTGTTTGATGGGATAGATTGGTGCTTTCTTACAAAAGTTCTGGACAAAATTCATGCAGTCCCTAAAATGAGAAAGTTTATATTAACCAATTTCCAGAAACCTACCTCAAAGCTCAAGATTAACGGCTCCTTCTCCACACCAATTCAGCTTACGCTCAACACCCATCAGGGATGCCTGCTTTCTCCTCTATAGTTGCGCTCATGATGGAACCACTAGCGGAGAAGATACAGCCTAACCCTCGGATCTCGGGGACGACAGTAGATGGTGACGAACATAAACTGGCGTTGTTCGACGACATTCTTTGTTTGATCACAAACCCGGTTGTCACAGTCGGGCTTTAAAGTTAATTTCATCAAGAGTCGGGGTGTGGGCATTGCTGACCCCCACCACACCTTGCAGGGTCCCATTCGACATGTGAGTCTTCAGTGGGAGATGTCAGCCATTCCCTATTTAGGGATCTATATGCCACCTTCCAGGAAAGACATCTCCTTACAGCCCTCTTCAAGGGTCTATATCATTGGGGAAAGCTCGAAATTTCATGGTTGGAGAAACTTAACAGTCTGAAAATGAACTTCATGCCCAGACTATTGTATGTTCCCCAAACTCTTCCGCTTGCCATCTCTCCTTGAATGCGAAATATATTCAGGCGAAAATGCTGGCCTTTGTATTGGGAGGTAAGTCACCAAGAGTGGCAAGCACAAAATTAATCAGGGGGGTCTCGTAGGGTGGCCTACGGTTCCCCAATATTTCCGGTTATGTTTTGGCGGCAGAACTCCTTGGATTGGAACCACGATCCTGACAAGAAACCTTGGATTCAGGTGTGGAGCAGGACTTTTTTCCCGCCCCCTTGTCAGGGCTGTTATGATTACCACTGTCCTTCTCAGTGCATTCCCCCCCCCATTGTTGCCCCTGATTGCTTTTATCCTTCTGGAGGGAAGTGTGCTCCGGGAGGGCATTTCTGACGTACCCCTTTCACTTGACCCTTTTGACATACAATGCCAACTTCATCCCCAGTGTGATCCATCCTGTTTTTAGGTTTCGCCTAGGGAGCGCTTGCGCTGTCTTTTCGAGACATGCTGTATTCAGGATATGTGCATAAAGCTCCGCCCACTTTCTGCCCATCTTTTCAATTGGCTCTTGTCCTTCGTAAATAGTGGCTTTTCCTTGGTCAATAGACTTAGGGGCATATTCTCAAGGTGCTATCGCCGAGTTATCGGCATCTTATCGCAGCCAAAGTCACGATAAATTTATCGCCTCATTCACAAGCTGGTGCAAACAGCCAATATCACCAGTTTTCCTGCAATAGCATTCTCAAAAACATTGCCACAGATGACCCCAGCAACTATCACTAATAAGATGCAGAGTAGGCGTTCCCAAGCAAAAAGCCGCGACAATACCACACCTCAACATTCTCAACGACCAGCCAGATCGGCGATAAGAACACAAAACATGCGATAAGGCGCGTTAGCAGCAGGAAATTAACACCTGCTCTGACCTGGTGTAAAGTCGGACGACAACCGGCAGCAGACAAGGGAGCACAGCCCAGAGCCACACCCGAAGAACAACAGATGCCATGGAGCCAACGATCATGCAGCTCGGAGCCCCAACAAGGCCACAAAACCCACCGCCACCCATACCCGGACCCCCCCCCCCCCCCCGGGGCCCCACCCTGGGCAACCCCCACATCCCCCGGGCCAAGAGACTGCACATCAACGGCACAAAATCATGAACAAAATCATCTGCCCGATGCCGCAGAATCACAACAACTAACAGTCATGTGAGTACAGAAAAAGCAGAATGAATCATTCACCATTGAAAGTCCGAACAAAATATCACAATAAAATTTCTCTCCAAACAACTATTTGGAAGAGTCATGGCGGGTCATCCCTGGACAATCTGTAAGTGACATCCAAGATGAGAAGGGGTGTCAGGCACTCATCAAAGGACAGAGAGAAAGAGAGAGAGAGAGAGATAGAGAGAGAGACAGAACAAGGAGCGCAAGGACAATCGGCCCCTTGGCCCATACATGCCAACTGCTGCCTGTGTTTCGCAATTGGTGCACCCTAAATATAAAGGCCTGGCAATGATTTCAGTGCGAAGGCCACATCACATTTCAGAAATGCCATCATCAGTCAGACAAAAATTAGGCATGAAAGCTCCTTTGTCTCAATACACAAGGCGGAAGGACATCCTAACCTCAGACCTTGGCCTCCATTCTGCCCGGCACCTCCTGAGTGAGATACCATACCAGACTCCTACGATTCCCACACCACGAACTGCGCCAATGAAAGAGCAACGTGTCCACGCCCCACACACACTTGTCCCTGCTCGAGGTACACCTGCATGGCATGCCCTCAACACATTGCCAAAAAACAACCCATACGTCCAAACGTTGAACACACATACAACTCTTTTCCCGAGCTGTGGCATATCATCCACAGAGCTACCGCCGGTCTGAGGAGTGCCGGTGGTACGAGACCAACAAACGCAATGGCAGGCAATCCCGGGCACATGCACAACCCCTGTCATGTGGAACTGCACTGTGCATGAATGCTGCATCTGTTGGGAGCTCTGCCAATGGCAGTTTTGCGAATCAGTTACCGTCTGAGTTTCCGGCTTTCTTACGTCACATGCGTCCAGCCCTGGTTCCACTGTCGATCATGCACATTCGAGTGGCCCATGGAGGTCTCCCTATCCAACACAACGGTAGCCAAAGTGGATTATGACTTGTGTGTGCGCCCCCTGTTGGCCCACGAACAGGAGTGCAACCGGGATACCCGTGCATGGGATGCCCTGATCTGTGGTGTATGTGCCGGCAGTAGTGGATGGGAGATTGCACAAGTCATCGTGTGCAGTGACCACATCGAGGCGCTCCCCTATTGGGCTGTGTTGCGGATCGGTGAAACTGTGTGGTCGGAGCACATCTGTCCGGACCAGTTAATGGATTAGCTCTCCCTCGTGTTCCTTGAATTCGAGAACGACGTACTTCTAGAACTGATTGGCTATGAAGCAGCGCTCGCATTCATGGACGAGTAACTACCTTCCTGCAGCCACAACTGATTGACATCCAGAGCACAGGTCACAGAACCGTGTTGCATCGTGGAGGAATGGTCCCATAAGCCAGAACAACAGTGGACACGTCTGCATTCGCCCGGACTCAGAATGCGTGTGCGTGCACCTACGCGTGTTGTCACACACCTGTGCAGGGTGATGCAGCCCCATGGGCAAAACTGCACAGCTTCGTTTGGCAAATTTCCTAAAGCTGACATACTGCTGGAGGGAGACTACACACATGGCAATGTAGCACGACATGTGACCTTGTTGGTCTCTGTCACCTGCTCACTGTCAGCAGTCAGGTGGGACAGCTCCATGCAGATCCCATGGGCTGTGAGTCGTGTCCCCTGACACGGGGCTATGAGCAGATGCCTCACATCACATGACTCAACCAGCAAGGCAAGGTGGGCTGAGACCGTTGCCAAATGTAAGGATATGTGTTCATTTTTGCATCCCCAATTATTGCACCTCAACACGTTCCCATTCTGCCTGTAAGTCTCTTAAGCATTTGTCGGCCTGTTGTGGCCCATTACTTGCCTGTACTGACACGCACATGCTAATAAAATCTTCGCAATTGCAACAGTGTACAACTGTGATGCGTGTTGATTAGTGAGACAAATCGAGTGCCTCAATGAGCATTGTCCGTACACAGGGAGGGACAGACTGACGCATGTACATTGGTGGTGAATCCCTATTGGCAGCTCCACCTCTGTTAGCCAGACATTGTGTTTGGGATAGTTGCTGGTAGACCTGTGCCCTTACGTGTCTTCAATAATGTGAGTATGGTGTCCAACTTCTTGCCATGTGGATCAATATGATCCATTATGACAGACTGTGTCTGAATAGGTCATGCAAAGAGATGTTCTGTAGCCACATGCGATGGGGGACAATACTTCAGGCGGGCTACCGATCCTGACATTTACACACACAGCTTCATTTAATACATGGACGTGGGGCTACGTTGGGTGATGCAAGATTGTTGTTCATGTGCACTGAGGCCACAGCTAGTTCACACCTTCACATTCATCTAAAGGTCCATGTGGGTCTGGGTCAAACATACGCATTGATGACATTTACCAGGGTGTACCTTTTTTGTGCAATCAATGTCCCTACATTCATCCATTCTCGTACACGTGAGTGAACATAGACATGACACATCTGTGTGATTTGGAATGTTTTATTCACATCCTGGGGAGTGTCGGAGCTGGAGGGGTACATGCCCAGTTCAAGCCCACATTACGTGGTTGCCCAGTGGTGGGCCAACCAGAGTCCTTGAGGAATGCAAAGTTAATTATGAGAGGAAGAGTCCAGTCCTCAGCCGGATTGCTGTGTCATTGGTACAAGGGCAGATATGGTAGTCCATGTCTGGGTCCAGGAGAATTTGCAGAGTGTTCCCGGGGACAGTGGGAGGTGTTGTTCCAGGGCATGATGCCTAGGGCTGAACCAGGCAGGGACAGGCCATGAGGCGGCTGCGGATACTACTGCCTCCTTCCTCACACAGTCATTACCCTCCACATATTACTCCTCTGAGACGTCTTCTGTGTCCGGTGTGTCAGGTGTGTGTGGTGGTGTTATGGCTGGGTCACCGTATGCCACTGACACATAAGGGGGCGGAGGTGGTAGGGCTGCATCACTGTGTGCCAATGACACATCAGGGGGCGGAGGTGGTAGAGCTGCATCACTTTGTGCCACTGACACATCAGGGGGCGGAGATGTGTGTGTCGAAGTTCCAGCAGCAGTGATCTGTGACAGGCTCTGTGGCAGCAATGGCAAGATGAGGATCTGCGTGGCATGGAAGATCCCAGCTACATATCGCTGGTGTTCAGCCGTGGCAGCCCTACTTCCAGGCTGCATCGTCTCCATGGTCTCCATTGTCCTCTGCATCTGTGCCAACTCTGTGCTGTCATCGCTGGAGCCAGTCTGACCAGACAGTTCTTGCATCCGAGTAAGGGCCCCAGCGAGGTCAGCCAAGGATTGTTGGTGAGCATGGTGCGGACAGTGGGTGTCCGTTAGGGACTGTAAGTGGTCCGTGATGGGTCTCAGACACCCATGTATGGCATCGAGTTTGGCTGCCATGAGGCCGAACCCCACCTGCAGCTGATCAGCCATCTTCTCCTGGCACCCTAACACACGGCGTTGGAATTCCATGTGTTGGTCGTGTGGGTCCTGGGAGCCAGCCGTGGTGGTGTGTGCTTCCTGCTGTGTGGTCTGTGCAGGGTATGGTGTCACCAAGATGCAGCAGGGCTGCCCTGCTCTTGGGGGTGGTGTGCAGATGCTGTCGACGAGCCGTTGGAGGGTGTCTGGGCAAATGTGCATCATCACTGTAGAGATGTGTGGTCTGCTCTGCAAGAGATGTTGATTGTCCCTCTGCAATGTAACGGGGAGATGCAGGTTAACAGTGTGTTCCATGTATGTTCACGCATTGTATATGTTTACATTCAGACTGCATGACAGTGTACATTTTGGCTGTTTTGGTGATGCTGGCTATTTGATTGGTGACAGTGGACATTTCGACAACATGACGGATGTGAGGTTGGACTCGTACATTATCATCTCACAGTGTCATGCAATGCCAGGTGTGAGTGGCCAGTTACTACGCATGGGCGGCATAAGTTGTGTCCTCTGTCCTGTGGTGTAAGGGTTGCACTTTGTACCACATTGTCGTCAATGTTGGTGTACTGTGCTTGCTATGTGTGTGTGCTGCATTGTTGGCGAGTCTCCGCTGCAGCTCTTATTTTGCGGGCCCTTATTCCTTTGAGTCGTGTGCCTTTGACTTGTGTGCTTTTCGGGTGCCGGGATGTTTGCGTCTTGGGTCATTTGTGCTCTTGTATGGTTTTTGTACTTTTGTGCATTGTTTGTCTGCAGATGTGTTCTTGACGTCATGGGTTGTAGGTGCATGTGGATGTGTCAGAGTGTGGCCTGCTCCTTTACGGATGTGGTCCACACTCATCCACCTCAAAGTCGTCTCGTGCACCATGGCATGTATTGTGACTACAGCCATGCTATCTGTCATGCAGTGTCACTTGCATTGTCCGTGTGGCTCACAGAGCCACTGCTTTTCTGGATTTCGCACATGTGCATGGGTAGGTAGGGAAATTGGTGATATGGAGGGGGGCCCATTTGTGCACATTGTGGACGGGGGCCTACCTGGTGTTTCTATGTGTGCTGCAGTGTGCCAAGGGTATCAGGGACATGTTCCACACTCATTGTGGCTGTGCAGTGTGCTGCTCATTATTGTGCATGTGTGCCATTGTGCCCATATCCCTCCGTCCCCCCTGTCCCTGGTCGTTACTCACCCTGTTGCTGTTGGGTCAGGTCATATCAAGCTGTGTCCAGGTCCCCAACTCCTGCCACCGTCTCAACACTGATGACTGTGGCCACCATTTCCTCCAGCTCATCCAACTCCTCCTGTGGAGCAGGACTACCACCTCCAGTCGCCTTTGCTGCCTTCCTGTTGGCAGCGAGTTTCTCCTTGGTTTGGCTGTGCACTTCATGCCAGCGCCTCTTGTCCTCCTCCATTGACCTCCTCGATACTCCGACTGCATTCATGTTGGTTGACGATCTACTGCCATATTTCTGTTTGTGTTGCCAATGACGCAGTGGAGGTGACGAACAGTTTTTGGTAGTGTTCCTCCGTGACGATGATCCGGTCTTCCTGCAGCATGAACCCCGTCTTCCTCTTCTCCTTGCCCTTCCCCGAACCCCGGGTTCCTGGCTGGTCCTCCGTGGGGCTTGTGGGGTTCGGGTTGTCCTTTGCACTCGGCCCGGGCACATCCATGGTGCTACGCAGTTTGATTTGGTGTTGGTGTTTTTTTTTTTTTTTTTGCTTTTATAGTGCATTTTCCCACATGATGCGTGGGAACTGCAGGCCTGTGGCTGGTTGACGCTGATTTTTATATAGCGATTTGGGGCATTGCAACTTTTTTGTGTTGTTGTTTCGCATTTCTGCGGAGTCGCGTTGATTTTAGCGCAGACATTTGACGCTTTATCATAGGCCTGTCGCATGGTGCCGCCGGCTTGGGAACACCACGTTACCACGGTGTTATTTTCCCGTGATAGACTGCGATGTAAAGAGTTGCGTTAAGCTACTTTTACGGTAGTTATCACACTTTCTTGAGAATATCCCCCATAGTGGTCTTTCCTTAGTAATTGCCTTGTCTCTTCTTGTAACCTCCCATGAGTACATGCCCTGTTACTTGGTTTTCACTTCCTAGATCTTAATTACAGTCTCTATGGACTAATTTCTTAATAGACTTCAGGTAGAACATACACTTGGTTTTAAGCTAGGCTGGCAGTGCTTACTTTACTCACTAGCACATCTCACATTTATATGAGACCTTCTATTAACTTCCCTTCATCAGCTCCACACAGAGAAGAACCTAATCTGGAATTAATATAATAATTCTTTCATAACATTTCAAAGCTACTAATTTTATATATGGATATCGTTAGTTGAATGTACTCATGGTACTGTCTTGCATGCAATGCATTATGAGTAGAGTGGATTTATCATATCTTCTGCAGAGTGAAGTAACATAAGTGGCCAAAGGAGGTCCCCAGGGACCCCTTTTGGCCACATATGGTACTGCACCCTGCTAAATGGCTAGGTAAGAAAAGAAATTGAGGCATATCTACAAGGCGGCGATATAAAATTATCGCCTCTTTTGCGGTCGTTTTCGGACGAAAAGCGGCGATAATTTTATCGCTATATCAGTAAGGTCACGCTATTGCGTGAAACCTTGCCTTAGCGCCTGAATTCCGAACGCCCATCTTTGCATCTCTAATGAGATGCAAAGTAGGCGTTCCTCCCCGTGATAACGGGAGAAATGTCACTAAGCGACATTTCTCCTATTATCAAGCCTCACGCAAAGCAGCATAGCGACAAGAAAAGTAGCGATAAACTCTGTTATCGCTACTTTCCTTACGCCTGCTTTGAAACTGACTTAGCCATGATATCCTATGGAAGATGGATATCGTGGCTAAGTATGTGAGGCCCTATCAGCAAGCTATCGCCAAACTTCATGGGATTATCGCTGGGTTTCCAGCGATAATCTCACGTTTGGCAATTAGCGCTAGGATTTTTATCGCTTTTGAGATAAGCGTTGCTAATAGCACGATATCTCAGCTATAAAAATCCACGCTAGCCGGCGATAATTATTTTAGCGCTAGATGCGCTTAGCGATAATTATCGCCGGTTGTTGCTGATATTCTCCATTAGCAGTTGTAATGCCAATAACTCCAACTTCAACAAGTGCGCTGTCGATTGCATTTTCAATGCAATAGATCCCGCATTTGAGCTGTTGGCATTGAAAATGAGCATTTTTTTACATATGGTTTTTATACCACTGACAATAGAGTTATACAAATAGAATACTTCCACTGGAAATAAAAACAAAACTTAACTTTGTTACTCCCAAAGTTTTAATTACAACCTCAAAGCACCACTTTCTTAAAGGATTTACATACAAGACACAATGGGGCAGATTTATGTTTGACTTGCGCCTCATTTACGCCGCCGTTGCGTCACTTTTGTGACGCAGCAGCGGCGCAAATCCTGCGCCATGGTGCGGGGGTATTTACAACGTGAAGCATCTGGGAGATGCGTCACGTTGTAAAGCCCTGCGCCACATGTAGGCGTTCCAGGGCAGGTGGGAGCGTTCCGGCGCAGGAACGCCTGCTAAAAGTGGCTGAGTGAAATCTACAAGATTTCACTCAGTCACTTTTGAGCCAATGCTGCGTCAAAACCCTGCGCCTGCTTGAAGCAGGCGTAAGGATTGACGCAGCATTGTGCAGATAGGGCCCCCCAGAGCATTGCTGGAGCTGTGTCGCGCTTGCGACGCAACTCCAGCAATGCGCCACTTTTACGGCACAGATGCGTGACGCATCTGTGCTGTTTTTGCCCCATGGTGCGCCGCATTGTAAATGCGGCGCATCCATGATGGCGGAGCTAGGGCGCAAAATAACTGGTCCATCCCTGCTGATATGCAGGGATGCGTCAGTTATTATAAATATGCCCCAATATTTGTCCCCTATAACGCTGGTGGTAACTTTACTCACTAGCGCATCTCACATTAATATGAGACTTACTATTAATTTCCCTTCATCAGCTCCACACAGAGTAGAACCTAATCCGGAATTCATATAATAATTATTTTGTCACATTTCAAAGCTACTAATTTTATATATGGACATAGCTAGTTGAATGTACTCATGGTACTGTCTTGCATGCATTGCCTTATAGGTAGGGTGGATTTACCATATCTTCTGCAGGGTGCACTACCATTGTGTGACCAAAAGAGGTGCCCTGGGACCCCTTTTGGCCACATATGGTACTGCACCCTGTAATATGTCTAGATAAAAAAAATGGCATTTATAATGGTAATAACTCTAAATCCAACAAATGCAAGACAAATTGCATTTCCAGTGCATAGGTCTCGAATTTGTTAAAGATAGAGCTGTTGGTGTTGAAAATGACAATGGTTTAAAATCTTGCTTTTTTATACCATTGGCAACAGTGCAAAGCAAATATAATAATTCCACTGCAAATAAGACTAAAACTAAACGTTCTGCCCCATTTTTAGGTCTCGCCTGGCGTTAGCAGCGTGCATGCGCTGCCCTCTCCTTGCGAGGGCCTTTTGGAATCAGATGTGCACGCGGACGGACAGAAGATGTGCACGCGGGAACTGGATGCTTTACTCGCAGCGTGAGACGGACACGCTATTTTTCACACTGGCGGCGCTTTTGCTTGTTTCCTCCTTATTATTTCTTTTGTTGTAGGAGTAAGGTTTGGTTTTTACGTTGTACAAAACGATCATTTTTAATTAGTACTTCTGTGCACTGAGTGCAGTGCTATAATATATGCACCCAATTAATGTCAACGTTTTCATATGTCACTGGAATGCACTTTTTAAATTTTGAATAGACTTTCCTATATTTTACGTGATGTTTGTCATATGTTTTACATAGCAGATATTTCAGGGCTCGGCTCGTGCACTGCTCTGAGATCCGAGCCAGCACCCTTGACTCGGCTCTCCCTGTTAATGTGTTGGCTCGCCCACCTCTTTTTATAACATTTGTATTGTGGCCTCGAGCAGTTCTTTAAGTCGGTTGAAGATTGGGGGAGGGGTGGCTTAACGGGAGTGTCCCCTGTTGCATGGAATGTCAGAAACACACCAACTGGAATTGGCGAATATTCTTGCAGAATGAGAATGCAAAATGAACTACAGCACGTGACACCTAAAAAAGGACTGCATCCGTGTTAGGAGTACTGCACAGGAAGTGGCAGATTCACAAGCCCCGTGCGCCACTTTTGCGCCGCCGTTACGTCACTTTTGTGATGCTGCAGCGGCGCAAAGCTAGCGCCATGCTGCGACAGATTTACAATGTGAAGCATCTAGGGAGATGAGTCACGTTGTAAAGCCCTGCGCCACATTAAACCCGCGTCAGGTTTAATGTATGCAGGGTGGGCGTTACGTCGGAGAAAGCCTCGGAAAAGTGACGCAGTGAAATCTACAAAATTTCGCGCAGTCACTTTTCCGACGCTGGTGCGTCAAATCCTTACGCCTGCTTCAAGCAGGCGTAAGGCGTGACGCACCATGTTAGGGATAGGGCAGGTTGGAACAGTGCTGGGGTTGCGTCGCGCTTGTGACACAACTTCAGCACTGCGCCAACCTTACGTCGGCAGATGCGTCACGCATCTGTTTGTCCTTGCGCCACGATGCACCGCATTGTAAATGCGGCGCACCTGCGGTGGCGCAACGGCAAACTTGCGTGACGCATCTTCCCTGGCGCATCCCTGCTAATTTGCAGGGATGCGCCAGGGAACGTAAATCTGCCCCTAAGGGTTTTACTCTTATTCTAGAGAAACTGATCAGGGTTTTGGCTGCAAAGGTTCCATGAACGTAGGGCCCTCTAGAGGCCTGTTTCAAAGTCGGTTTTTATCTGACCCACTTAAAGCCCTGCTGTATGTGCTTCCCATCTAGGACGCACTGACTCTCCAGATGTGACATGAAAGTAAGTAACATCTGTAGCAGACAGTCACTGGTGGGCCCTCACCCAGCTGAGAGATTATTTGGGGGTGTCACACGCTATAAACCTCCCTTCAAAATATCCCCCTGCTGGGGTGAATATATTATACACCTGGGCCTGTGTCATCATGGTCCCTTCTGGCGCAGGGTACAGTGCGTGTTTCATGTGCCGGGTGGACTTTAAGTGAAGTGATTTAAGCCGCACACATTCTCTCCTGGGTGCCCTGCCACCTGAAAGAGATGTAAATGTGTGCAACTGATCACTTAGAAAATCTAAAGGCTGTTTGAGAGCCAGTATCAGCTCTGATGGATATCAACATCCAAGGCTTCACGGTGACAGCGTTGTTCTTTTGAGAGTTTCTTGTAAGGGTGTTACTAGTTCTGGAATGGATTCTTCTAACGAAAACCTATAAAAACGGTTCGCAGTAGGTTCAGTCTAAATGTGTATTTTTAAATCTATAACATCTGAAAGCACTGCCAGCATTACAACATTGAATCTTTTAGTACATTTTAGGGAAGCCCAACTTAATTCTGTAATGCATTTGTTATCAATTGTGGCAGCAAATCTCATATTGTGTGTCATAAATTGTTTTAACTAATGCTTAATGTATTCACAGTCCTGTTCTCTTTTTATTGTTGTGTGTTTTTTAACTTTAACACTGAGCGCGGCTGTCATACTTATCCAATTGTCCGTGTCTGTGGCTACGTTCATGTGCTGCCATACTTTGAAGTCCCATGTGTGCAGTTCATTCAAACAGTAAATGTCACTTGTAGATTTGTGCAAAATCCCAGTCCCAAAACGTGCGCTCACCTTTACTGCTCTGCTGAGTGACATTTTGAATATCTTCACCTAGAGACACGCAGAGTGTCGGCATTTCTCAAACTACCATTAAAGTGTCAAGTCAATCGAGTCCTCGTGCAACACAAGCGTGAGAAAATATTTTTAAAATAACGTCAAATAATAATCAATCATGGTTTGCATGGAACCAAAACATTGCACAGAAATGTAAAAGAAAAAAAGTAGCCTTGTTCGATAACTGCTCATTATTTACCTGATTTGAAACTTGTTATTCTTTGACACCAGATGAAACTGCTATATACTCTCCCAACTGCACTAATTCAAATCTTAAAATAAATACAAAAACTGATCAAATACAATGCACGTGTAAACAAAATGCCTTTAGTGACATCGGCTAATGGCACTAATGCTCTTAACATGGTTGCATCGGAATCTGGAATTAGTGCATGGAGAGTGCTTGAATTCTGTCCTGAAGGCGCATGTCCGCTGTATAGCATGCACACTTGAACAGGAGACGTGTTTGTTTTTCTATGTGGAAATGCTAAGAGGTTAAACAAGCATTGGCATAGCCAATAGATCTCGCCTTTGGGACCTTATAAGTGTTTAGTTATCCAGCACAACATCCTTGGTGCAATAACATCAACTGTTGCATGGCTAAACACTTATAAGTTCACAAAAACGAGGCCTATTGGCTATGCCAATGCTTGTTAAAATTGGCTCCAATCCCTATCATATGTAAGTAGCAACTTTTCATTGGTCAATAAGCTTAACAGTTCCTCCTTAATATCAATTAGTCTCTTCTTGTAACCTTTTATAAGAACCCTTTCTGGTACATCTGTGATTATTCCCTAAGTTTTAATTATAGCCTCAGAGCACTTCCACAAACTTTGTCCTCAGTACGAGTGGCAGTAGTTACTTTACTCACTAGCACATTTCACATTTATATGAGACCTTCTATTAATTTCCCTTCCTTAACTCCACACAGAGTGGAACCTAATCCGGAATTAATATAATAATTATTTCGTCACATTTCAAAGCTACTGATTTTAAATATGGACATAGCTAGTTGAATGTACTCATGGTACTGTCTTGCATGCAATGCATTATGGGTAGAGTGGATTTATCATATCTTCTGCAGGGTGAAGTACCATGAGTGGCCAAAAGAGGTCCCCTGCTTGTCTCTAGGTGACGATATTCAAAATGTCACTCAGCAGAGCACTAAAGGTGAGCGCACGTTTTGGGACTGGGATTTTGCACAAATCTACAAGTGACATTTACTGTTTGAATGCACTGCACACATGGGACTTCAAAGTATGGCAGCACATGAACGCAGCCACAGCGATGGACAATTGGATAAGTATGATAGCTGCGCTCAGTGTTAAAGTTAAAAAAACACAACAATAAAACGAGAGCAGGACTGTGAATACATAAAGCATTAGTTTAAAAAATGTATGACGCACAATATGAGATTTGCTGCCACAGTTGATAACAAATGCATTACAGAATAAGTTAGGCTTCCTTAAAATTAACTAAAAGATTCAATGTTGTAATACTGGCAGTGCTTTCAGATGTGATAGTTTTAAAAATACACATTTAGACTGAACCTACTGTGAACCGTTTTTATATGTTTTCGTTAGAAGAATCAATTCCAGAACTAGTAACACCCTTACAAGAAACTCTCAAAAGAACAACGTTGTCACCGTGAAGCCTCGGATGTTGATATACATCAGAGCTGATACTGGCTCCCAAACAGCCTTTAGATTTTCTAAGTGATCAGTTGCACACATTTACATCTCTTTCAGGTGGCAGGGCACCCAGGAGGGAATGTGTGCGGCTTAAATCACTTCACTTAAAGTCTACCCGGCACATGAAACACACACTGTGCCCTGCGCCACAAGGGACCATTATGACACAGGCCCGGGTGTATAATATATTCACCCCAGCCGGGGGATATTTTGAAGGGGGGTTTATAGCGTGTGACCCCATTTGGTCACATATGGTACTGCACCCTGTAACATGGCTGGGTAAAAAACATTGGCATTTATAATGCCAGTAACTCCAACAAATGCAAGACAAATTGCATTTCCAATGCAATAGGTCTCAAATTTGTTAAAGTTATAACTTTTGGTGTTGAAAAAGACAATGTTTTTTACTTTTGCTTTTTTATACCATTGGCAATAGTGCAAAGCAAATATAATAATTCCACAACAAATAAAAACAAAACTAAACGTTCTGCACCATTTTTAGGTCTCGCCTAGGCAGCGCTTGCGCTGTCTCTTCGAGACATGCTGAATTGAAGATATGTAAATAAAGCTCCGCCCATCTTTTTAATTGGCTCCTGTCCCTGTCCTTTGTAAATGGTGGCTTTTCATTCGGCAATAGGCTTTGTAGTCCTTCCTTAGTTACCGCCTTGTCTCTTTTTGTAACCTCCTATGAAAACATCCACTGTTACATGTGTTGTTACTCCCTAGATCTTAATGACAACCTCAAAGGACTATTTAATTAAAAGGCTTCAGGCAGGACACACACTTTGTCCTAAGCTAGACTTGCAGTGCTTACTTCACTCACAAGAACATCTCACATTTATATGAGAGCGTCTATTAATTTTCCTTCATCAGCTCCACACAGAGTAGAACTTAATCCGGAATTAATTATTTTCTCATGTTTCAAAGCTACTAATTTTATATATTGTAAGAAACTGGCTCTGTATGTACTGCACCAAATTGAGGTATAGTGTGTATAGAGTCCAAGAGTCCTCAGAGGTAGGCAGAGGTTAAAGTTAGATAGAACCTTACTCTCCAAAGTGGTAGCTTGGTCGAGCAGTAAGGCAGTATCAGAGGACAGTGTTAAGCATTTGATATACACACTCAGTCAGTAAATGAATTCACACACTCAAGAACTGAACTCTAGGCCAATTGTTTTTGTATAAAAATATATTGTTGTTTATTTTTAGAACCAAGCAAGCCTGGTACAGGGAAGCATTAAATACTTTTCAGTAATAAGTTACTGAATATAGAACAGTTTGAAAATGCAATAGAAATTGTACTTTGTTTGGTTTACAGGGGAGCAGAAGATTGCAACACTTAGCAAATACAGTACATTGAAATGAATAGGCTTTTTCAGTAAATTGCAGGTAAGTTACTTTTTACGTTACTTTTCTAGCTCAGTGCTGGATACCTAGATTCAGCACTGAGACATTTCCTAGAAACAGGTAAGTAATTACGTTTTGGATTCGCATGATTTTTAAAGAATATTTTCAGTTTTCAAAACTCCACACTTAGTCGTTTTTTCTAAAGAAAATTGCCAATGTTATTCTATGGAAGAAAAACAGGTTATGGGTTTGCAGGTAAGTTAACAACTGTGGGAGTTAAGGTTTTGGGGTTAGACTCAGGGGTCCCCCAGGGTCAGTGATGCACTGTGTTTGCACCCTCAGCGGCGCTAGGGCGGCCGGGTGCAGAGTGTTGAGGCCCAATGTTATCCTATGGAGGATAGGGGGCTTCCGGTTGGTGGCTGCTGGCTAGCAGCCCACACGGCTGTGGGAGCAAAGCTCCTAGGGTTTAGCTCAGGGCAAGTTGGGGACCAGAGGAGCACCAAAGGTGCACCCTCAGCGGCACTAGGGGGGCCGGGTGCTGGGGGCTGTTCTGAGGTCGGGTCCTCATTGTTTCCAATGGAGGATCTCCGGGACAAAGAAACACTGCAGGCTCGGGGACGAGGATCTTCTGGGTTTGACCAGCACTTCGAGGGGTAAGTTGGGATGTCGTGGGTTGGTTAGGCACCGTTGGTTTGGGCACACAAGGCCTGGGGGGGCGTCGGGTGCAGGGGTGCCTTTTTGCCTTGGATTTTCTTACCCGCAATAGGGGGGTCCTCTGGATTGAGGCTGCAGGCATTGTCAGGAGGCTTGAGGCAGGTCGGGGGTCGCCGGATATTGGGTCAAGATTGCACACTTTTTCCCTGGCATCTCCTTCTTTGCTTGGGGGCTTACTTGATATCTCCTGCTGCTCCTGACACTCCAGGTCTCCCTCCCGCCGCCGCTGCTGGTCATCTTGCGGCCGCCGAGAGGAGGGAGACTACATTCCCCAGCCTGCCCTGCTCTAATCACGACTCAGTTGACACCGTGCACGGAGGCGCTTTAAATTCCTGGCAGCCCCCACGTTGCGGAATCACGCGTGGATCGCGCCGGGCGAAGCCCGGGCAAAGGGCGGGCCCTCTTAAGCCCTCAGAAGCCAGAGGAGGTCGGGCTGGGCCGGCCGCTATCGACCGTTTATGGTGGACTTCATACCGGAGAGGTTGCTAAGTACTTTTCTTTGTCTCTTTTAAAACAGTTCTTGATAATCGTGACATTGATACTGTTTTAGCAATTCACTTCATAGTTGTCATTCCATATGGTCCATATTTTAATACTACCCCATTGCACCATCACGTTGTAAGATGTCTAAAGGTCAAACCTCAACAAGGAAGTCCCTGACAGGGGGTAGTCTGGTAGGCACTATTGATCAATTCCTGAAGAAGGCTACTAACAAGATAGACCGCGACATAGCCATCGCGGAAAAACGCCTTTCTATTGAATTGATCTCAAATAAATGATCCTCCTTGGGTTCAATTCAGTTATCCACTACTCCCCCAACATTACGTATAGTGAATACCGATATAGAAGATCCAGGGATCCCTCCACTTCTCCAAGATAGCCCAGTTTTAATACCACCCTCTCAGGGGGTTACTATAACCACAACAAATCTTGAACATTCCTTTAACTCATTGAGGGAGGTTTACCCCCCTTTGCTACCTCCGGTCAATAAAACTGGCCTTAACCTTCAACCAAAGGACAAACTCCCACAGAGAGTAAAGGGGGCAACGTTCAAACGTAAGAGGGGAGGGGACACACACGCAGGTAAAAAGGCAAAAATATTTAAACCATCAACAAACTTATCCAAGAAGCAACCTCCAAGAGAAACACCTTTTGGCCCCTATAAACCACTCTCTGAGGGCTCTTCTCTAGAAGGGTTTAGGGAAGTTATGGAACATCTTCTAAAATCCCTCCTGTTGCCTCTCATGGAGAGAGTCAAGAGGCTGGGTGACCAAATGACCCAATTACTTGAAGTCTCCCACTCAAATGAAGAGGTCTTAAAACAAGTAAACGCTCAGATAAATCAAACAGTACCCCAGCGCTCTCCACCAATCTCTACTACATTCCATGGGGAACGCCCTCTACCAAAATCACGGCTTGTCCATCCGGCCCCTGCAAGCACAGAGTTGCCTCGAAACCCTGTAAGAGAGAACACCACAACAGGTCCCCCAATCATCCCAAACACTAAAAACATAGTACCGCCGAGGGCACCCCCAAAGCATATGACCCAAAACAATAGCAGACTTTATACTGACTTACCTCCAGAAGCAGCAAATTATGTTATTATTCTGACTGGAGTTCCTGGGTTGGCTGAGGGTAAGACAGAACCCCATGCCAATCTTAAAAATAAAGTTATATGCTGGCTGCGAACTAACAGACCCCTGCCATCACACATAAATGGTGACATAGTGTCTGTTAGACGATGCAATTGGGTAGGTCCCCGCCCAAAAGACATTGAGGGGGACGTGGTGATAATTAATTTCAGGGACCATAGAGTCGTCACCCACATCACTGACTGGTTTCCAGGGAAAGGAGATGGTGGTATCTCATCCCGCGATTTGAGCTATTTTTACCCTAAAGCTCTGCTGACCCATCCCAATTTGCCACCAATTTCTGAAAGCTCTAATACTTTACAATCCCCCTTTTGGGACAGCCAAAACAGCATAAGGAGACCCCATATAATCATTCCTCCCCCCCCCCCCCTTCCCACCTAGACGTACTCATAGGCCGCCCTTTCATTATTATGGCAACTACCAACACATAAATCACAATGAGCTATGGAGTATTCCATTACGTAACCAATTCGAGCCACTGTCAAGCCTCGAGGACCTGGATTGACAGCTGAAGGTTACTCCATGCCCTCTGAAACCTGGTCCTCTACCTGGGATCTATGCACACCAACACTGGCGTGGGCATGACCCCTCTCCTGACAGCTTCAACACTACCACCGCAGTTAGCGAAGTCATCAAACCAATTGAAACAGGAAGGTCTTTTCCCACGCCCAATGGGTCACTAACTCAACAAATTCCACCTCCACTGGAAATGAGGGTACAGGTGGATTCTTTACAACCAATTCCCCTTCCCACTCTCATGACTGGGGAATCTTCTGATACTGTGCTACACAAGGCACCAAATCCATCTGCCTCCTCATACTTATTCTTGTCCTGGAACGTGGCTGGGCTGTTAAATAAACTTGGCCAACAGTCTTGGCGGGACTTGGTGGAGAACTACACCATCATATGTCTGCAAGAAACTTGGTCCATAGATCCGGCACACCTACTGGGGTATCGGACCTTCCACTCACCAGCTCTACCCTCCTCACACGGTAGAAACAGTGGGGGTCTATGCATATATCTTAGCATACAGAGTGGGCTTACTGTCTTAAACCAACTCCTGGATGAAAACTATCAGATTTTAATTCTTAGATGGGGCATTTCTGTCAACATGATTTTAATTAATTTCTATAATAATGTGTCCACTGTCAACCTGGATAGCGTTATAAACAATCTCCTAAGTGATGTCTCTTCTACCAAGGAAAGAATAGGTGGAGAGTTTTTTCTGGTCTGGGTGGGCGATTTTAACTGTAATATTTGTCAGGACGGACCGAAGGGCTTGTGCGGCCTCGGTAACCCTACTGACGAGAACCCGAGCCACTTTGTTCATTCTAGACAGGGTGACATCCTAAATAATTTTTTGTCCTATTTTAACCTCACATATATAAATGAGCTATGCTCGCCGCTCCAACAGTTCCAGCCAACCTTCCATGGTTAAGGGTGTAATTCTATCATTGATTTTACCCTCCTTTCTAGAACGTATGCCCACTTAATAACTTCATGGGAGACGTTAGATGTCATTCACGGAGACCACTATCCAATTTCTTTCTCCATAAAAAAGGCAGAACCAGAGCGGATACGGAAGGAAATCAACCCCACTTACCAACTCCCGATCACCCTTGCGCGCAAAAACGGTTACACCCTCAAATGGGACAAGGTTGATCCCGTGGGCCTTTTAACTAAACTGTTATCGAAGACGAGGAAGGAAATATTCATCTGCCTCTCCCCCAGTGTCGACCCATTAATAATTTTGGATTCTTTTTCAAAAATCCAATTAGCCTTAAAACACTTATTGACCAGATATCATCGCCCGGAATCGAGCTGCCACTCTGGCTGGTTCGATCATAAGTGTACCACTGCACAAAAAAATTTGAAGACGGTCCTCCACGCTACTTCTAGATCCCCTCCTGAGATTAGAGAAGCCAGACAACTTTATCGTCTGGCAATAAAAAACAGGGAGAAATCACTGAAAAAATAAGCATGGCAGGCCTTAATTTCAGCCTCCAAAAATAGGGACTCTAGTGCATTCTGGAAAGGGGTCAACGCTCCTGTTTTTCGTGATAAAAACAATACTGTCGCGATAGATATCGCCATAAATGGTGAAGCCTGGGTCACTCACTTTGAACAGCTATACGATAATGAAACCCCTTCCCTATTAGTACCTCCCGTTCCTACCATTACTCTCGGAAATGTGGAAAGTCCTTGTATGGGTGCCTATCCTTTGGGAATTTCGTTTACCTACACCGAGGTTAAAATGGCAATCAGCGAGTGTCCCTTAGGAAAGGCGCCCGGCCCAGACGGTATACCATCCGATGTTTTTAAACACGAAATCGACCTCTGGGCACCACTTTTAACCAATGTCATTAATAGCGCATGCCAAGTGGGGATATTACCAACATGGACTGAGGCCATATTGGTTCCGATATTCAAGAAGGGAAATAGACAAGATCCAACCTGTTATCGGCCTATTTCCCTTCTTGACGCACTAATGAAGGTGGCCGGTCGCATTGTTTTAAAGAGAATCCAACTGTGGGCTGAGGAAGCTAACATCATATCCAGCCTCCAGTATGGTTTCCGCACCGGCATGGGAAGAGTAGAGCAGAGCTTAAATTTGTATTTTTTAATTTCTAAGTACACCCAGGCCAGGAAGGGGAACCTTTTTATTACTTTCATTGATTTGAGCTCTGCGTTCGATTGCGTGGATCATAACCAACTTTGGTCCACGCTGTCGAACCTGGGCATCGACCAACCAATTTTAAATTTTATCAAGGAATTATACAGGGGCGCTGGGGCCAGAGTGCGCTTTGGTAAACAAGGTGAGTGCTCGTCCAAATTTTCCATCAAGAGGGGAGTAAGACAGGGGCGCATTCTTGCACCCCTGTTATTTACTCTATACATAAACTCTATTGGCGAGCACCTCAAGGGATTCCCTTTCGATTTCCCTTCCTCCCAGTGCCACCCTGTCCCCATACTACTATATGCCGACGACGCGGCTATCATGTCGCAAACCAGTCTGGGGCTTCAGCGAGCTGTCAACAAATTTAATACCTATATGAATGATAAGGGGCTAAAAGTCAACACTTCTAAGATGCATATCATGGCCTGTGGGCACGGTTTCAAGAAAGTACCCTGTTCTATAAACCTTGAGGGTAAGAGGTTGGAGACCACCGATAAATTTCCCTACCTTGGAATAACCTTTGACAGGAAATGCACCTAAAAAGACAAATAATTTGCATGTAAAAAACATTACAAAGGAGATAAGGAAGACTCAAGAAGAGAATGATTTAAGAAAATTACTGTATTTGGTTACGAAAAAATTGCCTACATAAAGACATGTATAAATTTGAAAGGTCCAAAAAATGAAGCAGTAATAGCAGCACTGTACATACAATTAATATATCATAAAGACAACCCGGACTTGTACTTGGTGCTTAAAGTGTATGTGACACGAAGACGGCGACGCAAGTGACAAGGTGAGATCAGCAAGGGACGGCGCAACGTGAAGTGAAAGTGAATAGTGGAAGGATAATTACAAGGTTCTGAATTCAATTTTCGACATTACAGAATTATTTTTACATCAATTTGAGGAACCATAAAGCCATCAGTTAAGCTGAAAAGGTCGACGGCGTTTCGATCCTGATTAAATTGGGATCATCGTCAGGACAGGGTTGAATTATTCATCACAGTGCTAAATGGATGAAGGTTCAAGGTTGAGGAACGGTGGAGAGAAAGGGTCCAGAAAAATTCTGGGACTGGGTGACAATGAAAGTCAGCAGGTCTGGGTCGGCGAGAATGAACTCGTGGCCGTAGAGGCGAAATGGCTGATCAGGTGTCAACAATTAATGAATTGGTCGAATGATACCAGTTGAGAGTTGTTGTTGTTTCTTACATTATTACCCTATCTCAACGAGGTTTATGGGTTATGCTCCTGTTGTTCTTTTTAAGGAAATGCACCTGGCATACAGCGGTAAAAGCGAGAAAATTAGCCTTCTCGAGAGCAGTTGGCGCACTGCACAACTTTGCGGCTAAACTTGGTGGCAGACCAGTCAAAGAACTAATTACACTATATCAGGCAAAGGGTACATCCATGGCCATCTATGGTTCGGGTCTCTGGGGTATTGAAAATATAACACCTATTCAATTAATTGAAAATCAATACCTCAGATATCTGCTGGGAGCCCCAAAATCCTCATCCACTTATCGTACCCACATTGAATTAGGTATCCCTTTTATTTCTGACACCATTAAAATTGCACCTATTCTTTTATGGCACAATGTGTGGGTTACCCCGGAGACAGCTTTTAACCGCAACTTAATTATTGACTGTCTCACCTTGGATAGAGTCAGACATATTAAATGGTGGCCATCCCGAGTTTTTCTCTACCCCATCTACTATGGAATCGATTTCTAGAAAATCACTGAAACAACTGGCCATGAAACATCTAGCTAACAAAAGATGGTCTATAGAAAAACTAAAAAACACTGCGTTGACATACCAGGAAATTACCATCAAACCTGGGCCGCAAATGTACCTCGTTGGTGACCTAACCTGTTTCTCAAGAATGTTGCTAACACGCTTTAGATTTGGTACTTTCTTCCGTATTGTTACTTTTCCATCTTGCAATAATTGGTCGAGGGACTTGCCCTCCTGCCCCTGTGATGATTCATTGCCCCAATCTAATTTGCACTGTCTCTTATTTTGTAAATTTTACTCTGTTCCACGAAGGATTATTTTGAGACCAATCCTTAAAGAGTGGGGCCACCGCTCTTGTAGAGCTGCTTATGTGAGATTGCAACAGCTAGAGAACCACTCAGTGGCTCACGCTACATCCAGCTTTTTAAAACTCCTGATAAATTCAGAAAGTCTATGTAATGCACTTTATTTATGTACACATCAGTTTTTATATGGTTTTTATTATATCTGTTTTTACCAAATACGATATGCTCGATCTGTATCAACACTGTTTTTTAATCCTGTTTTTCACCTTGGTGATTTTTCGTGTGTGTCTGTTTTTTAATTTGTATGCTTTTATGAATTCAATACAGAATATCGAATAAAGCTTTGAAATTTGGGTCAAGATCACCGTGGGGACCTCCTTGTGGTGTTGGTTCACTCTAGCTCGGGCCGGGGTGGGTGGGTGCAGAGTGTGCTGGATTCGCGGTCTCTGGTTGGCACCAGAAGCTGCAGTTTAAACACATCCGGTGTTCTTGGGAGATAGAGTCCTGGAAGTGAAGGCAGGCAGGCAGGTACTCCGGGGTTTGTGAGGTTGCTGGCTGCAGGACACGCCGGGATTTCGCAAAAGTAGGTTCGAGGGGAGGCAGGCCTGTAGGGCTGGGGCCAAGTCAGTGGGCGTCGTCCTCTTGTTAGCTCTGCACAGCTCTTCTGTCCTTCTTCTTATCTTCTTTTCTTGTGGTTTGTAATCTGAGGAAGCAAGATTCAGGGTGCCCCCTAAATACTAAAATCTGAAAGAAACATGTTAGTTAGCTTCCTTACCTTAGAATATCCCCAGGCGTCAGGCTGGATCCGGAAAGATTTTTCATCAGCAATACCCTTGCCCGTCACTAGGCGTCATCGGCGTCGTGATCGCCGGGATGACGTCGTCGGAGTACTTAGACGCCGCCCTCGCGCGCTGACGTCAGTTCTTCTTTTTTCCGCGCCAGTAAGCGCAGATCCGGGAAGAGCATACCCTTTAGACACTTTTTGACTAAACTTTTTGAACTTTTTTGGCTCCTCTTTCGAGTCGACATCAACTCCTGGTGCCGGTAGGGATGCCCGGGTTCAAGCCGTGCGACATCTGTCACCGCCTGATGTCGGTCACGGATCACCACCGTCGATGTCTCTACTGCCTTGGGGCCGACCATGATGCCGAGTCGTGCCTCGACTGCCGGGCCTTGACCTCGAAGGCTAGGCGGGAGCGGTCCCACAAGCTGCTCGAGATCCGGCAGTCGGCTCTGCGACGCTCAAGGTCCCGGTCGAGGAGGAGGTCGAGGGACCGGTCGCGGAGCCACAGCCATCACCGCTCATCGGGATCGAAGTCCTCGCATTCCGGTAAGTCGAGGCACAGTAAGAAGAAGTCGAAGAGGCGACATCGCTCTTCTGACTCCCCTCGCCGGTTGCGCGACTCGGCTGAGGGTTCGGGTGGCACCACCCGCGTGGCTGAGGGGCGGGATGCAGCACGGTACTCGATTCGATGTGGGCTTGACACCACGGACTCGCTAGGTAGGGCGATTGCGACAACGGTGGCGATTCGTCGCCATGCCTGGCTGAGATCCACAAATTTCTCCGGTGATGTCCAGAGCACCCTCATGGACATACCCTTCGGTGGCCGACGCCTCTTTGGTGACACGGCGGATAGTGCGTTGAAGCGCTTTAAGGACTCCCCCCGCGCCCGCAAACTTCCGCGTTTCGCCCCTTTCATGGCCAAGGAAGGGGCGCCCCCACACGTCCGTCTAGCCACAGGCCACAGAACCAGTCTCAACGCGGTCGCGGACATTGATTCCGCCGAGGCGGAGCAGAGGGACAGAGAGCCGGTCATCCCACATCTGCCCCAGCAGCATCTGCCTCAAAGCCTTCCTAGTCCAACCTTTCAGGCCCATTCCACGCCAGTGGTAGGCAGGGTTCACCATTGCTGGAGCAGAGTTTTCTTTTAGAAAATTCTGGGGCTTTTGAAGCTCTGGCATGTCTATGCGTTTTATTAATTTATTAACAATTAACAATCAATTATTTGTCTTGTGCAAGTATGTTTTACTAATCAACCTGTTTGTCCTAACACAAGAGAAAGTTACATGAGGGTTAGCTTATTTGTGCTGTTCATGTATTTACAATAACGTGCAAGTTTTCATGTTTAAACGTTGCTGTGTGCTATTTATTTTGAGCACAAAACGCTGTCTGAATTAATGCTTTTTATGTCGCAAAGCTAGATAAATGCATACACATAAGGGTATTAGTGGGGTTAACACTGTTTAATCATTATGTTGTAGTAACGTTGTTTTTATTTCTTTTAAATTGAGATGGTCTATTGTGGCCTATGGAGGCCTAATCCATGATGGCTGATTTGAGAGCCTGGCCTCGAGTGAATATTTCTGTGATGTGGCAAGAGAGACCCCTGCTGGAAAAAGGTCGAAGACAACTGACCATGGTCCTTCTATGAAATTTTCCATGAGGACGGCAGCAGCTTTGGGTGTACTCCAAGAAAAGTGAAAGTGTCCTTGGCTTTCTCAAAGGACAAAGGAGCCTTAGAGGGAAACTCTGAACTGTGGCTCGATGGCCGAGGAGAAATCGGATTAAATGTGTTACATGTTTTATTTCCTTGGTTCCTGTTCCGTAGTTTACGCTTTGTGACTTTTCCTGAGCGGAGATTTCCAGATGTAGCAAAGTTACATTTCTTCCTTCTCGTTCTGCTTGGTGATACAGTTTATTCAGCCAACTTTATGTGTGTTTCTATTGTATTTTCTACTATAAAAACTGTTAGTTTAGGGAGGGCTCTTCCCACTCTTTTGGCCACCTTCACGCGTTGCTGAGGTTCGATGCTGAGGACTCTGTCCTGAGAGACTTTACCGAGAGACTGGTCCTGACCCGTTCTGACACTTAGTTAGAATAGGTAACTATGAGAAATGATTTATTCTGATTGATTTTACTTTGACTAATTTTAGATAAAGCAATATAACTTTTAAACATGGTGTTGAATATTCTTTCTTGTCAATTATTGAGTACATTTTGATTACTGTTGTATAGATTGTATAGGGTATGAATAAGGACAACCACTATAATCAGGTCCTATCGTCCTAGATATAGATGCAGGGTTTTCTTCCCACAGGTCTTATGCTGGTAGAGTATTTGAGCGTATGTTAGTGAAATGGGCCCTAGCGTGTGATGAATGTATGTGCGTGTAACTGTGAGATTACTCTATCTGTGGTAGTGGGTTTATTTTAGGTACCCTGATCTCTATCAATTTCTCTGGTAGCAGAGGATGGTTTGTAGATGGTTGTCTTGATCTGATAAGATAAGATTGCTTGTATATTGGCTTATTGATTATTGATTTATTTTGATGTTGTTGGTATATGTACTAATATTAAATGTTGGAGTCGTAATGTTGAGTTATATGTAGTGCTTCTGGAATTTGGAAGCTGTGGAAGCAGTTCCGTAGTAGGGCAGAGAAGGTGTATATGCTGCTCTCGGGAAAGACGGGATTGTAAGGAATTACGTGTGACAATTGAAGTTGCGCGTTCACATTGTCTGGGTTCGGAATCAGTGACATCGTCGTATGTTACTATTAGATATTTCTGGTATGTAAGGAGTGTGTATGATAGTGAAGGTTATCTATGAAACTCTGGTCTTAAGTCCCAGGGATCTGTAAGGATTGCCGTTAAAGCTTATCGCGGGAGGAGTAATAGGTATTCTCTGAGCTTGTTTGAGGAACTGGGCAGAGGTAAGCTGCTTAGTTAATGAGTTATAATTCTGTACAGAGACAGGTTGTGTTGTTCTCGAGAAGCAGGATTCTGTGTGCATGTACTATATTTTTCTCGTGTGAATGTGCGTGAATGCATATACATTTATTGACTGTAAGACTCTTTGGATAAGTCCTAGAGGAAACAGTTATGCGATGTATGAAAGTTGTTGATTCTTGAGAAATAGGCTCTCTTTTACTATTCTGTGGTTAGCGAAGCAGACAATGGAGATGTTTTTATGTTGTAACTAATAGATTTTGTAGAAGTTTTGACACACGAAGTCTACTGAGAGTTTTTGTAAAGGAGGGGTAGACGAGTGACAGAGACAGGAGACAGAGACTGCAGCGACTGTTGACGTCAGAAGGTCCGCGCACTGATTGGATAGAGAATCAGAATAGGGTTCGCGCTAGGATTGGTGCGTTAGTGTGAGTCGCGCAGGGATTGGAAGAACTGATTAGTGACGTAAACGCTCCAGGATTGGTGCGTTAGTGTGAGTCGCGCTGCTATTGGTTGAGAAACTCGTATTGTATATTTATAATACGGAAAGAGTAGAGAGTTTGATAAGCGCTTGTTAAAATGTATTACCAAGAAGAGAAAAAGAAAAAGACCTTCTTTGGAAAAGTTAAAAAGTGGTTTAGCAAGGATAAAGAGGTTAAAACGAGAGAGGGTGAGTTGTTACCTCCAGCGAAAACACCTGCATCCTTCATGGCTGCGAAATATGGATTACATACCTGTATATGGTTGCAGAATTGGGTTAAGTATACTAAAGAAGATGGTGTTCTAGCATTTCCAGAACATGGTTCATTTAATTTGGCCGTGTTGAGAAACTTACGGGAAAAAATGTTATGCTTAGATCCGAAGCCGAGACCTACACAGTTCGAGGCTTTAGTGGAATGGGAAGAGGAAGTTCATGACCGAGAAAAGCAAAGGTCTGGAGGGTATTATAGGTACATGTTTGGGAGGAGACATGATCGTGAAACACATCATGATCGAATGAAAAGATGGCGAGATGCTAGTATGTCAGAGGGATTATATCCAATGAGAACAGTCGAAGCTTCTGCTCCTTCGACAGAAAGAGTTTCTGAGTCAGATATGAGAAGATATGGAGAGTATGAGGATGAGGTCTTAAATGACATGATTTACAAGAGACCACCTCCATATAGAACAGAACCAGATGAGAGTACACCAGTTGTTTCTCCGATAAGAGATACAGTTGAGAAAGAAAAAATGACACCTGAATCAAGAGGTAGTAGTTCTTTCAGGGAGAGAGAGAATCGAGGTAGTGAGGAAAATGCTAGAAAATTAGCAAAGACGACAACAGAATTGACTGAGAAAATTAGGGAGTTAACGAAGAATCTGGAAGCTGTTACAGTGCCTGTAACTATAGGTCCAGTTATGCCTGTGTTTGATAAACAGAGAGCAGGTGAAAAAGGACTGGTAATTCCATATATTGCAAATGAATCGACAAATTCAGTTGGTCCTTCAGGAGATTCAGATAAAAGAACAGGGAGAAGTGACCTGAGACAAACCAGACATGACACATGTAGTGAACTATTGGATGTTAGTGAACCTAGTTGTTCAGGGATGCCGATTTTAGAACCGCAGAAAAAAGTGGTTCCAGTGAGAAAAACTGCTGAAATAACAGTTGATGATTTGAATGATTGGATGAAGGTTCTTCAGAAAAAGGATAAGGATTCACAAGTTATTGATGTGGTTAAGTTACGTATAGAATTAGAAGAGCAGTTCCAACAGAAATCCTGAAGAGTCATCATGATGGTGAATTGATGTTTATGTGCAAAAGCATAACATGGAGAGCAAGAAATACTCATGATAGACTAAGAGCAATAGCAAATGAGCAAGGAGTTGACATTGATAGAGTAAAGGCTTTACAGAAAACATACAGGATGGATTTCACTGAGAAAGACATTGAGAATTTGAATACTTCTGGTAGAACAGGACAGATTAAAGAAATGGTGGCATTACTGCGAAGATGGGGTGATGTTGAAAAGTGGAAGGATAGGTGGTATAAGAAAAGAGAGGAATCTGAAGATAGAACAACTTATTCAGCATTTCCAGTGAGAGAAAAGGAGAAACCAGTGGAGAATTATCCTATGAGAGAAATACCTGGAGGAGGATATGTACATGTTCCATGGACCAGACAGGATATTTTATCATTTACGAATGATTTCCCTCGATTGAGAGAAAAGCCCGTCGAGTGGTATAGGCAGGTAGATAGGTTTGTGAAATTGTCAAAGGTGCTGTGGGTTGACCTGAATAGTCTGTTTGATATAATTGTTCCAGCAGACTTGTGGACTGAGTGTAAAATAGTTGTGAGTTGGCCTACTGAGGAATATCCAAGAGATTCAAGAACAGGGGCACCAGATCCAGAAGTGATGAGGAAGTATGATCAGGTGATGGTATACCTGAAGAGTAAAGTTCCTTCAAAAGAGACAGACTGGGTTAAGATAGATCGAACACAACAGGAAGCAAAAGAATCAGTTCATGCTTTTTACGAGAGGCTGATACTGGCTTTTAAACAATTCAGTGGAGATGAACACCTGGGTGACAAGGATTTGAGTCATTTTGTATACAGATTTGTATATGGTCTTAGACCTGAAATTGGTGAGAGAATTCGTGAACACACAGTGGATTGGCAGAGTAAGAAAGTAGATGAGATTCTGAGACATGCAAAATATTTCAGTGATGAAATTGAAGCAAAACAAAGAAAGCTGAAAGAGAAAGCAATGTGGGCACAAGTGAAAGTTGCAGAAAGACAGGAAGCACAGTTAGAGGAACAGGCAAATAATCCAGGAAATAATGGAGGAAATAGACCGAGATTTGCAGGAAAAGGAAGGGGAAGTCTTGAGGAAGCCAAAAAGAAGTTCCCTTGTCACAACTGTGAACAGCTGGGACATTGGAGATCTGAATGTCCTAATCCACCATTAGTGAATAATGAGGGTAAATCCTTAAATCAACAGGTGCAGAATGATGGGAATAACCAGCAGCAACAACAGCAGAAAGTTGTGAAACAGCAGAGTCAAGAGCCAAAACCGCCCTTACCGCAGAATAGAGGGGTACAAAAGTACAATCAGGACTCAGGATTCTTCAATGATGAGCAGGTAAACAAACCGAGACGTACTAACAAAGTACAACAGTACTTGTTAAAGAGTGAAGGGAGTGAGTCTGAGGGTGATTATTGACGGTGCCGAGGAGAGGAAGAAGAGTGCATACTTGGTGCAACTCTAGAAATAGACCAGGCAGGACCATTTGTGGATGGGAAAATAAATGAGGAGAGTGTTACTTTTTTGGTAGACACAGGTGCGACAAGATCAACTGTCAGGTCAACAGATGTTAAAAATCTTCCTCTCTCGGATGAAGCAATCCAAGTAGTTGGTGTAGCCAATACACAGATCAGAACACGTCTTACTGAACCAGTAAGAGTACAGATAGGGAAATTTTCAGACATGCACAGATTTATTGTCTGTGACACGAGTCCAGTGAACCTGTTAGGTAGGGACTTATTGTGTAAAATGAATTGCACAATTTTTGTACACCAGATGGAATAGCTTTTGAGACACCAGATGATGATGTTTTCTACCGAATGACTCTAGAAAATAGAGAAAATGAGTTAATTGGTGCATTTCCAGTGTTTAATCCGGAGGATTTGCCTCAAGTGCTGAGAGACACAGTGAAAAGAGCAGTTTGGGATTTTACAGGAGAGGATGTGGGATTGATGAATAATGTGGATCCAGTGAAAATTGCAGTGAAAGAGGGAATTACATATCCTAACATTCCTCAGTACAAAATGACACCAGAAATAATTGAAGGGATAACTCCTATAATTGAGAAAATGATTCAGCAGGGAGTTCTGAGAGAACTACTGAGTAGTCCGTGTAATTCGCCGATAATGGGACTGAAAAAGCCCAATGGCAAGTTCAGGATCGTGCAAGATCTGAGAAAAGTTAATCAAATTGTGGTGGCATGTTGTCCCATTGTGCCAAATCCATCAGTGATTCTGTATCAAATTCCACATGATGCTGAGTGGTATACAGTGATTGATTTGTGTCATGCGTTCTTTTCAATTCCATTGCATCATGACAGCCAGCCGATTTTTGCATTTAGGTTTGGCCAGCGTATTTTAGCATGGTGTCGTATCCCACAGGGGTATACGGAGAGTCCTTCGATATTCAATCAGTTATTGAAGAAATCGTTGGAAAGTTTGATCATGCCTGAGAGCTCAGTGCTAGTACAATATATTGATGACCTACTTGTGGCATCAAAAACGCGTGAAGCTTGTGAAGTGGATACCATAGCTTTACTGAATCATCTGGCAGATGGAGGGTTAAAGGTATCTCCAGCCAAATTACAATTTTGCAAGAAAGAGGTGCATTATCTTGGACATAATATTGAGAAAGGTCTGAGAAAAGTGACTACTGACAGGATCAGAATAATCAGAGAAATGAAAGCTCCGAAAACCCAGAGAGAAGTGAGAATGTTCCTGGGTATGGTGGGATATTGTCGTCAGTGGATAATTAATTTTTCCCTGATAGCAAAGCCATTGATTAAATTGACAAAAAGTGAAATGACAGATCCGTTAGATCTGGATGCAGAACAATTGGCAGCATTTGAAGAGCTCAAAACTAAAATGTGTGAGGCTCCAGCTTTAGGTATGCCTGACTATGAAAAGGAATTTGAACTGTACTGCAGTGAGAGAAATGGATGTGCACTTTCAGTGTTAATCCAGAAACATGGGCAATTGAGAAGGCCTATTGCATACTTCTCATCGACACTTGACACTGTAGCCGTGGGGTTACCAGGTTGTCTGAAAGCTGTAGCTGCGACATGCAGAAGCCTGGAGCAGAGTGAGGGGATCATAATGGGGTATCCTGTAAGGGTATTCGTACCTCACAATGTGGCAATTCTTTTGACAAGAAGCAGAACTCAGCATATGTCACATAGTCGGTTGACTAAGTACGAAAAAGTGATTCTGGGAGCATCAAATGTGACTCTTGAGAGATGTGTGAATGTGAATCCAGCGACACTTTTGCCGGATATTGAAAATGTGGGTATAAAGATGGAAGATGATCATGATTGTTTGGATGTGCTTGAGTACTGTACAAAACCGAGACCAGACATAAGGGATCTTCCCTTACCTGAGAATGACCATGTGTTGTTTGTGGATGGATCATGCCTGAGAAATGATAATGGTGTGCTATGTGCAGCATATGCAGTGTGCAAAGTTTCAGAAGTCATGGAAGCATCACCATTGAAAGGAGTGAAATCTGCACAAGTTGCTGAATTAGTGGCATTGACAAAAGCTTGTGAGATTGGGAAAGACTTGAGAACAACCGTGTTGACAGATAGTCAGTATGGATTTGGAGTGGTGCATGACTTTGGCCAATTGTGGCTACAAAGAGGTTTCTTGACATCGGGTGGAACTCCGATAAAGAATGCTGAGTTGATTGGAAAATTGCTTGAGGCGATACAGCTGCCTAAGGAGTTAGCGGTTGTAAAATGTGCCGCACATGGTTCAGGGGATGATTTTATCACTGTTGGTAACAGGTATGCCAACGATGTGGCGCAGTATTGCGCTAAAACAAACCAATCAATTAACAGGGGTAGGATGGAAGAAATGTCTGTTCTTTCTGTGATGTTTACTAATGTCCTAGAAACATGGGATGAAGTAAAGCAGTTACAAGATGAGGCAGGAGAGGAAGAGAAACAAGATTGGGTTAAGGCAGGATGTGCTCCAAGAGAAACAGACCATGTTTGGGTCTACAGAGATGGCAGACCAGTAATGCCAAACTCAATTTTGTCGTCAATGGCAAGGATGTATCATGGCCAGGGACATCTGGGGAGGGACGCGATGGTAAGGTCCTTTAAGCAAACCTGGTACAATGCAAAGTTTAGGACAATTGCGGAGAGCATCTGTCAAAGGTGTTTAATTTGTCAGCAATTCAACACAGGGAAAAAGACAGTGGTGAGTCTAGGGACAATTGGCAGAGAAGGAGGTCCTTTTACAAGAATGCAGATTGATTTCATTGAAATGCCCCAAGTGAACAGACTGAGGTATGTTCTAGTGGTAGTCTGTTTGTTTTCAAGGTGGGTGGAAGCTTACCCGACTAGAAGAAATGATGGATTAACAGTGGCAAAGTTACTGTTAAGGGAGTTGATTCCTAGATACGGGTTTCCAGTTACAGTTGAGTCTGACAGAGGTGGACACTTTCAAAATGAACTCATTGGTTTAATTTGTGAAGCATTGAAAATACAGCAGAAGCTACATTGTGCATACCGACCAGAGGCTTCTGGTGTGGTTGAGCAGATCAATGGCACAATCAAGAATAGGATTGGAAAAATGTGTTTAGCCACTGGCATGAAATGGCCAGATGTATTACCTCTTGTCCTGATGACAATGAGATCTACTCCAGATAGAACTACTGGTTTGAGCCCGCATGAAATAATCATGGGACGTGCTATGCGCCATGCATTCGTGCCTGTGAATAAGTTGGTGTCAATAACTGATGACATGATTTTGGATTACTGTAAAGGCCTGGCTGACGCAGTTCATTCTGTGTTTCACCAGATTGGAGAAGAAGCTACCACACTTGAGAAGAAGCAAGCCCATGATCTGAGTCCAGGTGACTGGGTAAGGATTAAGGTGCACAGAAGAAGAAATTGCTTGATTCCAAGGTGGGGAAGACCGAGACAAGTTATTCTGACTACAACGACTGCAGTAAAGTGTGCTGGAGTGAAGCACTGGGTACATGCGAGTCATACTCTGAGAGTTCCAAGCCCGAGAGAGGGAACTGGTAAAGAGTATTATGAAGAGTCAGATTCCAGTGATGGTGAAGATCCTGAAGATACGGAATCAGTGAGAAAAGAAGCAGAGAGAGCTTCAAGAGATTCACTGCGAGTATCAGAGGGAAAATCAAATTCTGTTACAGAGCCTGAAGTTTCAAGTAGCAGTGGGAGTAAAAGAAAAGAAAAGAGAAAACACATAGAACCTACTCCTGAATCAGAAGAGGAGGAGATTGAAGAACCACTTGAGATTATTCTTGAAGAAACAGGGTCAGAAGAAGATAGAGAGGGACAGATTGCGGAAGACTCCCGAGGAGGTGTAGGGAACATTGATGAGGAGCTAGGTGAAGGGACAAGTAGACAGCAAGAAGATTGCGTGTCGGAGATCCGAGGAGGGACAGAAGTAGGGAAGTCTCAAACAGTGGTGAAAAGATCTGTGGAGAAAAGAAAAGCTACTGGGAAACGGAAACAAGAGGCACTTGAAACAGATGATGAAGATGAACAAACAGAAGGTCGAGTTCTGAGAAAGAGAACTTTGATTGGAGAGAAGAGTGTTAAAGAATTGAGGCCGAAAAAGGTTGTGAAAGGAGATCGTTGGCCTAACAACCGAGTGAAAAGGGTGAGATACAGAGTAATAAGAGCAAATTCATCAAAAGCTGAACAAGTGAATGAAGTATCAAGTCAAACTTCGAGAGCTGAAGAAAAAGAATCAAAGAAATCAAAAGAATCAGTAGAAATAAAAAGAGTTAAAAGACCCAACCAAAAGTACAGATCACCGGAATGGTCTTATGTGACACTGTCTGAAGAAGGAAAAGAAGAAACAGTGACTCGAGATAATCCGGAAGTGGTCTTGAGAAAAGTGGTTGAGGAAGATACTGGTGAAATTCTGAAAGTACTCTTGACTGACATTGGAGAAGAGTCGAGTACTGAGGATTCCGACGTTGGAGATCTGATACAATTTGATGTCGAAGAAATTGAAGTGAAGAATGACAAGTATCCAAACTGAGTGAAAGAAGGATTCACTTGGATCAAGTGAACGAGGAAATCATTTGGATAAACTGAAAGTTGAAGAATTGCTGAAGAATTGAAGAAGTTCAAACAGTAGTGGAGTAGTAGAAGCTAAACTAAAATGGCTAACATAGAGGATAATAGAAATAGATGTGCCTTCTTTAAGAGGTGGTGCAAAATGTGCTGCTGTTGTACTGGATTATTAATGCTTCTATGGGGTGTTTTAATTTTATTAGTAACTTTTAAGGTTGAATTTGGGATGAACACAGAGAATATGACTAATATAGAGAGGAATTCACAAAAAGTAGTTCCAATTAGAAGTAGTAGTTACATACACAAAGATAGGTCAATTAAAAAATTTTCTAGTAATGTTTTTTCTAAACTGTTATATGAATATGTGAAGACAATGGAAGTGAGGGATTGCTATGTCTGCATGCAATTACCTGCATCCGTTTCAGAGGGTGTTACTTATCACCATTTGCCAGCTACATATGGTATTTCTTGTAGTATTTTAAGTAGTGTTTTTTATTTGTTAGGGAAAATAGATTATAAGATGTCTAACAGAGATAGTATTTTTGGGCACTTGCCAATGAACAAAGAACTGAATCCAGCTAAAGAAGCTAACACTTTTGGTGAAATTTTTATTGAAGAAAAAGGACTAACATTAGATTATATTTTTAAGAATAATTTAACTTGCAGTTTGAAAGGAGAGGAGAAAGCTTTCCTGGATATGGTTGAGGAAAGGAGAATGAACATGCATGAGAAAGGGGGAAAATATGAAGTGAGTGAGACAATTTGGGACATGGAGATGGGAAAGGAGTTGAGGAATGGGGCTAGTCCAACTTTGGCTCTAGATGCACCGCAGAAGGGTAAACTATGCATTACCAGAAGGAAATCCCAATATGATACATATTTTGTGGGAACTAGTGAGTGCCATGATACATACTTCATTGCGACAGGTTGGGGTTTCAGAGGTGGAGAAGATACGATTTTTCCAGGAGTGTACTATGTTTGTGGGAACAAGGCTTATTACAAGTTGCCTGACCATTGGTATGGCACATGTTATGTGGGCCTGGTTTTTCCTAAGATTTTTCACACGGATAAAGTAAAAGATGTAGAAGACATTAACCTATTAACACGTTTTAAGAGAGAAACTTGGTCTGAAATTGTGGGTGATATTTTTGGTGTTTTGATTCCAGCAGTGGGAATGTCTTTAAATGCTTATGGAATTCGGAAACTGTCCACAGTGGTTGATCGCTTATCGACAAATACCGCAGGGGGGTTTCTTTTGGTGAATACGGAATTAAGTGCCATACGTGCCATGTCTATGCAAAATCGACTTGCCCTTGATATTCTTTTGGCTAAGGAGGGTGGAGTTTGTGGAATTTTGAAAGTTCAACATTGTTGTACTTACATTCCTGACGAAAGTAAAGACCTGAAGGTCTATATCAAAAATATTACTGATTTGCATGAAGATTTAGTACCACTTGAGACTGGGAGTTTATGGACTAAACTAGCTAATAAAATGATAGCTGTTAAGGATTTTATTGCAAAGATAGGTAGTACTATTATAGGTAGAATATTGTTTCCTTTGTCTTGTATAATTGTTGCTTTACTGATACTAAGATTGGTGTGTGTGTGTTGTAAAAACAGGAGAGGGAAAGAGAAATTGAAAAATGAAAAGAAAAACAAGAATTCGAAACTTTCGAAAAGAGAACCAGAAGAGATTGAACTAGAAGAATTGAGGGAGAGTGTTTATTTAGAGACAAAGAGAGATGATGAAAGAGTGACTGGTGTTTAATGTTGTCTAAAAGGGAAGAGACATTTCTGATTTCCTAAAATGGGACTAAATTTTCACTAATTTTTTTTTTTGGGTTTATTTGGTGATAAAATCACCAAAGGGGGGATTGCTGGAGCAGAGTTTTCTTTTAGAAAATTCTGGGGCTTTTGAAGCTCTGGCATGTCTATGCGTTTTATTAATTTATTAATAATTAACAATCAATTATTTGTCTTGTGCAAGTATGTTTTACTAATCAACCTGTTTGTCCTAACACAAGAGAAAGTTACATGAGGGTTAGCTTATTTGTGCTGTTCATGTATTTACAATAACGTGCAAGTTTTCATGTTTAAACGTTGCTGTGTGCTATTTATTTTGAGCACAAAACGCTGTCTGAATTAATGCTTTTTATGTCGCAAAGCTAGATAAATGCATACACATAAGGGTATTAGTGGGGTTAACACTGTTTAATCATTATGTTGTAGTAACGTTGTTTTTATTTCTTTTAAATTGAGATGGTCTATTGTGGCCTATGGAGGCCTAATCCATGATGGCTGATTTGAGAGCCTGGCCTCGAGTGAATATTTCTGTGATGTGGCAAGAGAGACCCCTGCTGGAAAAAGGTCGAAGACAACTGACCATGGTCCTTCTATGAAATTTTCCATGAGGACGGCAGCAGCTTTGGGTGTACTCCAAGAAAAGTGAAAGTGTCCTTGGCTTTCTCAAAGGACAAAGGAGCCTTAGAGGGAAACTCTGAACTGTGGCTCGATGGCCGAGGAGAAATCGGATTAAATGTGTTACATGTTTTATTTCCTTGGTTCCTGTTCCGTAGTTTACGCTTTGTGACTTTTCCTGAGCGGAGATTTCCAGATGTAGCAAAGTTACATTTCTTCCTTCTCGTTCTGCTTGGTGATACAGTTTATTCAGCCAACTTTATGTGTGTTTCTATTGTATTTTCTACTATAAAAACTGTTAGTTTAGGGAGGGCTCTTCCCACTCTTTTGGCCACCTTCACGCGTTGCTGAGGTTCGATGCTGAGGACTCTGTCCTGAGAGACTTTACCGAGAGACTGGTCCTGACCCGTTCTGACACTTAGTTAGAATAGGTAACTATGAGAAATGATTTATTCTGATTGATTTTACTTTGACTAATTTTAGATAAAGCAATATAACTTTTAAACATGGTGTTGAATATTCTTTCTTGTCAATTATTGAGTACATTTTGATTACTGTTGTATAGATTGTATAGGGTATGAATAAGGACAACCACTATAATCAGGTCCTATCGTCCTAGATATAGATGCAGGGTTTTCTTCCCACAGGTCTTATGCTGGTAGAGTATTTGAGCGTATGTTAGTGAAATGGGCCCTAGCGTGTGATGAATGTATGTGTGTGTAACTGTGAGATTACTCTATCTGTGGTAGTGGGTTTATTTTAGGTACCCTGATCTCTATCACCATCACCTGCACCACTGGCGTACCATCACGTCGGACAGGTGGGTGCTGCAAATTGTCCGAAGGGGCTACTCCCTCCCCTTCGAGGCGACCCCTCCAGCCATGTCGCCGCAGTACCACCACATGTCAGGGGATCACTTGCTACCTCTGCAGGAGGAAGTTACGGCCCTCTTGGCCAAGAGGGCCATCGGGCGCGTTCCTGGCCCAGAAGTAGGTCGGGTTGTTATTCCCACTACTTTCTGGTTCCCAAGAAGGGCAAAGGGGGCCTACGCCCTATCTTGGACCTCAGGAGCGTCAACGCCTTCCTCCGAAAGGAGAAGTTAAAGATGCTCACCTTAGCTCAGTTTCTGGCTGCCCTAGACCCTGGAGACTGGATGGTAGCATTGGACTTGCAGGACACATATTTCCACATCCCCGTCCTGCCGGCCCACCGGTGTTACCTGCGGTTCACGGTACGCCACGAGCACTTTCAGTTTACCGTGCTCCCCTTCGGCCTCACCAGTGCCCCTTGGGTGTTCACGAAAGTGATGGCGGTTTTCACAGCTCATCTGCGCAGACTAGGGGTTCCAGTCTTCCCCTATCTCAAAGACTGGTTGTTAAAGGCGGGCTCGCCCGGACAGTCGTCTCCCACCTCCAGACTACGGCCGACCTCCTGCATTTGCTGGGGTTCTCCATCAACGTGCTGAAGTCGCATCTGAGTCCCTCCCAGAAGCTCCTTTTCATCGGTGCGGTTCTGGACTCGGCGCAGTTTCGGGTCTATCCTCCGGAACAGCGGGTTCGGGATATTCAGGCTCTGATTCCGATCTTTCAGCCTTTATCCCGGGTTTCGGTCAGGTTGGTGCTGCGGCTGCTGGGTCTGATGGCCTCCTGCATCCTGCTGGTACATCATGCCAGGTGGCGGATGCGGGCTCTGCAGTGGGACCTGAAGTTCCAATGGGCTCAACATCGAGGCAACCTGTCCGACCACGTCCTGATCTCGGAGGGCACTGCAAGGCAGTTGCAGTGGTGGCTCACGGACCGCGATTGGGTCAGTGGCAGATCCCTCTCCCTTCCCCACCCGGAGCACGCAGTGGTGACGGATGCGTCCCTCCTGGGATGGGGGGACCACCTGGGAGAGGAGGAGATCAGAGGCATCTGGTCTCCGGCGGAGTCCCAGCTCCATATCAACCTTCTGGAGGTTCGGGCGATCCGGCTTGCACTGAAGGCATTCCTTCCCTCTGTCCTGGGAAGTGTGGTGCAGGTGTTCACGGACAACACCACCGCCATGTGGTATTGCAACAAACAGGGCGGGGTGGGGTCGTGGACTCTCTGTCAGGAGGCTCTGCGCCTCTGGACATGGCTGGAACATTAGGGCATCATCCTGGTGGTTCAACACCTGGCAGTCTGTAATGTCATTCTGGCAGCCAGGCGTCCTCCCACTAAAACGGTATACGCCTGCAGGTGGAATAAATTTGTGGCATGGTGCACAGCAAAGGCTGTGGATCCCCTTTCCGCCCCTCTTTCAGAATTTCTCCTCTTTCTTCTTTCCCTGGCCCAGCAGGGCTCTGCTCTGGGCACCCTCAAGGGATATCTTTCAGCTGTTTCTGCTTTCTTACGGCTTCCTGATCAGCCTTCTCTTTTCAAGTCCCCTGTTGTTGCTCGATTCTTTAAAGGCATTACTCATATGTTTCCTCCTGTCCCTTTCGTAACGCCTCAGTGGGATTTGAACCTGGTGTTAACCTATCTGATGTGCGCTCCTTTTGAGCCACTTCATAATAGTCCTCTTCGTCTTCTGACTCTTAAGACTTCTTTCCTGGTTGCCATCACCTCTGCGAGACGGGTGAGTGAGCTCCAGGCTCTATCTTCTAAGCCTCCTTTCCTCTCTGTCCATCCGGACAAGGTTGTTCTCAGGACTCGTCCTTCCTTTCTCCCTAAGGTGGTAACTGCCTTTCACATCGTCCAGTCTGTTACATTGCCCACCTTCTTTCCGCCTCCGCATCCCTCGAAAGAGGAAGAGAGGCTCCACCGTCTGGACCCAAAACGAGCGCTGTCCTTCTATCTGGACCGCACAAAACAGTTCCGGGTGGATGACCAACTCTTTGTTGGCTACGTGGGCGCTAAGAAGGGGCGGGCAGTGCACAAGCGAACCATCTCTCAGTGGGTCATTTTGTGCAAGGCCTTGGCTAAGAAGGAACCTCCTGTGGGGCTGAGGGCCCATTCCACTCGGGCCACAGCGGCTACTACTGCCCTGGGACGGGGAGGCCCTCTGCAGGACATTTGTCAGGCAGCAACGTGGGCCTCGCTGCACACGTTTGCCAAGCATTACTGCCTGGACAGCCAAGTCCGGAGAGACGGCTTCTTTGGCCGTTCCGTTCTCCAGGACTTCCTGGTGTGATCTTGGTTCGCAGACCCACCACTGGGGTTGGTATTGCTGGGGTATCTATTCTAAGGTAAGGAATCTAACTAACGTGTTTCTTTCAGATGAACAAGTTACTTACCTTCGGTAACGATATATCTGTAAGAAACATTAGTTAGTTAGATTCCTTACCGCCCCACCCATCCTCCCCGCTCTGCGAACTCACATCTAGGGTTAAGGTCATCCCTTTCAGGGCCCTAGATTCTTGGCACCAGTGTCGGTTTCTTGCATGGCTCTGCGTTCCTGGGTGGAAAGCTCTGTACAAGAGCTGACATCGGCGCGCGAGGGCGGCGTCTAAGTACTCCGACGACGTCATCCCGGCGATCACGACGCCGACGGACGCGGAGCCGCAGACGACGCCTAGCGATGCGCAAGGGTATTGCTGACGAAAAATCTTTCCGGATCCAGCCTGACGCCTGGGGATATTCTAAGGTAAGGAATCTAACTAACTAATGTTTCTTACAGATATATCGTTACCGAAGGTAAGTAACTTGTTCTTTAGGGGCGTTACAGGTAGGTAAAGGGCAGGGACCAATGGGTCCCTTCCCTGGGGAGGGTACACCCCCGTTTCTGCCACTCTCCTGTGGGAGGGGGACAGGATCCTGTCCCTGGTTGGCTGGGTCCCCCCCATCCTCAAGATGGCGGGCCTCGAGGTTATGCTTCACCTCGCCTCCCCCACCTGAGGGGTGGAGTTGGCAGAGGTGGGCACACCTCCCTTCCTAACTTGTTTTTCCCGCCGTTTCTCCCGCCCAAAGTGGGGGTAGAACCAGTGGGGACCAGTTGCTGAAAGCAGCAAATGGTCTGGAGAGGCTCACAAAGGCGGCATGCCTTTGAAGCTTCTCCTTCGGGAACCCTGCCCTTCCTGGGGGAGGAGCGTTGGCACGTCGTCCAAGGATGTGCATTGTTTCAGGCCCCCGAGAGCAGCATGCTCTCAACCCAGGGGTCCAGAAACAAGTCTAGTGGTGGCAGCCTACGCAGCCACTCAGTCAGGTCACTAGAAGTTGGTCAAATTTTAGAGAGCATCTCTAAGATGACCTCTGTCATGCATTTTACATTAAATCCCACACTGGCATCAGTGTGGGTTTAATGTGCTGAGAAGTTTGATACCAAACTTCCCAGTCTTCAGTGTAGCCATCATGGTGCTGTGGAGTTCGTAATGACAAACTCCCAGCACCTTATACTCTTATTGGCAACACTGCTCTTACAGGGCCCAGGAATGGACTTGGGCAGTGTAGGGGTACAGGGCTCATGCACCTGTACACTCACCTCTGGCATAGGGCACCCATCTAGACGGGTGCCTGATGTATGCCAGGGCAGTGGTTTGTGGGCATGGCACACAGGGATCTGTGCAATGTCGACTCTTTGTTTTGTTCTGCACCAAGACACGCAGCCTGCAAAGGCAGTGTGTGAGTGTCAGGGTACAGGACCTCTATGGGTGGCACAATAAGTGCTGCAGCCCTTAGAGGCCTTCTCTGGTCACAGTGCCCTGGGTACCTGTGTTACCATTTACCAGGGGCTGACATGTGGGCAGAGATGCCAGTTGGGTTTAGGCTTCAATGCAGGTTTAGGGAAGGAACACAGGCCCTGGTTACCTGATTGGCAGGAGCCCAGGGTACACTCAGTCAAAGTACATCAGCAATTCAGCAAAAAGTGGGGGCATACCATGCAAGAAAGAGGGCACTTTCTCACATATATGGACGTAGCTAGTTGAATGTACTCGTGGTACTGTCTTGCATGCAATGCATTATGGGTAGGGTAGATTTACAATATCTTCTGCAGGGTGCAGTACCATATGTGGCAATACGAGTTTCCCTGGCACCTCTTTTGGCCACATATGGTACTGCATCCTGCACCATGTCTAGATAAAAAAAAATACATTTATAATGCCAGTAACTCCAACTTTAACAAATGCAAGACCAATTGCATTTCCCAATGCAAAAGATCTCAAATTTGTTAAAGTTGAAGCTATTGGTATTAAAATTGACAGTGGTTTCAACTTTTGCTTTTTTATACTATTGGTAATAGTGCAAAACAAATATAATAAATCTACAGTAAATAAACACAATACTAAACATTCTGCCCCATTCTTTAAATTGGATCCTATCCCTGTTCTTTGTCAATGGTAACTTTTCATTGGTCAATCAGCTTAATACAGTCAGAACTCAAGCTATAGCCTCTAAAAGGCTGGCAGTGGTTACTTCACTCACTAGCACATCTCACATTTATATGAGACCTTCTATTAACTTCCCTTCATCAGCTCCACACAGAGTAGAACCTAATCCGGAATAAATATAATAATTCTTTTGTCACATTTCAAAGCTACTAATTTTATATATGAACATAGCCAGTTGAATGTACTCGTGGTACTGTCTTGCATGTAGTGCATTATGGGTAGGGTGGATTTATCATATCTTCTGCTATCGCAGGGTTATCTGCACCTTAACGCAGCCAAATTTGCGATAAACTTACCACCCCATTCACAAGCTGGTGCAAACAGCCCATATCACAATTTTTCCAGCTATAGCAGCCGCAACAAATATCGCCAAGGATGGCCCCGGAAACTATTGCTAATGAGATGCAGAGTAGGCGTTCCCGAGCAAAAAGCTGTGACAACACCACTCCACAATATTCTCAATGACTAGCCACATCAGCGATAAGATCCCAAAACAGGCAATAAGGTGCGGTAGCACCAGGAAACTAACACATGCCCTAACCTGGTGTAAAGTTGGACGACAACCGGCACCAGACAAGGGAGCACAGCCCAAAGCCAAACATGAAGAACAACAGATGCCCCCGGGCAACTGAACATGCAGCCCGGAGCCCCAATAAGGCAACAACACCCACAGCCACCACACCCAGGACCCCCTCCACCCCCCGGAACCCAACACAGCGGATAACCAACATCCCACCCCACCCCAAGCTGCTGGCGGTCCTGCACCTGTTGGCCTCTGGTACCCCCCAACCAACACCCGCCAGAGTCGGAGGAGTCTCACAGACAGCCGCATCCAAGTCCCTTACACCTGTCCTGGATGTCATCATCAGCCTGTTACCCCAGCATCTATACGTCCACCACTCTGCGCAGGATCCGCTGGAGACCAAGCAAGGACCATACGCCATAGCTGGATGCACGCACATGTTGGGGGCAATCCACAGCACACGCATTCCATCAATGTGCAGGCAATAGTGGACCACCAGGGACTCTTCACCAATGTCGTTGCCAACTCTCCAGCCAGTGTGCATGATTCCTTCATCCTCCGACAGTCCATCATCAACCAGCGCTATCAGGATGGCACCAAGGGAAATGCACAGCCCCTTGGCAAGTTCCAAATGAATACCCCACACACCTCAACTCCACAACCATGCAACTCACAACTCTGGTAATACACACGTCACAAAATCACATACAACATGCCCACCCACCAGACACGACAGAACAACTTACAATGTTAACCGGGGCAAGCCGTGAACATTAGCCATCAACGGCATGGCACCCGAGACACACAATAGCGGAATATGGGGAGAGGTGGGAACCAGGCATGTGTGAATGAGGCAGGAGTAAGTACACAATGCCAAGAGTGGCGGAGATGTGCTGGACAGACCGCAGTATGCCGAACACACCCATATCCATGGCAACATACACCCCTGGTGTATGGAGTGTAGTGGACAGTGGACGCAACCATGTCACCCAGCCAGTGGGGGAGTACGCGGACCTCCTGAGGTGTCTGCGATCTTGTGCGCCTGCCGTACCCCGGCCCGCTGGACCCCAAAGCTGTCAGGTCAGGCCCGCCCCTGCACAGCCAGGCCACACTGATCACCTGCCAACACCGGCGTGTTGCAAGGAGGGCCCACCACGTGCCTGCGCAAGCTCCAAGCCCGAGACCTGCGACCCTGACAGCCTCTCAGACCATCACGGCCTCCACGACACAGGCCCGCTTTACTCCTTTCTCGTTGACGTACTCTACTGCTGCACCCGGCCTACACTACGGTCAAGTAGGTCACACATTTGGAATTTAGTCTTGATTACACGATGGCAGAGTACATATGTTCATTGCAGATCTTATGTCAGTGTACTCCCTTCGATGTGGTGCCACCAACTCTGTGCATGGCATTCCTACGACACATGTCTGTTGTCCCCTGCTGACTACTGCCTTCGGCCTACACTATGGACAAGTAGGTCACATATTTGGAACTGAGTCTTGATTACACCATGGCAGTGAACACTATTAAGGCAGAGTTTATGTCACTATACTCCCTTCGATGTGGTGCCACCAAGTCTGTCCATAGCAGTACAACCACACGTGTCTGTGGGCCTACGCGGACTACTCCCCTCGGCCTATGCTGCGCATGAGTAGGTCACTGAATTCGAACTGGACATTGATCATTCAAAGGCAGAACACATATCCTTGCACACAAGGAGAGGCGTAAGAGGATGACACGTTGCAGTCCGGAGGGAATAGGATCATCGTTACGGAGGTGATCGAACACTACCAACAACTGACCTGGTGTCACTAACTCTCGGCATCGCGAGCCAACGACACGTGGCTGTGGGCCACTGCTGACCGCTGCCTCTGGCCTACACTGCCGTCCAGTAGGTCACAGGGTCTTGATTTAGCAATGGCGGAGTTCATATCAGTGTACCGGCATCATCGCAGACTGCATCCCCTCCCAGCACCGGTGCCACTAAGTCTGTTCCCCGACATTCATGGACACTCTCTGGTTGAACTTTGGTGGCGTCTGAGTCCATGGACTAGGGCCTCATGTGGCTGATGTCTAATTAATGTTGGCAACGAGGCTGTCTCTTTCGACTCCCCCATTTGCTGCTTCCGGATAAGATCAAACCTCTGCATCATGCCCTGGAGGACACCTTCCACTGTCCCCCGCAACCCTCCGCCACATACACCTCGGACATTGATCAGGACCCGCTCAGCTCACGTGGCCCATCTGACTGCACCGCAAGACATCGTCCCGTGGCGGGGTGCCTGTGCCGGCCGCTGTGCATCCAGGGCCACTAACTCTGTGCTGGTCAGGTCCGGGACCCCTTCTGAGATATTGGATGGCCTCTGAGGCGATGGCATTGGGGTCTTCAATGCCATGTGTCTGTGGCCCTGCGCTGTCCTCTGCCTCTGGCCTCAACTGTGGCACACCAGGGCTCACCCGTCAAATCGAGTTCTGATCGTCCCGGACATCGCATCACCGCAGGAGGCACACACCACCACCGCCAGGACCAACTCCAAACGCCAACTGCCAGTACCGAAACGGTCGTACGGGCAGACTGATGGAGTTGCTTGCACCTGCTGTGGATGTCATCTTCTGCCTGTTCCCCTGCTCAGCACTCAGGTGCCACTAACTCAGTGCACCACAAATAATCTTCCATTACTGTTTTGGTTATGTGCTGTGGAGAGCTCATGCAGCAATGTCACCTCAGGCAGTGTGGGAGACCAGGGACGACGATGAGGAAGATGATGCAGGTGTGACACCCCCCCTGCAGCTGCACCAGGAACAACCCGAAGGGACACAATTCTAGCAATTTCTTCACATGAGCGCGCTCATCTCTGGTGCCCCAACCTCAGTGCCCTGCAACTCACGGACACTTCTGTTTGCATGTTGGGTGACCTTTGTCCTTGCTCCGGCTCCCTCCATGTTGCTCAGCAGTTGACCCTTATTATGCAGGTGTTTTCTGTTTCCATTGCACTGGTGTCCACTGTTCAAGTTGTTGCCAGCACAAAGCACTGTGTGCGGGCTGCCTTATACTCACCCCACACACATCCAGCACAGGCATCACTGTACATGTGGCCCTGCTAATAAAGGGGCCGGGCGCACATGCCGTAGCCAGTTCTACATGATATATGCGTATGTCCCTGTGGTCTTGTTGTATGCATGAGGGCCCTACGACATTGCATTGTGCTGTGTGCAGCGGATGCAGACATGTCACTGCAGGCAGCGGGTCGGAGCTTAGACATGTCGCTTTGTCGTCAGCCACTCTATATGATAAGAGGGGTGTACTGGGCTGTCGTACGCAGAGCCAACGTGGATGTGTGACTGATATGTGCGTGCCCCTGGGTGTGGTTCTGTGCTGGGAATGTGCATCTGCATGTGTCTCTGTTGCTGTGTGGGTCTCTTTTGTGGGGTGTAGGTGGTCCCTGATGGGACTTAGACACCCACGTATGTGGTCCAGTTCAGCTTCCATGAGCTCTGAGCCCACTCGCACCTGTTCGGCTACCTCCTTTTGGCATTCTGACACCTGGCATTGGAATGCAATGTGTGCCTAGGTGGAGTGGTGGGATCCAGCCGTGGTGGCAGGTGCTTCCTGCTGTGTGGTCTGTGCAGGGGCTGGGGTCTTCTCTATGTAGTTTGGCTGCCCTGTTCCTGGGGGTGATTTGCCTGTGATGTCCATGGCCTGGTGTAGGCTGTCGGTGTCGAAGGTGTGGTGGTCATCACGGGCATCACTGCTGGGTTGTCTGTCTGACCTGCTGGAGGTGTTTTTTGTCCTGCTGCAATGTGAAGGGGGAGATGCATGTTGACATGTATGTTTGTGCATTGTTCTCGTTGACATGCAGACTGTGTGACAATGTACATTGTGACTGTTTGGGCTGGGATGGCGATTTGAGGGGGGACAGTGGACATTTGGACTACGTGACGGATGTGAGGTTGTACATGTACATATGCATCTCACAGTTTCCTGCTCTGTTCAATGTGAGTGGCCTGTATCTGCGCATGTGCGGACCCAGTTGTGTCCCCTGTTTTGCAGTGCCGGTGTTGCACTTTGTGCCACATTGTCATGGGATGTGCTGTGATAGCTATGTGTGTGTGCTGCAGTGCGCCACGGGGTTCAGGGACATGATCCAGGGTCATCGTGGTTGTGCAGTGTGCTACACATCATTGTGCATGTGTGCCATTGTGCCCATCTCCCCCGTCCCCCCAGTCCCTGGTCGTTACTGACCCTGTTGTTGTTGTCAGGTTCTCTCGGCTGTGTCCGTACTCCCACCTCCTTGCACTGTCTCCACACTGATGACTGGCCTCCATTTTCTCCTGCTCCTCCTGTGGGGCAGGACTCCTACCTCCTGTCGCCGTTGCTGCCTTCCTGTTGGCGGCGTCTTGGTGCCTGGTTTGGGTTTTCACATCATGCCAGTGCCTCTTGGCCTACTCCATTGGCCTCCTCGACACTCTGGCTGCTTCCAGGTAGTCTGATTGTGGGTCAGTTGATGGTATTGTTCTGTCACCTCCATGACGCTGGTCTTGTTTTCCTGCGGACTGCACCTCGTCTTCCTCTCCCTCTTCTCCCTGGCCTTCCATGACCCCGTTGTACCTTGCTGGTGGTCTGTGGGGCTTGTGGGGTTCGCGTTGGCCTCTGCGCTTGGTCAGGGTGCATCCATGTTGCAGCGCACTTTGGATTGTTTCTGGTGTTTTTCTTGTTCTGCTTTTATAGTGAATTTTCCCACCAGACACGTGGGATTTGCATGCCTGCCGCTGGTTTTCGCAGCTTTTTGTATTGCGCTTGGCCTCATCGCAGCTTTTTTTTGCGTTCGTGTTTCGCATTTTTGCGGCGTGGCAAAGATTTTAACGCGCCCATTTGACGCGTTATCTGGTGACTATCGCATAGTACCGCGGTGTTGTGAATACTTGGTTAACACGGCGTAAGTTACCCGCAATAGACTGCGATGTTGGAGGTTGCGTTAAGTAACTTTTGCGATGGTTGTCATGTGTTCTTGAGAATATGCCCCATTGGCATTTATAATGCCAATAACTCCAACTTTGCAGGGTGCAGAACTATATATGGCCAAAAGAGGGCCCGAGGGACCGATGTAATAGATCTCGAATTTGCTAAAGTTAGAACTGTTAGTGTTGAAAATGACAATGTTTTTTACTTTTGCTTTTTTATACCATTGGTAATAGTGCAAAGCAAATATAATAATTCCATAGCAATTGAAATGCATCCCCTTGATCAGAATCGCCACTCCAGATGATTTGCACTCATATCCTCCAGACCAAAACGATGGCCTGTGTGTCCACTGCCATTCAAGCTGGCTGTACGACTGGGCGTACGGAATCCAGCATTCCTGCAAAAATTAGATATCTCGGTTCTGAGCGGCCAGGAAGCGCGATGTGCCAACCTGCCTAACCTGATCCTTCACACTTCTGACATTTAGGGTGAACAATGTTACAGCCATTGTCTCTGCGCTAGCCATCAGTGTCCAGTTCGAAACCTACTGTGGGTGGTCCACTTGGGGTGCTAAGCCACCTGCTGGTCCTGCTCTCCCTCTCCTGAGCTGTCTTCAGTGTTCCCAATGAACACCTCTGATCCCACGTCTGGGATCCACTGTGCTGCCTCGTGCGTGGGTTCCATCATGTTGAGGTGATGGTGGAGTTCTTGGGGTACTGACTCAATGACTTCTTTTTTGTCCTCCTTGTCCTCCTCCTCCATCTCTTCCGCTTCGTCTTGGTTGCTTACTATGGTGATGACGTTGTCTTCCTTTTCTTCCTCCGTACCTGCTTTGTTCAGCTTCTTGCTGGCCAGGAAGTCTTCTTTCATTGCCATCTTCCTCTTGTTGGTGTTTACCCTCTGGGGGACTTTGTCCGGTGTCTTTTTGTCCTCCAATGTCTCCGGTTTGGGTCCGGATTGTGGTGTTCCGTGCGGGGTCACCTGCTGGGCCTTGGTGTTGGAGCGTCTCCATTCCGTTGCCTCTTCCCAGTCTTTTGTGGTCTCTGGTACAGCGTCTGGGATTGGACTTGGTTCCATGTCTCCTGGATCCAGTCGTCCTCCTCGCCACTGCTTTCCGCTTTTCCCTTGGGTTGTTGTTGCCCCTTCTTCAGCTTCTTTTTATCCCTCTTCTTTTTCCTTTCCATTTTAGTAGCGGAGACTTCTACCTCCGTCTCCACTTCCTTGTCCTCTGTTTCTGACGTCGGGGATGTTTCCCTTGGGGCTTCCTCTGGCGGGGCTGCTTGCGGTGCTCCATCCTCAGGGCCTCCCTTGGTCTGGTGGACCTCCTCGGCCTGTGCCGTCCCCGTCGGTGGTGTTGGTTCCTCCGCTGTGGCTGGTCCTGCCTTGGGGTCCTCTTGGTTCTTTGGGCCTGGTCCTGTGGGTGTTGGGTCTTTCAGATCCTGGCCTTTCTGGTCCACCTTCCTGGGTGCTGCAGGTGTCTTTGCAGCTTGGTACTTGGCTTCCATCAGGAGGGTGTTCAGCTTGGCGTTGGCTGCCTGGGATATCTTTGGTCTGGTGGGTCTTCAGGCAGGAATCCCTGCAGCGGCCGCTGTGTAAGTTTTCGGCACGTGTGACTTCTTGATCCCGTTGCATGCGCCTGCTTCATGTCCAGTTTGCAGATCCTGCAGAACTTCTTTGGGCAGTCCTTGCCAAAGTGTCCCACGGCCTCACACTTCCTGCAGGTGAAGGGTTGTCCCGGGTATTTGATCCTCACTTTGTCGGCTCCTAGGTAGAAGCTCGCCGGTGGGTGTATCATTCCGTCTCTCCCTGCAGGGTCCTTGTGGAGGCTGATTGTTGCTCACCAGGTAGTGTTCCATACTCCGTTGGCATCTCTGACCTTGATGGGTCCGTTCAGGACGGTGCCGTACCCCTGGAGAAGCGACGCGATGTCTCTGTCTGGGATGTGGAGGTTGGTCATCTCAACCATTACCCTCTTCTCCGTGGTCACCTGGTGCCCATCCTGTCATCAAGCTGAAGGTGCTGTAGGGTGTCTCCTTCTTCTTCCCCTGGAATAGGTCCCAGTACTTCTTGAAGAGGGCCTGGGTGATGAAACTAAGAAGGAAAATCATGCCCGACGCAGACGCCTGGCAGCTCATCGCCTCGGTCACGGGGACCCCTTCTGGTTTGAGGACCTTGTTCAAGAACAAGTCTCTGTCCAGTCTGGGCCCTTCCTTGTCCTTCACCTCCCACCGCATGACCTGGGCGTGCCTGTGGGAGACGTTGTTCCCATTGAAGGGTTCGGGGGCGGTCCCTTGCCTGGTCCCTACCCACCCTTTCCTCCACTCCCTGGTTTGCCAGCTTTGGGGTTTCCAGGTGCACCTGCTTTTGGCCCTGAGGCTATTGGCCCTGTGGTCTTCGGGGCACCAGCCTTCCCAGAGCTGGTGCTTGGTTCTTGGTTCTGCAGGTGCAGTCTTACTTGTCCCTTGCTGTCCTCCACAGGAGGTAGGGGGTTGGGTTTCTGGGCACCCAGTGGGGGGATGCCATCTGGGATGGCCACTGGGGCTCCAGTGTCCTTTTCATCTTCCATTTTGGGGGATTTGGGGGTTAATCTGTAATTTTTTGGGGTTACTGCTGGTTTACCGCTTTCGCCTTGGATCCTCTGCCTGGATACCTGGGGTGCTTCCCAGCAGACCACAGTAGTCTGCAGTGCAAGAAACTCTGTCCAGTCACGCCCTAGAGCTAAGGCAGAGTTATAGGTGTTGCCACCTAAGCATGTATCCCCTTGCCAGAGGTCTGGGTGCTGTACAGGCCTATGAAGGATGTTAGGAGGTGTTTTAAGCCTGCAGCATTACTCCACCCAAACACCGGGAAAGAGAGAGGTGTAGAAAGCGCAACATTATCAGTGCTCTAAAGCTGACCACAGGTCTTTTGGGGGTTCTGTTTTGTGTTCTTAGCTAACAAACATACACTAGTCTGAAACTACTGTAAATAAAATTTTGTTAGCTCAAAAACAGCATTTTCTAACTGATTAGCAAAGATACTACAGCTTGTGCTACTGCACCTAGACAAGCAGACGTGGTGCCTTGCTCAGCCTCAGACCACTGCTTTCTTAAAGGATTTAAATACAAAACACAAACATTGACCTCTGTAATAGTGGCAGTAATTACTTTACTCACTAGCACATCTCACATTTATATGAGACCTTCTATTAATTTCCCTTCGTCAGCTCAACACAGAGTAGAACCTAATCCAGAATTAATATAATAATTATTTTGTCACATTTCAAAGCTACTAATTTTATATATGGACATAGCTAGTTAAATGTACTTGTGGTACTGTCTTGCATACAATGCATTATGGGTAGGAAGGATTTACCATATCTTCTACAGGGTGCAGTACCATATGTGGCCAAAAGAGGTCCACTGGGACCCCTTTTGGCCAAATATGGTACTGCACCCTGTGAGCTGAGTAAAAAACATTGGCATTTATAATGCCAATAACTTCAACTTTGCAGGGTGCAGTACTATATGTGCCCTCTTTTGGCCACAGAGGGCACTGCACCCTGCAATATGGCTAGGTAAAACAAGCATTTGCAATGCAATAGGTCTCACATTTACACAAGATTGAGCTATTGGCATTGTAAATGACAATCCCTTTAATTTATGTTTTGGTTTTTAAAACATAAATAAAAGGCATCGTCATTTACAATGCCAATAGCTTAAACTCGTTTAAATGCGAGACCTATTGCATCGCAAATGCTTGTTTTAGCTGGGATAGGGGCGACTCCTCTACTTTAGGAGATTTTTTTGACGATTGCGAATTACGGCTGATAGACGATTACTAGATTTGCCCTTACCGACTGACAGGGCTTCAATTCGACCCAAGCACTCCATTGGGCAAGCAGACCCCAAGCACGTTTGGCATTTCAATACGACACTACACCTATATAGTCCTTCTACTTGAATAACACCCGCCGCAAAGGCATCTCATGGTTCTATCGATATTTATTACAGTTAACTCCCACCCAGAAGCATGCCTATGTGTTACTATGGGAAAGAGATTTAGCCACTGAAATCCCTGCCGATGCTTTGGGGTCTATTTGGCAGAGAGAGGCCCGATCGTCTATCTGTATTTGTTATAGAGAAAATGCTTATAATATATTGACCTGTTGTTATCTAATGCCAGTTCACTTGGCCAAGACGTTTGGAGGTCCTGATCTATGCTGGAAGGGATGCGGTGAGATGGGAACCTATCTACACACATAGGGGCATATTTACAAGCAGGCGATAAAAAATTATCGCCGCTTTTGCGGCCGTTTTCGGCCGAAAAGCGGCGCTAATTTTATCGCCTAATTAGCAAGGCCACGCTAACGCGTGAAACCTTGCTTTAGCGTCAGGATTCCTAACGCCCAGCTTTGCATCTCTAATGAGATGCAAAGTGGGCTTTCCTTACCTAACATGACAGGAGAAATGTCGCTAAGCGACATTTCTCCTATCATCAAGCCCCACGCTATGAAGCATAGCGGCAGGAAAAGAAGCGATAACCCCTGTTAACGCTACTCTCCTTACGCCTGCTTCAGGACTGGCTTAGCCATGTTATCCTATGGAAGGTGGATATCATGGCTAAGTTTGTGAGTCCCTATCAGCAAGCTAACGCCACATTGCGTGAGATTATCGCTGGGTTTCCAGCAATAATCTCACGTTAGGCAGTTAGCTTGAGGATTTTTATCGCTGAGGAGATAAGCGTTGCTAATAGCACGCTATCTGAGCGATAAAAATCCACGTTACCCGGCGATAATTATCCTCACGCTAAGAGCGCTGAGCCATAATTATCGCCGGGTGTTGCTGATATGCCCCATAGTGGTCATATCCTGTGCTTCAGTCTTTTTGAGCAGAGATACAAAACACAGTGCAGACCATTACTAATGTACACCTCCCACTCGAACCCCAGACAGGAAATAGGGGGAATAGAATTTTTCCCTCTTCAACTCCCAAGGGCCAACTTATTTCCCAACTACTCCTGGTGGCACGGCTTTGTAATGATCCCTTTCCCTTTTGTTCTTTTATATATGCCAGTGTATATGGTGTGTTGTTTCCGCTGTATGAGACTCTGATTCATTCTCTTCCATGACTATGTACGAAGTGTCATGTTGTCTTATTTCACTTGAAAATGCAGAGTAAAATTGTTTTTTAAAAAGTGCATTAGGGCAAACCATTTTTTATGTCACTGTGTAGTTATCATTTAGGGTACAGTGAAGTAGACTGTTATTGCATATGTCTGTGGAGTCCGTATCAAGGGTGCAGTAGCAATAATCATTGCTTGATGCAACTCTGGAGTCAGCATCATGTGTGCAGGAGCAAAGTCCACTATTAGATATCCTCGTGGAGTCAATGTCAAAACTGCAGTTGCACAGACCATTACCAGATGTCCCTGTGAAGTGAGTTACAACGGTCAGTAGCACAGCACAGGGTATTAGTAGATGTCCCCCTGGAGCCAACAGTCAGAATGCAGTAGAACTGAGCATTACTGTGTGCCATTGTGAAATCAGCATTGAGGGTAAGTGTCAAAGGTCATTAATTGATGTCTCTGTCAACACACACAGTTATCAGCTGTCTCCGCGGAGACATCATGAACGGTGCATTGGCACTTGTCCAAGTGAAGTTTACAGAAATGATTCTGTGCCACAACCTGTTCCTGGATGGCCCTTGGTACTCTGACCCTTTGTAATCAGATGAGGCACCACGCTTTTAGGAGTGTCTGTGACAGCGAGATTATCCATGTTGCCTTTGTATATACTCCTCTACCTCCATGGCACAGAGCACCGGACACCAACATGATGATGTTGTCATAATACAAGCACCCTGAGATGGCCTTCCTTCGAAGGCCAACACTGTCACACCCCATCCTGCTACTGGCAGCATTTATGGGAGATCTCGAAAAATCATTTTTGGTTGCAAGCAGGGAAGGACAGGCTGTAGCGGGCACCAGGCGTTTCCCCAATGGGCTGGAAGAGTGGGAGGCGGTTTTGTCACTGGGGGCTTGTTTTGCAGCAGTGCCTCATTATAGGGCCCCAGTAACACAAAAGCGGGAGCAGTGCTTTTTACTAGCCCCCCTCCCACACCCCAGTGCCGGGCAAACAGCAATCTGCCAAGGCTGGCTGCTGTTCCCAGTCCAGCCCTGGTCGCAAGGGCTGCAGCAATCTAGACTGTAGAGAAGCAGTGTGCTAGATGTGTATGTTTCTATGTGGCGCCCCAGAAGTCCGCCAGGAACTTATTTTCCATGCAATAATTGTGCACTTTATCGGTATGGCATATTTTGTTATGATTATTGTAGTGTGAATATCCTCCCTACCAGGTTGTTGTATTCTATCCCAGATAAGTCTAATGCCGGAGTGTTTTCTGTACACACAGTACCTTTTTGTACATTTCTTTTGAATCAATATAAAAATAATTTTTGACACAATTATCGCATTTATTTATGCTGAGTTTAGTGCCTGAGTGGCCTTTGTATACTTAGTACATCCTTTTAAGAACACAGCCACTAAACGATAATCCCCTTGATAGTTCGTCCACCTTCTGACATTGGTCTTTGTACATTTTTAGATTAGGTGAGCCCATCACCCATGATCTCCTATACCAGCCCAGCTGTTTAATTCTTCACTAATTACATCCACTAGTAGGTATAGTATGTTTTGATAGTCCACTTCTGGGTAGCACTACTGGTTATTATGCAGTTCTTTATTTTTATTTTTTTATTTACTTTGCAGTTTTGGACCCAAGGAGAACAGCTCATTTAGTCCAGTCTCCTTCAATACCTTTTTAAGTACTCTGAACTACTTTATCATCTTTGGCCCCATGAATTGTCATAATTCAATGAGGCTGTAAGCATTTAGTTTAGACAGCCTATTATATCGTGTTCCGGGTTGTCATTTTCTTTATCTTTCCTTCATCTTTTTCACTTTGCGTTTTTAATTCTGAACGGTTCTATTTGTATCCGTACGGAGTTTTGGCTCTTCATGTGATTTCTCATCTGTATTAGTTCCTGGATAAATAATTTAGTAGGTTTCACTCAAGTAATTCTCTCTTTGGAAATGGATTGTCTGACTTGACTGAATCTTTTGTCGCACTGACTCTGACTTTGTACCGGTTGTGTGTCTTTCGGTTTTGGCCTATCCCTCATCTTTTTCTGTGCACATTTATTCTAAACTTTCTTGCACTATACTTTCTAAATAGTGACTGTTGCTATTTTAAATATTCCTGATACCCATGTAAATATTTTCATAGTTCATTTTCGGTCATAACGCCTTCAACACTTTAATGTGGCCCTACATTTTTGTACTGTTTGTGTTAACCTAAGAGTGCCATTATTGTCTTACGATTGTTTGTCTACCTTTCTTAATAATAATAAAAAACAAAAACAAATTCTACTTCATTTAAATATTGTACATATGGGTATCCTGTGCCCAAATAATATTGGGCTGTCTTTTCTTCTCTCTCTTCCCCTTTTTTAGGTCTCACCTACGCAGCACGCATGCACTGCATAGGAGGACCTTTAGCCATCGTTCTGCTGTTTTTTGGAAGCACATACTCGTGCTTATGGCGGCATCCACCTCGCGGGAGCAAGCAGCGGCGCGCATGCTAATTGGCTGTTGCTTGCTCCCGCAAGGCGGATGGTGCCACAAGCACGAGTGTGCTTAAAAACAGCTGCTGCTTCTAGCGCGATCACTTTCACGGCCGCGTCACTTTCGTGGCCACGTGGCCAATGCTTGTTTAAATTGCCTTTGTTCATACTGACTTCCCTATAGCAATGTAAGATGCCTTTATGTGACACGGTGTATCCAAGCCATGTTTCGAGAATAGAAACCTTGGCAGATTTTCAGGATGTTTACATAGGATACATTTAAGTGCGATTAATTTAAAGTGACATAATTTACAGTCAGTGGTTATTTTGAAAATTAGGCATGAAATCGGTTCACACTGTAACTATACTGGACACCTCTTAGTTCTTCAGTTACTTCTTTCCCTCAACATCAGCCGTTAACTTTGCCAACACCAGAACTATGCACAATATTGTAGGCCTGTAAGCCACTAACAGCCAATTTGACCTAATTGCACGGTTGCATAAGTGGAACAAAAGACTTTTGCTCTTCATGCCACTAGCTTCCATTATTTTTGCACTTTGCCTAGAAAGCTTTTCAACAACAGTATTCAACTAATGATGGAGTTTTTTTAAAAAGTTTGTTCCGGGAGGTGCAGTTTATATTTCCTCTCGCAGGTCTACCTAGGCAAAAGAAGCCTTCAGTAGACATGACTCGATGGTTTTACTCCCAAACATAGCATTTGCATCACCTTCCACTTGCTTGGATACAGTCATCAATCCTGCAAGGAATGTGCCATTCCTTTGCCTGGGTTGATCAGGAATAGCAGGACACGTTTCTCTCAAACACAGACCAAAGTAAAACCTATATTTGCGAGGGCAACCTACTGAAATACACAGTTGAATCTGCTTGCAAGACATTAGCAATTCTTTCAGGGCCTGACTGGCTAATGCCGTTTTCTTATATGAACATAGCAACTCTGATGTTCTATAAAGTTTGATTCTAGACACGAGTGCTCTTCGAACATCAGCATTTGTTTGTGGATTTGATGGAAGCAGAGCTGCACAACCTAAAACTGTTAACTGTACATTGCTAATTGTAATGACGAGTTTGCTAAGCGTGTTTACCCTTGTATCTCATATTGGATGCATCCATGTTGTTTCAGTGCACAATCGAGGGCGCATCTGCATAGAACACAGTCGCTCTTGAACATTTGTCATAAATGCTGGCAGGCGACATAAGGCTTTAATTCCGCTTTAGAGCTAGAGTAGCAAAGCAGTGTGATTTCGCAGGAGAGCCATTTCAAACAGTTTTTCAAGAAATCAATACCATTTCCGTTAATTACTTGCTTTAATAGGGTAGTGCAGTTCTATATAATGTCTTATTGGTTGCATATAAGGTAACAGAAATACTTATAACACTTTTTTTATAATAACTTTTCAACATGTTGCACAGCAACCATGCTGCTTTACAGCATAGCTTAAATACATTGGCAAAGCCAATAGCTCTGGCTAAACACTTATAAGGTTCCAAAGGCGAGATCTATTGACTATACCAATGCATGTTCTTATATGTCTCCTTTTGGGTGGTTTAATTATTTGAGTGTTATACTTGAACCCTTGTTTGGATTCCAGAATTTATTGATGCATCTTTTATCAGTCAGTCAAAAAGCTTTATTTCGATAAAAATTGTATCCTAAAAGCATTAACATACAAACATAAAAGGTACAATTTATCGAAAAAGCGACATTTAGAACCGATGTCAGTGACTGGAGATGGACTGTCCGTCTAATTACTTTACAGCTACCTAAAAAGGTTACAATGTTAGAGATTTCCAATAGTTAAGAATTAAAATATGATCAAAAATCATTTCTCATATAATAAAATCAGGATTAAAAAACATTAAACAAGATCATGTGGTGGGACAAAAGAGTTTACTTCTAATGATCCATGACCACCCCAGAAATTTAGCCACGGCACAAACCAGCACTAGGCTGGTATCTGATCGTAATATTCGTAGTGCCACACGGTAGTTTGATGTGCCCAGCAAGCGGCAAGCAGGGCCTAGCCATCTAATTCTTGGATTTTTGTACGCTGGGCATTCAAACATAATGTGTGCCGTGCTTTCAACCTTCCCCGCGCAATTCAGGCAAGTGTCCGGGGTCTGGTGAGGAGGCTTCCATTTGCTAGTAAACTCTCGAGTTGGAAGTGTCTCGAATCTGAATTGAAGGTACAATGACCTATCCCTTGGTTTCTGCAAAGAATCAAGGTAGGGCTCGAAGCTAACGACTTGTTTATGAATGTAAAAAGCTTCGGTTAGCCTACCCGTGTTGGAGTTACTGAGGTCCTGACGATCAATCCATGCCCAGTAGGCTCTTTTGAGGTCTACCTTACTCAGGGGTGCCCCGTACTCCCAGGCTTCTTTAAAACCTAGCAGATTAAGAGACTATTTGATGTTGCAGAGCCAGCTTACTCTGTGTGAGCCCAGAGAATTCATTATTTCTTTTAGGCCCTCGGTGTATTTAGCTAGCTCCGGAGTGCGCCAAAGGCGAGCCCAGAATAGCAAAGGGCGTAGCCTCGCCATGTCCCTGATTGAGCGCCTGCCCAGGTCGCTAAAGAGTGGTTTGAGTGGAGTTCCCCTTGGAAGAGAAACCAATCCTCTCAAAAATTTGTTCTCGGACCTAGTAATTTCGTCAAGGTTATCATATCCCCAAAGTTCGGCTCCATACAGCGCCGAACCAACTGCTTTGGCCTGATAGATCACTAACGCGGGAGCGATTGGCTTGCTCTGCGAGGAGCGATGTTCTTTAGCAATGGCCCCCGTGGCTCGTTTGTGGTTTAGCAGCATCTTATGAATGTGGGGTCTCCAGCTTAAGCTGTCGGAAATTCTAATTCCGACATAATCAAATAATTTTACGTATTCCAAAGGGGCTTCATCAAACGTGATGGCGACGCTAGATGATCTATGCGATTTAAAAGAAAGAAGCTTGGTCTTTAGTGTGTTAATGGTCAGACCTCTCAATGTGCAGAACAAGTGGAATCTATCCAAAAGCTTTTGTAGCCCTGCTGGTGTTTTAGAAATTAAAAGGGTATCATCTGCGAAGAGGAGGGTGGGGACTCTTTCGCCCGCCAGGGCAGGGGCATCAGCTGGAATATCTTGCAAAAACTTCACCACTCCATTCACAAATAAGGAAAAGAGGGTGGGTGCCAGTACACAGCCCTGGCGGACTCCTCTGTTAACTGAGATCTTTTCTGTTTTCTGGGCCTGGGTTCCCCACCTCACCTGTGCATAGTTGCCCTCATGGAGATGGACCAGAAGGTCGAGGACAGGGGGCGGCACACCCATATCCTGCAAGACCAACCAAAGGCGATGGCAAGGGACCAGGTCAAAGGCAGTCTTCAGATCTATAAAGGCCAAATGAAGACTGCCCCTGCCGATCAAGACCACCTTCCAATATAACAATAGCAGCCTAAAGACCTGGTCGATCGTGCCTGTGTTTGGTCTAAACCCTGCCTGGTAGTGGGACAAGATGTTGTTCTCATTGGCCCACAATAGGATACGCTCCAACAGGACCCTGCCAACCACCTTCTGGCTAACGTCAATAAGACTTATTGGTCGGTAGTTGGCAGGGTCCTCTCTAGAACCCTTTTTAAATATTGGGATTACCTCTGCTCCTTTCCGTGACTCAGGGATGGGCGATCCCTTGAGAAATGCATTGAGCAGGATGGTAAAATATGCTGCCCAATGTTTGGAGTCAGAACGGAACAGGTCACCAGGAAGGCCGTCGGGCCTGGGGCCTTGGCTGGAACTATTTTGTTGATAGCAGACATGACTTCCTCCTCCATAAAAGGATCGTAACTCTCGGGAGTAGGGTCTACCAAAGCGGTATAAGAAGAAACCCTAGAGCTTTGAGTGTCCTCACCAGAATAAAGGTTTGAAAAATGGGCAAACCATTCCTGGTTTGTGATATGATTTAAAATTATGTCAGGGTCGGAATCTTTTGAGTATCTGCAGAGATTCCAGAATGCAGTCCCATCTCTGGCCAAGCTAGCAGCTTTCAGGGCCAACCAGTGGGTTTCCTCTCAGGCACACTTAGCTTTAGTCACAGCCTTTCTGTAGTCTGATCTGGCAGTTTGAATTTGGCAACAATCCCTGTTTTTAACAGCAGTTACAAGCTTTTTCTTTCTAATCCTGCATTCAGAATTATACCAAGAACCAGGCGCTTTGCGCCTGTTGGGTTTACCAGTGAGAAAGGGTACCATGAAGAGTGACCCTATCAAATCAGCTGTGGCTGTGTGGATGGTCCCAGCCCTTAAACACCCATCGGGTTCGTCGAAAGCTCTCTTAAGTTCGACAGTTTTTGTCAACAAAATCTCTTTTATTGAAATAAGTTTTTGCTCATCTGAAGAGATTGTCGGCCATTTGAGGTATCTTTTACAGTTCGATGGGGTTACTTCTTTGGTAGTCATGATAGGGCAAGGGTCAGAGCTTGGTAGATCGGAAGACCATGGTCTCTTCAGTATCAGACACAGGGGATTATGGTCACTGTCGGTGGTAGGGGCTATGACCAAATCCACTGCGCATCGCCAAAGTCTGCGATCGATCAAAAAATATAATCGATACGAGATGGGCTGGAAATTCTGTTAAAGGTGGATGCACCATGGAGATCAGAGGGGAGCCGACCATTAGCGGCTCTCAACCCAAATTCCAATGTTAAAGCGTTCAATTGAATTGCCACCTGCGTCCACTTCTTGACTGGAGGAACCACCAGAGGAGGTATGCCCCACCTGGCATCTTCCTCTTCAACCTCTAGTATATCTTCAGAGGCAAGTGGCTCGTAGGTGCAATTCATATCTCCGGCCACCAGAATAAATGAGTTTGGGGGACAGGATAAAAGCTCCTCTTCCAAGGTAGGAACAATCGATGACTTAGTTCCGCCTTTAGTGCCTCTAATATATACGTTAACTAGCTCAATAGTGGGCCCCCCTTTTGGCCCTCTCAATGTTAGGCGCATCACATCTGGTGAAGCGCTTTGTATGTGGCAGACTCTACAAGCAAGAGCAATATTTACCCATATCATGAGGCCTCCTGAGGGACGCCCTCGGCCATTAGATACTGCTGGAACACAATAACAAGTATAGCCAGATTTATATAATGGTGTCAAGCTCCAGGTCTCTTGAAAAATACAAATATCATGGGTTGCAATAAAGTTGTTCCAGTACGGCAATGTAAGCTTAGCTTTCAGACCGGCAATATTCCATGAGATAATTTTGACATCAGTTTTTAGAACATGAAGCAATGGAATATCAGAGCCCATGATAAGTAAATTGGGAGCTACAGGATCAATCCCACCTTCCCCCTTTTTCTCACTAGGAGTATCGGTGATGGCTGTTGGAAGGGGCCATTCACTAACAGTATTAGAGGCAACATAGGACAATATGCAGGGATTAGAGGGTAAGTTTGCAGCAGGTGTTAGTCAGTCAATGAGTTCCAAAGTAGATTCATCTTCGCTCTGTAGGTTGGATAGCCCACCCGTCATCCTCGCTGGGTCAGGGATGGTAGAGGGAAAACGTCTAAATTGGATAGAAGGTTAATCCGGGGAAGATGATCTATATTCAAGAGCTAGAAGACCGTCAGCTAAAAAATGATTAGCTAGGGTAAGCTCAATGGTATCCGTGGGGTTGCCTTTCGTTCTTTGTCTATGGACCCTTATTAGGTCATCTCTAATAAGGGATCGGCAACCTCTGACATAGCGGATCCAGTGAGTAACCTTATTTTTTAGGGATTCTTCGTCCTCATACCCAACGACCTTAGGGACACCAACCATGTAAACTGTGGGCTTGGTGGTAGTCAGAAGTATTTGAGCTTTCTGAGATGAAAGAAGTGAAGGGAGGACAGAGGTTCTATGGAAAGAATTAGGCTGCCTAATGATGGTATAAGAGTTTTGAGTTACACGGGACTTTTTAGAGATGTTGTCAGGGATATTCCCAGCTCTAGTCATTGATTTTGGCTTTATCCTATCTTGTAAAGGTAGGGTTGGCAATGGGATCGGGATAGCAGTACAGGTACCATTGTGTGGTTGAGTTGGAATAAAAGGAATTTGGGGGCAAGAAATATCAGGTAGAGTATTTGATAGTTGCGTGGTCGGCTTTTGAACAATTGACAGCAACTCCAATACCAATTTCTTTAAATCACTAATTTCTTGTCCTAGGGCCTCAATGCTTTCCGTTATTTGCCCTGCATCTAGTGCTGCCCCTCCTAACTGATCTTGGTGCGTCCCGGCCCCTTCTGGCTCTACCCCGGTTCCAATGCCTGGATCAATACATAGATCGGGTGTTGCAGAAACATCAATAATGTCAATATTATCATCATTATCGGCCAATACCTCAAATCGATTGTTACAGACAATTGCAATTGAGTCGAGAGGTGCTAAGATGACGGCAGCAACAGGAAGGCCTTGTTCCTCTGTGTTTAGCATGGAATTATCTATGTTACTCTGCCAAACATCCCTTTCAGACAGTTGGTTTGGGGTGGACTTTTTACTAAACATTTGGGGGATGATGACAGAACCAGATCGAATTTTGCTTGAGGACAGGGGGGATGGGGGCGTGACGTTTGGATCTGAGTCAAGGATAGTTGTGCAGTCATCGACCAATGACTCTATACGATCCAGGGCGGCGGTAGGAGTAGATTTCTTACAAGTCTTCCTAGCCTTCTTCCTTTTAGCCGCCCCACCAGTATTACTGACAGCGCCCCCATTAGCGTCCAACAGTTTCCTTTTGCCCATTGTGGGCCACACTCTGGGCAAAATATATGGCAACAGAAAGAGCTGCAGTGAACTGTTAGATGTTGAAGCCCCCAAAAGAAATAGTTCAGTACCTTAGTCCTGATCCTGCATAATTGTAGGCATTTGATGCGGCAGATGGGCGAAAGGGAGATGGCCCAGCCCTGCCTCCTCTGGCCCCTGACGGCCACAGATGGCCCGCCCTCTGCCCGGGCTCAGCCCGGCGCCGCCCGCGCGCGTCCCGCGATGCGGAGGGAGCCGTTCGTATTTAGCGCCTCCAGGCACGGAAGTGGTAGTGGTTGGGGGCGGTAACGCTGCCGGGAATCCTGGGAAGCGTAGTTCTGCACTCCGTTTGTCGAGCGCTGCAAGCGCCACCAGCAGCGGCAGCGGGAGGGAGAGCGTCCGCCTCAGTGGTCTGTCCAGAAGCAGCTGGTCTCCCCAACACAGGTCCCCAGGTAGGGATGCTCCGTACTTTCTGCCCCAAACGATGTCACCCGCTCCACCGAGAGAGCCGTTCATATTTAGCGCCTCCAGGCGCGGAAGTGGTAGTGGTTGGGGGCGGTAACGCTGCCGGGAATCCTGGGAAGCGTAGTTTTGCACTCCGTTTGTCGAGCGCTGCAAGCGCCACCAGCAGCGGCAGTGGGAGGGAGAGCGTCCGCCTCAGTGGTCTGTCCAGCAGCAGCTGGTCTCCCCAACACAGGTCCCCAGGTAGGGATGCTCCGTACTTTCTGCCCCAAACGATGTCACCCGCTCCACCGAGGGAGCCGTTCGTATTTAGCGCCTCCAGGTGCGGAAGTGGTAGTGGTTGGGGGCGGTAACGCTGCCGGGAATCCTGGGAAGCGTAGTTCTGCACTCCGTTTGTCGAGCGCTGCAAGCGCCACCGGCAGCGGGAGGGAGAGCGTCCGCCTCAGTGGTCTGTCCACAAGCAGCTGGTCTCCCCAACACAGGTCCCCAGGTAGGGATGCTCCGTACTTTCTGCCCCAAACGATGTCACCCGCTCCACCGAGGGAGCCGTTCATATTTAGCGCCTCCAGGCGCGGAAGTGGTAGTGGTTGGGGGCGGTAACGCTGCCGGGAATCCTGGGAAGCGTAGTTTTGCACTCCGTTTGTCGAGCGCTGCAAGCGACACCAGCAGCGGCAGCGGGAGGGAGAGCGTCCGCCTCAGTGGTCTGCTCAGCAGCAGCTGGTCTCCCCAACACAGGTCCCCAGGTAGGGATGCTCCGTACTTTCTGCCCCAAACGATGTCACCCCATCTTTTATGGATTTGAAGCTGTTCGAAAAGCTTCTTGAGAACCTAGTGAAAAAGTATTTGGATGACAGGAAGTTGATAACCCCAGCTAAACCTCCTTCTAATGGAAAATATTTTACTTCTTGAGGAGTATTCGGCCTGTCTTTCCAGTCAAAGGGGAGCAGATGAGGCCAGTGGCTTTCTTTTCTGGAAACGTCTTCGAGATAGGCTGTTGCAGCTTCAACTTCTACTCCACTCCCATCAAATGCATGACTGTCCTGCTCTTAATCACCAGTTGCCAATGGGGAGAAGAAATAATTATTTTCTCAAGAGATGGATATTGTCTGTAATGGATTAGTGGATGCCGGATATCATATGTCATTGGTATCGGATAGTTTTTCAATATGTCCCTAGCAACTGTTTTCATGTTATGCTACTGCCAAGCAGTCTGCAGAAATGTCTGGTGCTGCTGGAAATTGTATAGAAGGTGTAGGAAGGTGGATATCTGACTATGGTTACCCCCAAATTTTTGCCTAGTGTCTAGCTGGTTTTTCGACTTAGTTGGCCTGAGATCCTGCCATTCAGGCTCTCAGGCTATCTGCTCTCTCTGTAAAATGGACTCCATGTACCCTAGGTACATACCCAATTGGTTGGATCACCCTGTCAGCCCCTGTACCAGTGTACACTAGGTACCCAGGGCATTGGTGTATCCAAGGCCTGCCAGGGGCTGAAGCATGTATTATGCCACCCCAGGCTTGGCCTAACAATCTGACACAACTGGCTGATCACTCAGCTGGGGTAAGTTGGTGTAATCACCTCTTACTTAGGTGTAGTATACCTATACCTAAACTTAAATGGGACACCTGGTAACCTATAAGTCACTCCTATGGCAGGCCTTAACAATCCTGAAGGCAGAGTGCTTGGTTCCATGTGAGATGGTGCTCTGGCATGAGCTGAGCCTGTCTGCAGTGGTCGGAACAACTTCCTTCTACTGTTTCCAGATATCGTCATACCATATACTCTTAAGTGCATTATGAACCTCGCGGTTAAATGCTATCTTTGGTTTGGCTTTATCAAAACATGTCGAGTAAGGTGTCATACGAATTGGAATACTAACCCCTCGCCAATTCTGGCGACGGGGTTAGCATTCCACCCTTCTAGAGGGACACGACATGTACAGTGCCTGAAACCCGGGTAAAATCAGACATAGCCTCAGCTCCACAAAATGGATGCTGCCACCACAGACACAAGTCTGCCCTCCTGCTGCTGGGAGTCCTTCCAGCTTGGGAGGTGTGGACAAAGGGTTTCCTGCCAGGGGAGGTGCATGCACCACCCCAGACAGGATTTTGTGTATTGGTCAGGTAGGGCTTGAAAGAAACCAGACATGCCTGTGGCTCACAAGGAGCCTCGGGGCATATGCCAGTTCAAACCGGTCCTGGGGCACACCAGTCCCGGGCCTGGGGCGAGCTGGACAAAGGATTGGGGGTGTAACCACCCCCCTTCCTGGTCCCACCCATAGGGAGGGACCTAGCAGGTAGTCCGGCCCCTAGAATCCGAATAAAGGTAGGAGCTGTGTCCTAAGACTTCAGACATCCTGGAATCAACTTGAAACTAAGAAGAAGACGGGAACTTCGACGCTCTGCCGCACAGAGGACTGAAGCCAATCTCCCCTGTGGTCAGGGAGTGACCACCTTGCTAACGCAAGCACCATCCAGCGAATCAACGTCTGCTTTGCCGCCGCCTCCCGCCGGAGCCCGAGCCCAGAGACCGACAAGACCTGGACCTCCAGACCTCTCACCGCCCGATCCACAGTCCCTGAAAAGAGGAGACCCGTGGAGGCACCGAGACACGTGGAGCCAGCCATCTTGGAACGACTACGACAAGCTGACAAGTGCAACAACCGAGGCTCCCTCCAAGTTGTGCTTTGGGTCCTGAGAAGCCCAACCCTCGAGCAGCATCTGCACCAAAGGTGAGCCCTCCAGCATCTCCACGATCTGCGTGGGGCCCTTCTGCATTTTGCCACTCGACGCGCCTAACCGGTTGCTGGCCCGCTGGCTAGTGGCCATCTTGGCGACGAAATCTACGACAAACACCGCTGGTCTGGTTGCTCCAGACTGGCCCTTGCTCCCCTCCAAAGGAGCAATCCCTCTGACCTTGCTGGTCAGAACCAACAGCTGATTTCCGAATCCTCCTACAATTGCTTTTGCCAAGGCTTGTTTGCTTCGATCAAGTCGCCGACACCGCCGACAGCGAGAGCCTGCGTGGGACAGCTCGTGAGCCGACTCCTGGACGTCGTCGACCTTCAGGGACCACGTGGCTGCGGAGACAAGCTACCCCTCATCACCTGTTTGCACCCGACATCGCCTGGTACCCACCTGGTGCCACGCTGGTCACTGGCTAGTGACTGTGAACACTGTCCCCTCTGCTTACAGGTCTTCAACATCTCCGATCCACTCTTGGATCCACTGCATCTCTTCCCGACCGACCGCCTGCTGCACTTTTGTCTACAGGCCCCACGGAACAGATAGAAGAAACCCGACGCACTTCGAGGCCTATGCACCCGCTTCCTGTGGGTGAGGTAAAGCTGGCACACCTGTGCCCAAGTGTAGTATTACATCTCTAGTGCCTGTGTTCCAAATCTTAAGTTCCTAGGTCACCCGGAAGATTCCTTTTGCAGTAACTTTGTACTTTTTACGCACCCATTGAAACCTATGGGAGCACGCGTGTGACTATTTGCTCTGCACACGCCACCCGTGGACCTCCTGGTCACTAACTGACGTTAGCTCCTTGTAGGCCCAGCGATTCTAGAGGCCCTAGGCCTTTTCCCTTTTCTGTTCGTGGTACTTATACCACTATTTTAGTATATGGTTCGAGTGGCCACCAGGGCCTATCCATATAAAGTGCAACTTCTGTGTATTCTGTGATAATCTTGTTTGACGATTTGTGCTCCTGTGCTCATAAAGAGACTAGGGGTTACTTTGAGAAATAAATACATATATATTTTGAATATATATCTGTGTGGTGTCCTTTCATTGGTATAAAAGGGGGTTACTATTGGTAAAACAGCTTGCTTAACACGCTTCACGAGTTTAGCCTCAAAGACTGCTTAGCCTACGCTACCACTAGGGCAGCTAGTCCGAAAAGGTTGACTTACAACCACACCATAAGGGTTGCTTGGCATGGTACAAGGTGGTCACTAGAACTAGTGAACAGCATATACCAGGCCAACTTCTCACATTGGTGAGCAGCGGTTGGATTTGAGCTTGCTGTGTTTTACCATTGTAATCTCTTGGTTACCAATTGAAAGATCGCATAGTTACCTGTAGGTACATATAAAACAAGATTAGATATACATAAGTTCTACTGAACTTAGTTGTTGTAGAGCAAAGGGAGTAGCACACCCTGACTACAACTACTAGATAGGTTTAGTAGGTAAACACAAGTGTAGGTAGATTGCAACACATCCACCCACACTTAAGAGCAATGGCCGTGGCAGAGGGGTCCACTGTACCCATCTCTGTTGAGAGTGACCCCCAGAGGGCAACATCCAGCTTTGCTACCCTTAACCAGAATGAGCTCAGGCATTTGGCAACTCTTAGAGGCCTTAAACAGCCCAAGAACCCTACCTCTGCTGAGCTCAGAGAACTCTTACAAAATGATGAGAATCAGAGAGAACTCAGGAAAGCTTCCCAGTTAGCCCCCTTAGGGTCAGGAACAGGAGGCCCCCCTTCTGAAGATGCCACAGAGGTACCCCCTTTCAATAGTCACCCCTTAGATGGGATGCCTACCACAGAGGAAGAAAGTGATGGGGATACAGATGTGAGTGGGGATGAAGGGAGAACTAGCCCAGTGCCAAGTGTTATACTTGGCCCAGCTAAACTAAGGCTATTGGGGACTGACAGTGGGTTCACCCCATTGGATCTCCCCAGTGGACTTAACACAGGGCTTGGAAGGCAAAGGAATCGCTCAGGTGACTCCAATGCTTCCCATGGCTCTAGAGGCTCTCAAGGTCACTCCAGAAGGAGACTGACCACCCCTCAGAGGAGGGAACATGAGGCCAGAATGCAGGAAGCCCAGCTGAGGATCAGGAAGCAGGAGCTAGAAGTAGCCCTGATGGAAGAAAAACTGAGCAAGGCTAGGCAGCATAGAGAGAGTGGGTCTATACCCACTGGTGGCAGCAATGTCCCTAGGGACAAAGATAGGGTCTTTGACAATAGGAACCTGTCCAAGATTGTGCCCCCCTACAAAAGTGGGGATGACATCCACAAATGGATGACTGCTCTTGAGAGAGCCTGCAAAGTGCAGCAGGTTCCTGAAGACCAGTGGGCAGCAATCTTATGGCTCTCCTTTGAGGGGAGAGGCAGAGATAGACTCCTCACTGTTAGAGAAGAGGATGTCAGAAATTACAGAGTCCTGAAGAGTGTCCTAGTTGATGGGTTAGGCTTAACCACTGAACAGTACAGGTTAATGTTCAGAGACACCCAGAAGACACAGACTCAGGACTGGTCTGAATATGTGGAATGTGCCACTAAGGCTTTGGAGGGTTGGTTGCTGGGAAGTAAGGTGTCTGATTATACAGGATTGTACAATTTGATGATGAGAGAGCAGATTTTAAGTAATTGTCAAAACCAGCTTCTCCATCAACACCTGGTAGACTCAGATTTGACCTCTCCCCAAGAATTGGGAAAGAGGGCAGATAAATGGGTCAGGACCAGGATCAGGCCTAAAAACCAGGGTGGTGACCAAAAGAAAGATACCACCAAGCCTCAAGAGAAGGGTGGGGATAAAGAAAAAGAGAAACCTTCCTCAGGGCCCCAAAACTCCACACAGGGTGGTGGGTCCCAAGCTCCCTCCTCTACCACAGCTAAAAAGCCCTACTGCCATGAGTGTAAAACTCCTGGGCATTGGAAAACTGACAGCGGTTGCCCAAGGGCTAAAAACAAAACTGTTCCTCCAATTACTCCTGTCACACCACCTATTACTGTCAGCAGTAATCCCCCAGGTGGTGGGAGTGCCCCCAGAAATCTGGGTGGGTTTACTTGGGGAACACAGGGGGACCCTGGCTTAGCCAATTCCCCTACAGCAACCACTCTTGTCTGTGATGGTGGCATGGGGTTTGCCAACTTCACTGCCTGTCCCAACACTTTGGGTAGGTACAGACAGGAGCCCTACATCAATGGTACAAAAGCTGAGGCCTACAGAGACACTGGGGCTAGCATCACAATGGTGGCCCATTGGCTAGTTCCCTCTGAGCAGCTTTTGCCCGGTTTCTCCTACCAGGTGACTAACATTGATGGCAAACAGAACAGTCATCCCATGGCAGAGGTATGTCTCAGCTGGGGAGGGGTCACTGGCCCTAAAAGGGTAGCAGTGTCCCCAACCTTGCCTGTAGACTGCTTACTGGGGAATGACTTAGAACTCTCAGCTTGGGCTGGAGTTGAACAAGACACCCATTCTAAAATGGTAGGCCTTTCACAAAAGGGTAGGGGGGTTGTGCCATTCACAACCCCTGTCCAAATAGATTTCCTCCCTGAAAAGGTTGGAAGGGCAGTGGTAGCCACAGCCCAGGCACAGACAGACTTCCCTGTAGGGACTGGCAGAGCTGTGACAGTCACAGCTCAAACACAAACTGAGTGCCCCCCTGAAAAGGTTGGCAAGGCTGTAATGGTCTCAGCCTATACTCAGACTGACATAGGTGTAGTGAAGCCTGAAACAATGGATCACTCCACACAAACTGAGAGTAGTGGGGAGGAAGAAAAGTCTCCCTCTCCCCAGACATTAGGAAAAGGTCAGCCTCCTCAGGGATCTGACCTCACCCCTTGTGAAGGAACTGCCCCAGAGGTAGCCAGGCCTGGCCTGGCAGAGCCTCTGATGTCAGTGGCCCCTTCCAAGGTGGGATCCAGTCTGGTGCAGGTAGCCTGCCTCTCTCTACCCTGCCTCAGTCAGCCCAGGGCTGCAGAGGTCAGGGAGGCCAGTGGACCCCCAGAGGGCCCCTGTCCACAAGAACCCCCCCATCAAAAGAATGAGGATTGCCTGGCTAGTAGCCCTAGTCAGGTGATGGGTAAAAACATTCCTGAGGGATCTCCTTTACAGGTAGTTAGGGACCTCCCCCAGGGGGATTCTGTTGGGCACAGGCAAACATGGGACCTTAGGGCCCCAAACCTGACCTGTCCCTCCAGTAAGCCCACAAAAGGGACCCAGCCTCCAGCTTTAGGTAGCCAGAGGCTGACCCTGAGAGCACAGTGCAACTCAGTTAAAGAAAGAAAGGCATCCATGGTGGAGGATGATTGGAGGAAGCTGAGGCCTCACTTTGAGGACACTCACTTCAGTACTCCATCTCAACACCAGCCTTTTACTTTGCCAAGACACACCACAGGTAGAGATTCCCTATGGTGGAGACCCTCTGATACCCTTAGGGTGAGGGATTGCTTAGTGGACCATGAGACAGGGGGTAACCATGCCAGTGCTGGTTCCTCCTTATATGGCCACTTGGGCAATATAGGCTTACCTGGTCAAGGTCAGCCTTATCTCCCTTCGTTTGGGGGGGGGTTGTGTAGGAAGGTGGATATCTGACTATGGTTACCCCCAAATTTTTGCCTAGTGTCTAGCTGGTTTTTCGACTTAGTTGGCCTGAGATCCTGCCATTCAGGCTCTCAGGCTATCTGCTCTCTCTGTAAAATGGACTCCATGTACCCTAGGTACATACCCAATTGGTTGGATCACCCTGTCAGCCCCTGTACCAGTGTACACTAGGTACCCAGGGCATTGGTGTATCCAAGGCCTGCCAGGGGCTGAAGCATGTATTATGCCACCCCAGGCTTGGCCTAACAATCTGACACAACTGGCTGATCACTCAGCTGGGGTAAGTTGGTGTAATCACCTCTTACTTAGGTGTAGTATACCTATACCTAAACTTAAATGGGACACCTGGTAACCTATAAGTCACTCCTATGGCAGGCCTTAACAATCCTGAAGGCAGAGTGCTTGGTTCCATGTGAGATGGTGCTCTGGCATGAGCTGAGCCTGTCTGCAGTGGTCGGAACAACTTCCTTCTACTGTTTCCAGATATCGTCATACCATATACTCTTAAGTGCATTATGAACCTCGCGGTTAAATGCTATCTTTGGTTTGGCTTTATCAAAACATGTCGAGTAAGGTGTCATACGAATTGGAATACTAACCCCTCGCCAATTCTGGCGACGGGGTTAGCATTCCACCCTTCTAGAGGGACACGACATGTACAGTGCCTGAAACCCGGGTAAAATCAGACATAGCCTCAGCTCCACAAAATGGATGCTGCCACCACAGACACAAGTCTGCCCTCCTGCTGCTGGGAGTCCTTCCAGCTTGGGAGGTGTGGACAAAGGGTTTCCTGCCAGGGGAGGTGCATGCACCACCCCAGACAGGATTTTGTGTATTGGTCAGGTAGGGCTTGAAAGAAACCAGACATGCCTGTGGCTCACAAGGAGCCTCGGGGCATATGCCAGTTCAAACCGGTCCTGGGGCACACCAGTCCCGGGCCTGGGGCGAGCTGGACAAAGGATTGGGGGTGTAACCACCCCCCTTCCTGGTCCCACCCATAGGGAGGGACCTAGCAGGTAGTCCGGCCCCTAGAATCCGAATAAAGGTAGGAGCTGTGTCCTAAGACTTCAGACATCCTGGAATCAACTTGAAACTAAGAAGAAGACGGGAACTTCGACGCTCTGCCGCACAGAGGACTGAAGCCAATCTCCCCTGTGGTCAGGGAGTGACCACCTTGCTAACGCAAGCACCATCCAGCGAATCAACGTCTGCTTTGCCGCCGCCTCCCGCCGGAGCCCGAGCCCAGAGACCGACAAGACCTGGACCTCCAGACCTCTCACCGCCCGATCCACAGTCCCTGAAAAGAGGAGACCCGTGGAGGCACCGAGACACGTGGAGCCAGCCATCTTGGAACGACTACGACAAGCTGACAAGTGCAACAACCGAGGCTCCCTCCAAGTTGTGCTTTGGGTCCTGAGAAGCCCAACCCTCGAGCAGCATCTGTACCAAAGGTGAGCCCTCCAGCATCTCCACGATCTGCGTGGGGCCCTTCTGCATTTTGCCACTCGACGCGCCTAACCGGTTGCTGGCCCGCTGGCTAGTGGCCATCTTGGCGACGAAATCTACGACAAACACCGCTGGTCTGGTTGCTCCAGACTGGCCCTTGCTCCCCTCCAAAGGAGCAATCCCTCTGACCTTGCTGGTCAGAACCAACAGCTGATTTCCGAATCCTCCTACAATTGCTTTTGCCAAGGCTTGTTTGCTTCGATCAAGTCGCCGACACCGCCGACAGCGAGAGCCTGCGTGGGACAGCTCGTGAGCCGACTCCTGGACGTCGTCGACCTTCAGGGACCACGTGGCTGCGGAGACAAGCTACCCCTCATCACCTGTTTGCACCCGACATCGCCTGGTACCCACCTGGTGCCACGCTGGTCACTGGCTAGTGACTGTGAACACTGTCCCCTCTGCTTACAGGTCTTCAACATCTCCGATCCACTCTTGGATCCACTGCATCTCTTCCCGACCGACCGCCTGCAGCACTTTTGTCTACAGGCCCCACGGAACAGATAGAAGAAACCCGACGCACTTCGAGGCCTATGCACCCGCTTCCTGTGGGTGAGGTAAAGCTGGCACACCTGTGCCCAAGTGTAGTATTACATCTCTAGTGCCTGTGTTCCAAATCTTAAGTTCCTAGGTCACCCGGAAGATTCCTTTTGCAGTAACTTTGTACTTTTTACGCACCCATTGAAACCTATGGGAGCACGCGTGTGACTATTTGCTCTGCACACGCCACCCGTGGACCTCCTGGTCACTAACTGACGTTAGCTCCTTGTAGGCCCAGCGATTCTAGAGGCCCTAGGCCTTTTCCCTTTTCTGTTCGTGGTACTTATACCACTATTTTAGTATATGGTTCGAGTGGCCACCAGGGCCTATCCATATAAAGTGCAACTTCTGTGTATTCTGTGATAATCTTGTTTGACGATTTGTGCTCCTGTGCTCATAAAGAGACTAGGGGTTACTTTGAGAAATAAATACATATATATTTTGAATATATATCTGTGTGGTGTCCTTTCATTGGTATAAAAGGGGGTTACTATTGGTAAAACAGCTTGCTTAACACGCCTCACGAGTTTAGCCTCAAAGACTGCTTAGCCTACGCTACCACTAGGGCAGCTAGTCCGAAAAGGTTGACTTACAACCACACCATAAGGGTTGCTTGGCATGGTACAAGGTGGTCACTAGAACTAGTGAACAGCATATACCAGGCCAACTTCTCACAGAAGGTGCAGGTAAAAGGGGAATAGTTCCGGTCCCTCCGACACTGGTGTGAGATGCATTGTATTCAATTTTGTTTCTGGTGCAAAAGGCATCTGGTGACCATTGGCTTGTTTTGGATTTGAAAAACATCAACAGCCACATTCCCAACATAAGGCTCAAGATGGTGTCACTTCAGAGAACCATGTTTTACTTAAGGGAAGGAGAATTACTTGCCTATGTGGTGCTTCTAGACACTTATTTGTATGTACCAATTCACAGGAGTCTCACCAATTCCAGAGGTTTTGCATCCAGGACAGACATTTCCAATTCGGAGTGAGCGCTTTTGGGCTCCCAGTGTCCCTGAGGGTGTTTACAAAAGGTGTTGGCACCTTTGATATATTCAAATCTTCTCATATCTGGGTGATTCACTGATCTTTTCTTCTTCTTCTTTTAGGATCACCTAGGATTTGGAAGAACTCTGCAACTTGATGAAGGAGCGTAGGTTTTTGTTGAACTTCAAGAATCCAATCTACTACCTACAAAGATGTCCCTTTCATAGGCTCTGACCTGAGAACAGCCCTGGCTAAGGTGTGGCTCGTAGAGCTAAGGAAGGACAAATTATTGTCCTATCTCTCCTCTATCCTTACAGTATCAGCCCAGCAGCGGGTATAGATGCAGGGGTTGATGGTTTAGATGGTGATAATTCTCTGCTGGCCCAGATCACATCTCTATCCATTAGAGTATCACCTTTTAAGGTTTATGGGATCCATGAACACAGGAATATGACCGTATAGGGCTACTGACCCCAGGAGTAGCTCAGTCCCCTAGGGGGAGGTTGGACTGAAATAATCTGGACTGAAGTCTTCCACTGGAAACCCCTCCACTGCAGATGTGAATAACAGAGAAAAAAGGTTGGGCTAGGATGCTCTACTTAGGGAACAGGCAGCCCAATGCGAGTGGTGTTTAAAGCAAACTGTAGAGAATTGAAGGTAGCTCAAAAGGCCCTAGAGCATTTGCCCCGATTCTGAAGGATCGGAGTCTTCAAGTCAAGATGGACAACAGGATGGTCCTGAGCCTACAAAAATCATCAGGGGGGAACCCGAGTACTGAGTTTTTGGGCGCAAGTCCAAGAATCGGTGTGTGGGCAGAGAGCAATTGCTCTCTGTGTCTGCAATTTCTCTTTCGGGTAGAAAGAATGGGCTTGTGGACAATTTCATCCTGTTGTTTCCATCCTCAGGTACTCTGGCACTGTCCAAGAAAGTATTTTGGCAGATAACAGCTCTGTAAGCAACTGGAGATTTTTTGTATCTAGGGAAGATGCATATTTGCCTTGGTCTGTGTTCGGACTCCATGTCCAGAGGATTGAGGGGGATGCCCTTGTGTTCCTGTGGCCGAAGATCTTCATGTATGTCTTTCCTCCTATCCCACTCATCCACTGGTTCACATGAAAATTAAGGAGGATCAGGGTGATCTTTATTGTCCCCAAGTGTTGGCACTGTCTCTGGTTTCCTCTCCTCCAAATGACAGTAAGTGAGTGCTAGGTTCTTCTGTACCCATACTCCACATCCACAGGGGACGTTACCTTGCCTTCAGCATAGGTTTGCTGTTTGAGAGAGTGAATCTGCAGATGATGAATTCTCGGCTGCGGTAGCAATGCTTATTCAGCAGTCACGTTCCCCATCAACATTGAAAACCTGCTCCCGTCTTTGGAAACATTTTGAAAAGTGGTGTGGAAAAAGGAAAATTAATGCTACCTCATGAGATACTTCTTTAATTTTGGATTTTTGCAGTATGAGTTTGTACTGGGCTTAGCTGTCTCTACTTTGAGGTCCCAGTGAGCCACCACTAGGGTATTCAGGAGCCACCAGTTAGTGGCATTAGTGCCCTTGATTACAATGTTACTCAGGAGTTTTTTTGTTTTTTTTAAACCTGCAATTCATTTGCCAATCCCGTCATGGGATTTCCAATGGTGTTGCAGGCTCTGCAAAAAGAGCACCTTGAGCCATCGGGCAGTATTGACCTTAGTTTCTTGTCTTAGTCTTGGTGGCTATTTCTTCAGGCAGATGAATAGAGGATTCGGACACTCTTTTGAGTTTCAAAGCCTTTTTAAGATTCTACCCAGAAAAGGTGGTATTGCGTCCAGTCCTGATTTTATCTCAAAGGTGCATTCTGTTTTTCACTGTTCCTATGCTCAAACACAATCCGAATATATCTTTTCCTGAAGAGAGTTACTCCACATGGTAGATGTGAAAATATACTTGACTTGCACAAGGCACTTTTGTAAAAATGTTTTATTTGTTCGTGGCACTTGGTTCCTCAAGTAGAGTTCTGAGGCTGTTAACGGAAAATCTAAATAGGTAGCTGAAGTAAGCTATTGTACGTCATGAAAGTGACAAGTAGAGTCCCTTTCAACCTAAGTACATGCAAGATCGACAAGGGGTATAGTAACTTTTTGGGTGGCTTTGAAAGGAGCATCAATGATGGACATATGTAATACGACTTGATCAATGCCCCATACATTTATGAAGCGATGCATTGTGCAGTTGGCGTGGGTAACGTTTCTTCAGGATTTGGTTTATTGGTATTAGATCTGGTGTCACAATAAGGACTGAATAAACTTTAATTCTGTAGCATGTCTGACTTTGGAGTTTGTCATTGGATTGCTGGAAACTGAGTTATAGGCTTTGGTATCATCTCAACACTTAAGATCTGGTACAAGGAAAACAGATGAGGAGGTGATGATCCAGTTACTTACCGGGAATCTTCATTACTCTGAATCCTTGTCTTACTTGTCACAGTCCAGGTTTCCCATCCAAGTCTTCGCCTGAGTTTTGGCTTCAGGGGGTGGGAGGCGGTAGCTTGGGAATACAGGAAGTGGGCATGATCAATGTCCACTTTTGAGGACTCATGGAAAGTAAAAGGAAGTGGTAGCCATCTCGGGGGAAGAATAATGAACTTTTAATTTGGGTGAAAGCTCTTTCATCGGGCGCTCAACAAGTAAGGACAGTGATGAGGAGACTAGGACTCTGAGTTGGGAAGATTACCAGTTAGTAATCGGGTCCCTGTCCCACAAACCAAAATTTACAACTTACACAAGGGAAAGTGAGAGCTACAAAGGTTTTGGATTGTTCCCATGGAGGCAGTGGCTGGCACTAGCAGTGGAAGTGAGCCACGCCAGTGGTGAAAGTGGGCGGTGTTCTACTAAAAAAAAGTGTTGAGGACCTGCACATACATTTTTCACCAAATGAGCATTGATGTAACTAGTCAGATTTAGTCATCTCCATTACCAGGGTAGGCACTTTCTACACTAAAGCCACACGCTGACCCTTCACACATAGCTGATATAATTCCCAGATCAGTCAGAGCAGCATCCTCGGCATGATTTAGCATGAAAACTCAGTTATTGCTTCCCCCAACTGAGAGACAATCATTCACTGCAGGTCTGAGTTTGATTTCTCACATTCTTACAAGTAGATCCCCATTAAAAATGTGACCTGGCTATGTGCAGTCTACATGCTAATTCTTCTTGTCTCTTCCCATGATATTTCCAGATGTTCTGCAGCACAGTGTACTAATGAGATGTATGTATTTTCGACTTGAGTGTCATGAGCTCTTCTTTTTCACAATATCCAAAGCAATGGAAATAGAGCCAGTGTGATTCTCCGGCTTGCAACAGAGAGCTAGTGGCCGAAGCTATGTGCCGCCTCATGCATTGATCATTTGTTTTGATGTTTTACACGTTCTTTTTAGGTCGAGCCTGGGCAGCGCATGCGCTACTCTGCAAGGCATGCTATATTAAGGTATGGACGTGAAGCTCCACCTACTCTCCACCCAGTTTTTTCATTGGCTTGTGTCATTGTCCATTGTAAGCTGTGGCTTTTCATTAATCAAGAGGCTTAGTAGTCCCTCCTTAGTACCACCTTTTCCCATTTTGTAACCTCCCATGAGGACACCCCCTGTTACGTGTGTTGGTGCTTGGTAGGCTTTAATTATAGTCTCCGAGCACTATTTTCTCAAAGAGCTTTGTCCTGCCTGCTCTTGCCAGCAGGAAAAGGCAGGACACGCTCTCTCCTAACACATTTGCAATGCAATAGGTCTCGCATTTTCAAGAGTTCAAGCTATTGTCATTGTAAATGACAATCTGGCACATGCATCAACGTAGGCTTTTGCTATTCCTTAATTGCGATTATTAAGGAATAGCAATTAAAGAATTGCAAAAGCCTATGCATGTAGGAATCGCTATAAAAATAGCGATTCCTACACATTCCTTAATTGTGACTCGCAAATTGCGAGTCGCAATTAAGGAATGCCGTCCCATTCATTCCTATGGGCCTCCAGGCCCATAGGAATGAATTGGATATTGCATGAGCAATTTGCGAGTACCAGTCGTTACTCGCAAATAGCTCATGCAATTTCAAGGGCGCAAGGGTGTCAAAATGACACCCTATTGCACCCCTGAAATTGATCTGTGCACATATGTTGCACACACACATGCCCTAAGGGCATGTGTGTGTGCAACATGAAACTTTGAAAAATGCACAAAAGTGCATTTTTCAAAGTTTTTGCAATTTACCATGAAGTTCAACTTCATGGTAATTTGCTCCCCCTATTAGCGAAATCACTAATTTTTTTTCTTTAATGCATTGCATTTAAGGAATCTCAATTTGGGATTCCTTAAATGCAATGGCAATTTAAGTAATCGCAATTGATAGATTCCTTAAATTGCGATTTTTGCATTTGGGATGATGCATCCCAAATGCAAAAATACCGGTCGCAAAGGAGCAGATTCTGAGAATGTGCCCGTTTGCGACCGGTTTTTTCTTTGATGCATGTGCCTGTATGCCTTTTATTTATCTGTTTGTTAAAAAAACATATAAATAAAAGGCATTTTACCAATGCCAATAGCTCAAACTCTCGTAAATGCTTGTTAAATCTTCGCGCATGTCGGTGTTCAATGGCATTTGTGGTGGAAGTTTGAAAGGGACATTTTGACTGTAAATTTTAACTAGTTTTGCAGGGATTATAAGTCTGACATAAAGTGACAGGTTGCACAGATCCACTTATTTTTGGTAATAAGTATGAGCAGAGGATTTATTTAAATTATTTTCTTGGGTGCCTCTCGCCTAAACACCGTTATATGCTATGGTAGGTAGGTGGAGATTAGTAAACCTGATTCATAAGATGCTGAGTTTCAAGGAAAGAAAATGAATATTTTTCTCTGGGTGGAGTATTTAAATCCTATCAGGGGAGTTTAATGGGATATCATATCGCGTGTTCTTATAATAAATTAACCTAGTATTGACTCGCACAGGCCTACGATTAAGTTATTGATAAACGTTGCTACCTGAATGATGCATACACTAAACAGTGTGGTCATGTTTCGCCTTCAGTCCACTTGGTACTAGATTGACCAACAATACTGGAAGGCAAAAATCTTCAAACTGTGGGGGGGGGGGGGGGGGGTGAGACAGGCGCAAATGCCTCTGCAAGTGCCTGTAAATGAAGATGGCCTTGAAGCGTTTCCTTGTTTTATTGTGTGTTTCTAGCCTGTCATTTGCAGCGGTTGAAGTGCATAAAGAAGCATGGGAACTGTAAGACTGAGTGCCGAGGAGGCAGGGGTCAGATTGTCATGGCAGGATCAAAGGCATTGCAAAAAAAGATCAAAATATTCTGCAAATATGTTGTTGTTCTTTCACCTACACGTTACTGCATGTAAAATAACACACACACCTTATATGAAGAATAGATACAAACTAAACTAATCACTGGGAATCCTCTCTTTAACTTTATGAAATCTCAGTTGGCTAATGTGATCACTGCAAATGTCTGTGTGTGTGAGAGTAGAGTCACAGAAGTGAATCCTAACTTGTGTAGTGGGAAACAGTTAATGATGTATTTTTAGAGCTACACGGCCCCTGCCTGTTTCAGAAGCACGGTGAATATGTAATTTTTTTTAAATTGTATTACACACAGTATAATATATATTTCTAGACTGTAAGCCTGCCCCTGTATATGAATCTTTTCTTGATGTTATCCCTAGGTGCCATGCCATGCTAAGCTACTATTTATGAAATGAAGACATGGTATACTCCCTGTTAACAGCTTCACTGCAAATTGTGCCCTTGATAAATCTATCAGTGCTAGGTGTCCTTCATGCAATCAGCAAGAGGAAACTCGCCATCACTTCGCCTTCTTTTGCAGGCATACGCCTGCCCACATGGGAAATGGCTTAAGCCACTAAATGCAAGCTTTGGGGTTTTAGGCACAATACCACTGCACAGACACCAGTGAAGTAGTTTTATCGCAGTATCCATATACATTCATGCAGCATAGCTCATACGTTTCCAAAGGGAACGTGAAAGAGGCAAGCTTACGGATGCTGGTGTGCTCCGGTGATTAGAGTCCCACTCTTTGTTGGCCCTGGAGCACACTGGAAGTCTTTGCAATAAGTCATTATCTAATCTCTAGTAAGCACTGGCACTCTCCGCTAAGCAAGAATGGCAATATGATGTTTTATCTTGAAACGGAACTGATATTTGTTTCCTTAGGCTGCTATTTCATCTCCAGTATCACATGCACCTCGATGATGGTCTGTGCTTTTTTTGGATAAACAAATCGATGGTCTGTGCTTTTATTCTTCTATTTTATATATTATTCTTTGTTGTTCATGTGTGCTTTTATTACCGTGACTATTTATGAGGAAAATTTGTTGCTCGTTTTATTGTGGTTTTATGGATATTTTATCCAAAATAAACTGATAATGATGATGATGGTGTTGAATATAAGATATGCCTTCACAAAATGATTTATGGCCTCATTCACAAAGGTAAACTTACACTTTTGGGTACGTTTACGATTGCTTACTAGTCACAAAGGGTTTTATGAGTAGAATCCTTACAAGTGAAGAGTTTCCGCACGTGAATCAGGCCATCTGTGTTTAAGGTAAAACAACTACTTTCAAATAATATATTTTAACAATATGTAATCAGATTATACCTATTGCAAACATCTTTATGTGAGCATTAGAACCATGCATTGCAGAGCTAAACTGATAAGCCCCTTACATTACCTCCCAAAAAGAATACATTTTTATCTCCATGAAGCTTCAATCGACTCCATCAATAAAAGTCTACGGGGCATATCCGCAACCACCGGCGATAATTTTAGCTAAGCGCGTTTAGCGCGAGGATAATTATCGCCAGCTATCGCTGGTTTATATCGCCAAGATAGCGTGCTATCAGCAACACTTATCTCCGGTGCGAAATATAAACCAGCAATAGTTGCAAAAAGGTGCGATTATCGCTGGAAATCCAGCGATAAACGCACTGCAACAGGCGATATCTTAATGATAGGGCTGGATGGTCTCAACCCTATGATCCACCACCATTAGGCTAACATGGTTTAGTCAAAAGAAAAGCAGGTGTAAAGAAACCTGCGATAAGCGCGGTTAGCGCTCCTTTTATCATCGCTGCACAGGTTAGCGTGCAGATTGATAATAGGAGGAATGTCTCTTAGCGACATTTTCCTGGTAATTTCTGTGAGTTACGCCCACTTTGCATCTCATTAGCGATGCAAAGATGGGCGTTGATGTAACGGGCGCTAAGTCAGCAAAACACGCGATAGCGTGTCTTTGCTGATATGGCAATAAAATTACCGCCGCTTTTCGCCCGAAAACGGACGCTAAAGCGGCGATGAGTTTATCGCCTCTCCTTGATGATATGCCCCTATGCACGCTCCCACCAAGTCTTTGCATTTGGTGATTTAAGAATTCCACATATTTATTTTTCTTTCAGGTAGCAGGCACTCTGTTGAGAATGCCTGTTTCTGTAGCTATCTATTAGAATCTGAGCTTCACAGCCCAGGAGACATGACACCACCTTAATTTTTTAGCTAAAGGAACCTCAAGGTCTGCATTAACCATCCACTTCGACCTCTGTTTACATAAAAATATCCTTTCATGTGAGTCAAGGAGGTGGAAGGGAGGAGGCCACCAGGATCAGATTCAGATGTGGAGTCCTAATAGTTGAAACTGCTGGGATCTCAAAGTAATGGCCCAGGATAATGTGGAAATTAGCAAGATCCGTGGCTAGCCTCAAGGCTCGGATATGGGAGCACTATTTGGGAGCCAATGTTTTTAATTTTCAAATGGACAGAGACAGCTTCCTGAGAGGCCAATGTTTTTAATTTTCAAATGGACAGAGACAGCTTCCTGAGAGGGGGGATGCTCTGAGGAAGGGGGAGGCTTGTTGTTTTTATTGCCACTAATGCAGCAGGTGCAGTGGCTCTGGGGCCAGGTGTGTCTAGGGCCACTGCACCCCAGGTATGGCTGTCTTACTACGAAAAACGAAAATGGGATACCATTTTCCTTGCTAGCATTCCGGCCCAAGTTACTCTTGCTGTGCATGGAGCAGGGCCCAAGCAACAGGGGTAAGAAGTGGGGATTTTTTATTTACATAATGGGGCAGACAGACTGTTTTGGTCCTCAGGCCTAGGAGTGATGGCCTAGTGGAGTGGGCAAAGGAGACAGGGCTGTAGCAATCACCGATGCTGGGGCTCAAGGGTTCGAGGGGCTACCTATACCCCAATTATGGATGTGTTACTATCCTTTCTTGCTTGCATTAGGTCCCAATGCACCCTTGCTGTTCCAGTGTAACTTTTGGCCTCAGAGGATTGACCCGAAAGATGGGAAATTGCAGCAGCTTAGCTTGGACTCAGAGATGGTCAGGAGCAGACTGAGGCATATGTTTTCAACAAAGGACAGGGACAGCCCACTTTGTGAAGAAGTAGCTATCATTAGTGAAGCAGGTGCAGTGGCATTGGGGATCAGTCTTACTTTAGAAAATATGCATGAGGGCCTATTTTTCTTACTACCATTAGGGTCGACTGCACTATTGCTGCACACATGGGAGCTAATTCTTTTTCTGAAAAGGACAGAGAGCCTGTTTCAAGATTGGAGTCAAGGCCTGGCGTGGTGGATATAGGGTGAAAGAGGCACACAAGACAGCCTGCTTCTCAGAGCTTCTGCTATCATGAGTAAACCAGGTGCAGTTGCATTGGGACCCAAGATCGTGAGGTTCTGACATCAACCCAATTAAGGTGGAGCTGTTTTTTTTTTACCAGTCTCTGTTTCAGTTTGATGCATTTGCACTTTTAGAAGTGTGACATTTAATATGGACTATGAGCTAGAGAAATTGTACTCCTGAAATGATCTCATAAGCCCCACGCCCTACGCTCAGCCCTGCCCTTCTCAGTCCGACTTGCAATAATGTTGTGGAAGGCAGCCTGACTCGAAAACACTGCTTTGGTGGGGTTCAGAGCAAAAAAAGGTTTGAAGACTACTGCTCTAAGGTATTATCTAAAATAGACAAGTTAGTGTTTTTCTCGACTAATTGATGTCTGGAGAAACTTTCCTAGAGATGCAGGACTAAGTACCTATTATTCTTCAGTACATAATACCTGGTAAGTTGATTTATTGCATAGAGAAAGAGTGGATATTACCAACCGTGTTGCCAGATCACTTTTCAGCTTATGTACAGAATAAACTGCTGTTCATTACCGTTCTCATCCATCTTCCTCTGCCCATTCGTGATAAAATAAGCGTTCCTGCTCCTATGAACAGAGTTCATCCAGTTAATTTGAAACCCATAAGTACCCTTCCTAATATGGCTGCCATAAGAAAGCATCATCCTGTGACCCATACAGTGGGGGCAACCTATTTTGACTGCCTGTTTGTTCCTCTCTGTTCCCTGGACAGCATAACCCAGGAACAGATAAGTTGGACTTTAGTTTTTATATATGCCTCATTAATTACTCTTTTCTTGATTGTAGCGGTAGGCTTGCTGTAGCTGCTGACTGATACTACCACTTGTGACCTGTGAGGTAGTTTATTTTGAGCAAGCTACCTCCTCCGCAAAGCAATTATGAGGTAGCCTCTGCATGTACTTCTAAATACTGTCTCCGGCTTGGCTGACCTGCAGAAGATTTGAATAGCAGACTTTATTTATGTTTGGTGACCGCGATTCAAAGGAAATATAGCACTTCCCTGTTACTCGGGGCACAAGTCCTAGAAAAAAGAAATAGGGGACTCTCCAAGTTAGGTAGTATCACAGGAAGTGACATCACAAGGTGCAACATCACAGGAAATGACATCACGGCAAGTGACATCACCGGAAGTGACATCACAAGTTCAGCAGGTCTGTCATTTGAGCATATTGCAAGATTTAACAATTTAAGCTGCTCAATTGTTAATCCTGTGACTTAAGGTCCCTGTCTGGAGGAATTATCAGCCCAAATGTGGATGAAGTCTGGTGTACAACCATATTAGTCAAGCCACTAAGTGCTGCAAGCTTGACATACTAAAACTTGCACCATGAACAAAAGCATGGTTTATGCATTGTAAAGAAAACATGCTGGAAACTGAAATTGTGGATATCAAAACTATAAAATGTATTATGCAACCTAAAACACTACCTTTGAATATACTGACATTTTTAATACACTTTGACTATGATAAAAAAAATGCAAGTTGTATACCATATAGTTTCAACCGGATTCTCTGCACATCTGTTAATGCAGACATTATGGGGCATGCTGTATTGCCACAGGATGTATGACCATGGACAATTAGTAATTAGTGAGACCGTTTATTTCATTGAAAAACATCAACTAAAAAATGCCCATGCGTCTGCTTATCTTTAATTGTGCTGGGCTGTAGGAGCCACCTTTCTAGAATGAGTATCACCCGCATGGCGATGAGCAATCAACCACCTGTTGACATTTGGCATTGGTTTCCAAAGCGGCAGAGGAGGGCCCATGAGATTTATAAACATTAATGAGGAAAAGCGTCTGATACCAGGGCAGTTTTGTATGGGTGACATTACAAGTTCATGGTGCAGAAACCCGTTTTGCAGTCACTTGAAGTCACAGGAAGTGTGTTTATACCCCTCAAAACAGGTTGCAGTTGAACTGGAATCTCATTACCACCATTATCAACATAGACTCTGAAGCCTTCAGATATGAGTTTATAATTAAGAGAGAATCTTCTGCACAGGTTTTGCAGTTTCTCCTCACCTTCATAGCATGGGCTCTCAATGTCTATCTTTGATGTAAGCTATACAAATTTGTCTGTTCAAATGACATGGCAGACCTATTGCTTGCGGACTGTGCAAACAACCGAGAGCTCCAGTTATCTGCCAGATTTTGGTAAAACTGGGTAAGGTTTATTTTTACCTGGCCACGTGAGTCCTCCCAGCTGACTGGCACTCTTCTAAATAAGCCACTCTCAATAGCTTGTTCAGTCTCTTTCCTGTGTGTCCCTGGGAACTCCTTAAGCTATTCAATTGCTATTACTGAACGATTGATGAGCTGGTAAGCTCGTGGCAGAGTTACTTCATACCTTGGCAGTGCTTCTTATAGTGTTCCAACTTCATGAACAGCATCTGCACAACAGCTAGATTGTGGACCAATGTTTGGCATCACAAGAAATGCTAAAGCTGGACTGAAAAAAATGCTGGCGAAGGGTTGGGTTTGACTCCCATACTGCTCATATTGCCCTTTTGCTAGAAGCAATCCACCAAACTGAAAATACTCAACCAATTTTTCGAATTGCAGTTTCTAACTCTTTCACACATGCAGAGACTTCCTGCGATTTTTGGGAGACTGATGGTACACAGCATACCGTTTTTCAAAAAATGACGCAAGGTGCTTAGGGCCTGGCGCTGTATCTGCCGTGTCCACTGCACTGAGCACAAGCCAGTGGCATAGACAGTGCCATTTTACAAGGTGAGGGTATTTTGAACATAGCCTCTCCAAAACACCAGAGTTTCTCCCAAGCATTACATTGGCACCATCACTGCACACCCCTAGCCAATTGTCTGCAAGGATTATTGTTCATAAAGACATTTCAACATTGAGGACTCAATGCACTCTGCATCTCCCCTAGACAACTCAATCAAGTCAAGGGAAAAGGTGCAGGGCTCTTTTCTATTGATTGCAGCATGTACATAAATAATTAAAACTGTCATGGAAGAATGGGTTGTTGACTCATCAATATAAACACATTTTTGCAGCCTGTTCAACGATACCCATGCAAAGCTTTCTTCACATTTCATTAGCAATGCAATCGGTTATCTGTGCTGCAGTATATTCACTGTGTAAAATCGAGCCCATATATGCCTCATTGGCAACTTGTAAGGCTACTAGACCTGAAAAGTCTGAAAAGGGGCAATTATGTTTTGCACAAAAGTAACAAGCGCAAAAAACCTTACCTTGGAAGCATGGCAATGCCTCCGCTGCTCCAGGATAGTTGACTGCAGTACCTCCTTCTTGGATGCAGCTTGGATATCACATGCTTTACAATGTGCTTCAGAAAGTTTATGCTTATGAATTATTTTCCTCAGTGAGGTTAACTGGCTAGCTTTTGTAGGGCCAGATGAAGCAATGCTTCCAGTGATCCATTCTCTAGACATACTCACTCCCTGTGATGCTGACACTCCAAGTAGCTTAACCTCCCTGCATATGTTGCACCCAAGACAGCCATTTTCACTGCTGAGCCATGAATACTTCTCTTTAAATTGAGCCCACTGATTGTGGTCCCAACACTCTGGCAAGCCTGGCATCCGCATATTGTACATTTGTTGTAGAGTCTTCCAGTGGACCAGGATGAATTGATCCGTGGCTTGACAGCATCCTCTTGGAACCTTGTGCAGGTACATCTTGCAAGCATGCACTGGGCTGTACTAGACTGCTTTCAGAATTGAACTGTGATCTCTTGTTAGCATTTGGAAAGAAATCTATGATGCTGGATTAGCGTTTGGTTATTTCTGTAGGAATCAGAAAGCATGGGATAAGCTGCAGAAAAAATTGCAAAGTTGCTTGGCAAAAATATTTTCAGCATTACTGGGACTAGGTGACTTAATATGCACTTAGAAAAATGTATATGGTTTAGAAACACATTGTTTGATCTGCCCAATTAGCCACCGATCCAGGTTTGTGGTGGTAATACAATTAAAAAAACGAGGAAGTCACAAAATGCCCTTTGAAAAAAGTAAACTCCCCTCAATTATCAATTAATGATCTTCAAATTTACCCTTGTGATATTGCTAATTTAGTTTTCCATGTGGTGTATGAATAATAAATTACAAGGGTTTCTGGTCATAAATGAACCAAACCTTTTCTGGCAAGGAGTATAAGTGCTTTTTTACCTCTCTTTGCTACCACTGATGAAGCCTCCACGCTAGGGAGAGAAGCCAAGATTTCCTGGTTGGCAGCAGCTGGCTGTGTGGATTTCTGGTGATCTGCATTGTCTCCTGGGTGTGCATGGAACTCGATGTGGCCCTGTTGTGTTGAAGGATAGACCATGGTACATGTGAGGAGGACAAGGTAATGGGGCTTCAGGTGTGCACGTAAGGCAGGGGGCTCTGTTGAATAGGATGGCTCTTAAGATAGCATCTGTAAGCTGTAGCACAAATAAAATACTACACATTAGGCAATTGTAAGCATTTTCATAGTTGAAGGAAAGGTGACATCCTGCTACCATGGTCATTCATTCCTTAGAAACTATTCTGAGGCATTCCATAGAAAAGCAAAACCAAAGGAGATGATGGACGGAGTGTTGAACATTGCAAGCACTCACCCCCAGTCAACTGATCTGGGTTTCATCCATCATCATTCTTTAGCTCACGCCGCCACCCCAGTTCAGACATGGCCATATGCAAACCAGTCTGACCCTGTGCCTCATGGGAACAGTGCAGCCCGAACTGCCAAGCCATGTCTTCCCTGGACCGGAAACAAGCATCCTGGGACCGGTTTCTAGCTAATCAGCCATCATCAGCGAGGCTAGCTTGAATCCAATGGCAAAGTGAGCAAGGGACCCACGTCTGGGAATACCCTGCCAACTTAGGGCGAGTTAAGCTCATAGTGGGACGGGTATGCTCAGATGTGAGTCCCGTGCTCTCCATGGTACTGGAATCAAGCTATCCTGGCTGAAAGAGGGGTGAAACCCCAAAACCGGTCCTAAGATGCTTAGTTCCAGTCCAGGGAGGACCTGGCTTGGCAGTTCGGGCTGGACTGTTCCCATGAGGCACAGGGTCAAGACTGATTTGCATATGGCTGGGTTCAAACTGGAATGGCATGGTGAGCAAAAAAACGATGGATTTAGGCCCAGATCTCTGTACTGGAGTGAATTCATGACATTGTTCTGCATTCTGTCCCTCAACTGTTGTTTTTGCATTCCATAGATAACCATCAATCTTGAGCACCCAAATACTAATATTTGAAGATGTTGAAGTGCTTTTGGATATTGACGGAACAGCGGGTTGCCTTTAAAGAAATTTAGATCAGGTACCATGGAACAATTTGTGTTCCCCAAAACACAGAATAAAGAAAATAAATTGAAGATCTTGCTATCATAGTAGGTTAGAGGGTATAAACATAAGTACAGGGACGAAGAAGTGAGAATCAGAGTACTGATGATTACCTGTAAGTAATCAATCAATGATATCATCGTCCCCATTCGAGGCCCATTCTTTACTCAATAAAGGCATACATAATTGGCGATACTTAGCTATACTTTTTATTGGGAAGCAAATAATGTGGAAAGAGTCATTTGGCTTCCTCTTCTCAAGAACAGGGTGGCTACCATTTCAACTCACTGCTTGTTCTTGGAGCATTGGGAAGTGGTGGCATGTGCCTTACTCCAAGCCTGGGTTTAATATACAGAATCCTCATACTTCTACCATTGAAGAAGACAGAAACTGAGGTCAGCGAGCCAACAAATCAACAGGGAGAGCAAAGCCAGACCAGAGCCAGGGGTCTAGCTTGGGTCTAAGAGGCGAGCTGTGAAAATGTTTAGCAAGTAAATCATGCAGCACACATGTCAAAATATGACAATGCCTTTTTAAAATTAAAATAATGCATTTCTGTAACATACCAAATCCCTTACACTGGCACATCAGATAATATCACTGCATTGAGACCTTTGAAAAGTGATCATTTTAAAAAATCTGAACTTAGAAACATCCCTGCTCCTCTGACGACAATGCCAGTAGGGACATAAGATGAAAGTCAATTCGAAAGGTCATGCATGATGTGCAGAGGAGAATTAGTCAACAGCGAAGCAAAAGATGCTGTTCTCAAGCTATGTCACGCACTTGTAAAGTGCAGCTGCACAAAATGGGCTGAAATTATTCACATGCAAGGTAGGTGTGGTGTATTTCAGTTATGATGATCTTCCACGTCACAAAGTGATGCGCTGATGTGCATAACTTGAATACATGTAAATAGGATGCTTATGTGTGACATTTACATGGTTTCAGTGTACTTATGTTTATGTTTATATGCTTATATAGCGCTCAATTGCCGTGGCGTCTTGGCGTGAGTGACATTCCGCGACCAAATGTGTGACACTCAGAGTGACACTTTCCTGTCAGTAAAACCAAGTTACAAAGTGCTTGGAAAGCATTAGCTATCAGAAATTGCACCCTTTTGAGCAATGAGAAGCTCTACAATATTTTTTAACTTATTGTAAAACACCTGAAAGTTGCTAACCTACTACCCCTTAATGTCCCATCTAGAATAATAATTTGCAAAATCACGATAAGCTGATATTTTTTCCCCATCTGTACATTCTAAATCAGTAAATCTAAGGAAAGATCTCTTTAAAGTGTGTTCTGGATCCGCCTCGAACTGATAATTAAAGTAAACAAAGACAGAAAAGCCATGCTAAAAATGAATACAGGTTGGTATATGTAAAGTAATGTATAAATTTCATGTCCAGACCTTTACAGAATTGTGAAACATGAACATGGCAGTCCTAATGTCTGCCTCAAAGTGCAACACACCAGAAATGTTTGCAGCCCTCTGTAGGACCATTACACCTACTACAGTAGCAAACCGATATGTAACCGAAATCATAATTACACAAAAATAGTTCATTCTCATCAAAAGACTTTTTTTTGCCTCAAGGCCGACTGTCAACAGAAACAGAACTAGGCTCACCAGTTGAAGATCGACCACAAGTGCTGGTATACACAGTTACTCACATGTGTAGACTCGAGTGTGTCCTCAACGCTGATATTCTGTGCTGGTAGTATAACGGTGTCTAAGGCGCTGTAGGCAGCCCAGATGCCACACTCTTTGGACTCTGTGCACTGTTGTAAGTCATTCGACGTGGAATGCCTGTAATTTAGTAAACAGCCTGGGGCCCAGGTGGGGGCAATCTGCCTGGGGTTGAGGGGGGGACTGCTGAGTCAGCAGTGCCTGCTGCTGCTGGACTTTCTGAAGTGTCCAACAGGTATGTGACCTCGCCACCCGTGGGGTTGTGACCCAGATATGTACGCTCTTTCTGGGATCCGCCTGTGTCGCTTTTTAGGTCTCACTGAGCCAGCGCATGCGCTGCTCTGCGAGACATTTAGTGTGTGGCTCCAGAAAATGCTACCACACGCTTTTGCATGTGGTGGCCTAGAGCTTGCGGTTACGCGCACAAGCTTGCGGTTACGCGCACAAGCGTGCGCACCTCACTCCGCCTCTCCAATGCTCGCTATGCCTCTCCTTCTTCAGCTCGCGCGCCTCGCTCCCCCCTCTCTCGTTATGCCTCATTAAGCACATGCTCACCATTTGCTTGTTGTTCCTGTTTCTTTCACTTTTAGCGCGAGGTGCGCGCACGCACGCACCACTCGCTGCTTTGCAAACATCGCACAAAGCAACTCCAAAAGGTTGTGAATATTTAACACGAGCACACAATGCTCCTGGCAATCGGCCAGAAAATGCTACCACACGCTTTTGCTTGTGGCGGCCTAGAGCTTGCGGTTACGCATACAAGCGCGCGGGCTTCACTCCGCCTCTCCAATGCTCGCTATGCCTCTCCTTCTCCAGCTCGCGCGCCACGCTCCCCCTCTCTCGTTATGCCTCATTAAGCACGCGCTCCCCATTTGCATGTTGTTCCTGTTTCTTTCACTTTTAGCGCGAGGCGCGCGCACGCACACACCACTCGCTGCTTTGCAAACATCGCACAAAGCAACTCCAAGAGGTTGTGAATATTTAACACGAGCACACAATGCTCCTGGCAATCGGGACGCATTTTTTTAGGGACATTGTTTGGCTTAGGGCACGAGGGACAGCATAGGCCAAGAGCTAATGCAGATATTGTCCATGCGACGCGAATCCTTGCCTGACGCGCGCTTCGCCCTGTGGGGGTTCCAGGGGAACGAAAGGCTGATCAAAGGAGACTCAATTCGTATGACCTTTCTTCTATTGCCTGAGCAGCCTCCCCAAACACCCCCACCTCCCCCCCACCCACCGAACCTCAGCCCCCCACCCCGCCCGCAGGGGTCACGGATCACCGGCACTTCATTACGTTTTATTCAGCAAGAGAACTGATCTGACTTCCTATTATTCTGTCACGGTGTCTGGCGAGGGAGGGGGGCTTCCTACCCAGGAGTTTATGGAGGGACAGTCGGGCGGGCAAACAAAGGCTGATGGCGACGTTTATTAATGCATTAAATCATTAGACTCGATGTAAAGTAAGCACTGCAGGTTCGTTGACGTTGCACACTGCGTGCCCGCTCTGCACTCCCACTCACTGGCTGGTCTCTAGATTTACTCCGGTATATTTGTTTTACTTGGTTCTGCCCCAAGCTTATATACATATATTGGCAACATGCACATCGCCCCTTCGGCAGGCTGCTCCTTGCATGTATATTGCTTCATTAGCTCCAGCCCTTCTATCCCATTCTTTTTCATACTGAGTGAAATGGCCTCTCCCTAATAGAAAACTCCAGAATGTCCAGCGGTCATGCACAGGTTACTGTACCCGTGTGTTGTACAAAGTAGGTATATTCTGCAGTGCCACAGCATCAATCAGCATCACCACAGCATCAGTCAGGGCAACCACAGCATCACTCAGGGCCACCACAGCATCACTCAGGGCCATGACCGCATAACTCAGGGCCAGCACAGCATCACTCAACGACACCACAGCATCACTCAGTGCTTCTTACACTTTTTAATTACAACTTCTTAGCATGCAGCACAGCAGCCACACTTCTCTACAGCACAGCTTAGAAACATTGGCAAAGTCAATAGCTCTACCTAAACACTTAAAAGGCGCCCCAATGCATAGCCAATAGGTCTCGCCTTTGGGACATTGTAAGTGTTTAGTTATCCAGCACAATATCCTTCATTAAACAACATCAAGAGTTGCTTGGCTAAACACTATAAGATCCCAAAAGCGAGACCTATTGGTATGCCAATGTTTGTTTCTTTTTCACCCCTGCAGGACCAGCTTTAGCGCCGGTGGCGCCCTGTGGAACAATCATTTTTGGTGCCCCCTCCCCCTAATGACCTCCTCCTCTGATTACCTCACTACCACCTGGCAAAGTGCCCCTTTCTCACATTCATTTCCATTGTTTTAAAGATGTGGCAAAGGCTGGCTTTTCTTAGGAATGGATAATGAAAGACTGGAGAAAAATACATAACTCCCTAACCTATTTTTATTTTTATTTTTATTTTTAAATAATTTTTATTGAAGATTTTTGGAAAATTACAACAAAGTAATAAGGAGACGGCAACAGAAATACCAAAAAGAGAAAAAAGGAAGAGAAAGGGACAAGAACAGGTGGACACTGGCAGAAGTATCTTTTCGCTTCATAGCAATTGTAACAGAAATATTGATTAATGCGTGTGTTGACATGTCCATTCGTAATAAGACAGTGTCTTGTTGATTAGCTTGTGAGAAAAACACATTGGTACATAAGCCAGTGTGGTAGCAACTGGAACACTCTGTATTCAGATAGATCCTGCTAAACAATAAATCAATAAATAATAATAAAACAAGAAAACAGTAGATAAATAATAATAATAAGACCAATGGCTCGTGGAGTCGAAGGAAGGTGCACCAGATGGATATCTAGAGTGGGCATTCAAGGTGATAATAGTGTAATGATCAGTTAGAATACGGTTGTCATTGTGTATGCTCCTTGGTGAGTTGAATATTAAAGGTTATCATGGAGGCTTAAAGATGAAGGAGGATGAGTCAATAGCATTCAAGATTTTCCTGTGGGCAGGGCGCCACGAGGAGAGTTGTAGAGCAGTGTTGTCAGCGCCTCTCAGAAAGATAAACCAATCCTGCCACATCTTGAAAGAGATTAGTTTGAAGTTCTTCCAGTTGCAAAGAATTATTTTGCATGCCAGGGTGAGCATTAAATCAAGTAGGTCCCGTTCATTATCATTTTGGTGTCGATTCCGATCCTGTAAAACCCGGGTACGAATGGTCGGACGGAGCGTTTTTTCCATCCGAATGGTACCCGGGAAAAACACCTTACAAACTCGCAAGTACGATTTGCACAGAAATACCATTACTGCCCGAGTCGGAAAAAACACCGACCGGCAAAATTTGTACATACGAATCACTGTCGGGACGGCGCACATGCGACGTCCGGACGGAGTCAGGCAGCGTTTCACGGACCAGCAAGTACGAATCGTGCCGACGTCACTCCGCACGCTGCAGGTTTTACGGGAGCCAAAAACTGCCGGGAAAGTGAGGACGCCGCGAACAAGGAGCCCCGGCACGCCAGGGACAGCGATGGACCCCAACCTACGCGTCATCCCGGCCCTCATAGCCTACCACCTCGTATACAGAAACCGCCGCAGACGCCGCAGAAGGTCAGAACAACCCCCAGGGGCAAAGGGGGGGTGTGTGTGTGCAAGGGCCAGGAATCATAACCCACACCCCACAAATAACTACAACAGCATGCACAGCAATTGCCACCATGGACTGGTCACTTCGGGGGGCGTGTCCACCAATCCCACGTCCCGCCACAACGGAAGTGGACGCGGACGCGTACCCGTCACCACCACAATGGTGCTACGGCACATATATGGCCCACCCCTACGTCACATCAACTACGCCGGTACGGCCTGCACCCACGTCCCAAAGGCATGGGTACGGGCCGCACACCCAAAGTTGGGGTGCCCTAGGGGCACGGGCCCCACCCAGGCCATCAGCGCGTGGTTACGGCACATACCACGCCCACCCCTACGTCACACGAACTACGCCGGTACGGCCGCACCCACGTCCCAAAGGCATGGGTACGAGCCGCACCCCCAAAGTTGGGGTGCCCTAGGGGCACGGGCCCCACCCAGGCCATCAGCGCGTGGTTACGGCACATACCACGCCCACCCCTACGTCACACCAACTATGCCGGTGCGGCCGCACCCACGTCCCAAAGGCATGGGTACGGGCCGCACCCCCAAAGCTGGGGTGCCCTAGGGGCACGTGCCCCACCCAGGCCATCAGCACGTGGTTACGGCACATACCACGACAGTGGACAGATACATAGGGGTGTGTGCCTATCACTCACAGCAGTGCCCAGACATATGAGGGGTGGGTGCCATCACTCCCAGCAGTGCCCAGACATATGAGGGGTGGGTGCCGAGGACCCCCAGCAGTGGACAGAGACATGGGGGGGCCAACATCATTATCAGATGACCACAGCTCCATGGGTGAATGTACGTATCCCTAACTCAGGACAATGACGATAGTGCCATAACAACACATCACTGACAGCAGTGTCCCACTCCCAGGAGGATGGTCGGCCTACCCCCACTGCATGACACACCACATGTGGGTGTGAGGACAAATTACACATGCATACCCACCCCTGGCGGAGGCAGCACAATACACACACTGAGATTTTACCACAAGACTGCACCCTCATGTCAAACACCACTAAACAATGCGAGCCAAAGGGAACACACACTGTCACTCACAGTCCACGAATGAGAGGAATGCACAGGTGCCGGGGCAGCCAACAAGTAGTTGCCCTTCATGGAAGTGAAAGGGTGGAGTACACACAGATACAATGCCCACAATTGTCAGGCAGGTGCCCAAATACCCTGCAGAACACGCAACACATGTGTGTGAGGCAGGGAGTACACACATGCAAAGTGCGGAAAACGGAAAATGTCCACATGAAGTCATGTCAATATACGCCATACACAAGTACAGTGACCAGCAAGGATGCCACAAACGATGCAGGTGGAGACATTGCAGAGCATGCATGGCCAAAGTCGAAGGGATGTGTCACACACCGAGGCAATGTTGACACAGCTCAGCACAACAATTGGGAAACACCATGCAGGGAAGATGACAGGTGCCACAGAGGAAGGAACACACCTTGGGACAATGTCACCATGCAGTAAGAGCCAACATGACCTACGAATATATGCAGACACCATGTGACGGCATGCAGATACCAGGGTCCACCCCATGAGCAGGACACAACAACATTTACCAGACACCCAACACATCATCACCACCCCAACTCAGGGAGCAGCAGCACCAGCAGCAACAGCAGAATAGAAATAGTGTGCAAACGAGAAAATAACAACCACATTCAGCATCTCGAAGGAAAGTAGCCACAGTACACCATTCCACAAGCCCATAGGCCACACCAGATGCGAAGCACCGGGGGGGACACGTAGGGATGCGTCTCCCCAGGCTCGCCTGCACAGTACACTGTACCATATTATCCACAGAAGTGGGGGCATCATGTGGGGGGAAGAACCAGGCACCGCAGGGACAGGAGGGGCACGGGTAGGTGTCGTGGCTGCAGGGACGGACGACCCCACCACAGGGGGTGCGGTGCCTGGCACGAAGGAGACATGTTTGGCGTACCACAAACTCCCCTCAGAACCCAGAACCCCACATCCGACTAGCTAAGTGTCCCATTCGATATCCGAGGTTGGGCCCGGCAGTCCCAATGTATAGACAAGCCAGAACAAGCGACTTACAACATCCCCATGAATGGTGGGAATCAGACATAGCTGTGCGTCATGATTCACAGATCAGTCCACAACAGAGTAGACACAGACAAGGTAAAGTTTAATGAGTACATTAAATGAACCTCGCGTCCTAAGATGCAGGACTGTGGCCAACATAAGCAGACAAATGGTTAAGGCCAGAAACATCAGCATTGTTGCAATATCATAGACATTGAAAGGAGCAATCATAAGAAACTGACAGTGGAAACAGCAACCTTCCTGTCAGCAGTAAACTAATAGTAGTATAATTCGACTAATAGCAGGTCCCTAAGCTAGAAGGGGGGACCCCCCACCGCACAGATCAGCTCAGTGGTATCACATCACAGGATCATCTAGTCCCATCTCCTGCAAAAGTCCTCCATCCATTAGGGGCGCTAATTCGAGAACGCAGAGTTCAAGTTTGATAGAACGGAACCAAGGGCATGAACTGGAAGTCCATAGAAGGGAAGCGAAAAAGTCAGAAAAGAAATGTCAAACCTGAACGATGTTGCAGGGAAATCAACCATGTAAAAGGGGAGGAAAATATCACATCGACGGATGCACCATGAAATGAGCAGGGCTAAAGTTAATCCATCAAGGCATAGGCACTATAAGTTGCAACAGCTTCCAAGAGGAAATCATCTGCACGTTCCGAAAAATTGTCTGCCATCCAGTTCAGCAGGGGGAAAGAACACACATGTTCCTCAACAATCGGGCCATCCAGCACAACTTGTGGACAACAGGTGGGGACATCAAGATAACTCCTGGTTAAGAACTCATTTGCTGCTGTTCGGATGTCCCAATTCCCCAGGACTCCATGTGCAGCAGCACAGGCCATGACACTGACGCTAGAACAGTCCAACTCATGAGCCACTAAGGGGCACATCAGTCCATCCAAATCCGGGTCAGGAGGCACCGAGTTACACAGGCACACATCCAGAGCCCATTCGAATGGACAGTCTAGGCAATGAAAGACAGGTTGCACGCAGGGAAAGAAGGGAAACCGGAAGGACAATCCATAGGCACTGCTTAAGGTCGCCAGCGGCAGAGTGCCGTATAATTCAAGCATCATGTTCCGAAGATGGAGCAGCCGGTGCATGCTGTCTTGTAACGCAAGAGGTGAAGCCACAGCGTAGTACGCTGATCTATTATGGCACCCCAGCTACGAGGGCGAGAAGCAAAGGGACACCTCCGAAGACAGTAGACAAAATCGAATGATGAAATGCGGGGAGCACACCAAACAGAGTTTGAAAGGAGGTCACGAGGTCGGAGACCACAATGTAAAAAAAAACAGCCAGGCCACCTGTTGACGAGGCATGAAAGATAGTCTGAATCCGAGTCCCAAATATGTAGTGGGAGATCAGTGTTAAAAAGCCTCTTGCACCTCTGTGGGCGTGTGATCTACGTGAAGGCCAAATGTTTCTCGGGAAGAAGTCAACACGACTTGTGTTTGAGACAATGGAGCCCTTATACTGCTCATCTTGTTGAACTCCGCTTTCAAGGTTGCAATGGGAGGCCAGATGGATACATCCAGCCGGCCATGCGGGGGTGGGAAAAGTCCGAAATGACAGAAAACCACTCGTAGTGATACAGTCACGATCTCAGGAATTGCCGGAAGCATCCCACAGCAACCTTCTGCATTGAATAGCACATAATTGCCGTTAGCAAGCAGCGCACAAGATGGGGTCATGACTGGCACACAAATCCACTTCAGTGTACAAGCTACATCATGAGCGTGCATGTAACAAGCACCATGCACTTGAATGTGCCTACACACCACAGAATGATCCGGAGTGGAAGTGCACCCTTCACCCCTTAAATACACCTCCTTGCCGTCTCTCACGCACCTGTTGTCGCCTAGCACGGACACAAGGGACCCGAGCAACTGGGGGGGCGGTGATGAGAATGGAGGGTGCGTCGAGGGATGGAGTGCTGCCTTCAGCACTGGGGGCAGCCACCGCCCCCTCTGGGGGCTCAGCCTCGGACCCGTCAGCGTCATAGTCGGTGTTGGGACTGGACAGGTCCTCCGCCTGACTCCCCTCGGCCTCCGTGCCACATGCTGCGCCAGACTCCCCAGCACTGGTGGCCCCGGTGCTGGCTACCTCCCCCACGTCCGTGCCAGTGTCTCCCTCTGTTTCCCCCGACGATGCTGTGGCCAAGGTGAAGAGACAGGAAATGACCAGACACCTGTATACACATGACACATGAGTCCAATCTACATAGGACACAGCGCATAGCATTAACGCCAACATGAGTGACATCTACAAAACTACAAACATAAGTAGGCCCTGCACCACACAGTTGGTTTACCCACCATGCCACTGAGAAACAATGGGGAGCATGACACAACAGAAATTTACTTGTCCTAAATCGATACAGAGGAGCTACTCACTGGGGTCAGTCGAGCACTGCATCACTGGCATGGCACAGTCACCTACACCCGCAACTGTCCACCGATGCCAGGGACACGGTTAATGACACCTCAAATGTACCTACCGGCGTTGCACGTTGTGACTATGTCATGTGAGTGTCATGTGATCCCATGAGCTAGCTGTATGAGTTCCATGGCATGCATCTGCATTTGCTGCATCCAACATGTGTGTGCGTGTCGATGGGCATGGCACACTATTACGCACACCAGGCCACATGTGGAATCAGACGTAACGGGTGTATGTGTGCATCGCACATGCACTTGCGAGACAAGGACTATTCTGCGTAGTCTCAATGTATGTGTCATCATACCTGACATGTCCCCCTTCCTGCCAAGGTGTGTGGACTGTCCTGTTTCAAGGACATGCGACCTGTGCCTCTAGTGTCCCGCAACCGGTCTGTGTTATAATACATCCTTCTTATGCACATATGTGGATGTCTGTCACTCCTGTCATGCGTCAGCCTCTTCACTTACACTGGCCCACAGCTAGTTCCATGTCATGTCATGTTGACCTTGCGCACCCACGTGTGTAGCTGACTGTTGTTAGGGGTGTTACCTGGCTGGCATACGTGTCCTGGATGCATTGCACAGTACAGACTCTGTATGTAGCATATGTGTATTAGCTGTTGAACATGTGCTCAGTTCATTGACAGTGGTGTATTGCTGTACTCAATCTTCGTTATTCCTTCCAAATTTCTGCAGGGCACCGCCTCTCCCCCGATCAATGCCAGACTTGGCTGCCATGAGGGAACGTGACTGTATACGCCGCTACCGCTTCACCCAACCGTTGATTGACGACTTGACCACAAGGCTCGAGGCACACCTCCAACCGCTACACAGGTATCCTACTGCACTGACACCCAAGATGAAGGTGATGGCAGCCCTACATTTCTTTGCCACCGGTACGTTTCAATTGACTATAGCTGATATAGGTGGCATGTCCCAGACCATGTTCAGCCGTGTCCTGCATGATGTGTTAGAGGCCATGTTAGTACACCTTGATGAATTCATTGCCTTTCCAACTTGTGAGCAGTTGACAGGTGTCAAGGGTGAGTTCTATGCCCCTGGGAGGGATGCCCCATTTCATTGGGGCCATTGATGGGACACATGTGGCTTTGGTGCCACCACACGCACAGGAGGTAGCCTTCCGTAACCGCAAGCATTACCACTCCATCAATGCCCTTGTGGTATGTCTTGCAAACATGATGATATCCCATGTCTGTTCACGTTTTCCAGGATTAGCACACGATGCCTACATCATGAGGCGTAGCAGGGTGCCTGAAATGATGCAGCAGCTGCGCAACGAACGTGCATGTCTTGTTGGTGGGTATGATCTGTTAGTCCTGTATTTAGCCGTTTCTTCATGTCTTACTGCTTCTCCTGACCCACTTCTGTCCATGATGTTTCCATGTAGGGGACGCTGGCTATCCCAACATGCCATGGCTGATGACGCCTCTCCGCAACCCCAGAACAGCCGCAGAACATGGGTACAACGACACCCATGGGCAGACGAGGCGCGTGATTGAGAGGACGTTTGGACTCCTGAAGAGCAGATTCAGGTGCCTCCACAAGACCGGCGGCACCCTCCCATATGCCCCGGTGAAGGTCTGCAAAATCTTCCTTGTGTGCTGCATGCTGCACAACATGGCAGTGGAGAAGGCCGTGCCACTCATCCTGGATCCTGATGAGCAAGATCATCCACCCGTGGAGGATGAAGGGCTTGGGCACGGGGCAAGTGAGGATGAGGATGAGGATGATGACATCCGGAGTCAGCTGATCCGCAACTTCTTCTCATAATGGTGAGTTCCGGTGTCTGAGTGTGCACACCTAGTGCCTTGTGTGGCATGTGTTGCAATGTGTGTGTCGAGCTGACTGTGTGCCAAGTGACTTGGAGGTGTGTTCTAATGTGTCATACAAGTGCAAATGTCATTCCCCATATTTGTGCAGGAACACAAAAATCATTATTCCCATGGTGACAACATCAATCCTGTAGGGTGCATGTACATGTGTGCGGATTACTAGCTCCTCGCTGACTTGTGTGTCTGTCCTCCCCAGGTTCCTGCGGCTGTCGTCTGCTCATGTCATCATTGCACTCCTGCTATTCCTCATGATTTTTCCAACGTGTGCTGGATCAGAGTTACATGCACAGAGATGGTGAGAAGTCTTTTTTGGTAAGGAGTGCAGCAAGGCCTTTTGTGGGTGGTACGAGTTTGTGATATGTGGGTACTGCTCCTGTGCATGTTGTGTTACCATGCATACATGTCGACTCACCATGGGCCACGTGACGTGTTGCATGGCTCCCATTAATTGATAGTCAACCTTCCTGACAGTCATCTGTCATGGATTGTGGATTCTGATGAAGGCATCAATGTGTGTCTAACGTCCCTCAGGAACATACGGGATGGTCATGCTGGACATGGTGTGGGACATCCCCATATGAGGCTCAATGTGGAATTGTAGACTCGCCGTGTGCAGCAAGGGGTGTGAGGTCAACCCCTTCACTTGTGTGTCAGCTCAGTAGGATTTACCACATCTGTGTGTTGCAGGGGGTGTCCAGTGTGGGTCACACATGTTCAGCCGAATGACCTGTGATTCTGTTCCAATGGATGCAACTCCATTAGTGTGAGGCTGAGTAATAAAGGTGTTCGTCATACTCCAAGGTGCCTCGTCTCTGTCAATGCTGGTCTCTTGCCACTTGGCATGCGGCATCTCTGGCATACTTGCTGTAGATAATGCATAGGAGTCCTTGTGTAGTTTAGCGACATGCATGCAGTTGCTCATGGATTTGGCTCCCTATTGGGCATGTAGTACATGGTCGTGTATGTTTTTTAGCGAGGTCAACCACACAATGGGCCATCACCAGTTGCTGAGGGTGTGTCTCCAGTGCGCAGGTCGACCTTCAGTTTCCTGATCCTGTGTAATGGTTCTTTGGGGATTGGGCATGCATTGTCTCTGGGTGTGCCATGTGACACTGGACACTCCTCACTTAACACACGCGCCTGTTGCAGTTGTCCTTCTGACATCCTAGTGTTTGTGTGCAAGATGGGCCATTTGGCAGGGAGATGGCGCCTGCTGCTGCAGGCCCTGCACAGGCACACAGTGTCCACACTCACAAGATGTTGTGCATCATGTTTTGCTCGCTCACATTTGCCATGCTAGTCCACAGCATCTGTACCCCATGCTGCAACGCACTCTGCATCATGCACATGATCCACAGATAGATCCACTCCAAGTTACGACAGACCATCCCCCAGGTCCCTGACGACATCCATCTCATATACTGCCCTGCCCTCTACGGAGCAAGTACATCCACACTCCAAGGACACTGGTCCACTTCCAGGGGGCATCTGCACACCTCAGCTTCTACACCCTGCGCCCCAGCCACCTCACCGTCCACCATAACTGGCTGCAATGGATCACTGTCTGCTGCAGGATGTCCTCCGCACACCCCACCCACACTCAGGAGGCAGTCCACAAACCCGACCCCACACCAACCTTGTACGTCTGTCATCCTAGAAACCGTTGGTCCATCTCCGTGCATCCAACCTTTCCCTGGCCCCCGTTCTTCTCATCCACCGTACTCCAGCATACAGGACATAGTTCTCCCACCTGGCCACAAATCCCTGTGACTCCCTCCCCGGGTACCTCCACATGGGCCATGACCTCTACGGCTTGATGATGATCTCCCAAATAGGTCTGTCCGCACAGTTTAGCAAGCCCCCCCTCAGCAGCCAGAGGCCATCACAGTTGAGTGTTGTGCTCCATGCCTACATTGACTGATACTTGTGACCCATGTGTGTCCTGTACCAGGGGATGGATGGCTGGAGTTGGTTCAACACTCACGCATAGTTAGACATTTCCACACACATATGTCGTAGAATAATGCAAAATGACAGCAACATCTCATGTGCAGAACAATGTGACTTTATTTTTGGTAGGGTGCGTCTTTTGGTAGATGTGCTAAGGTGCACTACCGGGGGAATAGAATCCAAAGTTTACTGGGGGAGATGGCATCCTTGGCATTGGAAGTCATCAGAGTCCAGACCACAGTGTTGGTCATCCTTGGTCAGACTGGGACCAGCAAGTCCATGTGGCAGAGAATGTCATTGGGTGAGGTGCTGCTGTTGCGCCCGTGGACCAGGTGCCAGGCCTGGTGACCTGGGAGATGGGGATGGTCCGCTGACTCTCACGGTCTTTTACGTGGACGACCCACTTTCCTCCGGGGACCCTCAGATGCAGGCCTTGACGATGCTAGGGACGCTTTGTCAGATGAATCCTCCTCCTCCTCCCTCCCTGTGTCTGGTGCTGGTCTACGCCTGGTGGCACAGGGAGGGTTTGCCAGACTTTGGGCGATCTGACGGAGTGATTGGCTCACGTCCCTGTGCACCGCCAGGAGCTCAGCCAGTCTTGCCTCCATCCGTCCTTGTTGTTGTTGGTGACTGGCATGATGCTCGACCTGCAGGTTCTTGATCTCATCGAGGGTCCCCTGCATCCCGGAAAGTCTGACCATGACCTGGTCGATGCCTCTGGTGTCACGCCGGTATGAGTCCAGGATGTTGCGTAGGTGGGCCATACCGGGGTCCTGAGCTGGCTGGTCAGGTTCGCGCCGCCGCCTGCCTCCACTCCCACCACCCCTGCCCACACGAGCCTGGCCTGCCGTTGTGGGCACATCGGGTCTACAGGACCCCTGAGGGATGGCATCGGCAGGGTTGTCTGCCTCCTCCTGGGTGCCCGCAGAACATTGTCCCTCCTGGTCAGACTGGCTGTGTTGTTCAGTGCGAGCAGGGATCCTGGGTGTGTCCTGGGATGTGGCGGGAATGGGGGTGGGGGTTGGCACAGATGTACCTGACGCAGGTGCTGCAGGTGCTTGTACACCAGAGGGGCCAGGTTGGTCGGGGTCATCAACGGAGTGGTGAGAGTCGTCGCTGCCGGTGGGATCGTCGTCACGCGGTGCCTGGGACTGTGAATCTTCCCCCCCAGTGTTGGGGGGAGATCGTCGACGTCGCCCTGTGTGTGAGAGAGAGACAATGTTAATGCTGTTTCATGCCACATCCATGTTTCATACATATTCAAGTTGACACAGTTCCCCCAGGTATTTGGATGTCCCTGGCATTCCTCTCAGTGTCCACTTGGGGATGAGTATGTTGCGGGGGACAGATTGGGATGTTCTCCTGAGTGTGTGGCCTGTAGATAGTTGGCTCTGATCAGGCGTGCAACACCCATTGGGCTAACCGGGCTTCTGCCCCCCCCCCCCTGTCATGTGTGTCAGCCCGGCTGAGACAGCCTCGCGGGCTGGCGTCCGTCTAATTGCATCCGGACCCGAGCACTTCACAGGTGTATGGTAGACCATTTACTCGTAAATTCGGCTTTTGTGGTGTTTTCACCCATTCTTACAGCCACTCTGCCTAGGGCTGGTTGATTTCCCCCCCCCCAATCTTTTACTGCCCCCCCCCCCCCGGAAGTTGGCTGTAGTTACCCGCCTGGCTCTGATGCTTACTTGGCTCCGGATTGGTCTTGTTGTGTCACATGTCCATTGTGGAAGTGGGTGTATCCGTTGCCTGCCCCGGGGGGGTGTGCTTGTGGGGGGGGGGGTGACCTGGCGTGCTGTGGTGTGTTGTGTGAGTCGTCATTGGGTCTCCCAGGTGATGTGTGTGTCCCCTCATGGTGTGTGCTGGCATGACAGTGTGTGTGGGTTCCTGTGCTGGATGCCTGTGCTTGTGGATTTGGTGTTTGAGTGTACAGTGGTCCCAGGAGGGCCTTGTGCTGCATACAGCAGGTCCCAGTGTCAGCGACCTTGTTAGTAGTTTGCCAGTCCCTGTGCATTGTGCATGGGTATGTCCCTATGCCATATGGGCTGGGACATTGGTGTCTGCATCTCATTTTCACGATGTGTTGTGTGGGGCCCACCCTCCCAGCCTCCCGGACATCCTGTCTTGTGTTTGTGGTTGTTGTGGCCTTGGACATGGCCTTGCCTTGATTTGTGAAGGGTGAATGGTGACGTTCGTGGCATGGCCATGGTTATTGAGTGTGGTTGTGTGCGGTGAGTGCTTGGGGGTGGGTGCGCGCATTTGTTGTGGTTGGCAGGTGCGCAACACCCATTGGACTCACAGGGCTTCAGCCACACCCCCGTCGTGTGTGGCAGCTCGGGATGAGACAGCTTCCCGGTGCACTCACAGCCGCACCCGAACACTTCACAGGTCTTTCAGAGGCCATTTGCGTGTTAATGAGGCCTCACGGTTGTTTCACCCCTTTGACAGCCCCTGCAGCTCCACTCTGCCTATGGCTTACAAGATTCATCCCCCCACGGCAATTTTTCTTAGCCTCCCCCGAAATTTTGCTCTAGTTGCGCCTCTGGTGGTTGGGGTGTGGATGCCATTCCCCCAAGTTACATGAGTTGTTTGTGTACTCACCAGACTCTGCAACTCCGTCCACTCCATGTAGTCCCACTGGCGGTAGCATAGCCATCACCTTCTCCTCCCAGGGATGGTACTGTACGCGTCTGCGGGGCAGCCCACCTCCAGTGATGTTGGTCTGGGCATGTTCTTCATTCATCTTCCTCTTGACCGCCCTGCGCAGATCGTACCACCTGGCTTGGCATTCATGCCTGGTCCTTCGAACAGGCGCAACAGCATTCACCTTGTCGACGATCCTCTGCCACATGGCAGATTTTTCGGATATGCTGGTCTGTCTGACCATTGTTCCAAACAGCTGTGGCTCGACTCTGATGACTTCGTCGACGAGGAGCTCCAGCTCTGCCGTAGTGAACTTTGGATTCTTGTCTGTGGGCATGGTGTGGGGTGTGGGCGGTTGTGGGTGTGTGGGTGTGAATGTGTGTGTGTGTGACTGTGAAGAGGGGGATGTTTGTGGGGGAGGTTGTTTGAAGGTGTGTGAGTGGCGGGGTAGCAAAGGTATGAGTTCTGTGGGTTGGTTTGTGTGTGAGCTCTGTCCGCAGTAGGTCTGTTGCAAGGGCTCATGGTTTGTGTGTGTGGGCCCTTTTTATTGGTCCATTTTTGGGTGTGGCTGTGTTTGAATTTTGGTGGGTGTGTTATAAGAGGTGGTTGTGTTTGGGGCCTCTGTTGGCCAGTTTGGATGTGGCAGGTCAGTCATTGAGTTGTGTTTTTTAGTGTGAACGTGTTTTGTGTGTTTGTGCGAGTCGCTTTGGACCTCCTTGTGCTGTTTTCCACTGTCCTGGTTCTGTAGGTATAATTTTCGCGTAGGTAGGAGCTGTACATTCGCGATGGTGTGTGAGGGTGCTGGGGTTCGGTGTTGGTGTGCGGCAAGTTAATGCGGTGGGGGGGCTGGGGGTACAGTGCGGACAGGGTGGTGTACGGTGCAGACGTATTGGGGGGGGGCTGTGCGGCTCGTACACGGGCATGAGTTTACCCGTGTACTTGTGTGCTTCAGCGTTGGCTCCGTACGGGCCTTTTTCCGTGCGATTGGGTTTTCGGACGGGCGGTCGGGATCGTACTTGCGCGCTCGGGCTTGTGTTTTACGATTTGTAAGTTGAACTGTCCGGATCACTTTCGTACACTTTTCCAGACGATATTAGGACGTGGTCACTTTCCGACGCACGCTCGTAGACTTTTCCCAACACCATTCGTAGTTATTTTTCACGTCCCAATCGTACTTGCCAGTTTGTACGGTACTTTTGCGACTCGTACGTAAAAAAATACGGATGCGAGTCGTACGGTATTTTTTTTTACCGGATCGGAATCGGCACCTTTGTGTTTGGGGGTCTAAGAATCCTAGAAGAATATATGAGAATTCTCTGTGTGGTCTAATGTGTAAAGTATGTGTTATTAACTCGTAGACCTTGTCAGAGGATGATTGTAAGATCGGGCAATAAAATAACATATGTGGTAGGTCTCCTACGTGAGAGTCACAGTTCCAGCAGTGGGGGGATTGAGTGAGATTGAGCTTGTAGAGTTTAGCTGGTGTCCAGTAGGCTCTATTAATATGTATATATTTTGTTTGAGAGAGTATGGGCGAGATTTTATTCCTAAATGTAGTCATGTATGAGTTCCCAGTTAAACTCGATAGAATTAGTGTTGGGTTCTGCTTCCCACTTTTTTTCGTTGACTGTAAGGTTCTTAGATGGTTTAGACAGGAGTTTTTTTTATATATGCTAGACTCTGCATGACTGCTCTTGAGCAGTTGGGATAACCTGAGGAGAAGAGAGGGATCAGCGAACCTATTGATTGTTTAGATATTTGGATTTTAAGTTTAAAAAATGTATACAAATCCATGTTAGTCAATTCCTTCTCTGTTTGTAGTTCTGCAAAAGTGGCACTCAGAGGATGAGGAGGAGGAATGGGAGGGGTCAGGTGACCCTCTGACTGACCAGTTGGGCAGTGAAAAGGACTGGTGAGAGGACCTGGGGGATGCCAGTGGTTTGGACACCTCCCCTGACCTTGGCATGTTGTCTCCTCCTACCGTGGCTAAGGAGGAGGGAGCGTCATACGCAGTGGTGTTGCATAGGGCAGCCGAGGCTCTCAACCTCAAACTCCCTACAGTGGCAGTCAGAACTAACCTCCTGACAGAGGTGCTTCAGCCGGCAGCGAGCTCTTCGGAGCCCCTGCTGCTGTTCAATGAGGCCCTTACCGACGTCCTTTTGGGCACTTAGTCCAGGCCCAACACGGGGGCTCCCGTAGAAAGGATGATTGCCCGACGCCACCACCCGGCTCCGGGCGACCCCACTTTCCTCTCCCAACACCCCACCCCTGAGAGCTTGGTGGTCCAAGCCTCTACTTCCAAAAGCGCATTCCCTACCGCACCACCGGAAAGGGAATCCAAGAAGCTGGATCATATTGGGAAGAAGATTTTCTCTTCTGCCAGCTTGGGACTGCGGTCGGTAAACACCGAATGTCTATTGGGCCGTTAATCCCACTCTGTGTAGGACTCGGTTGCGCAAGTGCTGCCTCAGTGTCCGGGGGAGACCCGGACAGTGCTCTCTCAGGCTATTGCCGCTGGGAGGGATGCGGCGAAATTTGCCATCCGTTGTGGGCTGGATACCGCCGACTCTCTGGGCAGGACGATTTCCACATTGGTAGCTCTTCGATGCTACGCCTGGATGAGGTCGACTGGTTTTTCCAGGGATGTCCAGAATACCCTCATTGACATGCCTTTTCATCGACAAAGCAGACAATGCTTTAGAGCGTTTCAAGGACTCACGCGTTATGGCCAAGTCCTTGGGCTTCTACAGCCGCCCTGCACAGTCTGCTTTTCTCCCCTTTCATGGCTACGGAAGGGGTGCCCCGCTGCGTCCCCCCAGGGCCACAGGCCGCAGACAGTTACCAAACCTTCGCGCGGCCGGGGACGTGGGAACAACCGTCATGGTTCCGGGGGGCCAGCAGGCAGGCCAGTCCACCAACCTCCCCTCTGCAGGTGCCTCCTAACCTTCCTAGTCTGACATTTCAGGCCCATCAAATATCAGTGGGCGGCAGGATTCCCCATCACCTCCCCCACTAGTGCACTATCACGTCGGACAGGTGGGTTTTGCAGATAGTCCAAAGGGGCTCCTCCAGCCATGCCACTGCAATACCACCGCATGTCGGAGGATCACCTGGCCCTTCTCCACCAGGAAGTTACGGCTCTCTTGGCCAAGGGAGCCATTGAGCGCGTTCCTGTCCCAGAAGTAGGTCGTGGTTGTTATTCCCACTACTTTCTGGTCCCCAAGAAGGACAAGGGCCTGCATCCTATCTTGGATCTCAGGAACGTCAACCGCTTCCTCCAGAAGGAGACGTTTAAGATGTTGACGCTTGCTCAGGTCTTGTCTGCCCTCGACCCGGAAGACTGGATGGTAGCTTTGAACTTGCAGGACGCTTATTTTAACGTCCCCGTCCTGCCGGCCCACCGGCATTACCTGCGGTTCACGGTAGGCCATGAGCATTTTCAATTTACCGGGCTCTCCTTTGGCCTTGCCAGCACCCCTCGGATGTTCACGAAAGGGATGGCAGTGGTCGCAGCTCATCTGCGCAGATCAGGGGTTTTAGTCTTCCCGTATGTCGACGACTGGCTGCTGAAGGTGGGCTGGTCCCAGGCAGTTGTTTCCCACCTGCAGATTACGGCTGACCGCCTGCATTCGCTGGGGTTCTCCATCAATGTGCCGAAGTCACACCTGATTCCCTCTCAGAAGCTCCTCTTCATCGGAGCAGTTCTGGACACGACGCGGTTTCAGGTCTATCCTCCCGAACAGCGGCGTCTAAGTAGCGACCGCGACGTCATCCCGGCGACAGGACACCAACGAGGAACGCGGAGCCGACTGACGCCACCTTCTGACGTGCAGAGGTACTGCTGACGAAAAACTTTCCAGATCCAGTTTGACGCCTGGGGGTAATTCTAAGGTAAGGAATCTATAACTAACTAATGTTTCTTACAGCTATATCGTTTACCGAAGGTAAGTAACTTGTTTGACAGGGAGAGAGGGCATCCTTGTCTTGTGCTTTGTCAAAGTAAGGGAAGATAACACTGAAGAAGTGATAGGAAGATGAAACTTTCTAACCTATTTAATGCAGTTTGCATGCAGCTCTTTGAAGACAGTTCAGTAACAGTTACTGTTCTATATTAGGGTTGTATCTCATGAACTACAGTAATAAAAGGATCTCTGTGACAAAAGCAGTAATCCTCTCAGCTACCATCATAACATACAGATCTGTGATCTGCATGGTATGCGTTCTTTGCAGCAGGCATAATAACCCTCTGCACTACCCTATGGTGAGCAAAATCTGCCACTACACAAAACTCAGAGCTCTCTCTAGGAGTTATATTGACATTTGTATTGCTGCTTGAAAGCTGAACGTGCAAGGAATTCAGCACCAGCTGTTTTTGAATCATTTTAATGCTAATCACAGCGCCCCACCTACCCCCCCCCCCTTCCCCCGAGGTCAGCAGCAACCCCCTCCCCAGATGCAGGACCGGCTTTAGGGTGGTGAGGCCACACTGGATGCTGACCCAGTGTGGACGCACCACCCTAAAGCTGGCCCTGCACCCCTGCATTGGGGGCAAACACACAGCCTCTTGAAGTACCAGTATAAGACTGAGGGAGAAGGCTGCAGGCCCCATCCAAGCCTGCCCCTCCATGGAGAGTGGGTGAAAAGTTCTAATCTGGCCACGGTGGCCGGGTGACGGCAATCTCCCTGGAGGGAGGGGAGAGCTGCTGAGGTGGACAGCGCAGAGCCTGACAGGACTTTCCAAAACATCCTGCCAGCATCTGTGCCAGTGATACAAACTCCTCCACTGGTCGCTCTTGGACAAGAAGTCACTCTGGCAGCAGCAGGCACTGACCTTGCATGGACACAGTAGGGCCTGCGCCTTGCAGGAATTTGTTAAACAACTGCATTGCATCTCCGCCCCACCCACGGGCCACGTGAGGAGCCAGTGTCTGCCGGCAGAAGCTGATTTTTTTTCCACAAAACAAACATATAACAGTACAGCCTTGCATACAACACAGCTAAACAGGCAGGCGAGGTGTGGGTAATTTGTTTTTAAAATGTCCTTCCCCTCAGATTACCTGCCAATGGGATCAAATAAGGGCGGAGTAAAAAGGGACTTTGGCAATCGGAGGCTTGCAGAAGGGGATAGGCCGAAGCAGCAGTGGAAGAGCTGACTCCGCTTCTGATCCTTTGCTGTTCAGTCCTGTCGCATATGTGGCCAGACAGGTTGGGCTGCATTCAAGGCCAGGAATGCAAGTGGATTCTCGAGTGGGAGGGTGAGGTATGACAATATCCGAATCCTGGTCAGGTCACAAAAATAAAGGAGCCAAAGGGTTCGAGCCTGAAAAATAAAAGGCAATGCAGCACGAGGGCAGGTCTGCAGAGTTGTTCACGCCCATCCAATGACGTCTGATATGGCTACTGATTGGTCTCAGACTCACAGCGTCTACTGGAAGGCATCCCAGCAAGGTCACTGGGCAGTGGGGACATGCTCAAAGGACAAGGCAGAGCTGTCATAGTAGCTGTAGTGGACAGATGAGCGGGCAAATAAATTCCATTGAATAAAGCATGTGCAGGGGGCGTGGTGACCTGCAGTCTGAGAAATTTCTGAATTCAGCTGCAATTACCTAGACATGCTAGGTACACTCTTGTTAGAGTGACCAGCTTTTGAGCATAGTGGGGGGGACCGTCCACCCGGGTGTCCCCCCGACTTATGTCCTGCTCTTACTGCATCCCAGTTGCTAGGCAACAGGGTAACACAGGAAAAGGCCGGTGCTGTCCTCCTTTTAAGGGGGCTTTCCCTGGGTTTCCGGTATCAATGATTTACAATGGAGGGAAAGTGCCCTACTAAAAGGAAATATATTACAGATAAGTCTTCTAGGAAAGAGAGGTGGTGCCGCCAGGCCCTGATCTTGAGTTTATGCAATCCATGATAAACACAACCCCCTCCCCCAGGCTGCCAAGGCCAGGCTTTCTTACTCTTTGGACCAGAACTCCTATTACTCAAAAGAGGAGGTTCAAAGGGACAAATATGTTCATGGGTATAATAAAAGGAGGTGATAGACCACCTCTGACAGAACCTCTTTTTTCGGGACTCCTCAGACCCTCCAAATGAGTTCAATTTTTTCTTCCAGTATCGCAAGAAAGAGCTTTATTCCTTGCTTTTGCATAAGGCAATAAGAGTGTTGCTGTCAAGGTAATGGTTTCATGTGGGAGAACACATTGTCCAAGATTCCTATCTAGGAGCTACCCTCTACTGAAGTTCCCTGAGGACTTCCCTTCCTTTGTAGAGGAGGATTCCTTGATTGTAGGGTTGGCATCTATTGGAAATGTTATCTCAGAGGAAGCCTCCTCTGCTGATCAGGCTGATAAAAACGTCAAACGGTCAGTTAATAGATGTTACGCTGCCTCCAATTTTGCGTCTTAGAGCTGGGGCTCACAATACCTATGTGGTACATTCCCTCTTCCAGGAATTTCATGGTCTGGCCAAGGGACTGCAGAAGCATAAGGATGGCACGTCCAGATGGTCTTTAATAGAGCAGCAGGTAAGGTTCCTTTCAGACATTACTTTTGGTTCTCTCTCATCCGCTGCTGCTGCCTCCGGGGCAGCTATTTCAGTCAGGAGCCATATTTGGAAGCAGCCTTGGAAAGCTGACAATTTGCGGAAGACCCTTCTCAGCCACCTGCCTTTCAATGCGAAAAGATTCAAGTTGGAGGACTTGATTTAAAAAATCCGTTGAAGATTGCAAGTTGCTAACACTGATGAGACCTCCCCTGAGAGGTATAGGCGTTGGGTTCACAGAGCTTGTGGACAGGCTGCTTCAAATAGGGTTACCAACCAGCCCTTTCGTGGCAGGGGATCTCGCCGTGGAGCTCTCTTCACTGACAAATTCCATCAGGATGCAGCAGCTCCAATGGGCAACGGTGAGAGTCATCAGAGGTCTCTCACTTGTTGATTTCAAACTTTTGGCTTCTCGTCTGTTGAAGATTCCTTCTAAGGAGACCTGTCATTCATGCTTCAATGTCATCCAGGGATTTGATATGGATTTTTAATGTATTGCCAAAATCTCTGTTTGAACCCCTGTGAATGGTCTTTTTGAAATTTCTTTCAATAAAGTATTTTTTTGTTGTGATGATTTTACGATGGGAATTTGGCGCGATTGGCGCCCTGATAGATCATGGACTTCATATTACGTTTTTCCCAGACAAAGAAGTTTCGCTGCAACATCCAACCTTTTTGAAGATCTCTTCTTCTTGCCACTGGGGTCACGATCTGGTTCTTCCTATTTTTAATTCTACCCCTCTTCAGAACAGGACATTCAATGGCATTCCCTAGACTTACATAGGACTCTATCTGTTAACCTGGAAAGGACTTCCTCATTCAGGAAGGGGACTCCTTATTTGTAACCTTTGGTTTTGCAAGTAAAGACCATCACCCCACTGTCTCGACTTTGACTCAATGGATACAATTGGATATCTCCTTTGCTTACCAAAGCTAGAACTTCAATTGCCTAACAAAGTTCTGGGCCATATCACCAGGGGGACTTCCACTTCCTGGGCAGCATTCAAGGAAGCTTCTTTAAAAGACGTGTACTGTGGCTACTTGGTCTCCCCAACATACCTTTATCTCCCACTATAGGCTTGGAATGGGAGAAGTGCTCACTTAATCAGTTAGGCCTATAGTTTTGTCACTAATCAAATATTTTTATCACAATCTTTATATTTGAATAAATTCACTGCGGTGTTGCATTCAATTTCTGTGAGGTCTACTGTGACAATTTTTGCTTATTAAATGGCTTGGGTATACGCCTGTTTTGTCAAGACTGGGAGAAGGAAGATGGACGAAGATGGTAATAGCATGATTATTGAAAACAAAAATTCTAAAGAAACCTTCTCCAGCACACAGCAGCTCTTATCATTGATTCTTATGTCTGTGGTAAGAGATGCTTTTTTTGCACAGACCTATTATTTTTCACTACTGACAATGCCTCGTGGACCCAGGAGTTCTACACCTCCTCTCCCATTTCCCCACCTTCCGTTATTGCTGGTTGCTTCAAACTTGCAATATTTTCAGAAACCTTCATGTGCACCTTCCTAATCATAAATGCTTCAAATACTCGCAAAATGAGGCTTCAAGCCAACCAAGAGCACCTGGATGCTTTCAACAAAACTTTATCTCACTAAAGGATTCCACATAAGCAAACAGACTATGGGAGAGATCCTCTTAACTTGACATTTTGTAAGATATGCTCCTCTTGACTACATGTTATTTCAAACAAAGTCCAACCCCCCCACCGGGTCCACCAGGACCCGGGGTGTACATATTATAAACAACAATGGTCTTGTGGGACTCCTTTGTAATGATACTGTAGATAATAAATCATAGGTAACCCAAACAAATTAAAAAATTGACGAATCAGTTAATAAAAGTGCAAACAAGAGATAGTTACAACAGAGTCTTCTTTCGTTTTAGCTTGATTATATATTGTCTGTATTCAACATATTCTTTAAAGGTGCAAACAGAAAAAATTATGACAAAGTGCGTTTGGCGCAGTTCCAGAAAAGAAGACCTGAAGAGTAAATTATGTACAGATTAAAAACAAGACTGTACATAATCCATGGTTTTACAATAAATCATAGTGAAGCCTTTTCACAGTTCACAGTTGATCGCTATATGAAATAATTCTCACAAACCAAGCGATTTTTTGTTGATGGTTCAACCCAGAAAATACTGGACCGATCTCCTCAGGTGAAGTCGTCTGACTGATATTAGCACCTTTAAAAAAACAGGGAGCCTATAGAGAAATTCCTTGTGGCTTTATATATATATCTGACGTAGCTAAGAGAGACATTCCATGTTACTCACCACTTCATTAATTCAAGTAAATACAGGTCATCAATGGAAATCTCAATATTCAAGGTCTAAAAAGAGCCAAAAACCAGCATTCATCTTAATGCAATTCCTTGTTGCAAACTTCACCGAGACACCTAATACCAGATCCCTGTAGTGGAAAATTGATCGAGATAGAAACTAGAAATATAAATCAAACCCTCTCCATTAATCGGTGTAAAAGAAGCGAGTATTTCAGTGTTGCAAGGTCGTTTAAATATACTGGTCATGAACATCTAGTACAACAAACAATGGATCTTGTACATGTGAGATCAGGCAACACACATCGGGACAAATTATCCGATGGTCCATGCTGCTCATTGTGTAGCCAAGGTGAACCGTATTTGACCTGTTAGGGGAAATGTGCATGTCCGTATGTTAGATAAGTCACAGAGAGAATGTGCTGATATCAGCCCGTACGCGTGTGAACAATCTCTGTTCCCTCATCTAAGACTAAGCATGTAATCCCATTGGAGTTTGAGATAATTACCTCTATCTTAGTTGCTCATCCAGGAAGTTATCATAAATGTTCTCCTCCGAAACACTGTAAAAAACATAATGTACTCTGTAAGCAACAATGTTATTGAATACCACTAGGACAAAGAAAAATTACACACGGAAGCTTCTCAATGTTTGTCAAAACTTATATAGAAAGCAATATGGATGTGCCGTCTGTATTCACTGTTGTGTCAGGTAGAACGAAGATGAGCAGGAAGAGCACGGATAGATATCTTTGTATCTGTGATAACACTAGATTGTCACCTGACAAAACTGGGGCGCCATCTTGGAGTGTGAGTACATACATTCTGCTTAATGATCATGCCGAACGTGCAAGTGTGGAGAGTGATGATCACCATAGTGAGAGATGATTGTATCTCCAGATATGTTTATACACGTAGCTTCAAAACAGGGGGAAGGAATTGTGAAAAAAATATAATTCTGAGTCTCTGTAATTAATAAATAAACAAAAGGACATTGTTACGTACTCATTGCTATATGTTGTGAAATCCCCTCAGACTGTAAGTCACAATGTCCACTGTAAATTAATTTAGCGAGAGCGATATCAACTATTTATTAGTATTATAGCATGTGTACGACTGGATATACATCTATACCCCCATTAAAATTCCAATGGAAGCCCCACTCAGACAACAACCATAGCCCTTGTCAGGGTGAACCCCAAAAGTCACTAAATTAATCTGTGCTTAACCCTCTGGTATCTTGGCACAAAATAAGTCCGTCTTAACTTAAAGGCACTGTGTAAAGCATTTATGCAGCACACAAACAGTAATAAATTGAAACACAAGAAAAATACCAAATCAATTGAGAAACATAGAGTACATTTTAATAAATAAAATGATGCCAGAATAACAAGTAACCAATCTGTAGAACTGGAGATATTCAGTTTTAAAGTTTTCAATCAAAATAGAGCCTAAAAGCACTAAGCGCCACTCAAGGTAAACTGGTCGCGGGGAAAGTCACAAGTTCAGGCCGACCACGATGGAGTGCAGGCAGGATACAGGGACCAGGTTAGTTTCACTGAACAGTTATCTTTTCAAGTCGGAACTCTACACACTGGAGAAGGCCGCGAGGAGGTGGCTGAGCATCCGGGTGGTCATTACTGTAGCGCGAACAGCAGGTTGGGCATCACAGACAAAGAGCCGGTTGTGTGTCAAATAGGGTCACTGATGTACCTTTATGTCAGCAGCTTTCGCGGGCCACCATCACAGTAGCACTTAGTGCTGGTCTTGGGTTGCCAGTCATTACTAAGGGTGGCTGTCAGCATGTCTTTATGTTGGAGGAGGCTGTGAGGAGATGGCTGAGCATCATGAAAGGTCGGTGCTGCAGCGTGAACAACAGGTTGGACATCACAGATGTTTGTCGCTATAGTGCGAAGAGCCGGTCGTGCGTCAAAGATTTAATTGCTGTAGTTTTACGTCAGCGGTTGTCACAGGCTGCATTCGCAGTAGCACATAGTGCTGGTCTCACGTTGCCGGACATCAATGTGGGTGGCTACATGTGCGCTTCGAAGAAGTCAACCTGCACGATCTCTCAGTTCCCCTGCCATCTGTAGCTGAACCCAGGCACTTTCTCAACCATCAATCTGCTAGGTATTCTATTAAGTTATAGAAAAACAGTAAAAAACGTTGCAGTCATACACAGTTTGATCACAGGTCTTTCTCCACTTATTTGGCAATCTTGGAAACTTGGTTTAAAGACTCTTTCTTGTCATTCACTACCGACCTCCTACGTCACAATTACATCTTTTTATATAAAAATAAACCTGGAAAAAGGGAGGTGGAGCCATCATCATTAGTGTGTTTTTTATTAAGGTTTGACGTTAAAAATTATCGTCGGTTTAGCGGCAGAGGACAAGCACAGGACTCCAACAAAGAATCTACAAAGAAGCAGCAGCTCCTAAGTCAAATATCTCTGCCATTGTACTTACAATAAAGCTTTATGATAACTTAATGTCATTCTTCTCCAATAAACTACCACACTCAGGGCCTCATGTAGGTAAATAAATTTTACCGTTTCTTAAATACCGAGCCGTACCGAATCGTTAAATTAGAATCGGTAAGTTATATGTAGGTAAAAATTCGGTAACAGTTACCGATTCGGTAACATTCGGTAATCACGAATCGGAATTCACCGAATCGGTAAATACCGAGGTGGTATTTACCTAATCGGAAAATACCGAGGTGGTATTTACCGAATCGGAAAATACCGAGGTGGTATATACCGAATCGGAAAATACCGAATCGGTATGTACGGAACCGTTAAGTGAAATCACATGACTTGACGAAACAGCTAATCCCGTGCAACCACAGCCCACCCAACCAGGAAGTGGCCACACCCAGGCAGGTGTACATAATTAGCCGACCCTGGAGAGGCTTGGAGTGCAGAGGAGAGGCAGGGAGCCGGTGCCTGTGCGAGCGGGAAAACGAACATCATGTCCAGCCAGAGAACACAGAGAGACGGAGGGGAAAGGAGGAGGAAGCTGAAATTTAGCCCCAAGGAACTCCAGGTGCTGGTGGAGGAGGTGGTGAAGCAGCACCAGAAGCTGTTTGGAAGGCAATCCCTGCAAGTGCCTGAGGCTGAAAAGCGCAACAGATGGCTGGCCATCCAGGCCCATGTGAATGCCGTGGGAGTGACCCACAGGGACATAGAGGTCCTAAAGAAGCGCTGGTATGACCTGAGGATTGTAACCAAGAGGAAGATGGGCGACATCCAGAAGGAGGCCAGCCAGACTGGAGGTGGAACCAACAGGGCACCTGCCCTCACCGAACTGGAGGAGCTGGTGGGGGCCACAATCGAGCAAGAGAGCGTCGTGGGTCTTGGGGACGCCGACAGCTCTGCCAGAGCCGCCACACAACAAGGTAAGACGAAAGCACAGCAATGTAGCACCCCCTATCCCTATCCCACATCCCCCAATGTGAAACGAGAATCACACTGCAGTCCACACGTGTCAGTGCAGACAGGCAATGCATTCCGGGAGATGTAGTCAGGGAAACACCAACCATGACGTAAATGTTACAGGGCAACAAGGCATGTCACGCACTCGAGGCACAAGGAGACAGAGGACATTTTGGAATGTGAAATTATGTATTGTGACGCTTTCAATGCAGCCCTTCGGGGACACTGAGCCAATGTTGTATTTCTGTCCACAGATGTGACATCATGCAGGACAGGGCATGCTGCAGGAGAGACGGCACACCGGCCACAAATATCACCTCTAGCCAGCACAAGTGCAGACCAGGGAGCAGGCCCACTGGCAGCCGCACCACCAACACAGGCAGCCTCGCCGCAGCCAGAGCCAGCATCACCTCACCCAGAGCCAGCATCACCTCACCCAGAGCCAGCATCACCTCACCCAGAGCCAGCATCGCCACTCATGTTCGAATCACCGGCCACATCTCCGCTTGCAGGTGTGGGAATGAGGAGGCGTCCAGCAGCCAGGCTACGAGCCTTAGACACCTCGTCAGACGACAGCATGGGCCCTGAAGAACTCTCCAGGCCCCAGGAAGGGAGCCATGCCACTGTGCCCCACACCTCACAGGCAGCACAGACGGGAGCAAGAGGGCGCCGCAGGTCGCGTGTCCAGAGTCCACCAGCACCCATTGACGGCCATGGTGTCTTCTTGGGTCTCGAGGGCCAAATGTTGAAGCAACAGCGCCTGCAAACAAAGGCAGTCATGACAGTCCAGAGGCACATGCGGGTGATGAAAACTACATTACTCAACATGGACACTAACATCAGCGGCATGGCTGCGGGCATTCGGGACATGTCCCAGTCAGTCCAGCAGTTGTGCAGCAAATTGGATGCTGACATCGAGGCACGGCGCCGGGAACGGCAGAGAAGGGACACTACCAACAGGGCACTCAACCGTCTGGCAACTGCGACTTCTCTACTGTGCCGGCGCTCTGTGACGATGCAGGAGGGCCTAACACACTGCTGCAGCGACCTGTCTCGGGGGATGGTGCAGGTGACAAGTGCACTAGGGGTGCTATTGACTAGTCAGGCGTCGACAACTGCTGCAGGGGATGCTGCGGAGAGCATCGACACCAGCAGCAGGAGCAGCATCACACCCCCCATCCCAGAAGCACGCAGGAGCAGCAGGCGGCTTGGGGTTGGCTCTAGTGAGGATGCACAGGCCATGCCATCCACCACTGCAGCGCGTATGCGCAAACATTGATGTGGCCCTGCTTAGCCACTTCCCAATGGGTGACGTAACCCTGGACATACTCCTTGTATAGATGTTATATTGCCAGATTGGCTTGTTCATGTGTTCATGGCGTGGTGCCACATTAAAACCACGTCATGACTAATCACAACTGGCTGTGTCCCCTTACTTACTCAGAAATAGTTGCATGTGATCTCTGCCCGTCTCTCTCTCCCATCGATTGCAGTTGGCACTCTAGCTGCGTTGCCCTGTGGCTGGCCTGACTCATCCTCGTTGTCCTCAAAATATGTTAGTTCCACATCTGTACCTTTTTTCGTGGCAAGGTTGTGCAGCATTGCACAAGTGGCAATAATCTTGCAGCAGGTGATGGGTGTGTACTGGCGTGCGCCTCCGCTCTTGTGGAGGCAGCGGAACCTGCTCTTCAGTAGTCCAAACGTGCGCTCCACCACATTGCGTGTTGTTTTGTGTGCCACGTTGTATCGTCTCTCACTCTGGGTTGCTGGGTGTAGGTAGGGAGGGAGGATGAATGACCGGCATGCATATGCACTGTCGCCTATATGAGTTGAAGGGAAACATCAGTCACATGCCTCTTTACACTATGATTTGCAGGTCGCAAGGGGCGTCACTGTTACTCACCTAGCAGGTATCCCTCTCCAAATTCTCCGGCACTCAGTCGTGTGTAGATCCCACTATTCTGGAAGATGTACGAGTCGTGGGTGCTCCCAGGAAACTTTGCAACAATATCTGTGATGATGTTCCCTGCATCACAGATCACCTGCACATTGATGGAGTGGGTGGACTTCCTGTTCCTGTAGATGTGCTCTGTGTCAGCTGGTGGACAGATTGGGATGTGTGTACCATCAATACAGCCGATGACATGGGGGAACTGTGCCATGTGATAAAAGTCAGTTTTAGTTTTCTGCAGTGCAGCCTGTGTGTTGGGGAAGCTGATGTAGTGGTGCATTCTCTGCATCATGGCATCCAGGAACTTCCTGAAGAAACGTGACAGGCAACTCTGGGATACACCACCCACCGCAGCTATCACCACCTGATAACTGCCGGATGCCAGCAGATGTAGGCTGCAGAGCACCTGCACATGTGGGGGTATGGCGTGCGCCCTTCTTATTGGCTGGTCCAGGAGTGGGTGAAGGTCCCTGATTAAGTCCATGATGGTTTCGGGGTGTAGCCTGTACCTCTCATGTATCTCTGCATCAGTCAGGTGGAATAGTGTGATGCGCTGTCTGTAGATGCGTTCCTCCCGTCGCCAAACCCTCAGTCCTGCTGCCTGTAGACGTAGGCGCCTTGCAATGACATACATAGCGGCCATGTTGTCCAAGCTGTTGCATTTTGGGATTGCTAATATGCACTGTTGATGGTTACCACCTGCTTTCAATCCGTGTTAATTACCGACTCTTATTTACCGATTTTCTTGGATTTCTTAATTACCGAGTGCTCCTACATGTCATTATCATTTTTACCACTTCATATTTACCACTTCATATTTACCGATTCGTTAAGTATGTATTCGGTAACTCTGATTCGGTATTTTAGAATTCGGTAAATATGATTCGGTATTTACCGCCTCATATTTACCGAAAAGTCGTTTTTGGACTCCTACATCTCACTTGTCTGAATACCGGTCGGTAACGGCATATTTACCGAAAATCGGCCGTTACCGACCGGTATTTGGCTACCTACATGAGGCCCTCAGAAACAACATTAATACATAGAACTCCCCCAACTCGTCCGGGTCCCCACCCATCAGATCGCCACCATTTGCATTTCTTTATCCCTTCCCGACCTCCTTCAAAAATTCTCCCCAGTCGCTGATAACTGTAATGTCAAAGTGGTGAACTTGGATATTTCAGCTTTATTTCCCACTATAACTAACCTTATCAGTGTCTTATTCTGTACTGCTGACGTCATTAAATACTTAAGGCACATACTTCACCCCAATTCTTTTTTTTTTAAAGTTGACACTGCAGTCTTGTCCGCCTCCAGGTAGTCTGTATAGCAAAGGCTCTGGTATTGGCAGCAACTCTCCGATTTTCCCCCATCTTGAAATCAACTACTAGCTGAGTCAGATTCTTGTCCCCCACATGGCACCGAAATTGCCATCCTATGTATTAGAGAAAATCTGCCAACTGAAAGAAACAAAGGATTGAGATTCTTAGACATTTCTGTGTCTTTTAACCCTGTTGACCGTAAAACCTTCCCGAGAAGTTTGCATTATATGTGTCAGATGCACATCCTTAACACGGCTCCTCAGCGAGTCCTCTGCCCATTACACCCAGAGTCCCTCGAGGTTCTGCATTCTCTTTCAGTCTTTTTCAACATTTACGTGGCCCCCATTAGCACGTATTATTGAGACTTCCAAAGTCGGGTGTCATATGTATGAAAATGATATACAGTTCAAATTGCATAGTGGATTTGCCATCAAGTGGCTATCTGTGTGAAGCCCGTTCGTGGTTGTATGCACCGTAATTGGCTTTCCTTGATATCAGAAATCGTGCCAGTGGGTCCAATCAATCCTTCACCTCTCCCTTTCTCCTGGCCCATCTCCAAGGGATTGCCTGCGATATCGGTGTGGTATCAGAATATTGTGGACGAACTATCCTCCAACAAAAATATCGTGTACTAAACATTGTTTACAGTTTAAATGGGGTAGGTGTGGGGGTATAGGGTTAATAGGTTTAAGGGTGGTCATGGGGCATCTGCTGGAAAGTTGGGAGTCCGCACGGGTGGAGCGTGGGGAGACAGCTGCACGCTTAAAATGTTGATGTCTAGAATAGATAGTAGCCAAATGAGGATACAAAGAGGTAAGCAGTGAAAAGCTTGAAAGTAGGCCTTCTCAGATTATACTGATCATTCGGAACATAATAGGATAAATGGCCAAAGGAAAGCTCAGCAAGTTGTGGCATACGCCACCAGACACAATATAGATGCCCTGCTAATGCAAGAGATGCATCTCGTAAGAGTTGGATTGAGAATGTGGCCAGGAGCTCAGGACTACACAGATACTTTGCCATGAACTCCAAATGCTCCAGGGGGTAGCAGTATTGTTTTAAAAAGGCTTGAAATATTAACACATACAAACAATGGCTGACCCAAAGGGGCACAATTTAATAGTCCAAGGAATACTCACTAAAACACATGTTACTATAATAATTACATATGGCCCAAATTGTGATGACGCAGTTTTTTTGTGTTTTTTTTTAATACTTTATTTCGACATGCATGTCATAAAAGTTTCACATTAAAATAGCCACGAAATCATTCAATTGTTGTAGTTCAATGGCATAGTCTATGGGCCCGATTCACAGAACTAACTTAAGACAAAATCCTAAACTTACTACCATTTTCGTATTCACAGAAGGCACTTACTCATTTTGGTATTCACAGAAGACACTTACTCACTTCGGTATCCACAGAAGTTAGGAGTCCTAACTTTAGGACTCCTAAATGCCTTCTGTGAATACCGAAAGTCTTAAAATTAGGATTTTTCTCAGTTTAGGAGTCCTAAAATTAGGAGTCCTAACTCTACTACTACTAAATTGAGAAAAACCCTAATTTTAAGGCTTTCGATATTCACAGAAGGCATTTAGGAGTCCTAAAGTTAGGAGTCCTAACTTTACTACTACTAAATTGAGAAAAATCCTAATTTTAAGACTTTCGGTATTCATAGAAGGCATTTAGGAGTCCTAAAGTTAGGAGTCCTAACTATACTACTACTAAACTGAGAAAAATCCTAATTTTAAGGCTTTCAGTATTCAGAGAAGGCATTTAGGAGTCCTAAAGTTAGGAGTCCTAACTTTACTACTACTAAATTGAGAAAAATCCTAATTTTAAGACTTTCGGTATTCACAGAAGGCATTTAGGAGTCCTAAAGTTAGGAGTCCTAACTATACTACTACTAAACTGAGAAAAATCCTAATTTTAAGACTTTTGGTATTCACAGAAGGCATTTAGAAGTCCTAAAGTTAGGACTCCTAACTTCTGTGAATACCGAAGTGAGTAAGTGTCTTCTGTGAATACCAAAATGAGTAAGTGCCTTCTGTGAATACCAAAATGGTTGTAAATTTAGGATTTTGTCTTAAGTTAGTTCTGTGAATCGGGCCCATTACTTTTAGATAAGGACAAGAAAGAGACCATAAAAACAGTTCAAAGATTAAAAGAGAAATCCACTATCTATAAATATATTGAATCCTGCAAATGCGATTACTAAAAATAAGACATTTTATATATTAAGATTGAGTTCATATAAGTCACCCTTGTTCAAATGTCCAAAAGGCACAGAAGTATGATTAAAACCATTAGATAAAATCAGCTTTCACTCACCCTCTATGCTCTTTTCCTAATGCCCCACATTTAACCAAGGAACTTGGCCACCGCACATGCAAACAGCGGTCTGGCGACTGATTTTAATATTCGTAAAGCTTCTATGTGATTGCCAGATACTAACTGTTTGCAAATCGGACTTAACCAATTAGTTCTTGGTGCTGGTATAACGGGCAGGCAAACATTACATGGGCTAAGGATTCCTTGAGGGTTTTACAACCAGAACAGCACCAGGATGGCAATAGATTGCTGTTCCATCCGCCTATAAAATCATTCAGGGGCACAGTGCCATGAATTCTAGGGTAAGCTTCTCTCGTGCCCGCTGCTTAACTTACCTTGTACTACCCATTCCCAATAGCGTACTTTGACTTGGCTTTTCCGGGGAGCAAAGAGGGATCGTTTTTTCCCAAATATCCACTAGAGCAATATCAGATACAAGAGACTTCACATTTCCTAGCCATCTAACTTTATTAAATCTGTCCAAGTGGCTTACTTCCTCCAGGGCATGAGTGTATGGGAATAATTTGGGTGTAGACCTGATCCTCAGCCAAAACAACAAAGGGTGAAGCTTAGCTTTAGCAGTGATAGAATGCCTTCCCATATCCAACATGAGGGGATAAAGTGGGGTGCTGTGGGGCAGCATCCCTCGACTTCTTAAGAATTTGTGTTCCGAACTGGTAAGCTCTTCCATTCAGTCGAATCCCCACAGCTCAGACCCATACAGGGCAGAGCTCTCTACTTTGAGATCGTATACTTGCAGGGCAGCGGCGACCGGCTTGCTAAATGAGGATCGATGTTCTTTCCCCAGGGCTCCAACTAATTGCATATGCTTCAGAGTCATTTTAGACACATGGGCTTTCCAAGATATGTTCTCGGACAGCTTTATACCTAAATAGTCAAAGGTGCTGACCCGCACAAGCTGTGGTCCTCCAAGACAGGGCTGGCCCTTATACGTCTTATGAGGGTTCAATGTCATAAATGTTGTCTTTGTTGTGTTTATCACTAAGCCCCTTATGTCGCAGAAATCCTTAAATTGGTCAAGAAGCCGCTGGAGCCAAACCGGGGGTTTTTGGACACCAATAGAGTGTCATCTGCAAAAAGAAGTGCCACTACTTTCTCCCCTCCTAGAGAGGGAGCATCTGCCGGTTCCATTGATAAAAATTGCTCAACACTATTTATAAAAGGAAAAAGGTGTGGGTGCCAGGACACACCCTTGGCGTACTCCCCTACTGAAAAGAATGGAATCAGTAAGTTGCCCCTGAGTGCCCCTCCAGACCATAGCAAAGTTGTCTTCATGAAGACGGATGACCGGGGTACAAATTTCATTTGGTAATCATGTGTCTGTAAGGGTTTGCCACAATTTCTGACTAGTCACTAGATCAAAGGCCGTCTTTAAATCTATAAAAGCAACATATTCACTGCCCTTTCCAATGGTCACTGTTTTCCAAAACAGTAAAAGAAAGCAGAACCCCTGGTCAACTGTCCCAGTTTTCTCTCTAAAACCCGCTTGGTAGGGAGTTAAAATTTCATTATCTTTAGCCCATGCCTGAATCTTGTGCAAGAGTGCCCTGTCAAACACTTTTTGAATCAAGTAGATTAAACTGATTGGCCTATAGTTACAGGGCTGATCCCTGTCACCTTTCTTAAATAGTGGCACAACTTCAGCCGCCCTCCATGACCCTGGAATTGGGGCACCATCCGCGATGGTATTGAATAGCACCAACATATACTGTGACCAACCATGGATGTCTTGAAGGAATAGGTCTCCAGTGATGCCATCAGGGCCCTCAGCTTTGGTTTGAACTAATGGACTAATAGAAGCCTCAATGTCACCCAAAGTAAAGAGGGCGCTATTAGTTTGATGGGAAGCTCTTCGTTGGCCTCCCAAAAAGGTAGGCATATCGGAGTCTGCATACAGGGATGAGAAATTATCATGCCAATCAGAGGCAGTAATGTGATTCCCAGGAGGAGGGCCCCTGACTGGTCACCCCACACCACCAGGAACAAAGACCTTTTAGTGTCCCTGCCGTGGCAAGCATCCTTGATAAGCTGCCACCTGGACTCATCCCACTCTCTCTTAGCTTTTGAGATAGCTAGCTTGTAGCACTTCTGATGCTCCTAAAGTCTTTGGGGCTCATTTATGAGCCCCTGCGTCACTTTTGTGCCACCGGTGCGTCACTTTTTGTGACGCACAAGTGGCGTAAAACATGCGCCATGTCGCGCCATATTTACGAAGTGACGCATCTAGGTAGACGTACGCCAGTTCTTAGAGGAAGCCACACTGCATGTTTAATAATTGCAGACAGGCAGGTGTTATGTTCCTCGATCACAGTAGAAGACGTTAAAAGAGCCGTTGCTGATCTTAGAAATGGAAAGATACCTGGCAGTGAGAGCCTTATAAGTAAGTTCTATAAAAAGTATATAGAACTGTTGGCTCCAAACCCTTTAAACATGTATAGGGAAGCGATGTGAAAGGTCGAACTGACTCCAACCTTACAGGAGGCAACAGTGATAACATTATTAAAACCTGTTAAGCTCCTGCAGTCCTGTGATTCTCGTAGAACAGTGAGACTTATTTATAAGAGGCTGGCTCCACATTTGCACCACGCAATGTGGAACATGCATGACGCAAACCTCTAAGTCAGGTTTTGTTAAGTGAGGCTTTAGAAATCTGGAGTAAAACAATGAAGCGCAAATCGCTGTGTTGTGTTACTACGCCCTGATAAGACGTTCCATTGCAGTTGCAAGGGTGTTCCCACGCAACTCCCATGGATTTTGATGCATCCCTGGGGATGCGCCAAAATCTTACACCTTCCCAGGGGAGGTGTAATGAGGAGAAGTACCTCTATTTCTCCAGTATTAGGGTGTCTTTCATAGATTCACATGCCTGAATCATTCCCCATCGTCGGAGTGGGGTCCCACGGTACATAAAAAAGCAATAATTATGCACATTAAAACCTTGGTAACATAAAACTAGGAAGTAAAGTAGCCCTAAGCTACAAGAAAAAACTTCCACACTTATGACTATCATAGTCATTATGTATAGTCCAAACTGCAGCCAATGAGGTGACAGCACCCACCAGAATGTACTCCCCAGAGGCTCAGGCTCTCAGATTTTCTTCCGCACATCGTGTGAAGGGAGTCTCCCTGAGCTCTGCTCAGTACTTCACTATTTTTTCTGGATTTTTTCTTCTCTTCAGAATGTCATCTTCTAAGAGATCTCTCTTTAGACCTTGTGAATCTTGTGGGAAGCTCCGGCTGTTTTCAGAAGACCCCCACAAGAAGTGCATTTACTGCCTTTATCCAGATCATGAGGTGAGAGATTGTAAAATTTGCAGGACCTTCCCTCAGAAGACCCTCAGAGATAGAGAAGGGCGCCTACTTCTGTGGCTACAGAAGATTAAAGACAAGGATAACCCCTTATCTGAGGTGGGAATTGTGGCCTCTGGTTCATCTATATCCTCTAGGAAGAGGATGGCTGAGGAAGATTTATCTTCTCCTGGGGCTAAGGTGTCGAGAAAAGTTCAACCCGCTAAGGGTTCTAGCTTGCCTTCTTCTTCTTCAAAAAAGGCTTCTCCACCATCAAAGTCTAAGCCTGTTACGCCCCCGAGAAAGACTGAAAAGTCTCTGGCGTCAAAAAGACTTCCTGAGAAAGATTTCCCTCAGCAAAAAGCTCAGTCGTCGACGGCGTCATCGACGGCTCCTCCGTTGCCGATTATCATCGTCTACGCTACTTCTACGTCGACAGTTACCTTCTCGTCGCCGAGACCCAAGATGATCATGTCATCAGCTTCATCTGGTCTCTGTTGCTGTTCGACCCATCTCGTCGACGAAGGAGATTTCATCTATCGTCAGCGCTCCGTCGACGGCGAAAGTTAAGAAGATCTTGTCGACAACTGCCTCGTCGACGATCGCTTCGTCGACGAAAACTACCTCGTCGTCGAAGATTGCCTCGTCGTCGGCGAGGAAGACTGACTCGTCGTCGACGGCCACATCGTCGATGAAAATTGATTCGTCGTCGACGACCTCATCGACGAAGATTGCCTCGTCGACGAAAACAGCTGCCTCGTCGAAAATCACTTTCCTGACGCCAGCCCCATCGATGGCACACTCGTTGATGCCTTGTTGGAGCCGGCCTCGTGGCGTGGTCCTGTTCCCCCTCGCTAAGCCGCACGAGGTCCCATGCACCTCGGGGTTCCTCCATTTTGGATTGTACGTGACTCTACGTAACCACCTACGTGACCCCGCTCCACCCGGCCTCGGCCCTAGCAAGGCCCGACATCGAGGCGCCAACCCCTGGCCCGGGGGATACCACGTGAACCCTTCCCACTCCCGGCGGAGGGCAGTATCGATGGGACCCCCAACCGTCCTTCCACACCTAGGTGCGATCGCCCCACAGCTCTCTGGGGCCTGGCGCCTGGCGCCTTTCCTGCTGGGCGTCTGGCCGCTCCCTACCCGGCCTCTCCGCCCCCCCCGGGCGCAAGGGTCCGGACATCAAAGGGCTCCAGTCCTATATCTGGGGCGACCCGACAACAAGACAACAGTTGTATCCTGGAGTCAAGAGCCCTGCTGATCGGATCGCGCCTGACCCTACGAAAGAAGACTCATCCTGAACCCACCCTCTGAGCCCTGCTGACGACGTCGCGGCTCCACCGTGCTTAAAGACCTTCACGAACCTTTGGGGCCCTGCTGACGCTGTCGCGGCCCGACCTTTTTGAAACTACCATCAGAGCCCAGCTGACCTCGTCGCGGCTCGACCGAAGCGGACCTACCACCAGAGCCCTGCTGACTGTGTCGCGGCTCGACCCAAGCGGAACTACCACCCGAGCCCTGCAGACGCCGTCGCGGCTCTCCACGTCCGAGCCGCTCCGAGACCAGCACTCAAGGTCTGGCGCAGAACCTTCCCGTACCTGGCTGGTACTAAGACTGTCCCGCTACCCTATCCCTCCAAAGACATTGAGACTCTTACTGGATCCCTCGATCCCACTGTAAATATTGAACGTACTACTATTGATAAAGAACCAAGTTAAGCAACTGATACGGAGTCCTGTGTGGTGGTATTACTGGGCCTAGTACGATCATAGGAGAAGGACCTCCCCTAGGGGGCTTCTCAGCGGCGCTCGGCTATAACTTTGCGGTAGGAAGGTGCCCCGGAGTAGTCTCCCCGACTCCCCGGTGGTCCTCCCTCCAACATGCCTCTTTTGCCTTCTTGCACAGACTTGCAAGTTTGGTCTGCAACAACGGCTACTGCTTCCTCTGCCCTGCCTATGACGGTGGCTTCTTTGCTACAAAGATGTGGCTCTTCATTGGAAGCTCTCTCCCCATTGAAGTTGCCTGAGCAATTGCGGAATTCTGAGGAGGACGAAGAGGAATCCGAAGAGGACGACAGATTCGGCACTGCTAGAAGTCCATCGGAATTGCTTAATAAGTATCAAGACGACAACTAGGAGGAAGAACCTTTCCCTGAGTCTGAAGCTCCAGCTCCTGTCATGGTTCCCACAGCACAAATGCCTTTGGCCCTGCTTAATAATTTACAATACATGTTGGACGACTATTATCGCCGTTTTCCTCCTTCTGAATCGGCGGAGTCTATTCCATCAACGCCCATGCCTAAGGTTTCTGTAACTTCTTTAGGATCTCCTAGACCACCTTCTCTGGTACCATCTCATCATTCCTATGATGCTAACACCACTGACGATGACAGGGAAGAGGGAGAAGTGGATGATAGGTCTGTTCTTTTGGAGTGGGACGAATACCAAATTCAGACTCCATCACCGTCACCTCCAGCTCCTGTTGACTCTCCTCCAGTAGATATCGGAGGTTTTCATCTCCTTATGGAGAGGGCGACAAAAAGGTTTCTCATACCAATGGATACAAAGAAGGATGATTGCTTTCTCTATGATTTTAAAGATCAGCCACAAAGACAGATACGGACCATTCCCATCATAGACTTCATCTGGAAGGAAGGGTTGAAGATCATGACAGCACCTAATTCTCTTCCTGCAGTCTTGCCTCGATTAGACAAAAAATATAAGGCACCAAGCAACTCACCTGCATGCCTCATAGGTCAGCCAAAAGCTGACTCTGTCATCGCCCACGCGGCGCAGAGACGGGCCAGAAACCCCTCTCCGCCTGTAACAGCTCCGCCAGAGAGGGATGGCAGACGGCTGGATTCGATTGGGAAGAAGGTTTCCACTATGGCAGCAACGACTGTCCGTGCTGCAAATTCCCTAGCCATATTAGGGAGATATGACAGGCAGATGTGGTCGGACATCTCCCTCTACATTAACATGCTGCCAGAACCTTCCAAGTCTGAGGCCTTGAAGATCTTTCAAGAAGGAGAGTGTACCTCTGTGGAAATAATTGACACAGCCGTGGATGTTGCATCCACAGGATTCAGACAGTTTGCGGGTGCAGCAGTGCTAAGGAGACAAGGTTGGCTGAAATCTACATCTTTTTCGCCAAGAGGTCCAAGCCAAAATTATTGACATGCCATATGATGGGGAGTTACTATTCGGCCAGCATGTCGATGAGGCCCTTCAGGCTATTAAAAAAGACATGGAGACGGCGAGATCTCTAGGTAGCCTTCAATTTCTCAAGTCGTCCTTTCGAGGTGCTAAAGGATGTGGATCCTTCTCCAATAGGGGAGGTTACAATCAACAAAGGTTATACCAAACCTCTCAAGGTAATCAAAGATATCAGGCCTACAGGCAGTGTAGTGAAGATCGTTATCTACATATGTACAATGCTAAGTTAGCATAACCGCGTTAGATGTTAGAAAGCCATCTTGCCGCTTTTGCTACTTTTGCACACGACACTGTAGTCACATGTTATTAAATTGAGAAATGCTTACTCGACTTTGCTTCACATGAGAACTGTCTGTTGTTAACATCCCAAACAGTGAACAGCGACCTTGGTGTGTACACAGTGTAAAGAAACAGTCTGGGTCGCTAGACGGTGCATGTTGTTGAGTTCAGGTTGATCGGCCCACTAGTTTAGCCATAACACGCACGCAGCTGCAAATACCTGAAAGTCGAGTGCTTTTAATATTGCAGTGTTACATGTTTTCATTACATTCGGAAGAAGAGCGTTCCTAGGAGCAGAGCATAGCTGATCCTGCGATGTGAACTCTCTGAGCTGATCTTTACGGTATGGGGTTCCCCATTCAAGCCTAGAGACCTTCTATTAGTCTAATAATACTATTAGTGTTTTAGAGAAAGGAAGGTGGCTTAGATCCACTGTCATTTTAGTATGATTACTCCTTTCATTTTCTATGGTATTGTAACTATGCTGATGGTTTTGATTTTAATCGTTTGTCTGCTAATGTTAGCCAAGCTGCTGCATCTTAGGACACGAGGTTTATAAAATAAACTCTTTAAACTTTTACCGTGTCTCTGTTTATTCTGTTGTGGACTGGTACGAGAATAATTACGAAAAGGTATTTCTGATTCCCACCTTTCCTGAGAAATATACTAAGTCGCTTGTTCTGGGTTGTCTATACATTGGGACCGCCGAGCTAAACCTCGGATAACGAATGGGACACTGATGCTGGCCGGATAAGGGGTTCTGGGTTCTGAGGTGGGTTTTTGGTACACCGCAATTCACTGAGGTCCTGGGTCCCTGTGCATAGTTCTGCGCATAAGCAGAATCCCTGCAACAGCAGCAGTCATACGGACAGCGAGATAACTCCTACTCGCAATCAAGAAAGAAGCCCTCCTACCGTGGACGGGATTCAACTAAAAAATAGTGAGATCCGCCACCTGCCACCATTTCTGCCGTTCCCCCAGTCAGAAGTTGAAGGAAGAATACCCCAATTCTACTCGAACTGGTCCGCAATTACAACAGACAAGTGGGTTCTGGATATAGTGGCCAGAGGCCATGTTCTAGAGTTCATAAAGATTCCCCCAAACTCTCCTCCCAAAGGACCACCTCCTGCTCATCTCAAGGAGCTTTTTTCCCAAATAAATCTGATGATTCAGAAAGGAGCAATTGAAAAGGTCCCTCCTTTACAAAGAGGAACAGGATTTTATTTGAGATTTTTCCTGATACTAAAAAAGTCGCGAGAATGTCGCCCCATTGACCTTCGCGCCCTCAACAAATACCTGAAAAAGTTATCTTTCCGAATGTTAACACTTCAAGAAATCCTTCAACTGCTTTCGGCGGGGGATCACATGGCCACCCTCGACCTCCAAGACGCTTATTTTCAAGTGCCAATCCTACCCAGACACAGAATATTTTTACGGTTCAGAGTGGCTGGCAGGGACTTTCAATTCAGAGTCCTTCCGTTTGGACTACAATCAGCACCCCGTGTGTTTACAAAGGTCCTAGCACCGGTGGCCGCACACCTTCGTCTGGAAGGAATTCAAATTTTCCCATACTTGGACGACTGCCTTATCAAGGCGAATTCTTTTCAAACCACAAAAGCACATGTTCAGAGATGTCTGTCACTGTTCCAATCTCTGGGTCTCTCCATAAACTTTGAAAAATCTCATCTGATTCCATCACAGAGAAAGACATTTTTGGGAGCCACATTGGACACCCAGCTAACTCAGGCCTTCATCTCAAAAGAAAGACAACTCAAGATATGCAAACTAGCTCGCTTATTGCTATCAAAAAGGTGCATTTCAGTCCGACTGTACAAGCCTTTCCTAGGGATGATTTCTTCCTGCATCCCTTTGATACCCAACTGCCGTTTCAGAATGAGACCATTGCAAGAAGGAACTCAACCTTCAATGGTTGTAGATTTCGGGGTCTTTCGACGATATCGTTCCCATCACTCCTCGGATGCGAGAAGCCTTCCTTTGGTGGACTCAAATAAAGAACGTAAGGGAAGGATGTGCATTCCTGGTTGAACTACCAAATTTCACTATAACCACAGATGCTTCCCTCGAGGGATGGGGGCGCACCTTCAAGGGATGACGGTCAACGGCAAGTGGAGCATCCAACAAAAGAAGTGGCATATCAACCTTCTGGAGTTGCGAGCCATTTTCTTGGCCCTGAAGTCATTTTGAATCGTCATTCGGGGAGCCTCAGTACTAATTCGAACAGACAACACTACAAGTGTGCATTACTTAAACAAGCAGGGAGGGACGAAGTCAGCCCTACTGTCTCAACAAGCTCAAGAGATCTGGGACTGGGTGATTCGTCACAAGATCAGCCTTTCAGCTATTCATGTTCCAGGAGTCTTCAATGTTTTAGCGGATTCCCTCAGCAGGTCAACAATATCCAATCACGAGTGGGAGCTACATCAACCAACTTTAAACCGAGTCTTTCAGGAGTGGGGCCACCCCGATCTAGACCTGTTTGTGACCAGCCAGAACCACAAATGCCCATCCTTTGCAAGTTGGGTTCCCGACAACGACTCATGCGGGAATGCGTTTTCGATGAATTGGTTGTAGATATATGCCTACGCCTTTCCTCCGAGTCCGTTGGTTCCCAGAGTTCTCCGCAAGATCAAGAAACAACCTTGCCGCGTGATACTCATTGCTCCCAGATGGCCTCGCCAATACTGGTTCACCAAACTTCTCCTTCTCTCGGAGTGCGATCCCATACAGTTTCAACCAATACCGAACCTTCTGTCCATCCAGAACGGACGGATCTGTCACCCGGACCCAGCATCTTTGAGATTAGCAGCATGGCTCCTCAACACCTTGAATACGCACACCTAAATATTCCTGCGGACTGTCAGGAAGTTTTAGCTAATGTTCGAGCGCCTACTACTATTAAGACATACAAGCTAAAATGGAAGAGATTTTGCATGTGGTGTCAATCTGTCAATATACATCCGATTCATGCAAAACCAGAACAAATTTTACCGTTCTTTCTTCACTTGGCAATATCAGGCCTATCCCATTCTACTTTGAAAGTGTTCTTGGCTGCGATTTCAAGGTTTCAGCAGGATGGATCTAATTCTCTTTATTCAAATAGAGTCATTCAGCAATTCTTCAAGGGATTGTTTCGGATGTTTCCCCCTATTCCGGGCCACCTCCATCCTGGCATCTTAATGTAGTACTTACACAACTTATGCAGCACCCCTTTGAACCTCTTCATAAATTGGACTTAAAGTTCCGTTCATGGAAAGTTTCTTTGTTATTGGCTCTGACATCAGCAAGGAGAGTCAGTGACATTCAAGCTTTCACTAGTAAGCTACCTTTTCTTCAATTCACCTCAAAATCAGTAGTGCTACGCACCAATCCCAGCTTCATTCCAAAAGTACCTGCGGACTTCCACCTTAATGAACCAATAATTTTAAAGACATTCTTCCCAAATCCGCTGACAACTGCCGAAAGGGCCTTGCATTCCCTTAACATCAGAAGATGTCTCAAGTTCTATTTACAATGGACTGCAACAATCCGTAAATCGGACCAACTGTTTGTGGCCTATGGTAGATTACGTCAAGGATATTCTGTTTCCAAACCGACCAGAGCTCGTTGGATTTCTGCTGCAATTTGTCTATGCCATCTACAGACGGGAAGACCTTTGCAGGCAACCCCAAGAGCGCATTCTACGAGAGCAATTTCTTCATCTACTGCTCTCTTTGCCGGTGTGCCTCTTCATCAAATCTGCAGAGCGGCAACTTGGTTCAACAGACACACTTTTACTAAACACTACTATTTAGGGGCCTCAAGCGATGAAGATGCATCAGTGTGACAAGCTGTTCTCCGCAATCTTTTTAAAAAAGGTGAGCCTCTGTTCTCCCTCCTCCACTATGCTCTTTTTTTAGACACTTATTACATACTGTTTCTATGTCTTGAAATTGTTCTGCATATGTTGAACACAAATGTATTTATGTAGGATTATGACAATATTAGTACTTCATTGCATGATATATGTATTTATATACCATTTTTACATATATATATATAGATATATATATACTATGGTACAAAGGGCGTCTTATGAGCATTATGTTCTGTACTGCTATCTACTCTGATTCAGGCATGTGAATCTATGAAAGACACCCTAATACTGGAGAAGAACAATAGTTACTTACCTGTAATCTGTGGTTCTCCAGTATTGGTGTCTTTCATAGATTCACATGCAACCCGCCCACCTCCCCTCAGAGGCTGGTGTAGGCTATCATGCTTTGGTTCACTCCTGTGTGAGAAAATCTGAGCGCCTGAGCCTCTGGGGAGAACATTCTGGTGGGTGCTGTCGCCTGATTGGCTGCAGTTTGGACTATACATAATGACTATGATAGTCATAAGTGTGGAAGTTTTTTCTTGTAGCTTAGGGCTACTTTACTTCCTGGTTTTATGTTACTTGGGGGCATATCAACAACAACCGGCGATAATTATCGCTCAGCGCTCTTAGCGTGAGGATAATTATCGCCGGCTAGCGTGAATTTTAATCGCTGAGATAGCGTGCTATTAGCAACGCTTATCTCAATAGCGATAAAAATCTACACGCTAACAGGCTAACGTGAGATTATCGCTGGAAACCCAGCGATAATCACACGTTACCTTGTTGATAGGGACAGGCAAACTTAGCCATGATATCCTCCTTCCATAGGATATCATGGCTAAGTCTGAAAATTAGCAGACGTAAAAAAGCAGCGTTAACCGCGGTTAGCGCTGCTTTTTTTGTCTCTAACAGGGTTAGCGACATTCTTGATAATAGGAGAAATGTCGCTTAGCGACATTTCTCCTATTATTTTACTCTGGAACGCCCCCTTTGCATCTCATTAGAGATGCAAGGGGAAGCGTAGAGTAAAAGGGTGCTAACATGCAAATTTGCGTGTTAGCACCCTGTTGTTGATAGCGCGCTAGTTTTATCTCTGCTTTTTTGGCTTTTAAAGCCAAAAAAGCAGAGATAAAGCCCTTGTTGATATGCCCCCAAGGTTTTTATGTGCATAATTATTGCTTTTTATGTTCCGTGGGACTCCCACTCAGACGACGGGAATGATTCAGGCATGTGAATCTATGAAAGACACCAATACTGGAGAACCACAATTACAGTTAAGTAACTATTGTTCTTCTCCTTGTTTTTTCCTCTTTCTATGTGTGCTGCATTTTACAGCACACCTAGAAAGAGGAATATGCCTCCCAGGATTGTTTTGTCCAGGAGGGTGTCCCTTCCAGCACAAAAACAATCCTGCATTCAAAGCAGGCACCCTTGTACCTTGGTGATGTGGTGTGTCTGTTTTTTCCGATCTACGAAATGATAGTGAATGGGAATACTTATCTCGTGTAGTGAGTGCTGCTGCATTTACTCACAGGCATTCAGGTGAACATAAAAAATGTGTAAGTGAAAAGCAAGTCGCTATCTATCTGCAGAGGAGCACTATACTATCTAACCCCTATTAAATCTTACGGCCTAATTTAGGGTGTGGTGGACGGAGTAAAGGCAGATAGGGTGGCAGAGGACTTTATATCTGCAACCCTGCCTTTACTCTGCCTGCCAAATTTATAGCTATCCAACAGACCCGTGGACATCTCTGTACATCGACAGGTTCTTGTCAATGCAGGAAATGTTTAACAGATGGCTCTGTCAAACATGACGGCCATCCTGCAAACTTTTCAAGAGTTTTTTTATTTTTAAACCAAATTTGCCAAGCAGGAGTTTGTTTTTGTAAAATAAAAAATGATTGGCACCCACACCATATAGTTTTATCCCATGGTGTGGGTTTTTATTCATTTTTTACTGTCCCATATAGCTAGGATATACCATGTGGTGACGAGCAGTAAACAAAAGTGATTCAACCGCCCACTCTAAATAGTGCTGACAGTCGGATGGCTTGTCTCTGATGACCCTTTCTCCCTTGGACTTAAAGTTTCCACCTTTCCCAGAGAAAAATAATGGCTGCCTTTTAACGTTTAAGACTCTGCAAAGGCCCATATATGATTTTTAAAATAGAACTTTATATGAAGTCGTCTGTATTAATTTTTGACATGGCCTTTCTGTCTTTGTGTACTTTATCAGTTAGAGTCATTAAGACAGCTGCAGAACACATTTTAAAGTGATTTTTTGTAACATTTACTTTTTAAAGAATGTACGGATAAGGGAAAAATGTATCGGTCATAGGAAATCTTTGTTTTGTAATTTCTTGTACTGGCAGGACATTAAAAGACAGTTCATGCCGGCATATAACTGGCTAGACCACGTGGCAAACCTACTTGGGTCCTTGGAGAAAGGTTATCCAAGACTGAGTAAATTTTGTAAGGGTGGGCGTAGTTGGCAGAGTACCACTACACGAAACTCTGCGGAGTTGAACAAATACTCTGTGACCTCTACTCCGCTCCCTCTCTCATCTCAATTAATAAAACTAAAACCTCACATACCTTCAAGTAATTCTATCTTTACATGCAAAAATGCATATAGCTATCTCACAAAAGTGAAAATGGCAATATAGCAAGCAGTGAGAGAGGTGATGATTTTGGGGTCCTCCCTAACCTAGGGAGAGAACCAAGGTTAGGGGGAAACCCCCAAATCATCAGCTCTCTCATTGCCTAATATTTTTCAAAGTTCACTTTTGGGAACTGGTTATATGCTTTTTATCATGTAACGGTTAAGTTGTTTTATCAAAGGAGGGTGGGCACAGTATCTAACTCTGCTACGTGGCGTTTTGCATGAATTAACAAATCTCCGCTAGCAGAGTGGAGTTCATTGTCCTTGCTTCATCGGCATAAAATGTAATGTTGCCAGGTGGACCCTTCCACTGTCGTGGGGGTCCCTGGCCAAAGTAAAAGCATGCCCCCGTGCGAACGTGCCTCCAGTGGACGTGCCTGACGTCCAGGGAGGAGACACGTGGCGTAAAGTAATAAAGAGCCCGGAGCACCGGGCGTGGCAAGCAGTGTTCTAGCCACCAGTTGAAAACACGTGTGTTGTGGCCCCCTTGATTTCTAGGCCCACGGCCCCGACACTACACTGGCGACGAGGTGGTCTCGCCACCCCATCGCGTGCATCGCCTCGCTGCGCTCTGGCCCAAGGAGCGACTTTGATTTCCTCACCTCGTGAGGAGTTGTGCCCCCAGCGTGGCCCCCAGCTGCCCCCGGACCGCCTACCTGGTGCCCAGCCGTGCTGCGCCCATCCTTCGCCTAGCCGGGTCCTCCGCTGCCCCCTCGGCCTCCAGCGCCTGCCTCCTGGCTGCCCGAGAAGCTTCTGAGCCCGCGGAGCCTGCACACGCGGAACACCGGACCCGCCTGCCGTTTCTCACGCATCTCGCGTGCACCGGGTGCTCCAGCCTTGCCGTTTCTCACACATCTCGCGTGAGACGCGTTTTTGACCGTTCTGCAGCCTGGAATTGCCCCTCCTGCCTCCCAGGACGCCCCTGGATGCCGGGAAGGCCCCAGAGGGTCAGTACACGACGCCCGAACGACGAGTGAGCCGGCCCCGAAAGGGTGAAGGTGAGCCTCTCCCCGCTGCTGCGCCCGCCCACGACAACCATGGCCAATGTGCCCCCCCTGGAGCCGTTTGCAGTCACTGGCACACCCCCGTCGCAGGCGGCACGGTGGAGGAAGTGGGTGGAACGACTCGAGAACTACTTTGTGGCGGCGGAAATCGCGGCAGAGCGACGGCGCGTCATGCTGCTACACTTAGGAGGTGAAGCAATCCACGACATATCGAAGGACGTGACGGAGGCTGGCCCGCCCAGGACGTATGCCACGCTGCGCGACGCTGTCACTGGATACTTTGAGCCATTTGCGAGTGCCGACTATGAGCGATTCCTACTGCGACAAGCCCGCCAACTCCCGGAGGAGTCAGTGGACGTCTTTCACGCCAGACTAAAGAAGCTAGCCAGCACATGCACACTCCCCGACGTGGACGACGAGATCCGCGCCCAATTCATACAAGGTTGCGCGTCATCAAAGTTGCGCGAGAGGGTGTTAGAAACGGACAACATGCCCATGAGGGACATCCTCGCGCTCGGGCGGTCAAAGGAGTTGTCTAAAGCACGTGCCGCCCACATGGAGCCAAAGCCGACGGTCGCAATCAAGACAGAGCCAGTGTGCGCCCTCAAGACCGACGCCGGCGAGAACAACTCAAAGCAGCCTCGGCGGAGGAACCCAAGACCGGCGCAAGACCGGCGCAAGCCCCCCCCGGCCGCGCGTGCGCGTGGTGCAGAGGAGCGACACCCCACAGAGGAGCGTGCCCAGCACACGGCAAAGTATGCAGCGCATGCGGAAAGGCCAACCACTTTGCGTGTGTATGTCTGTCGGCACCCCGGAAGAAACAGAGTGGCCCGCCCAGGAGGGTAAGGCAGGTAGAGCCGCTACCTAGCACATCCACCAGCAGCGACATGGATGACGATGAAGCGGACGTGGCCTCCGTCCATGTCGTGAGAGTTCTACACACCCTGGCGACCTCTCCATCCGCAGAACCCATGTGCACAGTCAACGTACAAGACCAAGCCGTGGCGGCCCTGATCGACACAGGCGCATCAATCAACCTGATGGCTGCCAGCGTATACCGGACGTTAGAGAATGCCCCGGCGCTCCATCCCACGAGGGTACAAGTGTACGCCTACGGCACCAGTCGCCCACTCCGCCTGTGCGGGATGTTCCGGACGGACCTGTCCCACGACACCACTCGATTACAAACCAAGATCTATGTGTCGCAAGAGGGATCAGGATTCCTGCTTGGTTGTCGAACAGCCCAAGACCTCGGGTTGATCCATTTCGCACTCACCGTCCAAGCCAGCAGCCTCGACCACCTAGTTCGGAACCACACATCTCTATTCGAAGGGATAGGCTGCCTGAGAGGACCTGCTATTCACCTCCACATAGACAAGTCGGTCGCCCCGGTGGCCCTCCGGCACCGACGCATTGCATTCCACCTGCGACCCAAGGTGGAAGCAGAACTGAGAGTACTCGAGCGGGCTGGCATCATCGAGAGGGTAAGCGGGCCCACCCCGTGGGTGTCACCCATCGTGGTGGCAAAGAAACCGAAGCAGCCGGACGCGGTGCGAATATGCGTGGACATGCGCATCCCCGACCTCGCTATCAAGCGCGAACGCCACCTGACGCCAACTATTGATGAAATAGTCGGAGAGCTGTCCGGCTCAAAGTGGTTCTCCAAGATGGACTTGAGGTCAGGATACCACCAGATTCCCCTGCACCCAGATTCGCGTCCAATCACCACCTTCTCAACGCATGCGGGCCTCTGGCGCTACACCCGACTCAACTTTGGAATATCGAGTGCCGCGGAGGTGTTCCAAAACATCATCCAGAATGTACTACAGGGACTCGAGGGAGTTCTGAATGTCAGTGATGACATTTTGGTTCACGCACCGACTTTGGACGAGCACATCCAACGCCTCCAGGCCGTGTTCACCCGACTCCAGGAGCAAGGGCTGACACTCCACCGAGAAAAATGCGGCTTCCTACGCAAGGACATCAGTTTCTTCGGCTACCGGTTCTCAGACCACGGAATTGGGCCGGACCCAGAAAAGGTCAAGGACATCCACGCTGCTCCAGCCCCCACGTCGGTGACCACGGTCCGCAGTTTCCTGGGGATGGTCACCTACTGCGGGAGGTTCATCAAGGACCTGTCCGACCTCACCGGCCCCCTCCGGGACCTCACCAAGGCGGCCGCCACCTGGGAGTGGGGCCCGGCACAGCAGGAGGCGTTTCAGAAGACCAAGGCGGCGCTCTCGGCCGACACCACCCTGGCCTACTTTGACCCCCGTAATGAGTCGCAACTCGTGGTGGATGCCAGCCCGACAGGCCTAGGGGCCGTGCTAACAACGACAAGCATGCGGGGAATGGGCCCCCATTGCATACGCGAGCAGGACCCTCACACCAACGGAGCAGCGGTACTCGCAAATTGAACGCGAGGCTATCGCCATCCTATGGGGGTGCCGGCATTTCCACATCTACCTGTATGGGCACCCCTTTGTGGTCATCACGGACCACAAACCTCTAGTCCCGCTGTTCCAGGGTTCCTCCACTCGCCCCCCTCCGCGCATCGAGAAATGGGTGCTGCAACTCCAGGAATTCCAGTTCACGGTGGAGTATCGACCAGGCACCCGGAACCCTGCTGACTTTCTGTCGAGGCACGCACGTCCTGCCACGGACTTAGAGGCTGCTGAAGCCACGGCCACGGAGGAATTTGTCAGGATGATCGTGGAAAGGTCACGGCCACTACCAATCTCTTTGGAGGAAGTGGCGCGAGCCACCAAAGATGATGACTGTCTCCAGATCGCCATCCAAGCCGTCACGTCAGGCAACTGGAAAGACCTCCAAAGCCCAGCGTCGTTCCGCACATCGGATGCCCAAGCAACCCTTAAAGCCCTACATCAAGTCCGGAACGAACTGTCCGTATCCCCGGAAGGATGCCTCCTGAGAGGGCCCCGTCTGGTACTACCTAGCTGCCTCACCCAACAGGCAGCCCTTCTGGCACACGGCGCGCACCAAGGCATCGTGAAATCGAAGAACCGCCTCCGGAGCAAGCTCTGGTTCCCCGGCCTCGACAGGGTGGTGGAGACAATCGTCCAGCGGTGTCCCGTGTGCCTAGCGACCAGCCTACCCAACCCTCCAGCACCTATAATCACTGAGGAAGGCCCAACGGCTCCATGGGAGCGAGCCAGCGCAGACTTCGGCAGTCTCCCCGGAGGGAAGCACATGCTGGTAGTGGTGGACGATTTCTCGCGATACCCCGAGGTGGAGCTCCTGTCCTCGACAGCCGCTGCGGAAGTGGTCCCCAAGTTGGAAAAGATACTTGCCACCCACGGCCTCATCGGGGAGCTGCGCACGGACAATGGGCCCCCATTCAATGGCACCGAGCTGGCAGAGTACCTGCAGTCACACAGCAAAAAAACACCGACGCATAACCCCAAGGTGGCCGCAAGCTAATGGAGAAGTCGAGAGACTAATGAGGACTTTAAACAAGACAATTCAAATCGCACTGGCAGACGGCCAGAGCATAGAGCTAGCCCTCTATCAATTTCTACGGGAGTACAGAGTGACGCCCCACTGCACCACGGGAATTTCTCCGAGCCGCCTCTGTTTTGGCAGAACGGTCACCGACACTATTCCACACCATCCCCGGTGGGCGTCAGCACCAACCCCGCCCAACCGGTCGATGGAACAAAGGACAAAAACTAATTGCGAAGCATCACGGAGAAGGAGAGCGGCCGACAGCACTATCCAAGTGGGTGACCGGGTGCTGGTGAAAGACCGCCACCCCGGGGGAAAGTTCCGACTGCCCTTCGAGCTGGACCCTTGGACAGTCACGCGAGTCAGCGGAACCCTGGTCACGGTGGCCAGGAATGGTGAAGAGGTCACAAGAAACGTATCGTTCTTCAAGAAGGTCCCGGATGGTGGAGAGGAAGAGTATCCCGAGCAGGAAGATGACTGGCCAATGGCGCACCCGAGCCCCAGGAGTGCCACGAAGCAAGAACCAGCGGCAGCTGGAGTGACTCCCCGCAGCGCCGAAGAAGAGGTGAGCGCCCCGACCGCCTCAGCCCAAGGAGGTCAGGAGTCGCAAGAGACACAGAACCGCCCACACGGAGCAGGTGCAGACTGTTCGGAGGACATGCGTCTCACCCCTCCCGAAGGGCGCAGCCAGAGCAGGTACCACCTACGCCCATGCCCGCAGCCATCCCAGAGATACCGAGACTTTGTGGCCCGCTGTCATCTCCCGAAGCCGAAGTGAGCTGCGCCAAGACCAAGTAAGACTGTTCTTTGTTGATGTTGTGTCTGGAAACCTGCAGAGACTGTGCTAGAGACTCTAAAAGAAATGTGTGGCCATGGTCGCTGTGTTTATTGTTGTTTTCAGGTTTTTCTATTTGTGGGTAAAGGAGGAATGTAATGTTGCCAGGTGGACCCTTCCACTGTCGTGGGGGTCCCTGGCCAAAGTGAAAGCATGCCCCCCTGCGAACGTGCCTCCGGTGGACGTGCCTGACGTCCAGGGAGGAGACACGTGGTGTAAAGTAATAAAGAGCCCGGAGCACCGGGCGTGGCAAGCAGTGTTCTAGCCACCAGTTGAAAACACGTGTGTTGTGGCCCCCTTGATTTCTAGGCCCATGGCCCCGACACTACATAAACCTAGCAGTCTGCCCATTTCTAAATCGGTCAGGCAGGCAGACCGAGAGTTTGGTGAAGAAGGTACTCGTCGCCATCAGTCCTGCCAAGTGCCACACATGTCGTGTTAGGGTAACACAATTTAATTTAAATTCCTGCATTACTGCATGATCGGTAATTTTTCACTCAAACAGGATAAATAGAAAGCTAAGCGGCATATCTCTTTTTTTGCTGCCTTGTTGTGGGTGTCTCTACTCTGTTAATTAGCTGTCAGACAGTGACATCTAGTGGCAGCCAGCTCTATTGATAAAAACAGCCGTAAGAGCGAGCTGTGCTGGCACATGGCCAACTTACATAAGCACCTGAAAAGAGGTGCCCTTACCCAATCTAGCCAGAGAGTGTCCCAGAACTATGCTGCAGCTGCTGGTAAGAGTATTTAGGTCAAGTAGTTGGGGTGGTTTAACACATGCTGTAGTGCGTGGGTGGCAAAATAAATCCAATATATCGATGTTTACAGGTCCAATTTAAGTAAATGAAAAAGATTTGCATATCTGAAGATCCTGCAAGTTGGAAATGCCATTGAATGAGAAACACCATTTATATTTTGCAGGGTTTGTATTTGTAGGCGAGGCAGTGGTTGCGCAGTTCGGACTTTGCAGTCCAATTTATTACCTATTCACCATATCAGACTAAAGCCCTTTCAGATGGCTACATTAAATGCGTGTTTCACAACGTCCTCACTGCATTAGATCACATGCCTTATTAGCATCATTGAAAATAAACATGGTTTAACAACCTTGTGAATTGCATATATGTGCAGGAGCTGGTAAATCCAACAATACCGTCAATACATTTTGGCCCATCGCAGGCATATCTACACGATTTAGCTGAGCTGCACATATGTTCAGCGTGTGTACCGAGTGGTGCTAGGGTCATGCACTCATTAAATGGACAAAACTGCTTGACTACACTCATCATAAAATATCACTCAAAGTGTCACACATATGCAATCAAATGTCACACATAAACAATGAAATTACAGAAATGTAACACTTATAGAATCAGAAAACATGGCAGATATGCCATGCTACTACTAGGTGTGGGTGACAATATACAATTTCGAGAGAAAATGTCACTCATAGTCGTTGAATGTCACTCACAATTACACTGAATTTATGAAAATGGCACACATAAGCAATCTGAAACCTTAGCAGCTAAACTGTAAATCTGCCTATTAGAAACGAGATGACTGTTCCCTCAAGCTGCCCATGGATGCATTACAGAAATTTGCCCACCAGATGGCAATATTGATGTACGTTTGGCCTCTGACGAAAAAGTTAGCAATCGGACTTCAGCCTAAACCGTATTTCACCTATACTTTTGTTTAGTCCAGGTCAATGATCTGTCAGGGATTTGAGGACGCCTGGCCATTTTTCATCATTTGAGGCCACTAGATCATGAGGCGGATAGATAGCCGGGCCCACTGGTTGCCCTCATGGGGCAGCATCTGCATTGCGCCTCAGAGAGTTGTTTGCAGGCATGGTACCTTGAAGACATGCCAAACTACGTCCTGAGGCTGCTGGGCTCCAGAAGAGCTGTCAGCTGAGAGGATTCCTTTTCTTGTGTCTCTTGAGGCAAGTTCAGCTCAGCTGCTGCTAATCCCGTGAAGGGTGTCTGTGTGAGTATCAGAGTCAATCCATTCTCTGGTCTTTTGGGGATTTTTTGATTTTCTTTTTGATTTTAGAGGATCGTGAATGATAGCCTATTAGCAGTGGGATGTTCACATTCACACATGAACGGCAAACTAAGGGGCATATCAGCAAGGGCCGGCGATAATTATCGCTAAGCGCACTTAGCGCTAGGATAATTATCGCCGGCTATCGTGGAATTTTATCGCTGAGATAGCGTGCTATCAGCAACGCTTATCTCAGAAGCGATAAAATTCCTCGCACTAACAGCCAAAAGTGAGATTATCTCTGGAAATCCAGCGATAATCTCACAGATTTTGGCGTTAGCTTGCTGATAAGGCAGGGCATACTTAGCCATTATATCCACCTTACATTGGATATAATGGCTAATTTAGGGTGAAAGCAGGCGTAAGGAAAGTAGCGTCAACTGTAGTTAGCGCTACTATTCTTATCTCTATGCCTGTTAGCGATTCCCTTGATAATTGGAGAAATGTCGCTTAGCGACATTTCTCCAGTTATTTTGGGACGGAACGCCCACTTTACATCTCATTAGAGATGCAAAGGTGGGTGTTATGGGAAAGGGAGCTAAAGCAAGGAATCACGCGTTAGCGTGACCTTGATGATTAAGCGATAAAATTATCGCCGCTTTTCGTCCGATAAACGGACGCTAAAGCGGCGATAATTTTTCATCGCCAGCTTGCTGATATGCCCCTATGCCTTCTCCCCTAATGGACTATTTAACCTGTAATTGCCTACCAGAAAAAGACAGAAAATCATAAACTGAATTTTATTGTGCTTTTAATAACCCTGGGGCATATTATCAAGCCAGGCGACAAAATTATTGCCGCTTTAGCGGCAGAAAACTGCCGCTAAAAAGGCGATAATGAGCTTGATAATATGCTCTATGGAATTCCAATTGAAGCCCATGTTAGATGTGAAGGACATCTAACATGGGCTTCAATTGGAATTCCATAGAGCATATTATCAAGCTCATTATCGCCGTTTTAGCGGCAGTTTTCTGCCGCTAAAGCGGCGATAATTTTATCGCCTGGCTTGATAATATGCCCCATTGTTTCTGAACCACACCAACGCTTTAAATCTCTTTTTCGTTCATAAGCACTCACATCCTCTCTCACTGAAGCTCTCCCCGCCTCATACACACAAACACAGAATTCCCTTTTTCAAATCCTCCTGTCCTTCACAAACTCCCTTTACTTGCCCTTCTCACACACCATAACCCCTTACACTATGCGCCTTTCTGTTCGCATCTCTCTTTTGCGCCTCCGGTTTGTCACATGCACGTTCACCTTTTGCTCTCCATCTCACACAGATCCATACACGCCAGGGATGACTGTATTTTTTGTGCTTCCCTTGACTAGTGCAAACATTGAATACTAATTTTTCAACCTTTCACTGCTGTAAAATGAGGGGCATATTTACAAGGAGCAAACACCGCAGCGGCGTCACTTTTTTCACGCTGCAGTGTTTTTTTTAAGCGCCATATTTACAAGGTGACGCTAGAGCCCTTTAGTGTCACTTTTCCCCTGCTAGATCCTATTTTTTTAATGCCAGATTTGCTAGCAGCAGTTTTTGGTAATGACATGCAATGTAGGCATTCCCTCGGAAAAACCATCACAAAACTGACGCAACCATATGTACAAGGATTTTCGGAAATGGCACTAATTTTGAAAAACAGGTGCTGAGTCCCATTTCTATCACTAATTAAATACAGGTCTAAAAATGATGCAAGCACACTGGTATTAAAGCAGAACATACCCAAATCACTTTGGAAAGCTCAACTATGCCATGGGTCTGCTATTGCAGCTTGCAGCACCAAGGAGATGTCCACCAGCACCACAAAGGCAGCGCAGGAGAATGGAGTGGACATGCCACCAGAAGATAGCCCTCATTGACCTCATGGAAGAGGAGGTCATTGCCCATTTCAGGCTCAAGAGGGAATCCATTGTCTGACCCATACAGCAGATTGCACCAAGGGTGCAGACAACATCCCAGCGCTGCACCAACATACCTCTGCAAGTCAAGCCACTGCCTGTTCTCCACATGCTGGCGTCTGGAACTTTCCAACCCACCACAGCCCGAGTGGCAGGAGTATCCCAGGCATCCTTTCAAGGTTCCTCCCCTCCATCCTAGATGCAATCACAAACCTCACACCACAGTAACTCTGCTTCCCCAACACAGCGCAGCAACAACAGGAGAACAAGCAAGGCTTTTATGCTATTGCAGGTTTTCCACGTGTTGGGGGCAATGGACTGCAACCATGTGCAACTTGTGCCTACAGCGGCAACATCACACATCTACCGCAACAGGAAGCACGCCTATTCCTTGAACATGCAGGCAATTGTGGACCATCCGGGCCTCTTCATAAATGTCCTTGTGAGGTACCCTGACAGTGCTCATGACTCCTCCATCTTCTGGCATTCCACCATCAATGAGCGCTTCAACAACGGGACCTATAGGAATGGCCTAATGGTTGGTAAGTACTTCTCAAGCACATGACCAACAACATGGCAGTCAATTATGTGGGAATACGCTGACATATCTGTCTTGGTTTGAATGAGACAGTGCATGCATAGTTTTTGTGTGCCTGCATACTTAAGCCATACTACAAGGTATATGCGCAACACAATCCTACAAGTCACACATGTCGAGACCGCCTATGCCACTGTGGGCCACATGTACAAATGAACTGTGCTAATGAAGTATCACTTTTCATGATGCTTTGGTGGAGCAGCTCCCCAAATAATATCAATGTCACAATGCACAGTCTGTCTGCATGACATTGCATGGCCTCATAGGTATACAGTAAGGCAAGCTACAGCAAAGTGCAGCATTCATCCACCCTACGTTAAAGATGTGTACCATGGGCCAATGAAGATCTCACACATTTCCACCCATCCTATGCCCAGGGACCCTGGGAGTGTGTGTGTAAATAGTGTGCCTCCCAAGGGGTAAAAACAATATGGATACATGATTACATGGCTCTATCTCATGTTCAATTACCATGCGTCCTGCATTTCGCAAGACACATAGTAGGAGGGAATTGCATAGATTGTGGGGTTTTGGTGCTGGAATGTGTCACTAAAGCATGATGTCATGTGAGGACACTAAGCTGACACACGCGCATCATTGTGCAAGGGGGGTCAATGGCACTAGTTACTACCATGTGATGGTGCGTATGCAGACAAACAGTGGATGTGCTGTATGTTTGGAATATGGCGCATTCCACCCCTTCACTTTGGATGCAGGTCAGCGCAGCCATATAACATCCATTGCTGCCCAGTGGCAACAACTGCTACATCAGGCCCTGTGTGCGCATGCAATATTGTCAAACAGCCTCACTAATGCAACACCATGTAAAATGCAGCGTCCAGACACCCTGTTGAAGCAAGGCAATCCCTGTCGCACGTTTGTGTGTCCATGTGTAAATCCCATGGTCATGAGGTATGAGATGTATCCCAGACCTATGAAACAGAGAAATATTGTCATATAGGAACCTCACAAGATCATGTCTACCATGCTACATTACATCACTCATCATATCCTATGTGCACACCGTTTTGTAGCGCACATCCACTCTCTGAGTCCTCCAAGGCCACAGACTGTGCAGCAAGGTGCAGCCTCATGCACAAACTACATCTCCCATGACAGCCAACAACACATTCATCTTGGGATTTATCTGCCTCTCTTGGAGCAATGCTGCACATGTTCCCAGAACCCTGTACACTGAATCATGTGGAAAATATAGCCTGCAGTTTTCCAAAGCAGTGTGGCACTGTAGTGTAGTTCGTCTACCATTTGCACTGTGCAGCTCACGATTAACACATATCTCAAACCCCTTGTGCACTGTCACCATAGTGGACACTGTGCACTGCCATGTGTACACTATCAAGTCCCACATTGATATCCTCTCACTATCCTTCCCATGACCGTACACATTTACATTTACTCCAACTCTCAATGCCAAATATATGTGACCGAAGGACCCCACATCACCTGCTCCAGTCACATGTTGTTGAATCAGACAGTTATCAGTTCTGGTATGGCAATAGTATCCAATAATAGACCCATTAAGTGATTGTGAGACGTGTCTATTCAGTGGCGAAATTGACTCTCATTGCTGGTGAAAAATCATCACCTGCATGACATTGGTTCTCACCAGTATGATAAATAGTGAGAGAATTACAGAAGACAGCACAGCTCTATGTGTAGCACAGTGTCAGTCATTTCCAAACCTACATGCATGTATGCCACACAATTTCATAGCATGCCTCTTACAGAAAGCAAGGTACATGAGTCAATCATAACACATAACGGAATGGGCATGAATGTAAGGCCATCTCTTGTCATGGCTCTAGACTAATTGTACACCTCCTCTCTTTGCAGCTGACCAAGGATATGCTTTGATGCCGGGGGCCATGACTCCTCTAAAAAACTCACAAATGGAAGCCCCAGCTGAGTTACAATCATGCCCTAACCTGCACCCGGTCCATCACTGAGCATACATTTGGAGTTCTAAAATCCTGTTTCAGGAGCCTTGACATCTCTGGGGGCTTATTGCTATACTCACCACCTATGGTGTGCAAAATAATATTGGTTTGCTGCATATTGCACAACATATGTGTGAGGACAAATGTGCCATAGGCTGATTACAATAGGCAGCAGGAACTGCCGGACTATGAGGAGGAGGAAGATGAGGCGCCTCATAGGGCTGGACTATAAGTTGCCGCAACACGGTGGAGGGACCACATAATAAACAATTTTTTTAATGAAGCTTGAGTGCTGAACATGAGACCACACAATGATGACAGATATAACATTGTGCATTTGTATATAGTTGTCTGAGCACTACCATTGTGTATTTATTTTGATTACATAGTCACAGTAAACACCTAAACATTCACAGTTGACCTGCTGCTAATTGTCACCTAGATAATGTATGTAGCTATGTGTAACAAACAGCATGGAACATCATCTGGTACAAATAAAATAGTGTGCATGCCAACTACCTGTACCAGATAGTCCTCCACAGCCAGCCACAATTAACATGGGCCCACATGTATGAAAAAAGTATTTTGCGATTACAAATAACGATTTTTACCGAATCGTTATTTGATAATCGCAAAATGCTATGTATGTAAGAAATCGCCAAAGATTTAGCGATTCCTTAATATTACCGAATTGGGATTTGTTAAATAGCTAATCGCTATTAGGTAATACTACTCCATTTGTTTCTATGGGCCCTTAATGGTTTTGCATTAGTTAATTTGCGATGACCTAATTTGTATTCTCAAATTAGGTAATGCAAAGCCAACGGTGCCCGGGGGCCTAAGTAGGAGCGGCCCGTGCAGGTAAGAGCGGCGGGGCGGTGGTGCCGGGGTGGGTGGGGATTCGACAGACGACTACGAGGGGAAATTAAATAAATATTTTTCCGTCATCTGGCGTAATCCCCCCACCCGGCCCATCGTCCCACTGCTCTTACCTGCATGGGCCGCTGCTGGGCCATAGGTCCCCCGGAAGCACCCCAAAAAATATAAATGTGCACATGTAAAGCACACATAAGCTCTTGGGGCATGTGTGCGCTACATGGCACTTTGAAAAATGCATTTTTGTGCATTTTCAAAATTTGCACATGGTTACCATTGACTTGAAGTCAATGGTAATAGCTTTTTCCTAAATGCACAGTTTGCATTTAGAAAATGCTTGGTACATGAAGTAAGGGAATCGCAAATTGTGATTCCCTATATTTAGTCGCAATTTGAGGTAATAGCTATTTTTGCGATTACCTAAAAATTCAACTGCAAAGCCTTTCATACATCTTGCAAGGCTATTTTGCATTCGCAAATGGCCGAAATTACTGATTTGCACCGTTTGCGAATGCATAATTGTTTGATACATGTGGCCTATGTTGTGGTGACATAGATGGTGTGCAATGACTGTGTGTGTGTCTCTCCTGCTGCTAGCCATTTGAACAGCATCATACTTGTGGACAACAGTAGAGGCCACTCATAGTATGATGACTTTGAAGTGTTCCACATAGTATGTCCATGGGAACACAGTCCTAAAACTACAGTCTACATATGTTACATCAACAACAGTATCCACATGTCAAATCCAAAAGGTGATCTCATATCACACATACAATGCTAAATACTGTACTTTGCTTGTGCAAAAATGTTGCATGCGAATACCCTCACCCATGCACAAGCAGCAACGCCTTGATGCTGAGTGTAGGTATGTTGTGATTTACGTAGCCTTACTATCAGCAATATGTGATCTACCATAGCAAAATCACCATGATTTAGGATCATGTTGGCCACAAATGATGACGCTGTAACATTCCTGTGGGGTATGGCCCTTGGATATGAAATCCAAATACTCAAACAATCAAATGGCACCATCCATACATTCCCTTCAGGTGGGTGCAGCCAATCTGTGCACACTCCCAAATTTCCCCACAGGCTGATGCCTCAATTGTGGGACATGGAGCTGTTTGGCAGTAGGCTGAACTGTTGTAGATGTGATTGCATTGTCCCCATGGTAGTGGTAGTCTCTAGCATCCATGGTGGAAGCTATGACAATGTCAGTAGGTGCTAAGAATAATTTAGCACACAGGGCAGCTCTGGTAAGGTGATCCCTTGTGCTACCAGAGTGCTTGGGCACTATGCATAGTGCCCTGAACAGGAGGAACTCATACATACGTTCACTGATAAACACACATATTAAACAAATGTAAAGACTGTAGACAGGTCAGCTCCACTATTCACACCCAACACTGCAATCCCTGTACATTATTACATATATTGCAAATCCCAATAAACCAAAAAACACACTTTTAACCTCTTACATAAAAAATTATGCAACACCATTAATCGTGATATTTGTTAGCCACTGCGTCAGCCAAAAATGATGCTTCCCAGCCGACGCTTACTAAAAACCGCTTTGTCCCATGTCAGGCCTTGTTTGTAATTGACGCATTGACTGGTAGTATAAAAAAAACACATCAGCTGAAACATTACGTCTCCTCCCAGAAAGTGAAGTAATGAATAAATGGAAGTGATGTAATGAATCCTGCATGCTGCAAACCAGGAACTGTTGAGTTACTTTCATTTTCACTTTAAGTCACATTTTTTCTGGCTGTACTTGGGAGTGGTGGTGTTTTCTTTGTGCTGGAGAATGGTTTTTGTGATGTTGGAGCTGGTGTGACATGTCTGCTGTCCCTGTTGTGTCCCTCAAGTCCTTTTTATGCATATTTTTTGTATATTGTTGTTTATTGTCTTGTGTGCTGTTGGGTGTTTGTCTTTTGGGGTATATTTGCAATAGGGGTAGTAGTGGGTAGTAGTGGGTATTTGGGGGGGGGTTCATTTTGTTTGGGTGTTGTTAGTTTGGTGGGATCATGCCGGGGAGGATTCGTTCTCACCCCATGACCAAGAGGAGTTTGGGAGAATCCTGTGGCTGGTCATGCATTACCTGCCTGCCATGGTTGCCAGTGAGGGCCGTGTTATCAAGGGCTACCCCATAAGGGTCTTGAAACAAATCTGGGAGTGTATATGCCTCCAGATGCAGAGGATATATGGAGTTGACCGTGACACTCACTAATTTAAAAATTGCTGGGCCGATGTGGTCGGCATAGAGTCGGACCTCCTGGATTATGTTGGCATATAAGTTGATGGAGCAACTGGTAAGTACACATGATTTGTCTGCTATCCTATGTGTCTCATGTACCTATTTATGAATTGTGGTAACATTAAGTATGGGTCACATGACTTTTGGCTCAAATTAGCCATACCCCCATGCAAAAGCAGCAAATGCCGTGCCTATAGTGCTGACACGATATGTGCACCAGTGCTATATGTGACATTGTGTGGCCCACACAAGTATTTGTGTCCCTGTAGGTGATACAAATGAGTCCCAGGGAAGCACTGAACTGATTTACATGCCCATAGCCCATTCAAACAACTCATATGATGACAGACCTGGTAGTGCAGATCTGCAAATAGGGACCATAGTGATTGCCGATGATCCTCCGTGGCATACCTCCTATGGGCTGTCAAGCACTTATGAGGCCTGTTATGGCTTACACGGCCTAGGAAACCTCTTAATGTGGTTAAGCACATATCACTGGTTTTGAAAAGCATTTTTAATGTAAACGTTACGGCTCCTTGATGTCCACTATAGCTACGCTGTGCTTTGCACTGGTTTTCCTGACTACATACCTCTGAATGCATAGCGAATCCCACATGCTACCTTTGCATGACCTCATGGAGGTGTTTTAGAGGCCAGAGCCACTGGAGCTGTCCTTACATTAGAAACTCACATAGTACATACCTCTAGTATGTGCTGCCCAATGTATGTACAATGGGAGCCCACTCATATGGTCCTGTATCCAAGGGTATGCTAGCATGAATATGACACATCTCAACCTATCCCATAGTGTTATTGTTCAATTGTGCTAGTTCAAACTTAAGGATACATGGAACATGTGTGAACAACATCATGCCCTCAGCACCACTGACAGGTAAAGAACTCACCTAACTTAGGGAACAAGTACACATGATCTGAGATGTATGTAGCGTACTCATTTCCTTGTTTCCGCATTTAAGAGGGCCTGGGTATTGCAGTACCTTGCTGAGTATGGTATGTGATTTATATATGTGCAGAGATTCATCAGAGTCAGCTACCATAGTGAAATTTGGTTCCACAAATTGGCCAACATGTGCATGTTATGGCTCTTCACATGTACGTAGACTTTAGCCGCCTTTACAAATGTGTAACATTCAGGCATGTAAACTGTGTCAAATTATTACTTATGACCTGAAGGGTTACATAGCCAATAGCTATGCATATGTACTTTGCTTCTGTTGCTTATCAAATATGTGTTCTAAGTTTATTAATGTGTTTTACATGTTATGTATTGTAGCTGGACCCCCATCATACACATGTTTATTTATTTATTTATTTTATTTTATTTTTGGAGTTTTATATAGCGCTTACAAGACCCGGGGGTATCAGAGCGCTTTACAGCATACATGAATAGAAAACATAAACATTAGAGTACAGTGAGTATCATCTAGAATACTGGATGCCCAAAAGATTGAGGTCATTGGCCAGATGCACAGAGATGGCGGTTGAGGAGAAATTCTTTTAGTTGTCTCTTGAAGATCGTGAAGGAGGGATTAGTCCTGATGTGGGTAGGGAGAGAGTTCCAGATTTTTGGGGCATTCCCAGAGAAAGAGCGGGAGAGGGCTTTTTGTTTATGTCTTTTTGGGGGGATTAAGAGGAGCGAGTTGGAGCTTCTTATGTTTCTTGATTGCCCAGCTTTTGTGAGTTTGGCAGTGAGGTAGTCCGCTTTGCCTGTGTGTAAGGCTTTATGGGTGAGACAGGTAGTTCTGAAGGCGCAGCGTGCTTCGATGGGTAGCCATTTTAGGGCCTGTAATGCAGGGGTGATGTGGTCGTATTTCTTGATACCTGTGACCATTCTTGCTGCTGCGTTTATTGTGGCTTTCATGGGGGCTGTATGTGTTTTAGCTGTCACGTTAGTGTGGCATTACCATAGTCAAGTCTGGACAGAACTAGAGATTGGGTTGCAATTTTTAGGTCATTGGGGGTGTGAAAGGTTTGATTTTGTTGAGGAGTTTTAGGTTGTAGAGGGCGCCTTTTGCTGTGGATTTGATGTGGGAGCTCATGTTGAGACTTGGGTCTAGAGAGATCACTAGTGATTTAGCTGAGTTTGCTGGAGTGAGTTTACAGTTTAGGGAGTCAAGGTTGTTTATCCATTCTTGGATCTGAGGAGGTTGTTCGTGATTCGGGTTTTTCTTGGTTGAGTTTGAGGTGGTTGAGAGTTAGCCAATTTTCTACTTTTGAAAGAGTGGAGTTGAGACGGAGGATGTAATTGAGGGAGGAGATCTCGAGGTACAGCTGGGTGTCGTCAGCATAGAGGTGGTAGGCGATGCTTGCTTGTTTTAGAATGGTAGTGAGCGGTTCCATGTAAATGTTGAAGAGTGTGGGGGAGAGGACTGAGCCTCGAGTTTTTAAGTTTATTAATTCCCTCATCTCCCCGCAGGTATCTGATCCCTCAGAGCCTTCACAGGAAATCTGTGACAAAATATCAGATTTTTTTCATGCTAAAATCTCCAATATTTATGCTCTGTTGGAAATAGCGAACTCCAGTATTAGGTCTGGAATAAAGACATCTATCCCCTCTTGTGAGGGCCTCCCCTTGGGGGAGACCCCTAGGCTCTTTACTTCCCCCCCATGTCCTTGGAGGTGACGGAGTGGCTCCTGGACCAGGTCAACTCAGGCTCCCCTTCAGATCCTTGCCCGCTCAAGGTGGTAAAAAGCTGTCGGGAGATCGTGATTCCTTTTTTCATGAAGGTCATGAATGTCGCCATTTCTGAAGGAGTTTACCCTTCATTGTGGAAGATAGCGGTAGTTAAACCTCTATTGAAGAAACCTTCTTTAGACCCTGGTGAATTAAAAGAATTCCGGTCGATCTCCCTGCTTCCCGTCCCTGCCAAGCTCTTGGAGGCCTATTTAAATCTCCATCTCAGCACATACTTAAAAGACCATCATCTCCTGGACGGCTCTCAACATGGTTTCAGGAGATATCATAGTACGGAGACAGCCTTGACGGCAGTCTTTAATAATATCCAGACTCAGGTCGATGCTGGCCGTACTACTCTTCTGGTGCTCTTGGATCTCACCGCGGCCTTCGACACCTTATCCCCTCATAGGCTGGTGGCTCGCCTTCGAGAGATGGGTGTCAGGGGTACAGCTCTGAGTCTCCTGGCCTCCTTCCTTGGTGAACGTGAACAGAGGGTGAAGTTAGGCCAGTATTTTTCAGCCCCTAAAGCCCTGCAGTGTGTTGTCCCCCAGGGCTCTTCTTTGAGCCCTACACTCTTTAATATTTATGTGGCCCCACTTGCAAAAATGGTAAGATCTTTTGGGCTGGAGGTGTTGTCCTATGCGGACCACACCCAAATAATGGTTTCTATAACACATACTGTAAAAGACTCGGCCCTTAATTTTTGGAACTGCATGGAGGGAGTTTCCCTCTGGATGGTGGAAAATTTCCTGAAGCTGAATGGAGAGATCTTTGGGAGTGTTCTGGAAGTCTGGTCCAGTGATTGGTGGCCGGCCACGCTGGGGGTCTGTCCGTGTCCAGTTTCTCATGGGAAGAACCTAGGGGTGATCATGGACAATTCTCTCTCCTTGAGGCTGCAGGTAAACAGGACCGTTTCCACCTGTTTTGGTGTCATCAGAATTCTTAGAAAGATCTCTCACTGTCTTTCTTTTGAAGCACGCAAGCAGGCCGTTGTGGCCTTGATAACCTCAAGACTGGCTTATTGTAATGCCCTTTATTTGGGGATTAATAAAGGTTTTATCCATCGGTTGCAGATGGTGCAGAATGCGGCGGCCAGGCTGGTCTTGAACCTTCCTAGATTTCATTCAGTTACAGCCTCGATTAAGCTTCTGCACTGGCTCCCGATGAATGATAGGATCATTTTTAAGATCCTATGCTTGACTCATGAAGCCTTTTATGACTCTGGTCCTGAGGGCATTAAGTCGATCATTTGTCATTATACTCCCTCCAGATCTCTTCGATCCTCGGACAAAAACCTTCTTATTGTTCCCAGGTTTAAGAAGGCTAAATGGGGTGGCAGAGTCTTTTCCACTATGGCGCCCAGATTGTGGAACTCTCTTCCATTGGACATTTCTAGTGAGGCCTCGCTACCTTTATTTTTTAAGGCCTTAAAGACCTGGCTCTTTCGTGGTCCTTCAGTATGAGCATGATCCTTTTTTCTCTCGTCCCCTGATGTTTTGCATCCAGCGCCTTGACGCCCGTGGGCTAAGTTTGCGCTTTTACAAGTCTCTAAAAAAAAAAAAAGGTGTTGGACATTGAATTTTTTATTTTTATGAGTTGGGAGCGGTTATGTAGAAATGAGGAGAACCATTTTAGTACATTGCCATCTGCTCCGACACGTTTTTACAGGGCATCTTAGTGTAGGTTATGATCAACCGTGTCAAAAGAAGCTGATAGGTCGAGGAGGACAAGTAGGCAGCATCTGTTGGAGTCAAGGGAGTTGTGAATGTCGTCGGTAATGCTCAGTATGGCGGTTTCTGTGCTGCATCCCTTCCTGAACCCGGATTGGTGTGAGTCAAGTAGGTTGTTAGATTCCAGGTGTTGGTTCAGTTGGGAGAGAACACATTTCTCCAGGATTTTGGCTAGGAAAGGAAGGTTGGTGATGGGCCTAAAGTTTTTGAGGTCATTCGGGTCAGCATCAGTTGTTTTAAGAAGGGGGGTGACTTGGCCTTGTTTGAGGCAGTCGGGCATCAGTCCCTTGATTAGGGAGCTGTTGATAATCTCTGTCCACAGTGGGGTTAGGGTAAGGTTGAGGTTCTTAGCTAGGGAGGCGGGTAGAGGGTCTGCGTAGTGGTTGGAGGGTTTGAAGTTGGCAATCACATTGGAAATGTCCTCTTCGGAGAGAGGATTGATGTCTTTCCACCGCTTGGGGGAGGATGGGAGACTAGGGTGAGGGGTGATTTTGGGGGTCAACAGAGGAGCGGTCTCAGCTTCCGGGAACATGTTGTGAGCTGGGGATGGGTAAGGTTTCATTGAGGGTGAGGATTTGCCGTGTTGGGATTGAGGGTGGGGGTCTAGGGGGAGCTCGATATTGGAGATTTTGTCATTGAAGAATTTGACCAGGTTGTTACACTGAAGTTTGGAGGCAGAGGGTTTAGCTTTGGTGGGCTTGGAGGTCTTTTTATGGATGATGTTGAAAAGTTCTTTGGAGCGGTTTTTGGCTTTGTCTAGTGCGTTCCGGAAGAAGGAGGCTTTCTCCTTGATTATGTGGTGAGGTGGAAAACTTTAAGGACCCCAACTTTACCGGTGAGTGTCTTCATCCATGTTAATTGTGTAGTGCAAAGATAGAGTGTGATGTCATATGCTGCTTTGTGACTTGCCAGATTCAATGTGTATCCCTATCACAAATGGACTTTTTAGATAATAGGTCAGGAAAAGTTGGCATTATGTGTTGCATGTCTATCAGCCTCTGACTACTGTCAAGGAGAATACTTTGCCAATCTGGGATGGACCACATGATAGAGGCTTGACAGGAGAGCCATGATCACAGCGGCAGATTATGCAAATATATGTGGCAGTGGATACACATCCGAACATGGATGTGGTTGTGAAGATTACGGAATGCATGTCAGTTACACATTCTATGATATTGGGAGCATGTAATGAGCGGTGCATGGTCCAGCATGGATTTACTACAATTCAAATATGAGAGGTTTCATATGCCTCTGTGTGATGTGAGGTACTTATCCTGCATCCATTGTTGTATGTCATACCTGCCAAGTCATCTGTATAGGTAGCAACGTGTCTTGATATGCGTCCTTGCCATATCAGTTATACTAGTTGTGATAAAATACATATACTTTGCAGACATTGCACATTTTACTATGGCAAATGCCTATGGCATGAAGACCACTGCAGGATTCAGAAGGCACACTAATGTACAGTGAAGGTTACATGATTACGATTGAAATGGGTACCAAAGAGCATTGTTCCCAAGCATACATGTGCCATTGTGTTGCAATTGCATTTTGCAACAATTGATCTGCCTTTGTAATTAGAGCTTAGGACATCTGATGTGATAGATAATAGGCATGCGCATGCTCACTCTAAGCTGTAAGAAGAATTTAGGCGGTAGGGTCTACTACCATAGATGTTGTGTAAATAATGATGCTTCATGATGGAGACCTGTTCCTATTCATCCTTTGACTGACAGTTATCCTCATTTCTTCAACAGAGAACATGACCCCAGAGCAGCTGAGGCAACACAACAACTGCAAGAAGCGCTACCACCACCTCCGATGTGTTGCAAAGCCATGAAGTGGAGGTACGAGGAGAAGGATCAGGGCAAGTGGCGAAGCTTTCCGCTTGGACCACCAACACTCCACAAGGGGAGTTCTGGCAGGAAAGGACATTTTGGTACACATACCTCCCAGCCACCAGCCACTAGTACCCACAACCTCCACCAGCAGGCCATCCCAACCACCTGGACCCACACCTAAGGCCACAGGAGGCACTAACTCTTTTCAAATGGACATTAAAAAGGACATCTCCGACCTGAAGATACGTGTGGCAGTATTAGAAAACAAAATGGACTAGGTGTTGACCATGCTCCAAGAGATCAAGCAGGCAGTGGCCAGACCCAAGAGACCATAGCCACAGGGACCCTTTCTTCCATTCCCCCTGCTTATATAGTTTTAAGTTGTACATAGCTTAGTGTAGTCATAGTGATAGTGTAGTGAAGTATTTTAGGGGTTTTGTATGGGTGGGTTCGGGTTTTAGTGGTTAGGGATACTTTTTGTGTTTTTTGGTGTGTGGGATGATGTCTTTCGTATGTATAAAATATTTAAAAAACAATAAAGGGGAATATTCTCAAGGATGTATCGCCGAGTCATCGGCAATTTATCGCAGCCAAAGTCGCGATAAATGTATCGCCCCATTCACAAGCTGGTGCAAACAGCCGATATCACCAGCTTTCCGGCGATAGCATCCTCAAAAAACATTGCCACAGATGACACCTGCAACTATCACTAATGAGATGCAGAGTAGGCGTTCCCGAGCAAAAATCCGTGACAACACCACACCTCGACATTCTCAACGACCAGCCAGATCGGCCATAAGATCATGAAACATGCAATAAGGCACATTAGCAGCGGGAAATTAACACCTGCTCTCACCTGGTGCAAAGTCGGAAGACAACCGGCACCAGACAAGGGAGCCCAGATCACAGCCACACCTGAAGACCAACAGATGCCATGGAGCCACTGATCATGCAGCTCGGAGCCCCAACAGGGCCGCAACACCCACCGCCACCACCCCCAGGACCGCCCCCCCCCCCCCCTATCCTCAGACCACCACAGAGGCAGCGCGGACAAGGATAGCGGAGCCTCAAGAAACACACCAGCCTCACAGACCTAACACCAGACAATGTCAGTGCCCACTACAGGCTCAAAAGGACAACCATCCTACGCATCCTGACCATCATCGCCCAACAGGCTGACGGCACCAACACAGCGGACAACCAACATCCCACCTCAGACAAAGCTGCTGGCTGTGCTGCACCTGTTGGCCTCTGGTACCTCCCAACCAACAACCACCAGAGTCGGAGGAGTCTCACAGCCAGCCCGATCCAAGTCCTTCACACCTATCCTGGATGCCATCATCAGCCTGGTACCACAGTAACTATACGTCCCCCATAATGTGCAGGAACAGCTGGAGACCAAGCAAGGACTATACCCCATAGCTGAATTCACGCACGTGTTGTGGGCAATCGACAGCGCACAAGTCCTACTTGTGCCCCCTGGTGACACTGCACACAATTACCTCAACGGAAAGCATACGCATTCCATCAATGTACAGGCAACAGTTGACCACCGGGAAATCGCCACCAACATCGTTGCCAACTACCCAGGCAGTGTGCATGATTCCACTTCCACCGACAGTCCATCATCAACCAGCGCTACCAGGATGGCACCCATGGAAATGCACTGCTCATTGGGAAGTACCAAATGAACACACTACACACCTCAACTCCACAACCATGCAACTCACAACACTGGGAATGCACACGTTACAAACTCACATACAACATGCCCAACAACATGCCCACCCACCAGACACGACAGCACAACTCACTGTGGCAACCTGGGCTAGCCATGTATATGAGCCTTCAACGGCACATCAGCCACACAATAGCAGATTGTGGGGAGAGGTGGGACCCAGGCATGTGTGAAGGAGGCAAGTGACCCATGAATGAGAATGTACACAATGCCAAGTGTGGCGTAGATATGATGGCCAGACTGCAGTATGCAGACTACACCCATATCAATGTCGACATACACAGCTGATGTATGGAGTGTAGTGGACAGTGGACGCAACCATGTCCCCGCTGGCAGCGGGTAAGACCTTGGACATGTAGCTTTGTCGTCACCCACTCAATACGTAAGAGGACTGGACTGGGCGGTCGTACGGAGGTACGGCATGGGTGTGTGAAAGTTAATTCTGGGGCTCTGGGCATGGTTCATTACAGGACATGTGCAAATGCATGTGTCTCTGTCGCCAGTGTGCGTCTCCTTTGTGGGGTGTAGGTGGTCCCTGATGGGACTTAGACACCAACGTATGTGGTCCCATTCAGCTTCCATGAGCTCTGACCCCACCCGCACCTGTTCGGCCACCTCCTTTTGTCATTCTGACACCTGGCATTGGAATGCGATGTGTGCCTCGGTGGAGTGTTGGGAGCCAGCCGTGGTGGCGGGTGCTTCCTGCTGTGTGGTCTGTGCAGGGACTGGGGTCTCCTCTATGTAGCTTGACTGCCCTGCTCCTGGGGGTGGGTTGCCTAAGATGTCCATGAGCTTTTGTAGGGCGTCGTTGTCGGAGGTGTGGTGGTCCTCTTCTCATCATTGATGAGTTGTACGGTCTGCTCTGCTGGAGGTGTTGTTTGTCCCTCTGCAATGTGAAGGGGAGATGCATGTTGACATTGTGTTGACATGAATGTTGGCGCATTGTTCTTGTTTACATGCAGACTGTAGGACAATGTACATTGTGACTGTTTGGGAGGTGCTGAAATTTGAGGCGGGACAGTGGACATTTGGACTACATGATGGATGTGAGCTTGTAAACGTACATTTCAATCTCACAGTTTACTGCTATGTTAGATGTGATTGGCCTGTTTCTGTGCATGGGTGGACCCAGTTGTGTCCTCTGCTCTACAGTGTCGGTGTTGCACTTTGTACCACATTGTTGTGGGATGTGCTGTGATTGCTATGTGTGTGTGCTGCAGTGTGTCACGGGGATCAGGGACATGATCCAGGGTCATTGTTGGTGTGTGGTGTGCTACACGTCATTGTGCATGTGTGCCATTGTGCCCATCACCCCCGTCCCCCAAGTCCCTGGTCGTTACTCACCCTGTTGATGTTGTGTCAGGTCCGATCCAGCTGTGTCCGGACTCCCAACTCCTTGCGCCGTCTCCACCCTGATGACTGTGGCCTCCATTCGCTCCTGCTCCTCCTGTGGCACACGACTCCCACCTCCAGTCGCAGTTGCTGCCTTCCTTTGGCTTTTCACCTCATGCCAGCGCCTCTTGTCCTCCTCCATAGACCTCCTCGACACTTCGACTGCATTCACGTTTGTCATATTTACTTTCAGTGGATGGTAGTGTTCTGTCACCTCCTTGACGCTGATCTAGTTTTCCTGCGGACTGCACCCTGTCTGCCTCTCCCTCTTCTCCTTGGCCTTCCCCGACCACGAGGTTCCTTGCTGGTGGTCTGTGGGACTTGTGGGGTTTGCGTTGGCCTTTGCACTGGGTCTGGGTGCATCCATGGTGCTACGCAGTTTCTTTTTTTCTCCCTGGGTTTTTTGTTGCTTTTATAGTGCGTTTTCCCGCATGACGTGTGGGAATTGCAGGCCTGACGCTGGTTTTCGCAGATTTTTGTATTGCGATTGGCCTAATCGCAGCTTTATTTGCATTCGTGTTTCGCATTTTTGCAGCGTAGTGTTGACTTTATCGCGGACATTTGACGCGTTATTGAGGGACTATCGCATGGTGCCGCTGGCTTGAGAATACCACGTAACCACTGTGTTATTTTCCCGAGATAGACTGCGTTGTGCAAAGTTGTGTTAAGCTAATTTTGCAATGCTTATCACACATTCTTGAGAATATCCCCCAAAGTTTTTATACGCCACCAGATTCAAGCTAGCTTGGCTGATGAGGGGTGTTATCTTGAAACCGATTTGAGGATGCTTGTTTCTGGTCCAGGGAAGACCTGGCTTGGCAGTTCGGGTTGGACTGTTCCCAGGATGAACAGGGTTAAGACAGATTTGCATATGGCTGGGTCTAGGCGAGGCATGACATGCAAAAATGAGACAGATTTAACCCAGATCTGTAACTGGTGGTGAATGTTTGATTAATTCAGCATTGCGTGCATCATCTGTTCTTTTTGCATTTGTCGCGGGAAGGGTATGCCCAGAAGTGAGTCCCGATCTCACTACACTACCAGATTCAAGCTAGCCTGGCTGAGGGCTATTACTCCGAAACCGGTCCCAGGATACTTGTTTCTGGTCCAGGGAAGACATGGCCTGGCAGTTCAGGCTGTACTGTTCCCATGGGGAACAGGGTCAAGACTGATTTGCATATGGCTGGGTCTAAACTGGAATGGTGTGACGTTCAAAAAAACTATGGATTTAACCCAGATCTGTGACTGAGGGTGAATATTTGATTAATTCAGCATTTCGTCCATCATCTGATCTTTTGGGATTTTTTGCCCTAAGTGGGAAGGCTATGCCCAGACGTAGGTCCCGTAATTGCTACGCCACCAGATTCAAGCTAGCCTGGCTGATGAGGGGTGTCACCCCAAAACTGGTACCATGATGCTTGTTTCTGGTCCAGGTAAGACCTGGCATGCAGTTCAGGCTGGACCGTTACCTGGGGAACAAGATCAAGACTAATTAACATATGGCTGGCTCTAAACTGGAATGGCGTGGAGTGCAAAAAAAGATGAATTTGACCCAGATCTGTGACTTGGGGTGAATGTTTGATTCATTCAGCATTCCGTCCATCATCTGTTCCTTTTGGTTTTGCAACACAGCAACAACATTGCGTTGGTAGGCAGCCATGGAAGCAAAGTGGGAGTTCTGCGCCCGCTTCATGGACTCCAAGATGATCCTTACTGCCCCCAGCTGGTTGGCCACAATGCTGGTGCTCCTTTGGCAGGGCATTTGTTCATTCCTCTGCCTCATGACACCAGCAATGTCAGCCAAGGACTGCTGGAGGACACGGAGCGGAGAATAGGTGCCTCTGTTGGGAATGAGGCACCCACGGACTCCATCTAGGGTGGCCGCCACGGTCTCCATCCTCACCCCCACCTGCTCTTCCAACTCCCGCTGGACTCCTACCTCAGTGCGTTGGAAGGTAATCTGTGGGTTCTCGGAGTCCAGGGGTCTGGGCGGGGTGGCAGGTTGAGCCTGTTGGTTGGTACACTCTTGGTTATGCCCTGTTCCCTCACACAATAGTTGGCAGGATCTCTTTCTTGTTTATTGCGCCTATTCCCAATACACCAAAGGTAAAAGACTGCACCCATGTGAGTGCAGGGTTAAGTAGCCTGTGAGAGAGTGCAGCACATTGAAGCCAGACCTATTGCCAGTGTGTGTGTTTTTTAGTATTCATTCCCAAGCTACCATGGTCAAACCAGGGCTTAATTTGAGCCTGTGATTTCTTCTGCTCGGCACCAACACTTAATTGCTGGCATCTGCACTAATGACAGCTGCCATATGGTGGCGCTGTCTGTGTAATTTAAACAGCATCAACACTGCATTGGTAGGCAGCCATGGAAGCAATGTGGGAGTTCTGCGCCCGCTCCATGGACTCCAAGATGATCCTTACTGCCCCCAGCTGCTTGGCCACATTGCTGGTGCCCCTTTGGCAGGGCATTTGTTCATTCCTCTGCCTCTTGACACCAGCGATGTCAGCCAGGGACTGCTGGAGGCCACGAAGCGGAGAGTAGGTGCCTCTGTTGAGAGTGAGGCACCCACGGACTCCCTCTAGGGTGGCTGCCACGGTCTCCATCCTCACCCCCACCTGCTCTTCCAACTCCTGCTGGACTCCCACCTCAGTGCGTTGGAAGGTAATCTGTGGGTTCTCGGAGTCCAGGGGTCTGGACGGGGTGGCAGGTTGAGCCTGTTGGTTGGTACACTCTTGATTATGACCTGTTCCCTCACACAATAGTAGGCAGGCTCTCTTTCTTGTTTCTTGCTCCTATTCCCAATACACCAAAGGTAAAAGACTGCACCTATGTGAGTGCAGGGTTAAGTAGCCTGTGAGAGAGTGCAGCACATTGAAGCCAGACCTATTGCCATTGCGTGTGTTTTTTAGTATTCATTCCTAAGCTACCATGGTCAAACCAGTGCTTAATTTGAGCCTGTGATTTCTTGTGCTCGGCACCAACACTTAATTGCTGGCAGTTGCACTTATGACAGCTGCCACATGGTGGCGCTCTTTATGTAATTTAAAGATGAGTGGAAAAACATTTGTTTGTTAATTCAATATACATTACAAACAACTAATACCTGCCACCCAAGCCATTCTAAAGGCTTTGGCGGCCTTGAACAGTCTGAATTGTCACACTTGTAGCAGTGTGATGGTTAGTAGTTGTGTAAGTACAGTGGCAATGTGTGTTGCAAACTGCGAGGGCCTCCTGACTCATGTTTTTTTACAAATTAAGCACTGGGTCAAACGTGTTTGTTGCCGGCAGTTTAAAAAAAATGCGCAGTTTAAAAAAATGTCCAAATGGAGGAATTGGAGCCCGTTCGCATCTCTCTTTAACTATTTTCAACAGCAGAAAAGGAGAAATGGCTTTGTTTTGTCTGCTCTCTGTGTCGTCTCAAGGCTTCCTATCTATTTTCATAAACAAGCATGTTATGTTTAAAATGGCTCACCTTACAACATGGTCTTATTTTGAACTTTCCTTTGATATGTTTTGAGTGAGTGATGAGAATTATATTGTTAAATACTGCAAACTGCATCAGCTCCTCCAAGGATTCCAATGTTGTGATTCACAAGGTATAAAAGGGATTTAGAATCCTTTTATTCTGGTTTAATACTAGTACATTTAGCCACCGGGCTCACATCTTGGAAGACAAGCATTGGCATAGCCAATAGGTCTCGCCTTTGGAACTTTATAAGTGTTTAGCCATGCAACAGTTTATGTTGCACCAATGATATTGTGCTGCATAATTAAATACTTATAAGGTCCCAAAGGCGAGACCTATTGGCTATGCCAATGCTTGGTTTTTTTTGTTTCAGCCATGGCATTTGAGAGGGTCTGAGTGGGCCCTTACCCAACACTGCAGCTTCAGTTATGTTCAGGGCAGAAATATGGCAGTGTGCGGCCACAGTAATTTTCCCATAAATATAGATTTGTCGCATTTGCAACATAACCCACCATCTGCTGCATAATCTGCAGATTCTAACAAAAAATTATTTTGTCTCTAGCTCAAACGGTTCAAAAGTTACTAAAAATGTAGCAACACTTGTTGCTGTGCAGTGGAAGGCCTTTGCAAAGCTGGACTGGTCACCTTTCTATTGCTTATTGCTATATTTGGGTTATAAACTGGTACTAATGAAGTGGAACTAATGCCCAGTCGGGGTTAACAAGTTACATTATGCTGCATAATTTTCCCTCTCTTGCCGCATAATTCCATTGCCCTGGTTTTGTTCCTGGGATGGTGAGGTGGGTTAAAAGTCAGAAGTGGGCCTGTCAGTATATTTTCTAACAGGCTTTTGTATTAGCATACATGTGGAAGGCATAGGCAGAGTGTGATGTGCGAAGATATCACCCTAGGGCCAGTAGAAGTGTGGTAAGGACAGGCCTATACTTAGCGAGCCTAACATAATAATAGAGATGTTTGGACTGTAAGTGGAGATTTTGGTAGTCCTTTTCCTGGTTTGAGATATGTTGATTTATCTTGCTTGCTCGCTTCCTTTTTACTTGGCTGGCAGCTCTGAGAGTTAAAGATTAATTTACAGCACATATAAACATTTACTTCCATCCTGGGAGTACTAATTAATTCATTAGTAAATGGATGGGTCCAGCTCGCCCCCTCTCGGGCTGGGCGCCCTGCTCAGGTAAACAACAGCTTGTGCTCCATAAATCTGGCGGTTATTGGCACACTCTGGCCGGCAGGGCAGCCCCTGGGCGCCGCGGGCTGCGCCGGCCATTACCTGACAGATGGCGCAGGCAGGCCTTATATTCGGGCCTTCTTCGAGGGCGGAGTCAAGGGAAAGAGCTTGGCGGGCTCATGCGTGCCTGCGAGCGCCCTCCTCCTACTCGGCTCAGAACGAGGAGCATATGGGTGCCCCCGCCTGCCCCCACCTGCTGTTATTTTTTGACCCTGCTCTTCTAAGCACCCAGCCTCACCTGCCATTGTCCGCTTCAGGAGTTTCTATGGGAGTTGGTGTCTCACCACGTGCCGGACCTTAATCCTATTGTTTATGGGCGTTTACATTTGTTCTAGTTTGGGGTGGGAAGGGGGTGATTGAGCCGTCTGTGCTAGAAGCGCCCTGTCTTTCCTTCAACAGGTTGGGGTGAGGGGAGAGATTTGCCGCGCTCATATGTCCCTGATGCTTGTCATGGGCGCAAAATCTTTGACAGAAGTGAGCCCAGAAAACTATACTTAGTCGTAGGCATGGAGGACTCGGCACTTGTTCCTGGTGAAAAAAAAAAAGATTTGCATGTTTCCAACCCCGATATATGTGGCGTGCGTCTTGTGTTTTCTGAGAGTGATAGATTGGAATCGGATGCCTTACTTTATTGCAAAAAAAGGAAATTTCAACCTTTCACGCGAAGTGTATAGTACGGACAAGCAATAGATGTAGCCTTAGAAGCGCTCTTATTTACATATTGCTATTGTAAACAAAACCAAAAAAAGACAAGCACGGCCGCGAAAGTTAAAGAGTATTTGAGGGGTGGGGGAAGTGCGGCCGAGAGCAGAGACGCGCAGTGTTTACCTTGCGGAAGCGAGCTCGATAATTGCTAACAGATGGCCACTCGCTCCCGCAAGGGAATCGCCAAACGTGCACGTGTTGCCATTGAAAGCACTGCAACGCGTGCACGTTTTTGCCCGAAAAAGTGAATCAATTCCAAGAGGTCTCTTCCTATGCAACGCATGCGTGCTGCGTAGGCGAGACCTAAAAAACTGTAATTTTTACTCTTTTTAACTTTGCATAGCCGTAGCTTAATTTTAAACTTTAGTTTTGGAATTAAATCCAACAATTAATTGCCGAAAAGTGTGCTGATTAACCTGAGGTATGTTTACATATTGCTCTCCTTAGCATTAGTTTGTTCCTGTCATACACGACCTCTGACCCGTCAATTATGGCTAAGTAAATGTTTTAAGTCCTCTATGTGCAATAGAGGATCAGCCTGTTTCGGAGATCTACTTATGCCTACTATGTAATTTAAAAAACTTGTAACAGCAAGGAGTATCTTGCAGTGATTCATGGCCCTTTGAGATTTCCGCTGTGAGTCGGCGAACTCCTAGGTTATTCTGATTGGCTGCCAGCAAATGATAAAGGTCTTAACATAAGGCTTTGTTCTGAAAGGCTAAAAGAGGGGCAAGTTGACTGCATTAACAACATCACTCTGGTTGTCTACCTCTTGAGCCTATAATTTCTGTGGGCAGCTCTCTGTGTCTCCTTCCACCACTTTTTGTGGTTTAGGAAGGCACATACCGCTCACCATATATGCTTTGTTCTGAATCAGTGAACAAAATCTAACCTTTTTCTCTGATCCAATTGAAGAGCAGATTTTTAGATGTATAAACCAAATTCCACTTTTAAACAAGTATTGGCAAAACCACTACTTCTCACCCATGAGAGAGCTATTGGCTTTGCCAATGTCTTTAAGCGATGTTGTACAGCAGCGTGGTTGCTGTTCAGCATGGCTAAAAGTTAGTGGAGGGGCATACAGAAGAGTGGTATAGAGCAGAGTGGTGTAGATGAGAGTGGACTGGCGTAGAGCAGAGTAGAGTTGCATAGAGTAGAGTGCCATAGAGTAGAGAATTCTAACATGGAGCGGACTGGAGTGGAATCGAGTATAGTGGCGATGAGCGGAGTGGCATAGACTGGAGTGGCGTAGAGTGGCATAGAGTACAGTAGCGTAGAGTACAGTGAGGCAGAGTAGAGCAACATATAGTGGAGTGTCATAGAGTAGAGAGGTGTAGAGTAAAGCGGCATAGAGTAGAGTAGTGTGGAGTGGCGTAAAGTATAGTGGTGCAGAGTAGAGGGGAGTGGCATAGATTGGAATGGAGCTGGATAGAATTGAATGGAGTAGCATATAGTGCCATAGGGTGGAGTAGCGTAGAGTGGAGTGGCGAAGAATACAGTGGCATAGAGTAGAATGACATAGATTGGAGAAGCGTAGAGTGGTATGGAGTTGTGTGGAGTGGCGTAAAGTTTATAACCACTTTGTCTCCACTTCAGCTACAACCTCCACAGCTCCCTTCTACTGTTCCCCCAACCCCTTCCTGTTACCTTATACTGCAAGTACTGAACGACCCCCCAACACTCAAGGTACCTGTCACCCCATCAATTTTGGGTATTGCTTATTGCTTACCACTATGTCCAGCTTCCCAAGCAGGGACACAGCTTGGCCAGCCCCACTGGTTCAGGCTCCATCTGGGGCATATCCAACCTGCCAACACCACCCCACAGTCCCAAACACCCCCCAGGAATATTTCTGGCACCCCTACCATCAGCTGGCCAATCAAGCAAGCTCGTCTCCTCATCGTCTGCACTAGAGGCAATCGATCTGTCCAGATGTCCACTTGCCCTCAACCAGCTCCCTCTGGAGACCCTGCACCCTGGGCCAGATGGGGGGTGGCGGGGGGGGGTTCGGGGGGTTGGAGAAGGTTCCTGACCAAGTCTCTTCCAGTCTCACAGAGGGGCCCGTCCCTCCTCTAGGTTAGCCAACAGCTCCAAACCGGGATTCGGACCACCGGATCCTCCCCAAGGCCCACTTCTGTGCGCTGCCACGCCAGCAAAGAATATCACAGGCCTCAACCGTCCCCAGCACCGTTTCTCAGTTCATTCATTGGGGCCCCCATGGGGGGCAGATCTGTGCCAGTCCCTCGACGGGCTCCTCACAGGCTTCTGGGCCCCCTTTGGATTCTCTCTTTAGGGACAGCCCCATGCAGCCCCTAAGGCCTCTCGAGTGCGTCACCACCTGGCTCAACAAAACTCACCAGCCATGGTCCTCACAGTGCACCGAATTGGACCCCTCCAGGCCACGCTGGCTTCTCCATGCTGGCCGGCACTCCTCTGACCCGTCTGCAGTCAGCGGCCACGGCGAGGGCTAGGGCCCCACTACTGACCAGTTCACCACATTGGCCTCCACGATGCCTAAGTCCCGGCACGCGGGGGCTCCTGAAATGTGGCTTCAATGCCCGTCTCGGGCTACTCAGATCCTCATCGGCACCCTCTGTCGACTCCTGATCAAATACAAGGGAAGATGGGCCTGGGGTGGATAGCACAGGATACATGCACCAACAGGCCAGCTGTCTCGGAGCTCCAGGCTATGCGTCTGACTCCATTGCCACCGCGGTCATGCTCTGTTATTACACTTCTTGGAGGAGCATCGCTTGGCGCCAGGCTCCCGGCTGCATCTACAGGCTCCAGGCTTTCAATGATCTCTATGGGTACCAGAGTTTGACCTCTTTTGAACTACATTTCATCTGAATTCTTCCCTGGCTATTTTTCTCTTAGTTAAGGTGTACTCTCTGTGGGTCAGACTCAGGCGACCCATTAGACTAAGAGAAACTGTTACCCAAGTTGCCCAACAGCTCCTAGTTTCCCTCTGACCTTATTGCAGGCTTTTCCTCTATGTTGGCCTCGGCGGTTCAGCTTCCACACCTTCTTATATGCTTCAAGTATGGAAACTAAAAGCCAATGATGCCGATGCAGATTCTTCTCCTCAGCATCCAGTGCTGCCAGTGCTGATGGAGAGTGTACAAGAGCTTATGCAGAATCTGGTGCCAGAGGACCATCCCCATTGCAGGGCAATGATGCAAGGTCATAATCGCTCTAGCCTCTTTCATGCAAAAGACAAAGCATGAGGGATCTGGACAGTGCCCGAGACACCTGAACAAGGGACAACGTGAGTCTGTGGTGACCGAGCACTACTATTGTCTTTGCCAAGGCTTGGGAAGGACTAGAGCCCATAGCAGAGAGTGAGGGCATGTTTACTGAGGTAACAACTATGCTTTGTCACCGAAGGCTGCCATGGCTATTGAGAGCAAGGTCCTCCAACATTCTTAGCAAATCTGAGGAAACTGTTCTATAGGACGACAATCTCAAAGTATTTGGACAGTATGTTCCCAGTTCACACATACAGCAAGGTCTTTACCTCTGGGGCCCACCAGCAAAACCTATGGTGATGAAGGACACTTTCCGAAAGGGCAAGGTGTCCTTCTACCACATTCAAAAAGAGACCAAATGTCACCAAAACTTATGGGAAGAAAATGTAACAGTCTGACAGTATCTACCTAGAAAAGGCTAATAATTCATATTCTCATGACCAGGTACGAGTTGCACCTGTTGTAAAAGTGCAACTGCTGCACCCTTTGTACGCAAACTATGCACAGAAAGGTCACAGGTTTATTTTTAATCTTGGCAAAGAAGTCACTGACCATAAATTTGCTTTGCACCAGAGTCTCATCAGTACTGCCCCTAGGAACTGGAACTATGGTCTGCCTTTTCTTCAACAAGCAAAGTATAAGTCGTGGGACCTTAAGGTAAAGGTCTAATAAAAAGTAATTGACTGGAAGAACCTGCTTGCTCCTTTAGCTGATGATGTCCTGCAGTGCTTCGAAATGGAGGCGGCAGGACCAAATGAATAATGAGCAGCATTCAAGCACAAAGGTGAAGAGCACTGGCATCATTCAAGTCTCCCAGCTTTCAAGATAAGGCCAGGTGCTTTTCCTCAAAGCTCCTGGGTGATATACCTCGACAGGTTCCAACCAGCAATTGTGGAAGAGGAGACCTTTCATGAGAAAGATAAAGCCTACTCCTCCCATCAGAACAAAGGCTAAGGAGTCCCAAGTCCCAATAACTTCCACCAGGCTGCACTGTCATTCTTTGCACCAGCTCAGGAGTCCCACTCCACGGGGAGGCAAGGCTATCTCTCTGCTGTCATCACTGAACCAAGATTACCACTGAGGTGTGAGTCTCCTCAGTAGCCTTGAAAGCCTGTGCTCTACTGGTGCCTCAGACGCCATCACTCACACCATCTCAACCACAGTCAGGGGGATATTCACAAGGACTTATCTACGATTTATCTCCACCTGAACACATCAAAAGTGGAGATAGACCTAACACCTCATTCACAAGCTGGTGCAAACTGCAGACATCGCCAGTATTCCCGCGATAACTGCCCCAAAATTTATCACCATGGCGGACACCACCAACTAACCCTAATGAGATGCAGAGTAGGCGTTCCCGTGCAAAAACACAGGTATTTAACACCTGCCTCAAGCAGGTTTAAAGACGAACGACTACCTGCAGTAGGCGACGAAGCCTCGCACACAGCCACATCCGAACAACAAACAACACCATGGAGATACTCATCATGCAGCTCGGAGCCCCAACAGGGCCACAACACCAACCTCCACCACCCCCAGGACCGCCACCACCCCCAGGACCCGGACCTGCCCCCCCCCAGAACCACCACAGAGGCAGCGCAGAGTAAGACAGCGGACCTACCGAAAACGCACCACTCTCACAGACCTAACGCCCGAGGACGTCATTGCCCACTATAGGCTCAAAAGGGCAACCTTCCTCCGCATCATGACCCACATCGCCCACAGGCTGACGGTCCCAACACAGCGGAGAACCAACATCCCTCCACAGACAAAGCTACTGGCTGTGCTGCACCTGTTGGCCTCTGGTACCTTCCAACCAACAACTGCCAGAGTCAGAGGAGTCTCACAGCCAGCCCTATCAAAGTTCATTAAACCTGTCCTGGATGCCATCCTCAGCTTCATAATCCAGTACCTTCACTTCCCCAACACTGCGTAGGAACAGCTGGAGACAAAGCAAGGCTTCTACACCATAGCCGGATTCCCGGCCGTGTTGGGAGCAACAGACTGCACACATGTCCCACTTGTGCCCCTTGCGGATACTGCACGCCACTACCGCAAGAGAAAGCATCGGCATTCCATCAATGTGCAGGCAATAGTGGACCACCGGGGACTCTTCACCAATGTCGTCGCCAACTACTTAGACAGTGTGCATGATTCCTTAATCTTCCGACAGTCCGTCATCGACCAGCGCTTCCAGGATGGCACATATGAAACGGGTCTACTCGTTGGTAAGTGCCACATCAACACATCACACACCCCACAGCCACCAATACACAACGCACAACTGTGGGAATGCACACGTGACCAAACCACATACAACATGTCACACTACACGACCACCTACCAGACACAGCAACACCACTCCATGGTCATCATGGGCTACCCCTGCACCCAACACAGACATTTCATGGCAGCACAGCCACACAACAGCTGAACGTGTGGAGAAGCGGAATGCAGCCATGTGCGAGGATGCAAGTGACCCGTGAGTGGGAATGTACACAACACGAAGTGAGGCGTGGATGTGCAGGACAGACATGGGAATGCAAACAACTGATATGTCCATGCAGACCACAACTGCTGGTGACTGGAGAGTAGTGTGCAGTGGACACAACCATGTCACCCTAGGCCGTGGGACAAATAGCGGAAGTGTTGCACGCTGCATCCACCCCTGTGTGCGTGAGCATAGTGGGTTGGCCCTGAGTATGCCAGGGCTGCGCAGGGGTGTGGTGACAAACACCGTTGCGCAGGGCGTGGTCCACTCCCAGTAAGGCCACGTCACTGACAGTATAGCGCCGTGTGGCCTGCCACGAGGCTGACGCCGTGAGCAGCGGGGCCTGCGACCCTGAGCGCCTGCTGCACCCCAGGACGCTGATGCACAGACCAGGCCTGCCCACCCCAGCGCACCAGTGCCGCACTGCTCACCTGCCGACACCTTCATGTGTCAAAGAGGGCCCAACACGTGCCAGTGCAAGCCCCAAGCCCCAGTCCCGCGACCTCTGCAGCCTCCACAGATTATCGCTGGCCCCCCGACGCTGGTCCCCATCACTCCTTACTAATTTACATGCTCCACCGGCGTCCTCTTTGGCCCAGTAGGTCCCACATGTGGAACAGTGTCCTGAGTCCTGAATGGCAGTGACCCCAAGTCCGTGGCAGCAGCCAAAGCACAAGACTTCCTTTGATCAGATGATTCCATATCGCAGGCCTGTGACACGTGGTGCCACTAACCCTGTGCGCCATGAGTGACCATCATCTTCCGGCGGAACATCGCTGGGGTCTGAGCCTGTGGCCTGGGGATTGTCATCAGCAACAGACAGGTACGAACTTGGTATCTGGCCTGGGTCTGTGGCATTCCTATCCGTCATGTTTCCGGACACAGCTGGCATTTGCCCCCTGCATCATGCCCTGGAGGTAGGTCTCCCACTCTCCCCCGTGACACTCAGCGGAAGGCACCCATGACACATGTAAGGCCCTGCTCTGCCCTCATGACCCTACCCCACTCTCCTGCAGGTCAGCATCCCGTGGCGGTGGGCCCGGGTCGGCCGCTGTGCATCCGGGGCCACTAGCCCTGGTGACTCAAGTCATTCCCCCTTGTTGTACTGACATTGCATTTCTGTGTGACTGATGACTGTTGGAGTTGTTGCTAGCACCAGCTACTCCCTGAGGGCTGGTATACACTCACCCCACACACAGCCAACACAGGCGTCACTGTATTAGTGGGCCTGCCATCACATCTAGCCGAACCAAGTATTGACGCTTTTCTCCCTGCACTGTCACAGGTGATCAAGGATATGCACACTGCCCTTGGATGATGAAACCCCTCCAAGACCCGGACACACCCACCCAGAGGCAGTACAATGCGGACCACATACGCACCAGGGGCATCGTTTAATGCACATTTGGCAGGTTGAAGTCACGTTTCAAGTGCCTGGATGGCACAGGTGGAAAGCTCCTGTACAGCCCGGACATCGTGTGCAAGATGATCGTTGCATGTTGTGTGTTGCACAACATCTGTGTTCGCACCAATGCCCCATGGATCCCAGTTCCAGAGGTACCGGACGATGATGGTGACGATGGGGCAGGTGGTCCATATCCCAATGCTGCTGTGGCAGGAATGGCCTGTAGGAACTCCATCATTGACACTTACTTCTCATGAGCACATCACATTGTGGCCGTCCATGGCACTCATGGGACAATAGTAGATGTCCAATTGTACTGCATGTATGATAAAAATATATTTGCAGGTTAAAGGTTGTACTTGTACATTGTCATGTTACATTTTCCTGCGGTTTCAGATGTGATTTGCCATGTTGTGCCAATTTGCGCATCCATTTGTGTCCTATGTTCAGTTGTGGAGGGGTTGCTGTTTGTACCAGGATGTTGTCAATGTCGAGGTGACCTTCTGCTTATGTGCGTATGCTGCACGGTGGGTGAGTCACTCCTGCGGCTCTGAATTGTCTGCCACTTGTCACTTTCATGCGGTGTGCCTGTCGGTTCTGTTCTTCCACGGTGCTTGGATGTTGTGGTGTACATGTTGTCCTCTGCAGTCGGTCAGGGTACATCCGTGGTACTCCGCTGTTGATGTATTTTTTTTTGTGACATTATCCGTATGCTGTTCTTGTGCTTTTTCCCGCATTACGCGTGAGTATTGCTGCCCTTGCGCTGGTTGTTTTCTTATCGCGCTTTAGGCCGTCGCAGGTTTTTTGGCGTTGGGGTTTGTGTTTTTATCTCTGTTGAGGTGGTTGTATCGCGGGCATTGCCCGCGGTTTCGGCAAACTATCGCATGGGGCTGCCTTGTTGTGAATTCCACGTTGACACGGGGTTATTTTCTCGTGATGGGCTGCGATGTTGAGAGTTGCGTTAAGCTACTCTTGCGGTAGTTATCACACGTTCTTGTGAATATACCCCTCAGTATCTTAAGGAGACTGAGAGACTCATGTTCATAGGAGGAATAGCATATATTTCACCCACTAAAAGAGGAAAAGAAAATAGTGCTACATGTACATTAAAGCCAGTTTGCAATCCTAATTGATAACTTTTGTGATTCGTAATTACGAAATCACCCATGTACAAATGTCATAGACACATTTTGCGATTCCCAGTGGGTCGCAAATAGACCTACCTCATGAATATTCATGAGGTAGGTCTCGCTTAGCGACCCATTGGGAATGAACTGCACTCACGGGGATGGTGGTGTGCTGGGGTCAGCAAACCACCATGTCTGGGATTGCTTTTTAAATACAGCAATTTATTTTTGTAATGCAGCCCGTTTTCCTTAAAGGCAAACGGGATGCATTTCAAAAATAAAAAGTGAAAAGGTACCTTTTCATTTTTTAAGAGCAGGCAGTGGTCCATGGGACCACTGCCTGCTCTTAAAAAATGTTGGCGTCCACATTTACAACGGGGAAGGAGTCCCTTGGGGAACCTTTCCCATTTGTGAATGGGTGACCACCAACTTGAAGTTGGTGGTAACAGTGAATGTTTTGCGACCGCATTCCCGGTCGCAAAACATTCCTACATACCAGTGCGACTCGCAATTAGGAAGGGACTGCCCTTAACATACCCTTTCCTAATAGTGACTCAAATTTGCGATTCTGAAATAGGTTACCAAATAGCAAATAAGGTTTGGTACATCAGAAAATACTTTTTTCTGGTCGCAAAGCACTCAATTCAGGCCGTTTGCAAGCAGAAAAAACTTTGTACATCTGGCCCAGGGCCATAATACTGTTATGTCATCATAAAGGAAAAGGGTCAAACTCTGTGACTTATTCTTAATTCTGAAGATCTAAACCAATTTCTTCCCCTCCATAGTTCAAGATGCTAAACTTTGCTCAGGTCCTGGCAGCTATCTAAAGCAACAACAGTGTTTGGTGGACTGACAGAAGACTTACCTTCAAGTATTTCCTCTGCAGGAACAAAGCAACTACTTCCAGTTTACAGCTGGAAATACTACCATTAAAAGAATGCTATCTCTTGATGGTAATATGGCCTACTAAGACTTTATTGGCTTCCTTGCCCAAATGGTTGTGTTACCAAGGATGGACTATATCCACTGATATCCTTACTTGGAGGAATATCTCATCAAAGTGGTGGCAAGAAAGAAAGTGTAGTCCTTGCGCACCCACCCTTAGCAACCTGTTCAGTCTTGGGTTCTGTGCGAATAACTCTACCTCCTCTTGAATGCCCTACAGAAGGATTCAGTTCATGAGGACTCCAACATGGTAAAGGCCTTCCTTTCTCCAGACAGGATAACCGTCATCAACAAGTCAATTCAGACTGCTCATTTCAGAGATTCAGGGATTCCGGAGTTGTGCCTTGAGGTGGTCCACATGCTAAGCTTCACATGCATCTAGTGGAGCATAAGGCATTCGTTTTCTGTAGTTACACAGGCAATGCATTCTGAGAATGAGCATTTCCATGAGCATCAATAAGGAGTTACCATTAGAGGTGGGCATAACTCGCGTAATTTGCTGTAGCATAATTATGCAAAATGACAGCAAAATTACGCACGATTACATGGAACTGTGCGAGTAGCGTAAGCCTGCATTTAGAGCTATTTTCTTAGAGCAATATGCACCCTTGCAGCCAACATGGGCCTGAGAATGCATTTTGCAAAAGAACACGAACAGTAGCAGCCAGCAGCCACTCATACTCGTAAAGTTCATTGTTCCTGTGCTTCTGCAGTAGGATTTTTGTGCCAAATTACTCATAAATATGGAACAAGGCTCAATCATGTAATTTTCAATACTTTTATGGCAAAAGAGTAACGCAAAATCACTGAAATTACTCCAATTACTAGTAATTTTCAAAGAACAATAATGTAAGTCTGTAATTTGTGGGATCCACTCCTGTGGGAACCAGCAGACGGATGATGGGCAAGCATTATGTGCCATGGGAATGAATGGCTGTGACCTCTTTTAGGGATGCCAAGGTCACACCTCTATGCCTGCTTGTATGAGCCACAAAAGTAGACGTTCTGGCACCACTGGAAGTAGGGAGGTGGAGTGGACTCTCAATTAGCGCTACCTGGCCCCTGCAGATACTGCATTGCCGTTGTCTTCCCCCTAATCCCCTTAGTGACCTTCAGTTAACGGCACAGTCTCTCTGTGAGAAAAGGGGTGTGGATTGCTGTTCATGACATTACTATGACAAAACAACAGAGGAGGTGGCAGTGACACACCAAGGAGGGGCGCTAAAGAGCATAGGGGCCTCTCTCTCTCTAGAAATAACGCGAGCAACCAAGAGTGAGGAAACCTAGTACTGGCCACCTGAGCCACTCATGAGACATGATCTGGCCTCAAGAACCATGTGGTGGGTCTTCCTCAAACCATGAACAACTAGGGAAGTGAGGGTCAAACCCTTCCTGCTTTCATCTATATCTTCACTTGAAACTTTATTGATTAGGGAGAGGCAAATTTAAAGTCACACTCCAGGCATTTGGGGGAAAGGGAGGCTTCTGCTTTATCTGACCTCTGTGGACCTATGTAATATATGCTAATGAATAATGTAAAAACTAAGAAATGTATTCTTGAAAACCTTTCTAAGAACTCACTGTAGAGAAAAATAAATTTACATCGCATTAGCACTTATGAAGGAAGCAAGCATGAAGAACATTCCGGATACCCAAAAATAATTCTTAGTATAAAACATACTCTTAATTTACCAATATCCCAAACCCTATTTCTAAAGACAGCCATAAAAGCGTGACAGCCCCTCTAACCGGAACCCCAGCACTAACACTAACCTTAAATGATAAACCTAAACCTCACGTTTGTCATAACTCTAAGCTCAACCATTAACATAACACTTTCCCTTCCCCTCATCCTAAACCATACGTGTCAGGAATTGGTTTTTTAATTTGGGAACAGGAGTCTCCTGCCAACTAAGTCAAAATAAGCTGGGTGGGTCTCAATATATCTGAGAGAATCTGATTAACCCCTCGCAGCTACGCCACAAGCAGCAGGCAATTCTCCAGAACAGTGCGGTTTAAGTGAAAGGCAACAGTAAAGTTAAGAACACAGTAACATTTCTAAAGTAATTTAAAAAAACAAGAAAATGAAATAAATAGACATAAAATTGTTCAAATCTGATAAGGGGATTTAAAGGATTGTTAAATTCTCAAGGTTCATAGGAGCAATAGATACATAGTAATTGTGTATTGCACAGAAATGGCCACTAGATGTCCTTCTTTCACCATAAATTAAAATAAGGAGGAGTTAACCCGCAAACTATTAGGTTTCACAAAGGCTGAGGTTCCGAGGCTCTCTCTCCAATCAGGACCCTCTCTGGATGCAGCAGCAATCCCAAGTGGCCAACTGGGCTTTTTTTCACAGCAGTGAACATATCTGCCTTTTTAGGTCTCGTGACCTGCGTTGCACTGCGCAGCAGTGCTCACGCAGGCGAGAGTCCTTTTGTCCGGGGTTCAGAAATGGACCCTGGAATCGCACACGCTTGTGAGTGTTTTTTTTGTCTGCTCTTCTGTGATTGGGCTTTGAGTGCGTGTATTTTGTTCACAGAGCACGCAATAGGCCAAAGGCGGGCGCATTGCTCCGCCCACGGCCTATTGGTGTCTGTTACGCGCACCAAAGCCCATATGTTTTCAATTATCGTGCTCAGACACGGGCGCGATAATTGAAAACATATGCCTCACAGTGGCGCGCGGGCGCGCACCACTCGCGGGCGTTTTTGTTTTTTTTTACATTTCACTACCGCTTGTTTTCTTAGCATGTGCTGCTTCGTATTATGGTACCTGCAGCTCTCTGCATTTGCAATTGGAAACTAAAATTACGTAATAAAAGGCGAAAGAACAGAGTCGCTCTGAGTGAAAGTTTCGAACTGGACACAGGACTCGGGCCATGTTTTTATTTTGTAGCGGAGAAAGCCCAGCTGCCTGTCTTTACTTAAAGTTTTGTATACTGAGGGCTCAGCTCTGGTTTGCAGAGAATGTTCCAGAGCTATGTAACACAAGACCTCTTCTCTCTACCTGCCCCCTCGGGAGTTACTATGAGCGATGTAGCGGTCGACAGACGTCACTTCGTCTTATTACTGACAGATCTGTATCGTAATAGGTTACTCTGCATCTGCCCAGGTTATCAGCACAATGCTTCACATACTTTACGAGACCCGAGGCGCTTCTTTGTGATAGGGTAAGGTTTGTGCATGCTTACATTACTGAGGTTGGTAGAACTGCAGATACAACAGTGCAGGAAAACGGATGGCTATTTGTGGTGTCTCATTTACAACTGGGGGCTAACACGAGCATTTTTAATATTGAGTGTGCTTTATTGCCTTGTAAACTCAAGCGGAGTACTTTTTAATGATTTAACGGTTCGTAGCCTTTGTGATTTTTTTTATGATTACACATTCCTGAGCAACAGATCAAACAATGTGTGATGGATCATTCTTGGCCCGGCCTACAAAGGGATGAAGCGTGGTTAGGAGATAGCTCGCGGCATCGCACACAATACACACATATTCACGCACACACACACACATACAAATGCACACATGCGCACACACATGCACACACACAAATGCGGACTGCAGAGGAGACTCGTTTATGTGGCGTGAAATCTCTCCTCGTGGAGCGACTCTTGGGACCCCAGAGCAGGGGACATGCATTACTGAGGTTGGTAGAACTGCAGATACAACAGTGCAGGAAAACGGATGGCTATTTGTGGTGTCTCATTTACAACTGGGGGCTAAACACGAGCATTTTTAATATTGAGTGTGCTTTATTGCCTTGTAAACTCAAGCGGAGTACTTTTTAATGATTTAACGGTTCGTAGCCTTTGTGATTTTTTTTATGATTACACATTCCTGAGCAACAGATCAAACAATGTGTGATGGATCATTCTTGGCCCGGCCTACAAAGGGATGAAGCGTGGTTAGGAAATAGCTCGCGGCATCGCACACAATACACACATATTCACGCACACACACACACATACAAATGCACACATGCGCACACACACACCCACACTCATACACCCAAGCATGAACACACACAATTCACGCACACACACATGTGCGCACACGTGCATGCACATACTCATACACACACCTACAGACACACTCGCACACACACACACACATGCACACACACATGCACACACACTCATGCACACACACAGATAAGCACAGACACGCGCAAGTGCATGCACATGCATGCACACACACAAATGCGGACACGGACTGCAGAGGAGACCCGTTTATGTGGCGGGAAATCTCTCCTCGTGGAGCGACTCTTGGGACCCCAGAGCAGGGGACCTGCATTACTAAGGTTGGTAGAACTGCAGATACAACAGTGCAGGAAAACGGATGGCTATTTGTGGTGTCTCATTTACAACTGGGGGCTAACACGAGCATTTTTAATATTGAGTGTGCTTTATTGCCTTGTAAACTCAAGCGGAGTAAAACAGTGTGTGATGGATCATTCTTGGCCCGGCCGACAAAGGGATGAAGCGTGGTTAGGAGATAGCTCGTGGCATCGCACACAATACACACATACTCACGCACAGACACACACATACAAATGCACACATGCGCACACACCCACCCAAGCATGAACACACACACTCACGCACTCACACACACGTGCGCACACGTGCATGCAGAAACTCATACACACACCTACACAGACACACTTGCACACACACACACACACATGCACACACACACACAAATGCACAGACACGCGCAAGTGCATGCACATGCATGCACACACTCAAATACGGACACGGACTGCAGAGGAGACTCGTTTATGTGGCATGAAATTTCTCCTCGTGGAGCGACTCTTGGGACCCCAGAGAAGGGGACCTGGATGAAACGGGGCACATTTCTGCATCTTAAATGTAGGGTTTTATTAACCCCCCCTCCGATTTATACAAGCTAAGTGACAGAACACGAGACAGAGGTGGAACGGGTGCTGGCAACTCTGGGGAAGAAGGGGTGGGGAGGTTTAACAGGTGGCGGAAGGGGTGGGGGGGTAGACCAAACTAGTGCCTTGGTTGGTTTAATGCACTGGAATCCGCCCATCTATCTACAGACTGGAAGCTGCTGGCACATTCCCGATACGTGGGTTATGTCAAAGGGAGAGGTGAAAGTGCTTATCTCCCGTTTGTCTGTAGTGCACTCAATGACATATGAGGAACAAGCATTTGCAATGCCATAGGTCTCGCATTTGTGAGAGTTTAAGCTATTGGCATTGTAAATAACAATGCATTTTATTTATGTTTTAAAAATTAACAAGTAAATAAAAGGCATTGTCATTTACAATGCCAATAGTTCAAACTCTAGTAAATGCGAGACCTATTGCATTGAAAATGCTTGTTTCCTCTGGCAGCATCATGAGACAACCACTTAAGAGCAGTTCCAGTCTCTGGGTGACAGCAGGAATGATGACGCATTCATTCTTCTTCACCTAACTTTCAGGAAGCTTATTTTAATTCCGGGCGTTCCTTATCGCGTCCAAGACGTTCTAAGGTGGTGGTGAGGTGCAATAGTATCATGTGCATTATCCAGTGACTGAAGAATTCCAAAACCCAATCCTTGCAGCTTTCCTAGCTAAACGGAGCCTCCTCTTTCAGCACGTCCTTTCTCAATGTACTGCAAACCTTTCGAGAATCCCTCTTCCAAGATGACCCACGCCTTCCTAAGCTATCAGCACCATTATCCTCCCTTCCCGCCAGTCCTAATTAAAGTTGAGGTAGCTCCCCCTCTTCCAGTCCTTCTACTGGCTTTCTCTCCTGCTGAAACACAAGTAGAACGCCTGGTCATGATTGTTTTCTGTTTTTGAGACTGCACAGGAATAACTGTTAAAATGCTCATTGTTGCTGCCCCCTTCCAGATGACTAATCCCTGCTTGGTGGTAACTGCTGATACCACTTCAGCCTTCCTGCTCCCAGAGGCAGGCCCACTGTCCTCCATGAGCACAGTCATTAGCATTCAGTCTGGGGCATGTATTCCAGTCTCTGGGGCCAGGCTACTGCTCAAACTGGTTCTTAACCAGTTTGCTCCAAGGCAGCACAAACTACAGTTGCTTTTCCACTCAACTTTCACACTTGAATTCTTTTTTTCTAAATCAAGAGGAAAATACATTTGAATGAGAGTCTTATGATTTGTTGGTCAAATTGTATTTTATTTACAACCAGACCTGCTCATGAAAACTTTAGCTTTGCCTACAGAGTGATGAACTGCTTTGTGTAACGATCAAATATGGGGGAGTACACTTCAGTGTTATCTAGCATTTCCGACTTCTATAAACTAAGCCCCTAGGCGTGAGCGCAGATTATGAACACTTTATGAGTGATTTAGCTAATCTAGGAAAGTAGGTTTTTCTACATGGCAAAGCACTTTTCACTCTCACATGTCACTGGAGTAATTCTACAATGCAGCCCAGCAACAGCACATTGGTGTTTCCAGGAGCCATTCACTTTGGTCATATATGTGACTGGTGTAAATACACACTGCTGCTCACAAACGATACAACTTTTGCACCACTTGAGCAAGTCCTATGGCAGTGTAACCTGGCCTTACAAGTTAAATAAACCAATTGGCTTTAGCCAGTTTAATGGACAAAACAAATGCGCTGAGGCAATTAATGACCGTGAACAGAATTATAAACCCGACAAAAGTAAGGTTGATAAAAAGTGGAAAATCGGGGAAACCCACAAAGGAAAGGCAAGTTCCTTACAATAGCAAAATCTAAATGCTAGTCTTAACCCTTTACCTAGCCTAATTGTCAGCACTAAATCTAATTATTAAGACAACCCAAAAACAATTCTGGCAACAATTCCTTCCCCACCCTAGCACTGCAATGATGAAATCATTAATATAGAACCAAATATGTTTACAATATTTGATGGAATTTCTTCATTATCACTCTGAAAGGTTTACATTTCATAATTGTTCTTTTTGCATTTGTCAAACCGAGTGGGACGGGTATGCCCAGATGTGGGTCCTGTGCTCTCCATGCCACTGGAGTCAGGCTATCCTGGCTGATGAGGGCTGAAAGACAGAAACCGGTCCTAGAATGCTTGTTTCCAGTCCAGGGAGGACCTGGCCTGGCAGTTCGGGCTGGACTGTTCCCATTGGGTGCAGGGTCAAGACTGATTTGCATATGGCTGGATCCAAACTGGAATGGCATGGTGAGCAAACAAACGATGGATTTAGGCCCAGTTCTTTTTGCATTTGTCACCTCGAGTGGGACGGGTATGCCCAGACGTGGGTCCCATGCTCTCCATGCCACTGGAGTCAAGCTATCCTTGCTGATGAGGGTTGAAAGCCCGAAACCGGCCCTAGGATGCTTGTTTCCAGTCCAGGGAGGACCTGGCCTGGCAGTTCGGGCTGGACTGTTCCCATTGGGCCCAGGGTCAAGACAGATTTGCATATGGCTGGGTCCAAACGGTAATGGCATGGTGAGCAAAATATCGATGATTTAGGCCCAGATGTTTATACTGGGGTAAATGTATGACATTTTTCTGCATTCTGTCTATCAATTGTTCTTTTTGCATCTCTTTTTTAATTGTTTTCTCTACATGATGAGTTTATCCCTAATGTTTTCTTGGCCGTCACAAAATATTGGCCCCAGTTGCTGTCTGTCTATCATGCTATCAAAGCTTCTTTCCTGTCATGGTGTTTCCTAGCTGGCCAGCTGGCTAGACATCACAGGTTAGCTGCCCAAAAACCATGACTTGTTTATCAGATGAAACAGTATTGTTCAGGGAATGACGATTGCATTTGCATGGTTCATTTCTCACTCCTTTTCACTTTTTCTCTCCTTCCACTCCCTTGGTCCACACTTCCTGATGCTTTATCCATAACTAGGGCCTGATTTACAAACAACACATTGTGCTATCACAAAACTACTTTTTGGTATTCACAAACTGCTCTTTTGTAGTAACTTACACTTTCGTAGTAAGTCCCTATCTCCATTATTTTCTATGGGAGCCTGTTGCAATACCAGCGGTTGGCCATGTGTACTGCTACCTACAGCTGCCTCGTGCAACTTTGTAAATTTACATGCTTCCTTCTAATTTGGTCATACATATTTTACTTACTATGAGTACAAAATCTACTACTTTGTGTAACTTTTCTGCATACTCTCATTTATTGTAGTTAAAATTAGTTTTGTTGTATGTCTCTATACCTGAAACACCTTTATTATGGAACGTGGGAAGCATTTTAAGCTTTCAACAACTGAAATACACCTCTTGTTGTACTTTTGTTCTAGACCCTCTGGCCTTCATATGGGCAAACATTTGTGCAAACTCTGAGGCAGATAAGTTAACGATTACTCTTAATTATGTTGTTTTTTCACTTTTCATCACTGATTGTGGTCTTGAACCCAGACCCCATTTTAGGTCAAGATTCAGTCTTTCTAGTGGAGGCCAGCAAGGAAACATTCTTTCAGATTTGCAACACCACTTGAATCCAGACATATGGATTTGAGAAACCAGTAGCCCAGAACCCCCGGAGGGCCTGCAGAGAGGATGGTCTAGATATAATGTGTTGTGGGGGTGCAAAAACCCAGTTGGGGGTAGGTGGGGTTCCCAGTCATGCCTGTCCTCCCCAAACTCACCTTACTGGCAACACTCCTCAGAGGGTCATCTCCACCAATTAAAGGCTGGACCTTCGTACTCTAAGACACATGACCTGCTGGAGCGATGTGTATTGGACTAGCTTTAGTCAATGAACAAGACAGCTCAAGTTCAGTACTGAGTTTACTGGACAGTTCAGTAAAAGTATGAAGAAGAAAAAACGCTGGAGAACTCAATGACACAGAGTAATATTTTCTTAGCTTGTCCATTCTCTTATTGTTCAAACCCATTCCCATGATCCCAGTATTTGGGCTTACGCAAACAAAGAGCACTATGAGATTCCACCTACAGAGCCTCACAAGTTACACCAGAAATATATGCCAGACCTTGGAATGTTAAAGATTATGATGCTTGACCTAGCTCATGGATAAATGCAGACCTACACAGAAACGGAGCTAAAGGCAGTCAACTGAGAGAATGGTGAAGCCTATCATGAAAGTTGAAAGATGCTATAGTAACAAAGAGTTACTATGTTGAGAAATATGCTGATGTGAGGTGTAGCATTGATTTAAATAGTTTCTCGGGTGGCTCAGTTGTGTTTAAAACGTTGTGATTGGAGGCCAGCTCTCCCTCCAGGCCACACAGCCTCTAGTGCCCTACCGTGGAAAGAGTCCATGGTTATTTGTGTATGGATAGTAATAAAGTGCACAGATGAATGCAACATCAAAACCTGTATATTTTGGAAAAAGAAGGCACTCTGGGGATATCAGATACTTAGATAATTTTATTTACAAAGTTTCTCGAGTCAGCAAATATACAAATGAAATTCTAAAGACCATATCCAGGCATTGGGTGTGCGTCTGTGAACACGCAAGCATGTGTCTGCGCACACCAGTTGCATTCCAAGTTCCTTTATCAGTCCATCTCCAGTTTCTGGGCAGGCTGGTCCTACCTTCGCTTGCTTCTATTTTCTATGAGTGATTTTGTCACACATTGGGTCCTTCTCAGAAGGCGCTCAGCGAACACAATCTGTGCATTCCTGTGTTTAGAAGCCTGTCCTCCTTCAAGGAGGCTGTGCCAGGAACCCGTATCAAAGTCCATGCTCAGGCACCCAGACTTCACTCCTACACTGCGACAACCTGTACCTCAGAGGGCAGCCGCCGGCCCCCCTTCAAGGGTCAATGCGGAAGGCCAACAGTTTCTCAGAGTGCTGGTTGTTGAGGGTACGGAGGTCAGGAAGCCGAAGTAAGAGTTTTGGGAAGAGTGTGGAATCGTTGGGATGCTTCTTGTTCACTAGCATCCTCAAGGCCCTTATGAGGGTCTCTTGCAGAGTCTCCACTGCATCCACGTCGGAGATCCCTGAGCGATCTGGCAAAAATAAATGAGAGAGAGAAAATATGTTAATGCAAGCTCAGTACAATCTAGTCCAACCCCAGCAAAGGGCAGGAGAAAATATATTGAGCATCCTACACTAGCTGTGTAACCCGGCAACAGCGCGCAACTATCCGTAAAATGATGCTAAACTAGATTAACACAAAGCGAGCAAGACTTTTCAAAGAGAGAAGAGCCAGGCTTTCTTTAGATGCATTTTGAGTACTACGGTTTAACTCTCCCAGGGCCGGCTTTAGCGCTGGTGGCGCCCGGTGCAACAATCTATTTTGGCCCACCCTTTATGGGAGTAAAACTGCCACTAGACAAAACTCAGATCTCTCTCTGTAGCAGAAACATTAACCACATGAGTTATCTTGACATATTTATTGCTGCCTGAAAACTGGATGCACAAGGAACTCTGATGCAAGTGCCTTTAAATCATAAGTTATTGCTCAACACAGCACCACCCCCTGAGGTCAGTGCCCCCCTCCAGGTCAGCGCCCAGTGCAGCCGCACCGCTGGCACTACCCTAAAGCCATCCCTGAACACCCGATACACTGTGTGCCATCAGTCACTAACAATGGACATCAGTATTAAGGAAGGACAGTTCATTGGGTTTGTAAATGTGTGTGTATATATATATATATATATATATATATATATATATATATATATATATATATATATATATATATATATATATATATATGTATATATATATATATATATATATATATATATATATATATATATATATATATATATATATATATATATATACACATATATATCTCAATCACAAAGTCTGGTAGTACGGGGCTCAACTACGCGGCGGTTATGCACGGATCCCGGAAATCCTTTATATCACCTCCATTTATTCTTCGCTTGAAAGAATACTGTTCAGGACACTCCACAGTGCTTAAATGCTATTTATTGCAGACAGAATAGCCTCCAACCGACGTGTTTCGCCTTTACAGCTTTGTCACGTGACAAAGCTGTAAAGGCGAAACGCTTCGGTTGGAGGCTAGTCTGTCTGCAATAAATAGCATTTAAGCACTGTGGAGAGTCCTGAACTGTATTCTTTCAAGCGAAGAATAAATGGAGGTGATATATATATATATATATATATCTGATGAATGGGATGGGAGGAGTCCACTACCAAGCACAAGGCTTGCTCTGAACCCACCTGCAGACACGAGGACCACAGCCATGAAGAGTGCCATCTCTTGGGCATCCAGACCCAGCGAACTCATCTTTTCACTGAACTCGGACATGGAATCGAGTAGCGAGCCCATCCCAACAGAGCGCAAGCTGCCCACTGAGTATGACTGCCCGCTCAAGAAGGTAACCGCCTTGTCCTTGGCATTGAAAAGTGTAGAGAAGCGGACCATCAGCACCTGCAAGAGGAAAGAAAGTGTGCACAACTCATTAGTTGTCAGCCGTCCCACCCACAAGCATTGAATACTGCCAGTGCTACAGATAAGCTCTTTTTAACCCATCCCAAATCACTCCACATATAAAGTAACACAAGAGTCAAAGAGACAGTGTAGGTTCTGAAAAGACAGACAGAAAGAACTGGCACAAACAACTCCAAGGACAGACTGCTGGTCAACCAGCGAGACATATGAGACAAACCAGGGAGAGAGTAATTGGCAGATATAGAGAACAAATTTACCAACGTACAGGACACAGAGTCACGGAAAAAATGAAAATTGAACTGTGAAAATGAAATAAAATAACCGTCAGCAGGTAAGAGACAGACTGAGAAAAGGAGAATTCGGGAAAAGTACAGGGTACCAGCGAGCGAAAAAGGGTCTGGGAGAAAGAAAGAAAGACCTGACAGAGGAAAAAAGAAGGAGGTATGAAAAGGTTGGAGAGTTGAGAAGGAACAGAGAACGATGCAGGAAGACAGATGGCAGGTAGTCCTTGAGAAGAAGCCGCAGAAAGAAAGCGTGCAAGGTACATGGATAAACAGAAAGAATGACTTAAAGAGACAATAACATATTGTGTTTGAGATTGCGATACCAGACGAAAACACTGGGGCAGCATTGAGAAAAAGAGGCTGACAGAAACCGAGACTTACACAGATGTCAGCAACAAAGTACAGTTCGAGAAATATAGACCTGGGCACAGAGAGAAACACTGACAAGCAAAATACTGAAAGAGAGGCAGAGTGAACTAAGCAAGCAAATGAAGCAAGTGGTACTTCAAGAAAAACACTTCCATTGGTGGGGTCATTCATTGTCTAACTGATAAAAATACTTCTCTCCAAAGTTAGGAGAAAAATAATACCAATTCTTAAATGTTATCGAGATCATGGACTTTCACCCATGAAGGGAAAGAAAACTCCGCATGATGGAATCACACAAGGCAGTGGCAGGGGACGGCTTCTTTCTTCCTTTACTGCAGAGGCCTGGACTGAGGATAACGTTCAGTAATGTACCTCACAGCAAGCTCCGCCATTGGCCACTCAAGGACTCCCGCTCCCTAGATGAGCCAGGAACGATATCTAAGGAGTAAGGGAGTGGTGACCAAAAGGATGACCCTCTCTTAGGTATCTAACGCCCCACATTCAGACACTTCATAGAGCAGAGCACAGGTCTCCCCCTCTCACACGCACAAAGGAAGACAATTCACACCAACAACGCAAATAGGGGCATATCAACAAGGGCTGGCGATGTAATTATCGCCGCTTTAGCGTCCGTTTTTGGGCCAAAAGCGGCGATAATTATATCGCATTATTTACAAGGACACGCTATCGCATGTTTCCTTGAATCAGCTCCTGTTTAGTTCACGCCTCGCTTTGCATCTCTAATGAGATGCAAAGTAGGCGTTCCCTGCAAAAACTAAGGGAAAATGATCTCTAACTGCCCTACTCCATATTTACAATACGGTCCTGGACACCCATAGCGATGTAAAATACAGCCTTTACCGCTGTTATCGCCGGTATTTTAAGTCTGCTATTTTTCATGACTACCCTATCTATGACATGGGAGGTGGATTCAGTGGCTGAATCCACATCTCCCTATCATCAATGTTTTTTCTATCGCTGTGGGAATATCACTGGTTTAACAGCGATATTCCCACATAACGCCGCTTTTGATGTAAAATGTATCGCCCTGGAGTAACGCGTTGTTAATAACGCGTTATCCGGGCGATAAATTACAGCGATAGGCGGCGATAAATATAAAAGCGCTAAGCGCGCTTTGTGATATTTATCGCCGTCTGTTGCTGATATGCCCCATAGTTCTTTACCACACATGGGCAGACTCCCCTGCCATACGGCATGGCTGGTGCACCAACAAGTTATGCTTACGTGTCACATCCCTCACACTGTTCCCCCTCAAATTCACAGCGACAAAAAAGGAGCAGAACTCCAGTGCTAATGCATGGATTCAGAACACTATCCACACAGGCTCCAAGACAAAGTTTTAAATCCACAGTACTCCCGCGAAGTAGCATGTTCTCACCCACAAATGAGCTTCGGCACATATAAGTGACACTGCAATGCAGTGCAATGCACAAGCACAGAGATGTGTAGCTTGGAAAAGTCCTGCTCTGACCTGCTGAGCGACAATAATACAACGTGCTAATGGCAGGCCTAGCTAGATGTCTAGATGCTGCCAAAGCTAGAGTTGTTTACAAAATGCCTTTGGGTGTTCGCGAGACTATACATTATATACTGAATTAAAAAGGTAAAGAAAAAAATAAAAGAGCAAAAAAAGACACCGATTCTATGCTGTGTAGAGATAACAAGCTTTCTGGCCTGGGCAGCGTCAAGCTTTCTTCTTCGTCGATTGCTTTCGGAAGCCTTCGTTATCACACTGCTAGGCATTTAGCAGCTTTTTCTGCCATCTCAGTAGCCACCTAGCCGGATGCATGTGTGTTTTATCTCCACTGAGCGTTTAAAGGCGAGCGTTTTTCATTTCAAATTCTCTGGGTCTCACAGTGGATAAGAACATGGGCTTGATCCATGCTGCACAGCACTGCTTTCAAATCCTTTCTCCCTCAAGCAAGGTTCCATGCCTGTCTCTGCGTCTGCAGTCTGGAAACAGCCGCAGAGGATACTCTGAAGCACACACATACACAGGGGAGCACTCAGAGGACAGACGCGCCGAGACATCTACATTAATGCGTCTACTTCCGCTCTTACCTGGAATGTGCCTGCTTTCAGCAGCATGACCTGGTCCTGCTGGCACAGCGTCTGGAAGCCCGGGATGCTCTTGGCAAACTCCACCACCTCTTTGACGGCGGGGGTGAAGCACTGTGAAAATTCCTCCCAGATCTGCTGGCTGGTCTTCGAGCTGCTGCAGTAGGGACTGGAGTTCAACGGGCAGGCCTAGGAAACAAACATAGAACAGCGTTAAGACCCAAATGAACTGCAAAAAAACAAAACTGCAAGGAGCCATGTAGCTGCTCTGCAGAGAGGCAAAGTGAGCCCCTGCACTGGGTGCAGATGCTGGGGCTTTCACAAGAGCACGAGCAGCACTGACAACCAATGGCAGAGCGGGGCCCACAGCCCTGCAGGAGGCCAAGGCTGCAGCCAGCTGTTATGCTGCTGGATCCCTGAACACAGCAGCCAGCCACCAAAAGAGATGCAACTGCAAGCAAACATTTCAGCCAATAGAAGCACATCCAAGTCCCGAAAGAGTGACGTGCTTTACTCCATGATATGGACCAATTAAAAATGTTCTTGAACCTGCCACTTGCATGAAGTCAAAATAATCTGCTCCCTCCGTGAATCTGAGTATGGAACCTTGTTTATTCTCGAGACAGAAAACAATTGCTTACTTGAAATCCGTCAATGGAAGTCAGTCAATATCTGAATTTTGAAAATTGAATGATTTTTACTCTTTTAATCGGGCGATGTATAGATTAAACATGCTTCCCTTTAGAGATTTGAATTGGGGATATATTTCCTTATCCTAATGTGGTTTGCTAATCTTTTTAAAAGAATAAGAACGTCCGAATCAAAAACATCAAAACTTTATGATTACCACAAGACAGTACCTGGAGCACAAGGAATATCTTAAATTTAGCATCACCTTGGACTAACGCAAAAGGTATCAGAACACATACATTGCACCCACATATAAACAGAGCATGTCTCCAATGACTTCCCCTGCACCCACAGATGAACTAAGCAGGTCTAGCATTACACTCATCCCCAGTGGATAAACACATTAAGTCTCAGTGCATCTCCTCTATTTCCCACTTACAATGCCTTTGTTGGTGAGTGGTCTCCAGGAACAAGATCTCTGACTTGTGGATTCTGCAGCACGGCTCTCGAATGGTGGATAGCAGCCAGAACGTTGGTGGAAGCCCCCATGGTGTGTGTGATAGACATCTTTGCCAAAAACATGTTGGCCATTATTTACAAAACCTGGCGAGTCCTGTGGGCAAACATAGCCAGAGAGACGAAGAGAAGCCTGGTTGTATGTCTCAAAGCCTGGCCAGTTGCTAAGCTGGTGATCCACAGGCTGGGGTGAGGAGTAGCTGTCGGCCTTGCAGCATTTGCCTATGTGGTCCTGGTTGGTCACAAAGATGTCCCGGTAGGCACGAGAGACTGCTCCAATTGCTTCCTCTGCCTGGGAGTCAGGACTTGGGGGGGTGTCAGGTCCCAAGTCTAGGTCCATGGGTGACTCGTTGAGGCTACTCATGTAACTTTGCATCTCATCCAGGAGCCTCTGCTTTTCACGCTTGGGTATGCGCCCAAATCGCACGGCTGCAGAAAGCAAGAAAAATTATGAGTTAAAAGGTGTTGCATGGAGAAAAATAGTGCTAAGACCAAAGAAACGCACAATATAGCCTTATAGTCTGTTACCGAGGACTATACTTGTTGTTGAAGGCCCTAAACTCAAGTTGTAGGCCCAAGCCGCAGACTTGTACCCATTCAAAACCGCACTCACTCCTACCAGCAAAAGGGATGTCCCTGTCAGCCCATTTTCACAATCTCCCTTCCTTTAGGCAAACTCACATACACAGAAAGGGTCCGCACCTAAGTGGTGATAGTTCAAGTAAATGCCAAAGCACTGCAATGCAACATAAAGCAACTAACTCTGTATGAATTTCTTATCAATCAGCAAAGCGTTGGAATGCTGCAAGGTTTTTAGATATGCATGCTTATTTTAATCAACCACAATCGATGCACAATTCAAAAAGTTTGTACTTCTGTTTTTTGTATTTTCTAACACTAACTTTTTAAATCAACGCCATTGTGTACTACCTGAAAGTAATTTAAAACTGTGTAATACCCCTTCGCCCACTTTAAGCTTTCAGTTCACAAGAGTGAGCACAGCAGTGCTAACAACACATAGAATGGTCTGTCGTAGTGTGTAGAAAGTAAATCATTTAGTACACGGCTATCTTTTATTCAGGCTTCCTCTGGAAACTACAATTTGAGTCATGTAATACAAAGACCAGCGTCTACCTCACAAAACAGCAAATTGTGCACTCCTTGTCGCATTCATCTAGGCTCACTCCTAGGCCCTTGAATTGTCTGAGGCTTTTTAAATTTCGGAAAAGAAAGAAAGTTGCTTGTGCCATGACAGGATGCTTATGCAGAGGGTTACAGAATGATCTTGGATCAGAAGAACACCTTTCATCTTCTGAAGGAGAATGTACTTGTAAGACGGAGAAAGAGGACTGAGACACCACAAGTTCTAAATCTCAGGGATGCAACTTATTATTTATTTATTTTTACAGAATTTTATATAGCATGAACTTGACCTGAAGGTATCAGGTATCAGAGCGCTTTACACGAGCACCAGTTACATTACACGAGGACACATTCATTGTTAGGCACGAGGAGATTAAGTGATTTGCCCAGAATCACAGGCTGTTGCACGTCTTTGCCGAGACTCGAACCGGGTTCCCTAGATTTGAGGTCGACTGCCCTATTCTTTGGCCATCTCCTCTCCCCTTCTAATAAAATATATTTATTGTTTAGGTTTGTTCAATGAGGTCTTAAAGTAGATGCGTGCAGAAAGCCAAGTATGTTTGTGTGGTTTAATATTTCTACACAAAGGTGAATTATTTTGCGCACAGCTCAAATGAATACGATGGATTTCAGGACGACACAGAATAATGAGTTGTTAACTTCTAGTCATAACTCATTCGATCCCTAGAAAAACTAAATTTCGTTGTTTTTCACTTCAGTTGGTGTGGCTAACTTTTTAACAGTTCCTGACTATTACTGTAATGTCTTTTACGAACATTTTCAACTATCAACTTCCGGAGACCTGCAACTGAGGAGATAAATATCCTATTAGTGTGTCGCTTAAGAATACTGGGCAACCCTCCTTTAAAATGAAGTTGTTGAGTTATCAACTTCGGTGGTATTGAATGTGTGTGACACGTCACCGAAGACCAGTATTCTCTGGGACGGCTTTTTCCACATTTGTTGATTTCAGAAGGAGTCATTATTAAAGTCACCCTGCTTTTGAAGCAATTCACCACGTATATTTTGGATGAATTTCAAGGCTATATTTACTTTCACGCACAGACCCAAATATGCATACGGATACATATCAGTTTTGGTCCTTCTTTCCACAAGAATACTGTTAAGAGTCCCCTTTCCATGCAATACCAGCTGTCTACCACTGTAAATCCTTTTTGACCGGTGAACTAGGTGAGATGTGCAATTCTCAACCTTATATCGTAAAAATGTTGCCAGATGATTGATATCCCCAAAGACTTCTGCAGGAGTGGGTGTCTTGGCTATCAAGTGATCTCAGGTCACTTAGGACACAGTCACATGGCTTTGTAGCCAACAGCACTTTTCATTTCGAGACATTTAGTATTGTACAGCACCGGATGCACAAAAAGTGCTTGTGTAATATGACTATGTGTGCACAATTGCGTGATTAGGTGCTTCATGCAGAGCTCAAGCACTGGGTGTGCGTAATACTTGTGCTGTCTGCTGCACATGTAGCACTGGGTACGTGTGATGCATGTTCCGCATAGAGATATGCATTAGCTTGTAGCACAAGTTGTGCATGAATGATGCATATGCACAGTTTGTGTATGTGCAACACAGGGGCCATGAATGGTACACGTCTTAAATATAGGGACATGACTGGTGTCCGCAGCACTGGTGTGTGTGATATTGATGCAGTGCTTCTTGCAAAACTACTTACTATCACTCATGTGCAATTCCTGTTGAATTATTTGGGCCGCCTCAGATAAATGAGCTGGTCTGGATGTTTCAATGCTCTAGGTATAGAAGTGGAGCATGTACAGTGCCCAGTGCTGAGTCGAACTTATTTAGCATCTGGTGTCTGAGTGAAGCATGTGCAGTCCTGGTGCATTATGGTGCTTTTGCAGCTGCAGGGGTATCAGTTGCGTGTGCAGTGCCTTCTGTGTGTGTAGCAAAAGGAGAATAAGTAGTCCATGTTCAGCGCTTGGTGCAGTTCTAAATAGTATGTGAGTGGTGTTGAACAGCACTGGTACACTTCTTCAGCTATTTGCAATGGTAAGTGCATGCCTACTGTGAGTGTAGTGCTTTATCACAAGTGGTCACTATCCGGTTCTGCCCATGAGTTGTGTTTTAGCTGCATACGGTGTGTAAGTTGTGCATTTGTACAACCAGTTACACAAGTTTTGTATTTGCTGCACATTGGACATTTGCAGGGATATCCAACTTGTGTGCTCATGCAGTTTAAGGTGTTTTTTCTGCTGCTCGTGCAGTGCTGGTTGATTCTGTTATGGACGTTCAGTGCCATGTGTTTCTCTTTTTCCTTCTGCAGCTCAGGGTGTGCCTGGTCCAGGTGATGTCCCATGTGCGTCTCTGGTAATTGTACAAGGCTAGGTTTGTTTGTAATGCTCTACAATGCCTGGAATGTTTATAGTGCAGATGCAGAAAAAAATGCATCTAGTGCGTGTACTTTGGCAAGTGTTCCTTTGTGCTTATAAAAGGACCCGGTCCCTTGGACAACTGAGGATGTGTATGATACACGCAACTCAGTTGAAGGATAGACTGCAATAACAAGTCGTTGTTGAGCACGTTTTCATAGTCAGGTCAAGTCCATATTATCGTTTGCTGCCTATCTGCTTGTTGCGTTAGTGGCAAAATGACTGCTATTCAAACTACTGAGGCATATGTGCCTTTTAGGGTTTATAATTAAAGACTATAAATGTGTTTTACAGAATATTCTGTTAATCAAATGGAGGAGTGTAGCCAAATGCTGTTGTGCTGGATAAAAAGTAGGTGCCTGGCCATGAAAATCAATATGTTGCATTTTTTTTGTCAATTTCTTCTACTTCTTGTTTTCCAAGGTGGTTAAGTCCGCAGGTAGTAAAATATGGTTTGCATGGAATTTCTAGCAAGCATAGAATATAACAACTGGATTATATAAACGTTGCAGAAAGTTGCTTAATTAGCTGCAGGACATCATAAAATGGTTACCTGTCCAAGGTTTCAGATATAGCCACGTATGTCTCATAGGTGAGACATCTAGGCTCAAGCCACAACTTTGGCAGATGACCAAACGTGTGATTCTGGGCAAATTATTTAATCTCTGGCTCTCTTAAATTGTAAGCCTGGGTAATGAAAAAGTAGCTTGAACGGGCACCACATAAATAATGTTCATATACTGTCATTGCCTGGTCCCATTTATCATCAATGAGCTCTACCACTGGTCCATGCATCTATTCTCCTCCCTTCTATCGACTGCCCCCCCCCCCCTCGTTACTATGTCATGGGTTTCTGCTAGAATTTGTTTGCTCATAAATATATTCAATACGTTGGAACAAATATACATATGATAGGACTCATATTAAAAACACATTCTTTTGACTTTAATTCCTCTGGGAGCTAAAGAAGTGATACGCTTTATTGTAAGTGCCTGCATTTAAACCATATACGATTCTTGACACTTTATTTTAGGCATAGTTTCTTAATTTTAGTTCCTATGTAGGAATCATTTTGTGTTCTTTTTAGGTATGACCCAGTAACTTTAGCTGTCTTGTCAGCCTCATGCTTCCCAAAAACATCCCAATATTATATTTATATATATAATATTATTATGTTCGCCGAAAAAAAACAAAGGTTAAAGTGACATTATAGTTAGGTCCTTTTGTTTAGGGCCTATAGTTAGGTGCATTCGGGTATTCAGTCCAGCCTACTCAATTAGAAGCTTTTGTTTGGTTGAATTACTATAAGTATACCAAAATTGAAAAGTGTGTATTTGATACGAAAATGTGTGTATACATGGCTAAAAGACATTGACAACAGCAATAACTCCAGCATTGGCAAGCCCTATTGGCTTTGCCAATGCTTGTTTTTAATGCTACTAAGCTGCCGATGAATATCCTGAAAAGGGGAGCAGGAAATATTCCGCAATGGCATTCATGTTGGGGAAATGCATAGTGGCCATGGCTTGGGTTAGAGGCGCCCCCTGCCCCTAGGTCTGATGACTACCTACAAGATATAATACAATGTAACACGCATTTAGAGATATATGCTACATTACTGCGAGTACATCTAGAGCAAGAGACAGCTGGGTCTACTGAACATGTTGAGAGAGTAATGAACAAGATGGACTAATCTCCAAGTGAATCACAAATTGGAATGGGTTAAAGCGGGCTGTCACGCGAGGGGAATGTATTGTGAATACTACAAGATCATTTATTGTGGAGATGCACTGTGCATGCAGGATTAACAAATTCTGAAACTCAACCTGTGATATACAATATGTATGAACTATTGATCCCAGGCGATATTATCTGAATGCCTTTCTATAGTGTTTGCCCAAAACTGAAAATAACTTTTAAAAAACGGTTATGACTAATAACCGATCAATTAAGCCACACACAGTCAACCCGACCACAATGTGGTGCTGGCCAGAGCTTCAGTGCACAGTTTCAGAGAGGAAATCCTTTATCAGAAAGCTAAATACGTCTATACTTCAAACACTGGAAATAAATACGTCTGATCGCAGAAACTGAGGTCAATCATTATTTGAAGTGTCAAGCGGACTCCGCCTTCTTTACGCTCTTTAAGTGTAGCAAAAAATGAAGGCACAACATACGAGTCAAAGCTTCTGTGAAATGTGAAAACATTGAGTGAAAAAAACTGAATTCAAAACATTTAAAAATGAAAGCCCGCCAAAATGTGTGCCACACAAAGATGTCTCTCTTTAAAAATGTCACCCTGCACCTAAACCCTCTATCTGGTACATACCTGCAAATGCCATAGAAAAATAATTATGTACAGCCAAGAATGTGGTATTGTATGGTTTTAAGTAGATGTTTTTGTCCACTTTGCTTTCAGTATACGTTTTCACGCGGCTCCTCAGCCTAGAAGGAGAGAATGGACTTAGACCAGTGTAAATACAGAAAATGACCAGTCGTCAGCAAGTTTACGAATGTTTCTGAGGCTCCTCATTCCAAGGTGAAGCTTTAAACTCTGTAAACTGTGGATGATTTGTCTTAAATGGGCCCTGCCGATGATGAAGCATGTCACAATTTGTGAGTGAGCACATGCCACTACTAACCCCATAGTACACATTCCTACCTCTCTGTTGTGTGAGTTATATTTTGATTGGGGGGGTCGGGTAGGAATGCAACCTCTCCCCCTTCTTTGTGTGTATTAAATGAGTTTGAGAAACCCTTTATAAAAGTGAGATTGTAAGGTAATTGTATCTGATGAGGAGAAACTTGAGGGTGCTGGTGAGCACCAGGGTGTTTGCCAGCAGTCTTTCTTAAGATCTTAACGACCTACTCTCATTTATTAGGCAAGTTTGCATGGGTTTCCTCTGGTCAATATGCTCTTCCGCCCTCCAGGGGGGCCCCACACACCGTGCCGAGCCCCGCTGCCCTGACATCTGCTCTGTCTGATGACGCAGGAAGGAAGGGGTTGTAGACTTTGACAGATGCGGCCGCAAGCCAGCAAGTGTTACTGAAAGTTACTCCATCCGGCGGCCCGGAGCTGATAACCCACAAACCGCCCATGCCGTCTGGGACAGGAAACCCCGTATGACAGCGAAGGTAGATGAATGAAGTGGGAGGGCCGTGTCCGGCGCGCGAAGGAGCCGACTTGCGGCTGCATGTCGCACGATGGCTACTGTAAGAGAAGATATTAAGTTATTTAAAAAGGCAATGGCCGAGAGAGGGTGACAGCGGATGTGGTCACTGTAAGTGAGCTTTTTTTGCGCGCATTTTCCTGGCTCAAGTCTGTCTGGTTTTGCAGGCTCCGTCTGTCTGCCTGTGGACCAGTGACGTGGTTCTGTTTCAAGGTCAGACGCCCTTGAGGGTATATAGCTCATGTGTGTGAGAGCACAAAAGTCATAGCTGCAGGAGAGTGTGCGTGAGTGGGTGTCAGGGGCATTCATGCGTGTGTGGGAGCACACGCAAGGCTTAAAGTCACTTAGAAAATGCTCTCAACCACAGTAGATACATCTAGAATGTGGTGAAAGTGTGCACAGGTGTGCGTGTGCTGTAGGGAGGGACTAGGCAAAATGTTCTTGAGCTCATGGTACCTGCTCTGAAACCAGGCCCTGCTGGTGTTGCATCTGCTTTGTCTATACGAACTGAACTACTTCACTTCCTCCAGACCCGCCTCCTGCTGCTGCACCACCTTTCACTGTGCACCACCATCCACTGAGCACCACCTTCCACTGTGCATCACCTTCCACTGTGCACCACCTTTTACTGTGCACCACCTTCCACCGTACACCACCTTTCACTGCACACCACCTTCCACTGTGCATCACCCTCTACTGTGCGTCAGCTTTCACTGGGCACCACCTTCCACTGTGCATAACCTTCTACTGTGCACCACCTTTCACTGTGCACAACCTCCCACTGTGCACCATATGAACCACCTTTTAACTGTGCACCACCTTTGACTGTACACCACCTTCCACTGTACACCACCTTCCACTGTGCATCACCTTCCACTGTGCATCACCTTTCACTGTGCACCATGTGCACCACCTTTAACTGTGCACCACCTTTTATTTGTGCACCACCTTCCACTGTGTGCCACCTTCCACTATGCACCACCTTTCACTGTGCACCATGTGCACCACCTTTAACTGTGCACCACCTTTTATTTGTGCACCACCTTCCACTGTGCGCCACCTTCCACTATGCACCACCTTTCACTGTGCACCACCTTCCACTGTGCACCATGTCCACCACCTTTAACTGTGCACCACCTTTTATTTGTGCACCACCTTCCACTGTGCGCCACCTTCCACTATGCACCACCTTCCACTGTCTGCCACCTTTCACTCTGCACCACCTTCCACACTACACCACCTTCCATTCTGCGCCACCTTCCACTGTGCGCCACCTCCCACTATGCACCACCTTCCACGGTGCACCACCTTTCACTCTGCACCACCTTCCACACTACATCACCTTCCATTCTGCACCATTCTCTTCCACTTCCGCTGAAACACTGCATGGTGCTCTCGCAGCATTGATCCATACTCCTTATGCAGCTGCTGGTGTTCTACCCCTGAAACCACTAGCGTCCAAAGTAAGGCTTAGGTGGAGCCCGCGCACACTTATCAAAACCATTAGAAATGTGCTCCTGGGTTCGGTGTGTTTATTTTAATGAATCATTTCCAGCATTCATTTAACTTCCGAGGGTTTCCATGGAGCAGCATCAGAACAAGGAGAGCCACCATGTCATTTGAGGACTTTCCCACCACCTGAAACCCTTTGTCCCTGGCCATGCATCTGGAGAAGAGTGGAGGTGGTCTGACAAGCGAGTATAGTAGTGCATATAAGGCTAGTGCTCAGTATCTCGTTATTAGTAGAAGCTTACTCATATTTGATTCAAATTATGTAAACAATGTATCCTTGCGATACAATACACAACTCACGCAATTATTAACTTTAACACATACACACCCTGTCCATTAAAGAGACATTTTCATCCATTAGTTAACAAAAAAAATCCTGTAGAATACCGTGAAAATAACCTGACCATGAGGGCATATCCTATTTATATGCGCCTATAAGCTAAACTCAACACGACACTTTCCAACCACGATCCCACCTAGTCAAGCCGGATCTATTACTTAGCACATGGTGTCGATTTAATTGGACCCTCTGGCTAACAATCTGGTCTTGATTTAGTTCTCTGCACAGAAGACAGCCCGGGGCCCTGTGGCGTGACTGCTCTGTCCAGAACTGCAGCTTCCCTCTCTGCAGGCGCCTCAGAGATGAGGAGTTTTGTGTGACGTAGATCATGCACACTTGTTCCAGAAGAGGTTTGTGGGCGCCTGCCAGCATGGCCCACCAGATGCCATGTTTACATTTCCAGAGGAGGTTTACAGTCCCATCAGTGCAGGACTAGGTGGCTCGGTGCTCTAGCAGACCCCGAGGAAGTCCTGCTTACCATGGCCTGTCTGTGTCGTATGTCCCTAGTCCCCGGGTAGTCATTCCTCTAAGCCTCGTTACAAAGGCACATCCTGGTATTACAACTTACCATCGCGGGACATTCCAACGGCCAGGCATTTCTTGAAGCGGCAGTGCTGGCAGCGATTGCGGTTCATGCGCATGATCATGCAGTTCTCATTTTTCACACACGTCTTGTAATGAATGTTCTGTTGGATGCTACGTCGAAAGAAGCCCTATGGAGTTTAAGAGGTAGAAAGAGGTTTGCACTGGTAGCTCACAGCAAAGTGATCATCATCCCTATAGCCCAGCACAGGAGGCACTGCACTGCCATCACAAAGTCACTGGAGGTGAGTGCACACACAGGATAACTGCAGACCAGCAAGCAGTGCCCAAGCAGAGCCACTGGAGGAAAGGAATCCCGGGACAACTGTAATCCAAAACCCATCCCTATACCACCACATCCAAACATGAATTGTCCACATGGCATCAGAGGATGGGGATTGGAGCCCAAATTCAACTGTGCACAAAAACCTTGCCCCTTAAAGCAATAAGACGGGGATCAGATCCCCGTCATCACTGGAGACCAGCAGGCACTGCCAACACAGCCATAAGAGGGACAGCAACCTCAGGATAACTGCAAGAATTGGCCGCACCACCACCAGAGAAGCATGAAACCCCAGGATAACTGAAAGCATTGGATGCCCAACCACCAGAGCAGCATGAAACCCCAGGATGACTGCAAGCAATGGCCGCACCACCACCAGAGCAGCATGAAACCCCAGGATAACAGAAAGCATTGGCCGCACCACCACCAGAGAAGCATAAAACCCCAGGATAACTGCAAGCATTGGCCGCACCACCACCAGAGAAGCATGAAACCCCAGGATAACAGCAAGCATTGGCCGCACCACCACCAGAGAAGCATAAAACCCCAGGATAACTGCAAGCATTGGCCGCACCACCCTCAGAGCAGAATAAAACCCCAGGATAACTGCAAGCATTGGTCGCACAACCACCAGAGCCCCATAAAACCCCAGGATAACTCTTATCACAGAAGTACTTCTCGCAGAGACACATACATTGAACGAGAACCCCATGACAACTGCCACCCAATAAGCACTGCCCACATGACCTTACGAGTCATATGAGTATCCCAGGATGACTTCATTCCTGCAGAGGGATGGGCATCTGAACTGGGGCCCAGATGCACGGACTGCACACAAGCACAGCAACGACATGTCTAGAGACAAAGCTGCTGACATAGACCTGGAGACCTGGCTCCTAATCACTACTTTTGACTTTACCAAACAAGTGTGTGATTCTAATCAAATCATGTTAACTCAGATTGCCTCAAACTAAAAATGTGAATGACGCAAATTTGCAAAGACTCCGCTGTACATTACACACTATCTAGTACAGACAGCAATACATTTAAACCACCCATCCCCTGCTCCGCATATCCTGGTTTCTGTTAACATTGCATATGCTGCCTAGTGGGTGCAGGACCCTCTCAGCACATGTGGCTGATATTCACACATTCATCTTGTAAACTGAAAGCCCTACATGGTTACTCCCATCATTCCCAGTTCTGCCTCTTTAATGGAAAGGACCCCTTCATCAGTCTCTATACCCCTGCCACCAAACTTGGAGAAATCCTTGGTCACCCAGTACGTCCACTCAAGACTATCACTCACCTTGCAGCCTTCACAGGCATGCACCCCGTAATGGAAGCCCGATGCGATGTCACCACAGACCTTGCATAGTAAGACCATCCCACCAGCCTCTGAAAAGGAAGACAGGACATCATTATTACAGGAACATGACAGCAGAGCCATACCCTCATCCAGATGCACAACTACAAGCCACTCTTACACGGTCAATCTTTTAAAATACCTCAAACGCGAGGATAACCACGAAATTTTCAAAGCAACAGCCTACTGTTCAGGAGATCATTATTCGACTCTACTAGCCAAAGTTAACCCCAAACCAAATTCTCACTGCTCTCCTTTCACTCAGTAGATTTCAGTGCTTAGTGGTGTCCCCAAAGCCCTGCACCTCCCTCTATGAGTCTAGGACAATAAGATCCCCTCTCAGAGGCCAGCAATGTCCTTTTGCTCCTCCCCACTTGCCCGCACCTTTCTGTCTGCCAGGTTCTCTCTCGGGTTCCCTCCTTGGTCCTTAAGGCTTCCCAAGCATTTTTAATCAAGACTGTACATCAGCAACAACCAAATTCATCTAGTGTGAGCAATATATGGCTAATGACCAGCCCCCCTTTTCACAATTTCAAAATATGTGTACACCAGCATTTCAAATCGTCATCCTGCTGGAGTGTAGGACCTTCGAATTTGTTTCACATCCCATGAAATCGAACAAACGTCAGTGACTATTTGCTGGTGAATACCGCCCACAGATGGAGACCAGCAGAACGTCATTCTTACTTCAAAGTTTTTTATAACACTTTATTTTTATATGAGCGAAATAAAACTTCCATGGTAGATATTTCATTGTGCGAATTCTTTTAAACATGAAATTCATCCACCCGCAATGCACTGAGCACATACAGATGAAACTAATGTTTGTAGACTGCACATAATAGGATTTTTGGGGCCAGGTGACATTGTGCAACCCAGTGTGCAAATTTCCTTGGAACTCTGTAAAGACTGCAGAATTGTTTTAAACGGAATGTGCTGCAGAAGTCTGCATTCTCCTTCCAGCACAGAATTACAAAACCGTATCCGTGTAATGGGCAGTGCAGCAGAAATGTAAAGAATTGCCCCGGCTCTTCCACTTGGAGCTGAACATGCCCTAAAGAAGTATTTTTGCAGAAATGATAAAAAACATCCTGTCCGGTTCTAAACTTTAGTCTGTCCTTGAGTGCCTTGGATTCATGTTTTCTCCTTGTGTTCGCCGTTTCGAAAGCCAGTTAGGGAGACTCAACCTTTCCTGTTCCATTCATACTCTAGTTTTCACCGCGAGTTCATGTCAACATTCCTTCTATTCATGGTAGAGAGAGCTCCTACTTACACGTCAATAGGTCATTTCAATGTACACATAGGCTATCAGGTTTTAAGGCTGCTAGTCGGCCCTAATTTACGGACTTTATTTACAAAAAAGCACCTTTCAAACGTCTAAGCCACATCCTGATTTAAGGAATCCAATGTTCTTATTTACAGGACTGCTGCAGGCACAATTTTTGGGCAAGAGACTGGATTGTGGGCGTATTAGTGCGGCGTTCTACCAAAGTGAACACCAACAACCCCGTAAGTAACCTGTTAAAGGCATATCCCCACCCTGTAAAATCAAGCAAGTTTGACACCAGCGACACAAACTGGTACCTTTCTATGGTAGGGAAGAGAGGGAATAACCCTAAACAAGGTGCAGAGGAGAAAAATTCTTCAAGGCTAAACCTACTTTTCATCCTAGGAATGAGATATGCTTGCTAACAAGAGTTTTTTGCATAATTTTCAGCTGCAGACATTTCTTACTGGATATTCCGCTTACGTAACTTTTGAACATCTAAGTATTCCTGGACATTAATGACTTCATTTCTATAAGTATTTCGAAGATGACACCCTCTTGACCACAAATGAAGAGGAACCCTGACTCCCAGTATTGCTCGACCTCTCAGCTGACACCATCAGCCATCCCCTGCTGATCCGTATCTTGAAGTCACAAATGAGAGTCATTGGTAACATCCTTCAATGGTTCTCCTCCAACGTTTCCAACTGACATCAGTTCATTCTTATGCACACCATTTGGTCCAAGAAAATCAGTGGCAGAGTACACCTGGGGTCCATACTGTCCCTGTCGTCTTTTACCTCTTGATAGAGCCCCTTTGGCCTCCTCTACTCACTGATAACAGCATCATAATTTACCAATATATGCAACTCTTCTTGAAAATCTCCTCCATTCCAGACATCCAATGCTTTAAACGCTGTCTACGCCTCATCCTCAGACGTGAGTCCCGTGCTCTCCATGCCACTGGAATCAAGCTATCCTGGCTGAAGAGGGGTGAAACCCCGAAACCGGTCCTAGGATGCTTGGTTCCAGTTCAGGGAGGACCTGGCTTGGCAGTTCGGGCTGGACTGTTCCCATGAGGCACAGGGTAAAGACTGATTTGCATATGGCTGGGTTCAAACTGGAAGGGCATGGTGAGCAAAAAACAGATGGATTTAGGCCCAGATCTCTGTACTGGGGTGAATGTATGACATTGTTCTGCATTCTGTCCATCAACTGTTGTTTTTGCATACGCCTCAACCTGACCTGGATGTCCAGCACCTACCTTAAGGTCAGTCCCACCAAAACACAATTCCTGGTATTTGCCAAGAAAACAAGCAAGAAATAGTACAAAGCTGACTCATAGACAAGAACCATGATGGCTTTGAACACCAACTTTCACCCAATATCAAGTCACTTGGATTCACCCAGGGTAAAAACCTTTCAAAGATCCCATTGCCAAACAAAGAAAGCCTGATATCAACACTCTCTCTACTGAAGAAAGTAAAACTAATCCTCCTAAAAGCAATTTCAGAAAGGATCTGTACTCTTGCATCGAGATGATGGAACCATCCTGCTCCAAGGCCCCCCAGACACCATTCTAGCCTCCCTTAAGGGCATCCTAGATGCCTCACGACCTCTCATACAGTCTCTTAAGAAATGCCAAATGCGATGCTGCGCGCGCAACGAAATTCGTTTTCTTTACTTTTTTCGTAACTTACCTGCAATCGGCCGTATGCCGCATTTTGCAACCCCCCACCCTGCCCCTTCTCTGCCCCACGTCACCGCCCTGGTAACACGCCCTATACGGGCCGTCGCTGCTCTGCATATCTGCCTGACAAGCTCACAATCTCCCTGGGGGCTTGCCGCACACCCACAACGAGGTCACCATCAGATTGGAGACAAAGAGGTGTAAAAAAAAATAAGGTGACCTGGCCTTTTTCTGCTCCAATTCAGGAAAGAGTTGAAGGCACACCTCTTTGAAGCACACTATATCATACTGTAATAACATTCAACAAACCAGCTACCTCTAAAATCACTTGTTGACCCTACAAAGTACTCTATTGCCTTTTGGCTAGGTTCGCCTAATACAAATACCACAAACATACAATTAGTCCTAGATTGCTTTATGAACCATTAAAAAGTCAGAAATCTTATCCATACATTGGACTAACAGCAGAGGAGCAGATTTCCAACTATTCTCCAATGGGGTTTGTTGTTCAATTTTTACATTTTAAAGGTATTATTACATATTGATTGTACATCTGGGTTTTAATGCATAGTAACAGAATTATAGACTATTGATTACAATAGCAGAAATAATATTGCAATTGCTTTTAGTTGCTATAAACTTAACCTCAATCCAGGCTACCCCAACACTGCTGCCAGAGCATTTTTTTACTTGCTCCATGTTAATAAAGAATGACAAGCAGAGTCACATGGCCCATGTCGGAGATTCAGATGGCCCGTCAGTGACCTGTTAGTCTCACAGACAGTAGCACAAGAACGTCACTTACTAGTAAAGCTGCCACTGATTGCATTGTGCTTGTTGCCTGTCAGACGACCAGGGGTAGAGGACGCTTGTCCCTTGATTGGATACCTCGTCACGCCATCTGAAAACTGAAATCCAGCTTTAGGCGAAGGTGGGGTGGCAGCCTCCTGTGGCTTCACTGCGCCGATCTCCATCAGTGTCATCTCTTCAGGCGAGGAGGGCAGCGAGCCAGGAGAGGGCACGAGGTACCCATTGGTTGGGCTGTCGGGGGACGGGGAGGAACAGGCCGTTGAGCCCACATATAAAATGACGCCACCTAAAAAGAGACAACAAGAACAGTCAGTCAGATGGCCCTCACAAACAGATCTGTACGATTTTAGGGACCATACTGTCTTCATTAGCCCCAAATAATGTAGGAGCCCTCAAAGACAAGGTTGATCCATAAATTGGAACAAGGAACATTATCTCTGTGACTCAATGCCTGGTTGATTGCTACCTGATAAAAAATGAAGCCTAAACATTGCTGCTATCAGAAAGCGCTACTTTCCAATTCCCGACACCAATACATATTCCTATATTTATTGCTGCATTTAATTTTACCCCTTCACCTCTTGGTCTCTTTGGTATTCGTCTTACTGTCTAAGTTCTTAATTAAGTAGTAGATCAGCCGCTGTTAAATATGGCCAAACTTTTTTAATCCAAATCCTAGGGTTTGGAGAGAAGCTTGAGTAGCAAGACTTACACTTCCTACTCGTCTCAGTGGCGTAAAACAGTTGATAGTATCACTCAATAATGTTAACCAAGACTGCCTTCATCTTCTTGCCCATGATTGTGGTAGCTGTGGCAGAGGATTTGAGAAACTCTATTATAGTATTTGGTGTGGACGTTGGTTTTCCAGCATTCCAAAACATTCCTCCACATAAAGCTAGGAACCCTCTGACAAAAAACATGGAAAATAGGGTGGGTCATGTTCTAAGACCTAAGGCAGGAGATTGCAATACTTCTTGTGCTTTGAACTTGTCCAAGCCTGATTCTTTATTGTGTCTGCAATGCATTTGGTTCTTTCAAAGAAATCGCTCTATTTGACATTTCTATGCAGAAGAAATGAGGTTTTAACAGTCAAACCAGCACTATTGGGAGAGAGTGCTTATGCACAGTCCTGTACAGTGGCCAGTTAGACTTCCTTTGATCCAAAAAAAAATGCCTATGGCTAGTGTTGTAAGAAGAACACTTCTGTAGACGACCTTCCTCGTCAACAAAGGTATTGCTTCTTTCCATGATGTCCCAAGTGTGACACAGGTCAAAGGATCTTAAACAAAGATTGGACAATGGATGTAGTATATTTCAAATCGGGGCATGGATCTGAAGAAAGGTTCAATTTCTTGCAGGTTATGAAATTGTCATTGAACCTTGCAGACATGACTTCCATCATATGTGCATAACAAAGGTCTGATGAAGTGCTTCTTGCTCTGGTTTGTACAGATGTCTAGGCCAGACTATTTTACATGACATTTAAAGGTGAAGACCTATTTAACAATTATGTTGGCCAAGGCCTACAAAGCTGAAAACAGATAAAGCAATAGGCCTTTTAGTGAGAAGGCCATGGCTCTTAACATAATTGCACACATTTTCACCTCAGCAGCTCATCTATACAGGCAGCTGATACACATTTAATCATGCAGCTGCACCCCCTGTCTAGTTGCAAAGGTCCCCTGCACCAGCACTTCCTCCCAATGCATGCACTACTGTAGTACGCCCTCCAGGATGTGTCAGCGTTGCCTCCTTTCACACTCTTCACCGCACTCACCCCCACCATGGCCCTGCAGCCCTCCCACTTGTCTCCAAGTCTGCTGGGCATTGCCCTTCTTTCAGGATGTGGCAGCATTCACTCCTCTTGGGCACTAGCAGCATTCCTTGCACCAATAGTCGGACAGAATCCCCCCTCGATGGGCTCCAGCAGTTGGACCAACATCACGAAGCATGCTGTGGCTTGTAAAGTGAAACTACAAGTCCAAGGATGCTTAGTGCTATTGGCAAAACAATATCTGCTGAAAGTGACTCCTGTGAGTCAGCTGCCAGCTACGCTGGGTCTCTTAGAGCACACTCATTGTTCTCGCTCCTGAGGTCTGTATGAGTGTGTGTCCTCCCTTCAGGCTACTGCTGAATTGTGTCACCCAGTTAATAGACCTTAGATGTCATCATTTCTGTTATATGACTGTGTCTCCTCTGTAGCTCATGGCGCTTTAAAAACATTATATTGTATTGTAATTGCCTTTATATAGTGCTCACTACGTCACAGGGCATTAAAGCACTTTACGCCACATTGAAATGAACAGCAGAAACTTTGCTTCACTACTGCCATTGAACATCATGACAGGATCAATTTGTTACACTTATTCCAGCCTCTCTCGTTTCCACAGTTTTGTGTATTTTCTCACACGCAGCTCTCCCACGCATAGGTCTGTACTTCAGAGTATTAAAGTTGTGTACACTGGCTTGTCTAACCCAAGCGTCTCCAACGAATAGCTTGTGATCCACTGGACGATGAAGACAATGACTCAGAGTAATGAAGCTTACCAGTAAGTCAGGTAAGCACAGGGCACAAGTCCTAAAAAAAGAAGTGGGGGGACGCTGTCACCGGAAGTGACGAGAAGTGGGGGGGACGCTGTCACCGGAAGTGACGTCACAACAGGAATCTCATGGGTATTCATATGCCTTTAGATGAAAGGTGGTCTGCACCCTACCTCGCGGAGGCTGCGTTTAATCCCCCCGCAGTGAATGCAGGTAGACAGACGTTCTGAATAAGCTCTGATCTCGCTCCAGAGAGGCCAAAGAGTGAAGTCCAGCTTTTGGGCAGGGGGGACGGCATCCACCCGTTAAAACCTGGTAAAATAAGTGGGGGGACGCCGTCCACCCGTGTGGTACCCCGACTCGAGCCCTGGGTAAGCATTACCGATAAGTAATCTGAGTATTACCTCATCATCTGTCTTCCTTAGCAACCATTCTATCCCTACTCAAAGCACTAATAAACACATAAGAACTCAAGAACACAAACTCAACAAACTTAGCACAACTAATCCACAGCGAAAAAAGAAAACATATATACTAATGTACTAACTATTTAACTCTAATTTTGGGTTCCAGAGTACTCGTCATAAAGTGCTTCAATGCCTCATCAGGAGTAGTAAGCGCTATCTAAATGCAATTTGCAATCCTAGTATTTCACCGACCATGTACCCCGGCTGGATAAAACTGCTTTAGAAAAAAAATTAACATATATATACACACAGTTAATGCAACACCCAGTGATATTTATTAGGCAGCACTAAAGTATTCATGTGACTTCTGATTACAACAACTTACCCAAAAGAATATTAGATATTGTCTCCCATTCCCCACTCGGAGTCTCTAGTGGGAAATGAAAGGAATGGGGCAAGTCCCTCAATGAAGCACCCTTGAAAGCTGCCCAAGTTGAGGAAATACCCCTGGTGGAACTGCCTTGAGCTGAAGAAGGTAAAGGAACCCTCAGGTAAGTGAGATAGTGGTTTTTATCCACCAACGGAACGAAAAAGTACAGGGTTTATGGCCTTTACCCGAAAGAGTAAACATAACAAATAGAGCATCTGTTCTATTTAGGTAAACAGAAAGAGCCCCACTGAGATTTAGTTTGTGCCACAGGCTCTCTTGCTGTGAAGATGGAGAGGGTAAAAACGGGGAGAACCATATCTTGGGTCAAATGAAAAGGGGGTGCAAAGGAGGTGTCCGGCCTGAGAACCACCTTATAGTTTGGTATCAAAAGAAGTAGGCCAGGGGGGACGACTTAGCACTGTGCTAAGGGGCAACAACCCATATCCTTTGGGAAGCAGCTTTCCAGATTGCTCACGTTGGTACCCAAGGGATGAGGATACTCCTCTGTCGCATGTTTACATGTTTTTTGTAAAGTTCATATACGTTATGGAGTACATTTTAGTATTAAGAAGAGTGCATTCTTGGAACCAGATCCTCTCAGTCCATCTCATGTGTAAAACCTACGGCCAATTCTGGTATTTTAGCCCACAGCTCTAGGTGTGCTGAGGATTTAAGCCCATAAAACAGTGTTTACACAAAACTTTTAGCTCCACAATGCAACACGCCAGGAATGGCTGACACTATAAATCCTCATAGTGCCACTGGGTTGACTTGTGAAATGCAAAATAGACCTTCCTTCCTGACATTCTGCCTTCTTGTAGGCAATCAAGGGTTGTGGGAGGGCGGTGGTAGTCTTTCCAATGCAAATGCGAACCTCTCACTGGCAATGAGTTAAGATTCACACTCTTTGGTAAACCGGCAGGCGAAGATATTTACCAGACCTCTGGGAGCTGCAGCAGCCAAACGTGTATGAAGAGGCACTGAACGGATAAACAGTGTGCAGGCACCGCTCTTCCCGGCTAGAGAGCCTGCAACTCCACTGGGATGCTTTCTGCCTTAAACAGAGGCAGCGCGTGCTGCTCGTGAAGGAATGCCACCTTACAGTCTCTGAACCAGTCTGTAATGGCTGCGTCAGTTCCGCCACTGCCCGCTTCACCTGGCATCCACTTCCTCCCCCCGCCCTGTCACACGGAGCAGGTGGCCCAGATTCCGCCAGGACTGGGGCTTCACGCCGTTACCCCAGCATCCTCCCTGCCTCTCCCCTCCCCTGGGCCCCCGTGCACGGACGTGCTGCCGTCCCCGGCCCACAATCCATCACACTGCTCCACTTCTGACACCAGAGAAGCCGAGCTCAGCAAGAACTGGGAATGTAGGGCAGCCGTGAGCACACTGTGCCAGGCCGCTAACCCCTTCCTGCCCGCGCGAGGCCGCCCCTCCTCCCTCCTGCCTCGTGCCCGGCGCGCGCGCAGAGCAGGGCGGCAGCAGGTAGTCGCTTGGCGGGGGATAGGTAAGTCTTGAAGGGGCTGTCGCAGAGCAGGTAGGGTTGGAGGCAGGCGCGTGGGCTACCTTACAGGTTTACAGAGATATAATCTGAAGTGAAACGCTTCCACTGGTTAAAGAAGTACATTTGTTAACATTGAAGACGCCATATCATATTCCAACATGATCTACATGTCAAATATTCTAAGGCTTGGCTCCTGCACTAGCTTAAAGCAGAGCCAGGCCCCTAGCTCTGCCCCCCATGTTAATTTGTTGGCTCGCCGCCTAATTCCCAGGAGTGACCAGAGGTGTATTCTTAAAAGTGCTCCAGGATTTTTCACCATTTTGAGATCTATATAGAGACATCATTCCTTGTAGTGAGGGGGTGGGGGTCATTCACATGAGTAAGAGGAGAATCACATCTCAGCGGACATGAACAGCAGAACATCCTTCACATTTCCCAGAAGTAAGTGGCGAACATTCTCAGCAGTCCTACACCCTTCCAGGAAGTGTGTAAAGGAGCAGTTTTAGGACTGAGGAAAGAATTCTATGCTTTGCGCCTTGCAAATTGTATAAAAGCGCTAGAAGTGAACAAGGACACATTCACCACCAATACCAAAACTGAGCAGAGGAGCGTGGGAAAGAGCGAAGAAGCATTCTACAGTACTCCATCCCAAGGGCTGCACTCTATTACACCCTGAACCAACGCCAAGAGACAAAGCAATTTGGAAACTAGGCGCTATACAAAAACGGCGTAAAGCAGCTCAACACGGACCGTGAGGCTGAGCGGATTCTACCCTGTTACCAGGAGTGGGCGGAGGCGATGCGCACGAGACCGAGCCGAGGAGGACGAGCACTGGGGAAGAGGGCGGGGGCGGAGGGAGACGGAAGAAGGATGGAAAAATCGATAGAATGTGTTTATAAAGTAATGTTAAAGAACTGAAGCGTCGACAACCTGTCTGGGCCAGGAAATATGGGCCTCGAAAGAGTGCATGAGCAACGGGCGAGCGACTCCCGCAATCCGAGGTTTCTCGTCCTCTCAATCATTCCAGCGTTCTCGATCCGCTCTCACTCCTTCCTACATCCTTTTATAATCTCTTTTCTTTCGAATTTGGGCAACGAAGGCAGGCCTTGGGGGTGTAGAGAGGATGCAGCTTTCTAGGTAGGCGGTTGGGGCGAGTGAGCAGCGAGGCGGCCACCCCCGTCCCCTCTCCATCTTGTTAGTGCGCGGTCGAAGCAGCAGCCCTGGGGTCTTCTCACTTCAGCATTGTCGCACAGGGTGCCACAGGCACTAAAGCCGGCGCTGTGTGCGTCGAAGGTGCTGTACAAAACACTGCTGGGGCAGCTGAAGCAGCAGAGCAGAAGCGGACACTATTTTCCTTCTCTAAGTAAGAAGGAAAAGACAGAGTCCTGTTACTTCTCTGCCGCCCGTGAACCATGTGTAATGCAAGCAGGAACAACATTGTTACCTCAACGCTTTTACTCACATCCCGCTCCGACCGCGCACAAATACTCGAATCTTCCGAGGCTAAAAAAAAAAACACGCCCACCACGTGTAAAAGGGGCGGAAAGGGGCGGGGCTTCAAAAAAGCGAACGAATCGCAAAAACACGCCCACAAATCCGAAAAAGACGGGGCTTGTTTGGAGAGACCAAGCTCTTCTCCAATGGCTGAACAGCATTTAAGAGGCCAGCCAATGGAGAAGAGGGAAAAAAAGGGGCGGGTTAAAGCCCCACTCTTGAAAACGTTAAATCTTGCGAGCGAGACTGCGCAAGCGCAGCCTTCGCTAGCCGAGACCTAAAAAGGGGCTTCACACTACTTTTGTTTACATTTTTTTTACCTACCGATCCATCTTCAATCTGTAAATCTAAAAAATAGCTCCTGCTTCTTTTCACAGACACATATGTGCTTGTACATCATACGAATGCACGTGACTACAAAATGACAATGCCACCTCTCGTCGCTGTGCTATTGTGCCTTTTATATACTTTTTTTTGTTTTTTAGGTATGTTGCATAGAGTCTTCTGCTGATGCTGTATAGGATCGCGAAAAGGCATTGGCAAAGCCAGTAGGTCCCAAAGGCGAGACCTATTGGCTTTGACAATGCCTGTTAGGTCTAGGTGTTAGGCCATTTGTATCTATAAACTCTCTCAGCTTCATTTGCCAAAAAGTCCTTTGCTTTTTTTAAAGATGACTACTGATAAATTCTGCTTTGTCCAGGAGAGGCAGTAATTTCATAGTGATACAGGTTACTTTGTCAAGGTCCTTTTTGCCAATATCAAATTGTGATGTTCGATTTCATATATTACTCTTAACAAAATAAAAAGAGAATCACTTAGGAGTAAACCACTATTTTTTAAATCAATTTTGATATTACTTACCCAAATTTTGTTTTTCTCCCCCATTCCATCAATACACGTATCAACTCACCGTTTCAGATTTATGACGCAAAATGGAGAAATATGGATTTATTAGCATAAAGGATGGAGTGAGAGATACCATCTGTAGCTGATCTGTTCAGACTAATTTTTAGATGTTAGAAAGGCAGAAGCCATTGTTTTATCTTAAGTGTCCCCACAGGGATTTTGAAACAGCTCTATGCATTCACTATTCTCGCATTTCCGAAAGGTTTGTCATATATCATCAGTTATGGAAAGTCAAATCCCATCTCCCACATTCAGATCACTTTGGATGCTTGTGTCCACTCTGCATTATTATGAAGGACTGCACTCTTAAATGGACTTCCTTATTGTTCTTTGCTGTCTTTATAATCCGCTTTTCAGGCTCTTGCCTGGATGATGGTGTCTGTGAGGAGGTTTGACCATCTCCTAGCAGCACCTCTGGATGGTACATGGACCCTCTACTTAGATGTTTGTAGTAATTCCGCCTCCACCGCTTCTGGATGGTTCACCTAGCCTCTGCTGAGGTGTGTGTGTGTGGTAACCTTTGGTTGTGCTACCACCTCCTCAGCGTGGATGCCAGAGACCATTTATTGATGTGCCAGCAATAATCCTTGTCTTTTCCCTCCTTTGCATCTGGGTGAACTCTAGAGGACCACTACTGTAGCACCTATGATAGCCCTAGGGCTTTGTCTTCATCACTAGTTGACGCCCCACCGTCCCCCCATAGGGGAGAACGACATTTGTATGAGTTGGACATTAGGTCATAGCCTTCTTGTGCAGTGACCTGCCAAATTTGTTAGTCTCAATTGTACAGACTGTTTATGGGCCTGCATACCTGACTAGGGCCCTGGCTAGCTGTAACAAGTGCAATCCTGTGCATTGCCATTCTGTCACTCCTATGCAGCCTTTATAGGCATCACTGCGGCTCCTTGTCTGTACCTTATTCTTTTAGACTCTTGTACAGTCTCTTTAAATCCTTTACAATGGCTTCCTGTATCCAATGTAGGCCCTTGGGTATCTTTATTGCCCTCGCTCTGTGGGCCCTTAAGAGCATCTACTGTGGCTGCCGGTAACCAGGGCACCTCTGTTGGCCTCTCATCTGTTGTGCCTTGGTGTCTTCAATAGGGTATTTATTCTGGCCGCTTTTCAGCAGTGCACTTGTGAGAGGCACTCCTCTGTGCTTTCTGGGTAGCCCGTAAAGTGTATGATTATGGCTGCGTTGCTTCTGTACATGTCTGTGGGTTTGTCCTCATTGCTATTAGATGGGCTCAGACCTTGTAGCATGGCTGGCTGTACACAGTGATATCTGCAGGCTGCTCATCCATTGGTCAGTGGGAACGTAAAGCATCCACATGACTTCCTGTATCCAGAGCATGTCGAGAGCTGCTCCTTTGTCACTCGTGGGCGGATTCCTTAGAGACCAGCTCACTTAGGAACAATAAGGAAGTAATGTAAAATGCCTAAATCCTGTCTGTCACTCCTCTACCAGCAATCACACACCTAGGAGCAGTGACCTAAGACAAGATAAGAGCACCACTCTTGTCCCTCAAGCACACCATCGAAGTTCTTTCCACACAGTACTCTTCCAACTAAGCATCCCACCACAGTACAGGGCACTATGGGCCTTATTTATGAGGCCTTGCAACACTTTTGTGCCGCCGTTGCATCACTTATTTTGACGCACAGGCGGCGTACAAAATACACCATGTTGCCCCGTATTTGCAAAGTGACGCATCTGAGCAGATGCCTCACTTTGTAAAGCCTGCATCAGGTATAATGTACGCAGGGTGGGCGTTCCCACTTCAAAAAGCCCTGTAGAAGTGGCGCAGTGAAAACTATCAGATACAGTAAATATGACGCATCCATCAAGTTGCAAGGAGGACGCATGGAAAACTGTTGCATCGCTGTTTTCACGCAGCGATGCAACAGTTTTCATAAATAAGGCCCAATGTATCTCCTAATGCTATTGACTACTTGCCATGATTATGGATCTCTATATAAACTGCAGTTACCATACAATGATGATCTTCCTCTCGCTACACTGCTTTTCACGTAGCCTGAGGATTCTGTTCAAGCCTGGCCGCACTTTTTAAAACACTGTCAGTTTCAGCATCCAAATGTTCGCCCTCCGTGTATCCCACTCACCATTGTTGAGTGGGCTCTTCTGGGCACATTTGCATGGATTTTGCTAAAATGTATTTGCAGCAAACGCTCCAGATGTCAATTAACACTGCATCTTAGAACACACTGGTTTGCATTTTTAGATGCGTGTGTTTGCCTTGCAATAGCAACTCGTTTAACAAGATAAAGAGTGTATTTTCAAATATCCTGGAGGTGTCTTACTCAATACCTCCTTGTCCATCTTCTGTCTCATTTCTCACCTTATGAGCATTCTATACCTATCTACCTAACCAGGCCAAACATACACGTTGCCCTCTCTTCCAGTATTTCCAGCATGTTAATCTGTTTTTTATTGTTATTGATTACATAGATTCATAATTGTATTTTTGCATACTGTCTTTCTTTATTCACTACATCATTTCCTGGCTTTTCATAAATACATATTAAGTAATAAATAAAGTAACATACTTATTTCTGTCGAAGTAAGAACTGAAGTTTTTTGCTGAACCACTGTCTGATAAGAAAGTGCCAGTCCTTTTATTTCCATAAACCATTGGTGTCCTTGGAGACTGACGTGAGAACCTATAATACTATTAACACGGAAAGCGCCACAACAACTATAGTAGCCCATCATGGAGCGGGCATTGATTACTGTCGAGTGATTTCTCTTCGCCAGTCACATCAGTGCTCTCAGGGTAAACTCACTCTCTCTTGATTGAATTACGTTTTTTGTTTCGAAATATAAATCAATCGCTGTTTTTTGTGTGCATTTTTTACAATACTGTTCCACATCGAATCTACCTTTAGTGAATCACAGTTTTTTCTGCATTCTTAGAAGGTATGACAGCCCCATAACACACATTAATCTTCATTTCATAGGATGCAGTGTCTTATTTTAGACAAAATGTAAAACAGGTGGTTTATGAAGCTCCCCTTTTTTCCCTCTGCATGAAAATGTGTTTGCATCATAAGAAGAAATTTAACGAAGCCCAAAGATTTTACTTTCTTTTAAGCTTATCTAAAAATGCATTGCAGTTCGAATAGGCACATGATCTATTATGATATGGTGCAGTGCAACGGTTTTCATTACCTTTAAATCTCTTAACATCTCAAATACTTTAGTTAGTTCAGAAAGAAACTGCTCTTTGTAAGAAATAGTTAATTGGAACTACATAAACAAATAGAAATATTTTAAGATCCTGCTACCTACCTTGATTCTCACTTAATGCATTGTTTCCTCTCACTTTGTACACAAATATAGTTCATTTTTAAATGGATTAAATAAAGGAAAGCAGATAGTGCTATTGCATCATGCCTTTTGGTATCATATAGGGCTGCGGAAAATCAATTGAACCTACCCAAGCTATTTGTTGAATGTAATCTGATGTTACAGTTTAGCAGGTATCAGAAACCAGGCACACTGACAAGAACCAAACGATTTATGTCCATCTAGTGTAGCAACAGAAATGATGCTTCTGCGCAATGATCGCTAATTTTATTCCTTTTCAAATTGTTGAGTGATTGACGCAAGCTTGAACTGAGCCCAAACTCTAATCAATAGAATCTTCTCAGAGATTATTCACCATCATTCAGTGAGATAATCTTTCTAAAACATGCTTTTTCACTTTAGTATTTATTTGACCAGCCTTGGTATATCATGGCTTCGCTCTGCAAATGATTTGTTACTTGTACACCCAGCCCAGAGAATTGCCTATTGTGTGTTACATTAGTTAATGCAGTTCCAGTTTCTGATGGGCTGAAATGATCCATCGGCCACGGAAATCTCTCAAGGGGCGATTTCCTCCTCTGTTTCATTCCTTGTCTCCTGGATTCTGCCAAGTTATTGACTGTAGGTAATCTGTCTAGTCTAGGTTACTCCTTTTCTTAATTGTGTATTTGTTGATGAAACAACAGCTGAGAATAATCAAGGACTTCAGTCCAAAACCTTTGGCTGTCTTTCTCTTTCTATACTTTTCGTGTATCTACTTGAGTTTGTTGTTCATTAGGAATCGATTTAATCTTGAGAAGGAAAAACATTGAGTAGAGACCTGATATCGTTCCTAGAACTAGGGGATTCTCTGACTTCAATACTAAGGCCTTTTTACCTCCTGTTTCTTGTGCTTCGAGCACTGGCTCCAGTTTATGTAACAGGTTATTATAAGCATCTGACAGGCCAGCATCAAGCCCAATATACATACGTCTAACCACGCTTTACATTCTGTCTGCTCAGTTTCTAATATGGTACATGCTGTGCCAGTCGAATGAAGACATATGCATCTATGCTTTGGTCCTGCTGTGTTTCAGATGGGTGTTCAGTGGCTAATTTCCACTTCTTCTTCTTTTCGGGTCCGGGCATCAGAGCCGCAGTTATAGATCCATGTTCAGAGAATGTCTTGGTTTCTTTGTCTTTCCGTGCTGTATTTTTCAGAAAATCAAAACATATTAAAATGTAACTTGTTATAGCAACCCCTGACTGAGCACGAGGCAAAAAAGTGCACAATCATGAGATGTAGAGATGCCCTAACATGAATCCAAGCCACGCCCTTCAAGCTCTTCTCCACTGAATGGGCCACTGTTGGTGAGGAGGTACCAGTAGTTTTGTGCGCTTTCTACCTTAGACTCCAGTCTTGTCAGTTCCTCTTCCAAGAGTCACTCCTCTTTCAAAAGTCAAAAACAGTTTTCCAGATCCTCAGAAGAACACGAGCAGTACGCATTTCTGTATTCTATCAAACATGCATGCATCCCCCCTCTTTCTTGCTCTCTCTGTATATGTGGAGGATAATATAGCAGTGACTTCATCAATATTAGGAAATTGCAAAGAGAAACGATTTGAATCTAGAAGAGTCGAAAATGCACTAGTGAGAATTGGTATGAAAAGCCACTGGAGGCTTTTCGGGAATAACCACGCATGCAAACTGTGTTTTCATCTCAGTTCCTGCTACAAGGTGCCTTGTATAATAAAGACAGCCTACTACATCAGTCTAGTCGTCGGCACATTGGTTATGTGGCACATGCTTCTGTAACGTGCATGTTATGGCCTGCATCACCTCACACACCCATGCCTCAGGCCCGCCCAGCCCTGCACGGGACAGGAAGTAGGTGAGGTCAGCCCATCTTTTTGTGTCTGTGCCTTGCACGTGAGTTGGCAGAGCTGTGTCATGTGCACACATTGTTCTTCACTCTTCCCTAGGCTTTTCCTTTTTCAAAATATGTTTGCTGCCTGAAACCAGTGTGGTAGAATCTAAAGGGAAGCATAGAGATCGGTAGCCCAAGTTCTCAATTGTACTGTAAAAGCAGATGCTCATTGCGAGCAGAGGTCTTCCCAAAGTCAAAGTAACGAGAAATCAGCCCCCAACAAAATCAACTCGAAAAAAAGAGTTTTCAGAACCGTCGTTTTCTGAAAGATGTGTTTGTTCAAACCTGAAGGTAGTCGAAGTTGTACTGTAGCAAAACATGTTTTCTTCTAAACGCAGGAGTATTCTATGGCAGTTCTTACAAGGTCACGGTTACATGGAACTGAGTTCTAACAAACCCACTGGGACAAAAAGGCATGGGTAATTCCAAAATTAAAATGAACAGGGGGATTCCCAAGGTAAAGTAAACAACACATGGATTCTACATACCAAAAGTACTCCAAGAAATGGATTAAAAGTCCCCCAATATTGAAAGCTAACACAAGAAAATCATAATTACAAAGGCAATGGCACTGTAAGAGACGGCTTCTTCCAAATTCAGATGCACAAAAGTAAGAAAAAGATTCCTGTAAGCGCAAAGTAAATATAAAACCCAGGCATATCATAACTCGTTGGTACCCCAAGTTTTGAGTTCCTCTGAATTAAAGTATACCATAGGCATGATCTCCCCAAAACTTGCATATAAGATAAGATATGGTTTCTTCTAAACTCCAGGATACTTTAAAACATAGCTCACAGCTAAAAGCGTAGGTAAAACCAGAATTTCATGTTTTTCTTAATTCATTGGTTCATTGCAATACCTGACTGCCATTGGAGATGATCCCCACAAACTCGATACTACAGTAGCCCATGGATTCCTCTACACTAAAGGCTATCCCGTGACAAGCATTCACACAAGCAAAATGGACAGTGGATACATGCTTTTTTCCACTCTTAACTGTGAGATGTGGACCCCAAAACTCAACAGTATAGTAAGACTGGTGTGATTACAGATTGAATGGGGACACAAGATTCGGCTTCTTCCAAGCGCAAGGATACGATTATAAGACATGGATTTACACAATCCCAAGGTTACATAAGACATGGATTCTTTCCAACTCAAACATACTGTAAGACTTCAATTCCCAAAATGTGAAGGCAGCAATATGACCTGAGTTTTTCTTAAGAGCAGTACGAGATTTAGATTCTCCAAAATCAATGCTACTCCAGGACAAGAAATACTTAAATCTCCAGAGTACCTTATGACATTGGTTCTTTCACTGTCACGAGTGCCAAAATACATTGGTTCCTTTATTACCAAGGTACCAACAAACATGCTTCTCAAACACAAGGGGCAAGACATGGGTTCCCCCTATTTTAAGACATACGTTATTGAAAACTCAGAGGTAAATTAAGATATGGGTTCTTTGCGAATCTAAGCCTTTTAACACATGGATTCTTTCAAATCCTAGAGTACCCTAAAACTCTGCGTAGATCATAAATTCTTCCAAAAACTACAAGCACTCTGAAGATCAAAGGTACAGCAAATCATGAATTCCTCCAACTCACAGGTACCCTAAAATATGGTTTCTTCACATTTGAAGGGTATCATCAGAAATGTCTTCCCATAATTGAACTTTAGTGTAAGTCGAGTTCCCCAACAATTTGGTTTTTCCACATTTAAGGTCAGAGTAAAAACATGGTTAACGTAAACCAGGAGACTCCCATAAAACCGGGCTGTGCACGCAATCCATGTGGTCTGCTAATATAAGTGTCTGCATCCTCTAGGGCCCCTTAAGTCGTGCATAACTATGACAGCATCGAAAACCAAGAGACGCTGAGCTTGAGGGCACATTTAGCATTGAGGTAAATTCGTATGCTTTGGGATATCTCTCTGGCGATCTCGAGTTTCCATCATCAGGGAGGATAATAAATTTGCAAACTACAATTTAAATTTAGCCGGTGATTGGTGAATAGCAAAATCACCCAAGAGAGCTTGCTCAGATCAGCCTCCTCAAATATATTTTGTAAAGTGGCAGAATTTCCCCATCGACAATTAAAATCACTCAATCAATTGAAAGATTATTCCTTTATTCTCAGACCATAATTTTCTAAGATGTAACCTTTCTTTTCTGCAAACTTCACAAGTCTGTTGGGAGAGGAGTCGGTGGTTTCAATAGTTACTTTCATTCACTCTGGAGTGAATTATTAATTCCCAGAGATGATGCGGTGGACAGCAGATGAAACCCAAGTCCAGGAGACTCGTTATTCCTCATTGGACGCTGAATCATGGACTTCTGGGAATGGGAACACGTCACATCCTTTATTCTTTAATCCTCTGCATTCCTCCACAGAGCATCTTATTAGAGTGTATTGTACTGTCATATTTTCATAGCGCGTCATAACCACCTACGGTTTGCCTTTTGAATAGCTGGATAATACTGTCAAATGGGGGAGCCGGAGAATGGCGTCAAGGGCATTGCAGAAATCATTGTGTGCCTGGGAGGGGCATCTGCATGGGCAGCACCAAAGAAAGATGCGAGGGTCTGCCACATGCCCTAATGCACTGGCAGCAGTGAGGATAAATGTCTCTGGCAGAAGTCACCTCATGTGCAGGGCCCACTGCATCTGCAGCACTACAGGAATATGTGTGGCTGAAGCTGGATGTGCAGCATGGAGCCAGTGTATCGAAGAGCAAGGAGCACGGACAGCACTTCAAGAACCTGCATGTCTACGGCAGGACATCGTTTCTGGAGACCACTGCATGCGTCAGTGTCCCTGCAGCACAGGCAACTGCAGACGCAACACTGCAGGAATCGTGTGTGCCCGTAACAGGGCCTACTGCATGTGCAACACTACAGAGATCACTGTGGCTGTGAAGAAACCTGCGGCCTAGGAACAGCGCGTGCCTATGTGTGTCCTACTGTATGGACAACACTGCCGGAATGAATGTGTCTGCGGCATGGTCTGCTGCATGAGGAGAACTGCAGAAATCAGTGTGTCTGACGCTGCAGGAATGGGTGTGCCTGCAGCACACGTGGAATATGTCTTCCAGCAGTGGGGCTTAAGCACTGGCAAGAACGAAGGAATTGTCGAATCTGTGGCAAACCTACTGCCTGGGGAGCACTGCAGATCTCACTGCCAGCGCTGCAGAGAGTTTGTGCAGCAGCACCACGGAATCATGAATGCACTGCAGAACGCATAGGCAATGCAGATAGCACGGACATCAATGCAGAGAGCAAGAGCTCCACTCCACATGGGACAGGCTGCACTTCAGACAACTAAGCAGCACTGCCCGTGGAGTGCAGAGGTACCCCGGCACCACTGTATAAGTCACGGGGTGCACTGCAGGTGGTATATAGGCAACACTTGAGACATCACGGGCACCCCTGCAGATTTAGAATGTGCGGTAGCACTATAGACATCATGGCAACACTATACACTGCACTGCACGAGATTTATACTAGCACTGCAGATTTCACAGGAGTTGGCACTGTCAATGTCACAGGCAGCGTTACAGGTATTATTATGAGCAGCAGCTTGTATGAGCAGCACTCCAGACAGTAAGCACAGCACTGCTGGTCTGGCATGCATCTTAATGTAGTACGGACAGCACTGCAGATATCACGGGCAGCACTGCAGGTTCTACTGGCAGTACTTCAGACATCGAGGACAGCACTGCTGACGTGAAGACATGCACTTATTATGAACAGCACTGCAGGTATCCTGGCTGCACTGCGATGATATGGACACTACTACACAGACAATTCAAATGGAATTCTGCAGGCACTATGGACAGCACTGCCGGGTTCAAATGTAGCACTGCGAGTATTAAAGCAGTATTAAGGGTTACACATGCAGCATTGCAGGTGTATGAGCACAGCATGGGCAGATCGGCAGAACAGTAAATTCGACATGCAGTACTGCAGGTCGGACTGTGCACATCATGGGCAGCGCAACAGATTGTAGTGTGTGGCTTTGACATACTACCATTCTATACTAAGATTCCACTTAGTTAAAGGAACAGTAAAGGAATAAACAGTACGATACAGTATACTACACAGATCTCACGGACAGCTCTGCGCACATCATGGGCAGTGCAGCAGATCGCACGTGCAGCACTGTCTGCACTGCAGGTCAACATACAGCACTGCGCTTGTCATGGGCAGAGGACAGAGCCCGCATGCAGACCCGCAGGTCGGACAGGCAGCACTGCCCACCGCACGGGAAGTGCGACAGACCCCACGTGCAGCACTGCAGATATCGGCGCCTCTGCGGCAGAGCCTCCCACCCGCCCGCCCGCCCGGCTGCAGGTCGGGTCGGATTCTTTCGCTTCCACCCACCCACGCGCCGAGCCGTGCGTGCGTGGGGCTGCAGCCTCACGTGTCGCCAGCCGCAGCCCTGCAGCGGAATAGGCGGCAGCCTGGCGGTCGGCCAGCCTCCCGTGGCACCTGATTCACTCCTCACGTGGCAGCTCCGGTGACACACTTCCACAGATCTGAGGGCAGAGCCCCCGCGCGCGCACACCTCTCCCTCACACACCCTCCGCCCCCTGCTGCCAGGGAACACGCTGGCGCTCAGAGAAAGCGCGCTCACTCACTCGCAACGGAATCCGTCCTTTACACACCGTGGCAGACAGCGGGCGCGGGCCCCGGCCTATCCGCTCTCAGTCATTTAGGGACTCGCCGTCCCAAGAGTCTCCGCTGCTCTGCTCGCCCAACTTTAAATATCATGGGGCAGGCGAGTGGGTATGTGGAAGGGAGAGGAATGAGCAGTTCTACGGGCGTCAGTGGGCAGAAAAAAATATTTTTGAAAATAAAAATAATTCTCAGAGGTTTTAAGATCTCTTTCACTATCTGCGTTGTTTCTTTCCTCCCTTCTCTTTATGCCTTTTTCGTGTTTCTTTCCACCTGTCTCTTTTCTTTCCTTTTTCTTTGCATCTTTTTCATCTTTCTATGCTTTTATCCAACCTTCTTTTATTGTTTTCAATCATTCCTTCCTTCTCTTCATATTTCTGTTTCCATCAGTTCATTTATCCATCTCCCACCAACCCTTTCTTCCCTCATCCTTCTTTCTCTCGTTTTTCTTCATTTCTTGTACCCAACCATTCACCCACCCTCCCCTCCTCTCTCCATCTCTTCTTTTCTCTTCCCTTCTCTCTTTCTCTCCTTCTTTCCCTCCCTCACATCAAAGGCGCTGTAAACAACACCTTTAATGTTTTATGCTACACAGAACTGCTCAGTGGCAGCCACCTCACTCAAGCTTGTAGAGAAGATGGCAAGGGAGAGGGTTCATAACGCCCCAGAGCCACACAACTACTCACACAAACTCAGATACTAGTAACAAACACTTAAGAAGTGACCTTCACAGAGGAGGTCCCACCGAATTAGAAGCAACACGGTACTGGAGGCCACCAAGCTGGGAACAATGGTCTAAATTAGAACTCTAGAACTAGGCGGAATGTTCCAGAGGGCCCCCCAGAATGGAGAGTGTATCAAAGAGCATACCTTCAGAACCGGGTATATTGCTACACATTAGACCTTCAAAACTGGACCCATTGCTGTAGCCGAGATTAATACAATTGTCCAAAGGAGGCCTTCAGAACAGAACAGGTGGCAGTCAGTGTATTTGGAAACAAAAGCATTTCACAGAACACAGCCTGAAAAAACACAACACATAAAACCAAAAACTATGATTGCTGTATCACTTCTCGTGCTCCATGTGTTTACTTTGGTAAGATGTTTGTGTTGTGTTGCAGCGCCATGCTCTCCTATATTGTCTCAGCAGTGCATTAGACATATTAGGGGCTGAACCCACAACTCTGTGTGCTGTTCTTGCCTTAGAAATCCTGAGGCTAATAGGTAGAGGTCTGCATCCTTTATTCCAGGCGTATGCCTGGCGTGCCCCAAATATGGGCACCATACTTCATTGGGCACCTCACACGGCCCTCACTGGAGCAGTAAGCAAGGCACTCCGGTCAAACCACAAAAGGCTACAAGAGTACTACAGCTTTCAGTGCTCTGCGGACCACTTTTCCTGAATACTTTATCCAAAAGGAAGCTCGTGCTCCTAAGGATATGAGGACCTCAAAGTCTGCCACCCTCTCCCCAACTCCCTTTTCTGCCATGAGATAACACATAAATGTATCAGTTTGAGAAAGGCTACACTGGCGGTTGAACTGTAGATACTGTGTGGAGTGGGGGGGTCACCTTCTCCAATGACCTAGTTAGTGGTTCGTAAACAATGTGCCGTATTTCCAAACTCACTGTCACCCTCAGTGTTTTCGAATTCACCACTCACACCCTTGAATTCCACCTCCTTTCCTCTCTTGTTCCCTCATGCCCTCCGCTGCTCTCCCTTTAATTCTCCTGCTCTGTCGCTAACTGCAGACAGATTGCCAAGGCAGGCTGGCTACCCAAAACACACACTGTCGTACAAGAAGATATTTGGCATGCAAAGGAGCACTCGGGGCACTTTAATATGTATGGAATTCAATCTAGCATGCATGGATGTAGTATGCAAAAAGGACATAATTAACTATTATCTTCAGGTGAGCTGGGCTGATCCTGAGTCCCTGTGGGTTGCCCTTATGGATGGCAATGTTCCTGGACAAGATAAACGCCTGGGCGAAGTACCTGGAACTAGCTTGATCATCATTAAACTTGGATCCAGTTCTCTTGTTAGCACTCCCAATCAGCAAAGTACAACTAAAAAGCAAACTAAAGGCACAAACCAATAATGCCTCGAGGGATCTGGACTTGAACAGGGCAAGAGGCATCAGAGGTGCGGAGGAGCTTGCAGCATCCCATGAAGCCTCTCTCTGCCAACCATACTTGAGAGCAGCAATTGGAAAGTACGCATTCAATAACATTCTATCAGTTAGGCTGCTAACACCACCCATTTGGAGTTCAGGGCAGGAGCAATGTAGGCTGTGTAAATACCACTCTGAACTTTGAATCAGTTGTCTATGTCGTATGCTGCTGCACAAGTTTATTACAACAGAGATGCAGGTATTTGAGGCCTATCTTCATGCAACGAGATAAGATCATGTAAGGAAGCACTATTACTCATATACACATCCGTTACTCCAAAGGTCCTAGCACAGTCCGGCAAATTCTTCGCGGAAGCGGGTAGAATACTAAGAGAGTCTGAATCAACAACGACGGCCTCTCACCAGGGGGAACTGGAAAAACGATAAAACTCTAATGGAGTCCCCACCCGCCCGCATGTCTGAACTCAATAAAACTACAGGACTTCGAGGCAATACTCCCATAAGCATGCGCACTCGAACAAGCTTGCACATGCTGTTCTGACATTTATTTAAACACTCGGGCATTAGCCTTTTTAAACATTCGCGCACTTGCACAGATTTTACATTTTTGATACATTCATATCTGTAACATCCCTGCTTGCACCTGCCATTCTAATGGATAGAATGACCTAGACTAGATAATCAAACAAACACAACCACTTTAATATAAAGCTCCACACTGGGTTCAGTGAAAGAGTTATTCAAACATTGATGACAGTCAATCAACCGCAGATCAAACGTATTACTTTTCTTGTTCAATTTTCTATTTTTTGTTAAGAATGAAGTTTGCGGTCAGAGCTACGACCGGCCAGAAGTCAAATAACGTACCTAAACAATGCACAATGCCTGGTCTACATCCGCACATGGATCTAACACTCTTAAGCTTCTTCCAACAACAAACTCTGCTGTATTATGTATTATGTTTTAATTGTGATAAAAGATTGTTATGTTTTTAACTAACTAAACAATATGGTCCGGTACGGCCTACCGCCCCCTCCTCCCTTGACTGAGACAAAAACCAATATAACCTTTGTTTGGAATAGGGGGTCGTTGACCCCCGATCGTATTTATTAACAAACAAAACAGAAGTGGTATTGTACTGTACCCACAACACACTGAGATCCTGGCATTTTATAAAGACTTTTTCTATATTTCATCTCTCTTGTACTCTCCTTTCATCTCCCTAGTCCTCCTTCAGCACTCTTCGACCACCCTCGCATGACATAGAACATATACAAATGACTAAGGTAGCCAAGCATAACATAGTCTAGATCCGCACCATAAATCTCCAATTTCACTATATCTCCACCTGTGTCTGGCTATGTCCCAGCATTATTTTCTCAGAAAAGCACCATCTTGTCCTAAACTTTCTCCATTTCCCCATAGGTCGAAATGTATTCGACTTTGCCTAAGTCCTATCAACCCCATATTCTAAAATCTTACCATTGCTACTGCACATCTACTTCTGTCTGACTCAATGCCCGCTTCCCTGTTTATTCAGCAGTCCTTGCATGCCACCAACAAGACCATCAATTCGATGCAGTAGGCAAAGTACATTTTATCCTCTCAAGCCCCATTTGTTTCCACCACCTCTAAACATATGCCACTCTAGCCTACAGCACGCCCTCTAATGCATAGATAATGATGTAGGATAGATTTAGGAGCAACTTTGATGAAGTCGATGGAAATCTTCTAAAAAGCATTTAAATGTGATATGAATCAATAAAGCTATAAAAGAGAGCCAAGTGACAATTCAGTTTGCGATGGAGGTTATAACAGCAATCATTATCTCTATTATTAGCACCATGTATGGGATAGCACTATGGCTAATTCTACCATATATGAGTGATGCTTTTGTTTGTAGTGCGCTCAGTTTTTCACATACGAAAAATGTGACGCTGATAACTAAAGTGATCTGCCCAGGGTGATATAGTTCGGTCAAGTGGACGAAGCTACGATTTCTGCTCATGCTTCCAGTTAAAAAATTGGCTCATATCTTCTCTAGTTGTTTTACTCATGTTTAAAACACTTTGAGCAATCACACTCGTCCTTTCTAAAACTAAGTTAATCTCTTAGTAGAAAATGAAATGAAGCTAACGTATCTCCTGAATGCTCCTAACGGTAGTATGCTATGACACAGTAACGAAAACGGATCATCATAAAAACAGACTTATTTCCAAGGCTTAGAAAAAGCAAATGCACAGTGGGGGCTGCCACATAAAAAACGTATATTTTATTACTATCTTCTCTGGAATCAAAAGGTTAGGGGAATGAAAGTATTCCCCTAAAATTAGAATTCCGATTTGCAACCCAATGTTCCCTCTGGAATCAGAGCTCCTATTTACTATCAGATCTTCACTCTGGAATCAGAAAGTCTTCTGGAATCAGGGCTCATATTTGCATTTAGAGCTTCACTCCAGAAACAGGGGTTCTCCTGGAATCAGAGCTCCCAGTTACAGTTTGGGCATCCCTCCAGAATCAGAGGTCCTCTGGAATCAGGGCTCCTATGTACAAATAGAGCTTCCCTCCGAAATCAGGGGTTCCTGGAACCAGCACTCCCATTTACAAGTTGTTCTTCCCTCTGGAATTAGAGGCTCCCCCGGAATCAGGGCTCCCAATAGGCATTATAGTTTTTTTCCGGATTCAGAGCGTCTGCTTGGTGTTAGAGCTATCTTGAGGAATGAAAGGTTCCTCTGGAATCAGGCCTTCCATGTGGGACCGGTGCTCTCATCTGGACTCATATATAGCTGCTGGTTTAGCACTTATTCATGCAACCAGCAGACTGCTCTAGAACCAGCACTCCCCTGTGGAACCAGCGCGCCCATCTAGAATAAAAGCTCTCCTCTAGAACCAGTACCATCCATCTCCCCTTTGGAGCAGGCACTCCGTTCTAGAACCAGTGCTCTTCTAGAAGCATCAGTCCTCTCTGAAGCCAGTGTTCCCATCTAGAACCATATCTTCCTTCTAGAGCCAGTGCCCTCTGCCCCCCCTCTCATTTGGACTGCAGGCCTTTACTTCTTTCCGTCACCCATGTGATGGGTGCCTCTGACTTCTCCTCCCCCGTCCATTCATCTTTTGCTGCTTTGTGATAATCCCCACCTACACCATCTGAGTCGCCTTAAGCCCTCATTACCGACTGATTAGTGAATTGGATAAACATTCCCCTCATGGCGGGTCGACTTTCCAATCCCCCAGCGTAATCTTGTGAATAGCAAAGGTTGATTCCAAAAATAAGCCACGAAGGGGCGCTGCTGTCCACCCCGACCTGACCCCACTATTATAGGGTATCTTTCAGCGAGCCCCAACTAACAAACCCCATTCCAGGGTTCTGACACGAGGCCTTCAGTGTACCGTGGCCACTGGTAGAAGAACATTGATGGAGGCATCAGTAATCTCCTTCTAAAGAGAGATCCGTCACTTCCTGCTAAAGGGGGCATGGGTCACTCAGGTCCTGCTAAAGGGAGCATGGGTGAGCTCCTGCTAAAGGGGAATCAATCAGGTCCTTCTGTCAGAGAGAATATCCGCCACCCTCTGCTAAAAGCTTGTAATCGATCTTCTGCGAAAGAGGATTCCTTGTATCATGCAGGTCCTGAAAACGGACTACCAGTAAGCTGGCAGGCCAACAAAGAGCATTGTAATATTAGCATTGGCAGCCGGCTAAATCATTGTGTTTATTTATTTCAAGATTTTCCAAAGCACCGGTTACCAGACTCTGGTAACCGGTGCTTTGGAAAATCTTGAAATAGGCAAGTGAGTCGTGCACAACTGAACAAAAGAAATCAGCACAGTTTGTCCCTGCTGACACCATTCTACCCTAGAGCTTGTTCTACAGCTTCGTAACTCCCATCCCAGTGGCCATGGCTGTCTTTAGGAGCTGTTCATCAAAAGTTGCCAAGTGTCCAGTCGCTAGGAAGATTAAGCCGGCGCACAATCAGGCCATATCAAACCAAGTTCCATAAGGAAGGTACCACGCAAGAGAGAAGGGGCGGCTACTCAACACCCCACAAAGGTAAAAGAGGTCCCAAGTTAAACTGATGCCCACGAGCACATAACACACATATCAGTCCAGGATAGAAGTGTCAATCGTTGTTGGTATTCTGATTGTACTTTATTCAGTTATTCCAGTCAAGTCATTCAGTTGTTTCGGTTTAGCCAACACGTGTTTCGTCACCAGACTCCATCAGGGCTATACAAGTCTAAGAGCAAGTTATACAAGCACGTAGGATGTTTATCATTCTGCAAAATCACGATATATCATCAAACTCTAATTCCAATTGCAGTCTTGTTTTCTAAAATGTCTTGTTAAAAGAGTGTACTCAAATTCAGCTATGCCCACAATCAGACACGTACATTCACAACAATTATAACAATTGTACATTTGAGGTCCGATTGTGTGTAGCTGAATTTGAGCACTCTCTTTCAACATGAGATTATAGAGAATGACTACTCTACACTACAGCTACACCAGACCTGAAATGTACAATTGTTGTAATTATACATTTCAGGTATGATTGTGGGTGTAGCTGAATTTGAGCACACTCTTTCAACTAGACATTGTAGAGAGCCACTACTGTAATTTGAACATGGATATGATGATATGTCGTGACATTGGAAGTGATCAACAATCTCAGAGTTTGGATAACTTGAGTTGAGAATTAGACAGCTCTGATGGAGGCTGTTGACGAAACATGTGTTGGCTAAACCCAAACAACTGAATGGCTAGACGGGGATAATTGCGTAACGAAAAATCAGAATACCAACAACGATTGGAACTTCTCCCCTTGGACTCGTGTGTGTTATGTGCTTGAGGGCATCTGTTTACGAGAGATTAAGAGTGACGCCAAAAGTTCGCTTTGAACCCTAAAAATGTCTTCATGGTGAGGACAATAATAATAATAATATCTTGCTTCATACCACAGTTTGTGCTACTTTATGCGACACAGATCGTCGGCGTCACTATTACCCAGTTTAATAGTATGAAAGCTATTTATATTGCGCCACTGAAGTGGCCGTAGGGCGCAAAAAAAACTGAGCACTAGATTGAACTGCTGTGTTCAACACCCTGGAAGTCAGAAGGTTTTTACGAAGGATCAAATGATCCTCAGCTGCTGCCAGGTCCATGGGAGTGCCTGAGATCTGGAGCGAATGATGGGAAGGCTGCCACTCACTTGCTAAGCATTAAAGTTGTTGTCCTGCAGTAGTCGCAGTGAAGCTGGCTGCATGGCACACTTCAAGCTGAAATGGGAGAATTGCTTCACTACACGCTCGAGGCTAATCCCATGAAAACTTTCGATGTGAAGCAGAGCATTTTGAACTGAAGTTTTGTGTGTACTAGAATACAGTATCCATTGTCTACATGTGCTCTCATGTCTGCCATCACGGTATCAGGAGCAGGGGAAGTTGCCTCCTCAAAACTGTTAATGCCCAAAGAACATGTGCAATAGGAGATTGGGCTAAATTATTTTCCCGTGCCCGCACAACTCAATATATACAGAAATAAAACATTTCCTTGGCGAGTTGGGTGCTCCTGCTATCCAGAGCACCATGATAATCAGAATTGAAAACATTTACAGACTGGTAACGGAAGACGTTCAAACATCTCTTGACGACTGCTGTGATCAAGCAAGTTGTAAATCCAAAAAGGGTGAAAACCCAAAGGATGACATGAGTTTGGGTCCCCATATTATCTCAGGAGGACATTTCTCTTAGTGTGCATAATTATACTCTGAAGAACCCAATTGCCACTACTTTCAAATAAGTGTACACACACCTTAAAGTGACACACACACACACACACAATTCCAAATGCTCCATAAAGTCCCAAGAATTCATAGACCACCAAAATTTGACTTGACTTCCATAACAAAACTCACAAAAGGTGATGAAAAGAATGCTTGCCAATAATATAAAACACTGGCAATCGCTCTGAGTACCATCCAACTCTTATCATATTTTTTTCGCCCACTGTGCCACTCTAGACAGAGACCCGCCTTATGAAAATCAGTACTAACTCTGCTTTTCATGGGAAGAGACCATCCCGACCTGCCAGGTGAGGTACATAACATATCCCCCAAACATCCAGGATTTTATCCTAGGACTCCATGTATTGCAAAAAGTCCTAATTTCCTCGTACATCCCATAAGACAGCTCCCTTACTTCCCAAAGTCACTACCACTGGTAAATATCAAAAGCACTGTCTGCTGTCCAGAGACATGTAGTGCCCGGAACAGTATTAAGTTCCTCCAGTCCCCCAAATGTCATGGATGCCTCTGGCATTTACTATCTCCTGCTGTGTCTCTGGTAGTTGCTGTCTATTTGCCGTCCCTCTTGTATTCTCAATGCCCTGCAGTAATTTGTGTAGTTACTTTCTCGCAGCAGTGTCTCTGGCAGTCACTACTGCCCTGCAGTGCTCAGGTAGTTGCCCTCTCCTTGCAGTGTCTCTTGAAGGTTCTAACTCTATGCTGTGCCTCCTGGAGGTGATGTCTCCTCGCAGTGTCTCTAGGAGTTACTCAGTCCTCGCAGTGTCTCTTGCATTTACTCTCTCTCTGCATTGTCTCTTGTAGTTAATCTCGACATGCAGTGTCTCTTGTAGTTACTCTCTCTATGCAGTGTCTCTTGTAGTTACTCTCTCCCTGCAGCATCTCTTCCACTTTCTCTCTCCATGCAGTGTCTCTTATACTCTCTCCTTGCAGTGTCTCTTTCAGTTGTTCTATCCTTGTTGTATCTCTTCCAGTTACTCTCTCCGTGCAGTGCCTCTGATGGTTACTCTCTCCCTGCGGTGTATCTTCCAGTTACACTCTCCTTGCAGTGTCTCTTCAGTTACTCTTCATCCAGTGCCTTTTGTAGTTTATCTCTCCCTGCAGCACCCTAGGTAGTTACTCTCTCCCTGCAGTCTCTCTTCCAGTTACTCTCTCCCTGCAGCACCTCAGGTAGTTACTCTCTCCCTGCAGCGCCTCCAGTAGTTACGATCTCCCTGCAGTATCTCTTCCAGTTACTCTCTCCATGCAGTGCCTCTGGTAGTTACTCTCTCCCGGAAGTATCTCTTCCAGTTACTCTCTCCCTGCAGTATCTCTTCCAGTTATTCTCTCCATGCAGTGCCTCTGGTAGTTACTCTCTCCCAGTAGTATCTCTTCCAGTTACTCTCTTCCTGCAGTATCTCTTCCAGTTACTCTCTCCCTACAGTGTCTCTTCCAGTTACTCTACCTTCAGCGCCTCTGGTAGTTACTCTCTCCCTGCAGTGCTCCGGTAGTTAATCTCCCTGAAGTATCTCTTCCAGTTACTCTCTCCCTGCAGGGTCTCTTCCAGTTACTCTCTCCCTGCAGTATCTCTTCCAGTTACTCTCTCCATGCAGTATCTCTTCCAGTTACTCTACCTGCAGCGCCTCTGGTAGTTACTCTCTCCCTGCAGCGCCTCCAGTAGTTACGATCTCCCTGCAGTATCTCTTCCAGTTACTCTCTCCATGCAGTGCCTCTGGTAGTTACTCTCTCCCAGTAGTATCTCTTCCAGTTACTCTCTTCCTGCAGTATCTCTTCCAGTTACTCTCTCCCTGCAGTATCTCTTCCAGTCACTCTCTCCCTGCAGTGTCTCTTCCAGTTACTCTACCTGCAGCGCCTCTGGTAGTTACTCTCTCCCTGCAGTGCTCCGGTAGTTAATCTCCCTGAAGTATCTCTTCCAGTTACTCTCTCCCTGCAGTGTCTCTTCCAGTTACTCTCTCCCTGCAGTATCTCTTCCAGTTACTCTCTCCATGCAGTATCTCTTCCAGTTACTCTCTCCATGCAGTGTCTCTTCCAGTTACTCTCTCCATGCAGTGCCTCTGGTAGTTACTCTCTCCCGGCACTATCCCTTCCAGTTACTCTCCCTGTATCGCCTCTAGTAGTTACTCTCTCCATGCAGCGCCTCTGTTAGTTACTCTCTCCCTGCAGTGTCTCTTCCAGTTACTCTTCCTGCAGCGCCTCCGGTAGTTATTCTCTCCCTGCAGCACCTTCAGTACTTACTCTCTCCCTGCAGTATCTCTTCCAGTCACTCTCTCCCTGCAGTGTCTCTTCCAGTTACTCTACCTGCAGCGCCTCTGGTAGTTACTCTCTCCCTGCAGTGCTCCGGTAGTTAATCTCCCTGAAGTATCTCTTCCAGTTACTCTCTCCCTGCAGTGTCTCTTCCAGTTACTCTCTCCCTGCAGTATCTCTTCCAGTTACTCTCTCCATGCAGTATCTCTTCCAGTTACTCTCTCCATGCAGTGTCTCTTCCAGTTACTCTCTCCATGCAGTGCCTCTGGTAGTTACTCTCTCCCGGCACTATCCCTTCCAGTTACTCTCCCTGTATCGCCTCTAGTAGTTACTCTCTCCATGCAGCGCCTCTGTTAGTTACTCTCTCCCTGCAGTGTCTCTTCCAGTTACTCTTCCTGCAGCGCCTCCGGTAGTTATTCTCTCCCTGCAGCACCTTCAGTACTTACTCTCTCCCTGCAGTATCTCTTCCAGTTACTCTATCCATGCAGTGCCTCTGGTAGTTACTCTCTCCTTGCAGTATCTCTTCCAATTACTCTCTCCCTGCAGCTCCTCTGGTAGTTACTCTCTCCTTGCAGTATCTCTTCCAATTACTCTCACCCTGTAGTGTCTCTTCCAGTTACTTTCCCTGCAGCGCCTCCGGTAGTTACTCTCTCCCTGCAGTATCTTTCAAGTTACTCTCTCCATGGAGTGTCTCTTGTAGTAACTCTCTCCCTGCAGTATCTCTTCCAGTTACTGTCTCCATGCAGTGTCTCCTGTAGTTACTCTCTCCATGCAGTATCTCTTCCAGTTACTGTCTCCATGCAGTGTCTCTTGTAGCTACTCTCTCCTTGCAGTGCCTCTGGTAGTTACTCTCTCCATGCAGCGCCTCTAGTAGTTACTCTCTCCCTGCAGCGCCTCCGGTACTTAGTCTCTCCCTGCAGTATCTCTTCCAGTTACTCTCTCCCTGCAGTGTCTCTTCCAGTTGCTCTCCCTGCGGCGCCTTCGGTAGTTACTCTCTCCCTGCAGCGCCTCCGGTAGTTACTCTCTCCCTGCAGTATCTCTTCCAGTTACTCTCTCCCAGCAGCACCTACGGTACGCTCCCCCAGCAGTCACTGTCTCCCTGCAGCGTCTCCGGTAGCCGCTGCATCCTTGCAGTTTCCCAGCAGTCACTGCTGCCCTGCACTGCTAGTGTCAGCTGCCCTCGCTGTACAGTGCCCTTCTTCCCTGTGCGCGCTCTCTAGGAACCGCGAGGGCAGGATGCTTTCACAAGAATCACACGTACGGCTGCGGCTGCTGACACCGCCGCCAGGGGCGCGTCCTACCCCTGCCCACTCCTCGGCTGTCTGCTGCCGTGCCGCCTGCACCCCAAGCGGGTCCGCCCGGCTCCAGCTGCAGTGAGACCTTGTACCCAGCTCCCTCCGGGTGTACATCCCTCTGCCAACAGGAATGCCCTTTACAAAGACTTCCCCTGCCCTTTGCGGGCACGCCGCTCCCATCTCTCCTCACACCCTGGCTAAAACCAATTGTACCCCTCAGTGCCCATAATGAACTCCATTTGATACATTTTCCCTCATGCCAGCCATCGGTGCCCTACGCAGCCCGAGCAGTGGACGTGGGTTGGGGAGCTAGAAGGAGCCCCAGTCTCCATTTAAGGAAGGCGCATAGCTAACCCCAGACATGTACAGGCCCCCCGGGGAGTGACCAGTTCTTTATCACTCCATTTTATATGTCAAAAGAAGCTCCCGCTGGTGGCGAGCACCCGCGAGGCGCTGGGTTTCCAAGGCTACCTGTCTGTAACCTGTCACATGCCCAGGGCATCGCAGAGCCCTCGCCAGGCACCGCCGAGGAGGCCGCCTTACGCAGGATCTGGCGCACCCTGGTACCAGACGCGCCCTGCCACAGGGCGCCCAGTGTCAGGACAGCACGCATGGCTTGCTGCCATCCGTGGCATCTTGGAGGGCCCTGGGGCACCGAGGACTCCCTGCCAGTCATGACTCTCGAGCCCTATGCTTAAACCTCTGTGTTTAATAAAAGAGGCAGTTCAGCTGGCACAGGATCGCAACGTGATGCAGACCGTCTGTTCTATTTTCAGATCTTGTCATCTGGGTGTTTTAAAAAGCGCCTGCGTGCTGCTTTATGCTTCGTCTTAGCGCTCCTATATGTTATAAAATACAATATACGTTATCATAAACTGCCGTCACTAACAGCACTACGCCGGCCACTGGCGTGCCACGATGCCCATCGTAAAACGAGTGCAGAGAAGCCTGTTACTGCGGGGTCGCCCACTCTCGACCAAGCCCAGCTGCAGTGACATCCTTACCTGGGCTGCTGTCCATCGTCTCCTTGCTGGCACCGACGGGTTGGTGACCCAGGGAACTCCCGGTAGCTCCGGCTCGAATAGATGGATGGTGCTGGAGAGCCGGGTCCAGTGGTGGCACGGTGGCTCCGGAGGGTGGTTGGACACACGTTAGAGGCCAGGGGTTCTTCTATCCCGGTGCCACGGCAGGAAGTGCAGCGCTACACCCACGTGCCACTGCTTAGGCGCCGAGCCTAATGTAACCACAATTGATCGCTACGGGTTGACGCCGGATAGCGAGTAGGAAGGCTTGAAACCATACAGCAGAATACAATCTCTTTGGGGGGCACAAGGGCCTGCAGGTAATTCGATATGAACTGGGGTGCCTCTTGCAGATGCCCTGCCCTCTGTGCCAGGTGCCCGAGCTTGTAGGATGCCAGTATACGAGGTCGGTGCAAGCACTCCAAGGGTCCAAGCTGGTTGGATGCGCAACGATGGTGGTAGTGGGCAGGCTGGGCGGGGGTCTGTGCGCCCACAGTGCGTGGCCAGGCTGGTGTGGGAGCGCAACTTGGAGCAAAGCACAGTCCGTGTCCTGGACGGCGTCGAGGCGCTGGCTGCAGCACCGGCCCGTGTCTGACGCGGCGGCGCACAGCGCTGTGTATATATGCGGCGCCCTGCCTTCCTTCCTCCCTGCGTGCCCGCGGGCAGCGAGCGGCGGCGGCGCTGGCAGCGGCTGCAGTATCAGCTCGCTCGTGTCGGCGGCATGTGACCGCCTGGCCCACTGACACACATTTCACACGGGAGCGATGAGCTCAGCTTGCACAGGCACATGTGCCGGGGGAGGGGCGGCAGCGAGTAAATACAGCGCACCCTCCCGCTCGTGCTGAGGAAATGCAAAGATGAGCCGCTCGGCGGCAGCCAGGGTGTGGAGCGAGCTGTGGGGTTTGTCTCGCGCCAGAGATGCCCATAGGGGGCGGCAGGGATCCTGGTGGGGGTGCATAGAGGTAGAGGCGTAACTGCCCCGTCCTCCAACGATTTACTTCTGTATGCCCGTAAGCTCGGCTCCCGTCATGTTATTAAAATATGGACCGTCGGGTGATGTTACGGCGCCGGCGTGAGGGAAGGGCTGACCTGCCGCCTCATGCGGCTTTTCTGTTATGTGATGTTACTGAGAGCTTAGCATGGCCTATTTACGCACCAGGACGCCCACGACAAGGCAGAATGAGGCTTGCACCGGGCTGAGGCCCCACCGGTTCTACACAGCGTGTCTCGTCGTCACACAGTTGTTGGTGCAAAAAGCAGCTGCCTCTGGTGCGAAGAGACCCGTGGTAGGTTCAGAGCACTAGGGATGGTACTGCAGGGTCAGGCCTGGGGACCACGCGTGTTTAAAACATGTTTTAGAGAATCGTGCAGAAACTGAATGTGAGAAAGTGGCTCTGTATATACTGTTCCCAAATAGGTACAGTGTGGACAGAGTTCACAGTCCCCAGAGGTTTGGCAGAGGTTAAAGTTAGATACAACCTTACTCTCTAAAGTGGTAGCTTGGTCGAGCAGTAAGGCAGTATCCGAGGACAGTGAAGCATTTGTTGTACACTCTCAGCCAGCAAATGGTCTCACACACTCAATAACTGAACTCCAGGCCAATGGTTTATATAAAAAATATATGTTTTTATTTTATTTTACAACCAACAGTAGGTATTAAAATATACTTTCTCAGAATGAGAGGCTTTAGGTAAATACTTTTGCAATATGCAATTGGCTTTTGTAAATACTGTATACAGGTTGTTGCAATAGGCAACACAATTTCAAACACAATAATGCATTGAGTTCAATGTAAGTTTTAAGTTATTTGCAATAGATTACTTTCAGGATTACTTTTGTAACTCCAGGACTGGATCCTAGATTCAGTCCTGGGACAGTTCTTAGAAACATGTGATAAAAGTCGACTTGGTTGCTGTTGTGATTTTTAGACAATATTTTGCTATTTTAAAAGTGGACAGAAGAAATTTCATAGAAAAACAGTCAATGATTCCCTATGGGAGAAAATTCAAGTTGCAGGTAAGTATGTTCTCGTTACTTTTGTAATCCAGTACTGGGTTCCTAGACTCAGTACTGGGACCTCTATCTAAAACAGGTAAGTAATTAAGTTTTCACAGTTGGTACGATTTTTAAAGAATATTTGAAGTTTGCAAAAATAGACACAGAAGAAATTTCACAGAAAAACAGTCAATGATTTCCTATGGAAGAAAATTGGGTTACTGGTAAGTACGGTTGAGAATATTTTTCAGGGTCAGTGCTGGGCACCAAGATCCAGCACTGGGATCTCTCCTAATAGCAGGTGAGTATTTTCGTTTTCGTTACTCGGTTGATTTTTGGTGAATATTTTAAGTTTTAGAAACTCCACACTTAGAAGAAATTTCAGAAGAAACCAGTCAATGTTACCCTATGGAGGAAAATTGGGTTATCGGCTTTTGGGTAAGTACTCGACTGGCAGAGTTAAGGTTCTGGGCACAGACTCAGGGGTCTCCCAGGGTCAGGTAAGTACAGTTGTTACACCCTCAGCGGCACAGGGGCAGCCGGGTGCAGAGTGAGTTAGGCCCAATGTTATCCTATGGGAAGCAGGGGGGCCTTGGTTGGTGGCTCCTGACTAGCAGGCTACGCAGCTGTGGGAGCTGGGCTCCTGGTCACTTGCTCAGGGCAAATGGGGAAGTAGATAGGTGTAGAGGTTACACTGCCAGGGCCACTCGGGCGGCTGGGTGCAGGGTGCTTTTGAGCCTTTGGACTCTAAATGGATTTCAATGGGAAAGTTCCTGGTTGAAAAAAGGCTGCAAGCTCGGGGACGAAGATTCTTCAGGTGCCACCACCACTTCGAGAGGTAAGTTGGGTAGTTGGAGGATAGGTAGGTACCCAGGAGTTGGGCACAGGGGGCCGCAGGGCGCCGGGTGCAGGGGTGCCTTTTGGTGTCTGGAAATCTTACCCTCTGTTGATCGCGGTTGGGGGGGGGGTACCTGGTTCTGAGGCTGCAGGCGTTGTCAGGCGTGTCGAGGTGAGTCCTTGGGTGCCGGATTCGGGGTCACAGTCACCAGGGGGATGTCCTCGGGGTCTTTGTTCACTCCGGCACAGGCCAGGCTTGGCGGGTGCAGAGTGTTAAGGGTTCGCGGTTCCGGGCTGATGCCTGGGGTTAGAAGCTGGTTTTGCGCACAGCCTCTGTTCATGGGAGTCCCAGGTGCTTAGAGCCAAAAGGTAGCCAGGTCCTCCGGGGTTTGTGAGGTTGCTGGCCACAAGAGGTGCCGGGATGGAGCAGGTTCGAGGGTCGACAGGCCGGTAGGGCTGAGGCCAAAGCAGTTGGTGTCTTCCTCTTCTTAGCAGCTGCACTGCAGGTCTTCTTTCTTCTTGCTATTCTTAGTTTTTCAGAATCTGGAATCTAAGGAAGGAAGGTTCAGGGTGCACCTAAATGCTAGATTTAGGGACGTTACAGGTAGGTAAAGGGCAGGGACCAATGAGTCCCTGTCCTGGGGTGGGTACACCCCCTATCCTGCCACCCTCCTGTGGGAGGGGGGCAGTAGCCTAGTCCTTCAAGATGGCGAGCGCCCGGAGATGTGCTTCACCTCGCCTCCCCCACCTGAGGGGTGGGGTTGGCAGGCTGGCACATCCCCTGTCCTTATTTGGGGTTTCCGGCCAGGCTTCCTGCCAAAGTAGGGGTAGCAAGTGGCCTGGGGAAGCTCACAGAGGCGGCATGCCTTTGAAGCTTCCCCCTGTCCATCCTGGGGGAGGAGACCTAGCACCTCGCCCAGGATGTGCATTGTTGCAGGCCCAGGAGAGCGGGGGCTCTCCTTCCCAGGGGTCCAGCAACATGTCTGCTGTGTGGCAGCCTAGGCAGCCTCCCAGACCAGACGTGGATTGTAGGTAAGGTTTCAGGGGGCATCTCTAAGATGCCCTCTGGGGTGCTTGGTACATTAAATCCCACACTGGCATCAGTGCGGGTTTAAAGTGCTGAGAAGTTTGATACCAAACTTCTCAGTCTTCAGTGTTGCTATTATGGTGCTGTGGAGTTCATGTTTGACGAGCTCTCAGCACCATGTAATCTTAAATGGCAGCACTGGACTTACAGTGCCCAGGAATGGACCTTGGTACCGTAGAGGCACAGGACTCATGCTCCTGTGCCCACACCACTGGCATAGGGCACCCAGCTAGAGAGGTGGCTGATGTATGCCAGGGCAGTGTAGGTGGTGGGCATGGCACACAGGGATGTGTGCAATGTCGACTCTTTGTTTTGTCTTGTACCCAGACACTCAGCCTGCCAGGGCAGTGTGTGTGTGTTAGGGTACAGGGCTTCTAAGGGTGGCACAATGAGTGCTGCAGCCATTAGAGGCCTTCCATGGTCACAAGGCCCTGGGTACCTAGGGTACCATTTACCAGGGGCTGGCATGTGGCCAGGGCTTGCCAATTTGGGTTTGAGGTTTTTAGGGAAGGAACATAGGCCCTGGGCACCTGATTGGCAGGAGTCCAGGGCACACTCAGTCAAAGTACATTCAGCAATTCAGCAAAGAGTGGGGGCATACCATGCAAGAAAGATGGCACTTTCTCACACTGAAGTGAAGAGTTTAGTGTCACTGTTAAAACTACCATACATGCCCACAGAAGGTCCTAGCAACTTCTGTGGACAAGAGACATTTTTTTTCTCTTCTGGGAGGTGAATAGCCAGTTTCTGCTTACTTGAGATCCAGGGCCCTGACTGGCTTCTCGGCCTTTTAGCTAAGATCAAGTGTATAATCTGTTCTTATCAGTTGAAATCACTGTTAAGTGGAAGTAAATTTGATAATTTCTGGATCTACGACCTTGACTTTTGAGCGGAGTAAATCTGCATCATATTTGCAAATTATGCACATTTTCGGAAAAAGGCCCACCTGCCTTTGAAGAAGGTAGAGGAAGGACACCAGCGTGCTGGTCCCAGTTTGCTGACTAAGGGGGCAAAGTAGAAACCCAGAGGACCGTGCGGTGAGATCCTAGAGCTTGGTAACGTTGCGCTCCCTAACTCAGCGTGGAGGGGACTAGACAGGGGAACGCCTCCAAACCGTTCAGTGGGTACAATCTCACCCGTAGACACGCCCAGGTTATGCCATGGGAATTGAAAGTCAAGCAGGGGCCCAAGCTAGGTAGAGACCTATTCCTATATAAGGTCATCAAACCAACAGGGATTCCAGAAGGAGAGGTGCTAACCTGCCAAGCTTCAACCTCAGGATGCATTTTCCTTTTAACCTTCGTCACCCAAGCCCTGTACAGAAAGTACCGGGAGTTCTTCCAATGGAAGAAGATGGAAGAAGCATACAGAACCTTCAATCTAATGGCAGCGTGTGAGTCAAGGTCAGCACAGAAGAGGGTAACAGCGGTGATGACATACCCCCACATCCCAGATCTAGGCATCGTGTTACTACTCCAGAGATACGGCACCGTCGTGAAAGGACCCAGCAAGGCCAGAGGCAAAAGAGGCATAAGGAACACGACCTGGAAAGTAATCATCAACCTCCACAAGGACTTTGCAGTAAGGGGCGACTGAGCAAGGGAATCTTTACTCTGCGATGCCAGATGTAATTGACCCCATGCGTCTTTCCTGATCTCCATCTTACGATTCTTCAGCGCGCGCTTATAGTCTAAGCGCATCTGTCTTACTGCCACCTTGTCACTTGGTTTAATTTTTAAAGTCTTCATTAATTTATTATGGAGCTGAGAACATTCACTGTTAAACCACCTTTTATTTTTCTGTATTCTATCAAGCTTACTCTTAGTTGAGAGTACCTTAATTGTCTCGGTTATTGCATTATATGATTCGAGCATGACAGGAATATTTTAATTAGCTTCCAGACAATCCAAAACCTGCTCAAGGTTACGCTTTATAATCTCCAGAACAAGGTCTGGATTAACAGTAGACTACTTCCTGATTAACCCCTTGTTTTTAGTAGGAGAAAAAGTGGTACTCTTTCTGGCGTGATTAACTCATCAGATGGAACCACCAAGTTTAATATTAGTGGATAATGATCACTAAAATATACTTTAGTTATCTTAAAAATAACTGATTGTAAATTAAAATAATCAGACAAAATATTAAAATCAATCCGAGTGCCTTGGCTTCTACCCACGTATGATACCACATAGGTTTTTGTCAGCTCTATAAAATCTAAGGTTAAAAATAGTGAAAATTTCACCAACAAAGAATTAAAAATATTCCCACATGGGCTATGTTCAAAATGATAGCCACCATCCATGTTATCTGAATACAATAATTTGAGCGGCTTCTACAAGGTGGGCAGCAGCGAGTATAAAGTGGAGGCATGAAGGGAGCCCTGCTGCTACAGGGTCTCAAGCAGAGGAATAGTACCATACTGGCTTTTTCTGATCACCAAGATGTTGCACCAGTACTTCAAGGAAAAATTCATCTCATTTGTGACAATACGGGGTCAATGGGTTTGCCTAATTGAAGGTACAGCTATGAGGAATAGATTTCTTCCCTTCCTAGATAGTGAGTCCCACTCACTGTTTGAGAAATGTGCACATGCTTTTACTGCACTGGTGGTAGAGGGTGTGGGCAGGAGTCCCTATCGGTGGGAGTTAATTAGCTTAAATTTCTCTGCCTCCATCATGTGTCCTTCACTTATACACAAAACAAGAAGGTCTTCTCAGGACTTTTGGGGCTTGATCAACAGAGTCTGAAGACCATACCCCCCACTCTTCAGACTGCAGCTCTGCCCATGCGTGAGTGAGCATGAATAGCAGTAATAAATGCTTGAGAGGAATGGGAGTGACTGAGAGAAGAGACAATTGGAGTGTTGCAATCTCATGAACCACACATCCCTCATATTTCAGGGAATACACTATAAGGTTTTCAAAGGTGAATGCTAAACGTATGCTAAAGGTATGAACAACAAACAAGGTTTAAGGTGATGCAAATACATAAGAATTATCTTAGCAAAGAAGATATTGTTAATAGTGCTTACCAGCTTTGTAAAGTTGGGCTACAGCAAGATTAAACCACAGCGGAAGGACATCTGTAACATCAAGCCTTAGTAATCTCCCGATTAGATTACTGCAGCGCTTCTCTTGCAGGCTTACCTAAAGCAAGGCTGGCGCTACTAAGGGATACCTACGCTGAATTCAGCTGCTAGACTTATCACAGGATCCAGAAAATTCAACCACATCACACCAGGCCTAAAACTGCTAAAATGGCTTTCATTTGAAGTGAAGATCCAGCTGAAGATAGCATGCATGACTCATAAGCCCCTCCACCACAACACTCCTGTCTACCTGGCCATAAAACTCAAACTATCTGGTGGTAGCCGCACCACAAGGAGCGACAATTCCCTAGTGCTGAAACCACAGAAGTTCAACAACAAAAAACTATATAACCGTGCCTTCTCTGATCTAGCCCCAATAATATGGAACGATCAAACTTCAGAAATCAGTACAAACGCCTCGACTGGCTCCTTCAAAAAAGAAGTAAAAATGCTCTTTCTGAGCAGATTCCTCCAGTAGCAAACCTGAAGTCACCTAGCTTGGCTATTTTAAGGCTTACACCCTTGGATCTTGATTCTACCAGGCTGTTTGTTCATACTTTAACTGTAATTATGTTTGTTTATTCCTTTTTTGCAGTTTTTCCCTTCATGTAAGTCTGGACTGCTATCTGTACAGCGCTCTGATACCCTGATGGGTCATGTTCGCGCTATATAAAACTCTTCAAATAAATAATAAATAAATAAATCCATGGTGGAATTTCAAGTCCAAAGCAAACTAAGGATTTAGGAAGGAAATGGGAGAACAAACACAGCAACCAATACCAAAGAGTAGCCCTGTTCTGTATTATGGATTTCACACACCGCCTGTTCTGTGGCATTCTCCCTATTCCCGCTAGGGATTTGCGTAATTTGCTTTCACGTAATTACAGCGAAATTGCACGAAATTACTAGAAATGCAAATCTGGGTTTGGGCTGTTTTTTAACATGAAATGCATCTTCGCCAACAGTTTTTGGAGCAAGGATGCATTTCAACAAAAGCACTGCAAACAACAGCCAGTCGAGTTTTAAAGGAAGGCACTGAGTTGTCACACCGCCCTGAGGTAATGGAATCCAGAGGAGATGAGGGCCAATGTACAAACCTTTTTGGGGTCTCCAATCCCTGATACACAAAATCTCAGGGATTGAGACCGCAAATATGTGTTTTTTAGGTTTCACCTGGCGCTGGAGCGTGCATGCGCTCCTCGCCTGCGAGAGCTATAGTAATGAAGTCAGTTTCAACAAGGGGACTCGAAGCCCCGCCCCTCATTTTCATTGGGTAACGTCAGCGTTTATGTTAAACGCTGGCTTCCGATTGAAAAGGAGGGTTTTCAGTTGCCTCCCTTTGGCTTTTTGTTCCGGCCCACTTGGACTGGCTCTCCTGCATTACGGCTGTCGTGACAACGTTTCTTATCCGAAGCTTCGTCATGCTGCCTTGCACGCGCCAGTCCGGCCCTCTAATTGGGCCGGACAAAAAAGGAGACATGACGCAGGTGACTGAGAGGGAGGGGCATCTCTTCAGATGCAAACAGCCCTGGATGCGTCATGTCTCTGCGATTTAGAGTGGCCTCACACATTCCCTTCCTGCCCAGGGCCCCAAACATCATAGAACCGGCCCTGATTACACCGATGCAGCACGTGGTTCTCTTCACAGAGCTTAATTACTGTCACTAAATTGTAAGCAAACCTCGGTTCTTCAAACATGCAGTCTATAATGTAATAAAATAAAGAAATGGCACAATCACACCCACACTGATTAACAAAGTATGGAGGACAATCAGTTAAATCAGTTCTCTTGGAGTATCTCCTTTAAGTACTGTACATCACAGTGGGGGATGGCAAAACTAACATTTTGGAAAGAGAGCCTGTCCTCTCATTGTCTTGTCTTGTCTTGTCCAGGAGGGGGTGAGGAGCCCTACCCTACCCTGGAGGGGCCACGATACTTGAATACTGCATGCCCACCCCTGTGCCCACCCTGGTGGATTCCTCCCCCCCCAGTGATGGCTCCTGTCCCCCCATGTGGTGGCTCCTGCCACCCCCCCCCCACCTGTGATTGCTCCTGTCCCCCCTGTGGCGGATCCTGTCTCCGCCCTGGGTGGCTTCTGTCCCAGTCCTGGAATAGCTCCTGCAGCGAGGGTGAAGTTCTTGATGGGCCTCTTCTCAAAAAGGCTTGGCACAAAAATTAATATGAAAAGGTGGGCGAGTAAGTAAGTGAAGGGATGGGTGGATGGCTGGATGAATTAGTGAAAGGGTGAATTGATGAACGAATGATTGAATAGATGGATAATGAGAGGATGGATGGATTGATGAGTGAGTGGGAGGATGAATGAGAGAAAAGGTAAATAGCTGGATGTATGGGTGGAAGGGTAGCTGGATGGGTAAAAGGGTGGATGGATGAGTGAAAGGATGGATGAGTGAAAGGATGGATGAGTGAAAAGGTGGATGATGAGTGAGTGAGTGGGTGGATGGATGAGTGAAATGATGGATTGATGAATTGATAAGTGAAAGGGGAAATGGATGGACCGAGGAATGAAAGGGTGGATGTAAGGATGGATGAGTGAGTGAAAGGGAGGGTAGATGGACAAAAGGATGAATAGATGAGTGAAGGAGTGAAAGGATAGATGGATGAGAGAAAGGATGGATGAGTGATAGGGTCAATGGATGGATTCATGAGTGGATGAGTAGATGGATGGGTGGGTGGATGGATGGAAGGAAGGATGGCTAAGTGAAAGGTTCGATGGAGAGAGAAAGGGAGGATGGATGGATGACTGTAAGGGTGGCTGGGTGGAAGGATGAGTGACTGGGTGGATGGATGAGTAAGTGAAAGGATGGCTAGATGGGTGAAAGGGTAAATAGCTGCATGGATGAGTGAATGGATGGATGGATGGATGAGTGTACAGATGGATAGGATGAAAGGGTGGATGGATGATGGATGGATGAGTGAAAGGATGGATGAAGGGATGGATGAGTGAATTGATAGTTGGAAGGATACATGATGGATAGGTTTGCAAATGGTTGAATATGTGGGTTTACTTATATACTATTGCAGGACCTCCTCTGATGTGTCTGTAAAACGTATCTATTGTCCTGAAGTTTTGTCCTGAATTTTGACCTCCTGTCCTGAATTTGTGTCCTGAATGTTGACCCTTTGTCCTGAATTTTTACACTCACCGTCCTGAATTTGCACCAATGCCAGTTGGTCACCCTAGACGCTGCGTGTTTGTTTTTGCATCGCGCTTTCACAAAGCGAGATGCAAAAATAAACACGCAGTGCTTCCCTCGCGCTCACTCTGCGTTCAAGCTTGTTTCTCTTGGTCTTTCTTAGTTCCAACAGTCGCAGTCATGGCTTACCGTGGGCAAGGTGCCGAAGGTGATGGTACAGCCCATTGTATTCGGAAACCGTTATCGTGCGTTCGGGTAAAGAGGGGGGCTCTTTTGTATGGTTGTCCCAAAATATTAGTGTCTCCCAATACGATGCTTGATGAAGGCGGGGGATAAGGAGTTATTGAATGGCGAGTGAACCACGTAACCTATTTGAAAATGTTGCCCTGTGCTTGTTATACTTTTACTATATAAACTATAAAAGAAACCCTGATAAGTAAAAAAGAAATTAGTGTAGATACCAAGAAAAAACGTTTAATAAAAAACTGACAACAAGAGTATAAATACCAACAGGTGCACCAGTTTACTAAAAAAAAAAAACTCCACAAATAAAATACAGAAGGCAAATTTCCAGATCCAGTTGATTACAGGAGATAATTCAAAAGGTAAGGAATCTGTGGCTAGAAGTCTCTATCAGATCCTCAGAATAAAAGTCGGCAACCAGCTTGCTATGCCATGCCAAGTGTACACAGTCTCTCCACATCCTGTTTCACACACTCAAGATGTTCAAGATTTTCAAATGGCTTTCCTTCAACACCTGCAGAACTGTCACTTAGACCTCCATCACCAGCAAGCTGGATTATGGCACACACTCTAAGTGGGAATCTACACACAACTGACCAGAAGACTCCAGACCACACAAAATGTAGCTGCCAGACTTACACTCAGACTCCCCCCTCCCTTGCACCCACATCACCCTGCACCCCAAGGATCTCCACTAGCTCCCCATCCACAAACAAGCCCTCTTCAAACTCTGCATGCACATAAACAAACCCTTGCACTTCAACCCAATATTCCTCAATAATCGAATTAACTTTCACACACCTACCCCACACATCCACTCAGCCTGACTGACTCCTACACACATACCCACATATGCACAAACGGATCCAGCAGCCAGGCCGTTTCCTACCTCGCTCTCAAAACCTGGAACAAACTACCCTTGCACATTAGAGTCACTTCCTCAGTTCCTGAATTTTGCAAGACACTAAAGACATGTCTCTTCACCTGCTTTTCAGTGCCAAGATATCCTCCTGAGTGAGTAGTGAGCTCTACAAACGCACATTAATAATATATATATAAAAAGTGCAGGAATTAGTTTACATGTTTTAAGCCACTTTTGGAAAGGATTCCTTGTTATGCCTACTGGACTATGTCCCATTTAGAGACCTCCAACCTTTTTCATCCCACTTAAATCACTTGTTCTAGCAAAGATGGATCTATATTTCTCCTGCTAAAAAAGAACTTACAGTGTCTAAGGAGAAGATTCTTGTCATAACTGTGGCCGCTCATGGCATGTTGGTGTAAATCACTGGCTAAAGATAGTGATACATTAACAATCAAACCAGAATCTGTTCATGGGCGAGAACGTAAAAAAAGACATGCTGAGCTTTGGGAACCATATATGTTACTTAAGATGAAAAGCTTGTATTTCAGGAAAAAATCTTTCATTTTGAGCAAATAAAAAGCTTTTGTTTGGAAAGATGAGTTTAATTATTCAAAATAAAAGCTTATATCCGATATCAAAATTCACATTTTCAAAAACGGACAAACTAATGTTGGGGTGCAAAATGATTGGTTGGCATCTGAAGTTGCAGTGGGTAAAAAATGATGGGCTGGTATGCAGCTCAGAGAGATTGCCAGTGGCTGAGACTTTAGATAAATTCCAGTTATTATCTTGGTGGCTTTCTCAGTGATGCCATGATTGTGACAGGTGTGCCTAAACGTGGACCCCGTGCTGACTCTGACACAAGGCTCAAGCTACACCTTACAAATGATGCCCAATTAGGCTGAAGCCAGTCTAGGGTTGCTTGCGTGTCTATTCAAATGGGACATGGCCTGGCAGTCTGGGCTGGACTGCTTATATTGAAGCAAGGCCAAACTTTACTCGCATAAGGCAATTTTTGTCTGATGTGGCATAGTAGGAGATAAGACAGAGAAAAAAAGGTTTTTCAGTTATTCCACACTTCATGACAGTGTTTTTCTCGCATTCATTTTGCAAAAAAATGATAGGCTATATGAAACTACAATTAAAAAAAAAAATCCATGACACATCTGTTTTCAAGTTCAACTCGAAGGTAATTGTGCTAAAAAAGCACTGTTTGTTTTTTTGTTTTTAAAGGTTTTCTATGGAACGGTGAATCTCCCACAAACTTGGAGAGATTCAGGCTCAACAGGCAGACCACAAAAGTATTGTAAAACGTCATGACAACCCTCTTATGAAACGGTTTGTGTTTTTTGCACGTTTCTGTTAACTAAGGTTTGCCAAAAAGTCTAATTTGGTCCAATTTTTACAAAATACCCCAAACCCTTTGGAGGAAATCGAGTTTGTTGAATGTTGCAATTCAGGCAAGTATACACCTCATCACTTTCAAGGGCCATCATCTGTCGCTTCGGACAACCACCACTGAAAGATCAATAGACACCACTGACCACAGCCCCTCTTCTGGATAAAACGTGATTCTGGTACAGAGCACTGAAGGAGCTTTGGAACTTGTCAGAAGCAGGAAGGAAACCGCACTTCCGGACATACTTGAACAATTAAGAGAGGGAAAAATAACAAAAGAGAGCGCTAATTTAAATATACAAAATGTAAAGAATTATGCATATCAATTGACATGTGACACCAGGAATTGATGTGATTTTGTGGCCATTCAGCGCTGAAGCCAGTGCTTACCTTGTAAATGAATGAGTGCAGGTACCAGATCTTTTTCTTGGAAGTCCAAAGCTTTCGCTGAAAAATGTCAGGACTGTCAAATATCAAGTTTGCATAGTCTTGATTCCACCTCATGCCTCTTCCTTCTACCGCCATACAATCTGTGCACCTGTATTTCAATCTTTCAGGTTCTTTTTCATGCATGCTTTCTCTATGTGTCCCTGCTGTTTTTGTCTTCTTCCTTCTTTAGTATTTTTCACTCTTTGGCTTTGGGTCAAAGTCTGGTGACGAAAAGTGAGTGCAGGCACCCAAAAATAAGTGCTGGTGGGCCCCATCTGCAACAACCGGCTCAAATTAAGCACTGGCTAAAACCATTAAATGGCTTTTACGGTTCTTCTAACTGCAACTCACAGTTTTTAGCATCGCTGGTACTGCATGTTTGGAGATGTTCCTTCCACTCTGCGTCACGGAGATGTAGCTACACCTTTTTTGAGATGCTGCAATAAGGGCAAAGTCTAGAATTTGCATGTTATCCAGTTCGCGGGAACTGATCAGCACTTGAAGTTTCGGAATGTCCATTCCTTGTTATGGTGACAAAAGTGAAAGAGGCATAGGTGCCCTGGCAATATTTTCTTACCTCTTAACTCACTTTCATTTGAAGGGTCTCCCCTCCTTGGACCCATCTCCTAACCAGAGCACTAACTTCCCACAGACTTCAATGGGATCACCAGTCCGGAAAACACTCTTCACCTGCCAAAAAACATGTTTGCATCGCCATTAATTTTAGAAGAACACATATCCCTCCAAAGCCATTTACACTCACCCTCCTAGGAGAGTCAAAGGTTGAGAGGCACGTCCATTGAACTAAGTAGCTCCTCCTATTGTTTGTATACACAGCCTCGTGCTTGTTTTTCCGATTTGCCATACTGCCGAATATGCATATCTGACGCCATTGCTCCTTCCTCCCAACAGTGTTACACAATACCACGCCGCACTAAATTAATGCATCAGGCCTCCCTCCGCACATAAGAGAAGGAACAGAAGTGTTTTCTACCCAGATGTACAAATTACTGTGGCACAAAAACACCTTTCTGTCTCCGAGGACATACCAGCTGCCCGCCTTTTAAATAAGAAAGTACATGTGGGGAACTGATAAAGGTGCTGACAGTGTGACAGAGTCTGAACTTCGTAAGCGCTACACCTCGCACACACGTCTTAATATCCTAGAAGAGGCCGCCCCCTTCTGCTGAAATTAAGACCTCGGCTGGAATGGCAAAAGAATCATAAGAGAATTGGGCAGAGGCGCTAACGTGGGTGCTAATTTATATCTCTGAACCGCATATTACCTGCAACCTTCAAAGAAATTCTTTCACTTATAGACAAAGTCTGCACTGCACATTATTAGTCTGTTCTCTTTTACTGAAGCCCTGACAATAAAATGCGGCGTAGGACGGAAGGTGGTGGTGGATTGGACGGTCTGGAGAAATGCGATAGTGTAAATTGCCCATACCACTGCGAACCTCTATCCAACCTGTGCACACAACTAAAGCTTCCAGCCAGGATTTAAAGGCGCAGGCACTTCTAAGAAATGTTCGATGTAAATAAGTGCACTTTGAAGTGAACGCGCTCCCTTAGCCCGAGGCAGGGTTCATGGCTGCCACAAGGTTTACTCTTAAGGGAAAACAAGGAGAAACACGAGCGCCATCTGTTTCCAATTAACACGAACGCGATAATTGGAAACAAATGGCATTGATGCTCGCTCCCAAGAACCCTAGGCCAGGGAACAAAGAAGGCGGGACATGCACCCGCCTTGGACCAATTGCGTGCTGTCTTTTTTAGAAAGACGCATGCACAGGTCAATTGCAGGTTAATAAAAAAAAAGCACATGCACGAGCGTGTGTTCAGAGTTCAAAAGCCCTTACTAAATGCCTCACAGAGCAGCGCCTGTGCTCTGGCTCAGGCGAGACCTAAAAAAGGGCTATGATGCTGTCAAAGCTGGCCGGGCCATCGTTTTTTTTAAATTTACATTTTTACAATACGGCACAGAAGCCATGGTGCTGTAGAACATGGCTAAAAAACATTGCGAAAGCCGATAGCTCTCTCATAGGCGCGACATACTGGCTTTGCCTGTGCTAATTTGTTTGTCTAAATCTGTTCTGTCTGTGGTCTGAAATAATTGGACATTCCTTTAAAATGGCACAGCTTATGCCTTACAGTTCAGCTTCAGACCTGCTGCTTTTTGACAGGCCGGGAAGCTGGCACTGAAATGTGCCAGAAACCTATAAATTAACAATTTTAAGCTAACCACAGAGAAGCAAGATTTCTGATTACTGATGTATTGTTGAAAATCTGGGTTTTCACGTGGTTGCCGTCCTTTTTCTCTTTTAGATACTGCTGATATTTTGATCAGCGCATTGAGAAACTAATAACTGGCTCTGAATGCATGTGTTTTCTATATAGTGTATCAGTTAATTTAATTTCGTTTCTTAGCCGCAGGATCACAACCTATCTGTTCTTTGCACGAGAAACCTGCTGAAAGGCAGATTCCCTTTCCACAACCTCAGTCTGAAGTCTTAAGCTGGAGTAGTGGCTGGCAGCCACCCTCTTAGGAAGACCTGAGAGACAGTAATAAATTAGGAATATGTATAGGCTGGACTAGCTCCACGTTTGCAGTAAAGCTTCAGAGGACACAGAGAGAAATATAGTTCTGGCCTGTTCTTTAATGGAAGTTTAGGGGTCACCAATCAGGGTGACACCAGCCTTGGTTTTCCATGGGAGGGCAGCAATTTAAATTGGGTATTGGCAGTACATTTTAAGATTCTAAAGTAATCTTTTGAATGTTTTGAACTGGCTACTCATTTAACTGAGTTTTCACTGTAAGTCAGACACTGCAGTGAACTGTGGGTGGAAGATAACAGTAGGATTGTTCACTCCCACAGTTTCTAGGCCAGGGCACACAGACGTTCTGTCCAGACAATAGTATTGGAATTTTGTGTGTGGCCTAGTAGCAACCAAGCCCAGCCTTATTTGACTGGCAAGAGAATGGACCCCAAGTGGAAGTCTGAACACAAAGGAAAGACAGAGACCCACAAACATATATGGTGTGGGACTTGAAAGTGGACGAAAGACTGCTGAACTGTGGGGGGTAATGTCCTCCCAAGCCAAGGCTTTGCCGGAAAAAGGATCAAGGAAGACTGATCCCCTGGAGCTCACAAGGACACTACAGAGACTCTTCTTCTGAAGCAGACCAGTTAAACAGATGTAACGGGTCTGCCAGTAAACATGGTGAAGATTCTTTGATGAAACTGGAAAGTGAGTGGTAGAGCCAGTTTACACTCACTGCGAGCTGATATCTGATAGAGACTTCTAATCGTAGTCTCATTACATATGAATAATCCCCAGGCATCAGACTGGATTGGGAAACTTTTTTAGCAATACCTCTGCACACCAGTAGCTGGTGTTATTTGGCTCTATGTTGTCCACGCCAGAAGTGAAGTGTGCAGTGCCTATATAAGAGCCACCCCAGCGTGATGATATCAATTATTTTCTTTCTGTGCCAGTCAGTGCAGATCCAGAGAGAGCTACCTCCAGTCATTTATTGACTGACTTTTTTGACGTTTTGTCGAGATTCTTTTTTTGAGATTTGTCACTCCGTTGTGTGTATGGATGTCCCCCAAGGAACCAGTGTGGTTAAGCCCTATGCATCATATCACTGACGGGCGTCTGTGACAGACCCCATCTGGTTTGTCAGTGTTGTGTGAATTCAGACCACGACTCCAAGACTTTTGAGGACTGCTGCACCCTGAAACCCAAGGCTCTGAGGGACCGCTCTTTCAGGCACCTAGTTGCCCGACGCCGGTCCTCTCCATGATGCTCCAGGTCCCAGTCGCGAGGAAGGTCAATGAGCTATATGAGCACCGTTCGCGGAGTCATTCCAGGTGCTCATTATAGCGCCCGAAGTAATCTGATAAGTCCCACGAAAAGTCAAAGAAATCAAATAAGTCAAAGTGCTCATCGACTTCACCGCGCCGGTCCAAATCTTCAGACGAGGTGGGGGACCGATGTCACTCTAGGCCCACTCCCACACAGAGACTGCTTCTGGGTCTGCTCCCCTCCTCCCTGAGTTTCCTTGAGCAAGAGCAACCCCTGCCCAACTTCATGAGTTTTATGAGGCCACGCACTTTATTTTTGGGCGGGCCAACCCCTCTGAGGGCCTTTTGGTCTCATAGGTTTGGTGGGTGCCCCACTGAATTTCTGCTTGCTGGTTCGCCCTCTGGGCCAGTTGGGATCCATGGATCCATTTCAAAATCCATAATGGCTCAGAAAACTGTGACCTTCCCCAGAGCCCATTCCAATGAGGTATTCCCCAGTGCCACCAACGCCTCATAGCAGCACTGACATCATCATCATACCTGACTCCAATATGGAGCCAGACCGGCATTGCCGAATCTGGACCCGACCAGAACTCAACCTAAGTTAAAGCCAGGTTCTCCTTCTTGAACAGACCTGGAGAGGAGTATGATTGGGAAGGATCTGAGGATGCTTATAGCTACAAACCCCTTGAGGAAGTCGATGATGACTGTTATGAGGAACTGGCAGGTGCTTCACCTGGGAGTCACCCCTCAGAACCTCTTTTCTGTTTTAATGAAGTCCTCACTGATGTCCTGCTCGGGGCCTGGGCCAAGCCCTGCACAGGGGCACCTGTGCACCTGTGGGGATCCACATTTCCTCACCTAGCCCTGACGCCACAGATTATGGCCACCCTGACCTCCACCAACAAAGTCAACCCAGGCGCATTCCCTACCACACCACTGGAGAGGGAATTCAAGAGGCTGGACAACTTTGGCAGGAAGATGTTCTATTTCACCAGCCTTGCACTGTGGTCAGTGAACACCGTGTGCCTTTTGGGCCGAGGGTCTTGGAGGTAGCCCGAGCCATACTGTCACAGGCTATTGCAGATGGCAGAAATGTAGCAAAGTTCACCATTCACTGTGGACGAGAAACAACTGACTCCCTAGGCAGATAAATTGCATTGTCAGTGGCACTCAGGCGCCACTCCTTGCTGAGATCGACTGGCTTTTTGGGGATGTCCAGGCATCCCACATGGACATTCCTTTCAATGTTACCCCTCTCTTCAGAGACAAGGCAGGTTCAGCTCTGAAGCGCTTTAAGGACAGCTTAACCCCTGCCAGGTTGTTGAGCCTACCCATGGCCCCACGCTAACCTCATTCTGCCTTTTACCTCTTCTGTGGCTATAGTAGGGGCTACCAACAGCATCCTTTCCTACTCAGCCACCACTGCCAACGGACTCCTCTGTCCTTTTGTGGCTGTGGGCACAATTCCCACAAGCCTTGTGGAACAATCAGCCAGAGGTCAACCCAGTCAGCTAACCCCCCTGGCAGCCGCAGCCTCAAAACCACTTTAGTTTGCCCACGCACTATCCGGGCACCCAGTTGGTGGCAGGATCAGCCATCACTTGCCCCACTGGCAGTCCATAACATCGGATATGTGAGTACTTCAGATCATTCAGCAGGGCTACTCCATCCCTTTTCTAGACACCCCATGCATGGCCCATGCCACCATCTTCAGACTGGCTCATGGAGGACCGTCTCTCCTTGCTCCATCAGCCTATCAGTCCTACCGAACAAGCTAGCTTCTACATGTATCAGTTATTGCACTACGAACCAGAGTAAGATGTCTGCTCAGTGGAAAATGTTCCATAATCATATTTCTAGGTTTTAAGACTGATAGCTCACACTTAAGACTTCTGTCATAGAGGTGTAAAATGTAATTGTTGCATCTCGTTTTTCTTTCCCTGATATGTGCAGTTGGTGAGATTTGGCTCATGTACCAGTATGCAATTTTGCTTGGGGGAAGACAGAATTAAAGACAGATTACATATGTTATTTTACCATTTATCTTAACCTTATTTGGAAGCTAAGAATGGATTGAGTGAATTTATCTTTCTGTCTGAAAAATTAAACTTAGTTTCCTTTATTATTTGTTTACACACATGCTACAATTGGAACATTTGCCCTCTCCAGGAAGACCAACAGGCTAACGGTCTGCCAGGGTAAGTGAAAGAGGCCTAGTAAGTGTTCTGCTTACTGGATACCCTGCCTTTTCCATTCATACTGAAGGCCCAATCCAGATCTTGGTTCTCCAACTACATACCATGGGTCCTGAAACGAGATGTCAATGACATGCATAGATTCCCTTTGATATCTGGAGGTTTCAGATAAGCAAATAGGGGAAGCACTTGAGGCCTTTTCCAAAGGGAAGCAACTATGCTGTATGTATAAATCTTCCGCAGCCTCCAAGCATAATGGGGTGGGGCTCTTCTTTCATAACTCTGTGCAGTTCTCTCTGACAGGCTCTAAAACTGACAGAGAAGGTTGGAGGGTTATGGTAAAGTGTCACTTGCGGGAACATTTATGTACCATTGCCACACTCTACACTCCCAATACAAATTAAGCTCACTTTACAGGGGCTTTTCTAGATATGTTGGGGGGCTTTGCGGAAGGAGAAATCACGATCCTGGGTGACCTTAATTTGACGTGGGACCCTAGGGTGGACAGCACACCCCCTACCCAACACACTATGGGAAGCTCTTCTAGAGCATTGAAAGGAAAGTTTGAGGAATTGAGACTGGTGAATACAAGGCGAGCACCACATCCACATGGCAGAGATTACACCTTTTTCTCGCATTCACATAGGAGTTACTCCCGCATATAGATTACATTTTTGTGCGCAATGCATTGGTTCAAGCCCTCCATGCAGCAACCATTCACCCCATAACGGTGCTGGACCATGCCCCATTAGCAGTAACAATGGACTGGGAGCCTCCGATGCTGAAATATCGATGTTGGTTATTTCCTAACTCATTAACTTGAAATGGACTATTGAGAAATGAGCTTCGACTATCTATTTAGGCAGTGGTTCCCAAACTTTTTCGACCACGGCTCCCTTGAGCTACTGGTCGTTGGCCGTTGCTCCCTATTATGTTACTTGTTTTTGGCGTGTGGGGGATGTAAGCCCAGCCTCGGGGTACTTTCATTTTACTTCCTGAAAATAATTGGGATGAAGCCGATGAAGGTATTATAATCATGGAGTCTGTGAAAGTGTGTCGATGGTAGGCTATGATGTGTGTGTGAGACAGGTCATGGTAAGACCTTTTAGGTAGTACTTGCATGTAGTCATTTCACTCACAAATGAGTTTTGAGAACTATTGCTTTTACACCAGACTTTGCGTGCATGTGTGCGTGGTGCTCTGTCACTAACATATGTTGCGCTATGCAACAAACTGCATTGTTTGCAAAGATGGGGGAAATGTGGCATCCCTGCTGAATAGTGTGCTGGTGCAGGTTGTATGATGAGGCATGTGAAATTATGGAAGCATGGAATGTAGTGGTGGCAATCAGAAAAGGGATTCAAGTGGAGGTGCCATGCAGATAAATATGAATGCCCAGACTCTACTAGTGAGTCTTCCTTGAGTGATAGTAGGACTGCCACCACCAGCACTGATATTAGAACCACACCTAGGAACAACAATATTGCCTAAAAACTATCCACGACCTTCCCACCCTCTTCTCACACTTTGAGTCCATTAGATGAGCTAGCCACAATTAAAAAAGTCACTTCTGCTGCTTTCCAGAGTAGCATGTGAAAACAAACTTTTCAAAAGCAGATTACAAAACAGACTACCTAAATCAAAAATGTACCCTTGCACCTCAAATGCATGTTGATTTTGCTGAGAAATCACTTTACTTACGGCCCAGATTTTTGCAGAATTTATTTCTAAGACTCCACAAAAGATATTTAAACAGATTACATTTTCACATGGGACCAACACTGGTCTTTGCAGCCATACCACACTATGGAAAGGTTGGTGGCCATAAAATAGTTTTCTCGAACATTCAGCATGATGCGTGTAAGCGGCGGGCCAACTAAACATCTGTTTATCTATTGCAAGTGCATACATAAGAGCATGTGACATCTGAACACAAAAGCAGGAAAGAGCAAAAAGCATCAGCGTTTTAATGGTTTGTGCATATGTTATTTAATCGCCGAAACTTCATAGATTTCTCACCTCACAAAAACACAGGTCAATAGTGCAGTGCTGTACCCTGAAGGCTTCCGGTTCCCAATCTGTGTGCTTGGTGCATGGCGCCCCTGGCTAGTTTCCACGGTGCACTGGGGTGCCACGGGGCACAGATTGGAAACCACTGTATTAAGGAATACTTTCAAAATAACAATACAGGGGAGACCTCCACCTCAATCACCTGGGATGCGTTCAAGGCGGTGCTAAGAGGACAATGTATTGCCTTAAATTCCTCCCTCAATAAACAGAGAATCATAGAGAGGCAGACACTAGATTCTGAACTTACAGAGGCAGTAAAATCCCATAAAGACAACCCGATACTGGCCCAACAACGTAAAGTGACTGCTCTGCGAGGGAAACTTAACACCATTTAAACCTAACTGAGCAGAAATAACTCTTGTGCGCCTTCAGCGGATAGGGTATGACCAGAGGACTAAAGTAGGTTCTCATTTAGCAAGACAATTACGAGTCAAGAGAGAAAGAGAATATATAGGTGATATCAGGGATGACATATGAAGAATTACGGGGTCCGAAATAGACAAGGCACACATATTTGGACATTTTTATGAAACCCTGTACGCAGAGGAGGTCGCGGCCGACCACGTCCAATTGGACTACTTACAGCTCTTAACTCATTCCTCAGTGGCTCTATTTAACTATATGGCAAGCGCTGGGGCGGTAACACCTTCAATGAGAAATGCAATTATCTTGGTATTGCCAAAACAGGGTAAGGACTTGAGACAGTGTGAATCATATAGACCGATTGCTCTTCTAAATCTCGATGCAAAAGTTATTCAAAGATTTTAGCCACAAGATTGGACTCCATTCTTCCCAATTTGATCCACCCAGACCAATTGAGATTTATTAAGAGTCGCCAAACCCACGATAACATCCGCAGGGTCATCCACTTCGTGGAGAAACCAACAAAAAGGCATTCCCAGCAGTTCTAGTGGGACTTGATGCTGAAAAAGCTTTTGATCAGGTGGATTGGAAATTTCTATTTACTACTCTGAAAAAATTCAGCTTTGGCAACCAATTCATTTACATGTTTCAGGCTAATTATGCAAACCCAAATTGAGAGTGTTGGTTAACGGAGTGAGCTCGAGGGCCTTCCCACTAAGTCAAACAACTAGACGGGGATGTCTCCTGTCACCCCTGCTGTTTGCGCTGAGCATTGAGCCCCCAGCGGCTAAAATCCACTCCACAGAGCAGATACAGGCGGGGTTTTTTGCATAAGCATAAGGAGCATAAGGTCTCCTTGTTTGCATAAGGGAGTTGGGCAGGTTCGAGCAGGTGGCAGGCTTCCGAATCAATATAACATAGTCCTTTATACTAAACTTAACATTAGCACATGTATAGAGGGAAGCATTAGAGTAAACTTTTCCTTTCCAATGGGCCGGGAAGGACCTAACTTATCTAGGCTTAAAAATAACTCCATGCCTGGAGGGGCTATACAAAGCCAATAACCCCAGCTGTTGCAGCAACTAAAAGTGGATTTGAAAAGATGGGCACCGCTATACTTTTCCTAGATAGCTGGCATTCAGGCAGTGAAGATGACGGTGCTGCTCAAGCTCCTCTATCTGTTTCAGGGTCTGCCTATTGAGATAGATAGGGTTTTTTCTCTGAATTACGCTAGTTGGTGACTCGGTTTATATGGCAAGGAAAATGCGCTCGACTCTCATACAAAGTACTGCAAGCATCTAAATCATCTGACGGTATGGCGTTATCAGACTTCCGGCTCTATTATAGGGCAACCCAACTTCGAGTGATCCCTGAATGGTCTGCAAGGATATCCAATAAACCTTGGTTACACATGGATATGGAGGTGGCAGGGAAATACATCTAGGATTTGATCTGGAAGCCTAAGAGTGACCGACAGGTAAATGTGTACCTTAGCACCCCTACGAGGACCACACTGAAAGTATGGGATAACACCAGTAGCCAAAAGAGATGGACAACCTTTACACCCCTACACCTTAATCCAGCATTTCCACCAGCAGAACGCCTGGGGCCATATGAGACGTGGAGACTGGGAGACTGCCTGATAATCACAGACTTGTTTCGTGATGGGGACATTAAAAGTTTTGAGCAGAGTAAGTGAGACTTTAACCTTGCGGACATAGAATTCTTTCACTACACTCAATTTAAACACTGGATCATGCACAAGGCAATAAGGAAAGCCACCACTAGTGAATTAACCCCACTCGAAGAATTTGCAAAAAGAGGATGTGGGTCCTGGGGCTGCATCTCCTTTCTGTACGCACACTTACTAGAAACACAGGCTCCATTTAAGCCATGTCATATGACCCATTGGGAGCAAATATTTGGGGAACAAATCCCAGACTTAGCTGGTCACGTTTATGGCACGACATTCCACAGTGCAACCACTCCATGGGACTGAAGGAAGCACATTACAAATTATTGTACGACTGGTACCTGTACCCCACAAAACTCAACAAGATCTTTCCCCAGACTTCAGATATGTGCTGTAGAGGTTGCGGAATGCTGGGAGACTGCAAACACATATGGTGAGAGTGTCCGAACATACATCCCTTCTGGGCGGAGATATTTGCCCAAGTGAAAGGTATATTGGGTTACCCCCTACTAGGGCTGCATAGCTACAATCTACGACACCAGATGAGGGGAGACAAAGCAGTGGTATGGCTGTGTTTGGGAGCTGCAAAAATGGCGATAGCGGCGGCATGGAAGCGTGCCAACGCGCCATCAATATGACAATGGCATGCCAGGTTATGGCAGGCATTCACAATGGAACGAATGGCCGACATTGCCACAGATTCTTACAAAAACTTTTAATACACTTGGGGTTCACTAGTTAACTTTCTCTCTACTGGTCTGCCTTTGTGTAGATGCCCCACCCATACAAGGGCATTGCACTTATTCCAATTCTAAGTGACCTGAGCGTTGGGGGGGGGAAACAGGGGTGGAGCAGCCCTTGCTGTCTCCAGATTTAGTCGAATAGCGGGGCGAGCTACACTGTTATCGCTCAAATACACCAATATTATTATTTCATGTACCACAGTTTTGTTTTAAGGGGTTTAGAGGGTAGAGGGGGAGGAGGGAAGGGTGAAGGGGTTTCCCATATGTTTGTGTGGGGGCACGACGCAAGGACAACACTGTACTGAGTGGCTCTTGAAATATGCAAGCTGTGTATTCTATTAGCTATGTAATAACCAGAGAGACCATCACAGTGTACTTTGCAATGTTTGAATGCATGTTTGAAAACTAATAAAAACAGTTTTGAGGGAAAAAAGGGGGCAATGCAGGCTCTCAAACAGGCATAGTCATTTGATGGTCCAACCACATCTTCATCACTCACCTTGTATGAACCAGATGACTTAGGAATCCCATGACTGGTCCATTGGAGTGTCCTATGGCTTTGAGGCAAACTATGGAGCATATTATCAAGGACGGTATTAAAATTATCGCCCGTTTAGCGGCAGGAAAATGCTGCTAAAAGCGGCGATAATGGGCTTGATAATATGCCGCAGAGAATTCCAATAGAAGCCCATGTTCTGGTGTGAACATGGACTTCTATTGGAATTCTCTGCGGCATATTATCAAGCCCATTATCACCGCTTTAGCGGCAATTTCCTGCCGCTAAAGCGGCGATAACGTTAACGCCGTCCTTGATAATATGCCCCTTAGTTCCTTGAATTTTCCTCCATGATGTAGCTAAACCTTACTCTTGTCCGCCTCTTCAGGATAGCTGATCTATCCTGAAGAGGTGGTCCTGGAGCTTGTGTTCCAATTATGGGTTAATCAGCACATTTTCTTGATGCTTAGTGCCATCCTCAGTGGGGACAGAAGCTTAAGGGGTTTTGCTCGTGGGTAGGCGTCTGTCAGAGCTGGTGTTACTGCAGAAAGTCCTCTGAAGTCCAGCCAGATAGAAGAACATTTGCAAGGTTTTCCCCTATGGGATACCGGGCATGCACGAAATGGTCAAAGGAGCATATATTCTAGGAGATATATATGTAGGGTCTTGACATTTTCAAATTGTGCCCATCTCAGAACAAAGAGTAAGGCTGTAGAGATGACTCAGGGAATGTACATAAGGGAGGACAGAGTGCAGGAACTCCAAGAACGAGACCAGGTCCAGATCAATGAAAGACTACAAAGGCAGGTTGATAGTTTATGGTCAGAACATTGCTCTCACTGGCCTGGAGCACCTTCCAGAGTTGAATAGGTCTGTAGGGAGAGGATGAGGGACTTACTTTGGCTTCTTCGCCCTTCTCACACACATGGATCAGGAAAATGCAGTTTGAGCTAGGCCGATACAAAAGAGCATAGAGGAAAGTCAATGATTCATTGGATTTTCAATTTTTTTGCAAATTTATTCAAGATGTCTCAAGCACTGTATGTTCCATTTCTTAGTCAATTGGAATGTCAAGCACCACAATTCAAACTCATTCTGGAGAAAGGTGAACAACATAACCAACCCTCGAAATGTTCACTAGTCTTCAACTTCTCCAAGCAAATCTGGTGCTACTTTCTATACACTCACTTCAATACAAGCTGTGTCAGTATCCCAGAGAATTCTAGCCCGAAGATACTAGGCGCTAGTCGAGGAGGGTTCAGCCAAGCTCCAATAGAGCACACAAATTGCACGACAAGATGCAGAAAACTCCTATCCTTTATTTCAGAATCAACCAAATATCAGTATTGGCTCCATTTAAAGACATATCACTAAAGGCCCCGGCAATATGCAAAGCACATGGCCCCTCTGTTTAACACACAGTAATAGAACATGGAATTCCATTGTCCTGGAAAGGGTCAATCATACCTCAAATCTTCAAAGGGGTAGACAAATCCTGTTAGGAGCACTACAGGCTAATTGCCCACATTGACGACGAGGTAAAGTACTACTCTGGTGTACTACTGGAACACCTGATGGATCAGGCAGCCGTAAACTCCATAATCCCAATCAACCGAACAGGTTTCACAAAAAATGGGGACATCAACTAACATCATGGCACTGTCACTACTAATTGACTCTTCTCCAAAGCCTACCATTCCCCTACACCTTTGTTATATAGACTACAAAGCTGCATTTGATTGCGTTGTTTGGAAAAGGTTGTAGCAAGCTACCTGACTGGATTATTTCTTTTCCACTATTGAGAACAACTGAAAACCTGCACAATTGTCACGTGGTTGTTAGAGTCATTGTGGACATCTTTAAGTTAGCATGATCCCGGTAGCCATGATGCTGCTTTTGCGCACGACACTACATGTCTTTATTTTTACAAAGCTCTGTTTATGCTTTTCACATGAGAACTCTGCTGTGATTGTTCTCTGCCTGTTCCTGGAGTTTAGTCCGAATGTTGTGAGCAAGGTCGATAAACACTGACTCTTGTTATTCTGTTCTGGTCAGGCGCTAGCACTTAGACAAAACATACCAAGGCAGCTGTTTTTGTTGGAAGCTCATACTTTGATATTATGGGATACACATTTAGGTAACACACACTTGAAGGGGGACTTTTCCAGGGAGAAGAGCAACACACACCTGTAATGTAGAAATACGATCTATGGCCTGAGGTATGGGGTCTGCTAACAAAGCCCAGAGATCTTTTATTTTATAATATTACTTCTGCTTACCAAGGGGAGGATGGTTAGGCTTTATAGTCCTTTATCCACTGTCTTTATAAAATGACATCTCCTTTTATGGTATATGGCCTTGCTGCAATGCTAACTGCATTGATATTATGAATTTTGCTGCGGGTTGTGGCACGTATACTGCATTTTAGAGCACGTTAGTGAAATTAAATATTTGAAACTATCTTCGTGTCTCTGTCAGATCTTATTGTGGACAAGTACGAGAGTGTGAGCGAAAAGGTGTGTCTTGTTACTGCGATTCCTCAGAGATACGGGAGTGTTGTGTTCTGGGTTGTCTAATCATTGGTTTCTTCGTTTGTGAGTAGGACAGCGACTGAGACACTTTAGCTAGTAGGTCCTAGGCTTGTGGGCACTACGGCGGTAAGAAGGCTTAGACCCTATACATCGAGGTCCCATAATCCTGCGCATAGTTCTGTGTATGTGCAGAATCCCTGAAACACAATAACATGTGGGTCTAGAATAACATTTGGAAATGGCACCAACCTGTTAAGGGCAATACCCCCAATGGAGGGACTCAAACGGGTGTGATCTAGCACCTACCCTTTTCAACTTGTTTCATGCCGATCTATCACCAGCCCTAAAGAAGATCAAGTCTCATGCTCCGAACATCAGCGCTGTTGGACTTGGCCCTTTTTGCAGGGTCATCCCTGAACTTTTTGCCTTCCTCCTGTATTTTGTCTGACCTGTTTTTGTTGGTTTTATGACTCTGGGCACTTTACAACTGCTGATCAGTGCTAAAGTGCATATGCTAAATTGATGTATTAATTAGTGACTCCATGATTGGGTTATTTGATTTACTTGTCAGATCCTAGTACAGTGCACCATGTGTGCCCAGGGCTTGTAAGTCAAATGCTGCTGGTGGGCTTGCAGCACTGGTTGTGCCACCCACAGAAGCAGCTTGTAAAGTGTGTCTCAGGCCTGCCACTGCAGAGCCTGTGTGCAGTCTCTGACTGGCATGTTGACTGGCCAAGTGCACCCACTTGCCAGTCCCTAAACCTTCCCTTTTCTTCATATCAGACACCCCTATGGTAGGCCCAAGGGCAGGGTGCATTGTAAGTATAAGGTAGGACATGCCCTGGTGTGTGTGGCATGTCCTAATAGTGAATTACAGCCATTTTCGTTTTTCACTATTGCAAGGCTACCTTTTCCCCATAGGCCAGAATAGGCAGTTTGATTATTACATCCTATAATCCTAACTGACTCAGGAAACTAGGTAGAAATTCGAGTTTAGAATGCCTGAACTCAGAATGATAAAATACATCTTTTAGTGAAGTTGGTTTTAACATTCTGTGTTTGAAAATACCACTTTTAGAAAGTAGGTATTTTCTTGCTTAAGGCCTTAAGGCAAGCCTTCCTCTGCTAGGTTGTGCATTGTGTGTCTGGTTCTGTGAGTGACAGGGGCTGGGGGATTCCAGGAGAGAGGGTGAGTCAGCACAGGGCTGAATAGAGAGATCTGCATGTAGATGGATGGGAGGAGCTGCACCTGTGCCTTCCCTCCACAATGCTGGGTCCACCTCCTGTGGTGTGTCTGATGTGCCTGTCCTGCACTGTGAAAGGAAAAAAGGAGTCTTGTCAACAAAGTGCTCCAGGACTGACCAGAACTGGTTTGGAATAGGCAAAGGCCTCTCTGCCTTCAGAGAACAAAGAGAAAAGTAGTATAGTTATGGGGACCCAGACCCCAAGACTTTAGATCACTTCTGGAACAACAAGACGAACCTTTGCCAAGGAGAAGAACCAAAGGAAGCTGTAGGAGTTGTACTGCCCCCCTGCCAGTGTGCTGTGTTGCTGGGTTAGCCTACAGTGGTGTCTTCAGTGCCAAGGAGAGAAGGAACTTTCAAAGGACTTTCATCATCTTGCAGAATATTACTCCAGGGGCTTGAACTTTTGCTTGCCTCCTGCTGAAGTCTCAGGGACAAAATACTTCACCACCAGCTCCCCTCTGAATTTCCTTGCTGGGAATTCTATCTGCAGAAGCATGCATGTCGCTAGGAGCTGGAAGCGCGACACAACAAGAAGAAGCGTGTCGCCGCCGCAGCTGAAGTCATCGCATTGCCGGAGAAGCGTGCCACCACCGCATCTCCCCAGAAGCGTGTCTTCGTCACAGTTGTCTGCTGTCGCATCCCGGAGAAGCATGTCGCCACCGTGAGGGTCGCCGTCGCATCTCCGGAGAAGCGTGTCGCAGGGCCTGTCGTGGCTCCAAAGTACAGAGTCGCCGCAAGGCTGCCAGGACGTGCATGCATCATCTCAACATCGTTGCATCAAGGGCGCCATCTTATCGCACCGGATTGTCGCATCGCATCGAGGTGCCATCTTGCCGCATCGCAACCGGGCCGCAGTACGAGAATCTACGCATTACCTCCTCTCCGGTAAGGATCAAGACGCATCCCCTACTCTGCGCAAGCATTGAGGCGCGACGCATTGTCTCCCCCGAAGCAAGGAATCGACGCATCTCCAACGCTGCAAGCCTTATGTTTATTTTGCGTTACGCATCCAGGTACTTTTGTGAGAACTGTGTCGCATTTACCATCAACTTAAACTAAGTTAATTCTACCATCTTTAAGTCAATTTGCAGAACAGTATTGTGGATTTTTGTTGTTTGTGGTCGTGTGTTAAGTCTATATAAAGAATACTTCTTTTTATAAAACCTGTGTGGTGTCCATCTATAGTGTTTTCACTGTATTACTGTATGTGTTCACAAATGCTTAACACACTGCCTCTGAGATAAGCCTGTCTGCTCGTGCCAAGCTACCAAGGGGGTGAGCAGGGGTTATCCAGTAGTGTAATCCCCTTTCCCTGACTTAGAAGCAAGGGTCCCTATTTGGCCAAAGGGACCTACCTCTGCCAACTAGAGACCCCCAGTTCTAACAAGCGCAATACAGTTATCTAAACTTTTCATACGCCGACGACCTAACACTGATTAGCAGGACCAAGGTCGGTCTGCAGAGTCTGAAAATAACCTTGGGCTACTCGGGGAAAAATAGCATGATGGTAAACATGGAGAAAACAAATGCTATGTCCCTCATGAGAAGGGGTTTATCGCAAGTCCATTGGTTCCTTGAGAACGCAAAACTCGCAATAGCCAGGGAGTACAGATACTTTGGCCTACTTTTTGACAGCAAAAGAACGTATCAATTTCACAAAGAGGAAATAAAAATAAAATGGATCGCACTGGCAATTGCACTCTGGACCCTGTTTAAAAAACTAAAAGGGGAGGGCTTTGCGCTCCCAGTTTGACTTCAACTGGGTTGAGAAAGACCTGCCATACCTCGGCCTGGTGCTTAGTAGTAATTTGACGAAGACAGATGAATCCAACTATTCCAAACTGTTTGATCTTATTCACAAGGATTTGCTCCACTGGCAGCGACTTCCGCTGTCATGGTTTGGCATGCTTGCCACAGCAAAGTTGAACATCCTCCCTAGAGCCCTATATATTTTTTAGACGCTTCCGCTAAAACCACCCCTTGGCCTCCTACTCAAGCTTCAAGGGGAGATTGAGCATTTTATTTGGGGAACATAAAACCCAGATTGCAGAAACACCTCCTGCAATGATGAAAACGGGACGGAGGTCTCGCGATACCCAATGTGACTTGATACTATCAGGCCGCTCAGTTGCGTTTCCTGGTGGAGTGGAATCGACCACTCAAGGAAAAGCATTGGGTCTTTATGGACCAGACGGTGGCGGGAAGACACATCTGGAGAGATGTGTGGTTGTCTAGACCTTATAGAGCTTGGGGGCTATATTCCTCCCCTGTCACCAGCCCGGCATTTTGGGTCTGGGATAAGGTAGCAATCCCCGCTGGCCTCACAACGTTTCCTTCTCCCCAAGGGGCCCCATATTCTTGAATCCGGACTTTCCTCCAGGCATGGCTAAGGGTGCTGATAGGCAATGGGCGGCAGGTGGGTGTAAGTGGCTCGGATTTCTTTTCGACCACGATAACCCTATTCCCTTTGCCCAACTTAAGGAGGATTATGGCTTGCTTGATCGGGACCAATACCTCCACGCGCCGCAAATACTACATTGGTTGCTTGGTGCTGCGAGTAGACCTCAGGCAAGAAGACCTATGTCCCCCTTCAAAAAATGGTTGTTTCTTAAGAAAGATGACAAAAGAATCATTTCAGAAATTTACTCTCATCTCTCATTGCAGCTGCACAAAGGAAAATCCTCAGGCCAGATACGATGGGAGGAGGAACTGGACCAAACACTGTCCGAGAAGGAATGGAACGACATCTTTTACAGAGCACATCATACAGCATACACCATGGGGCACATAGAGACTTCTTATAAGATCATTTCCTATTGGTATTACGCTCCCTCCCGAATGCAGAAATGGAACCCTCAGTGTGATGGCCTATGTTGGCGGGGTTGTGGTAGCCCAGGCACACTACTTCACCTGCTATGGAACTGCCCAAAACTCACTAGATATTGGGAGTATTAGGAGCGAATTTTGGACGAGGTTAACTGGGCCTTTGACACTAACATCCCCAGATTCCCCGCATATACACTCTTTGGTCAACCGAATGCTCTAAGATTCCCGCTTCATTCTATAAAGGGTAGACAGATAGCCCTGGCACTTAACGCCGCCCATCGGGTATTATTGTCCAACTGGAACACAGACAGGGTTCCAGACCATAAACAGTGGCTTCATCAACTGTGGAGCTTACTGGGAATGGAACGTTTGTCAATGTCAACTTTAGGGGACAAGTCTGACTACGCTAGAGTATGGGCCCCTTTCATTTCCAACCTCTCATGGGAGTTTAGAGAATTGACTTGTCCGAAATACTTGTGATATTGAGATTGACCATGTCTGGTCAGGAGGAGGAAGATCCTGTTGGGGGCACCTGATCATTGTGATCTGGCTATTTTCCCTTGAGTGCACTTCATCTTAGACCGCAGGCTCGCTGAGAGGGGGTTGGGGTGTGGGTGGGAGGTTTTGTGGATTCGTATTCTTTATTTGTTAGGTTTTCTTTGTTGTTTGATGTAATAAGGCGATGCCCAGCGACGGCTAGCAGCTACCTTGATATGATGAAGATTATAGGGATGGTCCAGCCAGACTTTTGGCGGTGTCTGCTACACTTGAATTTTTTAGATATGTCTGACTCCCATGATCTCTAGATGATGCGGCCGGCCCTGGATGGGTTGTAGAAGGCTTGCTGTGTAACCTGTAGTCGCACTCTAAACTTTAATGACTTGTTACTTGCATTTACTCTGTCTCTCCTACAATTGCGGCCGGCCCAACAGGGTTGTAGGCAGCTTGCTGTGTATAGCTTTACTAAGTGTATTGTCAATAAAAACGATTTAATTTTAAAAAACTAAAAGGGCCCGATCAACACCCCCATATTGGAAGTTGCCCGGGCAAAGATAACCCGCACCCTGGCCTGTGGGAGCGAGGTGCCGCTGGGGCGAGATGAGGAGCCCCTGGACAAAGCCTTAGTGATGACGTATACGCAAACTGTACTGTTACCCAGTCACACATCCCCAGCACAGATCAGACTGGAACTCGGACAGTCAAACAGATGCTAGCGAGGAGAGTGACCTTCACCATCTGCTGCTACAAATTCTAAACGTTTGATAAAAACCCTATAAATTATAACATTTGGCTGGAGATAAAAGACAAATTACGTTCACCTGCCAGAAAATATCTCAATAAAAAAAATCTCCATGTTTGGTCTAGAAGACGTCTGGGTCTCCTCTGCCAGCTACAACTCCTTCAGGAAAATGTGTCAAAATAACAAAAAAACTATTGCTCCTGGAGGACAAAGCCACATTAGCCAAAAGACAGCATGCTTGGATGGTCCTGAATAGCTACAAGACCTTGAAGGCGCAGCAATATTTGGGAGATGTCTTCAATAGTTAACTTAAAGCAAAGTACCTGAAAGACCAAGTGGGCCTCCTACCATCAACTTTGCATGCACCGTCAAGGCTAAGAAGGGATGACACAGGCAGCTGCAGGTTGTGTGGTTACATAAGGGAGGGCATCATTTATGTCCTGTACCTCTGTAAAGGGACGCTCTGCCTCCATCACACGCATTGCCCGACAGCACAACCTCAACATAATCTCCTGCGCCGACGACACGCAGCTGATCCTCTCCCTCACCAAGGACCCTCTCACTGCCAAATCCAACCTCCACCAGGGAATGAAGGCAATCGCCGACTGGATGAAGGAAAGCCGACTCAAGCTTAACTCTGACAAGACGGAGATCCTCATCCTCGGGTCCAACCCCTCAGCATGGGACGACTCATGGTGGCCCGCAGCACTGGGGACCCTCCCCTTGCCCCCCCCCAGACCACGCACGCAACTTGGGAATCACCCTCGACTCAAACTCACCATGACCAAACAAGTCAACGCAGTCTCCTCCACCTGCTTCAACACCCTCCGCATGCTTCGCAAGATCTACGGATGGATCCCGACAAAAACGAGGAAAACAGTCACCCAGGCCCTAGTCAGCAGCAGGCTCGACTACGGAAACGCCCTCTACGCCGGAGCCTCGTCCAAGCTCATCAACAGACTATAGAGAATCCAGAACGCCTCTGCACGCCTGATCCTCGACGTCCCGCGTCGCGACCACATCAACCCCACCTGAGGAATCTGCACTGGCTCCCCGTCGACAGGAGAATCTCCTTCAAGCTCCTGATCCACGCACACAAGGCACTCCACAAGACCGGACCAGCCTATCTCAACAATCGACTCTCCTTCTACGTACCCAACAGGAAACTCCGCTCTGCTGACCACGCGCTGGCCACGGTCCCGCGCATCCGTAGAACAACTTCTGGAGGCAGGTCCTTCTCCCACCGCACCACCAGGACCTGGAACACCCTCCCCCTCTACCTACGACAAACTGAAGACCTGCTGACCTTCAGGAGACAACTCAAGACCTGGCTCTTCAACCAGTAGCAGCAGCACCCCCCGCCCCCCCCCCCCCCACACCGCCTTGAAACCCTTACGGGTATGTAGTGTGCTTTACAAATTACATGATTGATTGATTGATTGAGCCTTGCTTTGCCAAATCTGGACCCAAAAAGGCCTACGTTCCTGCAGACAAGCAGTAATCACCTGTCTCCGCTCAGCAGATCCACAGCTGATATGCCGGACTGCGAAATACTATCAGGGAATGGTAAACAAATTAATGAAAGTGACGGGCCACACTGATAAAATATTTTTTACCTAACTGGTCATGAACCTTGTAAAAAGACTTTTATTCTAACTGGCTGCCATGAACTGCACTATGCACTTTAATCGGCACTTCTTCCGCACTTTAACCACCTTAATGGTTCTTGACCCCAATATCTCAACCCATTTTATGGCCGTGCATCACAGCACAATGTCACAGTCTTGTAAACACTTTGAGGGGCAAGAGTGGCTTTGTGCACTTACCTCAGGTCGTCGCTTGCACGTGATACTTCCGATGCCAATGCCCTTACAGTCTGTAACCTGTCTCGATCTATATTTAAACCCTTTCTCTAATCCGCTTTGTATGGATATGTACAATGTCTTGTATATGCAAATGTTTTTATTAATCATGCATAATAAACTTACATTACACAATCAGCCATACACTTGGGTACTGAAGAAGACACAGTCTTAAGAATAAAGGAAGCACTCGCTGTAGCACCCATCTTGAAACATCCGGATTTTGCTCATTCTTTTATATTGTAAATTTAGATTTTCTCATTTGATATTGTAGTTATTCTCTCTCAAAAGGATCCTGAGACCAATGCAGTTAATTCCTTTGCTTACAATTCCACAAACCTGACTACGTAGAAGGTCAGCTATACCATTTTCGACAAAGAGCTATTAGCAATACAGCAGGCTCTGGCGCACTGGAGTCTTTACTTAGAAAGGGCTCGAGTCGACATTGTATCATCATCTGGATGGTTCATAAGAATCTGGGTTATCTGAAATCAATGAAACGTGTGAACTCCAGACATGCTCAGTGGTCTCTTAATCAGGTTACCTACCATCCAGGCAATACTGCTAGAAAGGTGAGTGCCTTGAAGCATAATGATGAAGAACTAAAACCAGGAGTTTCCCTGCTATTTTAGCTATCAAGCATCAATCTGTGCTCAAGTCAAGATCCCATGAAAGAAGCAAGTTGCCATATTGAAACCTATACCTACACTACAGCAATCGTGGTCTCAAATCTTCATGGACTTCATCACTGATTTTCCCCAAACTTAAAACAGTATTGCTGTTAGATGTGAACTATTTTACTAAGACTGCTCACTTGCTTCCTCTGTGAAATATCCCTACAGCCCTCACATTGGTACTGACCTTTCTAAAGGAGGTTTCTTGTCTCCAAGGGTTACCAGCAATTATCAACAAGAACAAGGGATCCCAAAACTAGGATCCGTGCTATAGTTATCCAGCAGAACCCATCGTAGACAGATGGACAGGCCGATAGGCTCAACCAGACTTAGAAACAATACTTATGTTGATTCCTTATGCATTATCCAGATGCATTGGCTCATTGATACACATAGTGAGTTTTCATACAATAAAGGTTTGCATATTTCTTTAGGCTACATGCCTTTCTTTGGTTCCTCAGGGTTTCACCCTTTCATTTGGACTCCAGACTGTTTTAGCTCTGCTATCCCATCAGTGCAGCCACTTACTCAAGACTACTGAAAAATACAGAGCTCTACCCTGAGACATTTATAGACTTGCAAATGCCAGCTTAAGACCATTGCAGACTTCCATCATAGTCAGAGGCTGGCTCCTAATGTGGGAGATGCAGTATGGCTTTCTACAGATTACCTCTCCGTCACTGTGATTCATCAAAAAAATGCCCCTTGTGAAGTGAATCCTTTTCGAATAGCAAAATAAGTAGGGTCCTGCTGGTGTCAAGGTGATCCTGCCTGGTCAAAGAAAATCCATCCAGTTTTGCACGTGTTTCGTGTTAAGAAGGCAGTGCCACCCAGTCTCTCAGTCCTTCCTACCTCAGTTGATGGGAATCCTGAATACAAGGCGAGGTTATACTAGATTGTAGATAGAATAGAGAGCATTTACAGGGTTGGTGAATGGAACAGATAAAATGTGCCGGACTACTCATGGGAACTAGCGTCTTTTTCATGCCTTGCAGTTGGTCTCTGCCTTTCACAGGCCCAGACCTTGCCATAGGGGAGGGGTTTCCTTAGGGTATGCTACTGTCACGTTGGCCTATACTACCATGAGCGATTGAACACATTTAAGTGCCTATTCACCAAAGTAAATATACTTCTGTATATTTACTCATGTGTATATTTTGTACTGCATCTAGGAGTAAAGCTGCACTTTTTGCTATTCCCAGTTTCTGAGAGTAGATTTACACCTAAATGCAGATTTTCATTACTTCACCCGCTCAGTTCTGGGCGATCAGATATCCAAGACTGAAGTTATAAGTGTAAAGTTGCGACTAGTAACTTTCCACACATAGGTGTAGCTATCTGCCTTCTTGGCGGAGAGATCCCTCTGGAAAAGTAAAGGGAAGATTAATAAAGTTTATTAATTAAAAACAAATTATTTTAATGGAAACTTTAAATGTAACATTTTTCTAAATATTAATTAATATTAACCTAGAGATAAAAAAAGTTACAGCATATTAATCCTTCAAAATAAGTTGGTTAAATAATTTAACTATATTGTTTTTTAATTAATATTTTTCTAAAGAAAATAATTAAAACAAGATTGCTCACTTTCATTTTTATTTAATATGTAGTGCATGTAATTAAAAGTTATACATTAAAATAACAGAAATTATTTTTTGTTGTATCATTTGTTTGTTAATCATAAAATTTATTTTTTGGAATACTTTATTATTATTACATTTTAAAATAATAACAAATGTAATTATTATTTTCAAAATAATTTTTAAATAATTACAAATGTATATATTTGTTTAAGTTAAAAGTAAAAAAGATACATTAAATTTTAACATTATTTTCTACTGTTTGTTATTTTAATTCCCTGGCTCCATTGTTTTCTATGAAAGTGTGTTGCAGTACGTACTTCAGTACCCATGTGTGGTGATTGACTTACTCCAAGGCTGAGCTGTAATCCATTTACAAGTATATATTATTCAAAACATTAGCTCTATCAGGACAACATATAATCAATCCAAAAACATTGTGCATAAATATTATCAAAAATCTTTTTATTTTCTTGATGTTTTATCGTTTTTTAGTATCAAAAATATTTATATTTCTCTATAATTTTCAATGCATCAAGCAATTTGTAATAATGTGAAACATAGTTATACTGTTAAAAAAGGAAGACATACAATACAGTACAATTTTGTATCTAGTACAACATTTGTCATGTATTTAAAACAGGGTCCAGATGGTTCATGGACAGAAAGGAGGGTCGGCGTTAGTAACTTTAGAAGTGCAGTTTGTGAACAGCAATGTTCTTACTTTGGGGGTGTGTTTGCATTAACTTGTACTGAAGCCCTCCTTACATCTCCCTAAACACTTCCCTTATAGGAGTAGATATAACCCATTTACCTACCACTCCCCAGTCAATCCCACATTTACACCTAACTCCTATTCTTACGCGTAAAGAGATTTCCGCAATGTCAGTAGAGCTCACCCCATAGAAAAGATCGGAGAGGTGGAGGTAGAAGGAGAGATCTCTGCAGGTAGTTAACTGAAAAGCATTTTGTAGTGTGTGAAGTAGTAGTAGCTCCCTACTACTTCATGTTATGCAAGGTGCAGTTTGTGACCCAACAGAACCCAAAGTGTTTAGACAAATGAGACATTCACCCAGAAAAGGCCTGAAAAAATGGAGATGACATCAGGAATGGAAAAGGTATTGAACAGGCAGATGAAAGATACATATTTCATGCACTTGGACAAGAAGATTACTTCCAATTGTTTCTTTTTCTCAACTCGCGCTCTTGAGTTCTGTCCATACTCATGGAACTCTTTTCTTCATGGAAAGTGATCAGATGCGTTTTGGGTCTTCCTTCGTGTGCTGTGCCAAAACTCTTGGTACTGCTGTTCCATCCCAGAGCATCTGTACAATCACTTGCAGGAATGAGTTCCCTCTCCTGACCCTCTTTCCACTGTTTACAGGTTCCCTCAGAGGCCTGGAGTCTAGTACGTGGGGTTAACAGACCTGTAGGGGGAGGAGCCACTGACTTCCGTATCTTTTCCTGCTGGTACTGTGGTTGTACAGGACAATTAGAGATGCATGTAAAACACATTGCAATGAGGAAAAAGGGAGACTCAGACCAAATTTTTGACTAGTGCACTTGGCATCATATATTTACAAAACGCAATAAAGTACAGTTGTAGCAGCACTGTAGGCATGAAATGCGAAAAAACATCCCGAATTGGACTTGGTGCTCAATTGTGTAAGTGACACAAAAAGTGGCGACGCAAGTGACAATGTGTAATCAGCGGAAGACGGTGCAACATAAAATTGGTGGATAGATATATACAGTGAGTGTTGGTGGTTATAGCAATTAATTAACAAATTTGTTCAATGAAGACAATTATTTGGTTGAACCACAGAGAGTGATGCGCTATTATTTGCGCTGAACGGTCGACGACGTTTTGATCCTTTAATTCAGGATCATCTTCAGGACCGGGTTGTTGAAATTAGAGCGGTGCTGTGGCGGACACGGTCCCGTGTCTCTGGAGGACGAGATGGCAGTTACCAAAACGCTGAGGGTCGGATTCCCGGTCAGGATATCCTGCAATGGAAACACGGTGTTGGTAGCGTGTAGAACAAGGTGCCGTTTCAAGGAGGTAACATCGGCAGGTATGAAGGATTGGATGGTGGAAACTCTTTGTTGTGCCGCGGGTCGGTAACCGTGCTGTGTCATGAGGGGAACATCGGCAAAGTACGAATGTCGGAACTTCTTGGTAGTACCGCAAATCGGTACCGGTAGAGGAGCTTTCGTCAAATTGGAGTGAAACCAGGTAGCGCGGGGGCGTCGGGGGTGACTGCTCCTAGCTGCAGGCGTGTGTCGGTGTTTTTTTCGCATTTCATGCCTACAGTGCTGCTACAACTGTACTTTATTGCGTTTTGTAAATATATGATGCCAGGTGCACTATTCAAAAATTTGGTCTGAGTCTCCCTTTTTCCTCCTTGAAATGTGTTTTGCATGCATCTCTAATTGTCCTGTATAATCATACCAGTTGAGAATTGTTGTTCTTTACCTCTCGTACCAACCCACATCTCAACGGGGTCTATGGGTTATACTCCTGTTGTTACATACAAGGTACTGTGGTTGTGACAGTGTTTGAAGCATGTTTGGGTAGTGGGGGCGATGGCCAAAGCTGGGGAGCACCTCGAGACATTGCAGGTAGCAGGGAACACAGAAGTAGATACAGGTTACAGTGGTGGGGAGTAGTGAGATCTTTCTTCTGTTCCTTATATATTACTAGCAACGCATGTTGGTGGTCCATGAAGCTAATGTAGTTATGGACTTCAAACGAAATTGCACCTTTTATTGTATTTTTAGCAAACCATAGACATGCTATAATACTGATACCTGTCTCATGCTGATCCTTTTTGAGGGCTGAAGAACCCTCCGAGATGGCTGAAGCATTAACAGAAGGGGAGAAAAGGAGGAACCCCATTAATCACAACCCACTTCTGATATAATTCTAACTTGAAGATTCTGAATAAGTATTTAATGAATTCCTTATCTTTCCCACATTAATGCTTTCGAGCCTTCTTACTCTAAGACAGATTGTTTTACTATTCTAAGTTTATTTACTGGACCTATTGCTACAAGTATAATATGTGGCTTATTATATTGCAAAAAAACAAATATATTTATCTACCTAGTGTGTTTTAAAAAGGGTAAATTATTCTAATTAAAAAGGTATATTTAAGTCTGATGGTCATCTCCACCAGTTGACTTGTTCTCCGCCACAAAAAAACACATAATGGCATGACTTCCCATCTAAGTTTACAGAGCCTTCATCCATAGGGAATGCCCTTTTGCTATACTCGCAGAGGACATTCACCTGCTTCCTTCCTCTGATCTTACTCCACACATTGAATGCCAAGTTCAAGCTGACAATGATTGGGATAGCTCCAGACTGGCTGAGACTATGGTGGTGCCCAGACTTGCCTCTCCTGTTGTTACATCCATACATGAGGTTTCCATGCAAGCCAGACCTTCTCACCAGAAAGCCAGATATTATCCTTCATTGTAGTCTTCTATTGCTGAGCTTGACTGCCTGGCAGCTGAGGGCCTACAGTAGGGCCATCTTAATCTCCCAAATGAATGCAGGAAGTCCCCATATCCTTTCACTCAATCATTGCACATGTTTAAGAGGAAGATACCTTGCACCCGATGCCTTTAGAAGCAGGTGGGTGCAAAGCACGCAAGGTTGAGACAGTACTGCTTTCTTAATTTAGGAAAATCTGACTTTCACTTTTTCATCTCTAGAAGTGCATTTAGCTTCCATTACTGTTTACAAAGTCAATCTTGCCACCGTTTTCTCACCATAGCTGTGATTAAAGATTTAATAGAAGTCCTTAGGAAAGCCTTTCCTCCTTTTACAAGATCACTTCCTTCTTGGGAGCTCTACATTGCCCTCTTTAACCCCTTCCCTGCTCATGACGGAACCACTCCGTCATGAGCCACGGTCGCGCTGTGCTCATGACGGAGTGGTTCCGTCATGCTGCGGCTGTTGGCGGCCGCTCCGCCCACGCGGCGCCTTTTCCCCACCTGTGCGGGCGTGTAACGTAAGTGGGCGGCGCCGTGACGGAACCACTCCGTCATGAGCACAGCTCGCCCATGACTCATGACGGCGTGGTTCCGTCATGAGCACAGCGGCGCCGTGCTCACCGAAAAACCCCCCCAGCGCCGCGGCGGAATTTGCGCCGCGGCGAAGGGGTTAAATTAAAGGGAGCTTCCAAATAAACTCATGCAAAAATCAGCTTCAAACTGTAGGATTGGAAAAACCTTATATAATTGTCAATTGCAGTACAGTATTTCTAAGAACTCACCCCTCTTTTTTCACAAATGTAAACTCAGATTTTCATCTCAATAAAATTGATTATCCTTCTGGCTTTTTCCATGACCCTTTCTTCCAAGAGCAAAGAACACTTCACACATTACAGGTGTTACGGTAAGGGGAAATGTGAGATGCTACATAAGAAAATTCTAAAGATTTCAAGACAATTCAAACAGATCTTCATCGATTACATTGTTGTCCATATAGGTATGCCTTCTACAAAAGAGACCAAAGCGGGATGAATAGCATCATGTATCTTTGCATGTTATCAGAAAGTGAATGGACCTGTGCGGGATAAATCTAAGGATGTATTCTGCCAGAGGCAAGGTAGTTGCTTCTACTCTTAATCTAATGTCCCAATTCCAGACCTTTGCAAGCTAGCCCCCTGAAGTCTGGTTCACACATGTGTTAAGCACTATTGTACAGACTCTGCTTTCAGAGTAAATATTCTAGTGGGCCACACTCCCTTGATAACTTATTTACTTGACTTAATGTTCTTTTTCATTCTTTGCTTCTGTTGACCACCTCTGCAGCTGGGTTTTTGTATTTGTATTTATATAGTGCTTTCTATCACTGATGAGGCGTCAAAGTGCTTTTCGGCGAGTAGCATGCTAATCCGGAACCCCAAAATAATTAGTGGTGGATTAGTATAGGGAAATTGGGAAATATGTTAATTTGAGCGGTGACATGTGAGTCTGTTCATTGGATTAAATAGGATAATGGAGCGATAGAAGAGAGAAGAGTCTAGAAGGTACTTTATTAAAATTCAAATCCGAGTCTACTGTTTATGGATATCAAGGAGAATCCCATGACTGAGAAGTTACTTTTCTATAATCCATGCTCACTGTCATTAATATTTTCTCGGAATCCATAAACAGCCCACCTATCTTCCCATGTTACAAAAGTATAGCTGCAAATGCTTAATGATTTCAGTAATCTTTCACTGGGATACCTTCAAAAACAAACTGCCTGGCTAACCTTTCACCTCATGATGGGAAGGCTGGACGTTTTTCGAATTCATGAAATTGAGGTATTATATTGACAATGTGTTTCTGTGTTTGTACATAGCTCAGGGGCCCATATTCATTTATCTTGATATACACAGTCGTGTCTTTGGTCAAATGTGCTGTTACTCGTTGATTGAAGGTTTTTTCCTAAATAAAATAATTCAGAAAATGTTGCTTTTACAGACTTGTTATCTTTTCTTTTTTCCCACATGAAATAAATATATTGTGCCTATTGATTCAGAGAGAATACCTTGATAACAGGTTAGTAACTTTTTCTTATCAGGTTTCTTAGTTCAAGTAGGTCAGTAGAACCAACCCAAGGCTGCAACTCCCAGAAGACATTATGAATTAATATAATCAAATTAAAATAAAATAATCAAATTAAAGTCCAGGATTAGATACCTGGGTGCCGATTCACATAGGCATTGATGAATATATCAAGCAGTACTACAGGAGTGTTTTTTACGTACATGCGTTTGTGAATTGGCCCAAAAATGTACAACTCACTATTAGTAAAAGTCCAAAGAGGGCACAGCCCTATAAATGTGTACTAAGTACATATAACCAGTCCCTGAATATTCTCAGTATGTATTTATGAATGTAAAAGAGTACTACTTTACAGGGCCCATGGGTTCCAGATGCAGATGAAAGTGGAAGATGTCAACCCAACTTTATCATTACACTCAGAGACGTTTTCACGCATAGGCAAGCTGAAGCCCTTTGAGCCCTATGGGCGTTGCGCGCCTGCACAAAATAATGTGCTTCCTTTCACTTAGCACCACTACCAATCCGCATTCTTCTCCCTGCTTGTCGTATGATATATTTTCACATTATGTCCCAGCGTGATTGTTGGGACGTCTGAAGCTCACCCCGACATCATTACCGACCAAGTTACGCCCCTGTTAGTGACCTGGCCCAAGAGAGCATGAAAGACCTGAATTTGCTTATTAATTTAAATATGTTCCGAGCAGGGGCCCCAGAAATATGTTTGGCCCAGAGCCCTCAAAATCCTTAAAATGTCCCTGATTACACTAGCACCTTGTATTTAAAGCTGCCCTGGTTACAATAGACTTGCAGTTGAGTACAGATGTGACATATCCCAGCGCCACTTGCGCTCCGAAACTTAGATGAAAGAATGTCAAAGTCTCTGTGGGAGGAATTCCAAAGCGCCAGCGACCTGGAGGGCCTTGAAGCCGAGAAATGTTTCTGGCTATATTTAGCCTTCTGCTAAAAGTGGGTCAGTGCACCGAGTGCGGTGGGGTGGGGGCGCCCGCCGCCCGGCCTATGTAGGCCACGAAGCATTTGCTTTTCTCGTTCCAACTCGCATCCCTTGGCGGCCGCTGGCGGGAACAGCATGGCCTCCTTTCTCGCTGGAGAAGTTTGCTAGGAGTGTGAACTGTGTTTGGAAAAGTAAAAGCCAAAACCGTTCCTTACATTTATTGTGTATGTTCTGTTTACCGCCAGTGTCACCATTCGAGCTCTTCAGTACACTGCCCTCCAAACGCTGTGCTTCCTCCAAATTATCTTCTTTTCATTTCTTCCAACCTACAGCTCTCCCTCCTTTCCTTCTTCTCTTGTATCTACCATTTTTTTCATTCAGTGCTCCCTTTCCTGCGTTTTATTTCTCCCTTCCTTGGCTCCCTTTCACCTTTGTTCTTTCATCCTTGCCCAGTTCTTTAAATGGGCAGCTACTGTTTGGTACTGGTACCAGCACGGCTTTAATTTGAAAGGGAGAGTACCTGTTTCAGCTCTGCAGTAATACATTTATTGGGGAACAAATAGGTATTCTGAATAGTGAGTAACAGCACTTCTGTTTTTCTTTTTAAGGCACCGTCCTTGCCATAATTCTTTTTTCATTGACCCCTCCCACCGCTTTTCATCCCTTTCTTCCTTTTGTTTTCTTCTTTTCTCTTCCTTTGGTTTCCTCCACCTGTGCTCTTCCGCACAAGGCTTCCTTTCTGTCTTGATTCATATCGTACTTTCCTCACTCCCTTCTTGCCTTCCATTCGACTGCTCTCCTTTCATTCTTTGTTTCCTCCTGCCCCCCTTCCTTCTTTCTCCCTTGCTTTCTCCATTTGTTCCCCTCTTCCGTCACTTCCCTTCTCGCTCCTTCTTTCAAGCATCTCCCAACTTCTTTGTTTCCTACATTTATTCTTTTAAACACCAAGAGAGTTTTGCACGCCCCTGGCGCCTTGTGTATATCTCATTCCTACACATACAGTGGCTTTGATATGAGATCCTTACCTGTGTGTAATGATCTTCTATAAACTAAATAAGTTGTCACTTCTCAGACATTTATAAATTGGGTCTACTTTTTTGCACCACTTTTCAATTAATATCTTGCATCATGTGAGTTTTAAAGCAATTCAGTAGAATAGGCTCTTTAGAGAACACTTATAACCTCTGGTTTATTTCAGGGCATCTCCCTTCACAGTCTCAGTATTTTCAATACCTCTTTATAAGTTGGGGAGTCACAATATCCATGTTTTAATTCCCGCCTACACAAATATCAACGCCACAATATTGATTTGGAATACATCAAGGTAAGTAGCTGATGAGATCTAATGTAACAATTACTTACCGGTAGTTAGAATACTTTGAGTTTTTTCGTATTTGTTCTAGTCATTACATTATGAGGAGTTCACATCTTTCCACAGATCCTTGATAGTCCCACTTTTATTTCTAATTTAAAAAAGCGTCAGTTTCCCCTTCCCCTATAAAGAAGCTAACCACCCTGCTCAACTTCATGATCTTCCTAAGCTCTCCAGAGCACAATGGCAAATAGTGACTGTAAAACCCATAACCCTGATGGACTGTTCTAACACAATGCAACATGAGGCCATCATACACAATAAAATACAAAGACATGATACATCTTTGCTAAGCTCTCCGAAAGATAACACCCAGAAAGAAATTAAAGAAGCAACATTAAAGAAGCAACAGCAACGAGTAGCAAACATCTAACAAATATGCTATAATCAATTGTGAAACCACTCACAAACAGGAACAGTAAATATCAAAAGAAAGCACATAACAGAACATTAAGGCAAGGACAATAGCTAAACTCCTTGTTTCACTAACAGTTCCTCTTTATTCCATCTTTAACACTACTTCGTCCGTAGCAAATCTAACCTCAGCACAGAGTTTCATACAGCAATTAAAAAAGGAAAATCAACTAATCTGCAAGATAGAATATTACCCACTATAACAACAACTGTAAGAGATGCCAGAAATCAATAGAGATCTGCTAAACAGCTTTATGCAAACACATTGTATTCCATGTAATTGGCTTATACCTAACTGGGATAAATTAACTTATAAGTCCCTAGTTTATGGTACCAGAGGTACCCAGGGCCTGTAAGTTAAAGTGTTCCTTATGGACTGTATCACTGATTGTGTCACCACAAGTGTGACACAGTAAAACATTTCTCCCAGCCTGCCACTGCAGACTGGTAGAGCAGTTTCAAACTGCTAAACTTAACTTTGCCATTTAAAATAATGAAAAAGTCCAGACCTTCCTTTTTAATCCATATAAGTCACTCCAAATTAGGCCTGTTGAACCCCAAGGCAGGGTGCTGTATATTAATAAAAAGTAGGACATGTGTTTTTATATGTCCTAACAGTAAAACCCTGCAAATGTCGTCTTTACTGTAAAAGGGCTAGTAGTGCCATTGGCAAGTACAGAGTTACACACTGACCACCCCGCTGTGCTAACGTCTGAATGGAACTACTAAAGTTGGTACTTCAAGGTATCAAAAGAATCATTGCGTTAAACCTGACTTGATGCCCAAGTTGAATTCAATATAACTTTGGAGTAAAAGGCAACTTTAGAAAGTTGACACTCTGAGGCCTAAGATTTCCAGATGCCATTGGCGGTTGTTAGCCACAAAACAGCCTTCTGCCTTCTTGAGGAGGCATGTGAATGACCCTCAAGAAAGGACACAATATAGGCCTTCCATTGGAACAGGTGTTACCTCTCTCTGTCAGGAAGCCAAACAGGGTGTGATCTAAAAAAGGCGAGCTTTAAAGGGGAAGCCGCCTTTGAAGGGAAAATGGTGGACACACACAAGAATGCTGCTCTTTGATTCTGGTAGTCAAGTTGGCATCAGGGACATAGAGGAAGAAACAGTTACTAAACTGGTTTTCCCATAGGCGTCATCCCACTGTGTATGTGGACTGAGTGGTGACCCCAGAAAGACCCCGTCAAACGGATCACCATCCACACCATCCTTCAGCATCCTTCAATTTTTGCATCAGAACCACTCCATTGATGTCTTTGGCGGTTTGCTCATAGAGCTTAGAATTGGACTGGAGACTGCTTTGACTGGAAGGTAACTGTCCTGCTAAGCCTTATTGGCCCCTTAGACCGGTGATCTGTTGGAGCTGGTCCCCCAAAATGGGCTGAAGTAACCAAACACAACTTTACAACCATTTTCAAAAGCTTTCAACGTATGGGTTAACTGGAGTAGATGCTAATGCTTGTTTGTAATTGGTGTGATAAGCTGTGATATACGATTTGCTTAATAATTTGAAACCTTGGTGGATTTTGTGGGCTTTGGTGTCTAAAAATTCATAAACATATGGTCTATTTTTATTAATTGGTGTCTGAGTTCCTTTGTGTCATGTTTCTTTCTTATTCAATTGTTTGGTACTACTAAATGCTTTGCACTTGTTCCTTTCTTGGAGCCTGACTGCTTGAAGCCACAGTTACCCAGGGTTGAGCTAATGTTTTCCAAACAAGCCTGACTGCTCTCAAGGCAGATTAGTGAATTTATTACACAGTGAGATAACATAACCACACCTTATAATAAACAGCTTTCCTCAGACTCCTAAAGACCACTGGCCGTGAAGCACTGAAATATGACAACTCAATTCATTTAGATCGGGGATCCTTATAAGCCAGATAGAACCCCCTAACAGAGATCAGCAAAATTACCAGGAGTCCAATTACCTTCCCAACCATCACTAATGGAATAGCTGAAAGGTCGCATAATCACACAAACGTAATAGCTTTGATAGAAAACAGTTGCAAGCTACTCTTGCCCAATTATGCTCCTCTTGCCCAATTATGCGTCCAAATGGCATTTCGATATTCTAAACATAGGAAACATCCTAAAGATCTTAGGCACAGTAAAATAACTTTCAAACTTAACGCCAGGTCACATAGTAGCTATTGAATTCCAACTCGCAACATCTCCACATATACTGGAAACAACACTAGTTACCTGGACTGCAGTGCAAATCAGCAATAGAGTGCATAGTCAAAGCAATCAATTTTCACTATGGGGAATATCAATCAGGGAACCAACCAAACCTTTACATCCCACAATCCTATTACCAGGCGAAGAAACCTCCACATTAATAATAAAAACACATCTCTTGCACTTTTTACTTTGTAAACACAGCATTTCCCCATTTAGGCTTGAGAGAAGCAATAGGCACCTCCCAAACTAGCCTTCAAAAAGTGAAAGACTGAGTATAACACAACCTGAGGGAGAGGGAAAACTCTGCATGCTAAATCCAACCAAGACGTACCAGTAAGAAGATTGGAGATGGCTTTCCACCTCCTTGGTATCCCACAAACACCTCCAGTTTATCACACTGTCTCCATTTGCTCATCCGACGTCCACAGCATTTCCAAGATTGCAAAGAGTAGAGAAGTGCCTCATTTCTGACAAAGGTATGATATCTTCTAGTTTAAAAAAATGTGGAATGAAGCAAGTTACCAACTAATTGTATATGTGGAGTTTCAATGGCCCGGGACACAAGGTTGTACCAAAGGTAGACAAATAGAGGGTCTGTCAATCTGTGTCTCCCTCAGATTGTCACTGGAAACTCTCAGGCTGGAGCTGGGCTTATCGTGGCTACAGGAATTTATTATCAGGAACAGAGTAAAATCATACAACTTTAACTTCCTTCTGCTCTCAATTGTTTATTTAAACCCTCAGCTACAAAAAAATTGCCTTAAGTCAATTGGAAGAAATAATCGTAAATTTGACCATTGCTTACCTGACTCCTCAGCTGTTATCAGGCGCCTTCAACATGCACCTTATGAAGGAGTCTGAAGAATCAGAAATCTATGCTAGAGGACCATCTGTGGAACATTCCATCACAAGATTCCTTAACTATATTTGCAAAATCTTTTCAACTAATTTAGGCATTCTGAGCATATTAATGCAGTCTTATAGCCCGCTGTGAGGGCTATACCGGTTGTTAAAAGCCCTGCACATGAGTTATAGGCCCACACCGCAGACAAGGGCCTATAACGAAGGTGAGAGCCTTTAACAACAAGTGTAGCCTGCAGATTAAGGGCTACAAGGCTATTACAACATTCCACCCACTAAGGGTAGAATGTTTCAAATTAAATAGGGAGAAATATGAAGACAAACATTGAAATGTTGGAGCACCGAGGTTAGAGCAGCCATTATAATCCCGGAGCTACTTCATTGTCTTCAATGTAGCTCTCAAAATTCCAACGTTCTAATGTCATTTAGCTTAGCCTGCTAACTACATATCTTCTCTTGACCTTTTTTTTAATGATAACTATATGTCTACTCTTGAGATCCTTATAATTTCCTTAAATATTCGTTGACCGCAGTAGGTCTATTTTTAGATACTGTTTAACCATCTCAAATTCTACTGTCTCTCATATTGTTGAGATCCCCCCATATTAGTATTACATTGTACTTTGCTCACACTTGTTCTTTCTTCTGTTCTCTCTCCTCTCTCTATACATCAATGGCTTACCATATAGCAGTTACCACTAGGTGTAAATTATTGTGTTCAGCATTTCTGTATATTTGCAGTGGGTTTCTACACACATCAAGGATCCGACTGCGCATGCGATTAGAATTGTTACTTCTTGATATTTTTCAAATGACTCTGAGGCAAACTGCTGTGACTGTTTAATGGTGCACCCAGGGGTGTATTTTCGGGGGGTGGGGGGGATGGAACAACCCCCGCAAAATAGTTGCTCACTTTGGTTAGACATTCCGTGACTGTCGGTCTTGTTGTTAGTGCAGTCAGGGCTGAGCAAAGAAAAGACGCCAGTAACCCCATATTGGATTACAAACAATAATATAATGATGGCTTTAGTGTGTATTGCACTTACCCTGACTACAGTGTGGGTCCCTACTTGGGCAGGGTGCAAATCACTGCCAACTAGAGACCCCATTTCAAGCATGCTACTTGCCTCCCGCATTGTGATTCGCAATTGGTACAAAAATTGGTGTTCCTAGTGCCCTGAGGTGTGAGGCAACTCAGGGAATAATACTCATGTTGTAAGTAGATAAGTTTGTGTAATATCTATGGGCACCTGGTTTAATAGGTTGGAGGTTTAATGCATCTGCTCTAAGCCACTGCATTTAATATAACACATTAGCAACCCTACCTACAGCACATGAGGCTCCAGTATCCTGTTCCTAATGTAGCTGATAAACTGTATGTAAAATGTAGATGCAACCTGTGAGGTATCCATAAATTGTATCTATAGGCCGAGATGCCAGGGGCCTGTATTTGTAAAGTTGTGTGTCTTTGTATTATTCCAAGAAGTTTGAGTACTCTCTGTGCAACCTGCAAGATGCCTGTATACATGAGATGCCTATATACCACCTGCAGCCTGCTAGGTGAGTGTGCATGGTGACCTTAGCATGTAAGCTGCCTGTACAATGTACCTGTACTTTCAAACTCTCTTTGCAGCCTGTGCGTTTGGTAGGCTTCAGTGCCTGTTTGCCTGCACATCTCTACCTGGCACTACACACTGCCCTCAGTATTGGGGCATGGCTCCTTAACCTGTGGTGGTCTCACATTCCCCAAAATAGGAGCCACAGCCAGGGCCAACTCTGCTAACCAGAATTCACCATGCACACACAGGAAGAAGTCCTCTATACCAGTGTGTCTTATCCTTATGATTTATGTGGCCCTTACTTAATCATTACTGGAACCCGGGAGCCCCCACTGAATCATTATTGGATTCCAGAGACCCCCAAAGAGTCATTCCTGGAAGCCAGGGACCACAGCCTAAGCATTTTCAATGATTTGAACTGCAAAACAATACCCAAAAAATAGAGAAATGAGCATTCAACAAACAAATGCACAAATAATAAAATATTTTATTTAATTCACAAATGTAAAAAAAATCTAGATTTTAAATTTTAATGGGAAGGTTGGACATTTTCAAAATTCAATTGAAACCACTAATGGTCAAGACTATATCCTGTTTGATGCAACCCACAAACTAATCTGAAGATACTAACTTAATTTTTAGCCTCCAATTTCAATTTTCTTTACATTTGCAGAGCATTTTAAAATGTTACATTTTAAATTTTGCTTCTTTATATGCATTTTATTAATCTAGTAATATTATTTAGTTTTCTAAGCAGTTGTGGACCCCCTCAGTATGCTTTGCAGACCCCAGAGGTCCCCGGACCACAGTTTAAGAATCATTGCTCTACACCAAATCATCTAGCCTGAATACACCTAGCCAGAAAAGAGAATTCCGTACAGGCTTGTGTCTTTGTCCTGGACACATAGAATCTTTGTGGAAACACACCATAGCGAAAATTCTGGTTCATCTCTAACCAACTCCATTCTTTTGAGTCCTTTCCAATACCCTTGTACCCCAACCCGGAACACAGTACTGCCTGCTCCCAACAGACCCTGGTAAGAGAACTGATGCTGCGGCCACACTTAGCAGTTATTTCACCTCTTCTTCACTGTGCCACATACACAATAATGAAAGATCCTATCCACCAATGTGACCATGTTGCTGCCCACTCTTGCCATGTTATAAAGGAGGCATATTTTCTGCCAAAGTGAAAGAGTGACAATAACAGCAGAGTAGGGGAAGGGACTTTGTGCAATGGTGGCAGATTTGTGTACAGGTTTGGTTTGGTGTACAGTCTACAAATGTATGTTCCAGGCGTTTTTAATGGGTCAATGATCACACGGTCAGACTCTGGTGCCTGTCCCATTGTATCTCTCTGACCACCCAAGGTGCTTATTCGTGATATCTTGTAGCCCTTGCTGCTGTACGGCTTACAGTTTCATGTGAAGGCAATCGTTTTTATATCTCGGAAGGACTATTGTTGCTGAAAATCTTTTTTACATTCAACACTTCGAAGTTATTTAGGGCCAGATGTATCAAGCTATTTTGCGTTCGCAAATGCTGCAATTTGTAAAATAGTGTGTTTGCGAACACAAAATAGCATGTTGCAATGTATGACAGTTTTCCGTATCGCAAAATGGGTTTTCACAAAAATAGCGATTTCCAAATTTGCGAAGCAACACATATGCGAAAAATCATTTGCGAATTCGCAATTTGAGAGTCTCCAATAGCGAATTTGCAAAAATTGTGTTTGCAAATTGCTAATTGGCAAAAGAATGTATGAAACACCCGCAAATTGCGAATAAGTCAAAAATCACAATTTTGCACCTTCAATTTACCACCAACTCAGGGCACATGGTAACCAGGTGTAACCTATTTAAACAGGCCCAGAAGCCTCAGTGTCTTTCACAATGGCAGCGCTTTATGTCATAGCGAGGAGGATGCGGATTCAAACTGCAGCCCAGAGAATAAGGAGGAAAAAGGAACACATTTACAGAGTGCGCATAACCCTGTTGCAGCAGACAGATGAAGAAATCCATGAGAAATATAGACTAGACTCAGCAACTATACTAGACCTGATAGTTGACCTACAACCAATACTGGAGCATCCAACCTGCTGGACCCAAGCCATTCCAACACTTGTGCAGGTGCTCTGTTCACTGCACCTACTAGCATCAGGAAGCTTCCAGGGGGTTATAGCTGTAACAGGAGGGGTGTCCCAAAGTTGCCTGTCATGCTTCTTTAATGCTTTCTTGGATGCAATGGTACAGAGGATACACCATTACATCAGATTCCCCACGACACAACAGGCAATGCAGCAGACCAAATTGGATTTCTACCAGATAGCACAATTCCCACATGTAATTGGGGGCATTGATGGGACACATGTAGCCATCTGTCCCCCCTCAGATAATGAGTATGTTTTCAGGAACAGGAAATCCTTCCATTCACTCAACATCCAGGTAATATGTAACGCCAAACACATAATAACTGACATAGTGGCCAAATATCCTGGCAGTACACATGATTCATTCATATTTAGACACAGTGGAAATACACACGTCTCACTGGGGGTGAGGTTGGCGAAGGATACCCGCTAGGTAAATGCATTTTACTCACTCAGATGGAATCATTACATCTGTAGAAATAGGACAGTGATTAACCATATGCCTTTCATCCTGTAGGTGACAGTGAATATGCTGTGCGCTCCTTCATCCTCACACCATACCTCAATCCTGCTACTCAGAGTGAGAGGAAATACAGTGCTGCACACAAGTCTACGCGCAATGTCATAGAGCGGACATTTGTAATACTGAAGAGTAGGTTACGCTGTCTATACAAAAGTGGAGGAGCACTGCAGTATAGGCCAGAGACCAGTTGCAAAATTGTGGCCACTTGTGCCATTCTGCACAGCGTAGCAACAACCAAAGGCATACCATTGGACCTCACAGATTCAGATGAAGAGGAGGAACCAGGTCCACGTATCAGACCAGCATGTCATGTAGGAGCAGCAGATGGCAGGCAGAGACATGATTAAATAACACGCAACTATTTCTAGGTCACTAATGATGACACAAAGCAACTCATGACTGTTGAATAGCTGTGTTTTAATTTACCTTAACATCAGGTAAAATGTATTCACACAGCCTGCAAGTCACAACTGATGTGTGGCTTTTGGTGTTTAACATGCCATGTACACAGTCCATGCACATTTACATGACTTCTGCATGTATGCCATGTGTTACCTCACCCATTTGCATGATTCGGTCGCAACACTGTCTATTTCTTGCACCCACGCACAACACTTGCATGGTCAATGTTCACACTGCCCTCCCATGATGAGGCTTCGGACACTGTTCCCTGCCTCACACTCCGCCATCTGGGTTCAGTCACGGGTGGAGTAATGGTGCTGCGGCTGGAGACCTCCTCACTGTCCCCTGCACCCAGAATACCTGTGCCAGCGTTGTTGGTTGTCTGTAGCTGTTCAACTGCAGTGGTGACCTGCACCAACCCCTTGGCAACATCCTGGCTGCAGTGTGCCATTCCAACCTACATGGACACAGTGGGTCTGGAAAGGACAGCTGTGGCATTGCACAGACGGTTGACTGCCTTTGTGTAATGATCCAGACGGCTAAATAGGCGTTGCTTTTCCCTGCTTCTGGAGGCATGGTCCCTCTGCATGGTGGTACAGAGCTCTTTGATGGCTACGGTCATGCCCTTCATGCTGTCTGCACTAGCCTTATTACCCTCTGCCACAGTGTTGTTGAGCTCCCTGATGCCATCCTTGATGTCAGTCAGATTGCGATTTACAGACACCAGCTGCCTTTGCATTGACCGCATGCTTTTCACTTGCAGCGCTGCACCTTCACCATTGTGCCCACCAGCCCAGAGAAGACAGAGGATTTCTCTCCTTTGTCAGCGGTGTGTTGTGCCCTTGGTCTGCGTCCCATGCGACTGCTGTCGCTACGCTGCACAGGAGACTGGTCATGTTGAGGCTGTACCTGGTCTTCGGGCCTTGGCTGTGGCTCATCCTGGATGGCTTGCACTCCTCCCTCCAACTCCTGTAGTGGAGCCACGTATAACGGCGTGGTCATGGTGCAAGTGCTGTCTGTGTTGTGTGGTCTGACTCCTCTCCCCCTGCCTGTTCCTGTAGCTGTGGTGCCTCATCAATTGGTGTGTCTTTACCCCGTGTCGCAGGTTCATCTGTTAATACAAGAGAACTACTTATTGTGTGTCCTGCTTTCTGTTATTTACAAAATAAATGTACTTCAGTTAGTATGCCTAAATGCTGTCCTTCAATTGGTCTTTTACTGGTGTGTCTCAACTGCGGATATGTTACTCTGTGTCAATGCTTTACTATTTTATGTGTGGGACTGCATCTACCATGATACATTGCTGGGTGATCACAAAATTGTGGCATGGATTGGCAACCATACTTATATATTGAGCCATTCCTGAATGGGGTGTTTAGTGGGTAATGGGCCAGGGGTGATTTAGCATGCATCCTACCTTGCCTGGTTTTGGGCGTGGCTGAGCTGTCAATGTCTGCTACGCCGCTGATGGTTTCTGGATGTAGGGTGGACTCCACCAAGTCCTCAAGGGGTGTGGACGCCGGCTCAGTAGATGGACCTCCACCAGTTTTCTTAGCGTCCGCAAGCCTGCTTGCAACCTTCTCTTTTGCCCTTGAGCGCAAGTCGTACCAGCGCTTGCATAAGTCCTCTATGGAGCGCTGTGTGACACCAATGGCATTTACTTTTGCCTGTATGTCCAGCCAGATTTTTCTCTTCTCTGACTCAGGGATGTGCAGAGATTTTCCTCCAAAAAGCTGTTCATGGCTCCTCACCATCTCCTCAATGAGGAACTCGAGTTTCCTCTCACTGAATTTCTGTTTCCTTTTTGCTACTGCAGCCTCCTTTGCGTTCTCCTGTGTATCCATAGTGGTTTTGTGGGTGTCTTTGCACTCCAGATGGGCTTCTGAGTGGTGTGCTCCTGCTCCCAGCCTCTAACACAGCCTCAGGCACCAAGAAACAGCATGTGCAGTCACACTTCCTGGTTGTGATGTCATCATGCTGGACCTGAATAGCAGATTCTCTATTTTGCGATTTCTTATTAGCGAATTCGCAAATACCGAATCTCTATATGTGAAAAAATCGTTGATTGCGAACTTTACTGATTCGCAATTTTTTACCAGCATAGCGTTTTGCAATTCCCAAATAGCGATTCGGTAAAAATCGCTATTTGGGAATTGCAAATTGCTTTTTTGATACATCTGGCTCTTAATGGCCACTCCTAGCACATTATAAAACTCCTACAAAAACAAATAAATCAATAATACCTACTTTGGCTGTATCAAATAGAATAGTGCTGTTTTTCATTTGGTTGACAGATCAGCAATTGACCGGAGTCATTGGACTGGGGATTGGGACATGTACCTTATGAAGATATGTATCTCTTTTTTTTTTTTTTATGAAGATATGTATCTCAGTGTTGGAGGTCTTTCAGTGATCTATGTAAGAGACTTCCTGTTGTAAATTTAGTCTGTAAACACATCTTTAAAATGCACAAATAGGATTCAGTTTTTTGGTAATGCTACACTCAGTTTACACTAAAAGCAACTGAAATTCTGAAAGTTGTTTTCTAAACACGACTTCTTAAGGTTGGGGTCTGTTGCAAGTTCTTTCGACCATATCAGAATTACTATAGCCCCTATAGATGTGTTTTCCATAGAGTATGCAATATAGTGTCAGCCTAACCCACCTATGGATCCATTCAGTCCGCCATATACTCTTCTCCTGTGAGGTCCTTTGATGTCTCCTGTAATTCACAAAAGTATCTTCTACAAATACCAGTGCCTTTGCCCTAAGCAGAGGAAGGCAAAACTTGATGTGACTACCACTACTAACCAAGCTGTTTAGGAAAGCCTTGATCTGCAGCGACTTGACAACAGAACAAACACTGACTCATTCCAGGTAAAGTCAAAAGTCACAGTGACCTGTCTTGATCATAACCTACATCTTCCATCCCAGAAGTGCCATCACTCAACCGACCTGCTTTATCTAGGTTTAGTTACTAGTTTACTGCTTTCTGTCCACAATTGAGGTGAGGGGTTTATTGGTAGCTGAGTTCAAGATGGGTGACAAAGGCCCTAGAATTTGCTTCTTTGGGTGTTACAGCTCAAATCAGGGCCGGACTGGCCGTAGCGGCCACCGGGCGTTTCCCTGGTGTGCCGCCAAGGTGGGGGCCGGTTTTGGGCCCCTGCAGGCCATTTTTGTTACCAGGGGCCTGCAATATCGGCCCCCTGTAACAAAATCGGCAGCACCCCCTCAGACCCCCCAAGGGGGCCGAGCAGTTTGCCAGGGCCGGTTTCGGTTCCCAGTCCGGCCCTGGCTCAGATGGAGCGTGGGAGTGGGGGGAAGATGAGTCTCATATGTGCTTTTCCCTTAGTATTATGATTAGGTTCAGAAAACTAATGGGGTTTTTTCTTACAGGTTTGGCAGTGGGTAAGGATACAGTGCCTCAAAGAACCAAGGGAACGCAGCAGTCTCAGCAGAGTGACTTTTCCATGCATAGAGTTGTAGCTCAGCTGAAGCAGGAGGGCTGGACAGTGGCGTAAAGAAACTTGAGGGGTCCCCCCACACTCCAGACCCAGTCAGCAGCTCTCAGGCCTGCCCGTGTACAGTGACGGATGGGCCCCCTTGGGGCTCAGGTCCTCCGTCCCCGTCCCCCCCCCCCCCCCCCCCCCCCGCACAACAGGGCCTGCGAGTGCCATTGTTACGCCACTGGGACAAGGGCTCCTTTACCAGATTTGGAAGATAGAAGCTCAGATAGTGCATGTGAACAGACACATCTTGGAAAGAGTTTCTTTTCAAGGTTTGGTGGACTTGCTCAAATGGAGCACAGGCATAATGTCGATTTTATTTTTTATTTTTTATTTTATTTCGGTTTCAAATTACTCAAAATTAATGCACTTTAAGCATCTCCAATAACCATCCACTCAACAGCACTAACCCGCCATCTGGCCCTTTTAGTGAGAGTATTTTGTTGAGAAATCTCAGACTCACACCTCTCTAACATTATTGCCTGAAATACGCTCCTTGGTGCACCTTAAATACATCCACTTTCCACTCTGTTAATTTGTTAATTTTTTCCATTTGCTCAAGGTCATACGGGCCTGTCTTATGACGCATTACACCGTGCTCTATATCGAGCAATTCAGAATAAAACTAGTAAAAGGATGTTCTTTTTTTGTAAAGGTAAATGGCTTTTATATTGTCCCTTCCCCAAAGGAGATCAATTAGATATGAATACATTGATTCTTTACCCTACATTCAATAGCAATTCTGACCTCATTTCAAAATAATGAATATTCCTTTCCATTCTTTACCTCCCTTTTAGTGCTGCATGTCGTTGATATGTTTGACCATTTTTGTAGTTTTTAAAAAGCATTGGTGATTAGTGGAGCATTTTGCAATGTCCCTAGACTTGCGTGTTGAGTGCCTAGGCTTCTCTAGAGTAGGACAGTGCAAGTCCTGGATTTAAGACAGGACACAGAAGCTTCAGCGTGGCTATCAGTCAGGATCAAATACTGTGCAGTTACTGTTATACAGCCCAGTCCTGCGGGACAACATTAAGGTCCTGACATGAGCAGAGCTCAGAGGACTTTGCAAATTAAAAAGGAATGAGGCAACGCCTGGGGATAAGTGATGGGATGTAGTCTTCGCTGCACACAACAATCACCCCGGTGCAACCGGATCTCCTTCCTGTCAGCAGACACACCTCTCATGTTCCTGTGGTGACGCCACTCCTGGCAACCTTTGGTGCTGGCCATTATTAGAATAGAAAACATTTAATCCCGATGAGCTGTCGACAGCGCTTCTTTTGTCTTTCAATTGGGAACACACAACATGACTGAACCAAGAATATGACTCAGTCTCCCAAGGCACTGCGAAAATATAAACACTCTATAGCCACATTTTACTTTATATAAATATGTGTGTGTGTATACAAAATTATACATATATATTCACTGAAAAAACAAACCTTACAGTAATGCTATAGGTAGGTGAAATGTTCAGTAATAAAGGAACGTTTTAAACTCTAAAAAACACTGAAATTCAGCAGTTATAGTTATCTCAAGTAACTATAATTCATGCCCTGAGGTAACTATAACTTGCCCCCCGCCATGCACAGTTTTCTCATCAATAGTTTCACTGGAAATGTTGCAGTGATATTATCAATGATGTCATAGAAGATGTCATGAGTGATGTAATATGTGGAGTAATTAGCAGTACATGGCGAGGGGTATTATATATATAATATATATATTACCCAGTGGCAGCAGTCAAGCGAGAGCTGAGATAAAAAGAGAGGTCCCAAAACTTAAAATCCCCATGCATTTTCCATAGACTTGTTTAGGCTGCGATACCGTAAAAACTGCTGAACAGAATTACACCAAATTTGGAAGGAAGCTAGCTAGATCTTGGTCAGTAGATTGTGCTTTTTGTGATATGGTGTAAATCTGCTCAGTAGTTTATGAGAAATTAAGGTTTAAAAATATTTGTAAATCTGGATAGTTGGGTCCCTGAGCGGCTCGTGAGAGTCTTGCGGGAACGCCAGATAAAGAATTGAGAATTCTGATTGGCCTAGGGAGCTTTTTTCCCTTGGGCCATCTCACTCCCACGTTTGTCAATCGCCGGGTGTGATGGTCGGCTTCAGATCCTGGAGACCTTGGTGTTGAAGACAGGGCGATCTCTTCTTGAAGCCACTCTGCCAACAGGGAGAAGTATCAAGCTGGCGGATCAACAAGAAAAGGAACCACTTCTGGAGGAGGAAAAGCAGAAGGCGCAAAAACCTCCAAGGATGAATACAGAAGGGTTGGCGACAATGAGAAGCGTAACCTGGAACAAGGACATAAGAAAATCTGGTGCCATGTGCTCAGGACGCTGAAAAGTCGCAAAGAATGGTGCCTCTTGCACCATCGACATTGATTCCCCGAGCTACTTTCACCCTCCCGACCACCCTCCATGCAGGTAGGATTAAATGTGGGGCTTCCACATATCTAGCGCCACCCAAGCAGCATGTTAACTGAGAAGCTGCATCCTCGGCGTTGCAGCCGAAGCACGGCGTGCCCAACAGTATACCCCCCTCCCCAAAGCCCCAGGCTTGGTTGAGTGATAACAGAAGAACCTACAGACAAGAGCAGGGGCACGGACAGCCGAGGCAGGCTCCCATGACTGGTCAGAAATACGATATCCTTTCCATCTAACAAGATATTGTACTTTCCCCCTGAAAATGCAGGAATCCACAATAGCTGAAACCTCAAATTCAGGTTGTCCGTTTACCACTATAGGTGGAGGAGGTGGAGGCACCCTGGAAAACCTATCAGGTACAAAAGGTTTCATTTGGGAAACATGAAACATAGGATGGACCTTCTAAGTACTGGGAAGGAACAAGCTCACTGTGACAAGATTATTCTTTTGTGTAATGGAAAAGGGACCCAGAAATCGTGAGCTGAACTTAATGGTCCCACTTTTAGAAGGTAGAAACTGGGAGGATAACCATACCTGATCCCCTACCTGATAATTGGGCTCAAGGTATCAATGTTTGTCAGAATATACCTTAATTCTATTTTTGGCCTTTTGCAAATTTTTAGCTACCCTTTTTCTTGTTTCCACTTGAAGGCGAAACAATTTTGAAACAGCAGGAACAGGTATTTGATCTTTCACTAGCTCAGGACATGACCTTGGATGGAAACCCTGTAAACAAAAAAAAGGGAGCGAACATGGTGGTACTATGAACACTGTTGTTGAAGGCTAACTTAGTGAAAGGAAGAAGAAATACCCAATTATCACCAGTGGCACTACAAAAACACTTCAAGTATTGTTCCAAGGTTTGGTTGATCCTCTCAGTGAGTCCATTGGTCTGTGAGTGAAAACCAGACGTGAAGGCTCTGGTTATTCCTAATACGGAGCAAAAAGCTTTCCAGAAGTGAGACATAAATTGTGGTCCATGGTCTGAGGTTATCTTTTCTGGACAGCCATGTAGTCTATATATATCCCGAAGAAAGTATTTGGCCGTTTTTTTGGGGGGTGCTAGGTAATTTAGCTAAAGTGGAAAAGTGAGCCATCTTAGAAAAAGCACCACTGCAACCATAATAGTTGTCTTATCCTCCAACAGGGGTAGTTCCTCGGTGAAGTCTAACCCAATTGAAAGCCAAGGTCCTGGGGTCACAGGTAAAGGTTGAAGCAAACCTGTGGGTCTTTGATGTGACGTTTTGGCCAGTGCATAAATCGGACAACAGGAAACAAAGCTTTTGGTATCCTGTACCATAGATGGCCATCAGAAAAATCAAGATAACTGTTACAGAGTATACTTATCCTGTATGACCGGCAAATTTGGTATCATGACACAATTGAAGAACAGTCTTTTGTAAGTCAGCAGTAGGTACAGAAAGGAAATTCCTGTAGAAATATAACCAACTTTTGCCATCTAAAGGGTTTTTATCTATTTCCTGTGGGGACATTCCTTGTTGACATGTGCACACCTTTTCAATCAAAGAGGATATGCTCATAATCACCCTGTCAGGAGATAGGATGGTTTGCTGAGTGGTTTTTGTTTCTTCAGGATACCGTTGTGACAGTGCACCCGCCATCTTTCATGTAGTTCCTGGTATATATGTGATGTGAAAGTCAAATTGAGAAAAAAATAGGCCCATCAAGCCTGAGGACGGTTTCCACATTAGACGGTTTTAAGGCCTGTAGATTTCAATGGTCTGTTCTGATTTCAAACGGATATCGAGCCCCAAGTAATAGATGTCTCCACTCAGTACATGCCGCTTTCATTGCCCATAATTCTCTTTCCAACACTGAAAATGTTTTGTTATGCAGGTGTTAGGGAACATGAGTAGTAGAAAACAGGATACTCTCAGGAATCATCATCTTGCCTTTTTAGGAGGACCACCCCTAAAGCATTCTCGGAGGCATCTGTTTCCACAACAAATGGTTTCTTGGGTTCAGGATGACGAAGAACTGGGGCACAAGTAAAAGTCTTTTTCAAATACTGAAAAGCCTTTTCAGCCTGGGAATCCCATTGGGAGCCATGGGCCAACTGTTCCTTCTTCAAGAGACAAGAAATTTCAAAAGAGGAGGTGGAAAAAGTCTTAGTGAATTGCCTATAAAAATTGGCAAATCGACAAAAACATCAGGATTTTTTGACAGTAGATGGGGCTGGCCAATCAATAACTGTTGCAACTTTACTTGGATCTGTAGCAACCCCTGTAGCATTCATTAAGAATCCTAAGTACTCTTCTTCAGGTTTTTCAAAGGTACAGTTTTCTGGTTGAAAGTTAAGCGATTTTTACGGAGTCTGTGATGCAACACATTATGGTGATGGTCAGATAAACTCTTGGAAAAAATCTGACTATCGTCTAGATTTACAATGATGAATAGATTAAGTATGCCTGCAAAAATCCATAAATCGTTGGAAAACCCGAAGGGGCATTACAGAGGCCGAAAGGCATCACTCTGTATTCATAGTGTCCAAACGGGATGCGGAAAGCAGTCTTCCATTCATCGCCTTCTTTTACCCATGGCAGATGGTATGTCCCCTTAAGATCCTACTTAGTGAATATGTAAGATCCCCGGACAGCTTCCAAGATGTCCCTGATAAGCAGAGGCGGGTATCGATCCTTAATGGTTATCTCATTCAGTCTTCGGAGGTCAATACAAGGCCTAAGATCCTTCATCTTCTTGGGAACGAAGAATAGAGGGGCTCCTGAAGTGAGGTAGAGAGCGTGATGAGTCCATTTTCTACATTTTGTTTTAAATATTGACGTAAAACGTCTTTCTCTGATTCTGACGAGGAATATACTTGTCTAAAGGGAATTTCACATCCCGGTTTTAGTTCGATGGCACAGTGTGGAGGCAACTCCTTAGTCTTAGGTGACGAAAATACGTCAAGGCACTGGTGGTCTTGGCATCGAAGAAGAATAACCCTCTTGCTTATTCTGTCTCTCTCTTTTCCTTTCCTTTAATTGGAATTTGATATGTAATGCTGTTTCAATTGCTTTGTTTAGAGAGGTTGATGGGCGGACATGTACCAACACATCCTTGATTTCTTCTTTTAATCTCCGCCTAAATAAGGTTAGAAGAGACCACTCAGCCTACTGGGTTTTAGCTGCCAGTCCTCTGAAGCGAGTTACGTATGCCATTATGAGACCCCTGCTGAATATCACATGGGATATTCTTGGCTGAATAATCGACCTTTGGCTGAGAAAACATTTTCTGGAACTTCTCCAAGAATAACATATAATTGTCTAAACAAGATTTCGAAGAGGATACGAAGGGCTTCACCCAGGCATGGGCATCTCCTACAAGACAATTGATTATAGCTCACCTTTATTCTATCTGGTTTAAACTGGGTTGGATGGAAAGTAAAATGTACTGTCATAGTGTCCGGGAATTTGCATACTTTTTCTGCATTGCCATCAAAACACATGGTTCCTGCAGCCACTGAAGGTAAACCAGTGGTATGGCGGGCTGTTAGAGAGTGTTGTAAGGCAGCATTGTTGCTTCATAAACTTCTAGCTGTATATTTTGTTGCTGAATAGTCTCCTGTAATTCTTGCATTGGATCCATGGCCACGGGCTGGACAGCTTGACTTTGGCATGGCAACCTGTCGATCGCCGGGTGTGATGGTCGGCTTCAGATCCTGGAGTCCGTCCAATCTAGTGTACTCCATGGCTAATGTATTATATAACATGCAACTACACTATATAACAATTTACTCCACTGTATGATATTCCACTGTCCCACATTCCAGTCTACTTCTCTGCACGACACCATACTCTACAAAAGTACACTTTATGGCACTCTCCTCCACTCTACTGTACCACACTCCACTTAATGACACCCACTTGGCAAAAACAAACTACGAGTTAATTTTTTTAAATAAAAATAAAAAAAGATTGAAACTCAATTAAGCAAACCAAAGATTAAACCTTTGTTATAGTTAGGAAAATGTTATTTATTCTTTCTATACAATCGAAACATAAATTACACAAATATTACAAATTCTTCAGTTATAGTTATACCTTAAATGTATAATTTACACACCGCCTTTGAATTATATACCTTTATTTGTTCATTATGTATGAACAAAAGTTAAAATACACAAAATTTCCAAATTCTAACTTATACCTTTCATTTATAATCTACTCAGCACGTTCAAATTATTATAACGTATGCATCTCCATACACAGTGTATTCAACTCGCTAGTCAAGCTACATTAACTATAACTCGCACCTCCTCTATGCACTGTTTTTACCATTTTATATTGTCTCATTTATACCATGTAAAATAATAGTATTTAAAACAACACTTATGACATTGCAAATTAAATCTTTCGTGAGAACACAGTGCGTGGCGAGTTATAGTTTGTGAAGCAAAAGTTACATATCTTTGGTAATTATATTTTGGGTGAATAATATTTTTTCCAAAGAAGTGAGACCCTAAGAAGTAATCCTCGATATCTATATCTTTCACACCTCGGCCCATGGAGAAGAGACAGAATATTAAGTACTAGTTCTCCATAGTTGGAACAAAGTGTAATTTGTGTAATTAATCTCTGTGTAGACTTTCCTATCAGTTATAGGTCATGCAACAGAATTTTTCTGTTTGGTTTCTGCTTTGCCACAATAAACAAAGTGCTTAGTTTTACAGCACAGATCTTGTGGATGTGTTATAGCAGACAGAGAGCAACCATATTCCTAGCTTAGAGCATTGTACAGTTTATATTAGTTATGCTGTACGACATCAATGACTGAGAGAATAAATATTGTTGTGAAACGTATTTGTCACACGTGTATTCAATACACAGGTTGGGTTAACTTACAGACTATTTAGTTAAGAAGGTTAGAGTACAATTTCAAAACCCATAAAGTTTTTTGCATCTCTTTTCTTCTGAGTGATGGAAAGTGTGGCATTTAAGCTGTATCTCTTTGTACAGGATGGTGTTGTCATGGATAGACCTAATGTCAAGACAAATTATGATTCGCTGTTGCAGAAGGATACTCGTACTGTAGGAAATGACTCTGTGAATGTACAGATAAGCAAGACTGAGGATGAGCTGACTTTCCATTTGCCGCAGTCATCACAGTCTTTAAAGCCTTACTCATTACAGTCCCCACATGATTGATCCTCTGGACAATGGTATTGCTAATGAAATAAGTATGGAACAGAAGAAGATGTTTGGGAGGTTTGATAGATGCCTAAATAAATCATACAGACTTGAAGATTATGTCTTTATGTAACATTGTTTCTGTATATTACGATTACTTTGCGTAAAGTGTTTGATCAATTAATTATCCTAATGTGAGAGGGTATGCATCATAAACAGTGCCCTATAACTGTACTGCCTATTACATGAAGGGATAGAATAGTGTATTCGCCCATTTGACGTGTGTATGCGTGTGTGTGCGTGCACGCACGGTGGTGTACCTGTCTGAAACAGTGCTTGTGTGGGGTGCCTGGCTGAAAGAGAGGTGATGAGTGTAGAGTAATCCTCTTTTGCAGATAAAGTTTAAATGCTTTATGTAGAAATCTGGCACTGTGCCAGGTTTCTACATAACCATGTTGTGCCATAGCCAGTGGCACAACAGCATAAGGATAGCTCCTCACTTAAACAGCTCATCTTTACAACTCACTCAACTGGAATCTTACTTCATAAGAATTTCAATTACAACGTTCTGTTGACATCACAATATTTGAGGCAAAAAATGGTTGTGCAACTTTATACGTGAAAGCAATACCCACACGCAGTGATGTCAGCAGAACGTTGTAATTGAAATTCTTATGAAGTAAGATTCCAGTTGAGTGAGTTGTAAAGATGAGCTGTTCAAGTGAGGAGCTATCCTTATGCTGTTGTGCCACTGGCTATGGCACAACATGGTTATGTAGAAACCTGGCACAATGCCAGATTTCTACATAAAGCATATAGGGCCATATGTAGGTAGCCTAATACCGGTCGGTAACGGCCGATTTTCGGTAAAAATCACGTTACCGACCGGTATTCAGGCTTTTGGTATGTAGGGGGGACATTTCAGGATTCGGTAATTTACCGAATCGGTAAAATTACCGATTCGGTAATTTTACCGATTCGGTAAATACCGAATCCTGAAATGAGATGTAGGGGGAGTGTGTGGGTGTTGTGTGGATTCGTTATTTACCACCAACTAAAAGTTGGTGGTAAATGACGAATGACTTTGAAAAAGCATTTTTGGGCACTTAGAAGTGTGCAATGTGGCAGACATACATGCCCTTAGGGCATGTATGTGTGCCACATGTGCACACATGCAGGAATCAGGGGTGCAACAGGGTGTCACTGTGACATCCTGCCACCCTTGATTGTGCTCCCCCCATTACCGAATCGGTATTTACCGATTCGGTAATGGTAACTGGCTTCCCATTGATTCCTATGGGCCTCCTGGCCCATAGGAATCAATGGGACGCCAGTTACCATTACCGAATCGGTAAATACCGATTCTAAATTACCGACCAATTCCGATTCGGTAATATTTACCGACTGATTACCTACATAGCATTTACCACTTCATAAATACCGAATCGGTAAAATTCGGTATTTATGAAGTGGTAAATGTTAGGCTACCTACATAAGGCCCTTAAACTTTATCTGCAAAAGAGGATTACTCTACACTCATCACCTCTCTTTCAGCCAGGCACCCCACACAAGCACTGTTTCAGACAGGTACACCACCGTGCGTGCACGCACACACACGCATACACACGTCAAATGGGCAAATACACTATTCTATCACTTCATGTATTAGGCAGTACAGTTATAGGGCACTGTTTATGATGCATACCCTCTCACATTAGGATAATGAATTCATCAAACACTTTACGCAAAGTAATCGTAATTACTTACTTTTGTATAGCTCTTTATAACGTGCCGCTGCTGTTCCTAAGCACTACAAACAGCACAAGTTGATATTACCCAATTTAATGACACTGCTTACCTAGTTCAGAAAGATGCTGCAGTTGCATACAGAAGCACTTCCTAAGGTCTCTGAGTGATGCTGGTGCAATCGGTAAAATGTTCCTGCAGGGAGAACAGCTCTGGAGGGCGCTGGTGGGAACATTTAGCAAATTTTAACAGAAGCCGCAAGCTGAGGCATTAAAAAAAAATGTATTCCTTCTATAACTTAGCCTAGATCCTACAAGATTTTGACGAGTATTATTGTTTTTAAAGATCATCCAGCTGCCCCATTTGCAAACATGTTTCCAACAAAAATCATTGGGAATCCCCTATGAAAGAGTTTAAATAAGATTTGCCATGGGTTACGGGTCTAGTGTGTATTGTATTGTATTCTATATCTGATAGAGACTTCTAGCTGCAGATTCCTTACCTTTGAATTTCCCAGGCGTCAGGCTGGATCCGGAAACTTTTGCCATCGTGCCAACATGACCTTCCCCGGTGTCGAACCCAAAGTTGGTGCCAGCGACATCGCCGGTGGCTGTCAGTGACGCAAGCCCCATCCTCATCCCTGATGACACAGCGCTGGAACGGCGTCGTATGACGCTGATTCCGACGTCGGCAGAGCCCAGGGGTTCTATGTTGTCGCCTGAGCACTTTGTGGACGTGCTAGGCTCAGAAGAGGAATGGGAGGAGTCTGGAAACCCTCTAGAGAACCAGGATGTCTCTGAGGAGACAATGGATTGGTATGGGGAACTTGGGGAAGCCAGTGGTCTGGATACTTCCCCAGACTGCAAGTCAGAGACTCCAGGGCGATAAACCACTGATTATACCAACTTGGTGCTCCTCTGCCCTTCATTATCTGGAGGTCCCTGCCCTGTGTATATATTGTACATATTGTATTTGTATTATGCAAAGTAGTGAGTGTGTTGCATGAATGGGTAGATTGTTTGATATATGGTTTCAAGTCTTTGCTATTTTAGTTTAATGCACTGTCTTGAGCTCTTTGGTGGGGTAGAAAGAATGTATTAATTAGTTCTAAAACCCTTATCATTTGTGATTCATTTGGTATGTTAAAAAATTGTTTTTCTCATGCAAATATTTATTGTGTCTTTGTTTGCTCCGTAAACTAATTCCAGAAACACTGAATAATGTGTAACTATTTTCTTTAATTAAAATTCGGGAAACATCCTTAACAACGAAGTTAGAATAACGAATTACCTGAACCACGTATCTCGAACAACGACCAATCAATTAACCACGACATCCTTAACAACGACTTTCATAAACCACGAAAACCACCTCCGCCCCCCCTCTGACTTGACTCACTTGGTACTTGGCAAACATATGTAGAATTTTTTCACACCATGAATACTTTTTTGCGACCTGAAAGTTGTTTTCATGAAAATATGAGAAAACATAAAACTTTGTAACTCTGCAACTTTTTGAAGTTTTCAGTGGACCTTTGTAAAGTTAGCAAGAACAACTTTTTAACCTGACTGACCATCCGCGTGCTATGTATGCAGAACACCACTCTCTGGGCTCTGACGATTGTGGGGCTGCAGTGTGCTTTCATCCTGCCTGTGGCACATACCTGCTTAGGTGGTTTGATTGCGGAGATGTGTTCTGACTGGGTACAGGGTGTCTCTCCCATCGCCCCCCTGACCTGACATGCTCCTCGCCCCCTGGCATAACTTACTCGGCAGGGGACCAGGACCGGTAAAAAACGCCTGCTAAGGTGGTTACAATGCGTGACACGCATCTGCCACGGTGGGATGTGAGGATGATGTGTGGTGGCTGGGTTCAAGGCACCCGTGCGTCTCTCCCCTCCGCTCCCCCTGACATGCTTCTTCCCCCTGGCATGACTGCAGTCACCAGGCTGACGGGCTCTGAAGAGCGCGGGGCTGTATCCTGCTTTTATCCTTCCAGATTGGCAGCACATCTGGGCATATCGTCAAAGGGAATGCTCTGGCCTCAGCCAGTGTGTGCTGGTGGTTTATGTGATGGGCAGGTGAGCCTTAACGATTTAAGGATTATTCACTCAAAACTTGTTTATTTAAAAATTCATCTAGTATTATATTTCTTTTTTATGTCAAAAACATGCGATTTTAAAGAACATAGTGGTGTAAATGGGTAATGAGCAAAATGTATATATTTTTTCGTGGTTTAGGTACTCGTACAAAATGTAGTGACTTGGCATTGCTCATTGTTTAGCCTTCGTGGTTAAGGAATTTGTTGTTTAGGGAGTAGTTGTTTAATCATATATCCTTAAAATTCATATGATAAATGTATTTGTGTGTATGGTTTAGTTCTGTTATGTATAGCTATCCCCTAAACTGCATGATTTGCTCCTCTTTCATCCTCCTGAGACGTTATTACGCTCTTGAAATATCTAGTGGCAGGTGACAACCTCCTCCCTTGTCCCTAAGGTTGGAATTTTTTGACTTACTTCCCCAGACTCTGGCATGCTCTCCCCACCTACAGTGGCTACAGAGGAGGGGACTTCCTATGCTGTGGTGGTTAAGAGGGCAACTGAGGTCCTTGGACTGGAACTGCCCTCAGTGCAGGTCAGGACTAATCTCCTGATCAAAGTGCTTCAACCTGGGGCTTCCACTTCTGATCCCCTTTTGCCCTTTAATGAGGCACTTACGGACGTTTTACTGGGAACTTGTTCCAAGCCTAGCACAGGGGCTCCTGTGAACAGGACGATTGCACACCGCCATCGCCCAGCACCGGGCAACCCAAAGTTCCTCAGCCAACACCCCACCCCAGAAAGTTTGGTGGTGCAGGCCTCTACTTCCCAGGGCGCATTCCCTCTCGTCCCTCCGGTTAGGGAATCCAAGAGACAAGACTCGTTTGGGAAGAAGATGTTTTCTTCCTCCAGTCTGGCATTGCGGTCGGTGAATACCGCATGCCTATTGGGCCGTTTCTCCCACTCTCTTTGGGAGACGGTTGCGCAAGTGCTGCCACAAGTCCCGGAGGAGGCCCTGGCTGTGCTCTCCCAAGCTGTCAAGGACGGGAGACATGCAGCAAAATTCACCATACGGTGTGGTTTGGATACAGTGGCCTTAAGTTGCCATGCCTGGCTTCGCACAACTGGCTTCTTGGGGGATGTCCAGGCCAATTTGATGGACATGCCCTTTGATGGAACCCGCCTTTTTGGTGAAAAGGCTGACTCTGCCGTGGTCAGGTTCAAGGACTCTTGAGCTACGGCCAGATCCTTGGCCTTGTTGCTGGGATTCTGTACATATACAGAACTATGCACAGGAAACCAGGACCTCGGTGTATTGTGGTGTACCAAAAAACATGCCTCAGTGCCCAGAACCTCTATCTGGCTAGCTATAGTATCCCATTCGTTCTCTGTACTACAGTGGAGCTACCGATGATTGGATATCCTAGAACATGCCACTCAGGGCCTCTCAGAATTTGTGGGAACAAGACACTCTTTCGCTTAGATACTCATACTTGTTCACAATGTGAGTAACCAGAGACACTGTATAGTTTAAAATGTTTATTTCAACTAAAATGCTCTGTAATGCAGTACACGTGCTAACGTTAGCAAAGAAATGCATAAAAACAATATAATCAGCATGGTTACAATTCCATAAAATACGAACTGGAATAGCATATTATAATGACAGTGGATGAAGCCCATATAGCGCTTTACCACCCTCCCCTTGCTACAAGCTATCTTTATTATATCAGTGGAAGACCTCTGGGCTTGGACAGCGGAACCCCCTACCTCAAGTCTTAGATGATAGGATTTACATCTCCGGACAAGCCCAGCTCTTCCTCTGGAAAGGTTTTCTCCAAGTGTCCCAACATGCATCCCATGCCATATTAAAAACACCCTAAAAGTCAGTAGCGCAGCTGTGTTCCATGTTATGTCTATATGTGTGTGGGACAGACCAAAGCCGATTAACCAGTGAAGTTGTTTTCTGTCCTTGAACACGGTGTACAGATTAGAACACAAAGCACAGCCAAAATGGTGAAAGGCAGACAGTTCCAATATTAAGCAGCACGAGCAAGAGTGTTTACGGGAACCAAGGCATGTAGTGTTGTGTGCATAAGCCGCAAGATGGTGGTGATGCAGAGCACAAACTAATGCTAACTTAGCAACGTCCGCTGGCACCCCAAAACCCTCACGACACCCTCCCCTTGGGCAGTCCTATGCACAGTGATCGAAGCAGAGCACAGGGTTAAAAAAATTCTGAGCAACAAGAGCTTATGCGACCCGGAAGCGAAGAATGTCAATAGGGTGAGAAATATGGTAAAGTTCTGTTCGTTTAAAAAAATATCCTTCTGGTAGGTGATTAAAAAAAGAATAGAAAGGAAGAGAGAAAAAAATATTTTTAAAAAAATGTCTGGGTGGCCTGGTCTTACCAATCCATCAGCATATAAGTGCAAAAAGTGGTGACAGCTTCCAAGAGGAAATCATTGTCATCGTCTGAAAATGTAGACGCCATCCAGTTTAGTAATTCAAAGGAGTAAACATGCTCAATAATGATGGGTGCTTCCAGCACCAAAGGTGGGCTACTTGCGTGGCCCTTGATGTAACTTCGTTGCAGGAAATCACGTGCTGCTGCACCGATGTCCCACTGAGCTAGCACTCCTAGCGCAGCCGCACATGCCATCAAACCCATACCGGAACAGTCCTGCTCATGAGACACTAGTGAGCTCATCAGTAAGGCAAAGTCCGGGTCAGGAGACGCTGTATTTGTGAGGCAGAGATCCAAAGCCCATTGAAAAGGACATTCCAAGCAGGAGGAAACTTGTTGCACGCAAGTGTACCATGGAAATCGGAAAGACAGATTATAAGCCACGGTTAAGGTGGCCAGTGGCAAGGTACCGTAGCACTGAAGCATGTGGCTATGAAGCAGCTGTAGCTGGGCTAGGTTGTGAACGACCACAAGAAGGGCAGCCATTTCTGAGCAGGCAAATCAACCGGAAAACCCCAGCAGCAAAAGCCAGTATTAGCGGCAACCCACCGAAGACACTGGAAAAAATAGCATGAATAAAAGCCGGGATCACACTAAGAATAGTTTGAAAAGATGTTACAAGGCCAGAGCCCACAGTTTAAAAAGAATTAGCCAGCCCCGTTGTATGCGAAGCATTGAAGATAGAATGAATTAGCTCACCAAAATGTTGTGGGAGGTCAGTGTTTAAAAGTGCTTGAACCTCTGTTCTTGTATTAGCCACCTGCAGGACATAGGTCTCACGGGCATAAGTGAGAGAAACTTCTTTCTGGGACAATAAAGCTCTTATTCGGCTCAGCTTGTCAAACTCTGCCTTCAAGGTCAGAATGGAAGGCCAAATTGAGATATCGGGACTCCCACGAGGTGGAGGAACAGCACATTTTTGCAGCAAACTACACGTTGTGACACAGTCACAATGTACGGTATGCCTATTAACATGCCACAGCATTTTTCATTATTCAAAAGTAAATAACTGCGGTCAGACAACAGTGTGAATGTTGGTTTAATCGAGGGGGCGGGCTTTCCCTTTAAAATGCCCGCTAAATTAGGCGCCTCCAAATTACAGGCGCCGTGCAATTGTATATTTTTGCACACAAGGGAGTGTCAATGGAAGAATCACAAGATTCACCAGTCAGATACACCTCTGTGTCATCACGCAAACATCTAAACGTGAAAGGGAGTGACCAAACTTCATGAAGGAACGAGTTTCCTAAAGGTTCATAGCGACCTAGGGAAAAATGTTTTATGCATGATGTAAATTTAAATAAGGAGAACGGCAGTGTTATAACCCCATGAACGAGCCAAACAGCTGAGTTTGTTTCTGCTACAGAGAACGGTAAAGGGTCTAATTTTTCTATTTGTAAAAGGGTATAGGTTGCATCTTTCATGGACATGGACTGTTGTCTGTCAGTCAAATTGAATCGTAAAAACAAAGATGACGAGTTTACATAGTCTCATGGCACGCGACCCATTTTAAGCGTTTGCAAGGTCCATGCTAACTGCATAATAGAGCGCAACTGGTCCTGACCATGATATAACACAGATACATCATACTGTACAATATCAACAACAGAAGAAACAATATTGTCCAATGTGTATATCCTGGAAGAAAGGGTATTAATACTGTTATCTACCACCGGAAGAACTTTTTCAAGATTAGCTTGGTCAATAGCCCTTAAACGTGAAGCGGCTTCAATTTGAGACAACTTCCAAATTTAAATATAAACTGTGTATATCCATCGTTTAGGCCTTGGGCCTATCGGGCCTTTTATGAAATCTGATAAATCCACATCATCCGATAACATTGACAAATGCTGCTTAACAGAAGACAAGTTAGAGGGTTGCAACCAATTTTGACATTATTTGCCAACAGAATACTTCGTAACAGTATGTGTTGTTGTAAATCGTGGATCAGGTCTATCCTTTGTGTAACCGGAAGCCCTGTTATGAAAGCGCATTTGGGATGGATCTGCACTGGTCTGCCAAACCAACCACCCCATAGAGTTAATATTAGAGATATTAAATGTTACTTTTGTAAATAGAGACTGCAACTCCTCAATTGTGTAATTGGTAGTAACATTCTAGTCTGGATATTCTGCAAGGGAGGGAAAAGAAGGAGCCTTCAGTTGTTTAGCTGTAGCTAAACCCAGACAAGTGGTCTGATAAATGGAATCGTTCAAGAACAGTATTTGCGTTGGTATAAGACATGCACGATACAAAGCTTCTGTGCCCTGCACCTGCCAGGTTTTGGAACCCCAAACTGATTTTAAATCAACTGTATTTTTCCAATGTTCATAGCCACCCACCGCCAATTTAAGGTTGAAGGAATCATAGTATAACAATTTAGTGTGGGTAAGCATAACTTTCGTATTTGATTTAGAATTTAATTTAAAATAGTAGATTCAGGGTTTGAGTTATCAAAACTCGTAAAATATGTAAATTTATTCAACAGGGTCTTTGCACTCCCTATTGGTGGTGCGGGAAAATGTTCCCATTGTGTGTAATTGAATACAGCTCGAAAAGTAGTTGCTTTATGCAAATAATGGTGGCCATAATGCTGTTAGCAAAATAAGTCAGCATAATTTCCAGAATTCAAATACAAGTTTTCAGCATCAAATGCTGCACAGTATTTTAAATCTGAAAACAGAGATTGTATTGCTCGCACATCCCAGTCATCTGAACGTATGTTATATTTAACCACATCACCCATGGAGACACGAAGTACATTTGGAACATTAACAATCTCTGTCGGACCATGAATTTGAAATGGGACTGTATCCCAAACTATGCCATCCGTAACTGGCCAGGCTGTAATGTTGACGAAAGTCAGGTCCCTCTTCATGATGTGCGATGAAGAGTGTGGGGCCAAAGTTCCATCCACCAGTTGTACAGTAGAGCGTTCTTTAAGGTAGTGTCCATTGATCAAAAGAAAAAATACTGTCACAAAACCAATGGACATAAATAGAAAAATAAGAATGAGCACCAGCCAAATATATATCCATGGGGGAACCAAATAGGTGCGTTTAAACCAGGAGATAAAAATTGCAGATTTCGATGGGGTCAAAGTCGACGTTGATTGAAAATCAAAGGAAAAACGCGACTCGTTCCTGGCTGTAGCATTTAACCCAGGCAAAGATTTGCTTGTAGGGTAAGTATATTCTTGTTCATCAATAACATCTGTGGATTGTAGGGCCTGCACAGGATTAGTAACAGAGTCCATCTCTACGGCAGTGTCAGGATTGCCTGGAATAGTGGCATATGATGAAGCCGGAGGCAAACTATTCAGAATCGGCCAGATGGTGTGGCTTGATATTGTCAATTGAGACATATCTGTTGCCTTTGCGTCCAGGAAGTGGTGGTAAAATTACTGTACGAGTTCCCTGCACGCCCAGCACTGGAACCGGAGCTCGATATGATGGACCAAATTCTTTTTTGTTCTCCACTTTCTCTCGGACCAGTTCTCCAATTTTAGGCAGCCAGACGATCACTGGAATCTGCAGTGCACCATCAGCAGCGGCAGGTAAATGTTCTTTTGCTAGACTGTCTCTTGTGTCTTGTAGGTTCTGTAATACAGCACAATGTTAATCTACGTCAAAAGGGACGGCTGCAGCCGTTAAGTCTAGACCATCAAGGTCTGGCACAAACATTTTCATGCCAAAGAGCAATTCGTTAGGGGTCCGCCCACCCAGAGGTCTTCTAGAAAGATTATTAAGTGCACATTGTACACTATACAAATGAGCGAGTCAGTTCCTGCCAGTGCCTAGGACTCTAGCTGTTAAGGATTTCTTTAAGTCACGGGTGATTCGCTCCATAACGGACTTGTCCTCAGGCCTGTATGGAGACGAAAATTTGACCGGCACCCCCAAAGACCTCATGGATTTTTTGTATGCCTTAGAGGCGAACGCCGGACCCTGGTCTGAATGTAAGGTGCCCACTGCAAAAATTCCCACAAAGACGCGCACATCCCAGACCCATAGAAAACGCGCGCACGAATCAACTGCTGATGAATTTATAGGCAGTATCAGAAGAAAATGGACCGCGGTGATCCGTATAAACACACGCAAATGGTCTATTGGATATGCATAACGGTGTTTGTGGTGGACAAGTCACAGTAGACGGCTTGATTTGTTGGCAAATGTCACAAGAAAGCACATAAGTGAGTGTTTGTTTACATAAGCCACGCCATCAGTAACGTTGTTGCAGAATACTGACAGTAGCAGACACACCAGCATGTGCCGAGGCCATGCCCTGGTGTGCTGCGATTATCAGTGTAAGCCTGCGGTCCGCGTTGGGAATCAACCTCTCACCAACGTTATTAATTGTCACATCGGAAACGTTATCAGGGTTTAAATGATAAGAGTATTTGGAAGGGTATCCTTTCGGATAAATACCTCGCTTCTCTGTAGCAGCTATACCTGCCAAGATGTCATCATCAATCTTACTCATGGATCTTGTAACTGCTGCTACTAAAGCACGTGTCCACTGATGACTTACCTGCTTCATCAGCTAAGCTGTTACCAACCGCGTGTACTCCTACACGTTGGTAGCCAAGAGTATGAATCACTTGTGTAAGCGGCAGGCGTCCTTTCAGCTCTGCCACCCGATCCTATAGCATCTTATGCTTAATTGTGTTGTCTTTGGAATCACAGTATTCATTTTGTGACCAAATGAATAAATTGTCATTAAAAGATTGTCCACAGTAAAAGGAATCGCTTACAATCAAAGTAGTCACAAAGTAGGATCTGCAAACTCCAGTGCGAACACCAAATCCCGCAGCTCAGCCAATTGGGTGGTGCAGTCGCTGAGTGCCTGTGTGTTTACCACACTGGACTTAAACTCGCCGTTCACTATGGAACCAGCCACAATCGCACAGGCTGCGGAATAAGAATGTTTAGAACCAATCACCGGGTGCGCCGAACCGTCAGTGAAATTGATACAATGGTATTCTTCGAGCGGGCGCATAGACAGGGGAGCTGGATGAACAAATTCATATTGCAGCGACTCCTGAGTCTGTAACGAGGAATCATAGATAAATGTGACATCCGGGAATGTCAACGATGTAGCCCATTGTATCCACTGTGGATGTAAAGCTTTGAAATTTGAAACACTCGCCTTTGTCACTGCTTCTAGAGCAGGATACAGTGTTACTACCAACATGCGTTTTCCTTGCAACAGGGCGCGTTCTTTTAGAATTGCCATCTGGACTGCTGTCAAGACTTTTTCGCCAGAGGAAAACCTCAGTTCTGCTGAAGTGTACAAGTGTGACTTGTAAGCAATAGGGACTGTGTCTCCTTCATTAAACGTCAAGTATGTGAAACCCACCTGGGACAATTCATATCACCCGGTTAGTATGGTTGTCACGGGTTAACAAGAGTTTAGAATCGAGTAAATCAGACTGGAGTGACTGCAGTATATTTGTATGTTCCGGAAGCCAGCATGCTTTCGCAAATGCTGGTTGTATCAAAGCATAAAGAGGTTTGATACGCTGGGCATACTCTGGTACGTAAGTACCACCAAAGTTCAAGAAACCTAGCAAAGATTGTAATTTTTTTCAGGGTTGTTGGAGAACGCAAACGTGCGCACTTCTCGAGTTAGTGCGGTGCCAATCCACGTCCCTCATTATTGAGCTCGTAGCCCAGGAACAACACTGCAAATTCAGCAATGTGTGATTTTGCAAAATCAAATTTGTAACCGTAGTCCGCAAACTCCACAATGATGCAGTCCACGCGACAAAGGTGCGGATATAACTCATCATCTGTGAGATGAATGTCATCTACATACGAATATGCATCAGGGTCGATTGTGTCTAACAATGAGACCACACGTGCGGCGAAAACACCTGGGCTGTTTTTATAGCCCATCGCTAATCTTGTAAACTGTTTTTGTTTGCCGCCGTGTGTAAAAGCTGTCCACTGACTCGACTAGGGGGACAGATTGTGGCTAGAACAGCCATTGGATATATCTAGCGTTGTTTTATATTTTTTCCGAACTAGACTGTCCACTAGAGCTGAACTATGGGTATTCTGTACCGCATTCATCTGATAATGAGCGTTCAAATGACGGTAATCCAAAATTATGCGGTACGACCTGTCTGGCTTGGTTACGGTAAAAAGAGGGTTATTCATTGGTGACAAGCATGTCTCAATCACCCCTTGATACTCCAATTGGTCTAGTATTTCCGCTACAGGAGCCTTTGCTTCATTACGGATGGGATATTGGGGTTGTGCCTGTGGCATGGACAGCAATGGAATCTTGTGATGGGTGGATGTAGTATCCCATCCCACCTGAGTACGGTATAAAGCCGGTGCAAGCACCGAAGCCCATTGAGCTGCAAAATGCTGTGCTTGCTCTTTCGAGACACTGTGTGAAAAACTAGGGAGGATTACCTCCTCCCCTCTCGGAGCGCCAGTACAAAAGGCGGGGGCCAGTCTGCCTCCGCTAACAGGATGTCATACAAAGAAGTCAGATTTTCCCAAAAAACCCCTTTGATTATGCGTTTTATGTCACCTTCTATGAGAATACTAATTTCATATAGTCTGTCAAGGGGAGCCACTCGGGTGTCAGCAGTTTCCACTGTAATGAAAGTATCAGTTGCTGTCGCCTCCAGAAATGGATGCAGTGCTTGCCGCACTACTGTCACATCCACTGCGCTGTCTAGCAGCGTTACTGCCCATGTTAGATTCCGGAGCTGGGTCCTCACCGTCCGTGGCATATCTCGTAGTTAAAGCGGCCACCTTCGTCTTCTGGAACGGAGGGCGCTGCCGAGGGAAATCCTCTTGTTTACCCTTTCCGTCACTCGTCCGTGACTGCTCACGTCCCTGCGGGGCACCTCGACCTCTACCGCGCTCCTGACGATCACCTCCACCAGCATATGAGCCTGATGCTTCCTGTGAAGAACGAGGAAAATGCGTATCAGGAACCTGAAATCGATCAGGAGATTTAATTCTTGCTCGGTCACGCAGTTCATAAGTGCGTTCTGGGATCCAAGGTGTAGGGGACGATGCACATCCCCCTTGCTTCTGTTGAGTCTTCCCGTTTATTATTCTTCCAATTCTTTTTCGGGAATTGAGGACGGCCTCCTTGATCAGTTTGAGGCGTCCGTTGCACCTGCGGTTGAGCAGGCACTGTAGCAAAAGGCTTAACACCCAAACTATTACGCCCAACTGTTTGATAAGCCTAGGCAATAATATTAGGTAATTCGCGGGGCTTGTCCACATCAGGGACAAGCGCCAAAGCATTAGACACTTGAAAGTTGACTGCATCACCCTTAACATTAGCAAGGATTAGATCAGCAACTACGTCATATGCTCCAACTAACCTCATCCCCAATTCGACTGCCGCCTCTGGTCTGTGTTCATCTTGAACACGTTTAATCACAGAAGGCAGTACAGTCATGGATGGTGTACCAAAACATTTTGCATAAACTGCCGCAAATATTTTACCCCAACTCTCACAATCAGTAACTTCGGGTACTAAGTCTTTCTGCAAACTAATTATGAAAATGTGGTGCTTCTACACAGGAGTGGTATGGGGAAACACCGCTTCCAGCTGGTCAAATTTCTCAGAAAGCCAATAAGGTAAATCTTCCTTATTTGGGGAGGCTTGCCCATAACGGAATTAACAATTACGGGGCTAATAGTAACACCACCTGTACCAGCTGGTTGCTGTGCAACTCCAGGTGCTCCTGCCTGGATGTTGCGGTTCACATACTGAACCAATGCTCTGTACACACGGATTAGTGTAGTGTGCATGAGACGGAGGGCTGCTACATCGCACGTTAAATGTCACGGATGTGGCGTGTAACCCGCCAACACGGGCCAAGTGGCCCCATCAATCGACAGCAGCCCAACATGACAGGTGTCAGGGGTACGGGTAGGGAGCCATCAAACCTAATGCGATGCTGCCATGCCGTCAACTGAACCTCTAGAGTTCTATATGGCCGATGCACAGCAGGAAGGGCGGAATGGCTGTATTTATGCCGTAAATCATCCGCCCCCTCAATTGCTGGAAATGTCACCCAGGAATAAAAGGCTTTATATGTGTAGACTGGGTCGGTTTGGACCACAAAGATCAGATTGACACCAGCATCCGGCACTCCACATGCTTGCAAATGCTGCCGGACCGCTTAGCGGCTGTGTGCCGCGATGTCAACTTCCATATAGAAACTCGAAAAAGAAAACACTAGGGAAAAAGGCGGCAAGCCTATGTCGGGTCGTAATTCGAAATACGAACGATACCTTTTGTAAATTTCAAGCTTGAACCACCTATAAAAGCGATAATATAGGCAGGTAAACCATCACCATTGTTTTCCGGAAACAGAGGCGAGGGGATAGTGAACAAGTACTGAAAACTACTAAAGTGCCTCGTAAATAAGTACCAGACCAAATGTTAGGTGTGCCATGTTGCATGGATTCTGCACATATACAGAACTATGCACAGGAAACCAGGACTTCGGTGTATTGTGATGTACCAAAAACACGCCTCAGTGCCCAGAACCCATATCCGGCTAGCTATAGTGTCCCATTTGTTCTCCGTACTACAGCGGAGCTACCAATGATTGGCTATCCTAGAACATGCGACTCAGGGCCTCTCAGAATTTGTGGTAACAAGACACTCTATTACTTAGATACTCATACTTGTTCACAATGTGAGTAACCAGAGACACTGTATAGTTTAAAATGTTTATTTCAACTAACATGCTCTGTAATGCAGTACACGTGCTAACATTAGCAAAGAAATGCATAAAAACAATATAATCAGCATGGTTACAATTCCATAAAATACGAACGGGAATAGCATATTATAATGACAGTGGATGAAGCCTTATAGTGCTTTACCACCCTCCCCTTGCTACAAGCTATGTTTATTATATCAGTGGAAGAGCTCTGGGCTTGGACAGCGGAACCCCCTGCCTCAAGTCTTAGATGATAGGATTTACTTTTCCGGACAAGCACAGCTCTTCCTCTGGAAAGATTTTCTCCAAGTGTCCCAACATGCATCCTGTGCCATATTAAAAACACCCGAAAAGTCAGTAGCGCAGCTGTGTTCCATGTTATGTCTATATGTGTGTGGGACAGACCAAAGCCGATTAACCAGTGAAGTTGTTTTCTGTCCTTGAACATGGTGTACAGACTAGAACACAAAGCACAGCCAAAATGGTGAAAGGCAGACAGTTCCCATGTGAAGCAGCACGAGCAAGAGTGTTTACGGGAACCAAGGCATGTAGTGTCGTGTGCATAAGTGGCAAGATGGCGGTGATGCAGAGCACAAACTAATTCTAACTTATCAACGTCCGCTGGCACCCCCAAACCCTCACGACAGCCTCTCCTCCACTCCTCGTGGCCAGTCTTCCTTTTGCCCCTTTCATGGCAACGGAAGGGGTTTCCAGCCACGTCAGCCCTATCCTAGCCACTGTCCCGCACAGACTGCCCAAGCCGGGCATGGACGTGGACTCAGTCCATTCCGTCCTCGGAATGGAGGCCAAAAGCTGTCTACCACACTGCCCCCGGCAGCTACAGCCTCCAAGCACTATCTCTCCCACTGGAGATCTATAACATCAGACAAGTGGGTCTTGCAGATCGTCCAGGAGGGCTATTCTCTTCCTTTCCTTTTGTTTCCTCCTAATATTCTGCCAAGTCAGGAACGGCTGGCGGAGAATCACTTAAAGCTGCTCCAAGAGGAAGTTACGAGAAAAAGAAACAAGGAAGACCCTAATCACATGGAACCAGGGTAATCTAAGTGTAAACAGAAACAGAGGTCCCTGTGGGTTGATAAGGTACTTTTGTGATAATAATGATGTGCACAATCGCAATAAAAAATGGGTTAGGTTGATGTCGGAAGGAGAAACACGCAATGTTAGCAGTACTGTGCGCTGAAGTTTCCAATGCGTCTATCGCTCGGCGACGCATTTCGTCACGGGTGGAGCTCAGGCCTGTTGTATGCCTTTCCGCCCATACAACTCTTACCCAGGGTTCTGAAGAAGATCAGGAGAGACCGGGCCCAAGAAATCCTTGTGGTGCCAGACTGAGGAAGGAGAGTCTGGTATCCAGAGCTTCTGAGCATGAGTGTCGATCCTCCGATCAGGCTGCCCCTTTGGGAGGATCTTCTGTTGCAGCAGCAGGGGAGGGTTCTCCACCAGAACCTGTCAACTCTGCGCCTCCATGCGTGGAGATTGAGCGGCGGCAGTTGATGGCTTTTGACCCTTCTCCCAAAGTCTGTAATGTTATTCTGGCTGCCAGGCGGCCCTCCACTAAGTCGGTATACACCTGCCGTTGGCAGAAATTTGTATTATACTGTACAGAAAGGTCTATTGACCCTCTTTCTGCTCCTCTTTCTACAGTCCTTTTGTTCATTCTGACCCTTGCCCAGCAGGGCTCTGCTTTGGGCACCCTCAAGGGTTACCTTTCTGCTTTGTCTGCTTTTTTGCGGCTGCCAGACCAGCTTTCTCTCTTTAAATCTCCTAATGCAAATAGATTTCTTAAAGGGCAGATTCACTTGTTTCCTCCCACGCCCTTTATTATGCCACAATGGGTCCTTAATTTGGTCCTCACTTACCTCATGTGCGCTCCTTTCGAGCCTTTGCACGATTGTCCTCTCCAGCTGTTGACCATCAAAACAGCCTTCTTAGTGGCGATTACATCGGCCCAGAGGGTGAGTGAGTTGCAGGCGTTATCCAGCTCACCTCCTTATCTCATGTCCTTTCCGGAAAAGGGGATCTCTGACAAAATTTCGAAAGTCAGAAAATCGACCTACAAAAATATCGCAACACAAATATCGATGTCAAGAATATCGACATCCTATCTACAACATGGTAAGTGCAAAAATATCGGAAAAAAAATATAGATGTCAAAAATATCGTTTTTAAAAATATCGTTTTTTTTTTGTTACAATAAATATGTTAAATAAACATAATAATACTTATAAATAAAATAAACATAATTAAATATATCCAATAATGTTAAAAATTAATAATTAATCAATATAATTTAATAAAAAATTAATTAAACATATACATATAATATATAATATATATACTTACTTAATAATGTTTTTATAATTATTGTAATAAATTATAAATTATTTAAAAATATTAAAAATTGCAAACACATTACACACATAAAACAATAACATAAATAAAAATTAAATAATTATGTATAACAAATTTACAAAATTACATTTAATTTAAAGATTGTTAAAATTAATTATATACTACATTAGCTAAAATAATAAAAATAAATATTAAATAGCAGAGACAATAAAACTACTACTCCAGCTCCCAAAAAAACAACATAAAGGAAAATTTTGGATAGCGCAGGGCTAAAAATTACTTTATCCACTCCAGATAGTGTAACAGTAGGGAAAGTGTTGGATAACGTAGAGGTATAAATTACTATTCCGACTCCAGGGAGTGCAACAGTAAGGAAAGTGTTGGATAGCGAAGGGGTAAAAATAACTATTCCAAATCCAGAGAGTGCAACAGTAGGAAAAGTGTTGGATAGCGTAGGGATAAAAATTACTATTCCAACTCCAGAGAATGCAACAGTAGGGAAAGTGTTGGATAACGTAGAGGTATAAATTACTATTCCGACTCCAGGGAGTGCAACAGTAAGGAAAGTGTTGGATAGCGAAGGGGTAAAAATAACTATTCCAAATCCAGAGAGTGCAACAGTAGGAAAAGTGTTGGATAGCGTAGGGATAAAAATTACTATTCCAACTCCAGAGAATGCAACAGTAGGGAAAGTGTTGGATAGCGTAGGGTTAAAAATTACTATTCCAACTCCAGAGAGTGCAACAGTAGGAAAAGTGTTGGATAGCGTAGGGGTACAAATTACTATTCCAACTCCAGAGAGTGCAACAGTAGGGAAAGTGTTGGATAGCGTAGGGGTAAAAATTAGTACTCCAACTGCAAAGAGTGCTACAGTAGGGAAAGTGTTGGATAGCGTAGGGGTAAAAATTAAGATTCCCACTCCAGACAGTGCAACAGTAGAGAAAGTGTTGGATAGCGTAGGGGTAAAAATTACTATTCCAACTCCAGAGAGTGCAACAGTAGGGAAAGTGTTGGATAGCGTAGGGTTAAAAATTACTATTCCAACTCCAGAGAGTGCAACAGTAGGGAAAGCGTTGGATAGCGTAGGGATAAAAATTACTATTCCAACTCCAGAGAATGCAACAGTAGGGAACGTGTTGGATAGCATAGGGGTAAAAATTACTATTCCAAATCCAGAGAGTGCAACAGTAGGGAAAGTGTTGGATAGCGTAGGGGTAAAAATTAGTACTCCAACTCCAGAGAGTGCAACAGTAGGGGAAGTGTTGGATAGCGTAGGGGTAAAAATTAAGATTCCCACTCCAGACAGTGCAACAGTAGGGAAAGTGCTGGATAGCGTAGGGGTAAAAATTACTATTCCAAATCCAGAGAGTGCAACAGTAGGGAAATGGTTGGATAGCGTAGGGGTAACAATTACTATTCCAACTCCAGAGAGTGCAACAGTAGGGAAAGTGTTGGATAGCGTAGGGGTAAAAATTACTATTCCAAATCCAGAGAGTGCAACAGTAGGGAAAGTGTTGGATAGCGTAGGGGTAAAAATTAGTACTCCAACTCCAGAGAGTGCAACAGTAGGGAAAGTGTTGGATAGCGTAGGGGTAAAAATTACTATTCCAACTCCAGAGAGTGCAACAGTAGGGAAAGTGTTGGATAGCGTAGGGGTAAAAATTAAAATTCCCACTCCAGACAGTGCAACAGTAGGGAAAGTGTTGGATAGCATAGGGGTAAAAATTAATATTCCAACTCCAGAGACTGCAACAGTAGGGAAAGTGTTGGATAGCGTAGGGGTAACAATTACTATTCCAACTCCAAAGAGTGCAACAGTAGGGAAATTGTTGGATAGCGTAGGGGTAACAATTACTATTCCAAATCCAGAGAGTGCAACAGTAGGAAAAGTGTTGGATAGCGTAGGGATAAAAATTACTATTCCAACTCCAGAGAATGCAACAGTAGGGAAAGTGTTGGATAACGTAGAGGTATAAATTACTATTCCGACTCCAGGGAGTGCAACAGTAAGGAAAGTGTTGGATAGCGAAGGGGTAAAAATAACTATTCCAAATCCAGAGAGTGCAACAGTAGGAAAAGTGTTGGATAGCGTAGGGATAAAAATTACTATTCCAACTCCAGAGAATGCAACAGTAGGGAAAGTGTTGGATAGCGTAGGGTTAAAAATTACTATTCCAACTCCAGAGAGTGCAACAGTAGGAAAAGTGTTGGATAGCGTAGGGGTACAAATTACTATTCCAACTCCAGAGAGTGCAACAGTAGGGAAAGTGTTGGATAGCGTAGGGGTAAAAATTAGTACTCCAACTCCAAAGAGTGCTACAGTAGGGAAAGTGTTGGATAGCGTCGGGGTAAAAATTAAGATTCCCACTCCAGACAGTGCAACAGTAGAGAAAGTGTTGGATAGCGTAGGGGTAAAAATTACTATTCCAACTCCAGAGAGTGCAACAGTAGGGAAAGCGTTGGATAGCGTAGGGATAAAAATTACTATTCCAACTCCAGAGAATGCAACAGTAGGGAAAGTGTTGGATAGCATAGGGGTAAAAATTACTATTCCAAATCCAGAGAGTGCAACAGTAGGGAAAGTGTTGGATAGCGTAGGGGTAAAAATTAGTACTCCAACTCCAGAGAGTGCAACAGTAGGAAAAGTGTTGGATAGCGTAGGGGTAAAAATTACTATTCCAAATCCAGAGAGTGCAACAGTAGGGAAAGTGTTGGATAGCGTAGGGGTAAAAATTAGTACTCCAACTCCAGAGAGTGCAACAGTAGGGAAAGTGTTGGATAGCGTAGGGGTAAAAATTACTATTCCAACTCCAGAGAGTGCAACAGTAGGGAAAGTGTTGGATAGCGTAGGGGTAAAAATTAAAATTCCCACTCCAGACAGTGCAACAGTAGGGAAAGTGTTGGATAGCGTAGGGGTAAAAATTAATATTCCAACTCCAGAGACTGCAACAGTCGGGAAAGTGTTGGATAGCGTAGGGGTAACAATTACTATTCCAACTCCAAAGAGTGCAACAGTAGGGAAGTTGTTGGATAGCGTAGGGGTAACAATTACTATTCCAACTCCACAGAGTGCAACAGTAGGGAAAGTGTTGGATAGCGTAGGGGTAAAAATCACTATTCCAACTCCAGAGAGTGCAACAGTAGGGAAAGTGTTGGATAGCGTAGGTGTAAAAATTACTATTCCAACTCCAGAGAGTGCAACAGTAGGGAAAGTGTTGGATAGCGTAGGGGTAAAAATTAAAATTCCCACTCCAGACAGTGCAACAGTAGGGAAAGTGTTGGATAGCGTAGGGGTAAAAATTAATATTCCAACTCCAGAGACTGCAACAGTAGGGAAAGTGTTGGATAGCGTAGGGGTAACAATTACTATTCCAACTCCAAAGAGTGCAACAGTAGGGAAAGTGTTGGATAGCGTAGGGCTAAAAATTACTATTCCAACTCCACAGAGTGCAACAGTAGGGAAAGTGTTGGATAGCGTAGGGTTAAAAATTACTATTCCAACTCCAGAGAGTGCAACAGTAGGAAAAGTGTTGGATAGCGGCGGGGTAAAAATTACTATTCTAACTCCAGAGAGTGCAACAGTAGGGAAAGTGTTGGATAGCGTAGGGGTAAAAATTACTATTCCAACTCCAGAGAGTGCAACAGTAGGGAAAGTGTTGGATAGCGTAGGGATAAAAATGACTATTCCAACTCCAGAGAATGCAACAGTAGGGAAAGTGTTGGATAGCGTAGGGTTAAAAATTACTATTCCAACTCCAGAGAGTGCAACAGTAGGAAAAGTGTTGGATAGCGTAGGGGTACAAATTACTATTCCAACTCCAGAGAGTGCAACAGTAAAACATTATTAATAAATACCAATAAATAATAATTAAGGAATATTATTACCAATTTAAACATTATTGAACAATTACATTTTGTATACCAAAAATTAATTATCAAACATTAATTACCAATTAAAAAATCTTAAACAATTACATATTTTTTTAACACAAAATAATCATTATTATACATTAATTACCAATTAATAATTTATTATTAATATATTAATTAGAAATATCACTAAATAATATTTAAACATATTTAATTACCAATTGATTATTAATCAACAATAAATTATTTTTCATATCCAAAAAAGTATTATTTTAAATATTTACCAATTAATAATTAATCTACAATTAATTAATTATCAATACCCAACTACAAATTTAATAATTACTTAATTAGATTTCAATTACTTCCAACACTATTCCCCTATAAACGCACGAAACACTCAAATAATAAAATAATACAGTTAACATAATTATCAATTAATCAATTATTCAAAACTAATTACCAATTAATAAAAACTTAATTACCAATTAATACTTAATTAACAATAATATAATTAACAATTAATCAATTATTCAAAACTAATTACCAATTAATAAAAATTAATTACCAATTAATACTTAATTAACAATAATATAATTATCAATACCAATAAATAAATATAAATATTACTTAATTACAATTAAATTACTTCCCACCCTCTTCCCCTATAAACCCACAACCCGCTACAGAATTTAAACGCAAAAATTATTTTTTAAAAATTTATAATTCCTAAAAATGTATAATTAATTTCATATTATTAAATTACTTCCCACCCTAATCCCCTATAAACCCACAACCCGCTACAGAATTTAAACGCAAAAATTATTTCAAATTAATTTATAATTCCTAAACATTTATAATTAATTTCATATAATTAAACTACTTCCCACCCTGTTCCCCCTATAAACCCACAACCCGCTACAGAATTTAAACGCAAAAAATATTTAAAATTAATTTATAATTCCCAAAAATTTATAATTAAATTCATATAATTAAATTACTTCCCACCCTATTCCCCTATAAACCCACAACCCGCTACGGTACTAAAACACAAAATTAACTTTAAAAAAACCATTATTAACATATATAAATTGTATACATATATTTTAAAAACAGTAGAACACAACAAAAAATAATTAACACATACATATTAAATACATAATAAAATACATAACAATATTATAAATATCGATATTAGTGACATGGATATTAGTAACATCGATATATTTCATATCGATATTACTAACTTCGATATTACTATCATCGATATAACAAAAATCGATATTACTTACCTTAGGGTCGATATTCTGTCCATCGATATTCTTGACATCGATATTCTGTCCCTACGATATTCTAGACTCGATATTATGGTAGGTCGAAATTAAATTATCGATATTTAGACTGCTCACCCCGGAAAAGGTGGTGCTTTGCACCAGGGCATCATTTTTACCAAAGGTTGTGACCCCATTCCATATGGGTCAGTCCATTACTTTGCCCACCTTCTTTGCTCCCCCACATCCCTCTAAAGAGGAGGAGCGTCTCCACCGACTGGACCCAAAAAGAGCGTTGTCATTATACCTTGACTGCACAAGAGAGTTCCGGGTGGCTGACCAACTCTTTGTGGGGTATGTGGGAGCAAGAAGGGAAAGGCAGTGCAGAAAAGAACCATCTCTCGCTGGGTTGTTCTCTGCATTAAAATCTGTTATGCCTTGACAGCCCCTTGAGATATTAAGGGCCCATTCCAAAGTTGCGGGGAAAGTTGCGACTACGGCCTTGGCTCGGGGTGTCCCAGTCCAAGACATCTTCAAGCAGCGACGTGGGCATCATTGCACACGTTCGCAAAACATTATTGCCTTGATGGTCAAGTGTGCATGGACGGGCACTTTGCCCGCTCAGTCCTGCAAGACTTTTTAGTCTAGTCCATGAGTCCGCAACCCACCGCCGGGATGGTATGGCTTGGGAATCTGATTCAAAGGTAAGGAATCTGCAGCTAGAAGTCTCTATCAGATGAACAAGTTACTTACCTTCGGTAACGCATTATCTGGTAGAGACTCTATCTAGCTGCAGATTCCTTACAGCCCCACCCATGCCTTCCTGCTTTGCGGACTGGTGTTGTAGGACTAGGGTTTCTCCCCTTTCAGGGCCCTAGTTTTACACATGTTTACGTCAGTCACTTCGTAGCTCTGCACTTCTGGTGTGGAAAAATGAAAAGTACTGACGTCCACGCGCCTGGGTGGCGCCTATGTAGGCACCGCGACGTCATAACCGATGCTACCGACGTCATCGACAACACGCGGAGCTGAATGGAGCCACCTGACGTTGCATGCAAGAGTATTGCTCAGCTAAAGTTTCCGGATCCAGCCTGATGCCTGGGAAATTCAAAGGTAAGGAATCTGCAGCTAGATAGAGTCTCTACCAGATAATGCATTACCGTAGGTAAGGAACTTGTTCTTTATGTATTGGTATAGCGCTTACTACCGCTATGTGAGGTTCTGAAGTGCTTACCAACAACAACACAAGCTACACCCTGTAGAATGTATGGTTGGGAGGGTGTTCTTTTTGTTTTGAGCCTGTATTTGACGTGTTTTTGTGTCATGATGTATGACCACCGAAGAGCAGTTATCATATTATGGATTGCAGCGCCTAGAGGTGTGATAGGTGAGAACGTGTGAGAATGCGCAAATTATAATTATATTAAGGGCTCAGCAGCATAGCTACAGGACCAGCAGAATGCTGTGTGCCCTTATACCAAAATGAGAGGTAATCAGAGAAGTACCAGTACCCCACATGGTGACAGATGCTGTGGAATGAGTAAAAGGATAACAAAAGGACAAAAATGGGAATTGGTGACAGAAGCAGTAGCCATACATCATTTAATTTTATTTACGTTGTATACTGCAGAACAAATACACCCCATGAGGAAGTAGGTGGAAGAGCGACCAAGGCTGGCAACCTGAGTATAAAATACTCAAACTTTAAAAGGCTCAGTTTCACCAACTCCGAAGAAAGCTCAAATTTGAGCAGGGGTTCGTGTCCCAAGCCCCTCTCAAATCCAAACGAGCACTAGTTGGCTAAGCCCTAATCGGGTGTTAGCTCAGACCATAGCTAGAGGGGCACCCTGCACAGGTGAGGGTGAGATACGAAGCGCTAGATATGTAGCTACTCTGACAGCACAAAGGCAAATCAGCTTGCCTTGTGTTACCCATTGTACTCAAACACTCTTGCGCGCCCTATACTTTTCATGGATCCCAGAGGTCCATATACCATCCAGTTAACATAGTGAGACATTCTCCTGACTTTCTAGAATTTCTTCCGAGAACAGTTGCCACTTTCATTGTTAGCAGAGAAAGAGTGAATGACATGCAGAAAAATACTGAATTTTCCATTAGATTTTCGGACCAATGTTAGGGGAGAGAAACATGTGGTTTACAGGCCTCAAGGACCATTTGCACCATTTATACAATTAAACTGAGCAAGCGTAACAATGGTTATGTACAGTGCTTAGAAATGGAAAAACTGCAGTGTTAAGCTATATATGAAAATAAGTATTGTAAGGAAGTGCCTCTTTTTTGCATGGTCACCCCCACAGTTTTGGACCAATGCTGCTGGTTTTTTGACTCTGAGAGTGCATTGCCACTTGCTAACCAGACCAGAGTGCCAGTGCTATGACCCTCTAAACTATAGCTTGCTTGATTCATACCCAATTGGCTTACCTTAACTTACTTAGAAATCCCTAGTATATAGTAATAAAGGTACACAGGGCCTGTAAGTTAAAGTGTTCCAAAGGCCTGTCGTACTTTCTGTGCCAACCTGAGTATGACAAAGGAAAACATGTCTCCCTGCATGTCACTGTAGGCTGGTAGAGCAGTCTAAAACTGCTAACTCGACTTTGCTATTTAAAGCAATAACAAAGCCCAATCCTCCCTTTTAATATATACATATCACTCTTACAGCTGGCCTATTGAGTGGTAAGGCAGGAGGCAGCAAATTCAAAAGGTACAACATGTGCTTGACATGTCCTAACAGAAAAAACTTGCCATTGTCGTTTTTAATGTGAGAGAGGCTAGTAGACCCATTGGCGAGTACAGGGTTACCCGCTGACATCACAGCTGTGCTAACTTCTGAATAGGACTACTAAAGTTGGTACTTAAAGGTATGAACAGCTTGTTACATTAAACCCAACTTGATTCCCAAGCCGATTTTAATGTAGCATTTTGCTACATGCACCTTTTAGGAAGTTTCTACTCTGTTGTCCAAGTTTTCCAGTGGCCATTTGCACATGCTGTCCACAAGATAGCATTCTGCCCACCTTGGGAGACATGTAAATGAATCCCATGACAGTAAACAATGGAGGCCTGCAGCTGGAGGAGGTGTTCCTTCTCCTGGCAGGAAGCCACACAGGATGTTAGCTCAAAGGTCGAACTTTCAATGGGAAGCTGCCAGTGAAGGGCACACGGTGAAAACCATTGTTTGGGGCTGCTCATTTCTCTGGGTATATATGTTTTTGTTGGGGAGAGAGAGGGGAACACACTGGCCAAACTGTGTGTTTACATGCCACACCTCTAGGGCAGGCTACCAAGCCCCACACACCAAGAGAAGGGTTCAGACATCTTGGGAGTGGGCAGAATAGAGCACTCTGAGATAGCTAGATGCCAAACTTCACAGGAAGTTGTCATCAGGCAGGAGGAAACCCAGTAGCCCATTGGCTAGTGACAGCGTTCTCGCCTAAGGGCATTTTCTGGGCATAAAAGAGGCACTCTGGACTCCAGAATTCCGATCTTGCATGGATTGGAGAAAAGGACCGAAGAAGGATTGCCCTGCTGACCGAGGACCTGGCAAAGAGAGGCTGCACCAAAGTTGGACTGCATTTGCTGCTCCTTGGGCTAGCGAAGAGAGGACTGTGCCTGTGGAGTACTGCTCTTGGAGAAATCATCCCCCGAGCCCAGCTAGAAGCATAGACTGCCTGCCTTCCTGTTCGCAGCACAGGGCCCAGATGACCGGATTGTCACTTCTCGACACAGCGCAGATTGGGATCCATAGTCCTAACACTCAAAAGTTGAAACCTAGTCTGCTGGACACAGGAAAGCCTTTGGAGGGCACTTTGGTCTCCCAGAGTAAGAGCTATCACCAGAAGCAAGGATCCGCTGGTTTGGCTGTGACTACTGGACTTTTACTGGACCAAATGGACTTCAAGGGACATCGACCCTTGTGGCCAAAGTCGCCACACCAGGACCATGGACTGAGGAGTAGCGCCAGGAGGTTCCCCGTCGACAGCACAGCATCTTCAGCATCCTTGAGCATCGTCAGCATCCTGTATCACTTGCAGCTGGACCACTCCATAGCAGTTAATGGTAACTGGCCACTAATGCTGGAAGCTGACTGGAAACTGCGTTTCTAGTGAAGTTAGCTGTTTTGTTCGACCTTGATGGTCCTCCTGGCTTGCTCCCTGCCAGAGTTGGTCACACAAAGTAATCCTAAGTAACGACATTCACCCTTGATGTAACTTTTTGCTGAAAAGGTGGCTGTTTCAAATTCATTGAAGTTGCCAACGCTTGTTCGAGGCTGAAAGAAAAGTCTTTATTTAGTGCTGCTTTAAAAATCTATATCTACAGAACCTGTCAGTGGATCTTTTTCGTTTTGGTGTCCATAAATTCATAAAAATACAGTTTATTTTCATAAATTGGTGTCAGATTCTTTGAAAGTCCTGTTTCTTTCTTCTTCAAATGTATTGCTGTTGTTTAAATGCTTTACATGTGTTCCTTTGTTGAAGCCTGACTTCTCGAAGCCACAGCTACCCAAGGTTGAGCTAAGCTTTGACAAACAAAGCCCTAAGAAGGGTTAGAAGTGTATTACACAGTGAGGGTTCAAAACCCCACCATAATACACTCCATTTCCTCACAATTATTATTAGATGTGACAGTGTCTTAGATATACCCTGCACTAACCCCAAGAACAATCCGGCCCCCCTCCTCCAGAAGACGACCAGGATAGGGTGCCCCCTCACCAGTGTTCATCCGCCCCTCTCCGACACCACAACTGCGGTTTCTGCCATGCTGCCTACATCCTTGAACATTGTCCTAACAGTTAAAACCCGCAAGAATGCCAGTGGCGAAAGATCTGGCTGTAGGCCTGTTTTTACAGCATACTGGAAATTCTTATATCCGACCGAAAAAATGGGTTGCCCCCCATTCTTTGCCACATCATTGGTTCCACTTCCAGTCACCTTCTACTTTTATATTCGGACAGTCCTTAGCTCTGATTCAACCGGCACCTCCAAGAGCAGTTCCCCCAAACCTTGGTCATGTGTGGGGCCAGGACTTTAAGTGGCCTGGGTCCTGCCGGTGCTCAGCACCAGCAGTTCTTAAAAGCAGGTGCCGAGACAGGTTGCTACCAGACTCTCCATTTTTACCTTCAGGGTGGAAAAAAACAAAACTCTGCAATAGTACCACCCGTCACTGCTTTGATGTAACTGCAAAGAGACTAATTTTTCAGTTTTATATAGTGCAAACATGAGCACCAGTTACATTACACAGGGACATATTCATGTTTTGAATCACAGGATGTTGAGCCGATGTGAGGCTGGAACCTGCTCACTCAGCTCGAAAGTCGGGAGCGGTAGCCTTAGCCACTACCTTGCCCAGAAGAACAGAAGCATTTTCAATATTATATCCAACCAAGTGATTGTTGTTGCCTATTTGTCTTATGCAATTTACAACCAATGACAAAGCCAATAAATAGTCCTGGCTTGTTGTAGGTATAATGTTACTTGGTTTATATATCTGAGTGAATTGACACAAGCAACAAAATACCAGTGGGGCAGCACACTATGCTAAGTACAGAATTGTAGTTTTAGTGTTTTAAGCCACGCCCTCAATTACATCGACCACGCCCCTCTGGGAGTCCCCCTCCCCCAGTTGTTTCCTCCCACTTAAACCCCTGTGTGGGGCACTCGTGTGTACGTGGAAACTACTGCTGAAGTGCTGATCCGAAGAATCACAAGAGGACCCACATGCTCTTCATTCCCATTGTCCTCAATTCGTGAATGGAAAATGCCCCTCACTGTTGGAGCCGTGCAGCCCCTGCCAGCCTCTGAGGATTGGCGCCGGCTCGTGGAGTACTCCGCTGCACAGTCTGGAGCTGTTGGTGGTATGTGTGTCGCTTCTGTGCTCGGTAATCCTGACCTCAAGCGACCTGCTTTTTTGGCCGACATGTTATGTTGCCTGATGCTATCTGTTACGCGCTAGGCCACTTGGGCTTGTGTCATGCAATTCGAAGCACGTGCGCTGGCACATGTGGCGCAGTCACCTGTGACAAAGCCCTCAGGTGTGCCAGAACTCGGATATGTGAGTGTAGCACGTGTATCTACTTTGGGATTATTGCTGCCGAGGCTGCACCCTTGCGGCCTCTCTGCTCTAGGCGCTTCTCTTGTTACGGTGGAGAGGAGCTAGGGCGTGCTGGCAAACAGAAACCGCAGAGATGGAAAACTGCGAGCGAGCTCGTGTCTGACTCGAAGAGGTTTCTAGTCTCTGTGCAGGATCCGTTTTACTTATTTTCAACTTGCGAGGAGTTCACTCTTCAATGTTTTATGGAGTTTTGGGGTCGGTCGTACTGGTGTTGGAAAGGATTCGCGAGTAGATGTGTTTTAACTAGTTTTAAGTAACACACATTATTGACATTGCCACTTACTGAAAGGGGAGCAATTCTATAAGACTGATTGTTCGGGATCTTCTACATCTGGGGTGCGTGGCAGATCTGACATTGCTTAGTGATCTGTGTGCTTTACGTTTTCTTTGAGTGATGGTTCTAGAACCTGTGCTTTGTTTTTACTGTTCTTGGTGCTCGTTTCTCGAAACACTCCTGCAAACTACTGATGACTCTTTCTGGGTAAGTGACAAATGAAGGGTGTTTGGGGAAGGATCTTATATGAACCTGGTGCTTAGTTGTCTTTCTGCATATTTTATCCATTGAGCTTCATATAAAGCTCTTAGAAAAGGCCAAGGAATTTACAAGTTGGCAAAGAAAAAATATACATCACCATGTTGAGTACATAAGGGTAAGGGTTCGACGATAGTCAGTGTCAGTATCATGACACAGTATTAAACAAATGTACCCCATTTGGTCTCAAAATGACCTAATAAGTGTTGTGAAGGTCAGACTTCTTACATCTGAGTGCATCACCCCTTCCTAGGCGTGTCTGGGTGTAATGAGAGGCAGTACTCCAAGATGTATAGAAGTTTATTTCATAGTCTTGCCCTCTGCGACCAGCTGTGTGTGATCCCAAAAGTGAATGAATCAACTGCTGTTGGAATCCGTGCTCACCACTCGCAGGGCACAAGAAGATCTTGAACATTACAGTGGCGGCCGTCATGGCTCGCGGGTGGGAGGGGGTGGTATCATTTTATGTTTCCTCTTCTCGCAATCCTTGAAAACAGTGGGGTGACACTTCTCCGCCATAGCGGAGGAGCCACCACTGTGAGCATACACAAGTTTAAGTAACAGCACATGCACGGGAATGCAACAGCCACTGCATATCTACACTCGCATGAGGTAAGAATAACAGCATGACGTACTAGATCACCTTTCCCCTTAAACAAAATACAATTGGAACTGCACCTTAGCACGAGTAAACAAATAATACATTACAAAATCCTTGAATCTAGCAGGTACTTTAACATCATGTGTGCAGGCCAGCCTCCTGTGTACCTGTTCAGACGCCACAGCTGAACTGGATGGAAAACCAGGTCCATTACCACCAGCCTCAACACGCCCACCCATATCCAAAGTAACTGTTTCAATTTACACCCATGCCGCCCAATCAGATTCCAAAACGAGTCTACTCTTCTTCAGTTTAATGTTGGCCTGTTGATCAGAAAGTTTCACTAGTTGGCGTTTAATTCACCACCCCTTTCTGTCAAGTAGTGCAGCACACTCACTAATCTTACAAACTCTAACAGGAGCAGAATAAATTGATTTGACCGTCCTTACTTTGGCTGGACTTTTGATAAGCACTCGGTCACCCTTATGTATGTCTGGACACATTTATGCCTTATGTCAAAAATGTGTTTCATTTTTATTTGGTTGGAAATAACCTTTGAAACAACCTACCTCCTACAGATTCCACGAGTTGTTTTAAACTTCTTCGCTTGCTTTACCAGCCAGGTGGGAAAGAGGGCTGTATGGGCACCTCTGCCCCTGAGCGAAGAAAATGGAGTTACCCCGGTGGTAAAATCTGGTGTGGTATTATAGCACCACACTTTCTGTTTTAGAAACAACTTCACATGTGGGTTTGTATCCCATCCTCGTCGCCAATATATAATAAGAGGCGGTACTGCAAGATGTATAGAAGAAGAAACTTATTCCATAGTCTAAAGCACTCTGCGACCAGCCAGCTGTGATCCCAACAGTGAATGAATCAACTTCTGTTGGAATCCGAGCTCACCACTCACAGGGCACGAGAAGAACTTGAACATACACAAGTTTAAGTAACAACACATGCACGTGAATATGCTCGCATCACTCTACGCCTACTACACAGTGCCTCTCATTTTCCTGCCCCCATCTGTTCAATTCGGAACCTCTGTGACCTTTTCCAAACTTTTTCTGGCTTCATCATGTTTTCCATATATTCTTTCCACTCGCTTCTATTTTCTTATTACTGGCAGATTCCTCTTCATTCTCCTGACTCTTACCACTCCATCCCCATCTTCAACTCTTGCACTTCCCTGACCGTTCGACTTGGCCAGTTCCCGCTTCTAGTGCTCCCACCTTGCTGCTTTGCTGTCCAAGTTCCCCCTCCTGCAATATTTTCTTTTATATCTATTTATTTTTTTGGTCATGAACTTTTTGAATCTGTGTTCATTGTTTTTAATTTTTGTTTGTTTTGACTGGATATAATGTATCAGAAAATACAGAGCAAAGCACATTAAAGAACATATGGAAACATTACTGATAAAAAAAGTGCGCAATCTCAAATATAGACTCTTTTTATTTGTTTCCTAAGATGTAAACCAGAAGTCTCCAGGGCAGTTCTTAAAGTTTTGTCCCTTTTGACTGAATTGAATAGTTTATTTTAGCAATCAAATCTTACACAAACACTCTTAAATCTTGTTCAGCCCCTCTCGCACACCACATACACTCTTTTCCAAAACACATCATCACCTTCTTTACCTTGCAGCTTCCACTCACCAACAATACTTTACATACAAATACTTCTCAGAAAACAAATAGAACATCACCTCCTCTCACTATTCCTCAAAAACAAAACATAACACACACACACAGTGGCGGCTGGTAGGGAACATGGTGGTAGGTTGGGGGTATGGGAGAGTTTGAAAAATATTTAAAAAACACTTACCTTTTCCGCCATCTCTGCTCATCGTCTCTGCTTCTCTTCTTTTCCTGACTCTAGTCCAGAAGAAGCAGGAAGCAAACAGGCTCCTCTAAGCTAATCACAATGCTGCAATGCAGCGTTGTGATTGATCTGAGCACCATGGATCAGTGCTCAGACGGGGACAGAGGGCATGTAAATGTTCCCCACTGGGCTGTGCATTACAGCCTGGTGTGGAACATGCAAAGTGAGCATGACTGTTTGGCCGGCACAAGACGGCCGGCCAAGCAGTCTTGCCCACTTAGTGTGCAGAAACAACTCCTCCTTCCTGAGCCACCAGCCCCGCCCTAACCCAGCGCCACAGCAACAAAATATAAAATGATAATAACTTTGTTATTATCATTTTAATTTTCCCTTTTTCACTGCTCTAAGAGCAGTGAGGCGATGCTCCTCCACCTTAGCGGAGGAGCCGCCACTGCAAACCAGCACAACAAAATCTCACACACACACAGCACCTCATAATACTTTCCGTCACAAACTAGAAACATACACCCACTCCCACCTTCCTGACTACGCAAATAATACACACCCTAATCCAACTCCACTGCAAGCTTTCTCTCTTACCCCACACCTAACACATATACAGCAACTCTCTTTTAATCACCTCTCATCCATTGGACAATTTAGAACCTTACAACATGACCCACATGCTGCACCACCACCCTTAACTCATACACCTTCCACCCTAAACAGATTCAAACAAAATAAGCAACATGCCACTCTTCACAACTCCGCATCTCCATATCTACTGCACAACAAGGCTACTCTACAAAAACAACACAGCTCACCAACTCACTCTACCCCAAGGCCAAATTCCTATCCGTAAAATTACAACTGGGCTGAAGCAGCCCAGTTTCCCCTTTACTGCCTAGTAACTTCCCAGCCTTACCTCTCCCTCTCATTACCCCTGCCCAGTCTGGGTTCTGGTCCCTGGGAGTGGCCTCCACTAGGCAAATAGTCCAGCCATATACCCATCCCTTTGGGATGGGGGGGACCTAACTAAGGGGCATTAATGGGTTTTGCCCTTAGTGCAGGCACAGCGTGTTTTCCTTACATTCAGCGCGCCATACGCAATTTCTCTTTCAAAGCAGCTGGAGCAATGGCGGCCACTTGTTTGGAGTGCCAAATGACTCACATTTACAAGAGTTTGAGCCAAAAGCTTAAACTCTCGCTATTGGCATTGTAAATGCCAATAGCTTAAAACTCTAGCAAATGCGAGACCTATGGCATTGCACATTTTTTTTCACGTGCATGAAGGCCCCTTTCTTTAGAAGAGCCGTGTCCGCTATTAAAGTGAAACCGTAGCATGGGGGCTTTTACCAAAAAAAGCATTTGTTTAACAAACAGATGCTTTTTTTTTATAAAAGCCCGCATGCCGCGGTTTCACTCTAATAGCGGCCGTGCACCTTTTGTTAGACACAGCTTTTTTAAAGAAAGGGGTGTGACCTTCATGCATGTGAAAGTGCAGCATGGGGGTTTTAACAAGAAGAAAAAGATTTGCAATGTCATAGGTCTCGCATTTGCGAGAGTTTAAGCTGTTGCCATTTACAATGCCAATAGCTCAAATTCTCGTAAATGCGAGACCTATTGCATTGCAAATGCTTGTTCAGCTATATTAGGGGCTCTCTAAATATGCACCTGTTTTACTTGAGAAGCTTCAGAGTTGCTTCTACGTCTAAAACTACTTTTGGTGACCAAGTGCTTAATAACTAAATACGATTTAAAAATACAAAATCAAATGAAAGCCAGATATGAGTGTCAACCAGTGATGTGCTAAACAATTGTTGGCCCTGGCTTTTTTTGCCAGGTCTCCCCCAGATTTTCGCTTTCTATTGATTTTTTGTTGGCATTATGAATCTGTGGACTTTACCACCGCTAACCAGTGCTAAAGTGCGTGTGCTCTCTCCTTCAAACATGGTAAAATTGGACTACACCTAATTGGCACATTTAATTTACTTATAAGACCCTAGTAAATAGTAATACCTGTACCCAGGGCCTGTAAATTAAATGCTACTAGTGAGCCTGCAGCACTCGTTGTGTCACCTGCTAAAGTAGCCTTTTAAAACATATCTAAGGCCTGCCACTGCGGCCTGTAGTGCAGGTTTAAAATGCAATTTTGACCTGGCAAAATAACCAATCGTCGCATACCAGCCACCTGGTTGTTTTTATTTTCATTCGCTTTAAAACACAGTGTGCATGGAACTATGACAGTATTTTGTCTGTTTCTATCACATCTAAGGGTTAATTTCGTATCACGTGGTACTAATTAATTTTGGGGACAATTTAAAAGGTATCTGGTACAGCTATCTCTGTTTATGGAGTACTCACTGGAGGGGTCTCGCGTTAGCTAGCAGACTATTTATTCTTTGACGTTTCTGTTAGACACACTTCTGGATATACTAATGTTTCAGCAGTCGGTGATTCCTTGGGGGATATTCTCAAGAACGGGCGCCAATCTGGGTTAACGCAAGTTTACATATCTCCGTCTATTGCAGGAAAAGTACGCAGTGTCAACGGCGTACTCTCAACACGCCGGCAACAGGCGATAGTTTCCGATAACGCGGCAAATGTCTGTGTTAAAATCACCAGGACGCCAATAAAAAAGGAAATCCGAACGCGAAAAAAGTAGGCCCAAAAGCGATAAAAATATCAGCGATATGCAGCGCCAGGCTTGCAATTCCCACGTCAGGCGGGAAAAATCACCATAGAAGCTGCAAAAAAAAAACAAAAGGAAAACAAAACACAAACAACTGAGAAGCACCATGGAGGAAGCTGGAGCAACTACAGGGGCCAACCAGAACCCCACAAACCCCCCCGGAGGACCAGCCAGGGACCCCGGGGAAGGAGAGGGCAAGGAGAAAAAGAAGAGGAACCTGCGATTCAGTCCGCAGGAAAACAAGATCCTGATTACGCAGGTGATAGAACACCACCAACAACTGTTCATCACCTCCACTGTGTCATTGGCAACAGAAAATTTGCGACACAGTTCACTGTGCCCCCATCCCCCTTACATCCATGTTGCTTTGTCTGCGGAGGGATGTTGGTTGTTCGCTTTGTTGGTACCATCAGCCTGTGGGCAATGTGGGTCAGAATGTGGAGGATGGTTATCCTTTTGAGCCTGTAGTGGGCAATGACATCCTCTGGCGTTAAGTCTCTGAGGCTGGTGCATTTTCGGAAGGTCCGCTGTCTTGTTCTGCCCTGCCTCGGTGGTAGTCCGAGGGGCGGTGGTCCTGGGGTGGGGGTGGTCCTGGGGGTGGTGGCGGTCGGTGTTGTGGCCCTCTTGGGTCTCTGAGCTGCATGATTAGTAGCTCCCTGGCATCTGTTGGTCTTCAGATGTGGCTCTGGGCTGGGCTCCCTTTATACTGCAGGTTTTTGTCTTACTTAAGACCAGAAAAAAGCAAGTCTTAAGTACCGGCTGCTAACGTGCCTTATCGGCTGTTTTTGGACTGCATCGCCGATCTGGCTGGTCGTTGAGAATATCGCGAAGTGGTCTTATCGTGAGTTTTTGCACGGGAACGCCTACTCTGCATATGATTAGCGTTAGTTGTCGCTGTCAGCCTTGGCAATGTTTTTAGCGCCAGCTATCGCTGGTATACTGTCGATGTTGGCTGTTAGCGCTGGCTTGTGAATAGTGCGATGAATCTATCGCCACTTTCGTGGCGGAAAAGTGCAGCTAAATCAGCGATGAGTCCTTGAGAATATGCCCCCTTGTGTTGTATCTTTACATGGAATTGGCACACGGTCCTCCTTGAGTCAGGAGATTCCAACCATATGACTAACACGTTGTGAGTTCGCTGTTTTCTATACACGTTAATGATTCACATTTTTCATAGCACGATTTTTTAATTATTATACACAGTTGTCATGCATGCAGCACATTTTAAACATAATACAAATGTGTATACCAGGGTAATCATTGAGTTTCAGGTTCTTTCATTGGGGTTGTGTTTAATTATCACGTGGCAGTTTCAATATTGGTTACAATACTAATTTTGATAGGTTTTTTTCACATAATTGTTTTTGGTGGAGAGTGTCTTTGTAATTTTACACTATGCATGTGGCATTAGACTAGCATAATTGTGTCGCCAAACGTTTATTATTTGTTGGAGATATGTTGTCTATTGTTTGTTCTGATAGGACTTTTTTTAATCTTTCACATTATAGTTACCTCTGACAAAGGGTTTTCCCCGAAATGTATTGGGTGTTTACTACAATGGATGACATTTGAATCGATACATGCTGCAGAAGTAAGTCTGAAGTGGCTTCTGGCATGAACTTTAAATACTGGATTTACCATGTTGGTAATAAAATATGGAAGACTTGGAAGTCAATGTTTTGTTTTGACAAAAATTGGACTAACAGTGATGATTGTGATTGTGACGGGCCCAATGGTTGTGCATCTTGGGTCATGTGAAGCACTTTGTCACCAGCTTGTGACAATAAAATAACCCTTGTCCAGGCCTAAACCTTCCTTTTTAATACTTATAAGTCAACTCTAAGGTAGGTTCTAAAGGGTCTAAGGGCAGGGTGAATTGGATTTAAAAAGTAGGACATGTGGGCTTAAGGTTTACATGTCCTGGCTGTGAAAATCTCCTAAAGACATTTTTCACTGTTGTAAGGCCTATCTCTCCCATTGTCTAACACTTCATTACCCCATTACATTTAATAGTTGACAGCTTTACATTGGGAGCAGGTACAAATATACTGTTTACACTCAAATGAATTGTAATTTAAAATCCTCTTTAATGGTGAAGTCAGATTTGAATTCACAGTCTTGAAAATGCAACTGTTATAAAGTTGGCATTGTGATGTCCTAACTATTTGTGCCTTCTGCCAGTGTCCAGGGTCACATGACTGTGAATGGCTGTGCCGATGGGGTTTGTGTATGTTTTCTAAACAGTAACACAAAGGGGGCTTAGTTTTGGACAGGCTGAGCAATCCTGGCAGGATAAATGGGACGGAGCAGTACCAAGCCCCACTAACAATTCAAAGGACTGTGCCTCCTACCTTCACAAAGGAGTCTGACCCCAGGCCTGTCCTGTCTTTTTTGTCACCCAGACATTTTGGAGCCTTAACATGGGAAGGGGAAGAACTTTCCAGAACCAGATGGTGGGGTAGAAGAAGGAATACCCCCACACAAAGGCTAGTGCCAGCTATACATTTTGAACTTTCTGAGCCACTCTTCAGAACACTCCAGGACTTCTGGAAGTCACAGACAAAGACTGCCCTGCTACTTGAAGGACTGCCTTGCTGTCTGAGAAGAAAGATTGGACCTGCTTGCCTTCATTCCAGGCAACTTGTACCTGTCTCGGTCCAGTGCAACCTGATACCCTCAGGTGGTGCTTTGTGCATTTTGCAATATTTTTACTAAACACTTTGAAATTGCTTATCTCCGATTCTACTGATTGGATGTTTTGTCATTCTGGTATCATTTTTTAAAATTAATATTTACTCTATTTGTTCTAAATTAGTTTGGGATTTTTCTTGTGAAGTGTTTTAACTTCAGTACTTGTTTGAAGTGCTGCATAAAAAATTCACACATTGCCTCTAAGTTAAGCCTGACTGTTTTAGCCAAACTACAAGAGAGTTAAGCACAGGTTAATTTAGTGACTTTTTGTGGTTCATCCTGACAAGGATTATGGTTGTTGCCGGAGTGGGACTTCCACCCCCTCAACTGATAACCCAACTTCTTACAACTACGTTTTAAGGTATTATGGAATACACTTTGGTGATCTGGTAAAGCTGAGCTAAAAAACATACAGATCTTTCCAGTCAAGGCTTGCTCTAAGGCAGTCTGTGGTTTGTAAGTGGAGCTGAAAAAGGAAGGTGGGAAATGTGAAAATCTGTGTATCATCAGCACATACGTATATGTATGACATACTATAATATTCACTGCACTCTAGAATCTCGTCCCATAATGCTTTGCAGGGCCTTTGGTTGGGATTGCATTTGGTTCTCTCCCTATGTTAGGGGGGGGCCCAAAACCATCACCTCTTTCACTGCTTGCTTTATTTTGATTTTCCCTTTTGTGAGATGTCTAGAATGCATTTTAGCAAATAAAGATAGATTTGTTTCTTGTTTAGTTAAAGGTACTGCTTGTTATATTTTCATTTTCGTGAAATGACTATATGCATGTTAGCATGTAAAGATAGTTATTTGTTGTTTTACTAAAGGTATGTGAGATATCTGTTTTATTAATTGGGATGAGATGAGTGGAGTTTCAAGGAATTCTTGCAAAAACACTGGAGTAAGATATTGCACCCATAACCCTTTGATAAAACAATTTTACCTTTAAATGCTATAAAAGCATATAACCAATTCACAAAAGTAAGCTTCGAAAAATATCAGGCAATGACAAAAGTGATGATTTTGGAGTCCCCCCTAACTTAGGGGGAGGACCAAGCAGATGCTTTGAACACAAAGAGCATATCAAGCTCAATGATTGTCGTGGTCTCATCCTCCTAGGACCACCCCAAGCAAAGGTATGGGCAAAAATACAATGCCACCCAAAGGCCCAGCAGAGCATTATGGGGCGAGATTCTAGAGTTCAGTGAATATTATAGTATTAGCTCTCAACTGAGCCGGGAGAGCCGCTGCTGCTTGAAGAATGTTTTGATATTGGATACTATAATATTCACTGCACTCTAGAATCTCGTCTCATAATGCTTTGCAGGGCCTTTGGTTGGGATTGTATTTTTGCCCATAACTGTGCTTCGGGTGGTCCTAGGAGGAAGGGACCACCATCGAATCGGTCAGCATGATGTGCTCCTTGTGTTCAAGGCATCTGCTTGGTTCTCTCCCTGGGTTAGAGAGAACGCCAAAATCATCACCTCTGTCACTGCTTGCTGTATTTTCAGTTTCACAAGCTGACTGTATGCATTTTTGCATGTGAAGGTGGAGTTACTTGTCGTTTTATCAAAGGTATTTGGGGTTTCTGTTTTATTATTTAGGATGAAAGAAACAGGTTTCATCCCAAATAATAAAACAGAAACCTCACACTCCTTTGACTTAATAATAATAAAAACAAACAAGTAATTCTATCTTCATTTACAAAAATGCATACAGTCAGCTCACAAAAATATCGCAAGCAGTGAGAGAGGTGATGATTTTGGGGTCCTTCCTAACCTAGAGAGAGAACCAAGCAGATGTTTTGAACGCAAAGAGCACATTATGCTGAACGATTCGGTGGTCGTCCCATCCTCCTAGGAATACCCCAAGCACAGTTGTGGGCAAAAATACAATCCCAACCAAAGGCCCTGCAAAGCATTATGGGACGAGATTCTAGAGTGCAGTGAATATTATAGTATGCAATATCAAAACATTTCTCAAGGGGCAGGGTCTCCCATTCAGCCGAGAGCTAATACTATAATATTCACTACACACTAGAATCTCGCCCTATAATGCTTTGCTGGGCCTTTGGTTGGCATTGTATTTTTGACCATAACTTTGCTTGGGGTGGTCCTAGGAGGATGGGACCACCACCGAATCGTTGAGCATGATATGCTCTTTGTGTTCAAGGCATCTGCTTGGTCCTCCCCCTAGGTTAGGGGTGACCCCAAAATCATCACCTCTCTCATTGCCTAATATTTTTCGAAGTTCACTTTTGTGAATTGGTTATATGTTTTTTAGTCTGTAAATGTTAAGTTGTTTTATCAAAGGGTTGTGGGTGCTGTAGCTAACACCACTACGTGGTGGAGTTGGAAATTTCACATGAATTCTGTGTAAACAGAATTGCTCTTTGATGTGTTGAAGCACTGCAAATAAGCGATGATACAATATAATTATTTGAAATCGTGATGCTTAGAAAAACAACCCAACTTGCAGATTGGGTGTGGATTTGATAAATATACATATGTTGTGTGTCTTTGTTTCAAAATAGACTTCTGTATCCAGAATGGACAGTGGCATACAACTGTTGCTCATGTTAAATCCTCCTAGGCCATCCTGTCAAGGGAAGGTTAACCTCTTCCCACACCCAAGGCCTCTGTCCCAGCTCTGGGAGCCAGTGCACACCTCATTAAGAAACTTTTCAGCTCCTGGGTGTCAGTTGGAAGCTCAGGCAAATGGGCTTCTAGAGGCCTTAGGCAGGTTCAGGGTGACTTTTTAAAAGTACATATTGTAAAATATTTGTTACAAATCTGACTTTAACTTTTACGTATTGTACTTTTAAATACCATTCACCCTGTCTTAGTGCACATTAAGGCCTATTAGAGGTGACTTTTTAATATTTAAAAGAAGATTTTACGCCTTTCAAAGGGTCATTTTGATATGTCTAATTCACATTTTTAACCTGCACAGCCAGGTTACTGGTGGCAGGCCTGGAGTCATGTTTTGCATGTCATAATAATAGGGCACAATATATGCTGCAGTCCACTGGTGGGCTCTCCGGCTATTTCACGGGCTTATATTTCAGCAGCTCTTAAGCTAAAGAAAGTTCAAGGGTGGCCGGCTAGATTGGTTTCACCTTCATGGGCAGAGACAAGTGGGCTGCCTTTACAGGAAATCTGCAAGGCAGCCACATGGCTTTCATCCAATACTTTGTATTTTGCATTTTAGGTTGGATTTGAACAAAGCAGATTCTGTTGATTTGACGAATGAGGTTATTGAATGTTACAAAGAAGTAATTACAATAAATTCATAGACTTCCATAGAAATTATTGTTGGTTACATAGTTTGGTATTATCTGTGTCTTCACTAAACTTTGACATATCCTCATGTAGTCTGGACTGGAACGAGGTGCACAGACAAAGGGATAATGGTTATATTAGTTACCGGTACTCTCCAATACCCTGCTGTGCTGTATTTACCATTTGCGAGCTGATGCTCTGAAAAGGGGCATTACATGCAAAAATAGGTGTTCACCACTCTTGTTTCCACAAGTGTCTGAGTTTTCCCCATGTTTTCCCCAGTAACCTGCCAAAAGTTAGCAGGGAACAATTGTGAGTAGATGGGCTCAGTAAGAACTGCTTGGGTCATAATTCAGATCCCTGCACAAACTTGTGCTTGCATAAGGATCAAAGTTTAGCCCTTTACACAAAGGCCCTCATTATTAGTGGCCCAGTGGGGGATAAGTAATTTATTGACCATAGATGGGTAATAGTGAATTATGAGGACTTTCTTCACTGATGGGTTCTGAGTGACATCAAATTAACCACAAAAGCAAAGATCAAGTTGTTAATGATGTCACTCGGAACAGAAACCCAAAATGAAAAACCTCCCCATCATTCTCTTTTCACCCATCTATACTTTTATGTTATGTATGTCCCCCATAATTATCTTTGTCTACTTTCAACATCTACACAGGTTCAGATGAGTAGTAGGGAGCCATACATACTATGGCATGATCCAAATGTGAAAAAGAGACGTTACCTGCCATCTTTAGCCAAACTCCCCCTCCTTCCCTGCTTTCCTTCCTCCTTTCTGCTTTCAGTCAAAGTAGACAAGCAGCGCTGCGCTGACAGGCTCTCAAAGAGCCCTGTCAGCCTGGCCTGGCAGGCCTTTATGATGTAGCAACAGTGGGTGATGAGTTTTGTTATCAACTGTTACTACATCATAGCAGTGAGTTACCGGGTGTAGAATCTGGTGTACACTTGTGAGGTTTAAGCCGTGCATAGCAAAACGTTATATCCCAGGGAGTAGTGTTGATAAATAACTGCAGGCACCAGTTTTTCGTATCAAAATCAGGGAATACCATGAGATTTTTCTTTCTGCTACAACATCCACACATAATTGTATGTATCAGAAAGTTGCAGGTATGCAGTAATTACTGCTAAACTCAATCAATCAACTAAGTGGAATTTATAGCGTGCATGGGTACCCCACAGGGGTTACTCAGTGCTAGTAGAGCAATGACCAAAAAAACAAGCAAGAGCTCAGGTCTTAAGTAGTTTACGGAACACAACTTATGAGTTGCATAAACGCAGTTCAGTTGACAGATTGTTCCATAGCTTGCCCTTTTAAATCTGGGGATTTGCGTATAGAGGATAATTTAAAATACCCTGATCAAAGTGCTTGCTTAGGGACCTGCAAATGTAAAAGAGAGCATATATATATATATATATAAAGACCCACCTGGCGGGTTGCTTTGAAGACTTAGCGCAGTGCCTTGTATTTGATGCGTTGCATAATAGGGAGCCAAAGTAGCTTGCGGAGATGTCGAGAAACTGGTTCTTTTCAGGGGATATGACATAGAAGGCGGGCCTTCTACAGTCTGTAGTCGTTTTAACCGAGTGTGAGAAGTTGGCCTGGCATATGCTGGTCACTAGTTATAGTGACCACCTTGCACCAGTCCAATTCGACTCTTATGGTAGATAGGTTTAAGACAACCTTTTAAAGAAAGCTATCCTAGTGGTAGCTGTGGAGAGCAGCCTTCAGGCTAAGTCTCTGAGGAATGTAAAGCAGCGTTTTTACCTTATAATCTCTTGAATTACCAAATGAAAGGACACCACACAGGTATATATATCAAATATATATGTATTTATTTCTAGACACACTCTACTAATCTCTTTATGAGATTAGAAGTCAGGAACACATTCAAATATCAACGTTTCACGATAAGTTAAGCACAAATATGGCTGGGGCCCTAGGGGTGTACCAGACCATATACTAAAAAAGAGGTTTAGGAATGTCGACTTGCAGAGGGACAAGGCCTAGGGCCTGTAGAATCGCTGGGGCTTCACTAATCCACCCAAGGCAGGTAAGTAAAAGACCCATGGGAGACGCGTGCAGTGTGAGAACACAGCCGCGGGTTCCCTATTGATTTCAATGGAGCAAGTCGCGGTTGGATTTTTAAAGTTTAAGGGTCCTTCTAGGAAGTCTACAAGCAAGTCACTTATAAGGTAAGTAGTTCGAGGGCCAACACCCACTAGAGCACTGGAGTGCACGAGTTACCTCACCCAGGGAAGCCGGGTGCATAGGTGTCTTTTGGTGTCGGGTCGCGTCGTCGTTTTCTATGGAAACCGAAGAAGTTTTGCTGCTTGTGAAGACTCAAGAAGTGTCCGGTGGAATCCAAGGCTGGATTCAAGATGAAGAAGACCTGAAAGCAGAAGGGACAGTGTTCACAGTCACTTGCCAGAGACGCGGGCCAGGAAGATGGATGCCCACGGAAGTCGGGTTATTTCAGGTGATCAAGGGTGTTTTGACTCTTCGCCCACGAGGACCAGGAGGCATCAATGATGACCAGCAGCTGGATTCAGAGTGTCCCACAATGTCTGCAGCTTACTGAGGTGTCGGCAACCAGATTGGAGCCAACAAGCCTTGGCAACAACAAGTCTCCTGGAAGTTGAAGAAAGTCAGCGGTGCAGACCAGCAAGGTCTGAGGAACTCACCCAGCAAGGGTAAGTGAGGGCAGGCCTGGAGCAATCAGGGGAGCCCTTTGGTTTGATAAGAAAGTCTTCAGGGGACCCACAAGCCAACGGGCAAGGGATCGCGAAGACGCCTCGTGAGGAAATCCTTTACAAGAGCCCACGGTCATTCAGGATGGGGTAGGCCTCTGATTTTCGGTGCACAACCTGCTGGAGGCTTGGGCCACAAATGGTTTGATGCACAAGTTCGTAGAACGTCGTGAAGGGGTTGCACTCGACAATAGTGCACTGTACCCGGGTATTGCTGTTCCTCGTCACTCGTGGGGTCCACTCACCTCAGCTCTGCTGGGGACTAACAATGGCCGTCGAGAAGTCAGGAAATCTACTTCTGGGGCTGCAGGGACTTCAGACTGTTGATTAGAGTTTTTGGTGCCTGCCAAGCAGTAGAGTCACTCCTTGACTCCAAGGGGGATTCTTCTGTCTTCCAAAGGTAGTGGAACGTTGAAGGGCCAGGATTCTTCTTGTAAAGTGTCGTCCAGGGATATCTAGTTTGCAATGGCAAGGGTTCCATATCTTATACTAAAAGACAGGGAGGGACTAGCTTTATGACCACTCCTCTGGGAGGGTCAGGGTAGGGGGTGGTTACACCCACTTCCCTTTGTCCAGTTTCATGCCAGAGCAGGGACAGGTAGCCCCTGAACCGGTGTGAGCTGGCATATGCACAGAGGAGCTTACTGCTCCCCCAGTGCAGGACTTCAAAGCACTCTAGGAGTGCACCCACCCAGCCCCAATACACGAAATCCTGTCTGGAAGGTGGTTACACCTCCCTGTGACAGGATGCCTATTGTTGGGCCTCCTCCACTGCGAGTTTCAGTCAGCAGCAGGAGGGCAGCCCAGTGTTTGTGCTGGTGGCATCCATTTTGTGATGCCAGGGCTCTTTCAGATTTCTACAGTGTTTCCACAGTGGGTTCATGTCGTCCCCTCTAGAAGGGTGGGATCATACTCCCACACCAGTTACTGGTGTGGGGGTATGATTCCAAGTTGTTTGACACCAAACACGACATGTTTTGATGCAGTCATTCCAAAGTTAGCATTTACCGGGAGGTTATAATGAACTTAAGAGTATATGGTTTAACCGCATCCACAAACAGCCACAGAGAATAGACTCTGCCAGCTGCAGAGGGGCCTGCTCATGCAGAGGCACCCCCTCACATTGTAAACCAAGCACCCTGCCCTCAGGATTGATAGGGCCTACCTTAGGGGTGACTGATAGGTTTATATGTGTGTGTATGGTGAGATATAGGAACCTATACCTCTGTGAGGCGTGCTAACACTACCTCACCCAGGCTGCAGTAGCAGGCCTGTGGTGTCAGATTTAGTCTGCTTCCCAGGGGTGGCATAATACATGCTTCAGCCCCTGGTAGGCCTGTGAAGTACCTATGCCCTTGATACCTAGGGTACCATATACTAGGGGCTCATAAGGCACCACAGCATCCAATCACTAGTGCATCTAATATGCACTCTAAGTTGTTTAGAGAGACCAGAGAGACTGGGGCCCTGATTAGCAGGGACCCAGCAGACTATAGCCAGAAACCAGTGTTAACATCAGGAAAAAAAGTGGGGGCAACATAAGTGCAGATCCTACTCTCCTACACAACCCCCCCCCCCCCCAAACGCAGGGACACTAAACTAACCTTGACCAGTTGAGTCTTCGTGTTCTAAGTGGAAATACCTTGAGAGTCCATCCGCACTGGCATGTTGGGTCTCAGGTCTATGTTCCACTGTATAGTCCATCCCCTGTAGGGAAATGGACCACCTTAGCAGTTTAGGATTTTCACCTTTCATCTGTTTGAGCCATAGGAGGGGCTTGTGGTCAGTCTGAACTATGAAGTGAGTGCCAAACAAGTATGGCCTCAGCTTCTTCAGGGCCCACACCACAGCAAAGGCCTCCCTCTCTATAGCTGACCAACGTTTCTCTCTAGGGGTCAGCCTCCTGCTTATAAAAGCTACTGTTTGGTCTTGACCTTCATCATTCAGTTGAGACAGTACAGCTCCCACACCCAACTCAGAAGCATCTGTTTGGACAATGAACTTTTTGGTGTAGTCTGGACTCTATAAGATGGGAGCAGTGCACATGGCCTGCTTCAGGTCACCAAATGCCTTTTGACAGCTAGCTGTCCACTGAACCTTTTTTGGCATTTTCTTTGAGGTAAGATCATTTAAGGGAGTCACAATAGATCCATATCCCTTAACAAACCTCCTATAGTACCCAGTCAGCCTAAAAAGGCTCTCACCTGTGTCTGGGTGGTTGGAGCTACCCATTCCATTATGGTTTGGATTTTGCTCTGCAATGGTTGAACCTGGCCTCCCCCTACAAGGTGGCCCAGGTACACAACCTGACACTGCCCTATCTGGCACTTAGCGGCCTTGATAGTGAGGCCTGCTTTTTGCAGGGCCTCCAAAACATTTCTGAGGTGGACCAGGTGATCCTGCCAGGTGGAACTAAAGACAGCAATTTCATCTAGATAAGCTGAGCAATACGTTTCCATGCCTGTCAGAACTTTATTCACCAACCTCTGAAAAGTGGCAGGTGCATTCTTCAAACCAAAGGGCATCACCACAAAGTGGTAGTGCCCACCAGGGTTTGAAAATACTGTTTTGGCCTTGGCATCATCAGCTAACTTGATTTGCCAGTAGCCAGCTGTTAGGTCAAATGTACTCAGATATTTGGCTGAGGCCAAAGTATCAATGAGCTCACCTTCCCTGGGAATTGGATAGGCATCAGTCCTGGTGACTGCACTGAAGCCTCTGTAGTCAACACAAAACCTCATTTCCTTCTTACCACCCTGGGTATGAGGTTTAGGCACAAGGACTACTGGACTAGCCCAAGGGCTATCTGAAGGCTCAATCACACCTAGTTCCAACATTTTCTGGACTTCAGTCCTGATACAGTCCCTGACATGGTCAGGTTTTCTGTAGATTTTACTCTTGACAGGCACACTGTCTCCAGTGTCCACCTCATGGGTGCACCAGGAAGTCTGACTAGGGGTCAGGCTAAACATATGTCTGAACTGCTGCAGAACTTTTCTGCTCTCAGTTTGGTGATGGTCAGTGAGGCTGCTTGCCAAAGCAAGACCATCTACTGACCCATCATCAGGGTTCTGTGAGAGCAGGTCAGGGAGAGGGTCACTCTCCTCCTCCTGTTCCTCATCAGTTGCCATGAGCAAGTCCATGTCAGCCCTGTCCACGTATGGTTTTAATCTGTTGACATGGAGCACCCTAAGGGGGCTCCTGGGAGTTCCAAGATCCACCAAGTAGGTGACTTCTCCCTTTTGCTCAACAATTGTATGGGGGCCACTCCACTTGTCTTGGAGAGCTGCTGGGGCCACAGGCTCCAACACCCACACTTTCTGTCCTGGCTGATAGACAGTCAGTACAGCCTTTTGGTCATGCCAAGCTTTTTGTAGTTCTAGGCTAGCCTCCAGGTTTTTGGTTGTCTTCTTCATGTATTCAACCATCCGGGAGCGGAGACCAAGTACATAGTCCATCACATCCTGTTTGGGAGGTTTGAGAGGTAACTCCCAGCCCTCCTTCACCAAACATAATGGACCTCTTACAGGGTGCCCAAACAGAAGTTCAAAAGGGCTGTAGCCAACCCCCTTCTGTGGGACCTCCCTGTATGCAAACAGAAGGCAGGGAAGTAAAAGGTCCCATTTTCAACTAAGCTTTTCTGGGAGACCTTTAATCATTCCCTTTAGGGTTTTGTTGAACCTTTCAACTAACCCATTGCATTGTGGGTGATAGGGAGTAGTGAACTTGTAGTTTACACCACACTCCTTCCACATTGCAGTTAGATACCCTGACATGAAGTTGGTACCTCTGTCAGATATAACCTCCTTAGGGAAACCCACTCTGGAGAACACTCCAATGAGGGCTCCTGCCACCACAGGGGCTGTGGTGGTCCTGAGGGGAATTGCTTCTGGGTACCTGGTGGCATGATCCACTACCACCAGGATAAACCTGTGCCCAGATGCTGTTGGAGGGTCAAGGGGACCAACAATGTCAATCCCTACCCTTTCAAAGGGAACCCCCACCCCAGGAAATGGTATCAGGGGGCCTTTATTGTGCCACTTGACTTGCCCTTGGCTTGGCAAGTGACACAGGAGTGACACAACTCCTTTGTGTCCTCTGACATGTGTGGGCAATGAAAATGTGAAACAAGCCTATCCCAGGTTTTGTTTTGGCCCAAGTGTCCTGCCAATGCGATATCATGTGCTAGGGTCAAGAGGAACCCCCTAAACTTCTGAGGTATTACCAACCTCCTGGTGGCTCCAGGGGTAGGATCTCTAGCCTCAGAAAATAGAAGTCCCTAATCCCAATAAAATTTATGGGACCCACTAGCACTCCCAGCAGCCTCAGCAGCAACCTGCTATCTGAGGGGTTCAAGAGAGGGGCAGCACTGTTGCTCCTTACTCAGATCTTCCCTGGAAGGTCCCCCTGCCCCCAAGAACTCAACCTGACTAGGCTCAAGTTCCTCTGGGACAGTTCCTTCTTCAGGATCTGCTTCTCCTCCCTCAGGAGGGGAATCTGAGATCTGAGACAGAGGGGAAGGCACTGCCCTAACCCTACTGCTCCTCCTCTTGGGTAGCATCTGGTCCATAGTTTCAGGATCCAGAGCTGGTTCAGCTTTATGCATTTTGGCCTGTGACCTGGTCACAGCAAATACCTCTGCAGGTATGCCCAACATCTCAGCATGAGTCCATAACTCTACTTCAGACCAGGCTGAAGTCTCTAGATCATTGCCCAATAGACATTCGATAGGGAGGTCTGCACTGACTACTACCTTCTTGAGGCCAGTTACCCCTCCCCAGGAGAAATTCACAACTGCCAGACTATGGTTGGTCCTGACATTGCTTGCATTGGTAGCCTGGTGCATTTCACCCAGGATGATCTGTGCAGGGTCCACTAGATCCTCTGCCACCATGGTGACACTAGCACCTGTGTCCCTGAATGCCAAAGCCTGTTTGCCATTTATGATAGGCTGCTGTTTGTATTTGCCCAGATTACTGGGGCTCACTAGGAAGGACATGTCAAGGTCGCCCTCACAAACCAGCAATGCCTGAGTGGTTACTCTGACTAGGCCAGAGTCCACATCAGATCCCAGGGTCAACCCTACTACACCCTTATTCTGATTACCACCTCCACCAGTAGCTGTACTAGGGGGAACTGTTGCCTTAGGGGCTTGAGTGGTGGTGGTTTGGTCTTTGGACTTGGTACAATCAGAAGTCCAGTGCCATTTCTGTTTACAGAATTTGCACCAGGGCTTCTGTGAGAAGTTGGCCTGGCATATGCTGTCCACTAGTTATAGGGGACACCTTGCACCAGTCCAATTCGACTCTTAAGGTGATGGTTAAAAGACAACCTTTAAAGAAAGCTATCCTAGTGGTAGCTGTGGAGAGCAGCCTTCAGGCTAAGTCTTGAAGGAGTGTTAAGCTTATTGTTTTACCATGGATAACCTCTTGAATGACCAAATGAAAGAGTAGTCCACACAGGTATATATTCAAAATATATGTATTTATTCTAAGAACAAATCCCACAAGTCTCTTGTGAGGCTGGAGGTAAAGATACAATTCAATAAAGCATTTAAACAACAATAAATAGCACTGGAATCACAGGGCCCCAGGGGGGGGACCAAACCATATATTAAAGAAATGGTATAAGAACCACAACAGTTCTGCAGACAGTGCCTAGGGCACTTAGGGTCGCTGGCCCCTTTCGAAACCGCCCAAGGTAGTGAGGAAGGGGAGACGGTGCAGTGCTTAAACTACAGTCGGGATCCCTATTAAACCCTATGGAAAATGTCGCGGTTGGAAATTACAAGAATCTGGACACTTCTAGCAGGAGTTCAAGTTCAGGAGCTTAGAGTTAAGCTTTTGGAGGGACCACACCCACGACAGTACCGAGGTACCACTGTTACCTGCCCCTGGGAAGCCGGGTGCATAGGTCGTTTTCGATGTCGGGTCGCGATCTCGTTTTCAATGGAAAAAGGTGAAGAACTGCTGCTGGCGTGAAGCGTCGTCGATGTCATGTAGATCTTGAAGGTAAGGACCTGAAAGCAGAGGGGACAGAGTCTGGGTCACTAGCCAGTGACCAGGGAGCTCAGGAGAAAGAGCCCTTCAATGTCGGGTGTTTTCAGGTTGAAGATGGGTAGCTTGGATCAGCAGCCATGGGGTCCAGGAGGCTTCAAGGAAGGCCAGCTTCTGGAGGGCGACTGTCCCACAAAGGATGAAGGCTAGTGCGGTGTTAGTGTCCGGATTGGATCCACTAAGCCTTGGCAACCGCAATCCATGCAAGGATCACAAAACAGCTACAGTGCAGACCCACGAGGTCTGGGCGAGGTCTCCAGCGAGGAGACGGTAGAGCAGGCCTGGAGCAACCAGGGGAGCCCTTTAAAGTAAAGATTTACCTCTGCTAGGGCCCACCAGTCGAGAGACAAGGGACCGCGGGAGGCAGCAATTTGGAGTGCGTAAAGATGAGCCCACGGATCGCCGGAGCGGGCTGGAGCGTCGTCCTTTGGCACAAGTAATGCTGAGAGGTTGGCTCAATGATGGGCCAAAACACAACTTCCCCACTGGACGGGGTCGTGTGCTGTGCAAGAGGTGGCCGGTGTACTGGGGTATTAGGGATCTCGGCACCCACGGGGTCCACGGTAATGAGCTTTGCTGTGCACACTCACTGGCCTCTGGGATGCTTGGAAACCCACCTCAGGGTAGGCAGAAGTCTTCGATGTCCGTAGGAGCAGCGGAGTTCCAACCGGGTCACTTGCAGTGTTTCAGGTGCCTGCCAAGCAGGGGGGTAACTCCTTTACCCCAAGGGAGATTTCTTCATTCAGCTGTGCGGCAGCTCCTCGAAGGTTCAAGTCTTTGAAGTCCAAGATTGATCTGAGGCTCTGGGGACCCTGCACCCACCTTTATCCAGAGATTAGGGGAGTGTCTGAACCAGAGCCCACCAATGAGAGTTCAGGCGGGAAAGGGTGGCTACACTCTCTCCCCTTTGTGTGTTTTCCCGCCTGGGCAGGGGACAGGATGCCCCTGAACCGGTTTGAGGCGGTGTATGCAGAAGTAGGCACTGGAGAAGCCTACGTGCAAGTTTGAAAGACATCCTATGGTGCACCCACCCAGTTCCAATCCACATAGTCTGTCTGGGGAGGTGGGAACACCTCCCTGAAACAAGATCCCTATTGTCCAGCTGCAGTGGCTGGAGTTCTGCCCAGCAACAGGCAGCCAGAGTCGTATGGGTGGCGGGTAGCATCCATTTTGTACTACGTGTGCACTTTTAAATTGGTGTCTAAAATATGCCGCTTTTACCATATCACCCCTCTAGCAGGGGGGAAACATGCCCTCACTCCCATGGCTGGATTGGGGGTATGATTCCACGATGTTTGACACCAAACATGACATGGTTCTGTGCAGCCACTCTCAAGTTATCACGCTATCGTGATTACTTATAATGCGGTTAAGAGTATATGGTATGGCTGCACTACAAACAACCCAGCAATAGTTTTAACGAAGGTTGCAGAGGGGCCCTACTCAGGTAGGGGTTCCCCCTCACACATATCTCAGCACCCTGCCTTGTAGGATTAGCAAGGCCTACCTTAGGGGTGACCTATGAGGATATATGTGTTTTATTTAAGTGGGATACAGGATACCTATATCCCTGTAAGGGGTGCAAGCACCACCTTACCCAGACTGCAGTAGTGGTCTGGTGGTGTCAGTTTGTATGGCTGTCCCAGGGGTAGAACAATAAGTGCTGCAGGCCCTGGTAGGCCTCTGAGGGACCCATGCCCTGGGTACCTAGGGTACCATCTACAAGGGGCTGATAGGGTGTCCTCAGTATCCAATTGGTATGTACCTAGGGTACTCACATCAGTTTAGAGAGGAAGCAGATAGGCTGGGGTCCTGGATAACAGGGCCACAGCCGGGCTAGAGTCATAAAACATCAGCAACAAGTTGGGGGCAACTATGCAGTCGATGCCACTCTCCTACATAACCCCCCCCCCCCAACGCAGGAACATTAAACTAACCTTGACCAGTTGAGTCTTCATGTTCTAAGTGGAAATATCTGGAGAGGCCATGTGCATTGGCATGGTTGCTCCCAGGTCTATGTTCCACTGTATAGTCCACCCCCTGTAGGGAAATGGACCACCTGAGTAGTTTGGGGTTTTCACCCTTCATCTGTTTTAGCCATAGGAGGGGCTTGTGGTCGGTCTGAACAATGAAGTGAGTGCCAAACAAGTATGGCCTCAGCTTCTTCAAGGCCCAGACCACAGCAAAGGCCTCCCTCTCTATGGCTGACCAACGTTTCTCTCTGGGGGTCAACCTTCTGCTAATAAAAGCTACTGGTTGATCCTGGCCCTCTTCATTCAGTTGTGATAATACAGCACCTACCCCCACCTCAGATGCATCAGTTTGAACTATGAATTCTTTGGAGTAGTTGGGGCTTTGGAGCACTGGAGCAGAGCACATGGCCTGTTTTAGGTCATCAAAAGCTTGCTGACAGCTGACAGTCCACTGAACCTTTTTGGGCATCCTCTTAGAGGTTAAGTCATTTAAGGGGGTCACAATGGATCCATATCCCTTTACAAATCTTCTGTAGTAACCAGTCACGCCTAAGAAAGCTCGGACCTGAGTCTGGGTGGTTGGAGCAACCCAGTCCATGATGGTCTGGATCTTGCTCTGTAGTGGTTGAACCTGGCCTCCACCCACAAGGTGGCCCAGGTACACAACCTGACTCTGCCCTATCTGGCATTTGGTAGCCTTGATAGTGAGTCCTGCTTTTTGCAGGGCTTCCAAAACTTTCCTTAGGTGGATCAGGTGATCCTCCCAGGTGGAGCTGAAGACAGCAATATCATCTAGATATGCTGCTCTAAAGTCATCCAGGCCTGTGAGGACTTGGTTCACCAACCTTTGTAAAGTGGCAGGTGCATTTTTCAAACCAAAGGGCATTACAAAAAATTGATAGTGCCCACCAGGGGTTGAAAATGCTGTTTTGGCTTTTGCAGACTCAGCTAACCTTATCTGTCAGTAGCAAGCTGTCAGATCAAATGTGCTCAGATATTTGGCCGAGGCCAACTTATCTATGAGCTCATCTGCTCTGGGAATGGGATGTGCATCAGTCCTAGTGACTGCATTGAGTCCCCTGTAGTCTACACAGAACCTTATCTCTTTCTTGCCACCCTGGGTGTGAGGTTTGGGTACCAGGACTACTGGGCTAGCCCAAGGGCTAACTGAGGGCTCAATAACTCCCAATTCCAACATCTTTTGAACTTCTGTCCTTATGCAGTCCCTGACATGGTCAGGTTGCCTGTAGATCTTATTCTTCACAGGCAGACTGTCCCCAGTGTCCACTTCATGAGTGCACCAGGTGGTCTGACTTGGAGTTAGTGAAAACATATGTCTGAATGACTGCAGAACTTGTCTGCAGTCAGACTGTTGCTGGGCAATGAGGCTGCCTGCCAAGGCTACACCATCTACTGACCCATCATCAGGGTTGTGAGAGAGCAGGTCTGGGAGAGGGTCACTCTCCTCCTCCTGTCCCTCATCCGTTGCCATGAGCAAGCCCATGTCAGCCCTGTCCACATATGGTTTCAGTCTGTTTACATGAAGTACCCTGTGGGGACTTCTGGGAGTGCCAAGGTCCACCAAGTAGGTGACCTCTCCCTTCTGTTCCAATATGGTATGGGGTCCACTCCATTTGTCTTGGAGGGCTGCTGGGGCCACTGGCTCCAACACCCATACCTTCTGTCCTGGCTGGTACACCACCAGTACAGCCTTTTGGTCATGCCAGGCGTTTTGCAATTCCTGACTTGCCTCAAGGTTTTTTGTCGCCTTCTTCATGTACTCAGCCATCCGGGAGTGGAGACCAAGTACATAGTCCACAATATCCTGTTTAGGGGGTTTGAGAGGTAACTCCCATCCCTCCTTCACTAGACAGAGTGGCCCTCTGACAGGGTGGCCAAACAAAAGTTCAAAAGGGCTGTAACCAACCCCCTTCTGTGGCACCTCCCTGTATGCAAAGACAAGGCAGGGCAGAAGAACATCCCATTTTTGCCTGAGCTTTTCTGGGAGTCCTTTGATCATACCCTTTAGGGTCTTGTTAAATCTTTCATCAAGCCCATTGCATTGAGGATGATAAGGGGTGGTGAACCTGTAGTTAACACCACACTCCTTCCACATTGCCTTGAGGTAACTACTCATAAAGTTGGTACCTCTGTCAGACAATACCTCCTTAGGGAACCCTACCCTGGAAAAGATTCCCAGGAGGGTTCTTGCCACCACAGGTGCTGTGATGGTTCTAAGGGGAATAGCTTCTGGGTACCTGGTGGCATGATCCACTACCACCAGTATGAACCTGTGCCCAGATGCTGTTGGTGGGTCAAGAGGACCAACAATGTCAATCCCTACCCGTTCAAAGGGAACCCCAACCACAGGTAGTGGTATCAGGGGGGCCTTTGTGGACTTACCTGCCTTGCCACTGGCCTGGTAGGTAATGCAAGAGCTACAAAAACTCTTGCAGTCCTCACTCATTTGAGGCCAATGAAAGTGAGGGACAATTCTGTCCCAAGTCTTATTTTGGCCTAGGTGTCCTGCTAAGGGAATATCATGGGCCAGTGTGAGTAGGAAGCCCCTGAACTTCTGAGGTATGACCAACCTCCTGGCTGCACCAGACTTGGGGTCTCGACCCTCAGAGTAAAGGAGTCCATCATCCCAATATATCTTATGGGTTCCACCGGCATTCCCAGCAGCCTCAGCAGCAGCCTGCTGTCTGAGGGGTTCAAGAGTGGGGCAGCTCTGCTTCTCCTGGCTCAAGTCTGCCCTAGAAGGTCCCCCTGTCCCCAAGAACTCAACCTGATCAGGTTCAAGTTCATCTGAGACAGTTCCTTCTTCAGGTGTCAGATCCTCTTCTGCTACAAGAGTCTCTTCAGACTGATCATGGGGGGAAGGCACTGCCTTACCCCTGCTACTCCTCCTCTTGGAAGGTCCTTGGTCCATTTTTCCAGGATCCAAGGCCTGTTCAGTTTCTGTCAGCTTAGCTTTTGACCTTGTCAGGGCAAACACTTCTGCAGGGATACCCAGCATTGCTGCATGGGTAGTCAGCTCCACCTCAGCCCATGCTGAGGTCTCCAAATAATTTCCTAGCCAACATTCTACTGGTAGGTCTGCACTCACCACAACCTTCTTTAGGCCAGTTACCCCTCCCCAAGAAAAGTTAACAACTGCCAGAGCATGGTTAGTACTGACATTGCTCGCATTGGTCACTTGGTAAGTTTCCCCAAGTATGATTTGGCTAGGATCCACAAGGTCCTTAGTCACCATGGTGACATTAGCCCCTGGGTCCCTGTAAGCTAGAGACTCCCTTCCATTTATCCTAGGCTGTTGTTTGTATTTGCCCAGACCACTGGGACTCACAAATAGGGACAGGTCCCCATCACAAACCAGCACAGCCTGAGTAGGTGTTCTGACTAGGCCAGAGTCCTCTCCAGATCCCAGGGTCAACCCTACTATGCCCTTGTTCTGTGTACCACCACCTATAGCTGGACTAGGGGGAACAGGTGCCTTAGGGGCAGGTGTAGTGGTACTGGTGGAGTCTTTGGCCTTGTTACAGACTGAAGTCCAATGGGTTTTCTGCTTACAGTTTTTACACCATGGCTTCCTTGGCTGTTTAGCTTTGTTAGATTGGGAATTTTCAGATGCTGCTTTTGGGGGCCTGTTGAAGACTGCTGGTCTTTTCCCTTTTCCCCACCCTTCTCAGAGTTTTGGGCATCTTCCTTTTTAGTTGCACCCCCAAGGGCTGGACCTTTTGCTTGATCCTGGTTCTGACCCATTTGTCTGCCTTCTTTCCCAATTCTTGGGGAGAGGTCAGATCTGAGTCCACCAGGTGCTGATGCAATAGTTGATTCTGACAGTTATTAAGAATCTTCTCCGTCATGATGAGATTGTACAATCCTTGATAATCATTTACTTTACTGCCATTTAACCAACCTTCCAGAGCCTTGGTAGCACAATCTACAAAGTCTACCCAATCTTGATTTTGTGCTTTCTGGGTATCTCTGAACTTAAACTGTATTGATCAGTGGTTAGACCAAACCCAGTTATCAAAGCATTTTTAAAGATATAATAATCATCTGCATCCTCTTCCCTAACAGAGAGGAGCTTGTTTCTTCCTTTGTCAGCAAAGGAGAGCCATAAGATTGCTGACCACTGATCTACTGGGACCCTTTGAACTTTACAGGCCCTTTCAAGTGCAGTGATCCATTTATGGATGTCATCCCCTGTCTGATAGGGGGGCACCATCTTATGCAGGTTCCTATGGTCAGGAGCTTTCTCTCTAACTCTAGGGGTATTATTACTGCCACCAGGGGTCTCTAGACCCCATTTTCTTGAAGCTTTCTGAAGCTCCAGGGAGTCCCTGTCTAATGCTAGCTGTTCTCTCCTGAACTGAAGCTTAGCTTGCTCAAACTGGATCAGTCTGTATTTCCTCTCTTGGGAGGAGTCTCTTCTCTGAGAAGAGGCAGAGGTCCTTTTGGATCTCCCAGAATGGGCAGACTCCTTTGAGGGGGATCTGTTCCTTCTGTTTGGATCCACCACTCTCCCATTAGGGATGGAGGAGGTACCCCTTGGGCCTCCACCTCCATGTATATAGAGTGGTCTGTTTCTTCCAGGTCAAGTTCATTATCCTCTTCCTGGTCCTCATCAGAGTCCACCACCTGGGTGTCCTCTTCTGTGGGATGCCCACCCAACCTGTCTACCCCATCAGACACTAGAGTCTGCTTGAAGTCTGCAATGATCAGAATTTCTCTGAGACGTTGTGTATTGGCACCTTTGGTTGTCTTCAAATGTCTAGCAGTGCACATCTCCCAAACTCAGCAAAAGTGAGATTGTCATACCTGTCGACTGGGACCTTTGAAGGTCCTTCCAGGGCCTTATGGGCTCCTGATCCTGAAGACATTTCTAGTGTAGTGGATTGTTGCATCTACCTACGCTAGGTGTGGCCTACTGAACCCTTTCTTGAGTTGTAGTCAAGGTGTGCTAAGCCCTCTACACACAACTCCTAAGTTCAGTAGAACTTATTGTATTCTAAGCTGAATTTAAATGTACCTTTAGTACCAAAGTGGCTTTCACTTTAGAAATTCAATTTGTTATCTGGTAAAACAATGGCAAGCTTGAATCCAACCGCTGCACACCAATGTGAGAAGTTGGCCTGGCATATGCTGTCCACTAGTTATAGGGGACACCTTGCACCAGTCCAATTCGGCTCTTAAGGTGATGGTTAAAAGACAACCTTTAAAGAAAGCTATCCTAATGGTAGCTGTGGAGAGCAGCATTCAGGCTAAGTCTTCAAGGAGTGTTAAGCTTATTGTTTTACCATGGATAACCTCTTGAATGACCAAATGAAAGAGTAGTCCACACAGGTATATATTCAAAATATATGTATTTATTCTAAGAACAAATCCCACTAGTCTCTTGTGAGGCTGGAGGTAAAGATACAATTCAATAAAGCATTTAAACAAAAATAAATAGCACTGGAATCACAGGGCCCCAGGGGGGGACCAAACCATATATTAAAAAAATGGTATAAGAACCACGACAGTTCTGCAGACAGTGCCTAGGGCACTTAGGGTCGCTGGCCCCTTTCGAAACCACCCAAGGTAGTGAGGAAGGGGACCCACGGGAGACGGGTGCAGTGCTTAAACTACAGTCGGGATCCCTATTAAACCCTATGGGAAATGTCGCGGTTGGAAATTACAAGAATCTGGACACTTCTAGCTGGAGTTCAAGTTCAGGAGCTTAGAGTTAAGCTTTTGGAGGGCCCACACCCACGACAGTACCGAGGTACCCCTGTTACCTGCCCCAGGGAAGCCGGGTGCATAGGTAGTTTTCGATGTCGGGTCGCGATCTCGTTTTCAATGGAAAAAGGTGAAGAACTGCTGCTGGCGTGAAGCGTCGTCGATGTCGTGCAGATTGAAGATGTAGATCTTGAAGGTAAGGACCTGAAAGCAGAGGGGACAGAGTCTGGGTCACTAGCCAGTGACCAGGGAGCTTAGGAGAAAGAACCCTTCAATGTCGGGTGTTTTCAGGTTGAAGACGGGTAGCTTGGATCAGCAGCCACGGGGTCCAGGAGGCTTCAAGGAAGGCCAGCTTCTGGAGGGTGACTGTCCCACGAAGGATGAAGGCCGCTGCGGTGTTAGTGTCCGGATTGGATCCACAAAGCCTTGGCAACTGCAACGCACGCAAGGATCACAAAACAGCTACGGTGCAGACCCACGAGGTCTGGGCGAGGTCTCCAGCGAGGAGACGGTAGAGCAGGCCTGGAACAACCTGGGGAGCCCTTTAAAGTAAAGATTTACCTCTGCTAGGGCCCACCAGTCGAGAGACAAGGGACCACGGGAGGCAGCAATTTGGAGTGCGTAAAGATGAGCCCACGGGTCGCCGGAGCGGGCTGGAGCGTCGTCCTTTGGCACAAGTAATGCTGAGAGGTTGGCTCAATGATGGCCAAAGTACAACTTCCCCTCTGGTCGGGCCGTGTGCTGTGCAAGAGGTGGCCGGTGTCCTGGGGTATTGGGGATCTCGGCACCCACGGGGTCCACGGTAATGAGCTTTGCTGTGCACACTCACTGGCCTCTGGGATGCTTGGAAACCCACCTCAGGGTAGGCAGAAGTCTTCGATGTCCGTAGGAGCAGCGGAGTTCCAACAGGGTCACTTGCAGTGTTTCAGGTGCCTGCCAAGCAGAGGGGTAACTCCTTTACCCCAAGGGAGATTTCTTCATTCAGCTGTGCGGAAGCTCGTCGAAGGTTCAAGTCTTTGAAGTCCAAGACTAATCTGAGGCTCTGGAGACCCTGCACCCACCTTTATCCAGAGATTAGGGGAGTGTCTGAACCAGAGCCCACCAATGAGAGTTCAGGCGGGAAAGGGTGGCTACACCCTCTCCCCTTTGTGTGTTTTCCCACCTGGGCAGGGTACAGGATGCCCCTGAACCGGTTTGAGGCGGTGTATGCAGAAGTAGGCACTGGAGAAGCCTGCGTGCAAGTTTGAAAGACATCCTATGGTGCACCCACCCAGTTCCAATCCACATAGTCTGTCTGGGGAGGTGGGAACACCTCCCTGCAACAAGATCCCTATTGTCCAGCTGCCGTGGCTGGAGTTCTGCCCAGCAACAGGCAGCCAGAGTCGTGTGGGTGGCGGGTAGCATCCATTTTGTACTACGTGTGCACTTTTAAATTGGTGTCTAAAATCTGCTGCTTTTACCATATCACCCCTCCAGCAGGGGGGAATCATGCCCTCACTCCCATGGCTGGATTGGGGGTATGATTCCACGATGTTTGACACCAAACATGACATGGTTCTGTGCAGCCACTCTCAAGTGTATCACGCTATCGCGATTACTTATAATGCGGTTAAGAGTATACGGTATGGCTGCACTACAAACAACCCAGCAATAGTTTTAACAAAGGTTGCAGAGGGGCCCTACTCAGGTAGGGGTTCCCCCTCACACATATCTTAGCACCCTGCCTTTTAGGATTAGCAAGGCCTGCCTTAGGGGTGTCCTATGAGGATATATGTGTTGTATTTAAGTGGGATACAGGATACCTATATCCCTGTAAGGGGTGCAAGCACCACCTTACCCAGACTACAATAGTGGTCTGGTGGTGTCAGTTCGTATGGCTGTCCCAGGGGTGGCACAATAAGTGCTGCAGCCCCTGGTAGGCCTCTATGTGCCCTGGGTACATAGGGTACCATCTACAAGGGGCTGGTAGGGTGTCCTCAGTATCCAATTGGTATGTACCTAGGGTACTCACATCAGTTTAGAGAGGAAGCAGATAGGCTGGGGTCCTGGATAGCAGGGCCACAGCCTGGCTAGAGTCAGAAAACAGTCAAAACATCAGCAAAAAGTTGGGGGCAACTATGCAGTTGATGCCACTCTCCTACAGCTTCTTTTGGCCTTTTCCCTTTGTAGACTGTGAATCCCCACCAGATGCAGATTTTTGGGACCCTTGTGAAGACCTCTGGTCTTTTGACTTATCCCCACCTTTCTCAGAGCCTTTAGGATCCTGCTTCTTAGTGTCACCCCCTTGGTTCTGGGTTTTCTGCCTCACCCTGCCTCACCCTGGTTCTGACCCATTTGTCTGCCTTCTTTCCCAATTCTTGGGGAGAGGTCAGATCAGAGTCCACCAGGTACTGATGCAACAACTGGTGTTGGCAATTATTAAGGATCTGTTCTCTCATCATAAGATTACACAATCCCTTAAAATCAGTAACTCTACTACCAACCAGCCAACCCTCCAGAGCCTTGGTTGCACAATCTACAAAGTCTGTCCAGTCCTGATTCTGTGCTTTCTGGGTGTCTCTGAACTTCAACCTGTACTGTTCAGTGGTTAAGCCAAACCCATCTATTAATGCACTTTTCAGGACATCATAATCATCAGCATCCTCTTCTCTAACAGTGAGGAGCTTGTCTCTACCTTTGTCTGAAAAGGAGAGCCACAAGATTGCTGCCCACTGTTTCTCGGGGACCTGCTGAACTTTACAGGCCCTCTCCATAGCAGTTATCCACTTGTGGATATAATCCCCACTCTGGTAGGGAGGAACAACCTTGGACAGGTTCCTATGATCTGGGATGTAATCTCTGATTCTAGGGACACTGTTGCTGCCACCAGGGGGTTCTAACCCCTCTTTTCTAGAAGCTCTCTGGAGCTCAAAGGCTTTTTTATCTAATGCCAACTGCTTGGCCTTAAGGGCAAATCTTGCTTCCTCATACTGTAGCAGTTTGTACATTATTTCAGTGGAGGTCTCTCTTCTATTAAAATATCAGCTCCTCTGATGAACAGATTCTTTTCCAGAGTGATATGAGTGGTCAGATTCCCTTGAAGGGGGCCTAACCCTCTCTTCTACTCTGTCAGCTCTCTTAGGGAGAATTCCTCTGTTCTGTTCAGATCCTTGTGGATCTTACCCTTCAATCACAGAGTCCTGGTCATCATGATCTTCCCCATCTGACCCAGACACTGTAATTGACCCACTCCCTGATTCAGATCTGTTATCTCCTAGAGCCAACCTCAGCAGAGCTATCAAGCCTAGTGTGGAGGCACTCTGTCCTAGCTTCAGGTATCTTGCAACACACATGGCCTTCATGTCAAAGAAGGTCATGTCCTTATACTGAGGCTGGGTGGACCCACTGGCTCCATCCCTTGAGGACATTCTAGTGTTGTGCAGTGTTGTACTACCTACACTAGTTTGTGGCCTACTGATCCTAGCTTGAGCTGTAGCAAGGGTGTGCTATCCCTTCACAAACAGCTCTAAGTTCATTAGAACTTATTGATACTAAGTTTGACTTTTATATGTACCTTGAGTACCTTTAGTGGTTTTCAGTTAGTAATTCAAATAGAGATTTTCTGGTAAAACAATGGCAAGCTGGAATCCCACACGCTGCCCACCAATGTGAGAAGTTGGCCTGGCATATGCTGGTCACTAGTTATAGTGGCCACCTTGCACCAGTCCAATTTGACTCTTATGGTAGATAGGTTTAAGACAACCTTTTAAAGAAAGTTATCCTAGTGGTAGGTGTGGAGAGCAGCCTTCAGGCTAAGTCTCTGAGGAATGTAAAGCAGCTTGTTTTACCTTATAATCTCTTGACTTACCAAATGAAAGGACACCACACAGGTATATATATCAAATATATATGTAATTATTTCTAGACACACTCTACTAATCTCTTTAGGAGATTAGAAGTCAGGAACACATTCAAATATCAACGTTTCACAATAAGTTAAGCACAAATATGGCTGGGGCCCTAGGGGCATACCAGACCATATACTAAAAAAGAGGTTTAGGAATGTCGACTTGCAGAGGGACAAGGCCTAGGGCCTGTAGAATCGCTGGGGCTTCACTAATCCACCCAAGGCAGGTAAGTAAAAGAACCACCGGAGACGCGTACAGTGTGAGAACACAGCCACGGGTTCCCTATTGATTTCAATGGAGCAAGTCGCGGTTGGATTTTTAAAGTTTAAGGGTACTTCTAGGAAGTCTACAAGCAAGTCACTTACAAGGTAAGTAGTTCGAGAGCCAACACCCACTAGAGCACCGGAGTGCACGAGTTACCTCACCCAGGGAAGCCGGGTGCATAGGTGTCTTTTGTTGTCGTCGTTTTCTATGGAAACCGAAGAAGTTTTGCTGCTTGTGAAGACTGAAGAAGTGTCCGGTGGAATCCAAGGCTGGATTCAAGATGAAGAAGACCTGAAAGCAGAAGGGACAGTGTTCACAGTCACTTGCCAGTGACCGGGGGCCAGGAAGATGGATGCCCACGGAAGTCGGATGATTTCAGGTGATCAAGGGTGTTTTGACTCTTCGCCCACGAGGACCAGGAGGCATCAATGATGACCAGCAGCTGGATTCGGAGTGTCCCACAATGTCTGCAGCTTACTGAGGTGTCGACAACCGGATTGGAGCCAACAAGCCTTGGCAACAGCAAGTCTCGTGGAGGTTGAAGAAAGTCAGCGGTGCAGACCAGCAAGGTCTAAGGGACTCACCCAGAGCGGGTAAAGGAAGGCAGACCTGGAGCAATCAGGGGAGCCCTTTGGTTTGATAAGAAAGTCTTCAGGGGACCCACAAGCCAAAGAGCAAGGGATCGCGAAGACGCCTCGTGAGGAAATGCTTTACAGGAGCCCACGGTCACTCGGGATGGGGTAGGCCTCTGATTTTCGGTGCACAACCTGCTGGACGCTTGGGCCACAAACGGTCCAATTCACAAGTTCGTAGAACGTCGTGAAGGGGTTGCACTTGACAATAGTGCACGGTACCCGGGTATTGCTGTTCCTCGTCACTCGTGGGGTCCACTCTCCTCAGCTCTGCTGGGGACTCACAATGGCCGTTGAGAAGTCAGGAAATCCACTTCCGGGGCTGCAGGGATTTCGGACTCCGGCAGAAGCGGGAAAGTTTGCGATCGTTGATTAGAGTTTTTGGTGCCTACCAAGCAGGGGAGTCACTCCTTGACTCCAAGGCAGATTCTTCTGTCTCCCAAAGGTAGTGGAACATCGAAGGGCCAGGATTCTTCTTGTAAAGCGTCGTCCAGGGATATCTAGTTTGCAATGGCAAGGGTTCCCTATCTTATACTAAAAGACAGGGAGGGACTAGCTTTATGACCACTCCTCTGGGAGGGTCAGGGTAGGGGGTGGTTACACCCACTTACCTTTGTCCAGTTTCATGCCAGAGCAGGGACAGGTAGCCCCTGAACCGGTTTGAGCTGGCATATGCACAGAGGAGCCTACTGCTCTCCCAGTGCAGGACTTCAAAGCACTCTAGGAGTGCACCCACCAAGCCCCAATACACTTAATCCTGTCTGGAAGGTGGTTACACCTCCCTGTGACAGGATGCCTATTGTTGGGCCTCCTCCACTGCGAGTTTCAGTCAGCAGCAGGAGGGCAGCCCAGTGTCTGTGCTGGTGGCATCCATTTTCAATTTACAGTATCAATTTACAATTTACATTTTGTGATGCCAGGGCTCTTTCAGATTTCTACAGTGTTTCCACAGTGGGTACATGTCGTCCCCTCTAGAAGGGTGGGATCATACTCCCACGCCAGTTACTGGTGTGGGGGAATGATTCCAAGTTGTTTGACACCAAACACGACATGTTTTGATGCAGTCATTCCAAAGTTAGCATTTTCCAGGAGGTTATAATGCACTTAAGAGTATATGGTTTAATCGCATCCACAAACAGCCACAGAGAATAGACTCTGCCAGCTGGCGAGGGGCCCTGCTCATGCAGAGGCACCCCCTCACGTTGTAAACCAAGCACCCTGCCCTCAGGATTGATAGGGCCTTCCTTAGGGGTGACTGATAGGTTTACATGTGTGTGTATGGTGAGATATAGGAACCTATACCTCAGTGAGGAGTGCTAAGACTACCTCACCCAGGCTGCAGTAGCAGGCCTGTGGTGTCAGATTTAGTCTGCTTCCCAGGGGTGGCATAATACATGCTTCAGCCCCTGGTAGGCCTGTGAAGTACCTATGCCCTTGGTACCTAGGGTACCTTATACTAGGGTCTCATAAGGCACCACAGCATCTAATCACTAGTGCATCTAATATGCACTCCAAGTTGTTTAGAGAGAACAGAGATACTGGAGCCCTGATTAGCAGGGACCCAGCCAGACTATAGCCAGAAACCAGTGTTAACACCAGAAAAAAAAGTGGGGGCAACATAAGTGCAGATCCTACTCTCCTACACCGAGACTATGTGCTCCCCCAAATCTAGCACTACTTTCTTGTGCATTAGGCGGTAATTACCACAATAACTTTTTCAAAGGTCTCAATAATCCAAGACAGCATCCAGCAACCTTTGTGATCTGTTGCTCTATAGTCAGTTTGCTATATACACCTGTGATTCTAATCACTGTGCATGGGTCAGAAATACACAAAACACTCATAATTGTAATTGTATTTATTCAGCGCTTACTACCTAGATGAGGCATTGAAGCACTTTTCAACAAGTAGCATGCTATTCTGGAACCCAAAAAGGATTAGTGGTGGATTAGTATAGAGAAATATGTTAATTTGAGTGGTGGAACTGCAAGTCTGTTAGTTTAATTGAATAAGATAATGCAGGGATAGAAGAAGGAAGAGCCTAGAAAGTGATATTGGGGAGATCATAGTAGTAAGATGAGATCTGGGATGATTAAAAGGAGAGATAGAGGAGGGAAGAATCTCTGGAAAGAGATTAGGGAAATCATAGTAGTAAAATGAGGTTTTGGGATAAGTCAAAGGAAGAATACATGAGGTAAGAATTTAGAAAGGGTTATTTGGGAGAGCATAGTAGTAAAATGAGGTTTGGGCCTAGCTAACAAAGGATAGAGAAGGGAAGAGTGTAGAAGGTTTTTTGTCTGGAGAGTCTAGTAGCAGAGTAAGGTTTGGGAAGAATCAGAAAGTGGAGGTAGAAGATATATTGAGAAAGGTATAGGGTGAGACAGAATAGTGCATTGGAGAAAGTTAAAGGTGTTTATATTCTTCTTTTTCTACAGTAGGAGTAAAGTAATAAATATGTAGATACATAACTACATAGAATGTCCATGTAAATGCAATATATTATATTTTTTATTTTATTTTATTTGAAGTTTTGTATATCGCGAACATGACCCGAGCGGGTATCAGAGCGTTTTACATGACGGTTGCGGAGGACATAGATCGAGAGATGTGGGAGACATTTAAGGCAGTATACATCAGTAACAACAGTGAAAAAGTGGTTTTACTGGTCCGTGACAGTGGCCAGATAGTAATCGCGACACGATACATAAGGAATAACAGTGGAAAAGTGGCGTGCGACAAAGGTCCGTAGCAGAGGCCAGGAGGTGACTAAGACAGTTAAAAACAGGCAGGTCGCCAAAAGGGGTAATGCTTCTAGGTCAGTGTATTGTTAATCAGTAGAGCTTTCACTTCCCTTTTGAAGGCAAGGGTTGAGGGAATTAGTCTTATTTCGGCAGGTAAGGAGTTCCCTATTCTCGGTGCAACGCCAGAGAAATTGCATTTGCATTTTTTCAGTTTTTTGAATTTCTTTGGCTTGAGGAGCATAGTGCTCCTTGAGAGCCTGACGCTTCCAGACAGCCCAAGCTTATTCTTCAGGTAGATAGGGGTATTAAAGTGTAGTGCTCTTTGGGTCATACAAGCAATTTTTAACTAAATCCTTGCCTCAAATGGGAGCCAGTTGAGAGCTTTCAGGTCAGGCGAGATGTGGTTGGATTTCTTGGAGCCAGTGACAAGTCTAGTCGCCGCATTGAGAAATGCTCTGAGTGGGGCTAAACTGAGTTTCGGGAGTCCGCATAGAGTATCACTGCCGTATTCAAGCCATGAGATGACTAGTGCTTGCACCTCTGATTTGAAGTCTTCTTGTGGGAGGTAAGGTTTAAGTTTTCGAAGGATGCTCAATTGAAAGTTCGCTCTTTTGGTAGATGCTCTGATGTGGTCTTGCATGTTTAGGTTCTTGTCAAGAACAACTCCCAGTGATTTAGTGGAGTCAATGATATATGGTGTGCAGTTGAGCGCGGTGAGGTTTGTTAGGAATTGCCCCGCAATGGGGGATTGCCTAGTTGGTGCAATGAGGAGGAATTCAGTTTTAAGGACGTTAAGTTTGAGGTGGTTGGAGGTTAGCCAGTTTAAGGTTTTGTGCAGGGTTCCGTTGAGTGACTGTATAACTTCAGGAGAAGATAGTTTCATGTACAGTTGGGTATCATCTGCATACATGTGATATTGGATGTTGGAAGCTTTGAGGATTACAGTCAGAGGTTCAATGAAAAGGTTGAAGAGCGTGGGGGAGAGAGAGGACCCTTGAGGGTCACCCAGAGTACAGGGACTGGAGTTGGATAGAGTTTGATTGGTTTTGACTCTTTGTGATCTGTTGTTGAGAAAAGAGGCAAACCATTTTAGGACAATGCCAGAGAGCCCCATCCTGCATTTCAAGAGGTTAAGAAGGTTGTCATGTTTGACTGTGTCAAATGCAGATGAGCGATTGAGTAGTATTAATAGGCAAGCTTCATTCTGATCGAGCAAAGAGAGGGCATCGTCCACTATATGCGTGATGGCCGTCTCAGTGCTGTGCCCAGCGCGGAAGCCCGATTGTAATTAGTCGAGGAGTTGGAATTGCTCAATGTGTTTGCGCAGTTGTTCATGTACACATTTCTCAAGGAGTTTTGCCAGGGTAGGAATGTTTGTGATTGGTCGATATATTTTCATGTCTTCCGGGTCAGCCGTGGGTTTTTTAAGAATAGGGAAAACGAGACCTGCCTTCAGGCAGTCTGGGATCTCCCCTTGGAGAAGCGAAGTGTTGATGATTTTGGACCAGAGCGGGACCAGGGTTCCTACAATTTCTTTGAAGAAGTTAGGGGGGAGGGAGTCATTGAAGTGATTGGAGGGTTTCAGGGTCGATAGTATGCTGAGGATGGCAGCACCATTGACGGGCGTGAATTGGTTCCAAGAGGCATTGTTTTTGGGGGAAGGATAGCACGAAGTACGAGGGGGGCAGGTGATGGGGATTGAGGCGAGGGTGAAAGTTTGATTAGAGCCTATTTGAGGTCCGATTCAAACTTATTCGCCTTTTCGAGGAAGAAGTCAGCAACGGCATCACAGTTCGGCTGGAGAGGTGAGGTGATTGGCCGGAAGTGTTATTAGATTGAGACTTAATCAACTCAAAGAGTCTTTTCGGGTGATTTTTGGCTTTATCGAGTTGGGATTTGGAGAAGGTTGCTTTTGCCGTTTTGATGAGTTTATTGTATCTGCTCCTTTTTAGTCTAAGAGTTTTTAGTAGATCCGTGATTGGAGCTGTTCTCCAGGCACGTTCTGCTAGTGTAAGGCTGCGTCTGTCCGAATTTAGGCTGTCATTGAACCAGGGTTTGGAGTTTTTGATGGGCTTTCTTTTCAGTTGAAGGGGGCAGTTGTATTCAGGGCAGAGAGCATGGCGCTGTTATAGTGATCAGTGAGGTCGTGAACGTTGGTCATGTTAACAGGGGGCAGTAGTGAGGTAGTGCAGTGTGATATGAGCTCATTGATGTTGGTATTATGGAGGGATCTTTTCCGATGTTTTTGTTTTAGTGGTTGTGATCTAATGGAGTTCCAGCTTTCGAGGATACAGAAGGTGATATAGTGATGGTCTGACCGGTCACAGGGAAGAATAGAATCGAGTTGGATGGAGCTGGGATTAGTGATGATTAAATCGAGGGTCGCCCCTAGTCTGTGCGTGGGACTGTCACAGTATTGGGCCACGGAGAGATCATTAAGGAAGTTTTTGAGCGTGTTAACCCTCTGATCAAGTGGGTCATTCCAATGGAAGTTGAAGTATCCAAGGAAGATCTGGGGGCAGTGACGGCCCAGGTTGGAGGCGGTGGTTTCCATAGTATCTTCAATAAAGGGGGGGTTGTCACCCGGCGGGTGATAGAAGATGTGCAGGGTACAGATGGATCAATGCTTGCTAGTGATATCTATGCATAGATATTCGCAGGATGAGAGAGTAGCTGAGGGGGTCTGTTTAGCTGACAGAGAGTTGTGATAGATGCAGGCTATACCTCCACCCGTTTTCTTAGCTCGATCTAGTCTGACAATGTTGTGGCTGGGCAGGACTAGAATGTCAAGGATGGGGCCTGAGGAGTCAGTGAGCCAGGTTTCAGCAAGGATAAGGAGATCAAGTTCCTGAGCCAGGATGAGATCAGCGAGGTCAGTGGCATGTTTCACCACTGATCTGCAGTTAAGTAGCAGGCATTTCAGGTGTGCTTTGTGTTCAGTGGAGGATGGTTGTGTGATAGGTATCTGCATGAGGTTGTTGCAGTTGAGGGTATTGGTGTTGAGTCTGGGTGCTCTATGCGGGTTAGGTGTGATGCAGTGAATAGCCTCCGAGTTGAATTGTATGGGCTTTTCCGTTTCAGGGGGATTTATAGGGGTGGCTTGTGAAGGTCTAGAGGGGGATGATGCGGTTGAATGGGGGGTGTAGTCTTGTATGGGCTTTTCCGTTTCAGGTGGATTTATAGGGATGGATTGTGAGGATCCAGAGGGGGCTGATGCGGTCGAATGGGGGGCGTTGTACGTTCGGAGGAGGGAGAGAAGAGAAGTTCTGATAGTTGATTGTTGAATCTGGCGGGTCTCGATTGGGCGTTGGAGTAAGGGGAGGTATACCAGTTCTGGCCTGGGGGTTTCAGCCTTGGGTCAGTCTGTAGCATTGTATGGGGGCTAGCATTGTGGGGTGGTAGAGGGATAGGGTGGTGCTGGAGCGAATGCAGGAACTCCTGCGATGACTTGGAGGCGAGGTCATGGGCCAGGTCAGCGGTGGTGTTAATGAGATTTTGAATGGCCGTTTTGAGATTAAGAAGTTCCTGGTTGATTTCCTTGAGCTTAGCAGCTAGATCCATTGGTTGTTGGTGGTTTGTGTGGATGTGAGGAGAGGTGTGGTTCATTCTGGTGGACGTTGGTGAGGGCGAATAAGGGGGACGAGGGGGAGGGGTGACCGCTTCAGTGGAGGATTTCCGCCTCAGATGGAAAGGAAAAAATTGTGAGTGGGCGCTAGGGTTAGGGGGCATTGCTTTCCTGGAGGAAAACGGGCCGGCCACCTGAGGGGAATTATGTGGGAGAGAGTTCGGAGGAAAGGGAGAGTGGGGGGTGAGGGGGAGGTGGACAAGGCTAGGGATAGGAGCTTCTTCAACCAAGCGGGAATGGAGTTGGGAATTTCTGGGTGGTCTGTCTAGGCACGGTTGGATGAGTATGTGGTGCATGGGTATGGTGAGACTGAGGTTCTATGTGAGTTGTTCGAAATCTGGGGGGCAGTTGACTGGTGGTGGTGGGACAGTAGCGTGTGATCCGGTTGGCCATGAGCTGGAGTTATCGGAAGGTCGTTTCTCGGGTAAATAGGGGTGTCATTATGGTCAAGTGATTTTTTTTATGCGGTCGAATCGTTCATCAAATATGGCCAGGTTGTAGTCGGTGGCCTGGATTAGTATCTTCCCATTGTTATAGATAGAAATAGTAGCATTTGCTCTGAATGTGGGTGAGGTCACAGCCAATAATCTTAGACCGTGAGGGAATTTTTTAGCCGAGGCGATTCTGAGTAAGGAGTGGAAGGCTGTTCTCCACTGTGCTCTTCTTTTGGTATGAAAGATAAGGTCGCTAGTAATCGCACCTTTTGTTTTTACAGAAATAGGGATCAGGGATAAGGGTTTCTGGATTATGTTTGAGTACTCTGTGTTTTAGAGATTTCATAGCGTTTTTGCAGAGGTTGGGCGGGTAATTAATTGTGTGGCTATTTGAGCCTATTTCTGGAGTCTGGAGTCCAGTCTAGCTTAATGTGTGAGAGAGGGTTAGGGTAGTGGAATAGCCTAGTCAAAGTAGAGGGAGCCAGGGAGAGTGGGTCTTTCTGGGGGAGAGTGAGATCAGGGCAATTGGTGAGTCGGGCACACTCTTACAGAGCACTCTCCCACTGCAAGCAGGAGTCAAACAGAAATCAGGAGCGGCCGTTTCTGACAAGATCCCTACAAAATCCAGGTGTGCTCCAGTCGCTAACAGGAGCCCAACAGCAGACAGGAGTGCTCATTCTTTTGATAAAATCTCAGCATAGCTCAATCTCCTTTCCTTTCTATAGCTGATATCAGCCATGGAGAGTGAGACTAACTGACGAGGGAGGACATGACCATTGAAGCGTCGGGGCGAGTGTATGGGGAACACCCTTTTTTAAGTGGCCATTGTGGCCAGACCAGTTTGAGTTGAGAACGAGATCGGAATCAGGCTAGTGGACAGGTGAAGGAGCGAGCGCAGAGTCGATAGCCTAACCGAAAGTGAGCTGCGATTTTAGGCCTGGCGTGGGAGCGAGCTTGTAGTGAGCACCCTCAACAGGAAGGGAGTGTCCATTTTAGGCAAACAGAAACAAATGTGGTCATGCAATCCTCCCTGTGTGGGCCCTTACCCCATGAGAAATCGTCCTGCTTGTAGTGAGCGGGATTTGAGGCGCCGTGAGTGAGCACTCAGAAGTTGCCATCGGCACTCGGATGGAGGACAGGAAGTGAGCAGCCATTTTAGGCCAGGTGTGGAAGCGAGCGTGGAGTGAGCACTGTCAACAAGAAGGGAGCGTCTATTTTAGGCAAATAGAGTCAAATGAACGCTGGCAATCAGCCCGGTGTTGGCCCTTACCCCATGCAAAATCATCCTGCTTGTTGCGAGCGGGATTTGAGGCATTGTGGGCGCGCGCTTGGTAGTAAACATCGGCACTCGGGAGGAGGGCGGAGAGGCAGCGGGCACGTAGGCAGTTGAGCCGAAGCCCGTGTAGCGCAGATCCTCTAAGCGATAGAAGGATAGCGGGGCAGGAGGGGACAGTACTTGACATAAAAAGCTACATAAAGGAGAGCCAAGCTCCAGGTGATGCGAGCAGAGAGGTCCGGCCAACAGCCCTCGCTGTCAACCCAGCACTCCACAATTTACTTCTCGGGGGCAAATATATGTGTAGAGGATGCCCATACCGTCAGTCCCGATAGCAGTAGTGGTGACCTGTGCTGAGTGACGAGTGACCTGTGATGAGAGGAGCGGGTCCCGGGAACTCAAGTAAGATGGCGGGTAGGCTGCCTCACTGATCACTTGGAGGGCAGTCAGGTACCTGATAAACAATCGTCCGTTCGATGCAGTCAGTGAGCTCCCGTCTCGAGGGAGCCAGATCCAGGTCCGACTGCGCTGCTGCAGTCAAGTCCAGCACTGCGCTCATGAGAAGCATCCGTGGTCAGATCCGGGTCAGTTTGTGGGCCGCCAGAGTTCTGATCCCTGCAGTTCGTGGGCCGCCGTGGAAGAGGCAGGGAGGTCCTTTTCAAGCAGGCCCACAGTTTAGGCAGTAGCTCTAAGGCGGGAGTCAGCGGTGCCAGGGGAAGTGTCTGTGAGAGGGGGGTCAACTCACCCAGAGGTCCGCTCCTTGCAGGGACCGTCATCACACGAGATTTGGGGATGTGTGGGATGGGGGAACAGCTGCTACCAGAGAAGATCAGCTGAGTCGTCGGGGACTCTCTTCTACGAGGGAACGAGCTGCTTCGAACTCGTGGGCCCAATCCTGCCGAGAACGTTGATGGATCCTGGGAGATTGTTTTTTGTGGTAAGCGGCGTCAAAATCGTAGTTTCACAGGATTGCATGTTGAGTGAAGTAAAGGAGTGATCTTTGTAGTTGGATGGCTGGTTATTGCAGGGATATCATCAGATAAGGTAATCCCCAACCAGGAGCCAGTGACAGCCCATGTAGGGCGTTTTACCGGGGCGGTGACGTGGCGCAGAGGAGGGGCAGGGTGGGGGGTTGCAAAATGCAGCATACGGCCGATTTCAGGTAAATTACGGAAAAAATTAATAAAACGAATTTCGTTGCGCGCGCTGCATCGCCAAATGCGATGCAGCGTGCGCAACGAAATTCGTTTTATTAATTTTTTTCGGAACTTACCTGAAATCGCCCGTTTGCCGCATTTTGCAACCCCCCACCCTGCCCCTCCTCTGCGCCACATGACCGCCCCGGTAAAACGCCCTACACGGGCCGTCACTGCCAGGAGCTCTGGGGAAGAGCTCCTACTCGGCGGCCATCAGATGCATCATTTATATCAAGATTTAAAGCTGTATTGTACAAACTCAGACTTTCGCGCATTGCTGTACTTGAAACAAAAGTGTACATTTTCTATTTATTTTTATATTTGACTGTTCCTCAATATTTCAATAGTGAAGCATTTGTGGATAAAATAGTTATAATAATATTTACATATTGTGATAGATGAATGAAACGGAGACTTATAAGCATCTAACTTATATGAACATTATGTAGTGACCTATAAACATGTTAAGCATACAATAATATATATATGTAGGAAAGTGCCCTTTTTGTATGAACAACCCCCCCCCCCCCCCACACACACACACTTTTTTCACACAATGCAGATGGTTATGACCCCAGCGTCTGTGTTCTCTCCTAAAACTGGTATGTTCGGCTTGGTAATCCCAAATTGGCAAATGAGGGTCAGAGTATTTCATACAAATTCTTATTCAGGGACCTGCCCTTACAGAATTTGAAAACATCAACGAATTCCAGGTATTCTTCTATGAGATGGTCTCAATCCTAATTCAGTGGGCATTTTAATGTGAATAATGTTCCTTTTGTGGGTACAGAATTTCCCTAATTCAATTGTTAAAAGCCAAGGTTTTTAGAAATGGCTTAAGTCACGTTTTGCCTGTTCTCAGATATGGAAGTTAAAAGTACTTGAGGCACAGAATAGCATATTTTGGTCCACCGGGCAAGTTTTAATTGGAGCTCATTAGGTCCTCTCTTTCCAAAGCTCACCATGTAAATAAACCTGTAGGCCTGTCGAATGGACGAGTGTGCCTCTACCCAGTCCAGGAGTGAAACAGTCCTAATCGGGTAGGGACACCGGCTCTAAATTAGAATGCCTGCTTAATCTAGGTGTCGTGGTTCAAGCTCTCAGCCAGCTTTCGATACGAGAATCCCTAAGACCAGTAATTCCTCAGGGCTTCAGCACAGTTCTTAGAAGCAAAGATTAATCAGATTTACAAACAGCACGAGTGAGGGGGAGGGAAGGATGGACGCCAGTACCAGGACTTGCTACCCACGTGTGTGACACCTGAAGATGTAAAAGGTTGGTCTGCAGCAGGATTTGGCAATGAAAGCTGTGGGAAAAGCTGCCAACTGGAGACGGACCATGCTGGGGTGTAGAGAAATTCTGGCGCCCTTGCTTCTGCTGGTGATTAAAATGAAGGAGCAACTAGCTCATTTTTTGTGTTCACAAGTCAGTCCCTGGCTGATTACATCAGGACAGTGATTGGCCTTTCTGAACTCACATATCTCTGTACCTTCCCCAACTCACCTGAGCCACGGGGGGCGCTAGAGGGCGCACAGCAAGATGGCCGCTCTGTAGAGCAGCTCCGACGGCCGAGCCCATAATCCTCACCATATCCTTCACCATCTGGCTCTGATCACTGTCATATCGGCAGGTACTGTGCTGTGAGGTCAGGGGGCACACTTTCGCCAGCAACTGCAGACTGCGGAGACGACTTTGATGCTTATTGAAGGCGAGTGAAGCTCCGGGCCTGTGGTGGCAACGTGGCGGGCCGGGATCAGCCTTGCAGCGTGAACTGAGGTAGGCCGCGGGGGCGCCGGCTTTGGGCTGTGGTCGGTGCGAGGGGCGCTTCGCCGCTCGACCTGTATCCGGGGGGCTGCGTGGTGCGGGCTGGTGGGCTTCTTTTTGCGTATAAATAGCGTTGAGGGAGCGGGCCACCCTTAGGTCTCTGCCCTGCGGCCTGCTGGTGTGGGTGTGCGGGAGGCTGTGCTGCCCCCCTCCGATCGAGGCCGGTGACCTGGTCTCTGTGGGGCTGCCTGTGGTCTAGTGCTGGGAGGCGGGTTTGCGGCCCCCGGGTGTCAGTGCCGCGGACCTACCTTCCTGCTGAGGGGTGCAACGTCCATTGCTGCACGGAGCGGTCTCCTGCTGTGTGCCTGCGGACGCCGTCTGCTATTGGCCCTGCGCGGCTCCATTGTGTGGTGCACTGCACGGACGGAACCACCATTATTGAGCGGAGATTGCAGTGACTGGTAGGCCCCATGCTGGCGACGTACCTGCATTCCAGGCTGCCTCTGGGGCTCCTGATCATTGAGGCGCTGTGACTCCTGTGGTGATTTGGCCTGGTGACGCTGCAGGAACACATCACCCCTGCGGTGGGGCGCTGCATAGTGCTGATCAGATGCGGGTCTGATTTGCTGCCCCCCTCATCTTTGTGGTGGCGGTATTGTGCGGGATTGCAGCCCCTCACTTTCGCTTCTACTGTATTCGAGACATTGCTGCCCTGCCTGTCCTCTACCTGCGACCCGTTGACTGCCTGCTAATGGTCAGACTAACATTGCTGCCTCAATTCTATTAGCCGTCCATGCTGCATTGCTTTCCCCCTTGTGCGGCTGTGCCACTTTATCAGCCACGTGCAGTGTCTACACCTCTCTTGCTGGCCCAGTTTTGATCTGAGACCTGCTGTCTGACTGGCATTTTTTCCTGAGTGCGTGCTGGGCTGGTGAAAATTGGTGGCGATTTGCGGGTCTACTGCAAAAATCTGGTGCCGCTGACTGCTATGTGCCTCCATCCTCTCGCCATCTCTTCATATCCCTGTGTCGTGCCGTCTGACAGAGAGGGACTCATCCTTTTGTATTTTTTTCTGTCCGGGCCTAGCTCATCATGGGTAAAGCCGAACGCGGCCAACCGCGTCTCACATTTGAACCACGCAAGAACAGTCGGGCCTTTCAACATGTAGCCTCCGATTCTGAGGCAGACGCTCCCGCTGACTGTCCCACTAAACATTGACAAAACCCTCCTTATGGTCCAGGCTAGTCTCCAGTCTATAGATGGAAAGATTGACCATCTGAACTTAAGCATGGATCATATGTCAGCGAAACTGGACAAACATGCGCAATGCCTGGGGGAAGTGGAGACAAGAATCTCAGACGCGGAAGACGGTCTGCAACAAGTTAATGCAAAAGTTACATCCATGGAAAAGGTGCTGGCAGTCATACAGGCCAGTGATGAAGACTTGGAAGCTAGATCGCGTCGCAACAACATACGCATTACGGGCCTACCAGAGTCCACGAACACGGGCCGCCTAGAAACGTACGTGGAAAATCTTCTTTGTGAGATCTTTGGGGGCGGAGCAGTTGTCCCAGGTCCTGATCGTGGAACGGGCACCCCGATCTCTGGCTGCTCGCCCACCTCCGGGTGTGCCGCAGCGCCCTATAATTGCCCACCTTTTGAATTATAGAGACCATGACACTGTGCTGCGGCTGGCTCGTGGGAAGGGCTCCCTCACACATCAAGGGAATAACCTTGCCTTCTACCCTGACTTCACGGTGGCGGTTCAGGAGGCTCGGGGAGAGTATCAGCCCATAAAGAAGCTCCTCATGACAGCAAAAATACCTTACGCCATGCTGTATCCTGGAAGATAGCGCATAGAAGACAATGGAAAGCACAAGATCTTCACCTGCCCCAAGTCGGCGATGGCTTTTGCCAAGAACATTACAAGACGCAGTCGATCCCCAAAATCTGTGGCGGGGAGTGATGACGGGGGAACTAGTGAAATGACAGATGAGCGATAATGCCAGTAGACCGCACACGTGATAACTCTGACTTAGTTTCTTGTGTTACTTTGCTGACTGGGATGACGTCCATCAGCCACATTGCCGCACTGAACTCTAACGCCTGTAATGTTGATATTTGACATGTATTGACATAATGATGACTATGATGTTTTTTGCTATGTTTGCTCTGCGCTGATGTTTTTTTCCATTTAGGCAATGCAAACTCAACAATTGGCCAGAGGGTGCTATCATGATGGCTTGGCCACCTCCTTTTTTCACCAGGAGGGATACTGTGCTCAGGTGCCCCCCTTATGGGTATTCCCCACAACTGGTTACTCCCTTGGCATTACACTTGGACATTTTTCCTGGGGGTTTGGGAAGGCTTTGGCATGTTGGGGCTGCTGAAGTGGGTGGGGGGTGCTAGTGGTGGGGGGGGTGTTGTAGGGGTTGTTAACGTGACTGACTGTTCTAAATCCTTTAAAAGATGCATGTGTGCGCTATAAAACAAACATAACATCACTCACTTACATGGTGGGAATAGGCTGTTTTGAAGCATTGGGCAATTTCTGTATCAGGAATAACTTGCTACAATTATCCATAGCAATGTGATGTCCATCTCTTGTTTAACAAGGAATGTACGGGGCTTAATACACCAAAAAAGATTCGTCAGGTAATGGCGCACTTGGATCGCCATGGGATTGGCATTACCCTTATACAAGAAACGCACCTGACACAAACCACTGATAGGCTGGTGGGGTGTCGTTGGGCTGGTTACCGACTTGCTTCTTCCTATTCATCCTATAGCCGTGGGGTTCTCACCCTTGTCAAAAAAGGCCTCCCCTTCACTGCAATCCAAACTCATGCCGACACTGCAGGGCGCTATGCTGTTATACATGGGAAGCTGATGGGCACACTTGTTACTATTGTCAATACCTATGGTCCCAACATAGATGACCCTGCGCTTTATGAGCGTATTTTTGCTGTTCTACGTGGGCTCCCGGACGCTGTAGTTTTCTGGGGCGGGGACCTAAATACACACTTGGATCCAACTAAGGATAAATCCAGCGGCAGGGAGGATCACTCTCCTTGGGTGGCTCGTGCGATCAAAGATGGAATGGCGGACTTGGGACTGCTGGATATCTGGCGCCATAGACATCCTGACACTAGAGGGCACGCATATTTCCACAGTACATGGCAGCTGGTCCCGCCTCGACTACTCGCTAATGAGTGAGGGGGCAGCGGGCTTGGTAACGGATGTGGTTGGGTTGCCACGTACACTATCGGATCATTGTCCTATCCGCCTCACCCTTTCTATTCCGCAAACTGTCCCTAGGGCCTTCACGTGGCGGTTTAGGCCTGAAGCGCTGTTGGACCCTATCTATATGGAGACGGTTCGTGAGGCCATCACACAATATTTCGCTCACAACAAGGGGTCTGTGGATAGCGCTGGGGTACTTTGGGAGGGATTTAAAGCCACTATTCGGTGCACTTGCATAGCCACGATAGCTGGTATATTAAAAGACCTGCGAGGACAGTTGGCTAAGGTGGAGACAACTCGGGAAAAATTGGAGAAGGATTACGAAGAGGCGCCTTGTGAGGCGACCCTAGCTTCTATTAAAGATGCTGTACTTGAACATGCAAGATTGGCGGAGGAAGAGATAAGGTATATTTCTAAACGCCATGTCTCCATGCCTATGGAGAGGGTGGTAGGCTGGGACATCACTTAGCTACTAAGATTAAACACCGCATCGAGAGGGAGGTAATTACTAAGATCACAGACGATGCGGGCCAAGACCACTACAATGTTTGCAGATAGCCATCGCATGGCTGACAGATGGTCAGAGGGAATACCTCAATCAACCGATCACGGTGGAAGATATTAGAATGGCGATAAATGCCTTACCCAATAAGAAAGCACCGTGCCCTGACGGGTTTCCCTGCCAATTTTACAAAGCTTATGCAGAGGAACTCATCCCATATTTATCAGAAATGTATGCTGAAGCGTACGATTTAGGTATGTTACTACCGTCTCTCAGCGAGGCACTTATCATTACACTACTCAAAAAAGATAAATCCCCCACTAATTGTGAATCATACAGGCCTCTTTCGCTTATTAATATAGATGTAAAAATTCTGGTTAAGATTCTGGCCACTCATCTCCAGCCACTCATGCAAAAATTGGTCCTGCCAGATCAATCTGGTTTTATTCCAGAGCGTGCTACCTCCCATAATTTATGGACACTGTTTGCTATGCTTCACACTCTCAATCCTGATCTGCTGGCGGCGGCAGTCATGCTTTACTCCGCTATGGCATTTGATTCCATAGAATGGGGTTATCTTTTTTATGTTATACAGCGGATGGGTTTTTCACCTCTCTTTGTTAATTGAGTGCGTCCGGGTAGAGGGCTATACTTCGGACCCAATACAAATCACTAGGGGCACCCGACAGGGGTGCCCATTATCACCAATGTTATTTGCCCTGACACTGGAACCTCTAGCTTGTCTTATTAGGCAAGTCCACAAGCATGCGGCTCTTAATTTTTTCCATCGGCCGGTCATCATCTCTCTTTACGCAGATGATATGCTGCTTTTTATACGTGAGCCCCGCACTTACCTAGCACCAGGCCTGAGTGAGTTTTTCTGGCCTCCACATTAACTGGTCCAAATCTGTAGTGATGCCGCTGATGGAGAGCACCCTCCCATATGAACTTGAATTTCCCCTTGTGTGGGCCACGGATTCAGTTAAATATTTGGGGGGGTGGGTTCACCGGAACCCAGGGGTCATTATCCGTGAGAATTAATGGACTGCCACCGCGATGCTGGAACAAGTGGATAGATGGGTAAAACTCCCGCTTTCTCTTGCAGACCGTATTGCATTGATCAAAATGGTAGTGTTACCTACATTTTTATATTTTTTCAGTAACATACTGCTCCAACTCACGCAACTTTTCTTTAAAACTCTATGCACTCTGCTGCTTCGCCTCGTCTGGGGTGGTCGACAAGCACGGGTGAGCTGGAAGACTCTCACACTGGATTACAAATGCCGGGGTTTCAGTGTACCCGATTTTTATCTCTACTACAATTGTGCACACGCACAATACGCACACTTATGGTTCACCTCACATGCTTTCGTCCCGCATGTGGCTGTGGAGCACTGGGATGCACATCCCATTCCATTGAGTTCTCTATTAACACATGACCATAGGCCTACACCCCGCAATACCTTTAACACGATTAATTCGACGATTGCCCCCTGGCAGGCATTGGGCCGTGAGGTGGGAAAACTACCATTACACTCCCCACTATTACCTTTGGCTTATCACTCGAACATATCAGTAACGCATGAACAGGGAGCTCTGCGTACACTGGCGCAGGTAGGCATTGATAAGCTACAAGATCTATATCCTGGCGATACTTTTCTGTCTAATACTGACACGGACTATATTCAGAATAAGACACCGCTCTTCGTTTTTTACATACATAGTCTGAAAAAGGCGTTGCAGATTCACTACCCCACATTCCCGACGGAACCACCGGAGACACTGGCGCTGCGTACACTGCTCCTGGCCCCCACCCGACATAAGCTAGTTATTAAACTTTATCGCGCTGCTAAGGAAGACAAGCCCCTCTTATGCGATAGGAGCCTTAACAAGTGGAATTAATATCTCGACCCACAACTCACGCAGAAAGACTGGGAACTCTGCTGCCAACTCATTAGCGCCCTTGCCTCTAATGGAAACTTGCGTATCATACACTTTAAATACCTTCACCAGGTTTACTATTCTCCGCATAAACTTTTTAAATATGGGCTCCGAGACACTGATGCTTGTAAACGATGCAGGGTTTTGGGGGCAGATTTCTGGCACCTAGCTTGGACCTGCAGGCGGGTGTCGGAATACTGGGCTGCTGTGATTACCACGTTATCAAAGATCATTGGGATGATGTTTTAGTGTTCCCCACAAATATGCTTACTGGGTCTTGTCCCCTTCCTAAAGGGTGTCGCGGGCAGGCTGACGAGAGTGTCACTGCTTATTGCTAAGCAACGAGTGGCGATGGTGTGGGATAGTGCGCTGAGCTCCACAGCGGAACAGTGGCTTAGAGATTTGGTATTTTGTAGAGAAAATCTAGTCTTATATGCAGAGGAGCTACCATCATCCTCCAGGCTCAATGACATCTGGGAACCCTTGTTGGTGTACTTGCGTTCTGTTGCTCAGCCAGATCCCCCTGAAAATCAGTCCCTGTGAATATATGTCGCACGTGCTTTATGTAATGATGTCAGTCTGTTTAAGTTTTCTCCCATGTAAGCTTAATTTACAGTCATGTGCTGTTCTTTTGATTAACTTTGCGTATGGTTCTACCAAATGCTGTTTTTTTCTCCTCATCTGTACACTGTATGAGACTTTATGAAAATCAATAATAAAAAATAAAAAAAACTCACCTGAGCCACCTACTGCCTAGCTCCGCCATTCTGGACTGGTTCTAAGTTGTAGATTGGAGAGGCGCGATGGTTAAGAGGCAAGGAGAAGGAAGGGGGTTATTGGAGTGTTAAAAACAGCACCTCCAATGGGTAAAATGATTAAAAGCTGTTTAAAAATAATCTCTGAATCCAATGAGAGGTGTAGCATCTTCCCCAGCCTGGGTACCTGTGAATGACTACGCCACATACCGAGCTCAGTATTACATGTCTTTATTCTTCTGTCTGTAAGTACGAAGTCAACATTCTACATCAGCCTTCATTGCATTCCACTCTAACATCTAAGTCATAGCTCTACGGAGTCCATTAAGAGCCAAATGGGTTCCGCCATTGCTAGCTCGCAAGACACATCTCCCCCTCTGTTAAGTGAAAAATTGTCATATTTTTTACAAATTATATACAAATACACAAATAAATCTCTTCAACCAATATTATTGGTGCTTTATTTGTTCGACCTGATCTTGTAACTGGAAGCTGGGAACTGTCACCATCAATGTCCAGAATCAGCGTTGATGGTGGAAAGACAACAGCAGTCATCCAGTCTCTCCTTCAGTATGTGGATCTGATGAACAAAGAGTTAGAAGCCAAAAGTGAGTAGAGTCTCTGTTAATAGACTTATCAGGGGGCTGGACAGTCACCATGTGTCTCTATGTAGACACTACTTGAAAAGGTTCTGCATCAAATGGAACATCAGATTTTCGTCACTGCATCTAGCGGACAATCACTCGATCTCCTCTCCTAAAGACGATGTTCTTTGAATGTCATCTTTTGTCAGCATATGTTTTCATCTTTTGTTTCTGAACCAAGTCCTGCTCACAAATTGCATTTTCGTCTTTCTCTCTCTGATTGGTCCACTGAGGTATCTTGGTTGTTATTGCTGTCCCAAACATCAATGTTGCTGGACTTTTACCTGTGGTTGAGTGAGGTTTTGAATGATAAGCTCCCAATTTGGATTTTAACACAGTCTTTAAATCAAGCTTTTCAAGAGTAGCATACTGCACTGCTTTCTCTAGCATACTCATAAAACGCTCAACTAGTCTTTTGGCCCCTTGGCCACAGAGGTATGCAGTTCTGATGCCCTATACTCAGATGATCTAAGAAATCTTTAAACTCTTTACTGTTAAATGTCGGGCCATTGTCAGATTTCAACATGGTTGGAACACCACATGTTACAAAGATGCCATCTACTCTCTCAATTACTTAGTCTTGAGTGATGAAGGGTCCTCAATTAAGGGAAATTGTGAGTATTTGTCCAGTGGACCAAATAAGTCAATGTCTACTCTCTCCCAGGCATTCTTCAGGGTTTCTGACACGTTTAAGGTGTGTTGAGTAACTTTAGTAGAAAGGCAGTTGCAAAGATGACAGGCCTTTACTTCCTTCTCAACGTGCTCATCAAGATACGGAAACCAGACTCGGTCTCGGAGAGCTCGTTTTGTGGCAATTATTCCACGATGTCCTTAATGAGCCACTTCAATCATCTTCTACCTCAGACTCTCTGGATTCAGGATTCTCGGCCCTCTCAATATAATCCCTACCTGAGTTATGGACAGTTCATCATTGACATTTTGTATTTTTTTATATTCACCATCCCTGGAGAGAGGTTAAGGGTGTCGATTCTATGACTGATGTGTGATTATTTCTTTCAAATTTAGCATGTTGCTATCATGACTCGTGGCAGTGATAATCTGGGCTAACGAAATAGCAGCTGGTGTGTTCGATGTTACAATGAAATTGATATAGGCCTCAGCCATTTTGGATGGGGAACCATGACTATGGATAGGCACTCTGGAAAAGTAGTCCACAGGATTCTGGTCCTTCCATAGATGATGCAATATGTTATAATTTTACTCCCATCATTCAAAGCAAGGAGGCATCTTAGCCTTTGGATTGCCAAATAGAGTTAGTAAAGCTTGATGATCAGTTACCAGCATAAAAGGCTTTCCATACAGGATTACATGGAAATGTGCACAAGCCCATACTACGGCTAAACTTTCTTTTTCAGGTTGGAAATAAGCACATTCTGTTTGGAACAAGCTCCTACTTGCATATGCCACAATATGCCTTCGAGCATTTGGGTGTCCACTGTGCTGTGCAAGGATGGCGCCTAACCCAACTAGGCTAATGCTAACAACAACCTCTTTATGAAGCTGCGGATTGAAATGCACCATTTCAGTAGCATTCTCAACTGCTTGTTTGATTTTCTTAAAACTTTTCTCACATTCATGTGACCAGTAAAATGAAACATTCTTCTTCGTCAGCTTTCTCGATGGAGCACTTACAGTGGCAAAGTCTTGTTTAAACCTGGAACAGTAGCTGGCCAGGCCATGCCAAGAAATTAACTCACCATGGAAACATCTTGTTGTGTGAGATCAGCATTTGACAACGCTTGTACTTTAGCAGGATCCGGTGTCATACCCCAAACTGAAAAGATATGGTCAAAGAATTTTAACTTTGCCTTGTGGAGCTTACATTTATCTGCATTCAAAGGCAAATCTGCATCTGCTAGTAAACAACATACTTGCGTGAGAGCCTTATCGTGTTCATTTTGCGTAGCTCCAAAAACTAATATGTATTCTCTATAATTGAACACAATCATGACAGGCTGTATTTTACGTCGAATGACGTCTTGAAAAAGTTCTGCAACTGATGAAACACCAAAATGTAGTCTTTTGTATCGAAACAGACCAACGTGTAGAAAAGGTTGTAATGTACCTGCAATTTTCTTCATGTTCCAACTGATGATAACCTTTATTTAAATCAAGGTGCGAAAAGACCTTTGCACCATTTAATTGCGTTATCATGTCAGCAATGGGTGGACCTGGATGTCTCTCTCGTTGAATTCCCTTGTTTGCCTGACGTATGTCAATGCATATGCGTACAGCTTCTTTACTGTCCTTTTTGGACACTACCACTATTTGAGAAACCAATGCTGTGGGACCAGTAGATCGCTCAATTATATCATGCTTAAGTAACGATTCAATTTCTGTTTCGACAGCATCTTGTAAATGAAAAGCAATTTGTCTATGCCTTCAAATAACAGGACGGATATCCTCATTAGTATGGAGCTTCACTTTCATAGTCTTAAGCTTTCCTGAACTATAAAACAAAGAAGGGAGTTGACTTACTATTTCATTGTGATCATTTGTGTTGTAGTTTACGGGTATCAGTCCCATATCAGAAACTGTGCTGAAACTGAGCAGACAGGCACTTGATGTTGTACCTTGAAGCACATGGATGGGTGCTTGTACCTTTGTTTTCTTGTGTTTCATCGTCACTATAAACGAGCAACCCATGTATACACTTTGGTTTTCAATGGCATCAATTGCGGTAATGGAGACAACTCGTTATATTTCTTTTCAGGCATAATGTTTATCGAAGCCCCACTGTCGATGATGAAAGGTATTGAACAACCATTGATTTTCAGTGTAATCTTTGGACAATGTTTGAATGACTTTATTGCTTTAGCATGTCGACATTTCTTTGGCTGACATTTTTATTCACATGTGGTCAGTCCAACACACCACGCTTTTCTGAGGTAAACAGCGACATGGCACAGCCCTCTTCTTTACTTTCCCTAGCTACTGATCTAGAAGAACCGCTTTACGATTATTTAGATGAAAATCAACTTTGTTCAGTGTCGATTTGTTTCAACTGATGTCGCAGCTTGGTGTTGTGGGTGCATGTAGAACGTTTCGGTGGCCATTTTTTCCTTATGCCATGAGGCACATGCTTTTTCCTTTGCTCTGCAACACAATTACGAAATGGTACTCATTCCCATAACCTTTACATATCAGTCCAATGGCTGGACATTTTCCTTCGAGTGGAACCGCAAATCCACATCTAAACACAACTTCTTTTTACATGCAGACTTCACTTTGTGTCCTTCAGTCTTAGTCTTTGGCTTACATTTTCACACTCATGACTGATTCATTCAGGGCACCTCCATGTCGGTAGCTTGTTTATCAGCATGCTCTTCAGCTCTGGCAGCCATTGACACTCCCTCCAGGCTAAGAGTTTCTCTCAGCATTAGTCTTCTGAATGAATCTACAAGAATCCATCAATAACTCTGATGTATTGCTTCTTCATGAATAAATTCATTGAACTTACAGTGTTTTATGAGTATGTTGAGTCTCTCCCCTCAAATTCATCGATGGTTTCACCAACTCTCTGTCATTCTTGACTGAAAATGTATCTTTCGTAATCTACATTAGACATTGGATTGAACTTGCGATTCAAAGTTTCTTTAATCTGACGGTATGTGATTTCTTTTTCAGTTTGTGGTATTTTCCTTATGACTTCTTTTACACCATCACCAGCAAGGTTTATGCGATATTTGATAATCTTTTTGTTATCAGTCTTTTTAGGTGCATCAATGAAATCTTCAAATGCCTCTATCCACACAATCCATCTATTGCCAATATTTTGCTTTTGGTAGTATCGAAAGGTGGCGGTGGTTTCAGAAAGGCTGCAGCTTTGTAGGCCAGTGTGAAACTTACTCACACTGCTGGTGGATCATGGTGACTTGGCATAGGCAACTAATCCGTGAGGCCTTGTGACATGCTGGCCTTAGGATAATCTTTAATGATAGCTTGAAATGTGACTTTCTTCTCTGCTATCTGAAAATGTTCACTATTTCAAGAGTTCCTCTTGGCTTTTTATTCTTTGAAGACCCGTGAAGTTGTTCTGAGCCCTACTTAGCAGTTTTGGTGCCTGGCCACTTCGGGTATGGACAGCTCAGTAAGCACAACCGTTGGCACTTCTTCTTGAGGCACTTCACTGCGTGCAGCAGTATGAAGACTCTATAATGAGTTTGGTAAGTCAATTATATATTATTTTCTTGATGTCAGTTTGCACTTTCTAACACCTAGCTTGCTATTTGAAAGCGTTTAGAGCGCGCTGCGCATTTATTCGCCTGCCATATTGCTTACTCCTGGTATTTTTAAACATCCCGTTTTATATTTTGGTTGTATTTCTTTTATATTTACCCCTGATTTTAACCTGCGCCCTCTCACTTGCACGATAAAAATCTTGTTGTCACCGCTGTTGGGCGGGTCCTTTCCGTGGTGAATACGAACGTTTGCCGGCCATCTTGGGGGAACTCTGGGACGCCTGGCGGCGCCATTTTGGAGTTTGGATGCTCTAGCTGTCACAAGGACGCTAGACGGCTATTTAAGGGGGGTAAACTAGGCGGAGTGCCTTGCTATTTGAAAGCGTTTAGAGCGCGCTGCGCATTTATTCGCCTGCCATATTGCTTACTCCTGGTATTTTTAAACATCCCGTTTTATATTTTGGTTGTATTTCTTTTATATTTACCCCTGATTTTAACCTGCGCCCTCTCACTTGCACGATAAAAATCTTGTTGTCACCGCTGTTGGGCGGGTCCTTTCCCTGGTGAATACGAACGTTTGCCGGCCATCTTGGGGGAACTCTGGGATGCCTGGCGGCGCCATTTTGGAGTTTGGACGCTCTAGCTGTCACAAGGACGTTAGACGGCTATTTAAGGGGGGTAAACTAGGCGGAGTGCCTTGCTATTTGAAAGCGTTTAGAGCGCACTGCGCATTTATTCGCCTGCCATATTGCTTACTCCTGGTATTTTTAAACATCCCGTTTTATATTTTGGTTGTATTTCTTTTATATTTACCCCTGATTTTAACCTGCGCCCTCTCACTTGCACGATAAAAATCTTGTTGTCACCGCTGTTGGGCGGGTCCTTTCCCTGGTGAATACGAACGTTTGCCGGCCATCTTGGGGGAACTCTGGGACGCCTGGCGGCGCTATTTTGGAGTTTGGACGCTCTAGCTGTCACAAGGACGCTAGACGGCTATTTAAGGGGGTCATGCCGACGCGCAGCGGATTCGCGCAGCGGAATCGCCGGAGTTACGCCTGAGTTCAGCCCGTCTGCGCCCGTCCGCGCTGAGGACGCGCTGCAGGACGGGCTGGGCTCCGAGGACATGTATTTGTCGCCTCAGGTATTTTGTTCGTATTCATTGCAGGAGATGATTGTTTTAAAGCCTTCCCGTTTAGTATGTCACCAAAGGTTTTCGCCTGAGGGCCTTTTACGCGCTACAGTTTGTCATACTTGTAATGACACTTTATGGCCCTCGTGCCCTAATAATGGGGTGATTTATGCTCCTATCACTCAAGGGAATGATATCCAACTACGTAAGGGTTTCCTAGTTAATGCTAGGTCTCTGAATAAAAATAATGTGGCTTTCCATGAGTTTGTGACCGCAAGGAAACCCTCTTGGGTCTTTGTTACTGAAACCTGGGCATCGGATTCTGCTGGTCATGATTTAAGGCTGGCTGTTCCTGATGGCTACGCTTTGCAGAGACTCGATAGAACAAGATGTAGGGGAGGGGGGCTGGCTATTCTCTATGAAACGTCCCTTGTTTGTAGTACTAAAGCCCTGTCCGAGTCCTCTGACTCGTTTGAGGCCATGTACTTCTGTATCTCTTGCTCCCCGTCTGTATCTTTTACAGGTGTTCTTATCTACAGACCACCTGGACCTAGATCTAATTTTAGCTGTGAGCTGCTCAGAATTTTGGAACCTTACTTTGGTAAGCCCCAGCTGACCATTCTTGGAGATCTAAATTTTCACTTCGATGATTTGGGTTCCAATGATACACTTTCACTGGTCGATTCGCTGGACGCGTGTGGCTTTGGTCAATTGGTAAGGAGTCAAACTCATCGAGCAGGACATATTTTAGAAGGGGGGTTTTCAAACGATTCGAGGCTGTCAGTCGGTTCCCCCTTACGGCTGATCTGGTCCGACCATTTGGCAGTCCCTTTGGAATTAGAAGTTTCCCTTGTAGGGGCGCGTAAATTGAGCTCTATTAATAGAGTACCTAAAAGGTGCTACAAGAACATCACCAATGAGTCTCTTATTCCTTTCATAGGGGTTATCTCACATTCCTGTACTAAGGATGCAGGTGCGGCTGCGCAAGAGCTCGCTAATTCCATCTCTAGAGCGGTTGATGTGTTGGCCCCCACTTCTCTTCGGTATGCAGCAAGATGTAAACCTTCTGCTCCGTGGTTCTCTGAGCCACTAAGGCTTCTGAGGCAGGGTGTTAGAAGACAGGAAAGAAAATGGCGGAAATTCTGGGACCCCAGGGAAAGAGAGGCATATAAACATCTGCTGCGCGACTATCAGGCCAGGGTGATAAGGGAAAAACAGGAGTTTTTCTCTAGTCTCACCTCATCCCTTTCGTCATCCAAGGAACTTTTTAAGATCGTAGACTCCCTCTGTTCTCTTCAAGTGCCTGATCCTGTGGTAGGGTCGCAAGAGCTGTGTAATAAAATCTCGGAGTTCTTCCACAATAAAATTGACGACATTTACCTTACCCTGGAATCACAGAGGAGCACTTTGGGAACTCATCCTTCCTTGGCCCTGGAAGGAATGGAGCTTTGGAATAGAGATCCGTTTAAGACCCTTACCCATTTTCCTCCGCTGTCCCTTGAGGAGCTTGAGCTTCTGCTGAAAAAGACAAAATCTGCCTCTCCTCTGGATCCTTGTTCTCTGAAAGTCTTGAAATCATGCCAGGATACGTTATTACCTCCTTTGTTGGAGGTGATGAACGATGCCATGGCACAAGGAACCTTCCCAGTAGCCTGGAAAAAGGCGATAGTGAGGCCCTTGCTTAAGAAGCCCACCTTGGACCCAGAAATACTGAAAAACTTCCGTCCGATATCTTTGCTGCCCGCTCCAGCTAAAATGCTTGAATCCCACCTGAATTTTCATCTGTCGGCTTTTCTGGATTCCTCTGGTTATTTGGATAACTCCCAGCATGGTTTCAGAAAACTCCATAGTACGGAGTCGGCTCTTACTATGGTGGTGAATAACATCCGACTGAAGGTGGATCAAGGTCAGAATACACTCCTGGTCCTATTGGATCTTACGGCAGCTTTTGATACCCTGTCTCCCTCAACTTTAACATCTCGTTTGAGGGAGTTAGGAGTAGCGGGCCCGGCCCTGAGCCTTCTGTCCTCTTTCCTAGAGTTAAGAGAGCAGAGGGTTAAACTTGGAGAGTTTCTCTCCCCTGCCAAATCCCTGCAATGTGGAGTCCCACAGGGGTCGGCTTTAAGTATGACCCTGTTTAACATCTATGTGGCCCCACTTGCAAGGCTTGTGAAATCTCAGGGGATGGAGGTGGTGTCATACGCCGATGATACCCAAATTATGGTGTCCTTAGCTCATTCGGCCTGCACCTCCGCGCTCAGCGTCAGGAACTGCATGCAAGCTGTTGCAGATTGGATGATCCAAAATTCCCTGAAGTTGAACGGCGAAAAAACTGAGGTGCTGATTTTTGGTAATAACCAGGATGTCTCGTCCAATGAGTGGTGGCCCCCATCTCTGGGAACCTGCCCTATGCCATCTGGTTCGGCCAGAAATGTCGGCGTTATATTCGACACCTCACTGAATATGACTCTACAGGTTAATAGAACGGTGGCCACCTGCTGGGGGGTTATCAAGATCTTGTGGAGAATTATTCACTACCTCTCCCCTCAGGCTCGTAAGCAGACGGTAGTTGTTCTAGTGGGTTCAAGTTTGGACTACTGTAACGCTTTGTATGCCGACATCAACAAGGGTCTCATCTCTCGCCTCCAGGTGGTACAGAATGCGGCAGCAAGATTTGTTATTTCTGCACCCATTCAGTCCTCTGCTACTTTAGCCAGGAAAAGTCTGCACTGGCTTCCAATCCAGCAGAGGATTTCTTTTAAACTCCTGTGCTTAGTGTTTGGAGCCCTATCCTCTGGATCTTCTAACGCTTTAGGTTCTCTGCTAACCCTCTATACACCTAGTAGGAGCCTGCGTTCTTCTGAGAAGAATCTATTGGTAGTTCCTCGGCTGAAGAAAGTCAGATGGGGTGGCAGAGCTTTTTCCAACCTGGTCCCCCGTTTATGGAACTCTCTTCCTGCAGAAATTAAGGCCCAACCGTCTTTAGTCCAGTTTAAAAAAGCGCTCAAAACATGGTGTTTTATTAATGCCTACCAGTAAGCAAGTCTATTTTATCTATCTAGCTTTTGGTTAGGCGCCTTGATGCCCTGTGGGCTGAGTTGCGCGTTATAAATCTGTTATCATTCATTCATTCATAGTTGGTCTCCGCTTTGCAGCACTTTTGATCACAGCATTATTTCGCAGTTTCCGATTATCAATGACTGCTTTTGAACCTGGTTGCATCTGCCTTTAGCGTAGACACTCCGTATAACGTATGACTTTATCTTACCTGGCAGCGCGTTACTTTTATGTATGGCCTGACCAGCAGGTTCTCTGGCAACACCATGCAGATTCTCTGCAATGCTTTCATTATTGTCACTTTTCTTCACAGCGGCTGGAGCTGCGCTTTGACTCCACATGCATAATGCGTTGATTCCGTGCTTTAATGATTGCACACGTGTCACACACAAGCAGTTTGCTTGGACCACGGCAAACTCTCTGGGAGAGCACTGTCGATCTTCTGGTTACTTATTTCCCATCTGGTTGCCATTTGTATCATCTCCCCAACCTAGGTACCCACAGATGACTACGCCACACACAGAGCTTAGTATTACACGTCTTTATTCTTCTGCATGTAACTGCAAACTCAACATTCTAAATCAGCCTTAATTTCATTCCACTCTAACACCTACATCATAGCTCTACGGAGTCCATCAGGAGCCAAAAGGGTTCCGTCATTGCTAACTCGCAAGACACTACAAGATGGAAGGTGCTGTTTGCTTGACTTTAATGCAGACATTAGTGTGTCTCTCTGGAGTCTGGTGCCCTGTCAGTCGGTCTAGCTTGGCCATGCCAACGGTAGGCCACACCCCACAGCCACATCTAAGGTGGGCAAGACCAACCAATTACAAGCACTCAGCCGAGGACATAGGGCAAGCGGGTACAAAGTGATCAAATGTTTAACTGCAGTGTCTTGAGTTGGTACCAAAAGGCTTTAGACATGCCAAATATTCAGGACAGTGTGTAGAACAAAGGTCTAGTGGAGGCCAAAAGGTCCTCAGGTAGCCTAGGCTACTAATAATTTAAGTGCAGTATTTAGTCAGATGAAGCAATACAAAGAAGTCCAGGTGGGACTCGGATAGGCAATATATGTTGGGACACAAGGTTTTTGGAATGACAACACATTTATTAGCTGCATAAATGGAATATCATATACTTAGGTAATAGTTCCAGTGCTCACACAGAAAGTGAAAGTGCATGAAGTGGGGAAGTGCTGGTGACATTTAAAATTTATATTGTATTGAAAAACAACAGTAGTAAGCAAAACGCCTAAATAAATTGAACGCAATAATGGAGTTTTGGTTGGAGAGGTCGACGGCGTTTCGATCTCATTAGTGTGAGATCTTCATCAGGACGAGAAAGTGTGAGCTGATAGAATTTGGCAGGGAGAGTGAAGGCACGCTCCGGAGGCCCAGGCAATGGGTGTAACTTGAGCCCGTAGGCGAGTGCGTCTGTAAAGGGCAAGTGGGCCTATCGTGCAGAAGGGTTAAAAGAGCCGCACGGGCCGTCAGGGAAGAGGAGGGACCCGTAGTGATTCGGGCAGCGCTTAGTTCAACTTGAATAGGACATCTGGTCTAGGCAGAGTGCCTATCGTGCAACGAAGGTTGTGAGCTCCGCAAGGGGCTGTCAAGGAAGTTTGGAGAACCCGTAGTGGATCGGGCGAAAACGCTCTTTGCTAGCGCGCACGGCCGGTTAATTGAATTCGCGTAGACGTAGTCAGCGGGGTGCACCAGAGAAACCCGGTGTCGGCAGGGGATACTGCCTAATACTACCCCTGGTCTCACTACTGGGGTCCCCTTGTTCTTTAAACATATAAATATTCAGGACAGGCATCAAGTAAATTAACTTCATGCAGATTCAATTCATTCATATTTACACTGTGGATGATTCTAGCCTCAGGAAGCCATTGTTTGAAACCTTTGCTTTAAAACCATGTTTCTGAAACACACATGAAAATTAATTACCAACCTGTCTCAAAATTGAAATTCCATCATTTTACATTTTCTTTTAACAGCCAAATATATTCTGGGCATTTCAAGTAATGGTTCATTTCCTTAAACTGAACAAATTGTACTGACCCCTGGGAACACTGGTTTGCCTATGGAATGCCCAGACCACCAATTGATGTCCCTGATGACTTGGAGAAAGTACTGACACTGAGGTGCCTATTCACAAACTGCATTTTGTACTATATTTAGTAGTACTACAGTACTACAAAATGCCATTCACCAACCCACAAGTATAAATCTCTACCTCTTCTATCTTTTCTGTTGTAGATCCTGACACACAGGTTTACTACTTGGGGCCCGATTACGATGGTGTAGGAATCGGCTCCTGTTCCCACGGCATCGTGATTGGCTGTTTGGATTCCTTTTTTACCGACCCATTTTGATGGGGTCGGTCGGAAAGGAATCCGAACCAGAATTCCGAATGGCCTCCGACGGGCTCCGCTGCCATTCAGAAAGCTTTGAGTAATCCCTCGGGTGGCTTTTTCCGCCTGAGAGATTACGATGGCAGAATCCAACTGCCTTTCTGTGCTGGCCTTTCCGACACAGAAAGGCTGTGGGAATCCGACTTTGGGGCCCCCATGGGTGAAGGCCTCCGGATGGCATTCTAGCGGGCACCTATGGTGCCCCCCTGTTGATCGCTGCACCCGGTGGCAGGCACCTTGAGGTACCTGCAACGTGGTGCAGGGATGAACTGCACCTTGGCTCTTTACAATGAGAGCATCGGAATGCATGCTCTCACTGTAAAGAATAGGAATGTGACTGAAAAGTGTTTGGTCGCATCCTAATTTGCTAGGTTGGGACTGACGACAGGAGGTCATTTGGTCCCAGTTCCCAAACGATGTCGGACGGACCCAGGTCCGTCCAACATCGTAATCGGGCCATTAGTAGTAAATGTGGAAGGGAAAGGGAGAGTGCTTTAAAAAGGGGCATTGCTTACTAAAAAATAGGAGCGTATGTCTCATATAGTCAGAGAATCGTAATGCACAGCGGTGAGGCCCAGCTGTGGACACAGTGCTGATGCATGGACACATGGGTCTCCATACATGGGTCCCCATACAAGATAAGCTACAACTTTCCACTGCAATGTTGTCAATACTGAGAGTAGCTGGAAGGACTCTGCTCACAGGAGCTGTGGCCACAGAGCTATGATTTAACTTGAAAGATAATATAAAAAAAAGGTAGAAAATGGTGAATTGCATGCAGAAATGGACATATATTTTACTTCAGAGGTTTTTAGGAAAATGCATCAAGCTTAAGTCACATGTTGTGCCCCCTTTGTGCATCCACAGGGTGCAGAGGTGCCGGGGGACATGTAGGGCCCCTTTTGTTTCCTCTCTACCAGGGTTTACATGGAGGAGAAAATGCCATGAAAACCCTGGTGGAGAGGAAACTGCTAATATGCTTGGTGGGACCACGGCAGTCCCCCCAAGCATATGGATGCCTCTACACTGCGGCAACACCGCCAGGGAAGTGCGGTTTACTGGCGGCTGCGGCAGAGGTGTAGTGGTCCAGTCAACAGAGTCGTAATCATGCGGATCGGGAGACCGCCACCGCCGCGCTCCCGCAAGTCTGGCTGTCCTTGGACTGCCAGACTCGTTATCGGCCCTTTGTGTCCACACTATGCAAATATTCAGTCTACGTCTTAAAAGTGAGTGTTTTATTTTAGGAAATATCTGAGACTCTACAGTGCTTCATTTTTGTTTTAGACACTGACTTTGGGCATAGAACAAAAACAGTATATTTTGCAGCGTGTTGGTCCATTGTTGTTTTATTCCTCATCCAGGTCCTTACCCCCTCTCTCTCCCTTCGTTCTCCACCTGCTGTACTCATCGCACTGTGTGCACTCTTGCTATAGGGCTGTTTACTACGGCCACTTGACCCTCTCAAATCAGTACTTATTCTGATGGATACATCTACCTGCAGATTCCTCACCTTTTAAATATTCTATGCACCAACATGGACTAGAAACTCCTCCCTAGCTCTCCCTAGCCTGTAAGGGGCCCCTGCTTCGAAAAGGCTCTGGAAACAGCAGTGTATGATGTTGCTGGAGCCATAAAGCCCCCCCCCCCCCCCACCAGTGTAGTGACGTTAGTTCCCTTTTTCCCACACCAATCATTATTTGATGTTTTCTTGAAAAGAAATGTTTTTGGTGCATTTTCCTGTTGTCATGTTGCCACCTAGGAAGTCAGGTTTCGAAACTTGTAAAGACTGCCAGGTCAGATGTCCATTATCGACCCTCACGAAATCTGTGGTTCGAATTGGACCACAACGTCGACAACTGTCAAGATTGCCAAAAGATGCACCCTAAAGCCATAAATGAGTGTGAGACAAAATGTTTATAGCAGGGGCACAAGATAAAAAAACAAGGTTGTCATAAATCTCTTCCAAGATCTAGATTGTCACCTCATCGTTCTTCAAAATCATCCAAAAGGAAATATAAAAGAAGAGACGTGATGGTTACCAGTATCATTCATCAAGAGGTAAATCACCACGATCAGTGTCCCCTCAACTGCACGTCTCCAATGAAGGTCAAGAAGAGATCATTCTGACAGCGGTAATAATGTCTCCACCTTGACCGGCTCCTTTGGATCCACCAGCTCCGATGCCTGTGACTCAACAGCTCCAGTGCCTGCGATTCCACTGGCTGTAACACAGACTTCACAGATGAAGGTAATCTCTGCGGCATCGCTTCCTTGACCCCAGGAGGATAATACATATCCTGTTTTTCCACCTCAGGGAACAGATCCAAGTAATTTTCTTAATGCAGTGTTAAATATCTTCAACAGGGCTCTGATCCCATCTGGTGCACCTTCTGACCCCATGGGTCCAAAGGCCTATTCATTGGGAGATGTCCTAGTGCCTTACCAACAGACACCCTTTACGCCGTTCTTGCCATTGGCCCAGCTAAAATGACTGACTCCGACGTCACACAGAAACTTACAGTGCCAAGATCGATACCGATTCAGCTGGACCTCCCACCCTCTTCTGAAATGGAAGTTTCACTGACTGGCGCAATGTAATTCGTTTTATTTAATTATTTATTTACTTAACTCTGTTTGGCCATATGCCGGAGTTTACTACCCCCCACCCTGCCACGCCTCACCGCCCCGCAGCACTCCCTCAAGGAGCCGCCACTGATTCTATTGTCATGAGGGCCATTGTGGCAAAGTTAAGACAAAACAGTCAGTCAAGAATGGTTTCTGGTGGCCTGGTTTGGATATTTTTGTGGAATGTATTGTCAGGAATTGTGTAATTTGTGCCAACGCCAACAAATCCCTTAAAACTTTGCGACCTAACATGAGAACTCCTTGTATTCCCGATACTCCTTGAGAAACTACTGCTGTTGATATTATGGGCCCTATTGGCAATGAGTCTAAGTATGGTATTTCTGCTATTGATGTGATTTCTCGGTGGCCCACTGTTAGGATTGTTGACAGAGGTGATAATGATGCTGTTTTGTCCTTTTTGGATACTGTTTTCACTGAGGAAGGTTTACCCACTCAGATCATCACCCATAATGGTGTACAGTTTGTTTCTCGCAAGGCTCAAGACTTTTTCAACAGGTTAGGCCTCAAACATCGTACGACATATTTTTTTAATCCTAGCGGGAATGGCATGATCGAGCGTTTCAACAGGGTGCTCAAGAGCGCCGTTCAATCTGCTGGTATGGAAGATGGTAGGTGGGAATTACGTATTACGTATTCTCAAAACTGTTTGGTCGTATCGTCCCACTACCAATGACATGACTGGTTGTACCCCTTTTGAAATTATGAGAGGTTGGGTTGCCAGAACTAAAATCAACCCAGCATGGCTGGTTCAGAGCACAGTCTCCAATTTAGATTTGGAAGTCGTTAAACAAAAAATTAAGGACACTCATGACATGTACAAGAGTTTGTTTGACTGCAAAAGAGGTTCTAAGGTCAACACCAATGTTGAAATTGGCATGGTTGTCAAGGTCAAGAAGCCATAGAAGGTTAAGAAAGGTGTTAGTCAATTCCTAGGTCCTTTTGAAGTCATAAAAGTTTTGAAAAATGCTGTCAAGTTAAGTGATGGTAAAGTTTGGAATCTCAAACGTATTGCTATTCTCAGAGGTGACAAAAGTGTTTATGTTAATTCTTCCTCTTGTGTAAAGGGCAATTGTTTGGACTACGTGGATTCTTCTTGTGGAAATTTGGACATTGTGGATGAGAATTCTCTTACCAGTTCTTCCCCTGATGAAGCTTCATCGTCCAGCATTGTTTCTGCTGAGGAAGCCCATGATGTGCCGTACGTTTTGGGCAGAAGAATCAAAAGAAAACCTGTATGGATGTCTGATTATACTTCATAAAATTAACTGCAAAATTGTGTCACGTTACGTAAAGCGTAAGGACGCTAGAATGCTGACTTGTGCATGAAAGGAAACATTGGTTGTAGACACGGCTACAATGTGTGAGGTGCTGAGAAACGTTGGTCGTCAACAAAGCTACGAGGACTGGCGTCACACGCAGCTGCTTGCCAAAGAATGAAGAAGTAAGCACGCGGAAGGTGACGTAGAGAGACAATGGTGGAGACAAACCGCTGGAGGAACGACAATTTGCACAAAAAAGGACAACTCATGAAGACAAGGTGTCAGCAGGTTGCGCAGATCAACACAGGATGCAGGGTCGAAGTGCCGAAAACCAGAAATCAGGGGAAATGGAGTAAATCGAAGATCATCGAAAGACAACACGTAGTGTAGTGGGGAGTCCGTCGGGTTGTGTTACGACAAGTCGCCACAAATGTAAAGTAAGCTGAACACAGGTAAGTTGTAGATAGTACTTTATTAGTACAAAATACACCACCCACAGGAGAAACCACCATCAAGCTGTGGATCAAATGAGCAACTGTCAAGAAACAAAGCACACATTTGAAACAAGAATGCAGAATGCACACTTGACAGCTGTACGAGCCACACGAGACACATAACCCACAACACCACACCTACCTTGTTGTGGACTTGAAAAAAGAAATGAGATCTCACAACAACACAATGAATTGTGATCCCAAAGTCCTCAAAACACAAAACTCTGTAAGAGAAGAAGTCAGAAACTTAAACGTAGAGGACACAAGACTATTACCCAAAATGGTTTCCGCTGAAGGACACCACAAACGCAAGCTGACGAAACCGGCTCTAATGCGAAACAAAGGAGAAAACTCATGAGGAAAGGCTGCAGCAGAAGATCGGACGCAAAACAGCTAACTTTATATCCCCTCTTCTGCCCAAGGAAAATTCAACTGCTTGAAATCTTTCCAAATTCAAACTGGCACACACCGAGCAGTGGACCATGCCCAACCCAAAGGGTCTAGCTGCGCCAAAGATGAACTCACAGAGACCACCGCACAAAGCATAGTCAACACTGAAGAAATTAGCTTAACCACAGCCACCACTCATTATGAGGGTCTAATTCCCCAGACCTGAACGCAAGTCATACCACTCTTAATCCCATATACTTCCATCAGTAACCCATCTAAGGCCCATCCTCATACTCCACGACAGGACTATACAAGAAATCCAGAAGTATTGAGAGAAAGTACAATAATTGAAAACGGGGGTAGCGAGTCCATAACGAGCGCTCAAGAAATTCTGACGAGCAGAGAAGTAGATACAACGGGCAATTACGCGCTAGCAACTATCCGTCAAAACTGCAAGCGCCAAAAACTGAAAAACCAGGTCCTTCCAGTAATCTGCAGCCAGCGAATGCAGGGCCTTACTATAGTGTCCCTCACCTGGATCTGACACCCAAAACAAACTCTGGCGTGGAGAGAAAACCGTGCAACCTCTTGGAAGGGCCATCATGGAGACCAGAGGGCTCAAGGCCAAACCTCATCAGCTCTCCAACGGACAACTGTATCACGCTACTGAAGCCAACATTCAAATCCAAAGGGCCTTGGGACACCTTGAACAGAAGCAACATTTTGCAACTAATTTCAACCATACCAACTCTAGGAGAAATAAGATCAACAGACCTGCTTTCAATAGAGTTTATCAAGCCAGATCAGCCCTTCAAGTGGGAGATCACCAAAGCTACGTGGTGTTCACCGGCCATGGCCAACAAAGTTCTTGATGAGCAAGCCATTTTTAAGGCATGGGGTATAACCATATCTGGCTACCAGAGTATAGGATATCCATCTCCGCTCCTCTCTAACACAGGGTACAATAGCGCTGCCAAAACTAAAACAACTTCAATGCTCAAGGGGTCCCGGGCCAAATCTCCTATGAGGAATACTGTAAGAAATGACAGCTACAGCCATGGCCAACATTCCCCACAACATTTACTCATGCATCAAGCACCAGAGCTAATCACCAGAACAGTCCATTGGACCGGGGGTCCCCAATGACAAATCAAGCAAGACCAAGTCTCAACTAGGAGGAGCAATGAAACCATCAGTCTTTGCTCATGGAACGTAAATGGGCTAAAAGGCAAATCCGTGGATTCAGATATCATTCAATACCTCAAAACTCACTAAATAATTCTACTCCAGGAAACATGGACAAATAAACTGTTTCAAATGCAAGGCTACATCTGCTTTCACACGCCAGGACTTCACAATATGGCCAAACTACGCATCAAACACTATTTCAAATGCAATAAAACAAGTCCTGGTTCCCCTGTCAAATGTCAGTGTGATCATGATGAATCTCAACTCCAAAGGGAAAAGGAAGGAGGCACTAATTTTCAACATATACCTCAATCCAAGAAAGAAATCCAAAAAAGCAAAGCTCCTGGTAGACTGTTTATTGTCACACATCACAAAATTTGAAACCCCAAATATACGCTTACAGGGGATTTCAATCTCCACCTTTTAGGTTCCTCTGAGGATGGAGAGATCTTGGTCCAGTCCGCAGCATGGAGCATCCCAGGACAAAACTACAAACCTCAACGCAGAGTGTGCACTACTGGAAAACAGCTTCTGGATGACCTGGAGCATATTAGCTCCAGGGCCCTCAATGGCAGAATCTCTGACGATTCGCCAGCTGCTGCCTCCTTCTATTCTAAAAAGGCAGCCTCTACTCTGGACTAAACTTGGTTTTCCCTTCCATTCTTTCACAGTGTGGTCACCTTCCGGCTTGGGGTCAAGGCGGACAGTAACCACCGCCCCCAGGAAATAGTTCTCTGGGCTGCACCACCAATTTTCGAGCCCCTACTAAGGGGACCTCTCTCCAACTATACAGTTAATCTCAGAAGAATCAAATCCTCCCTAGTAAACACCAGGGAGGTACTCCAGGTTGCAAAAGATCTTTTACAGAACCCAAAAGAGAATATACTATGCCCAATTGTAAATTGGGAACAATTCACAGCCTGTTTATCAAGCACTTTCTCAACGGTAGCCAAATACCGGCCGCAAAATGATCCTGTGGAAACCGGCGGGTTCTCTGGAGCCCAGAACAAGCAACTAAAGAAAATGAAAAAAGATCTAAACAAAACGCTGAAACTTCTGAGGCTTAAACCGGAAGATCTTGACCTCAAAACATTACTACAACAATATAGGAAAAGCCTTAAGAAGCTGAAATGGGAAGATCCAAGGAAGAGGAGCTATGGGCGAAACTATTACACGATTCCAAAACTCACAACAGCACTCGTTTCTGGCGCACAGTAAATAAAGTTATGCGCCCCTCGCATGGCGGTCAAACCTCATATATCACAGATGAGGCATGGTCAGAGTTGCTAACATCTCACTTCAACCATCGGGATGAGCTGAGATGGCTCAAGGAAACAGAGGCTTTAAAGGTGAATGAAGCCTATGAATTTAAGGATGAAACTAAAATAACACTGTGTAATGGCATGGAAGAACAGACTGAAATCACAACAATTAAACGCCAGATCGCCAAAGGCAGGAGAAAAGGAGCGCCAGGGCCCAACGGGATACCCCCGCTCTTTTTAAGCTGGACGCTGACTTTTGGGCAGGGGTCTTGGCTCCTTTATTCCAGGAACTCAGATATTTGGTACACCTACCGGCCGCCTCTTGAAAGGGCTTCATTATTGCCCCAATCTATAAAAGTGGTGAGAAATCTGCTCCCAGAAACTACCGCCTAGTTGCCTTAATTGACAACAAAGCTAAATACTACGTGGGCACCGTACTAGGGGATCTTCAGCTCTGGGCAGCGGAACAAGAAATTATACCACTCAACCAAACCGGCGGCGCTAAAAACACAGGAACTTCAACCAGTATCTTAACATTGTCATTACTTACATACAAAGCAACAGCAACAAAACAGTAACTTCATCTGTGTTTTGTAGACTATAAGGCAGCCTTTGATAATATTGTGAGAGCCAATCTTTGGGAAAAACTGGCAAACTGTAAGATCCCGCAGGCACTGCTGGGCGCAATAATATCCCTTCACACATACACATGGGTGCAGGCCAAACTGGGCGATGGCACAAGCCTGTCTAGGCAAATTCCAACAACCAAAGGACTTAAACAGGACTGTGTGCTTGCGCCGACTCTTTTTAACCTTTATATGGCCGACCTGAAGCAGACCTTGGACCAATGCAATGCACACGCTCCAAGGTTAGGAGGTAAGGCTCTAACCAGCATCCTGTACTCTGATGATGTAGTATTAATCAGTCACACGCATGTGGGTATGCAACATCTTTTAAACGCTCTCCAAAAATATTCCAATGAAAACTCACTGGAATTAAATCTGGATAAAACAAAAACAATGTCCATTAAAAGACGAGGGGAAAAACCCCACCACTGACACTTAGGGAATAGCCAGCTGCAAAACACAACAAATTACAAATATCTAGGGGTAATATTTGAAACTAGAGGCCAGTTTACAAGCCAGCTAGAGTCAATCAAAAGGAAAGGAGCGGCCCTGGCGACGACGCTGAGGCAAATAAAAAAAATTAAAATAATGGGGTGACCCGGTGTCCCTCAGAACCTGGGTATTAGTGTTAAACAAAACAATTGGTTCTGTCGGGATGTATACAATTGCTTAGGGTACTGTTTGTAAATACAGAGATCAAATACTTATTCACAGAACATAGAGCAATGAAAGGAAAAAACACACACGAAATAAGGCAGGGGGCGTACATAATTTGCTGGCACAAGATCGAGAACGGTACGTGAACCCACTGATCAAACGTGCAAAAAATTATCTCAAGCGTTGGCAATCCCTTCCGCTTAACCCCCTTGCAGGATTGCCTTGTTTAAAATGATGGTTCTGCCCCGCCTCCTCTATGTACTTCAGAACCTCCCGCTCCATCTCCCCCGCAGTTGGTTCTGTAGATTGGACGCATTGATCACGACTTTCCTCTGGGGTGGCTCAAGGTCACGACTGGCTCTCGTACACTGTCAACTGCTCCCATATGATGATGGTATGGGGATGACAAATCCCTTTCTGTACTATCTGGTCACTCGCCTGTTGGTGATCCGTGACTGGTTCAATGGAGGTTGGGCAGACCTGGCCTACTGACTGGGGCTGGAGAGCCTTGGATCCAGGCCATGCTATACAGAGCTCCTATTCCTCACACCCTACCTAATCACCGGGACGGCCCTTCTGGTGTGGAGGTCTGTGATGCGGCACACCCGGTAGGATGCCAAGATTACAATGCAGACACCCCTCTGGCATGGCACTCGTCTGCGAGAGGTGGGGTCATTGGTGGGTTTTCAGAAGTGGGATCTGATGGGTATCACATGGGTGGGAGATGTATGGAGACTGGATCATTTGTCCTCCTTAAAGCAATTGCAACACGCATACTCTCTGCAGCCTACTCAATTCTACAAGTACCTCCAATTGTGACACGCCCATGCCCTAGACATTCCAGAACACATGACGTTCCCTGAGTTCAGTCCAATTTAAGCTAAGCTCCTCATGGGAAATCTGGGGAAGGGCGGAGTATCCCAAATGTACCGATCCCTGATAAACAACACTCCGTCTATGCTAGATTCCCTCAAGACACGATGGGAGCAATGGATCGGCCCACTGGAGGAGGAGAAGGACTGGAGGGATGCACTAATGGCTCTAAGGGTACTCACAATATCGTCCAGGCTCCGCCTCATCCAAATTTACTATCTGCACTGTGCATATCTTACGCCGGTGAGGTTGTACTGGGCAGGGTTCCTCCCATCTCCAACATGCCCTCGATGTGAGGTGGAGACAGCTGACTTCTTTCATATGATTTGGTCCTGTGCCGCCCTTTCTAAGTACTGGGAGTCGATTATAAATGAGCTGAGTGCCATACTGGGGTGGGTGGATCACCTTACTCCTCTTGCTCTCCTCCTGGGGGTGATGGACGGGATCGATGGTTCCCAAAGCGACAAGTTGTTCCTGGGAACGGCCCTGTTGGTGGCCAAGAGAGACATCGCATCGGCATGGAAGGACCCAGTAGCCCCTTCTCTTGCAAAATGGTGCAGGGGATTCGACTGGTGTGCCATTCAGGAAAGGTCTGTGTATGAAACAAGAAGCTGTCCGGCTAAACACAAGTGGGTGTGGGGCAAGTGGCTGTTTCTGCTAGAATGATTTGCCCTAGGGCGGCCGGATGGCCCGTGGCTGAATCTAGACATTCATTGTCGTCTGGCCAATCGGGGAACTGCTCTGTGAATGTAACAATAAGTATGTTCTGTCGCAGACATGTTTTGTTTCTGTTGTTGAACATGAAAACCAATAAAATTGCTTGTCAAAAAATAGAAAGACCGACACCGCAAACAGTCTAAGCCATCTTCTGTGGCAGGAGCTTCAACAGAGAACAGCGGATCTGGCAAGCAAACACTTATATCAGTGCCTAAAGAACACCAGCCTCAATCAGGTCTGGGAAATTCTGTCGCTTGTAGAAGACACAGTTACCTTTGCGCAGAAAAAACACGCTTGGATGACAATAAACAGCTATGTATCACTAAAGCCACAACCATATTTCAGTGCAGGATACTCCAGGACCATCAAGGAGAATTTCCTATTAACATCAATTAGGAAAATTGCCAGCTGCTCAGCATTTACCACCATCACTGCGGGGTCAAAAGTCTCCAAATTGCCACTTGTGTAGCAACGGTGCCGAGCACATGGCTCACTTGATATGCACCTGCCCCAGCCTAAGAAGAGAAAGATCATGTCTGCTCAAGTTTCATTTTAATCTGTAAGGGATCAGAACACGGAGGCAAGCTATGATAGCTTGCTTTAACTCAGACGACCCACAGATGAATTGTAAGCTAGTAAAATTCTTAGCACGGATAGATGAGAAGCTGGATAATGGTGGTTACACCACAGGTAAATGTTAGTACTTTGCTGCTCAGTGGGAAAAGCGCATACGAATAACAAACTGTTACAAACCTTTGCGCAAACCGGCTGAAGAATAAATCAAGCAAAGGCGCAAGAGGGTCAACCCTAGGACTCATGAACTCTGTCTAAACTGGGTCTGACAATTTGCACAATAATCTTCAAATATTTTTTTAATCTAGTTTTAATGCCTTGTGTTAGTCACACACGAGCATCATTTTCAAGCGCTTTTTATTGTAAATTTTGTATCAGTTTTAATTAACTATAATCAATAAACTTACTTATTAAAAGGGTCTTGGTGTACCCATGCCGCCAACCCCTCAAGGGCCAGTGTAAAAACCATTGGCGACAGGGGCTGCACTGCCTTGTCCTCCTGCACAGGGAAAACTCCCAGGATGTTACTCCATTGATCCTGACTCGCTCTAGGGTACCCTGATAGAGCAGCCTGACCCACTCGCAAATATTTGGGCCAAAGTCCATCCTTTGTAGTACTGCAAAAATGTATTTCCATAGTATGCTGTCAAACGCCATCCTAGCATCTAGGGCTAATACAGCAGCCCACTCCGAGAAGGGCGGCTCAGTCTGGCTCAGCACCCCCTATAGGTGTCAGAGGTTAAGACGAGTACTGCGGTGGAGCATGAAGCCCGATTGATCCGGCTGTACTAATGACGTAATTACACCTCTCAGACAATTTGACATTGTAGTACTTATAACAGCATCCATGTCTTTGTGTGTGTTGTGTTCCTATACATGTGTGTGAATACAATGCATTTCTGTGCTGGTAGACGTACCTTAAGATAACAGTAATAGGCATATAGTGGCATTGCTTTATCACATTTTCTGTTAAAAAAGATACAGCTACACTCAAACAAATCAGCATTGCAGATACTTTACAAATAAGATTTCACCCCTCTGGCAGAATGTAACTACTTATTTGTCTATGTTTAATGCCCCAAAGCAATTTGGTCGTTGACGTTTCTATGTACGTCATCCCAAAAAAACCTGCATATTAATAATTGAAAATGTGCTTGCCATTTAATGGCATTGCTTCGGGTGGACCACCGTACTGGACATATCCTAGCATAGTGGAACCGATCATAGCATAAATCCTGGGTGTCTCAGGTGAATAGTGGGCTTATCGTTGTATTACCTGGCATTTGATGCATTAAAAATGACGACACGGCTGGCAGGCGTGCATTCAATTGTTTTACTTGCCATATCATGGCATTGCATTGCTTAAGGTGTCATTGATTGATATATGAAGATCATCACTGGCATAAAATGGCAATTCGTAGCATATGGCATTACTGAGCATATGTATTAGCGTGTGGACAGCTGCATTGCTTTTGGATATCATGGCGCTAACTGATTGGCATATGGCCTTATCTGCATATGATGACGTAACATGTCATATCACAATGCTTGACATTTAATGACCAAACTGGGAATATGATGGCACTGCTTGTTATATGATGTCACTTCTTAAACTACAGTGTAACTTCTTGAAATAATATGGTTTATTTGCATATAATGGTCATGCCTGGCCTAAGACAACCTTCCCTAGTATGGTATGTCCACACATGGGTAGGTGAGACTAAACCTGGTCGAGTTCAGCTGGTTCCTGGCCTGTGAGGCTGAACCTGAGCATGCAGCACTAATCCTGGCCATGTGAAGCTACTTCTTGTATGTGATGGTGGTACACAAGCCTTTAAGGCTGGAAATGGGAACATTACACAGCATCTGCCAGTGTGTGGCAGTCGTAAACGCAAGTATTTATTGATAATGGCACACATATTTTGGGGGCAAAATTTGCGCATTTCCTAAAAACGAAAATCTAGTTTCTAGTGACAAAATTGATCTTTTTAAAAAAATGATAAGCAGATTTTTAGGGATTATATGCGTTTTATTCACTAAGAATTGGAATCGGCTCTGGTGCCAGCCACAGACTCGATGACAGAAGGTATCATCCACGTGGCAAGGGAAAAAGTCAATGCTTAATTCAGCAATGAACCACTAGGTGAACCTCCCCACAGTACACAAAGGTTCACTCGTTTAGAGGAGATTTTTGGCTCCGATTCATGTCCCTTGACAATGGAGCAGAATGACTATGGGCGGACAAAGGAGAGTGACTCAGGTTCTTATCACAAGCTACTGCCGGCCTTTATTTGAATTGACATAATGCCAGTGACCCAGATCTTCCACAGCTGCGGATTTTTCCTATGCCTTCCGCCTCTGCGAGACGGGGCGTGCTGTGACCGACGGAGACGTGAGAGCACTTTCTGGAAGGTGTGGGCTATATTATTAAAAATAGGAGTGGAAGGGTCAGTTAGATAGTGAACAAAAATTCTAAAAAATACATGGCCACTAGGGACCTAAACTTTATTGACTCCTGTGGCTGGTATTGTGAACAAGCATTTACAATGCAATGGTCTCGACATTGTTAAAGTTAGAGCTATTGGCATTACTCATGACATTATTTTTGTTTATGTTTTTGTATTTAAAACATTTAAAGAAATGGCATTGTTATTTACAATGTCAATAGCTTAATCTCTCTCAAATGCGAGACCTATTGCATTTGAACCCACACACAAAGCCACCCACACACACAGAGCCACCCACACAGAGCCACCTACACAGAGCTTTTCACATAGAGCAACCCACACACAAATAGAGCCACCCACACAGAGCCACCTACACACACACAGAGTTACCCACACACAGACAGAGCCACCCACGCATAGAGTCACCTACAAAAAAAGCCACCCACACAGAGCCACACACACACAGAGGCACACACATACACACACTCCCTGCTTGAACCTGCAGTTACACATTCATTCAGTGCCTGTGTTGGGCCTTGCTGAGCCTGTGGGGTTTGTGAGTTTCTGTCGTATGTAGTGAGAAGAGTCACCTTCTCACAAAACAAGGGCACTCGATAAACAACGAAACTGGTGAGTTTCTTCATCAATTTATTAACTTCATAGATTGAGTTACAACAAATTCATCCGATTAGATCTCTCGTTGAAAATATCATTTCCAAATGTAATAGTACATGACAAAGATTATTCTTCTTAGGCTTATTAGACATCCACCCAATGCATTTCGGGTCATTAGTATTTGACCCTTCTTCAGGGGTCTAAAAATGAATTGAAACAGGACCATTAGGTTCACTATCCGAAAAAGTGAATGCTATAGACAGTACAATCAATACATGCATAAGACGAAACATACGTACCAGATACGTAAAACTATAATGAGAACAAACTAAGTAGGAAATTAGGCGTGAGAACAAGAAATAAAAAGGGAAGAAAAATTAAAAGAAAAGAAAAATTAACGAAACATGCAAGAGCTAACAAAACGTGTAGGTAACACAGGGTCGAAAACCAATGTAAAAGAAACACGGAAGCTTAAAGTGAGTGAAAAAATTAAAGCGAGTGAAAAAACACGGAGGCTTAAAGCGAGTGAAAAGATAATGTGAAAAATGATACTAAAGGATCCCTTTTAAACCCAGGCGGGAGCGTGTTGAACGAAAACTTACTAGAAACCTGACGGTTTTCACATATCTAAGGCTCTGCTGGCGGCGTGAAGGTTCGACGTCGGTTCAGGATCATCAATCTAAATCACCCTGTGATTGGTCGATATATATGAGTGGAGTGAGCCAATTGGTTACATGATAACGTAATTACGCAAGCCTATGGGCATCGAGTTGTCAAAAATAAGGATGCTGGCGGCCAATAGAGCGGCCAGACAAATGTAAACCGTGTGAAAGCGAAGAGTTTAAAAGATACGGAAAAGTAGACAGAAACCTCAATAAAGTTAAAAGAAAAAAGAAAAAACAGTAAAGTTAGAGAGAAACAGAAAACAATAAAATATGACGGAAACAAAATACATTCAAAAGTCAAAATACAAACATAATAAAGATACATAAGTGAACAACATCATTCAAAGATAGATTAATGGATTATGAAATAGTGAATTTCGGGACCGGATAACACAATTTGCCAATGGAACTGTGATTAATAGACTAAAGAAAACAGGCATATTCTATACGATCATTCAACCCGATGGGGTGGGAACAATTAAGTTTTTTTATCCAGAAGTATTCAGTCCTTAGTCTTTGTTTTGCAGGATCCATGTCTCGACGTTGTGTGATCTTTTCAAGTATAGTGAACCGCAACTGAGAAATTTGATGACCAGTTTCAATCCAATGTGATGCTACAGATGATTTTAAATTCTTCGTTCTGATGTTACTTTTATGTTCTGAGATACGAATTTTCACTTTCCTCTCAGTTTGACCTACATATATTTTTCCGCAAGGGCATTTGATGGCGTATACACAATTAGTCGTATCACAAGTACTTGTATGATGTAAAGGTATGGAGTAACCTTTCGTAGGATGATTAAATTGGTTGCCAATTATTACGTTACCACAGTGGGTGCAGTTTTGACATTGAAGCATACCTCGCCATGGTTTAGTCAATTTCTTAGGTGTATTCAAGATTTCCTTAATATTTTTTGAACGTTGAAAAGCAAATGTGATTTTATTGTCAAAAAGATCAAGAAGATCTGGTTCCATAGAAATAATTCGCCAGTGTTTACTTATGATTTTCTTGATCTGTGATGATTCAGTGGAATATTTCAATACACATACAGTTTTGTTCATGTCTTTTATATCTGTGGTTTTTTCTTGAAGAAGGTTAACTCTAGGTAACAGTGATACTTTATCTACAGCTGTTTTCAACACACTTTCTGGATAACCCCTCTGTCGATACTTGGTCAATTGTTGTTCAATAGATTTAGTTAAATCATCATTGTTGGATACAATACGTTTTATTCTGATCAGTTGCGAAGTTGGTAGATGTTTTTTTAGCGTTTCCGGATGAAAACTCTGAAAAAGTAAACTAGAGTTTCTGTCAGTCTTTTTGATGTGTAGCTGAGTCGAAATTTGATTCTGATCAAGTTTGACAATGACGTCAAGAAATGTAATGGTTTTTTCATCAATGTGGTAGGTAAATTTAATCCGGTCATTGTGTGTGTTTAATATCGAAATATTCTCTTCAAGTTGTGAGCGTGATCCTTTCCAAATAAAGAATAAGTCGTCAATGTACCGTTTGTACATGATGATGCCTTCTTTCCACATCGTATTCTCAAGGATGTAGTCTGTTTCAAATTTGCTCATAAAAATATTGGCATACGAGGGAGCCCCCCCGAATCCCATAGATGTGCCACTTGTTTGATTGTAAAAGTTGTTTTGCCACTCGAAATAACTACAATACAAAGCAAATTGCATGAGTTCCATAATAAACAACCTTTGTGACTCCTCTAATTCACTTGTTAACAGGCTCCATTCTAATGCTTCGAGGCCTTCATTATGGGGTATTGATGTGTATAGCGCTACTACATCAACAGTGCACAGACTATAGGATGCATCATTTTCAAGTTCAACCAAATTCAACAAGTTTAAAAAAGAAGTGGTGTCTTTAATGTAGGTGACGCTTTTTTGAACAAGAGGCTGTAAAAATTTGTCTACAAATTTACCAATAGGCTCAGAGATAGACCCACACGCCGAGACAATGGGTCTGAAGGGAGGGTTATTAATATCCTTATGAATCTTTGGTAACATGTATAGCTTGGGTCTTCTTGGAAATTTTGTGTCAAAAAATTGTTTGGTCTTGGTGCCAATCCAATTCATTTCAAATGCATGTTTAGTGATGTTTTCTAGTATTTGTTGATATTCTACAGTAGGATCAGATTCCAAAGGCAAATAGATGTCTTGATTTGCAACATGTTCATTGACGTTATTGATGTAAAATTCAGTGTCCATTATGACAAGGGCGCCGCCTTTGTCTGCTTTAGAAAAAGTTAGTTGTTTATCAGCACTTAAATTTTTAAGTGTATTCCATTCTTTAGGAGAAAGATTCAACTTTCTTGGTTTGACAAATTTCATTTCTTGTATGTCAGCAAGTACAGATCTCTCAAAAGTTTCAATAGTTTTGTGGGTGAAAGGCGCACAAAAGGTACTGGTGGGTTTAAAGTCTTTATCCCATGTTTCTATGCATTGTTGTGTTTGAATATCTTTGAAGAAAAATTTTAGTTTCAAAGTTCTGAAGAATTTAAACAAAGCGATTTCCGTTTCTGCTTGATTGGAATGGTAGGTGGGAACGAATGTAATGCCTTTATTAAGTAATTTAGTTTCTGCTTTGGTCAACTGTTTCGATGAAATGTTGACTATGAGGTTGTTTTCGATTTCTGGCTCCTGGTCCTCTCTGCAATTGTTTGGTCGGATTCTTTTGCTCCTTCTTGTTGGCTTTCTGTTGATGGTGGAGAGTTGGCCGCGGGGCTGATATCTAAAAAAGCAGGCTGTTGAGTGTTATTACTTGTGGATGGTTTGGTGGTGGATAAGGTTGCTTTGTTTAATGGGCCTCTTGACCCTGAAATTTCTGAGTCTGATACCACACTCTCTTGAGATGAAGATGTAGTTGTCTTTTGTGTAGGTTGTGATTGCCATTTCCTTTGATTATAAACTTCAGCCCAAGTATAAACTTCTTCTAGTTTATAATCCAGTGTATCTCTGCGGTATTTTCTAATTTTTCTTTCATTGACTTCCTTTGCATATTTTTCCAGTTTCAAATTAATGTCTTCAAGAGTTTTGGTGAGATCTGGAATTTTATTGATTTCAGTCTGTAAGATTTTAATTTCCTCTTCTAATTCAATTAGGACTTTTGAAAGTTCTTCCACAATCAAGAGAATGAGGTCTAATGAACATTTGTTCAGTATCTGATACCATCTTTCAACAAATTTCTTGCTGTTTTTGCATAACATTGGCTTCTCGGTATTCTTTTGTTTTTGTGATAATGGATTAACGTGGTGGCATGCATCCTTTGATTAATTTCTTTTTTGCTTATATATTCAAACTGTCGTAAAAGTTGAGAAGTAGTAGTTTTTTGTGAAGTGAAACTTCTGGTCTCCTGGATCAAATCATAAATTTCTTGGGCGGCTTCTGCAGAGAAGCCGAGCGTTTCAGCTTTATTGGTGGTTAATTGTGCGATGTCGTCTAGTTGCATGGTTACTGGTGGTGCAAGCAGGGACGGGAAGGACTGGAAAACGAATGAAAAACACTATGTTATCCCTGTGCACTCTTATTTAGGCAATTTCGGCAAGATTCCCCCAAAAATTTTTTGGTTGGTGCTCCTTGTGCCACGCGGAGTCCTCCCGCGTCTTAATGAAAATTGTCGTATGTAGTGAGAAGAGTCACCTTCTCACAAAACAAGGGCACTCGATAAACAACGAAACTGGTGAGTTTCTTCATCAATTTATTAACTTCATAGATTGAGTTACAACAAATTCATCCGATTAGATCTCTCGTTGAAAATATCATTTCCAAATGTAATAGTACATGACAAAGATTATTCTTCTTAGGCTTATTAGACATCCACCCAATGCATTTCGGGTCATTAGTATTTGACCCTTCTTCAGGGGTCTAAAAATGAATTGAAACAGGACCATTAGGTTCACTATCCGAAAAAGTGAATGCTATAGACAGTACAATCAATACATGCATAAGACGAAACATACGTACCAGATACGTAAAACTATAATGAGGCATCATCATGTACAAACGGTACATTGACGACTTATTCTTTATTTGGAAAGGATCACGCTCACAACTTGAAGAGAATATTTCGATATTAAACACACACAATCACCGGATTAAATTTACCTACCACATTGATGAAAAAACCATTACATTTCTTGACGTCATTGTCAAACTTGATCAGAATCAAATTTCGACTCAGCTACACATCAAAAAGACTGACAGAAACTCTAGTTTACTTTTTCAGAGTTTTCATCCGGAAACGCTAAAAAAACATCTACCAACTTCGCAACTGATCAGAATAAAACGTATTGTATCCAACAATGATGATTTAACTAAATCTATTGAACAACAATTGACCAAGTATCGACAGAGGGGTTATCCAGAAAGTGTGTTGAAAACAGCTGTAGATAAAGTATCACTGTTACCTAGAGTTAACCTTCTTCAAGAAAAAACCACAGATATAAAAGACATGAACAAAACTGTATGTGTATTGAAATATTCCACTGAATCATCACAGATCAAGAAAATCATAAGTAAACACTGGCGAATTATTTCTATGGAACCAGATCTTCTTGATCTTTTTGACAATAAAATCACATTTGCTTTTCAACGTTCAAAAAATATTAAGGAAATCTTGAATACACCTAAGAAATTGACTAAACCATGGCGAGGTATGCTTCAATGTCAAAACTGCACCCACTGTGGTAACGTAATAATTGGCAACCAATTTAATCATCCTACGAAAGGTTACTCCATACCTTTACATCATACAAGTACTTGTGATACGACTAATTGTGTATACGCCATCAAATGCCATTGCGGAAAAATATATGTAGGTCAAACTGAGAGGAAAGTGAAAATTCGTATCTCAGAACATAAAAGTAACATCAGAACGAAGAATTTAAAATCATCTGTAGCATCACATTGGATTGAAACTGGTCATCAAATTTCTCAGTTGCGGTTCACTATACTTGAAAAGATCACACAACGTCGAGACATGGATCCTGCAAAACAAAGACTAAGGACTGAATACTTCTGGATAAAAAAACTTAATTGTTCCCACCACATCGGGTTGAATGATCGTATAGAATATGCCTGTTTTCTTTAGTCTATTAATCACAGTTCCATTGGCAAATTGTGTTATCCGGTCCCGAAATTCACTATTTCATAATCCATTAATCTATCTTTGAATGATGTTGTTCACTTATGTATCTTTATTATGTTTGTATTTTGACTTTTGAATGTATTTTGTTTCCGTCATATTTTATTGTTTTCTGTTTCTCTCTAACTTTACTGTTTTTTTCTTTTTTCTTTTAACTTTATTGAGGTTTCTGTCTACTTTTCCGTATCTTTTAAACTCTTCGCTTTCACACGGTTTACATTTGTCTGGCCGCTCTATTGGCCGCCAGCATCCTTATTTTTGACAACTCGATGCCCATAGGCTTGCGTAATTACGTTATCACGTAACCAATTGGCTCACTCCACTCATATATATCGACCAATCACAGGGTGATTTAGATTGATGATCCTGAACCGACGTCGAACCTTCACGCCGCCAGCAGAGCCTTAGATATGTGAAAACCGTCAGGTTTCTAGTAAGTTTTCGTTCAACACGCTCCCGCCTGGGTTTAAAAGGGATCCTTTAGTATCATTTTTCACATTATCTTTTCACTCGCTTTAAGCCTCCGTGTTTTTTCACTCGCTTTAATTTTTTCACTCACTTTAAGCTTCCGTGTTTCTTTTACATTGGTTTTCGACCCTGTGTTACCTACACGTTTTGTTAGCTCTTGCATGTTTCGTTAATTTTTCTTTTCTTTTAATTTTTCTTCCCTTTTTATTTCTTGTTCTCACGCCTAATTTCCTACTTAGTTTGTTCTCATTATAGTTTTACGTATCTGGTACGTATGTTTCGTCTTATGCATGTATTGATTGTACTGTCTATAGCATTCACTTTTTCGGATAGTGAACCTAATGGTCCTGTTTCAATTCATTTTTATACCCCTGAAGAAGGGTCAAATACTAATGACCCGAAATGCATTGGGTGGATGTCTAATAAGCCTAAGAAGAATAATCTTTGTCATGTACTATTACATTTGGAAATGATATTTTCAACGAGAGATCTAATCGGATGAATTTGTTGTAACTCAATCTATGAAGTTAATAAATTGATGAAGAAACTCACCAGTTTCGTTGTTTATCGAGTGCCCTTGTTTTGTGAGAAGGTGACTCTTCTCACTACATACGACAATTTTCATTAAGACGCGGGAGGACTCCGCGTGGCACAAGGAGCACCAACAAAAAAAATTTGGGGGAATCTTGCCGAAATTGCCTAAATAAGAGTGCACAGGGATAACATAGTGTTTTTCATTCGTTTTCCAGTCCTTCCCATCCCTGCTTGCACCACCAGTAACCATGCAACTAGACGACATCGCACAATTAACCACCAATAAAGCTGAAACGCTCGGCTTCTCTGCAGAAGCCGCCCAAGAAATTTATGATTTGATCCAGGAGACCAGAAGTTTCACTTCACAAAAAACTACTACTTCTCAACTTTTACGACAGTTTGAATATATAAGCAAAAAAGAAATTAATCAAAGGATGCATGCCACCACGTTAATCCATTATCACAAAAACAAAAGAATACCGAGGGGACTTAGGATAGCCCTCAAGCCAATGTTATGCAAAAACAGCAAGAAATTTGTTGAAAGATGGTATCAGATACTGAACAAATGTTCATTAGACCTCATTCTCTTGATTGTGGAAGAACTTTCAAAAGTCCTAATTGAATTAGAAGAGGAAATTAAAATCTTACAGACTGAAATCAATAAAATTCCAGATCTCACCAAAACTCTTGAAGACATTAATTTGAAACTGGAAAAATATGCAAAGGAAGTCAATGAAAGAAAAATTAGAAAATACCGCAGAGATACACTGGATTATAAACTAGAAGAAGTTTATACTTGGGCTGAAGTTTATAATCAAAGGAAATGGCAATCACAACCTACACAAAAGACAACTACATCTTCATCTCAAGAGAGTGTGGTATCAGACTCAGAAATTTCAGGGTCAAGAGGCCCATTAAACAAAGCAACCTTATCCACCACCAAACCATCCACAAGTAATAACACTCAACAGCCTGCTTTTTTAGATATCAGCCCCGCCGCCAACTCTCCACCATCAACAGAAAGCCAACAAGAAGGAGCAAAAGAATCCGACCAAACAATTGCAGAGAGGACCAGGAGCCAGAAATCGAAAACAACCTCATAGTCAACATTTCATCGAAACAGTTGACCAAAGCAGAAACTAAATTACTTAATAAAGGCATTACATTCGTTCCCACCTACCATTCCAATCAAGCAGAAACGGAAATCGCTTTGTTTAAATTCTTCAGAACTTTGAAACTAAAATTTTTCTTCAAAGATATTCAAACACAACAATGCATAGAAACATGGGATAAAGACTTTAAACCCACCAGTACCTTTTGTGCGCCTTTCACCCACAAAACTATTGAAACTTTTGAGAGATCTGTACTTGCTGACATACAAGAAATGAAATTTGTCAAACCAAGAAAGTTGAATCTTTCTCCTAAAGAATGGAATACACTTAAAAATGTAAGTGCTGATAAACAACTAACTTTTTCTAAAGCAGACAAAGGCGGCGCCCTTGTCATAATGGACACTGAATTTTACATCAATAACGTCAATGAACATGTTGCAAATCAAGACATCTATTTGCCTTTGGAATCTGATCCTACTGTAGAATATCAACAAATACTAGAAAACATCACTAAACATGCATTTGAAATGAATTGGATTGGCACCAAGACCAAACAATTTTTTGACACAAAGTTTCCAAGAAGACCCAAGCTATACATGTTACCAAAGATTCATAAGGATATTAATAACCCTCCCTTCAGACCCATTGTCTCGGCGTGTGGGTCTATCTCTGAGCCTATTGGTAAATTTGTAGACAAATTTTTACAGCCTCTTGTTCAAAAAAGCGTCACCTACATTAAAGACACCACTTCTTTTTTAAACTTGTTGAATTTGGTTGAACTTGAAAATGATGCATCCTATAGTCTGTGCACTGTTGATGTAGTAGCGCTATACACATCAATACCCCATAATGAAGGCCTCGAAGCATTAGAATGGAGCCTGTTAACAAGTGAATTAGAGGAGTCACAAAGGTTGTTTATTATGGAACTCATGCAATTTGCTTTGTATTGTAGTTATTTCGAGTGGCAAAACAACTTTTACAATCAAACAAGTGGCACATCTATGGGATTCGGGGGGGCTCCCTCGTATGCCAATATTTTTATGAGCAAATTTGAAACAGACTACATCCTTGAGAATACGATGTGGAAAGAAGGCATCATCATGTACAAACGGTACATTGACGACTTATTCTTTATTTGGAAAGGATCACGCTCACAACTTGAAGAGAATATTTCGATATTAAACACACACAATGACCGGATTAAATTTACCTACCACATTGATGAAAAAACCATTACATTTCTTGACGTCATTGTCAAACTTGATCAGAATCAAATTTCGACTCAGCTACACATCAAAAAGACTGACAGAAACTCTAGTTTACTTTTTCAGAGTTTTCATCCGGAAACGCTAAAAAAACATCTACCAACTTCGCAACTGATCAGAATAAAACGTATTGTATCCAACAATGATGATTTAACTAAATCTATTGAACAACAATTGACCAAGTATCGACAGAGGGGTTATCCAGAAAGTGTGTTGAAAACAGCTGTAGATAAAGTATCACTGTTACCTAGAGTTAACCTTCTTCAAGAAAAAACCACAGATATAAAAGACATGAACAAAACTGTATGTGTATTGAAATATTCCACTGAATCATCACAGATCAAGAAAATCATAAGTAAACACTGGCGAATTATTTCTATGGAACCAGATCTTCTTGATCTTTTTGACAATAAAATCACATTTGCTTTTCAACGTTCAAAAAATATTAAGGAAATCTTGAATACACCTAAGAAATTGACTAAACCATGGCGAGGTATGCTTCAATGTCAAAACTGCACCCACTGTGGTAACGTAATAATTGGCAACCAATTTAATCATCCTACGAAAGGTTACTCCATACCTTTACATCATACAAGTACTTGTGATACGACTAATTGTGTATACGCCATCAAATGCCCTTGCGGAAAAATATATGTAGGTCAAACTGAGAGGAAAGTGAAAATTCGTATCTCAGAACATAAAAGTAACATCAGAACGAAGAATTTAAAATCATCTGTAGCATCACATTGGATTGAAACTGGTCATCAAATTTCTCAGTTGCGGTTCACTATACTTGAAAAGATCACACAACGTCGAGACATGGATCCTGCAAAACAAAGACTAAGGACTGAATACTTCTGGATAAAAAAACTTAATTGTTCCCACCCCATCGGGTTGAATGATCGTATAGAATATGCCTGTTTTCTTTAGTCTATTAATCACAGTTCCATTGGCAAATTGTGTTATCCGGTCCCGAAATTCACTATTTCATAATCCATTAATCTATCTTTGAATGATGTTGTTCACTTATGTATCTTTATTATGTTTGTATTTTGACTTTTGAATGTATTTTGTTTCCGTCATATTTTATTGTTTTCTGTTTCTCTCTAACTTTACTGTTTTTTCTTTTTTCTTTTAACTTTATTGAGGTTTCTGTCTACTTTTCCATATCTTTTAAAACTCTTCGCTTTCACACGGTTTACATTTGTCTGGCCGCTCTATTGGCCGCCAGCATCCTTATTTTTGACAACTCGATGCCCATAGGCTTGCGTAATTACGTTATCACGTAACCAATTGGCTCACTCCACTCATATATATCGACCAATCACAGGGTGATTTAGATTGATGATCCTGAACCGACGTCGAACCTTCACGCCGCCAGCAGAGCCTTAGATATGTGAAAACCATCAGGTTTCTAGTAAGTTTTCGTTCAACACGCTCCCGCCTGGGTTTAAAAGGGATCCTTTAGTATCATTTTTCACATTATCTTTTCACTCGCTTTAAGCCTCCGTGTTTTTTCACTCGCTTTAATTTTTTCACTCACTTTAAGCTTCCGTGTTTCTTTTACATTGGTTTTCGACCCTGTGTTACCTACACGTTTTGTTAGCTCTTGCATGTTTCGTTAATTTTTCTTTTCTTTTAATTTTTCTTCCCTTTTTATTTCTTGTTCTCACGCCTAATTTCCTACTTAGTTTGTTCTCATTATAGTTTTACGTATCTGGTACGTATGTTTCGTCTTATGCATGTATTGATTGTACTGTCTATAGCATTCACTTTTTCGGATAGTGAACCTAATGGTCCTGTTTCAATTCATTTCTAGACCCCTGAAGAAGGGTCAAATACTAATGACCCGAAATGCATTGGGTGGATGTCTAATAAGCCTAAGAAGAATAATCTTTGTCATGTACTATTACATTTGGAAATGATATTTTCAACGAGAGATCTAATCGGATGAATTTGTTGTAACTCAATCTATGAAGTTAATAAATTGATGAAGAAACTCACCAGTTTCGTTGTTTATCGAGTGCCCTTGTTTTGTGAGAAGGTGACTCTTCTCACTACATACGACAATTTTCATTAAGACGCGGGAGGACTCCGCGTGGCACAAGGAGCACCAACAAAAAAATTTTGGGGGAATCTTGCCGAAATTGCCTAAATAAGAGTGCACAGGGATAACATAGTGTTTGTGAATTTCTGCCCAGGATCAACTGACCTCTATCCGTCTAGCGCCAATTAAGCAACAGAAAGCGTGTCACGAACCCTACAACAATAGTATAGAACAAGGGGCGCAGAGGGGTCCCAGGGTGGAACTCCACTAGTTCCCTGTGATGAAGCATCATTCGGTGGGTTGGCAGTGGTTAGTCCTAACGGGTCCGTGAGCACGGGACCAGGGCCTGTTCCTACTCCCGGCATGTCCCAGACTCTCTCCAGCTCACCTGTGGCTTGAACTGAAGGGAGTGAAGAGCGTAGAAGAGGCGGAATGGGGCAGTCTCTGGATGTACAAAGGTGGATACATGTGCTGAGATTTCGGATAATAAGGGCGCGAGGGCTGACCTGGCCCCGGCCCCACAGCGCTCTTCTACCGTCCGTCCCGACCTGGAGTGCCCATCGTAGGGTGCAATGGACGCTGGCTGGTGTTCCTTCCTTCCATGGTCGGTGCCCAGTCATTACACAGGTGAAGTGTTTGGGGGAGCCCAACCCCGCCTGCAGCCACAGATGTGTGTGTGTGTGGGGGGGGGGGTGGTATTACACACCTAAAGAGGATGTTGACATGTGGTTGTAGTTCACTGAGTGGAGCTCTTTGCTGTCACCAGCATTTGACAATGGGGGCGCCTAGAAGAGAGGTGGGGTCGAGAGTAGAAGTAACTGTTTCAGGCGCATATGTGGAAAGATTTGCAGCACTGTTCGCAGGTGCGAGCGGGGCCCCTGCTACTGTTCTGTGCTCGGGGGTTATGCGACCAGAACATCATCCCATTGCTTAATAGTAGCAATTTTCATTTACAGACTTCAGATTAAACAAAAGTGCTGTGCAAAGCATTTTTTGAGTTAAGCCATTCAGCAATAGTGAGCATGGTGAGGGAGGCTGATATACAGGACAACAAGGGGGTAGGTCGCTCTCGAGAGAGTGGGGAGGAGGGGCCCCCACAACCTAGGAACGGGTCCCTTCGCATTAGCAGACCCCAATACACAAGCATGGGGGGCGGAGAGGGTGAGTCTAATGGTGGGCAGTGTGTACATCCTAAGTGTACTAATCGTCAGTTCCACTACACTTTAATGTTGTGTGCTCCTATGATATGATACGGGCAGGGCCTACTTTAACATGCCCGCTGTTAACTGCTAATACCAGTTCAATGCCAGTCCGTGTGCATCAATCTGTACAGACATGCTGTCAGGTCCAGGAACACTGCCCTCTCCCAGTAGCCACCCACTTTCTGTATTAGTGCAATATATTTGGGGTGAAAGCGACCATCCCTTGGAAGGGATAGCCTTGCAGTAGTGCAGCAGTGCCTATGCATATATCTCGTGCCAACAGTGTGCATGCGAGTAGGGGGCATTATTGGGAGGAAGGGGGCATTAAACAGTAGTGCGCACACACAGTGTGAACTAGTCATCCTATGGCACTGCCCGTACTATGTGCGTCTTTGTGCGTGTACAGGGGGTACTATCCTTTTGATGTGTACACAGATCAGAAAAGAAGTCAGGGGCCAACCTTGAAATGCATGTCACTGCGGCAGGCTGTCATAAACAGCCTGTCAAGGACACACTCCTTTAACGGAACCCAGTCTTTCAGTTGCAGACCCCAGCCTCTCCAGCTTAGTGCTTAGAAGCGACAGGAAAAAGCCGCCCTCCACCGTCTAGTGGATGTGTACTAATTGGGATACAAGTTGGGCATTGAACAACCCTTCTTAAAGTGACTCGAGGCACACTGGCATCTTCAGACTTGCAGCGGAGTGGGCCTCCCTTCCACCTAGACACAGAACAGTTACCCTGTGGGGACCCTGGGCTGTGCACACAGATTGCATATGATGTCACGCCAAACCCTCACCTCAGTCTCGGGGACCGCCCTAGCGCCCCGTCTGCTCTGTCAGCGGCAGTGCACGCAGTTCACACAATGCTTGGCGCCTGGTTGTCACCTGCAATCACCACATCTCACTTCTAAAGCATGGTGGTGAGCAGGGGCCATAATGTAGTGGATGTTTGTGGGTAAGTCGGTCTCAGGCCGTACACACCAGTTTCCACACGGTGTGGCTCCTGCCCACCCCCTTACGCATTCCTCACTACCGCTGTAAACCCCGCAGGAAGTTTCCTGAAGTTCGGGACTCCAGAAGAGGGGAGCGGACTATGGGGGTGGGTGCGCCTGGTCTGGGAAGTGAACGGGAGCCCAAGAAGCACAATTTTGCACTCACACAAATGTTGTTACTTTCCATTGGGGTTTCCCGCAGGAAGTTTCCTGAAGTTCGGGACTCCAGAAGAGGGGAGCGGACTATGGGGGTGGGTGCGCCTGGTCTGGGAAGTGTACGGGAGCCCAAGAGGCACAATTTTGCACTCACACAAATGTTGTTAGTTTCCATTGGGGTTTGTAATGCAGCAACTTCCACTACGGGTTCGTCGTCGGGAATTGGGAGCCGAGGCTGCATCGCGCCTGCCTTCCTCCCGAATGAACACGAGAACGTCCGTAAAAAAAAAAAAAAACACACCCACCAGTGAATAAGGGACGGGCTTTGAAAAAGAGAAAGATTCGAAAAAACACACCCACGAATCCAAAAGAGACGGGGCTTGTTTGGAGAGACAAAGCTCTTCTCCAATGGCTATCCAGCATTTAAGAGGACAGCCAATGGAGAAGAGGAGAGAAGAGGGGCGGGTTCAAGCCCCACTACTCCAAGTCATTAAATCTCGCGAGCGAGACTGCACAAGCGCAGCCTTCGCTAGCCGAGACTGCACAAGCGCAGCCTTCGCTAGCTGAGACCTAAAAAGGGGGTTGTGGGAGGTGGACAATATAATGTATGTGTTACTCCTGGTCCAAGCTATTTTTTAAGACTTTTTGTTCTCTATCTCACTCACGCTTCCACTCCTATAGCCCACACCTTCCAGAAAGTGCTTCCAGGTCTCCGTCGGTTGCAGCACGCCCCGTCCCGCAGCGGGGCGGGAAGAACCAGATGATGATGCATGCCACCAAGGGGCTTTTTGGTGGGTGAGGGTTATTTTAAGAAAAGTTATCTTTTCTCTTAAGGAATACTACTATATCTGGAAGGATATCAGTTTAAGCTTTCTAGTGGATTTCTTTTGATTGATTTATCAGATACAGAAGGCAAGGTCCACTACGTACCTCTCTCTCCCTCTTTTGATTAACGTGGAAATTGATCATATACATGTATAAAAGGCTGAGAATTGTTAAGTCTTTTACTTGTACAGCATTTATGGATTGCTATTATCTATAGGTGATCAATGTCTTGTGGTCTATATTTTCTCTGATAAGTGATAAGGCTTGTCCGTTGAATAAATCTGGTATGAATGGTATGATTAATGAGCTGGAGTACCAGTGGGGGTTATGGTTTTGTTATCGCTGTTGGTTCAGTTATCTTTTCTTTTCATATCAATGAATTTATGCTATGCCCTGTAATGTGAGATTAATGAACATAACATTATTTTTATGATTATAATAAATGATATATTTTTTTATAACATTTTGAATGAGAAAATCGGTTTCTTCCCCCCAATTTTTTGGGGACTTATGTACTGTTGAAAGTATATGTATATACACCATGACTCCTAGATGACTTAATCAGCATCTATCAAAATACAGCGAGATATAACGTCAACTGATTCGATCAGACAGTTTGTTTAGTTCATGTGTGTATACTTATATTCCCCTGTTCTTTCTGCCTGTTATCTGCTTACTCAGGGGCCCTCTTACGTTTTTGACCAATTGGGAGGCAATTGTGAAGGACTGCTGGACCATCGAGCTGATCACCAGGGCTATACCCTTCTACCCTGACCACCATACCATTCTCTTCCACACCTTCAGTGTTCATCAACTCATGCCATGACCTGGAAAGCAAAGGTCCTCCCCTTACTGGAAAAAGGAGCTGTGAAAGTGTTACCTCTGGAAAAGAGAGGTATGCAAACAAGTGATGGATGGAATGCTTTAAAAATCTCAGCCACTTGTAATTATCGGGCCACATCCCAGTCCATCATTATTTTTCACAACGTGTCACCTCAGTTTGGACCCCGCCATATGCAAATCAGTTTTAACCCTGCTTTAATGGGAATAGTCCAGCCTGAACTGCCAGGCCAGGTCCTCTCTGAACTGAAACACAAGCAACCCAGGACTTATTAGAGCTCATGAGCAGGGTATAGCTTAGTTCTGTGGCACAGTGTACACAGGACTCACATTTGATCATACCCATCCCACTTAGGGCATCACACTGAAGTATACTAAAAAGGATAGAAGGAATGCTTGAACTAATCTCAGCCACTGGTAATTAATCTGATTGCTTTCCAGTCCATCATTATTTTACACACCATGCCACCTAAGTTTGGACCCAGTCTGGACACTGCTCTAACGGTACCAGTCAGACTGAAAGCCAGGCCATGTCCTCCCTGAACAAGAACACAAGCAACACAGTTCCGGTTTTGCTGGCTTCGCCCTTATTAGGACTCGTCAGCAAGATATTTTTTATGCTCTCTGCAAAAGAGAAGCAGAATTGTACTCACTGCACCTCCTACTTCAAAGGAAGAATGCAGGCCTGAGGGCTTTTCTTGAAATATGCCTTCTGAAAATGTTCAACCGGCATGGCAAATTCAAAACGCTGCCCGTGAGCCAGGTCCTAGTGAGCCTCAACTTGGGAGATTGGTTGGTGGCCCTGGACCTCCAAGACCCCTATTGTCATCTTCTAACCTTCCCCACCCTCAGGCGTTATTTGAGGTTTACTGTGGAGTCCCCAACTTTTTTGCAGTCCTTTCTGTTGGACTGGTGACAGCCCCACACATCTTTATGAAGGTGCTTGTGGTAGCTTTGTTATAGAGGTCTGGAGTCTATAAACTTCTATATTTGGATAACTGGCTGGTGAATTAGCCCCCAGCTCTGATCCAGGAACATCTCCAACAGACAATGACTCTTTTCCATGACCTGGGCTTTACCACCAATATCCAAAAATCCCACATCATTCCCATATGGTACTGTCTATCATTCTACCAACTTTCATCCCTCCTCTGCATTCAACCAAGGAAGCAAAATAGCTGCATACATTGGATCCCATTTATCCTGTGTCCTACTACGTTTGGCACACCCAACAGACAGGGTAGATTATTAGCTCTTTGTCGGCTTTGCTGGAACCAAGAAGGGTAAGGCACGATCAAACACACCATTTTGCATTGGGTCATCCTCTGTATCATAATATTCTATTCCCTGGTTAAGTAAGACCCTCTGGAAGGCGTTCCTGCTCATTGTACCAGGGCCATGGTTGCTTCTAGTGCTCTTTCCAGCGGCATCCCGGTTGTTCACATCTGCCAGGCAGCCATGTGGTCATCAGTGCAATATTTTTAGAAATAACTTCTGGCTCATATCTCAGGCACTCTGTGATGGATATTTCGCCTCAGCTGTGTTGCATGATTTCCTACGTTAACTGGTGGAACTCTGTCCCACTGCACAGGAGGCTGGTGTTTTCGATTCATTCATAAGGTGAGGAATCTATGGGAAGATGTATCCTTCAAAAGATGAAGTTACATTCTGTAATAATATTTTTATTAGAAACATAATCTTCCCCCAGATTCTTCATTGCCCTCTATCCTCCCCGATGAGCTAATGCCATGATTAATAAGAATACAAGGTATGCAAACATGGTATGTGCTCTATCTGCCACTGTCATGGCTCTCTTGGTTCCTCTCCCCGTGCCTCCAAGAGAATCTGAACAAATTTCAGGAACTAATGTATTGTGCCAGCTGGTCCCTGATTCACCATGGTGGCATCACCTTTGGAAGCAGGGTCACAGCTACAGCTGCTTGGTGCCACCTGGCAGCACTGGAAAGTCATTGCTATAAAAAAACAATATTCCCGACTAATCTGACGCCTGAAAGTATTCATAAGGTGAGGAATCTGTGGTAAGATTGTGTATCCCTCAAAAATAGTTTTGCAGGAGGTAAGTATCTTTTTCTTCTGTGCTGTTCACCATCAGACATTGTCCCCTTTCAAAAGCGTTATCTGGCGCCAAACAGCTCCCTGCCACTATCATACGTTCGCTTGACCCCCTCCAGGGCACTGTGGGCTTTGTGGAGTAGGACTATTTCAGAAAAGAGTCCGATGAAATAATCACTTCGAGATGAAGATAGAAAACTTCACCAGACTTCACCAAGGATCAAATGTCTGAATTCACCAGAAAATGTAATAGTTTACATATCCCTTATGCTAAACCTTTAGTGAAGTACTTCAGTTTATTAGGTCAGAGGAGGCAGTAATTGTATCTGATTTGATGCAGAAAGAAAGCTATTTGCCTTTGCAAGCGCGGAGCTATCATTACTAGTAGTGCGTTGGCACCAGGTGTGTGAGGGCTCACTTTGCACAAATTATGTGTGTCTTTTACTAACCAAATGGGGTGTCCATTATCCTTACTTGCATTTGAGTTCATATCACCTTTGCAGTTCGCAAAGGCGGTGAAGTTGAAAAATGGAAGACTCGAGGCTGGCAGATCAGGAGTTTGCAACTTCACACAGCGCAAGTGTTTACCCATTAGATTTTCCCCTCTACCCCCTACTAGTACTAACATTGTAGATTGTCCTCTGCCTTTTTTTTTGCTGCAATGGCCCATTGTAACTTGCAAGCTCTTTTAAATGTACGTACCACAAACAGATAGTGGTACACTTTTTATGGTTTTGTGACTGTCATAATATCTAGGTTTTAAAACAAGCAGACAAGACTAAGGAGAAACTATGTAGGGCTTTTTAGCACTTTACGTTTATCAAAAGATGCAGTTAATTTGGGGTTGGGCATGATTGGATTGATCTTGTGAGGCCATTCTCAGATAATTTTCTATTTGGTATAGCCTTCGAGCCGCACCTATAGATACCAAAAAAGTTTAATTACAATGTTCTTTTATCTTACCCTGGTTTTTTAGGTCTGAGTTTTGACAGCGCAGATGTCAACTGACCTATTGCTATCAATAAACATAGTCTGGCCTTTGGGTTCATCCCTTTCAGCCATTGGCTTTCTTTTCTCAGCCTCTTTTTGCCATTGCCTTGAGACTTTGTCAATTTCATCTTGGCTCATCCTACTGAAGTTTTCATCTTTCACCTAATGCTACTGGGAGTTTGGGCGTACCCTTCCATCTTCGTTCTTGTGCTTGCATGGGACTGCATGAGGGACCACTTCACAAATAGAGCCCTCTCTGTTCACTTGTGCTGGCTCACTCCCTTCTGTCTCTCTATCTCTCTCTCTAATGTGCTAAAGATGCATGAGTTAGCAAATTAAACCCAGACCTATTAACTTTGCCAATGTTTGGTTATTCCCAACCAAACAGGTGAAAAACGTCAAATGTGTTTACATTTAAAAATATGGCTATCAAATGTTATGTGATCCCATGTGTTTGAGAATGCTGTCCATATTTTTTGCACAACTCCTGCCCGTCTGTAGCTCCTGGTTGAACAAGTTTAGCAGTTTTATTTAAGTGCTAACCTTGAAGCTGAAGTGTGGCAATTGGATGTCATTGTTAAGGTTTTGTCTATAAGACCCATTGGCTTTGACAATGTTTTGTAGGCATGCTGTAGAGAAGCACGGCTGAACTCCCAGGCACTCTTGTACAGTGCTTATACTAGTAGAAAAAAGGAGTGCCTGAAAAGACAAGTGGTAGGACACAGTAATTCGTTCATGCTCTAGGGGAGGGACAAACACATGAAGAGGAAGGAAACCTATGGAAGCTAATGAATAAGAATCAATCAAATGAGAGTGACAATCAAGCAAATGGTAAGCAATGGGCAGCCTCTAAGCCCCCTGTAACAAAAGGTCAAGCAAGTAACAACACATGTGCTGTCTTAGGCATACCTAAAAAATATCTGTTGTCTAAATGCAGTGGTCGAAGTGGGCAGGATCAGAGGTGCACGGCATGCCCATACTTTTTTTAATTTTAGAAAAACAATTCCCCTACTTTTTGTGAAAAGACAACCTTACCGGGACAGTCAATTCCAACCATTGAAATGCTTCAACGTAAGTGTAAGGCAAGGAGTGTCCTGTGCTGTGAAATCGAGGGAGGGTCAGACAAACAAGCCTCTTTGCCAGAATACCTGCTTGCCTGAAAGAAATGTAAATTTGCGCAAATTGTCAGTCTGAAAATGGAAATGTTTCCTCGAAGCCGGTATTGGCTTTAATTAACAGAATCACTTGAGCGTTCCGGATAACACAGATTTATTATTTTTGAGTGGTAATGCATGGGAGTTAACATCTGAGCTGAGGGGTGCTTTTAAAAGACCGTTATAAAAATTATTGCACTACATATAGTCTGGGTATTATTAAAATCTATATTATAGAACTACTTTTCATCTTAAACCTTTTTGAGCATTTTGGGGCAGCCTATCATACAGTGGCGGCCAGCACGGATCGGGTGTGGGAATGGGGGTAAACAAAAAAATTACAGGCCGGAACAGGAAGCACCCAGGCTCCCCTGACCCAAATACAACGCTGCAATGCAGCGTTGTGATTGGTCTGAGCGCCATGGTTCAGCGCTCAGAGGGGAACTGGGGGCCTGGGCATGTTCTCCACCTAGGCTGTAATGCAGCCTGGGTGGAAAACATGATAAATGCGCATAAATGTTTGGCTGGCCCAAAACAGCCGGCAAAACATTCATGCACACATAGGGAGTGAAAACCACTCCTCCCCTCCCCTGCTCTGTCAGCAAAACAGCCCGCTCGCCTCGCACAGCTGCTGCACCCGCAACAAGAAAAAATAAAATGATATTAACATTGAGTTACTATCATTTTATTTTTCCTTACACTGCTGAAAAGCAGTGGGGCAACGCTTCTCTGACTTACCAGAGGAGCCGCCACTGCTATCTTATAATGTGTACAATGCAAGTTTAAAATAAAGACTTGGATATTCACAGTGCTCGCTGTCACATACTGACCTCGTAGCACTAAACATACACATGGCACTGTTCGCTACGGCACCAACCAGGTTTCATTTCTGTGGCCCTCTGGTTACAGAGTAGACACAGATCTCTGCAGTGCATTACCTAATATAGGCTCCATATTGTAGGATAGTTCATTTCCCACTGATTAACTTAACTTGCATTTATTTTTCATTTCAGCTGTGTGCTCTTTTTATATGTAGTTACCTTAAGGTGAAAGACCTAAAAGATTACAGAATATTTTATTTTTTTTACTCACGCCTTTGACCCGTCCCCCACGCTCACTCCACCCCCCTCACACACACATTGCACACAGAATCACAGTTCCCATACTTTCCTTAATGCACTTCCACCGCTGTCCAAATACCCTGTGCAAAAGCTTCTACATGTTCTAGTCATATGTCCGGGTGTGACTATTCTTAGACAATAGTATTTAATACCCATGCTTGTCGGCCAGAAAGTTTTCTTATTATCCGATGAGCTATTTGTGCACTAAAAGGCAATTAGTTACCAGTGATGCTTGTCAAGGGCTTTTTAGAAAATATGTAAATAATGTCTAGCTGACTTGTGTGGTGTTCCTGGGTGTACGTTCTAGCGAGGCGCGTGGGGGCCTGCAGCGCGCGCGTGGCACACAATACACCGGGACACTTGAGTTGGTTATGCTGCCGTCTACGCAGCCCGGGGCTTAACTGCCGCCGCGTCCGCGTGACGTCATCTTTATTCTATTACGTGCCGCCAACGTGCCCTGACGCGCACACCATCGCGTGTCACGTCAGGGCCTGGTATCGCGACATTACATTCCTCCCCAACACACAAAACAAAATACAGTATAACCCAAAACAGTCTGTAATTACACTCTCCAGCATGGACGGCAGGTTACACCTTGTCCACCACTTTGTAGTTTAACGGGCTCATAAACAAAACATGAACAGTCTTACTTTACGTAGTCTCGCAGCCGGCAGGAAGGCGCTGGGTGCGGCCTCAGGTTGTATCGCACTCCACCACGCTCGCCGGCAGCGTCCTGATCTCCGCTCCCAGAGTCACCCTCGGCTCCGGTCTCTCCGGCCTCAGATACGCCTGCGACTCCAGGCGGCAGGGTCTCTGGCCGGGGCGGCCTGGTGACATGCCCTTGACTTGTGAGCTCTACTCTCTCACTCACGGGACCCTCGGGTCCTGAAAACCCTTCTTCTCGCGGCATGTCTCTAGGGGCTCTGTCTTGGCGTTGCACATCCCTGTCCTGTCGTTGTTCCTCCCCTCCGGAGGGCACGGGAATCCGCTTGAAGAAGGAGACGTTTCTCGTTATCCTTTCAGCACACTTCCGGGCCGTCACACAAGTGCCTCTAACTTTCTCCACCATCCAGGGCTGAGGTTCAAAGTTCAACCGAAACTTGCCCCCAGGCACCCTGTTTCGGATCAGTACATAGTCACCTGGGGCTATCGGTGAGGACACAGCCCTCCTCCGGGCGTCGGCTTGGGCAAACGCTCCGCGTCGATGCGCGTCAATGGCACTGTCATTGGGAGTTTCGGGCTGCCAATCTGGGTGATGTGGTATGGAGTCGGTGACAACCCGCCCCATTAGCAAGTGCGCGGGAGCCACTCCCGTGATGGAGTGGGGCGTTTGGCGATAGCTCCGGAGGAATGTGAAAATGGCAAGTTCTACAGACTGGCTCTTTTCGTGGGCTATTCGAATTACTTTGTTGAGAGTCCTCATGAAGCGTTCTGCTTCACCATTCGCTTGAGGCCATCGTGGAGTGATCCGCCGATGGTGAATTCCAAGAGCCTGGAGGTACGCCGCGAAGTCTTGACTCTGAAACGGTGACCCATTGTCGGTCCTGATTTCTTTGACGATGCCGTGTGTTGCCATAATCTTCTCGAGCTTCGGGATTACTTCCTGAGCACTCAGAACGGTCAGTATCTCAACCTCGGGATACTTGGAGTGATCGTCTATGGCCACTAAAGTGTGCCTTCCGTCGGGCAGGCTGCCGAAATCGACACTGATCTTCGACCAGGGCTTCCTTGGGCGAGGCTCCATCACTACCGGAGCAGGCCGGGGCACTTCACCGGATAGTTGACACGCCTGGCACTCGCGAACGGTCGCCTCCACAAGGTCGTCCATAAGAGGGAACCATACTTTGGTTCGGAGCCGTGACTTGGTCTTGACCATGCCCTGGTGGCCGATGTGGGCGAGATCCACCACCCTCTGAGTGAGGGACGTCGGGATTACCAGCCGGTGACCTCTCAGCAGGCATCCAGTCTCGTCTTCCGTTAGTTCTGTCCTCACGTGGTACAGGCTCTCCATTATCTGCTTTGCCTGAGGCGTCAGGCTCTTCCACTCCTCTCGGGCGCGGGTCCAACTGTTGTCCCGGACCGCCATTCTCGCCCTCTGCAAGCACTCGTCTTCGCGGGTGGCCTGGGACAGGCTGGTCATGGACACTGGCCGGGGGCACGACCGCGCCGTGACGCACCGGACGTACTCCTCCGTTTCTGCCGCCTCTTGTGCTTCTCTTGGAGTGGCTGTTCGGGGGTGACGAGAGAGGTAGTCTGCCGGGTTGCGCGCACCCGGTTGGTACTCAATCTTGCAGTTGTAGTCCTGCAGTTGCAACATCCACTTTTCTATGCGTGGCGGCGGCTTCGTTGATGTGCCTGCAAACAGGGACACCAGTGGCTTATGGTCGGTGGTCACGACGAACGGTTTTCCATAGACATACAAGTGGAAGTGACGACACCCCCAGTGAATGGCGATCGCCTCCTTTTCTATTTGAGAATACCTCTGCTCCGTCTCAGTGAGTGATCGGCTTGCGAAGGCCACCGGGGCCCACTCCTCAGCGTCCGTCTTCCGCTGCAGCAGGACTGCTCCTAGCCCGACCGGACCAGCATCAACGGCAATTTGTGTCAGCTTGGCCGGGTCGAAGAAGGCCAGCGTCGTAGCTTCTGAGAGTGCATGTTTGACTTCCTCAAATGCTCTGCTCTGGTCCGTGTTCCACGTCCACGGGGTTGAGTCTTTTGTGAGCTCTCTCAGCGGCGCTGTGAGGTTTGCTAGATCCTTGATGAACCTGCCACAGTAATTCACCATGCCTAGAAAGCTTCTCACCTCTGTGACATTGGCGGGAGCAGCTGCTTCCTTGATGTCTCTGACCTTGTCCGGGTCGGGGTTTACCCCATCAGCTGAGAATGTGTAGCCGAAGAACTGGATCTTTCGGCATAAGAACTCACACTTCTCCCGGTGCAGCGTGAGGCCTGCGTCTCGTATGCGTCGTAGCACTTGCACCAGTCTCTCGTTGTGTTCCGCTACCGTCGTGGCATGTATCATGATGTCATCGCTGACATTGAGCGCCCCTGGGATCCCCGCGATCAGTTCCTGGATCACATTTTGGAACACCTCCGCAGCGCTCGAGACTCCGAAACTCAACCTCGTGTATCGCCTCAGACCGACGTGCGTGGAGAATGTCGTTATGTTCCGGGACGCCTCATCCAGGACCAGTTGATGATACCCTGAGCGGAGGTCCAACTTTGAGAACCACTTGGCGCCGGCCATTTCACCAACGATATCATCGATTGTGGGGGTGATGTGTCGCTCCCTTTTGATGGCCACGTTCGGGAGTCTCATGTCCACACATATCCGGACAGCGCCCGGCTGCTTGGGTTTCTTCGCCACAACGATCGGTGACACCCACGGGGTCGGTCCGGACACCTTCTCGATGATCCCCGCCGCCTCTAGCTTCTTCAGTTCCGCTTCCACGAGTGGCCTGAGGTGGAAGGCTATGCGGCGATGTCGGAGAGCTATCGGCTGGACTGTGGGATCGATGTGTAGGTGGACTTCTTTCCCCCGGAACTTGCCTATTCCCTGAAAGATGTCCTCGAATTCCTCCAGGGTGCGCTGTACTGACTCCTGGTGTACCCCAAACGCGAAGGTCACCACTCCCAGGTCTTCCGCCGCTCGACAGCCCAGGAGCATGCCTTGTCCGTCTTCGGTGACATAGACGTTCGATGTGATAGACCGGGTCCCATGGGATATTACCGTTCTAAACTTTCCTCGCACCTTCAATGGTTCTTCCTGTCCATAGGCGAATACTGTGATGGTCGAGGGCTGTAATGGGGGCTGAGGGCACATGGACTTGTGCATGGCAGCGGCCATGATGTTGATGCTGGCTCCTGTGTCTACCACTGTTGTGACTTCTTCTGACCCTATCCGGATGCTGCACTGCGGCAGTCTCCTGGTTCGGCGGGCTGCCGTGCCTATCATGTGCACCCGGTGTATGACTTTTTCCTCCTCTTCGTCGTCGTCCATGTCGCTGGCCCCTGGGCCTCCTTCCTCGACCGTGTGCACGGCCTGGCGGGGCTTCCGAAAACCCTTCGAACGGCACACTTTCTCAAAGTGATTAAAGCGTCCACACCCTCTGCATTTGGTCCCTCTCGCTGGGCACTCTGCCGGGGCGTGGGGTGAGCCGCCACAGTACCCACAGGACTTCTGTTGTTCTTGAGCAGCCGGGGCTGGCTTTCGTCGGGGCCACCTCTGTTTCGGCTTAACAGCCACAGCATTGACCGGCTCGGCCTTCACTGGCACTTGTAGCGCCGCTTCCATGTGCGCGGCGCGCGCCTTGGATAGCTCTTTCGTTCGGCCCATCGTCAGGATGTCCGCTAGCGGTTTCCCGGACTCTTCCAAGATCCTCTCCCTAAGCTTGGCGGACGCACAGCCTTGTATTATCTGGCCTCTTATCTCTTCCGTCTCATCTCGAAACCCGCAGGTGGCCGCTAAGTTTTTGAGACGAGCGTAGAATTTGTCGAGTGACTCCTCCGGCGACTGGCGCGCCTGGCGAAATATGAAGCGTTCATAGTCGCGGTTTGCCATCGGTTCAAAGTGTTCGTTGAGAGCGGCTATGAGCGTCGTGTGCGTCTTGGGGGTGGCCTCTGCGAGAGTCTTCACTATGTTGTGAATTTCTTTCCCGCCTAGGTGAATTATCATGGCGCGCTTTTGATCTCTGTGGACCTTCGTGGCCTCGAAGAAGATGCGCACTCTGTCCTCCCAGTCTCTCCACCGGGCTGCTACCGTCGATGGGGGCCCCTCGACGGAGAACGGCTCTATTGGCGGGATTGTCGCCATGTTGCGTGCACGTGGCTTGCGCAGGCTTGAACCTCCTTCTCTCCGGCGCAGGCCCGCTGGGCGGGACCTTCTGGCGCGTGTGTGTGTGGCGCGATGCGAGACCTTGTTTCCCTTGGGCAGTTCAGGTTCCCCTGGGCGAGACCTTCTGACCTATGTGTTGCTAACTTCAGGCGAGACCTCTTCACCCTTGGCCTTTCCTTTGTCTCCAGAGTCCCCAGGGATCCGTGTATGGGCCAGCCCCTCCCTTTCGACGTCTGATTAGGAGGGTGTGTGGGACTCCAGGGGTATATGACCCTACCTTCGTAGGCCTCCGGTGGTCCAGGCGGCACCGTGTGCTTTCTTTGGTTGGTCTCGTGGCAGAGAGGCAGGGCACCGAGGACGCTGCGCGCTCTCCGGGTCAGGAGGGCAGGGCACGTGATGTCTTCAAAACGCGCTGGGCGTCGATCTCAGAGCCGGCCCCAGCGCGAGCAGGCAGGCACACCGTAGCGCTTCCTGGGTGGGCTCACAGCGTGGGGGCCTCCAGCGCGCTCCGGCGGGGCACGAGCACCGCAACGAGGATCGTTAGCGGCCGCCACTCCAACCGGACACGCCGAGGCCGAGCAAGGGCACGATCCCACCCTCGTCGCCAAATTGTGGTGTTCCTGGGTGTACGTTCTAGCGAGGCGCGTGGGGGCCTGCAGCGCGCGCGTGGTACACAATACACCGGGACATTTGAGTTGGTTATGCTGCCGTCTACGCAGCCCGGGGCTTAACTGCCGCCGCGTCCGCGTGACGTCATCTTTATTCTATTACGTGCCGCCAACGTGCCCTGACGCGCACACCATCGCGTGTCACGTCAGGGCCTGGTATCGCGACATTACAGACTTGGGTCTGTATTAAGTTAGGCTCTGTGGATTCTAAATTCAGAAATACAATCGTAGTTTGTCCGTAGGACACAGAGGCATAGTTCTGAGTAGTGCTGCAGCTGCAGTAGCACCTGGTGCCTGGGTTGTGAGGGGCCCCTGCAGCCTAATGGTGGCTGTTTGTCACTACTCAGCTGGGAATACGACGACTCCCTGGCTACGCCACGGCTAAAACAGAAAACTAAAGTGGCGCAAGCTGAAATAATGACAGAAATGGTAACGTCCTCGCTCTGTGTATACAAGTAAGGCCGCGAGCCCTTTCACATCTGCTGCAATTAAAACATGTCAAGGAAAAATGAAAGAAAGAGAAGTCAAGCCTTCTTCTCCCCGTTGCCGGCATTTTCGTAGTTTTCTGTTTTCCCTACCACTGCCAATTCAGCATTTTCATAGAAATGTACATCTGAACCTAGCATGCGATAAATTCTCGGAAGCAGATGCTCTCCCCCATAGGGTCTCGGAGGTTGGAGATGTGTCGCTATGGCAACGACATTCATATGCAGGAGACACTCGAGCAAGGTGGAGAAGCTCCAGGTATAAATAGAGCGTAGAGAGCGGACGTGAGCGGCGACGAAATCGATGAATGGAGCTGAGAACATGATGTCCACACGCATCCGCCTTTGATTCCCATCGCCACAGACTGCGGTTGTATCCCTCCGCGTGACTCACTGAGAAAAAAACTCAAAGTGTGCAATGGAATTCTGGAATAATCTTAGTCACTGCTGAATACTCTAGGTAGCATTCCATTGCATCGTTTTTCTCTCACTTCGGCTCTGCAGAGGTGGACCGACATCCAACATATGGTGGGACACACTTCAGAACATTAGCGCAGCTCTTGAGGTGACTTTCTGGTGCGCTTTTGGTTGTGCCACGCCGATGAGGTCACAGACGGGCTCAAAGTGTGGGAATAGAATGCAGCCACAGTAATTGCCAGAGGTTCAGACTTTGATTCATTTTTGTGCCAAGTGAGTTGTTCTGAGTGGCACAGGCATGCCCACTTGTCAGCCCCAGGACGACGACAGAGGAGGGCGCAGAACTCGATGTGTTATAGAGTTGACGATGCACCTCGAAGATAATGCCTTCAAAAGGCATAGGCGAAGGCAAACACACCCATTCAGACGCAATGGGGCCTACTAGTTGGGCTGGTCTGTGCACCGGGACTGGTTTGCATATTATTGTCCCAATCTGTATTTCCGCCTCAGTAATTACCAGTGGTTCAGACCCCACGTGTTTACTTCTGCCTTCTTGGGCATCTTGAAATCGATGTCACGTCGAGTTCTGCTACCTCATAGGCCATCCCCAGGGGCAGTGGGACCTCCAGTACTCCGGAGGGCCCCATGCAGCCAAAGGCCAATAAATACCTGTTAGGTTCCAAACCTTTTATTTCGGCTGAGAGCCATAAAAAGTTACATCACAAAAATATAAATTTCAAATCACATTCAATAAAAGTATCATACAACGTCCTTTTTACATTGGCTTAAAAGAATCACCAATATATAAAATTAGGATTCCATGAAGATAGTCATATAGACAGATAGTCCTCATAGAAATACATATTCATATGTAGTTAAAATAAGTTAGTGAACGGGCCATTAAAAAGCAATACCCCAGTGGGAGTGTTAGTGAAATTGCACATATGTGGTGGTAGGAGTCTGCGGGAGCCTACTATGCCTTTTGCTACAAGCTGGCTAACCTGGATGGCGCGTTCTCTATAACCTTCGTCCTCCAGGCACAAAGCAGATAACACGATACTGCCAGTGCAAATAATTCCCTGGTATCACTCTTAAGAAGCCTTAGTGCTTCCCTCCATTGTCTCGCACCCTTAGAGTGAAGGTTCTCGGTCTAGCTGTTCCTGCCCTACGCCTTTAAGAGCGACGCGATGGCGTGGCCGCGCAGAGGACGCGCGCAGCGGGCGCACACAAGGCAAGCCCGTCTGTGCCCGTCCGCGCTCCGGCCACGCTCAGCGCCAGCCATGCTGCTCCGTTCGCTGTGGATACAGGAGGTAACGTGAGGCTCGTATATACTAGAAACAAACTGTTAGATCTGGGAGCAGATGGAGGCAAGAAGGGTAATATTACATTAGAGAGGACGGCAGGGCTGAAGACCGATTTTATGAGGGAGGATGGTCTGAGATGTGGTCTGCTCAATGTCAGGTCATTACCTAAGCATCACCTAGAAATCCAATTATTGGTGGAATGTAATGACTTGGACGTACTGTTCATGACAGAAACATGGACACATATTGATTCTGACTTGGAGCTGGCCATGGCCTGCCCATCTGGGTATAAATCCCTTCATAAACCACGTGTGGGCGGTAGGGGTGGAGGGGTCGGAATCATTTTTAAGGACAGCTGGGATTTCTCACCCCTTGATATTGAGGATATGGAAGGAATAGAGACCCTGGGCTTTGTAATTAAAGAGCCCAAGGGACAGCTTCTGACCGGCTTGGTAGGCTATAGACCACCGGGAGCCGCCGACCTTGCATTCCAACGAGGACTTATTGAAATCCTGAATAACCTGGCCCTGTGTCACTCAAGGCTATTAGTTGTAGGAGATTTTAACTTATGGCCAAATGGGATATTGGATACAGCCTTTTATAATATTGTTCAATCCTGTGAACTTATTAATTTACAGCAATGGGTGAAGGAATCCACCCACAAGGGAGGACACATGCTGGACCTGGTGTTCGCTAATGAACAGTTGATGGGACCTCTTGAAGTTCTACCAGTATGTTGGTCAGACCATTGTCTGATCATTTTCCAGCTGTATAATTTGGGACTGAATAAACTACATCAAAAGACTGATCGAGTATTTCAAAGCAGGAACTGGAAGGGCCTCTTAAAGAAAGTACAGACCATCCCGGTTCTTGCACCAATTGAGACTTATGACATTGATAAGACAGTGGAAGAGAACTATATAGATTATTGTAATAATATCAGTTCCCAGTTAGACCGAGTTGCCCCCTTAAAGACTCATAAAAAAGTTGGTAGACTGTCTGCCCCCTGGTTCACAGATAATCTTAGAACCCTGAAACTCAGCTGCAAACAAGCAGAAAGGAGATGGCGCAGAGATTATACCGAGAGTGACAAGGCCCTCTGGAAACTTGCCTTAGCAGGATATAGGAAAGAAATTGTGCTAGCAAAGACGGAGTATTTCGCTAACTGTATCCTGAAGGCACAACATAATTCTAAGGAAGTCTTTAGGATTGTAGATACTCTGCTCAAGCCTGAGTGTGTCAAGAATGAGATCGTGCCTAGTCAAACACTATGTGATGGACTGGCCTCCTTTTTTGAGGAGAAAATAAAGAACATTATTAATGATCTGGTTCCTCGACACTCACCTAAGAAACTGGGACTATGGAACCATGCAGAAAGGAGGATATCACATCCTCTGGACCATTTTAATGCTCTCTCTCCGGGGGACTTTGAAAAAGTGGCCATGAGTATCTCCTCGGGTTCGCCATTGGATCCTCTACCACATAAAATCTGGAAGGAACTGTCTTCGGAGCTATTTCCAGTATTGCGGCAAATCTGTAATCAGTCCCTGATGGAGGGCTCAGTACCTACATGTTGGAAGCAGGCATCAGTAACGCCATTGCTAAAGAAGACAACACTAGATCCAACCTGCATGAAAAATTATAGGCCAATTTCTTTACTACCATTTCCAATAAAAATTCTGGAACGAGTGGTTAGTAAAACAATCTCTCATTTCCTAGAAAGTAACAATGTCCTGGATAAGATGCAATTTGGATTCCGTCCAGGACATGGTACGGAGACGGCCCTGATGACCGTTATGGACGATCTACGAATGCGAGCGGACAGGGGACAAGCGGCGGTTTTGATCCTTCTCGACCTGTCCGCCGCATTCGATACGGTGAACCATGGGATCCTTTTGTCCAGATTAGAGGAGGTGGGAGTGATGGGAACTGCTCTTAAGTGGCTTTGCTCCTATCTTTCTAATAGACAGCAAGCAATTGCTCTTCCCCCCTTCCGCTCCAGTTTCTCAAACATACCGCAAGGTGTCCCACAGGGATCGGCAATAAGCCCCATCCTTTTTAATATATATATGAGCCCCCTACCTTCAATTATAAGATCTCACGACGTCAATTTAGTTAATTATGCTGATGATACTCAGCTTATCTTGTCCTTAGAAGGCGAGCATTCGGTTCCTGTAACAGACTTTCATGCATGCCTGCAGGATATAGCTACTTGGCTTAGGGAGAACTCGCTCCAATTTAATTGTGAGAAAACTGAGATTCTATATTGCGCCACAGGAAGAGTTCCTCCTCCGCTTCCACCTAACTTTTGGCCAAGTACGGATAATGCATCATTGACTCCTAACCTTGCTGTACGTAACCTGGGTGTAACGTTTGACAATAAACTGACGCTGGAGAAGCATGTTAATAAGATAGTTGGGAGCTGTTTCAGTTTGATAAGAGCCTTTCGGAAAATATTCCCACTATTCTCATCAGAAGCAAGGATGTTGATAGCCCGAAGCACCATCCTGGGCAGATTAGATTACTGTAATGCTCTGCTTCTGAACTCACCACAGTATCTGATCGAGAGATTGCAGAGAATACAGAATATGGCGGCAAAGATAACCTTGGGACGACCACGCCGTTCCTCTACTCTGCAAGCCCTCTCGGAGTTACACTACCTTTGCCTATTGTTTAAAGCTTTACATGGACAGGGGCCAAAATCTCTGCAGGAAAGTTTTAGCTGGTACACTCCACTTCGGCTGCTCCGCTTCTCTTCATCTAACCTTGTGAGGGTGCAGAGAGTTAGGAAAGTTAAGTCAGGAGGGCGAGCTTTTTGTATAGCAGCCCCTCGACTCTGGAACACACTTCCACAGGATATTAGACGAATAGACAATCTGACGCAGTTCAGAAAAAGAATTAAAACTTGGTTATATCCCCGGGCCATCTCCCAGTTCTCCCGCTAACTCTATTCTGATAGTAGTCCTTGTTTCACCCAGCACACACTCTAACATAGCGCCAGGTTACCCTTAGGGTGTCAGTAGCGCTCTATAAGCAACTATAATAATAATATAATAATAATAATAATAGAACCGCTTTCAGCCATTTTGTACGCAGAATACTATACTGTGCGCAGAAGAACATAAAGTGTTCAAGTGTTTCCGCGATAGTAGGGCAATTTGGGCAGAATTTAATGTTTGCGGGCATCCTGTCCCATTTCTCAGTGTGAGTTCTCAATGGCAGCATGCCACACCTAAATTGTACATATAAACACTTTGAGCGGCATTGATACATGCGTTCATGTAGGGCTCTGGGCTAGGGGAACATTTATGGAGGAGGAACTGGCCGGTGATGGTGTTTTCCTGGTGTACTTTCCATGTTTACAGAACAATTTCCTCCCAGTACCAGCTTTTAACTTCACAGGTGTCACCTTTGGTGATTTGCTCCGCTGTATTCCATAAGTTGGCCATGCCTATTCTGTACGATAATACTTTTATCCCCTTCATCCAGGGTGTACTTAAGTCCTTATGAAGGGACAACAACTCTTTCACACAGTCCCTGTATGTTACTAATTGCCTAGTAGAACAAAGTCTTATCCAGAATAATAAGGGTTTAAGTTGGGCCACTAGATGTATAGGTTTGAGAACTAGATCAAATCTTAGTGGGGTAATAGGAAAACTTGGAGGTAGATTAAAAAGAACCCTTATAAACTTATTCCCAGTTCTTGTCAAAACTTCTGCTTGGACATGGCCACAGAGTTCGGCTCCATAGGTCGCTGATGCTACAGCTGTTGCTCTGTACAGGGCAAGAAGCGGAGACAGAGTGCCTCCATAGCTGTTAGATATGGGGAACCCAAAGGCCCCTCAAAACCTTCTGCGGGGGTTTCATCAGTTTGCGTTACGCCACTGTGGCAACCGAGCTTCAGAACAAGTGAAGTAAATGTATAAAGCGTTTCACCTACCTCGGAAAAGGGTGAATTGGAGCGAATCTTCCTGGTTTTCTGGAGGCAGCAGCTTCTTTAGACAGAGGCAGCAAAGTTCGAAAACCATGCTGCATCCTGGAAGATTTATCACCAACCAGAGCATGCAGCTCATAAAGTGAGCAATCAGAATGCTTCCCGAGAGGGCTAACATTGCTGATAAACATCTGTTTCATATGCTGTGAGCCTTGTGATGTACAACTGCTCCAGTCACATCCTGAGTGCCCTAACTTTGCCTATTGCTTTGTGCTTTTCGTTGTCCTCATGTTGTCCGGCCCCAGGGCTGTCAAACGACAATTTGGCAAGTACAGGAATTAAACAACACTCACATTTCTTGATAACACTTTTTAACTCAACCCTTTGTGGTTTCCTAAATCCCAGCAGCTCCGAGTAAGCATGCTGCATACATGTATGGGATATTTATATAGGGCAAAACGATATGAATACCATGGACTGTGGGCAGGGTCTTTAAGTTAAAATCTGACTTTGTCAGTTAGACAGAAATCCCTCAGATAAGTTCAACAATCACACACGAGTTATGTTCTGTTTGTGTTTCGTCATTTTAAGCTAGACATGCTTTGAGAGTGAGAAATTTCCAACTAGGCTAAAATATTAAAATTCATAATTGTGTGTTTGTGGGGAGTGGGAGCCTGACTGTGTGGGAGTACGTCTTCCTATGTTCTTCAGTAGTTGTTTGCGTTGAAACACTGGAAACTCACAGGGTTAAGGTGGCCATTCTGCCTCTCTGAGAGTCCGGCATTTTGCTAGCAGGCCAGCAGGCCAGCAGGTCATAGGTTATGGACTGCACAGAAGGACGGGCTGCCATACCACCACCATGCCCCCTTGGCCTGAATCTTGGTTTGTTCATCCGCAGGGTAGGGCTGGTTGGGTCACGGACCTCGTTGGGGGCTGAGGGTGGAATCCTTAACTGAGTATTGCGTGGGGGATGCGGGTTAGCAGCATCAGATTGTCAATAAGGCAAGGCTCAAATGCAAGGTTGCTGACATCTCCTCCGGGGAAGGAAGGAGAGGGCAGCAGCGGCCCGTGCAGGTAAGAGTGGTGGGCAGTGGGGCTGGGTAGGGGGGGGGGATTTCGACAGACGACGATGAGGGAAAATGTATTATTTATTTAATTTTCGCTCAAGGTCGTCTGTCGAATACCCCAACACGGCCCCACCGCTCTTACCTGCACGGGCCGCACCTGGGGAAGGAAAGGTACGGAAGGGGAGGGGAAGAGGGAGGAGAAGTAAGGGGAAAGTGAAAAGGGGAAGGGGGAAAGAGGAAGGGAAAGGGCACCTGCAAACACTGTCAGAACCTGGGCAAACCAAGCAGCAGTCATAGAAGGTACCAGAAAAGAGTATGGAAGCCTGTACTGCACATGGACGGGCATGTATCGTGTACACACCAGGTTATGTTCATAATTTTCAGTGGAAACTGCGCCAAGAAGAGGATTGGAAGCACACCCTCGCCAGACGAAGTGTTCTACCTGTCACAGTCTGTGTGCTGCATCTAAGCACTGGCAGTATGAGTGTTGTGTATATAAGCAGTTACAGACTATACACTCAATTTATAAGCAGGCATAACATTACTGCTTGCAAGCCCAGACAGTCTAAATGTTCTGCTTGTAGGGTCGAAACATTGACTTGACACATTTATAGTGTATTGTTTTTATTTGTATTCTGTAGCATTTCAGTCTGTGTCAGAGTGTGTACCAAATATTTATGCACCCTGGATTATTCACTACTTTTTGTACATAGATTGTATAGCACCAACGCACTTTGCATTCACTTATTTCCACTTGCACTGCCATCGTTGCACCGTTTGGGATCACTTCTTTACTTACGAATTGTTTGAAGCATAAAATGCAATGATTTTTTCAATTAAAAAAAAAATAAAAAATAAAACGTTCCAAATTGTGAAATGGAACCAATCTCTTGATGGTCTAAATTACTCTCTCGAAGGAAAATGAGGTTCACACTTCCCCCTTCAAGGACCACTGTTTGCCTTATTACATTGTACTTATCAGGCAGAGAAGGGGGTGATGAATATGAATATGAATCTGAACGGTACAAGGCACACTTGTTGTTGTGCCACCATTGGTAAGAGGATGGAGGGATGAATTGGTGAACATGTTTGGGAAATGCATGGTCACTTGGGGAGAGTATGCAGATATGTACAAAGGAGCTATATAGCAGAAATGGCACGCACCATGGGATCAGTTATCTGAAAGTATAGGAGACAGTGTGCAAACAAGCAAATAGAGATGTTTGGTGGTATCTAGGACATGTGGATAGAAGGGCTGTAGTTCTTGGAATGGGGGTAGGCCTCACTCTGTACGCACCAGAGGCAAGTTGGTATAGAGATGTGACCACCTAGAGCACCTGATTTTGTTTGCTGTGGTGCTGTGGTTTTTATTGTTAAGGATGGATGGCATCGAAACAGGACACAGATGTTCAAATAGACAGAAAATTAGATTACCTAAAAAGAGGTCATTGAGATATTTAAGGAGAAATTAACTCAAAGAACTGGGGGCAGAAGGCATCTGCGCCTTCTTTTTTCACTTTTGCTAGAAGAGTGGTGACACAGACTGCTAGGGAATTACCCTTTAATACCAAAACTACTCCATCAGTTAAAGAAGGGCGTTATTCTATGTTACTTGGGCACTGATCAGGAACGAGGTGTGCGTGGTTGACATCAAGAAAGGACAAAACTGTATCAGCCATGGAGCTGACGAGCTTTTGGAGATGCACCTGTGTGCCAGTGAGAGGCACTGAGACTTGAGAGGATTGTGGCAGCTTTCTCAGCAACCCCGGATGAATAATGTTTTTTTATCTCTTCTGATGAAGGATAATATCCAGAAACACATGTCTAGAGATTCACAGTACTAACCTGCACCAACTTTGGTGAAACACTTCAGCAAAAACTCAAGTAAGCGTTTAAAGTGAACTACATTTATCATTATGCTAAGGGGTGAACTGTTCTAGGAGGTAAAGCAGTGTGCTCCCATCCCCCTTCTGTTTGAAAAGCCTCCATTGAGCCAAGGAGCTGATGAGCTTTTGGAGATGCACCTGTTTACCACAGAGAGGTACTGAGACCTGAGAGGATTGTGGCAGCTTTCTCAGCAACCCCGTATTAATTTTGTTTTTTTATCTCTACTGATGAAGGATAATATCCAGAAATACATGTCTAGAGATTCACAGCACTACCCTGCATCAACTTTGGTGAAACACTTCATCAAAAACTCAAGTAAGCGTTTAAAGTGAACAGCATTTAACATAATGGTAAGGGGTGAACTGTGCTGGGAGGTGAAGGAGTGTGCTCCCATCCCCCTCTGATTGAAAAGGCTCCCTTGAGCCATGGAGCTGACGAGCTTTTGGAGATTCACATGTGCGCCAGAGAGAGGTACTGAGACCTGAGACCATTGTGCCATCTTTCTCAGCAACCCCGGATAAATCAAGTTTTTTTTTATCTCTACCGATGAAGGATAATATACAAAAATGCGTGTCTAGAGATTCACAGCAAAAAACCTGCGCCAACTTCAGTGAAACACCAGCAAAAACTCAAGTAAGTATTTAAAGTGAACTGCATTTAACATAATGGTAAGGTGGTGAACTGTGCTGGGAGGTGAAGCAGTGTGCTCCCATCCCCCTTCTGTTTGAAAAGGCTCCCTTTTTTGAGTCATGGCGCTGACGAGCTTTTGGAGATGCACCTGTGCGCCAGAGAAAGGTACTGAGACATGAGAAGATTGTGGCAGCTTTCTCAGCAACCCCGAATGAATTTCGTTTTTTCATCTCTACTAATGAAGGAAAATATCCAGAAACACATGTCTAGAGATTCACAGCAATAACCTGCACCAACATTGGTGAAACACTTCAGCAAAAACTCAAGTAAGGGTTTAAAGTGAACTTCATTTACCATAATGCTAAGGGGTGAACTGTGCTGGGAGGTGAAGCAGTGTACTCCCATCCCCCTTCTGTCTGTCAGTGTACCTCAGTCCCAACTCTTGGCACCCCTCCTCTTCCAGTACTGATCTTTTATCTGACAACACGCATTATTGTTGTTCTGCTGCATTCTCCGCTTGTCCAGTGCTCAACATCACACATCTCTATCAGTACACACCACGCTTGACGTTTAGCACCTCATACTCTTCCAGTTTGGGACACATCCACACCACAGCCCTGCCAATCCGTCCCAGTCCTGACCTTCAGCTCTGCCTCGTATTCAGGTTGTGGAATTTTGTGCACACTGTTACTCTAGTGTTAAACCCTTAAACCCTCTGAGTATAACCCTAACGCCTGCTGTGTAAAGATCAGAATAACCTGGCACACCTTTTCATCTGCGCGTCAGTCTAGCACCTTCAGAGTATTAAGTCACACACAATCATGCCCAGCATCTGGGATCCTGCATCAACAGGGACTTGAGCTTGAGTCAACATTAATGTGAAACTGGGCCATGCTGACAAAGGATTACGTAGGGAGGCGGTCCAATCTGCCCAGAAGTGAGAATCTAACCGCAAACGCTGACCCCATTTTCTGCAAGTGAAGAAGCATGCTCAGCAAAATCTTGAGTGGTATCTCAGAGGAGAAAGCCACAGAGTCCTTGCGTAGCATAAAGTAAAGAAAACATGGCAGTTTATCTTCAAGACTAACGCACAAAGCATATCCCCTTGATATTCAACACAGAAGGGTAGGGGGGGACGGATGAAGTGTCACTTGTGTGTGGACAACATGTTGCTTTATGGGAAGCAGTGATGTCCTCAACCAGATCCGTTCATTGAGCAAGGACTATTCTAAGGTGAGATAAAAGCATGTCAAAACAGTTATATAGCCAATAGTTAACTAGAACATTTGTCAAGAATCTAGTTCTCCTGGACTCATTCTTTTTGAGTCATAGGACCCCATTTTTGGATACATCTGTAGTCAACAAAGTTTCACAATGTAAGAGATCCTAAATGTTTTATTATTTCAGTTGCTTTTCATAGCGCCACACATGTCGCCAAGGAATCGCTTTGCTAAATTGTTTATTTTATCGGTAATATTTATAGTTTGGACCAAACCCAAGGAGCAGCGGAGCCCTGTGCACAACGGCATGTGACCTGCATGCTGGGTTGAAATTTAATGCAGAGGTATGAATCCACATGTCCGGGTACAGATGCATGTGGAACCTTTACATGCCAATGTTATAGGGAGATATAGTGATGCATGGCAGGAGAGATGGGAGAAATGTCTATACTTTCGTGGTTGGGAGATGGTAAATGGGCGAATCTCTAGATTTTTCCTGAGGTTGATGTTGCAGTGCCAGCGGGTTATCATTTGAATTTCCAGATTAAAGTCAAATGAGGTAGACAACATTTTGTAAATTGGATGAAGTCCTGTTCTTCCAACCAATGGACCAAGGTCTCTGTAAAAGTGACCACTGTATCATTCCTGGCCTCTTACCCGTGTCCAGCGCTCTATTATGTCCCAGCTGTGTTTGCTCTATACAGGAACCAGCAGTTTTACTTCCCTATTTCAAGTTCCACACCTTCGAATATGGAAAACACAGTAATACGGTACCTACCTCCAGTGACGGCTAGCAAGTATTTAGAGTGGTGTGGTGGTTGGTACTAAAATAATAAATACATTTTAAAATGGCACTTACCTTCCTGGTTTACCACATGACATTCTCTTTGTCTCTCCTCTAAGCTCCGGGACCCAGGAAACTACACTACTCAATCCTGGCACTGCTCTCAAGCATGAGAGAAGCGTCAGGACTGGAGGGAGCGGCTTCTCTCAGCGCTCTTAAGAGCACTTGAGGCCTGTGCTTTCTCTAACCCAACTGTTTAAGACAGCTAGGTTAGAGAAGTTTAAAATGTGCATGACTGGCTGGTTGTCGCAAGGTGGCCGGCCAAACGGACATGCACACTTTAAACATATATGCACAGCTCCCTGCTGCCAATCGGCAGCAATTACACCACCCCGTCCTAACACTCGTTTCTAGACAGGTTGCTGAACAATAAGATGGTAATGAATAAACTTTATTACCATTTTATTTGTCTGCTTTGGGGGCATTTTTTTGTAAGCAGGGCAACACTCCTTAACTCTCGTGGAGGAGCCGCTCCTGCCTACCTCTGTTTCGGGAACTGCCATTTTCTTTCAGCAGATGTTTGGTGGAAGGCATCTGAACAGCCAAAAATGTCAGGGGTTTCAGCTGCTTAACGCACTTGTCCTCTGATTCTTCTGGTACTGCCCTACCCTTGTCTTAGGGCTCTAGAATACAATACCCCTAGCAGACAGTAAACAGACCTTCAAAGAGGCAGTTTCTGTTCTGTAGTTCATTGTCTTTCCCCTTATCCTTCAGCAGAAACTAGGGACCTGAGTCACACAGGTAAGCCTAGACATTTGGTCTAAACTTAGACCAAACGTCTACGTTTACGACTTTGAGGATTCACAAAAGGCATTTACGAGTATTATTTCTATGTCCGCACTCAGGGCGGAGATGCTAGATGATGAGAATAGGAGACATGGTCAACCCGCAAGGACATTGGGTGGTCACAGGATGTATTGTATTGTATTATTACATTTGTATACAGCTTCTAACCCTATGTGGGGCACTGAAGCGCTTGCTCAAATGGGTAGAATGCTACACTGTGTGGGGTGTGTAGCTGCATGTCGTCTTTGATTTTCTGATATGTGGTAAGTGTTTCCATGTTGTGTGTGATGATCACTGAGGTGCAGTTATTGTTTCATGGGGCACAACGCTTAGCAGTGTGAGTGATGAAGATGTGTGAAAGATACACATTCGGTTTATTGTTTTCAGTATGCCAGCTGCTCTGATTAGCTCTGAAGGTCCCTTTATGGTATGTCTTTATGATCATATTCCACTTATCTTGTTACTGCACTGGGTTGTCCAGTCTGAGATTTTTAGTCTAAAATGTATGGCCCTGAGCAGGCACAGATTGGAAGGAGAGATAGCAGGGAGATTTGCTGGGGATGGAATTTGTTACTATCCTTCTATACGTGATGGTCACATAGCTGACACGTTTTCAGATTGCTTATGTGACACAGTGTGCATAGAAGTGACATTTCGATGCCAAATATGACACATTTTGATTGACATTTTATTGTTAGTAAAACCAAATACTGAAGGCCATTTAAAGAGAGAGATACTGGAAATGATTCGCTTATGAGCAATACGAAGGTCTACAACTGCTTAAACCTCCTGCAACGCCCCTAAAATGGAAGGTCATTACCATACACCATATGCAACACAATTTTGAAACACACAAGTCAGTAATCCTTGTGTGCCAAACAGGATTCCGGATTCAATTCTTTTTCTGGTCACACACATAGATTTCTGATTAGTGATTAGATTAGAAATTAGTGATTACATTAGTCATTGGGTTTCATAATACAAAAGCGTACATTTCCCAACAATTACTTTACCTTGCTACCTTTCATTTTAAGGTGTGTGCACTGTTATTTTACAGAGTTACTTGATGATAAAGACCAACAAAAATGGTGACAGAATAAAACAATTTTTAGCCACATTCTTGACTCCACCTCACATCTGACACACACCCCCTAATACGACACTTACGAGTTTGCTAAATTTGTGGGACTTACCTGCGCTCACTAGAAGTAACTGCCAGAATGAGCCGGCAGAAAGCGTCTTTAAATGCGTGGATGTACTTGTACTGGGCCGCTCTATGCTGAGTCGGGCAGGCAAGCCTGTAGGCCTTGGAGGATAGTTAGGACCACCGTGTCACTGTTGTGCTGACTGCAGTGAGGCTACTCAGATGTCGCTCTGCTGGCAGGCACATTCTCTTTATCCCAGAATCACCGCTTGTTCCTCTGGAGGGCTCCTGGCTGGGGCACGCAATGGCAGACTGGTCAGCACTGGAGCTTTTTAAGTGTGTGACACGCTGGGCAGGGCTAAAGACCCCCTCCACACACGTGTGAACAGAGGGCGGGTGAGGGCTAACTTGTAATATGGCACAATCATTCCAGATTCGACCTGGGACAGTTCTGTGCAGGGGACTGGGGCCAGGGGGAGAGAGGGGAATCCGTGTAGCGGCTCCTGGTGGTGGCAAAATAGCACGTCATGCCGGCTAGCACAACCACCACACAAAGCAATTTGCGAAGGTTGCACAGCGTCACCTTGTCTGTGTGGGCACGGCAAAAGAAGAAAACAACCAAAGAGCTGACACCACCTGGGCCAATCACTGAGGATGCGGTGCCAGAAAACAACAGAAGGCACCGGATCCACCACAGCCTGTGCCGGATCCCACCTGGCTGTGTAGGTCGAAGCCTACCAGCGCACTTGTCTGATTACTAAAGACATATTGGGGACTTTCAGAAAGCTGACATAGGAATGCACTGTGCTGGTGTTTCAGAATATATCGGAATTGGTACAAATGAAGGACATTGTTTTTGTAATTCTGAAGTGTGGCGGAAAATATTTGAATACGATCTAAACATCAATACACTAGATGAAGACATTTGCACACATTATATTTTGTATGTAGTAAAATTGTATCACGGTGCAAATGTAATGGTCCTTTCAACTGAAAAAAAATTCTGTAATTGCAGAGCACTACCACACTATGAATACTTCACTCCACTCTATGCCATACCACTCCATTCTACGACACTCCACTTCACTCTAGCACATGCCACTCCACTCTGCCCCTCCACTCTAAGACACTCTGCAACACACCCCTCCAGTCCAATCTACGCAACTCACTCCACGACATAACACGCCACTCTACTCTATGCCCCTCCCCTCCACACCACTTACTCCACTCCAATCTATCCCACGCCACACCAATGTACCCGAATCTTCCCCACTCATCTTCGCTACAATCTACCGCAATCTAACCCACCACACTCCACTCCTCTCCAACCTACCCCACTCAACTCCAATCTACCCCACTCCAATCTACGCCACCTCAATTTACCCACCCACCCCATCTACCCCACACCACTCCAATCTACCTCATTCTAACCCAATCTACGCCTCCCCTCTACCCCCAATCTGCCTCACTCCACTCTACTTCCCTACGTTTCAATCTACCCAATCAACCCCACACCACTCCAGTGTACAGCACTCCACTCAAATCTGCCCCACTCTACTCCAGTCTAACCCACTCCAATGTACCCCAATCCACCCCACTTCAATTTACCCCAATCCAACCCACTCCACTCCAGTCTATCCGACACCACTCCAATCTACCCCACTTCACTCTACTCCACTCCAGTCTAATTTACCCCACCCCATTTCATTGTAACCCACTCCACTCCCCACTGCACACTATGCATCTCCTTGCCACTCATCTACCCCACTCCAAACTACCACAAACTACCCCACTCCACTCCAATCTACCCCACTCCACTCTACCATACTCCACTCCACTCTACCCAAATCTACCCCACTCCACTTCACTCCAATATACCCCACTCCAATCTACCACACTCCACTCAAATCTACCCCATTCTACCCCAGTCTAACCCACTCCACCGCATTACAGTCTACGCACCCCAATCCACTCTACTATAATCTACTCCTCCCCACTCTACCCCACCTAATCTACCCCACACCAATCTACCCCTACCTACTCCATTCCAATCTACCCCACTTCACCCCACTCCACTCTACCCCACTACAATCCACCCCTCCCAATCATCCCTCTTCAATCTACCCCACTCCATTCCAATCTATCCTACTCTAATCTGCCCAATCTAACCCACTCCACTCCATCCTAATCTAATCTACTCCACTACAATACACTGTACTCCACTACACTCTTCTGAAGTCTACCTCATTCCACTTCACTCCAATCTCGACTCCTCTTCAATCTATCCAACTCCACTCCCCCACGCCATTCCCCTCTACCCCAAATCTACCCCACCCCAATCTACACCACTCCACTCTACCCCCAATCTACCACACTCCATTCCACTCTACCCAATAAACTTCACTCCAATCTACCACATGCCACTGAAATCTATCCCACTTCAGTCCAAGCTAACCCACTCCACCCGCTCTATTCTGCTCTACCCGACTCAACCCCAAACTATCCTTATCCAATCTACTCTATTCAGTCCGCCCCACTCCAATCTACCCCAATCTAGTCCACTCCACCCCAATCTACTCTAATTCAATTTACCCCCTCCCCACTCCAATCTACCCCACTCTACCCCAAGCTGCCCCACTCCTCTCCAGACTTCTCCACTCTGCTCCAATCTGCCCCGTTCACTGAATCTAACCCAATCAACCCCACACCACTTCAGGCTACAGCACTATACTCAAATCTACCCCACTCTACTCCAATCCACCCAGTCTACCCCACTCCAATGTACCCCAATCCACCCCACTCCAGTGTACCCCAATCCAACCCACTCCACTCTACCCAACACCACTCCAATCTACCCCATTTCACTCTACTCCACTCTACTCCAGCCCAATTTACCCACTCCATTTCAATTTCACCCACTCCACTCCCCACTGCACTCTATCAATCCCCTTGCCACTCTATTCTACCCCACTCCACTTCAATCTACCCCACTCCAATCTACCCAGCCCACCACTCAACTCCACTCCAAACTACCCTGCTCCACTTCACAACACTCCACTCCACTCTACCCAATTGTACCCCACTCCATTTCACTCCACTATTACCCACTCCAGTCTACCACACTCCACTCAAATCTACCCCACTGTACTCCAATCAAACCCACTCCACCCCCTTCCAGTCTATGCACCCCAATCAACCCTACTCTAATCTACTACTCCCCAATCTACCCCACTGAATTTACCCCACTCCAATCTACCCCTACCTACTCCATTCCAATCTACCCCACTCTACCCCCAATCTACCCCACTTCACCCCACTCCACTCCAACCTACCCCACTGCAATCATTCCTCTTCAGTCTACCCACTCTATTCCAATCTACCCTACTTTAATCCGCCCAATCTAACCCACTCCACTCCACCCTAATCTACCCCACTGCACTAAGATCCAATGTACCCCACTACACTCTTCCCCAGTCTAACTCACTCCACTCAAATCTCGACTCCTCTCCAATCTATCTAACTCCACTCCAATCTACCCCACTCTGCTCTCCCTCAAATCTACCCCACTCCAATCTACCCATTCCAATCCTCACAATCTACCCCACTCCACTCTACCCCAATCTACCACACTCCATTCCACTCTACACAATCTACCCCAATCCATTTCACTTCAATCTATTGCATGCCACTCAAATCTATCCCACTTCAGTCCACTCTACCCAATAAACTTCACTCCAATCTACCACATGCCACTGAAATCTATCCCACTTCAGTCCAAGCTAACCCACTCCACCCGCTCTATTCTGCTCTACCCGACTCAACCCCAAACTATCCTTATCCAATCTACTCTATTCAGTCCGCCCCACTCCAATCTACCCCAATCTAGTCCACTCCACCCCAATCTACTCTAATTCAATTTACCCCCCTCCCCACTCCAATCTACCCCACTCTACCCCAAGCTGCCCCACTCCTCTCCAGACTTCTCCACTCTGCTCCAATCTGCCCCGTTCACTGAATCTAACCCAATCAACCCCACACCACTTCAGGCTACAGCACTATACTCAAATCTACCCCACTCTACTCCAATCCACCCAGTCTACCCCACTCCAATGTACCCCAATCCACCCCACTCCAGTGTACCCCAATCCAACCCACTCCACTCTACCCAACACCACTCCAATCTACCCCATTTCACTCTACTCCACTCTACTCCAGCCCAATTTACCCACTCCATTTCAATTTAACCCACTCCACTCCCCACTGCACTCGATCAATCCCCTTGCCACTCTATTCTACCCCACTCCACTTCAATCTACCCCACTCCAATCTACCCAGCCCACCACTCAACTCCACTCCAAACTACCCTGCTCCACTCCACAACACTCCACTCCACTCTACCCAATTGTACCCCACTCCATTTCACTCCACTATTACCCACTCCAGTCTACCACACTCCACTCAAATCTACCCCACTGTACTCCAATCAAACCCACTCCACCCCCTTCCAGTCTATGCACCCCAATCAACCCTACTCTAATCTACTACTCCCCAATCTACCCCACTGAATTTACCCCACTCCAATCTACCCCTACCTACTCCATTCCAATCTACCCCACTCTACCCCACTTCACCCCACTCCACTCCAACCTACCCCACTGCAATCATTCCTCTTCAGTCTACCCACTCTATTCCAATCTACCCTACTTTAATCCACCCAATCTAACCCACTCCACTCCACCCTAATCTACCCCACTGCACTAAGATCCAATCTACCCCACTACACTCTTCCCCAGTCTAACTCACTCCACTCAAATCTCGACTCCTCTCCAATGTATCTAACTCCACTCCAATCTACCCCACTCTGCTCTCCCTCAAATCTACCCCACTCCAATCTACCCATTCCAATCCTCACAATCTACCCCACTCCACTCTACCCCAATCTACCACACTCCATTCTACTCTACACAATCTACCCCAATCCATTTCACTTCAATCTATTGCATGCCACTCAAATCTATCCCACTTCAGTCCAATCTAACCCACTCCACCCCAATCCACTCCACCCCACTCTAATCTACTCTACCCGACTCCACCCCAAACTATCCTACTCCAATCTACCCTATCCAATCCGCCCCACTCCAATCTACCCCAATCTACTCCACTCCGCCCTAATCTATTCCAATTCAATTTAACCCACTTCCCGACTCTAATCTAACCTAATCTACTCCACTCCATTCTACCCCACACTACCCCAAGCTATCTCACTCCACCTCACTCCAGTCTACCCCATCCAATCCCAATCCACCCCACACCACTCCAGTCTACCCCACTCCCCCAATCTACCACATTCCACTCTACCACACCACACTCCACTCTAACCAAATCTACCCCACTCCACTTCAATCCACCACACTCCAATCTCCCCACTCCACTCCAATCTACCCCACTCCAGGCCAATCTAACCCACTCTAATCACCCCACTCCACCCCAGTCTACCCTACTCCATTCTACCCCACCCCAATCTACCCTATTCTAATCTACTCTATCTACTCCACTCCAATCTTCTCCACTGCAATCTATCCCACTTCACCCCACTGCAATCTACCCCAACCCACTCTACCTCACTTCAATCCACCCTATGCCACTCCAATCTACCCCACTTAATCTACCCCACTTCAATATTTCCTCTTCAATCTATCCAACTCCACTCCACCCTACTCCAATCTAAACCAATCCACCTGAACTCCCATTCCACCCAACTCTACGCCCACTTCACTCTACGCCAAGCTACGCGCTCCACTCTACCCCCATCTACCATATTACACTGTACCCCAATCTACCCCACTCCAATCTACCCCACCCTACTCCATGCCACTAACTTTTAGCCATGCTGAAAAGTAGCCACACATTGCCCAAGCCAATAGCTCTCACATAGGTGTGACCTATTGGGTCTGCCAATGCTTGTTTTTATGTTGTTTTCTGGTGCAGGTTGACCTCTTGGCTTACAGAGGCTGAGCCTGGTGTGAATTTGTTTATTGAGTGAAACACTGTAAAAGACACATTACTGCGTGCAATGTTAAAGTGTTTTTATTGCTCTTTATTATTTTTCCTAAATTTTGACAATATTAATATTACAGTGTTAACAGATTTCAGACTTCTTTTAGTCCATAGTAAGACTCACCCTTTCCAACCCAATTGACACTGTGAACTCATAATTGTGGTGGCTGCATTTTTCACTATAAAATATATTCAGAGCCACGTCAGTCCTCTGGGAGCTTTAATATGTGTGACTAATGCATTTCAGTGCGGTGATGCAGACACCAGCTCTAAAAAGTGTTAGTCTAATCCCTGATGCATGGTACTTGGCAGGGCTGCAGTCATTGTGAGATATCAATAAGTAGTCATAGTGTGTAGCTGGTTGGAAGCTGCAATGGGGAACTAAATTAGAGTCCTTCATTGGGGAGCAGTATGTGTCAGATCTTTTCAGTTATTTCATGCCTGTTCAGCTGGCGATGGGAGGTTTATTGTTGCGGAATGGATGAGTACTTGGTGATAGTTATGATCCAGTGAGGTTCTGTCTTATGTGAGTGAATGGTGTGAGGGAATCATTAAGCAGTCTGTTAAACTGCAATTGGCCACCCACCCTCTGAGTGTTATAGTATTAGTATTGGTGCAGGACAGGATGTTATATATTACTATATAATATACAGGCTAGGCGTAGGTCATCCTTTCATAACTTTCTAGGATAAAGAACGTTTTGTACCGGTTAGGCTATTTCTTATCTGTGGATTGTAGACTGTAGATTTTACTTTGAAAGAACAATAGTTATTTGAGGTTCCATCCCAAAGTTGTGGGATGATGTAGTTATCTTGGAAATAGATGTGTAGTCCCTTCTCTTCTGAAGTATAAATGTTCCTGAATACTTCCAGCCTTGGCTGATAATGAGTTCCAGAGCTTGGTGACTTGTACCTAGCAAATGGTGCTCCCTATGGAGTTCCAATGGTATGATGATCTGTGGTGCAGCCAGGGCACCATCAGACTGCACACTAAGAGGTGTAAAAAAGAAAGAAAATACAACAGGCATATTCCATCTACACACCCAGGGTCTGGAACAACATCACTGTATCCATCAGGATCTCCCCAACGCCAATGTAGAAAAGAGTTGAAGACTCATCAGAACCAAAGGAATCAACATAATTTCCTACGCTGGCGACACGTCACTATCCCTGACAGATAACGCCAACACAACCGAGAATCAACTTCACAAACTGCATGACCAACATGGCTGACTGGTTGAAAAAGAGCTATCTAAAACTCAACCTAGACAAGACAGAAGTTGTGATCTTCGAAACTAGAGTTCACAATGGGACTCCTCGTGGAGGCCAGCAGAACTAACTACTCGAATCCCATCAGAACAAGCCAGAAACCTAGACACCATCCTGGTTAATAAACGCACAATGGCATCCCAGGTAAACACCATCACCACCTATTGCTTCCTCATCCTTTGAATGCAACATAAGATCTCAAGTTGCTACCCCAAAACACCAGACAGACCATGACTCAAGCCCTCATCAGACCGCTCCACCAGCATCTCATACAGAAACTCTGCCTATTCAAACTTCTCACCCATGCATTCAAGTCCCATAACACATTGGCTCTGCCTACCTCAACCACTGCGTTACTTTTAGCACCCCATAAGACAACTGTGATCAATGTCTCTTTCTCTCACACAGATCCCACAAATTCACAGAAGCAGAGCCGGAGGTCGCTCCTTCTCCTACATCGCTGCCAAGACCTGGAATGACTCCCCTAATACATCAGTAGCTCAGCCTCGCTACTCAACGTAAGCAAGAAGCTGAAGACCTAGCTCTTCAACTAACCCAGGGGATCTCTTCCAGACGACTCACAACTACATGACCTATACACTTGCTTAAGCGCCTGGATACCCTCATGGGTGACAAGTGTGCTCAACAAATCAACATTAAATAACATAAATTAACTCACCTCTTTAAAGAACACTACATCACATGCATTAACCACCCACAACTCAACTTCCTCTCTAATTACTATTCAACTATAAGCTTGCTTTTGATCATGCACAGTACTACCCTGCCTTCTGGCTAGATTCACTATATAGAAATACCATATACATACACACATACAAACATACATACTTGGAGTGCAGCATTCTATTTTGTTTGTATTGCTTCATTTTAACTTGTAGCTACAGTAGCTCTTTTCCTAGGTGGACCTATGGATGATGCAGTGTGCCTTGAACGTTGTTCTTCAAGTGCTAGGCAGCCAGTGGGATGATTGCAGGACTGGTGTCATGCATTCATTTGGATGGAGGTTGAGAAGGAGTCTGACAGAAGATGGGAGTGCCAATAAATAGACTTTTAGTAAAGTCAAGCTTGGAGATTACAAGAGTGAGGATAGCTTGTAGGTTTGATTGGTATCCAAGACATAGGAAGATGCGCCACAGTGTTTTTAGTGTATAGAAGGTGCTAGCTGAGACCTTGTTGACATATGGTATCAAGGATGGTTATGAATCCACAGTTAACCCTAGGAATCTGATTTCTCTTGATGGTGTGCATTGTATTTCCCATGATCTCTGCCTTTGCAGTGTTTAGCTTTAGGTGGTTACTACATACATTTATTGCATGAAGGCTATTGTCAGGTGTCAAGTTTTGATTTGTAGGGATCTTCTGGGCCATACACATGATTTGTGTATCATCTGCATGGCGTGAATTAGGAGAAGTGAATGATCTAATCAGGTCCAGTAAGGGGGTTAGGGAGATGTTGAATAACAGAGAGATGATGGACCCCTGAGAGACACCACAGTGTTGTTTGTGAGGAGCTGATGTGAACGGTGTTAGGTTTTGACTGTCTTTGAGGTACTAGGCAATCCAATTCAAAGTATTTTCACATATTCAGAGATTATAGAGTCCTTGTAGTAGCATGTAATTGTAGACAGAGTCAAATGCTATTGACAGGTCTAGAAGCAATAACATGATCACTCTGTTTTCGTCCACTGTGAGTATTAGGTCCTCCCTAATGGAAATAATGGCTGACTCTGTGCCTCTGCCTGGTCTGAATCCAAATTTTTGGTCTGATATCAAGTCATTTTTCTTTATAAATGTAAACGAAACTAATATTTCACAAGTTTTTCCTACGAACTGGCCATTAGATATTAGTCTGCAGTTTGATGGATAGGATGAATCAAGGTTTTTCTTTGAGGAGTGATCTAATGTGGGGGGTTTTCAACTCAGTTAGGAAAGAACTAGGGGCTAAATGTACTAAGCATGCTTACCGACACAAATGCTCCCATTTGGTGTTTGCAACTGTTAAAATACTTTTTCAGATGTACTAATCCCATTTTGGAAGTCAGAAAACTATTTCCAACTACTAAATGTGATTCCAAATGGATATGCATTTGGTATCTGGAAGGGGTGTGTTGTAGACATCCCTTCCAAATACCGAATTGGTACATTATGTATCAACGTTTTCTGAGCAAAATCAGGTCACTAAACATTGATATGGTACAGGCACCTTAAAGGAGATGGTAATGCTTTTGCAAAGTTAAGGGTTCCCTTTGAGACCCCTTCCCCTTTGTGAGTGTAATCATGTTTGCTGAGGAGTAGTCCGTGATCCAGGAGACCACTATCGACTCCTAAACAAAGAAAAAATGCAGCCCTTTTGCCCTTAAAGAAAACAGGCTTCATTAAAGAGTTTGCTTTTATTGGAAAGCAATCACAGACATGGTAGTCTGCTGACCCCATTAGGTCACCATCCCTGTGAAGACCTTGAAAGACTCAAGCTTGGTTATGATAGCTGTTGTAGTTAGATTCTTCTTGTCAAACCCTAGTTTGAGGTCTCTTAGAATGTGTACGTTGCGGAGGTTCAAATGAGCCGTGTTTGTCATGGCATCTTGTAAGACATCTTTAAAGTTTGCGTTGCTGGGTGGTTTGTCTGTACATAAGAAGAAGGAACAAGTGAGAGTTGTAGCGGGGTGTCATCTTCACAGAATTTGCAGACGCTCGTGGTGAAGTTTTCAATGTGTTTTATTTTTAGAGATGTTCTTTAGATGACTGTGAGGCCTCCTCAAATTTTGCCAATGTGATTTTTGTTGATGATGCCAAATTCAGGTGGGATGTCTTTCTGCATGAGTGCAGAGTCTTCGCTTATCCACGTTTCTGTAATGAACGTGAGTGCTGGTGAGGTTTCTGAAAGTAAATAAAATATACTGAAGTAGTTTTTGTTCATGGGCCTTGCGTTACAGAGCAAGCATTTTAGTGGTTGCAATCTTTCCTCTTGATGTGATAGTGCTTTAAAGAGGTGTGGTATAGTATAGGAGGAGCAAAAGCATAGGGAATGTGTGTGTCAGTGGATTGGGGAAGTTTCATAGGCGCTGGAAGAAAGGGTGCTGCAACACCCTCTAAATCACCCAAACTGAAGTTAGGAAGGTGAATGAACAGTAAAGATGCCTTTAAATTTGCTTTTTACCTTGTCACATTTGCTGTGCCGCCAAAGACAAACCGAATGTCATTCTATTTCTTCTCAGCGGCGCTCCCCCTGCCAATTAGGGTAGAGGAGCGTGGCCCTCCCCCTACTGCTAGTGCAGCAAAAGTGAAAAATAAAATCGTAATAAAATGAACTTCCGTTTTATTTTTCACTGCTCACAGCTCAATCAGTGTTTGGGGGTGGGCTGCTGCTGACTGGCAGCAGCAGAGTAGTGCTCACTCCACCAGTTTACACTGCACTTCTCTTTGGCCGGCTGTCTTGCAATGGCAGGCCAGACATGTGCAGTGTAAACCTCTCCACCTAGCTGTCTTAGCTGGGTGGAGAGCAGGCACAGGTCCCCTGTGCCTGCTGGAGTGTCGAGGCAGCCCTCTCCGGCAATCCTGGCCAGGGCCAGACTGGTCGTAGCGGGCACCGGGCAATCCCCCGGTGAGCCGCATGGGTGGGGCCTGGTTTTGGCCCCCTGTGGGCCGTTTTTGTTACAGGGCCGTTTTTGCAGCGTAGCTGCAAAATCGACTCTGTAACAAAATCGGTCGAACACCGACCCTGGCAAAGAGCTCGGCGACACCCCCAACCCCCCTAGGGGCCGACCGAGCACTTTGCCAGGGCCGGTTTTGGTTCCCAGTCCGGCCCTGATCCTGGCGCTGCTCATCTGCAGCATGAGAGCAGCATTGGGATTTGAAGAAAGTTAGCTGAGGCTCCAGGAGGATTTGAGTGATGAGGAAGCGTAGGTACGTATGTTTTTAGATTTTATTTTTTGGGCCCACTGATAGGCACTGTGAGAAACTCACATTGCCTTCAGCCTTAATTCCAGAGCTCTCAGTCACAGCCCGTTATAAAATCTGTTAACGAGCCATGATTGAGAGCTTTGGAATGTGAGCCTAATGGGTTTGTGATTGATCACATTGCCTGCCACTGGCTGTGGCACTGGCTCGACGACTCTCCACGTTTAAGGATCACCAACCGCCACTGTAACTTCTGACAAATTGCTGCTTATTCTTTTAACCTGAGGATTGATGTTTACTTCTCTTTCTCTGAATCCAAAGTTAGATAACTTTGTAATGTGAACTTTCTGACAATTTTGTTCTGGTACTGAGAGTGAAAATAAAACCTGTAGTATGTCAGTTTTTTCTAAAACAAAATTTCAATACCTCTCAATAAACTGTACACAAGTTTCAAAATATATCAACAGTTAACAAAGCACAAATTAAGCACTTTTTTGTAATTCTAAAGAGTGATGGAAACAAATATTTTAATACAATCAAAACGAATCAAGACATTTTACTTGGTGATGCACAAATGATAAATATCTGTGAAACCCTATTTCCACACATTTTTGTTTGTGTGTCATATAGTTTAATCAGTAAAACTGCATATCTGTGCAAATGTAATGGCCTTTTCCATTGAAATTGTGCTGCCTGTAGATAATAGCATCCTACCACACCTGGGGGCATATTATCAAGGACGGCGTTAAAATTATCACCGCTTTATTGGCAGAAAACTGCCGCTAAAGCAGCGATAATGGGCTTCATAATATGCCCTTGAGAATTCCAATAGAAGCCCATGTTCACACCAGAACATGGGCTTCTATTGGAGTTCTCAAGGGCATATTATCAAGCCCATTATCGCCGCTTTAGCAGCAGTTTTCTGCCGATAAAGCGACGATAATTTTAACGCCGGACCATGATAATATGCCCCCAAGTTTTAGTAAAATATGCGTGACAGTGTGCTCCAAAATGCACCACTGGCTAAATACCACACCTTTAACACTCTCTTACTGAATGGGCGTTGCTCATTTGCTATACTTGGTCGTTGTGAAGCGCTTTGAGTTTTCGCACTCCCTATGTATGTATTTATTGCTTATTGAGCGCAGCTGTCACCCAAAGGGTATCCTGGCGCTGAGACCTAACCGTGCATCTATTAAACAGCTACATTACTCTGGGGAACAAGTAAGTTTTAAGGCTCTTTTTAAAAGTGAGCAGATCAGGGCAGCTCCTTAATGCTAAGGGGAGAGTGTTCCACAGCGTGGCAGCCGCAAAACTAAAAGCGCGACCACCCATTCTCGTTCTATTAATTTTAGGGACTTTTACCAAGAACGCCGAAGATGATCTTAAAGGTCTGGCTGCCTGATACCAGAGGAAGAGAGTCTGAAGAGGTATTGGTCCCAGTCCATGCAGGGCCCTAAAAACAAGGCAGAGAGCCTTAAACGCAATTCTCTGCTGGACTGGGAGCCAGTGTAAATCGGCCAAAGCTGCCGATGAAGAGGCGGACCGTGGTCGAGACAAGGCCAGTTTAGCGGCCATATTCTGTATCCTTTGTAGCTTTAGGACCAGAGTCTTCGGGGCACCCAGAAGTAGTGCGTTGCAGTAGTCAATCCTGCTAAGAATGGAACTACGCACTACCTCAGCTCTGGAGCCCCGTGGGAGAAGTGGCAAGATTTTCCGTAGAGCACGGAGCAAACCCATACATGTTGCTGCCGTTTTGTTTACGGAGGCATCGAGCTGCAAATTGGGTTCGAATAGAACTCCCAGGTTGCGAGCTGAATCTGCCGCCTCCACCGAGCCCGGTGTGGTAAATAATTCTCCTTTACCTGGACTGAATTTGATACAGGAACATAATAAAATAGCTCAGTAAAATGAGAGGCAGAATCCGTGGTATTAGAGGTTCGGAATTGGGCTTTATTCCATTAACTCGATTATAATCGGTTGCTCCCAATGTTCCGTCACCACGAAGGTTCAGGAAGTGAAGCACACACATTATTGACATGAAATGGCTTTTATAATACATACATTACAATGAAGCGAATGCAATAGGCGTAACAATTGATAAGGAAAAATGACGAATTGTCTGCGTAACCGAAAATGGGTGGAACAAGGAGTAAAAAGGAACATAATTGGTTGTGATGTCACCTATAGGTGGATCTATAAGATAATACTTTGCATAGATGCGCGCGCAGCAGCATGACGTGTAATTGACGTGTAACTAAGGGGTGAAGGGGACTTGACATTTAGCTCTACATGTGGAGACAAGAAGTCTGAGGGGTCAAGTCAACCTAATCCCAAATCATATCTAACATCCTATGTTTAAAGAACTATGTTATCCACAAAGGAAGGACTCTCGAACAGAATCTATTCTATACTGACTGTGCGTGCGTGTACAAGCGTCTAAGTGTCTACACTAAATGCGAGGGCAGGAATCTTCCATAGTAACAGGGCTATGAATTACTTGTATTAAGACAGAGAAGCCGGGCCCTTTGCTTGGTAACTGGAAGAATGTTTACTTAAACTACTAGGCAGGAATGCATCGGCTGAGGGGGAAGCAGATAACTCGAAGGTGAAATACAGTTCTTGGCAGAGAATAGGCTGATGTCAGGCTTCGTGAGCCGCGCAGAGAATGAGACAAAGTTCATGGTCACAGATGCAGGCTCAGACTGGAGCTTTCAGAGGCAGAAGGCAAGAAGAGTTTGATGACAGAATCAGGGCCTACTTGCCTGGACTGTAAAATGGCATAAATGAGCCATATAAAGCCGGTGGCCTTTTGTACTTAGGAATGGAATATCCGGCCTATTCATGGCGGATCTGACAGAGGACATGTTGACGGTGGACGCACATGTATTTGCGTCTCCATAACTGGAACTGGAGGGAACATATATGTACTTGTAACATGCATATAGAACCGTTGGGGTCCAAGATAGGGGACATAACTGACCAGAAAAATCCATATTTCCACATTCCCTCCTTGTCCCCTACTTGCCCGTTAAGAGATATCAATCTTCATTAATCCATTGATCTGTTCATATAGCATCATTTGTTCTTCTTTCTTCTTCCGGGATCTTGAATGAAATCTTGGTGGTGGAATACACGATGTGGCACACAGACCACAAATCGCTGGTCCACATTGTAGACATAGACAGCAACTGAATAGTATGAGGAGGCCAATACCTAGGAAGGATAGAACTCTCCATCCCCAGGCTGATATCACACTCCAAAACCAACTGGACCAAGTCCAGGTGCCTGGGTTCTGGTGTATCTGGCTTACAATCTTGTGAAGGCGAGTTATAGCTTTATATACAGATGGCGAATTCTCTGGTATGAATACGCAGCAGCTTGATCCGATGACCCTACAAGCTCCGCCTCTATCAGCCAGGATGACGTCAAGGACAAGACGATTTTGAAGCACAACAATCCGCATAGCAGACTGCTCTTCTGTTAAATTGCCTAAGGCGGAAATAGTTTCATTCACTACTGCTTCAAGGGTTCTAGTTAATCTACGTATCAGCTTACTATTGGTAACTGTACCTATATAGGGAAAGATGCCTTTATTGAAATCTACATACTTGTCCCATGCTGTCTCAGTATAATCGACAATTGGGAGATCTCTCCGCTCTCTATTGTGTACTAAATGAATATTTCTATAATAATCAGGAGGAGCTAGGAAAACAGGTGGCAAAAGGAATGCTATGTAGCAGGTACCATCCCAATCTAGAGGTAGACGCATATATGCAGTCTGACCACATATAAAGTAGGAGTGGCGATAAGCTCTGAATGAAGATTTGCCTTGATCACTGAATTCTACTGTAGTAGTGCATTGACTATGGCCCATATGTATGGAACCAACCTTTCTTACACACAATTCACCTTTTGCTGGGAATACTGACATGGTGGGTAAGACTAGTTCAATTTCGGATACGACATTTAGAATCATGAGATTAGGTGTAAAATTACCTAATCCATATACTTCATTTTCTAGATCAGTTCCTGTTCTTTTGGGGCGACCCTCCTTGTCAGGATAACAGACCTTGAGTAAAACTAGGTTTAGGTTTCCCCATACCCACTGATCTTGGTAAACTGCTGTGTCTGAGTCTATGGAATTGATTAAACTAAACCATGCTCCACAGGAGCCATTATGTGTAAATGGATGTGGAAAGAAAGGCAAGACTCCTTCATAATTCTGATAGGGAGGGAGTCGGCCACACACCCAACAATTAGTTGCATTACTAGTCTGATGGGAATGATGTAACATACTAATGAAAGTGTTATTGCACAGCGTAAGTCTATAGGACAATTCATGCGGGGGTAAGTCACTAAAAGAATGTTCTGCAATAACATTGTGAACATTTCTGGCAATAGGGTAATATATGTGCAACAACATACTGGTAATAATTATTAAAAGACTTAAGGAAAACAAAATTAATAATGTCCCTATACAATGGCTACGCAGTGATTTACAATACGCCTGTCGTTTCATCATTTTTCGCGACTGTTCATGATTCAGGTCTAGAGGATACATGTCAGAGACAGATTCAACCGCTTCACCTAGGAGAGGACTTAAACAATCAAACCGTCTGACGTCCTAGGCCTTAACTTAACTTTGTAAAGTTCGCTTTCAGTTTTTTCCACCAAAGGAAGTTTTGAATCAGTCTGTGAGGGAGTGCAGGGCACAATGTCTATATCCGAGGATTGTCCATGAAATTTCTTGATATGACTTGAATGAATCCAGCCCTTGCGGCCCTCGATCTTCACGGCTGTTCTTGTGGTCAGCAGAACCAACTTGGGTGTCTTCCACCTGGGCTCCAGCTGAGTCTTTCGGTCGAAATTTTTCACAAATACAATATCACCCGGAACTATGTCATGGGGTTTCACCTCAGTGTTGTCGGGAAATGCTGCAGCAACCTGTGAACGACAAGATTGTAGTGCAGACATCAAGGAAGCCAAGTAATCTGTCAGCATATTACAGTCAATATCAGTTATTTTGCGTGGTATAGGCGTCCCCCACATATTTGGTGGTCCGCCGAAGATCACCTCATACGGGGATAGCCCTGTTCTAGAGTGTGCTACCATTCTCATGTAAAAGAGTGCAACTGGTAATGCTACTATCCAGTCGACCCCTTTCTCTCTGCATATTTTGGACAGTCTGATTTTCAGTATCTGATTATGTCTTTCTACGAGACCTGCTGCCTCGGGGTGTCGGACACAGTGGAATTTCCACTGATATCCTAGCAGAAGTGAAACATGTTTCATTAATTCGGATGAGAACGGCTGGCCGTTATCTGAGTAGACAACACGTGGTAAACCGTAGCGTGGGAAGAATTCTCGAACTAACTGTTTGGCAGTAGTCGGGGCAGTGTAATCTGAAACCGGGTATGCCTCCGTCCAACGGGACAGAGCGCAGACAACTACGAGAACATATTTGAATCCTCGACATCGTTCCATCTGGATATAATCCATCTGGAGGACTTCAAAAGGGTGATCAGGAGGATGAAATCCACCCTGTTCTACGGGAACACTTTTTCCTGGGTTGAACTGACAACAGATCATACAGGTTCGGACTTTTTGTTTGGCTGCTGCTCGTAAATGTTTATTGAACCAAATGTGTTGAATGCTGTCTAGCATAGCTTTTTCTCCTAGATGGGCTGGGCTATGGATAGTGTTAATAATGACTTGGACCATTGAATCAGGGAGGAACCATACAGACTTTTCTTTCATCATCCATCCTTGGTCCGTTTGGATCCCTCCTAATTCAGTCCATTTATTTATTTCGTCTGGTGTAGCATGTGTCTGTATGTCAATTACGTCAAGAGTAGGATCTTTAACTGTCATACAATGTGTCGGCATCGGGACTATTGTCTTTGTCATGTCGGATGTTTGGGTTTGAGCAGTCTGTTTAGCTGTTCTGTCGGCTAGATCATTGCCTTGAGAAATGATATCAATAACTTTCGTATGAGCTTTACATTTCATAATTGATATTGCAGTAGGTAGATGTATTGCATCTAATAAGGCATGAATGAGGGGTCCGTGCTGAATGTGGGCACCGTGGGAAGTTAAATAATCTCTCTCTCGCCACAGCACGCCGAAGTCATGTACGACTCCGAATGCATAACGTGAATCAGTGTATATGTTGACTTTTTTACTTGTGGCTTGAATACAGGCTTGTGTCAGAGCGATGAGCTCTGCGGCTTGAGCTGACAAAGTATTTATACGATTAGTTTCAATGACTTCAGTATCTGTTGTGACTACATAAGCAGCCACCAACTCTCCTGTACTTGTTCTCATACATGAACCATCTACATACAATGTCAGGTCTGGATCTGACAATGGAACATCTGTCAAGTCTTGTCTAGGTTTCGTCGTTATAGTAATAACTTCAATACAGTCATGAGCTAGTGGGTCTGTTCCGGTTACTGGCAAAAGTGTGGCAGGATTCAATGTGTTACAGCGTCTGATTTCTATGTGTGGCTGAAACAATGTAAGTTCATACCCTGTAAGTCGCGCTATAGTCAAGTGTTGCGTTTGCGTTCTATTCACAAGGACTTCTACTGTGTGTGGTACTTGAACTGTCAATGGATGTCCTAACACTATGGCATCGCTTTGTCTGATTGCTAAAGCTGTCGCTGCTACTGATTTCAGGCATGCAGGCAAAGCCTGAGCTACGGGATCTAATGTACTAGAAAAATAAGCACATGGTTTGTGTGCTCCTGCTTGTTCCTGTGTGAGTACTGACAAAGCAGTACCTCCGCGTTCTGTAACAAAGAGTGTAAACTGTTTTCTGTAACATGGCGTTGCTAAAACAGGTGCTTGACATAAAGCTTTCTTTAGGCTTTCAAAAGCTTGCGTATGTTCCTGGGTCCAAGGGAGAACAGTCGATGTGGCTGCCTCCTGTGTTGTCAACTGAATGAGTGGTTTTGCTAGAAATGCATATTGCGGGATCCACTGTCTACAGTATGAAGTGAGGCCTATGAAAGCCCGCACCTCCTTTTGTGTCTTGGGTATTGGCATGTTAGCTATTAACTGAATGCGGTCTGGTGTAAGCTGCCTTCCCTCCTTGGACAGCGAGTGTCCAAGATAAATAACTCGCTGGACACAGAATTGCAGCTTAGAAGGGGACACCTTGTGCCCCTTTTCGGCTAGAAATTGTAAAACTGTCAGTGATGCTTTTTCACATTCAGGTTCGCTTCGGGCGGTGATCAGCAGATCATCGACGTATTGAAGCAGAGCAGTGTTAACTGGCATGTGTATACTGTCAAGTTCTCGTTTCAGTGCTTGGCTATAGATGCTGGGGCTTTCTGTAAATCCTTGAGGTGCGCGTGAGAATTTAAAGCTACGCCCATTTAAACTAAATCCGAATAAATATTGGCTTTCCGGATCTATTGGGACGCTGAAAAAGGCATTCTTGAGATCGATTACAGTAAAGAATGTTGCTTCGGAATCAATGGCTGTCAGTAATGACGAGATATCTGGGACCACAGGGAATTGTGGCACAATGCATTTGTTTAACTCGCGCAGATCAATAACCAATCGATATACTGGCGGGGCCTTTGGATCTGTTCGTTTAAGAATCGGAATTATCGGTGAATTACATACATTGGAGTCTGTTTCTACAACCACTCCTTGGGCAATGAGTTCGTCAATGATTTGCAGTAAAGCCACTACAGCATCTGGGGGTAACTTGTATTGTCGCATTCGTGGTAGCACCACTCCTGCCTTTAATGTGACTCGATATGGTGTAATATTCATGCAACCAACATCAGTAGGGCCTTGTGCCCATAGACGTGTGGGTAAAGTCTGTAATCGGGGATCCATGTCTCTAGATACATAGTGACCTTTAAAATCACGTAAAAACAATCTTACTCCTTCCGGAGAACAACATATTATGGCTCCTAGAGCTTTTAACGTTTTTATTCCTAATAGATTTTCTGGACATGATTTAGTAAGCAATAAATCTGTAGTTCGGGTCAGAGGTCCTATCGTAAGTGGCAGAGGTTGTGACACTTCATTAACAATAGGTTTTCCTGAAAAACCAAGGGAAATATTTTGTGAGCCTGAGAGGGGTGCCCCTGGAACTTCACTACGTTTTATTGTTGTTCGACTTGCCCCTGTGTCGAGTAAAAATTTTCTGTCTTGGCCTAACAATTCACTATGTATATAAGGTCCTTCTTGATCTACTGGTATCTCGATAAGGGGTAAGTCAACTTCCCTCTCTAGGCTAGTTCATGCGTAACGCTGGTACTCAGGATATTCATACTGTGCGGTCTGATACATTTGTCGCGTTGTTGTCTGTGTGGCAGCAACAGGCAACGCTGGTGCAGCTGGCACAAACTGTATTGGCTGTTGTGCGGCTGGCATGGCCTGGGCATGCTGCAGAGCTCCTTGTTCATTCTGATCTTGTCTAAGTGGCCGTGATCTTTCTTGTGTTTTACCTATGCTGATATTATGTTTTAAAACTGGACAATCGTGTACGTAATGGCCTGGCTTTTTGCAATAATTGCATGTCCCTTTTACAGGTCCTGCTGAATCAGAATGTGTCATACCCTTTTTATGTCCTTCAGCTGGAACTGTCTGAGAAACTAGCATTTTCATTTTTGTGTCTTTCATGCGTCTGTGTTCATGTTCTTGTTCCTCTCTAATTCTATTGTGATGGTATTGTAACATTTGTAACATTTGTGATGGAGTGTTACCTTGCCAGGTACTCTCGAATTTTAATACTCTATTCTTTACTGGGGGCAGGGCATTTTCTACTAATTTTGTTACAAACAGATGTGGGTATGATTCGCTACTTGCTTTTATGCCACTATTTATACCAAAACATTTTTCAAATCGGGCATAGTAATCACTAGTGTCTTCATCTTGCTTCTGTTTACAGGCTGAAATTGTACCCCAATCTTCCTTTTTCGTAGTTAATAAACGCGGCAGTACCTGTACTAGTAATCCTGGTAATGCCTTAGTTTTGTCCCCAAGCCCTGCTCCTGCAGTTCGGGCCTTTTCTTCTGCTTCTAATACTGACCATTCTATCTTTTGGTCTCCTACCTCCCACTCTTTTTCCTTGAGTTTCTCATAAATGCCAGCAGGCATCAATACCTTTAATATTGTCATAATGTCGGGATAGGTGTATTCTCCCATGAGTAACATGTCTTTAATTTCTCGGTGAAAACCCGCTGGGTCTTTGTCATGACTGGGTACCACTTTCTTCATTTGTAACAATTCTATTTTCGATATGGGCGTATATACAAATACGCGTTTAAACTGATTGTCCTCGCCCTTTATTGGGTGCACTTCTCGTAAGGGATTCTGTCTATCCATGTGATACGTGGTTCTTTCCTCGACGGGCAATGGAACATGTTCTGAACATACAAAAAGAATATATTGCTTTCTTGATTCTAGAATTTCTTTAATTAATTTAGTACCTGGACCCCTCCATTTATTCATAAGTAATTCAGTCAGTATGTCAGGTAAGGGACCAGGATCTGAATGTTGACTTCGATATAGTATAATGAGTTGTTGAATCATATAAATCCCAGCTAACCTCTGTTCATCTGGGGTAAGATTCAAGAATGTGCGCACTACTGTATCATCACTATATTTTCCGGGACTGTCCACCCAATGGACAGCTGCCCTGGCTAAATCTTGTTCATCCATAGAATCGAGGAAATGATAACCCCTTCGTTCTCTGAGTAATTTGTCAGCTGTTTGGAACGAATGCTCATTAGACCTTATATGGACTATGGGTGTTGGGAAACTCCTGTTATTGTCTGGACATATCGGGCGTATCGGGTCAATAAGACATCTCGTACTATTATAAGATCTTCTTTTACCTACATAGGCTATAGTTTCTGACTGTCCTGTGGGCGGTCCTGACCCTTCTTCCTCGCTTTGTTCGAACTCGTCTACCTTTAATCTCTCTTCGTGTAGGCGTTCTATTTCTTTACGGATCTTTCGGCACATGGCTATTATACAATTTTGTTTATCATGTCTCCCTTCTGATATATTCTGGCTCCATCTTGTAAGAATTTGCATTGCTTCCGGGTCTACCCCCGGTCGGTCTTGATTTCGGATCACACAGTTTATGAGGAAACGTAACAGTTCCCCCTGTATCTCTACCTTCTGGTATTCCATAGCTCTGTTAATACATCCTGGATCTCGCCCGGTGTGGACAAAATGGTATATATTATCTAGATGCGCAGTCATTCCTGGTAACTTCCCTAAATACACTGCGGCTCGTCTGATCCGCAATGATGCTAGGGTCATTTCGTCCTCCTTTCCAGGCACAGGGTCATATCTACAATCTATAAGGAGTTCCTTAAGCGCACGGGCACTAAGGAGTTTGGGTGTACGTGAATGTGCTGACTCTTGAAAAGTGAGTTTATTTATTCTGGGTGGCGTAGAAAAGATATTGGTAGCACCTCCCGTGGCCCCATCTGGGGTGTCGGGTGTGAAAGGATTCGTTGAACGTGATACAGCAACTATAGGTGTGGACACAGCTATAGAAGCAGCTGTAGGAGCGGATGCAGAAACAGATGTGCTTGCCAGAACTTGTGACTCGATTTGTTGCTGTAGGGATACGGGTGCCGGATCTTGGCGTTGGACCTCCCTGGTATGCGGTCTATGTGGGGCGGAATTAGCATACTCGGGAGCTGCGTCATCTAAATATGAGGAAAGAAAAACATCTTCTGCGGTTCTAGGATGCCCCTTAGGATGTACCTTTATTGGGAACAATGGGGGTGGCAAGTCTTTCGGTATTTCTGGGGTAGCCTTAGGTAATCCTTCGGCCAGAAGGGGATACATACCATTCATAAGGGCATTTCTTTGTCTGTCTACTTGTTCTGATTTCACTCGGATACCTTCCTCAATTAATAGATTTTCTCGAACTTTATTGGAATTTTCTTTACTCTTCTCTTCCTGTCTACGTGCCTTTTCTGTTCGTCTGTGTGATTCTTTACGCCATAATTCAATGGCATCTTTCTGTGACTGTCTGACTTTCCTTTTCCATAACTCTTCTTCTACTTTCATGATGCACTCTGCATCCCAGGTTCCCGCTGTGGGCCACCTCTGACTTTCTGGTAATCCCTTGGTGTAGTCTACCCATAAATCAAGAAATAATATAGCGTCTAAGCCATGTTTATGATACATAAAGTGCCCTGGAGTGTCCCTAGGAGGAATAGGGACGGCTTCTTCGAGAACCCCTTTTCTAGTAGTGATCTGTCTTAATTTCGAAAAGAGCGGCATATTGAGAACTGACTTTATACTTGATTTTGACCAACTGACCCGATACTTGATTTTGAACAGACTTAATACAATAAACACGATAATGAACAGTCATTCATACCACAATATACAGAACGTATTTAAACATATTAAACATTAAACATTAAACCTTTAACTGAAACAACAATGATGATCGTCTGCATAACTAATCACCAAGCTTAATTCTCGACAATAACTAGACAATAACTAGACACTTCGGAATACTTCGGAATACTTGATATACTGCTAAACAGTACAGATACACTGCTAAAACAGTGCAGACCGGATTTGTGTACCCAAACCCGTCTTGACCGGCACAACCTATGTGCACGTCAGAAATGCCTCCCCGGCAATGGTACTCACCGGGTAGCTTCGGAAACGGAAGGCCTCGGTAACTTGAACTTGAATCGGACTGGACTCGACTCGACTCGTCGGACACTGGGCTTGACTTCGGACTGGTGGGTCTCTGTATACCTCGGATCTTGCTCTCTCAGCTAGGCTCTGGTCGGGATACTTCGCACTTCTCACCGCCTCGTCTGGGTGTTGATCGCAGTCTCAGTCGCCCCCGCTTGACCGGAGGGAACTACAGGAAATCCTGCTGGTACGCGTTATTGTCCGTCCAGCTATGGCAGGAGACCGGGCCTGCAACGCACCGCCGGCGCGTGAGATGAGAAAGTGTCCCTGTTCGGGCGCCATTCATGTGGTAAATAATTCTCCTTTACCTGGACTGAATTTGATACAGGAACATAATAAAATAGCTCAGTAAAATGAGAGGCAGAATCCGTGGTATTAGAGGTTCGGAATTGGGCTTTATTCCATTAACTCGATTATAATCGGTTGCTCCCAATGTTCCGTCACCACGAAGGTTCAGGAAGTGAAGCACACACATTATTGACATGAAATGGCTTTTATAATACATACATTACAATGAAGCGAATGCAATAGGCGTAACAATTGATAAGGAAAAATGACGAATTGTCTGCGTAACCGAAAATGGGTGGAACAAGGAGTAAAAAGGAACATAATTGGTTGTGATGTCACCTATAGGTGGATCTATAAGATAATACTTGGCATAGATGCGCGCGCAGCAGCATGACGTGTAATTGACGTGTAACTAAGGGGTGAAGGGGACTTGACATTTAGCTCTACATGTGGAGACAAGAAGTCTGAGGGGTCAAGTCAACCTAATCCCAAATCATATCTAACATCCTATGTTTAAAGAACTATGTTATCCACAAAGGAAGGACTCTCGAACAGAATCTATTCTATACTGACTGTGCGTGCGTGTACAAGCGTCTAAGTGTCTACACTAAATGCGAGGGCAGGAATCTTCCATAGTAACAGGGCTATGAATTACTTGTATTAAGACAGAGAAGCCGGGCCCTTTGCTTGGTAACTGGAAGAATGTTTACTTAAACTACTAGGCAGGAATGCATCGGCTGAGGGGGAAGCAGATAACTCGAAGGTGAAATACAGTTCTTGGCAGAGAATAGGCTGATGTCAGGCTTCGTGAGCCGCGCAGAGAATGAGACAAAGTTCATGGTCACAGATGCAGGCTCAGACTGGAGCTTTCAGAGGCAGAAGGCAAGAAGAGTTTGATGACAGAATCAGGGCCTACTTGCCTGGACTGTAAAATGGCATAAATGAGCCATATAAAGCCGGTGGCCTTTTGTACTTAGGAATGGAATATCCGGCCTATTCATGGCGGATCTGACAGAGGACATGTTGACGGTGGACGCACATGTATTTGCGTCTCCATAACTGGAACTGGAGGGAACATATATGTACTTGTAACATGCATATAGAACCGTTGGGGTCCAAGATAGGGGACATAACTGACCAGAAAAATCCATATTTCCACATCGGGATGGAGACTGGCCAAAAATCGGCCGGTAGTGTACGGGGGTCCAAGGAGCAGTAGAGTACCTCCGTTTTTGACCCGTTGAATTGCAACGCATTGGCTCGCAGCCATGCTGCTGTGACTGCCATACAACGGTGAAAGGCATCCCTTGAAATGGACTCAGAACCTTCAAATGAAAAGATCAACTGAGTGTCTTCACACCTTTGGAGAGTTTGGTTGCAGCTTGAGGTGGAAATAAAGGGTATGTTGTGTAGTGTGTAAGACAGTTTGGAGGTTTGAGAGGTGCAGGTGAGAGTGCGTGATTTTTCTGAGAGGTGGTAGTGTTGTACTGCACTGTTTGGTACTTTGAATGGGGCGTGGAGAGCTTTGGGTGGAAAGTGCAACGAGGAAACCTAGTGCACAACCATTTGAGCCTTCACTTACATTTTAATTTCCTCCATTAGGTGGCACTGAATGTGTCAGGTTTTGTGTTGCGGTCTTTCAGTTAGTGTGTTGTTTTGAGAAGTTGTAAGGCTAAGGTGCGTGTGTTTGGATTTGTTGTGTATGACGCTTTATGAGTACTGTGGGCATTGTGAGTTCTTTACGTTCTTGTGGTGTGTTTGTTATTAGGTATGGGCATGTGTAACTGTGTCTTTTGGTGCTGGCAGTGGGTTGGTATAGTTGCCACTGGTGGTAGAACAGCGAGATTGTGCTTTGGGGATGATTTTCTGCCAGAGGAATTCGAGTGGTCTGTGGCCAGACTGACTTTCTGATTAGTTGATGTGAGTAATCTTAGCCCCACAATGTATATGAAGGTGGGTACTTAGTGCAGAACCATTTTATGTCTTCCTAAAGTACTACGAAAAAAAGCCTTTGCATTATTGCACCTTAACACTCATTTTAAATATACTGCAGACCTCAGATTTTGGGGTCAGCGTTCTACCATGCCCCACTGTATCTCCTTCTCATGGACATTTCACATTCTTATAAGGAGAAGAGCGAGGCACTTTCTTGTTAGCGACTCTCGAGTTCCAGTTAAATCACGCGTTCTACCCTCCGTTCGCAGCATTAGGGAAAATATATAAACGAAGATTAAAAATGAAGTTAAATTAGCAGTCAGACGGAGAAGTGCTGGTGTGTTGAGACGGTTAATGGACACTTCAAATATTTTTGCTACTTGCCATTTTTTTTCAATAAACATGTGCTAGACCCCCGTGAGCTTCCCTGGGTGTTTTTTTTTCCTTTCACGTTTGGATCGATAGCCTTTAGGAACTGATAGTGAATATTACCTGTATTGACGAGAGGTAGTTTACTGTAGAGTCACTCCCACCTCTGCTACTGACCTTTTGAGGAATCAGTGTTCATGCGCTCCGCATCCAAATCCTCTGGGCTACAGAAAAAAGGACTTGGTTCCGAGTTAGAGGTCAACGTCGCAGACACGGCGCGGTGACCTCGGAGAGCTGCTGGATTGGTTTTAGGGATTAGTGTAATCTTTGTCTACTCCTGAGGTCACGCAATGCATCCAGTGTTGGCCTGACTGCGCCTGTACTCAGGATCTGCGTGCAAAGCGACAGCTGGACTGATATTCTGGCTTTTGCTGCCACCGAGAGGTCTCTTCAAGCAACTGCAAAATAGTCACATTCGAGTAATGCAGTGAATGGAATGTGCAGTTTGTTTCTGCAGTCATCCCTTGTAGTACATACTTTTTTACCTTAAAAAATTGAACGCATCAAGATCTACCATTGATTTTATTTGACTGTACCTAGTTTTATGGGTTAGAATGTGCAGGCCAAGCATGCAAGATCCTCGGCAGCAGCATCAAGCAGTATTTTATTCGACTGATAGAACTTCCCAGTCAACCGAAAAGAACGAGGGATATATATGGCACGCCATGACGCAGAGGAGGCCCGGCTTCTGGAGTGTCTTTGATATTATGCGCACCAGGACCCTGTGGTTCTGGTGCGCATAATTTCTAAACAAGAATTACGTAGTCTGCTGGGAGGTATTTAAGGAGTGGATATGAAAGTTATGATGCAATGCGTACAGTTTGTAATCATATGCTGAGGAATAAAGAAGTCTGTTACAGAGCTCCGTGTGTGACATGTTCATTCGCATGCTCGCAGGCTGGGGAAGACGCTACAACTGGCGATGAAGGTGGGATACGTGCCCCAAAGAAACAAGACTGCTCTTTGTGAGAGCTTCCAAAGGTACAGCAAACTACTCATGCGTGCTAGGTGTGCTCCAAATTGATGCAAAGCAGCCTGCGGTTAGTGTATGTGGAGTCAAAGCCCAGCTCCAGCCCATACAAAGCCATCAAAGAAGTTGAAGGCCCTGCAGAGAAGCATATTCGAAAAGCCCACCAAAACCTGCTGTAATTAAGAATTTTGTCTATTAGTGGTCTGGGCCTAGCTCCTGGTTTTGGAGAAAAACCAGGCACACAGTGGACTCTCAACTACAAAATGGTTCTAGAGTGTACCTGGTTTAAGAGCAGTAAGTACAGTAAGTATGACATTTTCTACAAAGTGTTCCATGTTGTTGCCTCCTGCTTTTTTAAGGAACCCCACAAATCGTATATTGTTACAGCAGGACCTGCTCTCTGCATCCTCCGCCCATAGGTGTAGCCTCTGCGTGGCATCTTTAAGCATCTTGACAGCTCTTTGTGGCATTCTAACTGTGTCATCATGTTCCTTCAATTTAGCCTCCACATTTGTAACTTTTGTTGCCATTTTTTGCTGCAAAGTAAGCTAATATAAATTGCCACTGTGTCAATTTTAAGTTTTAACGCTGACCTTGTGTTTTTTGATTGCTAGAACCGTTTTTTTGAGCGACAGCTCCTGTTCCTCTGCGGACCATTGTCTGGTGGCTATGTCTTGTTCCCTTCTTTCTCTTGCTGTACTGGGCTGAAAGGCATATTTCTCAAGTCTGTTAGCTGGCCGTGGTTAGGTTCCTTTGTCTTGAATCATCTCCTCCATTCAATGCGGACTTGTCCAACTTGCCTCGCTCAAATCCTCAGTTGGTGTCTCACTTTCTCTTTATTTACACTGTGGTCTTGCTGCTCAGCCGCTCTGTTTCCCAGAGCTATGCCCAACTCTTTAATGCAGCGTGTTCCACTCCCCTACGTCCACACCACAGTTCCAGCCCCCCTTCAGGCCTCTCTTTGTTCGTCTATTTGTGGTCTCCATTTCAAATAGCCACTATGTGCCTTTGTTGTATCTTCTGAGAGGTGTGCTTTAACTAATATGCCCTGGGTATCTATCACACCGCCTCCCAAGACTCAGCTCCCTTGCCCAGTCTATATGCAGTTCTTAATGCCCCTGCTGTTCAACATTCATTCATGCTGCATCGCTGCCAGCACTGCCGCCTCACACCCCTTGGCTTCTCACATGGCACATTTTGATTTGTTACTGGTTTTAACATGCAGGGGGAGTGTAGGCCATATGGGGGGAGTTTATTTGAGGTCTGCGGCCGTCGTGTCACTCTCCTTCTGTTGTTACAAAAACAACACTCCGGTGTAGAGTGACTGCCACCTCTCTGGGTACCATCACAGTGCTGACATCTCCAAAATATTTATGCTGCCTCTCCCCGCCCAAACTACTGCATCACCACGGCTTAGTGCACCCCAATCTTAATTTCTAATGCACTTTCAGGTGGATAGGGGATGAATTGACACCAGTGTTGGTCTCTATCGGACCTCCTCATATGAGCGCCACCTGGAGTCTGCACTTACACCTGCCCTAACTCCTATTTTTTTTTAAGTGGAAACCATCTTCTGCTACCAACTTTGCTAGCACTTTTCTTTCTGCAAATTTGGAGCCCATAAAGTGCTACATGATGAATCGCAAACCACAGTTGAGGCTAGTCATCAAATCAATAACTTTAATTTCTGTGAAGCACATTAGTCTCCGAAAGGAAAACAAAGAATGGTTACGATTCCAACCATAAAGTTTATTAAGTTAAAAGGTTAACAGATGAAAAATCATCAAATTAATGTCAATCAATAATCAATAAATGAATCGAATAACCCCTTAACTTCTGGTCCTTCCCTCCCCCCATAGTGCTGAGCCTTTCTTGGCTATTTGGGGTGGTTCACGCTCAGGGGTCCATAACGTTCTTCCACAAAAGGTATCTGAAAGAAACACTTTAGTTAGATTCATCACCTTAGAATATCCCCAGGCGTCAGGCTGCATCCGGAAAGATTTTTGTAGCAATACCCCTTGCGCGCCGGTAGGCATCGTCTGCGGCTCCGCGTCCGTCGTCGGCGTCGTGCGCCGGAATGACGTCGTCGGAGTACTTAGACGCCGCCCTCGCGCACTGACGTCAGTTCTTCTTTTCTCCGCGCCAGTAAGCGCCGATCCGGGAAGAGCTTACCCCTAGTCATTTTTGACTAACTTTTTTGATTTCTTTGGTCTATCGACTCGACTCTGGTGCCGGTAGGATGCCTGGTTTCAAGGCTTGTGACGCCTGTCATCGCCTGATGTCGGTGACGGATCACCATCGCCGGTGCCTGTATTGCCTGGGGCCCGACCGTGACGCGGAGTCATGCCTCGATTGCAAGGCCTTGACGTCTAAAGCTAGGCGGGAGCGGTCCCGTAAGCTTCTCGAGCTTCGGCACTCGGCTCCGCGTCGCTCCCGGTCCAGGAGGAGGTCCAAGGACCGATCGCGGAGCCGCAGCCATCGTCATCGCTTGTCGGGGTCTTCGGGTAAGTCGAAACACTCCAAGAAGTCCAAGAGACGACATCGCTCTTCGGACTCCCCTAGCCGGTCGCGCGACTTGGCTGAGGGTCAGGGTGGTCCCACCCCCGCGGCTCCGTCGGAGCCGCAGGAGCCGCGTCCGTCCCAATACCCGCCGGTCCCTGGGACTGACGCGACTCCGGCGGAGGTCAGTGCCTTCCTCTCGGCCATGAGGAGCCTGGGTCCGCCGTCGATGCCTGTAGGCGTGCCTTCGGGCCCAGCAGGTTCGACTGGGCGACATCGCGTGCCGGCGGCTCCGGCCCCGTCGCCGTCGAAGGCCCCGGCCCCGACGCCGCAGGTCCCCGAGGGATCCAGGCCTGGATCTCGGTCGGCGCCGGTCGACCTCACGACGCCTCCTCCGCCGGCGCCGACACCGGTTCCACCTCCGACGCCGTCTCCGGACGATGCCGTTCCCCGGTTCAGCCCCGGTCCGGACACAACGCCGGTGCGGCGCCATCCGGCGCTGTACCCGATGTCGATGGATGCCCATTTCATCTACCATCCGGCTCCGATCGTTCCTCCTGTTTATCAGGAATCGGATGACGGGGGCGACTGGGAGGGGTCTGAGGACCCTATGGCCCTCCAGGGTCAACTTGCACAGGACTGGGCAGACGAACTGGGGGATGCCAGTGGTCTGGACACTTCGCCGGACGCTGGCTTCATCTCTCCTCCGACTGTGGCCTCGGAGGAGGGTGCAGCTTTTTCAGTGGTGCTGCGCAAGGCGGCCGAAGCCCTAGGGCTGGAGCTGCCTGCTGTGGCCGTGGGGACTAACGTCCTCACAGAGGTCCTTCAACCGACAGCAAGCTCCACTGAGCCTCTGCTGCAGTTTAATGAGGCCCTCATAGACGTTCTGCAGGGCACTTGGTCCAAGCCCTCCACAGTTCCCCCTGTGGACCGGAACGTTGCCCGGCGCCACCGCCCTGCTCCAGGCGACCCCAGTTTCCTCTCCCAACACCCCACCCCGAGAGTCTGGTTATCCAGGCATCAACCTCCCAATCCTCCTTCCCGTCCGCTCCTCCGGATCGGGAGTCCAAAAGGTTGGAACAGTTTGGCAAGAAACTGTTCTCGTCCCTGAGTTTGGGACTGCGGTCTTTAAATACTGCTTGCCTTTTGGACCGTTATTCCCACTCTCTGTGGGATACGGTGGAGGACGTGCTGCCCTTGTGCCCGGTGGAGGCCCAGGCACGACTCACTCAAGCACTTGCTGACGGTCGAGATGCAGCACGGCATGCCATACGGTGTGGACTTGACACCACGGACTCGCTGGGTCGGGCGATTTCCACCACGGTGGTGCTTCGGCGTCACGCCTGGCTGAGGTCCACGTCATTTTCAGGGGATGTCCAGAGTTCCCTCATGGACATGTCTTTTGATGGCACTCGCCTTTTTGGTGAGAAGGCGGACAGTACGCTGGCTCGGTTCAAGGACTCCCGGGCCACGGCCAAGTCCTTGGGTCTTTCGGCCCCGCGGCCGCAAACTTCTGCCTTTCGGCCCTTTCGTGGCCAAGGAACGCCCAGCCACCGGCCGCAGAACCAACCTGCACGCGGACGTGGATTCCGCCGAGGCGGTACTGGAGGTCAACGTGCCGGTCAGTCCACATCCACCCCGGCAGCATCCGCCTCGAAGCCCTCCTAGTCCGAGCTTTCAGGCCCATTCAACGCCAGTGGGCGGCAGAGTTCGCAATCACCTGCTCCACTGGCGCTCCATCACGTCGGACAGGGGAGTGCTGCAAATCGTCCGAAGGGGCTATTCCCTCCCCTTCGAGACGACCCCTCCAGCCATGCCTCCGCTGAACCACCGTATGTCGGGGGATCATTTGCATCTTCTACGAGAGGAAGTTTCGGCCCTCTTGGCCAAAGAGGCCGTCGAGCGCGTTCCTGGTCCGGAAGTAGGTCGTGGTTGTTATTCCCACTACTTTCTGGTTCCCAAGAAGGGCAAAGGGGGCCTACGCCCTATCTTGGACCTCAGGAGCGTGATCTCCTTCCTCCGGAAGGACCGTTTCAAGATGCTCACTTTAGCTCAGGTTCTGGCTGCCCTAGACCCTGGAGACTGGATGGTAGCGTTGGACTTGCAGGACGCTTATTTCCACATCCCCCTCCTGCCGGCCCACCGGCATTACCTGCGGTTCATGGTGGGTCAGGAGCACTTTCAGTTCACCGTGCTCCCCTTCGGCCTCACCAGTGCCCCTCGGGTGTTCACGAAAGTGATGGCGGTGGTCGCAGCTCATCTGCACCGATCAGGGGTCCCAGTCTTCCCCTATCTCGACGACTGGCTGTTGAAGGCGGGCTCGCCCCAGCAAGTCGTCTCCCACCTCCAGACTACGGCCGACCTTCTGCACTCGCTGGGGTTCTCCATCAATGTGCCGAAGTCGCACCTGAGTCCCTCCCAAAAGCTCCTTTTCATTGGGGCGGTTCTCGATTCGGCGCAGTTCCGGGTCTATCCGCTGGAACAGCGGGTCCGGGACATTCAGGCCCTGATTTCCATCTTCCGGCCTCTGTCCTGGGTTTCGGTCAGGTTGGTGCTGTGGCTTCTGAGGCTGATGGCCTCCTGCATCCTGTTGGTACCTCACGCCAGGTGGCGGATGCGGGCTCTGCAGTGGGACCTGAAGTTTCAGTGGGCCCAGCATCGAGGCAACCTGTCCGACCATGTCTTGATCTCGGAGGGCACTGCGAACCAGCTGCAGTGGTTGCTCACGAATCGCGATTGGGTCAGCGGCAGATCCCTCTCCCTACCCCAACCGGAGCATGTCGTAGTGACGGATGCGTCCCTCCTGGGATGGGGGGGCCATATGGGAGAGGCGGAGATCTAAGGACTCTGGTCTCCGGCAGAGACTCGGCTCCATATCAACCTCTTGGAGCTGAGGACGATCCGACTTGCACTAAAATCCTTCCTTCCCTCTGTCCGGGGAAGTGTCGTGCAGGTGTTCACGAACAACACCACCGCCATGTGGTATTGCCACAAACAGGGCAGGGTGGGGTGGGGTCAAGGACCCTTTGTCAGGAGGCTCTGCGCCTCTGGACATGGCTGGAACATCAAGGCATCACCCTGGTGGTTCAACATCTGGCGGGCTCTCTGAACGCCAGAGCAGACGAACTCAGCCGCCGGTGCATGATGGCTCATGAATGGCGTCTGAACTCGGACGTGGCGCAAGGTCTCTTTCTGCAGTGGGGAGAGCCTTGGTTAGATCTATTCGCCACCGAAGAGAACGCGCAATGTCAGCAGTTCTGCGCGTTGGAATTTCCAAGGTGGCACTCACTCGGAGACGCTTTTCGTTGCGAGTGGAGTTGCGGTCTGTTGTACGCCTTTCCGCCTATACCACTTCTTCCCAGAGTGCTGAAGAAGATCAGGCGCGACCGGGCCCAAGTCATCTTGGTGGCTCCGGATTGGGCACGAAGGTACTGGTATCCCGAGCTACTCAGTATGTCCATCGATCCCCCGATACGACTGCCTCTTCAGGAGGACCTTCTGTCGCAGCAGCAGTGGACGGTCCTCCACCCAAACCTGTCCAGCCTCCACCTCCATGCGTGGAGATTGAGCGGCCACAGTTGATGCCATTTGACTTGCCTCCTGAAGTCTGTGATGTCATTCTGGCAGCCAGGCGTCCCTCCACAAAGACGGTATACGCCTGCCGGTGGAACAAATTTGTGGCATGGGGCACAGCAAAGGCTGTGGATCCCCTTTCTGCCCCTCTTTCTGAGGTTCTCCTCTTTCTTCTTTCTTTGGCCCAGCAGGGCTCTGCTCTGGGCACCTTGAAGGGTTATCTTGCTGCAATCTCTGCTTTCTTAAGGCTTCCTGATCAGCCTTCTCTTTTCAAGTCCCCTGTTGTCTCCCGTTTTCTTAAGGGCATTACTCATATGTTCCCTCCTGTTCCATTCGTAATGCCTCAGTGGGACTTGAACCTTGTTCTCACTTTTCTGATGTGCGCTCCCTTTGAGCCCCTTCACAACTGTCCCATTCGTCTACTGACTCTGAAAACTGCCTTCCTGGTGGCTATCACCTCCGCTAGGCGGGTGAGTGAGCTCCAGGCTCTGTCAGCTAAGCCTCCCTTCCTTTCGGTTCATCCGGATAAGGTTGTCCTCCGGACACGTCCTTCTTTCCTTCCTAAAGTCGTGACTCCCTTTCACATCGGGCAATCTGTCACGCTGCCCACCTTCTTTCCGCCTCCGCATCCTTCAAGAGATGAAGAGAGGCTCCACCGTCTGGACCCAAAACGTGCGCTGTCCTTTTATTTGGACCGCACAAAACAGTTCCGGGTGGACGACCAACTTTTTGTTGGATATGTAGGTGCTAAGAAGGGTAAAGCTGTGCACAAGCGGACCATCTCGCGATGGGTCGTGTTGTGTATTAAACTCTGCTATTCCTTGGTGAAAAAGGTCCCTCCTGTTGGGCTGAGAGCCCATTCCACCCGGGCCACAGCGGCGACAACTGCCCTGGGACGGGGAGTCCCCTTGCAGGACATCTGTCAGGCGGCAACGTGGGCTTCGCTGCACACGTTTGCCAAGCACTATTGACTGGACAGCCAAGTCCGGAGAGATGGCCACTTTGGCCGTTCTGTTCTCCAGGACTTTCTGGTGTGATCTTGGTTCGCAGGCCCACCTTCGGGGTTGGTATTGCTGGGGTAGCTATTCTAAGGTGAGGAATCTAACTAACGTGTTTCTTTCAGATGAACAAGTTACTTACCTTCGGTAACGATGTATCTGTAAGAAACATTAGTTAGTTAGATTCCTCACCAACCCACCCAGCCTCCCCGTTCTGCGAACCGACATCTAGGGTTAAGGTTCTCCCTTGCATGGCTCAGCGTCCCTGGCGCGGAAAGCTATGTATAAGAACTGACGTCAGCGCGCGAGGGCGGCGTCTAAGTACTCCAACAACGTCATTCCGGCGCACGACGCCGACGACGGATGCGGAGCCGCAGACGATGCCTATCGGCGCGCAAGGGGTATTGCTACAAAAATCTTTACGGATCCAGCCTGACGCCTGGGGATATTCTAAGGTGAGGAATCTAACTAATGTTTCTTACAGATACATTGTTACCGAAGGTAAGTAACTTGTTCATCAACGCCATCCTCCAGGAGGTTTGTTCCAAACTCCTGGAGATTCTAAAGGTAGCCAGGGTTTGTGGATTCCCATGGAGGTGACTGAGAAAATAGGCAAAATATAGCTAAATTTGGGTTTTAGGGGAAAAATATGAAAAAAGTGCTCAGGATAAAAGTGTGTGTTTTTTCCGAAAAAATTAAATCAACTAATGATTGCTGTGCTAAAGTCACCATCTTCCCAGCTTTCAGAAACTTGCAGAGCTGAATTTATAAAAAAAGATGTTTTTTACCACAGTTTTGCTATTTTTAAAGAGGTAGCCCATTTTTCCTATTTTTGTGCTCTCAATCTACTTTCAGTTTGTGGTGCAAACCAGCATGAAACCCATGGGTGATTCAGGAAAGCTATAGATTTATGAAAAGTAGACAAAATTCTAAATTCACCAAGGGATCATATGTGTAGATCCCTCAAGGTTTTTCCCCCAAAACTAAGGGCCATATGTATAAAACTCAGGATTTGCAATTTCCAAATAGCGAATCCATAGAAATCGCTATTAGGGAATCACAAAAAGAGATGTATATAACCGCAAATTGCACTAATAGCGATTCCTACGATTTTGCAAGTGCAATTGGGAAATTGCAATTTAGGAAAAGTCGCATTCTGGATGTAGGATGATGATGTCAGACCAGGAAGTTCAGAAATACAGAGTGTGGCCACAACCCAGAAGCCTAGGAAGGTGCTAGAAGGGAGCAGTGCGTCTGTCCAAGTGCTGGCAAGGGAATACCTCTGACCGCACTGCACCATGTCCAAGGAAGATGTGGACAAGGAATCTGGGAGCAGGAAGCGGAAGGTAAAATTCCAGATAAAGTAGCTGGAGTCCCTAATAGAATGTGTGGCCCACTTGGACCAGCTGTTCGGGAAGGCCTTTCTCACTCTTCCTGAGAGCCAGAAGACCAATTTATGGGACAGCATTTTGGAGAAGGTTAATTCCCTTAGTGTAACACAGAGGACCTTCCTAGAGGTGGTCTGACCCGAGATCCGGCACAAAGGAGAAGGTGGTCAGCAGGATTGCTGAGGGTCACGGCATAGGTGGTGGTCCCTCAAAACACCCCCTTCCCACTCCCATGGAGACACTCATCGAGGGGACATGTAACCCCAAACTGTTGGGGGAGTGTCTGACACTGATACCTCTAATACTGCAGGCTCCAGCCAGGGTATGTCAACTCCCCTTTACTTACCTAACATAACTTAATGTTTGTAATTCCTCAAATAAACCATCACAGCAAATCTGACTTCATTGAGATGCTTGCACTACCTTGGCAATGCATCATGAGAATTGCAGTACACCATAGTTGCATGCTGTACTGTGGACTGAAAGCTACACAGACCTGTACACCACCAACATGTCACACACATGAAGCACTGTTACAACAATATTGTGAACAGGCATTAATCATTTTTACACTAACTATATATGTGGACGGTGAAAAGGGACAAACCCAAATCAGGGACACTAGCACATCTGTGGACAGCACACACAGACACCGTAGGGGGCAGCCAGCTACAGTCCACATGAGCATGTGTCAGATTACATGGCACACGGTTCTCCTGTGTTTGGGGCCTGAGGAAGTCCATCATCTCTGTACAGCACCTGAAAACCAAACAAATAAAGACTGTCAATAGGCATCTGCTATACATGTCAAGGTCGATGCAGCAATTGCAAAAGGGCTGGATCGTTGGATTGCTGCTATGAAGAAAGAGCAATGTGTGCACAGCTAAGGGGGATCCGGTTTAGCACACAAAGTGCACCCGCAGTGCCACAGGGGCGACTGGGTGCAGGGTGCTGTTTTGGCGTCAGGTACCCTGTTGTTTTCAATGGGGATTTTCGGTTTTGGTTTTTAGCTGCAGGCTCGTTCCAGGAAGACTTTCGGGAGGAACCAACAGCTGGGTAGGTAAGTTGGAGGGCTCGGGGACGTAGGTGCACCTCAGGTTCTTTTCTTCCGGGCGCAGGGCGGCTGGATGAAGGGGTGTCTTTTGAGGACGGATTTCACCTTACCGGGCCACTCGCAGTTTGGGGGGTCTCTGTGCAGAGGCTGCAGGCGACGTCGGGGAGTCCTGGAGGGGTCAACCTGCAGTGGACTCGGACTCCGGAGTGCTGCGGGACCTCGCTGGGACCGGTGGGCTACTTGATCTCGGGCTGTAGGTGATGGGTGCAGTGGTGGTTCCAAGCGTCGGGTTTCTTTTTCCTCAGCAGTCTCGGAGTCTTTGTTTGGCTGCTATTCACAGGAGATCTGGTCTTTGTTGAAGGCAGTCAGTCCTCCCCGGGGTTCTGGAGGTTGCTGGCTGCAGGACAAGACGATTTTTGGCGCAGGATCTCTGGAAACTGCAGACGGGCCGGTAGGGCTGGGGCCAAGTTAGTTGTTCTCAGCAGTCTCCTCTGCTGGACATCTTCTTTCGTTCTTTTAATTCTTAGCTTGCGGGAATCTGCTTTCTTGGTTCAGGGCTTCCCCCTAAATACTGTATTTAGGGGGCGTTTTAGGAGTCTTGAGGTCAGTAGCCAATGGGCTACTGACCTTAGGGTGACTACACCCTTGGTGGGCTCACCCCACTTGGGAAAGTGAGCACAATCCCTAATCCTGATTGGGGAGTGCCTGCCATCTGCAAGATGGCGAGCACTGAAGAGAGGGATTCACCTCGCCTCCCCCACCTAAGGGGTTGAGTTGGCAGAGGTGGGCACACCTTCTGGGCTGACTAGTTTTTCCCACCTGTCTTCCTGCTGAAAAGGAGGGGAGACAGGAAGGGGGCCTGCTCCTGCTAGCAGGAGTAGCTGGGGGTCGCATTACAAAGGCTGCCAGGCCTTTGAAGCTTTCCTGCCACAGATGGCTCGCCCTGGCCTGGGGGAGGTGTGAACACCTCCGCCCAGGAAAGGCTTTGTTTCTGGGCTCAGGGAGCGAAGGCTCCCAACCTAGGGTTCCAGAAACATGTCTTGTGGTGGTAGGCTGGTGTGTACCAGTCAGGGACCAACCAGAGGCTGGTCGTTTTTCAGGGGGCATCTCTAAGATGTCCTCTGTGTGCATTTTTCATTAAATCCCACACCGGCATCAGTGTGGGTTTAATGTGCTGAGACGTTTGATACCAAACTTCTCAGTTTTCAGTGTAGCTATTGTGGTGCTGTGGAGTTTGTACTGACAAGCTCCCAGCACCTTATACTCTTAAAGGCAGCACTGCATTAACAATGTCTAAGAATGGACTTAGACAATTGTAGGGGTACAGGGCTCAGGCACCTGTACTCTCACCACTGGTATAGGGCACCCAGCTAGAGGGGTGACTTATCTATGTTAGGGCAGTGGGTTGTAGGCATGGCACACAGAGATGTGTACCATGTCGACTCTTTACTTTGTTCTGCACCAAAACACGCAGCCTGCAAAGGCAGTGTGTGTGTGTAAAGGTACAGGGCCTCTAAGGGTGGCACAATAAGTGCTGCAGCCCTTAGAGGTCTTCCCTGGTCACAGTTCCCTGGATACCTGTGGTACCATTTACCAGGGGCTGACCAGTGGCCAGAGATGCCATTGGGTTAGGTTTGGGGAAAGAACACAGGCCCTGGGGACCTGATTGGCCGGGACCCAGGTCACATCAAGTCAAAGTGCATCAGTAGCCTGGCAAAAAGTGAGGGGGTTACTGCAACAGAAACCCACTTTCCTACACATGGTACATGTGGGGATGATCTTACAGCACATCTCAGGTCTGTACAGCAGTGCTCCACCAGTATTGTGGAAACCTGTACTTCAGTTTCCTAAGTGTCCTCTAAATGATGGAGCATGTTGTCTTGTGTGCCCTGTTGTACTGCCTTTCACTTTTTGTTCTAGGAGTCAGATAAGGTGTGAGTATCTAGGGGCGCAAGGCATATGCACTGTAAGTTTAAGGGCATGAGGAGGTATACAATTAGGTCAAATTACACAAACAATTTTGCCCACTATATTCATTGAGTCATATGTTCTCTTACCAAGGAAGAAACCATCGTCAAATTCACCCTGTGAGTCAGTTTTGTATACCACTCTGGTGGAACATGAAGGAGTCATGGATGCAGCCTGGGAATCTGGCAATGAGGTCTGTTACGATACATGTGGCATCATACACTACCTGCACATTCAATGAGTGTCAGCTTCTCCTGTTCTTATATAGGAATTCATTTGCTGAAGGGGGAAATATGGCAATATGTGTTCCATCGACACAGCCAATGACATTGGGAAACTGTTCTTACTCAGGAAAACATTAGTTTGGTCTGTTGCAGATACTGGGGGCTATTTTGGAAATAAATGTATTTGTTAACCATGCTAACCATAATGACCAGGGACCTGGAAAAGCACTCTGTGACAATCTGTCTGCTACTGCTATCAGGGCCGGACTGGAAACAGAAACCGGCCCTGGCAAACTGCTCAGCCACCCCCCCGCCTGGGTTGAGGGGGAGTGCAGCCAAGCAGTTTGCGAGGGCCGGTTTCGGCCGATTTCGTTACAGGGGGCCGATATTGCCGACCCTGGTAACAAAAATGGCTCCACAGGGGCCCAAAACTGGCCCCCACCGTAGCGGCCTATCGGGGAAACGCCCGGTGCCCGCTTTGCCAGTCCAGCCCTGACCACTGGTAACTGCCAGATGCTAAGAGGTGAGGCAGCACAATAACTACATATGTAGTGGGAAAGCATTGCTTCTGAGTGTTGCGATCTATATCTGAGGTTGTAACCTAGCAATTAATTCCAGGATTACCTGACTTCTGAGTCTGCACTTTTCTTATATCCCCTCCTCTCTCTTTTCTAACAGGGTGACCCTCACTCTTAATATCCTCTCCTGTCTCCTCCTCCTCTACCTGCCAGCCAAAATCCTCATCCTCAACGCCAAAAGATACAGGGCTGCCATTCTGAAACAGCCTGATGCTTTTGGGGTGCCTTTTTATGGTTGGCACCTGGTTACCACCTGATCTGGATTGATGGTAATTTAGTTTCCTAAATGGCCATTTTGTAAGTATTCGCAACTAGGACATCCTTTGTACATGCAGTTAGCTAATCGCTATTTGAAAATCCCTATTTGCCATTTCCTGTTTAGCTTTTTACCAAAATGCGATTTATACTGGATAGAAATTGCATTTTGAGACACCAAAACAGCCTTTCATACATTTTAAATTGTGATTTTGTATTTCCTAATGTCTGGAAATTGCGAATCGCACTGTTAGGAAATGCAAAATGCCTGTGTACATATGGCACCAAGTATTGAAATAAAGAAATATTGATAATGAGTAGTAAAAAACGGCCATTTGTGACAACGTTTTCTTCTGTAACTTTTTTGTCACAATGGCTCATTTACAAAAGCAATATGCCATTACGTCAGTTAGACCCTTCTGGTTACAGGGATATATAGGGTTTGTAAGTTCTCAAAGAACCCAAAGCCAACAAGAGAGCTGCATTGTACAATGGGTTTTCTTTGTGTACCAAAAATAGACCAATTCATATAGTGAAATATATATAGATTGAAAAATGGATATTAAGGAAAGCTATCTATTTCTGAAATGGGCACAAGATATGGAATTTAGGAGCAGTGGTAATTTATACATTTCTCAATTTGTGGGTACCTGTACTAGCATATGATTTAGAAGGTAGTTTTCAAAAAATCTTCTTTGTTGAACACTGGCTTACATTTGGAAGGCACAAATGCAGCAAATTTCCATTGGCAATAATAAATGTTCTACTATTCTATGCTCCTACGTGTATTCTGGTAAAACTGCTACCTCACTTATGTGGAAAGGCCTAGTGGCGGCGACAGGAAACGGCCCAAAAGTTAACATGGACACAGCACATTTTTCCATTGAAACTTTTTTTCCATTGTGTGTAGCTGTGGTTTTTGTGTCCTAGCGTAGTCGGCACCTTGAGATACCTAGCAAACCTGAACATTTTTTAAAACTAGACACCTTAGGAAATGAAGGGTGGGTTGACTTCCACGGCTCTTACTGGGTTTGTTTACCCAAAATCTCTTACAAACCTCAAACGATGACTTTAAAAAACTAATTTCTGTGATGGAAAGTTCTGGAATCTGTAGGGAGCCACAAACTTCCTTCCAGCCAATATTCCTCTAAGTTTCCCGATATGATACCTTACTTGTGTGGGTAGGCCTAGGGCCATTGGCAGAAAATTGCCCAAAACGCACTATAGATACATCATATTTTCTACTCAAAACTGACCCTTTTTTTGGAAAGTGGGTAGCTGTGGATTTTCGGATATAGCTCAGCCAGCCCCTAGGGAAACCCAACAAACGTGCACATTTTTTAAAACCAGACACCTGGGGAAATCCAGGGTGGGTGACTTGCGTGGCTCACACTAGGTAATTTTACCCAAAATCCCTTACAAACGCCAAACCTTGTTAAAAAAACACACATTTTCCTCAAATTTCTGTGACGAAAAGTTCTAGAAACTGATGGGAGCCACAACTTTCCTACTACCCTGAGTTCCCACTTGTCCCCCGATAAGAATGGTACCCCACTTGTGTGGGTGAGCCAAAACACCATGACACAAAAGGCCCTAAAGGGCTACATTGATGGATAAGCATCAACGTATTTTGGGCCGTGCTGTGCCGTAACCCCTGCAAACCTACGAACCACAGATTTGTTTTAAAACTAGATAACCAAGAAATCCAGGGTGGGATACTTTGGTTTGAACGGGTCAAACAAAGGTCAATGGGAGCGACCCTGGTCATAGCTGCCAAGGTTACAGATTCCTATGAGTGACATTTTCATAATTTCAGTGTAATTATGAATGACATTTCAACGACTATGAGTCACACTTTCTGGTGAGCAAAATCAAGCAATGAAGAGGGACCCATATAACTATTGGACATTACACAAGCCTCGAAAATTCATAAAAATTTTACTAGATCTGCTGGTTTAGTGACTTAAATAATCTATTCAACGTATTTGTAATGCTCTTGACCCATAAACTGGTTTCAAATGAAGTGAGCGTGGGCGAATAATTTAATTAATCGAGCCGCCATTTTCTTCATTATCACATATGTAAATGTAAATATAAATGTACAGATATTTATATAGCGCAAATCACCAACCGGTCTCTAAGCGCTTGCTTAGGGAACCCGTCCTGGTATTCCCCTGTGAGATAACCCAGCAGGGCATCCACAAGGTGAAAGCCAGGCATCCTGCAGCGAGGGGCCATTGTGGAGATTAAGCAAGCTATTGCCCAGAGTCGCAGAGTGTGAACCCATGAATCGAGTATGCACTGGAGCGAGAATTATCGAGTCCATGGACAATTTATGGACTCAAGACCCAGCCGAGCCAGGAATTGAACCTTGGTCCCGGGCTGACCTCTGCTTCCAGGTCTGCCTACTCTAACCAGTGAGCCACACTTCTCCATGAGAGAACCTTTAAATGTGTGAGTTTAGCATGTCTGCTGTACAAAAAACTATTTTGTTTGATTTAATAGACTAAACTTTTTTTCCATATATAATATATAATATAAATCTAGCCATATATAGGATACACATTACCCCTGATTTGCCTCTTAGTTCATTAACAACTTTTTCAGTAGAGCAGGAATGTTTCTCAAATCATGTATAAAAACAATCCCTTTTTTTTTTATAACCAATTTTATTGACTTTTGATTGCAACAAAGAACACAGCACCATTTAGAAATACCCCTTGGAAAACAAGACCAAGACACAAACAGATCACATTGATATAAAAGATTTGATGTACATAGAGCCAATATCAGCAAACCCATTTCCAAGCTAGAGAGCATATCAGTCCATATCAGTCTTCTATCACTCCGACCCATTTGCCCCACATTCAGCGAAATTTCTTAGGACAACCCCTGGCCACATAAAGACAGCCGTTCCTGTGCGGCACACCAGTCCACCCCCCTGCGCCAACGCGCCAATGTGGGTGCGGTAGTATTCAGCCAGTGAGCTGCAATGTCCGTCTTGGCTACTGCTAGCGCTGTATTAAGAAAGAGTTTCTCAGCCCGGGTGCCATCTAGCCCCTCTGTGATGCCCAGGAGAATATGTATAGGGTCGATGGGAACCTCCCAGCCCAAGCCCTCCGAGAGCTCTCCCGTTACTGACCCCAATACCCCTGTATCGTAGGGCAAAACCACACCATATGATAAAAATCAGCCTGGGAGTGGGAACAGCGGGGACAGAGGGCATTGAGTCGAAGCCCCGCGTGGTGAAGACGCAGCAGTGTAAGATAGGCAGCATGTAAGAAGTATATTTGGACTAGCCGCAGCCTCGCCGAGACCACAATTATTTTAGAGGCCATCAGGGCGTCCCTCCAGTCAGCATCATCCAGAGTCCCCAAATGCCAAACTGACATTTGATTTCTTTCCTTGAACAGACAGCAAATGTGTCAAGATAAAACAAGATTTAATTGCATCTTTATTGCTTATTCCCTTTCACTTTCTGAATGAACACAACACGTGTTCCTTTCCAGTCTAAGTTTACTCACCAGATGGGACTAGTAGGTGCTAAAAATAGCTCGACCTGATAATATTCTGGCCAACCGCATAAAACCGCACCTGGCTAGCCTGGTTCATCGAGATCAATGTAGCTTCATGCCTCTCCGAGGGACTAGACACTGTCTTAGACGCCATCATCTTGCCCTGGCGAACCGGCACTTGCTGTCCCCCTATTTGTCTCTCCTTCTGGTGGACTTTGAGAAGGCTTTTGACTCGGTTGACTGGGGTTATTTGGAGGCGGTACTGGAGCAGATGGGCTTCAGAATTCCTTTCCGCAACTTGGTGAGGATGCTGTATTATCGGCCCCGGGCGCAGGTCCTTGTCAACGGGGCTCTATCTCGTCCCTTCGTTATCAAAAGAGGTACGCGGCAGGCATGCCCCCTCTCACCGATCCTGTTTGCCTTAGCGATGGAGCCCCTTGCCTGCCTTATTCGAGCTGATCACTCCCTCACTGGCTGGCAGTGGCCTGGCTTTGTGGAGGATAAGATCGCGCTCTATGCAGACGATGTTCTGCTGTTCCTGGCGGACCCGGCCCAATCGGGGCCCAGGTGCCTTCGGGCTAGTAGATTTTTCGAGGCCTGATCACCTATTTGTGCATCGAAATTGTCTGAATCATACTGTGTGTGCTGCCCAAGACCATTCATTAAAGGGGCCATCTAGTGAATGGTGTCACAATAGGTATCAACATCCAAGCAGGCGCCATCAAAGAAAACATTCTGGAATACTTACTGGTGGTGTCTGTTAGTGATGCAGCAGAGGCCTATTGCTTTCTCTCCAGCGGATACCCCTTTATGAGAGAACAATCTCTCAGCCAGGCAGCAGCACTATGAAAGCGATTTATGACCAATTGATAAAATTAATAAAAGATCATTTTTCACATTGGGAGGAAGGCAGTTCCATCCTCAGCTCATTTATCACTGGCAGTTTCAGCAGAGCTGGCATTATAGATGGATCCTGGAATGAAACATTGGCTTACATCAATCCACACCCCATCCTCGCCGCTCTCTTTTCTCTCTATCACTTCTCACGTTTCTTTTTTTCATCTTCTTCCACTCTTTTCTCTCCAATATAATTTTTATATCTGGTCTTTTTAGGGTCACTGTTGGACCCGGCCTCGTGGCGTGGTCCTGACTTCCCTGGGGTTGGGCCCGTTCCCCGCCCTGGCCTCCACGGGCCACCCGTTCGAGCCGCACGAGGTCGCATACACCTCGGGGCTCCACCATTTTGTTGCCTGCCACGTGACCCTGCACACCAGTCAACCTGACCCCGCTCAACCCGGCCTCGGCCCCAGCGAGGCCCAGACATTGAGGCACCAAGAACTGGCCAGGGGGTATCACGTGAACACCTCATCGCCCTGGCGGAGGGCGGTATCGATGGGACCCCCAACCGTCCCCACACACCGAGGTGCGATCGGCCTCCATCTCTCCTGGGCCTGGCGCCTCTCCTGCTGGGCGTCTGGCCGCTCCCACCCCGGCCTCTCCGCCCCTCCGGGCGCAAGGGTCCGGACTTCAAAGGGCTCCAGGCCTATATCTTGGGCGACCCCGCAACAGACCGGCAGTTGTATCCCGGAGTCGAGAGCCCTGCTGATTGAATCGCGGCCGACCCTACGGAGAAGAACTCTTGCTTGAAACCACCACGAGCCCTGCAGACTGCGTCGCGGCTCCTTCTTGCTGAAACCTTGAAGCCCCCCGGAACATCGGGGCCCTGCTGACGCTGTCGCGGCCCAACCTCGCTGAAACCTCCCTCGGAGCGCTGCTGACGACGTCGCGGCTCGAGCTGAGTAGAAACCATCTTGAGAGCCCCGCTGACCTGGTCGCGGCTCTCCACGAACTGAACGCCAGAGCCCTGCTGACGCCGTCGCGGCTCGACCCCTCCGAGTTCCGGAGGCCCTCCAGCTTGAGGATAAGAACTGGGCCCCAGGTACCCTCGTACCAAGCTCCTGCCAAAGACTGTCCCGCTACCCCTTCCCTTCTAAAGAGACACTGAGACTTTTTTGGATCCCTTGATCCCTTTTCGTGTAAATATTGATTCCGTAACCTTTAAGTGCTGATAAAGAATTGCTCGTCTTGAGACAACCTCCTTGAGTCCTGTGTGGTGGTGTTACTGTGCTAGTACATAATAGGAGAAGGATCTCCCAGGAGGCTTCTCTGCAGCGCTCGGCTACTTCGTACAGTGTGGGGGCCCCCCCCCTGAGTGGTCTCGCCGACTTCTCGGGGTCCGCCTTCCAACAGTCACGCATCCTCTTTCTCTCACCTTTCTTTTTCTTGCCTTTTTCCTTTCACTGCCTCTTCTCTTCCTCTCCTTCCTCTTCTCTTCCACCTCCTTTCTCTTGTCTTTCTCTCCTCTTCCTATACCTTTCTTTCTGCCCTCTCTCTTTACTACCCCCAGTGTCTCCCTTCCTCCATCTCTCTGCAACTAATGCAGCAGAGCAAATTGTAGCTTCGGCTGACACAAAACTCAAGTGTCTGACTCGAGTTTGCCTCATTTTTTCTAAAATTAAATAGATTTTTCTTCCACGAACCTCCAAAGTATTATATTAGCCCAGTGCATTCCATTGGGAAGGACACCCCGGCCCCACATTTCAATGCCAGAAGATGCTTGTCACAAACCTGACCCCTAAGTCTGAGACAAGAAGCGTGCTTCCCCCCAGTTTTAATGTGCCTGTGAAAAATAATCTTCCCATTTGCAGAAATGCAAACAGGCGACGCATCAGCAGGCACACTCCAAATCCACTTGCCAGGCAGTTGACTCTGTCCCTGTGGTCTTAAGGGGCACAAGACCGAAGTGTTACCTGGGGGCCTTCACAAGGTGTGATCAGGTCATTAGATATTACATAGAGTAAGTGGCTCCTGGAGAATAGAGCCTCGCATTTCCCAGCCTGAAGGAAATTCATTATTTAAGCGGCACTCCACTCTTTCTCACCAACTTCACTTGCAGGACGACTCTGGCTGCGCTGCAAATCTGGTCACTCCAAACAAATCAAATAATCTTTATTCAGTTTCAGATTTTAAAACCATAAAAGCACCTATTAAATATAAAATACAATACTGTGTCTAGTAAAAGACCAATCTTCACAGAGATTTACCGGCAAAATAAAATAACTTGTACCAATGGGGAAGCAAGAAAATCACTGACTCCAAGTTCATACATGCTACTCCAATAAAACCAATGCAACTACGGTAAATACAGTAAATACGGATGGAGAGAGCAGTCTGATTAATCACAACTGGATCTAAGTCTAATAGCGGATTTTAAAAATTCAAGTACATAAAACACTGTGCTACCTGTCAGTATTTGTAGATAAATAAAAGCTGAGTGCACTTGCCTAAAATTAGCCTTTTTCAGAATTGGAATTATAAAGGACTTTTTGGGATAGTCATAATAACTACAAAACATCATAAAATGGAGCATGGCCCGTGGAGATTGACCATCGCAGCCCCAGGACAGCAAGGTTTGGCCTAGAATGAGCAAGAAGGAGGTAAAAAAGGTCAAACCAAAACCTCGTTAGCAAAAATCTGTCATACGAGTTTATAAATACCAGCAAATAAGGCTCCGCCATCTTGACGGTTTTTAACATGACAAAGCGGCATACACTAGGCTTCAGGAGCTCCCTCTCTTCCCTTCTCATAATCCTCTGCTCATAGAAACTCGCCTTATTAATAGTCAGGTCTCTCTTAGTTGTCCGGTCCGGGTTAGTAAAAAGATCACCTCTCCCCATACTCGTTAAGGTCACTTCAATATGCTTGGGCCACGATATACGTGGGAAATAATCAAGGGCCAGACAATCTTTTAGAATGAGTTTATGTAATGCTGTCCCCTTACCGGCCCATATTTTTACCCATAACGCAATAGGGCGTTGCGCTATCAGATCGGTTATAAATTTCATGTCAAGCGCCTCATGTATTCTGAAAGAGGGGGGTCAATTGAGGAACAGATAGAAGCCGTCTCAGAAACGTATTTTCAGCGATTTGGAGGACTTCTGTATTAGTATGCCCCCAAATTTCACTGCCAAATAATACCTTGGAGAGACACTTAGCACTATAGAGCTTTAATTAGGCTCCCACTGGTCTTTTACCCAGTCTAGTTGTAAAATTAAATTAGGCTGCGGCCCCTCTAGATAAATCATTTCTCTTGATAGTAAGTTGGGGGCCCCCTTTCACTTTCTCATCAAATAAACTCATAGGTAAGAAAAAACGCTTGTCCTTGGGACGATAGTGGACCCTACCTTGAAGGTATATGGCCTGCTGGGTCGGGTCCCTAATTACATAATAAAAGACTTGGAGTTGTTAACCGTGAATTCCTGCTCCCCCATGAACTGGACAAAAGTTCCATTCTGCCCATCAGAACGGCATCATCTGCATACAGCAGAACAGGAAGACCACGCCTGCTTACCTGCAGGAAACCCGGCCTGGTCTCTATAAGTGTCCTCTACAGGCCATTAATATATATATTAAATAGAAAAGGGGACAGGATACAACCCTGTCCTACCCCTCTCCTAATAGGGAACAAGCATGAGACCTTCATGTTACCAAAATAACGCACGCCCGCCCTTGTATCTTGGTGGCGATCCTGTAGGAAAAGGACTATGTCCCTGTCCACCCCCAGAGAAAGCAGGGTCTGCCACAACCTGCTTCTATTCACACAATCGAATGAGGAAGAAAGGTCCATAAAGGCCATAAAAATGGTGCCAGTGCGGACAACAGTGTACTTGTTCGCTATCAGGAAGAGGTTCAGACACTGCTCTATAGTTGAGCGACCAGAACGGAACCCGTATTGGGAATCTGACAAGATATTATTTTCTGCGGCCCAGATGGATAGTCTGTCTAATAGGATTCGTCCAACCACTTTGACCACAGAGTACAGCAGGGAAATGGGCCTATTACAGTGTATACTCTCTCTATTCCCTTTTTAAGTCTTGTCTGGCGAAAGCAGCGCACGCGCTGCTCTCGCCATGGAAAGGACCTTTTGGAATCGATTCAGCCAAAGCTAAATGCACGCACGTCCAGATGGACAAAGATGGCTGCTCTCTCCATCCGCAAAGCTAAACATGCACACGTAGGGACAAAAAATGCACGGCCATGTGGACAGCCCGACGCCATCTTTGTTTACTTTCATTAGCGTAGGGCTGTGCACACAGGCGCGCATTTGTTTGTCCCTACGCGTGCATCGCGGCGTGCTTTCGCTTTCCCAGACAGGCTCCACCCTGCAGTTCCCCTGGGGCACAAGCAGGCATCCACTTCTGTCTTTTTGCTGTCTTGCAGTTCCCCCAGGGCACAAGCAGGCATCCACTTCTGTCTTTTTGCTGCGATCAGCTTGTTTTAGGTAAGCCTGGAGCAGTTTCTTCGGGGTGGCCTTGAAGTATGTGTCACTGGAGCGTTTTGTTACAGGAGGCAACGGATTTGCAATGGAAACGCGGTGCTTTCCAGGAGGCGTGCTGGGCTGATGGCAGCGGCGTGGGTTCTACTGAACTTCAGAGGGACGTCCTGGAAGAGCTCGCACTTGGTCCGAGGGGCTGCAGGGCTCCACGAAAAGGGCAGATGTACTGTGTGCTCTTGAAAGCCGTCCTCCTTAGAAAGCCCTCCCAGTTCTGAGGGATGACCGGTGCAGTGCCCAGAACTCTTTGCCCTCAAAGGGCCCCCCCGGCCGGTAGCAGAGCCCTGCTCCCGTGGTGCGCACTGCTCTTTGCCCCCCCATCTGCTGGTGCTTGTCACATCCCTGGGCTCCTGGGAGACCCAGGGTCCGAGCAGTGAACGGGACAGACCACTGGAATGCTTGAGGTGGACATCTCATTCCACAGAGCATCCTGCTCTGGAGTCACAGTGTTCGCATCTTGGAGAGATGTGGACATGTGCACGCCGTGCACCTTTGGGCCACCCACACCCCCCACAGCATCAAGAGACTGTGGCGTCACCCAGGAGCGCTTTACAAGCGGCCAATCTGCTCTCAGGTAAGGGCACAGAGCTCAAATTTCGTTTTATATAGTGCTTGCTGCCTTAGACATGGTGGTTCACAACTAGGCACCACGTTATTACAATACCAGGTGTTAGTATCACCTACCCCAGTTGCGACGATGTATTGATGGCATGAAAAGTTGTGCTGGGTTCAGTGCTGGAATTGCAAAAAAAAATGTTTTTAAATACCCGGGAACCCATGAATTGGGGATCAATGTGTGGCATATGAAAAGTGGTGGAGTCAAGAGAGGCGGAGTCATGTAAAGTCTAACAGTCAACATATACATGTATTGAAAAAAATTCAGAAGGAAAACAAGCATTAAAAATGCAATAGGTCTTGCCTTTCATTAAGTTAAAGCCATTTGCTTTGCTATACAATACCATTAGCAAAGCAAGTGGCTTTAACTTATTCAAAGGCAAGACCAATTGCATTTTCAATGCTTGTTTTAAAATGGGGACAATAGTGGAGGTGGCCCAGGAACTCAGCCAACCAGCCCTGACAGCCGCATTAATAACAGCGGTAAGCACCGGAGCCCAAAACTCCGTGTTGGACATGTAAAGGTCGGGCGAGATACCGTCTGGTCCCGGAGCCTTGTTTCGCGTCATGCCCGCTCTTCTCCACCTCACTTCTTCCTCCAAGACTGTTTGTCCAGACTTTTCATGTGCTCCCCTACCGAGTGATATGTAGTCCATAGTACCCCCAGACATACCATCAAAGTGGTTAACCCAATCATCCTCAGTGATTTGTGCATCTACAGCGCTAGCAGTTTCTACTCCCAGGATTGGGCTATTAATAGTACCCCAAAAATGAGTGCTGCTCTTAATAGTGTCGGGCTCCATAAGCTTCCCCCAAGCCTTTTCCTTCAGAGTTTCTTTGCGCTTTTTAAGGGCCATTTTATAATGTAGTCTGTAGGTTCTGACTACACCTCTGTCTCTAGGGGCAGACTGCAGTCTCACAGTCTCTCTCTCAGCAATTGAATTGCCGCCGCGCAGCCGGGGGTCAAACTTACTGTAGCTGCTCCTCAGACTTAGACAGCTGAGCCACACAGAAAAGGCGGCAGCCGGCGGTGCAATCAGGCAGCGCTGCTGGCGCCCGTCATGATGATTGGCCACAACGCCTGTCTCCCACAAGTTAACTTCAGCAGCGGGACGCATGTCTGGTCCGTCCCTGTGGCGCCTCATGGTACATTGTAGCATTAAGCACTGCAGCCTGCCAGCAGAACAAGCGCCAAGCCTGAATAGCAGTGCGCACAGGCCACAGTGTGCGCTGCCAGCTGCAACTCCACTGTTTTATTTAGACAGCACAATAAACGGCTTGTCTTGACAGCTGAGGCACTATGTATAATGCGTGACAATGCATTTCAGTGCGGTGAATCAGAGCACCACACTGAATGCGTTAGTCTAATGCCTGATGTGTGGCACTTGGTAGAACTGCCTGATTTGATCTGCTTCTGTTGCAGGCACTAGGCCGAACCACACAAGTGATACAGCATTTTTATCGGCATAAGTGGGGCAACACTGGGTGGTCGGAATTTTGTGGATTCCTGCGGATTCCGGACATTTCCATCATAGAAATATGGAAAGGCATTATTTCTGGGGGAAAATTGGTTTCCAATCCTAGAGTGCGACAGCCGCAACACTTTGTTTTGCCCCAAAGACAAAATCCCTGGTCTTAGGTGATTTCCTACCCCCATCCTCCATCGGCAAGTTTGGAGCAACCCCCATTCAACTGGGACAAGCCTCCTTCCGGATGCTCACAATTCCCCACCACTCACCTGTAAAAAGTCAAATATGAGTGGTCCTCATAAAGAGGGACACAATTTGTAATTTCCACTGAACCGTACGTTGACCAGGCTGAGTGATATCCCAGTTGGCAACACAACCACAGATGGTCATGACATGTCATCTTTGTGATTTTTATTAGTGTATGCTGGGAAATGTATGCATGTGAGTTATGTGGGTTAGTGTGTATTAGTGTGACAGGTTAGGATATGAGTGTGGTTATACCAGGGGGACATATTAATGTTTATAATGTATATGCAAACAGTAATAAAGATGGAAGAAGTAGATGAACATAACATGTACATTGGATTTGCATAACTTTTTTTTTTGCACTTTAAATATGTTTGGTGATTTCATGTTTTTAACTTTTGTATAATCAAAGGACATGTCAGATACAGTTTTCTCTAATTGTTCAAAAGAAAAAAATTAATTCATAAAAAGTATAAAATGAACTAAAATACAAATAAAGACTTGATGTGTATATATAACAATGGGTGGCCCAGGGAGCTTATATAAGCCTATAGCAAAAGGACATAGGTCGGGTGGGAGTTTTTTGTAATATAGCAGTTGTGGCCAATGCCGGAGTGCGACAGCTGCAGGACTTTGTTTTGCCCCAAAGGCAAAATCCCTGGTGTTAGGTGATTTCCTACCACCCTCCCCAGGGGGCAAGTTTGGAGCAACCCCCTCTCAACTGGGACAAGCCTCCTACCTGCCCCAAGCAGGGCAGAAGAACCCTATTGATCTTACGGGGACAGCTGTATGGCTTTATGCCAGGACCGGCTGCTGCATCCTTTTGTTTTTTTTCGTGCCATTTTAAAATCCATGGCATCTAGCAGGCTTTCTGCCCTCCATGGGGAACAGAAAAATTGATGCCCCATTTAATTAGAATGAGGGCATGGTCATGACCATGCAGGGCAGCCCCCGCCCCTTTGTTTTTTGAAAAATACACATTCCTTGGCATCTAGTGGGATTCCGGCTCCTTGTAGAGGGCTGATTGGAATAATTGCCCCATCTGCCCCAGGGGGAGGCAGAAAGACCAATGCCCATATTGAGAAGCCCCCAACCCTATATTTTTAAAAAACAAATCTTTCCCTAGTGTCTAGTGGGCTATCTGCCCCTACCCCCCAGCCCGGGGAGCAGACCTGGGCTAATTACCCCATCTGCCCCCCAGGCCTAGGCAAAAGGACTGGGGCAATTAGATCTGCTGGTGGGAGCACAAACCCTTGCCTATGGGCTGCTCCCCCATCCCTGGTGGCTAGTGTGTGGATCCCTGCTTGGGGATCGCTCTCCTGTGGCAATCCCCAAGAAGGAATCGATTGGGCAGAGGTAACATTGGAAAGGACAGATTCTTCCTTTTCTATTGATACCTCTCCCAAAGGAATCAGTGCTTGGGGCTGATATATGCCCAATAGCACTGATTCAGTAAAAGTAAAATGAGCCCATCAGCTCATTTTACTTTCACTTTCCTGTAATGACGTCTACGCACCCTGTACACTGATCATCATTGTAGGAAAAAATAAAAACAATCAGGCTGCTCAGGAGGCTCTTCCCGAGCAGCCTGATATAGAAATGTAATAAGGGACCCTCTCTGTTGCAGAGCACCAGAGGGTTCTTTAAGTGCTTCTCCAGTGTCGGCTAATGGCCGACACCCACACTAAGGAGGTAGAGCGGCCACAGTTAAAATGTTAATCAGTATGAAGTTCAAATCAATCAAAGTCATATAAGTAAAAGGACAAATTAGTATATAGTTGTCTCAAAGGAAAATGTTAAGTAAATCAGGCTTTCCTGTAAAGAGAGCCCCCTACTCTGCTCTTAGCTATATCGAGAAGGACAGAGGTATGTTCTGGCACAGTTCTGCTCTTCTCTGGCTTAAATCACACAATTCCATCATTTTATACACCTGCACATGGTTCCCATTAAATGCGCCATTCAGGTTAAAGAGCACAGATGAAATCTAAGCTCATTAGTTTCTCAGGATCCTACACAATGAAGCTTCTCTAAATGTCCTTCAAACATACCGATATCTGCACCAACAAGATACATTGAACCAGCCTGTAATCTGCATGTTTACTGTAGCGACTAATTTATGCATTCTGCAAGTATCTCGTAATGGGAAATATTTCACATGGGAAAGTAACAAAGAGATATTGCGTTCATTTATTGTGAGTTTAGCTTCTCCTGGAAAATAAGATAACACATATGATATGAAACGATATAGCTCCCAAACATTAGTCATATTAAACACAGGCCTACACTACCTAGGTTCAAATTAAATGGAAACATCCACAGTTAATAGCATTTCTGTTTTAAATGTTAATGTCAATATAATGCATAAATGCCAACATTATAGAAGAGGAAAGTGGAAGATTTTAGAAAAAGAATCGGGAGAATTCATTTCTACTATTGACTATATCGAGGCCGGATTCGGGTCTGTTGTCATGTATGGACCTTGAAAGTGGGCTGCTGCAGGACAGTATTTCAGAAATGCAGATACATGTTTTTTTTCCATACCTGTCAGGAACATGGAGAAATCGCTATGGCAGACAGAGAGCACGTGACAAAAATGCTGTGCACCGGCCTGCAGGAGCAGGTTACTGGCAATGAATACTACGAGTCTCACTACACCAGTCCCAGTCAGCAGAAGTCCACCAAGGAATCGAGTTTTTTAATGCAGGAATCAGAAGGCGGGAGACTAGCCTTGAAATCGGTAGTCTCCCGCCAGAATCTTAAGGGTTAGCATGTATGATAACGCAAAACATTTACTATGAAAAATAATCCCTCATAGGCATCATATGTTAAGAGTGCATGGTTAAGAGAAACACAAAGTCAGAATTTAAATGGGGAACACAGTGGTTGGAGTTGGTTGTACTAAAAAGACTTTATTACTATCCAAAGGAAGGCTTTTGAGTAACCTTGGAATAACAAGAGTTTGAGGAAAAAACAATAAGGTTTTAAACCAACACCTTGCGGTTTACATACAAATACTTGATTATGGTTCAAAGCTCAGTATGTTACAATAAAAGTATTTCAACTTATGAAATGCAAGTAACAAAAAGATCTCTGTGTTGAAAGCAGTAGCCAGCTTACTTACCTATCTACATAAAATAAAAATCTGTGATTTTCTTGTTACAGATATACTTTGCAGTAGACACATTATCCCTATATGTTACTTTAAGAGTCAAAGCGGTGGCTAGATAGACACAGAGCCTCCCAAGGAATGTATTAATCACCAGAGTTATCTTACTACTGTTATTATCCCCTCACAGCTGCTAGGCACAAAAAGGTCTCTACAGCATATGTCTAAACCCCATAAAATATTTTAAAATGCAGCCTTTTTCTGTCTGACTTTCAGACTCACTCTGCTTTTGATGACTTCGTCCCTCGTAAAGTCACCCCCTTTCGCTGGCTGCCACACCTTGACCCCCAATTTATGGGTTGTTCCACCCCAATTTATGGCTTAATTACTGTATTTGTTTTCCATTTCCAGCAGGGGTGAAAGCAATTAGCAAAGTGGAATCTAGACGCGTTTGGAGATTGTCTGTGCATTAGAAAACATCGCGATTGAGGCCGTATTTTATTGACCTAAAGTAACACCACATCTACCACCATTCAAAGATGGCTGCGATGTTGTCTTTAGTTTGTAGATTAGATGCGGGGAGTGGTAGAATCGGATTCCGGAAGCGGAAGTTCTGACTTCCGGGTGTGAGGAGAGACGAGAAAACTAAGCTTAGAAGAATCACTATCCTTAGGAAGGGATGAGGTTGGTGAGTAGTCGCTTGAGATGTGAAAGAGTCAAAGACACAAGGCTCAACTAATTTACAAGAGCTCTCAGACACCATTAGATTGGGACGAAAAATCGCTATGGTTGGGTATCTTTGTAGGTGACTGGTACGATGGGTCTGGGTTGTCAGTGAGTGGTTGGGACGTTCGTGAGTTGCAGGTGGTGGGAGACTGGTGCCATGGAACACGGATGCTTCGATTTACCTAATAAAAGTATGGCATCAATAGTCCGATATAGTTGCTTCCTGTTTGTAATTTTGTGTTTTTTTACCACGCACAAAGCAACATTTTAAACCAAGAAAGTGTTTTTTTTGGGAAAAAAGGGAGAATAGATTTCGTGCGGGAGAGAGCTCACATAAAGCCGTTTTAGGCTAGAAAACCAGGTGTTTACCTCAGTAACCGGGTCTATTCCCATGTATGTTACCTGCTACCAGCCGTGGACTGTGGGCACTTAATTCATATTTTGTGCAGCATATTTATTTATTAATTTAGAAAGTTTTGTATAGCGTGAACGTGACCTGCGAGGGTATCAGAGCGCTTTACATGGAGATAACACGATTAGCACTTGGTCAGATCAACATGCAAACATATGCGTTAGAGACAAACAAATAAACAAGAATAGGCTAACTGTGGTTGGAGTATAAAACATATTAAATCAAAAGGAGGGAGATAGAAGGGATTGTAATCCATTCAGCTTCCTTGCATTAATACTAAATATCAAAAGAGAATGGATCACTTGACCTGAGTAACCAGGGTTTGCAACGTTTGTGCAGTGTACCGAGAAAATACCCTCATTCACGTACACAAGTCGAAAAAGCGGTATATCTTGATTCTCCCCCCTGTACTAAAAACGTGACAGCATCATCATTAGGTTTCTTTCTTAGGGCCATATTATCAAGGACGGCGTTAGAATTATCGCCGCTTTAGCGGCAGGAAACTGCCGCTAAAAGCGGCGATAATGGGCCTGATAATATGCCGCAAAGAATTCCAATAGAAGCCCATGTTCCGGTGTGAACTTGGGCTTCTATTGGAATTCTCTGCGGCATATTATCAAGCCCATTATCGTCGCTTTAGCAGCAGTTTCCTGCCGCTAAAGCGGCGATAATTCTAACGCCGTCCTTGATAATCTGCCCCGAAGTCGTATGCTTCCTCCATCCGGAGGTAAACCACTGGTTATTGCAGTAGTGATCAAAGATAGGTGTAGGTGCTCTAGTGACGTGAATTATAAAAGTGGTGTTAAAAAGCTTGTATACCTAGATTATATTTTAATCAGTCTAGGTTCGAGATTCATAAAAGCAGTGTTGTGCGTAGGAAGACCTGTTATTAGTCTACCGCACTAAAGTGTCCATAGAAATGATGATGCTGTCACGTTTTTAGTACAGGGCGGAGAATCAAGATATACCGCTTTTTCGACTTGTGTATGTGAATGAGGGTTTTTTATCGGTAAACTGCACAAACGTTGCAAACCCTGGTTACTCAGGTCAAGTGATCCATAATCTTTTGATATTGAGTGGAGTATAATACAGCCAGTGCTGGGCAGGATAGTCTACATAAAATGCGATCTGAGTCAATTCAGTGACATCGCTAAGTTGATTTAGGGCAAGAACTTAGACAGTAGGTATGATTTGGCTTCTCTTTTGAAGGCATAGTTGGAGGACAGTAGTCGAAGGTCTGGCGGTAAAGAGTTCCAAATCTTGGGAGCGACAGTCGAGAATTCTCTAGCCCCAGTTTTCTTTTTGATGGTTCGTTGGGGTTTCAGCAACAGGGTGAGGGCACTTCGAGAGGATCTGCTGCCCCCTGATTTTTCTCAAGTTTTTGGGCCAGGTAACTGGGTGTGTTGAAGTGTAACGCTTTGTGCGTCATGCAGGCAACTTCCAGTTGGATTCTTGCTTCATATGGTAGCCAATTTAAAGTTTTTAGGGCTGGTGAGATGTGTGCATTTCTTTTAGTTCTGATGACAAGTCTTGCTGCTGCATTGAGAGAGGCTCTTAGTGGTGCTAGTTTGTATTTAGGTAGGCCACATAGTGTGGCACTACCGTAATCCAATCTGGGTAAGACTAGGGCTTGGACCGCTAGCTTTAGATCTTCATGTGGCAGGTATGGTTTCAGTTTCCGCAGAATGCTCAGTTGGTAATTTGCTCCTCTGGTGGCAGCATTAATGTGACCCTGCATATTTAGATGTTTGTCTAATGTAATAGCTAAGGATCTGGCAGAGTCTGTGCTGTGGGACGAGCATTTGCGGGCTGTAAGGTGATTCAGCCATATATCCTTCTTGATGCTGTTATTTGATGGAGAGATGAGAAGAAATTCCGTTTTATCAGCGTTGAGTTGGAGGTGATAATTCGTGAGCCGGAGGTGTGTATTTTGTAGGATGGAGTTGAGGGATATAATGTCATCTGGAGATGCAATTTTGTGATATAGCTGGGTGTTATCCGCATACATATGGTAGTGGATGTTAGCTGTTTTTAGGTGGTTTGCTTGTGGTTCCAGGAATAAGTTAAAGAGAATGGGGAAGAGAGCGGATCCTTGAGGAACACCAAGAGTTATCGCTTGTGACTTAGATAGAGATTGATTCATTTTGACTCTTAAGGATCTGTTTTGGAGGAAAGAAGCGAACCATTGTAATACGGCCCCTGATAAGCCCATTCTTTGTTCCAGTAGTTTTAGTAGGGTGTCGTGTTTGACGGTGTCAAAGGCAGCAGATAAATCAAGCAATATTAGAAGGCATGATTCGTTCTTGTCTAGCATTTTTAGTATGTCATCTACGATATGAGTAAGGGCTGATTCTGTGCTGTGATTTTGACGGAAGCCTGATTAGAATTCATCGAGTAGTTGAAACTTTTCTATGTGAATGCATAGTTGTTTCTGTACACATTTTTCTAAGAGCTTAGCCAGAGTAGGGATGTTGGAGATGGGCTGAAAGTTGCTAGGGTCAGAGCAGTCTGCCATAGTTTTTTTTAGAATGGGTGTTACTTGACCGATTTTTAGGCAGTCTGGTGTAGTGCCTTGACGTAGAGAGGCGTTTACGATTTTGTCCATAATGGGAGGATACAGGTTTTGATCTCTTTGAATATGCTGGGAGGTAGAGGGTCCGTGAAGTGGTTAGATGGGTTTAAAGACGAAAGAACATTGTAGATTTCTTGTTTGCCGATTGTGGAGACGACGTTCCAAGTGACATTATTTTTGGAGGTGAGCTCAGGTGGTTCCATTCCTTCCGTAGATTGGGAGTTGTGAGATAGGTTGACTGGGAGGGCCGGTAGTAGTCCCTTCGCTAGTTGAAGTTAGTTCTCTATCTTGGTTGTTTTGTCCTTGAAGAAGGTGGCTAGTTCTTTGCAATTTGGTAGGGTTCTGGGTCTGGAGTCTACGGGGTTTGCTGTGTTACGTGATTGCTGTTTGACTATTTCGAATAGTTTTTTGGGGCTATTTCTGGCCTGGTCGAGTTGGGTTCTGATAAAAATTAGCTTTCGTCTGTCTTATTCTTCGATTATATGTGTTCCTCATTGATCTTAAGCGTTTTAGCGATTCTATTGATGGGGAGTCTTTCCACGCTCTTTCTGCCATTCTTAGATTGTGTCGTTCTTTGTTCAAGTTGTCGTTAAACCATGGATTTGAGTTTTTGATTGAGAAGTTTTTCTGTTGTAGGGGAGCGATAGAGTCCATGACTTCTCGTATCGTAGTATTGTAATAGTCTGTGAGGTCATTGATATCCTCCATATTGGTCTGTGGGATCAAGGTGTTTTTGCATAGAGTGGTTAGATCATTGTGGTTTATATTATTAAGATTCCTTTTCCACTGTTTGATTTTCTTCGGTTGGCCATTCCTTGGTATCTCCTTTAGGTTGATGAGGAAGGTGATGCGATAATGGTCTGACCAATCACATGGGGTAATAGATTCTAAGGAGACAGTGTCCGACTTAGGGATGATAAGGTCCAAAGTCTCTCCCTTATTGTGTGTGGGACTGTCACAGATTTGGGACATCTCATGGTTTAATAGGAAGGATTTTAAGCTATTCACTGAGGGGTCATTTAGGTCATTCCAGTGCAGATTAAAATCACCCAAGAAGATCTGGGGTCCTTGAAGATTAACATTTATTGTTAAGATTTCCAAGATTTGTTCGATGAACTCTGGGTTATCACCCAGAGGGTGATAGAAGGCATGTAGATTACAAATAACTTTGTTGTTGCAAGAGATATTGATGCTAAGATATTCACATGTTGTTAAATCTATTGTTTCCAATTGGCCTAATGATAAAGTATTGTTGTAGATGCATGCTATTCCACCACCCGTTTTCACTGGTCTGTCTAGTCGTATGATATTGTGACTAGTTGATCTATGATAGGATGAGATGAATTGTTTAACCAAGTTTCCGTGAGGATCACTAAATCGAACTTATGTGTGAGAATGAGGTCATAGATATCTTCTGCGTGTTTATTAGCTGATCTGCAGTTGAGAAGCATGCACCTAAGCTGTTTATTATTGTGTTGAGAGGCCATTTGTGATAAAGTGATACGTTTAAGGTTGTTGTTGTTTATTCCTCTGTGATTCTGAATCGGTTCTCTGAAGGGGTTCGCTTGGATGGATTGGATAGGATTTTGATCAGCCTTGCTCGTATTTATTCCAGACTTATAATAAATAGGAGGAGTTCATGGATCTCATTGTTTGATAGGTCTTGCTTTGATCTCTTTGGTCTGGAATAATCATTGGGGGAAAGTGTAGTTTGCGACCCACGGTTGGCTGTGTGAGTGGACTGAGTTGGGGTGATGTCTGTATGGGTATCCTTTCTGGTTATCTTGGGGCTTTTTGCGTTGCGAGGGGGCCAGAGATTGGCTGTGATGGAAGTAAGTCTCTGCATATCTTCTTTAGGGTGTTTTAGGCAACGATCGATCTCATTGAGTCGCATTATCCAGTACTCCGGTTTAAGGGTAGTGGTGGGTTGGGTTGTGTTGCTCGATCAGATAATGGGGTGTTGTCGTCAGTGTTGCCTAGTTGAGAGTAGGAGTCATTGTTAGCTGTGCCTTTATGTTGTGTATATGTGTGAGGCTGATTGGGTGAGATGATAGGAAGCTTGGTACTGGAGGTAGTGGCAATGTTAATGGATCTAGCTGATCTAAGGTTGATTTGGTGTGCCGCTGTGGGTTTGTGGAAATAGTTTCCTGTCTGGGGGGTCAGTGAGGATGTGATGGTAGAACCCTTATTGGTGCGATATGGTGAAGTAAGAGGGGGTGAGTGGGGGGGATGAAGTGCCAAAATATTGATTCCTGTGTGGGGGTTCAGTGAGGACGTGATGATAGAGCCCTCATTGGAGAGATCTGGTGAAATAAGAGGGGGTGATTGGGGGGGATTAAGTTCCAAGCAGTCAAGGTCTAAGCTAGTTTTGTTGTTGGGGGGGTGCGTGGGGGAGTTGGTAGCTATATTCCTAGTGGCGATCTAAGTCATAGATTGGGAGGATGGTTCTGGAGAAGCGGTGGTGGCCTCTAAGGTGGGTCGGCCATCCCCTGATTCCAGAGAGGAGTTGATTTAGTTGGTGGGGAGGTTGGGCTTGTTGTAGATCCACCTTTTTAGGATGTAGAAGATTTTGTCAATTATGGTTAGATTTTCATTCGAAGACTGAATTAGTATAATCCCATAATTGTAAATGGATATGGCAACATTTGCATTGCATAGGTGAGAGGGAGATACCGTTAATCAAGTCCATGACATGTTTTCCTGGTGTCTGTGATGCTTAACATGGAGAGTACATTATTTCTCCATTGGGCCCTTTTTTCTGTGGAATATAAGGTCATTAGTTCTTGTTCCCTTGGTGATACTAAAATAAGGGTCTAAGATAAGCATTTCAGGATGCGCTTTGAGCAGTTCGTGTTTGAGTTTTTTTGATGCGTTTTTGGAGAGGTTGGGGGGGGGTATTTGATAGTATAGGCATTTTGGCCAGATGGTTCCAGTTTTGAGTCCATTCTTTGACACTGGGAGGTATTCACTGTAACCAGTGGGCTTCCTTGGTTATTTAGAGTACAGTGACAAGGTTTCTATCTTTCATAGGTGAGTAATAAATCTGCGGACCAGACTAGCTTAAAGCTCATCTGATCTCCTCAGTGCGATAGCTCTCTATTTATTAAAATGGACTAATTTCGGTGTGTAATTAGATTTATATATGTGGGTGTTTAAAATACCTTGCCCTATCTAAGATGGCTGCCATGAAGGCTCCAATCTGGAGAGTAGTCCTATAACTCTTTCACTTTGTCCTGTTTCTCTGGGAGGTAGTCCTCTGTCACTTTCCTGGAGCAGATGGCAGAGATTGGTCCTTTTTTTCTTTTTGTATCCTTAAATCGTATGTTAGGGCTTTAGATTGATATAGAGTAGGGCAGAGGTCTCTCAAATAGTAGAGGTTCAGGGCTCAGGTGTGGCAAGGAAGGAGTAGTTTAAGTGGTGGGACGCCTTGAAATGGAAATGACTGAACTCTGCAGTGACACATGGTGGAGAACTCACAAATGGTAGATGGCAGGGGACTTCATAGCAGCAAATGCAGTGGTTCCCCCTTGTGGCAAAGTGGTATGGAAGTTTGAGGTTGAATGAAGTGCGAACTACTTGGTGATACAGAATAGGCAAATCTGGGAGGGAACTCAGGAGAGTATTATACAGGGGTGGATCATTGAGAACTTGGGCATTCGGATTGTCGGGTGTGGTAGTTCTAAGATGGAGGGACTTTGTGTGTAGAAGTCAGGCACCTCTTTGGTTGCATACGAGGTGAATGTTGGTGATAGACTGTGTGACTTGGGTAGCAAAATGTGGGGGTTGTGAGGAGGCAGAAGGCAAAGGACTTTCGGGTGACAGATGGTGGAATACTTTGGTAACATGGAGCTTGTGGATGGGGAAAGTAAAGGACAAAGGTTGAAACAATATTGACTGTCATGAGACAGGTGATTGGGATTTAGAGTGGAGTAGCACAGGATATTGTCTTTGGAGTGGCAGTGGATTTAAATTAAATGGTAGGTGACTCTGGAACAGCAGTGAGCCTTGGCCAGTTTGTGTTTCAAGGATGGATGGACTCAAGTGCAGATTGTGGGAGAGAGTGGTCTGTCGTGGGTTGGTAGAAGCTTGAGTGCTTTATGGTGGCAGAGGACCATAGACTCCTGTGACAGGGATCCTGAGCTGGCAGAGGATTCTGGTATCAGAGTTGAGATGTCTGAGTGACAGATAGTGAAATTCTATGGGGTGGCATAGGGTGAGGTTGCCCTGGCGATAGATACTTGAGAGTATCTTGAAAATCAGATGCTTTATTGTTGGTTGGACTGGCTAATGTAAAAGTGGGGGACTGTTGGTCGAAAAGGGACAAGTGTAAGAGAGGGTATTTGGCAGTGGATGGAGATTCAGCAATATTATGAGCTCAAACTGAAAAGTTAACACTTTAGTTATTGGTGTGCGGAGAACCTCAGCAAGAAGTCTTTGACATTCCGATAAGGTATGACTCTGGTATGTGAATGGTTGAGGGATTTTCAGATGGGACTGGATTTGGTATACAGGAATAGAAGCAGAGGAGAAATGGGTGGCAAGAATTAGAATGAGGCTAAAGGACCAATGATGCAGTAGGCATTTTCATAATAACACCTATACTTGTTTTTTTTTGCCTCATAGTGAGAGATAGCTGCAGGACGTGCAGAATGTGGGAGTGAAACAGGATGCTCATCACTGCTTACATCGCCTTTGTGGCCCTGCTTGCACTATGTGTGGGCCTGGAACTGTCTGCCTGCAGGTCCAAAGTGTCAAGCAAAACCTGCACCAACCCTGCATTCCTGAAGTTCCAGGTGGACTACTATCAAGTGTACTTCTTAGCTCTTGCTGCAGACTGGCTGCAGGGTCCCTACCTCTATAAACTCTACCAGCACTACCACTTCTTAGAAGGTCAGATTGCCATCATCTACGTGTGCGGTTTTGCCTCCAGTGTGATCTTCGGTCTCTTTTCCACCTGCTTGGCCGACAGGCTAGGACGCAAGAAATCCTGCATTCTCTTTTCTCTGACCTATTCCATCTGCTGCATTACAAAGCTCTCAACTGACTATTTTGTTCTCATCGTTGGGCGGATCCTTGGAGGCCTGTCCACCGCCCTTCTTTTTACTGCTTTTGAGGCTTGGTATGTGCATGAGCATGTGGAGAAGCATGATTTTCCACCAGAATGGGTCGCAGACACCTTCACTCGGGCCTCAGTTTGGAACAGCGTGATTGCTATTAACGCTGGGGTGTTAGCAAATATCTGTGCGGAATGGCTCGGCTTTGGTCCGGTATCCCCCTTTATGGTCTCCATCCCTTTTCTGGCTCTGGTTGGTGTTTTTCTCATGAAGAACTGGGATGAGAATTATGGTAGGAAAAGCTCATTTTCCCGATCCTGCATGGAAGGCCTCCGGTGCTTGTTGGCAGACAGACGAATACTTCTTTTGGGAACCATCCAGGCCTTGTTCGAGAGCGTCATTTACATATTTATTTTCCTCTGGACTCCTGTGCTCGACCCCTATGGTGCCCCTCTGGGAATTGTCTTCTCCAGTTTCATGGCGGCAAGTATGATTGGAGGATCCCTATACCGAGTGGCGACTTCCAAGAAGTACCACTTGCAGCCTATACATATTTTATCTCTTTCAGTCCTTATGGTCTTCTTCTCTCTCTTCATGCTGACTTTCTCCACCTACCCAGGTCAGGAAAACCCATCTGAGTCTTTCTTGGCCTTCCTGCTCATTGAACTAGCCTGCGGGCTCTATTTCCCTTCCATGGGCTTTCTCCGTCAGAAGGTCATCCCAGAAAAGGACCAGGTGGGTGTGTTGAATTGGTTCAGAGTGCCCCTGAACCTGCTGGCATGCCTGGGCATGCTGATCCTTTATGACAGCGACAACAAGACTGGCACCAGGAACATGTTCAGCATCTGTGCCATGCTGATGGTGATGGCCCTGCTGGCTGTTGTTAGCCTTTTCACAGTGGTGCGGAACGATGCTGAGCTGCGGGTGACACCTGCCTCCGGTGAGCTCCAGCCTGCATCAGAATCCCAAGTACCGGAGTTCTAGGCCTACTTCACAAATGCGACAAAGTACTTCTGGTACACTTAATAAGCCCAGTTAATGCTGGAGTGCAAGCGATTAAGAGCCTTAGACTTTTCTTCCTGGGGTAATAAAGACTTAACAGTGTTACCTTTAATGCATAATGCTTCTTGATGAAGGCATACATCTCTGGCAGGATTTTCTCTCCCATCTCCCCGTGCCATGTAGTGGTGCAATAAAGTGTATGCTAGATGTAAGCGTGATTGCTTCTTTTCACAGAGCACTTAATACAGTTTCTGTAGTTACACATTGCTTTATTGTTTCTTTACCACTTAGTAGACTGTACTTTCTGCTTGATTTTAAATTGTAAATATGGTATAAAAAAGGTGCTAAAAAGGTGAAGAACAAACACTATACGCTTTTTTAGTTTTCTTACACTTTAATCTTGCCTTTGCATCGTGACTTGGTGCGATCAACGTGCCATGCAACCGCGGCCAGTCCATTGGGGCTGAGGGGCCACATCCCTCCACCTTTTTCCCCTCAGTCTGTCAGGCTGTACAAAAGTCTGCCTGACAGACACTGTTCATCTTCAGGTCAGGTCAGGCAGCCAGGAGCCAGACATGCGCAGGCTCCTGGCTGCCTGAGCTGAACTTTGCTGGGCTTAGGAAGTCACAGCTCCTGTGGGTGTGACCTCCTCAGCACAGCAAAGGTCCCTGAAGCCCTCCCCTCAGTGACAAGGGGTAGCGTCACTGATTGTCTTGCACCTGGGCGATTCAGTTTTAAGCCCTGAAGCGCCCAGGGTCGAGTGTCAATCAGTGACACTTTATCACAGAGTGGGGTGGGGTCAGCAGTCTCACTGACCCCATCCCACTCTGTGATGATGTTAGGACCTTAGGTCAGCCAATGAGGGAAGGCAGCAGTCCCAAGCCTCCTGCAACCTCAGAGACAGAGCTGCAGGTAAGTGTGTTTTCCTTTTTAAATTACTGTTTGGTGCTTGTATGTATGAATGTTTGGTAATGAGTGTTGTGAATGGATGTGTTTGTGTGTGTATTTGTGCGTGTGTGTACCTCGTCCGCCCCCTCCCTCCAAAACTTACCATCCACTACTGGTTTCATTTTCTATTCTGATAATAAGAAAGGTTTTGGTAAAAAGATGCCTGCCCCTAATAATGATAGCATTTGGCTGGACAACTTGCATAGAACCTTTACTTTGTACCTCTTTATCTTTCCCATTTGTTGATGTTCCCTTCATCTGTCTAATTTGCCACTTTTGCTCTTGCTATTACCTTTGTTTATATAGGGATTCAAGGTGAATCTGTGGGGGCGTTTATTGGTAATGGGGATACCTCTTCCTTACTGCTGTGCCACTTGTAGAGGGATTGAGGAGTCTAAATCTACGGGTAACAGTGAAGCGATGAGATGATGAACGTAGCTGCACCTTGAGTCCAGTAGTGGATGTGGTCCTGAGCCCAGGGAGCCAGACTGCCTGAGAGGGATATGCGGCATCTTGGGGCCTTACCAGGAGCTGGACCTTGCTGAGAACCACACCTGCATGGCCCGAGAAGTATCCGGCGACCATTGCAACAGCGGGATCAGAGGTGTGTGTCCTGGTGCTGGACTGGTGGCAGGGAGCTGGTGGAGGACTCCTAAGTGTGTGCGAGAAAGCAAAGGTGGGCTCAATCTTTGCGCCTCAGGCCTTCTGAGAACGGAGGCCCAGTGGAGCCACATTGAGGCATGAGCAGGCAGGGGCATCACACATGACAGACTCACGCTTCAAGTCTTACTAGACTTCACCATGGCTGTTCAGCCAGCGTGGCATGAGCATTTGCCTCTCCAAAGGAAAGCTGAAATTGTGCATGAAGTGCTGTACCCAGCACGCCTAAAAATCTCTATATGAGGAAAGCAGCATTTTTTCATGAGCCTTTAGCTGGCACAGCTGTTCTTACAAAAGTCAAACTTGCTGACCCCGTTCCAAAGAAGACGTCCAGCTGCATGCCTTCTATCAGTAACTAGAAGCAACATTGAGTGAGCTAATGTAATCATGCAGGGTGATATGGATGCACTAGAAACTTAAACATGGGGTTTTAGATATAGGTCACACTGAGGTTAACTGTTTAAGGTCTAGAAATGGATTTGTAATATGCTGATGTAATTACATTTCAGAATTCTATCTATGGAAGATTCCAGACATACTAAAATTCACACAGGCTGTGTTCACTGCTAGGTGGAGGAGTCCTTATCGGCTCAGCTGCAAATGCCTTAGAGAAAAACCCAGTGGAATCTTAAGATAAAGAAAAGGAGTGTTTTGCGAGGACATTTTTTAGAGTGGGGACCGGGAGGGTAAAACACCGCTAGCTAAATTAGGAGGCTGGTTTGGGTGGGGGGAAGGTTGTTCTTGCATGACCATCGCCGTCAGTTTATAGAGATTAGAAGAATTGACACACAAGCACGTACTTCAAAAGATAAGACACATGTGCATCCCAGCTAGTGTATTCACAAGTATGCCTACAAGACCACACTAGCTGCTAGAGTCATACGAATCATTCTTTCATAGACTTTATTTCGGCCCAAAAGGCCATAAAAGCAACATAGATTATTACAAGTCACAGTATTGAAATATCTAAATCAAATCACAATTACAGAATATAATATAAAAACATTCAGTAGTTACAAAAATATGTTAAAACTACAAATTAATTACAGAATTTCCTACGTTGTGTCCACATGGCATTTAGAAACCGGGAAACTGCAAAAACAATTGGAGGGTGGGTGTCGTACTTCAAGACTCTCATAGCTTTTTCACACTCTCGAAATCCCAAATTTCTACATATGGGCTTAACCCAGCATTTCCTTTGTCGGTGGTATATAGGACAGAAAAAGAAAACATGTTTTTCGTCCTCTAGTCTAAAACCACAGGCCGGACAAACAGTGATTTTATTAGCGTCCCACCTGGAGGTGAAGGACCTAAGCGGTAGACTGCCCATTCTCAATTGGAAGTACAGCTTCCTGGCAGCCGGGGGGGAGATCAAATCCAGAAATGCCTCTCTCCTGTAATTATCTTTGATTAGGAGAAACTGAGCAGTCAACCTTCCAATGCCTGTGCTCTCGTGCAAACGTGAGAGATGGAAATTTCTAAACTGTTCAGCCAGTTTTACCTTCGAAACGGCCAAACATGAGGCCTCTGGGGAGACCCATAAATCAGGGAGGCCGTTCTTAGTACAGGTATCCTTCACAAATTTCAACCATGGAATATTCTTATTTTTGATTAGAGGCCAAACCCCCTTAAGTTCTTCTCGGTGGGAGGCCAGCTCAGCATTAGACCAGAGTCTCCTCCAATATATCACTGGACGCAGTGTTGCCACCTCTTCCATGGGTATCAGCCCAAAGTCCAACCTAATAGGGACCAACGGAGAGCTAGGGGGCAGACCCAGCAGACTCCTCATAAAGGAGTTTTCCGCCCTCATCAGGCTAGGGACCCTGGAATGTCCCCATAGTTCAGCTCCATAAATGGAGGCTGCTCTTACTTGGGTCTTGTAGATTTCTAATGCTGGTGCTACAGGCTTGGAAACCGAGCCTCTAAAAAGTTTGGAGATTCCTCCTGCAGTTTGAGATAGTTTGAGTACAGAGTTAGCGATTTGACCCCCCCATCCAAAGTCTTCTTGTAATATGATCCCCAGATATCCGAACGTTTTTACCCGCTCGAGGGGAGTGTCATTCAGCACTGGGTTTGGACGTGTGTGCTTGGGGGGGTTGAGGATCATAAATTTTGTTTTCGCTAAATTAATCTCAAGGCCTCTTTCGCCACAGAAATCCACAAAACCATCCAGGATGCGCTGGATGCCAGTTAATGTTCGCGACAACAGCAAAGTGTCGTCAGCAAACATCAACGCTGGCACCAGACCCGTAGCAAGTCTTGGGGCATCCGTGTCCTTAATACCTTCCAGATGTTTTATAAGCCCGTTAATGTATAGACAGAATAACGTGGGTGCCAGCACGCATCCTTGACGGACTCCACGGTTAACAGGAAATCGATCGGACAACTCTCCATGTTTCCCACATCTGACCCGGGCGAAGTTTTCTGTGTGGAGTCTTCTCAAGGCATCCAAGAGATATGGAGGAACATTTAGTGCCCGGAGAACACTCCACAAGTTTTCTCGCGGTACCAGGTCAAATGCCGACCTCAGGTCGAATCATTACATGGAATATTAGGGGCCGGAATGAACCCCAGAAATAATATCAGGTATTAGAGTACCTGGATATACAATATTTTTAAAGTATTAAGTGGATTTGCTCTTTAATTTCATCTCTTATCACAGCATCAGTAAGCAAGATAGTTTAATCCCCAGGGTAGGTGGTGCCTTATAAGGAGTTCCAAATTCCGCAAAACAGGTGAGTGATCAGAGAGTGTTTTGGCTTGATACCAAGCCTCCTGTGTCCACCCTTTCGCATCCTTGGAAACTATCCAATTGTCTAGTCTCGACCAAGGTCTATGTACAGAAGCCATAAATGTTCCCTCTCTTATTTGAGGGTTCTGGATTCTCCATATGTCTAGCATGTCATGTTCTTTTAGTATATGATTCATAAGCGCTGTACTGGTTACGTGTTGGTCACATAGTATCTATCTAACCTTAGATGAAGTACCACATTGAAAAGTATCTATCTAACCTTAGATTAAGTACCACATTAAAATCCTCTCCTCATATAAGTGTTTGTGGTTGGAGGTCCTTCTAAAACAAGGGGTCATCACATTTGGGCCATATGTTGTTATTAAAATTGTATATGTCCTGCATAACATATAACATTCTTTGCACGATTATATATCTCCCCATGTCATCGAAAATGGAGTTGATTGCTCTAAAAAGAATGACTTTCTTCATTGCAACCCCGCAGGTTCCCCCGATAGGGTTGTTTAAAATGAAAAAGGCAAACAACACCCCCAGAGGCTAAGCAGAGTGTGTTTATGAGACTACGGAGTCAGCTTTAAGGTTTTAAATTGTTTCTGTAAAGTGTATGTAACCCTCATTTTTAGCTAGAAAAAGGGATTTGTTGAAGTGCGCGAAAAGCAGTATTTAAGTGGCTTAGATTTGGGCCTAACTGCAGGGTGAATCAGGATCAGCAAAGTGTGGATTGAAACAGTTTGTAGCCAAGGAGATTCTGTTCTTCAGGAGCAGCTCACTGCCCAACAGCTTGTGCTTGAGATTACACGTTCCTTATATAAGTTTGCTATTGGGCGTTAAAATCTGTGCTCTGATTGGTTTCTGGTTTGGTGATAGGTCTGGTGCCCTGATTGATCCCTGGGGCTAGGGTTTCTATTGGACCTAGGAATTGGTTTCTGATTGGCTGCTAGGACTAGGGTTATGATTGGTTGCAAGGGCTTGGTCTCCTACTGGGCTTAGGGCTAGTGTTGTGACTGGTTAGGGCACCCATTGGCTGAAGGTGACACCTAACCGCTAGGGCTATTTAAGCCCAGGGCTCAGGGCTTCACAGCTGGGCGTCGAGGCTAGGGGCGGAGAGGATAAGGGCAGTTGCCTGTTTGGGACTGTTCAGGACTAGTTGTGCCTAGGGCCAGAAATGCTGCCCTTTTCCCATTCACCAGCAAGCACCTTAACCCATCCACATGCACAAACCTATTAACACACTCAAAGAAAATGTACTCCGCTCATTTAGTACAAACATACACTAACCACAATTCACCATCTCAAAAAACACCACAATCCACACTTATACACCCTTCTACCGGAAACTACCACACAATGGCACCTTCCCCACACACAAAACACCACTAACAAATCCACACATCGCCAACACAACCCAAATCCACATTGTAACTATATCCCATCCAGACATTCCTTGCTCATACAAAGCACCAAACTCTACCCTCTACTTACTCCTAACAGACCACTTTCTGTCACAACCAAACCCATTCTCAGCCTTCCATCATTTCATCCACCAACACCCTCCTCTTTTTTTTCTAAAAACACACAGCTCTTACATTCCACTCTACCACACCATATTACCTTTTTCAGCACTCAAATATAACACAGACACTTTAACTCTTAACCATCCCATCTCACACACCACATACACTATTTTCCAAAACACATCACCAGACCTCTACCTTTCAGCTTCCACTCACCAACAATACTTTACTTACAAATACGTCTCAGAAAACATCTACATCATCTCCTATCACTACTCCTCAAAATCAAAACATAACATGCACACCAGCACCACAAAATCTCACACCTACACTATCTCATAATACTTTCTGTCACAAATTAGAAACATACACCCATTCCCACCCCTCCCACCCTCCGGACTACACAAATAATGCACACCCTAAGCTTTCTCGCTTCCCCGACACCTAAAACACATACAGCAACGCTCTTTTAACCGCCTCTCATCCATTGGTCAATTTAGAACCTTACAACATGACCCACATGACTGCTCCACCACCCCCAACTCCTACACCTTCCACCCTAAACAGACACAAACAAAATAAACCAGGCACTCTTCACAACTTTGCATCCATGTTTACTGCACAACAAGGCTACACTACAAAAATAACAGCTCACCAACTCACTCTCAACCACCATCTTGGAGATCGAGAGGAGGGCATGGGATCGATAGAACGCGCTGGGATCCGCTCGAAGGGGCTGTGCGTGCTGGGGGAGGTAAGAAAGAGGCGGAGCTCGTGCCCGTGGAGTGGGCAGGACAGGGGTCCCAGTAAATGTTATCTTTTGTCCTAGAGTTGTCTGGTGGTTTTGTGGGTGAGGGCACCATTGTAGGCTGGAGCACGCGAGGATATGAAGAGGGGATTCTTTGTGTGCTCTGTTGTGCCAGACTAGTCTGACACCCACCAGCTCTCTGTCCTGGCAGTCCCTCCGGCTCCATAGGTGGCAACCGCAACACATTTCGCCATGTAAATGTGTAACAATTCCCCCGGTGAGCATCTTCCTAGTTTTCTACTAAAATATGATAATGCCATCAGTGATTTGCTGAACAACAGCCTTCTGGCTTTAACTGCCCGAGTCCAAGTTCCTGATTGATCAAATAAACTCTCTAAATAGGAGAAAGTTTTAGTGCACTTCGTATTAATACAAATAGTATTGGTCTTTTTATTGGGTCAGATCCCACAATTCATTGTAAATATTTTTGAACTTTTAATTGTTAGACCTAAATTAGTCATGAAATTTGTGAAAGTATTAACTACCCTTTGGAGACCGAGCGGCGTGCGGGCCATGAGCACTGCATCATCTGCGTACAGGAGTGCAGGGATAGGGCGAGTCGCTGCTGTTGGTAAATCCCTGCACTCCTTAACCAGAGTACTTTCTAGTTCATTTCCGTACAGCGTAAATAAGAATGGGGCAAGGACAGAGCCTTACCTTACGCCTCTCAACACGCTGAAATTCTTAGTGCAGTTGCCTCCCAGCCCAAAACGTGCTCTTGCCCCTGAATAAAGTTGCCTTAAAAAAGAAATTAATATTACATCCACCCCCAACCTCTCTAAAATTAGCCATAACTTTTTGTGAATGACACAATCAAATGCTGCCGTTAAGTCAACAAAAGTTAAGAACAACCATTCTCTTTTCGCCTTAGTGTATTTATCCAATAAAATATATAGGTTTAGGCCCTGGTTGATTGTACCCAGGCCCTTGCGGAACCCATAATGTAAATCACTTATTATTGCTTGTTCCCCGGCCTGTGCCTGCAGTCTTTCTAAAATCACTCGTCCTATAACCTTGACTGTTGAGTCCAGCAATGAAATTGGACAATAACAAACTGGGTTCGTCCTATCGCCCTTTTTAAAATGGGGACAATTATAGATTCGTACCAAGTCGATAAAAACCCCCTTGAACAGCATGCATTAAAAGTGGTCCCCACAGAGATAAGTTAGATTTAAAAAGGTCAATCGGGATGCCTTCTGGCCCCGGGGCCTTTCCACCCAGGCTTGCATTTATAGCCGCATTAACCTCACTCAGGGTAAAATCCAGTGTTAATTCTTGAAAGGTGGGAGAAGACTCAAGATCGACCTCGTTCGCCAAAATGCCCTGTTCATCTGACAGTGGGTTATTATACAACTTTGAGTAATGTGAGATCCACTCTGATTCAGATATTGCAATTGTTGGAGAGTAGGATCTGCTTCTTATAGTTACCCCCACTTTTTGCTGATGTTTCACTGTTTTTAGGTCTCGCGCCTAGCGATGCAGTGCTCAGCACTGCTCGCGTAGCCAGAGTCCTTCAAAACGGAGCCTGGAATCGCACAAGCTTTGATTGCGTGTTTTTTTTAAACAGAGCACGCAATAGGCCAAAGGCGGGCGCATTGCTCCGCCAATGGCCTATTGGTGTCTGTTACGCGCACCAAAGCCCATGTGGTTTCAATTATCGTGCCCTGTGTGTTTTTTTTTTTTTTTTACATTTCACTGCCGCTTGTTTTTCCAGTTGTCAGCGCCCTTGTTTTTCCAGAATTAACTCTCGGCCTGACAATTGCAGAGCTGTGAGTGAAGAATTGTTAATTAAATCTGAGTCCCGCGTCAGGGCTGGGAGGGAAGCTGAAGAAAAGACACCTGATCATTGTTTGTTTATTTTTGTGGATTTTTTTTTTTTTTTTTAACTGCACCAGCTGCACTTTGGATATGGCGGGAGGTGTGCTGCTCGCTATTAGCATACCACCAAAGGACAGGGCTCTAATCCCGTCTCCTCAATTGGACAGCACTGTGGAATCCTGGGCGTATCGATTTACGTTTATAAGCCTTGTATCCTCTGCCAGTGCTTGATGTGTTGCGCTATACTGCCATCCCAACCCCCTACTATGCCAGCGTCGATGGGAAGTGAGACCTTGATTTGACACATTTGGAGATCGAGAGGTGGGCATGGGATCGATAGAACGCGCTGGGATCCGCTCGACGGGGCTGTGCGTGCAGGGGGAGGTAAGAAAGAGGCGGAGCTCGTGCCCAGGGAGTGGGCAGGAGAGGGGTCCCGGTAAATGTTCTCTTTTGTCCTTGAGTTGTCTAGTGGTTTTGTGGGTGAGGGCACCGTTGTAGGCTGGAGCATGCGAGGGTATGAAGAGGGGATTCTTGGTGTGCTCTGTTGTGCCAGACTAGTCTGACACCAACCAGCTCTCTAGTGCCATGCACTGACTTCCAGTGGGCACGCCCCGCTGGCTCTACTGAACCCATCCCTTGTGCCACCCAGGGACCCATCCTAACAACGGGTCTGCCCCTGCTGACGCCAAAACTCCAGAGCCCACACCGTGCAACAAGGGTCCCGGCTCTTTACAGCGCCATGAAGTTGGCATTCTGAGGAATGAAGCGTTATGGAAAACTCATTGCTAACATTATCCTATACACCCTCCCGCACTTATAGTAAAGCACAGTGGTCCGAAAGTTGCATGGTTTCCCCCGACCCCCTCTTTCGAACTGAACATAACATTCCTCCAATAGCAGACAGCCTTTCCCCTAAACATCCAATGTCCACTTTGTAAACACAACCTCCTGCCTCTGATATTCGCAATGAAACACCCAGGCAACTTGGAAACCCCAACGAATGCAGCCAGGATGGACATCCGTGCGTCCAATGGCCATCAAGCTTGCAGTTAATCAACACCGTCCTGCACCCTAAACACACTTTCTGCATGCACAATTCTCCCTGTCTGCACCGGAATGCACACGATGACTGTGTGAGATACGTATTCTCCGTGCACTTATTGCACATCACGTTTGCATATAATAACACTGTTCCTGTATGTAAACAGGTTTCCTCCATCACATATTGAATGTGCCCAGTGACTGCATATGAAAATCACAACTGGAATAAGGGTCTGCCCTGCTGCGAGTGTATGAAGCGGCCACCAGGGCTTCTCCATCCCTCCTATGAAGAACACACGGTCTTCGAGGCGAGAACTAAACCAGGCATTTACAGTCAAAGGAACCCAAGGCACAGTACACACACACACACACCTGCTGCAAGCCCCATATTCACCAACTTCATTTTAATGTCCAATCCCACCTTCTATCCATTTACAACACCATTCAGTCATCACTATTTCGTCATTTCCCTAGTTCCTTTATCCAGGGAGAAAACTTTCTTCGTGTTCACCATCCCTTTGCACTGTGGTCATAATTTCTTCATTTTCACCTCCCTGCATCCAGAGAAAGAAGGACCAATGTCCACAATCCTTCACCAAGTCTTCATTATTCCTTCATTGCGACCATTTCATATCAAGTGATCCCCGTTTTCTTTATGTTTGCCATTGCTCCAGTCAGAGTCCATTATGTATGCGTTCGCAGCTCCTCTACTTGTGGTCATTCTTCCTTCATGGTAGGGTTTACAGCACCCAGTGTTCGCTCCTTGTTCTCTTGCCCTTCTTCCAGTGGTCACTGTTGCCCTAATTTCACCGTCCCTTCATCCCGTAGTAGTTGCACATTTGTATTCATCAGGTGTCCACTATTTCTTCACTTTCACCATCTGCTTATTCTGTGAGCATCCCTTCTTCGTTCAACCAATTCCTTCATGTTGTAGTCACTAGTTCTTCATTTTCACCGTCCCTTCATTCAGTGGTTATCCTGTCCTTGTGTTCGTCATTCCTTCATATGGTGGCCATTCTTCCTCCACGGTAGCCATCCCTTCATTCATTAGTTATTATTTATTCATTCCCTGTCTATTCTTTCTTCGCCATCAGTATCCATGTGATCCGTAATCACAATTTCTCCATCGTCACTATCGCTTGATGTAGTTGTTTCCTTTCCACTATCCCTTGATTTAGTTGTGTCCCCTGTCCGCACTCCTTGGCGTTTCTTTACACACTGATATTAATTTCTTTAGATTTATTCATAGTTTAATACTAGTTATTTCTGGTTCTTTACATTTACCATCAAACTAGCCTGCAGAACTTCTTCATAGACATTCAGTGAGCCTCTACAGGTCACCCTCTCTCCCATACACCCTCCCTGGCATGCATTACCCACTGGCCCCCTCATGGTCCCTCCCGGCACAGGTGGCACTGTGCCCTGTCCCCCCCGGGTGGGGCCTACCTGGGCTCCCGGTGCAGCAGCTGCCCCTGGCGGCTGTCGATGCGGGAGCAGCAGAAGAGGTGGGGGTAGAGCCCGCGGCAGCCCTCTGTGCCCGCATGCTCCCTGCGCCGGCTCCTCCGGGGCGGTCCTCCGTTCAGACACCGTCTCCTCCCTCGGGACTCGCTCTTCTCTCCGAACTTGGCCTCGCACTGCAGGAACATCGCTGCCAGCAGCAGCAGTGCCGACCGGTGGGGCCGCATCCCGGGCTCAGGTTTGCGGGGACTCCGAGGAGTGGCACGGGGTCAGCGGTGCCGCCGGCAGGTCCTGACTCTGCAGTCACGCAGCTCCCAGGACGCAGCGCAGCTTGAGGGTACAGGGGGAGGGTGGAACGGCTGGCTGTGGAGGGCACAGGGCAGGTCCGGGTGCTGATGCAGGCACAGGGTGCTGGCCGAGGCAGATCTCGTAAGTGCACCGGGTCGCTCTCCAGGTGCTGCCAGCAGATGGCACGTTTGGGTGCTGCTCGGGGTGGTTTGTTTGGCAAAGGGTAGGTCCGGTGTTAAGTGTGCCTGCTGAAAGAGGGTAGGTCTGTTGGCGAAGATGCTGCTGGCACAGGGCAGGTACAGGAGCAGTGCCGGTGCCTAGGTAGATACCAAGTCTGGTTTGATGCTGGTGCTGCTGGCAGAAGGTTGGTGTAGAAGGGGTGCTAGTGCCAATGGGAAATTTGATGCTGAGTCTCCCTGCACAGGGCAGGTCTACGCTGATGCTGCTGGCAGACACAACGTCTAGGGTGATGCTGGTGATCTGGGTGATGCAAGTACCAGATGGCAGGTCTGTGTGATGCTGCTTTGGGTTTAATCCATCATCATTCTTTAGCTCACTCCACCACCCCAGTTCAGACATGGCCATATGCAAATGAGTCTGACCCTGTGCCTCATGGGAACAGTCCAGCCCAAACTGCCAAGCCATGTCTTTCAGGGACCGGAAACAAGCATCCTGGGACCGGTTTCGGGTTCATAACCCTCATCCGCCAGGCTATCTTGAATCCAGTGGCAAAGTGAGCAAGAGACCCACGTCTGGGCATACCCTGCCAACTTATGGCGAACAAAGCAGTACCAAAGGGGATGATGGACGGAGCCTTTGAGCAAATCAAACACTCACCCCTAGTCAACTGATCTGGGTTTAATCAATCATCATTCTTTAGCTCACTCCACCACCCCAGTTCAGACATGGCCATATGCAAATCAGTCTGACCCTGTGCCTCATGGGAACAGTCCAGCCCAAACTGACAAGCCATGTCTTTCCTGGACCGGAAACAAGCATCCTGGGACCGGTTTCGGGTTCATAACCCTCATCAGCCAGGCTGTTTTGAATCCAGTGGCAAAGTGAGCAAGGGACCCATGTCTGGGCATACCCAGCGAACAAAGCGATACCAAAGAGGATGATGGACGGAGCCTGTTGGGTATTGGGCGACCAATGGGGTGGTCACTGGTAAGTCTCTGGGTGACAGATTCATCAAGTTCCTTTTCAATTTCTTTAATTTCAAAACACTTACTTCAAGCTTGACAGGTTTCAGTCCAATAAGGTGGCACACGTAGGTTCTTCCTTCTTTAATCGTTAACAAAATATGTTGTAAATAGATAAGTCCATTCCATGTAGTTTCTATATGAAGATTTATTCCAAGTTAAACAGCAGAGCCCCGCCAGAAGCAGCCTCCCTGCTGCTCAGCCCTTACTCCAACTGACACTCTCTCTCATCTAACATTCCGTAACCGGCTCTCGCACACAACATTCCACTCCACAGACACACAGGCTGAGCAGCAGGTATAACAGAGCCGCCGTCACTTCAACTAAGAGAGCAAGCAACATGGGGCACTGATGAAGGTGCTGACACAGTGTGACAGAATCTGAACTTCGGAAGCGCTACACCTTGTTCACACGCCTTCGTATCACAGAAGAGTCTGTCCTCTTTTTCCTAGATTAAGACATCAGCGGGAATGACAAAGAATTGGGCAGAGGCGCCTACGTGGGTGCTGATTTATGACGAAGAGCCGTGTTTGACCTGAAACCTTAAAAGATATTCTTTTTCTTGCAGGCAAAGTCTGCACTGCACATTATCCATCTGTTCTACTTTGCTGAAGCACTGAAAATAACAAGCAGCGATAGGTGGGAGGCGGTGGTGAGGTGATGACCTGGGGAAATACAATCGTATAAATTGCGCTGCAAACAAAAAAAAAAGTAGTTCGGAAAACACTTAATTAGAACTGGTGGAGTGAGAATGAACTTGATCGCTGCTCTTGTAGATGAACACTGCCAGAGGCATGACAAATGCATGCCGAAAACCAATAAGAAAGACAGAATAGAAGAGTGACAATAACGCCAGCAAACAGCGAGCCTACGGGCGGGAATGTAAGCCCACAGACTGAATATAGCATGTCTAGAGAGTAAAGTGGTGTAGATTTAAGTGGTGCATAGTAACGTATAGTGCTGTGGCAGAGAGTACAGTATTGCAGAGTAGAAAAGAGTAGTGTAGAAAGCAGTGATGCAGAGCGCCATGGTGTAGAGTGGCATAGTATGCAGTGGCACAGAGTGCATTTGTTTTGAGTAAAGTGGTTTGGAGTGCACTGGCATAGAGTGTAGTGGTTTACAGCTGAGTGACCTAGAGCGCAGTGACAGAGTAGAGTAGAGTAGTGTAGAGAAGAGTTATTTAGAGTGATGCTGTTTAGAGTGCAGGGGTGTAGCATGCAGTGGTGTGGAGTGTTGCAGAATAGAATATAGAGGCATAGACTGCAGTGGTGCAGAGTAGCTGGCATAGAGTACAGTGGCATACAGTGCATTGATTTTGAGTAAGGTAGTGTTGAGTGCATTGGTGCAGAGTGCAGTTGTTTAGAGTAGCGTAGAGTGAAGTGGCCTGGAGTGGCGCACAGTGGAGTAGCGTGCAGTGGTGTAGAGTAGATTGTTTCAATGTAGGGTGAAGTGACAGAGTGCAGTGGTGCAGGATAGAGTAGAGTGAAGCAAGGTAAAGTGCAGTGGCATAGAGTAGTGGTGTAGATTCCATTGGCGTAAGGTGTAGTGGCGTAGAGTAGTGCATAATAGAGTGGAGTGGCCTAGACTGGAGTGGTGGAGAGTACAGAGGTGCATAGAAGAGTGGGATAGTGTACACTGGCATAGACTAGAGTGGTGCAGAGTAGGGAGGCATAGAGTGAAGTGACGTAGAGTGCTGTTTTATAGGGTGTAGTGGTGCACAGTAGATTAGAGTGGCATAGAGTCTTGTGGTGTAGAGGTTTAGTAGAGTAGAGGGCATGGGCATAGAGTGGCACAGAGTAGAGTGCTGCAGTGGCGCAGAGTAGAGTGGTGTAGAGTTTAGTGGCAGTGAGTGCAGTGTTGCAGAGTAGATTCTTTTAGAGTTCAGTGGTGTAGAGTAGTGGCGTATAGTGCAATGATGTATAGTGCAATGGAGTAGAGTGGGAAACAGTAAAGTAATGAGACTGCCATGGTGTAGATTAGAGTGGAGTAGAGTAGAGTCTTGCAGAGTATAGAGGCACAGAGTACAGTGGTGCAGACTGGAATAGAGTGCAGTTGGGTAGAGTGTATTGGTTTTAAGTAAAGTGGTGTAGACTGCATTGGCATGGAGTACGGTGGTGTAAAGTACAGCAGCGCAGAATAGAGTGGAGTGGTGCAGGGTAGATTGCAGAGGTGTGGAGTGATGCAGACCGGAATGGGACAAAGTGGAATGGAGTGGCACAGAATGCAGTAGCGTAGAGTAGATTGCAGTGGTGCAGATAAGAGGCGTAAAGTACACTGGCAGAGATTGCAATGTTGCAGAGTAGAGTGGAGTGGTGCTGCAGGGTAGAGTAGTGGCATAGATTGCTTTGGGGTAGAGTGCAGTGGAGCAGAATGCAGTGGTTTTGAGTAAAGTGGTAAACAGTGCATTGGCATAGAGGGCAGTGGAGCAGTGCAGATTGGAGTGGCGCTGAACAGAGTGGAGTGGTGCTGAGTGGAATGGTGTAGAATAGATTGTTTCAGAGTGGCGTGGTGCACGGTAGAGTACAGTGGCCTAGAGTGCAGAGTAGATTAGAGTGGCGTACAGTGGATTGGGATGGAGTGCACTGGCATAGAGTGGAATGGTACAGAGTAGAGTGCGTTGATGTAAACTGCAGTGGCAGAGTTGCAGAGTAGAGGGTGATAGAGTGGAGTAGCAGAGTGAAGTGGCAGAATGGAGTGGAGTGGCACAGAGTGTAGAGTACAGTGGTGAAGACTGCAGTGGTGCATAGCAGATCAGAGGGGTGTAGAGTGAAGTGGTGCAGAGTAAAGTGCAGTAGCATGGAGTGGTGCAGAGTAAAGTGGAGTGGTAGCACACGTCCACTACAGACAACACATCTTCAAAGGAAATTACCATTACATTTGCACAGACATACGGTTTTACTGATAAAAGTATACAGAGCACAAACGATAATGTGTAGAAACGTCATCAACTAGTGTATTGAGTTGTTTTAAAAAAATTGTTTCCACCAACCTTCAGAATTACCCAAAAATATGCTTCATTTGGGCTTTTCTAATTCTGAAATATCTGCACAGTTAATTTATGGAAATTTTACTTCTAGCACACAACAAAATTTAAATAACATCGGACAGCCTTCGTCAAGCACTCCCCTGGAGCCAGCATGACGGTCACGAAATCCTCTCACCTTGAAGTCAGAGAAAGAAAAGCAAATACCAAGCTCCCTGGAAGACATAGGCTTTATCAGTAAAACTAGATGTTTGTCTAAATGTAATGGTTATTCCAAGTGAAGATGTGTTGTCTGTAATGGCAGTACGCTACCACATCATGCATACTTCACTTTACCCCACTCCACTCTACTCTGCACCACTGCAGTCCACTCTGCGCCGCCCCACACTATGCCACTCTACACTGCATCATTGCACTCTATGCCACGGCGCTCCACGCCACTCTAGTCTAAACCACTGCACTCTATGGCAATGAACTCCACACCACTTTACTCAAAATCAATGCATTCTACATCAGCTACTCTGTACCACTGTACTCTATGCCACTATATTCTACAACATGCTACGCCACTCCACACCATTGCGCTCTACTTTACTCCACTGTACTCTTTGCACCACTATACTCTTCACCACTGCTCTGTATGCCACTGCACACTAAGACAATCTACTCTGCAAGTCTGCATGCTCCACCACGGAACTCCACGCCACGCCACACCACTAAACTCCACGCCACTGCATACTACTCATCTATATGCCCCAAGTGTGGTTATGATGATGCTAGGTTCCTACACATGACATGGGAATGCCCTACAGTGTCCTCCTTTGGGGGGGGGGGGGGAGTCTTGGATCAGTTGAAGCAGGTTACGGGGTGGTCGATTCAGCACTCCAGTATGCAGGTACTCCTGGGACTTCTATCACGGCCCAAAGGCAGGAAGCTTTCAAGATGTTTCCTGCAGCTGGGATTAGTGTTGGCAAAGAGGCGGATGGCGATTAGTTGGCTGAGTGCACAACCACCTACAATAAACAAGCATTTGTAATGCAATAGGTCTCACATTACTGAAAGTTGGAGCTATTGGTGTTGCAAGTAATAAAGCAATGCCACTAGCTCAAACTTTCAGTAATGCGAGACCTATTGCATTGCAAATGCTTGTTTTACTTTAGTCTGGCTGGGGCCCTGCTAACCAGGACCCCAGCCTAGCTGCTTCCTCTCTAAATTGATTACCAGTACTTTAGGTACACTCCAGATTGGATTCTGGGGTGCCCTTATAAGTCCCTAGTATATGGTATACTATGTACCCAGGGCATAGGTACCCCAGAGGCCTACCAGGGGCTGCAGCATGTATTATGCCACCCCTTGGAAGCCTTCCAAAATGACACCACAGGACTGCTACTGCAGTCTGGGTAAGGTGGTGCATGCACCCCTTACTGAGATATAGGTTCACTATATCTCTCCATATCACTGCACATATAAACCTATCAGTCACCCCTCTGGCAGGCCTTATCAATCCTGAAGGCAGGGTGCTGGGTTTTATGTGAGAGGGTGCCCATGCATGAGCAGAGCCCCTCTGCAGCCTTCAGAACCTTTATTCCGGGGTTGTTTGTGATGCAGCCAAACCATATACTCTTAAGTGCATTATAACTAAACGGTAAATGCTAACTTTGGGATGGCTGCACGGAAACTGTAACTGGTGTGGGAGTATGATCCCACCCTTCTAGAGAGAGAGACATGACAGCACCGGTATACCAGGTACCAGCTAACAGATCCCTGGCATCACAAAATGGATGCTGCCAGCCACAGACACGAGTCTGCCCTCCTGCTGCTGGACGAAACTCCGGCAAGGGAGACCTGGGCAATAGGTTTCCTGTCACAGGGAGATGGTACCACCTCCCAGACAGGCTTTAGTGTATTGGGGCTGGGTGGGTGCACTCCAAGAGTGCTTTGAAGTCTGCACTGGAGCACCTTTGGTGTCCCTGTGCATAGTCCAGCTCAAACCGGTTGCAGGGGCTACCAGCCCCTGCTCTGGCGCGAAACTGGACAAAGGAAATGGGTGTAGCCACCCCTCTTTCCTGGCCCTCCCATAGGTGGGTCCCTAGAGTTTGTCCAACCCCTTCCTTGGGTATAAGATAGGAACCCCTGGCAACAGGACTTTAGATTTCACCTGGACGAAACTCTGATACTGAATACTGGAACTTCGACGATCTACATTGATCTAGATGACTGAAGAATCTCCCTTGGAGTAAAGTGGTTACTCCCTGCAAGGCAGGCACCAAAGGTGCATCTGACTGGTTTGCATCTCCGAAGCTCCCGCTGGACTCCGAAGAATTTTGCAACACAGGAAGTGGGTTTCCGTGGTCTTAGAGGTCGATCAGTGCCCACAGCAAGTCTGAGGCTCTAATCCCTCGTGGTGACCGTGCTACCCAAACCCCTGGACACCGCGTCACTTTGCAGAAGCATCAGCTTTCCAACGACTCCTGCAGCTGAGCTTTGGGTTACTTGAAGCCCTGACCCCGAGCAGCATTTGCACCGAAGATTGCCCGCCTACACTCCACAAGTGTTCTGTGAGCTGGCCCTTTGTGTTTTCTCTAGAGGTCCCTTCGCGATCCCTGGTCCGTCGATTGGTGGGTCCCTGTGAAGGCAACTTTAATTGGGCTTACCTGGTTGCTCCAGACGTGCCCTGACTCTCCATTGTTTGGGGAGTCCCCAGGACCTTGCTGGTCCACACCGAAGCATCTTTTCTCTTCTTGCTTGGGTTGCTGTTGCCAAGGCTTGTTGTGTTCAATCCGAGCACCGACACCGCAGCACTCGACATCTTTCATGGGACAGCTCGAATCCAGCTCCTGATCATTGTCGACGCCTCTTCGCACCTGAATCACCGGACATCGGTGGGCATTCGTCTATCATGCCCCTGGTCACTGGCAAGTGACCCAGACTCTGTCCCCTCTGCTTTCAGGTTCTTCTGATCGTCGATCCAGGCTTGGATCACTCCGGACACTTCTCTCCTTCCCGGCAGCAGCACTTTGCAGCAGATCGCCTTTGAAATCAACGATGATTCCCGACACCATTTGACACCTATGCACCCGGCTTCCCTTGGTGAGGTAACTCGAATATTCCGGTACTCCCGTGGGTGCTGGCCCTAGAACCCCCTAAGTCTAAAGGGGTTTGCTCAAAGTCCTCTCCTAAGTGTCCTTAACTTTTAAAAATCCAACCGCGACTTTCCCATAGAATCGTACGGGGCTCGCGCCTGTGTTCTCACACTGCACGCGTCCCCCGTGGGTCTCCTGTGTCACTACCTTGGGTGGTTCCTTGGGGTCCCAGCGATTCTACGTGCTCTAGGCACTGTGTCTAGTCAAATCGTGGTTCTTATACCACTTTCTTAATATATGGTTTGGTCCGCCCCTAGGGCCCATTGTATATTGTGCTATTTACTGTCGTGTTAGAACTGTATTATTGTGTATCTTGGACTCTAATCTCATAAAGAGATTAGTAGTGAGTGTTTAGAAATAAATTAATATATCTTATATATACCTGGTGTGGTTCTCCTTTCATTTAGTAATTCAAGAGGTTATAATCTGGTAAACCAAGCTGCTCTACACTCCTTCAAGATTTAGCCTGAAGGCTGCTCTCCCTAGCTACCACTAGGATAGCTTTCAATAAAGGTTGTCTTTAAACCTATCGTCAATAAGGGTTGTTTGGACTTGTACAGGGTACCCACTATAACTAGTGGACAGCATATACCAGGTCAACTTCTCACAGCGATCTCTATAGTTGCTTTGTAGTTCTCGTCCAGAAATGGCGCATTACCCGCCTTCCAAAATGCGGAGGAATCTCGATTAATCGCAGCCTCATGAAGGTGCTCCAAGTGTCCTCTTTTGGCATTTTATTCCTGTCTTTCAATACCCTATTATAGTTTCCCTAATGTAATCCTTATCTTTCACTGTGGCATGTAGAGCGTGTTTGAGTTTAGTATAAACCTTTGTACATTCAGCGTCAAACCATCTTTTATTTTGGTAATCATTATTTTTTGCCCTTTCACACAGTATTTCTTTAATTTGGTTGGAGATAACTAAAAAGCTTTCTAAGATTACTTGGTGAGATGAACTCTCATCGAGGCAGGACAAAAATATGTTCTTACAACTCAACAATATTTTTCTGGCAAATTCATCTGGATCCAAATTTGTCCATTTCAATGCATACGCATTTTGTCTGCTCAGGGTGATATTCTTCAAAAGCTGGGTAGAATTACCTATCGTGTTGAAGTCTTGATTATACATCATCACATCGATACTTAAAGGGAAATGGTCACTTAAAACAATATCATGTGTAATGAAATCCTTAACACGTGAGGAATACCTACTCGATATCAATATAAAATCTATAATGGAAAAAATACCTCAACCATTAAAAGTTGGGAAAAAAGGTACCACAGGTGAACATAGATTGTTTGCAAAGCCCATATCAAATGAAAACATAATGTAATCTAAAAGATCGCCATACGGTGTATGTGAGAAATGGGGGAGACTGGTACCTTTCTCATACATTATTCCACAAACCCCCTTATCACCACTCTTACATAGCGAAGAGTTAAAATCCCCACCCCATATAACAAAGACCTCTTTAGCTAAATGAGACTGCAAGGTATTTTAAATCACTATTTAAACCTCTTAAAATTCCCTCAAACATTTCCGGTGGAGCATTATTATAAAAGTTCAGTAATACCATGCAAAATACCTGGTCTATATGTAGACTAATAATTTGATAGTACCGATTGGTAATAACTAATTCAATTTTCCTCATATTTAGATGATTTGAAATATAGGTACAAAGACCCCCTTTTGCTCTACCATGAGACAAACTCACTGCTGGGATATGGAATGTTTTATACCCACTTATATGAATTGGATCCTCTACCCAGGTTTCTTGCAGGCTAAGGGTCTCATAGTTACTCACAAAGTCAATCCACACATCATTTGTCACCTTAGATTTTAAACCCGCCACATTCCAAAACAGAAACTGGCATTTATCTTTCCTGCCTATTCACACAATTCAAAATGCTAAATGTGCAAATAAAGAATTCCATAAAATTTTCACTGATTGTCTAAACCAAATTGCCAAGAAGGAGTTCATTCCATTACTCAAGAATTCACAGACAAACTCATAAATCATTACACAACCAAAACAGACATGCTTGACTCCTATTTAAAACAAAGGAAAACCACCAGCACCAACCCTTTTCCACAGAACCCCTCCAAGAGTAGGCTAACTCAGCCTCTGCATTCCCTTCAACAACTATCGTTGATTTCATTTATGGATATGGTCAAAGGAAGCATGCCTACCGGCAGCCCTTCTGACCCATGTCCACCACAAACATTCAAGAAACTTCTTCTAACTACCTCTGCTGCCTAACCAGAAAGAATCATCATCAACAACTCGTTAACTGTGGCAATATTTCCAGAAGACCTAAAAAGGTCATTCATATGCCCATTACTAAAGAAAACAAACCTGGACCCGCCTAACCCTGACAACTACAGATCAATTACAAATGCACTTTTCATGGGCAAACTGATTGAAAGAGCAGCATTAGCCCAGATGTCACAGTTCATTGAAGATGATTTAATACTTTCAGACTTCTACACAGGATTCCATCCAGGAAGAGGCACAGAATCTGCCTTCATTGCCATCTGGGATTACCATAATAACACAGGACCAGAACTGGGTTGCTGAATAACTTCTCTTGGACCTCTCAGCTGCCTTTGACACGGTTGACCGTGACACTCCAATACAAAGACTCTACGAAGCTAGCATAGAAGGGACTGCTCTCTACTGGATCACATCCTACCTTCAAAATAGAACAAATGTCATCCATATCCCCCCTTTCTCACCCAAATCTTACTTCATAAAAGCAGGGGACCCTCAAGGCTTTATCATCTCATCCATTCTTTTCAACATCTGCATGCAGTCGTACCAGCAATGATCAATGAATTTCACCTCACATGCTATAACTTTGCAGATGACACACAAATACTTAGTAAACTGGAAAGTCCCAAGGACATTGGAAACTCACAAATTTTCAGTTGCCTCAGAGCCGTTGATCAGTGGATGACATGGAGCCAACTCAAATTGAATGCTTTCAAAACAGAAATACTCACATGTGGCGATTGGAAAAATTATGACCCACACGCTGCGTAGCCTGACCATCTGGGAGCACCACCTAAAGTATCTAAGGAAGTAAGAAACCTCGGAATTACCATGAACTCCAAGCTATCAATGAAAACCCAAGTGGATAAACTAGCAAGATAATGCTACGTTACCATGAAAACTGTGACACATCTTCCCCCACCTGAGATTTCCACACAAGGTCCAGGCTACTATCTCTCTTGTACTGTCTAAACTCGATTACCCCATGGATCATCTTTAACAACTATGAAAAGACTACAATGGTTTCAGAACTTTGCTGCTGGACTACTCCTACATGTAAAGCCTCAAGTCCACTTATTCCCTGCCTTGCAGGCCCTACATTGGTTACCGGTTGTCAGAAGATGAAGCTGCTTTGTATCACCCACAAAGCGATACATGGAACAGGGCCACTCTTCATCAGGAATAAAGTCACCAAACACATTCAACAAAGGAACCTCCACTCTAGATGGGCATCTTGCCTCAAAATACTACCATATAAGAAAAAACACTTGCACATCCTCCTCAGTACAAACAGCCAAAATATTGAACTCTACCCCAAACATAATATCCACAGATAACTATCTTATATTCAGCAGGCTACTCAAGAGTTGGCTCTTCCCCACTTAACCACCATACTCAAACATAGGTGTAAAGCATATATAGATATTCATTTGGTCTGCTTAACAAATGTACATATTACTTGGTGGGCAGGGGGATGGCTGCGGAGAACCACGCCTCTGGATAGCCATAGGTGACCCGCGGCCCCTCCCCCGGTAATGGTGGCTCGTACCTGGCCGGCGTCTGTGTGAAGGCTGCGGTCTGGGATACGCGATAAGGCGAAGCGGAGCACCATGGCTGCGGATATGTTTTATTTTTGAAAGCACTTCCCTACGGCGCCCGAGGTTCGACGATATTGGAAGTAGAAGCCGATTCCGGAGTCAGACAGCGAGGTGTGCCCGCTTTGTAGCTTTGGAGTGCTGACGCCGCATGAAGCTTAGGGAAGCCCTCCGGAGCAGAGAATGACGTCTTTTGCCGTCCAGGCAGTGGTGCGGAGGAGGTGAGGCGGACATTAGCTTCCAAGTTTTTTTTTTGTTGTTGTTGTCTGGCAGCTGCCTTGTTCCTGACTCTTGTGATTTTCCCCGCTTGTGGCCTGATTTGCTTGGCTGCAGTAATGGACTGAGGAGGACTGCTACTAATTGCCTTGCGCTTTGGGTTGTGAGGCCGTCGGTGAAACAGAAGGAAAATATTAGTTACTGGGGGGCATCTTTAGGGATGGCTTTTGAATATATTGGGGGAACAAATAAACCTAAATAGAATGCTTTGTGGAGCCTTTTTTGCGGGAAAACACCTTTGATGGAGCTGAAGATTTTTAGAGTAATTATCAAATGAGGAAAAGGATTTCTCTCCAACATCAGAAGAGTAATAGATGGCGAGGGCTCATTAAGGCGCATTGAGGCAAGGAGGGGGTGTGTGTGCTCAATGTGTAGGAAGATCATTACGAGCCCGGCTAAAGTGACTTTGCTGGTTGTTTTTTGGAAAGGAAAGAAAAGGAAGTGAGGAGGGGTTTTCATCAGGACTTCCATTATGTCTGGCTAAGAGGCGTAGAGGGAGAGGGAAAAAAGAGGAGAGAGCAACGATGGGCAAACCCCAGAAAGACGCAGGTATGGTAAACAAATCCAGTAAAGTAGATATTGTGGCAGCGGCCTGCCTTAAAACTAAAACACGTCAGGCTCGGGCAAAAAAAGCTGCGCTTCCGATTAATAAGGAGAAAGAAAAGGGAAACAACTCTGGTCCCCCCGATCTTAACAGCACCCCCGAGACCTCTGAAGATGAGCCTTCCTTTACCGTCTCCTCACAAAGCGTAGGGTTGCCCGAATCAATGTATGAACAGGTACGTGATATACCGGAGCAGACTGAGACTGCTGTCGGTATGTCTCTACAAGACAGCCCGACGCAGGATGGCTTAAGAAATAGTGCAAAAGGAGTGAGGGGTTTTCCATTGTTTATAAAGAAATCCACTCTACAAATGTCACAATCCCCCTCACCAACTGCGACTTCAGCCCTCAAACCATCAGGTGCTCTGCTGTCGGAGTCAGGACTGGTTTTGATAGGACCACAAGAAGAGCTGACTCCCAAGGATCAGAGCGTAACTATAACTCAACGAAATTTGGAATTGGATCTTATGGGAGTCCGGCATACACAGCAAGGTTTAATTCCAGTACAAACATTGACAGTACTCTCAACATCTCCAACATCTTCAAACCCCATGAATTTAACCGGAAAAACCATGCCAAGGTTAAGTTCCTCCCAGGCTCAATTCCAACCTCAACTTCAATTTCAACTTCAATCTCAGTTGAGATCTCAGGGGCAATTGCCACCAGAAGCTGAGCCAGCTCTGCTCGATGTAAGGACGGAGGATACAAGCACTAGAGCTGAGGACCGACTGAGTAATCATGGTTTGGATGTAGAGACTGGGGGGGGGGGAGGTTTCAGCTAGATATCAAAGAAATGCTAAATTTAATCTTGGAAGAGGTCCGCGAAATGAAAAAAACACAACACATGGAAATCGCTGCTCTGCATCTGAGACTGGGGAAAATTGAAGAAGTGATGTTGGGATTTCCTGCCAGGTAGCAGGAAGCAGAAGCTAAAATATCGGTATTGGAGGATCAGATGACCATGGCCATGGGACAGGTAAAGGAAGTAGCCAAAAGGAAGAACTACCTCGAGAATAAACTGGAAGAGCTCGAAAATCACTCACGGAGGTCTAACCTCCGGATTGTTGGAGTTCCAGAAGGGATTGAAGGCTCCCAACCTATCCTATGGGTAAAATCATTCATTAAACGGCATGTCCTTCCCGAGTTTGAAGGCGACCTCACGATCACAAGAGCCCACCGAGTCCCAGCGCAACCCTTTCCAAATTCAACGATACCAAGAACCATCCTGCTGAACTTTGCGGATTTCCCAATAAAGGAGAGGATTTTATCAAAAGCTATCTTTTAAAGATCACAGGATACTTTCAAGTAGATGAATAGTTGATTTAATGAAGTATAAGGAATAAAACCCCCAGGTGCTTCTCCTCAGCTCCACAGCCAAGCCTCACTGAGCAATCCACAATCTAGAATCCTCAGTATAGCTGCGTTGCTAGGAGACTGTAGGTAGCATACAAGAATACAAGCATACAAGAAGACAGTTCTCCGTAAATGAAACTAATAGGTGTCGCATATTCTCCGACATGACTGCTGTTGCTGCACGCAGGAGAAAAGAATTTGTAAAAATGTTACACTTGTTTAAAGCCCATGGCACGCAAGCTTCAATCGCACAGCAGTGAAAACTCAGAGTTTTAGTCAAGGGAAAGTTCTTTATGTTTTCAGACCTTGAAGAGGCTCAGGCTCTGTTAAAAGAAATTTCAGCAGGGTCTGGCGGTTGAATATAGAAATGTATGGAGAGTTACTAGAACTAATGATAATATGTAGGGTTCCCTTTCCCCAAAAGATATAAGTTGGTTGGATAGGGAAAATATAATTATCATTATTAATCAAAATGAAGAATACTTTGTTATTAGTTCGTATTAAGATAAATATTTATGGAAATTATAGAGGGGTCTCTCTTATACTCTTTTCTAACATGGGAAGTCAGGTAGTATATTTAAAGGGAAAAAAAAGAAAGAGGGAAGGGAAGAAGGGAAAAAAAAAAAAGAAAGAAAAGGAAATTTCTTTTCTTGATTACTATGGAACGTTTTTGTGGGGGAGGCTCATGGGTCGGCGGGGATCACCTAGGGTGTAATTTCATGACACCCATGAGGGTAATTGGGTGGGGCGAAATGTGGGTAGCGTGGTTGGAAGGGGTTTCTCCACATTTCGGGGTGGGGATTGTTTTTTTTTTCTTCAGGGTGGCAGGGTGGGGGGGATATAGGGTTCACTGCAGGGGGGAAAAAAGAAAAAAAGAGCAAGAGCAGAAGATACTGAGAATGTACTATTGAAAATGTCGGTATAAAAATATAAAAATGGAAACCAGTAAATGTAAGATCATATCTGTGAATGTAAATGGAATCTTGAACAAAAATAAGTATGGTGCACTGATAAAATGGTTGACATCTTTTAACCCTCAAGTTTTATTTTTCCAGGAGACACATCTAAAATCTAATTCTCCTAAACTGTTTGTTCCCAGGGTTTTCTCTAATGCTTTTTTTTGCATCTGCAGGTTCTGCTATAAAAGGAGTCGCTATTTATTTTTCCAAACAGCTTCCTTGGGAATTTTTACAAGTACATAGGGACAAATATGGCAGATGGATTTGGGTAGTAGTAAGGCTGCAAGGAAAAATTCAAAATTTTATAAATTACTACGGTCCTGTCTCTGATGATACCTCAGCATTGATCAAGATAAAAGAGCTTATGTTAGGGGCTCCTGGGCAGTTTATTTTTGGTGGGGATTTCAACTTTATACAGGACATGAGAAAAGACACCTCCAATAAAAATAAAAAACAATTGAAACATAACACTAAAAAGATAATAGAAGCCGTTACAACAGAGTATCAATTGATAGATCCATGGCGGGAAATTAATCTTGATAAAGAATATTTCACTTGTTATTCGCACCGTTTTCGAACAGCATCGCGGATTGATTTTTTTCTTATGTCTAGATCTCTTCAAATTCTTAAGGCAGATATCAGGTGTAATCCTTTTTCAGATCACGTGTATGTTGGCTTGGAAATGGTACTTTGGACTGAACGTAGCGTGCGGCCCAGGTGGCAGCTGGACCGTCTCCTTCTACAGGATCCAGACTGGGTCAAGGAATTCAGGAAGTGGATAATTGAATACTTTGATCTCAATGAGAACACAGCAGAGCCCTTTGCAGTTCTGGGGTGGGTTTAAGGCAGCTGCTCGCGGTCAAATAATTGCTTTTATGGCCGCCCAAGCTAAAACCCGGAGGAGAAAAATAGCTGAATTACAACTAAAGGTGGAAAAGGAATACACTCTTCAACTTCAGTTGCTCCCTAACCATCTAGAACCAGCAAGAACAGCACAGAGGGATTTTTTTTACTTTGGAGGAGATCTGTAGCTCACAAATGTTCCAACAAAGGGTGTATGAGGAAAGCCAGTTAATAGGTAAATTCCTGGCCAACTCAACCAGAAAAATACAAGAAGCTGCCACTATATCAAAAATGTCCGGTCCCTTGACAGGTCTGGATGTAGTCAATAGTAGTGAGATTCCCCAGATATTCCTGGAACACTTCCGCCGACTCTACTCTACTGAATATTTGGTAGAGGAGGAGAAGATCCAGGAGTGTTTTTTAAATATGGATATTCCTAAATTGTCAGAAAATAGGAAGGGTTTAGTTGGATCAGATGTGGAATTAGATGAGATTTCGGCAGCCATTAAAGCAACAGCGGGGGCTAAAGCATGTGGACAGGACGGATTCCCTATTGAATTCTATAAGGTTTTCTTAGGAGAGCTGATCACTCCTTTGAAAAAGTTATTTAACTACGTAAAAGGAGGTGGCCTGGTTCCAACAAGCTTTAAGGAATCAATCATTGTATCTTTTGTTAAAAAAGATAAAAACCCGGCGGATGTTAATTCATATAGGCCTATTAGTCTTCTGAATTCAGATTATAAGCTACTCATGAAAGTCTGGGCTGAGCGTTTTTTATCTGCAGCTCAAGAGACTATTGGTAGTGATCAGGCCGGGTTTATAGCAGGCAGACTAATGACGGCGAATACCCAATTTCTAATACAGGCTTTGGATTTCTTTAATATGAATTCAACCCCAGCCTGCATTGTTATGGTCGATGCAGAGAAAGCGTTTGACCTCGTGAACTGGAGAACCTTGTTTTTCATTCTTGAGCAATTTGGTTTTCCGGCTCTGGTGGTCAATATGCTTCGCAATATATACCAGGGAGCCACGGCCCAGGTAGTCATTAATTTAAAACAAGCTGGGACTATAAAAATAAATCGCGGGACTAGGCAGGGCTGCCCGATTTCGCCTCTGCTTTTTACTTTTTTTATTGAGCCACTTGCAATAAAAATACGTAGTAATATGGCGATTAAAGCTCCAATTTCTGGCATGGCTAAACTGAAACTCTTTGCAGACGATGTCATCTTATACTTGACCCCAAATAAAGACCATCTCAAATTGGTTTTAAGGGAATTTAAAAGATTTGAGTTAATTGGTGGCTATAAAATAAACGCTAATAAAACGGAAGTTCTTGCCCTCAATGCAGACTTAAGCTCTTTACCATCTTGCTTGAGGAGGCTAGCAATTAAATCGGACCCAATTAGATATCTTGGGATATATGTCTCTAGCCAATATCATCAGCTATTTAGATTGAACTATTTAAGGATGAAGGAGAAAATTAAGAAACTCTTGGAACAATGGTTTTTATTTCCCTTATCGATAGTAGGAAGAGTTTCGTTAATTAAAATGTCTATACTCCCGCTACTCATATTTCTTTTTACTAATGTTCCAATTAGGATCAATATGTCCTTTTTTAAAGAACTAGAAAGTTTATTTATAGAATTTGTCTGGGGAAAGAAAGTACCAAGGGTTAAAATGACAGCGGTTCAACTATCTACTGCACAAGGGGGCTTAGCTTTGCCTCATTTAAGAATGTATTATGAGGTAGCCTTCATAGATTTAATTTCGGGACTCATGGGATCTAAATGTATTAAAGATAGCTTTTTTTTAGATAAAAGGATTCAAGAAAGTGACTCGCAAATTCCAATATTTTAAAAAACTTCTAAGCTTCCCAAAAAAAACAGGTATAAGACTTTGGAAGATGCGGCTTATAGACTCCAGTCATTTTTCAAAAAGGTGGGTTCTTCGGGTTTCCAATACTTAAAATTGAGAGAAATTTCCAGTTGTGGTCTCCAACTTCGACCTCGACATATTAGAAATTGGGAAAGTTGTGGATTACTCGAGTTAAGACATTTTATAATTCAAAATCGGGTGATATCTTGGCAAGAGGTAATGGCCTGGGCAGAAAGCCATCGAAAACCCCCTTTGTTTGAATATTTACAAATCATCCACTTTAAAAAAAAAAAATGAATGGTGTCTTGGACACCCCTGATCAACTGATGGTAGCTTTATATGGCGCCAGAGTGAGCGGGGTGGGGAATTGGTACCGGCTAATACATAAACAGGGCCAAGTGTCCGTGTTGGTGAGTCATTTGGCTAAAATAGATCGTGAGACCGGGTGTACCCTTTCCCCGAAGGACTGGGAGACGATATGTCATCCAGGAAATAAATCTTTGCGTGCGGCGAACTTTAAAAGGATGGCCTTCCTTCCGCGATGGCTCTCCTATTTAACTCCAGCCGCTCTAGAAAAAAGATTTCCAGGAGCTGAGAATAAGTGTTTTCGTTGCCAGGCAGATGGGGAAGGTGGGTGGCTCCATATTCTTTTTGGGTGCCCCCGGCTGAGACCCTTTTGGGAGGAAATTTTTGCTGATATTGAGTCTTCAATCGGTAAGCATGCTCTATTCAAGGCAGAGGCCAAATTATTCGGAATCTGTCGAGATGGAACAATCTTATCAGCAGCAGAGAACACGTTTCTATTTATTACTTGTACTATAGCTCGCTCATTAATTCTCCAGAATTGGAAATCTAGTGAAGTCCCTTCGTATTTGAAATGGTTTAACAAAATGAAAAGGACCCGGGAATTTGAAAAAGCTTATGCCAGACGGGTAGGGGCATCTAGGAAATTTGAAAAGAATTGGAAGTTTTTTATTGATTTAGAAAAATCAAAGGCGGGATTGTAGCATTCACTTTTTATATCGATGCTGTAGCTGTATTATATTGTACTGTAGAAGCACTTGCACTTTATATTGTCGCACTTTATGAATATTTTTTAGGAACCTTTGTAAGTCCACTGATTATTGCACTTAAGAAAAGTTTGAGGAGGGACTGTGGTACTTATTTACTATACTAATGTCCTAGTTATATTGTATTGCACTTTAGTAGCATTTGCACTTTATATAGTTGCATTTTTTTCGTATTTTAGGAACATCTGTAAGCTTATTGCTTATTTTACTTTGGAAAAATTTAGAGAAGGACTACAGTGCTTACTTTTCATATCAATGTTCTAGCTGATTTGTATTGTATTCTAGAAATATCTTGCACTTTATATTGCTGCATTTTTATCTAAATGTATTTATACTTGTAACGATATTGATTATTGTATTTTATCTTAAGTGATTTGCATCAGATCAATACTGGACGATGATGATATGTGTCGTTGCCATCAGATATTAATCTTTCTTATATTTTAAGTTTTATTGTTGAAAATGAAAGCTATCAAATTGATTATATATTACTGGATTCTTTACTTTACTTTATGTAATCATGAACCTATGTATCCTAAGCTCTGCTCAATTAATAAAAAAAATATATATATTTATTTACATATTATTTATGGTTAAATTATTCTATGTTTAACTTGTATATAGGTAACTGCATAAATAAGTAATTTTTTATCATCACTATACCATTGCTTCACTATTGAATTATTAAAAGGAAAAAATATTATCAAACATAAATTAGCTTAGAGTACAGCACCACTTAAAAGTCTGAGTTCATTAAAAAAAATATTAAATCTACATATATTAACTTTCTTGTACATATATACCTTCAATGTACTTATGTATCTTTATATTTATTACTTTGGGGCACATGCATCAAAGTAAGGAATTGCCATTCCTTAATAGCGATTTTTAAGGAATCGTTATTAAGGACTCGCAATTCCTTATGCATGTAGGAATCGCAAAATAAATTGCGATTTCTACACATTCCCTATCAGCAAATCGTAAGTTGCGATTCGCTGTTAGGAAATGCCTTTCCATTCATTCCTATGGGCCTAGAGGCCCATAAGAATGAATGGGAAACCAATCGCAATTTGCGATTACCAAATAGGTAACCGCAAATTGTGCATGCAGTTTCAAGGATGCTAGGGTGCCAAAAGGCCACCCTGATGCACCCCCAAAATTGCCATGTGTGCACATGTGGCACACACACATGCCTCACATGGCACATAGAAAAATGCAATTTTGTGCATTTTTCTAAGGAATTGCAAATTCCATCAACTTGAAGTTGATGGTAATTTGCGATTCCTTAATGCAAAGTTGCACTCTCAGAATGCTTCTTGCATTGCATTTAGATTCCCTAACTGCATTCGCAAAATAGGTAATCGCAAAAATTGCATCCCAAAAGGCTAATTACTGGTCGCAAAGGGGCCGATTCGTTGTGACCAGTAATTGGCTTGATGCCTGTGCCCCCTTTACTCCTAATTCAGCATCTCCAATGCACTAGCCTATATCTCACCATATACCTCTCTCAAGATAACCTCTACCTCCACTCTCGACTCATCCGAAACCTCATTCTAATACTCTTTCCAATGTACTACGATATTTCTCACCTTATACCCCTCTCAATATTTCCTCTACCTCCACTGTCTGACAAATCCCATTCTACTACTATAGTCCAAAAGTAACCCTTTCTAGACTCTTCCCGTCCTCTACCCCTCCTTGCATCATCTTAAATCTCTTTTTCTATTCCAATCTCCCAAACAAGCCTTTCTAAACCCTTCCCTCATGTATACCCCCTAGACTCATCCAATACCTAATTTTTCTCCCTAATTCACTTCTAGAGACTTTCCCCATCTCTCCTTTACTCACCCCAAACTTCCTCCTACTGCTATGATCTCCCAAATAAACACTTCCTAGTCCCTTCATTCTTCTATCCCTTCACTATCCTTTTCAATCCAACTAACGGGCTCACATGTCCACCGCTCAAATTAATTTAATATTTTCCTATACTAATTTACCACTAATCCTTTTTGGTTTCCGGAGTAGCATGCTACTCGCCGGAAAGCACTTCAACACCTAGTCAGGGGTAGTAAGCACTATATAAATGCAATTACAATTCTGGAGTACAACAAAAGAATGAAGCATAACTATGATGTCCACTTCTTTGTAATGTTTTTTACAGTGGGCTTAGTGAGGTGTGATTTTTGCAGTAGTGTTATTCTGAACTCATGTCTATCCAGGTACTTTAACAAATGACATCAGGAAATGTGAAGATATTTCACTCCTGAGGGCAAAACGCTGTGTGGCAATAAGGTGGGGGCATGGCACAATCCCTGTCATGGAAGAATGGATAAAAGATCTAGTTTATTGGAATTATGAATTTGAACTACATACAAACGTGTTACCCAAAGCCATTAGGCCACATGGCAAATGCAGCAGCGGTCTCTCCTTGAGGGTGCTGGAGCGGTATCCACCCTAGTTTAATGCACCTGGAAGGTAATTGCAAACAGCAATTACTGGCATCCACAGGCATTTCTTTTAGAATGATAATTAACGCTGTGGCACTCCTCATCATTCTAAAAGAAATTTGGATGGTTTCGTGTGACATGCGCTACTGCACATGTGTCATATTGAAAAGTTTTGCTGCTCCACGAAAGCCATAAGCGTTATTTGGGAATTCGGGCTGAAATAGTTTCAGTCCTGCCATACAATTTTTAGGGCCCTGAAAGACTGCCCAATAATGACTCGAGGCAGTGTAGTGTTTTCAAGCAGCCCTTGACCTGGGACAGTATCAGCCTTAGACTTCCAGGGGCTGCTTGTGTCAGTAAAACCCTGCCCTTTCCTTAGTCATAACTGGTTGGGGTGGGGTCATCAAGCTTATTTGATCTCACTCAACCCTGTAACAAGTTGGGAACGGGAGGGGTTATTTTATTTTTAACAGCTTAAGCACCATTACGAATGCATGCAGAGCATTCTGTCTCTGTGTCCCTTGGCGCTCTTTCTCTCCTCCAAAGCGGTGCTTACTTTGAGCCTATAAAGAACAAGCCAAACTTTCATAGGGCTCAGAGGCGTAGCTAGAGCTTGTGGCGCCCGGGGTTATCCCTCAGATTGCCGCCCCTTGGGGGGTTGCTGGGGAAAAAGGACGGCAAGCACTTGAAAGAGGACCGAGAGACACGTAGTATCGCCGCTAATAGTCACCTCGATCATGCAAGTTACATGCACATATATGACACGGTCCAAGGCTACACAGTTGAATACACCGGTGACTGGCAGTGACTGGCAGTACAAAAGAGAACACACAGACTGCATGATCTATCTGGGGACTCAGAAAAACCGCATGTGACATCCATCAGAGAGCTGCGTGAACAATTACCTGGTAATCCCCTCAGCACAATGCAAACATGCACATACATGACACTGTTCAGGGATCCATCATCTACAGCTGACATTAAATGACCATTCATCATGGTCCCCCCATTAAAGCAGTGCACTTTGTGATCTGCATGGTACATGTTCTTAGCAGCAGGCACATTAACCCTCTGTGCTACCTTTCCAGGAGTCAACCCTTCCATAAACAAAACTCGGATCTCTCTCTAGGAAGAACATTAATCACCGAAGTTATCATGACATTTTTATTGTTTCTGAAAATTGCTGGAGGCCAGGAAGGAGGCAGCAAGTTTTTTTAAAAACCATAATATACTTACAAACACTACACACCCATCAAAATAGGTACCCAGTGCGGTCACACCGTTCGCACCGCCCTAACCTGCTCAAGGTTCATGTGACCTCAGAGACAGAGTTACAGTGACTGGATCACTGTTGCTCTAGGGTGTGCTGCTTTGTAGGCCTGCCCGCAAGACTGGAGATGAACTTCAGTATGGATTGTAGTGGACAGGCCTTCAAGGTTAACTCACAATTGACACCACTAAGCTACACCTGCTTGTGCTAAGACATCAAGCTTCCTAAGGTCTAGTGGGGCCTTCTAAGGTCTAGCATGGGAATGTGCTCCCTCAGTAGAGTGGTCTGGTGGACTGGTCATGAAGGCTGAACCCGGTTCCCCAGTTCCAAATTCGACAGCTCTGGCCATAGTGCCACATCCTCTCCCCCACTGAACACCATACTGCCCCACAAAGAGAAACTCTCACTGCCTTCAGCTACAACCTAATTCTGCCCGCTATAAACACTTGGATGTGGCTCATTTCAAATTATGCACTTGATAAGAGTAATATGCTGCCTAAAAAAAAAAAAGTAAAAGCAAACACTCATAGGGAATGCAAGATTAAGTAAAGTATGTGAAATGTAAGCAGAAACAACATGGTTACCTTAACGATCTCTCACTCATTATTCAGAAATCAGCAAGTGGTTTTACCTGAAAAGTTAAGGACATGACTACAGGGCCCTGAAGGGAACTGTTTCAATGTCCATTGGTTATATCCTTAATAAACGTAAGCAGGATGGTTTAAAAAGACCACATCCATAAACAGAGCCATGGTACGCATTTTGTTTTCTAATCCACCCATCAACCAGGTATTGGAGTCCCTCCAGGAATGGTGCACTTCCCCACCTGGGGTCAACAATGCTGTTCAAAGAAAGTTGAGAAAACAAAAGTAGCGCTTCACTGCAAAGTCTGTAAAGTGAGGCTGATGTGTTTGGATGTGAATAAAACCATTCTGCCCACTTTGCAACCAATCTGACTTGCTTTATTTAGTTATGCATTTATTTTTAATATTTAAAACCTTCTATTTCTCTCCATCCCGCTGCACTTTGGAATAGAAAAATGTCAGAAAAGGGCATTTCCCGCAAGAGTGTTTTTCTTTTTATTTATTTATTTATTTATTGCATTTATAGAGCACACTATCACCTATCAGGCATCCTGGCGCTGGCATATACGTACACTCAAGGACTAATGTTTCGGGAGGACGCTAAAAACCATATCATGCACTAGGAAAGAGCCAAGTTTTTAATATCTTCCTAAAAGGCAGAAGGTCGACCAAATGTCTCATCTCCACTGGGAGCTTATTCCATAATCGAGCGGCAGAGATGCTGACGAAGAGCGAAGGCTTCTTTCAGGGACATACCAAGCAAATTTCTTCTGCAAGAGTTCCGGTCCTAATCCATGCAGAGCCTTTAAGGCTATGCAGAGTGACTTAAATTGGATTCTCTGCAGAATCAGAAGCCAGTGCAATTCAGCCAAAGCTGACGTGGTCGAGAACCGTCTTGACTTCCCAAGAACCAGTTTAGCTGTAATTGCTTGGATCCTCTGGAGTCTATCTATTAGATTTCTCGGAGAATCCAGCAGCAGCGCATTACAATAGTCTAATCGACTTAGGATGGTGCTCTGAGCTATCAATATTCGCGCATGGATAGGCAATAGCGGGAAGATTTTGCGAAGAACTCTAATAATAACAAAACAGCTCCCCACGGTTTTATTAACCTGAGATTCGAGCGTCAACTTGTTATTAAACAGGATACCCAAATTCCGCACCTTGTCAACAGGCAACGGTGGACGCTCCGAATTTGAAGGCCAAAAATTTGAGGGCAGCATGGGGGGGCCTTCCCAGCTAAGCAATAGAGAACCTCGGGTTTTTCTGCGTTAAATTGCAATGAGTTTTCCCTTAGCCAGTGAGTTACATCTCTCATGCAATTATGGAACACTTCAAGGGACGTAGACTGTTCCCCCTCCAAGGAGAGGGTCATTTGAATGTCATCCGCATAATTAACAATGTTAACATTATGTGCCCTTATAACCGAAATCAAAGGTTGCAAATATATATTAAATAAAATCGGACTAATCGCGGAGCCCTGAGGGACGCCATGTAAGGTGTTGGTAAAATTAGATTGATAGGGGGGCATCACCACTGCCTGCCTCCTATCAGAGAGGAAGGATTGAAACCACTTCAAGGCGGACCCTGAAATTCCCACCTCCCTCACTCGTCAAAAGAATGGCATGATTCACCTCGTCAAACGCGGCAGAGAGGTCAAGCAGGATAAGAACCGCCGCCTGACCTCTATCTGCACGCGCACGAAGTTCATCCATTACTGTCACCAGGGCAGTTTCTGTACCATGTGCAGTACGAAATCCGAATTGCACATCTTCTAGGATCATATTACTTTCCAAATATTTGGATAGGGATCTACTAACTATCCGCTCTACGATTTTAGTTGTATAAGGTAGCAAGGAGATTGGCCTATAGTTTTTAGAGCAGGCAGGATCCAAAGTTGCCTTTTTTAAAAGAGGTGTTACCAATGCCTGCTTCCAGCTGCTCGGTACTACTCCAGAGCTGAGGGATTGGTTACAAATAAGGTGGAGTACAGGGAACAATTCTCCTCCCAACTCCTTCCAGATTTTGTGAGGCACAGGGTCCAGTGGTGAACCTGAGGAGATACCTAGGGCCACCTGACCAAATTCCTCCATAGTGGGCATCTCAAATTCCATCAGGGAAATCGTACTCTCTGTCTCGAGTTCTTTCCTAACACCGGAAGAGAACCTCCTCTGCTGCCCACAAAACTCTGGGCCAGCTCCTTCCTCTTCCACAGGGTTCCTACCAAGGCCATCAATGATAGTTTTAATTTTATCATTGAAAAACCTGGCAAGGTCATCACAGAGAGCTTGGGAGGGGGGTGTCTGCTTCTTGACGCAATCAGGATTCATCAAGTTATTCACTATTTTGAAGATGCTACTGGTATTATTAGGAGCATTTAGGATAGAGTTAGAGAAATATTACGCTTTTACAATATTTATCTCCTTTCTGTAGCTAGCAATTGCTATTTTCCTAGCGGACTTATCCTTAACTTCATTCCTCATCCTCCACTTCCTCTCTGCCTGTTTACAATCTAGTTTCAGATCTTTTAGTCTATCATTAAACCATGGGGCAGAGGGTCTACCTACTTTTCCTACGATTTCTCAGTGGAGCAACCTGATCCAGGGTGGAAGTGATCTGTTTACAGAGGGTCGCATAATTCTCTTCCACATGTCTGTCTGGCATAAAACAACCATCCAGAGCAAACACCGGGGGGGCCTTCCAATCTCTGCTAACATAATTTTTTATTTCCCTAGTTACATGGCTGCTACCCTTCGGTATATATGCCTAGAATTTAATCAGATAGTGATCGGACCAGACCACCTGCAGTATGTCCAACATTCCCAGTATGTGATCCTCTGCAAAAATTAAGTCCAGGGTATGTCCTCCCTTGTGGGTAGGCTCAGAGACCTGCTGATGTAGGTTAAAGCCCTCACATGACTGAAGTAGATTCTTAAAACCACAGTCTAGTGATCCATTAAACTACAGATTGAAGTCACCCAGAACAACCAACCTAGCGTGTGTAACTGCCAAGTTACTGATAGTCTCAATCAGTAGCTGCAGTTGCTGCATGCTAATGGCCCCTGGGGGTCTATCACAAACAATCCCAGATAATACATGCCCACTAGAGTCCTTTAGGGCAAAACCAAGCATTTCGAAACCCTTCTATCACATCGATCTCAATAGCAGACGGATTCAGTGATTCTTATATCACACCTACTCCTCCTCCCCTCCCACTCAGTCTAGGTTTATGAAAGACTTTATATCCCAATGGACATGCCAGTCCTAGTTCTAAGTCACTGTCAGGATGAGTCCAGGTTTCAGTCATGATTAGGATATCCAATTTGTGGAGCTCCAACATCAGCTGAATCTCCACACAGTGCTTGGGCAGAGACCTTACATTAAGTAGCCCGCAGAGGAGATATTCTTGTAACACAAAATCAGAGAGAGGGCCCGCATTCTCCTCAATTATGAACCCCCCCTTTCCCCTTCCCAACGCACCTATCTTGCGTAGTTCCAGACTTGTATAGCAGATACAGCCGCCTCCTACGGTAACATGCCGTGGTCTGAAACGGGCAGCCTGGCTGGCGCTGTACGTGGTCGGTGCGCGGACGGGTGCAGACGGGCTTGCCTTAGGCACGCCGGCGACGCGCCGGCGGCACGCCCGCTGCGCGCGTCCGCTGCGCGCACATGCCAGCGTGTCCTTTGTAGCTGTGGGCCCGAAACTACTAGACCGCACACTTCCAAAATGGCGGGTCCGCTCTAACAGCCGGACACCGCAATTCCGAAACAGAGCACACTCAAGTCAACGAGGGTGACCCTGAGAACACAAACAATTAAAAAACCCTCACTCTTAGCAGCGACCCGATTCGTTTTAAAAAGAAGGTCTGTACTTCAAAAGAAATTCCCCATCATGTGCAGAACGCAAAAATCAGGTAAAAACAGTTAATTGAATCATACACGATTAGCAGCTCCCCGATGATATTAAAAGAAAATCTATATTTTAAAATTGTTTCCCCTTCATGTGCAAAGCGCAAAAAGTTAAATTAGCAGCTCCCCGTGCAACATACAGCTGTTAGAGCAACAATATAGCCTTTATCACGCTGTGCGCACACGCCAGCGTGTCCTTTGTAGCTGTGGGCCCAAAACGACTAGACCGCACACTTCCAAACTGGCGGGTCTGCTCTAACAGCCGGACACCGCAATTCCGAAACAGGGCACACTCAAGTCAACGAGGGTGACCCTGAGAACACAAACAATTAAAAAATCCTCACTCTTAGCAGCGACCCGATTCGTTTTAAAAAGAAGGTCAGTACTTCAAAACAAATTCCCCATTAAGTGCAAAACGCAAAAATCAGGTAAAAACAGTTAATTGAATCATACACGATTAGCAGCTCCCGGATAATATTAAAAGAAAATCTATATTTTAAAATTGTTTCCCCTTCATGTGCAAAGCGCAAAAAGTTAAATTAGCAGCTCCCCGTGCAACATACAGCTGTTAGAGCAACAATATAGCCTTTATCACGCTGCGCGCACACGCCAGCGTGTCCTTTGTAGCTGTGGGCCCGAAACGACTAGACCGCACACTTCCAAAATGGCAGGTCCGCTCTAACAGCCGGACACCGCAATTCCGAAACAGGGCACACTCAAGTCAACGAGGGTGACCCTGAGAACACAAACAATTAAAAAACCCTCACTCTTAGCAGCTCCCCGATTCGTTTTAAAAAGAAGGTCTGTAATTCAAAAGAAATTCCCCATCATGTGCAAAACGCAAAAATCAGGTAAAAACAGTTAATTGAATCATACACGATTAGCAGCTCCCCGATAATATTAAAAGAAAATCTGTATTTTAAAATTGTTCCCCCTTCATGTGCAAAGTGCAAAAAGTTAAATTAGCAGCTCCCCGTGCAACATACAGCTGTTAGAGCAACAATGGATCAATTTCACAGGGAAGCAACTAAATGAAAGAAGGAAAGAGGTTGTGAACCGTTTCTTCAAGTTACGGTTTTCAGTAAGTGAGGAGCAAGACAGAAAGAGAGGGAATAATAGGAAGAGAGGGGGGGACAGCTGCCAGCACAAAAAAGAAGAGGACATTGCCCGAGTCCTATTCCTTCTCTGCCCGTACCTGAACGTCCACGAAAGCAAGCTGAGCCTTATCTGAATGCCTTTGTCCACCCCAAAATAGTTTCTTGCTCACTTAAATTACTCTAACGGATCAACCGTAGTTGATATGGGTGCACTTTAGTGGGGAGAGATGTGAAGGATCTAAATAGAGTAAATACCTACGTCTTCACCAACAGGTGAGCAAGGAAAAGTCTTCCTTTTTGTTTATTTACCCTCACACACCCTAGTGGTGTCATGCTTCATCATCGGGTCACCCCGACGCCTAAAAGTCGGGGTGGGCTCAACCACAGTATTGGGAGCTCTTGATAGAAGTTGGTGACCTGGGGGGCTGAATAAATTAAAATACCTCAAATAGATCCCCGGTTTCCCTTTATTCTTGGGTCTGTTTGGGTAACTAAAAAAGCAAATGTTGGGTCTTATAAGGAATCTTATGGTCCTAAGACCCTAGTGCCAACATGTTTCAGTCCTGTAATGGCCTTATGGGTCCTGGACTTTCATCAGGGCTAGGTTTTGGCCTCCCTAGGAACCAGGATAAAAGGGGTTTCCCTATCCTGTATGCGATGCAAGGGCAGAGTAGCTGCTCCTTGTAATGATGATTGATAATTTACCAATCATGAATTGTACTCCATCTGTAAAGAAAAGACAGACAACAAAGAAAAACAAAGACAAAAGCAACATACATTTTATAGTAATGTCATTGTTTCTCTTCAAGACTTTGTCCCACATTGCGTGCTCTGGAACTAATTAATAAACCACTTGTGCCAATTTGTGTCTATGACATAGTGGTAATCAATTGCTTCCAAACTTGTGCCACTCACGTTCTTATTATCACATAATGCTGTTACGTGACAGATGATTGGTGGGGTGGCAGTGGTACTCAATAAACTGATCTTAATTTATGTCAGTATGTCTATGCTTATACTAGTAACACACTCCATGCCTCACATTCATTCCACATTCGTACCGTGTTTGTGAGAAGAATAGCGGTAATCGTAATCTTGTTGTATTTATCATTATCCCTCCTGATTCTGTGCATTAAAAACAATAAACAATACAAATATCACAGTCCCTTACCCAATTCTTGAATGGTTTCTGTGTCTCAGGGGACCGTAAAGCATCTAGGGGTAGCTTTGTAGTCAAACCCTAAAATAGTGACCCCAGAAGGTTAAGGGAAATGTAAACAAATATGGTGAGTGGATTTTCTCTAACCTCAAAAGGTCGAATCCCTCGTATTCCCCATATAGAGAAACGACGGATAAAAGTTTTGGCGATCGGATTGGAAGTTGCCAGTCTATAACTTACTTCCTCAAAAGTCCTGCCCCGCGTGCACACCTACTTGGCTCCGGTCCCCGGCTTTCGCGTTTGTAAAGCGAAGGGACCGTGTTTTAATACCCGTGAGTTGTCATAGGAACAAATCGGTAGGCCGTCCTGGGCGCGTATCCTCGTACGTAATGACGTTAATTACGTACCCGGAACCATGGGGCTTGTAGTTCCGTATTAGATTTGTTGACACACACGGAGATTTAAGTCTTTTACCACGACCTAAAAGTCTTTAATTGCCATTATGATTTGTAAAAAATGCAATATAAGAGCAATATATGCAGACTGTTGTTATTGACATATTGTTTTGTTGTCGGCGTTTGACGTTGTGAGAATTACGTCATTACGTCTACAAACGTACCGGGAAACAAGGGGGATGTAGTTCCTTGTAACCACAACACTGCGGACGAGTATACATCACCTAGACCATTCTCCCTGACACAAGGCATAAAAATAATAAATGAAATAAATTAAAGGTGAGATAAAATAACGTGTTTTTACAAGGGTGCTATGACACCACAGTTGAAGCCCATATAGTGTGCCTGCTTCTTCGATCGATACTTGAACGCTTATTATTGGGGAATTTTCACACCGCAATGACAGCGAACTTGTTGGTAGAATACCAATAGTGATGCCTATGATTTATTCGTATTCAGCTCGTAGTGAGGAAAAATAGGGGAGTTTTTTTCTTGGTATATTCCGCGTGTTATTATTGAAGGGACTTCCTTTTTGTAGGAGATGATAAACCGGAGTCAAAAATATTCTTTATATATATAAAGGGTGTTATGTATATATATATGTATGCCCTTCAACGAAGGGAGGATAAGTTGGGCATAGCATAACGTGTACAAATGCTATTATTAGGAATTTGGACCAATATTCATGTGGCCGCCATATAAGAGTCCCCAAGTTGGATAGACAGTTTTAGGGCGCGTATTTAATAAACAAGGAACAGAAAGGTGGCCTAGTTGTAAAAAACCTTTTTCCTTCATTTATTTAGTTGGTTCCAGGGTATACAATCATTAAGGCCCCTTTCATGGGTTTTTAATCGATGGACCCAACGTTGTTCGCGCTCTAGGAGTTTGTGTTGGAGGTTGTTTACATGTTTGATCTTTTCTATGATGGTCCACTTTATCTCTGTGTCTTTATGTTTTTTCTCATTATAGTGCGCAGTCAATTTTGTTGCTGTTATTGCACGTCTTATTGTGCTCCTGTGTTCACTAATGCGTAATTTTACTTTTCGGCTTGTCATACCAATATACATTAGATCGCACGGGCACTTGATCATATAGATCACTGCTTCAGAATTACAGTTGGTGTGAGTTCTCTGTTCCCATGGAGAGTGTAATCCCAGATTTATTACTTTGGTGTGTTCTGTGAATGGACATGCTACACATGTGCCACATGGGTAGTGTCCCGTAACCTGAGGTGTACTCCAGAGGGTTGATTGACTGGTGATTTTCGGTGTATATGTGTCAGTATGTACCAGTAAATCTCGTAGACTTGTGTTCCTTTTGAATGAGAACATGGGTTTCTCAAACGTTATTGTATTCGATGTCAGGATGGACCATTTTTTGTTTATTATCTTCTTTAGGTCATTAGAAGATGTGTTATATGTTGTAACACATATCAATTGGTCACAGTGTTTCTTTTCATGGGTCTCTAGCAATGCCTCTCTTGGTGTATTGCGGGCTCTCTTATTTGCTTTATCTATGATCTTTCTCGGGTACAATTTTTGTTTAAGTTTGTTAGTGAGGATGGTCGCTTCCTTTTTGTATGTTTCCAGATCAGTACAATTTCTACGAACCCTTAAAAATTGGCCTACCGGTAGATTCTCTCTTAATGAGCGTGGATGTGCGCTATCGAACCTGCGTAGGCTGTTTTTATCCGTAGCTTTGGTAAACAGAGAGTTCTTGAGGGTACCTTCACTTGCTGTGAAGACTACGTCTAGAAAGGATATTCTTTCTTTATTCATAGTCATAGTGAAATGTAGATGGGGATTCAAACTATTGATCCATTTCTTGAATGTTTCCAGACCAGTGGTATCTCCTTCCCAAATCAGAAAGACGTCGTCAATATATCTATACCAACAACGTATGTTGGCAGAGAACGGGTTATGTGTCCATATATGTTGGTCTTCAAAGTGTCCCACATATAGACAGGCCAGGCTCGGGGCGAAAGTACTGCCCATCGAAGTGCCGTGAGTTTGTAGATATATCTGATTTTCAAACTTAAAAAAGTTTTCAGTGAGTGCTAAATGGATAAGGGTGGTGATCCATTCAATTGGCGCTGCCCATGGCCATTCTTCCTTTCTGAGGATCTCTTCAACTACCCTGATGCTCTCAGTCTGAGGGATGTTTGTATATAGCGCCTCAACGTCAAGGCTGACCAGGATGTTCTTATCTGGATTGTATTGTATCCCCTCCAGTCGGTTGAAAAGGTGCTTGGTGTCCTGTACATAAGACTTGATCTTCGTTACAAGAGGTCGTAGGAACCAATCTGTGTACTTTGATAAAGGTTCGAGAATGGACCCTATCCCAGAGACAATTGGTCTTCCTGGCGGTGGTATTTTCCCTTTGTGTATTTTCGGGATTGTGTAAAAAAGAGGTGTTCTTGGATCCTCCTGATTCAAGAAGTCATGTTCCTTCTTTGTGATCCAATCCTTATCTAGTGCATCCGCGGTCAACGTGGAGATCGTTGTTTTGATCCGTTGTGTAGGGTCTCGATTAATCTTTTTGTAGTACTTAGTATCTGCCAGCAGATTCATACATGCAGTTCTGTAGGCACTAGTACTTTGGATAACCGTGGCCCCTCCTTTATCCGCCGGTTTTATTATTAGATCAGTTCTGGACTGAAGGGAGGTTAAGGCTTCTCGTTCCTTCTTGCTCAGATTGTTGAATGTGTTTCTCCTGATTTGTAACAATTCTACCTCTTTCGTTACAGCTTCTTCAAAGGCGAGTACCTCTGGGGGCATCATGTTGGTAGGGGGATAAAAGGTTGATTTGCACCGTAGATCCGTGTGTGTTTCGTCCAGATGTGGGTCCTCTTTGTCCCTGAAGAATGTCTTCAAGCGAATCTTCCGGAAGAAGTCTCCCAACTCACATCGTAATCGGAATTTGTCCAAATGTGACGTGGGTACAAACCCTAGTCCTTTTTCCAGCACAGTTTCTTCATCTGTAGTAAGAATGACGTCCGTCAAATTTACCACTAGTCTCTCATGCTGCTCGTTCCTGGTTGTTGGTCCCTGGTGTTGCTCCGTGTGTTCATGGTGCTCCGATCTTCTTCCCATTGCACTCTTTTGTTCCCTCTTCTTCCACGTCTGCCTCTCAACTTCTATCAAGAGCTCCCAATACTGTGGTTGAGCCCACCCCGACTTTTAGGCGTCGGGGTGACCCGATGATGAAGCATGACACCACTAGGGTGTGTGAGGGTAAATAAACAAAAAGGAAGACTTTTCCTTGCTCACCTGTTGGTGAAGACGTAGGTATTTACTCTATTTAGATCCTTCACATCTCTCCCCACTAAAGTGCACCCATATCAACTACGGTTGATCCGTTAGAGTAATTTAAGTGAGCAAGTGATTATATCATAGGAGGAGTTACTCTAACTTGATATCCTCTCTACCCCTCCAGGTAATGAAAAAAAGTGTTTTTCTAGTTTACCTTTAAAGTGAATATAACACCCCAAAATAGTGCCGCCTGGGGCGGACCGCCCCCACCGCCCCCCCTAGCTACGCCACTGCCCCTGAAATTACTTAACATTTTATTCTTCAGAGGCGCCTGTGAATTGAGGTATAACTTTCAACTCTGCTTTGTAGAATGACCTGACCTTTGTCCCAAAAACCGGGACATTTACCTAAAAGTAAGAAAAGTGTCAGGACACTGGGACAGTCCTCTAAAAACTGGGACTGTCCGGGTTAAATCCGGGACGTCTGGTCACCCTACCTATGGGCCCACACTGAATCTTGGTCGTTGTTGTATTTTACTGCATGTACAGAAGCCAAGGGACCAACTTTCTTTACTTGCCCTGTGCTAGTGCCCATGTCACCCCTTGATAGGCCTCTGTCACTTAACACCTCCCACGCAGGCCAAAGCACAAGCAACGCACTAGCAACCACGAACCATGTACTCTGCACGAACCCAAGCCACATCCGAGTGCTCTGGTCGCCATGTTAGGAGTATTAAGTACTACATACATTCCACAATACTATACACCCACATTTGTCCTGCACTCAGTTGCCTAGATTTACTATGCATCTGTGCAGGCGCTAGGCAACACAAAGCTGTGCAAACGTCATGATAGATCAACTTTCCTCAAAGTGCCCTGTAGCTATGTGTTGCATAGCAACAAACCGTTGTTAATGATTCCAATAGGGCCATAATGGGGCGAGTACAAAGCATAAACACTAGGGGGGATATTCTCAAGAACGTGCAATAATCATCGCCAAAATAGGTTAACGCAGTTTTTCATTTCGCCATTTATCGTGGAAAAATAACTCTGTGTTAACGTCGTATTCCCAACACGGCGGTAACATGCGATAGTTTCCCGATAACGCGTCAAATGTCTGCAATAAAATTACCTGAACGGCGATAAAAATCTCCAGCCGAACGTGAAAAAAGTAGCGATGGGCCCAACCACGATAAAAAAAATCAGCGATAAGCTGCGCCAGGCTTGCAATTCACACACATCAGGCGGGAAAAATCACTATAAAAGCAGAAACAAACCCACAAACAAAACCAAAACAACTGCAAAGCACAATGGAGGTAGCGGGAGCAAGTACAGAGGACAACCAGAACCCCACAAGCCCCACGGAGGACTAGCCTGGGACCTCAGGGTCAGGGAAGGGCAAGGAGAAGAAGAAGAGGAAGACGCGGTTCAGTCCACAGGAAAACTAGATCCTCATTACGGAGGCGATAGAACACCATCAACAACTGTTCATCACCTCCACTGTGTCATTGGCAAAACAAAATGGAAGATGGCAGTCCATCGTGAACAAGGTGAATGCCGTCGGAGTGCTGAGGAGGACAGTGGAAAATATCAAGAGGCGCTTGAATGATGTGAAGCACAAAACCAAGCAGAAACTCAGCGACAACCAGAAGCCAGCAATACAGACTGGAGGTGGGAGTCCAGCGTCACAGGAGGAGCTGGTTGAGATGGAGGAAATGGTGTCCACAGTCATCAGTGTGGAGACGGTTGCAGGAGTTGGGGGACCGGACACTGCTCAACATGACCTGACACAACAGCAACAGGGTGAGTAACGACCAGGGACTAGGGGGACGGGGGGAGATGGGCACAATGGCACAAATATACAAGTAAGTATAGCACAGTGCACACCCACAATGACTCTGGGTCATGTCCCTGATCCCTTTGGCACACTGCAGCACACCTAGAAACAGCAAGTAGGCCCCCGTTGACTATGTGCCCAGAGGGTGTGTAGTATGGGTTAACCACTCCCTATGTACAACGCTAAGTTAGCATAACCTCGTCGGCTGTTAGAAAGCCAGCTTGCCGCTTCTGCTGCTTTTGCACGCGACACTATTGTTACATGTTATTCCTCGAGAACTGCTGACTCGACTTTGCTTCACAGGAGAACCGTCTGTTGTTTAACATCCTTAACAGTGAGCAGTGACCTTGGTCTGTACACCGTGTAAAGAACGAGTCTGGGTCACTAGACGGTGCAGGTTGTTGTGTTCAGGTTGATCATACCACTTCTTAGCCATAACATACATACAGCTGCCAATACCTGAAAGACGAGTCCTTTAATATTGCAGAGCAGCATGTTTTCTGTTACATTCGAAACGAAGAGCTGTTGCAGGAGAGAGCCTAGCTGATCCTGTGATGTGATTCCACTAAGCTGATCTATAAGGTATGGGGTCCCCCATGCAAGCCTAAGAGACCTTCTATTAGTCCAATAATAACCTATTAGTTGCTAGAGAAAGGAGGGTGGTCGCTTTCCACTGTCATTATTATTATGATTGCTCCTTTCATTTTCTATGGTATTGTAACAATGCTGATGGTTCTGATCTTAACCATTTGTCTGCTTGTGTTAGCCAAAGTACTGCATCTTAGGACGCGAGGTTTATAAAATAAACTCTTTAAACTTTACCGTGTCTTTGTTATTCTGTTGTGGACTGATATATAGCTACCAACGGGTATTTCAGATTGCCACCACTCCTGAGAGTATCTAAGTCGCTTGTTCTGGGTTGTCTATACATTGGGACCGCCGAGCTAAATCTCGGATAACGAATGGGACACTAAGCTAGTCGGATAGGGGTTCTTGGTTCTGAGGGGAGTTTCTGGTACACCACAATTCTCTGAGGTCCTGGTTTCCTGCGCATAGTTCTGTGCATAAGCAGAATCCCTGCAACATGGCGCACCAAACGTTTGGTCTTTTGATCTGAAACGCCTTAGTAGTGCTTTTATTAGTCCACAACGCCCTCACTCTAGTGTCCGGACAACGGGAGTGACGGCTTAACCTACCTAAGTTTCGACTAAAGGTTCTTTCAAGCTTGATAATTAAAAAGGTTTTCTTTTACTGAACCCCAGTGCTACTGTAGAGCTTGTTGTTGTTCTTCTGTGTGTCCCGATGGCGGTCAATGTAGCCGCGCATAGTCGGGTTCCCCTGACCGCACATTTACGGGTCTATGGGGTTCCTGATGACGGGTTGGCTGTTATTTTTGTGGTAGGGGCTGATGCGGCGTTCCCATATGAGTTGTTTTACTCTTGGGTGACGTTCGATGCAGTGGATGCAAACGACAATTTGTTCCACGAATATACTCCCACAGCGATGCCTGCAGCCTATGCCCCTTATCGGACACTTGAAATTCCTCTCACTGCATGGCAGCATACTATTTGGTTTAATGGCGCCCTTCCCAATGCGGTAGTACCGGCGAGAATGGGCCCGTTGTCTATTGCAGGGGCCACATGGCCGGTGCTGGCCGGTTATACACCCCATCCCCGCTACATGACTGTGGCGGTGGCGGAGTTACGTGTGCTACACACTGCCCTGATTATGGTCCATAGGGCGTTAGTGCAGTACGTGTCTCGCAATGTACAGGTGGGGCACCTGTGGTTGCAGGCCACACGACTGACCATCACGCGGTGGTCATCAGTCCAGTTATGGTTAATGCGGTGGTCGGCAAGCGCCCCCAAAATAAGGATGAATTTCCTTACTGGCTTGCTGAAAAGTTTGATCAATTAGAAGCCGTGTTTCCGCATACTTCTCCTGTGGATAAACACAGGATACTCACTATTACTTTGCCAAAGGACCTGGTCCCAGATATAGTCGACTGTGACAATTGGGGCAAGGTCTTTGCTGCGACATATGCGAAGTGCTATGGCACTCCGTCTATGTCCGTACTACCCTCTGTCATCAAGAAGGTCCAAGACAATCATGGTGCAGAGGCAGCCATTGAGTTGGGAAGGAGGCTTGTCGACAGCTTCGATGTGGTGTGTTCCATGGTAATGGGCAACCTCAAAGGAGATGCCATGCAATTCCAAGTGTGCAATATGTTGGCACTTGTGGATCCGGCCGACAGGCCAAAGGAATTCGCTAAAATTATAGCGAAAGCCTACAGAATGGTGGGTCGTAGCGCCTTGGGTGTGAAGCCCACCGTGATCATTCCTACTGTAGTACAGCAACCTAATGTGAGTTCGTCTACCAAAGACGAAAAGCCCAACTTTCCAAAACAAAGTTGGCGAGCCAAAAAACAGGGGAAGCAGCAAGAGAAACGGAGGTCTTGTTCTGCGTCGCCGGTGCAGATACAAAGTGAACGCACTTATGATTTGCGCGATCGTTCTAATATTAAGTCACCTGATAGGTTTCAGGTTCCTGAACAACGCTCTCCTCGTTCTTCACAGGAAACATCGGCTTTTCAATCCGGTGGCGGAGATCGTGGGAAAGGAAGGGGTGCTCAAGGTCGTGAGCAGCCCCGTCAGACTGACGGTAAAGGCAAGCAGGACGAATCTGCACGTCAAAGACCCCCGTTTCAGAAGAAAAAGGTTGCTGCTCTAACTGCGAGATATGCCTCAGATGGTACAGACACAGCTTCTGAACCAGACATGGGCGCTAACGCTGCTAGACAGCGCGGCGGAAGTTACAGTAGTGCGACAAGCGCTGCGTCCATTTCTGGCGGCGACAGCAACTGATACATTTGTAAGTGTTGAAACTGCTGATACTCGCGTGTCTCCCCCTGAACGGATGTTTGAAATTGTCCTTATAATTGAGGGTGACATACAACGTAAAATAAAAGTGGTATTTTGGGATAATCTAACCTCCACCTATGATATTCTTTTGGCGGAGGCGGATTGGCCCCCGGCTTTCGTTTTAGATGCTCCTAGAGGGGAGGTGGTGATCCTCCCGTCCTTTGGGCACACAGTGCCACTGGAGCATTCTAACAGGTTAGCCGGGGAGTGGGCGCAGGTGCTCGCGCCTGCGTTGTACCCTACTCAGGTGGGCTGGGACAAATTTTCTCCCAACCATACGATTCCGTTGCGGTCAGAACCCCAGCCACAGCCCCAATATCCCATGCGTCGTGAGGCTAGGTCTCACGTCGCGTCTATCCTTGAACAATTGGAATATCAGGGAGTAATTGAAACATGTGTGTCACCCATGAATAATCCTTTATTCACTGTGACGAAGCCTGACGGATCGTACCGCCTAGTTTTGGATTACCGGCACTTAAATTCACACTGCCGGACATGCGCGGTACAAAATACTCACAGTTCGGCTCTCGTCGATAGTCTCGTGAGAAAACGGTTTAAAACCACACTTGACATCTCCAATGGCTTTTATAGCCATAATCTGTCCCCTCATAGCTATGAGTGGACGGCGTTTACCTCGGGTGGCAAACAAAAGAAGTTCAAAAGGCTGCCGATGGGCTATAAAAATAGCCCCGGGGTCTTTGCTGCTCGTGTGGTCTCTCTCTTGGAGATGGTTGACCCGGAAGCATATTCGTACGTAGATGACATCTACCTGACAGACGACGAGTTGCTTCCACACCTTGCTCGCGTGGATAACATAATTACTATGTTTGCTGACTTCGGTTACAAGTTCAACTTTGCGAAGTCCCACATTGCCGAGTTCACAGTGTTGTTCTTGGGGTACGAACTCAATCATGAGGGTCGAGGCTTGGCTCCGCAGTTCCTTGAGAAATGCGCACGCCTTAGTGCTCCTACGACACTGAAGAAATTACAATCTTTGCTGGGTTTTCTGAATTTCGGTCGTACCTACATTCCTGATTATGCCCAGCGTATCAAGTCGCTTTATGCCTTGGTACAACCTACTTTTACCAAATCTTGCTGGCTGCCTGAGCATTTTGCTGCATTGCAATCTTTGCTGTCTGATCTTCTTGCTTCGAAATTCTTACAAACTCGTGATAACCACACTAACCTGGTCATTAGAATCGTACCGGGTGCAGTGGGTTTCACCTACTTGACGTTCAATGAGGGCGACACCGTCCCCATTGCCTACACATCTCATCTGTACACTTCGGCTGAGCTGCGCTTTTCCGCTGTCGAAAAAGTACTGACAGCAGTTCAGATGGCGATCCTGAAAGAGCGAGCGCTATCATAGGGGAAGCACATGCTGGTGGTAACACCGTACCCTGCCCTTGAGGCGGTCACTAAAGCCAGTGTACCAAATTCTAAGGCTTTGCATCCAAGGTGGATACAATGGGCAACCTCCTTGACCTCGCCTGACGTCACATATATCTTTGACGCGGCATTACAGACACAGGAGTTCTTGGAGTATGAATTTGTTCATCCGGCTCCTCTGACTTTACGCCCGCTCGAGGAGTACCATTGTGTCATTTACACTGATGGGTCTGCGCAACCCGCGACTGGATCAAAGCACGCCTATTCAGCGGCCTGCGCTATTGTGGTGGGTACTTTCGTGAACGGTGAGTTCCAATCTGATGTCGTGCATACGCAGTCATTGGGTGATTGTACCGCGCAGTTAGCAAAACTGAGGGCTCTAGTGCTTGCACTGGAGTTTGCTGATCCTCGAGTCACTACTCTTATAGTGAGTGACTCGTACTATTGTGTTCAATCATACAACCAGAATCTACACTTTTGGAGTCACAATGACTTTCGTGATTCAAAAGGTAGCACAGTAAAGCACAAAACGCTTTGGGTTCGAGTGGCAGAACTTAAAGAAGGTTTGCCCCTCGTGAATATAATTCACACTCTTGGTCACCAACGGGTTGGTGTCCATGCTGTCGGTAACAGTTTGGCTGACGAGGCAGCAAAAACCGCAGTGGCGACATATTTAGTAGCAGCAGTTACAAGATCCAAAACTAAGATTGATGATGACATCTTGGCAGCTATTGCTGCGTCCGAGACAGGGACAGCCTTTCCGAAAGGTTTCCCTTCTCGCTACTATTATCGCTTAAGTCCTGATAACATCCCGTTAGTGAGGATTAACGACGTTGGTGACAGATTGATTCCCAACGCGGACTGCAGACCATCTCTGATTTCAGCTGCCCACGAAGGTGTTGCGTCTGCGCATGCCGGCTTGTCGGCTACTGTATCTCTTTTGCAGCAACGTTACTGGTGGTACGGTTTGTACAAACAGGCGCGAGCTTATGTCCTTTTATGTGACATTTGCCAGCAGATTAAACCTTCTTCTGCCGCACGTCCACCACAAACGCAGCTGTATATATCTAATCAACCACTTGCGTGTGTTTATTTAGATCACTGCGGTCCTTTTTCCTCTGATACTGCGTACAAGTGCATCTTGATTGCAGTGGATTCGTGCACACGTTTTCTGTGGGTGTGGCCGCAAAGGAGTACTGATGCCCGGACTGTCATCAAGGATTTGCGTGTCTTTATTGGGAGTTTTGCATGTGGTACCCTTCATTCTGACCAGGGCCCTGCGTTTGCCTCTAGGGCGTACAAAGAAGCCATGAGAAGTTTGGGGTCCAAGTCAAATTTTCGTCTCCATACCGGCCTGAGGGCAATAGTGTTGTGGAGCGAATGAACCGTGACCTAAAGCAATCTTTGACAGTAAGGGTTTTAGGTACAGGCCGAAGCTGGCTAACCCACTTGTATGACGTGCAACGTGCACTTAATAATCTCCCTAGAAGGTCTCTGGGTGGGCGGACCCCATACATGATGCTCTTTGGAGTACGAATGTTTGTTCCGGACCTTGAGGGTCTAGACATGGCGGCGGCTGCCGCGCCTCTTGACCTAGATGATCACTGTGCTGTATTGCAGAATCTTCAAGAAGCCAGAGACACTCTAGCAAAGGAACACGTACCCTCTACATGCGAAGCTGAGCTCCAGATTCCGGTAGTCGGCTGGCTACCTCGAGTTGGTGACCTGGTCCGTGAGAAGGTGGAGAGCAAGAAAGAGTTTGGCCCCTCTTATCGTTCACCGGTCCCGGTGCTTGGAGTCCAGGGTACACGTACAGTTATTTTACCTCCACTTCCTGGTCGCAAGGATAACAGGTACATCTCGATTGACAATGTCAAGCTACAGCGGGTGGCTGATTCTCCATAGTATGACACCTTCAGTTTCTTGCCCTTCCATTCTGCGAAATTCTGTTGTGGTGCCGCCCTCGAACATCATGCCTGAGGTTGCCGTTGAGATGCATGCAGTTACTGCTCCTTCTATGCCACCTACTGCTGGTGGTTTGCCTGATGATCCTGAGTATGCTTATCCTGCAGGTGTCCCATTGCCTCTGTTACATTCGACAGTGATTAACCAGTCACATTCTTCCTTTGACACTGAATCAATGACTTCCACTGCCCCTTCCAAAATTTCTATATTTTTTGCCTGGTTCAAGAGACATTTTTTGGTGGCACCATGGACTTACATCTGGCTGGTGCTAATATGTATTTTTTTGTTCATGACAATTGGCTTTGTGGTAGTGTTTTTTAAACTTATCAATGGACACTACCTGACTGAAAGATCTACGATTAGATTAATTGATGGAACTTTGGCCCCCCATTCCTCATCACACATTATGAAAAGGGACCAGACTTTGGTGAACATTACTGCCTGGCCTGTGCGTGATGGGATCGCTTGGGATGCTGTTAAATTTCAAATTCATGGACCTACCGAAGTGATTAATGTGCCTAATGTCTTTCGTGTTTCTATGGGCTATGTAGTTAAACAGAATATCCGATCTGATGATTGGGATGTACAAGCAATAGAAGCACTATTTTCTGATGTTAAATATTATGCTGCATTTGATGCTGAAGATTTGTATTTAAATTCTGCTAATTATGGTGAACAATTTTGTTATCAACATTATGGCACACATTTCCTACACAGAGCAAATACCTTTCGTAATTTTGTTAATTACACACAATGGGAACACTGTCCGGCCCCTTATTATGGCAGTTCTGCCACATTAGTGAACAAGTTCACATATTTTTCGGATTTTAGTGTGTCTAGACCGACCTCCTTTTATTTTAAAGTGGCAGTGACCTTGGTCTGTACACCGTGTAAAGAACGAGTCTGGGTCACTAGAGTGTGTCTAGACCACCTCTAAGGTTAGGTTGACAAATACCAAATTGTTATATTCCAAGTCCTTTATGGACGAATTGGCTATCGGAGGCTATGAGCTATGGAAAGCTACTATCGATCTTAAATCGGTTTGGGGTACTAAACCATGGCAGGTTCAGGGAACAGAAGCTTTGCATCACGCTTGTCTTATCCCAAACCACATTTTGTTTTTGAATTCATCTATTTTTCAGACCACCTGTTTTGGATTGGCCACATCTAAAAAATTGAATTCCCCCTCGATCCCGGATCTGGGTGCTTATCCCGGCTGGGGTAATCACACAGATCTTTCCCTTACTAGGTTGCAGTACCTCATTTCCAACACCACCTTTAATGTTTCAGCCTTTAATCCTGATGGGTGGGTGGTATGGCAAACTGGTTCAGATTCCTGTCAACGTCGATTTTTGGCCTTGGCACCTGGGTACACTCAAGTCAGGGTAGATCCTCGTTTTCAATCATCACACACTGTAACTACCTACTCTGTGGGTAAGTTATGCCAGTCATGGCTGCAACATTCCACGTTAGCATCTGTTAAACTTCATTTGTCACGTTTAAACGACAAAATTGATCTGAATGATTTTATTAAGGGTCCTGCAGTAGGCAGGTCCAAAAGATGGGTGTATGCTATTTACAACGAAGTTTGGAAAATGTCACAAATTGAGGCTGCATCCAGATTACGTGCTATTGACCAGGCCAATATGGAAAAAGTATTGGCTGTGATTGATAATAGTATAAATACCTTGTCTTCTAGAATTTACACTTTAGATAATATTGTTTCATCTGTCGTAGACATTGTGCAGGATGATTTATCTGTGTTGTATCATGGCCAGAATCAGTTGCGTTCTGTTATGCAGTTTGCATGGACCTTACAAACGTTAAAGGCAGGGAAGGTCCCATGGGATTACATGAATGTTTCCTCTTTGTTCCTCCCTTTTAATTTAACTGCAAAACAACAGTTTATATCTATGAAGGATGCTACTTATTCATTATTGCACATTGAGAAATTAGAACCGTTTCCTTTCTCTATTGCTGAGTTAAATTCGGCCGTGTGGCTTATCCACGGAGTGATCACTTTACCTTTTCCGCTTTTTAAGTTTAGTTCGTGCATGAAACATTATGCTCTTGGCAGATATGACCAACTTGGTACTGCATTCCTGCACGAAGTTTGGTCGCTCCCGTTCACATATAGATGCATGCGGGAGGGAAAAGAGGTGTATTTGAAGGGTGAGGAATGCACTTCTGCCCCTGATCATTCTGTAGTGTGTAGACACATACAATTACATGGTGCTTGCAATGTACACGCTCCTAATTTGGCTTGTGTCCTGAAAGGTGTACCGGTGCCGGTTATAACCCCTTCATTCACACTGCTTGCTAACGGTAGTTATTTGCTTTTAAATAATGAGGATTGCTGCGGGATGCTAAAGGGCATACCATACATAGTGACTGTTTCACAGCGTGTTGTTTGCTGTAAAAATGTCCTTTTCCCACCCCCGCATGGCCGGCTCGATGTTTCTATCTGGCCTTCGATTCCAACCTTGAGCGCATAGTTCAACCAGATGAGCAGAATAAGGGCTCTTTTGTCTCAAAGGGAGGTCGCTTTGACTTCGTCCCGTGAAACCTTTCTTCTTCACGTGGCAAACACCCGCATGGAGGTGCATGCGCTTTTGAATACTGACCTCCCCTTCCATTTTGGAACATTGATACAGACTATCTTTAATGCCTCGTCTACGACTGGCATAGTTCATTTTTTTAAACTTGTGGGCTCCGGCCTCGTGACCTCCTTTCAAACTATTTTTGGTGTGATTCCCGCATTTTTTCTTTCTATTTTTTCCAGCGTCTTCGGAGGTCTCCCTTTGCTTCTCGCCCTTATAGCTGGAATACTTCTGTTGGTTTGCGTACTATGCAATGGCTGCGCAACTTGCGTACCGATGTGGAAATTTAGCTTGCGAACTGAACATTATCTGCACCATCTTGTCTCCCCCCAGCGTGACACACAGGAAAGCGCACGGCAGCCATTTTAGGCACCCTGGTCTCTCCCTGCTCATTGCCGATCGCCAGCACGTCCCCCTGGCGCTGCAAACATTCCCCCGCGCACCGCCCACCCCCGCTCTCTCATACACGGGCCATAAACCCTCTCCTTCTGCGCGACCCTGCCATGGAACCACATCCCACGCCTGACCGACATCCCATACATGGTCATGCATCTCTTTGATAACCCCCTTCCTCTGCGCCCCATTGTCCGAACCGATCCCAGGCCATCACCTAGCCCTGCGGATGCAGTTTATTGCACCTACTGTAAGGGAAACACCCCACATCAAAGGGATTACAGTAGATCAAGGCCCCCCACCCCCTGAGACCCGACCGGTCGCACACACCCCCGGGAAGTGGCGGAATGTCCAGCTGTGTGATAGCCATCTCCTACTGTGGGTGGGGTGGGGACTTCCACTGTAGATATGTGTGGGAACGAGCTCGAAGTGGGGATTCTGAGGATGTTCTTTCTTACATCAAAGTGATCTCAAGAATGTGCCATGTATGATAACCCTGCAATAAAGTCATAAACGTGTGTATAAGAGACCAGGTCTCAGAGATGCAGTTAGAGCACCTCGTGACGATACCTTGCTGTCTGATCTGATGTGTTCTGCTCCGACGGAATAAAACTTTGTTTCCTGCCTTCCAGTCTCCGGCGCCTGCCTCTTTCATTGGTAAATTATCGAATGGTATAAGAGGCGATTACCGCTGGGCAACACTTGAAAGGTTATCGACTGAAACTGCCGCTACCGTTTAACAATTGGCGCCCAACGTGGGGCCCATCAGCGACACGTGGATCCAGTGGGAGAGGTCCCGACGACAGAGTGAACGACTGCAACGATCGGGAGAGCTCCTGCCCGATAGACCCTCGTCTGGCAGCCGATCATCCGAACTTCACTGGTTCCGAGCAGACCTCTCTCGAGTGATCTGCGGTCCTGACTGGGAACCATCAGGAGTGCCGCGGCAAATACGGAGAGTAGAGGACGATCGGGCGCTGGAGGCGGAAGACGAGAAACTGTCCACGCGGTCCGGGTAAGGTCGTGAAACACGACAAATTGCGAAATAATTGATTGATTGATTGAAATACTAGTATTGCTCATTGATTGTTCTCTCTGAGATATTCGCTGTCTACAAACGGGGAGGAGTAGAAATACTCTCTCTCTCTCCCTTTGCAGATAGTGAAGGGTAGGTAACGCAGACTTTTGTCCCCGTTGTAACCCGTCGTGCCTATCTTTATCTCCCCACTGATTGATTATCCGAACATTGATTGTTTTGAAGAATAGTGCTCTTTGAGATATTCTCTGTTTGCAAATAACGTAGAATAGAAATATTCTGTCTAGTCTTTGCAAATAGTGAAGGGTAGGTAACGCAGACTTTTGTCCCCGTTGTAACCCGTCGTGCCTATCTTTATCTCCCCATTGATTGATTGATTGTCCGAACACTAGCTGTTCGATATTGGTTCTTTTGGAGGTATTCTCTGCTTACAAATAACGAGGAATAGAGATATTCTGTCTAGTCTTTGCAAGCAGTGAAAAGATAGGTAGTGCTGACTTTTGTCCCCGTTGAAACCCGTCATGCCTATCTTCTCCCCACTGATTTGTAGTTGGTTCTGCCCGGACCGCTTATTAGAGGTGAACCATCCGGCTCCACTGGAGGGCACCCCTAATAAGGACATGTTCACTAAATATGGACTAGTCGCCGTAGCTTATAGCAAGCTATGGCATAAATATACCAAGAAGGATCCCGAGAGTCAGTGGCCACTGATGGGATCCTTCGACGACCATAAGATAGAAACGCTAGAAATAGCTCTGCGTAGCAATAAGACGACGCCTACTATGCTTGACAGTATCGGCATGTGGCGCAAAGAAGCAACACAACGGAAAAAGAGGGAAGAAGTAAAAGCAGAAAAGGAATTACGAAAGGCAGCTCACCTTGCCGCTAGAAAGTTAGAAGAAGAAATAAAGGAGAGAAGGGAAACTAAATTAAGACAGGAGCCCGAAACATCAGGCCAGTACCCTGTTAGGACCCCCTCTATGCTCTACCCTGAGTTGTCCTCTAAGCAACGAACGAATGATGAATTACTATTAGGTCCCCCGATCATTTACATGCCCCCTCCATACGCACCCTCCCAATCGGTAGTGCAACACCCACAACCCCCAAACACGAGCGAAAGCAGTACAGGGGCCTCGGTCCTCACGGCCTCCGCGCCGGCCGAGCCTCTTGTACTGAACACAGCGTCGGCAATAACGTTGGATGACCCTGAGATGAGAAAGAAAGATTCCACCAGAATGAATCGACTAACAAAGGATGAACGAGCAGGAATCGACAAGATAGTAGGGACACTGGTGGAGCGAAAGGAAAGTGAGGAGTATATAACAGACGTGTATAACTCGTATGCCGACAACCGCAGACGACACTTTGTCGTACGACTTTGTTATCACGTCCTGAATACATATGAGGATAGGTACCACGATAAAGGTCCCGAAGGCTTAGCGGCCCTATATAGGAAGGTAGATATTGGGGAAGAAGGAGAAGGCAATGTGACGAACCTCTTCACTCGTACACTCGAGGTCTATCGACACCTTAAAGAACACAGACAGACAACCAAAGCAGAAACTCCCATAGCGACTAAGCCCCAGGCAGGAAGGGCTGATACCATGATGCCCATCAAAGAGGCCGCCCCCTACTGGGTCCCCCCACGAGGTCAGGGAACACATGACGACATCAACCACCAAGATGCGAAGGGAAGGGTTGTATATAATTGGGTCTACCAGCCATGGGACCGACAAGACATTTTGACCTTTAGAAAAACTCTACCCGACTTAAGAAAGAACCCGACTGCCTTCTACACCGAACTAGGTACAGCCTTAGGCTCAACAATAATGACTTTAGCAGATATCGACTTGTTCTTCGGGTTATGTCTGCCAGCTGATGTGTGGAAGCAAATCCGGAAAGTTGACCACGCTGAGCCGTTCGGATATATCTGGGTACAACTCGATACCATAGATAAACAGCGAGAACCGGGACAGAAACCCCCGAAAGCCATATTGGAGCTCCCAGACAAGATTGTACAGAAGTTGAAGACTCTAATCCCAGAAAGAAAGGTAGATTGGTCGATAGTGACGGCTTGTCGCCAGAAACCCCAGGAGGATGTGTCTGAATACTTCTCTCGGTTCGAGACTGTGTTTTCCGATTATAGTGGCCAGGACATGACCACCGCAACCGGGCATCACCTCTTTGTCCAGAATTATGTGAAGGGTCTGTCACAAGAAGTCTCCCAGAAGCTACAGACCAGCGAGAGTAGTTGGGCAGCCTCCAAACCCGCAGCAATCCTCCAGATGGCCCAATACTACGAAAACCAAAAGAACGAGAACGATAGGGCATCAGAGAGGAAGAAAAAGGAACTGAAGGAGAGGGTAATGATAGCACAGTTGCAAGGGGTGACCATAGGAAGGGAACCCCCAAAAGGGAATTACCAACCAATCGCCCCTAGAAAGCTACCCCCTAGAGACCATACACCTGCACCCTACAACGGACGGAGAGACTTAGATGGGAACCAATGTGCGTTCTGTAGAGGGTTCGGACACTGGAAATCCCAGTGCCCGGTTCTTCTGGAATTGAACAAAAATAGGGACCCCAGAGACACAACACATGACCCCAGAAATAGAGGACAGGGACGAGGATACACGAACGATGCCATCAACGACAGGTCAGGCAGACCAAACACCTTTGATCGCCCCCGACAAAACCAGTGTCAGCAGTCCGACTATGAAAGCACCCATGACTTCGCATAGGACCGCCAGGGGCAAGGGAGGGATCCAGTCGAACTCCGTGTTGACCAGCAAGGTCCTTACGTCACTGCTAAGGTCTTGGGCACAAAGTCTCCATTCCTGGTAGATACTGGGGCGACACGTAGTGCGTTATCTAAACGACTGATTCCTAGGGCACCCTTGTCTGGCTCACACGTAACCTCAATAGGCTTCGATGGAACGCCCTCCACTAACCCCTTATCAGCACCGATCTCCTTTGATTTAGAAGATAACGCCACTGACACGACCTTTCTGCTCTCCTCCAACACCCCTGATGCTATTATGGGACTTGACTTGCTAAAACATTTCCGAGCTACCATCAGATGCTCCCCAGACGGAGTTCGAGTCATCCTGCACGATAACCCAGATCTGTTCAGACCTTGTCACACGCGACGTATGCTCTCTATAACTGATGCTGACCTGTCCCTACTCGACACGTTACCCTCACATCTATGGGCTAAAACCGACTCAGATGTAGGGCGCATGGTGATCGACCCAGTACACATAACCGTCCGACCGGACGCAGTGCTCCCAAAGCTTCCACAGTATCGGATATCGCCCGAAGGCGAGAAGGCATTGGTGGAAATCATCCAGTCCCTAGTCGATGCAGGAGTGGCAGAAGAAGTAGTCAGTAATGTTTGCAACAGCCCTATCCTACCCATTGTAAAAAAGCAAGGCGAGGGAGATGAGAAAGCGTACCGCTTTATTGTTGACTTACGAGAAGTTAACAAAGTAGTCATACCTCAGTACCCCGTGGTCTCAGACATCACCACCATCCTCACCCTGATTCCATCCACTGCCACCACCTTCACCGTTATTGATCTCAAGAACGCATTCTTTTCCATCCCCATCCACCCAGACAGCCGCTACCTGTTCGGCTTCACTTTAAAAGCCCGTTCGTACAGATTCTGTAGGGCACCCCAAGGCTACACTGAGAGTCCCAGCATTTATAGCCAAGCCCTCAAGAGACAACTAGATGCAGTCCAACTACCCGATGGAGTGGTGCTAATACAGTACGTCGATGACATTCTTTTGGCGGCCGACACCACTCCACTTGCCGTCACAGCCACCATTCACCTCCTCCACTTCCTCGCGGAAAACGGTCACAAGGTCTCCAGGAAGAAGTTGCAATTCTGCCAACCCCAAGTGACATATCTAGGCCACCTACTATCCAAAGACGGGAGGAAACTTACCCCTGACCGAATTCAGACCATCCTAGAAACCCCTGTTCCCAAAACTCAGAAGCAAGTGCGGTCTCTAGTAGGCCTCACCTCCTTCTGTCGACAGTGGTTGCCAAACTTCAGTCTTATTGTAAAACCCCTGGTTTCCCTGTTGGCTAAAGATGCCCCCTTCCCTCTCCCCTGGACACCCGAATGCCAATCCTCCTTCAAAGAACTACGAGATGCCCTCTGCTCGGCCCCAGTCCTAGGAACCCCAGACTACACTAAACCTTTCTCCCTCTACACCCACGAACGGGAGGGATGTGCGTTGTCTGTCCTAACCCAGTCCATAGGCCCTAAACAACGCCCTTGTGCCTACTTCTCTGCCACTCTTGACCCTGTAGCCAGAGCTTTGCCCGCCTGCCTTCGAGCAGTAGCCGCCGCTGCTGTCTCTATCCGGCAAAGTGAGGGGATCGTGCTCTCGAACCCCCTCACTGTATTGGTACCCCATGCGGTTGACACCCTCCTGAACCAGACCAAGACTCAACACCTGACTAGCGCACGACTGACTGGTTACGAACTGACCCTGCTTGCACCCCACATCACATTGAAACGATGCACCACTCTGAATCCAGCTACTCTACTACCTCTCCCTGACACTGACCCCAATGCGTCCCCTATACATGACTGCGTGACCCTCACCGACGAACAGACCAAGAGTAGGGTTGACCTCCGAGATACTGCCTTCCCGGACCCTGACGGAGAACTATGGGTGGATGGCTCATGCATCAAGCTCCCCGATGGCACCACCTCAGCTGCCTATGCAGTCACCACAGCCCGAACAGTTGTTGAGACAGCCCGCATCACACAGCGATCCGCACAGGCGGTGGAACTAATCGCTCTCACACGAGCATGTATCCTGGCAGCAGGGACAACCGCAAACATTTACACAGACAGCCAGTGCGCCTTCGGGGTAGTTCACCACTTTGGGCTCTTATGGAAAGAGAGGGGATTCTTGACTTCCCATGGCACACCCATCCTACATGGGGATCTAGTCTCCGCACTGACCGAAGCAGTCCTCCTCCCCACACGGTTAGCTGTGATCAAATGCCAGGCACACAAGAAGGTGACAGACATTATACGACAGGGAAATGCACTAGCTGACATTACTGCCCGAACCACAGCAGAGAATAGGTCCACGACCCGTATGTACGTGACCAGGTCACAAACTGAGAAATGGAAGGATGCTAGGGAAACGATTAGGGACATCCAATTAGCCAGCTCACCACACGAATTAACTGAATGGGCCCGGGTGGGATTGAAGGACGATGACGGTTGCTGGCGAACTAAAGACTCGAACAAATGGTTGCTACCCGACTCATACTTGATCCCCATGCTGACCATGGCACACTCCCCCGCACACATAGGGTCTGCTCCCATGATCGAACTCATCTCCAAAGTCTGGCACAACGACAAAATCTCAGACTCAGCCAAACGTCTGGTCCAACAATGCCTGGTATGCCTCCAACACAACCCTGGGAAAGGAACTGCTGTACCCCGGGGAGGGTTTGGGGTTCCCAATCACCCCTTTGAAGTCCTGCAAACGGACTACGTCCAGTTAGAAAGGTGCCAAGGTTTGAAGTACGTACTTGTCGTTGTGTGTGCCTTCAGCAAGTGGGTGGAAGCCTACCCAACCCACGACAACACCGCTATGACTACCGCAAAAGTACTACTGAAAGAATTCTTCCCCCGATACGGCCTTTGTCGAATTTTGTGGAGCGATAACGGCCCCCACTTTGTAGCCGAGGTTATCCAACTCATCTTAAAGGGGCTGGGTGTAAAACAGAAATTCCATGCGGTCTTCCATCCCCAATCTGCAGGCTTGGTTGAGCGACATAATGCCACATTGAAGCTTAAGATAGCAAAAATAGTTGCCACCACAGGACTGAAATGGCCAGACGCTCTCCCGCTAGCATTGCTATCAATGCGTTCCACCCCCACCAAACACCACTTAACCCCCTACGAGGTCTTCTTCGGGCGGCCCATGAACCTTTGGACTGCACCAAAGCCAACATCCATCCACGACGTCCCGGACATCCTCATGTCTGACTATTTGTATAACCTAACTAAAACGTTGTCTGTTATCCATCAGCAGGTGCTGCAAGCCATTCCCGATGTTTCCAGGGGCCCCGGACACGACATCCAACCCGGTGACTTTGTCTTAGTGCGTAACTTCCAGCGCACCAAGAGTCTGGAGCCCCGGTGGACGGGCCCCCTGCAAGTCCTGATCACCACCCGAACAGCTCTTCGAGTGGAGGGGAAACGCAATTGGCTGCATGCACACCACTGCAAGAAGGTATCACCGACCCTGACGACCACGGACAACATCACCGCCCAAGAAGAACTTCTGGACAAAGACCGACCACCCCTGAGCCGCTGCCCAGATACAGAGACACTTGAGTTAGTGAAATATCCCGATCCCACCGTGCCATCCAAGGAAGGGTATAACTTACGGCGAAAGGAGGGAACTTCGGCTAAGCAGACCACAAACTAAGTGGAAATCTCAGAGCGGTAGCCTACTCACCTCAAAGGCCACCAGGAGAGAAACTAAACAAAGTCTGTGGTTCTGCCCGCTACCGAGTCCCTTGAAGGTGATGGAAGCGCCCGACATGAAGATGATGGAAGCAACCGGACGTCCGAAGATCCACTACAAAAACCCAAAGACTGACAGAACGCACAGCTCAAAGACTATTGCACTTTTCATTACCCTTCTCTTTTGCCTTCTCCTCATGGTCACCTTCTGGATCATGGAGGAGAGCACACCCGCTCATAAGACATTGCTGACCACCGTTCAACCTAGCACCATGAAAGAACACCATCTGATCTCACTTTCACCCCAACTCCGAGAAAGGCGTAAGGAGTTCTGGAATAACTCTTTTGTGCAGTTGCTCCACCAACACAATCTTGCCGCCAACGCCACTAATTGCTGGATCTGTGGATTGCTACCACATGCCACTGGACACTCTATCCCTTTCATCCCGTCACCTTTTTCTGTCCATGGTTCCTGCCTCGCCTGGCTAATCCTCCTGCAGGAAAGCTACAAGAACAATGCCACTTCCGGCAAAACTGTGTCACACTTCTACCATGGGTTCTGGCTGAACAAAACTGGAAAAACTTCTGCCCCCTTCTGCCCTCTGAGATCAAACACTTCCTTTCACATGGACATCCCTGCCAAAGAACGAGTTGAAATGCAAGTGTTCAACAACCCAGCCAGACCCACCTTCTCTTACCTCCGGAAACGAACGGCCGCCACCCTAACAGTGGCCCTATCCGTCATCAACATCACTGGATTTGTGTGCCTCGAAGGCCTGGGGGCGCAGCTGGTGGGCCACAGCTCCTGCCTCATCACCCGAACATTGGACTCAGTTGATCCACCCTCCTTTGTTGCCTCCCCGAATATGTACTTCGTCTGCGGTACTAAGGCCTACACCTGGCTTCCGAAAGGTTGGGGAGGCACCTGCTACATCGCTTTTGTCCTTCCTCCGACATATGTGGCACCAGCAAACCATCACCGACAGAAACGTGCCAAAGACCTTGTACAAGCCGACTCCACCGGAGCACAGTTCCTGGATGCAGTAAAGGGACTTGTTCCACTCTGGGGTCCAATGGCAAACAGCCGTGCCATCCGCCACTTAACTCAGGCAGTCGAGACGGTGATAAACATTACGGCTGGCATCCTCGCCAACAACACTGCCGAGCTTCAGGCCGTCCGCCTGGTGGCTCTTCAGAACCGCCTCGTTCTAGATGTGGTTCTGGCTGATCGTGGAGGAGCATGCCGCATCATTGGGTCCAGCTGTTGTACCTACGTACCAGATAACTCACCCTCAGTCTACAAAGCAATTGAACACCTCCACAGACTTTCCGCAGAGGTTCATCAGGAGCAAGAGGGATGGTCACTTGGGAATTGGTTTTGGGACACTATTAAAAGTTGGGGATGGAGGCTATTTTCATTTATCCTAATACCGATTGTGATACTATGTGGATGTTGCTTCGGGATTCAGTGTCTGCCACCTTTATGTTCGCTTTTTATGAACTGCATCTGCCCTAAGACTTTGAACTTTGAAGCGGAACGAATGAAAGCTGTGTATGAGGTGGAAGTTCGTAGTATTATGGGGATAGATCCGAACTAAACAAGCTGGCGAGATATGTTAAAAGGGAGGACTGTGGAAATTTAGCTTGCGAACTGAACATTATCTGCGCCATCTTGTCTCTCCCCAGCGCGACACACAGGAAAGCGCACGGCAGCCATTTTAGGCACCCTGGTCTCTCCCTGCTCATTGCCGATCGCCAGCACGTCCCCCTGGCGCTGCAAACATTCCCCCGTGCGCCGGCCACCCCCGCTCTCTCATACACGGGCCATAAACCCTCTCCTTCTGCGCGACCCTGCCATGGAACCACATCCCACGCCTGACCGACATCCCATACATGGTCATGCATCTCTTTGATAACCCCCTTCCTCTGCGCCCCATTGTCCGAACCGATCCCAGGCCATCACCTAGCCCTGCGGATGCAGTTTATTGCACCTACTGTAAGGGAAACACCCCACATCAAAGGGATTACAGTAGATCAAGGCCCCCCACCCCCTGAGACCCGACCGGTCGCACACACCCCCGGGAAGTGGCGGATTGTCCAGCTGTGTGATAGCCATCTCCTACTGTGGGTGGGGTGGGGACTTCCACTGTAGATATGTGTGGGAACGAGCTCGAAGTGGGGATTCTAAGGATGTTCTTTCTTACATCAAAGTGATCTCAAGAATGTGCCATGTATGATAACCCTGCAATAAAGTCATAAACGTGTGTATAAGAGACCAGGTCTCAGAGATGCAGTTAGAGCACCTCGTGACGATACCTTGCTGTCTGATCTGATGTGTTCTGCTCCGACGGAATAAAACTTTGTTTCCTGCCTTCCAGTCTCCGGCGCCTGCCTCTTTCATTGGTAAATTATCGAATGGTATAAGAGGCGATTACCGCCGGGCAACACTTGAAAGGTTATCGACTGAAACTGCCGCTACCATTTAACACCGAGACAACATGCCCCGGCTGTTACATCTGCGTAACCGAATGCTTGAATACTATGGCACCTTACCCCTGGCGACCTTAAGTGTCGCATATGGATTGTCCTTCCGGTTTCCTTTCTTTACTTGTGTGCAACCAGTCTTTCACTGCCTGGATTGTCCATTCCAGTGGGCTCTGGATTTATGCCTGTCAAACTCGGTGTCACCTGTCCCGGATTATGGTCAACTAATGGGCCCCTTAATGGCTCATGAGTTTGAATGTTCTGGTGTCGGGTTTATGGCCTTGGGTGCGGCACATGGAGTCCTTGGAAATTGGGCCATTGAAGAGGCTGCGATTGACTTGCTGGAACGAAGTTATATCGAGGAACCTTCCTGTTGTCCTCGTGTGGTGCTGGAAGCTCCAATTGTGAGTGAACACGTGTGTTCCTTTCCCTTGCTGGATTGGATGGCGGATAATTTTGCGGAACGCTCCAATGATTTCCTCTTGGAGGCTGTTGCAACTTATTGTGCCTATACCTTGATGGATTGACTCTTTGGCTTGGTCAACTCATGGTGCATCCATCGATGTCATTTTTCCCCATTTTTTCATGTTTTTTTTATCTGACGACATCATTTTCCATTTTTTGACGCTTTTTTATTTTTTCCTTTCGAACTTTACACTTACCTTATATGGACTTATAGTTCATGCCCTTGGTTCCATTCTTTCTAACTTGAACTCTGCGTTCTTGATAAGTGCGCCCCTAGTGGTTAGTAGTCCGATCAAGTGGGGGTGTAGTATGGGTTAACCACTCCCTATGTACAACTCTAAGTTAGCATAACCTCGTCGGCTGTTAGAAAGCCAGCTCGCCGCTTTTGCTGCTTTTGCACGCGACACTATAGTTACATGTTATTCATTCGAGAACTGCTGACTCGACTTTGCTTCACATGAGAACCGTCTGTTGTTTAACATCCTTAACAGTGAGCAGTGACCTTGGTCTGTACACCGTGTAAAGAACGAGTCTGGGTCACTAGACGGTGCAGGTTGTTGTGTTCAGGTTGATCGTACCACTTCTTAGCCATAACATACATACAGCTGCCAATACCTGAAAGACGAGTCCTTTAATATTGCAGAGCAGCATGTTTTCTGTTACATTCGAAACGAAGAGCTGTTGCAGGAGAGAGCCTAGCTGATCCTGTGATGTGATTCCACTAAGCTGATCTATAAGGTTTGGGGTCCCCCATGCAAGCCTAAGAGACCTGTTATTAGTCTAATAATAACCTATTAGTTGCTAGAGAAAGGAGGGTGGTCGCTTTCCACTGTCATTATTATTATGATTGCTCCTTTCATTTTCTATGGTATTGTAACAATGCTGATGGTTCTGATCTTAACCATTTGTCTGCTTGTGTTAGCCAAAGTACTGCATCTTAGGACGCGAGGTTTATAAAATAAACTCTTTAAATTTTACTGTGTCTTTGTTATTCTGTTGTGGACTGATATATAGCTACCAATGGGTATTTCGGATTCCCACCACTCCTGAGAGTATCTAAGTCGCTTGTTCTGGGTTGTCAATACATTGGGACCGCCGAGCTAAATCTCGGATAACGAATGGGACACTAAGCTAGTCGGATAGGGGTTCTTGGTTCTGAGGGGAGTTTCTGGTACACCACAATTCTCTGAGGTCCAGGTTTCCTGCGCATAGTTCTGTGCATAAGCAGAATCCCTGCAACAGGTGCCCTTCCCACACATCACCAATCTCACAACCAACCCATGCACATGTGCCAAACCCAGCAAAGCGGCATGTCTGTGAGCCACACTGACAATGCAAGTGACACTGCATGACGAATAGCATGGCTGCAGTCAATATGTCATTACATGTTGCACTCCACGACACTGAAGTGGCTGAGTGTGGACCACATCCGTAAAGGAGCAGGTTACACTCTGACACATCCACGTGCACAAACACCCCCTGACGTCAACAATACATCTGCGGACAAACTATGCCCCAGAGTCCCAACTCCCACCAAGAGCCCAATTTACCCAAGTATGCAACATCTCAGCACTGTATAAGCACAGAAGTCAAAGGCACACCGCCTGAAAGGGATAAGGGGCAGCAAAATCAGAGCTGCACGGGTGACTCTCCCAAAATGCAGCACACACACATAACAGTCAGAGCACATCAACATAGACAACAATGTGGTACAAACTGCAACACATTCACAACAGAATAGAGGACACGACTACTGCCGCTTGTGTGTAGAAACTGGCCAATCACATTTGGGATAGCAGGGAAATGTGAGATGATAATGTACAAGTACAAACACACATCCGTGATGTTGTCGAAATGTCCACTGTCCAGCATCAAATGGGCAGCTCCTCCCAAACAGACACAATGTACATTGTCATGCAGTCTGTATGTAAACTTGCACAATGCGTCAACATACATGTGAACACAATGTTAAACTGCATCTCCCCTTCACATTGCAGAGGGAGAATCAACACCTCCTGCAGAGCAGACCGAACATCTCTTCACTGATGATGAAGAGGACCTCCCCACCATCGACCCGATGCCCTCCAACAGCTCATAGACACCCTTGGCACCCCACAGCCAGGAGCAGAGCAGCCCCGCTGCATCGAGGAGACTCCACCCACTGCACAGACCACACAGCAGGAAGCACCCACCACCACGGCTGTCTCCCAGGACCCCCACCAACAACACATGGCATTCCAACGCCGTGTGTTAGGGTGCCAGGAGAAGATGGCTGATCAGGTGCGGGTGGAGTTCGACCTCATGGCTGCCAAACTAGATGCCATACGTGGGTGTCTAAGTCCTGTCAGGGACCACTTACAGCAAAACACACAAGATGATGGACGGAATGTTGCACATTGGCAAAACATTCACCCCCAGTCACAGATCTGGCTTTAATCCATCGTTATTTTGCTCACCACGCCACCCCAATTCAGACATGGCCATATGCAAATCAGTCTTTACCCTGTGCCTCATGGGAACAGTCCAGCCTGAACTGCCAAGCCATGTCTTCCCTGGACCGGAATCAAGCATCCTAAGACCGGTTTCGGGGTATCACCCCTCTTCAGCCAGGATAGCTTGACTCCAGTGGCGTAGTGAGCACGGGACCCACGTCTGGGCATACCCTTCCCACATAGGGTGAACAGCAAAACACACAAGATGATGGACGGAATGTTGCACATTGGCAAAACATTCACCCCAGTCACAGATCTGGGTTTAATCCATCGTTATTTTGCTCACCACGCCACCCCAGTTCAGACATGGCCATATGCAAATCAGTCTTGACCCTGTGCCTCATGGGAACAGTCCAGCCTGAACTGCCAAGCCATGTCTTCCCTGGACCGGAATCAAGCATCCTAAGACCGGTTTCGGGGTATCACCCCTCTTCAGCCAGGATAGCTTGACTCCAGTGGCGTAGTGAGCACGGGACCCACGCCTGGGTATACCCTTCCCACATAGGGTGAACAGCAAAACTTACAGTCCCTAACGGACACCCACAGTCCGCTCCATGGGCTTTAACGATCCATGGCTGACATCGCTGTAGTCCTGACTCTGAGACAAGAACAACTGTCTAGTCAGAGTGGCTCCAGCGATGTCAGCCGGGAGTTGGGACACATGTGGAGGATCATGAAGAACATGGAGCGGATGTAGGTCGGAAATAATGGCTGCCCGGCTGCACTCCAGCGAGATGTAGCTGGGATCTTCCATGCCCTGCATACCCTCATCATGGCATTGCTGCCAAAAGGCCTGGAGCGGATGAATGCTGCTGCTACTACTCCAACAACATCTCCGCCCCCTGATGTGTCAGTGCCTCACAGTGCAGCAGACAATCCACCTCCGGCCCCTGATGTGTCACTGCCACACTGTGCTGCAGACAAAACCCCACCACCCACATGTGAGGCACATGAGACATCAGAGGACGAAGATGTGGATGATTCTGCCTTAGTGGTAAGAAGGAAGCAGTAGCAATCATCTCCGCCATATGGCCTGTTTCAGCTTGGCCCTCTGCATCATCACCTTCCACTGTCCCCCGATACACTCTGCGACACTCACCTTGGACCTCGACTTGGACTGCCATATTCTGTTTGGTTATCAATGACACAGCAGTCAGACTGCGGACTGAATTCTTCCTCTACAGAATAACTTGTCAATCCCTAAAGGACTCTGGCTTGCCCTCCACGGGGCAACAATGTAAAGAGGGGTTTGCATGACCCTGTCTTGTTCCAGCTTCAACACTCCACCGAATGTGAATAAAACATTCTAACTCACACAGATGTGTCATGTCTATGATCAATCAAGTATGAAAGTATGGATGAATGTAGGGACAGTGATTCCTCCTCACGTCCATATTGCTAATGTGGGACTTGAGTCTCAGGGTGCAAATCTCTGCATCATGGTGGTACATATTTGACCCCAAAAGACGCCCTGTTGTCTTTTCTTGGTCACAAATGACAGCCTTTATGTCATGAATTTGGACACATGTGATACGCTGCTGAGTGGGATTACATACTATCTTTGCCACCCTAAAATGTCATTTTGAATACGTGACACCCTAAACAGCCTCTCTGTACAGAGGTGACACACCCACCATCTAATTGCCATTTGTGAGATTGTCAGCACTAAATGTTGCGCTTACACTTGTCAGAGTGATGTGCTTATGCAGAGGAGTGACATGCAACAGGAAATGTTTGTTGGAATGAATGTATTTGCACATGCTATGCCTGTGGTCATTTTGTCCTGTCCCATGATTGCTAAGGACAGTCACAATGTGACGTGCTCATGTGAAGAAATTGTTAATAATTGTGTTCCTTCGGGCTAATCCTGCTGCAGCTGCACTGGGGTGTGGTCCACCTGCTTCATCTTCATCATCATCGTCCTGTGCATCTGGCACTTGGATCCATGGAGCATTGGGGTGTACACATATGTTGTGCAACACACAGCATGCAATGATCATCTTGCACACTATTTCCGGGCTGTACGGGAGTCTTCCACCTGTGATGTCCAGGCACCTGAAACGTGACTTTAACACGCTAGATGAGCACTCCACAATGCCCTTGGAGTGTTTGTGGAATATGTGTCAATAGGTGGTTCTGCATTGTGTGTTGGCAGGCTTATTAGTTTAGTGGTGTGTGATATGTGCGACTTTGGGATTCATGTTTGACATGTATTGCTTGTGACAAATGAGCGGCGTCAATGTGTATTATGTTGCCTCACAGTTGCTCCTCACCCCCCCCCGAGCCTATTTACTTGTGTGCGCTGCGCGGTTGCATCACTTGCACTCCTAAGACACACCATTGTCATGACTGTCTGCGCATGTCCACAAGCCTGACAACGACAATGGGATATTGGCTGTTGACGGTGGTCGGCCACGTGTGTGTAGGCATATGGCCAGGATATGGCAGACACAGAGACACACGCAGAAGTTACTTTGGTGGCCATCCTGGAAGTGAACCACGCCCAGAGCCCCGGGCTATTTATTCCCACTCCTACGCTGTACTGGCATACGCCGGCCCAGCCCACTCCGATTACGCTTACGGGGGGACGACATAGCTACATGTCCAAGGTCTTTCCCATTGCCTGAAATAACATGGTTGCGTCCACTGTCCACAACACTACAAACACCAGCAGTATATGTCCACATGGACATGTCTGTGCTCTGCATACTGAATTCTGTCCAGCACATCACCACCACACTTGGCATTGTGTACATTCTTATTCATGGGTCACTTGCCTCCTTCACACAGAATAGGTTCCCACCTCTCCCCACATACTGCAATTGTGTGGCAGAGGTGCCATGACCTGGATGGTTTGTCTACATGGCTAGCCACAGTTACCACAGTTACTTGTGTTGTCTGTCTGGTAGGTGGGCATAGCTATAGCGTACAAGCCTTGCTTGGTCTCCAGCTGTTCCTGCGCAGTGTGGGGGAAGTGAAGGTGCTGGGGTACCAAGCTGATGATGGCATCCAGGACAGGTGTGAGGAACTTTGAAAGGGCTGGCTGTGAGACTCCTCCGACTCTGGCAGTTGTTGGTTGGAAGGTACCAGAGGCCAACAGGTGCAGCACAGCCAGCAGCTTTGTCTGCGGAGGGATGTTGGTTGTCCGCTGTGTTGGTACCGTCAGCCTGTGGGCAATGTGGGTCAGGATGCGGAGGATGGTTGTCCTTTTCAGCCTGTAGTGGGCAATGACATCCTCTGGCGTTAAGTCTGTGAGGCTGGTGCGTTTTCGGAAGGTCCGCTGTCTTGTTCTGCGCTGCCTCTGTGGTAGTCCCGGGGGGGAGGGCCGGGGGGGGGGCCTGGGGGTGGTGGCAGTGGGAGTTGGGGCCCTCTTGGGACTCCGAGCTGCATGATCAGTAGCTGCATGACATGTGTTGGTCTTCAGATGTGGCTCTGGGCTGGGCTGTCTTTCATACTGCAGGTTGTCGTCCTGCCGGACACCAGTAAAAGGCAGGTGTTAAATCCCTGCTGCTAACATGCCTTATTGCCAGTTTTTGGATCGCATCGCAGATCTGGCTGTGGTGTTTTCATGTGTTTTTGCACGGGAACGCCTACTCTGCATATCGTTAGCGTTAGTTGTCGCTTTCATCCATAGCAATGTTTTTTGCGGCAGCTAATGCTGGAAAACTGGCGATATTGGCAGTTTGCACCAGCTTGAGAGTGGGGCGATAAATCTATCGCCACTTTTGCGGCGCTAATGTGCTGATAAATCAGCGATGGGTCCTTGAGAATATGCCCCTAGGATTTTATAAAAAGCAGATTTATAGTTTTACAACCAGTCTTGTGTAAAATACTAACGTGGTATACCAAACTATATAGCATGCATTATATTGCATGACAAAAATATTGCATCCACTACATCGATGTAACAACTACATCGCAAGCAAAGTATCTATTGAGTTAAAATGGTAAAGTACTTACATTGGCAATTAACTGGTAGGTGATATAAGTAATGCGATATGTGTTGGTCGTTATTATTAACTTTGATACAGCGTCATACAATCCCCAGTGCTAAATGAAACCAAATGAAGTCGCAAACAATGGGCAAGCAGACTATTGTGTTATATTTCAAGGCATAATGTGTAATTTCCACAAAATGTAACATTTTATGTGGATGATGGTTGACATTGTGCAGCAATTTGTACTGGAGGGTGTATCTGGAGTGCAAGTGCCATGCAAATCCCCCTATCTTATATCTCCCAACAATTAGCAACGTGCTAAAACGGTAGAGTTGCTTCCTACCAGCACAGCCTATTACTATGGTGATGCACTATTTTTTGCTGTTCTCGCAACACAGCTCAGCAGATAGTCACGCAACACTGCACGCTAGAAGATGCAGGTACTATTGTTAATGTAAAGGAATAATCAGTGGCTAGGGTGAGGAAGCCTCACAGTAGCCACCAATACAAAATGAGGTCCAAGACAACAAAGGCTCATTCTGTCTGAGGGTGCTGTGGTACAGCAGCATAGCTTGAAGGAAGCTAATCCTACAAAGGTGAAAGGTGCTTGGTAAGAGAAAGCTTGGCCACTGTACAAGAGCAGGTCAATCCATGTGGGCAAGCACTTTAAAATGGGCAAAGAGAACTAGAGGATTTGGGAATTATTGAACAATATTGTACTGCCTGGGTGATCCCACCTACTGGTCACCAAAAAAGGAAAAGCAATCAGCACAGATACACGTGTAGACCTCCACTTACCCAATCATGTCAAGTACAAGACACTTGATTCCCAACATAGACAACATCATAGCGGATACAAATGATACTCAGTGGTTTTCAATGCTTGAGTTCAATGCTGGATACCATCAGATGGAGTTACATAAGGAGTTACGATAGTTTATAACATTCTTCACCCATGAAAGTCTATGCCGCTTCAGGTTTAGTTTTATACTGTACTGCAGAACTGATATAGTGCTTCATTCATATGTTGAGGCAACGAAGGAGTCTGATTTGCATCAGATTTATGGGCACCCTTTCGGAGTGCTTAGTGTATAGGTTATTTGGTGTAGTTTGACCTACCTGGGAGTTGATGGGGATGTACATGGAACTCAAAGATATTCAAATATGTTGTGGCAAATGTTGCTGTGCTTAAGCTAGGGATGTTATGGAGAGGTTTTTTTTAACCTTAATATGTATTTTAGGCAATCCAGTAAACCACTGACAAAGAGACCCTTTTGGTCCACGTGTCAGCAGGGATTTGAAGCTCAAATTACAATTTATAATTAAGTAAAGAAGAAAATATTCGTATTTGTTAAAGAGGATCTTCCAGCGTCTTATGTCTGGTGTTTTGAGCTCCATTGCTGAGATTAATCTGCACAGGCCCTGTTTGGATGTTACACAAATGTAAATGTAGTGCATTTATATAGTGCTCCGCACACCCCCGAAAGGGTCTCTCAGGCGCTGTCTACATACCACTGTGGAACCCTTCCTGGCCTTTCCCTGTGAAGTGCCCACTCCTGGGCACCCCCAAGGTGAAGCCAGGCATCCTAGTGCTTTTGGGGCCATTGTGGAGATTAAGCAAGCTATTGCCCGGAGTTGCAGAGAGGGACCCATGATTAGAATAGGCACCGAGGCGAGAATTATCGGGTCCGTGGAAATTGAGCCCAAGACCCGCTGAGGTGGGAATTGAACCCTGGTCCAGGCCAGACCTCTGCATCAGGGTCTGCCGCTCTAACCATTGAGCCACACTTCTCCACACAGAGTGTTTGAGTCCACAAGATATATTCTAGATGGAGCTCACTCAGATGTGAGAGGGCCCAATCCCTTGGAGATGCTGTTTAGTAACTAGTGTATATTCTATGTGAGTTTCACACGGAAGTGACACATGCCTCGACCACCTTGGAGGCATAGTTAAGCAATCAGGGTATATTTTTGGAGTGTCGCCAAAGCTGAAGTATTCCTGGATGTATTAGAGAAACATCGACTGACTGATTTCCCAGGGTCAGTGACTAAGGGACGGCATTGAGGCCGAAGTGCAGTATCCAGTAGCAGTAGTGCTGGTTTCCAACTGTGAAAGGGATGGTGCTTCCTGTGTTCACCCAGGATGGGTGAACTGGAGTAAGTTCTGAGAAGGTTCACTATGAGCAGCAGCCATTGGTTTGGGAGGCTGCCAAAAAGTCATCATCTTGAATTCTTGAGCGTGAAGAACTAGTTTAGATCATTCCGATCTCAGATTGATGCCATCTTGCGCTTTTTTTATTTATAGGGAAATAGAGATAGAAATATCTCTGCCTTTTTCTGGCAGTGGAACTGGCTTCATTGCTCCTAAAAGGAAGAGTTTTTTTAACCTCCTCCAGACGTTCTCAGGATACAAGCTGGAGCAGAGATGGCCTCGGTGAGGGTAGCTGTGGCAGCTGAACAGCATAGTCATTCTTCACAACTGAGAGAGAGAACCCATGCACCAGTGTTTGTTTTGGTCCAGGGATGGTAATGGAGGAACTTTTCCCACCCCTGGAGTATAGTGGCCAAGGTATAGTAAGTTTCTGGACTGTTGCAGTGATGATGGAATACTTGCTCTCATTTTCCGTCAATGGTACCAGTGCCACAATGAGCAGCCATTAGAAAGACTTACTTGCTGGTCTCCACATCAGTTTTTGGACAGCCTAAATAGGCTCACGTGTGAGGAGCAGGTCTTGGGCAGTGATCCAAGGTGGAATTGTATATCCCTGGAGTGGATAGGACTGAGGCCAAGGCAGTGATGCCCATTGGATCAATATCAGACCACAGGAGGTAGCCCATAAACCACAGTGAGACTGGGGCAGTACATGATATCTAACAACAATGTCTCAATGTGGAATTCATTGGGAGGACAAGTTATTCAAAAATGAGCCGTATCATGAAGTATAGGAGGAATCAATCCATACAGAGAAGACACAGGGAGACCAAGAATGCCGGAAAGAATTGTATTTTTCAACACATGATGGACATATTGCGTCATATGTGCATATCATATAGGTTAAAAGCACTGCGTGACACTTAGTGAAAGTGTAACCAACAAAATACTGTGCACAAGTGCTCGTGGAGTTTTGTGACGGCGCAAGTGACACATAAAGTGGTATGTACAGCGGTGAAGGGGCACAAAGAACAAATGGTACATTAAATATGTCGGAGTTAGGGCATTTACACAATTAATGTAAGAATTTACAAGAAACAATAGAGCAAATGCCCATGTAACAAATGTGCCAAAAGTAACGCTGTTGTAGTCGACGGCGTTTCGGCCTGTAACACTCTAGGCCATCATAAGGACTGGTTACACCTATTTAGGGCAGTGCTAGGAGAAGAGAGACAAATCTCAAAATAGAACTCGATTTCAAAAGGACCAAAGAAGGAAGAAAGAGGGGAGAACCATGCTGAAAAAAGTTGACCGCGGGCGGCGTGAGAGCCATGCAGCAAAATGTTGGCCGCGGGCGGCGTAAGGCGACCAAGTGTGCAGGACTACTGTGCGACCAAGGGTGAAGGGGCAAAGGTATCCAATTAAAAATGTCCGAAGAGAAGGTCGAGGTCTCTAGAATTAGTGACGAAATCAATTGAATCAAGTGAATGGGGAAGTGGACGAATGAATAGTGCCCATGGAATAGTTATCCTTTAGAGGTCATGAACCGAGGTGGTACGTGACAATGGGCAACAAGAAAATGCCATATTAATTGGCAACCGGCACGAACGTGAAAGCGACTCGTGAGATGCTGACAGTGGTGAACTGTACGCAAGCTGGGTGATCCGGTATGGCGGGCAAATAAGGCAGGAGTGGAAGTGATCTGAAGAGACAGCAAGCAACCCGCATGTAAAAACCCCGTGAGGGAACTTACTGGTATGGAACGGGGAGAGACAACAGGAAGGCGACCGCGTGGTCTGTCAGGTCAGTCCGTGAGGGTCGTGACTAGAGGAGGGAGACAAGGAGGCAGGTGAGGGGAACGTCAGGTGCGGGACGGTCACAAGGGCAGAGGTAGGGGCTGTACTTACTTGAGCGGGGAAGGGGACGCAGTCAATGAGGAAGCTGAAAGAAGAAGGGAGCGGGGTTAGGATCGGGGCGGGTGACCGAGCGAGGGTGTGGAGAACAACGGGGGAGGTACTTACATTTGTGAGGCGAATAAATCACCGGATAAGGTCCGAAGTCAGTAACTAGCCAGCACGAGTCAGGACGTGAATAAGGTGTACGGACCCGGAATGGAAGATAAGGGAGCGGCGGCTTGCGGGTCACAGGTTACGGGGACGAATCAGGAGGGATGTGAGAAAGGAGGAGATGCATGCAAGTGAAAACGGAGTTCTGATTGGTGAGGAGGCGTGGTGAGGGGAGTCATGGTAACTAAGACGCAATCCCGTGGTAATGAGTCACGGGGGTGTAACGGCGCGTGATTCGTGCGAACCATAACAGAAGGGAGAGCGGGAGGCGGGAGGTGGAGAGAATGGAAAGAAAGATCAATTACACAAAGTGGCATAACAGTTAATACAATATCGTCATATCATTAGGACCACGGAAAGCCAAAAAGAGAACAATTCAAATAGCAAACCATAGGTAAACATACTTTACAGGTTTGGCGGTGAGGCAAGAAGAAGGGTGGGGGGGGAAGGGAAGAAGGACAAGGGGAGAGGGAGGGGTCGGGGGAAAAAAGGGGGGGGGGTGGGGGGGGTGAGGCAGGGTAATAAATGCAAATACATACTTCATATAAAGGAAAACAGCTGATAAGAATATTTCAAATGCAATAAAGGATGACAAAGGTACATGTGTAATTCTGAATCAATAATAAAAAGAATGAAAGGGGAAAAAAAGGGGGGGGGGGAGGACAAAGGGGAGGGTAACGGGGAAGAGGAGGGCGATAGGCAAGGCGGGAAGGAATTGGACAAACAAGGGTTAATTACCAAGAAGGAAGGTAACAGAGTTGACTAGAGCAGGAGCAAATATCAGCTAGACAGAGAAGGCAGTGGGCTGCAGAGGATCATAATTATGTGAGGGTGGAGTTCCATTCATCAAGGGAATTCAAGCCCTGTTCAATGGTATTAAAGCGAGCAATCCAACGACATTCACATCTATTCAGAAGTCTTTGAATGTCTCCGCCTCTTAGTGGAATGGACGGTTTGTCGATTACCAACCAGGTGAATTCAGCTTCATTGTGATTTTTTTCTTTGAAATGGGCAACCAAAGGGGCTGTAAGGACTCCACATCTAATGCGGCTACGATGCTGCAGGATGCGGTCCTTGACCATCTGGGTGGTTTGTCCGATGTACAGTTTACTGCAGGGGCATTTTATCAGGTAGATCACATTTTGGGATCTACAGTTGGTGAAGGAATTCAGGTCAACTTTTAGACCGTTATGTTCAAAAGTTTTTGTGTTGGTTGTTGAGGAGCATGCTGCACATCTTTGGCATCTATAATGGCCCCGTACCGGTGGTAATTTCCATGAGCTTTGGATAGATTCTGATGTAGCCGGTGTGGTAGGCCAAGTGATCGCATGTACCAGGTGGTCGGCTATGTTTTTTCCCCTACGGTATGAGAATAGAGGTGGTTCATTGAAGATGGTGAGTGGGGCTAGAATGTTCCAGTTTGATTTAATAGTTTTGGCAAGTTTATTACTGGAGGGTGAAAAGGTAGATACAAAAGGGATTCGGCTGTTGGATCTCTTTTCTTTAGGAGTAAGTAAAGTGTCACGATGATTATACCAAGCTCGTTTTCTTGCCTGTTAACCAGTTTTTTGGGGTATCCACGGGCCACAAGTTTGGCAGTGAGTACTGCGGCCTCCTTGAAGAAATCCCTACGCCATTTGCAATTGCGACGGATTCGCAAAAATTGACCAAAAGGGAGACCGTCGCGTAGACCACGTGGGTGGTTACTGGAATAGAGTAGTAGGGTATTGCGCTCTGTCGGTTTCCTGTATAATGAAGTGCCAATTTTTTCATCTTCAACCCGTAGAGTGAGGTCCAAGAATGGAAGGTTATCTTCTTTCGGGTCTACTGTGAATTTGAGGTGTTGTTGGCTGTTGTGCAACCAGTCAGTAAATTGGGAGAGAGAAGTCTTGTCACCTGTCCAGATAAGCAGAATGTCATCTATATAGCGACGCCAAAAAGTGATGTTATTTCTGAAAGGGTTGAGGTCGGTAAGGATCAATGTGCTCTCAAGATGATGAACGTACAGGATGGCAAAATTTGGGGCAAAACATGCACCCATGGAGACTCCTTTGATCTGTAAGTAGTAGGTATCTTTATACAGGAAGTAGTTATTTTCCAGGGCTATTTCCAAGAGAGCCATCACGAAATCGGTAGGTATTCTTGAGGGGAATGGTCGAGTGTTGAGAATATTTCTTATAACTTCGAGACCTTCTCTATGGGGTATGTTGGTATAGAGAGATTCGATGTCCATACCAACCATCAAATTAGTGCCGGGTATGAAAGGGGTGTCTTCAATCAGGTTGATTAAATCCATGCTGTCTCGCACGAAAGTATCCGTCTCAGGTACGAATTCTTTAAGGATACCATCAATGTATTTGCCAATGGGTTCCAGGATAGACCCACATCCAGAGACTATGGGCCTGCCAGGAGGATTCTGTAGATCTTTATGTACTTTGGGTAAGACATAGAGTACTGGAGTACGTGGATTGATTTTATTAAGAAACAAGGCCTCCTTATCAGAGATGATATTATCCAATTTAGCTTGATCAGTTAGAGTAAGAATCTTAGATCTTATGCCAGGGAGAGGGTCAGAGGGAAGAGCACGGTAGTGTTCCCTGTTGTTGAGTTGGCGAAGTATTTCCATGTCATATTTAGTTTGATCTTGTATGACGATACCTCCCCCTTTATCTGCGGGCTTGATGATTAACTCTTTGTTTTTGCTAAGGCGATGGAGGGCCTGTTTCTCTTCCAACGATAGATTGTAAGGAACGAATTCATGTTGTGAGAATGTTTTTCATTTCAAGCAGAATTCTTCTCTCGAAAGTGAGAACTTCCGGCGGCATTAGTACTGATGGAGGGTTGAAAGTGGATGGTAACTGAAAAGGGGAGCGAGTGTTGAGTTCCCGTGACGGTCTCTCCGAGAAGAATTGTTTCAATCTGATTCGTCTGAAGAATAGTAATAAATTCTCTTGGATCTCGAAAAAATTACTTCTGTCTGTAGGTACAAACGATAGTCCTTTACTCAGGAGGTTGGTTTCATATGGCGTGAGATTATGCTTGGACAAGTTGAAAATGGGGAGTTCCATTGAAGAGTCAGTTGTACTTAGTCCAGTCACCACTGGTAGAATTTTCTTCTGGTCTGGCGTTCTCCGGAGTATTGAAATTGGTTGTTGCCTCTCGACCGACCCCTGCCTCTCCCTCGGTTTGACTCTAAAAAACCAGCAGGAAGTAGGGGTTGTGGTCTTGGTGGTTGGTTTCTTTGGAGTCGTGAGGTACTGGGACCTTCTCCTGGACTAGAATCGTCAGCTGATGTATTTGAAGAATCAGAGAATTCCACTCGTTGATGATTACGATAGCGACCCCAGTTTCTTTGTTGTTTAGGAGGTTGGTATGGTGTGTCATAGAAATCGTCTTTCAAGTAAGGGTAGGTGTGTTCGTTGTTATAATAGCGGATGTCTCTTTGGATCTTGTTGATTTTTTCATCTCTGATAAGGAGGCCTTGTTTCTTAATACAATCAATCCACGTACTCCAGTACTCTATGTCTTACCCAAAGTACATAAAGATCTACAGAATCCTCCTGGCAGGCCCATAGTCTCTGGATGTGGGTCTATCCTGGAACCCATTGGCAAATACATTGATGGTATCCTTAAAGAATTCGTACCTGAGACGGATACTTTTCGTGCGAGACAGCATGGATTTAATCAACCTGATTGAAGACACCCCTTTCATACCCGGCACTAATTTGATGGTTGGTATGGACATCGAATCTCTCTATACCAACATACCCCATAGAGAAGGTCTCGAAGTTATAAGAAATATTCTCAACACTCGACCATTCCCCTCAAGAATACCTACCGATTTCGTGATGGCTCTCTTGGAAATAGCCCTGGAAAATAACTACTTCCTGTATAAAGATACCTACTACTTACAGATCAAAGGAGTCTCCATGGGTGCATGTTTTGCCCCAAATTTTGCCATCCTGTACGTTCATCATCTTGAGAGCACATTGATCCTTACCGACCTCAACCCTTTCAGAAATAACATCACTTTTTGGCGTCGCTATATAGATGACATTCTGCTTATCTGGACAGGTGACAAGACTTCTCTCTCCCAATTTACTGACTGGTTGCACAACAGCCAACAACACCTCAAATTCACAGTAGACCCGAAAGAAGATAACCTTCCATTCTTGGACCTCACTCTACGGGTTGAAGATGAAAAATTGGCACTTCATTATACAGGAAACCGACAGAGCGCAATACCCTACTACTCTATTCCAGTAACCACCCACGTGGTCTACGCGACGGTCTCCCTTTTGGTCAATTTTTGCGAATCCGTCGCAATTGCAAATGGCGTAGGGATTTCTTCAAGGAGGCCGCAGTACTCACTGCCAAACTTGTGGCCCGTGGATACCCCAAAAAACTAGTTAACAGGGCAAGAAAACGAGCTTGGTATAATCATCGTGACACTTTACTTACTCCTAAAGAAAAGAGATCCAACAGCCGAATCCCTTTTGTATCTACCTTTTCACCCTCCAGTAATAAACTTGCCAAAACTATTAAATCAAACTGGAACATTCTAGCCCCACTCACCATCTTCAATGAACCACCTCTATTCTCATACCGTAGGGGAAAAAACATAGCCGACCACCTGGTACATGCGATCACTTGGCCTACCACACCGGCTACATCAGAATCTATCCAAAGCTCATGGAAATTACCACCGGTACGGGGCCATTATAGATGCCAAAGATGTGCAGCATGCTCCTCAACAACCAACACAAAAACTTTTGAACATAACGGTCTAAAAGTTGACCTGAATTCCTTCACCAACTGTAGATCCCAAAATGTGATCTACCTGATAAAATGCCCCTGCAGTAAACTGTACATCGGACAAACCACCCAGATGGTCAAGGACCGCATCCTGCAGCATCGTAGCCGCATTAGATGTGGAGTCCTTACAGCCCCTTTGGTTGCCCATTTCAAAGAAAAAAATCACAATGAAGCTGAATTCACCTGGTTGGTAATCGACAAACCGTCCATTCCACTAAGAGGCGGAGACATTCAAAGACTTCTGAATAGATGTGAATGTCGTTGGATTGCTCGCTTTAATACCATTGAACAGGGCTTGAATTCCCTTGATGAATGGAACTCCACCCTCACATAATTATGATCCTCTGCAGCCCACTGCCTTCTCTGTCTAGCTGATATTTGCTCCTGCTCTAGTCAACTCTGTTACCTTCCTTCTTGGTAATTAACCCTTGTTTGTCCAATTCCTTCCCGCCTTGCCTATCGCCCTCCTCTTCCCCGTTACCCTCCCCTTTGTCCTCCCCCCCCCCTTTTTTTCCCCTTTCATTCTTTTTATTATTGATTCAGAATTACACATGTACCTTTGTCATCCTTTATTGCATTTGAAATATTCTTATCAGCTGTTTTCCTTTATATGAAGTATGTATTTGCATTTATTACCCTGCCTCACCCCCCCCCCACCCCCCACCCTTTTTTCCCCCGACCCCTCCCTCTCCCCTTGTCCTTCTTCCCTTCCCCCCCCCCCACCCTTCTTCTTGCCTCACCGCCAAACCTGTAAAGTATGTTTACCTATGGTTTGCTATTTGAATTGTTCTCTTTTTGGCTTTCCGTGGTCCTAATGATATGACGATATTGTATTAACTGTTATGCCACTTTGTGTAATTGATCTTTCTTTCCATTCTCTCCACCTCCCGCCTCCCTCTCTCCCTTCTGTTATGGTTCGCACGAATCACGCGCCGTTACACCCCCGTGACTCATTACCACGGGATTGCGTCTTAGTTACCATGACTCCCCTCACCACGCCTCCTCACCAATCAGAACTCCGTTTTCACTTGCATGCATCTCCTCCTTTCTCACATCCCTCCTGATTCGTCCCCGTAACCTGTGACCCGCAAGCCGCCGCTCCCTTATCTTCCATTCTGGGTCCGTACACCTTATTCACGTCCTGACTCGTGCTGGCTAGTTACTGACTTCGGACCTTATCCGGTGATTTATTCGCCTCACAAATGTAAGTACCTCCCCCGTTGTTCCCCACACCCTTGCTCGGTCACCCGCCCCGATCCTAACCCCGCTCCCTTCTTCTTTCAGCTTCCTCATTGACTGCGTCCCCTTCCCCGCTCAAGTAAGTACAGCCCCTACCTCTGCCCTTGTGACCGTCCCGCACCTGACGTTCCCCTCACCTGCCTCCTTGTCTCCCTCCTCTAGTCACGACCCTCACGGACTGACCTGACAGACCACGCGGTCGCCTTCCTGTTGTCTCTCCCCGTTCCATACCAGTAAGTTCCCTCACGGGGTTTTTACATGCGGGTTGCTTGCTGTCTCTTCAGATCACTTCCACTCCTGCCTTATTTGCCCGCCATACCGGATCACCCAGCTTGCGTACAGTTCACCACTGTCAGCATCTCACGAGTCGCTTTCACGTTCGTGCCGGTTGCCAATTAATACGGCATTTTCTTGTTGCCCATTGTCACGTACCACCTCGGTTCATGACCTCTAAAGGATAACTATTCCATGGGCACTATTTATTCGTCCACTTCCCCATTCACTTGATTCAATTGATTTCGTCACTAATTCTAGAGACCTCGACCTTCTCTTCGGACATTTTTAATTGGATACCTTTGCCCCTTCACCCTTGGTCGCACAGTAGTCCTGCACACTTGGTCGCCTTACGCCGCCCGCGGCCAACATTTTGCTGCATGGCTCTCACGCCGCCCGCGGTCAACTTTTTTCAGCATGGTTCTCCCCTCTTTCTTCCTTCTTTGGTCCTTTTGAAATCGAGTTCTATTTTGAGATTTGTCTCTCTTCTCCTAGCACTGCCCTAAATAGGTGTAACCAGTCCTGATGATGGCCTAGAGTGTTACAGGCCGAAACGCCGTCGACTACAACAGCGTTACTTTTGGCACATTTGTTACATGGGCATTTGCTCTATTGTTTCTTGTAAATTCTTACATTAATTGTGTAAATGCCCTAACTCCGACATATTTAATGTACCATTTGTTCTTTGTGCCCCTTCACCGCTGTACATACCACTTTATGTGTCACTTGCGCCGTCACAAAACTCCACGAGCACTTGTGCACAGTATTTTGTTGGTTACACTTTCACTAAGTGTCACGCAGTGCTTTTAACCTATATGATATGTACATATGACGCAATATGTCCATCATGTGTTGAAAAATACAATTCTTTCCGGCATTCTTGGTCTCCCTGTGTCTTCTCTGTATGGATTGATTCCTCCTATACTTCATGATACGGCTCATTTTTGAATAACTTGTCCTCCCAATGAATTCCACATTGAGACATTGTTGTTAGATATCACGCCCATTGGATCAAGGCAACTGATGCCATCTCCTCGTTCTGTGGACTTGGGAGCTTCTTCAGAGTAAGTGGAAGCTACACTTGGGATGTATGGAGTTGCATTGGAGTAGGCAGCAAATGGACAAGCACTTGAACCTACGGTTCAAGGGGTCCCCCAAGCCTTCAACTTCACTCTTAGAGCATCCAATAAAGGAGCCTGTAGGATATCAACAACCCAAAACCAAACCTTGCAGCTGGGTCAACAAGCATTGGCATAACCAATAGGTCTCGCCTTGGGGACCTTATAAGTGTTTAGCCATGCAACGGTTGATGTTGTTGCACCAAGGATTTTGTGCTGCATAACTAAATACTTATAAGGTCCCAAAAGCGAGACCTATTGGCTATGCCAATGCTTGTTTATCTTGTTTGTGCTTTAGTATCTACTTATGAGACAAGGTTTCCCCATAACCTCTGTTTTTGTGTATTTAAAGATTTAAAGGGTTAAACCGACAACGATAGAAAACCATATTAAACCTAGTTGGGCGATTTTCTGTAGCTCTCTAACTGTGTGACATGTACGATCCCGTCCCTGTAGCTCTTTAACAGTGTGACATGTCTGATCCCGTTCCTGTAGCTATCTAACTGTGTGACATGTCTGATCCCATTCCTGTAGCTCTCTAACTGTGTGACATGTCTGATCCCGTCCCTGTAGCTCTTTAACAGTGTGACATGTCTAATCCCAGATTTCCACCTCATCTGAGACACTCTCAGCCTGGTCCTGTTGGATTCTCCTAATTTAAAGTGTAAATAAAAGTACATCTCTCACAACTCAAAGTATCGTTTGAAATTCCACGACTGGCTGAATTTTATTGTATTGTAATTGCATTTATATAGTGCCTACTAACTACCCCAGACGAGGCGTCAAAGTGCTTTATCATGCCTATTCGAAGCTGTATACCCAGTACGCAAAGGAAGACGTGAAATTAAGCCCAATTATTTAGTAAAGCTCGTCTTTTTTGTATTCGTTAAAAAATCAACCCGAGCATGCGCATGAAAATCTACAAAATGCAACCTTCCCAAGCGTGTTTACATTTACACGGTTTAGAACGTTTTTCACGCGACTTCAGGTAGTATTAAGACTCGCTTGATCCAGGAAACATGAGCCCCATTTGTTTTGTCTTTTTCCCTGGTTTAATTAATACAGTCACCAGAAAATACAGCCTTAAGGCAGTCTTAAGTCCAGGCGGCTAGTCTTAAGACTGTCTAACACCAGGATAGGGGTATATTTGCGAGTTTAATACAAGGAAAACCTTTAGCAAAACTGAAAAATATATGGCAACATTTGTGAAGCCATGTGACTAAGAAAGGTTAAAAAAAAAATGTAATCGCACAACGATAGAAAACCATATTGAACCTAGTTGGGCGATTTTCTGTAGCTCTCTAACTGTGTAACATGTATGATCCCGTCCCTGTAGCTCTTTAACGGTGAGACATGTCTGATCCCGTCCCTGTAGTTCTCTAACTGTGTGACATATCTGATCCCATTCCTGTAGCTCTCTAACTGTGTGACATGTCTGATCCCGTCCCTGTAGCTCTTTAACTGTTTGACATGTCTGATTACGTCGCTGTAGCTCTCTAACTGTGTGACATGTATGATCCCGTCCCTGTTGCTCTTTCACTGTGTGACATGTCTGATCCCATACCTGTAGCTCTTGAACAGTGTGACATGTCTGATCCCGTCCCTGTAGCTCTCTAACTGTGTGACATGTCTGATCCCATTCCTGTATCTCTCTAACTGTGTGACATGTCTGATCCCATCGCTGTAGCTCTTTAACAGTGTGACATGTCTAATCCCCGATACGTGGATCCACCACATCTGAGACACTCTCAGCCTGGTCCTGTTGGATTTTCCTAATTTAAAGTGTAAATAAAAGTACATCTCTCACAACTCAAAGTATCGTTTGAAATTCCACGACTGGCTGATTTGTATTGTATTGTAATTGCATTTATATAGTGCCTACTAACTACCCCAGACGAGGCGTCAAAGCACTTTATTATGCCTATTCGAAGCTGTATGCCCAGTACGCAAAGGAAGACGTGAAATTAAGCCCAATTATTTCGTAAAGCTCGTCTTTTTTGTATTCGTTAAAAAATCAACCCGAGCTTGCGCATGAAAATCTACAAAATGCAACCTTCCCAAGCGTGTTTACACTTACACGGTTTAGAACGTTTTTCACGCGACTTCAGGTAGTTTTAAGACTCGCTTGATCCAGGAAACATGAGCCCCATTTGTTTTGTCTTTTTCCCTGGTTTAATTAATACAGTCGCCAGAAAATACAGCCTTAAGGCAGTCTTAAATCCAGGCGGCTAGTCTTAAGACTGTCTAACACCAGGATAGGGGTATATTTGCGAGTTTAATACAAGGAAAACCTTTAGCAAAACGGAAAAATATATGGCAACATTTGTGAAGCCGTGTGACTAAGAAAGGTTAAAAAAAATGTAATCGCCGTTTGACTTCTGTAGTGATAAACGTTTTACGGGGCGGAAAAAAGGTGAGCATCATCATTTCTTTGCAAAACAATTTGGTGTCTTATGTCTAAATATGAAAGAGTGAGCATGTAAGTAAATTGTGTTCAGGCCGTGAAACGGTTAAGCCCCCGTTTTCTTTTTTAAAACAAGCATTGGCCGCGCGGGAAACAAGCATTGGCCGCGAAAGTGAAACTGATGAAAGTGATCGCGCGGCCTGCAGCAGTATAGAGAGGGGGGGAGTGGAGGCCAGCAGAGTGACGCGATCTGTGGTGGGGGAGGGGGGAGGGAATTGAAGCGCGGAGAGAGGCACGCAAAGCATGCGCCCGCGCACATGCACTCAAGCTCTAGGCTGGCCATGGCAGCATCTGGTAGCACTTTTTTTACCCCTTACTAAAAGTCGAGCAAGCAGCGCATGCGCTGCTCTAGGCTCAACCTAAAAAGGAGCCAACTTCTGATTCAACTGCTCCTGGTGTGAAGACTGAGATGAATCCGATTTGTTCGCCATGGGGGTCAACAATCCCTTAGGCAGAGTACTTCAGGGAAAAAGCCCTAAAGGGTGAGACTGCTGGTACGGATAGACCTCCTGAAAGCCATACAGCTGTGTTAGAAAAACCATTGCCAATTTGTACTCAAGGATGCGCAATGGTATCGAAGGTAATGAGGCACATACTTCTTACTGCAGTGTGCCCTCAAGATCAGGCCACCTAACACAAGGAGTGTAGCGACTGAGTGCCACAAGAGGCTGGCACAGCTGGGTGGCATCTTTCAGTGCTTCTGCACACTGTAATGCCTTTTCATTTCAGGAGGGCTGATAATGTGCCTGAAACTGGTGGAGGCCTACATTCTGCACTCCTTCATGCGCTTAAGCTTTTGGCTCACTTACAGGGTGGTTCACTTCCTCAGGTGCCAAGGAGGAAACTATCCATGAGGGTATGAGAGCGTCCCAGAGGGGATGACTCACTATTTCAGCAGTAGAAAGCACACTTGGTACCACTACGATTGGCCAAGACACTGTAGTTACCTCATAGCTCTTCTTTTTCTTGATGATGAAACCCGTCTTTTTAGTGATCGCTGCACCCTTTTCCTGTATGCAAGCAATGGTAGCACAGAGTATAGGAATGCTCTGGATGACTATTTTCTAAATACAATATGTGTGCCAGTCAGCTGCTGTGAACAGCAGATCGCATGACGCGATTTGCTTAAAGATGGATCATTCCAGCGTACACGAGTACTCTGATGGAAGAAGAGAATGGAGATAAAAGGCAGTGAAAAAGTCCCAACAAAGATGCACGAGTATCATGACTACACCTAGCCTAAAAAATTATTAGGCACAAAACGTGTTTCAATCTCCACCATCCAGCTGTATAAAGGGAACAGGGATGCGCATCTGTTCATGTTTGGGAGCATGACGCATAGGAAACACATATGGGTGCACTATAATGCCAAGCAAAATTCAGTGTTAACAGGTTTAGAAGCAATTTCTGGTTAAGCGGCTCGGTGCCATGTATAACTACAATCCTAGAATGGGAAACAGCCAGGACAGAAAACTGCATTGCCAGAAATGTGCCCTCTATAATAAAGGGAGCATCCTGCACCTCATTGTATTGGTCATCTTAACAAATAGAAAATTATAGAGGTAACGAGAATACATTTTAGAAAACTGTAGCTTAAGTTGATAATGGATGCCCAGCTTGATAACAAAAGGAAGTAAACAGGCATGGTTTATTGTTTAAGTAACATTTTACTCTTGTTATGAAGACTTTATGACTTCTCAAACTATTATAAGTCTCTTTTAACAGCAGCAGATAGACTTTTGGGCAATGCCTAATTTGGGGGGAAAGACAGAGGTATAGGATTTTAGGTCTGCTAAAATTCATGAGGAACTAAAGCTGACAGGATGGAGCTAATAGTTGGTACTTCTATTTCATGAAAACCCTAATATACATGTTTTATGTAACAATTGAATTACATTTCACGAAAATGCTTGTCTTAACTCAAGCAGACAGATTATATGGACACCTGCCTTACTCATTTAGTCAGATTGTGTGCACCAGAGATTTAATCAGTTAAATGCAGCCCCTTGCATGACTGTGGATCAAGGACCCGACGATAACGCCAATGTTGTGTTATGCCATTGGTTCTGAAACACAATAAGGATTGCATTGCATATCTTTGGTTAGCCTGCTAGGTGGTTTGGCAGGATGTCCCATACATATACTGTTACAATACTCAATGAGTAAAAGGACAAATGCAGGGAAGGTGGCAACCCACCAAGACGTTGCAGCAAGTACAGGTTCCTAAAAAAAGTGTGCAGATAGAAGAATGCTGCATTACGATAAATGAGCAATCTTGATTAAAGGCTTCACCTAAACGGAACACCATGTACAACAGTGCAGGGGGGGATTGCGAAAGGCCACTTGAGCTGTAGTACATTGGTCACACTGGACACAAGTCGAAGGAATTCAGTCTCCGAGGCTTATAAGCTCAACCATTTGCTTTGTATCCAATGGTGTGCGTGCCAGTGGTTGTCAATAAACTGATGACGATTGTTAGATCCATTTATGATCTTAATGTAGAGTGCAGCATATTATCTGATGATGGAGATTGAGAACATGCATGTTATATATGTTAAATGACTTGGTCGTTTGCGTATGCATTTCTCACCTGGCTTGTGTATTGTTTCCTAGGCTTAGACAATTTTTGTGATGTGAGCATACAAGTGATTTTCTGTTTTGAACATTGTTTGCTGGTTTTATCACTGCTGTAGTGGCAATTATAGTTGTTGAACCAATCTAATACTATCAAAAGACCAGGTGAGAAACTCTGATAAATTATTTATGGCAGAATTCCAGAATCCACTTTGCCTCCCACTGATCCTGCGGATCGACCCTTTTTGATAGAAGGAATGCATCAACATACATGCCAGTGCTGCCCAAGCTAAATAAGTTCTTTGTGGTAGATAGCAGGATTTGGACCAAGTTGAGGACACCCTTTTGGAAAGAGTGAAGTACTATTTTTCGTAGAGTTATAGACAGTTACACTCAGGAAGGAGGAAACAAAGTCAAGATGCATTAAAGGAGGTGCTCAAAGGTGTCAACTCAGCTGTTAGTAGGAAATAGAGTCTGTCAATTACAACAATTCTATTGCTACTGGAAGTAGCTGTGAAAGTGTGACCTGAAGGCAATGATCCAGACGGAGGATGGTAGAGCAAGACAAAGCTTTATTATCACATGAAGAAACTCCAGCCACTGTTACATCAGTCAATCCTCCAACGCCCTCTCCAACAAACTCTGCCTCCCCTTTCGAAAGATATATTCCGAAACAGACTCCTTAAGGAGTGACCCAATACAACAAAGAGGGTATAAGGGATATACCAATAAAATATAAAATAGACATAAGATGCCCACTACCACACACCCACCTCTCTAACCCCAACAACAAAGATAAATCCAACATAAAATAAATCATACATTTATATAGTTTTACAACACAATTAAGATTGCAGATGTGTCCATTCTCCACCTCAAATGCTCCTTTAAACACTTTGATAACTTTGAATAGTTTACTGAAATGTGTAAAAGCATTACCTAGATTCCTGGGTAATTTTATTTTCACCATATTCCCCACCTTGACCTTTATAGATTTGACTGACTTGCATATATCATATCTCATCTTCCTTTGCTCTTGAATGCATAGTTCCCTCATCCTTTCCTCCTTCATCTGTTCAGTTAAATATGACAGTACTTCACCATACACTCCCACCCATGGTGGAAACAACTTGGTATGGGGAACCCATTTTCTGAATTGTACAAATGGACTAATCCCAGTGGTAGAGTGAGACATGTACCTATATTCTTCCACTTTACATTTTACCATCTTAATCCAACTCACTCCTCTCTGTTTCACCATTTGAGTCACTTCCTTAAGTGTCCTGTTAAATCTTTCAACCATTCCATTTATTTTAGGGTGGTATAATGCACATGTTTTGTGTAAAATTCTCCTAGAATCCCAAAACTCTCCCATTGCTTTTCATGTAAATTGCATCCCTTTCTCCATCAAAATGCTTTTAGGGTTGCCTTCACGCACAAACACTTCAGACAGAAACTTCATAACAGATGCTGTGGTAATCCTAGATGTAACCATGACTTTAAGCCATCTCGAAAGTGTGTCCATCAGGACCAATACATACTTGGAAGTGGAGCCACAGATATAGGTCCCATAATATCCACGTAAATGTCTTCCCACACTTCGTTTGGAATCTCACTTATTACAATGGGATATGCTCTAACTTTAAGAGCCTTATCATATAATTTACATTCCTCACTATCTTTAACCATCCTTTTCACTATCAGATCTATTGAAGGCCACCAATAAGTTGTTCTAAGTATTTACTTTGCCATGGTGTCCCTCACGAGCCAAGCGTACAAGACGCTCCTTAATGCTGTTGGGAGGGACACATTTGCAACCTCTCAGTACAATACTATTGTCGACTGACAATTCCTGCGAAACTCTAACATATGTCATCAAATTTTCATCACGAAAATACAAACCATTCCCTGAAACAATACTTTCTCTTAGTCTTCAACTTCTCATCCTCATTTAATGCTTCCAGCCACCCACTTTCTGACACACAACCACCAGTCAAAACACAGACGTTAACCTCATCCTCAATCCACCTAGAACCATCAGTTTCTCCTGCCCCCTAAACTTCACTAGTTAATCTTGATAAACAGTCTGCCGATGTATTCTCACTTCCTTGAATATATTTCACTACAAATTGAAAATCTTGCAAACCCACAACCCATTTACAAGTACAAGAAGAGACACAATCCAAACCCTTCATTCCAAAAATCTCTTGCAATGGTTTATGATCCGATTGTACTACAAAATGCACACCTCACAAAAATTGCTTACATTTCCTGAGAGCCCAAAATACAGCAAGAGCCTCTTTTGCAATAGCGGAATACCTCGTATCTGCTCCTCTTTTGCTTAAGGACACGACACAAATCCTTGTCACATGCATCAGTAATGACACAGCATGGCGACCCTGGCTGGAAACATTTGAGTGATTGTGCTGACGACTTAGCAGATGTAATATCATTAAACTCATTCTGAGAAGATTCCGTCCATTGAAAAAATTGAAAATTCTGCCATAAATAAGAAAGATTGAATTTCTTCCTTCTTGTTTGGTTCTGCCAAATTTGGGATAGCTGCAACTAACCCATCTTTATGTTTTACACCATTTTCAGATAATACATGCCCCAAGTAAGTTATCAGACAACAGAATTTCCATTTCCACTTTTCAGAGTGATCCCTTTTGAGCGGAAAACACTCAATACATCTTTCACTTTAGGTAAATGTTCCTCTAGAGTATCAGTGGAAATGAGGACATCGTCCTGAAAGAACTTAATGGCACCCAGTAATTGTGTCATTAGTCTTTGAAAGACAGATGCCACCGATTATAATTCGAAAGGCATTCTGTTAAACCTGTTAACTCCAAATGGAGTTATAAAGGCAGTCAAATTTTGGGATTCTTGATTCGAATTTGTGGTACGCAGAACTTAGGTCCAATGTGATAAAATATTTGGCTTTCCCCGATAAAACGATCATTTAGGCATTATTGGGTAAGGAAAATTTGTTTGCAATAACTACCTTTTTCAAGAGTCTGAGATCCCCAGAACTGTCCCACAACAGGAATGACTCAATACAACAAAGCGGGGATAAGAGACTTGCCAACAAAATATATAGACATACAATGTCCAGTACCTCAGTAGCAGATTTGTATAGGAGGAATTTGCAGCATGTCAAAAAGAGGTATTTCTATGAGTGCACATATCCGAAGGGAGTAATGTTCAATCAGGTTGAGTTTGTTGGTTCTATTCCAGACAGCAAATTGAAAGTTCAGGAGGTCACCCTAAAGGTGAAAAGGTCTATGGTGTGCAGCAGCGTGGAAGGAGAATGGGCATTGAGGGAGAGGGAGGGACTATAACAGCGGCAACTCCTCCATTATGGCGGAGGAGTGTCACCACCCGCTTCAAAACGACAGGAAAGGAAAAATAAAATAATAATAAACACGTTTTATTTTTACTTTCCTGCTGAGTCTTGGGTGAGGGGTCTGGGGGATGACAGGCACTGAGGAGAGTGGTAGGTGAACTGCTTTCACTGCGCATGATTGGCCGACTGTCTCAGGCCGGCCAAAGCATCATGCGCAGTAAAAGTTCCCTCCAACACCAGCTGCGTTGATTGGATGGGAGAGAGCAGACACAGGCTCCCAGTCTCCCTGGGAGTGCAAATTCAGAGCGCTCAGGCCAATCCCGATGAGGACTGGCTGCAGTGGAGTTTGGGAGCCTGTGCCTGTGAGGAGGAGAGGAGCAGACAAGAGCAATGCAGCTGGCTGCAGGTCCCTTTTCTAAAATGTACTTATTTTATTTTGTCCTGTGACCCCACCACCCCCGGCCCGCTCACTCGCAACTCCTCCACAAAAGTGGTCGTTACTGGACTTTAAAGAGGAAGTGAACTGATGTGGGACTATGATGGACCAGCCACTTGGGTCAGGCTTGGTTTGGAATAGTAGAGCAAGGGCAGAAGGGATGGCAAGAATCAGGAGTCAAAGATTAACCAATTTTATTGGTAACTTGGATCATTATTTTACCACTGATGTATTGATTAAAAAGAAATAATTTGTGAGCACCGAGCAGGGTTTTGAATGCTAGTTTGTGCCCATCTACAATTCTATGGGCTAGAAAAGAGGCAGTACAGTCTGAAAAGTGATTTGCCAGGAATGGAGGTCAAGTGTGAAGAAGTGGAGACCAGGAGTAATGAAAACATCAGTTTTAGTTTTCCAAAGTCTACTACAGTGATACAAGTTTCCAGCTAAAGCTTCAATGCTTAACTGACAGTGTGTTGACCTATGTACATTCACTGTGTTTCGCCTCTGAAATCTAGCATTAGCAAAAGCGTGTGTTCACTTGTTCTGTAACTATTCCTTTGTCAGTTGTTGCTGGTGTGTGATCTGCCAGGACCCACTTGATGCAGCTTTGTATTAAATTAATTAATACTTCCTCCTCCTAATACTGCCTCCTCTTCTGTTAAAGCTGTACCAGCTGGTGTTCATAACATTGTGGTGATGAGTAACCGAACTTTCTTTGGCAGGGGATCGAACTTCAGCACACCATCAACCCCTGAATGATTGGAAGATGCCCTGGCTGAAGGAACTGAAAAGAATACCAACAATTGAGAGCTGCGGGGCGCACACCACCCTTGCGATCAGAATCATTGTTTGTGGAGTATGTGCTTTATTTCAGGTCTAAAGACAAATACAATTACGCTGAAAACAAAGGTGCCAAATAGTGAACAGTGTATAAACAGGATAAGACACCGAGACTTTGCACTGAAGCATGATAAAAACAATGCTTCCTAGGGCGATGAGATTCGTTTTCTGCCCATAATAGTCCACAAAAGCCCACCTTTCTTAGTACGCCCCTTGTGTAACTTTAGGATGGAGAGGACACTGTGTTCAGCTTACTTCCATATCGGTTTCTGTATGCAGTACTCCATGCTTGTGAAAGGCATGGTTAACACATTGCTACTGGGAACTGCAGGTCTTTATATTGTTTTGAAGGGCATATCGTTTACTATCAGAACTCAAATTCCTAGCCACCTCCATGGGGGAAAGGGAAGATGGACAGTCCCTCTGTCAACATCCATTCAATCCAGGTAATGGGCTGGGACCAAAAAGCAGAATCTCCATCTTGTATGGGTTCCTTAGCAGATTATTGGATCTCAACCAACTCTTGACTGCCCTTATACAGGCTGAAAAGGTCTCCTTAGCTGAAGCAGACTCGCCCTCATAAGTGAGCAGTAACTGAGTATCATCTGCATAAGATAGTTTTAATGGCATAAGATTCCACTAAAAAGGCAATTGGGGACATATACATTTTAAATAGGGTGGAACTCAAAGACGACCTCTGCAGCGCTCCACACTTAAGAGTCTTAGAAACTGGAAAATAGGGCTCCATTCAAACTGCCTCCTCTCGTAGTTTCAAAAAGGTACTAAACCACATCAATACCAATCCTCCCACCCTGTTTTCTGCCAAGAGTTGGAGTAGGATATCGTTGGATACAACGCTGATAGTCGCCCAAAGATCTAATGAGATCAAGGTGGCACTATTACCAAAATCTAGGGTCATCTTAATGGATTCTTTTTTTCCAACAGGGCATTTTCCATACCATGACATGATCGAAAACCGGATAGAGGGTGATGTAAAAGTTTGAATGTCTCTAAGAACTCTGATAGTTGAGCATTAACCATTTTTTCTAGAATTTTAGAGGTAGCTGATAAGTTAGACACTGGTCTTAAATTGGACAGAACAAAAATATCTGCAGAAAGTGTTTTTGTAAAAGAGGAATAATGCCCACTTCCAGGCCTTAGAACCATGCCCGAATGCAAGGAGGAATTAAAACAGACTAAAATAAATTAGGCATATAGTATCAACAACCTGTCTCAAAATGTGTGGGAGACATGAATCTAACAGGGAGCCCAATTTACAATTATAAAAAGCAAGCTTTCAGCTCTTTCCAGTCAAGTGGTTGAAGTTGTAAAAGTTTACCTTCTGAAGTAAGTGTCAAAGAGTTAGGGGATGGTTTGATGGTAAAAACAGTTTGATGACAATAGATTAATCTGGATCTTAATGATTTTGTCTTCAAAGAAGTCACTCAACCTAGAACATAAAGTCGGATTAGCTTCAAGGGAAGGGGTGAATACCTTAAGGTCCATAAATTGTTATACAACTTTAAAAATCTCCATAGGACTATTGTGTGCCTCACTTATCTTCTTAGGGTAGAAGTTGCTCCAAGCAAGGTTTAGATTCTTATGATATTTGATTAAAGCTTGTTGCAAGACAACTTATTGTCATCCTTATAATATCTTCTCCAAGTTCGTTCTAACCTTTAACAGTGTTCCTTTTTCAAAGAGAGCTCATGGGAAAATAAGCAGGCGGATGGAGTGTGACTCTGTTTCAAAAGTTGTTTTTTTTCGGGGGCCACGACATCGGCTGCAGTAGAGAGCCACAGAATCACTGCCATAGAATCCTTATTGACAACTCTATATAATAAAGCGCTAGAGGATTTTAAGATCTCCTGCAAATCAGAGGTCACAACTTTGTTCCAGGATTAGGCTGAATTTTCTCCCCCTCTTCATTGGAAGAGATCAAGAAAAAGGCATTAGACAGTGGTCAGACCAGACTACCTTCACAGGGGCCAAAAATTATCTGTGTCATCAACATGAAGATTAAGGTCTCCTAAGACCGTAAAATTAGCATAATTTACTTTTTTAGGCGCTAGAGCCTAGTCAAAGGAGTTAACAAATTCTCATGCATAGCCAGGAGGCCGATAAAATGTAATCCCAGAAAATTAATATTGTGCAGAGCATGATATGGGGAAGCCCAAAGTTTCAACTTTCAAATCTTCCAACTGAACTGTGGAACATTTGAGATTGTTTCTGATTGCAATAGCCATTTCCCCACCTCACTTTCCAACTCAATCCAAATGCATACACACACATAGGGTCTGATGACGATCTTGGCAGATGGGATACTCTGTCACAAAAGTGATGAATGTCCTAATAGAATTGTAATACGTCACATTTGTGACAAAGTATCCCATCTGCCAAGACGTAATCAGGCCCTTAGTTCTTAGAAAGCACTAATTGTAAGTCAGGGCATGTTTCAGTCATAAAGATAGCATCAAACTGAGACTAACTAAAAGGTTAAAACGATCTAATGCCCTGGCAGAGTTGCAGCGCCATGGATATGTCTTCTTGAACAGGGCCGGAATGGAGTATGAGGATGGCCTTGATGGATAAAGGCGGGTGGGATGGGCTCCAGAAGGAAAATAAGCTCAATTTCTATTGAAATAGGACATTTCTATTCTGGAAAGATTTACAAAAAGGAAATCTAATGCATGTTTGTAAAGGGAGAGGATAATTATTAAGGCTGCTTTTAATGTGGCCTGACCTCCTGCAGTAGCATCATGCCTCTTTACACCAGTACTCCAAAATTGCAGCAAGAGCTTGTAGGAAAGTGCCTTTTTTACATGGCCTGCCCCCACTTTTTGCCTTGTAATTGATGCAAAATTGACAGAGTGCACTGGGTTCCTGCTATCCAAGTCCCCAGAACGAGATCCCTTTCCCTAAAACTGTGTAATTGTTCCCCCAATTGACAATACCCTCAGCACCGCTGTAAGTCACTAGTAAATGGTACCCCTGGTATCTAGGGCATGACTACTAAAGAGGGTCCCTAAGGGCTGCTGAATGTACTCTCCACCCTAAGGGACCCCACAACACACTCATGCAAACTGCCATTGCAGGCTGTGCGACATGAGCAGACAAAAGTAAAGACACGACATGGCACACCGCTTGTGTACCATGCATGCAGATACTCCATGCAATATATGTAACGCATCCCTACAGGAGGCCTTATAGCTCTACAGCAGGGAGCTTCACATTACATGTGTGGATGTATCTGCATGAGCAGATATGCCCCTGTGATGTCTAAGTCAATTCATAGACATTGCATGTGAACAGGGAAGCCACCTGAAGTATATGTACTGGACACTGGTCAATATGAGTTCCCTAGTTACATGATGGCTTCATTGAAACCAAGGATGTTTGGTATCAAACATCTCATATTAATACACCCAAACTGATTCCAGTGATCGATTTATTAATTCATGCACCCAGCTGGTATCTTAGAGGTATCCCCTGAAACCTTATAGTCCACAAGTGTGCTGGCTGACTGGTCCAGTCCAGCCTGCCACCATAGAGGCACTTCTGACCCCCTAGGAGATGAGAGCCCCACTCTCAGAGGTCAGGAACAATGCCTGGCTGACAGGAGGTGTTTACACCTCCTCAAACAGGATGGCTAGCAATCAGCATCTGAAGGCTAGAGGCTTCAAAGCCTTTGCTGCCTTGGTATATGACCCAGTATCTACCAGACAAGGGAGATGCTACCCCCTGCCCTGAGGCCCCTTTGGCACAAGGACAGCACAAAACATAGTATGCAAAGTTGACGTAGAGCACATCCATGTCAATCACACCCCTAAGGGGAACTGCCTGATGTGCCCCACTCTAGGAAAATCTCACCATCATGGTGATGGCAGAATTAAGGAAATTGGGATAGGGTTATACCCACTTCTCACTCTCCACTTCCCGAATGCTCCTAAACGTAGTATTTAGGTGGCTCCCTGAATACAGAGCTTCAGGTTTCACTGACTGAAAAGAAGAAGAGGACAGTGAAGAGCCAGCCCTCAAAAGAACTGAAGACTGCTGTGGACTTTTAGTACCAAACATTGCCTGCCGCACAGAGACTCAACAGTTTCAAAGACCTGACTCATTCTGCAGCTGTACATCCTCCATGAGCCTCATAGGGTTGCCAGTACTTTGCCCAGCAGCCAGCATATTTCTTGGAGTAGAGGAGCTATTCCCCTGCAGCCTGCAGGCATCAACTGCGACATTCGGTTGAAAGAAGCTGCTGTCCACTAAGCAGCAGCCGCCCTGGAGAAGGTCAGAGCACTCAAGGAAGTCAGGTCTGACTTCCTGCTAATCCTGAAGGTGCCAGGACCTCCACAAGCTCTCCTGCAAGAATAGCCGGGATACCAGACCCTTGCTGTAACCAAAGCTTGTTGAAAGTCCAGTCCAGACTCCAACATCACTGACTACCAGCCAACGAGGGACGTGATCACTCTAGAGGCCAACACAGAGAGTGGCCCAGCTCTCCTGTTATTATCCCCCTTGCTGGTCCTGACCGACAACAGCGACCACCTTGACTCACGAGAGCCAGCTGAGTACAAACACTCTGTTCTCGAGCCCCCCAGCCCGGGCCTAGGGAAACTGACTGCTCCCAGGACCCTCACGAACCAAGCCCCCCGTTGCGGGCTCCTGGACTTGACCACAAGTCCCCCTTAGCAGACTATTTCCAAGTGCCCCCTTCCCCTCTACTGCGCAGCGTGCAAGGATATTAATCCGTCCAGCACCTCCCAACCGGACTCACTAGGGCAGGTATGACCAATCTGCTGGTGGAACTTTGGTCCTTGTCCCCCTACCACCTCACGACCAAAAAAGGTCCCACGGAAATGCACTTCAAGTAAATGTATGCTGTGAATGTTCTTTCTCCCTGTGGTCACTAGGTCATACATGACTCTCAAAAGGTAAGTGTTATTAGTGTTTATTTGAATAAAGTAATATGAAAAGGAAGTAGTCCAGATAGTTTGGGGGAATGGGGGTGGTGTAACTCTTAAACAGGAAGAGAAAGTCCAGGTTTGGTAGTGTCAGTTTCCTCACTGTACACTGGGATAGCTGTTTCTTTCCAGCTCCTGGTTAGTGTCCTCCTGCTCCTTCCCGTCCCAGTCCAAGGAGGGGGATGATATGTGACCCTCGGAACAAACAAATAGAAAACAAGGCCAGGCGTCGGTGTCTCTCACCTCATACATCCTTTAGCCCATCACCTTCACCCAGGTGCTCTTGTGCTTCCGTCAGTGTGGCACACTTCTATTTCAATCAGTGCCCAAACTCCACCCTGGTGCCTCGTGTAACATGCACATAGACCACTGAGTGCCCACACACCTTCTTATGTGCCCACACCCTATGGGTGTCCCTTTCTCCACATCCCAAAGGTAAAGAGGCTTAAAAAGGGTACTTGCCTTGAGCCACAGCCCATCAGGGTCGTGGCTGGGGAAGGCACACCGTCCTCTTCTCCTCTGGGACAGTTAGACTTGAGGGAAAGTGCCTTCCGGCGCTAATCTCACGGTCTTCGTCTTTTCCTCTGCTTCTTCTCTGCGAGGTGCTTCTCTGGTGTCTCGAGGTGTCTCCTGCGGCATCTGCGTCTCCGGTTTTCGGTCCAATGTTGCTCTCTACAGGTTTATGCTGTCCGGTGCGCCCTTCCAGTCTTCCTCCACACCTTTTCCTCTCTTTCAGCCCCCAATTTCCTGTTCCCGCGTCTCGTCCTCCCGCAAGGCTAGAGCGCTGTGCTCATTTCCCCTGCGGTCTGACTCCGCTGCCGCATTGGAAATCCCGCCCAGGTACGGTGCGGGATTACACTGCCTTTCCTCCAAGTATGGACAGTCGGGCCATACCGACACAGGGCATCGAGACAAAAAATCCACATTGCCTTGAGACCTTTCTGGAGCGTGTAGGGCCTGAAACGAGAAAGGCTGTAGAGATAGGAACCAGCGAAGTACTTTTGGATTTGTGTCCTTGTAGGTGGCAAGCCAAGTCAAGGGGGGCATGGTCTGTTATCAGGAAAAAGGTATGTCGTAACAAATAATACTGAAAGGCCTCCATGGCTAGACATTCTTTTTCCATGGTTGTGTAGTGTACTTCCAGAGGGAACAGTTTTCGACTAAGGTAAAGAACAGGTCGAAGATCTCCCTGTTTGTCAGGTTGCGACAACACTGCCCCTAAACCTTGATCAGAGGCGTCTGTTTGTAATACAAAAGGTTACTCAAAGTCTGGACACATCAGGATAGGGGCTCTACACAACAATGATTTTAACCTTTGGAAGCTCTCCTCTTGAGTGTCAGTCCATACTACTTTATGAGTAAGTTGTTTATTGGTCAGCAAATCAGTGAGAGGACATGCTATATCTGAAAATTGGGGAATGAATCGTCTATAGTAGCCCACTAATCCTAGGAAGGCTCGTATTTCTTTCTTGGTGATGGGTCGTGGTATTTCCTGAATAGCTTCTAATTTATTGTACTGGGGTTGTAGTGTTCCTGCCTGTATGTAATATCCTAAGTACTCTATATGATCCAAACCTAAGGTAGTCTTTTTGGGGTTCAGGGTCTAGCCGGCTTGGTGTAGGGATGAGAAGAAGTTCTACAAATGTTGTTTATGAGTCTCCCAATCTGAACTGTACAAAACAATATCAAGATATGCCACTGCATATTGTTGATGAGGCCGTAATATCACATCCATTAACCTTTGAAAGGTGGCCGGTGCGCCATGTAGGCCGAAGGGCATCACCTTAAAATGATACAGACCTGAGGGTGTGGAAAAGGCTGTATTCTCCCTGTCAGCATGTTTAAGGGGTATCTGCCAATACACATTTTGTGAGGTCAATTGTGGACATCACCTGTGCTCCCCCCAGTCTCTCTATTAATTCATCCACTCGGTACCGCCTCAGGATAGCGAGTGGCATAGTCTACCAGTACTAGAATATACTGATGTCCCCGGGTGGAGGGAAGAAGGAGTCCTACTAGATCCATCCCTACTTGTTTAAAGGGAACATCAATTATGGGTAACGGCCGCAAAGGAGCTCTTTTCTCTTTGGTATGATTTACTAACTGACACCTGGGACAAGATGCGCAGAACTTGGCCACCTCCTTATATATCCCGGGCCAATAAAACCTTTCTAATAAATATTTGAGTGTATGTCCTTGTCCATAGTGGCTGCCTCCAGACTGACTGTGTGCTATATGTAGTGACTGCTCTCGAAAAGCCATGGGTATCAGAAGCTGTTCAGCCTGGCGGTCAGATATTCCACTAATTCTATAAAGGAGTCCTTTTTTAACACTAAAGTATGGTCCTACTTTGTCAGGGTCTCCCTCTTGAGTGTGAGTCCACGCCTGGGGTAATGTGCTGTCATCCCTCTGTGCCGTTCTAAAACTCTGCATCGGGGTCTGTTGATCATCTGGGGAGGAAAGGAGACAGGTAACAGGTGACAGTCCCGCTGCTATATCTTTTCTTTTTTCGGCTCTAGTTTTGGGTGTTTTTGCCTCCGTACATAATATGTCTGAGGGGGCTTCCTGTAGCCATTCTGCTTCTGGAGTTTGTTTGGTTAACTTGAGCAAGTACTCGTCAAAACGGGGCAGATCTGTGCCTAGGAGGACTTTTTCTGATAGTGCTGGTACCACTCCTACTTGTCGTATCTAAGAATCCCCTTCTACGTCAATCAGGACCTCAGCCAAAGGATACAACCCTATGTCTCCGTGCACACAGGAAACCTGTATTTGGGTCTCCTCTGAAATCTGACTGAGAGGTATTAACTCTCTAGAAACAATAGTGTGGTGGCAACCTGTGTCCAATAGTGTATCTCCTGGCCTATCGTTAAGAGGAACGGTGGTCTTATGGCACCCTGGAGTTCCTCCAGTAGCTAAAACCCCACCTCCATGGGTTCCACTCCGTCCCCCTTGACTGGGAAATTCCTGGAAAGATGCCCCCACTCTGAACACCTGAAGCATTTTGGACCTGTTTGGGCTGGAAAGGGATTCAAAGGAGGTTTAATCACATTCCTATTCCCTCCCCGGTTTCTCTGTTCTATCGTTCTCGTGGTTTTGGGGTAGCTAGGGGTCTTTTTAGTGGTTGTACCCTAAATTCGTGAGACCTATGATAGGTGCACGCTAGCTCTATGCAGTCTGCACCGTTAAGTGAGGATGTTGTTTTATCCATGAGCGTGTATTATTGGGTAAAGCTTCCAGGTATTGCTCCAGATACACTTTATCAACAACCTCTTCTAAAGGGGATGCACCGGGTTGTAACCATCTCTCGCCCAGATCCCTAATACGATAATAGAGAGCCCTAGGGTTATCCCCTGCGGTCCATTTTTCCTTACGAAATTTGGTTCTATAATACTCTGTAACATGTCCTAGTCTTTCAAGGATGGTTTTCTCGATTTCAGGATATGGAGTAAGTCCTGCTGGGTTGTCGGCTTGGTATGCGGACTGTAACTCGCCCGACAGGAGGGGTACTATGTATTGACTCCATCTTTTTTGAGGCCAAATAGCTGTTGTCGCGACTCTTTCAAAATTCACAAAATAATATTCAGGGTCCTTCCCGTCTTGGAACTTCTGTAACACCGAACTAGGGATATTCTGATGTACCCGAGCCGAGGAAATGGCGTTCGGTAGGCGCGAAATGGCAGTGTCTTGCATTTGCTGATTAGTCGTAAGGATAGTGGCTTGTTCTTTGAGAGCGTTCTGGAATGCCTCTCTCTCTTTTTGAGCATTCGGGTTTTGTTGCTTCAGGACTAGTTATAAACATATTTGGCCCTCCGCCAGTTGAGTGACCATAGCCTCCATGGTAATGGGTTGGGTTATGGTGTGTCTTAAATGACCTATCCCACTTCTGACACCACTTGTGGTCACTAGATCATATATGACTCTCAAAAGGTAAGTCTTATTGGTGTTCATTCGAATAAAGTAATATGAAAAGGAAGTAGTCCAGATAGTTTGGGGGAAGGGGGGGTGGTGTAGCTCTTAAACAGGAAGAGCAGGTCCAGGTTTGGTAGCGTCAGTTTCCTCACTGTATACTGGGATAGCTGCTTCTTTACAGCTACTGTTTAGTGGCTTCATGCTCCTTCCCATACCAGTCCGTGGAGGGAGATGATATGTGACCCTGGGAACAAACAAATAGAAAACAAGGTCAGGTGTCGGTGTCTCTCGCCTCATACATCCTTTAGCCCGTCACCTTAGCCCAGGTGCTCTCGTGCTTTCGTCAGTGTGGCACACTTCTATTTCAATCAGTGCCCAAACTCCACCGTGATGCCTTGTGTAACATGCACATAGACCAGTGAGTGCCCAAACACCTTCTTATGTGCCCAAACCCTATGAGTGTCCCTTTCTCCACCCACCCCCCCAAGGTAAAGAGGCTTACAAAGGGTACTTGCCTTGAGCCACGGCCCTCTAGGGTCGTGGCCGGGGAAGTCACACCGTCCTCTTCTCCTCTGGGACGGTTGGACTTGAGGGCAGTGCCTTCCGACGCCAATCTCCCGGTCTTCGTCTTTTCCTCTGCTTCTGCTCTGCAAGGTGCTTCTCTGGTGTCTTGAGGTGTCTCCTGCGGCGTCAGCATCTCCTCCTCCGGTTTTTGGTCTGATGTTGTTCTCTCCAGGTTTCTCTCATCCAGCGCACCCTTCCCTTCTTCTTCCACAACTTTTCCTCTCTCTCGGCCCCCAATTTCCTGTTCTCGCGTCACATCCTCCCGCGAGGCCAGAGCGCTGTGCTCATTTCCCCTGCGGTCCGACTCCGCCGTCATATTGGAAATCCCGCCCTGGCACTGTGCTGGATTACACTGCCATAGGCAAGCATTACGCGGTTAACATTGCTGAAACTGTAAAAAGTTTATTCCCAAAAATACTTTCCTGATCACGCAGTTCTTGGGTTCAAAATATATATAAAGATACCTGTTATTTTTCTAAATTGGTTTGGATCTCCTTTTTGAGTGTGTACATAATTTATTGACTTTGTACTCTGTGTGTGCAACAAATGTCTAACAGTCCTTTCTGATAAGCCTAAGGCTGCTTGACCACATTACTCTAGATAGAGCACACTGGGAATTGCTAGAGCGAGTCCCTGTCCACGCAAAAAGGATACCTGCACTGTTTACACAGCATACCTCTTTTTGGTATACTATATAAAGAGCCAGCTTCCTACAGAGCTTACATCTAGCACAAGTAACAGGGCTCATACAGTTCAATAGGACCGGCTTACAATCACCTATGTTCAAATCAGTATAAACCACTTGCGATCTGTCCTGTGTACTAAAACCGACATTGTTACTGTCACTGTCCATGGATGGGTGCAGTTGGGCATGCCAGCGGTGCGCCCACTTTAGACAAATGGAATTGTAACACAAGAAAAGATGTAGCTACCAATTTAAGATGGTGATTTCTATCTGTATGACATTGTTTTGAAACAAGAGCAGCCACATTTGTTCATCTTAATGACACTACATAGTTGGCAGAGCTGTTTGAAAAAAGTACACTCTCCAGAGTTGCCAATCAGATTGCATCTGCGGTGCTGGATTACCAAATAGGCAAAGTAGGCACCGGCCTATGGGCCCCACTCCTTTTAGGGGCCTCGTGACAATTAATCAAAATAATATTAATTTGATCTTAAAAGAAATTTACAATCAAGCTTTTTAAAATATTGTTTCCAAAAGACAGAAAAAAATTAATCAGCTCAAAGAAACGAAAACTTTACATTAAAGACTCTATAGAGAAAATAATGTATCAATGTAATGCACCCATTAACAACTTAAAGTACAAAAACCAGAGACATCAGATTCACATATCAGTTTGTCTCTTAAAAGTTCATCTTCTGACAGTTGTCAGTTTGTAAAAAAATCTGGGGCACTGGGTATTAGGAGATATTTTGGTGGGGCGCCCCCGAAATTTCGACTGCCTAGGGGCCTCCACAGGGTTTAATCAGGCACTGGGCATCTGTCTAGCCGTATTCTTCGATGTGGTCAGAGAACTGTAAATTATTGTACACACTCAATCCTACACTGTTAAAAGTGCTTCTCATGAAGACTTAACGTTTAAGTGACCAAAAGCACCTGAAGAACAAAACATGGAGATAGTGAAACCCACGCTTAGGAATTGTTCAAAGGCTATTCTAGGAGCTTAAAATGATTTTTATAATCATGGTACTGAGTCTGCAGAAAATTCAATTTTTTAATATTCTCAATGTAAAGACGTGTTCACATAATATCAAGTAATAACCTCTTCTAATTAGTATAATGATCTACTGACACGCCTAGCTGTAGCAGCTCTTTAGCCTTTGATTTGTGGCCCAGGAACCTTAAAAGAACTGACCAACCACAGTTTTAGTTCATAAAGGCCAAAGCTGAAGAGGTACACTCATTAGTCTGATCCCCAAACACTACCCATTGTGCCTTTCCTATTTATCAGGATGAAGGAAGCCTCCATCACCCAATTCATCAACTGCCAAAGTTAGAAAAGGATCATCAAGTTGAATTTATTTGATTTAGTTCTCTACTGAGAACAACAAATTTCGAGTACAGTAGACAAAAGTTAGAAAAGGATCTATTCTAGACCTGAAAACAAAGCTGGGTAACCCTTATATATAAATAAGCTCTGGATTCTTGTGTCGGCATTTTTTTTTTTTTTTATATAAACAAATTTGTATTGTTTCACTAAACAAATACAACCACCAATGCTTAGACGTTGCGTAATACCGGTGTTGACACAGTATATCCGGAAGGACACATACATTTCAATCAGGTCCCTCCCTCCTGCAGTAAGTACAGTATAATGCGTGGATGGAACAAGCTACTCCAGGGCACCCAGCCATTTGCCCCACATCCTCCGGTATTTCTAAGGACACCCCCGTGCCTCGTACATGGGTTTCTCTTGTGCCGCACACTAATCCACCCCCCTTCTCCATCCCTCAAAACTTGGAGGTGTAGGACGCTTCCATGAGGCGGCTATGTCCCGCTTTGCCACAACCATGGCTGTATTACAGAATAGTTTCTCGTTCCTAGACCCGTCAAGTCCGTCCGTAATCCCTAAGATGGAGTGGCGTGGATCATGCGGAACCTCCCACCCCAGGACCTCAGACAGCTCAGATTTAATCTCACTCCAGAACTGCGCCAGTTGGGGGCATACCCATACCATGTGGAAGAAATCGGCCGGATCTTGGCTGCATCGCGTAAATGAGGCGGATGGGGACATGCCGACTCGATACAGGCGCTGTGGGGTGAGATAGACAGTGTGTATGTAGTATAACTGAATCAGGCGGAGTTTGGCAGATGCAGTGACTGTCCTGGGCGACATGAGAGCTTCCCGCCAGTCCACCTCGTCCAGGGGACCCACCCACTCCACCCATTGGTCTCTAAGTCGGTCGAGCGAGGTCGGGGTGTTGTTAACTAGCATCTTGTAAATACAGGAAATACCCCCCCTCCCCAGGCCGCCCAATATGGTCTGCGCTTCAGGGAGACTATATTCAGGGAGCCTAGTGTCCTCAGGCAGTTGTACACGGAGGGCATGCCGCAATTGTAAGTATTTATAAAATTGGGATGGATGGAGGGAGTACCTGGATTGGAGGTCCTTGAAGGAGCGCGCATGGCCGTTCGCCCACACATCACCAAGCTGGGAGATCCCGATGAGGTCCCAATGACGAAACCCCTGCAGTCCACTGACCTCCCGGAGCCAGGTACCATGCCATAAAGGCGTGTGCCGAGTGAGTTTGTGCGTCCATTTAGTATGTCGTAAAGCAGCCCGCCAGGCCAAGAACACCGAGCATGTGACATCAGGCAAGGAGGACGGGAGGGATTCTCTGTACATGAAGGACTGGATGCGGGGTAGGCCAAGGTCACTCAGCTCAAACCTATAGGCAGGGTCAGACCACCCCCCATTGAACCAGTCATGGATACACAACAGCCGAGTTGCCAGGTAATAGAGTTATAGATGCGTCATCCCCATGCCCCCATCGAATGTTGGAATCTGGCAAGTACGCAACGCCCTCCCCCCACAGAAATTTAGTAGCCATAGTGTCAATCTCCCGAAACCATACCCATGGAAAGCAAAAGAGGGTATTTTGAAGGACATAAAGAAATCTGAGGAGAATCAGCATTTTAAGCAAAGCGACCCACCCCAGAGGGTTCAACAGCAGTGCCTGCCACTTGCGGAGATCTTCCCCAGCCCTCTTCACAAGCGGGGTCATGTTAAGAGACCATCCCAGTTCTGGGAGGAGCGTGACCCATATCCCAAGATATTTAAAGGACTGACGTCGGAGCGGTATCCTGGACTGCCAGTCAAAGCATTCTCTGGAGAGATGGAGCGGGACTAGGATCGACTTGTTGGCATTCATGTGGAGGCCAGACGTTTGCCCAAAGGAATGCAGAATCTGAAGACAGTGAGGACCCGACTGCGCGGGATCAGTTAAGAAGAGCAAGACATCGTCCGCATAAAGGGCAATCTTATCCACTTCAGAGTTGGGCCACCCCCGAAAAAGACTCTCGGACCGAATCAGGGCCGCTAGGGGTTCCATCGAAAAGAAGTGGCGAGAGGGGGCATCCCTGTCTCGTACCCCGCTGGATGGGAAAAGCGTCAGAGAGAACCCCATTGATTCGGACGCGCGCCTGAGGCCGGGCATACAGCACCCCCACTAACTGACGGAAGTGCGGGCCGAGGCCCATCGCCTCCAACACGTCTTCTAAGTATGTCCAGTCTACTGAGTCAAACGCCTTCTTGAAATCAATAAGGAGTGCCGGATAAGGAGAAAGGACATGTCGGTGAGCCAGGGCCAAGTGCAGCCATCGGATGCAGTGTATGGTACCTCTTTGGGGCATGAAACCGCATTGGTCCGGGTGGACCAACGTGGGAAGGTAGGGCTTCAGCCGTTGGGCGAGAATCGCCACGTACACTTTAACGTCCGTGTTAATAAGGGAGATGGGACGGTATTCCGCACAGTGTGGGGATGGCGGATGGGACTTTGGGAGGACCACGATAGGGGCCATATCGGTTTCGGGTGGGAAGGAACCTCTCTCCAGGGCCTCGGCATACAGATCGGCGAGGCGGGGCACCAGGACCTCATGGAACATTGCGTAATATTGCTGGCGGAGGCCGTCTGGGCCAGGGGTCTTGCCCGACGATGTGGACATGATGGCTTCGCTGATCTTGTCTTGTGTGATAGGGCGGTCAAGGTCAGCTTGGGCGTTAGAGTCTAGCAGAGGGAGGCGGGCACCCGTCTGGCCCAAGAGCTCACGGAGTGTCAAAGTCGAAATCCTTTTGGCGTAGAGTTGGCGGTAGAAGGCGGCGAACGCACCAGCCATAGCCACCAGGGACTGCTGCATCGATCCCCCTTGATCCAATATCTCTGGGATAATACGGTTCGCCCTAGGGAATGTGGGCAACCTGTGTAGGATCGTGCAGTTTTTGTCACCTCATCCATAGACCTTGGCTACGGAAGACCGCCACATAAGCTTGGCTGCTTCCAACGAGAGGTGTCTGATTTCATTCCGAATACTCGCGAGGCGCCGCTCCAGATTCGTGTCACCATCCGTGGAGGGGGAGCCCTCAAGACGCAGGGTCAGTGCCTCTAGTGAGGTGATCTGCAACAATTGGGCCCGGCGCTGCCGCTGGACACGACCCTTGGCGAAGCCCCGAATAGTGGCCTTACCCACCTCCCACAGAGTATCCGGGGATGAGACCGAACCTGCGTTAGTGACAAAGTAGCCTTCCAGCTCCACTCCCACTGCCTTTTGGAATACCCTATCCTGGAGAAACCAGGCATTCAACCGCCACATGGGACGGGAGTGAGGGGGAGGACTCCCTGTAAGGAGGAGCAGCGGGGAGTGGTCAGAAATACCTCTCGGAAGTATGCGGACATCTTGAATCTTGGAGCAGTCCGTAGACGGGATAAAGATGGAGTCTATGCGCGCTTGCGTATGATGGGCGGCGGAGGTGTGCGTGAACTGCCTAGCGCGTGGATGCTAGATCCGCCATGCATCGCAGAGGCCCAGGGTCTCAGCCCAGCCTGTGAGTTGCCTAGCCTGGGCAGTCCTGGATGCAGACGGGGTCCCGGTCGTATCAACAAGCGGAGAGGAGCCGCGTTAAAATCCCCCCCAATGACGGTGGGCCCCAGGGGGAGGGTGGGTATCAGGGTGGAGAATTGTTTTAGAATTGCAGTAAGCATCGAGGGGGGTGAATACAAGGATACAAGATTAAGAGGGGTGCCCTCGTGGGTGCCGCATACAATCACAAACATGCCTTGCGGGTCCTGAATAACTTGCGTCAGCACAAAGGGAAAGGTTTGCTTCAAAATTATGGCCAAGCCTCGCGAACCTCGAGCGAAGCCCGAGTGCCACACCCTGTCATAACCATAACGCGCCAGAAAGGGACAATGATTACCCATGAGATGAGTCTCTTGAAGCAAAAGCGCGTCTATATTAAGGCGCTGTGCATAACGTAATACAGCCGTTCGCTTATGACGATCTAACAGACCATTTACGTTCCAGGATAGGATATAGATGGCTGCTTTCGGGACGAGTATATCACTCATGAAGGGCGAAGATCGTAATAAAGGCTGATTGGGCATCGGGGAGCAAGTGGCAAGGGCGAGGCTGAAAGCAGACAAAAGAGCGCATTGGCGGGAAGGACCCTGTGCAGAAGACGCATGTGCCAAGGAGTCCAGGTGTGCGGTGAGCAATGGTGCAGCAAAACAACATAAAACAATACCAAACCGTGGGAGCGCACATTGCTGACTCCCCACAACAACAAAGAAACCCTCCCCCCCAACCGAACCCACTCCCTACCCCCACCCCCCACCCTATACTTTGGGAACGGAAGCATCTGTCGGCCCCCCTGGAACAAACCAATCTAAAACGTTTGTATGTGGTTGCGTGGAGGACCCCTCATGCAGAACGGATATACAGTACATCAGCGTTAACATTGTAGACACCCATAGGGACAAGTCCAGGGTCTAACGACCGCAACCCCCCTCTCCCGGTGGGGACACACTATATTTGGACTGTGGTGCCATTAAAGAGTGGGCGTGCGGGAAAGGTCTGAGTTCGCCTGGGCCATCAGTAGAGACCTGCCCGTGGAGGGCACAGGAGAGCGATGCCTGCTGCAGGGCGGAGAGCCCGACCAGCTGGAGGAGTCTCTGGGGTCCAGTGCCGCCACACTCGCAGACCGTAGCCCCGATGATCGTGACTGGCGCCCCCTTCGTGACCGCGTCCGACGCCGGCGCAGGCGGTTCGGCGTTCTTGGTCCTGCGGGCCGCGACTACCGGCCTTCCGGGGGAGGGGCATGTTGTTGGCGGAGAGGGCGCTCTTCAGTCAGCCATGTCCAAGCCGCTTGAGGGGAGTCAAAGAAATGTGTCTTGCCTTGAAAAATGACTCGGAGGCGCGCCGGGAACTGAAGTTGATATTGTAGGCCCAGAGTGCGCAACTTTTTCTTGACGTCCATATAAGAGCGCCGAAGGTCCTGGACCTCCCTGGTGTAATCCGGGAATATCATGATGACGTGGTTCTGAAACTTGAGGGGCCCAGCCGCCCGAGCCTCCCACAAGATGGGGTCCCTATCCTTGAATTTGAGAACTTTGAGGATGATAGGACGGGGTGCGCCGCCGGGCGGGGGCCTAGGTGCCAGGTACCTGTGCGCCCTCTCCACTACGAACCAAGTTGAGAGGGTCTCTCCCGGCATCCACGTCTTGAACCAGTTTTCAACAAAGGTGGCGGCCTGCCCTGCCTCTGCCCCTTCGGGAAACCCCACCAAGCGGAGATTGTTACAACGCGCCCGATTTTCCGTGTCCTCAGCCCGTCTGTGGATCTCCTTGGTGTGTGAGCGAAGGTGGACCACCTGCTCCTTGAGTTGTGCAATATCGTCCTCGGCTGTGGATATGCGGGACTCGGCTTCGGACAGTCGCGCGGTGGCATTACGAAGGTCCTGCCGAAGGAGGGATACGTCCACCTTGATTTCTCCAATTTTCCCCTCCACCGATGCCTGGGAGGCCCTGATAGCCTGAAGGATGGTGTCCAGGTCTTTGTCTGGAGGGGGAGGGGGGCTGGTGGGGATGAACCCCCCGTGGTCCCCCGGGACAGCTCCGGCTCGGAGGTGGTGAATCTGTCCATGCTGCTCAAGGCACCGCGACCGGATCTGTCAAACGGCCTCCACAGATGTCAGACAGGCAGGGAGCCCGAATAGAAATGGGAGTGGAGTGGGGGGGGCCGTATCCACCCCTCCCACCACTGCCCGACCGACAGCCGGTCCCCGCTCGCAGTCCGGATCCGTGACGCCACCTGGGGCCCCAGCACCCCAACTGTCATTTCCACTCAGCTAGGACCCCGCCGAAGGCACCTCGGCGCCACCTGGCCAGACCCCAACACGGGATGTCGGGCCCACCTGGGCCAGGAACGACAGGCGCCCTGCGTACCCCTCAAAGGCCGAAGCTCTCCGTGAGCTTCCGGGAGGTCACAGTGGGCCACGAGCCCCAGGAGGCCACAGGAGCGTGCAAGGGAGCGTAGGGGGGGCGGTGTACTGAGCCTTCGGTTATGCCGCCACTGCCCGAATCGGCAGCCGGTTCCCCCCACACGCCATAGGAGGATATCACAAAGCCTATTGCCACCGCCCCAGCATCTGTCACCCCGGCGCCAGCCGGTATGCTGGCCGAGTTTAGGCTGGAGCCCCCCGCAGCTCGCAGGATCTCACATGGCCGTGAGGGCGCTCAGCCCACTGGGCCACACGCCACGGGAGTCACAAGCCCCTCCGGGCTGGGGGGGCGCCGCCAGCCACTTCCCACCAGTACAGTCAAAGGACGGCCCCACCACGAGGCTTCGAAGCTGTGCACGGGAGCGGGGGGACCGGCGATCCGTACCCACACCCTACCGCCGCTGTCTGGACTGACAGCCGATGCTCCCCCCGCTCACCTCAGAAGGTTGCCGCCGCCCGTTGAGCCACTTGTTCCCGTAGGCCGCCCACACTGTTGACGCCTCGGCGCCAGCCGGTATGCTGACTGAGCCGAGGCCGGGTGCTCCTCTACAAACCGGGCAGCTCACAGTCGCGGCGGCAGGCTGCCCCCAGGAGAAACCCGACTCACAAGCTCCCTCAGCCTCATAAACGATGGCCCCCTGCTGCCCTGCCGACCATCAGAGCCACTGCCCCGAAGACCCAGGTGCCGCTCTCGCGGGGACAGCAGTCGGCCGCAGGCCGCACGTTAAACTCTGGTGGCGGCCACTGCCAGGCCAGGACAGTCTCACGGGCTCCGATCAGCTCCAGCGGCACGGGCTGCCGCCAAGCCCCTCCCCGCGTTGCTGCTTACAGGGTGCCGCGGCCCGGATGGTTAGCCGCAACTACGGGGACAGCTGGCCGCGGCAGATCCAGGCCGGACTTGTTGGGGACTGCGCCTGCAGTGACATGCATAGTCTGTTGTCAAGGAAGGGCCATCAGCAAGGGCAGGCGCTTGGTTACGACCCTAAGGGGCTTGAGACGGAATGCCAACAGCCTGTACTGGTGGTGCTGGATTCCATCCATAAAACAGACTACCTCCTATTTCACTTCCGAATGGTACATGGAAGTGGATATACTGAAAGTCAGCTGAGCATAGTCATTAGTTTCGGATAGCTGCCAGCAAGTGTACCAAAGTCAGCATCTTGAACTTCTGCCTAGGGAGGAACTGGTTATAGACGTAGAAATATGTGATTAGGTATGACCATCCTCTCTTTTTCCCTACAAGCAAATATTAGGAATTAGATATACATAGCCCTTTCTTGATTTTCTCCGAATATAAGAGCCTTCCTATGTCCTGTAGTATTTCTTGAGATCCGACTTAAGCAGAGGTGACCTATTTGGGACAGTTTGCGGGGACTTCAGAGCTCAAATGCAAAAACAACAGTTGATGAACAGAATACAGAACAACGTCATACATTCACACCAGTACAGAGATCTGGTCCTAAATCCATCGTTCCTTTGCTCACCATGCCATTCCAGTTTGAAACCAGCCATATGCAAATCAGTCTTGACCCAGTGCCTCATAGGAACAGTTCAGCCCGAACTGCCAAGCCAGGTCCTCCCTGGACTGGAACCAAGCATCCTAGGACGGGTTTCGGGGTTTCACCCCTATTCAGCCAGGATAGCTTGATTACAGTGGCATGGAGAGCACAGGACTCACGTCTGAGCATACCCGTCTCACTCGGGGTGACAAATGCAAAAAAAACTGTTGATGGACAGAATGCAGAACAATGTCATACATTCACCCCAGTACAGAGATCTGGGCCTAAATCTATCGTTTTTTTGCTCACCATGCCATTCCAGTTTGAACCCAGCCATATGCAAATCAGTCTTGACCCAGTGCCTCATAGGAACAGTTCAGCCCGAACTGCCAAGCCAGGTCCTCCCTGGACTGGAACCAAGCATCCTAGGACCGGTTTCGGGGTTTCACCCCTCTTCAGCCAGGAAAGCTTGATTCCAGTGGCATGGAGAGCACGGGACTCACGTCTGAGCATACCCGTCCCACTCGGGGTGACAAATGCAAAAACAACAGCTGATGGACAGAATGCAGAACAATGTCATACATTCACCCCAGTACAGAGATCTGGGCCTAAATCCATCGTTTTTTTGTTGCTCACCATGCCATTCCAGTTTGAACCCAGCCATATGCAAATCAGTCTTGACCTTGTGCCAGATGTGGGTCCCTTGCTCACTTTGCCACTGGATTCAAGATAGCCTGGCTGATGAGGGTTATGCACCCGAAACCGGTCACAGGATGCTTGTTTCCGGTCCAGGGAAGACATGCCTTGGCAGTTCGGGCTGGACTGTTCCCATGAGGCACAGGGTCAGACTGATTTGCATATGGCCATGTCTGAACTGGGGTGGCGGAGTGAGCTAAAGAATGATGATGGATTAAACCCAGATCAGTTGACTGGGGGTGAGTGTTTGCATTGCTTCAAACGCTCCGTCCATCATCCCCTTTGGTTTGACTTCAGAGCTCAACCAATCTCCCATCAACTGAGGTAGCTAATGGAAGGAAAGCCTTCTTCCCAGTGGAGGGACCTTCTGAGGTGGTGCCTTGGAATGCAAATGGTCCTCAAGGAAGTCACTGGAATCTGTTGAGGGTTCTTTGAAAAGTGCCTCTTCAAATGCCACTTTACTCAGGAAATGATGGCTCCAGTGAGGATGTTGGTGTGAAAGGATTTCACAGCAGGACGAAAAAGGGAGGTATTGGAATTGGCTATCTGGCTTAGAGCATCCCCACATTTGAATGCTGGAATACCCCTGTTGTATTCTATCTATTGCATATTTCTATGCCTGCCTTTACCCACTCAATGCCTTTCTAGTGGAATGCTTCAGCACTGTGATGTACTACGGAATGTTGGGTGCTGATTGAAGATAAGCCACAGTTGTGATGGGGCTGAGCTGCCTGCTGGCTGCTCCTGGTGGGGCTTATTCCAGGATACTTATCATCTAACAATAAATCCTCTTGAAATACCTCAACCTGTCTGGACTACATTACTACATCTTTTTGGCGACGAGTTGATCTTACCTACGTGCTCAACCAATGAAGTCAAGTTTCAAAAAGGCAACTAAAGATGCTGTTTCAAGAAGGTAACTAAATAGTCAAGTTTCAAGAAGGCAAGTTATTTTAAATCTACTTCAATTTATCTACATGTCAACTCAAGAACTCTATTTTCAAGAAGGCAAAATATTCAAATTCTTTCAAACATCAAGCAAGGACTCAAACATCAAGCAAAGACTCTGGTTTCAGAGCCCCACCAGTGACCATCACACCGGTCGCCCTTACCGGTTCAAGCCAGATTCTTCCTCAATTTCATCGACTCCTGTGTTTTCTCAACACTTTCAACAAAAATCTACATTATTTAAATCTCAAGTAATTGGTTCCAGCGCAAAACTACCATCACACCGGTTGCCCCCTACTTGACATGCCAGATTCTTAAGCCTCTGCTGTCTTCTCAAGAGAGGTTAAGCCTGTTTTTCAAGTGCTGTGCCTTCTGCTGTGCTCTCAGGAGAGGGTAAGCCCATCGTTTTTTAAGTGGTGTGCCCTCTTATGTGTCCTCAAGAGAGGCACCAGTTCCTGTCTGCTTGCTGTTCTCAGTGTATCACAAGTGTTGTTTCCAGTTTAAAAGCTCTTTTCAACTACCAAGGTAATCGGACTGTTTTGATGTTTCCTGTCCTCAGTGTTACACCACGGGACAATTTTCGATCTCATCAGAGCTTCTACCTGCTACCTGTTCGAGAAACCCCTATCCTAGAAGGGTTGGATCTAGTGTTGTATTTCAAGTGTTGAGCGTTCCTGTATTATTGCCTGACATGCAATGGTGCTACCTTCAAGTGCTACGGAGGAGGGTTATTACTATGTTTTCCCCGTCTTTTTACCCAGCGCTATCTATGGTGGAAAAGCTTTATTTCTGTGAGGTGAGCCATGTTTTTTTTGTATCGATTGGTCTCTGGTAAATTTTTGCTTTCTGGCAGTTTATTTATTTTATTTTAAAAAAAGAGCGCGCGTTCGTTCTAGTGCACGCGATCTTACCTGCTTGTCGTAATCTTCGGAACTCTTCCTATGTCATCACTGACAGCTGGTGAGAGACGCTCTGCAGTAAGGACGTGCAGTGAGCCATCCTGCAGGACGTGGGATAGCGTGCCGCCATCTTAGGTTCATTTCATTCTATGTTTAGTTTTTCTGTTGTGGAAGGAAAGGAGGTATGTTGTATTCTATCTATTGCATATTTCTATGCCTGCCTTTACCCACTCAATGCCTTTCTAGTGGAATGCTTCAGCACTGTGATGTACTACGGAATGTTGGGTGCTGATTGAAGATAAGCCACAGTTGTGATGGGGCTGAGCTGCCTGCTGGCTGCTCCTGGTGGGGCTTATTCCAGGATACTTATCATCTAACAATAAATCCTCTTGAAATACCTCAACCTGTCTGGACTACATTACTACAACTCCAAGAGTAGATAGTTCTAGAAGTTTCTTCTAAGAGATTAATTATTCTTCCTGGAACTCTGGCTTTGGGTCCAAGACCTGAGTTGCCACTACCAGTGCATGACCACACCAGAATTCATGGTCCTTGCACCTGCCACAGCTTTCGTTCTCCAACCTCTTTGCCAAGGTCGAGTGCAAAAGTCTACTCCTCATCAGCTATGTACAGGACAAGGTGCCCAATTGTAACTTCTGCCAGTGAATGAGCCTGCAACGTTACATGATGGCATTGGGTTCCATCAGGTAGAGACCACAGTCGATGTTACATTCTCTTCTTAAATGTCTCTCACCAGAAACTTGGACTCAGTATCCATGTGGGAAGACTTTGATTTACCCTGCAGGGAAGCTACCATCATCACTAACGACTGAACTCCTAAGGCAGGTCTTTCTATCCCTAAGGCAGGGTGCTATGTATTAAAAAGTGGGACATGTGTTTTTATATGTTCCAACAGTAAACATATTGTTGTTTTTGTAATAGAATGGCTAGTATCCCATTGGCGAGCACAGGGTTACACGCTGGTAACTCAGCTGTACTAATTCTGAATGGAACTGCTACGTATGATACTTCTTGGTAACAAAAGAATCTTTACATTAAATCAACTGCACGTCCAAGTAGAATTCAATGTAACTTTTAAGTAAATGGCATCTTATAAAGTTGCCTCTGTGTTGCCCAAATTTTCCAGTGACTGTTTACAGTTACTGGCCATGAGACAGCTTCCTACTCTCCTGGGGGGAGGTGTGAAGCACTCTCAGAAAGGAAAACAAAGAGCCTGCTAATTGGAAGAGGTGTTATCTCTTCCTGGCAAGAAGGCCAAATGGGGTGTAAGGCCAAAAGGCGAGCTTAAGAGGGGAAGTCACCTTTAAATGGCAAATGGTGGACACACATGAAAAAGGCTGCTCTTTTGTTCTGGTAGACAGGCCGGCATTGAGGACAGACAATTGGAAACAGTTGCCAAACCGTGGGTGTGTAGCTCTTAGGTAGCCACATCTCTAGGGTGGGCTACTGAGCTACACACATCGAGAAAGGGATTCTGCCATCCTGGGAGTAGGCAGAATATTGCATTCTGGAACATCTAGATGCCACACTTGACAGGAAGTTGTCATCAGGCAGGAGGGGACCTGATAGCCCATTTGTTAGTAGCCACCACCTCCTCCAAAGGCAGGTTCTGGGCATAAAAAGGACCAAAGGTCTGCTGTGCTGGTCCCTGGACCCAGCAAAGACATGCTGTACCAAAGACTGGACTGCACCTGCTGATACTTAGGCCAGCAGGCCAGCAAAGAGAGGACTATGCCAGTGGTGCCCTGCTCGAGGAAGAGTCGCCCCTGGGCCCCAGACAGGAGTGACTCCAAGCGTCAGCTGGCTGACTTCCTGTTACAGCTACAGGGCCACAACATTTGAAGAAGCCTGCTTTGGTGAGTTGGTAGCCAAGATTGCCTGACCACCAAAATGCAGCTTTGGAGACCAAGACTCAAGAATAAAAGGTTGCACCCGAGTCTGCTGGACCCGAGAGAGTTCTCATAGTAAAGCTGGGAGACCATTTTGACTGAAGGTAACTGTCCTGCAAAGCCTCACTGGCTGGCCCCTGTGACTCGCTCCCGGCAGAGTTGCTCGCACACAGTAGTTCGAAGTAGTCTGGCATAACTTTACAAAAGTTTTCCAAGTAACCGCTATCCAAGGTAGTTGCCAATGCTTGTTTGCGATTTGAATTAAAAGCTGTGATTTATTATTTGCTTAACAATTTATCCGAAACCCTCTGATAGATTTTATTAAAAGAAATAAGCGATATTTTATAAACTGGTGTCGGATTTCATTTGCGTCGTGTTTCTTTCTTATTCAACTCTCTTGGTACTTCTAAATGCTCTCTTGGTACTTCTAAACACTCATTCTTGTGATAAAGTCTGACAGCGCGAAGCCGCAGCTACCCAGGGTTGAGCTACGGCAGCCGCGGTGCGTCCATTGGGGCGTAGGGGCGTAGCCCCACCAGCCCTGGACCCGCGTTAAAGAATTAAAATAAATGTTAAACAGAAACGCGAAATAATTACCATTTAATTACTTATTCGGCGCCGGGCAGCACCCGACTTTATCGGGAGTGTGCAGGGGGGGGGGGGGGCGGGCCGGGCTGGCTGGTGTCTGTGTTTAAAAAAACGTTTATCCCCGCATGCATGCTTCGGGCAGCAACTTGCCCGAGCATGCGCACCCAGGCCGGCCCCATTAGCTAGTAGGGGGGGGGGGGTGCAGGACCTGCTGGCGGCAGCGCTGGCAGCAAAAGGCCGACAGGGCGAGGAGTCACTGTGCCCTCCAAGCCAATCCTGGTGCTGCATGCAGCGCCACTGCGCCAGGATTGGCCGGTCACCGCAGGGGCGGGCAATCCATATTGGATGCCGAGCGCGTGACGTAAGTAACGGTCGGGTTCACTTCTTCACTCTGTCTCGACTGACTCGTGCGCGTCGCTGCCTGAGCCCAGCCTCGTGGTCGTGAGGGACGGTGTGTGTGTGGCTACTGCTTGCGCAGGACCTTCATTAGTTCCCCAGGTAAGATACAACTTATTTTTATTTATGGCCTGGGAGAGAGTGAAAATGAGCCGTGAGGGGTGCTGTCCGGACCGGATGATAGAAGTATGAGGCGGTGAAGGCAGGTTGGTTATAGGCCTGTGAAGGGACGGTGGCACGTGGCATGGGTGAGAGCCTGAGGTCTGCCAAGGGGGTGAAGCCGGGATGAGAGGCCTAACGGGGGCGGGGGGTGAAAGCATTGGACTGGCATAATTATGCCAGTCCAATCAGCAGTATTGCATTGCATGTCCGGAGCTCATTTGCATTAGCGCGAGCTTTGTCTTTCACACTGTGATACTAATTGAATGAGACTGTGACATCAAACATTTCAATCGACCCCTGGTGCCGGGGTCAGGCAGTTTTGCCCTTCCACTCTATTAGCACTCCAGTGTAATTGTGTTTGGCGGCCGCTTCACTAGTACCTGGTCACGGGTGAATGCAGATTTTGCCTTGAGATGGTCAATTGCAGATCACTCTGGAGTGGACCGGGCCGGCTGGGATAAAGCCTTGTTCTTCAAAGATGTGAAGTGACGTGTGATATCCTGAGATCGTGGGGCGGGGGACGTTCCCAGAGGAGAGGAAGAGGTTAACAAGAACTCTGGCTGAGTGTACCACTTTAACTAGGTGCATCCCTAGGAGATTTACACAGGAGCATAAAATGTAAAATGCCAGTTTGTCTTCATAATCCAGCCAGTACACAACCGGAAAGGCACTTGCTTCTTGTGTTTTATCCTTTAAAATGGATTTTAGAATGTATTAGTTGCGGCTTAAAGTAGTAATAGCTTTTACCTATTTTTACAGCATGGCCTTTCTAAAAATACCAACTCAGTCAGCCCAAACTTTGCACTTCTACCCATTATATTGTTCTAATCCAGGTAACTATTTTGAATACACCTCAATTGTTAAATCAGTGCATACACTGTGCTACATTAATTTGTTAACAGTTGTTGTCAATGCCATTAAGATGTGTTGCTCTTTTTTTCTCTGCCAAAAAAAAACCTCTGTTTACCAAGTATTTGTGTTGGCAACAATGGTGCTGTAAAATGCCTCAAAGATAGCATCGCCCCCCAGATCAACACAGTATACCAGACCTGCTACTGTCCCACGTTTCAATTTTTCAACTAAATGTCAAAACAACATGGTGATGGAAGAAATGCTTGAATGTATCTCAGCCACTAGCCAGGACTTGATGCCGCATTACAGACCCTCGCTTTTCACCCACTGTGCCACCCTAGATACACCCGCCATTTTTTAAAAGTTGAACACAGTCTCTGATGTGCACAAGCACGTGTATGCAAAGCAGTACAGTTATCCAGATCTCAACTGATTGATAAGGGGAAGACCAAGAACTACTTATATTTAGTGCAAATTGGAGAATGACAGTTGGATGGATAGATGCTCGTATTGGGCAAAATAACATATCACCAAGAGCTGTGAATTCTCATCTCCATGGCAACTATTGTAAGTGATCATACATTGGGATGATTGTATGTCTCTGTAATTGATCATGTCAGAGATGGGGTTGTTCTCGCAAAAGAAGAAAGATGACTTCAGAGAAATTTACAAAACATAACTATATGAAATTGGGTTACTGGCTGGGTTAAGGGCTTGAACCTCAACTCAGGCAGAAACCAACCTTCCTGTCAGGGCAAAGTCACAAGCAACCCCAAATTAACCTGTGCCTAACCTTCTGTTAGCTTGGCACAAAGCAGTCAGGCTTAACTTAATAAAGTATTAATGCAGCACTTCAAACAGCTATAACTGAAAACAAAGCACCAGAAAAATACCACACCAATTCAGAAAAAGAGAATAACATTTAATAAATTATCTAAGACCAAAACAACAAAAATTCAATCAGTAGAACTTGAGATTTAAGTGAAAATAGTGCTTAAAAGCACAAAGCACCAGCTGCGATGGACCGGGACAAACTCACAAGTTTAGGCTGACCACGATCAAGCACAGGCCAGATACAGTGACTAAGTTAGGCCCGCTGAACAAAGTACCTAAAATCAGGGTTGCTAAGCTTTGCAAAATCTCACATGGAGGATGCGCCATGCAGTGGTGGTTCCGCAGGGCTATGAGGCAAGGTCCTGCATCAAGGGTGTGCCACGCAGCAGTGATTCCGGGGTGATGCAGGGCTGAAATATGAGGTCTTGTATCGAAGATGCACAGCGGCAGTTTCAAGGCTGCGATGTAAGGTCCTGCATCAAGGAGGTTTCAGGCAGCGGTGCGTCCGAAAAGATGTGGGTTCCTTCGTTGGGGATACAGGGCTGCGAGGTGATGCGGCACGCTTCAGCAGTTCTGCATGGATCACAGCTGGGCTGGCTAAGCAACTTCTGGCCCACTTTCAAGGGTCCAGGAGTGGGGTGGCAACCCTTGGGGGGGGGGGGGGAGACTCAGCAGACAGAGTCCAGCTGTTGGGTTCAAGGTGGTTGGAGCCTTTTCTATACACAAAGCTATGAGCAGAAGGCCAGCCGACTAGCCCTTGGAGTCACTCTGGTGATCAAGATACAGGTCCAATCCATCTCACTCAGACAACAGAGTAGCAAGGCAGCAGAGTAGCAGTCCTTCTTGCAGCAGAGCAGCACAGCATTCCCTCTCAGTCTTCCACAGATCCAGAGGTGTACTGAAACGTTAGGTCTGATGGTCCAATATTTATACTTGGTGCCAGCTTTGAAGTAGGAGAAGGTCCTGGAGTTTTCCACCCCCAGTGGTGTTGGGTTCCTACTTCACTGCCCTGGCCCCAGCTTGACTGGGGGCACATAGGACTAGTGTAAAACCCTTTGTGAGTGTGCTTACGCAGATCCTTTGTGATGTAAAAGTGTGGAAGATGGCAGCTCCAATCCCTCCCCAATCAAGTCAGAGATGTCCCATCCTGCCAACACCGATTTCTCTTTTATTGTACTGTCTGGGAGCAATACACAAAGACCAAATGCCAGCTATACCTAGTCATGTGACCTAGGATACAGGCTACAGACACCAAATGGTCTGGACAAGAAAATCCTACCTTTCTAAAAGTGCCATTATCAGAATTGCGATTTAAATGTAACTTCACCATTAAAGAAGGTTTTAAATTATAATTCTTAAGACACCAAACTCGATATTCCCACCTGCTCCCAATTGAAAGTCAACACTCATTAAATATCATCCTTTTTTTCACTATTAGGACATGTAAAAGTAAAAAGTACATGTCCAACTTTTTAAATGCACTCAACCATGCCCTATGGCCTATTTAAGGCCTACCCTAGCGGTGTCTTGTATGTATTTAAAAGGAAGGCTTAGGTCTGGCAAAAGTTATATTTTGCCAGGTTTAAGTGGCAGTTTAAACTGCACACACTGACATCAATGGCAGGCCTGAGAAATGTTTGAAAGGCTACTAAAGCAGGTGGTGCAATAAGTGCTGCAGGCCCACCAGTAATATTTAATTTACAGGCCCAGGGTACAGATAGTACCACTTTACTAGGGACTTACAAATAAATTAAATGTGCCTTTTACCAGCTCTTTCATGAATAATTCAGGAGCCGCTCTCAAAACTTCAAACAAGCAGATCGTAGGCAGGGAAATGTCAAGGCTCATTAATTCACCACCGTGTGCTGACGTCCAAAAACATGCGGATAGCTAAATAAAAGTTTTAACTTTTGAATGTACACTGGTGAATATTTAATCTGATTCAAATGAAATCTGTGAATTTCCCAGTGCGTTGCGAGCCTGCCTTTATTGTTTTGTGAATTGTAATGGGTATTGTTAATATTAATGCTTATTGGAGCGTTATGTTTTTTCCCCACAGTCTTTGTTTCATTACCCTACTGTTTCAAAAATAAATTGTTATCTTTTCATTTTCAGCACCTGACAACCTGAAACATTACCGCATTTTGGGGCAATTTTCCAGCAAACAACAAGAGGACCCCAACCTCCTTTGCTGCTCTCTCACCCGACCCCGGCTACAACCCAGCAAACACCAGTGTTAAAGGTAAGGCAACTGATGCTATATATTTTTTTACATCGTAGTTAGAGCATGTATGTCATGTGGTCACTCTCAAGGCCCTCAAGCAGTGTCTTTCAGTGCCTCCAGCAACACTATGGCACAGAGAGGCAGGAGGCAGTACGGCTCTATTTTTAGCAGTCATTTGAGATGTATTAGGATAATGCACAATATATATGTATAATGTATTTATACTGAAATTTGATATTATTGCACTGCACCTTATACGTTGTACTTTGATTATTGACAGGTTTCTTTAATATATATATATATATATATATTGGTAAGGCCAGCAACACCCGACACCCCATCATGAATACAGTACAAGAGCTGATTACAAAGTCATTCCAGTCACGGCCACTTGAACAAAAACTGAAGTTAAAAGAATTGGGACCTCATCAGCCTGAAATAAACCTACAGCAAACTACCCAGGACAGAGGAAAAATGTCAAAACGTACATTCTCAAATGCCTGGTACACAAAAGCTGATTGGCTTACAGGCTGCCCTATACGCAATTCTCTGTTCTGCTTCCCCTGCTTGCTGTTTGGCGGTGACTTTTCTTGGACACGGCAAGGAATGGTCGACCTGAAGCACATCGCTGAAAAAATAAAGAAGCATGCGCTCACAAGAAATCATCTGGAAAACCTGACAAGACTGGGAATGTTGGGGGAAGACGCACCAATTGAGCAGCAGATAAATGATGCGTATCGCAAATCCATTCAAAAACACAATGAAGCTGTGGATAAGAACAGACAAAATCTATCCAAGATCATTGATTGCATTCGTTTCTGTGGTGCTTTCGAACTGGCATTGCGAGGCCATGATGAATCGGAAACTTCCTCAAAACCTGGGATCTTCCGAGGCCTAGTGGATTTAATGTCAACCATAGACCAGGATTTGGAAAGACATTTAGCACATGCTACAGTCTTTAAGGGCACCTCTAATACAATACAAAATGAACTCCTTGACTGTATGCTCGAAATTATAAGAAGCCATATTGTGCAAGAGTTGCGAAACACAGACTTTGTGGCTATTCAGGCTGATGACACCACTGATGTGTCCACTCAAACACAGTCCGTGTTAGTGTTTCGGTACCTTGACAGTGACAGAAACATTGTGGAAAGATTTTATGGCTTCACGCATTTAAGTGACTCTAGTGCAGCAACCATCACTGAAGCAATACTGTGTCAACTGGACTTAATTTTCCCGGACCTGCCTCAAAAACAAAAGCTTATCGCACAAAGCTATGACGGTGCATCCGTAATGAGTGGGAGCCTTAGTGGAGTTCAGAAGAGAATTCGAGATGTGTACCCTAATGCTCATTTTGTGCACTGTTACGCCCACCAACTCAATCTTATTATGCAACAGGCGGTATCAAAGATCAGAGAGACACGAGTCTTCTTTCAGGATATCGGAGGCATAGCAGCATTCTTCACACGTTCCCCCAAAAGAACAGAAGCCCTTCATGAGATTGTGGACAAAAGCGTACCAAGGGGATCCTCAACTCGTTGGAACTTTCACATTCGTACAGTCAACTTAATCTTTGAACAGAGGGAGGGCCTTGAGAAATGTTTTGTCGCCATAGCATCCAGAGCAGACTTTGATCACACAAGTCAGAATGAAGCCCATGGCTTTATTAGAACACTACAAGACAAAGAGTTTCAGTTCTTACTGTTTTTATTTCATGACATAATGATTCCTGTTGATGTGTTATACGATCAGTTGCAAAGAAAAGACCTAGATACTGTCTCTGTGAAAGCCAATACATCTGCATTTGTACAACAGATTATGAAAGTGAGAGATGGGGTTGAAGATTTAGAGAGCAAACTGCCGCAGCATTCTGTTTTTGCAAACCGCAGACAAAACATCACCTCTCTGGTTCGAATTGGAAAGGAGATATGTGACATTGTAATTGTGCAGGCGAAAGAACGCTTTTCGTTCACAAAACATTTGGTGAGTGCGACTTTATTGCAAGGTAAAGAGTTTGCACAATATGATGAATCCTTCCCTGAGCGTGCTCTGAATCAGGCTGTGGAAGCGTATCCTATGCTCAAAAAAGAGCAGCTGAGAACTGAGTTAACTGTACTCTACGGAATGCCTGTGTACCGGAAGGCCACAAGCGCCTTGACTTTGCTGAGTTTAATTCATAAACTGCATATGGAAAACTCACTTACAGAGACAGTGACTTTACTAAAAATTGTGATTACGACTCCAATGACAACAGTAGAAGCTGAACGATGTTTTTCAGCCTTAAAGCGCATAAAGACATTCCTCAGGAACACCATGCTAGAGGAAAGACTAAATGCTTTGGCGATGCTATCTGTAGAGAGCAAGCTAGTCCAAAAGATACCGGACTTCAACATGAAAGTAATTGACAAGTTTGCTACACTGAAAGAGAGACGTGCGGATTTCATCTACAAAAAGTGAATGCTGCTACTTGTTTGAATACAAAAAATTCTGATTGAGGTAAGAAATGCATTGTTATCTCTGTTTTTAAAAGTTTTGTAGTGTTTGTTCTATTTGGAGACTACACAGATTTGCTCACCTTTGTTCACTGGCCTGACCTGTCTCCCGCAGGGTGAACGATTCGTTGCTTGTGTTGCCTATCAAACCTTTCCCCTTGGCAAATTGCGAAAACCTTTATACCAGTGGTTCCCAAACTGTTTACTCCTGAGGACCCCAATTGAGTCACCACTGGAAGCCGGGGAACCCCAAGCAATTTGTATGACTTAAATTTCAAACATTAAAACAGTAATTCGAAAACAATAAACACACGTGTGCACACAAAACGGATACTCGAATTACTAAGGATTTTAGTATTTTATATTGAAAGAATTTGCAAAAAACAGGAGGGTTAGCGCTGCATCTCCATGACTAACTTTTAAATGGTTGGTTTTATTTCGCAGTATGAGACTCCTGCCAGGGCCAGACTGGAAACCCAAAGCAGCCCAGGCAAATGTTTTCAGACCAGTCCCCATACAGTGCACACCTAGTGCAGTGAGTGCGCCTGACCACTACAAAGGGGGCTTTGGGAGGCTCTCCCCCCAAGACAATTTAGGAAACAATGGTGCAGTCTACAACAAATGTATCATTATATATTGAATTGTATCAGCTTTTAAAGAGTAGTAAATGATGACCTTACTATGCACCAGGATATGACAATCTTTGTTGGGGTTCTTCAATGATTCCCATATTATCCTCCTCCAACAGTGCCTCTCATCTCTCCATAGCCCCTCTGTCACATGTATTTAATTTGTTTTATAACATCTCTCATACCATTGAAGGATGTCAGAGCACCTTAAATCACACACATATAGGGGCTGATTTACAAGCCCCTTGCGCCACAGGTGCGTCACAAAAAGTGATGCACCAGTGACGCATTTTAGTGCCCCATATTTCCAAGGCAGGAAAAGCAACCCTGCGTGACTTTTACTGGTCTTGTAAATATGGCCCAATTGCACACAGCACTTTACGTGAAAGGGACGTTCCATGAGTGTTGCTGTGGGTGTTCCCACGCATAACCCATGGAACCAGACACATTTCCAGATTTACGAGGAATCGTACATCTGGAAATGTGTCTGAATGCTACGCCACCCCAGGGGAGGCGTAGGGAGGGGCAACTTGGAGAAATGTATTAATTTCTCCTCTTTCTATGCATGTTGCATTCTGCAGCACGCATAGAAACAGGATATTACCTCTGGTGATTGTTTATGTACAGGAAGGTGTCCCTTCCTGCACATAAACAATCAGTAAAACAATGACGTTTTGCAAGTTCTATGTGTGCTAATGCAGCACACTTAGAAGTTGAAAAACGCCATTTCTGATTGTTTACATGCAGGAAGGGTTACTTCCTGCACATAAACAATCTCCCCACGACACAGGCATCCTTGCACCATGGTGCAAATGTGCCTGTGCAGGCGTATGGCAGCAGTTTGTGCGCCAGCACAGGGGGAAGCACAGAGATGCAACATATTGTTGTAAATATGTCGCATCCCTGTGCTTCGAAAGTGACTCAGTGCGGCGCAGCCAAATGGCTTGCGACACACACAGTCAATTTTCTTGCAAATCTGCCCCATGGAGACAATTATTCATACGTGTAAATCAGTGTATAGAAAATGTTACATAAGGCAAATGCGACTACAGGGTGTAGGATTCACATGTTATTCATACTGGTAGGCATTTTTAAAGAGTGCTTGGTCTGGAGAAGCACAAACTCAGGATTCAGAACATAACAGTGGTTAGCATTGACTTTAACAATAAAAATGTATTTCCACCCAAATAAACCTTTTTAGCAGGATTAGGATAATGAAAGACTTGAAACAAACATATGTTTCTAACTTGTATCATGCAGCTTGCAAGCAGCTCTTTGATGACAGTTTATAGGTCACTGTGCTAGATTACTATTGTCACTTATGAACTGCACAGTAACAAAAGAATCTGTGACTAAAGCAGTAACCCACTAACCTAGGCACATAAAAAATGTTTTTCAAAATGCATGGTACACGTTCTTTGCAGTAGGCATATTAACCCTCTGTGCTACATTAGATAAGTCAAAGCTGCCACTTGACACAACTCTCATCTCTCTCCAGCAGGTACATTAATCACCGACGTAATCTTGACACTTTTATTGTTGCTGGAAAACTGCTGATTCTACAAGGAACTTTTTTGTGCTTTTAAAATTACTGCCTGAGGACCCCCCTGGGAATGTGACCACAGTTTGGGAAACACTGCTTTATACCATTTATATTTGGGGTACTTGCGTGGACCTATGTGAAGTGTGTGTACAAAGTTCAGCTCAACCAGAATCACGGTAACAGCGCATTGCGCTGCCTCTTTTATATTCAGTATATTGTAAGACTGTTTTTCTTCCCCCGCCTTTCCTTGTTTTGTTTCCCTGTTTTCCCCTTGCTTGCCATTCGTTACTCTAGAGTCTAATATTCAGTATGTTGTAAGACTGTTTTTCTTCCCCCGCCTTTCCTTGTTTTGTTTCCCTGTTTTCCCCTTGCGTGCCATTCGTTACTCTAGAGTCTATTCTAATAGAGTCGGAAGGCCGTAGGGGAAGACTGTGGACTTTTCTTCAAGTTCCTGACGCTCCTGCGGAACGAGCCTGGCAACCATTACACTGCTGTGCAACTTCTTCTACTCTTAGAGCTGAGATTTCCATGAGTCTTATAGTCTGAATTCAGCACCTGAGCAAAATAGGACAGAAAGTATGAAGCTCTGTGGTAATACTGAATAAGCAGCTACCTATGTTATGCCATCTATTAATGTAATAACTGCACTTTCACAATTGCTGCTTTAACCTTCCTGCTTTCTCAAATTTGCTTGAAAATGCACGATTTTTCTTCTTTTTTTCCAAAATTTTCTTGGGGGGGGTAACCCCCCCAAACCCCCCTTTTGGGGTTCGGGCTCGCTCGCAGTGCTCGCTCGCTACGGTGCTGTATGCTAATTCGGTTGCGCCCCACCACTTTCAAATCTCACCCACCGCCCCTGAGCTACGGTTATGCAAATGAGCCTGACTGGACTGAAGACAGTTGTGTGAGCTTGTTACACCGTGAGGTTGCGCACCACCAACAAATAATAAACCACTTTCCTCACAGGTAGCTTTCGTGGGGTAGGTGCAATGGCAATTAATAGATTCTCTTATTTTCCAATAGCAGCTACTGACCTGCACTTCTCATAACATAACATGACTGAGTTGTTTCCAAGGCTTTAGCCATGACAGCATAGTAGTTCCTATTTGGTTGCAGGAGCTTGCATTCACCTGCAAAGGATTCCAAGCAGCATTCACCAATATAGGACCTCTTGCTATGAAATGGGCTGCAAAAAAGATCTACAAGTGAGTCATCCACCTGATGGCCCAGCTGAAACATCAAAGTCTTTGGCAGACTGGTGCCTTTGCCAGATTCTCTGGTCTAAAGAACTGCACCCTGGATGTTGAGAGCTGCAATGGCACAAGTAGGTGCTCAACCGGAAGCTACGGCTTGGGGGCGAGAAGGAGTTAATCTTTCTAGGCTTTTATCCCAATCACACATAAACAAATACGAAGGCCCTGTTGCGCTCGTGTCTCGCGTTAATCTTTTGATTGTATAACTTGCTAAACCTGCCCTAGTTACACAACGCTCTGAAGATATAAAAATGACCTATTTTCAAAAATCAGGAACCGAATGATCGCACTCGCAGTACACGCTGGGAACTGACTTCCTACAGACGTGCGTGGGCTGGTTAACGCAGGGTTGAACACATTGGTGGTTTTCATGACCACTTTCCTTTCACCTGAGACTCGTACGTTTAGGAGCTCAGCTAAAGAAATAGCAACAGGATACCATGACAGCGATGTGGGGGCGGAGGTTGCCAAAAGGAAGCAAACTCAGACAAAGGTTGAGATTGAAGATAGCAACAACATTGTCAAAGAGGCAGGCATAAGGTGTGCAAATGTAGGAAGGAAACGAAGAAACGTGGAAAGGCAGTAACAAGAAAGGAAGGGATGGTAGGTGATGGGTAGAAAGAGGGAAAAACAGGAAGATGTAAAGACTAAAGGAAAACAAGAAGGAGAACAAGCATTGGCAAAGCCGATGGACCTTGTCAATGCGAAAACTATTGACTTTGCCAATATGCTTTAGCACTGTTGTTCACCAGAGTGGCTACTGTTCAGCATAGATAAAAGTTAGGGGGGCAAAGGAGAGTGGTGGGGAGTGGAGTGTTGTAAAGTGGAGTACAGTAGAGTGTTATGGAGTGGCGTGAAGTTGTGTACAGTAGAGTTGAGTTGTGTGGCGAAGATGTCAAGTGAGTGTCATGGAGTAGCGTACAGTGTTGTGGAGTGTCGTTGAAGGAGTAAAGTGTTGTAGAGTGGAAGAGCGTAGGGTTGAGTGCCGTAGAGTGGAGTACAGTATCAGAGATGAGTAGAGTGGAGGGGCATAGAGTGTTGTGGAGTGGTGTGGAGCAGAGTGGAGTGAATTAGAGGGTGTTGAGTGAAGTAGTGTCATAGAGTAAAGTCTTGTAGAGCAGAGTAGATTGCCATAGAGTAAAATGGCATAGAGTAGAGTGGAGTAGTGTGTCATAGAATAGAGTGAGTAAAGTGGCATGGAATGGCATAGAGGGAGTTGCGTAGAGTGGAGTAGTTTGGTGGCTCAGTGTACTAATGCGTCCACTTCAGGGGCCTGTGTTTGACCTCATGTTCACAGGTTCAAATCCCGGCGGTACACTCAGCCTTTCATCCATCTGAGGTCGATAAAAATGAGTACCATTGAGTTGGGTAACAATAAACATCTGTTATTCAGCGCCAAGATACCTCTGGGTGAACGTGCGCTTTACAAATACACATGTTATGTTATGTTGTAGAATGGCATAGAGTGGAGTGGCTTAGAGTGGAATAGAGTGTCAGTGGAGCAGAGTTTAATGGAGAAGAGCATCATAGAGTGGAGTATTGTTGAGTGGAGTGTCATAAAGTGGAGAGGAGTAGAGTGGCCAAGAGTGAAGTGGCGTACAGTACAGTGGTGCAGAGTAAATTGGCGTAGAGTGCAGTGGCGTACAGTGTATTGGTTTTGAGTAAAGTGGTGTAGAATGTATTGGTGTTGAGTGCAGTGACATTGAGTAACGTAGAGTGCAGTGGCATAGAGTAGAGTACAGCGGTACAGAGTAGATTGCAGTGGCGTAGAGTAGAGTTTCAGAGGGCAGGGTCATAGAGTGCAGGATCGCAGAGTGCATGGTCATAGAGTCCAAGATCATAGAGTGGTGCAGGGTTGCAGAGTGGTGCAGAGTAGAATAATGCAGGGAGCAGTGATGTAGTGTAAAGTGGTGCAGAGTAGAATAGAGTGGCGTAGAGTGAAGTGACGTAGAGTGCAATGGTGTAGAGTGACATAGCATGCAGTGGTGTAAAGTGCAGTGGCATAAAGTAGAATGTTGTAGAGTATAGTGGCTTAAAGTGCAGTGGTGCATAGTAATTGGTGCAGGTGTAGTGGCATAGAGGCCATCTTTTTGAGTAAAGTGATGTGGAGTACACTGGTTTAAAATACAGTCGCATAGCGTAGACTGCAGAGGCATAGAGTGCAATGGTGTAGAGTGAAGTAGAGAGCTGTGAAGTGCAGTGGCATAGAGTGCAGTGGTGTAGAGTAGATTGTTTCAGAGTAGAGTGGAGTAGTGCAGGATAGAGTGTAGTGGTGCAGGGTAGAGCGCAGTATCATAGAGTAGAGTGGTGTAGAGTTGAGTGAGGCCGCGCTGATTGCAGTGGTGCAGAGTGGAGTAGAGTGCAGTGGTGTAGGGTAGATTATTTCAGAGTAGAATAAAGTGGAGTGGAGTTGTGCAGGGTAGAGTGCAGTGGCATACATTAGTGGCGTATAGCGCAGTTGTGTAGAGTAGAGTACTTACCATTGATAGCAGTGGCCTAGAGTGGAGTGATGCAGAGTGGAGTAGATTGGCTTAAAGGGCAGTGGCATAAAGTAGATTGTTTCAGAGTGGAGTGGTAAAGAGTAGTGGCGTCGAGTGAATTGGCGTAGAGTGCAGTGTTGCAGAGTAGAGTGGGTGGTGTAGAGAACAGGTGCATAGTAGAGTGTGGTAGAGTGCACTGGCTTAGAATAGAGTGGTGCAGAGTAGAGTAGAGAAGCGTAGAGTGAAGTGGCATAGAGTGCGGTGGTACACAGTTGATTAGAGTGGCGTAGAGTGCAGAAGGGGCGTAGAGTGGTGCAGAGTAGACTAAAGTGGCATAAAGTAAAGAGACATAAACTAAAGTGGCGCAGATTAGGGTGGCGCAGAGTAGTGTGGCATAGAGTTCAGTTGCAAAGAGCTCAGTGCTCCAGAGTAGAGTGTAGAGTGCAGTGGTGTAGAGTAGAGTGGCATAGAGTGCATTGGTGTAGAGAGCAGTGGCGAAGAGTGGTGCAGAGAAGAATAAAGTGGCACAGAGTACAGTGAGTACACTGGCATAGAGAAGAGTGACACAGAGATCTGAAAGAAACACGTTAGTTAGATTCCTCACCTTAGAATATCCCCAGGCGTCAGGCTGGATCCGGAAAGATTTTTCGTCAGCAATACCCTTTGCGCGTCGCGAGGCGTCGTCTGCGGCTCCGCGTCCGTCATCGGCGTCGTGCGCCGGAATGACGTCGTTGGAGTACTTAGACGCCGCCCTCGCGAGCTGACGTTAGTTCTTCTTTTTTCCGCGCCAGACAGTGCCGATCCGGGAAGAGCTTACCCCTTAGTCAATTTTTGACTAAAACTTTTTGACTCTTTTTGGTCTTTGTCGACTCGACTCTGGCGCCGGTAGGATGCCTGGATTTAAGGCCCGTGACGCCTGTCATCGCCTGATGTCGGTGATGGATCACCATCGCCGGTGCCTTTACTGCCTGGGGGCCGACCACGACGCGGAGTCGTGCCCCGACTGTCAGGCCTTGACCTCAAAGGCTAGGCGGGAGCGGTCCCATAAGCTTCGCGAGCTTCGGCACTCGGCTCCGCGCCGCTCACGGTCCCGGTCCAGGAGGAGGTCCAAGGACCGGTCGCGGAGCCGCAGTCATCATCATCGCTCGTCGGGCTCGAAGTCTTCGGGTAAGTCGAAGCGATCCAAGAAGTCCAAGAGGCGACACCGCTCTTTGTACTCCCCTCGCCAGTCGCGCGACTCGGCCGAGGGTCAGGGTAGTCCCAGCCCCTGCCGCGTCCGTCCCCATACCCGCCGGTCCCTGGGACTGACGCGACTCCGGCGGAGGTCAGTGCCTTCCTCTCGGCCATGAGGGGCCTAGCTCCGCCGATGACGCCTGCCGGCGCGCCTTCGGGCCCCGCGGGCTCGACTGGGCGACCTCGTGTGCCGGCGGCTCCGGCCCCGGCGCCGTCAACGACTTCGGTCCCGACGCCGCAGGACCCCGAGAGATCCAGGCCTGGATCTCTGTCGGCGCCGGTCGACCTCACGACGCTTCCTCCGCCGGCGCCAACACCGGTTCCACCTCTGGCGCCGTCTCCGGACAACGCCATTCCCCGGTTTAGTCCCTGTCCGGACCCGACGCCGGCACGGCGCTGGGCGCAACCAACGCCGATGGATGAACGTTTCATCTACCGTCCGGCTCCGATCGTTCTTCCTGTTTATCAGGAATCGGATGACGGGGGCGACTGGGAGGGGTCTGAGGACCCTATGGCCCTCCAGGGTCAACTTGCACAGGATTGGGCAGACGAACTGGGGGGTGCCAGTGGTCTGGACACTTCGCCAGATGCTGGCTTCATCTCTCCTCCGACTGTGGCTTCGGAGGAAGGTGCAGCTTTTTCCGTGGTGCTGCGCAAGGCGGCGGAAGCCCTGGGGCTCGAGTTGCCTGCTGTGGCCGTGAGGACTAATATCCTCACAGAGGTGCTTCAACCGTCAGCAAGCTCCACAGAGCCTCTGCTGCAGTTCAATGAGGCCCTCGTCGACGTTCTGCAGGGCACTTGGTCCAAGCCCTCCACGGTTCCTCCAGTGGATCGGAACGTGGCCCGGCACCACCGCCCTGCTCCGGGCGACCCCAGTTTCCTGTCCCAACACCCCACCCCCGAGAGCCTGGTTATCCAGGCATCCACTTCCCAATCCTCCTTCCCGTCCGCTCCTCCGGATCGGGAATCCAAGAGGCTGGAACAGTTCGGCAAGAAACTGTTCTCTTCCCTGAGTTTGGGCCTGCGGTCTTTGAACACCGCTTGCCTCTTGGACCGTTTCTCCCACTCTCTGTGGGATACGGTGGAGGACATGCTGCCACTGTGTCCGGTGGGGGCCCGGACACGTCTCTCCCAGGCACTTGCTGACGGGCGAGATGCAGTGCGACATGCCATACGGTGTGGACTTGACACCACGGACTCGCTGGGTAGGGCGATTTCCACCACGGTGGCGCTCCGGCGCCACGCCTGGCTGAGGTCCACGTCTTTTTCGGGGGATGTCCAGAGTACCCTCATGGATATGCCCTTTGATGACGCTCGCCTTTTTGGTGAGAAGGCGGATAGTGCGCTGGCTCGTTTTAAGGACTCCCGGGCTACGGCCACGTCCTTGGGTCTCTCGGCCCCACGGCCGCACACTTCCGCTTTTCGCCCCTTTCGTGGCCAAGGAAGGGGCGCCTTCTCACGTCCACCTAGCCACCGGACGCAGAACCAACCTGCACGCGGTCACGGACGTGGGTTCCGCCGTGGCGGTTCTAGAGGACAACGTGCCGGTCAGTCCACATCCACCCCGGCAGCATCCGCCTCAAAGCCTTCCTAGTCCGAGCTTTCAGGCCCATTCCACGCCAGTGGGCGGCAGAGTTCGCCATCACCTGCTCCACTGGCGCTCCATCACTTCGGACAGGTGGGTGCTGCAAATCGTCCGAAGGGGCTACTCCCTCCCCTTCGAGACGACCCCTCCAGCCATGCCACCGTATATCGGAGGCCCTCTTGGCCAAAGAGGCCGTCGAGCGCGTTCCTGGTTCAGAAGAAGGCCGTTGTTGCTATTCTCACTACTTTCTGGTTCCCAAGAAGGGCAAAGGGGGCCTATGCCCTATCTTGGACCTCAGGAGCGTCAACACCTTCCTCCGGAAGGAACGGTTCAAGATGCTAACTTTAGCTCAGGTTCTGGCTGCCCTCAACCCTGGAGACTGGATGGTAGCGTTGGACTTGCAGGACGCCTATTTTCACATCCCCGTCCTGCCGGCCCACCGGCGTTACCTGCGGTTCACGGTGGGTCAGGAGCACTTTCAGTTCACCGTGCTCCCCTTCGGCCTCACCAGTGCCCCTCGGGTGTTCACGAAAGTAATGGCGGTGGTCGCAGCTCATCTGCGCAGATCGGGGGTTCCAGTCTTCCCCTATCTCGACGACTGGCTGTTGAAGGCGGGCTCGCCCCAGCAAGTCGTCTCCCACCTCCAGACTACGGCCGACCTCCTGCATTTGCTGGGGTTCTCCATCAACGTGCCGAAGTCACACCTGAGTCCCTCCCAGAAGCTCCTCTTCATCGGAGCGGTTCTCGATTCGGCGCAGTTCCGGGCTTATCCTCCGGAACAGCGGGTCCGGGACATTCAGGCTATGATTCCCATCTTTCGGCCTCTATCCTGGGTTTCGGTCAGGTTGGTGCTGCGGCTTCTGGGGCTGATGGCCTCCTGCATCCTGTTGGTGCATTACGCCAGGTGGTGAATGCGGGCTCTGCAGTGGGACCTGAAGTTTCAGTGGGCCCAGCATCGAGGCAACCTGTCCGACCATGTCTTGATCTCGGAGGGCACTGCGAAACAGTTGCAGTGGTGGCTCACGGACCGCGATTGGGTCAGCGGCAGATGCCTCTCCCTACCCCTACCGGAGCACGTAGTAGTGACGGACGCGTCCCTCCTGGGATGGGGGGGCCACATGGGAGAGGCGGAGATCAGAGGACTCTGGTCTCCGGCGGAGTCTCAACTCCATATCAACCTTTTGGAGCTGAGAGCGATCCGGCTTGCACTGAAAGCCTTCCTTCCCTCTGTCCGGGGAAGTGTCGTGCAGGTGTTCACGGACAACGCCACCGCCATGTGGTATTGCAACAAACAGGGCGGGGTGGGGTCGTGGACCCTTTGTCAGGAGGCTCTGCGCCTCTGGACCTGGCTGGAACACCAGGGCATCACCCTGGCAGTTCAACATCTGGCGGGCTCTCTGAACGCCAGAGCAGACAAACTCAGCTGCCGGTGCATGATGGATCACGAATGGCGTCTGAACTCGGACGTGGCGCAAGGTCTCTTTCTGCAGTGGGGAGAGCCTTGGTTAGATCTATTCGCCACCGAAGAGAACGCGCAATGTCAGCAGTTCTGCGCATTGGAATTTCCAAGGCAGCACTCGCTCAGAGACGCTTTTCGTTGCTAGTGGAGTTGCGGTCTGTTGTACGCCTTTCCGCCTATACCACTTCTGCCCAGAGTGCTGAAGAAGATCAGGCACGACCGGGCCTAAGTTATCTTAGTGGCTCCGGATTGGGCACGAAGGTTCTGGTATCCTGAGCTACTCAGTATGTCAATCGATCCTCCGATACGACTGCTTCTTCAGGAGGACCTTCTGTCGCAGCAGCAGGGGACGGTCCTCCACCCGAACCTGTCCAGCCTCCACCTCCATGCGTGGAGATTGAGCGGCGGCAGTTGATGCCATTTGACTTGCCTCCTGAAGTCTGTGATGTCATTCTGGCAGCCAGGCGTCCCTCCACAAAGACGGTATACGCCTGCCGGTGGAACAAATTTGTGGCATGGTGCACAGCAAAGGCTATGGATCCCCTTTCCGCCCCTCTTTCTGAGATTCTACTCTTTCTTCTTTCTTTGGCCCAGCAGGGCTCTGCTCTGGGCACCTTGAAAGGTTATCTTGCTGCAATCTCTGCCTTCTTACGGCTTCCTGATCAGCCTTCTCTGTTCAAGTCCCCTGTTGTTTCACGTTTTCTCAAAGGCATTACTCACATGTTCCCTCCTGTCCCCTTCGTAATGCCTCAGTGGGACTTGAATCTTGTTCTGACCTTTCTGATGTGCGCTCCTTTTGAGCCTCTTCACAATTGTCCCATTCGTCTTCTGACCCTGAAAACTGCTTTCCTGGTAGCTATCACCTCGGCTAGACGGGTGAGTGAGCTCCAGGCTCTGTCATCTAAGCCTCCCTTTATTTCTGTTCATCCGGACAAGGTTGTCCTCCGGCCTCGTCCTTCTTTTCTACCGAAAGTGGTGACCCCATTTCATCTCGGGCAATCTGTCACGTTGCCCACCTTCTTTCCGCCTCCGCATACTTCAAAAGAGGAAGAGAGGCTCCACCGACTTGACCCAAAACGGGCGCTGTCCTTTTATTTGGACCGCACCAAACAGTTCTGGGTGGACGACCAACTTTTTGTTGGATACGTAGCAGCTAAGAAGGGGAAAGCGGTACACAAACGGACCATCTCGCGGTGGGTCGTGTTGTGTATTAAAATGTGTTACTCCTTGGCAAAAAAGGACCCTCCTGTTGGGTTGAGGGCCCATTCCACCCAGGCCACAGCGGCTACTACTGCCCTGGGCCCTTGCGGGACATCTGTCAGGCGGCGACGTGGGCTTCACTGCACACGTTTGCCAAGCACTATTGCCTGGACAGCCAAGTCCGGAGAGACGGCTTCTTTGGCCGTTCTGTTCTCCAGGACTTTCTGGTGTGATCTTGGTTCGCAGACCCACCACCGGGGTTGGTATTGCTGGGGTATCTATTCTAAGGTGAGGAATCTAACTAACGTGTTTCATTCAGATGAACAAGTTACTTACCTTCGGTAACGATGTATCTGTAAGAAACATTAGTTAGCTAGATTCCTCACCGACCCACCCATCCTCCCCGTTCTGCGAACTGACATCTAGGGTTAAGGCTATCCTTTTCAGGGCCCTATATTTTTTGGCACCAGTGTCGGTCTCTTGCATGGCTCTGCGTTCCTGGCACGGAAAGCTATGTACAAGAACTGACGTCAGCGCGAGAGGGCGGCGTCTAAGTACTCCGACGACGTCATTCCGGCACACGACGCCGACGACGGACGCGGAGCCGCAGACGACGCCTAGCGACGCGCAAGGGGTATTGCTGACGAAAAATCTTTCCGAATCCAGCCTGACGCCTGGGGATATTCTAAGGTGAGGAATCTAACTAACTAATGTTACCGAAGGTAAGTAACTTGTTCTTCAGTGGCAGAGAGTGCAGTGCTGCAGAGTAGAGTGTTGTAGAGTGCAATGGTGTAGAGTAAAGTGGCGTAGAGTGCATGGTGTAGAGTATAGTGGCATACAGTGGAGTTGTGCAAAGTAAATTGGCATGTAGTGCAGTGGCAAAGAATGGTGTGGAGTGCATGGTGTGAAGTGGCATGGTGTGGAGCGGCGTAGAGTGTAGTGGCATAGAGTCAATTGTTTCAGAGTAAAGTGAAGTGGTGTAGAGTGCATTGGTATAGAGTAGAGTGTTGTAGAGTGCAGTGGTTCAGATAACATAACATCGAACAGCCTTCTCTGAACAGTCAGAGAAAGAAAAATAAACACCAAGATCCCTTGAAAACACAGTCTAACATTTGACCTCTGTCTCTCTATGCCCCACAAATGTGACAAGATAAGAACTAGATTTAAAGACCTGGTTACGGAAAGTAATTTCATGGAAGAATACAGTAACCAAGGTTTGAGCAACGGGAGGGACGAACTCGAGCTGGACAGCCTAAAGCAAATAAAGCTAGCAAATAGAAAGCCCGAAAATGTGAGTTACAAACTGTAGGAGAGTAGGGTCTGCTTTCTATGTTCACCCCCACTTTTTGCTTTTGCTTTACTGGTTTTCGACTTAGATGTGGCTGTGGGCCTGCTAATCAGACCCACAGCCCTGCTGTTCTCTCTCTAAATTAATACTATGTACTTTAGGTGCATAACCCAATTGGATAGGATCACCTTATTGGCCCCTGTACAGTGTACCTTAGGTACCCAGGGCATAGGTGTACCCTAGGCCTACCAGGGGCTGCAGCATGTATTATGCCACCCCTGGCCTGGCCTTCCATTATGACACAACTGGCTGATCACTCAGCTGGGGCAAGGTCGTGTAATCACCCCTTGCTTAGGTGTAGTATTCCTATACCTGCCTTATATATAGACACATGTGTACCTATCAGCCACTCCTATGGCAGGCCTTAACAATCCTGGAGGCAGAGTGCTTGGTAACATGTGAGATAGTGCTCTAGCATGAGCTGAGCCTGTCTGCAGCTTTCGGAACCATGTCCTTATAGCTGTTCTATGATATAGCCTACCGTATACTCTTAAAGTGCCTTATAATCTTAAACGGTTATGGTAACTATGGTTTGTATCAAAACATGTCGTGTAAGGTGTCTAACACTTTGGAATAATACCCCCATCCCATTTCTGGTGATGAGGATATTATCCCTCCCTTCTAGAGGGAGAAGACATGTTGAAACCTACTTACCCGGTTAAAGTTAACCAGAGCCCCAGCATCACAAAATGGATGCTGCTGCCACGACACAAGTCTGACCTCCTGCTGCTGGGAGTGATCCCGGCACGGGAGGCTTGGACAATAGGTTTCCTGCCTTGGGAGGTGCGAGCACCACCCCAGACAGGCCTTAGTGTATTGGGGCAGGGAGGGATGAAAGAAACTAGACACTGCCTGGGGCACACAAGGTGTCCCATGCATAGTCCAGTTAAAACCGGTGCTGGGGCACTTCAGCCCCAGTCCTGGCGTGAAACTGGACAAAGGGAAGGGGGTGTAACCACCCCCCTCCCAGGTCCCACCCATAAGGCGTGACCTAGCAGGCAACCCAGCCCCCCAGATTAGTATAAGAGTGGTAGCTGGGCCCCAGGAGATTAGATTATCCTGAACCTGCAACTTGAACAGAAACTCTGGACCTTCGACATTCAACGAAAGAAGAAGACTGAAGAATCTCCCTTGTGGCCAAGGAGTGGCTACCCTGTGTGAACAGGCACCATCAAGAGACTTACCCTTTGCTTTGCTGAAGTTCTACGAGGGACCGACTGCAGAGCCTGACCAGAGCCTTGACTTCCAGACTTCTCCGACCCTGATCCACAGCCGAGCTGAGATCCGTGGAGGCGACGAGAGACGTGGGACCGGCTACCTGGGAAAAGTGGCGAGTATCTTCCAGCGCAGCTTCTGAGGTACCCTCGAGGTTGTGCACCGGGGATTGAGAAGCCTCATCCCCAAGCACCATCTGCACCGAAGGTCCTGCGTGGGGCCCTTCTGCATTTTCCTGCTTGCCACGTCTGTCCGGTTGCTTGCCCGTTGGCTAGTAACCTTTGCGACGACACACCTTCAATTTTCCACTGCTTGTTTGGCTCCTCCAGGCTGGCTCCTGCTCCTCTGCAAAAGAGAAGCATCCCAGACCTTCCTGGTCTGAACCAGAAGCAAGTCCTCCATTCTTCGTGGGTTCCGATTGCCAAGGCTTGGTGAGTCCTAGTTCGACTTCGACAGCACGAGCCTTCGTGGGACGGCTCGCCTCCTGGTCCTGGTCGTCCTCGACGTCTCCTGGTACCCGTGGCTGCTGCGACAAGCTTCACCTCTTCACTTGCAATCTCCCGACATCGCCTGGTTCCTTCCTGGTTCCACGTGGTCACTGGCTAGTGACCCAGACTCTGTTCCTTCTGCTTGCAGGTATCCTTCCTTCTTGATCCCGGCCTTGGGATCCACCGGACACTCTTCACTGACTGCCTGTCAGCATCTTTCCTTCAGGCATCCATAGGAGTCGACGACGAAACCCGACGCAAGTTCACACCTATGCACCCGCAGCCCGTGGGCTAGGTAACTTGGGTACTCCGGTGCTCATCAGGGTATTGACTATCCTAGTGTCTAGTTCTCAAGTCTCGACTTCCTAGCTACTCCAGAAGTGTCCTAAAATCTTATTAATTCTAAACTGTACTATTTCTATCGATTATACGCATTACGCGTGAGTGTTTCCACTCTGCACCTGACTCCCGTGGGCCTCCCACTTCCTAACTGTTGGTAGGGTAGTGTAGCCCCAGCGATTCCCTAGGCCTATCCTATTTCCGTGACAGTGGTCCTTATACCACTTACTTAGTATATGGATTGCGTGGCCCCTAGGGCCTAACTGTATTACTTACCTGTGTGACTTAATGTATGCTTAAATAAGACTGTGTTGTACTTACCTCGAATCTCATAAAGAGTGCTGAGGGTTTGACTAGAATAAATACACTTTATTTTATATATATATCTGTTGTGGTGTCCTTTCATTTGGTATTCAAGGGATTACATATGGTATAACAGCTGGCTTCACATGCCATTCAGAGTTTAGCCTAAGACTGCTCTTGTCCATGCTACCACTAGGATAGCTGGTCTATAAGGTTGGCTTTACAACCAATCACCATAAGGGTTGTTTGGACTGATACAAGGTGTACACTAGAATTAGTGACATCATATATCAGGCCAACTTCTCACACAAACCACAAAGCCAATGATAAGCAAAAGGCAGAATGCATTCCTAGGTCAACTTTCTGAATGTCCTCAATGTTTAGGAAAACAGACAGCTGCACTTCCTGGTAGGCTAAAACTTAAAAACGGAGGAAGGAAGAAAATAATGGAAGTAGGAAAACTAGATCGTTAGGAAGGGAAAATGATGAATGAACACAAGGGAAGAATGCAGGAACGAAAGATGCATAGGTCGAAAAGTAAAAAGGCACAATGGAAAGGAAGAAGGGGAAAGGGAATGAAGGAAAGAAAGGCAGGTGGAAATATGTGAAGATGAAGCTGCAAAAGGGAAGACAAATTGAAACAAGGGAAGAGGGACAGAATGAAGAAAAGAATGGAAAGAGGAAGGCAGGAAAAAGAGAAAGGAAAACAGATAGAGGTTTGAAAAGAAAGAGAAAAGGCGATGGAAAGAAGGGAGATAGGTAAAAGAAGGAAAGAAGGGAAAATAAAGGAAAACGTGGAGGGAAAGAGGTAGAGTGAAGGGAAAATAAAAAATCTGGATAAAAATGATGGAAACATGGAATAATATGTTAGATGTTGTGGGTCACTGTATCACATGCAATATATAATTTGCCAACTATATTGTACCACTACACTGATCGAGTACTACAATGTAAGGAAAGTATATAATTAATATTCTGAATATTACTCATGCTTCCCCACCAAAAAAGAATGGATGGAGTTACGATCAAACAGCTCTCTAATTACCTTATAATATAGTGGTAGGTCGATGTAGCTCATAGATTATTATTGCAGGTCTATATTGTCAAACTCGGTGTAGTGACATACAATCCATGTGTACTTGTAAAGTGCATATTCACGCCTTGTAGCACATTTCCGCTTATAGCAGATGTTTGTTGTCACCCAAATCAGTGGTACTCTTTTTAATGACCTCTGATGAAAGACTAAGTAGAAAGAGGGGCACAAGAATTAAAAGAACGAAAGATTCAGAACCCAGGCCAGCTGGTACACATAGGAACTCAGACTGATGAAACGCCAATGAAAATAACTGGAGTTTATATGGGAATAAGCTAGGACAATGCATACAGGAGCACATTCAAATCTGCCCTGAAACGCTACCAACAAATGATCAGGACCACCAAATATGCCGCTCTGGTTGACCACGCCCATGCCAGCACAAACAAAAGCATAGAAATCTTCACCATTGTGAAAGATTTCACCTCACCATCAGCCGCCTTCAACTTGATCACTCACTTACAGGACCACTGCAACAATCTCTCCCAGTTCTTCAGCAAGAAAACTATCACCATTTACAGTAACTTCGGCCCACAACCAGGCCTGACAGACCTCACCAAACACCTCGGATCTTATCCAAAGAACCAATGCTAACCCCATGGCCTGCTATCACCCCAGAAAAAAACGTTGCCACCATGAAGTTCTTCAACTCAGGGGTCCCACAGGGGTCCCACTGGACCACTGCCCCACCACACCTAATCCATAGGACTGCAACCCATTAGCACCATACTCACACCCATCCTGAATACCTCCACCTCTTCTGCGCCCAGATACCTCTGGGTGAACGTGCGCTTTACAAATACACATGTTATGTTATGTTCTGCAACCTACTTAGGTGCTTGGAAACATGTAACTGTCCACTCATTGCTGAAGAAACCCTCTGCAGACCCTTCAAAGCTTGCCAACTACAAACCAATCTCCTTGCTACCATTCCTAGCCAAAGTCTTAGTGAAAATTGTAATTGTAATTGCATTTTTATAGTGCTTACTACCCCTGTTGAGAAGTTGAAGCGCTTTTCAGCAGTAGCACGCTACACCGGAACCCAAAAAGGATTAGTGGTGAATTAGTATAGGGAAATATGGGTTAACTTGAATGGTGGACATGTGAGTCTGTCAGTTGCATTGAAAAGGATAATGGAAGGATAAAGGAGGGAACAGTCAAGAAAGCAGTTATTGGGAGATCATAGTATTACTTGCAGTGACTTTAATGTGGCATTAGAGAGTGTGCCATGTTGTGTTTTCACTCATGGTTTGCACCATGACACACAGTCTGCATGCAATTTGTAGGGGTGTTACTTAGGGTGGCATAACACGAGCTGAAGACCTGAGGGACCCTCCTTAGTAGCCATGGTCTCGGTACTAGGGGTACAACTTGCCAGGGACTAACAGGGGTGCTAAATTGTGTGCCAATTGTGTTACACTTAGACCATTTTACCTTGCTTTTAGGGAAAGAGTACTGGCCCTGGGGCTTGGTTAGCAGGGACCCAGTGCAAAGCAGTCAAAAACATAAGTACCAGTAGCTAAAAGTGGGGGTGACTGTGACAAAAAGGGGTATTTTTCTACATGTTTCAATGTTATTTGTAAAAAAGTTCTCCAATATTCGGTATTTCATGTATTCACATGCTTTAATATTCACTTTTGTTACCTCAAGAATGGAAATCTTGTGTTTTGCTCAACAGTGATCCTCATGACACAAGAGACAATCATTGCCTCAATCTACACGCCAAGTAAATGCCCAAACATCAAGCATTGCCTACTTCAACTGCCTAGCCTGTGTCGCAGCTGACCAGCCAAAGCGTAACTGCCACAAAACACCTTCACTTATCCTTTCAGCAGCAAAATACCAGCAGACCTTCACTTTTGCATCCATACACAATATGGAGGAGACTACTGGTATACATGGTGGTATGCCAGTAACTAATCTGCAAACGACCCACACAATGCACAGCCTGCAGCTCTCTACCATGCAAAGGCCACAACAGTGATTTCACAAGAGAAAAAAAATTCAATATAGGCTATAAACTCACTGCAGTTAGTGTTGACTAATATCGTGTTACTCTTACCAGGTGATGCAGCATCAGATGGTCTCCGTTCACGCTCACCATCAATCTCTGAGCGATCTTAAAGGGTGCAGAACCAAGGCATCATACACAGAAATCACTGCTTGTAATGATACAAAGTCAGTTTTCCAGCATTGATTTTATTTTCCTTGATTTTCTTCAGACAAACAAAAAGTACACATCGTGTGCCCCTTCCGTGTTTTAGAGAATTCATTGTCTGTAATTCCCTGGAAATAATTCTAGCAAAAATAAAAATGAATAAAGACACACATACCTCAGTAGTATTATGTTCTAATAAGATTTTGTTAGGGGCAGAGGAAAAGTGGTACTACACTTTCTCACACTCAACACTTGCTGCCCTAAACTCAATGCTTCTGGTGTAACATGATCCCAAAGATTCAAGCGAATGGGATTTGTGTTCTAGGACCACGCATCAACAGATCATGCATTGCATCTAGGGTTTATTTATTTTGAAAGTTTTATAGAGCGCGAACAAGATCCTAAACGGATATCAGAGCGCTATACAGTCAATAAAGTTACTATACAACAAATAGATGTCAAACTAAGCACATATACAAAGCATCTTGTAGCAGCAAAGCAATCAGGAGAAATGCAAAAACTATCCTGTTGTATTCGACAGCGGGAAGAAAAATGTCTAGGTTGCTTAGATGGTCCATTATCACAAAAAAGATAGGGGCACGGATGTGATTTGACTCCAGATATCTATAGTCCATACTCAAGTGAATTTGGCCATGAGGATCGATTTTACCTCCTTTTTGAAAGAAGCAGTAGAGGGGTTAAGTCTGGTTTCTGGAGGTAAGGCCTTCCAGATTCTGGGCGCCATCCCAGAGAAGGATCGATTATATGTTTTCTTCTTATAGAACCTTTGTGGTTTCAGTAGTAGGTTATCCGCACTTCTTGAAGATCTGATCCCACCAGAGATCGTCAGTTTCTGTGCCAGATAGGTGGGTGCATTGTGATGCATGGCTTTGTGCGTCATACATGCTATTTCAGATGAATTTTGGCTTCCAGAAGTAGCCAGTTCAAGGATTGTAGATCCGGGGAGATGTGGGAACTTCTTTTAGAGCCAGTGATGAGTCTCGCTGCAGAATTGATAGAAGCTCTTAACGGTGCAGTTGATACTTTGGGTAGGCCACAAAGAGAGATGATACCGTATTCCAGTCTAGGTATAACTAGAGCTTGTATTGCCTGCTTTAAGTCGTTGAATGGTAGGAAAGGTTTATGTTTCCTTAGTGTGTTTATCTGGAAGTTTGCTCCCTTTGTAGCATTGCTGATGTGTTTTTGCATATTGAGGTTACTGTCAAGAGTAATTCCGAGTGATTTCACTGAATCCACGATGGTAGGTTGAACTTTGAGTGCCGTAAGGTGTTTAATCCAATCTTGCATTATGGGGACTTGGGCGGGTGGAGCTATAAGAAGGAATTCTGTTTTTAGGGCATTCAATTTGAGATGGTTTTCTGCTAGCCAAGTTTGTGTGTTCCTATGCGTTATATTAAGAAATTTGATGTCTTCTAAGGTGTGGATCTTACGGTATAGTTGTGTGTCGTCGGCGTACATGTGATATTGTACGTTAGATGCGTGTAGAATTTCGGTGAGTGGTTCCATGAAGTGATTAAACAATGTCGGGGAAAGTGAAGACCCTTGTGGGACTCCTAGAGTTACTTGGACAAGGAGTTATTGACCTTGAATTGTTGTGTCCGATTATGAAGAAATGAGGTAAACCAGTTTAGCACTGCTCCTGACAATCGCATTCTATGTTCCAGGAGGTCTAACAGGTTCTCGTGTTTGACCGTATCAAAGGCTGAGGAGAGGTCAAGTAGGATGAGTAAGCAGGATCCATTTTGATCAAGGATTTGTAACGCATCGTCAATTATGTGTATCATGGCCGATTCAGTGCTATGACCTGCTCGGAAGCCTGATTGGTGTTTGTTAAGGAGGTCAAAGTGATCAATATGCCTCGTCAATTGTAGGTGAACACATTTTTCAAATAATTTGGCCAAGGTAGGAATGTTGGAAATAGGGCGATAGTTGTTTAAGTCCGTGGGGTCGGCCGTGGGCTTCTTTAGAATGGGTGATACCTGGCCAGCTTTGAGGGTGTCTGGGATGCAGCCTTGTTGAAGTGAGCTGTTTATGATCTTGGTCCAGAGAGGCAGAAGCAGAGGAGTAAGGTGTTTGACGGCATTAGCGGGGAGAGGATCGGTGAAGTGATTGGCAGGGTTCAGGGCACTGAGTATTTTGCCTATGGTTTCTTCAGAATAGGTGGTAAAGGAAGACCAGACTGCGTCATTTTTTAGGTCAAGCTTTGAAGGGATTTGGTATGAAGCAATTGGAAATGCTGGGGTATTTGTGTGCGGTCCTGCGTGTAGGGTTAGATCAGTTAGGAGGTCCTTTTTGATGGTGTCAGTCTTCTGGGTGAAGAAGACGGAGAATTCTTCACAGTTTGGTTGCGGGCATGATGAGTCATGTGGACGTTGTGGTGCATCCTTGGATTGGGTTTTGATTAATTCAAAAAGTTTTTTGGAGCGGTTTCTTGCTTGGTCTAGTTGGAGGCTGAAGAAGTCAGCCTTGGTGCGCTTGATCTTTCAGTAATATGCATTTCTCTTTGTTCTAAGGATCTTGAGGTGGTTGGCGGATGGAGCAGATCTCCAGGTGTGCTCAGATGTTCTGAGCGAACGTCTGTCCTCATTAAGTATTCCATTGTACCAGGGCTTAGAGTCTTTTATGGAGACTCTCTTTAGTTGAAGCGGTGCAATTTCATTTATTATCGAGGTCATGGCGTAGAGGTAATGATTGGTGAGATCATGTACTTCGGAAGACTCTGCAGGGGGCCGAAGTAGGTTGTAACTGGGGGATGGCAATGTTTTAGGGTTGATTTTTTTCAGGTCTCTTTTCCATATTTTAGGTCTTGTGGATTGCGCCGAGTTAAATTTCACCATTTCCTTGATGTAGAAGGTAATAATATGATGGTCTGACCAGTCACAGGGTTGGATCGACTCGATCTGAATGGAATCGGTTTTAGAGATTATTAAATCCAGGATTGAACCTTTATCGTGTGTAGGGCTGTTACATATTTGGGTTAGATCTAGGTCATCTAGGAAGTTTTTGAGACTATTAACCACTGTGTCATTGTGATCGTTCCAATGTAGATTGAAGTCTCCAAGGAATATTTGGGTGCTTTGGCACGACATATTCGTTGATACCATATCCATGAAGTGTTCGGTGAAGGCTAGGTCCTCACCAGGTGGATGATAGATGGTGTGTATAGAACATAATGGTTTTCCCTTGCTGGTGATGTTGAGGCATAAGTATTCGCAAGAGGGGAATACAGGGGATATGGCTCTGTTTACTGAAATATTGCTACTATGTATACAGGCGATACCTCCCCCTGTTTTATCGGTTCTGTCTAATCTAATGATGTCGTAGTTTGGGGGTACTAATATGTCCATGATTGGTGTAGAGGAATCTTTTAGCCAGGTTTCAGTTAACAGTAACAGGTCCGGTTCCTGTGTGAGAATGAGGTCAGCTATGTCAGCTGCGTGTCTAGATGCCGATCTACAGTTTAAGAGTATGTATTTTAGCCGGTGCGTGATGAGGGATGAGGTAGGTTCCTGAGTGAGGGGGATTCTTCTTAGGTTGTTGTTAATAACGCCTCTAGTGATGGGTTTAGTAGTCGTGTGAGGGTTGGAGGGGATAGTGGGGATCATTATTGAGGCGGGAGTGAGCTTGTTCAAGGGAGCGGGTTCATATGAGTTTAACAGAGAGAGTAGGTCGCTCTCTGACAGCGGATTAGTGCTTCTGATTGGTCGGGTTGAATTATTACAGGAGGGGACTGAATTCCATCTGGGCGGATTGAGTTTCGAAGAGACTGTTAGATGGTTCGGAGGCCAGCTAGGTTTGGACTGTCTTGTAACTCTAGCAAACCACGGGTTTCTCGATATCCGATCATTGAGTGCTTGTAGTTCTGCTTTGATTCGAATTAATGAGATCATGATCTCATCAAGTCTAGGGTTTGGTACGGATACAAGTTGGGTCAAGGGTTGTGTTATGGGTGTGGATGCCTGCGATGTAGTTTGGTTGGGTTTGTGGTCTGGGGCAGGTGTGGGTGGAATTGGGAGGGGTATTACCGGTGTGGGTGGGCGTGTTGTAGATATGGATGAGAGGGCTGTGATGGCGGATGGGTGGGATGTGGGTGTAGTAAGTGTTCTAGATGTGGGTGGGTGGGCTGTGGGGGTGGATGACTGGGCTGTGGGTGTAGGCAGTGTGCTTGGGTGCAGAGTGTAAATGGAGGGTAACATGTCTTCTGTGTGGTAATTGGGCGTCCTATTGTGTCCTAGCACCTGACGTGGGGGTAGTGGTCTAGAAAGGTGGATGTGCATGCTAGTTGTGTCGGTGTTCAACAAGGATGTGGTGGCGTGAGTGTTAATGTAGGGGGGATGGTATCTGCTGAGGGGGCATCTGTGAAATTAGTTAAGGGGTGTGCATTATCTATTGGATCTGTGTAGGTGATTGCCATTGTGTCGGGTAGGTGAGGTATGTGTGTGTCAGGCGGCGTGGTAGTGGTATGTGTCTCCAATGCGAATAGTGGTCTGTGTAGTGGAGGAACAAGATTGGTGGGGGGATTTGGTAAAGTGATTTGCCGTGTGTTGGTGTAGGGGGAGGTCCGGGCAGGAGTAACGTTTGACTCGGATGCAGGTAAAGTTCGTGCAAGCAGTGGGGAGTGGTTGTCCGAGGGGATAGACAAAGAGGTATGTTGTGTACTGGTGGAGGGAATATCCTGAGTGGTCGTTTGGGGTTTACACAGTTGTTCTTTGATGACTGAGAAGATTTTATCCAGGAGGTTTAAACTACTATCCGTGGATTGCATAAGAATGGTTCCATTATTGTAGATGGTGATGGTTGCAGTCGCTTGGAAAAGCTGTGAGGGGGAGATGTAAATAACTATACCATGAGCAGTTTTCCTAGTGGAGGAGATAGTGAATAAGGTTAGGGATGCGTTTCTCCATTGAGCTCTTCGTTTAGTGTGGAAGACGATATCATTGGTTATATGTCCGATGTGTGTTGAGAAGTAGTGGTTGGCGATGGGTATTTCAGGGTGATGATTTATAAAATTGTGTTTAAATCGTTTGGCTGAGTTTCTTGAGAGGTTAGGGGGATAGATGATGGTGTAGGTGTAGGTGTATGTGCCTGTGAGCTCCATAGTGTGAACAGTATATTTGGTGAGATGTTAAGGGGCGTGAAATGTGTCTGTGGCTCGGGTAGAGGTCCGTGCAATAGGATGTGGTGGGCTGGCTTAATGGGGTGGATGGGAGTGTGGGGGGAGGTGTGGGGGGGAGGTGTCAACTGTAGTGGTGGAAGTGTTATAGTATGTGTGGGGAAGAAGGATTGGTTCTAGAGTCCGAGTGATTGCATTATTGATGACTCGTGCGGGTAGGATGGGGGACAGGTTAGGTAGAAGGAGATGTAAAAAGAAATTCTGACCTGTACTAGATGGGTATGATGAACGGTGGATGTAAGTTGAGTGTTGTATCCTTGTGATGGAGCCATTCCAATATGGCCGCCTTCTTTGGGTAGAGCCTCTTAGACAGCTGTACAGTCCTATGTCGATGCCAGTGATTCTTGGTGTCCTGGTGTAGTCTTGTTTCACTTTCCAATCACATTGCCCTTCCTCCTTTTGTTTTAGTCCTGTGTCAGTTGTTATGTATTATGTTGGCCCAGAGTTATCCAAAGGTAGGGGAAGGGTCTCTTATCCTAGTTGTTGTTGTAGTGGTTAGCCATGAATGCTAAACCATGCCCCAAAAAAACATTGTCAATCATTTTAGCTCGAAGTTAGTGCTAAAAAACTTAGTATAGTAATATCCTAAGCAAAGTGATATTGAGGCATCCCCATTGTTGTGGTTGCCCTCAATGTAAATCCTATGTAGTTGAGCCACGATAAGATCATCCTTTTATAAGATCCCGGGCTCTGCAGTCATGATTCATGTATCCTTGTATGGCCGATCGGTAGTGGCGAGTTTATTGTGGTCATTGTGTGCTCTCGGCGCTATAATGCACCGATCCAGAGGAGGGGGGTGGGGCCGAGCAGGAGTCTCCTCCGCTGAACCATGAAGAGTGTTGCCCGGTCTGGCCCCGATCTCGCATTCACAACTTCCCGGCCTGCCTCGTAAATGAGCGCGATGTCTGCAGTTACTCGCGGTGATCCCGCCCTTCCTTGGGCTTTCCCAGCCACTCCGATCTCGAGGAAGAGACCTCCGCGCCGGCTCACGTTGCAATCCTGCTTCGTGCCTCGGAGGAACCTGCCCTTGCTGCCCCTCCGGTTGTCGGCAACCCTGTCTGCTGGACACAGGGGTCCGCTCCAGGCTCGTTGGAGACAACCCGCTGCCTCGTCTGACTTACCGGGGGTCGACTGCAGCCCCGACCGGTGTCTGCAGAAGTCCGATGACTCACCCGCAGTCCAGAGTCAGAGTCCGATCAGATCTGTGTCCGTGATGATGATTATGCAGATGGTGGTCAAATGTCCCTTCCAGTAGACGTGTCCAGGTGAGCAACGTATTCCGGAGTAATTTCAAGTACTATGTTAATGGATCATGTTACGCTTGCGGTTTTGGTTCTGTATCTTCTGTATCTTGACTGCCACTAACAGGGATAATCCGATTCAGGGATCCCAAGTGCACGGAGCTCCTCTGGAGAGCTCCTATCAGTCGGCCATCTTGAGGCTATAGGTTGAAACAGTTCTTTACAGTATTGGTTATTCAAAGGTACTGCGGGATATTTTCTACTACATCTAAGTTTTTAAACATATGAGGGAAATAACATTCATAGGAAACCTCAACTGAGTAGTGTGGTTCACCAGACTTGCCAACAAAAAGGCAAAAAAGCCTCTCCACCCGATAGGCAGCAGTTTTATATTGAGGAGGACATTCCATTAAACATTCTAGCCCTTTTAAACTAGAATAGTCTAAAACAAATTTCACAGGGTCAGTTGTGTGCTGCAGAAATGAATCTGCAAATGTTCAAACTTTAAACAAAGAGACAACATGTCTAGTGAATGTTGAACATAGTGAAGTGAAGGAATCAAAGCGCCCTGGAATCTAGCTTTGTTGTCAAATTTCCAAAACATCTCTGATATGATAATGAGAGATGTGAGGATTAAGAGGAAATGGGAACTGCAGCTGGTAGCGAGTAGCGCAAACCATGCAGACCCAAGATCTTTGGACCACAGAGTAGGAACTCAAAGTCTTTGGAATCAGTACTGGGAGCTGCATTCTGTGTTTGAGCACCACCACAAGTTTCCTCAGCCTATTAGGGAGGGGATGAATAGAGTGCGGAAATACAATAACATCACAATATCTCATGATGTCAGACTCTGAACTGTGAGAAAATCAGCAACATACACCTCACTGAATACCTCAACGACCACCAACTCGTCAACATCCCTCAGTCTGGTTTCAAACCAAACCGCAGCACGGAAACCGCCTCCATTGCTGCCACGGATTAGATCCGCATGACTCTGGACAGAGGATCCACTGTAATTCTTATCCCCCTGGACCTCTCTGCAACAGTTGACACAGTCTCCTACCCCATGCTCATCCAACGCCTATACAACATCGGAATCCAAGGACACGCACTCTGATAGAACTGTTCCTTCCTGGCTGGAAGTACTCAGTCAGCCAGCCTGGCACCGTACACCTTGGACGCATGTGACCTCCCTAAGCCTGACCCTCTACAATGCATACATGATCCCTCTAGCCAGCATCATTTGCTCTTATGATTTCAACGTCCTCTCCTACGCTGGCGCCACATACAACTAATTTTCTCCTTCAATTAATAAATACCCAGTACCCGGATCAAGTTCAATGACTTCCACAAATTGACATATGACTTTCTTAAAACAAACTGCCCAATGGATGAAGACCAACTGTCTAAAATTGAACACCGAAGAAACCAAAATCATGATCTTTGGGAAGAGCACATCACTGTGGGACTCCACCCGGTGCCCAACAGATATAGGCCTGACACCCACCCCCACTATTTAAACCAAGAACCTCAGGATCATCATCAACAGCAACCTCAACATAACCGCCCAAGTCAATGTTGTCACCACCTTATGCTTCCATTCCCTGGAGATGCTGGGGAAGAGTTTCAAATGGCTCCCAATCAGCACCCAGGAAACCATCACGCACACCCTAGTGACAAGCAAGCTGCACTACAGGAACACCCTCTATGCCGGGAGCAACAAAAAACTCACCAGTAGGCTGCAGACCATACAGAACTCAGCAGCCAGATACACTTTCAACCTTCCACACCACACTCACACTACACCACACTTAAAGGAGCTCCATTGGTCCCTCATTCACAAATGAGCACAATTCAAACTCCTCACCCACACTTTCAAGACACTACATAACACTGTCCCAGCATACCTCGAAAATCGCGTCTGCTTTCAATAACCTTCCAGACACCTCTGCTTGTCCAGACTCATACTTGCACAAATTCAGTGCCCACGGAAAACCAGATCCGGTGGTTGAGCCTTCTTCTACATTGCACCTAAAACATGGAACTACTGGCCATTACACATAAGAGCCTTCTCCTCACTTGTTAAATTCCGCAAGAAGCTGAAGACCTGACTTTTCAGGTAGTACCACTAGGTTGTAGGTGTACCTAGACTCACACCTGCTCAGTGCCAGGATACCCTCCCAGGTGATAATGCGCAAATCTGCATGACATAACATGGGAAAAGATGCAAATGCAGAAACAAAGAAGAAAATATATTAAAGTAAGGTAAAAGAAAAGTCTAAACCGAAGGAAAGGGAAAAATAAAGGGAGAGAAGTTAAAGGTAGCAAAGAAAATAGGCGCTAACTTAATCAAGACGGGAAGCAAAACAAAGGGAGCGTCAAAGATAAAGAAAAATAATCAAACCTGCATATGAAAAAATATTTAGTGGGACAGGTTCAAAGGAAGTTATTAAAAAAGGTTAAAAAGACACAAAGAAAAAGAAAGAAAGAAGTAGCAAGTTGGTGAGGAAGGTGAAACCAATATTAAGGTGGAATGATGAGTGAAACTGAAAAAATGGGAAAATAAGGTTAGGGCAAAGGCAACTAAAAGAAAACAAGTGTTAAGAAATGGAGAGAGAATATTAGGAAAAGTAAGAAACACAAAGATTAAAGGGTTGTAGGTTTGGTAAGAATTTCGTAAAAAGAACAAACCAAACGAAGAATAGAAAAACAGAAAGAAAAAAGGAAGAATGAAGGAAAGAAAGTAAAATATGTAAAAATAGGAAAAGAGACCGAAAGAATAAAAAGTGAAATCAAAAGAAAGTGGTGTGAACCAGGAAAATAAACCAAAGTAGAGTCAAGGGAGTGAAAATGGAAGATCGAAGTAAGATATGCAGAGTGGAGAAATTGTTGGAATATATTGCTAAAAATCTACTTGGAAGGGCTAGGAAAGGAAGATGGTGAAAAAGATAGGAGACGGGTGAGAAGGAAAAGAAGAAAAGGAAAGAGAAAACAAAGACGAAAACTGATATAGGAGGGCAGTAAGAAGTTTTAAAAAGTATGAAAAGCGTGATAGAAACAGTAGTTTTGGGATGATAAAAGGGAAACAAAGCTAGCAATACAATAGAGATATGTAGCAAATAAGATAACTATTCTTGGAATATGTTGGACTTTGTACTCATACGGTGGCTGTTATTGGAACATTGTGAGAATGTATAGCAGAATAATTGCCGGGGGCATCAGTATTTTGCATATGTTCACCATCCTTTCCATTGTTGTTGCGATTCCCAGACATAGAGGCGGCCTTCACTGGCATAAGGTGGTCTTCTATGATTTAGGTTGCGCATTGTGGCATCAAGAGCACATCCCTACCTTTTGGTGTCTGTCACTGTAATCTTATAGGCACCTTTGACATGAGCATGTGGGTCAGGTTATGTCCTTATGCAATAGTATATGAGTTTTAGATGAAAATGGGAAGTTGGTATTTTTGGGATAATACTCATAATTTTCCTAAAAATAAACAAATGCTGCGTTGGTGACAAAACTGTATATTAAAAATGTACAAGCTTTTGTTTGGGCAACTTGACTTTATTTACCCAAAATGGAAAGTTGTCATTTGTAGAAAAAAAATGTGTGGTTTTTTTTCAGAAAATGTCAAATTGGTCTATGGAGACTAACAGGCACATGCATCAAAGGTTTTTGCGAGCGCAAACGGTGCGATTCGCAAAAATCGGCCGTTTGCGCCCGCAAAAAGGCCTTTTACGATGCATTAAAGTGTTAGGCACTCGCTATTTAAGAAATCAAAATTTTTTGCGGTTTCTCAAATTGCGATTGCATTTAAGGAATCGCAATTTGCGATTCCTTAAATGCAATGCTAGAAGCACTTAAAAATAGCAAATTCGCTATTTGGGGCCGCAAAATACAGAGAAATTACTCTGGTCTGTATTTTGCAAAAACTTTGAAAAATGCACTAAAGTGCATTTTTCAAGGTTTCAGGTTACACGCACACACATGCCCTTGGGGCATGTATGTGCGCAACATGGGTGCACATCACAATTTCAGGGGTGCAACAGGGTGTCATTATGACACCTTTGCATCCTTGAAATTGCATGCGCAATTTCCCATTCATTCCTATGGGCCTGTAGGCCTATAGGAATGAATGGGAAGCCATTCCTCAATTGCAACTCGCAATTTGCGAGTCATAATTAAGGAATGTTTAGGAATCTCTATTTTAATAGCGATTCCTATATGCATAGGCTTTTGAGAGTCCCTAATTGCGATTCCTTAATAATCGCATTTAAGGACTCGCAAAAGCATTTCTTGATGCATGTACCACAAAATGATTGAATTTCCACATTATGGGGCTTATTTACAAGCTCCTTGCGCCACCGGTGCATCTTTTCTTTGACGCACCGGCGGCGCAGTGTTTTGCCCATATTTACAAGGCAACCCAAAGCCACCCTGTGGGATTTTTCATGGCCTTGTAAATATGACCCCTATTCACGCATCACTTTGTGTGAATAGGTGTTCCTGTACAACATCCATGGATTATGCTGGATTCCCAGATTGACAACATTTCGTAAGCCTGGGAATGCGTCAGACTCCTACGCTTTTGCAGGGGAGGCGTACGGAGGCCCAGCGAAGAGAAATATTGTAATTTCGCCTAATTTTTTCCTCTTTTTATGCGTGCTGCATTCTGCAGCTCTCATAGAATGAGGAAAACACCACCAAAAGACTTGTGATTCTGCTGCTCTCATAGAATGAGGAAAACCCCACCAAAAGACTTGTGATTTGTTTTGTGCTGGAAAGTGTCCATTCCTGCACAAAAACAATCATCCCCGCAAGGCACACTATTGCACCATGGTGCAAGGGTGCCTGCGTTGGCACCAGGCAGCCAATTGTGCGCCAGCGCAGGGAAAAGCACAAGAATGTGTCCTATTGTTGTAAATATGACGCATCCCTGAGCTTTTAAAATTACACAGCTCAGCGCAGTAAAATGGCTTGCGGTGCCACGCTGTGTCATTTTGTTGTAAATGTATTTGTTCAGCACCTATTTGATTTACTTTCACTGGTGAGCTGGGAACACTTATTGCGGATCCTATTTCCTTGTTATGAAAGGGCAGTTGCTCCTATGGCTGTTATTGCATGATTCACGTGGAGCCATTTCTATCTTTATATTGGCTAAACACTATATGACATTATTGCCGCTATTGCTGTCTGAGCCCAGAGCCTGTAAGATTGGTATGGCCTAATGGATATGCCTGCAGTCTGAAACTTTGTGGCAGCATTAGAGGCTGAACCTTTAAGGTCAGTGTAACCTGGGAGATAGCCCCTAATGTCTAATGAAAGTCCCTAAAAAACAGTTTATTTTCATAATATGTTGTTGAAAGTCTGCTTGGAAGGGCGCAGAATAGAATATGAATGGACATGGAAGGTAGAAGTAAATGATGGCGATATATACAACTTGCGAAAAAAAGGAGGCCATGTCATACTACAAGTAAAATCTAGGGCTTTTGCAGGTAAATTGGTTCGAAAAGTAATGTTTATTAGATGTTGTGTCCCAATACCTCTAGTGAGGACCATACTGGTCAAATACGACATAAAATAATTCAGATATTTTATAAATATCTATTTAAAAACTGTCTGTTAAACCCTATGGCTTTTATAGTCCATTTATTTGAAAATTGTGTCGTTAATTAAAAATGTAGTCTAATATCTTCAGATTTTTCTTGAGAGAATTACTTCCCAACACCCCTGGCAAGCTTCGTCTCAGCCGGCAGTCATTCATTTTTTGATTATTTCATGTGTGTTCTTTAAGAACTCCATGGAAAAGTTGTAACTTTTTGAGCTAATTATTTGTAAACTTCAAATTTATCCCACTTTTATTACATTTTCTACAGGGTTGGAGGGTGTGTTGGAGAAACCTTCCTTAATTCTCTTATGGTTGGTCAGGCTTGCTTGCTTCACTTGCTCACTTTATGTCAGTCAGGATATGGTTCCAAGACTCCAAGTCGAGAGTATTTTATATTTCCTACTATTTCTTTGCCCAACTCTTAATTGTAATATTCACCTTATCACCCTATATTATTTTATTTATGTTGAGCTCCCCATATCGCTGTATTCCAGATACCTACAACTGTTATCGTGAGTGTGAAACAACTGTAGTAAAACCCATCAGCCCTACCTAGTTCAAAATACAATCTCCCCTCACAACCCATGTCTCTCTCACTATTACCTTTTCTCTGAATTTGCTCATATTACTCCAGGCACCTCACAGATTAAGACACAATCAAGGTACACCGTAGTACATTATGAAACCTCTATTAGTTAATGCACTTCAGAGGTCTGTCAGAGAGCCACAGATTTAAATCTTGGGTGGTGCAGTGGGGAATAGTGACTTGTGTATTTTTAGTGCTATGAAGTCACAGGCTTTGACAGAAAGCACTGTGAAGATGTACGTTATTATTTTATATGTGCATTGCATTACCCACAGTAGAAGATAGACTAATACAAAATGTGTAAATAATCTTACAATAAAATGGTGCTCCCAAAAAGTAGATTTTAGTAATACCAGGGCGTATGTAATGCAATTTTTTTGTTTCTTACATAACTGTCCCTTTAACACCTCCTTAGGGGCACTAATGGCTGTGTAAATAAAGTTATGATTAAAAGCAAGCACTTCACTGGCCAGATGTTAACGCTTTGCATGACCACTAAAAAACAAACAAATCTTTGTCATCACAAAGCTTGTAACGATTCACCGGTCCCAAGCACCCTTTAAACTTGCAGATTAACTAACAAGGCACATTTGCATTTATTTCAGGCGACCAGGCACCCTGGCATGAAAACTTTTCACAGCACAGGAGACTCAGCTGGAGCATTTTAACCCTCGTAATTAGCCATCTTTTTCCAAGACGAAAGCAAACGTTTTGGATTGAAGACCTCTGGACTGACTTCAAGGAGTATGTGGTCATTCCACCCGAGTCGTCCTTCTCGGGTAAACTCTTGATTGTATTTGCCTCTTTTTTCGCCCATTGCCAAAGCAGACTAGCAATTTTCCACCCATGTGTTCCTTTAATACAGTCATAATTGAAGGTTTTATTTAGAAATGTAGTAAAAACAAAGGTGCTGTGCAACCTTATAGCACCGGCTTTTGAGCTAAAATAGGTCTAAACTTTCTTTGGTGTGCGGTTTGGGCCGACTTGAGAAGGGTGGCCTATGCCTTCCAGCCCTCCCCTGGGTTTGCTCATATTGTGATCTTTCATTTTCTGGAATGGCTGCATCACAGCTGGCACTCCCTGGTTATTTGGCACCAGTCTTTTAAATTTTCAATATGACACATGTACAGATGTAAAGAATTACCATTCTAATGTACATGATATTTACCATTTCACGCTGATGTAAGAAAAAAGAAGGCATGCCAAGCTGTTGAGGCTTTTAACAGTTGTCATTTTGTTATGATGTCAAACTGTGCAAGATGTGTTATCATGTACACCTGAACTTAATGAATGTCTTGTCTTATCTATCCTGCATCATAGTGTATACACCCAAATTATTGTGCATAGCTTTAAGTTGCAAGTTGTTTCATCTGATACTTCTGAGGTTTCTGCTGTGTTTGAAAAATAATAAAGAGGATTCTATGCAAACTGTTTTTCCACGACCAACTCCTGGCCTTTCTGGAATCCCAAGACACGCACAATGCACAAATGGATGCTCTTTTTCTCTGAGAAGGTGAACAATCTACAGCCCACAGAGCCCTGTCTCCAGTAGCACAGCAAGGGTTGTTTGCATCTCCTATGGCAATCCAGCACTGCCTCTGACGGTTCAGTCCACGGTCGTATTTGTCTCAGGATGATTAAGGATAGGCGAGGTAGAGGCGGGGAGGCAGAGGAGGGGAAATACAAGAGAGGCATGGGAGGAGTACAAACAAATCGGGATGGAAGAGGCACCAGGAGGGAGATACAGGGAACACAAGCAGCAGGGAGACAGGTGAGATGGAAAAACACGGGGTCATGGGAGGAACATGAGCAGGCAGGAGGAGGAAGAACATAAGCTAGCAGACACATGGAACATGAAGAGGGAGACGTGTGTACAAATTACAACAGGACAAGGCTAATTCCTGCGGATGGGTGTATTATTCAGGAGAGCATTGAATTGCTGGTTAGCCAGCAGAGTAATTAAAGGGCATATTATCAAGAAACGGCGTTACAATTATCGCTGCTGTAGCGGCAGAAAACTGGCGCTAAAGCGGCGATAATGGGCTTGATAATATGCCTTTGAGAATTCCCATAGAAGCCCATGTTCTGGTGTCAACACGGGCTTCTATGGGAATTCTCTGCGGCATATGATCAAGCCCATTATCGCCGCTTAAGCGGCGATAATTTTAACGCCGTGCTTGATAATATGCCCCTAACTTGGCCCACCTCAAAGTGTGAATTCCTTTAAGACTGGCTGAGGGAAATATGATCAATTTTAAAGTACAACATGAAAATATAATTTACCCTGGATATGCCTCTGGGACCTACATTTTGGTAGGTAAAGACACGTCAATTGTCTTCCTACTTTATACTAATGAAGGGTTATGATTTAAGGATAAACTATCCAAAGTTTCAAAAGAGTATAAACATTACAGGCTTTACCAATTTCAATCTAAGGGGCATATCAGCAAGGGCCGGCCATAATTATCGCTCAGCGCTCTTAGCGTGAGGATAATTATCACCGGCCAACTGTGAATTTTATCGCGGAGATAGCGTGCTATCAGCAACGCTTATCTCCAAAGCGATAAAATTCAGAGCGCCAGCTGCCAATTGTGAGATTATCGCTGGAAATACAGCGATAATCCCACAAGGTTTGGCGATAGCTTGCTGATAGGGATAGACATACTTAGCCATGATATCCACCTTACATAGGATATCATGGCTAAGTCAGAAAAATACCAGATTTAAAAAAGCAGCGTTAACCGCGGTTAGTGCTGCTTTTTTTTTATCACTAACAGGGTTAACGATATCCTTGATAATAGGAGAAATGTCGCTTAACGACATTTCTCCTATTATTTTACTCTGGAACGCCCCCTTTGCATCTCATTAGAGATGCAAGGGGAAGCGTAGAGTCAAAGGGTGCTAACATGCAAATTTGCGTGTTAGCACCCTGTTGCTGATAGGGCGCTAGTTTTATCTCTGCTTTTTTGGCTTTTAAAGCCAAAAAAGCAGAGATAAAGCCCTTGTTGATATGCCCCTAAGATCTTAGTAGACCATAACCATTGGTTATCGATAAATACCTTAACATGAATAAACAAATAAATATGGTCTCAGCTTCCTGCTTCCTTTACCTGAGGATGTTGCATAAAGTTCTCCCAATGTTACTCAAACAAACACACAAAAAATTTGCCCATGCTATAACTGAATCTAGCTTGGATTACTGCAAAGTACCATATTTTGGGATACCTATAAAAACTGTGGCTGGGTTGCAGATTCCAAAACTGAGCTGCAGGACTCTTGTTGGGAGCAAAAGGTTTTTACTCAACACTTTGCACTGGCCGCCTGTTAGTAATATGGTATTGCTCAAAACCGCATATATGACTCATTAAGCATTTTATTAAAAGGGCCCTGAAATTCTATCAGAAAAATTTCAGAGTTACTTCCCTCGTAAACCTTTTTGGTTGGCGGATGCTCTTCTCTTAACAGTCTCTCAAATTAATACTGCCTGGGAGGGTGGGAAATCTTTTTCATTCCTATTCTCCAAATTATGGAATGAGGGTTGAAGTTGTTCACCTTAGGTTTCATAAAGATTTAATAACATGGCTATTTCAATAAATGCTGTGGCATTTTCAGCGCCAGGAGACCCTTCTGAGGGTAACACGTTGCACTTGATAATACTTTCTAATCATCATCTGCCACAGTGCTTGCTATCTATGCACAGGTGTCAGCTTGAGTCAGACATTTTTTTTCTTCTTAGCGTGCATGCCTTTTCATGTGTATGCTGTACAGAGTCTGTACCCTATTTGCATAAGGTGGGTACTGGTGGAAAGAGGAAAAACTGGGGGTTTTCAAGGGGAAAAATCTGCTTCGCTGCTCTTGCCAATATCAGCTTAACCATGGGGAGGAGCGTGCCAGCACTCTGGTTGGTCCTTCCTCGCAAGTAGTCACACATAGAAACAAGTTCTGACCCTCCATAGAACTAGCCCATGGCTGTGCCCACATTTGTCCTAGTCTGGCCTCCGTATATCTTGGACCACTCACCAAACCTAACCAAAAGAATTGGTGCATCAATAATTCTTTTATGCTTTGTAGTGATTTGTTAATAACAAGATTGGATAATACAAACAGTCTCAATTCAAAGGTGATTATTCAACAATATCAGATTTGAGATGTGGGTGATTTCCCCCAAAACAGGGGAGGTGAAGTAAATGGGAGGCAACATGAAGATCTGCAAAAGGGGGAACCATAAGGAAGAGGGTAGGCTGACAGGGCGAGGTGACTGATTCAGAAGATTATGTAGAAACCTCGCAGGTCTGGCAGGACGTAGCATGGGTATAGTCGAAGGACCTGGTAATGTGATGCAGCCCATACTTGGGGAGCATAAGGGGGACAACTCTCCGCTCTTGACTCAAGCAAGCCTCCAAACTGGTGGGCGAGAACATGTATTCAACAGCGGCTAGAAGCGGCGATGGGCAAAGGCAGAGGCTGGCCGTGTACTTGAAGGAGGGGTAAGCGCAACACATTGCTAGACTAGGGAGGAAGGTATGGTTATGGCAGGATCAAGGTGACGGCCTCTAGCTTCTGGAATATGAGAAGCAGGACATCCCCACTCCATTACAATGGGGTATTGGCGAATGTCCTTGGCCTCCTTCCTGTGGAGTGCAGTGCTTTCAGCCTCTGCCCAAACCAGGAGCGAGTATTTCCATGCCGCTGGGGCCAAGGATTTGCCAGCCCACCAGCGGCATGCAATGACATGCCTCGCCAGAAGTAAATCTACATCCAAGAAGCGAGCTTCAGCCCGCTGTCCTGCAGGGCATGAGAAACAGTCTAAGGTGTAGGCCTCCCAGGTATAGAGAGGACAAAGTAGGGTATCTGTGTGAGTTGGGTGGTGATCTGTGTCCAAAAGTGTGAGTGAGGAGCACGCCCAGAACATATGACACAGGTCCATGTTTTAGCACCCAGGAAATATCAATTAATCTTCACCGGGGTTGGGTAGGCCCTGTGCAGCATGAAAAACGGTATGAGTTTGAAACCAGCGTTCCTCGATACCATTGCCAGATAGGCTAAAATCCTGTCCCATTCTTTGTCATGGTCTGCCTCCAATTTAACACGTAGGTCTTTGAGGGTTGTCCGAGGTCTCTAAGCTCACCTGAAAGCAGGTGATAAGGAAGGATAATCCTTTCCTTGGGTATGAAGATATGGGAGAAAAGAGTCTGATGATGGATCGACGTCTGTGATGTACCAGTGACGTGTAATGCAGGAAACAGAGCATGGTATGTGAGGAAGTGCCCATGTGGGATGTTAAACCGTTCAACCAGATCATCATACGGCATGTGGGTACCATCTTCGTAAAGGTTGCTCAGGGTCTTAACGCTACCGGTCTGCCAGTCTCTGACCACCGATGATGCCATCGGTCCCCAGTCACCCAGGGAGAGCCGCAAAGGAATGGCCAAAGCCTTGGTGACTGTAGATTTTGTGTGCGCAAGCTTCTCCAATAGCATTAGAATGCGGAGAGGACGATGCGCGGAGGGAGGCTTGGTTTAGGTGAGATAGAGCATGCGAAGCACATGGTTTAGGCACCAGGGCGGAGAGGATGAAGCAGTGCCTTCCAAGTGGCGCTTCACATACCCCTGGCACATCCTTGGTAGCTGGGACGCCAAATAATAAGGTTCGTAGTTGGGAGCCCCAAGGCGCCCCGTGTCATAGGTGAAAACAGTTTAGTCACGGCTATCCCTTGATGGCGCTCTCTCCATATAAGGTTGCCAAGAACACTGTTAAGCGAGCGAACAAAGGAGGCGGGCAGTACGGGAGGGAGCTTGGCAAAGTAATACAGTAGATGCTGTAAGATTATCATTTTAGAGAGCGCCGCTCAGCCGGCCACAGAGAGGACCAGAGTGAGCCTAAATTAGATCTGGCAGCGCCGGCGGATACCTGCCGCTGTTCTGCCGAGATAACCATCCCGTTGGGCGTCCTCCTCATGGTAGATCTGGATCCCCAAGTTGCAACATGTTTGCGGCCCCCCCCAACACATTTACATCGGGGTCATCTGTGTTGGGGCACAGGGGAAGGTGGCAGGACCTCTGCCAGATGACTCAGAGGTTGGATACTTAGGTGAAATAAGCAAGTATGTTGGCGACTTCAGAAAGCTCTGCCTGTTAGTCACGGACTTTAGAGCTGGATGTTGTCCACATAAGGGGACACCGCATGGGTCCTGTCGCCATGCTCTAAGAACCATCCTTGTTATAAATTGGAAAGGACAGTAATCACCTTTATGTCCAGGCCAGGTCTGCCGCCACCTTTGTCACTGTTCACATCACTCTGGGCCAAACGTCACCTCGTCCTGCAGCCAGCGACCTCTAGAACCCCTGGGAGCTCTGACTGCCTTCCACAAAGACCTAATCTCCTGTAAACAGCAGCTCTGTTAAAAAGAAACAGCCAAGAAAGACTCCGAGCCTGCTGAGGACAAAGAAACCAGATTCCCGGAACCACCACTGCACCCAATGCCAACGACCCGAGTCCAAGTGGCCCACCGGTCCCAGTGAGGTCCCCCAGCACTCCAGAGTCTGAGTCCACCGTGGGTTGACCCCTCCAGAACGCACCAACGTCACCTGCAGCCTCTGCATGTAGACCCCCCCCCCCCACCGCGAGTGGCCTAGTAAGGTGAAATCCGACGTCAAAAGACACCCTTGCATCCAGCCGCCCTGCGCCCTGGAGAAGGAAACCCGAGGTGCACCTACGTCCCCGAGCCCTCCAACTTACCAGCCCACCTGTTGGTTCCTCCCGGACGTCTTCCTGGACCGAGCCTGCAGCCGAAATCCAAAACCAGCACTTCCCTTAGAAAACAACAGGGCACCCTACGCCAAAACAGCACCCTGCACCCGGCGGCCCCTGTGCCGCTGTGGGTGCACCTTGTGTGCTAAACTGGATCCCCCTTTGCCCTGAGCTTAAGTCCAGGAGCTTTGCTCCCACATTCCTGTGGCCTGCTCATGAGCAGCCACCAACCAGTGGCTCCCTATCCCCAATGGATAAAATTGGGTCTCAGCACTCTGCACCCGGCTGCCCTAGTGCTGCTGGAGTGCTTTAAGAGTGCGTCCTTGATCCTCGGGGAACCCTTGTCCTAACCCCAGAAACTCAACTCCCAAAACCAGGTACTTACCTGCAAATGGATAACTTTGTTTCCTCCCATAGGATTGCATTAACTGCTTTTCTGTGAAAAATCTTCTAAGGGGTTGGTTTGTATGAAAGTGTACAAACACTGAATTACCTACCTTTTCTCTAGGAAATGTCCTAATGTGATATCTAGGCATATCACATTGAGTAGAAAAAGTTACTTAAAAAGTAATCTGAAAAGTAAAATACAAAGTAATCTCAAAAGTAGCTGTAAAGTAATTTTGACTATTGACTTAGCTGTAAACACACCAATTGCATCCAACTGCATTTCAATTGTATTTCAACTGCAATATACCTGTAAAGTATTATTTCACTTACCTGCACCAGGCCTGGCTTGGTTCTAGAAATAAAATAACTAAATAATAATATCATACAAACAAAATTGGTCTTAGTTCAGTCTTTGAGTGTGTGACATAATTTCTTGCCTGAGTGTGTACAATAAATGGTTAACACTACTCTCTGACAAAGCCTTACTGCTCGTCCACACTACCACAAATAGAGAGTAAGGCACTATCCACTTTTACCTCTTCCTACCTTTGGGGTTCCACTGGACTCTGTGCACACTATACCTCCTTTTGGTATAGTATATACAGAGCTAGCTTCCTACATTGGTGGATCAGCGGTGGGGTCTACAAATTTGCATTTGTTGGACTGACTTGGTCAACACCTGATCACTCAACAGAACTTATAACTTGTCTTTAGAATTCTGATTTTTTAATTTATAAATGTTTACAAATTACTAAAACTCTTGTTAGGGCCTTGATTAAGTCCCGTTAGAATTTAAAAAGATCACTATAGTTAGGGGTAAGAGGGTTAGAAACTTTTTGTAGAATGTCTCTTAACAAGAACTCAGCTATTAGTGAAAATATAACTAATGATATAGAGAATATGGTTCAGGAGCTCGACCTCACCCCTTATCTCCACTTAGAATTTAGATAGTTAAGGTCTCTATGTAAACTTAAAAACATAATCATGGGATTTCATCCCTCTGAACAAAAGCTCCAGATGCAGTTGGAAGGGTATGCTAAGGACCACACCTCTGAGCAAGGTGAAGACCTCACAGACGGGGAAGAGGATGGCAGGGATGAGGATAACTTCCAAACCCCTCGATTTCCTAGGGGGAACGGGATCCCTATACTCCTGACTCCAAGAATATTACTCACAGCACCTAGATCCCCCATAGGTGGGTCAGGTGCCTCTGAGACCATTGATGACAGCCTCAATGAAGAGACCAGCCTTTTAGTGACGTTTGCCAAAAGATTAGACATAGAGACCAGACTCCTGGCTCTAGAAAAAGAAAGAACAGAGATGGGCCTAGCACTCATCAATGGTGGCAGCAACTTAATAAATAGGTTCAGAGAGCAATCTTATGATCCCAAAATCCCCAAAGGGGATTGGGGATGGTGATGATATCACCAAGTGGTTCACAGCCTTTGAGAGGGCTTGTGAATGCAGAAAAGTAAAGACAACTCACTGGGGACACTCCTTTGGGAACTGTTCTCTGGTAAGTGCAGAGACAGACTTCTGACCCTTAGTGGGGCAGAAGCAGAGCCCTATGAACTCACAAAGGGCACCCTGATTGGGGGATTTGGACTCACTACTGAGGAGTATAGAATTAGATTCTGGGGGGCTCAGAAAACCCAGAGTCAGCCCTGGGTGGAATTTGTAGACTACTCATTGAAAACACTCGCTTGCTGGTTGACTGGAAGTAAAGTGCAAGATTATGATGTTCTTTATAATTTGTTTATGAAAGAACACATATTAACTAATTGCATTGATAAAAAGTTGCATCAGTATGTGATGGACATAGGTCCAATTTCTCCTCAAGAATTGGGAAAGAAGGCGGAACCCTGGGTCAAGACATGGGTGACCTGGACGTCCACTGGGGGTGACCAAAAGAAAGGGGTTACAAAACCTCCCCAGAGGAAAGACAGTGAGCCTCTAAAGTAAGGAGTCCAAGGTAGCCCCCAAAAAACCTGTCCAGGAGGATGGACCCAAAGACAGACACCTCACAAGCTAAAACTGAGTACCAAGGTAAAAGTTGGAATCCCAACAAGGTATGGTGTCGCAAATGTCAAAAGACAGGACACCACACCAAGGACACTAGCTGTCCTAAAAACCATGCCCCTAGTATAGCTCCAGGGGTTGCCAGTGTAGCTTAGGAGGGTTGTTCCTCAGATGAGGAGGTCCTCCTAGCCTTTAACTGGAAAAGGGCCCCAAAGGTGAGTTGGAGATTCCAGAGGGGAATAGACACTTCCACCCTCCACTGCTGAATGGAATCCCAACCACTGCCCTGAGAGATGCATGTGCCAGTCACACTGTGGTGCATGACAGGTTGGTACTCTCAAACAAGTATGTCCCAGGGGAAACAAAAAGTGTAAGGGCTATCCCAGGGGAGGTCACTGTTAGGACTGTGGCTGTAGTGCCTCTAGAAATAGCTGGGTCCCATAGTTGGAGGAAGGCGGTAGTCAATAAAGACCGCCACCTTGATTGTTTCCTTGGGAATGACCACCCAGAGGTTGGTCTGAGCCAAAGAGAGTTACTGGTCCAGTGCCAGACCTCATCCAAGGAACCTGGAGGGGGGTGCTGAATCTACAGTTAGTGCAGCTAAGCCCCAAAAGAAAAAGAAGATACGGTGTAGGAAAGGTGGACAACTGTTAGCCACAGTTCCAATGGGCCAGGGAGATTCTATCCTAGTATTGGAGAACACCAAAATTGCCATTGGTGAAGTCCTCCCTAACCCACAAAAAGACCTGACTAGTCAGGCAACTGTCCAGCCTGAGTTGGTGGCTCCTCAGCTGACAGAACAGAGGGTGGAAGAAGGGTATTCACTACCAAGTGTAGTGAGCCTCTATCCTAAAACAGCAGACAGGCCACCAGAACCCAAAGAAGCCTGTAAGTTAGCCACTTCACCTAAAAGTGAAGAGCTAAAGGTGTGGTTCTGGGCACTGACAGCTGACAGAATCCTCTGCTGGGTGTTAACCTTCATGGCAGCACTGTCTTCGGTGTGGTGGCGTAGTCCCATGCCAAATAGCAAGTTAGGCCCCCTGACCCCATTGGTCGTGGTGGGGTTACTCAAGCTGTGGGTAACCTCTGTGGGTCAGCTGGGTTTTGCCCTAGTCAAGTTAGAATTTGGAGAGGTAGGCACCTCTGAACCCAAACTAAAAAGATGAGGTAAAGACACTCAAGATCTAGGAAAAGAGCATTGAGAATTAGGTCCTGAAATTGTTGAGGTAGGCCAGCTCCCCAAAGGGACTGACCTGGACAGAAGGATGTGAGGCAGAGTAGGCCCTGCAACTTTCAAACCACTTCCTCTACTGTTCTTCGCCTGAAAGGCTAGGAAGACTCTCCCAGGTGTGGCTGAGTCTCATCTTTGTGCTGGTGGGCCTTGTGTAGGAAGCAGGGTCTCTGTTGCAGTAACCCTCCACTTTTTGCCAGATTTCTGATGCACTTTGACCTGATGTGCGCCCTCGGTCCCTGCCAATCAGGTTTCCTGGGCCTGTGTTCTTTCCCAAAACTTTACCTTGTACCCCCAATTGGCACCTCTCTGGCCACCTGTAAATCCCTTGAAAAAGGTTCCATGGGTACCACGGGCACTTTGACCAGGAAAAGCCTCTAAGGGCTGCAGCACATATTGTGCCACCCTTAGTGGTCCTATACCTTTAACACACCCTCATTGCCATTTCAGGCTGCATGTTTTGGTGCAGAGAAAAGTGAAGACTCGACATGGCAAACATTCCTGTGTGCCATGCCTGCAACCCACTGCCTGTGGTATAGGTAAGACACCCCTCCAGCTGGGTACACTATACCACTGGTGAGGGTACATAGGGCATGAGCACTGTACCCCTACAGTGTCTAAATCCATTCTTAGACATTGTAAGTGCAGTAAAGCCATAAAGAGTATATGGTCTGGGAGTTTGTCATTACAAACTCCAAAGCACCATAATGGCTTTACTGAATTCTGGGAAGTTTGGTATCAAACTTCTCAGCATAATAAACCCACACGGATGCCAGTGTGAGATTTATTATACCATACACTCAGAACGCATCTAAGAGATACCCCCTGAAAAACGGCCAGCCTCTGGTGGGTTCCCTGACTGGTACACACCACCCTGCCACCACAAGACATGTTTTTGGACCCTTGGGTTGGGAGGTTTCGCTCCTTGAGCCCAGAAACAAAGCCTTTGCTGGGCGGAGGTGGTCACACCTGCCCCAGGCAAGGAAGAGCCATCTGTGGCAGGGGAGCTTCAAAGGCCTTGCTGGCTTTGTAATGCGACCCCCAGCCTCTCCTGCTATCAGGAGCAGGCCCCTTCCTGTCTCTCCTCCTTTTCGGCGGGAAGACAGGCAGGAAAAATTAGCACAGCCCAGAAGGTATGCCCACCTCTGCCAACCCCACCCCTCAGGTGGGGAGGCGAGGTGAAGCCCACTCTTCAGTGCCCACCATCTTGCACATGGCAGGCACTCTCCAATCAGGATTAGGGATTGTGCCCACTCCCCCACGTGGAGTGAGCAAACCAAGGGTGTAGTCACCCTAAGGTCAGTAGCCCATTGGCTACTGACCTCGAGGCCCCTAAAACATCCCCTAAATATAGTATTTAGGGGGCAGCCCTGAACCGAGAAGATAGATTCCTGCAACCTATGAAAAAGAAGGACGAAAGAAGATGCCCAGCAGAGGAGACTGCAGAGAAGAATTGACTTGGCACCAGCCCTACCGGCCCGCCTGTAGTTTCCAGAGTTCCTGTGTCAAAAGTCCCCTTCTTCTGCAGCCAGCGACCTCCAGAACCCTGGGAGGACTGACTGCCTTCAACAAAGACCGAATAATACGGGAAGAGGCAGTCGTGGTCTCGCTGGATGCCATGATGGCCTTCGACACAACTGAATGGCCATATCTCTTTGCGGTCTTGACCAAGATGGGATTCGGGCCACAATTCATCAAATGGGTACGCCTTCTGTATGCGGAGCACTTGGCGCAGGTGGTTATCAATAATAAAAAATCGGATGTATTCACACTGGGGCGAGGGCCTCGACAGGGTTGTCTGCTGTCTCCCTTGCTTTTCGCCCTGACTCTAGAGCCTTTGGCTGCGTGGATTGGCAAAGACCCCGTAATTCGGGGATTGAAGTGGGCCTAAACATGGGAGGACTACATTTCTCTCTAAGCGGACGATATTGTGCTGTACTTTGCATCTCCCAAGGCTTTCCTCCACAGAGTACATAATATCTTTACAAATTTTGGGAAATATTCTGGGTACACAATCAACTGGAGTAAATCCCTAATGCATATCCTGCATGGAGGACCCGCCCGCCCTTGCCCGGGGGATGCCCTATGCAGGTAGCGGCAGAAGGATTCAAATATTTGGGAATATTTATGACAAAAGACTGCACGATGAGATATGAACGGAACCTGCTCCCCCCACTGCAGAGATTGAGGAGGGATGTCTCCAACTGGAAAACGCTCACGCTTTTGCTACTGGGGGGAGCAGTGTTGTTTAAAATGATGTCCCTACCACTCTTTCCTTATGCGCTTCAGAATGTCCCGGACCTAGTCCCTGCGAAGCATTTCAAAGAGGTGGAGAGTATCCAGAGGGATTTGCTCTGGGAAGGTCGTCCACGTATAGCCTTTCCAAAATTGGTACTAAGTTGGTATGACGGAGGGATTGGACTCCCCGACATAAAAAAATACTATTGGGTGGCCCACTTGGCGGCCATCAATCAGTGCACGTACCGTCTCTGGGATGGTCCGGGTTACAGGATGGACAAGTGACTCCTGCCAGGCGGTAACTATAACATGGCCCTCTACTCTAAACCCCAAAAATATCCCTTAACGGGACCAACTAGGTATTCGGTCCAGGTGTGACACACAGTCAACAGAAGTCTGTGTTGGGAACAGAGGCTCATGCGGGCTACTCCCATATGGGACCCAGAGCAGTTGGGCACCCTGAAGAACACAAAGGGGTTTGCCAAGTGAGATATGATTGGGATCACAAAGATAGGAGACCTTTGGAAGAAGGGAGAAATGGTATCATTTGTCACCCTGCAACAAGAATATGAAATGGCGGATACAGAATACGTTAGATACATACAAGTGAGACACGCAGTTACCAAGGGAAGAATCTCCTCCAGAGTCTTCACTGCTGGAGGATAGGTTGCTTGACGGGTATATGCAGACAAAAGCGGTGTCCCTGACTTACAAGAAATTGATTAATAACGCCCCTGACCCCTTGGGACGGGTCTGAGAACACTGGGAAGGAGATGGACTGGAAGTAGATGATTAGGAATGGCGGGAAGCAGTAGCCTCCCCACAGGAGGTCGCAATCTCCTCCCGACTGCGATTGGTCTAACTGAAAATTCTCCACAGAAAATATATCACGGGGTGAAGCTAGTCAATATGGGTAGGGCAAATGACTTACTGTGTCGAAGGTGATGTGGCCAAGCGGGTACATTCATGCATATTCTTTGGGAATGTGTGCACATTTAGAATTACTGGAAGGGAATACACGACTGTCTTGGAGAAGTCCTTGGACAGGACATGGAAGTGGAGGCCAAACAATGTCTATTGAATGTCTGGGAGCCCACTGATTTAAATAGTAAAGACATGATATGGGTCACACTGGGTTTGATGGTAGCCAAGAGGACTTTCAATAGGCTGTGGGGCACAAGTGTACCAACCAAGGTGGAGTCCTGGAAGGATGACATGGATTGGTGTATGATAAGGGAAAAAACGGTATATGTAGCAAGAGGATGCCCTAAAAAATGGTCTTCTATCTGGAGCAAATGAAACGAATATGGTAGTAATATCTGTGCCCCGCCAGTTGTTCCCTCTCTTGATGAACCAGATACGCCATAGTTAATGTTACTATACCATTCAAAGTCCTGTGTAGTATGATAGCACTTGGTATGTATAACTATGTGAAACTGAATTTATCCCATTTGATTGTAATCATGAATGTCGCTTCTTTGGTATTTAATAAAATGAATAAAAAAACAAAAAACAAAGACCGAATCTCCTGTTAACAGCAGCTCTGTACCAAATAAACTCCCAATACGGACTCTGAGCCTGCTGAGGACAAAAACACCAGATGCCCGGAACCAGCACTGCATCCGACGCCTATGGCCCAAATCCGAGTGGCTCACCAGTCCCAGCGAGGCCCCCCAGCACTCCAGAGTCCGAGTCCACCGTGGGGTGACCCCTCCAGGACTCCTCAACATCACCTGCAGCCCCTGCACAGGGACTCCCCCAACCGCAAGTGGCCCGGTAAGATGAAATCCGACCAGAAAAGACACCCCTGCAACCAGCTGCCCTGCGCCCTGGAGAACACAACCCAAGGTGCACCTACGTCCCTAAGCCCTCCAACTTACCTGCCTAGCTGTTGGTTCCTCCCGGAAGTCTTGCTGGACCGAGCCTGCAGCCAAAATCCGAAAATCCCAAACTGGCAACTCCCATTGAAAACAAGGCACCCGATGCCAAATCAGCACTCTGCACCCAGCCACCCCTGTGCCGTTGTGGGTGCACCTTGTGTGCTAACTCAGATCCCCCTTTGTCCTGAGCTAAACCCTAGGAGCTTTGCTCGTGAGCAGACACCAACCGAAGGCCCCATATCCCCTATTGGATAACATTGGGCCGCAGCACTCAACACCCGGCCACCCTAGTGCCGCTGTCGGTGCTTTGAGAGTGCATCCTTGACCCTGGAGGAACCCTTGTTCTAACCCCATAAACTCAACTCACATAACCAGGTACTTACCTGCAATCCGATAACTTTGTTTCCTCCCATAGGATTGCATTGACTGCTTTTCTGTGAAACATCTTCTAAGTGGTTGGTTTGTATGAAAATCTAAGAAACAGCAAATATGCAGAAACTGAATTACTTACCTTTTCTCTAGGAAATGTCGCAGTGTGTTATCTAGGCATATCACACTGAGTAGAAAAAGTAACTTAAAAAGTAAATGCATTTCAATTGTATTTCAACTGCAATATACCTGCAAAGTATTATTTCACTTACATACACCAGGCCTGGCTTGGTTCTAGAAATAAAATACCTAAATACTATTTTTATACAAACAAAATTGGTCTGAGTTCAGTCTTTGAGTGTGTGATATAATTTCTTGCTTGAGTGTGCACAATACATTCTTAACACTACCCTCTGATAAAGCCTTACTGCTTGCCCTCAGTACCACAAATAGAGAGTAAGGTGCTATCTACTTTTACCTCTGCCTAGCTTTGGGGATTCCACTGGACTCTGTGCACACTATACCTCATTTTGGTATGGTTAATACAGAGCCAGCTTCCTACATACCCCCTCTGACTTTTTAGCTGGTGTGAGAAGCTGGCCTGGTATATGATGTCCACTAATGTAAGTGTGCCCCTTGCACCAGTCCAGACAACCTTTATGGTAATTTAAGAGGTCTTAGACAACCTTAGAAAGCTCTCTAAGTGGTAGCTGTGGAGACCAGCCTTCAGGCTTGGTCCAGAAGGAAATCTTATAATATAGATTAAATGAAAAAGAACCACACCAAGTATTTATTAAAATATGTATTTATTATATAATACTCTCCAACACATTAGGATTACAAAGGCCTGCTATAGGGGTGACCTATAGGTTTTAAGTGCAGTGACCTTAGATATAGGAAACCTATATCTTAAGTAAGCGGTGCAAGCACCAATGTACACAGGCTGCAATGGCAGGCCTGTAGATCCATTTTGCATGGTTTCCCATGGGTGGCATAATGCATGCTTCAGCCCATGGGAGACCTCTGGGGTACATATGCCCAGGGTACCTAAGTACCATATACTAGGGTCTGATAAGGGTGCCCCAGTATCCAATCTGGAGTGTACCTAAGTACTCAACACAACAATTTAGGGAGAAAGCAGATAGACAGGAGTCCGGATTAGCAGAATCCAAATCAGACTAGTCAAAATACAGCCTAGCACCAGGCAAAAAGTGGGGGAACCCTAGAAGTCGATCCTACTTTCCAACACAACCCCCCCAAACGTAAGGAGATGAGACTAACCTTGTCCAGTTGAGTCTTCATTTTCTAAGTGGAAATATCTGGAAAGTCCATCTGCATTGGCATGGGCACTCCCAGGTCTATGTTCCACTGTATAGTCCATACCCTGTAGGGAAATGGACCACCTCAAAGGTTTGAGGTTTTCACCCTTCACCTGTTTAAGCCATAAGAGGGGCTTAGGGTCTGTCTGTCTGAACAATGAAGTGCGTGCCAAACAAGTATGGCCTCAACTTCTTCAGACCACAGCAAAGGCCTCCCTCTCTATAACTGACCAACGTTTCTCTCTGGGGGTCAACCTTCTGCTGATAAAAACCACTGATTGATCCTAGCCCTCTGCATTAAGTTTGACAACACAGCCCCTACCCCCAACTCAGATGCATCTGTTTGGACAATTAATGTTTTAGAGTAGTCAGGACTTAGCATAATAGGAGCAGTGCACATGAGCGGCTTACGGTCATCAAATGCCTTCTGACAGCTAACTGTCCACTGAACCTTCTTGGGCATTTTCTTAGAGGTAAGATCATTCAAGGGAGTCACTATGGACCTATATCCATTGTCAAATCTTCTGTAGTGCCCAGTCGGGCCCAAGAAAGCCCTGATCTGAGTCTGGGTAGTTGGAGCAACCCATTCCATTATGGTCTGTATTTTGCGCTGTAGTGGCCTCCTCCTTACTCTGCCCTATGTGGCACTTAGTAGCCTTGATAGTGAGGCCTGTTTTCTGCAGAGCCCCCAGAACATTCTTCAGGTGGACCAGGTGATCCTCCCTGGTGGAGCTAAAGACAACTATATCATCTAGATATGCTGCACCAAAGGCTTCCAGGCCTGTGAGAACTTTATTCACCGACCTTTGGAATGTGGAAGGTGCATTCTTCAAGCCAAAGGGCATCACGATAAATTGATAATGTCCATTAGGGGTTGAGAATGCTGTTTTTGGTTTGGCATCCTCAGCTAGTCTGATTTGCCAATAGCCAGCAGTAAGGTCAAATGTACTCAAGAACTTGGCTGAGGCCAAAGTGTCAATAAGTTCATCTGCCTTAGGAATTGGGTGAGCATCAGTCCTAGTGACTGCATTGAGTCTCCTGTAGTCCACACAAAACCTCATCTCTCTTTTTCACCCTTGGTGTAAGGTTTAGGTACCAGGACTACTGGGCTAGCCCAAGAGCTATCTGAGGGCTCAATTTCTCCCAACTCCAGCATCTTTTGAACCTCTGTCCTGATGCAATCTATGACATGGTCAGGCTGCCTGTAGATTATATTCTTGACAGGTAGACTCTCACCTGTGTCCACTTCATGGGTACACCAGGTGGTTTGACTGGGAGTCAGAGAGAACATGTACCTGAATTGATTGAGGACCTTCCTTCAATCAATCTGCTGTTTATTAATGAGGCTGCCTGCCAAGGTTACTCCATCAACTGATTCATTATCAGGATTATGTGAGAGGAGATCAGGGAGAGGGTCACTCTCTTTCTCCTGTCCCTCATCAGCAAGCCCATGTCAGCCCTGTCAACAAAAGGTTTAGCCTGTTCACATGAATTACCCTGTGGGGACTTCTGGGAGTGCCAAGGTCCACCAAGTAGGTTACCTCACCCTTTTGTTCAAGCATAGTGTGGGGTCCACTACATTTGTCCTGGAGAGCTTCTGGGGCCACAGGCTTCAACACCCACACCTTCTGACCTGGCTGATAAACAGTCAGGACAGCCTTTTGGTCATGTCAAGCTTTTTTGAGTTCTTGACTTGCCTCAAGGGTTTTGCTGGCTTTCTTCATGTACTCAGCCATGCGGGAGCGCAGACCAAGTACATAGTCCACATGTACTGTTTGGGAAGTTTGAGAGGTAGCTCCCACCCCTCCTTCACCAGGCACAAGGGACCCCTAACTGGATTCCCAAACAGAAGTTCAAAAGGGCTTTAGCCAACCCCCTTCTGAGGGACCTCTTTGTAGGCAAAGAAAAGGTAGGGCAGAAGGACATCCCATTTTCGCCTAAGCTTTTTTGGGAGGCCCATGATCATACCCTTTAGGCTTTTGTCGAATCTTTCAACTAACCCATTGCATTGAGGATGGTAGCGTGTGGTGAATTTGTAATTCACTCCACAATCTTTCCACATTGCAGTAACATAACTTGACATGAAGTTTGTACCTCTGTCAGTTAAGACCTTCTTAGGGAAGCCCACTCTGGAAATAATTCCTAAGAGGACACTCGCCACCACAGGAGCTGTAGTGGTCCTAAGGGGTATGGCTTCTGGGTACCTTGTGGCATGGTCCACCACCACTAGAATATAACTGTGCCCAGATGCAGTTGGAGGGTTCATGGGGCAAATTATATCAACCCCAACCCTCTCAAAGGGAACCCCAACCACTGGAAGTGGAATCAAGGAGGCCTTTGTGGTACCACCTGATTTGCCACTGGCTTGGCAGGTGGTACAGGAGCGAAAAAACTTCTTTGTGTCCTTAAACTTGTGGGGCCAGTGAAAGTCAAGGACAAGCCTGTCCCAAGTCTTGCTTTGCCCTAAGTGTCCTGCTAGGGGAATGTCATATGCCAGGGTGAGTGTGAAGCCTCTAAACATCTGCGGTATAACCAACCTCCTAGTGGCACCAGGCTTGGGGTCTTTACCCTCTGAGTATAAAAGTCCTTCATCCCAGTAGATCCTGTGAGACCTGCTAACATTTCCAGCACCCTAAGCAACAGCTTGCTGTCTCAGGGGGTCAAGAGAGGGGCAGGTCTGCCGTTCCAAACTCAAGTCTGTTTTGGAAGGGCCCCCTGCCCCCAAAAACTCTGAGGCAGTCCCTTCACAGATGCTAAGGACATCTCCCTCAAGAGAATAATCCTCATTCTGACTCTGGGGGAAGGCACGGATTTACCCTTCCTTCTCCTTTTCTTGGAAGGCCCCTGGCCCATTGTTCCAGGATCCAGGGCCTGTTCCGTGGATTCGCTGCTTTGCTTGTCACCTGGTCACACCAAACCCACTTGCAGAGTTGCCCAACATTTCTGCATGTGTCCTTATCTCTTCTTTTGCCCAGGCTGAAGTCACCAAATTATTGCTCAACAAATAATCCACAAGGAGGTCTGAAAATACCACAACCTTTTTAGGTCCAATTACACCTCCCCAGCTGAAATTAACAACTGCCAAGGAATGATCAGTCCTGACATTGCTAGCATTGGTCACTAGGTACATTTGTCCAAGTATGATCTGGTCAGGAGACACAAGAGTCTCTGTCACCATAGTGACACTGGCACTTGTGTCCTTGTAGGCCATAGGCTCCTTTCCATTTATTAAAGGCTGTTGCCTGTACTTGCCCAGGTTACTGGCACTGACAAGTAAGGTGGCAAGATCTGTGCTACCATCACAGACTAACACCGCCTGAGCTAGAGGTCTAAGTCATAACCCACCTCAGAACCCAAGGTTAACCCAACAAATCACTTGTTCCCTGTACCACCACTTGTACCTGTGCTAGGGGGCGCAGTTGCCTTAGGGGGAGTGGTGGTAGGAGTGGTCTCCTTGGCTTTTGGATAATCAGCATCTTTTGTCCACTGGGCTTTCACCTTACAAAAGTAACACCAAGGTTTATTTTTGCCTATCTTGTTGGATTGTGACCCCCCCCGATGCAGGTTTTTGGGGCCCTTGAGAAGACTCTTTCTTGTATTTGCCCTTGTCCCCACCCTTATCCTGAGTTTTAGAAGAATCTTGCTTCTTCTGGTCACCACTATTGTTATGTTTTTTTTGCTTCATACTGGTTCTGACCCACTTATCTGCCTTCTTTCCCAATTCTTGGGGAGAAGTCAGATTTGAGTCCACCAGGTACTGATGCAAAAGCTGGTTCTGATAATTATTAAGGATCTGCTACCTCATAATCAAACTATACAATCCTTGGTAGTCATGCACTTTGCTGCCAACCAACCAACCTTCCAGAGCCTTAATAGCATTATCCACAAAGTCTACTGAGTCCTGGGTCTGTGCTTTCTGGGTGTCTCTGAGCTTTATCCTGTATTGTTCAGTGGTTAAGCCAAACCCATCAATGAGAGCACTTTTCAAAACTGAGTAATTATCAGCATCCTCTTCTTTAACGCTGAGGAGCTTATCTCTACCTTTGTCAGCAAAGAAGAGCCACAAGATAGCTGCCCACTTCTCTTGGGGGACCCTCTGAACTTTACAGGCCCTCTCTAAAACAGTTATCCATTTGTGGATGCCATCTCCAACATGGTAGGGAGAGACAATCATGTTCAGGTTCCTATGTTCAAAGGAATGTTCCTTAACTCTAGGGACACTGTTGCTGCCACCATGGGACTCTAGTCCCAACTTTTTCCTAGATCTCTCTACTTCTAGGGACTCTCTGTCAAGGGCCAACTGCTTGTGACTGAGCCTAAGCCTTGCTTTCTCAAGCTCCAGGATTTGGTACTCCCTATCCAAAGAGTTCCCCCTTCTCTGAGAAATGGCGGTCCCTACTGACTATTCTGAGCCATTGGATTCTGCACAGGAGGAGCTAGACCTCCTTGGTCTACTCTGCACCTTCCCAGGGGGATCAAATGGGGCATCCTCTAAGCCACCTGTGTTCCTCTCTGGGAGGTCTGAATTGTCCAGGTGGGAGTCATCAGGCTCCACCTGGTCAGGGTTAGATTCTATGTCAAACGGGTTCTCCCCTCCTGGCCTATTCCCATGCTCTGTCCCACCCACTCTTTCCTGTTCATCTGACCCTGACGTTTTCCTAAGGTCATCTAACAGTAACACCTCTAGGAAGTGTTGAGTGTTGGCTCTTTTCCCGGTCTTCAACTTTCTAAAGGCACACAGTGCTTTCAGTTCTAGGAATGAAAGTTCACTGTATCCAGTAGTCAGAGAGCCACGGGCATCTCCTTTGGAAGACATACTAAGTGTGGTGTGCTGTTCCACCCACCTAACCTAGTGCGAACTAAACTCTCTTAGGTTGGAGATAGGGTGTGCTAGACCCTTGACTTACCCAACCCCAAGTTCAGTAGAACTTACTTATTCTAAGCATATATTATATGTGCCTAGCAGTAGTGATAGTTTTTCAATTAATCAATACAAAGATTTATCTGGTAAAACGATGCAAGCTTGAATCCCAACCGCTGCACACCAATGTGTGGCTTGGTATATGATGTCCACTTATGTAAGTGGGCACCTTGCACCAGTCCAGACAACCCTTATGGTGATTTAAGAGTTCTTAGACAACCTTAGAAATCTCTTTAAGTGGTAGCTGTGGAAAGCAGCCTCAAGGCTTAGTCCAGAAGGAGTGTAAAACAGCTTGTTTTACCAGAATGCAATCTTATAGTATAGTTTAAGTGAAAAAGAACCACACCAAGTATTCATTAAAATAATCATATTTATTATATAATACTCTCTAGTATGTTCCAATATCCCCAACACGTAGATAACCACAATGCACACAATACTTTAGCAAAGAAACAGTAAATAGCACGAAATACACAGTGGCCCCAGGGGGGGACCAAACCATATACTGAGAAAGTGGTATAAGATTCACGACTCGAGTCAAGACAGTGTTGAGAGGATGTAGAAGTGCTGGGACCCCAAGGAAACACCCAAGGTGAGTAGATATGGACCCCACGGAAAGGGTATGCAGTGTGGAAACACGAGTGCGTTCTCCGTACACCTCTATGTGCAAGTCACGGTTGGATTTTTAAAGATTAAGTACCCTTCCCAATGGACCCTGAAGAAACCCAGTGGAAGACAGAAGGTTGAAGGGCCACCCCACTTGTGGATACCCTAGTACCCATGTTACCTACAACAGGGAAGCCAGGTGCATACATGTGAAGTGGAGTCGAAAACCGCTGTCGAACCAAATAGAGGACTTTAGGAAAGTGTCGCTGGCGAAGAAAGAGAAAGTCACTGAAAAAAGGAGACTTCCCCAGAGGGGATAGAAAATCACCTGCCTAGGGATAAGTTTGAGTGCTTAGCATCTCTGGTGGGCTGGAGGTAAGTTCTTAGCCCGGGAAGCAGAGTCAAAGGTGTGTCAGACAGAGACAATGGATGAAAAACGATAAACTGAAGAAAATAATAGGGAAAAATATATATTCAATTTATTTAACATATAAAAATTATGACAAACATAAATTGTTTTTGTATATATTAATTTTACATATGTATACATAGATTTTCAAACAACACAAATAATGTCAAAGCAATGATATGTAGTATTCCTAGAGTCCCAACAGGAACAAATGAGAATAAAATTCCCCCAACGTAATAGGTCACGGCAAATACAAGAAATCAAACCAGTTGCATCCTAATCATCTATACAATCATTCATATCCAAGTCACATTCATACTGCTATCTTACCAAAAAACATCTCTGGTACAATGATGAACTCAAGAACAGTTTACAGATAATGTTATTTCGCAGTGTATTGATGGCAATGGATGGTACATAAGGTGGCATATACTTTGTGCAATAGGCATTTGGCTGTTCTTGTATTTATACCACCATATGGTGTCTGTCCAGCGCAGTGCCGACGCGTGTTTCGGTGTGGGTTAAGGTCTAGCTGTCACCTTCTTCAGGGCCAAATATGTAAGCAATCTAACAAATAAGCCGTGCAGTTGAGGGAAAGAGAGCAAAATATATATATATATATATATATTTTTCTCCAAAGTTTGCCCGCAAGCTGTTGGAAGCGCACACTCAGCAAACTGAACCATCCGGTTTCTTCATTCAGGACGAGCTGGAACTGCTTCCATCAGATTGTATTCTGTAGACCTGACGCGTTTCAAGGCTTGTGCCTATCTTCAGAGGTCTCTTTTAAAATGACTCGTGCAGTCAGTTCTGGTTGATTCACTTCAGCTGGGTTCATGCCACGCCCTCAGTGGCCTTGCTTAGTGCTCGCAGTGCATGATGGTTTAAGTAGTTCAGTCCAGAACAGTGTATCACCTATAGTAGGTACTGCCACGATGTCACAATTAAAAAAGCATTGTTCACCCACAGTGGGCTCCAGAAAGCAGTGCAAGCTATTTTTTGCCTCAGTTTGCTGAACCGTATACAAGTCCAGGTCCAGTACCGAACACGGCCCCCTCATTTATGTTAAGGACGGTGCTGCTTCCCGCGACAGGGCTGCCGCGCTAATTATTTTTCTCCTAAGTTTGCCCGCAAGCTGTTGGAAGCGCACACTCAGCAAACTGAACCATCCAGTTTCTTCATTCAGGACGAGCTGGAACTGCTTCCATCAGATTGTATTCTGTAGACCTGACGCGTTTCAAGGCTTGTGCCTATCTTCAGAGGTCGCTTTTAAAATGACTCGTGCAGTCAGTTCTGGTTGATTCACTTCAGCTGGGTTCATGCCACGCCCTCAGTGGCCTTGCTTAGTGCTCGCAGTGCATGATGGTTTAAGTAGTTCAGTCCAGAACAGTGTATCACCTATAGTAGGTACTGCCACGATGTCACAATTAAAAAAGCATTGTTCACCCACAGTGGGCTCCAGAAAGCAGTGCAAGCTATTTTTTGCCTCAGTTTGCTGAACCGTATACAAGTCCAGGTCCAGTACCGAACACGGCCCCCTCATTTATGTTAAGGACGGTGCTGCTTCCCGCGACAGGGCTGCCGCGCTAATTATTTTTCTCCAAAGTTTGCCCGCAAGCTGTTGGAAGCGCACACTCAGCAAACTGAACCATCCGGTTTCTTCATTCAGGACGAGCTGGAACTGCTTCCATCAGATTGTATTCTGTAGACCTGACGCGTTTCAAGGCTTGTGCCTATCTTCAGAGGTCGCTTTTAAAATGACTCGTGCAGTCAGTTCTGGTTGATTCACTTCAGCTGGGTTCATGCCACGCCCTCAGTGGCCTTGCTTAGTGCTCGCAGTGCATGATGGTTTAAGTAGTTCAGTCCAGAACAGTGTATCACCTATAGTAGGTACTGCCACGATGTCACAATTAAAAAAGCATTGTTCACCCACAGTGGGCTCCAGAAAGCAGTGCAAGCTATTTTTTGCCTCAGTTTGCTGAACCGTATACAAGTCCAGGTCCAGTACCGAACACGGCCCCCTCATTTATGTTAAGGACGGTGCTGCTTCCCGCGACAGGGCTGCCGCGCTAATTATTTTTCTCCAAAGTTTGCCCGCAAGCTGTTGGAAGCGCACACTCAGCAAACTGAACCATCCGGTTTCTTCATTCAGGACGAGCTGGAACTGCTTCCATCAGATTGTATTCTGTAGACCTGACGCGTTTCAAGGCTTGTGCCTATCTTCAGAGGTCGCTTTTAAAATGACTCGTGCAGTCAGTTCTGGTTGATTCACTTCAGCTGGGTTCATGCCACGCCCTCAGTGGCCTTGCTTAGTGCTCGCAGTGACAATGCTTTTTTAATTGTGACATCGTGGCAGTACCTACTATAGGTGATACACTGTTCTGGACTGAACTACTTAAACCATCATGCACTGCGAGCACTAAGCAAGGCCACTGAGGGCGTGGCATGAACCCAGCTGAAGTGAATCAACCAGAACTGACTGCACGAGTCATTTTAAAAGCGACCTCTGAAGATAGGCACAAGCCTTGAAACGCGTCAGGTCTACAGAATACAATCTGATGGAAGCAGTTCCAGCTCGTCCTGAATGAAGAAACCGGATGGTTCAGTTTGCTGAGTGTGCGCTTCCAACAGCTTGCGGGCAAACTTTGGAGAAAAATAATTAGCGCGGCAGCCCTGTCGCGGGAAGCAGCACCGTCCTTAACATAAATGAGGGGGCCGTGTTCGGTACTGGACCTGGACTTGTATACGGTTCAGCAAACTGAGGCAAAAAATAGCTTGCACTGCTTTCTGGAGCCCACTGTGGGTGAACAATGCTTTTTTAATTGTGACATCGTGGCAGTACCTACTATAGGTGATACACTGTTCTGGACTGAACTACTTAAACCATCATGCACTGCGAGCACTAAGCAAGGCCACTGAGGGCGTGGCATGAACCCAGCTGAAGTGAATCAACCAGAACTGACTGCACGAGTCATTTTAAAAGCGACCTCTGAAGATAGGCACAAGCCTTGAAACGCGTCAGGTCTACAGAATACAATCTGATGGAAGCAGTTCCAGCTCGTCCTGAATGAAGAAACCGGATGGTTCAGTTTGCTGAGTGTGCGCTTCCAACAGCTTGCGGGCAAACTTTGGAGAAAAATAATTAGCGCGGCAGCCCTGTCGCGGGAAGCAGCACCGTCCTTAACATAAATGAGGGGGCCGTGTTCGGTACTGGACCTGGACTTGTATACGGTTCAGCAAACTGAGGCAAAAAATAGCTTGCACTGCTTTCTGGAGCCCACTGTGGGTGAACAATGCTTTTTTAATTGTGACATCGTGGCAGTACCTACTATAGGTGATACACTGTTCTGGACTGAACTACTTAAACCATCATGCACTGCGAGCACTAAGCAAGGCCACTGAGGGCGTGGCATGAACCCAGCTGAAGTGAATCAACCAGAACTGACTGCACGAGTCATTTTAAAAGCGACCTCTGAAGATAGGCACAAGCCTTGAAACGCGTCAGGTCTACAGAATACAATCTGATGGAAGCAGTTCCAGCTCGTCCTGAATGAAGAAACCGGATGGTTCAGTTTGCTGAGTGTGCGCTTCCAACAGCTTGCGGGCAAACTTTGGAGAAAAAAAAATATATATATATATATATATATATATATATATATATATATATATATATTCACTGAAAAAACCATAGGTTTCACACATGTTATAGTTAGCGGAAATTTTACTGATAAAAAACCAATGAAATTCCCCCGTTATTGTTAGTGCAGGCAACTATAACTCACGCGACCGCAATCCTCTGCTGATGCTAATACTGTATTTAGACACTTATTTGCCCATGTCTTCTTCCATAAATTTTTAGCTATACATATATTACAAATATTTTTTTTTCATAAAGACACATATGTCATCAGCAGAAGATTGCGGTCGCGTGAGTTATAGTTGCCTGCACTAACTATAACGGGGGAATTTCATTGGTTTTTTATCAGTAAAATTTCCGCTAACTATAACATGTGTGAAACCTATGGTTTTTTCAGTGAATTTGCAAGGTTTTTTAAATGCTAATTCCTAACTATAACGTGTGTGAAACCTATGGTTTTTTCAGTGAATTTGTACGGTTTTTTAAATGCTAAGTTACTTTACGCCTTTCGTGGTGTGCGCGCCCACTTAACGTAGTTCGTTCCGTGCACGCACGGTGCGCTTCGCGCACCATGCGCGCACAGTGAGCACGCGGTGCGCTTCGCGCACCGTGCGTCCACTTTACGCAGTTAGTGCCGTGCACGCACGGTGGGCAAGCGGTGCGCTACGCGCACCGCGATCCCACGTTACGCTCGATGGGCCATGTACGCACGATGCGCTTCGCGCACCGTGCGCACATGGAGGACATATGATGCACTTCGTTTTGAAAGGTAATATTTAAATTTTTCACACCACTTATAAGCAATGCACAAATGGTGCCCTTCGGGCACCATTTGCACACGGGGTGGGGAGAGTGTGGATAATTTTTTTTTTTTATATTTTTTTACCGTACGCGTACGGTAAGCGTAATCGGCGAAATTAGCGAAAAAATTAAAATTCCGGTTTTGGCCTTGGGGGATCTTTGGGGACTCCCTCAACATGGCTAGGTGTTTTGGAGCTGTCCAAACAGCCCCTTTACATGTTTTTGTGCTTTGTATTTTAATCCACACTCTCAGTGCGAGAGAGAAAATGGCGGCCGCCGCTTCCTGGTTTCGGCCGATTCGAATGTTTACTAAGATCTAAGAGCCAATCAGAATCGCGCTCGCGCACGCCACCGTACGCGTACGGTAAGCGTACCGTAAGCGCACCGTAAGCTGGCTCAGATATATATATTGATTTAAAGGCTATTTTCTCAGAATCCACTGAACAGATTTACACCAAACCTACAAAAGGCACTTCCTTGACCTGAGGACTACCTCTCTGCCAAATTTCTAGTAATTCTGTTCAGCCGTTCGGGCTGTAGCTGTGTCTAAAGGTCCTATGGAAAAATGCATGGGAAAAACGCGTTTTTGGACCCCCCTTTTATCTCAGCCCCCGCTTGACGAATCCCCCCGAGACTGTCAGGGTAGGAGCGGAGCGTAGCGCCCCACCTATTTTGAAAAATTCGCGAGGATTCGTCGACCGGCGCCAAAGTTATTCAAAATAGAATGTTGCGGATTTCCTATGGAAACGTGGTCCTAACTATAACTACCTACTGGCGACCGCCAGTAGGTAATATATATATCTATATCTATATCTATATCTACTGGCGGTCGCCAGTAGATAGTTATAGTTACAACCTAGTTTCCATAGGAAATCTCAAAATTCTATTTTGAATAACTTTGGCGCTGATTGACGAATCCTCGCGAAATTTTCAAAACTAATGGGGCGCTCCGTTCAGCCCCTACCCTGAAAGTCTCGGGGTGATTCGTCAAGCAGGGGCCGAGAAAAAGGGGGGGTCCCAAAACGCGTTTTCCCCATGCATTTTTCCATAGGACCTTTAGTCGCAGCTACAGCCCGAACGGCTGAACAGAATTACGTGAAATTTGGCAGAGAGGTAGCCATAAGGTCAAGGAAGTGCCTTTTGCAGGTCTGGTGTAAATCTGTTCAGTATTTCCTGAGAAAATAGCATTTAAAAGCATATCAATATCTATACGCGTGCCGTGCGCGAGCGCAATTCTGATTGGTTGTTAGATGTCGGTAAACATTTGAATCGGTCGAAACCAGGAAGTGTCGGCCGCCATTTTGTCTCTCGCAGTCTGAGGGGGTGAAAAAAAAAGTTTAGAACGTGAAAAGGGGGCATAGTGGACAGTTCCTGACCCCCTAGCCTTTGTTAGGGGGGCACAGAAGGACCCCCAAGGGTGAAAAAAAGTATTTATTTATTTTTTTAAATCGCGAGGTGCGCGCACGGAGCGCGCACCGCGAACCGTGGGCGCACGGTGCGCGCACGGTGAAAAACCTGAAAAAAAAAATAATAAATACATAACTTAGCATTTAAAAAAACGTACAAATTCACTGAAAAAACCATCGGTTTCACACACGTTATAGTTACGAATTAGCATTTAAAAAACCTTGCAAATTCACTTAAAAAACCATAGGTTTCACACATGTTATAGTTATCTGGACATTTCACTCGTAAAAAACCAATGAAATTCCCCCGTTATAGTTAGTGCAGGCAACTATAACTCACGCGACCGCAATCCTCTGCTGATGACGTCAGATATTACATCACTGATGACATATGTGTCTTTATGAAAAATAAATATTTGTAATGTATGTATAGCTAAAGATTAATGGAAGAAGACATGGGTAAATAAGTGTCTGAATACAGTGATGTAATATCTGATGTCATCAGCAGAGGATTGCGGTCGCGTGAGTTATAGTTGCCTGCACTAACTATAACGGGGGAATTTCATTGTTTTTTTACGAGTGAAATGTCCAGCTAACTATAACATGTGTGAAACCTATGGTTTTTTAAGTGAATTTGCAAGGTTTTTTAAATGCTAATTCGTAACTATAACGTGTGTGAAACCTATGGTTTTTTCAGTGAATATATATATATATATATTAGAGACAAACACTTCAGAGATCAATGCAAGTCAAATATTCAAAAAGGACAGATGATTAGTCTTCTTGTTCATTCATTTTTATTCTTGTTCCTTCAGAAGTCAAAGTTCACAAATAGTAACACACAAAGTGCCAACACGTGTTTCGCGCCAACTGCGCTTCTTCAGGGCTGTCACATAAACAGAAAATAGTATACTTTAGAGCTCATATAAACATATTTATTTCATTATAAAGTACACACATTTTGAAAAAAATTTTTATTCAAATAAAAAAGAGAACTCCATCATTGTACTTTTCCAACAGTACCTAGCAACTCGATAAAAGAAAGAGTGAAAAAAGGGGGAGGGGAGTTCATATAGGTCTAGCATGTTATTAATCAATCCTAACCCTAAGGTTTGTCAAAAATGCATATTTAATAGCCATACGGTTTAATAATAGGTTAAACGTACGAGAAGAGTGTACCTTTTTATCCTTGTGTGATCACTCTTAAGAAAGGCTTGAATATTACTCCAAAATAATTGAGGCTCCCTATTTTTGAACCGATTCCTAAGAAATAAAAATTATTGTTATTAGAGTGTTGGATAATTTTGCGTTTATTTTAAAATTAATCATCTCAACTAGTATTGCCATGCTTCAACCATTCAACCAAAATCAATCTCACCTTATTTGTGTTCAAATTCCACTATGAAGTCTTTTTCAGTTCGTATCTTGTGATTTAAGAGATTTTTTATATATATTTAGCGTTCCATGATAAGATCTAAAAAATAATAATGATGAGCAATCTATTAGAACCCACTAAACTTTCAAATATGAAAAACTACTAATGGATTTCATCACGGTAAATAAGACAGTTGTTAACTTATCTCAGAGAGACATCAATGAGACTGAAAAAGCGACTTTATGCCTAGGCCTCTCATTTTGCCCTTCTGCCCCTTTCAACTTTACTGACACCAGAATTGACCTTTTCAAGTTTGTGAGAAAACTTAAATTAAAAAAATGGCACAAACTCAAAAGATTGGGCGACCCTAGAAAGAACTTGTCCGACACACCGCATCACCTTGGTAACATCACATTAGGTGACATTGACATACTGACCGATATGATAAATCTTGATCAGGATTGCAGTTTTGGAATTGATGGCACCAGCAGCGAAGAACAGCTTAGCACAACACAAGTTGTAGACATAGCCGGTCTTACTACTGACAACCATGCCTCTTCAGGCTTTAAACCTAAATCCACTTTCTTCCCTATATCTCCTTATGATCCCATCGACACATTTCATGATTGCGTTACCAAGTCACTGTGCACTCTAAGACACAGTAAGAAGAAAAACTACTGTAACAATTTAACATACACACAAAGGCAGTCACTTAAATCATTGACTGAGGACAACAATATCATCATCCGCCCTGCGGACAAGGGCGGCAATGTTGTCATCTTAGATAGGGACAGTTACATCACAGAAGCTATCAGACAACTCTCTGACACCAGATATTACGAACATATAAAGGTGGACAAATACAACACTAGTATCACAACTTTGTGGGACAAGCTCATCATTTGGAGAGAGAAGGGTTTACTTGAGTGGGAGGAATATACCTATTTGAAGAATGATCATCCCATCCTTCCTGCCCTATACCTTCTACCCAAATTGCATAAGGACCCCATTAATCCCCCTGGGCGCCCCATTGTATCCTCCAGAGGCAGTGTATCAGAACGCGTCTCTAAATACATTGATCATTTTCTCAGAGACTATGTTAGCAATTTACCCAGTTACATCAGGGACACGAAAGACTTCCTTAAAAAACTTGGTGACATCACATGGGAGACCAACTCTTGTCTCATCACTCTTGACGTACAGTCACTTTACACCATTATTGACCACCGTCAGGGCATAGAGGCGTGCGAACACTATCTTAAAACCAGACCCCTACGCCTCAGAGACCACAGTGCAATGATTATTGAGATGATCCATTACTGTCTCACTAACAATATTTTCCTGTTCAATGGTGAAATATATAGACAGGTGGTCGGGATTGCCATGGGTTCTTGCTTTGCCCCGAGTCTGGCCAATCTCTTCATGGGATTGTGGGAGGAACAAGTATTTTCGAACCCTGACTACAAACAAGATCTCGACCAAATCACCACATGGATGCGCTACATTGATGACTTGTTCGTCATATGGAATGGCAATGAAGAACAAGCCATCAAATTTATTGACAAACTCAACATCAATGACAACAACATTGTCTTGACTTGTCATATCAGCAAAGACAGTGTGGAATTTCTAGACGTCAGAGTAGAGATCGTTGACAATTCCATACAGACTACCCTGTTCAGAAAAGCAACTGCAGGGAATAGTGTCTTGCATGCCCTCAGCAGTCACCCTGAGACACTCAAATGGAGTATTCCTTACGGTGAACTGTTGAGGGCAAAGAGAAATTGCAGCACCCCAGCGACGTATGAAAACACCAGTAGAGAGATGATGTCACGTTTCAAACTCAGGGGTTACCCTAACTGGGTTCTCCGGAGAGCCAAAGAAAGAGCAGACGCCATATCCAGGGATCTTACCATTTCTGACAAACCCATTGAAACCACTGATGACATTAATGACACTACCAGGATGATTATGACTTTTAACTCTGATTCCAACAATATACACAAAATCATAGCCAAAAATTGGGATATCCTCAAGTGTGACAACACCATTGGTGAGACCATACCCAATAGACCTAGCATTACTTACCGCAAAGGCAGGAGTATCAGAGACATGGTAGTGAGAAGTGATGTCACCATTTATCCTACCAGACAGCAACAAAGCCTTGAGGGATTCTATCCTTGCGGACATTGTAAAGCCTGTAAGAACAGCAAGCTCCGCAATAAACTCAATTACAATGGCATTACCAAAGAAATCAGAGAATTCTTAACATGCAGCACTACTTTTGTCATTTATGTAATCGAGTGTCCCTGCCTTTTATGGTATATTGGAAGCACCACGCTTCCTGCCAAAAAACGCGTCCTTGAACACTACAGAGCCATAATTCACAAAGATGAGAAATATCCAGTGGCTCGACATTTCAAAGACATACATTTCTCCAACCCCGAACTCTTCACTTTTTTCATCCTAGAACAGATTACAAAAAATTTTAGAGGAGGCAACAGGGTACTCAAATTAAGGCAACGTGAATCCAAATACATAGTTGAATTTCAAACCAAACATCCGGGGGGCCTCAACCATGATGAGGAACTTTCTGTTCATTTAAAGGAATAATCATGTTTTCAATTTTGTGACATCATGTTAAACATATGTGGTTCTGTGACCTTGCCCTTCCTTTTTCCTTTTCTTCCTATGATGTCTATCGGACCACAGGTTGATTTTCTTCTCCTCATCAGATTGTGTACCAGGTACTTTTAAAGTATTTGCTTCGGCAATTTTAACATTGTTTTCTTTTGTTTCTTTTATTTCAGGAAGAAAGGAAGGTGCCCTCTCACTGGCACTCACCTCACATGGGCCACCTACCCTTCCTTCCGTTCCTTCACTTTTTCGAGCACGGTAACTGATGTATTCTGCTTCTTTTCCATTACAATTGGATGTCGGTGGCACATATGTACTTTACCTTCATCCTTGGGTATTTGACCTAATTTTATGTCACATACACACCTGCCATTCTGCCTGGTATATACGTTGCTGCGCTTTGTTACAGTAACCCACTTGGGTCGTTAATTCAACATGGTTTCTATGACTAAACTGTAAGGCACTGGCACCTTCATTCAGTTTACATGCACTATGCATTCATTTGAAACAGCTCTACACTTCGTTTTACATTTGAGCACTTATTTTTGAATTTATTGCATAAATATGCAGCGACTGTGATACTACATGATGCATTCTTGTGTGACATCAAGGCATTTACGTCTGTTTGTTTTATTTTACAAGCATTGTTTACTTTGAGCAAGCTTCATGGCAACCTTTGATTGAAATCCAGTCATATGCTATACAGCATTTCATGTTCCAATATGTCTGCCACAGTCTATCTCTGTGTCCACGGGCTTTTCCTCTTGTCCTATGTCTATGTTCTTGAAATGCAACTTTATCAGTTACCTTGTCTTACACGATCTTCCACGTGAACAAGGCTTCCGAGCTGAAACGCGTTGTGGATTAAACAACCCTTTCCTGCATTTCCGTGTTTGTGGTTTTTCTCCTGAGAGCGCACTTGGATTGCTTTTCATTTTGGGACTGAATTTACCGGCACGCTCCGCTGGAGTGTGCGCCACCTCCCTCTCTGGGTCGCTGCAGTCAGAAGGAGCAATTCTGAGCCTGTTTATATATATATATATATATATATATATATATATATATATATATATATATATATATATAAAATAAATATAAGGTGGGGTCCACGGCTCCATTCTATAAAACAGAAAAATATACTTTGACATATCTTGCTTCCTATACGAGCAGCCAAAAGAAAAAATGAGCATAATCAATGCTGGGTAAATAGATCCAGTACCAAAGCCAGAAGAGTGAATTGCGAAGAAAAAAGGTACACAGGTAGCTTCACAGAAGCAGTAATAGATGACGCCATCACCTGCAACACGCAATGAAAAAGCCCCTAAAGAAGTGGGCAAGAGGTGAACCAGATATGTTTGCTTTCTAACCATATACCCAAGAGTGGTGCTGAAAGAATCGAAGGAAAGATTTTAAGGAAAAATAACGTGCGCGAAAAATCGAAGATGTGAAAAAGAAATAACATGCTAATGAGGGAAATTCTCTAGCAATAAAAACTTACAAGACATGGTCCACTATATCGGGCCATCCGTCTGAAAAAATTCCGGTAGTAAAGAACAGGTCCAGTAGCGGTCACAGCTGGTGTGGGACAGAAGTGAAAAAAGGCCAATAGTCAATAATAAGCCCCTCGCTCATACCTGAATTGAGGATGACCTCAGTCCCAAAAAAATAATATAGGGCTTGCAGGACTGCTCTAAATAGCTACAGAGAAAGTGTCCGGTGGAACCAAAGGATGGATTCTTGATGAGAGGTACCTGCAAGCAAAGAGGCAGAGTCTATGTCACTCAAGGGTGACCAGGAGACTTGGAAAACGAATGCACCCCGATGTCGGGTGTTGCAGGATGGATGACGATGACCTTGACTCTGCAGCCGTGAGGACCAGGCGATGCAGACGAGGACCAGGAGCTGAGCAAGAGCTGTCCCATGAAGGATGTCGAGTGATGAGGGGTCGGTGTCCGGCGGGAGCTCCAACAAGCCTTGGCAAAGGCAAGCCACGCAGGAATCAAAGAAGGAGCATCATCTGGACCAGCAAGGTCCAGGGGACTCACCAAAGATAGGGGAGTCAGGGCAGGCCCCAAGCAATCAGGGGAGCCTAAGAGAAGCAAAGGTGACCCTCAAGTGGACCCACAGGCCGGAGGCACTGGAGTCGTGAGAGGACCTCAAGCAGCTCACCAAAAAATGCAAGCCACGATGCATACGATGCGGTGTGGCTGAAGATTCTGGTCACTGGAGGTGCTCGAGGTTGGGGCTACTTGGAGCCAGAAGATCTTCTTGCAAAGAAGTCAATAAGACATTGCAACTGCAAGTTGGACGCGGTGCACAGGGGTTCAGTTATTGCAACCCCCACGAGGGATACTGGCCTCAAACTTGGTGAGAGGGCAGGGCAGGCCTCGGGAGCTGTGGAAAACCATCACCTGTGTTGCAGAGCCCATGGAGTCCGGAAGAGCTCAGGATCTGCAGACTGGTCAACTTAGTTGTGGGGCCTGCAAAGGCAGGGAAGTGACTCCTTCACTCCAAGGGAGATTTTTCAGGTGTCTTTGATGCTTCACAGGCCTTGGAAGGTTCCTGTATGATGCACAGGCACAGACAATGCAGCAGACTGGAAGGGAGACGAAGTCAGGCCCAAACAAAGTCCAGCTAAGTCTAGAGTGCCAAGACGGTAGAAGTGCAGTGGTGTCTGATCTGAATCTTATCACACGACGAATCTATGGACCTACACCCAGGTAAGCCCTTAAGTACCCTAATGAATGGGTTGGGAAGATTAAGGGGACCCTCTCAGGGGAGGGTCTGGGCAGGGTGGAGGTTACTGCCTTGTTCTTTGTCCAGTTTAACGCCAGAGCGGGAGCCAACGGATCCTAGAACTGGTTTGAACTAGACTATGCACGGGGACACCAAGTGTGCCCTTCATGCAGACTTTCTGGCGCTAGCAAGCGCACCTACCTGGTCCCAATACACTAAGGAGCATGTTCTCAAGGCTCTATCGCTGAGTTATCGGCACTTTAGCGCAGCCAAAGTCGTGCTAAATTTATCGCCCCATTCACAAGCTGGTGCTAACAGCCGATATCACCAGTTTTCCGGCGATAGCATCCTCAAAAAACATCGCCACGGATGACCCCGGCAACTATCGCTAATTAGATGCAGAGTAGGCGTTCCCGAGCAAAAAGCAACGATAACACCACACCTCAACATTCTCAACGACCAGCCAGATCTGCGATAAGAACACAAAGCATGCGATAAGGAGCGTTAGCAGCAGGAAATTAACATCTGCTTTGACCTGGTGCAAAGTCGGCGACAACAGGCACCAGACAAGGGAGTACAGCCACACCTGAAGACCAACAGATGCCATGGAGCAACTGATCATGCAGCACGGAGCCCCAACAGGGCCACAACACCCACCGCCACCACCCCCAGGACCGCCACCCCCCTGTACCCCCTCCCGCACCCCCCTTATCCCCAGAACTACCACAGATGCAGCGCAGACCAAGACAGCGGACCTTCTGAAAACGCACCAACCTCACAGACCCAACACTAGAGAATGTAATTGCCCACTACGGGCACAAAAGAACAACCATCCTACGCATCCTGACCACCATTGCCCACAGGCTGATGGTACCAACACATAGGACAACCAACATCCCTCCACAGACAAAGCTGCTGGCTGTGCTGCACATGTTGGCCTCTGGGAACTTCCAACCAACAACCGCCAGAGGCGGAGGAGTCTCAAAGTTCATCACAACTGTCATGGATGCCATCATCAGCTTGGTACCCCAGTAACTCCTCCCCACACTGTGCATGAACATAGCTGGCTTCCCGCATGTGTTAGGGGGCAATTGACTGCACAAATGTCCTACTTGTGCTCCCTGGTGTCACTGGTGTCACTGCACACAATTACCCCAACAGAAAGCACACGCATTCCATCAATGTGAAGGCAACAGTGGACCACCTGGGAATCTCCACCAACGTAGTCGCCAACTACCCAGGCAGTGTGCATGATTCCTACTTGTATGATAGTCCATCATCAACCAGCGCTAACAGGATGGCACCCATGGAAATGCACTGCTCATCAGCAAGTACCAAATAAACACACCTCACCCCCCAACTCCACAATCATGCAAATCACAACTCTTGGAATGCACACGTCACAGACTCACATTCGACATGCCAAACAACATGCCCACCCACCAGACACGACAGCATAATTCACTGCGGCAACCTGGGCTAGCCATGTACATGAGCCATCAACGGCATGGCACCTCAGCCACACAATGGAGGAATGTGGAGAGAGGTGGGAACCAGGCATGTGCGACTGAGGCAAGTGACCCATGAATGAGAAGTTACACAATGCCAAGTGCGGCGGAGATGTGCTGGACAGACTGCAGTATGTAGACCACAGACATATCCATGTCCACATGCACTGCTGGTGTATGGAGTGTAGTGGACAGTGGATGCAACCATGTCACCCCAGCCAGTGGGGAAGATCCCGGGAATGTAGCTTGTGACGTCGCCCCCTGTAAGCGTGTGTGGAGTGGGCTGACCCGGCGAACACCAGGCCAGCGTAGGGGTGTGAATAAAAAGCACGTAGCTCTGGGCATGGTTCTCCTCCAGAATGCCCAACGTGTCTGCCAGGGCGGCGCCTCCAAAGCCCGCCACGAGGCCGTCGCCGTGAGCAGTGTTGCATGTGGACCTGTGCGCCTGCTGCACCCCGGGCCGCTGGTCCCTGAGCTGTCATTCCTGTCCCTGAGCAGCCAGGCCTCACTGCTCACCTGCTGACACCGGCGTGTGTCAAGGAGGGCCAACCACGTGCCGGCGCAAGCCCCAAGCCTGAGGCCCGCCAGCTTAGCAGCCTCCTCAGACCATCACGTCCTCTGCGACACAGGCCCGCAGTACTCCTTTCTCGTTGACATACTCCACCGGCCTACACAGCTGCCAGTTCGGTCACACATTTGGAACTGAGTCTTGTTTACGCAATGGCAGAGTACACACTTTATGGCAGAGTTTATAACACTGTACTCCCTTCGATGTGGTGCCACCAACTCTGTGCATAGCATCCGCACGACACCCGTCTGTGGACCCTTTTTGACTACAGCCTTCGGCCCACACTGCAGTCGAGTAGGTCACACACATGGAACTGAGTCTTGATTTGTGTATGGCAGAGTTCATTTCATTGGACGCATGGAGAGGAGTAAGAGGAAGACTTGGTGCAGTCCGGAGGAAAAAATAATCCTTGTTACGGAGGTGATCGAACACTGACAACAACTGCTCTGGTGTCACTAACTCTGTGCATCGCAATCCAGCGACACGTGGCTGTGGGCCCCTGCTGACCGCTGCCTTGGGCCTACACTGCGGTCGAGTAGGTCACACATTGGGAACTCAGTCTTGATTTATTTATGGCAGCTTTTATATCATTGTACTGGCCTCATCGCAGACTGCATACCCCTACAGCTCTGGTGCCACTAAGTCTGTTCCCCGACAGCCATGGACACTTTCTGGTTGAACTTTGGTGGCGACTGAGTCTACGAACTGGGGGTTGTCTTCATCATGATATCGGTGATACTGATTTATTGGCAAAAACGAGGCTGTAGCATTCCACTCCTCAATTTGCCTCTTCCAGATGGCTTCAACCCTCTGCATCATGCCCTGGAGGACACCTTCCACTGTCACCTGCAATCCTCCACCACATTCACCTCGGACATCGATGAGGACCCGCCCATCTCGTGTGGCCCATCTCACTGCACCGTAAGTCACTGTCCCGTGGCGGTGCGACTGAGCTGGCCGCAGTGCATCCAGGGCCACTAATTCTGTGCAGCTCAAGTCAGGGACCCTGTCCGGTGAGATATTGGATGGCCTCTGAGACCATGGAATTGGGGTCCTCAACGCCATGTTTCTGTGGCCCTGCGCTGTCCGCTGCCTCCGGACTCAACTGCGGTCAACCAGGGCTCACACATCAAATCGAGTTCTGACCGGCCCGGACGTCGCATCACCGCAGGAGGCACACGCCACCACCGCCAGGACCACCTCCAAACGACAACTGCCAGCGTCGAAACAGCCATACTGGCAAACTAACGGAGTTGCTCACACCTGTCGTGGATGCCATCATCTGCCTGATACCCTGCGCAGCACACCAGATGCCACTAACTCAGTGCACCATGACTCATGGACCATTTCTGAATGAGTTGTGTGCTGTGGTGAGCCCACGCAGCAATGTCACCTCAGGCAGTGTGGGAGACCTGGGACGATGATGAGGAAGATGATGCATGTGTAACACACCCCACAGCAGCTGCATCAGGAATAACCCGAAGGGACACAATCCTAGAATTTTTTTTCACATGAGCACGCTCATCTCTAGTGCCCCAACCTCAGTGCACTGCAACTCACGGACACTTCTGTTTGCAGATTGGGTGACCTCTGTACTTGCTCCGGCTACCACCATGATGCTTCGCAGTTGTCTCTGTAATGCTGGTGTTTTCTGTTTCCGTTTTAATGGTATTCACTGTTTAAGTTGTTGCCAGCACCAACCACTCTGTGCAGGCTGGCTTACACTCACCCCACACCCATCCAGCACAGGCGTCACTGTACATGTGACCCTGCCAATAAAGGGGCTGGGTGCACATGTCCGTAGCCAGTTCCACTAACTATCTGCATGTGTGCGTGTGGTCATGATGTATGCATGAGGCCTACAACATTACATTGTGCTGTGTACAGCGTATGCAACCATGCCACCGCTGGCAGCGGGTAAGAACTTGGACATGTAGCTTTGCCGTCACCCACTCAATGCGTAAGAGGAGTGGACTGGGCTGTCGTATGGAGGTCCAGCATGGGGGTGTGAATGATGATTCCGGGGCTCTGGGCATGGTTCATTGCAGGAAATTTACACATGCATGTGTATCTGTTGCGGTGTGGGTCTCCTTTGTGGGGTGTAGGTGGTCCCTTATGGGACTTGAACACCCATGTATGTGATCTACTTCGGCTTCCATGAACTCTGACCCCACCCACACCTGTTCGGCCACCTCCTTTTGGCATTCTGAAACCTGGCATTGGAATGCAATGTGTGCCTAGGTGAGGTGTTGGGAGCCACCCGTGGTGGCGGGTGCCTCCTGCTGTGTGGTCTGTGCAGGGGCTGGGGTCTCCTCTGTGTAGCTTGGCTGCCCTGCTCCTGGGGCAGGGTTGCCTAAGATGTCCATGGGCTGTTGTAGGGCGTCAGTGTCGAAGGTGTGGTGGTCCTGTCCAGCATCACTGATGAGTAGTCTAGTCTGCTCTGCTGGAGGTGTTGTTTGTCTCTCTGCAATGTGAAGGGGAGATGCATGTTGACATTGAGTTGACATGTATGTTGATGCATTGTTTTAGTTTACATGCAGACTGTATGACTATGTACATTGTGACTGTTTGGAAGGTGCTGTATATTTGATGCGGGACAGTGGACATTTGGACTACATGACAGATGCATGGTTGTACACGTGCATTTCCATCTCACAGTTTCCTGCTATGTTAGATGTGATCAGCCGCGGTGCGTCCATTGGGGCGTAGGGGCGTAGCCCCACCAGCCCTGGACCCGCGTTAAAGAATTAAAATAAATGTTAAACAGAAACGCGAAATAATTACCATTTAATTACTTATTCGGCGCCGGGCAGCACCCGACTTTATCGGGAGTGTGCAGGGGGGGGGGGGGGCGGGCCGGGCTGGCTGGTGTCTGTGTTTAAAAAAACGTTTATCCCCGCATGCATGCTTCGGGCAGCAACTTGCCCGAGCATGCGCACCCAGGCCGGCCCCATTAGCTAGTAGGGGGGGGGGGGTGCAGGACCTGCTGGCGGCAGCGCTGGCAGCAAAAGGCCGACAGGGCGAGGAGTCACTGTGCCCTCCAAGCCAATCCTGGTGCTGCATGCAGCGCCACTGCGCCAGGATTGGCCGGTCACCGCAGGGGCGGGCAATCCATATTGGATGCCGAGCGCGTGACGTAAGTAACGGTCGGGTTCACTTCTTCACTCTGTCTCGACTGACTCGTGCGCGTCGCTGCCTGAGCCCAGCCTCGTGGTCGTGAGGGACGGTGTGTGTGTGGCTACTGCTTGCGCAGGACCTTCATTAGTTCCCCAGGTAAGATACAACTTATTTTTATTTATGGCCTGGGAGAGAGTGAAAATGAGCCGTGAGGGGTGCTGTCCGGACCGGATGATAGAAGTATGAGGCGGTGAAGGCAGGTTGGTTATAGGCCTGTGAAGGGACGGTGGCACGTGGCATGGGTGAGAGCCTGAGGTCTGCCAAGGGGGTGAAGCCGGGATGAGAGGCCTAACGGGGGCGGGGGGTGAAAGCATTGGACTGGCATAATTATGCCAGTCCAATCAGCAGTATTGCATTGCATGTCCGGAGCTCATTTGCATTAGCGCGAGCTTTGTCTTTCACACTGTGATACTAATTGAATGAGACTGTGACATCAAACATTTCAATCGACCCCTGGTGCCGGGGTCAGGCAGTTTTGCCCTTCCACTCTATTAGCACTCCAGTGTAATTGTGTTTGGCGGCCGCTTCACTAGTACCTGGTCACGGGTGAATGCAGATTTTGCCTTGAGATGGTCAATTGCAGATCACTCTGGAGTGGACCGGGCCGGCTGGGATAAAGCCTTGTTCTTCAAAGATGTGAAGTGACGTGTGATATCCTGAGATCGTGGGGCGGGGGACGTTCCCAGAGGAGAGGAAGAGGTTAACAAGAACTCTGGCTGAGTGTACCACTTTAACTAGGTGCATCCCTAGGAGATTTACACAGGAGCATAAAATGTAAAATGCCAGTTTGTCTTCATAATCCAGCCAGTACACAACCGGAAAGGCACTTGCTTCTTGTGTTTTATCCTTTAAAATGGATTTTAGAATGTATTAGTTGCGGCTTAAAGTAGTAATAGCTTTTACCTATTTTTACAGCATGGCCTTTCTAAAAATACCAACTCAGTCAGCCCAAACTTTGCACTTCTACCCATTATATTGTTCTAATCCAGGTAACTATTTTGAATACACCTCAATTGTTAAATCAGTGCATACACTGTGCTACATTAATTTGTTAACAGTTGTTGTCAATGCCATTAAGATGTGTTGCTCTTTTTTTCTCTGCCAAAAAAAAACCTCTGTTTACCAAGTATTTGTGTTGGCAACAATGGTGCTGTAAAATGCCTCAAAGATAGCATCGCCCCCCAGATCAACACAGTATACCAGACCTGCTACTGTCCCACGTTTCAATTTTTCAACTAAATGTCAAAACAACATGGTGATGGAAGAAATGCTTGAATGTATCTCAGCCACTAGCCAGGACTTGATGCCGCATTACAGACCCTCGCTTTTCACCCACTGTGCCACCCTAGATACACCCGCCATTTTTTAAAAGTTGAACACAGTCTCTGATGTGCACAAGCACGTGTATGCAAAGCAGTACAGTTATCCAGATCTCAACTGATTGATAAGGGGAAGACCAAGAACTACTTATATTTAGTGCAAATTGGAGAATGACAGTTGGATGGATAGATGCTCGTATTGGGCAAAATAACATATCACCAAGAGCTGTGAATTCTCATCTCCATGGCAACTATTGTAAGTGATCATACATTGGGATGATTGTATGTCTCTGTAATTGATCATGTCAGAGATGGGGTTGTTCTCGCAAAAGAAGAAAGATGACTTCAGAGAAATTTACAAAACATAACTATATGAAATTGGGTTACTGGCTGGGTTAAGGGCTTGAACCTCAACTCAGGCAGAAACCAACCTTCCTGTCAGGGCAAAGTCACAAGCAACCCCAAATTAACCTGTGCCTAACCTTCTGTTAGCTTGGCACAAAGCAGTCAGGCTTAACTTAATAAAGTATTAATGCAGCACTTCAAACAGCTATAACTGAAAACAAAGCACCAGAAAAATACCACACCAATTCAGAAAAAGAGAATAACATTTAATAAATTATCTAAGACCAAAACAACAAAAATTCAATCAGTAGAACTTGAGATTTAAGTGAAAATAGTGCTTAAAAGCACAAAGCACCAGCTGCGATGGACCGGGACAAACTCACAAGTTTAGGCTGACCACGATCAAGCACAGGCCAGATACAGTGACTAAGTTAGGCCCGCTGAACAAAGTACCTAAAATCAGGGTTGCTAAGCTTTGCAAAATCTCACATGGAGGATGCGCCATGCAGTGGTGGTTCCGCAGGGCTATGAGGCAAGGTCCTGCATCAAGGGTGTGCCACGCAGCAGTGATTCCGGGGTGATGCAGGGCTGAAATATGAGGTCTTGTATCGAAGATGCACAGCGGCAGTTTCAAGGCTGCGATGTAAGGTCCTGCATCAAGGAGGTTTCAGGCAGCGGTGCGTCCGAAAAGATGTGGGTTCCTTCGTTGGGGATACAGGGCTGCGAGGTGATGCGGCACGCTTCAGCAGTTCTGCATGGATCACAGCTGGGCTGGCTAAGCAACTTCTGGCCCACTTTCAAGGGTCCAGGAGTGGGGTGGCAACCCTTGGGGGGGGGGGGGGAGACTCAGCAGACAGAGTCCAGCTGTTGGGTTCAAGGTGGTTGGAGCCTTTTCTATACACAAAGCTATGAGCAGAAGGCCAGCCGACTAGCCCTTGGAGTCACTCTGGTGATCAAGATACAGGTCCAATCCATCTCACTCAGACAACAGAGTAGCAAGGCAGCAGAGTAGCAGTCCTTCTTGCAGCAGAGCAGCACAGCATTCCCTCTCAGTCTTCCACAGATCCAGAGGTGTACTGAAACGTTAGGTCTGATGGTCCAATATTTATACTTGGTGCCAGCTTTGAAGTAGGAGAAGGTCCTGGAGTTTTCCACCCCCAGTGGTGTTGGGTTCCTACTTCACTGCCCTGGCCCCAGCTTGACTGGGGGCACATAGGACTAGTGTAAAACCCTTTGTGAGTGTGCTTACGCAGATCCTTTGTGATGTAAAAGTGTGGAAGATGGCAGCTCCAATCCCTCCCCAATCAAGTCAGAGATGTCCCATCCTGCCAACACCGATTTCTCTTTTATTGTACTGTCTGGGAGCAATACACAAAGACCAAATGCCAGCTATACCTAGTCATGTGACCTAGGATACAGGCTACAGACACCAAATGGTCTGGACAAGAAAATCCTACCTTTCTAAAAGTGCCATTATCAGAATTGCGATTTAAATGTAACTTCACCATTAAAGAAGGTTTTAAATTATAATTCTTAAGACACCAAACTCGATATTCCCACCTGCTCCCAATTGAAAGTCAACACTCATTAAATATCATCCTTTTTTTCACTATTAGGACATGTAAAAGTAAAAAGTACATGTCCAACTTTTTAAATGCACTCAACCATGCCCTATGGCCTATTTAAGGCCTACCCTAGCGGTGTCTTGTATGTATTTAAAAGGAAGGCTTAGGTCTGGCAAAAGTTATATTTTGCCAGGTTTAAGTGGCAGTTTAAACTGCACACACTGACATCAATGGCAGGCCTGAGAAATGTTTGAAAGGCTACTAAAGCAGGTGGTGCAATAAGTGCTGCAGGCCCACCAGTAATATTTAATTTACAGGCCCAGGGTACAGATAGTACCACTTTACTAGGGACTTACAAATAAATTAAATGTGCCTTTTACCAGCTCTTTCATGAATAATTCAGGAGCCGCTCTCAAAACTTCAAACAAGCAGATCGTAGGCAGGGAAATGTCAAGGCTCATTAATTCACCACCGTGTGCTGACGTCCAAAAACATGCGGATAGCTAAATAAAAGTTTTAACTTTTGAATGTACACTGGTGAATATTTAATCTGATTCAAATGAAATCTGTGAATTTCCCAGTGCGTTGCGAGCCTGCCTTTATTGTTTTGTGAATTGTAATGGGTATTGTTAATATTAATGCTTATTGGAGCGTTATGTTTTTTCCCCACAGTCTTTGTTTCATTACCCTACTGTTTCAAAAATAAATTGTTATCTTTTCATTTTCAGCACCTGACAACCTGAAACATTACCGCATTTTGGGGCAATTTTCCAGCAAACAACAAGAGGACCCCAACCTCCTTTGCTGCTCTCTCACCCGACCCCGGCTACAACCCAGCAAACACCAGTGTTAAAGGTAAGGCAACTGATGCTATATATTTTTTTACATCGTAGTTAGAGCATGTATGTCATGTGGTCACTCTCAAGGCCCTCAAGCAGTGTCTTTCAGTGCCTCCAGCAACACTATGGCACAGAGAGGCAGGAGGCAGTACGGCTCTATTTTTAGCAGTCATTTGAGATGTATTAGGATAATGCACAATATATATGTATAATGTATTTATACTGAAATTTGATATTATTGCACTGCACCTTATACGTTGTACTTTGATTATTGACAGGTTTCTTTAATATATATATATATATATATATTGGTAAGGCCAGCAACACCCGACACCCCATCATGAATACAGTACAAGAGCTGATTACAAAGTCATTCCAGTCACGGCCACTTGAACAAAAACTGAAGTTAAAAGAATTGGGACCTCATCAGCCTGAAATAAACCTACAGCAAACTACCCAGGACAGAGGAAAAATGTCAAAACGTACATTCTCAAATGCCTGGTACACAAAAGCTGATTGGCTTACAGGCTGCCCTATACGCAATTCTCTGTTCTGCTTCCCCTGCTTGCTGTTTGGCGGTGACTTTTCTTGGACACGGCAAGGAATGGTCGACCTGAAGCACATCGCTGAAAAAATAAAGAAGCATGCGCTCACAAGAAATCATCTGGAAAACCTGACAAGACTGGGAATGTTGGGGGAAGACGCACCAATTGAGCAGCAGATAAATGATGCGTATCGCAAATCCATTCAAAAACACAATGAAGCTGTGGATAAGAACAGACAAAATCTATCCAAGATCATTGATTGCATTCGTTTCTGTGGTGCTTTCGAACTGGCATTGCGAGGCCATGATGAATCGGAAACTTCCTCAAAACCTGGGATCTTCCGAGGCCTAGTGGATTTAATGTCAACCATAGACCAGGATTTGGAAAGACATTTAGCACATGCTACAGTCTTTAAGGGCACCTCTAATACAATACAAAATGAACTCCTTGACTGTATGCTCGAAATTATAAGAAGCCATATTGTGCAAGAGTTGCGAAACACAGACTTTGTGGCTATTCAGGCTGATGACACCACTGATGTGTCCACTCAAACACAGTCCGTGTTAGTGTTTCGGTACCTTGACAGTGACAGAAACATTGTGGAAAGATTTTATGGCTTCACGCATTTAAGTGACTCTAGTGCAGCAACCATCACTGAAGCAATACTGTGTCAACTGGACTTAATTTTCCCGGACCTGCCTCAAAAACAAAAGCTTATCGCACAAAGCTATGACGGTGCATCCGTAATGAGTGGGAGCCTTAGTGGAGTTCAGAAGAGAATTCGAGATGTGTACCCTAATGCTCATTTTGTGCACTGTTACGCCCACCAACTCAATCTTATTATGCAACAGGCGGTATCAAAGATCAGAGAGACACGAGTCTTCTTTCAGGATATCGGAGGCATAGCAGCATTCTTCACACGTTCCCCCAAAAGAACAGAAGCCCTTCATGAGATTGTGGACAAAAGCGTACCAAGGGGATCCTCAACTCGTTGGAACTTTCACATTCGTACAGTCAACTTAATCTTTGAACAGAGGGAGGGCCTTGAGAAATGTTTTGTCGCCATAGCATCCAGAGCAGACTTTGATCACACAAGTCAGAATGAAGCCCATGGCTTTATTAGAACACTACAAGACAAAGAGTTTCAGTTCTTACTGTTTTTATTTCATGACATAATGATTCCTGTTGATGTGTTATACGATCAGTTGCAAAGAAAAGACCTAGATACTGTCTCTGTGAAAGCCAATACATCTGCATTTGTACAACAGATTATGAAAGTGAGAGATGGGGTTGAAGATTTAGAGAGCAAACTGCCGCAGCATTCTGTTTTTGCAAACCGCAGACAAAACATCACCTCTCTGGTTCGAATTGGAAAGGAGATATGTGACATTGTAATTGTGCAGGCGAAAGAACGCTTTTCGTTCACAAAACATTTGGTGAGTGCGACTTTATTGCAAGGTAAAGAGTTTGCACAATATGATGAATCCTTCCCTGAGCGTGCTCTGAATCAGGCTGTGGAAGCGTATCCTATGCTCAAAAAAGAGCAGCTGAGAACTGAGTTAACTGTACTCTACGGAATGCCTGTGTACCGGAAGGCCACAAGCGCCTTGACTTTGCTGAGTTTAATTCATAAACTGCATATGGAAAACTCACTTACAGAGACAGTGACTTTACTAAAAATTGTGATTACGACTCCAATGACAACAGTAGAAGCTGAACGATGTTTTTCAGCCTTAAAGCGCATAAAGACATTCCTCAGGAACACCATGCTAGAGGAAAGACTAAATGCTTTGGCGATGCTATCTGTAGAGAGCAAGCTAGTCCAAAAGATACCGGACTTCAACATGAAAGTAATTGACAAGTTTGCTACACTGAAAGAGAGACGTGCGGATTTCATCTACAAAAAGTGAATGCTGCTACTTGTTTGAATACAAAAAATTCTGATTGAGGTAAGAAATGCATTGTTATCTCTGTTTTTAAAAGTTTTGTAGTGTTTGTTCTATTTGGAGACTACACAGATTTGCTCACCTTTGTTCACTGGCCTGACCTGTCTCCCGCAGGGTGAACGATTCGTTGCTTGTGTTGCCTATCAAACCTTTCCCCTTGGCAAATTGCGAAAACCTTTATACCAGTGGTTCCCAAACTGTTTACTCCTGAGGACCCCAATTGAGTCACCACTGGAAGCCGGGGAACCCCAAGCAATTTGTATGACTTAAATTTCAAACATTAAAACAGTAATTCGAAAACAATAAACACACGTGTGCACACAAAACGGATACTCGAATTACTAAGGATTTTAGTATTTTATATTGAAAGAATTTGCAAAAAACAGGAGGGTTAGCGCTGCATCTCCATGACTAACTTTTAAATGGTTGGTTTTATTTCGCAGTATGAGACTCCTGCCAGGGCCAGACTGGAAACCCAAAGCAGCCCAGGCAAATGTTTTCAGACCAGTCCCCATACAGTGCACACCTAGTGCAGTGAGTGCGCCTGACCACTACAAAGGGGGCTTTGGGAGGCTCTCCCCCCAAGACAATTTAGGAAACAATGGTGCAGTCTACAACAAATGTATCATTATATATTGAATTGTATCAGCTTTTAAAGAGTAGTAAATGATGACCTTACTATGCACCAGGATATGACAATCTTTGTTGGGGTTCTTCAATGATTCCCATATTATCCTCCTCCAACAGTGCCTCTCATCTCTCCATAGCCCCTCTGTCACATGTATTTAATTTGTTTTATAACATCTCTCATACCATTGAAGGATGTCAGAGCACCTTAAATCACACACATATAGGGGCTGATTTACAAGCCCCTTGCGCCACAGGTGCGTCACAAAAAGTGATGCACCAGTGACGCATTTTAGTGCCCCATATTTCCAAGGCAGGAAAAGCAACCCTGCGTGACTTTTACTGGTCTTGTAAATATGGCCCAATTGCACACAGCACTTTACGTGAAAGGGACGTTCCATGAGTGTTGCTGTGGGTGTTCCCACGCATAACCCATGGAACCAGACACATTTCCAGATTTACGAGGAATCGTACATCTGGAAATGTGTCTGAATGCTACGCCACCCCAGGGGAGGCGTAGGGAGGGGCAACTTGGAGAAATGTATTAATTTCTCCTCTTTCTATGCATGTTGCATTCTGCAGCACGCATAGAAACAGGATATTACCTCTGGTGATTGTTTATGTACAGGAAGGTGTCCCTTCCTGCACATAAACAATCAGTAAAACAATGACGTTTTGCAAGTTCTATGTGTGCTAATGCAGCACACTTAGAAGTTGAAAAACGCCATTTCTGATTGTTTACATGCAGGAAGGGTTACTTCCTGCACATAAACAATCTCCCCACGACACAGGCATCCTTGCACCATGGTGCAAATGTGCCTGTGCAGGCGTATGGCAGCAGTTTGTGCGCCAGCACAGGGGGAAGCACAGAGATGCAACATATTGTTGTAAATATGTCGCATCCCTGTGCTTCGAAAGTGACTCAGTGCGGCGCAGCCAAATGGCTTGCGACACACACAGTCAATTTTCTTGCAAATCTGCCCCATGGAGACAATTATTCATACGTGTAAATCAGTGTATAGAAAATGTTACATAAGGCAAATGCGACTACAGGGTGTAGGATTCACATGTTATTCATACTGGTAGGCATTTTTAAAGAGTGCTTGGTCTGGAGAAGCACAAACTCAGGATTCAGAACATAACAGTGGTTAGCATTGACTTTAACAATAAAAATGTATTTCCACCCAAATAAACCTTTTTAGCAGGATTAGGATAATGAAAGACTTGAAACAAACATATGTTTCTAACTTGTATCATGCAGCTTGCAAGCAGCTCTTTGATGACAGTTTATAGGTCACTGTGCTAGATTACTATTGTCACTTATGAACTGCACAGTAACAAAAGAATCTGTGACTAAAGCAGTAACCCACTAACCTAGGCACATAAAAAATGTTTTTCAAAATGCATGGTACACGTTCTTTGCAGTAGGCATATTAACCCTCTGTGCTACATTAGATAAGTCAAAGCTGCCACTTGACACAACTCTCATCTCTCTCCAGCAGGTACATTAATCACCGACGTAATCTTGACACTTTTATTGTTGCTGGAAAACTGCTGATTCTACAAGGAACTTTTTTGTGCTTTTAAAATTACTGCCTGAGGACCCCCCTGGGAATGTGACCACAGTTTGGGAAACACTGCTTTATACCATTTATATTTGGGGTACTTGCGTGGACCTATGTGAAGTGTGTGTACAAAGTTCAGCTCAACCAGAATCACGGTAACAGCGCATTGCGCTGCCTCTTTTATATTCAGTATATTGTAAGACTGTTTTTCTTCCCCCGCCTTTCCTTGTTTTGTTTCCCTGTTTTCCCCTTGCTTGCCATTCGTTACTCTAGAGTCTAATATTCAGTATGTTGTAAGACTGTTTTTCTTCCCCCGCCTTTCCTTGTTTTGTTTCCCTGTTTTCCCCTTGCGTGCCATTCGTTACTCTAGAGTCTATTCTAATAGAGTCGGAAGGCCGTAGGGGAAGACTGTGGACTTTTCTTCAAGTTCCTGACGCTCCTGCGGAACGAGCCTGGCAACCATTACACTGCTGTGCAACTTCTTCTACTCTTAGAGCTGAGATTTCCATGAGTCTTATAGTCTGAATTCAGCACCTGAGCAAAATAGGACAGAAAGTATGAAGCTCTGTGGTAATACTGAATAAGCAGCTACCTATGTTATGCCATCTATTAATGTAATAACTGCACTTTCACAATTGCTGCTTTAACCTTCCTGCTTTCTCAAATTTGCTTGAAAATGCACGATTTTTCTTCTTTTTTTCCAAAATTTTCTTGGGGGGGGTAACCCCCCCAAACCCCCCTTTTGGGGTTCGGGCTCGCTCGCAGTGCTCGCTCGCTACGGTGCTGTATGCTAATTCGGTTGCGCCCCACCACTTTCAAATCTCACCCACCGCCCCTGGATGTGATTGGCCTGTAGACCTCCTCCACACTGACTGCATTCACATTTATCATTTTGGCGTTCAGTGGGTGGTAGTGTTCTGTCATCTCCGTGACGCTGATCTGGTTTTCCTGTGGACTGCACCCCGTCTGCCTCTTCCTGTTCTCCTTGACATTCCCCGACCACGAGGTTCCTTGATGGTGGTCTGTGGAGCTTGTGGGGTTCGCGTTGGACTCTGCACTCAGTCCGGGTGCATCCATGGTGCTAGGCAGTTTCTTATTTTCTCCCTTCTCTGCTTTTATAGTGCATTTTTCCACATGACGCGTGGGAATTGCAGGCCTGTCGCTGGTTTCCGCACATTTCCACATGTGGCGTACGGGGCTTGTAAATCAGCCCCTGTATGTCTTTTGCTTTCTAGATCCGAACAGCACAAAATGGTTGCTGCCGACCAGAGACTCATTTCTGCTCTCCTGCTGTTGAGCCAAGCTCGAGCGAGGAAGGTGGAACAATAGGCATTCTGTCACAGGGAGGTGTGACCACCTCCCAGAGAGAATTTTGGGGGATATTCTCAAGAACGCGTGATATTCATCGCAAAATTAGCTTAAAGCAACTTATCACATCGCAGTCTATTGTGGGAAATGAACACCGTGGTAACGTGGTATTCTCAAGCTGGCGGTACCATGCGATAGGCTCCCGATAACGCGTCAAATGACCGCGATAAACTCAACGCGACGCCACAAAAATGCGAAAAACAAACGCAAAAGAAGGTGTGATGAGGCCAATAGCAATACAAAAATCTGCGAGAACCAGCGACAGGCCTGCAATTCCCACGCGTCATGTGGAAAAATGCACTATAAAAGCAGAGAAGGGAGAAAATAAGAAACTGCCTAGCACCATGGATGCACCCGAACTGAGTGCAGAGTCCAACGCGAACCCCACAAGCTCCACAGACCACCATCAAGGAACCTCGTGGTCAGGGAATGTCAAGGAGAAGAGGAAGAGGCAGACAGACTGCAAAGCCAGGTAATCCCTGTACCAGAAACAAACATCCTAGGACCGGTTTTGGAGTTTCACCCCTCTTCAACCAGGATAGCTTGATTCCACTAGCACAGTGAGCCCCGGACCCACGTCTGGGCATACCCAGCATACTTAAAGCGAGAAAGCAAAAGACACACAATTGATGGTCGGAATGTAGAACAAATCAAAACACTCACCCCCAGTCAAGAGATCTGGGTTAAATCCATCCTTCTTTTGCTCACTATGCCACCCCAGTTGAGACCTGGCCATATGCAAATCAGTCTTGACCCTGTGCCTCATGGGAACAGTCCAACCCAAACTGCCAAGCCAGGTCCTTCCTTGACCGTAAACAACCATCCTAACACTGGGTTTGGGGGTTCACCCCCCTTCAGCCAGGATAGCTTGATTCCAGCGGCACAGTGAGCCCAGGACACACGTCTGGGCATACCCGACGCACTTAGAATGAGAAAGCTAAAAACACACAATTGATGGACGGAATGCAGAACAAATCAAAACATTCACCCCCAGTCAAGAGATCTGGGTTAAATCCATCAATTTGTTGCTCACCATGCCTCCACAGTGTAGACCTGGCCATATGCAAATCAGTCTTGACCTTGTGCCTCATGGGAACAGTCCAGCCCAAACTGCCAAGCCAGGTCCCACCTGGACCGGAAACAAGCATCCTAGTACCGGTTTCGGGGTTTGACCTCCTTTTCAGCCAGAATAACTTCATTCTAGTGTCACTCTAAGCCCGGGACACACGTCTGGGCATACCCGGCGCACTTAGGCCAAGAAAGACAAAGACACACAATTGATGGACGGATTTCAGAACAAATCAAAATATCCATCGCCAGTCAAAAGAACTGGGTTAAATACATCATTCTTTTGCTCACCCTGCCACCCCAATTTAGACCTGGCGATATGCCAATCAGTCTTGACACTGTGCCTCATGGGAAGAGTCCAGCCTGAACTGCCAGGCCAGGTTCTCCCTGGACCGGAAACAAGCATCCTAGGACCGGTTTCGGGGTTTCACCCCTCTTCAGCCCGAATATCTTGATTCCTGTAGCACAGTGAGCCCGGGACCCACGTCTGGGCATACCCGGCACACTTAGAACTAGAAAACAAAAGACACACAATTGATAGACAAAATGCAGAACAAATCAAAACATTCACCCCAGTCAAGAGATCTGGGTGAAATCCATCATTCTTTCGCTCACCATGCCACCCCAGTTTAGATGTTGCCATATGCAAATCAGTCTTGACCCTGTGCCTCATGGGAACAGTCCAGCCCAAACTGCCAAGCCATGTCCTCCCTTGACCGTAAACAACCATCCTAACACTGGTTTCGGGGTTTCACCCTTCTTCAGCCAAGATAGCTTGATTCCAGCGGCACAGTGAGCCCAGGACACACGTCTGGGCATACCCGACGCACTTAGAATGAGAAAGCGAAAAACACACAATTGATGGACGGAATGCAGAACAAATCAAAACATTCACCCCCAGTCAAGAGATCTGGGATAAATCCATCAATTTGTTGCTCACCATGCCTCCACAGTGTAGACCTGGCCATATGCAAATCAGTCTTGACCTTGTGCCTCATGGGAACAGTCCAGCCCAAACTGCCAAGCCAGGTCCCACCTGGACCGGAAACAAGCATCCTAGTACCGGTTTCGGGGTTTCACCCCCTTTTCAGCCAGAATAACTTCATTCTAGTGGCACTCTAAGCCCGGGACACACGTCTGGGCATACCCGGCGAACTTAGGCCAAGAAAGAAAAAGACACACAATTGATGGACGGATTTCAGAACAAATCAAAATATTAATCGCCAGTCAAAAGAACTGGGTTAAATACATCATTCTTTTGCTCACCCTGCCACCCCAATTTAGACCTGGCGATATGCCAATCAGTCTTGACACTGTGCCTCATGGGAAGAGTCCAGCCTGAACTGCCAGGCCAGGTTCTCCCTGGACCGGAAACAAGCATCCTAGGACCGGTTTCGGGGTTTCACCCCTCTTCAGCCCGAATAGCTTGATTCCTGTAGCACAGTGAGCCCGGGACCCACGTCTGGGTATACCCGGCACACTTAGAACTAGAAAACAAAAGACACACAATTGATGGACAAAATGCAGAACAAATCAAAACATTCACCCCAGTCAAGAGATCTGGGTGAAATCCATCATTCTTTCGCTCACCATGCCACCCCAGTTTAGACGTTGCCATATGCAAATCAGCTTTGACCCTGTGCCTCACGGGAATAGTCCAGCCCGAACAGCCAAGCCAGGTCCTCCCAGGACCGCAAACAAGCATCCTAGTACCGGTTTTGGGGTTTCACCCCTCTTCAACCAGGATAGCTTGATTCCAGTGGCACAGTAAGCTCGGGACCCACGTCTAGGCATACCCGGCGCACTTAGGACGTGAAAGCAAAAGATGCACAATTGATAGACAAAATGCAGAACAAATCAAAACATTCACCCCCAGTCAAGAGATCTGGGTTAAATCCATCATTCTTTTGCTCACCATGCCACCCCAGTTTATACCTGGCCATATACAAATCAGTCTTGACCCTGTGCCTCATGCAAACAGTTCAGCCCAAACTGCCAAGCCAGGTCCTCCCTGGACCAGAAACGAGTCTCCTAGGACCGGTTTCGGGGCTTCAACCCTCTTCAGCCAGGATAGCCTGATTGCAGGGGCACAGTGAGCTAGGGACCCACGTCTGGGCAGACCTGGCACACTTAGGGCGAGAAAACAAAAGACACACTATTGATGAACGGAATGCAGAACAAACAAAATCATTCACCCCAGTCAAGAAATCTGGGTTAAATCCATCATTCAATGGCTCACAATGCGACGCCAGTTTAGACTTGGCCATATGCAAATCAGTCTTGACCTTGTACCTCATGGGAACAGTCCAGCACAAACTGCCAAGCCAGGTCCTACCTGGACCGGAAACAAGCACCCTAGGACCGGTTTCGGGGTTTCACCCCTCTTCAGCCAGAATAACTTGATTCTAGTGGCACAGTGAGCCAGGGACACACGTCTGGGCATACCCAGCACACTTATGGCGAGAAAGCAAAGGACACACAATTGATGGACAAAATGCAGAACAAACCAAAACATTCACTGCCAGTCGAGAGATCTGGGTTAAATACATCATTCTTTTGCTCACCCTGCCACCCCAGTTTAGACCAGGCCATATGCAAATCAGTCTTGACACTGTGCCTTATGGGAACAGTCCAGCCTGAACTGCCGGGCCAGCTTCTCCCTGGACCGGAAACAAGCAACCTAGGACCGGTTTTGGGGTTTCACCCCTCTTCAGCCAGAATAGCTTGATTCCAGTGGCACAGTGAGACCGGGACCCACGTCTTGGCATACCCGGCACACTTAGAACGAGAAAGCAAAAAACACACAATTGATGGACAGAATGCAGAACAAATCAAAACATTCACCCCCAGTCAAATGATCTGGGTTAAATCCATCATTCTTTCGCTCACCATGCCACCCTAGTATCGACCTGGCCATATGCAAATCAGTCTTGACCCTGTGCCTCATGGGAATAGTCCAGCCAGGACTGTCTAGCCAGGTCCTCACTGGACTGAAAACAAGTATCCTAGGACATGTTACGGGGTTTCACCTGTCTTCAAACAGGATAGCATGATTCCAGTGGCACAGTGAGCCCGGGACCCACGTCTGGGCATACCTGGCACACTTAGGGCGAGAAAGCAAAAGACACACAATTGATGGACAGAATGCAGAACAAATGAAAACATTCACCCCCAGTCAAGAGATCTGGGTTAAATCCATCATTCTTTTCCTCACCGTGCCACCCCAGTTTTGACCTGGCCATATGCAAATCAGTATTGACCATGTGCTTCTTGGGAACAGTCCAGCCTGAACTGCCAAGCCAGGTGTGAGAAGTTGGTCTGGCATATGCTGTTCCTAGTTATAGGGACACCTTGCACCAGTCCAATTCGACTCTTATTGATGATAGGTTTAAGACAACCTTTAAAGAAAGCTATCCTAGTGGTAGCTGTGGAGAGCAGCCTTCAGGCTAAGTCTTGAAGGAGTGTTAAGCTTATTGTTTTACCATAATAACCTCTTGAATGACCAAATGAAAGAGTAGCCCACACAGGTATATATATAAAATATATGTATTTATTCTAGACAGAATCACACAGTCACTTTGTGTGGCTAGTGGCAAAGTTACACTTCAAACAAGCATTTATAAACACAATAAATAGCACAGAAATCAATGAGCCCCAGGGGGGGACCAAACCATATACTAAAATAGTGGTATAAGAACCACGACAATTCTACAGGCAATGCCTAGGGCATTCAGGATCGCTTGCCCCTTCAGAATCCACCCACAGTTAAGAGGAAGGGGACCCACGGGAGACGCGTGCAGTGCAAAGAGCTGCTATCGGGATCGCAATGTTAGCCTATGGAGAATGTCGCGGTTGAATATTCAAAGTTTAAAGACACTTCTAGCAGTAGTACAAAGTTAAGGCTTGAGACTTAAGGCTTTGGAGAGCCCACCACCACGGGAGTACCGAAGTACCACTGTTACCTGCCCCAGGGAAGCCGGGTGCATAGGTCGATTCAGGTGTCGGGTCGCGGGCTGATTTTCTATGGAAAAGTAGTCCAAACTGCTGCTAGCTGAAAGCGTCGTTGAAGTCGTGAAGATTGAAGATGTAGAAAAGGTAAAGATGAACCTGAAAGCAGAGGGGACAGAGTCTGGGTCACAGCACAGTGACCAGGGGGCTCACAGCAAGGAGCCTGTCGATGTCGGGTGCTTCAGGTGAGGTAGGTGCAGCTGGGCTCTGCAGTCACGGGCTCCGGGAGGCTTCAAGGAAGGCCAGCTTCTGGAGGACGACTGTCCCACGTCGGATGAGGGTTGCTATGGTGTTAGTGTCCCGATTGGATCCACTAAGCCTTGGCAACCGCAACCCACGCAAGACAGACAAAGCAGCTGCTGGTGCAAACCCACGAGGTCTGAGAGTGCTCTCCTTTGCAGGGAGCGTAGAGCAGGCCGGGAGCAACCAGGGGAACTCTTGGAAAGGTAGATTGTCCTCCGTCAGGGCCCACAAGTTGAGAGACAAGGGACCGCGGAAGGCAGCAAAATGGAGTGCGTAAAAGGGCTCCCACGGGCCACCGGAGCGGACTAGGGAGCTGAGCTTTGGCACGGATGCTGCTTGAAGGTTGGCTCAGAAATGGGCCAAAGCACAACTTCCCCACTGGTCGGGGTCATGTGCTATGCAAGAGGTGGCCGGGGTCTCGGGGTATGCAGGGATCTCGGCACCCACGTGGTCCACGGTGCTCAGACTTGCTGGGCACACTCACAGGACTCTGGGATGCACTGGAGACCCACCTCAAGGTTGATGGAAGGCGTCGAAGTTCGTGAGAGCAGCGAAGTTCCAACCGGGTATCTTGCAGTCTTTTAGGTGCCTGCCAAGCAGGGGGATAACTCCTTTATCCCAAGGGAGATTTCTTCAGTCAGCTGGGCAGCAGCTCGTCGAAGGTCAGTTCTGTTAAGTTCTGGACGAATCTGAGGCTCTGGGGCAAAGTTATTCCCATATATCCCCAAGATTAGGGGATGGTCCCAAATAGAGCCTACCAATCAGAGTAGAGGCAGGAAAGGGTGGCTACACCCACTCCCCTTTGTGTGTTTCCCGCCTGGGCGAGGGGCAGGATGCCCCTGAACCGGTTCCAGGCAGTGTATGCAGAATTGGGGCTCTGCAGCTGCCTACGTGCAACTCTGAAAGGACATTTGGTGCACCCACCCTGTTCCAATCCACATATCCTGTCTGGGGAGGTGCTGGCACCTCCTGTTGCAGGGATTCTGCTTATATACAGAACTATGCGTAGAACCCCAGGACCTCAGTGAATTGTGGTGTACCAGAAACTCACCTCAGAACCCAGAACCCAGTATCCGGCTAGCATAAGTGTCCCATTCGTTATCCGAGATTTAGCTCGGCGATCCCAATGAAAAGACAACCCAGAACAAGCTACTCAGTGTACTCTCAGGAATGGTGGGAATCGGAAATACCTGTTCGTATATTATTCTCACATCAGTCCACAACAAGAATCAACAGAGACACGGTGAAAATAAAAAGAGTTTATTTTTATAGACCACGTGTCCTATGATGCAGTACTTTGGCTAATACAAGCAGACAAATGATTAAAATCAAAACCATCAGCATCGTTACAATACCATAGAATATAAAAGGGGTGATCATGTTATAATGACAGTGGATACTACCACCTTCCCTTTACTAAGAAGCTAATATTATTATTATGCTAATAGAAGGTCTCTTAGGCTTGAATAGGGGACCCCATACCTCAAAGATCAGCTTAGTGAAATCACATCACAGGAGCATCAGGAGTCTTCTCGCAGGAAGGCTCGTCTTCGATCTGAATATTAAACATGAGGGCTGTAATATTAAAAGCACCAACTTTCAGGTATTTTGCTGCTGCCTGTGTGTTATGGCTAAATAGTGGGTCGATCAACTTAGAGTGGAAAACATGCATTGTCTAACAACCCAGACTGTTTGTCACATCATGTACAGACCAAGGTCGCTGCGCAGAGCTCTGGATGGTAACAACAGATTGCTCTCAAGTGAGGCAAAGCTCGAGTCAGCAGTTTGTTTAAGCAATAACATGTGAACGCAGTGTCGTGCGCAAAAGCAGCAAGATGGCTTTCTAACATCTAACGTGGTTATGCTAACTTAACAATGTATGTACGTATTAAGGGAGTCCTTACTACACGCCCCCTAGATCGAAGCACTACTTAGTATGCAAGAAAAGAGAGAACGCAGAGTTCAAGTGCGACAGAGCAGAACAAGGCGTATTCAATTCAAAAAACAAGTTTCAGTTCAGGCAAAGTCCGAGAATGAAAAAACCAAAAGTGGAAAGAAAAAACAAAAAACCTCAAACGTGCAGCGGGGGGTGAAAAATGAAAAAACGCCTCACCGGGCAGAAGTGCAGAGGCACAGGGACTGTTCAAGACACGTGAGGAAAACATAGTGGACGACAGTTCACTCAATCCATGAACGTATATGCAGCATACGTGGCCACTGCTTCCAGCAGAAAATCGTTGGCACGGCCACTGAAGGTTTCAGCCATCCAGTTAATCAAAGAAAAGGAACATACATGTTCTTCCATTAGCGGAGCCTCTAGCACCATCAGAGGGCAACCAGCGTGTACTTCCAAATAACTCATATCCAAGAAGTCATATGCCGCCCTTGCGATGTCCCAATTACCCAGGATTCCATGCGCCGCACCACAGGCCATAATCCGAACACCAGAACAGGCGAACTCGTGAGACACTAAGGGCCTCATCAGTCGATCATAATCCGGGTCCGGAGACACCGTGTTGGTTAAGCACAAATCCAGAGGCCATTCAAAGGGACAATCTAGGCAGTGAAAGACAGGTTGCACGCAGGTGAAGTAGGAATACCGGAAGGATAATCCATATGCCAGGCTCAAAGTCGCCAATGGCAGGACGCCATAGTATTCAAGCATCCTGTCACGAAGAAGCTGCAGACGGGACAGGCTGTCGTGTGGCACAGAAAGAGCAGCCATTCCGTAGTATGAAAAGTAAAAGTAGCACACCTGCCACTAGCGCCAGAATCAACGGGACACCTCCAAAGACGCTCGAGAATAGCGAATGAAAAAATGCCGGAATCACACCAAAAATAGTTTGGAAAGAGGTCACGAGGCCTGAGCCCACAAGTTTAAAAAAATGAGCCAGGCCGGTTGTGGACGAGGCATTGAAAATTGTTTGGATCAAAGCACCAAAATGCAGGGGGAGGTCAGTATTCAAAAGCGCCTGTACCTCAGTGCGCGTATTTGCAACGTGAAGGACAAATGTTTCTCGGGAGGAAGTCAATGGCACCTCCTTTTGGGACAAAAGAGCTCTTATTCTGCTCATCTTGTGGAACTCTGCTTTCAAGGTTGGAATCGAAGGCCAGATGGAAACATCCAGCCGCCCATGCGGGGGAGGAAACAGAACATTATTGCAGCAGACAACTCTCTGTGATACAGTTACTATATATGGGATTCCCACTAACATCCCGCAGCAAGCTTCATTATTCAAAATCAAATAACTACCGTTTGCAAGCAGCGTGAAAGATGGTGTAATCACTGGTACCGGGATACCTTTGAGGACGCAGGCCAAATTCGGGGCGTGTACATTACAAGCACCGTGCAACTGAATGTGCCAACATACTACAGAATGGTCAGGTGTCGTTGTACATTCCTCACCCTTCAGATAAACCTCAGTACCGTCTCTTGTACATCTATACGTAAAAGGGAGGGACCAGACCTCATGTATGAAAGCGGTACCCAGCTGTTCATATCTACCCAGAGCATAGTGTTTCATACAAGATGTAAACTTAAAAAGGGCGAACGGTAGAGTTATCAACCCATGTAATAACCACACTGCTGAATCCAATTCCGCCACAGAGAAAGGTAACGGCTCCAACTTTTCAATATGTAACAAGGAATATGAAGCATCTTTCATGGACATGAACTGCTGTTTGTCAGTAAGGTTAAAGGGCAGAAATAATGATGTTGTATTCAGATAGTCCCAGGGGACCTTCCCTGCCTTTAACGTTTGCAATGTCCATGCAAACTGCATAACAGAACGCAACTGGTTTTGACCATGATACAATACCGACATATCATCATGCACAATATCAACAATTGAAGAAACAATATTATCTAATGTATAAATTCGAGAAGAAAGAGTGCTAATGCTGTTATCAATAACTGCTAATACTTTTTCCATATTAGCCTGATCAATAGCTCTCAATCGTGAAGCTGCCTCAATTTGCGACAATTTCCATACTTCGTTGTAAATAGCATACGCCCATCTTTTGGATCTGCCACCCACAGGACCTTTAACAAAATCATTCAAATCTATTTTGTCATGTAATTTTGATAAATGAACTTTGACAGATGCCAAGGTGGAATGTCGCAGCCAGGACTGACATAATTTCCCTACAGAGTATGTAGTTACTGTATGTGACGACTCAAATCGAGGGTCTACGCGTTCCTGAGTATACCCTGGTTTCAGCCCTAGAAAACGACGTTGACAGGTATCAGAACTGCTTTGCCAAATTAACCATCCTTCACTACTAAATTTCGAAATATTGAAAGATGTATTAGAAACTAATGACTGCAAAGCAGGAAGGGACAGATCTGTGTGGTTATCCCAATTGGGGTAAGCGCCCAGATCCGGCACAGAAGGCGAATTTAGTTTTTTAGAAGTGGCCAATCCGAAACAGGTGGTTTGGAAGATGGTTGAATTTAAAAACAACATATGATTTGGTACGAGACAGGCACGGTGTAAAGCTTCAGTTCCCTGAACCTGCCACGGTTTGGAACCCCAAACCGACTTAAGATCAATAGTAGCCTTCCATAGATCATAACCTTTGATTGACAACTCATCCATAAAGGACTTAGAATAAAGTAATTTGGTGTGTGTCAGTCTAACCTTTGAGGCAGACTCAGGCATAACTTTAAAATAAAAGGATGCCGGGTCGGAAACACTGAAATCAGTAAAATAAGTATACTTATCAACTAATGTAGGTGAACTGCCCAAAGAGGGGGTGGGACAGTGTTCCCATTGGGTAAAATTTACAAAATTTCTAAATGTATTCGCTTTATGCAGGAAGTGATTGCCATAATGCTGAAAACAATACTGTTCTGCATAATTAGCCGCATTTTCATACAAATCTTCAGCATCAAAAGCGGCATAATATTTCAAATCTGAAAACAGTGCTTCAATGGCGTGTACATCCCAATCATCAGAACGTATGTTCTGTTTAACTACATCACCCATAAAAACACGAAACACATTAGGTACATTGATGACCTCTGTGGGTCCATGAATTTGGAATTTAACAGCATCCCACGCGATTCCATCCAAAACTGGCCAGGCAGTAATATTCACAAAAGACTGGTCCCTTTTCATGATGTGGGATGAGGAGTGGGGGGCCAAAGTTCCATTGATAAGTCTAATTGTTGATCTCTCTTTGAGTTAGTGACCATCCACCAGACGGAAAAACACTATTACAAATCCAATGGACATAAACAAAAAAATACTGAAAAGCAATAGCCAGATGTATGTCCAAGGGGTAACCAAAAAATGTCTTTTTAACCAACCAGCAAAAACAGCAATGTTCGAAGGGGGAGTGGAGGGCAATGAGTTAGTGTCAAAGGAGAAACGGGACTGGTCAAGCGCCGTAGATTGTAAAACAGGCGAGTGACCATTTGTAGGATAAGCATACTCAGTCTCGTCGGGCAGACCACCAGCCGGTGGTATTAACAGGGGATCAGTAACTGACTGCATCTCGATGGCAACATCAGACAAGGTGGTAGAAGCAGGAACCAACATTGAATTTCTTTGCATCGTCTGGCATGAAACTGCTGGAGTCAGGCTAAGAAGTATCGGCCACTCGCTGAAGTTTGACATTGTCAATAGAGATGTACATGTTGTCCTTTCGACCAGGAAGTGGAGGTAAAATGACTGTTCTTGTACCCTGCACTCCAAGCACTGGAACTGGTGCACGATAAGAGGGGCCGAACTCCTTCTTGTTCTCCACCTTCTCACGGACCAGGTCTCCAAATCGGGGTAGCCAGCCGACTACCGGAATCTGAACCTCAGCTTCAGACGTGGAGGGCAAGTGTTCCTTCGAAAGAGTGTCTCTGGCTTCTTGTAGAGTCTGCAAAACAGCACAGTGATCATCTACGTCAAAGGGTGCGGTCGACGCCGCCATGTCTAGACCATCAAGGTCTGGAACAAACATTCTGATTCCGAAGAGCATCATGTATGGGGTCCGCCCACCCAGAGACCTTCTAGGGAGATTATTAAGTGCACGTTGGACGTTATACAAATGGGCTAGCCAGTTCCGGCCTGTGCCTAAAACACGTGCTGTCAATGATTGCTTTAAGTCACGGTTCATTCGCTCCACCACACTATTACCCTCAGGTCGGTAGGGGGACGAAAATTTGACTAGGACCCCCAAATTTCTCATAGCCTCCTTGTAAGCCTTAGAGGCGAACGCAGGGCCCTGATCAGAATGGAAGGTACCACACGCAAAAGTTCCCACAAAGACACGCAAATCCCTGATGACAGTCCGCGAGTCAGCACTCCTTTGTGGCCATACCCAGAGAAAACGTGTGCACGAATCAACTGCAACCAAGAAATACTTGTACGCAGTATCAGAAGAAAAAGGACCGCAGTGATCTAAATAAACACAACCAAATGGCTTATTAGATATATACAACTGTGTTTGTGGTGGGCGCGCAACAGTAGAAGGTTTAATCTGTTGGCAAATGTCACAATCAAGAACATAAGCGCACGCTTGTTTATATAAACCAAACCACCAGTAACGTTGTTGTAACAGAGATATAGTAGCGGACACGCCGGCGTGAGCTGACGCCAACCCCTCGTGTGCAGCTAGAATCAGTGCTGGTCTGCAGTCCGCGTTGGGAATAATTCTGTCACCAACGTCGTTAATCCTCACTAACGGGACGTTATCGGGACTTAAATGATAAAAATAACAAGAAGGAAAACCCTTCGGGTAATCACTTCCCTTCTCTGTAGCAGCAATAGCTGCCAAGATGTCATCATCAATCTTACTTTTGGATCTTGTAACTGCTGCCACTAAGTATGTAGCCACTGTGGTTTTTGCTGCCTCGTCAGCCAAGCTGTTACCGACAGCATGGACACCAAGTCGTTGGTGACCAAGAGTGTGAATAACATTCACGAGAGGGAGACGGTCTTTAAAGTCTGCCACTCGAACCCAAAGCAGTTTATGCTTAATTGTGCTACCTTTGGTGTCTCGATAATCATTTTGAGACCAGAAGTGTAAGTTGTCATTGTATGACTGGACACAATAAAAAGAGTCACTAACAATTAAAGTCGTGACTCGGGGATCAGCAAACTCCAGTGCAAGCACCAGAGCCTGAAGCTCCGCCAATTGCGCGGTACAATCACCCAATGACTGCGTATGCACTGCATCAGATTGGAATTCACCATTTACGAATGTACCTACGACAATTGCGCAAGCCGCAGAATAAGCGTGCTTTGATCCAATCGCGGGCTGCGCCGAGCCGTCAGTGTATATGACACAATGGTATTCTTCGAGCGGGCGCAAAGACAGAGGAGCCGGATGAACGAATTCATACTGCAAGTACTCTTGAGTCTGTAATGAGGCGTCAAAGATATAAGTGACATCTGGCGACGTCAGAGTTGTGGCCCATTGTATCCACCGTGGATGCAAAGCTTTAGAATTTGGTACACTTGCTTTAGTCACTGCCTCTAGGGCAGGATACGGTGTTACAACCAGAATTTGTTTCCCATGCGACAGTGCGTGTTCTTTAAGGATCGCCATCTGTACAGCAGTCAGAACTTTCTCGACCGTGGAAAAACGTAATTCAGCAGAGGTGTACAAGTGTGATTTATACGCAATGGGGACTGTATCGCCCTCATTAAACGTTAAATACGTGAAACCCACGGCGCCTGGTACTATTCTTATTACCAGGTTAGTGCGGTTATCACGCGTCAGCAAGTATTGTGAAGCAAGAAGATCAGCCTGTAAAGACTGTAGAATAGCAGAGTGTTCTAGCTGCCAGCTAGACTTCGAAAAGGAAGGTTGTACCAAGGCATAAAGCGGTTTGATACGCTGGGCATAATCAGGAATATACGTACGTCCGAAATTCAGAAAGCCCAGAAGAGATTGTAATTTTTTCAGCGTTGTAGGAGCGTGCAGGCATGCGCACTTCTCCAGAAAGTGAGGAGCTAATCCCTTACCCTCATTGTTGAGCTCGTAGCCCAAAAACAACACTGTATATTCCGCGATGTGAGACTTCGCAAAATTAAATTTGTAGCCATAGTCTGCAAAACTCACAATAATATTGTCTACACGAGACAGATGTGGCATCAGCTCATCATCCGTGAGATAGATATCGTCAACATAGGAGTATGCATCGGGGTCTATTCTCTCTAAGAGAGAGACCACGCGAGCGGAAAAGACGCCAGGGCTGTTTTTGTAGCCCATGGCCAATCTCGTAAACTGTTTTTGTTTGCCGCCCGATGTAAACGCCGTCCACTGGCTACTCAGTGTGGACAGGTTGTGGCTAAAAAAGCCATTGGAAATGTCAAGTGTCGTTTTGAATCGTTTACGCACGAGACTGTCGACAAGAGCCGAGCTGTGTGTATTTTGTACCGCGCAGGTCCGGCAATGGGAATTTAGGTGCCGGTAATCCAAAACTAAACGGTACGAGCCGTCAGGCTTCGTTACAGTGAATAAAGGGTTATTCATAGGGGACACACAAGTTTCAATAACACCCTGATATTCCAATTGTTCAAGGATCGCCGCGACGTGTGGCCTAGCTTCACGACGCATGGGATATTGGGGTTGAGGCTGGGGCATAGACCGCAATGGAATCTCATGGCAGGGGGACAACCGGTCCCATCCCACCTGAGTACGATATACCGCCGGCGCAAGCGCCAGCGCCCACTCCTCAGCGTACACTTCAGCCTGGTCCTTAGGCACCGTGTGCGCAAAGGACGGGAGGATCACCTCCTCCCCTCTAGGAGCTTCTAAAATGAAAGCTGGGGGCCAATCTGCCTCCGCTAGGAGGATATCATAGGTGGTAGTCAGATTATCCCAAAAAATCCCCTTTATTGTTCGTTGTATGTCACCCTCAATCAATAAGACTATTTCATAAAGTCTGTCAGGGGGTGCCACTCTGGTGTCAGCTGTCTCAACAGTAACCAATATATCAGTTGCTGTCGCCGCCAGAAATGGACGCAGAGCTTGACGGACTATGGTAATTTCCGCTGCGCTGTTCAGTAGCGTCAGCGCCCATGTCCGGTTCCGAAGCTGTGTCCGCACTATCTGAGGCATACCTTGCCGTCAGAGCCGCCACTTTCTTCTTCTGAAACGGGGGTCTTTGTCGTGCAAATTCGTCCTGCTTGCCTTTACCCTCAGTCTGTCGGGGCTGGTCACGTGTTTGTGGTGCACCCCGACCTTTGCCACCGCCTCCGCCACCGGACTGTGAAGCCGATGTTTCCTGTGAAGAACGAGGAGAACGTTGTTCAGAAACCTGAAATCTATCAGGAGACTTAATAGTAGCACGATCTCGCAGATCATAAGTGCGTTCACCACTTGACTGAACGGGAGAGGCAGGCCGAGAGCCCTGTTTCTGCTGCTGCTTTCCCTGTTGTTTAGACCGCCAATTTTGTTTTGGAAAGCTTGGCCGGTCATCCTTACCAGAGGCTTCCGCCTTACCCTGCTGCTTAATATCGGGAGTTTTGATCACAGGCTTAACTCCTAAAGAGCTACGACCTAAATCTCTGTATGCACCTGAGATTATTATCGCAAATTCCTGCGGCTTATCCTCCTCAGCAACTTTCTTCAGTTCATTACGAACCTGGAATTGCAAAGCATCACCCTTAAGGTTACCCATTATCATGGTAGCCACCAGGTCAAACTGTCCGAGGAGCCGCATCCCTAATTCTATCGCAGACTCCGCACCGTGGTTCTCTTGAACACGTTTAATAACGGAGGGCAGCTGCAACATAGACGGAGTGCCAAAGCACTGCGCGTACGTCGCTGCAAAGACCTTACCCCAGTTAACACAATCATCTACGTTGGGGACCAAGTCTTTAGGCAAACTAATGGTGAGGATCCTGTGTTTCTCCACAGGAGATGTATTTGGGTATACCGCCTCTATTTGGTCAAATTTTTCAGCAAGCCAAAAGGGGAAATCATCCCTAGTTTGGGGGCGCTTGCCCATAACAGAATTAACCATAACAGGACTAATGACTACCGCGTGGTGGTCAGTAGGCTGCCCCGCAACAGCAGGTGTCCCCGCCTGGATATTGCGCGACACGTACTGCACTAACGCCCTATATACCGTAATAAGGGCAGTGTGTAGTACACGCAACTCAGCCACCGTCACCGTGAGGTAACGGGGATGAGGCGTAAATCCAGCTAGTACCGGCCAAGTGGCCCCTGCAATTGATAAAGGGCCCATTCTTGGCGGTATAACCACATGGGGAAGGGCGCCATTAAACCAAATATGATGCTGCCAAGCAGATATTGGTATTTCCTGTGTCCTATACGGTGTATAGCTCGCTGGCACGGCAGTGGCAGTGTAAGAATGAAAGGTATTATCATCCGCACTCACCGCCGGAATCGTCACCCAAGAGTAGAACAACTCATAGGGATGAGCCGCATCGGCTCCCACCACAAAGATGATGTTCATACCAGTGTCCGGCACCCCATACTGCGTCAAATGACGTTTCAGAGCTGCACGGCTATGCGCCGCAATATCTACCGCCATAAGGACAAGCTACACTTGAAGTAGTCAGTAGCACAAGGGTTCAATAACCTTTTTAATGATCAAGCTTGAAGAAACCTATATCAACAGAAATAGGTAGGTTTAAATCCGTCAGACTTGTTATCCGGAAACAAGAATGAGGGTGTTGTGGACTAATATAAGCACTACTAAGGCGTTTCAACTCATAGACCAAACGTTAGGTGCGCCATGTTGCAGGGATTCTGCTTATATACAGAACTATGCGTAGAACCCCAGGACCTCAGTGAATTGTGGTGTACCAGAAACTCACCTCAGAACCCAGAACCCAGTATCCGGCTAGCATAAGTGTCCCATTCCTTATCCGAGATTTAGCTCGGCGATCCCAATGAAAAGACAACCCAGAACAAGCTACTCAGTGTACTCTCAGGAATGGTGGGAATCGGAAATACCTGTTCGTATATTATTCTCACACCAGTCCACAACAAGAATCAACAGAGACACGGTGAAAATAAAAAGAGTTTATTTTTATAGACCACGTGTCCTAAGATGCAGTACTTTGGCTAATACAAGCAGACAAATGATTAAAATCAAAACCATCAGCATCGTTACAATACCATAGAATATAAAAGGGGTGATCATGTTATAATGACAGTGGATACTACCACCTTCCCTTTACTAAGAAGCTAATATTATTATTATGCTAATAGAAGGTCTCTTAGGCTTGAATAGGGGACCCCATACCTCAAAGATCAGCTTAGTGAAATCACATCACAGGAGCATCAGGAGTCTTCTCGCAGGAAGGCTCGTCTTCGGTCTGAATATTAAACATGAGGGCTGTAATATTAAAAGCACCAACTTTCAGGTATTTTGCAGCTGCCTGTGTGTTATGGCTAAATAGTGGGTCGATCAACCTAGAGTGGAAAACATGCATTGTCTAACAACCCAGACTGTTTGTCACATCATGTACAGACCAAGGTCGCTGCGCAGAGCTCTGGATGGTAACAACAGATTGCTCTCGTGTGAGGCAAAGCTCGAGTCAGCAGTTTGTTTAAGCAATAACATGTGAACGCAGTGTCGTGCGCAAAAGCAGCAAGATGGCTTTCTAACATCTAACGTGGTTATGCTAACTTAACAATGTATGTACGTATTAAGGGAGTCCTTACTACACGCCCCCTTGATCGAAGCACTACTTAGTATGCAAGAAAAGAGAGAACGCAGAGTTCAAGTGCGACAGAGCAGAACAAGGCGTATTCAATTCAAAAAACAAGTTTCAGTTCAGGCAAAGTCCGGGAATGAAAAAACCAAAAGTGGAAAGAAAAAACAAAAAACCTCAAACGTGCAGCGGGGGGTGAAAAATGAAAAAACGCCTCACCGGGCAGAAGTGCAGAGGCACAGGGACTGTTCAAGACACGTGAGGAAAACATAGTGGACGACAGTTCACTCAATCCATGAACGTATATGCAGCATACGTGGCCACTGCTTCCAGCAGAAAATCGTTGGCACGGCCACTGAAGGTTTCAGCCATCCAGTTAATCAAAGAAAAGGAACATACATGTTCTTCCATTAGCGGAGCCTCTAGCACCATCAGAGGGCAACCAGCGTGTACTTCCAAATAACTCATATCCAAGAAGTCATATGCCGCCCTTGCGATGTCCCAATTACCCAGGATTCCATGCGCCGCACCACAGGCCATAATCCGAACACCAGAACAGGCGAACTCGTGAGACACTAAGGGCCTCATCAGTCGATCATAATCCGGGTCCGGAGACACCGTGTTGGTTAAGCACAAATCCAGAGGCCATTCAAAGGGACAATCTAGGCAGTGAAAGACAGGTTGCACGCAGGTGAAGTAGGAATACCGGAAGGATAATCCATATGCCAGGCTCAAAGTCGCCAATGGCAGGACGCCATAGTATTCAAGCATCCTGTCACGAAGAAGCTGCAGACGGGACAGGCTGTCGTGTGGCACAGAAAGAGCAGCCATTCCGTAGTATGAAAAGTAAAAGTAGCACACCTGCCACTAGCGCCAGAATCAACGGGACACCTCCAAAGACACTCGAGAATAGCGAATGAAAAAATGCCTGAATCACACCAAAAATAGTTTGGAAAGAGGTCACGAGGCCTGAGCCCACAAGTTTAAAAAAATGAGCCAGGCCGGTTGTGGACGAGGCATTGAAAATTGTTTGGATCAAAGCACCAAAATGCAGGGGAAGGTCAGTATTCAAAAGCGCCTGTACCTCAGTGCGCGTATTTGCAACGTGAAGGACAAATGTTTCTCGGGAGGAAGTCAATGGCACCTCCTTTTGGGACAAAAGAGCTCTTATTCTGCTCATCTTGTGGAACTCTGCTTTCAAGGTTGGAATCGAAGGCCAGATGGAAACATCCAGCCGCCCATGCGGGGGAGGAAACAGAACATTATTGCAGCAGACAACTCTCTGTGATACAGTTACTATATATGGGATTCCCACTAACATCCCGCAGCAAGCTTCATTATTCAAAATCAAATAACTATCGTTTGCAAGCAGCGTGAAAGATGGTGTAATCACTGGTACCGGGATACCTTTGAGGACGCAGGCCAAATTTGGGGCGTGTACATTACAAGCACCGTGCAACTGAATGTGCCTACATACTACAGAATGATCAGGTGTCGTTGTACATTCCTCACCCTTCAGATAAACCTCAGTACCGTCTCTTGTACATCTATACGTAAAAGGGAGGGACCAGACCTCATGTATGAAAGCGGTACCCAGCTGTTCATATCTACCCAGAGCATAGTGTTTCATACAAGATGTAAACTTAAAAAGGGCGAACGGTAGAGTTATCAACCCATGTAATAACCACACTGCTGAATCCAATTCCGCCACAGAGAAAGGTAACGGCTCCAACTTTTCAATATGTAACAAGGAATATGAAGCATCTTTCATGGACATGAACTGCTGCTTGTCAGTAAGGTTAAAGGGCAGAAATAATGATGTTGTATTCAGATAGTCCCAGGGGACCTTCCCTGCCTTTAACGTTTGTAATGTCCATGCAAACTGCATAACAGAACGCAACTGGTTTTGACCATGATACAATACCGACATATCATCATGCACAATATCAACAATTGAAGAAACAATATTATCTAATGTATAAATTCGAGAAGAAAGAGTGCCAATGCTGTTATCAATAACTGCTAATACTTTTTCCATATTAGCCTGATCAATAGCTCTCAATCGTGAAGCTGCCTCAATTTGCGACAATTTCCATACTTTGTTGTAAATAGCATACGCCCACCTTTTGGATCTGCCACCCACAGCACCTTTAACAAAATCATTCAAATCTATTTTGTCATGTAATTTTGATAAATGAACTTTGACAGATGCCAAGGTGGAATGTCGCAGCCAGGACTGACATAATTTCCCTACAGAGTATGTAGTTACTGTATGTGACGACTCAAATCGAGGGTCTACGCGTTCCTGAGTATACCCTGGTTTCAGCCCTAGAAAACGACGTTGACAGGTATCAGAACTGCTTTGCCAAATTAACCATCCTTCACTACTAAATTTCGAAATATTGAAAGATGTATTAGAAACTAATGACTGCAAAGCAGGAAGGGACAGATCTGTGTGGTTATCCCAATTGGGGTAAGCGCCCAGATCCGGCACAGAAGGCGAATTTAGTTTTTTAGAAGTGGCCAATCCGAAACAGGTGGTTTGGAAGATGGTTGAATTTAAAAACAACATATGATTTGGTACGAGACAGGCACGGTGTAAAGCTTCAGTTCCCTGAACCTGCCACGGTTTGGAACCCCAAACCGACTTAAGATCAATAGTAGCCTTCCATAGATCATAACCTTTGATTGACAACTCATCCATAAAGGACTTAGAATAAAGTAATTTGGTGTGTGTCAGTCTAACCTTTGAGGCAGACTCAGGCATAACTTTAAAATAAAAGGATGCCGGGTCGGAAACACTGAAATCAGTAAAATAAGTATACTTATCAACTAATGTAGGTGAACTGCCGAAAGAGGGGGTGGGACAGTGTTCCCATTGGGTAAAATTTACAAAATTTCTAAATGTATTCGCTTTATGCAGGAAGTGATTGCCATAATGCTGAAAACAATACTGTTCTGCATAATTAGCCGCATTTTCATACAAATCTTCAGCATCAAAAGCGGCATAATATTTCAAATCTGAAAACAGTGCTTCAATGGAGTGTACATCCCAATCATCAGAACGTATGTTCTGTTTAACTACATCACCCATAGAAACACGAAACACATTAGGTACATTGATGACCTCTGTGGGTCCATGAATTTGGAATTTAACAGCATCCCACGCGATTCCATCCAAAACTGGCCAGGCAGTAATATTCACAAAAGACTGGTCCCTTTTCATGATGTGGGATGAGGAGTGGGGGGCCAAAGTTCCATTGATAAGTCTAATTGTTGGTCTCTCTTTGAGATAGTGACCATCCACCAGACGGAAAAACACTATTACAAATCCAATGGACATAAACAAAAAAATACTGAAAAGCAATAGCCAGATGTATGTCCAAGGGGTAACCAAAAAATGTCTTTTAAACCAACCAGCAAAAACAGCAATGTTCGAAGGGGAAGTGGAGGGCAATGAGTTAGTGTCAAAGGAGAAACGGGACTGGTCAAGCGCCGTAGATTGTAAAACAGGCGAGTGACCATTTGTAGGATAAGCATACTCAGTCTCGTCGGGCAGACCACCAGCCGGTGGTATTAACAGGGGATCAGTAACTGACTGCATCTCGATGGCAACATCAGACAAGGTGGTAGAAGCAGGAACCAACATTGAATTTCTTTGCATCGTCTGGCATGAAACTGCTGGAGTCAGGCTAAGAAGTATCGGCCACTCGCTGAAGTTTGACATTGTCAATAGAGATGTACCTGTTGTCCTTTCGACCAGGAAGTGGAGGTAAAATGACTGTTCTTGTACCCTGCACTCCAAGCACTGGAACTGGTGCACGATAAGAGGGGCCGAACTCCTTCTTGTTCTCCACCTTCTCACGGACCAGGTCTCCAACTCGGGGTAGCCAGCCGACTACCGGAATCTGAACCTCAGCTTCAGACGTGGAGGGCAAGTGTTCCTTCGAAAGAGTGTCTCTGGCTTCTTGTAGAGTCTGCAAAACAGCACAGTGATCATCTACGTCAAAGGGTGCGGTCGACGCCGCCATGTCTAGACCATCAAGGTCTGGAACAAACATTCTGATTCCGAAGAGCATCATGTATGGGGTCCGCCCACCCAGAGACCTTCTAGGGAGATTATTAAGTGCACGTTGGACGTTATACAAATGGGCTAGCCAGTTCCGGCCTGTGCCTAAAACACGTGCTGTCAATGATTGCTTTAAGTCACGGTTCATTCGCTCCACCACACTATTACCCTCAGGTCGGTAGGGGGACGAAAATTTGACTAGGACCCCCAAATTTCTCATAGCCTCCTTGTAAGCCTTAGAGGCGAACGCAGGGCCCTGATCAGAATGGAAGGTACCACACGCAAAAGTTCCCACAAAGACACGCAAATCCCTGATGACAGGCCGCGAGTCAGCACTCCTTTGTGGCCATACCCAGAGAAAACGTGTGCACGAATCAACTGCAACCAAGATATACTTGTACGCAGTATCAGAAGAAAAAGGACCGCAGTGATCTAAATAACCACAACCAAATGGCTTATTAGATATATACAACTGTGTTTGTGGTGGGCGCGCAACAGTAGAAGGTTTAATCTGTTGGCAAATGTCACAATCAAGAACATAAGCGCGCGCTTGTTTATATAAACCAAACCACCAGTAACGTTGTTGTAACAGAGATATAGTAGCGGACACGCCGGCGTGGGCTGACGCCAACCCCTCGTGTGCAGCTAGAATCAGTGCTGGTCTGCAGTCCGTGTTGGGAATAATTCTGTCACCAACGTCGTTAATCCTCACTAACGGGACGTTATCAGGACTTAAATGATAAAAATAACGAGAAGGAAAACCCTTCGGGTAATCACTTCCCTTCTCTGTAGCAGCAATAGCTGCCAAGATGTCATCATCAATCTTACTTTTGGATCTTGTAACTGCTGCCACTAAGTATGTAGCCACTGCGGTTTTTGCTGCCTCGTCAGCCAAGCTGTTACCGACAGCATGGACACCAAGTCGTTGGTGACCAAGAGTGTGAATAACATTCACGAGAGGGAGACGGTCTTTAAAGTCTGCCACTCGAACCCAAAGCAGTTTATGCTTAATTGTGCTACCTTTGGTGTCTCGATAATCATTTTGAGACCAGAAGTGTAAGTTGTCATTGTATGACTGGACACAATAAAAAGAGTCACTAACAATTAAAGTCGTAACTCGGGGATCAGCAAACTCCAGTGCAAGCACCAGAGCCCGAAGCTCCGCCAATTGCGCGGTACAATCACCCAATGACTGCGTATGCACTGCATCAGATTGGAATTCACCATTTACGAATGTACCTACGACAATTGCGCAAGCCGCAGAATAAGCTTGCTTTGATCCAATCGCGGGCTGCGCCGAGCCGTCAGTGTATATGACACAATGGTATTCTTCGAGCGGGCGCAAAGACAGAGGAGCCGGATGAACGAATTCATACTGCAAGTACTCTTGAGTCTGTAATGAGGCGTCAAAGATATAAGTGACATCTGGCGACGTCAGAGTTGTGGCCCATTGTATCCACCGTGGATGCAAAGCTTTAGAATTTGGTACACTTGCTTTAGTCACTGCCTCTAGGGCAGGATACGGTGTTACAACCAGAATTTGTTTCCCATGCGACAGTGCGCGTTCTTTAAGGATCGCCATCTGTACAGCAGTCAGAACTTTCTCGACCGTGGAAAAACGTAATTCAGCAGAGGTGTACAAGTGTGATTTATATGCAATGGGGACTGTATCGCCCTCATTAAACGTTAAATACGTGAAACCCACGGCGCCTGGTACTATTCTTATTACCAGGTTAGTGCGGTTATCACGCGTCAGCAAGTATTGTGAAGCAAGAAGATCAGCCTGTAAAGACTGTAGAATAGCAGAGTGTTCTAGCTGCCAGCTAGACTTCGAAAAGGAAGGTTGTACCAAGGCATAAAGCGGTTTGATACGCTGGGCATAATCAGGAATATACGTACGTCCGAAATTCAGAAAGCCCAGAAGAGATTGTAATTTTTTCAGCGTTGTAGGAGCGCGCAAGCATGCGCACTTCTCCAGAAAGTGAGGAGCTAATCCCTTACCCTCATTGTTGAGCTCGTAGCCCAAAAACAACACTGTATATTCCGCGATGTGAGACTTCGCAAAATTAAATTTGTAGCCATAGTCTGCAAAACTCACAATAATATTGTCTACACGAGACAGATGTGGCATCAGCTCATCATCCGTGAGATAGATATCGTCAACATAGGAGTATGCATCGGGGTCTATTCTCTCTAAGAGAGAGACCACGCGAGCGGAAAAGACGCCAGGGCTGTTTTTGTAGCCCATGGCCAATCTCGTAAACTGTTTTTGTTTGCCGCCCGATGTAAACGCCGTCCACTGGCTACTCAGTGTGGACAGGTTGTGGCTAAAAAAGCCATTGGAAATGTCAAGTGTCGTTTTGAATCGATTACGCACGAGACTGTCGACAAGAGCCGAGCTGTGTGTATTTTGTACCGCGCAGGTCCGGCAATGGGAATTTAGGTGCCGGTAATCCAAAACTAAACGGTACGAGCCATCAGGCTTCGTTACAGTGAATAAAGGGTTATTCATAGGGGACACACAAGTTTCAATAACACCCTGATATTCCAATTGTTCAAGGATCGCCGCGACGTGTGGCCTAGCTTCACGACGCATGGGATATTGGGGTTGAGGCTGGGGCATAGACCGCAATGGAATCTCATGGCAGGGGGACAACCGGTCCCATCCCACCTGAGTACGATATACCGCCGGCGCAAGCGCCAGCGCCCACTCCTCAGCGTACACTTCAGCCTGGTCCTTAGGCACCGTGTGCGCAAAGGACGGGAGGATCACCTCCTCCCCTCTAGGAGCTTCTAAAATGAAAGCTGGGGGCCAATCTGCCTCCGCTAGGAGGATATCATAGGTGGTAGTCAGATTATCCCAAAAAATCCCCTTTATTGTTCGTTGTATGTCACCCTCAATCAATAAGACTATTTCATAAAGTCTGTCAGGGGGTGCCACTCTGGTGTCAGCTGTCTCAACAGTAACCAATATATCAGTTGCTGTCGCCGCCAGAAATGGACGCAGAGCTTGACGGACTATGGTAATTTCCGCTGCGCTGTCCAGTAGCGTCAGCGCCCATGTCCGGTTCCGAAGCTGTGTCCGCACTATCTGAGGCATACCTTGCCGTCAGAGCCGCCACTTTCTTCTTCTGAAACGGGGGTCTTTGTCGTGCAAATTCGTCCTGCTTGCCTTTACCCTCAGTCTGTCGGGGCTGGTCACGTGTTTGTGGTGCACCCCGACCTTTGCCACCGCCTCTGCCACCGGACTGTGAAGCCGATGTTTCCTGTGAAGAACGAGGAGAACGTTGTTCAGAAACCTGAAATCTATCAGGAGACTTAATAGTAGCACGATCTCGCAGATCATAAGTGCGTTCACCACTTGACTGAACGGGAGAGGCAGGCCGAGAGCCCTGTTTCTGCTGCTGCTTTCCCTGTTGTTTAGACCGCCAATTTTGTTTTGGAAAGCTTGGCCGGTCATCCTTACCAGAGGCTTCCGCCTTACCCTGCTGCTTAATATCGGGAGTTTTGATCACAGGCTTAACTCCTAAAGAGCTACGACCTAAATCTCTGTATGCACCTGAGATTATTATCGCAAATTCCTGCGGCTTATCCTCCTCAGCAACTTTCTTCAGTTCATTACGAACCTGGAATTGCAAAGCATCACCCTTAAGGTTACCCATTATCATGGTAGCCACCAGGTCAAACTGTCCGAGGAGCCGCATCCCTAATTCTATCGCAGACTCCGCACCGTGGTTCTCTTGAACATGTTTAATAACGGAGGGCAGCTGCAACATAGACGGAGTGCCAAAGCACTGCGCGTACGTCGCTGCAAAGACCTTACCCCAGTTAACACAATCATCTACGTTGGGGACCAAGTCTTTAGGCAAACTAATGGTGAGGATCCTGTGTTTCTCCACAGGAGATGTATTCGGGTATACCGCCTCTATTTGGTCAAATTTTTCAGCAAGCCAAAAGGGGAAATCATCCCTAGTTTGGGGGCGCTTGCCCATAACAGAATTAACCATAACAGGACTAATGACTACCGCGTGGTGGTCAGTAGGCTGCCCCGCAACAGCAGGTGTCCCCGCCTGCATATTGCGCGACACGTACTGCACTAACGCCCTATATACCGTAATAAGGGCAGTGTGTAGTACGCGCAACTCAGCCACCGTCACCGTGAGGTAACGGGGATGAGGCGTAAATCCGGCTAGTACCGGCCAAGTGGCCCCTGCAATTGATAAAGGGCCCATTCTCGGCGGTATAACCACATGGGGAAGGGCGCCATTAAACCAAATATGATGCTGCCAAGCAGATATTGGTATTTCCTGTGTCCTATACGGTGTATAGTTCGCTGGCACGGCAGTGGCAGTGTAAGAATGAAAGGTATTATCATCCGCACTCACCGCCGGAATCGTCACCCAAGAGTAGAACAACTCATAGGGATGAGCCGCATCGGCTCCCACCACAAAGATGACGTTCATACCAGTGTACGGCACCCCATACTGCGTCAAATGACGTTTCAGAGCTGCACGGCTATGCGCCGCAATATCTACCGCCATAAGGACAAGCTACATTTGAAGTAGTCAGTAGCACAAGGGTTCAATAACCTTTTTAATGATCAAGCTTGAAGAAACCTATATCAACAGAAATAGGTAGGTTTAAATCCGTCAGACTTGTTATCCGGAAACAAGAATGAGGGTGTTGTGGACTAATATAAGCACTACTAAGGCGTTTCAACTCATAGACCAAACGTTAGGTGCGCCATGTTGCAGGGATTCTGCTTATATACACAACTATGCGTAGAACCCCAGGACCTCAGTGAATTGTGGTGTACCAGAAACTCACCTCAGAACCCAGTATCCGGCTAGCATAAGTGTCCCATTCGTTATCCGAGATTTAGCTCGGCGATCCCAATGAAAAGACAACCCAGAACAAGCTACTCAGTGTACTCTCAGGAATGGTGGGAATCGGAAATACCTGTTCGTATATTATTCTCACATCAGTCCACAACAAGAATCAACAGAGACACGGTGAAAATAAAAAGAGTTTATTTTTATAGACCACGTGTCCTAAGATGCAGTACTTTGGCTAATACAAGCAGACAAATGATTAAAATCAAAACCATCAGCATCGTTACAATACCATAGAATATAAAAGGGGTGATCATGTTATAATGACAATGGATACTACCACCTTCCCTTTACTAAGAAGCTAATATTATTATTATGCTAATAGAAGGTCTCTTAGGCTTGAATAGGGGACCCCATACCTCAAAGATCAGCTTAGTGAAATCACATCACAGGAGCATCAGGAGTCTTCTCGCAGGAAGGCTCGTCTTCGGTCTGAATATTAAACATGAGGGCTGTAATATTAAAAGCACCAACTTTCAGGTATTTTGCAGCTGCCTGTGTGTTATGGCTAAATAGTGGGTCGATCAACCTAGAGTGGAAAACATGCATTGTCTAACAACCCAGACTGTTTGTCACATCATGTACAGACCAAGGTCGCTGCGCAGAGCTCTGGATGGTAACAACAGATTGCTCTCGTGTGAGGCAAAGCTCGAGTCAGCAGTTTGTTTAAGCAATAACATGTGAACGCAGTGTCGTGCGCAAAAGCAGCAAGATGGCTTTCTAACATCTAACGTGGTTATGCTAACTTAACAATGTATGTACGTATTAAGGGAGTCCTTACTACACTCCCTGCCACAGGAGCCCTATTGTCCAGATGGCGAGGCTGGGGTTTTCCCCAGCAACAGCCAGCCAGAGTCGTGTAGGTGGCGGACAGTAGCCATTTTGTGGTACATGTGCACTTTTAAATTGGTGTCTAAATTCTACCGCTTTTCCCATATCACCCTCCTAGCAAGGGGGAATCGTACCCTCATGCCCATGGCTGGACTGGGGGTATGATTCCTTCATGTTTGACACCAAACAGGATATGGTTCTGTGTAGCCATTCCCAAGTTACAGCGATGACGCGATAACTTATAATGCGGTTAAGAGTATATGGTATGGCTACACTACAAACAACCCAGTAACGGTTTTACGAAGGTTGCAGAGAGGCCCTACTCACGTAGGGGTCCCCCCTCACACATACCTCAGCACCCAGCCCTGTAGGATTACCAGGATCTGCCATAGGGGTGACCTATGAGAGTATATGTGTTGTAATGGTATGGGATATAGGGTCCCTACATCCCTGTAAGGGATGTAGGGACTGGGTAAGGGGTGCTAGCACCACCTTACCCAGACTACAGTAGTGGTCTGGTGGTGTCAGTTTGGGTGGCTGTCCCAGGGTGGCACAATAAGTGCTGCAGCCCTGGTAGGCCTACTGGGGGACCCATGCCCTGGGTACCTAGGGTACCATCTACAAGGGACTGGTAGCGTATGCCCAGCATTCAATTAGGTTTGTACCTAGAGTACTCACATCAGTTTTAGGGAGAAAGCAGATAGGCTGGGGTCCTGAATAGCAGGATCCCAGCCAGACTAGTCAAAAACCACTCAAATACCAGGCAAAAAGTTGGGGGCAACCATTAGACAGATTCCATTCTCCCTGGACCAGAAACAAGCATACTGGGACAGGTTTCGGGGTTTCATCTCTCTTAAGCCAGTGCAGCTTGATTCCACTGGCACAGTGTGCCCGGGAACCACGTCTGGGCATACCTGGCACCCTTAGAACGAGAAAGCAGAAGACACACAATTGATGGACAGAATACAGAACAAATCAAAGCATTCACCCCAGTCTAGAGATCTGGGTTAAATCCATCATTCTTTTGCTCACCATGTCACCCCAGTTTAGACCTTGCCATATGCAAATCAGTCTTGACCCTGTGCCTCATGCAAATAGTCCAGCCCAAACTTGCCACGCCAGGTCCTCCCTGGACCAGAAAGAAGCATCCTAGGACCGGTTACGGGGTTTCAACCCTTTTCAGCCAGGATAGCCTGATTGCAGGGGCACAGTGAGCTAGGGACCCACGTCTGGGCATACCTGGCACACTTAGGGCTAGAAAACAAAAGACACACTATTGATGAACAGAATGCAGAACAAATTATATCATTCACCCCAGTCTAGAAATCTGGGTTAAATCCATCATTCTTTTGCTCACCATGCGTCGCCAGTTTAGACCTGGCCATATGCAAATCAGTCTTGACCTTGTGCCTCATGGGAACAGTCCAGCCCAAACTGCCAAGCCAGGTCCTACCTGGACCGGAAACAAGCATCCTAGGACCGGTTTCGGAGATTCACCCCCTTTTCAGCCAGAATACCTTGTTTCTAGTGGCACAGTGAGCCCGGGAAACACGTCTGGGCATACCCGGCACACTTAGGGCGAGAAAGGAAAAGACACACAATTGAGGGACTGAATTCAGAACAAATCAAAATATTCACCGCCAGTCAAAAGAACTGGGTTAAATACATCATTCTTTTGCTCACCCTGCCACCCCAGTTTAGACCTGGTCATATGCAAATCAGTCTTGACCCAGTGCCTCATGGGAACAGTCCAGCCCGTTGCGAAGGAAGGTCCTCCCTGGACTGGAAACAAGCATCCTAGGACCAGTTTCAGAGTTTCACCTCTCTTTAACCAGGATCGCTTAATTCTAGTGGCACAGTGAGCCCAGGCTCACATCTGGGCATTCCCGGCACACTTAGGGCGAAAAAGCAAAAAACACAATTGATGGACAGAATGTAGAACAAATCAAAACATTCACCCCCAGTCAAAAGATATGGGTTAAATCCATCATTCTTTCGCTCACCATGCCACCCCAGTTTAGACCTGGCCATCTGCAAATCAGTCTTGACCCTGTGCCTTATGGGAATAGTCCAGCCAGGACTGCCTAGCCAGGTCCTCAATAGACCGGAAACAAGCATCCTAGGACAGGTTTCGGGGTTCCACCCCTTTTCAGCCAGAATAGCTTGATTCCAGTGGCACAGTGAGCCCGGGACCCACGTATGGGCATACCTGGCACACTTAGGGGGAGAAAGCAAAAGACACACAATTGAGGGACAGAATGCAGAACAAATCAAAACATTCCCCCCCAGTCAAAAGATCTGGGTTAAATCCATCATTCTTTTGCTCACTAAGTGCCTCACGGGTACAGTCCAGCCCGAACTGCCAAGCCAGGGCCTCCCTGGACCGGAAACAAGCATCCTAGGACCAGTTTTGGGGTTTCACCCCTTTTCAGCCGAAACCGTTCCTCAGATGCTTGTTTCCAGTCCAGGGAGGACCTGGTCTGGCACTTCGGGCTGGACTGTTCCCATTGGGCACAGGGTCAAGGCTGATTTGCTTATGGCTGGGTTCAAACTGGAATGGCATTGTGACCAAAAAAACTATGGATTTAGGCCCAGATCTCTGTACTGTGGTAAATGTATGACATTGTTCTGCATTATGTCCATCAATTGTTGTTTTTGCGTTCGAGTCTAGAAGGCTGGTATCAGGAACACTGAGAGCCTAATGGAGGGCTCTTCCAGTGCTTGGAATCATACCTCACACTGTAGTGTAGTTCATATTTCCCTTATAGGCTCTGCGCATTGGAATAATATACACTATCGTTTTTGCATAGGACTATGGTCAGTATGCACCTATCGAGTACATTAAACTTAATTACTTGTGTGTGCCAGCTACCTCAGAGGTCACTAGAAACTTCTCGAATGAAGAAGAAGGGATTAGTTTCTGACCACCGCATAAACATGACAACTTTGTTTCCCTTAGAATCGGAACGGGTCTCAGAATCGTGGAAACAATAGATAACAGTTTCACTCAGTCAATCATGCATGCTTAGTTTCTTCAGAGTTACACAGAAATAGATAGACGGGCGTTTCAATAAAAGGGTTTATTGAACAGTCTTGTTTCTCGTGTAAGAGATGTGAGCTGTTACAATCATTAGACAGTAAGCAAGATATAATACGCACAGTGTAAGCAGTAAGAAGAAATAATACTGCAATAGCATTGTCTTTTAGCTATGACATATATTCATATATACATACATAAATAACACAGGCTAAAAAGTGAATACTCGTCTGATGCTTCTAAATAATTCTACCCTAGTGTACCTAACCTGAGTGTAGTACAATGTAAGAGTAGGTGCTGTTTTCTATAGTATTATATACACTAAGTTTATATGCCAAGAGTCCCTCTAGGTTCTTGTCAACTCGATACCTTAAAATGAGAGAGGTGGGAATCTCTTTCCGGGTCTCAAACTCTAACACCCCACGAAGGGAGTCAGAACACTGGAAGCTGGATTGTCTGTAAGCAGGGATGACAGCGTCTGGTCAGTGCGTCAAACCGGGATATGGTCTCTTCCGAACTTCCCATGGCGAACCGTGCAGTCAAGTCGTGCCGAGCCATGCCGTGGTTTGCCATGGTAGGGGAGGGCATATTTATACCTGGAAGGTGCTTAGGAATGCTAGCATTGACGTAAAGTCGGGCAGAGGAAGACGTCATGGATGAACCCCTAAAGAATAGTAGTTCATGCATAATAGATGAGTTCTTGGAGAAATCAATAATCCTAGCTAGGGAAAGTCCCAATGGCTTAAGGGTCTGGTTTCTAAGAACTCGTTGTGACGTGGGATGGACGAATGTAGGTGACCATGCCTGTATTTGGATAGCGTGGCAAATGCCTAAATAAGGACTGGAATTCTATGCCTAAATAAGGGCAATGCAAATTTTGCCTGTCTAAGGACATGATTCAGGGAAACCTATGTACGGGTATCTAAATCGAAACATAACACCCACTCCATTGACGAATGATCGATATTGCTAAATGCTAAACATGCTAAACACATAAAATTGAGTATCACATGTTCACTAAAAACATTTGTAAAAGCATAGTAAAAGAAGTTGTTTGTTAAAAAACTTTGCTAGACATGAAATGCAAAGGTGCTGTACATATGAAAGCAATGTCTAATTCTAAGCATATATTTACAGTGAATGCTAAGTGAATGAACTGAAATATATATACATGTGTAATGAAATTGTCTAGTTGTACAGAAAGGAAAAAAGGTTCAGAGCCATTTCATGTCATGATTACATTAATGCGAAGAAAGGTGACAATGTGTCCCCTGAAGTATTTCAATGAAGTCTGTTCTCTTTGAATGGTTCTACTGTAAGCAGAGTGCGTAGCCATAAAAGAAAAAGTCAATATTCACAAAAAGGTGAACGTAGGAAAGTTCCAAATTTAGACTTTGTTTTAAAAGAATTCATAGATTACATGGTACACTGTGAACCAAATCAAAAGTTATTTGAAGATGCTGGGGAAAACATGAAATCCTCTAATCCTGTAGACAAAAATTCATCTACCATTGTCGGTGATAGGTCGATTACCTTGTTTGGAAGACTAACTGCACATAGATGTGATGCATCGTCAGTAGCAGTGTTCGTTGCCGATGTTACCTGTGTGCCTGTTAATCCATCTCGTACCTCAGCAGTAGCATGTTGCGTCTGTGAGATCTCAATGAATGCCGTCATCAAGATCGGTAGCCACTGGGAACAACACAGAGCATGGGCCGTTATTGGGTCCAGCAGAGTATCGATATCGGTTCGCATGACTGATGGGAGTGTTAGACAGATGTCTAGCACACATTCTTCACCACAAAGCAGGCAGCGTAGACAGGTAAAATGCAATCTTTCCAGATTAGCCGGTACGACAGAAACCATGTGGTATTTAGTTCTCGTAGACGAGGTAAACCCAATAGTTGCACTATGCGCTCACGACACTTCCTTTCCAAGAGAGCATTCTCCAAGGTGCTGGGAGTGACCCTGGTGGAGTGGCTTGCTATAGCATAGCAGTAGGAATAAAAACAGGATTCTTGCAACGAGTGCTAGAATTAGCAGCAGACCTCCAAACACCGAGTGCATGAAGTTTGGAATGATTCCGAGGACTGCTTGAAAATGTGTTAACAATCCCTAACATATGGTCTTAAATACATGCACAACACCGCTCGTATCAGACATGTTTAAGATACGTCTCAACATTTCTGTGAAATGTGTAGGGCAATTTGTCCTTAACAGAGCCTGTATCTCAGCCGAAGTCCTTGCGACTTGTAGATCATAAGTTTCTTTGGCCGAGGTCAAAGGCACAGTTTGTTGTAAAAGAATGGCTTTTGTTCTGCTTAAAGCATCAATTCGTATGGAAGAGATGTTCAGTGAAGGCCACAAAGGCGACTCCCTGACTGTGTCTATTTGGGGGAACAAGACTTGCATACAGCAAGTGAACCTGGAAGTAACCGTCACTAGATATGGGATACCTGGCAACATGCCACAACAGCTCTGATCATTCAACATGAGGTAACTCCCATTTGAAAGTTGTCCAAACGTTGGATTAATCACAGCGGCTGGTGAACCTTGCAGGTGGCAGGATAAATTTGCAGTGGAACCGCTACAGGCCCTGTGTAAACTAATATCCCGACCTATGAGTTAACCGCTTAGTGCATTTTCACAGTGTGTACTGCTAATAAACACTTTACGCCCCCCACTCCAACATCTGTGTGTGTAAGGTAAATCCCAGGATGTCCTGATGTATTCTTCACCCAACCTTTCATATTTGCCTACTGGCATGTGTCTAAGGCAAAACTGAAAATGGAAAGTTTTAACAGGCAGAGTTATTTTGCCATGTATGATCCATTCTGTAGCTGTTTTTTCTGCTACCGTAAATGGCAATTTTTCTAGTTTTAAAATGCTCAGAACTGTATACTTTGCTCCCCTTTGTGCCAGTTCAATCTGATTATCAGTGAGATTGTAATCAGAATACAGAGAAGACGTGTTGATGAAACGCCAAGGCACATAGCCTGCACGCACGTTTTGTAGCGTCCAGCCTAATAACAGAATAGAAGGTAATTGAGCCTGGCCATTACGCAGCAAGACCAAATCTTGTTCCACAATGTCTATAGCAGAGGATACAATGTTGCCCAATGAATATATCCTGGATGACTGAGTCGTTAACCCATTGTCGACCACAGCGAGAGATTTTTCTAAATTAATACGACCAATTTCTTGTATTCTTTCTGCAGCGTCTGCTTGGGTAACCTTCCATATTTCATTATAAGCAGCATAGATGCCGGCATATATGAAACGTTTTTGACGCGGTTTTCTTGGACCTAGCAAGAATCCCCTAAGGGCTGCGTCTTCTTTAAGTACAGATAAGTGTTGTTTCACATCCTCTAGTGTAGATGTCTGCAGCCAATCAAGGCATAGTTTTCCTACACTGTATGTTGTTACTACCCCTGGATGCTGTCTTTGAACATATCGTAGATCTGGCCTATTGATTGTTAAACCTTGTATCTTGTTCAGGAATCTTTTTTGACAGATGTTTGTGTCTGTGGGCCAGAGTAACCATTTTTTCCATTCGGAATCTGATCTGTTGTTTTGTAAAATAGGTGTGCTCATGTCTTTCATCTTGGCTAACCCAAGGCAAGATGTTTGTTGAACAGTGTCATTCAAACACATTATCTGCTGTGGGATGATGCAGGCTCTAAACAAAGCTTCTATCCCCTGTACTTGCCAATCTTTTGTACCTCAGACAGATTTCGTGTTGATGTGTTTTTCCAAAACTCAAAACCCTGTCTAGACAGTTGGACAATAAAGGCTGCAGAATAAATCTGTTTTGTATTAGTTAACATATTTTTCGTTCCTGTTTTGTTAACATTTGTAAAGTAAAATGCTTCTGGATTCGATGTATTGTACCCTGAAAAATATGGAAACTTCGTTTCAAACATTTTTGAGCTACCCCTTGGTGGTGTAGGACAATGTTCCCATTGGTTATACATGAATACATTTCTAGGTGTTGCAGATTTATGCAAGAAATGATGACCACAGTTGTTATAACAAAAAAGTTGTTCATAGTCAGTTGAACCCTCTAAGTATTCATGGTTAGAGAATGCAGCAGACCTTTCTAGATCAGACATCATGTTATTAACAGTCTCAGAGTCCCAATCATCAGAATAGGTACTAGAGGTAATAAAGTCACTTAATGATACCTTAAATAAGTGTGAAATCTTCAAAAGTTCAGACGGACGGAATATATCATAATCCATTTTGTCCCAAACTATACCATCTTCTATAGGAACTGCTGTGATGTTCACTGCTGACAAGTCTCTTGCTTCACGATGGGATGATTTGTGTGGTTTCAAAATAAGTTCACATTTTTACTTTCTGTGTCTAAGTGAATATATCTCCCATTTATCAGCATGCTCAGAGTCATTACTAAAGCTAGCCAAAGCAGAAAAAGAAAAATATTCCAGAAATAATCCATAGTTCAATCCATGGTGAAACCAGATAAGTCTTTTTCACGTGATGAAGGAAGTCTTGTGCTTGTTCTTTGAAAGTTCTTTTGGTTGGCATCGTTTCAGGTTCGCTGGGATCCTCAGAAAACGTATCAAAGTTATTGGAATAGCCAGAGGCAGTTTTGTCAAGGGTTGAAATTGCATCAGGATTTGTTGAAATCGCTGGAACCAGTGGATCACTTGCTACGTTGGTGTAGACAGGTGTATCAGGACGAACTGTTATTTGGGTTTCAAGAGAAACGAGTTCCATAGCATTGTTGCATAGTCCTTAATTTCTTACTGTTGGATTCTCAATGGTGATGAGTCTTTCAGTTTGAACCTCTTGGATTGTAGCTAGAGGAGTGTGTCTGCTACTTGGTCGGAGTCCACAAGGCCTACTGCTTAGTATTGGCCACATAGTGTGGTTTGATGAGGTCGATGGACCCAAATCTTTTCTCCTTTTTACCAACAAGGCGCGGCAGAAGTACTGTTCTTGATCCATGGATTGCTAGGACAGGTACCGGTTGTCTGTAAGAAGGCCCAAATTCCTTCTTGTCCGCGATCTTCTCTCTGACTAGATCCCCAAGCTTTGGGATCCAGACAGGCCTTGCTGGGACAGCTGGATTATCCCCAGTGGTGGTTTGTTTCAGGAACACGTTGCTTTGTTTCGATCTTAGTTCATTTAAGTCCTATAAAACAGCCAAATGATCTTTGATATCAAATGGTTTATTTTCCACCACTGTGCCTTTACATTCGAGATCAGAAACCCGCATTCTTGTCCCAAATAGGACCTCATATGGAGTGACCCCCCCCCCCCCCAGAGAACTTCTTGGCAAATTGTTTAATGAGCGTTAGACCCCATAAAGATGTTTGACCCACCCATCCCCCGAACCTAATACCCTAGCTGTTTTAGACCGCTTTATGTCCCCGTTTTTCCTTTACACAACAGAATTTCCCTCAGGATGGAATGGAGAGGAGTACCGCAATGCAACGCCCAAACTGGCCATGGCTTCTTTGTAAGCATGAGAGCTAAACGCAGGGCCCTGGTCAGAGTGTAGCGCGCCTACTGCGTATGTGCCGATAAAGACTCGCAAATCTTTTATAACAGTTCGAGCGTAAGCCGAGCGCTGAGGCCACATCCATAGGAACCTTGAGCACTAATCCACTGCGGCCATGATATATTTATAGTTACCATCCCTTTGCAAGGGACCGCAGTGATCCAGGTAAACACAAGCTGATGGTTTATCTGAGATTAACAAGGGTGTCTGCGCTGGACGTTTTACTGTAGAGACTTTCATCTTTTGGCATATTTCACATTCCAAAACATAATTTTCGGTCTGTTTTCTAATGCCGGGCCACCAATATCTCTGTTTTAATAACGACACTGTGACGGAAACACCTGCATGGGCAAAGGCTAACCCTTCATGTGCTGCTAGGATTAGTCCTAATCTACGTTCCATGTTTGGAATTACCCTATCCCCCACTCCAGGGATTCGAGCAAACGGAACGTTGTTCGCATCAATTATATACGAGTATTTGAGTGGAAATTTTTTAGGTAACGCTGCACCACTGCCTTTGCTTGAAGAATTGACAGCCAACAATATCTCACTGTCTATTTTCGTTATTGAACGAGTGATCGCAGCTACGGAAGCTGTTTGCACAGCCCCCTTTACGGCTGCGTCAGCCAATTAATTCCCTGCAACGTGAACGCCAATACGTTGATGACTCAGTGTGTGTATCACGTGAGTGTTTTGTAGTCCGTTTTGCAACTAACTACTCGTTCCCAAAGCGTTTTATGCTTGATTGTGCCACCTTTTGCATCTTTGAAACCATTTTTAAGCCAATTCTGTAAATATTCATTATATGATTGAACGGAGTAAAAAGAATCGCACACTATAAGTGTGGGGAATTTGCGATCCGTATTTTCTAGTGCCAATTTGAATGCTTGTAGTTCAGCTCGCTGAGCTGTACAATCTCCTAGAGATTGTGTTTTAGTGACCATCGGTCTGAATTTACTATTACGCATATGACCTTTAACGATCGTGCATGCTGCACTGTAAACTTGCTTACTTTCCGTAGCGGGTTGTGCTGATCCGTCAGTATAAATTATAAATTCATACTGGTCAAGAGGGAGAATCTCAATAGGCAGAGGACATTCGTGTTCGTATTGCAGGAATGCTTGTGTTTTTAAATTAGGATCAAAAACATATTCAACATCTGTTGCAGCAAGAGAGTTAACCCATTGTATCCATCTTGGATGTAAAGCTTTTGCATTTGGAATGCCTGCTTTTGTAACTGCCTCTAAGGCTGGAACCGGAGTCACGACAATAATGCGTTTCCCCTGAGCTAGAGCTCTTTCTTTTGCTACAGCAGTTTGAACTGCTGTCAGAATGTTTTCTGTCGAACTGAAGCGCATTTCCGCTTGTGTATACAAATAAGATTTGTATGCAATTGGTACTTTTTCACCTTCATTAAAAGTTAAGTAGGTGAATCCGCATTGACCGGAAATTATTTGGATCACTAAATTGCGTGCATTCACGCGTGTTTGTAAGTGATTGGTTGCTAACATGTCAGCTTGAAGTGAACGCAGGATTTCTGTGTGTTCCTGTGTACAATCTTTGTTTTTGAAATCAGGTTTGATTAATTCGTAGAGAGGTTTAACCCTTTCTGCGTAATTTAGAATGTAGGTTCTTCCAAAATTCAGGAAACCTAGAATCAACTGTAAGGTTTTCAGCGTTTTTGGAGGTTGGAGCAACGCAGACTTTTCTAAAAAGTTAGCTGCCAGGCTTTTGCCTTCACTTAAAAGCACATATCCTAGGAATATGACATTGAGATGGGCAATTCTTGAATTTTTTAAATTTAATTTGTAGCCCTCAGAGGCAAAGCCCAGTATAATGGTATTTACCCTGTTCAAGTGCCTATCCAGGTCATTGTCTGTCAGATAGACATCATCGACATATGACAATGCCTCGTCATCATAAATTTGTAGTAACTCTGTTACTCTTGCTGAGAATAACCCCGGGCTGTTCTTGAATCCTTGAGGGAGTCGACAGAAGTAACCCTGGGTCCCCATTACTGAGAAAACTGTCAAGTACCTACTTTCAGGTGCTATATTTTGACAAAAGAAACCATTTGAAATATCCAATGTGGTTTTATATTTTTTACGCACAATGTTATTCATTAGTGCCGTACTGTGGGCATTTTGTACTGCAAAAGTTTTAGAACAAGTGTTCAGGTGTCTGTAATCCAAAACTAGACGATATGTGTTGTCTGGTTTGGAAACAGGAAACAAAGGATTGTTCATTGATGAGGTGCATGTTTCAATCACCCCTTGGTCTTCAAGTTGATCTAAGATCTCCCTGACCTGTTTTTTAGCTTCTTGCTCAATTGGGTACTGTCTTTGTGCAGTAGGTTGACATTTTAATTAGATTTTATGGTGAGGTGAGTCCTCATCCCATCCTACATGATTTTTGTATAATGCTGGAGCCTGGGCAACTGCCCATTTCCTGGCATAAGTATATTTTAAATTTATAGGAACATGGTTGGAGAAGGCTGGCATAATGATGTCTTCGCCATGTAGGCACTCCCTGACAAATATTCGTGGCCAGTCTTGTTCTGCTAGAAGTATGTCATAACCCCTTGAAAGTTTTTCCCAAACGAGTGCTTTCACTTTTCTTGGTATGTCTCTCTGCATCCGGAGTGTTATTTCATATAACTTTTGTTGAGAACTAACCCTGGTGTCTACAGTCTCAACTGTGATGTACTCATTTAAGTCCACTATCTCCAGAAGTTCTTTAAGGTTCTGGCGAGCTATTGTTACTTCTGCTGCAGTGTCCAGCATTGTCTGAGCCTATTCTCCTTTCTTGAGTTGTGTTCTCAGAATTCTCGGCACCGCTGATCTTCAGACCTGCTACCTTTTTCTTAGTGAATTGAGGTTTTGGTTTGTTTTGCTGAACGTGTTGATCGGCTCTGGACTTCACGCGTTCTTCTTTGTGACCTGACCGTCCTCTTCTTTCGGATGTCTGTGAAGATGTCTGAAAGGTACGAGAGGAACGTGTATCAGTATCTTGATACCTGTCAGTTTTTTTCAAATTATCTCTATTCCTGAGGTTATACCTCCTGTCAGAGGGCTACTTTTGAGGAGACCTACCTCGGGATTGAGAACGTTTTTTTTTTTAATGTTGTTTGTTATTTTCCCACTTCTTTTTAGAAGATGTAGGGTTGTGTTTAATTGAGTTCTTTTCAGGCGTCTCAGACAGTTGTGGTTTAACTGGTTTTCCACCCAAACTGTCGCTGCCTAGTTCTTCATAGGATTTTTCTATTATTCTGGGTAGTTCATGTTGATGTTCTGTTACATCAAATTCCCTTAATATTTGGCGGATCGCCACTACTGCTGCCTCCCCTTTAATATTAGATAATATTATTGTTGAGACCTGGTCGAAGTTCTTTAGTAATTTCATACCTAGATTCAGAGCAGGCTCTGCCCCGTATTCATTTTGAATTTGTTTCAGGACATCAGGTTTTACCGCAATAGACGGACCACCATGTGTTTTAGTGTAGATAGCAGCAAAGACTGTGCCCCAAGTGGGGCTGTCTTCCAGATGTGGTGTGATTCCCATTGGTAGACAGATTGTTAACATTTTGTGTTTCTCATAAGGGCTAGTATTAGGAAATACTGCTTCGATTTGAGTAATTTTTTTAGCTATCCAGAATGGAATTTGTTCACGTTTTGTTGGCATTTTACCCATGACTGGGTGTAAAGTCTGTGGAGTGATCTTTAGTGTATTCCCCTGGTGAGGGGTTTGATTTGGAATGGTTATTGGTGGTTGGACTGTTAAAGTCCACATGATACATTGTACTAACTGTCTGTACATTTTTATTAACTCCTTGAGTTGAGTGGGTAATTCATCCTTTAATTCATCCTCTGACATCTCTTTGATATCAGGATGAGGTGTGTAGCTGGCTAAAATCGGCCATGTTGCTCCTGGTGTACCTAGTGGACTGAGCCTGGTATTGTGATGGAAATGTTTTAGGGCGCCTTTAAACCAGAGCTGATGCTCCTGGTATGTGTGTGAAATTTCAATATCATCGAAGGGAATGTATTCCTCAGGTGGTTCATCTTCTGTGAAGAAGTGAAACACATGTGTTATTGGATTTGATTCTGGGAATGTAATACATGAATAGAATACCTCTATCTGAAAAGATTAATGTGCCTCTATCACAAAAACTGCTCTACCACCTCTTGGTGTTAGGCCATGTTTTATAAGTTTTAGAGTGATGGCTCTCCTTAAGTTTGCAGGGATGTTTATAACACCCTGATCGGTTTCATTTAACCTGTAGCATTAAAAGCTGTTGCGACTTGGTCAGTCACAGTTTCATTATTATCCCTGTTTTGGGACATTATTTTTGAAAAATGTAGAACAAGTTTCAAGGAAACAAAGATAAGGTGCACAATATTTTGGAACACTGTATCCTTCAACGTTGAACAAACCAAACAGCTAACACATAGGATTCTCATCCTACTCAGCTATGGCGGATATTATTCCTACCCACTCCAGACGTCTTATGGAGTATTATGAGTAGGGGTCTCTGAGAAAAGCACGACTGTGTTACTTCAGTATCTAGCGTTAAATTAGTGCCTTACCAAACGTTGGGCGCCATGTAGTGTAGTTCCTATTTCCCTTATAGGCTCTGCACATTGGAATAATATACACTATAGTTTTTGCATAGGACTAAGGTCAGTATGCTCTTATCGAGTACATTTAACTTAATTACTTGTGTGTCCCAGCTAACTCAGAGGTCACTAGAAACTTCTCGAATGAACAAGAAGGGATTAGTTTCTGACAACCGCATAAACATGACAACTTTGTTTCTCTTAGAATCAGAACGCGTCTCAGAATCGTGGAAACAATAGATAAGAGTTTCACGTAGTCAATCGTGCATGCTTAATTTCTTCAGAGTTACACAGAAATAGATAGACGGGCGTTTCAATAAAATGGTTTATTGAACAGTCTTGTTTCTCGTGTAAGAGATGTGAGCTGTTATAATCATTAGTCAGTAAGCAAGATATAATATGCACAGCGTAAGCAGTAAGAAGAAATAATACTGCAATAGCATTGTCTTTTAGCTATGACATATATTCATATATACATACATAAATAACACAGGCTAAAAAGTGAATACTCGTCTGATGCGTCTAAATAATTCTACCCCAGTGTACCTAACCTAAGTGTAGTACAAGGTAAGAGTAGGTGCTGTTTTCTATAGTATGATATATACTAAGTTTATATACCAAGAGTCCCTCTAGGTTCTTGTCAACTCCATACCTTAGCATGAGAGAGGTGGGAATCTTTTTCCGGGTCTTAAACTTTAACACCCCGCAAAGGGAGTCAGAACACTGGAAGCTGGATTCTCTGTGAGCAGGGATGACAGTATCTGGTCAGTGCGTCAGGCTGGGATATGGTCTCTTCTGAACTTGCCGTGGCGAACCGTGCAGTCAAGTGGTGCTGAGCAGTGCCGTGGTTTGCCGTGGTAAGGAAAGGCATATTTATACCTGAAAGGTGTTTAGGAATGCTAGCATTGACGTAAAGTCGGGCAGTGGAAGACGTCATGGATGAACCCCTAAGGAATAGTAGTTCATGCATAATAGATGAGTTCTTGGAGAAATCAATAATCCTAGCTAGGGAAAGTCCCGATAGCTTAAGGGTCTGGTTTCTAAGAACTCGTTGTGACGTGGGATGGACGGATGTAGGTGACCATGCCTGTATTTGGATAGCATGGCAAATATCTAAATAAGGACTGGGATTCTATGCCTGAATAAGGGCAATGCGAATTGTGCCTATATAAGGATATGATTCAGGGAAACCTATGTACAGGTATCTAAATCGAAACACAACACCACACTGTTATGGTGTGGAGTATAATTCCAACATGTTTGATACCAAACATGATAGGATTCGTTGCAGCGTTTTCAGGATGGTTATCGCATAATTACTCGGTGCCCCTCTATAAAGTTTATGGCTGCTTCGCTGACAACCCAGGAGAATGGACTCCGTAGGCTGCAGGGGTGTCCTGCTCATGCAGGGCTACCCTCTCACTTAGAACCAATCACTCTGCCTTCAGGATTGCAAAGTCCGGCTATAGGGGTGACCTATAGGTTGTAAGTGCAGTGACCCTAGATATAGGAAACCTATATCTTATGTAAGTGGTGCATACACCAACTTACACAGGCTGCAATGGCAGGCCTGTAGATTCATTTTATATGGTCTCCCATAGGTGGCATAATGCATCCTTCAGCCCATAGGAGACCTCTGGGGTACCTATGCCCTAGGAACCTTAGTACCATATACTAGGGAGTGATAAGGGCACCCCAGTATCCAATCTGGAGTGTACCTAAGTACTCAACACAACAATTTAGGGAGAAAGCAGATAGACTGGGGTCCTGATTAGCAGGAACCCAGTCAGACTAGTCAAAATACAGCTTAGCACCAGGCAACAAGTGGGGATAACCATAGAAGTAGATCCTACTTTCCTACACGTGGCTTTTGATGCAACCTTGACTGTAGGGTACTGGATCCCTGCTAACCAGGCACCCAGTACCAATGTTATTTCCCTAAAACTATACCACAATTGGCACCCCTTAAGCTCACATATAAGTCCCCAGTAAAAGGTACCCCTGGTACCAAGATCCTTGTGGTTAAAGAGGGTCCCTAAGGGCTGCAGCACAAATTGTGCCACCATAAGAGACCCCTCAACAAGCATATGCACACTGCCACTGCAGCCTGCATGTCTTGGTGCAGACAAAACTGAAGAGTCAACATGGCACACATCCTTGTGTGCCATGCTGATAGACACTGCATTGGATATAGGGACCCATAATTGCAGACACCCGAGCCGGGACAGGAGACCACAGCCCCCAGGCTCCACAGCATTCCCGCGCCAGGAGGCGCATTTATGGCATTTCAAGGCCGTGCTCTGAAGGACCTGTAATGGCAGACAACCGAGCCGAGGCAGGAGACCACAGCCCCAGGTTCCACCATTTTCCCGCGCCAGAAGGCACATTTAGGGCATCGCGAGGTCCCGCTCTGCGGGACCCGTAATTGCAGACATGTGAGCCAGGGCAGGAGACTACAGCCCCCAGGCTCCACCACTTTCCCGCGCCAGGAAGTGCATGTAAGGCATCGAGAGGTCCTACTGCACCAGACGTGCGCGGGCCAGGAAGAGGCAGGTCAGGGCCACCCCCCTTGTGCCTTTCTTTTGGGAGATCACGGATCGCAGTATCCGCTACAAGAGGTACCGTGATTTTGCCTTTGTTGCTTAGCTTTGGGCTTGAGCTGCTACTCTTTGTAGACCTTTTATATACTGAAAAAGCTTCTAAGCCACCACGCAACCTGGTAGCCTACACAACGCAAGGAGAGTTGGACATTCTCTTCTGGATGTTGTGGTTTAATGCTCCTGATTATTAGTCTCCTTTTTTTCAGCTTATGTAGCGAAAGTTACACAGCCCAGGTGGTCTAAGTGGACTGCTTCTATGACCTATTACATAAGATCTTAGGAAGACGCACACCTGCTCCATCGTCGAGATTGAACAGATCCTCAATAGGTCAAGTCCTGCGCATTGCCACGCACACGTACAGACTAATATCTATCCATCATTTATTTTCGAACTCGTTAACAAAAAGTGATGGGAAAAAGGAAAGCAGTGGAGGGCGTGGGTCGGAGTGGTGGGGAAGGGCGGAAAATTTAAGAAATTAGCGAAATATGCAGGTGATAACTGCATTTTACACTGCATTGATTCCCTGATAGAGGAATGCAAGGGCATCCTAGATTACAAACCAGCAACTTCCCCGTGTGTTGTGGTTAATCAGACTTCACTGGCCTAGCCCTATATGTTTTCCTATCGTTCTGGACATGTTCAAAAGCTGTAGTAATAAGAGTAAGAGTGCCCCCCATGGTGAACAGGAAGATGTAACATATATTGCGAGAATCCAACTGCCCCAATCCGAACCCTATTCTGTGAGCCAGCCTGTCCAAGCACTTTTATGTAGCAATAGATTCACCCCTTTTAGATGTTACAGATGACCCGGGGATTGACAACATTAACCAGCCATTAGTGACAGCGAATAAACTGCCCCAAACTCTCACCACTGGGACGAGAGCACCCCAAAGCTTATTCAAGAGTTAAGTGTAGAAGTGGGGGCAATGAGATCTTTGATGGAAAGCCTAACAGGGCTATTGAAGCAATCCATTAAGAGCAACCAATGATCATCTCCCTCTATCGAGTCCGCCCCGAAAGCAGATAATCAACTATGCCATACCCCCTCAAATTCACATCCGGTCACCATGCCTGTAAGGGCTCCCTCTTCACATTGGCGCCTGCAATCTTAGTCCTTCGTCAACCCACACACCCAAGCGCTACTAGAAAACAACATCCCTAAAACTAACCCTATTTCTAACCCCCACCCCAATATTATGGTAGATAGGGGTTGGCACAACCACTTTGGGGTATCAAGTAACAACACGCACCGGGGGATAACCCCGAGATGACAAGGCAGGCCGCAGACACCATCATTAGCCCCCCATTTAATGTTGCCTGTTCAGAAAATCTACATGGTAAACGTCCCCAAACTTCACTGGAGTAAAGGGTTTGAGGGAGAAGATTCACTAACCAACAAATCGATCCACTGATAGAGAGCCATTATTATTGATTAATTAAAATGATTACAAACAGGAAGTATACAAAAAACTTTAGATTGTGCATGGACACAACAAAGCATTATAACTTGAAAAATAATATCGAAGATACACCATGTTTAGTACAGTGATCACACCATATTACAGCAGCATTTTAGATATTTTTCATCCAGTTCCTAATTTAAAGTGCCAGTGCTAAAGTGCCCATATATGTAAACATTACGAAAGTGTCAACCTTCTTGGGTTGACAATCTATTTCTAATATTAGAAATCAGATGTTTTACACAAATCACAGATAACTACGCTACATTATATAGAGAAGTAATAATTAGAATATCTAAAAAGTTTTGTCAAAAATGCTTCCACTTCACCATATTGTAAAATATACAGATATAAAAGTCATAATTAAAATGCCATGATTCGATGCTGATGAACCAGTACTTTGACATTAACTGATGGGCTTTTACGTAAGGATGATATTCAATATTCTCATGGACGGCAGACACTTTCTCTTGCTGTAAGACTTGTATATTTCTTGAACGGAGGTAATGTGGCACAGTTGTTTGTATTCTTATTGTTGGTTTATTCTTTCGTTTTGTCCTTAGTTTTTTCTCTATTGTATTCTTAGTGGAACCGATCCTTTATATTGGCCGGAAATGTTGATACACATATTTGCCTTTCTATGTCTTTGCATTGGGCGTTCTATGAGGCCCTTGTATGGTACTGGATGTTAACAATAAAATATGTGGTGGGAAAAAAATGCCATGATTAAGAATCATTGTACAATTCCTTTTTAAAAGGAGCCTTTCTCTAAGTCTTCTAAGAATTGTATACACTGCCCCCTTTTAATATCCAAAAATAAAATACCATAAATAAATACCATAGTTAAAGTGCCACTGCGCAAATCCTTTCAAAGAATCTTTTCTCACGTCAGTAAGAATCTAAACAGTTGTCAGATTGAGGTATAATTGATAACAGCATCTTTGGGGCAGCATCGTTGAGTGAGCCAATTATTGGTCACGAGCTTCTAACCTCTGGTGGCACACTCAACAGTTAACTTTTTTTCTGCAATAAGAATCAACTTTACAAACTGTGTGGTAAGATTAGCCGATTTCCCAGAGAGGGAAGTTATAATTGCTTGGCGACATACCCTCACCCCATTTTCTTTAAAGATAGATTTTAGTAGGGCTTTCCTTTCTTCTAGCAGTTGAGGGCAAATAGATAAAATATGCATTAATGATTCATTATGAAAACCGCATAACCTACAGCTGTTTGAGGACCATTTTTGTACCCATGGGGTGGTTCCTTTCTTTGTGGGATATCTCCTAAGTCGTAACAGCAAAATTTGTCTCTTATAAATGGTTTTAAGTGGCTCAAATTGATTGTGGCTCAAATTTAGTAAATGAATTGATAACCGACCATGCATGACTTTTTTTCGCAAACTCGTCCTTATCCAATAAAATAGTTTGAAAATTAGCCGATTGGTTTAGTGTCTGTCTGAACATGGCTTTATTTCTAGCTACATCTTCAAAGGGCAGAGACTTAAAATTATTTAGGCTCTCCTTTAAATAGGATCTCCAACCCTCAGCGTGCTCATACCCCATCATTTCCTGTCAGCAAGAATTTGACAGTGTACCTGGGTCTGAACAAAAAAAAGAGTATAAAGATTTTAAGAATGCAGATTGTCTTATTAATGAGTAAGCCGAATTCCAACCTATCGTCGGCGTGCCCGATGTTCTTTGGAACTCGAAATACTGACTTAAAAACTTTTATCTGTAGATTATCAAGAATTTTTTTTGTCTTTCTCTTGAAAGATTACCGGCCCATAGTCCAGAGAGGGAATCCACTTAGCTTTCATTACATTAAGTAAGTGCTCATGGTTCGGACATTCAAACATGTCTCTTAGCTTTCTAAAAGCAAAAGACAGCGCGGTAGCTTTCGCTTTTAAATTAAGAAAATGCTGTTTAAAAGACAATTTGTCGTTAAATGTAATACCTAAATGTTTATAAAATTTTACAGTCTCAATTTTTAAACCATTAATGTTCCAAACTCTCCTATCTGACTTAGTCGAGCCAATCGTCATTAGTTTTTTTGGTGTTCATCTGTATGCCATTAGCTAAGCCATTGGCTAATATATAGTTATTAAAGCAATCTATTAGTCTTCGTAAACTTATGGGAGTATGGCTTAACAATATGGTGTCATCTGCATACTGTAGATATTTCATATTATGTCCATCTAGGTTAGGTGAATGGGCATTAAAGTTTTTAACATGTGAATGTAAGTCGGCCATAAAAAGATTATAAAGACAAAGTGCTTAAACACAACCTTGTTTAAGACCACTAAACGTTTTAAATCTGTGATTTGTACAGCTACCATCCCCTACCTTAACCTGGACCCACGTGTTGGAATATAGCAATATAATCATTTCTAACAATTGGTTCAGAATGCGCCATGTAGATAGCTTCACCCAAAGTAAACTGCGAGGGACTGAATCAAAAGCAGCCTTCAGATGAACAAAACAAATATATAACTTTTGCTTTTTATACTTTGCTTTTTCAGATAATAAAGTCAATAAGGTCAAGTTCGTAATCGTTGATTCGCCCCTTCGAAAACCAGTTTGAAATATTGGATTCGCCATGTTAGGGGATGTCGCTCTGTGATACGTGATGACATTGTAAGGGCAAGAAGATGTACAGCTTATGAGCAGCCTACCGATTGCATTAAATTAACCCTTAAAGGAGATGAGCTGAAAATCTACTTGCCCTAGAATTTCGAAGTTGCCCTCCTGACCCATCCCTTATTCAATTCAAAAGTGACATCCTCCTAGCACAGTCTAATACTAATTTACCCCTTACTAATGATAGGACAACTTGTAGCTCACATTTGGGGGCTGTTGATTGACTATTGGGGGAAGGGTCACCAGCAGGAGAGGTACTCTTACATTTATCTTACAATGTCATCGCTAATCCCAGACAAGAGGGCACTCAGCCCCTAAACGATAAGGGGGAGCCAAGCAGGGCACATGAAATAGAAGGGCAAGGTTTAGCGAACACCCACAGGGGGGCAGATTCTGGTACAAACACAAGTCTAACAGCAATGATCCAGGCCCTTATTAGCTCCCACCAGGTCCCTTTGAGTACCGTACTGCACCCTAGCCCCGAGCCCAATTCCCAGCTCAATATAGTATCCTGGAATGTGGCAGGGTTAAACAGTAAATTGTCCCTTACTCTTTGGGATAACTTTACGGAATGATTTGACATATGCTGCTTCCAGGAGGCCTCGAGCCTTGTCCCCTTATATAAGCCAGGGTATGTTTGTTATTGTTCCCCAGCAACAACCAGGGGGAGAGGCTCACTGTAGCTAGGCTGAACCTATTATACAATTCTAATCTATAATGGGTCCAAAGGGTGAAATATCCTGATGTATCACAGCTAGACATTTTTTCTTTGTAATATATTTTAACAATTATAATCTCTCGAACCCAATACATAATTGTAAAATACAAAGGGTTTATATGGTGAATATTTCGACAAAATATTGTTAGGTATTTTATCTTTGTAACATTTTAACAACTGTAATATCTTGATTGCTGTTTTTATGCATCCAATTATTTTAATCAATGAATGTTCTTATAAGAAAATTTGGTCTTAACTTGATCGTGATAAGTAGGTTCTCTTAAGATGCAAACGTCTGACTCATTATTATCTCTCACCAGCTTTGGCGCTGGTTGCGGATAACTAGAATGGCCACTGTACGAGGGATTGTATCTAGAATAACATCTAAACAGTCTCTATGCTGTAAAGATTTAGCTTCCGCATCGGGAAGAAGCTATGTGGATCCTGAGATATGTGTCCCAAGAACTCTATATTTTTTTCTTTCTATTCCCTCAATAATATTGTATATTTGTTAGTATGTCTGCTTTTATGACACAAATTGTCGAAATAAAGCTTATTATTGATATTTATATAGGTAAGACACCCATCCAGCAGGCCTTACCCCTAAGTCAAGTTGCACTATATATCTCCTGTGAGGGCATATCTGCATGAGCAAATATGCCCCTGCAATATCCTTGTTGATTCCTGGATATTGTAAGTGACCGGGGAAGCCATAGTATGTACAGGGGCTGGACACTCGTCATTACGAGTTCCACTGCTCCATGATGGCTTCACTGAAATATAAGATGTTTGGTACCAAACATCTCAGCATAATAAACCCGCACTGATTGCTGTGTAAGATTTATTGAAAAGTGCACACAAAGTACCCCTTAGAGAGGTCCCCTGAGACCTACCACTCCTTAGTGTGCTCACCAACTTGCCTGAGCCAGCCTGTTACCACCAGACAGTGTTCTGACCTCATGGGGAGAGATCTCGCACATTCTGAGGCCTTGAACAATGCTTTTCCTGGGTGGAGGTGTTCACACCTCCCCCGGATCAGGAAGAGCCATCCGTGGCGGGGAGCCTCAAAGGCCTTGCCACCTTTGTAATGCAGCCCCAGCCTCTCCTGTTAGAGGCAGCTAGCCCCCTTCCTGTCCTTACGTTTCTTTTTGGCAGGAGGACAGGTGGGAAAATGTAGAAAGAACAGATGTGCCCCCCTGTGCCAACACCACCCCATAGATGCTGGAGGTGAGGTGAAGTACACTATTCAGTGCCCACCATCTTGAAGATGGTGGGACTCCTCCAATCATAGGGTGTAATCACCCTTAAGGTAAGTAGCCCATTGGCTACTACCTGGCACTCCCTTTTAATGCTCCTAAACGTAGCATTTAGAAGGCCCTCCTGAGCACTGAACTTCGGTTTGTGATGACCTAAGAAGAGCTGGACACTACAAAGTCACACCATCAGAGAAGACTGCAGAGACCAACTAATTTGGCCCAAACCCTACTGGCCTGTCTTCATCTCTCGGCACTCCTGCACCAAAAGACAACTCGCCCTGCAGCCCAGCGACCTCTAAAACCCTGAGAAGACTGACCGCCTTCAACAACGATCAAGACTCTTGGGAACCGCAGACCTATTCACCAAGCAACCATCTTCAAATAAAGACTTTGTAACCTGAAGAGCCGCGAAGCCTGCCCCCGGTTCCACCTCTGCACCCAACACCTCCTGCCCGAGTCCAAGTGACCCACTGGTTCCATCAAGGCTCTCCAGTGCTCCAAAGCAGCCAGAGTCCACAGTGAGCTGACCTCTCATGGACTCCTTGACGCCACCTGAAGCATCTACACTGAGACCCATACTGCGACGTGCTCCGGTAAGCTGTTTCCGACACCAAAAGGCACCCTTGCACACGCCCACCCTGGGCCTTGGTGGAATAAATGTGTTCCTACGTTGCAGAGCATCGCAACTTACCTGCCTAGGTATTGGTTTCCTTGAACCGGCCTCCTGGCCTGAGCCTGCAGTCCTTGTTCGATTTGGCTGGTCTCTATTGCCTTGCATTGGGCCCCCGATGCTGTGTTGGCTCCCTGCATCCGGCCGCCCCTGTGCGGTTGGAGGTTTAGTGTTGGTGCTTTGGGCTCTGTCTAGTGTTTGCTTCAAACCCTGGACACTGGCCCCCAAAGCCACTGCTACGTACCTGTAAGCAGCCTCTGTCCGATTGCACCCAATCTCCATTGATTGGTATTGAGCGTCCGACCTCAAACTTGCACCCCGCTGGTGATGCACTGTTGTTGCTGAACTGAACCTTGCACAATACTGATCTTAACTTACAAAGACTGGTCTTGTAAGTTGATGAGTTGATGTTATCCCTATGCATGCTGAATATTTTCTTCCTTCCATAGGTTAACATTGCAAAGTCTGAAAATTGCACTGTGTCCATTTTTTCCACTAAAAAGTATTTTTATTGAAAAACCCATTTACCTATGACGAAGTTATGTGGTTTTGGAAAATGAATATAACCAAGTATTATTTTTATAAATTGGTCTCGGATTAATTCATTGAGTGTGTGTCTCATTTATTTCCACTGTGTGTACAACAAATGCTTACCACTGCCCTCTGATAAGCCTAACTGCTGACCCATACTACCACAAACGAGAGCATTAATATTATCTACTTTAGCCTCTGTACAGCCTCTGACACTCAACTCCCTTCACACTATACCTCATTTTGGTATAGTATATAGAGAGACAACTTTCTAGACATGTATATATCACTTAACCCTGGAACACACTATATCCTCCTAAAAGCACTGCTGACTGCATATGTGAGAGGGGGATTGCCCCTCCAAAAGTTCAAATATGAATTTCTACAAACTGAGACTGAATTCTTCAGCACCCAACCCGGAAAAGAGAAATAACATTAAAGTGGTGCTCCTCCAACAAATGTATCTGAGGTCTGAAGTTTTTTTTAGGAATGGTCACATACTATGGTCACTTCAAAAAGAACCTAAAATCAGGCTCATCAGCAGCAATTGTATCAGAACAGAATGACCCCACTTTGTGGGACTGACTGAGTGTTTGGCCATGCAAACCTACCAAAGGGATGACACCCACTTAAAGGTGATCGGTGGCTACAGCAAATATCCAGAAGTTGAAGTTTAGAAATCCACTGCGGTGTAAAACGTTATGCCAAAAGTAGAAATGATTTTTTTTTAAACTTTATTTACCATTTGATACATCATATAGGAAAAATCATAGGTGGTAACCGTCAAGGTCATCGCAATAGATACAAATAAGATGGAGCATAAGGCGTCAATACAATAATCGGACGGAAAAAAGGCTGCAAGGGAAAACATACAAGGAAAACATACAACATTCAGTCCCGAAAGCCATAATTACACACCAAGAGCGAATACCCCCTCCCCTTCAGCGAGTCCACATGCCCACCCGTGCCCAACCATCGCAAATCAAATAACAGATTTTAAAGGGCAGGAGCATTACAGAGGACCACAGAATGAAGACAGACAATTATGCGGAATGGACCAGGTAAGTCATCCAACCCCTGTAGGGACAATGCCCCGTTCCAGTTGGGAGTCAGTGGCCTGACGCGCTTTTTCTACATAGGATCTGTATGGACCCCATATGTCCTTGGGGCGAGAGGAGCTAGGTAGGGTACTGGAGTATAGTCCACAGTTGACAATAGGCCAAACTGCTCAGCCAGCCTTGCAATGTGGGGCTGATCTATGTCCCCAGCGAATAGCAATTTCTCTTTTGCTTAGTAGCAGGCAGATAGCTGCAAACCTCCTAGTAGTTTTAGGGAGGTTGACCACATATTCAAGCAATGCCACTTCAGGTATGGGGACCAGTGACAGCTCGGTCATAGCGCCAAGTGTTTCGTGTATCCCCACCCAGTAGGACTGTAGTTTAGGGCAGGCCCACATGAGGTGTGCAAAATTAGCCCAGGGGGCGTCACATTGCGGCAGGTATGGGGTCTGGACGGGTCTAGTCTATGGGCCCTGGCCGGGGTAATATAGATTCTGCGTAAAAACTTAAAGTGTAGTAGCTTATGTCTGCTGTTGAGCGATACGTCTTTGGTTACTGCACAGCACTGAGCCCAATGGTCGTCAGTGATGGGTCGGCCTAAATCCTCCTCCCAGAGCTTACAGATCCTGTCATCATTGACCGGTCTCAGCTCAGAGCACGCCCTATATAGTTTTGAGATGAGGTGAGCTCCATTCTCGTTTTCAATGACAAGCGAGAGAGGAGTGAATGAGTCCGGTTCGATGGGGAAACCAGGCAGAGTGGCACAAAGCGCTGAGCGGATCCGGCCCAGTACAAAGCTGTCCATTAAGGTGGCGTCATGGAAGCGGGCCTCCTCCGTCACCGAGAAGATGTGGCCACCAGAATACAAATCATCCAGTTTAGAGATTTCAAATTTGGCCAGCATGCGCTGCACCAGTTTTTCACCAGTGATTGGTAGCCAGAGGGCGTTGGGGACAGGTAGGGCTGAGGAATAAAGTAAGGGGGCGTCAGTGATTCGACACAGCTTCTCCCAGGCCCAGCTAGACAGTCTGAATATCATTAGGGTCTCTGGGTATGCCTTTAGGCAACACAGTGGATAACTGCTCGGGAAGGGCGAAGTTGGCCTCAGGACGGAGGAAGGGAATCCTGGCATCTGGGTGGGAGCATGCGAAGGCATAGCTGCATTGGGCCACCAGGTAATATAAATACAAATCTGGCACCTCGAACCCTCCCTGCTCATACGGAAGAGTGAGCACCTGCCAGCGCACGCGGGCCTGTTTGCCCCCCAGACCATTCGAATAAGGTGTGACCGCAACGTCAAGAAAAAAACTATTCGTGAGGGGTATGGGAATATTACTGAAAAGATATAAAAATGTAGGGAGCACCACCATCTTAATGACTGCAACTCTGCCGGCGATGGACAATGGTAACCGTAACCATCTTTCCACTTGAGCCTCCAGGGCGCTTATTGCCTGCCCGTAATTGATGTGAAGGATCTGGGCGGAATCAAGATGAATGTGTATGCCAAGATACTTGACAGAGTCAGAGCACCATGCGAGGGCGAACTCGCAGTCCCGAGATGTCGTACTGGGGGTTAAGGGAAAAATAACGGATTTATGCCAGTTGATGCCTATGCCAGTTGATGCCTATGCCAGAGTGTTGACCGAATCGGATGATCTCCCTAATGAGTGGCTCCAGGTTCACCTGGGGGTCTCCGACATAAAGGATGGTGTCATCAGCGTAGAGGGAGACCAGAAGAGAGCCAGTGTTGAATTGAAGGCCTCTCTGACGATACCGTTCCTGAAAGAGACGAATTAAGGGGTCCATAGCTAAGATAAACAATAAGGGGGACAGAGGACAGCTCTGCCAGGTGCCGAACTAGAAATAATCTTCACAGCCCATGGCCTCTCAAAGGAGATCTGCACAGACAATGGCCTTCCATTTCAAGGACAAGAGAAAGCCATGCACCTGTCATGGCTGAACATAGATCATCAGAAAATAATGCAGAGATGGACAGAAGCAGAACAGTTCAGCAGAACGATGAACACAGACCTCTGAGTCGCAGAACTGGAAAAAGACAACCCAGAGTAGGCCATATACAATTTATTAAGTGATGATGGAAACCCTCCATGTGCTACCACCCAAAACAGTCTTGCAGCCTTGCTGTCAGGTCAGCTACTCAGGGAAGTACTCCCATGCCACTCCTCATGGAGTACCATCCTGGACACCCACGGAGCTGTTAAATAACAATGATAAAGGAGCAATGCCAAGAGAATGGAAGGAGAAGAGCAAATGAGAGGAATCTGACTCTGGAGATGCTGCTCTACTCTCTGGCCAGCAGCAAGTTCAGAGCCCCTTTTTTTGAACCAACACCATCGACAGTAATTAGGATGAAAGGAACAACGGTGATGGCGCATCAGGAGACTACCACTATGACCCACATTGTGTCCCATTTCAAGAAACTGAACCCTTGTAATAGGGCCAAACACACCCCACCGTCAGAGACACGATTGTTTACAAATTAGACGACCACCTGCAAATGGAGGACAGCAGTGAGGCACCAAACCTTGCAGACATTGAGGGTGCTGCACCTGCCAGGGAGTGGTAAAAGTACCTTCTGAAAGCTCTGCTCAACCCCTCACTCAGCAGTTGTCCTATTCTTACACACCGAGACAAAATCCCAACCATCTCAGAGGTACAAGGACTAGGAAGTCTAGGCTGATCGAAAGTTTGCCTCCGTGTGACCGGTCTCATGTCTGTGTTTTGGTAGGAATGTTATGTCCATACTATGCTGGGAAGAGTTTCAACCCCACACACATCCTACCGACACCGTTCCCATTTCAACTTTTGGTTTGGTCTTAGTAATGTCAAATATAAATGGGCCATGCCAGTTGAGGAGAAAATGTCACATAATTCCTTGGTATGGAGCAGCTGCCATGAGAAGTTATGGAAGTCTCTGCAAAAACTCCAAGACAAGGCCCTATGGATAGCAGCAGGTGCTCTTTAAGAACAACAGACCTCCACAGAAATATAGGTGTTGAGATATTGGACGACCACCGCTGCCAACTTGACGAGAAGTTCTTCATAGGACTTGATTAAAAGGAAATGCCACTGATCAAAAACATCCAGACATTTCTGCAAACCCTTTTGACCACTACCTGCGGCCTATCACAGAGCTGACCCTGTAAACCAATGCACCTGTGACAATGTGTCCAGCTATGCCAAGTATAAAGCACTGGGGGTTAGACTAGCGCAAACTAAGTCATTTTCCTGCATCACCTCATATGCCCAAACTGTCACGTTTCAGCTGCTTTCTCAATGTTCTGTCTGACTGTCGACAGCACAACTGAAGTAAAATGAAACATGCTGCATGCCAGCGTGGGCCCTATGGAGAACAATTATTTCAGAAGCTAACACTCTGTATCATACAGCTGCTGCTCGGAAAGTGGAAAGATGCTGGCATTGTTACAGGCTCAATCGTAGGTGATGGTGCTCATGCCTGTAACTTAGAATAGGTGTAGACATCCAATGTAGTCTGGTAAAACACATATGAAAAGACATTACACTCGTGATGGGACATCCGACATAACAGACACAACATAAAACATATATAGTGGCGTTTGGACCTACTTAGTAGTTACTCAAAATTTGCCTCATGGTCTGCCGGGGTGGAGGAGCCTAAATAACCCTAGGAGAGAGTGGGGGTTATAAAGCTTAGAGTTAGTATGGCGTTACAGCCCTGTAAAACGGACAAAAGTTTAAGTTAGTGAAAAAAAGGCAAAAAACTGGCTCAAGGTTGCGAGTTAACCCCAGGCGCAGAAGATAGAAAACTTACTTGACTCGGCTTGCCTCCGTCAATTAGACCTATTGGTTCCCATCGGCGGACCGCATCTTAGCGTGTCCTGGGTTCCAGGGGTCTAAATACTCTCTGAGGTGGTTAAAAAATGCTGTCACCGGCTCGTGGGAGAGAAGAGCTGGGCCGCGTGTAGCTCTTCGTTGGTAGCGGGCATCTTGGGTGTAGTAGGCGATGCATTTTAGGTCTATGAAAGTTGGATAATGATTATAAAATTATTACGAAGGGTAAAGAGCACATTAGCAATGAAGAGGAAGAGTTAAATAATGATTAGAAAAATATTATTGAAGAAGGACAATGGGGAGTCTCGAACCTGGGAGGCCGAGAGAGAGTCAACTTAGTAGTAGGAGGAACGCAAAAAAGTGGCGGCCATTTTAGCCTAGTCTGCTAAGGCAAGGGAAAGATAGGGGAAGAAATAGTCCCAGGCACAATTGAGAAGGGTGGGCACTGGCTGATAGCTCAAAAATGGAAAAATGGGAGGGAGATGATCAATGAGGAAAAAATGAAAAAATTGAAGGTAACAATAAAAGGAAAATTAATGGAAAGGAATTAATTAAAAGAATGATGCAAGACATTGGCAACAAAAGTGCAAAGATGATGCACATAGTTTTCTTAAAGTAAAGATTATTAAGCGAAAAAAATAAAAATAATAATTAAGAAAAAAGGACTAGGACTGAGGACACCCTATCAGCCCCTTGGAGATGGTACCCTAGGTACCCAGGGCATGGGTCCCTCAGAGGCCTACCAGGTGCTGCAGCACTTATTTTGCCACCCCTGGGACAGCCATACAAACTGACACCACCAGACCACTACTGTAGTCTGGGTAAGGTGGTGCTTGCGCCCCTTGCAGGGATATAGGTATCCTGTATCCCACTTAATACAACACATATATCCTCATAGGTCACCCCTAAGGCAGACCTTGCTAATCCTACAAGGCAGGGTGCTGAGATATGTGTGAGGGGGAACCCCTACCTGAGTAGGGCCCCTCTGCAACCTTCGTAAAACTATTGCTGGGTTGTTTGTAGTGCAGCCATACCATGTACTCTTAACCGCATTATAAGTAATTGCGATAGCGTGATAACTTGAGAGTGGCTGCACAGAACCATGTCATTTTGGTGTCAAACATCGTGGAATCATACCCCCAATCCAGCCATGGGAGTGAGGGCATGATTCCCCCCTGCTAGAGAGGTGATATGGTAAAAGCGGCAGATTTTAGACACCAATTTAAAAGTGCACACGTAGTACAAAATGGATGCTACCCGCCACCCACACGACTCTGGCTGCCTGTTGCTGGGCAGAACTCCAGCCACGGCAGCTGGACAATAGGGATCTTGTTGCAGGGAGGTGTTTCCTCCTCCCCAGACACACTATGTGGATTGGAACTGGGTGGGTGCACCATAGGATGTCTTTCAGACTTGCACGTAGGCTTCTCCAGTGCCTACTTCTGCATACACCGCCTCAAACCGGTTCAGGGGCATCCTGTCCCCTGCCCAGGCGGGAAAACACACAAAGGGAAGAGGGTGTAGCCACCCTTTTACGCCTGAACTCTCATTGGTGGGCTCTGATTCAGACACTCCCCTAATCTCTGGATAAAGGTGGGTGCAGGGTCCCCAGAGCCTCAGATTAATCTTGGACTTCAAAGACTTGAAACTTCGACTTGCTGCCGTACAGCTGAATGAAGAAATCTCCCTTGGGGTAAAGGAGTTACCCCCCTGCTTGGCAGGCACCTGAAACACTGCAAGTGACCCAGTTGGAACTCCGCTGCTCCTACGGACATCGAAGACTTCTGCCTACCCTGAGGTGGGTTTCCAAGCATCCCAGAGGCCAGTGAGTGTGCACAGCAAAGCTCAGCACCGTGGACTCCGTGGGTGCCGAGATCCCCAATACCCCAGGACACCGGCCACCTCTTGCACAGCCCACGACCCCGACCAGTGTGGAAGTTGTGCTTTGGCCCATTATTGAGCCAACCTCTCAGCATTACTTGTGCCAAAGGACGACGCTCCAGCGACCCGTGGGCTCATCTTCACGCGCTCCAAATTGCTGCCTCCCACGGTCACTTGCCTATTGACTGGTGGGCCCTAGCGCTGGTCAATCTTTACTTTAAAGGGCTCCCCTGGTTGCTCCAGGCCTGCTCTACAGTCTCCTCACTGGAGACCTCGCTCAGCCTCGTGGGTCTGCACCGTAGATGTTTTGTGATCCTTGTGTGGGTTGCGGTTGCCAAGGCTTAGTGGATCCAATCCGGACACTAACACCGCAGCGGCCTTCATCCTTCGTGGGACAGTCGCTCTCCAGAAGCTGGCCTTCCTTGAAGCCTCCTGGACCTCGTGGCTGCCGATCCAAGCTACCCGTCTTCAACCTGAAAACACCCGACATTGAAGGGCTCTTTCTCCTGAGCTCCCTGGTCACTGGCTAGTGACCCAGACTCTGTCCCCTCTGCTTTCAGGTCCTTACCTTCAAGATCTACATCTTCAAACTACACGACATCGACAACGCTTCACGCCAGCAGCAGTTCTTCACCTTTTTCCATTGAAAACGAGATCGCGACCCGACATCGAAAACGACCTATGCACCCGGCTTCCCTGGGGCAGGTAACAGTGGTACCTCGGTACTGTCGTGGGTGTGGACTCTCCAAGAGCTTAACTCTAAGCTGATGAACTTGAACTCCTGCTAGAAGTGTTTAGATTCTTGTAATTTCCAACCGCGACATTCTCCATAGGGTTTAATAGAGATCCCGATGTGTGTAGTGTATACCACTGCACGCGTCTCCCGTGGGTCCCCTTCCTCGCTACCTTGGGTGGTTTCGTAAGGGGCCAGCGAGCCTAAGTGCCCTAGGCACTGTCTGTAGGATTGTCTTGGTTCTTATACCACTTTTTTAATATATGGTTTGGTCCCCCCCTGGGGCCCTATGATTCCAGTGCTATTTATTGTAACTATCAATGCTTGTTTGAATTGTATCTTTACCTCCAGTCTCATAAAGAGACTAGTGGGATTAATCTTAGAATAAATACATATATTTTATATATATACCTGTGTGGACTACTCTTTCATTTGGTTATTCAAGAGGTTATCTATGGTAAAACAATAAGCTTAACACTCCTCCTGCGTGGTCTGTGCAGCCAGGATACTGGAAGGGCACGAGCGCAGGAGTTATGGAAGTATTGCAATAGCCTGGAGAGGTGTGGATTGGTAAACAGGCTACTAATTTGCATACAAGGTGGTATGAGGACAAAAAAAAAAATACAAAAAAAAAAAAAAAGGTTAACACTCCTTCAAGACTTAGCCTGAAGGCTGCTCTCCACAGCTACCACTAGGATAGCTTTCTTTAAAGGTTGTCTTTTAACCTATCACCTTAAGAGTCGAGTTGGACTGGTGCAAGGTGCCCCCTATAACTAGTGGACAGCAAATGCCAGGCCAACTTCTCACACCATCTAGCTCGGTTCTCTGATCCCTGATGTCGGATCTTTTTTTGCGTTATTAGTACCTAGGAGGACGAACTTAGCCATATCCTCCTCTCCCCTCTCCTTATTTCGATACTGAGATAGCACACAATTTTCTCTATATATCCGTACTATTGAAACACCTTAATATTTACAATGTATTAAATGGAGGGTGTTATTGCTATTTAAAGATACGATCAATTACTCTTGCATTTGCAGCCATTTAAAAGGAACTACGGAGCCATGCATTTAAAAAAGAAAGCAAATGGCTTGATTATTGTTGATTATTATGGCCCACATATGTTTCTAGGACTATTGTGTTAGAAGAGCGAATTGGGAGAGCGATCAAGCTTAAGCATTTGGAGCCTTGTAGCATTATTTAGGCCATTTCTGAAATGTATTTCATTATATGAACATACCTGCTTCGTTGTTCTGCTATCAATAAACGGTCACTTCAACTGTCACACATAAGGTATTTAAATGCAACACATAACCACACTAAAACATAGAAATGTCACACATAAGCCAACTGACTGGCAGGACGTGTTACAGCTGCGGTGACAGGGGATTAGACTTCCTGAGTGCCTCTTGGAAGGGACCACCAACCCAGAATCTCTTGCGCCTGGAGGCACTGCCGGATCCGAAATGGGTGGGGGTCCTCCTGTCCCAAATGCGCTGAAAGCACTTACTGATATTCCTGCAGCACAGGATGCGCACGGGCGGGCCTATCTGCGCCCGCCAGCGAATGGCAGAGGCTAGGCTGGGCCACCCCCCTTTCGTCTACTCCTACACAGCTACAGTCACTCCTACCTTATATTTAGGTCTCACCTGGCGAAAGCAGCGCATGCGCTGCACTCGCCATGCGAGTGCCTTTTGCAATCAATTCTGCCGAGGGCTTACATGCACGCGTCTGCATAGACAAAGATGGCTGCTCCCGCCATTTGTCCAAAGCAAACAGCATGCGCCTGTCCGTAGGGGCTGTGGACAGTTCGACGCCATTTTGCGAAGCTTTCGTTGTCATAGCAACGAAAATGCCGCTTCGCGTATGCAGCTTGCTGTGCATGGGTGTACAAAATGTGCACGCACGAGCTCATGGCGGCGTGCTTTCCATTTCCCTCCCTCCCCCCCTTCTTCCATTGTGTGCGTGCTTTTGCTTGGCGGCTTGCTGTGTATGTGTGGACAAAATGTGCACGCGCATGGTGGCGTGAAACAGAAGTGAAGCAAGGCGGTCTGTGGGGCCGGGGTTCGTGCTGGAGCATGGTGGGGTTTAGAGGTCTTGTTTTCATTTCTTGTTGCTGTAGTCTGCTTTTTATGTCTTTGACATCGCCACTTTGGAAAAGTTACAATGTGAAACGGAGATAAGTCACGTCATGCCGAGTTTTTTATTTTATTTGGCCAAAGGGTTGTATTTTGTACCATTGGCTGTCAGCCTGGTCTCGTCATGGCACTGTAGAAGCAGCACCTTCCCAGCGCCTCACCAGCTTTCCTGGGGTAGCAAAGATGGCGGGTGACGGGGCAGAGGACAAGGAACTGGAAGACTTGCTTGACAGTAAGATCTCCAAATGGTATGGGGGATGAATGTGAGGTTGACAGCAGTGCCATAGCACTCACCGCGCAGGTGTCATGGGCCCCTGCTAGAAATGATTTTGATGTACCCTTTCCATCCTGCAGTCACCCCTTGTGGGTGCCGATATAGACTGCTAATCGGGAATGTCAAAAATCGTGCGACACTAAGGCTTTAGTGGGGCCGGTCCCGCGAACTCCCAGACCCTTTCTGTAGTATAAAATTGACTATGCTTACTACCTTGGCAGATATTCATCTGCATAACTTTACGAGCAAAAAACACTGATGGAATCTTCAACAAACTCTAGAACAATGTCTGCGATGTAGTCCCTTTTTACATTTCAGGTTTACTTCGCCTTCCATTCCTATGAGTATTTGATTTTTTTCGAGATGTTAGTGCAATATATTTCTCGTGTTTCTATTGACTCCTACGAACTGAGTCGCCTCTGGATGGCTTAGTGAGTTGAGGATGTGGGGGGTGATATCCATGGCATGGGACACAAAGTTAAGGTAACAGGTGTACCAGTTGTAATTACCATTTAATGTTAAAGTTTGTGTAGTGGGTAAAGACAGCTATTGAAATAATGACGGCTCCAAAGGAAAATAAAATGCTGTGTTTAAAGGTGTGGGGAGAGAGAAAGAGGGCATGTTGAAAGGGAAATGTGGCAAGGAAGTACATGCATAAGGACAGAGTGAAAAGACAGCGGTGAAGGGAAAGGCAATAACATTTGAGTTATGCAGATGGAAGATTTTAGAAAGATACCTGGAGTAAACAAGCATTGGCATAGCCAATAGGTCTCGCCTTTGGGACCTTATAAGTGTTTAGCCATGCAACACTTGATGTTGTTGCACCAAGGATATTGTGCTGGATAACTAAACACTTATAAGGTCCCAAAGGCGAGACGTATTGGCTATGTCAATGCTTGTTTTATTTCGGGGCGACAGCATGCACAACATGGGCAAGCGCAAGCCTACTCTGGTCTACTTGGCGGAACCTGGATCTACGATTGATGGGTTTTTAAAGCAGGCGGTAAATGTGATCTCTAAGTAGATTGAATTTGCTTAGCGCATATTGCCCCGACGTGGTTGTGTCCGAAGTCGCTGATGCCCCTCCATTTATTCCGCCGCCAAGAGTCAAGCCTATAGTTTATAATAGTGATATAGTGACCAGGGGCCAGAGTAGCAAAATGAAAAATTCATCCCTGAGTGCATAAGCTAAGAGGCCGTATGTATCTAATCTCACCTCTAAGCCTATCAAGAAGAGCGTAGAGAAGTTCACTATTTTTGAGAAAATAAATGCCCTTTATTGTGACCTTAAGGACTCCATATTAAGTAAGCTCGATCCTATCCTCTCACCTTGAAGCCATCGAGGCCCAAATAAGCTTTGCTCATAATTTCTCAGTGTCATCGCCTGTAGGCGAGGGTGAATGAAGGGGGATTACCCGCAAAGACAGACAGGAACATGATTCTATGCTCAGAGAGGTGTTAAATACACTGGAACAAAAATGTTTAACTGTTGAACATACTAAGTGTTCAACAGTTAACAGTTGCTGTAAAGTCTAATACTTACCTAGGACATGTCATTAGTGGTGAGGGAGTATCCACAAAACCTTCCTTGGTGGATTCTATAATGAACGCCCCTCACCATAAAAACAAGGATGAAGTACGTTCATTTATTGGATTAGTGGGGTTTTACTCCAAATTTGTCCATAATTTTTCGAGTAAAATTTTTAACATACGCCAATTACTAAAAAACAAGAACAAATTTAATTGGTGTATTGATTGTGATAAAGAATTTGAAGGAATCAAGAGATCAATTTCTGATGCACCAGCCTTAAGTGCTTTTGATCCAGAACTTAAAAAATGTATTACTGTAGACGCAAGCAATAAAGGTTTGGGGGGTGTTCTTTCCCAAGTTAATTCAGAAGGAAAGGAATTAATTATTGCTTATTGTAGGAGAGTAGGGTCTGCTATCCTATGGTCACCCCAAATTTTTGCTTTTTGCTTCACTGGTTTTTGACATATTGAGGCTGTGGGCCTGCCAATCAGACCCCCAGCCTGCTGTTCTCTCTACTAAATTACAACCATGCACCCTAGGTGCATAACCAATTGGAAGTGGATCACCCTGTCAGTCCCTGTACCAGTGTACACTAGGTACCCAGGGCATTGGTGTACCCAAGGCCTGCCAGGGGCTGCAGCGTGTATTATGCCACCCCAGGCTTGGCCTAACAATCTGACACAACTGGCTGATCACTCAGCTGGGGTAAGTTGGTGTAATCACCTCTTACTTAGGTGTAGTATACCTATACCTAACCTTAAATGGGACACCTGGTAACCTATAAGTCACTCCTATGGCAGGCCTTAACAATCCTGAAGGCAGAGTGCTTGGTTCCATGTGAGATGGTGCTCTGGCATGAGCTGAGCCTGTCTGCAGTGGTCGGAACAACTTCCTTCTACTGTTTCCAGATATCGTCATACCATATACTCTTAAGTGCATTATGAACCTCGCGGTTAAATGCTATCTTTGGTTTGGCTTTATCAAAACATGTCGAGTAAGGTGTCATACGAATTGGAATACTAACCCCTCGCCAATTCTGGCGACGGGGTTAGCATTCCACCCTTCTAGAGGGACACGACATGTACAGTACCTGAAACCCGGGTAAAATCAGACATAGCCTCAGCTCCACAAAATGGATGCTGCCACCACAGACACAAGTCTGCCCTCCTGCTGCTGGGAGTCCTCCCAGCTTGGGAGGTGTGGACAAAGGGTTTCCTGCCAGGGGAGGTGCGTGCACCACCCCAGACAGGATTTTGTGTATTGGTCAGGTAGGGCTTGAAAGAAACCAGACATGCCTGTGGCTCACAAGGAGCCTCGGTGCATATGCCAGTTCAAACCGGTCCTGGGGCACACCAGTCCCGGGCCTGGGGCGAGCTGGACAAAGGATTGGGGGTGTAACCACCCCCCTTCCTGGTCCCACCCTTAGGGAGGGACCTAGCAGGTAGTCCGGCCCCTAGAATCCGCTTAAAGGTAGGAGCTGTGTCCTAAGACTTCAGACATCCTGGAATCAACTTAACACTAAGAAGAAGACGGGAACTTCGACGCTCTGCTGCACAGAGGACTGAAGCCAATCTCCCCTGTGGTCAGGGAGTGACCACCTTGCTAACGCAAGCACCATCCAGCGAATCAACGTCTGCTTTGCCGCCGCCTCCCGCCGGAGCCCGAGCCCAGAGACTGACAAGACCTGGACCTCCAGACCTCTCACCGCCCGATCCACAGTCCCTGAAAAGAGGAGACCCGTGGAGGCACCGAGACACGTGGAGCCAGCCATCTTGGAACGACTACGACAAGCTGACAAGTGCAACAACCGAGGCTCCCTCCAAGTTGTGCTTTGGGATCTGAGAAGCCCAACACCCGAGCAGCATCTGCACCAAAGGTGAGCCCTCCAGCATCTCCACGATCTGCGTGGGGCCCTTCTGCATCTTGCCACTCGACGCGCCTAACCGGTTGCTGGCCCGCTGGCTAGTGGCCATCTTGGCGACGAACTCTACGAAATACACTGCTGGTCTGGTTGCTCCAGACTGGCCCTTGCTCCCCTCCAAAGGAGCAATCCCTCTGACCTTGCTGGTCAGAACCAACAGCTGATTTCCGAATCCTCCTTCAATTGCTTTTGCCAAGGCTTGTTTGCTTCGATCAAGTCGCCGACACCGCCGACAGCGAGAGCCTGCGTGGGACAGCTCGTGAGCCGACTCCTGGACGTCGTCGACCTTCAGGGACCACGTGGCTGCGGAGACAAGCTACCCCTCATCACCTGTTTGCACCCGACATCGCCTGGTACCCACCTGGTGCCACGCTGGTCACTGGCTAGTGACTGTGAACACTGTCCCCTCTGCTTACAGGTCTTCAACATCTCCGATCCACTCTTGGATCCATTGCATCTCTCCCGGACCGACCGCCTGCAGCATCTTTGTCTTCAAGCTCCACGGAACAGATAGAAGAAACCCGACGCACTTCGAGGCCTATGCACCCGCTTCCTGTGGGTGAGGTAAAGCTGGCACACCTGTGCCCAAGTGTAGTATTACATCTCTAGTGCCTGTGTTCCAAATCTTGAGTTCCTAGTCCATCCGGAAGATCCTCTTTGCAGTAACTTTGTACTTTTTACGCACCCATTGAAACCTATGGGAGCACGCGTGTGACTATTTGCTCTGCACACGCCACCCGTGGACCTCCTGGTCACTAACTGACGTTAGCTCCTTGTAGGCCCAGCGATTCTAGAGGCCCTAGGCCTTTTCCCTTTTCTGTTCGTGGTACTTATACCACTATTTTAGTATATGGTTTGAGTGGCCACCAGGGCCTATCCATATAACGTGCAACTTCTGTGTATTCTGTGATAATCTTGTTTGACGATTTGTGCTCCTGTGCTCATAAAGAGACTAGGGGTTACTTTGAGAAATAAATACATATATATTTTGAATATATATCTGTGTGGTGTCCTTTCATTGGTATAAAAGGGGGTTGCATTTGGTAAAACAGCTGGCTTAACACGCTTCACGAGTTTAGCCTCAAAGACTGCTTAGCCTACGCTACCACTAGGGCAGCTAGTCCGAAAAGGTTGACTTACAACCACACCATAAGGGTTGCTTGGCATGGTACAAGGTGATCACTTTAACTAGTGAGCATCATATACCAGGCCAACTTCTCGCATTGGTGAGCAGCGGTTGGATTTGAGCTTGCTGTGTTTTACCATTGTAATCTCTTGGTTACCAATTGAAAGATCACATAGGTACCTGTAGGTACATATAAAACAAGATTAGATATACATAAGTTCTACTGAACTTAGTTGTTGTAGAGCAAAGGGAGTAGCACACCCTGACTACAACTACTAGATAGGTTTAGTAGGTAAACACAAGTGTAGGTAGATTGCAACACATCCACCCACACTTAAGAGCAATGGCCGGGGCAGAGGGGTCCACTGTACCCATCTCTGTTGAGAGTGACCCCCAGAGGGCAACATCCAGCTTTGCTACCCTTAATCAGAATGAGCTCAGGCATTTGGCAACTCTTAGAGGCCTTAAACAGCCCAAGAACCCAAACTCTGCTGAGCTCAGAGAGCTCTTACAGAATGATGAGAATCAGAGAGCACTCAAGAAAGCTTCCCAGTTAGCCCCCTTAGGGTCAGGAACAGGAGGCCCCCCTTCTGAAGATACTACAGAGGTACCCAGTTCCAATAGCCATCCCTTAGATGAGAACCATACTACAGGGGAGGAAAGTGGTGAGGATACAGAAAGTAGTGATGAGGAAGGGAGAACTAGCCCAGTGCCAAGTATTATACTTGGCCCAGCTAAACTAAGGCTATTGGGGACTGACAATGGGTTCACCCCATTGGATCTCCCCAGTGGACTTAACACAGGCCTTGGGAGGCAAAGGAATCGCTCAGGTGACTCCAATGCTTCTCATGGCTCTAGAGGCTCTCAAGGTCACTCCAGGAAAAGGATGACCACCCCTCAGAGGAGGGAACATGAGGCCAGAATGCAGGAAGCCCAGCTGAGGATCAGGAAGCAGGAGCTAGAAGTAGCCCTGATGGAAGAAAAACTGAACAAGGCTAGGCAACCTAGAGAGAGTGGGTCTATACCCACTGGTGGCAGCATTGTCCCTAAGGACAAAGATAGGGTCTTTGACAATAGGAACCTGTCTAAGGTTGTGCCCCCCTACAAAAGTGGGGATGACATCCACAAATGGATAACTGCTCTTGAGAGAGCCTGCAAAGTACAGCAGGTTCCTGAAGACCAGTGGGCAGCAATCCTCTGGCTCTCCTTTGAAGGAAGAGACAGAGACAGACTCCTCACTGTTAGAGAAGAGGATGTCAGAAACTACAGAGTCCTGAAGAGTGTTCTGGTAGATGGGTTAGGCTTAACCACTGAACAGTACAGGTTAATGTTCAGAGACACCCAAAAGACACAGACTCAGGACTGGTCTGAATATGTTGAATGTACCACTAAGGCTTTGGAGGGTTGGTTGCTGGGAAGTAAGGTATCTGATTTTACAGGATTGTATAATTTGATGATGAGGGAACAGATTTTAAATAACTGTCAAAACCAGCAACTGCATCAACACTTGGTTGACTCTGATCTGACCTCTCCCCAAGAATTGGGAAAGAAGGCAGACAAATGGGTCAGAACCAGGGTTAAGCAAAAGAACCAGAACCAGGGCCAAGGGGGTGATCAGAAGAAAACAGACCAAAAGGGTGGAGATCAGAAATCTAAAGACCAGAAGTCTTCAACAGGGCCCCAAACTACTGCTAAGGAGGGTGGATCCCAACAACAGTCCAAAAAGAAGAAAGAAGGTCAAAAGAAACCCTGGTGCAATCATTGCAAGAATACAACTCACTGGACTAGTGATTGCAAAAAGGGTGGAGCCCCCAACACTGTTGCCCCTAAGGCACCTGCTCCCAGTACTACTGTTAGCAGTGTTGGTCCCCAGACAAAGGGTGTAGTGGGAATCACTATGGGAACTGAAGGAGATTCTGACTTAGACAGAACCCTTACCCAGGCAGTCTTGATCTGTGATGGGGACATTGATTTGTCCCTGACTGTGAGCCCCAGTAACCTGGGCAAGTACAGACAGACTCCTTTAATTAATGACAAAGTGGCTCAGGCCTACAGGGACACATGTGCCAGTGTCACTATGGTGACACCAGGCTTTGTGGACCCTGGACAGTACATACCAGGTGAGAACTACCTGGTGACCAATGCCAGCAATGCCACTACTTCACACAGTGTGGCAGTTGTTAACTTCTCATGGGGAGGGGTAACTGGTCTCAAAAGGGTTGTGGTTAGTGCAGACCTCCCAGTAGAATGTTTGTTGGGCAATGACCTAGAGAGTTCTCTATGGTCAGAAGTGGAGTACAGGACTCATGCAGAGATGTTAGGTATATCATCACATGTCCTTGCTGTGACCAGGTCACAGGCCAAAAAGTGCCTCACTGAACCTCAGGTCTTGGATCCTGGAACAATGGACCAAGCACCTACCAAGAAGAAGAACAGGAGGGTCAAGGCTGTGCCTTCCCCCCTGCCTCAGAGTGATGATCAGCCTTCCCAGGAAGCTGATCTAGAGGACCCTGAAGGAACTGTCCCGGAAGAGCTTGAACCTGATCAGGTTGAGTTTCTGGGGACAGGGGGACCTTCAAGGGCTGACTTGAGGCAGGCTCAGTTATCCTGTCCCTCTCTTGAACCCCTCAGACAGCTGGCTGCTGCTGAGGCTGCTGGGAATGCTCAAGGTACCCATAAAGTGTATTGGGATGAAGGGCTCCTTTATTCAGAGGCTAGAGACCCCAAGCCTGGTGCTACCAGGAGGTTGGTCATACCTCTGCAATTTAGGGGCTTCCTTCTTACCTTGGCCCATGACATTCCTTTAGCAGGACACTTAGGCCAGAACAAGACTTGGGACAGGCTTGTCCCTCACTTTCACTGGCCTCATATGAATGAAGATACAAAGGAGTTTTGTCGCTCCTGTGTCACCTGCCAAGCCAGTGGCAAATCAGGTGGCACAACAAAGGCCCCCCTAATACCACTACCTGTGGTGGGGGTCCCCTTTGAAAGAGTGGGAATAGATATAGTGGGTCCCATGGATCCTCCCACTGCATCTGGGCACAGATTTATACTGGTGGTAGTGGATCATGCCACCAGGTATCCAGAGGCAATTCCCCTTAGGACCACTACAGCTCCTGTTGTGGCCAGGGCCCTGCTGGGAGTATTCTCCAGAGTGGGGTTTCCTAAGGAGGTAGTATCTGACAGAGGTACCAACTTTATGTCAGGATACTTGACAGCTATGTGGAAGGAATGTGGTGTCAACTACAAGTTCACCACCCCTTATCACCCACAATGCAATGGGCTTGTTGAGAGATTCAACAAGACCCTAAAGGGTATGATCAAAGGATTACCTGAAAAGCTCAGGCGAAGATGGGACATCCTTCTACCCTGCCTTCTGTTTGCTTACAGAGAGGTCCCACAAAAAGGAGTTGGCTACAGCCCCTTTGAATTGTTGTTTGGGCACCCTGTGAGAGGCCCACTGTGTTTGGTGAAGGAAGGATGGGAGTTACCTCTCAAAAAGCCTAAGCTAGACATAGTGGACTATGTACTTGGTCTCCGCTCCAGGATGGCTGAGTATATGGAGAAGGCATCTAAAAACCTTGAGGCAAGCCAGGCCTTACAGAAAGCTTGGCATGACCAAAAGGCTGTCTTGGTTGAGTATCAGCCAGGACAGAAGGTATGGGTGTTGGAGCCAGTGGCCCCAGCAGCACTCCAAGACAAATGGTCTGGACCCCATACAATCCTGGAAAAGAAGGGAGAGGTCACCTACTTGGTGGACCTAGGAACTCCCAGGAGTCCCCACAGGGTACTCCATGTTAACAGGCTTAAAGCATATGTTGACAGGGCAGACATGGGCTTGCTCATGGCTACAGATGAGGGACAGGAGGAAGAGAGTGACCCTCTCCCAGACCTGTTGTCTCAGAACCCTGAAGATGGCTCAGTTGAAGGAGTGACCCTTGGAGGCAACCTCACTGCCCATCAGCAGACTGAATGTAGACAGGTTCTACAATCCTTTTCACATATGTTTTCCTTGATACCTAGTCAAACTGACTGGTGTACCCATGTTGTGGACACTGGTGACAGTCTGCCTGTAAAGAACAAACTTTACAGACAACCTGACCACGTCAGGGACTGTATAAAGGCTGAGGTACATAAAATGCTGGAATTAGGTGTCATTGAACCCTCAGAGAGCCCCTGGGCTAGCCCAGTGGTCCTGGTCCCCAAACCTCACACCAAAGATGGCAAGAGAGAGATGAGGTTCTGTGTGGATTACAGAGGACTCAATGCTGTCACCAGGACAGATGCACACCCTATTCCAAGGGCAGATGAGCTCATAGACAAACTAGCTTCTGCAAAGTTTTTGAGCACATTTGACTTAACAGCTGGCTATTGGCAAATCAGATTAGCTGAGGAGTCTAAGGCCAAAACAGCATTCTCAACCCCAGGTGGGCACTACCAGTTTGTGGTGATGCCCTTTGGTCTGAAGAATGCACCTGCCACCTTCCAAAGGCTGGTGAACCAAGTCCTTACTGGGTTGGATGACTTTTGTGCAGCATATCTTGATGACATTGCTGTCTTTAGCTCCACCTGGGAGGATCACCTGATCCACCTGAAGAAGGCTCTTGAGGCTCTGCAAAGGGCAGGCCTCACTATCAAGGCTACTAAGTGCCAGATAGGGCAGAGTAAGGTTGTGTATTTGGGCCACCTTGTAGGTGGGGGCCAAGTTCAACCACTGGAGAGTAAGATACAGTCCATCAAGGATTGGTCCCCTCCAACCACCCAGACTCAAGTTCGAGCTTTCTTGGGCTTGACTGGGTATTACAGGAAGTTTGTTAAGAACTATGGGTCCATTGTGACTCCTCTTAATGATCTGACATCCAAGAAGATGCCCAAAAAGGTTCAGTGGACAGTAAGCTGTCAAAAGGCATTTGATGACCTGAAGGGGGCCATGTGCTCTGCACCTATCCTGAAAAGTCCTGACTACTCCAAAGAGTTTATTGTCCAAACAGATGCTTCTGAGTTGGGTGTGGGAGCTGTGCTGTCACAACTTAATGTAGATGGTCAAGACCAACCCATTGCTTTTATTAGCAGAAGGTTGACCCCCAGAGAGAAGAATTGGTCAGCTATTGAGAGGGAGGCCTTTGCTGTGGTGTGGGCCCTGAAGAAGCTGAGGCCATACTTGTTTGGCACTCACTTCAAGATTCAGACCGACCATAAGCCCCTCTTGTGGCTAAATCAGATGAAGGGTGAAAACCCCAAACTGCTTAGGTGGTCCATTTCCCTACAGGGGATGGACTTTACAGTGGAGCACCGGCCAGGTACTGACCATGGGAATGCAGATGGTCTCTCCAGGTACTTCCACTTAGGACATGAAGACGAGACTGGTCAAGGCTAGTTTAATGTCCCAGCGTTTGGGGGGGGGTTGTGTAGGAGAGTAGGGTCTGCTATCCTATGGTCACCCCAAATTTTTGCTTTTTGCTTCACTGGTTTTTGACATATTGAGGCTGTGGGCCTGCCAATCAGACCCCCAGCCTGCTGTTCTCTCTACTAAATTACAACCATGCACCCTAGGTGCATAACCAATTGGAAGTGGATCACCCTGTCAGTCCCTGTACCAGTGTACACTAGGTACCCAGGGCATTGGTGTACCCAAGGCCTGCCAGGGGCTGCAGCATGTATTATGCCACCCCAGGCTTGGCCTAACAATCTGACACAACTGGCTGATCACTCAGCTGGGGTAAGTTGGTGTAATCACCTCTTACTTAGGTGTAGTATACCTATACCTAACCTTAAATGGGACACCTGGTAACCTATAAGTCACTCCTATGGCAGGCCTTAACAATCCTGAAGGCAGAGTGCTTGGTTCCATGTGAGATGGTGCTCTGGCATGAGCTGAGCCTGTCTGCAGTGGTCGGAACAACTTCCTTCTACTGTTTCCAGATATCGTCATACCATATACTCTTAAGTGCATTATGAACCTCGCGGTTAAATGCTATCTTTGGTTTGGCTTTATCAAAACATGTCGAGTAAGGTGTCATACGAATTGGAATACTAACCCCTCGCCAATTCTGGCGACGGGGTTAGCATTCCACCCTTCTAGAGGGACACGACATGTACAGTACCTGAAACCCGGGTAAAATCAGACATAGCCTCAGCTCCACAAAATGGATGCTGCCACCACAGACACAAGTCTGCCCTCCTGCTGCTGGGAGTCCTCCCAGCTTGGGAGGTGTGGACAAAGGGTTTCCTGCCAGGGGAGGTGCGTGCACCACCCCAGACAGGATTTTGTGTATTGGTCAGGTAGGGCTTGAAAGAAACCAGACATGCCTGTGGCTCACAAGGAGCCTCGGTGCATATGCCAGTTCAAACCGGTCCTGGGGCACACCAGTCCCGGGCCTGGGGCGAGCTGGACAAAGGATTGGGGGTGTAACCACCCCCCTTCCTGGTCCCACCCTTAGGGAGGGACCTAGCAGGTAGTCCGGCCCCTAGAATCCGCTTAAAGGTAGGAGCTGTGTCCTAAGACTTCAGACATCCTGGAATCAACTTAACACTAAGAAGAAGACGGGAACTTCGACGCTCTGCTGCACAGAGGACTGAAGCCAATCTCCCCTGTGGTCAGGGAGTGACCACCTTGCTAACGCAAGCACCATCCAGCGAATCAACGTCTGCTTTGCCGCCGCCTCCCGCCGGAGCCCGAGCCCAGAGACTGACAAGACCTGGACCTCCAGACCTCTCACCGCCCGATCCACAGTCCCTGAAAAGAGGAGACCCGTGGAGGCACCGAGACACGTGGAGCCAGCCATCTTGGAACGACTACGACAAGCTGACAAGTGCAACAACCGAGGCTCCCTCCAAGTTGTGCTTTGGGATCTGAGAAGCCCAACACCCGAGCAGCATCTGCACCAAAGGTGAGCCCTCCAGCATCTCCACGATCTGCGTGGGGCCCTTCTGCATCTTGCCACTCGACGCGCCTAACCGGTTGCTGGCCCGCTGGCTAGTGGCCATCTTGGCGACGAACTCTACGAAATACACTGCTGGTCTGGTTGCTCCAGACTGGCCCTTGCTCCCCTCCAAAGGAGCAATCCCTCTGACCTTGCTGGTCAGAACCAACAGCTGATTTCCGAATCCTCCTTCAATTGCTTTTGCCAAGGCTTGTTTGCTTCGATCAAGTCGCCGACACCGCCGACAGCGAGAGCCTGCGTGGGACAGCTCGTGAGCCGACTCCTGGACGTCGTCGACCTTCAGGGACCACGTGGCTGCGGAGACAAGCTACCCCTCATCACCTGTTTGCACCCGACATCGCCTGGTACCCACCTGGTGCCACGCTGGTCACTGGCTAGTGACTGTGAACACTGTCCCCTCTGCTTACAGGTCTTCAACATCTCCGATCCACTCTTGGATCCATTGCATCTCTCCCGGACCGACCGCCTGCAGCATCTTTGTCTTCAAGCTCCACGGAACAGATAGAAGAAACCCGACGCACTTCGAGGCCTATGCACCCGCTTCCTGTGGGTGAGGTAAAGCTGGCACACCTGTGCCCAAGTGTAGTATTACATCTCTAGTGCCTGTGTTCCAAATCTTGAGTTCCTAGTCCATCCGGAAGATCCTCTTTGCAGTAACTTTGTACTTTTTACGCACCCATTGAAACCTATGGGAGCACGCGTGTGACTATTTGCTCTGCACACGCCACCCGTGGACCTCCTGGTCACTAACTGACGTTAGCTCCTTGTAGGCCCAGCGATTCTAGAGGCCCTAGGCCTTTTCCCTTTTCTGTTCGTGGTACTTATACCACTATTTTAGTATATGGTTTGAGTGGCCACCAGGGCCTATCCATATAACGTGCAACTTCTGTGTATTCTGTGATAATCTTGTTTGACGATTTTTGCTCCTGTGCTCATAAAGAGACTAGGGGTTACTTTGAGAAATAAATACATATATATTTTGAATATATATCTGTGTGGTGTCCTTTCATTGGTATAAAAGGGGGTTGCATTTGGTAAAACAGCTGGCTTAACACGCTTCACGAGTTTAGCCTCAAAGACTGCTTAGCCTACGCTACCACTAGGGCAGCTAGTCCGAAAAGGTTGACTTACAACCACACCATAAGGGTTGCTTGGCATGGTACAAGGTGATCACTTTAACTAGTGAGCATCATATACCAGGCCAACTTCTCACACTTATGCTTCCCGTGCTCTCTCACCAACTGAGGAAAAGTTCTCAGTAATAGAAAAAGAGACTTTAGCTTGCATCTGGTCTCTTGAACATTTTAGAGCATTTGTGTGGGGTAGACCATGCATTCTTCGCACAGACCATAAACCCTTGGCCAGGGTGGAGTTCCCATGGATCTTTATAAATCAGCCCCAGATATATAGGCCCCAATCTGCAGTCTCCGGGATCCTATTGACCAATTTTCTCCTAGACTCAACCGTTAAGCTGGTAGGGAGAGCTGTACTTGACCGCCTCCTCACCTGGACTAAGGAATGGGACATGCTGTCAGAGGTGCAGTATGGATTCCATGAACGTCTTGGCACGATGGAGCAATGCCTAAATCTCCATCTACTACTCAGTAAGTATACTGTCACTAAGCAGGACGCCATCTGCCTGGCCTTCATGGACCTCTCTTGCGCCTTCGACAGCGTGATCAGGTCGAACTTATGGGAGATCCTGACTGACCTTGGGGTTGAGGACGACCAGGTGCAGTTCTTGAGAGCTTTTCATTATGATTTGTCAACCTCTGTGAGGTTTGGTACGTCTGGAAAATGGACTGGCAGCGTTAGGCTTGGAAGGGGGTTGCGGCAGGGCTGCATTCTGGCCCCTATTTTGTTTGTTTTGTACTTTAATGACCTAGGTGCAGCCCTTTTAGAAACAGTTTCGGATGCCCCGATTATTGGCAGGAAAAAGGTCCTTGTCTTGCTATACGCAGATGAGGTGGTTCTATTATATAGAACACCAAACGGTCTTAATGTGTTATTCAAAGAATTTGTATCTTTTATGGGGACTCTGGGGCAGGCCACAAATCAATCGAAGACCTTCTTTATGGTATGTAAGCCCAGAAACTATAAAATGCGTAAAATTGCTTGCATGGTCAGCCGGTTGCTCAGAGTGAGATTTTATACTTGGGCGTAGTCATGGACGCCAGAGGTAATTGGTGCCCCTGCTTAGCCAAACTTAGCCAGAAATTTTTACATTTAGTGGGCTTCATTTTTATTCTGGATAAGAGCATTGAGAAGAAATCGGTTGTCTCTCTCTTGGAAGTCTATAGGAGGAAGAACCTTCGGATCTTACTAATGGCACTGGGATTTGAGGTTATTCCAATACAAGTACACTCCAGGTGGAACATGATTGGGTGCTTAGACGATTGCTGGGCTTCCCACCATCATGCCCCGCTTATATTTTACACCAGGAGCTTGCCAAAGATACTCTCAAACTGGCCCCCTTGATTTTGTGCTGCTCCATCTAGGCAAACCTATATGCCTCGCTACATAGAGATTATTAAGGACTGTTTCATGTGTGAGAAAGGCATGAAAATGCCTTGGTTTGACTACATTAAGAACACTAAATTCACAAAATTAGGCAGGCTGTCCCTTTTTACTAACCCTTCGTCAATGCGTAAAATGGATATATGCTGGGTTAAATCTGCATTTAAGGAAAGGATGAAGGCCCTCAGGGAGGACATTGAATTTTTAAAAAAAAGGTCCAACAATGAGTATTTGGAGATTCAAACTTCTCCCCTCCTGGAGCCATACTTAAGAGTGGATTAATGGCTCCTGTGACAGGCTACTGCTCACCAAGTTTAGGATAGGTTTTGTGAGGTAGCACCTTGGTTTCCTCCTCGGTCGATTTGAGCCCTCTAAAGTCCTGATATGCCCATGTGATGAGTACTCTATGCAAAGTTTGCTGCATTTTAACTTTTTTTGTAAATTTTATAATGATCTACTAAAAGGTGTTTAACTACGATTTTACATAAGCAAGGAATCAGATCAAGATCAGCCCTGGTGTACGTGCAACAACTTGATTTCCCTTCCAATTGTGTCTGCATCTGCTCTTTCGTCAGTTGTGTACTTAGCAGAAGAATAGCACAGATGTTTTAATCAATGGACCAAATTATTAGTCAACAGTTATTTACTCTTTAATAAACTCACACAGCACTGCTGTTAAATTGCTTTGCACTATGTCATGTGATGTATTAGTGCGATATTTATCGCTCTTGTCCATGCATGCCAACACTCCCGATTCAGGCGGGAGATTACCGATTGCAAGGCTAGTCTCCCGCCTCAAGCATCCAAAAACCCGATTCCTCGGGGTTTCAGCTGACAGGGCTTGGTATTGTGTAACTGCTAATTCTTCCAGCAATAGTCAGTGGCGATGCAGGGGCTCTAGAAGGGGTGAAAAACCAACAAAGCCTCGTTAACAAGCGAATGGTCTTTTAAAGACCTGTGAAGTATTCGGTGGCGGCTGTGTGTGCCCGGGAAGCGGTTTCAGCCCGGGCTGCCACACACAAGGGGGAAATTGGAGTATGCACTGTCAGCAACCTGCCAGGCCAGTGCACAACACTTGCCTGCCATTGCGCTCCATGCTTCTGAAAGGTAAGAAAAAAACGTGCATTTGCGTTTCAAATGTCCGATCCTGCAGCAGCACGCTTGCAAAGCCATACATGACAGTAACCCGATTCAAGGCCCCATTCTCCCGATTTTTTCTAAAAAATCTCCCACTTTGCTCTTCTGAAATGTTGGCATGTATGCTTGTCTCTCAATCTTATGCATGTTTTATTGTAATTATGGAGACCTGCCTGTTGTTTTATTCCAGCTATTTTTAATGTGTGCTTTTATGGTCACATTTGTGCCCGAAATAAAACTTTTTGATTGACTGGCAGCTATGTGTCAAAGATCAACAAGAAAACAAAACTAGGACTAAATGATTCAAGTTCAATGGCGTGATAAGAATCAAGCTCACTATCCCAAACCAACATTGTCAGGTCGACTCTTGACTGCCAGAGAACAGATCGAAGGAGAAGATCGCACGAATACCAGAGAGCAGAAGTGCTGCTTTATTTGGGCGTCCACTCGTCCCCGTCCTAACAGCCCACCGTGTGCGCCTGTTTTCGGCTTCGTTGCAATCCCGTTCTCAATTTGGAAAACGTTTCGAACAGCAAAAACACGTTTCCTATTTAAGAGCAGAAAATGTCACTGACCACAACCTTTTTTAATGTGATAAATGCAGGGCAGAGTTGAAAAACGATGCCATAATTACATAAAGGGACGAAACTGGTACCAATGATACAAATATTATAATCTGGAAAACACTTTAAATATGTAAAAACGCATTAAGCGTATAAGGTTCTCCTACACTATTATAGCGGGAAGATACACGCAGCAAATGCATTGTCACCCCTCAGAGCCAGACTTAAAACAACCATGCTGCATCCACTGCCCGCACTGAAGTTACCGAATAGGAACTAAAAGCACCATGCATAAACATAATAATAAATAAATGACAAAGTTGTTTTGTTCATCATTCGGACACACTGTATACGCGATCCGAGCTCGCGGCCGTAATGCTTCTGCTTTCCTTTCCGGCTACGTAGGATGAGAGGCGTAGGTCGATGACGTCTGTGCGAGCGCCGCGCGCAGCGGATTGGCTGCGGTGTTGATTTGAACGGTGAACGAGCGGGGCCGGGAGCTGTAAGTCCTACGAGGATGTTGCGGTCTGTCTCGGAAGCGAGCAGGTGAGAGGACAGCGAAGAGGACCAGGGCAGGAGGGGCGAAGGACAACAAAGGAAGTTATTAGGGCAGGGTCATATCTGCAGCAGTGGGCAATAAGCTTATATCAGTAACCAGGGGAGCAAGAACTAGTAAATATGGGAATGTGATGGAATATGGCATAGGCGCACTGCTGATAAAAGTACAGGGCAGAGAAGTGGCTAGAAATAGGTTACCATACCAGGCATTAAATAAAAGTTAAAAAAAGATCCAAATGGAAAGAAGGCAACAAAGGGTAGCAAGATGACTGGGCAATGGCACGGAAATGAAGGGGAGGTGGTACGGATAAGAGAAGCTATATGACTCAGCAGGGAGAAATGGTATAAGCGAAATGCCAATGATCGAGAAACTACTAATTGAGGTGTGGCATTGAATTGAAGAGGTAATGGGATTAACAGCTAGGGCAAAACTGTTATGTTGGCAGCTGGTGGAAATTGTGTTGTCAGTTGTCTTTGCCCTGTTAGTTATACAGTGCTTGTATCTAAACTCGTTTGGTGGGGAGTGGGGAGTTTGTTGGGCAGCACAATATATATATCTTTTTTAAATTACATCAATCCGCCTCTAGAGCATATAATGGCGTTGATACTGCAAACTGTCATTTGTAGAGGCAATAGATGTCACATAAACCTCATCTCTATGTTCTAAAAAACCAAGGGGCATATGTACAAGGACTTAACGCTGCCATAGCGTACATTTTTTGACGTTGCGACGGCTATTTTTTTATCGCCTTATTTACAAGTTGCTGCTAACTGGAGTTAGATGCACTTTTGCAGGGAAAATGTGAATTTTAAAGATTGCCATTTCTGTTAGCGAGAGTTAACGAAAGTGAGATGCAAGGTGCGCGTTCCCGTGCAAAAACTGCCGCCAACCCCACTTCGCGATTTCAACAAGAAATTCCTTGTATGGTGCAAAACCCAAAAAACGGCCTCTAAGTTTATATAGAGGCATTTTTTAAAGACCAGAAAATAGTTGGTCCTAAAATTGCTGCAAATACTTGGGGGTCTCATTTCAGAGGTTTTGGTACTGGACAGCGCAGCAAAGATTATTGCTGTGCTGCCCTGCGCCCCCCAAAAACTCAGGAATACACCCCACAATGAGATGGGGCGCAGTCCTGGGCCTCATTCATGAAAACTTTTGCATCGCTGCAACAAAACAGCATTGCAACACTTTTCACTGTGCCCTTCTTGCGACACCATGAATGCACCGTATTTACTGAACGGCCCTCCATTTTGCAAGGATTAACAGATATGTCAGTGTTCTTGACGTAACTGTTGGCGCTAAAGTCAAGCATTGCTGCAATTTTGTCGCAAGCATGATGCAATTCCAGCAATGCGTAGGGCAGGCCTATCCCAATGGCACTGAGTCTCCCACAAGCCAGCCATGAGGCAAGCGTAAGGTTTTGATGCAGTGGCGTCCCAGAATTGTCGCAGTGAAATCTCATAGATTTCACTGCACCGCTCCTACGAGTCTTTGTTGCATGGGAACGCCCACCCTGCATACATCATACCTGACGCAGGTGTAATGTGGCATAGGGGCTCACAAGGTCACGCATATCGTCCCTTTGAGTCTAGTTTTATTGGCCAGGGTGTCTGTTGTCACCTTCCCTGGTGGCCAGCGACACCCCCCCCCCCCCCAATATGCTCGGTCCACTGACACGGAGGAGCTGCCAGGGTGTCGGTGCAGTTGGAGCTCCATCAGTGGAGTTTGTGCGCTGCGGTGTTGGCATCTGTAAGCGTTGGCGGAGTGGTGGTGCTGAGGGAGTTGCCGAAAATGTCTGGGCTGTGGCTGGGGGCGATGATGGTGTACGGTGGGCATGGTGAAGGCATGATGCAGTCTATGATGGTCGGTCCAGGAGAGTTCGGGGTGTGGCTGCAGTTGAAGTTCCTGCTGGCAGAGAAGATGAGGTCGAGCGTGAGTCCGGCTATGTTGGTTGGTGCGGTGGCTAACTGCTTGAGTCTGATGTTGGCAAAGTTCGCCAGGACGGTGGTGGTGGTCTGGTCACTGGGGTTGTCCAGGTGGAAGTTGAGGTGTCTGAGTAGAATGTAGTCAGTGGAGGGCAGAGCCTAGGTTGCTGTGAGGTCTACAATGGCATCAGTGAATGGGGGTTCATGGGTCGGGGGGGAGCCTGTAGACGAGGGTGGGATTGGGGTTGGTCTGGATCTGGAAGTGGAGGTGTTCCTTGGTAGCCGTCCAGTCATTAGAGTGCATGGTCTCTCGGAGTGTGATTTTTTTTAGACCATTTCAATGCCTCCGCCTGGGTGCTCGGGGTGGTCCGTGCGGGTGAATTTGTAGCCGTCATGGATCGTGATGGCGATGTCCGGAGCAGAGGTTGGTCCAGGTTTCAGTGAACAAGCCGATGCATGAAAAGGTGGAGTCAAGGAGGTCCCAGATTTCTGTTGCGTGTTTGTGGAGGGACCGCACATTGAGGAGGATGCAGTTGAGCCGGTCTGCTGCGCTGCTGGGCGACAGGAGGCGCTGGTGTGCCGATGTAGCAGAAGGTGCGCTTGCAGTTTCGACAGGCGCAAGGGAATTCTACTGTGATGCTAGATGGCAGGCGGTGTGTGCATCTAGGGCTTATGGCGAGGAGGGTGCTGTCCGAGAGGAAGTTGTCCTTGGTGCTGGGTGCAGTCCAGGGGCAGACGGACGCACACCGGTTTGCCTTTGGGAAGCCTTTGGCGCACCAGTGGTACGCCCGCTGTGCATGGCCGCACTGCCGCCGCTATTAAGTGGTGCTGCGCGGGCACTGGACAGCTGGAGGCGTGCCACACGGGAAAAGACACTAGAGGGGGTTGGGACGCAGGGGGACGGGGTTGTAAATATATTTATCAATTTTTTTTACCTTGAGGTCCTGTCTCTTCTGTGCCCCTGCTCTCCCGAGTCTGCTTCCAGGAACAGGAAGCAGGCAGCCAGGCTCACTCCACTAAGCCGATCTCAGCGTTGTGATTGTTCTTGAGCGCCGTGTCAAGGCGTTCAGCCAGGGGCTGGAGGGGTGGACATGTTCTCCATGCAGGCTGTAATGCAGCCTGCATTGCAAACAGGGAAGTGTGCATGAATGCTTTGGGCAGCCTGAGAGGGCCGTCCATAATGCGCACTCGAGTGGGCATACCACTCCGCCGCTACCCTGCGAGTAGAGCAGCCCCACCCAACCTCCCGCCTTCAAAGAAAACATATCATGAGAATATCAGAAAGTTATCATTGTTATGTTTCCTCTTCTTGCACTGCTTGAAAGCAGTGAGGCTATGCTCTTCCGCCATAGCGGAGGAGCCGCCACTCGGGGATACGTCACCCACAGGCGCTAGGCCCGGCCCGACTCAACCCCTGGGCCTCCTCCGCTACGAGTCCCACCTTCTCCTCTACTGGACATTGACACTGTGGCGCAATCCACTGCACTCTCTCCAAATCTGTGACTCAGCCAGCAGGAGCCTCAGCTAGGAAGAATTACACAAGCCTGGGTACATCAGTCGCCACCAAGTCTGCTGGGGAACCTCCCGATGCATGTGATGCAACAGGGCTCCCTTATGCGTGAATTTGCAGCGCTCCCACCACACAAGTTTGGTGCAGCTCAGGGGCCGCATGCTCCATAGCATCTTGCCAGCGCAACATACTCTGGCCTGTGATGCAGAGAAGCGCAGCCCACCATTGGTAAATCCTCTCTGTGCACCCCTGATGCAGACCTCCCTTTGTTGGTGCGCAGGAGCGCCTCTACTGTTCACAGCTCCAAGGGGCACCAGGCGGTCTTCTCACACAGGTCAGCAATGTGTCTCCATGTGACCTGGCAGACTTCACCACCAGGTAAGGGCGATTGCTGACTCCTCAATGTCTACCGCCATGGCCCAGCAACTCCACAGCACCTCCGCATCCACTACAGGTCCCAGACGCAGGCACAGCGAGGCCTCCGGGCCCTAGGGGCTGTCCGCGCTTTCAAGGTTTTGGCTGCCATGGAGTTGCAAGGAGGGTGTTATGAAAAGTGATGCATCGCAGGTTTACACCAGCGATGCAGCTTTTTATATATGTAGCCCTGATTCTGCATTTCCTCTTCTCCTGGGACTCTGGCTGGTCATCCTGGCTGTTGGGGGAAGGGGGGAATTTGGGGAAGCTGTTGATCTGTGCTGCACTTGTTCCTTCCTGCTCCATTCTGCATTTCATTGTTTCTTTTTTTAATTTGAGGTGGACTTATCGGCTATTTTTACCTCTAAAGGCAAAAAAGGTGAAGTTCTGCTCACTAACATGCGTTTTTTGCCCGCAAATTGGCCTTTCGTCAGTTTGCGCTGCTAACGTCCGAATTTGTATCAATTTCATGCTAGTGTTGGTGGTAGTTTTCAATGCGGCTACCTGAAACCATCACCATGTAAGTACATCGCAAACAGGGCAATCGTTTTTGGTACTAGGCCACATTTAAGAAAACTGCCTCTAAAGCTAGTTATCGGCAGTTCTTGTATATATACTGTAGGAAGGTGGAACCTGCCTGCATGGTTGCCCCCACTTTTTTTTCCTGGTGTTTTGATGGTTTTTGACTTAGTTTGGCTGGGAACCTGCTTTCCAGGTCCCCAGCCTAGCTGCTTCCTCTCTAAAATGATTCCATGTACTTTAGGTACAGTTCAGATTGGATCTGAGGTACCCTTATAAGTCCCTAGAATATGGTATACTATGTACCCAGGGTATAGGTGCCCCAATGGCCTACCAGGGGCTGAAGCATGTATTATGCCACCCCTGGAAAGCCACCCAAAATGACACCACAGGTCTGCTACTGCAGCCTGAGTCAGGTGGTGCATGCACCCCTTACTGAGATATAGTGAACCTAGATCTCACCATATACTGCACATACAAACCTATCAGTCACCCCTATGGCAGGGCTCATCAATCCTGAAGGCATGGTGCTTGGTTATATGTAAGGGGGTGCCCAGGCATGAGTTGAGCCCCTCTGCAGCCTTCGGAATCTCTTCTCCGCGGTTGTCAGTAGTGCAGCCTGACCATATACTCTTAAGTGCATTATAACCAAACGGTAAATGCTAACTTTGGACTGGCTGCACGGAAACATGTCGTGTTTGGTGTCAAACATCTTGGAATCATACCCCCACACCATTAACTGGTGTGGGAGTATGATCCCACCCTTCTAGAGGGAGAGACATTACAGCACTGGTATACTCGGTATAAACTTAATAGAGCCTTGGCATCACAAAATGGATGCTGCAGCCACAGACACGGGTCTGGCCTCCTGCTGCTGACCGAAACTCCGGCAGGGGAGGCCTGGACAATAGGTTTCCTGTCACAGGGAGGTGTAACCACCTCCCGACAGGCTTATGTGTATTTGGGCTGGGTGGGAGCACCCTCTGAGTGCTTTGAAGTCCTGCACTGGGGGCACATTTGGTGTCCCTGTGCATAGTCCAGCTCAAACCGGTTCAGGGGCTTCCAGCTTCCTGCTCTGGCGCGAAACTGGACAAAGGAAATGGGTGTAGCCACCCCTCTTTCCAAACCCTCCCATAGGTGGGTCCCCAGAGTATGTCCAACCCCCTACCTTAGTACAAGTATGGGACCCCAGTCCTTAGGATTTTAGATTACCCTGGATGAAACTCTGAAGCTGAATCCTGGACCTCCGACACTCTGCTTAAGATCAGAGGACTGAAGAAATCTCCCTTGGGGTCAAGAAATGACTCCCCTGCTTGGCAGGCACCAAAGAAGCAATTTGCTGGTCTGCATCATCGAAGCTCCCGCCGGACTCCGAAGTATTTGCAGCCCAGGAAGAGCATTTCCAGACATCTGAGGCCGACCAGAGTCCCCAGCAAAGCTGAGACCCGCAGCCCTCGTGAGTAGCGTGAAACCGGAACTCCTGGTCACCGTGCATTTCTGCAAGTGCATTGACTTCTCGAGGTCTCTTGAAGTCGTGCTTGGGATGACTTGTAGCCCCCACCTCGGGCACTGAATCCACCGAAAATTGTCGGCCTAGTCATTCCGAGTGACCTGTGGGCCGCCATTTTGTGTTTCGTCTCGAGGTCCCTTTGCGATCCCTGGTCCGTTGACTGGTGGGTCCCTGAGGGGGTATCTTTGTATTTTCTTGGGCTTCCCTGGTTGCTCCAGACGTGTCCTGACTCCCAACCAAGTTGTGAGTCCCACAGACCTTGCTGGTCTGGACCGAAGCATCTTTCTAGTTTCTGCGTGGGTTGCTGTTACCAGGGCTTGTGTCCAATCCGGGCACCGACGCTGCAGCACTCGACATCCTTCGTGGGACAGCTCGAATCCAGCTCCTGGTCATCCTAGACGCCTCCTGGTGGTCGTGGCTGAAAAATCAAGCTTCACCTCTTTCACCTGAAATCACCCAACATCGATGGGCATCTGCTCAATGCCTTCCTGGTCACTGGCTAGTGACCCAGACTCTGTCCCCTCTGCTTTCAGGTTCTTCTCATCTTTGATCCGGGCTTGAATCTCTTCGGACACTTCGCATCTTCACGACAGCAGCACTTCTTCCCCAGCTCCCATTGAAATCGACGACGTGACCAGACACCAAAAAGACACCTATGCACCCGGCTTCCCTGGGTGAGGTAACACGAGTACTCCGGTGCTCCCGTGGGTGCTAGCCCTAGAACTTCCTAAGTCCAAAAGGGTTTGGTCCTAACTCATTTCTAAGTGTCCCTAATCTTTAAAAATCTAACCAACTTTTCCCATAGAAGCTAACTGGAGCTCGCGTCTGTGTTAACACACTGCCCCTGTGGGTCCTCTGTGTCACTACCTTGGGTGGTTCCTTGGGGTCCCAGCGATTCTACAGGTGTAATGAAAGGTCTCAGATCTCCCCTGGACCAAGGTATGTACCGTCACTTTCCCAGGGAGAGAATATCAGTTCCAAACTTATGGAATAGAACATATACACAGCACTTCCTAAGGTGGGCAAACTTTCAACACTCCACCAAAGGCAAGGCAAGAAAACAATATATACACAGCGCTTCTCTAAAGCGAAATATACTTTGCACATCACATGCCAGGAGTAGAACAACTTCCTATAACACAATTACCTGCTAGAAGGGAATTCACCCATCCTTCTACAACAGAATACTTGGCCAAGAAGAGTCCACACCTCCTGCTACAAGGAAAAGACGAATTGGTATATCTGGGATGTATTTATTAGTAAATAGCACCACACTGTAAGCCAAATGCACCTATCATAGCAGACTCTTACATATCACTAGTATTATTGAAACACAATCAAGGCAAACATATATGTATAAATATATACATGTATGGATATAGGAATCAGAAAATAAGAAGGAAAGGAAAGAATTTAGAAAATAATCAAGAGACAGTTAGTAGCAGAGACACCTCACCTACTGCTCCATCATTTCACCCCACTTCGCTCAAGGGGAGTCCATTGCTTGAACCGGGTGAAAGTTCAGAGGTGACACCACTCTTCCGTGACAACACGTCTGCTCCACGGCGTGAACTTCCACCAGGCCAGTGTAGGCTCCCCTTTTTAATACAAATTCAAACACAACGAAGCTTCTAGCAAGCCTCACCCCCTCGTTCTCCCGAGAGCCCGTACCAGCCTGCTTCAAGGCCACTGCATCGGTTGATCAGGCCTTTGCTATGGCTCCGAGACAGACCATGTACGTTCCTCTGATAAGAACCAGTTCTCTCTAGTCAGTAAAGTGTGAAAAACAGGAGAAGAGCAAAACATGCCCTCCCCACCTCTGTAGCTTCGTGCAGGCACAGAAAATAGAATCAGAAAAGCAAGGATGACATGAAACCATGTCAAAGGCAATAGTCAGCACTGCCATAAAGCAAGGTAAAGTTAGAAATCAGAATGACATTAGACCACGTCAAAGCCAATAGGTCAAAGTAATAATTCATCTAACCCAAATAACATTATACCCTTAATCCCTCAGTATCCAAAATTGAGCACATGTGTGCACCATCACTCACAACACTGCACCTCAACATCCCATACCTTCTATTCTTGGCAAGACTATTCTACTAAAAGACAGCAAGATTACAGGACAGAAGAGAAGCAGTCATATGCAAACCCATCCTACATTAAGGCTAGGGTAACATAAAACACTTAAAATCAGTTAAAATGGTGGTGGTTGAGGGTCATCCTAGGGTGTCAGACCACAAAAGGGGCTCATTCACTACATACAGGCTCTAGGCCTTGTGTCTAGTTAAGGCGTGGTTCTTATACCACTATTTTAGTATATGGTTTGGCTCGCCCCTAGGGCCTGACGTGTATTTGTGCTATTTTACTGTGATTATTGAAGTATAACTTATGTCTTTTGACCTCTAGTCCCATAAAGGGAGTAGGAGGGTGTGTTTAGTAATAAATACATATATTTTATATATATATATATATATACCTGGTGTGGATATCTTTCATTTGGTGACTCAAGAGATTATCGACTGGTAAAACAAGCTGCTTTACATTCCTTCAAGACTTAGCCTGAAGGCTGCTCTCCATAGCTACCACTAGGATAGCTTTCAATAAAGGTTGTCTTTAACCTATAACCAATAAGGGGTTGTTTGGACTGATACAAGGTGCCCACTATAACTAGTGGACAGCATATATCAGGCCAACTTCTCACATATACCCCCAAGTTTTAAATTTCTTCCTGAATCGATCTGTTCTTCCATAACCTGCTGATCCAAAGGTAGCTTATTCCACTGAACAGCTGCTAAATGAGAAACTAAGCTGCCTCCAGCTCTAACTCTTTTTATCTGCATTAATTTGGCCAGTGCAAGATCTCAGCTCATGATTAGGAATGTAGAATTCCAATATGGTTTGTAGGCTTACCGGTCCTATCTTTTAAGCGCTTTGTGCGCATGACAAAGTAATTTGAAATTCCCTCTCTTTGGCACCTGGCAACCAATGTAGCCTCATTAGACAAGCTGAGGCAGAGCTATATATGTGTTACATGACAGTTTGACTGCTGCATTTTGTGTTACTTTTTAGTCGGGGAAACAGATAATCTGCTATTCCCACACCCACAGCATTCCCATAAATACAGCCTACTAGTTATGAGGACCTGGAATATTGTTTTCCTCCAAATGACTGTGATCCATTTAAAGTCTCCTTAGTAATTGTAAAGTGGCAAAACATTTGCCACAGGTAGCCATAATGTTAACTTGCATAGATAAGGAGTTATCAATGAGGACTCACAGATTTTTCACTACCTTCTTGGGCTCTGGTGCTGCTCCTAGTGAACTTTGCCACCATGAGGTATCCCAAGTCAGGTTTGCCATTCTGAAAAGTAGAATCTAAGATTTTCTGCATTTAATTTTAGGCAGTGATTTGGCATCCAAATTGTAGTCTCTGATAACCATTTTACCAGCTTGTTTCTGGTATCTTCCTGTCCTCCTTCTATTGATATCACCAGCTGTGTCATCCGCATAAGAATATATATATCAAAACCCCATTTCTTCTCAATCTTTGCCAGGGAAGACACAACTATGAAAAGTGTCAGGCTTAAAGAGGACTGCCTGAGGATGTGACTTAAGAGGACCATGCTGTACTGTTTGAGTTCTATTTCCGAGGAAATAACTAAACCATTGCTACGTTTTGGAATGGAGTCTAATTTAATGCCATTTTCTCATTAGTAAACTGTGTGATACACTATCGAAAGCCACCAAAGATCTAGTAGTATCATGACTGCTGGTTTGCCTTGGTCCACTAGTAATCTGATGTTATCAAGCACGGCTAACAGAATAGACTCTATACTATTCTTGGCTCTAAAACCTGTTTGAGAAATATTCAATAGACTGTTGATCTCCAGGTAAGCAGTCAGCTGACCATTGACCAATTTCTCAAAAATGTTGGACCAGTAGGGACGTTGAAAGATTGGCTGGTAGTTTGAAAGAATGGAGACATCCATGCCAGATTTTTTGGCCAGGTGTGTAACCATTGCTTGTTTCCAAGAATCTAGATACATTGCCTTGGGTGATAAACCGTTAAATAACTGTCAGACATGTGGTCAATGTTGATGCTAGACATGAACAGATAAAATGTGGGCACGAGTCCAACGGTGATCCGCATTTTACCTCCTCAATTTCTCCACTTGCTCTTCCGAAATCAGCTTAAATGAATGTGAGATATGGTGTCAGGGTGGACCTGTAAAAGTTTCCTATTAGTCTTCTCTAATGCTGGTTGTGTTTTAAATTTGGTGTATATTTTAGAAATTGTATAATTAAAGTTACTGACTTCTTCACAATGATTTAGAGAGGGGGTTAGAGATTGAGAAAGACAAATGAGATCAGCCAGCTCCTTCACTATTCCAAAAAGGTCCTTCGAAGACCTATTATTTTCCTCAATTTGTTTAACAAAATATTTTTTCTTTGCGAGTGCTCTATGATGCAGTGAAAGGGGTTTTGAAATGAGTATCTGCCAAGTGACCACATGTCGTATGTGACACCTCAGACCAGTACTTACCAAACTTTTTAAAACCAAGACTCTATGCACTGCCTCGCTCTCACACACTCCCTGCATCCGCAAAAGCAAAACTGTAGGTCGATCATTCTTTTACATCGCGCCTAAGATATGGAACGACCTCCCTAGGCACATAAGAGCCTCTTCCTCACTTCTTGAGTTTCACAAGAAGATGAAGGACCTGGCTCTTCATATAAGCACCATGGGACCACAGACCTACACTCCTTGCCTAAGCGTCTGGATACCCTTTCAGGTGATTAGTGCGCTATACAAATCAACATATTATGACAGACTGACTCGTCTAGCGTTTAAGGACATGAGGTGGGTAACTTTTGTATTGTAACAAAAGCTTTTTGTGAAAGCATACTGTCATTTACAGACAGCACGTTTTCCATTGAAATGGCCTATAGCACAGACCTACTATATTGCGCACAAATGATAATGTGGAAATCTGTTTGCAGTGAATACTTACCATTTGTGCGTCACTAAGTAAAATGTCTTGATTTGTTTTGATACTAATAAAATCTTTGTTTAGATCACACTTCAGCATTATAAAAAGTGCTTCATTTTTGCTTTCCCAACTGCTGAATGAGTACAGTTTTCGTTTACTCTGGTTTTACATTTTGTTACAAAAAATGACATCCTTCAGCCTTTTTCTTTTATACTCCCTGAACCCCCGCATGGTTCACATAATTCACTTTACTTTTCTTTCTCTGACTGCAAAGTGAGGAGTTTGTAAACGTCAACCCACATGTTAAAAAAAAAAAAAAGCAAAAAAAAAAAAAGCAGCAGTTTGTCAGAAGATATAACTTTAAAGGCTTGTTTATTTATTGCTTGGACTTTGGCAGGCCACCAAAAATCGGCAATCACATACTTTTTTTTTTTTTTAATTCATATTTTACTTTAATGGTCACAAACACAGATGAAAATAAGGAAAAAATTCATACATTCAATTAATTAGACTAAAAACATTAAGAGCAATAACAGTGACTACAGATGGATATAAGCACATATAAAATAAAAGAAAACAAATATCATAACATAACAAATAATACAAAATTTCAGTATACATATTGTTAGTCTCATTCGAGGCTAGACCATTGCCTTCCAAATTTAACTAAAGATCTCAATCCCCTTGCTTTTGCCAGTGCCAATTCCATCTCATAGACCCCCCTTAATAGTAACCAGAATTCCATAATGGTAGGACTAGTTTTTTCTATCCATACCCTGGCAATAGTCAGACGCGCACATGCAATGAAGACTGACACAAGAGAGTTTGGGATGTTACCTGTATCAGGTACTAACCCTTATACGATTTCTTTCTCTGATAACACCGTTTCCTTACCGATTAACTTACTTAACTCATGTGCAAGCTTATGCCAAAAATCGGCTAACTTGGGACAGGTAACAAACATATGTCGTAGGCCTATGGCAAAGTCATTGCACTTAGGACAAAAAGCCTTAATTGAATTATGTGACACAGCCCATTTAGAAATAACTTCAGGGGTATAATATAACATGAATAAGATACGATGGTGTTGCAATTTTAAATTGATTGAGGTTACAGCAGAGTTAGTTCTGACCAAGGAGTCTGAGACCTCTTCGGGAGTTACCTCAATAGCAAATGTAGTGTTTAATTTGGCTGTGACCTGTGTAATATCCCCAACAACCGTTTCAATAAAACATCGATCTACTCTCCCTATGAGACCGCGATTTCTATTCTTGAAGATCGCCCGAAGAGCCTCAGTTGTAGGGGAGAGGGCCAGTAAACCTTCTCCCTGCATAAAAAAATCCCTAATTTGTAAGTACTTAAAAAATGAATTATATGTAACCCCAAACTCTACTATCAATGATTGAAATGATTTAAAGCCGTGTTTATCATATAAATGCCCCAAAAGTGTAATTCCCCGTTGCTGCCATGATCGCGCAACTGTATCCGAGAAAATATCAGGGAGCCTCGGGTTGCCCCAAAGGTAAATAAATTCATGCCACTTTGGAAAATTAAACTTTTTACATATATCTTGCCAGATGTAAAAGATATGCCGAATGGTCTTAAATCGGACTCTTTTGTAGTAATTCGGATCGGACATATGTTGTAATAAGAATCCAGTGTTAGAGCCGTATGCTAGCTGAAACGAAAGCCAGGATCTCCTGGCAACAGGTCCCATATTTAAGGATTGAATCAGACTGACAAAAGCAGCCCAGAAGTAGAATCTAAAATCTGGAAGTTTAAAGCCGCCTTGCCTAAAAGACAGCTTGATATATCTAATCGCCCTTCTCGCTCTCCGGTAACTCCAAATGAAACTCCCAACAACTCCATCCAAGCGTTTAAAAAAAGTCATTGGAATTCTTAGAGGGATGGCTCGAAAAAAATATAAAAATTTAGGAAGTATGCTCATTTTCACTATATTACATCTACCAATGATGATCAATATGAGCCTATGCCACCTGCGAAGGTCGTTGGTGACCTTTTTCAACAGCGGTGTGTAGTTTAGATCAAATATATCGTTAATATTGGCACTCAAGCACACCCCCAGATACATAGCTGATTCTGTAATACCTAGCGAGGATGGAGCTGCACTCGGTGTAAAATTGAGTATAGATTGAGACTTATTCAAGTTAAGTTTGTATCCAGAGAAGGACCCGAAAAGCTGCGCCTCTTGAGTTATCGCTGTGAAGGCTAACACTGGGTTTATAGAAAAGACAGCGATGTCGTCTGCATATGCGGTGACTTTCAGAAAGGTATCATTAAAAAAAAACAGTGTAATAGACTGGTTATGAAGCAAATGTTTGATAAAGGGCTCTATATATAATGCGAATAATAAGGGGGAAAGTGGACATCCCTGCCGCGTACCACGAGAGATGCTAAAAGCGGATGAAGCAGAACTGTTATACTTAACTATGGCAGTGGGTGTACAATAAAGTTTCTGGACAGCCGAAATAAACCCTCAACCGAGGCCAAAAGAACCCATTGTGCACCACAAGGAGTCCCAGGCCACCCGGTCGAAGGCCTTCTCAGCATCTAACATGATCATCCCCAAGTGCTGCTCCATATGCTTAGCAATATCAAATGCTACAATAGCGGTATTAATATGTGCAGTGGTGTCCCTGCCAGGAATAAAACCATGTTCCTCAGATACCATCAGATGCATTAAAGGAGCTAGGCGCAATGCCAGAAGTTTAGAAAAAAATTTGGCGTCTGAGTTAATTAGAGATATCGGTCTATAAGAACCGAGATTATCCGGTGGCTTATCTTTTTTTGGGAAAACGATGATATTTGTTTTATTCCAGGAGGGAGGGGAGTCACCCCCCCTAAGTATCTCATTGATCAGCTTGAGAAAAGTTGGAGTTAATAAATCCCTGAATGTTTTTTAAAATTCGAGTGGTATGGTATCTTCCCCCACTGCCTTGCCCACAGGGAGGGCTCCCATTGCAAGGTCAAGCTCTACTAAATCGGCCTCCCTTTCCAAACTCAAGGCCTGAAACGAATTTAATGAAGGGAGCCCGCTCTCTTGTATATACGCATTAGCTTGTTGGGTGTTACCATTACTTACTTCATTATACAGGTCCATATAGAAAAGCCGAAACTGCTCCAAAATATCTTGCGGTTGTGAAAAGACATCGCCATTTACCCCATTAATTTTTTTAATATAAACGCCGGCCCTTTTGTTCAGCAATCTGATGTGCTAGTATTCGCCCTATCTGCTCCCCATATTCATATTGCCGGATTTTATATTTAGAAAAATTACTAGCTACTTTGTTTTTAAGCCTTCTACCTAGCTTTGCTCTAATGTCAACGATCTGTAAGTATATTAGATGTTCCTCAGTGTCTTTTAAAACAATAGCTTGAGCGTGTTGCTGTTCTAACTCCATGTATTTCGCATGGTCCTTTTCCAGCTGACTAAAATAAACCCGGTTTTGTTTAACAATGAATTGAAGGGTAGCCCCCCTTACATATGCCTTTAGACAATCCCAAACTATTGCGAGCGATGTGGAATTTAAGTTATTAGCCAGAAATTCCATAAGAACTTCTCGCATATATGAAATATAATCTGCATTACTAAGAAGATGTTTCGGATACGAAAATTCCCTACTTTGATTGCCCTTATTAAGGTCAATAATCAAAGTAAGCATAACCGGATTGTGATCCGAAGTGATCTTGGGGCATACCACCATATTAGAATTCTCCAACAGATTATTTTTAACAAAAATCATATCTAAACGGGAGTAGTGTTTGTGCGGATGTGAAAAGAAAGTAAACCCTGGGAGTGAGGGATGTAGGATTCTCCAAGCATCTTCCAGTTGATGAAGATATAACATTTCTTGAATCGCTGCCCTCACCTGAACCATTCTGCTCCTCGCTTTTAGATTTGTAGTATCTATTACCTTATCTAATATGCAATTCATGTCGCCCATCACTATAAGATCATTTGACCAGTCTAGTAATTCCGAGCTAAGTTGAAGAAAAATATCAGGGCAGTCAATGTTCGGGCCGTAAATTGTACAGATTGTCATATTATGATTATGTATAGAGAGCTGGGCTACCACCCATCTTCCTTTAGAATCAGCCAGGGTGCGTATAGTTTTAGCCCTAAGCTGTTTAGCCTTCAACAAAGCTACCCCCCTAATAGAGACCGACTGTGACGTACAAATAATTAACTCATAGCCAAGCTGTTTCAGATAGCTTCTATCTTTAAAGGCCACGTGCGTTTATACAAGGCCAACAATGTCTGGCTTAAAAACCTTCAACTCTTCCGAAATAAGGCGTCTTTTGTTGGCTTGGTTCAGCCCACAAACATTCCAAGACCTAATTTTAATGCTTGACATGGTGTAAATTCAGTTTAAACCTTGGTGTGCCATACCCATCTATACATAAATTGACATATAAGAATTGCAAACAGTTTCATAGCATTTTCAAATGTGATGTGACCCTTTAACCCCCACCTCCCCCCACCAACCCATCTAACTCTTCTGGCCCACCCAGTCACCATGGAAAGGAATCAACCCCCTATTTAGCTGTCCTTAATGACAGCAAAAAGAGAATGCCTCACCCTCACCTCCCACGAGAACCCGTCTTACCCCGCCACCCCCGAACCGCCCCAACCAAACTATAACCCGTGTGCATGCCTACGGACATAGGTGCTAAACTTTTGATGGTAATAGTAGAATACCACAATATTTAAACAAGGGAAGAGTCACACTATCAAAGAATAACCACAGAAAGGTTATGAATCAGGCTTTGCTACCTGTTGCTACTTGCAAAGAGCCTTTCTTGCTTCCAGCACATTGAAAAAAAAGTAAGTATGACCATCTTTAACAATTTTCAAACGGGCGGGCTCCTGTAGCATAACCTGCGAGCATACAGATTTAAAAGGATCAATAAGTTGCCGGAGAAGCCACCGCCTTTACATAGTAGACTTTGAAAAATCAGAACGAATGAAAATTGAGATAGAGCCCACTTTTACAGGAGCTGTGGGACGTGCTTTAAAAAAAATAGCCTGTCGTAACAGAAAATTCCCCAGAAACACCAATATAGGCCTAGCAGAATTTCTTTTTGCTTGGGCATCTCGTGAAAGAAAAGGAGGCAGCCTATGCGCTCTTTGGATTTGAGTGTCCATGTCCCAATCGTCCAGGTCTGGGAATGCCTTCCGAAAAAGACTAACATTAAATGCCCGAGGGTCTGAACCTTCATTGCCCTCCGGAACACCAAAGACTCTCAGATTCGGGCGCCTCTGCCGATTTTCCACGTCTTCTATTTTAGATTGGGCGTCGGCAAGCTGTGACTCGTTAATGCTAATTTGTTTCTTAGTTGATGTGTTGTCCTCTTCTACCGAGGCCACCCTGTTTTGAAGTTCAGAAACCTCAGACATTAATTGAGAGACCTTGGAGGTGACCTCAGCCAGCGAATTTTTGATTTCAATGCTGTCAGCCCTGGCCTGATTGTAGTGTTTCTGAGCCTCAGCTCTTTGAATTTTAAGTGCCTGCATAATTCCGAACATAGAGGGCTCGTCCTCCTGATTTTTATCCAGACGATGACAATCCGAATTCTTCTCCATCCCTGTAGCTTCAATAACCCCTCTGCACACCGGGTCCTTAGGTGACCTTGATTGGCTGGTCCCCGCTATTGGGACCATTACAGTCTCAGGGGCGACTTCTGATCCCAACAAATTAAGCGGGTTATTCTGGAGACCGCCCGATGTCATCGCCCTCAAGATAGAAGCATTGGTTAATACAGGGGCCTGCGGAAACTTAGGAGTATCAATTGGCAGATGCGCCACTTCTGAGTGATCTAATGTAGGAGTGACATCTGTGGCCGTAGGGGGACCGGGTAAGCCTGAGTTAGATAATCTGGAGATGATTGATCTAACTTCCCCCTTTGTAGAGACCCATTTACGCAGGGGGCTCGGCTCTGGGCTCAGTTTTGTGGTATTTGTACCTCCCTTCAGCCGTTCCATTGCCTCCGATAAATGAGCCTTGGTGTTAGCGCCGCCCGACCCCCCTTGACCTCTGCCACCTTTCCCAGACCTAGCTTGCTTATGGTTTTTTCCCTTCTGAAATTCCCATTTCTCCAAGGTAACTTTATTATAGTTGGGTATCTCCTGTTCATCTAAGTGTTGAGGAGAGTTCAAGGACGCTGGGTTTTTAGCAGCGCTGTGTGGGTCGAGTTCCAGTTCTTTAATGTAACTCCCAGTTGTCCCCCCCCCTTTCCATGGATGGGATTATCGCTCAATGAAATTAAGCAGCTTGAGACGTTCTCTTGCTGAGCTCCATTACAAGATAACACAAAATTCTCACACTCAGTCCATCATTGGCTGCAGCGGTGAATGAGCCGGTTCAGTGCTAGGTTGCGCAGGTGGCGTTGTTAAATTTCCACTAGCTTCCATAGATAATGCTGTACACTCTTGAGGGCAGGCTGAGCTTTGCATACCCAAATCTGCCGATATAGAGTTTTCCAGATTAGCCAGAGAGTTGCCGCAACTAGTACCGACAGTAGAATCCCCAGGGGAGAGATTACAGCTTGTTGACGGCTCTGTAACTGCAGTATTTAGAACGTCGACCATTTGGTCAGTGGGTACTTCCATGTCTGTGCTGTGAGAGCAAAGTAAAGCGGTTACCCTTCCAGATCGTAAGAGCTTAAGCAAAGGCTTGCCCATCTGGGGACTAGAGGGCACAATAGCTAGTTTCCTTGAATAGTTCACCTCGAGAATAACCCCACAACCAGCCCCCAAACAGGTAGAAGACTCATCTAACCTGGACGAGCTTGATCCGGCTGCTGAAGGTAGAGCGTCAGCAGCAGCTACAGTCCTTACTGGAGCTCCCGCCCTTCCTCGGCAGGTCGTTCTTGGCGGCGCCACTGCTTTAGAATACGAATACTCTCCCCCAAGGAAAACGGGCAAATACCTGGGTTGGCAGCTGCCTTCTGCGTAGCTGCATACACTGGTCCTGAGCACGCTAAAAGAGTGTCGAGGGGACAATACCGGTGGGACCACAGAGTAGACTCCGGACCAACACGCTGCGCGGGCTCCAAACACCGCGCAGCTGACCTCGGCAACACGACACATCAGCCAGGTAACCAAAAGCAGAAACGAAGCGCAGGTGAGCACGTCCGGCCGTACCTCGCTTTACCTCCTCTTTGAGTTTCTTTCCCCCCTTTAGTTTACATGCTGTAATTTCTCTCCGCTACTCCATCTCATTTGAATCCGTAGACTTCAAGTCCATTCAACTCCATTCCCGCGGCATTCAGCTGTCCAAGTTCAGGCGGACAACGGGAGCGGCCGGTACGAGCTCTCAGGGAGAAATGGGAGGGGACATCTCAGCAGCGGAAACAGTCCGCCAACTTCCCTTCCGATCACATACTTTGTTAAAAGTACACATGATCAGGAATTACCTACTGGAAAAATATATTTCGGAGTCTGAATATTCAAGAAATTTTGATATATAAAAAATGAGCAATTTATTGATGGGTGAATAAAAAACAAAACTAGCTCTGCGAAAAGCATGTTTCATACGAAGCATTTAAAAGGATTTACGTGTGAAACAAGACAATCCTAACAGAGTAAAATAAAAATGGATGTTTTGTATTGAATGTTTACAGATTGTGAAATTACTTGATCATGTGAAATGTGCCTCAAAACATTGAGGTCAATGGTGTTTTCACAAACAGTAAGCCCAGGTCTGTGGCAAAGATAGGGGATGACCAGATATCTCAATTCAGACGAAGGTACAATCCGATATGAAGTAGTCTTTAAGAACTGGGTCAGTGTTCAAGAGCCATCTTAGAGCACTGTGATGTTCTCATGGGAAATATCAGGCAGGTAACCAGTAAGCAAGCTTAGTGACACTCGCACACATTTTAGTTTCTCATTGATTAGACACAAAATTCAGCCACCATCGACCAGTACCCTTGTGTGGAAATGTGCTTCCTTTATTGTTCCTGGCTCACCTACAAAAGGTAACTTAATCGGGTGCTGCTAAACACGTGCACATAGTTACTTGATCATCAGGAAGTGCTACATCTTATACATAAAATCAGAAATTTTAACTGTTTGCTGCAGAGCATTCCAACTTGTGATAACACACCATGCCTAGTTAAAGATATTTGCAGAGATCTTAAGGATTGGAAAAAATAATTTCAACAGTCCCAAAGTTAAGTAGCACTATTGAAAGCAAAGGCACCCAGGAATGGAAGACACATATTAACCATTTTTGTTTTGATTCAGAACTACAGTGTTTGTACCACAAAATGACTCTGTGGCAAGACTAAACTACATTGCAACTAAATGGAGGATAATCCTTATTTGTGGACCACGGACCACCTCTAAATTAGTTTGTTTGATAGGCCTGGTTGTAACTGCCTGGTGTGAACTTTGCATCTTAATACCTCAACCTGCTGTTTCTATTGCTTTTTAGATCATTGAGAATGAAGACACTGAAAGGAGCTGACTTTGAGAAGCGATTAAGTTCTCAGGAAGAGGTTGAGAGACTGTTGTCAGAGTTAAAGGTGCGATCTGGTTGAGTCACTTTTTTTTCTGTAAATTCTAACTTGCGACATTTAGCTCATCCAATAATGTACGTAAATCTGCTTAATGAAAGCCTGCCTATTCAGTGAAGATGTGTATTTGACATTGAGTCATGACTTTCCATCGATTCTCTGTCATCCCTCCTTCACATCAACATCATAATCTCTGAGAACGTTTAACATAAAGTTAGACAGACTACCTTTCTTGTGCCACTTGCTTTTACTTATCCTCTGTTTTAACTTTCAGGCATGCCAGGCCAGTGAAGGGTTGACTGCAGACCAGATACTAGATTACAGAACAGTGTGTGATCGAATCCTCCGTGCCTGTAACCAGCGGGTAGCGGAATGCAAATCATGTAATGCTTATTTCCAGAGTCTCCTATCCCTGGCAGAGCAAGCATGCCGGGGTTACACTGCAGCAGTGGCACAACGCACGCCACTTTACCTGGAAAAGATTCTATTCCATTTCCTGAAAAATGTTGCTGCTCAGGGATCCTATGATGGATGTGCCAAGTTTGCTGATCTCTTGTACAACTTGCTTGCCAGCAGCAACAACCTGTCTGAGGAGCAGGAGAAGGATTACCTAGCCATCGCCAAGAGCTGCTTCAATGTTCTTTGGAAGGCAACTGAAGGGGTCACCAAGTCTGTTCAATGGACTCTGTCGGAAAGCAGGACAGCCTTTTTTTGTAGACTGCATGCTGTACGCTATTTGGTGCTTTTGGAGGCAAAGAGCCTTACTCCCTCGCCTAGCGAGCTTTCCTCCACTATTTCACTGGCTGGCCGTCATGCTGCTGCAGCTGCAAATATGTTTGAAGCTCAGAGAAGTCCTATTACAAAGGACGATGTGCTTTTTCTCAGTGACCAGATCTTCAACTTGCTTATCAAATCCTTACTGGAGTGTAGAGGCACACTAGGCCCCTTGAACTTACAGCAGGCTAATTGTTTGCTTGAGCTCACTCTCGAGCAATGCCGCAGGCTTTGCAAGAATGACTGCTTTTGGGAAGCAGCAGAATCTATCCAGAAGTTACGAGAGTACCTTGTTCTTGTTGGGCCAGAGGCTGGTCTAGAACTCTGTAGGTTGGGTGTTGAGCTGCATAAATCAGCCAGTGTGGGTGATGTCCTTTCGCAAGCCATTGGACCAGTCAGACGTTCTATTGAAGTGGGGGAGTACCCTTCCCAGATTCTAACAGACTGCTGCCAGTTTGTCGTCTCCGCAGTTGACAAGCATATGAAGAAAACTGAAGGTTCTGGCATTGTTCTGCAAGATGTGCTATCCCTGTCGGTCTTTCTGGAACTTCACTGTCAGCTTCTCCACAAACAGATGACACGCGTGAGTATGTCTATTGACTTGTTATGTTTTTGGGCCCATTTTTACAATGACCTCTCTCGCCGTCATGCTTTTGGTTTACTTATTAAAAATGTTTTAGGTCTGGAGATAACTTTTAACCTTTAAGCATTTACCCTGTTTCCGCTTAATCAGATGTATGCTCTGCCTCTTCACAGATTTCCAGTGTACTTTGGTCAGAGGTTGATGAATGAAATCTGCCTTTTGTGACTAGGTTTCTTATTTAGATAACCGTAATCTCTAATACCTTGTCAAACTTTTTGTAACTTTCAATGCTATCTTCCCTGAAATACTAATTGGCATTCTGTATTTTCTTTTTGGGTGGGAGAAAAATACTGGAAACACACTTGTATTGGTACTGCAGAAAATGATTAAGTCCTTACATGTCTGATTGGTCACTTGTGCTGCTTTCTACTTTAAAGTAGACACAAATTGATGGATGGAATGCTTTAATTAATCTCGCCCATTAGCAATTAGTCGGGACCGCCTCCCAGTCAATCATTATTTTGTACACCGTTCCACCTAAGTTTGGACCCAGCCATATGCAAATCAGTCGTGATCCTGCTCCAATGGGAACAGTCCAGCCTGAACTTCCAGGCCAGGCCCTCCTTGAACCAGAACAGAAGCAACCTGTAACCAGGTTACTATTTTTTTCTAAATGCTAGACACACAAAATCTGTAGCAACGGTCTAATTGTACTAAAACTGGTGGCTCTTCTTGGTCCTAATACTTAACTGCCCTACATCTAATCTGCTGCATTTCCTCTCCAGTCGAATCCAAGAAGTACATGAAAACCCATAAACTTCAAACCTATAGCAACCAGGTGCAGTAGATAGAAGCGTAGACGTTCAAGGAAGAAAATACTACCATTTCTTCCGAGTAAACCTGGCTACAGATCTGGTGTTGCTGAAAAGACAACCTTTTCTAATCCTATGCCTAGTGACTGTCTTATGCTTTTCTCTTCCATTATAAAAACTCTACCTGCTGACTTAAGTACATTCTTTGAGGTATTAAATTCCCCTGACTATAAACACAGAAAAGGGGTATTTCTCCCCTTCCAGGGCCAGGGTTAAGAAATATCATAAATCCAAATGAAGTTAGTTTTATATCTCTGAACACACTGAAGGGTCCTACTCTGGGTTTAACTTTTCCTAGGCCCATTCCAATCAAAATGTGGGCAACCCCGTCAAGTCATTTTCTAAACTAATGCAGACTCCACCTTTCCAGTTAGAATGCCCTTTCATTGCCAAACATTCTAAAACTATGCAATATCATTCATCGAAATTGAAGATATTTGAAGAACTGGGACATTGGCATATGGAATTCCGTCTGTAGATCCTGGAAGGATTTCAGTACTGGACCCCTCATGACATCCACCAAAACCGATATCCCTATATGATCCCAGCCCCGGAATCCCTGCAAGGCAGCTAGTTGCGGAAATTGCCCATTATCCCAAAGGTGGGGGGTCTCCTGTGTCAGCGTGTTCCACCACCCCATCCTATGCAATGCCTGCCTCCAAACATGAAACACAACCTTTGTAGCCGAGGTCAATGATTCCCGCAGTGGTGCCGAGTATAACTGTGTGCAGCGAGTGATCTCCCATAAGCTGCCATTCTTCTGCATATGCTGGATCCTCCTGATCGCCATACCACCATTCATTCAATATGAGTAAGTGAGATGCCTGATAATACGATAGAATATCCGACGATGCAAGTCCCCTACAGTAGGCTGATAAAAAGCTCGTCCGCATGGCCAATCGCACCTTGCCCCCTTCCCACAAGAAGTGCTCGAGAGCCGCATTTACTTGCCTGAACCAACGGGGGTGATCGGATATGGGTGGTTCTGCAACTGATACAGAAGACAGGGGAGCGCAGCCATCTTAAAAATGGCTGATCTGCCATAGATAGTCAGTGGCATACGTGACCAGGTCTTAAAATCTTCGCACACTTGCTCCCACACCGGTACTAGATTACGCTCCTAGGTGACAGCGGGCATAAGTGTTATAAATACGCCCAAATATTTCAGTCCTCCCGTCGCCATCTGGATCGACTGTGCCCAGTTCCACCCAGCCTCCGATCATCCACAGCATAGATTTGCGGGGATTCATATACAATCTTACAGCTTAAATTCGCTTGGAAACCCGTTGGGCCCCCGGAGCCTTCCCGGGATTGTTACCCTAATGCGGCTCTCAGCTCCCTCATCAGTCAGCTGGAGCTCCAGCTCCTCTCACCACATCCGATGAAGCCCTGGGCGGGAGGTCCACCAAGAAACGATCAAACATGTCGGCTGGCAAACATTCCTTAGGGGTGTATAAGTCTACATAATATGTAGCGAAGCTCTCTGCCAGGGCGCGGGATCCGTAAGTGGGTCGCTGCCGAGCCCAAGATGCCCGAAGGGTCTGGGAGTGATATATCCCTTGGCAAAGCCGATGAAGCATCTTGCTAGATTTGGCCCCCTATTGATGCACTACTGCGCGTAACCAGCCAGGCCTGCCGGGCCTCGTCCAGCAGTAGCGCTGCATAATTTTGTTGGGCAAATAGCAATTGTTGCCTAGCCGGGCCTCCTCCGGCCTCTCGTCCCTGACGCTAGAGTTCTTCAATACCCGCCTCCGCCTGAAGTAGCGCCTCCCTACGTCTTCTGCAAGCCGCCGCACACCAAAATATGACCATGCCCCTAAGAGTTGGCTTCATTGCATCCCACACTGAATTTGCCCAGTCAACTGACCCCACATTCTCTCTCAGGTATTAGTCTATGGCGTTGCACATGTTCCCTATAGTCCTCATTTTGCAGGTGCCACACCGACAATCGCCACCGAAACGGTTGCCTCCTCTGCCCCATCTGCATGGAGAGAGCCACTGGGGAATGGTCTGACGGAGCTCGTGGAAGAATCTCTGCCGTCTCTACTCTGCTCACAGTCCCTCGGGGGACAAAAATATAGTCAATTCTGGAGTAAGAGTCATGGACCGCTTAGAGATACGTGAACTTCCGACCGTCCCGGTGTAGATGGCGCCATGCATCCACCCAGTCGAGTCCCGTCACCAAGGAATGTAGCCCCACTATCCACAGGTGCCCCCTTCTCCCTCCAGCAGTCAATGGCCGTATCCATCACGTCATTCCAGTCCCCGCCAACCACTGATACCCCGCCCGGCATATCCATCCAGATAGTCGTGAGATGCTCCACCAGGTTCCACTGTAGTGGAGGAGGGGGTGTATACGCTGCCCAGTACTAGGGATTCCTCCCCCACCTTTCCCTGTATCAATATGTAGCGCCCCTGGGTGTTGGTCCATTGCTTAATGTGCACATACGGAACCCTACGGTGAATCAATACAGCCACCCCTCGTGACCCCCTCGCAAAGCCTGAATGAAACACCTGTAGATACTCATACCGTGTGAAGCAGAGGGCCTTAGTCCCCAATAGGTGTGTCTCCTGCAACATGAGGATATCTGCCCCAGCCCGCTTGGCCCATTGGAGTATGGCCACACGTTTAATCTTACCAAGGGCTCCCCGCACGTTCCAGCTGATAATACAGAGTGAGCCCAGGGTCATGCGCTCCCTACTGGGGAAATCTGCCATGAGGCACTATGTCAGCAAATACAAGGATGTGAAATCCAGCCCGGTGTGTATGTGTAAGCCTATTGTCGGTGTGAAGTGCGACCAACAAACAAAACAACCCCCCCACCCTATACTTCAAAAACGGTGAAGCATTTGTCGCGGCAAGAACGGCCCGGCCTGCCCCCACCAATGGATCCCCAACTCACAACCCATCTATTGTTAGCACACTTTCTGTTAGCACAGGTCCACTAACGGACCCGGCCCATAATTGAGCCTCTCCGATCTGGTTGATATGAACTCCTCCGACTGCCCCGCGCCAGTCAGGACACCAAAGTCTGATGGCCCGAGGCCGAACCAGTCTGGGATGACGTGTCACAGGACAGGGAGCGGCGCCTGGAGCGTAATCTTCTGGCACCCTTGGGTTTCAGGGGGGGCCCCTGCTGAGCTGCCTCGGACGATGAGGAGTCGGACTCAAGCCCAGGTGGTGTGTGGGTCCGCACCCGCGCAGTTTCATCAGTCCATTTAAATACACCTGGTGAGTCAAAGAAATGGGTGCGGGAGTGGTAAACCACTCGCAGGCGAGCGGGATATAACAGCGCGTAGGGGAGCTTAAGATCTCTCAAGCAGGATTTGGCTGCCAGGAACGACTGCCGCTTGCTGAACTAGCCGCGTGTAGTCTGGGAAAATAAGGATGCAAGCATTGTCGTACTGCAGGGGCTCTTTGATCCGCACTTGCTTCAGGATAACATCACGTTCATGGTAGTTCAAGAGCTTTGCCATGACTAGCCGCAGGCGGCAGTTTCTGCATGAGCCCCCGATGGGCTCGCTCAATCACAAAGCAACGGGATCTAGATTCTGGTGGAAGCCAACTCTCCAGCCATTGTGTGAGGAACTGTTCCATGTTGCCCCCTTCGTAGCCTTCCGGAAATCCAACAAAGCGGAGGTTATTGCGTCTTGCCCTCCCTTCCGCGTCTTCCACCCGCTGTGCAAGGCTCCGCTGGGTGGTCTCCATGGCCGCCCCCGCTTCTTCAATGTGGTGACCTTGTCCTCCACTCCTGAGATGCGAGTCTCGGTGATGCGGGATACGGCGTTCCGCAGATCTTGCCGCAGCAGCATAGCGTTGGCTCCGACCTCCCCAATCTTTGTGTCCAGCATGTCCCTGGACTGCATAATGGCAGCCATAAGTGCTGCGTTGTCCGGCATAGTGCCTTGTGCCCCCCAGAGGACCCCGCAGCGGCCTCCGGGCCCGTAAACTTGTCGATAGGGCCCTGTATAGACAATCCACCACCACCTTTATCTTGTGTCATGGCGGGCCCCGGATTGTTCCCAGCACTGTCCAAACTGTCGTCCGGTGGTCAGAGTATGGGATTGAGGGAATGGGGGGGCAACGAAGATGGGAGCTCCCTCACTGGACCGACGTGGCCCGACTTAGCTGACGAACGGGTATGAATGGGGGCAGGCGGAGAGATGAGAGGGAAGACTGGCTCTCAGAAGCCTCGACTCGGGGACCTTCGTCCAACACTGGCCACCTATCACCACCCCACCACCAACGGGTCTCCACAGGTCACCGGAAGCCAGGTGGGAGCACTACGGTCCAGGGTCAGGGCAAGGGGCCCCAAGGGAAATCCACTTGATCTGATAAGCCCCCAACACAGTCACTTAAAGTGGAAGAACAGACTTGCTCCGGCCCGGGCAGCAGGTTACAACGAGGATCCCATCCCATCCAGTGACCCCCGGACCGGATCTCACACTGTCACCGACAAGCACCCCGGCGGCCTGAAAAGGCTGCCGAAAACGTCACCCAGAAGGGGGGGGGCAAGAGATGAGGGGGGAAACCCCGGTCAGCAGCAGTGCCAGTCTTGAATAGTAGGCCGTGCCCCAGTGACTAAGCGGTACAAAAGGGGGTGGTGATGGACGGAGCATTAGAACCAATCAAACACTCAGACCCAGTCAACAGATCTGGGTTTGATCCATCACCGTTCTTTAGCCCACTCTGCCACCCCAGTTCAGACATGGCCATATGCAAATCAGTCTGACCCTGTGCCTCATGGGAACAGTCCAGCCCGAACTGCCAAGCCATGTCTTCCCTGGACCGGAAACAAGCTTCCTAGGACCGGTTTCTGGCGCTGGTCCCTTCCAGTGGCGCCTGCGCGGTACGATTTCACCGCCGATGCGGGAGAGCCCCTGGGCCTGCGGCGATCTGGACACCACTCGGGGCCCCCCCCCCCCTCTTCACCAAGGGCAGGGCAGCCAGCACACTCCGGTCCCAGCTGGGATCCCCCACTCGGCCCGATCGGCTGCCGACTCACACCCCGAGACAATGAGAGGGGGGGGGAACCTCGTCTCGACTGTACCCTTATGTCCAGCCATATCGCCGGGGGGTTGCGACTTCCCCTGCCGCTTCTGCGCCACTACCACTCACTCCCACGCGGTCCGATATAACAGCTGACACCCCCTGGATGAGTGGGCGGGGGGGAGGAGGAGAAGGGCCCCGGTCTCTCAGGCCACCGCCACAGCTCTTTTCGGTTGTTGGCCCTCATACCCGAGGGACGCCACTGCGGCAGGCGCCCCGGCCCACCACCAAGTCTAGGGGGCGCGGTGGGGGGGGGGGGGGGGGAAGAGGGATGTGCCTCCGCATGTACCACCCGTTCAGGAACCTGGCCCCTGGCGTAGGAATGACGGCGGCCAGGCCCTCGCCGCCTTCACCGGGGCCCACCGCGACCGCCGAGTCGTGGCACAGCCCCCACCGGGAGCCGCCTCTGGAACAGTCAATCTGGGGGCACTCACCAGCTCCGACGTTGCTGCGGTCCCGCATTCAGGGGGCTCTGCCGCCAAGGCGGCGATACCTCCGGTCGGCAGAGAATCAATGCTACGCCGCCGGCTGCACACGAGACCTTGTCCCACACAGGCCTCGCCAAGTCTTCACCGGCACACTGTTGTCTCCAGCGGCACCCACGAAGCTAAAATTCACACAGGTAGGGGCTTCCAACGTAATTCAGCAATGGGGCATCTTTTTATGACCGGATGGCATCGGAGAGGCAGGATATTCAAGGATAATTAGTTGGGCTGGACGGAGCGCTCTCAGCCCATGTCCACCATGTCGGCTTGTCAAGCCACGCTCCCCGCTAGGATTTTTGCGTCTATATTTGTTAGATAGTGAATGAATGAATGAATGAAGCGGATTTATATAGCGCAACTAAGCCCAATGGGTGCTCTTTAGGACTCGCAGGCCTCTGGTGATTTATCTGGTTTCAGTAGTGTCACTATCAAGGCTTCACGAATGGCGGGGGGCAATATCCGTTTTTGATAAGCTTCCTCATATATGGCATGCAGGTCCCGCGCTAGGGGCTCCACATACTCTTTTTATAAAATTCCCCTGTCGGTTTGTTAATCAAGGGTCTTGCTGTTTAGGAGGGACCTTATCGCCTCAATGTCTTCCACAGTAATAGTAACCATCTAAATCGGCCAATGTATCAGAGTCCTGTATAGTTCAGCATACTACTTCTGAAATGCCTTAAGAATAGATTCTGTATCGTAACATTCCTGTGTGTCTGGACTCATTATTTTGACTGTGTTCCTGTTCCCCTTTGCGCCCTCAGCTTGGCAGCTAGGCTGTGTCCAGGCTGAACTCTCACCATATGTCTCTTTGAGAGAAACGTTGATTCCTGCTCAGCTAAGTCATGGAACTCAGTGAGGTGCTTGCAGATTTCTGCTAGAGAGTTGCCTGATGTGACGGGTGCTTGTAGTCTCACTCTAGGGATTGCAATTTAGCTTCTGTGTTTTGGGAGTTGACTAGGGATCGCCTTGAGTACACCATCTAGAGTGCTTATACAGACCTCTCAAATCGTGATCTTCAAAGCGTCCCACGGGGTATCCCTCCCTGTCACCGACCCCACGTTTGTGGTAAAATACTCAATTATTACAGACTGCAACCCCTTCCTGAAAACCGCTTTGAGGAGCGCCATTGCACGGAACTTCCACGTGAAAGGGGCAGGAGTGATTCTGGTAACGTTAAGCGCAGCAGCACAGGGAAGTGATCCGATAAAGTTTTAGGCATGTGCTTTAATTCTGCTACCCATGGGCAAGTCTCCCTAGCTATCAGCAAGTAGTCCAATCTGGACCACGTCCCGTCACAGAAGATACAAATGTGCCATCTGTTAGTAGCAGATGTCGCAAACGCCAGGCATCCACCAACCCATATTCCTCCAGGCGCTTTTGGATGACAATGGCTGATTGTTTGTCGTGCCCATCAGTGACAGCTGACCTATCCAACATAGCATCCAAATAGGTATTCCAATCCCATTCTTACAATATATTGGCTGCTGACAGTGTGTGCAGGCGTCTCCATCCTTATGTGAAAAAATTGGGATCATCGACATTGCAAATATATGTGTTAACCAGTTAAGGGCATGCTGAACAAGCAGCCTTGCACGATTGTTAAATGGCCATCGTTGTCTACCAATGAGTGTGTAACCGTAAAGTGGACCCCACGCTCAATTACTATTAAAACACTGCAAGCGTATGAGGACTAACACTTTGTTAGTTTATACACAGCCCCACTTGTGCCCACTGTTTTGTCCGTTATGGGTGTCCAGTGTGACTTCTGGAGGAGTGCGAATGTGTATGTCATGCCTATCTTAATAATTAAGAACCTATCTAGTTTTACAGGGGTTATTAAGCCTGCGTATGTTCAAAATATAATGTTTACCAGATACCAAACGTACTGAATTGTGTCCATGGTTAACTGTGTAGGTGATCATTAGGCAGTGCATTAACAAACCAACCATTGGATCCCCTGCCCCTCACTTCCACAATGCAACATTGCTAAATACATTCCCTCTCTGAACAGAAAAAAATTGTCATAACATTGCATAGCAGACAGTCTGAACAAATAGGGTTCTACTTAACAGAACTGTATGAGATGCTCCCTCTTGAGGGGGATAGCCAGGCTCCCAGTGCCTCCAAATAACCAGAGGAGGCTTGGGTGAGCAGCTTCTCACCATCATGGCACCCTAGTCGCATGATGTAAAACTGCCAGCAGCTCACAAAACTATATACCTCCACTCTCTGTGTAAAGCCACACGGCCTCCACCAGTTCATCATGGAAGCCACACTCTATTTCATGTTTTCACAGTGCCTCCTCGACTGGTTCGTCCGTGGGCCAGTTGCACATGCGTGGAGACAGATTTAGTAGGAATTCCTTTACTGTTTTTGGAGTGGTAAAGATACTCTGCTTCCCCTTGTAGTCTACAAGGAGCCTCGCCGGATACAGCATGGCGTAACCTATTTCAGCCTTTTGCAGTTGTTTTTTCACCGCCACTTTAAAATCGGAGTAAAACGCTTTCTGGTCCCCCTGGTAGCTGATAGCTTGTTTCTCACTCAACAGATGGGAGTACTGTTACTGTCCTGATAATTCAGCAGCTTCCCTATGATCGTCTTCGTGGTGCACCTGGGGGTGCCTCGCCATGAATGAGCGATTCGCTCGCTCCAAGACAAATAGTTGTGATGGAGAACCTGCTCCGAACACTGTAGTCTGCATCCTATCCACATACCCCTCCATCTTTCCCGTAGTCGTTAATTCAGGCAATACCGCTATACCCAGATTGTTTAGGAGGGAACACACTTCAAGATCTTTTTGTTGCTTGTATGACGGTTAGTACTTTTTCCTTATTGAGGCTTTTAATGCTGATTGCGTGGAGGTAATCTTCAGTTGTTGATCTCCTTTATTCCACTGCAGTGATTCGCTTTGACTGCTGGTTCGGTTTAGCTAACATATGGTTTATGCGGACATTTATGGTATCTATTTTCCCATCTGCTGATTGTAAACTAGTTTGCATCGCTAGTAGTGCAGCTTCCAGGGTTGGCACTCCAGAAGTGCCCGATGCCTGTTCATGCTCCTTCTCGGCACCCTGCAATGCCCTGAAGGAGTTTGTGCTTTCAAAGTTCAAGCGGGTTTGGCCTCTGTCCGTCTTTCACATGCTGCCACATGGTGGTGTTGCCACTCTGTCAGACTGTTATATTGCAAAGGTGCATGGCTAGACCCAGACAACTCGTACCAATATTTGTGCAGGTTGCCCCCAACTTGATCAGCTTGTCAACATTGCACACCCACTTTTACACAGCAGAATAGACCTGCTGCTTAGTTCCTGACACCTGGTCGGGACGACGCACAACACCGTATACCTTGCGATGGGTTGCTTGTATCACTGCCCCTTCTGTTGTCCTTATGCTGAAGCAAGAGGTGCATCTCCTCCTGGTGACTTAACTGTGTGGTGCTTGAAGATGCTGCGTTCCGTTGCACTGTGATGGAAGAAACACTTGTTACTTTGAACTCAATTTGGACTCTGCTTCATTGCCACTGATTCAACAGAAAGCGTACCAGCTTTTTGTTGGGGAATCTGCATCAAGACCTCAAGCGGGGTGCGCCTGGCAGTGCGCGGACCCAGCTGGACAGGGCACAGTTTGGACGACGATGCCTGTCAAGACCTGGTTCACCTCAGAAGGAAACATGCAGACATGGGGTCCATGCTAGCCGTGCACAACTATTGGAATACCTTTCGTGAGCACAAGCAGACTGGGACCGAGTTGGGACGTCTGTTCACTGAGTTGCTGGTTGCAGAGGGCAACTGCCACATAACAACTATTCGTTAACCAGACCACAGTGGCTTTGTCCACGGGAGAAGTACCACCATTAATATATGAACATTATTCAACATAATAGATGGGCTATCAGCTGGGCTCTGCCAAGGGGCGACAGTGTCGGTGGACATGGAAAAAGCCATCAACAGCATATCGTGGCTTAATTATTTGCGTTTTTTTATCCTCGTATGGGGTTTTGAGACTGACAAAGTGCCCTCTTTCTGCATGGTTGCCCCCACTTTTTGCTGAGTTGCTAATGTGATTTGACTGAATGTGCCCTGGGCTCCTGCTAATCGGGTACCCAGGGCCTATGTTCTTTCCCTAAAACTGCATTGAAGCCTAAACCCAATTGGCATCTCTGGCCACAGGTCAGCCCCTGGTAACTGGTACCAGAGGTACCCAGGGCACTGTCACCAGAGAAGGCCTCTAAGGGCTGCAGCACTTATTGTGCCACCCTTAGACGTCCTGTACCCTTATACTCGCACACTGCCTATGCAGGCTGCGTGTTTTGGTGCAGGACAAAATGAAGTCGACATGGCACACATCTGTGTCATGCCTACAACCCACTGCCCTGGCATATAATCCGTCACCCCTCTAGCTCGGTGCACTATACCAGTGGTGAGGGTACAGGTGCATGAGACCTGTACCCCTACAGTATCTAAGGCCATTCTTAAACCTTGTAAGCGCAGTGCTGCCATTAAGAGTATATGGTGCTAGGAGTTTGTCATTAGGAACTCCACAGCACCATAATGGCTATACTGAAAAATGAGAAGTTTGGTATCTAACTTCTCAGCACATTAAACCCAAACTGATGCCAGTGTGATATTTAATGAAAAATGCACACAGAGGGCATCTCAGAGAAGCCCCCTCAAAACTAACCTACCACTAGTGTCCAGGTTGAGTGGCTGCTTTTCAGCTGCCACCACCAGACATGTTTCAGGGTCCCTGGGTCGAGAGCCTGCTGCTCTCTGGGGCCTAAAACACTGCACATCCTGGGACGAGGTGCCACGCCTCCTTCCCCAGGATGGGCAGAGTTCACGAAGGGGAAGCTTCAAAGGCTTGCCGCCTTTGTGAGCTTCCCCAGGCTACTTGCTGCTTTCAGCAACTGGTCCCCTCTGGTTCTGACCCTGGAGGGAAAAACAAGTGAGGAAGGGGTGTGCCCACCTCTGCCAACTCCACCCCTCAGGTGGAGGAGGCGAAGTGAAGCACAACTCAGTCCCTGCCATCTTCTAGATGGAGAGACTCAGCCAACCAGGGACATGTTCATGCCCCCCTCCCACTGGAGGGTGGCATAATAGGGGGTGTACCCACCCTAGGGAAGGGACCTATTGGTCCTTGTCTTTTGCCTACCCGCATTCCCCCTAAATCTAGTATTTAGGGGGACCCCTGATCCTTGCTTCCTCAGACAAAAAGAAACTACAAGGAGAAGTACCGAACAGCCGTGCAGCAGCTAACAAGAGGAAGACGGCCACTGACTTGGCCCCAGCCCTACCGGCCGGTCTCCACCTCAAACCTGCTCCTGCGAAATCCCAGTGTGTCCTGCAGCCAGTTACCTCAAAGGACCTGCCTGCCTTCAACCCCAAAGACATTGTCTCCCATGAACACTGGATTTGTTCATCTGCAACCTCTGGCGCCGGACGGACACCGCAAATCCGCCCCCGCCATATCATAACTGGAACTGTCATATACAACAGTGTAGCCTAACCTTTCTCCCCTTCTACAGAAGCAAAATTGATATATATCAGAAGATCTCTAGGTGTTAGTAGCAGACCCCGTACCCCAGTATACACAGAAGAAAGCTCTACAACCCAGACGGTGTCATGATCTTTTCCCTGGAAAGATCCTCTCCAAGCGTCTTACCTATCTGTGTATACCTACCTTTATGATAGAAAGTACATGTTTCCAAACAGCTGTGTTGGCATGTTTTGTCTAGGTGCTAGGGCCGGATCAGAACCGAATAACAAAGGGCATTGTTGTTCAACCTTGTCTACATGTTCAGACTAAATCCCAGGAAAAGAACAGAGCACAAAACAGCGTGTTTTGTGTGAAGGTACATTGTGGCATAAAGCAAGATCTGTCTGTATGGTATGCTAAGCAGAGGACACTCTGCAACATGCTCATGCTAACATAGGGAAAACGACAATGGCCTCCACGGGACTTATGACGGGACATGAAAGTCAAGTGGGTTAAAAACGTCGTACAGAGAAAAAAATAAAAAGACACCAGAGCAGTATTGTAGCTCACAGTAGTATATACAATCAAGCAATTGGTTAAAAGGGATGGTGAAAGGTTCAGGTCTGCTTAGTCCATTTCCCAGGTGACATCCCCGACGGAAAATTGTCAAAGAGGGTTGTGTCTTTGGTAGACGTAAGTCAACAAGTGTTCTTGTCTGCACATGAGTAAGGTCTAGGAGAAAAAACTTGATCTTCCTTTCTTAGCTACTTATCCAAAGAATTCATTGAACTTGCGTCCCTGATACATCCAAGTTCTATCCCCGATTTCCTGAGAGAATCATGTTAAAATGCAGAGATTGAGCTTAAACTGCACCCATAAATATCCAGTTTCATCAGCAGTCAACACAGCTGCTGGTTAAGTCAGAAATTCCCACCAGGCATTCAAATTGAATTTTTATTACTTTCTTCTAGAAGGTTTGGGGGGGGGGGGGAATACATTTATTTGTTTCCCCTTTCACTCGGAATTGGTAAAGTTAATCACCGGCTAGATGGTTGTAGGAGACCTTGATAAATAATATAAAAACATTCTAAATATGCACTGTTGAATTAAATAATGAATGCCCCGATATGAGAAGCTTGAACTTAATCTGTCACAACAATATACGCACAGGAAAATGAAGCTGTGGCTGAAAGGGATTTTGTGGTGGTGCCATACCAAGCTAAAGCCCTGTCAACTTCAGGTTTTAACCATAGCAAATTAAACAAATGGACAAATTTCTTGAAATGAGTTTTCATAACAGAAGAATTCATCGTACTGACAGTGGAGTTTAGAAAGGTAAGACTGAACTAGTCCCTCGTGTCCTCTGCATATGTAATAGGTACACAAAATATGCACTTTGAAAGATTTGAACTTTTGAAATAGGGGAGTGGTAGAAGTGGTTCTAATGTTGGGTAGGACTAAATGCAGCTCTCAATGAGGCCTTCAATAGACCTTTGTTTCTTGCTACATAGCTCTTGTAATGTCTTGAACACCAGATATATTCTCTAGATACATACTTGCACATCTTTAAGTACATCTGTTCAATGACCACACAACTCCCTTAGCTAAACTCTTTCTTTGATGCACTACTTGAGTCACAAAGTAAGTAGTGTAATGTTTACTGGCTATGGAGAGTAATACAGAAAAATTGAGGTTCAGCCTTCATTAGCTTTCCTCACCTTCCACTGCTCTGCAAAACGTATCTTTTTGTTAAAAAAGGATGGTCTTATTGCACCAACATCGGCTTTCCATGGTTTCCTTATTGACTATTGTTAGAATCCGGGGTCTCTGGTTGGCGCAGGTATGCACTTGCGTCAAGCAGGGACCCTTTCCTCTAAGTCAGGGCGAAGGATTACCTCTTTAAAAATAACCCCTGCTCACCCTCTAGGTAACGTGGCGCGAGCAGTCAGGCTAGATTTCAGAGGGCATTAGGTTAAGTGTTCAAGATGCCCCACACAATAATCGCCACCCCACCACACAAAGACACAAGGCTGTATTTGTATCAAAATAAAATTCTTTATGTAAAAGATTTCTTTAGGCAGGTTGTCAAAAATACAGTCTTTAACTTAAATAACGTTCCAGTTACTCTTGAAGGCTTTCAGGCAGTCCACAGTTCTTAAAATGGCAAAATTATACTTAAAATAGGCTTCTTAGTGGTTCTGTGCGCTTCGTAGCGCCTTTGTTACGCTTTGTACAAGGTTATAGAGGTGTGTTGCCGTTTCTCACGCTTCTCGCGTGAGCACGAGTACGCTTGCCGTTCCTCACGCTTCTCGCGTGAGCACGCGTACGCTGGCAGTGAACAGTACGGACAGTACCCTCGTAGGTACGTGTCGTACACGTCTGGTACGCCCCTCCAAAGCTCACGCTTCCCGCGTGAGCGCAGTCAATGTATTCCAAGCTGGACGAGCCGTACCTTCGGTGGGACGGTGCGAACAGCTGATTTCGAGCCGTACAAAGGTGCACAAATCACGCGTTCGTCACGTAGCGGGTCTACAGCGCTAGTACGGCCCGAACCAAGCAACGGGCGGGTCGTACTCCAGCGCGCTCGCACACAGTACCTTATTCCTCGCACAGGGGGAGATCACAGCAGCTTCAGGGGTCCTGGCAGGAGCGTCCCACGTCGCGTTGTCGTCCCTTCTTGGCAGTAGGCGGCGGTGCTTCGTGGGGTGCTCCAGGACAGTCTCGGCCTCACGGGCAGGAGCCGGAGGGGCAGCTCGGAGGCAATCTCTTCAGCGCGTCGCGCTGTCAGCTTTCCAGGGGATCACCAGTGCGTCGTAGGTCCTCGCGGTGATCTCGGCGGCTCAGGATCGCAGAGGCTCGGTGTTTAGACGTTCAGGCTCTTTTCTTCGCGTTGCGAGCTAGGGCTCGGAGGGGCAGTTACTTGCAGTGCTGGGACCAGGTGGACAGGTCCTTGCGGTGCTCGTGGTAGCCCCAGGTGGCAGATGTTGCGTTGCTTGGAAAGAGAAAGGGGGGCACACAGGTTCTCTGGGGGTCAGCGTCACAGGATCGCTTCCAGCAGCTTCTCCTCTTCTGGGGGAAAGGTAGCGCCCACTGTTCCTGGGGCACAGTTCAGGGGGCAAGTTCACCAGCAAGCCCTTGGAGATTGTTTGAAAGCACAAGTTGATGCAAAGTCTTTTCCTTTAGTCTTTTCCTCTCCTTCCAGCAGACGGGCACCCACTGCAGGCCAGTCTCTCAGGCAGAGAGACAGTATTCCTCCTTCAGCTTCTCCAGGTCCTTCTCCTTCAGGCAGAGGTTCGTCTTGGCGGAAACAGGATCTTATTTCTTAGGAGCAGGGCTCCTTCTTTTATAGCACAATTCTTTTGTTCTTTGTCGCTGGGGGCCTGGGCCTGGCTCAGTCCAGTTTTGGAGCACTTTGTTGTGGTGACTCTGCTCTTTCCTTTCAGCAGCAGGGCAGAGACATCAGCCGCTCCACAGGGGGCGGAGCCGGCACTGTGGTGGCAGAGCACAGGTCTATTCAGAGTCAAAGGTTTACTCCTCCCACCCATCCTGGTGTAATCTCTCTACCCACCACCTGGCAGCCAGCCTGTCTCCTGGAATTCCCCAGCCCTGCTCTTCACTGTTGCTAGGCAGAACACACACACGGAGGCGGACTGAGATGGCCAGGTCAGTAAATACTAACTTTCTAAAAGTAGTATTTACAAACACAGGATATTAAAATAAACTTTACTAAAATAATTATTGTATTATCCTGAGTTCAGGCGTACTAAACATGACTTTCTACCATGCTCTGAGTCCACTGGGATTACAGCGTGTAGTAATTCCAGCAGCCCATTCTGACCTATGGAGAGCAGGTAGCCTTCAATAGTGAAAAACGAAAATGGCTGTAATTCACTATTAGGACATGCCACACACATCAGGGCATGTCCTACCTTATGCCTACAATGCACCCTGCCCTTGGGCCTACCAGAGGGGTGACTAATATGTAGTTAAGGGAAGGTTTAGGGACTGGCAAGTAGGTGCACTTGCGCAGTCAGCGCTACAGTACCAGACTGCATGCAGGTTCTGCAGTGGCAGACCTTAGACACATTTTACTAGGCCGCTTCTGTGGGTGGCACAACCAGTGCTGCAAGCCCACCAGCAGCATTTGTATTTACAAGCCCTGGCACTCCTGGTGCACTTTACTAGGGGCTGATAGTAAACCAAATAAGCCAAACATGGACACCAATCAATGTATACATTTTACCATAGGGAGAGCATATGCACCTTAGCACTGATCAGCAGTGGTAAGGTGCCCAGAGTCCTAAATCAGCCAACAATAGGTCAGGAAAAATACTGGAGGAAGGCAAAAAGTTTAGGGATGACCCCGCAAAAAGGGCCAAGTCCAACAACTATGTTCATGGAATAGTGAAAGAATTTGAAGGTCAAAAATATTGCTTTGTTTAGTTCATGGATTTAATTTAATGTGTACTGTTGAATTGGTGTCTATATTGCATTTACCATCCTTGAGTCTTAAGTTTCCTTCCTCTGCAAAAAACAAAAATAAAAAAGTAAAGTGTGATAAAAAAATGTCACTTCTAGGGTTTGGGCTGTGCAGCGCATGTACACTCTTGCCAAGTTTTGCCATTTCTTATGCTTAAGGGCTAATTTATTTCGAAGCCTGGCACTCTTATTCAATCACGAGTTTAGCAAATATTGGGATGCCTCCTGCAGCACGATTGTTATTAACCCACATCGGTCATTGCTTCACTTGATACATCAGCTTGGTTGCCCCAGGACAGTCTGACCTAGAATATACGTTCTAAAAGCAATTTTGCTGCTAGTTTCAGCTACCTAGAATCCCAGGCAAACCTGCTGAAATACTAGGCTTCACGGAGGATAAATCAAAGGTAATGTTATAATTAAAAGAATTGACAAGATTTCACCATGTTGGAAGACAGGGGCGAATAATTAAGTTGAAAACCTAATTGGGAGAAGAGTCAATAGCTGCATGGCAAGAGTTTATCTCAATATTACAAAAGTCGTCACATTCCCAGGATATTGTGAATGGCTTGAAAACCTACACCATCTGCTCTAAAGAAGAAATGTCAAATATCCTCAAGTATTAGTAGAAGCATATTTTTGCCCAACTAAAGGCTGGTTAATGGCATCACTTATTTGGGCGGATGATAAGAATGTTTGTAAGAAGTTAAACATAGATTAAATGGAATAAAATAAGGAAGGAAAATGTCATAAAAAAAGCCACAAAAATTAGCACGTTTGTTAGATCTTAAGTTGTATATAGAATTGCAAGAGTGATTCCAGCATTTCACACAAGTAATTAAGAAGATTCTCAAAGCACTTGCCATGAGCTGAACCAAGCAATTATTGAACAGAGTAGGAGTGCTCAGCAAGACTGAACATTTTTGTATGGAAGGCCCAAGAATAAGATGAAAAGAAAAACAATTGACATACTGCGAACTGTGGGCATAAACATTTCAAGTCGTTTTCACTCACATAGCAAACCTGACATTCTATAGGTACTACTGTTTTAATTAGCATACACAATCAATGCATTGGAAAGCAGGTCATCTGGAATGTTTTACAAGATAGTTATAACCTAAAACATTTATGAAACACAGCAACTGAATTACTTGCAAAAGTAATGGAAAAACAAAACCAAGTGAAGAAACCAAACTTATCAGAGAAAGAAGCACACCAAATCTTAAATAGCGCATAATAGAACACATTTAAGGGGGGATCTCTTGTCGTAGAGAGGAAGGTGGCATTTTAGTACATATCAACTTGTCCAAGGGACATGGATGCTTCGGAAATCTACTTGTCCTGAAAAAACAAATTGTCCCTTATGTTAACATGCAGTGAGATGACAAGTGCAGTCATATCAGAGCTCTGATAACTTTGTGATTTCTGCCTGGTATCCTATTTTATCAGGGTTTGGATTGTAGCAAGGCTCCGATTTTATCCCATTGCCACAAACCTACATCCAGGAGTTGAAAGTAAACGTGCAGAGGTAGTTTGAGGGGTAGATACCTGCTAGTTAGTGCACACCTTCAAATTCACATGTGTAAGGTTATTTGCCAACTCCTTCTTGCACTCAAAGGTCGTAAATTTACTCCTGACAAGAGCAGCAGAAAAAGATTTTCCAGGGTGAGGTGAAGTGGGGGGCAGGGGGCGGTGTAGGAGGCTGGCTTAGTATATGGTGCTCACTTATGTGCTCAGACGCGCTGCTCGTTCTGACAAATTGTTCATCCCGGACTGATCCCGTTTTGAATTAGATCGACTTATCCCCTTTAGACTTGTAATTGATTGTGCCACATTCTAGGAGACAATATTACCCCTGGATGCCTTTGATGCACCCTTGACTATTTAATTAGTCGTTACCTCCGACTTTTAACGCTGTCAACGCCATTTAGTATCCCGCTATGACCTTGTTACCCTGGAATTCATTTCCTTCATTCTTCCAGTACAGAAGTACATTTTATTCATCGTAACCATAGTCCTGATCATGACCTCAATGAAAAGAGGTTGAAACGCTGTCGACCTGACAACGCTATTTGCGGCTTTAAGAAGGGTCATTCATGAATTGAATAATTTTGTTTGTAACTGTAAACTCTATGTAAATATTTCCGTTTGACCCTTATGATTTATTTGTCTTGCCGTACTACGTTGTTATTTTAACACTTATGTCACTGCGCCGTTCACTTTTCACTTCACTGTCAGTGCACATATGATTGTTATGGTTACTGTAAATTAGACATACTTGCTGTGCTTCTAACTACAAATAACAATCTTTCATTTTCCCATTTGGTCTCCCTTGTCCCTTCTTGTGTGCTATGATTAATTATTTTATTTAGTGTTCCTTTTACATAATTTTCCAGTTGAGACATTGTTTTTCTGTTATCACTTATGTAAGTGTAGCACCCTGCATTAATCCAGACAACCCGTATGGTGATTTTAGTTGTCTTAGACAACCTTAGAAAGCACTCTAAGTGGTAGCTGTGGAGAGCAGGCTTAGTCCAGAAGGAGTGTAAAGCAGCTTGTCTTATCAGAACATAATCTCATTGGTATAGATTGAAAAAGAACCCCACTGTGTAATTATAAAAATATGTATTTTTTATTATAAGACACTAACACATGCATATAATTATTTCAGATGAAAAGATTTTGCTTTTGGACATGCAAGACTTTGGTGTATTCCAATGCAGCCACATTGTATAAAATATACATTGGATTTTGTCAGTAGCGTTCAAAACATTTACTTCTTCGCTATGTTGACACATTACAAACCAAAAGTTTACAGCAAGCATTCACAATCTTTATAGATGTTACAATCCAAGTTCAGTTACAGTAGCTCAAAATTAAATCCATTATGTGGATATTGCAATTCGTATTGAGGAGAATAACATTGAAGCTGTATTTATGAAGGCAACAGGAAAATGAATAGCATTTTAAAAATATTTGCCCTCTGAGCTTGAAGGCACATCTGAGTTGTCAGTTTTGAAGAGTTCAGATCTTCACTGATCCAGAATTGTACAAATGAAAATACATAGAGGCCCCAAGTCTGTTAAAATGTTCTATGCCTTTGAGCCATAATAAAACAAAAGATAGATACTGAAATTATGATAACAATTGATAATGACATGCAGCACTTGTTTAAAGTTGAACCACTAGTCTCGTGGTAAAGGTCAGCCAATCTGAAACCTGTAATAACTTCTCCAGCTCATAAAACAGCCACAGGAAGACAGACTGTAAAGTGGATCGTGCCTAGGATGTGAATAGGCAAACAGGCTTAATCCTTTTAACATTTACAATGTAGCCGCGCAGATTGTATAAGGAATTGCCTAGAGAGACGGTCCGTTTAGTCTTTGGCTGCCTAGTTCAGCTCCCTTGGCTATCATGTATGCTTTCAAGTCTATATTTTTCTTTCAGGTTCCACCAGACGGCCAGAAACAACTGAGGAGTCTGAAGATGCAGGTCTACTCCTGCTGCCAGCTGTATACCACTGTTGTGTGTAACTACTTCCAGGATTTTCAGGTAGTAAATAAATGAACATCCGCTAAAGAACCATGTGAGTTCTATAGACCTCTCTATGCTTGTTATACTGAAAGGGGTTGCTCTTTCATTACAGGCAACTTTTTCACAGCGATTTGTACCTCAATGGAATTGCTTTGCAGTCTAAAAACAATCTAACTCGTTTTGGGCTTCTATACATAGTAATTATTTGCATATATAATTGCTTCTGTAGCAAAAGCTATACTCATGCTATAGCCGTTAGACAAATTCAGTTTAAAGCAGTCCTGGCAAAATCCGACTGTGGAACCTCTTGGGTAAAAGAATAGTAAAACTGTTGTAGCAAGAGAGTGAACACCTGCTTCAGTGGTCTTTGTCGCCCCCCCCCCCCCCCCCTGTCCTAAGTTTACACAGCGTTTCTCTGCTAGTCGACCATGCTGTCACTGTCGGATCCTTAGAGGGTCTAGGTCTTGTAGGAAAGCCAAGTAGAGAAGCGAAGTCCCCTTCCTGAATTTCAATAGACCGAATGTCTTTCTCAGATGTGTACAATGTAGTAGGCACGTTTAGTTTTCCCCCCAGGAGCTGGTGGTCATCGCTTGATCACTCCTCTTATCTGGCTTACTTGTTAGCATTGCTTAACTTAAATAACGTCGACTCCTGAGCGGGAGAACTGACTTCTGCTGGAGATACAAAGTTGCACAGTCCATTTTCTGCATGAAATGTACTTCCTCTGTGCTAAATATATTGTAGTAGAAGCGGATCTTGATCTGAGATCATAGATTTTCAAGTATTTGACTCTGGCACAATGTTTTATGTTTTTAGGATGGAAAGCAAGCTATTCTGGGTGATCTTCTGAAGACTTGCGTGAATGTGGTCAACATGATGCTGCAACAGATGGATGGCCTTTCTGAGCAAGACCGAGTGGAATATCTGAGTTTCACTGGTCAGGACTTGAACACCTTTAACACTTTATCCCTGCATGCTTTTCTTTACACAGCAAAGACAATCACTTTGGTTAATCTGTAGGTTTATGATTTTCGGGTATTCTGGAAGTAAGAATGCTTCAGTTACCTTCTATGTGAAGGGTAGCTGAAATTGCTTCTCAAACTAAAGCACTGCCTAGCTTTGTATCAGCCCTCCCAAAATTCCACAAGCCAGTGAGGAACTGAAAAGGTTTAGTTGAAAACACATATCATGTAGGATTACTGTGAAGACAATGCACTACTGCTGATATGGTACAGAAATAACATTTATTGGGCTTGATTAAATGAGTTTTTTTAATCATACAGTTGCCTGTTGTAAATATTTCTCATTGTTAATTTCTAGTGGAGCGGGTTTGATTACAAGCGGGGTTGCCTATTTAAAAATGTATTGCATTTTATTTCAGTGTTTGGGAGTGACCAAGTTGTTTTGTGCAGGTTGATGTTCGGTTGTAAGATAACAAAGAGATTAACAAATCTGGTTCTGATTATAGATGGCTCATTTCTTTATCCGATATACTCTCTTGCTGCTGTTTCATCCAAGTCAGTCTATGAACTGCTTGGACTGTTTGTCTCTATTTTCTACTGAGGATCTGGGCTTGGTTGAAATCTGAACATCTAGGAAGAAAACAATTAGTAGGAGTTTCCTTTCCCTTGCAGGATCGTGTGCTTTCAATCTGGCTTACCGTTTCTACAACCTGAAGATGTACAGAGAGTCCAGTGAAGTCATGGCTGCCCTCTGTGAGAAGTTGGGAAAAGGAGCGCCCTCTGGCAAGTCTGATCTGCCTACTGAAAAGGTGACTGGCGCAAGTCTGCCATCTTTTTTTTTTTTTTTTTTTTTTGAAACCGTTTATTGCAGGTTGTAAAAGTTACAGGTATGGGCCTACAACCACCCGGCCGGCCGCTAGAATGACAAGCATATTGCATACATACAGTAAAAAGCTCTCGGCAATGCAGAGCATTGAAACAGGAGTAATCAGTGGTGCAGGCCACACAGCTCCAAGCCCATAGTACGGTTCCCTTTTCTTAAAACAAAACAACACAAAAAACCACACCCGCAAGGCAACCCGCAATCTAAAGTGACCGCACGTGCTCCATAAGTGGGGGATCCAAACCAGCAGCAGAACTCTGAGGAGGGGAATAGGAGTAGGTCAGGGACTGGGGGGACCGCGCGCCCGCGGCCGAGGGAGGGGGGCAGTCTAGGGAGACGGAACCGGTGAGGCAGCCGGTAGCAGTGGTGGCTCACAAATACCCCCGCGGTAGGCGTTCCAGGGGCCCCAGAGTTTCACCCACGCCCCAGGCTTACCCCTCGCCACATACACCACCTTTTCACGAAACATACACCAATCCATATGCTCTTTCCAGGCCGACACCGCAGGGGGCCTCTGGGATCCCCACAATTGAGCAATGTCACGCTTAGCTATCATGTATCCCAGAGTCACCCACCGCGTCTGCGGGACCGAATAGTCATTCGGTTCCCATACATTCAGCAAGCATCTCCTCGCTTCAGGCAGCAGCGCGACACGCGTAACCACACGCAGGACCTCATGCACACCACGCCAGAATCGCTCCACCTTCGGGCACTCCCACAATATATGCATGAAGGTCGCCAGCGCACCACAGCCACGCTTACACAGTCCGTCACCAGCAAAACCCATACGCAGAAGCCTTGGCCCCGTCACATAAACCCGGTGGAGGATCTTGAGCTGGACGAAACGAAGGCGAGCCGGGATGGCCACCTCTTTCGGGGAGGCCACCGCGGAAATCCAATCCTCGTCGTCCAGCTCCAGCCCGTCGGCAACCCAGGCCTCGCGGAGACTAGTCAGCAGGCACGATCTATCGTTGATCAGTTTTTTATAGATGAGGGAGATCGTGCTGTCCGGTACATGGCCGTCCAGCACTCTGTCCTCCAGGGGGGAAGACTCCGGAATGGATGCGACGTCCGGGAAGACGGAGCCCAGCGCATGGCGGACTTGTAGGTACCGAAAGTACTCACTGCCCTGCAGCTGAAACTCCGCCTGCAGCGTCTCAAAAGTTTTGAATCCCCCCCTCGTCCAGAGATCTCCCACCGTACTGATTCCGATCGTGTCCCACTTCTCGAAGCCCTTCGACGTCCATAGGGAGCCCAACCTCTCAGACGCATACAGCGGTGACGCCCGGGTCAAACGATTCTTCCACCCCATAGCTGCATTGGCCGCGTGCCAAACACGCACCATAACACGCGTCGGTCCCGTCAAACGGGGGTCGGGCGCGCCAGAGTAAAGCGCGCGATTGTAATCGCCACCGGGTAGGAGCATTTTATCCATCTCAAATGCCGGGTTCAAGGCGGGCCCATAAAGGCCATGATTAATTGCAGCTAGTTGGGAGGCCCAGTAATACCGTTTAATGTCCGGGAGGGCGACCCCCCCATCGTACCACGGGAGCGTCAATTTAGCCAGAGCAATGCGCGGCCTCCCGTCCCAGAACAGGCGCCGCTGGAGGCCCTCCACCTCACGGAAATAGCGCGCCGGGACCAAGTCCATTGTATTCTGGAGGGCATAGAGGAATCGCGGCAGGGACATCATTTTGAACAAAGCCGCTCGGCCGAGCGGCGAGAGCGGCAGACGCCGCCAGCGCACCACGTCCTCCCTCAAGCGCTGGAGGGGGGGCAGCAAGTTACGCTCATAGCGGGCCTCCGGGTCAAGTGTGATGTAGATACCCAGGTACCGAAAACCGTGGGGGGCAATCTGGATCGGACAGTCCCGTGGTAGGGCCGGAGCCTCCCCGGAGAGCACATAGACACAGGATTTCGCCCAGTTGATGACCAGGCCCGAGTTGCGACCGAAGGAGCGCAAAACATCAACCAGGACGATCAGTGATTTACGCGGGGAGGCGAGATACAGAAGGATGTCGTCAGCGTAGAGGGACACCCGGTCCTCATGCTCGGGGGTCCAGCGGAGACCACGGATAGAGGGGTGCCACCGTAGCCACTCCGCCAGGGGCTCCAGGGCCAGGGCAAATAGGAGAGGCGACAGGGGGCAACCCTGTCGCGTACCCCTCCCCAGCGCGAATGGGGCAGAGACCCGCCCATTCACCACCACCTGCGCCAAGGGGCCCGAGTATAGCAATTTGACCCAGCTAATGAAACCCGGGCCGAACCCGAATTTCGCCAGCATCGCCCAGATATATGGCCATTCAAGCGTATCAAACGCCATGGTGGCGTCCAAGGATGCCAAGATGGCCGGCTCCCGCACAAAGGGGACACGCGCGAGCACCCCGTGCAAGCGCCGCAGATTGAGCGCCGTGTTGCGGTGCGGTATAAAGCCAGATTGGTCTTGGTGGACCAGGTCGCCCACCACGCCAACCAACCGGTTGGCCAACACCTTGGCAAGGATTTTGGGCTCCGCGTTCAAAAGCGAAATCGGCCTATAGGATGTGACACGTTCACGGGGCTTCCCCTCCTTGTGGATCACCACAATTGTGGCCAGGCGCTGGTCAGGCGGAAGGGAACCCTGCGAGTGGGCCGCCAGCAACATCGCGCGCAGGTGGGGCGCCAACACATCCGGGCGTAGCTTGTAGAGCTCGATGGGAATACCATTGGGGCCCATGGCCTTGCCGGATGCAACCGAGCGGATAGCCAAGGCAATTTCGTCCGAGGTGGGAGGGGCGTCAAGCGAATCCCTGTCCTCCACCGCAAGGGAGGGCAGTGCGATGTCCCGAAGCAGGGCAAGGGAGTCTTCCTCCGAGCAGGGGGAGACCGGGGAGTAGACTTCGCGGAAATAATCCGCGAAGCAGGAGACAATGGCTTCTGGCTCGGTGACACACGCACCATCAATACTCTCAATCACAGGCACCACGCGGCTCGCTCTCTCCCTCTTATCCAACCACGCAATCAATTTGCCAGCCTTATCACCCACATCATACAATCGCCCCTGCTGCTCTCTACTGAGGCCCCTGGCCGCCTCCGTGACGAGGGCCCGATAGGCCGCCTGCTTTAGGTGTAGAACATGCAACTTGGCGTCTGTTACCCCGCTCCCCAGGTCACCCTCCAGTTCTGCAATCTCGGCCTCCACCCGGGTCACCTCCTCCCGCTCGAGCCGCCGGGCATGAGAGATAAAGGAGAGGGCCTCCCCTCTAAGGACTACCTTGAAAGCCTCCCACAGGGAGATGGCGGAAGAGACCGACCCCACATTCTCGTCAAAATACCGCTGTAAGGATTTGATCAAATCGGCACGAATGGTGGGGTCACGCAAATACCATGCATTGATTGGGGCCACCCTGCCATCCCCCCTCGGGAAGACATCGAAGTGCAACAACAATGGGGAGTGGTCTGAGATACCTCGTGCTAGATGGCGCACCTCCCCCACCCTCCCTGCATGGGCCGCCGGGACAAGGATGTAATCTAGCCGCGAGAGGCTGCCATGGGCACCCGAGTGGAAGGTGTACTGTCGCAATTCGGGATGCTTTAATCGCCAGCAATCCACCAGGCCCAGCGTGTCCAGAAGGCCAGGCAGCCACGCCTGTGCCCGGGGGAGGTCCCTAGGGGGATGGCGATCCATAGACCCAGAGGCCACCGCATTAAAGTCCCCTCCAACCACCAGCAGGCCACTCGGAAGGTCCAGAAGGAGGCGCCCCAGGTCCGCGAATGTGGTGACTTGTAACCCTGGCGGGACGTACACGGATATAAAGATAAACACTCTACCCTCCATTCTTCCCACCAGAACCGTGTAGCGTCCCCTCTCATCATGGCGCACCTCATCAATCTCCAACGGGAGCGAGTTCTTGATCATAATGCCCACCCCCCGCGAGCCCGAGGTGAAGCCGGAATGTGCCACCAAACGATACCCCCGCCGATTCATTGCATGAAAGGAGTTACCTATAAGGTGCGTCTCCTGCAGGAAGACAACATCTGGTGAAATACGTTTTAAGTACTGCAGGACCACACCACGCTTAATCCTATCCCCCAGGCCGTTAACATTCCATGACAACACAGTCAAATCCCTACCCCCCATCATACGTCGAAGCAATCGGTCGTCCCCCATCGAGCATCCTAATAGCAAGAACATAGTAGCGGGTTTGCCCTGCGGTGCTAACAAACAACACACCCCCCCACCCCTCGGTCCCAACAGAACTCCCCCCTCCCTGCACCCCTGCATGAGCCCAGACAGCCCCCCCAAAGTGCAGTGTGCCTGTCGCCCCATAGCTAAATACTAACTAGTCCCCCAAAGGAGGAGGGAAGCCCCCAACAGACCCCACGCAACCTCCATAGGAGGGGAAAATACGCAATCAATAACTGGTGAAGGAACAACGTCCAGAGCAAGGCCTATTCAGTCACCCCTCAATTCTGATCCGGCGGGCCCTCCTCGCCAGCCGCGCCCCCCCCGCCCCCCCGGCCCCGATCTCCAGGCAGAGTGTCCAGCCAGTCCCCAGCCGCCTCGGGCCGGTCAAAGAAGTGCGTGCGACCATCCACCTCTACCCTCAGCTTAGCTGGAAAGAGCATTGAGTACTTGAGGTTCAGGTCCCTTAGGCGACGTTTAACCCCAAGAAAGCTCTGTCGCTGCTTCTGGACCGCCGGAGTAAAGTCTGGGTAGAAATGTATCTCCATGTTGTCAAGCTTGACCGGTCCCTGTTGCCTGGAGGTCTGGAGGATAGCATCCCTGTCCCGAAAATTAAAAATCCGGGCGATGAGCGGCCGCGGCGGGGCACCAGTCTTAGGTCTGCCCCCGGGGACCCGGTGAGCACGCTCCACCGCAAAAAGCTTACTCAGCCCCCGGGGCTGGAGATGGGTCAGGATCAAATCTTCAACGAAGAGGTCCGCCGCCTCCGCCTCTCGTCCCTCCAGGACCCCCACAATACGGACATTATTCCTCCGGGCCCGACCCTCGGAGTCCTCCAATCGCCGGTCCATCAGGGCGCTCGCCTGGCCAAGCCGGCGCACCTCCTTCTGGAGGGCCACCACGTCTGTCGTGAGGCTCGTCGTGGTGTGGGCCAGGGAGTCGACTCGGTCGTTTGTTTTGGACAAGTCTGCCCTCACAAGGCTCACATCCACAAGGACCGAGTCTATTTTTTGCGCTAAGGTGTCGAAACGCTGGTCCACCGAGGCCTTCATCTCTGCGATGGCGCCCATGACGTCCCGGAGGGTCAGATCCCCTGGATGAGCAGATGCCTCCGTCGGGCCCACCGGGGATGCACTCGATGTCTCCGGAGAACCCTTCTGAAGCGTGTAGCGGTCCATACTGTTGGCCTGGTGCGCCGTGCCACGGCGGGTCGTCTTCACCTTCGCCCGGTCGCCATCTTGTTTGGTGGACATGCTGGCTCTTCCACAGTCGTGCCAAGCTCCCCAAACGGGCCGCTATACCAGTCACGGGTGCCAGGGGGGGGGCAGGGGCGACCACCGAACCGCGGGTCAACCCACCGCCGGCGGGTAAGCCGGGCTCCCGGACAAGACCACCGCACCCCGCTCCGCAGCCCGACCCGGCTTGAGAGCTAGGAGGGCGCAAAAGCGAAAGTGAAAGTGCGGGGTACGCCAGTCGCCCAGCCCCGCTCGCCGCTGTTATTCACTTTGTCCCCGGATCGCCCCACTACTCCAATCCGGGGGGCCGGCGAGGAGAAGGCCGCAACCTTCGATCGACGCTCCCACAGGCGTTCGGGGTCCAATTCGAACCCAAAAAACGGGTGGCGCCTCAGCTCCGGTTCCCAAACACAGTCCCCTCAACAAGGACAGGATATCGCCAGGATTAATTCAGGAGGTCGCGGAGGTCCTCGGGAGCCTCGCACCTACGCGGCCATCTTGGTTGCGCGCTAGGCTCCTCCCTCCAAGTCTGCCATCTTAAATAGTTTTTTTCTTTTGAACTTTCTTTGTAAAGTGCTTTTTAACATTCATTTGACATGCTGTATATGTTGATCTGAAAGACACGTTAGTGATAGATTCCTTACCTTAGAATATCCCCAGGCGTCAGACTGGATCCAGAAAGTCTTTTCGTAGCAGTACCCCTGCGCGTCAGGTGGCGTCGTGCGGCTCCGCGTCCGTCACTGGCGTCGTATGCGCCGAGATGATGTAACGGAGACTACTTAGGCGCCACCCATGCGCGCTGGCGTCAGTTTTCTTTTTCCACGCCAGCCAGCGCAGATCCGGTTAGAGCAGATACCTTAGTCACTTTTTGACTTCACTTTTGAGTCTTGTCTCCCTTTTTTCCTTGGTGCACGTAGGGATGCCTGGATTTAAGTCTTGTGGGGCCTGCCGTCGAAATATGTCGTGGCGGACCCCCACGATGTTTGCCTCTACTGCCTGGAAACAGACCACGACTCCCGGTCCTGTCGGGCCATGGCCCGAAGGCTTTGAGGGAGCGGTGCCGGAAGCTGCTGGAGGTCCGGCACTCGTCCCAATGCAGTTCCAGGTCCAGGGACCGTTCCCGGGAACGCTCGCGGGTCCGCAGCCATCGCTCCTCGAGCTCCAAGCCTTCGCCCTCGGATTCCGGTAAGCAACGACATAAAGTCAAAGAAGCGCCTTTGCTCTCAGACGTCCCTCTGTCGCTCCTTGTATGCGGACGAGGGGGACAGGGGTTCTGCCCCTGCGGCTCCTTTGGAGCCTTGGAGTTCCGCGGCCTACCCGCCTTAACAGGGTCAGTCGGCGACTCCCGAACGGGTGCAAGAATTAATTGCCACCATGAACCGCCTTTTTAGGCCTCGGGCTCCCGCCGGTGCGCCTTCGGGCCTCACGGTCCAGCTTCGGCGCCACAGGATCCTAGGCCGTTGGCTCCGGCCCCGGTGCCACCCTCGGCTTTGCCTCCTGCGCCGCAGGGGGTGCTGTTTGTCCTGCCCTTGCCCCAGTTCCTGGACTGTTTCGTTCCTACCTGGGATCCGCATTGGGGCACGGCACCAGCTCGGCAAGCGCCGTTCACGGCGCGGTTTCCAACGCTGTATGTTCCTTGTCCGGTTCCAGCTCTGCCACCGCGGTCTGTTCTCCGTGCAACAGAGGTAGAGGATGACTGGGAGGGGTCCGAGGACCCTCTTGCCAGTCAGTGTGACTCCGAGCAGGAGTGGGTGGATGACTTGGAGAACGTCAGCGACCTCGATGTCTCTTCTAAACCAGGGTTTGCCTCTCCCCCGTCTACCATGGAGGAGAGCGCCTCCTACACGATGGTGCTCCGTCGGGCAGCTGAGGTCCTCAATCTCTATCTTCCTACGGTGTGACAAAGTGCCATATTTCTTGCATGGTATGCCCCCACTTTTTGCTGATTTGCTGAATGTATTTTGACGGAGTGTGCCCTGGACTTCTGCCAATCAGGTGCCCAGGGCCTATGTTCCTTCCCTAAAACCTAAAACGCAAATTGGCAAACCCTGGCCACATGTCAGCCCCTGGTAAATGGTACCCCAGGTACCCAGGGCCTTGTGACCAGGGAAGGTCTCTAAGGCCTGCAGCACTCATTGTGCCACCCTTAGAGGCCCTGTACCCTAACACAAACACACTGCCCTTGCAGGCTGAGTGTCTAGGTACAAGACAAAACTGAGTCGACATGGCACGCATCCCTGTGTGCCATGCCCACAACCTACACTGCCCTGGCATACACCAGCCACCCCTCTAGCTGGTTGCCCTATGCCAGTGGTGTGGGCACAGGAGCATGAGCCCTGTGCCCCTACAGTACCCAGATCCATTCCTGGGCACTGTAAGTGCAGTGCTGCCATTTAAGAGTATATGGTGCTGGGAGCTCGTCAAACACTAACTCCACAGCACCATGATGGCAACACTGAAGACTGAGAAGTTTAGTATCAAACTTCTCAGCACATTAAACCTGCAATGATGCCCGTGTGGGATTTAATGTACAAAGCACTACAGCGGTCATCTTAGAGATGCCCCCTGACATCTAACCTACAATCTAAGTCTTGTTTGGGAGGCTGCCTGGGCTGCCACACAGCAAACATGTTGCTGGACCCCTGGGTGGAGAGCCCCCGCTCTCCTGGGTCTGCAACAATGCAAATCCTGGGCGAGGTGCTAGGTCTCCTCCTCCAGGATGAGCTGGGGGAAGCTTTAAAAGCATGCCGCCTTTGTGAGCTTCCGACCCCCTCTCTGGCTGTAAGACTGGCTGGAAACTCCAAGTAAGGACGGGGGATGTGCCAGCTCTGCCAACCCCACCCCTCAGGTGGGGGAGGCGAGGTGAAGCACATCTCCGGACCCTCGCCATCTTGAAGATGGGAGCCCTACCCAATCAGGACTAGGCCACTGCCCCCCTCCCACAGGAGAGTGGCAGGATAGGGGGTGTACCCACCCCAGGACAGGGACCCAGTGGTCCCTGCCTTCTACCTACCTGTAACGCCCCTAAATTTAGTATTTAGGGGCACCCTGAACCTTCCTTCTCCAGATTCCAAACCAGCAAAGAAGATCAAGAAGAAAGAAGACCTGCCGTGCAGCTGCTAAGAAGAGGAAGACACCAACTGCTTTGGCCCCAGCCCTACCGGCCTGTTGACCCTCGAACCTGCTCCTGCTAAATCCCGGCACCTCCTGTGGCCAGCAACCTCACAAACCCTGGAGGACCTGGCTACCTTGTTACTCTGAGCACCTGGGACTCCCATGAGCCAGTGGCTCTGCTCAAAGCAAGTATCTAACCCCTGGCATCAGCCCGGAACTGCGAACTCTGCACCCGCCAAGCCTGGCCCGTGCCGGAATGGACAAAGACCCCGAGGATGTCCCCCTGGCGACTGTGACCCCGAATCTGGCACCCAAGGACCCACCTCGATGCTCCTGATGACGCCTGCAGCCTCAGAACCAGGGACCCCCCCAACCGCGATCAACAGAGGTTAAGATTTCCCGACACCAAAAGGCACCCCGGCCCCCTGTGCCCAACTCCTGGGTACCTACCTATCCTCCAACTACTCAACTTAATCTCTGGAAGTGGTGGTGGCACCTGAATAATCTTTGTCCCCGAGCTTGCAGCCTTTTTCTGATGGATACATCTGCCAGTGGATTCCTCACCTTGTGAATATCCCCGCGCCAGCATTCCACTGAACTTTTTTCCCCAGCTCTCTACGCCGACGATGTCATAATGCATCGGCTCCGCTCGCGATTCCATATGACGTCACCGGAGCCATAAGAGCCACGTTGGCGTGATGACGTCAGTTCCCTTTTTTCCGCGCCGTCGACGCGCAACGGTTTTCCAGCACTCCCCTGCTACTTTGTAGTCGTGTAGTGAGTTACTGTTTGTAAATTTGCCATGTCTTCGACTAGGAAGTCCGGTTTCAAACCTTGTAGGGAATGTGGGGGCCACATGTCGATGACAGACCCTCATGAAGATTGTTTGTGGTGCCTTTCTTCTGACCATGACATGGAGGACTCTTCCAGCTGCAGAAGGATGAATCCCAAGGCCTTGAAGGAGCAAGAGGCGAAGCTCTTCATGGCCAAGGCTAAGGAGAAGAGAGGGGTAGGAAGGAGAGATCGAGGCCGGAGTCGTCGACTTCGCGTTCTTCGAAGTCGAAGAAACACCATAAGAAAAGGAAGCATTCCTCTCGGCGCCGGTCTTCGAAGAGCAAGGCGTCGATCGACTTCGCCTCGACGTCGCAGTAAGGATGTGTCTCCTTCTCCATCTCCTAGGAAGTCTCCAGAGAGATGACCGTCGCCGAAGCGGTCCCCGGCGCAGTCCCCGGTGCAGTCACCGGCGCCAGTGGAGTCTTCTGCCTCTGAGGTCGAGCAAGAACAGGAAAGGGAGCCTTCTCCAGAGCCGCCTGATCCTGTGACTACTGTCGAGGACCTTTCGGCTCCGGTTCCAGGTACTCCTCAGCCGGATCTGGGATCATTCCCTTATCCGCAGTTCCTGACTCCAGGTGCGGATTCGACGCATTTTCTAAATGCTATGTATGGGATTTTTCAACGGGCTGCCTTCCCATCCGGCGCACCGTCTGGTCCCGTGGGTCCTATGGCGTACACTTTGGGAGTACCGCAGCATTGTGCTCAGGCCCCGTTTATGCCCTTTCTGCCGATGGCGCCTTCGTGGCAGTTTCCGGTGCAGTCTGGGGATCCATCTCGGCTTCGATTGGATCGACCTTCTTCGGAGCCTTCCTCTACGCTGTTGCAGACTCCCTCGGCTCCGCGTACGGCGCCACCGGCGCAGGTTCCTCGGATCCGCTCAAGGAGAGAGGCCCAGAGAGTCTTGGAAGAGGAGCGTTGTAGGGAGGAAGTGGAAGAAGGTGAGGTGGATACATCTTCTGATGACTTTGAAGGGATTCTAGAGGCTAGTGGTCTTGATACAACTCCGGAGTGGGAGCATTCTCCTACTAGATCCTCTCCACCGCAGGAGCAGGCTCCTTATCTAGTAATAAAGAAGGCCGCAGAGTTGCTGGACTTGCAGTTGCCCTCTGCTGAGTATAAACCTAACCTTCTGACGGAGGTACCTCATTTGCCTACCTCGACCAGTGAACCCTTGTTACCTTTTAATGAGGCTATCTTGGAGCCAGTTATGGACGTCTGGCGTAAGCCACTCTCTTGGCCGGCAGTCTCCAGACAGGTGGCAAGGAGATGTAGGGTGGCTCCTGGGGATCCAGGTTTTCTATCTTCCCACCCTTCTCCAGAAAGTCTTGTGGTACAGGCTTCATGCTCGAAGCATGCTTCAGGAGCATTTCCTCAGACTCCTGCGGATAGGGAGTCTAAAAAGGCTGATCAGGCGGCTAAAAAGGCCTTTTCTTCAGGGAGCATGGCGCTTAAATCCACTAATGCCACCTGCTTACTAGGGCGCTATGTTCATGCTCTTATGGACTCAATGAAATCTTTGGCCCCTAAGTTGCCAGAAGGGGATAAGGTGTCTTTTATGGAAGTGGTCCCCGACACTCAGGCTGCTGCAAGGCAGGTAATTCAGTCAGGGCTGGATACGGCTGATTCCGTGGCAAGGATAATGGGGTCGTCGATAGCCACTAGGAGGCAAGCGTGGCTTCGTTCCTCTGGCTTTTCTACAGATTTTCAGGCCACTTTGGTGGATTTGCCCTTTGACGGACAAAAACTCTTTGAAGAGGAGGCTGATTCCGCCTTGCAAAGATTTAAAGAGAGCAGGGTAACGGCAAAATCTTTAGGTTTGCAGGCTCCTGCTAAAGGTTTGGGTTTAAAAAATTCAGAGGCTTTGGCAGATCTTCATTTCGCTCATTCCGGCAGCCTCAGCAGCAGCAGAATCCCCTCTATAGGTCGTATAGAGGAAGACCAAGAGGACGAAGAGGTGCTGGCCTCAACCCATCTTCATCTTCTGCCTCCGCTTCTCCCAATGAAGCATCAGGGAAGCAGCCCTAGATCCCCCATCCTGGATCATGTAAGACCTGTGGGGGGTCGGGTGTCCCACTTTCTGCGAGCTTGGACATCTGTTACAACCGACCTTTGGGTTTTGAACCTCGTGGAGACTGAGTACGCCCTTCCCTTTAGGGAGTCTTCCCCCCCCCCCCCCCCCCCCCCCCTTACCCTCCTTGCCAGGGTTACTGCTCGGAAGACCATCTGCTTCTTCTGCAGAAGGAGGTTCTAGCTTTGCTTCACAAAAGTGCGATAGAGGTGGTTCCGGAGCAGGAAAGGGGTCAGGGATGCTACTCCCGGTATTTGCTGATTCCCAAGAAGGACGGCAAATTGCGTCCGATTCTGGACCTCCGTCTTGAATTTTTACCTGAAACAGGAGAAATTCAAGATGCTGACCCTTGCTCAGGTTCTTCAAGCGTTGCAGCAAGGAGACTGGATGGTGTCGCTCGACTTGCAGGACGCGTACTTCCATGTCCCAATCCTGAAGTCGCACAGGAAGTATCTCCGTTTTAAGGTTGGGTTGCAACATTTCCAGTTTGCGGTCCTCCCGTTTGGTCTTACTACGGCACCTCGAGTCTTCACGAAGGTGATGGCAGTGGTGGCTGCTCATCTCAGGAGGTTGGGGGTTCCAGTTTTCCCCTACCTGGACGACTGGCTTCTTAAGGCAGAGTCCCCAGAGATGGTGCAATATCATCTGCAGGTAACATCTCAGCTGTTATTCGACTTGGGTTTTTCGATCAATGTACCCAAATCTCACCTGGTGCCCTCTCAACGCAAGCTGTTCATAGGGGCGGTACTGGACACTACTGTATGTCGAACATTTCCTCCTCCTCAAAGAATTCTCGACATTCAGGAAATGGTCCCTTTATTCCGCAATGGAGCGGTTGTTCCAGTTCTGAAGGTCCTTCGCCTGCTCGGTCTGTTCGCCTCCTGCATTCTGTTGGTCAACCATGCACGCTGGCACATGAGGGCGCTCCAGTGGTGCCTCCGCAGGCAATGCTATCAGCACAACGGAGATCTCGGAGTCGATCAGGATCTCCAGAGAAGCTGCAGCGGATCTATCTTGGTGGAGCGTGGAGGGCAATCTGTCTCAAGGAAAGCCCTTCCATCTACCTCCATCGGTGGCCACAGTGATAACGGATGCCTCCACCCTGGGGTGGGGTGCTCATCTAGGGGATCTGGAGTTCAAGGGTCTTTGGTCTCCAGAGGAAAGATTGCTTCACATCAACCTTCTGGAATTGCGGGCGATTCGTTTAGCACTCAAGGCCTTCCTCACTTCCCTTCGCGGTCAGTCTGTTCAAGTCCTGACGGACAACACTACCGCGATGTGGTATGTCAACAAACAGGGAGGAATGGGGTCGCATTGTCCCTGCGTCTATGGTCCTGGGCTCAGAACCATCAGATTTGTCTGATGGCAAATCATCTGGCCGGGGTGCTGAAAGTACGTGCAGACAGTCTGTCGGCAGTTCTCCGCCTACCATGAGTGGAGGCTCCATCTGGAGGTGGTTCGTTACGTCTTTCGGATGTGGGGAACCCCTCGGGTGGACCTGTTCGCCACCCGCGAGAACACGCACTGGCCGTCATTCTGCAGTCTCCAGTTTCCGATGCAGGGGGCGTTGGGGGACGCGTTTTGTTGAGTTGGGGTTCACGACTCCTTTATGCGTTTCCTCCCATACCCTTGATTCCTCGGGTTCTGAGGAAGATTCGCCAAGACCGGGCCCAAGTTATATTGATCGCCCCGGATTGGCCAAGAAGAGTGCGTTACACAGATCTTCTCCACCCCTCCTCGTGCCCTCTACTCCGTCTCCCTCTGAGGGCAGACCTCCTCTCGCAGTCGGAGGGGCAGGTTCTACACCCCCACCTCCAGAGCTTACACCTTCATGCCTGGAGATTGAACGGGGCAACCTGAATTCTTTTTCTTTCCCGCCAAATGTGGTGGATGTTATTTTATCGGCCAGGCGACACTCCACCAAGTTCATTTACTCATATAGGTGGTCTAAGTTTGTTAAATGGTGTGGAGAGAGATCATTTGACCTTTTAAAAGCCCATCTTTATTATGTGCTTCAGTTTGCTCTTTCCTTGGCTCAGCAGGGCTGTGGCCACGGTCAAGGGCTATCTATCGGCCTTATCTGCTTTTCTATGTCTTCCTGATCAACCGTCATTATTTAAATCTCAGATTGTATTAAGGTTTATCAAAGGCCTTACAAACAAATTTCCTCCTACTCCTTTTGTAATGCCACAGTGGGACCTTAATCTTGTCTTAACTTTTCTGATGGGGTCTCCGTTTGAGCCTCTTCATAGTTGTCCCCTGACTGTTGTCCTTTAAGACGGTCTTTCTTGTAGCCATAACCTCGGCAAGGAGGGTGAGTGAGCTTCAAGCTCTTAGTTCTAAACCCCCTTTTTTAACATTACATGCTGAAAGGATGGTTCTTAGGACCAGGGCTGCTTTCCTGCCTAAAGTAGTTACTCAGTTTCATTTGGGGCAGTCCATTACTCTTCCTGTTTTTTATCCACCTCCTCATCCCTCCAAAAAGGAGGAAAGGCTTCATCATCTGGACCCAAAAAGAGCTGTGAGCTTTTACTTGGACAGAACGAAGGACTTTCGTCTGGACGATCAGCTCTTTGTGGGTTATGTTGGTCGTTCTAAAGGAAGAACGGTGCACAAGCGCACTTTATCGAGATGGATCATCTTTGCCATCAAGATCTGCTATGCCCTGGCTGGTAAGGTTCCTCCTGAGGGTATTAGGGCTCATTCAACTAGAGCTAAATCTACATCTGCTTTGGCCAGGGGTGTTCCTGTGGCAGATATTTGTAAAGCCGCGACTTGGGCCTCCCTCTATACTTTCGGAAAGCATTATTGCTTGGACTCTGAGATGAGGAGGGAGGGCCACTTTGCGCGCTCTGTCTTGCAAGATTTTTTGGTATAGGAAGGTGGACGTCCTCCGGGAGTGGGGACTGGTGTGGGAATCTATTCACAAGGTGAGGAATCCACTGGCAGATGTATCCATCAGAAGAACAAGTTACTTACCTTCGGTAACGCTTTTTCTGGTGGATACAGTATCTGCCTGTGGATTCCTCACTTGCCCACCCGCCTCCCCGTTGTCCACCTTTGTATGCCTTAAAGGATGTCTTGCTTGAGATGTTGTTATGCTTTCTGGTACATTGGTAGGAAATGCTTGTGAGAAGTTGGCCTGATATATGATGTCACGAGTTCTAGTGCACACCTTGTATCAGTCCAAGCAACCCTTATGGTGATTGGTTGTAAAGTCAGCCTTATAGACCAGCTATCCTAGTGGTAGCATGGACAAGAGCAGTCTTAGGCAAAACTCTGTATGGCATGTGAAGCCAGCTGTTATACCATTCTAGTCCCTTGAATACCAAATGAAAGGACACCACACCAGGTATATATAAAATTAGGATATATTTATTCTAACATATACCCTCAGCACTCTTTATGAGGTCAGAGGCCTAAGTACACACAATTTCTTAAGTAGCATACGTAAAGTTACACAGGAAAATACAGTTAGGCCCAGGGGCCACGCAAACCATATACTAAAAGTGGTATAAGTACCACGTCACGAACAGCGAGTAGGCCTCTGGCCTAGGGAATCGCTGGGGCTACCCTACCCTACCAATAGTTAGGAAGTGGGAGGCCCACGGGAAGCGTGTGCAGTGTGGAAACGCATGCGGGTTACATTAAAGTCAATGGGAATGTAACCGTTAGAAATAGGAGGAATAAGGACACTTCGAAGGAGCTAGGAGGAAGCAACTCAAGACTTTGACACTTGGATAGTCAATATCCACTGGAGCACCGGAGTACTCTCGTTACCTCAACCACAGGAGACGGGTGCATAGGTGTGAAGATGTGTCTGGTGTCGTCGCTGGATCCTATGGATGCCTGAAGAACAGATGCTGGCAGGCGGCCAGGAGGAAGATGTCCGGTGGATCCAAGGATGGATCTTGAAGGAGGAACACCTGCAAGCAGAGGGGACAAAGTCTGGGTCACTAGCCAGTGACCGTGTGGAACCAGTAAAGAACCAGGCGATGTCGTGCAGAACACAGGTGATGTCTTGAAGCTTGTCTCTGCAGCTGCGTGGACAAGGACTTGTCGGACGACCAGAACCAGGGTACGAGCTGTCCCACGAAGTATCTTGCTGATGGCGGAGTCGACGTCCCGATTGGAGTCAACAAGCCTTGGCAAAGGCACCCCACGCGGAAATGGAAATTCGCTTCAGTCGCAGACCAGGAAGGTCTGGGGTGCTTCTCTTTCACAGGGAAGTAAGGGCCAGTCTGGAGGAGCCAAACCAGCAATGGAAAGTTAAAGGTTCGTCGTCACTGAGGCTACTAGCCAGCGGGCCAGCAACCGGACAGACGCGTCGAGCAGGAAAATGCAGAAGGGCCCCACGCAGAACTCGTGGAGTGTGGAGGGCTGATCTTCGGTGCAGATGGTGCTCGGGGTTGGGGCTTCTTAATCCCCAGAGTACAACTTCGAGGATGCCTCAGAAGCTACGCTGGAAGCTACTCGCCAATTTTCCCAGGTAGCCGGTCCCACGCCTCTCGTCGCCTCCACGGATCTCAGCTCGGCTGTGGATGTGGATCAGGGTCGGAGAAGTCTGGAAGTCAAGGCGCTGGTCGGGCTCTGCAGTCTGTTCCTCGTAGAACTTGGGCAAAGCAAACAGCAGGTTGCTTGTTAGTGCCAGTTTGCACACGGTGGCCACTCCTTGGCCACAAGGGAGATTCTTCAGTCTCCTTAATGTCGAAGGTCCAGAGTTTCGTGTCTAGTTTCAGTTCAGGATAATCCAAAGTCCTAGGGACACAGCTCCCACTCTTATACTAATCTGGGGGGCTGGGTTACCTGCTAGGTCCCTCCTACGGGTGGGACCAGGGAGGCGGGTGGTTACACCCCCTTCCCTTTGTCCAGTTTTGCGCTGGGGCTGGAGTGCCCCAGCACCGGTTTTAACCGGGCTATGCAACTGACACCTTGTGTGCCCCAGGCAGTGTCTCGTTTCCTTCATCCCTCCCTGCCCCAATACACTAAGTCCTGTCTGGGGTGGTGCTAGCACCTCCCAAGGCAGGAAACCTATTGTCCAAGCCTCCCTCGCTGGAAGGACTCCCAGCAGCAGGAGGTCAGACTTGTGTCCGTGGCAGCAGCATCCATTTTGTGATGCTGGGGCTCTGGTTAACTTTAACCGGGTAAGTAGGATTTCAACATGTCTTCTCCCCCTAGAAGGGGGGAATAATATCCTCATGGCCAGAAATGGTATGGGGGTAGTATTCCAAAGTGTTAGACACCTTACACGACATGTTTTGATAAAGCCAAACCATAGTTACCATAACCGTTTAAGATTATAAGGCACTTTAAGAGTATATGGTAGGCGATATCATAGAACAGCTATAAGGACATGGGTCCGAAAGCTGCAGACAGGCTCAGCTCACGCTAGAGCACCATCTCACATGTTACCAAGCACTCTGCCTCCAGGATTGTTAAGGCCTGCCATAGGAGTGGCTGATAGGTACACATGTGTCTATATATGAGGTAGGTATAGGGATACTACACCTAAGCAAGGGGTGATTACACGACCTTGCCCCAGCTGAGTGATCAGCCAGTTGTCATGATGGGAGGCCAGCCAGGGGTGGCATAATACATGCTGCAGCCCCTGGTAGGCCTAGGGTACACCTATGCCCTGGGTAGGTGATCCTTACCAATTGGGTTATGTACCTAAAGTACATAGTACGAATTTAGAGAGAAAACAGCTGGGCTGTGGGTCTGGTTAGCAGGCCCACAGCCACATCTAAGTCAAACCAGTAAACCAAAAGCAAAAAAAGTGGGGGTGACCATAGGAAGCAGACCCTACTCTCCTACAATGCTTGTTTTATTTAGCTTTCCTTTTGTATATGTTCTATTTATATTTGATTGTATATTGTATCGTCCTTGAGCTTCTCCATAGCAATCCATTGAGCGCCCGAAGGCTCAAAAGCAACCTGCACCCAGCCTCCAGAGTTGCCCTGGCAGTGTAACTTCTACTCCTACCTACTTCCCCATTTGTCCTGAGCAAGTGACCAGGAGCCCAGCTCCCACAGCCGCGTGGCCTGCTAGTCAGCAGCCACCAACCAAGGGCCCCATGCCTCCCATAGGATAACATTGGGCCTAACTCACTCTGCACCCGGCCGCCCCAGTGCCGCTGAGGGTGTAACAATTGTACTTACCTGAGAGACCCCCGAGTCTATGCCCAGAACCTTAACTCTGACAGTCGAGTACTTACTCAAAAGCCGATAACTCACTTTTCTTCTATTGGGTAAAATTGACTGGTTTCTCTTAATTTGTGTGGAGTTTCTAAACTTTAAAATATTCACCTAAAATCAACCGAGAAACGGAAATACTCACCTGTTATTAGAGATCCCAGTGTTGGATCTTGGTGCCAAGCACTGACCCTGAAAAATACTTACGACCGAAATTGCCACTAACTCAATTTTCTCCCATAGGAAACCATTGACTGTTTTTCTCTGAAATTTCTTCTAAGTGTCGATTTTGTAAACTGATAAATATTCCTTAAAAATCGCCTGTGTAACTTAAAAGCAGGTTCTCAACTGCTTACAGGTGGTACACCACACCACCTCCCCCACTGGCGTGGTATCACATCGGACAAGTGGGTGTTGCAGATCATCCACAGAGGTTACTCTCTTCCCTTTCAGTCCTCCCCTCTAGCCGTGCCACCGCATGTCGGGGGATCACTTGGTACTTCTCCAGCAGGAAGTCACAGCCTTCTTGGCCAAGGGGGCCATCTAGTGCGTTCCTGGGCCGGAAGTAGGGAGTGGTTGTTATTCCCACTACTTTCTGGTCCCCAAGAAGGACAACTTGGACCTCCGGAACGTCAATCGCTTCCTCCGGAAGGAGAAGTTCAAAATGCTGACTCTGGCGCAGGTCCTGGCTGCCCTCGACCCTGAACACTAGATGGTAGTGTTGGACTTGCAGGATGCATATTTTCACATCTTCGTCCTACCGGCCCACTGGCGCTACCTGCGGTTCATGGTAGGCCAGGAGCATTTTCAGTTTGCCGTGCTCCCCTTCAGCCTTACCAGCGCCCCTCGGGTGTTCACGAAGGTGATGGCGGTGGTCGCAGCTCACCTGCGCAGGTCGGGGATGTCGGTCTCCCCTTACCTCGAGGACTGGTTGTTGAAGGCGGGCTCGCCCCAGGCAGTCGTCGACCACCTTCAGACTACGGCCGACCTCCTGCATTTGCTGGGGTTCTCCATCAACGTGCTGAAGTCGCACCGGAGTCTCTCTCAGAAGCTCCCCTTCATTGGAGCGGTTCTGGATTCAGCACGGTTTCGGGTTTATCCTCCCGAGCAGCGAGTCTGGGATATTCAGGCTGTTCTGATCTTTCAGCCTCTGTACCAGGTTTCAGTCAGGATGATCCTCCGGCTCCTGGGCCTGATGGCCTCCTGCATCCTGCTAGTGCAACATGCCAGATGGCATATGCGGGCTCTGCAGTGGAACCTGAAGTTCCAGTGGGCGCAGCATCAGGGCAACCTGTCCGATCATGTCCAGATCTCGGAGGGCACTGCACGACCATTGCAGTGGTGGCTCACGAATTGCGATTGGGTCAGTGGCAGATCCCTCTCCCTTCCCCAACCAGAGCACACAGTGGTGACAGATGCCTTACCTCCTGGGATGGGGAGGCCACTTGGGAGAGACGGAGATCGGGGGACTCTCGTCTCCGGTGGAGTCCCGGCTCCATTTCAACCTTTCGGAGCTTCGGGCGATCTGACTTGCACTAAAAGCATTCCTTCCCTCTGTCCAGGGAGGTGTGGTGCAGGTGTTCAGACAACACCACCGCCATGTGGTATTGCAACAAACAGGGCGGTGTGGCGTCCTGGACCCTATGTCAGGAGGCTCTGCGCCTTTGGACATGGCTGGAACATCAAGGCATTACCTTGGTGGTTCAACACTTGGCAGGTTCTCTGACTGCCAGGGTGGACGAACTCAGCCGCCGGTGCTTGATGGATCACGAATGGCGTCTGAACTCTGACGTGGCGCGAGGTCTCTTTCAGCAGTGGGGAGAGCCTTGGTTAGATCTATTCGCCACCGAAGAGAACTTGCAATGTCCTCAGTTCTGTGCATTGGAATTTCCAAGGCGGCACTCGCTAGGTGACGCTTTTCGTCATGAGTCGAGTTGCGGTCTGTTGTACGCCTTTCCGCCTATACCACTTCTGCCCAGAGTGCTGAAGATTTGGCGCGAGCAGGCCCAAGTCATCCTTGTGGCTCCAGATTGGGCACGAAGATACTGGTATTTTGAGCTACTCAGCATGGTGATCGTTTCCCCGATCCGACTGCCCCTTCGGGAGGATCTTCTGTCGCAGCAGCAGGGGACAGTCCCCCACCCGAACCTGTCCAGCCTTCACCTCCATGCGTGGAGATTGAGCGGCGGCAGTTGACAGCTTTTGATCTTCCTCCCGAAGTCTGTGATGTCATTCTGGCATCCAAAACAACAGTTAATGGACAGAATGCAGAACAATGTCCTACATTCACCCCAGTACAGATATCTGGGCCTAAATCCATCGTTTTTTTGCTCACCATGCCGTTCCAGTTTGAACCCAGCCATATGTAAATCAGTCTTGACCCTGTGCCTCATGGGAACAGTCCAGCCCGAACTGCCAAGCCAGGTCCTCCCTGGACTGGAAATAAGCATCCTAAGACCGGTTTCGGGATTTCACCCCTTTTCAGCCAGGATGTGCAACATTCCATCCATCTTGTGTTTTGCTGTTCGCCCTATTTGGGAAGGGTATACCCAGATGTGGGTCCCGTGCTCACTACGCCACTGGAGTCAAGCTATCCTGGCTGAAGAGGGGTGAAACCCTGAAACTGGTCTTAGGATTCTCGATTCCGGTCCAGGGAAGACATGGCTTGGCAGTTCGGGCTGGACTGTTCCCATGAGCACAGGGTCAAGACTGATTTGCATATGGCCATGTCTGAACTGGGGTGGCGTGGTGAGCAAAATAACAATGGATTAAACCCAGATCTGTGACTGGGGGTGAATGTTTTGCCAATGTGCAACATTCCGTTCATCATCTTGTGTGTTGCTATTCTGACAGCCAGGCATCCCTCCACTAAAACAGTATACGCCTGCAGATGGAACAAGTTGGTGGTATGGTGCACAGGTAAGGCTGTGGATCCCCTTTCTGCTCCTCTTTCCGAAGACTTTCTGTTCCTTCTTTCTTTGGCCCAGCAGGGCTCTGCTCTGGGCACTATCAAAGGTTATCTTTCGGCCATCTCCGCCTTTTTACCGCTTGCAGATCAGCCTTCTCTTTTTAAGTCCCCGGTTGTTAACCGTTTCCTAAAAGGCATTGCGCACACGTTTTCTGCTGTGCCGTTCATAATGCCTCAATGGGACTTAAACCTTGTCTTGACATAGCTGATGTGCGCTCCCTTCAAGCCCCTTCATACCTGTCCTTTGTGTCTTCTCACTCTCAAGACAGCTTTCCTGGTAGCTATCACCTCTACCAGAAGAGTGAATGAGCTCCAGGCTCTTTCTTCTAAACCTCCTTTCCTTTCTGTTCAGCCGGACAAGGTGGTTTTACAGACCCGTCCTTCTTTCTTGCCAAAGGTTGTCATGCCCTTCCACATTGGGCTGACCAGCACTTTGCCTACCTTCTTTCTGCCTCCTCATCCTTCCAAAGAGGAAGAGAGGCTCCACCGTCTGGACCCAAAACGGGCGCTCTCGTTCTACCTGAAGCGCACACAACAGTTTCAGGTAGATGACCAGCTCTTTGTTGGCTATGTGGGTGCCAAAAGAGGTCGGGCTGTGCACAAACGGACCATCTCTCGGTGGGTCGTTCTCTGCATCAAGGCCTGTCACTAGTTTGCTAAGAAGGAGCCTCCTGTGGGGCAGCCTGCCCATTCAACCATGGCGACTGCAGCCACTACTGCCTTAGGACGCGGCGTCCCCTTGCAGGACATTTGGTCAGGCGGCTACGTGGGCCTCGCTGCACACGTTTACCAAGCATTACTGCCTTGACAGTCCAGTCCGGAGAGACTGCGTCTTTGGCCGTTCTGTTCTCCGTGACTTTCTGGTGTAATCTATTTTCAGACCCACCACCGGGGTTGGTATTGCTGGGGTATCTATTCTAAGGTAAGGAACGTGTCTCTTTCAGATGCACAAGTTACTACTTGTGTAGCGATATATCTGTAAGAGTCATTAGTTAGTGATAGATTCCTTACCGCCCCGCCCATCCTACCTGTTCTGCAAATTGATTAATAGTGTTAAGGTCATCCCTTTCATGGCCCTAGTTTCATGGCACCAGTTGTCAGTTTATTGCATGGCTCTGCGTTCCGGCGCGGAAAGTCGTGTACAGAACTGACGTCCGCACACATTGGTGGCGCCTAAGTCTCCGGGACGTCATCTCGGCGCATACGCCAGTGACTGACGCGGAGCCGCTCTACGCAACCTACTGACGTGCAGGGGTATTGCTACAAAGACTTTCCGGATCCAGTCTGATGCCTGGTGATGTTCTAAGGTAAGGAATCTATCATTAACTAATGTCTCTTACAGATATATCGTTACACAAGTAGTAACTTGTGCATTAGGTCTTCAGTTCGGCAGTCCATATTTGCAATACAGAACGTTTTACATAGACTTTCGAATAGGTATTTGTAGTTTTGACGGACACTGAGCATGGTTAATTTTCTGTAATTTAATTTTTCCATTGATAATAGTAGTAGTCCTCAGTACTTTAAATTAAAGAGTCATGGTATAAAGTGTTGCTTCTTTTTAGATCATTATGAATACTGCAAGCTAACCAGCTGACTCTTGGCTGCACAAATGACAACTGTGATCCATTCAACTGAGGATTTGATGTATAAAGTGTTTTTAACCTTTGTACTTGAAAGGCTGTTTTTTTTCTTCTTTCCCTCACATGTGTACTGCCCCAAAGTGGAAAATAATTAGGTTTGTCTTGTCTTTTCCTGTTTCTCCAGTTGCACAAGTACTTCCGTCTGCAGGTGGAAAGCTGTAGGAAAGCAGCTGTTTTCAAACGCGCATTCTGCTCCGTCGCCCTCTGGCTGGTTGCTCTGAAGGGTGAAATTGTGGAGCAGATGGATGACCCCATCTCCCTTTGGGTCAGGGTGAAAATGGACGCAGTTAAAAGTGGCGAAGAGGATATGCGACTCAAGTAAGGGAGGATGAAGTGCCTTTAAATGGTAGTAAATCTATATGAAGAGTAGCTTGTTAGTCAGTGAATTGCAACTGTCATACTGACACTAACCTAGAGCTTATTTATCCGTTTGGAAAGTTAGAGCTGCTGATCGTCGTACAAATCAAACTCCTAGTAACTTTACTGATTAGTTCCAAGACTACAGATGAATCCTTTTTCGGAATGATGGTGTATTGCTCTTGATAATTGTTGACCGTTAATTAACTTTGGTAGACTTTAGAATGCTTTCAGGAATAGGGTCATATTAATGGGGAGGTTCTAATACTCTACTAGAACTAGAAGTTCTGATGGATACTTCTACCTGCAGATTTCTCACTTCTTGTCTGCATGTCCAGGTGCTTGAATGATCTGGGAAACTTTTCTCCATAGTTCTACATCAACAGTTCAACGCCTCAGTTCAACGCTTGAAGTGACGTCCCTGTGATGTTAGGACCTCAAACTCCCCCAATACTGTATCAGCGTCAGTTCCCATTTTTTTTCATTTGTCTAAAACTCCGTACAGTAGCTCACTTCTCCACAGAAAAATCTCTGCCAGGTACCACAACCATGCCTCTTCCCAAGAGGTCAGGGTTTAAACTTTGTGCTGATGTCATTTGCCAACTGCCACAACATCTGTCCGGTGCCTGGGCTCTGACCCGGACTACAAATCCTGAGTCATGTCAGAGCATGTAACCAAAGGCCATTAAAGAATAAATAGCGGGGCTATGTATTTCCAGGATGAAAATAATTAGAGGCAGGCATCAGACAGATGTGGTGGTTGGTAAATGACATCAGTACAAAGTTTAAACCCTAACTGTAGTGTAGTTCTTATTTCCCTAATATGCTCTGTGCATTGGAATAATATTCCCTATAGATTTGGCATAGGACTGAGGTCAGTATGCCCCTATCAAGTATATTAAACTTAATTACTTTGTGCCAGCTAACTCAGAGGCCAGTAGAAACTCCTTGTAAACAAGAAGGGAGTATTTTCTGGCAACCGCCTAAACATGACAACTTTGTTTCCCTTTAGAATCTGAACACTCTCAGAATCGTGGAAACCGATAACAGTTTCACTCAGCTAATCGTGCATGCTTAGTTTCTTCAGAGTTACACAAAGAGTAGACTGGCGTTTCAATAAAAGGATTTATTGAACAGTCTTGTTTCTCGTGTAAGAGATATGAGCTGTTACAATCATAAGACAGTGTGCGAGATATATTATGTACAGCGTAAGCAATAGAAGGAAATAATTCTGCGCTAGCATTATCTTTTAGTTATGACACACATATTCATATACATAGATAACATAAGCTAAAAATGTGAGTGCTCATAAGATGTTTCTCTAACTAGTTCTACCCCAGTGTACCTAACCTAAGTGTAGTACAAGGTAGGAAGTAGGTGATGTATTCTCTAGTATGGTAGGCTATAGTCTGGTATGCAGTCTGGTATGCCAAGAGTCCCTCTAGGTTCTAGTCAACTCCATATCTTGAGAATGAGAGCGGTGGGAATCTCTTTCCGGGTTTCGAACTCCTAACACCCCACTAAGGGAGTCCGAACACTGGAAGCTGGATTCTCTGCGAGCAGGGATGACAGCGTCTCTTGTCAGTGCGTCAGGCCGGGACACAGACTCCTCTAAAGTCGAGGTCTCCTCCTACTTGCTTGGGCAAGGGAAGGTATATTTATACCTGGTGGGTGCCTTGGAATGTTTGCATTGACGTAAAGTCGGGCAGAGAAAGATGTCCGGAATGAACCCTTAAGGAATAGCGGTTCATGCATAATAAATGAGTTCTTGGAGAAATAAATAATCCTGTGCTAGGGGAACTCCCAAGAGCTTAAGGGTCTGGTTTCTAAGAACTCGTTGTGACGTTGGAGTGGACGGATGTAGGTAACCATGTCTGTATTTGGATACCATGGCTAATGACTAAATAAGGACTGGGATCTTATCCCTATATAAGGGCAATGCAGATTGTGCCTATATAAGGACATGTTTCAGGAAAACCTATATACGGACACCTAAAGCGGAATACAACCTCTTGGGAGGGGACAGGATTGTGGTACCTGGCAGAGATTTTCTGTGGAGAAGGTATGTTTGCAGTCTCCATCACGGTCTGAGTCAATATCCTCCTGCCAAACGAATATTCTAAGGAGGAGAAGGAGACATAGAGGCATACATAATTAAGGGATGTTTCACTTCTTTGAAGCCGGAATGGGTGGAGGCTTTCCTGACACCGGAACTGGTGCTAATGAAGTTCCCATGCTGCTTCCTTTGGCCCCTGTTTTACACCAGTTGTATCTAATTTACAGGGCCTGAAATTGATGTGCCACCTTATCTCATAGCCATGTTTGCAGTTTTCATGTGTGCCATGGCCCTCTCTGTAGTGCTTTCAGGTCACATGGGACATGTAGGACTGCCAAATGGTTAGCTGGCCTCCCCTTCACACCATTCACTCCCTTTTTGCCTTCCAGGCAGCTCTGTTCGCTCAGTCTATGGCACCCCAGGCCCTGGCCATGACCCCTGTTCAGCTGAGGCCTTTACTGCCTGTGGTGCTGCCTACGCAGGTTCCTGTCACACCCACGGTGCTGTTTGCACTGGTGCTGACTTAAGTTAGTTGCTTCAGTGACCCAGCCTCTGGCAATGACACAGAAGTCCAGAAGTGAGGCACACCGTCTGCTAGAAGACTGTTCCATGTACACCATATTCTTTATGAGCTGTTTAACACCGATTCTGATGAACAGGACCTCCAAGAGCCTGTACTGGAATTTCAGTAACTTACAGAGGCTAGTGGTAATGATACTTTCCCTGAGCTGCAGTTCTTAGACACATCCAAGTCCTTTCTCCCTGAAGTCACATCATACCACTCCATCATTAGAAAAGTGTCTGAGGTTCTCGAGTTGCCTTTGCCGACTGTCGAAACTAAAGACATTAAGACCAAAGGCCTTCAGCGTTCCATCCTAACTTTGCAGACAATGCTACTATTCAGTGAGGCTTTCCTGACCCCATCCTGGCTATGGGGACTAAACAATCCTAGACCTGCCCTGGGTGATCATCATTCTTATCGGATCATCCCTCACTAGACAGCCTCATGATTCAGGCCTCTTTTTCATCCGGGCCCACGCCTGCAAATTTTACTTCCGCACTGGCTTGATAGGAAGCTACAAATATTGAGACTTGGGCTGAAAAATGTTTGCAGCTGGGAGTCTGGCCATGAAAGGTCTGCTAGGACACTATGTGCATGCCCATTTGGACATGGTAGTTATGTTGGACCAAAATCTTCCTCAGGAACTTAAATCCCATTTTCAAGACCTGATCAGTGATGTTCAAGCATCATCAGGGCAGGTGATTCAGTCTGGCCTACATATGGCAGATTTATTTACCCGGGCAGTAGGGACAACAGTCACTCTCAGGAGACATGCCTTTTTGACAACCTCTTGTTTTCTTCCGGTTTTGTAGTCCTCCTTGATGGACCTTCCCTTTGAAGGTACCAAACTGTCCCTGAAAAATTTTACTCCGCTTTGGAAAGCTTCAAAGTGAGTTCCCCCACAGCCGGCTCTCTTGGGGTCACATGTAAATTGTTTTTTTTCTGGCGCCGTTTGCGGCCGGAAAAATGTATTTTCCTATGTAATAAACCCATTTTGGGATTCGGTAAACTATTACCGGATAGCAAAATGGGTTAGCGATTTGGTATTGGGAAGAGGTGTGTTAAGGGCGTCCCTTCCTAATAGCGACGTGCAGTGCTATGTACGAATGTTTTGCAACCGAATTGTGGTAGCAAAATATTTGCGTTTTACCTCTGGCTTTAAGTAGGTGGTAACCCATTTGCAAACAGGAAGTGGTCCCCCAGGGGACCCCCTTCTTTGGGGATGCATGCAAAAACGTATTTTGAGAGAAGACTCTGATCCCACGGACAACTGCCTACTCTTCGAAAATGAAACAAACGTTTCTATTTACTTTTTGAAACTCATTCCTTTTTCCTTTAAGGATAATTGGCTGCATTTTAAAAATTAAACGACAAAAAAAAATTGCTTTATTTAAGAGCAAACCCAGCAGGCCTGTTTTTTTTTTTAAGTCCTAACCAATGGGTCGCAAATTGCAACATACCTCATGACTATTGATGAGGTAGGTTAATTGCGACCCCCCCCCCCCCCCACTAGGAATCGCTAAATGTGTCAAGAACCCAGTGCATAGTTGTTTGCGTTTTCTTAATAGCAATTTACAAAAATGCGATATTAGGAAATCACAAAATGAAACCTACGTTCATGTGGCCCTAGGTCTATAGCCTCAAAGGAAGATGTTTCAGGAATTTTGTGTCCCTAGTAGAGGCCTCAATTTCTGCCAAGGCCAGGCAGCCCTTGATCAGGGGCAATCTCAAAATCCCATTCTGCGGCAATACAGTGCCCATGGAAAGAATGGAGGCACTACGACGTCCCTGGCAGTCACTGCCTCCTCTTACTTACCAACCACCACAGGGAAGCCATTCTGGTTCTCTCTTAGGCAATTTGAGGCAGATGGGAGGCCTGGTGTCTGTTTTCCAGAGACAGACCTGGAAGGCTGTAAACTCAGTCCAGGGGGGCCATACAGATTGTTGAAAATCCCTGACCTTCCAGCAGTCTCCTCCATGTATTTCTACTCCCCTTTCAGACCTTTTGCAGTAACACCTACTACTGCAGCAAGAGGTGGCAGCCTTACTTTAGAAGGAAGCTCAGAAGTTGGTGCTAGAGCAGGAGATTAGACAAGGATTGTATTCACTGTACTTTCTTCTTCTAAAGGAGGATGGTAGTCTGTCAAGCCTTGCTCCTTAGGGTCTTGAAATTCTAATAAGTTCAAGATGCTGTCCTTTGCCCATGTTCCTTTGTGCTTGTGGCAGGATGGTCCCACTGGACTTACAGGATGCTTATTTCCATACACTCATCCTGAAGGCAAGGCCCACAGGAAGTATCTGCGTTTTGTGGTGAACACCACACTATTACATTGTGGTTCTTCCTTTTGGTCTGATATTGGGACTGTGAGTTGTCTCAAAGGTCATGGTAGTGGTGGGAGCCTGTGTTAGTAGGCCAGAGATTCCTGCTTTTCCTATCTAGACGACTAGTTTCTCAAGGAGAGAACTCTGGAGGTTGCGCCATCACATCTGCAGCCAGCTGCATCCTTGCTACATGACCTGGGCTTTTAGATCAATGTGCCTAAATCTCACCTAGAGCCTAATCACCACTTCCTGTATATTGGGTCAGTACTGGTTACCAATTTGGACTAAGCGTTTCCACGTGCGCTCAGAGTACAGTACATTGTGTTGCTCCATCGCTTCTAGGAAGGTACTCTGATATCAGTACTGTCTCATTCGCTTACTTTGTCTGCTAGCTTCTTGCATATTCTTGTCACAAATTTGCCAACCAATAGTGGCATCTCCACTTGCAAGTGGCGAAGAGCATCTTTGGGGTCTGGTTTCATTCGAAGTGGAAAAAGCAGTTCAGAAAAACTTATTATCTAAGTGGATTATTTTGGTATTAAAATTTGCTATTCCTTGGGCCAAAAGGAACCACCATTACAGCAACATCTACGACAGCCAAGCCTTAAACATCTGTCGTGGCTATGCGAGTCCCTGTAAATGACCTTTGCAGAGTGGCCCTTTGGTCATCCCTCCACACCCTTACCAAGCATTACAGTCTGTATTTGGAAATTAGGGAAGCATGAGTATTTCAGCAGATCTGTGCTATCTGACTTCCTGGTATAACCATCCATCAAGGCCCTCTATTCTCTGTTGCTTGGTAGCCTATTCAAGAGGTGATGATTCTGCAGGTAGATGTACCCATTGGTAAAAAGTTGCTTACCTTCAGTAGCTATATTCCTGAAGGATACTCATCTACTTGCAGAAATCTCACATATCTCTTCCACCTCCCCATTTGTTGGATGGTTATATGACGTTTCTGTTCTTGAGCTACATCTTACCTGATGTCCTTCTCATCTTACTGCTGTGGCGGTGTGCAAAAACATGGATCCGAAACTAATGTCAGTCCAATAATGGGGGCGCTTAATGGTGTTGGCGATATCACGGGGATGTCGCTAGTCTCAAGGTAGAGCTATGGAGAAAAGTTGTCTGGGCCAGTCTGATGCCTAGAGTATTCAAGAGTTGAGGAATCTGGCATATGTCTGGTGGATTCTTTCTACCTGGAAAGGTAAATAGGATGATGATTTTTTTTTTTTAAACAAGGCCTCCTGTCTAGATTGTCCTTGAACAGAACATTAACGTCTGGGGGTTTGATTTCTTGCATCCAATTATTATGTAGCCTTGCATAGTTAAGTTTTTTAGCTTGTTCCATCAGTACAGTAGAGGAGTGTGAGCTCTATTAGGTCAGAGGATACATCCAAGACTAATCCATCGTCTTCTAGTATTAAGGGATTGCAGGAACATCGTGGCACTGAATAGCACTTTGTACCTCAAGCTCTGTATGTAGGTCTTAGATCTGTCAGCCATTAGTAGTAAGTCGAATTAACCCCCTGGTTGGAGCATGCGTTAGAGAAGGTTAGTTGATATGAGTACTACTGAGCCATTTAGAGGTGTCTGCCCATGTAGTCCAAACCAAGGAGCAGGTTGGTCATTCCAAAGGTAGCATATTCAGAGACACTCACGTCTGTACTTGTGTTTCAAGGAGTTGTTTGGGTGCACAAGAGCCCTGACTGTAATTGTCGTGCCATTGGCTGGTGAATGAGCAGTAAGTTATTTAGTTCCCTAAATTATGAATGTTTAAATAATAGCGTAAAAATGAATTAAGTCAACAGTCCAGGATCTTGTTTGTGCTTTTAACCTTAACAATTGTTGGCATCTTGATTAATGGGAGGATGGTAACTGTCTTAGCGACTAAAAAGATTACTTTTCATGTAGAACCATAAAGGACTGTCTAGCTGATTCAGGTGTGGAGCAATTTGAGCCCAGAACGCTGTTCCTGCTGCTTTCTCAAGAGCTGAGGGCATACAAGGCGGTTCATGCAGACACTGGACAGGAGCGCTACAATGTGATCTGTGATTTACTGGAGATTTGCTCAGAGGAGAGCTTGTTTGTTCATGAGCGGGCAGTCAACCTGGTGGAACTGGCGCAGGTCCTTTGCTACCATGATTACACAGGACAGACAGACTGGTAAGTGATTTCGTTCACAGAACTGAGCTTAGAGAGACAGAGGTAGGAATGAATGTTGTGCAAGACATTTTGTTAAAGTTGTGTTGCATTACCTTTTAAGGAATGATGTGTGAAGTGAAACATTGGACTAAGATTAATAGAATGATGGCTCCTTCACTGGTAAGACCGTGAATGGCTCTAAAATTGTGTGATCCTTTTTGTAAACTCTTGTCTATACTTAATCCACATGGAATCACTGGCTTGCACTTGTCTGCTTGGCTCAAGCAGCATGGTCCTCTTCATAAAAAATGCATATACTATGTGGACAACAATTAGCCAAATAATACACTAGGGAAATACTGAGTGTAAAGCACTCAGTTAAATAAATCCATTGCCGAATGGAAAAATGTGTCCTCCATGCCGTTGCCTACGGTTTGGCAAGCTCTATTGCCCACAAGCAAGTGCATACAGTACTTTCTATTGGACTTAATCTTTTATAGAGCAGTATTATCTAAAATATGTTGCTAGCATATGTAAAACAAGTATATCCTTCACTCCAGCTTCTCAGATCTGTTTATGGATCTATGCAGGCATCCTACACACACAGTTTACACAGTAATGGTTACATCAGAGCACCTGTAAGGGCTGGGTCAACACGTATTGCCATTGTAAGGGTGAATGTTTTGGACTTAAGGAGCAAAAAGATGGGCTTTTCTCCTACTTGTTTAATCCAATTGTACTTAATAAAGTCTACTCTTGTCTAATACAACAACTATAGTGTTGAGCCCTTTCTGCAGGGTCACCCTGAATTCAGATTTTTTTTTTGCAGAGTCCTAGTTTTGCTGGGTAAAGAACTCAGTGCACTTTTTCCCTGCTAACCAGTGGTAAAGTGTCTGTGCACTTGTTTTCATCATGTGAAAATTGGTATACTCCAGATTGCCATATTTAACTTACTTATAAGATGGCAGACTATGGTACCAACGTGTACCCAGGGTCAGTAAGTTAAATGTCACAAGTGGAGTGCAGCACATAAAATGTCATGCCCTTCAGTGACAATATAAAAACAAGCCTTGGCAAGTAAAAGCCCTCACGGTTCAACATGGTGCGTGATCTCCAGCAGTAGAAACAAGCATTGGCATAGCCAATTGGTCTCGCTTTTGGGACCTTATAAGTATTTAGTTATGCAACACAATATTCTTGGTGCAACAACAAGTGTTGCACTTATAAGGTCCCAAAGGCGAGACCTATTGGCTATGCCAATGCTTGTTTCTTCTGTTTGAGGTCACGCACCATGGTGAACCGTGAGGGCTTTTACTTCCGGGGCAAGGGCGAGGGAGCAGCGAATGGAGTTGCTGTACCACCAGTGGCGGGGACGAAGTACTTCTAACGTGAGGTGCTGAGGGCTTCCTTACCTCAGTCCCACCCTTCGCCTGGGCTCCAAACTCTGTCACTTTATACCAACATGAGGGCCCCAACTTGCCATGACCTCAAAGATACCCCTGCGACTCACACGCACCCGTTTAGAGCAAATAGCCGGCATACTGCGCCCAGAGTGAGTGAGTGAGCGTGTGAGTATGTATGTGTGTGCGTGGGTGTGTCGAAAAGCACTCTTCTGCTCAGTGCCAAGAGACCCCAATGGGCGGCACAGACTGGCTCCAACTCACTAATTCAGCATAAAGCACACAATCTCCGTCCAGGATTTTAAATTATGAACGACTTTGACACCGAAAGATGTTAAGTCACATCTGTGTATAATGTATCTAATGGTCGGTTATATCACTGTAGGCATCCAAAAACCTTTTTTTTTTTTTGTTTTTTTTTTTGTTCCCGCGCATCTGCAGCTATCAAGTGAATGCTGCATTTCAAACTGCAAATTATGGATTTACCACCTTTTATATATAGTTTAAGGAGCTCCATTACATATCCTGGGAAAACTATTCTACAGTTGTTCAAATCAGTTTCAGGATAAGATACTAACATCACCTGCACTTTCTTGTGGGATTTGAGCCTGTGTCTCGGATACGTTTTGTGTGATATGATTAATGTTACTTTGAGAGGGGGAGAGTCTCTTTCGTGCTTTGGGTATTTATGCGAAAAGCGCCTACATAGTCCAACTGTATCATACTGGGCACTATAAAAAAAAAAATACATGGACTCTGACTGGGTTAGTTACCTTCGTGCGTATAAGGGAGAAAGCTAGGTTTAAATATAGTCACATTTCTGTAGATGTCGGTTTCTGTGCGTACTTCTTTGATAACACCACTGGTGTTCTGTGTTCTCCCCCTTACACGTGCAGCGTTTGAAAGTGCAATTAGTGATTCAGGTTGGTGGGAACCAAGGCAATTTGACCCGAAAGGGGCATGTATATTTGCTGCTGTGAGTTTGATTCAACAGAAAAGGAGGCAGGGGATGAAAGGATGAGATCCGGCAGGAGTCAGGTGTCTGAAAACGACATGGTTTTTCACAATCCATTTCAGCTACACTTTTTACAGGTTCTCCGTTATTTTATGCGTGGGACTGATACACGACTTAATAGTTAAATGCCTGTTTATAGACACTGCGCAGAAGGTTAGCCAATTTGTTGTTTTTTTCTCATTCTTAAAAGGGAAAGAGTCCAGAGCAACTGACAACAAACTTGTGTCCAGGGTCACACAATTTGGTTACATGGGGAAGACTGGATCAAAGCTCCGGGGAGTCGCAAACATAATAATGCAACACATTTCTTGGGCAACGACCGAAGACTCCCCTGCCCTGTTTGGCACGGATACCTAAATATTGTTATATAATGATAAATCAATCTGTAGGGATGCTGGAGGAACAGGAGGTGAGAGAAGGGGAAAACAAATGATCAAAGGGGGTGGGGGGGGGGTCCCTTAAAGAAAGAGCAACACTGACAGCAGGAGGCCCGGATGACAGCGATCTTCAGACTGCAGAATTTGACCCCCCCCCCCCCCCCCACCTGCGTGCCGGTGATAACCTGGGCATGCGCCTGCGTGGGCCTAAGTACAGTAAAATGCCAAGGGGGTGTTAATGAGGAATAGATCAAATCGGATGGGATCTCATCTGTTGGGTGATGGCGGCCACCGAAAACATGCAGCTCTGAGAGGTAGCGGCTTAAGACAGCTCCGTGGGCTGAGCCCCGCGTCAGAGATAGGAGTATACCCGGCAAGGCACAGATTCCAATCTCTGCTGTTCGCGCCTTGCACACTGAAGTGACCCACGCTGGGTAGCGCCAAGATAACAGATGTCATTACTTAAATCCCCCCAGCGCACAAGCTCCCGCGTGCCCCTTGTTGTGGGCACTACATGACACGCTGTGACATGCCATCAAGATATGAATGCAGGTGTCCGATGGCTTTATCAACTAGTAAAGAGGGTGCGAGAAAACAAGCCATGGTGAGGTCTGACAGGGTCTCTGGAAGCGGACAAACCGGGAGGGGGGTGAGATGGTACCTGATAGCAGACAAACGGTAGGGGAATCTTTTCATATGGGAATGGCTAATACGGACAAAGGGAGGGTGAGGGTTAAGGGGGGGAAGAACTAGCATGGTTGGCGCTTGGGCATATGGACTCATAAGAATACACACTTTCAGGAGTAGGGACATGTACTGCGAGAGTTTAGGCACATAGACTACAGGGCACGAAAAGTGAAGGCGACCGCGAGACAGGCAAATGTAAACAAGCGTGCGCGGCCACGCTAATTAGAATCAGATGGCCCCTGTGCGCTGCTGCTCGCTCCCGCAAGGTGGATGCCGCCACATGCACGAGTGTTGGATAAGTGCAGACCGATTCCAAAAGGTTATCTCCTAGATCAGCGCATGCGCGCTGCGCTAGGCTCGACCTAATGACTGCAGGCTTCTACCAGTAGCCTAGCTGTGCAGGTTTTAACTGCTGATTCGACCTGTTAAAATAACCCCCTTTGTCAAGCTAAAACCTCTTTTAAATATTTATGTCCCCCATAATTAGACAACATTGTGCATAAAGGAAGGGTTCATGGTATTTAAAAGTAGGTGTTGTAAAATTGAATGTTAAACGTGTCTTTCCAGTGAAAATGCCCTCAAAGCTATATTCACTGTAGCAAATTTGACTGGTATATAGGAAACACTGCGATTAAATATTATATACTAATCCTGTGTCAGGAATGAGACTAGCTAGAAAAATAATGAAACATATTTTTAATAGTGTTACAAATCAAATTCAATGAATAAGTCGGATTTGTTCTAAATATTGCGGAAAGGTAACTTTGCCCTGGCAGCCGTGAAAGTTAAATCTGCATTTTCTTCTCTCACTTCAGCCAGTAATTGGCATTTAAATATTCGTGAGTGAGTTGTGAACTTGCTCCCAGAAGCACAACAATTACTGACCCTCACTGAACCGGACTAGAATGTACACGGCGGACTGGAAGGATCCTCTTTGACATTAAAGTTGCAAGTCATGCTTGAATGTCACTTCCTGCTTAACAGGTCTGCTGGGGCTTTTTGACATTTGGGGCACGCTTCCAAGAAGAGGAACAGAACACTTTGTGTGCATCCACTGCCTAGTTCCTGAAAGCTCAGCTTTGATTTAATAAGATTTCAACCTCGGATTTTGTTGGGGTAGGGGGTACAGGGACTGCCTAAAACTGGATTTTAGTGTTTGATGTGCTTGGACACCAAGAGCACCATAGTACACTCCCCCCACACACACCCAACCTGCAGAACCCAAGTTTAATGTGGCTGAAAAGTTTGTGCACCTTAAATTCCCAAAGTGTATGAGGTTAGCTTTGGGAACCTTCACCCCATGTTCGGGCATCCCTAGGGGCTATTCCTACTCACTAGTTTGTGCTGGAATGAATGTGGCACCTCCTGGCACACACCTCAGAACACTCTTGGACCTGCAGAAAATAAGAAGGGAACTGAACCTGCTGTTTGAGACCAGAGAAGAGCCTCGAAGATTGAACCTGCTCTCCCTCTTGTACTCATGACAAATTGGACTCCAGTTGGCATAAGGCAGACCTTCTGTTAAATCTACAGGGACACAATAGGCAAGTGTCCAGCTGACCAGTGGCAACTGGGCCTGGACTGGACCCTGCTGTGGCTTTGGTCACCATATGAGTATGTAAATGCCTCCTCTGAGATGCTTTAGAATTGTTGTCCTGTGGTGGATTGGGACTTGAAGGACTGAAGTCAAAAGGTAACATCTCTGATCTAGACAATCCTGGCTAGTATATCTGACCCGCACGCCCTCGTGGTCAACATCAAATTATACCTAGGTTCTGTTCTGCTGCGACAATTGGATATTATTAGCAGTTTTTCTTGGCTCTATCTTTTTACTTAACACTTTAAAAAGTAATCTACGCTTCACCTTATTGGATTTTTGTTCGTCATTTTGTTAGTTAAATTTTGTTCTATTTAGTTTTGTTTAGGGATATACTTTACACATTGCATCCATGTCTGTGCCATAGCTACCGGGGCTTGAACCCAGGTTAATTGACTTTAAGGGTTCAACCTGACCAGGATTGTGGGTAATACCGGAGGTGGGTACTTAACCCCCTCAATTAATACTCCAGTTTTGTACATATAGTAATTGTTAAAATGCATGTTAAAGGACCTCTTGTTGGTACTCTCTATTTTCCCTGGAATAGGTGTTCCTGTTTTAACGAAACAATTACCATTGATTTGGTCTGAACCCTGTACTTTGAGATAATTATTTCCATAATGAAGTATTCTTTCAGCAGACCCTTACAATTGTTTGCTGTGCAAAGTCTAGATTCCTCCTCTGACAAACAGTGCTTCTAATCTGGTATGCTGTTCCTCATGTGTATCCTCTTTGCTTTTGTCGGATAGCACAGCTCTGGATTCTGTGCAGGAGACCCTGCGCCTCTTGGATACTGTGCATGCAATTCCTGAAAACACAGACCAGCTGATGGACGACAAGGCACAAGCACTCCTCTGGTTTTATATATGCACCATTGAAGCCAAGATGAAGGAGGTACGTTTGAGGCCTTGGACTGTTCTAAGACACCTTATTGCAGACAGTGGTATGATCCTGCATGTAGCATGTTCATTTATGATGGAAGATCTAGAAACCCAAAGTGCCATCCACAGGCTAACTTTGTTTATGCTATTTTCTCAATGGGTGTTCATTTAGCAGCAAATGTTATGAATGACATCTATAAATCTGAAATGACTAATCTCGTACTCCTTCCTGAAATCTATAATAAACTGTTGTCCGTGATTATTATCGTTGTGCAGAATACAAGAATTATTTTACAAATGGGAGAAACTCTAAACATGATAAAATAGAATTCTTATTTAAGAGCAAAACTTCAATGTTTTTGTTTACCTTTTTTTAGTAAACAAAAGCAAATATTCTCAATTACCAGTTTCTCTTACCATGGGGGTTAAAAATACATAAAGCAGTATTTATTTAGTACTTTAAAAAATATTTTCCTTGGCGTGTTTTTTCAAGACGGAGCTTTTAGAGGAAGTACTTAAGACAGCTGAGGCGCTCTAGTATCGTCATGCAGGTTGGACCCTTAGTTAAATATTCATCTCCCTGTCAGCAAAATCCCTCTTCTGAGGGCTCTACTCTTCATCTGTTATTCTCCTAGAAATTGTTTTGGAGAACAGTTTTTTTTTTGTTGTTGTTACATCATTGTTCAACTTCTTAATCTTAAAACTGCTTAATGGCATTACGGTTATGTATTTTTATGTATTTCAGTCTGTCTCCCTCTGTCTGTTAGCGGAAAGACCTAGATTCCATGATGGGAACCGGAGACCAATAAAGTTTAGGATTTTATCCACATTGTCCAGTTATTTATTAATTTCTCTCCTCTCTGGAGTAGTTATGATAAAGAAACAATTACTTTGTAACTTGGCTCTTTTCTAGGGGGGTGTGAAATTCGTGCAAGTTACTTGTACATAATGATGCAGTATTTAAGAAATTATGCAAAATGCAAATCTGACATTTAGTTCTATTTACCTGGGTGGAATGTCCTTGTCCACTAAAAAAGCTAAAAAACAGAAGTACCGCAAACCACCGATATGTTCGTTCACATTGCTCCCGCGATGCAGCGTAACTTCGCATTAATTAGCATAGTGCGATATTATAAAAATTACACAATGTCACCAGGCTGCCTTTTCCGGTTTTCAGCATGTGGGTAGTCTGCCACCTTGTAGTAGAACTAGAAACTGGCTAGAAGTTGCTGTGCTTGTACTATGCGTCCACGTGTTATGCAGCACACCCCTACGAACAAATGCATGCCAGTTACCTTTATTTTTTTGAACTTCTCATGCTTATCAAATTTCTAATGTGTGCCCTCTGATTTTAAAATATAGCCGTAGTGGACGTCATTATGTAGTTCTAGTTAGGACCTACTTTACCATATAAAATGTATTTTTAGTTCTGCTAATAACTTTTGTGCCATTTGACAATTCACAGAAATTTCTCCAGCTCAGCTCCTTCCTGGAATGTCTTGAGGGGGGATCGTCAAGCAGGGGGGTGAGAAAAGAGTCGTCCCAAAACGCAATTTCCCCATGCCCTTTCCGTAGAGATATTTGAACAGCGCTACAGCCAAAAGACTAACTGCAATGACACCAAATTTGACAGAAAGCGGTGTCTTTGCCCAGAATGCATGCTTTTTGTGATTTGTTGTAAATCAGTTTTTGAGAGATTAAGGTTGGAAATGTATAGCTATCTGTACAGATAGGTATGCGGGTGTCCAGCAGGCATTCACCATCAAATTGAGTAATCTGATTAGCCGACTGGACATATAGGTATGCGGGTTACCAGCAGGCATTCACCATCAAATTGAGCAATCTGATTAGCCGACTTTGCACCCGTGAGTACTGCAGGAGCATGTGCTCCGATTGGCTGACTACAATATAACCCCTGTACCTTGTGGGGATTGCAGAGGGGCCATATTTAAATACCAAATAAGTAAATCTCCTAGCAGTTCCAAACAGGACTTCAACGTATTTCTGTCACAATGAGCTAGGCCTGCCATATGTGTCTGACCTTATCAAAATCAAGCCTATATTATTATGACACAAAGTTTGGACTGGCGCTTGTACCAGTTTCAACTGGGCTGTGATAAATGACTGAGTTTACAAGGGGCTCTACGTATTCCCTGGCTTGCGTATGTCAAATTGTTTTTAAATGATATCGATCATCCGGAGTATTTTGTTAATACAGACTGTTTGACCAAAGTTACAAGAAACGAACTAAAGTCACTATGCATTAGCCACCTGGAGATGTTAAGACTGTCTGCAAATATTATGAAAACTTAAGTTAGTGCTAACCAATTGATCCTGACCTCCTGGAATTCAACCCTACTTAACCTTTAACTTGAGTGCTTATGACAAATTGCTTTTGACGCGTTTACGTCTAGGTAATTTCCATATAATGGTTACGTTCCCCCAAATGAACGCTTGGTCACATTCTTATGTCCTTGCGATGATATTTCCCCTCAGACGACAATACATGTTTTTTTTTTTTTTTGCAAGTTTTACTTATCAATTAGGAAAAGATGGATTGTTCCTATTCTGAAATCACAAGCTCTGAGACAGTGTCGTCCAGCGTTCATCAAACTACAATTTTTAGATGATGAAACCTACACTGCTCATATTGCAAAACATTTAAAAGGGGTTGTTAGATTTAGGCGCTCCATGCAAGGACCACTTTTATAGTGAGCCCTTTTGGATTTAAATTTGTATCTGGAACATATAAGGATACCTGTATGTTGCCTTTCATTTCATTTTATACTATTGCTTTTTCTTTTTGTTTTTAAATCTGATGTATTATTCATTTATATGACCAGGTACTTTGTGTTTTTATTCTTTTTGTGTTTTAATATGTGCTTTTATGATTTAATGGTCTTAAATCGATTTAAAGCCTAATTTTGATTTGATGCCATCTGTATATCTCATATCATCTTCAACAAAAACTAATATGTGATGCACAGCGCACCAGTTCTACCCGATAGCAATCCATGTTCTTTTGTACACTATTAAAGGAGTGATATCAATAGGCTAGTTTGGAACCCGTCTTGAATGTTCATAATCAAATGTGTCAAATGCTCGCTTCCAGCTGAACACCAGGTCATAATACGGTATTTCCCCATCATGCTCCTATCTAAGACACATGATGAAAGCTCTTGTCATCTTGTAGTGTGATATATTGCCATAGTGATTCACTGTTGCCACTGTATTTCGGTCACTAGTACTCCCAAGAAATTAATATACTAGTGTTTTTAATATTCTTTCCCTATTCTAGGTTACTTGATTACTAGATCTAACACTTGTGTAGGATACTTCATTGACACTCCTTCAGGGAACTTAAGGTCATTGATCTTAATCCTACATGTAAAAACTAGTCTAGCGTTGTCATAATTAATATTATCCTACCGTATGTTACTTTTTCTGTAAAATTATGTTTATTAGGATTTTAGAAAATACAAACCTCTCACGGCATATTTATAGGACATTATAGAAATTAAATATGACCACATGAGTACACAAACCTAACTAAAAAAAAAAATCAGTCAGGAAACGGCAATCCACATTCTTGTTAAGCAGATATTAGGCTTACTATACAATGCTCATCATCGCACGCGTTGTGTGTAAAGGACATTGGGCCGGATCATCCCCAGAGCAGTCAACAGCAGAAGACATAGCTGGCAGTGCCTCGGTGCCTACCACCACCCACAAGAGCTATATGTCGGAGGACACACCTGTCAACTTGATGTAAGCAAGCTAGTCTGTATGACTCTCAGAATGCGCCCCAGATGGCTCCTCCCCCAGATCGGGGGGGACAGATGCATCCTCTTGCAGCGACTTTAACCAATCTAAAAATGGTTCCCATATATTCCTGGGCCTGGAGGCCGTAGGCATCAACTCCCAAAAAGTCGACAATTGGGTATGGCTGAATATAACATCAGTGATCCAAGCTTTAACTGAAGGCGCTCAGCTTCTCTTCAATCCCACCCCCCGCTCTCCCTCCCCAATGGATAGATACCCTGTGTTAGACCTACGTCTAAGGGGGTAGCTTGGCTCAAGTCACTTGGCTGAACACTCCTTTTGGCTTTTCAGGCCTGCATCCCACTCAGCTCGCAATCCTGCGTCACATCACCCAAAAAGAACACTACACCGATTTTAATTTATGGAATACTCCAAGTCTTTATCTTTTCCTAACAAACTTAATTTTCTGGTTTCTCACTTTGGAGTGTAGCGGATAATTACATTACAGGTTGAACAGCTCCCTTCCTTTAGGAATAAAACATGGCATAACATCTCACCACAGTTCAAAGATTAACAGTTCATATGTTTCAAATAAAGCATTTCGCAACCTTTCAAGTTAAACCAATTCAGTACATTTCCCCAGGGCCTTCCCCTTATTCTTAAAACACAACTGGCCCTTGCAGATCAGTATTAGGTCTGACTTGGCACGAATTCCTCAAAGTACGAACATGTCCCGGGAAATCATTTAACGCCAATTCATATTAGCAAGAACAGTTCATTCCCTATCACTGGACATAAATCCCTCCTAGTACAGGCATGACATTAGGAATATCCTATCATAAATTCCTCATTGTAAACGCCTAACATTAGGAGTATTTCAGAATGAATTCAGTACAGCAGGAACATGTCATTAGGGACTTCTTGGCGTAAACCCGATATAGCACGAGCCTCTCAGTTAATTTAACTTGGCCTGAAGTCTTCCTAAAGTGAGCAGGACATTTTCCCGCCTTGATAGAGACACAGCCACGGGCTTTATCCCCTTTGTGAGGAGAGCAGCCTGATGGATAACTTCCAGCTCTCACAGTCAGGGGGGGTTCCTTGTGGGGGTTGAATTGATGGCCTTATGATTTCCCCCTCCTCTCATACGCTCGGTGGCGTCAAGGCCCTCTATGTCCCACTCCTCCCAGTGTCGCCTTAGGCACTCGCGGCCCCGTCTCAGTCTTTCCCGGGGAGGGGCGGATGCGGGGGCTGCCTCCGGAGGAAGGGGAGACTTCTCGGTAGCCCTCCCGCGCTGATGACTCTCCGCCCCCCTCCCCGGGACCTTTACCTGACTTCTTCGGCCTTCCGGGGCCCTTGCGCAGAACACACTGAGATCCAGAAGGTCCTGAAGCCGCTTCACTCCCACTGGAGCGGCACAGCTCGCGGGGTGGTAGGATGAGAGTCAGAGGAGGCGGGCCGAGGGCGGAGGAGGCAGGACGAGGGCGGGGGCGAGGCCTATGACACGGCCGGCACCCCCGTCACGTGATGGGAAGAACTTCCCTAGATCTGGCTTCAATCGCCGGTGCCCTCACGGAGAGGATTCTCCACAGCTGATGTGAGGGCCGCGACCGGCACGGTCAGTTCCCCCAGACGATTGCAGCTCTTCCGGGCAGCGGCGGTGAGTTAGGGGCAATCTGCAACCTTCCTGATAACCCGCTGACAGGAATCTGGTAATCGGGGAGTCAGAGGCAGAGGGCAGCACTCGGGAAGGAGGGGGGGTTGGCAGGACACGGTGCCGTTCCTCTCACGCACCAAGCTAGGGCTGATTAGGACCCTTAGGCCAAGGGCATAGACGCTGTCCACAGCCTCGTTAACGGGACAATCCCAGGCGCCAGTGGAGCTGTCCGGCACTAGCCCTCCCCTGCAATAGCCCTTATCTTTGGAAAGAAGGGATTAAGGATGCGCTCCGCCTCAAGTCCTCCTTACAATGGGATGATGGAACCCCCTGGCAGCTTTCAGGGACCGGTCAACAGATAGGGGGGGGCATCACTGGCAAGGGAAACACCGCAGGCCTAGAGACCTGTCACTCCCTGACTAGCGCAACCCCCTCCCCACTCAGGTGCCTTACTCCTGATGCCACCCAGACCTCTTCTAAAATGGCCGCTCACCTGTCACCTCTATTTATCACCTTGGGCCCGACCTGCCAGAAGGGCCCAGAAAGTTCCAGAAACCCCCATGGCAGTCATGGTCCAGGTGTTGAGGTGACAGTTGGTGCCACCATTTTAGAATCTCACCTCCCTTCCCTAGTTTTCCTCAGAGGAGCACCTTGCGCCTTTCCCTCAGGTAGTGAAAGAAAAGCGCCCAGAACCTCTACATTAGCACCAAAAAAAAAGTTAGGTAGACAGAAAATATGAGAAGGGGGAAAGGGACAAAAATAATAAAATGAGGAGGGAACCGCCAAAGGGCTGACAGGTCGAACACCCTGCGTTTGGCCATCAGGAGTAACAAAGCATCCAGTTTACGGTGCACAGCCTTTGCGTCTTTAACATAGCCAAGTAGGCCTATTAACGGATCCGGCGCATGGGGTGTTCCTAAAATATTGTGGATCTTATTGAAGAGGACAGTCCAGTAGGCATCAATGGGCGGACAATGCGATGACATAAGTAAAAAGGTGGCAGGAGTCAAGCCACATCTCCAACATCCAGAGTCTGGTCGTAATCCCATACGGAAAAGTACCTTGAGTCTATGTAGCTACCGTGACGTCATCCCAGCAACCACTACGCCAACGACTAACGCGGAGCCGACCGAAGCCACCTTTTGATGCACAGGGGTACTGCTGACAAACTTTCCGGATCCAGTCTGACGCCTGGGGGTTATTCTAAGGTAAGGAATCTATAAGTAACCTAGGTTTCTTACAGATGTATAGTTACTGAAGGTAAGTAACTTGTTCAATGGGCCGAATTGCACTTTTGGAGCGTTAAGAAATGCAAAACAGTCTTTTTCTACGTACAAAAAGGCTTTTAGGGAATCGCAAAATGCCATTTCTACCCAGTTGAAATATCATTTTGTACTTCCCTAAATAGGAAATCTCAAATAGGGATTTCCTATTTGCGAATTCTTAGCACATATACAAAGCCTTCCCTAAATACAAAATGAACATTTAGGAACTGCGATTACCATCGACTCAGTCGATGGTAAAAAGGTGCAATTTATTAAAGCACACCAAGATGCTTTTTTTATAGTGTAATAGAGCGCACACATGCCCCTAGTGCATGTGTGCTCTACATGTGCACCACTATTTATGGGGTGCATTATGGCGGCCTTATGCTTGTTGTCTTTGGTTTAGTATTTCCAAAATAGCGATTTCCTAATATGAAATCGCTGTTTTGGAAATGCAAAAGTGGTCAATTGAAACATATGGCATGTGATTTCTTAAATTGCTATTTCAAAATAGCGATTCCTACTCTGTAGGAATCGCTATCAGGAAATTTGTAATTTCATACATATAATTTTGTATTTCCTAAATAGCGATTCATATGGAGTCGCTATTTAGGAAATGCAAAATTACATTTTTATACATCTGGCCCTATGTCCATACAAGTTTCCAATCTGCGTAGTGAAGCTTTACTGTACCTTTTATGGAATCTGCTCCTAGTGGGTGTCCAACCTTTTCCTCAGTCAGAATGTTATTTTTTGTTTAATCCAACAGAGCATGGAGATAGAGAGACGTGTAGGAAGCACTAATGCACAGATTCAAAGAAACCTACAAAAGTTTGAACCCAATGACCTCAACTATGAGGACAGACTCCAGGAGGAGAAGTTTGCATATGATGGAATCAACTTCAACCTTGTGGCAGATTCCGGTGAGGATGTCCCTTTAATCTATTAATCTAGTTGCCAAATGTAGGGATTCTTTGTTTGCTATTTCAACGTTTGATATTCTGGAGGGGATGGGGGCGCATACATATGTGTTCATATTTCTAATGAGATTATGTGGGCAGAATAGTCCCAGATGGTAATAGCACAACTAGATCAGCACTACTGCACCTAGAAGTAATTATTTTGAATCCTCTGTCTGCTTAAATTGCCAAGTCTGGAGTGTATCCAGTTTGTAATAACTGTAATCCATCAAACCCAACATCTACTTCCCACCCCTTCCCTTTTTAGTGAAGAATGCCATTTCCCAAAGATATGCTTAGCGACTGCATGTTTAAGTTTGCTAATCCAGGAATATTGCCAAAGAACACCCACAGCAACAGCAGCCCTATTACAAAATCCTCTCACAGTAGCTTAATGCCCTGTCCAAAAGACAAGTATTCCGATCCAGAAACTATGTACCCCTACTGTTTGGGAATGTTGTCATCGAAAGTGATTTGTTTCTCACGAGAGATGTTAAAATGGCCCCTTAGTCTGAGGCACCTGGGTCATGGCTAGATCACCAGCTATATCCTGTTTTAGCTCCTGGTTTGGCTTCCTGGTATCAACCAACTGTTGTAGACACGGTAGCATGTGTTTGGAGTGATTCTTAGCTCTATTTTTATGGTCCCACATTATATTGGTCCACTGTATTCATTGACTGTGGACTGAAAATAAGAAACCTTTTCCAGAGGCACATTGATCTATGTTATTCACTTTATTGGATCGGAAACGACTACATTTTGCGAATAGTATGTTGAAATGTGAGTTCAGTTGGAAAAAAGGCACAATTGGGGAATGCTATATGCACTTACTACCAACTTTGGTATGTTACAACTGTGCATGCTTCTTAAAGTAGAGATTGTAGGTTCAATTTTCATGGTCAAAGACAATACTGCACATGGTGTGGACTTTCCCAAATAACAGGTACTCTGAGACCAGACTTTTTAGGCTCCTGAACCTCCTTGATGCTCAATGGTAACTTCACCCAGAATCTAACTTTAGCCCAAGACTGTTAGTAAGAAGGATGTCTTCAGATCACAATTGGGACCACTCACATCTGCATCAATGTCCAGTCAATTCTGTTAGTTAAAACGGTATAAAATGTTCCAATAGAGAGTAAGGGTACATTTAAATTCTCTGCCTGTAACTTTAGGGTTAAGGCCTCTTTTGCGGGTTTTTCTGCTGATCCTGTGGCAGGTTAAGTTCTTCTGAGATATAATGGGCCAGTGCATTACTGATAATGAAAATCTGCAACATGAAGAGCATATTAAGTAGCATTGAGAGGGAGCAAGGACCTTGGAGACGTGCATCTTGGGGGCTGTATTACGAAAGTGCTCTGAGGGCACAAGCATTTGCACCGCTTTTGCGCACTCCAGGGCACTTTGGTATTACAGAAGGGGCTGCAGACACTGGTGCGTCCCCTTCTGTAATACCGATAGCGCTGGTGCACTTGAAACGCAAACAATGAAAATTTGTTTTTAATGTAATATGGCCACAGGATAGCTAAGCCCTTGGACTTATTGCCTGTACCCATCCCTGTCGGACCTACGTCCTAGGGGTAGCTTGGCTCAGGTCAACAGGCTTACATCTCCACTTGGCCTCTCAGGCTTGCATCCTACCCAGCTCGCAACCTTGCGCAGCACCACTCAAAAAGGACACTACACCGATTAAATTACATTGGGAGATATTTCATTTTAATTGCGCTCAATCAATCCTGACCATCACATTACCAGTGCACATTTTTCTTAATATCTCAGCCAGCAAAACATTTCTTGGATTTCCCTCAGTTCAAGTTCCCCACCATAAACTCTATTTAGAGGTTCAGCTCCCCCACTAGGCCATGGATCACCCTAACTAGGTTCCCACTCATAGTGTTCCCCAACAGGGACTCCGGGACCTTAGGCAGTGGATTACAACCACAGTTCCACCTTTGGGCGCTAGGAGGGGGGCTTTGAAACTGATCTTTGCTATGGGCCTCTACAGGAATTCTCTATTTGCTGGCAAGCTCTGCATTACAGGTACACCTTACACTTCCTCTCCCTCACATTGGCAATATGGCGATTTAGTTAACAGTACAGGTGAGTTCCTTTCTATACTGGCAGGTAGATTAAACAATTAAACTTTACCCTGTCAATTCTTTCCTACCCTAGCAATTAATTCAAACAGTTAAACATGACTTTACCAATTCTTTTTCTGCACTGGCAGATAGTTCAAACAGTTAAACATTGCTTTGTCAATTCTTCTTGGCACCGGCAGACAGTATATCCAGTCAAGCATTACTTTGTCAATCCTTCTCTGCGCCGGTAATTATTTTAGACAGAAGCAGTATTATCAATCGGGGCTACCAGGCCTTTCCCTTACCTGGCAATCCCTCACCCCTCCCTTCCTCCCCTCAACCTCCAGCTTACGGTTCTCTTTGGGGTCCGACCGGCGACGCTGTTAGGGAGTTTTCTCGCCTCACGCGAGTCAGCTGAGTAACGTGGGCTGGCCGGGGGAAGTTCCCAAGAGGAAGGGCCGAGCACGGATCACACCCACCAGCCACCTCCCCCAAGGATTCCCCCGGATGCGAGGCCTCGACACGGGGAGGGCTTCTCACACCCGCGGTGATGCTCCGATGGCGAAGTAGTCTCCGGGCCCTCACACGATCTCAAACGGGACGCTGCCTCGATTCCTCTTTGCTGCTCCCGTGATCGACGCCCGCTGCTGCCTGGACAACGCGGTTTGCGGAGGGGGCGCGGCTCACTCTTCCTCCCCTGGACAACGCGGCTTGCGGAGGGGGCGCGGCTCACTCTTCCTCCGCTCCCGCAGAGGCGGCGCTTTGGAATCGGCCCTCGTCAGGTGACGCGGTGCAGGCGCTTCAGCCCTACGCGATCTCCATTTCCTGATTCCTTCGCCTCTGGACCCCAGGCGATCCAGACCTCACAGTGACAGCGGTGAGTGCCCCCAGCAGAGACTCGCACCAAGGGGGGGTAAAGTCAAGGGGGAACAGGGGGGCCACGTTCCCTTCCAGCCTTCTATTCAGCCCTTAAGCTGCTTTTCACAGACGTTTTAGTCACTCTCTACCCCGGCAGGTCTGGGGGGGCCTGATCTAGAACCTTGGGCACAATAAGGGTGAGAGAGTTAGGGCATAGGACGGCTCTCCCCAGAGGGACTGACCAAACTAGAGGCTCTCGAATTAAAATGTTCCTCAGTCAGTGGAGGGGGTCAGGGACCGGTCAAGAGGTCGAGGGTGGTATCAGCCAATGAGGGTAGCCCTGCAGATCCAAAGTCCTGTCAGTTCCCTCTCTAGCGCAGCCACCTCTCCACTCAGGTGCCTTACTCCTGATTAACTGGCCGCCCAGCTCTATTCTAAAATGGCCGCCCTCCTGTCACCTCTATACATCACCTTGGGCCTGACTTGCCAGAGGGGCCCAGAAGGTTCCGGTAACTCTCATGGCAGTCATGGTCCGGGTGCTGAGGGGACAGTTGGTGCCACCATTTTGTGAAATACACCTCCTTACTCTAGTTTTCACAGTGGAGCACCTTGCGCCTCCCCCTCAGGTAGTGAGGGTGAAGCGCCCAGAACCTCTACATCAGCACCCAAAAAAGTTTGGTAGACAGAAAAAATGAAAAGGGAGAAAGGACAAAAATAATAAAATGAGGAGGGAACTGCCAAAGGGCTGACGGGTCTAACAGTGCCCCTTTCTGATATGATCACCCCCACTTTTTCCTAGTATTTGATGCAATTTTGACTGAAGTGCACTGTGTTCCTGCTAACCAGGTCCCCAGTGCCCTTTCCCTAAAACAAGTTATCTGTTCAATTTTACCCCAATTGGTAAGACATTTAGCACCTCTGTGAGTACCTAGTAAATGGCATTCCTGGTACCTAGGGCATGGGTACAAAAGATGGTCCATAAGGGCTGCAGCATGTATTGTGCTACCTTAAGGGACCCACCACGAAACTCATGCAGAGTGCCATTGCAGGGTGCTTGAAATGGTGCAAACAAATGTAAAAAACACAACCTGTCCCACATCTGGTGTGCCATGGCCAGACACGGCATGCAATGTTTGTAAGTCACTCCTACAGCAGGCCTTATAGACCTGAGGCAGGGTGCTATATATTACATATGAGGACTGTTAGACCTGTCAGCCCTTTGGGTGGTCCCTCCTCATCATTATTTATTTTGTCCCACTTTTGCCTCAAACCCTGTTTGAATTTTTCCTTTTTGGGAACCACCAGACTTTTTAGTGTTGCTGCAGATTCAGGGAGCCATTTTAGCTACCCCTGGAACTTCTGTCTGAGGGCCTGGAGCACAAAATGGTGGCCACCTGTGACATCACCAGCACCCACTGGAACCTACTAGAACCTTCTACAACATTCTGGAGCCCTGTGGCAGTTGGAGGCGTTTCAGAATGTTGGGAAGCTAAGACAGAGAGTTGGCAGTTGGAGCTGGCAGTTGGCACCTGACTGGTGAAGAGTGAGCAGCAGAAACCTGAAGGAGGAAGGAGTGAGGCAGCAGGGGTGGAAACTTGTGCCTGGAGTGGGGTCCATAAACCCACCCTTGATACTAGTCCCTACTGACTGAGCCCAGCCTGGAGCCCTGTGTGGGAAGAAGCAAGAAAAACCATCCTAAGGACCTGGACAGCAGGAACAGGCCTTAGAATCCAAGAACAGCAAGATCCTGACCTGGATACTGGTTTCCCTGGAGTCCGACGTCGAGTAGCCTGGAGACCTGGAGCCCGAGGTGGAGAAGCGGCGCTGACTGGAAAAGCAGACGTCGGGAGCCGCCAGAGGTCGAGAGAGGGCGCCGACTGAGGTCGGAGAAGTACCAGAGGTCGAGGAGGAAGTCACCCGAGGTCGAGTGAGCGGCGTCGACGGGGGAGTGAAGTCCGCCCTCCGGAGTCGCCGGAGACCGAGGTGAAGCGTGCCGGAGGTCGGGAGTGGAGATCGCACTCCGGAGTCGCCGGAAACCTGAGGAGAAAAGCACCGGAGGTCGGGAGTGGAGATCGCACTCCGGAGCCGCCGGAAGTCGACATCGAGCCAAGGCCGGCCGACGTCATCGAAACTGAGGTCGCCATCGGACCGGAGCCGCCCGAAGTCGACATCGAGTCAAGACTGCCCGACGTCATCGAATCGGAGGTCGAGATCGAGCCGAGGCCGCCGACATCGATCCGGAACCGCCTACCGGCGTCGTCAAGAACTGGCATTGTGCCGAGGCCGCCGACATCGAACCGGAACCGCTTCACGGCGTCGGAACTTCAGAAAAAGGGCAGTAAGTGGAATAGTGGGCGCCAAAGGCCCTGTGGAATCCTAAGAGACTACTCTAGGGGTTAGAGAGGTGCTGGAACCAGCTGGACTGTGCCAGGGGTGAGCTGAGACTAATTTAGAGGGGTTGTGTAGAGTGAGAGAGCCAGGACTCTGGTATTCCCCCCTTGATCTACCTCAGTTTAGGCCTCAGCCTTGTCCAAGCCAGGGAGTAGACACCCTCAAGCCTTCCACATCCCCACAAGCTGTGCCTGGGCCAAATTAGCCCATAGTAATCTCAAATGTGATCTGATTATATGAGTGTCACTGTCAGCTTTTAATTATTTATTGAGGGCACTGTATTTATTGTATTTAACCTATTTATTGCTTCACTGTATTTATTGTTCCACAGTGTTTATTGTCGCACAATATTTATTGGTTTGCAGTATTTATTGCCTGTATGTTTTGCACTTATATTTATGCTTTCCTTATTTATGATCACCCCTATTTATTGAATCATTAAGACAGTATTTATTTGACCTGCACTATTTAAAAAGCTTTGTATATTGTGATTGTGTATTATTTATCTAATCAGCAACTAAGAGAAAAAGAAGATAAAGCAAGATATTTTCATAATTTTTACGGTGTAGAGTCGTTTTTGGAACGGATGCACGCATGGTTATTGTATGGGTATGTCGTATGCTTAGCACGGTGCCTGATTCCTGACCACTCGAGCCAAGCTACCACTGTATGTCCTGGAAAGACCCAGTTACCACCAACCTCTTCCGGTGTGGGAGTGGAGTATTTCCAACATTAATTGGTGTTCAGTGCCTACGTATACTCAACAATAACTGTGGGTAGTCCATAGGCCTACACCGGGAGTTTTCTCAAAGCGGCCTTCCTAATTGTGGGTTTTTGTTTTTCCAAATTTACTCTGGTGGTGGGAGGAGGTATTATATAAGGTACCCCCCTGCATTGTTACTGCAAATAACTGTCCTCTGACCTGAGTGGGCAAGATGGAGTTTGTACTGGAGAATTTAGAAACGTACACTGTGGCCCAACTCAGGGAGTTTTGTCAGTGGGAGGGGGTGTATTGTCCCCCAGGAGCAAAGAAGGGTGCACTCCAAACCAGCTTAAGGGCTTGGGGGGAGGCACGCCGAGAAAGCAAGGCTGAGGAGGAGGACAGGGATAGAGAGCCCGACAGTGAGGGAGCTGGTTTGTACCAACCGGAGGTGGGGAACCTGTCAGCGGGGCCCAGGACACTTTCCAGGAAGGGCAGCAGTGCCTCTAGCGGTGGCTTGTCTGAAGTGGAGTTAACAGACCGGAGGGAGAAAAGGCAGCTCACATGGGACTTAGCAAGGCTGGAGAAAGAGAAAGAGGAACAGAGGATGGCTCATGAGAAGGCTGAAAGAGATAGATCTTCAGATCCTGAGAATCGGGGCACACCCTGTACCTAACGGTGGCAGCGAAGAACGAGAGTACACCAGGGAACCCAAACCCTACCTGCCAAAGGACATAGTAGCTAGCTATGGGGTGGGCGACGATATTGCCAAGTGGCTAGCGGCCTATGAGGTCTCGTTAAGGGCCCATGGGGTTCCAGAGAAGTACTGGGGAGCGGGATTGTACAAGTACATGCCTCCAGCTGGTAGGGATGCATTATTGGCCCTCGAGGAGGATGAGCAGACCCACTACCCCACCATGAAGCTGGCGCTCATAAGAAAGTTTGGACTAACACCCGAAAAGTACAGACAGAAGTTCAGGGGTAGTCACAAACTGGGCACACAGAATTGGGTGGACTTCCTGGACTATGCAAAGAAGGCACTAGAGGGTTGGATTCAGGGCAGTGAAGTGAGGAACTACGAGGGTTGTTTGATTTAGTACTGAAGGAACACCTGCTCGAGAAATGTTTCCCTGAACTGCGGCAACACCTGGTGGATAGCAAGCTGACCAGTCCCCGGAAGCTTGCTGAGGAGGCGGACATTTGGGCTAGTACCTGGGTGTCCACAAGGGGGACTGGAGGGGATACTCAAAAGGCCGGACAGGGCGCCCCCCAGAAGAAAGAGGGAGGGGAAAAGAAAAAGGAGTTCTCCAAAGGCCCCCAAAATAACTTCCAAGGGAAGGGAACAGGATTCACCCCTAGGGCTAACCCACCCAGAAACCCTAATCCTGGCCAGAGTCAGCAGCCAAGGGTTGTCCATTGCTACGAGTGCGGTGGCGCTGGACACTATAAAGGAGATCCGAAGTGCCTGAAACGACCACCCCCTCCCATTGGAGGAAAGACCCCCGGAGTAGCTAGTGTAGTGCTCGGGGAGGAGATGCCCTTAACTAAGGGAAGGGAGTGGGCGGGTGTCACTTTAGTGTCCCTGGGAGAACGGGAGATGGTTCCTAAGATCCAGGTGCCCGCCAATACTGTAAAGTATGGGCAGTGGGTCACCATCAACGGCCAAAGAGGGGAGGCTCTGAGAGACACAGGAGCCAGTATGACTATGGTGCGTAGCCAACTGGTGTCTCCAGAGCAGGTAATTCCCGATGTACTCCACCCAGCCGCGATGGCTGACGGCAGAACAGGCCACTATCCAGTGGCCGAGGTTCCCTTTGAATGGGGGGGGGTTGCAGGTTCACTTCGAGTTGCCGTAAGCCCTGCCGTGCCAGTCGATTGTCTACTGGGGAATGACATGGAGCACAATGCTTGGAAGGAGGTGGAATACCGGACTCATACTGAGATGCTGGGTACACCTGACTGGGCCTGTGTGAGCACAGGGTCCGCGACTACCCGGAGAGGGAGTTCATTTCGGCTGGAGCCTGGAACAAAGGCCCAGCCAGCTGCCAGTCAAGGGAAGAACCGAGGACAGGAGGAGCCTGCCTCGGCGTCCACACCCCGTAGGACGGATAGGCCACCGGAGGTGGTGGACCAGGAGTCTGCGGTGGGGGATGTTACCAAACTGGAGGACCTACCCATCCCGGCCGAGTGGCACGTGGAGGGAGGCCCGTCCAGGGAGGAATTCTGCCAGGGCCAGAGGGAGTGCCCTACCCTTGAGGGGCTGAGGCGACAGGCCGAAGCCCAGGCAGCAGGGAACGTTGAAGGGAACTACAGTGTTTACTGGGAGGATGGCCTCCTCTACAGTGAACCCAAGGCACCCCTACACGGATCGTCACGAGCCTTGGTAGTCCCTCAACGTTATCGAGCCTTCCTTCTGGAGTTGGCTCACGAGATCCCATTGGCAGGACACCTGGGGCAAGACAAGACCTTCGCCCGTCTTGTCCCACACTTTTATTGGCCTCAAATGAAAGTGTCGTCCGATACCTACTGCCGGACATGTGTGTCTTGCCAAGCCAGTGGGAAAACAGGGGTGAAGCTAAAAGCTCCCCTGGAACCACTTCCTGTCGTTAGCACCCCCTTTGAAAGGGTGGGCATCGACATTGTGGGTCCGTTAGATCCACCTACTACAGCTGGTCACAGGTTTATCCTGGTTCTGGTGGATCATGCCACACGGTACCCAGAGGCAATACCTCTGAGGACCATAACAGCACCTGTTGTGGCTAGGGCCCTGATGGGAATCTTTACCCGAGTGGGTTTTCCCAAGGAAGTTGTGTCCGACAGGGGGACCAACTTCATGTCAGCGTACATGCGGGCGATGTGGAAGGAGTGTGGAGTGACATACCGGTTTACCACTCCTTACCACCCCCAGACCAATGGTCTGGTGGAGAGGTTTAACAAAACCTTGAAGGGCATGATCAGAAGTCTGCCTGAAAGCCTGCGGAGGAAATGGGACGTCCTCCTACCCTGTCTACTCTTTTCTTACAGGGAAGTGCCACAGAAGGGAGTGGGCTTCAGCCCCTTCGAGCTTCTGTATGGGCACCCTGTACGTGGACCTCTCAACCTGGTGAGAGACGGATGGGAAAGAACTCCCAGAAAGCTTCCCCAGGACGTGGTGAGCTACATGCTGGCCTTCCGGAGCCAAATGGCTAAGTTGTGGAAGCAAGCTTCTGACAACTTGGAAGCCAGCCAAGCAGTAATGAAGGCGTGGTATGACCACAATGCTCACCCGGTGGAGTTGGAGCCTGGCCAGAAGGTGTGGGTGATCGAACCGGGAGAGCTTAGCGCCCTCCAGGATCGCTGGTCAGGACCCTTTGAGGTGTTGGAGAAGAAGGGTAAGGCTACCTACTTGGTGGATCTTAAAACCCCTCGTCAGCCCCTACGGGTGCTGCACGCCAACCGCCTCAAACCCCACCACGAGAGGCCCGAAGTCATCTTGATGATGGTGACTGACGGAGGAGAGGACGTGGAAAGCGAGCCTCTCCCCGATTTGTTTGCGTCTCAAGAGAAGGATGGGTCGGTGGAGGGAGTGATTCTCTCCCCAACTCTAACTCCTGAACAGCAGGAGGACTGTCGCCAGGTCCTGGGGCAGTACTCTTCGTTGTTCTCCCTTGTCCCGGGTAGGACTCACCTGTGCGTCCATGACGTGGACACAGGAGACAGCCCACCTGTGAAGTCCAAGATCTACCGGATGTCAGACAAGGTGAAGGCCAGCATTCATAGTGAAGTCACTAAGATGCTGGAGCTAGGAGTGATCGAACCTTCTAGCAGCCCCTGGTCCAGTCCGGTGGTGTTAGTACCAAAAGCTGCACCACCGGGTGCCCAACCGGAACTGAGGTTCTGTGTGGACTACCGGGGACTGAATTCAGTAACCAAAACTGATGCTCATCCGATCCCTAGGGCGGATGAATTGATTGACCGGCTGGGAGCTGCCCAATATCTAAGTACCTTTGACCTTACTTCTGGGTACTGGCAGATCTCTTTGACTGATGGAGCAAGGGAAAGGTCAGCCTTCTCCATGCCCAATGGCCACTACCAGTTCTGTGTGATGCCCTTTGGGCTCAAGAACGCACCTGCCACGTTTCAGCGCCTGGTAAACCAGATCCTCACCGGAATGGAGAGTTTCTCTGCTGCTTATCTGGATGACATAGCCGTCTTCAGTAACAGCTGGGAGGATCACTTGCGTCACCTGCAAGCTGTTCTCCAGGCCCTGAGACAAGCTGGATTGACGATCAAGGCCAGCAAGTGCCAGATCGGGCAGGGGTCGGTAGTGTACCTTGGACACTTGGTGGGTAGGGGAGCGGTGCAACCCCTCCAGGCGAAGATCGAGGCCATCATGGCCTGGGAACCCCCCAAGACACAGACTGAGGTCCGAGCTTTTCTGGGCCTCACGGGATACTACCGCCGCTTCGTGAAGGGATACGGTACCATCGTAGCCCCCCTCACGGAGCTCACGTCCAAGAAACAACCTCGACGGGTAGTCTGGACGGAGGCTTGTCAGCAGGCCTTTGTGAGATTGAAGAAAGCCATGTGCGAGGCCCCGGTCTTAAGGGCCCCAGACTTTTCCAAGGAGTTTATTGTCCAGACAGATGCATCAGAACATGGCATTGGGGCAGTGTTATCGCAACTCAATGAAGAGGGTCTGGATCAACCCGTGGTCTTCCTATCCCGGAGACTACTTCCCAGGGAACAGAAGTGGAGTGCAATAGAGCGTGAAGCCTTTGCAGTGGTATGGGCTCTGAAGAAGTTGCGGCCATACCTGTTTGGCTCGCACTTCCTGGTTCAGACCGACCACAGACCCCTTCGTTGGCTGATGCAGATGAAGGGGGAGAATCCCAAGTTGTTGAGGTGGTCTATTTCCCTACAGGGAATGGACTTTCAGGTGGAACATCGGCCTGGAGTGGACCACGCCAATGCAGACGGTCTCTCAAGGTATTTCCGCCTTAGTGATGAGAACTCCCAAGGGGTTGGGTAGCTCTCCCCACTTTCAGCTGGGGGGGACGCGTGTTAGACCTGTCAGCCCTTTGGGTGGTCCCTCCTCATCATTATTTATTTTGTCCCACTTTTGCCTCAAACCCTGTTTGAATTTTTCCTTTTTGGGAACCACCAGACTTTTTAGTGTTGCTGCAGATTCAGGGAGCCATTTTAGCTACCCCTGGAACTTCTGTCTGAGGGCCTGGAGCACAAAATGGCGGCCACCTGTGACATCACCAGCACCCACTGGAACCTACTAGAACCTTCTACAACATTCTGGAGCCCTGTGACAGTTGGAGGCGTTTTAGAATGTTGGGAAGCTAAGACAGAGAGTTGGCAGTTGGAGCTGGCAGTTGGCACCTGACTGGTGAAGAGTGAGCAGCAGAAACCTGAAGGAGTGAGGCAGCAGGGGTGGAAACTTGTGCCTGGAGTGGGGTCCATAAACCCACCCTTGATACTAGTCCCTACTGACTGAGCCCAGCCTGGAGCCCTGTGTGGGAAGAAGCAAGAAAAACCATCCTAAGGACCTGGACAGCAGGAACAGGCCTTAGAATCCAAGAACAGCAAGATCCTGACCTGGATACTGGTTTCCCTGGAGTCCGACGTTGAGTAGCCTGGAGACCTGGAGCCCGAGGTGGAGAAGCGGTGCTGACTGGAAAAGCAGACGTCGTACCCGGAGCCGCCAGTGGTCGAGAGAGGGCGCCGACGGAGGTCGGAGAAGAACCAGAGGTCGAGGAGGAAGTCACCCGAGGTCGAGTGAGCGGCGTCGACGGGGGAGTGAAGTCCGCCCTCCGGAGTCGCCAGAGACCGAGGTGAAGCGTGCCAGAGGTCGGGAGTGGAGATCGCACTCCGGAGTCGCCGGAAACCTGAGGAGAGGAGCACCGGAGGTCGGGAGTGGAGATCGCACTCCGGAGCCGCCGGAAGTCGACATCGAGCCAAGGCCGGCCGACGTCATCGAAACTGAGGTCGCCATCGGACCGGAGCCGCCCGAAGTCGACAGAGTCAAGACTGCCCGACGTCATCGAATCGGAGGTCGAGATCGAGCCGAGGCCGCCGACATCGATCCGGAACCGCCTACCGGCGTCGTCAAGAACTGGCATTGTGCCGAGGCCGCCGACACCGAACCGGAACCGCTTCACGGCGTCGACACGACTCCAGCGGCGTCGGAACTTCAGAAAAAGGGCAGTAAGTGGAATAGAGGGCGCCAAAGGCCCTGTGGAATCCTAAGAGACTACTCTAGGGGTTAGAGAGGTGCTGGAACCAGCTGGACTGTGCCAGGGGTGAGCTGAGACTAATTTAGAGGTTGTGTAGAGAGAGAGCCAGGACTCTGGTATTCCCCCCTTGATCTACCTCAGTTTAGGCCTCAGCCTTGTCCAAGCCAGGGAGTAGACACCCTCAAGCCTTCCACATCCCCACAAGCTGTGCCTGGGCCAAATTAGCCCATAGTAATCTCAAATGTGATCTGATTATGAGTGTCACTGTCAGCTTTTAATTATTTATTGAGGGCACTGTATTTATTGTATTTAACCTATTTATTGCTTCACTGTATTTATTGTTCCACAGTGTTTATTGTCGCACAATATTTATTGGTTTGCAGTATTTATTGCCTCAGAATATTTAATTGCCTGTATGTTTGGCACTTATATTTATGCCTTCCTTATTTATGATCACCCCTATTTATTGAATCATTAAGACAGTATTTATTTGACCTGCACTATTTAAAAAGCTTTGTATATTGTGATTGTGTATTATTTATCTAATCAGCAACTAAGAGAAAAAGAAGATAAAGCAAGATATTTTCATAATTTTTACGGTGTAGTCGTTTTTGGAACGGATGCACGCATGGTTATTGTATGGGTATGTCGTATGCTTAGCACGGTGCCTGATTCCTGACCACTCGAGCCAAGCTACCACTGTATGTCCTGGAAAGACCCCGTTACCACCAACCTCTTTCGGTGTGGGAGTGGAGTATTTCCAACAAGGACATATCTGCATGAGCTGATCTGCCCCTGTGCGGTCTAGTTCAATTACTATATAGTACGAGTGAACAGGGAAGCTATCTTAAGTATATATGTTTTGAGCACTGGTCATTACAAGTTCCCCAGATATATGATGGCTTTACTGAAACCTATGGTATTTGGTATCCAACACCTTGTGATGCCAGTAGTGGATTTTTTTAAAACCTGCACCCAGAGGGCACCTCAAAGGTGCCCCCTGAAAATCTACCAGACTGTGTGCTGGCTGACTGGTATCGTCCAGCCTGCCACCCCAGACATGTTTCTGACCTCCTGTGAGAGCCCATGTTCTCTGAGGCCATAAGCAATTCCTGCTCTGGAAGAATGTGTTCACACCGCCAGCAGGATGGCTAGTAATTTAGTATATCAAGACCAGGGTAATTCAAAGCCTCTGCTACCTTTGATATGCAACCTGGCTTCTCCCAGACCTGGGAGATGGCCACCCGATGCCCATTTGGCCCCAGGACAGGTTGGAATTTAGCTATGCAAGTAGGCATTTTACCCTACCAGGCCTGTCACACCTCTAAGGTGGGATGCCTAATGTTGTTTTCTAAAGGAGATTCCACCGTCTTGTTTTGGTGGAAGGAGGAATTCTGGGACAGGGTTATGCCCACTCTCCACAGGAAGTGGACACTATTGAGTAGCCGTGCGCTTTATAAATAACATAAGAGGGGTGTAGTGACCCATGGGTAAGTAGCCCATTAGCTACTACCGTACGCTCCCCTTAACACCCCTAAATTCAGTATTTAGGTGGCTCCCTGATGCCAAGAGCTCAGATTCACCTGACCCGAAGGACAAAGAAGAGCCAAAGAACACTAGAACTGTGGACTAGCTGTGGCATTGCTCTTGTCTCGAATTGCAAAGTCCTGACTCGTCTTGCAGCTATGCATCCTCCAAAAGCCCCTTAGGGCCGCCAACACTTCACCAACCCGTCAGCATCTCCCTTGAAGTGGAGGAGCCACTTCACTGCAGGCACTGACCGCAACGTACGGTACACCAATCTGCTGACCACTGGGTCCACCGACGCAGGAGCCACCCAGGAAGAGGTTACCATGCTCCAGGAGGGTCAGATACATCTCCCCACCAAGTTTGGAGACAAGAGGACCCCCTGGAGCCTCCTTACACCATTACCTGAGGTACCGGAGCCTGTTGGAAGCATCAAGGCTCGTTTGTGTTCAGCCCGAACACTGTTGCCAAAAGCAACCTGCACGTCTAGGCTATGTTCTACAGGTACTTTTCTCATTGACTACAGCGTGTAAAATCCGAGGCTGCCACAGCCGAAAGCACCTCTTCACCTGGACACCCCAGAGCAGGTAAAACTGAAATCTTGTTGCTTTCTTGGAGCTTGGCCCCTACTCGCCTTGAGTCCAGAACACCAATCCTGTAAGTAGTTTGTAAATCACACTATGCAGTGAATGTTTCTCCCATAGAATAACTTTACCGTGTTTGAGGCTCATCCATCAAATCTGACAGCTGTCATTTTCTACTGTTTTTACTATAAAATGTGATCACGTCTAAAGTACTCATGCGATTACCAAGTTGTTGTCTAAAATTCTATAAAAAATGTATTTTACTAAATTGGTGTCATTTTTCTTGATTGTGCTTTATTTTTTGACTGTGTACAACAAATGATTAACACTACCCTTTGATAAGCCTAAACTGCTTGCCCACACTACCACAAAAGATAGCATTTGGGATTATTAATTTAAGCCCTGTACGCCAATAAGTCGTCCTGACTTTCTACATAGTGTACCTCATTTTTGTATACTACTTAAAATGCTGGCTTCCTACAATCCCTCCTTGAGGATCTGACCCTTTTTGAGATGAGTTCAGTACCAATATTTACTGCTTACTTTTGGAGTTTCAATATGCCATCTATCCCTCCCATCTTTTTGACTGTCTAGAATTTTAGACCGTGTCAAGTTTTTCAAAACCAACAGCTGGGCGTCTCTGTCTAGGTGCTAGTGTAGCCAACCACAGAGAATAACAAAACGTAGTGTTTAACCTCGCCTAGGCTCTACAGAATAAATCGCAGGAAAAAGACAAACATGTGATCTATGAGAAAATACAATATGGCACAAAAGCAAGCGTGTGCTTTCGTAACTTGTGCAGAGCAAAAGTGGCCTCCAACTTGCTTACTCAGGCCAACATAGGGAAAACCACAATGTCCATGTAGGAGACACACACCACTGGGGAGGTGATGAAGTTCAAATGCTGTCTGGTGAAAACCAAACCAGATGTGAGACATCTGGAGAAGCAAGTTTCTAAGATGGAGTTAGAGAATATGGACACCCAGACAGTTGGGAGAGTGAGCTGATTTTGAATAACGTGCCACGTTTTCTTTCTCTTTTCCTGATGGTATCCTCCCTAGTTAAGTGGGATGCTGTTGTTTCCTTTTACAACGTGATAATCTTCCATTTTAGAATGATGTGGGTGTTAGTAAGTTTTGACAATGTATTGAGGTAAAAGGTTAAATTGTAGACAATGCCATAATTGTTTTCCTACTGTACTCTTAAGAAAACAGAGGGAACCTTAAACATCCCTCACAATCCAGTTATATCTTTTGTTTTTTTAAACCCCAATCACCATTTAAAAAAATTACTCTAATTTTATTTTTGGGGAACCCCTTTTTTGTAACCTTAGCACCAGATCCTCTTAGCCACACTTAAAATTTAGAACCACCCAATACCATTACCCACTCCTAAACCCTGAAAACACCCATACCTCCCTATACCCTTATCCAACCCCAAAAACACCCTTCCCACCCAATACCCTTATCCACCCAACCCCTAAATTTGTGTATGTGTGTGTATATATGTGTGTGTGGGTATGGGTGTGTGGGTATGGGTATGTGTGGGTATGTGTGTATGTATACACTTACCTTACATTGTAATGGCAGGCACTGTAAGGGCATTGTGTAGTAAAAGCATTGTTTTTTTAATGTAACTCATTTTATTGAATTTTTCAGGTAACAGTTGTTACCTGAAAAACCTCAATCCAGGTGAAACATTTTTCTCCCACTTAAAAAAAAAAAAACACCCTTAACCATCTGGCACATGCACAGTGATTCCACTCCACCCTCCCCCTCCAATAGTCTACCTCTGACCCGGAGTGGTTATAATCACTTTCCATACTCTTCGAGTTGGCTTTTGGGGCTGGGGTCCACCACTCTCCTCCATGGACAGTTATGATCAGGTTCTTGGAATCCATGGCATGCCTCATCATACTTAATTCCGGTTGGCGCATCGTGCCCTGGTTTCCGCCTGTGGCAATCCTCAACTAGCGGTCTTCTGACCCAGCAGTCAGTTTATTACAACATTTCTTGGGGCATCCCCTGCCTTCATGCCAGTTTTTCGAGCGTTTGGCATCTCTGCATTTCCTTTGTCCAATCAAGCACTCGTGGCCCATCCTCTCTCCCCCATTACCTCACAAATTCCGTTTTCACCAAGAGGAATCTCCGGTTGAATAGGGTATTTTTGTACGTGGTCGCATCAGTCTCTCCATACTTCTAGAAGTGCTAGTATTGCCTGTCTCCGTGTTGGCGTGCCCTCTGCGGCCTCCAATTTACTGCGTACCACCACCCAGAAGGACCCTTCCAGTAGCCATTTAGGTTCCTTATATCCGTTTCGTGCCTTAAATTTGCTCAGGTCCCACAGTGTTGATCAAAAGTATGTCGTTTGTGAAGGAGATGGCTTGGTGGTCATTTGTCCGTCATTTGTTCCATAGTCTCCTCCTTCGGGGTACTCTGGACCTACAGTGTCGTAACCACAGGTAGCTAAACTATTGTGTGGATGACATGTTTTATTTCCTTCAAATTTTCAACAGGCACAATGCTGTTTGCGTCCCACACATTCTCCAGACCTAGAAATTCAAATTCTTCAACCCCAGAATGGAGTTGAGTGGTCCTGTTTTATTTCAGGAGGAGTATCAGGAGGATAAGTCTCTCAGTAGTTTACACAAAACTAGGTTCATCTGGACTGTCTTTGCGGTGCATCTGCTTTGATACAGGGCATGAACGTAACCTCGCTCTCCAGCCGCCAGTTGCCCAGTCTAAATGCTGGGTCGTCCAGAAATACTACAAGGTGGCCCAGGTCAGAGAAGTGAACAAGTGGGCATACAGCCACTTAACTTCGCTGACTCGGGCCACCTTGTAGTATTTCTGGACTTTGTGTTGTGCTGTCTCCCTCTGAAATTTAGCTTTGTAGCGTGGAGTTTTATTTTCAGTGGGTCATCCTGCCATAACAGGGATCACAGTTTATTTAAAGTCTTGCAGACTAATCGGTGTGCTAGGACTTTAACCAGAGGTTTAGTGTCTGCGCTGAGGAACGAAATGGGCCTTTACGAGTCCCAGCGTGCTCTGGGTTTCCCTTCTAACGGAAGTGACCGCTTAGGACCACCCGAGTCACCACAGACCACCTCTCAGCCTTCCATGCCGAATGAAGAATCAAACAGTGGAGAATGTACTCCAATAATCGTTTTAGTATACGTTCAGAGCGGGGCTCCGTCTGCACAGTCTCGTAAGAGTACTACAGAGGGAACTGAGGAACAGAAAGAATAAAGATACATTATATACATTGCATGGTTAGCTAAGAACACGCCCACAGTGGACTTTTCCAAACAGATGTAGTCGGCCAGCTAAAGACCAAAAAAAGTTTCTACTCTCATATCTTGCACAGTTCAGGACACCCTCAAGGTCGGTCTATCCTGTGTTGCGTTCAAACTACCAGACAGGTGGGAGATGTTCTTTATCTAGGGTAAACTATGCACTAGCACAAACAGATCTTCGTTACAGAAACAAAACTTAGCAAAGGGTATTTCTCGGTACAGGGAAGGATTAGTTTCTAAACTCACACAAAAATGAAGTCTGAAAAAGAAAATGATGCAGCAAATGCTGACTTATACATGGCATTACAAAAGCATCAACAATCATAATCCAACACTACCTTGGGTATGAGCACTATCATTGCTGTGCCTAATCCACAAAGAGTACTCCTATTCTGTGAGCTTCAATAAACCTATTGTTTAGTGGAGGTACTATCTTGATAGCCATTTGTTTGAAGAAGTCTACTGGGATCCCATTGGTGCCTGGAGTTTTCCCAGATTGCAATTGTGTGAGGGCCAGCTGTCACATTCAAGCTTCTCACCCATGTCCACAAAGCCCTCCACAACACTGGTTTTGCTTACATGAACCACCACCTCTCATTCCATGCTCCCCAAAGATCCTGCCTCTCAGCTCGCTCAGCTCTCCCTTGTGTTGGTGCCTTGCATCAAAAAGACCAGAACAGGAAACGGCTTTCTCTTTCCTTGCGGCCAAGGCATGGAACACCCTCCCTTTCCACCTCCGCCAGACACCGACTCTCCAAGTTCCTGAATGACCTCAAGACCTGGCTCTTTGATGAATCACTGAGTATCCAGGAGCTGCAATGACCCTGGATGGTCTTGAAGAACCACATGACCTGGCCTTTTTGACGAATCTGTGAGCATCCAGGAGCTGTCTGCCCCACCCCTCCAGGCTTTGAGATCCTTTTGGTTGAGTAGCTGAGCGTAACAAACACTTGATTGATTTTATTCTGTTAGGTCGCTCTGTACTTCCCCAACCCTAAACCCAGTCAGTTGTTTGCAAGGGCAGCAGTGACTAACATTCTCACAACTGTCTGCTGCTGTAATTTTGCGGTATAGAAACACTGGAAGTAGTTTGCCAAAACATCGGTTACGGCCTTACTGCAAATTGTATTCTTGCCATCTGAGGGCATTATCTTGGGTATGTTGATCCTTTATCGTTCCTTGGCTCTGAGCCATGCTAAGATCTTGCCTACCTTGTCACCTACTTCATAAATTTGTTTCTACCATGCAATGTAGGACCTCTTAACTGACCTAGTGAGCAGTAGTCCAACACCTCTTCAGTTCCTGGGGGGTGGCTCTGGTGTATTTCTTTTCTACTTGCAAGAATATTAACTGCCCGACATTTTGTCTTTCAGTATGTGTTGCAGGTATCATTGGGAGACGTGTTCCGCTTACAGTGGAACTTTGTTTCAGTAACATTCTTCCCATTCTCTTGATTTGTTGGTTTTTGTAAAAGCTCCACTTTGATCGGACCCAAATCGTTCTGATAGCCCTGTACTTGGCAAGAAGGGTGTGATTGGCAGACCTGATGCATCCTTGCTTGTGCCACCTGCTCTATTAAGTCCCAGGGGGTAGATAACTCTTGGAACCTCCTGAGGCACAGCCGGGAGTAGGCAGAATTTAGCGCTTTCACTGTTTTTAGCAGAAAAATATTGCTTTTTAAAATCAATCACCTACCCTTCCTGACACGATTACAGTGTGCAGGCACCCCTCACAAAGCGGAACGAGCGCTGGAAAGGGCGAAATCGCCGACCTGCTTCTCCCGCCATTACCCTCGCCGAGACAGGGACACGCCCACTTCGAGGCCACGCCCCCTGCTCCTGCCCCCTCACTATATACATGTGTATCTACCGGAAGCGCAGCGGGCGAGACGATTGCGCGCCGAAGGCTCGTCTGCGCTCGTCCGCGATCTTGACGCGACCGGGGCCGGTCCCCCTGCCCGACTTACCAGCAATACCACCTTAACATATGCTCGGACTGCGATGATGTCCCTGAGACCCTCCCCATGTTTGACCTGCCTCTGGTCTATCCCTGACGCTCGGAGCCACGTTTACGTATGTAAAGTCTGCCATTTCTCCCTTCCATCCCTCGACTTAACTTATAGTCTGGCCCACGCTCTGAGTTCTGCCTCCATTAGGGGAGCCCGCCCTTCTCCGACCCTCAGAGCTGCGCTGATTAATTGCAGGTCTTTGAGCAAACATGCCATTGACATCTGGCAGTCCCTTCGGGACAACAACTGGGATCTGCTTTTTTTAACAAACTTGGCTGAATGAGACCACGAACCCTATAATCACCCTTGCCCTACCGGAGGGCTATAGTATCGTTTGTGCCAATAGACCCAACGGTAAACAGGGGGGTGGCGTTGCCTTAATCCACAAATCCAAATGGACGGCTACCTTCCCTCTATATGACCCAATTGACTGCATAGAGAGTCTCCCTTTCAGTGTTCAAATCTCCCCGTCTACCTCCTGCTCGGGAATTCTTATCAACCGCCCCCCCCCCCCCCCCCCCCATTCCAACATCTCCTACCTGCCGGCTCTGGCGGATTATATTCAGCTTAGCACACGCTACGCCAACTTCACTGCTTTAGGGGACTTTAATCTCCACGCAAATGAGGAATCTTGCACGCACAGCAAAAATTTTATCTCTACGCTGGTAGCCTGCAATCTAGTTCAAAAAATAGCTTTTCCCACGCACAAAGCGGGACATACACTAGATTTGATCTGTTCCAACCTACCAAGTATTCTGGCAGCCTCTCCCATCCCGGTTATCTGGTCGGACCACTTCCTCATCCCTTTTGAGATTGGTATTTTTTGCCCCATCAGACCCACTACCACTCCTAAAGCATCCGGCAGAAACTGGAGCCGCATTACCCCAGAAACGCTCCAGGAATACTTACAAAACTCCCAACCCATCCCGTCGTCTGACCCAGATAGTGGTATTGACCATTTGGACACCTGGATCGGTCAAGCCCTAGAGGCTTTGGCCCCTCTTAAACCTATCAAAACCTATAGGGCTGCACCATCAGCACCATGGTACTCCGACGAGCTTCGTCAAAAAAAGGCCTTGTGCAAATCTCTCGAACGATCATGGAGGCAGAACTATTCCCTGGATAGCAAAACCACCTATAAGACAGCCCTCAAAGAATACCGCAGAATGATTGAGGAGCACAAAAGGGACTTTCTGGCCTCCAGAATTAAACATGCTAGTAACGGCGCTAGGGAGATTTTTAACATAGTCGGATCCTTCACGGACCCCAACGCGCTGACTCTAATTCAACCTGCCTCCCAGTCTCTGTGCGATAAACTTTTGCAATTCTTTGAGGAAAAAATCGAGACTATCTACACCTCCTTCCCTATTTCCAACAGTGAGGGATTGGAAGAGGAATCTACTACTTACACGCTACAGTCGCCCACTCTGTTAGAATTTGCAGATATTTCTGAGGCCGACACTATGGTAGAATTACTCAAATGCAAATCTGGCTCTCCAAATGACCCTTTGCCAGCCAAACAATATAAAAAACTGGCACCCCTGCTCAATCCCTACCTGAATCATATCTGGAATGAATCCTTGAGAATGGGCAGCTTCCCCGCCAAATGGAAGCACCCTTCCCTGGTCCCCATTCTGAAGAAACCCAATTTAGACCCCGACAACCCCAGTAATTACAGGCCTATTTCTCTTCTGCCTGCCCCAGCTGAGATCCTGGAAAAACTGGCACACTCCCAGCTGGCGAATTACATCGAATCCAATGGGCTCCTACATGATTCTCAGCACGGCTTTCGGTCAGGCCAGAGCACTGAGTCGGCCCTTGTTGAAATGGCTGACTCGGTGAGATGGACGCTGGACCGGGGGTCGAGGGCGGTGTTAGTGCTGCTGGATCTCTCAGCAGCATTTGACAGTCTCTCATAAGATCCTGCTGGGGGACCTGGGTATAGGCAGAACTGTGTTGAGGTGGCTCTTCTTATCTATGCGACTGCACACAGCAGGTATATACCTCTCCTTATACCTCCTCCGCTAGACCACTCAAATGGGGAGTTCCACAGGGCTCATCCCTGAGCCCGCTTTTGTTTAATGTTTATTTTACCCCCATGGGTAAACTGATTGCGCAAACTGGGATCAAATCCACCTCCTATGCTGACGACATTCAGTTACTTTTTACCTTTGACACACCCTCCGCCTCTGCCTTCGACCCGCTGAAATCTTGTCTGAGACATCTCTAGTTGGATGGACTCTTAACTCCCTCCGACTCAATGCAGGAAAGACGGAGATTCTGTTTTTTAATTCACCATCCCCTTTAGATTCCAACCTGTGGTGGCCAGAGGATCTGAGCCAAGCCCCCACGCCTAAAGACTCGGTGAGAAATCTGGAAGTGCGCTGGGATAATCATCTAAGTTTTAATGCCCAGGTTCAAACAGTAGCAGCATCCTGTTTTGCTAAGATCAAGACTATCAACCGGCTTATCAACTATCTGCCGGCGGACTGCCGTAAGACTGTGGTACAAGCACTGATAACATCGCATCTCGACTATGCCAACGCACTATACCTTGGTATCACAGCAGGCCTATGTCATAAACTACAGACTGTCCAAAATGCTGCCGCTCGGCTGGTGGAGAGAATTCCTGCTAGACATCACATCTCCCCTCACCTCCGTAAACTGCATTGGTTACCCATTGCCAAGAGACGTGTATTTAAGGCCATGACCCTGGCTTTTCGCGCTTCTAAGGGCAATGGCTCGACCCACCTGAAAAGTACTCTGAGGCCGTATGTCAACACTAGGACATTACGTTCTAACTCTCTACTTCTCCTGCAAACCCCAAGATTCAAACGAACTCGTGCTGGAGGGAAAACATTTGAGATTTGCGCCACTCAGTGTTGGAACAAGCTTCCGGTTGCCTTACGTGCCTGTCAAACAGAATCAGCATTCCGAAAGTCTCTGAAGACTCATCTCTTTTCCACATAATGCTTCTTCTGTTCTGATCCTCCCTGTTCCCAGATTTATCAGCGCCGGGACGCCCCGTTGGGGCAGCTGTGCGCTTTATAAAACACACAAAATAAATAAATAAATGAACTCACAGTCCCAGTGGCAAGTTTGTCACCCTTACCTCCTAAACCTTCATTCCTGGAGATTGAGTGGGGTAACTTAAATGCTTTTTCTTTACCTCCTGAAGTAGTGTGTCATTGTATGCGCATGCAGCTGTTTTACCAAATCTGTATTCTGGAAGATGGAATATGTTTGTGATGTGGTAGGACAATTGGTTAGATCCGCTTCTGATAGACTTCTTAGCACAGATTCCTCACCTTCAAATACTCCCCAGGCATCAGACTGCATCCCGAAAATCTTGCATCTCAAGAGTCTGTGCTGGAAGTTACGTTGCGGTGCCTATATAGGCATCACCCCAGCGTGCTGACATCCGTTCTGTTCCTTTCGTTCCGTGCTAACAGAGCAGAGCCAGAGCATTTGCTTGGGTCACTTTTGACCATATTTTTGCAATTTTATAGTTTTTAAAAAAAAGTATTGCTCCCAGTGTGCTACAGACACCATATTGGATTCTATTTGAAGCCTAATCCAAGATGGTGCCAGTATTTTCATCGGGATACTGACACCACGTATCCCAAACTCTTTCCTCCTGCCAAGGAGAAGCTGCTGGCACCCGACTCCTACCCTCCAGAGTCCACCAAGGTAAGCAGTGACTCCACCCAAGGCCCTGCGCAATGGAGTGCATGCAGGAGCCAGGTAGGTGGAGCGCTGAAGCCAAAGTTAGCCTATGGGGAGCGAGCGGAGAGTTGAGGGGGTGGTAGGGCCTGAACCACCAGGCTGTCAGGGGAGGAGTGCTGGGAAAGGAAGGCTAGGTCTTCTGGGGCGGGACGGGGACAACGTGCAATCATGTCGTGCAAAGGAGCCCTTGTGCAAGGTTTTGCCCAGGACCCAGTGAGTGGGCATCTTTGGGGGCAGGAAGAACCCCATCCACTGCGTTGCATCCACAGCATCCTTAGAGCACCTTCAGCATTCTTCATCCCTGGCATCAGGACTGCTCTTTAGGAATCCATTGCAAGGCAGATTAAAATGCCTGGAACTGCTGAGGGACTGCTTCTCCTGAAAAGGTAACTGTTCTGAAGGACCTTGTTGGTCCCCCTCACTGGCTTCCTCTCGGAATTGCTGATCCCAAGTACTTCTAATAGACTAGATTGACACTTACAAGCTTTTTCAAGGAAAACTTAGAAGTGTCCAGTTTGTCGACTTTGCCAAGGCTCGTTCGTTCGGTGGAATTGCTTTGATTTATTATTGCTTGTAGAATGCATATCTCCAGAACCCGCTGGTGGATCTTTTTTATTCTAGTGTCTAAATTCATATAGAAAAGTCTTATTTTACAGAAAGGTTTCGGATTTCTTGAGTGTCGTGTTGATTTCGTCTGCAAATGTTTGGTGTTGTCTAAATGTATTACACAAGCTCCTCTGGATATGTCTTGCTACTCCGTGCCACAGCTACCCACGGATGAGCTGAGGGTTTTACGGACGAACCCCACTGGACGTAAAGGGGTTGGTTAGTGCATTACACAGGAAGGTCTCACAACTGAACCATATAATAGACCCTATTTCCTCACATAGGCAATAAAACCCGACCAAGTGGGTGCTTCAGATCATCCAGAAGGGGTACAGCGTACCATTTTTCTAAACGCGTCCACTCTTCCATGCCAAGAACAACCGACTGAGGACCCTATCTTGTTGCCTCGTCAGGAAGAGCACCCTTTTTTTGCCAATCGCTATAGAGGGTACCCGCACCAGGAGCAGGGTCTGTTAATTATTCCCACTGCTTCCTGGTGATGAAGGACAACACCCTTTGGGCTATACTAGACCTGCACACTCAACTACTTCATAAAAAAATTAAAATTTACGAATGTCACATAGGCTTAGGACCTGTCTGTCTGGGATCCTGGATTGTGGGGCTAGAACTGCAGCACATGTTTTCCCATCCCCCATCGTGCCGGCCCACAGGCGCAACTTGCGGTTCATGGTGGCCCACAAGCATTTTCAGTTTGCTAAGCTCCCCTTTGGCCTCACCAGTGCCCCTCGGGTGTTCATAAGTGATAGCAATGGTTGCAGCCCTTCTACAGAGATTATGGGTTCGAGTCTTCACCTACCTCGATGACTGGCTGAAGTCCCAGTGGGTGCAGCATCAGGGGAATCTCTCCGACCTGGTCCAGATATCAGAGGGAACTGCAAAAGGTCTGCAGTGCTTGCCCAGTCCCCATTTGGGCCAGCAGTTTACCCCTGTCCTTTCCTCATCCAGAGTTCACAGTGATCATAGATGCATCACTCCTGCACTGGGGCTGCATCTGAGAGAGGTGGAGATCGGAGTACTCTGGTCTCTGGCATGAGCCTCAGCTCCACAGTAAATTGTTGGAGTTGAGTGTGATCAATGGAAGGCTGGTTCAGGTGTTCATGGACAGCACCTCCACCATGTGGTACTGCAACAAACTGGGTGAATTTGTGGGATTTGTGCCTGGAGGTTCTGCACCTCTGAACATGGCTTTAACGTCGATACAATTTCCCAGTCGTAGAACACCTGGTGGGATCTCTGAAGCCAGGGCAGACTAACTCAGCTGTCGATGCTTTACTGTTCTCAAATGGCGTCTCTCCCTGGAGGTGGTGCAAGTTATTTTCTGAGATTCGGGAGAACCATGGTTCGATCTACTGAACATTGCAGAGAACATTCTCTGTCAGCGCTTCGGCATTCTATAGTTTCCAACGCAGCTCTCGCTCTGAGACCCTTCAGTTTCGAGTGGGGTGGGCTTACATTTTGCTGTTATGCCGATACCACCCCTGCCAGAGTTCTCATAAAGATCAGGAATGAGAGAGGCCCAAGTCATCCTATTGGTTCCGGTTTGGGCTCAGAGGGGCCAGAATTCCTAAGCATGTGTGTTAGACCTGTCAGCCCTTTGGGTGGTCCCTCCTCATCATTATTTATTTTGTCCCACTTTTGCCTCAAACCCTGTTAGAATTTTTCCTTTTTGGGAACCACCAGACTTTTTAGTGTTGCTGCAGATTCAGGGAGCCATTTTAGCTACCCCTGGAACTTCTGTCTGAGGGCCTGGAGCACAAAATGGTGGCCACCTGTGACATCATCAGAACCCACTGGAACCTACTAGAACCTTCTGCCACATTCTGGAGCCCTGTGACAGTTGGAGGCGGTTTAGAATGTTGGGAAGCTAAGACAGAGAGTTGACAGTTGGAGCTGGCAGTTGGCACCTGACTGGTGAAGGGAGAGCAGCAGAAACCTGAAGGAGGAAGGAGTGAGGCAGCAGGGGTGGAAACTTGTGCCTGGAGTGGGGTCCATAAACCCACCCTTGATACTAGTCCCTACTGACTGAGCCCAGCCTGGAGCCCTGTGTGGGAAGAAGCAAGAAAAACCATCTTAAGGACCTGGACAGCAGGAACAGGCCTTAGAAGCAAAGAACAGCAAAGTCCTGACCTGATTATTGGTTTTCCTGGAGTCCGACGTCGAGAAGCCTAGAGACCCGGAGCCCGAGGTGGAGAAGCGGCGCTGACTGGAAAAGCAGACGTCGTACCCGGAGCCGCCAGAGGTCGAGAGAGGGCGCCGACGGAGGTCGTAGAGAGTACCAGAGGTCGAGGAGGAAGTCACCCGAGGTCGAGTGAGCGGCGTCGACGGGGGAGTGAAGTCCGCCCTCCGGAGTCGCCGGAGACCGAGGTGAAGCGTGCCGGAGGTCGGGAGTGGAGGTCGCACTCCGGAGTCGCCGGAACCTGAGGAGAGGAGCACCGGAGGTCGGGAGTGAGGTCGCACTCCGGAGTCGCCGGAACCTGAGGAGAGGAGCACCGGAGGTCGGGAGTGGGGATCGCACTCCGGAGCCGCCGGAAGTCGACATCGAGCCAAGGCCGGCCGACGTCATCGAACCTGAGGTCGCCATCGGACCGGAGCCGCCCGAAGTAGACATCGAGCCAAGACTGCCCGACGTCATCGAACTGGAGGTCGAGATCGAGCCGAGGCCGCCGACATCGAACCGGAACCGCCTACCGGCGTCGTCAAGAACTGACATTGCGCCGAGGCCGCCGACATCGAACCGGAACTGCCTCACGGCGTCGACACGACTCCAGCGGCGTCGGAGCTTCAGAAAAAGGGCAGTAAGTGGAATAGAGGGCGCCTAAGGCCCTGTGGAATCCTGAGAGACTACCCTAGGGGCTAGAGAGGTGCTGGAACCAGCTTGATTGTGCCAGGGGTGAGCTGAGACTAATTCAGAGGGGTTGTGTAGAGTGAGGGAGCCAGGTCTCTAGAATTCCCCCCCTTGATCTACCTCAGTTTAGGCCTCAGCCTTGTCCAAGCCAGGGAGTAGACACACTAAAGCCATCCATCTAACCACAAGCTGTGACTGGGCCAAATCAGCCCATAGAAATCTAAATGTGATCTGATTCTATGAGTGTCACTGTCAGCTTTTAATTATTTATTGAGAGCACTGTATTTATTGTATTTAACCTATTTATTGCTTCACTGTATTTATTGGTCCACAGTATTTATTGTCGCACAATATTTATTGGCTTGCAGTATTTATTGCCTCATAATATTTATTTGCCTGTATGTAATGCACTTATATTTATGCCTTAATTATTTATGATCTCCCCTATTTATTGAATCATTAAGACAGTATATATTTGACGTACCCTTCCACAGAAAAAGCCTTGTATATGGTGATTGTGTTATTATTTATTTAATCAGCAACTAAGAGAAAAAGAAGATAAACAGATATTTTCATAATTTTTACGGTGTAGTCGTTTTTGGAACGGATGCACGCATGGGGATTGTATGGGTATGACGTATGCTTAGCACGGTGCCTGATTCCTGACCACTCGAGCCAAGCTACCACTGTGTATGTCTGGAGAGACCCCGTTACCACCACCCTTTCCGGTGTGGGAGTGGAGAATTTCCAACATAATTGGTGGCAGCGGTGGGATAGAGCTGTGCCTACGTATACTCAACAATAACTGTGGGTAGTCCATAGGCCTACACCGGGAGTTTTCTCAAAGCGGCCTTCCTAATTGTGAGTTTTTGTTTTTCCAAATTTACTCTGGTGGTGGGAGGAGGTATTATATAAGGTACCCCCCTGCATAGTTACTGCAAATAACTGTCCTCTGACCTGAGTGGGCAAGATGGAGTTTGTACTGGAGAATTTAGAAACGTACACTGTGGCCCAACTCAGGGAGTTTTGTCAGCGGGAGGGGGTGTATTGTCCCCCAGGAGCAAAGAAGGGTGCACTCCAAACCAGCTTAAGGGCTTGGGGGGAGGCACGCCGACAAAGCAAGGCTGAGGAGGAGGAGGACAGGGATAGAGAGCCCGACAGCTCTCTATCCCCGAGAGCTGGTTTGTACCAACCTGAGGTGGGGAACCTGTTAGCGGGGCCCAGGACACTTTCCAGGAAGGGCAGCAGTGCCTCTAGCGGTGGCTTGTCTGAAGTGGAGTTAACAGACCGGAGGGAGAAAAGACAGCTCACGTGGGACTTAGCAAGGCTGGAGAAAGAGAAGGAGGAACAGAGGATGGCTCATGAGATAAGGCTGAAAGAGATAGATCTTCAGATCCTGAGAATCGGGGCACACCCTGTACCTAACGGTGGCAGCGAAGAACGAGAGTACACCAGGGAACCCAAACCCTACCTGCCAAAGGACATAGTAGCTAGCTATGGGGTGGGTGACGATATCGCCAAGTGGCTAGCGGCCTATGAGGTCTTGTTAAGGGCCCATGGGGTTCCAGAGAAGTACTGGGGAGCGGGATTGTACAAGTACATGCCTCCAGCTGGTAGGGATGCTTTATTGGCCTTAGAGGAGGATGAGCAGACCCACTACCCCACCATGAAACTGGCGCTCATAAGAAAGTTTGGACTAACACCCGAAAAGTACAGACAGAAGTTCAGGGGTAGTCACAAACTGGGCACACAGAATTGGGTGGACTTCCTGGACTATGCAAAGAAGGCACTAGAGGGTTGGATTCAGGGCAGTGAAGTGAGGAACTACGAGGGGTTGTTTGATCTAGTACTGAAGGAACACCTGCTCGAGAAATGTTTCCCTGAACTGCGTCAACACCTGGTGGATAGCAAGCTGACCAGTCCCCGGAAGCTTGCTGAGGAGGCGGACATTTGGGCTAGTACCCGGGTGTCCACAAGGGGGACTGGAGGGGATACTCAAAAGGCCGGACAGGGCGCCCCCCAGAAGAAAGAGGGAGGGGAAAAGAAAAAGGAGTTCTCCAAAGGCCCCCAAAATAACTTCCAAGGGAAGGGAACAGGATTCACCCCTAGGGCTAACCCACCCAGAAACCCTAATCCTGGCCAGAGTCAGCAGCCAAGGGTTGTCCATTGCTACGAGTGCGGTGGCGTTGGACACTACAAGGGAGACGCGAAGTGCCCGAAACGACCACCCCCTCCCATTGGAGAAAAGACCCCCGGAGTAGCTAGTGCAGTGCTCGGGGAGGTGATGCCCTTAACTAAGGGAAGGGAGTGGGCGGGTGTCACTTTAGTGTCCCTGGGAGAACGGGAGATGGTTCCTAAGATCCAGGTGCCCGCAAATACCGTAAAGTATGGGCAATGGGTCACCATCAACGGCCAAAGAGGGGAGGCTCTGAGAGACACAGGAGCCAGTATGACTATGGTGCGTAGCCAACTGGTGTCTCCAGAGCAGGTAATTCCCGATGTACTCCACCCAGCCGCGATGGCTGACGGCAGAACAGGCCACTATCCAGTGGCCGAGGTTCCCTTTGAATGGGGGGGGGTTGCAGGTTCACTTCGAGTTGCCGTAAGCCCTGCCGTGCCAGTCGATTGTCTACTGGGGAATGACATGGAGCACAATGCTTGGAAGGAGGTGGAATACCGGACTCATACTGAGATGCTGGGTACACCTGACTGGGCCTGTGTGAGCACAGGGTCCGCGACTACCCGGAGAGGGAGTTCATTTCGGCTGGAGCCTGGAACAAAGGCCCAGCCAGCTGCCAGTCAAGGGAAGAACCGAGGACAGGAGGAGCCTGCCTCGGCGTCCACACCCCGTAGGACGGATAGGCCACCGGAGGTGGTGGACCAGGAGTCTGCGGTGGGGGACGTTACCAAACTGGAGGACCTACCCATCCCGGCCGAGTGGCACGTGGAGGGAGGCCCGTCCAGGGAGGAATTCTGCCAGGGCCAGAGGGAGTGCCCTACCCTTGAGGGGCTAAGGCGTCAGGCCCAAGCCCAGGCAGCAGGGAACGTTGAAGGGAACTACAGTGTTTACTGGGAGGATGGCCTCCTCTACAGTGAACCCAAGGCACCCCTACACGGATCGTCACGAGCCTTGGTAGTCCCTCAACGTTATCGAGCCTTCCTTCTGGAGTTGGCTCACGAGATCCCATTGGCAGGACACCTGGGGCAAGACAAGACCTTCGCCCGTCTTGTCCCACACTTTTATTGGCCTCAAATGAAAGTGTCGTCCGATACCTACTGCCGGACATGTGTGTCTTGCCAAGCCAGTGGGAAAACAGGGGTGAAGCTGAAAGCTCCCCTGGAACCACTTCCTGTCGTTAGCACCCCCTTTGAAAGGGTGGGCATTGACGTGGGTCCGTTAGATCCACCTACTACAGCTGGTCACAGGTTTATCCTGGTTCTGGTGGATCATGCCACACGGTACCCAGAGGCAATACTTCTGAGGACCATAACAGCACCTGTTGTGGCTAGGGCCCTGATGGGAATCTTTACCCGAGTGGGTTTTCCCAAGGAAGTTGTGTCCGACAGGGGGACCAACTTCATGTCAGCGTACATGCGGGCGATGTGGAAGGAGTGTGGAGTGACCTACCGGTTCACAACTCCTTACCACCCCCAGACCAATGGTCTGGTGGAGAGGTTTAACAAAACCTTGAAAGGCATGATCAGAAGTCTGCCTGAAAGCCTGCGGAGGAAATGGGACGTCCTCCTACCCTGTCTACTCTTTTCTTACAGGGAAGTGCCACAGAAGGGAGTGGGCTTCAGCCCCTTCGAGCTTTTATATGGGCACCCTGTACGTGGACCTCTCAACCTGGTGAGAGACGGATGGGAAAGAACTCCCAGAAAGCTTCCCCAGGATGTGGTGAGCTACATGCTGGCCTTCCGGAGCCAAATGGCTAAGTTGTGGAAGCAAGCTTCTGACAACTTTGAAGCCAGCCAAGCAGTAATGAAGGCGTGGTATGACCACAACGCTCACCCGGTGGAGTTGGAGCCTGGCCAGAAGGTGTGGGTGATCGAACCAGGAGAGCTTAGCGCCCTCCAGGATCGCTGGTCAGGACCCTTTGAGGTATTGGAGAAGAAGGGTAAGGCTACCTATTTGGTGGACCTTAAAACCCCTCGTCAGCCCCTACGGGTGCTGCACGCCAACCGCCTCAAACCCCACCACGAGAGGCCCGAAGTCATCTTGATGATGGTGACTGACGGAGGAGAGGACGTGGAAAGCGAGCCTCTCCCCGATTTGTTTGCGTCTCAAGAGAAGGATGGGTCGGTGGAGGGAGTGATTCTCTCCCCATCTCTAACTCCTGAACAGCAGGAGGACTGCCGCCAGGTCCTGGGACAGTACTCTTCGTTGTTCTCCCTTGTTCCGGGTAGGACTCACCTGTGCGTCCATGATGTGGACACAGGAGACAGCCCACCTGTGAAGTCCAAGATCTACCGGATGTCAGACAAGGTGAAGGCCAGCATTAACGGTGAAGTCACTAAGATGCTGGAGCTAGGAGTGATCGAACCTTCTAGCAGCCCCTGGTCCAGTCCGGTGGTACTAGTACCAAAAGCTGCACCACCGGGTGCCCAACCGGAACTGAGGTTCTGTGTGGACTACCGGGGACTGAATTCAGTGACCAAAACTGATGCTCATCCGATCCCTAGGGCGGATGAATTGATTGACCGGCTGGGAGCTGCCCAATATCTAAGTACCTTTGACCTTACTTCTGGGTACTGGCAGATCTCTTTGACTGATGGAGCAAGGGAAAGGTCAGCCTTCTCCACGCCCAATGGCCACTACCAGTTCTGTGTGATGCCCTTTGGGCTCAAGAACGCACCTGCCACGTTTCAGCGCCTGGTAAACCAGATCCTCACCGGAATGGAGAGTTTCTCTGCTGCTTATCTGGATGACATAGCCGTCTTCAGTAACAGCTGGGAGGATCACTTGCGTCACCTGCAAGCTGTTCTCCAGGCCCTGAGACAAGCTGGATTGACTATCAAGGCCAGCAAGTGCCAGATCGGGCAGGGGTCGGTAGTGTACCTTGGACACTTGGTGGGTAGGGGAGCGGTGCAACCCCTCCAGGCGAAGATCGAGGCCATCATGGCCTGGGAACCCCCCAAGACACAGACTGAGGTCCGAGCTTTTCTGGGCCTCACGGGATACTACCGCCGCTTCGTGAAGGGATACGGTACCATCGTAGCCCCCCTCACGGAGCTCACGTCCAAGAAACAACCTCGACGGGTAGTCTGGACGGAGGCTTGTCAGCAGGCCTTTGTGAGATTGAAGAAAGCCATGTGCGAGGCCCCGGTCTTAAGGGCCCCAGACTTTTCCAAGGAGTTCATTGTCCAGACAGATGCATCAGAACATGGCATTGGGGCAGTGTTATCGCAACTCAATGAAGAGGGTCTGGATCAACCCGTGGTCTTCCTATCCCGGAGACTACTTCCCAGGGAACAGAAGTGGAGTGCAATAGAGCGTGAAGCCTTTGCAGTGGTATGGGCTCTGAAGAAGTTGCGGCCATACCTGTTTGGCTCGCACTTCCTGGTTCAGACCGACCACAGACCCCTTCGTTGGCTGATGCAGATGAAGGGGGAGAATCCCAAGTTGTTGAGGTGGTCTATTTCCCTACAGGGAATGGACTTTCAGGTGGAACATCGGCCTGGAGTGGACCACGCCAATGCAGACGGTCTCTCAAGGTATTTCCGCCTTAGTGATGAGAACTCCCAAGGGGTTGGGTAGCTCTCCCCACTTTCAGCTGGGGGGGACGCGTGTTAGACCGGTCAGCCCTTTGGGTGGTCCCTCCTCATCATTATTTATTTTGTCCCACTTTTGCCTCAAACCCTGTTAGAATTTTTCCTTTTTGGGAACCACCAGACTTTTTAGTGTTGCTGCAGATTCAGGGAGCCATTTTTTCTACCCCTGGAACTTCTGTCTGAGGGCCTGGAGCACAAAATGGTGGCCACCTGTGACATCATCAGAACCCACTGGAACCTACTAGAACCTTCTGCAACATTCTGGAGCCCAGTGACAGTTGGAGGCGGTTTAGAATGTTGGGAAGCTAAGACAGAGAGCGGACAGTTGGAGCTGGCAGTTGGCACCTGACTGGTGAAGGGAGAGCAGCAGAAACCTGAAGGAGTGAGGCAGCAGGGGTGGAAACTTGTGCCTGGAGTGGGGTCCATAAACCCACCCTTGATACTAGTCCCTACTGACTGAGCCCAGCCTGGAGCCCTGTGTGGGAAGAAGCAAGAAAAACCATCTTAAGGACCTGGACAGCAGGAACAGGCCTTAGAAGCAAAGAACAGCAAAGTCCTGACCTGATTATTGGTTTTCCTGGAGTCCGACGTCGAGAAGCCTAGAGACCCGGAGCCCGAGGTGGAGAAGCGGCGCTGACTGGAAAAGCAGACGTCGTACCCGGAGCCGCCAGAGGTCGAGAGAGGGCGCCGACGGAGGTCGTAGAGAGTACCAGAGGTCGAGGAGGAAGTCACCCGAGGTCGAGTGAGTGGCGTCGACGGGGGAGTGAAGTCCGCCCTCCGGAGTCGCCGGAGACCGAGGTGAAGCGTGCCGGAGGTCGGGAGTGGAGGTCGCACTCCGGAGTCGCCGGAACCTGAGGAGAGGAGCGCCGGAGGTCGGGAGTGAGGTCGCACTCCGGAGTCGCCGGAACCTGAGGAGAGGAGCACCGGAGGTCGGGAGTGGGGATCGCACTCCGGAGCCGCCGGAAGTAGACATCGAGCCAAGGCCGGCCGACGTCATCGAACCTGAGGTCACCATCGGACCGGAGCCGCCCGAAGTCGACATCGAGCCAAGACTGCCCGACGTCATCGAACCGGAGGTAGAGATCGAGCCGAGGCCGCCGACATCGAACCGGAACCGCCTACCGGCGTCGTCAAGAACTGACATTGCGCCGAGGCCGCCGACATCGAACCGGAACCGCCTCACGGCATCGACACGACTCCAGCGGCGTCGGAGCTTCAGAAAAAGGGCAGTAAGTGGAATAGAGGGCGCCTAAGGCCCTGTGGAATCCTGAGAGACTACCCTAGGGGCTAGAGAGGTGCTGGAACCAGCTTGATTGTGCCAGGGGTGAGCTGAGACTAATTCAGAGGGGTTGTGTAGAGTGAGGGAGCCAGGTCTCTAGAATTCCCCCCCTTGATCTACCTCAGTTTAGGCCTCAGCCTTGTCCAAGCCAGGGAGTAGACACCCTCAAGCCATCCATCTAACCACAAGCTGTGACTGGGCCAAATCAGCCCATAGAAATCTAAATGTGATCTGATTCTATGAGTGTCACTGTCAGCTTTTAATTATTTATTGAGAGCACTGTATTTATTGTATTTAACCTATTTATTGCTTCACTGTATTTATTGTTCCACAGTATTTGTCGCACAATATTTATTGGCTTGCAGTATTTATTGCCTCATAATATTTAATTGCCTGTATGTAATGCACTTATATTTATGCCTTAATTATTTATGATCTCCCCTATTTATTGAATCATTAAGACAGTATATATTTGACGTACCCTTCCACAGAAAAAGCCTTGTATATGGTGATTGTGTTATTATTTATTTAATCAGCAACTAAGAGAAAAAGAAGATAAACAGATATTTTCATAATTTTTACGGTGTAGAGTCGTTTTTGGAACGGATGCACGCATGGTTATTGTATGGGTATGACGTATGCTTAGCACGGTGCCTGATTCCTGACCACTCGAGCCAAGCTACCACTGTGTATGTCTGGAGAGACCCCGTTACCACCACCCTTTCCGGTGTGGGAGTGGAGAATTTCCAACAATGTGCATCTATCCTCTGGTCAGGCTGCTTCAGGAGGATCTTCTATCACACCCTCCAGGTTCATACATGGAGATTTAGTGCTGACAGTTAAGGGTTTTTGATCTCCCTCTCGAAGTTTGTGATATCTTGTCAGCCAGGCGTCCCTCTATTAAAATGATCTACGCCTGCTGTTGGGATAAGTTAGTAGTTCGGTGTTCCTCACACCATGTAGACCCCATTTCTGCACCACTTGCTGAAGTTTTTTTTTTTTGTTCTTTAGCTCTGCAAGGCTTTGCACTGTGCACCGGTCAAGGCTGTCAGCAGTCTTGACTTGCTTGTGGCTGCTGGATCACCCATCCCTATTTGATTCACCAGTTGTGTTTTTTTAAAAGTTTGCAACAATTGTTCCTACCTACTCCTTTAGTGATGCCCTAATGGAACTTCCATCTAGTCCTTACTTTTCTGATCTATTCTCCCTTTGACCCCCTGCTTAGCTGCCCTCTGCGGCTTTTGACTTTGAAAACCGCATTCCTGGTAGCCATTAAATCAGCCAGGCAGTCAATGAACTTAAGGCTGTTTGATCTGCTTCTATACCCCAACTTCTTTCCTGACCTACTGATTCTCTGGACATGTGCCTTTTTTTTCTCCCAAAACTGTTTACTGCTTTTCATATTGGCCAGAGTATTACTCTGCCTGCCTTATATGCTTTGGCTCATCCATGAAAGGAGGAGAGACTCCATTGTTTGGACCCTAAAAAGGCTCCGTCTTTCTATATTGATCGCACCAAAAACCATTAGGTGGACGACCAGCTCTTTGTTGTGTTCACCGGAGCAAAGATGGGCAAGGCTGTGCAGAAACAAATCCTCTTCAGATCTATAGTACTCTGTATAAAAATAAGGGGTGGGAAGAATTTGTGGACTTTGAGGCTGTGGAATTACATTAAAATTCTGTGGAATTACGGGACTCAGTGGGCATTTGGCACTATTTTCTAAGCACAAAATGCACCCACTCGTCCAAAAGTGGATGCAAGAACACATTTTGCCTAAGAAAATAGCGCTGCCTCCAGGTGCCCTTGCATGCTCTGCAGCGACTAAAGGTTTTAATCACTACAGAGTATATAAGGGCACAAAGTTATACAGTTGTTTCTAAAAATGACAAGAGGGAGCAGACCAACTACGTTTGGAATCTGTATGCCCCTCGATGCCGTTGCATACTCTGCAGTGATTAAAAGTTACACTGCAGAGTATGTAAGAGTGCAGAAGGTAATACAGTGCTTTCTAAATACTGTGGGAAGAGGGAGCAGTCCCTCGATGTTTAAAAACCATTGCAGATTTGTAAGAAAGTGGGTTTCTGTTGCAGTAACCCCCCCCCCCCCATTTTTGCCTAATAGCTGATGCACTTTTCCTTGTTGTGCCCTGGGCTCCTGCCAATCAGGTGCCCAGGGCCTGTATTCCTTCCCTAAAAACTGCCTAACAGCCAAAACCCAAATTGGCAAACCCTGGCCACATGTCATCCCCTGGTAAGTGGTACCCTAGGTACCCAGGGCCTTGTGACCAGGGAAGGCCTCTAAGGGCTGCAGCACTCATTGTGCCACCCTTAGAGGACCTGTACCCTAACACACACACACTGCTCTTGCAGGCTGAGTGTCTGGATACAAGACAAAACCGAGTCGACATGGCACACATCCCTGTGTGCCATGCCCACAACCTACACTGCCCTGGCATACATCAGCCACCCCTCTAGCTGGGTGCCCTATGCCAGTGGTGTGGACACACAGGCAGGAGCCTTGTGCCCCTACAGTACCCAGGTCCATTCCTGGGTCCTGTAAATGCAGTGCTGCCAGCTAAGAGAATATGGGGCTGGGAGCTTGTCAAACACGAACTCCACAGCACCATAATGGCAGCACTGAAGACTGAGAAGTTTGGTATCAAACTGCTCAGCACATTAAATCCACACTGATGACAGTGTGTGATTTAATGTACAAAGCACCACAGAGGGCATCTTAGAGAGGCCCCCTGAATCCTAAACCTACAATCCACGTCTGTTCTGAGGCTGCCTAGGCTGCTACACAGCAGACATGTTGCTGGACCCCTGGGTAGGAGAGCCCCTGCTCTCCTGGGCCTGCAACAATGCACAACCTGGGCGAGGTGCTAAATCTCCTACCCCAGGATGGGCAGGGGGAAGCTTCAAAGACATTCCGCCTCTGTGAGCTTCCACAGGCCACTGCAACCCCCCACTCTGGCGGGAAGCTTGGCCGGAAACCCCAAATAGGGACAGGGGATGTGCCAGCCTGCCACCCCCACCCCTCAGGTGGGGGAGGAGAGGTGAAGCACATCTCCGGGCTCTCGCCATCTTGAAGATGGGAAGCCCTGCCCAATCATGACTAGGCTCCTGCCCCCCTCCCACAGGAGAGAGGCAGGATAGGGGGTGTACCCACCCCAGGACAGGGACCCATTGGCCCCTGCCCTTCACCTACCTGTAACGCCCCTAAATCTAGTATTTAGGGGCACCCTGAACCTTCCTTTCCCAGATTCGAAACTACAAGAAGAGCAAGAAGAACAAAGACCTGCCCTGCAGCTGCTAAAAAGAGGAAGACACCAACTGCTTTGGCCCCAGCCCTACCGGCCTGTCGACCCTCGAACCTGCTCCAGCGCGGCATCTCTTGTGGCCAGCAACCTCAGAAACCCCGGAGGACCTGGCTACCTTTGAACTCTGATTCCCTGGGACTCCCATGAGTAGAGGCTCTACTCAGAACCTACCTTTCACCCCTGGCAGCAGCCCGGAACCGCGATCCCAGCCCACTGCACCAGCCAAGCCTGACCGGTGCCGGAGTGAACTAAACCCACGAGGACGACCCCACTGCGACTGTGACCCCGAGTCCGGCCCCCAAGGACCCCCCTCGACAATCCTGAAGAAGCCTGCAGCCTCAGAACAGTGTGCCACCCCAACCGCGATCAACAGAGGGTAAGATTTCCCGACACCAAAAGGCACCCCTGCACCCGGAGCCCCACGGCCCTCTGTGTCCAATCCCGGGGTACCTACCTATCCTCCAACTACCCAACTTACCTCTCGAAGTGGTGGTGGCACCTGAAGAGTCCTCGTCCCCGAGCTTGCAGTCTTTTTCCAAACCGGAGATTTCCCATTGAAATCCATTGAGCGCCCGAAGGCTCAAAAGCACTCTGCACCCAGCCGCCCGAGTGGCCCTGGCAGTGAAAGATCTACACCTACCTACTTCCCCAATTGCCCTGAGTAAGTGACCAGGAGCCCAGCTCCCACAGCCGCGTGGCTTGCCAGACAGCAGCCACCAAACAAGGCCCCCCTATCCCTCATAGGTTAACATTGGGCATAACTCTCTGCACCCGGCCGTCCTAGAGCCGCTGAGGGTGAACCAACTGTACCTACCTGACCCTGGGAGACCCCGGAGTCTGTGCCCAGAACCTCAACTCTGCCAGTCGAGTACTTACCCTTAAACCGCAAACTCTATTTTCCTCATAGGGTAACACTGACTGGCTTTTTCCTGAAATTTCTTCTAAGCGTGGACTTTTCAAATCTTCACCAAAAATCAGCCGAGTGGCAAAAACGAATTTACTCACCTGTTCCTAGGTGAACTCCCAGTGCTGGATCTTGATGCCCAGCACTGCCTCTGAAAAATCTCTACAACTGTACTTACCCTTAACTCAATTTTCTTCCATAGGAAACCATTGACTGTTTTTCTGTGAATTTCTTCTGTCGATTTCTGCAATCTTTAAATATTCTTCAAAAATCGTATGATATCTGAAAACGTAATTGCTTACCTGTTTTGGATAAAGGTCCCAGTACTGAGTCTAGGCACCCAGTACTGGATTACAAAAGTAACGACAACATACTGTACCTGTAACCTGCATTTTCTTCCATAGGGAATCATTGACTGTTTTCTCTGAAATATTTTCTAAGTGTCAACTTTTAAAATAGCTAAATATTGTTTAAAAATCCTTACAGTACTTAAGTCGACTTTCATCACTTGATTCTGAATACTGACACAGGACTGAATCTAGGATCCAGTCCTGGAATTCCAAAAGTAATCTAAAAAGTAATCTGTTACAAATAACTTGAATTTATCATTGAGCTCAATGCATTGTTGTGTTTAAAATAGAGTTGCCATTGCAACCACTTGTAACTGTTTACAAACGCCAATTGCATATTGCAAAAGTATTTATATGAAACATCTCATGCTGAGAAAGTATATTTTAAATCCAAGTGTTGGTTCTAAAATAAAACACATATAACTTTTTATATATAAACCATTGGCCTAGAGTTCAGTTGAGTGTGTGAGACCATTTGCTGACTGAGTGTGTACAACAAATGCTTTACACTGTCCTCTGGTACTGCCTTACTGCTCGACCAAGCTACCACTTTAGAGAGTAAGGTTATATCTAACTTTAACCTCTGTCAAACCCTGGGGGACTGTGGACTCTGTACACCCTGTACCTATTAGGGAACAGTAAATACAGAGCCACTTTCTCACAAGGTTAAAGTAGTTAATGCCACTGACTGAGCGGGGGATTTTATGTAATTCTGCGGTATTTTCCAGATTCCTCCAGTGGAACTTAAAACTTCTGCGCAGCGACCAGCTGATGGCCTCTGGGCTCACTCCACCCGGGCTGAAGCTGTAACTACTATTAGCGCGTGCAGAAGTGGGGTGTGGGGTGCACAGAACTATTCATGAAAGAAACTGATGTTAGAACTCTGGGTGGTGCCTGTAGATACACTGTAATGTCACTTCTGATGTAGACGACTGTGGAGCCAATCAGACAGTCTCTACCAGATAAAGCATTAGCGGTTCTAGGTTACTTGTTCTTCAGGCCCAAATAACAGACATTGTACAATTTACCCCTTTCGCTGGCTCAACAAAAGTGTGCAGTAAGCAGTCAAGGGATATTCAGCAGCCTTATCTGCTTCTGTCTCCCAGGCCAACAGTCTCCTTTCAAGTCCCATGTACTCATGAGGGGTTTGCAAGGTATCACAAACGTGTTTCCCAATTCCCCATTCATATTGCCGACATGAGGCCTTAATCTTGTTCTGAATTTTAATGTGTTCCCAGTTTGAGCCATTGCACAATTGCCCATTGCGAGTGCTTCCTTTCAAAACAGGTTTTCGTATTGCCATTGTGGTCAGCAAGACTTGAGTTGCAGGCATCAAGTGTAAAGCTTCCCTCCACCTCTTTCTTACCGGACGGGTTGGTTCTCAGAACCAGGGCTGCTTTCCTGCTTTCGGTGGTCATGCCCTTTCGTTTAGACCAATTCATCCCACTTCCTGCATTCATTCCTTCCCCCACATCCTACGAAAGAAGAGAGCTCACAGACTAGACCCCAAAAGAGCAATCTGCTTTTACATAAACAGCACCAACGAGTTAAGAATTAATAACCATATTTTCATTGGCTATGTGGGCAAGATAAAGGGCAATACTGTCCACAAGAGGACATTGTCAAGATAGAGCATCTTGTGCATTGGAATATGTTACTACTTTGCTCCTAAATAATCCGGGCTTATTCCACCAGTGCGGTGTCTTCTGTCTCTGCACTAACAAGAGGTTCAGGTTTTAGACATTTTTGAGGCTGCAGCTTGAGCTTCTCCTCCTTCCTCCTTCCCCCTTCTGCAAAACAATACTGTCTGGACTTGGAAGTGCGAAAAGGATACTTCACATGCTTAGTCCTCCAAGATTTCTTAGTATATCCAGCTATCTGCTCACCCCCTGGCCAGGTAATGCTTGGGGCATCTATTCAAAAGGTAAGGAATCTGCAGGTAGAAGTATCATTCAAAAGAAAGTAATTTACCTTCAACCGAACCGCCCTCCCCCCTGTTAATTGCTGGTGATTTTGTAAACCTTTTATTAAGGTCCTGATTTTTGTAAATTGTACTGCACCTAAGTCACCTTGCGCTATTCTCATCAATTTGCCTCTAACACGTGTTAAAAAATGAAATGGAAACTGACCTCAGTGTGCTGACCGGTATGCTTTATGGCTCAAGTGATGTCATGAGGATGCTGCTTCCGGCACCAAAGTGGAGCCAATGACCCCAACTAGTGTGGAGAGCAGTTACATTTTTTTATTCTCTCTGAAGCCTGGGATAGTCCAAAGGTGGGGTATCTGTAGATGGCTTTTCCACCAGAAAGATAGTTACCGAAGGTAAGTAATCTTGTCATTGTGTAAGTTTCTAAATGTGCTCTTTAAACTTCATTTTTGGTAGTGACCCCATGGCTGTTCTAAGGTAGACTTTTCTGCAATGCTGTAGAAATGATCAAACCTTGCTTGTCATGCCCCTGATTCTAAAATGCTGGTTTATGAAACATCTACTTTTGTTTTTTTAGTACTATTGATAAATATTACAACGTGGTCCCCTGTGTAGCCTCTTCTGCTGTGCCCTTTTTTCACATGTCAAATTGCGTATTGTAGGCCAGTCGAAGTGCCTGGATGAAGCTCTCGCTCTGTGGAAGAAAGTTCTCTCTTCACAACATGTTCCAAAAGTGCGCTGCACTGAACAAACCGTAGCATCACTACATATTCTAGGAGCTCTGTACAAGCTCATTGGAAAGGTACAGTATAGCTCTTGTGGTGAAGACTGGGACAGTTATTTAGCACTCCATATTATCTGGTCTGTGTAGGCTTTTCTGATGCATGTCGCACATATCCTACTTAATATCACAATTGGTATGGTACTCTGTCCTGGAGGATCCCTACTCATTTGGTTGCACTCAAAAGTATTTTTTGGAATGTAACTTTGTCAACTGAGGTGTGTTCAAAAGTGCAGTCTGTTAGAGTATGTTATGGTGCACATTCCCATCTGCTGGATAGAGGGGTAAGCTGAGGCTGTCGTTGGAAGGCAACATGGGTGTGGGAAGTGGACGTCTGATAAGTGCTGCTTATGACTGCATCAGTTACCTCCAACAAGTCTGCTAGCCTGGCTAGAGGAGCAAGAGTGGAGCTGTAAACATGGTCAAAGGTGTGGTATTTCCATTCTAATTAACTGGTTGAATATCCTCTTACCTGAAATTAATGTCATGGTGGTTTTGGAAGACTTAGGAGTTTTTATGTTCCTCATGTAAATATCTCTGGAATCTTTTTAAAAGGCAGTGGGGTGATCTATGTGGCTTCAGTGAATACATTGCTAGTAAATCTGTACAGGAAATAGTTTTGTATGTTTTTATTAGGAGTTGTGCTCTGATGTGCCTTACCTCTTTGCAGCCCCTTGAATCAATTGAGTGCTATCTCCTGCTTCGAAGACTCTCCAATGCGCTTGAGGACCACTTAGCTACTGTAAATGTCTTGTGTCATCTTTCCAAGATATTGTTATTACTGGAATGCCCCAGCTATGCTAAGGTATGTGCCAAATTATCGAATTCTGATTTTATGATTTTAAATATCTAGCCTTTCCCTTGATGCAGGCAGAATTTAGAGATAAATCAGTTTAATTTAGAAGGGTTGGAAACCTTGTTGTTTCTTGGTTTGGATGACAAGCTACATTGCTTTTGTGGAGTGAGAGGCCTTCTTTGCGGTCCAAGATCAGTCGGGTTACTTGGCATTCATTCAAAGAATGGCTTTAACAGTGATGTTTTGGGACACAATACTATTTCGCACTGTTTTTAATGATAGAAAAATGGACTTCGATTACATTTTGGTAAATTGTTAATACTAGAAGCTGAGAATTAGTATTGAGAACCAGACTGCCCCATAGTTGAGGCACCAAAAGCTTTTTTCTTATGTCCTAGGTACTTTAGCTTAACAGACTCTGACCCATGCTATCCAACAGGCATACTGTTCATGTGTCCCTAAAACCTGATGGTAAGTTCTAAGCCCAAATTGAACTGGGGTTTTAAAAAGTTTTCGCAACAGTGCTTTAGAGCATCTTCAAAGGCCAAAATTAACATTAGTCTAGTTTTGGTTTGCAAATATTTTGGTGCGATTATGGCCTGTGTCCACAAATGCACATCTGTTTGCATACTACAGAACCACAAACGTGTAAAATAAAAAAAAAATGCATACATGGATTCACCATCATAATGAAGGCAAGTGAATACGTGTGGGATCCGGGTCTTGATGGAGTACACAACTTTTTCTATAGCTAAACATTGAGCCTTGTTTTGACCTAGATATCCTCCTGCTGAGTAGTGGCTTTGCTGCATAGTTGGCTGGGGTGACCTCTCTAAGGCAGTCTCGCACAGGTGTTTCGCAGCAGCTAGCCTTTGGTAAATGCTGAAGCACATTTCTAAGTGTTAATCAATTTGTACACCTGCCAGGGTGTCCCTTCTCCTGAAAGGTGATGACCCTGGGTGATTACAATCTTCAAGTCACGCATCCCTGTTTCCTCTCCCAACATTTGTCTAGGCTTGCTTGGATGGGATGTGGATGCTAAATGCTTCATACTGGAAGCCATGGTAAAGACATCCAGATTTCAAGTATGAGGAAGGGAGTGCATTGGATTTCACTCTGGCATGGTAAATTGTGGTGGGCTAGCTGGCTATATCCCTTGCCCATCAACACTGACACCTGGTTTCATGGAGAGGGACACAAGTCTTTTGTGCTGGAAAAGACTAAGGCAAAAATTCATTCCAAAGCAAAGCTAATCTCTGAGCTGGCATCAAAAAAACATATATTGATGTTGAAAAAGCCTTCAGAGTCTAACACCGGGCCAAGGACACCCAGAGCATCTTCTGACTCAAGGACGCTGTTGGTGCTGAAAATTCCCTCGGCTCCAAAAACCCCATCAGACACCAGGTCGCCATCGGTGCCGAAAAACCCGCCAGCATCAAAAACATCCTGAGCATCTGACTTTGTTGACGCCGAAGTCCGTCTCGGCCCCGAAAACCAAAGCCCATTCAAACCCCAAGTAACTGCCTGTTCAGCCTATTTTGTCCAAGCTACCAGAAGACCTCTATCCCAAGTAAAGGGTTCTGGCTATAACCCCAGATACAGGCAAGGTGGTAACCAAACCACCTACAGGCAATTAACATAACGCAAGAAAACTTTTGAGGAGGAGATTATGAGACCTCAAACACAGAAGCCTCAATGTAAAAAACATAAGGACAGGGGCACCAGTGCAGTTCATTTCCTACTGGAGCTTCCACCCCCTCTACCACGTACCCCTCCAGTTCTATTTACACCTTTTCCTCTTTCCTGTTTTGCCAACGCCCACCACACCTCCACCTTTACCAACCTCACTACCACGCTCCCCTCATGTCCACCCAATACCTTAGTTCGGGGACAGCAGCAATCTGGAAAACATAGACTCTGTACTACAATTCATACTACCCAGATCCACACGGTGATCCTAATACACTTGAACACTGGGATGGCTATAATGTTGACCCCGAGGACATGCAGATCTCGATCTATACCCCTCAAAATCTTACCCATCTGACAACACCACCACATATGATTAAGGCTCCCTGTTTACCGTTTTGACATATTTTTACAGATAAATACAGACAAAAAACCATTTCTGTATTTATTTTAAATGTGGATAAAAAAAGGAAATTGAGTGATTTTTGATGATTCTAAATACACTTTGACATGACTGCCAGGCCAATAACTGTGTGGATTGATAGGTAAGGGGGCTGAGAAAGAAAGGGACTTTAGTGAAGAGGCATAAACGGCAGTAGATATGCACACGGCTGATACTGAAATGTGCATAGTTTCATAGAAGTACAGGTTCAGCTTTATTTTTTTTCACAAAACCCATAATAAATATGAATAAATACAGACGGAAATGTAAAAAAACCCACAAAAAATTGGTGTCCTAATTATGAGGTACTGCGCAGTGCTGTGGAAAGTCATAAAGTTGATATGCACATGCTTGATATGCACATATCTATCTTTATAATTCTCACCAACTGACCTAACTTATGTAAAGGGATCTGTCCCTCCTGATTCTCTCGTAGTACATTCGGCAAGAAAATGAGCCTATTCTCAAGGGACAGGTGATGCTCCTCCTACAGAACCAAGGAGACACTAGGAAGCTGGCTCTGTATAGGATATTGCCACTAGGTGGTTATACCGTGCACAGAGTAGAGTGTACAAAAGAGTACAGGGCTCATTGCTTTGAGTGGTAGTGTGGGTGAGCACGCTTAGGCCTAACCCATAGGAGTGTAAGACATTTATTGCACTACATTGACCAATGATGGACACACGACTCGTAAGGAGACCCACACCAATTTTAGAAAAAATGTAACTTTTATTTTAAGACCAAGATCTTTGCAATCAGGTAAGTACTTTTTTTTAATACACATTTTATTTGTCAAGTTGCATATGTATTGTCGAGCTCTGAACCCCAGAGGCAACTGCCCAACCAAACCATACAAATATGATGAATTTAACATTTTCCAATGAAATCGAAACAAATATAAGCAACAATAAAGGGAATTCCCCTCTCCCCCCGATCGCACAAAATCCGCGTAGTCCCATCCACAGCTTGTAAACCTAGCAGGCAGAGTGGACCCCCCCGCGCATTGCACCCCACAGTCTGAAAACGTACATATGGGTTATCCCAAAGGATGGACCTCTGTTGCTGATGGCGGGTCTAACCACGGTCCTCGATAGTCCGCCCACAGTTTCCAAATCTTGTAGTGTTTGCGTGGGCACCCCCTAGCGACAAAGATGGGTTGTTCCAGCACCATACAGAAGTCTAGCCCATTCTTCCATGCGGCCACCGATGGGGCCCTTAACGCCTTCCATGCCTTGGCGATGTCCCTTTTCGCCAGGGTAAAACCCAATTGCATGAGGTGTCGCTGGTAAATATTGCCTCCTATCCCCTCCATAACAGGAAGCAAGGCCAGCTGCGGTGTATGGGGGAGCTCCCAAGGTAAGTACATTTTTAAATAGAAATACTTTTCACTTTCAGATATTGACACACCAATTTCATAGTAGTACAATGTTATCCTATGGAGGAAAACAATAATGCGGTTATACTGGTAAGTGTCTGACTTACAGAACCAGTCTTTGGTACAAAAGGTTAGCAAGGGACAAGGATCAGGTAAGGACCAAAACTGCACCACCAGCAGCACAGGGGTGGCCACGTGCAGAGGTCAAAATCTGAGTTCGGTCCAAAGCATTTAAATGGAGGCTGGGGCTGCGCGAAACCACGTTGCTTGCAGGTAAATAACTCGGTTGCAGGGGCCAAGCTTTGAGGATTAGACTAAGCACAGAGGGGGCCTGCTAAGCACACGCGGGGAATTAATCGCGTGTGGGCGGATTACGGCCATTTTGACTAGCTCAGCTCGTCATGAGCACAGCTCCTCTGTGAATCATGACGAGCTGAGCTAGTCATGAGCATGCAACGGGTTAAGTATTTTCTCTTCATTCAGGAGCTCTGTTAAGCCCAATTTCCACACGACTGCCCAGCCCATAGAAACACACTGGATGCTTTATTATGTAATAATTTACCTCATTTTATGCGCATTCACTACCTTTTTCAATAAGATTTGCCTTCCTAATACGCAGTATCATATTGCCTCTGTGCCTTTCACTTTCTCAGTCCTGATGATGACCCCACCCTAAGGCGGGATTCACTTAGTTAACTGTTTAGGGCTCAAAGTTGACTACAATCCGATCACAAGCCAGGACAGCTGTAATTTATTGACTGTGTTTATGTACTGCTATGTGACACATTTGGAACAACTGACCTTTGTTAAGGCCGGATCAGTGTCACCATGTGAATGTGATGGATATGTCACACTACCTTTTCCTTGCCCACTACCCTCATGGTTCCACTTCGACCAGAATCTCTCCCTATTTCCCGTTTCCCAACCTTGAGCACCTATTTTTGTAAATATTTGAATCATCTAAAGAGGAAAGAGCAACTGCATTGCCACAACTCAATTTCATAACTTCATTGGAAATAAACTGCATTCCTTGCAAGTTTGAATTTAAAATTGGTATTTTGGATGCAACTTTTATTTTTTATCATTGTTGTTACTTGACCATTTCTTTGCTGTACCGCAATATTGACCCGAGTCTGTTAGCCTTTCGGGTAATCCAATTTATACACATTACATTAGATGCTAAGCATATGTATGTACGGCCAACATATGCTACGAATGGAATATGTTACCCTGTAAGAATCTATTCGTAGCATCAAGTGCCATATTTTCAGATGTAACCACCCTCCTCCATGGAAGCTAATGGCTGACAAACACACTATTCCACTCAACATTTATCTTTCTCAACTATAACGTGCATGTTCTTCTTTACTGTCATGTCCTGCTCCTATCCTAAGCTCACCCGATGGGCCAAAAACAATCTAACAAAGTAGCAGATGACTATGCACAAAACACTCTATAGGAGGGGTTGCTATACTGCATGACTCGAAAGACTTTTCGAACAAAAATCTTGCAATGTTCAAGCCAAACACTAGATGGCAGGAGTATGCTAAGCATATGAATCTACAACACTACAGGCAATGGATATTTTTCTTCTCTACCCAATTAGGTGGTTCTGCAGTTCGGTTTGCTATTGCCGTTTGTGGTAAATTTGATGGCAGCAGCTGCTTGCTGCTTTGCTTGTGTTTTTTTTTTTTTTTTTTTAAATTACTGTTCCACTACTGTGAAGTCTGGTTACGAAATCTGTATTTTGTGTCGCTGGTGTACCCCATTAATCTTTGAGGACAGATTAGTATTTGGAGAGTGTATGCTCTATTTAGGTATATTTTCATTCTGATGGATACATCTGCCAGTGGATGCCTCACCTTGTGAATATCCCCTGCGCCAGCATTCCACGGAACTTTTTTCCCCAGCTCTCTACGCCGACGTGGACGACGTCATAATGCATCTGCTCCGCTCGGGACTCCGTATGACATCACCGGAGCCATAAGAGAGCCACGTCGGCGTGATGACGTCAGTTCCCTTTTTTCCGCGCCTTCGACGAGCAACGGTTTTTCCAGCGCACTCCTGCTACTTTGTAGTCGTGTAGTGTTACTGTTGGAGAAAATTGTCATGTCTTCGACTAGGAAGTCGGATTTTAAACCCTGTAGGGAATGTGGGGGCCGCATGTCAATGACAGACCCCCATGAAGATTGTTTGTGGTGCCTTTCATCTGGCCACGACGTGGAAGATTGTTCCAGCTGCAGAAGGATTAATCCCAAGGCCTTGAAAGAAAGGGAGGCGAAGCTCTTCATGGCCAAGGCTAAGAAGAAGAGGTAGGAAGAAGGAAAGATAGAGACCGGAGTCGTCGACTTCGCATTCTTCGAAGTCGAAGAAACATCATAAGAGGAAGCATTCCTCTCGGCGTCGGTCTTCGAAGAGCAAGGCGTCGAGATCGACTTCGCCTCGACGTCGAAGTAAGGATGTGTCTCCTTCTCCATCTAAGTCTCCAGAGGGATCTCCTTCGCCGAAGCGGACTCCGGCGCGGTCCCTGGCGCAGTCACCAGCGCAGTCACCGGTTCCAGTGGAGTCTTCGGCTTCGGAGGCCGAGCAAGAGCAGGAAAAAGAGCCTTCTCCAGAGCCGGATGATCCTGCGGCTCCGGTACCAGGTACTCCTCAGCCGGATCTGGGATTATTACCTTATCCGCAGTTCCTGACTCCGGGTGCGGATTCGGCGCATTTTTTAAATGCGATGTATGGGATTTTCCAACGGGCTTCCTTCCCATCCAGCGCACCTACTGGTCCCGTGGGTCCTATGGCATATACTCTGGGAGTGGCGCAGCATTATACCAAGGCCCCGTTTATGCCCTTTCTGCCGATGGCGCCTTCGTGGCAGTTTCCGGCGCCGTCTGGGGATCCATCTCGGCTTCGATTGGATCGACCTTCTTCGGAGCCTTCCTCGACGCAGTTGCCGACTCCTTCGGCGCCGCGTCCGGCGCAGCCGAATCTGACTCTGGCGTAGCCGACCCAGACACCTCCGGCTCCACGTTCGGTTCCACCGACTCCGCGTACGGCGCCGCCAACGCCGGCTCCTCGGATCCGTTCAAGGAGAGAGGCCCAGAGGGTCTTGGCTGAGGAACGTTAGAGTGGAGGTGGAAGAAGGTGAGGTGGATACATCTTCTGATGAATTTGAAGGGATTCAAGAGGCTAGTGGCCTGGATACGACTCCGGAGTGGGAGCATTCTTCCTCTAGGTCCTCTCCACCGCAGGAACTGGCTCCTTACCATCTTGTGATAAAGGCCGCAGAGCTGCTGGACTTGCAGTTGCCCTCTGCGGAGTATAAACCTAACCTTCTGACGGAGGTGTTACATTCGCCTACCTCGACCAGTGGGCCTTTGCTGCCTTTTAATGAGGCTATTTTGGAGCCAGTTATGGACGTCTGGCGTAAGCCACTCTCTTCGCCGGCAGTCTCAGGCAGGTGGCGAGAAGATATAGGGTGGCACCTGGGGATCCAGGTTTTCTATCTTCACACCCTTCTCCAGAAAGTCTGGTGGTACAGGCGTCATGCTCGAAGCATGCTTCAGGGGCTTTTCCTCAGACTCCTGCGGATGGGGAGTATAAGAAGGCGGATCAGGCGGCTAAAAAGACCTTTTCTTCTGGGAGCATGTCGCTTAAGTCCACTAATGCCACCTGCTTACTAGGGCGCTATGTTCATGCTCTCATGGACTCAATGAAATCTTTAGCCCCTAAGTTGCCAGAAGGTGATAAGGCGTCCTTTATGGAATTGGTCACGGACACTCAGGCTGCTGCAAGGCAGGTGATTCAGTCTGGGCTTGATACGGCTGATTCGGTGGCAAGGATAATGGGGTCATCTATAGCCACTAGGAGGCAAGCGTGGCTTCGTTCGTCTGGCTTCTCTACAGACGTTCAGGCCAAATTGGTGGATTTGCCTTTTGACGGACAGACTTTTGGGTGAAAAGGCTGATTCCGCCTTGCAGAGGTTTAAAGAGAGCAGGGTGACTGCGAAATCTTTAGGTCTGCAGGCTCCTGCTAAAGGATTTGGGCTTAAGAAATTCAGAGGTTTTGGGAGGTCTTCATTTCGCTCCTTCCGGCAGCCTCAGCAGCAACAGCAGCAGCAGAATCCCCTCTATAGGTCCTATAGAGGGAGACAAAGAGGTTGGAGAGGTTCTGGCCGCAACCCCTCTTCATCTTCTACCTCCTCTGCTCCTAATGAAGCTTCAGGGAAGCAGCCCTAGATCCCCCATCCTGGATCATGTAAGACCTGTGGGGGGTCGGGTGTCCCACTTTCTGCGAGGTTGGAGATCTGTTACAACCGACCTTTGGGTTTTAAACCTCGTGGAGACTGGGTATGCCCTTCCCTTTCGGGAGTTTCCTCCCCCTTACCCTCCTTGCCAGGGTTACTGCTCAGAGGACCATCTACTTCTTCTCCAGAAGGAGGTGCTAGCTTGCTTCAAAAGGGTGCGATAGAGGTGGTTCCGGAGCAGGAAATGGGTCAGGGATGCTACTCCCGGTATTTCCTGATTCCCAAGAAGGGCGGCAGATTGCGTCCGATACTGTACCTCAGAGTCTTGAACTTTTACCTGAAACAGGAGAAATTCAAGATGCTGACCCTTGCGCAGGTTCTTCAAGCGTTGCAGCAAGCAGACTGGATGGTGTCGCTCGACTTGCAGGACGCGTACTTCCATGCCCCAATCCTGAAGTCTCACAGGAAGTATCTCCGTTTTACGGTTGGGTCGCAACATTACCAGTTTGCGGTCCTCCCGTTTGGTCTTACCACCGCACCTAGAGTCTTCACGAAGGTGATGGCAGTGGTGGCAGCCCATCTCAGGAGGTCGGGGATTCCGGTTTTCCCCTACCTGGACGACTGGCTTCTGAAGGCAGAGTCCCCAGAGATGGTGCAACATCATCTGCAGGTAACATCTCGGCTGTTATTCGACTTGGGTTTTTCGATCAATGTACCCAAATCTCACCTGGTGCCCTCTCAACGCAACCTGTTCATAGGGGCAGTACTGGACACTACTGTGTCGAGCATTTCCTCCACCTCAGAATTCTCGACATTCAGGAGATGGTCACTTTATTCCACAATGGAGTGGTTGTTCCAGTTCTGAAGATCCTTCGCCTGCTTGGTCTGTTCGCCTCCTGCATTCTGTTGGTCAACCATGCACGCTGGCACATGAGGGCGCTCCAGTGGTGCCTCCGCAGGCAGTGGTATCAGCACAACGGAGATCTCATGGAGTCGATCAGGATCTCCAGAGAAGCTGCAGCGGATCTATCTTGGTGGAGCGTGGAGGGCAATCTGTCCCAAGGAAAGCCCTTCCATCTACCTCCATCGGTGGCCACAGGGATAACGGATGCATCCACTTTCGGGTGGGGTGCGCATCTGGGGGATCTGGAGATCAAAGGACTTTGGTCTCCAGAGGAAAGGTTGCTTCACATCAACCTTCTGGAATTGCGGGCGATTCGTTTGGTGCTCAAGGCCTTCCTCCCTTCCCTTTGCGGCCAGTCGGTTCAAGTCCTGACGGACAACACTACCGCGATGTGGTATATAAACAAACAGGGAGGAGTGGGGTCGCATTGTCTCTGCAGAGAGGCTCTGCGTCTCTGGTCCTGGGCTCAGTACCATCAGATTTGTCTGATGGCAAATCATCTGGCCGGGGTGCTGAATGTATGTGCGGACAGTCTGTCGGCAGTTCTCCGCCGACCACGAGTGGAGACTCCATCCGGAGGTGGTTCATTATGTCTTTCGGACGTGGGGAATCCCTCGGGTGGCCCTGTTTGCCACCCGCGAGAACGCGCACTGCCCGTCATTCTGCAGTCTCCAGTTTCCGATGCAGGGGGCGTTGGACGCGTTTCAGTTGAGTTGGGGCTCGCAACTCCTTTACGCGATTCCTCCCATACCCTTGGTTCCTCGGGTTCTGAGGAAGATTCGCCAAGACCGGGCCCAAGTTATTTTGGTCGCCCCGGATTGGCCAAGAAGGGTGTGGCATACAGATCTTCTCCACTTCTCCTCGTGCCCTCCGCTCCGTCTCCCTCTGAGGGCAGACCTCCTCTCACAGTCGGAGGGGCAGGTTCTACACCTCCACCTCCAGAGCTTACACCTTCATGCCTGGAGATTGAACGGGGCAACCTGAATTCCTTCTCTCTCCCGCCAGATGTGGTGGATGTTATTTTATCGGCCAGGCGACACTCCCCCAAGTCCGTTTACTCATATAGGTGGTCTAAGTTTGTCAAATAGTGTGTAGAGATCCATTGACCCATTAAAAGACCATCTTTCTGATGTGCTTCAGTTTGCTCTTTCCTTGGCTCAGCAGGGCTGTGCTGTGGCCACGATCAAGGGCTATCTTTCGGCCTTATCGGCTTTTCTATGTCTTCCTGATCAACCGTCATTGTTTAAATCTCCGATTGTGCGAAGGTTTATCAAGGGCCTTACAAACAAGTTTTCTCCTACTCCTTTTGTAATGCCACAGTGGGACCTTAATCTTGTCTTAACTTTTCTGATGGGGTCCCCGTTTGAGCCTCTTCATCGTTGTCCTCTGAGGCTGTTGTCCTTTAAGACGGTCTTTCTTGTAGCCATAACCTCGGCAAGGAGGGTGAGTGAGCTTCAAGCTCTTAGTTTTAAACCCCCTTTTCTAACATTACATGCTGAAAGGATGGTACTTGGGACCAGGGCTGCTTTCCTGCCTAAAGTGGGTACTCCGTTTCATTTGGGGCAGTCTATTACTCTCCCTGTTTTTTATCCACCTCCTCATCCCTCCAAAGAGGAGGAAAGACTTCATCGCCTGGACCCAAAGAGAGCTGTGAGCTTTTACTTGGACAGAACGAAGGACTTTCGTCTGGACGATCAGCTCTTCGTGGGCTATGTTGGTCATTCTAAAGGAAGAGCGGTGCACAAGCGCACTTTATCGAGATGGATCATCCTTGCCTTCAAGATCTGCTATGCCCTGGCTGGTAAGGTTCCACCTGAGGGTATTAGGGTTCATTCAACTAGAGCTAAATCGTCTACATCTGCTTTGGCCAGGGGTGTTCCTGTGGCAGATATTTGTAAAGCCGCAACTTGGGCCTCCCTCCATATTTTCGCGAAGCATTATTGCTTGGACTCTGAGATGAGGAGGGAGGGCCACTTTGCGCGCTCTGTCTTGCAAGATTTTTTGGTATAGGAAGGTGGACGTCCTCCGGGAGTGGGGACTGCTGTGGGAATCTATTCACAAGGTGGGGAATCCACTGGCAGATGTATCCATCAGAAGAACAAGTTACTTACCTTCGGTAACGCTTTTTCTGGTGGATACAGTATCTGCCTGTGGGTTCCTCACTGACCCACCCGCCTCCCCGTTGACCACCTTTTTATACCTTAAAAGTTGTCTTGTTTGAGATGTTATGCTTTCTGGTACATTGGTAGGAAATGCTTGTTTTATTTAGCTTTCCTTTTGTTTATGTACTATGTATATTTGATTGTATGTTTACTGTGTATACTTTGAATTTGTCGTTGGTCCACCTGTGCGCCTCGGGGGCACGGAAAAAATGGGTGGAACTGACGTCATCACACCGACGTGGCTCTCTTATGGCTCCGGTGACGTCATACGGAGTCGCGAGCGGAGCCGATGCATTATGACGTCCACGTCGGCGTAGAGAGCTGGGGAAAAAAGTTTAGTGGAATGCTGGCGCAGGGGATATTCACAAGGTGAGGAATCCACAGGCAGATACTGTATCCACCAGAAAAAGCGTTACCGAAGGTAAGTAACTTGTTCGTTAGTTCAATAAAAGGGACGAGGCCCAGCAATATTCACGCTTATAATTCAAGCTATCCGCCTTTTGTTCGTTCTTTGTATAGAGCCACTAGCAAATGTGATCAGAACAAGCCAAGCTACAAAGCGAGTATCATTTGGTAAGGAAGTCCACAATCTGCTTTCACGCTTAAGATGTGCTATTGACGTGAACAGACCTTGTTCACTCCCTCCTCTCCCTCCCTCCTAGAAAAAATAGCTACATTTCGAAGGGTAGTGGGATTTTTGTAGATTTATTTTAAAGCCCAACTCCTGAACATCTCACCTGCACCAATCTGTAGAAACAATACTGGAATAATATCCGTTGTTGTGGGTTGAAAAATGTATCGCATATTTGGGAGTAAAGATTTTCCCCTCAAGGAAAGACACAGCCCATACAAACTAATTAGACTTGCTGCTATCTATGTGAGGTGACCTGCACAAATGGCACAACGGGGGCTTATCTTGGCTCGACTGTATAGCTGCTGTCAAGAGGACGGCTCTCCCGACACTTATATTACTGGCCCAACCCCTCCCTCTGCGCTCACCACAACGAGACATGAGGGACATTCAAAGCTTGATTAATGTAGGAAAGTGCCCCTTTTTGTCACTGGTGCTGGTTTTTAGGTCTCGCCTGACCCAGCGCATGCGCTGGTCTGGTTTGATGTGCAGTGGGTCTCTGCTAAGCAGGTCTTAGTACCAGTGCCCTTTCCCTAAAACAAGGTAATATGGTCTAATTCTAACACTACTGGCCCACACTCCGGCACCCCTGTAAGTAAGTGGTACCTCTGGTACCTACGGCCTGGGTACCAACGCGGGTCCCTAAGGACTGCAGCGTGTATTATGCCACCCTAAGGGACCCCCATACAAATTTCAGTCTGCCTGCCATTGCAGACTGCATGTCATGATGCAAACCATGAGTAAAAACACGACATGGCACACTCACTGCGTGCCATGACAAAGTCACTGCAGGCCTCGAAGCCCTAAGGCAGGGTGCATATTTTACTAGATGGTAAAAGTGAACAGGGAAGCCATCTTCAGTATATGTACTGGGCACTGGTCATTGGGAGTTTTCCAGCAACATGATGGCTTTACTGAAACCTATGGTGTTTGGTATCAAACTGTAGGAAGCTGGCTATGTATAGGATATTGCCTCTAGGTGGTTATACCGTGCGCAGAGTACAGTGTACAAAAGTGTACAGGGCTCATTGTAAAACCCAAAGTGCTTTATGAGTGGTAGTGTGGGTGAGCAGCTTTAGGCATATCAGAGGGAAGTGTTAAGCAGATGTTGTACACACAGTCAATAAATGGGCCACACACTCAAAGAAGTCCGACACCAAATTATAAAAATAAAAGCATTTTATATTTTAGGCACCAAAATCTTTGTGATCAGATGAGTACTTTTTAAGATTTTTGTTTTAGCATTTAAATAGACATTACTATATTTGGGGTAGTGTCAACCTATTGAAGAAATCATATACTGCATATGGCCACTTGTCAACAAATTACAGGACTGTTCTTCTGGAATTAAGTTGGGGCCAAGGTCCAAGGCATCATTAACTGGTCACCTCGGTCACGCTGTGGGAGGCTCTCATGTTCTCGGTCTGTTGCAAAAGAGGCTGCAGGCAGGGACTGGGGAACCAGTCTGGCTAAACCCAAAAGGGTGCTCAACTCGAATGGGTATTAGGACCACGTAGGCACAGTTAGCTATCCAGTATTGGGGTGTCTTTGATAGATTCACATGCCTGAATCATTCCGAGGCGGGAGTCCCATGGTAAATACAAAAGTATTGCCTAATAATAATAATAGTAGTAGTAGTTGGCCCCAAAGAAAAGGCCTGAGTCCTAGATCTTGGCAGCCTATCTACATCATTATGCCAAAAGAACCAAAAAATTGGTCCCAACCAATCTGCTATCAGCACCCTCTAGAACACTCTCAGCAGAGCCAGTTCTCCTCAGATTTTCACCACACGTTGTGTGGAAGGGAGTCTCCCTGAGTGCTACTCAGTTTTTCTTCTTTATGCCATGATGTCTGACAAAGCCTTGTTCAAGCCCTGCAGAACCTGCGCCAAGAAGAGAGTCCATGTTGATGACCAGCATAAGGACGGCATATACTGCCTCTACCCTAAACATGATGCAAAAGATTGCAAAATTTGCCATACCTTCCCTACTAAGACTCTTAGGGATAGGGAGGCGAGAGTGCTGTTCTGGCTTAAATCCTCTTTGGCTGAAGAGGATGATGGAGCCTCAACTTCCAGTAAGAGAGCTAGGTCTCAGGACCGCTCTTCAAGCGAGGGAAAAAAACACCATAAATCTTCCCACTCTATTTCTGGCCCTTCTCAGAGGACTCCTCTCATCTCCTCTGGTTCAGCGCAGTCTCCTCAGGACTCTGCTCTCAAGGACTCTAAGAAGACGTCTACAAAAACTGAGTAAAAGCCTTTCAAAATCTCTGGCTTTCCCTCCGTCGACTATTCCTGTCACTTCTGCTCCTTCGTCTACGGAGACTGTCTCGACAACGTCCATCACCTCTCCTATACTGTCGACGAGGATTACTACCCTGTCAAAGAGAACCGTCGTTGAAGAATCGTCGACTACCTCGTCGACAAAGTCAGCGTTGAAGTACACATCGACATTACCGTCGACCAAGCCTCCACTGTCGACGAGAGTAGTAACGTCGGTGAAGACGCAGCTGGCGACTGCTCTGTCGACGAAGGTCCCGTAGACTAAGGTCCCGTCGTCTACTTTGACAAAGAGCCCGTCGACGACAAATCCATCGACGGAGAGCCTGTCGACGAGAATTCCATCGACTGGGGACTTATCTGCTCTGTCTGCGGCACCTGCATGGACTATGGCTCCTACTCATTCAACACCTGTTTCATCTAGGAGTTTTCAGCTCAAAACATTTCAAAGACCTGAATATAGCAATATTTCACCGCTTACTCCCTCACATCTCCTGGAAACATATGTGCAGGAAGAGGATGATGATTACGAGGACGAAGAGGAAGGACCATTTGGGATGGCTCATCATCCTTCGGAGCTACACATCAAATGCCAAAATTAAGATGAAGAAGAGGAGGATTACCAAGAACAATATTATCAAGAGGACGTTTTAGTTCCGCATCAAAGAGTTTACCATAGACAATCTCGCCAGAGTGAGATGTGCCATCTGCCTCCAACTCTAATACAAGACCTGCAAGCCATGCTAGCAGATTAGACAGCGTTTTCCCCCACAGCAAGTCATTCCACAAGTTCCACCACCACCTGTGGCGGTTCCGGATCCTTTGCCTTCACCTGACGTTCCTGTTCCAATGCCTTCGCTTCCAGACCCTCCTCAAGACCCTCATCATGGTCAGGACACGTCCTCCGAAGAGGAAGTTGAAGAGGGTGAACTACCAGAGACCATTCATGCAGATTCTTGGGATTCTTATATTATACCTATGCCTTCACCACCGACTCCTCTACCATCTGATGCGCCCTCAGAGAATATAGGGGGATTTCATAATCTAATGCAGCGAGCTGCTGCTAGATTTTAATTGCCTGTCACGGTTGAACAAACTGAATGCTTCCCACATGATTTTAAAGAGGAATCCAGAAAGATTACGAGGGCTGTCCCGATAATTGATTACATCTGGAACGAAGGGATCAAAATCATAAACTCCTGCATCTGTGCCAGCAGTGCTTCCACGGATAGATAAGAAATACCGTGCTCCGGCCAATAGTCCATCCTGTCTCATTGGCTATTCTCGACCAGATTTGGTCATTTCCCAGGCTGCCCAGCAAAGCTCTAAGAACCCGGCAACACCCATTACTAGACCGCCGGACAAGGAAGGGCGTCGTTTTGACTTGATCGGCAAGAAGTTTTCGACAATTGCAGCTGCCTCCATCAGAGCAGCTAACTCCCTAGCAATAATAGGACGTTATGACTGGCAAATGTGGTTGGATATGGCTAAACTTATTGAGCTCATTCCTGAAGACAGGAGAAAGGAAGCAAGGAAAATTCTATTAGAGGGGATTGCGCACAAGACATTGTCAATACAAATTTTCGCCAGCTGGCTGGTGCGGCAGTACTCAGACGCCAAAGTTGGCTTAAGGCCACCCCTTTCAGACCTGAAGTCCAGACAAAAATATTGGACATGGCCTATGCGAATCGTCGTTCGGAAAACACATCGAAGCCCTCCAGGCAATAAAAACTGATACAGATACGGCAAGATCATTGGGTTCATTGCAGTGCAAACATGGAACCTTCAGAGGCGCAAAGAGGCGTGGGTTTTCCTCTAGAGGAGGATCCCAAAACCAGCAGAACAGACAATGCCAGCCCCAATATAGACACAATTACCAATCTTCATACAGGCAATCCAACACGTCTGGTTTCTCTCGTCAGGGCGGTCAAACTATATCTCAAAATCAAGGACGAGTCGCCAATAGAAAGCAGTGATCTTCGCAGGGCGCCTACCACACCTATTCCCCTTCCCGTGGGCGCGAAAACGTCAGCATTTGTGGACAAGTGGCAAGAAATTACCTCGGATCAATGGGTTCTAGACCTGGTGAACAGCGGTCATACCCTAGAATTTGTCACCAAGCCACCCACCACTCCGCCCAAGGGACCTCCTCCCCCTCGTCTTCACTTATTTTTCAAATAGGCTTTAACAATGGTCCTCAAGAATGCAATAGAGAAGGTTCTATCACATCAAACGGACAGGTTTCTATTCCAGATTTCTTTTTTTTTTTCTTCTGATCAAAAAGAAATTAGGGGAATGGCTTCTCTGGATATGGAAGACTCTTACTTCCACATCCCAATACATCGCAAATATCTTCGTTTGACTGTGGCTGGTGCCCATTATCAGTTCAAAGTGCTCCTGTTTGGACTAAAATCGGCTCCAAGGATCTTCACAAAGTGCCGAGCTCCTGTAGCAGCAGCGTTAAGATCCCGGGGAATCCAAGTATTCCCGTATTTGGACGATTGTTTAATCAAAGGTCCTTCGGAACGAGCAGTCAAGATTTCCATTACGTCTCTTCATCTTTTCAACTCTCTGGGGCTAACTGTGAACAGGAGCAAATCTCAGTTACGCCTGATGCAGGTCCTTCCATTTCTTAGAGCTCTGCTGGATATGGTCCAGTGCAAGGCATTCTTATCTCACAAACGACAGGTTTGTCTTCAAAAGCTGTCAATTCTGATTTCCAGAAAAGTCAGTTTCTGTCCGCATGTTTGCTTCACTCCTGGGGATGTGTTCTTCGGCAATAAATCTCATACCTTTGGTAAGACTCCGAATTAGACCTCTACAGGAGGAGCTACACCTTCAGTGGCAACAGGCCGTTGGTTCCTTCGACATCCTCAGTCACACCACGTATGAAAAACGCTCTGCATTGGTGGTCACAGATGGCCAGCTTAGCAGAAGGACTCACTTTCATACAGGATATTCCAGATTTTGTTCTCACAACAGATGCCTCCATGGAAGGTTGGGGAGGTCATCCCCAAGATTTACAGATACAAGGAAAGTGGTCTCCAGAGTACAAGAAACATAACAGCCTGGAATTGCGAGCAATTTTCCTGTCCCTGCAAGCTTTCCTTCCAAGGATTGCAGGTTCATCAGTACTGGTTCAGACCGACAATACCACCAGCATGTTTTACGTAAACAAGCAAGGAGGGACAAGATTGGCAACTTTGTCAAGGGAGGCTCAGGAGTTGTTGGAATGGGTCACACTCCACAACATAACCCTCAAAGCAGAACATATTAGTGGTCTCCACAATACCCTGGCGGATACGCTGAGCAGCTCCCAATCGGACTGCCACGAGTGGGAGCTAGAGCATAATCAAGTGAACAGGGTGTTCAGAACTTGGGGCAGTCTGGCACTGGATTTGTTCACAACGAAGGACAACAAAAAATGCAGATATTACGCCAGCAGATACTCTCAACAGGGATCAAGGGGGAATGCCCTGTCCATGTGATGGTCAGGGATTTGTGCTTACAGGGGAGATGAGGCGATCTGTGGGAGCACGGAACATCTCCCCTTGGAGTGCTGCTGCTTTAGAGTCCAGTGGTCAGCAGTATGGTAAACTGGAGCTTGCGTTTAGGCACCTACAGGATGCAGGGAAGTAGCTCTGCTAATCCACAAGAGAAGCTGGCTGTTTTTTGACGGGCTGGCAGTACTCCCAGGCTTTTGGAGGTCAGACAGTGGCAGAACGATTTGTTGCAATTATCCGGAGCAGCAGACAGGTTAACATTGTTGGCAAAAGTCATCGCAGGTTCTCAGTTCTCACTTCATCTGCTGTTTGACCTTTTTCTTGAGTCTTTCGATTTAGGTACTCTTGTGCCAGGGTCTCCCCTAAATACATCATTTAGGGTTAACGGGAGTTAGAGTAGTAGCCAATAGGCTTCTTACCCTTGGGGTTACTACACCCCCTATATTATCACTTCCTGTGAGGAGTGGGCATAACCATGTCCCAGAGTTCCTAGTTCCACCAAATACAAAATGGTGGAACCATTGTGTCATTGGCACATAATGCAGCTCACCTTAGGAATGTGACTAACTGTAGGAAAGGGGGTTTCTGTTGTAGTAACCCTTTTTTTTTTTTTTTTTTTTATTTTTTTATTTTTTTTTTTTTTTTTGCCAGGTTTCTGATGCACTTTGACTTAGTGTGCCCTGGGTCCCTGCCAGTTAGGTCCACAGGCCCTGTGTTCTTTCCTTAAACCCGTACTATTGTTTCCTCAATTGGCACAACTCTAGCCCACTCCTCAGTGCCCACCATCTTGCTGGACATCCCCCAATCAGGGTTAGGGAATGTGCTCACTACCCCATGTGGGGTGAGCACACCAAGGGTCTGGTCACCCTAAGGTCGGTATCCTGTTGGCTCCTGCCTTGAGACCCCTTGAACACCCACCTAAATGCAGTATGTATGGGACTGCCCTGAACCCAGAATTTAGTTCCTGATGACCTAAGAAGTTTGGCAGAGAAGACGCTGCAGACAAGGAACACGGCCCCAGCCCTACCGACCTCCCTGCTCCTTCCACGAAACCTGCAGTATGATGACTTCCAACCAAAAACCAGTGACCTCCACAAACCTTAGGAGGACTGATCATCTTTGAAAAAGAGCCAGACTCCCGCAGATAGTGGCTCTGTCTACAGAAGAAGCTCTGGGACCCTGCAAACCCTCAGAAACCACCTGCCTGGCTGACCTCTGCACCTGACGTCCACAGCCAGAGTCCAGAGAAGGTTCCCCAGCGGCCCTGAGCTTTAATCCGATGAGGGGTGACCGCTCCAAGCTCCGGTGAAGACGCCTGCAGCCTCCACACCGGGTCCCTCCCCTCCTCCGCGGCAGAACAAGTAAATGGCTTCCCGACCCCGCAAGGCACCCCTTCAGTCTCTGACCCTGCGTCCTGGTGACTGGATCCTGAAGTGTCCTGACATCGAGGGCCATCCCTACTTTCCTGCCCAGCTGTTGCATCCTCCCAGGAGACTTCCTGGGCCAAGCCTGCAGCTGAAATCCAAAGATGACAACCCCTGTATGATTTCATTGGGCTCTCAACACAGTCTAACTTGGGACCCCCTTTGCTCTCACCTTAACACTTTGAACTTGTTTCCTAAATCAGAGTGGCCTGTCTGTGAGCAGCCTCCAACCGAGGTGCCCCCTACCCCCATTGACTAACCTTGGGGCCCTGCACCCGGCCGCCTTAGTGCGGCTGGCAGTGCACCTGAACTGCTAATCTGAACCTTGGAGAACCTTGGTTTTAGCCTCCAACTCAGTTTCCAAAACAGTTTACCGACCTGCAAACTGCTTTTTCCTCCCTAGAATTACATGGTAGGTTTTTCTCTGAAAAATGTTTTAAAGTGTTGACCCGGTCTTCTACTGCAACAAAAAAGCTTAGTGTCTTCAAATGAGTTAAGCTGCTTACTTATGTACTGCAATGCCTACACTGTGTTCTTAGTTTGTTTTGCCCTAAGCTAGAAAAGTAACGAGAAAGTAATCTGAAGTAATTACAAATATTCTAAAGAGTTTACAATACATTTATTTTCTACTGCAACGTAACTTGTATGCTTCTACAAAACCGTATATTAAAAAGAGTAGTATTGCATTGAAAGTATCACTTACCTGCCACTAAGTAAATCTTGGTTCTAGTAATAAAAATAACTTTTTATACAAACAATTGGTCTGGATTCAGTCTTTAAGTGTGTGACGTAATTTCTTGCCTGGGTGTGTGCAGCAAATGCTTAACACTACCCTCTGATAAGCCTGACTGCTCAACCTTACCACCGCAAAAGAGTAGGGTATGATCTACTTTAGCCTCTGCTATAACCTCTGGGGATCTACTGGCCCTGTGCAAACTATGCTTTGTGTAGTAGTACAGAGCCAGCTTCCTACACTAGCCAGTGTGTGCAACACGCCTACTTAATAACTAATTTCCCGCCTGTCCTGGTGCTAAATATGCCTCCGGGCAGGGGGGTGGCATTCTCCAATTCTGGAGGAAGCTATTGTCGCACATCAAAGGCAGCATAGACTTTGAAGTCTCTGGCCTTGATATGCAGATCTACTATCAGTCTGCTTGGAAGAGGTGATAACACCCTGTGCCAGACTATGTATTGTCCCTGACCTCCTGAGAGTGCGGGCTCTCACCCAAGGATTCAGAAACCTGTCTGTGGTGGCAGGCTGGACAGGACCAGGTCAGCAAGCACACTAGAGGACTAGTACATTTCAGGGGGGCACCTCTAAAGTGCCCTCTGGGTGCATTTGATAAATTCAATGCTGGAATCAGCATGGATTTATTAGAGACAAGGTGTTCGATACCAAACACCATAGGGTTCAGCGAAGCCATGATGTAGTTGGGTAACTTGTAATGCCCAGTACATACTTTAACATGTCTTCCTACTCACTTGCAATATCTAGTAATCTGGATTAGACATCACAGGGGTATATCTGCTCCTGCAGATATGTCCTCACGTAGGATGTAGTTTAACCTGCCTTAGGCCTGTAAGGCCTTCTGTAGGAGTGACTTACATATATCTATGCTGTCCGGTTTTAGGTTTAAACCTATAATCGCTGATAAAACCCTACCGAAAGGGAAATAGCCCTCACCAGTGTAAACATATAAACACTGAGAAAACACCTGCAGAACCACAAACTAAATGCCATTCAAAGAAAGGAAAAGGAGAGTGAAAGTCATTTTTTTTTTCTTCCTGAAGGGGCCAATACAATGTAACTTTATTATACAAGCTTGCAGCAAGAAAGGCTAACACTATTCAGCTTGAGTTTTGTTGTTTAGGGATGTCACTAAACTACTATTCTTCCTTTTGATTTTTCAGTTTTGTAGTCTTTGGTCTAAAGATGCAAGGTTTAGAAGCATGTTTTAGGTCTTATTTAATGATTTTATAAACTGTAGAGAATCAGGAAACATTAAAATAATATTTGACATTTTGGCTGTTTGATTCTTTCACTGATAGGTGAAATGGCTGGTTTCGTAAGTTTTTTTCCAATAAGTGCCATCACATTTACCTACAGAGAATGGGTAAAAACCCTTGATACAGCAGTCCCCAGTTTCTAGTGAGTCAGTATTGACAGTAGGTGAATTGCCAACACCTCAGGCTTGAAACATTCAATGCAGGGTATAGTAACAAGTATATGCGAAAAGAGTGCGATCACCAAGCATCTGGGATAATGGTGAAAACATGACACCAAACTTTTGGAAAACCATGAACGCAATGTTATTTGGAATCCTGCTGCAAAAAGGTTATTTGCAAGTTCAACAACGATTGGAGTGATATTATTTGTATTTGCAGTGATTCAGCTACTTATATGAAAAATTTGTGTCATCTGTCAAAATCGATACCTGAGCTGAAGTGCTTCTGTGTAAGAGATCCTTGCAACTTGTTTGAAGATTGTAAAGATGCTTTCAGCATATCATCTCAGTTTATGAAGAATGTTTTTGACTTTTTAGTCCATTCTTGTGCACTGTTTTGTTTTGCACGGGAACTAAAATGCAAGTGTTTCTCGCTTTGTGTGGCATCAAAGAAAGAGTCATCCCAACTGTGTCACTTAGCTGATGGTTCTCAGTCCAAGGGGCTGTGAATGCTATATTATCCACATGGCAACCGTTTACAGAATCTGAAAGAAACACTCCAGTTAGATTCCTCACCTTAGAATATCCCCAGGTGTCAGTCTGGATCCGGAAAGATTTTTGTAGCAATACCCCTTGCGCGTCGCTAGGCGTAGTCTGCGGCTCCGCGTCCGTCATCGGCGTCGTGCGCCAGAATGACGTCGTCGGAGTACTTAGACTCCACCCTCGCGCGCTGACGTCAGTTCTTCTTTTTTCCGCGCCAGTAAGCGCCGATCCGGGAAGAGCTTACCCCTAGTAATTTTTTGACTAACTTTTTTCACTTCTTTTGGTCTATCGACTTGACTCTGGTGCCGGTAGAATGCCTGGTTTCAAAGCCTGTGACGCCTGTCATCGCCTGATGTCGTTGACTGATCACCATCGCCGGTGCCTTTATTGCCTGGGGGCCGACCATGACGCGGAGTCATGCCTCGATTGCCAGGCCTTGACGTTGAAAGCTAGGCGGGAGCGGTCCCGTAAGCTTCTCGAGCTTCGGCACTCGGCTCCGCACCGCTCTCGGTCCCGGTCCAGGAGGAGGTCCAAGGACCGAACGCGGAGCCGCAGCCGTCGTCATCGCTCGTCTGGGTCTTCGGGTAAGTCGAAGTACTCCAAGAAGTCCAAGAGACAACATCGCTCTTAGGACTCCCCTTGCTGGTCGCGCGACTCGGCTGAGGGTCATGGTGGTCCCGGCGCCGTCGGAGCCGCGTCCGTCCCTGTCGGAGCCGCGTCCGTCCCCATACCTGCCGGTCCCTGGGACTGACGCGACTCTGGAGGAAGTCAGTGCCTTCCTCTCTGCCATGAGGGGCCTGGCTCCGCCTGCGACGCCTGTAGGCGTGCCTTAGGGCCCTGCCGGTTCGACTGGGCGACGGCTCCGTCCCCGACGCCGCAGGTCCCTGAGGGATCCAGGCCTCGATCTCGGTCGGCGCAGGTCGACCTCACGACGCCTCCTCCGCCGAAACCGGTTCCACCCCTGACGCCGTCCCCGGACGACGTCGTTGCCCAGTTTAGTCCCGGGCCCGACGCCGCCGCGGCGCCGATTGGTGAACGCTTCATCTACTGCCCGTCTCCGATCATTCCTCCTGTTTATCGGGAATCGGATGACTAGGGCGACTGGGAGGGGTCTGAAGACCCTGTGGCTGCTCAGGCCCAACTTTCTCAGGACTGGGCAGAGGAATTTGGGGATGCCAGCGGTCTGGATACCTCCCCGGACGCTGGTTTCATCTCTCCTCCGACTGTGGCCTCGGAGGAGGGTGCAGCCTTTCCAGTGGTGCTGCGCAAGGCGGCCGAAGCCCTAGGGCTGGAGTTGCCTGCTGTGGCCGTGAGGACTAACGTCCTCACAGAGGTCCTTCAACCGACAGCAAGCTCCACTGAGCCTCTGCTGCAGTTTAATGAGGCCCTCATTGAACGTTCTGCTGGGCACTTGGTACAAGCCCTCCACAGTCCCTCCTGTGGACCGGAACGTTGCCCGGCGCCACCGCCCTGCTCCGGGCGACCCCAGTTTCCTCTCCCAACACCCCACCCCTGAGAGTCTGGTTATCCAGGCCTCCAATTCCCAATCCTCCTTTCCGTCCGCTCCTCCGGAACATTTTTGCAAGAAACTGTTCTCGTCCCTGAGTTTGGGGCTGCGGTCTTTAAATACCGCTTGCCTTTTGGACCGTTATTCCCACTCTCTGTGGGATGCGGTGGAGGACGTGCTGCCCCTGTGTCCGGAGGAGGTCCGGACACGTCTCTCCCAGGCACTTGCTGACGGGCGAGATAAAGCGCGACATGCCATACGGTGTGGACTTGACACCACGGACTCGCTGGGTCGGGCGATTTCCACCACGGTGGCGCTTTGGCGTCACACCTGGCTGAGGTCCACGTCATTTTCGGGGGATGTCCAGAGTTCCCTCATGGACATGCCCTTTGATGGCACTCGCCTTTTTGGTGAGAAGGCGGACAGTGCGCTGGCTCGGTTCAAGGACTCCTGGGCCACGGCCAAGTCCTTGGGTCTTTCAGACCCGCGGCCGCAAACATCCGCCTTTCGTCCCTTTCGTGGCCAAGGAAGGGGCGCCTCCTCACGTCTGCCCGGCCGCAGAACCAACCTGCACGCGGTCGCGGACGTGGACTCCGCCTAGGCGGTACTGGAGGTCAACGTGCCGGTCAGTCCACATCCACCCCAGCAGCACCCGCCTGTAACGCTTTTCGCCCTAAGTGGGATGGGTATGCCCAGACGTGGGTCCTGTGCTCACTACGCCACTGGAGTCAAGCTATTCTGGCTGATGACGGCTGATGGCCAGAAACCGGTCCTAGGATGCTTGATTCCGGTCCAGGGAAGACATGGCTTGGCAGTTCGGGCTGGACTGTTCCCTTGAGGCACAGGGTCAAGACTGATTTGCATATGGCCATGTCTAAACTGGGGTGGCGTAGTGGGCAAAAGAACGATGGATTTAACCCAGATCTCTTGACTGGGGGAGAATGTCTGCATTGTCAGCATTCCGTCCATCATTTGTTTGTTGTAGCACCCGCCTCAAAGCCTTCCTAGTCTGAGCTTTCAGGCCCATTCAACGCCAGTGGGCGGCAGGGTTCGCCATCACCTGCTCCACTGGCGCTCCATCACGTCGGACAGGTAGGTGCTGCAAATCGTCCGAAGGGGCTACTCCCTCCCCTTCGAGACGACCCCTCCAGCCATGCCACCGCTGAACCACCGTATGTCGGGGGATCATTTGCATCTTCTACGAGAGGAAGTTTCGGCCCTCTTGGCCAAAGAGGCCGTCAAGCGCGTTCCTGGTCCAGAAGTAGGTCGTGGTTGTTATTCCCACTACTTTCTGGTTCCCAAGAAGGGCAAAGGGGGCCTACGCCCGATCTTGGACCTCAGGAGCGTCAACGCCTTCCTCCAGAAGGACCGGTTCAAGATGCTCACTTTAGCTCAGTTTCTGGCTGCCCTAGACCCTGGAGACTGGATGGTAGCGTTTGACTTGCAGGATGCTTATTTCCACATCCCTGTCCTGCCGGCCCACCGGCGTTACCTGCGGTTCACGGTGGGTCAGGAGCACTTTCAGTTCACCGTGCTCTCCTTCGGCCTCACCAGTGCTCCTCGGGTGTTCACGAAAGTGATGGCGGTGGTCGCAGCTCATCTGCGCCGATCAGGGGTTCCAGTCTTCCCCTATCGACGACTGGCTGTTGAAGGCGGGCTCGCCCCAGCAAGTCGTCTCCCACCTCCAGACTACGGCCGACCTCCTGCACTCGCTGGGGTTCTCCATCAATGTGCCGAAGTCGCACCTGAGTCCCTTCCAGAAGCTCCTTTTCTTTGGGGCGGTTCTCGATTCGGCGCAGTTCCGGGTCTCTCTGCCGGAAAGCGGGTCCGGGACATTCAGGCCCTGATTTCCATCTTCCGGCCTCTGTCCTGGGTTTCTGTAAGGTTGGTGCTGGGGCTGATGGCCTCCTGCATATTGTTGGTACCTCAAGCCAGGTGGCGGATGACGGCTCTGCAGTGGGACCTGAAGTTTCAGTGGGCCCAGCATCGAGGCAACCTGTCCGACCAGGTCTTGATCTCGGATGGCACTGCGAACCAGCTGCCGTGGTGGCTCACGAATCGCGATTGGGTCAGCGGCAGATCCCTCTCCCTACCCCAACCGGAGCATGTCGTAGTGACTGATGCGTCCCTCCTGGGATGGGGGGGGGGGGGCATATGGGAGAGGCGGAGATCAGAGGACTCTGGTCTCTGGCGGAGACTCGGCTCCATATCAACCTATTAGAGCTGAGGGCGATCCGACTTGCACTAAAAGCCTTCCTTCCCTCTGTCCGGTGTAGTGTCGTGCAGGTGTTCACGGACAACACCACCGCCATGTGGTATTGCATCAAACAGGGCGGGGTGGGGTCGTGGACCCTTTGTCAGGAGGCTCTGCGCCTCTGGACCTGGCTGGAACATCAGGGCATCACCCTGGTGGTTCAACATCTGGCGGGCTCTCTGAACGCCAGAGCAGACTAACTCAGCCGCCGGTGCATGATGGATCACGAATGGCATCTGAACTCAGACGTGGCGCAAGGTCTCTTTCTGCAGTGGGGAGAGCCTTGGTTAGATCTATTCACCACCGAACAGAACGCACAATGTCAGCAGTTCTGCGCGTTGGAATTTCCAAGGCAGCACTCGCTCGGAGACGCTTTTCGGCGCGAGTGGAGTTGCGGTCTGTTGTACGCCTTTCCGCCTATACCACTTCTGCCCAGAGTGCTGAAGAAGATCAGGCGCGACCAGGCCCAAGTCGTCTTGGTGGCTCCGGATTGGGCACGAAGGTACTGGTATCCCGAGCTACTCAGTATGTCCATCGATCCCCCGATACGACTGCCTCTTCAGGAGGACCATCTGTCGCAGCAGCAGGGGACGGTCCTCCACCCGAACCTGTCCAGCCACCACCTCCATGCGTGGAGATTGAGCGGCGACAGTTGATGCCATTTGACTTGCCTCCTGAAGTCTGTGATGTCATTCTGGCAGCCGGCGTCCCTCCACAAAGCCGGTATACGCCTGCCGGTGGAGCAAATTTGTGGCATGGTGCACAGCAAAGGCTGTGGATCCCCTTTCTGCCCCTCTTTCTGAGGTTCTACTCTTTCTTCTTTCTTTGGCCCAGCAGGGTTCTGCTCTGGGCACCTTGAAGGGTTATCTTGCTGCAATCCCTGCTTTCTTAAGGCTTCCTGATCAGCCTTCTCTTTTCAAGTCCCTTGTTGTCTCACGTTTTCTCAAGGGCATTACTCATATGTTCCCTTCGTAATGCCTCAGTGGGACTTGAACCTGGTTCTCACTTTTCTGATGTGCGCTCCCTTTGAGCCCCTTCACAACTGTCCCATTCGTCTACTGACTCTGAAAACTGCCTTCCTGGTGGCTATCACCTCCACTAGGCGGGTGAGTGAGCTCCAGGCTCTGTCAGCTAAGCCTCCCTTCCTTTAGTTTCATCCGGATAAGGTTGTCCTCCTGACACGTATTTCTTTTCTTCCTAAAGTCGTGACTCCCTTTCACATCGGGCAATCTGTCACGCTGCCCACCTTCTTTCCGCATCCTTCAAAAGATGAAGAGAGGCTCCACCGTCTGGACCCAAAACGTGCGCGGTCCTTTTATTTGGACCGCACAAAACACTTCCGGGTGGACGACCAACTTTTTGTTGGATATGTAGGTGCGAAGAAGGGTAAAGCTGTGCACAAGCGGACCATCTCACGATGGGTCGTGCTGTGTATTAAACTCTGCTATTCCCTGGCGAAAAAGGTCCCTCCTGTTGGGTTGAGAGCCCATTCCACCCGGGCCACAGCGGCGACAACTGCCCTGGGACGGGGAGTCCCCTTGTAGGACATCTGTCAGGCGGCGACGTGGGCTTCACTGCACACGTTCGCCAAGCACTATTGTCTGGACTGCCAAGTCCGGAGAGATGGCCACTTTGGCCGTTCTGTTCTCCAGGACTTTCTGGTGTGATCTTGGTTCGCAGGCCCACCTCCGGGGTTGGTATTGCTGGGATTTCTATCCTAAGGTGAGGAATCTAACTAACGTGTTTCTTTCAGATAAACAAGTTGCTTACCTTCGGTAACGATGTATCTGTAAGAAACCTTAGTTAGTTAAATTCCTCACCGACCCACCCAGCCTCCCCGTTCTGCGAACCGACATGTAGGGTTAAGGTTCTCCCATTCAGGGCCCAAGATTTTTTTGGCACCAGTGTCGGTCTCTTGCATGGCTCAGCGTCCCTGGTCGCGCAAAGCTATGTAAAAGAACTGACGTCCGCGCGCGAGGGCGGCGTCTAAGTACTCCGTCATTCCGGCGCCCGACGACGGACGCGGAGCCGCAGACGACGCCTAGCGACGTGCAAGGGCTATTGCTACAAAAATCTTTCCGGATCCAGCCTGACGCCTGGGGATATTCTAAGGTGAGGGATTTAACTAACTAATGTTTCTTACAGATACATCGTTACCGAAGGTAAGTAACTTGTTCATTGATGTCACAGGCAAGAAATGCGAGGATCTATGGCCGCATATTGATAGTGATGTGAAAAAAAGTACACTCTACTGCATTCTTAGATTTTTACAGGAAAACATAACTGCTGTAGTGGAAATAATAAAACAACTAGAGTCTGAAACCACCCTTGTCTGCCAAGTGTTCAGCATAATTAGTGTAGATGTGAAACATCTCCTTGAGAGTAGGCTGGGCGACATCATTAGTGACTTTGGTACTGCAACATGTTCCATGTTAGAGTGCTTGCTGTGAGAAGTTGGCCTGATATATGATGTCACTAGTTCTAGTGTACACCTTGTATCAGTCCAAACAACCCTTTGGTGATTGGTTGTAAAGTCAACCTGATAGACCAGCTATCCTAGTGGTAGCATGGACAAGAGCAGTCTTAGGCTAAACTCTGAATGGCATGTGAAGCCAGCTGTTATACCATTTGCAACCCCTTGAATACCAAATGAAAGGACACCACAACAGATGTATTATAAAAATAGAATGTATTTATTCTAGTCAAAATACCCTCAGCACTCTTTATGAGATTCAAGGTAAGTACAACACAGTCTTATTTACGCATACATAAGTCACACAGGTAAGTAATACAGTGAGGCCCTAGGGGCCACGCAAACCATATACTAAGTGGTATAAGAACCACTGTCACGAACACAGGTTAGGCCTAGGCAATCGCTGGGGCTACACTATCCGATCAGTTGCTAGGCAGTGGGAGGCCCACGGGATTCAGGTGCAGTGTGGAAACACTCACACGTAATGCGTAAAAGTCGATAGAAATAGTAGTTTAGAAGTTAAGAGTTTTAGGACACTTCGGAAGGAATTAGGAGTTAGAGACTTGGAAACTAGACACTAGGATAGTCAATACCCTTGTGAGCACCGGAGTACTCAAGTTACCTAGCCCACAGGCTGCGGGTGCATAGGTGTGAACTTGCGTCTGGTTTCGTCGTCGACTCCTATGGATGCCTGAAGAAAAGATGCTGACAGGCAGTCAGTGAAGAGTGTCCGGTGGATTCCAAGGATGGAATCAAGAAGGAGGATACCTGCAAGCAGAGGGGACAGAGTCTAGGTCACCAGCCAGGAGCCGGGAAGGAACCAGGAAGGAACCAGGCGATGTCGTGAAGATGCAGGTGAAGAGCTGAAGCTTGTCGCAGCAGCCACGGGTACCAGGAGAAGTCGAGGACGACCAGAACCTGGAGGCGCGCTGTCCCACGAGGGCTCTTGCTGTTGGCGGCGTCAATGTCGAGTTGGGACACAACAAGCCTTGGCAAGCGCAACCCACGCAGAATGAAGGATTCACTTCTGTTGCAGACCAGGAAGGCCTGAGGTGCTTCTCTTTCACAGGGAAGCAAGGGCCAGTCTGGAGGAGCCAAACCAGCGGTGGAAAGTCAAGGGTTCATCGTCACTGAGGTTACTAGCCAACGGGCAAGCAACCGGACTGACGCTTCGAGCAGGAAAATACAGAAGGGCCCCGCGCAGAACTCGTGGAGTGTGGAGGGCTGATCTTCGGTGCGGTTGGTGCTCGGGGTTGAGGCTTCTCAATCCCCAGAGCACAACTTCGAGGATGCCTCAGAAGCTGCACTGGAAGCAAGTAGCCAATTTTCCTAGGTAGCCGGTCCCACGTCTCTCGTCGCCTCCACGGATCTCAGCTTTGATGTGGATCAGGGTCGGAGAAGTCTGGAAGTCAAGGCGCTGGTCGGGCTCTACAGTCAGTTCCTCGTAGAACCTTGGGCAAAGGAAATGGCAGTTCGCTTGATGGGGCCTGTTTGCACAGGCTGGCCACTCCTTGGCCACAAGGGAGATTCTTCAGTCTTCTTCCGTAGTCGAATGTCGAAGGTCCAGAGTTTCTGTTCAAGTTTCAGCTATCAGGATAATCCAAAGTCCTATGGACTCAGCTCCCACTCTTATACTAATCTGGGGGGTTGGGTTACCTGCTAGGTCCCTCCTATGGGTGGGACCAGGGAGGGGGGTGGTTACACCCCCTTCCCTTTGTCCAGTTTCGCACCAGGACTGGGGCTGGAGTGCCCCAGCACCGGTTTTAACCGGACTATGCATGGGACACCTTGTGTGCCCCAGGCAGTATCTCGTTTTATTCATCCCTCCCTGCCCCAATACACGCAAGTCCTGTCTAGGGTGGTGCTAGCACCTCCCAAGGCAGGAAACCTATTGTCCAAGCCTCCCTCGCTGGAAGAACTCCCAGCAGCAGGAGGTCAGACTTGTGTCTGCGGCAGCAGCATCCATTTTGTGATGCTGGGACTCAGGTTAACTTTGACCGGGTAGTAGGTCTTCAACATGTCTTCTCCTTCTAGAAGGGAGGAATACTATCCTCATCGCCAGAAAAGGTGTGGGGGTAGTATTCCAAAGTGTTAGACACCTTACACGACATGTTTTGATAAAGCCAAGCCATAGCTACCATAACCGCGAGGATTATAAGGCACTTTAATAGTATATGGTAGGCGATATCATAGAACAGCTATAAGGACATGGTTCCGAAAGCTGCAGACAGGCTCAGCTCATGCTAGAGCACCATCTCACATGTTACCAAGCACTCTGCCTCCAGGATTGTTAAGGCCTGCCATAGGAGTGGCTGATAGGTACCCATGTGTCTATATATAAGGTAGGTATAGGAATACTACACCTAAGCAAGGGGTGGTTACACGACCTTGCCCCCGCTGAGTGGTCAGCCAGTTGTCATAATGGAAGGCCAGCCAGGGGTGGCATAATACATGCTGCATCCCCTGGTAGGCCTAGGGTACACCTATGCCCTGGGTACCTAAGGTACACTTTACAGGGCCCTAGAAGGTGATCCTTACCAATTGGGTTATGTACCTAAAGTACATAGTGTGAATTTAGAGAGAACAGCTGGGCTGTGGGTCTGATTAGCAGGCCCACAGCCACATTTAAGTCGAAATCTAGTGAAGCAAAAGCAAAAAGTGGGGGTGAACATAGAAAGCAGACCCTACTCTCCTACACTTGCCACTTGGTAAGCAAAACAATTTTGACAAGCAAATCTGGAACTTTCAATTTACAATGTATGAAAATTGCTTGCAATGATACATAGATGTGTCCTTTCACTAACCATGGCATTTGAAGTAAATGAAACCTTACTGTGGGGAGTTTTCTCTGTAGTTTCAAAAGTGTTGCTTCATTCTGATGGATACATCTGCCAGTGGATTCCTCACCTTATGAATTTCCCCTGCACCAGCAACATTCGTAAACTTTTGTAGCAGTCCACGCCGATGGGGTCGAAGACGACGTCACAGAGACACGGCTCCGCTCGCGACTCCGCTGACGTCACCGGCTCCATAAGAAGACCTCCGGCGTGATGACGTCAGTTCCCTTTTTTCCGCGCTGTCGACGCCAACGGATTTCGGGAATTGCTGTTGGTAGCTTTACTGTTACTTTGTTTTTCTTCTGGGTTTTCCCTGTTTCTCTTCGAAGATGTCGACGAAGAAGTCTGGTTTCAAGCCCTGTCGGGAATGTGGCAAACACATGTCGATCACAGATCCACATCACGACTGTGTTTGGTATCTCTCTTCCGGCCACGATGTGGATGGTTGCTCTTGCTGTCGCAAGATGAGCTCCAAAGCTCTAAAAGAAAGGGAGGCGAAGCTCTTCATCACTAAGATGAAAAAAGAAAAGAGGAATCAGGAAGTCAAGATCGAGGTCGGCATCGAAGTCTACTTCGGGGCATGCTTCGGGAACCAAGAAGCATAAGAAGAGGAGGCATTCTTCTCATCATCATTCTGATAAGAGTTCGGCGTCGAAGTCGCCGGCTCGACGCCGAAAGGAATCCGTTTCTCCTTCACCGGTCCCGGATTCTCCTGGTCCTTCTCCAGTGACTTCACCGGCTCCGGCTATATCTCCGGTTCCGATGCCATCCCCGACGCCGGTTCCATCTCTGGCTCCATCTCCGGCTCCGGTTGAAGATCTTAAAGTCCCGGGTGAGCCTGTGATGCCGCTTGTTCCACCGTCGGCGCCGGTTGGCCCGGGTCCGGTGATGCCTGATCAGTACCCTGCATTCCCTGGGCCAGGTCAGGACCCCTCGCATGATCTGAATGCGATGTATGGGGTGTTCGCGAGAGCCATGTACACCACTGGTGCACCTGTGGGTCCGATGGGTCCAATGGCGTTTAATTTGGGGCTGCCGCAGGTCTATCCGCAGGCCCCTTTCATGCCGTTTTATCCAGCGACGCCGTCTTGGCATCTACCAGCGCCGAGGACGTAGACGCCGCTTCCATCTTCACCGGCGCCGGCTCGACCTCGTTCGACGCCGGCTGCTCCTGCGGATCCACGCTCGACACCGGCGCCATCGGATTAGATCACGGCGCTGCTGGTGCTGCTTTTGCGGATTCGATCCAGAAGGGAAGCACAGAGAGTGGTGGATGAAAGGAGGTACCTTTTGGAGGAAGCTGAAGAGGGAGAGCTGGTTGAGTCTGATGAGGTGTATGAGGAGCTTAAGGAGGCTAGTGGACTGGATTTGTCTCCTGAGTGGGAAATCACTCCACCTTCAGATGAACCCTCAAAAGATGTGGCTTGGTATCATGCGGTCATCAGGAAGGCTGCGGAGCTGCTAGATCTTCAGTTGCCAACTATGGAGCTCAGGTCAAATATTCTGACTGAGGTGCTGCATTCGCCCACTACAGTTTCGGAGCCTTTGTTGCCCTTTAATGAGGCCATTATTGACCCTGTTCTGGAGGTATGGCGTAAGCCTTTAAGACGGTCGCAAGACGGTATAGGGCGGCTCCAGGGGATCCTGAGTTTTTAACGTCGCACCCATCGCCCGAGAGCCTGGTGGTTCAGGCGGCTTGCTCGGGTAAATCCAAGGGTGCATTCCCTCGGGTTCCAGGGGACAGAGAAGCTAAAAAGGTAGACCAGTCGGCGAAGAAGGTCTTTTCATCGGCCAGCATGGCCCTTAAGTCGACGAATGCAACTTGTCTGTTGGGACGCTATATCCATGCGCTCATGGACTCTGCGAAGAAATTGGCGCCAAAGCTTTCTGAGGAGGATAGAGCCGGCTTCAATTAAGTTTTGACTGATGCCCAGGCGGCAGCACGCCAAGTGATACAAAGTGGGCTGGACACGGCAGACTCAGTAGCGAGAGTGATGGGGTCTTTTGTTGCCACCAGGAGGAGTGCGTGGCTGAAGACTTCTGAGTTCTCCCTGGATGTGCAGTCGACTTTATTGGACCTGCCATTTGATGGGTCTGGTTTGTTTGGTAAGAAGACTGATGCTGCTGTTGAACGCTTAAGGAGAGCAAGGCTACCGCTAGGTCTTTGGGCCTTCAAACCCAGTCAAGGGGGTCTTTTAAAAGATAGAGGCTTCAGAAGGGCATCCTTTCGTCCTTACAGACAGACCCAGCAGCAGCAACCTCAGCAAAGCTCTGTGTCCAAAGGTTACAGAGGTATAATCAGGGGTCGCTCACGTGGCCGTCAACTCTCCTCCTCCTCTTCCTCAGCGCCTCCCACCACCGCAAAGCAGCCCTAGATCCGCCATTCTGGATCATGCTGGTCCTGTGGGGACCGGCTAACACATTTTCTAAAAGATTGGGAACCTGTAACTACAGATCTCTGGGTTCTGGATCTTGTAGAAAATGGGTACGCCCTTCCCTTTCGGGAATTCCCTCCAAATGACCCTCCTTGTCAAGGGGCTTGCTCGGAGGACCACCGTCTTCTCCTACAGGAGGAAGTCCTGAAGTTGTTTCAGAAAGGTGCGATAGAGGTGGTTCCAGAGCAGGAGAGGGGTCAGGGATGCTACTCCCGGTATTTCCTGATTCCGAAAAAGGACGGCAGATTGCGTCCGATATTGGACCTCAGAATCTTGAATCTTTTTCTAAAACAAGAGAAGTTCAAGATGCTCACCCTTGCTCAGGTTCTTCAAGCGCTGAATCAGGAGGACTGGATGGTGTCGATCGACTTGCAGGATGCGTATTTCCACATCCCCATCCTGAAGTCGCACAGGAAGTATCTCCGGTTTACGGTAGGTGGGCAACATTATCAGTTTGCGGTCCTTCCGTTTGGTCTTACTACTGCACCCAGAGTCTTCACGAAGGTGGTGGCAGCCCATCTCAGAAGGTCGGGGATCTCGGTTTTCACCTATCTGGACGACTGGCTGATAAAAGCGGAGTCGCCAGAGAAGGTGCTAAATCATCTGCAGGATACAACTCAGCTGTTGTACAAAGTGGGTTTCTCGATAAACGTGCCCAAATCTCACCTGGTGCCCTCTCAGCGCAACCTGTTCATCGGTGCGGTACTGGACACTACTGTCGCATTCCCTCCTCCTCAAAGGATTCTCGACATACAGGAAATTATTCCTTTGTTTTACAATGGAGCGGTCGTTCCAGTTCTGAAGGTTCTTCGCCTGCTCGGTCTGTTTGCTTCCTGCATTCTGTTGGTCAACCATGCTCCAGTGGTGCCTCCGCAGGCAGTGGTATCAGCACAAAGGAGATCTCAGGGAATCTGTGAGGATCTCCAGAGAAGCTGCGGCGGATCTGTCTTGGTGGAGCGTGGAGGGCAATCTGTCTCAAGGAAAGCCCTTTCATCTACCTCCATCGGTGGCCACAGTGATTACGGATGCATCCACTTTAGGGTGGGGTGCTCATCTGGGGGATCTGGAGATCAAGGGTCTTTGGTCTCCGGAGGAAAGGTTGCTTCACATCAACCTTCTGGAATTGCGGGTGATTCGTTTGGCACTCAAGGCCTTCCTCCCTTCCCTTTGCGGTCCGTCTGTTCAAGTCCTGACGGACAACACTACCGCGATGTGGTATGTCAACAAACAGGGAGGAGTGGGGTCGCATTGTGTCTGCAGAGAGGCTCTGCGTCTATGGTCCTGGGCTCAGGGCCATCAGATTTGTCTGATGGCAAATCATCTGGCCTGGGTTGTAAACATACGTGCGGACAGTCTCAGTCGGCAGTTCTCCGCCGACCACGAGTGGAGGCTCCATCCGGAGGTGGTTCGTCACGTCTTTCGGACGTGGGGGACTCCTCGGGTGGACCTGTTCGCCACTCACGATAATGCTCACTGCCCGTCATTCTGCAGTCTCCAGTATCCGATGCAGGGAGCGTTGGGGTACGCGTTTCAGCTGAGTTGGGGCTCGCGACTCCTTTACGCGTTTCCTCCCATACCCTTGATTCCTCGGGTTCTGAGGAAGATTCGCCAAGACCGGACCCAAGTCATATTGGTCGCCCCGGATTGGCCAAGAAGGGTGTGGTATTCAGATCTTCTCCACCTCTCCTCGTGCCCTCCGCTCAGTCTCCCTCTGAGGGCAGACCTCCTCTCGCAGTCGGAGGGGCAGGTTCTACACCCCCACCTCCAGAGCTTACACCTTCATGCCTGGAGATTGAACGGGGCAACCTGAATTCTTTTTCTCTTCCACCTGATGTGGTAGATGTAATTTTGTCTGCCAGACGTCATTCCACCAAATCTATATATTCATATAGGTGGTCTAAATTTGTTCTCTGGTGTGGAGCGAAGTCAATTGATCCTTTGAAGGCTCGTCTGTCTAACATTCTACAGTTTGCCCTTTCTCTTGCTCAGCAAGGCTTTGCTGTGGCTACTGTAAAAAAGGCTTTGTCGGCTTTCCTTTGCTTGCCGGATCAGCCGTCTTTATTCAAATCACCTATTCTTCGTTTTCTCAAGGGCCTCACAAACAGGTTTCCTCCTACTCCCTTTATTGTGCCTCAATGGGACTTAAACCTTGTCATGACTTATCTGATGGGTTCTCCCTTTGAGCCCTTACACAAGTGTCCCTTGAGACTGTTTTCTTTTAAGACGGTCTTTCTCATTGCAATCACCTCGGCAAGGAGGGTAAGTGAGCTTCAAGCTCTAAGTTCAAAACCCCCGTTTTTGACCATTCATGCTGAAAGAATGGTACTCAGGACCAGGGCTGCATTTCTGCCTAAGGTGGTAACTCCCTTCCATCTGGGGCAGTCCATTACCCTTCCTTCCTTCTATCCTCCCCCTCACCCTTCCAAGGAGGAGGAGAGACTTCACCGCTTGGACCCTAAGAGGGCAGTGAGCTTCTATCTGGACAGGACTAAGGACTTCAGAGTTGATGACCAGCTCTTCGTGGGCTTTGTTGGCTGCAGGAAAGGTCAAGCAGTGCACAAGCGCACCCTTTCCAGATGGATTGTCTTGTGCATCAAGATATGCTACTCCCTGGCTGGTAAGGAACCTCCAGAGGGTTTAAGGGCTCATTCCACTAGAGCAAAGTCTTCCACTTCTGCTTTGTCTAGGGGCGTTCCTGTGGAGGACATTTGTAGGGCGGCAACTTGGGGCCTCCCTTCACACCTTTGCAAAACATTATTGCTTGGACACCGAGGTGAGGAGGGACGGACAGTTTTCTCATTCCGTCCTTCAGGACTTTCTGGTATAAAAGGGTGGACACCCTCCTCCGGGAGTGGGACTGCTGTGGTAATCTATTCACAAGGTGATGAATCCACTGGTAGATGTATCCATCAGAAGAACAAGTTACTTACCTTCGGTAACGCTTTTCTGGAGGATACAGTATCTGCCTGTGGATTCCTCACTGACCCACCCGCCTCCCCGTTGTCCACCCTTGTATACCTTTAGTATATGATGGTGTTTCAAGTTATATTTGTTACTGTCAAAGGCATTGTTATTTTTTTTGCCTTCCTGTTTATTCTCCGCACTGTGTGTTGCTTTATATATTATGTACTGTGTATACTGTGTATATATTGCTGTCAGTCAGTCCGTGTGCCTCGAAGGCACGGAAAAAAGGGCGGAACTGACGTCATCACGCCGACTAGGTCTTCTTATGGAGTCGGTGACGTCAGCGGAGTCGCGAGCGGAGCCGTGTCTCTGTGACGTCTTCGACCCCATCGGCGTAGACTGCTACCAAAGTTTCCGAATGTTGCTGGCGCAGGGGATATTCACAAGGTGAGGAATCCACAGGCAGATACTGTATCCACCAGAAAAAGCGTTACCAAAGGTAAGTAACTTGTTCTTTTTGACCGCTTCAATAACTCTGAGGGCATAAGCGTCCAGTTCAACACAAATGTTCCCGAGCTTGCCCAGAGAATCGCAAACTAAAAGTGCACCACTATTGGCATGGAAAGCTATGTCAGTGGCCAGAGTTAGCAAATTGTGTACTGGCTGTTTTGGCGCTGCCCATCTCAAGTGCCAATGTTGGAAGGGCCTTTTCACAGAAAAAAGTTTACATGGGAAGGAAAAAGTGAGCGCACATGACCAAAGACTCACTGAAGTATTGTATGGTGTACTACAATAAGTAGGATTTGCAAAAATGTATTTGGACCTCATATACACTGTCAATATACCATTGACTATCAGTACGGAAAGCAAGCAATAATAGAAGAAAAACGTTCCATAAACACTGTTTCTCTTTTTAATGGTGCAAAAATGTGTAACCACTGATAGCCACTTTCTTTTAAGGTATTGAAATCACTTGAAAATGCTGAAAACCCCACCAGAATTTGCCAAAAATAGAAACTGAAAACAGGAAAGCCTACATACATCATATGCTGTGACTTGGCCATGGCACACAGGGTTGTGTGCCATGTCGTGTTTTCGACATGGTTTGCACCAGGTCACGCAGCCTGCAATGGCAGTCTGCATGTAATTTGTTGGGGGTCCCTTAGGGTGGCATAAGATATGTTGAAGTCCTTAGGGACCCTCCGTGGTAACCCTTTCCTAGGTACTAGGGATACCATTTACTAGGAACTTACAAAGGTGTTACATTGTGTCCATTGTATCAGTTTACCTCCGTTAGTGGGAAAGCATTGAAACTGGGGCCTGGTTAGCAGACTTCCAGTCAAAGACATCCGTATTGGTGAACAAAAAGTGGTGGTGACCATAACAGAAAGGGTCCCTTACCTACACAAACACCATCTCTTAATAAATCTGTACTGTTGCAAGTACAAAATGTATTATGACATGCACCCAGAGGGCAACTTAGAGGTGCCCCCTTAAAAACCTACTATTTAGTGTGACTGACTGGTAGCGTCCAGTCTGCCACCACAGACATGTTTCTGACCCCCTGCAGGTGAGAGCCGATGCTCTGAGGCCAGAAACAATGCCTGCTCTGGAGGAAGGTGTTCACACTACCGCCAGCAGGATGGCTAGTGATTTAGCACATCAAGTCCAGGTGCTTCAAAGCCTGTGCTGCCTTTGATATGCAACCCTGGCTTCCCCATACCTGGCATGCTAGTAGGCATATTTCACCACCATGCTAGTCACACCCCCTAAGGTGAGCTGCCTGATGTGCTCCACAAAAGGAGGATTCCATCATCTTGTTTTTGGTAGAATTAGGAACTCTGAAGCATGGTTTTGCCCACTCCCCACATGAAGTGCTCATGTAGGGGGAGTAGTGCCCCCAAGGGTAAGAAGCCCATTGGCTTTTACCCTTCAGTCCCCTCAACACTGCTAAATTATGTATTTATCGGAGACTCTGGCGCAAGAGAATCCAAATTGACTGACTCAAGCAAAAAGACAGAGTAGATGAAGCAAGAACTGAGGACCTCGAACTAACTTGAACAAGGGTCCGCACAGTAAGCATACCAGGAGGTTGTTTCCGTTCTCCATGAGGTCAGATCCAACTCCCCAACTAAGTTTGGAGACGCCAGGACCCCCAGGATCTGCCATGTGCCAATACCTGTGGTACCGGAGACCTTGCATCGGCCAAAGTTTATTTAGTGTCCAGCAGGGACACCAACACCGCCAAGACAGACCTACTGACGAGTTACGTCGGCACCAGAGACACAATCGTTGATAGTAGCCCTGCTCTACTGTTTTGTCCCCATCTCCATGTCGACCTAAAAAGTGAGAGCTTCCAACACAATTGACCTGCTGGACAAAAAAACCTCTGCACCTGAGCCCCACAGCTCGAGCCAAGCCTACTGATGTTGCACCCTTGCTCCAGAGACCCTCAAGAGCCAAGCTCCACTTTGGGGTCTGCCGGACTGGTCCCCAGTTACAGCCTTTTTTGTTGGTGCAGTCTTCCCAATCGACTTAATCAGTAGCATTTGTGGCTACCATTGCAGCTTGCACTTCTTCGCCCGGACACACCAGGTCAGGTGAACTGTAACTGCGGGTGGTTCTTAGGACCTTGGCCTCTAATTTCTTGAAGTCCAGAAGAACAACCCTGTAACTCGATTGCAAGTACCCCTATGCAGTGTATATCTGATAGACCTCTAGCCGCAGATTCCTTAACTTAGAATTATCCCCAGGTGTCAGACTGGATCCGGAATATTTTAGCAGCAGCACCTACGCGCCGGTGGACGGCGCCACACGACCCTGCCCTGACGTCGTCTAAGGATGGGACGTAAGCGAGGTCATACAAGTCCCTCCTGGCGCGCTGATGTCAGTTTCCTTTTCCGCTTGCACTCGGATCCAGAGTAAGCGATTCCTTATTTTTTTTTTCGGGCCCCCCTTTTTTTTTGTTGTCAGGCCCCTTTTGATGCCTTCGCGTGTGGAACAGTGTGCAATGCCTTCGGGCTTTAAAACGTCTGCCTCCTGTTCGCGGCAAATGTCCGACGGATCCACACCTTATCTGCATGTGGTGTCTGGGCCAACACCACGACTCAACGGATTGCGAAGCCTGCCAACAGATCATGCTGAAGTCCCGGCGGGAGCACCGGAGGAAGTTTACTTTCGGCTCGACTATCCCGGTCGTAGTAGTCACGGCCTCTGGCCTCCTCTTCGGCGACAGGTCCCAGAGGCAGCGGGTTTCGGTTTGCGGCGTCAGTCGCCGTCTGGTTCCCATGTGCGTCGCTCACCCCTTCCTGGTAAGTCCCGGCGCATGTTGCCGAGGTCCTCGACCTCCCTTCCTTCTGTTGTCAGGGGCACAAGTTCCCGGATCTCTGACGTTTGTCCCTGGGGCGTCCTCGGACCCTCTGCTACATGCGTGGTCTCCGGTTGGCTCGCCCCCGGCGCCGATTGAGCACCTCGCCTCTAGAGATGATGGAGATATGGGGTCGTCAGGGCGTGGCCCGGCTGGGTCCCCCTCTTCAACCCATAGCACCCCTACTGCGCCGCATAGTGCAGTGGGGCTCCCCGTGGTGTCGCAGGTGGTTGCTGGTGCTTGCAGCTTGACTCCGAGCCCACCTCGGCCTTCCGGACAGGTGGCTGCCTTTTTTGAAGCCCGAGCTGGCGCACGTTCCCCGCTGAAGCCTTGCCTCCCCGGCTCCGTCCCTTACTTTAGCGTCGGAGCCTGTTGTGGTCGAGGCAGGGTCGGCGCCGGTCCGGCGCCATTAGACTTGCCTCAGGCTCCGGCACCGTTCCCTTCTTCAGAGCCTATTGTGGTTGAGGCAGAGTCGGTGCCTTACGAGGCAGAGTTGGCGCCGACTGAGGTCGTTCTTAACGCCGGATCATTGACTCCTCTCCGGAGGCTTCCGAGGGGAGTTAGGCATCACCCCAACATCGGGCAACGCCAGATCTGTCATTGCCTCTCTTTCCCCCCCCCCTCTCTTGGAATTTGTGGCCTCTGCGGATTCTCCGCCTCCTCAGGAACCCCATCAGGACCCTCATTTGTCCATGGGGCTTCGTTCATTTGGACGTTGGTCTCATCCTCCCTTCATCGGGGACCCTCCTTGGGGTGGGCGGCTCAGTTTACAGCCCTCACCCACAGATGAGTTATTATCCTCTCCTCGGAGGGCTACCGAGGCTGGTGCGGCATTTCTAAGAGTTGTTTCCATGGCTGTCCACATTGAGTATGCAGCCCCCTTCAGCCCCTTTGCCTGTTGACCCTCTGTTGCATGTCCTCCACCACAGTTCGGGGAATGTAGAGCCGCTTCTGCCTTTCGAAGCTTCTCTTTATGATGCCCTTCTGGGCATCTGGGATCGGCCGGCATCGGGTGCTCCTGAGGCTCGCCCGATCATGCACCGCCCTTCTCCAAACGATCCAGTTTGCTTATTTGTTCATCCAGACGTTCGGGGGGGTTGGTTCTGCAAGCTGCTTTTCCTGCCTTGCCTCAGCTGCTGCTTGCTCCTTCCCAGGAGTCCAGATGGCTGGATTTGTGGCGTTGTAATATTTTCGCCTCCACTAGCGCAGCACTTCGATCACTCAATACAGTGTGTCTTGGCTCGGGCTACTTCTGCCCTTTGGGACTCTGCCGAGTCTCTTCTATCTTCCACATCTGAGGGTGCTTATGTTGACCACCTCCGTCTTATCCATGACGGCTGTGATCTGGTGGAATTTACTATCTGCTCGGCCCTGGATACCTCTGATTCCTTAGGCCGAGCTGTGGCTGGTTCGGTTGCACTAAGACGCCATGCTTGGTTGCGGGATTGCGTCTTCCCGGAGAATATCAGGGAATGCCTTGCCTGCCCTTTGATGGGGTCCTTTTGTTTGATGCCCACGCCGATTCGGCAGTTCAGCGCCTCCTTGCGGGCTTTCGCACTCCCCCATAGGTCTGTACTTAGCGGGTCTCACGTTGTCATTCCTGGGGTGGTGAGCCTTTCATTTAACGTCCGCCTGTTGGACTATGTGTTTTTGGGCTGGCAGTAAGCCTACTGTGGCGGTGTTCCACAGGTTTTTCTGTTCTTTCCTCTGACTGTGGTTTACCCTAAGAGGTGTTCCCCTGTTTTTCTTGGGGGTGTGGTATAATCCAGTTGCGGTACCTGTATGCTATTGTGTAGCTCCGCTCTGTGCCAGGCAGGCATGGCGGTCCCCTTGGGCGCCCCAAGTCTACTGACACCATTTGCTTACCGTTGGACAGTTTTCAGTGTTGTGCCTTCTGGCACTGCCTCCTACACGCCACAGGTCTCACCTTGCGTGTCTCATTCTCCTCTTCTAGGGGTTTTTTCCTTGTACTATCTCTTTTCAGTGTATTTCAACACGCTTCAAAAATGAAGCTGCCTCCTGCCCTGGGTGCATCAGGCGGGTCCTCCTATAGTACCCGCAGCTGCGTGGTCTCGTGGCTGGGCCCTTTTGCTGTGTGTGTGTGTGTGTGTGTGTGTGTGTGTGTGTGTGTGTGTGTGACGTCATAATGCATCGGCTCCGCTCGCGACTCCATTCGACGTCACCGGAGCCATAAGAAGCACACGTCGGCGTGATGACGTCAGTTCCCTTTTTTCCGCGCCGTCGACGCGCAACATTTTTTTTCCAGTGCTCTCTAGCTACTTTGTAGTTTAGCGGTGTAACTGTGTTAAAATCGGTATGTCTTTGACTAGGAAGTCTGACTTTAAGCCCTGTAGGGAATGTGGAGGTCTGATGTCAATGACGGATCCGCACCAGAACTGTTTATGGTGCCTCTCTTCGGACCACGATCTGGAGGAGTGCGGATGCTGTAGGAGCATGAATCCGAAAGCGCTCAAAGAGAGGAAGACTAAGCTCTTCATGAAGATCGGTGAGGAGAAGAGAGGGAGGAAAAAGGAGAAGTCGAAGAGGGAGTCATCGACTTCGAGGTCTTCGAGGTCGAAGAAGCACCACAAAAAGAGGAAGCATTCTTCTCGACGTCGGTCCTCGAAGTCCAGGAAGTCTAGGTCGGCTTCGCCCCGTCGACGTCGGAGCAAAGCCTTGTCTCCTTCTCCTTCACCTTCGAAGTCACCGAGGCGTTCTCCTTCGAAGGAGCAGACTCCGGCTCAGTCCCCGACGCAGTCATCGGCTCCGTCTAAGGCTTCGACTCCGGTTCGAGTGGAGTCGGATGCTTCCATGGATGAACAGGAACAGGAAGAGTCTGTTCCGGTGCCTGAAGAATCTGCGGCTCCGGTGGAAGATACTGCAGAGCCGACGCCGGAGACCCCACAAACGGACACGGGGTCTGTTCCTTTTCCTTAATTCCCGGCTCCAGGTACAGATTCTACAAATTTTTTGAATGCTATGTATGGCATATTTAATAGGGCGGTCTACCCATCCGGAGCACCAACTGGTCCCGTGTCTGATGGCATTTACACTAGGGGTGCCGCAGCATTATGCTCAGGCCCCCTGTATGCCCTTTATGCCGATGGCACCTTCTTGGCAGTTTACGGCGCCGTCTGGGGATCCGATTCGACCTCGGAGGGACCAGCAGACTTCGGAGCCTTCCTCAAGGCAGACTCCATCGGCGCCGCCAACTCCACTTATGGCGCCGCCGACTCCGGTACCTCTGGCTCCACCGACGCCGCGTACGACTTCGTCGACGCCGGCTCCCCGGATTCGGTCGAGAAGGGAGGCCCAGAGGGTGTTGGAGGATGGGAGATATCGAGCAGAGGTGGAAGAAGGTGAAGTTGACTCTTCTTCTGATGAATTTGAAGGTATTGAAGAAGCAAGTGGGTTGGATACAACCCCGGAGTGGGAGCATACGTCTGCCAGGTCTTCTCCGCCTCAGGAATTGGCTCCCTATCATGTGGTGATCAAGAAGGCAGCAGATCTTTTGGATTTGCAGCTGCCCTCTGTGGAGTACAAATCCAACTTGCTAACAGAGGTGTTGCATTCTCCGTCTTCGACTTCAGAGCCTTTGTTGCCTTTCAATGAGGCCATCTTGGAGCCGGTCTTGGAGGTGTGGAAGAAACCTCTTTCATCTCCGGCAGTGTGCAGACAGGTGGCAAGAAGGTACAGGGTTGCACCAGGGGATCCTGACTTTTTGTCTACACATCCATCTCCGGACAGCCTGGTTGTGCAGGCTTCATGTTCTAAACATGCTTCGGGTGCCTTCCCTCAGTCTCCAGCTGACAGAGAATCCAAAAAAGTTGATCAGGCAGCCAAAAAGACCTTTTCCTCAGGAAGTATGGCGTTGAAACAGTCTAATGCTACATGCCTTCTGGGGCGTTATGTGCATGCCCTGATGGACTCCATTAAATCTTTGGCCCCTAAGTTGCCTGAGGGGGATAAGTCGTCCTTTTTGGAGGTTGTTGCGGACACTCAGGCAGCTGCCAGACAATTTATCCAGTCAGGGCTGGATACGGCGGACTCGGTGGCAAGAATTATGGGGTCTTCTGTGGCAGCAAGGAGGCAGGCTTGGCTCCGTACCTCGGGGTTCTCGGCTGATGTTCAAGCTACGTTGGTTGATCTGCCATTCGACGGACAGAAGCTGTTTGGGGAGAAAGCAGACTCTGCCCTTCAGCGATTTAAGGACAGCAGACTGACTGCGAAGTCCTTGGGTCTGCAGGCTCCTGCTAGGGGATCGTCTTTTCGTAAGTTTAGGGGTTTCGGAAGAACATCTTTTCGCTCATTCAGACAGCCCCAACAGCAGCAACAACAACAGCAGCAGAATCCCCTCTATAGGTCCTATAGAGGGTAGCATAGGAGTCGGAGAGGTTCTGGTCGCAACCCCTCTTCCTCATCCTCCTCTGCTCCAAATGAGGCTTCGGGGAAGCAGCCCTAGATGCCCCATCCCGGATCATGTAAGACCTGTGGGGGGGTCGGGTGTCCTACTTCCTACGGGGTTGGAAATCTGTTACAACCGACCTTTGGGTTTTGAACCTCGTAGAGACTGGGTACGCCCTTCCCTTTCGGGAGTTTCCTCCCCCTTATCCTCCTTGCCAAGGTTATTGCTCGGAAGACCATCTGCTTCTCCTGCAGAAAGAAGTTCTAGCCTTGCTTCAGAAGGGTGCAATAGAGGTGGTTCCAGAGCAAGAAAGGGGTCAGGGATGCTACTCCCGGTATTTTCTGATCCCCAAAAAGGATGGCAGATTGCGTCCGATCCTGGACCTCAGAATATTGAATTTTTACCTGAGACAGGAGAAATTCAAGATGCTGACCCTTGCGCAGGTTCTTCAAGCGTTGCAGCAAGGAGACTGGATGGTGTCGCTCGACTTGCAGGACGCGTACTTTCATGTCCCAATCCTGAAGTCGCACAGGAAGTATCTCCGTTTTACGGTTGGGTCGCAACATTACCAGTTTGCGGTCCTCCTGTTTGGTCTTACTACCGCACCTCAAGTCTTCACAAAAGTGATGGCAGTGGTGGCTGCTCATCTCAGAAGGTCGGGGATTCCGGTTTTCCCCTACCTGGACGACTGGCTTCTGAAGGCAGAGTCCCCAGAGATGGTGCAGCGTCATCTGCAGGTGACAACTCAGCTGTTGTTCGACTTGGGTTTTTCAATCAATGTGCCCAAATCTCACCTGGTGCCCTCTCAACGCAACCTGTTTATCGGGGCAGTACTGGACACTACTGTGTGTCGAGCATTCCCTCCTCCTCAAAGGATTCTCGACATTCAGGAGATGGTCCCTTTATTCCACAGTGGAGCGGTTGTTCCAGTTCTGAAGGTCCTTCGCCTGCTCGGTCTGTTCGCTTCCTGCATTCTGTTGGTCAACCATGCACGCTGGCACATGAGGGCGCTCCAGTGGTGCCTCCGCAAGCAGTGGTATCAGCACAACGGGGATCTCAGGGAGTCAGTCAAGATCTCCAGAGAAGCTGCAGCGGATCTGTCTTGGTGGAGTGTAGAGGGCAATCTGTCGCAGGAAAAGCCCTTCCATCTATCTCCATCAGTGGCCACAGTGATAACGGATGCATCCACCTTAGGGTGGGGTGCGCATCTGGGGGACCTGGAGATCAAAGGTCTGTGGTCTCCAGAGGAAAGGTTGCTTCACATCAACCTTCTGGAATTGCGGGCGATTCGTTTAGCACTCAAGGCCTTCCTTCCCTTCGCGGTCAGTCGATTCAGGTTCTGACAGACAACACGACCGCGATGTGGTATGTCAACAAGCAGGGAGGAGTGGGGTCTTTGTCTATGCAGGGAGGCCTTACGTCTATGGTCCTGGGCTCAGGACCATCAGATTTGTCTGATGGCACATCATCTGGCAGGGGTGCTGAACGTGCGTGCGGACAGTCTGTCGGCAGTTCTCCGCCGACCACGAGTGGAGGCTCCATCCAGAGGTAGTTCGTCACGTCTTTCGGACGTGGGGAACTCCTCGGGTGGATCTGTTTGCCACTTTCGAGAACGCGCACTGCCTGTCATTCTGCAGTCTCCAGTATCCGATGCAGGGGGCGTTGGGGGACGCGTTTCAGTTGAGTTGGGGCTCACGACTCCTTTATGCGTTTCCTCCCATACCCTTGATTCCTCGGGTTCTGAGGAAGATTCGCCAAGACCGGGCCCAAGTCATATTGATCGCCCTGGATTGGCCAAGAAGGGTGTGGTATACAGATCTTCTCCACCTCTCCTCGTGCCCTCCGCTCAGTCTCCCTCTGAGGGCAGACCTCCTCTCGCAGTCGGAGGGGCAGGTTCTACACCCCCACCTCCAGAGCTTACACCTTCATGCCTGGAGATTGAACGGGGCAACCTGAGTTCCTTCTCTCTCCCACCTGATGTGGTGGATGTTATTTTATCGGCCAGGCGACACTCCACCAAGTCCATTTACTCCTACAGGTGGTCTAAATTTGTAAAATGGTGTGGAGAGCGGTCCATTGACCTTTTAAAAGCCCATCTTTCTAATGTTCTCCAGTTTGCTCTTTCCTTGGCTCAGCAGGGCTGTGCTGTGGCCACGGTCAAGGGCTATCTTTCGGCCTTATCGGCTTTTCTGTGCCTTCCAGATCAACCATCACTGTTTAAATCCCCGGTTGTTCTGAGGTTCATCAAGGGCCTTACAAACATGTTTCCTCCCACTTCTTTTGTAATGCCTCAGTGGGATCTTAATCTTGTTTTAACCTTTCGAATGGGGTCCCCATTTGAGCCTCTTCATAGTTATCCTTTGAGGCTGTTGTCCTTTAAGGTGGTTTTTCTTGTAGCCATAACCTCGGCAAGGAGGGTGAGTGAGCTTCAAGCTCTTAGTTCCAAACCTCCTTTTCTTACCTTAAATGCTGAAAGGATGGTTCTGAGAAACAGGGCTGCCTTCCTGCCAAAAGTTGTCACTCCGTTTCATTTGGGGCAGTCCATTACTCTCCCTGTTTTCTATCCTCCTCCTCATCCTTCCAAAGAGGAGGAAAGGCTTCATCGCCTGGACCCAAAGAGAGCTGTCAGCTTTTACTTGGACAGAACGAAAGACTTTCGTATGGACAATCAGCTCTTCGTGGGTTATGTTGGACGTTCCAAAGGGAGAGCGGTGCACAAGCGCACGTTGTCGAGATGGATTATCCTTGCCATCAAGATCTGCTACGCCCTGGCTGGTAAGACCCCTCCTGAGGGCATTAGAGCTCATTCAACTAGAGCCAAGTCTTCTTCCTCTGCTTTGGCCCGGGGTGTTCCTGTGGCAGATATTTGTAAAGCCGCGACTTGGGCCTCCCTCCATACCTTCGCAAAGCATTATTGCTTGGACTCTGAGATGAGGAGGGAGGGCCACTTCGCGCGCTCTGTCTTGCAAGACTTTCTGGTATAGGAAGGTGGACACCCTCCTCCGGGAGTGGGGACTGCTGTGGGAATCTATTCACAAGGTGAGGAATCCACTGGCAGATGTATCCATCAGAAGAACAAGTTACTTACCTTCGGTAACGCTTTTTCTGGTGGATACAGTATCTGCCTGTGGATTCCTCACTGACCCACCTGCCTCCCCGTTGTCCACCTTTGTATACCATGAAAAAGGTCTTGTAGTTATGTTTTTATGCTGTATGGTACAGTTTTAGGAAATGCTTGGTTTACTTTGCATTCCTTTCATTTGCATATTATGTATATGTATTAGTATATTGTATACTGTGTATTCTTGGAGTCTGTCGTTAGTCCACCTGTTCGCCTCGAAGGCACGGAAAAAGTGGGTGGAACTGACGTCATCACGCCGACGTGGGCTTCTTATGGCTCCGGTGACGTCGGATGGAGTCGCGAACGGAGCCGATGCATTATAACGTCGACGTGGAGTGCTGGGAAAGAAAAGTTCCGTGGAATGCTGGCGCAGGGGATATTCACAAGGTGAGGAATCCACAGGCAGATACTGTATCCACCAGAAAAAGTGTTACCGAAGGTAAGTAACTTGTTCTTCTACACACCTCCACCTCTTTGCTTCTGCGAGGTCTGGTCCTATATCCTCGTTTTTCGGGGAGCAGTTGGGTGCCTTATACTCAGCCTTGCCATCGTTCTGCACGGCGGTGTTTTTTCTTACAGGGTTTAGGCTGCACTTCGGTGCATGTTCTTGCATCTTCAGCAATGAGGTTTCCTGGGGTTCCACTCCCTAAGGTGAGCCTCCGCTCCTGGATGCTCTTTCTAGTCTTATCTGTCCCGATCATGTTCTGCACAGTCCCTCTCTAATATGGGGGTGCATTTCCCCTCTGGTCGGAGGTGGTGGTCTGGAGCTCTGCTGTTCTCAACAGCTGTGTTTTTCACAGTTCCTATAGGCACATTCAGTGCCTCGGATGCCACTCTTCGGATGTGTCTTTTTACTCTGGGTGTTACCCTCATCTGTGTCTGGTGTGCCTGCGGGACAACTCCTATAATGAAGGTCGTCCCAGGTGCTGCCCCCTGCGCTTCTGTCTTCTGGGAGAGTTCTCCCCTTGGCCTTCATACTGTTTTGCTGGGCAGTCCCGTACTCATCATAGCTACTCCACCTTGTTGTCTCCGTAGCTGTCTATGTGCATGTTCTCGTTGTGGCCCTCCTCTGTTTTTCAGCGTGGTAATGTCCGTCCCTGTCGCGTTCTGGTGACTAACTGCGCACTTGGTGTGTCTTCTATTTCTGCCTGTGCTTCTGAGGCACTGCTCTGTTCCTGCTGCTTGCCCTTTGGTTCCTGGATGCTGCCTGTTCGTCCTCCCTTGTGTGGGCTCACCTGGTAGGCTCCCAGTACGTCTCTCCATGTTGTCCTCTAGCTTGGTTGGCGTCAATTTACTGCGCCATTGAACTCGGAGTGGTTAGTGCGAGGCAGCTCTGGGGGTGGTTTCTCCTTCCTCCCTCCCTCCCTTAGTTATGTACTCTCTCTAGTTCTGGGATATGGCTTAGTGCCGTTTCCACTTCTACTCTCACAGGTGTGGTGTCGTGCCATTTTGGCAATCTTGCGATGCCTCGCCTCATGTTATCTTTTGCTCTTCCGAGCTGCTTGGGTTGCTGACTGGCTGCACCGCCACAGTTTTTTCCTTAGTCCGTCACTCTGTTGCGGGCTCAGTACTCTTGGGTACTTTCTGTTCCGTCGTAGACCCACCTCTCCCTGGGGTATGGCTTTGGTATCTAGTCTAAGTTAAGGAATCTGCGGCTAGATGTCTTTATCAGATGTACAAGTTACTTACCTTCAGTAACGATGTATCTGGTAGAGATGTTGTCTAGCCGCAGATTACTTAACGCTCACCCATCCTCCCTGTTCTGCGAGGACCTTGCCAGGTGGGTTTCTCTGTTTTGCCTCCTTTCATTTGGCACTGGTCTTCATTCAGGGTGTTCAATTTGGTGCAAACCTTTTATGATTTATAATATGCAGCCACCTTCCTCCAGGTGGCTTCTCCATGTAGAGCAGTTCTTATTGCTTCGCCTTCACCAGGAGATTCTTCTTCCTTTTCTCTGCATTCCTCCACCCTGGTCTTTCCAGTGTGGGATCTTCTCCTATTGCTTTTTCCTCCCTCCTGCCTCCGCTTTCAACTTGGGGATCTAGTCTCCTGTTCAGTCAACCTTTTGGGATCTGCTAGGCTGTGTTTCAGCTTTCCATTACTTTTGGGGAAGTGCCATTCTTGTAATGCCTTCTCGCAGTAGATAGTTGTTCTTCCTGTGCTCCGCCCTTGTTGGCCGACAGTTCTACGTTGTAATAACAGTTGGTCTTTGTCTGGATATTCTTCCCTTGTTACTCATCCTCTGGGGAGGGTCCACGCTTGGCTTTGCCGGGTTGTTTCGCAGAGCGTTGCTCTCCTTTACTTCTTGGTTTGTAATTAGACAGTGTCTGATACTGTCCTTTAGGATGGTGTTATGCACCATCGGATTTCTTTGCCTTACGGATTTTTCCTCCTTCGCACACTGTTCCCATACTTGCACAATTTTGTTGGTGGCTCCGCTTTGTGCCGCGGAAAGGTTTCTCTGAAGAAAACTGAGGTCAGCACGCCGGGAGGGACTTGTATGACCTAGCTGACGTCAAGTCTGTAGACAACGTCAGGGCGGGGTCTTTTGTGACATCGTCCCCTGGCGAGCAGAGGTGCTGCTGCAAACATTTTCCGGATCCAGTCTGACGCCTGGGGATAAATCTAATTTAAGGAATCTGCGGCTAGACAATGTCTCTACCAGATAAATCGTTGCCGAAGGTAAGTAACTCGTACGTTTTTCCCACAGGATATAATTACTGTTTCCGAGGCTCATGCCTCAAATCTGAAAGCCGTATTTGTTTCTGAAAATCGCTAACTTGAAAAGTACTTACCTGATCTCGAAGATCTTGGTGTCTAAATTAATATAAAAATCTGTTATTTTTCTTAATTGGTGTCAGATTTCCTTATTGTGTGTCTCATTTATTTACTCTGTAGGCAACAAATGCCGAACACTCCCCTCTGATAAGCCTAAGGCTGCTCAACGACACTATTACAGAGCACCTTGGGTTTGTTAAAGTAAGCCCCTGTGCACTTGTAAGGATACTTCGACTCTACACAGTCCACCTCATTTTGGGACACTGTGTAGATACACATCACTATTTTCACCTCTTACCTTTATACTGGACACACTTTCATTCCTATAGGTGAGAAAGTTACCGATGATGAAAAACATGGGCAAACTGGTGAGAATCTGCCAGTAGCTCCTCTAGTGTAGCCCACGTGAGGGACTTTCTCACCTTCACACACATTTTTTTGTGGGTTTTTATACACTTTTTTTCAGTTTAGGGTATTGGTATAGTGAGTTGACTGATAAAACTTACATTTATGAAAATTTAAGATAGCGGGTGTTTAGGACCGGATCAGATAGGTAAAGTGTTGGGTAGAGGTGGACACCCCCCTCAAACCAATCCTATGTAAGAAAGTGGAAGTTTTCCTGCATAACCAGGTCGATTGTTGTGCAACACTGTGTACAGAGCCAGCTTTCTACAATTAACTCTTCCATCTGGGGAGCGGGTGTAAGAAAGCTAGATTACCCTAATATATGAAGCACAGTCGCCCGATAGAGGTAGGAGGCCTGGAAACACCTTACATAGCCAGTTATTACCATGCTGCTCAGCTGCAGCACATGATGGAATGGAGGCTAGCAGCTACAGGAAAAGCATGGTATGCGATAGCATGAGACCACATTTGAAAGATTCCTTGGCCGCCTAAATAACCACCATGTGGGACTGTACCTTCTCAGTTACATGGACTACGCTTGCTGTCTGGGCATGGTCCTCTTTTGAAAGGGACTGTACTCCTACCCTTCACCTCAAGCTATCATAGGGAACGCAAACTTCACTCTGGGCTTGGACTGTGCCCGGGGTAAGGAATAGCAGACTGCTGGTTGTGAGTCAATGGGCGACTTGTTTATCCTCCAGGGACTTGAATTATTCGGACAAATAAAATGGGATTATGGCATACCAAAAACTAAAAGACTACAATACCTTCAGATGAGATACTGGTTGACTCGCAAAAAAAATTGACCGGGGGTTCTTTCCCCATGATTGCTTTTGAGAATTGATATCTGCTTAAGATTGATGATGGGAGGTTGATTTCTGACTACTTTTAAGCCTTAATGTGGATCTCTTATCGAACCAGACGGCAGGCTTACGCCATTGATAGAACACTCGCAGGCAAGGAGTGGACTGAGATGTTGGCGAGATCGCGATAAAGTCCAGCTAGTGCATCAATAAGAGCTGTTACAAAAATCATACCTTACTGGTACTGTACTCCAATTAGTGTACATAAATGGGCTCTCCATAAAAGTGATCTTTGCTGGAGGAATTACAGCAATACTTGAACCTTGTTGCACCTGCGCTGGTACTGCCTCTAATTTCAGAGATATTTGGAGGCTTTTGAATGAGATTAATCAGATGTATGGGATCCAACTGCTGCGATTTCTGGCATGTGTTGTCTTGGGAGCAGGGGAACAACTCTTGTACCTATTCACACCCAAGTCACACAACAGTCGCAGGATCTCATCCTAGGTCTTTTGGGCAAAGAGGATATAACCATGTATAGATCCAGATTGTACCAGTGAGGTAAATGCTGGGAAAGGGAAAGATTACTCTAAACTTAACAGGGAAAAGAGAAAGCTGTGACCCCTTTGGAAGGCATGCCTCTACGCTCGCAACTTGCCTTAGATGCTTGCGAGCTCTGAATATTGGCTTGGCATTGCACAAAAACCTAAACAGAAATGAGTCTGTCTAGCTTATTGCATAAAAAAAGCCTATCTGAATGGTTATTCAACGATTTGGCAGGGGCGGGGTTAATCCTTAGAGGTTGTCCTCCATGCGGTGAGGAAGGAGGACACCCTTCCTTTCTTTTACATTGCTAGGTAGGTTTTGTTGTGCCCATCATTTTTCTATAATACATGTCAAACGATACGATAAGCTGCTTTTCTTTCTACGACCCTTGTATCTAATCATTCCTGCCAGCTTTGGGTTGTAGGTAGGTGGCTATGTATTAAAATAGTTATTCCTAAATCAAACCTTTGTTAAACTGGCCAAAATTAGGGCTTTTTGCTAATTAAACCTGTTAGTATTATGTAGTCTTTAAATGTGTAATAATTATATTTTTGGATAGTTCAGTAATTTGGTAGTTGTGTAATTTGCATGCTTGGACATTGCTGTGTTGCTTACCAGGTAGTATCACGCTTCAGTACTGCAAGATGCATAATGAGAGTTCAAAAAGTAGTTCTATAGCGTGATAAGATAGCACAGTATTTACAAGTCTTTGTATTACCTTTATTGGCAGATCCATCTTGCTTTAAGATTTTCCTTGCCCGAGATGCTATTGGTCCTGTTTTTAAGCCTTTTTATTTTGACTCTCTGATGCTAGATTTCAACCATCTTTCCTAGCAGCAGCAAACTTATTGACTGATATGGATGAGTACTTCAACTTGAGTTAAGTCTTTGGGATATCGCAGTCATGTCATGTGCTCGTTGCCTTCAACAGCCAGTGTCTATTAACCTTTTGCTGTACTTGATGTTGCTATACAAATCTTAAGTTTCTGTTTCTCTTTAGATCTACATAGAGGAAGCAGAGGCCTGTTTATCACGCTCCGATTGCTCCAGTGATATTTATCAACTTATGAAGTTGACATGTGAAGTTCTTCGAAGCCAGCTGTGCTGTGCGTTGGGCAAGGTAATTTTTGTTTTCTTTTTGAGGGAGAACTTTTAGTGTGAACAGATGTTGGGGCAAGGTAATTTTTAAGCAAATATGGTTGATGACCTCTTGTGAGTTAACGATCTGTGCTGCAGATTTCAAAATTGTTAGATTTCTCCTGGTTAAGTTTGGTCTTCTACAGTCAATTCAAGTTCTGTAGTGTGGAATTGACTGCAGTGAAGATGTTAGGCAACGCAAAGTAATGTTTTTGGGCAGGGTCTGAAGAGGTAGGTACTAAAAACCGATGCTGAAATGATACAAGTGCCAGGGACCCGCCTAGACATATGACCAAGCTGAAATTGGGCACTCAATTTTTTTCCGATCAACTCATTGGTATGTTATGGAGCTGCTACATAGTAATACTCATGTAGTAGATATTGCAAGCAAGAGAATAAGGGACCAATGGTTTGAACTGACATTCCTCTGAGAAGCCATTTCTATCAATGGCTACGCAAGAGATAATTCTGCTGTTCGCCTAAATTAAAAGCTACCTCTAGTTTGGTTTCATTTGTGCGCATCAGTGGCATTACTGTGCACTTTTCCTTTTTGGTTTTGTACCAAAGTAACGTGTTTTGTTTTTTATTTGCTTGTTTATTTTTCCCAAAGACACAAGTTTATACAGCTCTCTACAACACAAATTAGTCTTGAAAGAAAACTTGGAATGTTCCTTTTGTAGATGTTGAAGGTAGTATGAAAGTGTGACTGTTTGCACAAAAGTATTTTAATGTGTTTACCATGGTTGTGTCTATAACTACACCTTTATCTATCCAAGGATTTTATAAAATGCTGATTTTAGACATTTTATCCCAAAATGGGATCTTTCTTCCTAAGACCATAATAAAAGGGTTAACTTGTGACTTTACATAATACTAGGATACCAGGATACCATGGACTATTTGTTTGTTTATACTTTGTTCTGAAATGTAGTTGTGCCCACCACTATTGAGAATATTCAATGTTCGCTTTTGAACTGAGGTTGTAGAACAGGAGTTTGAAGCTCTCATCTGTGTTGTGTAGAGGTGTAGCTCGAAAGTAGAGACTCTGCTACCTCCCAATGCTCCCCCCAAAAAAGAAATCACAAGAAGCAGCATTTAATTTCATGAGTAAAATTTAAAATCTTATAAGAGCAGTAGAGACAAGTTAGGTTAGTGTTACTAGTGTGCTACAATGCTCACTCATTACCACTCTTGTGAGGTTAATGTTGCTCTTGATGGACTGTTTATGTGCACTGTTTGCTTATATGATCTAATGTATTACACAGGTAAAAGAAGGGGTCACTTTGCTCTTGGGAATTCTCAAGCACCCAGCCCTTCACAAATCCTCCAAGGCCTGGTACCTGCTTCGAGCTCAAATCCTTCAGTTGCTAGCTTCCTATCTCCAGCTTCCCTCATCCTGCCTTTCGTCAGATCTTCGGCAACAACTCTGGGAACAAGGTATGTCAAATTCTGTCCAACCTTCTAGATCATACACCACACTTATTGTACAGTGCAGACCTAGAAATTAGTATCACTGTGACGGTGAGTGTTGTGAACACTTGTCTATCAACTGGTAACAGTCGGATTGTGCTGGAAGTCTTTCCACACTCTAGGATAATAATTTGCCCTTAAAGCAAAGTACTTTTCAGCTGTAAGATTTTAAGGTAACCGTCCCAATGGAATATCTCCGTGATAAGTAGACTCTCAATATGTGGCAGAAAGTGATTACTTGTGGTTAGAAAGTGACCCTCTTTTGATCACACACTCAGTTATTCATTTTCCTTTTACTTGCTGGTCATCTTGAACTGTAACACTTGTACACTGCTGTCCAGTGCCCAGTGTTTTGTCTCTGACCCTTAAAATTTGTTTAAAGATTCTAAAAACAAGATTGACACACTTAACTGTACCCATCTGATATCTGTTTCTAGTTGAAACCACTTGTATAAATGCGTAACTTGGCCCTGAAGATGACCTGAAGTCTGTACAGGTGGAAAATGCTGTTGACCCCTCAGCGCAACTCTTGCCCTTCTTTTGTGGTTCAACGAAATAACCCTTATTTTTAGGTCTCGCCTAGGCAGCGCACATGCGTTGACCTAGGAGATGACCTTTAGAAATTGGTCAGCTGTTTTCAAGCACTCGTGCTTGTGCTGGCATCCACCTTGCGGGAGCGAGCAGCGGTGCGCAGGCCATCTGTTTTCAATTAGCGTGGCCATGCACGCCGCTCCTTGCTCCCGCAAGCACGAGTGCTTGAAAAGAGCTTACCCTCCCCTCTCTCTCCTGCAGTGTTTTTCCCCCACTCCCAAGGCAAGTCTGGCGTTGCTCCCCTTATTGCCTTCCCGAGCAATTTCTGCACCTCTCCTATCGAATGGTAACTGCTTCCCGCTCTCACCACTTCATTTTAATTTGTTTTTATCTATGCATCAATCCCTCTCTCAGCCAGCCGATCAAGCCAGCCTGCCATGCTAGCCAGCCTAGCCTTCCAGCCCAGCCGTTGACCTCAGCAACTCGGCAGTGCAACTCGGCACCGCTTTGCTGTCCTGGCTATCTCTCCTACTAATAGCGATCCAGCAGCCAACAAGCCCAGCACACTGTGGTGACCAATCACAGTAGCCATTTGCCTGTCAACCTTAAGCCTGTGCTACAGAGAGCTTCCCCAGACAGGAGTTCAGCATAGCCTTTCAGCCAAAGTCGTCAACCTGGCCAGGCAGCCTAGCCGGCCTGCACAGCAGTCCAACATAAGCCGGCCAGTCTACGTAAAAAATCACCGGTCTGCCAGTCAACTTGCCTCTCAGCAACCTGCCCAGCAGTCCGCGCTGTCCAATAAAAAAAAGTAACTGAAAACGTCATTCTGATCGTGATCTTAGCCAAAAGGCTGAAAAGCGATCACTTCTACTTCAGGCGACCTCTCACCTCATTCGTACTTACCAAAGGGCGTCCCGATTAGACCGAACCATTTGAAAGTAGAGGGTTGCTTGAAATTATTTGGCAAGTTCTGGGTACCTTTCATAGCCTGAGACGAAATTGCAGCGTAGAGTAGATACAGTTTTGCTTTTCTATATTTCTAATAGAGATCACAGTGTAGCTCTGTAATATGACGGTAGGAAACGTTCGTCCTAGCGTCTCTTCCCTGCTATAACCTGCAATGGTATCGTCCTGCCTGAGTGACAGAAGCTGGTAGATGGCGTCCGGTTGCTTAGCGCTGGCCCTATAGATCCTATCCGTGTGTACCGAGGCTGTCACCTCTACCTCTTGTGACAGCGACCGCTACCAGGAGCCTCAGTCATGTCCGATTCTGAGGAGGAGAGCCAGGACCACCAGCTGAAGATCGACCTTCTGGGGGACGGGGCTTCTGGGAAGGTGAGAACCCTATCCTTTTCAGCAGCACCGTGGTTGGGTTTGGCGATGGTGACAGAGCCTTTCTTTGATGTGTGCTGGAGATTCAGGGGCAAAGTATTCGCGTTCAGACATGAGCACTACTGATATCATAAACCTTACCGCTGCTTGTTGTGAATCAGGTCATAGCAAATTGGTATCATGTACGTTATTTGGGGACTGAAGGGATTAAGCTGTGTAGCCTGGCAAGTGGCTAGAGACAATTGATTATGCAGGAGGAAACTTTCTGAACCTTCAATTGGAAGTGGTACAAAAACTGTTTACATTGTTTTTAAATTAATAAGTTCATATAAGGGGTGAGTTTAGAGCAAGTGAAAAGCTGTTTCGGAGGAAAAACATTTGAAACGGTGTGGCAAAGTTACTGCATACTGGAGGGGAAACTGCCATTACAAAGCAGCTGTTACCACACATAGCCTGTACCATTTACCAGTGGCACAAGACTATCTTATATATATTTCTAAATCAGACTACTTGAACTAGTGTGTAGCAGTTGTATAGCTTATCTGATCGACTACTAGCCGCAGATTCCTTCACGTAGAATTATCCCCAGGCGTGAGACTGGATCCAGAAACTTTTTGCTATAGCATCCCTGCACGCCATCACGCGACTCCGCCCAGGCGTTGCCCGCGTACGTGACGTCAGCAAGGTCACATAAGACCCGCCCCGGCGCGCCCACACCAGTTTTTTCCTTTACCGCGTGCAACGCGAATCCATTCCTTGCTACGGGCCTGTTTAGGGCCCCGTTCTTCCATTCTCTTTGGAACAGTGTGCGAATGCCTTTGGGCTTTAAAACTTGCACGTTTTGTGGGTGTCTTATGTCGGCGACGGACCCTTGCCTCATTTGCATGTGGTGTTTGGGGGAGGATCACGGCATCACAGATTGTGCGGCATGCCAAAAGTTGAAGCCGAAGTCGCGGCGGGAGCACCGAATGAAGCTTCTCTCGGCGCGTCTCTCCAGGTCGACGTCCTCCCCTCAGTCTGCTTCAGCGGACGGCTTCAGGTCCGGCCGTGGTCCTCGTCCTCGCCTTTCTCCGATGTCCAGTGAGCGTCGCTCCCCGGTGGGTAAGTGTCGCAGTTCGTCCCCGGGGGCTGGCTTCCGGCCTACCGGGGGCGTGGACTCTCCGCGGGTAATGCAACCCCGCGTGTCGTCCTATCCACAGTTTCCCAGTGTTGGGGTGTCGAGAGTCCAGATGGAGACTTATGCGGCGGCATTACAGGCCTTGCTAGCTTCTCCTCCTCCTTTCCCTCCTGGGGTGTCGGAGGATCCCTCGCCTTGCGCAGGGCCCTCCGGGGAGGCTCCCGCGCCGACTGGTTCGGATCCAGGCTTGGAGGATGTGGTGCTGTAGGGGTGTGGCTCCTCTGGGGCACCTCCTTCAGACCACGGCGTCTCTGCCTCGCCGCAAACTCCTGCGGGGGTCCCTGTGGTGTCGCGGGAGTTCGCCGGGGCTCGGGTCGCATCCCCGAGCCCCCCTCGTTTACTTGGCAGGGTGGTCCTGTCTAAGGCCGAGGTGACGCCGCTACGGCGCCAGCAGTAGCTGTACCGTGCGGAGCCACAGGGGTCGTTGGACCCTCCTCGTCCCGCTCCGGGTCGAGGCCGGGCCCCTCTACCCTCTCCGGGCCCCTCTCGTTCCTCCTCACAGGCGGCTGCCTCGTTTGAAGGAGAGTCGGAGATTGAATCGTCCCTGGCGCCGCCATAGGGTTTGCCGGGCGACCGTCGCCTCCTTCTGGGCTGCGGAAGGCTTTGAGCCCCTCCCTGGGTCCGTCCTGTTCCTCCACACAGGTGGTTGCCTCGGCGGGGGTCGGGCTGGTGCCGCTCCGGGGCTGGTGCGGCGCCAGCTCTACTCCGGTCTCCGGTGCGGGGTGACTTGGAGGTCCCTTGCCTGGTGATGCCGGATGGCTCCGGTGTCCTGCCTCAAGCGGCTTTACAGCTCAGGGGTTGTACCGCAGATTCGTCTTCGGACGCTCCTTCTCTGGAGGCAGGCTGCTTATTGGTATCGTCCTCCCCAGAGAATGGTCACCGTGTGGTGTCCTTTTCACAGGCATCATAGGGCGGCTCACCGCCCTTCCTCAGGCAGGTGTTCGTCGGAAGAGCGGCAGGTCCCTCATTCTTCGTCTCCTCTTGCCTTCCAGGTCTGGCTCTTGCCTGCCCCGCTTCGCCTCGGGGACGTCCGCCTTAGTTTGCAGCAGTCGCCCACGGAGGAGCTGCTTTCTCCAACGCGGGGCCCTACGGATGCGGGTGCGGCCTTCGCTCACGCGGTGTCCACGGCTGTGGGCATCCTACGCATTGGTGACCCGGTGGCTCACTTTCCGGCAGACCATCTATTGGAGGTCCTCCACCAGGGCTCTGGTGGGAGGGTAATCTTGCTCCCTTTTGAAGGTTTGCTCCTGTCTGCCTTGACGGGGGCTTGGAGGCGTCCTGTTTCCGGGGACCCGGTGGCTCCGCACCTTCTGCATCGGCACCTTCTGACGCCGTGTGACCCAGCGTGCCTGTCCATTCACCCCTCAGCCGCCAGCCCCCTTTTGCAGACTACTTTCCCTCCCTGCCACGCCTGTTGGCTCCGCCGTCCAGAGAGGCCCGCTGGCTGGACACTTGGGGACGCAACATTTTCGCCTAGACCAGCGTGGCCCTGCGGGCCCTTAACACCTTGTGTGTGCTGGGCCTCCTCCTGTTTGTGGGACTTGGCTGTCTCTGGGGTCTGCAGCGTCCCAGGAGTCTGCTCAGGTGGATTTGTGGCATCATGCCTTGGATGGCCGGGAGCTAGCGGCGTTTATTCTCCGCTCCTCTCTGGACGTCTGAGGCGCTGGGACGGGCCATGGCTTCCTCAGTTGCTCTCCGTTGCCATGCTTGACTTCAGGACTGCGTCTTCCTGGAAAATATTCGGGAGAGGCTCATTGATCTCCCATTTGATGGCAGCCTGTTCCATGCCCCGGCCGACTCCACCATCCAGAGGCTCTTGGTGGGGCTCCGTCCTCCGCCTTGTCCTCCTCCATCCCCTCCTCAGTGACTTCTGAGTTAGCGTTGCTTCTGGGCCCCCTTAGGCCGGCTGTTACGGTTTTGGAGTATGTTTTCCTGGCCGTTTACGGCCTTCCTTGGGCCGTTGGCATTGTTGACTGCTGGGCGGCCTTTTTGTTGTTGTGTGAGTTCTGCAGGAGTTGTTGTGCAGACTTGGCCCTGAGATTGGTCCTTCTGCTTTGCTTGGGCTGCTGTCAAGCCTGCTGCGGGGGTGCTTTTTTTTCCCTGTGGTTTTTGTTTCTTCCTCTGCTGCGGAAGTTCTTCCAAAGAGGATTCCCGTATCTTGGGACTTCACGTGCCCTATGTGGGGTTATGGTGGCTGTCATATGGCTTGCGCTCTGCTGGAGGGTTCTGGTTGCCTTCGGGTACCTGTTCTCCATGGTGTTTACGTAAGTTGTTTTTGCTTCCTGAGGTCGTGTGCACGGCCACTTGTGGTGGTGGCCCGGGCCTCTCCTCCTCTCCCTGCTCTCGTTCTGTGGTCTGGGGTGTCCCTGTGTTCTCCCTTGCCAGGAATCACCTACTCGGCCTTCCTGGGGCCTCGGGCTGCTTCTGGCCTTGTCTGCCGGCATTGTTCTGGCTGGCAGGCTGCTCTCCATCTGGAGTGGGCTCGCCTTCTCCCTAGTTTCCATGGGCTCTCTAGGCTCTTCCTCTGCGGCTAGTAGTCTTTATCAGATGTATGAGTTACTTACCTTCAGTAACAATGTGTTCGAGGCATGTGGGCTGCTGAATTCATATCTGTGCATAGATCGCCGCCTAGTGTTGGGTCCGGATGTTTGCACGTTGTTGTCCTGGAAGAGTCTTCGAAGTATCCTTGGATAGGTGACTCCTCCCCTGGACTACAGTGCGCATGGGCATCCTCTCCATCCTCAGATTGTTTTTTTCCGCCATTGGGTTCGGATGTGCTATCTTAGCTCAAGTTAGGAAAATATTTGGTCGAGGCCAAAAGGCCTTTAGTTCGCGTCGGTACTGTTTATCGATCGGGTTTCGATAGAATTTTGTTAGTTTACTAACTTTCAGCACCGACTTCTTTCGCATTTACCAGTCCATCGACTACTTCGATGATGGAATCCAGGACGCCATTCAAAAGGTGTCCGGTATGCAATGCGAAGTACCCACACATCGACGTCCATCCGGTGTGCAACAAATGCCTTTCGCCGGACCACGACGAATCGACATGCATGGCCTGTGCCCGGTTCCGTTCCAAGAAGACTCTAAGGAACCGAAGAGCGGCGAGACTCGAGGCGCGGCACGCGGCACCGGCCCCAACAGACATCTTCGACGAAGCCGACGTCGAAGAATTAGAAGTCATACCCTCCAGTCCCGTTTCCGAACACGACCCCGGATCGGACGAGGGCGACGAGTCACTCTTCCACAGAGGTGAAGACGACACCGAGGTAGGAGACGACGAGGAGGCCTTAGGGGCCGAAGAGAGTAGCTCCAATGATGAACAAGGCCTACCTGTTCAAACCGAAGAAACACCAGCGCCACAGCCTTTGGCTCCGGTCGAGGGATCGCCTTTGGGCCTTACCCGAGACCCATCCCGTAGTTCTTCGGCCCCGCCCTCGGGCCCGGCCTCGGACGTTCAGCGGCAGCCATTGCTGCATAAGCCAGCTGGTTTCCCTACCACAAAACCGAAACCGAAAGCTGCTCCGGTTCATCCGAAACCGAAACTGAAAGTGGCGCTGGTCGGATCGAGGCCTTCCACGCCTTCGACGCCAGCGCAACGCGTCGGCACCGACCGCACCAAGAGGGACTTCAGTGCCGAACTGGAGTCGGGCGACATCGGAGTCGGCAAACGGAAAAAGGCCATCGGCACCGAGAAACCTACTCGGCTACCGACGCCAACGACACCGAGGGCAATACCGCCTGCTTCGCCTCGCGTCGCTCCCTCGACGACGCCGAAGCCTCACGTATCGAGGACGTCGACGGTGATCTCCACACCTCGACTCGAGGACCCGCCGGCACCGAAAAAATCCACGCCCGGCTCTACGAACCTGCCCGGTGCCAAAGCCTCAAAGACGCCCCAAGTGCGGCCTGCTGCGACGCAAAGCAACAAAACCGCGGCGGCCCTCAAAGACCCGTCGGGTTCCGGCCCGATCGGAGCTCCAGCAACCTCTACGGGGCCAGCCAACATTACCTTCGGCTTGCCTCCGTCAACAATCCCGAAGATGTTCCAACTCAGGACACGGGTTACCCAGACTCCGGTTCCACCGGACGAGACGTCTCCGTCACGTGTCATCGACGCCGACACTGGCAGGATGATTCTCCACGACCGGAGAATAACTTCGGAACCGCCATTGGACCCTTTCAGGATCCCACTAAAAAGGAAGCTGCCTGTGGAATCAGAACCTCTCCTTTACGAACCGTTCCATTCCTCCTACCAGGATCCACACCGGTTCTCCCCCACACGCTCCGACACGGATGCATTGGAGGACTACATGGATTACCAAGACTCCATCACTGCCACAATGGCGAAAAACAATCTGAGGATGGAGAGGATGCCCATGCGCACTGTAGTCCAGGGGAGGAGTCACCTATCCAAGGATACTTCGAAGACTCTTCCAGGACAACAACGTGCAAACATCCGGACCCAACACTAGGCGGCGATCTATGCACAGATATGAATGTCAGCAGCCCTACATGCCAAGAACAGATGCATACTGGTAAGTAGCATATTCAATCTAGTTGAGACAATTCTAGCCACAGATTCCTTCACGGCCAGCCCTTCCTTCCCTATTCTGCGAGGACCCTTGGGTTGGTCTTCGGTACTCTCCTCCCAGTGGGGGGCTGTGTCTCCTGTGAGTGCCTTCCTTGTTCTTGACGGGTGGCTCCTTCTGGGGGCGGTTCATTCCTCCTTTGGTTCTTTGGAGGATGGGGTTTCGGTGCTCTGCTGCTCTGGCTACTCCAGGTTTGGGGGGGGGGGGATTGCTTCTATCCTTATCCTCTCTCCCCTCCCTTCCTTCCATTGCTATCCTCTGGTTTGAGGGTTCTCTGGCCATGTCTTGTCCTTGTGGGTGGTTGCCCGCTAGGTTGGGGTGGCTTGAAAGTTTGTTGTCCCTGTCTGTCTTGGGACTGGTCCCATTCCTTGCTCAGGATAGAGGGGGGGGGTTGCCTATGGGGCTCAGGGAAGGGAGGTTGTCTGTGCTGGAAGGGTGACTGTGCAGGTTCCTGCTTCTTCTTTCCCTGCCCTTGGGTTCTGCGGTGTTGGCACTACTCTGGTGGTGGTGTTTTTTCACCATTTCTTTCCAATTTGTTTCTGCTCTTCGCACACTGTTCCCATGCTTCCACAGTTTATCTGGTGATTTCGTGTTGTGGTGCGGAAAAATTCTCCGAAGAAAACTGATGTGGGTGCGCCGGGGCGAGTCTTATGTGACCTCGCTGACTTCGCAGAAGACGCCTGGGCGGAGTCGCGTGATGTCGCCCCGGCACGCAGGGATGCTGTGGCAAAAAGTTTCCGGATCCAGTCTCACGCCTGGGGATAATTCTACGTGAAGGAATCTGCGGCTAGAATAGTCTAACAGATACATCGTTACCGAAGGTAAGTAACTCTTACTTCAATTCCTGGCTGCACAACACCCAGGAAAATGTGCTGCATGGCTAAACACTTATAAGGTCCCAAAGGGGAGACCTATTGGCTATGCCAATGCTTGTTAACTATGTACTAAGGTATGGGAACCACCAAAAGTCCCTTGTATATATGACAATCATGTTTGTGTCTTTTCCTTGTACCTTTTTATCTCTGTATATTTCTCACTTGTCACTTCCGCCATTCATTTTGTTTTTCATGAGCACAAATGTGCCCAAGTCTGTACAGGTTACGTGTACATTCAATGTAACAAAGTGCTATCATTATTGTCCTCCCTTTTTTCTTGTTATTTCTGTTTAAATACAGACCATTTCTTGCATTTATTTGCCATACCTATTGTCTCCCTGTCTCTTCCTTTTGCAACTTTTTTGTGCATACTTTCTTTAAAGAAAAGTGTCTTTTAGTAGTACCTGTTGCTACATTGTTGCTTGCAAAGCTGTTATCTTAGTCCGCATTGCAACAGTCAATTTAAACTAGAGCTAGAAAATGAGTCAAAGATATGGAATTTGGAAAATGCCCTGTTTTCAGGCAGAAACAGAAGTCGAACATAAATGGCAAAGTAACAACCCAGAGATAGCTCAGAAAGAGGAAACGAATGACCATATTGAGGCCCTTATTTTAGTATCTAAGCTCCAAGATACTTTCTAGGAGCTGCTTAAAGATTGACTACGTGCAACATACTAGACCAGTGTTTCCCAAACTGTGTTGCAAAAGTCCAAGCAATACATACGATGCCTTTAAATTTTGGAAATTTGTTACACTTCAAAGACAGAGGTCAGATGTTAGGCTGCTTTCTGACAAACTGCTGCTTGTTTTTAACATGTGAATTGGCGTTTACAAACTCCACTCGATCTGCAGTCAAAAAGAAAAATTGTGAGTCTTGCTGTGGTACAGGGAGAGTGAAAGGAAATACTATATGAATTTTGTGTAACGCAACAAAATGTTTATACCTATAAATGGACTGTACACTTTCAGCACTTTGGAAAGCCTAAATGAATCACATTTTTGTATTTCTGAAATATGTTGCACAATTGATACATATTCACTGAAACACGATTTTCACACATTTGTGTGCTACAAATTTTTATTATAAAATTGTCTGTGCAAATTTTGGCCCACTTCAATGGAAAATATGCTGCCTGTAAATGACTGTGCGCTACCACATGATGCTTAAATTAGATTTTTTTTTTTAATTCACCAATCTCCTGTCGATTAAAGCTAGATGGGTTGCCAAATTTGCTGTTCTAGAAATTGAACCGTGGTTGTAAATGGTTTGGGAAGCACTTTTCTGGACTTGTAGGTGTAGAGGTTTTGTAATAAAATTATTGTTGGGTGATGCAATGTTAGTTATTTGCATCTCATATCAGTTCATTCATTTATAGTCCACTAGTAAATAATAGACTTTCTGGAAAGATTTGCAGGCAAGATTGAGTGTGCAACTATTGAGCTGTCATCTTGACCCTCTGTACTGGTGTTGTGTGGGTTACTTAGGCAAACTCGGGACTTAAATGTCAGTCAGCAACACATGTCTCTTTAATGCGTCTAGAAATGTATGCCTATTGCACTGTAAGGCAAACTGAAGAATGCTGGCACTGGTTTTGTAATGAGATTGGAGGCCTTCTTTTCTTTTTTTCCCTACAGGATGGCGAACTCCAGAAACTGCTTTGACTGATGCACATAAGCTATTGAGGAGTATCATCCTTCTCCTCCTGGGAAATGTGGTTTTCACTCCTAAAGTTAACTCAGACAATCAGTTTGTAGACCACGGTAATACCCCAACATTGGTAACCTGTTTCCTCTGCCTTTCTCTTACTTTACCAGTCAAATTCTCACACTTTATGCTCATTTGTAGGTGATAATCTGCTGCAGAAGTGGCAGGTGTTGGGAGACTTACTGAGCTGTTCGCACACACTTGTGGCACTCCTGAGCTCTGTTGGCAGTGTGTCTGAAGCAAAGGCTTTTTGTCTGGAAGCCTTGAAGGTGTCTGTGAAGCTACAAGCTGTGCGCCAGTGAGTATACTTTGGTAGTACTGTTGTTGTCATAGGGGAGGACTATACTTTTTTATTTTTTACTTTTATTTATTTGTTTTCAGCATAAAACAAGAAGCCATTACACCGCCAAATATTCAAAACAAACGGCATGTTCATTCAGCACCTGCAACTTCTAGCCATCAGTCATTCTATACTCGCTTTTCATTTTGCAACCCCGGTGGTGATATCAGAAGTAACCTGACCCAGTCCATACTTGTCCATCATAGGATCATACGAGTACCAGAGGGCCCAACACCTTCACATCTGGAGGATTACAGAAAAACACATTTCTAAATTTCGCCACGTCTCAGACCCTGGTCCCGCCCCTCCCCCCCATACCCCCCACACATCTCCTCAGTATTCAGTAGCAATAATAAGGGAAAACCCTGCATCGGAGCCCACGGAATATTACGCCACGGTTGACTAACATTGTTCAGGTCCCTGTGGCATAGGATCCACCCCATCAGATTCTCGCAGGAGAAGGTACTCTTGCAGTGGTCCCCATATATCCTTAGGTCTAGAAGCTCTTGGCAGTAGTTCAGCATACACAGTCAATTGTTCCTGGCAATATAGTAGATCTGACAACCAATATTTGAACTTCGGAGCACGTCCCCATCGGCACGCCACCCTACGCTTGGCTAGGAGGAACGCCACATCAAGAAATTTACGATATGCCTTGGGTAATTGTGCAGTATACCCCAACAGGGCCATCAGGGGGGCCCTCCCCAGTGTGATACTCATCATTTTCTCAAGCGCCTCAAAAATCTGCCCCTAGAACTCCTGTACCCTTGGAGACTCCCATACCAAGTGAATGAAGCCAGCCTCTGGTCGTCTACACCTCTCACAATTATCATTATCCGCCAGTTTATACCTATATTTTTTAGCGGGGTGTAATGCATGGGATGCAGGTATTTATTAGTGTATTACGCGCAGTCTACAGCTGGCGGAAATGCGTGATGTTTGGAGACAGCAGTATTCCCAATATTCATCAGTCACCCCCCCCCTTAACTCTGCGCTCCAGTGTGCGCGGGTGCTAACCCCCTTTTGCTGTGCACGTACGCTTTTTTAAAGCCTGGATACTAGGTACCGCCCATCCATGGATCCCAACATTTGGTGTAATGGGAGAAAATTTGCTGGCTCTTGCGGAAAGTCTGGTATAATGGTTCGAATTCCCTGTCTGAGCTGTATGTAAAGGAACACATCCAATGATGAGGGTTGGATCCCCTGAAATAGCTGATCAGAGGAGCGGCATACCCCATTGTGAAAGAGGTCACCCCATTTAGTTACCTGGATCCGCACGCATAGCTTCTGAAATCCCTTGTCCTGTAGCAGTGGCATGCAGGTGGTGGTAAGACAGCGGAAGCCGTGACGCATACAGAAAAGGAGAGCCAAGCATGGCCGCAAGTCGGCGCCATGCATCAACCGTTCCTGTAACTGTTGTAGGTGGCTCCGTGCGGGAGCGGGCGGGCGAGTATATGGCCCCATTCAACGGAATAGGATCTGCGAGCCAGTCCGTCGCCACCTGTGGCATGTAGTGGGGGGGGGGGGGTTATCCAATAGTAAGCATAATGTGCTTGCGCACACATAAAATATACCTCAAAGTCTGGAACATTAAACCCGCCCTGAGCATATGGTTTTGTGAGCATAGACCACTGAAGCCTCGGTTGCTTGCCCCCCCACAATAATCTAATCCATTCCATGCAAAGTGTTTAAAAAAAATAAGATCCAGGGTGGTAGGGTATAGTCATGAAAAGATATAAGAACCGTGGAAGGACCACCATCTTAATCAGAGATGCCCTTCCCACAAGAGAAAGAGGCAAAGCGATCCACCGTGTAATATTATCTGATAGTTGCATGATAGCTGTGCTGTAGTTAAGTCGCAGCACGCTGTCCCTGTACCCTGTCAGTTGTATACCCAGATAGCGAAGTTCACCATCACACCACTCCAGCAGAAAGTCAAGAGCAAATCTAGAGACCGCTGCCGTCAATGGAAAGAACTGAGATTTCCCCCAGTTAATGCCAATCCCGGATAACCTGCCAAATACAAGGAACTCCCTCAGCAAGGGGTTGACATTTTGCTGGGGGTGCCTAATATATAAAGTCATATCATCCGCGTATAAAGAGATCAGGATTTGACACAGGCAGCAACAAAATGCTTTATCCTGGTGATGTTGACGGAGCCTAGAAGCCAACGGTTCAATGGCTATAGCAAATAGCAGTGGGGACAGCGGGCACACCTGCCGCGTGCCTCTAGTGATGGAGAAAGCAGAAGAGAGGTGGCCATTTATCAGCACTCTGGTAGTGGGTTGCCCATATAGTAATCTTATCCAAGATATGAACTAGAGGGAGAACCCCATGCGCTGAAGTACTCCGAAGAGATAGTCCCATTCCACGGAGTCAAATGCCTTCGTGGCATCTAAAAAAACCTGCGGCTAATGGAAACTCAGGCTCTACTGTCTTCAGCAGTGAAAACAGGGTGCGTAAATTGAGTGGTGGCTCGATCAGGGACGAATCCCGACTGATCTGGTAAAATAAGCTTTTCCATCAAGAGGGTCAAACGGTTAGCCAGTACCTTAGCTAATATTTTTGTGTCAGTTTATGAGCGACAACGGACTATAGGAATCGCAGGATTCCGGTGCTTTACCTGGCTTTAACAGGGAGATGACCAGAGCGTCCCTTATCGATGGAGGTAGTGTGCCCAGGATTCCTCAAAGACCTCCTTAAGGACCGGCGCCATGATATCAATGTAGCATTTATAAAACTCAGCAGGGATGCCATCGAGTCCCGGCGCTTTCCCATTCTTAAGCTGTATTATCGCCTCCCTAAGTTCGTCAATCTCAAAAGGAAGGCAGAGAAATTCCCGCTGTGTATCCCCCAGCCACCCTAGTGCCACATCTCCAAGGAAGCCATCCATATCCAGGACCCCCCCGCGTTGCGTGGTATACAAGCCTTTATAATGTGTGGTAAACGCGTTTAATATATCCGAAGTGTCCCTCTGCGGCGACTCCCCAGGTCTCTCAACTCCTAAAATATGTGTTGAGAAGCGAGGGCGCCTAGTGATTTCGGCGAGTGCCTTTCCCGGGCGCTCCCCCTCTCCGTACCTACGAGCCATCCAGGGGAGGACTATACTTAATAAAAGGTGGGGTGGAGTTTAGGCAAACAAACACTAGGTGGCTAGTAGAGTAGGTACTTTGCCGGTAGCTGTGCATAGTAATGGGTGGGACGATTTGTGCAGCATGTAAGTAAAAAGGTGCATTGGCAGCTTACATGCATAGATGCTGGTGGTGAAGACCTTCTGCATTGAGTAAACTCATATTCACTGCAACACACGATCAAATACATGCACAAAAGCGGCTTATTCTGCAGTCTTGAATTTCTCATAAATTCACATGCTTGAATCATCTGTCGATCTCAGGGTACCTTGGTGGTAAATGCAGTGTAATGTTACACCTAGCCTGCAGGGCTTTAAAAATTCAGTGTAGTAATCCACTCCTCATAGGAAAAGATGAAACTTGAAAAATCATGAGGGCATGGTGAACCCCTCTTCCACGAGCACATCTTAGCTCAGAATTCTACTGCATGTTGTGTGGCGGCAGTACCCTTGAGTGCTGCTAAATCAACTTCAGATGAGTGCATCTTCTAAGAATATTTTCCTTCAAATCTTCACCCAACTGCCCCACTCCCCTCCCCCACCCACCTAAAAGAATGTGCAATTCTACATCCTTCCGCTACACAAGACTGCAAGGTATGTTGGAAATTTCCAAACAAGCCCTTCAAAGACAGACAGGGTAATCAACTTCTCAAGATACAGAAATCAAATGCAAAGGATATCCACGCCGCGGGATGAATCAGAAGGGCGATCTCATGTCTAAAATAAATCTATGTGACATACTTTGAACTAGATACCATAATCTTCAAAAGATCCTCCTTAAAAGGAACAGGGCAAAATGACCACATATTCACTAGGGTTCAAAGCTCATCTGAGGTGGAATGTGCTACTAAAAGCCTCTATTGAAGTGTACCTCCGAGTAGGCCATGTCTGTCTTTTCTGCAACTGAAGAAAATCATCTTCTGAACTACCATCTAAAGACACTGATGATTGTGCGGGCTATTGCAATAGTGGCACAGTTAACAAAGGCACCATTGACAAATGTGCTAGTCCTCTGTGAAAGACTGTCTGACTGTGATGACCTCCTTGTCGACAATGACCCAGTAGAGGTCAACTTCACTTCTTCCACCCTTGTCAAAGATACCAGTGTCTAAACAGCAAACAGTCTGACTAAACCTCTAAATGCTGATAGGATTATTTTAATTTCAGAAAGGTACATCTCATTGCTTTTATTACTGGAGCACAACTTTCCCAGTAAAATACTATGTGGCCAGGTTTTAGACACTTTGAAAATTATAGCCCTAGATCAATACCCATTATCGACCATTTCTTGAGTGAAGGCCACATGGTAATGCAAATACCTGCTATGGTTGGAGCAGTCCTTTCTTGTCAGAACAAAGTAGAAGACCCGCAATGTAATGCCTGAAAGCTTAGCTGGCATCTCTTCAGAGTAGACTATCGTAATGCAGGCTGCACAGCAAAGATCCAGTAATCATACTGTACCCTATACTTTCCGAATAGATAAGACATGAACAAATCTCAAACTTTGGTAAAGACACGTCTGCCATGGCGGCTACCTCCTTCAGAGCAGCAATTCACTGGCAATATTAGGCAGATAAGGCAGGCAAATTTGGTCAGTCATTGCATTTTTTGCAGGATCTGGTTTTTGAGTACAAATGTACAAAAGCAACATGCCTACATGGGTGTGAAAGAGCCTCGTAGGTTATTGTAGGTTGTGATGTTTCAACAACAGTTTTTTAGCAACGAACGGGTGACTCGGTTCTACATCATTCAGGCTGGAGGCTCACAGTAGAATTCTGGATATGCTCTTTGATCGGAAATCACTTTGGAAGGCATCTGAACGAAGATCTCGACACATCTGATGAACACTGCAAGGTGGCTGGGAGCACCACATGCAGTAAAGTAGATTTTGTGGTGTGGTTGTTGGGCCGCCCTGTGTAATATCACAATCTTTCTTTGAAAAAACTTAGCTCAATCCTTGGTAGTTGTGGCACTGAGCAGCAGCCAGGCTTAGACAAAGGAGAATGTGTAAAGCATTTAGAAGTAGAAAACAGTTAATAAGAAAAACACTAAACAATCTAAATCCAACCACAAGTTTAGAAAAAATTGACAGCCCAATCGTCTGTAGTCTGTTACCTTGTACCTTCCTCAGACTGCTGTAGAAGTCAATGGAAGTGGTCCTGATGCTAGGGATACAGGACACAGTTGCTGTGAAGGATGCTGTTAGGTGCGGGGAGTCCTTTCTGGGCCAATCCTTGGGGCCACGGACATCAGTGGTCGCCTCCGGCCTTAGAACCTCGTCTCCCACGATTCCTTAGAGGGATCCAGTGTAGGACCAGTTGGCACTGTTCAACTGGCTTTACAGCAATTTACAGCATCAGTGGTTTCCTTGGGAATTATTCTGCTTCCTTCAGTGATGCAAAGGGGAAAGGGTCTACTCTTGACTACTAGTTGACCAGGTAAGCTTAGCAGCAGAACAGCTGGACACTGACAGGGGACTACCCAAACTAGTCCTTTGGGACACTGTGATTCTGATGGATACATCTGCCTGTGAATTCCTCACCTTATGAATATCCCCTGCGCCAGCATTCCACGGAAATGTTTCTTAGCTCTCCGCGCCGACTAGGTCGTCTCAGCGTCATGGCTCCGCACGCAGCTCTGCATGACGTCACCGGAGCCATAAGAATACCACGTCGGCGTGATAACGTCAGTTCCCTTTTTTCCGCGCTGTCGACGCTAATGTTTTTTTTTTATGGGACTTTGTCTTGATACTTTGTATTTTGGAATGCATCGTTTTGTTTTTTTGTCATGTCTGCTCCGAGGAAGTCGGGCTTTAAGGCATGAAGAGAATGCGGTAAACCTATGTCAGTTACTGACCCGCATGAGGATTGCCTCTGGTGTTTGTCTTCAGACCATAACGTCGAGGGATGCTCTTCGTCCCCGGGTCCCTCTCGTATCTCCACGCAGGCGGCTGCCTCGTCTGAGGTCGAGTCGGCGGCTTTTCGGCGCCGTTCTTTCACTGGCCCGCTCCATTCACTGGGGGCGCAAGGGGTGAAAGAGGTAGTCTCAGTGTCCCCTCCGGCGCCGATCTGCGTCACGCCAGCGCCTGTGGCGGACTCCACTGTGCCCTGAGTGGAGTAGTCGACTCGTTTCCAGAGGCCCCCTCCTCTCCGGAGGTTCGTCAACTTTTTGTCTCCTCTTCCCCGGAGACTGGATGCCGCGTCGTAGCTTTTTCCCCAGCATCTTCCGGGGAGGGTTGTTCGCCGTCCCCGCGGCCCCAGCCTTCCCCAGAGGCGCCTCAGGTCCCCCACTAGTCTGTGAATCTTCCACCATTCTGGGGCTGGCCATTTTTTCCTCCAGCTGGATACGGGGATGGCCGGCTTAGTTTACACTCATCACCCACGGAGGAATTGCTTTCACCCCACAACACCCAACAGAGGAGAGTGCAGCCTTTGCCCGGCCCATTTCCACAGCCACTGGCATTTTGCACATGGGCGACCCCGCCACCCCATTCCCTACCGACCATTTGCTTGAGGTTCTGCATCAGGGCTCTGGTGGACGGAAGCTGCTGCTTCCCTTCGAGGCTTCGCTCCATAATTCTCTTCTGGATCCAGTCTGTCTTTCTTTCCACCCTTCTACCCAGGGCCCTCTTCTGCAGACTGCTTTTCCTTCCTTACCGTTGGTGCTGTTTCCTCCATCACGGGAGGTCCGGTGATTGGACGGTAGGTTCATGTGTACTTTTGCATCCCTGCACCCTGGTTCTTCCAGTGTGGGGCCTATTCATACTCTCCTATGCAATCCTCTGGGTTGGGGTTTCTTGGCTGTGCCTCAGCCCTTGGTTTTTTACAGGGGATATGACTCTCCGTGGCGGTGTCGTCTTGAGCTGCTTTGTCGTTACTCCTCTGTTCCGGCCTTGTTGCCCTTCACAGGTTGTGGTTGCAGCCTTTCTGTCTGCCATGTCCTTTTTAACATGTTTTTCTGCCTCCAGGGAGGTTATTGCCTTTGCTTTGTAGGGTTCCTTCTCAGAGTGGTGCTCTGCCCTTTCTTTTCCATGACTTTCAGTAACGCAGTGCTTGGCACTGTTCCTAATGGTGCTGTTCCTCACCATTCGCTTCTTCCCTTTTTTGTTTCCCTGATTTTTTTCGCACACTGTTCCCATACTCTGTTTTGTTTGTGATGGCTCCGCGTTGTGGCGCGGTGAAGTTCTACGAAGAAAACTGACATCAGCGTGCCGGGGTGGGACTTGTGACCTCGCTGACGTCACGTCCACGGACGACGTCCGGGCGGGATCGCGTGGTACCTCCCCCGGTGTGCAGAGATGCTGTGGCAAAGATTTTCCAGGTCCGGTCTCACTCATGGGGATAGTTCTACGTTAAGGAATCTGCAGCTAGAATCGTCTCTACCAGATACATTGTTACCAAAGGTAAGTAACTTGTACTTCCGAAGCTTCGCGCTCTAATTCTCTTCTGGGGGCGTCCTGCCTCAGGGATCCGGTGCCCCAGTCGCTCCTCCACAGTCTTGCTTCGCACGATCCAGTCTGCCTTTCTTTCCACCATTCTACCCAGGGCCCTCTTCTGCAGACTGCTTTTCCTTCCTTACCTTTGGTGCTGTTTCCTCCGTCACGGGAGGTCCGGTGGTTGGATTCCTGGGGGCGTAACCTCTTTGCTTCCTCTAGTGCCGCTTTGCGAGCGCTCAACGCTCTGTGTGTTGGCCAGGACTACTTCCAGCTTGTGGGATTCCGTGGAGTCCCTTCTGTCTTCTGCCTCTCAAGAAGGTGTCTGCGCTTATCTGCGACATCATGTGATGGATGGCCGGGAGTTGGCCGCGTTTATTCTTCGTTTGGCCCTGGATGTTTCTGATGCTCTTGGCCGCACTATGGCAAGTTCTATAGCTCCATCGCCATGCTTGTTTGAGGGATAGCGTTTTCCCTGAGAATGTTAGGGAGCATCTGGTTGACCTGCTATTTGATGGGGCGCTTTTGTTTAACACCCATGCGGATGCCGCCATTCAGCAGCTCCTTGCGGGGCTCCGTCCTCCTCCCCCCTCCGTAAACTTGGCTTGTCGGTCCTCTGCTGCTTTGTGGGTGGCGTTATCCCACCCTTTTTTCAGGGGACTAGTGGTTCGGTTGGACAGTCTGTGGTTTCTGTGTGGGTTGGCGTTCCTTCGGGATCCTTAGGTTGACCCCTTTGTGCTGTTGGCTGCTGGTACAGCCCCTTTGGTTTTTTAGGTTTTTTGGTTGATGGTCCACCCGTATGAGTCCTCTGGTTGGGCCTTCTGTAATTTTTTTGTTTGGCTGATTGGCAAGCTCTCTGCGGTTCTATCTGCAGGTCCTTTAGGTTCTTGTCCTTTGCTTGGGCCTTTTCCCTAAGAGGTGTTCCCATGTTTCTTGGGACGTATCATGCCCTGCCTTTATGTTCTTGTACTCTGCTGCAGGATTTTCCCCTAAGAGGTGTTCCCATGTTTTTTTGGGATGGATCATACCCTATGTGGGGTACTTGTAGCTATTGCATAGCTCTGTCCTGCGCTGGGACGGTGTGGTCACCCTTTTTCAGGTTCCCTGCCTTTCACGGTATACCACTGGTTCTGTCTCTTGCGTCTTGTCCGGGCGCAGCTTGTGCTGCTCCAGGTTATGTAATTCTCGGTGTTCTCTACATCACTCGACCAGTCTGGCATGCTGTCTCCGATGGCGTGTTGTGGCTTTTCCGCCTTCCTGTCTGGTGTTTCGGCCTGGTCCTCTGTCTGGTGTTCCAGGGGGGCTGGGTTTCTCCTGGCTTTCCTGTGTTCTGGTTGACTGCTTCGGTCCGTCCTCCATGTCTTCCCTTTTTTCTCTTCTGGATGGTCCCCCTTCTCTTCGTGGGTCGGTGTGTCTCTATTGAACAATCCTCCTTTTGGGATTGTTCTGCATTTCCCTGGCCTCTGTCCTCTGCCTGCGCCTGGCTTGTTCTGGGTGCACTGCTCCATGGTGCTGCCAGCTGTGCACGCCTGCTTGTTCTGGTCTACTGCCTTGGCCCTTATTGTGTTCCCTGGTGCCCCTACCTCCTTGTTCTGCTGGGGTTTTGTGCACCTGTGCTCCTTTTTTCTTATGGCTGTGTTTCTTGGCTGTGGGGCCGTTCCTGCTTCCTTGCGGCTGATGCCTGTTCGGTTGCCCTCTGTCGCTGTGTTTTCCTACGGCTGGCTCTGCCTCCAGTTCTACCTCTTCTCCCTGGAGTCTGGTCGTTCTTTTCTTCCTGGGTGCTCCTCTGCGGCAGTCTGTCCCTACGAGGGTTTGTGGCCGTTGCGCCTTGAATGGGCTTGGGGTCTCCTAGTCTTTCCTTCACCTTGTTCTTGCTTACTTCTGCTTGGTGGGGGCTGGGCCGCCCTTCTTGTCCCCGTGGCACGTCCCCTGCTGGGGCCCTGTGTTTCTTCCTACTGGGGAGGTTCCCTCGCAGGCCCTCCTCCCCTCTGGGTATGGCTAGGGTATCTATTCTACATTAAGGAATCTGCGGCTTGTAGTCTTTATCAGATGTACAAGTTACTTACCTTCGGTAACGATGTATCTGGTAGAGACGATTCTAGCTGCTGTATCTTTCACGACCCGCCCTTTCTCCCCGTTCTGCGAGGACCCTTCAGCTTCGTCTTCTGCACTCTCCTCCCTTCGGGTGGCATTTGTCTTGTGCGGGTGCTCTTTCTCTTCCTCCCTGGCGGGGTGCTTTGTTCTGTTTAATTGTTCCCCCTCCTTCTTTAATGGTGATTGGACGGTAGGTTCATGTGTACTTTTGCATCCCTGCACCCTGGTTCTTCCAGTGTGGGGCCTATTCATACTCTCCTACGCAATCCTCTGGGTTGGGGTTTCTTTGCTGTGCCTCAGCCCTTAGTTATTTACAGGGAATATGACTCTCCTTGGCGGTGTTGTCTTGAGGTGCTTTGTCGTTACTCCTCTGTTCCTGCCTTGTTGCCCTTCACCTTTATAGGTTGTGGTTGCAACCTTTCTGTCTGCCACGTCCTTTTTAACATGTTTTTTCTACCTCCAGGGAGGTTATTGCCTTTGCTTTGCAGGGATGCTTCTCAGAGTGGTGCTCTGCCTTTCCTTTCCATGACTTTCAGTAACACAGTGCTTGGTGCTGTTCCTCACCATTCGCTTCTTACCTGTTTTGTTTGTGATGGCTCTGCGTTGTGGCGCGGAATAGTTCTACGAAGAAAACTGATGTCAGCGCGCCGGGGTGGGACTTGTGACCTCGCTGACGTCACGTCCGCGGACGACGTCAGGGCGGGATCGCGTGGTACCTTCCCTGGCGCGCAGAGATACTGTGGCAAAGATTTTCCGGGTCTGGTCTCACGCATAGGGATAATTCTACGTTAAGGAATCTGCGGCTAGAATAGTCTCTACCAGATGCATTGTTACCGAAGGTAAGTAACTTGTACTTCTGAAGCAGTAATGTTATCCTATGGAGGGAAATCATACACTCCATTCGGGCACTTCACAGATACTTACAGGACCAATCTCCTGTACTTAAGGTAATAATGGGGCAAGGTCCAAAACAGTACCAACAGGTCACCACAGGCGGCACTGGGGCAGCCGGGTGCACAGGTGCTTTTCAGCATTGGGTTTATGGTGGTCCGGAGTCCTCCGTTCTTTCAGAGTGTCTGCAGGTTGCAGGGAAGCAACTTTGCTACTCCACAGGAGTTCTTGGGTCCTTGTTGCAGGCAGGCAGTCCTCCCAGGCTTTTGGAGGCTCAGCACCCAGGCTTCTTGAGGCACAGCAGCTGCAGGACAAGATAACTTTAGAGTAATCTGGCAGGAACAGCAGCTAGGCCGGCAGCGTTGGCGCCAGGTCAGCTGCTTCTCCTCAGTCCGTGCTTTTTGCAGCTCTTCAGTGTCCTTAGGTCAACAGGTATCAGATTTCCTCGTGCCAGGGGCTCCCCTAAATACTAGATTTTGGGGTGTTAGGGGAGTGTAGGGTAGTAGCTAATGGGCTACTTACCCCTGGGGTCACTTTGCCACCTATATCAATACTTCCTGAGGAAAGTGGGCCCAGAGTTCCTAATTCTGCCATCACCAAGGTTGCAGACTTTTAAATTTTGTATCCACATCCGGTATCTCACCTTAGGGGTGGAACTAGCCTGAGGGTGGACATGCCTCACTGTCTACTAATTTTCTGGTCTTTCCTGGCTCCAAATGGGCCCTGGTTGGGGGGGGGGGCATCCCCTCACCTCAAAGGGAAGCCAGATTTGCATACTAAAGGCAGTGGGCTCTTTAAAGCTCCCTGCCTTGAAATTCTAATTTGCCAGCCTTCCCGGAGGAGGTGTAAAACATCTCCCTCCAGAGCAGGCATGGCTCCTGACCTCGTGAGAGCGTGGACTCACCCCTAGGGGTCAGAAACTAGTTGGTGGTGACAGACTGGACCAGTCAGCTATTATACTAAAGGGTCAATAGGTTTTAGGGAGTACATCTCAAGTACCTTCTGGGTGCATGTATTAAATCCATCACTGGAATCAGTGTGGGTTTATTATTAACAGGTGTTTCATAACAAACACCATAGGTTTTAGTGAAGTCACTGTGTAGCAGTGCCCAGTACATACCTTAAGATGGCTTCCCTGCGCACTTGTAATGTTTAGTAATAGAACTAGACATCACAGGGCTTATCTGCTCATGCAGATACGTCCTCACATAAAAAATAATGCGCCCTGCCTTGGGGCTCAAACGCCTGCTGAAGGGATGACTTGCGTATGTTACATGCAGGGACTTTAGCATATCATACAGGTGTGTCCTGTTATGTTTTCACTCATGGTTTGCACCATGTCACACAGCCTTCAATGGCAGTCTGTGTGGAGTTTGTATTCGGGTCCCTTAGGGTGTCATAAGATATGCTGCAGCCCTTTGGGGCCCTCTTTAACACTCATGACCCAGGTCCCTGGGGTACCGTTTACTAGGGACTTACAGGGGTGCTAAATTGCTTTGCCAGTTTGAGCACAATAAGACAACACCTTGGTTTGGAGCACCAGCACTGAAGTCTGGTTAACAGTGCACTGAGTCCTGCTAGAGTCTAAAATAAGCATATAGTAGCTAAATAGTGGGCAAAAAGTGTGTGGGGGGTCCACTGCAACAAAAACCCGGTTTCATACACTGCTATTCTGATTCAGGAATGTGAATCTTTGAAAGATACAATGCCGGAGAAGACTATTTACTTGTGACTACAGTTCTCCAGTGTGGATGTTTTAAATATATTAACATGCAGCCAATCCATTTCCTCACGAGTCTCACCTGCCAGTCAATACTTTCACACACTAGTTACAATATATTTGTTCAGGTGGCCACTTGACAGAATGGGGTTCACTGAGCTCTCATCTGACTCATATTTTTGTAGCTTTTTCCAGGAGTTGAGTGGGCTATTCAACTGACCATGTTTAAAGCCTTCCAAGGTATGTTTAACCTAACATCACAAATTGTAGTGCTAAAACATAGCTTTCATTTCGCATGTATTTGCCTTCAATAAGGCTAACGTAAAAGGGTCCTTTTGCATGATATTAGAATTTTTAAGTTGTCATTTAACAGTTAAATATTAACCAAATTTCAATAAGTTAATCTGCTTGCATTTAAACAGTTCAGTTTTCAGGGAGTTACTTTCCTCGCAGCATTTTGCTTCCAATAAAGCTGTTCAGGGGAACACTACCTGGTTTGAGTGGTTCTGATTTTGTATTTTGCAGAACAATTTAAATGGCTCAATACCACTTCCAGTGAAAGAGCAACCCCTTTGTGGCACTGATAGTATGCTACTATTCTGTTACTACAGTTAGAATCATCTTGACTATTGGGATGATTCAGACATGAGAATCTATGAAAGGAACCAACCCTGGAGAACCTGAGTTGGAGGTAAGTAACGTTTTCTAATCCACCCCAACACTACAAAAATGTCAAGTTATAATGCCATGTGCATTGTCTACTTTCATCACTGTTAAAGCGTAAAGAATTCCTCCATATGCCTGGTGATGTTATTGTAGAACAACTTGACCAGTCCTCCTCTCCCTTAAATGTTACGACTTTGAGTTAAGTTTTGCTAAGGACTTAGTAAGTACCCATTTTAAGTGGATTGACTTTGGCACCCTTAAAAGAAATATGCACTTCTGTACATGCCAGATGTGTTCAGGGTGCTCCTCATCTGAATCCAACACCCCCTATACATCTTGCATATCTTGCAGTACGTGCTGAGCCTATAGACCATATATTAGTGTCTAAGTCATGGAATATGTTGTGCTGCAGAAGAAAGACACTACTGAAATATAGGAACGCCACAATTCAGGGACCAATGTTTCTAAGGCATATTAAGTCCGAGGATGTTATGTAGTAGTGCTTGTCTCACCTTTCCTAAAAGAAATGCTTTTTTGTGGTAGGGCATTACATAGTATTTTTGTTGGATGTTTTTCCTGTCGACTGATCACCTCTTGATTCTCTTCAGCTCCTGACTTGATTGAGTATCTTGAAGTAGTTTTCCTGCATCAATAGTTGGCATCTTGGATTCATCTTGGTGTCATGCCTGGATATGACACCATGAAGTGTTAAAACATGTACAATGGCACACTGATCTCGTATTTTTCCGTTTTTCAGTGCAAGTTGCTCCCCTCAACATTTTTGCTGAAAATTGTTACATTCTAGATTATTTGGTCCTGTCGAACATTTAAGGATTTTAAGAGTGTGGTAGACTGTCTCTGATCCATACAACATCAGTCTTTGGCGCCTAATTACAACTTTATGAAAGAAGTGCAGCCTTATGCATGCAATTGCTTTCAAGCAGCTGTAGGCGTGTACTGAAGATAAGTGTTGTTGGGCCAGCTTCTGCTAGACATTGACTAGTATGTCCTCAAATCAGGACTCTTCCAAAGAAATACAAAATTCCAAGAAGCACTCCAGGATGGTCTTTGACTTCCAATGTCGCTCCCATTTTAGGAGTAGATCATCAAGGCAGTAGTTGTCTGCTAGTCATCAGCTACAGCTGGAACCGGGGCTGGTGGAATATCCATTGGTGCCATATTAGTCTGCAGCTCAGGGAGTTTCCAGCCCATGGTTTTGACCACATGCAGATAATGCTGTCACTTAAAGGTTATGGGCTAGTTTCCGCTCCACGCAGACTCTGTTGCACATGCTGGGACCTCTGCCCTCCCAGGCATAGTTCTGCCAACCCAACTTTCCCTCACAATAGTTGACCCTGCTCTGGTACCGCCCAGTATTCGGTAGAGCGAGAGGGTCTGCCAGCACCAAAGTTTATCCCTATTTCGCTGTCACTGGATGATATTTTGGAGCTGCTGCAAGATTATGCAAACTTTCTGAAATCCAAGGCTATCCTATTCAGGTCTAGGTGCTGTTGAAGTGAATACTTTGGCCGACTTTGGGGAACTCTTTGATTCAGATTAAGATGCCCAGTATAGTTTACCACATCGACGATTGTTGTAAGACGGGACATCTTTCCCCCATGGGTGCTGGTGACTATCTGACATGCCAAAATTTCCGTGGCTGCCACCTTTCCCGGGAGGGACCTCAACTGTATACCTAGACAGACTTTGCAGCAGGCGCATAGTTACTCTGTGCCTGAAAGAACATTTTTGGTTAATGGTCTTCGGACAGGATAGTTACACTTGATTGTCTTGCTGTTTAAATTTAGATGCTGCGAGTCTTTTGGCATGAGCTTGCTATTCTACTTTGTTTAGGACTATCAATGAAGATACTACGACATGTAAGGAAATGTTACTTGTAATTGTAGTTTGCTTTGTAAGAATTTTAATATAAGTCCTAAAAGGTCCACCTGCTTTTCAGCGTTCTTTTTTTAACTGAGAACATCTTTAGTGCACACTACAATTAAATGAGCTCCTCAAAAGGAACTGCGCATATAATGCAACTGCCAAGGCAAAGCATGCTGGGATATGTAAGCTGTTGGTTGCTTAAAGGAGCAATGCGTGTTTTCTGCATTCAATAGATATAGCCTCAGGCTAATTTTTCCCTACATCTTATCAAAATTTCCTCTGGCTTTAGGGTCTCCCTTTGCTGGAGGTCTCTGGTTTGGTGCTGCAGTGTTCATTTTGCGTTGTTATATTTTGAGGAAAGAATTGCCTCCAGATTGCTTTTGAGAAGTTGCAGATTTTAACTCCAAGAAGTGCGCTTTCTATCTTTTGTAAATTTCAGCATTTACAGATTTCCCATACGAGCAAGGGAATATTCTACATTTATGAATTAAAGGAAAATTCCTACTCTGCAGGGCAAGGATTACAAGGAATCATTCATTCTGGTATATGTACAATGGTCAGCTCCTCCACAGCCAGATGTTGCTGCAGTGTACCACTTGCAAAACAGGCGTACTATTGAGGTTGCTTGACAGACCCTTGAATGACACAGCTACTCAAAAAGCAGATTGTCCCTATTTCACTTAGTTGAGTCAATAGGTACATTTACATTTATTCAGGTTTTCACAGGTACAGTTCCAACAACAGTTCTTCTCTACCCGGCCGCACAGATACCTCTATCCATAATCGTCAAACATTGACTGCGAATAATAGCGGGGAAAAAGCTGAAAGATGATGGAAAAGAACAATGGAGAAGCAGTCATGAAAAGAGAAATCGATAACCTTAAAGAGTGAGGAAAAGGGCAGGGAGGGTTGCTGGTGTGCTAGTGGCATAAGGTCGACTCCAGACCAATCAGCCTCGAGATTGGGCATCCCGCCACTTAATTGAAATGGCCGTAGGCTTCTGAGTAGACTGCTTTCATATAATGTGAGCCCTTCAGAGAGCGCTCCTGTAACCAGGGACACAAGTGGATACGGATTAGTTGTTAAGAGGCTGATCCTGACATTTGACTCGGTCCACATTCAGTGGCTGGCTTTATTTTCCATTCTCCAATCTTCGTGGTTGCAGAAGGTTCCCTTGAAGGTCAGTGCACACACTGGGCTTTGAATCCAGTAAGAAGACTTAAGTCACTCAGAAAAATCTGCCCTCTCGTGTGTTCGAGCTGCACTCTATAAAATAACACCGTCCCAGGCATAGATCCTAGGAAGAAGAGTGCTGACAAATGGTGGGCAACGCAAACAACTGTTTTACATAGAGAAGCAAGGAGTCCCCATGTGCTGACGGTCTCGGGTAGATAAACATCTGGATGTGGGCTGCCAAACAGTGTGTTTACTACCTACAGTGTAAGACTGACTGGAAATGAACAGGATGGACAACCTTTGCAGATTGGAGACGGACTGACCATGTTAGGTCACCAACATGGTGTCCTGAGGAAAGGTGGTGTTACAAGAAGAAAGAGCAAATGCTCTTTTTGCTTCCAAGTGTCACAATTCAGAATTGTTTAAAGAATAGGAAGTGATTACTTTAAGTGCTCCTCTTATAACCACATTTACATTGTCTGGTGCAGATATTGCGAGAGGAGTTTTTTTTATAGCAATCATTTTTATTGAGTTTCATAACAACAGTATCAGTGCACATGTGTAATCATACAATAACAAGTAACTGCCGGGTGTCCCCTGGCCATAGGTATCTACAGAATGCCCCATAGGTGGTTCAGATGCTCCATGTGCGGCCCATGGGAATCCCTCCTCGAACCCCTCCAGTACCCCGTCCCACCCCCCACCGCCCTCCCGCCACCCCCCCCCCTGAGGCAGCTGCAAAGCGTCCGAAAAAAGGGGGAACAATATCAGTCTGGGGAGTGCCAGGGCCGGAAGATATGCAACGCCCTCAACGTGGGCGGGAAGACAGCTGCCGGGAGGCCCCTAGATAAGTTGGCCAGCAGAGCGCCCCTAGACTCCTCAAAGGCTGTGGGATCATCCCTAAAGCACACCGCCAGGCGCTCCATCGAGAGCAGGCGCCACAGGCGGGCGTGCCACAGTGACATAGCGGGAGCGGCCTGTTTCTTCCATGCCGCCGCCACCGTGAGCTTAGCCGCCCCCACGCAGCGCCACCATATAGCCTTGTCTCCTCTGGACACTTCCTCCCAATCCTCTCCCCGAAGACCCAGGATGACATGAGCGCGGTCCCCGGGGGGTGTAAAGCCCAAAATCTCTTTAATCTGCGCTAAAATTTCTGCCCAGAACGGTTGAATACTGGGGCAGTCCCACCAGATATGCTTGAAATCCCCGAGGAGACCACATCCCCGCCAGCAGAGCGCAGAAGTCCCCGGGAAGATCCTAGCCAATTTTGTGGGGTAGAGGTACCAGTCAAAAATGGTTTTGTAGTGAGCCTCCCGTAGGCCTACCGACAAGTTATGTCTGGGAATATCCCGCCATAAGCCCTTTCACTCCACTTATCCCTCTCCCCAGGAGTTGCTCCCAGAATTCCATATGTCTGGCCCTGGGTGTGTGTAGCGTAGTCAGCAGCATCCTATAGAGAGATGAGATTGCCCCCTTCATAGAGCCCGCCTGCGTCAAAACCAGTTTCTCCATATCCGTGAGGCTCCGGCAGCCCGCCTCTCTCAATGGTGACGCCGTGGCCCAGTGTTTGAGCTGCAAATAGTGGAACTGCTCACTGTTGGGAACCCCAAACTCACTCCTACAGTTCTGAAACGAGCGGAACGTCCCCTTATCAAATAGGTCCGCTAGCTTTAGACACCCCCTCCCGCCACCCATCAAAGGGACCCTCCTCTCTGGCTGGTGCGAAGGCCGGATTAAAGTGTATCGGGGTGTATGGTGAAGGGAATGTCGTCCACCCCTCTCTCCGCGTGACCCTATCCCAAACCTCCAGCGTAGTGCGCGTCGGCATGCTAAGATATGCATTCGGCGGTCTATCTCTCCTCGGTTTCCACAGCAGATCCCAGATTGATCTGCCGGCGATCGCGCGGTCCATATGAAGCCAATGCTTCTCCGATTCCCGTGCCGTCCATTCTAACACGACCCGCAGTTGGGCCGCTTGATAGTAAAGCTCAAAGTCCGGCAACTCCATCCCTCCGTCCGCCCTCTGTTTCCGAAGCACCGTAAAAGGGAGCCAGGCCCTCCCTCCCTGCCACACAAACTTAGTGATCATCATCTTCAGCTGCGGAAGAAATGCTTTCTCCAGCGGGATCGGCAAGGCCTGAAACAAGTAAAGAACCCAGGGCAGCACCATCTTCACCGCGTTGATTCGCCCCAACCAGGATATATACAAGGGCGTCCACCGCCTCAGCTCCTGCCGCAAGTGCGGCAAAACTGTGGTGTAGTTGGCCCCATACAGCCCCGAAACCGTCGGCGTAAGCTGCACCCCTAGATATTGTAGCGAGTGTTGAGCCCATGAGAGCGTCGTTTGGGATTTGAGCGAGGCCACCTCCGCTCTCGAGAGTGTGAGATTGAGTATGTATGACTTGGTCATGTTGACCTTAAAACCCGCCACTTTCTTGAAGTCCCTCAGTTCCCCCCGCACCGCGGGGAGAGAGACATGTGGCTCCCCCAGAGTCAGTAGAATATCATCCGCGAAGAGGGAGATTTTGTGGTCCTCCCCGCCAAACCGTATCCCTTTAATGGATGCATTCTCCCTCACCCGAATGGCAAGTGGCTCTATGCTGAGGGCGAAGAGCAGAGGGGACAGCGGGCACCCCTGTCTAGTACCTCTAGTCAGTTGGAAGGGCTCGGAAGGGGTCCCGTTGACTACCACTCTCGCGGAAGGATGGCAGTAGTTAGCTCGCACCATCTCCATGAAAGCGTCCCCGAACCCAAATTTTCGCAAGGTCAAGAAGAGGAAGGGCCAATCTACGCGGTCGAACGCTTTTTCGGCGTCCAACCCGACCAGCACAGCTGGAATCTTGAATCGGGATGTTTTCTCGATAAGGTGGATTGTACGCCGTATATGATCGTGCGTCTGGCGCCCTTTAATGAAGCCCGATTGGTCCGGGTGGATCAATCGAGGTAGCAGGTCATCCAGGCGGCTAGCTAAGATCATGGAGTAGAGCTTGGCATCTAGGTTCAGAAGTGCTATGGGGCGTTATGACGCACACACCTGCGGGTCCTTGCCCGGTTTAGGCAGGACCGTAATCACCGCCTCTGCCATCGACTTGGACACTCGTGCCTCTGTCGCCACCGCCCGAAACAGAGCCGTCAGATGCGGGGTTAGCTTGTCTACAAAGTGCTTATAGAAGTGAGCGGTATAGCCGTCGGGCCCAGGCGCCTTGTGGAGCTTGAGACGCTTTATGGCGTTCCGCACTTCCTCCTCAGAGATAGGTTCGTCCAGCCGCTCCCGGTCCAGCGCTGATAGCTGGGGGCACTCCACCCCATCGAGATACGCTGCTTGTACGTCTTGCGCCAGCGGGTCCCCCCAATACAGCTCGCCATAGAAATCCCTAAAGGCTCTAGTCTTCGCCGTCTCCTCGTGTGTGACCTGGTCTGGTCCTACCCGAATGCCACCCACATAGGATTTCGCACGCTGAATTCGAAGCTTTCGAGCCAACTGAGAACCCACCTTGTCCCCCTGTTCATACCCAGCGCGCCGAAGCCTCAGCAATGTATATTCCGCCCTGGCGCTGTAAATCGCCCGCAATTTACCCCTCACCGCCGTAAGACGTCGCTGTAGGTCGCGAGTGGGCTTATCTTTGTGTCTGCCCTCCAACCCCCGGAGTTCTTCCTCTAGGGCCTCCCGCTCCAGTGCCTGTTGTCTCCGCAGCGACGCCTGTAGTTGGATGCATTTGCCCCTCATCACCGCCTTGAACGCGTCCCACGTGTTCTGATATGAGGTGTCTTCAGGTGGGTTGCCCTGGAAGTACTCCCCTATGGCCTCGGTCAGCTCCACCCTCCGTACCTGGTCTCGCAGGAGGTCCCCAGGAAAGTACCATCTGCCTTGTCCCCGCACCCCCCACTGGAGCTCCAATAGAACCATCCCATGGTCTGAGACCGAGATGGGGAGAATCTGCGCCCCCGTCGCCTTCCCCACTAATGCTTGGCTAATGAAAATGTAGTCTATTCGAGTGTACGTCCGATGAACATGGGAGTAGAAAGTATAGTCCTTTGCCGTCCCGTGGAGAGCCCGCCACCCATCTCGCAGACCCAGGGAATCGAAGCGATCCTTGACTCGCTTGGAAAACACTGATGACCTGACCCCCGTAGCGTGGGAGCCGTCCAGGAGGCCATCCCACAGGCAGTTAAAGTCCCCCATCAGAATGATGGGGCCCTCCGCGAACCCGCCCAGGGACCCCAACATGCGTGCAGTGAACACCGCCTGTCCCGTGTTCGGAGCATACATGACCGCAATTGTGCATAGTTGGCCCTGAAGCCGCCCCTTGAGCATGAGCCACCTCCCCTCCTTATCTCTGTGTGTATCCACGACTTGAAAGGGTGTGGAGCTATGGAACAGTATCGCCACCCCATTATGTTTGGTGTTGGCCGCTGAGTGAAAAATCTGCGGGAATGCCCTATGCTTGAGCCTACCCACATCCTCCCTTGTAAGGTGCGTTTCCTGCAGAGCAACTACCTTAACCTGCCTATCCACAATATACTTCAGGACCTGCTGTCTCTTCTGGGGTGCGTTCAAGCCCTTCACGTTCCATGTAGCCCACGTTACCATCTGAAGTGAGTGAGAACCCCCCTCTCCACCCCGTGTTGTGGGATCCAACTATACCAGACCTCAGCGCCTCTCCGCCTCCGCCCCTCGGCCCCCCCTTCTGATGCCTCGCCGCCCCTCCCTAGACCCTCACCAAGTCGTCGTTGCAGCCTACACCTTTCACCCTCCTCCCCGCCCGCTCCCCCCCACCACAAAGACCCGACCATGGAACCCCACGAACCTTGGGTACTTCCAGGGAATGTAACCAAGACCCCGCCCCATCGAACTCCTAACCTCATCCACTTGCTCCGCAACCGGCCGAGCATCAACAACATGTGTGCCAGACAAAGGGCTCTAGAGAAAAACAAAAACCTCAGTGTCCATGTAACCTCAGTGTCCATGTGGAGACTGCCGCACCTCTCTCCTGATTCATCGCAGTCCCGTCACCATCCACCTGGCCTCGCCGCTCGGGTATTCGGGTCCCTCCCGACTGGAGGACCCCCCGCGGTCGCTCCTGAACTGCATCCCGGAGAATCCCGTACCCCCAGCACGCGACCTCTACTCACGGTGGGGCCCTCCTCGCTGGCGATGCGCCCTGCGCCACTGCTCCCCCTGTGAGCCGACTGCCACTGCTCCGGACGGCCCCGGGCCGCCTCCTTCCACCGGTTCCGTAGGGAGGCCCAGGATACGCAGCCCCTCCCCCAGTTCTGTGATGTGGTGTCGTTTATTTTGCCGTTCAAAGCTGAGCCAGAAGGGATAGGTCCAACGATAGCGCACATTGTCCTCCCTGAGTTTGCTGGTCACCGGGCGGAGCTGCTGCCTTCGTACTAGGGTGGCCTGCGACAAGTCCTGATATAGAGAGCAGCTGTAGCCCTGGAACGAGACCTCCTTCTTCCTAGCCGCTTCCAGGATGGCCTCCTTGACTGGGAAGGCGTGCAGCTTTGCCAGGACATCCCTAGGTCTCCGGCGTTCGCCGTGAACCGGTGGTCCGACCCTGTGCACCCGGTCCAGTTTTATTTTCAGGTCTGGCCTGTTCACCACCTCCCCAAAGAGGCCAATAATAAACGCCTCCAGGTCCGAACCCTCTGCGCCCTCTTCCAAGTCTCTCACCCGTATATTCTCCCTCCGGGAACGATCCTCCAAGTCCTCTAGCTTCAGGGCAGACTGCGCCAGCTGAGCGCGGAGCTCCGAGCACTCCGTCCGGGAAGCCTGAGTGGCGCTATCCAGGGTTTGCACCTTCTCCTCCACCTCCAGGATTCGAGACCCCACGGCGTCCACATCGCGGCACAGATCACCGAGCTTCTCCGTTAGGTCCCCACGCAGTTGGTCCAGGCTGGCGTGGAGGTCCCGTTCAAGTTCACCACATAGATCCCTCTTGAAGTCCCGGAGCGTGGCCACCAGGTCGTCCTTCGTCAAGGCCATGCTGTCTCCTCCGCCCGGACCTCCCTCGTCTGTGGTGCTGGAGAGCGCCTGGAAGTACTTCGCCACGCGGTTTTCCTGTGGCTTCTGCGCCTTTTTTGTCGGGGGCGCACGGGACGACCTCCCCATCAGACCGTCCCCTCCGTGCCTCGCGCCGTCGCCACCACCAATCCTATGGCCCCGTTGCGACCGACCTCCACTGCTCGGCCACCGAGACCCCGGAAGCTGGAGCAGGGACCGACTTGTCTCCGCCTGCCGCCTCTAGACGCTCAGCTGATTCCACGGGCCGTGCCTCAAAGTCCTCTCCAGCGCCGACCAACCCCTACATCACAAAGCGCCCTTCACACCCAGCGCGCCAGAGAACCAGTGTAATGGAGGCTCCCCCGATGCTGCCAAATGTCTTACTTGGCCGCCATCTTGGAGTCAGGCACCGCCTCGCGCCCGGACGCGCGGAGATCGCCCCCGGCGTCTCCGCTCCCTCCAGCCTGCATCGGTCTTCGTCAGGGTGCACCACTCGTCTCCCGTTGGCCAGCCGTCCCTCCTCATGAGCGCTGTGATGGCCGCAATCTCCGCTTCCTCGTGCGAGTCCCACGGTAAGGTGGCTCCGCGCGCTGTCCCTCCCTTCGGCGCCGGCAAGATTAACCTCCCTCCAGCCGCGGCGGTCACTCCCGCTGCGCGGTCATCGCGACAAGCCTCCAATCACTCCCCTGGGTCCGGGTGGGCCGCCGCTCGGCGATCGGTCGCGGCCCTCCGCCGCCATTTTGCTCGCTCGCTGCTCCCGGGTCAGTGCTCGCTCTCTAGCCGCACCGGGGCCACCACATCCTCACCGCCGGTCCATTCGCCTCCACAAGTGTCCCGCGAGTGTTTTCCCCGCAGTGCGCCAGTCCAGAGCCCCCGTCTAGCCGCTTACAGGAGTCCGTGGGGCCGGAGCTGACTCGGTGCACTACCAGTCAGCCATCTTACTTGGCCACGCCGCGAGAGGAGTTTTTGAATATGATCCCATTGGCTTTGAATGGGTTGAGACAAAGATGGCTACTAATTGCATCACATGTTGATCCAACCTCACTTTGTTTCCAGCAACTAGCTCATCAGAAACATGGTCTGGATCTGATGTTTCCTCACTTTGGTCTTTCCCAGGAATACATTGACTGAAATCTGATTCCAGGACTGGATCTTCCAACACTAATCTACAGTAGAAGAGGTTCAGTAACTAGTACTCTTGAAAGATCCGTCTATCTTGTACTGAGATAGGAATATTTCAAAAAATGACATTTGCAGAGCAGTCACCTGAATGGCAGCCTGCTTTTAGTATGCACTACTTTATTACTCCAGGTAAAGAATACATATTTTGGGAGTGTATGCACAACTTAAAATTTAACTACCTTTTAAAAGTATTCTCCTGTAATTCCCGATGCCCTGTATGGGTAGATTAATGTGCAATTATAATGAGTTAAAGTTCTGATGGTGAAAGGAAAATGAGTTAATTGTGATTCTAGTTCTTTATTATAGTAATCTTCATTGATTTCATAGATATCACACCATCATAAAACCAGGAGAATTAACATAATCCTGATTTAAGATTAAGTTTAAGCATTTGTTGTAGACACGGAGTCAAATGAGACACATGCTCTAGAAAAAACCCAAGAACAATTTAGAAAAATATTTAGTTTATACAATTTTAGTCACCAAGAACTTAATAATCGGTTAAGTTCTTTAGATGCAGTCACATTTTACAGTAAAAACAGAAAATGACAGCTGTCCGATTTGAGGCAAGAACCTCGAACGCAGTAATGTTGTTCTATGGGAGAAACATTCTCTGCATAGGGTGGCTTGCAAACGAGTTACAGGACTGTTCTTATAGACTTAAGGCGAGTAGGGCCCAAGGTTCTAAAAAGCACCAAGAGTTCAGTTTTACCTGCCCTGCGATGTTTGGGTGCAGAGGTGCTTTCAGCAGTGGTAGCCTTGGATGCTACACTCTGTAGTCAATGTGAAAAGTACCTGTGTAAAAGAGGCTACGAGGGGGAACTGGTGGACCAGTCCAGCAGAACCCAAAGGGAGGAGGGGGGATTCCCACTCTTGGGGGTCGCAGTTTCAATGAACTTGGGCTGGTGGGCTCTGGGGCATAGGTTTTTGTCTGGCGGGTTGTCTAGTTTGAGGCTCCTATGGTTCACGGTGTACCTGCAGAAAAGGAAGAAGAATCACAGCGAGACCACTTCTGGCGTGGAGCTGGGCTCTAGTGAAATCCCTCAACGTGCTGGCCGGTTTTGGCAACGGTGGTGTTTTGGCTGAATACAGACGAGCCTTTGTGCTTGCAACAGGCTCGATACCTCGGGTATTAGTGTAGGGCGGCTCCTACCATCTCCAAACTTGGTGGGGAGTGATGAATCTGACCTGCTGAAGTATGGTAACCTCTTCATAGGTGGCTGCTGCATCGGTGGACCTAGTGGTCAACCTATCGGTGGACCAGACTTCGCGTTTGGTGGCTGTAGGGAAGTGGCTTCTCCACTTCAAGGGAGAAGCTGGCTGGTTGACTAAGTGCTGGCAGCCTTCCGAGGCTTTTGCAATAATCACAGCTTCAGGTTGAGTAGCGTCTGGGTGATTGTCGGGACAGGAGCAGGCAGCGTTTGGTGCCACAATCCTCAGCTAAAGCAAAAACCAAAGGAAATGATGGACGGAGTGTTGAACATTGCAAGCACTCACCCCCAGTCAACTGATCTGGGTTTAATCCATCACCGTTCTTTAGCCCACTCTGCCACCCCAGTTCAGACATGGCCATATGCAAATCAGTCTGACCCTGTGCCTCATGGGAACAGTCCAGCCCGAACTGCCAAGCCATGTCTTCCCTGGACCGGAAACAAGCTTCCTAGGACCGGTTTCTGGCAATCCTCAGCTAATCATCTGTTCTCGCGTTCTTCAGTTCTTCTTTGTCCTTCTTTTGGAGTTAGTTGATTCTGAGTTCGACTCAGTTGAATCTGAGTTCCAAAGTGCAATGTATAGTGCACTCTGCCTTAGGGTTGTGAGGCCTGCTATAGGGGTGACTTACCTATACTGAATGCAGTATTTGTGAGCACGTGTTTTCACATTTCTTTGCACCATTCCCTGCAGCCTGCAATGGCAGTCTACATAAGTTTGGTGGTGGGTGCCTTAGGGTGTCGCAATACATGCTGCAGCCCTTAGGCACCCTTTTAGTACCCATGCCCCTTACAGAGGTGCTAATGGTCCTGCCAATTGTGGACCAATTGAACAGTTACTTGTTTTAGGGAAAGAGCAATGGCTTTGGGGACTTGTTTGACAGGAACTCAGTTCACTTGAGTCAAATTTGCATCAAATACCGGGCAAAAATTGGGGGTGACAAGTCAAAAAGGGGTACTTTCCTATAACCAGATATTAAACATTGTTTGAGGGGGTGTGGCCTGGGAGCACATGGAGTAGGACATGTCTTGTTGTAGCTCCAGACTCCTGGGGCCTTTCAATAGCTCCTGAAGGTGCCGGACCTGGCCCGCGGTGATATGGCTATCCCAGGGGCATACGAAGGATGAGTGACCTGCTGCGAGGAGCTGAGGCCTAGGCATCAGCTAGGTTGGAAGAGCTGCGACCCACCTGGACCTCTGCCAGTGAGTGATCTGCTGCTTGGGCAGGCTGGAAGCATGCCCTTGCTATGCCCAGGGGGGACTGGCCTTGATATGCCTCTGGGACCTAGGGAGTGCTGCACTTTGGACGCGGATCAGCAGTCTTTCAGCCCTTCGCCCCTAACTTGTTAATGGTAGCAGTTTTGCGCGGGGACTGTTTCTTTGTGGCCTGCCCCTGGTGTGTGCATCACTGAGGGGTCTCCCCATCGCATCTGCTGCCATAGCGGCTGCTTCCTGCCAACTGAGTGCCCGCCATTGACTTTCATGCCCACCTTGTGGTAGACCATCCCTTTCATGTGTGGAGTGGCTGTGAGAAAGTGGCTCTGTGTATACTGTTCCCAAATAGGTACAGTGTGTATAGAGTCCACAGTACCCAGAGGTTTGGCAGAGGCTAAAGTTAGATATAACCTTACTCTCTAAAGTGGTAGCTTGGTTGAGCAGTAAGGCAGTATCAGGGGACAGTGTTAAGCATTTGTTGTACACACTCAGTCAGCAAATGGTCTCACACACTCAATAACTGAACTCTAGGCCAGTGGTTTATATATAAAAAATATATGCTTGTTTTGTTTTAGAACCAACAATAGGTATCAAAATATACTTTCTCAGAATGAGATGCTGTAGGTAATTACTTTTGGAATATGCAATTGGCTTTTGTATAAAGTTAAAGGTTGTTGCAATAGGCAACACAATTTCAAACACCATAATGCATTGAGTTCAATGGAAGTTTTAAGTTATTTGCAATAGATTACTTTAAGGATTACTTTTGTAATTCCAGGACTGGATCCGAGATTCAGTCCTGGGTTAGTTCTTAGAAACAAGTGATAAAAGTCGACTTAGTTACCGTTATGATTTTTAGACAATATTTAGCTATTTTAAAAGTGGACACCTAGAAAATATTTCATAGAAAACAGTCCATGATTTCCTAGGGAAGAAACTTCAAGTTGCAGGTATAGTATGTTTTGTAATCCAGTACTGGGTACCTAGACTCAGTACTGGGATCTCTATCTAAAACAGGTAAGTAATTACGTTTTCACAGTTTGTACGATTTTAAAAGAATATTTGAAGTTTGCAAAAATCGACACCAGAAATTTCACAGAAAAACAGTCAATGATTTCCTATGGAAGAAAATTGGGTTACTGGTAAGTACGGTTGTGAATATTTTTCAGGGTCAGTGCTGGGTAACAAGATCCAGCACTGGGATCTCACCTAAGAGCAGGTGAGTAATTTTGTTTTCGTTACTCGACTGAGTTTTGGTGAATATTTCAAGTTTTGAAGACTCCACACTTAGAAGAAATTTCAGAAGAAACCAGTCAATGTTACCCTATGGAGAAAATTGATTTATCAGCTTTCAGGTAAGTACTTGACTGGCAAAGCTAAGGTTCTGGGCACAGACTCGCGGGGGGGGGGGGTCTCCCAGGGTCAGGTAGGTACAGTTGTTACACTCTCTGCGGCACAGTGGCAGCTGGGTGCAGAGTGAGTTAGGCCCAATGTTATCCTATGGGAGGCAGGGGGGGCCTTGGTTAGTGGCTGCTGACTAGCAGGCCACGCGGCTGTGGGAAGCTGGGCTCCTGGTCACTTGCTCAGGGCAAATGGGGAAGTAGATAGGTGCAAAGGTTACACTGCCAGGGCCACTCGGGCCGCTGGGTGCAGGGTGCTTTTGGGCCTTCGAGCGCTCAATTGATTTCATTGGGAAAGCTCCGGTTTAGAAAAAGACTGCAAGCTCGGGGACGAAGATTCTTCAGGTGCCACCACCACTTCGAGAGGTAAGTTGGGTAGTTGGAGGATAGGTAGGTGCCCAGGAGTTGGGCACATGGGGCCACAGGGCGCCAGGTGCAGGGGTGCCTTTTGGTGTCAGTAAATCTTACCCTCTGTTTATCGCGGTTGGGGGGGGTACCTGGTTCTGAGGCTGCAGGCGTCGTCAGGAGCGTCGAGGGAAGTCCTTGGGTGCCGGACTCTGGGTCACAGTTGCTGGGGGGTCGTCCTCGTGGTCTTGGTTCACTCCGGCACATGCCCGGCTTGGCGGGTGCAGGGTTCGCGGTTCCGGTCAGATGCCAGGGATTAGATGCTGAGTTTGAGCAGAGCCTCTGCTCATGGGAGTCCCAGGTGCTTAGAGCCAAAGGGTAGCCAGGTCCTCCGGGGTTTGTGAGATTGCTAGCCACAAGAGGTGCTGGGTTGTAGCAGAAGCAGGTTCGAGGGTCGAAAGGCCGGTAGGGCTGGGGCTAAAGCAGATAGTGTCTTCCTCTTAGCAACTGCACGGCAGGTCTTCTTTCTTCTTGCTCTTTTTGTAGTTTGGAATCTGGGGAAGGAAGGTTCAGGGTGCCCCTAAATACTAGATTTAGGGGCGTTACAGGTAGGTAACGGGCAGTGACCAATGGGTTCCTGTCCTGGGGCGGGTACACCCCCTATTCTGCCACTCTCCACTGGGAGGTGGGCAGAAGCCCAGTCCTGATTGGGTAGGGCCTCCCATCTTCAAGATGACGAGCGCCCGGAGATATGCTTCACCTCGCCTACCCCACCTGAGGGGTGGGGTTGGCAGGCTGGCACATCCCCTGTCCTTATTTGGGGTTTCCGGCCAGGCTTCCCGCCAGAGTGGGGGTTGCAAGTGGCCTGGGGAAGCTCACAGAGGCCTTTGAAGCTTCCCCCTGTCCATCCTGAGGGAGGAGACCTAGCACCTCGCCCAGGATGTGCATTGTTGCAGGCCCTTAAGAGCAGGGGCTCTCCTACCCAGGGGTCCAGCAACATGTCTGCTGTGTGGCAGCCTCTCAGACCAGACGTGGATTGTAGGTTAGGTTTCAGGGGGCATCTCTAAGATGCCCTCTCTGGTGCTTGGTACATTAAATCCCACACTGGCATCAGTGCGGGTATAATGATACCAAACTTCTCAGTCTTCAGTGTTGCCATTATGGTGCTGTGGAGTTTGTGTTTGACGAGCTCTTGGCACCATGTACTCTTAAATGGCAGCACTGCACTTACAGGGCCCAGGAATGGACCTGGGCACTGTAGGGGCACAGGGCTCATGCTCCTGTGCCCACACCACTGGCATAGGGCACCCAGCTAGAGGGGTGGCTGATGTATGCCAGGGCAGTGTAGGTGGTGGGCATGGCACATAGGGATGTGTGCCATGTTGACTCTTTGATTTGTCTTGTACCCAGACACTCAGCCTGCAAGGGCAGTGTGTGTGTGTTAGGGTACAGGGCCTCTAAGGGTGGTACAATGAGTGCTGCTGCCCTTTGAGGCCTTCCCTCGTCACAAGGCCCTGGGTACCTGGGGTACCATTTACCAGGGGCTGACATGTGGCCAGGGTTTGCCAATTTGGGTTTGATGTTTTTGTTTAGGGAAGGTACATGGGCCCTGGGCACCTGATTGGCAGGAGTCCAGGGCACACTCAGTCAAAGTACATTCAGCAATTCAGTAAAAAGTGGGGGCATACCATGCAAGAAAGATGGCACTTTCTCACAGTGGCACATCTGTGATTGCTTTGTTTGCCGAAGGCACCATACTGGGTGAACGCTGCAGCAGTGGCCTGATCCACCAATCAATGGGCTTGTTCACCTTCCCACACTTCGCCACGTCTGGGGAGGCGCTGGAGGGTCGACTCCCATGAGAGTGGAAAGAGGGGACTGCAACCTCTTAGACTGTCATGGAGCACTGTACTCTCCTCCCTGTGGTTCCTGGGTCAGGTGCCATGTCTCAAGTACCTTCCCTATAGCCCTTACACCGAAACCTGCACTGGAACTTCTTTGGCTGGCCAATTCAACTGCTGCCTCTGCAACACTCCTCCCCGGGGCTGCTGCTGTGTGGACTGTGATCCATTGGGCATCTGTACGCCTGCTGGTCTCCCTCTGATAGAATCCCCTCTATTTTTCCCATCTCTGCTCTCACAGCGGACAGCTGTCCTGCCCCGTGGCAAGATGAGGGACACCCGAGCGGGCCTGCAAGAGACAACCCAGTTACCTCACTCTGGAGTAAGGCATCAGCGTAGGACGCAGCTCCTGCCGCTTCGCCTCCACCTAGTATGAAGTTTGCCATATCATTGGTGCCAATCTCTCAAGACTAAATGGACCGCTTTCTGCAAGACATTTATAGCAAGATTGAGTCTCTGAAATTGGATTTTAAGTCCTGCTTTAGAGAGATCTGTCGCGAGGTCACTGATCTGGGAGGACGAGCGAATGACCTAGAGCGTACAGCCAACGCTTGCTCTGAAGACCAAGAAATGCTTTGGCAGAGGGTGGCGATGTTGGAAGAACACATCACGCTCCAGCTGAAACAGGAGGACCTTGAAAATCGGAACCGGCTGGAACAACATCCGCATCAGGGGGTGCCGAAGGGAGCAGAGGGGACTGATATCATGGCGTCTACTGCTGAGCTTTTCCGTGTGATACGCGGGGAAGATGATGCCTCCCCTCCAGCGTTGGACAGGGCACATCGTGGGGCATCTCTTCTGGAAGAATTGAGTCCACCCCGGACATTCTGACATGTCCATTTCTTTGTTAAAAAGGAGGCCATTATGAGAGGGCTCAGAGTAGAGCTACCCGCTAGTACCATGGTTTATTCTGTTCAACTCTTACAGGACTTCTCCCCTATTACACTTTGCATCGCAGGGACTTCCAGCCAATCACTGACAAGTTGTGGAACCTCAACATACATTACCAATGGGGCCATCCTTTTTTTCTCATGTTCACATGGGAGGGCAAGAGATGAGCAATCCGCTCCTTGGTCAAAGGCAAGTAGCTGCTCAGGATCCAGGCAAACCCACCGACGGTCGCACTATCACGTTCTGGACTCCTCCTTCCCCCGCACACCCAAGGGAGTCCCTGAGGCCTGTCTGGTCTCTTGTGCCGTCCCACCGCACGGACAGGGCCCACAAAGCAGCGGCATCTCAAGATACCAAAAATTATATTTTTCAGTACCTCCATGAAATGAACTCAACCCCTTCTCAAGCTCCCTCGACTACAGGTTCTCTGACTTTTCTCTACCGATTGATCCGACTCTGGATGGAGAGGGAGCAATGCAGGAGTCCCACATTGTTGGGCAACCCTTGACACTTTGAGTCCCAGAGCACAGGACCCTGGGACTTTGCCTGGCGGCCTGAGGCCGGTGCGGCAATGTGCACTGGCTTGTTCTGCTCTTTATGACTGTGTTGGACTAGGAGTGCAGGGCTCACATTAGCTGGAGCTGCCTTAGCTGGTGGCTTAGATCGTGGCCGGCTGCGGGGGTCCAGGATGCGTGGACCACGTCTTGGATCTGTTATCTACTTTGTCCTGTGATGGGATTCTTTCCCTGCGGCCATTAGGTTACCTCCTGCTGCTGCCCCCGCCCCCGGTTCACACCTCTGGAGCGTGACTTCTCCATTGTGGCTGGCGTACTTGTTAGCTGGTCGCAGCAACCCTTGAATGGAGCGCTTCTGAGGGCGATGCCTCCCTAATGGGATACGAGTATGCCATCCCTAACAAACCCTTTCATCTATATTACATGACACAGCCACCAACCCTCCTCCCCCTCTCGTTGGCCTCCCGACACACTAAATTGCTCCCTTAATGTGGAGTGTCTGAATCTCCCAAAAAAAGGAAACCAATATGGCGCGATCTCCTTTCACACGACCCAGTCGTCATATTCCTCCAGGAGTCTAATATTCTGAAGGCCGACAGCCCACATATGCTTCACCCAAAATACCCACATTTTAGTTTGCATGTACCCCCCAGAACAGCGGTGGTGACCATTATGTGTAAGGCAGGCTTCTGCACATAAGACAGTGAGCGATACCCATGGTTGTTTTGTGAAACTTACCATACAACGCGGCTCACACTGCCTCACTCTTGAATGTTTATGCCCCCAATCAGGCGCAGGATCATTTCCTTAGAAACTACTGCGTGACCAGCTGACATCTGTGGAGGACGGTATCTTCATGGGTTGGGTTTTAAGCTTGGTCTGGGACCCTCGGCTGGATCATACCGCTTTCATCTTTCAGTGTGCGGGGGCAATATCGGCAGCACTCAATACACATTGTGGATGAGGGCTTGGTTAATGTCTGGAGGTACAACCAAATCACAGGGAGGGGCAGAAGGACGATAAAGGTCCAGCACACGCGTCCCCAAAACTGTAGACACACATAGAAGTGTGCAGTTCCTCTATAAGAGCAGTTCGTGGAACCTGAGGGATCAAGTCAGGGGATCTGATCCTTCAGGAGCAAAAGACCTCACACATCCCAAGGGGTGTCATGCTTCATCAGGCAGCTCTTCGTTGGGCCGGCGCTGCTATGCCCAACGGGCCCCACAGGGGGACTGTTTGCTGAAGATCTTTTGAGCTGCCGTAGTGAAGTGTGGTGTTTTATGTGAGGGTGTCTGTTAGTGAATAGGGTGGTGGGTTAAAATGACTCTAGGTTTTCATAAGGCAAATGTTTAGTGTGTGGAACCCTTGATCACGCTAAAAACAAATGTAGGCCAGAGTGGAAATAATGGTCCACATTTGCTCTAAATAGAAGTGTTGGTCAACATGTTTCTTGCCAAAGATTGTCCAAAAGGATCAAGGCAATTTGTCAGGACCGTGAAAAAACTAAACTACTCATGGGGAGGGGGACGATTAGGGGCATATGTGTTATCTAAAACCCTACCAGTCCCAGTGCATTAGAGTATATTAGAGCAATCACCTCCATTGCTATTGCCCGAATACTGGAATCCGATCTGGTTGAGGCGGGTTTACCCTCTGAAATTAAATCTCTTGAGCATCTTGACCAGACTGCCCCCTCCCATTGTAACAGGAGACAGCTGGCCCTGCTGCATGGCCAACTGCGTACCCGCCGAACGAATAAAGCAGAGAGTGCTTGCTTGCTTTGAGACTGTGAAACTATGAAGGGGGTAGATAAAGTGGGAGCAATCTTGGCACGCAAAGTACGACAGTAACATACTCGTACACACATATTCAAGATCAAGACCATCACCAGTGACTGGGTTACCACTGAACAGGCAAAGCAACATGCCTTTATATGATTTTTTTTTCCTTTTTTTAATCAGGCCCTTTACTCGGAGGACCTGTTATCAAGCACGCTCATAGATTTCTACCTTGCCTCTTGCACTTGGGATCCTATTGACCCGGCCCACACGTAACTTTTGGAGTCCGCCATTTCCCTGGCTGAACTACAGCAGGCTCTAAAGAATCTGCCGATTAGGTTAAACTCCTGGGCCTGACGGGCTCCCGGTAACCTTCTGTTGAGCCTTTTGTCCCTCTCCTCCAGGACCGCCTCCTGTGGCTCTTTAATACATTCTCTTCAGAAACAGGCCTCACCCTGACTATGGCGGTGGCAGGAAATGCTCTCATCCTTAAGCTCCGCTTACTGTCCCATTGTACTTTTAAATACTGATGCTAAACTCTATACCAAGATGTTGGCGAATTGCCTGGATCCAGATCTTCCTGGCTTGATTGACTTGACCAGCTTGGCGTCATCCATAACTGGCATGGGGTGGATAGCATCCTCCGGATCGCCCATTTAGTGGAAGACTCTTTGTCGTGCTATAAACGGACAAAGGCCTTTGAGTCAGCTGGCCATTTCTTACAGCGGTGCTACAGAGAATTCGTCTGGTTCCGAGCATGATATCTCTCCCTATGGCTTCCTCCCATGCGACCACTGCTGTTCGAGTACATGTTCTTCACATAAAGCCAATATGCCTGATGGGCACCGGCAGACAGTCTGATCTCCCGCACCTATCAAGTTCTCCAGCATTCCGGTAAAAACACTCTCATGCATATCAAACACACTCTCATGCATATCAAACACACTCTCATGCATATCAAACCCAATGGCGCTCTAATTCATCCCGCAAAAGCAATGGGAGACGCTCTGGCGAGATCTCCCCAGAATACACTGCAGACTGCCTACAAACTGACGGGATGGTGGTACTATACACCCACCCGCCTTCCTGCCATTTTATTGCACTACATCGGATATTTGCTAGCTCTGTAAGGCAGCCCCAGGAGATTTTCAACACATTTGGTGTTGGTGTTTGGGAATAATCACTTCTTGGTAAGAAATTCTGGGCCTAATCAAGGGTGTGCTGGCCTTCCTCCTACCAAACTCCTCTATTACTGTTATCTTAGGTATGCCGCCTATGGAACTTGAGACTATGACAGACGGATTGGCGCCGGAGGGTTTGAATGAATCTAGGTTTGCCTGGATTGTGAAACTGAACTGTTTGATATGACTCTTGCACTTCCCTCCCGCCAACCTCACTCCCTTGTTTACCAGGTGACAACAGGGTCTCCTTGCCTTTGGACTCACTCAGCTACTTCGACCATTTACACCCCGTTGTTTGTATTTCACGGTTTTGCTTTAATTGCAAAGTCTATGCGAAATTCTCGGAGCTATTCTGTTTAACTGATATTCCTTCTTGTCACACTTGTAGGATACATATTGTGTTATTGTCTGATGGCAACAGTGACTGAAGACACTGTCTAAACACATTACATGTAATGATTTCTCTGTTGAAGACTATTGGTAATAAAAAAAAATTGTTAGAGGCCGGGGTCTTGTGATGGCAATGATATACGCAGCACAGAGTTGGGCTAGCCCAGTGTTACCAATGACCAGAGACTAGAGTAATGTGCACTGGTGCTTAGCAGCAGAGTAAGTGGTGTACACAGTGAGAATTAAGTTCACATCTACACTTTAGCACCCCGTGTTTATGCTTGAATGTCCAAACACACAAATAATGAAATGTGGTCTAAAAATAGATATGCATTTTTAATAATGTGGACTAAATAGTTTTCAAGTATTCTGGGATACAGTGCAAAGGCTGAAGTTTATTAATGTATGTGAATTTAAAGAATGAAGATGGTGAACTGAGGTTACAAGTGTATTTTTTTTCTTTTTTTTATGGCAGCATACACGTGCACAACATTCATGGTTGCTTTGATTTTTTTAATGTATTATCTAGGTGTGCAAAGTTTCTAGTCACAAAGGCGGAGTTGGAGCTTCAGCGCACTGAATTAGAGCTGTGCCAGTTGGATCTGCAACAGGTGCTCTTTCTGCTGGAATCTGGCACAGGTGAGTGCAAAATTACTGTTTGCAAAACCCTAATCTCTAGCCCATTAAGCTGCAGGTAATTAAAGATAAAAAGATATTCCAACAATGAAGTGTTTTTAATTTAAAAAAGAAAAATTCCTCAGATTACATTACGTTTTGAAAATACCACCCATTCCTCATGGATGTATGCTATTGTCTACTGTGTTGAATGTTATTCTAACCAATGAAATGGGCGGGAGAATTATGTGCAGTGCTCTGAAGAGGAGACTTAAGGAAAAACCCAGAATTCCAAGTAATTCAAATAGTCTTCCCCTACAACGGGGCTGTGAATTTCAAACTTAAAGATTTTACTCCCACTGTAGAAACACAGTCCTTTACATACATTTTGACTAGACACACAAGGGAGCTCACTGTCATTCTATACATAGTACATTAGTCGAATTGTTCAATTGACCTTACACTAGGTTGTGACCCAACAACAATCGGGACTCATCTAATTTCTTTTCCTCACTGCTCCCATCTGTTTCAGTTCGTGCAGAAAATGAATTTACTGTTTCCACCCAGCATGCAATGTCTTGGTGTTCATTTTCGTCTGACCTGATCTATCTTATTCTCCTTTCCTCTGCAAGTCATGTTTGGTCATAGCCTTCAGCCATGTAGAGTTCTCAGTTGCTCTGGAAAATCCAATGTATTGCTTTACCCCTTTTGCCCAGCACCAAGGCCAACATAGCAAATTTATATGAAACTTTGTGTTTCTTAGGTTTGGGAATAACGACACACAATGCTTTTACGTAGTAGTTGTAACTCTTCAGGATTGTAGTTACCTCATCCCAGTAATTCCGGAGAGGCCTGCATTCCTAGAGCATTTGGAAGAATGTTGCATTTGTATCTTCACTTCTAGGACAGGCAGGAATCTGTCTGTAAATACTCGATGGAGTTTCAATGGTGTAACGGAGATACAATGTAATATGTCAAAATGTGATGTAGGAAGCTGGCTCTTTATGATGTACCAAAAAGAGTCATGTCATATGCAACGAGTCCAGGTGTTCCCTTACTAGTGGACCGGGGCTTTCTCTAGCAATCCCAAGGGGCTTTTCTAGGGGATAGTGTGGTCGAGCAGCTTTCGGGTTTTCAGAGAGGACTGTTGGACATCTGCAAAATACACACAGTCAGTAAATGATGCACATTTATCAAAATAACCTGTATCTTTATATATATTTAGGCACCAGAACGAATATTATCAGGCAAGTAAGTTTTGCAAGAGAAATACTTCACGTTTTCAAAAGTGTGCACTTTTAAGTAGCTGCAATGTTATTCTATGGGAAGAAAAACCAGTATGGCATACAGGTAGAGTACAGTGACTTACAATACCAATCTTCTGGACTTAAGGTGAATATGGGACAAGGTCCAAGGCAGCACCAGAAGGTCACCTCCAGCGGTACTAGAACAGCCGGGTGCAGTACAGATGTTAATCTATAGGGATCTGTTTAGGTGAAAAGAGGCTGCAGGTTTCGACTGGGAAGCCAGCCGGGCTGAACCAACAGTGGGGCTCAGGCCCCACAATGCTCTAGGACGTGCGGACACCTTCGGTCCTCTTCTCCATGGGCGATGGTGCAGAGGTGTCCTTGGGTGGCAGGTTTTTGTCACCGGGAGCAGTCAAGGCGAGGGAGCCTGCAAACAGAGGCTGCAGCCAGTGTCAAGGTCCGTGTCGGGAAAAACCCAAGGTGGGCTTCAAGTGTGGAGGGGCTGGGGACCCCATTCGCCCGCTTCAGCTTAGGATAGTCGGCTCGGGTGCAGTTGTGCCTTCCAGCATCTGGTTTTCGCGGTCTTGGAGCCTCAACTCAGTCTTTGGTCCCTGCAGAATGCAGGAGAGCAGCCTGCTGTTCCACAGGAGTTCCTGGTTCTTGGGTGAAGTGTTGGCAGTTCTCCCAGGCTTTGGAGACACCGCACCTGCAGGACAAGTTGTGTTTTGGTGCAATTGTCGCAGTCAGGAAGTAGGCCGGCACGGTTGGCACCTAGTCAGTTGCTGGGGGCTTCTTTTCTTGCGACTCTTCACAGGTCTTCTTTCAGGTCGGCAGTATCTGACTTTCTGGTGCCAGTGGCTGTAAATGTTGTATTTAGGGGTGTTAGGGGAGTGTAGGGTTGTAGCCAAATTGCTGCCTACCCCTGAGTTTACTAGTCCCCTTATATGGCCACTTCCTGTGTGGGTAGTGGACATAACCCAGTCCCAGAATTCATAGGTTTGCTGTAAGAGGCTGGCTTTGTATATGATATTGCCATTTGATGGTAATACCGTGCACAGAGTCCAGGGGTTCCCCAAAAGTGTACGGGGCTCAATGTAAAACCCAAAGTGCTCTATTAGTGGTAGTGTGGGCGAGCAGCCTTAGGCCTAACACAGAGGAGTGTACAACATTTATTGTACAACAGTGATCAATAATGGGGACACAACTCAAGAAGGAGATCCAGACAAATTTTAAAGAAGTATACTTGGTGTCTACATTATTTCAAGACTTTCATAATGAGGTAAGTAAGCTTTTAATAAAAATACGTTTCACTTTGAAAAATCGTCACTTGGAATGTTTTCAAAACAGTTCAATGTTATCCTGTGAGAAACTCTTTTAAGGTTTATCTGGTAAGTACGCTCCTTACAGTTCCAGTCTTCGGGACCAAAGGTCAGCAGTGGGCAAGAAGTAGGTGAGTACCAACACTGCACCACCAGTGGCACGGGAGCAGCTGGGTGCAGAGGTTGAACTCTGATTTCAGCCCAATGCTTTATAATGGTGACTGGGAGTCCTTGGAGCCATGCTGCTTGCAGGTAAGTGGAACGGTTGCAGGGTCTAAGGTTTGGATGTTAGGACCTACACAGGGTGGCACACAAAGTGGCACCAAACATACACCACCAGTCGCACAGGGGCGGCCGGGTGCAGGGTGCAAACACAGTGTTGGGCGCCCAATGTAATCCTGATGAGTGTCTTCTTTTGGGAAATAGGCTGCAGGCGTCAAACGGGAGGATCCAGACAGAACAGCAGCACTGCTAAGTTGAGGTGTTGGGGGTCCCAGGGGCACCGCTGGCTGAGCTCACCAAAGCACGGGGGCTGCAGGTGCAGTGGTGCCTCTAGTCATCAATTCTTTCTACTGGACCGGTTGCAAAGCGGAGAGGGTGGGGAGCCCTTCAGACTCACCCTGCAGGTGCCGTCTTGGGTGGGGGGGGGAGCGGGACAGGTCAGGAGAGGTCGTCCAACACTGGATTCAGAGTCATGGTCGAAGGGGAGACTTCACTGGGCATTTGGGCCACTCTGGCTCAGTCCGTGGGCTTCCGGTGCAGAGTGGGCATGAGTCTGGTATCCTCCTGGGTCCTCTCCTGTGATTGCAGCCAGAGTTGCATACCGAAGGTGGTGGGCTCTTTGAAGCTTGCTGCTTTGGGAATGCTAATTTACAGGCCCTCTTGTGGGAGAGGGTGTAAACACCAGGCTTTGGTTCTGACCTCCTGAAAGCAAAGGCCCTCAGCCTTGGGGAGGTGGGGGGGGGGGCGGGGGGGAAGGTCCAGAAACTAGTCTCTGGTGGCAGGCTGGCTAAGACCAGTCAGCCAGCACACTAGTAGTTGGTAGGTCTTCAGGAGGCACCTTTAAGGTTCCCTCTGGGTGCATGTATTAATAAATCCAACACTGGAATCAGTGTGCGTTTATTAACTAGATAGGTTTCATGCCAAACAACTGTTTTCAGTGAAGCCATTAAGTAGCTGGGGAACTAGTTTCCACCAGTGTCCAGGCCATTTTCTTAAAATGGCCTCCCTGATTGCTTGTACTGGCAGGAATTGGACTGACCAGCCGAGGGGCATATCTGCTCGTGCAGTTATCCCTACACACGTAATAGTGTACTCTGCCTTAGGGATGTAAGGCCTGCTGAAGGGATGAATAGCCTATACTGCTTGCAGTGTCTGCAGGCATGACACACAGGGGTGTCTGTCATGTCGTATTTTCACTTTTGGCTGCACCAAGACATGCAGCCTGCAGTGGCAGCCTATGGGTGTTAGGTGAGGGGTCACTTAAAGGTGCCATAATATGTGCTGCAGCCCTTGCAGACCCTCTTTAGTACATCAAGCCCTAGGTACCAGGTGTACCATTTACTAGGGACTTGGAGGATGCTAAAGGAATTGCCAATTGGAGTACAACTGCACAGTTTTGGGAAAGAGATCTGACACTGGAGACCTGGTTAGCGAGAACCCAGTGCACTTCCAGGCCAAATCACATGAAACACCAGCCAAAATGTTGGGGCGACCATGTCACAAAAGGGGCACAGAACCTGCATGTAATAACTTGAATCTAGCATTACTGGCTATCAATTGGACTGTGAACAGGCAATCCCCATGCTTTATCTGAGATGGGCTCCTATAGATCTGCCTTCAATAGTCGTACGCTGAGGGGAAGTTTAACTTCAACCCAATTAAGGGCTTTATTTGCATAATCTAGATCAGAGCTTACAACCATAAACACTTTCCAGAAGCTCTTCCAGCATCTCAGACACTGGTGTCACAGATGAAATTTAGGTCCATAGCTCCCTGTCAGCTTGGCAATTTGCAGAATTGTCCCTTGCCAACCTCAAATTACCTACATGTACCGCCTAAATGTAATCAACATATCAGGTGGGTACAAGTCCTTCAACTCAAGACACCCGTCTTCATTCTATTGTGACATAGCCCTGTACTGGATAATATCTGTAAATTGCTACAGCTACCAGATCTGTAATGATCTGGAGACTAGAAAATGTTTGAGTATTCTCTTGACTGTCATTTTTCACGGTTATGACACTTTTTGGCAATCATGACGCAGTCTTATCGGCTGGTTCTCTAGCATTAAGCGGGAGCAGTTTGTTGTGCCTCTTGGGAGATTTTGCTCTCAATTTCCATCTTCTCTACACCAATGAAGGGCATGTTGGAGTTGCGTTGCTATGTAATAGAACTGTATATTGGGAAGACTCAACCCTGTACAATCTGCACTCTTACCCCACCACCAAACTCCCCCACCCCCTCAACCCATAAAGTCAGTTTAATTAAATGAATAGGTATTGAGTTCTTTGAATGTTGATCTGTGGCTAGGACAGAGACTTTTATATAGCGTTTATAAGCTTCACATGATAAACTATGTTGGCTAGTGCAGCTCTGCCCATCCCCGATAGTGACAGCAAATTGCCAAAGCGAAGAAGTTCTTAGCCGTTGGAGAACTTTTTCCATATTGTAGGAGTATTGTTTTCCCAAGGTGTGCAATCTGCATATCTAAGTATGTGAATGTTTTAGTTTCCCATGTTATCCTGACATTTGAAAGTTTTTAGGGGCACAATCTGATATATAGCTGAAGGGAATAGGACTGTTTTGCGCATGTTGAGTCTCACACCTAATGGGTGCAGCTCCTGTAATAATCTAGGGAACACCTCAATTTGGTGCGTCAGGCATATGAAGGTGTCCTCAGCATACAACGACTCACCATGGGTCGTACCGTCTATTTTTATCCCCCCAGTCCTTCATATATTCACAGAGGGTCTACCACAAAGCGATAGCAGCTCCTCTGCCTTGTGCCCCCGTCTGTGGTACAGCTATCAGATACCAAGCCTCATGACTTCACTTTGGGTACAGGTTCTGTATTGATCAATTTAATCCAGCTCCTGATCTGTGGACCAGATCCAATTTGTTTCGAAATCTGCATGCATGTAATCCCATCCTGTTTTAAAAGCTTTATCTGTATCCAAGACAGGGGTCCTGTAGTTCACATTCAGTCATCCTATCTGTATGATATGGTGCTGTGGTCTAATACGGCAATGTGCTCTGCAGTGAGTGACTGGATGTCAAGGTTGCCCAAGAACCTCCTTATCTGGGTTTCCAAAATGGGTATTCTATATACTTTTTGTTTTTTTTGTTTTTTTACAAACGTATAAACTGTTGACAAATAATCAACAAGCATTTGCAGCGCGTTAGGTCTCACATTTGCGAGAGTTTAAGGTATTGTCAATGTAATTGACCATTGCATTTTCTTTATAGATTTGTTTTTAAAACCGTTAAAAAGCATTGTCATTTACAATGTCAATAGGTTAAACTCTCGCAAATGCGTGACCTATTGCATTACTTCCTGTTGCAGTGGAAGAGGATGCGAACTCTGAGGAGTCCGCTGTAGTGACCCACGACGAACAAAAGGAAGGTGCGGCTCGCCGAAGTCTATTTTTTAAATATTTTTGTAAGATTCTGGTTATCAGCACGGCACATCACCTGTGTTGCGCTGTAGGAGAAAATCATTAAAGAAAATAGTGGTGACATAGTGTAAAGAAAACATACGTGGAACTACACAAGTGAAAGGGCCAGTCCCCGTGGGAGGTTACAAATGTAGGCAAGGAGATACTAAGGAAGGGCTAGCAAGGCTATTAACGAATCAGAAGCCAACATTTGCTAAGGCAAATGAGACAAGCCAATGAAAAATATGGGCGGAGAGTGGCAGAGCTTCAAGTCCATACCTGAATACAGCATGCCGCCCAGCTTAACCTAAAAAGCGAGTTGTGGCAGTCTGACATAAACATGGTACAAATGATTGCATTATTAAATATATATATAAAATCATACAAATTCCATAGATCAATTTTTATATATAAAAACACATTCTTTAATCATTATTGTAAATCTTCCATGAATCAATTAAAAAAATCCTGATTCTATTAAGAATCAAGGTTTACATCAAAATTTTACTTCAAAAATAAATTCAAAAACTTAATTCAAGATCCAAAATCAAGAGATCCAGATGTCTATGTGCAGCAAAAGTGATGCAGTCATCACAAAGGAATAATTTGTCAAGCATATTTCATCCAAACCCAAAAACAGTCAAAATGTGTCGCAGCGTCGCTGTCAGCTGCTTCTTCAGGGCTTTTGGAAATTAACACAAAAGCAACAATTTATAAATAAGAGGGTTTTTTTTGTGTGTATTGACAATGATTAAATGTCTTTTATCCAAGAATTGATCCATGGAAGATGATTACATAAAAAAAATAAACTAGTAATAAACAATATGGCAATAAATTTGGATTTTGTACAATCTGTAGATCAGACTGCCCCAAATTTATTTTAAGGGCTCTCCGCCGACTTTAACATTTATTACAGTGGAAATTGTTGCTTAATAATGTGCAATGTTTCAGTTTATAGCAGCTTGGGTTGCTGCTTTTGGAACCATCCGGTCTGTTAGATGATATAGTTGAGAAGGTGCTTTCCTTTCATAACTCCCACACTAACATTTTACCAGGTCTAGTGCCGTCTTTATATAGTATTTCATGTAGTCTCTGTGGGTAAGTGTATCTAGCGCCTCAGTTTTCGTCCTCTTAACAATTAGTAATACGTGGGTATTTGGAGTAGTCTGTTCCTTCTCCGTTCATTTTATGTCACAACTGTCTTTTTATCCCATCAATAGTACTTTAAACTTTAGTACTCATACATACATTCCCCTCGCAATGGACCTTTCAATGTCCCCCACTCGTTAGCCTTGGTAGCAATGAGCCCCAGTTGTCCTCAAAATATGAACTAGTTGTTTAAACCCCGGGTCCTGTAAAGCCTCTGGCAACAAACACTATGTAGGTATACTAGTGTATGGAATTGTCATCTTGGATTTGATTAGGAGCAGAGAGTGATTTAAGTGTCAAAGTTAGATGTGAAGGTGTGTGTGACTAGGATACAGTCTAACCTACTGTAGGTGTCTTGTACTGGTTAATGATATAAGCTTGCCATAGCTTTAGTATGCAACGCATTCTAGGTTGTTCATGCATCTGCTAATTCCTAAGTCGGTTCAGGTTTTTTGTGGGGCCTGAACGGGTGCCTATCGAGACTGTCATCCAGAGTGCAATTGACCCTCCTCCCCCAAAATCACAAATGAGGGCTGTAGGAAAATATGATCTGCTTTTATGGTTACTCCCTACTTTTTGCCTGGTGCTAAGCTGTTACTGACTAGTCTGACTGGAATCCTGCTAATCAGTGTGAGAAAGTGCCATCTTTCTTACATGGTTTGCCCCCACGTTTTGCTGAATGTACTTTGAGCGTGCCCTGGACTCCTACCAGTCAGGTGCCCAGGGCCTATGTTCCTTCCCTAAACACACAAAACCCAAATTGGCAAACCCTGGCCACATGTCAGCCCCTGGTAAATGGTACCCTAGGTACCCAGGGCCTTGTGACCAGGGTAAGCCTCTAAGGGCTGCAGCACTCATTGTGCCACCCTTAGAGGCCCTGTACCCTTACACACACACACTGCCCTTGCAGGCTGGGTGTCTGGGTGCAAGACAAAACGGAGTCGACATGGCACACACCCCTGTGCCATGCCCATCACCTACACTGCCATGGCATATATCAGCCACCCCTCTAGCTGGGTGCCCTATGCCAATGGTGTGGGCGCAGGAGCCCTGTGCCCCTACAGTACCCAGGTCCATTCCTGGGCACTAAGTGCAGTGCTGCCATTTAAGAGTACATGGTGCTGAGAGCTCGTCAAACACTAACTCCACAGCACAATAATGGCAACACTGAAGACTGAAGTTTGGTATCAAACTTCTCAGCACATTAAACCCACACTGATGCCAGTGTGGGATTTAATGTACCAAGCACCCCAGAGGGCATCTTAGAGATGCCCCCTAAAACCTAACCTACAATCCACGTCTGTTCTGAGGCTGCCTAGGCTGCCACACAGCAGACCTGTTGCTGGACCCCTGGGTAGGAGAGCCCCTGCTCTCCTTGGCCTGCAGCAATGCACATCCAGGACGAGGTGCTAAATCTCCTCCCCCAGGATGGGCAGGGGAAAGCTTCAAAGGCATTCCGCCTTTGTGACCTTCCCCAGGCCACTGCAACCCCCCCACTCTGGCGGAAAGCTTGGCCGGAAACGCTAAATAAGGACAGGGGATGTGCCAGCCTGTCAACCCCACCCCTCAGGTAGGGGAGGCGAGGTGAAGCACATCTCCTGGCTCTCGCCATCTTGAAGATGGGAAGCCCTACCCTATCCGGACTAGGCTACTGCCCCCCTCCCACAGGAGAGAGGCAGGATAGGGGGTGTACCAACCCCAGGACAGGGACCCATTGGTCCCTGCCCTTCACCTACCTGTAACGCCCCTAAATCTAGTATTTAGGGGCACCCTGAACCTTCCTTCCCCAGAGTCCAGATTCCAAAATCCGAAGAAGAGCTAGAAGAAAGAAGACCTGCCCTGCAGCTGCTAAGAAGAGGAAGACACCAACTGCTTTGGCCCCAGCCCTACCGGCCTGTCGACCCTCAAACCTGCTCCTGCTCCAACCCGGCATCTCTTGTGGCCAGCAACCTCACAAACCCCGGAGGACCTGGCTGCCTTTTGACTCTAAAACCCTGGGACTCCCATGAGTAGAGGCTCTACTCAGAATCTACTTCTAATCCCTGGCAGCAGCCCGGAACCGCGAACCCAGCACACTCTGCACCAGCCAAGCCTGGTCTGTGGCGGAGTGAACAAAGACCACGAGGACGACCCCACGGCGACTGTGACCCCGAGTCCGGCACCCAAGGACCTCCCTCGACACTCCTGAAGAAGCCTGCAGCCTCAGAACAAGGTGCCCCCCCAACCGCGATCAACAGAGGGTAAGATTTCCTGACACCAAAAGGCACCCCTGCACCCAGCGCCCCGCGGCCCCCTGTGCCCAATCCCGGGGTACCTACCTATCCTCCAACTACCCAACTTACCTCTCAAAGTGGTGGTGGCACCTGAAGAATCCTCGTCCCCGAGCTTGCAGTCTTTTTCTAAACCGGAGATTTCCCATTGAAATCAATTGAGCGCCCGAAGGCTCAAAAGCACCCTGCACCCAGCCGCCCGAGTGGCCCTGGCAGTGCAACCTCTACACCGATCTACTTCCCCAATTGCCCTGAGGAAGTGACCAGGAGCCCAGGTCCCACAGCTGCGTGGCCTGCTAGTCAGTGCCCACCAACCAAGGCCCCCCTACCTCTCATAGGATAACATTGGGCCTAACTCTCTCTACACCCGGCCGCCCTTGGGTCGCTGAGGGTGAACCAACTGTACCTACTTGACCCTGGGAGACCCCTGAGTCTATGCCAAGAACCTTAACTCTGCCAGTCGAGTACTTACCTTTAAACCGATACCTCCATTTTCTCCATAGGGAAACATTGACTGGCTTTTTCCTGAAATTTCTTTTAAGTGTGGACTTTTCAAAACTTAAAATATTCACCAAAAATCAGCAGAGTAACGAAAAAGAAAATACTCACCTGCTCTTAGGTGAGCTCCCAGTGCTGGATCTTAGTGCCCAGCACTGACTGAAATACTTACAACTGTACTTACCAGTAACCCAATATTCTTCCATAGGAAATCATTGACTGTTTTTCTGTGAAATTTCTTCTAAGTGTCAATTTCTGCAATTTTTAAATATTCTTTAAAAATCGTACAATATCTGAAAACGTAATTACTTACCTGTTTTGGATAAAGGTCCCAGTACTGAGTCTAGGCACCCAGTACTGGATTATAAAAGTAACGAGAACATACTATACCTGCAACTTGAATTTTCTGCCATAGGGAACCATTGACAGTTTTCTATAAAATATTTTCTAATTGTCAACTTTTAAAATGGCAAAATATTGTCTAAAAATCATCACAGTAATTAAGTCGACTTTTATCACTTGATTCCGAGTACTGACCCAGGACTGAATCTAGGATCCAGTCTTGGAATTCCAAAAGTAATCCTAAAAGTAATCTGTGGCAAATAACTTGAAACTTCCATTGAACTCAATGCATTATTGTGTTTAGAATTGTGTTGCCTATTGCAACCACTTGTAACTGTTTACAAAAGTCAATTGCATATTGCAGAAGTATTTATATAAAGCATCTCATTCTGAGAAAGTATATTTTAATACCCATCGTTGGTTCTAAAATAAAACAAGCATATATTTTTTTATATATAACCCATTGGCCTAGAGTTCAGTTATTGAGTGTGTGAGACCATTTGCTGACTGAGTGCGTACAACAAATGCTTTACACTGTCCTCTAATATTGCCTTACTGCTCGACCAAGCTACCACTTTAGAGAGTAAGGTTATATCTAACTTTAGCCTCTGTCAACCCTCTGGGGACTGTGGACTCTGTACACCCTGTACCTATTTGGGAACAGTATATACAGAGCCACTTTCTCACAATCAGGACCCGAGTCTATCTGCTTTTTCCCTTAAATTGGTTTGTCCAGTACTTGGGTACATCCCAGATTAGATACTGGGGTACCCTTATCAGTCCCTAGTATATGGTACTAAAGTACCCAGGGCATAGGTACCCCAGAGGTCCCCCATTGGCTGAAGCATGCATTATGCCACGCATGAGAGAGCATTCAAAATGGAACTACAGGCGTGCCATTGCAGCCTGTGTAAGTTGGTGATCGCACCACTTACTAAATATATAGGTTTCCTATAGCTAGGGTCACTGCACGTAAAACCTATAAGTCACCCCTATAGCAGGCCTTTGCAATCCTGAAGGCAGGGTGCTTGGTTCTAAGTGAGAGTGTGCCCCTACATGAACAGGGCACCTCTACAGAGTCCATTCTCCCGGGTTGTCAGTGAAGCAGCCATATATTATATAGAGGGGCACCGCGTAATTATGTGATGACCACTTCAAATGGCTGCAACGAATCATGTTTGCTATAAAACATGTTGGAATCATACCTGCCACACCGTAAACGGTGTGGGAGGTATGATTCCAAGCACTGGAAGAGCCCTCCATTAGGCTGTGTGTTCCTGGTGTCAACCTTCTAGACCCGCACAGCACAAAATGGTTGCTGCCGACCAGATACACATTTCTGCTCTGCTGCTGCTGAGCCAAGCTCGAGCAGGGGAAGGCAGAACAATAGGCATCCTGTCACAGGGAGGTGTGACCACTTCCCAGACAGGATTTAGTGTATTGGGACCGGGTGGGTGGTGCTTGCCAGCACCACTATGTCTGCATGAAGGGCCCATTTGGTGTCCCTGTGCATAGTTCAGTTCAAACCAGTCCTGTGAGCCGTTGGCTCACACTCTTTGGCGAAACTGGAGAAAGGACATGGGAGTAACCTCCCCCTGTCCAGACCCTCCCCTCGGAGAGTCTCCTGAATCCTTCCCAACCCTTTCAGAGGCCAGATCCATACGTCTGCAGTTACTTCCTCCTCTCCTGACCAGGGACAATGGTCAAGTGCGCCATCCGAATCCGCAGTCCCTGCACTTGCATGCTTGGCTCCTGAATTCTTGGAACTTCGAGACCTGAGCATTTCTCAGGAGTGTAGAGACATCTTCTCTAAATCTACAGCTGAAAGCACCAACAAGACATGCAAACTGAAATTGAAAAGGTTCTGTTTTTGGTGCCAAAGAAATAACCTACATCCATTTTAAGTTATCCCGCAACAGATTTTACCACATCTCCTCTCTGGCTAAATCTGGTTTGGATTTCGCCTCAGTTAAGGTTCATCAGCAATAGAAGAGCTTCAAGCGCCACTTTATTCCTCAAGCCTGATCAAACAATTTATGAAGGGGCTGTTCCGTACCTTTCCTCCAGTGCGAGCACATCTGCTGGAATAGAACCTCAACGTTGTCCTTACGAAACTCATGAATAGACCATTCGAACCCATTTATAAAGCTGAATTGAAATTCCTAACATCAAGTCACTCTTCGCTTGCGCTAGCATCAGCTAGAAGGGTAAGCAAGATCTTGGCTTCAAACATTTAAAAAGGTTTTCTAATGTTTAAAGAAGACGCTGTGATTCTAAGGACTAATCCTACATTCATTCCTAAGGTTCCGTAGAAATTCCACCTCAATGAGCCAGTGATACTCAAGTCTTTTTCCTACAACAATCCACGCTTGCAGAGCAAACACTGCATACGCTGGATGTCAAGCGTTGCTTTAAGTTCTGCCTTAAGAGAACGAAGGACATTTGAAAAACTTATGTTACAGTTTGACTCTCATATCAACAACAGGAACGGATTCAGGCATGTAATTCTATGAAAGGTACCAATACTGGAAAACCATAGTTACAGGTAAGTAACTTACTTTCTTACAAACCAATAGAGGGATACAGAGAGCCAGGTAAGCAGACCTGATTTTCGACTGCCTAGGTGAGAACTGCTATTACAGGCACAGCAGAAACTCTGACCACCATCCAGTTGACGTGGCTTCTCAAACAGGTTTCTTTGAACAAAATGATGTATCTGAAAGAGACACGTTAGTGATAGATTCCTCACCGTAGAATATTCCCCAGGCGTCAGTCTGGATCTGGAAAGTTCTCTCTGCTTAGCAGTACCTCTGCACGTCAGTAGATGGCACCATGCGGCTCCGCCCCGTCACCAGCGTCGTGCGTGCCGGGATGACGTCAAGGAGGTTACTTGGGCGCCACCATGCGCGCTGACGTCAGTTCTTTCATTTTCCAGGCCGAAAGCGCAGATACGGATTGAGCATGTACCTCGGTCAATTTTTGACCACTTTTTTGAGAACTTTTGTCTCCTTCTCGTGTCTCTTAGTGCACGTAGGGATGCCCGGCTTTAAGTCTTGTGGATCGTACCATCGTAATATGTCGGTGGTGGACTCCCATGATGTCTACCTCTACTGCCTGGAGACCAACCACCGGGATTGTCTGGACTGCCATGCCATGGCCCCGTAGGCATAGCGGGAGCGGCGCCAGAAGTTGCTGGAGGTCCGGCACTCCTCTCACCGCCGCTCCAGTTGTGGCCATTCGCGGGACCGCAGTCGTCGCTCCTCGGACTAAGTCTTCACCTTCAGATTCCGGTAAGCGACGCTATAAGAAGTCGAAGAAGCGTGTTCGCTCTCCGACGTCCACCCCCCCCGGCGCTCCTCGGAGGCGGATGTGGTGGACAGGGGCTCCGCCCCTGTGGCTACTCTGGAGCCTGGGAGTCCCGCAGCCTACCTGCTATACCCGGGTCTGTCGGCGACTCCCAAACAGTGGCAAGAGTTTATTGCTGTCTTGGACCGCCTGTTTAGGCGTAGCGCTCGCGCTTGCGGCCCCCGCGGCCCAGTGTCCAGATCCTGTTGACCCGGCGGCACGGCCTCCGGCGCCAGCCCTGGAGCCACTGGATCCAGCGCCGGCGGCTCCAGTGCCTCAAGGTGCTTGGCTCTTTGCTCTGGCCCCAGCGCCGCCTCTGGCTGCACCACAGGCGCCGCACTGGGTGCCGTTTATCCCACCCCTGCCTCGGTTTTCGGACCATTTCGTTCTGACCTGGGATCCTAATTGGGATGAGGCTCTGGTTCGGCGCCGCTTCGTTCACTGCTGGCCCCCTCTCCGGTCCTGCCGCCGCAGCCGGCTCCTTCTACCCCGGAGCCGGATGAGGACTGGGACGGCTCCGAGGACCCCCTTACGTGGCAGTGTGACTCCGAGCAGGATTGGGTGAATGACCTTCTAGATGCGGGTGAAATTGATGTCTTCTGACCTGGGGTTTGACTCGCCTCTGCCTACTATGGAGGAGGGTGCTTCCTATACTATGGTGCTGCGTAGAGCCGCGGAGTCTCTCCACCTCGACCTCCCTACCGTGGCCCTTAAGACCAACATCCTTACAGAGGTGCTCCAGACGGCGTCCACGTTGTCTGAGCCGCTGCTCCCTTTCAATGAGGCCCTTACTGAAGTCCTCTTGGGTACTTGGTTGCGGCCAGCCTCAGGGGGTGCCGGTGGATAAGAACGTCTCAAGGCGTCATCGCCCGGCGCCTGGGGATCCTGCCTTCTTGACCACTCACCCCACGCCTGAGCGTCTGGTCATTCAGGCCTCGACATCGCAGAGTGCCTTTCCCTCGGCTCTGTCTGATAAGGACTTTAAGAGGCTGGACCAATATGGCAACAGGTTGTTATCCTCAGCCAGTTTTGGGTTGAGATCTGTTAATACCGCCTGCTTATTGGGCCGTTACTCCCATGCAGTGTGGGATTCGGTGGCGGAGGTTCTGCCTCGGTGCTCTGAGGAGGTCCAGGGTGTCCTTTCCCAAGCAATTTCGGAGGGCAAGGATGCGGCGAAGTTTGCCATCAGGTGTGGTTTGGCCACCGCTGATTCGTTGCGCTGGGTGATTTCCACGACGGTGGTGTTGCGGCGCCACGCCTGGTTGCGTTCCACTGGCTTCTCACCCGATGTCCAGAGCTCGCTCATGGACATGCCCTTTGATGGCTCCCGCCTCTTTGGTGATGAGGCTGACCATGTCCTGGAGCGCTTTAAAGAGTCTCGTGCCACAGCCAAGTCTTTGGGTCTTTCCTCAAAAAACCCTGCCACAACGGGGTTTTGTTCCTTTCGTGGCCAGAGCAGGGGTACCCAGGTGCACTCTTCCAGCAATCCTGTGCAGAACCAGCCTCAGCGAGGCCGTGGACGTGGGTTCCGTAGGGGGGGGGGGGGGGGGGGGTCTGGTAACCAGCATGCGGGGCAGACCACTTCCACCCCACTGCTTCCGCCTCAAAACCTTCCTAATCCGAGCTTCAGGGGGCACCCCACACCAGTGGGTGGCAGGATTCACCTCCACCTTCCCCACTGGCGCATGATTACGTCGGACAAGTGGGTGCTGCTGATAATCTGCCACGGTTACTCGCTCCCCTTTCTGTCCTCCGCTCCGGCCATGCCACCTTGGTACCACCGCATGTCGGGGGATCATTTGGCTCTTCTCCGTCAGGAAGTCACAGCCCTCCTGGCCAAGGGGGTCATTGAGTACGTTCCCGATCAGGGAGTGGTTGCTATTCCCACTACTTTCTGTTCCCCAAGAAGGACAAGGGGGGCCTGCGCCCCATCTTGGACCTCCGGCACGTCAATCGCTTCCTCCGGAAGGAGAAGTTCAAGATGCTGACTCTGGCTCAGGTCCTGCCTGCCCTGGACCCTGTAGACTGGATGGTAGCGTTGGACTTGCAGGACGCTTATTTTCACATTCCCGTCCTGCCGGCGTTAACCTGCAGTTCACGGTTGGCCAGGAGCGTTTTCAGTTTGCCGTGCTCCCCTTCGGCCTTACCAGCGCCCCTCGGGTGTTCACGAAAGTGATGGCGGTGGTCGCAGCTCATCTGCACAGGTCAGGGGTGTCAGTCTTCCCCTACCTAGACGACTCGCTGTTGAAGGTGGGCTTGCCCCAGGCAGTTGTCTCCCACCTCCAGACTACGGCCGACCTCCTGCATTTGCTAGGGTTCTCCATCATTGTGCTGAAGTCGCACCGGAGTCCCTCTCAGAAGCTCCCTTTCATCGGAGCGGTTCTGGATTCAACGCTGTTATGAGTTTATCCTCCCGAACATTGAGTCCGGGATATTCAGGCTATGGTTCCGCTCTTTCAGCCTATATCCCGAGTTTGTCAGGATGACCCTCCGGCTTCTGGGTCGGATGGCCTTCTGCATCCTGCAGGTACCGCATGCCAGATGGCATATGCGGGCTCTGCAGTGGGACCTGAAGTTCCAGTGGGCGCAGCATCAGGGCAACCTGTCCGATCATGTTCAGATCGCGGAGGGCACTGCACGGCAATTGCAGTGGTGGCTCACGAATCGCATTTGGGTCAATGGCAGATCCCTCTCCCTTCCCCAACCGGAGCATACAGTAGTGACGGATGCGTCCCTCCTGCGTTGGGTTGGCCACATGGGTGAGGCAGAGATCAGAGGACTCTGTTCTCTGGCGAAGTCCGGGCTCCACATCAACCTTCTGGACCTCCGGGCGATTCTTTTTGCACTGAAGGCATTCCTTCCTTCTGTCGGAGGAAGGGTAGTGCAGGTGGTCGTGGACAACACCACCGCCATGTGGTAATGCAACAAGCAGGGTGGGGTGGGGTCGTGGACCCTATGTCGGGAGGCTCTGCGCTTCTGGATGTGGCTGGGACATAAAGGCATTACCTTGGTGGTTCAACACCTGGCAGGTTCTCTGAACGCCAGGGCGGACGAACTCAGCCGCTGGTGCATGGTGGACCACGAGTGGCGTCTGAACTTGGACGTGGCGCAAGGTCTCTTTCTGCGATGGGGAGAGCATTGGTTAGATCTATTCGCCACCGAAGAGAATGCGCAATGTCATCAGTTCTGCGCATTGGCATTTCCAAGGCGGCACTTGCTCGGAGACGCTTTTCGTCTCGAGTGGAGCTGCGGTCTGTTGTACGCCTATACCACTTTTGCCCAGAGTGCTGAAGATCAGGCGCGACCGGGCCCAAGTTATTCTTGTGGCTTCGGACTGGGCTCGAAGAGTATGGTATCCTGAGCTACTCAGTATGAGCATCGATCCCCCGATCCGTCTGCGTCTTCGGGAGGATCTTCTGTCGCAGCAGCAGGGGATGGTCCTCCACCCGAACCTGTCCAGCCTCCACCTCCATGCTGGGAGATTGAGCGGCGACAGTTGACACCTTTCGATCTTCCTCCTGAAGTCTGTGATGTCATCCTGGTGGCCCTCCATTAATACGGTGGACGCCTGTCGGTAGAACAGGTTTGTGGCATGGTGCTCAGCTAAGACTGTGGATCTCCTTTCTTGCCTTCTTTCTGAGGTTCTTCTGTTCATTCTCTCTTTGGCCCAGCAGGGCTCTGCTCTGGGCACTCTCAAATGTTATCTTTCGGCGATCTCTGCCTTTCTACGGCTTTCAGATCAGCCTATTCTTTTTAAGTCCCCGGTTGTTAACCGTTTTCTCAAGGGCATTACACATACGTTCCCACCTGTGCCCTTCATAATGCCTAAGTGAGACTTGAATCTTGTGTTGACTTTTCTGATGTGCGCTCCCTTTGAGCCCCTTCATAACTATCCCTTACGTCTTCTTACACTCAAGACGGATTTCCTGGTTGCTATCACCTCTGCCAGGAGAGTGAGCTCCAGGCTTTCTTCCAAACCTCCTTTCCTTTCTGTTCATCCGGACAAGGTGGTTCTGAGGACACGTCCGTCGTTCTTACCAAAGGTTGTCACGCCCTTCCACATCGGGCAGACCATCACTATGCCCACCCTTTTTCCACATCCCTCAAGGGAAGAGGAGCGGCTTCACCGTCTGGACCGAAAACGTGCGTTCGCATTCTATCTGCAGCGTACACCGTAGTTCCGGGTGGATGATCAGCTCTTTGTTGGCTACGTGGGTGCCAAAAGAGGTCGGGCAGTGCACAAACAGACCATCTGCCGGTGGGTCGTTCTGTGCATCAAAGCATGTTACTCCTTGGCCAAGAAGGAGCCTCCTGTGGGACTTCGTGCCCATTTGACCAGGGCAACTGCAGCCACTACTGCCTTGGGACGCGGTGTCCCTTTGCAGGATATTTGTCAGGCAGCTACGTGGGCCTCGCTGCACACGTTTACCAAGCACTACTGCCTTGACAGTCCGGTCTGGAGAGCCGGCTTCTTTGGCCGTTCTGTGCTCCGTAACTTTCTGGTGTAATCTTGTTCGGAGACTCACCACCGGGGTTGGTATTGCTGGGGTATCTATTCTAAGGTTAGTAATCTGTCACTAACGTGTCTTTCAGATGCACAAGTTACTACTTGTGTAACGATATATCTGTAAGAGACATTAGTGATAGATTCCTTACCGCCCCACCCATCCTCCCCATTCTGCGAACTGATTACTAGGGTTCAGGTCATCCCCTTTTAGGGCCCTAGTTTTATGCACCAAAGGTCAGTTTCTCGCATGACTGTGTTTCGGTGCGGAAAGTTGTGTACAGAACTGACGTCCGCGCGCATGGGTGGCGCCTAAGTAACCTCCGTGACGTCATCCTGGCACGCACGATGCCAGTGACTGGCGTGGAGCCGCATGGCGCTACCTACTGACGCGCAGAGGTACTGCTAAGCAGAAAAAAATTCCGGATCCAGACTGACGCCTGGGGAATATTCTAAGGTAAGGAATCTATCACTAACTAATGTCTCTTACAGATATATCGTTACACAAGAAGTAGCTTGTGCATATGGTAATTATGTATAAATTCTACCCTGGGTCAGTAAACCAGCAATATTCCAAGCAAGTTTGGTTAATCTTTTAAAATTTGCATGGGAATGTTACAGCTCAGATTTGACTCCCACACCCATTGTAGGATGAACCCTTCTAACAGGGGGTACATCCAGAGTGTCTCCCAACAGTTCCATGTTGTAATTTTCTGTGTTAAGGGCACCGTCTGTCAGGACGTGTACGATTCAAGTTTTTGTCCGGGAGTGGCCTTCATGCTGCCTAGTCTGTCTTTAAGAATTGTCTACTGCTAGCCTCAAAAGAAGGAAACCAAGAGCGGTGGTCTCACCTCCTTTGACCTCTGACTGTGAACAGACCCAGGAGCTTGCTGCATTGTGGGCGTTCTGGGATAACTTTTACTCTGCTGCCGCAGGCCTTGTGAAGGCTCGGGAATCTTCTGCTGGAGTCCCAGGCATATTCTTAGTCTTTCCTGCTGTCTCCAGCACTGATCTGAGATGCCATGCATAGATTGGACTATTCATAGCTTATGACTTTATAATAAAGGTTCCCTTGATTGAAAACTATTACAGGTAATTAACATTTCACTCAGTAGTCCCATTTGGAAGAAATTGTAAAAAATGAGTGCTCATGAGAAAAGCTGGGAGTAAACTCTGAATAGCTATTTAACAAAGTATATCATACAGTCTAATCTATTTTTGTGTGGTTTGTTTACTTTTTCTCTCTGCAGTTTTTCAATCTAACGAACGGCAGGATAAAATAAAGATTAAGTTGAATAAGGGGAAAGCAAAAAGTAAAGAGTTTACTGCAGGGCATGTTGGCTCCTCTGAGGAAGAAGGATTCTTAAAGTACTGTGCTCTGGAATTTGTGGATGTAGCAACAGTTGACAAGGAGGGCGCACTCTCTTCTTCGCCAGTATTGAAATCGAAGCAAAAGAAGCACCCAGGATTTCTATCTCATCCCAACAATTGCACTTGTTCTTTATGCTCGGACTTGTCCCTATCTGTGTTATGCACTCGTTGGGCAATGACGTTTGCTGAAATGCAGGTGTCCTTTGGAAACCACTCTGACGGCTCTAGTCTCTTGAGGGCTGCACTACAACGCTGTATTGGTTTCTCCTCCCGCTTCTCCAATGTTCTGTGCAACTTCCTTTCCCGGGACCCAAGAAACTCCAGTCAGAAAAGTAATAAGGGGCTGTCAACGGTGAGATTGGCAGACAGACTCTTAGCACAGCTTTATACCAGTCTAGCCTCTCTGCACTCTAGTGCAAAACATCACAAAATGATAAGCATGTACACACAAGCTGGCCTGAACTTTATTTTCTCTAGTGGTGTTTATGGCCTTGAACATTGCAAGGCTAACCTTCTGCTTGCAAAAGCTGTCACTTCGCTTTATAACTTGGCATCTAGGAATGGTGGTCTAGTGGCAGACATTTTTTCTCCACTGTGGGTTTGGAATCTACCCACAATATGTCCCTCTGCCACAGAAAAGAGAAGCAAAAAACCCCCTGAGGTGAAAATTAGTCTGACTGAGGCTGTGCCAGCTGTAAAGGGGGAAAACCTAGTGCTCTCCACCAGCCAGAAGAAGAAAGGCTCAACAGCAAAAGAGCGTGTTGTACCTCGCCCATTAAATTTCAAGGATGCATTTTCATTGGATGACTCCGATACAGAGATTCCAGCCATTGTTATCAAGTCAATGTCTGATGTGAACACCCCTGTGCAGAAATGTTTTCCTGCTGCTCTGCAACCCAAAACATCGTTTACTGTCTTCAATGAAGAATCTCTGCCAGCAGACAAACATCTTGCTAGGGCACCAAAGGCTTCTCGGAAAATTAAGTCCAGACTCAAGGTAAGAACTAAGCAGATTTTGCTACTCTGAACGTTTTGGTGTATGCTATAGGATACTAGATGGTTCTTACTACCCAGATTGGATCTAAATTAAAAAATCCAATCTTCCTCTTCTTGTGGAGGAGAGAAGTGTCACCCCAGACAAGCTTTGTTTGCACCATATGTTTTTGTTCGAATTGTTTTTTTTTTTTTTTACTGAGTGTGAATGGATGATGTGATAAATTGTAGTATGTTTTGTGATGTTGTGGGGGCACCTCTGGACTACTGGCCATTTGTATGAAACTGTAAAATGATTTTGAGAAACCAGTGCTGCCGTTTGGAAGTGGGTAGTTGGATCCAACACATCTGCTGTTTATTTCTTTGATGCTAAGTACATTGCTGACATTTATAATCACTTAAGGCTCCATTTATAGCTATTTGGGTATTTCTCTTTGAGCATTTTTGTATTTAACACCACCTCTTGGACTACTTTCTCAGGTGGTATTTAGTGATGAAAGTGATTCAGAAGGTTTGGATAAAGAAGAAAAGGAGCAAACTTCGAAGACCAAATCTCCTATTGATGTTAATAAAAAGGAAGGCAAGTTGACCTATAGCAGGGCAAGGACCACGAAGAAATCTGCAGATAAAAGTAAAATTGAAGAGCATTCTCAAAGCAACCCTGAACGATGTCCCAGGAAAGGAAGGTCAGCTAGCAAGGAGACCGACACCATTACAGCAGAAAAGGAGACTCTGACTGCTACCAAAAGGGTGACTCGAGGGCGGGCCCACCTTCATCAAGATGAAGTAGAGGTGTTGAGAGTTATACAAGAAGAAGAGACAGAGGATGCATTTGACATCAGCTTTGAGGTTCTTAGAGGATCTGATGGAGAGGACAAGCCTGCCACAGGTAAGAGACCGCAATTGTAAGAAATGTGGCTGGGTTGTGGTAGGACTTAATGTCTGTTTTGGAGTTCACTGGTGTGCCCAAGATAATAAAATTGCTTTGTGTAAGGAAAACATCATGGGAAACCCAACCCTCAATGTCTGGCTAAAATCCTAACAAACTTAATTTTACATTTCAGTCCTGTTAATCCAACACATGAGCTGCCCATTTCACAGAGCATCTTTGATGGGGAAGGCTTCCATGCAGATTCTTTGCTTTGACTATCCTCCTGGCTCCGTTCTGGACCTAGAGACGTTTTCCCAGTATAGGGTTTAAGGTTTGTGTTTTGCCTCAATCATGACTCGGTGTGAGCCATTTGTGATAAAATTGGAGTACAATACGCCCCAAAGTGTCGGTTTCTTTTTTACCTTGCCTCCTATGTTGGTTTGGCTCTTAATATTTCATGGCCAAAATATTTTGCTTTTCTACAGCGGCTAGGTCAAATGCCCTTCGATTTCACAGTATAAATCTTGACACACATGCTGTAAAATGACTTTGTTGAATTGACATCTGCATGGGCTGTGTTGGATCCAGATATGACCCCTCAGTCTTTGATTCTTCTGTTCTTGAGTACGCTACTCTTCTCGTCTTTCATCTTTCATGTCGGCAGGATCTGTTTTTCTGGTGCCGTGGGGCTCCCCTAAATACTGAATTTTGGGGGTTTAGGGGAGTGTAGATTAGTAGCCAATGGACTATTGACTCTGGGTTGCCTATCCCCCCTGTATGACCACTTTCTGTGGGAAGTGGGCGTAACCCTGCCAAGAAGTCCTAAGTATGCCATCACAAAGATGGCTACTTCTGAAAAGTTGTCCTCTTCAGTTTAACCCACCTTAGAGGTGGTACTAACCTGAGGGTGGCATGACTAGCTGATTTTCCCACCTGTCCAGCTGCCAAAGGGGCTCCGGGCAAAGGGGGGTTCTGTTACCTTTCTTGTGGGGGGGGGAGAGACAGATTTGCATTTCAATGACCACGGCTCTTTGAAGCTTGCCGGCCTAGGAAGCCTAATCAGCAGGTCATCCTGTGGGAGGGGGTGTAACACCCTTCTCCCGGACAGGCAATTGTTCTGGGTCTTCTGAGAGCGGAGGCTCTCACCCTAGGAGGTCACAACAGTGTATCGGGTGCAGGCTTGCAGAAACCAGTCAGGGAGCACACCATAGTCTGGTAGGTTTTCAGTGGGCAACTCTAAGGTGCTCTTTGTGCATGTACTGGTAAATCCAACACTGGAATCCGTGTGGGTTTATCAATACGAGATGTTTGATACCAAACATCCCTCTTTTCAGTGAATCCATCATGTTACTAAGGGAACTCAGTGTCCAGCACATGTTCTAAAATGGCTTCTCTGTCCACTTGCACTGGCAGATATGGAACTGACCAGCACAGGGACATACCTGCGCAAGCAAGCATGTCCTCAAATGTAATACCAAGCACCCTGCCTTGGGACTGTTTTTTGTAGGTAGAGGTATTGTTATAAGAACTGTAGGTGAAGCAGCAGATCTTAAAAAAAAAAAGACCTCTTTTTCACCGTAAGCCAATGAAGTTCTCTAAGCAGCTGTAGAGATGGAGTTCCTGAGGGCAATTTAAAATCATCCTTGCAGCGGTGTTCTGAACTAGCTGCAGCTTGGCTAGGAGGGTCTCACCTACTTCTGCCATCAAGGCGTTACCATAGTCCAAACGGCACGTGACCAAAGCCTGTTCTAGGGTCCTACGATGGTTAGTAGGCATAAACGGGAGAATTTTCCTCAAAAGCCGTAAACTATAGTAGCATGCGGCAGATGTGTTGATATGTTCTTTAATTGACAGAGCCCTGTCGATTCTTATTCCCAGGTCATTGACTGAGATCTTGGGGGTAGGGGCAACACCCAATTGGGTGGGCCACCAATCATTGGTCCAGACCTCAACTGTTCTGCCAAGTAGCATGATCTCAGATTTGTCTGGATTTAGTTGAAGATAGTTGGTCGTCATCCAGTCATAGATCACCTTTAGGCCACTGGCAAAACAGATTTTTTTCCTTCTCTAAATTATCTCCAATAGAGAACATGAGCTGCGTATCATCTGCATATGAGATGATATCAAAGCCCAGCGGTTCAATTATCTTCGCCAAAGGAGACGTATAGATGTTAAAGAGGGTCGGGCTTAAACAGGAACCTTGCGGAACACCCCTTCAAGGGCATTTTCGGCGAGGAGTAAGGCCCTACCGTAACTGTTTGAGATCTTTCAGACAGGAAGTGCTTTAACCACTTCAGGGCAATTCCCTTTATGTTCCCCGCGACTAATCTCTCCGCCAGCTTTTTATGTGGGATGGTATCGAAAGCCGCGGAGAGATCTAGAAGAATCAGTATTACTGAACCCCCTGCGTCAACTATTTGTCTAAGTTGGTCAGTTACTGCAAGTACCGCTGTTTCTGTGCTAAAGCCTTTACGAAAGCCCGATTGTGAGGGGTCTAAAATACCATTCTTTTCAAGATAGGTGCAGAGTTGTTTATTTACAATGCCTTCTAATTGTTTCCCCAGTAATGGCAATAGGGAGATGGGGCGGTAATTAGAAAGAACGAACGGGTCAGCTGAAGGTTTCTTTAGGATAGGCCGGACAATTGCCTCTTTCCAAGCCGTAGGGATGATGCCCGTGGTTAAAGAGGAATTGAAAATATCTGACAGCTGGAGCACAGCTAGTGGCTAAGAGTGCCATGGTTTTTGGGGGGCACAAGTCATTGGGGGAGCCTGATTTTGCTTTTGACAGGCCATTTATAACCTCTTCAATAGTGGCCAATTCAAACTGCTCCAAGCAGGCCTCCTTAACTGTTGATACTTCACCCGTGGGTTCAGACAACAGATCTGGGACTGAAGAAATCTCTGGAGGGAAGTTGTTATAAATTGTGGATATCTTATCCCTAAAAAATAATGCTAGCGAGTCACAGAGATCTTGGGATTCAATAGGAGGTTGTGCGCATACTCTAGGAGATGTAAAGTCTTTGACTATAGCGAACAGTACTTTCGAGGAATTACTGGCTTGTTCTATTTGGTTTATAATTGAGGCACGTCTCTCTTCTTTCATATTTAAATGGTAGGTGGCCAGGGATTGTTTAAATAAGTCTAGATTGACATTCCTTGTTAGTCCTCCAAAGTCTCTCCAGACGCCTGCAGTTAGCTTTTTCCTTTCTAAGCTCCTCTGTGTACCAGGGGCTGGAGGTTCGCCTTGTACCTACGCTTTGTTTGGATGGAATAACTTAATCAAACGCACTATGAAGGGCAGTATTCAGATCTTCCAATTTTTTTGGAGGGGTCACAAGAATTAATTTCCCCAGGAGGCGAGAAGGCGTTGTTAAAAGCCTCTATAGATAAATTTCGCCACATTCTATATTGTCCCGGGGGCACCCTCTTCTGAAAATCCCCTTTTTTTTTCCCAAACGTTATTGGAGGAAAAAGAGATCAGAGAGTGGTCCGACCAGGTCAAGGAGAGGGGGAGGGGGGGGGGGGGGTGATACATTTCAGGTGGTCTTTGTTAGAAAAAACTAGGTCTAAAAGGTGGCTGGCTTGATGAGTAGGGCCCACCACCCGCTGAGTTAGTCCAATTGAGTTCAATGCCGTGAACAGTTTATCAACTTCAGGATTGGAAAGATCTTCAGCATGAAAATTAAAATCTCCAAGGAGAAGGAAGGTATTAGAAGCCACTACATGCAGTGCTATGGGTTCAACCAAGAGGTCTGCAAAGTTGGCTTTCGTACCAGGAGGTCGATACAGTAAGGCGCCCTGCCAAGTGCTGGTAGAGGATTCGATAACCTTAAAAATTCCTAATTCCAGCCATTCATTTTAAGTCAAAAACACCCAACTCACTTTGAGATGTTTCTGGAAGGCAATAGCAATGCCACCACCTATTTTTATCTGATATGCGAACAGAGGGGACATCTCGGGGCATATATAGCTCTAGCTGTGGTAGGACTGTTTCGAGATATACCTTAACGGTTGCGCTTTGCAAAGCACGGTCTTCTCAGGCAAGAGTGGAAACTTTCCTGTTTAGTATAATCATTGCATGTCCTGAGCTCTGTTGCACCCTAAACTACAGTTGGCAATGGGTACACTAAAAGCTTCCATCCCTGCGCCCGGTTGGAGATGCTAGAATGTACGGGCGGTTAATGCCCTAGAGACTTAGCTGCTGGATGAGTATTCCAGCGCTATGGTTAAATATGATTCTAAGTTTATGGGGAATAGCAAGTGATACTCATTGATGTCAGACAATAGAAATGTTGTTTTGGAAAATTATAAAGAAAATGTATTGATAATTAATAAAAATATTAAAAAAAAAAAAAAAAAAAAAACTACATGCAGTATCTGATAGACTACTAGCCGCAGATTCCTTAACGTAGAATTATCCCCAGGCATGAGGCTGGCACCAGAAAACTTTCTTTGCCCCAGCATCTCTGCGCGCCGGGAGCGGTACAACGCGACTCCGACCTGACGTCGTCCGCGGGCGTGACGTCAGCGAGGTCACATAAGCCCCACCTTGGTACGCTGACATCAGTTTCCTTCTTTTCCGCGCGCAACGCGGATCCGGATCGTGTCCGTGCCTGTTTTCAGGCCTTCTTTTTCATGCTTTGCGTTGTGGGACAGTGTGCGAATGCCTTTGGGCTTTAAGGCGTGCTAGTCTTGCGTGCGTCTGTCGGTAACAGACCCTCCTATTTGCATGTGGTGTTTGGGCGAGCACCATGATTCCACGGACTGCGACGCTTGCCAGCATCTGAAGCCTAAGGCCCGGCAGGAGCGCCGGATGAAGCTCCTTTCAGCCAGGCCGTCCAGATCGGTGTCGACTCCGCGCTTGTCACCAGTGGGAGGGTCCAAGAATCGCCGCTTCCGATTTCGACGTCACCGAGGCCCCTAGGGCGTCGCTCGCCCGTCGGTAAGTCTTACAGCTTGTCTCCGAGGCCTGGTCCCCGCTCTGCGGAGGGCGCAGGTTCTCCGCGGGACATGCGGCCTCCTTCGTCGCCACCCTACCCGCCGTTTCCCCGGCGTCGGGGCGACCAGGGCCCAAATGGAGGCCTATGCTGAGGCTCTGCAGGCTTCCTTGGCCCCTCCTCTTCCTGGGACGTTCGCGGATCCTTTGCCACGTGCGGATCCTTCTGCGGCATCGCTGACTGGTTCGGCTTCAGTTGTTGGAGGTGTGGTGTCATTGGGGTGCGGCCCTACGGGCATCCCCTCTTTGGCCCAAGGCGCCTCTGCCTTGCCGCAAACCCCCGAGGGGGTCCCTGTGGTGTCACAGGAGGTCGTCGGGGCTCATTCCAGAGTCCCCCTCTGTTTTCTGGGCAGGCGGCGGCCTTGCCTGGAGCCGAACGGATGCCGCTCAGGTGCTGGCGGCGCCGCGGGTGCTGGCTAGGGGCCGGGGCGGGTCCCTGGGTCCCTCTCGTCTCTCCATGCAGGCGGATGCTTCGTCGGAGGTCGAGTCGGCGCCTTTTCGGTGCCGTTCTTTCGCTGACCCGGAGCCGGCCCCGCTCCATTCTCCTGGGGCGCAAGTGGTGAAGGAGGACGTCTCGGTATCCCCTCCGGTGCCGGACGACGTCACACCAGCACCTGTGGCGGACACCACGGCGCCGTGCTGGTGCTAGGTCGTTGACTCAACTCCAGAGGCCCCCTCCTCTCCGGAGGTTCGTCAACATTTTGTCTCCTCTTCCCTGGAGACGAGTCGCCACGTCGTGGCTTTTTCCCTGGTGTCTTCCGGGGACAAGACTTCACCATCCCTGCAGCCACAGCCTTCCCCGGAGGTATCTCTGGTCCCCCACTTGTCTGTGAATCTTCCACCGTTCCAGGGCTGGCCGTTTCTTCCGCCAGCGGGACTCTGGGATCGCTGGCTTAGTTTACAGCCGTCCCCCACGGAGGAATTGCTCCCCCCCCCACAACGCCCCACGGATGAGAGTTCAGCCTTTGCCCGGGCCATTTCCACGGGCGCTGGCATTTTGCTCTTGGGTGATCCCGCCACCCCATTCCCTACGGACCATTTGCTTGAGGTTCTCAATCAGGGCTCTGGTGGATTGGAGCTGCTTCTTTCCTTCGAGGCTTTGCTCCATAATTCTCTTCTGGGGATGTCCTGCCACGGAGGATCCGGTGCCCCAGTCGCTCCTCCACCGCCCTCCTCCGCATGATCCAGTCTGCCTTTCTTTCCACCCAGGGCCCTCTTCTGCAGACTGCTTTCCCTTCCTTACCTTTGGTGTTTCCTCCGTCACGGGAGGCCCGGTGGTTGGATTCATGGGGGCGTAACCTCTTCGCTTCCTCTAGTGCTGCTTTGCCAGCGCTCAACATGCTTTGTGTTGGCCAGGGCTACTTGCAACATGTGGGATTCTGTGGAATCCCTTCTGTCTTCTGCCTCTCAGGAAGGTGTCTGCGCTGATCTGCGGCGCCAGTTGATGGATGGCTGGGAGTTGGCCGCGTTCATTCTTCGTTCTGCCCTGAGCGTTTCTGATACTCTCGGCTGCACTATGGCAAGTTCAGTAGTTCTCCTTCGCCATGCTTGGCTGAGGGATAGCGTTTTCACTGAGAACGTTCAGGAGCGTCTGGTTTATCTGCCCTTTGATAGGGTTCTTTTGTTTAACACTCATGCAGATGCCAACATTCAACGGCTCCTTGCGGGGCTCCGTCCTCCTCCCCCTCCGTAGTCTGGCTTGTTGGTCCTCTGCTACTTTATGGGCGACGTTATCCCACCCCCCTTTTGTTTCAGGGATCTAGTGGTGTGTCTTCGGGGTCCTTAGGTTGACCCCTTTGTGTGCTGTTGGCTGCTGGTACAGCCCCTTTGGCTTTTGTTGTTCTTTGGTACCCTTGTGTGTCCGGGTTGAGCCTTCTGTATGTTTTTTGTTTGGCTGATTGGCAAGCCGTCTGTGGTTCTATCTGCAGGTCCTATATGTTCTTGTCCTCTGCTGCAGGATTTTTCCCTAAGAGGTTTTCCCATGTTTTCTTGGGACATATCATACCCTATGTGGGGTACATGTAGCTATTGCATAGCTCTGTCTTGCGCTGGGAAGTTATGGTCACCCCTTTTCGGGTTCCCTGCCTTTCCTGGTATCACTGTATACCGCTGGTGCGGACTTTGTCTTGTCCGGGCGCAGCTTGCCCAGGTTTTGTCATTCTCAGGTGTTCGCTGCATCGCTCGACCTGTCTGGCATGCTGTCTAAGGTGTCGTGTTGCGCCGTTTCCGCTTGCCTGTCCGGCGTTTCGGCCTGGTCCTCTGTCTGGTGTTCCAGGGGGCTTGGTTTCTCCTGGCTTTCCTGTGTTCTGGCTGACAGCTTTGGTCCATCCTCCGTGTCTCTTCTCTTCTGGCTGGTCCCACTTCTCTTCGTGGGTCAGTGTGTGTCTATCGTATGCTCCTCCTTTGGGGGCTTGTTCTGAATTTCCCTGGCCTCTGCCCTCAGCTTGCGCTTGGCTTATTCTGGGTGCGCTGCTTCATGGTCTTGACGGCTGCACGTGCCTGCTCGTTCTGGTCCACCGCCATGGCCCTTAGTGTGTTCCCTTGTGCCACTGCCTCTTGTTCTGCTGGGGTTTTGTGCACCTGTGCCTTTCTTCTTACGCCTGCGCTTCTTGGCTGTGAAGCCGTTCCTGCCTTGTCTGCTGCCTTGCGGCTGATGCCTGTTCAGCTGTCCTCTATTGCTGTGTGTTTTCCTACAGCGGGCTCTGCCTCTGGTTCTACCTCTTCTCCCTGGAGTTGGGTTGGTTCTTTTCCTCCTGGGTGCTCCTCTGCGGCTCTGTCCCTACGAGGGTTGTGGCAGTTGTACCTTGGATGGGCTTGGGGTCTCCTAGTCTTCCCTTCGCCTTGTTCTTGCTTACTTCTGCTTGGTAGGAGCCGGGCTGCCCTTGTTCCCGTGACACGTGCCCTGCTGGGGCACTGTGTTCCTTCTTACTGGGGAAGTTCTCTCGCAGGCCCTCCTCCCCTCGGGGTATGGCTAGGGTATCTATTCTACGTTAAGTAATCTGCGGCTAGTAGTCTATCAGATGTACAAGTTACTTACTTTCGGTAACTATGTATCTGGTAGAGACGATTCTAGCCGCAGATTCCATCACGGCCCGCCCTTCCTCCCCGTTCTGCGAGGACCTTCAGTTTGGTTTTTTGCACTCTCCTCCTTCCGGGTGGCTTGCCTTCTGTGGGTTTCCGCTCTGCTCCCTCCCGGACAGAATGCTTTGTTTTGCTTGTTTTTTCCACCACTTCCTTTATGGAACATGGTCGGTTGGTTCATGTGTGCTTCTGCATCCCTCCACCCTGGTTTGTTCTACGGTGCAGGGGCCTACTTTTACTCTTTTCCCCTTTTACTTGCTTGGGGGGGGGGGGGGGGGGTTTGATTCCTTTGCAGTCCTCTACGTTGGGATTTTTTATGCCTGTACCTTGGCTTTTTCGCTCATTTCAGGGGATACAGCCCTCCTTGATAGTGTCGCCTGGGGGTGCATTGCTGTTACTCCTCTGTTCCGGGCTTGTGGCTTTTCACTGTTGTGGATTGTGATTGCATTCTCTCTCTTCTGCTATGGTGTTTTTCACACGCTTTCTGCCTCCACGGTGGATGCTCCCTTAGCTTGCAAGGGTGTTTCTTCCTCAGAGCGGTGCTCTGCTCTTTCCCTGCTATGGCTTCGCCGCTATGGTTTTTTGTACCTTAGTGCTTGGCGCTTTTCCACCTGGTGCTGTTCCTCACCTTTCGTTGCTCTCTTTTCTGTTTAACTGATTTTTCGCACACTGTTCCCATACTTTCCACAGTTTTGTTGTGATGGCTTCGCGTTGTGGCGTGGGAAAGTTCTCCGAAGAAAACTGATGTCAGCGCGCCCGGGTGAGTCTTATGTGACTTTGCTGTCGTCACGCCCGTGGACGACGTCAGGGCGGAGTTGCGTGGTACCGCCCCCTGGCACGCAGAGATGCTGGGGCAAATAAAGTTTTCCGGGTCTAGTCTCACGCCTGGGGATAATTCTACGTTCAGGAATCTGCGGCTAGAATCATCTCTACCAGATACATCGTTACCGAAGGTAAGTAACTTGTATGTTAGGGGGCCTGGCACACAGGGATGTGTCAGGTCGTGAATTCAGTTTGGATTGCACCAAAACACGCAGCAATGAGGGGGGGGGGTCCCTTAGGGTGGCACAATTCATGCTGCAACCCTTGGGGGACCCTCTTTAGTGTCTCAGGCCCTAGGTACCAGGAGTAACTTTTACTAGGGACCTATAGAGGGTACTAAAGGCATTGCCAATTGAGTGAACAATTTTACAGTTTTGGGAAAGTGATCTGGCACTGGGGACCTGGTTAGCAGGAACCAAGTGCACTTCCAGTAGAAATCTCATTGTGTACCAGGCAAAAAGTGGGGGTGAAAATTTAAAGGAGTACTTTCCTACCGTATTTCTAACCTGCTGCCTTTTGTAAGGTGCTTTTCTACTGCAGTTATAACCTTCGGGGGCCCTAAGCCAAATGTATTGGGGGTGGGGGGTGTAACAGCTTTGAATTTGACTCCATTTAATCTTTCAGGTCCTCTTTGGCCATGTCACTGCTACGGCATAACCACAGTGGTCCAAATAATTCTAAATGTATGTACATCTAATATTCAGGGATAGTTATTTGTTTTAATATTGGAGCAGCTCACTAATATTATTGCTAATAATTTTTGTGACCCCTGCCATTTCTCATATGAGGTTCTGTTTTAATCTAAAAGTTTTTCATCATGCAATAGCCATAAAAAAACTTTTCTCTGTCAAATGTCTGTTATAGACTCCAGTACATCACCCACGTTGAAAATACATTAAAGGAAAACCGTATTTAAAACAATTAGTTAAGAATTATTCATAGTCATCCGAGCAAGGAGAGAGTTGGCTCTATCAGGGGACTACCTCGGCCATGGCCCACTTTGGCCTTGCCTTAAAACGTCTGTCTATGTCCTATGGCCATAGGTGACATGGAGTATTCTGCTTAGGCGCCTGTTACTGAACAAGAACACAGGGCTTCTGATTCTTGTTCAAAAGGTAATGTGAGACTTTGTCTTCCCAACCACTGTGATTCATATATTAAAATGTTGCCTGCTACACTTGTTAAATAGATTATGGTATTTAGACTGTTCAAAAAAATTACATTATGTTTAGGTATGCCCATTTAAAGTCTGGTGATTATTAAGCAACGGATATCTTCATGTGGTGCTTAATTTTTACTTTTACTCCTTACAGGAGGATGTGAGAATGGAAGTTTGATGTGTATGGATACTGAATCATGACATAAGCTTTTCCTGAAAATATAAATTGTCGGGTTCCTACAGTTTAGATTTGGGGTTTGCACACATGTAGCATAACCCTAAGGATAAGTTAATGGTAATCTATTGTTGTGTCCTCTATTTAATCATTGTGTTTCTGTAATGAATAGCGGTATTGATCACGTTAAGTTGACATTTTGCACTTTGCTGTTTCCAATGAGTTCATAGGCTGTGTGCGCTTTGGAGCTGTTATAAAGAAACAGATAAACTACACCTGTTGATCCTTATTAAAAATATTCCTAATTGCTCTAGATAATTTACAGATTTTAGTGGATCGACGAGAAGCAAAGCAAAGTTGCAATATTAGATGTCCTGCCTTTTTAAGGATACAACAATGGCAAGGACAGTTTATGCTTGTGTAGATGTTTACTTTCATTTCCCAGAAGCCCCAGGTTTGAGAATAGTAGCACCTTGTGGTTTAAATGAAAAATGTGCTAGCGTTTAGCAGTGTGCCTCTCCCACTCACCCAATCCGACGCTTGATTTTTCTCAGAAATGTACAACTGTGTAGAATACAATGGGGAGAATGGCTTTTTCAGGTCTGGCGCAAGGCAAGAAGTTTTGATTTCATTTAAATATATGCATACTTATCGGGAGTTTCCAGCAACCCTCTTCATCTGTTGGTCTGTTGTCATTCACATGTTTTCTTCTCCCTACTAGACCGAGAGCATGGGCACAGTTCAGCCTTTGGCTAATCTCACCGTCAGTGATGGCTTTCTGCTCTTTACAAGGAGCACACCAACATAAATTATAGTTCCCTTTAGTGCTCAGGACTTATAAGGCAACGTGTGCTTTTTGAGCCCCAAAACTATTTTTGCTTTTGGGCAACTCTTTTATATTGGTAATGTTCCTCCAACCCCCCCAACAGTAAAGCAGTGTCGAAACAAAATCAACAAAAAAAAAAAAGGCCGGCAGCAAATACCAGACATATTGGCTTTGCCAATGCTCGTTTACTGTTTGGTGAAGCATGTCTTTCCCTGATGCTGTTACCCATTAATGCTTGTACAGAGCAAGGGCTTCAGTTATGAAAAGGCTGAAGCACTTGTGTGACCCCGTATTTATCCGGGCACACTTTTTTTCCAACTGTGTGCTTCATTTAAAGGCAGGATGTCAGACAGCCTGACTTTATATATGTGTAGTACATATGTAGATCGCAGATGCGTAGAACATAATGCTATTTATTCCCATAGCAGAATGAGTGGCGAGGCTATAGCTCATGGGAAGTAAAGCATCGAAAGGCTGATAATGCCTCTTGCTTCCTCAATAACTGTATTAAATTGAATAGTGCCACACAAACTTCTGCATATAAGATTCATGTAATTGTGTTGTATCGCATGTATTGGTTTAAAAAAAATATATAGAACGAAAACCAGGATGAAAGGTTACAAGTGTGCAGTGAGGTAAAGTCACATTGTAGTGGTCTGGTGACAATTGGAGTTCTTTCAATGTGCAGTCTCATTGTATCATATCTGTGAATCAGTAAACTATGTTAATATGAAATTGGACTGAGTAGACTTGCTCTCAATAATGTTTCATTGGCCATATTCGGTTATTACTGGCATGAGGGACATGGTTGGGTGCCCTCTAATAAACCCAGTTGCCCTTAATAAACCTTAATGAACAACTCAGATGCTGAGACCAATGGTAACATTTACTCTGCTGTTATCTCTCCTTTCTGCCCAATTGGATGGGGATTGCCTGGGCTGCAGCCAGGACCGGAGAGTATCTTTAAATTTAGAGAAGAGAACCACCTCTACCGTTGTCATTACAGACTCCACTCGGCGCATGTTTTTTTGCACCAACCTAGCAGGACTCTGGAATATGCTTCTCTGGTGGTTGCCCCTTTTTGGGGAGGTTCAGCAGGAAGATGCCGGTTTGCAATTAGCAAAAAAAATAAACATTTTGCCTCCCTCCTGGCAAGCAATTTGGGCTTTCAGGGGAGTAAATTAAGAGTCTTCATTTTAGAACTAGATTATTAAAGCAAGCGTGGACATCCTTGCTTCTCGTTCGCCAACTGATTTTTTTTTATAATTCTTTTCGATGGGTCTCTTCAGCCTCCTACCTATATTAGTCAGCTCCCCCTCCACCCCACAGATGCAATAGCTCATGCACCCGAGTAATTCACTTAGTGGATCTTTACTGCACACACTAGAAAATTGCACCCACAAACACATTGTTGGTGCTCACAGAGGTAAATAATTAGTAGTGTCTGTATTTAGCTGCAGATTACTCACTGAATCTCCCATCCTCCCACTTCTGTGCTTAGACTCTACCCATTAATAAGATCCCAAGTTAAGGACTCTGCACACTGGTCACAACTAAGTTGCTCTGCTGGTGTTTGCCTCTGTGGGCACAGACTGCCTTGAAAGCAACTGATATCCGTGCGGGCTTTGCACCTATATAGGTTCCGCATGTCATTTCCAGAGCAGAATTGCATCCATGCAGTGCTGCACGCTGTCACCTGATGCCGTGCCAAGGTACTGCTGAGGAGTTTCTGTATCCAGTCTGATGCTAGGGGAAATATTTAAAAGGTCCGGAATCTGCAGCTATATAGTCTCTACCAGAAAGAGCATTACTGAAAGTAAGTGACTTGTTCGATTAGTTTAAATAAGTTGTCGATCTTTCAAAATTCATATTGTTGCGTATGATTTTTAGGTTTGATAATCATTAAGCACTCGTGCTGTTCAGTTTAAGGAACCAGTAATTTCTGGATAATGTAAAAGGGTGAATTCATTGGTCTCAAAATGAGTGTTGCACTGATGCAACCTAATATGGTTTTCTATTTTAACGTAGTACTTAGTTCACGATCATGGGGTGTTATTAATTTTTTCTCAACATTAACCATCCATGCTACTAAGTTCAAGGACAGAAGGTATTAAAGTAGAAGACAGAAAACTTTACCTTTTTGCTTACTGGAAACAAGTCCACCCATTTCTTCTGCAACTGGCTAAATCAGGCCTGTTCTCCACAGGGTTGTAGCTGGAAATCATCAGGGCATGTAAGGGCAAATTTTTTGATTTTTGTTTAGTAACTGTCGCTGCAAAAAGGATTTATTGAATGGAATGAATGTTTCAACCCCTTCCTAATTAACAGACCAATTCCTTATGAGATTAACGTGGCCCTGTCCAAACTAATAACTTATTCATAAAGCCAGCCTGCAGCTTTTATCCTTTAAGGCTCCTTTTTGAATAGCTGTATCATCAGCTCCCAGCGTTAATGAGAATCCCACTCTATCAACTCAGGACTTGTAAAAGGTTTCTTTCAAATAGGATAGTAGTGAGAAATTCTAAAGCTATTTCACAGATTTTCATGTGACCCGAGCAGTTTCTTTGTTGGTTTTTAAGAACCTTTCCTCTGTGGCGGGTAGATCTGTTTCTACATCAGGGGCGGCTCCGCTATGGCAGAGGAGCGTCGCCCCACTGCTTTTAAACAGTGAGAAACCTAAAATGACATTAACTTCGAGTTATTGCCATTTTATGTTTCGTGTCCTGCTGCTTTGCTGCGGGTGGGTGGGCGGGGCTGCTCTGCTCTCCAAACAGTGTAGGGGAGGAGATTTTTTGCCCACTCTTAAAGTGCGCAATGACTGTTGGGTCGACCCTTTCGGGCCACCCAAACCAGTCATGCTCCCTTCCTTGTTCTCCATGAAGGCTGCATTATAGCCTGCATGGTGAACATGCCCACCCCTCCAGCCCCTGGCTGAGCTCCGTATCACGGTGCTCAGACCAATCACAATGCCCACCCGCGAGCCATGCCAGCAGCAACTGTTATACATGTTAAAGTTCAAGGTAGCCATTTCATTTTAATTCCTCATCTTTTGTCCTATTCAATTACAATCTATTTTTCATACATTATGGCCTTTTTGGAACAGGGAAACCTACTTTTAGACATTCCAATTCCACGCACCTTTTTATTTGACTCCAGAGCTGGAAATGCGGTATATCTGATAGACGTATCTAGCCGTAGATTCCTTACCTTTGAATTTACCAGATGTCAGACTGGATCCGGAAGACTTTATTTGGGGCAGTGCCCCTGCGCTCCGGTCAGTGGCATAGTCTGCTTCACGTGGCGTCGTTTGCCCCGAAAGTGTCGTCCACGTCCCCTATGTAGGCGCTTTGTTGACAGTTCATTCCTTTCCACACCAGTCAATCGCTGATCCGTGAAGAGCTACCCTCTCTCACTTTCTGACAGGATTTTTTTACTTTTTGTCATCTCCCTTTTTGGTGTGTAGGAAGTCATCATGTCCTCTAGGAATATTTCAGGGTTCAACCTGTGCAGCACCTGTCACCGCTCCATGTCTGTAATTGACCTACATTTGATGTCTGTGGTGTCTGTAGCGCGACTGCAAGTCGTGCTCCGACTGCCAGACCATGGCTCCGAAGGCTTTGACGGAGCGGTCCCTAAACCGGATTGCGGCCCGGTAGGCCAAGCCATGCCCGGCTTCTCAGGGGTCTCTGTCCCATTGGAGAGAGCGGTCCTGGGACCGCTCCAGAAGCCCCAAGTCGTCTTCATCCCGATCCTCTGAACACTCGTGTAGAGGCATAAGAAGCACAAAGTCAAAGCGCCCTTCGACTTCTCCCAATCCGTCGCTGACGTGACGGAGAAACATTGGCGTTCAAGGCCTCTTTCTCCAGAACCTGCACCTGGGTCGGCTCTGTGCCTCTGATTTTCTTGGATCGACCCATGCTCAACTTAGACACTTTTATGAGGCCATGCATCTCATTGCCTTACCCCTCCAGTGCACCTTCGGGGCCTACTGGGTCAGTGGGTTCTTCATCAAGTTCAACTCTCCAAATCCCCCGGTGCCGGTTGTGCTACTGCACCCTTTGCCGATACGCTCATCGGCGAAGCCAGCCATATTCTGTTGCCTGATGACCTTTAGCTGCTACTGCATCGGCCGACGCAGATTTCGCCGCAGACAATGCCATTGGTCCTATGTTACCTCAGTCTTATTAGGACAGGCCAAGGTTGTGTGAAGAATGGGAGGTGGCACTGGACCCTTTAGAATGCCAGCAGTATGACCAAGACATGGACTGGTATGAGGAATTGGGTAAGGCCAGTGGTCTGGATACCTTCCCAGACACTGGCATGATTTCTCCTCCTACCGTGGCCACGGAGAAGGGTGCATCTTATGCTATGGTGGTGCGCATGGCAGCTGATGTCCTTGACCTTCAGTTATTCACAGTGACAGTCAAGACGAACCTCTTTGACAAAGGTGCTACAGCCGGGAGCTTCCTCTTTGGACCCTTTGCTCCCATTAAACGAAGCCCTCACGGATGTCCTTTTAGGAACCTGGTCTAAGCCCAGCACAGGGGCTCTTGTAAACAGGATGATTGCCTGCCACCACTCTGCTCTGGGCTACCCAAACTTCCTCCCTCCCACCCAACACAGTGAGCTTGGTGGTCCAAGCCTCCACTTTCCGCGGTGTGTTCCCTGCTGCTTCCCCGGACAGGGAATACAAGAGGCTGGATATTTGGGGCAAGAAAATGTTTTCAGCCAGCAGACTGGCATTGCGGTTGGTGAACACTGCATGCTTATTGGGCAGTTATTCCCACTCTGTGAGAAACTGTTGCACAAGTGCTACTACAGGTCCTGGAGGAGTCCGGGCCATCCTTTCTCAAGCAGAATCACAGGAGAGATGCAGCAAAGTTCTCTATTCAATGTGGGTTTAGACACGACCGACTCGCTGAGCCGAGCGATTTCCATGAACGCCACACCTAGTTGAGAACATCTGGCTTTTCGGGAGATGTCCAAGCCTTGCTCGTGGACATGCCCTATGATGGCACCGGTCTCTATGGAGACAGCGCAGACATGGCTCTGGAGCACTTTAAGGAACCCCAGTGTCTCTTCTGCCCCATCCCCAGTCTGCCTTATGCTCATTTTGTGGTGCTTTCAACCATGACAACCCTATCCCAGCCCAAGCTGCGCGTGTTTGCAAAACCGCTGTGTGGACGAGAGCGCAGTTCGTTCTGACCATGAGGGTCTTGTGTGGAGATTGAGCTACGACAGTTGACAGCTTTTGACCTTCCTCCTTAAGTGTTCAATGTTATCTTGGCAGCCCTCCACCAAGACGGTATACTTCTGCCGGTGGAACAAATTTATTTTATATTCGTAAGCAGTCTATTGACCCTGTCTGCTTTCCTTTGTGTTGCTTTTTTGATCCTTGCCCAGCACGGCTCGGCTCTGCTCTGGGCACCCTGAAAGGATATCTTTCAGCTTTGTCTGCCTTTGAGGCAGCCAACCAAACCATCATTATATCACCCATTGTACATAAGATTTCTGAAAGCCCTTATACTTATGTTTACATTCCCCTTTCATTATGCCTTAGTGGGGCTTTAATTTGGTTCTCACCTTCCTCATGTGGGCTCCTTTCGAGCCCTTGCATAATTGTCCCCTCTGACCTCTCATGATCAAAACAGCCTTTTTAGTGGCAATTTACTCTGCCAGAAGGGGGAGTGAGCTGCAGGCTTTATCATCCAAGCCTCCCTTCTTGACAATATTTCTTGACAAGTCCTAACAATCGGTCACCTTGCCCACTTTCTACGCTCCTCCGCATCCCTCTAAATAAGAGGAGTGACTCCACCGTCTGGACCCAAAAAGAGCGTGGTTGTTCCACCTTGGCTGCACGAAAGAATTCTGTGTGGATGACCAACTCTTCATGGGGTACTTTGGTGCACAGGAGTGTCTGGCAGTGCAGAAGAGGACCATCTCGCAATGGGTTGTCCTCTGCATCCAGATTTGTTATGCTCTGGTAAAGAAGCTGCCTCCTGAAGGCTTAGGGTCTCATTCCACAAGAGCGAAGGCTTCTCCCACTGCGTTAGCAGCACATGTGGGCCCAGTCCTGGACATTTGTCGGGCAGCATGAGCATCTCTGCACACATTCACCAAGCATTACTGTCTAGACAGACAAGTCTGCAGGGACTACCATTTGGGCTGTTCAGTAGTGCAGGATTTCCTAGTCTGAACTTGTTTGTAGTCCCTCTTCCGGGCATGGGATTGCTTGGGTATCTATTCAAAGGTAAGGCATGTCTGGCTAGCTGGCTCTATCAGATGAACAAGTTACTTACCTTCGGAACACCTTATCTGGTAGAGATCTAGCCACAGATTCCTTACCGATCCACCCATCATCCCCGCACTGCAGATAGGTTTCTAGGGTCAGGGCTGATCCCTTTCAGGTCCCTAGTTTTCAAACACACCAGTGTCCGTACACTTAATGGCTCTGTGCTTCTTGCGGGGAAAGCTGTGAAAAATTAACTGCCGTCATTGCCCCAAGGTGGCTCATACATAGGTGACACGGAGAACGCCATGGAGCCGACCGATGCCACCTACTGGCGCTTAGGGGTATTGCTTGAAGAAAAGTCTTCCTGATCCAGTGTGATGCCTGGGAAATTAAATGGCAAGGAATCTGCGGTTAGATCATCTCTCCAGATAAGGTGTTACTGAAGGTAAGTAACTTGTTCATTAAGCCCACTTTCAAACCAGAGACCTAGAAGTTAATCTGAATCCGTTCAGTATGCAGGACTTATCCTTCTTATATTATGCAACCCAAAAGTAGCCGTGGGGAACTTCCAATGAATAATTGCAATGTGAAACCGAATGAGCATTTATTGGAATTGATGCTTTTACACGGTTTACCTTTTCAGTTGGTGTAGGTAGCTGGCTCTGTATATACTATACCAACGTAAGGTATAGTGTGCACTGAATCCAGTGGAACCCCAATGGTAGGCAGAGGTAAAAGTAGATAATACCTTACTTTCTATTTGTGGTAGTGTGGGTGAGCAGTAAGGCTTTATCAAAGGGTAGCTGATAGCCTCCAGGGCTTCTAATTGATCTGGGGGTGCCGCCATGTTCTGCACCACTTCAAACCCATCAGCCTCTGTATTGTAAACCCCCCTCAGTACTGTTGGAGTTTCTACTACCATGCTCCATTTTAACCTATGCCGAATGTTGGAGGGTCTAAGCCATCTATCGAAGTGTTCAGTAGGGGTACCAGATGAGGTGATTTCCTAGTGAAGTCAACGTAAGATCTAGAGAGTTGGGCTCACTATCTGCCGAGGTATAGCACTTGTATCCACCAGTTAAGGCCCAAGTCTAACATCTAACAGGATGCAATCCATTAGACTAGTGTTTTGTAGACAATTTAACGTATTCCTCCACTCTGTCAAATAGTTCACCCATTGCCCGCTTGAAGGTCTTGGTTCAGTGTAAACGCATTTAACTGGACTATAGTGGCTGTCCATTTCTTTATAGATCGAAGTATAAGCCCAGGGAGTGACCAAGCTTAACCTTCGTCTCCAATTAGGTCCTCAGAGTGGATGCTTAGTGGCTCAAATTTACAATTAAAATTGCCAGCTATGATTTTATAGGATTCAACAGTGAGGCCTTTCATGTGGGAATCTACAAAATCTATAGAGATTAATTCAGAACTACTGCCGCCAGGCATGCAGTACACATTATAAATGTAAGTGGCTTTGTCAGGAACATATAGGACATCAAGTGAACCCATAGTAATCTCCTTTGCCAAACAAGGCAGAGGAGTTTTTCACCCATAGGGTCAGTCTGCCTTATCGACACTTGAGGAGGTTGCAGCTGGAGTAAAATTAACAAAACCAAGGCATAACAAAGGGGACAAAGCCCAGGTTTCTTGAGAGGCACATGTCAAACGTATCAATACATTTGCATCAATCTACACAGGAAGTGTTTAAGCAAACCCTGCAAGATTCCAGGAAACAAGCTTTGTGAATAACACAGGGGAGTCGTCGTTGGAGGCAAAATAGGAGGTAGTTATGAATTCTAATATAGGACCGCTAGAAATGGAGGGTAAAGAGGGTAGAAAGACGGTAGATTCCCCAGATCCTACGGCCCTTGTGTACCATTATCTGTAAGGGCGCTAGTGGTTACTAAGCTTCAGTCTGTTAGCTAAGTCTGATAGTGAGAGAAATCTGTTTGATACAGGAACTGTATGACTAAGTATCATCTTTCCTTACTGGCTGAGGCCCTCACTCTATCTCCCTCCTTGGCTCTAGATATTTATAATAGTAGCCCATCGGACTATGTTAATGTTGGCTCCCTGCAGGTACAGCTTTGCACCAGACTGAATTGGACGAGCGAGGCCTGTACTATTAAAACTGATTGCTACTCAGTCCCCACTCAAATGTTTTGCAACAGGACCAACCCACCCAACCCTCCTCACAAACAAAATATCATTATATTCATTCACATTAAAATCGATGTTTCGAATCCACCAATGACTAACTTTGTTTTTGAGGTGAGATTTGTTCCTCCCTCATGGGAGTTTAAATAAGGAACACCAGTCAAAACAGCAGCATAAGGGGAGCATCTAGGTAGAAGATGTAAACAGGTCTTATTGGGAAAAGGATCAACAAAGGCAAAAAGGCAGCCGGGTTGACTGCAACTGCACTACCTAGGCTAGTCATGGGAGGTACTTTAGACTTGTACTGCCCACCTCAAATGGGCAGCTGCCACATGACCACAAATGGATACAAAGAAAAAGTTGATGAGAGGCAATACACACTATCAACAAATTAGTGTTTATCCAAGTCCATTGTACAAATGTAGAAACAGCCAACTCGTTTCCAATGGCGGATAAGTAACTCGGATGGCATTTATAAGCCTCCAGTGTATTCTGTAAATGTAATATTTCGATCAGTATATGTGTCCGATCTGGGCCTGTGACCGGCAGCCACAGCAGTACTGCCGGCCACGCATACTACAGTTGAACTGAGGGAACAAAGGGACTCATCACCGGCCTAAGGCCTCATCTCTGGAGACCAGGTCCACGAGGACGCTTTGCAGGCATACCTATAGCTGGATTCAATCCATTGGCAAACAAACCTAGTTACCTTTTCCTGGCCCTGAAGAAGCCTTTGTAAACTGTGAAACACATTGGCTGTTTCTACATTTGTACAAAGGACTTTTTAAAAATAAAGACATGCAACAAAACCTACAACGACTGCTGAATGAACTTTGCATTGTATACACTGTAGTTTGTTGATCCCTGTGTATTGCCTCTCATCAACCTTCTTTTTCTGATTGGGGGAAAAGACTGAGCTTGAGGATCAAATTCTCAGTCTTTCCATTCCAGGTATCAAACCGACTTTGAGCACATTCATCACCCTCCAGTGTTGGGACTCTCACAGCTAGCTAAGAGAGACTTGGTTCCAGTGACAATCATACCTCCTTGCAAAGGAATGAGGGCCGGTTATGTGATCAGAGCTCAGAACCGGGAGTCTAGCTGGACCAGTCAGACAGCTGGATAGAGGCCAGCTGAATCAACAACTTTGTCTGGGCCAGGGTTAGCTGGGTAACAGCATCTTCCAGTTTGTGTATCCTATCCAACTGACGGATAACGCAGTCTGCCACCAATGATTTAAAATTCTCTAAAACACAGTTCCTGTCTGTCGGTGACTACCCTGGCAACTCCCATGGTATTTGTAGTGGACATAGAAGCTGAATTGGATACAAGCGCAGTGTGCTCAATTAGCCTGATATTCTCCTCTTTGGCTCCACTAAATCTATGTAGGCTCCCTTGTTTGGTGTTGCATTCCCTTTTGGCTGAGGGGCCTGTGACGCTGATATTTATAAAGTCCTTATTGTTATGCGTACCTGTTGGTTGTTTGGATGTGAGTGACTGACAGACATATTAAACAGTTGCCCACTGATCGTTGCGGGTTAGTTCTCACTATCCGCAGTCAATTGGTGTTCCAACTGAGTCCAAGAGGAGCTACTGGAACTCTAGCCCACAGTGAGGTATAGACATCTCTCCGCTAAGTCGATTTCTTTGGCTAACACACTAGCTGCTCTATCCAAAAAAGAGTCCAGTGTAGTAGTACCTCCAGCTAATTTAGTAGACGCAGCATTCCTTTTTCTGTCCCCATGATGCTTTTGTTTGCCTGTGGCTCCTCTGTTTGTTCAATTGTTAACATATAGAATGACTCCCCATGTGTCAAATTTGAGTCAAACCTGGTGCAGGACAATATGGGACCTGGAGTACCCTGCAGTCAATAGCGATGTCCAACCAGCACCATACACAGTACCACTCTGGTACAGTCAAAGACGAAAACCAAGGAGAGGGAGGGGGGGGGGGGGCCCATCCACTGTTGGTCTGTGATGGTCCCGGGAGTGTCCTGTGTCCGCTGGAGCGCGCTGTGTTGAAAAGTACTCTGGATCCCGCCTCTTCAGCTGTTCCAGGTGGCTCCTGGAGTTTGTTGAATGCAGCCAATTGGCTGTTAGCACCCTCTAGAACCTTCCCAGTAGAGGCAGTTTCCCTCAGATTTTCACTGCACGTCGTGTGTGAAGGGAGTCTCCCCGAGTTATACGCAGTCTTCAAACCTTTCAGGTTTTTTCTTCAAAAATCTGTCCATCATGTCTGAGCTAGGACTCTTTAAGCCCTACAAGACCTGTGGCAAGTAAAGAGTTCATGATGATCCTCACAAGGACTGCATTTACTGCCTCCACCCAGCCCATGAGGTAAAACAGTGCAAAAATCTGTCACACTTTATATTCTAAGACCTTAAGAGACAGAGGAGAGGTTGCTTCTGTGGTTTCAGTCCACTAAGCACCACAAGTCGTCTGGGGAGGCCAGTGATGGCTCACCTAAACCTCGTAAAAGATCCAGGTCTGAGGAGAAAGGCTCCGAAGAGCGCAGGAAACGCCTTAACCCTCTCCAAAAAGCAAGGGCTCAAGTAAGGAGAAACTAAAGTTGCCTCTGAACCTTCAACTTCTGTTTCCTCTACCCCTTTGAGGAAAGAAAAGAAGAAACAGAGCCTCTTCATCTGATCCTGGTAAGAACGGGATGGAAAAATCCCCGTCGACAACACAGTCGACAGCAATCATGGCGATGCCCATGTCTTTCGCCGGACCTGTACCATCTACGAAGATATCGTCAACGGTGTCATAATCGATGACTGCTCCGCCTTTGCAGTCAGTGAGAATTTCATTAAAACAGTCAGATACCGTTGACCTTTTCATCGATGCCTAGTCTGTCACTGACGACGACACTGTCAACGGAGGGTTCGTCGTCGACAAGACCATTGACTACGACACAGTCAATGACGACTCCGATCTCGGCCAAAGTTACCATCCTGAAAGTTTGCTTCAGCCAGAGTAGGGACCCTAAAGCCCTCTCCCCTGCAGAGCCACCATATCTCAATAGAGGTATAAACAAGTATTGGCATAGCCAATAGGTCTCGCCTTTGGGACATTATAAGTGTTTAGCCATGCAACAGTTGATGTTGCACCAAGGATATTGTGCTGCATAATTAAATACTTATAAGGTCCCAAAGGCGAGACCTATTGGCTATGCCATTGCTTGTGTAGGTGCGGGTGCAAGGAGGAGCCTGAATGCCCACAATTTTCAGTTTTCAGGTACGTAGTTTTAATACAAATGGTATCCTTATTAGTTGCTTGTTAATTAGGTTGCCTAATTGCAGCTGCCACGCGGCTCTCGAGTTTTCAACTTCACCGGTAAATGCTTGTGCTGTTTGTCGCAGCTGAGGCAGAATGTGAAGCAGTGCCAGGCCGCTTTCCTTCATCTGAAAGAGACACGTTAGTGATAGATTTCTTACCTTCGAATAACCCCAGGCGTCCAACTGGATCAGGAAAGTTTTCGTCAGCAGTATCCCTGCGCGTCGTATGGTGGCGTCGGGTGGCTCCGCGTTCGTCGCTGGCGTTGTATGCGCCGAGATGACGTCACGGAGACTACTTAGGCGCCACCCATGCGCGCTGATGTCCGTTCTTTCTTTTTCCGCGCCAGCAAGCGCAGATCCGGTTAGAGCACGTACCTTAGTCACTTTTTGACTGACCTATGAGACTTTTGTCTCCACTTTTTTGAGTCTTTGACTCCTGGTGCCACGTAGGGATGCCTGGGTTTAAAACCTGCGGGCCTGTCTCTACCATGTCGATGGCCGACCCCCCCCATCGCGTCTGTCTCTACTGTCTGGAGCGCGACCATGACTCCCGGTCATATTCCGACTGTCTGGCCATGGCTCCGAAGGCCTTGCGGGAGCGGTCCCGTATGCTGCTGGAGGCCCGGCAGCAGTCTCCGCGCCGTTCAAGGTCCAGGGGTCGATCAAGGGACCGACCGCGGAGCCATCATAATCGCTCCTCTGGGTCAAAGTCTTGACACTCTGAATCGGGTAAGAGATGTCCTAAGAAGAAGTTGAAGAAGCGCTTACGCTCTTTGACGTCCCCCCGTCGATATGCGGATGAGGGGGCCGGGGTTACCTCCCCGCGGCTCCGTTGGAGCCTAAGAGTCCTGCAGCCTACCCGCCTTATCCGGGTCTATCGGCGACTCCTGCCCAGGTGAAAGATTTTCTTGCTGCCATGGATAGCTTTTTCAGACTTTGGGCTCCTGCTGGTGTGCCTTCGGGCCAAGCGGTCCCAGGTGAGAGCCCTCCCCTGACGCCCGCCCCGGCGCCGCAAGGTCCTCTGCCGGCAGCTCCGGCCCTGGCACCGCAAGGTCGTCCGCCGGCGACTCTGGCGCCTGCCACGGCTCCGTTCCCGGCGTCGCAATGGGTTCCGTTCGTTCCACCTTTGCCCGGGTTTCCGGACAATTTTGCTCCGGGTTAGAACCCTATTTGGGACGTGGAGCCGGATCTGCGCCATTCCTGGTGCAGTTGACCATTTATATTCCCCTGTTCCTCGCCCACCACCGCAGCCTGTGCCATGGGCAGTAGAGGAAGGGGACGACTAGGAGTGGTCTGAGGACCCTCTTGCACGGCAGTGCGAGTCAAAACAGGAATGGACGGAAGAGTTGGAGGATGCAGGTGGCCTTGACCTCTCCTCTGAACCTGGTTTTCTTTCTCCTCCTGCTGAGGCCATGGAGGAGGGCGCAACATACCCTGTGGTCCTCAGTAGAGCAGCTGAGGCCCTTGACCTTGACCTGCCTACAGTGACCCTCAAGACTAACCTCACTAAAATCCTTCGGCCGGCTGCAAGCTCTATGGAGCCCCTGCTACCGTTCAATGAAGCGTTAACTGATGTGTTGATGGGCACCTGGTCAAGACCAGCCAGGGGGGGTTCCTGTGGATATGAACGTAGCCAGGCGCCATCGGCCGGCCCCGGGTGACCTTGCCTTTTTGACAACCCACCAGACTCCGGAGAGCCTGGTTATCCAGGCCTCCACTTCCCAAAGCGCATTCCCTACCCCTCCGCCGGATACAGAATTTAAGAAGCTGTAACAGTTTCGCAAGAAACTGTTTTCCTCTGCCAGCTTAGGGCTGCGGTCGGTGAACACCGCATGCCTCTTGGGCCGCTACTCTCACACTGTGTGGGACACAGTTGCACAGATGCTGCCTCAGTGTCCGGAGGAGGTTTGGGCAGTGCTTTCCCAGGCTGTTGCTGAGGGGAAAGATGCGGCTAAGTTCCCCATCAGGTGTGGACTGGACACTGCGGACTCACAGGGTAGGGCGATCTTGTCAACAGTTGCCCTCCGTCACCACACCTGGTTGCGGTCCACTGGGTTTTCAGGGGATGTTCAAAGTTCCCTTATGGACATGCCCTTTGATGGTACTCGCCTGTTTGGCGATAAGGCAGAAAGTGCACTGGAGCGTTCCAAGGACTCCCGGCATACGGCCAAATCCTTGGATCTCTCCACCACGCGCCCGGCCACGTCTGCCTTTTGTTCCTTTTGTGGCCACTGAAGGGGCGCCCTGAAACGTTCGTTCAACCAGAAGTCTGTGCAGAACTAATCTCTGAGCGGACGTGGTTCCCACCGCAGCGGGACAGGGGGCCATCGTCCAGGTCAGTCAACCTCTGCTCCTGCAGCATCCGCCTCAAAGCCTTCCTAGTCTGAGCTTTGGGGTGCACCCCACGCTGGTGGGCGGCAGGATTCGCCTTCACCTCCCCCACTGGCATTCTGTCACCTCTGACAGTTGGGTGCTGCACATCGTCCGAAGGGGCTACTGCCGCCCCTTGGAGCATGCCACCCAAGGCATGCCACCTCAGTTCCACTGTATGTCGGATCACTTTGCGCTTTTCCAACAGGAAGTCACGGCCCTCTTGGTCAATGGGGCTATCAAGTGCGTTCCAGGGCTAGAAGTAGGACGTGGTGGTTGTTCCCACTACTTTCTGGTACCCAAAAAGGAGAAAGGGGGCTTGCACCCCATCTTGGACCCCTGGAACGTCAATCTCTTCCTCCGGAAGGAGAAGTTCAAGATGTTGACTCTGGCTAAGGTCTTGGCTGCCCTCGACCCTGGCAACTGGATGGTAGCGTTGGACTTGCAGGACGCATATTTTCATATCCCTGTCCTGCCGGCCCACCGGCGTTACCTGCGGTTCACGGTGGGCCACAAGCACTTTGTTTGGTGTGCTCCCCTTCGGCCTTACCAGCGCCCCTCGGTTGTTCACGAAAGTGATGGCGGTGGTCGCAGCTCATCTGCGCAGATCAGGGGTTCCAGTCTTCCCCCTATCTCGACGACTGGATGTTGAAGACGGGCTCACCCCAGGCAGTCGTCTCCCACCTCCAGACTACGGCTGACCTGCATTTGCTGGGGTTCTCCATCAATGTGCCGAAGTCGCACCTGAGTCCCTCTCAGAAGCTCCCCTTCATTGGAGCAGTTCTGGATTCGAAGCAGTTTCGGGTTTATCCTCCTGAGCAGTGAGTCCGGGAGATTCAGGCTGATTCCGATCTTTCAGCTTCTATTCCGGGTTTTAGTCAGGATGACCCTCCGGCTCCTGGGCCTGATGGCCTCCTGCATCCTACTGGTGCAACATGCCAGGTGGCATGTGCGGACTCTGCAGTGGGACCTGAAGTTCCAGTGGGCACAGGATCAGGGCAACCTGTCCGATCATGTCCAGATCTCGAAGGGCACTGCACGACAATTGCAGTGGTGGCTCACGAATCGCGGTTGGGTCAATGGCAGATCCCTCTCCCTTCCCCAACCGGAGCACACAGTGGTTACGGATGCATCCCTCCTGGGATGGGGCGGCCACTTGGGAGAGGCGGAGATCAGAGGCCTCTGGTCTCTGGCGGAGTCCCGGCTCCTTGTCAACCTTTTGGAGCTTCGGCCGATCCGACTTGCACTGAAGGCATTCCTTCCCTCTGTCCGGGGAAGTGTGGTGAAGGTGTTCATGGACAACACCACCGCCATGTGGTATTGCAACACACAGGGCGGGGTGAGGTCCTGGACCCTATGTCAAGAGGCTCTGCGACTCTGGATATGGCTGGAACATCAAGGCATTACCTTGGTGGTTCAACACCTGGCAGGTTCTCTGACTGCCAGGGCGGACGAACTCAGCCGCCGGTGCATGGTGGATCACGAGTGGCGTCTCAACTTGGACGTGACGCAAGCTCTCTTTCTGCATTGGGGAAAACCTTGGTTAGATCTATTCGCCACCGAAGAGAATGCGTAATGTCATCAGTTCTGCGCGTTGGAATTTCCAAGGCGGCACTCGCTCAGCGATGCTTTTCGTCACGAGTGGAGCTGCGGTCTGTTGTACGACTTTCCGCCTACACCACTTCTGCCCAGAGTGCTGAAGAAGATTCGGCGCGACCGGGCACAAGTCATCCTTGTGGCTCCCAATTGGGCACGAAGATACTGGTATCCCGAGCTACTCGGCATGGCGATCGACCCCCCTGATCCGACTGCCTCTTCGGGAGGATCTTCTGTCGCAGCAGCAGGGGACGGTCCTCCACCCGAACCTATCCAGCCTCCACCTCCATGCGTGCAGATTGAGCGGGCACAGTTGACAGCTTTTGACCTTCCTCCCGAAGTCTGTGATGTCATTCTGGCAGCCAGGCGTCCCTCCACTAAAACGGTATACGCCTGCAGGTGGAACATATTTGTGGCATGGTGCACAGCCAAGGCTGTGGACCCTCTTTCTGAGGTGCTTCTTTTCCTTCTTTCTTTGGCCCAGCACGGCTCTGCTCTGGGCACTATCGAGGGTTATCTTTCGGCCATCTCCGCCTTTCTACGGCTTCCAGATCAGCCGTCTTTTTAAGTCCCCAGTTAATCGCTTCCTCAAAGGCATTACACACACGTTTCCTCCTGTGCCTTTCATAATGCTTCAATGGGACTTAAATCTTGTCTTGACAAATCTGATGTGCGCTCCCTTTGAGCTCCTTCATAACTGTCCCTTAAGTCTCCTCACCCTCAAGACAACATTCCTGGTAGCGATCGCCTCTGCCAGAAGAGTGAGTGACCTCCAGGTGCTTTCTTCTAAACCTCCTTTTCTTTCTGTTCATCCAGACAAGGTGGTTTTAAGGACTCATCCATCTCTCTTGCCGAAGGTGGTCATGCCCTTCCACATCGGGCAGACCATCACTTTGCCCACCACCTTTCCGCATCCTTAAAAAGAGGAAGAGAGGCTCCACCCCTGGACCCAAAACGTATGCTCTCGTTCTATCTAAAGCACACACAACAGTTCCGGGTGGATGACCAGCTTTTTGTTGACTTTGTGGGCGCCAAAAAAGGTCGGGCTGTCCACAAACTAACCATCTCTCGGTGGGTCATTCTGTGCATCAAAGCTTGTTACTCATTGGCTAAGAATGAGCCTCCTGTGGGGCTACGTGCCCATTCTACCACGGCAACGGCAGCCACTACTGCCTTGGGACGCGGCGTTCCCTTGCAGGACATTGGTCAGGCAGCTACGTGGGCCTCGCTGCACACGTTTGCCAAGCATTATTGCTTTGATAATCAAGTCCGGAGGGACGGCTTCTTTGGTCGTTCTGTTCTCAGTGACTTTCTGGTGTAATCTTGTTCGTAGACCCACCACCGGGGTTGGTATTGCTGGGGTATCTATTCTAAGGTAAAGAATCTATCACGTGTCTCTTTCAGATACACAAGTTACTACTTGTGTAACAATACATCTGTAAGAGACATTAGTTAGTGATAGATTCTTTACCGCCCACCCATCCTCCCCGCTGTGCGAACTGATTTCTAGGGTTAAGGTAATCCTTTTCAGGGCCCTAGTTTCATGGCACCAGTGGTCAGTTTCTTGCATGGCTGTGTTCCTGGCGCCGAAAGTCGTGTACAGAACGGACGTCGGCGCGCATAGGTAGGACCCAAGTAGTCTCCTTGAAATCATCTCGGCGCATACGACGCCAGCGGCGGACACAGAGCCGCACAACGCCACCTTACGACGCGCAGGGGTAGTGCTGACAAACTTTCCGGATCCAGTCTGACGCCTGGGGATATTCTAAGGTAAGGAATCTATTACAGATATATCGTTACACAAGTAGTAACTTGTGCTTTAACTCCGAGAGTTTCCGTAGCTGGAAAAGAGGGATGATAGAGGATCAGCGGGGCCTGCGCATGAAGGAAGGGGGGCAATTTTACTCGTGAAAGAAAGATGGTTGGTTTTTTGGAATGCATCAGCTGTTACTCATTGCTGTATGCCTCGTTGTCTGCGCATTACAATTTCAGCCATTACTCTCAAATTCATTTTATGCAAAATATTTCATCATCTTTTAATCAAGCTTTCACATGAGGGTATAAGAATGGAAATGGCCACAGCCTTGCCTACCAGAGCAATTATAAATAGTTCTGAGAGTGGTTTCCTCACGGATCGTTAGGAGGTGTTTCAGGAGCAGGTCCCACTGAGAAGCGAGGGTTGTTTAACAGCACATTCTAATTATTGTGGAGCCTTTTAGCATGACACCGCGCACAACCGCGGATAACAGCAGTGGGCAGCCGAAGCACTTAATAAAGAATTCACTGAAGCATGGCCGTTATAGATTAATAAACTCCCTAAAATATTTGTTAATGTTAGTTTAAAGATATTTGTACTCCCACACATGCCCATACATCGCTTTACCTGCGTACAACCGCTGAACCGTGGTGTCTTTTTAAAGGTTAATTTCAGAACTTTAAAAGCGCAGCATTAGAATGTACCTGCCCTCGATTGTGGAAAACCTTTGTTATTGATTTATGGAAGAATAAGCTATAAAACATCACATCACCGATATTATCTATAAAACTGCAAATTCACCTTCCATACTTGATTTAAACTATTGGTGCAGTAGCAGGGAGAGATTACGTGATCAAATGATATTACAACAATTTTAACAGGAAGCAAAACCTATTTCAGCAGATGTCTCAGTTGTGCCAATTAGCCTTTGACCCGCGACAGGGGGGAAAACAACTAATGCTGAAAAAAGCAGCAGCTGTTTTCAAGCACACTCGTGCTTGTGGCGGCATCTGCCTTGCGGGAGCGAGCAGCGGCCAATTAGCACGCGCTCTGCTGCTCGCTCCCGCAAGGTGGATGCCGCTAAAAGCACAAGTGTGCTTCAAAATGAGCAGACCGATGGCTAAAGGCCCTCCTAGAGCAGCGCATGCGCGCTGCCTAGGCGAAGGCTAAAATATGGTGAGCCCAAACGGGGAGGAGAGAGAGTTGCATGTGAATCTATGAAAGATACTGTGAGAAGTTGGCCTGGCATATGCTTGTCACAAGTTATAGTGGCCACCTTGCACCAGTCCAATTCGACTCTTATGGTAGATAGGTTTAATACAGCCTTTTAAAGAAAGCTATCCTAGTGGTAGCTGTGGAGAGCAGCCTTCAGGCTAAGTCTCAGAGGAATGTAAAGCAGCTTGTTTTACCTAATAATCTCTTGAATTACCAAATGAAAGGACACCACACAGGTATATATATCAAATATATATGTATTTATTTCTAGACACACTCTACTAATCTCTTTATGAGATTAGAAGCCAGGAACACTTTCAAATATCAACGTTTCACAATAAGTTAAGCACAAATATGGCTGGGGCCCTAGGGGCGTACCAGACCATATACTGAAAAAGAGATTTAGGAAAGTCGACTTGCAGAATGACAAGGCCTAGGGCCTGTAGAATCGCTGGGGCTTCACTACTGCAGTGAAAGCAGGTAAGTAACAGACCCATGGGAGACGCATGCAGTGTGTGAACACAGCCGCGGGTTCCCTATTGATTACAATGGAGCAAGTCGCAGTTTGATTTTTAAAGTTTTAGGGTACTTCGAGGAAGTCTACAAGCAAGCCTCTTACAAGGTAAGTAATTCGAGGGCCAACACACACTAGGGCTCCGGAGTGCACAAGTTACCTCACCCAGGGAAGCCGGGTGCATAGGTGTCTTTTGGTGTCGGGTCGCGTCGCTGTTTTCTATGGAGACCAAAGAAGATTTGCTGCTTGCGAAGACTGAAGAAGTGTCCGGTGGAATCCAAGGGTGGATTCGAGATGCTGATGACCCGAAAATTGAAGGGACAGTGTTCAGTCACTTGCCAGTGACCTGGGGCCAGGAAGATGGATGCCCATGGATGTCGGGTGATTTCAGGTGATCAAGGGTGTTTTGACTATTCGCTCACAAGGTCCAGGAGAGATAATCGATGACCAGCAGCTGGATTCGGAGTGTCCCACGACGTCTGCATCTGACTGCGGTATCGGCAACCGGATTGGAGCCAACCAGCCTTGGCAACAGCAAGTCTTGTGGAAAGTGAATTTAGTCAATGGTGCAGACCAGCAAGGTCTGAGGGACTCACCCAGTGAGGATAAGTGAGGGCAGGCCTGGAGCAACCAGGGGAGCCCTTTGAGTCAATAGTATTCGGGGGACCCACAAAGCCAACGGGCAAGGGATCGCGAAGATGCCTCGTGAGGAAATGCTTTACAGGAACCCACGGTCACTCGGGACGGGGTAGGCCTCTGATTTTCGCTGCATAACCTGCTGGGGGCTTGGGCCACAAATGGTCCGAAGAACAAGTTCGTAGAACGTCGTGAAGAGGTTGCACTCGACAATAGTGCACGGTTCCCAGGTATTGCAGTTCCTAGTCACTCGTGGGGTCCACTCACCTCCGCTTTGCTGGGGACTCACAATGGCCGTCTAAGTCAGGAAATCCACTTCCGGGGCTGCAGGGACTTCAGACTCCGGCGGGAGCGGGAAAGTTTGCGACCGTTGATTAGAGTTTCTGGTGCCTGCCAAGCAGGGGTGTCACTCCTTGACTCCAAGGGAGATTCTTCTGTCTTCCAAAGGTAGTGGAACGTCGAAGGGCCAGGATTCTTCTTTGTAGAGCGTCGTCCAGGGTTATGTACTTTCAATGGCAAGGTTTCCTATCTTTTACTGAAGATAGGGGAGGGACTAGCTCTATGACCACTCCTCTGGGAGGGTCAGGGTAGGGGGTGGTTACACCCACTTCCCTTTGTCCAGTTTCGCGCCAGAGCAGGGACAGGTATCCCCTGAACCGGTTTGAGCTGGCATATGCACAGAGGAGCCTACTGCTCCCCAGTGCAGGACTTCAAAGCACTCTAGGAGTGCACCCACCCAGCTCCAATACACTAAATCCTGTCTGGAAGGTAGTGACACCTCTCTGTGACACGATGCCTATTGTTGGGCATCCTCCACTGCGAGTTTCAGTCAGCAGCAGGAGGGCAGCCCAGTGTCTGTGCTGGTGGCATCCATTTTGTGATGCCAGGACTGTTTCAGATTTCTACCGTGTTACCACAGTAGGCACATGTTGTCCCCTCTAGAAGGGTGGGATCATACTCCCACATGATGGACTGATGTGGGGGTATGATTCCAAGTTGTTTTGACACGAAACATGACATGTTTTGATGCAGTCATTCCAAAGTTAGCATTCATAATGCACTTAAGAGTATATGGTTTAACCGCATCCACAAACCGCCACAAGGAATAGACCCTGCCAGCTGCAGAGGGTCCTGCTCATGCAGAGGCACCCCCTCACATTGTAAAACAAGCACCCTGCCCTCAGGATTGATAGGGCCTGCCATAGGGGTGGCTGATAGGTTTATATGTGTGTATATGGTGAGATATAGGAACCTATACGTCTGTGAGGAGTGCTGACACTACCTCACCCAGGCTGCAGTAGCAGGCCTGTGGTGTCAGATTGAGTCTGCTTCCCAGGGGTGGCATAATACAAGCTTCAGCCCCTGGTAGGCCTGGCAAGTGCCTATGCCCTAGGTACCTAAGGTACCATTTACTAGGGGCTCATAAGGTACCACAGTATCCAATCACTAGTGCATCGAATATGCACACCAAGTCGTTTAGAGAGAACAGAGAGACTGGGGCCCTGATTAGCAGGGACCCAGCCAGACTGTAGCCAGAAACCAGTGTATAAATCCGAAAACATTGGGGGCAACCTAAGTGCAGATCCTACTCTCCTACAGATACCAATACTGGATAACCGTAGTTACAGGTAAGTAACTTATTTTCTTTTCTTGGCATCTGTGTGGCATTTCCGTCTGAATCTGACGGAGATGCATTGTTCATTCTTCTGAAAAAAGTTTTCTCTCTAAATCATGAAAGCTGATGGGCTAGGTACATAGTTCGGTTGGCAAGGCATCTGTTTAACTGTCTCTTTCTACACAGGTAGACGGAAGAAGCCCATACCCATGCAGGATGGTGCTGACGGGGAGTGTGAAGTGTTGAGACGTGATGCCAGCTCGGACTTACAGAACTGGCTTCCAGGTGAAGATGAGAAAGAGGTTGACCTGAATCCCTACAGTATGCACGACCTCTCCTCCTCCTTGTATTCTGCAACCAGTAAGTAGTCCTGTAGAGCTTCCAATGTCTGCCTTCATGAATAAATGCAATGTGAAACCGAATGAGCAATCATTGGAATTGATGCTTTTATCCTGTTGTGCACCTTTTCCAGGTGGTACATGTTGGCATCTGTCATATTAAGTGTGTTGTCGTTCTGGTGCACGATTTGTTCAGTAGTAAAGGGCCAGGATAACCTTTATTTTGAGTCTCTCTTGTTAGGTTTTGCCTCCATGTCATTGTGAATCTGCTGATTGTGAAGCATTATCCTGATTATATAGCAAAGGGGAACAGTGTCTCCCAAATGTCTCTCCCTGCTTTATAGCTCAACTCTATTTATTTGTTTTACCAAAATACATACGTGCCTACAACCATCGGCAAGTGAGTCAGAGTAGGAAGGCTACTGGTGGACAGGGACAGCGGATATATAGGGAAAACAGGAGGTATTGAGGAGAGATAAGAGCCCCCACCCCCATAGGTCTTAGTCCACCATTTTAAAGCAGTTTATATGATTTGGGTCAGTCCACTAAATCTCGTTGTCCAACATGCCTTAGTATTTGAGAACTGTGACTGCATTTGTAGGGATTGGCAGCACTCACATATAATTAGGGCATATGCGAAACCTGAACTCTTGTGAAAGGAATGTTATGCAAGGCTCCCACATTTTGTCAAACACCTTTAATTGCTCTGCAGCGAGGCAATACTTTTCTCCATACCTATGAGGTCCCAAAGTTTGTGCAGCCACTTTGCGTGTTTTGGCAAAAAATGTATTATATGTTGGAAAGAATTAGTTTCTCATACGCCCTGGTAATTAACAATTTCTCTAAGGGAGAATGAGACCTACTGGCCTTAGGTTGGATTGTGGATTGAGTTGCCCAGTGTTTAATATGAATGGACCGCCATCTATCCCTCTCAAACTCCATAGTTGGATGTAATTTGTTGAGTCTATTAGACAGCTGAGGTCCTATGTCACCTGTTCTTTTGCAGTGGCATCCTACCAGGTGCAGAACTGCTCGCCCATCATCGCCGGGGCAAATGTAGGGTCGACAATGGGTGTCAGTCTGTAGGGGTGTGAGGATTAACCTCTAACAATGGCAGTGCTATCACAGGACTCTCCAGTTGCTCACACAACTGGCGAGATATGTACACCTTAACTTCCAATTTTTTAAAGGGCGATGGTATTTTTTAAATATGTATCCCTGCCATGGTTTGTTCAGTAAAGCACCAGTGCTGCTATGTGAAGGGCCTATTCCGTTTAACCAGGTATCTCAAATAGATGGCTAGATAATAACTGAAGAGATGAGGTATGCCTAGAATACCCTATGCCACAAACAAAGATACCCTCTTTCTTGCCGTACAAGTTTTCTTGCTAACCCAGGTAAATGCTTCAATCATCTGTTGCCATTTACACAAGATGTGATGATGGTTTGTAGTGGGGTACATAACATTTTTTGGTAAAATGGTCATTTTGACAGCTGCAGTACTCCCCACCTGGCATAGTTCCCCAGAGTGCCAAGACTGCAAGTCTGTTCGGGGGAACCTGTGTACTCCTGTTGGAAGTGCCACTCGAAATGCTAGCGACCGGGAAAGGTTGGATGTTTTTGCTACTTAGTCGAGGGGTGGGGGTTGGGGCGGGGGGGGGGGGGGTTAGTGAGAACAATTGCTTGGGTATTTATTGCAATGTGCCAATATACCTTTTTACCATCATGCTTGTAACAAATGTCACCAGGTTTCTTTTTGGTTTACATGCGAATGAAAAGCTTAAAAAAAAAAGACTGCTAGTCGGTGCGGGTTGTGGGGATGAGCACACTATAGTTAAGGTCCACGATTTTCTCAGATGAGGGGCATATTTTGAATCTCCGGTATTACACCCGGTTCCTTGCCCACGGAAGAGGAAATGGGTGTTTCAACATGGTCTTATCCCACTGCGGGTTCAGGTTAAGAATTTGCAATTTTTGGCTATTCACCTTAAAAGTAGAGACCCTACCGAATGCTGTGAATTCTTTCAGGTAGGCTCGGATTGAGTTGTTTGGGAGTGAGAGGGCAACCATGACATCTGTGTGGAGGGACAGCTTATGTTTCTGCTGTCCTATAGGGATCCCATAAATCTGTGGATCCACCCAGATCTTCTCTACCAGGGGTTCCATATAGATGGTAAAAAAGAATCGGAACAAAGGGCATCCCTATTGTGTACCCCTGGCCAGTTCAAAGGCCTGTGACATGATGCAGTTGACCCTCCCCTGAGTTAAGGGGCCATACCTTTTTTTTTTGTAGGAAGGGCTTGTGGACACTATCAAACGTAGGAGTACTGGAATTCGGGCAATGGATGCCTTATTTACTATGTGCAGTAACTTTTTATACAACCTCCATGAGCACTTGGATACAATATGGACAGTCAAGGGAAGTCTCCGATGCCTTTCCACTAGTAAGTGGGATATGCAGTGGTGCATGTTGAAACCCCCTGCATTTTATTTTGTATATTAATGATTTGAACATCCATCTATTGAGCTCTACTGTGGATGTGCCAAAAATTGCAAACTCTGATTTCCCATTATTATATGCCGATGATGCAGTTTTGTTGGCTAAAACACTCCGTGCATTGCGCATCTTAGTAGAATCTTTTGTCATTCATGAGTACCCTTGACATTGTTGGACTTGGCCCTTCTGGCAGGTTCACCCCTGGACTTTTTGCTTTTATTGGTGACTGGGTGATCGTGATTTTTGGTTTCTGCGCACTTTCCCTGTGTCCCAGAGTAAAGTGCGTGCGCACTCTGAGTGCATGTGGTGAGATAGGCCTGCCCTCCCATAGGAATGCATGGGGAATGTATGTGTCCCTGGTAGTTCCTGATGCGTGGGGTGTGCAGGCTCGAGTTTGGTATGTGCGGACTCGTGTGACCGAATGCTTCGCAATGATGTATAATGCGTGATTATGTCATGTGCGGAAGTGCCACTTCTAGGAGTTGGCATATTATTGTAAAATGTGTCTGGCGTGTGATTGGCTGGAGCTGGCTGGTGAGCCTGGCTCCAGGAGTCTGGGTGGGTCTGCCCCAGTGGTGAGTGTGATATTAGCATGCTGATGGCTGGGGAGGAGTGCACCTTGGACCTGATTAGGGCAGGGCTTTCCCCACACAATGCTGGCTCCGCCCCCTGTGGTGCGACTGATGACCCTAGCCCTGCCAGTGAATAGAGTGAGGGGCTGAGCACATAAAGGGTGCTCCCCAACCAGCTGCGACTGGTTTTTCCCCTCACCCTGAGAAACAACAAAGGGAAAAGGTGTATAAGAAGGGGCTGTGTCCCCTTACAATTTGTTCTCTTCCAGGATCCTACCTGAGGGGGGCTGCTGCTGCTGGACCAGAGGACCGCCACTTGGACTACCTCCCTGCCTGGAGGCCCAGTGAGCTGGCTCTGGGTCCAGCCTTGCCCCTCACCCCTGCCTTGCTGTATGCAGGGGAGAACTTTGGTGGACTTTGTGGTTATTCTCCCCTAAAGCGCTAGGAGCGTTTTATTTATGTCCCTAACCGCCTGGAAGCGCTTTGATTTGCCTTTAGCGCTCTGGAGCGCTTTATTGCTGGAAGCCGATGCCCACCCGGCGTTTGCCCTGTCTTTGCCGTACTGGGAAGCGGGTGCCCACCCCGCATTGTGGTGCTTGAGCAGGAGCCTACCCCGCTTTATTGGAAAGTTACTATCCCTAGCGGGTGCCCACCCCGCCAGGGACTTTGCCGTGCTGGTTGCAACCCCCTCCCCCTTTTTTTGCGTGTCGAGCGGGTGCCCACCCCGCGAAGGAATCACCGCCGCGGTGAAAGAGGAAGTCAGGCTGCGAGTGGCCTGACGTGGGGTGGGACTTCCGCTTTCACGAAGGAAGCCCCGCGCCCACGGAATCCCCCGGAAGCCGGCACAGGGAGAAGAGCGTGAAGGGAGGCCTGCCGCCTTCCGAGAACAGAAAGCGGCTGTTGATCCTGGCGGGGCTCCCCGGTGACGGTGGGAGCCTACCCCACCTACCGGCGAAGAAGAGAGCCCCGAGCGTGCGTTTGCCTCGATGAGCGAGACACCCCTGCAGGAGTCCCGGTGAATGGGGCTCCAATCCAATTGTTGGGGGGCATTGTGTGCTTGCTGAGAGCGCTACTGCGCTCCAACATCGGGACCGCGCTGTGTGTTCACGAGCCCCGGGAGGCTCCAACGTAGAGGGGGCATTTCTTTGGTCCTAAGAGCCCTGAGAGGCTCCAACGCGGGGGCCGATTGCCTGTGAAGAGCCTAGAGGGCTCCGCCTACACCGCATTTGTTCGTGCAGAGCCCAGAGAGGCTCTGGAGTGCCACCTCCGTTTCTGCCAGGCACCAGGGGGCACTTCTTGTTGGTGGAGCCCAGCGAGGCTCTAGGGGGCCAGTCCTTGGTTGCTTGTTGGTTGAGGCAAGGGCTCGCGGGGCACCATAGCCTGTGTTATTAAAGTCCTCAGTCCGCCCCAGCAGGGGCAGTATTCTTTTAGAGCCCAGAGAGGGCTCCAACGGGGGCTTTTCTTTGTTGTTTAGAGCCCAGGGGGGCTCAGGGGGCCACGAGTGTTGGGGGTTCAGAGCCCTGGAAGGTTCAACGTTGGCCCCAGCATCATTGTTCTACAGCTGCCCAGCACTTCGTGGGCAACTGCTCCGTTTAGGCCCCTGAATCTGCTGGACAGGGCGTCCTTGCCCCTTCAAGGCCAGTTGGCCTAGGGACTGCCACAGGTGGTGGCTAATGTGAGTTTTGCGCTATTTTTCCTTTCCTGCACCTCTGAATGTGTGTTTATGCGTCATGTGCCTTGTTTTACACCGCTGAATGTATTTTATGCATCATGTTTTCCTTCCCTACACCTCTGAATGTGTTGCGATGCATCATGTGTACTGTGCTTAGACCCCTACAGGTATTGTGATACTTAGGTAGGTGGTTGTTTTTCTCCCTAGTACAGGTGGTGCTAGTGAGGTCCTCATTCCCTGCGTAATATTTTCCTAAGGTGGTTAGTGTTGCGTAGGTGGTACTTACCTGTTACCAGTAGTTACTGGTCGTGTGCTACATAATGTTATTTAGTGCTACAGTGATTGTATGTGCTATGTTCTAAAGCATTATTCCTATGTTCTAAGTGCTAATTTCTACCAAGTGCTAATTCCTGACAGTGGTCCATGTGGCCCTGTCCCCTGTACATATAATCCCTTGTAAACTCTGCCCGTGCCTGTTGGCACATTGTAAAGTGTGTTTTTATCTAATGTGTTTTGGTAATACAAAGGCTTTTTTTATATAATACCTTGTGTGGAGTTTCTTTTGTGTTGGGCCTTGGGTGTTGTTGCTGGGTGCGCGCGCAAACGCTTTACACATCGCCTCCGGGATAAGCCTGACTGCTCGTGCCAAGCTACTAAGGGAGTGAGCAGGGGTTATCTTAGGCGTGTAACTCCCCAGCCCTGACCAGAGGGGTGGTTTCTGCCTGACTTTGGCGCAAGCCCTAGCCAACCAGAAATCCCATTTCTAACAGACATGAAAACTAATTTTGGGAAATCTCACATAATGGTCTGTGGACCTGGTAGAATATCCTGACAGCCTTAAAACTGAATTAGCAACAACTCAGTGCAATATGGGACTTTTGTTATTTGGTATTGGTGTTTCACTCAAGCAATTCCTGACAGCCACAAATAAACACAGTTCGATTGAGACTTGAAAGAGCGGCAGGCTCCCTTCTTAGGGCTCGCGCCTGCGTTGCAGTGCGTAGCACTGCTCATGTAGCGAGAGCCCTTTTGTATGGAGTGTTGAAAGCTGACCACACGCTCATGCGTGTGATTAGGCTTTCGCAGGCATTGGCTTTCGCGTGTTTTTCTTTTTTTTTTTTTTCAAGGCACGCCATTGGTCAAAGGCGGGCGCATGTCCTGCCTTTGCAATGTCCATTCCCGACCGTTTCTTGCACGCCTTGCTGCCGCGCTCCCTCCCCCCGCTCCTCTGTGGTGCGCACCACTGGTTTGTGATTTTGCTGCATTCGGGATCTAGAATTTCACGTTTTCTGCTCATACATTGTGAATTTGTTCTTTGGTACCACCGGACCCCAGGATTGGATGAGCTCTTTGGAGAAGTGGAAGGTAGGGCACCGGGGTGAAGCGCTGCAGCCGCCCCTGTAGTCAGCCCCCTTCCGGGGCGAGAAACACTCTATACGGGCACTCGGGCCATTACCGGTCTAATTAGACGACCGCAGCCTACAATGGCCCCGGCGGATGTGCTCCATCACTGCAACATTTAAGGTAGGAGTCTGTTATCTTCATTTTTAATCATCTGGATATTGAATCATGACGTGATCGAAATCAATATATCTGTCGATATTGGGAGGTTAAAATAAAGATCTTTTGTAGTCAAGAGTTGGTGGCTCATTCTCCAGCCCCGTTTTAAAAATAACTTGCAAAGCGCATTTTAAGAGGTCACTGTGGAAAAAGTATACGCTATTGGTCTGAAAATCACCTAGAAGAAATGCATGCCCCGGCCCTAATCTAGTTATCCCCGGAGTAGGTGTGACACGTTTTTTGGGGCCAGTCACCATCTGATCTATTTGTTCGAGTATTAATATATTGTGTTTATATTTATCTGACGATTAGCGCTCTGGATAGGCCTTGTAGCGCTTTGTGAAACGTACAATAAACAGCGTGTTTTATATAGTGCCAAGTCATGACTAAACAGAGCGCTGTGAACAGACCCGTTCTCAGCCCAAACTCCCTTCTTTCGCTTTAGGGAGACTGGGGATCGGTTTGCGGTTGTTTTTGTCTGAGCAGAGTTCTACTTGAGTGCAGCTGAAATGACGGCCCTTGTGCCGGGTGGGTAAACATCCCTCTGTAAACAGTACTAGGCCTTCAGGCCCTGCATATCCTGCACCGCTGCATCATTCCCGGGGCGCACCTTGGCACCGGAGCGCCTTCTGCCAGCTGTTTAAGGTCCCTCCTGCCGAGGGCGGGCACGGGCAGGCGTGGCCAAGGCTTCACAAAGTTTTACAGCCCAGCTCGAGGTGGTTTAAGGTGATCTTGTGTTTATGGGCCACGTGGTTGCAGTTGGTGTGAGCAGAAGGTCAGATAACGAGAGGTGTCAACAAATCTCCTCAGACACTACTGCATTGTGTACTTCCATTACAATAAGATGTCATAAAATGAGCCCAGGAACTCCCTGGCTGATAGGTCCGCGAAGGGGTAGCTTGATGTGAAATGTGCATCTGGTGCATAGCTGCCAGCGGGACACCTTCTAGCCATTCAGAGCTGCCATTTAAGAAAGCCGTGCACTTTGGGAGTTGTAATCCCGGTTCAATTTAATTGAACAAACTGATCTACTAATATGAGTGGAAGCAATGAAGGCTAGAAAATCTGTGCCCTTGTGACTTGATGTCATCAGGTCATGCCAACTGGTGCAATGACACAAGGAATGCTTTTAGCCAGTCCTAGGTAGGCCTATCTTTGTAGTCAACCACACTTTGTATACAGGAACCCGTAGTCCGATACCTGTAACTAAAATATTACAAGTACTAGAATCCAAAGTGCTCTAGCAAAGACCATCTGGAAGGAACACTCATCACATGGGGCCATTCAGTAGTTCTGACTGATGCACCAATGATGCCTCTGTGAACCCCCGCTCGTTTTACCTAATAGGACTGGTAGAAGATTGCAGTCTCGTTCAAGTAGAGTGCTCAAGTTCCCAATGTCTCATCCCTGAGCAAGGCCTCCGGTCCAGGACGTTTCTTTGTAGTCTGGCAGTGTAGTACTGCATTTTAACTTGGAGACACAGGACTGCAAGTACCAAAATGCAGTGGGAAAATGTGGAATTAATGAATCACTCAAGCATGGACCTGGTAAACGTGAGAGCTTTGATGCGAGGAATGTATCTCATTGTCTTTTTGGCCTCTTAGTCTGTCCTGCTTTTCCTCTTTGTATTCTACATCTTGTAATCCTGGAATCAGGACGGGTGAAACAGGACTAAAAGTATCAGAATTCAAAGGGGCAGGCAGGGCTGAATGAACTGATCACACATGATATGGGATAACTTGAGGCCTGCTCTGTGGCTGTAAAGAGCTGAGCTTTCAGACAAAGGTACTCTATAGTTCTGAACTGGTCCTAGATCCCAAGGGTGACCTGCAACCAGGCCTTGCTCTCCAGCGAGCGGCTCGAAGCATGCTGAAGGGGCGAGCAGGCCATTCATGGAGTGGTGAAAGTGACATTACAAGACTAAACATGTTTGGTACCATTGGATGAAAACCATGAGGTGGAAGAGAGCTGTGTTCATGGCTATGTAGTGTTCACTATAGCTTCTTGATCAACAAACTCAGCGGGGCACTCGAGGTTCCTTCCCACAATTAATAAAAATGAGATTGGCTTTTTTTCACTGATTCAAATGGGAAGGTCCTTTGCATGTTCATCTGTTGCCCTGGTAACTAGAGGCAGCTTTGCGCTGAGGAATGCCTGGGTGTACTCGTGCTTCAGGCTAAGGGCTCACCTGAGCTTTAACTGCCTATTCCATCTAGGAAAAAGCACAAACATTTGCTGAAAAAAAGTGGGCACCACTGTTGCAGAAGAGATCTAGAAAATGACCTGTGTGACACCAAGGGCCAATGCTGACACTTCAAACAGCGTGTCTGGTGCCTACTTCCTTTCTTCTCTGAGTAGCAGGAAATGACATGGGTGTGTCTGGTGCCTACTTGCTTTCTTCTCTCTGACTAGCAGGATGTGATGTGTTTCTGCATGGGAAGCACTTTCTGCTCTTGTTTGGACAGGCTGTATGACAAGGGGGCCTAGCTGTCAAGAGGCCCCACCAAGTCGAGAAGGAGACTTTCCGACAGTCTTTGGTTTTTTGCCAGCAGCTCCAAACATGCTGAGATAAGTAAAGTTATACCTGCCCTGTGGAAAATAAAACTACTAGGCACAGAGGAGGGGCCTGAGACATGTGGCACTGTCACTGATCGATTCATGCCTCAGTCATGCCAAACCTTCAGAGGAGGGGGACTTGGTTCAGGTACTGGCAATATGTAAGATAGGTTTGATTTTACAAATAAAGTGCCGGGTCCAATGAAAATGCAGCCTGTAGCTGAGTGCAAAAATGTTATGCAAAACATTTCAGTAGGTTTTAGATGTGTTCCTTAACATTGCCACACTGTTACCCAGTCGTGCTTGCAAAATTGGACATCTCTGGTATTTAGCGTTGCCTAGCATGGCATTGAGACAAGTAGTTAGTAAGTAATAGTGCAGGTTAGACTGATGAATCTTCCAAGTCAGGTCCCCCCTGAACTGAAACACAAATAACCCAAGACTGGTTTTGCCATTATTAGGGTTTTATCCAACTAGGGATAGCTTGGTTCCAGTGGCACAGTGTACACAGGACCCACGTCTGGGCATACCTGTCCCACTTACAAATAAAAAAAAGTGATGGCTAGAATGTTTGGATTAATCTCAGCTACTGGTAGTTACTTGGGGCCGCATCCCAGTACATTATTTTCCTCACCATGCCACCTCAGTTTGGACCTAGCCATATACAAACAAGTCCTGGCCCTGCTCCTCGTGGGAACAGTCCAGCTCGCACTGCCAGGCCAGGCCCTCTCTGATCCAGAACACAAACCACCCAAGATCGGTTATGCTTTGGTTGGGCCTCATGGGTCGGGTGTAGCTTTGTTCCAGTGGCACACAATTGTTTTCTACACTCTCAAGGTGGCACCAAACAATCCGTTGCGTACCTATGACACAGGTGACCCAAAGCACTGAGTCTGATGACTGAAGCGTCATCAGTATCCGGTCAAGATACTGAGTGAAGCCTCTGGATGGAAGTTTCCTCCATCTTGCAGGCCTGGATCCAAGGCAGCTGAGGGAAGACTTACCGGCTTCTAATCATTTCTTACCCTCATCTAAAACAAGCATTTGCAATGCAATAGGTCTCGCAGTTACGCGAGTTTAAGCTATTGGCATTGTAAATAACAATGGCATTGTAAATAACAATGCCTTTTATTTAGGTTTTTAAAGGAAAACAAAAATAAACGGCATTGTTATATTCAATGTCAATAGCTCAAACTCTCGTAAATGCGAGACCTATTGCATTGCAAATGCTTGTTAACTTAGCCAAGAAGGAAGTTAGGTCCACCATTTTTCCCCTTCCTTAAAGTATATAAAATGCAATGTGTCCCTACATCATCGTACGGAGCAAGGTTGTGGGGACATCATAATGTTGCTCCCATACAGATAGAAGAAAACAGAATCTGTAGGCAGTTAATGAATCTCCAGCTTTCTAGTGCTAATATTATCTTACACTCTGAACTGAATTTAGAATACATTTTAGACCTCATCAAATTGGCACCTCTCCTGCTTTGGGTCAGTGTGTGGAGTAACACTGAGGCAAGTTTTAACAGAGCAGTAATAGTGAACTGCTCAGGCTAAGAGGCATTCCATCCCTTGGCTGAAGTTTGTCAGCAAATCTTTTGCAGACATTGGTCTACCTGAATTGTTTAGTATCCCTGGTTCTATTATCTGCGATAAGAGGGTGGTTAAGTCTAGGTATGCTAAATGTCTCCTCGCAGAGAATTCAAGAAACTACAACAACAAACAGTTCGTAATTACTATCTTACTCTTACGACAGGAGACCCTTCCCTGTATCTTACTCTGGAGTTTACACATTGAGAAAGGCCCCTTCTTATTAGATTTAGATCTGGAACGGTATGGCGCCGAACGTGCTTTTCAGACGAGGCAAAGGTGTGGGATATCTTATTGCCTCCTTGCCCTTGTAATGACATGACAGAACAGTCTCTGCTGCATTTTACTTTATTTTCAGCTTTTATCGTAAATTATTTTAGCTCTGCCTTAAACCACACTGAGAAAGCAATCCTTTCAGAAATGCAGAGAGGTTTTACTCTTTCTTCAAACTTTAAACAGCACGGATATTTGGTATAAGGTGGGCTGTTTTTTTTTTTTTTTTTAAATGTCTATTCGCTGCAGAAAGTCTATGGAGGGGAATTAGGAGGGCAGGCCGGATGTTTGGGTTAATGTATTTTATCTGTCGCCTGTTTGTATGAATGGTAGGATTTTTTTAACGATTTTTATTGATTGTTAATATGTGTATAATGAGAATGTTATTTGATGGACTATCTATAATTCATAATCGTTTTTAAAGCTATTTTTATTTTTTATTTTGTGCTTTTATGAACTTTCTAAAGATCGAATAAAGATTTTGAACTGACTATAATTATGTGCAGTATTTGGTATTATCGCTACAGGTCCCCCCCCAGCATAAACCCTGTTTGATCTGGGTCGATGAGGCCTTGCATCTATTAGCTAAGGCCTTTAACTAGTATGCCCATAAAGAGTTTGGCGTCTGAAAGGGAAATAGGACTTTGAGGAGCAAAGAGTAGGGTCCTTCCTCTGTTTGGGAATCACTGTTAACACAGTCTCACACTCTCCCTGCTTTAAAAGGGCATGGTGTCAGTGCCTCCCTTTCATGCTCACAATTGCAGCTAGGTGTAACTGCATTACAAACCTTTGTGCTGTAGTGATTGGGGGGACAACTTCAAAACGCAGACATGCTGCTGGCAAATACAGGTAAGGAGGCAATGCAAGTCATTCGATAAAGGGTTGTGTTTAGTTGCATTTACACCTGCATTGGAGGCAGCACCTAATCTAGGCCAGTCTGCAACAGTACACAGGAGGGAAGGGGCAGGCGAGAGAGAGAAGTGAGGTTTGAGTGGATGATGTCTTTGAGGGTTTTAGGGAGTGATTATGACACTAAAACAGAGCTTTTTTGGGCCTTTTTGTCATGTACACTGTAGGAAACTGGGCTTTTGTTGCAGTCCCCTGCCTCCCCCTCACACACACACACACTTTTTAACCCCCTTTTTAGCTATTGGATTCTGATTTTCGACTGACCATACACTGAGGCCTGCTAACCAGACCTCTGTCAGTGCTCCTTCCCTAAAACAACGTGAAGTCTAATTGTTCTACAGTTGGCTAAGGACTTTAACACCCCTGTAAGTCCCTAGTAAATAGTACCACTGGTACCTAGGGCATGGTCCATAAGGGCTGCTGCATATCTTATGCCTCCTAAGTGACCCGCATACAAATTCCACAAAGACTGCCATTGCAGGCTGCGTGGCATGGTGAAAACAGTTAGTGAAAACATGACCTGATAGAATCCTGTGTGTCATGCCATAGCCACTGCACCTAATATATGTAAGTCATCTCTACAGCAGGCCTTTGAGCCCTAAGGCAGTGTGCATTATATATTATGTGAGGACATATCTGCAGGAGCACATATGCCGCTATGATGTCTAGTTCCATTAATAGATATTGCAAGTGAGTAGTAAAGCCACATTAAGGTATGTACTAGGCATTGTTTAAAAAGAGTTCCCCAGCTACATAATGGCGTCACTGAAACCTATGGTGTTTATCAAACACTTCGTATTAATGAACCCACACTGATTCCATTGATGGATTCATTAATGCATACACCTCAATATACCATCAATACATGGACCTTAGAGGTACCCCCTGAAACCTACCAGCCATCTAGTGTGCTGGCTGGTCTTGTCCAGCCTGCCATCACAGACAGGTGTCTGACCCCTTGGAGGTGGGAGCTCTGCTCTCAGAGAACAAAAACAAAGCCTGCTCTGGGGTGAGGTGTTTTACTCCTCCTCCAGGAAGGCAGGTAAATCAGCATCTCAAGGCCTCTGCCACCTTTGATATGCGAACCAAGGCTTTACACAAACAGGGTAATGCCACCCCCTTCTTGGGCCCATCTGACAACAGAATAGGCGGGGAAATTAGCTATGCAGGAGGTGTTGCACTGCCAGACTGGACACCTCTAGGGTGACCAGCTTGAAGTGAACCTGAAGTTAAGAATTCCACCATCTTGTGTGTTGTAGAATTAGGAATTCTGGGACAGGATGAGCCTCACTCTCCGAAGGAAGTGGTCATCTAGGGAGTGTAGTGACCCCGGCAGTAAATAGCCCATTGGCTACAAACCCTCACTCCCCTGAATTGAGTATTCAGAGGACCCCTTATAAAAGCATGTCCGATGTCAAAGCACGCAAAAGGAGTGGACAAAGAAGACTGCTGACCTAAGAACTGATGAGCACGACTGACTTGGCGCCAAGCCTGCCTTATGCACTCTAACCTCATGGAGCAACCGACTTGTCCTGCCACTGTGCAGACTCAACAAACCTTGTGTTATGTACCCCAATATAGGCCTAGGTAACTACACAACTTTTTACCTACATTTGTCTTACCTTGCTCTGCATTACGGTTCTAGCTCTGACCTTTTACCCAGTTATGTGCTGAATAAACGTCGATCAGTTTCTTGGAAACTAGCCTAACTTATTATGCATGAGGATTCGTAGAAAAGTCCCTGCATATAAGCATGAACATACTTTGCGTAAGTCATTGTCACATCGATTATGTAAGGAACCCCAAGGTTATCTTTATGGTATAAAAGAACCATACCAAGACTAGGTAGGCAGAGGAGAAGCTTCATGCTGACACTGTCTGATGGAAAGGGTTTGGGATATGCCTGGAAGTGTGGCACCCTGCTCTGTTTGCATAAAAAGTATTCGTTCTGCCGTATGGCACGGTGCAGCCAGGATAGGGGAAATACCCTAAACCCCTAATTGTGTGTGGGTGAAGACCCACACAATTTGTAGAAAACAAAAGTCCCGGGCACACGTAAGCTAGGTGAATTTACTATTTGTCTCAAAGGTCACTCTTATTTCACAATGTCTGATAATTATGGTCCACACAATTGTTCTTACCGGTGTTTAATCTTTATGAACACAACCTGCCAACACATGTTTCGTCACAAAGGGAAGTATCCCGTGACTTCTTCAGGGCTGTCAGAGAAGTGTTATTAGGGGGTGTCACTTCGCCGGCGATCATTCCAAACCGGCAGGTCTGGTGGGGAAAGGATACATCGCAAATCCTCATAGTTACGAGTTATCAGGAAAGGTCGATCCGGAGTGCTGGTGATCTAAGATATTGAGAAGCGGAATCAGCCAGAATCAGTCCGCTTGTAAGACAGGATCGCCAGAGTTTCGGCGATCCACAAGTAATGCGCCTGTCTGTACGGTTAGTTTGCCGTAAGTTAATTTCCTGTAGCAGGTGCGCTTCAGGGCGATGACAGGAACTGGTTCACCTCTGCTCCGGAAGCGGGCTGATTCTGGCTGATTCTGCTTCTCAATATCTTAGATCTCCGGCACTCCGGATCGACCTAACCTGATAACTTGTAACAACGAGGATTTTTGATTTATCCTTTCGACACCAGACCTGCCGGTTTGGAATTGGCACTGGTGAAGTGACACCACCTGATAACGTCGCTTCTCTGACAGCCCTGAAGAAGTCACAGGATACTTCCCTTTGTGGCGAAACACATGTTGGCTGGTTGTTTTCGTAAAGATTAAACACCTGAAAGAAAAATTGTGTGGACCATAATTATCAGACATTGTGAAATAAGAGTGACCTTTGTGACCAATAGTAAATTCACCTAGCTTACGTGTGCCTGGGATTTTGGCTTTCTTCATGCTGACACTAGATGCTGAGGAACTACCCTGCAGTAGCTACTGCACGCAGCGGTCTGACATCACTTGCGGGTGTCCCACTCAAGACCAAGACTGAGTCCTTTGTTCTCTCCCATCAGTTAATCGGGTAGGCTCTTTGCTAGGGGATTCTTGACTTTCCACCGACATACATGCTAGGAACACTGAGGTACACCTAAATAGGGTTTGCTTTTCAGGTGTACGCTCTATTACTGCCGTGTATCGATATGCCTGCATATATTTACTATTTTAGCACCATGGTAGAATTCTACCCTTTATTTACTCTGTCGGTGCTTGTAATCTTGTATATCTGTTTGTCTTACGATTATCGCAGCAAACATGTTTTATACTAGAATGATGCTGGTTCAATAAATACTTACTGAAAATGTTCCCACCTTTTATTCTGTGTATCTCTCCGAGACCCAGTGACCACGAAGTTACTGGCCGAAAGGTACTGTACTGTTTCCACGATCCCTGAAGGATCAAGGGTTGTCATGTTCTATAGTTTCCAGAACCTATTCGCTCCTTGGTAAGGTTAAGCGGCTTATAGTGACACTGAGCTTGCTGGTCTAAAGGCTGACATATCCTTTGGGGGTGTCTGGAATCAGTCTGGACCCCAATCCCTTAGTTTATATTGTCTAAACAAGCAGATCCTATGTATTTTTAGGAACTACACAACACTTGAGGGCTACCAGCGCTTTGCAAATAGGAAAAGAAACTCCCTTGAATTTGAAGTAGAGGACTACTCCCCTGCAGCCACAGGCACCAAAGACGCAAGACACTGTCCACTGACCTGCTGCTCCCCGGAACTACCGATGCAGCAGCCATCCAGGAAAAGGTAGCAGTGCTCCTACAGGTCAGATCCGTCCTCCCACCAAGTTTGGGGACGCCAGGGCCGACTGGAGCCGCAGAACTGTAATACCTAGAGTACTGGACCTTTGCAGCAACCAAGGCTTGTTGTCTCCAGACCAGACACCAACCCTGAGGAGAATCGACCTGCACATCATGGGACTTCAGGGACAAAGAGACCCTCATTGTGAGTAGCCTAGCTGTCCTCTTTGCCCCCTACAGCAGAAACCAAGACGAAGAGTGAGTCCTCAACCGCTGCACCTGACACCTCAAAGTACCTAGGCGCCCATGATCCACAGCTTGAGTCCAAGGGAGGTGACAGTACCAATGGGGTCGCAAGACAGGCAGGAGCTAAACCCGCCCTTGGGTTTTCCCCAACTGGACTTCGTCGCCTGTAGCCTATTTCTGCAAGCCCCCTCCAAACATGACTCTAACACCAAATCAGATGCCAAAAGACACCACTGCGCCTGAGCCCCATGGCCCCAGAAGTGGGCCGACTGTGTCCCTACATGCCAGAGGATCTCAAGGGTCGAACCCCCCTGTACGTTCCACAGGACTCGTCTCCCAGTCCCAGCTTGCAGCCTTTTTCTGACCAGACCATTCCCTTTTGAAGTGTGCGAGACACCTGATGCTGTAACACACCTCTGCACCCAGTAAAGTTTTGATCTGAAAGAAACACGTTAGTTAGATTTCTCACCTTAGAATATCCCCAGGCGTCAGACTGGATCCGGAAGATTTTTCGTCAGCAATACCCCTTGCGCGTCGCTAGGCGTCGTCTGCGGCTCCGCGTCCGTCGTCGGCGTCGTGCGCCGGAATGACGTCGTCGGAGTACTTAGACGCCGCCCTCGCGCGCTGACGTCAGCTCTTCTTTTTTCCGCGCCAGTAAGCGCAGATCCGGGAGAGCTACCCCTTTAGTCACTTTTTGACTAACTTTTTCGATCCTTTTTGATCTTGTCTCTACTCCGGTGCCGGTAGGATGCCTGGTTTTAAAACCTGTGCTGACTGTAGCCGCTTGATGTCGGTTACGGACCATCACCGCCGGTGCCTTTACTGCTTGGGCCTCGACCACGACGCAGAGTCTTGTTCGGACTGCAAGGCCCTGACCTCGAAGGCTAGACGGGAGCGGTCCCGTAAGCTTCTCTAGATTCGCCACTCGGCTCCGCGCCCCTCTCGATCCCGGTCCAGGAGGAGGTCCAAGGATCGGTCGCGGAGCCACAGCCGACGTCGTCATCGGTCGTTGGGATCCAAGTCTTCGGGTAAGTCGAAGCACTCCCAGAAGTCCAAGAGGCGACACCGCTCTTCGGACTCCCCTCGCCGGTCGCGCGACTCAGCCGAGGGTCAGGGTGGTTCCACCCCCGCGGCTCCGGCGGAGCCGCAGGCGCCGCGCAAGTCCCCATACCCACCGGTCCCTGGGACTGACGCGACGCCGGCGGAAGTCAGTGCCTTCCTCTCGGCCATGAGGAACCTGGCTCCGCCGTCGGCGCCCGCTGGCACGCCTTCGGGCCCCGCGGACCCGACTGGGCAACCTTGCCTGCCGGCGGCTCCAGCCCCGTCGCCGTCGCCGGCTCCGGCCTCGATGCCGCAAGCGCCCGAGGGACCCGTTCCCGAGTCCCCGCCGACGCCGGTCGACCTCGTTACGCCTCCTCCGCCGGCGTCGACACCGGTACCACCTCCGACGCAGACTCCGCTCGGCGTCTAGCCCCGGTTCAGCCCCACTCCGAGCCCGGCGCCGATACGGCGTCGATGGACGCCGCGTTCGGCGCCGCTGCAGACACATTTTGTCTATCGCTCCGATCCTTCCTCCTGCATACCAGGAATCGGATGATGGGGGTGAATGGGAGGGATCCGAGGATCCTATGGCCGCTCAGGCTCAACTGTCACAGGACTTGGCAGATGAACTGGGGGAGGCCAGTGGTCTGGATACCTCTCCGGACACTGGATTCATCTCTCCTCCGACTGTGGCTTCGGAGGAGGGTGCTGCTTTCTCTGTGGTGCTGCGCAAGGCGGCCGCAGCCCTTGGGCTCGAGCTACCTGCCGTGGCTGTGAGGACTAACGTCCTCACTGAGGTGCTTCAGTCTGCAGCAAGCTCCACTGAGCCTCTGCTGCAATTCAATGAGGCCCTCATTGACGTTCTGCAGGGCACCTGGTCCAAGCCCTCCACAGTTCCTCCTGTGGACAGGAACGTCGCCAGGCGCCACCGCCCTGCTCCGGGCGACAACAGTTTTCTGTCCCAACACCCTACCCCCGAGAGCCTGGTTATCCTGGCCTCTACCTCCCAATCCTCCTTCCCGACCGCTCCGCCGGACCGGGATGCCAAGAGACTGGAACAGTTTGGCAAAAAGCTGTTCTCCTCCCTTAGTTTGGGCCTGCGATCTTTGAACACCGCCTGTCTCTTGGACCGTTATTCCCACTCTCTGTGGGATACGGTGGAGGACGTGCTGCCCCTGTGTCCGGAGGAGGTCCAGACACGACTTACCCAGGCTCTGGCCGATGGGAGGGATGCAGCGCGACATGCTATCCGATGTGGGCTTGACACTACGGACTCGCTGGGTAGGGCAATTTCTACCACAGTGGCGCTTAGACGTCCCGCCTGGCTGCGGTCCACGTCCTTTTCGGGCGATGTCCAGAGCACTCATGGACATGCCCTTTGATGGCACTCGCCTTTTTGGCGAGAAAGCGGACAGTGCGCTGAATCGCTTTAAGGACTCCCGGGCTACGGCCAAGTCCTTGGGCCTCTCGTCCCCGCGGTCGCAAACTTCCGCCTTTCGTGGCCAAGGAAGGGGTGCCTCCTCACGTACGCCTAGCCACCAGCCGCAGAACCAACCTGCGCGCGGTCGCGGGCGTGGTTTCCGCCGAGGCAGTTCTGGAGGACGACGCTGTCAGCCCACATCCACCCCGGCAGCATCCGCCTCAAAGCCTTCCTAGTCCGAGCTTTCAGGCCCATTCCACGCCAGTGGGCGGCAGAGTTGGCCATCACCTGCTCCACTGGCTGTCCATCACATCGGACAGGTGGGTGCTGCAAATCGTCCGAAGGGGCTACTCCCTCCCCTTCGAGACGACCCCTCCAGCCATGCCACCGCAGCACCACCGTATCTCGGGGGATCATTTGAATCTTCTCCACGAGGAAGTTTCGGCCCTCTTGGCCAAGGGGGCCGTCTAGCGCCTTCCGAGCCCAGAAGTAGGTCGTGGTTGTTGTTCCCACTACTTTCTGGTTCCCAAGAAGGGCAAAGGGGGGCCTACGCCCTATCTTGGATCTCCGGAACGTCAATGCCTTCCTCCGGAAGGAGAGGTTCAAGATGTTAACTTTGGCTCAGGTTCTAGCTGCCCTAGACCCTGGAGACTGGATGGTAGCTTTGGACTTGCAGGACGCATATTTCCACATCCCCGTCCTGCCGGCCCACCGGCGTTACCTGCGGTTCACGGTGGGTCAAGAGCACTTTCAGTTTACCGTGCTCCCCTTCGGCCTCACCAGTGCCCCTCGGGTGTTCACGAAAAGTGATGGCGGTGGTCGCAGCTCATCTGCGCAGATCAGGGGTTCCAGTCTTCCCCTATCTCGACGACTGGTTGTTGAAGGCGGGCTCGCCCCAGGCAGTAGTCTCCCACCTCCAGACTACGGCGGATCTCCTGCATTTGCTGGGGTTTTCCATCAACGTGCCGAAGTCACACCTGAGTCCCTCTCAGAAGCTCCTCTTCATCGGAGCGGTTCTATATTCGGCGCAGTTCCGGGTCTATCCGCCGGAACAGCGGGTCCGGGATATTCAGGCCCTGATTCCCATCTTTCGGCCTCTATCCTGGGTTTAGGTCAGGCTAGTGTTGCGGCTTCTGGGGCTGATGGCCTCCTGCATCCTACTAGTGCATCACGCCAGGCGGCGCATGCGGGCTCTGCAGTGGGACCTGAAGTTTCAGTGGGCCCAGCATCACGGCAACCTGTCCGACCATGTCTTGATCTCGGAGGGCACTGCACAGCAGTTGCAGTGGTGGCTCACGGACCGCGATTGGGTCAAGGGCAAGAGCCTCTCCCTTCCCCAACCGGAGCATGTCGTAGTGACGGATGCGTCCCTCCTGGGATGGGGTGGCCATATGGGAGAGGCGGAGATCAGAGGCCTCTGGTCTCCGGCGGAGTCTCGTCTCCACATCAACCTGTTGGAGTTGAGAGCGATCCGACTTGCACTGAAAGCCTTCCTTCCCTCTGTCAGGAGAAGTGTCGTGCAGGTGTTCACGGACAACACCACCGCCATGTGGTATTGCAACAAACAGGGCGGGTTTGGGGGTCGTGGACCCTTTGTCAGGAGGCTCTGCGCCTCTGGGCGTGGCTGGAACACCAGGGCGTCACCCTAGTGGTTCAACATCTGGCGGGCTCTCTGAACGCCAGAGCAGACTAACTCAGCCGCCGGTGCATGATGGATCACGAATGGCGTCTGAACTCCGAAGTGGCGCAAGGTCTCTTTCAGCAGTGGGGAGAGCCTTGGTTAGATCTATTCGCCACCGAAGAGAATGCGCAATGTCAGCAGTTCTGCGCGTTGGAATTTCCGAGGCGGCACTCGCTCGGCGACGCTTTTCGTCACGAGTGGAGTTGCGGTCTGTTATACGCCTTTCCGCCTATACCACTTCTGCCCAGAGTGCTGAAGATCAGGCGCGACCGGGCCCAAGTCATCTTGGTGGCTCCGGATTGGGCACGAAGGTACTGGTATCCCGAGCTACTCAGTATGTTGACCGATCCTCCAATACGTCTGGCCCTTCGGGAGGATCTTCTGTCGCAGCAGCAGGGGACGGTCCTCCACCCGAACCTGTCCAGCCTCCACCTCCATGCGTGGAGATTGAGCGGCGGCAGTTGATGCCATTCGACTTGCCTCCTGAAGTCTGTGATATCATTCTGGCAGCCAGGCGTCCCTCCACAAAGACTGTATACGCCTGCCGGTGGAACAAATTTGTGGCATGGTGCACAGCAAAGGCTGTGGATCCCCTTTCCGCCCCTCTTTCTGAGGTTCTACTGTTTCTTCTTTCTTTGGCCCGGCAGGGCTCTGCCCTGGGCACCCTGAAAGGTTATCTTGCTGCCATCTCTGCCTTCTTGCGGCTTCCTGATCAGCCTTCTCTTTTCAAGTCCCCTGTAGTTACACGCTTTCTAAAGGGCATTACTCACACGTTCCCTCCTGTCCCTTTTGTAATGCCTCAGTGGGACTTGAATCTTGTTCTCACATTTCTAATGTGCGCTCCCTTTGAGCCTCTTCATAATTGTCCTCTTCGTCTGCTGACGCTTAAGACTGCTTTTCTGGTAGCCATCACCTCGGCTAGACGGGTGAGTGAGCTCCAGGCTTTATCTTCAAAGCCTCTTTTTCTCTCTGTTCATCCGGACAAGGTTGTCCTTCGGCCTCGTCCCTCCTTTCTTCCGAAAGTGGTGACCCCCTTTCATCTTGGGCAGTCTGTCACCTTGCCCACCTTCTTTCCGCCTCCGCATCCTTCCAAAGAGGAAGAGAGGCTCCACCGTCTGGACCCAAAACGTGCGCTCTCCTTTTATCTGGACCGCACAAAGCAGTTCCGGGTGGACGACCAACTTTTCGTTGGATACGTGGGTGCTAAGAAGGGGAAAGCTGTGCACAAACGGACCATCTCTCGGTGGGTCGTTTTGTGCATCAAAATTTGTTACTCCTTGGCAAAAAAGGACCCTCCTGTTGGGCTGCGCGCCCATTCTACTCGGGCCACGGCGGCTACCACTGCTTTGGGACGGGGTGTTCCTTTGCAGGACATCTGTCAGGCGGCAACGTGGGCTTCGCTACACACGTTTGCCAGGCATTATTGCCTTGACAACCAAGTCCGGAGGGATGGCTTCTTTGGCCGTTCTGTCCTCCAGGACTTTCTGGTGTGATCTTGGTTCGCAGACCCACCACCGGGGATGGTATTGCTTGGGAATCTATTCTAAGGTGAGGAATCTAACTAACGTGTTTCTTTCAGATGAACAAGTTACTTACCTTCGGTAACGATGTATCTGTAAGAAACATTAGTTAGTTAGATTCCTCACCGACCCACCCATCCTCCCCGTTCTGCGAACTGACATCTAGGGTTAAGGTTATCCTTTCCAGGCCCCTAGATTTTATTTTTGGCACCAGTGTCGGTCTTTGCATGGCTCTGCGTTCCTGGCGCGGAAAGCTATGTACAAGAACTGACGTCGGCGCGTGAGGGCAGCGTGTAAGTACTCCGACGTCATTCTGGCGCACGACGCCGACGACAGACGCGGAGCCGCAGACGACTCCTAGCGACGCGCAAGGGGTATTGCTGACGAAAAATCTTCCGGATCCAGTCTGACGCCTGGGGATATTCTAAGGTGAGGAATCTAACTAACTAATGTTTCTTACAGATACATCGTTACCGAAGGTAAGTAACTTGTTCAATAAGCATAGAAACCGTAAGAGGACTGTGATAAAAGCAGTTTTATGGAAGCATACAACTAGTGCCCATTTGTCTCCCTTCCCAGGCCTTGCTTCTGCACCAGATTTGCCACCTCTTAAGTGAGTTGTCTATAAATAGGAAGGTCTCCTTAGGCCCTGCTGTGTTGTCCAGCCCTTCTCCCATCTCAGCCCAGACCACTCCCTTGGGCTTCTCCAACCATATGGCCCAGGGGAATATAAAGCTCATCACAACACTCTTTACCTGCAACATCCTTGAGGGTCCTGTCTTGAACATATGAAGGGCACTTGGCTCCTATGCTTTTGCCTTGACTACACTAGCAGGCTTTTGACCAATGAGTCTTAGCCACCTTGCTTTTCTTCACCCTAGACTTACCTCATCAAGTTAAAGCTTATTCCTAGCTGGTAAATGTGTTTTTGCTTTCCTTGTTTCTTTCTGAGCACAAAACTGCAAGTACCAAAATGCAAAGCAACTAATGTAGGATAATGGAGCTGGTTCACGCTGTCTACGGTTAACTAGTGAGATTGCACAAGAGGCAGGGAGAAGGGACCATGGATTGGCTGAGGGCCAGCTAATATCAATCGTTTAGAACTTTGAGCAGTCTATATGGACCTAAAAGCCTTCCGGTCATTGTTTTAAGGAAGATTGTTGCAGGTCTTCTTGGCCAATGCATCCGCCTTGTGGAACTGCGACAAGTAGGATAGAATGCTGGCCTGTGTCAGGAGGCACTAAGCATCTAGAGGTGGCGGGACCAGTAGAACATCTTCTGGCCACCTGCCAGGGTCTCTAAATGCCAATGTACAAAGTGTGCAGGCATTGTCGACTCAACCTAGAGTTGCATCTTAATTCTGAGGTGACGCAGGACATATTCAAACAGTGGGGGTATGTGCTGGCTAGATCTACTCTCCAAAGTTAAATGCACAGTGTCAACAGTTCTGTTTGGTAGTTTCCACCATGGCACACTCTAGGGAAGGCATCCCGAATGCAGTGGAAAGGACTCCTGTTCCCATTTCCATCGCTACCTGTCCTGCCTGAGGATTTGAGGAAGACCAAGGCATATCTGGTCCAATTCTTTCTTATCGCCATACACTAGTCAATTACATTGTGTGGTACCCTGTGTAACCGATCATTTGGCCTCTGATCAGGCTTTCACTTCAGAAGGACCTAATGTCTCAGCAAAAGGTCTTTGCATCAGAAGCATTTCCTGTCTCTGCATCCGAATCTCCACAGCCTATTCCTCCATGCATGGAGATTGAGCAGCAGCAGCTAAATGCATTACAGTTGCCGAATGAGGTGGTGGATGTCCTCATTGTGGCCAGATGCCAGTCCATGAAGTCTATATACACTAGCCGCTGGGACAAATTTGTTGCCTGACGTGGTGACCAATACACTAACGTCACTACCCTTTTACTATAAAACCTTGTTAATCATCTTTTGTTTGTTTTATTAGCACATCGAGGCTTTGAAAAGGGCACAGTGAGTTTTTATCGTCCCTTTCAACCTTTCTTTAATAATGTGACTAAGTCACTGTTTTGATGCCTTTTATAGCAAGGTTTGAATCTCATATCTCAGACCCCATCGACCCCCAAGCTCCCAGACAAAAAATTAACATTTGCTATGCCTCAATGGCAACTGAACTGAAATATGATCTTTCTCATGTGCAAGCCCTTTGCGCGTATGCACAGCTGTTCGTTAAGGCCTTTGATATTTAAATCTGTCTTGATTTCCTAGACCCCAAGAGGGGCGCTGAGCTTTTACATAGACTACACAGATGACCACTGTGTGGATGTTCAGATCTTTGTGTTTTTTTCTGCTCATTCCACCAGGGCCAAGGTTGCTGCAGTGGCTTTGAGACGGGGACCTGTTTTAGACACTTGCAGGGTAGGGTAGTGGCTGTTGATGCATACTTTCACAAAACACTACTACCCTGACAGTCTGTTCCTGCAGAAGGGTCACTTTGCCTCTTGATTCTGCATGACTTTTTTCATCTGAGTCCAATCCCCAAACACGTGCTCTTTGGTGTTGTTGTTGTATCTCATCTAAAGATGAGGAATCTGATGTTAGAAGGTTCTATCAGAAGAGCAAGTTGCTTACCATCGTTAATGCACATTCTGGTGGATATTCTAACTGCAGGTGCCTGATTTCCCTCATCTCCCCTTTCTATATAGTCTATATAGTGGCCTCTTTAGGGTCTGAAAAGCTCAAGTTAGAACAGTACACTGCTTCAAAAAACTTGCTTTATGCACAGAAGGTGAAACATTAAAAAAAATCATGCTGATCGCTACTTCTGGGCAGGGTCGGACTGGCATGTAGGTCAATGAGGTCTGGTTTGACAGATCAGTGTGTGTGGATCACTTTTTTGGCTATTTTTGGACCGGTTTCATGGCTTGCTTTGCCAGCTTTTACAGTTTTCTCGGATATTACTACAGACCTTGCCTGCAGCAAGTATATATGTATGCCCTTGTTTCGTACATTGCAAAACACCTTTAGAAAGCTGGCTTTTTATGTAGTGTACCAAAACGAGGTACACTATGTAGAAAGTCCAGACAACCCTTACTGGTTTCAGGGTTTAAATCAATATCAAAGCTCTTTTGTAGTAGTGTGGGCGTGCAATTCAGGCTTATCTGAAAGACATTTGGCTGCAGATTCCTTACCTTACGATATCCCAGGCGTCAGAATAGATCCGGGAGACTTTTGCTCGAGCAACATCCTTGCATGCTGGTAAGTGGCATAGGATGGTTCCGCGTGACGTCTGTTGCACGTGCTGGAAGTGACATCTGCGCCACCTCGGCATTTTCAGTTCCCTTCTTTCAGCGCCAGCCAGCGCAGATCCATGAAGAGCTACCCTCTGTCACTTTTTGATAGACTTTTTTCGACGTTTGGTTGCCGATCTTTGGTGAGTAGGTTTGTTCCTCTGTCAAAGACTTCTGGATTCAAACCGTGCAGTGCCTGCCATCGCATCATGTCTGTGACTGATCCACACTTAATTTGTTTCTGGTGCCTGGAGCGCGGTCATGACCTGAAGTCGTGCTCCGACTGCTGGGCCATGGCTATAAAGGCTCTGAGGGAGCGGTCGCTAAAGCTGTTTACGGCCCGGCATTCGGGTTTGATGCAATTTGCTCCGGAGATCTTGTTCCAGCCGAGAAGACAGTCCGGATACCACTCCGGGAGTCCCAAGTCCTCATTCTCGCCCCCAAGCCTTTGAAGTAGTCTGGCCGGTCAGGTAAGGGGCATAAGAAACAAAAGTCAAATTGTGCTTCCACTTCTTCAGGTCCACCAGACAAGTGCAGAAGCTGCACCTGGGTCGGCTCCACAATTCTCTGCATTTCCATGGAGTCCAGAGCCACCCCGGCCCAGTTTAAAGAATTCTATGACGCCATGTGCTGTATGTTGGGACAACCTGAACCTCCCTTCATGATTTCAGTTCCCGGAGGCTCAGCGGTGACTCGATCGGGTTCTGTGCTGGCAGCTCTGGTGCCCATGTCCCCCAATGGACCCGGATCGGTGCCAGTCTTGCCTCTGCGACCCCCCCTGGCAGCATAAGTTCTATTTATATCACCGTCGACCCGAGGCTTGGGTGTGCACTTACCGACACAGATTCCGGTGCCAACGACACTCTTGGGTACTAGGTCGGTTCCTCAGACTTATTTTGAGGGGCTAAGAATTGAAGAGGATTGTGAGAGGTCACTTGCCCTTTACAAGACCAGCCTGAGAATGAAATAGACTGGTATGAGAAATTGGGTGAGACCAGTAGACTAGATAGCTCCACAGATTTTGGCCTGTTTTCTCCCCCTACCATGGCTACGGAGGAGGGAGCTCCGTATGCTTTGGTGGTGAGAAGGGTAGCCAGGTTCCTGGACCTTCAGCTCCCTTCGGTGGAAGTCAAAGCTAAGGTCTTTACTGAGGTCTTGCAGCTGGGTGTCTCCTCCTCGGAACCCATCCTGCCTTTCAACAAGGACGTGATCCAAGCCCAGCACAGGGGCTCCCGTGACTAGGACAATCGCCCGCAGCCATCGCCCTGCACCTGATGACCCTAGATTAGTCTCCAACCACCCAACCCCGAGAGCTTGGTGGTTCAAGCTTCTACCTCACAGGGCGTGTTCCTTTCTGCAGTCCTTGACAGGAAATCCAAGAGGCTGAATAGTTGGGACAATAAAATTAATTTTACCACCGGCCTTACATTGGGATCAGTGAACAGTACATGCCCATTGGGCCATTAAGACCACTCCTTGTAGGAAACAGTTGCACAAGTGATGCCACAGGTCAAGGAGAAGACCCAGAACTTTCTCTCCCAAGCGGTATCAGATGGGAGAGATCCTGCAAATCTCACCTTTCGTTGTGGGTGGACACCACCTACTCGCTTGGTAGAGCAATGTCCTCAACAGTGGCTGTTTGACGCCATGCCTGGCTGAGAACTTCTGGCTTTTTTGGGGATGTCCAGGCTTTCCTTATGGACATGCCCTTTGTTGGCACCCTCCTCTACGGATACCAGGCAGACATGGCACTGGAGTGCTTAAAGAACTCATGGGCTACGGTTAAGTCATTGGGCATCTCGGTGACCACCCTTCTGCTTTTTCTCTCTTTTGTGGGCAAGGAAGGCGCTTTCAGCCACGCCAGCCATATCCCAGCAACAAAACAGCGCGTGTTCAGCAACCTGTGTGTGGACGTGGGCGCGGCTCCTTTTGACCCCATGGGTCAGGCGGCCAGAGGTCAAGTCAGTCTGCTCCTCCACCTGCAGCTTCTAATATTTCCTAGTCCGGTCCTTCAGAATCATGGGTGGTCGGATGGTGGCAGGATTAGCCATCATTTCTATAACTGGCAACACATCACATCGGACAAGTGGATTCTTCAAATAGTCTGAAAGGGCTATTCCCTACCTTTGGAGACTACCCCTCCCTCCATGCCTCTGACTTAAAACCGGCTGACGGAGGGCCACCTGGCCTTGGTTCTGGAGGAAGTCAGGACTCTCTTGGGCAAGGGAGCCATAGAGATGGTTCTGGCACCAGATGAAGGCTGTGGTTGCTATTCCTGCTACTTTCTGTTCCCAAAAAGGACAAGGGCTGTTATCCCATTCTAGATCTGCGATCCTTCAACTACTTCCTCAAAAAGGAAAAGTTAAAAATGCTCTCTCTATCTCAGGGCTGGTCTGCCCTGGACACTTGATAGTAGCATTGGACTTGCAGGATGCCTATTTTCACATTCCTGTCCTGCCTGGCCATCAGCGCTACATGCGGTTCATGATAGGCTAAGCACTTTAAGTTCACAGTGCTCCCTGGTCTCACCAAGGCCCCTCGGGTGTTCTCCAAGATGATGGCGGTCGCAGCTCATCTGCGCAGATCAGGGGTGCCAGTATTCCCCTATCTCGACAACTGACTGTTGAAGGTGGGTTTGCCCCAGACTGTCCCCTCCTACCTCCAACTACAGCAAATCTCCTGCTTTCTCTGGGGTACACTATCAACGTGCCAAAGTCACACCCTTTCAAACTCCACTTCATCGGAGCTGTTCTGTACGCTGTTCAGGTTCTGGCCTATGCTCCTGAGTGGCGAGTCCAGGATATTCAGTCTGATACCGATGTTTCAGCCTCCATCCTGGATTTTGGTGAGACCGACTCTGAAGCTATTGGGCCTCATGGCCTCTTGCATTCTGCTAGTGACACATGCCAGATGGGACCTGAAGTTCCAGTGGGTGCAGCATCACAGGAATTTCTCCAACACGGTCCAGATCTCAGAGGCATCTGCATAGGTTCTGCAGTGGTGGCTGACCTATACAGATTGGGTCAGAGGCAGACCCTTCTCCTTTCCCCTACCAGATTACACAGTAGTGACAGATGCTTCACTCCTGGTATGGAATGGCCATCTGGGTGAGGTGAAGATCAGAGGTCTCTGGCGAAATCTGGACTCCAGATCAAGTAACTTGAGCTCCAAGCGATTCGCTTGGCATTAAAAGATTTTCTTCCTTCCATGAAGGGAAAGCTGGTTCAGGTGTTCATGGACAACACCACCATGCGGTACTGCAACATACAGGGCGGGTGGGGTCCTGGACCATTTGTCAAGAGACCCTGCATCTCTGGACATGGCTGGAACATCAGCAAAAAGAAAAATTGATGGACAGAATGCAGAACAATGTGCATTCACCCCAGTACAGAGATCTGGGCCTAAATCCATGTTTTTTTCTACTCCCCATGCCATTCCAGTTTGAACCCAGCAATCTGCAAATCAGTCTTGACCCTGCTCCCTATGGGAACAGTCCAGCTCGAACAGGGCATATCCCTGTTGGTTCAACACCTGGCAGTTTCGCTAAATGCCAGAGCAGATTACCTCAGCCATCAATGCCTATCAGATAATGAATGGCATCTCCATCCAGAGGTGCTGGAAGGTCTCTCTCAGAAGTGGGGAGAGCCTTGTTAAGATCTGTTTGCCTCCCCCGAAAACATGAAATTACAACGGTTTTGCGTGGTGAAGTTTCCAAGGCGGCTCACGCTCTACAAAGCTTTTCGTCTCAAGTGGAGCTCAAGCCTCATGTATGCCTTTCCGCCATACCACTTCTGTCGAGGGTGCTCAAGAAGATCAGGAGTGACCAGGCCAAAGTCATTTTTGTGGCTCTGGACTGGGCATGGAGAGTATAGTATCCCTAGCTTCTCCAACTGAGCATCGATCCTCCGATCAGGCTGCCCCTTTGACAGGATCTTCTGTCGCAGCAGCAGGAAATGGTCCTCCACCCGACCTGACAATTCTACCCCTTCTGGCATGGAGATTTAGGGACTGCAGTTGACTGCATTCGACCTTCCTGCCAAAGTCTTTAATGTTATTTTGGCAACCAGGCTTTCCTTTTCCAAGACCGTGTACGCCTGCTGGTGGAAAAAATTTGTAAAATATTGTACAGAAAGGTCTATTGACCTTCTTCCTTCTTCCCTCTCTCAAGGCCTGCTCTTTATTTTCATCCTTGCCCAGCAAGGCTCTGCTCTGGGCATTCTCAAAGGGTACCTTTCGGCCTTCTTGAGGCTGCTAGACCAACCGTCCATATTTAAATCCCCTATTGTATATAGATTTATTAAGGGGCTTGTACATATGTTCCTACCTGCCTTTTTCATCATACATCAGTGGGACATTAATTTGGTTCTCACCTTCCTGATGTGTGCTCCATTCGAACCGCTTCACAATTTCCCCTCCTGACTGCTTTCCATCAAAACCGGCTTTAGTGGCAATAACATCTGCCAGAAGGGTGAGCGAACGAATTACTGGCTGTCACCCAAGCCTCTTTACCTGACCATTTTCCCTGATAAGTTGGCGTTGGCACTAGGGCCTCTTTTTTACCGAAAGTGGCAACACCTTCCCACATGGGGCAATCGATCACCTTGCCCACTTTCTATGCTCCTCTGTATTCCTCTAAAGAGAAGGAGCGACTCCACCTTCTGGACCCAATAAGAACGTTGTTGTTCTATCTTGACCGCACTGTAAAGTATTGGACGGACGTTCGAACAATGAAAGGTCTTTCGCTGCAGAAGAGTACTATCTCACGATGGGTCATCCTGTGCATCAATATTTGCTACACTCTGGCCAAGAAACAGCACCCTGAAGGCATAAGAACTCATTCCACCAAAGCGAAGGCTGCGACTAGAATGTTGCAACTTGGTGTTCCAGGCCTTGCCATTTGACAGGGCACAATGTGGGCATCACTGTACACGTTCACTAAGCAATAGTGCCTGGATAGTCCAGTCCAATGGGAGCAGCCTTTTTGGCAGCTCTGTCCTGCAGGACTTCCTTGTCTAAATTTGTCTGCAGTCCCTCCTCCAGGGATGGTATTGCTGGGGTATCTATTCTAAGGTAAGGAATCTGCAGCTATATATCTCGATCAGATAAAGTTACTTCTCTTCGGTAACGCCTTATCTGGTAGAGGCATAGTCTAGCTGCAGATTTCGTATCGACCCACCCATCTTCTCCACACTGCGGACAGGTTTTTTAAGGTCAGGGCCGATCCCTTTCAGGGCCCTAGTCCAAAACACACCACTGTTGGTGCGCTTCATTGCTCCGGGCTTCTGGCGTGGAAAGTCTTGAAAAGTAACTGACTTCAGCGTGTGGAGGTTGTAGCCTATATAGGTGATGCGGACGACGACATCACATGGAGCCAACCAATGCCACCTACCAGTGCACAAGGGTAGAACTTGAGCAAAAGTGTTCTGGATCCAGCCTGATGCCTGGGATATTCGAAGTTGAGGAATATGCAGCTAGATTATGTCACTAACAGATAAGACGTTCCCGAAAGGAAGTAACTTATCCGTTAATGCATTTGGTGAACACAGTCAATAAATGAGACACACACTCAAGTAGAACTCAAGAGCAATTTAGAAAAATAGCACTTATGTTTTTTTTTATAAATCTAAACACCAAGAACTTCGTAATTGGGCAAGTCCTTTTCAAGTTATTACATTTACAGTTCTTAGGAATGTTGGCATATTGCGTTTTTTTTTTTTTTTGCGGTAATGCTTTTCCTATAGAGAAAAGAACATTTACTTCATACAGGTATTTGCAATAGGATTTTTAATGTTCCCTTTAGGTTGTGAGGTATTAGGGGGCCAGCGTCCCAAGTCCCACTAGCAGTTCGGGTTTACCTGCCCTGGTGTGCCCGGGTGCTGAGGTGCTGGACGAGTTGGTAGCTACACCATCGTCCAAGGAGTGTGGTGTCATCTAGAATTAGGCTGCAAAGGGGGACTTTGGGACAAGTGCGGGAGCTCCCAACGTGAGGCTCAGTTTGTGAAGGACCTGAGAGCAAGGGGGGGGGGGGGGGGGGGGATCAGTCGGTGTTCATGGACCTGGGCTGGGGATCTTGAGTGCAGAGGCTTTTGGTCGACTAGCCCTCATGCGTCGTAGTGGTCACAGTTCTTGGTCTGGACCAGAAAAGGAACAAATTAATACAACTGGACCACTCTCGGTGCTGGCATCTGTGGAGCAGACGTCCCTCATCGGCTGGTCGGTTTTTGGATAGTTTGAGTCCGGATTAGACTCTAAACAAGCATTGGTCACGTCAAGGGGTCCCGTACCCCAGGTACTGGTGCAAGCAGTCTCGTAGGGGTCTGGCGTCTCCAAGCTTGGCAAGGAGACAGATCTGATCTTTGAGTACGCTGACCTTCTCCTGGGCGGCTACTGCATCGGTGGGCCCAGTGGTCACCAGCTGCTTGGAACCGGACGTGGCGGTCGGTGGCTGAGTGCAGGGAAGTGATTCCTCCAATCCAAGGGAGATGCTGACTGAGGCATTTGGAGGATGCACAGCTTCAGGATGAGTTGGGTAATTGCAATAGTCTAATCTGGAGTGAGCAGGCAGGGTTGTGTGCCAGAAGTCCACAGAAGTCTTCTGTTCTCGCGTCGGTCGTCTCTTCAGTGTCCTTCTGGCAGGTGAATCTGAGGTTCTGATGTTCGGTGGGGGGTGACACCTAAATACTCAATTTAGGGGTGTTAGGGGAGTGCAGAGTATTAGTCAATGGGCTACTCACCCTTGATCATTACGCCCCCTATATGGCCACTACCCTGTCCCAGTGTTCCTTATTCTGCCATCACCAAGACGGGGGCACATCAGACAGCTCACCTTAGGGATGTGTATGACCTTGGGTTGCTTCATGCCTCCTTGCATAACTAACTTCTCCCCTGTCCTGCTGCCTAATGGGCCTCGGGCAGTGGATGGCACTTCCCTGGTCTGGGGAGAGCCAGGGTTGAATATCAAAGATGGTAGAGGATTTTTAAACCTCCAGCCTTGATATGCTGATTTACTAGCCATCCTTCTGAAGGAGGTGTAAACACCTGCCAGAGCAGGCATTGTTGCTGACCTCTCATAGAGGGACTCTAACCTTCTAGGGGCTCGCAAGCTCATCTGTGGTGGCATGCTGGACTAGTATGGTTCAAGGGGTACCTCTAAGGTACCTTCTGGGTGCACGCATTAATAAATCCATCACTGGAATCTGTGTGGGTTTAGTAATACGAGGTGTTTGATAACGAACACCTTTGGTTTCAGTGATGCCATTATGTAGCTAGGGAACTCGTAACGACCAGCGCCCACTACATATACTTAAGATGATTTCCCTGTTCACTTGCAATGTCCAAGAATGGCTTTGGGCATCACAGGGGCATGTCTGCTCATGCACATATGTCCATACATGTAATATTATCATCTCTGCCTTAGGGCTGTAAAGGCTGCTGTAGGAGTGACTTGAATATATGCATGCAGTCTCTGTAGGCATTGCGCACAGGATGTGTGCCATGTCATCTCCTTACGAAACTGGGTTTTTGTTGCAGTTGTCTCTCCACTTTTTGGCCTCTTTTTAGCTGCTAGTTTTCAACTCGCAGTGCACTGAGGCCTGCTAACCAGACCTTGGTGCCAGTGATCTTTCCTTAAAACAAGGTGATGTCTAATTGTACACCATTGGCAGAGGCCTTTAGCACCCCTGTATGTCCCTAGTAAATGGTACCCCTGTTACCTAGGGTATGGGTACTAAAGAGGATACCGAAGTGCAGCAGGAAATCTTATGCCACCTTTAGGGACCCACACACAAATTTCGCACAGACTACCATTGCAGACAGTGTGCCATGGTGCGAACCATGAGTGAAAATATTACATGGCACACTCCTGTGTGCAGTGCCAAAGTCACTGCATTTAATGTGTCACCCCCACAGCAGCCCTCTGAGCCCTAAGGCATGGTGCATTATATTTTATGTGAGGACACATCTATATGAGCAGATATGTCCCTTTGATGTCTAGTTCTATTACTAGACATTACAAGTGAACAAGGAAACCACCTAAGGTATGTACTGGGCACTGGTCAAAACAAGTTACCCAGCTACATAATGGCTTCACTGAAACGCATGGTATTCGGTATCGAACACCTCATATTAATGAACACACACTGATTCCAGTGATGGATTTATTAATACATTCACCCAAATGGTACCTTAGAGGTGCCCCTGAACCCTACCAGTCCTCTAGTGCTGGTTGACTGGTCCTGTCCACCCTGCCACCACAGACTAGTTTAACCCCCTAGGAGAGGAGAGCCCCACTCTGAGGTCAGAAACCATGCCTGCTCATCAGGGGTCGTTTACATCTCCTCTGGCAGGATGGCTAGTAAAGTAGCATGTCAATGCAGGGAGCTTACACGAGCACACACCCTTTGATATGTGAACCTGACCCATTTGGCACCAGAACAGGTGGGAAGTTAGCTATGCAAGGGGGTTTGTTGCTAGTCACCCCCTGAAGTGGGCAGCTGAAGTGAACACGAAACCGCGAATTCCAGCATTTTCTGTGTGGTGGAATTAGGAACTCTGGGGCAGGGTGATGCCCACTCCCCACAGGGAAAGGTCATCTAGGGGGTGTAGTGACCCCAGGGCTAGGTAGCTCATTTCTACTACCCTTCACTCCCCTTTAATGCCAATAAGTTAAGTATTTTGGGGTCCCCTGGCACCTTGAAATCAGATTAGACTACTGGGAACCGGGGAAGAAAGGATTGGCGCAAAACCCTGCCAGGCTGCTTGCACTTTGATTATTGCTAGGACCAACTTCGCCAAGAGCTGGACACCTCCCAAAACCCTAGGAGTGCCCATCCCCTTGACCACTGGGAAAGTTCTCCCTTGGAGTACAGGAGCTGCTCCCCTGCATCTGCAAGCACCTCAAAGCATCTGCCGGTCCACCTTGTTGCTAGCCATCAGGCTCCCCAAAGGAGCACCGCAACATCTAAAAGGTCTTCTTGCTCCAGGAGGTCAAATCCTTCTTGTTACCAAGGTTGGAGGTGCCAGGACCCCCAGGAAGCACCCAGCACCAATACCCTGGGTGCCAGAGCAGTTGCAGCAACCAAGGTTTGTTGGTGGTCTAGTCCAGACTCTAACAGCATCAAGTGCAACCTACCATCAACTGACATCCGGATTCAACAGGCCAGCCCCGAGAGTGGCCCTACTGCTCTGTTCCCCTCTTCACCAGGTCACCAAGAGCCAGAGTGAGCCTCTGAGTGACTTCAACCAGAAGCCACAAAGAACCCCTGCACCTGCGCTTCACAGCCCAAGTCCGAGGAAGTTGACGGTGCCAATGTTAAGCCCACCTTTGGGTTTGGACAGACTGGTCCCCCAGTTGCCGCCTGCAGCCTCTTTCTGCATGGACAGAGAATCTTCACTCGGATAAAGCACCTCTGCACCCAAGCCCCTTAGTCTGAGTTCAGGTTGACCGACCATGTCAAAGACCCTCAAGACTTGAACCTCCCTGTAGGTTCAACTGGACTGGCTCCCCAGTCCCTGCTTCCAGCCTCTTTTGACAGGTACCATTCCCAGTTGACATAAATGGGGCACCCGATGCCGAAATATTTTTCTGCACCCGAATGCCCTAGAGCCTACCGAGGTGACTTCTTGGTGCTGCCTTGGACCTTGCCCCATACTTATTCCAGATGAACAGTCCTGTAAGTCTTTGACAGGTGACCGTTTGTAGTATAGGTTTTTATTTGTCGGGTAACATTACTGCTTTAAAGCTACAAATACAGTGCATTTTCCATTTCTTGAAAAATCACTGTCTCAAAGTACTTAACCGATTACAATGATCTTGGTGTCTAAATTCATATAAAAATCTGTTATTTTTATAAATTGGTGTCTGATTTCTTTGAGTATGTCTTGTTTCTGACTCTGTGTGCAATTGATACTTAACACCATCAGCTGATAAGCCTAAACTGCTTGCCCACACTATCACAAAAGAGAACATTTAGTGCTATAATTTTTGCCTGGACTGTCTGCACAGTGTACCTTGTTTTGGTGCACTATATAGAGAGACTGCTTCCTACAGTGTCTTCACTTTTGTCTGCACTATTTCACGCAGTCTGTAATGGAAGTCTAAATGAGTGTTGTGAAGGGTCCCTTAGGGTGGCACAATACATGCTAGCTCTTAGGGACCCTCTTTGGTACCCATGTCCTCGGTATCAGTTGTGCTTTTTAACGGGAATTACAAGAGTGCTAAAGGTCTTGCCAATAGGGGAACAATTGCAGTTTTAGGGAAAGAATTGGCACTGGGGACTTGGATAGCAGTAACCCAGTGCACTTCTATCAAAATTGCATCAGATACTTGGCAACAAGTGGGGATGACCATTTCAAAAAGGGCACTTTTCTACAACACCTAAATGCCTGTCTTTACAAGATCAAAATTGCCTGGCTTACAATTTTGGCCACTAATGGAGAGACCTTTAAGGTTGAATAAATGTTATTGGTATCCCTCCCCCAAAACAGAACCCCCCCCCTTCCCCTCCCGATTGTTTATTAGTTTCTTCCATGATGATTCTCTACCATGACGTTCACTGTATTCGCTCTCCCTATGTTGCCCCCTCGGGTCCGAGCCTGGTCACATTTGAGTTGGCTGGGTTATAGTAGTCGCCAAGTTTGGAGTTTTCCAGCATAGTTAATACTCTCTCTTCTTGCAGTAGAGCTCCTTAATGTCTGTTTGAAAATCACAGTAGGGGACCGCCTAGTTTGTAGTTTCTCCCAAGGCACTTTTAGAGAGCTTTTCTATTCCCAGAAGCCACCCCAGCCTCCGTGGGCACCATCCTTTGCCCCCATTGAGACAAAATCCGCTATCTCTCTGCCGCTTAGAGGAAGGCAATATGCCGTCCCTTCCTGCCCCTCAGAGGTTAACTGTCCTCATCTGGATAGCCCAATATTATGACCTCTGAGCATCAGTCCCAAGTCACCCTTCCCCGTGATCATATAAGTAGATGACAAAACACCAGTCCAAAATGGCTGAGTTTTCAGGCAGGATTAAAGAAAGTGTTAATGACCCCACCGCCCCACATCCTCTTCAGCAGTTGGGGCTCCTCTCTCTGTTCATATGGGCAAGCTGCACTGGAGTAATGCTGCCCTTATAGGATTTTAAGTGTTTTCTCCCTTCCGGCTGAGCCAATTTTTTTCTCTGTACCTGGACCTATTTTGTGTGTCAGTCCGTCCCGCTTTCATGTCGTGTACAGAGCCACACAGTGCCACCTATTGCGAGCCTGAATATTGCTGACGAACTCTCCAGACTCAATTTGGCGGTTGAGAATTTTATACAGGTTAGAGTACTCGCCAGAACGAGGGTTACAAAATGTAACCCACTTGTTCAACACCATATAAGATGTCCTGTGCACTGTGAGTTTCTGGGAGTGATCACAAATCGCCACAAAACAAAAATCTCTACTTGCAAGGCAAAATAATTGCAGCAATCCTGCTTAGCACTAAATTGCAGACATGGGCAAAGCATATGATTTATAGCACTCCAAGTAACAAAACCGATTGTTCGTGAAGTAACTTTATCCGGTTTTTGTGTGTGATTTTGCCAAACAAATAAGTTGTTTAGCATGTATAAATAGTACTCAACGCTGCAACAAACAGAAAAAACCTAATGTGTGACCTGCCAAAGCCACCACTTAATACAAGGGGTATTACACCTATGACACGCTTCAAGTAATGCTCACCCACTGTTCCACTTGTGATCTTATTCTGTCCGTATTACTGACTGCAAAAATCAGATCTTCCCTATCGCATATCTTCTTAGGTTTTCGTTGGTGCTGCCTTCCTTACTTTTTCCACCAATTATTCTTTTTGTATGCCTACAGCTATTTAATATCATATTGATTGCTGTAATTCTGTTTTCATCCAGTGCCAAGTCCAGAATAGGCGAAATCTGATTTGTTTTAAATGCTTGTTTATATTTAAAGATTTTGCTGCATACGATTTTGTAAAACTAACTTCTAGTTTCTCTGTTGAACAGTAACTGAGTGCATACTGCGTGAGAAGATGCCCTTGCCATCATACTAGAATCTTGATTCTGTCCCTCATAGAAATTGTTGTGCTAATTTCATGCCGAGAGGCACATGACAATGCAGTACATATATAAAAATATAATTATTCTATAGAAAGCATATATTCAGAATTGGATGGTGCAATAACTCGCTTAAATCTGGTGGCTCTGCGCAGCTTCAATATTTAGATTTAATGACTCCTTTATATGCAGTATTTTCTTGCAAAATGTGTTTATTTTTAGTTCAGTTTTCACAGTGTTGGAAGAATTCCTGGTTTAGGAGGTAGGTTGTTAGACATACAGAAGGCAATGGTATACTAAACATTGTAGTCATGTTTGTATGGAGGCATTGTGGTTGTCGTGAAGGATGTTTCTCCTTTGCTTTTGCTTCAGTGCAGTCACTCAAGTGTTTAGATGCAATTTTATTCCATTTCTTCTGCAGGTGCTTCTGATGTTGACGAAGTTTACAGCACTATGAAGGATGCCTTCCACTGTGTTGACCACTATCCACCGAGTATACTCTACGCCCAACTGTGCCAGCTCATGGCACTCTGCATGGGCAGCCATGATCCATACACTACAGCTTATCTAGTATCGGAGTCTGTGGCAGTCACCACACGGCATCAGCTGATCAGCAATATCCACAGGAAGCTGCGGTGAGTGAGCTGATCCTATGAAACAAAGGGGTTATGGGGGCTGGATGAAAGTAGGAGTGGGCCAAAAGACAAATTGAGGATGCATGAAACTATGAACAGATCAATGCAATGTAATTTGGTCTTTGAGTAGTGAGACCGTTGCATGACATTACGCTAGGGGAGCAGAAGCTAGGGTTCATGACACCAAGTGACGCAAGGTGTAAAACCAATGTGGGGTACAGGATTTTTGGGGATCACTAAAACTGATCACTGCATGGAATTGGCGATTGTGTGTAGTGGGTATAGGAAACTGTTTAAATGTGGTTTGAATACTCTGGAGGACTTGTGCCAAATGTGGTTGTGTGAATTAGATTTCCTGATGGATATTTCAACCACAGATCATTCACCTTTAGAAGATCAGGCACCAGACTGGATCTGGAAAATGTAAACCGCATTGGTCCCAAGTGCTGGTAGGTGGCACTGTGCAACTCCAAATGCACTTTGTTTCACCCCACATGTACCTAGTTTCACCCCAGAAGGGTCAATGGTACCACCTCTTGTCTACGTCAGTTCATTTCGCTGTGTGCCTTCATACCCTGAACTTCTCAATTGACTTTTATTTTTTAACTTACTTTATTCAGTGTGCAAGGTAACTAGGTCTCCTCTTAAGACTACAGGGTTTAAGGCTTGTAGGGATTTTCGAAAACAAATGGCTGACAGATTTCACCACCCCACCTGAGATTTTCATCTGTTTAAGTTCGGGCCGTGACTCAAAGTCCTGTGAGGAGTAGTGCCTTATAAGCCCGAAGGTGTTTCAACAACACAAAGCTATACATTGCTGTCCACTGAAAGAAGTGACGAAATGCTCTCAGTTGAATGTTAGGACATGTTTCGGCTCTGAGGAGTGTTCACAAGACCGTCCTTGTCTCATTCCATGTCTTCCGGTAAGTCAGAGTGGAAGCACAAGAACATGCGGGATGTGTCACAGTCCTGCAACTCAGCCCTAGGAGTCACAAGGACATAGTCTTGCTCCTGGTCCCCAGCCGAGGAGCCAATTTCAATGCTGATCTTAATGCACCTGGAGTTTCTGGAGACAACGCCGCAGATGGATTCTTTCAAAGGGTCCATGTTGGACATCTTTTGAACTCGTCCAGATCCCTATGCAGCCTCTTTAGGCCCCAAGGATCCACGGAGACCTCCAGTCTGCTTACTGTTAGGGAGTCTGCCTTTAGCGCCACCTGTGTCTCCTGCACCGCCTATACTGCCCTTGTTTCCTCACGGATGCTGGAAACAACTTTCAATCTAGTTGTGAGAAGTTGGCCTGGCATATGCTGTCCACTAGTTATAGGGGACACCTTGCACCAGTCCAATTCGACTATTAAGGTGATGGGTTAAAAGACAACCTTTAAAGAAAGCTATCCTAGTGGTAGCTGTGGAGAGCAGCCTGCAGGCTAAGTCTTGAAGGAGTGTTAAGCTTATTGTTTTACCATGGATAACCTCTTGAATGACCAAATGAAAGAGTAGTCCACACAGGTATATATTCAAAATATATGTATTTATTCTCAGAACAAGTCCCACTAGTCTCTTGTGAGGCTGGAGGTAAAGATACAATTCAATAAAGCATTTATAGCAACAATAAATAGCACTGGAATCACAGGGCCCCAGGGGGGGACCTAACCATATATTAAAAAAATGGTATAAGAACCACGACAGTTCTGCAGACAGGGCCTAGGGCACTTAGGATCTCTGGCCCCTTACGAAACCACCCACGGGAAGCGTGTGTAGTGTTTAAACTACAGTCTGGATCCCTATTAAACCCTATGGGAAATGTCGCGGTTGGTAATTGCAAGAATCTGGACACTTCTAGCAGGAGTTCAAGTTCAGGAGTTTAGAGTTAAGCTCTTGGAGGGCCCACACCCACGATAGTACCGAGGTACCACTGTTACCTGCCCCAGGGAAGCCGGGTGCATAGGTCGTTTTCGGTGTCGGGTCGATGTCTCGTTTTCAATGGAAAAAATGTGAAGAACTGCTGCTGGCGTGAAGCGTCGTCGATGTCATGCAGATTGAAGATGTAGATCTTGAAGGTAAGGACCTGAAAGCAGAGGGGGCCTTTGGAGAAAGAGCCCATCAATGTCTGGTGTTTTCAGGTTGAAGACGGGTAGCTTGGATCAGCCACGGGGTCCAGGAGGCTTCAAGGAAGGCCACCTTCTGGAGGGCGACTGTCCCACGAAGGATGAAGGCCGCTGCGGTGTTAGTGTCCGGATTGGATCCACTAAGCCTTGGCAACCACAACCCACGCAAGAATCAGAAAACGGCTACGGTGCAGACCCACGAGGTCCGAGCGAGGTCTCCAGCGAGGAGACTGTAGAGCAGGCCTGGAGCAACCAGGGGAGCCCTTTAAAGTAAAGATTGACCTCCGCTAGGGCCCACCAGTCGAGAGACAAGGGACCGCGGGAGGCAGCAATTTGGAGTGCGTAAAGATGAGCCCACGGGTCGTCGGAGCGGGCTGGAGCGTCGTCCTTTGGCACAAGTGATGCTGAGAGGTTGGCTCAATGATGGGCCAAAGCACAACTTCCCCACTGGTCGGGTTCGTGTGCTGTGCAAGAGGTGGCTGGTGTCCTGGGGTATTGGGTATCTTGGCACCCACGGGGTCCACGGTGCTGAGCTTTGCTGTGCACACTCACTGGCCTCTGGGATGCTTGGGAACCCACATCAGGGTAGGCAGAAGTCTTCGTTGTCCGTAGGAGCAGCGGAGTTCCAACCGGGTCACTTGCAGTGTTTCAGGTGCCTGCCAAGCAGGGGGGTAACTCCTTTACCCCAAGGGAGATTTCTTCATTCAGCTGAGCGGTAGCTCATCGAAGGTTCAAGTCTTTGAAGCAAAGTTCTCGTCCAAGATTAATCTGAGGCTCTGGGGACCCTGCACCCACCTTTATCCACGCATTAGGGGAGTGTCTAAATCAGAGCCCACCAATGGGAGTTCAGGTGGGAAAGGGTGACTACACCCTCTCCCCTTTGTGTGTTCTCCCGCCTGGGCAGGGGACAGGATCCCCCTGAACCGGTTTGAGGCGGTGTATGCAGAAGTAGGCACTGGGGAAGCCTACGTGCAAGTTTGAAAGACATCCTAAGGTGCACCCACCCAGTTTCAATCCACATAGTCTGTCTGGGTAGGTGGGGACAACTCCCTGCAACAAGATCCCTATTGTCCAGCTGCCGTGGCTGGAGTTCTGTCCAGCAACAGGCAGCCAGAATCGTGTGGGTGGCGGGTAGCATCCATTTTGTACTACGTGTGCTCTTTTAAATTGGTGTCTAAAATCTGCTGCTTTTACCATATCACCCCTCTATCAGGGGGGAATCATGCCCTCATTCCCATGGCTGGATTCGGGGTATGATTCCACGATGTTTGACACCAAACATGACATGGTTCTGTGCAGCCACTCAAGTTATCACGCTATCGCGATTACTTATAATGCGGTTAAGAGTATATGGTATGGCTGTACTACAAACAACCTCGCAATAGTTTTAATGAAGGTTGTAGAGGGGCCCTACTCAGGTAGGGATTCCCCCACTCACACATCTCAGCACCCTGCCTTGTAGGATTAGCAAGGCCTGCCTTAGGGGTGACCTATGAGGATATATGTGTTGTATTTAAGTGGGATACAGGATACCTATATCCCTGTAAGGGGTGCAAGTACCACCTTACCCAGACTACAGTAGTGGTCTGGTGGTGTCAGTTTGTATGGCTGTCCCAGGGGTGGCACAATAAGTGCTGCAGCCCCTGGTAGGCCTCTGAGGGAGCCATGCCCTGGGTACCTAGGGTACCATCTACAAGGGCTCACAGGGTGTCCTCGGTATCCAATTGGTATGTACCTAAAGTACTCCCATCCGTTTAGAGAGGAAGCAGATAGGCTGGGGTCCTGGCTAGCAGGGCCACAGCCTGGCTAGAGTAAAAAAAAAAAAAGTCAAAACATCAGCAAAAAGTTGGGGGCAACTATGCAGTCGATGCCACTCTCCTACACTAGTCCTGAAATTCAGACCAGTCCCTTTGACAGACAGTGCCAGAGGAAGACTCTGTTTCTATAGTCGTTTAGGTCTGACTCCAAATTGAATTTGTCCCGGCCCTAACAGAGTTCACATCCCAACACCAAACCGACACACCTGATACCCATCCCAGTCTGACAAAACCTTGCATCAGCTTCAGTCACACACTAGCGCTCCAACAACTCTTTGTGTCTGATTCTGGTCAGTCAACCTGTATTTAGTGATGACAATGCAGATGGGGACTGTTTTCGCCCAAACCTCTGAGCCCTCACTTCAATCAATGAAGTTCTGAATCTGACGTTCTTATAGACACTTAGTATAAGCCATGTTCTGTCCTCCAGTGAACAGGCAGGATGCTGGGTGTCCCTCCAGTCTAGAAAGATTGGTGGTTCAGGCTTCCATCAGTCGGGTGACCCCCAACTCATTCCCTACAACTTGCCTAGAAAGCCATTATAAATCCAGGCATTCAGGAATTTCTTTTTTCCTTTGGCCAGCCCAGCCCTAGCATCGATCAATGAGAGCTGTGTGCTGAAGAGCTATTTCCAAGCTCTATGGGACTTGGCTGGTTAGATATGGTTAGTAGTTTGCAAGGAATTTCAGGCCAACCAGGCCATAACAGTCCAGGATAGTCTCTATACTGCAGAATGCATCATCTGGTCTGGACACTGCAGACTGCTTGGGCAGAGTAAGTGGCACTAGTGTGGTACTTAAACGGCATGCTTGAATAGGAACGACTAGCTTCTCCGATGTGGTACGAGCAGCTTTAACATACTGTTCGATGAGTCTTACCTTTTTGACAAGAGCGCTGATTGAGCGTTGGACTGCTTTAAAGAAAGCAGCAGGACACTGTACTTTCCTTGGGCCTTTCCACCCCTGCGAGACTGTACCCTCAACAATTTTACCACTTTAGTGGCTAATTGTGGGAAGCTGACTATATACTATACCAAAATGAGCTATAGTGTGCAGTGTCCAGTGGTTCCCCAGAGGTTTTACAGAGACTAAAGTAGATAGTACTAGTGCTCTCTATTGTTGTAGTGTGGGCTAGCAGTTAGGCTTATCAAAGGGTAGTGTTAAGCATTTGTTGTACACACTGTGGAAATAAATGAGACACACACTCAATTAATAAATCCGAAACCGATCTATAAAAATAGTGCTTGGTTATATTTATTTTGCCAAACAGAACTTCGTCTTAGGTGAATAGATTTTGTAATAGAAATATATTTCAATTTAAAAAGCGCAATTTTCAGACTCTGCAATGTTTACCTATGGGAGGAAGAAAACATTCAGCATACATATAGGTAAAATCGACTTATGAGACCAGTCTTCGAAAGTTAAGATCAGTATTGGGTAAAGTTCAGTTAGGCACCAGCACAGGAGGCAGCTGGGTGCAGGGTGCAAGTTTGAGGCCATGCAGAGACTGCAAGCGACGTCTGAGTTTGGGAGAGGTTGGCTCATGGTGGGCTTCGGCTCTGGAGTGCTGGGGAACCTTGCTGCGACTGGTGGGCCACTTAGACTCGGGCCTGAGGTATCTGGTGCAGAGGTGGGACCGGAGTAGGCTTTGCGGTTCCTCAGGCCAGAGTCATTACTTTTATGATGGTTGTTGGGTGAAGAGGTTCGCTGTTCTCATGAGATCTTGGTCTTTATTGAAGGCAGGCAGTCCTCCTAAGGTTCTAGAGGTCCCTGGGCAGCAGGACCAGTCGTCCTTTGGCGCAGAATCATTGAGTGCTTCAGACAAGCCGGTAGGGCTGGGGCCAAGTCAGAAGTTCTCTGCAGTCTACTCTGCTGGTGCGGCTCTGTGGTGTCCGGATCTTAGTTCGTCAGGAACTGAAGTTCAGGGTCTAGGGATAACGCCTAAATACTAGATTTAGGGGCGTTACAAGGGAGTGACAGATGGTGTACAATGAGCCCCTTACCTGGGGTGTCTACACCCTCCATTATGCCCAACTCCTGTGGGAGGGGGACATAGAGCTAACCCTGATTGGATAAGTCCCAACATCTTCAAGATGGTGGATACTGAAGTGTACTTCCTCGCCTCCAGCACCTGAGGGGTGGACTTGACAGAGGGGACCACACCTCCTTTTCTTTCTGTTTTCCTGCCTCTCTGACTGTTCAAGGGTGGTGAGGACAGAAAGGGGGCCTGCTCCCTTTAACAGGAGAGGCTGGGGTCGCATTACAAAGGAGGCAAGGCCTCTGAAGCTCCCTGCCACGGATGGCTCTTCCTGACCAGGGGTAGGTGTGAACACCTCCATCCAGGAAAGGCATTGTTCTCGAACTCAGAGTGCGCAAGCACTCTCCCCATGCGGTCAGAAAACTGTCTGGTGCTAGCAGGCTGGCTCGGGGCCAGTCTGTGATCACACTTAGGATTGATAGGTCTCAGGGCCAAGTCCAACAGGTGGCAAAGGATAGCATCTGATAAGTGGATCCTTCGGTGAGGCCATGACCTGCCATTCTTTTTAATCCCATGACATCTCCATCTTTCAGAGGAGCACTTGTCCTCCTTGTTCCAAGAAGTGCAGGCTCTTTTGACCAAAGGAGCCTTAGAGAGGGTTCCAGTCACAAAAATTAGAACTGGATGTTACTTCCGTTATTTCCTTGTGCCAAAGGTTTGTGGTTTTTGTCCATTTTGCATGCAATTTCAAGATGCTTGCACTGTCCCAAGTTCTGTCTGCCCTGGATCCAAATGTCCAAATAGCAGATTTAGACCTGCAGGACGCCTACTTTCAGTTACCCCACCGGCAATCCCACAGACTCCACTTGCGGTTCGAGGTGGTACAGGAGCAGTCTCAATTTGCCATGCTTCCCTTCGGCCTCACCATTGCCTGTAGGGTGTTGGCAAAAGCGATGGTGGTTGTTGCAGAACACCTTTGGAGGTTTGATTCCAGTTTAGTACTCGCTTCGATGAATGGCAGTTGCGGGCTTGCAACAGTCAGTTGGTGACCGCTTCTACAAACCTCCTGACATCACTGGGGTTCACTATCAATTTCCTGAGGTCGCACATGACTCCTATGCCGGGGGCTTCAGTTTATTGGAGACATCTGTCTATGGTGCAATTTTGTGACTTCCCTCCATCACTAGTCCAGGACATTTGAATGATTACCCCCATGCTTCAGCCCTGGTCCTAGGTGTTGGTGAGAAGCGGCTATGAGGCTTCTGGGCCTCTTGGCATCCTGCTAGTCAACCATAGTAGTGGGCATATGTGGGCTCTGCAGTGGAATTTTAAGTCTCAGTAGACCCAGAAGAACCTCTCCGATTCCATTCCGGTTTCAGGAGAGACTTCAAAAGACCTGCAGTGGTGGCACAGCTGCAGTTTTACCAGTGAAAGACTGCTCTTCCTGCCCCATCCAGAGTGGAAGGTGTCGAAAGATTCATCCCTGCTAGGATGGGGAGGTCATATGGGAGAGGTGGAGATCCGAGGCAGAGGCTCATCTGCACATCAATCTGTTGGAGTTATGGGTCATTCGTTTGATTTTTTTTTTTTTGAAAACCTTTATTAACCATAGTTGCATCAATTGGCAATGTACAGTTCTGCGCCAGAGCATCAGGTCGGCAATGTTCGAACACATGCAGTCAAATGAGTAAACACAGCCGTTTAGCCGACAACCCGGAGGCCCGGCGGCGGAGTTCAGTTGAACATAGATAGAGGATTCAGGTGTGTGCATTGCGTATAAGCGAAGCGATGGTGCTTTTCTGGTATGTATCGCGTCGTTTCTCAGCTAAAGCGCATTGTCTGCGTGTGAGGGGGGCGCTGTGTAGCAGCCCGCTGCGCAGCATTGTCAGCTAGCCCCTAGGGTATGGGTCATTCGTTTGATGCTAAAACCCTTCATACATCCATCAAAGGGAAGTTGGTTCAGGGTCTAACAGACAACCCTACTGCCATGTGGTACAGCAACACAAACTGGAATGGGGTCCTGTGTACTGTTAGGAGACACTTAGTCTCTAGGGTTGCCTGGAGCATCAGGACATTTCCCTGGTCGAAAACCACCTTACAGGATTTTTTCGAATGTCAGGGCTGACCAATTTAGCATGCAGTTACAACCCAAGGTGGCCCAGGGCATCTTGCAGTAATGGGGAGAACCCAGGCTAGATCTTTGTGTCACTTTTGAACACATAATGTCAAAGATTTTGCACAATTGCATTCCAAAGAAGGCTCTCGCTATTCCCCCCCCCCCTCTCCCTATCTGTTGCACGCCTTCTCTCTCAATCTCTTTTTCTCTCTCTCTCTCTCTCGCTCTCAATCTCTCGCTCTCAATCTCTCGCTCTCAATCTCTCTCTCTCTCTCTCTCTCTTTCTCTCGCTATCTCAATCTCTCTCTCCCTTTCTCAAGATAGAGTGGAGCACTGGACTCCTATAAAACTTTCTGCCACTGCCTCTCCTGCCCAGAGTTTAAAAGATCAAGAACTGGCCCAGTGTATTCCAGTGGCTCTGGTTTGGGCAAGAAAAGGGGTACCTGGAACGTCTGGGCATCACGATCTGCCTTCTGATTAGGCTGCTACTGCAGGAACCTCTACTGTCGCAGCAGGGTCCTGCACTAGTGCCTGTTTAATTTGCACCTTCATGTGTGATTATTGAGCAGCAATTTACTGCATTTTATTTTCCTACCGAAGATGTGGATGCCATTCTGGCTTCTATGTCCTTCTACAAAGTCTTTCTATGCCAGGGCTGAGACAAGTTTGTTGCATGGTGTGGCACACACAATACCGGCCTATTAGAGGCCAAACTTTCCCAACAAGGACTTGTGTTTGGCACCCTAAAAGGTTATCTGTAATCTCTTTTGGCCCTTTGAAGTTTACCTCACCAACTGTTTGTGGTAGTTTGCGCTTATGCCTTTAATTTTGTTTTCCACACAAGAAAAATTGCATCAACAAGAGCTTTGTGGTGCTAGTCGCCATCTTCATAGAGCTGGATAAAAACAAATGTTTACTGCAGAGGTAGCCCATTTTTCCTATTTTTGTGCTTCCAGTTTGTGATGGAAACCAGTGTGAAACCCATGGGTGATTCCCCCGTGATATAAAGCTATAGGTTTTTGAACAGTAGACACAATTCTGAATTCAGCACAGGGTGATCTGTATAGATCCCTCAAGATTTTTCCAAAGAAACGGTTGAAATAAAGAAAAATTGATAACTTGTAGGGAAAAAGTCATTTATAAAGTTTTCATCTGTAACTTTTTGTCACTATGGCCGATTTACAAAAGCAAAATACCATTACATACACGAAATGCTTTTGGTTGCGGGATATATAGGATTTGGTGGTTGTCACAGATACCGAAGTACCCAGAGCCAACAACTGAGCTGCACCTTGCAAATATTTTTCATTGTGTGCTGAGTATAGACCCAATCATGAAGATTATTATCTTGTGAAAAATGGCTATCAAGGAAATGTATGTATTTCTGAAATGGGATCAGATATGGAGTTTAGGAGCAGTGGTTATTTGTACATCTCTGAATTTGTAGGTCCCCATACTAGCATGTGATTTAGAGGGCATTTTTTAAAATGACTTTCTTATACACTGACTTACATTTGGAAGGCACAAATGCAGCAAAATCCAGTTGGTCATAACAAATGTTCTGCTATGCTATGTTCCCACATTTCTCCTGATAAAAGTGGTACTTCAATTCTGTGGGTAGGCCTAGTGCCCATGACAGGAAGTGGACGCATCACATTTTTCGACACAAAACTGACCCCTTTTTTGCAATGTGGCCAACTGTGGATTTTGGGCCATAGCTCAGCTGGCACCCAGGGTAGCCTAACAAACCTGTAAAGACACCCATTTGAATCTAAGGTGGGGTGACCTGTGTGGCTTCACCCGGTTTTCTTACGCAGAAGCTTTTGCAAATATTAAACTTGGACTAAATACACATTTTCCTCACATTTCAGAGCAGAAAAGGTCCAGAATCTGTGGGGGTTCCAAAAATGTCATACCACCCAGAGTTACCACGTCTCCCAATAACCACAGCACCCCACTTATGTGGGTGGGCCTAGAGACAACCACACAAGGCCCTAAAGCTCTACATAGAGATCAGAATAGGGGTAGCTGCTGTTTTGGGCTGCCCACCGTGAAACCGTACAACTACAGATGTATATGAAAACTAGGCAACCAGGTAATTCTATGGTGGTGGTACTTGCGTGAATCCCACAAGGTTTTCTTAACCACAATGCCATAAAAACCTCAAACTTTGGCTAAAATAGCTCATTTTCCTTACATTTCTGTGATGGAAACTTCCCGAATTGGGAGGAATCCAAAACCGTACTACCACCCAGCTTTCGCCCACTTGTCCTGACTAACACTGCAGCCCAACTTGTGTGGCTGGGTCTAGTGCCCACGACAGGAACGGATCCAGCCAAGGTGAATGGGAGGTCCACTGTGGGATTTCCAGTGACCCTGGTTTGAGCCATTCCTGTCCCGGTTCTTGTAGAGAAGGAATTTTATTGCGTCATCTTTTTTTTACTTTGATAAATATCCTTTTTGTCCACAAAAGTGCATTTGGATCCCATCACTGGCCACTTGGGACATCTTTTTTTGCTATTTCTGTGATTATTTTCTGGATGACATTTGGAATGTTTTTCCATCAGCTAAGACTCCCTCGTCCTCCTTGGAAGCTGAACATTAAACTAATGGCACCCTTTTTGGGCCAACCCACAATTTTGATTTTAAGTGTTTGTGTAAAGTAGTTTTCATTGTAGGCAGGCCTTTGTCTTCAAGAGTGAGTGAACTACAAACTTACTGCATTTAAGAGCCTTATATGATGGTTGATTGAGAAAACAAACGCTAAGTAATTATCCTCCTAAAATTTCTCCGATTTTGATATGTTATTTCTGTGTAACCTCTTTTATACGTCTTTTCCCCTCCAAAAAAGGCATTGTCAAAACATTTAAAATGAAATTGTTCGTAAGATACTACCCAGCAACACCCAAAAGTGTGGCAAACGTTTAAGTTGATATGAAATCCATCATGAGATTTGTGGCTTAATTTATGAACAGGTCTGCCTCACCAGAAAATCACAAAAGTACTCAAGTGCATAACCATAGTTTAAATCTTAGTTCTGTAGTGAACCTACAAAATAGACTAATTACCAGAGCCGTCTGCTTCCTAATAGGGTTACGAGTCCTGGAGCTTAAATGCACAGTGTAGTTTCTCTAGTGCTTCTGGAACGTTTTGAGACCGCATCTTCTACTTTGCTAGCTTATTGGTTAATTGGTCCTCAATAGGCATATGTTTAAAAAAAAAAATGTTTTATACCTGCAGTACATAGGCAAAGCAGTTCAGTGAGTAAGTTCTGTGGTGTAGAAGATTCAATGAGAGCAGCTCTTCATTCTTCACCTCCGGATCTTTAGCATATTTATTTGCTTTGGATAAAGCTGTTTGGCAGGGCATCTTCACCAGCATTCCCAACCTGAATGGGAAGCTTTAAACAACGATTAATGTTTGTTTAGACACAGTATGTGAAATAACCACTCTCTTGCACTTGTTGCATTCAAATGTCTGAAGGCCTCTTGATAATTGTGCACCGCTCCCGCTCCATACTTTTGTAGGAAGAAGAAGAAAGATCTGACACTGGATGTGTCAGACCAGCTACAGGACCTCTCGTTGCAAGATGGAAGCACTGGCGACCTGCTGAACCAACATCTGACACAGCTAGAAAACCTCTTCCAGTTTAGCTGTTCCGGACTTGACAAAAATACATTTCATGAACAGCTTCAGCAGATCCCCAATGGTATGATTTTTCTTGTAATAGTAACCGCTCAAAAACTGTTTGGAAAAAAAACAGGAACATAATGATGGACATTTTGGGTGTGAATGTTTTTACACAACATTTTTGGGGACGTTCGAAATAGAAATTGTCAGATTTATATTTGTTTTGTACCCTTGTGACTGCACACATCCTCTTTGGTCGCTGCAGTCCTAGGGCCATGCATATTAAGTTTATTAGGAGCAGTAGCCCACTTTGATAAGTATAGAAATCAGTTTGCAGGCACTAGTCTTTTATGTTTGACATCTTTTTAAAATGATTTTCATATAATGAATTCAGAATCATAAGGTGAAAGGGTGGATATAATGAGGAAGAGTTCGGTTTAGTTGTTTTCCTTATTCTCTGTGGAAGACTCAAAAAGGCTGTGGAGTTTGGGAGATGCTGGTGTTTTGAGTGTTGTCTCCTGGTACGGTAGCAGATCTGGGATGAAGAGGGCCAGAGTGCCTTTCCTGAATCATTTTAGTCACATCAAACTGTTAAGTTTGCATGCTGGTGGGAAAACATTCACATTTACTTTCAGAAATGCTTTGCACAAGCATTGTATCACATGCTAATTATGAATAGAGCTACTTTTAAATAGAATTTGCCATGGATTTACAAAAACCAAATTACCACAATGCTAGGTAAGACATTTATTTTCAACGTAGTAAACTTTATAAATGGGCAAAAATATTTGCTATAATGTAGTCTACCACCTTATTTACATAATATTTTTTGCCACTTAATTTAATACAATGTTAACAAAAGGAGCTCTTGAAAGTTGTTGGGCCTACCAGGGTTTTGGAACGTTTACTCTGGTGTACTGGTTGCATGGTCAAGTTGTAGTTTTTGATGTAGTCTTGTGTGTTTGTGCTTTATTGCTTGCATAAACAACTCTGGAGGATCCATGCACCATATAGTGAGATGATGGAAAATTGGGACCATGTGCAAATCTAAACAATGCAGTGTGTAGTTTTTCTTGTATTTCCACTCCTGTGTCGTTTTCTATTTGTCTTGTTTTAACATTGGGAGTATTCTTAAAGCATTTGTTGTGATGGTGCCATAAAATAAGTTGGTATCCAATTGAAGTAGATTGCCAAATAGACAATTGCAGGAAGTAACTGGATGCTTTCTGTTAGAGCTGACTTATTTTTTGTACTCGCACTGATTTGTGACAAGTTCTTCAAAGGTCTTAAACCGTATGCGATCTGAAAAGGGGTGGGGTGATTTAAACAATTCAGTACAAATATCCGTTTGCAGATCTATTAAAGGATGAGCTCAATTATGTATTGTATGTAATTTACTCTTTTTGTTTTTACATTTTATTATAGATGTGGTGGTGTGTGTTTTGACAATGCTAGACCCCCACCTGGGATTCACTGGAGATACCTTGCTGCTTACCAGGTTGGAGGGAGGTCATACACCTATCACAGTGCGCATACCCACAGCCCGAGGAAAGGTAGGTGAATGTGAAAGCGAGACTGGCTAAGATGCAATGGGTATGGCTGGTCTGCAGTGATTTGATTTATGTTGTGTTCCATCTTTACCAGGTTTCGTTGAGCTCAGCCCTTAGAGAATTTGATGCCATCCAGAAAGAACAGAAAGAAATCAGTAACCTGACAGATAAGGTGGAGTGGTGGGAAGGTCGATCCGCCTTGGATAGAAGGATGAAGGCAAGTCTTCTGTTAATGTTCATGTTTGTGTTAACCTATTAAATTTTTTTGTTTTTAATGTTCCATATTCAATTTCACTACTTCTAAAAGAAAATGTTACTACTAAGTTTTAGTATACATTCACCAAGTGGAGAATGTCACTGCTCACAGGAGGGCGGAAGGTGAAGCTTTTATCAGCTTCCACCCGAATGCTATCAAAGTCGGTGAGGACGAGCTTTGCATGACTCGGGCCAGGGATGACAGACTAAGTCGTCAACACTCCAGGATACGTTCTTAGTCTTCTTCCCACTCAGGGTATAAACATGAAAAGTACAAGAAGCATGGGAAGGGTAAATTGCCCATATGCCCTCTGTCTCCTACAGGATCTTCGTACTTCGTACTCTGAGCCTTGGTCGTTGTGGAGCCAGTTAATCCTTCTCTAAATGCACTGTACCAGTAACTTCACTGAATCTAGCCCGAAGCCGCCTCTGTATCCATCAGCGCCACCACCATTTTTCCACAACCCTTTGAGGCAAATGCTGGATAATCTGCGCTGACTCCCATATTCCCTGTGTTCTAGGCTCCGGACCCTGACCCAGCAACCTTCCTCAATGCCATGTACTCCATTTTCACCAGAATGTCTGCACAATCCAGCCCATTTTCACCGTGAGGCTTCCCAATGTTCATGCCTCCGGCTCTGATGCCATTTAGCTCCATTCCACCTTTACTCTGCTTTAAGATGCCCCACGCTGCAAATACCTGTACCATGGACGGTACCTCCTCCTGCGCTTGTCCCTAAAGTAGCGCCTTAAGCAGGTCAAAAAAAGAGGAAGGGGAGTACAGGAACAGAATACATGACTAAGGAAATGCCTCATTTTGTATGGTCACCCCCCAAGTCTTTGGACTGATGCTGCTGGTTGTCAACTGAGTGCACTGAGGCCTGCTTACAAGGCCTGTAACCTTAGTCTTAAAACAGGTATGTAGAATTGGCTCATTCCCAATTAGCTACGCTGACTTACTTGTAATTCCCTAGTAAAGGGTACCCGGGGCATGTAAATTGGAGGATCACCCAAAGGACTGCAGCACTGGTTGTACCATCCTCTGTGTTACATGAGTAAAATGAGACTCCAAGCCCGTCATCTGTAGGCCGGAAGAGCATCTTAAACTGCTATGTATATGTGTAAGTTACCCCATGGCAGGCCTGTTGATTACTAAGGCAGAGTGCAATGTATCTCATGGGCAGAACATGTATTTTACATGTTCTGATAGTAAAAATGTGAAATTGTCATTTCTACTGTGCGAGGGTTTGGTCGCCCGAAAGTCAAGTGTAGAGTTGCATGCTGACCTCTCAGCTGTGCTAACTCTGGAATGGTGTAACCAAGGTGGGTCATCCAAGATATCAAACACATTTTTACATTAAGCTAGACTTGATTCACAAGTCTAAATTAATGTAACACGTAGCCGTGTGCAACTTTGCCAAAGTTGCTATTTTATTGCAGTTAGTCCCCTCTGCCTATACTAGTTGCACACGGGGTCTTGACCCTAAGACAGCTTTCTGCCCTACTGGGGAGACTTGCTTCGACTCCAGGAAAGGATACAATAGGGGCCTGCTCTGGAAGGAGGTGTCACCTTCCTCCTGCAAGAAGCCACACGGATGTTGGACCAAAAAGCAGCTTCTGAGGAGAAGCTGCATTTGAAGGGCAAACGGATTACACTCCATTGTCCAGGCAGACAGGCTGGCACTAGGGACAGGAGAGGGGAAACCAGGTGCCATCCCCTTGGGTAGCAACACCTCTAGGTTGAGCTAGGGAGCTCTACAAGCCAAGAGCGGGGTCCTGTCATCTTGGGAGTGGGCAGAATGGTTCATCCTGGGATACCCCGATGCCACACTTTACAGGATAGTCACCAGCGGGGAGGGAGCCTGGTAGCCTATTGGCTACCCACCACATCCTGCCCTGAGGGCATTTACTGAGCATAAGTGGGGCACCCTTGGGACCCCAAACTAAGATCTCAACTTGACTGGAAGGACAGTGGGAAGACTGCCCTGCTTCACCATGGAACGGGCAAAGAGGCTGCACCGTTGTGGACTGTACCTGCTGCACCTGGTGGTTGGTAAAGGAGATGAACTGTACCTGCTGTGTCCTGCTCAGAGAAGTAGAATCCAGAGCCCAGCCAAAGCCAAGAGACTCGAAGGACCAACCAACCAACCAACTGACTGACTATTTGCAGCACAAGAACACAACAGCTGAAGAAGCCTGCTGGGGCAGGTTGGCAGTCCAAAGTCTTCAACCCACTGCTGTGCCACACCAGCGAACAGAAACCTGACGCACAACATTGCACTGGATTGACTGTCTTCGGGAGTGCCGTTTGAGTGCAGCTGGGACCCCTAAAGCAAGAGTTATTGACCTAGGAAGGATTGACCAGTGACCAATACTGGGCGTCTGGTAGGCCAGTGGTGACTGGGCTTCTGCAAGCACCGAGAGGACTTTGTCGACCCTGTGACGAAGATCGCCTTCACTCCCTTCGTGGACTAAGGAGTAGTCGCAGCAAGACCCTCGTCGCCTGTATATCATCCACAGCATCCTTGAGCAACTTCAGTATTCTTCATCCCTTGAATCAGAACCACTTCTATATGAAAACTATGCAAAGTATAAAAGTACCTGGAACTGACTGACAGACTGCTCCAGCTGCTGAGGTAATTGTTTCTTGAGGACCTGGCTGCTCCCCCTGATTAGCCCCTTACTAGAGTTAGTTGCCAGAATGACTCCAAGTGACCGCATTACAATTAGCCTAAACTTTTTTGTGAGAACGTTTAGAAGTTTAAAATTTGTTGAATTTGCCAGTGTTTGTTCACTGCTTTGAGTGAAATGCTTTGATTTACTGTACCTTGTAAATTCTATATCTCTGTAACCCTCTGGTAGATCTTTTTCTGTTTTTATGAATTGGTGTATGATTTCTTTGGTGTCTTGTCGATTTTTCTGCACTGGTTTAGGTGCTGTTTAAATGCTTTACACTTGTTCATTTGTGTAAGCCTTGCTGTTCAGAGTCATAGCTATCCAGGGTTGAGCTAAAGGTTTGATAAACTAAGTGTAAGGGTCCTAAAAGGATTCGTAAATATTTTACACAGTGAGGTTAGACAAATTGGAGATGATAATTCGGATGGCTACATCCATGGGCTAGCATGCCTGTCATTAGCCAGTGGGCCTGACACCTCACCTGTGAGGATAACTGGATTTCCGACAGTGCAGTCGTTAAGAAGGCAGCTGAGGTGCTGGATCTTCAACTCAACACAGTTAAGGTTTAGGCCAACATCCTAACTGAGGTCCTCCTGCCGGCTGTTCCTATGGTGGGGACTTTTACAGCCTCTTCCTCTTTTACCCTCTTCGACCGCAGCCTGGTATAAACCCACTAATGCTCCTGTAGTTAACAGACTGGTGTCAACACTTCCTTCCTTCTCTGGGAGATCCACTGGTTCACTCCTCCAGCCCTTTTCTGGAAAGCCTTGTCATACAGGCATCATGTTCTTAAGGACAGTCTGTCAGCACAGTTCTCTTGGATAGAGTTGAAGTGCCTAGATGCCTAATGGAAAAAGGCCTCATCTGGGAATATGGTTTTTAAGTCCTTGAATGCCAATTGCTTTCTTGCACGTTACAACCACGCCCTGTGGGACATGGCTAAGATAATATACCTCAGGTGTTCAAAGACAGGAGGTGCCACATCCATGAAGTGATACAGGATGTTCAAAATGCCACATGGCATATAATTAAGCCTGGGCTTGACACTGCGAACTCTGGCAGCTCTGTTTCCATTTGATGACCTGCCTGGCTCCGCACGTCCAACTTCTCATCAGATATTCAGGCTAACCTCCTGGATCATCCATCTGATGGTTTGTGCCGGTTTGTGTGTAGGAAGCTGGTTACTTGCTGGAGTAACACTCTCTCACACTCTGCCTCACACTCTGCCTCACACTCTGCCTCACACTCTGCCTCACACTCTGCCTCACACTCTGCCTCACACTCTGCCTCTCACTCTGCCTCTCACTCTGCCTCTCACTCTGCCTCTCACTCTGCCTCTCACTCTGCCTCTCACTCTGCCTCTCACTCTGCCTCTCACTCTGCCTCTCACTCTGCCTCTCACTCTGCCTCTCACTCTGCCTCTCACTCTGCCTCTCACTCTGCCTCTCACTCTGCCTCTCACTCTGCCTCTCACTCTGCCTCTCACTCTGCCTCTCACTCTGCCTCTCACTCTGCCTCTCACTCTGCCTCTCACTCTGCCTCTCACTCTGCCTCTCACTCTGCCTCTCACTCTGCCTCTCACTCTGCCTCTCACTCCCAGGTCCCCAATTTGAGTGTTCTTTCCGCAAAAATGTGCAATTGTTTCCCCAATTGGCAAAACCTTTAGCACCCCCTATAAGGAGATAGTAAATGGTACCCCTAGGGCCTGAGGTGCTAAAGAGGGTCCCCAACAGCACCATGAATTGTGCCACCCTAAGGAACCCCTCACCAAGTGCGTGCAAGACTTCTCCAAGACATGCTGTGAGAAAGTGCCATCTTTCTTGCATGGTATGCCCCCACTTTTTGCTAAATTGCTGAATGTACTTCGATTGAGTGTACCCTGGGTTCCTGCCAATCAGGTGCCCAGGGCCTATGTTCCTTCCTTAAACCACACAAACTCCAAATTGGCAAACCCTAGCCACATGTCAGCCCCTAGTAAATGGTACCCTAGGTACCCAGGGCCTTGTGGCCAGGGAAGGCCTCTAAGGGCTGCAGCACTCATTGTGCCACCCTCAGAGGCCCTGTACCCTTACACACACACTGCCCTTGCAGGCTGAGTGTCTGGGTGCAGGACAAAACAAAGTCGACATGGCACACATCACTGTGTACCATGCCCATCACCTACACTGCCAAGGCATATGTCAGCCACCCCTCTAGCTGGGTGCATTACGCCTATGGTGTGGGCACAGGAGCAGGAGCCCTGTGCCCCTACAGTACCCGGGTCCATTCCTGGGCACTGTAAGTGCAGTGCTGTCATTTAAGAGTACATGGTGCTGAGAGCTTGTCAAACACGAGCTCCACAGCACCATATTGGCAACACTGAAGCCTGGGAAGTTTGGTATCAAACTTCTCAGCACATTAAATCCTACACTGGCATCAGTGTGGGTTCAATGTACTAAGCACCCCAGAGGGCATCTTAGAGATGCCCCCTTACAGCTAACTTACAATCCACGTCTGCTCTGAGGCTGCCCAGGCTGCCACACAGCAGACACGTTGCTGGACCCCTGGGTGGGAGAGCCCCTGCTCTCCCGGGCCTGCAACAATGCACATCCTGGGTGAGGTGAGAAATCTCCTCCCCCAGGATGAGCAAAGGGAAGCTTCAAAGGCAGGCCGCCATTTGGAGTTTCCCCAGGCCACTGCAACCCCCCACTCTGGCGGGAAGCTTGGCCGGAAACCCCATACAAGGACAGGGGATGTGCCAGCCTGCCCACCCCACCCCTCAGGTGGGGGAGGTGAGGTGAAGCACATCTCCGGGCTCTCGCCATCTTGAAGATGGGAAGCCCTACCCTATCAGGATTAGGCTACTGCCCCCCTCCCACAGGAGAGAGGCAGGATAGGGGGTGTACCCACCCCAGGACAAGGACCCATTGGTCCCTGGCCTTCACCTACCTGTAACGCCCCTAAATCTAGTATTTAGGGGCACCCTGAACCTTCCTTCCTCAGATTCCAGATAGACAATTACAAGAAGAGCAAGAAGATCAAAGACCTGCCCTGCAGCTGCTAAAAAGAGAAGAAGACACCAACTGCTTAGGCCCCAGCCCTACCGGCCTGTCGACTCTCGAACCTGCACCAGCGCGGCATCTCTCGTGGCCAGCAACCTCACCAACCCCGGAGGACCTGGCTACCTTTTGGCTCTAAGCCCCTGGGACTCCCATGAGTAGAGGCTCTACTCAAGAAACCTATTTTTAACCCCTGGCAGCAGCCCGGAACCGCGGACCCAACACACTCTGCACCAGCCAAGCCTGGCCAGTGCCGGAGTGGACAAAGACCCTGAGGACGACCCCACGGCGACTGTGACCCCGAGTCCGGCACCCAAGGACCCCCCTCGACATCCCGGAAGAAGCCTGCAGCCTTAGAACCAAGTGCCACCCCAACCGCGATCAACCAGAGGGTAAGATTCCCGACTTCAAAAGGCACCCCTGCACCCGGCGCCCTGCGGCCCCCTGTGCCCAATCCCGGGGTACCCACCTAACCTACAACTACCCAACTTACCTCTCGAAGTGGTGGTGGCACCTGAAACATCCTCGTCCCCGAGCCTGCAGCCTTTTTCCAAACCGGAACATTCCCATTGATTTCCATTGAGCGCCCGAAGGCTCAAAAGCACCCTGCACCCAGCCGCCCGAGTGGCCCTGGCAGTGCCCTCTCTACACTAACCTACTTCCCCCACTTGCCCTGAGTAAGTGACCAGGAGCCCAGCTCCCACAGCCGCGTGGCTTGCCAGATAGCAGCCACCAACCAAGGCCCCCTATCCCTCATAGGATAACATTGGGCCTAACTCTCTCTGCACCCGGCCGTCCTGAAACCGCTGAGGGTGAACCAACTGTACCTACCTGACACTGGGGGACCCCTGAGTCCATGCCCGGAATTTCAACTCTGCCAGTCGAGTACTTACCCTTAAACCGCTAACTTCATTTTCCTCATAGGGTAACATTGACTGGCTTTTTCTTCAAAAATCTTCTAAGTGTGAACTTTTCAAAACTGCAAAAATTCACCAAAAATCAGCCAAGTGACAAAAACGAATTTACTCACCTGCTCCGAGGTGAGCTCCCAGTGCTGGATCTTGGTGCCCAGCCCTGACCCTGAAAAGTGTTCACAACTATACTTACCTCTAACTCATTTTTCTCCCATAGGAAACCATTGTCTGCTTTTCTGTGAAATTTCTTCTAAGTGTCTATTTTTGCAAATTTGAAATATTCTTTTAAAATCGTACCATTTCTGCAAACGAAATTACTTACCTGTTTTTGATAAGGACCCCAGTCCTGGGTCTAGGTACCCAGTCCTGGATTACTAAAGTAACGATAAAGTACTCTACCTGCAATTTGAATTTCTTGCCATAGAGATCCATTGGATGTTTTCTGTGAAATATTTTCTAAGTGCTAACTTTTGAAATAGCTAAATATTATTTAAAAATCATTACAGTTATTAAGTCGACTTTCATCACTTGATTCTGAATACTGACCCAAGGCTGGTTCTAGGAGCCAGACCTGGAATTCCAAAAGTAATCTGAAAAGTAATTTATTACAAATAACCTGAATTTACCATTGAGCTCAATGCATTATGTTTAGGAAATAGGATTGTTTATTGCAACCAACTGTGACTGTTTACACAAATTTATTGCTTAAGACAAAAGTATTTATATTCAACCTCTCATTCTGAGAAAGTATATTTTTACCCCCTTTGTGGTTCTAAAAATAAATCAAGCATATATTTGATATATATAAACCATTGGCCTAGAGTTCAGTTATTGAGTGTGTGAAACCATTTGCTGACTGAGTGTGTACAATAAATGCTTTACACTGTCCTCTGGTACTGCCTTACTGCTCGACCAAGATACCACTTTTGAGAGTAAGGTCATACCTAACTTTGACCTCTATCAGCCTCTGGGGGACTGTGGACTCTGTACACCCTGTACCTATTAGGGAACAGTATATACAGAGCCACTTTCTCACACATGCAGCCTGCAATGGCAGACAAAAGTGAAAAGACTGCATGTCACACACCCATGTGTGCTATCCCCCCTACCACTGCAGGTAATATTTAAATGTCACCCCTACAGCAGGTCTAACAGCCCTAAGGCAGGGTGCTAAATATTAGATGTGGAGGCATACATGCATGTCCAGATATGCCCCTTTTGCAGGTCAGTCTTATTACAGCCAGTACAAGTGACCAGGGAAGTCATTTTAAAAATTGTGCTGGACAATCGGTGAAAACGAGTTCCCCAGCTACATGATGACTTAACTGAAAATAGGGATGTTTGGTATCAAACATCTTATTAGTAAACCCACACTGACGCCAGTGTTGGATTTATTAATACATACACCCAGAGGGCACCTTAGAGGTGCCCTTTGAAAACCTACCAGCCTCTGGTGTGCTTGCTGACTGGTTTCTGCCAGCCTGCCACCCAAAACACTGTTCTGACCTCCTAGGGTGAGAGCCTCTGCTCTCTGGAGACCCAGAACAAAAGCCTGTCCGGGAGAAGGATGTCACACCTCCTCCCACAGGATGACCTGCTGATTAGCCTTCATTGGGTGGCAAGCCTCAAAGGGCTGCTGCCTTTGAAATGCGAATCTGGCTCCTAACAGGTGAAAGCTGACCCCTTTGTCCTGTGCCCCCTTTGTACCTGGGCAGGCGGAAAATTAGGTAGTCATCTAGGTGTGCCAAGTCCATGCTAGTACCATCCCTAAGGTGGGCTACTATGGACACTATATTTCAGAAGTAGCCAGATTTGTGATGACATACTTAGGAATTCTGGCACAGTGTGATGCCCACTTCCCACAAAAAGTGGTCATATAGGGGGTGTAGTGACCCCTAGGGTAAATTTTGTATTTAGGAGAGTCCCTGGCACCAGACAGAGAAGCAGATCCTCACGACCTACGAAGGACAGGAAGAGCAGCAGAAGACTGAAGAGCACCTGAATTGGCCCCAGCCCTGCTGTTCTGTCTGCTGTACTCTGTAGAACCTGCACCAAAAATGATGTGTCCTGCTGCTGTGTACCTCCAAAACCTGGGGGACTGCATGCCTTCAATAAAGACCAATGCCTCCCAAAGAACAGCGAAACTGTTCCCTGCATTCTTCAGAAACTCCAAAAGAGAAGGCTCTGAGGCCTCTGGAACTGCCAATACCAGACACCCAAAGCCAACACTGCACCCGTCTCCTCCGGCCTGAGCTGAAGTGGGCCAACGGTGCCAACAAGGTGCCCCTGCCCTCCAGAGCACGAGTCCATCGTGGTTTCACCCCTCGTGGACTCCCTGACACCTACAGACTCTGCACGTAGGCTCCTTCGGCTGAGACTACTGCTGGTAAGAAAAGCCTGACACCTAAAGACACCTCTTCATCCGTCGCCCTCGGGCCATGGAGGAGAGGACCCCAGGTGTCCCTACGTCCTGAGCATTGCAAGGCTTGAACCCGCCTGTTGCTTCACCCCGGAAGCTAGATCATGCAGCCTCTTTTTACTGTGACCGATCCCCATTGAAACACATTGGTCTCCCAACTATGATTTGCACCCTGCACAAGGGCTGCCCTCATGCTGCTGTAAGTCCTGCTGTGGACCTTGCCCACCACTCACCTCAACTCCTGGAGATTGGGCCTGTAAGTCTATGTGCTGTACCTGTTTGCAGAACTTGTTCTTCCTTCCATAGGATAACATTGCAGAACTTAGAACATACTTCAAGTGTCCACTTTTTAAGTGAAAAAAGTTATATTTACAATATGTACTTACTTGAACGATTTTTCTCTAAAGCTTAAATATATATAAAGATACTTGCTATTTTTAGAATTTGGTGTGGATCTCCTGCTTGAGTAATATTATTTATTAATTGGTATGTGTATTTGCAAATATCTTGCACTCCTCTGTGTTAAGCCTAAGGTTGCTCGACCACACTACCCTCTAAAAGAGCACTTTGGGATTGCTTAGCAAGCCCCTGTTCACTTTTAAGGGACCCCCTGGACTCTACACGGTATATCAGATTCTTGATAAATCACATAAAGTGCCAACCTCCAACAGGCTGATTCAGCGCTTGAACAGTTCACAACAAGCAAGGCTGCAGTTATCATCTTGGGCCTACCACTCTCGCCTCCTACAAGGGATTGCTGCAAGTTTAAACGTTTACATGGCTTCTCAAGAGGCTTTTTTTCAAATGTCAGGCATATCAACCTCAGACCCAACAACAGCAACCAAATCTGTTGGTCAGACAATACAGGGGCAGAGCCAGGGATAGAGGTGGCAGAACCACCAGCAAGCCTGCTTCCTCCTCACCACCAGGCAGACAGGTCCAGTCCCATCTTTTTGTCAAAATGCATGAGCTGAGTGTTTGCTAGCATCCTCCATTCCACATGTCACTCACGCACGTTAACATACGAGGGCCTTGCAATGGTGCTTCTGCAGGCTGGCAGTTATAGCATGGGGGAAGCCTATCCGACTTTTTTGTGCTCTTCCTCCAGTGGCTTGGTAAGGGAATGAGGCGATCCTCAACTGCGGGATGACCTTCACTCCCCTCCAACTGTGGCTATGGTAGTGACTGATGCTTCCACCTTACGTAGGAAGTTCACCTAATTGATCTGCAGATCAAAGGAGTCTAGTTTCTTCACATCAATCTGTTGGAACTGCAGTAAAAACGACCGGTACTCAAGGCCTTTCCTCCATCCATCCAAGGTCTGTCAGTCTAGATCTTGGCGGACAGCATGACTGAGATGTGGTGTGTTCACAAGCAAGTGGGAGTGCTATCTCACCTCCTTTGCTTGGAGACGTTGAGACTTTGGTCTTGGGCACACTGCCAAGATATCTGGTTATCCGCCAATCAACTAGCAGTGTTTTTGAATGTCAGAGCGGTCAGCCTGAGTCAGTGTGATCTTGCAGATCATAAGTGACTACTTCTGCCTGAGGACGTCCAGGACACCTTTGCCCAGTATGGCAATCCTCAGTTGGATTTGTTTGCGTCATCTGATAATGCTCAATGACAGCAGTTCTGTGCCCCTCTATCTGTTGAGGGGAGTATTTTGGGAACAATTTCAGTTGAAATTGAGCTTTCAGCTGCACTGTGAGTTTCCCCCACATACCCTTGATTCTTTGAGTTCGGAAACGATATGCTAAGACAGAGCCCAATACTAAACGTCCCGGTTTGGTAAAGGAGGGTGTTGTATGCAGACCGTCTGATGGATATTTGTGACTGCAAACCTCACATTTTGAATATTCCCCTTGTGTCGGACATGTTCTGGGAGATTTTCAGGCGGTACCTGTGTGTGCCAATAGGTGGCTCTGAGCATCTCTGCACAATCGCAATCCGCTTTGAAAATGACTTGTGTAGCCTATATGGGTTCCATTCCCACATGCTGATGTCAGTTATTTTCTTTCCATACCCGCATGTGTGGATCCAAAGCTACCGCTTGTCTCATACAGACCTTTTCCTCAAAACATTTGTGTGCAAGGGAAATGTCACCTCCAAAGACTACAGGTTTTAAACCCTAGGAGGGTGGGAGTCCACTGCCTTGCATCCTAGCAGTCGCCCCAATGCATTATGGTAAATGCAGTACAAGATTAGAGCTTACTTCATAAGTCACCGTCATTTTTCACCAGTGTTGGTGCGGATATTGCTGTGTATCTCTATACATGTGTACATGTTTCTGGATTTTGTCCTTCATCAGTAAAGAGCAGCAAACTTTTATGTGGGGTTGCTGGAAAGGCTGTTAGTCTTCACAGGTCACAGTACCACTCACTTGCACATGTGTTTCCTGGAGGAGATAGTCAGCAAATTAGCTCAAGGGAGCCTTTTATACAGAATGGGGGTGGGAGCACACTGCCTCATATCCCAGCACTGTTAGCCCCAATGCATTATGGTAAATGCAGTACAAGATTAATACTTTAAAACCCTGTAAGGAGTGTCGCATGCAGATGTCTGTGACAGATCCTAATCAGGTTTGCCTGTGGGGCTTGGGGGTAGATTCATAACTGCAGTGACAGTGCATGCATGAACGGAAATGCTGTTTGGGGCAGCAATGCACAATTCTACTTCACAAAGCACCAGAAAACTCCTCAACAAGATTGATCCTAGTCCAATGGTCAGTCCTGTACCAGAAGTTGCAAGAGTCGACCCTGAGTTCGTTCATTGTCATGTTCTAAATCTTCAGGCAATTCAGAGAGAAACATTTAAAACATCCAAGCAGAACTCTTCCCCATTCCACCTCTTGTACTCCTGTCATGCATAAATACTCACAATAACTGGTAAGACAATCTTAGAAATATTTTTATGATCAATCTGGAATCCTTATTAGCGAATTTGTAGAACTTATTGGAAAAGGATGAATTGTAAAATGGGATGTACAATATTGTGAATACTTACTCATTTTGAATAATATGGGTTTTAGGAATATCAATGTTAGACCAAATTTCTTTCTAAGCAATGGATGTTGAAATGAGAATTTTATATAAAATTTTTAGTACAAAGTGTCAGTTTTTCCACAGTAGGCTTTGTATTCCTTGGTGACACTGGTGAGCCATCCATATGCCGGGGTCAGGCACTTGGATTCTTGACTTTAGCCTAGTGTGTATCTGACCTTGTTGGGTCTGTTGCCTGTGACCCCTGAATGCCAGGAGCGGGCCTTGAGGACTGTTGGAGCAGTCAACCATGTTGGAGAAGTCCATGTTCCTAAGGGAGGGAATTTGAAGATCAGAAACAGTCCTGCAACATTGCCATTGCTCCACCAACATACTGACAGTAAACATGAAGCCGCTGCACCTAAAAGCCATTGACTCCTTCGACAATCTCCATTCGCCGCCTATGGCCCAAGCTGCTTTTGCTGAAGGATGGGAAGACGGTTGGGTGAGATTGGGGAGACTTGCATGATCTCGTCAATTAGCGTCCAGAGAGCTGAAACTTTCAACGCCAAAGCCAGACTTTGATGCCTGTCGCTAGTGCTGGCAGCTCCTGTGAGGTCACCTCCAAAGATCTGCCTTAGAGATTCATTAATGTGGAGGAGGTGTGAGGGGAGAAAAGAACCTCAGGGGGGGAGATGGCTGAGATCAATGCTAGGGTTCAAGCCTTGAAGCATTCTGTGTGACTTTTTAACTGCATAAATACTGCTTTTCCTACTAAAAGAAGTATTGGACTGGACAATTGTAATATTCGGGTCACAGGGTATTGTGAATTATGAGCCTGTGCAGACCTTGTGCCCACCTCCCCCTGAAGAGCATTGTTCTTCTCTTCCCTCGCTACCACTGAGCGTCAAGTGCTGAAATGGTAGTAATAGGCCACTTACTCAAAGCCCATAATTAGTTGGTCCCAGGGACAGTAGGAGTAAAAAGGCCACAACCCCAATGATTGGGCCCAGTAACCCCTGGCCCCTCTGATAAGGGCTTTGAAACTGTGCACCTGCCTGTTACTGCTGCCTTTCTACACCCAAAAGGCACTATTCACCGCAATTCTGTACTGTTTTCAAGCTATTGATAGGACTTCTACTTCAGGCAGTGCCAAGGCTCACCATCCTAATGGCAGGTACTCCAGTCCTTTCGTGGTCATGCGAGAGGATCAGGCAGGCAATACCAAGGTCACCAGGAACAACTAACTTCCCAGTCCCCAGCACCTCTGGCAACAGCATCCAAGCCACTTTAGGTTTCCCTTAGCGACACATGGGAACCCTGTGAGAGACCGATCGCTTACTTTCTTGAATGGATGGCAAGCATCAAGTCCACCCAATTGGGCCTGCAGATAGTCCAAAGGGGCTGCTCCCTTTTATTCCTTTCTCTCCCGCTGCCTATTCCACCTGCACGGGATCAGCATTCGGAGGACCATTTGTCCATTTTGCTGCAGTACTGCCAGTCTGTTTTGAAGAAAGGAGTCTGAGATGGTCCTACCCTCGGAAGACCGAAGTAGGTGTTCCACTCCCCATTTCCTAGTGCCGAAGACTGGTGGATGCCTGTACCCTTGACTGCTAATTTTCTCCTGTGCAATGAAGAATTCAAGATGTTCCCCAAGTCCCTGGTTGTCTCTGCCCTGGATCCAGGAGACTGGATGGTGACATTGGACCTGTAGGACACCGATTTCCATGTTCCGGTCTGGCAGGCACACAGTAGCCTGCAGTACAAGGTGGGCCACGGGCATTTTCAGTTCGCTGTGCTCACTTTTAGCCTTACCAGTGGCCTTGGGTGTTCACAGATGTGATGGCAGTGATCGCAGGGCATCTGCGGAGGTCAAGAGTACCTGTCTTCCCCTACCTCTGGTTGTTGAGTGCAGGCTCGCCACACTCCAGATGACAAGCAACCTTCTTGCATCTTTGGGGTGCACAATCAATGTGCAGAAGTCACAACTTTGCAGAAGCTCTCATCTGAGCCATCATCAAGTCCAGGACATTCAGGCTATGATCCCAATGTTTCACCCTCAGTCCTAGCTCTGTATGGTTGGCTGTCAGGCTACTGGGGCTATTGGCCTCCGATATCCTGCTACTCGATCATGTCAGATGGCACAAGCAGTCTCTGCAGTGAGACCTCAAATCCAAGTGGGGACAACCTCAGCACAGTCTGTGGGATGGTATCCAGATTTCAGAGGATACTGCAAAAGGCCTTCAGTGGTGGCTTCTGGTGTGCAGTTAAGTCAACGACAGACCCCTCTCCTTTCCCCGCCCACAGCTGATGTTGACAGATGCATCACATCTGGGTTTGGCAGCCCATCTGGGGAGGTAGAGATCAAATATATCTGTTCTCTGACAGATGCCCGCCTCCACATCAGTTTGTTGGAGTTGTGGGCCATGTGCTTGGTATTGAAAGCTTTCCTGCTTTCCATGAATGGAAAGTTGTTTCCAATACTCACGTCACTGTCATGTGGTATTCCAAGTAGCAGGCCGGAGTGGGTCCTGCACTTTGTGCAGGAGGCTCTGCGCCTCTGGGCTTTGCAGAATCGTCAAGACATCTGCCTGATCGTACATTACTTGATATCTTCAAATGCCAGGGCAGATAAACTCTGCTAGTGGATCATGAATGGCAACTACATCTGGAGGTAGCGTAAGATGTCTTCCACCAATTGGGAGAGCCATGGCTAGAGCTCTTTGCCACTGCTGAGAACGCACAGCGTAAACACTTCTGCGCATTGGAGTTCACAAGAAGGCTCTCTCTCGGAGACGTAGTCCACTTAGATTAGAGCTCTGCACACGCGTATGCCTTACCGCTACTACCTCTTCTTCCTGAGTTATAAAGATCAAGAATGACTGGGCCCAAGTCATCCTAGTGGCGCTGGATTGGGCCAGAGGAGTCTTGTATCTGGAACCGCTAGGTATGAGCATCTGTCCTCTAATCAGACTGATGGATCATCAGTTGAAGCAACAAAGCAGGTTCCTGAACCTGGGTCTGTGCAATGTACATCTCAATGCATGGAGACTGAGGGATCAAATGGCGTCCATCTGCCTACCTCCCAAAGTAGTATGTTATCCTGATGGCCAGGCATCCTTCTATGAAACCATTAAATCAGGACTCGGTTAAGTTTGTGGCATGGTGTAGCATCTGTATTACAAACCTATTCCAAGCCAAAATGTTGATGTTACTTTTTGTTCCGTCTTTGGCCAAGCTAGGACTTGCAGTGGGCACTGTTACAGGTTGCTAATCTGCCCTTGCAGCCTATTTGCATTTCACAGACCAGCAGTCTGTGTTCAATTCAGTGGTTGTGATGCATTTCCTCAAGGATTTGGGTACATGCCCCTCCCTGCCCCCCTTGCACATTTTGTGATGTCAGGTTTTACCATAACTCAGTCCTTTCTATTTCTACGTGTACTCGCTTTGAACTGCACACAGCTTCCATTCTGTCTGCTGACTTCGAAGACCATTTTCCTCACAGCAATAACATCCGCTCCCTCGTGAGTGAGTTCCAAGCTCTGTCCGTTCAGCCAGAGAGGCTTTTCTCCCAAAGGTTGTGACCTCTTTTCATATTGAATAAAAGTTACATGGATAACCCTATTCGCCCTCAAGTACCAGAGCGAACATATTCAAATACATTACTGCCATGTGGTAATGCCAGAAGCAGGATGGGGTGGAGTCGTGGAGCCTATGTCAAGAGGCTGTGTCTGTGGACATTGGTGGAACGACGGACATATTTCTGTTAGTTCAACATCTGGCTGGCTCTCTGAATACCCGATCGGATGAACTCAGCCCTCTCTGCCTAACAGATCGTGAATGGTATCTCTATTGGGAGATGGTGCAAGGTCCCCTCAAAGATTGGAGAGAGCTGCGGTTAGATCTATTTGCCACTGCCGAAAATGTACAATGTCCGCACTTATGCACACTGGAGTCTCTAACGCGGGGTCTCACTCGGATACTAATTTCGCCTCGAGTGGAGCTCAGGACTCCTATATGCTTTTCTGCTGATACCACTCCTGTCCACAGTTCTCAAGAGCATCAAGAACAACCGGGCCAAAATCATCTTGGTGGCTCCGGACTAGGAACGTAGAGTTTGGTGTCCCAAACTCATGAGCATCGATCTGCCATCCATGCTGACACAAGGAGATGGACAGAGCACTTAAACCTTTCAGACCCTCACCCCCAGTCCCAGGTCTGGTTTGTATCCATCTTTCTTAAACTCACTTCGCCACCCCAGTTCAGACCAAGCTATATGCAAATCAGTCTCGGCCCTGTGCCTCATGGTAACAGTCCAGCTTAACTGCCAAGCCAGGACTTCCCTGGACCCGAAACAAGCATCCGGGGTCCTGTTTTGGGGTAACACCCCTCATCAGCCAGGCTACCTTGAATCCAGTGGCCAAGTGAGCAAGGGGGAAGATCTTTTGTATCAACAAGGCAGGGTACTGCATCCAAACCTGTCCACTCTCCAGTTTCATTCATGGGGATTGAGCAACAACAGTTGAGGGTGTTCGGTTTCCCTCCTGAAGTATGTGATGTCATTCTGGCAGCCAGATGTTCTACTAAAACTGTTTACGCCTGCAGATGGGACAAAGTTGTGGCTTGGTACACATGTAAATCAGCTGATCCATTATCTGCACCCTTGTCTGCAGTTCTTCTATTCGTTCTATCCCTGGACCGACAAGGCTTTGCTTTGGGCAAAGTTACAGGATATCGATCTGCCATTTCCGCCTTTCTAGAGTTGCCAGATCAACCTTCTCTGTTTAAGTCCCTATTTTGACTAGTTTCCTTTAAGGTTTTCAGCGTTGGAGAGAAATGCAAAGACCTTATAGCAAAAGGGCACCACGCAATCACATTGGATCTTGCTGACAATGATAGGGCGCACCTAGATCTACTCCTAACTGTGGCGTTCAAGATTATTCTCAGTAATTGGAAGGACACCCGCAAAGCCTCTTTTTCCTGCTGGTTAAATGGGGTTACCAACCTAAGAGGGGCTGATAATATAACACTCCAGAACTCGCCGTGGCGATCTCCTACCAGACGTATATGGGATGCTCTCGACCACTATTTTAGCTCGCACAAGCCGCCGTGAACCCCATAACCTATATTCACGAACCCGCCCTACGCTATATTTACACTACAACTCTACTGTACTGTGACCTACTGCCCCTTGTCCACCATACTCCTTAGGTCTGTTCTTTTTGCTAAATCTCTCCATGCTGATCCTCTGGTTACCTCTCCTGCCATCGTCAGCGGCTGTTGCCGCCTGTGGGACATCGCACTGATACTACATATGCTTATTGTATGATGTACGTTATGTTATTTTTGATTCTTAATGACTGCTACTGCTCATTTAACTTGTTTTACCCTCATTGTTTATCTTTGTATGTCTATTACGCATGCTCTTTTATCATATTGTATGTACTGCCTTATTTGGAAACGACCAATACATTTGGAACAAAAGGTTTGAAGCATTGGTTCCTTGCCCAGCTCTTCATTATGCCCCAATTGGACTTGAATGTATTTCTCACCTTCCTCGTGTGTTCCTCTTTTGAGCCAATGCACAGCTGCCCTCTTCGCCCCCTAACTCTCAAAACTGTCTTCCGCATAACATCTGCCAGGAGGGTCAGTGAACTGCAAGTGCTTTCAGTTAATCCTCCTTATAAGGGTCACACCTTTATACGTCTGGCAGAACATCACCCTTTTGGCACAGTAGTCATTACTCCTCAGCTTGGTTCTGTTTCTCTGGTGCAGGAAAAACAGTTAAGAACTGAGGTCAGCACGCTGGGAGGGCACCTATATATATGTGCCGTGCCCTTCACTTCCGGTTCTACCAGGGGCTAAACAATGCCACCTTACAGCGCAAAAGGGGATTGCTATAAAAAAAATCCCCGATCCAGAATTTTATCAAGTAAGGAATCTGCAGCTAAGTAGTCTCTAACAGATAAGGTGTTACAGAAGGTAAGTAACTTTCATTTGACCAGGACAGAGGAATTTAAAGAGCCAGCTGTGTCAAGGGCAAGACCACCAAGGGTGGAAAAGAACCACTTCTCTTCCAAGGATCCATCCTACATCAGGGTGAAGGTGCCAGCTGATTACCTCATGGTGGCAATGGCATGCAAGAGAGCAAATACCCCTGCATTTACCAGTACCATCTTCTTCAAGGAAAGTAAGAGTGGATATGGTGGGAAGAAAAATGGAAAGATAATCAGCGACGCAGTGGCGATTAGCCAAACTCAAATGCTCTGCTAAACGGGTACACCCATCAACAGTGGGATGAAATGGAGGAGCTCATAGAGCACCTACCAGAGGGAGAGTGCAATATTACAGGAGGGAAAACCAATCGCCAATACATGCCTGGAATTTGCACTAGATGCAGTGGACACTGCCAGTAGCCAACTCTGCACGGCCATCGCCTTACGCAACATGCTTGGCTTATGATCTCAGGATTCGAACAGAAGTTCCCGGAGGAGGCATGACCCAGAGGAAAAGAGCCTTGAGGAGCTGTACACCCACTCGCAACCTTTAGCTACCAACAAAGTGAGGCCACCACTCCACCGCTAGAGCAGTACCACTCAAGCTCCAATCAGCCCTTTCGTGGGTGCGGAAAATTGAAGATGGGGAACACAAAAAGGGGAAGGAACCATGCTAGCAAGTGACTGCTTACCAAGAACCCTCCTACACACCTACACAGACCACCAGTAGAAAGAAGAATACGTTCATTACTTCCAACACCACCAACGAAATAGACGAACAACAATGATGGCAAATGTAAGTGAAGTACTTGGGCAAACAAGCTACAGAAATAGTGCCCCCAAACCAATGATTAAAATGGGTGTACTCAAACTATTTTCTGCCCCAAAATGAGACACAACGTAAAGACCTATACTGAACCTGAGGTCACTAAATTTCATAAAGACACTAAAATTCAAAATGACAGTGCTGTAAGAAGTCATTCCTCTGATGGGGGAAGGAGATGGCATGGCAGTCATAGATCTCAAGGATGCCTATCTACACATACCAGTAAACAAATGACCCAAACAATTCCTCAGGTTTGTGGTGAACCATACACCTCCAATTCAAGGTACTACCATTCTGGATAGTCAGCTGCATGAGTGTTCACAATGTTTAGCTGTGGTTGCAGCGCACCTCAGTTGAAAGGGAAGGCTAGCAACCAGTGCAGAAAGAACATCAACAAGGTCATACAGACACTAGGGTTCTACATCAATTACGAAAAGTCATCACAGAACCCAGACATGAAGGTGTTTCCTGGGGGCGATCTTGAACTTGGACCACAAAGGAGAGACCAGTGGACAAGAGTCAAAGCAATCATAGAGCAGTCTCGCCTCTACCACAAGGGGCCACATTGGACAATAAGGATAGTGGGGAAAATTATGGGCATCTCTGCATTTTCTTAGTGCCACATGCAAGACAACATACGAGACCAATCCATGAATGGGCCCAACAATAATGTTCCCAGTCAGCCGAGAGTGGAAGCGATCTAGTGGTTGTTACAAACCAGGTTCAGAGAGAAATGCAATGGTGAAACCTTCAAGCTCGGACAGTGGGGTAACCATTCAAACCACCAACTCTGTCAGTAACGACCACAACGAAAGCATCCCATATAGGATTGGGAGCTAACATGCACAAGCTAAACATCAGAGGCCTCTGCAACTCTGAGGAATCAGTACAGCACACATTTGCTGGAACTGAAGACCACATTCCTATCACTGAAGTCCTTCGAGAAACATCAGAAAAGAATTACAGTTCTAATTCAAACAGATAACACAACTACCGTGTACTACCTGAACAAACCAGGGAGATCAAAGTCTTGCCCACTAACAACTTTGGTAAAGAGATTTGGAGAGGACTGATTAACAGAACATTGCTAGTGGCAACAAAACTACCGGGAAAACAAAATACAGAAGCGAATAGGCTAAGCAGGGAAAGAAGCACCACACACAAATGGGAGCTAAAACAAGAAGTTCTAATGGACATCTTCCAAATATGAGTAACACCACAAACAGACCTATTCGTAATGCACAAGAACGCAAAATGCCAAAGCTTCAAATCCAGGTTATACCACCCTGTGTCACTGGGAAAGGCCCTGTCGATAAAATGGTCAGATTTGCTTAAGCCTTTCCAACAATTCCAATGATACCAAAGGTGATCCAGAAATGCAAGCAGGAGAAAAGCACCCTAATCTTGTTAGCCCCACAATGAGCTGGACAGCCATGGTTCTCAGACCTCCAGGAGATGTTTAAAGAGCAGTTTATCGCGCTCCCAGCACACCAAGAACTGCTAACGATGCAGATGGGGCAGGTATGGCACCCAGAACCAAATACACTCAGCCTATCAGCATGACTACTGAGGACATTATGTGGCCACCTCACTTTACCAAGGAGAGCAATGGAGATTCTAAAGGAAGGAAGGAAGGCGACCAACGAGAAAAGGCTACAGCAACAACTGTAAGAGATTTCAACAATGATGCAAAACATGCCAGGGAACCACAAACACCGGACACAGGATGCCACCGTCATTAGATGACGACACACCTACTGGACAAGAATCTCTCCCATGCCTCTATCAAGGTTCACCTAGCAGCTCTTATAGCACACACGAGGCAAACTAGGGATAATTTTATTCACCCCACTAGTGCTTAAACGTTTCCTGGAAGGACAAAGGAGGAGGTGCCCATGCCTAGATGGAACCTGAATGTAGTACTGGTGCAATTAATCACATCACCCTTCAAGCCAATGTAGAATTTTCAACTCCAATCCCTAACGTTCAGGACCTCACTCCTTATTGCTATCACCTCACTAAGGTAAGGGTCAGTGAAATACAAGCGCTCACCAATCAGGAACTGTATCTGCTAATAGACAAAGTAGTATTTTTTTGTAATCATTATTTTAGATTTTCAACAAGTATACAGCAAGTACAATTCTACATTGGAGTGAGGTTTATTACACATAGTCTTCATGGGCAGAATGCCAGTGAAAAAAGAAAGCATTGACTATGTACAGGTTGATAGTTTTTGCAGTATACCACTGCAGAACACTTGTTAAATACTATGACCTTGGCCCTTCAGAGCCTACAGTATGCGTATTACTATAAAAGATAATTTCCCATCAAACACTAGCGGCTTTCCATGTAGCAATCAATTAACATGTGAAGGGCGAATGCGTATTGTATGTTAGACTCTTTAGCCCAAAACATAACCACACTCAAAGATCCCTGAGGCTTGGGCTATCCCCTGTCCCACCTCCTGACACACGCTCTACTTGTTCGTCTCTGATATGCTCGGATAAGTAGGTTTGGTAAGGATACCTATGTCTCTCGGGCGGCTGCACATAGGGAGGAGTTTTGTAGGTGTCAGATCGTGTATTGCAAAATGCCATCACTATGCCATTCTCTGAACGTGGGCAGTGGGCCGCGTGCCCATCTCATTGCCACCCTACACCTTGCAAGCAACAAGCCTATCGCCACTAGTCGACAAACCCCTCTACCCATTTCTTTATCATACCCTTACAGCACCAGTAATGGCTCCCTCTTCATTTTTTCTGATGTAATAGCCTTCAGTTCTCAAAACACTGCCCGGCAGAAATTCTGAATACCGGGGCACTGACACGCTAAATGCAAGAATCCAGCCTCCCCTTCCTCGCAGCGCACCCAGCTAACCTTATCCCCTAACCCATTACGAACAAGTTAGACCGGTGTATAGGACACTCGGTTAATGTATTAGAAGTATATGTCTGTCTACTGTTTAGTGAACCAGTCTTCATGATTGAGCTGCAATAGTGCAATTATTGGTCTGTGATACTGATCCCGAGACCCCCTTGCCATTCCAGTCTCTCCTTCGTACGGCTGGGCCTATGCGCTTCTTGATTTTATGCCTAGTCTTGCAACTATATGAAGGGCTGTTTGCATTACGGAAGACAGCACCAACAACTCTGGGAGCTCTAAGATATCACCACCCAGTCGCGCCCACAGTGCATGCAAAGACAGGATAAACTGGTGGTTCATGCCATAGGTGGTATCGAAGTTCCACTTTAACCAAACAGTCAACTTAATGGCCTTTTTTCAACCGCCTAAAGCACAGGCAGAAAGTTTATCACACACTATGCGTCAAAAGCAATTCTGTACTGCTTGGAAAGAACAAAACTCACCAGGAAGGACAACAATTTTATGTTGTTTGGATATGCAAGGAAGTGATCCATGGTCACCAAAGGAACTATCACAAGATGGATAGTGCAAGCAATACGATACAGTATAATTACAAAGGAGGGGAAGCAATGCGTTCAGAAAAACCCAGGCACACTCCAGAAAGAACGGGCCAACTCTTGCTTTGTAGGCAGAATAGCACTAGCAGATGTTTGCGCTGCTGCCACACGTTTATCAGTACATACCTTCACAAAACATTACCACGTGGACAGCCATATCAACAATGGGCCAGAAGTGTGGCATAGTGATGAAACATTTGTTTGTAAACACTCACTCTAAAGGACCCAGCCTACCCACATGAAGGAATTTCGCTTTATAAACCATGTACAGCATTTGAATCCAGATCAGCTTGACGCTGCACAACAAAACTGTTACTTGCTTCGGTAGGAGTAGTTTTGCAGCTTGAAGAATTTTCTAGTCTCACATGCGACCTGGCCACCTCCGCCAGTAGAGGTATTTTCTGTTGGATACATCTGCCAGTGGATTCCTCACCTTGTGAATATCCCCTGCGCCAGCATTCCACAGAACTTTTCTTCCCCAGCATTCCACGTCGACGTGGGCGCATCACAATACATCGGCTCCGCACGCGACTCCGTACGACGTCATCGGAGCCATAAGAAGCCCACGTCGGCGTGATGACGTCAGTTCCCTTTTTTCCGCGCCGTCGACGCGCAACGTTTTTTTCCCAGTGCTCTCTAGATACTTTGTAATCTAGTGGTGTATTTTTGTTAAAATCGGTATGTCTTCGACGAGGAAGTCGGGCTTTAAGCCCTGTAGGGAGTGCGGAGGCCTGATGTCCATGACGGATCCGCATCAGAACTGTTTATGGTGTCTCTCCTCTGATCATGACGTGGATGAGTGCGGGTGCTGTAGGAGCATGAATCCTAAAGCGCTGAAGGAGAGGAAGACCAAACTCTTCATGAAGAAGATCGGTGAGGAGAAGAGAGGGAGAAAAAAGGAGAAGTCCAGGCGAGAGTCTTCGACTTCGAGGTCGTCGAAGTCGAAGAAGCACCACAAGAAGAGGAAGCATTCTTCTCGGCGTCGGTCCTCGAAGTCTAAGAGGTCGAGGTCGGCTTTGCCTCGTCGACGTCAGAGCAAGGTCTTGTCTCCTTCGCCTTCTCCTGATAAGTCTTCGAAGTCTCCCTCGCCGAAGCGGACTCCAGCTCGTTCCCCGACGCCGTCACCGGTGCCGTCCAAGGCTTCGACTCCGGGTCGGGTGGAATCTGATGTGCATTTGGATGAGCAGGAGCAGGAAGAGTCTGTTCCGGTGCCTGGTGACTCCGCGGCTCCGGTGGAGGATTCTGAGGAGCCGACGCCGGTGACTCCACAGGAGGATACAGGGGCAGTTCCTTATCCCCAATTCCCGGCTCCAGGTACGGATCCTTCGGGATTTCTGAATGCCATGTATGGCATATTTCAGAGAGCATCCTTCCCATCCGGAGCACCAGCAGGTCCCGTGGGTCCGATGGCGTTTTCTCTGGGAGTGCCGCAGCAATACGCTCAGGCTCCTTTTCTGCCTTTTATGCCGATGGCGCCTTCTTGGCAGTTTCCGGCGCCGGTTGGGAATCCGGCTCGACCTCGGATGGATCGTCAATCTTCGGAGCCTTCTCTGACGCCGAGGCCGACTCCATCGACGCCGCATCCGGCGCCGCCGACTCCACCTGTGGCGCCTCCGACGCCGGTGCCTTTGGCTCCACCGACGCCGCGTACGACGTCGACGACGCCGGCTCCCCGGATCCGATCGAGGCGGGAGGCCCAAAGGGTTTTGGAGGAGGAAAGATATCGGGCTGAGGTGGAAGAAGGTGAAGTCGACTCTTCTTCGTATGAGTTTGGAGGTATAGAGGTAGCAAGTGGTTTGGATACCACCCCGGAGTGGGAGCATGCTTCTGCAAGGTCTTCTCCACCACAGGAATTGGCGCCCTACCACGTTGTGATCAAGAAGGCCGCGGAGTTGTTAGATCTGCAGCTGCCCTCTGTGGAATACAAGTCCAACCTGCTTACAGAGGTGTTGCACTCTCCGACGTCGGCTTCGGAGCCTTTGTTACCTTTCAATGAGGCTCTCTTGGAACCAGTGTTGGAGGTGTGGAAGAAGCCTCTATCAGCACCGGCGGTTTGCAGACAGGTGGCAAGGAGGTACAGGGTTGCACCAGGAGACCCGGATTTTTTATCCACGCATCCTTCTCCGGAGAGCCTAGTGGTGCAGGCTTCATGTTCTAAACATGCTTCGGGTGCTTTCCCCCAATCTCCTGCTAATAGGGAGTCAAAGAAAGTTGATCAGGCGGCCAAAAAGACATTCTCCTCAGGAAGTATGGCGTTGAAGTCATCAAATGCCACATGCTTGCTGGGGCGTTATGTTCATGCCCTGATGTACTCTATAAAAACTTTGGCCCCTAAGTTACCTGAGGGGGATAAGTCGTCCTTCATGAAGGTTGTGGCGGACACTCAGGCAGGTGATCCAGTCTGGGCTGGATACGGCGGACTCTGTTGCGAGGATTATGGGGTCGTCCATTGCCGCAAGGAGACAGGCTTGGCTCCGTTCCTCGGGTTTTTCTGCAGATGTCCAGGCCACGCTGGTAGATCTGCCCTTTGACGGACAAAAGTTGTTTGGGGAGAAGGCAGATTCTGCCCTTCAACGTTTCAAGGACAGTAGGTTGACGGCGAAGTCCTTGGGTCTGCAGGCTCCTGCTAAAAGTTCTACTTTCCGTAAGGCTAGGGGATTCGGAAGATCATCCTTTCGCTCCTTCCGTCAGCCACAACAGCAGCAGCAACAACAGCAGCAGAATCCCCTCTATCGCTCCTATAGAGGGAAGCAAAGGGGTCGGAGAGGTTCTGGTCGCAACCCCTCTTCTTCCTCCTCCTCCTCCTCTGCTCCAAATGAGGCTTCAGGGAAGCAGCCCTAGATCCCCCATCCCGGATCATGTAAGGCCTGTGGGGGGTCGGGTGTCCTACTTTCTACGGGGTTGGAAATCTGTTACAACCGACCTTTGGGTTTTGAATCTCGTAGAGACTGGGTACGCCCTTCCCTTTCGGGAGTTTCCTCCCTCTTGCCCTCCTTGCCAAGGTTATTGCTCGGAGGACCACCTGCTTCTCCTGCAGAAAGAAGTTCTAGCCTTGTTTCAGAAGGGCGCAATAGAGGTGGTTCCGGAGCAGGAAAGAGGTCAGGGATGCTACTCCCGGTATTTCCTGATCCCCAAGAAGGACGGCAGATTGCGTCCGATTCTGGACCTCAGAATCTTGAATTTTTACCTGAAACAGGAGAAGTTCAAGATGCTGACCCTTGCGCAGGTTCTTCAAGCGTTGCAGCAAGGAGACTGGATGGTGTCGCTCGACTTGCAGGACGCGTACTTCCATGTCCCAATCCTGAAGTCGCACAGGAAGTATCTCCGTTTTACGGTTGGGTCGCAACATTATCAGTTTGCGGTCCTCCCGTTTGGTCTTACTACTGCACCTCAAGTCTTCACAAAGGTGATGGCAGTGGTGGCTGCTCATCTCAGGAGGTCGGGGATTCCGGTTTTTCCCTACCTGGACGACTGGCTTCTGAAGGCAGAGTCCCCGGAGATGGTGCAGCGTCATCTGCAGGTGACAGCTCAGCTGTTGTTCGACTTGGGTTTTTCGATCAATGTGCCCAAATCTCACCTGGTGCCCTCTCAACGCAACCTGTTTATAGGGGCAGTACTGGACACTACTGTGTGTCGAGCATTCCCTCCTCCTCAAAGGATTCTCGACATTCAGGAGATGGTCCCTTTATTCCACAGTGGAGCGGTTGTTCCAGTTCTGAAGGTCCTTCGCCTGCTCGGTCTGTTCGCTTCCTGCATTCTGTTGGTCAACCATGCACGCTGGCACATGAGGGCGCTCCAGTGGTGCCTCCGCAAGCAGTGGTATCAGCACAACGGGGATCTCGGGGAGTCGATCAAGATCTCCGGAGAAGCTGCAGCGGATCTGTCTTGGTGGAGCGTGGAGGGCAATCTGTCCCAAGGAAAGCCTTTCCATCTACCTCCATCGGTGGCCACAGTGATAACGGATGCCTCCACCCTAGGGTGGGGAGCTCATCTGGGGGATCTGGAGATCAAGGGTCTTTGGTCTCCAGAGGAAAGGTTGCTTCATATCAACCTTCTGGAATTGCGGGCGATCGTTTGGCACTCAAGGCCTTCCTCCCTTCCCTTCGCGGTCAGTCAGTTCAAGTCCTGACGGACAACACGACCGCGATGTGGTATATAAACAAACAGGGAGGAGTAGGGTCTCTTTGTCTCTGCAGAGAGGCCTTACGACTATGGTCCTGGGCTCAGGACCATCAGATTGGTCTGATGGCAAATCATCTGGCCGGGGTGCTGAACGTGCGTGCGGACAGTCTCAGTCGGCAGTTCTCCGCCGACCACGAGTGGAGGCTCCATCCGGAGGTGGTTCGTCACGTCTTTCGGACGTGGGGGACACCTCGGGTGGACCTGTTTGCCACCCGAGAGAACGCGCACTGCCCGTCATTCTGCAGTCTCCAGTATCCGATGCAGGGGGCGTTGGGGGACGCGTTTCAGTTGAGTTGGGGCTTGCAACTCCTTTACGCGTTTCCTCCCATACCCTTGATTCCTCGGGTTCTGAGGAAGATTCGCCAAGACCGGGCCCAAGTTATTTTGGTCGCCCCGGATTGGCCAAGAAGGGTGTGGTATACAGATCTTCTCCACCTCTCCTCGTGCCCTCCGCTCCGTCTCCCTCTGAGGGCAGACCTCCTCTCGCAGTCGGAGGGGCAGGTTCTACACCCCCACCTCCAGAGCTTACACCTTCATGCCTGGAGATTGAACGGGGCAACCTGAGTTCCTTCTCTCTCCCACCTGATGTGGTGGACGTTATTTTATCGGCCAGGCGACACTCCACCAAGTCCATATACTCCTACAGGTGGTCTAAGTTTGTAAAGTGGTGTGGGGAGAGATCCATTGACCCTTTAAAGGCTCATCTTTCTGATGTGCTTCAGTTTGCTCTTTCCTTGGCTCAGCAGGGCTATGCAGTGGCCACGGTCAAGGGCTACCTTTCGGCCTTATCGGCATTTCTGTGCCTTCCAGATCAACCTTCGTTATTTAAATCTCCGGTTGTTCTGAGGTTCATCAAGGGCCTTACAAACATGTTTCCTCCCACTCCATTTGTAATGCCTCAGTGGGACCTTAATCTTGTCTTAACCTTTTTAATGGGGTCCCCATTTGAGCCTCTTCATAGTTGTCCTTTGAGGCTGTTGTCCTTTAAGGTGGTTTTTCTTGTAGCCATAACCTCGGCAAGGAGGGTGAGTGAGCTTCAAGCTCTTAGTTCCAAACCTCCTTTTCTTACCTTGCATGCTGAAAGGATGGTTCTCAGGACCAGGGCTGCTTTCCTGCCAAAAGTTGTTACTCCTTTCCATTTGGGGCAGTCTATTACCCTCCCTGTTTTTTATCCACCTCCTCATCCTTCCAAAGAAGAAGAAAGACTCCATCGCCTTGACCCGAAGAGGGCTATGAGTTTTTATTTGGACAGGACCAAGGATTTTCGTATTGATGACCAGCTTTTTATTGGCTACGTTGGTCGTTCTAAAGGTAAAGCGGTGCACAAGCGCACGCTGTCAAGATGGATTATACTGACCATCAAGATCTGCTACGCCCTGGCTGGTAAGACTCCTCCTGAGGGTATTCGTGCTCACTCTACTAGAGCTAAGTCTTCAACATCTGCTCTGGCCCGGGGTGTTCCTGTGGCAGATATTTGTAAGGCCGCGACTTGGGCCTCCCTCCATACTTTCGCAAAGCATTATTGCTTGGACTCTGAGATGAGGAGGGAGGGCCACTTCACGCGCTCTGTCTTGCAAGACTTTCTGGTATAGAAAGGTGGACACCCTCCTCCGGGAGTGGGGACTGCTGTGGGAATCTATTCACAAGGTGAGGAATCCACTGGCAGATGTATCCATCAGAAGAACAAGTTACTTACCTTCGGTAACGCTTTTTCTGGTGGATACAGTATCTGCCTGTGGATTCCTCACTGACCCACCCGCCTCTCCGTTGTCCACCTTTGTATACCATGAAAGAGGTCTTGTTGGAATGTTTTGATGCTTTCTGTACATTTGTAGGTAATGCTTGTTTGGTTAGCATTCCTTTGTTTTTGTATGCTATGTATATATATTGGTATGCTATATACTGGGTATACTTGGAGTTGTCGTTGGTTCACCTGTTCGCCTCGAAGGCACGGAATAAATGGGTGGAACTGACGTCATCACGCCGACGTGGGCTTCTTATGGCTCCGACGACGTCGTACGGAGTCGCGTGCGGAGCCGATGTATTGTGACGTCGCCCACGTCGACGTGGAATGCTGGGGAAGAAAAGTTCCGTGGAATGCTGGCGCAGGGGATATTCACAAGGTGAGGAATCCACAGGCAGATACTGTATCCACCAGAAAAAGCGTTACCGAAGGTAAGTAACTTGTTCTTTACAAACGCAACTCGAACGCTGAAGAGCATAACTGAGACCACGTATCCTGTTGCAATTATAAAATTTGAAGATTGCGCCCATGGAAAAAAGACTACAAGGAGAATATTCTGGACCCAACCCCTAGATGATGGAATAATGCACAGCATGTGAATCTAGAAATATTTTCATGCTGCAAAACTACTACTACTGGTAAATAATCATTCTGTAAGGAACTTCTTGTTTAATTGGGATGCTGCTATTTCTCTTGTATTACCTCAGAGTTCATACACGTCCTTCCTCTAGAGCGGATAATAGAAGAGAATATTTTATCGTTTCTCTTAGGTTTTCCCCAATGTGGAAAGTACAAATATATGTTTTTGTTTCAGCTGACATTACCAATTCCTTTGGAACTTAATGTTTGAAATGCTATGTTTAGATTATGCTAAATAACTCACCTTTACTAATATGCACGAAACCTAAACTGAAGACTCTGAGCTGCAACTGCCAAGCATTTACCACATTTCATGCCTATTTGCCAGACAGTGCAATTAATCTATTTTCTATGGAACTTTCACCTTGACCATAAATTAAGTTCTGCTTTTGATAAAAACTCCTATCAAAAGATGTCAAGGTATTTGATTTATTTCACTTTAAATATGCGATCAGAAGCATATTGGATCCTCTGATAAAATCCACTGGTAAAGTCATGACCTTGGGCCGAAAAGCAAACCCTTAAATTGAGTATTGCAAAGATGTATAGATATGTAAATCTGAAAGAGACACGTTAGTGATAGATTCCTGACCTTAGGATGTACCCAGGCGTACATGATACGAGGTGTGCCCCAATTGTCGGGCCATGGCACCGAAAACTTTGCGGGAGCGTTCCTGAAAGTTGTTGGCGGTCCGACAATCCGTTCCGCGCCGCTCGAGGTCTCGCTCCCGTGGGAGGTCGGGGACCGGTCGCGAAGCCGACACCATCACTCGTCTGATTCAGGGACAGGTAAGTCACGGCACCATAAGAATTCAAAGAAGCGATGTCGCTCTTGGTCTACCCCTCACCAGTCGCGGGACGCGGTGGAGGGGGCGGGCAGTCACACTCCGGAAGCTCCGATGGAGCCTCCGTTGCCTGCGGTCTACCCGCCCTTCCTGGGCCCACACTTGACTCCGGACGAAATACAGGTCTTCCTTTTGGCCATGGGCCATTTGTTCGCTCCATCGGGTCCCTCCGGAGCGCCTTCAGGCCCCGTGGGCCCATTGGGAGGTTCTGCCCCCTCCTTTGGCCCCGGCTAAGCCTGCACGATCCGCTGCGGTGCCGGACTGCGTAGATCCTGGATTGGTCTACTACCCTCCAATTCCAGGTGGGGAGTTTTTCCCATTCCCCCGGGCACCTTGTTCTTACTGGCCTCTTCCACAGCCAGCGGACGAAGGGAAGTACTGGGAGGGGTCTGAGGACCCTCTTGCAGCTTAATGTGAGGACGGGCCGGACTGGGAGGGTGATATGGAAGGTCCAGGTGATCTGGATTTCTCTCCACACCCTGGTACCCTGTCCCCTTCTTCCTTTGGCTATGGAGGAGGTTGGGACTTTTTCTGTGGTGTTGCGAAGGGCGGCTGAGGCTCTTAACCACGAGCTCCCTTCTGTGCCTATCAGGACCAATCTCCTGACTGAAGTGTTGCAGCCAGCGTCGTCCTCTGCGAAGCCGCTGCTGCCCTTCAACGATGCCCTTACTGACATCCTGGTGAGCACCTGGAACAAACCTAACTCAGGGGTTCCTGTGTATAGGGGTGTAGCACCATCGCCCGGCGACCCCAGCTTTCTCACACAACACCAGACGCCTCAGAGTCTAGTTGTCCAGGCCTTTGCCTCTCCGAGCGCGTTCCCTTCTGCTCCTCTGTGAGAAAGTGGCTCTGTATATACTGTTCCCAAATAGGTACAGTGTGTACAGAGTCCACAGTCCCCAGAGGTTTGGCAGAGGTTAAAGTTAGATATAACCTTACTCTCTAAAGTGGTAGCTTGGTCGAGCAGTAAGGCAGTATCTGAGGCAAGGCATTAGTTGTACACACTCAGTCAGCAAATGGTCTCACACACTCAAGAACTGAACTCTAGGCCAATGGTTTATACAAAAAATATATGGTTTTATTTTAGAACCAACAATAGGTATCAAAATATACTTTCTCAGAATGAGATGCTTTAGTTAAATACTTTTGCAATATGCAATTGACTTTTGTAGGTAATAGTTACAGGTTATTGCAATAGGCAACACAATTTGAAACACAATACATTGAGCTCAATGGGAACTTTAAGTTATATGCAATTAATTACTTTCAGGATTACTTCTCTAACTCCAGGACTGGATCCTTGATTCAGTCCTCGGACAGTTTTTGGAAACAAGTGAGTAAATTTGGTTAAGTTACTGTTGTGATTTTTAAGCAATATTTTGCTATTTTAAAAGTTGCCACTTAGAAACTTTTTCTGATCAAATTACCAATGTTATCCTATGGAAGGGAATTCACTTAGCAGATAAGTGGGGTTATGGGTACTTTTTGTAGGTCAGTGTTGGTTCCTGGATCCAGCACTAGGGTACCACCTGTAAGCAGTTGAGAAACTGCGTTTAAGTTGTACAGGCGATTTTTAAGGAATATTTATAAGTTTGTAAAATAGACTCTTAGAAGAAATTTCATAGAAAACCAGTCAATGGTTCCCTATGGAAGAAACTTCAAGTTACGGGTTAAGTATGTTCTCATTACTTTTGTAATCCAGTACTGGGCTCCTAGGCTCAGTACTGGGACCTCTGTCTAAAACAGTTAAGTAATTACGTTTTCACAGTTGGTACGATTTTTAAAGAAAATTTGTAGTTTGCAAAAATCGACACTTAGAAGAAATTTCACAGAAAAATAGTCAATGATTTCCTATGGAAGAAAATTGGGTTAGTGGCAAGTACGGTTGTGAGTACTTTTCAGGGTCAGTGCTGGGCACCAAGATCCAGCACTGGGATCTCTTAATAGCAGGTGAGTATTTCAGTTTTTGTTACTTGGTTGATTTTAGGTGAATATTTTAAGTTTTAGAAACTCCACACTTAAAATAAATTTCCGAAGAAACCAGTCAATGTTACCCTATGGAAGAAAAGTTAGTTATTGGCTTTCGGGTAAGTACTCGACTGGCAGAGTTAAGGTTCTGGGCACAGACTTGGGAGTCTCCCAGGGTCAGGTTGGGACAGTTGTTACACCCTCAGCGGCACTGGGGCGGCCGGGTGCAGATTGAGTTAGGCCCAGTGTTATCCTATGGGAGGCAGGGGGTCCTTGGTGGTGGTGGCTGGTGGCGGCTGTGGGAGCTGGGCTCCTGGTCACTTGCTCAGGGCAAATGGGGAAGTAGGTAGGAGTAGAAGTTGCACTGCCAGGGCCTCTCGGGTGGCTGGGTGCAGGGTGCTTTTGAGCCTTTGGGCGCTCAATGGATTTCAATAGGAAAGCTCAAGGACGAACAAAGGCTGCAAGCTCGGGGACGGAGATTCTTCGGGTGCCACCACCCCTTCGAGAGGTAAGTTGGAGGATAGGTAGGTACCCAGGAGTCGGGCACAGGGGGCCGCAGGCGCCGGGTGGCCTTTTGATGTCAGGAAATCTTACTCTATTGATCGTGGTTGTGGGGGGTCCCTGGTTCTGAGGCTGCAGGTGGCGTCGGGAGCGTCAAGGTGAGTCCTTGGGTGCCGGATTTGGGGTCACAGTTGCCGGGGGGGACGTCCTCGGGGTCTTTGTCTACTCCGGCACAGGCCAGGCTTGGCCGGTGCAGTGTGCGCAGGGTTCGAGGTTCTGGGCTGATGCCAGGGGTTAGAAACTTGCTTTGAGAAGAGCCACAGCTCATGGGAGTCCCAGATGCCTAGAGTCACAAGGCAGCCAGGTCCTCCGGGGTTTGTGAGGTTGCTGGCCAAAGGAGGTGCCGATATTTAGCAGGAGCAGGTTCGCGGGTCGACAGGCCGGTAGGGCTGGAGCCAAAGCAGTTGGTGTCTTCCTCTTCTTAGCAGCTGCACGGCAGGTCTTCTTTCTTCTTGTTCTTCTCTGCTTGTTCGGAATCTGGAATCTGAAGAAGGAAGGTTCAGGGAGCCCCTAAATACTAGATTTAGGGGCGTTACAGGTAGTTAAAGCGCAGGGACCAATGGGTCCCTGCCCTGGGGTGGGTACACCCCCCTATCCTGTCCCTCTCCTGTGGGAGGGGGGCAGTAGCCTAGTCCTGATTGGGCCGAGGTTCCCATCTTCAAGATGGCGAGAGCCCGGAGATGTGCTTCACCTAGTCTCCCCCACCTGAGGGGTGATGTTGGCAGAGGCTGGCACATCTCCTGTCCTTACTGGGGGTTTCCGGCCAGTCTTCCCACCAGAGTGGGGGTCAGAACCGGTGGGGGCCAGTTTGCTGGGTACAGCAAGTAGCCTGGAGAAACTCCCAAAGGCGGCATGCCTTTGCAGCTTCCCCCTGCCCATCCTGGGGGAGGAGACCTAGCACCTCGCCCAGGATGTGCATTGTTGCAGGCCCTGCAGAGCGGGGGCTCTCCACACTGGGGTCCAGCAACATGTCTGCTGTGTGGCAGCCTAGGCAGCCTCCCAGACGAGATGTGGATTGTAGGTTAGGTTTCAGGGGGCATCTCTAAGATGCCCTCTGTAGTGCTTTGTACATTTAATCCCACACTGGCATCAGTGATAACAAACTTATCAGTCTTCAGTGTTGCCATTATGGTGCTGTGGAGTTCGTGTTTGACGATCTCTCAGCACCATATACTCTTAAATGGCAGCACTGCACTTAGTGCCCAGGAATGGACCTGGGCACTGTAGGGGCACAGGGCTCATGCTCCTGTGCCCACACCACTGGCATAGATCACCCAGCTAGAGGGGTGGCTGATGTATGCCAGGGCAGTGTAGGTTGTGGGCATGGCACACAGGGATGTGTGCCATGTCGACTCTTTGTTTTGTCTTGTACCCAGACACTCAGCCTGCAAGGGCAGTGTGTTTGTGTTAGGGTACAGGGCCTCTAAGGGGGGCACAATAAGTGCTGCAGCCCTTAGAGGCCTTCCCTGGTACCTAGGGTACCATTTACCAGGGGCTGACATGTGGCAAGGGTTTGCCAATTTGGGGTTTTAGGTTTTAGGGAAGGAACATAGGCCCTGGGCACCTGATTGGCAGGAGTCCAGGGCACACTCAGTCAAAGAACATTCAGCAATTCAGCAAAAAGTGGGGGCATACCATGCAAGAAAGATATCACTTTCTCACATCCTCCGAACAAGGAATCTAAGAAACTGGAGCAATTTGGGAAAAAGATCTTCACTTCTGTCAGTTCCGGATTGCGGGCAGTGAATACTGCGTGCCTGTTGGGCCGCTACTCCCATTCTGTGTGGGACACCGTTGCTGCCTTAGTGTCCTATGGAAGCTTGGGCGGTGCTTTCCCAAGCCATTACTGAGGGAAGAGATCCTGCCAAATTCACTATCCGTTGTGAACTTGACACGGCGACTCCCTCGGCAGGGCTTTTTCCACAATGGTGGCGCTCCGCTGTTACGCTTGGCTCTAAACTACTGGCTTTTCCAGGGATGTCCAGAACACTCTGTTGGACATGCCCTTTGATGGCACATGCCTCCTTGGTTTCGAGGTGGATAGCACCCTGGAACGCTTTAAGGACTCTCGGGCTACGGCCCAATCCTTGGGTCTCGCCTCCACGCGCGCTTCCTCTGGGGCTGCTTTTCGCTCCTTTCGAGGTCAGGGTTGTGGGGCCTGCTGTGGTGGGTCCCGGGAGCAGCGGGCGGGTCAATCAACCACCACACCTGCCACCACCCCCTCAAAACCTTCCTAGTGCGGTGTTTCAGGCCCACCGGACGCCAGTGGGCGACAGGATTCGCCATCACCTCCCCCACTGGCGCACCATCACTTCAGACAGGTGGGTTCCCAAGATAGTCCGAAGGGGCTATTCCCTCCCTTTCGAGTCTACCCCTCCAGCCATGCGGGGTATCACTTGGTACTTCTCCAGCAGGAAGTTGCGGCCCTCTTGGCCAAGGGGGCGATTGAGCGCGTTCCGACGCCAGAAGTGGGTTGTGGTTGTTGTTCCCACTACTTCCTGGTTCCAAAGAAGGATAAGGGCTTGCGTCCTACCTTAGATCTCCGGAACGTCAATCGCTTTCTCTGGAAGGAGAAGTTCAAGATGCTCATGCTTGCTCCGGTCTTGTCTGCTCTAGACCCGCAAGACTGACTGGTAGCGTTGGACTTGCAGGATGCCTATTTTCATATCACCATCCTTCCGGCCCACCGGTGTTACCTGCGGTTCATGGTAGGCCTCGAGCACTTTCAGTTCACCGTGCTCCCTTTCGGCCTCACAAGTGCCCCTCGGGTGTTCACGAAAGTGATGGCGGTGGTCGCACCTCATCTGCACAGATCGGGGGTTTCAGTCTTCCCCCGATCTCGACGACTGGATGTTGAAGGCGGGCTCGCCCCAGGCAATCATCTCCCACCTAAAGACTATGGCCGACCTCCTGTATTTGCTGGGTTTTTCCATCAACGTGCCAAAATCTCACCTGATTCCCTCCCAGAAGCTCCTCTTCATTGGAGTGGTTCTGGGTACGGCGCAGTTTCGGGTTTATCCTCCCGACCAGCGAGTCCGGGACATTCGAGCTATGATTCCAATCTTTCGGCCCTGGTCCTGGGTTTCGGTCAGGAAGGCCCCGACACTTCTGGGCCTCATGGCCTCCTGCATCCTGCTCATCAATCATGCCAGGTGGCATATGCGGGCTCTGCAGTGGGACCTGAAATTCCAGTGGGCGCAGCATTGGGAAAACCTGTCAGACTACGTCCAGATCTCGGAGGGCACTGCACAGGACTTGCAGTGGTGGTTCACAGACCAGCGTTGGGTCAGCGGCAGATCCCTCTCCCTTCCCCAACCGGAGCACACAGTGGTGACCGAGGCGTCCCTCCTGGGATGGGGCGGCCACATGGGAGAGGCGGAGATCCGAGGCCTTTGGTCTCCGGCGGAGTTCAAGCTCCATATCAACCTTTTGGAGCTCAGAGCAATCCTCCTTGCACTGAAAGCATTCCTTCCCTCTGTCAAGGGGAGAATAGTCCAGGTACTCACAGACAACACCACAGCCATGTGGTACTGCAACAAGCAAGGCGGGGTGGGGTGGTGGACCCTATGTCAGGAGGCTCTGCGTCTCTAGGCATGGCTGGAACGTCAAGGCATTTTCTTGGCGGTTCAACACTTGGCAGGTTCTTTGAACGCCAGGGCGGACGGACTCAGCCGCAGGTGCATGTTGGTTCACGAATGGCGTCTTCACTCGGAGGTGGCACAAGGTCTCTTTCAGCAGTGGGGAGAACCTTTGTTAAATCTATTCACCACCGAAGAGAACGCACAATGTCAGCAGTTCTGCGCGTTGGAGTTTCCAAGTCGGCACTCACCTGAGACGCTTTTCGTCGCGAGTGGTGTTGCGGTCTGTTGTACGCCTTTTCACCTATACCACTTCTACCCAGAGTGCTGAAGAAACTCGACCGGGCCCAAGTCATTCTGGTGGCACTGGACTGGGCTCGAAGAGTTTGGTATCCCGAGCTATTCAGTATGAGCGTGGATCCCCCGATACGGCTGCCTCTTCGGGAGGATCTCCTGTTGCAGCAACAGGGGACGGTCCTCCACCCGAACCTGTCCAGCCTCCACCTCCTTGCGTGGAGATTGAGTGGCGACAGATGACTCCGTTTGACTTGCCTCCTGAAGTCTGTAATGTGATTCTGGCATCCAGGCGTCCCTCGACTAAAACTGTATACGCCTGCCGGTGGAAGAAGTTTGTGGCATGGTGCACGGCAAAAGCTGTGGATCCCCTTTCTGCGCCTCTTTCTGAGGTTGTTTTGTTCCTTCTCTCTTTGGCCCAGCAGGGCTCCTCTCTGGGCACTATCAAGGGCTTCCTTTCTGCTCTTTCGGCCTTTCTTAGGCTGCCTGATCAGCCCTCTCTTTTCAAGTCCCCAGTTTTCAATAGATTTCTCAAAGGCATTACTCACCATTTCCCTCCTATTCCTTTTGTGATGCCTCAATGGGACTTGAACCTGGTTCTCACATACTTGATGTGCGCTCCCTTTGAGCCTCTTCATAACTGTCCTTTGCAGTTATTAATTTTGAAAACTATCTTCCTGGTGGCCATCGCCTCCACTCGGCGGGTGAGTGAGCACCAGGCTCTTTCCTGTAAACCTCCTTTCCTGGCGATTTATCCAGACAAGGTTGTGCTTCGACCGCGTCCCTCCTTTCTTCCAAAAGTAGTCTCTGCCTTTCATCTCGGGCAAACTGTCACTCTGCCCACTTTCTTTCCGCCTCCGCACCCTTCAAGAGAAGAGGAGAGGCTCCGCCGTCTGGACACAAAACGTGCGCTTTCGTTCTATCTTAACCGCACACAACAGTTCCAGGTGGGTGACCAGCTCTTTGTTGGCTATGTGGGCACCAAGAAAGGCTGGGCTGTGCTCAAGCGGACTATCTCCCGATGGGTTGTCCTGTGCATTAAAGCCTGTTAGTCTCTGGCTAAGAAAGAACATCCGGTAGGACTGCGCACCCATTCTACCAGGGCGACGGCGGCTACTACAGCATTGGGACGCGGTGTTCCCCTGCAAGACATCTGTCAAGGAGCCACTTGGGCCTCGCTGCACACTTTCACTGAGCACCACCGGGGTTGGTATTGCTTCGGTATGTATTCTAAGGTAAGGAATCTATCACTAACGTGTCTTTCAGATGCACAAGTTACTTACTTGTGTAACGATATATCTGTAAGAGACATCAGTTAGTGATAGATTCCTTACCGCCAGCCCATCCTCCCCGTTCTGCGAACTGTTCTCTAGGGTTCAAGTCATCCCTTTCAGGGTCCTAGTTCTGTGGCACCAGTAGTCTGTCTCTGGCATGGCTCTGCATTCCTGGCGCAGAAAGTAGTGTACAGAACTGACGTCAGCGCGCGTGGGCGTGTGTAAGTAGCTCCGACGACTTCATCTCGGCGGCTACGACACCAGCGACGAACGGCGAGCCGTATGACGACGCCTACTGACGCGCAAGGGTACTGCTGACAAACTTTGCAGATCCAGTCTGACGCCTGGGGATATTCTAAGGTAAGGAATCTCGCTAACTAATGTCTCTTACAGATATATCGTTACACAAGTAAGTAACTTGTTCGTTTGGCTCATTGGGGGCATAGAGTGACATTCCAGCTTTTATAAAAGAGCTATGTTCATCTAAATTTGTTTCTGAATGTTACACAACCACTTTTCACATCGTTCCTTTTACTGGCTTTAGCTTGCTATCTAAATCTCCTTCTAATATCCTCTTGATGTTGCCTTCTTCCAATATTCTTAGTTGAGGCAGTAGTTTGAGCATTTGTTGTCTTTTCTTGTTCTAAATAGCTCCTGATAGAGTCCTTGGAGCACCATGTTCTTGGATGTTGGAAGGGACTCCTGTTGCCCTCTTGCTCAGAGTCCAATGTTGCTGAGGAAGCCTGCTGTTTGGCTAAGACACTTGAAGCATGCGGCCTGGTGAATAATGATGCAGTAGGACTACTGAAGGCAAGTTTTCGAGACCAGATTACTGAACAGCAAACGGAATATAACACTAGGCAGCCATTCTCAAAGCTTAAAACACACGGTTAACGCCTGATGTTTTGACATCTCAATGTTTTTAAGTTGTTTTACGCGGTTCTGGAAGTGTGTGAATGTCGGGCATGCCTTCAGGTTTTTGTTCTAAAGACGTTTTAAATGTGTCCAACACTACTGATGAACTCAATGTAAGTGCAGTGGATGCTTTTCCATTCAGAAGCACCCACTTCTGTGGACTCTGTTTCATTCAGAAGCACTCTTTTGGGGGCATCTACTATAAAAATATTAAAATATCTCCACTCTACGTTGGTGCTTACTCTTGTAATGTGCTAGTCTTTCTTCTTAGAAGTTATACACATTTTCATTGATTTTTAGGTAAAAGGGCATCAAGATGACAATGACTTGACATTAAGGGAGAACATTTTTTTTTATTGTGGACTTCAACTAGTTGAGCAATTGTATCTTGGTTGCTTTTATCTTTGTTTCCTTCATGCCATTTTTGCAGAAGTAGCTAGTTCAAGTTGTGCCTGAACTGCAACTAAATGTTCATGTTTAAAAACTTTCCTCCTGTAAACCATATGTCTGAAGAATGTTATACCGGTCACTTATCTAACATAGCACTTTCAGAGAGAGGTTTTGCAAAGATGAAGTGGACGGGGAGTTGGTAATTGAAAAGCGTTACTCGAACATGGAAATTATCTATCAGAAGTTTGAGGATACTCCATCAGAATTTAAAGTTGAAGAGAGATGTTCATGCTCTATTGGGACACAGCTCGTCGGGGGTCCAAGTCTTCGAGATCCGGTAAGTCGAAGCACAGCAAGAAGTCGAAGAAGCGACACCGCTCTTCGGGCTCCCCTCGCCGGTCGCGCGACTCGGCTGAGTGTCCGGGTGGCCCCACCCTCCGGTCCCTGGGACTGACGCGACGCCGGCGGAGGTCAGTGCCTTCCTCATGGCTATGAGGAACCTGACTTCGCCGTCAACACCTGCCGGTGCGCCTTCGGGCCCCGCAGGCTCGACTGGGAAGCCTAGCGGGCCGGTGGCTCCGGCGCCGTCGTCGACTCCGGTCCCGACGCCGCTGGTCCCCGAGGGATCCAGGCATGGATCCCAGTCGGCGCCGGTCGACCTCACGACCCCTCCGCCGGCGCAGACTCCTCCGGTGCCACCCCCGGACGACGCCGTTCCCCGGTTTAGTCCCAGTCTGGGCCCGGCGTCGGAGTGGCGCCGTCCAGCGCCACACCCGACGCCGATGGGTGGCAATTTCATCTTCTGCCCGGCTCCGATCATTCCACCTGTATACCAGGAATCGGATGACGGTGACGACTGGGAGGGGTCTGAGGACCCTCTGGCCCGGCAGGGCCAGCTATCTCAGGACTGGGCAGACGAACTGGGGGATGCCAGTGGTCTTGACACCTCCCCTGACACTGGCTTCATCTCTCCTCCGACCGTGGCTTCTTAGGAAGGTGCTGCGTTTTCTGTGGTGCTGCGCAAGTCAGCCGAAGCCCTTGGACTGGAACTACCTGCTGTGGCCGTGAGGACGAACCTCCTCACCGAAGTGCTGCAACCGTCAGCAAGCTCCTCAGAGCCTCTGCTGCAGTTCAATGAAGCACTAATTGACGTTCTGAAGGGCACTTGGTCCAAGCCCTCCACAGTTCCCCCTGTGGACCGGAACGTGGTCCGGCGCCACCGCCCTGCACCAGGCGACCCCAGTTTTTTGTCCCTGCACCCCACACCAGAGATCCTGGTTATCCAGGCCTCTACCTCCCAGATCTCCTTACCGTCCACTCCCCTGGATCGGGAATCCAAAAGGCTAGAACAGTTTGGGAAGAAACTGTTCTCCTCCCTTAGTTTGGGGTTGCGGTCTATTAACACCGCGTGCCTTTGGACCGTTACTCCCACTCCCTGAGGGATACAATGGAGGACGTGCTGCCCCAGTGTCCGGAGGAGGCCCAGACACAGCTCTCCCAGCCTCTTGCCGAGGGGCGGGATGCAACACGGCATGCAATCCGATGTGGACTGGACACAACGGACTCGCTGGGTAGGGCAATGTCGACCACAGTGGCGCTTCGCCGCCACGCCTGGCTGAGGTCCACGAGTTTTTCCGGGGATGTCCAGAGCACCCTCATGGACATGCCCTTCGATGGCAGTCGCCTTTTTGGCGACAAAGCGGATAGTGCGCTGGAGCGCTTTGACTCCAGGGCTACGGCCAAGTCCTTGGGCCTTTCGGCCCGGGCCCGCAAACTTCTGCTTTTCACCCCTTTCGTGGCCAAGGAAGGGGCGCCCCCTCACGTCCGCCTAGCCACAGGCCGCAGAACCAACCTCCACACGGACGTGGATTCCGCAGATGCGGTACAGGGGGACAACGTGCCGGTCCGTCCACATCTACCCCAGCAGCATTCGCCTCAAAGCCCTCCTAGTCCGAGCTTTCAGGCCCATTCCACGCCAGTTGGAGGCAGAGTTCGCCATCACCTGCTCCACTGGCGTACCATCACATCGGACAGGTGGGTGCTGCAGATCGTCTGAAGGGGCTACTCCCTCCCCTTCGAGGCGACCCCTCCAGCCATGCCACCGCAGTGCCACCGAATTTCGGGGGATCACTTGCAACTTCTGCAGGAGGAAGTTACGGCCCTCTTGGCCAAGGGGGCCATCGAGCGTGTTCCTGGTCCAGAAGTAGGTCGTGGTCGTTGTTACCACTACTTTCTGGTTCCCAAGAAGGGCAAAGGGAGCCTGTGCCCGATCTTGGACCTCAGGAGCATCAACGCCTTCCTCCGGAAGGAGAAGTTCAAGGTGCTCACCTTAGCTCAGGTTCTGGCTGCCCTAGACCCTGGGGACTGGATGGTAGCATTGGACTTGCAGGACGCTTATTTCCACATCCCCGTCCTGCCGGCGTTACTGGAGGTTCACGGTGGACCAAGAGCATTTTCCGTGCTCCCCTTCGGCCTCACCAGTGCCCCTCGGGTGTTCACGAAATTGATGGCGGTGGTCGCAGCTCATCTGCGCAGATTGGGTTTCCAGTCTTCCCCTATCTCGACGTCTGGTTGTTGAAGGCAGGCTTGCCCCAGGCAGTCCTTTCCCACCTCCATACGACATCTTGCATTTGCTGGGGTTCTCCATCAATGTGCCGAAGTCGCATCTGAGTCCCTCCCAGAAGCTCCTCTTCATCGGAGCGGTTCTGGACTCTGCGCAGTTCCGGGCCTATCCTCCGGGAACAGCGGGTCCGGGATATTCAGGCTCTTATCCCCATCTTCCGGCCTCTATCCCAGGTTTCGGTCAGGTTGGTGCTATGACTTCTGGGTCTGATGGCCTCCTGCATCCTACTGGTGCATGACGCCTGGTGGCGAATGCGGGCTTTGCAGTGGGACCTGAAGTTTCAGTGGGCCCAGCATCGGGGCAACCTGTCCGACCACGTCCTGATCTCGGAGGGCACGGCGAGACAGTTGCAGTGGTGGCTCATGGACCGCGATTGGGTCAGTGGCAGTTCCCTCTCCCTTCCCCAACCAGAGCACGAAGTAGTGACGGATACGTCCCTCCTGGGATGGCGGGGCCACATGGGAGAGGCGGAGATCAGAGGCCTCTGGTCTCCAGCGGAGTACCAGCTCCATATCAACCTTCTGGAGCTGCGGGCGATCCGACTTGCACTGAAGGCATTCCTTTCCTCTGTCCGGGGAAGTGTAGTGCAGGTGTTCACGGACAACACCACCACCATGTGGTATTGCATGGCTGGAACATCAGGGCATCACCCTGGTGGTTCAACATCTGGCAGGCTCTCTGAACACCAGAGCAGCCGCCGGTGCATGATGGATCACGAATAGCATCTACACTCTGACATGGCGCAAGGCCTCTTTCGGCAGTGGGGAGAGCCTTGGTTAGATCTATTCGCCACCGAAGAGAACGCGCAATGTCAGCAGTTCTGCGCGTTGTAGTTTCCAAGGCGGCACTCGCTCAGGACGCCTTCCGTCAAGAGTGGAGTTGCGGTCTGTTGTACGCCTTTCTGCCTATACCACTTATGCCCAGAGTGCTGAAGATCAGGCGCGACCGGGCCCAAGTCATCTTGGTGGCTCCGAATTGGGCACGAAGATACTGGTATCCCGAGCTACTCAGTCTATCGCTCGATCCCCCGATCCGACTGCCTCTTCAGGAGGACCTTCTGTCGCAGCAGCAGGGGACGGTCCTCCACCCGAACCTGTCCAGCCTCCACCTCCATGCGTGGAGATTGAGCGGCGCCAGTTGATGCCATTTGACTTGCCTCCTGAAGTCTGCGATGTTATTCTGGCAGCCAGGCGTCCCTCCACAAAATCGGTATACGCCTGCAGGTGGAACAAATTTGTGGCATGGTGCACAGCAAAGACTGTGGATCCCCTTTCCACCCCTCTTTCTGAGGTTCTCCTCTCTTCTTTCCATGGCCCAGCAGGGCTCTGCTCTGGGTACCCTTAAAGGTTATCTTTCAGCTATTTCTGCTTTCTTACTGCTTCCTGATCAGCCTTCTCTTTTCAAATCCCCTGTTGTGTCTAGCTTTTTTAAGGGCATTACACACATGTTTCCTCCTGTCCCTTTCCTAATGCCTCAGTGGGATTTGAATCTGGTATTGACGTTTTTGATGTGTGCTCCCTTTGAGCCACTTCATAATTGTCCCCTTCGTCTTCTCACTCTTAAGACTGCTTTCCTGATGCCATCACCTCTGCTAGATGGGTGTGTGAGCTCCAGGATTTCTTCTAAGCCTCCTTTCCTTTGTCCATCCGGACAAAGTTGTTCTCAGGACTCGTCCTTCCTTTCTCCCTAAGGTGGTGACTGCCTTTCACACTGGACAGTCTGTTACTCTGCCCACCTTCTTTCCGCCTCAGCATCCCTCGAAAGAGGAATAGAGGCTCCACCGTCTGGACCCAAAGCGGGTGCTGTCTTTCTATCTGGACCGCACCATACAGTTCCGGGTGGACGACCAACTCTTTGTTGGCTATGTGGGTGCTAAGAAGGGGCGGGCGGTGCACAAACGAACCATCTCTCAGTCGGTCTTTTTGTGTAGTGAGGCCTGTTACTCCTTAGCTAAAAAGGAACCTCCTGTAGGGCTGAGAGCCTATTCCACTCTGGCCATAGCGGCGACCACTGCCCTGGGACAGGGAGTCCCCTTGCAGGACATCTGTCAGGCAGCAACGTGGGCCTCGCTGCACACATTTGCCAAGCACTATTGCCTGGACAGCAAAGTCTGGAGAGACTGCTTCTTTGGCCGTTATGTTCTCCAGGACTTTCTAGTGTGATCTTGGTTCGCAGGCCCAGCTCCGGGGTTGGTATTGCTGGGGTATCTATTCTAAGGTGAGGAATCTAACGTGTTTCTTTAAGATGAACTAGTTATTTACCTTCGGTAACGATATAGCTGTAAAACATTAGTTAGATTCCTCACTGCCCCACCCATCCTCCCCGTTCTGCGAACCGATATCTAGGCTTGAGGTCATCCCTTTCAGGGCCCTAGAATTTTTTAGCACCAGTGTCGGTCTCTTGCATGGCTCTGCGTTCCTGGCGCAGAAAGCTATGTACAAGAACTGACGTCAGCGTGCGAGGGCGGCATCTAAGTACTCAGACGTCATCCTGGCGATCACGACGCAGACAACGGACGCGGAGCCGCAGACGACACCTAGCGACGCGCAAGGATATTGCTGACGAAAAATCTTTCCGGATCCAGCCTGACACCTGGGGATATTCTAAGGTGAGGAATCTAACTAACTAATGTTTCTTACAGATATATCGTTACCGAAGGTAAGTAACTTGTTCTTTAATGCCGGACAAATGAGAAAATGCTGACTGACCGCGTCAGAGTATAAGGAACATGTACTGTGCAGAAATCAATCGAATCAATTGCACAGGCTTAGGCTGTATGAGAATACTTTTTTTGGGGGGGGGGGGGGGTGTATAGAGAATATTCTGTTTAAGTTGTGCCTTTATTTCAAATGCAAGTTCTGTAGTCAGACTGACGTGGACTCTACTCTCTGCATAGAGAGGATTCACAGTAAAAACACCTGTTAAGCATGTAATGCCATTTGGTCCAAGAAAAGTGTTTGGCACGGATAGGGGATTGGAGGTACTAGTCAGATGCAGCACCAGGACGGAGTCCCCATCTGGACCAGTAGCCAAGGACACCAAAAGGGCAACATAATCTGATTCGCTAGAGAAACAAAGGGAGAAAAATGCAATTTCTATTTACCCAGAAGGCTCGGAGCTGTGTTTCAATGCAGGCTCTGAAGAATTAGCTTTTTTGGAGTTTGAGTCTAAGTTGTGTCTCAGGAGTTGGAAGACATCAAGTTGAGATGGGTCTGGTCCCAACACCCCCCACTTTGTGAAGAGGAAACACCTCACACTGTGGGGCTTCACTCTAAGAGTCAACCTCCGGAGGTGTCAATTCCATGGATAGGAAAGGACCAAAATGGCCATGCCTTGTCTGAAGAATCGCAAACAATATTTCAGACAAAGGGACCATTCAGTAAATAATGTTTTGACACAAATTATTCACAACTGAATTAAGCATACTTATTTTATTTTGAAGACTGAAAAATTCTTATGTTAAGTTATATGCTGTCTTTTAAGAATTAGAAAGAACTGGCATGAAGAAAACTTGACAGAGCAAAACAAAAACACACAAATTCAAGAGGCCTACATATGAGACAGTTTACTTTTGTTAGACAATTTGTCTACCACTCATCACAATATAATGCCCAATAGCATTAGGAAGTATGGTTGGGGTTAAATGTTCTAACACGCAGCACTGACATGACTCAAAATGTTCAAGAAAATGATTTCCTCATAAATGATGTGGGTGCTGATCCAATCTCACAACAGAAAAGTAATTTTTCTATTGATAGTTTTACGCACCTTTGAAAGATACGAAAGCTGTTTACAGAATGGCAAGGATAGGAAACACGTCAATGTTTTGATCTCTTGCCAATTAATATACAAGATATCTTCAGGATAATGATAAGTTGAAACAAACTTCACGTTTGCAGTGTGGGTTGTTCAATCGCATTCCAAACTGTTCTTTGTGGCAAATCTTTTTTTTTTTTAACTTATGGATGTTAAATATTACTGGTTCAGATGGGAATAATTTGTCAATTTCATTTGCTGAATGATCCCCTTGTTTGCAGTTTGGTTTATTTACCCATATCCTCATTCCCTTATGGTTATTGGGGTGCCCTTAAGTTCATGTTGGTCTGAAGAACCAGCTGAAAAACTGTCTCTGCAGTCTATGCTGCCCACTGTTTTGGAGACCTCTCAAGCCGAAAAGCATCCTAGACATCAGAGGAAGCCTAACATTTAGGAAAAATTTTAAAACTGAGAAGATCTCATGGTTCAAAAATCTGCTTTGAGGCTCAGTAAGACTTTGGCTCCTATCCCATACACTCAACAGAAAGGGGCTGAAATGCCAGATGTAAGGCAAAGAACCACATACAATAATCCTAATGAGGTACATTCCAGTTCTCGAAGAAAGTAAGATACTGCATCCACCATACCACTACCATTCCACTGTTGTCCATACACTGGTTCTGATGAGGCATTCTGTCATCAATTATCCAGATACCATCTTTTAGAGGTAACTGCAACAGGGAGGCTGCAAGGAAAGGCTACAGGATAGACACTTGAGGAGGCAGCTTTGGAGAGCTGTCTCGTCCATGCATTTCTACCTGATAAAACCTCTGCGTATCATATAGATATCAAAGGGGCAGCAGCATACCACAAGGTCAACCTCCACGAAGAGACTGGAGAGGGGGGGGGGGGGGGTTTGCTCATCGAGACATTGTCAAAAACTAAAAAGACCACCCACGTTTTATCTATGTAAAACACTGTTTAAGTTCTCCACAGATAACTTTTTAAAAAGCTGAGAAAGGTTTGAGAAGTGACTTCTCTGGAGTAGAAGTTTAAACCAGCGGCACAAGAATCAATCTATATTGTGAGGCATGAGCTGACTGAATGGCTGGTGGGACACATTGTTAGAAACCTGCAAATATGTAGGAAACAGTCTATACTTTGCTCCTTACACAGAAGGCAAAAAGATAGATTTTGCAAGAAAACAAGATAACTAGGCTGATAATGTCTTCGATCCACCCCTCCAGCTGCAAGGGATCATAAACAGATACTTTTCTCACTGGTTGGGGAGCTCACATGAAAAATCTGAAAGTTTCTGGAACTGGTCCTCTCAGGAGCAACCTCTACACATTGACTTGTTTTAAATGACCACCCTCCTAGAAGTAATACTACAGATGGAGGAAAACATTTACTTAAAAGCCATAGGCTTAAATGGTGCATATTTCTGATGGATACATCTGCCAGTGGATTCCTCACCTTGTGAATATCCCCTGCGCCGGCAACATTCGGAAACTTTTGTAGCAGTCCACGCCGATGAGGTCGAAGACGACGTCAGAGATACGGCTCCGCTGACGTCACCGGCTCCATAAGAAGACCTCGTCGGCGTGATGACGTCAGTTCCCTTTTTTACGCGCCGTCGACGCCAACGGATTTCGGGAATCTCCATCTGTAGCTTCACTGTTACTTTGTTTTTTCTACTGCTTCTCTTTGTCTTCTGTGAAAATGTCGAAAAAGAAGTCAGGATTCAAACCCTGTCGTGAATGTGGGAAGCATATGTCCATTACGGATCCACATGACGACTGCGTATGGTGCCTGTCATCGGACCATGATGTAGAGGGATGTTCTTGATGCCGCAGGAGAAGTTCCAAGGCTCTCAAGGAGAAGGAAGCAAAGCTCTTCATCGCGATGATGCGCATCCAGCGCAAGAAGATAGTTTGTAATCAAGGATTGTCAATTAATCAAAGTAAGCTTTATTTGGTGCTTTGTATAGAAACCATAAAAGCAAAATACAGCAACAGACCATAGTTAAAATATGCGACACAAGCAATAAAAACAGAGGCATAAAATACATAGATATAAATACAATTAGATCAAAAGAATTATACCTAAGAAAGTACACAGCACATAACACCCGGAATTTATCAGACCTATTAAATATCATTCGCAGGTTTTTCTCAATCTCACAGCGCCTTTCATAATGCATACCATAATAAAGTAACTTCTTCAGGTAACGATTGCAAATACAAAAGGGTAGGATGCTCTTGAAGAAAATTCATTCTTTTTAGCAAGGGTATGATGTACGCCTTCCTTGGAACCTCGTGAAACTTGCAAAACATAAAAAGCAGGGTGTCCTGGAGAAGACCTATTGTCGCAGCCACAGGACTCCAATGGGTGACGCAAATTCCTCTGCCTGAGATGCAAAAAAATCTTTTAAAGACCAAGCCTAAATCTGGTCATCCGGAATCGCTCATGCGTGCTTTTTACAATTAAAAGAGGAGGCTCAATAAAAGGAGTGGACTTCAACAGAAGTTGGGCATGCACTTAGTATTTTGAAAGTGTACCCTCTTCTCTAGAGGCAGACCTGAGCCTACAAACTATTTCTTTAACCCTTTTGCAGTCAGACCTCACAATTCACTCCGGTGAGGTATACAGCTCACTCCAACCTAGACTGTGAGAAAGATCCTTAATATACTTGAGCCAAGGAATTTGCAGAGACCTATCCGGAGATGTAGTCTTTTAAGATGTTTAGTTTAGCCCCTGGCATAGTCAAAATATCTAACCATAAAGAGAATGGGCAGAATGTTGTGATGGTTTATACCCCACACCCAGTTATGTGTGTACTGAAAATGTTGGTGCGCTATTTGGGACACACGAGACTTAAAGAATTTTCCTTAGTCTTTATTTCAGCCTGATCAACAAACTCCCAGAATTCACTCCCATAGACTACCTTGGAAATGCTTTTTGCCTGATTGACCTGTAACAGGGCCTGAAACGGTCTTTTGCCTAGTCTTGAGGCAAAATTTAACACCGCCATATTTGCCCTTGTAAATTCCTCCTTCCTACTCACCAGAGGGTGCCAGCACAGTGAGGATTCAACTAACGGACTCAAGTAAGAGAAAACTCTTGTCTTTGGGAGAACACTGACCTCCAGGGTAAACTTGCATGTCTTGGTCTTACACGGGCCAACCACAGTCACATAAGATGTTTGACCATTATCTGATAAATCGAAGTCCTCCATAAAGTTAGCTAAAGAATTCAACAAAGACTGTAGCCCCCTTTGCAGTTTTGGCCATAACTGAGTCATCCGCGTATAAGAGCACTGGTAAACACCAGGCTCCCACACGCAAACAATCGGCTTTAGTGTCAGTCAGGGCCTGCTCCAAACTGTTTATATAAAAATGAAAAAGAAATGGGGCCAAAATTCAGCCCCGATGGACCACTCTTTTAATATTAAAACTACGAGAACATTTCCGATCACTAGAGTGGCAAACTGCCTTAATTTCCACTGATTAACTCAATCAGACGCAGTGAGAGATCCATGAACCTTGACATCCCAGAACGAAAACCATACTGCACTTCTGAGAGAGTACCATTTTCCTCAGCTCACTTCCCCACTCTGTCGGGAGCATTTGCCCAACTACCTTCACAATTTAGTCGAGAAGGGAGACAGGCCTACAGCATGCAGAGTTGTCCCTGTCCCCCTTTTTGAAGACTGGACAATGATAGATGTCCATGGCTGCAGAGGTCTTTCCCTAACCGCCACATTAACGAATGAGGTCAAAACTGGAGCCCATATTTCGGTGTCACAATATAGATATCTGGTGGGGATACCACTGGGACCATGGCCTTAATCCTGGTTAAACCGATTATACCCTTCTTAATTTCAAGAGAAAATACCAAGTTGGAGGTCCCTGCTACCATCCTCTCGTCCCCTCCTCCAGCGTGATGCGTAGCCTTAAAGGACTCCTCAAACAAGGATAACCAGCAATCCGCTGTAATATGAGACCGAAAAGATACTGGATTCTGAGGCCTAAAATGGGCTATTAACTCCAAATTTTAGAAGTATTTTTTTTTTTTTAGAGTACTAGATTCAAGCAGATCTTTCCAGGCCATGTCCCTTGTGTCATTCTTACACCTCATAAGCTCCTTTTTGTATTGAGCACGACTGCTCTTCACTAAGATGGGAGCTCTACGCTTGGCATTCAGGGCACACATTCGATGCTTCTGCATCAGGGTGCAACCTTTGTCTAACTATCTGTGCCTATCCATAGTATCCCATGATACTTTGGCCTCAAACACTAGAAGCCAAATTGGAAATAGCTTCAAAGGCCTCCAATACCTCAAGAGGCAAACTGCTATCCCGTAGACCAACTCTAAACCTGTTTTCACAACGGGAGTACAATGTCCTGTGTAAGTTGTCCAACTCTAACTGCAACCATTGCAGTCTCCTACCCTGCTACATTGTTCTGGTGATTCCTCCAGCTCCCATTGAGCACTCTTGAACCAAAAACAACCAACAAAAAAACACGCACACTGGGTTATGGGTACTAAAGGGGTTCAAAGGTATCTGTCTTGGTGATATAAGGAAGAAACAAAGCGGCGACAAAAATGAAGTCAAACGTCTCACAGCCCCGCCCATTAAAAGTGGGATTTAAAGTACTCACACTGGAGATAAAAGAATTTAAGCCACTCACTCAAGAATGGTCATTACCTGTTAAGTTTTCATGGTTGGTATAAAATCTGCACCCAGAGGCAACACAAGTTAGATGGGAAGCCATTTATGTGTAACAGCAGCTGGTCGATTGTTGAGAGCAAGGTTTTTCAAGCAAGATTCAGACACTTCATAAAATGGACCTACTTTACCCGTTGGGAATTAAACATGAAAAAATAGTACCGAACAGAAGCAAAGTCGCATTTTACGAGCAGTGCCAAATATGGAATTAACAATGGCATATCCCATTCAAAGGATGAAGGTGCACACTTTACCCCAAATGTCTGAGTCTGACAGAGAAAATAGTGATGACATTACTCTGAATGATAGTGTCATGCACTGATTTAATTCCAACTGCAGGAATTCATGCAAGACGAATTCAGGAATAGTTGAACAGTGATCAGCTGTTTCTGATGCACACTTCTAATGACATGTTCCTCACCTTGTTAACACTACTCCGACATTAGACTGGATCTGGAAACTTTTCAGCAGCACCTCTGCACCAACTTCGTTTCACTCCGGAAGTGACGTGCAGAGCCGCACATTAATGCCACCATGCTTGCTGACAGCACTTCCTTTTCAGTTGCCTTTTCAGTTCTGCACCCCCAGGTATAGATCCGGAGATATCCTATTGTCTCCTAGTAGATGTTTTTCTCACTCAAACATTTTAAATATACCAGTGTGCAAGGGAAATGTTATCCCCTAAAATTTACAGGATTCAAGCCTTGTAGTGACTGTCGTAAACTGATGTCTGTGACCGATCCCAATCAGATATGTATGCCTTTGGTGCTTGGGATTGTAGCATGGCTCCCAAGGCCTTTAGCGATTACGCATTTATAAACTTGAATGTTGCATGGGACAGTGAGGCTACATTTTACGTTGCAAAGGATCAGAGGACTTCATTTCGTGATTGGTAGTGGTTGAAAGGGATTTCTTGCTCCTGAAACTGTTCCAGTGGCAAATGATAGTCATGGTCAAAGTCATTGGTTAAGTAAAGAAGTCCAATCAAGTTTTTGCCCTTTCCTGGCACTTGTAATTTCTGAGAAGGTGCGAGAGTGCCAGCATGTCTCTTGGTCTCGTTCTGGAACTCTATTCGCTTCAAAGTCTATTCCAACTCTTGTCAAAATTTATTTTGTCATGTCGGGTTTGCATGTTTAAAGCTGCCCCAGTAGGCTGCTGGGGCAGGCCTAGAGTCACGTTTTCACCTTGTCACTGTAGTGGTGGCACAAAGTTCTGCAGTCCACTAAGTGACATTTAACTTACTAGCCCAGAGTACCTTTGGTGCAATATACTAGGGTAAGTTAAATGAGCCAATTGGGTATTAGGCAATTCTACACACACCTTGGGGGCACATGTACTGGAGCCTGGACAGCAGGGTGTTGTAATGAATCAGTTCTCAAAAGCAAACCATCCTCAATGGACAATTCATCCGCCACCTGTACATAAGTTTTGAGTTCAAAACCCAGGTTTCTTTCCCTGGACCAACCTATCTCCACATACTTCAAGACAGTCAACAAGGAGACATCCTTACCAAGTGCCTGCCGCCACTCATACTCTGTGATCGCACACAACTGTGGCATATCAACAGCAGCAACAATGTATTCTTTTTTGTCCTCCTCACACACAAGCTTATCCTCCACTATGTCAGAAGAGCGAGAAAGGTAATCAGCACAACTATTCATATTACTGTACTCTGTGAAAAATCAAACTGGAGAAGTTTAGACGACAGATGAGCAATAAGACTGGTGAAACCTCTAACATTTTTTCCACTCAAAATAAAGATCAAAGGCTTGTGGTCAGTTTGAAGACCAAACCTTCCCCAAATTAAATTCCTAATTTTCATCACCGCCGACCAGACTCCTTCTCAATAACCAAATATTTTTTTTCAGCATGAGAGGTCCCTTGAAGCAAAACCAATGGTCCTGACTTCATCACCTGTAACCTGACTCAAAACCACTCCCACACCAACATTAGACAGCGGAGATCGACACATACCCTCAAATCACCATTCTGTTTCCGTGCAACTACCAAAGGTGATAGCCAAAGAGAAGAGTTAACTGGTTCTATGATCCCCCTTTACACACAAAGAATTTAACTCCTTCTCCAAATCATGCCTAATACTAAAAGGAACATTCCTGAGCTTGTTTGATAGGTATAGCACCATCTTTCACAATAATCTTGTGTTGGTAATCACTAATCTTCCCAAGCTCACCAGAAAAGACATGAGGACGTTTGTTGATAATTTCATCAAGATCCACACTGTCCCGTACTACAAGAACTAGCTTACTGGTACTAGGTCTAAGTACCATGCCGAACAACCCCTGGTGAAACCATCCAAGAATATTCAACCCTTTGTGAGCAACATACACTTTCCCAGCAATCTTCCTCCCTCTAAACTCCATAATGTATTCAATGTACCCAGACAGATTGATCTCTCTATCTTCATACAAAACTGCTTTACTAAACGTTTTAAGACCTTATCCCCAACCTGGACTTCAACATAGGGATCAACACAAAGTTCAGGATTTTCCACCTTGACTGCTTCATCTTGTACAACCACGATCATATCCCTTCGCTCTTTAGTAATGGAGTCATCATCATTGGCATGTACATTTTCATCTAAGGCACGTTTGACAGTCGAAGACTGCCTACTTTTACTGGCTTGACAAACCTTAGCAAAATGTCCTTGTTTGTTGCAGATCCTGCAAGTAACAAACCTTGCTGGACATTTGTTGCCCTTCACGTGATCTCTGACCCACACCTGAAACCGATATTTTGTTGATTAAAAAATGAATTAAGTTTTTCACCATAACTCAAACGTGGCTTGTCAAACTGATTATAATCTTTTGAGTCCTTGACTTTGACAATAGAAACCGCTTCATTTGTTTTAGGCTCAAGTTCCTTTGCTGACAACTGAGGTGTCTGAATGTTTTTTGCCAATTTTATAGTTTCTTCCAACGTTGGATTGCCCATTGAAAGCAGATTCTGTTTTATCATTTTGTCCGTGCAGTGACAGATAAACTGATCCCCACTAACTGGTCTGCAAAATTCTGAAATTGGCACTCGGAGACCAATCTACTTAAAGAAGTTATATGTGTCAAAATCCTCCTCAGGGTTCTGCAAAACTTGTTGCAACACAACTACTCTAGGTTGAACATCAAACTTGTTTTGTAGTCTTTTAACGGTGTCTTGATACTCAAGTACCTCTTCATTCACAACAGGTGGAGGAAGGTGTTTTAAAAATTCCCTTCCTTCAAAACCTAAAGAATGAAGATCTTTCCTTCTTTCAGACCTGAAACAACTGGCCCCAATTGCACCAAGATATGTTTGGAATCCATCGTACCTCTGTTTCCATTTAATAGGTGGTTCTCCAGGTGTTTCCAAACATGGTGGAGGAGGTGAAACAGCTTGCATGTTGACGACAAATATTGTACAACACAGAGTGAAACAATGAGTAAAGTCACAAATGTATGTAAAGCTAATCAGGACCACAGCCTAGCTGCTTCCTCTCTAAAATGGTTTGCATGTACATTAGGTACATATCTAATTGGATTCTACAGTGCCTTATAAGCCCCTAGTATATGGTATACTATGTACCTAGGGCATAGGTACTTCAGAGGCCTACCAGGGGCTGAAGCATGTATTGTGCCACCCCTGGGAAGTACTCCAAAAGGGCACCACAGGTCTGCTACTGCAGCCTGGGTAAGGATGTGCTTGCACCCCCTTACAGTGGTATAGGCTACCTATATCCATATATATATATATATATATATATATATATATATATATATATATATATATATATATATATATATATATATATATACACATACACATATAAACCTATAAGTCACTCCTATGGCAGACCTTAACAATCCTGAAGGCAGAGTGCTTGGTTTTGTGTGAGAGGGTGCCCAAGCAGGAGCTGAGCCCCTTTGCAGCTTTCGGAAATACTTCCTTATAGCTGTTCTGTGATACAGCCATACCATATACTCTTGTGCATTATAACCTCGCTGTAAAGGCTAACTTTGGAATGGCTGCATCAAAACATGTCTTGTTTGGTGTCAAACGCTTTGGAATACTACCTCCCTGCCAGTTCTGGCGGTGGGTGTAGCATTCCACCCTTCACACAGGTCAAACCCGGTAGGACTTTCTTGAGCCCTGGCATCACAAAATGGATGCCTCTGCCACAGACACGGGTCTGGCCTCCTGCTGCTGACCGAATCTTCGGCAGGGGAGGCCTGGACAATAGGTTTCCTGTCGAAGGGAGGTTTAACCACCTCCCCAGACAGGCAAATGTGTATTGGGGCTGGGCGGGAGCACACTCTGGTGCTTTGAAGTCCTGCACTGGGGGCACACTTGGTGTCCCTGTGCATAGTCCAGTTCAAACCGGTTGCAGGGGCTACCTGCCCCTGCTCTGCCGCGAAAACTCGACAAAGGAAATGGGTGTAACCATCCCTCTTTCCAAGCCCACCCATAGGTGGGGCCTTAGAGTTAGTCCATCCCCTAACCTTAGTAGAAGTATAGGAATCCAGTCCCTAGGACTTTAGATTACTCTGGGCGAAACTCTGCAACATATATCCTGGACCTTCAACTTTCTATTACGACTAGAATACGGAAGAAATCTCCCTTGGGGTCAAGGAGTGACTCCCCTGCTTGGCAAGCACCAAAGAAGCAACTGACCGGTCTGCATCGCTGAAGCTCCTGCCGGACGCCAAAGTCTTTGCATCACCAGAGGTGGATTTCCAGACTTCCCCGAGGCTACCCGGAGTCCACAGCAAAGATGAGGCCAGTGGGTGACATGGAACCGTGACCCCTGGACATCGTGATCTTTTGCAGCAACAGCATCTTTCTGGTCCTCCTCGAAGTTGTGCTTTGGGCTCCGAGTAGCCCCAGCCTTGAGCACCTCCTGCACCGAAGATTGCTTGTCTCCACTCCACGAGTGACCCGTGGGCCATTTTCAAGTGCGACCGCTCGAGGCTCCTTCGCGATCACTAGCCCGTTGGCTAGCAGGTCCCCACGAAGGCGACTCCTTTTCTGCTTGGGCTTTCCTGGTTGCTCCAGATGTGCCCCGATTTACCCTCGCTGGGTGAGTCCCTCAGACCTTGCTGGTCTGCACCGCAGTCTTTTCTCTGAATTCCTGTAACTTGCCGTTGCCAAGGCTTGTTGGGTCCATTCTGGTCGCTGACACCACAGCACTCGACAGACTTCGTGGGACAGCTCGAATGCGGCTCGTGGACTTCGTCGACGCCTCCTGGACCTCGTGGCTGAAGAGTCAAGACACCCATCAACTCACCTGAAGCACCCGACATCTGTGGGCATTGGTCCATCCTGCCCTTGGCCACTGGCTAGTGACCCAGACTCTGTCCTCTATGCTTTCAGGTTCCTTACATCCTAGATCCAGGCGTGGGTCTCTTAGGACACTGCTCTCCATAGCTACCACTAAGATAGCTTTCAATAAAGGTTGTCTTTAACCTATCACCATAAGGGGTTGTTCGGACTGATATATGCGGTCCACTAGTTCTAGTGGGCAACTTGTACCAGGCCACCTTCTCACATCTGGCAACTGAGCTGAACACATCACTTTGTACACCAACTGAAGTAAATACCTTTTGCAGAGTTAGTGTGCAGAGCAGCGGAGGTGTTGGATTTATAAGTACCTACTGTTGAAATCAAATCCAATCTATTGACCAACATGCCTTAGCAAGAGTCTGCTTCATTAGAGGGTCTGTTTACCTTTAATGAAATGCTCACAGATCTCCTCAAGGTTTCTTGATCAAAACAGGGCTCTGCTTCCTGGATCATTCGACCTGTGGCCATGTGGAACAGAGTGGCACCCGGTAACCCTGATTTTCTCACAAAACATCTTGCGTCTGAAACCCTTTTGCTGCTGGCCTCAACAAGGAAAGCAAATTCAAATGCCTTTCATTCAAACCTCCTGGATAGGGAATCAAAGGTTATTGATGCTTTTGTTAAAACAATGTTTTCTGTAGCCAATGTTGCTCTATGTTCCTTGAACGTGGCATGCCTTCTGAGCAGGTAAACCTTTGCATTGTGGGACATGACCAGCAAGATCTTGTCAGCCATCTAAGAGGACCTCGGAACTTCATTTCCCCAAACATTTCAGTATTGCCTGGGTTCATCAAAATGTTCTGTGAGCATGCAGCAATACAACTTATTGCGTAGTCCATGCTATCTGCATATGTGTGGTGCCTAAGCAAGATGCTTTAATATGGGTAATTCGATTTTTGGGGGATGTCCAGGTGTCCCTAAAAGACTAGCCTTTCGATGGCACCAGGGTTGTTGTTGAAAAGGTTTATTCTGATGAATACTTCTAACTGCAGATACTTGATCTTGTGAATTTTCCCTGGTGCCAGACTGAATTCAGTAGATTTTAATAGCAAATCCCTCTTGTGTTGGTGACATTGTGCAGTTTTTCATCTGATCATTCCAACTGGGACGTCTGGCCCTTTGATTCTGCGCCACTTCTGTGAACTTGTTTGTTGCTTGATTTCTGCGTCCTCCAACGCAGATCTGGAGATCGCTCCCTCAAGTCTGTTGGACTTAGCAGTTCATCTCCAAAATACCCCTCTCCAAATATAAAAGGGTTCAAATTGTGCAAGGGCTGACCAACAGATGTCGACGACTGACCCTCGTGAAGTAGTCTCTGGCGTCTGGGCCCCAAGCACGATTTGGCGTTGTGACAAATGCATATTAAGTTTTACATTGCCCAACATCCACAGAAGCAGACAAGTTTGTGGTTCAGGAGACACTCCCGCTTACAGGGCTGAACTTGTGGACGTTGGTCATCAAAGTTGAGATCTCCAAGTAAGTCAAAAAAGGCCCATAAAAAATCAATGCAAACACTGCTACCTGACATCCCGACACTCGGAGTTGTGTGATGCATGGCGCCCTTCCAGGCTGTTCCTTAACTCCTGTCTCTCACCCCCAAAACAGATTCTTACCCTGCTTCCAAATCAACCCAGCTTCCCTGGCCTCGTTGCAAAATATAAGGCAAGTCAAGGATCCATACACTTAATCTTTGGTACTCTACCAGATCCCTCAAACACAGCTTCAGGCCCTACAGACCTGATGTAGCCTACATTCGTTCTATTGCCGGCAGATTGGTCTCCGATGCAAACTGTGCCACTTGCCCTCATCCCGACTTCAGACTCAATTCTGATGCACCTTATGGTGCTACAGTTCGATTGTTGATGTTGGTCCCAATGCTGCTAGAGGGGGAGCTGATGGTCCTTTTGGACACCAAAAGTAACCTGGAGCGACTTTGACATGGTATCTACCTCGTTCATTTCCACAGTTAGATCCTGAGTTGCTTCCACAAAAATGTCATGACTATGCAGTCGATACCAGTAACCTATATGACGACGAAAAGATATTTCTGTACCTCCAGAAAGGCAATGGTTTAGACTCATCACCTGACACTGGCCTCATTCACTGTTACCTAATGTGGCTACAGAAAAGTCTGCCTCCTTCACCACTGTCATAAGGAGAGCAGCAGGGATTTTAGGCCTCACCACACCCACCCCTTAAGTCAAGACAAGTGTTAGTGGAGGTGCTTCACTTAGGACAGATTAATCAGGAGCCTCTCCTCCCCTAAACAAGGCTCTCATGGACACACGGTTTGGCACTCAGCGAAGTCAGGATCTAACCATCTAGTGAACAGACAGATTGCAAGGCAGCACAGCCCTACCCCAGGGAACACTGCCCCTCTTATCAGCCATCCCCCTCCAGAATGCCTAGTGGTTCAGGCCTCCACCAGCAGATTGAACCAGAGCATGTTCCAGACAGCCCCCACTAGACGGTTAGAATGCATGGAGACTTTCGTGCAGAGAATGTTGTCCTCCGCCTACCCTTGAGATCAATGAGCACCAGTTATCTCCTGGATAGATACACTCATGCGTAAAGAATATTGTGGCAGATATCATGCCAACAGTCCAGATGACTCTTGGCTCAACCTTCACCACCTTATGCAGGAAGGCCAAGACTCAGGAAATTACATCATAAGGTCAGGACTGACCTCTAGCAACTGTGTAGGTAGAGCAGTCAAGACCAGTGTGGTGCTTCATCACCACGCTTGGATCCAGTGCAGTGGAATCTTGAGTTAAATCCATCAGTCACAAATGGACATGCTATTCGATGTTACTCGTCTCTGTGGACGAAGCAGGCTCTGCTCTAGAGCACTTTAAGAATAGCACAGTGACAGATTGTGCTCTTGGTCAGGTTCCACTGCTGCATCAGTTTCCCCAGCAATTTAGAAGGGGATAATAACAGAAGCAACATTAAATATACCTCAACATCAATGGGCCTTTCGATGTCTGGGATCTGGGCGACAGCGTACAGGCCCTGGGGCCAGTGATTTATCCAAACGCCTCCTGTGCAACTGTCACAAGATCTCTTTAGGTAACCCTTCGAAGCAAAAGATTGACTGGTGGGAGGACATATCATGTTTTACATCTCAGGGTGGAAGAGCATCATATCTGGCCAGTGGGTGCTCAAGGTCATGCAAAATGTTCCCTTTCATTTCTGACAAACGCCCGAATATGCCTCCCACAACACATGATTTCTCAGAGGACTACTTGTCCATGCTCCATAGACGTTAAAGTTCTTTTCCCCAAGGAAACTATAGAGGTTGCGGCTATCCGAGATCAGGACTGTTATTCCCATTACTTTCTAGTGCCAAAAAAGGATGGAGGCCTTTGTCCCATTTTAGATCTTTGCCCTTTGAACTTCTTCCTTTGTAAAGACAAATTCAAAATGTTCTTGCTGGTCTTGATCCAGGTGGCTGGGTAGTGACCTGCAGGTCTCTTACCTCCATATTCTCGTCCTCCATTACCACAGACACTACTTGTGGGAGCACTTTCAGTTCTTGGTGCTCCACTTCTGCCTTACCACTGCACCGTGGATGTTCACAAAGGTGATGGTGATAGTTGCTGCCCATCTGTAGAGATTGGGTTTACCAGTTTTCCTGTTCCTCAACAGCTGGTTGATAAAGGTAGGTTTGCCTCAAACAGTTGTCAATTACCTCCAGACGAGGGCCGACTATTTATATCACTGGGTTTTTCCATCAATGTGCAGAGGCCGCATCTGACTCCTTCACATTGGCACCCCTTCATTGAAGCCATCCTGCACAGTGTGCTCTTTTGTCCCTTTCCTCCACCTCAACGAGTCCAGGACATTCGGGCTATGATCCCTATGTTCCGACCTTTCACCAGGGTCTCTGTGATAGTGGCTGATTCGCCTTGGCTTCCTGCATCTTGCCTGTGAACCATACAAGGTGGCACATGCAGGCTGTGCAGTGGGTTCTGAGATCTGTGGGTTAGCACCTAGCACCACAGGGACCTATCCACATATCTGAGGACCTACAGTGGTGGCTGCTAAACCGCAATTGGATAGATGGCAAACCCTTCTCCCCACACCACCCATAGCTGACAGTTGTGACAGATGCATCATTGCTGGGTTTTGGAGGTCATCTGAGAGGTGGCCAACAGAGTACTCTGATCTCCTGCGGAAGCCCAACGGGAACAGGTTCTCACCAGCAACATGAGTGCCATGTGGTACTGTAATAAACTAAGCGGAATGAGGTCAGGAGTCCTGCGCCAGAAGCCCCTGCTTCTCGAAGTGGCGGTATGCTCGGGCATCTCCCTAATTGCGCATCACTGGGCAGGATCAATAAAAGACTGGGTGAACAAACACAGCTGACATTGCCTAGTGGATCGCAAAGTGCAGCTGTCTCGGAGGTGGCACAGGGCGTCTGCCACCAGTGGGGAGAAATTTGGCTCAACCTTTTCACTACCCCAGAGAATGCACAGTGTCCAAATATTTACATGATAGAGTTCCAAAGATTTGTTTAGAGATGCCTTTTGCCTGCATTGGAACTCGGGGCTCCTGTACATATTCTTTTCTCTAGCTCTTCTGCTCAGAGTTATGAAGATTATCAAGCCCGACTGGGCCCATGTCATCCTAGTGGCTCCGGGCTGGATTGGGGATGTGTGCTACCCGAACCTTCTAGCCACGATCCGGCTGCCCGTTCCAGGATCTCCTGTCACTGCCACAGGGCAGGGTCCTACCCCTCACCCCACTGGCCTTCAGAACCTACCCTGAGGTGGAGGCCAGCTGTCTTTAGACCTTCTTCCAAAAGTAGTTGGTGTCATTGTTGCAGCCAGGTGTCCCTCCACCAAAAGTGTTTATGCCGGAGGCTAGGAAAGTTTGTTGAATGGCGTTCTCCTGCAACAAGCAGCCTTTACATGGATAGTTAGCTGACATCCTTTTGTTTTCTTTCTTTAGGGCAGCCATGGCCTCACTGTTGCAACATTTAAAGGTTACTTGTCGGCCATTTTGGCTATTTTTTACGTCTACCTCATCAACCATCTCTTTTCAAATCACCCAGTGGCCCACTGTGATGAGTTTCTAGAAAGGGCTGACTTGTATAGTCCCACCAACACCATTTGGGATGCTGCAAATGGACCTTAATTTGATTCTCACCTTTGTCATGTTGTCGGACAAATTGGTTCTTCTGAAAAAGCTGCCTTGCTGTAGAGCAGTCCATTACTTTGCCAGCTTTTTTGCCTCACTTCATCCCTTCAAAGGAGGAAGAGCACCATTGTCTTGGCCACAACGGGGCCCTGAGCTTCTACATTGATCGCACCAGGGAATATCTAGTGGACGATCAGCACTTTGTGTGGCCTCCGCTGGAGCGAAATAGGTAAAGGCTGTACTGAGGAGAACCATCTACATATGAATTTCTTTATGGCGTCAAGAATTGTAATTGGCTGGTCAAGACACCACCCCCGGAAGACTTGCATACTCATACCAACCGAGCCAAGGCTGCTATCTCTGCGCTGGCGTGGTGTGCCAGTCTTGGACACCTGTCAGGCTCCTATGTGGACATCAATCCACACATTCACAAAGCAATACTGCCTGAATAGCCAAGCCCGGCAAGAAGGGCTTTTTTTGCCACAGGAATTCATGGTTTGAGCTGTTCATAGACCCGTCACCCGGAAAAGGTTGTGCATAGGATGAGGTTCTACAGCTAGAAGTAGCCATCAGACGAAAATTACTTACCATGCGTAACGCTTTTTCAGGTGGATTATCTAGCCACAGATTACTCACTAATCCACCTTCCTCCTTTAGCTGTAGAATGGACTTTTCTAGTCCAGACTAATAAAATGCTAGTCTAGAGCTCTGCACTTTGACACACCCTGATTTCGAAGATTGTGTCCAAAGGTGTAGGCAATGATCTAAAATAAACTGACAAATATAGTGGCCCGACATCACACAATGCCACCTACCAACGTGTGAGGGAGTTGCTATGAAAATCTTGTGAATCCAGCCTGGAAAATCACACGCTAAGGAATCTGTGATTAGAGTATTCTCCAGCAAGAGCACTACCAAAACATTTCTTTAGCACGAGAACGTTTCACATATAGTCACGCCACAGCACAATCTCTGGGATTGGCATTGCCTGCCCAACATTTGCAATTAGTGCAAAACATTTAGGGGCAATTCCAGAAAATTAGCATACCAGCTACGCCAACCTTCTCAGCAGTGCAATAACTGACCAAGACACTTCACAGCAGATGACGCGGTGGTGGTAGTAGACGCCGCTCAGATCTATGGGTGCAGCAGTCATTCTCCTCCTTTCCTGCTACAGTAGCACCAAGCTGCTTTGATTAGCAATGGCAGGCCCACAGCTAGCCGATAAAGTGCAGGATCAAAGATTTATTCAACATCTGAAAATACATTACCTTAGACAAACTGAGTTTTACAAATTGCTCAAGAGGCTACACTCTGCCCTTTATTTCGCCCCCCACCTCTTAATCCTCCACTTTACCGGGACCAATTTCTGCTGACCATTCCGACTTATAATGCAGTAAATCTACCTATGTCTAAGGGTGCCAGCACTGGACGGCATCCAAACTCCTGGCATCAATTAGGTTCAATATCTATGAGCCCAATTTTCTCCTGTGCTGCACGCAAAATCTTCCATTTAACTGGGAAATTCTGGACATGGTGGAGTTTAGGGTTTTTCTTATGCCACAACCAGACATTCAGAAAGTGATCCCAATGTACAACCCAGTTTCCTGCAAGAATCTAATACCTGTGAGTAATCTATGCATACCATATTGGGATGGCACCACATCACCTGATTGATGCCCAAAAGAAAAAGGAATGGGGGAGATCTTGTATTCAAGCAGTCGATGGCGAAATAATGCATAGAATGTAAATAAAAAAAGTCTTCAAGCACCAAAATTATTTTACATGTAATTAACATTTTCCATACATACTATTGTGGCATGGGAAACTGGTATTTCTGATGAATACCTCTAACACAGATTTCTCACCTTCTGAACATTATGCCAATCGGAGTCCGCAATCTTTTTGCCATAGCTCATTCACACCAGTAGAGGTTGCTGACTCAATGTCAATGTCAGCAGCGACCTCCCTGGGATTTCATCGGAGGTATAAAGCATCCAACTGGCATACCAACAACAGTTTTCCTTTTTCCACTCGACCAATATGGACCTGAATCTTGCTCATCCTGATTTCTGTCAGGAGTTCTGTTTGTGCAATGCAAACTGTTTTCCCCCTGAGGAAAATCATGCTTCAAGATCTGCTGAGAGTGAGGGTCAGATATCAATCACAGACCTTCACGACATCTGCCTTTGGTGCATCGGCTCTGACCAGGACACATCAGTGTAAATCTTGCTGGAGCATGCACCCCAAAGGTAGAACAGAAAGAGGAAGTTGTTTCTTGGCTGGCCAAAAGGAAGGGGCAGGCTCAAATCTAGATCTCCTGAGCCTAAAACATCCAGGAGGCACAGGCATAAAAAGACATTGACACCACAGAAAGATTAAGTTTCCTAAGGGTTCTTTGTACGTTTCTGATTCTTTAGAGCCAATATTGTTACCTATTCAGGTTCCTGTCGAACCGGGGAGGATAGACCCCAGCTTATTCCTGATACTTGCTCTTCAGAATCAGACTAAGCCTCAGAGGCTTATTAGATCGCTAGGTACCAAGGGTGAATCCAGTGCTCTGCTGGAGCGCCTATGGGGCCCCATGTAATCATGCAGGTTGTTCTTTGATCTTCCATCGAGGCCTCTACTGTGCCATTCGCCTGTTTATGCCTCATCCATTGGCTCTGGTGCTGATCCAGATTCCATAGTCCAATTAGACTGTGCCTTCTCCATTGTTACTGGTGCTGATATAGTTGCCAGCTGCCGTTCCAATGGCACCCTCACTGGTGCAGAGATGCAGTCCCTTACAACTGAGCATTCACTCTCAGATCCTTCAGGAATGTCCAGAGGTCAAGAATAAAGTCAAAAACAGTACAGGAGACACTTCCCATACTCTTTATTGGGATTGATTCAGATCCCATAGATGAACTGGATACTGTTGAAAAATGGAGGTTCATCTTTGTAGGCTTATAGATACCAATGTACACCAAGGACTGGGAAAAGCAAGAGGGATAGACACATCCTTGAAGTGTTTAACCTATCAGATCCTTTTCCTCTGGAGGTGGCTTCCTATTACACACTGGTTAAAAAATGCTGCTGAGGCCCTAGAGCGCCCTTTCCCTTCTATTCAGAGGACCTTCATTTTCAGCAGTAGAACATTTGATTGTTAAAGACTATTTGGGGCAAAAGCGGACTCTGCCTTTAAATGCTTTCAAGGCTGATAGAGTAACAGCTTGTTCATTAGGAATGTCACCGCCCCAAAGGAATTATAGGTCACTTCAATGGTTTTGTGGCTACCATGTGTGTTTAATTGTCGCCAGAAGGTGCCCCGTCAGCCACAAAAGCAGACTTTGAACTCCTTGTTAAGGCAACATAGAGGCTGTGAAGAAATAGGAGTTATATCGCCCAAAAGCCTGCCTCTTCCTCTGCCTTCTCCAGCCAAACTGGGAAGCAGCTCTCATCCGGCCTTGTCAGATGGCGTGTAACAGTTTGGCAGGTAGAGTGCTGCTCTTTCTAGAGGCCTGGAAGACCACAACTTAGGACAAGTGGGGCTCTCAGGTAATAAACTGGAGTTTACTCTGCCTCCCCTCCTTATATGCCACACCTGTTCTTGTCAGACATCTCCACATATTAGTGCAGGAATTTGCACTCCTGCTTCAGAAAGGAGCAGCGGAGTTTGTGCCAGAGCAGGAAATTGGGCAGATGGTCTATTCTCTGTACTTTCTGAGCCCCTAAAAGGATGGTGGTCTGTGTCTTATCCCAGACCTAAGGATCTTAAGTTTTTTTATCTGCAAGAAAAACGTCAAGATTGTCCCTGGCTCAGTTCCATTTGGTGCTCAAAGGAGACTGGATAGTGTCACTTGATTTGCAGGTCGCCTATTTACACGTACCGATTCTAAGGTTACACAGGAAATACCTTCGTTTGTGGTAGGTTTAGCTTATTACCAGTTTGCAGGACTTTCCTTCTGTGTGGCTATGGCACCTAGAGTTTTTATGTCAGACGATCAGAGATCCCAGCTTTGCTGCACGACCGTGTTGTAACCACTTGCCAGGTGATGGTTTCATGGTCAGGATTTTATCCTCCTGCAACTAGATGACTGGCAACTAGAAAACTTTATTGTCCGAGATGGTATCATACCACTTGCAGTCCACAGCATCCCTTCTGTTATAAAAAAAGGTTTTCTGTCAACAAGCTTTAATCTCCCCTCAGCACCTCCTGTTCATAGGGGCAGCTCTGGCTACATCTCTGAGCCTTTCCGCATGCACAGACAGTCTAGGTTTCTGATATTTTGGAACGTAGTTCAGTTTCATTCTGGATGGTCTTATGTCCACTAGTTGGGCTCTGTGGGTGCCTCTGCAGACAGTGGTTCTAACACTCAGGAGATCTGTCCAACATTAGTGATCCCTCTGAACCCTGCAGTGAATCTGGAGTGGAAAACAACCTTAGATGGTTCTCCTTCCAACCTTTCATGGCTGTCATAATGGTGATGGATACCTTCACCCTAGGGTGAGATTGCATATCTGGAGGAACTGAGAATCCGAGGACTCTAATCTTTGGAGAAACAGGCTCTAAATATAAACCTGTCAATTTGGGGCAATTCGATTTATGGTAAAGGATTTCCTCCTCTTCGTTCTAGGTCATTCTATTCAGATATTGACAGACAATATGACTGCATTGCGGTATATCTGCAGGAGTGGGCTGTCATCACCTTTGTAAAGAAACGTTGACTCTGGAACTGGATACACCACCATGGAATTTGGCTGGTAGCCAACCATATTTAAATCGCTAAACATCAGAATTTGTTGTTTGGTGAGATGAACTCATCGCAGATACCTTGAGAACCCTGTCTTACACTTTAGTCCATCGCTAGCACAACACGGCTGTGCTGTGGGGACTGCTAAGGGTTAATTAATAGCCTTATCTGCATTTATTCAGCCTTCTGGACCACCCTTTCCTGTTTGTCAGCCATGGTTATGTTTCTTAAAGAGTCTTACAAACCTATTTCCCCATGTCCCATTTCACATGTTGTGGGTCCTCAATTTAGCTTCAACATGCTTCTCGGTTTTGCCTTTCAAGTTTTCACAGTTACAGTATGAGGCTTGTGACTTTCCAAACACTTTGTAGTAGCGATTACTTTGGCAACATGCATTGGTGAGTTTTAAGCACAGAATCGTCATCCTTTACTTCTGTTTTCCCCGATAAGTTAATCCTCTGAACCAATAATGCTTTCTTACCCAAGATTGGCCCCCGTTCCATTGGGCCACTGTTCTTAGGGTGACTGCACTCTTAAGGTGCTAACCCCATGTGGGGGAGTTGGCACAATACCTGGCCCTGATTGGAGGGTGTTTGCCATTTGCAAGATGGCGGGCACTGAAGAGTGGGCTTCACCTTGCTTCCCCCACCTGTGGGGCGGGGTTGGTAGCGGTGGGCAGATCTTCTGGGCTGTCCTGATTTTTCCTGCCGAAAAGGGGGTGAGACAGGAAGGGGGCCTGCTTCTGAGAGCAGGAGAGTTTGGGGGTCACATTGCAAAGGTGGCATGGCCTTTGAAGCTCCCCTGCTACAGATGGCTCTTCCTGACCTGGGGGAGTTGTGAACAACTCCACCTTCGAAAGGCTTTTTCTGGGCTCAGTGGTCCACAAATCTGTCTCGTAATGGCAGGCTGGTGTTCACCTGACAGAAATCCAACAGCGGTTATTTTGGTTCAGTGGTCCCCTCTAGAAGGGACCCCTGAGTACATTGGATGATAAATCTGACACGGGAATCCGTGCAGGGTTATTATTCTGAGACCTTTGATACCAAACATCCCAGGATTCATTAAATACAATATGGTGCTAGGAAACTGGTAATGACAGGTTTCTAGACCATATACTCAATATGGTTTTACTGGGCACTTATAATTTCTAAGAATGGCCTTAGATATTATAGGGGCTTGTCTGCTCGTGCATATAGGCCTTCACAGGAGGTAAAGTGCACCCTGCCTTAAAGGTGACTCACCTAGGCCTCATGCAGTGCTGGACAGGCATCGCACACAGGGATGTGTACCAAGTCGATTCTTTACTTTTAGCCGCACCAAAACGCAGTAGTGCACGTTTGTGGTGAGAGGTCTCCGAAGGTGACATAATACATGCTGCAGCCCTCAGAGCCCTTTCCTTGGCTACCATGTCTTGGTACCATCGGTACCCCTTACAAGGGACTTACAGGTAGGCCAGAGTGGCGCCAATTGTGGAAACGATGGTGCAGGTTAGGGAAAGAACACAGGCCCTGGGAACCTGAGTGGCATGGACCCAGGGCACACTCAGTCAAATTGTATCAGGCAAAAAGTTGGGGGGCAACTATGCAAAAAGGATAACCGAGAAGAGAATGTTACCTCTATCCTCAGGGTCCACAATGTCGAGGACGGGCCAGAGTCTAGGTCCTTGAGCTCAAAGCCTCTCCAGTTCAGCCTCGAACTGAGCTCCCACTCTGCGTCACACAAAACAGCCAGCTGAGTAGGTACATCAGTGCATTAAGACTCGCTGTGAGTACGCCTTTCCTTCCTCTTGATCAACCCCAACACCATTCTCAGGCTAAGCACCACCCCACTGGGTGTTGGACATTGAGCCCTGATTCCCAACAACAGGCTTCCAGTCTGCCACGGCTGGAAAGACCTTTACACCGATTCCAAGCCAGCCCTCGATACTGATACAGCCACTCAAAACCTGGCTTCCTCCGTTGATCACCACTCCTGCAACTCTAAAAACGAAACAAACTGAAATCTTAGTCCCTCCTATCTTGTCAGGAAACTGAATATCTATACTCCTGGATGCTCACTCAGATCGGGTGCTAAAAGATTCCTCTCGGTTCTGAGAATTAACGAGGCCCGCTCTGGAGGCAGCCTTCCCTTATCTGGCTCCGTGTTTTTGGAATAGTCTTCCCCCAACACCTTCGTGCTGAAATGTCCCTTTCCCAGTTTAGAAAGTTGATGAAAACTTACCTTTTCTAAACATAGTGCTAGGATAGTCATCTGTTACAAGCGCAGAGATACCCCTTGGGGTGATTCAGCGCTATACAAAATTATAAAATAAATAAATAAATCGCCTTTGCAGACCACTTTGGCTCCAACACATCGCTTGGTGTCAAAACCAATTTTGGTCCCCCGAGCCAAAAGGACTCACTGTAGGAAAGTGCCCCTTTTTGCATGGATACTTGATGCAAACTTGACTGAGTGTATGTTGGGATCCTGCTAACCAGGCCTCAGCACCTGTTATTTCCCCAAACTGTACCTTGTACCCACAAGTTTCACACCTCCGGGCCACATGTATGTCCCTTGTAAAAGGTATCCCTGGTACCAACGGCTTTGTGACCAGAGAAGGCTTTTGAGGGCTGCAGGGTGTATTGTGCCACCTTCAGATAACCCTCACCTTAACACCCCCACTCTACCGTAGCAGGCTGCGTTTTTTGGTGCAGGCCAAACTGAAGAGTCGACCTGGCATACATCCCTGTGTCACAAATAGATAAGTCCATGCACACCAATTTATCACATTTACAACATGATTAATGCTCAAGGCAAGTTGTGCGTGCTCGGCTTGTTGCATGCCCTGTCCCTGTGAATACCTTTAAGTTCCAAAATAGGCTGGGGCAGTGTTTAGCTCCATTCACAAGCTGCACAGTGTAGATTACTTAAATGTAAACTGGAATTCGATTTTTCTTTATGCAAGTCATTTTTATTCCATGTTCTTCAAACTTTTACAATTTGTAACGGAGGCAGCATAATTCCAAGCTTCAAATGCTGCATACATGCCCATCCAGGCTTTATTAAACAGCACGATGGAATCAACAATACATCCTGGTTAATTGTGCCAATATTGACCCAATACATTTCAGGCTGGAAACCCTTCTTCAGGGGTAACTGAAATTTTCAAAAAGGCCCATTAGCATTGTAGAGAATCTTAAGGGACGAAATTCAACACAAAGCTTCACAGTATACATTGCATAACCCAAGTGTGCGAAAACATGCCTCCCTTTGCCCGAATGTGCCTTGAATTGCGTGCAAGCTTAGCCAAAAATCACTACTAAAACCCAACATCCTGTACATTAAACTACACCATAATATACGTATAAGCTGCCTCCGTTATGAATTGTAAAAGTTTGAAGAACATGGAATAAAAATGACTTGCATGAAGTTTACATTTAAGTAATCTACGCTGTGCAGTTTGTGACTGGAGTGAAAGACTGGCCCAGCCTATTTTGTAACACATCACTGTGTGCCATGCCACCAACGCTGCCTGTGGGATGGTTAAGTCATCCCTCCAGCAGGCTTTACAGCCCTAAAGGCACGGTGCACCATACCGCTGTGAGGGCATAGCTGCAGAAGCAATATGTCCCTTCAGTGTCTGTGCCAACCACAGACAGAAGTGCAGTCGAGCCATTTTGTGTGCATGGGCTGGGGAGTTGTCAACACAAACTCCACAACTCCATGATGGCTTTACTGAAATCTGGGAAGGTGGTTATCAAACTTTAGCACATTAAACACACACTGGCAGTTTGGGATGTAATGAAAAATCCACTCAGAGGGCATCTTAGAGATGCCCCCTGAAGAACAACCAACCCTGGTGTGGTTCCTGACTGGCTCCCAGCCATCTACCGCCACCAGACAGGTTTCTAGACCACTGGGTAGAGAGCCTCCACTCTCTGGACATGGAAACCAAGACCATCCTGTGCAGAGGTGTCATGTCTCCTCCCTCAGGATGGGCAGGGTCCAAGAAGTGGGTGTTCCAAAGGTCGGCTGACTTTGTTAGCCACCCCAAGGCTTTTGCTGCTATCAACAACTGGCTCCCACCAGTTCTGACCCCCATTTTGGGCACAAGACCGTTGGGAAAACCTAGCCAGAAAAGGTGTGCCCATCTCTGCCAACCCCACCGCTCAGGTGGGAGAGGCGAAGTTAAGGCCACCTCTCAGTCCCCGCCATCTTTAAGATGGGGAGACCCCCTCCAATCAGGAAGAGGACTATGCCCCCGTCCCACTGGAAGGTAGAATATTAGGGGGCGTAGACACCCCAGGGAAGGGACCCATTGATCCCAACCTGCACACCCCTGTAACTCCCCAAAATCTAGTATTTAGGGGCACCCCTGAACCTTGCTCCTACAGATTCGACATGACAATAAGTAGTACCGAAGAGCCGTACTGCAGAAGAGGACAACTGCTTCGGTCCAGGCTCTACTGGCCTGTCTCCTCTGAAACCCCTGTGAACTGAACCCGGCATGTCCTGCAGCCAGCAGCCTCCAAGAATCCCAGGGACCTGCCCTGCCTTCCTACAGAACTCTGATCTCCAGTGGACACCGGATTTGTCCAACACCAACCAAAGTCAGGACTATAGATCCAGCCTGATCCTCGACCACTCTGCACCCGTTGCCCACTACCGGAGTTAGTGGTCCAACACCCCAGCAAGGTCCCCCCTGCGATCCTCACCTGTGATCCAGTATTGGACGCCGTCCTTCACACCTGTAGGTTCCTCCTAAAGGGACCCCTGACCAACCGGAACTAGTGAGAAGAACCCGACGCAAAAGGACACCCCTGCACCCACAACTCCTAAGACAGGAGGTTCCCAACCGATCGTGTCCAGCAACTCTTCAACTTCATCCTCCAGTCATTGGTTCCCTTCCTCCACTCTTCTGGCTCCAGCCTGCAGTCCTTTTCCACGACCTACATCCTCCGTAGGAAAGCATTGGGCTTCCGAGCACCCTGCACCCAACCACCTCTGTGCCGCTGGTGGTGTGGACTTGGTGCCAACCTGGGACCCCCTTTGCCTTACCTTAACCCCAGGAGCTTGACACCCGAAACAGAGTGGTCTGCCTGTAAGCAGCCCCCATCCAAGGTGATCCCTAGCCCCATTCGCTAACATTGGCACTCTGCACCCAGCTGCCCTAGTGCTGCTGGTGATACCCCTTGAGTGACAGCCTGAACCTTGGATCTTCCCCCCCCCCCCAAACCTCCTATCCTAAAACTGTTTACTTATCTGTAAACGTAACACTTCATTTTTCTCCATAGGACTGAATAGTGGGTTTTCTCAGAAAATTCTTTTAAGTGATGAACTGTTTAGTAGTGCAACAAAAAGTAACTTAGTGCCTTAACAAGAGTTAACCTGTTTATGAATGTCCTGTGTTGCTTAAAGTTGAGTGTGTTTCTTGCCAAACTGGAAAAATTAATCTAAAAGTAATTCCAAGTATTTTTGAACAGTTGACCAATCGTTTTCTTGACTGCAAAAGTAATCTATGTTCCTACCAGACTAGTTTTCCCTGTCTTTTGAAAAGTAACATATGAAGAGTTTAACTTACCTGCTACTAAGTGGATCTTGCACTAGAAATAAAACCACCAAATAACTTTGTATGCAAACAATTGATCTGGATTGAGTCTTTGAGTGTGTGACATAATTTCTTGCCTGAGTGTGTACAACAAATGTGTAACACTACCCCCTGAAAAGCCTTACTGCCCAACCACACTACCCCAAAACAGAGTAAGATATTATGTACTTTAGCCTCTGCTATACCTTTGGGGATCCACTGAACGCTGTGACATTATACCTTACTTTGGTATAGTATATGCAGAGCCAGTTTCCTATACTCCGTCAGCATTGAGTCGACCACAGTCCAAAGCCCTGTCATTCGTTGGGTCCAAGGAGCTGGAGCAGACCAGCCTTCAGTGTCTCCTGGAGGAGATCCATGCCAAGAGGATGCTGACTTTTTTGGATCAACTTTCACTGTAGCCTTTACTACTGCATGGGCACCAGCCCTCTCCACTGCATCCCCTTGTTCCTCCACCCACTCCATTACATGGGCCACCTCCTTCGCCACAGGTTTCTAAATTTTTCTCCTAGGAAGGGCGGCCCCTCCCACCCTTTAGACATGTATGAGACATCATACGATCCTGACCTTAGAGATGACTAATGGATGACCACAGTGTAGATCCCCTTGTGGGCACAGTCCAGATTTCTACCCCGCCAAACCATGCCCTCCTGATTATACCGCTCTTACAATGAGGTTATTCTTAGGGCACCTTCCATAAGGTTGAACTACATATTCTCCTGGAAAACAAGTACTTCCTCATTTAAACATGATCTCCCTCTCAGCTTACCATCCAGTTCCTGCCCATAGGGCATGTTCAAGACTGCACCTTACCTCTTTAAAGAGCCTGTTGAAATTAGTTGTGACACCCAGGGTGAATAAAAAATGTCATCACACTCTGACCCACCCTATTTCTAGGCCTAACTTCCACCAAGCTCTTTTGTTGTCCATAATGCATGCGAGAGCGCCAACACCCCTGTACTAGTGAAGCCCCTCATCCAAATAAGGACAACAGGAAGATTTATGCTGCAGGTAAGAGTCTTTGCGCGTCAGCAAATCACTGAAGGATCACCTACCCAATCTACTTATTCTCCCATTCTGATTGGACCCGCAAGGATGGAGGAATTCTACCAGCATCTTCCAGAGCCACATATACAGCGTAGCCACGAGCTGGTGTCAGTGGGCAAGATAATTTCTAACACCACCATCAGGTGTGCCCCTGACACTCCTGATACTGCAGCCAGGCGCATTAATTTGTGTCATTATACGGCACCATGCTTGGCTGTGCGTCTCTGGCCTCTGATTAACATACCCTTTGATGAGGAGCTTCTTTTTGGCCCCCAGTTTGATCAGATGCTTGAAAAGATCAAAATGGATATGAATACGGCATTGGGGGCTCTCCAGACTACTTCCCCCCCCCCCCAGTAGTTCCTTTCAAAGTTCCCAATTCTGAAGGGGGTGACAGGGTTTCCTCGCCTAAAGTATCTGCCTCCCACCAAAAGCGGGAACACCAGCAGCATCCTGCACATGGATACTCCAGGGGAGGTTGAGGCAAGAACGCCAAGGGCAGAAGTAAAGGAAATGTGGACAAGGTACCTGCCCCAGCCAAACAGTGACTCTCCCTGCGCCCCGTCACACTACACCAGTCGGGGCAAGACTGAAGGGGTTCCTCACTCATTGGGGAAAAAATTACTTTCGATCTATGGGTCGTTTCAATCATGAGGCAGGGTTACTGCTTAGTCCTCCGTTCAATCCCACCAACATCCCTCCCTGCAAACACACCCTCTCCCAGAACACCAGCAGCTCCTTCAGGAGGAGGTACAGACACTCCTCAGCAAAGATGCAATAATCCCTGTACCACCACCTCAATTCAGCAAAGGGTTTACACCCTTTACTTTCTTATTCTCAAGAAGGATGAGACAGTCAGGACAAATACTCGACCTTTGGCCCCTTAAAAAGTATGTCCGATCAGATCACTTTCTTATGGTCATACTACAAGATGTCATGCTCCTGCCAATCAGGTGCCCAGGGCCTATGTTCCTTCCCTAAAAACTATGCTGAAACCTAAAACCCAAATTGGCAAACCCTGGCCACATGTCAGCCCCTGGTAAATGGTACACTAGGTACCCAGGGCCTTGTGACCAGAGAAGGCCTCTAAGGGCTGCAGCACTTATTGTGCCACCCTTAGAGGCCCTGTACCCTGACACAAACACACTGCCCTTGCAGGCTGAGTGTCTGAGTATAGGACAAAACAGAGACGACATGGCACAAATCCCTGTGTGCCATGCCCACAACATACACTACCCTGGCATACATCAGCCACCCCTCTAGCTGGGTGCCCTATACCAGTGGTGTGGGTACAGGAGCATGAGCCCTGTGCCCCTACAGTACCCAGGTCCATTCCTGGGCACTAAGTGCAGTGCTGCCATTCAAGAGTATATAGTGCTGGGAGATCGTCCAACACGAACTCCACTGCACCATGATGGCTCCACGGAAGACTGAAGTTTGGTATCAAACTTCTCAGCACATTAAACCCGCACTGATGCCAGTACAGGATTTAATGGACAATGCACGACAGATGGCATCTTGGAGATGCCCCCTGAACCTAACCTACAATCCACGTCTGGTCTGAGGGGCTGACTAGGCTGCCACACAGCAGACATGTTGCTGGACCCCTAGGTAGAGAGCCATCCGCTCTCCTGGGCCTGCAACAATGCACATCCTGGGCAAGGTGCTAGGTCTCCTCCCCCAGGATTGGCAGGGGAAGCTTCAAAGGCATGCCACCTTTGTGAGCTTCTCCAGGCCACTTGCTGTACTCAGCAACTGGCCCCTACCGGTTCTAAACCCCCACTCTGGTGGGAATACTGGCCGGAAACCCCAAGGAAGCCTCTGCCAACCCCACCCCTCAGGTGGGGAAGGCAAGGTGAAGCACATCTCCGGGCTCTCGCCATCTTGAAGATGGGGAGCCCTGCCCAATCAGGACTAGGCCACTGCCCTCCCCCACAGGAGAGTGGCAGGATAGGGGATGTACCCACTCCAGGGCAGGGACACAGTGGTCCCTGCCCTTTACCTGTAACGCCCCTAAATTTAGTATTTAGGGGCACCCTGAACCTTCCTTCCTTAGATTCCAGATTCCGAAACAGCAAAGCTGATCAAGAAGAAAGAAGACCTGCCGTGCAGCTGCTAACAAGAGGAAGACACCAACTGCTTTGGCCCCAGCCCTACCGGCCTGTCGACCCTCGAACCTGCTCCTGCTAAATCCCGGCATCTCCCGTGGCCAGCAACCTCACAAATCCCGGAGGACCTGGCTACCTTGTGACTCTGAGCATCCGGGACTCCCACGAGCAGTGGCACTGCACAAAGCAAGTAACTGACCGCTGGCACCAGCCAGGAACCGCAAACCCTGCACACTGCACCTGCCAAGCCTGGCCTGTGCTGTAGTGGACAAAGACCCCGAGGACGTCCCCCCGGCGACTGTGACCCCGAATCCGGCACCCAAGGACCCACCTTGATGCTCCTGACAACGCCTGCAGCCTCAGAACCAAGGACACCCCAACTGCGATCAACAGAGGGTAAGATTGCCCGACATTAAAAGGCACCCCTGCACCCGGTGCCCTGTGGCCCCCTGTGCCCAACTCCTGGGTACCTACCTATCCTCCAACTACCCAACTTACCTCTCGAAGTGGTGGTCGCACCTGAAGAATCTCCGTCCCAGAGCTTGCAGCATCTGTTTGTCCTTGAGCTTTTCCATTGCAATCCATTGAGCGCCCGACCGCTCAAAAGCACCCTGCACCCAGCCGCCCGAGTGGCCCTGGCAGTGCAACTTCTACTCCTACCTACTTCCCCATTTGCCCTGAGCAAGTGACCAGGAGCCCAGCTCCCACAGCCGTGTGGCCTGCCAGTCAGTAGCCTCCAACCAAGGGCCCCCTGCCTTCAATAAGATAACATTGGGCCTAACTCTCTCTGCACCCGACTGCCCCTGTGCCGCTGAGGGTGTAAAAACTGTACTTACCTGACCCTGGGAGATCCATAAGTCTGTGCCCAGAACCTTAACTCTGCCAGTCGAGTACTTACCCAAAAGCTGATAATTCACTTTTCTTCCATAGGGTAAGATAGGCTGGTTTCACTCGAAATTTCTTCTAATTGTGGAGTTTCTAAACTTTAAAATATTCACCTAAAATCAACCGAGTAACGAAATCGAAAATACTCACCTGCTATTAGGAGAGTTCCCAGTGCTGGATCTTGGTGCCCAGCACTGACCCTGAAAAGTAATTACAAGCATACTTACCACTAACTCAATTTTCTCCCATAGGAAACCATTGACTGTTTTTCTGTGAAATTTCTTCCAAGTGTAGATTTTGCAAACCTCTAAATATTAGTTAAAAATTGCTTGTATAACCTAAACTCATTCTATCATCTGCTTACAGGTGGTATACAAGTGCTGGATCCAAGATCCAACACTGAACCCGAAAAAGTAACCATAACCCCACTAACCTGCTAAGTGAATTTCCTCCCATAGGATAACATTGGTAATTTGGTTAGAAAACGTTTCCAAGTGTCAACTTTTAAAATAGCAAAATATTGCTTAAAAATCACAACAGTAACAAACTTATTTACTCGCTTGTTTCCAAGAACTGTTATATACAAACCATTGGCCTAGAGTTCAGTTCTTGTGTGTGAGACCATTTGCTGACTGCGTGTGTACAACAAATGCTTTACACTGTCCTCTGATACTGCCTTACTGCTCGACCAAGCTACCACTTTAGAGAGTAAGGTCATATCTAACTTTAGTCTCTGCCAAACCTCTGTGGACTCTGTACACACTGTACCTATTTGGGAATAGTATATACAGAGCCACTTTCCTACACCAATCTACCCTGCCCACTGCAGCTACCTACGGTTCGTGGTTAAGTAGTCAGCAATTCCAGTGCAAAGAGCTTTTCTTCGAGGTCACTGCAGCCCTCACTGTGTTCACAAAATGCATTGCCAGCTGTTCATATCAGGCGGGGAGGCATCCAAGTGTTCTCTTACTTGGATGACTGGCTGATCAAGAGTGTGGACAAGTGCCTTGCACACATCAGACCACCTACTTAATCTAGGGTTCACCATCAATACATCCAAGTCCCATCTGCAGCTCCTCCAGGTACAACCGTTCTTGGGTGCACTTGTCAGCACTGTTACCAGGAAAGGCTACCCCAATCAAGCATGGGGCATTAAGAGCTTTCTAGCTCTTCATGCCTGTTTTTCAGCCAGATCATCAATTAATGGTCAGAACCCTGAAACTCCTCCTCTGCACGATGGCCTCCTTGCTGCTATAGTTTCCATGCCAGATTACACATGTGTTCTTTGCAGGAGTGCCTAGCAACACAGTGGTCTCAAGCGGAGGGTCACTGGCAAGATCTGATATTGATTTGGACCAAAACCTATTTCTTTCTGCAGTGGTGGAATATCAACTATCTGTTGTAAGTCCGGCCTTTTCTCGACTCAGCCTTTCCGGTGACCATAACGACTGGCTCATCCTTCACTGGATGGGGGGGGGGGTGCATCAGCATGATGACCATCCAAGGCGTGTGGGCAGCCCACCAACTGCGTTTCCACATCAACTCCTGGAGCTACTGGCCGTAAACTAGATCTCAAAGCTTTTTCTGCCAGGTGCAATACAAGATATGACAGTCGTATACTACCTCTAGAAACAAGGAGGCACCCACTCTTGACAACTCAGTGCTACGAAAAGGCATTTGGTATTGTCCACTTCACCAAAAGATCTATTTAGTAACGGAGTACCTCCATAGAGTGGACAATGACTTTGCAGACCTGTTCAGCATGCAGCAACAAGTCCACGAGTTGGAGCTCAACCAGCAAGTCCTACTCCTGTACTTTCATAGCTGGGGCTTCCCATAAGTAGAAGTCTTTGCAACCGCTGAAAACACTAAATCTAGCTTCCCACAGTTCATGGCCAATGCACTATGGATAAACCTGTCGGGGATATTTGCCTCTTCTTTCACGCCTTCCATGCATGGTTCGGAAGCTTCACACCTATCCTGGTGGCTCCAAATGGGCCAAACAGTCCTGGTTCACCACCCTCTTTGACTTGTTTAGTAGTCCCCCACAAGAAACTGCCCTTCTAACACAGAACCAGGGCAATGTCAGACACCACAGGCATCTCAATCTTAAGATTTGGCTCCCAAGGTCTTAGTTTACTACCTAAATCTACCTCCAGAATGGTTGTTCATCCTCCAAGAGGACCGCAGACCTATCAAACGAGCCTGCTATGCAGCTAGATGGAAAAATTCAACCATGCTACAACAAGGCTAAAAGACAGCTACTTGTCCCACCCAGGCCCCACTCTTCCTACAAAAAAAGAGGCTTCCATGGCTTTTGTTTTTAACATTCTTATAGCTGATATATGTAAAGCAGCTAAGTGGTCCACTGTACACATTAACCAAACACTATTGTGTGGATGTTCTTGCATGCCAGCAAGCAAATGTTGGCCAAGTTATACTATGTTCCCAGTCCTCTACAACATCCTACGGCTAGCCACCGCTTATGGGAGAACTGTTTAACAGTCTATGAAAAGCATGTGTATTTACAGCTACACATGCCACAAACCGAATATGTGACCTACCCTGGAGGCATCTCTTCATGGCATGTAGTGCTATAGATTCACATGCACCCACCCTCCTTCCCAGAAGCCCCAGGTTGTTGCAGATGCTTTTTCTTCTTTCTCTCATAAATTGTTATCTTCTGTTATTTTTTAAATAAAACTCCATTTCCATCCTCACCTGCCATGGGGAGAACTATCTTACAATGAAGTCTATACCCATGTGCATTGCTATTCATAGGAGGAGTCCCTATACATTGCGACTCGAAATACTTTTTTGAGTGGAAAAAAACAAGTTTTATACGTCCAAGTGCAACACTAAATGGCAGGAGTATGCAGAGCATGTGAATCTACAGCACTACATGCCACGAACATATGCTTGCAGGGTAAGTAGCATCTTCCTTTTTACACACAGTTCTAATATGCACCATTTTGCTTCATAATTCTGTAGTGGAAGGCATCCATGTCTCTTTAATTACGTCAATACACTGGAAGGTTACATGTTGGACTTCGGGCTGCTAGTTGCAAACTAAGGATCTATTTTTCCAGTGTCAGTAACTTTTTTTGTGCTTGAATATTTGACATTGTGTTGAGCAGTTTGTTTAACTAAGATAGCCATCTCATACATGTCCATAAGAGTGCTTGCAATGTTGGGCCCATCTTGAATGTTCTGAACCTCATTTCCAGTTGAATAAGTGGTGTTGAAAGAAATGCATATGCAAATTTCAATCACCAGCTTCTCAAAAGTGCAACCGACTTTGTCATTGGGTGATAATGACCGAATGCAAAGTCTTGATGTTTTGCTTTGTCAAGATAAAATCTGATCATTTTGCTTGTATACTAAAACGTGGAGAAAGTTAAACTTCTTTTGAACACAATTGCTGCATGCTCAAAAAGGTTAATCTAGGTCCAGATTTACTCATGTGCAGTGAATAAGGTTTAGAGGGAGCAAAATCCTCCATATACAATACCGGATCTAAAATGGAATTTCAATGTAATTCTAACAGCGCTAATGAAGACTCCTTTTGAAACTGTGTGCATAAAACAGAAACTGTGTGCATAAAACAGAACAACAGTTTCTAACTCGGAAAACAGACTTTTTAATCACAATAGCATCTCTAAGAAGATTTGGAACATTGTAAGCCTTATCAGTATATGCTAATTATCTGAACTTATACGAATATAAAATAGCCATGCAAACAAATCCACAATTCACCTTGTAGGCCTTCACACTAACATGTGACAATCAGTTTAGCTTCCTTCTTTCTTCCATAAATAAAAGATACAGCTTAAAGAGCTTTTCATTCTTTGGATGATATGATCAGGCATGTACTGCCTGCAGAAAAAGTATTCGAGAGGCAAAACCGTTTTTCTTGTCTTTGCTTCACAGGCTTTCGAAGTCTAACTTAAAAAAGAACAGTTGGTAGATGGATTGTTCCAACTATACAAATGGTCTGGAAGGAAGCAAAGAATACTTTGTTTAGGGAGCCTGATGGAGTTATTGTTCCGATTTGTAGTGCCTGTTCGGATTAGTTACAAGATTGCCTTGTGTTTGCATTACATCTGACAGGGTTTACTACTGATTTATTTATTGGCTTTATTGTAGCACTGGACTAGTAACTGTTACTGCTTTCTCCATAGGCCATTCTTAATGGATCTCACATCCTCTCCTGCCAAAATGTTAGGAGCCTGGCCCTGGGCCTTTGCCACGTGCATCCTGACCATGCGATCACCCTCTTACAAACTTCAGTGGACAAGCTGAAAACAATTACAGGAAAATCATCCGGTCACCTTGTGCTGGTGTTGGATAAGGTGAGAAGCTGCATCTGCTCAGAACATATTTCATGTATTAATTGGCTGATTTGCCCTCAGTTGATGCCACATTTCATAACTGTTTAGCCATTTTAGTACAAACAACTGAAATGTAATGGTGGCAGATTTTTCCACAAACTGCTGAGTTGGAAAAACCGCTCCTGAGGAAAGCTGTAGTTGATTGATGCTTCTGCTCACACTTTAGACATTTGTCTGTTCTAGTGTCTGTGATTATCTGGATAGTCCTACAAGGCTGACCATGTTGATCCTGACTGAGCTGCAGCGCCTGGTAGTTTACCTCTAGGAAAGTGTTCTGAGTTGGTTTTCTGTGCTGGATCATATACTTCAGGTTGAGTAATGCGGAACAAACATCAGGCATTTGTTTGATTTGTATCCACACTGATTTAAGATCACTTTTGCAGCCTGTTGCTAAATCTGTGGACAACTATGTAGTCCATATGTAACAGTCTACATTGTGGCAAATTGTGTACTCTTGGGTTGAAAATTGTAAATCTGTTGCATTTAAAAATGCAGCATAAAACCCAATTGTGTTCCCCAATTTAAATATTTTGCTTAATCAATTTTCCTCTTGTGATGGACTACGTAAACATGAATGCACGGACTTTCACAAATGACAACTGTGAAAAAAACACCCTATAGTTCACAAGTATGCATTGAAGACCAGAAACCTTAAACATCAAAGTGCTATGTTGATTTTTAAAAGGCAATTTCAAATTTCTCATATAAAACCATTGAGTATTAATTCCGTAGGAGGTAAAATGACCCTGGCAACATTTGTAGTATACTTGAACAAAATAGAGGAACTAGGGATTTTAAGAGGCAGGTCCAGCACACATGCCCAATAACAAGTAGATCAAAAAGTGCTATGCAGTTCCTAAAGGGGATAGGAAGGAGGGGAAGAAGAAAGGACAGAGTGAGGAGGGCAGAGAGAAAGGGGAAATGGAGGGAAATCAGGTAAGAGATGGATCAGAGAGGGGAGAGCTCCAATAAGGAGCAAGGGTCCTCACTCACCCCGAGATGTGTCATGCTTCATCATGGGGCAGCTCCTCGTTGGGCTGGCGCTGCAATACCCAATAAGACCCTCAGGGGGGCTCTTTGCCAGAGGGCTTTAGATTAATAAGCCAGGAGGCCCTATGTGTGGGGGTGGGGGGGGGCATAGAGAGGTGAGTAGAGTGGGTGCATTACATGTAATAATAGCTATCAGTGCTCCAGGGAACCTTTATTAAATGGTCACTATGCTATGGTTAAAGACTACAAGAGTCTTGGCTGGTAGGGTGAATTCAACCTGTTACAGCTCAATGTGTGCAATGACTAGTGTGAGTGGATTAAAAGGTCGACATGTTTCAAGCCTGAAATACTCCAAGTGGATGTGTGGCATTTCTTCAGGACGGGGGGGGGCACATTGAGCTGTAACAGATTGAATTCCCCCAGCTAGCCGAGACTTGTAGTCTTTTTTTAACCATTGACTGAGTTATGCGAACAGTGGGTTCGAGGAGAGTGCTAGCTGGACCACTGAAATTGTACTTGGATCCTAGTATGATGTTTAAAGGGTGTTGGTTACCCTGCCCACAGCTAGGTTTCTGAAATAAGTTGAGTTATAGGACAACCAGTGTAAGTAGCTCTGGTGGATAACTTTTCTGTTATGGTATATGTTGAGTGGATTTATGGAGACCTGGTACTGAAAGTAATAAGAAGAGAGTAGGCTTAAACACAAGCTAACCGCTGTGCTTATTCGTCCCATGTGCATTCGCGTCCCACCAACTCCTTACTGGGAGCATTTTCCACCCCCCACCCATGACATCACAAATTGCTTGGTCGTTACTCAATACAACTGCTACAAAGTTAGTTATATTTGAAAAGTGATATGAATTGGCTTGAACTACTGAGTCACTATGTGAATCTGATAAGAATGCATGAATAAAATTACTACATTTGACAAATCTCAAATTTCTGTTTCTACAGAACTTGCAAAAACTCCCCTGGGAATGCCTTCCGACATTGATATCCAGGCCGGTAACTAGGTTACCCTCACTGCGTTTTCTGCTCAGCTACAACCTTGTAAAGCAGGTGAGTTGCCTGATCAAAATGAGCTGCTTTTACTCTAAACTCAACACATCATAAGCATTTGAGTTAACTTATTTATGAAGTGCAGAGAAATATCAACCATTTTTGCTGATTAAACAGACTAACATTGGATACAGTAACAAACAGGCAGCAGCTAGGCAGGGGTTTAAAGACCGTTTTTTGCATAATGCATCTTGCCTTAACGAGGTTCTGAAGAAAAAACTTTGCTAATTTATTTCTGATATTTTTTTTCAGAGAATGATACTAAGTTTTCTTGCCAAAGAAATGTAATCTTATACAAGTAATGGTGTGTGAAGGCCAACTTGCCCTACTTCCGTAGCTTAGTGTGGTATGTAATTATCAGAAGAATTAAGCTGGGTATGACTACAGCAAGACTCGTGGACTAAACTGTCTAACTTCTCTTGAAGGTCCATGCTGAGCCTGCTTAAAAACCTCTCATACAACTGTCTTCATCTGAATGCAGTCTGGACAATCTTATCAGGGGCATAACACAGGCCCCCGCGGTGCGGGGGGGGCCAAGCTCCAGGGGGCCCCCTCAGCAAAGTACTTCGGCCAGACGCAGGCAGCTTGTGCAGTATTATTACAACTCTTCATATTTGAAAGTGCACAATGTAAAATGTAAATATTCAACCTTGAAATGCAGCCTTACTAAAAAAAAAAAATAACCTCTGCAATGAGGCTCCTTCAAAAACACAGCAGTTGATGCATTGCTGACAGCAGCCTGCAGAAGCAGGAGGGTAGTTTGTCCAGGGTATGACCTCTGAGGCAGAGGCACGATAGACCATGTGCATGAAAAGTTAATCCTCTCGGCATTCTCTGCATGCGTGATGGGAGTCTCACCTGACTAGAGAAAAAGAGCGGGCAATTCCAAAGAGGCACAGAAAGTCTCTTTGCTGTAGCCTGTCTGAATCTTTCCAACACACAGGAAATGGAACTGAATATTTCTCCAGACATGACACCCTCTTTAAAACTGTGATGTGGGTAAGTTTTGCATTTCTTTCACTTATGCACTCTAGCAGAAAGGGAACCACTGGACAACTTTCATGGTATATTGCAATGAGCAATAAATACAACAAAAGAAATGTTTGAAATGCATAGTTAGTCCTGCAGGCACAATGCCAGAAATCCTTGCATGTTAGAGTTTGGATCGCTAATGTACAATATAACGACAACAATCGACTACTGTCAGGATGATAACTGCAATTGGTGTTTTAATGTATTCCCAGAACATCAGGTATTACTTTCACACTTCAGAATTGTTGCTTGCACACTTATAAATGGTGCCAGTGGGCCCTATTATGTGTAACAAAATCAACCACTCAAACTTTTAATCCAATTGCACTTTGAATTTCTGTATTACCACAAAATTCATGCCTGTAAACATCAGTTCATGTAAGGTGCTGTTGCGTGAAATCAAGGACCGCTCTAAAGCCAGCTACATGACCTAATGCCCTTTGGTAGATTTGCACACCTGTCCCTGCTAGCAGTATGTACATATTTTGTGAGGGAGTCTTGAAATGATGATTGCTTCATAAAATCGTAAATCCGGTATTTGTAAAGCGCGAACTACCCAACCTATGGGTCTCAAGGCGCTGGGGGCCGTCGTGGAAATTAAGTGAGCTATTGCCCAGAGTCACATGGTCCTGAGCTCAGCTGCCGCCGGAGCTGGGGATCAAACCGTGAGCCCTGTGCTCCGAAGTCAGCTGCCCGGGCCGCTGCACCACACCCCTCCCTCTCCTCTTCCTGTCCGTCTATTTTGTAAATGATAGTGAGGTTTGCACAGATGTCATCTACGGTATTTGTTTTGTAGAGGTGAGTTTCAGCACCTGAAAACACGGTGATAGTGCGCTCTACAAATATGCATGATATATCATTTACTTCCAGTGACCTACCGGTTTTAAGAGCTGCTGCCCATGCTGCTCATGTTTTGTGCAAAGTTTTTCACTCATCTCCTACCGTTCTCTACCTATATTGTGAGGGAGCGTTCTCCTGCTACTTCATATAACTATGTGAAGGACACTTGCACAACTCCTTTCTGTGATGCTCCATGTTGTGGGAGAGATGCCTGCCCAACTAATTTCCATGGATCAGCTGCTTTTCCTAAGCGTTATTTTTAGGGTCCAGCCTGCGAGAGTATGCGCCTCGCTTACGAGACACTCTTGTATAGAGTAAAGGGCTTGGAGCCCGCCAGTTTCTTACCATTTGTTGTCTTGCATGGCACTCTTCTTTACAGCCCAGTAATTCATCACTGCATGCCAAACATAATTTCCGTTCATCTCTGTGGAGCAGGGACCAAGCACTGATTGATTCAACTTAATAAGTGTCCGTCCGCTGCTCCTGACATGATTGAGGTACTATTCTTTTTAACTTTTAGTGCCCTGCAAACAGACGGCGTATGACTGTCAAAAACATACCCAAAAGGACAAATAAAATTGCAAATGTTCAATTTCTATAGTTAACTTTTTTATTTTGGCAAGTCTTCTTTTCTCACTTTGCACTCATGTTTTATATTTTTGATCATGGGCACTATTCTAAAAAAAATTAGGATTGTTATTGCAAAGCGACATCCTTTCTTACGTGAAATTTCTGATCTGATGCTTTAGCACATAATCATGCAGTACACCCAAAGCCGCCCCACTCAATCTAATCCACACCAGAACAATCCAACCCACTCTAATCCAAATCACTCTCCCCAATCCAAACCAGTCACCCCAATCAAATCTACTCCAAACCTCCACACTCCAATCCTCCCAACTCGTCCCACTCTAGTCTGCCCCACTCCAATCCATAACAATCTGTCCCACTCCAAAACAATCTGCCCCACTCCAATTCAAAACAATCTGCCCCTCTCCAAACTGCCCCACTCCAATCCAAAACAGTCCTTCATTTCAATCTGCTCCACTCCAATCCAAAACAATCTGCCCCACTCCAATCCAAAACAGTCTCCTTCATTTCAATCTGCTCCACTCCAAAACAATCTGCCCTACTCAAAAACAATCTTCCCCACTCCAATCCATCCCACACCACACCCAAACAATCTACTCTATTCCAATCTGCCCCACTCCAATCCAAAACAATCTGCCCCACTCCAATGTGCCCCACTCCAATCCAAAACAATGTGCCCCACGTCAGTCCAAACAATCTGCTCCATTCCATTCCAATCCAAAACAATCTGCTCCACTTCAATGCAAACAATCTGCCCCACTTCAATCCAAGCAATCTGCCCCTCTCCAATCGAAAACAATCTGCCCTACTTCAATCCAAACAATCTGCCCCACGTCAGTCCAAACAATGTGCCCCACTCCAAAACAATCTGCCCAGTCCAATCCACCCACACCAATCCAGAACAATCTGCCCAGTCCAATCTTCCCCACTCCAGTCTGCCCCACTCCAATTCAAAACCGAGAGTCCTACGTTAATCCATCCAACTCCAATATAAAACAATTTGGCCACTACAGTCTGCCCACTCTGATCTGCCCTACTATAATTTGCCTCACTCCAATCTAACTCGCCCCGATCCACCTACTCCATCCCAATTCACCACACTCCAATCCACCACAATCCCCACTCTCCAGTTCAATCCACCCCACACTAATCCATCTACCCCAATCCAATCCACCTCATCCCCATCCAATCCACCCCACCCCACTCCAGTCCACTCCAATCCATTCCAATCCAAAACAATGTGCCCCACTCCAATCCATCCCACTCCAACCTTCCCCAATCCAGTCGAAAACAATTTACCCTACTCCAATCTGCCCCACTTCAATCTAAAACAATCTGACCCCTTCAATCTGCCCCAATCCCAAACAGATTACCCCACCTGTCTGCCCCACTCCAATCCAAAACAATCTGCCCCACTCCAATCCAAAACAATCTGCCCCACTCAATCCAAAATAATCTGCCCCACTTCAAACCAAGACAATCTGTCCTACTTCAATCAAAAGCAATCTGCCCCATTCCAATCCAAAAGTGACAGCCCTACTCTTATCCACCCCACTCCAATCTGTCCCACTCCAGACCTCTCCACTCCAATCCCCCACCCCAATCCAATCCACCCACACTCCAATGTACCACAATCCAGTCCACCCCACATCAATCCAATCCAGCCCAATCCAATCTACCCAACTCCAATCCAATCCACCTCATCCCAATCCAGCCAACCCCAATCCAATCTAGTCCACTCTAATCCAAAACAATGTGACCCACACCAATGTGCCCCACTCCAATCCAAAACAATCTGCTCACTCCAATCCAAAACAATCTGCACCACTCCAATCTGCCCCACTCCAATTCAGCAGAATCTGCCCCACTCCAATCCAAAAGAATCAGCCCCACTCCAATGCAAAACAATCTGCCCCACCCCAATCAGCCCCATTCCAATCCAAACAATCTGCCCCACTCCAATGTGCCCTACTCCAATTCAAAACAATCTACCCCACTCCAAATTCAAAACATTCAACCCCACTACAACCACTACCGTAATCCAATCACCCCGCTCCAATCCAATCCATCCCACCCAAATCCAATTTACCCCACTCCAATCTAATCCACCCCACTCCAATCCACCCCACCCCAATTCAATCCACCTCAATCCAAACCACCCTAATCTGTTCACCCCTTTCAATCCAATCCACCTCAATTCAATCCACCCTTCTGTAATCCAATCCAACCCACTCTACTTAATCCAACCCACTCTATCCCAATCCATTCCACCCTAATCTACTCCAGTCCAGTCCAGCCACCCCACTACCTCAGTCCACTCTACCCTATTCCACCACACTACACTCCATTCTACACCACTCTACGGTAGTGCACTCTGACACTGCAATCTGACACTCTCTGCCACTGAACCAGTGAACTCTACTCCAACAAATACAGTGTACGGGACTCTACTTCCCCCACTTCACTCTAGGACACCCCTGCCACTAACTTGTAGCCACGCTGGATAGCAGCCACACTGGTATACAACATGGCAAAACCACATTTCCAAAGCCAATAGCTATTGTATAGGCAAGACCTATTGGCTTTGCCAGTGCTTGTTATAGTTGCTGTCTGTATTGTCTTTTTTGTCCTAGTCTGAGAAAAGCTTGCACTGCATCTGTCAATGTTTCTATGTTTGAAGAAAACTTGCAAAGGTACTTTTGTGTTTTACCTCTTCTCTGTGTGATGAAATCAAGAGTTCACTTAATTTTCCTTTCCTCTCCCACTTTGATTTATTTCCTCCCATCTTTGCCTGTCATCCTGCCTCTTCCTTGACAGCATTGTGTTTGTTCTTCTCTCACAACTTGTTCTCTGCAGTCCATCACTGTGGTCCTTCAGCCCAGTCAAGTCAGTTTCTCACCCAGATTACTTATGACACTGTGGTTGAGTGCATAGCTCAATGGTGTGGGGGCAAAGAAATCACTGAAATATTTGCAACAGAATGTAAAAGAAGCAACAAATAAGGTTTCTCTCATAGGGTGCAAGGGACAGAAACAACAGCATTTTAAACTTAACTCATATGCAGTAATTGTACTGCACAGATAGCAGCAGTACAGGCTTCTTGGCAACACAAACCAAATGGAACACAGGCTAGAAGGTGAGATTCAATAGACCTTTGCAACTACCACACTATTTCTCTCCTTCCCATTTCAAAATGAGCTTTAGATTTGAGCATCTTGGTCTCAAATCAGCATCACATAGCACAGTATGGCCTACCCCATCATGTATATGCAGACTTTCTTCCACACTATAGAATGGGACTGATAGTGCTGTTTAATCTGGGTAACAGGAGAGGTGTATGCTGGCTGTCAGTGTTCACATTCTTTTAGATCTGGTGGCATCATTCACAATTAACATCTCTCATAATGTATTTTACAGAGGTGAGTATTCAAGGCAGTCCAAACCAACATTGCTAAGACAGTGCCTTGAATACCTACCCATGATTGAATTTAACATAATCTCAGCAGCCTTGGTTTCCCAGTTTTGCTTGCTGTAAGAACTTGGAGTATTGCTTGAGAGTGAAAACCCACCTCAAATAATAATCACAAGCCTTATCAGCATAAACCACTGGAGTAACTAAATAAACCTATGCTTAACGCTCTGGTAGCTTGCCACACAACAGTCAGTCTTACCTTTGAGGTAATGTGTAAAGTATTTATGCAGTACTCAAACAGTAATAAAGTGAAAACGCAACAAAACAAAAATCCCAAACCAATTTAGGAAAATATAGTAAATTTTAACAAGACTATACCAAAGCGATAAAAATCCAATAAGTAGAACCGGAGATACGAATAAGCATCAATCGTGGGCATCTGATCGTGTTAGACCAGTTCAAAATCAAAAGTTAAGGACGACCGTGATGGAGCGTGGGTCGGATGCAGGGTCTAGGTTCCTGCCAGTGGAAGGTTTACCTTCTGACTTAGAAAGTTTTATGGAGAAAATATGGTCTCTGAAGAGTCATCGGCGGGGCAAGCTGGATCTGAAGTGGTGTTTGATGACGGTGGATTGCTCATGAGCGAAATCACGGTGCGATTGTCGATGAAGGCGGGAGAGAGAGCGGGTGAAGTTTTAAGTCCATGCCTCGGAAGGCCTCAAGGTTGATTGGATGCTGTTTGGCATGGATCCTGGTGTAGCCCTCTACGTTCAGACTTAGAAACATTTCTAGAAGTCATATCTCCTTCAATGGGGCAAACAAGAAAGTCGAGACCGACAGAAGGGGGGTTGGGAGCACACTGCCTCACATCCCAGCACGACTGGCGATTTGACATCAATGACCGAGCTCTGGCGGCTATCCCGGGCTATCAGTCCTCCAGGCAGAAATCTGCCAGAAAGTTTGAGTCCCACTTCTTGCAGTTTAGGGACTGGAGGAGTAGACTTTAACACCAGCCAAGGGTCTGTGCATAATTAAATTAATTTACTATTGTATGGTCAACATTTGTGAATGCCTTGCACTTGAAAATGAAGCCATTTACCTATGTACGACTACCAGTCTGGCTTCAGATCTTTTGAGACTACTACCTTACACGTCGTAAACAATGCCCTCCTAATCTCAGATGAAGTTACCACTGCCTCCTGACATTTCTGGACCTCTCAGCTTCCTTCAACACACCGATGATGCACAGTTTTACTTGAAAGTCTCCTCCACTTCTAACATCCAGTGCCTCAAACACTGCCTGCAGATCATGCAAACCTGGATGCCCAGCACCTAGCAAAAGCTCAACCCAACCAAGATAGAATTTCTGTTGTTTGAAAAAGCACCCAAAAGCAATGTGCAATTTCAAATCTTGCATACTGTACATTTCCCCTACAAATACTTGGGAAAGAATATACGTATAGTGCACAGCTTTAATGTTTCGTCATAGCTGAGGGCCATGCCCCCCCCAAAAATATCATTCTGGCTACGGGCCTGCGGAAAACTCCTGATTGCGTCCGGAGGGGGCCCCTCCACGTACCTTGCAGGGGGGCCCCCTCAAGTTTTGTTACGCCACTTATCCTAATATGATGCTGGGGCTTGGTGCCGGAACCTTGCAACAGGCTGGGTGGGAAGCAGTTCCTTTGTCCTCTGGATTTCACTGATGTGCCCTGTACACAATGGCCATGCGGGACAGAAGTTGAAATAGAAATGTGCACTTTGGGAAAGCAAAGGCCAGCAAAGAGGTAAATATGAGAAATGGAGCAATTTACTTATGACTGCCCTAATCGGGTGCTACAATAAATGTTTGTAGGAAAGTGTCCATTTTTGACATGGTCACCCCCCACTTTTTGCCTGGCATTTGATGCATGTTGACTGAAGTGCACTGGGTTCCTGCTAAAAAGGTCCCCAGTGCCAGTGCTCTTTCCTTAAAAAAAGGTAACTGTGCAATTGTACTTCAGTTGGCAAGACCTTTAGGGCCGCTAAGTACCTAGTAAATGGTACCTTTGGTACCTAGGTCATGGGTACTAAAGAGGATCCTTAAGGGCTGCAGCATCTATTGTGCCACCCTAAGGGACCCACCAGCAAATTTGTGCAGACTGGCATTGCAGGCTGCGTGAAATAGTGCAAGCAAGTTTGAAAACACGACGTGGCACACACCATATGTGCGATGCGTAGACACTACATGCAACATATGTAAGTCACCCCTACAAGCAGGCCTTATAGCTCGAAGGCAGGGTGCATTATATTGCATGTGAGGACATATCTGCAGGAGCAGATATGCCCATGTGTTGTCAAGTTCAATTACTAGATACTACGATTGAGCAAGGAAGAGATCTTAAGTATATGTACTGGGCACTGGTCATTAAGAGTTCCCCCTTCTACATGATGGCTTCACTGAAACCCATGGTGTTTGGTATTGAAAGCCTTATCTTAACTTGACGCCTCTTTGCAGCCACCAACTTCCAGACCAAGAGATATGTGGCAGCCTCTCCGAGCTGTTCTGTAGAAATGATGCCCCTGATGTTACATTAGACTGAACTTGAACTTTCTGCAATCCATGTAGCGGCATGCCCTGTAAGCTTTGCATGCACAAGATGGCCGCCAGCCCCCTGCATAAAGTAAAAACAAAAACACCTTGCCTTAATAAATCCATACTGATGCCAGTAGTGGATTTATTAAGACACAGTTGATGTGCCCCCTGAAAATCCTACCATTATGTAGTGTGCTGACTGATTGGTATTGTCCAGCCTGCCATCAGACATGTTTCTGACCCCCTGCAGGTGAGAGCACTTCCTCCAACAGGATGGCTAGTGATTTTGCATTTTAAGGCCAGGGCCTTCAAAGCCCCTCCGCCTTTGATATGCAACCCCAGTTTCCCCCAGACCTGAGAGGTGCCATCCCTGCCCCGAGTCCCATTTGTCACCTGGACAGGCGGGAAATTAGCTTTGCAAGTGGGTGTGTTGCGCTACCAGGCTAATCATATCCCTAAGGTGGGTTGCCTGATGTGCCCCACGAAAGGGTTCCACCATCTTGATTTTGCTGGAAGCAGAAGTTCTGTGAAAGCGTTGTGCCCATTCCCCACTGGAAGTGGTCATATAGGGAGTTTAGTGACCCTAAGGGTAGGTAGCCCATTGACGACTACCCTTCACTCACCTTAATGCCCCTAGATTCAGTATTTAGTTGGTCCCCTGACAGCAGGTTCTCAGATTCAAATGACTCCAAAAGAATGTCAGAGCTGCCGAAGAACGTGAGAACAGAGGACTAGCTGTGGACTTTGGCACCAAACCCGGCCTGCCTGCTCCTGTCCTGACAATCGCCTGGCTCGTCCTGCAGCTGTGCATCTTCCAAAAGCCTCAGGAGGCTGCCAGCACTTCAACCAGCCAGTATCTCCCTTGAAGTGGAGGAGCCACTTCCTTGCAGGCACTGACCACGACATCCAGTGCTGACAATGGGGTCCACTAACGCAGCAGCAGCCACCCAAGAAAAGATCACGTGCTCCAGGAGGTCAGATCTGTCTCCCCACCAAGTTTGGCGATGCCAGTACCCCCAGGAGCTGCCTTAAGGTATTGGAGCCTGTTGCAAGCACTAAGGCTTGTTTGTGTTCAGGCTGAACACCACCACCACGACCTGCTTATCGAGGGACTTAACCAGAGCCCAGCACCATGTCAGAAGTCGTCTTGTTGGGTTTCTTCTCAGTCGCACCGAGAACCGTGGGAGTGTCTAACTTGACGACCAGCGGGGAAAAAACACCTATGCACCAGAGTACGTTAAAACAGATTGTGTCTCTGTGGCCCTGAGGCCCCCAAGAGTGGAGCCTCCCTTTGGGTTCTGCCTAACTAGTCCCCCAGACCCACATTGCAGCCTCTTTCCTACAGGTACTTTTCCCATTGACTACAGCGTGTAGCGCCTGATGCTACTACTGCTTAACCCCTTCGATGCGTGTGACGGAGCAGTTCCGTCATGCGCGTCGGTCGCGCTGTGCGCATGACGGAACCGCTCCGTCACGGCCCCGCCCGTGCAACGAACCTTCAGCACGGCGCGGCAATCCGCGCCGCACTGAAGGGGTTAAGCACCTCTGCACCCAGATACCCCAGGGCAGGTAAAACTGAACTCTTGGAGCTTGGCCCCTACTCACCTCAAGTACAGAAGAACAGTCGTGTTAGTTGGTTTCAAGGGACCCTATGCAGTGAATATTTCTCACATAGGATAACATTACCGCATTTGAGGCTCATGCCTCAAATCTAACAGCTGTTCTTTCCTACTGTTTCTACTGTAAATTTTGATAATGACTAAAGTACGTTCCCGATTACAAAGTTTTCTTGGTGTTTAAAATTCTATAAAAATTGTATTTTTCTAAATTGGCCTAGAGTTCCTTCTTTAGTGTCTGTCATTTACTGACTCTGTGTACAACAAATGGTTAACACTACGCTCTAATGAGTCTAAACTGCTCGCCAACTCCACCACAAAAGAGCATTTGGTATTAATAACTTAAGCCTTGTAAGCCAATAAGGGTCTTCTAGCCTTTCTGCATTGTACCTCATTTCGTTGCACTACATAAAAAGCCAGCTTGCTATAATGAGTTATGAACCTTGTGGCCTGTGCTGCATAAGGTTGTATGCATTAAGCCAGTGCATACAATCCTACTGGGTGCATAGCCAGCCTACATAGATGTCGGTATCTATTGCTGAATTGCTCATTTGCAGCAAAGGTGGACGTGCTGCTGTTTCTGTAATATTGTCCACGGTTTAATGAGCTCTAAGGTGTGGCATTTTAGTGTTCTTTTACCTGTTCATCCGAAATCTGTTGGTGCCTTAGAGCTAACCACCTCTGTGTCCTTCATTTACTTCAGTGCCGATTGTGAATCGTTAGCTAGATTCTTCAAACTACTGTGTTGAATGGGTACGTTGCTGCAAGTGATTAGTACTTGAATTGTGTTTCCAGATAACAGTGAAAGAACTAGATCCTTTTTTCACAAGAAATGTGTGTATGTGGAAAATTGTTGGATTCTGCTGTATTAAATGATGAATTAGCAAATTTAAGAAACATGCAAATGTTCTACATATGGCAGCATGCAATCATGATGGTTTAGCAAAATTTTGAATTGTTGAAGTTATTTCTGTGAACAGTGTTCTAGAGATGTTCTGTTGGTAGTGACAGTATTTACGTTGACACTTATGCACTCAAGATGAATCATTCAGTGATGCTGAGACTGAGGTTAGAAGACCAGTTATAACTGAAATGAGTGCCATTACGATACTAGCACATGCAGTGTGTACTAAGCTTGTTAGGGAATCCTAAAGAAGGGTACTTGGATTTATATTGCCAATCAGTAAATGCAGTATTTAATTTAGTTAATCGACAAATGTTGAATAAGGCATGGTTCAACATGGAACTAATTTTAATATTCGATTCACATTTTAAAGGAAACTAGCCAGGTTCAAAATAGTTTGGTTCTGGTGACAAACGAGTGCACTTTTTGGCACTCTAAGGTAACGTTACATTGTAGTTATTTGTGCCCATGTTTCCATGCATGCTGACAAATCAGTGGTGAATAATCAGCTTTAAATTTTCTGTCACACCATTTAAAATTTGCCACTGGTAATTTTGCCCATTTCATATTTTTGTTATATTTTCAGTATTGTCCTCAGTCTGCCTTCACAAAAGGAGTGAATCCTGACAGCACCTATTATGTCTTGAATCCACATGCAAACCTTCCAGGGACCGAAGAACGCTTCAGGGACTGGTTTCAGAGGTCGGTAGGCAGTTATTTCTGTTTGATCTGTACTTGTGTTTCATATTCCTTTCTTTTTATGTTAATTTCTGTTAGAGTACGAACCTGCATCAGACTGGCGTTGAGTCTCTTAAAACTTTCCATAATCTCTTTCAGTGAGTCCAAGTGGAGTGGCGTCACAGGGAAAGCTCCAACCCCTGAGCAGGTCCAGGCTGGGTTAACCCAGCACGATCTGTACATGTAAGTTTTGCACAACTTTAGGCCTAATGCTGGATACATTTGGGTTGTCCCAATTTGGCAAGCCCATTGTTAGGGCAAAAGGCCCTTCTGGTAGAGCAGCAAGGCAAAACGTAAGTTCTGCTGATTATTTTTTTCCAACTAGGCACAAGCATCATAATTAATGAATTGGAAATCCTATGGAAGAACTCGCTGTGTAAAAAGGGCATATGTAAGATATTAAAAAGTGATAACCCTTGTTTGATATACCCCCCTTGTAGTGCCAGTTTGTGATTCTACTATGTACTGAAGCTGTAACATATAAAATGTCCAGGTTTGAGTTGGTCCTAGGGGCTTCAGGCTCCAGTTTTGAAGAGTACTGAACTTATAGAACCTCAATAGGCATACAATACTGAGCAAGTCTGGAATTGTATTGCCACAAGACTGCAGCGCTGATGCGAGTTAAATGTAGTATCTGGATTTGAAGGGCTGTCAAGGTTGCAGTGTTGGAGATCCTACTCCTCTTTGAATTAGTTAAGATGGCGCATGTGGTGTTAGTTATGAGGTTTGAAAGCCTGTAGTTTAAACTGGAGTACTGAAGGTTTGATAGTCTTTCAAGCAGAGGCCGTACAACACTATTATTTACACTAATGTAACATCTAATTAAATATTGAGACACTATTATGTTTATATAGGATTGTAGCATTTGGGACTTTCCATCCATGAGTCCAGGTTCATTTTTAATAGATTTCTTTGATCTTTGCAGCTATGCCGGGCATGGTGCTGGTGCCTACTTCCTAGATGGTCAATCCCTCGTACGACTGGATTGTAGTGCTGTGTCCTTGCTGTTTGGCTGCAGCAGTGCTGCTCTGGCTGTGCGTGGAAAGTTGGAAGGAGCTGGTATTATCCTTAAATACCTCATGGCTGGATGGTGAGTTGAATATTCACTTTTTGTGGAATGGGAGCACCTTGATCAGTCACAAAAACATGCCCGACCTTCAAAAGATTTTCAAAGATGCATGCTCAATCTTTAATGCATTTCCAGATCTACACCCTGTTTCTGATAGATATTTCTAACTACAGAATCCTCACCTTGTGAAAGACCCAGACACCTCCTGGATCTTTAAGCTATTATGATTGCTCCTGCATTCCAGCTGGTGGCATCATCTGCCTCCACCATGACGCTGTCATGTCTAGAAAAATGGCCCAGTGCTGCATCTAGGTGCCACCCTGCATGCTGATGTCAGTTCCTCTTTCTGTGCCCCTTCCCCACAGATCCAGAATCTAGCTCCCTTGATTTTCAAACACTTTAGAGTAGTTTAACCTGAATTTTTGGACAGTGTTCACATGTCTCCCCTCTACACAGCTTTTAAACAACGCCACAAGTGTCAAAATCAGATGTCATGGACTTGCATGACTTTTTGTTTCTTAGTCACAAAGTATAATTCAAGTCCCGAGACAACTTCTCCCTGATAGAGCTGAAAGCTATGTGGGAGAAGGAAGCCAAACTTGACGTTGTCGAAACTAAGAAACCAGGTCCGTCTTGTTTAAGGTTGCAAGGCAATTCTGGGCCTGTTCATGATCTTTAGGTATGTCCAAGACGATAGAGAGACCAGTAAAAGTGATAAAGTCCAAACTGTATTCTTCGTGCCGTCAAAGCTAATGCTCAAGGTAGAGGTCCTATACTCGGCCCAACATTTATCAGATTCCTATCCTGCAGCCAATGCTCCCAGATTTCATTGGGTCATCACTCAAGAGTTGCAGAAAGATGATTCCACTGGATCCATACGGTGTGCTTTCAAACCCCACTACTCCAAGACCTCCAATTGGGCTTCCATTGTGGGCCTGGTCTCCGCCGCCTCCACTTCCACTTCTGGGCTGTGCATTTGTGCAATATCCACTTGTACTGGTTGCTCCTCTGTCAGTGACAGCCCTAGTTCCAATGGCTTTTGTTCCAGATGCTTCTGGGTCCAGAGCGTACTTTAGCTAGGGCTGAAGGTCCTCATGTGGTGCTTACTATAAACAAAGCTCATCCTTGGTGTGAGGAAAACTCCATGTTCCCTTTGCCCCAGAGAGTGTTTGATTAATAGAGAGGCCTTCTATGGCTCTGACTCCATGCTGTACAGGGTCTTGAGAACATTTCCCACAATGAAGGCAAAGAGGAGGTGGCCAATTTGCTCCCCATAGTGCTGGCTCATATCTTGACCTAGAAAACGCCTATGGTTCGGACACTTCATCTGACTTGGAACTGAATACACCCTATGGGGCTTTGGTTGTATGTTGAGCTGATAAGGTACTAGACTTTCAGCTGCCTAGTTTGAAAACAAAAGCCAGTCTTCTGACATATACTGCAGTTTGACTCCTCTACTATGGCGCTCTTGTTGTCATTCAGTAAAACCTAGACTGAGACCCTCATGGAGGCCTGGCTCAACCCTTTCAAGATGGTGCTAGTGAGTCACCTAATTTCTAGAGGGCACAGTTCTGCATAGGTGATTCAGATTTCCTGAAGCAACATCTCACTTCAGAGAGCCTTAAAGATCTGATAGACTACTAGCCACAGATTCCTTAACGTAGAATTATCCCCAGGCGTGAGACTGGACCCGGAAAACTTTCTTGCCCAGCATCTCTGCGCGCCGGGGGGCGGTACCACGGGACTCCGCGGGCGTGACGTCAGCGAGGTCACATAAGCCCTACCCCGATGCGCTGACGTTAGTTTTCTTCTTTTCCGCATGTAACGCGGATCCGGATCGTGTCCCTGGCCTGTTTCAGGCCTTCTTTATCCGCTTTTAGGCGTTTTTCTTCAACAGTGTGTGAATGCCTTCGGGCTTTAAGACGTGCTAGTCTTACGCGCGCCAGATGTCTGCGACAGATCCTCACCCCATCTGCATGGGGTGTTTGGGGGAGCACCACGACTCCACGGACTGAGGTGTGTCAGCAAATGAAGCCGAAGTCCCGGCGGGAGCGCCGGATGAAACTCCCGGTTGGCGTCGTCGCCAGGCCCATCACCCGCAGAAGGATTCAAGACCTGCCGCTTCCGTCTCCGACATAGTCCCTCTCCCAGGCCGCAAGGGCGTCGCTCACCAGGTAAGTGTCGTAGTTTCTCCTCGAGGCCCGGTCCCCGGCCTGTTGGGGGTGTGGGTTCTCCGTGGGTGGTGTGGCCCCACGCGCCGCCACCCTATCCGCCGTTCCCCGGCGCTGGGGTGACCAGAGCCCAGATGGAGGCCAGAGCCCAGATGGAGGCCTATGCAGCGGTCTTGCAGGCCTCTTTGGCTCTTCCCTTCCTGGGACGTCTGTGGATCCCTTGCTGCGTGCGGGGACTTCTGCGGCTTCGCCTTCGCCTCCGTCACCGACCGGTTCGGCTCCAGGTTCTGAAGTGGTGGTGCTGTCGGGGTGCAGCCCTTTGGGGTTTCCTCCTTCTGCCTCGCTGCAAACCCCCGCGGGGGTCCCTGTGGTGTCGCGGGAGATTGCTGGGGCTCGGGGTGTGTCCTTGAGTCCCCCTCGGTCGTCTGGGCAGGTGGCGGCCTTGGCCGAGGTGACGCCGCTCAGGCGCCGGCGGATGCTGGCCCCGGTGGCACCGCAGGGGCCGGCTAGGGATCGGGCGTGTCCCTGGGCCCCCCTCGTCCCTCCACGCCGGCTGCTGCTGCGTCGGAGGTTGAGTCAACGCCTTTTCGGAGCCTTTCTTTAGCCTCCCCAGCTCCGGCCCGGCCTCGGTCTCCAGCGCCGTGCATTGTGGCGGAGGTTGTTCCGGCATCCCCTTCTGCGCCGGTCGCGGACTCTACGGCGCCGGGCCGGCGTAGGGTCGTTGATTCGTCTTTGGACGCCCCCTCTTATTCAGAGGTTCGGCAGTTGTTGGTTTTATCTTCTCCGGAGACGTGTCGCCGCATCGTGGCTTTTCCTCGGTGTCCTCTAAGGACGGCTCTTCGCCGTCGCCGCGCCCGTAGTCTTCGCCAGAGGCACCTCAGGTTCCCCATTCATCGGGCCACCTTCCTGGGCTTGGCCTTCCCTTCCTCCGGTTGGACTGGGGGATGGCTGCCTTAGCTTGCAGCCGTCGCCCACAGAGGAACTGTTTTCCCCGCCGCAGGGCTCTATGGAGGAGAGTGCTGCCTTCGCTCGGGAGGTTTCCACGGCTGCGGGAATCTTGCACATGGGCGATCCAGCTGTTAATTTCCCCACGGATCCTCTGGTGGAGGTCCTCCATCAGTGTTCTGGTGGTTGGGAGCTGCTTCTTCCCTTCGAGGCTTCGCTCCACACTTCTCTTTTGGGGGCGGCCTGCCACGGGCGACCCGGTGCCCCAGCCACTTCTGCACCGCATGATCCGGTCTCTTTCCCTTCACCCCTCTACCAGGGGCCCTCTTTTAAAGACTGCCTTTCCCTCCCTGCCATCGGTGTTGTCTCACCCGTCACGGGAGGCCTGCTTGTTAGATTCCTGGGGGCGCAATATCTTCGCCTCCACCAGTGCGGCTTTGCGGGCCCTTAACACTCCGTGTATTGGATAGTGCCACTTGTGGGATTCGGCGGAGTCCCCTATGTCTGCAGCTTCTCAGGAGGGTGCCTGTGTTGATCTGAGCGGGTAAAGGGTGCCTTCAAGGGATTTATTTATAATATTCAATTGTATTGCTTTTAGTATATATTCAGGTGCAAGAGTTATTTAAAAACTTGCCAATACATTTCTTTACAAAAACCTTTTTGAGAAGTGACGTTTTTTTTGTTCCTTGTATAGAATAAGATCCAGTGACACAATCACAATGTAAGAAAGTGCTATCTTTCTTGCATGGTATGCCCCCACTTTTTGCTGAATGTACTTTGACTAAGTGTGCCCTGGACTCCTGCCAATCAGGTGCCCAGGGCCTATGTTCCTTCCCTAAAAACCTCAAACCCAAATTGGGAAACCCTAGCACCATGTCAGCCCCTGGTAAATGGTACCCTAGGTACCCAGGGCCTTGTGACCAGTGAAGGCCTCCAAGGGCTGCAGCACTCATTGTGCCACCCTTAGAGGCCCTGTACCCTAACACATACACACTGCCCTTGCAGGCTGTGCCTGCGTACAAGACAAAACAAAGAGTCGACATGGCACACATCCCTGTGTGCCATGCCCACCACCTACACTGCCCTGGCATACATCAGCCACCCCTCTAGCTGGGTGTCCTATGCCAGTGGTGTGGGCACAGGAGCATGAGCCCTGTGCCCCTACATTACCCAGGTCCATTCCTGGGCAATGTAAGTGCGGTGCTGCCATTCAAGAGTACATGGTGCTGAGAGGTCGTCAAAAACGAACTCCACAGCACCATAATGGCAACATTGAAGACTGAGAAGTTTGGTATCAAACTTCTCAGAACATTAAACCTGCACTGATGCCAGTGTAGGATTTAATGTACAAAGCACCACAGAGGGCATCTTAGAGATGCCCCCTGAAACCTAACCTACAATCCAAGTCTGGTCTGAGAGGCTGCCACACAGCGGACATGTTGCTGGACCCCTGGGTAGGAGAGCCCCTGCTCTCCTGGACCTGCAACAATGCACATCCTGGGCGAGGTGCTAGGTCTCCTCCCCCAGGATGGACATGGGGAAGCTTCAAAGGCATGCCGCCTCTGTGAGCTTCGCCAGGCCACTTGCTGCCCCCACTCAGGCGGCAAGCCTGTCCGGAATCTCCAAATAAGGACAGGGGGTGTGCCAGCCTGCCAACCCCACCTCAGGTGGGGGAGGCGAGGAGGCGAGGTGAAGCACATCTCCAGGCCCTCGTCATCTTGAAGATGGGAGGCCCTGCCCAATCAAGACTAGGCTATTGCCCCCCTCCCACAGGAGAGTGGCAGAATAGGGGGTGTACCCACCCCAGGACAGGGACCCTTTGGTCCTTGCCCTTTACCTACCTGTAACGCCCCTAGAGCAAGAAGAAAGAAGACATGCCGTGCAGCTGCCAAGAAGAGGAAGACACCAACTGCTTTGGCCCCAGCCCTACCGGCCTGTCGACCCTCAAACCTGCTCCTGCTACATCCCGGCACCTCTTGTGGCCAGCAACCTCACAAACCCCGGAGCACCTGGCTACCTTTTGGCTCTAAGCACCTGGAACTCCCATGAGCAGAGGCTCTGCTCAAAATCAGCTTCTAATCCCTGGCATCAGCCAGGAACCGCGAACCCACACAGTCTGCACCCGCCAAGCCTGGCCTGTGCCGGAGTGAACAAAGACCCCAAGGACGTCCCCCCGGCGACTGTGACCCCGAATCCGGCACCCAAGGACTCACCTCGACGCTCCTGACGATGCCTGCAGCCTCAGAAACAGGTACCCCAACCGTGATCAACAGAGGGTAAGATTTCCCAACACCAAGAAGGCACCCCTGCACCCGGCGCCCTGCGGCTCCCTGTGCCCAACTCCTGGGTACCTACCTATCCTCCAACTACGCAATTTACCTCTCGAAGTGGTGGTAGCACCTGAAGAATCTTCGTCCCCGAGCTGGCAGCCTTTGTTCAACCAGGAGCTTTCCCATTGAAACCCATTGAGCGCCCGAAGGCTCAAAAGCACCTTGCACCCAGCCGCCTGAGTGGCCCTGGCAGTGTAACCTCTACACCTATCTACTTCCCCATTTGCCCTGAGCAAGTGACCAGGAGCCCAGCTCCCACAGCCGCGTGGCCTGCTAGTCAGCAGCCACCAACCAAGGCCCCCCTGCCTCCCATAGGATAACATTGGGCCTAACTCACTCTGCACCCGGCTGCCCCTGAGCCGCTGAGGGTGTAACAACTGTACTTACCTGACCCTGGGAGACCCCTGAGTCTGTGCCCAAAACCTTAACTCTGCCAGTCGAGTACTTACCCAAAAGCCGATAACCCAATTTTCCTCCATAGGGTAATATTGACTGGCTTCTTCTGAAAGTTCTTCCAAGTGTGGAGTTTCTAAAACTTAAAATATTCACCAAAAATCAAGAGAATAACGAAAATACTCACCTGCTATTAGGAGAGATCCCAGTACTGGATCTTGGTGCCCAGCACTGACCCTGGAAAATATTCACAACTGTACTTACCATTAACCCAATTTTCTTCCGTAGGAAATCATTGACTGTTTTTCTGTGAAATTTCTTCTAAGTGTCCATTTTTGCAAACTACAAATGTTCTTTAAAATTTGTACAAACTGTGAAAACGTAATTACTTACCTGTTTTAGATAGAGGTCCCAGTACTGAGTCTTGGAGCCCAGAACTGGATTACAAAAGTAACGAACATACTATACCTGCAACTTGAATTTTCTCCCATAAGGAATCATTGACTGTTTTCTATGAAATTTCTTCTAAGTGTCAACTTTTAAAATAGCAAAATATTGCCTAAAAATCACAACAGTAACTAAGTCGACTTTTATCACTTGTTTCTAAGAACTGTCCCAGGACTGAATCTAGGATCCAGTCTTGGAGTTACAAAAGTAATCCTGAAAGTAATCTATTGCAAATAACTTAAAACTTTCATTGAGCTCAATGCATTATTGTGTTTGAAATTGTGTTGTCTATTGCAACAACCTGTAACCAGTATTCACAAAAGCCAATTGCATATTGCAAAAGTATTTACCTAAAGCATCTCATTCAGAGAAGTATATTTTAATACCTATTGTTGGTTCTAAAATAAAACAAACCTATATATTTTTTATATAAAGCATTGGCCTAGAGTTCAGTTATTGAGTGTGAGACCATTTGCTGACTGAGTGTGTCCAACAAATGCTTTACACTGTCCTCTGATACTGCCTTACTGCTCGACCAAGCTACCACTTTAGAGAGTAAGGTTATATCCAACTTTAACCTCTGCCAAACCTCTGGGGACAGTACACACTGTACCTATTTGGGAACAGTATATACAGAGCCACTTTCTCACACACAACCAAAAGTATATACAGAGAAACAGAAAAACGGGTGTATATAAAAAAAATTATCTTTTGAAATTCATCAAGGGTACTACACAATTACATACACAATGTAACAAGAGGAAAGCAAATGTGATTATACAGTCCTTCAATGTCACTATTGTAAACACTTTCTATCATATTATTTGCCAGAAAGAAGTGGTAAGGTCGACGTTTCGGTCTCTACGCTTTTGTCCATGAGACCATCTTCGGGACTATCATGTAAAAAAACGTTGACCCCTGCGCAGTGCTTCAGGCGATTCAAAAAGTCAAATGTACATTTTATCGGCGACTTCTGAACCTAGGCAAGGTCGGTCGTGGCTCTGTAGCTCTTTTGTTGGGGCACACATGTTTGAGGACAACTGTTGCTTGCCAAGGTAGCGATCACATTCTTGTAAGAGGTGGAGCAGGGGCTGGGTTGTATTCCATGTTCTTAGCACCCAAGAAGGGTGGTTATTGAGACCAATTTTCAGATCTCATTCTTGAACTTGTTTGTCAGGGAGGAAAAGTTTACAACACGCTGGTGGTCTTGGAGCCAGAGGATTGGATGTAGTTCCTAGAGATAGGACATGTACTTTCATTGGCTGAACCTGTAGGCTTATTAAAAGTATGTTTATTTTATAGTCTGTTTGGACCACTTTGAATTCACTGTACTAGCCTTTGGTTTGGCAGCCCTTTTGCGAAGGTCATGTCACTAGTGGCATATTTGCAGAGGTCTGGGATTCACTGCTGAATGCGTGCTTATTTTGGGTACTATCAAATCACTTTCATATTGTTACTGTCTGCTCAGAGGTTTCCATGTATCTTGGACTTTCTGGATCTGGTTACCATGAAGGTGTTCCCACAACAGCAGAGTCCATGACTATTGATGGATACTTCTAACATATATTCTTCACTTTAGAATAACCCCCAGGTGCCAGACTGGAGGCAGCAATTTATTATTTTTCCTCATAGCAGTGGTCTTTGTGGGACTAGGTGATGTCGTGCAGCTGTGTTGGCTCCACACCCCTCTGGTAGTGACGGAGCAAACGCCAGCCATGCCCACTAATATCAGTTGCTTTCTTTCTGCAACTTCTGGTGCTCTCTCTGGACTTTAAAGTTTTCTGAACACCCCCAGGCCCGTCCCCAACGGTTTGGTGTGCTGGGGAGCGATGTTCCCACTGAAAGACAGTTTCATGGCACACAAACTCCAGGAAGTAGATAACTACAGACCCACCGCAAAAGACAATTTTGGTGTCTGGGCTTGGGACACAACTCAAAGTAGTGTGATAAATGTGTGCTCATGCACCCAAAAGTAATTCTAGATCATGTGCTCAATTTGTATGTTGAACAAAAGTCTCAACCCAAGCGTAGGTCCTGCTCCAAGTCAGTGACTTTAAGGCCTCTATCCTGGTCACTGGCCGGTTCTGCGAGTGCTTCACTTCCTGTTCGAAGTCTTCCTGTAATCCTAACGCAGCATAGAAAAGTGAAGCAGAGCTTGACCCCCGATCTCGCCAGTCTCCTGCCAAAAGGAAGGCGCAAGGACGTCACAAACTAAAGTCTCACTCTTTTGAGGTCAACAACCCTTGAACAGATTCCTCAGTTGGTCCAGACACCCTGAATTTCCCTAGGATTTGTTGACTCCTGCAACAATTTAACTCCTTCAAAGAGGCCAAGCTACAAATTTCCAGTTTGCTTCCTGCTCCATTTGGTGTGCCTTTGTGCGCCACAGAACCACAAGGGTCTCTTCAGGTTACCTAAGGCGGGTCCCTTCCTGGCACAAACTTCCACTATGCCCCTCACGATCCATGTCTTTCTGCCACCTCTAGCACCATAGGCTAATCTGGTATCTGCCCATTTTGGAAACACCGAAGTCCGCAATATCTTGACTGGACTAGAGCTACAAATTACAAAAGAGCAGCCAGTTGTCATTCAGCCTAACTCTGACCCTTTGCCTCTAGGACGTCGCAACTGTAGGCTCCATTATCTTTTTTGATTGTGACTGTCCTGTGCCAGGATGTTGATGAGAGCGAAGGGAATGACTTGCTCCCCCGTCATAATATGAATGCTGTATACCTTGATATACAGAACGCCTAAGGGCTCTATACCTCTCCTGAAAGAACTTGATTAACTACATGGGACCTCATTTGCAATGCTTGTTTAACAGTTGAGATCCTAGAAAAATGCAGCTGCCTTCAATTTAGACTAAAACACATTTTTGACATTCTGTAATAGCAACACTTGAGACCCCACTTCCAGTTAATGATGTTTCCACAGATTCTCTGTTGACTAGTTGGTCACAGCAATACTCTTGCCTGCCTGCGAATAGCGAGTTGCCAGATCTCCTAGACTGTGTCTGGTGACCCATGTTTTTTCACCAAGCACCCAACTCCATAGAGCCTTATTTTACAGGCTTAGACAAATAAAATGAATCATAATTAACAACAATTCCTTCGGAAAGAGAATCCAAGAATATTGATCCTTTTGGCAAACACATCTTTTTTTTCGATTGTCTTGATCTGTGAATGCAATTTTCCATGGTGAGCTACTTCACACATGCACTTTAGGACATAGCCAGTGGCATCTTGCTGTCAGTCCAAGATGATCGTAGTGCTTCTTTGCCCCAGGCAGTACATGATTGCAGGATGTGGGCAAGCTAGTTATCTGCTCAGGTCAGAATACGACAAATTGCCTAGGCATGGTGCTTTGTAGCAGTGTTGTCTGTAGACATGCCTGTATGAAGTCTGCTGGGTTTTCCAGCAAAGTTCAGGCCTCCCTCTTGAACATGCCTTTTGATTGCTCTCGCCTGTTTGACGAGAAGGTGGACTCCGGTCGGGAATGCTTTACAGACAGTGCGTTTTGTGTGGCTGTTGACCACTCCCAAATAGTTTCTGCTACTGTTCTGGCAGTTTAGAGGATATACTGGAGTACTTGTGTATAGATACAGCCTTTCCAGCCCGTAATGCAACTGACAATTCAGTCCTTTCAAGGTTGTTGACATTGATCCAATAGGCAACACACAGACCAACAGAGGTACCAGTCCTCCAATTCCTGTTCTACAGCAACTAACAAACAACTTTACTTTGCACTTGGGAGTGCATACCCAACCAGTAGTGTAGTAGGGTTCATCATTTCCTCACAGGTTAGCGTAGACTCGCTTTCGACACATGGGTCTTACAAATCATGCTAAAAGGCTATGAGGTGCCTTTTCTGATGGATACTTCTAACTGCGGATTCCACATCATTAGAAAATACCTAGGCTACAAACTGGATACAAAAGTTTTAAACAGTATTGCTCCGTGTAGGAAGTTGGCTTTTTTGTGTGTAGTAGGCTGCTGTAAAGACACGCCATGCAAAAAGTCCAGATGGCCCTTATTGGCTTGCAGGGGCTTACTTTAATAATCCTAAGTCCTCTACATTTGGTATTGTGGTCAAGCAGCTTAGGCTTTTCGTTTGGGAGTGTTAAGCATTTGTTGTACACACAGAGCCAATAAATGGTTCATACACTCAAGAAATCTGTAACAGATTATAAAAAGAAATAACAGATTTTCATATAATTTTAGACATAAGGATCATCAATCAAGTAAGCACTTTCGGCGATACAGATCTTACAAGAAAACATTATAATACACAAATAACGTTTTTTAAGGTATGAGCCTTGAACGCGGTAATGGAAAGACTTGTAGTCGATGTTCGGGGTGTCCTTGGAATTTAAGGTGCTAGGGCATGACGGTCCAAAAGAACCACCAGCAGTTTCAGTTTACCTGCCCTAGTGTGTCCTGGTCTGGTTGGTAGCCTTGAGCGCTACACTGTTGAAGTCAGTTGGCCCCTGAAAATAAAGGCTGCAAGGGGGACTTGGGGGCAATTCTGGCAGAATCCAAAAGGAGGCTCTGCTCATGAGGGACTTTAAAACAAGTGGGCGCAGTCCCTTGTGGTGAAAACCGGCTGTGGGGCTCTGGTACTGAGGAGTTTGGCTGGCTGGCCAGTTTTGTTGGAGGCTCTCATGGTTCTCAGTTTGACCTGTCGAGGGGAGAAAAACAAGACAGCAGGGCCACTCTCGGTGTGAGCTTCGTCTGTCCTGAAGTCCCTCTTCTTGCAGGTTGGCTTTGATGGCGGTGAAGTCCTGGCTGGACACTTTACAAACCTTGGTTGCTGCAAGTGCTCTGGTACCCAAGGTATTTATGCAAAGGGCTCCTGGAGGGTCTAGCATCTCAAGACAGAGATGGTTATGACCTCCTAAAACCACAAAAACCTCTTCCTGGCGTGGTGTTCCCTTAGTGGGCCAAATGGCGAGCAAAACAATGCACCGGACAAGCGTAGTTGGTGCCTGTAGACGGATGGCTTCTCCACCCCACAGGGAGATGCTAGATGGTTGACTAAGTGCTGGACAGTCCTCCAGGTGTAGGAGGAGACACAGCTTTTGGACAAGTAGGGTCTTTGCCATTGTCAAGGCACCAAACACTGCTTGTCTGCTGGTACCAAACGCGATGTAGGTCCTCGGTTCTCTCGGTGACTGCTCTTCTTTGTCCTCCTTCTGTTCCGAGGTAAATACATCTGAATCTCTGGTGTCTGGGGACCCTTAAAAACTCAATTTAGAGGCCTTTAGAGATGTATAGGGTAGTAGTCAATGGGCTACCTACCATTAGGGTGACAACACCCCCTATATGACCACTTTCTCTGGGAAGTGGGCATAACCCTGACTCAGAATGCTCTATTTTCACCAAAATAAAGATTGTTAAACACTCCTCTAGCCTTCTACTTCAGCTAGCCAACCTTAGAGGTGTGACTAACCTGTAAGTGAAACACGCCTCCTGAATAATAAATGTCCTGACTCCTCTGGTACTAAATGTGCAGGCGGGTGGTGTTCCCCAGGTCTGTGGGAAGCGAAGGGTGCATTTGAAAGGCAGTAGAGGCTTTGAAGACTTTGGCCTTGAGATGCTAATCTGCTAGCCATCTTGATGGAGGTGTGATCAAGCATTGTTCCTGGCCTCTGAGATCGTGGGCTCTCATCTGTAGCGGGGTCAAACTAGTCTGTGGTGGCAGGCTGTACGATACCAGTAAGCCAATACACTAAGTGACTCGTAGGAATGCATAAATCCGATATTGGCATCAGTACTAATTTATTAAGGCAAGATGCATGACCTCAAACATCAGTATTTGTAGTAAAGCCATTATGTAGCTGGGTATCTCTTACTGATAAATGTAGACCTTTAAGATGGCTTTCTGTTCACTTGCAATGCCTAGCAATGAAACTACAAAGCAAAAGAAACAAATGATGGACAGAATGAGGAACAAGTCTAACATTCACCCCCCGTCAACATCTGCATATGCAAATCAGTCTTGATCCTACTTCTTTTGGGAACATTCCAGCTCGAACTGCCATAGTTTGCAGCAGTCGCCCACGGAGGAGCTGCTCTCCAACGCGGAGGCGGCCTTCGCTCACGCGGTGTCCACAGCTCTGGGCATCCTGTGCATGGGTGACCCGGTGGCTCAATTTCCGGTCGACCATCTTTTGGAAGTCCTCCACCAGGGCTCTGGTGGGAGGGAAATCTTACTTCCCTTTGAGGGTTCGCTCCTCTCTTCCTTGATGGAGGCTTGGAAGCGTCCTGCCTTGGGGAACCCGGTGCCTCAGCATCTTCTGTGTGGGCACCTCCCAGCGCTGTGACCTGGCGTGTCTTTCCCTTCACCCCTCAGCCGCCAGCCCCGTTTTGTGGACGGCTTTTCCCTCCCTGCCGCCACTGTTAACTCCGCCGTCCCGAGAGGCCCGCTGGCTGGACTTTGGGGGCGTAGCATGTTCACCTCAACCTGCGGGCCCTTAACACCTTGTGTGTGCTGGCTAGGACCTCCTCCTGTTTGTGACTCAGCTGAGTCTCTGGGATCTGCGGTGTCCCAGGAGTCTGGTCCAGTGGACTTACAGCATCATGCATTGGATGGCCGGGAGCTTGCGGCGTTTATTCTCCGCTCCCCTCTGGACATCTCAGAGGCGCTGGGCCGGGCCGGACCATGGCTTCCTCAGTCGCTCTGTCGCCATGCTTGGCTTCGGGACTGAGTATTCCCTGAGAATATTCGGGAGCGGCTCATGGACCTTCCGTTTGATGGCGACCTGTTTCATGCCCTGGCCAACACCACCATCCAAAGGCTCTTGGCAAGGCTCCGTCCTCCTCCTTCGCCTTATCCTCCTCCTCCTCCGCCTTATCCTCCTCCTCCATCCCCTCCTCAGTGACTTCTGAGTTGGGTTGCTTCTGGGCCTTCTTAGGCTGGTTGTTCTGGCTGTGGAGTGTTTTCTGGCAGTTTGCGTCCTTCCTTGGGACTTTGGCATTGTTGGCTGCTGGTCGGCCCTTATGTTGATGGTGTGTGGGTTCTGCAGGAGTTGTTGCGCAGACTTGGCCCTGAGATTGAGCCTTTTGCTTTGCTTGGGCTGCTTGTTGAGCCTTCAGCGGGGGGTGTTTTTTTCCCCGTGGCTCTTGTTTTTTCCTCTGCTGCGGAAGTTCTTCCAAAGAGGGTTCCCATATCTTGGGACTTAGTGTACCCTATGTGGGGTAGTGATAGCTGTCATATAGCTTGCGCTCTGCTAGAGGGTTCTGGTCGCCTTCGGGTGCCTGTTCTCCATGGCATTTAGGTACGTTGCTTTTGCTTCCTGAGGTCGTGTGCGGGTCCACTCGTAATGGTGTGCCCGGGCATCTCCTCCTCTCCCTGCCCTGAGGTCTGGGATGATCCTGTGTTATCCCTTGCCAGGCGTCGCCTACTCGGCCTTCCTGGGCCTCGGGCTGTTCTTCTAGCAGCTTTGACTGCCAGCGCAGTTCTGGCTGGCGGACTGCTTTCCATCTGGAGTGGGTTCGCCTTCTTTCCCTAGTCTCCTTGGGTCCTCTAGACTTCTTCTTCTTCTTCTCCTGCCTTTCCTGCCTTGGCTTTGGGCAGAGCTATGTTGCCTTGTAGGGGAGTGGGGTGCTTCGTCCTCTCCGTCCTTGCCCTTGGTTCCTCTGCTATGAGGGCACGAGCCTTTTCAGCCTTCTTTCCCTCCTACCTCCCCTTGGGGTCGGTGGGGTTCTGCTGGTCGGGGTTCCCTTGGCCTGGCAGTGGCGAGGTTCTACCTGGTCCACAGATCTGATCCCCTGTGGGGCCCTCTGTTCTGCATTGGCTGGTGGGGTCCTTCCGCAGACCCTCCTTCCCCGTGGGTATTGCTAGTGTATCTATTCTACGTCTTGGAATCTGTGGCTAGTAGTCTCTATCAGATGTACGAGTTACTTACCTTCGGTAACAATGTATCTGGTAGAGACGATTCTAGCTGCAGATTCCTTCACGGCCCTCCCCTATTCTGCGAGGACCCTTGGGTTGGTCTTCGGTACTCGCCTCCCGGTGGGGGGCTGTGTCTCCTGGGAGTGCCTTCCTTGTTCTTGACGGGTGGCTCCGTCTGGGGGCGGTTCATTCCTCCTTTGGATCTTTGGAGGATGGGGTTCCGGTGCCCTGCTGCTCTGGCTACTCCAATTTTGAGGGGGATTGCTTTCTATCCCTGTCCTCCCTCCCTTCCATTGCTATCCTCTGATTAAGGGTCATCTGGCCAGGTCTTGCCTATGTCCCTTGTAGGTGGCTGCCCTCTAGGTTGGGGTGGCTTGGAAGTTTGTTGTCCCTGTCTGTCTTGGGACTGGTCCGGCTCCTTGCTCGAGATTGGGGGGGGGGGGGGGGGGGAGGGAGAGAGTGGTTTTACTACGTGTTCCATGACTTTACGCATGTTCTTTGCCTCCGGGCCAGTAGGCTGTCTATCTGCTGGCAGGATGACAGCGCAGGTTTCTGCTTCTTCTTCTTTCCCTGCCCTTGGGTTCTGCGGTGTTGGCACTACTCTGGTGGTGTTGTTGGTCACCGTTTCTTTCCAATTTTTCTGCTCTTCGCACACTGTTTCCATGCTTCCATAGTTTTTTTATCTGTTGATTCCGCGTTGTGGTGCAGAAAAGTTCTCCGAAGAAAACGGACGTAGGCACGCTGGGGCGGGTCTTATGTGACCTCGCTGACGTCAAGTGCGCGGACGGCGCCTGGGCGGAGTTGCATGATCTCGCCCCGCCCCCGGTGCGCAGCGATGCTGTGGCAAAAAGTTTCCGGATCCAGTCTCACGCCTGGGGATAATTCCACATGAAGGAATCTGCGGCTAGAATAGTCTCTCGGGGGCCGCTCGCAGGCGTGGACATTTGCATTTACCTCTGAGGGACAAGTGTTTGTAGTTCAGCTTATCTATACCGGGACTGCGAGGACCAGCGTGCTCCCTGCTCTTTGTGCGGCGAAATCATCAGCAGCTGGGGGACTCTTCCCGACCCTCCCTCTTTTGCCATATAACGCCTCGCGGCCCCCGCTTCGTAGGTGCCGCTCGCAGGCGTGGACATTTGCATTTACCTCTGAGGGACGAGTGTTTGTAGTTCAGCTTATCTATACCGGGACTGCGAGGACCAGCGTACTCCCTGCTCTTTGTGCGGCGAAATCATCAGCAGCTGGGGGACTCTTCCCGACTCCTCCCCCGATCCTATATTGGATACGCCTGATCTCGCGTAAGCGGGACGCGAGCGGGGCTAAGCCCGGGCAAAGGGCGGGCCCTCTGTGGCCCTCAGAGGCACGAGGAGACCGGACCGGGCCCATCCATTGACAAATCGCGGAGGACTACGTGAGTACTGATCCACTGTGCCGATTTGATTACTATGGCCGAGACTCTGAATAATCATTTACCCCCAATTGTAGGAGGTACAAACAAGGGTACATTGGATGACTATTTCACCAGGGTCGCTTTGGATATTGGGAAGGAGACTGCATTAGCCGAACGCAGGGCAGAGCGACGTCGTTCCGTAGAATGTATAAAAAACAGACTGCCCACGGACTTTTTGCCCCATACTACATCTTCTGAGTTAAGCCCTCTTACTGTTTTCCAGGAGTTATTACCTATAGATAATGTTCCCACATTATTACGAGATTCCCCCCCCCATCACCCGATATGTTTAACAATGTGCATGTTCTTAATAATTCAACTTCCTCCAGGACTCTTACCAAGGAAACTGATACGATTATGGTTTCCTCTCTATCAGAGGTTAAGGTTGCTAAAAAGGTCGGGAGGGTAGCTGTATCCAAAGCCCAAAGACCCCCTCCCTCTAAAAGAAGAAAGAGGGTAGGTGATTTACAAAGAAGCAAGATTAATCCCTCTGACTTTGGAAAGGGATTAAGGTCCACTGTAGATACTGTATCAAAGTCTAGTGTACCATCTATTTTATCCACAGTGCCCCTTACGGAAATAAGCACTGACCCTACATCTTTTGCTTCAACGGCACTTCCCCCCACTTGACCCAATTAGCCCTTTACATTGTTTGTCTAACGAAGCTTTGCGTGTTGCCCCTCTGGAGAGTATCGAACGACTTTTAAGGTCATTCGTATTACCCATAATGGAAAGATTAAAAAAGATGGAGCAACGGTTGGGGGATCTTGAACTGGCTATTACTAATAATATGGGGGTACTCAAAGACTTTGTAAACCTAGTGCCCCCTCCTTCTGTAGTACCAGTGATACCTCCCATGCTTATAAGCGAAAATGGTAAGGATATCCCTGGCAGTCAATTTAGGGTTATACCCCCCCAATGCAGCTCAACAACAACTAGTACAAAACGATTTGGGTGAAGTAATAAGGGGAGTGAAAGAACCTGTATTAGGAATCATACAAGATCAGAAGGGAGGTACTCTTCCAGCTAGGACAGTGGACCATTTGAGGCATCAAGTTAATTTACCTCCAGAAGCGGTCCCTTACGTGGTAGTGCTCACGAGAGTCCCGATACTGGTAAAGGGTAAAAAGGAAGGGTTCTTTGAGCTTAAAAATAAAACCATGCATTGGCTTACCTTAAACAAGCCCCTTCCCTTTAATGTTAATGGAGAGATATTGCACGTCCGACGACTTCCCTAGTTGGGACGTAGAGCTAAGGACATTGAGGGGGATTTAATTGTCATTATTTTCAGAGATCCTAGAGCTGTCATTCACATTCTTAACCACACTTCGGGCAACAGTAGCGGGTCTATTATGCCTCGTGAATTGACATATTTTTATCCAAGATCCTCAGTCTCTCACATGATGTATTCCGGGGTTTCAGCACGAACGCAGATATACCAGCCTGTACCATCCATATCTTCTGATAATCAGTATATAACTCGTGCACCAATGCCAGCGGCCTGTGAAAACGCATCCGACTGGGTCACTGTACCTTTTAGGAGTCATCGAAATGGTTTTAGGAGGATAGACTATCGGCCACTATTTACCCCACTGGAAGTTGCAAACAGATTTGATGCCTTTTCAGGCTTTGATGATTGCGATTGACAGGGGGGGTTTCTAATTAATAAGCCCACCATTATGGAGCAACAGGGTGAGAATATTGAGTTAACTTCCCTAATGAAGACTTCCTCCCTAGAACAATCTATCCTCCCTGTAATTGCTCCTTCTTCTTCTTCTGATCAGTATGCATCGTCTCATAAGCACGTGCCTGTATTAGAAGCTGGATCTGCCATGATCAATGACCTCCATGGTTCCTTGCTCCATGATTCAATCAGCCAAGATCTACCGACTGGCCATGTTAAAATTCTTTCCTGGAATGTGGCAAGCCTTAAGAGTAAATTGCCTATCCCCGAGTGGGGCTCCTTTATGGCCCTCCATGATATTTGTATGCTACAAGAAACCTGGGCATTAAAAAGCAGTTTAGCCCAGGGATTTGCTACATTTGATATTGTGGCCAGTAAGGGTGAGAGGGGTAGGCCCACGGGGGGATTGTCCATATGGGTTGGCACGCACTTGGGAGTCACGGCACTACAAATTAGAACTAATTCGCCGGACGTTCAGTGCGTATTACGGACTATACCAAATGGGCCAAACATCGCCCTGTTCAATGTATATTCAAGGCCAGTTAGGCGGGGCCTTGTGTCAGAGGCCAGTGAAATTTTGTTGACCCTAATTCAGTCAATGGACCCTTCTACTGTGTTAATTCTGGGTGGTGATTTCAACTGTCATTTTGAGCCACTCTTGGACTTGAATATGGGTGGCTCGGATGACGTTGACTCACTGTGGGCCATTCCCCAACCATTGACCTCTCGGGTCAAGGCTTGGACCCCGTTAGTTCTACAATTGCAGTCATTTGTGCTTACAACCTCACTACGAGCCTGCAATGGGAGGGTGGAACCTGACAGACCAGCGAATGCAACATTTAATCGGCACACCCAGTCCTCGGTAATTGACTACATTTTTTTAGAGGCTAGGCATTGGGACAAGGTGCATGAGTTCAGAGTTATTGAAAGAATTGACAGTGATCATAATGCCCTGGTACTCTTACTTAAGATAGGGAGCTTTGGGCTTAAATGTCAAACTTTGGATGATCACTCTGCCACTGTGCCTCTAATTATAACAAACTGTAGACGTAGAGTTAAATGGCCAGATTTCCAGATGTCCGATTTCAAGCTTGCTGCCTTATATAAGACTATTATCCCATTTATCGAAGAAATGGGGAAATTTGGTCACCTAGGCAGGGCATCTGAAATCCATATTAACTTGGTAGCAGTAATTGAGGATATTCTCTGCCCTGAGAGAAGGGTTAATTGCCCTCGGACTTCGTCCCCTCAGTGGTATAATGCCTTCTGTCGGGCTACCAGGAAGGCTCTTTTTAGAGCTTTAAAAACCAACAACAGGGAAGCCATTAAGGTATATCGTTCTGCGTATAAAAAGGCACTTAGTGATGCTAAAAAGGAATGGGAAGTTGCTAAGTGGGAGAATCTGGGTTTTGCACTTGGTAACAATAATTCCAGATTATTCTGGTCCATAGTAGCAACTGGACTTAGTGGGCACAGCTCGGTTCCTGCGCCCAATATCGCCCCTTCCATCTGGGAAAGCCATTTTTGTGCCCTCTATGGCATTTCTGAGTGTGGCGATACGGTCGTTAATACCATCGAATCTCAGCAATTCCATAGTGTTAGTGGAACCGAAGAGCTTGTTAGGTCTATTGCTGTTCGCCCATACCTTTCCATAGATGAATTAATTACCATGCGTGAGGTAGAAACTGCATTAGGAAATCTGCTCCCAAATAAGGCTCCTGGCTTGGATAAACTGCCTGGGGATCTGTTTGGGACACAACCAAAAATTTGGGCCCCTCATCTAGTCGCCCTATTTAATGGTATCTTGCAGGGGGATGATCTGCCGCCTACTTGTTTAGGAGCAGAAATTGTGCCGATCCTAAAAAAGGGCTGTCCCCTAGCCCCCTCAAATTATAGACCCATCAGCCTAATCGATACATCACAAAAGCTGATGGGGAGGGTTATTTTGGATAGGATCCTTGGTTGGATCGAGGAAAGGGGATACTATCTACACTCCAGGCAGGATTTAGGTCTGGTACTTCTTCCCTAGACCAGATATTTCGCCTGCAGGTCCTGTACTGGAAAACAGCCAAGGTGGAGGGTGGCAGCCTCTACCTTCTGTTTGTGGACCTGCGGGCTGCTTTTGATCTGGTCCCACGTGGGAAATTCTGGAGAGTCCTTGCGGATATGGGTCTCCCGCCCTATTTGCTAGCCATTCTCTCGAGGTTACACCTAAATAATTTCGCGCAGGTTAGGTCTGGAAGTCATGGTGAACTCGCAGATCAATTTCCTGTTTTGAAAGGAGTCCGCCAAGGGTGTGTCTTGGCACCCACCCTTTTTAGCCTTTACATCAACGGCCTTATTGAACATCTGAATGGTGTGACCAATAATGACGCTCCTAGACTGGTTACAGGTAGAGTGCCCGCTCTGATGTTCGCGGACGACACACTTCTGCTGTCCAGAACATCATCGGGCATTCAAAAAATCCTTGACGGTTTTGTAGATTTTTGTCATCTCCGGGGGTTGGAAATCAATATAGGAAAAACAAAGTTTATGATCTTCAACCCCCCGAAGCGCACACGCCCTAACCCAGTACTTTATGGTAGCCCCTTGGAAAGGGTCAAAACATTTATCTATTTGGGCGTTACCCTTACAGAGAGATTTGATTGGCACAAGCAGATTGCTAGATCTACGCTTAGGCTAACTCAGTTAGCGGGGGGACTAACCAAAGTTTTTAAGGAATCCACCTTTAGGCCGGTTTCCCCTGCACTTAAAATATACAGCCATCAAGCAAGAATGGCAGCAACTTATGTGGCTGAACTCTGGGGGCACAAGCAGACCCTGGATCTTAAAAGGGTGGAGCAGTCTTTTGTCAGAAACCTAATTGGTCTTCCGCCTAGCACGCCATTGATCCCTCTCAGATTTGATCTTGGGTTGATCCCAATAGAGGAGATCATAAGCGCTAGACCAATTATGTACTGGAAGAGGTTGTGGTCTGTCTCTGAATTGGCTGACTATAGAGCTGAATTTTCTGACATTTGGCTTATTCTTAGATCTAAAGCGATCCCTTGGCTCCAGCACATTAGCGCAGTTTGTACTCTGCTTGGCTTTCCCGGATTATGGGACACTCCGGAGACTAACTGTGCTAGGATACCTAAGAATATACTCCTCGCTCATATTCATACGCTAAACCATCAGACGTTAATGAGTTCTACTTTATTGGGTAGGCTGTCATCTGAGTTCCTCCTAATAAAAACAGAGCCTAAGGCCGAGGAATTCATGGATTCAATTGAACCTCCAGCTGCCCGTAAGTTGTATATTCAGCTAAGACACGGCACCCTTCCTATAAGATCTTTTACTTCTAAGTGGACCAAATCGAACATTGTAGCCTGCCCCGCATGCACCTATAATATTGAGAACATTTCTCATGTTCTGTTTTTCTGTCCTGCCTACTCTGTATTTAGGAAACGCTGGCTGATCCCTATCTGCAGGAACCTGGGTTTCTTGCACTTTACACAGGCTTGCAGGATACTGACTTACGATACCCATCCTCCCATTGTGTTTGCGGTTTCTCGCTACCTGTTATATATGTGGCGTATTAGGCAGAATTTTTTAACTTAATTGTCCTAATTATTTTATTCATTGTTTTTCTTCAATGTTTTTGTACTTTTTATGGTCTATCGACCGAAATAAAGTTATTACAACAACAACAAGAATAGTCTCTACCAGATACATCGTTACCGAAGGTAAGTATCTCGTACAACTCACTCTGCACCCGGCTGCCCCTGTGCCGCTGAGGGTGTAACAACTGTACTTACCTGACCCTGGGAGACCCCTGAGTCTATGTCCAGAACCTTAACTCTGCCAGTTGAGTACTTACCCAAAAGCAGATCACTCTCTTTTCTTCCATAGAGTAACATTGACTGGTTTCACTTGGAAATTCCTCTAAGTGTGGAGTTTCTAAACTTTAAAATATTCACCTAAAATCAACCGAGTAACGAGAACGAAAATACTCACCTGCTATCAGGAGAGATCCCAGTGATGGATCTTGGTGCCCAACACTGACCCTGAAAAGTAATTACAACCATACCGACTGCTAACCCAATTTTCTTCCATAGGAAACCATTGACTATTTTTCTGCGAAATTTCTTCCAAGTGTCGATTTTTGCAAACTACAAATATTCTTTAAAAATCGCACCAACTGTGAAAACGTAATTGCTTACCTGTTTTAGATAGATGTCCCAGTGCTGAACCTAGGAGCCCAGCACTGGATTACAAAAGTTATGAGAACCTACTTAACCTATAAGTTGAATTTCCTTCCATAGGATAACATCGACTGGTTTTGGCTGAAAAAGTTTCTAAGTGTCGATTTTGCAAACTTAAAAATATTTGTTAATCGTCTGTATGACAAACTCATTCAACTGTTTACAAGGGATGGGGCGGAGCTAGACATGCTCTAAGATAGCCGCTTTCTAGGCGAGCTCCTTCGGTTACTCGCTTACTATCCTTCATTTTGCCTGCATCCCGTAGTTCTGGTAGTGCTGCGCCATAAATGCTGGGTGGTGGAATACCTCAGGGCAGTGACGAACTGTTCATTATACACTGACCTGCACCGCAACTGCCACAGATTCATGCCGAAGGATCCCGTCAGCGCTGCGGCCTAAGGGAGGTGTGCCGCCATCGCCTGGATCGTGTGGAGAGGTCCGCTGTGTGCTGCGGAGCTGCGTCTCGTGCGACCCCCGGGGTGTTTGACTGCTGTCCCGCACTGCGCTGGAGCGTGGTGCTGTTGGCAGCGATCTGCACTTGCGTGGGCCTGGGACGGAGGTCGAGCGCTGGCGTGCTCTACGACTCGGCGCAGCCAGCCGGCAGTGAGGTGGGTGCCCTGTCTGGGAGAGGTGAGTCACTGCGCCCGGCGAGCCTGGTTCCCCCTGCTGAGGTGCGGTGTCTGATTCTCTCCGCGTGTGCTGGGGAGGATTGGAGGCCCGTGGCCTTGCTGGTTGGGAATCTATTGGCTGTTGTTGGGTTGCTGGTGATCGGCGCTGCATGGAGTGTGCTGACTGGGCCTCACTGATCTCCCCAGCCCTGCCACGAATTACACATCGGGCGCAGCATAGTCGAGACGCCAGTGCGGCCCCTCACATATCTTGCTAACTGGGCGGCGATGGACGGCTCCTCACATTGCTTGTTTGCCATCCTGAACTTCAGCACCACGTGGCGTGAGGCCATATAGAACTGGTGGTGTATGGTGTATAGACCTTTCTGCACCTAGGACATAGATGGTTCGTACGCTGCCTACCTGTCTGCCCTGGTTAGTCATCTCCTGGCTTCTTCATCAGTATTCGGGGTGGAGGAGTACCCTGTAATTCAAAGTACGACCGGTCTGTTAACGCCTGGCCCTAAGGAGTGTGGCTAGTGTCCACGTCTGGGTGCGTCTGCCCTCTTTGCCTCTGCTCACCTGTTCCCCTGGTGCTCACTCTGTGTGGCTACAACTCCGGGTTAGTTGCACCAAGTCCTGCATTGACAACTATGGGGAAATCAGACCACAATCAACCCCTGAAGGTGTCCAGGAGGGGAGGCCGGACCTAGTACCCTGTAGGAAGGTGGAATCTGACTATATGGTTGGCCACAACTTTTTGCCTGGTATTTGGATGGTTTTTGACTAGTCTGGCTGGGATCCTGCTATCCAGGACCCCAGCCTATCTGCTTCCTCCCTAAAACTGATGAGTACCCTAGGTACAACCCAATTGGATACTGAGGATACCCTGTCAGCCCTTGTAGATGGTACCCTAGGTACCCAGGGCATGGGTCCCTCAGAGGCCTACCAGGGCTGCAGCACTTATTGTGCCACCCTGGGACAGCCATACCAAATGACACCACCAGACCACTACTGTAGTCTGGGTAAGGTGGTGCTTGCACCCCCTTACAGGGATACAGGTACCCTGTATCCCACCTATGTACAACACATGTATTCTCATTGGTCACCCCTCAAGCAGGCCTTGCTAATCCTACAAGGCAGGGTGCTGAGATGTGTGAGGGGGGACCCCTACCTGAGTAGGGCCCCCTACCTGAGTAGGGCCCCTCTGCAACCCTCGTAAAGACCATTGCTGGGTTGTTTGTAGTGTAGCCATACCATATACTCTTAACCGCATTATCAGTATATCGCGATAGCGTGATAACTTGAGAATGGCTACAGAGAACCATATCGTGTTTGGTGTCAAACATGTAGGAATCATACCCCCAGTCCAGCCATGGGCATGAGGGCATGATGCCCCCCTGCTAGAGGGGCGATACGGGAAAAGCGGCAGAATTTAGACATCAATTTAAAAGTGCACACGTATCACAAAATGGATGCTACTCGCCACCCACACGACTCTGGCTGCCTGTTGCTGGGCAAAACCCCAGCCTCGGCAGCTGGACAAAAGGGATCCTGTTGCAGGGAGGTGCCAGCACCTTCCCAGACAGGCTATGTGGATTGGAACTGGGTGGGTGCACCATAGGATACCTTTCAGAGTTTCACGTAGGCTGCTACAGTGCCTACATTCTGCATACACCGCCTGGAACAGGTTCAGGGGCATCCTGCCCCTCGCCCAGGCGGGAAACACACAAAGGGGAGAGGGTGTAGCCACCCTTTCCCGCCTCAACTACCATTGGTGGACACTGATCTGGACACTCCCCTAATCTTGTGGATAAAGGTGAATAACGTGTCCCCAGAGAATCAGATTAATCTTGGACTTCACAGACTTGACCTTCGACGAGCTGCTGCCCAGCTGACTGAAGAAATCTCCCTTGGGGTAAAGGAGTTACCCCCCTGCTTGGCAGGCACCTGAAACACTGCAAGTGACCCGGTTGGAACTTCGCTGCTCCTTCGGATATCGACGACTCCTCTCAACCTTGAGGTGGGTTACCTAGCATCCCAGAGGCCAGTGAGCGTGCCCAGCAAGTCTGAGCACCGTGGACCGCGTGGGGGTCGAGATCCCCGATACCCCCAGGACACCGGCCACCTCTTGCATAGCACACGACCCTGACCAGTGGGGAAGTTGTGCTTTGGCCCAATATTGAGCCAACCTCTCAGCAGCAACTGTGCCAAAGATCAGCGCCCTAGCTCACTGCAGTGGTCCGTGGGCACCCTTTTACGCACTCCAAATTGCTGCCTTCCACGGTCCCTTGTCTCTCGACTTGTGGGCCCTGGCGGAGGACAATCCTTACTTTTAAGAGTTCCCCTGATTGCTCCAGGCCTGCTCTACGGTCTCCTCAAAGGAGACCTCTCACAGACCTCATGGGTCTGCACCAGTAGCTGATTTGTTCATCTTGCGTGGGTTGCAGTTGCTAAGGCTTAGTGGATCCAATCCGGACACTAACACCGCAGCGACCCTCATCCTTCGTGGGACAGTCGCCCTCCAGAAGCTGGCCTTCCTTGAAGCCTCCCGGAGCCCGTGGCTGCAGATCCAAGCTACACTTTTTCCACTTGAAGCACCCGACATTGAAGGGCTCTTTTCCTTGAGCTCCCTGGTAACTGTGCCGTGACCCCGACTCTGTCCCCTCTGCTTTCAGGTTCTCCTCTACAAGATCTCAAACTTCAATCTTCACGGCATCATCGACTCTTTTGGCTTGCTACAGTTTTGTACATTTTCCCATTGAAAATCAGCCCGCGACCCGACATCGAAAACGACCTATGCACCCGGCTTCCCTGGGGCAGGTAACAGTGGTACCTCGGTACTCCCGTGGTAGTGGGCTCCTCAAAAGCTTAACTCTAAGTTTTTAACTTTGAACTCCTGCTAGAAGTGTCTGTTTAAATCAAACGCGACATTCTCCATAGGCTGTAATAGAGATCCCGATAGCAGCTATTTCCACTGCACGCGCCTCCCGTGGGTCCCCTTCCTCATAACCTGGGTTGGATTCTTACGGGGCCAGCGATCCTAAATGCCCTAGGCATTGTCTGTAGAATTGTCGCGTTTCTTATACCACTTTCTTAATATATGGTTTGGACCCCCCCCCCCCGGGCCCTGTGATTCCAGTGCTATTGGCTCTATAAATGCTTGTTTGAATTGTAACTTTACCTCTAGCCTCATAAAGAGACTTGTGGGATTCTGTTTAGAATAAATACATATATTTTATATATATACCTGTGTGGACTACTCTTTCATTTGGTCATTCAAGAGGTTATCTATGGTAAAACAATAAGCTTAACACTCCTTCAAGACTTAGCCTGAAGGCTGCTCTCCACAGCTACCACTAGGATAGCTTTCTTTAAAGGTTGTCTTTTAAACCTATCACCTTAAGAGTCGAATTGGACTGGTGCAAGGTGGCCACAATAACTAGTGACCAGCATATGCCAGGCCAACTTCTCACATACCCGCATCCTCAGCCGCTGGGGGAGTGGTTGTGGGAGATGTGCAATCAATGTTCTCTGCAATACAAAGCACCCTCACTAACATAGACTGTAAAATTGATAACCTGACTTCCAGGGTGGATCGCATGTTGGAACGTCTTGATCGTCACAAGGAGCGCATTGACATGGCGGAGCGGCGCATATCAGATACCGAAGATGCACAACAGCAAATAGAAACCAAACAAAATGGACACAAATCTGACTGCCCTAATGGCCAAGGCTGAGGATCTTGAAGCGAGATCCCGTCGCTACAACCTCCGCCTTATGGGTATAGCAGAGTCCACCAACACTGGGCCTATGGAGAAATATGTCGAGCAATTGCTTATGACACTACTGGGCAAGGACACGTTCTCTGATGTTTTTATTGTAGAGGGAGCCCATCGATCACTGGGCCCGGCGCAACCGGTGGGCGCAAGGCCTAGGCCCATTATAGCCAAAATTCTAAACTATAGAGATCGTGATGCGGCACTTCGCAAAGCTAGAGAACTGGGAAGCTTAAAACACCAAGGCATGGACATCTCCATATACCCTGACTTTACGCCTCAAGTCCAAGAAGCGCTGAAAACATTTGTAGCTGTTAAAAAAAAAAAACAAAAAAAAAAAAAAAAAGCTAAGAGACCTGAACATTTCCTACGCTATGATTTATCAAGCCCGGCTGAGGCTCTCTGAGGGTGGGAAAGTTAGTATTTTCAATGATCCCAAAGAGGTGGTCAAATATTTACAACAGAGGGGTGTCCAGTCGACATCCAGGGGGGCTTTGGAGGAAAACGCAGGGGCATCTGATATTGAATAACGGCGTTGCCCGTGTTATAGGTGTGCTTGAAGGGGGTACTAGATGGAGTCTTGAGGAATAGTTATCGTCCCTTCTGGATACATACCAATAAGGCTGTTGTGTAATTGTATACCTAACACAAACTGTTAGATTTACTGCAATAACTATGCATCTTTTGGTGACCATCTGTTTTGTTACGATTGCCAAGCTGCTGTCAGATTCCTAGATGAGAGTTCGGGATGCGGGAGATGCCAATTTATATTAGCGTAGTTACCCCTAGGGGACATGTTCCCTTAGGATATCTGGCTGCCAGTTCCCACCCACCTGTGTGACCCACAGAAACAGTTATTCACGATGGGTGGGGTGGGGGACCGAGGGGAGTTACTTAATGAAATGGGGATCTGTTTTCGTCCGGTTTGGGATGGCGAGGTGGGATGGGTATGAAGTTGTTCTTCATTATTCAACTGTTTTTCCAGAACATGCGTTAAGTCTTGTTTTATAGTAGTCGGTTATACAGTAAAGTCATAGATTCTGTGACTGTCAAGCCCGCACGTTATACACGCCGACACGCCAGCACACCGCTATCTATTTCCAGCATTAGCAGATCTTATGATAATGTACACTAAAGATACGCCCAAGCCCCTCAAACTGGTAACCTGGAATATAAGAGGTTTAAATAACCCCAGAAAAATACGACAATTGTTCGCTTACCTTGATAGGCACGGTATTGCTGTAGCCATGTTACAAGAGACACATTTAACTACTCCTAAAGCAGATGCTTTCGGGAAGCGGTGGGCGGAGCTCGTGGCAGCGTCCTCTTATTCTGCATATGCGCGGGGTGTAATAACACTGATACGCAAAGGAACCCAGTTCATACCAGAACAAACCCTCACGGATACGCAGGGACGCTATGTCATAGTTACAGGCATGCTGCGAGGTACTAGGGTAGGGCTCCTAAATACCTATGGCCCTAATGTGGACGACCCTGATTTTTTTGTGCACCTTTACTCAAGGCTAAGATCTTTCCGGCATGCACCTTCTCTGGGGAGGGGATATGAATGTCGCATTGAACAGCGAGTGGGACAGATCACATAATACGACTGAATATGTGGTGTGGCTGAATTTAGGTTGCATGATGTATGGCGTATGCGCAACCCACGGGTACGCGAAAGCACCCACTCGTCCACTGTACACAATAGTTGGTCCAGAATTGATTATTGGCTCCTCACGGAAGAAGTGTGTACATGGACCCAAGAGATCAGTCACTTACCAAAAACGCTCTCAGACCACAAACCTGTCCTGCTGGCGGTGACGATTCCGACATACTCCCTGCCACCATTTGTATGGCGATTTAATGCAACATCACTGTTAGATCCACTTTATGCTGAGACAGTCACAATGCCATAGTGGAGTATTTTAATACCAATAGGGATTCAGAGAAGAGCGCAGGAACACTGTGGGAGGCCTTCAAGGCAACGTTGCGTGGCATCTGCATAAGCACGACGGCGGGGATCCTTAAAGATATCGGTACCCAGCTAACACGTAGTGAACAGATCATTAAAGCATTAGAAAAGGTATACGATGCCACGCATAGAGCAGACATATTGGGAGCTATTAGGGAGGAAATAAAGAATTACAATAACCTGGCCGATGATTAGGTGAAATACTTAGCTAGGTGTCGTACTGCGCGTAGGATGGGTGAGGGAGGTAGGTCGGGGCGCACACTAGCACACAGTGCGTAACAAGCATAAACAATATACTCAAAATGAGAGATGACGAGGATGTAGAACATCATGATATGGTAGGCATTCTGCAAACATTTATAGACCCCTATAGCTCGCTTTATAGGGCACGTAACACGGCGGGCGCGCAGGAGATCCTATACTATGTGGAGGACATAGCATTGGTCTGGCTGTCAGATAGTCACAGGGATTACCTAGCACGTCCCATTACACTGGAAGAGGTGCAGGATGCTATTAAGACCCTACCTAATGGCAAAATGCCTGGGCCCGATGACCACACAGGTGAATTTTACAAAACTTATTCTGACCTGATCAGTCCATATCTGTTAGAAATGTATGACAAGGCATTTAATACTGAATCTCTACCACCAACGCTGTGTGAAGCGCTCATAGTGGCCTTACTTAAGCCAGACAAAAATCCAGAGCTTCCAGAGTCTTATAGGCCGCTTTCTTTGCTAAACACGGATGTAAAAATCCTGGCTAAAATACTTGCGACTATGCTGCAACCATTAATGAACACAATTATACTTCCGGATTATTATTAGTCTCAATCCACTGCACATAACCTACGTACAATATTTGCTCCAATTAAACCCGGGGCTGGAGGCAGTGGCTGTCTTGCTAGATGCGGCCAAGGCTTTTGACTCCATGGAGTGGGTCTACATTTTCGCTATTCTGCAGCGGATGGGATTTCTGCCACGCTTTGTGCAGTGGATCAAGCTCTTGTACACACTGCCTACCGCACGCTTAAAAGTTAATAGATGTATATCAGATGTGATGCCAATCCAACGTGGGACACGGCACGGATGTCCGCTCTCACCCTTGCTGTTTGCAATTGCCCTGGAACCCCTAGCATGTAAAATATGCCAGAACTACGTTAAGACAGCCCTAAGTTTTGATTTGCGCCCTATCGGCGTATCGATGTATGCTGATGATATGGTGCTATATGTTCGGGACCCCAGCACTAATCTAGCACTGCTTCTGCGGGAATACATAAAATTTGGTAGACACTCAGGTTTACAAATAACTGGTCAAAATCAGCGGCGATACTGCTAACGACTAGCACAAAAGCACCACCACTGGAATTCCCGCTCATTTGGCAAGTGGACCCCATCAAATACTGGGCATCTGGGTGCACCATGACTCCGAACTGGTGATTCGGACTAATTATGGCACCGCAATTGATGAAATAGAAACACAAATAGATCGTTGGGTCATGTTGCCCTTATCTCTTGCAGATAGAATTTCCCTAATAAAAATGATACTTCTACCCAAACTCTTATATCTATTCATAAACATTCCCATAGCGCCCCCCACTCACGTCTTTAAACGACTGCAGTCGCTCATGAATAGATTGATTTGGGCGGGCAAGCAAGTCAGAATAAATTTACGCACAATGACGTTGCCTTATGCCTCTGGGGGCTTTGGCGTCCCTGACTTCTACCTTTACTATTTATGCGCTCAAGTGCAATATGCTTACTACTGGTATCACCCTGTGCAGTTTATGCCATCTTGCTGTGGAAGATGGTGACGCCCACCCCATTAAGTTGGCAAGCATATTACCATATTCGAGATCTCACCTGACCAAACAGGAAATTAACACCGTTAGCACGACTTCTGAGGCATGGCAGCGAATCTGTCAACTCGTGGGCAAAGCTCCGCTGTACGCGCCAAATCTCCCATTGGCACAACATCCTGCTTTATCGGTCACACAAGAGAAGGGGGGGTATGGGGCAGTTAGAACAAATTGGTATAACGAAGATGGGAGATCTATACCCGAATGGGAAATTTCTGGATCAGACTAACTTGGGATATATACGTAATCAAACGTTATTTAAATTTGCTTATTATAGACTTCGAGCAGCGGTTAAGGCTTTCTATCCTACCTTCCCGGCAGAGCCTCCCACCTTAGAAACACTTCAGTTGGTAATAGCAGCCTCTGATAAGCATATAGTGGCCCGGCTATACAGAGCTCTGCAGAAAAAAATAGGGGCCGACGCACGCAGAGCACAGGATAGGTGGAATCAGACACTGCCTACACCACTAACAGCGGAGGAGTGGCAGGCCTGCTGTGCCCTTACTGAACTCCTTACGCCCAATGGAAACTTGGGTATAATACATTATAAATATCTCCACCAGGCGTACCACACCCCGCTCAACTGTATAAACACGGCTTACGGGATGATGCAAAATGCAAACGCTGTAGAGCGGATCAGGCAGACTTTGTACATCTGGCGTGGCAATGTGATAAAGTAAGGTTGTTCTGGGACCAGGTGATATGGCTGCTAAATGAGGTACTCAGCTGTAAATTGGACTGCTCACTACAACTGTGCTTACTGGGGCACATACCTCACTTGAGATCTGCTAAGGAAAAACTAGCAGCTATACTGATACTATTAGCCAAACGCAGAGTAGCTATGCACTGGGACAGTAGAAAAAGCCCAACGGCGACGCAGTGGCTACTGGATTCTATCTATTGCAGAGACAACTTTTTGCTTTATGCGGAGGAACTGCCCACAACTGCTAAGCCATCGGATTTCTGGTTGCTGCTTACTAATTATGTACGAGAACACCCTGACCTAGAAAGACTTTTAATTGTTGTATGTGACTTGTATAAGCGGAGCTACCGGGCTGTCCAATGCTACTTCTAAATATCACTTAAGATGTTGTGCTGTGTAGTTGTGTCATCTGTGAGTTGGTTAATGCGGGACTGACTTGCTGTACTGTATGTATATGATTGGTTTCTTATGTTGGAAAATCTATAAATACATTTATTTAAAAAAAAAAAAAAAAATGTTTTCAAGTGAAGCCTCAGTGCTGGATCCAGGATCCAACACAGAGTTAGAAAACATTGGTGATTCTATGTGAAAAAGTGTCAACTTTTAAAATACGAAAATATTGCTTAAAAATCACAACTGTAACCAAAATGCTTTTACTCCAGGATCCAGTCCTGTGGCTAGAAAAGTAATCCCTAAAGTAACTAATTGCATTTAACTAGAAATTCCCATTGCTGACTGTGTGTACAACAAATGCTTTACATGGTCCTCTGATATTGCCTTACTGCTTGACCAAGCTACCACTTTAGAGAGTAAGGTTATATCTAACTTTAGCCTCTGCCAAACCTCTGGGTACTGTGGACTCTGTGCACACTGTACCTATTTGGGAACAGTATATACAGAGCCACTTTCTTACACCACGTACCTTAGTCACTTTTTGACTATCTTTTTTCAAGACTTTTGTCTCCTGTACTCCTTGGTGCACGTAGGGATGCCTGGATTTAAGTCTTGAGGCCTGCCGTTGCAAAATGTCCGTGGCGGACCCCCACGATGTCTGCCTCTTCTGCCTGGAGACCGACCACTACTCCCGGTCTTGTCAGGCCATGGCCCAGAAGGCCTTTACGGAGCGGTGCCAGAATCTGCTGGAGTTCCAGCACTCGTCCCAACGCCGTTCCAGGTCCCGTTCCCGGGTTCGCTCGCGGTGCCGGAGTCGTTGCTCCTCGGGCTCCAAGTCTTCACCCTCGGATTCTAGTAAGAGACGACATAAAAGTCGAAGAAGCGAATTCGCTCTGTCTCCGTCCCCCATCCCCCATTAGGTCTGCGGTCAGTGAACACCGCCTGCTTATTGGGCCGCTATTCCCACGCGGTGTGGGATACAGTTGCACAGGTGTTGCCTCAGTGTCCTGAGGAGACCCACGCAGTGCTATCCCAAGCTGTTGCTGAGGATGCGGCTAAGTTCGCCATTCGGTGTGGTTTGGACACCGCGGACTCTCTGGGTAGGGCGATTTCTACGACTGTGGCGCTTCGTCGCTACGCCTGGTTGAGATCTACCTGTTCTCGCCTGATGTCCAAAGCTCGCTCATGGACATGTCCTTTGAGGGCACTCGCCTGTTTGGCGATAAGGCCGACAGTGCACTGGAGCGTTTTAAGGACTCGTGGGCCACGGCCAAGTCCTTGAGCCTTTCAGCAAAAAGCCAGACCACTCCTGAATTTCGTTCTTTTGTGGCCACGGCAGAGGTGCCCAGGCACGTTCCTTCAGCAAGCCTGTGCAGAACCAGCCTCAGCGCGGGCGCAGCTTCCGCAGGGGCGGGTCTGGGAATCAGCATGGGGGTCAGTCCACCTCTGCCCCCGCTGCTTCAACCTCCAGACTTTCCCAATCCGAGCTTTGTGGAGCACCCCACGCCGGTGGGTGGCAGGATCTGCCACCACCTCCCCCACTGGCGCGATATCACAAAGGACAAGTAGGTGTTGCAAATCATCCACATGGGTTATTCTCTTCCGTTTCAGTCCTCCCCTCCAGCCGTGCCACCGCATGTCGGGGGAATCACTTGGTACTTCTCCAGCAGGAAGTCACAGCCCTCTTGGCCAAGGGGGCCATCGAGCGCGTTCCTGGGCCAGAAGTCGGATGTGGTGGTTGTTCCCACTACTTCCTGGTCCCCAAGAAGGACAAAGGGGGCCTGCGCCCCATCTTGGACCTCAGGAACGTCAATCGCTTCCTCCGAAAGGAGAAGTTCAAGATGCTGACTCTGGCTCTGGCCTTGGCTGCCCTCGACCCTGGAGACTGGATGGTAGCGTTGGACTTGCAGGACGCATATTTTCACATCCCCGTCCTGCTGGCCCACTGGCGTTACCTGAGGTTCACGGTAGGCCACAAACATTTTCAATTTGCCGTACTCCCCTTCGGCCTTACCAGCGCCACTCGGGTGTTCACCAAAGTGATGGTGGGCGCAGCTCATCTGCGCAGGTCAAGGGTGTCAGTCTTCCCCTACCTTGACGACTGGTTGTTGAAGGCGGGCTCGCCCCAGACAATCGCCAACCACCTTCAGACTACGGCCGACCTCCTGCATTTGCTGGGGTTCTCCATCAACATGCCGAAGTCTCACCGGAGTCCCTCTCAGAAGCTCCCCTTCATCGGAGCGGTTCTGGATTCGACGCAGTTTCGGGTTTATCCTCCCGAGCAGCGAGTCCGGGATATTCAGGCTATGATTCCGATCTTTCAGCCTCTATCCCGGGTTTCAGTCAGGATGACCCTCCGGCTCCTGGGCCTGATGACCTCCTGCATCCTACTGGTGCAACATGCCAGGTGGCATATGCGGGCTCTGCAGTGGGACCTGAAGTTCCAGTGGGCACAGCATCAGGGCAACCTGTCCGATCATGTCCAGATCTCGGAGGGCACTGCACGACAACTGCAGTGGTGACTCACGAATCGCGATTGGGTCAGTGGCAGATCCCTCTCCCTTCCCCAACCGGAGCACGCAGTGGTGGCGGATGCGTCCCTCCTGGGATGGGGAAGCCACTTTGGAGAGGCGGAGATCAGAGGCCTCTGGTCTCCGGCGGAGTCCCGGCTCCACATCAACCTTTTGGAGCTTCGGGCGATCCGTCTTGCACTGAAGGCATTCCTTCCCTCTGTCCGGGGGAAGTGTGATGCAGGTGTTCACGGACAACACCACCGCCATGTGGTATTGCAACAAAGAGGGGGGAGTCCTGGACCCTATGTCAGGAGGCTCTGCGCCTCTGGACCTGGCGGGAACGTCGAGGCATTACCTTGTTGGATCAACACCTGGCAGGTTCTCTGAACGCCGGGGCGGACATACTCCGTCTCCGGTGCTTGATGGATCACAAATATCGTCTGAACTCTGACATGGAGCAAGGCCTCTTTCAGCAGTGGGGAGAGCCTTGGTTAGATCTATTCACCACCGAAGAGAACGCGCAATGTCATCAGTTCTGCGCGTTGGAATTTCCAAGGCGGCACTTGCTAGACGACGCTTTAAGTCAAAAGTGGAGTTGCGTTCTGTTGTACACCTTTCCGCATATACCACTTCTGCCCAGAGTGCTGAAGAAGATTCGGCACGACTGGGCCCAAGTCATCCTTGTGGCTCCGAATTGGGCACAAAGATACTGGTATCCTGAGCTACTCAGCATTGCGATCGATCCCCCGATCCGACTGCGTCTTCAGGAGGATCTTCTGTCGCAGCAGCAGGGGATGGTCCTCCACCCGAACCTGTCCAGCCTCCACCTCCATGCTTGGAGATTGAGCGGCGACAGTTGACAGCTTTTGATCTTCCTCCCGAAGTGGCTGCCAGATGTCATTCTGGCAGCCAGGCGTCCCTCCACTAAAACGGTATACGCCTGCAGATGGAACAAGTTTGTGGCATGGTGCACAGCTAAGACTGTGGATCCCCTTTCTGCCCCTCTTTCCGAAGTCCTTCTGTTCCTTCTTTCTTTGGCCCAGCAGGTCTCTGCTCTGGGCACTATTAAAGGTTATCTTTCGGCCATCTCCGCCTTTTTACGGCTTCCAGATCAGCCTTCCCTTTTTAAGTCCCAGGTGGTTAACCGTTTCCTGAAGGGCATTACGCCTACGTTTCCTCCCGTGCCGTTCGTCATGCCTCAATGGAACTTAAACCTTATCTTGACATATCTGATGTGCACTCCCTTCGAGCCCCTTCATACCTGTCCTTTGCGTCTTTTCATTTTCAAGACGGCTTTCCTGGTAGCTATCACCTCTGCCAGAAGAGTGAGTTAGCTTCAGGCTCTTTCTTATAAACCTCCTTTCCTTTCTGTTCATTCGGACAAGGTGGTTTTACAGACCCATCCTTCTTTCTTGCCAAAGGTTGTCACGCCCTTCCACATCAGGCAGACCATCACTTTGCCTAACTTCTTAACGCCTCTGCATCCTTCCAAAGAGGCTCCACCGTCCGGACCCAAAACGTGGGCTCTCGTTCTACCTTAGGCACACACAACAGTTCCGGGTGGATGACCAGCTCTTTGTTGGCTACGTGGGCGCCAAGAGGTCGGGCTGTGTACAAACAGACCATCTCTCGGTGGGTCGTTGTCTGCATCAAGGTCTGTTACTCGTTTGCTAAGGAGGAGCCTCCTGTTGGTCTGCGTGCCCATTCTACCAGGGCAACGGCAGCAACTACTGCCTTGAGACGAGGCGTCCCCTTGCAGGACATTTGTCAGGCAGCTATGTGGGCCTCGCTGCACACTTTTACCAAGCATTACTGCCTTGACAGTCCGGTCCGGAGAGACTGCTTCTTTGATCGTTCTGTCCTCCGTGACTTTCTGGTGTAATCTATGTGCAGACCCACCACCGGGATTGGTATTGCTGGGTTATCTATTCTAAAGTAAGGAATCCATCTCTAACGTGTCTCTTTCAGATGCACAAGTTACTACTTGTGTAACGATATATCTGTAAGAGACATTAGTTAGTGATAGATTCCTTACCGCCCCAACCATCCTCCCCGTTTTGCGAACTGATTTCTAGGGTTATGGTCATCCCTGTCAGGGCCGTAGTCTTGGCACCAGTGTGTTTCTTGCATGGCTCTGTGTTCCTGGTGCGGAAAGTTATGTACAGAGCTAACATCAGCGCACATGGGTGGTGCATAAGTAGTCTCATTGACGTCATCTCGGCGTTTACGATGCCAGCGACGGACGCGGAGCTGCACGACGCCACCTACTGACGTGCAGCGCTACTGCTCGCAAAACTTTCCGGATCCAGTCTGACGCCTGGGGATATTCTAAGGGAAGGAATCTATCACTGACTAATATGTCTTACAGATATATCGTTACACAAGTAGTAACGTGTGCTATAAGAACAACAAATAACTTGAACACCCCGTCCGATATTCCATAGACCCTGGCTGTCCAAACCTTGTCACACCACCTAGACATCCCCTCTTACACAGTTGAGGAAGGTTGCAAATCTGTTCCCAGATCTGAAAGTCTCAGCACCCTCTGGTACTTGGGCTGGGTAATTTCGTTTAATTTGGCCAAGAGCGGTGTTAAAAATAGCCTTCATATTTTCTAGAATGTCAGCCGAGCCGCTTAGTGTGGCTGAAATGCGTTCCATCCCAATTATGTACCATAGTCTATGCAGCCACCCCACATACATAGGAGTGCTTGTCCCCCAGTGTATTAAGACGTTCTGTAATGCTGCCCCTAACGCTAGCCCCATCTGGCGCCCTCGCATACTCTTCAGAGGAAATGTAATGGGATTAGGTAGGCCCAGAATCACATATACCAGGAGCCAGTATCAAAGATATCATCTATCACGTCCAATATCTTAGGACAGTATCGGGCAGTCCCACAGTATATGGAGCAACCCCTCCAGCAGGTGGGGCTCCTCTGTGGGTTGCCTCTATGGAAGCGTGCAGGTGTTAGATACCAATAAGTCGCTAATTTCATAGCGGTTTCAATACTGGCTACATTTTGGGCGGTGTGCTTTGCTCTGTAATAAATACCGTCCCAGTCCTCCCGTGGAAGGTCACCTTTCTCTTCTCTCCCCCAGCGCTTCTGACTCTGAGTTGCTTGAGAGTGTGGACTGTCCCTAATCATGTCATACATTTCAGATGTCAACCCTTTGTCATTGAGCTTGGTATTTAGCCATTTTTCATATTTTGTCAATTTTCGGCCTCCCTGTTCTCTCATCCCTGGTTGAAGGACCCAATGCCTCAGCTGTAGATACCTCAATCTCTCGGACTCGGAGATCTCATACTCCAGCTTCAGTTGGTGAAGCAGGAGCACCCCAGAAAGATCGAATATGTGATCCACCGATTGACACGCGGTGTCTCGCCATCCCTCAAATGATTTGTCAGACATTCCCGGAGTGAATTCGCTATTGCCAAATAGGGGAGTCAGCGGGGATGGGAAGGTCGTAAGTTTCTTGGATGTCACCACCTCGTCCCAGGCCACCAACAAAGATTTAGTGATCGGCAAGCCCATCAGGCCCCTCGGCCGCTTCGGCTTCCATAAGAAGGGGACTTTCCATAGCGGAATGTCCGCTAGCATTCTGTCCTGGAAGAGCCATCGTTTTTCAGACTCCGGCCTTGCCCATTCCACCAGGTACCTCAACTGGGCTGCTTTATAGTAACTGAGGTGGTCCGGGATTCCAAGGTCCCCATTATCTGATAGACTACTAGCCACAGATTCCTTAACTTAGAATTATCCCCATGTGTGAGACTGGATCCGGAAAAAGTTTTGTCACAGCATCTCTGCGCGCCGGGGGCGTCAGAACGTGACTCCGCCCTGACGTCCTTGGATGTGAAGTCAGTGACATCACAAGTCCCACCCCGGCATGCTGACGTCAGTTTCCTTCTTTTCCGCGTGCAATGCGGATCCAGAGTGTGTTCCCCTGACCTGTTTTCAGGCCTCTTAATGCCTTTGCATTGGGGAACAGTGTGCAATGCCTTCGGGCTTCAAGACGTGTGCATCTTGTATGAGTCCGATGTCGGCGACGGACCTCACTCTATTGTATGTGGTGTTTGGGCGAGCATCATGATTCTATGGGTTGCGAAGCTTGTCAGCATCTCAAGCCAAAGTCCTGGCGTGAGCGCCAGATGAAATTGCTTTCGGCCCGCTTGTCCAGATAGGTCTTGCCACAGCGCCCGTCCCCGGAAGGGTCCAGAAGTCGCCGATTCCGGCTGCAGCGTCCTCTTTCTCCGAGGCCCCATGGGTGTTGCACGGCCATTGGAAAGTCCTGCAGCTTGCCGCCGAGGCCCTGTCCTCAATCTGCAGAGGACGCGGGTTCCTTTCGGGACGTGCGCCCTCGCCTGTTGTCACCCTATCCGCAGTTTCCTCGCGTTGGGGCGACAATGGCTCAAATGAGGGCCTACACTACGGCTCTGCAGGCTTCTTTGGGCCCCCCTCCTCTCCCTGGGACATCCACACATCCCTCGCCATGTGCGGGGCCTTCTGCGGACTCGTGTTCGGCTTCAGGTTTTGGAGGTGTCGTCGAGGTGCAGCCCTACGGTGTTCCCCTCTTCGACCCACGACGTCCCCTCCTCGCCGCAAAACCCCGCGGGATTCCCTGTGGTGTCGCAGGAGGTCGCTGGGACTCACGGCTCGTCCCAGAGTCCCCCTTGGTCCTCTGGGTAGACGGCTGCCTTACCAGAGGCCGAGCCGACATCTTTCCAGCACCGACTGCTTTCCTTCCAGGCCCTGGCCCCGGACCCGGGGCAACTCCGAGTCCCTCTTGGTCCTCTGCGCAGGCGGCTGCCTTGTCGGAAGTCGAGCCGGTGCCGTTCATTGGCCGCTTTGGCGCCGACCCTGCCCCTTTCTCCTCTGAGGCACGTGGTGGTGGAGGTCGACTCGGCACCCCTGGTGGACACTTCGGCGTCGATCGAGGGCACGCCGGTGCCAATAGCGGACTCCCTGGCGCCGTCCCAATGTCGGATAGCCCTCAGCAGCTCTCTCCTATGTTGCACAGATCCTGCTCTCTTGGCGCACCACCTGGGTCGATGCTGGGACCCCCTTCACTGTTCCATACCCCCAGGCCAGCCGAACATGGCTGGGGCCACACTGTCCCTCAGCAAAAAGTCCAGGCCCCTGGACCCTCGTGGAAGCGCTAGTGGGAGGGGGTCGCCCCGGACAACACGCTAGGGTGGAAGGATTGCGGGGGGGGTTGCCGGGCCGCTCCCCTCGCTCTTCACGGCCACGGCCTCCACGCGCTGTTGCGGCAGCCCCTGCGGTCCGGGGCACCCCCGGTGGGCCATGCCGCTCCTCCTCCTCCTGGCTGCTTACGGCTCCCGCCGCCCTGCAAGTGTCTGCAAGCCCGCCCCTGGGCAGGCCAGCCGCCGGATACTGGAGTCGGGACTCCCGGAGTGGCAGTGGAGCACTCCCAAGGCACCAGTCGTTCCTCCGGGCCCTACTAGGTCTGGACCGCCATCTTGGATCTTGGTGCGCTGGGTTCTTCAGACGCCGTAGCTGAGGTGCCCGCAGTCCGCCAAGAAGCTTGCCTCTGCACTCAGGGCACTGTCCCCCACGCCTGCGGGGGTCCGCAGCTCGAAACAGTGCTGGGAAGCACCCAGGCCGGCAGACGGGGACCGGGAGATGAGCAGGCTGCGTCCTACCCGCTCGTCAACTTGGCCACACCCCCCAGGGTCATTCTTTAGACCAAATGGCATCACAGTAAACTTGTAATGCCCATCTGGGATTGTGAATGCTGACTTTTCTTTTGCTCCTGGGTTGAGACCAATCTGCCAGTACCCTGGTGTTTTCAAAGGTACCGAGAAAGTTGGCTGCACCCAACCGGTCAATCAATTTGTCTGCTCTTGGATTAGGATGAGCATCAGTCTTTGTGACTGCATTGAGACCCCTGTAGTTCACATAAAACCTCAGCTCTGGTTTACCTCCCTTGGAATGAGGTTTGGGGACTAAGACCACTGGGCTGGCCCAGGTAGACTCGGAGGGTTCAATCACCCGTAACTCCAGAATCTTGCTGACTTCAGCTCTGATGCTTTCCTTAAATTTTTCAGATTGACAGGAAGGCTGTCCCCAGTGTTCACATCATGTGTGCACCAGGTTGTCTGACCAGTGGTTAGGGAAAATAACTCCTAATACTGCCCCCGGGCTTGCCTGTAGTCCGTGTTCTGTTGGGCAGTGAGGGTGTGTTACAAGATCACTCCTTCAACAGACCCATCTTTAGGTTGTTAGATAGGTCAGGGAGAGGATCACTCTTCTTCCTGATTCTCATCCGTGACAATGAGCAAGGTCACATCAGCCCTGTTATGAATGGGTTTAGGGTGATTCACTTGGATAACCCTCTGGGGGATCCTGGAAGTACCAAGGTCCACCAAGTAAAGTCCTTCCCTTTTTTCTCAAGGATAGGGTAGGGTCCACGCCATTTGTCATGGAGAGCCCTAGGTGCCACAGGCTCCAATACCCATAACTTTTGCCCTGGTTGGAATTCAACCAGGGCAGCCTTTTGTTTGGACCATTACTTCTGGAGCTCTTTGCTTGTTTCAAGGTTGTGGCTTGCTTTCTCCATGTACTCAGCCATCCTTAAACAAGGCCAAGTACATAGTACCCTATGTCTAGCTTGGCTCTTTGAGAGGCTTCCTCCCAGCCTTCCCTCACCAGATTTAAAGAATCTTTAACAGGACGGCCAAACAGAAGCTCACAGGGATTAAAGCCCACTCCTTTCTGTGGCACCTCTGTAGGCAAAAAGCGGGTATGGTAATAGGCCATCCCATCTCCCGAGTTTATCAGGGAATCCCAAAATCGCATCTTTCATGGTCTTGTTAAACCTTTCAACAAAGCCTTTTGTTTGCGGGTGATCGTGAATGGAAACCCTTCATGTTGCCCCACACTACTTTCAGGTAAACCAACATGAAATTACTACTTCTGTCTGAAACCACTTCCTTAGGGAAGCCCACTCTAGTACAAATACTTATGAGGGCCTTAGCAACTGCAGGCAGGAGCATGGACAGTCCTACGGCAACCAGTCTTGGGATACTTGATGGCATAATGCACTACCACCAAAATAAACTTATCTGAAGCTGTTTGAGGGTTAAGGGGGCCATCAATGTAAATCCTTACCCTTTCAAAGGGGACTCCAACCACTGGTAGTGGAATTAAGGGGGTCTTTGGTTTGTTACCGGTCTTTCCACTAACTTGAAGGGTAACACAGGAGTTACAAAACCTTTACTTTCTGGGATGTTTGGCCAGTAGAAGTGGGCAACCAACCTACTCCATGTTTTAGTCTTGCCAAGCTGCCTAGCAGGGGGATGTCACGGGCCAAAGTGAGTAGAAACTCCTTGTACATCTGAAGCACTACTACTCTCCTGCTGGTACCAGGTTTGGAATTTCTGGCTTCGGTGTAAAGGAGTCCTTCGTCCCAATAGGTCCTGTGGGAACCACTGATATCACCCTTTTCCTGTGCACCAGCTTGATGTCTCAGGCTTTCAAGAATGGGACAGTTTATCTAGATCTTTTCTGGAGGTTCCCCCTTGACATAGGAACTCTGCCGTGTAAGGCCCAAGTTCCTGAGGCTCAGCTCCTTCAAGGGCTGACAGGTCTTCTCCCTGGGGAGAGGGGACCTGAGCTTGTCTGTTTAGAAGTGTTTTCCCAGCCTTCTTGCCTTTTCATTTAAGTATTCCCGACGTGCCTGCATGGGTTCTCATCTCAACCCATGCTGAGGTCTCCAGATCATTCCTGAGCAGATATTCAACTGGTATAGCAGAGGATACCACCACCACCTTTTGGCCAGTAACCCTTCCCCACTCCAAGGTTACTGCAATGAGATAAACCTTGATAATGTTATCAGCACTGATAAGTGGATGTTTATCCAGGTAAGTACTGTTCTGTGGATATCATTTGTTCAGTCTCCATCGAGACACTTGCACCTGTATCCCTCAGTGCTTCTCCTTCAACCCCATTGAGTTGCTGCTTTTAAAAAAAAAAAAAAAGTTGTCAACTGAAGAAAAATACGACCAATACAGGGCACCCATAAGGAACAGAATACCGATTAAACTGCATATGATAACAATAACATACAGGTATGTATATCAATAGACGGAGGGTGTACAGTAAAGAAAAAAGAAACAATATCAGCTGAAACAGGGGGAAGGGGCAGTAATATAAAACTTGCAGAGTCCATAGCCGGGCCACAGACTAGTCCAAGGGATGGGCAAAGCCCAAGAGGATGACCTTTGGCAAATCAGTCCTGGCTGGTGGAGTCCAACATTAGCAAGGAGTCACGTAATGGTTGCCAAGTATCTTTAGGCCTCATAATTGGTTGTCATATGGTGTAATTTTCACCAGTAGTTTTATCATAATAAATCACTCTTCAGCCGGGCAGACTCAGAAGGACATGTTTTGCTACCCCGGTGAAGTGCAATCTTGTGTTTGACAAGGAGCAGAGCAATAGCAGTGAAACGCCGAACCGCCTTCTATCCCCGGAGAGCCAGGAGTAGGGAGGGGACCAGTGTGGAGCTGATCATTGTCTCTCCCTGGAGCACGCACGGGCAATCCTGTGAATAAACTATATTTAGGAGGACTTTAGGGAGTTAGAATTCCCTGAGCTATTCTTTAATCTGTCAAACATTAATGCAGGATGTAGTGGCACAGATGAAAGCAGCATTTAGAGAAAGTTAAGGCAGTAACGCCTTTCTTTTGGTCACCCACATCCTGGGTCTTCCTGGACACCCTTGTTTGAACTCAATGGTCCGCCCCCTTCCCCAACTCCTGAGGAGAGACTAACCCTAAGTACACTAGGTATTGATTCAGTTTTTCAGATGTATAGTTAATTAAAAAATGTTCCTTCATTATCCAGCTATAGAGTGCCATCATAAACTTGCACCATACTACCTCTCAATCAGCCACCTAGTGTTTTGGCTGAAAAGTCAACAAAATCTACCCAGGTCTGATTCACGGTTTTGTGAGTCTGCCTGAACTTGATCCTGTACTCTTCAGTGGTGAGTCCAAACCCTCAGTCAGCGTATCCTTCATGAGGTCATAGGGCTCTATCCCTGCACTTTCCTGAGAATAACTCCCATGGTAGAGAGTCCCAGTGTCTCTGATGTAACTTTCTCATTTTACTAGTCCTCTCATAGGCCTTAAACCACTTTGTAATGTCATCAACCTCAACATATTTGAGGACAATCCCTTTTGTGGATTTTGGAGTCAAACGTTTCCCCTCTCTCCCTATTCACTTTGCTGCTGCCACCATTCATGGGTTCTATACCCATCTCAGCCCTCTCTATATAGCCAGGATTTTGGCTTCAAGGGCTGCTCTTTTTACTAGCCTTTCAAGATATAAATCCTCCTCATCTAGCTCTTCTAATACCTTGAGTGGCCTGTCCTACCCTCAGAAGGGGAAGGCACTCTAGGTAAATGTTTAGGATAGAGGTTCCTGTTTGGTTCCTTGCCCTCTGTGGTTAGGATTGGGGGAGGGTTAGTTACCCCCTTGAGTACTGACTACAGTTTCGTTGTCACTGTCCACCTCCGCTTCAGGGGTGTCGCGACTGTTTGCCTCCTGGAGGCTTGATTTTGTAGGGTTTGAGCCAGCAACAATTTCACTGGCTTTACATAGGTTCCATAACTGCTGCATACTAAGTTGCAGATAAGGGGTCAGGTTGAGTTCCTGCACTGTATCCTCTGTGCCAGACTTATTTAGAACAATTGGGACCTTTATAAAAAAAAAAAAACTTGAGAAATTCCCAGACTTTTAAGGTCAAAGTGACTAATACACTTTTTAAATTACACAAACAATCGACTGGGGGACTTCATACAAGGCCCAAACAGTTCAAATTAGAACAATGAAATCTGAAAATGTGAAAAAACATTTGTGACTAATGTCAGTTGTGGAATTCTTCGTGGAATCCCCTATTAATCAAGTCTTGTATCCCATTGCAGAATCACTAATGTAGAAAGCTGACTTTTTATGTAGTTGGTCAATGTAAGGGCACACCATACAAAAAAATTACAGGTGCGTTTTAAAAAAAATAATTCCACATGCTCGATTTGTTGTAGTTTGGTCGTGCAGCTTAGTTTTATCAGAAGGGCGTTTTAAGCATTTGTTGCATACACAGTTCGTTCTGGTCATACATCTTTATTCAGCATTTGCCATAAAACCATTTAAATATTTCCATATTCATTAATCTTGTATAGAATATGCTTATACTCATCTTGTTCCTGTTGTGTCTAAGAATATATTTGCTGTCTGATTGTTGGATAAAGCTTGCACCTTTGTGTATTCTAATCAGTGCTAACCATGCATCTAAAATTTAATGCTCTGCACATGGCCTACCAAGTTTAACTTTTGTTTCTCTCGACAGCCCCCTCGTTTTGGGCAATTTGTGGGATGTGACCGATCGCGACATAGACCGGTACATGGAGGCATTTCTCAGGAGCTGGATAAAGGCTGGATCTGGAGCGCCCATGCTGCCATACATTACACAAGCGCGACAAGCACCGAAACTGAAATACTTGATCGGAGCAGCCCCAATTGCCTATGGGATGCCAGTTGTATTACAGTAGCTGATCAGCGCAGCAGCTACATCAATGTACAAAAGTGCCTCGTGAAATTAGCAGGCAGGTGCATAGTGCTAATCACCAATAGTTGGGTTGCAAATCCAACTGAATGTATTGAATCAAGTCTACTGAAAGCTTGGTTCTGTATTTTGGAAGTCTTACACCTCAGCTTTTAAATGTATTTAATTTATTGGACTTTTAATTGCACAGTTCACCTCCATGTCCCCTGGGCTAAAAATAGCTCTTTAAATCACAAGGAAAATGTAAATGTTTCATATTTATACAGCTGCGAATACCACTGTATTCTCAGGTAACTGCTTTCTGTAGATGTTTGAGCACAAATTTGGATTGCATATATTTACACTTTTTTTGGTGGAAGAGATGTATTTATAATTTTTTATACTTCGTGTACCATATTTCTTGTATACTAATCTCCTTTACATATTGAAAGTTAGATAATAAATATAATATGACAGTCTTGGTATCCAGCTGCCATTTTCTTTACATTGTTTATGAAATGATCAGGTTATGGTCAGTTGAAACCCTGATGTCCCCAAGTTGTTGAGTTTCCTCACCTTGTAAATGCCCCCCCACCCCCAGGCATCAGACAATCTGGAAGCTCAAAACAATTCTCCTGTTTGACAGTGGTGGTGTTGTGTGGCTCTGCACCAACCTAGTGATGCTTCGGAAGTGATGAGTGGGACAGCATATAAGACCCACCCAGGCGCTCTGACATCAGTTACTTTCTTATTATGCCTTCACATGTAGACCTGGAGCTCTATTCTCGACTGGCGAGAAAAATGTTTCTTCTTACAAGTGTGCAGCGGAAATGTCACCTCCCAAAATGATAGGGTTAAAACCTTGTAAGGACTGTCAGATACCCACAATGCATGCCTTTTAAGATTTTAGTGTATTATTTGGTATGGTTGTGCGACCTACCATGTACTAAACATGCAAAACTGTCTTGGGTCCAATCAGGCTGGTTTGTAAAACCTTCAGCTCAACCCTGGGCAGCTGTGGCTTCGAGTTGCAAGGCTTAAACAAAAGAACTAGTGTGTAGCATTTAGAAGCCCGAAACAACAAAATAAGAAATTTCTACAACACGGGGGAAATCAGACACCAATTTATAAAAATAGGTTATATTTTTATCAATTTTTAGAGCCCAAGATTAGCAAACTCCATTGAAGGGTTCTGGAGATGGATTCTTGAGCAAAATGTAAATCCACTTTTTAATCCAAAGAGTAAAGTTTAGAAACTTTTTTAATGTTTTAAAGAGTTGTGTTTGGCTACTCTGGCCCGAGCTGGCAGGGAAAAGGTCAGTGGGGTCAATAAGGAGCATTTGGATAGTTAAACCTGGTCCCCAAAGCAGTCTCCTGTCCAATTCCACACCATAAATTAAGACCGCTATAGGCTTCAATAGAGTTGTCCTGATGCTGGGGATGCAGGATGAGTGCTGTGCGGTCGACTGGGGAATCCACAGGTAAGGTGGGGTGATTTTGGGTCCGGGGGTCTGTGTCCCTCGACGTTTTCTTTGAGCCAGAAGGCCAGCTGCGGGTAGGTTACCGATCCCTGTACACAGTGGGTCTGGGGTATCCTTTGGTGAGGGCTAGTGTCCATCTTTGGCAACCATTCTGGACTCAAACAACACTCCTGGGTCCAGCAGACTCTAGTGCAACTTTTGGCCAGTCTTGAGGGGTCGAGTGATGGATTATTTCAGCTTTTATGGCCCTGGTGCTGGTTCCGGGAGTTCAGCCGACTGATCCTTGGAGTCACCTCTTTGGTGGAGGTAGGGGGAACGACTTTTCCATGAGCCACAGACACCGTTCCCTCTTTTCTAGTCCAAGGTGGGGCAGGTGCAGTCCTGCCATCAGTGCAGCCTGCCTTGCCAGGTCCAGGGGTCAGCAGGGTAGTCCTACTTCAGTCCCTACCCCAGTTCCATCGCGATCTGAGGTTCAGGGTGCCAGGAGTGCTATATTAATGCCCAGAAGGAGCCCGGGGGGGGCGGGGGGTGTGTCATGCAATCCATATCAAATGAGCTATCAGGATCCCTCCCAGCCTATGATCACATTTGGCTATGTATGGCATCTAACAATCTCATAGTGCACTATTCTGCCATCTCTCAAGATGTCTGAACCCTTTCATGGATGTTTTTTAGCTTGGTAGCCCAACCTAGAGGAGTGGCTACCCGGGGGCTTCACGCCCATGGAAAAAACGGTTTGGGCACTGGTTTCCCCCATCAGTTCCCACCGCCTGCCTATTTACCTGAACAAAGGGGCAGCCCTGTGAGTGATTGCGATTTGCCCACCCAAGGCGGCTTTTCCCTTTGAAGCTCGCCTTTTGGGCCAACACCATGTGTGGCTTCCTGCAAGGGGGAGGAAACACCTTCTGAAGCAGGCTTCTGCTTTTCCTGAGCCTGGGAGTCATTCACACGACTCTGTAGGAGGGCAGAAGGCGGTCTGGTGGCCAGCAACCATACAAAGCCACTGAACAAACTAAGCAACAGAGTGCCAACTTTCTAAACGTTGCCTTATCTTAAGTGGCATTAAATTTGATATAGGCGTCAAGTCTGGTTTAATGTACTCTTTAATTTGCTGCCTTGAAGAACCCATTTCAGTAGACCCATTCAGAAGTTAGCCTTACTGAGAGGTCAGCGACTAACTTTTCCAACCCAAAAAGGAAATTTTGAAGTTGAACTGTTAGGACATGTTGAAAGTATATGTCCTACTTAATAATATGCAGCTTCCTGCCTCAAGTATCTATAAGCCTTCCTTTGGGGATACTGGCATATATTGGTAAGGAAAGTGGGGGCTTTGCCATTGGTTAAAATGGCAAATTCGATCTAGCAGTTTTAAACTGCTCATCCAGGCTGCAGTGGCACCTGGAAGCCATGTTGTACTTTTTCACACACAGGGTGGCACAATTGGTTCTGCAGGCCTGGGTAGACACTCCAACTTGCACACCCTCGGTACCCTTGGTACCATATCCTATGGAAGGCATCTCCGAGGAGCTTTTCACCTACCTGTAAGTAGCTTCCCTATGTGAAGCCCAGCCTACTAAATTAGAGGCTATTACTTGGCTAAATTAACGTGTATTCCAAAATTGAAAAGTGAGTGTTCAAGATGAATATGTTTGTATTTTCAGAGCTCATAAGATGTTTGGAGACAAATGGTGAAATATCCAAAATATATCTACACTCCCAAGTTGAAAAAACCTTTTCTTGCATTACTACTTGCAACTATGTCTGATGCACTGAGGCAATCACCACTGCCAGTCTTGCATAGGGTGGCCGCCAACAATGTTGTCTCAACAACACTAATAATAGTAGCTCATTGTGATTTTTATTGAACATACGTAGCTCTTGTTAAAGAAAAGGTTGTAGAACCCTGTACTAGGGACTTATAAGGAAAACGGCCTATGCCAATGGGGGAATGGCCAATTCAACATACATTTTGTAATGGGTTAGTACACTGGCACTGAAATCTGGTTAGCTTGCCTCAGTGCACCCTCAGAAAACCAGCAGCATCAGTCCAAAACAATTGGGATGAACATGCAAAAAGACATTTCCTTACATGCCCACCCCCTAGATGAAAAGTGATGCGTAACTAACCCTTATCCTGGTAGTTCTCATCACCTAAGTGGAAGAACCTGGAAAGGCCATCTGCACTGACATGGTCAGTCCCAGGTGTTCCACTGTAAAGTCCATAGCCTGTAGGAAAATGTGCCACCTCAATAGTTTGGGGTTCTCTGCTGTCCTCTGCATCAACCACTTGAAGGGTCTGTAGTCAGTTTGAACTCTGAAGTGAGTCCCAAATAGGTAGGGATGGACAACGACGACAGATGTCTGGCAGGTAGTAGGTTAGATCAGTCACTTTGAGGTTTTGGGAAAGTATACCTGATGGAGTAACTTCCGTTTGTTGATAAAATGAATACAACTATAATCTTTCTGCTAAGATTCAACGTAGTTGCAGCCGTATATCAAAGCCCTAGTTATGTAAGAGCTTCCATATAAGGCTTAAGGGGTGAGTTAATTGATCCTGCCTGATAAGGGTTATGATCTGCTATTCAGCACAAACCTGTACAACAGTGAATGTGACTTTACCACTGCAGGGTATATGTTATGTACACAGCTCCCAGGTTTAAAGTTGCATTTCCGTCTGCACTAGCTTAAACATTCTTATCAGTTTCTACATTCTCATTATTTCCACTAAAAGGTGCGCACACTGGCTCACTGGGCTAGCTGGTGATACTAACACGTCAAAGATGGGGAGACGATGTAGCCTTACGGCTAGAGCAGACGATTTGGTTACTGGGGAACCGGGTTCATGCGTCGGCTCCGCTTCCTGTGATTCTGGCCAAAATCACTTAATCTCCCCCCACCTACCAAATAATGAATGTGTCCTTGTGTAACATAACTGGTGCTCATGTAAAGCGCTCCAATACATTCGGGTCTAGTTCGTGCTGTATAAATCCGCAAAACGAAAACTTTCTCGACTGGGAATGATTCAAGCATGTGAATCTATGAAAGATTCCAATACTGGAGACCTATAGTTACAAGTAAGTAACTTGTTTCTTCTCCAGGGACCAAACCACACCAAAGGCTTGCCTCTCAATGGCACTGCAATGCTGCTCTCAGGGTAGGAGTCGCCTACTAATAAAGGCAACTGGTTGATCCTGATCCTAGTCATTCAGCTGTGACAGTACTGCCCTTATTCCATGTTCGGAAGCGTTATTCTGGACCGCAAATTCTGCTAAAATCAGATGCTTTAAGGACAGGTGCTGAGCACCACGTTTCCTTTCGGGTGTCAAAGGCCTTTTGGCATTGGTCAGTCCAGATGACTTTTCATGGCTGTTTCTTGGTGGTTTTTTCTGTAAAAGGTGCCGCTATGGTACTGTAGGAAAGTGCCCCTTTTTGCATGGTTACCCCCTAACTATTTGCCAGGTACCTGATGCCATTTTGACAGTGTGCCATGGGTCCCTGCTAATCTGGTTCCTAGGGCCCGTGTTCTTTCCCAAAACTGTACCTTTGTCTCCACAATTAGCACACCTCTGAGCACATGTAAGGCCCTTGTAAAAAGTATCCCTGGTACCAAGATCCTTGAGACCCGAGAGGGCCTCTGAAGGCTGCAGCATGTATTATTCCACCCTCCGAGACCCCTCATTTGAACACCCACACACTGCCACTGCAGGCTGTGTGTTCTGGTGCAGACTAAACTGAAGTAGTCATGGCACCCATCCCTGGGTGCCATTCCTCCCAATCCTGCCTGTGGCATGGGTAAGTCATCCCTATAGCAGTCCTTACAGCCCTAAAGGCAGGGTGCACCATACCACTGTTGAGGGCATATCTGCATGAGCACTATGACCTTAGTTTCTGATGGATACATCTGCCAGTGGATTCCTCACCTTGTGAATATCCCCTGCTCCAGCATTCCACGGAACTTTTCTTCCCCAGCATTCCACGTCGACGTGGGCGACGTCACAATACATCGGCTCCGCACGCGACTCCGTACGACGTCATCGGAGCCATAAGAAGCCCACGTCGGCGTGATGACCTCAGTTCCCTTTTTTCCACGCCGTCGACGCGCAACGGTTTTTTCCCAGTGCTCTCTAGATACTTTGTAGTCTAGTGGTGTATTTTTGTTAAAATCGGTATGTCTTCGACGAGGAAGTCGGGCTTTAAGCCCTGTAGGGAGTGCGGAGGCCTGATGTCCATGACGGATCCGCATCAGAACTGTTTATGGTGTCTTTCCTCTGATCATGACGTGGATGAGTGCGGGTGCTGTAGGAGCATGAATCCTAAAGCGCTGAAGGAGAGGAAGACCAAACTCTTCATGAAGATCGGTGAGGAGAAGAGAGGGAGAAAAAAGGAGAAGTCCAGGCGAGAGTCTTCGACCTCGAGGTCGTCGAAGTCGAAGAAGCACCACAAGAAGAGGAAGCATTCTTCTCGGCGTCGGTCCTCGAAGTCTAAGAGGTCGAGGTCGGCTTCGCCACGTCGACGTCCGAGCAAGGCCTTGTCTCCTTCGCCTTCTCCTGATAAGTCTCCGAAGTCTCCCTTGCCGAAGCGGACTCCAGCTCGTTCCCCGACGCCGTCACCGGCGCCGTCCAAGGCTTCGACTCCGGGTCGGGTGGAATCTGATGTGCATTTGGATGAGCAGGAGCAGGAAGAGTCTGTTCCGGTGCCTGGTGACTCCGCGGCTCCGGTGGATGATTCTGAGGAGCCGACGCCGGTGACTCCACAGGAGGATACAGGGGCGGTTCCTTATCCCCAATTCCCGGCTCCAGGTACGGATCCTTCGGGATTTCTGAATGCCATGTATGGCATTTTTCAGAAGGCATCTTTCCCATCCGGAGCACCAACAGGTCCCGTGGGTCCGATGGCGTTTTCACTGGGAGTGCCGCAGCAATACGCTCAGGCTCCTTTTCTGCCCTTTATGCCGATGGCGCCTTCTTGGCAGTTTCCGGCGCCGGTTGGGAATCCGGCTCGACCTCGGATGGACCGTCAATCTTCGGAGCCTTCTCTGACGCTGAGGCCGACTCCATCGGCGCCGCATCCGGCGCCGCCGACTCCACCTGTGGCGCCTCCGACGCCGGTGCCTTTGGCTCCACCGACGCCATGTACGGCGTTGACGACGCCGGCTCCCCGGATCCGATCGAGGCGGGAGGCCCAAAGGGTTTTGGAGGAAGAAAGATATCGGGCTGAGGTGGAAGAAGGTGAAGTCGACTCTTCTTCGGATGAGTTTGGAGGAATAGAGGTAGCAAGTGGTTTGGATACCACCCCGGAGTGGGAGCATGCTTCTGCAAGGTCTTCTCCACCACAGGAATTGGCGCCCTACCACGTTGTGATCAAGAAGGCCGCTGAGTTGTTAGATCTGCAGCTGCCCTCTGTGGAGTACAAGTCCAACCTACTTACAGAGGTGTTGCACTCTCCGACGTCGGCTTCGGAGCCTTTGTTACCTTTCAATGAGGCTCTCTTGGAACCAGTGTTGGAGGTGTGGAAGAAGCCTCTATCAGCACCGGCGGTTTGCAGACAGGTGGCAAGGAGGTACAGGGTTGCGCCAGGAGACCCGGATTTTTTATCCACGCATCCTTCTCCGGAGAGCCTAGTGGTGCAGGCTTCATGTTCTAAACATGCTTCGGGTGCTTTTCCCCAATCTCCTGCTGATAGGGAGTCAAAGAAAGTTGATCAGGCGGCCAAAAAGACATTCTCCTCAGGAAGTATGGCGTTGAAGTCATCAAATGCCACATGCTTGCTGGGGCGTTATGTTCATGCCTTGATGGACTCTATAAAAACTTTGGCCCCTAAGTTACCTGAGGGGGATAAGTCGTCCTTCTTGGAGGTTGTGGCGGACACTCAGGCGGCTGCCAGACAGGTGATCCAGTCTGGGCTGGATACGACGGACTCGGTGGCGAGGATTATGGGGTCGTCCATTGCAGCAAGGAGACAGGCTTGGCTCCGCTCCTCAGGTTTTTCTGCAGATGTCCAGGCCACGCTGGTGGATCTGCCCTTTGATGGACAAAAGTTGTTTGGGGAGAAGGCAGATTCTGCCCTTCAACGTTTTAAGGACGGTAGGTTGATGGCGAAGTCCTTGGGTCTGCAGGCTCCTGCTAAGAGTTCAACTTTCCGTAAGGCTAGGGGATTCGGAAGATCATCCTTTCGCTCCTTCCGACAGCCACAACAGCAGCAGCAACAACAGCAGCAGAATCCCCTCTATCGCTCCTATAGATGGAAGCAAAGGGGTCGGAGAGGTTCTGGTCGCAACCCCTCTTCTTCCTCCTCCTCCTCCGCTCCAAATGAGGCTTCAGGGAAGCAGCCCTAGATCCCCCATCCCGGATCATGTAAGACCTGTGGGGGGTCGGGTGTCCTACTTTCTACGGGGTTGGAAATCTGTTACAACCGACCTTTGGGTTTTGAACCTCGTAGAGACTGGGTACGCCCTTCCCTTTCGGGAGTTTCCTCCCCCTTACCCTCCTTGCCAAGGTTATTGCTCGGAGGACCACCTGCTTCTCCTGCAGAAAGAAGTTCTGGCCTTGTTTCAGAAGGGTGCAATAGAGGTGGTTCCGGAGCAGGAAAGGGGTCAGGGATGCTACTCCCGGTATTTCCTGATCCCCAAAAAGGACGGCAGATTGCGTCCGATTCTGGACCTCAGAATCTTGAATTTTTACCTGAAACAGGAGAAGTTCAAGATGCTGACCCTTGCGCAGGTTCTTCAAGCGTTGCAGCAAGGAGACTGGATGGTGTCGCTCGACTTGCAGGACGCGTACTTTCATGTCCCAATCCTGAAGTCGCACAGGAAGTATCTCCGTTTTACGGTTGGGTCGCAACATTATCAGTTTGCGGTCCTCCCGTTTGGTCTTACTACCGCACCTCGAGTCTTCACAAAGGTGATGGCAGTGGTGGCTGCTCATCTCAGGAGGTCGGGGATTCCGGTTTTTCCCTACCTGGACGAATGGCTTCTGAAGGCAGAGTCCCCGGAGATGGTGCAGCGTCATCTGCAGGTGACAGCTCAGCTGTTGTTCGACTTGGGTTTTTCGATCAATGTGCCCAAATCTCACCTGGTGCCCTCTCAACGCAACCTGTTTATAGGGGCAGTACTGGACACTACTGTGTGTCGAGCATTCCCTCCTCCTCAAAGGATTCTCGACATTCAGGAGATGGTCCCTTTATTCCACAGTGGAGCGGTTGTTCCAGTTCTGAAGGTCCTTCGCCTGCTCGGTCTGTTCGCTTCCTGCATTCTGTTGGTCAACCATGCACGCTGGCATATGAGGGCGCTCCAGTGGTGCCTCCGCAAGCAGTGGTATCAGCACAACGGGGATCTCGGGGAGTCGATCAAGATCTCCGGAGAAGCTGCAGCGGATCTGTCTTGGTGGAGCGTGGAGGGCAATCTGTCTCAGGGAAAGCCCTTCCATCTACCTCCATCGGTGGCCACAGTGATAACGGATGCATCCACTTTAGGGTGGGGTGCGCATCTGGGGGATCTGGAGATCAAAGGACTTTGGTCTCCGGAGGAAAGGTTGCTTCACATCAACCTTCTGGAATTGCGGGCGATTCGTTTGGCGCTCAAGGCCTTCCTTCCTTCCCTTCGCGGTCAGTCGGTTCACGTCCTGACGGACAACACTACCGCGATGTGGTATGTCAACAAGCAGGGAGGAGTGGGGTCTCTTTGTCTGTGCAGAGAGGCCTTGCGTCTGTGGTCCTGGGTTCAGGACCATCAGATTTGTCTGATGGCAAATCATCTGGCCGGGGTGCTGAACGTACGTGCGGACAGTCTCAGTCGGCAGTTCTCCGCCGATCACGAGTGGAGGCTCCATCCGGAGGTGGTTCGTCACGTCTTTCGAATGTGGGGGTCACCTCGGTTGGACCTGTTCGCCACCCGCGAGAACACGCACTGCCCGTCATTCTGCAGTCTCCAGTTTCCGATGCAGGGGGCGTTGGGGGACGCGTTTCAGTTGAGTTGGAGCTCACAACTCCTTTATGCGTTTCCTCCCATACCCTTGATTCCTCGGGTTCTGAGGAAGATTCGCCAAGACCGGGCCCAAGTTATATGATCGCCCCGGATTGGCCAAGAAGGGTGTGTTACACAGATCTTCTCTACCTCTCCTCGTGCCCTCCGCTCCGTCTCCCTCTGAGGGCAGACCTCCTCTCGCAGTCGGAGGGGCAGGTTCTACACCCCCACCTCCAGAGCTTACACCTTCATGCCTGGAGATTGAACGGGGCAACCTGAGTTCCTTCTCTCTCCCACCTGATGTGGTGGACGTTATTTTATCGGCCAGGCGACACTCCACCAAGTCCATTTACTCCTACAGGTGGTCCAAGTTTGTTAAATGGTGTGGAGAGATATCCATTGACCCTTTAAAAGCGCATCTTTCCGAGGTGCTCCAGTTTGGCCTTTCCTTGGCTCAGCAGGGCTGTGCTGTGGCCACGGTTAAAGGCTATCTATCGGCCTTATCGGCATTTCTGTGCCTCCCAGATCAACCTTCGCTATTTAAATCTCCGGTTGTTCTGAGGTTCATCAAGGGCCTTACAAACATGTTTCCTCCCACTCCATTTGTAATGCCTCAGTGGGACCTTAATCTTGTCTTAACCTTTTTAATGGGGTCCCCATTTGAGCCTCTTCATAGTTGTCCTTTGAGGCTGTTGTCCTTTAAGGTGGTTTTTCTTGTAGCCATAACCTCGGCAAGGAGGGTGAGTGAGCTTCAAGCTCTTAGTTCCAAACCTCCTTTTCTTACCTTACATGCTGAAAGGATGGTTCTCAGGACCAGGGCTGCTTTCCTGCCAAAAGTTGTTACTCCTTTCCATTTGGGGCAGTCTATTACCCTCCCTGTTTTCTATCCACCCCCTCATCCTTCCAAAGAAGAGGAAAGACTCCATCGCCTTGACCCGAAGAGGGCTATGAGTTTTTATTTGGACAGGACCAAGGACTTTCGTATTGATGACCAGCTTTTTATTGGCTACGTTGGTCGTTCTAAAGGTAAAGCGGTGCACAAGCGCACGCTGTCAAGATGGATAATACTGACCATCAAGATCTGCTACGCCCTGGCTGGTAAGACTCCTCCTGAGGGTATTCGTGCTCACTCTACTAGAGCTAAGTCTTCAACATCTGCTCTGGCCCGGGGTGTTCCTGTGGCAGATATTTGTAAGGCCGCGACTTGGGCCTCCCTCCATACTTTCGCAAAGCATTATTGCTTGGACTCTGAGATGAGGAGGGAGGGCCACTTCGCGCGCTCGGTCCTGCAAGACTTTCTGGTGTAGAAAGGTGGACACCCTCCTCCGGGAGTGGGGACTGCTGTGGGAATCTATTCACAAGGTGAGGAATCCACTGGCAGATGTATCCATCAGAAGAACAAGTTACTTACCTTCGGTAACGCTTTTTCTGGTGGATACAGTATCTGCCTGTGGATTCCTCACTGACCCACCCGCCTCCCCGTTGTCCACCTTTGTATACCATGGAATAGGTCTTGTTTGAAATGTTTGTATATTCTCTTGTACATTTGTAGGAAATGCTTGTTTGATTAGCATTCCTTTGTTTTGTATGCTATGTATATGTATTGGTATTCTATATACTGTGTATACTTGGAGTTGTCGTTGGTTCACCTGTTCGCCTCGAAGGCACGGAAAAAATGGGTGGAACTGACGTCATCACGCCGACGTGGGCTTCTTATGGCTCCGATGACGTCGTACGGAGTCGCGTGCGGAGCCGATGCATTGTGACGTCGCCCACGTCGACGTGGAATGCTGGGGAAGAAAAGTTCCGTGGAATGCTGGCACAGGGGATATTCACAAGGTGAGGAATCCACAGGCAGATACTGTATCCACCAGTAAAAGCGTTACCGAAGGTAAGTAACTTGTTCTTTCTTCCCTTAGAATGTGGCTTGGGCACCACCAGGGCCTACTCGAGGGCTTAATCACTCCCAACTCAGCTTTGGTGCTAACTTTGTCCTGGTCTGACAGTATGTATATTTTACTTTTGGCAGGCAAGCTGTCACTTGTGTCCACATCATGGGTACACCATCTCGTCAAGACCTGACGTCAATGTGAAAAGACAGGCTTCACCCTTTTTCAAGAAGTACACTTGTTTTGGAGGGTCCTATGGCTACGGTTCTCACCAGTTGTTCAGGTTGGTTCTCAACCATGGATGACTTCTGGTCATACCAGTGCTTGACAAGCTCCTGCCTGGCATCGAAGCGTTTGCTTTCTTCATGTACTCCACTATTCTGGAGCAAAGGGCTAGCACATTGTCAGAGTTGCATTCTTTGGGTTCATTTGTAAGGTCTTTCTCAACCTTCTCATGCCAAACTCAAGGGACCTCTTACAGGGTGCCCAAAGAGGAGTTTACAAGGGCTGAAACCTAGTACCTTTTGAGGAACCTCCCTGTATGCGAACCGTAGGCATGGTAGAAGAACACATTGTAGGAGAGTAGGGTTTGCTTTCTATGTTCACCCCCACTTTTTGCTTTTGCTTCACTGGTTTTCGACTTAGATGTGGCTGTGGGCCTGCTAATCAGACCCACAGCCCAGCTGTTCTCTCTCTAAACTAATACTATGTACTTTAGGTGCATAACCCAATTGGATAGGATCACCTTATTGGCCCCTGTACAGTGTACCTTAGGTACCCAGGGCATAGGTGTACCCTAGGCCTACCAGGGGCTGCAGCATGTATTATGCCACCCCTGGCATGGCCTTCCATTATGACACTACTGGCTGATCACTCAGCTGGGCAAGGTTGTGTAATCACCCCTTGCTTAGGTGTAGTATTCCTATACCTACCTTATATATAGACACATGTGTACCTATCAGCCACTCCTATGGCAGGCCTTAATCCTGGAGGCAGAGTGCTTGGTAACATGTGAGATGGTGCTCTAGCATGAGCTGAGCCTGTCTGCAGCTTTCGGAACCATGTCCTAATAGCTGTTCTATGATATAGCCTACCATATACTCTTAAAGTACCTTATCTTAAACGGTTATGGTAACTATGGTTTGGCTTTATCGAAACATGTTGTGTAAGGTGTCTAACACTGTGGAACATTCATTTTCACACGACCGCTTTTGGTGTAGTGGGTTCTCAGTGTGTGGAAGCCATAGATGGCCGATGGTTAAGGGCGCTCTGATGATACGTAGGCTCCTCCCCACTTTCTTCTTTTTGGGAGTTTAGATTAGAATAGTCCTATTCTTTTCTCACCCCCTTTATCATAGGTGTACTGTTTTCTTATCTTTCTTTACTCTATTCTTACTCTCTTTCTTGTCTATATTTCGGGTTTATTGGGCGACAGGCACTATGCTGGGGGGGGGGGGCAGGCCGTAGCCTCCGCATTGGTGTAGGGTGGGGGGGTAATTTACTGTTTCTAATTAGTTCTATGGGCCTTTTTTTCTTTTTATGTTTCTGCGCTATACTTGTTTCGATTCTGGGTCCGGGTGTGGGGTTGACCGAGTGGGGGCGGCACTGGAGGGGTGCGTAATTGCTCATGTGACTATCCTGTTATATAACTGCATTGCCTCACTGCCTGAGATTTTACTTCCATTGCTGTTTTAATGATGCTGCTGCTCTCCCGTGTGGTGAAGATATCGTGCGGACTCGAATCTCCTTGGTTCTTATTCTTCACTGACTTTTTCCCTGATACAATTATTTCGAAAACCTTAAAATTAACCTTCACTTCTCCTTTCCCATCGCTCCAGTGTATAATTCATATATCGTCGCTAATCTTGACCGTTGAAGCACAGGGGCCGTAATGTTTGTATCAGTGCTTAACCGTATCGTGGCCGGCCTGAAGGTTGTAGGCCCGTATTTGTTCTTTCAATATGCACGAATAAAGGTTTTTAAAAAAAAAAAAAAAACACTGTGGAACAATACCCCCCCTACCATTCCTGGCAATGAGGATATTATTCCTCCCTTCTAGAGGGAGAAGACATGTTGAAACCTACTTACCCGGTTAAAGTTAACCAGAGCCCCAGCATCACAAAATGGATGCTGCTGCCACAGACACAAGTCTGACCTCCTGCTGCTGGGAGTCCTTCCAGCGAGGGAGGCTTGGACAATAGGTTTCCTGCCTTGGGAGGTGCGAGCACCACCCCAGACAGGAGTTAGTGTATTGGGGCAGGGAGGGATGAAAGAAACTAGACACTGCCTGGGGCACACAAGGTGTCCCATGCATAGTCCAGTTCAAACCGGCGCTGGGGCACTCCAGCCCCAGCTCTGGCGTGAAACTGGACAAAGGAAAGGGGGGTAGCCACTCCCCTTCCTGGTCCCACCCATAGGAGGAACCTTGCAGGTATCCCAGCCCACTAGCCCAGTATATCAGTAGCTAGCTGAGCCCTGCTAAATTAGATTAACCTGAATCTGCAACTTGAACAGAAACTCTGGACCTTCGACTGAAGAAATCTCCCTTGTGGCCAAGGAGTGACCACCCTGGGCAACCAGGCACCATCCAGCGACCGCTGCTTGCTTTGCGACTGAATCCTACGAGGGACGACTGCAGAGACTGACCAGCGCCGAGACTTCCAGACACCTCTGAACCAGACCCACATCTCCAGCGAAGAGGAGACCCGTGGAGGCGACGAGGGACGTGGGACCGGCGACTTGGGAAAAGTGGCTAGTAACTGACTAGCGTGACTTCCGAGGCGCCCTCGAGGCTGTGCTTAGGGAATTGAGAAGCCTCACTCCCGAGCACCATCTGCAAAGAAGATCAGCTCCCCACACTTCACATTTTCTGCGTGGGGCCCTTCTGCACCTGTGTTGCTCGACGTGTTGTCCGGTTGCTGGCCCGTTGGCTAGTAGCCTCTGCGACGACAAACCTTTACTTTCATCTTGCCGGTCCGGGTCCTCCAGACTGGCACCCGCTCCTCTGTGAAAGAGAAGCACCCCAGACCTTCCTGGTCTGCACCAGAAGCAAGTCCTCCATCCTGCGTGGGTTCCGCTTGCCAAGGCTTGTTGGGTCCTGACTCGACTTCGACGCCGCCGACAGCAAGAGCCTTCGGGGACAGCTCACCTCCTGGTCCTGGTCGTCCTCGACGTCTCCTGGTACCTGTGGCTGCTGCGACAAGCTTCACCTCTTCACCTGCATCTTCACGACATCGCCTGGTTCCTTCCCGGCTCCTGGCTGGTGACCTAGACTCTGTCCCTTCTGCTTACAGGTTCCTTCCTTCTTGATCCCCTCCTTGGGATCCACCGGACACTCTTCACTGACTGCCTGTCAGCAACTTTCCTTCAGGCATCCATAGAAGTCAACGACGAAACCCGACGCAAGTTCACACCTATGCACCCGCAGCCCGTGGGCTAGGTCACTTGAGTACTTCGGTGCTCACAAGGGTATTGACTATCCTAGGGTCTAGTTGCCGAGTCTCGACTTTCTAGCTATACCAGAAGTGTCCTAAAACTGTTAATTTCTAACTGCTAGTAATTCTATCGACTTTTACGCATTACGCGTGAGTGTTTCCACTCTGCACCTGAATCCCGTGGGCCTCCCACTTCCTAACCTTTGGTAGTATAGTGTAGCCCCAGCGATTCCCTAGGCCAAGGCCTATCCTGTGTTCGTGACAGTGGTCCTTATACCACCTCTTTAGTATATGGTTTGCGTGGCCCCTAGGGCCTAACTGTATTACTTACCTGTGTGACTTAAAGTATGCTTAAATAAGACTGTGTTGTACTTACCTCAAATCTCATAAAGAGTGCTGAGGGTTTGACTAGAATAAATACATTCTATTTTTATATATATCTGTTGTGGTGTCCTTTCATTTGGTATTCAAGGGATTACATATGGTATAACAGCTGGCTTCACATGCCATTCAGAGTTTAGCCTAAGACTGCTCTTGTCCATGCTACCACTAGGTTAGCTGGTCTATAAGGTTGACTTTACAACCAATCACCATAAGGGTTGTTTGGACTGATATAAGGTGTACACTAGAATTAGTGACCTCATATATCAGGCCAACTTCTCACACACATCTCTTGGGTTTCTTCGGTAAACTCATAATCATGCCCTTCATGGTCTTATTAAATCTCCCCACAAGACCATTTCCTCTGGGATGGTGAGGGGATTCATTCCACATTGCTTTCAGATAAGCAGATGTGACATTTATTTCCCTAGCTTAAATGACTGCCTAAAGGAACCCAACACTGGTGATAATGCTGGGTAGGGCTTCAGCTACTTCTGGAGCAGTAACTGTCCTAAGGGAAATAGCTTCAGGATATCTGGTGGCATAGTCCTCTACCGCAAAGATTAGTCTATTGCCAGAGGCAGTAGGTGGGCCTAGGGAACCAACAGTATCAATCCCCACCCTCTCAAAGGGGTCTCCACCACAGGCAGTGGTATAAGTGGAGCCTTTGTTTTGCCACCCATCTTGCCACTAGCTTGATAAGTGACATAGGAGCGACATATATTCACCTTTTCTGTCATTTGAGGCCAGTAGAAATGATTGACCAGCTTTTCCTAGGTCTTGCTCTGCCCCAGATGCCCACCTAAGGGGAAACCGTGGGGCAGGTACAGGAGGAACTCTCTGTACTGTTGGGGGACCACCACTCTCCTGATTGCCCATGGTGTTTTCCCTTGCCTCACTGTACAGGATTCCCTCCTCCTAGGACACCTTATGGGTTCCAGTGACATCTCCTTCCTCCTGCTTGACAGCCAACTGTCTCAGGCCCTCAAGAGTGGGGTAAGTTGTTTGCCCCTGGTTCAAGTCTTTTCTGGAGGGTGCACCTGCTCCTTGGAATTCTGCCTGGCCAGGCAAATCTCTCAAAGAAGCAGCCTCTTCTTCAGACACCAGACCTTTCCCCGTAGGCTTAGGCTCCTCCCGGGCCTGTGTATTTTGGACAATGGCCTTATCTGAAAGAGACACATTAGTGATGGATTCCTTACCAGGCGTCAGACTGGATCCGGAAAGATTTTTATGGCAGTAACCTGTGCGTCAATAGGTGGCGTTGTGCGGCTCCGCGTCAGCCACTGGCGTCGTAAGCACTGAGATGACTTCACGGAGACTACTTAGGCGCCACCCAGGTGCGCTGACATCAGTTCTTTCTTTTTCTGCGCCAGCAAGCGCAGATTTGGATAGAGCACGTACCTTAGTCACTTTTTGACTACTCTTTTGAGACTTTTGTCACCTTTTTTCTCCTGGTGCACATAGGGATGCCTGGATTTAAGTCCTGTGGGGCCTGACGTCGCAATGTGTCAGTGGTGGACCCCCATGATTGCTTCTACTGCCTGGAGACCGACCACTACTGTCGGGCCATAGCCACGAAGGCCTTGAGGGAGCGGTGCTGGAAACTGCTGGAGGTGCCGCAGTCGTCGCTCCTCGGGCTCCAAGTCTTCGCCCTCTGATTCTGGTAAGCGACGAAATAAAAAGAAGTCGAAGAAGCGCCTTTGCTCTCCGACGTACCCCATCGGTCCTCGGTTGCGGACGATGGGGACAGGGGTTCTACCCCTGCGGCTCCCTTGGAGCCTGGGAGTGCCGCGTCCTACCCGCCTTACCCGGGTCCGTCAGACTCCCGAACAGGTGCAAGAGTTTCTTCTTACCATGGACTGCCTTTTTAGGCCTCGGGCTCCCGCCGGCATGCCTTTGGGCCCTGCCGTCCCGTGTCCAGATCCTGTTGGCCCGTCGGCGGTTCCAGCATTTGAAAGAAACCCGTTCGATTCCTCACCTTAGAATATCCTCAAGCGTCACGCTGGATCCGGAAAGATTTCTCATCAGCAATACCCCTTGCGTGTCGCTAGCCGTCATCTGCGGCTCTGCGTCCTTCGTCTGCGTCGTGCGCTGGAATGACGTCGTCTGAGTACTTAGACGCCGCCCTTGCGCGCTGACGTCAGTTCTGCTTTTTTCCGCGCCAGACAGCGCAGATCCGGTAAGAGCTTACCCCTTTAGTCACTTTTTGACTAAAACTTTTTGGATCTTTTGTCTACTCGTCGACTCGAACTGGTGCCGGTAGGATGCCTGGTTTTAAAGCTTGTGACTCCTGTCACCGACTGATGTCGGTAACGGACCACCATCGCCGGTGCCTTTACTGCATTGGGGCCGACCACGACAGAGTCGTGCCTCGACTGCCGGGCCTTGACCTCGAAGGCTAGGCGGGAGCGGTCCCGCAAGCTTCTCGAGCGCTGACACTCGGCTCTGCGCCGTTCACGGTCCCGATCCAGGAGGAGGTTGAAGGACCGGTCGCGGAGCCGCAGCCACCAACGCCGATCGTCTGGTTTCAAGTCTTCGGGTAAGTCGAAGCATAGTAAGAAGTCCAAGAGACGACATCGCTCTTAGGAGTCCCCTTGCCGGTTGCGCGACTCGGTCGAGGGTCCGGGTGGTACCACCCCCGCGGCTCCACCGGAGCCGCCTCCGTCCCCATACCCGCCGGTCCCTGGGACTGACGCGACTCAGGCGGAGATTAGTGCCTTCCTCTCGGCCATGAGGGGCCTGGCTCCGTCGTCGACGCCTGCCTGCGCGGCTTCGGGCCCCGCAGGCTCGACTGGGAGGCCTAGCGAGCCGGCGGCTCCGGCCCCGGCATCTACTTCGGTCCCGATGCTGCAGGTCCCCGTGAGATCCAGGCCTGCATCTCAGTCGATGCCGGTCGACCTCACGACGCCTCCTCCGCCAGCGTTGACAACGGTTACGCCCCCGGCGCCGTCTCCGGATGCCGCCGTTCCCCGGTTTAGCCCTGGTCCGGGCCCAGCGCCGCATCCAACGCCGATAGGTGACCATTTCATCTTCTGTCCAGCTCCGATCATTCCCCCTGTATCAGGAATCTGATGACGGTGGCAACTGGGAAGGGTCTGATGACCCTCTGGCCCGCCAGGACCAGTTATCACAGGACTGGGCAGATGAGCTGGGGGATGCCAGTGGCCTTGACACCTCCCCTGACACTGGCTTCATCTCTCCTCCGAACGTGGCTTCGGAGGAAGGTGCTACCTTTTCTGTGGCGTTGCGTAAGGCAGCCGAAGCCCTCGGGCTGGAGCTACCTACTGTGGCCGTGAGGACTAACCTCCTCACTGAAGTGCTCCAATCATCAGCAAGCTCCTCAGAGCCTCTGCTGCCGTTTAGCGAAGCACTGATGGACGTTCTCAAGGGCACCTGGTCCAAGCCCTCCACAGTACCTCCTGTGGATTGGAACGTGGCCCGACGCCACCGCCCTGCACCGGGCGACCCCAGTTTTCTCTCCCAACACCCCACCCCTGAGAGCCTGGTTATCCAGGCCTCTACTTCCCAGACCTCCTTCCAGTCCGCTCCCCCGGATCGGGAATCCAAGAGACTGGAGCAGGTTGACAAAAAGCGGTTCTCCTCCCTTAGTTTAGGGCTGCGGTTGATTAACACCGCTTGTCTCTTGGACCGTTACTCCCACTCTCTGTGGGATACGGTGGAGGACGTGCTGCCCCTGTGCCCGGAGAAGGCCCGGACACGGCTCGCCCAGGCCCTTGCCGATGGGCGGGACGCAGCGCGGTATGCCTTCCGATGTTGTTTGGACACGACGGACCCGCTTGGCTGCGCAATGTAGTCTACGGTGGCGCTTCGTTGTCACGCCTGGTTGCGGTCCACGTCTTTTTCCGGGGATGTCCAGAGCACCCTCATGGACATGCCCTTTGATGGCGATCGCCTCTTTGGAGACAAAGCGGACAGTGCGCTGGAGCGCTTTAAGGACTCCAGGGCTACGGCCAAGTCCTTGGGTCTCCGGGCCCGCGCCCGCTAACTTCCGCTTTTTGCCCCTTTCGTAGCCAAGGAAAGGGCGCCCCCTCATGTCCGCCTAGCCACAGGCTGCAGAACCATCCCTCACGCAGTCGCGGACTCCGCCGAGGTGGTACAGTGGGTCAACGTGCCGGTCCATCCACATCCACCCCAGCAGCATCCGCCTCAAAGCCTTCCTAGTCCGTGCTTTCAGGCCCATTCCACGCCAGTGGGCGGCAGAGTTCGCCATCACCTGCTCCACTGGCGTTCCAGCACTTCAGACAGGTGGGTGCTGCAAATCGTCTGAAGGGGCTACTCCCTCCCCTTCGAGACGACCCCTCCAGCCATGCCACCACAGTGCCACCGCATGTCGGGGATCACTTGAATCTTCTACGGGAAGAAGTTGCGGCCCTCTTGGCCAAAGGGGCCGTCGAGCGTGTTCCTGGTCCAGAAGTAGGCCGTGGTTGTTATTCCCACTACTTTCTGGTTCCCAAGAAGGGCAAAGGGGGCCTACGCCCTATCTTGGACCTCAGGAGCGTCAACGCCTTCCTCCGGAAGGAGAGGTTCAACATGCTCACCTTAACTCAGGTTCTGGCTGCCCTAGACCCTGGAGACTGGATGGTAGTGTTGGACTTGCTGGACGCTTATTTTCACATCCCCGTCCTGCCGGCCCACCTGCGTTACCTGCGGTTCACGGTGGGTCAGGAGCATTTTCAGTTTACTGTGCTCCCCTTCGACCTCATCAGTGCCCCTCGGGTGTTCACGAAAGTGATGGCGGTGGTCGCAGCTCATCTGTGCAGATCAGGGGTTCCAGTCTTCCCCTATCTCGACGACTGGCTGTTGAAGGCGGGCTCGCCCCAGCAAGCAGTCTCCCACCTCCAGACTACGTCCGACCTCCTGCATTTGCTGGGGTTCTCCATCAACGTGCCGAAGTCGCATCTGAGTCCCTCCCGGAAGCTCCTTTTCATCAGGGTGGTTCTGGACTTGGCGCAGTTCCGGGCTTATCCTCCGGAGCAGCGGGTCTGGGATATTCAGGCTCTGATTCTCATCTTTCAGCCTCTATCCTGGGTTTCGGTCAGATTGGTGCTGCGGCTTCTGGGTCTGATGGCCTCCTTTATCCTGTTAGTGCATCATGCTAGGTGGCGAATGCGGGCTCTGCAGTGGGACCTGAAGTTTCAGTGGGCCCAGCATCGGGGCCACCTGTCCGACCATGTCTTGATCTCGGAGGGCACTGCATGTCAATTGCAGTGGTGGCTCACGAATCGCAATTGGGTCAATGGCAGATCCCTCTCCCTTCCCCAACTGGAGTTCACAGTGGTGACGGATGCGTCCCTTTTGGGAAGGGGTGGCCACATGGGAGAGGCGGAGATCAGGGACCGCTGGTCTCCAGCGGAGTCCCGGCTCCATATCCACCTTCTGGAGCTGCGGGTGATCTGACGTGCTCGGAAAGCCTTCCTTCCCTCTGTCCGGGGACAGGTAGTGCAGGTGTTCAGACACCACCGCCATGTGGTATTGCAACAAACGGGGTGGGGTCGTGGACCCTATGTCAGGAGGCTCTGCGCCTCTGGACGTGGTTGGAACATCAAGGCATTACCTTGGTGATTCAACACCTGGCAGGTTCCCTGAACACCAGGGTGACGAACTCAGTCGCCGGTGCTTGATGGATCAAGAATGACGTCTGACCTCGGACGTGGTGCAAGGTCTCTTTCTGCAGTGGTGAGAGCCTTGGTTAGATCTATTCTCCACCGAAGAGAACGCGCAATGTCATCAATTCTGCGTACGTATTGGAATTTCCAAGGCGGCACTCGCTCGAAGACTCTTTTCGTCACAAGTGGAGTTGCGGTCTGTTGTACACCTTTCCGCCTATACCGCTTCTGCCCAGAGTGCTGAAGATCAGGCGTGACCAGGCCCAAGTCATTCTTGTGGCTCCGGATTGGGCACGAAGAGTATGGTATCCTGAGCTACTCAGTCTGGCAATCTGTCCTCCGATCCGACTGCGTTTTCTGGAGGATCTTCTGTCGCAGCAGCAGGGGACGGTCGTTCACCCGAACCTGTCCAGCCTCCACCTCCATGCGTGTAGATTGAGTGGCGACAGTTCTCAGCTTTTGACCTTCTTGCCGAAGTCTGTGATGTTATCTTGGCAGCCAGGCGTCCCTCCACTAAAACGGTTTACGCCTGCAGGTGGAATACATTTGTGGCATGGTGCACAGTGAAGACTGTGGATCCCCTTTCTGCCCCTCTTTCAGAAGTTCTTCTGTTCCTCCTTTCTCTGGCCCAGCAGAGCTGTACTCTGGGCACTATCCAGGGCAATCTCTCGGCCATTTCCGCCTTTTTGAGGCTTCCAGATCAGCCTTCTCTTTTCAAGTCCCCTGTTAGTTGTTTTTTGAAAGGCATTACTCACACGTTCCCTACGGTCCCTTTTATAATGCCTCAGTGGGACTTGAATCTTGTGTTGACTTATTTGATGTGCGCTCCCTTTGAGCCACTTCACAACTGTCCTGAATGTCTTCTCTCCTTAAAGACTGCTTTCCTGGTTGTTATCACCTCTGCCAGAAGTGTGAGTGAGCTCCAGGCTCTTTCTTCTCAACCTCCTTTCCTTTCTGTTCATCCGGACAAGGTGGTGGTAAGGACCTGTCCTTCTTTTCTGCCCAAGGTTGTCACGCCCTTCCACAATGGGCAGACCATCACTCTGCCCACCTTCTTTCCGCCTCCGCAACCTTCGAAAGAGCAAGAGAGGCTCCATAGTCTGGACCCAAAACGTGCACGCTCATTCCATCTGAAGCGCACACAACAGTTCCGGGTGGATGATCAACTCTTTGTTGGCTACCTGGGCGCCAAAAAAGGTCGGGCTGTGCACAAACGAACCATCTCTCGGTGGGTCGTTCTGTGTATTAAAGCCTGTTACTCCTTGGCTAAAAAGGAACCTCCTGTGGGGCTGCATGCCCATTCTACTCGGGCGACAGCAGCCACTACTGCAATGGGATGGGTAGTCCCTTTGCAGGATATCTGTCAGGCAGCTACGTGGTCCTCGCTGCATACCTTTACCAAGCATTATTGCCTTGACAGCCAAGTCCGGAGAGACTGCTTCTTTGGCCGTTCTGTTCTCTGGAATTTTCTGGTGTGATCTTAGTTCGCAGACCCACCACCGGGGTTGGTATTGCTAGGGTATCTATTCTAAGGGATCTAACACTAACGTGTTTCTTTCAGATGAACAAGTTACTTACCTTTGGTAACAATATATCTGTAAAAGTTTTTTTTATTGTGCTTTTATTGCTTTTAATACATACAAAGAAAATAAAACAATCTTACATATAACCAAAAGATGAAATGCAACACATAGTACATTAATATGGATCACTGGAGTCAAGGGTGAGAAAAAAAAGAGAAAATACCATCCAGAATAACAATACAGAGCATGGCGACGTTAAGAGGAGTGTTAGCGAGGGTGCGTACAGTATAGGAATCACATGAACAGTACATCTGTAATGAAGTATGCAGGCGGGACCAGGTGATCACAAATATCTACGTATGAGGTGGAGGCCGGCAGTAGGAGAAAGCGTTGGTGCCTGCATATGTAGTCACAACTGTCAAAGATGCAAATAATACATGCAGTCATTGCTCAGTTTCCAGGCTCCCCTGGGGTAGGCCGCAGAGCAACCTGATATTGCACAAACAGACCCCAAAAACCTTTCGGGCGGTTGCAAGGGGGGAGCAATTCGTTATATACATCAGATTGGGTGTTACAGAACTCCATGTCGCGCTCCCACTCTGCCACCGTGGGAACAGGGCCCCTCATCCAACACATCGCCAGTCGACGCATGGCAAGTAGGAGACACATTGCCACCAGTTTGCGTGCAGCTTTCTTAAGAGGTTTAGTGTAGCCAAGGAGCGCTATCAGGGGCAAGGGATAACCCTAGAATGTTTAGCTTCTGAAAAATTAATACCCAATATTGGAACACTAGTGGGCACTGCCAGGCTTGGTGAAAAATCAGCGTGCGGGGCTTGACGCCTCTGTCGTCAGTGTCCCTCAGACCGTACTTAAAGAGCCTTGAGGGAGAATAATAAACTCTATTTAAAAATGTAAAGTGAGCAATGCGGTGGCGGCCATTTAGAGAAATCTTTCGGGTGACCTCGCAACAATAGGACTAGATATCATATGTGATGGGTACTCCAATGTCACTTTGCCAAGCTAGTCTTGCGTTGCTGAGGGAAGACGCCTTCGCGTCTTGAGCCAGGGTATATAACTTGGAGATGATCTTACGCGGGGACTGAGCACCCAATAAAGCAGTCAGAGGGGGAATGACCAAGGGCTCCTGTAGGTCGGCCCCCCAGCACCGCCCGCAAAGCATGCCGAGTGCAAGAGAAGTGAAATCTGGTGAGGGCTGAATGTATACTGTCTTCACCCGCTATTTCCTCCCATGTGCCCAACCGCCCATGACGGAATAGGTCGCCCATATAATGTACAAGCTATTTATTAAGGGAGTCCCAGATACCCCTTTCTGCGCTTAGCGCAAACCATTGGCACCAGTCAATCTGCATACGTGGCGAATATAATTGCACTCCTTCGTAGAGCCTCAGGAACGCGTTCCATGCATGTACAACGTAGTCGATCGAGTCCAGTATACCATAATGTCTAGTGAGGACCCGCGTTAGGAGACGAGGCAAAGAATAAGGAGCAGCGACCACCTTTTCAATATGTAGATGCGGCAATTCTGGAGGACCATGTACCCAGCCATAGGCGTGAGAGGCTTGTGCAGCTCTATAATACAATTCAAAGTCTGGGGCATTAAGACCGCCGGCAGCATATGGGAGCGTGAACGTATCAAAGGCAACTTGCGGAGACTTTCCAGCCCACGCCAGTTTGATCATCAGGGTCTGCAGTTCGCGAAACAGGTGTTCTCTCTCTAAACTACTACTATGTACTTTAGGTGCATACCCCAATTGGATAGGATCACCTTATTGGCCCCTGCACAGTGTACCTTAGGAACCCAGGGCATAGGTGTACCCTAGGCCTACCAGGGGCTGCAGCATGTATTATGCCACCCCTGGCATGGCCTTCCATTATGACACAACTGGCTGATCACTCAGCTGGGGCAAGGTTGTGTAATCACCCCTTGCTTAGGTGTAGTATTCCTATACCTACCTTATATATAGACACATGTGTACCTATCAGCCACTCCTATGGCAGGCCTTACCAATCCTGGAGGCAGAGTGCTTGGTAACATGTGAGATGGTGCTCTAGCATGAGCTGAGCCTGTCTGCAGCTTTCGGAACCATGTCCTTATAGCTGTTCTATGATATAGCCTACCATATACTCTTAAAGTGCCTTATAATCCTTGCGGTTATGGTAACTATGGTTTGGCTTTATCGAAACATGTCGTGTAAGGTGTCTAACACTGTGGAATAATACCCCCATACCATTTCTGGCAATGAAAATATTATCCCTCCCTTCTAGAGGGAGAGGACCTGTTGAAACCTACTTACCCGGTTAAAGTTAACCAGAGCCCCAGCATCACAAAATGGATGCTGCTGCCACAGACACAAGTCTGACCTCCTGCTGCTGGGAGTCCTTCCAGCGAGGGAGGCTTGGACAATAGGTTTCCTGCCTCGGGAGGTGCGAGCACCACCCTAGACGGGATTTAGTGTATTGGGGCAGGGAGGGTTGAATGAAACGAGACACTGCCTGGGGCACACAAGGTGTCCCATGCATAGTCCAGTTCAAACCGGTGCTGGGGCACTCCAGCCCCAGCTCTGGCGCGAAACTGGACAAAGGAAAGGGGGTCTAGCCACTCCCCTTCCTGGTCCCACCCATAGGAGGGACCTTGCAGGTAGCCCAGCCCACTAGCCCAGTATATTAGTAGCTAGTTGGGCCCTGCTAAATTAGATTAACCTGAATCTGCAACTTGAACAGAAACTCTGGACCTTCGACATTCGACCTCAGGAAGAAGACTGAAGAAATCTCCCTTGTGGCCAAGGAGTGACCACCCTGGGCAACCAGGCACCATCCAGCGACCGCTGCTTGCTTTGCGACTGAATCCTACGAGGGACGACTGCAGAGACTGACCGGCGCCGAGACTTCCAGACACCTCTGAACCAGATCCACATCTCCAGCGAAGCCGAGACCCGTGGAAGCGACGAGGGACGTGGGACCGGCGACTTGGGAACAGTGGCTAGTAACTGACTAGCGCGACTTCTGAGGCTTCCTCGAGGCTGTGCTTGGGGAATTGAGAAGCCCCACTCCCGAGCACCATCTGCAAAGTAGATCAGCTCCCCACACTTCACGTGTTCTGCGTGGGGCCCTTCTGCACCTGTATTGCTCGACGTGTTGTCCGGTTGCTGGCCCGTTGGCTAGTAGCCTCTGCGACGACGACCCTTTACTTTCAACTTGCTGGTCCGGCTCCTCCAGACTGGCACCCGCTCCTCTGTGAAAGAGAAGCACCCCAGACCTTCCTGGTCTGCACCAGAAGCCAATCCTTCATTCTGCGTGGGTTCCGCTTGCCAAGGCTTGTTGGGTCCTGACTCGACTTCGCCGCTGACAGCAAGAGCCTTCGTGGGACAGCTCACCTCCTGGTCCTGGTCGTCCTCGACGTCTCCTGGTACCCGTGGCTGCTGCGACAAGCTTCACCTCTTCACCTGCATCTTCACAACATCGCCTGGTTCCTTCCCGGCTCCTGGCTGGTGACCTAGACTCTGTCCCTTCTGCTTGCAGGTTCCTTCCTTCCTAATCCCCACCTTGGGATCCACCGGACACTCTTCACTGACTGCCTGTCAGCAACTTTCCTTCAGGCATCCATAGAAGTCCACGACGAAACCCGATGCAAGTTCACACCTATGCACCCGCAGCCCGTGGGCTAGGTAACTTGGGTACTTCGGTGCTCACAAGGGTATTGACTATCCTAGGGTCTAGTTTCCGAGTCTCAACTTTCTAGCTATACCAGAAGTGTCCTAAAACTGCTTATTCCTAACTGCTAGCGATTCTATCGACTTTTACGCGTGAGTGTTTCCACTCTGCACCTGAATCCCGTGGGCCTCCCACTTCCTAACTGTTGGTAGTGTAGTGTAGCCCCAGCGATGGCCTAGGCCTATCCTGTGTTTGTGACAGTGGTCCTTATACCACTTACTTAGTATATGGTTTGCGTGGCCCCTAGGGCCTAACTGTATTACTTACCTGTGTGACTTAATGTATGCTTAAAAAAGACTGTGTTGTACTTACCTCGAATCTCATAAAGAGTGCTGAGGGTTTCCCTAGAATAAATACATTCTATTTTTATATATATCTGTTGTGGTGTCCTTTCATTTGGTATTCAAGGGATTACATATGGTATAACAGCTGGCTTCACATGCCATACAGAGTTTAGCCTAAGACTGCTCTTGTCCATGCTACCACTAGGATAGCTGGTCTATAAGGTTGACTTTACAACCAATCACCATAAGGGTTGGTTGGGCTGATACAAGGTGTACACTAGAATTAGTGACATCATATATCAGGCCAACTTCTCACAGGGGGTTTCTTAACAAAGGGAGTTGGGAGGTGTTTAAGGGTTATAGATGAACAGTTTTGTACATACGCATGCCTTGCGACCTAGCTGATGGAAGTTAGGATATGGGGGAAAACCCGCTGTTTCTTCTCATTTGTAATGCATGTTTTCACAGTTCTCTGACTATGAATATTGATGAACATACTGCTCCTTGTATGGAGACTTTACTGGAGGACTTGTATACTCTGTGTCACGTAAGCATGGTATGTGTATTATATGGACATTAGAAGAAGAAGAAAATTTTGTTAAAAAAAATTTTGTTAAAAAAAAATAAAAAAAACTGGACGACTGGCTGATCAAGGCAGCTACGTCTCAGGAAGCACAACTGCATTTCAATCGGACTTCCAATCTCCTACTTCGTTTGGGCCTCCTTATTAACCTCACAAAATCTGTCTCGACGCCTGTCCAATGTCTACAGTACCTGGGAGCCACCATTGATAGACGCACAGCAAACGTGTGTCCTTCAAAGGAGAGACGCTTATCGATCCTTTGGCAGGCTCAGGCTCTTATGACCAAGCCCTCGCCGACGGTGAGGAAGGTGTCTTCTCTCCTGGGCTCCATGGCCTCCTGTATCTTCCTCACTCCGAACGCACGCCTCCATATGAGACCCTGCAAGAATGTCTGGAGGATCAATGGGACCAGAAACTGGGGAATGGGGGAGACAGGATTCAGCAGTCGCAGCAGGCTCTCCAGTCCATCCGATGGTGGTGTTCTCCATGTAATCTCCTCTGGGGGATTCTCTTCCACAAGGAGAAACCGACGCAAACCATAGTGACGAATGCTTCTCTCCACGGCTGGGGTGGACATTCTGACCACCTTCAGATACAGGGCACGTGGTCCTGGAAAGAGACCAAGTACCACATCATCTTCCTGGAACTTCGAGCAGTTCATTTGGTGCTGAAAGCCTTTCAGCCATCGTTTCACACCAGTTTCCTGCTTGTCCAGACGGACAATACGACCACAATGTTCTACCTCAACAAACAGGGGGGCTCAAGATCTTGAGCGTTATCTCAGGAAGCCCAGGCCATCTGGAACTGGCTGTTGGCCAGGAACCTGACCATCACAGCAACTCACCTCCCAGGTGTTCATAATGCTCAGGCAGACGCACTCAGCAGACTCATTCAAGAAAATCACGAATGGGTCTTAAACGACAAAGTGGTGAGAGACATTTTCGGAAGATGGGGTACTCCAGAGGTAGATCTGTTCGCTACCGTGAAAAACAACAAATGCCGCAACTTCAACTCCGGGTTTTACCAACCAGGGTCTCTGGGTAATGCACTGTGGATCAACTGGTCAGGCGGCTTTCTCTATGCTTTTCCACCATGTGAGAAGTTGGCCTGATATATGATGTCACTAATTCTAGTGTACACCTTGTATCAGTCCAAACAACCCTTATGGTGATTGGTTGTAAAGTCAACTTTATAGACCAGCGTTGGGTTCCTTTAGGCAGTCATTTAAGCTAGGGAAATAAATGTCACATCTGCTTATCTGAAAGCAATGTGGAATGAATCCCCTCACCATCCCAGAGGAAATGGTCTTGTGGGGAGATTTAATAAGACCATGAAGGGCATGATTATGAGTTTACCGAAGAAACCCAAGAGATGTGTGTGAGAAGTTGGCCTGATATATGAGGTCACTAATTCTAGTGTACACCTTATATCAGTCCAAACAACCCTTATGGTGATTGGTTGTAAAGTCAACCTTATAGACCAGCTAACCTAGTGGTAGCATGGACAAGAGCAGTCTTCGGCTAAACTCTGAATGGCATGTGAAGCCAGCTGTTATACCATATGTAATCCCTTGAATACCAAATGAAAGGACACCACAACAGATATATATAAAAATAGAATGTATTTATTCTAGTCAAACCCTCAGCACTCTTTATGACTTCAATTTCAATTTTATTATGTTTTGGCACTCCGAAGAGGGCCACATAACCAAAATACAAAGTACACAAATATAGATACATATTCCCAAAGAAAAATAACAATTACGACGCTCTCTGCTGAAAAAGACAGATTACGACACAAACCTCCATTTCATCAATAAATAGCTAAAAAACCTTTAAAACAGTTAAAAATATTGAAGCAAAACATTTCATTTGGAGGAGTATATAAAGCCTGCAGAAATGAGTTCATATCCAAAATACCCAATTGCAAACATATTGATCTTAACCACTTTAAGCGAAGTGGACGCAATACTGGGCATATAAACAATACATGATTACGATCCTGTACAGACATATTACATAAGTTACATAAAGGAGAGGACCCATACCATTTTGCCAAAAGAGTATTAAGTGGCGATAGGTCCTGCCTCAAGAGGAACCAAAATCTCCGAATACCATGAGGTAAATTCCAGATAACATAAGGTTGGACAAACTTCCTTAGATATGTATTAGTCAGAAGAACACCTCCCTTCTTAGCTACCATGGACTTTTTGCACTCTTTATGAGATTCGAGGTAAGTACAACACAGTCTTATTTAAGCATACTTTAAGTCACACAGGTAAGTAATACAGTTAGGCCCTAGGGGCCACGCAAACCATATACTAAGTGGTATAAGGACCACTGTCACGAACACAGGATAGGCCTAGGCCTAGGGAATCGCTGGGGCTACAATACACTACCAACAGTTAGGAAGTGGGAGGCCCACGGGATTCAGGTGCAGAGTGGAAATACTCACGCGTAATGCGTAAAAGTCGATAGAATTACTAGCAGTTAGAAATTAACAGTTTTAGGACACTTCTGGTATAGCTAGAAAGTCGAGACTCGGAAACTAGACCCTAGGATAGTCAATACCCTTGTGAGCACCGAAGTACCCAAGTTACCTAGCCCATGGGCTGCGGGTGCATAGGTGTGAACTTGCGTCAGGTTTCGTCATTGACTTCTAGGGATGCCTGAAGGAAAGTTGCTGACAGGCAGTCAGTGAAGAGTGTCCGGTGGATCTCAAGGTGGGGATCAGGAAGAAAGGAACCTGCAAGCAGAAGGGACAGAGTCTAGGTCACCAGCCAGAAGCCGGGAAGGAACCAGGAAGGAACCAGGCGATGTCGTGAAGATGCAGGTGAAGAGGTGAAGCTTGTCGCAGTAGCCACGGGTACCAGGAGACGTCGAGGACAACCAGGACCAGGAGGTGAGCTGTCCCACGAAGGCTCTTGCTGTCGGCGGCGTCTAAGTCGAGTCAGGACCCAACAAGCCTTGGCAAGCGGAACTCACGCAGGAAGGAGGACTTGCTTCTGGTGCAGACCAGGAAGGTCTGGGGTGCTTCTCTTTCACAGAGGAGCGGGTGCCAGTCTGGAGGAGCCGGACCAGCAAGATGAAAGTAAAGGTTCGTCGTCGCAGAGGCTACTAGCCAACGAGCCAGCAACCGGACAACATGTCGAGCAACACAGGTGCATAAGGGCCCCACGCAGAACACGTGAAGTGTGGGGAGCTGGTCTTCTTTGCAGATGGTGCTCGGGAGTGGGGCTTCTCAATTCCCCAAGCACAGCCTCGAGGGAGCCTCGGAAGTCGCGCTAGTCAGTTACTAGCCTCTTTTCCCAAGCCGCTGGTCCCACGTCCCTCGTCGCCTCCACGGGTCTCCGCTTCGCTGGAGATGTGGATCTGGTTCAGAGGTGTCTGGAAGTCTCGGCGCTGGTCAGTCTCTGCAGTCGTCCCTCGTAGGATTCAGTTGCAAAGCAAGCAGCGGTCGCTGGATGGTGCCTGGTTGCCCAGGGTGGTCACTCCTTGGCCACAAGGGAGATTTCTTCAGTCCTCTTCCTGAGGTCGAATGTCGAAGGTCCAGAGTTTCTGTTCAAGTTGCAGATTCAGGTTAATCTAATTTAGCAGGGTTCAGCTAGCTACTGATATACTGGGCTAGTGGGCTTGGCTACCTGCTATGTCCCTCCTATGGGGGGGACCAGGAAGGGGAGTGGCTACACCCCCTTTCCTTTGTCCAGTTTCGCGCCAGAGCTGGGGCTGGAGTGCCCCAACACCGGTTTGAACTGGACTATGCATGGGACACCTTGTGTGCCCCAGGCAGTGTCTAGTTTAATTCAACCCTCCCTGCCCCAATACACTAAATCCTGTCTAGGGTGGTGCTCGCACCTCCCAAGGCAGGAAACCTATTGTCCAAGCCTCCCTCGCTGGAAGGACTCCCAGCAGCAGGAGGTCAGACTTGTGTCTGTGGCAGCAGCATCCATTTTGTGATGCTGGGGCTCTGGTTAACTTTAACCGGGTAAGTAGGTTTCAACATGTCTTCTCCCTCTAGAAGGGAGGAATATTATCCTCATGGCCAGAAATGGTATGGGGGTATTATTCCACAGTGTTAGACACCTTACACAACATGTTTCGATAAAGCCAAACCATAGTTACCATAACCGTTTAAGATTATAAGGTACTTTAAGAGTATATGGTAGGCTATATCATAGAACAGCTATAAGGACATGGTTCCGAAAGCTGCAGACAGGCTCAGCTCATGCTAGAGCACCATCTCACATGTTACCAAGCACTCTGCCTCCAGGATTGTCAAGGCCTGCCATAGGAGTGGCTGATAGGTACACATGTGTCTATATATAAGGCAGGTATAGGGATACTATACCTAAGCAAGGGGTGATTACACGACCTTGCCCCAGCTGAGTGATCAGCCAGTTGTGTCATGATGGAAGGCCAGCCAGGGGTGGCATAATGCATGCTGCAGCTCCTGGTAGGCCTAGGGTACGCCCATGCCCTGGGTACCTAAGGTACACTGTACAGGGCCCTAGAGGGTGATCCTGACCAATTGGATTATGTACCTAAAGTACATAGTGTGAATTTAGAGAGAGAACAGCTGGGCTGTGGGTCTGATTAGCAGGCACATAGCCACATCTAAGTCGAAAACCAGTGAAGCAAAAGCAAAAAGTTGGGGTGACCATAGAAAGCAGACCCTACTCTCCTACACAACCCCCCCCCCCCCCAAAACATGGGGACATTAAACTAACCTTGACCAGTTGAGTCTTCATGTTCTAAGTGGAAATATCTGGAGAGTCCATCTGCATTGGCATGGTCAGTCCCAGGTCTATGTTCCACTGTGAAGTCCATCCCCTGTAGGGAAATGGACCACCTAAGAAGTTTGGGATTTTCACCCTTCATCTGATTTAGCCACAAGAGGGGCTTATGGTCTGTCTGAATCTTGAAGTGAATGCCAAACAGGTATGGCCTCAGCTTCTTCAGGGCCCAAACCACAGCAAAGGGCTCCCTCTCAATAGCTGACCAACGTTTCTCTCTAGGGGTCAGCCTTCTACTAATAAAAGAAATGGGCTGGTCTTGACCATCTATATTCAGTTGTGAAAGAACAGCTCCCACACCCAACTCAGAAGCATCTGTCTGGACAATGAACTCTTTGGAGTAGTCTGGACTTTTCAGAATAGGTGCAGTGCACATGGCCTGCTTCAGGGCATCAAATGCCGTCTGACAGCTTACTGTCCACTGAACTTTCTTTGGCATCTTCTTAGAGGTCAAGTCATTAAGTGGTGTGACAATGGACCCATAGTTCTTAACAAACTTTCTGTAGTACCCAGTCAGGCCCAAGAAAGCTCTGACCTGTGTCTGGGTAATTGGAGGAGTCCAGTTCTTTATGGTCTGGAGCTTGCTCTCCAACCTGACCCACACCTATTAGGTGGCCCAGGTACACAACCTCGCTCTGCCCTATCTGGCACTTAGTGGCCTTGATAGTGAGGCCTGCCTTTTGCAGGGCCTCTAAAACATTCCTCAGGTGGACCAGGTGATCCTCCCAGGTGGAGCTAAAGACCGCAATATGTGGTTCTGTAAAATTTTCATTCTCAGGGTAAAATAACAAAGAACTTGGCAAAGAAGCTGAAATATGAAAAGACATCTTTATTAAACTCAAATGAGTGAGGCTACGTCGCCCAGAAGCACCTAAAGCAACTGAATGAGGCAGTCTCCAGAATGGTCTTAGCTCAGACCTTTTATACCATTTACTATGCCCTAGGCATACAAGGGAGTTGTACCAGTCACATTCCTAAACAAATGAAAAAGCTAGAGAGGCAACATTATAATTACAGGGTTTCAGTTGACAAAGGTAAAAAGCCGGACAAAACCAACATTCTTCTTTAGACACGCTGGATAAACCCATAATAAAAATGGTCACCTCCCCATCGTAAATAGACCATAAAAGCAGAAACAGATGAGAGGCAGGATAAGGGGTGTGTATGTGCATACCAAACTTTACAATCTCCTGTTCTTTGATCTCTATCTGACCAGCTGCCTAACAAGGAACTGGCTCAACGAGGTCAGCTTCAGGCAACAGGGTCAGTTCACTCAGGTCATTCAAAAGTCAGCTAAAGTCATCAGCCTATGTGAGGGCAACCACAAAATGGCTGCTATGCACAAAATGGAACCCATGGTTCAGAACAAAATCTCCAAATACACAGTGAATCTATCGGTGTAACATGACGAAAACACTCATGCATACCGCACTCATCATTTGCGGTTCGCTGATACCAAAATCGTCATGATACGACGATGTTTATAATACGGGTCCAGAATTTTCAGTACCACAGACCCTCCTTTTGCCCTTACATAGGCAATAACCTAAACTCATGTCAATCTGAATCCAGGTCTATATTCATCAGATCATCAAGATGTTGCTGGAGCATAATCCTATTACTTTGCAACTCTCTCGGGTCACGTCTCCTTACACATGTAGTAGCACAAAGGCCACATATGGCAGGACAAAATAAGGAATACCTCTATCTGTAGTAGGTGGCATAAGATCACACACCCAACAATTAGTGATGTTCACTACTAACTATTGTTGATGCAGAAGCTGTACAAAAGAATTGCTTACGAATTCTGTGGGTGCAGAAGTCAATTGAGTAGAGAAAAACAATCCCACCCATAAATGACAACGTCATGTTTAAAAAGACACTAGAAAACACGTTATTAAGAACATATAGACAACGGGAGAAAGTAGTGACCACTATTACAAATGAAATATAATTTTTCACAACCCTAAGCAAAAAGCAAATCCTAAAATTATCTAGTAACATTTTTAGGGCTCCTATGCATTTCAGTAATTTTTGTATGTTCAGGTGAAACAGTGGTGACCCTCATCAATGCTCTGAGGTGAAAAGGGGGTACTCTTTCCACAGAAAATGGACTTTATTCTGCTTTTACTAAACAGAATAGTCCTTTAAAACAATGCCAGCAAAACAATCAGTCTCCTAACACCTAGTCTATACAATCACACGGAAACCTCTTGTGAAACCAACTATGCCCAGAGTCCGTTCAAAAAGCCTCTCTGGCAGGCTTCTATTGTCCATCAAATCTTCTTTTGTTGTTTTCTTTCGCATGGGCCTCTTCATTCAAGCCTTTCATGAGAAAAGTACTGCTTAGTTGGAGTGCCCTCCTGGCAAACACCCACAGCTCACTCGAAAGTCTCAATGTCTCAAGGCAGTGCACCAGTATCTCTCCTTTGCGGCAGGCACTACAGGTAGTGTGCTCTCCATTGATCAAGGGCACAGGTCATCTCGTGCAGACCCGGGACCATTCTCAGGCTCCAACACTCATCATTCAGTGTCAGAGGACGCTCAGGCTGCTCTTTCATGGGCACCAGAATATAGGGCATTTTGTCAATCTTGGATCCGCCGGTGCACTGCACTTCCATTGGAGCAAAGGAAAAAGGGGGGGGGGTGTGTGGCCAAAAACTCAGGCCAAGGGGCTCAAGGGACTGCACACTGTCAGAGGTTACCAGCACATGACAGGCGCTCTTTTGCACTGAAATTTTGGTTCTGTGTCAAAACCAGCTCCTCCTTCTTTTCTGATGTTGAATGCCTTCTGATGAAGCAAGTGCGATGCTTTAAACAGTTCATTGTATAACAAGGGGACTGCAAACAGGTGGCCTGCGATCTTCAAAGGAGTGGCCACATGCCATGGGACAATTTTGGTCTAGAATACACTGTCATTCTCAAAAAGCAATACAAATATAAAGGCAGTAGGCAAAACAGTGTGTTTAGGCTTTTCAATTGGGTTTCCGTGTGAGAGCCTCCATCATCTAAGGGTAGATAACTACACGAGAATTCTATCTAAATGGATGTCTTCACATATGGTGGAATTGTCTAATGGGGCAAACACATTTTTTCTTCTCAATGATTACATCTAGGTGTTCCTAAATTCCTTATCTAGAACATCTCAATGGAGAAATCACATGGTACAGATTATCATGGGCATGTAGAAAACTTTCACATCAGGTGCACTATGCAATACACAGGCTAATAGTCAAATATGCAAACAAAAGACAAGAACTAGAGGGTCCTGATATTTGCATGATTAGAACACATCTGATCCCACCAAAAATTAGAGCAGCAGGAACAGAAGGGAACTGAAAACCAAATTAAAATAGACATTGATAATTCGTCATGTTCAAAAAGGTAAACGTAAGATATCTCCTATTGGGATGGAAAACTTGTCTTACTATAATATTGAGTCAGTTAACCAGTCTATCGCTACCCTGACAGTCAGGCTGGAAAACATAGAAGCAGGCCTAAGGCAAATTCTTGAAAACCAGTCTGGTCATACAAAAGGGAATGATACATAATATGGGGGTCCCTGGTGCATCACTGCAGTCTGGAAGTGTGTACCTGAACAATACACCTACAATAATAAATGGGCTGACTGGTGAAAGGAATACGGAAAAGGGAATTGGAACTAGGACACAACTAAAATCCCCAATAACTAAGCATGATGCGACATCGGTCAGGGGAGAAGCAACAAAAGAAAAATAAAATCTATAGGAAGAACAAGAATTTACTTGGGTGATAGTCAGGCATGTGACACAACACCAAGAGTACGGGTGATACACAAAAGGCCAAAGTTAAACAAATTTTAACTCTACCGCTGGCGACTATACCATATACGATAATCCTAGGTAATGTTCCAGTTCCTTCTTCAGGGAAAAATGAAAACCTGGTTACTTTTAAGGAACAAAAGCCATATACTACTTAGGAAGCAAAACATCATTAACTAATGTAATATAGAAATTAGGCCACCTTGAGTCACAGATCTATAATTTCATCCTTAGGTCCAATCAAGGATACATAAATGTAAGGCTGCCTGTTCCTTTAAGGGAAGGGGCAGTAACGTGACTAACTGCAGGTGACACACTTTGATCCTGTATATCTCTTTTTATTTTCCTTCAATACCATTATAGCCAAATAGACATGCACTGGTGAAGTGTTGTCTCTCATGTTCACAGCATGAAATATCATTATCTGTGGAATTTAGTAACCAGAACAAGTTCAACCAACTGTTGCGTAGCGATGGGCATCGTCATGACCATCCCCTCACAACACAGGTAAGCTTGTAATAGTATCAAAAGCAGCAACAACAACAAAAAAAGACAAAAACATGCATAAAAATAAAAAATAATAAACGCACATAACGTCAAGCCATCAGATATACTTGCTGTATATCAAGCACAAAAAGCATAGACAAAACAAATAGCATATGTGAATAAGCGGTGACACACAACACCATGTCATGTACTTTATGCACTGTAAACCTACAGCCCAAAACCCAATATTTGGGCCTGTTTAATTTGTCTGGTTTAAAATCCTTACCCTCCTTTTGACAGTAGATCACCAGGCAATGGAAATCTGCTGTCAAATATAACTTTACTGTTTCTCTTCTAACATACAGGACCAGCAAGAACAATTCATGATAGGACCAAATACACAAAAATAAATTTCCATTACTTAACTGTTACCCTCTTGTCAGTTACCTCGCAACATCAAGCCACCGTAGTTTTACCTTTCTAAAAGTAAAAATTGTTACACTGACACTTCATATTAATTTGGCACCTACAATTTCCACTGTGAAAAATAAGTCTTAATTGGCAAATCGTTCTCACTTAGGCATGTAGCCTTCAAAATTTTAGAAAAGAGCTGCATCTTAGTTACTGTCTAAGACTTAATGCAACACTTCGTTTTCTGTCAAATAAAAGCAACTAGCAGGCATCATTTTTTTTTTTTTTTTTTAGAGCGGAGACACAAATGTATCAGTTCTGCAGAGCATTTAACATGATGTTGGGACTTTCGAAGAAACCCTTTTTTTATATTTTCCCTTTGGAATCAAGTTCTTTAATTGTATTGATGTTCTTATGGAGAAACCAGAAACCCCACCTTTAGAGGCCCGTTTAGCGAGGTCATTCTGCATTCCACAGAGACATGGCCCTAATTTAAAAGGTCATAAATGTCAACGTGACAGCCTACTCCATTGTTTACGGGAAAACTAAAGATAGCATCTCAGCAGCGCAACTTGAGCCAGCCTCTGCAGCTCTTCTAGCCCCCAGCTTCTGCCACTCTGAATTTGTCGAAGCCAGAAGGCCTTCCTAATTCCTCCTAACTTGCAATAATTTACTCTATTTTGAAAAATAATTTTTCCTTTTTAGGCGCTAAAATTTTTTATCTCTATTCCCAGATTATTAAACTACATTTACTGTGAATAATTCACAAAACTTAATAACACACATACCAGTTTTTAGAATAAATGCTTGTTGCAATCCTATGCAATGGTACACATTTCATCAACCTTAAATGAATGAACGTCTCAGTAGGCCCAGCTGAAGTTAGAACCTTCAACCCTGATATTAAAACAAGCCTTTGTACTGGCACATTGACTCATTGAATCATAAGAAGGCACAACCTGTAAATATATATCAAACCTAAATGTATGCATTTACTGAAGCCTGAGACACTTTAAAAAGTACTCTGAAGGAAAGAAAATGCAGTTTAAACAGTGCTTTTACCCAAATTCGACTTTGATATTTTAGGCATTAAAAAAATGAATATCCTACAATTTTCTTGCATAATATGCATTACCAGAATGTCTATTACACAACCGTGAGTCAGGCATTGGAAATAATAACTTATACTTTATCAAAATGAGCTTGTTTGTGCCTGCGCCAAGGGAAAATTGTACACACGAATGCTTGTCATTTTAGTGATGCAACACAACTTAAATCAAATTTTAATGCTAGGAGGTCATAGTATGAGTATTAAGCTTTATAAATATTAAACTATTTCGAAAAGCACTTATTTTTTTTTTTAAATAATTTTTCCATGATTAATATTTTTCTTTAAAAAAAAATAATTTTCTTCTAAAAAACCAATTAGTCGTTTTTGTGAAAATTCCACATATAAAAGCAATCTGCATCCCTTGCCTATCATTTTGGACACATTAACTCACAAGCCTAAGCGCATAAGCCTAACTTGAAACGCGTCACATTTTTCCCCACTTTCATTTAAAAGGACGGTTATATGCAAAATTCCACCCGTGTTTAATTGGGAAAGTGCTGGCTGAATGAACATTCCTATCAAATATACTGCAGCTGAAAAGTTTGCCTGTGAACATCTAATACAATGCATCTAAGAAAAACGCTGTAAATTTATTTATTTTTGCAAAAATAGATAATTTCGTTTTTGGGGCCTTATTTATATCTATTGAATGTTTTCTAATTTTATCCTTTAAGCATTTAACGGCAGTTTTGTATATGTGCACAATTGCTCATTCTGTAAATTAAAGAGCAACATATAGCTATTTTAGCACATCACACGGTTCATTTCTGGATTTTTTTCCAAGTTTCTACTTAATATTAATTAACCAACATTTTACTTAACAGACTGAAAACATCGAGAAGACCCACAAACACACATTGAGCTCATTTCAGACCTAAACAGAAAGGGGTCAACCACTCAGGACACAAACTACAGCGCGCTTTAGCCATTTTTCATAAATAGCGCCGTCGCAATTTACTTACAGAAGTTACACAAATGGGGAAAAAAAAACACAAACCAAATAGACATTTAAACACACATTTTAACCCATAAGCCAACACTTAGGACAGAAACAAGGGACAGCCCACAGACTGTGCTTAAACCAAACCATTTGTTACTAGTTGTAAGTCATATTTACAAGAAAAGAAAACTTTTTTCAATCGTTTTCTAAAAAGCTGCAAAAACAGCCTCACAGACCTTTATTTCCAAGAATAGCGGACCCATACTTTATTAAACGTGATGGGGCCCACGCCGTGTTTAGAATAGAGCTCATAAGTTGGAGTTCCAATCGGAGGTATCAGACATGAATCCTCCAATCGGGCATCGCTGTTGCAACCAAAACAAAACCAAGTACCAAATTTGCTACGATTAGGCATCTTCGCTCACTAACTGAGCTTCAAACTTCAAGGGGCTATCTCTATCGATACACTCGCAAATGTACGAGACCCTCGGTTTTTGAAAATTGCAATCTTCAAATAAAACTAAGGACCAATACTAAGAACCAATACTAAGGACCAAAGAACCAAACTAAGAACCAATGCAGAACCAAGAACCAAAAACTAAGAACCAAAGGACCAAAGAACTAAGGACTGGGAGCGACCCACTTATACTTCAACTAAAGCAGATGGAGAAAAAGTCTCTTCATTACCTGCCTACACAAATTGCAATTCGCGTATACAAACCTATGCAAACCTATCAGAGCTATACCAAACAAATAGTTGTCCAAATTCTAATTGCCAAGTTCTAAATGACCTAACAGTCTTTTTTTTTTTTTTACTTACGCCAAAAAGGTTCTCAGTCAGGAGTGACATCATGTGGAGGATCAAAATCAGGAAGATCAGAAATATACTGGGCTGCATAATCAAAGAATCTCCAGAATCCCTGCGCACAGAGTACCTTCTTGGTAGAATCCTGTTCTGTCCTCCTCAGTAGATTTCAGTCTCCTGACAAGATCACTCCCGCAGAAAGTCACTTCTCTAATGAGCCCCGCGTTGGCTGCGCCATTTGTGGTTCTGTAAAATTTTCATTCTCAGGGTAAAATAACAAAGAACTTGGCAAAGAAGCTGAAATATGAAAAGACATCTTTATTAAACTCAAATGAGTGAGGCTACGTCGCCCAGAAGCACCTAAAGCAACTGAATAAGGCAGTCTCCAGAATGGTCTTAGCTCAGACCTTTTATACCATTTACTATGCCCTAGGCATACAAGGGAGTTGTACCAGTCACATTCCTAAACAAATGAAAAACTAGAGAGGCAACATTATAATTACAGGGTTTCAGTTGACAAAGGTAAAAAGCCGGACAAAACCAACATTCTTCTTTAGACACGCTGGATAAACCCATAATAAAAATGGTCACCTCCCCATCGTAAATAGACCATAAAAGCAGGAACAGAAACAGATGAGAGGCAGGATAAGGGGTGTGTATGTGCATACCAAACTTTACAATCTCCTGTTCTTTGATCTCTATCTGACCAGCTGCCTAACAAGGAACTGGCTCAACGAGGTCAGCTTCAGGCAACCGGGTCAGTTCACTCAGGTCATTCAAAAGTCAGCTAAAGTCATCAGCCTATGTGAGGGCAACCACAAAATGGCTGCTATGCACAAAATGGAACCCATGGTTCAGAACGAAATCTCCAAATACACAGTGAATCTATCAGTGTAACATGACGAAAACACTCATGCATACCCCACTCATCATTTGCGGTTCGCTGATACCAAAATCGTCATGATACGACGATGTTTATAATACGGGTCCAGAATTTTCAGTATCACAAATATCATCAAGATAAGCTGCACAGTAGTCATCCAGGCCTGTAAGGACTTTATTCACCAACCTTTGGAAAGTGGCAGGTGCATTCTTCAAGCCAAAGGGCATTACCACAAATTGATAATGTCCTCCTGGGGTTGAGAAAGCAGTTTTTGCCTTTGCACTCTCAGCTAGTCTGATTTGCCAGTAGCCTGCTGTCAGGTCAAATGTACTCAAAAACTTGGCAGCTGCCAATCTGTCAATGAGCTCATCTGCCCTAGGTATTGGGTGGGCATCTGTCCTAGTGACAGCATTGAGACCGCTGTAATCCACGCAAAACCTCATCTCTCTCTTACCATCCTGGGTGTGAGGTTTTGGCACAAGAACTACAGGACTAGCCCAAGGGCTCTCTGAAGGTTCAATGACTCCCAGCTCCAACATCTTTTTTACCTTAATCTTTATGCAGTCCCTGACATGGTCAGGTTGCCTGTAGATTTTACTCTTCACAAGCAGACTGTCACCGGTGTCCACCTCATGGGTGCACCAGTTTGTCTGACTTGGGGTCAGAGAGAACATATGTCTATAGGCCTGTAGAACTTGTCTGCAGACCTGTTGCTGATGGTTAGTGAGGCTGTCAGAAAAGACCACACCATCAACTGAACCATCATCAGGGTTCTGAGTCAGCAGGTCTGGGAGAGGGTCACTCTCTTCCTCCTGCCCCTCATCTGTGGCCATGAGTAAGCCCATGTCTGCCCTGTCAACATATGCCGTTAACCTGTTGACATGAAGCACCCTGTGGGGGCTTCTGGGAGTCCCAAGATCCACCAAGTAGGTGACTTCTCCCTTCTGTTCAACAATAGTGTGGGGTCCAGACCATTTGTCCTGGAGTGCTGCTGTGGCGTAGGCTCCAACACCCACACTTTCTGTCCTGGTTGGTACACAGTCAGCACAGCCTTTTGGTCATGCCAAGCTTTTTGGAGTTCTTGGCTTGCCTCAAGGTTTTTAGAAGCCTTCTTAATATACTCTGCCATCCTGGAGCGGAGGCCAAGTACATAATCCACTATGTCCAGTTTGGGTTGTCTGAGAGGTCTCTCCCATCCTTCCCTTACTAGACACAGGGGTCCCCTTACAGGATGCCCAAACAAAAGCTCAAAAGGGCTGTAGCCAACCCCCTTTTGTGGGACCTCTCTGTAAGCAAACAAAAGGCAGGGTAAAAGGATGTCCCATCTTCGCCTAAGCTTGTCTGGTAAACCTTTTATCATCTCTTTTAGGGTCTTGTTGAACCTTTCCACAAGCCCATTGCATTGTGGGTGATAGGGGGTAGTGAATTTGTAGTTCACACCACACTCCTTCCACATTGCAGTTAAATATCCTGACATGAAGTTGGCACCTCTGTCAGAGACAACCTCCTATGGAAAACCCACTCTGGAGAATACTCCAAGTAGGGCCCTTGCCACAACAGGAGCTGTTGTGGTCCTCAGGGGTATAGCTTCTGGGTACCTGGTGGCATGGTCCACTATCACCAGTATGAATCTGTGCCCAGATGCTGTTTGGGGGTCCATTGGTCCAACAATGTCTATCCCCACTCTCTCAAAGGGGACCCCTACCACAGGTAGTGGTGTGAGGGGGGCCTTTGTGGTGCCACCTGATTTGCCACTGGCTTGGCAAGTGACACAGGAGTGACAAAACTCCTTGGTATCTTCTGACATGTGAGGCCAGTGAAAGTGAGGGACAAGTCTGTCCCAAGTCTTATTCTGGCCTAAGTGTCCTGCAAGGGGATTATCATGGGCCAAGGTAAGAAGGAAGCCTCTAAAACTCAATGGTATGACCAACCTCCTGGACGCACCAGGCTTGGGGTCTCTAGCCTCTGAGTACAGCAGCCCTTCATCCCAATACACTCTATGGGTATCTTGAGCATTCCCTGCAGCCTCGGGAGCAGCCTGCTGTCTGAGGGGTTCAAGAGAAGGACAGTCTAATTGGGCCTGCCTCAGATCTGCCCTTGAAGGTCCCCTTATCCCAAGAAACTCAACCTGGTCAGGTTCCAGTTCTTCTAGGACAGTTCCTTCAGGGCTCTCAGAATCATCCTCCTGTGAGGGCTGACTCCCTACCTAAGGCAGGGGGGAAGGCACAGCCTTAACCCTACTGTTCTTTCTCTTGGGTTGTGTCTGGTCCATTGTCCCAGGATCCAGCACTTGTTCAGTGTTGCACTTTTTGGCCTGTGACCTAGTCACAGCAAGGACATGTGCATCTATTCCCAGCATTTCTGCATGGGTCCTATAATCCACTTCAGCCCACACTGAAGTTTCAAGGTCATTTCCCAACAGACACTTTACAGGAAGGTCTGAACTCACCACAACTTTCTTGAGGCCAGTTACCCCTCCCCAGGAGAAGTTAACAATTGCCACACTATGGGAGGTAGTAGCATTGCTAGCGTTGGTCACTAGGTAATTCTCACCTAGCATGATCTGCCCAGGGTCCACAAAAGCCGGTGTCACCATTGAGACACTAGCACCTGTGTCCCTGTAGGCCTGAGCCATTCTATTGTTGTTCAAAGGAGTCTGTCTGTACTTGCCCAGGTTACTGGGACCCACAGTAGAGGACAAAGCTATGTCCCCATCACAGATCAGAACAGCCTGAGTGGGTATTCTGACTAGGCCAGAATCCACTTCAGTTCCCAGGGTTAACCCTATTACACCCTTTTGTTGGGAACCACCACTTACAGCTGGATTAGGGGTACAGTTGCCTTAGGGGTAATGGTGGCTGGGGGCTTGTCCTTTTTGGTGCATTCACTAAACCAATGGGAATTAGACTTACAATAGTTACACCAAGGTTTCTTGTGGCCATCTTTCTTTTTATCCTTTTTGGGACCACCCTCCCCCTGAGCCTTTTGGGGGCCTGGTGAAGACTTCTGGTCTTTTGATTTCTGCTCATTACCCTTCTGGTCTGCCTTTTTCTGATCACCGCCCTGGTTCTGGTTTCTGATGGATACATCTGCCAGTGGATTCCTCACCTTGTGAATATCCCCTGCGCCAGCAACGTTCGGAAACTTTTGTAGCAGTCCACGCCGATGTGGTCGAAGACGACGTCACAGAGGCACGGCTCCGCTCGCGACTCCGCTGACGTCACCGGCTCCATAAGAAGACCTCATCGGCGTGATGACGTCAGTTCCCTTTTTTCCGCGCCGACGACGCCAACGGATTTTGGGAATCGTTACTTGTAGCTTTACTGGTTACTTTGTGTGTTTTCTGGGATTTCTCTGTTCTTCTTGGAAAATGTCGACAAGGAAGTCTGGGTTTAAGCCTTGTCGAGAGTGTGGCAAACACATGTCTATCACCGACCCACACGACGATTGTGTTTGGTGTTTGTCTTCAGACCACGATGTGGAAGGTTGTTCGAGCTGTCGGAAGATGAGCTCGAAGGCTCTTAAAGAAAGAGGCGAAGCTTTTCATCGCCCAGATGAAGAAGAAGGAAAAAAGAGGAAGAAGGAGGTCTGGATCCAGGTCGAGGTCGGCGTCCAAGTCGACTTCGGGGCATGCTTCAAAGAGTAAGAAGCATAAGAAGAAGAGGAGACCTGCTTAGCATCATCATTCCGATAAAGGTTCGGCTTCGAAGTCGAAGTCGCCTACTCGACGTCGGAGAGAGTCAGTGTCTCCTTCTCCAGTCCCGGCTTCGCCTCCAACTCCTTCTCCGGTGACTTCGCCGGTTCCAGCTGCTTCTCCGGTGCCGGTGTCATCCCCGATGCCGGTTCCATCTCCGGCTCCAGCGAGTCCTCCGGCTCCGTCTCCGACTCTGACTCCGGTCCCGGATGAGGATTGTCAGCCTCCGGGTGAGACCGTGACGCCGCTTGTTCCACCGTCGGCAGGCCCGAGTCCGGTGTTACCTGACCAGTATCCTGCTTTTCCTGGTCCAGGTCAGGACCCTACGCATTACCTAAATGCAATGTATGGGGTGTTTTCAAGGGCCATGTATACCCCTGGTGCACCTATGGGTCCGATGGCTTTCAATTTGGGAGTGCCGCAGGTCTACCCTCAGGCTCCGTTCATGCCATTCTTTCCAGCGACGCCGTCTTGGCAGCTGCCGGCGCCGAGAACATCGACGCCGCTTCCCTCTTCACCGGCGCCGACTCGACTTCGTTCGACGCCGCTGCCGGCTGCTCCAGCTGATCCGCGTTCGACGCCGCTGCCGGCGCCGTCTAATTCGAACACGGCGCCGCTGACGCCGCAGGTGCGGATTCGTTCAAGAAGGGAAGCGCAGAGAGTGCTGGAAGAGAGACGCTTTCTGTTGGAAGAGACTGAAGAGGGAGAGTTGGTCGAATCTGCTGATTTGTTTGAGGAGTTAAAGGAGGCAAGTGGGCTGGAATTGTCTCCAGAGTGGGAGATCACTCCACCATCGGATGAACCCTCTAAAGAGGCAGCACCCTATCATGCGGTGATAAGAAAAGCTGCAGAATTGTTGGACCTCCAATTACCGACAACTGAGTTTAAGTCCAATATTCTTACAGAGGTGTTGCATTCACCGACTGCGGTCTCAGAGCCTTTGTTACCATTTAACGAAGTTATTATGGAACCTGTGCTGGAGGTATGGCGCAAACCTTTTTCAGCTCCTGCAGTCTCCAAGGCAGTCACAAGGAGGTATAGAGTGGCTCCTGGGGATCCTGAATTTTTATCTTCGCATCCTTCGCCTGAAAGCCTGGTAGTTCAGGCGGCTTGTTCGGGACGATCAAAAGGGGCATTTCCTCAGGTTCCAGGAGACAGGGAGGCCAAAAAGGTGGACCAATCGGCCAAAAAGGTCTTTTCATCAGCCAGTATGGCATTGAAGTCGTCAAATGCAACGTGTCTGTTGGGGCGCTATATCCATGCGCTTATGGACTCGGCAAAAAAGTTGGCTCCGAAGCTGTCAGAAGAGGATCGGGCCGGCTTCAATGAAGTTCTGACTGATGCCCAGGCGGCTGCTCGACAAGTTATTCAAAGTGGTCTGGACACGGCGGACTCGGTTGCCAGAGTCATGGGGTCTTCGCCACCAGGAGGGGTGCGTGGCTAAAGTCCTCTGAATTCTCCTCTGATGTTCAGTCAACTTTATTAGACTTGCCTTTTGATGGGTCTGGTTTGTTCGGGAAGAAGGCGGATGCTGCTCTCGAACGCTTCAAGGAGAGTAAGGCTACGGCTAGGTAGTTGGGCCTTCAATCCCAGCCGAGAGGTACTTTCAAGAGGTATAGAGGCTTTGGAAAGGCGACTTTTCGCTCCTATAGACCGACCCAGCAGCAGCAAGGTTCCTCGTCGAGAGGTTACAGAGGAAGAATTAGGGGTCGCACACGTGGCCGTCAGCTCTCCTCCTCCTCTTCTTCCTCCTCCTCTGCCCCTCCCACCACCGCAAAGCAGCCCTAGATTCGACATTCCGGATCATGCTGGTCCTGTGGGGGGCCGGCTTACCCATTTTCTACAAGATTGGGAGCTGTAACTACAGATCTCTGAGTTCTGGATCTTGTAGAAAATGGGTACGCCCTGCCCTTTCGGGAGTTCCCTCCAAATTACCCTCCTTGCCAAGGGGCGTGCTCGGAGGACCACCGTCTTCTCCTGCAGGAGGAAGTCCTGAAGTTGTTTGAAAAAGGTGCGATAGAGGTGGTTCCGGAGCAGGAGAGGGGTCAGGGGTGCTACTCCCGGTATTTCCTGATTCCGAAAAAGGACGTCAGATTGCGTCCGATATTGGATCTCAGAATCTTGAACTTTTACCTGAAACAGGAGAAGTTCACGATGCTCGCCCTTGCGCAGGTTCTTCAGGCGCTGAATCAGGAGGACTGGATGGTGTCGCTCGACTTGCAGGATGCGTATTTCCACATCCCCATCCTGAAGTCGCACAGGAAGTACCTCCGGTTTACGGTAGGGTCGCAACATTATCAGTTTGCGGTCCTTCCGTTTGGTCTTACTTCGGCACCTCGAGTCTTCACAAAGGTGATGGCGGTGGTGGCAGCCCATCTCAGAAGGTCGGGGATTTCAGTTTTCCCTTATTTAGACGACTGGCTGATCAAGGCGGAGTCGTCGGAGAAGGTGCTGCGTCATCTGCAGGATACAACTCAGCTGTTGTACAAATTGGGTTTTTCGATCAACGTGCCCAAATCTCACCTGGTGCCCTCTCAGCGCAACCTGTTCATAGGTGCGGTACTGGACACTACTGTGTGTCGAGCATTCCCTCCTCCACAAAGGATTCTCGACATACAGGAAATGATTCCTTTATTTTACAACGGAGCGGTCGTTCCGGTTCTGAAGGTCCTTCGCCTGCTCGGTCTGTTTGCTTCCTGCATCCTGTTGGTCAACCATGCACGCTGGCACATGAGGGCGCTACAGTGGTGCCTCCGCAAGCAGTGGTATCAGCACAAGGGAGATCTCAGGGAGTCTGTGAGGATCTCCAGAGAAGCTGCGGCGGATCTGTCTTGGTGGAGCGTGGAGGGCAATCTGTCTCAAGGAAAGTCCTTTCATCTACCTCCATCGGTGGCCACAGTGATTACGGATGCATCCACTTTAGGGTGGGGTGCTCATATGGGGGATCTGGAGATCAAGGGTCTTTGGTCTCCGGAGGAAAGGTTGCTTCACATCAACCTTCTGGAATTGCGGGCCATTCGTTTGGCACTCAAGGCCTTCCTCCCTTCCCTTCGCGGTCAGTCTGTTCAAGTCCTGACGGACAACACGACCGCGATGTGGTATATAAACAAACAGGGAGGAGTGTGGTCTCTTTGTCTCTGCAGAGAGGCCCTGCGTCTATGGTCCTGGGCTCAGGTCCATCAGATTTGTCTAATGGCAAATCATCTGGCCGGGGTTCTGAACGTTCGTGCAGTCTCAGTCAGCAGTTCTCCGCCGACCACGAGTGGAGGCTTCATCCGGAGGTGGTTCATCACGTCTTCCGGATGTGGGGAACTCCTCGGGTGGACCTGTTCGCCACTCACGAGAATGCTCACTGCCCGTCATTCTGCAGTCTCCAGTATCCGATGCAGGGAGCGTTAGGGGACGCGTTTCAGTTGAGTTGGGACTCTCGACTCCTTTACGCGTTTCCTCCCATACCCTTGATTCCTCGGGTTCTGAGGAAGATTCGCCAAGACCGGGCCCAAGTTATATTGACGCCCCGGATTGGCCAAGAAGGGTGTGGTACACATCTTCTCCACCTCTCCTCGTGCCCTCCGCTCCGTCTCCCTCTGAGGTCAGACCTCCTCTCGCAGTCGGAGGGGCAGGTTCTACATCCCCACCTCCAGAGCTTACACCTTCATGCCTGGAGATTGAACGGGGCAACCTGAATTCTTTCTCTCTCCCGCCAGATGTGGTGGATGTTATTTTATCGGCCAGGCGACACTCCACCAAATCTATATACTCGTATAGGTGGTCTAAATTTGTGCTTAAGTGCGGAGAGAGGTCCATTGATCCCTTGAAGGCTCGTCTGTCTAACATTCTACAGTTTGCCCTTTCTCTGGCTCAGCAAGGCTTTGCTGTGGCTACAGTTTTTTTTTTTTTTTTTTTTCCCAAAACCTTTATTGTTCCATCGAAGAGTACACCGCTATTCAGCCAACAACCCGGAGGCAGGCAGCTAGTATACAAGGCGGAACTCCGCCCAAGCATTTGAGGTCGTACTTTCAAACAGCGATATAGCATTTTACAATGGAACAAACAAAACAAAACTAATAGAGAGCCCGAGTCGGAGGGAAGCAAACAGTAAATGATCGAAATGACATAATCATCGTCACGCTGCGCCCACAGCCCGCCCAGACAAAGCAAACGACAGACAAACCCCCTCAGAGAGCGAACCCCACATCCCAGATCACTTATGCCAGGCGGATCACCACTTATAGCACACCACAGTCGAACTCCAACCTCGCCTCGCCATTTAAGCCACGATCAGCCCGCTTGGTCATCTTCCAACGCTGTCGTACTAGCCAACCAATCCACCAGTGGCTGCCAGATATCTACAGGCCGCGAGCGCTGCGGCAGCTGGTCCCAGTATGAGGTCAGCTGCTCCCTACAGTACACCGCCGATCTTATCCAGGCCTTCACGTTTGGCGGCATCGCCTTCTTCCAGTGTAGCGCCACCTGACGCTTAGCAAGTAATAATAATATGGCTACAAGCCTACGTGAGGCCTTAGGCACATTTCTAACGAATCCCAGGAGGGCCACGAGTGGGTCCGGCTCCAGTTCCATCCCCACGATCTGCCCCACGGTATTGAAGACTGCAATCCAGAAGTCACGTATGGGGCCGCACACCCATACAAGGTGATAGAACGCGGCATCCTTCTCACCGCATCTCCAACAGTGCGCGTCAGCCCGCAGACCCATCCTACACAATTGAAGGGGCGTACGGTAAGTCCGGTGCAGATAGTTGAAATGTACCAACCGCAGCCTATAATTAGGGGATAGGTTTTCAAGTTGGGAACAACAGTACTCCCACTGCTTCTCGGTAATGGATATACCCGCTTCATGTTCCCACGCGGATCTAGAGTCAGTGTGCACAACCGGAGCCGTGTTTTGAGTAGCTCTATAGATCCGCGTGATCAGTTTGCGCGCGGAGGAGTTCGAAAGTACGTCCTCCAAGGCCGCAATCGTCGGCGGAGCCTCTGGAAACATGGGGTACCTGCCCTTGCAGGCAGACCGCAGTTGATAGTAGAGAAGAAGCTCCGAGGCCGTCGGTTCCAGCGCTGCCGCCATGTCCCGCACTGTGAGGAAGGTATCGTCCGGGTACAAGTCGCCCGCCACCTTCAGGCCGCAGGCCTGCGCCCGCCGCACCACCGCCGCGTCCGTCAATGGCCCCAATAGTGGATTATCCGCGAGGGGCATACTTGGCGCATATAAGTCATCAACGCCTGCACGTTTGGCAATGCTTGACCAGGCCCAGCGTACCATTTCAACAGTGTCAATGTCGTCTCTGGAGCGTCTGTATCTCTGATATACCGCTGCACGAAGGGGGCAGGGGGCCGCAACATCCATCTCGATAGCCACGTGCGGCTGGTAAGGAATCGGGTGCTGCCAGTAGTGCAGGTATTGGGCCTGAGCACAGTACGCATATAGCTCCATGTCCGGGGCCGCAAGTCCCCCCTGACGGAAGGGAAGTGTGAGGAGGTTCCAGGCCACTCTGGGCTGCTTACCCGCCCAGGCCAGTTCAATCAAGGCGGAGCGGAGCCGGCGAAAGAACGACTTAGTGAGTGGCACGGGGATGTTTACGAATAAGTAAAGAAACTTGGGAACGACCACCATTTTAGCAATTGCTATGCGACCCATCAGAGATAGCGGCAGCGCCTTCCAGCGCTTCACTTTGCACTCCAGCCATTCCACGGCCACCCCAAAATTTGCCAGCCATATGTCCTGTACCGATCGGCTAAACCGTATGCCCAGGTATTTAATCTCATCAGTGGCCCAGTCAATCGGGAATTCCGTGTGGCACTGACTCGTACCGTCCGTCAGCGGGAACATCGCCGACTTCGACCAGTTGATATCGATACCCGTGAGGCCGCTATACCTTGTCACCTCACGCATCAGTGGGTCGAAGTTTTCCGATGGATTTACCATGTATATGGTTATGTCGTCGGCGTACATGGAGACCAGCAGGCCACGCGACGTGAAGCCGATACTGCGGTGGGTGTGGTGTTGGCGCAAACGAGCCGCCAGCGGCTCCGTCGCAATAGCGAACAGCAATGGCGACAAGGGGCAGCCCTGCCGAGTCCCTCTGGTTATGGGGATCGGGGCAGACGTCTGACCATTAACCCGCACCCTAGCCGTCGGGTGATTATAGAGTATTCCAATACGCCTGGCAAAGGAGGGGCTGAAACCCATGCGAGTGAATAACGCCCGCAGGAATTTCCACTCTAGTGAGTCGAACGCCTTAGTGGCGTCAAGCAGTGCGGCCGCGGCTTGTACCTTGGGGTCCAAATAATGCAGGAGCCCAAACAGCACTCTAAGATTGTGGGAAGTGGACCGCCCCATCACAAAGCCCGACTGATCGGACAACGCTATCTGAGGCAGCATAAATTTCAGGCGGTCAGCGAGTAATTTCGCATAGATTTTGGCGTCAAGATTAATTAGCGAGAGTGGGCGATATGAGTCCGGGGTAACAGGATTCTTCCCTGGTTTAAGCAACGTAATGATGAGGGCCTCTCGCATCGAGGTAGGGAGGATGCCAACCTCCATCGCTTCCTCAAAAACATTGTGCAATCGCGGGACCAGTAGGTCTACGTATTCCTTGTAGAAGGCTGCCGTCAGCCCGTCGGGGCCTGGTGCCTTGTTGAGCGGCATAGCGGCTATAACCGCTCGAATGTCCTCCTGCGTGAAGGGTAGGTCCATATATTGTCGGGCATTGTTACTGAACCACGCAAGAGCTATGGTGTCCAGGTAATCACTAATGATGGTGTCGTCAGGGGACACCTTAGTGGTGTACAGGTCCTTATAATAGTCTGTCATCACCGTCAGGATAGCCGGAGGATCTCGAATCACTGCACCCCCCGACTCCTGTAGCTCAAGAATATGCTCCGACCCACGTGGTGGGCGCAGCATATTTGCTAGTGTTCGGCCAGCTCGATCACCCTCTCCGTAACGTCTGGCCTGAGAATCTTTGGACAAGAACCTGACCTCCCTCTCGGCCTCCTCTTGATACTCGGTCAGTTTCGTCCTGAAGTCTGCACTCGCACCACCAGAAGGGGCCGCCACCATCGCAGCTTCAAGCTGAGCCAGTTCAGATTCCAACCTGCCGAGAGTAGCTCTGATGGAGCGCAGCACCCCAGTTTTGAGCGCCATGCAGTGACCCCGTGTCACAGCTTTACAGGCCTCCCAGAGCACGCCAGGTGAATCCACTGAGCCCTCGTTGAGTTCGAAGTATTCCTCCAGTTTTTCCCGCAAAGAGTGCTGGAAGACCTGGTCACGCAGAGCCCGGGATGGGAACCTCCAACTGAACGGCTGAATGTACTGCGGCGGGGTGGATAGCGTTAAGCAGACCGGGGCATGATCAGAGAGAGACCGCGGCAAGTGAGTCACCTCTAACACCGATGAGTGCAGATCTCTGGACAGCAGCCAGAAGTCCAATCTGGACCAGACCGCACGATGAGCAGTGATATTGCTGTGGCTACAGTTAAAGGATATTTATCGGCTTTGTCGGCATTCCTATGCCTGCCGGATCAGCCGTCACTGTTCAAGTCACCTATTGTTCTTCGTTGTATAAAGGGTCTTACAAATAAGTTTCCTCCTACTCCCTTTATTGTGCCCCAATGGGACTTGAATCTTGTATTAACCTATCTTATGGGTTCTCCCTTCGAGCCCTTACATAAGTGTCCCTTGAGGCTGTTGTCTTTCAAGACGGTATTCCTTATCGCAATTACCTCGGCAAGGAGGGTAAGTGAGCTTCAAGCTCTTAGTTCAAAGCCCCCATTCTTGACTGTGCATGCTGAACGAATGGTACTCCGGACCAGGGCTGCGTTTTTGCCTAAGGTGGTAACTCCTTTCCATCTGGGACAATCCATTACCCTTCCTTCTTTTTATCCTCCCCCTCATCCTTCCAAGGAGGAGGAGAGACTTCACCGTTTGGACCCTAAAAGGGCGGTGAGCTTTTACTTGGACAGGACAAAGGACATCAGGATTCATGATCAGCTCTTCGTGGGCTTTGCTGGCTGCAGGAAAGGTCGAGCAGTGCACAAGCGCACCCTTTCCAGGTGGATTGTCTTGTGCATCAAGATTTGCTACTCTTTGGCTGGTAAGGAGCCTCCGGAGGGTTTAAGAGCTCATTCCACTAGAGCAAAGTCTTCCACCTCTGCTTTGTCTAGGGGGGTTCCTGTGGAGGACATTTGTAGGGCGGCAACTTGGGCCTCCCTTCACACCTTTGCAAAACATTATTGTTTAGACTCTGAGGTGGGGAGGGACGGACATTTTGCTCGTTCCGTCCTTCAGGACTTTCTGGTATAGAAGGGTGGACACCCTCCTCCGGGAGTGGGGACTGCTGTGGAATCTATTCACAAGGTGAGGAATCCACTGGCAGATGTATCCATCAGAAGAACAAGTTACTTACCTTCGGTAACGCTTTTTCTGGTGGATACAGTATCTGCCTGTGGATTCCTCACTGACCCACCCGCCTCCCCGTTGTCCATCCTTCTATACCGGTATTTCTATGCCTGTAATTCTATTGATGGGTTTCAAGTGTGTTTATCACTGTCAAAAGCATTATGTTAATTCTTGTGCTTTGTTATTTATTTTTCACACTGGGTGTGTTGATATGCATATTGTGTACTGTGTATGTATATATTGCTGTCAGTCTGTCCGTGTGCCTCGAAGGCACGGAAAAAAGGGGCGGAACTGACGTCATCACGCCGATGAGGTCTTCTCATGGAGCCGGTGACGTCAGCGGAGTCGCGAGCGGAGCCGTGCCTCTGTGACGTCGTCTTCGACCACATCGGCGTGGACTGCTACAAAAGTTTCCGAACGTTGCTGGCGCAGGGGATATTCACAAGGTGAGGAATACACAGGCAGATACTGTATCCACCAGAAACAGCGTTACCGAAGGTAAGTAACTTGTTCTTCTCTGCTTAACTCTAGTCCTGACCCACCTATCTGCCTTCTTTCCCAATTCCTGGGGAGAAGTTAGGTCAGAGTCAATCAAGTGTTGATGCAGTAACTGGTTTTGACAGTTGTTAAGGATTTTGTTCTCTCATGATCAAATTATACAATCCTGTATAGCCCTTAACCTTACTACCCAATAACCAGCCTTCCAAAGCCTTAGTGGCACAATCTACAAAGTCAGTCCAGTCCTGAGTCTGTGTCTTCTGGGTATCCCTGAACAACAACCTGTATTGTTCAGTGGTTAGGCCAAACCCATCAATCAGAGCACTCTTCAGGACAGTGTAATTGTCAGCATCCTCATCACTAACTGTGAGGAGCTTGTGTCTACCTTTCTCAGAGAAGGAGAGCCACAAGATAGCTGCCCACTTACTTTGGGGTACCTGCTGTACTTTGCAAGCCCTCTCCAAAGCAGTTATCCATTTGTGGATGTCATCCCCACACTTGTAGGGATGGACAATCTTGCTCAGGTTTCTATTGTCATAGGACCTGTCTCTATCTTTAGGGATAGTGCTACCACCAGTGGGTCCTAACCCACTTAACTTCTGCTCTCTGGCCAGAGCAAGTGTCTCTTTGGCAAGGGCAAGTTCTTCCCTTTCAATCCTCAGATTGACTTCCCTCATTCTGGCCTGATGCTCTTTTCTCTGTGGAGAAGTCATTCCCCTGTGAGAAGAGGCATTGGAGCTATTAGAGACATGGGAGTGGATAGATTCCCTGGAAGGGGATGTTCCTCTCCTGCTTCTCTGGTTAAGTCCACTTGAGGGTCTGAATGGGGGGGACCCCATTCAGACTCCCATGTAGGCTTAAGTTAGCCTGGCTAAGTCTCCTAACTTGGACCTGGCTGTCTACCTCATCTTCTGAAGTCCCTCCTGACTCATCTAGATCAGTGTTGTGAGGGGAGCCTTCTGTGGAGGGTAGGCCCTCATTGGTACCTAAGGTACCATCCTGGGAGGCTCTCTGAGCATCATACTCTTCTAAGATCTCCACTAGATGAATGAGGGTAGGGTTTGAACCCTGTTTTAACTTTCTGGAGGTACACAATTGTCTCATCTCCTGAAAAGTTAGGGTATCATATCTAGAGGGTATCTTTCTAGGATATCCCCCTCCTGAGAGAGAATCATCTTGATCTCCTCTCAGAGACATGATCTAGTGAGGGTGTGGTGTGTGCACCTACCTACACTAGTTGTATCTACTAAAACCTCTCTAGTAGTTGTAGTCAGGGTGCGCTAGGCCCTTCAACAACTAAGTTCAGTAGAACTTAAGTATTTATAAGCTATGTTATATGTACCTTACAAATATCCTTTTGATCTTTCAATTTGATATCTCAAGATTGCAATGGTATCACAACAGCAAGCTCAGATCCCAACCGCTGCTCACCAATGTGAGAAGTTGGCCTGATATATGATGTCACTAGTTCTAGTGTACACCTTGTATCAGTCCAAACAACCCTTATGGTGATTGGTTGTAAAGTCAACCTTATAGACCAGCTATCCTAGTGGTAGCATGGACAAGAGCAGTCTTAGGCTAAACTCTGTATGGCATGTGAAGTCAGCTGTTATACCATTTGCAATCCCTTGAATACCAAATGAAAGGACACCACAACAGATATATATAAAAATAGAATGTATTTATTCTAGTCAAAATACCCTCCGCACTCTTTGAGATTCGAGGTAAGTACAACAGTCTTATTTAAGCATACATAAGTCACACAGGTAAGTAATACAGTTAGGCCCTAGGGGCCACGCAAACCATATACTAAGTAAGTGGTATAAGAACCACTGTCACGAACACAGATTAGGCCTAGGGAATCGCTGGGGCTACACTATACTACCAGTTACTAGGCAGTGGGAGGCCCACGGGATTCAGGTGCAGAGTGGAAACACTCACGCGTAATGCGTTAAAGTCGATAGAAATAGTAATGTTTAGAAATAAAGAGTTTTAGGACACTTCGGAAGGAGCTAGGAGTTGGAGACTTGGAAACTAGACCCTAGGATAGTCAATACCCTTGTGAGCACCGGAGTACTCAAGTTACCTAGCCCATGGGCTGCGGGTGCATAGGTGTGAACTTGCGTCTGGTTTCGTCGTCGACTACTATGGATGCCTGAAGAAAAGATGCTGACAGGCAGTCAGTGAAGAGTGTCCGGTGGATCCCAAGATTGGAATCAAGAAGGAGGGTACCTGCAAGCAGAGGGGACAGAGTCTAGGTGTTAGAATCCGGGGTCTCTGGTTGGCGCAGGTATGCACTTGCGACAAGCAGGGACCCTTTCCTCTAAGTCAGGGCGTAGGATTACCTCTTTAAAAATAACCCCTGCTCACCCTCTATGTAACGTGGCGCGAGCAGTCAGGCTAGATTTCCAGAGGGCATTAGGTTAAGCATTCAAGGTATCCCACACAATAGTCACCACCCCACCACACAAAGACACAAGGCTGTATTTATAGTAAAATAAAGTTCTTTATATGTAAGATCTCTTTAGGCAGGTTGCAAAAATACAGTTCTCTTGTTCAAATAATGTTCCAGTTACTTGCAAATGCTTTCAGGCAGTCCACAGTTCTCAAAATGGCACAATTGTACTTAAAATAACTTCTTTAGGGTGTCTGTGCACTTCGTAGCGCCTTGCGTACGCTTCGTACGAGATTTTGGACGTCGCTTGCCAAAGCTCACGATTCTCGCGTGAGCACGCGTACTCCGGACTAGAACCGTACGGACCGTACCCACATGGGTACGCGTCGTACACTTTCGGGACGCTCCTTGCCAAAGCTCACGCTTCCCGCATGAGCGCCGTCAATGTATTTCCAGCGGGACGGTGCGAACAGCTGATTTCGGATCGTACAACGGCTCCCAACACACGCGTTCATCGCGTAGCAGTTCTACAGCGCTAGTACGGCCCGAACCAAGCAGCGGGCGGGTCGTACAGCAGCACGCTCGCACACAGTACCTTATTCTTGGGTCGGATGATCATAGTAACTTCAGGGGTCCTTGCAGGAGCGTCCCACGTCGCGGTGTTGTCCCTCTTCGTCAGTGGGTGGCGGTGCTTCGTGGGGGGGGCTCAGGACGGTCTCACCCACACGGTCAGGGGCAGTAGCAGGAGGGCAGCTCGGGGGCAATCTCTTCAGCGCGTCGCGCTGTCAGCTTCACGGCGAGGGCACAAAAGGCGTCGCAGGTCCTCACAGGAGCTTCCACTGCCAGGGGGGGTCGCAGAGGCTCGGCGCTTGGAGCCTACACAGTCTCTTCTTTGCGGTGCGAGCTACGGCTCGGGGGGCAGGTGCTTGCGGTGCTTGGACCAGGGAAACAGGTCTTTGCGGTGCTTGCAGTAGCCCCGGTGGCAGATGTCGCGGTGCTTAGATGAGGGGCACAAGGTCCTCAGGGGTCAGCTTCACAGGATCGCTCCCAGCAGTTCTCCTCTTCTGGGGGAAAGGTAGCGCCCACTGTTCCTGGGGCACAGTTCAGGGGGCAAGTTCACAAGCAAGCTCTTGGAGATTGTTTGAAAGCACAAGTTAATGCAAAGTCTTTTCCTTTAATCTTTTCCGCTCCTTCCAGCAGACAGGCACCCACTGCAGGCCAGTCTCTCAGGCAGAGAGACAGTATTCCTCCTTCAGCTTCTCCAGGTCCTTCTCCTTCAGGCAGAGTTTCTTCTTGGTGCAAACAGGATCTGATTTTTTAGGAGCAGGGCTCCTTCTTTTATAGCACCATTCTTTTGTTCTTTGTCGCCGGGGGCCTGGGCCTGGCTCAGTCCAGTTTTGGAGCACTTTGTTGTGGTGACTCTGCTCTTTCCTTTCAGCAGCAGGGCAGAGACATCAGCCGCTCCACAGGAGGCGGAGCCGGCATTGTGGAGGCAGAGGACAGGTCTATTCAGAGTCAAAGGTGTACTCCTCCCACCCATCCTGGTGTAATCTCTCTACCCACCACCTGGCAGCCAGCCTGTCTCCTGGAATTCCCCAGCCCTGCTCTTCACTGTTGCTAGGCAAAACACACACACACACACACACACACACACACCAGAGGCGGACTGAAATGGCCAGGTCAGTAAATACCAACTTTCTAAAAGTAGTATTTACAAACACAGGATATTAAAATAAACTTTACTAAAAGAAGTATTTTATAATTCTGAGTTCAGGCATACTAAACTTGACTTTCTACCATGCTCTATGAGTCCGCTGGGACTACAGCGTGTTGTAATTCCAGCAGCCCATTCTGGCCTATGGAGAGCAGGTAGCCTTCAATAGTGAAACACGAAAATGGCTGTAATTCCCTATTGGGACATGCCACACACATCAGGGCATGTCCTACCTTATACCTACAATGCACCCTGCCCTTGGGCCTGCCAGAGGGGTGGCTAATATGTAGTTAAGTGAAGGTTTGGGGACTTGCAAGTGGGTGCACTTGCGCAATCAGCGCGACAGTACCAGACCGCGCGCAGGTTCTGCAGTGGCAGACCCTAGACACATTTTACTAGGCTGCTTCTGTGGGTGGCACAACCAGTGCTGCAAGCCCACCAGCAGCATTTGTATTTACAAGCCCTGGCACTCCTGGTGCGCTTTACTAGGGGCTGATAGTAAACCAAATAAGCCAAACATGGACACCAATCAATGTATACACTTTTCAAAAGGGAGCACTTGCACTGTGGCACTGATTAGCAGTGGCACAGTGCCCTGAGCAGCTAACACCAACAAAACACAATTAGGCACATCAGCAAAAAGTGGAAGGGAAACTCACGCCAAGGTGCCAGGTCTAACACTAGGTCACCAGCCAGGAGCCGTGAAGGAACCAGGAAGGAACCAGGCGATGTTGTGAGGATGCAGGTGAAAAGGTGAAGCTTGTCGCAGCAGCCACGGGTACCAGGAGGCGTCGAGGACGACCAGAACCAGGAGGCGAGCTGTCCCACGAGGGCTCTTGCTGTTGGCGGCGAGTTTGGACCCAACAAGCCTTGGCAAGCGCAACCCACGCAGGATGAAGGATGCGCTTCTGTTGCAGACCAGGAAGGCCTGAGGTGCTTCTCTTTCACAGGGAAGCAAGGGCCAGTCTGGAAGAGCCAAACCAGCGGTGGAAAGTTAAGGGTTCGTCGTCACAAAGGCTACTAGCCAACGGGCAAGCAACCGGACGGACACGTCGAGCAGGAAAATGCAGAAGGGCCCCACGCAGAACTCGTGGAGTGTGGAGGGCTGATCTTTAGTGCAGATGGTGCTCGGTTTGGGGCTTCTCAATCCCCAGAGCACAACTTCGAGGATGCCTCAGAAGCTGCGCTGGAAGCAAGTAGCCAATTTTCCCAGGTAGCCGGTCCCACGTCTCTCGTTGCCTCCACGGATCTCAGCTTTGATGTGGATCAGGGTCGGAGAAGTCTGGAAGTCAAGGCGCTGGTCGGGCTCTGCAGTCTGTTCCTCGTAGAACTTTAGGCAAAGCAAACGGCAGGTCGCTTGATGGTGCCTGTTTGCACAGGGTGGCCACTCCTTGGCCACAAGGGAGATTCTTCAGTCTTCTTCCGTAGTCGAAGGTCCAGAGTTTCTGTTCAAGTTTCAGTTTTTCAGGATAATCCAAAGTCCTAGGGACTCAGCTCCCACTCTTATACTAATCTGGGGGGCTGGGTTACCTGCTAGGTCCCTCCTATGGGTGGGACCAGGGAGGGGTCCCTTTGTCCAGTTTCGCGCCAGGACTGGGGCTGGAGTGCCCCAGCACCGGTTTGAACCGGACTATGCATGGGACACCTTGTGTGCTCCAGGCAGTGTCTCGTTTCTTTCATCCCTCCCTGCCCCAATACACTAAGTCCTGTCTAGGGTGGTGCTAGCACCTCCCAAGTCAGGAAACCTATTGTCCAAGCCTCCCTCGCTGGAAGGACTCCCAGCAGCAGGAGGTCAGACTTGTGTCTGTGGCAGCAGCATCCATTTTGTGATGCTGGGGCTCTGGTTAACTTTAACCGGGTAGTAGGTCTTCAACATGTCTTCTCCCTCTAGAAGGGGGGAATACTATCCTCATCGCCAGAAATGGTATGGGGGTATTATTCCAAAGTGTTAGACACCTTACACGACATGTTTTGATAAAAACAAACCATAGTTACCATAACCGCAAGGATTATAAGGCACTTTAAGAGTATATGGTAGGCGATATCATAGAACAGCTATAAGGACATGGTTCCGAAAGCTGCAGACAGGCTTAGCTCATGCTAGAGCACCATCTCACATGTTACCAAGCACTCTGCCTTCAGGATTGTTAAGGCCTGCCATAGGAGTGACTGAAAGGTACCCATGTGTCTATATATAAGGCAGGTATAGGGATACTATACCTAAGCAAGGGGTGATTACACGACCTTGCCCCAGCTGAGTGATCAGCCAGTTGTGTCATGATGGAAGGCCAGCCAGGGGTGGCATAATACATGCTGCAGCCCCTGGTAGGCCTAGGGTACGCCCATGCCCTGGGTACCTAAGGTACACTGTACAGGACCCTAGAGGGTGATCCTTACCAATTGGGTTATGTACCTAAAGTACATAGTGTGAATTTAGAGAGAGAACAGCTGGGCTGTGGGTCTGATTAGCAGGCCCACAGCCACATCTAAGTCGAAAACCAGTGAAGCAAAAACAAAAAGTGGGGGTGACCATAGAAAGCAGACCCTACTCTCCTACATTGTCTGATAGGCGAGACCTACAAATTAATATATTTGTGTGCCTTTTTGCAACAAGTTTGGGTTTCTGGGAGTGGTTTCTGAGAGCTGTATCAATCTACCCTAATCCTTCTAGCAGCGTGCCTCCAGTTTGCTATTCAAATTGGTGACACATGGCCGTGCATATGTCCTCATGTAATTACCCATGTGTGCGCCTAAGGAATGACACGCACACCAGCAATGGCAGCGTCATCGTACACACTTCCTTTTTTTGCTATTTATCTACAACAAAAAGCACATTCCGTACTACCGATGCTGCACAGGTCCAGCAAAAAGCATTAAGAAAGCCAATGGATCACAAAGAAAAAAACCTATTGGCTTTGCCCATGGATGATTTAGGAGAGCATTCTTCACCAAATGAAATGTGGGCCATATATGGAATATTTTGTACCAACTAACTTATAATCCAAATCTTACATGATTGCCACTGCAGACTACAACTTATGAAAATCTATTCAGTTGGTATCACCAAGCTATGGGCATAAGGTATTTTTTGTTGGTTTTCTGGGCTTTATTTTTCTCTTGCGCAAATGTAGTAAGGTACAAAACACTTACTTAGCGTTGTGCAAAGAGATATTGAAACGTTGATTGCACCAATAAGTTGCCTTCAGTGTTCAAAATAGGCTGTATGCATGGGTGCATATTAAATGTTTGCACGATCTTACAATATACATTGTGGAAAAAAAGGTTACAACACACGTGCTAATACCAGACTGTAAGATGGTTTATTACTTGCCACCAAGATATAACTTTTGTTGTCTACTTCATATGCCTCTGGTTAAAGTCGATCTCTATTGAATGCTGTTTCATTGTTCCCTGATTCAGAAAAATATGGAGTTTACAGCTTTCAGTGTGCCATTGTCTACGTCACTAAACCCCATCATCCATTCACACCGGAAGTGACAACACTGAATTTTTCATCATCCATTTGCACAGGAAGTGACAAGGCTGGTTTGTTGCCAAAACTGTCTTTGAAGGAAGCAGCCAAGCAAGAAAACTTCATTTCCGATTATCCATCTGCACAGGAAGTGACACCACTGCATTTGACATCATCCGTCTGCACAGGAAGTGACATCAATGGTTTTTCACCAAAACCGTCTTTAAAAAAAGCCAAGCAAGAGCATTCAATTTCCCATAATCCATCTACAGAGAAGTGACACTATTGCATTTCCATCACCCATCTGCACAGTGACATCACTTTCTGTGTTCTTACTTCAGTCAATTATTCAGGGTGTCCCTCACAGAGGGTAAACATAGACAAGAGCATGGCCGGTTTGGACTTATCTGATAGAGACATCTAGCTGCAGATTCCTTATCTATTCATTATTCCCAGGTGCCACACTGGATCCAGAACTTTTTGTACAGCAATACCTTTGCATGTCGGTAGAGGGCATTGAGCGACTCCTTAGCGACATCATCCCTCGGATGTAATGTCGACTGAGTCCATATAAGCCCTCCCCTGACGCTCTGACATCAGCTTCTTCTGTGATTATTTTTTGCACCAACAACGCAGAGCCACTTATAGAAACTGCTTATGGAAACAGTGTACCAAAAAAGAGACATATTTGTATAAAGCAAATACAAAGTTCTAAAGAAAGGGATCAGAATGGCAAGAAAAGGGATGTTGTAGGTATCAGGACCAACAGTTCACAGAGTGGGGTGGATGGGTGGTAAAGGAATCTGCGGCTTGATTTGGTCTTTACCAGAAAAGGTGTTACCGAAGGTAATTTATTCATCTGATAGAGACATCTAGCCACAGATTCCTTATCTTAGAATTAGATACCCAACCAACACCATCTTTGGAGGCGAGTCTGCGAACTGAGCTGAGAAAAAGATCCCCGAATAAGACTAGCCGGTCCATAAAGAGATAAAGTAACCAGGCTGACTAAAGAATTATAGGTGAAAGCAAAGAAAACGTTCCCCTAGAAGTATTGTGGGAAGTCTGCATGAGAATTAAATGGACAACATTACCCAGAACACAGAGATAAGGACGTGTTGGTGAAAAACACTTCATAGAAATAACAACACTATGTGGCCCTACCAAAGAAAATCAACCCACGACTAGACAAGGCTAAAGGACCAAGGCCATCAGCCCATACCACTGAATTAGAGCACCAACCCTTTGTTGTAAAAACCTGAACGTGATCTAACCCTATCCTTTGATACAGAGGAAAGGGAATCTTGGAGCACAACCATGAAAGAAAGAGATTCTTATAATACTGACTAAAAGCATTGTAAGACAAACAACAAGAACGTTTGCTGGAGACCCCTCTCCGACAGAGAAAAGCCTCCTAGAGAAGACAACCGTCCAGAACTATGAAACATAGAAGCCCAGAGGACAAAGGAAAAAGAAATGCAAAAGCAACAATCAAGTCAAGGTTGAACTAGAGTTTCAAGAGTAGCGCAGTGACAAAAGCAGATATGTACTTCCTATGGAAGTTGAGTATAAACCTATAGATATATATACATATAATTATATATATATATATATATATATATATGTCCACACACAAGTTTATCAGAATACACCAACAGTATTATCATCCCCATCGAGTAAGCAATCCCCTGGTCACCACCGGCAAGCAGGGAGACTTATCTGTGTTGAAACAAGAAACCCCTATAGACTAGAGGTAACTATCAAAAGACATATTTAAACATACTTTGGTAATGAACCAAAGATGCGAGAGCAACAGAGTAAAAATTATAGCTATACAGGTATTATCACCCAGCTGGGAAACCAGCAACACAATACCATATAAGAGGAGAGAGGGAGTGGAGGAGCATCACTTACCCCAGAAAAATCAATGGCAACCGATCATGAACCAACACGTTTGCCTGAAGAGACTACCATATGGTGGATAACAAGAAATTAAAAGAAAACCGCAGGTGTGAGAACTTTTGCTATGATGGGAATAAAGACCACCACCGGGGTCCAGCCAAAGATATAGTAAAAAAAAAAGGCCACACACACAAGAGCCCAACAGATAACGATTTCCATCCAACAGAGATATCAGGCACCGTTATTGAAGTCAGCAGGCCAGACCTTGAGGCTGTTGTCAATCGGTGGACCAGACTCAGACACCAAAGGTGGTAACCTCGAAAAGCTGGGCACTGACGTCGAAACAGATTTGGAATCCAGCAACCGGAGAATTGCAGGGTACGCTGGAAGGCGCGGAGTACACTCATGCACTGAGTCTTCAGCCGAAGATCAGCGGCAGGCCTTGTGGCTAAGTCGGTTGACACTGTGACCTCGACCGCTTGTGTAAGGACTTACCTTTTGGCGTCAAAGGATGGTGACGCCCACGGGAATGCCTCCTGGATCGGACTGGTGGCCGGTCCTTGGAGCGCAAAGGGGAGCGAGGTCGATGGGACGTCTTAAAAGACCGTGACAACCATGCCACATCCAGCGTTCCTTCAGTGCGTTTGAAGCCATTGACATGAGTCGCGCTCCTTGGAGTCATGGTGCTCTCCTAGGCCCCACTTACAAAAGGAGTGAGGGTTCGTGACCGACATTTGTGGTCCACAGGGTCCAAAAGGTTTAAACCTTGAAGACATGTGAAAGGCACACTGTTCTGTTTGATGAAATAATCGAGGAATGCCAAAAAACAGCCTGAGGAACCCCTGATCCACGTTGTAAGCCCCGGAAAAAAAGAAACTGACGTCATTGCGTCGGAGGAGGGCTTATATGGACTTTGTTGATGTGACATCCGATGGACGATGATGCTACAGAGTTGCTCGAAACCCTTAACCAACGCACAGAGGTACTGCTGTACAATAATTTTCGGATCCAGTCTGGCGCCTGGGGATAATTCAAAGATAAGATAAGGAATCTGAAGCTAGATCCTGTATCGACCAGATAAGCCATTACCAAAGGTAAGTAACTTATTCATTAGAGCCAGATAGCGCCTTGGGTTAGAATCCCTGGTTCCAGTGAAACTTGCAAGGAAAGATACAATCAAGTTCATCACCAGTACCTGATACTGCAAATCCCAACAGTGACACCTAGATGTAGATGACCTAGACAATCACCGATCATTCACAGAACACAAAGAACCAACCTCAAACAGATCACATTAACTACCACGAACCTTCTAACTATAGAACACACATTCCAACTCATGCAAGCTCTCTCTCCATTAATCAACGCACAAGACGTTGCAGACCTTATCTATTAAGCTTGACATTCTCGTCTTTGTAGAAAGATTGTTCAGGCCCACATCCTAGACATCCTTCTTCAAACAGGCAATGTTAGACCTGGCACCATTGGCGTGAGTCTCCCTTCCATTTTTTCGCTGTGTCTCCTCTGTTTTTGCTGGTTATAGATGCTCTGGGCGCTGTGCCACTGCCATTCAGTGCCACAGCACGAATGCTCCCTTTGTAAAGATGACATATGAATTGGTACATCCATGATTGGCTTATTTGGTTTACCTGTTAGTCCCTAGTAGCGTGGCCTGTGTGTGCCCAGGGCTGGTAAACCGAATGCTGCTGGTGGGCCTGCAGCACTGGTTTGTGCCACCCACAGAAGCAGCTTGTAAAGTGTCTCAGACCTGCCACTGCAGTGTCTGCGTGCAGTCCAGAACTGCCATCTTGGCTGTGAAGTGCACCCACTTCCCAGCCCCTAAACCTTCCCTTGGCATCCTGTAAGCCCCCCTTATGATAGGGCGCATTGTATGTGTATGGTAGGACATGCCCTGATGTATGTAGCATGTCCTAGTAGTGAATTACACCCCATTTCGTTTTTCACTACTGTAAGGCTACCTGTTCTCCATAGGCCAGAATGGGAGGTCTGGGCTATTACATTCTATAGTCCTAACTGACCCACAGAACATGGTAGAAAAACGAATCTAGTATGCCTCAGCTCAGAATATTAAAATACATCTTTTAGTTAAGGTTATTTTTATATTCTGTGTTTGAAACTACCACTTTTAGAGTATAGGTACTTTCATGCCTAAGCCTTCCAGTTTGCTCTGCTATGATGTGTATTGGCTGTCTGGTTTTGGAGGGACAGGGCAGGCTCAGTCAGACCTGGGTCGAATAGAGCGACCTGCCTTGGTGTGAGGCGAATGGTAGCTCCTGCACTTGAATAGGACTGTGCCTGGCAAGGTGAATGCTGGCTCCACCTCCCACTGTGCGTCTGAGGCAGACCCCCTCTTTCTGAAAGGAAGGATGCAGCCTGATCAACAAAGTGCTCCAGGGCTGGGCAGAACTGGTTCTGGCTGGGTTCAGAGACTTGGGACCCCTAAGAACAAAGACTTTGGGGGTATAAATATTTGTGCACAAACCCCTACAAATTGTATTACTCCTGGATAACAAGAAGAACCTCTGTCCGTGGGACTACAAGAATCTGCAGGAGAAGGACTGTCCTTGTGCTTGTGTGCTGTTTCTGGGACTGGCCTGCAGCTGTTACTACTGGACTTCAAGAAGAGGAAAAGAACTTTGATTGGACTTTTATTTTTGTGCTACAGCAATCACCCAAGGGCTAGGAGAGAGCTAGCCTCCTGCTGGAGTCTCAGGCACATCAGACTCCACCATCAGCCTCCTGTTTCCTCCCAGCGAGGATTACTATCTGCAGGTGAGGCTCCTGTGTGTTCCAGGGCCTCTAGTTCTACTGCTGAGAAGAGAGCGCTGAAAATCATCGCTAACCTCCGTTAGCGAGCCGCTGCAGCTGGTGAGCATGAGAAAAATCGCCGCTCCGCTGTCGCCCAGTGCTCGCTAACCCCGAAGATCGTCGCAGCACCTGTCTGCGGGCCTGAAAACGCCAGCTATCCGAAGATCGTCGCAGCACCTGTCTGCGGGCCTGAAAACGCCCGCTATCTGGAAATCATCGCAACAGGATCATCGCAGCGCGGACGCCGAGCGTTCGCCATTTTCCCCGCATCGAATCCGGATCGTCGCTTCCTCACGGAGCGCCCTCTTTGTCAACGCAGCAAGATCGCACACGCAACAGGCTCGGTGCATCATCCTCCCTTCGCGGCAAGGATTTCATCGCCTCACCAGCTTAGCGTGAGGAAGTTTGTCGCTTTGTCCTGCCCACAACCCAGCGCATCATCCTCCCTTGCGGTAAGGATTCAACGCATCGCTGGTTAGCGTGAGGAAATTTATCGCTACAACGCCTTAGCGACATTTTTGTTGCTTTGCTCCAGGAACCAGATACTTTGTGAGTAAAAAGGTCGCAGAGACCCCTGCCTTGAACTAAACATCATTTTGTGCATCCTGAACTATTTTTCCTTGCAGCATTTCTAAAGTAATTATATTTTTATAGTATTGTGGATTTTTACTGTTATTGGTCTTGTGATTAAGTCTATATAAAAATACCTATTTTTCATAACTACTTGAGTGGTGTCCATTTGCAGTGTTCCTCATTATATTACTGTGTATGGTCATAAATGCTTCACACACTGCCTCTGAGATAAGCCTAGCTGCTCGTGCTACGTTACCACAGGGTTGAGCAGGGGTTGTCAAAGGGTGTAGGCTGCTTACTCTGACTTAGGAAGAAGGGTCCCTACTTGGACAGTGGCCAGCCATTGCCAACTAGAGACCCCCATTTCTAACATTGGTGGTCAGCGGTGAGGATCTGGACTTGCATTTATGATTGCATACAGTAATTATAGTGTACACTACTAGTGAGTGCAGACCATAACATAACCACGTACGTTGTTGAGATTTTTTGATTCTATTTTTGATCGTTATAGCCAGTTATTGCCACAATGGGCAAGCCCAGATCCAATGCCTCTGAGGATCTCTCCTGGGAAGAAGAGAAATTAGACACCTACAATGCCAAGCAGCTCAAATATTTTTGCAAACGCTTCACAGTCCCTATCACAGGTCTCACTAGAAGGGAAGAGTATTACAAGGCATTGAAGGCCTGGCTAGAAGCCAGGGATGCCCCTAGGAATGAGGAAGGGCCTGTGGAGGGGGGAGAGAATGCAGGAGAGCAGCAGGAAGAAATTGTAGATTTGGTAGGGGATAAAGCAGTTTCCAGCCCGGGCACTAGTGTGTCCTCAAGGGGTCTGTCTCCAGAAGAGATGGAGGACAGGGAGAGAGATAGGCGGCATAATATGGAGATGGCTAAGCTCAAATTGGATGGTCAGAGAGACCTAGAGAATAAGAAGTTAGAAGTTGAGATAATGAAGATGAAATATGAACATGAGAGAATTTTGAGGGAGTTGGAGATTAAGGCCAAGAGTAGTGAGATCTCCCCCTCTGGTGGCAACATACCAGTAGTGCATACTGAGAGTAGAGTGTATATACCTAAAGAGGTTATTAAGGATTTTCATAAAAGTGAGGATATTGGGCAATGGTTTGCTGCTTATGAATTAGCTATGGTGTCCCACCGGGTCCCTGAGAAGGATTGGGGAGCGGGGTTGTGGGGCCGCTTTGTGAGTGAGGGGAGGGATACCTTGTTGGACCTACCCCCAGAAAGTAGGATGATTTATGCCCACATGAAGGAAGCTTTGATTACCCGCTATGGTTTGACCCCTGAAATGTACAGGCAGAGATTTAGAACCTGCAAGAAGATAGAGGGTACCACGTGGGTAGAATATGTGTCTTTTTTTGGCAGAGCAATGGAGCGCTGGGTAAAAGGCAGCAAAGTAGAAACTTTTGAGCAACTGTATGACTTGATTGCATGGGAGCATTTTTCTAGTAACTGTTTTCCTGAGCTACGCCAGCATCTGATAGATTGCAAGCTGACTAACCCTAGGAAGCTTGCTGAGGAGGCGGACCGCTGGGTGAGCACCCGGGTTCGCAAAGGTTCAGTGGGAGACTTTGCCAAAGGTGGGCAGGGTCCCCAGCAGAGAGGTGGGGGGGACAGGGGTAAACCAAGGGAGTTCCACCGAGGGCCCCAAGATAATTCCCAAGGGAACCAGGCAGTGGTATCCCAGCCTCCCCCAGATAAGAAGCCAGTGCCTCCAACAGGTAATCCTGTTCCAAGGAGGCCCCCTACTTGTTTTAAGTGTGGCCAGGTGGGCCACAGATACTTTGACCCCCAGTGTCCCAAAAGGATACTCCTGCACCACCCCGTGCACCGCCCCGCCAGCTTGCTAGTGTAGCCCTGGGGGAGGAGGAGATGGGTGCCCCAGGTGGGTGGGACCCCGTAGAGTTGACCCTTGTCTCACTAGGAGACTTTGAAATGGTTCCTAAGCCTGCACTGCCTGATAACACTAAAAAATACAGGCAGTGGGTAACCATCAATGGCCATAGAGTGGAGGCTCTGAGGGACACAGGAGCCAGTGTAACTGCTGTCAGCTCCCGGTTGGTGTCCAAAGAGCAGGTTGTGCCCCATGCATTCTACCCAGTAGTGTCTGCAGACAACACAGAGAGCCAATGTGAGGTGGCTCAGGTTCCCTTTGAGCGGGGGGGGGTCTCAGGAACTCTTCAGGTGGCTGTGAGGCCCGCCATGCCTGTGGACTGTCTGTTGGGCAATGATTTAGAGAACTCACCGTGGGCTACAGTGGAGAGGAGAGCTCACTTGCAAATGTTGGGACTGCCTGAGTGGGCATGTGCTACCACTCGGTCCATGGCAGCCAAAGAGAATGTTGAGAAAGACCTGGAGCCTGAGAATATGGCCCAGGTCCCTGCCTTAGAGGGAGAGGGCAGGGGGCGCGGGAAACCGGCCCCCTTGGTTCCCACGGCCCAGGAGGGAGCAGACCCTGAGGGGGATGCCCTGGAGCCTACCGGGGAGCAGAGTACCGACCTGGGGGACCTGCCTGAGCTGACCCAGTGGCAGCAGGAAGGGGGGCCCACCAGGGAGGAGTTTTGTGAACAGCAGAGAACTTGCCCCTCTCTTGAGGGTATGCGGCAACAGGCTGCAGCCCAGGCAGCAGGCGATATGTCCGGTTCACATCTGATTTATTGGGAGAACAGTCTCCTGTATAGCGAGCCTAAGGTTGCTGAGCCGGGGTCAGCCCGTGTGCTGGTGGTACCCGAGTGCTTCAGAACCTTCCTACTGGGGTTGGCTCATGACATTCCATTGGCAGGACATCTGGGGCAGACCAAGACCTTTGAAAGGCTGGTCACCCACTTTTATTGGCCCCAGATACGCAAGAGTTCAGATACGTATTGTAGGACCTGTGAGACTTGCCAGGCAAGTGGGAAGAGTGGGGGGAAGATCAAAGCCCCACTCCAACCCTTCCCAGTTGTTAGCACCCCATTCGAGCGAGTGGGCATTGACATTGTGGGGCCTCTGGACCCCAAGACAGCCATGAGCAACAGGTACATCCTGGTCTTGGTGGACCATGCCACCCGGTACCCTGAAGCCATCCCGCTCAGGACAGTAACGGCCCCCGTGGTGGGATGTGCACTGATGGGGATCTTCTCCCGTGTGGGGTTCCCCAGAGAGGTGGTGAGCGACAGGGGGACCAACTTCATCTCCCAGTATATGAAGTCTCTGTGGAAGGAGTGTGGGGTGACTTACAAGTTCACCCCTCCTTACCACCCCCAGGGTAACGGTCTGGTTGAGAGATTCAACCGGACCTTGAAGGGCATGATCATGGGCCTAGAGGAGCCCCTGAGGCGTAAGTGGGACGTCCTCTTGCCATGCCTGTTGTTTGCATACCGTGAAGTGCCACAGAAGTCCTTAGGGTTCAGCCCCTTTGAACTGCTCTATGGCCATCCGGTAAGAGGGCCTCTGAGTTTGGTCAAGGAAGGCTGGGAGCAATCTCCCAGGAAACCTCCCCAGGATGTGTTTAGCTACATCCTGGCCTTCCGGAACCAAACTCGGCGTTTCAGAAACATTGCTGAGGCAAATCTGGAAGCCAGCCAGGAGGAGATGAAACGTTGGCACGACCAGAATGCCACTCTGGTCGAGTTTCAACCTGGTCAAAAGGTTTGGGTACTGGCCCCAGTGGAGCCCTGTGCGCTCCAAGATAAATGGACCGGTCCATTTGAGGTGGTGGAGCGAAAAAGTCAAGTTACCTATTTGGTGGACTTTAAATCTCCCAGGAACCCCCTGCGGGTCCTGCATGTGAATCGCCTAAAGCCCCACTTTGCGAGGTCTGAAGTGGGCATGCTTCTTGCCACAGATGCAGGGATGGAGGAGGAGAGTGAGCCTCTTCCTGACCTCCTGTGTGCGGGAGAGAAGGATGGGTCAGTGGAGGGTGTGGTCCTCTCCACCACACTGACCCCAGGACAGCAGAGAGATTGCCACCAGCTGTTGGGGCAATTCTCAGATTTATTTTCCCTGGTACCTGGTGTCACTGACTGGTGCGTCCATGAGGTAGACACCGGGGACAGTCCTCCTGTCAAGCACAAGGCTTACAGGGTGACCGACAGGGTAAGGGCCTGCATTAAGGAGGAGGTCTCCAAAATGTTTGCCCTGGGGGTGATTGAGTCCTCTAGCAGCCCTTGGTCCAGCCCCGTGGTCTTGGTGCCAAAGGCTGCAGCGCCTGGTGACACGCCAGAACTTAGGTTCTGTGTGGACTACCGAGGTCTCAATTCGGTCACGAGGACCGACGCGCACCCCATCCCCAGAGCTGATGAGCTCATAGATCGGTTGGGGGCTGCCCGGTACCTCAGCACGTTTGATCTAACGTCTGGGTACTGGCAGATCGCCTTAACTGATGGGGCAAAGGAGAGGTCCGCATTCTCCACCCCAGATGGGCACTACCAGTTCCGTGTGATGCCCTTTGGGATGAAGAATGCCCCTGCCACCTTTCAGAGGTTGGTCAACCAGGTGTTGGCTGGGCTGGAGGATTTCAGTGCCGCCTACCTGGACGACATTGCCGTATTTAGTTCCTCATGGGAGGACCACTTACGCCACCTCTGGGAAGTGTTGATGGCGCTGCGCAGAGCAGGCCTCACAATCAAGGCCAGTAAGTGCCAGATTGGGCAGGGTTCGGTGGTGTACTTAGGACACCAGGTAGGGAGTGGCCAGGTGGCCCCTCTACAGCCCAAGATTGAGACCATCCTGGCTTGGGAGCCCCCAAGGACCCAGACCCAGGTGAGGGCCTTCTTAGGACTCACGGGTTATTACAGGAGGTTTGTCAAGGGGTATGGCAGCATTGTTGCCCCCTTGACTGAGCTGACTTCCAAGAAGCAGCCCAAGATTGTGAACTGGACTGACACCTGTCAGAAAGCTTTTGATGCTCTCAAGACTGCCATGTGTACAGCACCCGTACTCCAGGCGCCCAACTTTGCTAAGGAATTTATTGTCCAGACAGACGCTTCAGAGCATGGGGTGGGGGCTGTTCTGTCACAGATGAATGAGGAGGGACTAGACCAACCTGTAGCCTTCATCAGTAGGAGGTTACTTCCACGGGAACAGAGGTGGAGTGCGATCGAGCGAGAGGCATTTGCTGTGGTCTGGGCGCTGAAGAAGCTGAGACCATACCTGTTTGGGACTCACTTCCGGGTTCAGACCGACCACAGGCCCCTCAGGTGATTAATGCAGATGAGGGGTGAGAATCCCAAGTTGTTAAGGTGGTCCATTTCCCTACAGGGTATGGACTTTACGGTGGAACACCGCCCTGGTACAGAACACGCCAATGCTGATGGTCTGTCCAGATTTTTCCGCCTTAGTGATGAGAACCTCCAGGGGATGGGTAGTTCTCCCCACATTTCAGCTGGAGGGGACGTGTGTTAGACCTGGCACCATTGGCGGGAGTCTCCCTTCCATTTTTTCGCTGTGTCTCCTCTGTTTTTGCTGGTTATAGATGCTCTGGGCGCTGTGCCACTGCCATTCAGTGCCACAGCGCGAATGCTCCCTTTGTAAAGATGACATATGAATTGGTACATCCATGATTGGCTTATTTGGTTTACCTGTTAGTCCCTAGTAGCGTGGCCTGTGTGTGCCCAGGGCTGGTAAACCGAATGCTGCTGGTGGGCCTGCAGCACTGGTTTGTGCCACCCACAGAAGCAGCTTGTAAAGTGTGTCTCAGACCTGCCACTGCAGTGTCTGCGTGCAGTCCAGAACTGCCATCTTGGCTGTGAAGTGCACCCACTTCCCAGCCCCTAAACCTTCCCTTGGCATCCTGTAAGCCCCCCTTATGATAGGGCGCATTGTATGTGTAAGGTAGGACATGCCCTGATGTATGTAGCATGTCCTAGTAGTGAATTACACCCCATTTCGTTTTTCACTACTGTAAGGCTACCTGTTCTCCATAGGCCAGAATGGGAGGTCTGGGCTATTACATTCTATAGTCCTAACTGACCCACAGAACATGGTAGAAAAACGAATCTAGTATGCCTGAGCTCAGAATATTAAAATACATCTTTTAGTGAAGGTTATTTTTATATTCTGTGTTTGAAACTATCACTTTTAGAGTATAGGTACTTTCTTGCCTAAGCCTTCCAGTTTGCTCTGCTATGATGTGTATTGGCTGTCTGGTTTTGGAGGGACAGGGCAGGCTGAGTCAGACCTGGGTCGAATAGAGCGACCTGCCTTGGTGTGAGGGGAGGGGTAGCTCCTGCACTTGAATAGGACTGTGCCTGGCAAGGTGAATGCTGGCTCCACCTCCCACTGTGCGTCTGAGGCAGACCCCCTCTTTCTGAAAGGAAGGATGCAGCCTGATCAACAAAGTGCTCCAGGGCTGGGCAGAACTGGTTCTGGCTGGGTTCAGAGACTTGGGACCCCTAAGAACAAAGACTTTGGGGGTATAAATATTTGTGCACAATCCCCTACAAATTGTATTGCTCCTGGATAACAAGAAGAACCTCTGTCCGTGGGACTACAAGAATCTGCAGGAGAAGGACTGTCCTTGTGCTTGTGTGCTGTTTCTGGGACTGGCCTGCAGCTGTTACTACTGGACTTCAAGAAGAGGAAAAGAACTTTGATTGGACTTTTATTTTTGTGCTACAGCAATCACCCAAGGGCTAGGAGAGAGCTAGCCTCCTGCTGGAGTCTCAGGCACATCAGACTCCACCATCAGCTTCCTGTTTCCTCCCAGCGAGGATTACTATCTGCAGGTGAGGCTCCTGTGTGTTCCAGGGCCTCTAGTTCTACTGCTGAGAAGAGAGCGCTGAAAATCGTCGCTAACCTCCGTTAGCGAGCCGCTGCAGCTGGTGAGCATGAGAAAAATCGCCGCTCCGCTGTCGCCGAGTGCTCGCTAACCCCGAAGATCGTCGCAGCACCTGTCTGCGGGCCTGAAAACGCCCGCTATCCGAAGATCGTCGCAGCACCTGTCTGCGGTCCTGAAAACGCCCGCTATCTGGAAATCATCGCAACAGGATCATCGCAGCGCGGACGCCGAGCGTTCGCCATTTTCCCCGCATCGAATCCGGATCGTCGCTTCCTCACGGAGCGCCCTCTTTGTCAACGCAGCAAGATCGCACACGCAACAGGCTCGGTGCATCATCCTCCCTTCGCGGCAAGGATTTCATCGCATCACCGGCTTAGCGTGAGGAAGTTTGTCGCTTTGTCCTGCCCGCAACCCAGCGCATCATCCTCCATTGCGGTAAGGATTCAACGCATCGCTGGTTAGCGTGAGGAAATTTATCGCTACAACGCCTTAGCGACATTTTTGTTGCTTTGCTCCAGGAACCAGATACTTTGTGAGTAAAAAGGTCGCAGAGACCCCTGCCTTGAACTAAACATCATTTTGTGCATCCTGAACTATTTTTCCTTGCAGCATTTCTAAAGTAATTATATTTTTATAGTATTGTGGATTTTTACTGTTATTGGTCTTGTGATTAAGTCTATATAAAAATACCTATTTTTCATAACTACTTGAGTGGTGTCCATTTGTAGTGTTCCTCATTATATTACTGTGTATGGTCATAAATGCTTCACACACTGCCTCTGAGATAAGCCTAGCTGCTCGTGCTACGTTACCACAGGGTTGAGCAGGGGTTGTCAAAGGGTGTAGGCTGCTTACTCTGACTTAGGAAGAAGGGTCCCTACTTGGACAGTGGCCAGCCATTGCCAACTAGAGACCCCCATTTCTAACAGGCAACAGCATTTATTGTGTGGAATGCGCACATAAGATGAGAGAAGGCCTTGCTATCATCCATATGTCCTCCTGGTCCTGCACCCTAGGCAAGCTAGTAACACTAAGCTCCATTGAGCTGCTGGCATGCCATTACCCATGCTATGCAACTCAGATGCCACTTTCCATCTTATCAACAGGCCTCCAGGACAGAACAAGGCCTTCATTGATGAATTCTCAAATCTCCTCACCATCACGCCTATCCAACATGCTTACGCGACTCTCTTGGGCGGCTTCAATCTCCTTGACAACACAAGCTACAAAAACACAAGATACACCCTGTTCAGCCTCACCTATACACTTAACATGGTATAGCATGTCACACAACCAACACATTCCAAAGGCTACATCCTCTTCCTTTTCTTCACAACATCAACAACACTCCAATGCAAACCACCCATACTCCTAAACTAGACTGACCAATTTGCCCTCCCTGTCCAGCATCCTACCAACAAACCAAGGTCAACACAAAAGAGAAGGCCAAACATTCAAATTGTTCAAAGACTTTTCCATAGTCAATCTAATGCTTTAACTCATCCCTCACCCTATCAACTCCAAATCCGATGCCAACACACTTCTAAACAACTCAAACATTTGTTTGAAAAGCTATGGGAACATCCAAACTCCGATTACAACATGCAAGTCAAAGCCTTCAACACCCTGGCATTCTAAAGAACTTGCTGACAATAAATTATCCATTCAGAGACAATAAATAGGAAAAGGAAGAAAAACAGAACATACTGAAGTCCGTCCACACAACACTCAGACACAGTTCATCACATCAGCAAACCCAAGGTACTGTACCAACACCATCAATGAAGACAGACATAAGCAGAATGGTGTTCAAGACAATCAAGCCCTGCATGAACTCCCTACCCTACCCACCTATTCCTCAGTCCACAAAAAACGGCAATGCCATCAACTTCTTCTTCATTGTAAATATACACAAGACCCAACAGCACATTGATGATACCAAGCCTGCGTCAATTTTTACACCCACTCCTTCCTGCAGGATGTTGCAATGGTCAACCTTTAAAGTCATATCCCTCCCAGATTTCGCTGACATACTCAACTTCCTCAAAGCCACATCTTATGAAGATGATTTCTTACCATTGTCTTTCATAATCTTCTACATGTATTCTCTCTCTCTCCATGGGCAGCCTACTGTAAGTTCCATGCCCATCTGCAATATCTATTATTCTGTTTCTGCATCTGATGAAGACATCTAGCAGCAGATTTCTTACCTTTGAACTTCCGGGCGTATGGCTGGATATGGAAGATTTTTGATAGCAGTACCCCTACATGCCAAAGAGTGGCATCATTCGACTCCACGTGACGTCGTAGGCGTCTGGTTCGTCGTCGTGACGTCCACGTCTATACATCTATATAAGTGCCACCCCGGAACGCTGATGTCAGTTCTTTTCTTTGTGCCGTGTCCGTCACACGACGCGACTGAGAAGCCTAGGCATTCGATGCCTCGCTTCGCAAGGCGGGTGCCTGAGTCAGCTCTGCATTTCCAACCCTTTTCTGGGCCGGGCCGGGAGTGACCCCCGCCCAGCAAAAATAATTTTATGATGCCATGTGTGCAATATTTGGGTGGCCCGATCTTGCCGGCACGCTTTCGGGCCCCGCAGACTGTGCAGAAGGAGATGCCGTGGGTTCTGCGTCTCTGGCTTCGGCTCTGGAGCCACGGCCTCCTCCGGGATCTGTTTCTTGATACGGACCAGTGCCAGTCGTACCACTGTGGCCTTTCCAGATGACGTGTCTGACGCCGATGCCCTTTGGGTCACCAGCGCCTTCCCATCATCATCCCGGATGACATGGAGTTGGTCCGGCGTCCACTAAAGCAGAGACCGGTGTCGACGGAGCCATACGGCTCAATGCTGTTCAACCGGCCCTATTCTGCAGGGTTAGACGTGGAGGATGAGGAATGGGAGGGGCAGCAGGATCCCTTAGAACTCCTGCAACACAATTAAGACCTGTACTGTTTTGAGGACTTGGGTGATGCCAGTGGCCTGGACACTTCTCTAGATTCTGGCATGCTGTCTCCCCCTAACCTGGCTATGGAGGAGGGATCCTCATTTGCAATGGTTGTGCGTAGGGCTGCAGAGGTCTTGGACCTGCAGCTTCCTACAATGGCAGTCAAGACAAATGTCTTGATGGAGGTCCTGCAGCCTGGTGTCTCCTCCTCGAACACTCTTGCTACCTTTCAATGAGGCCTTGACAGATGTTTTACTGGGCACCTGGTTCAAGACCAGCACAGGGGCTCCTGTGAATAGAATCATTGCCCCCGCCACCACCCTGCACTGAGCGACCCCGCTTTCCCCTCTACCCATCCTACTCCCCAGAGCTAGGTGGTCCAAGTTTCTACTTCCCATGGCGCATTCTCTTTCGCACCCCCGGACAGGGAATCCAAATGACTGGCCAGCTTTGGTAAGAAGATATTTTCTTCCATCAGCCTAGCATGGTAGTCGGTAAACACCACATGCTTCTTGAGCCGTTACTCCCTCTCGTTATGGGATACGGTTAGGCAAGTGCTGTCCAGAGTCTTCGAGAAGGACTGGGCTCTCCTCTCCCAAGCTATTACAGATGGGAGAGATGCAGCTAAGTTGGCCATTCGATGTGGCTTAGACATAACAGACTTGCTAGGCAAAGCAATTTCATCGATGGTGGCTGAGGACGTCTGGATTTTCAGGGAATGTCCAAGCTAACCTCATGGACATGCCTTTGATGGCTCCCGTCTCTTGGAGACAAGGCAGACGTAGAGGTTGAGGCTTCAAGGACTCACAGGCTACGGCCAAGTCCCTGGACCTCTCCACTTCAACCTGGCCTGTCAGTTTTTCTCCCCTTTCATGGCTATGGAAAAGACTAACAACAACGCCAACCCTACTGCAGCCAGTGGACACTGCAAGTACAACAACCTCTGCGAGTTGTGGATGCTGATCAACCCAACCTCGTTAGTCGGGTGGCCAGAAGTCCGGTCAAGTCACAGCCCCCTCTTCCACTGCAAAACATTCCTAGTCTGATCACTCTGGATCATGGATGTCCAGTTGGTGGCAGGACACGCCATCACCTCCACCACTGGTGAGAGATCACCTCAGACAGATGGGTGCCTCAAATAGTCCGAAGGGGCTACTCCCTCCCCTTCAAGACTACCCCTCCATCCTTGCCTCCAACTTACAATTAGCTGATAGGGGATCACCTTGCCTTACTTCGCTAGGAAGTCAAGTCTCTCTTGGCCAAGTGAGCTAAAGATAGGTTCCCGGACAGAAATAGGCTGTGGTAGCTGTTGCTGCTATTTTACGGTTGCAAAGAAGGACAGAGGTCTTTGTCTTATCCTAGAGCTCAGAGCCCTCAACTACTCCCTCAAAAAGGTCAAGTTCAAGATGCTCACCCTTGCTCAGGTCCTGTCTGCCCTAGACCCGGGAGACTGGATGGTACCGTTGGACTTGTAGGATGCCTATTTCCACATCTCCATTCTTCCAGCCCATCGTCTCTACCTACGGTTTATGGTGAACCATGAGCCTTTCAGTTTACCTCACCAGTGCCCCTCCGGTGTTCACCAAGGTGATGGCGGTGGTTTCAGCCCATCTGAGGAGATAAGGGTTTCCAGTCTTCCCTATCTAGACGACTGGTTGTTGAGGCCAGCTCGTCCCAAACAATCGTCTCCCACCTTCAGACTATGGCGAACCTCCTGCATTGGCTGGCGTTCACTATCAACCTGACGAAGTCACACCCGATTCCCTCTCAGACGCTCCCTTTAATCGGAGCAGTTCTGGATATGGTGCCGTTTTAGGCTTATCTTCCCGATCTGTGAGTCCAGGATATTCAGGCTATGATACCGATGTTTCAGCCTCTATACTGGATTCCGGTGAGGATGTCTCTGAGACTGTTGGGCCTTATGGCTTCCTGCATCTGCTAGTGAACCATGCCAGATGGCACATGTGGGCTCTGCAGTGGGACCTGAAGTTCCAATGGGCACAGCATCAGGGAAATCTCACCGACATAGTCCGGATATCGGAGGGATCTGCGAACAACCTGCGGTGGTGGCTTACAAACCGCAATTGGCTAAGAGGAAGACCCTTCTCTCTTCCCCACCCAGATCTCATGGTAGTGATGGATGCGTCCCTTCTGGGATGGGGCAGCCATCTGGGAGAGGTGGAGATCAGAGGACTCTGGTCTCTGGCGGACACCAGGGTCCATATCAACCTATTGGAGCTTTGGCCGATCTGGTTGACACTGAAAGCCTTTTTACCATCCCTCAAAGGAAAGCTAGTTCAGGTGTTCACGGACAACACTATCGTCATGTGGTACTGCAATAAGCAGGGCAGAGTGGGGTCGTGGACCATCTGTCTGTCGCTGGACTTAGTTGGAACAACAAGGCATTTCCCTGGTGGTTCAACATCTGGCTGGTCCTCTGAATTACAGAGCACACAAATTCAGCCGCCGTTCCTATGCGAATCACGAGTGGCATCTCCATCCAAAGGTGATGTAAGGTCTCTTTCACCTGTAGGGAGAGCCTTAGTTAGATCTATTCTCCTCAGAAGGGAACGCGCAATGTCAGCATTATTGCGCGTTGGAGTTTCCAAGGCAGCTCTCGCTTGGCGACCCTTTTCGTCATGAGTGGAGCACAGGCCTACTGTACACCTTTCGGCCCATACCACTCCTGCCCAGAGTGCTCAAGAACATCAGGAGCGACCGGGCCCAAGTCATCCTTGTGGCTTTGGACTAGGCACAGAGAGTCTGGTATCCTGAGCTTCTGGAAATGAGCATGGATGTTCCGGTCAGGCCGCTTCTTCTGGAAAATATTTTGTCACAGCAGCAGGGGAGGGTCCTCCACCCAAACCTGTCCACTCTCCGTGCTCCTTGTGTGGAGATCGAGCGGCAACAGTTGACAACTTTTGACCTTCCACCCCAAGACTGTGAGGTTATTCTGGCGGCCAGGCAGCCCTCCACGAAGTCAGTAAATGCCTGCTGATGGCCAAAAATGTGTAAATACTGTACAGAGCGATCTGTTGACCCTTTGACGGTCTCACTATCAGGTGTTCTTCTTTTCATTCTTTCCTTGGCGCAGCAGGGCCCAGCTTTGGGCACACTGAAGAGCTACCTTTTGCCCTGTCTGCTTTCCTATGGCTACCAGATCAGCTGTCTCTGTTTAAATCTCCTCTTGTACATAGATTTTTGAAGGGGCGTACTCCTCCGTTCCCCCTTCACCTTTTATTATGCCATAATGGGACCTTAATTTGGTCCTTACCTTTATGATGTGTGTACCATTTGAACTTATGCACATTTACCCCCATCAGCTGCTCAATATCAAAACAGCCTTTTTAGTAGCCATAACTTCAGCCAGAAGGGTGAGCCAATTGCAGGCTCTGTCATGTCAGCCTCCTTACCTGACTGTCTTTCTGGACAAAGTAGTGCTTCACACTAGGGCATCTTTTCTGTCTAAGGTGGTAACACTTTTCCATCTGGCTCAATCTGTTACTCTGCTTACCTTCTACACACCTCAGCATCCTTCCAAGGAAGAGGAGCGTCTCCATCTGGACCCAAAAAGAGCGCTATTGTTCTACCTTGATTGCACTATAGAGTTCCGGGTGGACTTCCAACTCTTCATAGGGTACGTTGGGGCAAAGAAAGGGCGAGCTGTTCAGAAGAGGACCATTTCACACTGGGTCATTCTCTGCATTAAAATTTGTTACGCCTTGGAGAAGAAACAGCCTCCTGAAGGCATTAGGGCCCATTCGACCAGGGCGAAGGAAACCACCACAGCGCTTCAGCATAATGTACTGGTTAGTGACATCTGCCAAGCGGCCCCTTGGGCATCTCTGCACATGTTCGCCAGACACTATTGCCTGGATTCTCAGGTCTGCAGAGATGGCCTCTTTGACTACTCTGTCTTGCAAGATTTCTTGGTTTAAAACCTTTCCGCAGTCCTTCCTCCGGGGATGGTATTGCTTTGGCATCTGTTTAAAGGTAAGGAATCTGTGGCTAGATGTCTCTATCAGATGGACAAGTTCCTTACCTTTGGTAACGCCTCATCTGGTAGAGACATACTCTAGTCACAGATTCCTTACCGGCCCACCCTTCCTCCCCGTACTGCAGGCTTGTTTACTGCCAGGGCTGTCTGCTCTTAAGGGCCTCGTTTTTTTTTTTTTTAACACACCATGGACAGTCACTTCATGGCTCTACGCTTCTGGTGTGGAAAGTCGTGAAAAGTACTGACGTCAGCGCGCTGGTGTGGTGCCTATTTAGACAAAGTAGATGTCACAACGATCTTGACGCCTACGACATCACACGGAGTTAACCGATGCCACCCTTTGGCGCACAGGGGTACTGCTATCAAAAATCTTCCGTATCCAGCCTGATGCCTGGAAGAACAAAGGTAAGGAATCTGCGGCTAGATCATGTCTCTACCAGATAAGGCGTTACTGAAGGTAAGTAACTTGTCCAAACCTTATTTCATAAATCACAACCACTCCTTCAATGAAACCATATCCCTGCAACTAAACAATACCTAATCTCCCGTCTACCTTTTCATCCCACCAACCATTTGCAAGATTGCATGGTCTCTACTAAAGATCACAACTAACTTATTTTAATTTACTTTACTACAAAGAATTTGGAGTAAATGCATGAAAAGCCTTCCTTGAAATCACAACCACCACTAAATTAACCACTAACCTGGGAATCTGGAGTAGCATGGATTCACAGTAAAGCACTTAACGCCTCGGCAGGGGTAGTAAGCTCTATATGAGTGCAATTACAACATAACACAGTACGAACTCAATGGAGTAATGGGCACAGGCCAGGTCTGTTCTTCGAAGCAGACCTGATCATTAAATATTGAAGCTTCAATTGTCCTGGGAATCTTTTCCACTGCCTATAATGATTAGAAGTAGATGTATGGCGCCCATACCTGTCAAGCTCTTGCCTCAAAATTGCAGATGAAGTAAGGAATTTAAGCGGGTGATCCCAGGAAGTCCATGGGCAATAAACACTTTTTTGGAGGGTGCTATAGGTTTTGAAAAGCGGGTGACTCCATTAAAGTCTATACAGGCGTTTAATTTGTCAGGCACGCTAATGGAAGCGCGATCGACATTCAGAAAATATGAGTGAGTCAAGAGGTATGTGCATCCTTTATTAGGCTGGCCAGTGAGACACTTGACCTACTACAATTGATGTGCTCTATTGAAGCCTACATCTCATCGAGATTTCTTGCTGCAGATTCCTTGCCTTAGAATATTCCCCAGGTGTCAGACTGAATCCGTACATTTTTTGGTGAGCAGCACTGCGCACATCACTTCTGGATGAGGACAATGCCACATGAAGTTGAACGACACGACCTACCAGCACGCAGGGGTACTGCCCACTAAAATATTTTCGGGTCCTACCTGATGCTTGGGGAATATTCGAAGGTAAGAGATCTGCGGCTAGATAGTCTCTACCATATAAGGCGTTACTGAAGGGAAGTAATGTGTTCATTAAAGCAAAAAGACGAATGGCAGTGTAAACGTCCATTGGCAACCACAGTGCAACGTCATTGACTACCAAACGAGCCATAGCTGAAATCCATATAATTTGCCAGGCATGGCTGCTTAGTTTAACGTGCTCGAAAAGGAGTCACCTGAAGGGTCATATGTAAAGCACTGAAAAGTCACACGTAATCATGGTACAGACGTGGAAAATTCTCACTTTTCGAAAAGATGGTACTCAAAGATCTTTCGTTTATTTCCAAATGGGCGGCGTAAGTCTCTCTTCTCTTTTCATGAAGACGTTGGACTGTTTATTGGCTGAGCCTTCCTGAATAGATGAGCGAGTTGTAAGTGATGCAGAGCGTCGCTTAATACTACTTCCTGTCCGGTTCTCCCAAGATGGCGCAGACGGTGAATATTAGCGAGCTGTCCCTGCAACAGCTGGAAGGTTTGAAGAACCAGCTGGACCAGGTGTGCCTGCGATGTTTTTGTGTTGAAAACGTAGAGAGTATTCCGGGTAGAAATGTGAGGGAGGGCGGAGAGGTGAAACTGGGTCTCGGTACAGTGTGTAGAGCGTTGTATTATTACAGAGGTTGAAGGGAAAGACATGCGAGGGTGCGACCAGGAATCGTGCGGGGGCAAAGATAGAAGGTGTGAGAGCAGGGGGCGCGAGGTGTTTGAAAGCTACGTGGGAGCATGTTGCAAACATTATTCAGCGTACACGACTGCTCGCGTTACCAGGTTCTACGCATTGAAGGGATAGACTTTCCTTTCTCTGACACTTTTGAGGTTTTTGTTCTACTTCGTTTATTCGGAGAAAACCGAAACCCAGCCACTGTTAACTTTTTGATACCGAGACCCTCTCTTCCCCCTCCCCTTCCTGTCAACTTTTTTAAAGGTGTAAGGACCCCTCCTGACAAAAATATATAGAATCTGGTACTCCTTATCATTGATAACTATAAATGTTCTCCAAAGAAATAGTCAATCTGCGGTTGCACCTCATTAGTACCAGTTTAACACCCATATATAGCAACAAGCAAGAAAAGTTGACCAGTGCAGCCTTACAAAGGGCCTTCTACTGGGTGGCAACACCTGTCACTGCTTTTGAGTACATTTTGAATTTTAAAAAATCTGGTTGTTAAAATCAGAGGATTACGAGGCAGATGATGGATTATGTGGCAAATGCGGTAAATCTATTACACAATCGCATAATTCCAGTGGCCCTTGGTATAATAGTTGTAATGCATGCGCTGCAACTTTATTGAACGGCATCTGAGGAAAGCCATACTATATTTCATGGGATGCTGACAGCTTTGCATTTACAGCTGCATGTAACTGGAGGTAGCTGAATATCATCATAATTAAAACATATAATTTACAATCGTTAATGAACTGTAAGGTCCAAGTAGTATGCTTTAATTTCAGGGTAGGAAGTGGTCCTTTAATCTTTCTTCATACTGTTTTTATTTTTAACATTATGAAAATAAATGCTTCTATAGGAAAAACGGAATCCTGGTTATATTAGTTTACAGATGATTTTGACTTCAGTCATGTTTGGGGGGCTGGGTGACCTTGAGAGTCTGAACATGGGGGCTGGGTCAAAGGTGTGGCTAAAAACAAAATGTTCTATACTTTTTTTAGGTCTTTCGCCGTCCGGTAGCTACATATAAAGGACGGGCAGCTTCAATGAATAATAAATACATTTTTAAAAAGTTGTTACTCAGTGGGAAGTGCACTGTAGTACATTATAAAACCTCTATTAGTTAATGCACTGCAAATGTCTGAGTGTAACCAGAGAGCTGCAGAATTAAATCTTGGTGACTTGTGCATTTTTAGTGCTACAACATGACAGCCTGGAACAAACCACTGTGAATATGTAAGTCTTTATTTTATACTTGCATTACACACAGTATAAGATAGACTGCTACAAAATGCGCCCAATGTTTTCTGGTAAACTTGTGCTTCCAAAATATAGGATCTTATTTACAAGCCCCTTGCACTGCTGGTGCATCACTTTTTATGATGCTCTAGTTGCGCAGAGTGCAGACCCATATCTGTGAGGCCACGCTAAGTCACTTTGCTTCGCTTTTTATGGCCTCTTTGATATGGTCTAAGGCAGCGCTAGCTGCTGCTTTGCCTTACAGTGCGTCAGGGGTGGGGGTGTTCCATGGGTCTTGCGTTGGGTTTTCCCACACAACACCCAAGGTTTTTGACACATTCCCAGATTTATAAGGATCTGTAAACCTGAAGATGCGTCAAAACTGTACGCTGCCCCAGAGGGATGCGTAACAAGGAGAAATATCTTTTTCTCCTCAGTTTTTTTTTTCGTCTTTGTGCTGCATAGAAAGAGAAAAAAGCCTCCATGAATTGTTTTTAAGTGGGAAGGTGTCCCTTCGTGCACAAAAACAATCATACCAAATTGTGCGCTGGCAGAAAGGTCAGGAAAGCATCGCATCTTATAAATAAAGTCCATTCCTGCCCTTTCGAATTGGCGTAGGGCAACACAGTAAAAATACTTGCGGCGCTGCCCTACACCATTTCATCGTAAATTAAGCCCTTAGATTTTAGTATGTAATGCATTTTTTTTTAATTTTTTTTAACGTATATGTCCCTTCAACACTTTCTCGCGGATAGTAAGCGCTATGTAAATACAATAACAATTGAAAGCAAGCACTTAACAGCTCAGTTAACTCTTTGCATTACCACTTGGAAAGCTGCAAGTGATTCGGTCAATTAAAGCCAGTACCAAGCATCCTTTACATTTGCAGATTAACTCGTGCACATTTGCATTTCTTTCAGGCCAACAGCACACTGGCAGAAAGGCATATTTAGCTGTCTGCCTGGCTTCGATGTCACAGCACAGGAGAGTCCCAAAATAACACTCCAGCCGAATCATTTTAAGTACCGGAATTAACCGCCAGGGACGTTGTCTTTTTGCAAAATGAAGAGTGCTGCCCTTTTCTCATGACTCCACGCCCCCCCGCAGTTGTGCCCCACAGATTGAAGACCTCTGCTCTAGATGTAAAGCAGGAAAGGTTAAACCTGACCAATATGTTAGAGGCCCGCAGCAACTTGCTTCTGATGTATGTAATGTCTGGTGCGTGTCTCATACGTCGATATTTTGATACTAACCTGCATATCAACAAGAGCATTCATTATTTGTGTGCGTACTAGTGTCTGGACACGTGCGACAATTCTTGAGTATCAATTACGATAACATTTCAACTTTATACTCGGAGGTCCATACAGCTGAGAATGAAGACTTGCGGTCAACAGTATTCTGGTGATTTTATATAATTTGAATGCTTAATTCATTGTTTTTTTTCCAAATGGGTCCTGCAAAAAGGCTACAGAAACAGTAATTGTATTTAAACAGGCGGCAAAACCACCATGACCATCTTAACTAGTCAGTCCTCAGCACCTCTGTCCCCACTTAAGCCACAATTTGTGACACGTTCGTTATTTTTAGGCTTTTAACAACAGCGCTTTTATATATTTAATTCCATACATATACTGAAAACAGCAAAGCTGCAAGTACTAAAATGCAGAGTACAGGGCGTGCAATCCCTGAACAAAAAAAATAAGCATTTGCGATGTTGAAAGTTTGAGCTATTGGCGTTGCATTAATATTTGCGACACCAATAGCTCAAACTTTCAGTAATGCAAGACCTATTGTAATATAAAACAAATACCTTGCCTTTTTCCAATGTAGTACTTTTTTCTAGAAAGACTTCCTATGTCCGCTCGCTTTTAACATGTCTTAATTCAATATGGGGAGCTAATTTAGCTCCTGAAAAAAATGCAAAACATTCTCTTTGGTGTTAAGTGGAAAAGAGGAGGTAGTACCAGTCCAATGGCTGAACTTCCAGATGTGTGACCAGGACACTTGGGATCAAATCCTGGCTTCCTTACTTGACCACATTGTGCGAGCCTACATGGATCACTTTCCAGCACTGTGGCTCATTTTCATTGACAGTTAATTATGAGACCACCTTTGGTAAATTCAGGTGTACGCTATACAACGACCTTGGTTCTCTAAAGTTTAATGGACCGTGTTGCTCTGCGTACAAAAATATTGGCCATATCTAAAGTGCACATGACAAGCTGACTTCTTGGTTTACCCATGGCAGTGTTATCAGTGCATCAATAATGGAAAAGTTAATTTTTTTTAAATTCAAACACAGTGGTCTGATCTAATGCACAGCAGTGAAACACGAGATCAAGAAATAACTTTTTTTTATTTGGTAAATTGTCGGCTGACTTTGCTTGGGCCCCCATTTGAGTTTCCTGGGATAAGAGCTGAATTTAACTAAACAATGCTACAAAGGACCCAGATATTTTGAGATGCCATATTGTCGGCCTGCCTATTGGCTTGTGCATTTTATTCTATGGTTATGACCGAGAATTCAGATTATTTGAAGAGTCTTCCAGAAAGATCCTCAGCCAGGTTTGGTGATAGTATAGGCTGCATGGTATTACCTTCCAATGTCTCGAACTTCTTCTGTCGTTCCAGAGAAAGCAAGTAAAAGAATTAAGGCTGTTGCCTGTAGGGTCTGTGAAAGTTTGGAAACTACTTTGAAAGCAGCCAATGCATTGCTCGGCAGGTGTGATAGTGGTTTTTGGGTCTCTGTCCAACATTTTACTGACCGGCTTCATCAATCAGGATGGGGGAGACTTTAGAGAAATCCTCAAGGGCTTAATGGTGTCAGTCCGAGGAATCTGTGTGGCGACAGGTTCATCATATCTGGGTTTGTATGAATATTGCCATGGCTTGGCTATGCACTGTTTCCTCGCTCCAACTCAGTCTTGAAGCTCAGCAGAGAATTCCGAGCGGACATTTCTCTGCGACAACATTTGGTTCTCGTGCAGATGAATTCAGAGCTGACAAAAAATTCCTGTCCGTCTTGGAAGTCAGCATAAGACAGGGTTTGACATGGGTCTTCCTTTGCTTCAGGAAAGCTTCCTGCAAAAGTGGCTCTTCCTACCTTTTCCTTTTGTTCACAACATTAGTATGGGGGAAGGATCAGCAATCGTTTAGACCAGTGGGGAGAGAGCATTAAAGGCACACGTTTGCTGAATATTGTGTCATGTTTCTCTTCTGAGGTTCAGATCTTCTCCAGTAATACCTATGTGGAGCTCTTCTCAATACCATCAAGATCTTCTTTAATGAAATGTCAGAATCGTTCTGAGAAAGGAAACATTAGTGAAAATGCCCAATTTCCATAAAGGAACGGAAATGTATTTGACAGAGATCCGCCACATGAATTCAGGCCCATTCGGAATCTAAAATATGTTGCATATTAGCCCTCCATCAAATGTATCCTCTGCTTTATCAGTGGAGCTGGATGCGTGCCATGGATTTCCAGGATGCCTATTTTAACATCTCATTCGCAAAGAAACTCCGCATATCCTTGATTTAATTTGGGCTGCAGTTGTCAGCAGTACAGAGTCCTTAATTTCACTTCAGGATGCAGAACATTTTTGAAGTGCATGGCCTTGGTAGCCACACAACTTGGTAATAAAACGATTTTTTTAAGCCTATTACTTGGATAACTGGCTCTTAAAAACGTTCACATTTCAAGAGGTTCAGCATGCCTTCTGTCTGACTAACGGTAACCAATTTGCAAAGCTTGGGCCATAAAATAAATTAGGTAAACTCCACATCCATTCCATTTTATTACTTGGGAGCGGTCATGGGCATGCAGGCAACAGATGTGCCCCCTTCAGAAGGGAGGTTTCCTTCTAGTTATCTGAAATGTCACGTTCTTTTAAAGATGTTGCATCCAGCGGCCTGTCAGATTTTCTCTCCTCTAGGGTCCTTTTATTCGTGTATTTTCCTAGTTCCACATGCACCAATATGGATGAGACCACTGCAACAGTGTCTAGAGAAACAGTGAGCCCAGTATATAGACAACTAGGAAGGCCATTTGACCCTCATGGAACCTACCTTACATCTTTTTCTTCGTTCTGTCAATTGCAGAACTCTCTACAAGATGTTTCATTTCATCAGGATGGTCTGTCACAGACTGTTGTGACAAATGCCCTCCTTCTGGTATGAGGAGCTGAATGGAACACCTGAATATTCAAGGCACAAAATCAGGAAATAAGTCCTACCTCTTTAGTTTTCTGCAGCGGATGGCAGTTCATTTAGCTCTCAAATCCATTTTCCGATTTTATTCAGTCTGACAAAAAACAACGCACCCTTTAAACAATCATGGAGGCTCTCATTTCACAGTTCTTGTCCGCATTACAGCAGCCAATCTCCTGGCGGTTCAAAGTTCACAAACAGACTCCATAAGCAGGATTTTTAAAGAAAATTAGGAGTAGGTATCAAACCACAACGTGCTGCACAACGCCTACTGTGAACTGGGATTTCTAGACCTAGAGCTATTCCTAAATGTGGATAGCAAAAAATGCCCAGACTATACCAAGTTTAACCAGTGGAGCACAATGAGAAATACCCTTTTGATAATCTGGTCAAAGAACTCTGTGTGCCTTTCCTCCAATGCCTTGTATTTCAGCAGTCCTAAACTAACACGAGACGAGTCACGAATGAAAGCCTAATAAATATTGGTTCACTGATAGACATCTGTCTACAAAAGAAGATGCAGTGCTCTCCTGTCATTTTCAGGAGCCACTTCTGGCACCCAGTAGCCTTCCATCATTGAGCTTGGCAACCTAGCCCTCCAACTCTTGCTATGTGGACACTTACATTTTCCACAAGATTGCATGAACTTTTTGAAGGAGGCTAGGCATCTATCCACCAGGACGTCATACGCGGTTAAGAAGAGATTCTGCTTCCAGTGTACGCAGAAGAATATTGACCTGATTAGATGCCAGAAAGATGCAAAACCCCTGCAGCTCATCCACTTGGAAAATCGGGCCCAATTAGGGTGTCTAGATCTTGATAGGGCTGAAAATGCAGCACTGAGATTGAGGCACACTTTCTACATAGGGTGAGACAGAAGTGTTAGACTAATAGCCAACAGACTCAGAGTTCAGATGCAAGCCTCCAGTGTCTCATCAGTGGTCAACTCGCATGGGCAGGAACAGACCTCAGATCAGAACATTGTGGAAACTTTCCGCCAATACTACGCAAAACTTTGCGGAGCTCAACAACTCCCTCCAGCCGCCTCGGTCCAGTACTTGCAGGGGGGGTAAACGCCACAAGGCTTCAGCCAGACCAGGCTGAATCACTCCGGCACGATCAAAATAGCAGAAGTGATCAGCCATTTCCAGACTGAAAATGCTCAAGTCCCCGGGCCCACATGTCTTCCCCCTCTTTTTTATAAAACCTTTTGCTCCGCAATGGCTCCGGTACTTTCAAGGGTGTACAACTCCATCGGGATCTCTTCTGCACTCCCACGAACGATGCTGGAAGCGTCCGTAGTGGTGATACCTAAGCCTGGTAAGGATAAGAGGCACTGCACTTCCTACCGACCAATCTCCCTTCTCAACGTGGATTTTAAACTTCTAGCATGGCGCCTCTCCTTCCGGGTTTGATAGACCCAGACCAAGCGGGTTTCGTGCCCAACCGCCAATGCTCTGACAACACAAAGTGCCTCTAGCATATTATAGATAAGGCCCAGCGCTTTGATACTGAACGCACAATCCTTTCCATCGACGCGGAAAAAGCGTTTGACAGGGTACGCTGGTCTTACATAGATGTGACGTTGAGGCATTTTGGCATCCCGGAGACATTCCGGAGTTGGATATTAAGCAGTTACACCACCCCATCGGCATCTGTTGATGAACGGATACTCATCCACCCCCTTTCCTATCCAGTAAGCCACTGGGCAGGGATGTCCTCTTTCCCTGCATCTCTTCGCTCTCTGCATGGAGCCAGTGGCCCAAAGGGTACGTAACAACCCCCTGGTGTTTGGGGTGAGCTTAGAAGGGGAGGAACACAAGATTAGTTTGTATGCGGACGCTATAGTAGCTAACCTGGAAAATTCCAAAGTTTCTTTACCTACTTTCTTGGCGGAACTGGATTTTTTCTCACAAGCGGCAGGCTTTAGAGTCAACGTCCACAAATCACAAGCACTTGGCCTGTCCTTAACCAAAGCCACATTAGTGGACCTGAAGCAGGATTACCAGATGCAATGGTCCCAATCTCTGCATCCAACTCGCAGCTAGCATACAACGCACCATCTCGCTCAACTACACTGCAGTACTCCAGCAAATTCGGGAATGCCTACGCAGGTGGAGGCCTCACTCCCTTTCTTGGCTAGACCGCATTGCAGCGATTAAGATGACCATCTTACCGAAGATTTAATTCCTCTTCCAGGTCCTCTCATTAGAGCCCCCGCCAGGAATGATATGCTCAATTTAGCTGGACTTGGAACACTTTATCTGGTGTGATAAGAAACTCAAACTTCATAGAGAATTACATTACCAATCCCCGAGAGAGGGCGGACTAGCTGTCCCAAACCTGTAGGAGTACTATTGGGCAGTGCAGCTAAGAGCATTTGTGGAATGGTCGCGCCCGTAATCTGAAAAGCACTGGCTATTCATGGACAGGGCGGTAGCGGGCCGGGTCCTATGGGGATCCCCTTTCTCACTAGAGAGACCCGTCCCCGTAACCTCTACCTGACGATGGTTACACGGGCCCCCTGTAGGGTTCTGGATAAAGTAGCCACAACCCGAACATTAAGGACCTTTCCATCGCCACTGACCCCCATGTGGGCAAGACTGCTTTCATGCCAGGTCAGGAGGCGGAGGCCTACAACCAGTGGTCCAGAGAGGGTCGTCGGTCTGTTGGCCACTTCTTCGACGTTACTGTTCTGTTGACATTTGAAGATTTTCGCTCGCAGCAGAATCTCCCGGAGTTCGAGCGCTTCCGCTATCACCAGATCAGACACTGGGTGATACAAGCAGGAGTGTGCAATAAGTCACAGAGACACCTCACTCCCTTTGAGAAATGGTTAGTGACTAAACACACAGACTCTCGCCTAGTAACAAAACTATACTGCCTACTCAGAGGTGCCCGAAGACCGGTAAAGCCCCGGGGCAACAGAGGTGGGAAAGGGAAATTGGGAGAACACTCTCGGGGAATGAATGGACCGATAATAACAAACGAAGAATGGGGTCTTAGGGAATTAAAGACCTGCCTCTGGTTCAGTCCCCAACCTCAACATGTGAACTAACCAGAAAAACCAGGGGGTCTACTAAATATCTACCAGTCTATACAAAGTGTGCCTACAGTGATCAAAAACTCATATCTACACAGAAAGAGTTGCAGAATAGAAAAAGACCCTTATGAGTGGTTGGATTCCCATCAAACACGTAACCTTGATCAGACTTATGAGTTTTTGATCACTGTAGGCACCCTTCGTATGGACTGGTAGATATTTAATGAATGGACAGATACATATCCCAGAGCGCGCCACACAGCACATAACGTCACCAGTATAGCAACTGCCACCAAAATAGTTACCTTTTGGTACCTAACCTCTCAAAGACTTCACAGAGGCAATCCCGCCCAAGACCCCTTGTGTTGGAGAGCCTGTGGCTCGCTGGGTACACTAACCCATCTATTGTGGGAGTGCCCCCATATCTCTGGCTACTGGTCACAAGTACTAGATGACATCGACACCCATTTTGATACACAAATCCCTCGCTTCCCGGCATACGTGTTGCTAGGCCTGCCGAATGCTCACTTTCCCACCTAAAGTGCTTAGAGGTTGACGGATAGCCATGGCTCTCGTGGCTGGCCACTGGGGGACAGCCTTGCTCCCCACACATCTGGTATGGTTACACCGCTTATGGTAGACCTTGTGTTTGTTTATATTTTGTGATGGACTGTAGTATGAAATTGTTTGTGGAAGATATTGATGTGCTGGAGTATTATGTTTTTTTTTTTATAGACTAGTGAAATTACATATTGATGTAGTGAGTTTGTGTGAAGGTTTTGGATGTAAAGTACTGGTAATGGAAGTTAAATGGGAAAGAGGGTGGGGTTTGCAGTGGACAAGTGTGCTGTGTGAGTGGATTGACAGGGGTTAAGAATGTTTGTAAAAATTTGGCAGCAGTAAGGGGTATTATATGTGGTGGAGTGTAAGGATTGTTTGTGGTTTTTTGGGGTAAAAAGAGGAGGAGGGTGTTTGTGGATGATATGATAGAAGGTTGAGTATAGGTTTGCTGGTGATGGAATAGGTTCAGTTAGTAGTAACTAGAGGGTAGAGCTGAAAAGGGAGTGTGTGTTTGAAGGGTTCAATGTTATGTTTAATTTGGTGTTGTGTTGGTCATGTGTGGGTATGATAGAGGTATAGGGCAGAGTAGTGGTTTGTATAAGAGCAAAGGTGCCATTGTGTGACAGTAGTGGCAGAAGGTTTATATAGATTTGGTTTGTGGGGTTTAAAAGTAGTTGTTTAGACATTGAAATGTGGATCGAGTTCGTTTGTTCTGAATGAGTAGTGCGCGTTTGCTGAGACTGTTTGTATGTTTTAGGATGTGGATGGCTTAAGGTGGTGGCATGTTAATGGGGAGGGGGCAGCATTGCTGTCCCTAGGTCCGACCCAGCCCAAACAGGCAACTGCCCTTGTCCTCGACACCCGTGCTGAAAAACCCTTAGGTTAAATAGCCCTAGTGATCGGGTGACCTTGGGCCAATGGGAACTCTAGTCCTAAACCCTGTAGCCAGTGCGAGCCCTAGCCCTTGGAACCAATCGGAAACCGAGTTTTATCAACCAATCCGAAAACGAATGCTAAGCCCTAGGACCAATCCAAACCGTTGCCTTAGCAGCCAATCGGAAAGCGGCTGCAACAACCAGTAAGAAACCTATTGAAATAGTATATGACCTTAAATTTAAGGGTCTGTGTGGGTGTAAGGGGAGGGGTCAGGCCTGCCTATATTCCTGGGCCAATCACTAAAGCACAATCGAGGGAGGGTTCATAGAGGCAGGAAGGTGCTCCTAAAGTTAGAATCTCCTTGGAAACAGACAGACTCAATGCACTCTGCAGGTAAGGCCCAAATCTCAAGCCACTAAAATGCTGCATTTCGCGCAGTCTCTTAAAGAGACTCTGGTTAGGCCTACGGGTGTATTTTGCATTTTTAGCTTTAGCACAGTTTGGGGGCAAACCAGGAGAGAAATGTATACAGTCACGGGTAGAAGAAAAGAGCAGTTTTAAAGTTACCAGCTTCACAACACTGAGTGTGTTTTCGTACTAACTTTCTTAGTCCTTGTTCACTGGGCTGTTTAGGGATCAGAGAAGCTGGGGTTACAGATTGGCAGTGGCTGTCTTGGGTGTTACCTCCACAAATGAAAGGGCCTGTGCAGTTGTGAGGGGCACCTGTTTACCAATGATTAACTTTAATGCTAGTTCTTTTCCTTGGGAAGCTTCATTTGGTCCCAAGCAACCCTCCCTCCTCCCCTTATATCAGACAAGGAAATAGGCTACTGTTTTCTCAGGTCCGTAATTCCCTTTAAAAATAACTGAACTAACGGACTGGAAAGAAATAATAGGATACTTGTGAGTGCTCTTTCTTAAAGTAACAATTTCACTTTTTCAAGCTTATTAGGCGCTGCATGTTAGGCTAGATTGCCCTTCTATCGTATTTTTTTCGCTTCAAAATGTATCTGAAAGTTTCTTGGCGCTTTCTTTAGTGACCTTCTCTTGTTTTTATAAAATTAATTTAGACTGCAATGAGCTGTCACAAGCTTTGTTTATATTTAAAATGGGGCTTTTCAGAAGGAAAATTGTGTTTTTATATATTATGAAAAGCTTTCTGGGATCCTGTGCATGGGCGTACAATTCAGTGATGAGGACTTTAATTAATATTCTCCTTTAGAAGAATGAGGATTAAAAGTAAGTAACTATTTCTTGGTCAGCTGACTGCATTGTCCTTTCTTCTTTCTTCTTTCAACATGTTAATTAGGCCCTTCCCATCTGCCAAATGGCACTTGAAGGGCTTGCAGGAACTATGAAGTCAAATTAACATGCAAAGCATTACATATGGTTGCTAAGCAAACCTTGTACTCTGTCAGAGATCCTTACTGACAGACCGACTTAAAGGAGACACTGAGGTAGCAGGTGTGGTAGGCAACCTATTTCTGACGTGTGCTGCATACACGAGAGAGGCAAACCTAGAAGGGGGTAAAGAGACGGTCTGCTGAATGTCTCAGATAATCTGGTAGTAGAGCAGGGTATAGTAACACCAGGTGTTAAGAGTTTAATGTTTTGATTGGCTTAGTGGCACTAGCACCATATCTTTTAAGTTGAAAATGAACAGTGGCAAACCTCTTTCCAATTATCTATTTGTTATCAAACACCTTTCTTCTCTGGGTACATCTGGTACACTTTTTCTTTCTAAGCATGTCATTTATCTTTATAGGAAGTGGAATTCCTTTCCTCCTCTATTGCCCAACTAAAGGTGGTCCAGACGAAGTATGTGGAAGCCAAGGATTGTCTTAACGTTCTCACCCCAAGCAACGAAGGCAAGTGTTTGGTTAACCTAATAAACTGTGGTTTTGGGCCTATGTAAGTTACAGAATATGTGTGTAGTATATAGAAACATTTCTGCTTTTGATCTGTATCTATATACACTAGTGGGGGATTGACGATTCACAGGAAAGTTTCAACTGTGCTAGTAGTGCTCGAAGTACAAAGAAACTCTACCCGCATGAGTTGTTTGGGATGTAGTAAGATGCATTTGGGCACCGCAGAAGTAATCTGTCAATGATGTTGCAAACTATTTATATTAAAAGGCATAGTTGTATATAAAGGGACATTCAGTAAAAGTATGTACACCAAATAAGGTTATTTATTCTTAACTGCTGTGTGTGTGTTGCAGTGATATTTTCAGTGATAGCATAGATGTCATGAGTATTGTAATATTTGGGGTAATTAGCAGTGCATGGCGAGTGTGTGAGTTATAGTTACCTTAGGGCCCAAATTATAGTTTCTTGAAATAACTTTAACTTCTGAATATCTATGGTTTTGTATGTGTAAAATCTGAACCTCACTATAATGTCCCTGTAACCTTCATTTTTTTGTGTGAATTTGTTTTGTTTAATGCTTTTTCCTAATTATAACACCCCTACAACCTGTGTGCTTGTGTGGGTGTCTTTGTGGATCTAGGATTGGTTGGACAAGTGTCTTTATGGGGGTGAGTGGCTGTATGAGTGTGTAAGGGGGTGTGTGAGTGGTTTTCTTGGTCTCTGAGTTGGGTGTACAGGTGCCTGGGTGTGTATGGAGACCCCCAAAAGACCAAGTAGGCGCACACTCAGGATATCTGCAATACTTCTGATTTAATTGCCAGTTACACATTTCGACAGTCAAAGCAGTCTTGATCAAGACTGCTTTGACAGTCAAAACGCATAACTGGCAGTTAAATCTGACATATTGCAGATATCCTGAGTGCGCGCCTACTTGGTCTTTGGGGGAAAATAAATGTGGCCTGTGGGCTCCGCCGGCGAAGCAAACAATCTATCTATGGGCTTGCATGGGGGCAGGAAGGAGCAAATCGAGCGACCAAATGTTTGGAGAGATGTATTATACTACACCAAAAAGTGCATAAATAAACATAAGTAATAAAGGAAAATAGCAGCAGAACAGCCGAAAGGTCAAATGTAAATCACATTTTCGGATACTCAGATAAATCAGAAAAACATTTATGCTAAATGAGTGTATCTAGAGAAAATTATGAAAATCATAATCTACATTAAGACCATTAGAAGTCTTGGAATCGAGATTCAATATAGAACGTGTCTCACGTTGCCTCAACAGCCTCTCCCAATTACCCCCACGAACCAACTTAGGAACAGAATCAATTGCAAAATATTTAATGCAATTCATTTTATTCTTATGGTGTTATTCAACGTGCCTAGTGACTGGGTATGACTGATCCCTATTGGTGGTCGCTGTCAGATGTTGTAGCCCTCTCTTGTGGACCTGTACCTTTGTGCTCCCCATGCACTGCAATCTACAGTCGCATTCTAAAACCTAGACTGCATATTCAGTTTTGCAATAGTACACCTATGCTAAAGGTTGCGTTTTCTCACAAAACAGGGTAACCTATTCACTGGTATTCTTGCCAAATTTGTATACTCTGTATGAGCTGCATTCATAAAACCCATGCAGAGGCTTTAGCCAACTGCATCTGGTCAGTTTCTAGACTGGTCTTCTAGAGTATTCCTCCTGCATGGTGTCTTGCGAATGGATGGCCGAGTGGGGAGTGTAGGTTCTAAAATGGGATCCTCTGCACTATTGACCAATATCTGTTACATATAGCCCTTATTTCATTCTCCTGTTTACTGAAAGTCAGAATAAGTCTACTGACAGGATCTTGAACGTTCTGAGCCCGATCAAATGGAGTCTCCCTACTTTTCTGATCAGCTTTCTTAATGGCCATATCCAACACTCCCTAAGTGTAACCCCTCCGAAGGAATCTCGCGGTACTCTTCCTGCATCAGAGTAACACCAGCAGGGTAACTGCAATTCCTTCTCAAACAGAGCATCTCACCATATGGAATGCTTTTCTTCAAATGCATGGGGTGAAAGCTATTAACATGTAATGTAGAGCTCCCTGCAGTGGACTTCCTGTGTAAGCATATCTCAATATATTGTCCTTGATGTAGATGCTCAAGTCCAAAAACTCAACCCCCTAACTGCTGGTAGGAGCCACAAAATGTAAGTTCACTGTATTATTGTTAATATTATCAGTAAATTCCTTAGCTGTTTCAGATTTACCCTTCCATATGGCAAATTGTCGATGGAACAAAGCCAACATACTATGTGGTCCTTCCACCAATCACCATGGCCGGCGATGAGCACCAGCCTATGTGTAAACACGTGAAATTGAGGGCAAACCACGTGCCCATCGCCGCCCCACGCCTCTGATGGGACACCTCTCGGTTGAAGTAAAAATAGTTGATCTCCAGACACCATTTGTTCATAGATAATAACATGCAGTTATGGATATACATGCACAAAGGTCTACTGTTCCGGAAATACTTAACTGCACGTAACCCAGCTAAGTGATTGATGCTGGTATTTGGGGATGATACATAGTCTCATTAAGAGATAATCCGAATGCCAAGGAATATCATAAATATGTTTAAGGACATCCCCGGTATCTAAAATGAATGAGGAAAGCTTTATTTTAAAATCCTGCATAAATAAAACAATGTACCGGGAGGTATTTTCAAAACTGCTTTGTTGTGCAGAGATGATGGGTCTGCCAGGAGGTCGAGTTTTATGCTTATGAACTTTCAGGGGAAGATATAAATTTGACAATTTGGGAAAATTATTCTTTTTAAACTGCCATTCCTCAAAACATAAGTCCATTTCTCCAGTATTAGGGTGTCTTTCATAGATTCACATGCTTGAATATTCCCCGTCGTCGGAGTGGGAGTCCCACGGTAAATAAAATAGCAATATATATATATATATATATATAGCAAAATATATACATAAGTAATCACATAATTAGCGTTATATAGGTGTAAAACACACATAGTGTACCTATAAGAGAAAACTCCATAGGAATACAATGGAGAGAGACAAAAGACCTTTGTAGTCTATCTCTGTCATTATGTAAGTCCGAACTCCAGCCAATCAGGCGTCAGCCCCTCTCTAGAACCTTCTCCTCAGAGCTTCTCACCTCAGATTTTCTACCGCACGTCGTGTGACAGGGAGTCTCCCTGAGCTCTGCTCAGTTTTTTGTCAGTGAGGATGTCTTCTAGTAAGAAATCTTTGTTTAGACCATGTTCTTCGTGTGGAAAGCTGCGTTTATTTTCTGAGGACCCACACAGTAAGTGTATTTACTGTTTATACCCAGACCATGAAGTGGCAAAATGTAAATTTTGTAGAACCTTTTCTACAAAAACTCTAAAGGACAGAGAAGGCCGCCTGTTATTATGGCTACAGAGACTGAAGGATAAGGATAACCCACTCTCTGATGTTGAAAGTCTCTTTTCTGGTCGTTCTCAACCAGCCTCTAAGCGCAGTAGTGTGCAGGAGTTTCCAATGTCCTTTCCTGAAGAAAAAGAAACTATCTTTGACTCTGACAGCTGCCACTTCTGCTGTCTCACCTACTGCTTTGTCGCCTAAGGGACACTGTTCTCAGGCTGCTGAGGCGTCTACTTCCCATTCCTCAGGGAAAAGATTGTCCGCCTCGTCGACGATACTCCCGACGACGAGATCTGCTGTTTCTACCTCGTAGACGGTGACTCTGACGACGACGTCAGCTGCTTCGTCGTCGACGAGCGTTCTGTCGACGTTATCCTCGTCGACGATTACCATCAGTTCTTCGAGGGCGGTGACTTCTATTTTGCCCATTACGTCGACGAAAAAGGTAAAGGTTCCGTCGACGAAGATTGTGTCGTCGACGAAGACGTCGTCGAGCTCGTCGACGCCCACTCCGTCGACGAAGAAAAAGAAGATCCCGTCGACGACACTGTCAACGGTGGTTCCGTCGACGAAAGCCTTGTCGACGAAGACCTCGACGACGGCTCCGTCGGCAGCGGCCCCGTCGACGGTGGCTCCGTCGGCAGCGGCCCCGTCGACGGCGGCTTCGCCGACGGCGGATCCGACAACATCGATTTTGTTGCCACAGACTCTGTCGACGGTAATTCCGTCGACCATCATTCCGTCGACGACGGCTCCGTCGACGAGGGCATCTCCACAGGCATTCATAAGGGTACGAATAAGCAGCGTTGCGTCTACCCAGAAAACAAGAAGGGAACAACTACCTCAGCTAACTTCAGCGTCGGTTTCATCTTTAACTGGAGTTTCTTGGACACCATTACCTCCTACTGTGGGCCCGGATAGCCAGGAAGACCATATTCCTGTGGGAGATGCACAGCCTCCCTCACCATTATTCGCTACGGATTCTGATCAGGAGTCCGAGGGGTTACCGGAGTCTTTTGGAACGGCACAAAGTCCGTCCGACTTAGTTATTAAATGCCAGGATGTCGGCAGTGAGGTTGAAGATCCGGTTTACATACACCAGGCCCCTCCGAAGCATAAAACGGCGACTCTTCCTTTGTCGCTCATTACTAATCTCCAACGCATGTTGGACGGCTACAACCAACGGTTCCCTCTATCCCCTCAACGTTCAGAGGTTCTGTCAGCCCCGGTGATTCCGGCAATTATTCCACCGGTACCTATTGTAAATCCTGCTCCTCAGATGCCGCCTGTACCTCCAAGACAGGTTCCGGAAAGGTTGTTGCCTCACTATGAGCCTGTAGAGGAAGGCCCTCAGGACACAGAAGAGGGTGAAATCCCAGATGATGATGGGGATGTGGATGACAATGACGATGATATGGCGGAGTGGGACAATTACCAGGCACAAACACCATCCCCCTCACAGATAGTAACAGGGGATTCACCTCCAGTGGACATAGCCAATTTTCACCAACTGATGGAAAGGGCATCACACCGTTTTAAACTAACAACGGAGCGCAGGGAGGAAGATTGCTTCCTTTATGATTTCAAGAATCAACCTTACAAACAGACTCATGCTATTCCCATAGTTGAGTTTATTTGGGAAGAAGGCAAGAAATTAATGCTGACACCGAATACCTTGCCAGCACAGGTGCCTCGATTTAGAAAAGAAATATAAGGCACCAATAGGAACCCCAGCATGCCTCACGGGTCAGGCTAAACCTGAGTCTGTCGTTACGCAGGCAGCGCAACGTAAGGCGAAAAATCCTGCATCTTCTATCACCTCACCTCCGGATCGTGACGGACGTCGGATGGATGCCATAGGGCGTAAATTCTCTTCTATGGCCTCTACTGTGGTTAGAGCAGCTAATGCCTTGGCCATCTTGGGACGATATGACAGACAAGTATGGGCTGATATTTCGGATGTGGTTCAGGAGTTGCCAGAGCCATCTAAGGTGGAGGCAATGAAGTTGCTCCAAGAGGGAGAAGCGGCATCGGCGGAAATAATCGATTGTGCAGTAGACATCGCCTGCATGGGATTCCGTCAGCTTGCCGGAGCGGCTGTTCTGCGTAGGCAAGGATGGTTAAGATCGACATCCTTTCGTCAGGAGGTACAGTCCATGATCCTTAACATGGCATATGACGGCGAGTCGTTATTTGGAAGCCACGTCGATGAAGCTCTACAGTCCATAAAGAAGGATACTGAGACAGCTAGATCGTTAGGAAACCTTCAATTTCAGAGGAGTAATTTTCGTGGTGCACGCGGACGCGGCACCTCCTCAAGTTTTCGAAGAGACAATAAACAATACAAACCTTACAATCAAGGATCCAACCGTTACTCTAATGGCCAGCAACCGCAAGCATCACGGCAGCAAACCTCCAAGTCATATAGAGGAAAATCCTCATACAGAGGAACCGCGTCAAAGAGACAGTGACTCTTACCAGACGGACAAGGTTGGAGGTCGAATCTCTCTGTTCTTTTCCCAATGGTCCTCCATCTCAAGGGACCGTTGGGTTTTGGACATTGTAAACAAGGGACACGCCTTAGAATTCACCAAATTCCCTCCTCCCACACCACCCTCCGACCGCCACCAGCTCACATGAAAGAACTGTTGCATCAAGTTCGACTTTTAAGGCAAAAAGGAGCTATAGAATTGGTGCCAGTGTCTCAGAAGGGAAAAGGTTTTTATTCCCGGTTCTTTCTGATCACAAAGAAAAACGGAGAGTGGAGGCCCATCCTCGATCTAAGGGCACTAAACAAATATATAAAGAGCCAATCCTTCCGTATGATGACGCTAGTAGACATCTTGCGCTTACTCTTGCAGGAAGATTTTCTGGCGACGATAGATCTCCAGGATGCCTATTTTCATATCCCTATTTTACAGCGGCATCGAAAGTTCCTGCGTTTTCGAGTGGGTCAACACGATTACCAATTCAAAGTGTTACCATTTGGCCTGCGCTCGGCCCCTCGAGTGTTCACGAAGGTACTAGCTCCAGTAATAGCGTTTTTGCGACTCCAGGGAGTGCAAATATTTCCATACCTGGACGATTTTCTCCTGAAATCTCAGTCAAGCACTCACCTGCGACAACACACTCTTCTGTGCCAGAACGTGTTTCGCTCTTTAGGCCTGTCCGTAAATGCAGAAAAATCCCAACTTCATCCGTACCAACAAAGAGATTTTCTGGGAGCAACTCTGGAAACTGTGTCAGCAAGGGCGTTTCTCTCCCAGGAGCGTCTACAAAAGATGCTGCGACTGGTGTCTCTGATCAGATCAAAAGAGTCAGTTTCTGTGAGACTGTTAAAATCGTTTCTGGGAATGGCGTCATCATCCATTGCCTTGATCCCTCATTGCCGGCTGAGGACACGTCCTATCCAGGAAGCTCTGGATGCTCAGTGGCGTCAGGTAACGGGATCTTTCCACGACATGATATGTGTCACAGATCAAATGAAGTCAGCACTCGCGTGGTGGACAATTCCAGCCAACTTGACGGAAGGCATGTCCTTTCTGTCGCTGCCACCGGACAGGACACTCACGACAGACGCCTCATTGGAGGGATGGGGCGCACATTTGGAGGATCTCTCTGTGAAGGGAAGATGGTCAACACATCAAAGATCTTGGCACATCAACAAGTTGGAGCTGATGGCGATTTTTCTGGCTCTAAAATCATTTCTACCTTTGCTCCAAGGAGAGTCAGTGCTAATACAGACAGACAACACAACCTGTATGCACTATGTGAACAAACAGGGCGGAACAAAATCCCCAAGTCTCTCCAGGTTAGCTCAAAGAATTTGGGACTGGTCTCTCAGTCATCAGATCATGATTACGGCAGTACACCTGCCAGGAGTATCCAATGTCCTAGCGGATTCCCTGAGCAGGTCCACCTCGTCGACCCACGAGTGGGAGTTACACCAACCCACTCTAGAGAAGATATTCCAACTATGGGGTCGTCCGCAACTCGATCTCTTTGCTACGCCGGAGAACCGGAAATGCCGAAACTACGCAAGCTGGCATCCCCACAAGGAATCACAAGGGAATGCCCTTTTGATAAACTGGTGCAATCTATTTGCGTACGCCTTTCCTCCAATACCCCTCATACCTCGGGTTCTTTGGAAGATGAGGAGACGACCTTGCCACCTGATCCTAATAGCCCCGCGCTGGCCACGGCAAGCGTGGTTCTCAGAACTGCTCCTCCTGTCCCAATGCCAACCAATCCTCCTGCAACATCGGACAGATCTGCTCACAATGAGCGAAGGGAGAATTTGTCATCCAAATCCCTCCTCACTGAGCTTATCGGCCTGGAACCTGAACACCATGAGTTCGCCCACCTAGACATCCCGCAGGATTGTAGGGATATTTTGGCCCAGGCAAGAGCACCCTCTACAATCAGGACGTACAAGTTCAAATGGAAAAGATTCTGCCATTGGTGTGCTGCTAACGGAGTCCATCCGATACATTCCACGGCAGAGCAATTGCTACCATTCTTCCTGCACCTAGCCAGTTCTGGACTGTCTCATGCAACCCTACGGGTTTTTCTAGCAGCTATTTCCCGTTTCCGGCAAGATGGATCAAGTTCCCTTTGTTCCTCAAGAATAATCCGCCAATTCTTTAACGGCTTATTCCGAAAATTTCCGCCAGTTCGGCGTCGTCCTCCTCCTTTGTGGCACCTCAACGTTGTGTTAGCGCAATTGATGAGACCTCCGTTCGAGCCCATTCACAAGGCCGACCTAAAATATCTCACTTGGAAAGTAGCACTACTTCTGGCACTAACGTCTTCACGTCGTGTCAGTGACATCCATGCTTTTACCATCAAACCTCCGTTCCTGCAGTTCAAACCGGATGCTGTAGTGTTACGCACCAATCCATCATTTCTACCCAAGGTGCCTACTGACTTTCATATGAATGAGCCAGTAATATTAAAGACCTTTTTTGCCAATCCTCAGACACCTGCAGAACAAAGATTACATTCTTTGGACGTGAAGCGGTGTCTAAAGTTCTACATCAGTAAGACAGCTTCTTTCCGGAAATCCGATCAACTTTTTATAGCATATGGACGCTGTCATAAAGGACGTCAGGTTACTAAACCAACGATTGCACGCTGGATCTCGGCAGCTATTGTCTTCTGTCACCAAAGGGCAAATAAGCCTCTGCAGTCTCCAGTGAGGGCACACTCCACTAGGGCAGTCTCATCATCTACTGCCTTATTTGCTGGAGTATCTTTGCAACACATCTGCAGAGCAGCTACGTGGTCGACCAGACACACGTTTACTAAGCACTACTGCTTGGCAACTTTAAGCGAGGAGGATGCTGCAGTGGGACAGGCAGTGCTGCGCAATCTCTTTAAGTAAGGTGAGCCTCTTCCTCCCACCTCCATATTGTTTCCATTTATATATTATGCATTTACAATGTTACAGTTGTTCGAGACTGTTTTTATGCATAAGAAGATTGATTATCTTTATATTTTGAATCTATTTTGGCATGGAAACAATGGTGATTGTTACTGCTAGCTATTCTATATTCAAGCATGTGAATCTATGAAAGACACCCTAATACTGGAGAAGAACAATTGTTACTTACCTGTAAACAGGTGGTTCTCCAGTATTGGTGTCTTTCATAGATTCACATGCGACCCTCCCTCCTCCCTTCAGAGGCTCTCTTCTCCTCATGCACTCTACAGTCACTCTTGTGCTACGAAAATCTGAGGTGAGAAGCTCTGAGGAGAAGGTTCTAGAGAGGGGCTGACGCCTGATTGGCTGGAGTTCGGACTTACATAATGACAGAGATAGATTACAAAAGTCTTTTGTCTCTCTCCATTGTATTCCTATGGAGTTTTCTCTTATAGGTACACTATGTGTGTTTTACACCTATATAACGCTAATTATGTGATTACTTATGTATATATTTTGCTATATATATATATATATTGCTATTTTATTTACCGTGGGACTCCCACTCCGACGACGGGGAATATTCAAGCATGTGAATCTATGAAAGACACCAATACAGGAGAACCGCCTGTTTACAGGTAAGTAACAATTGTTCCTCTCCATTTTTGCAACTGTTCTAGATGCATCAAGTTTATTGTCCGTACAGTGTCTAAACCACTCCTTTCGTAGCACGTCACATCATCAAGTTGTCTGTATGCCTCGTGTAAATAATCTTGCCTCTGCCATAAGACAACTTTGCCACCTTTATCAGAACTACAAACAACAATTTGATCCTGGCTTTGCAATTTCTTCATAAGGTTATGATATTGGACCTGTTGAAAGTGATACTTCCTCTGTTAGCTTTGTGTAATATGGTTCAATTTTTTCACATTGTCCGCAAACTTGTCATCAACAAACATTGGTAAAGCCGAGAGGTCTAGCTTATGTGACCTTTTGGGTTTGTCTATGGTTTTAGCATGTGGCATGTCCCAAACTTTTTACAAAAATAGCATGATGACTCTGTACATCAGAGCATTTTTTTTTTTAATGCTGGTGGAGGGCGGAGTGGTTAAACTTTCTGGTTTAACTCTGGTCAGGATCTAAAGCTTCATGTTTAATCCATTGGTTATTTAGTAAAAATCAGAATTCAATAAATAGTAATGAAGTCCATTTTTTTTTAATGATGGGTGAAAGAAAGCCTCTTAATTATTCAGTTCTGAACCAAAAAAAGCATAATTATGACAAAACAATCGGGGCGTTTTACAGAATGTGAATTCACAATCCTATAGACGCCTGGGATTCCACCCCCATCTTTTTTACACTATGTAATTCAGCCGAGGCAGCCCGTCAACGTGCTATGGAGCTTGGCTGCAGCTGGAGCCCAGCAACAGTTCCTCCTTGCTATGTCCGCTCCGCACTAGCTCTGCTATGATGGCTGCAACTTCTTCCGCTACAGAATTGTGCTAGCCACCCTTTCAACTTGTATTTGTAACTCTCACCACAAGTAAATGTAGTAGATACACGTATTGTCACTTACTCTGAATTCCTTATGTACCTAGTTCTGTTGTAAAGCGCTCTGAAACCTATGGCTAAAGTACGCACTATATAAAAATGCAGAAATAAATAAATGCATTCACCCACAGACATGCGGGGCACAGGCAACCAGGAGTACAGGCCACCCTATCCACCATAGGGTGGGTAGGGTGGCAGTGCAGCACTAGGCTTTGGTGAACATGTGAAGCAACAGGTAAACCCCAAACTATCACGTGTGCCCGGCGAAAAAAAATACCCGTTTGATGCAATAATGATATTCACAATACATGCTACGTGAACACGATACGAATGAACTTAGCAATGCGCTAATCCATAGGATAAATGCCAGCATGGTGCCTTTTAAAAAGAATCCGCAAATAACGATGACGACATTGTGCCCCGAGGACCTCTAACATCCATGTTGAGCGCCACAAAACATCACACAAAGACATGGGTGCGCCAGGGTGCAGGCTGGCTGGATGTATCGAGTGCTCGCCGTTTAAACGTGCGGTGAAGTCCAGGTCTCTAGTTCGACTCGAACCCTGGGGAAGTTGGCAGAATGATTAGTATAAAGATGGCACTTGCTTCAGGAAATAAAATATATGAAGAGCACGTGTACCAGCTGAATAACCACATACAGGAAATCAAAGCCGATTTGTGAACTCACGAAGTTGGGACCCGGAATAGCTAACAAGAATGAAAAGAACAAAACAATATACAATTCTGCATGCTTTGATGCCACTGAAACACTTGGAACATAGAAACAAGCGAAAGCACGGCAGTTGTGTTGGCTGTAAACAGTAACCTGATCCACGAGGAATGCAGCTGCCACCCTTTGCGCCACTGCTTGCTCCCGATAGCAAAACGCTGTGGGAGTCAACATTACAAAAAAGAGGTGGGACATGCACCTGCCTTTAGCCATTTGCGTGCTTTCATTCTTGAAAGACACACACAAAAGCAAATCCTATGTGTGGGGTGGGGGGCGGTGTCAGACCCACACGGAGTAGTTTAGAGTAGTTGCAAGAAGCCTCGCAGAGCAGTGCATTCACGCTGACTCAAGCTCGACCTAAAAATGTTGATAGCATCACAAGACAGGACCGGAACGAAAGTAGACCATGGTTTAAAAGGGGTCGATATGCTACTAGTCACCTCACAAGAAAATTAATTAATTGTAGTTTGTGTTGCCATACCTTGTTCTGCCAAAGAGCTTCCCACTTGTAAGACACACAGGTCATGAAGTGTTTGCAAATCACCTACTTGAAGCTCCACATTGCCACAGGAATACGGAATTGCTGCATCCAGCTTTTGCTTTTTGGATTTGAGCAGATGGAATTTAGCTAATTTTAATTTTCGGATGAATTTCAAAATGTCAATATTTGTATGAGCATTATTGAACATGCTCTCCAGACAGAACAAGACAACCAAAGAGAGAAGTTGATTTTCAGCATCATTCAATTCTATGCTGGATAAATTGATCACTGTATTGCTGTTCATATTGGAATTTGTTTTGTGAGTTATTGCTTCTTTGACCAGTTATTTTTATGCACCTGTTTCTTTGAGTCTTCTGCGGCACTGCCTGCATTCGCGCCGCCTTTCATTTCCCCTTTTTTGCCTTTGGCCCTCATCTCTCTCTCTCAGGGTTTGTCGGCGATCCCTCCGTAAAAAATCAAGTTCTTCCACAAGAAATAACTTATTGGATGCTGATTGAACTCTGCGCATCTATCCATCTTTCCAGTGCGTTCGCTTTCCACTGCTGCGCTGGATTTGTTTGCTCGGGCAGTGGCCCCATATCGTCGTCTTGTTTGGCGCGATTGCTGTCAATTGCACGTTGCCTTATTGTGTCAATTCTTCTTGCAAAGATGAAAATTTTTCCTGTCTCGTAATTGGTTGTGTGATGTTGGAAGTTGTGAATTTTGCGGACTTTAATAACATCCCCCTATTTAAGTGTGCCAGCATTTCTTCCCAATACTTCGAAATTAGATCTTGATATTGGGACAATATACCCAACCCATCATTGTGTGACTGAATTTCCTTGTAGTGACTGCCTATTGATTTCAGCATATTTGACCAATATCTGCACCATACGAGTAGACGCCTCCGTATTGCTATCCATCAACTCCTTCAACATTGCAGGATTCAGATTCTTGTAGCTGGGTGCAAGTAGAATACGTAGTCTGCGTGGAGCGCGTTGAACTTCTGGAGAGCGCGTCGCTCCCACCATTTTTCATGCATTTCTCTAGAGTCCTCAATTAAATTTTTACCAACTCAGCCCCCGACATTGCCACTGTCACATGGGGTTACTTGTAATCACGTTGGGCAAATTCCTGAGCAATTCTGCTGCTGCTGCTGCCTCTTCCTCCGCTCGCAGCTTGTCGGCCGACATATTGAAATATTGAGTGCAATTGGTGTCTACTGAACCTATGTATCGCTCTGTATGCTTTGGCTATGTCCCCCAAAGCCAGCAATTTGTCGACTGTGGGCAGGGGGAGAAGGATATAATGCACCTACTGACTATATGCAAGGCCCTAAACCAGGAACAACGGATCTTGCTAAGACCTTTCTTCAATAAGAAATCCATTCAAACTTGCAGACAAGCAGTGTTAGCATCCTTATCTGGTGAGGATGTCCAACTAAGCTGCCACCTGGTAAAATACTTATCCGCCGCAGAAACGATCATAAAAAGGCAGGCCACCCAGTTTGCAGACTGCATCACAGCTGAACGGACTATGGTACCTTGTTCCAATTGTTAAAATGCACTGTCTGTGCTCCTGATCTAAATGGGAACTTGAGTAACGTTAAGATTGGTTCATCATGCTCTTTAAAGGACTGTACTGCTGCCGCAAATGGGAACGTAAGCAATGTCAAAGATTGTATTCCATGCAATTTAAATGTCTTGCACTAGGTGGAATGCCCTCTCTAACCTCCTTTTATGCTGACCAAACTATCCTCTCTAAATGCCCAAATTCCCAAAATGCATAACTCTATTGAAAGTCTCAGCATATATCATTGCATTCAGCATCCAACAATCTCCAATGAAGGCAGTGCTTCCTACCCTACAGTAAGATTCTCGTAAAACAGCACTTTCAGCACACAGCACTTTACCCTGTTGCAAGTTAGGCCGAATAACGACACCCCTCACCAATATCTAGTAGATGCAACACCCACTGCCAGCACTTTGCAACTTTTATCTGTATGAAGCATCCTTTTTAGTTCCGCCCCTCTGTTCAAACTTGCTGCTAGGCACCAGACCAACGCAGCAGCGCACCTCACGCTGCCTCTTAAGGTATGCACCGCTCCCTTGTTCTACCCTATAGCAAGTTTATAGCTACAGCTGCCCAGTTTTCAGTTCCCCCTAGCACCCCACGTCTCTATGCGTATATCGCTTTACTATATAGTAAAACCTCAGCAAGCAGATGCTCTGTAATCGGCATCTCTTTTTGTCATAAGAGAAGTAGAACATTTATGACTTTTAACAAGAATCCTGTCGAAGTAACAACTACTGCCTTGCATCCTGCACTTCACACTACATTCCTAGCCTGCCCGATACTCCGTTTTTGCTGTTAACTACTACTTTTGGGTTACATTTTATCACAATGTTATTGTGTTTTAATAACCATCTATTTTAAGTCACTAAAAAATGTAATGCTTGATTGTAAAGATTTTAATTAACTGTACAATAAATTCAACTTCAACTGTATGCAGTGGACCACAAGACCTCATAACCTGCCCTCTCACACTCACCACAGTGAGAAATCGTCCTCAGCCTGGGTCCTCCGACATACGTCGTGAAACTATCCTCACTGTGTATACTTCCGTGGTTGGCGGTTCCTTCTCAACAAAGCAGGTTCTGAATGAAAAATGCAGGCGCCAATCAGCTGTATACCGCTCAGCCACAGTTGGGAGGGGATATGTATCGCAGAGCCAGACACTGCTCCGTAATAAATGTCCAAATCCCCCATAACCTCCTCCAAGGAGACGGACACAGTCACTGTTGTGTATTTCTGTTTTATTGCAGTATTGTCCACATGACTCGTTTTGGCCAGTCCTGCCCTTGATTAGATACGTGCTGCAAGAGTTAAACATCCATTTATAGTCATTGCGTGGTGCATAAACCTAAAAAACAATCTAGGCACCTCTAATAAAGACCAATTTTAAATATTGCTGTTACAATAAATATAGAGAATAATATTAGTACAATATTTTACAATTCATAGAGTGCACAGTGGTTCAAATGTCCGAGATAATTGGGTAAGTAATCTCTGCCTAAAGACTAAATCCAGGGACTCAATGTGTAATGATGGAGATGTTGTACTGGATAAATCCATAATATAAAACTTGCACAGGAACATCCTCCACCAGATGATCAAAATATATTGCTGCATAAATAAACATATAAATATATAACCGTGTAAAATACATAAATGCATATTATGGGTGTATGTCTGTAGTATTCATAGACGGGCATTGCTAGAATTCAAACCTGATGATAATCCATACGATTGAACTACCAAAGGACATATATATTTTAATATTGGGGTCTGGTTCCGCTGTGGATTCACATGGCTGGGTTGAGAACCGCAGTACATCTGCGGATCCTCGCGTATCAAAAATGTTTGGGACATTTATTTGTCCATCGGGGTTTCCTCACAGAACACTTCATCAGTCACATGAAGTCAGCAAACCTCTATCCTGCACCCTTATATCCTTTTTACACTCCTACTCACCCACACCTCCTGAGGAAACCGTGCCCCGATTGGCAAAATGGCAGTCGCACCTTTCCTCTCAGGTTGCAGCCATTCCGTCATGGAATTGCTGTTGGCACGTCAAAGATAGTACTTTCCCGGTTGTGCTTGGGTGTTGATAATAGTATATTTCAACTTTGTAGACTCCAGATACTATGGGGTACACATGAATAAGATGCACAGGTCCCCCTTATAAATTGGGAACAAAAACTGTTATTTTAGGTATACAGAAACATGTTGTTAATAGGTTTGCGATTTAAGATGCACCTATGAATTTGTGGCCTCCAAAGATCCATCTTTATTATAGAATAGCTTCTATATCTGAGTAGGAAACTAATCAGTCGGGCTTTTATTTGTGTCCTACTATTGTATGCATTTATTCAGAGTTTAATGATGAGCATCTTGTCTTCAATTAGTTTGAAAGTCATGAAAGGAGATGTTTTAATTAGTTTTGAGCCTTTCCTCTAGTATAGGACATATGAAGATATTCTGTCCTTGTTAATGATCATATGGTGGAAAATCCCGATCCCAATGTCTGCGCCACCTGTTTCTGGTAAGGATTCAGTCATGAAGTTTGTGACCACGGCGTCTGACCAATGCAAAGTTCACTGCTTTCTGGTATTAAGGAGGACACATTTCATAATCTGTCATGCCCCTCCGTTCAACCAAACCTTCCACTCCAGCATCAAAGTTGGGCAACTTTGGTTTGCAGTTCAAGGTTCCATATTTTATTTTTGGATAATGTGCAATTAAGCAAACCTATCTTGTGAACTGTGAAACTTGCATTTTTCAGTTTTGTGGTAAACATTTTACAGATTTACTGGTTGAAACCAATCGTTGCCACAAAATCTAATACTTCTCCCATCACAATATGTGTAGCTTACAAACAAAAGAATGTGCTTGTGGATGAGCAGGGCTTTTATTCTGTGCTCTTTTAAACTTATGTAAATCCGTGCGATTGTCTGACCAGCATAGCATGCGTTGCATACTCCTAATTTGGGTGCTTTGGTAGGGCTGATGTGATTTATTTCTTAAAATGTTAAATTGACATTTCTTTTCTTTTTTTTTATAGGGAAGGAATTGCTTGTCCCACTGACCAGTTCTGTATCCTTTGTATTTCTGGTTTAAATTTGCTATACAAAATCCTTTTTCATACAAACTTGATATGGTGACTTAGTTGCTCAAGATTCTGTTGTATTCTTAACAAATTTCACAGTCAATTGAATTCACAGTGTAATGTGTGGTATTTAACTGTAGGAGCATTTTTCGTCCCATGTATTTGCAGCCCACCAGATCAGAAATCTAGTTCGGGATGCTGAGTCCATGGTAAACAAAATGGAGACTTCACAGTACGCCCTTAAGTACTGTCTTATTCGTGTGGGTGGTACCTAAGGCCCTCTACACAGGGGTGTGGAATTTATTAAAATATCTACTTGTCTATGTGACTGGTTACTTCATAAATCTACTTGTCCTGTAAAAAATAAATCCACTTGTCCCTTTAGTGCGTAGTAGTGCGGCGATAAATTAAGGCAGCAATATTATTATATACGAGCTCTGATGATAGCCTGTTACCTATGCCAGGGCTCCTACAATAGTAGGGTTTGAATTCCAGCAATTCCCGCTTTTTGCCACCTTTCCACAGATATACATACTGGGGCTGGAGGTAGGGTTAACCAATAGTTTCAGCTGAAAATGACAGGATTGTAATGGTGCTATGAGTTCAAAGAGCAAATGTCTTACAGACCTGCACAACCTGTGCCTTCGGTGCCTGGGCTCCAGGAACTTCTCGAAGTCATATATGAAGTATAACATCATGCACCTGAAAGTTACCAGGGAATGGAAAGCATGGCTGAATATCACTAAACAGAAGAGGTGGTGTTTCAAGCTGTGGACCCACTCCAAGTCACAGAACCACTTCTGATCATGAGGCAGGGCCAGAGCAAAGTCCCACTTTCAGTCAAAGTCTTCAGGTAAGTCAAAAACATGCCACAAACACAAGAATGCCAAGCTGGGATCAATTCCATTCCGCCACATGAAATCAGATGAGCAGTTGGGAGAGTGACACTCAAAGGGTCCTTCGCCTCTAGTATCTTCTGACACGGATCCAGTCCCTCAGCTATCCCTAGCATGCCCTGAATTTCCCAGGCCATTCTCACCCCTGTAGTAGATAGTCCTTCAAGTAGGCCATGTTGAAGATCGTTCAGCTGGTGCCTTTCAGGCCCCACTGGAACAGCAGGAGGGGGGCCTCCATTCAGATACTGGCAGTAGGCTGTCCCTCATTGCCGACTATCCCTTCGGCACCTGTTTCAAGGTCTGTGCTAATGTTTGTCTAGACTTCCCTCCTGGCTTCAAGGTACGTGCCAGTCCCTTCAGTGCCTTTGCTGGTGCAGACCCAATTCTGATACCAGTCTCCAACCTCGAATCCATGTAGGCCACATGTGCAGTGCTATTTGATTACCAGACACACAAAAGGTGATGGGAGAAATGCTTGCACTGAGTCTGAACACAATGGTCTGGAATGTGGCCAGTGGCTTAGATTAATCCAATCATTCCTTCCATCACCTTGTTTTTTTTCAGTAGATTTAGGCTGGAAGCCCCATTTGTCTTACATTCTGACACATTCAAGGCCTACAAAATTTTCTACAGCACTGGGTATGTAAGAAGACTGGCAAGCTGACACCACCTCCCTACACTGTTGAAGGACTTTACTTCGACCTTCAAAATGCCAGTGGGCTAGGCACCCTCCGGTGACAGGGCTGTACTTCCGCTGGCCCACCAGCGGAAGAAAGTACCTTCTTACGGAGGGAGTGCTAAGAGCCATAGAAGTGCTGGATCTACAAGTTCCCACAGTTGAAAGCTAAACCAGTTTAGTAATTGAAATTCGAAGAGCCAGTCAAAATTTGGAGCAATGCTGCCATTTAACGAGGCTCTCAAGGCTCTGATCAGTCGACCTGTGGCTAGGCAACACAGACCAGCACCTAGTGACCCTGACTGCCTAACGAACATCCCATGCCTGAAATCTTTCTTGCCCAGTTATAAAAGTAAAGTCAATCTGAAGACTTTTATTTCGCGCCCCCATCTAGAGAGGCAAAGCGTAAAGATAGCTTTAAGCAGAAAATTGTTTTCTCAGCTAGCTTTGCCCTATGCTACTTTGAACTGTGTGCCTTCTGTGCAGGTACTCCCATTCCTTGTAGGACATTGCCAGTGAGATCGTCCCAGAAGATCTCAGGGCTTTACTTTGCCAAATTCAAGCCAAATAGGATGCAGCAAAATCTGTTACTAGATTTTAGGGCATGTCCCTCATGGACATTCCCTTTGACAGATATAGACTTTTGGTGGGAGGAGGGGATGAATTGTTATTGTCCCCAGACTGACAATTCAACTAGCAGTCCAGTAAATTTAGAGGCTAACCCCAGAGGCTTATCCTACTAGCAACAACAACCTTCTCAGCTTGTGCAGGACCTGGCCAAGCCTTTTTAAAGCAGAGAACACAGTGGTAGCTGAAGCCATTCACGCAAGCAGAAGCATCAATCCTCTAGTTCTTCCTCCCTTGCTGCAATGGCACATAAGTCGCTTACATTTTTCCCTCGCAGACCGACAAGTAGCTGGTAGGGGACAGGATATGACCCTTTATTCCCAGCAAGAAACCTATCATGATAAACCAATGGGTTTTACATATTATTTGAATGGGCTACGCCCTGCTTTTAATTTTGTCCCCGGCTCCTATTCATCCCTCCAACCCACACCAAACCAGCATTGGCATAGCCAATAGGTCTCGCCTTTGGGACCTTATAAGTGTTTTGCCATGCAACACTTGATGTTGTTGCACCAAGGATATTGTGCTGGATAACTAAACACTTATAAGGTCCCAAAGGCGAGACTTATTGGCTATGCCAATGCTTGTTAACCATAATAAGTACTCACAACACAGAAGCTCAGTGGGTTCCTCATCTTCAGGTCCTTCATAGTTTCAATGCTGCTACGACCCCTTATGTTCAAGGTAAACCTCTTCGTAAAGCTGCCGGTTCCAACTTGACCTTTAATTATGATGCCGTTTTCTTATCCTTGTAGAGCCCCCCCTCAGCTGGACCCTGGGCGGCACTGATATGAAAACCCTCCCACCTCTCTTGCACCCCTCCCCAAACTCTCCCCATGGTGAGACAACTAGCCAACAGTTTTTTTGAATTGTTTTGTTAAGTGTGATGGCGGCACCAGTACAGGTTAAGTGGCTTTGCTCATGTGGTGCCAGTTGCTTTACTTGTGCAGTACTGTACATAGTTACTCACACCCCTTTTTATTTTTTCACAAAGTATTTTAAGCAAGTCGAGTCTCCTGACATGCAGCCTGCAGAGCAGGAATGGCTTGGAAGCCTCAGCACTGGGCGAGTGCTTAGAGGGGCTGGGCGAGTGCTTAGAGGGGCTGGGCGAGTGCTTAATGAACCGTTGGTTGGTCTAACTTATTATGGTGCACAGAATGGATTGAATGGATCCTTTTTAAGTGATACCCTCCCGGCAGACATGAAATGTGTTTTTATGTTTGAGTTTGCAATTAAGCACTGGCAGGGATCCTAAGAAATAATATCAAAAGAAAATATATACTGAAGAAAGTAAACTACAGCGTTTTATAGGTTAAGACGGGCAAAGGGAGGAGAGAGTGGGAGGGGAGAGAGGAAGAGGTAAGGGGGCTCAGTGGGTGGATAGCCAGTGAAGGGGAGATAGACGGGAAAGAGAAATAAGAAATTGTGCTAAGCAAGAAAGTGGCGAAATTGCATTAGCTCTAGAAATGAAATGCAATGCAGCTCTTATGCAAGAGCGCACTTTGGGGCATCAGGGGACGTTTGTAGGCGATGGCATGTGAGAATCTACATCAGACAAAGTTATCAGTCGGATCGTTACCAAGAGGTGCCAAGTGAGAAACATTAGACACAGCTATCAAAGTGGGACATTGTGAGCTATCACTTATTAGAGCTACTCTGTAAACAAGGAGCTGATCGCTGATGCAAGTGTGCGCTGTCATAGGTGCCAGTTTACAAGAGCTCTTAAGTGTGGAACATTCTGTGCAGCTTATTAAGTACAGGTGGCAGAACCACGAAAAGCTCGAGACCGAGGCCAAGCTACCAATGGCTTCTGCCAGCAAACCCTCGCTCCATCCTCAAGCACCAGCAACTGAAGACGACATAAATCTCCTGGGTCCTTCGTAAACGCCCCCCCACTCCTTTACCATTGATAAAGACATTCCAGCACACACACGACAATACCTGCCCTGAAATGTAACGATTATAAGAAAGGGTTTAGCGATAACCAGACGTTAATCACCCATTCCTGCAGGACACCCTGCAGACACAGGAGGCAGCTACCTTCCTAGCTGTGGCTGAAATAATTCCTGAAAGAATACAAACATCTGCCACCAAGGTTCCCGTCGCCACACAGGCCACCCTCTTTCACAGCAACAGTAAATTGCAGTCTCCTACCCCACACAGAGAAGGAGAAGGGTGTTGGAGCTGTGAATGGAGGGACGATAGGAAAGCTACTCTGTGATTGGGTATGGGAGACAAGGGTGATGATGCTCTCTGTAATTGGCCAGTCGGTCACACTTTCCGATAGTGTGGTGTGGATATGTTGGAGACCGTTTTGAGAGTTTTAGGCGGAGTGAAAAAAACATAACAGGATAGAAAAAACCTCAAAGGGGGCTAGTTTGTGAATAATAGACACTGCTTTTGTCAAGGGGTGGGTAAGAAACTGATACGAAGGGGAGAGGATGTGGATAATGGTCAGTGCTGCCAACTCGGAAGCTGGGGAACGAGGGTCAAGTCTCTGCATCAACTTAACATCTTGTGGTTCTGGGCAATCACCTAATCTACCCAACCTTCTACAAACAAGAAAGAGAAAGCGAGAAACGAGTGCGAGCGAAAGACAATAGCGGCCTGCGATGTGCTTAATGACTGTGAGTAACTAAGGATGAAACCAGCAGCAGCTGTTTTGAAGCACATTCGTGCTTGTGGCGGCATCCGCCTTGCGGGAGTGAGCAGCAGCCAATTGGCACGCTTGCCACTGCTCGCTCCCGCAAGGTGGATGCCGCCACAAGCACGAGTGTGCTTCAAAATGAGCCGACCGATGGCTAAAGGCCCTCCTATGCATCTGCGCGCTGCCTAGGCGAGACCTAAAAATGTATTTGTAGTCGTCTAGATGAAAAAAAAATTGTCCTTGTGCTGGCCGAAGGCGCCATTGAGTGGATGCCAGACCTCGGACCATTGAATGCCTTTGTGGGAAAGGACAAGTTCCATTTCTCATTCTGGCACATGTCCTCTCTGCTGTGGATCCTGGATGTAGTCCCTAGCTTTCAGAACAAATATTTTCATGTCTCTGGCCAGCTGTCCCATAGATGCTTCCTGTTTACAGTGGGGTTAGAGTGCTTCCAATTTTGTTGTGACGCCTTTCTTTGATCTCCTGGGTGTTCACGAAAGGGATGGCATGGTCGCAGCCCACTTACAATTGTTAGAGATGTATGTATTCCTGTACCTCGGTGATTGGCTGCTCACAGCAGGCTCGCCATTGTCACTTGGAGACCACCTCTGGACGACTGTTGTACTTTTGCTTTCCTTGGGGTTTTCAGTCAGGGAGGGTAGTTCCACCTGAACCTTAAGTGGTGGATTGCCCTAAGGGCTATCCTTGACATAGTGTTGTCAAGCCCCCTTGCCCAATCGATTCCTCAATGGTTAGGATATGATCCTTAAGTTTTGGGTATGTTACTTGGTCCTGGTGAAGATTGGTTCTAAGGTGTCTTGGGCTCCCAGCCTTGTGGGTCAAGTACCTGGGATGCCCCGACCCCTCCCAGACTTTGCAGGGCATGGCTCAGGATATTCTGGGGTAGCGGGCGAGCACCAATCTGGCCTATGTAAGGCCACTCGTTCTTTCCCATTTCCCCCCCCCCCCCCATCCCCTCCCCCCAGACTTTGTTGTGACTGATGCATTTCTGTTGGGATTGGGAACCGGGGTCACCTGGGACAGGTGGACATTTAAAGACCGCTGATCTCCAGTGAAGAGGCATTTTCTCTGGGTTCTTATGTGACCCTTGGTACTGGACAGTATCCTTAATGTATAGTCTTCTTTATCTCCGGTGTCCCATGGCCTTTGAATGGCGCATGAATGTCCAAGGTGAGCGCTTTCTATTAAAATCACTGAGACCGGGCTTCCATACAGAATACTACAACGTAGGAAGTTGCGTTCTGTCTGTGGGTTTGAACCTGTGTAGCTGAGAACGCAGTAACTTGGTCCAAAAGACCAAGTGACCAAAAAACTCTGCTATGGGTAAAGGGCCCCCATCGAAGTCTATGTTAATATTTAAAATAGCTAAAGGACTAACTTACAAGTTCTTGATGTCCAATTCATCTCTTTAGTCATTGTTCATTAATTGGTATCCAGGACAGGCTATAGTTCAGGCAGAGAGCAGTTGGGTTCCAGAATGGTCAGTCAATCATATTTAAACACAGTGGCATAACTAGTGTCTCTGAAATATAATAACCTGCCACCACCGTCAGCCTTTATTTTGCCTGGTTTGAGGGCATAGTGGCCGTCCTCTACTTTGAGTGAAAGCACATTGGGTGTACACCTTGGACGGCAGACCCCAGTGTTTTGCAATCAAACAGCAACAACTAATTATGAAGCCCATTTGTGGGCTAACACTATCCAACTTCTAGTGGAAAAATACTAGAGCAATCCAGGCATACCTGAACAAAGGCCGAATGCACAGCTTCGGAAGCCATTCATCGATTTCACCCATTGAGTTGCAATAGGCCTACAGTGTCAGATGGGTTGATGGTATGTTGCATAAATTGGGTCATGTTGCATATTTTCCTTAACCTTCTTTCCAGATGTATGTTCCAGGCAAGCTGAATGATGTGCAGCATGTGCTGATCGATGTGGGAACTGGTTATTACGTTGAACAGGTGAGAGAAGGAACAAAACAAACCCTCCTAATCGCTCCAAGGTGGGCTATGCGTTTGCATTCATTCATTCATTCTTTCCATTATTCATGGGACTAATGGAATGAACCGCGTTTCAGTCTGGGTTTGCTGGAATAAAAAAGTAAGCACCCTCCGTACCTTTGAGCTGTCTAATGGCTAGTACAGAAACCAGGTCAGCTCCAGTTTTGGTATTGGACTTTATTACTAGCTTCTGTTGTCGGATCACCAGAATGTTTAATTGAGGCTAAACTTGACTGACAATCACCACCCATTCCAGTGATGAGAGTGGGTTTAGCTACCGTTTTAAGTTTCGGCTAGAAAGTGCAGCTGTCTCGAGACCTGTGGGCTTCGTCCCGCCCGTATGCTTACTGTTTGCTGATCCCTTGTTGCTCTAATATGCATGCATGTGTTCTGCTTCTTCTTGTGTTTAACCCTGCCCCAAACATGAACCAAGTACTTGTGTCCATCCTAGGTTCCCATTTTGGAGCTACTTTTTTCTTTGTTTTGGAACGCTCTACACAAGTGCTGTTTGTTTTTTTTTTTTTTTTTTTTTTTTTTTTTTTTTTTTACAAGCTCCGTTTCCTCCCACCTCACCCATCTTCATCATAACCTTTGTTTTTAGGTCTCGCCCAGCGTAGGCTGCGCGCATGCGCAGTCTCGCTGGTGAGATTTAGTGTTAACAGGGTATTTTCTGTAAGGGGCTTTAAGCCCCGCCCCTCTGTTCCATTGGCTGGCGTCACCATTTATGCTAAACGGTGGCCAGCCATTGGAACAGAAGTGTCTGACTTTTTGCTTGGCTTTTCGAGCCGTCCTATTTGGACGGACTCGCTTGTTTTGTGTTGGTCGCAAAAGGTTTCTTATCTTTATGGGGCAAAACACATGGCCCCCATAAAGACAAGAAACCTTTTGGCAGAAGCCGATCAAGTATGTCATGGCGAGTGCTTGTGCGATGTGAGCATGCGCAGAGCCTTTCGGTCCTAGCATCGCCTCTTGTTTTATTCTCCTTTCAAGGGGTTTAATTCAGCTTCCTAAATTGTTATTTTGAAACACCAGAGATAGATTTTTTTTTTACACCACTTGTCTTTCGTTTTCATTAGCTGGTGTTTATATTTCCCTGCATGGAAAACGGACATAGACCGTTCTCTGCTTTTAAATTGTTCGGCGGAGACGTGTTATGTTACAAGCGGTTGTGCCTGAGTTATCAAGGAATGATCTTTCAGTGAAGTGGATTGCCGTGCCTCTGCTCTTAACCTTTCTGTGCACGCGCGCATCCAGATTAAACATGGAATACGTCCGACAGACTGGCCGTAGTGGTGGTATTTTAATGTACTAGAGGGAACGGTCGGCTTTGGCAGTTATTGCAGCATAACCGGAACTCAAGGTTTTTTTTCCAAGATAATAGCGTGCCCCGGTTCGAGAACACAAAGAGCCGTCCAGGTAATACTAATGGTGTTTAATTCGGTTGAACTGCGTTTTCTTTTATCATATGTGTCCAGAAAGGTGTAAGACGATGCCGAGGTGCGCGCCACTGATGGAATGGCGACATGTTTACAGTGAAAGTGCTCCACGCCTCAAGCGGCCACAGCTGCCGACTTTGCCGACTCGGCTCCACATCCTGTGATTCTGGGCAAATCACTTATTCTCCCCCATGCCTAACCCACACACACACACAAAAATCCATGTGTACTTTTGCAATGTGCTTGATGCTCATGTAAAGCGCTCAAACCTTTGGGTTGTGTTCGCACTAAAACTGCAAGATAAATAAACAATACATAAATAATCAATCTGAGGTCAGAGCATTCGTACACTTAAGAGCTCAGCCAGCACCATATCACCTTTCTAAACAAGCATTTGCAATGCAATAGGTCTCGCATTTGCGAGAGTTTAAGCTATTGGCATTGTAAATGGCCATTCCTTTCATTTATGTTTTAAAAACCAACACGTAAATAAAAGGCATTGTCATTTACAATGCCAACAGCTCAAACTCTCGCAAATGCGAGACCTATTGCATTGTAAATGCTTGTTTGTAGTATTGCCTCAGTTTCCAGCCTGCGGTAGAAGTGAACAGTGATGGCCGCTCTCCCTCAACATTTGCTGTCCCTGTGTAATTTGTAGTGTTACTCTGTCAGCATGCTTTTGATTTATTATATGCTGAGCATGGACGGCAAAAGGGCTTCTTTCACAAGGCATGTTTGTCAAGACAGGCTGCTATGTGAGTTGGGCACGCAGCCGAAAATTTGTCAGGCCGGGGAGCAGCGGTGGGAGCTGGGCTCGGGCAGTTGTTACTCTGGCACTTGGTTTCAATTTCTTAATTTTTGCTTCACCCGACATAGACCTTCTCCCCCACGCACCCGTCATTGCTTGTTATCATCTGTCCTCCTTACATCAGAGAGTGTCCGCTTTCCAGTTATGTTTCTTATGGTCTGCACTACAATTGACTATTAATTTTGCAGCCAGACTGTAAATAAAAGCTATGAAAAATCTGTCCTGCTACACCAATGCTTACGTAGCCACATTTCTCCCAATAGAAGCGCACTGCATTTTCACGGCTTTCCATGTCCTGCAATGATTTCAGAACCCCAGGAAAAATTACATTGTCTTTCGGGCGCTCCCTTTCCTCTTGTAATAAAGTCTCTCTGGTGTTCTCTTTTGGCCATTTATGGCTGGTCCAAAAACCATGCACCTTCATTGTCTTTACACTATCTAAGCAAAGATTTCTCCTCACGAGTACCACATTAACAGGCAAGTACAGTAATAAGCAACTGGCAGATGACCAGTCCAGCTTTGCGAAGGGCAACACTGGAACACAAGGCCCACGTTTTCTGTTACATTTGAGCAAAAACTGTGGCCTATTTGAAACTGCGTTTGTGCTCACCATAAAAAAAATGACATGATACCCCAAGCACAGTCTGGATGCGTTATTCATTATGCCAATTATTTGAACTTGCGTGTTGAGCAATGCCCATAGTAATGGGAGTCTATTTTTCATTGTGACCAGGAACATTAAAATACAAGCATTGGCTTAGCCAATAGGTCTCGCCTTTGGGACCTTGTTAGTGTTTAGCCATGCAACAGTTGCATAACTAAATACTTATAAGGTCCCAAAAGCGAGACCTTTTGGCTATGCCAAGCGGTCATACGGCCGCGAAAGTGATCGCGATCCAACCTCAAAGCGGCCGTGAAAGTAATCGCGGAAAAGCGCGGAGCACGCGCCCGCGCACATGCACTGTAGCTCTAGGCTGGCCTGGTAGCACTTTTTGGAGCCCTCTCAAAAAGTCTCGCCAGACCAGCGCATGCGCTGGGTCAGGCGAGACCTAAAAAACGCATACCTTTTTGATTTACTTTTAAAAAAATTAAAAAGTCCTAGCTCTTTCCATTTCTTTGTTTTGTTCTTCGTTTCTCAAGATTGCTTGTTTACAATAAACAAAAATTGTGTTGTGGTTGGCCCTAACCTTAATTGACCTCTTCACCACCACCCCGCCTTCGCAGTCTAAGCCACAGAATGCATTTTGCAGGTTAAAGGCAGCATGTGGTGATGGGCGAGGGGTATATTGAACTGGCCCATGTTAACCTGTAAACACACATTTAAGTGAAAATAGAGTATTGTGCACAGTATGAGATGCTGACGTTCCACAGCTATTGCAAGCACAAATATCTTACTTACATTAATTTTCCAATCATCTCGTGCTCCCAGTACATATTTTTCATCTTTTTTGTAATAGTTCAAGCCATCCTAGTTCGAGCATGCAAAGCGCTCCTACCTCAGGGGTGCACAAGACTGAAGGTGTGATTATGCACCTGGGTTATATTTACACGTTGTACTGATGTATTAGGAAAATGCCAGTTTGTATCATGCTATGACCTGCATTTGGCCACTCAGTCGCGTTCTTTTTTGAGAGAGGTGTCAATTTTATCACTTTTAAAAGTCCTGCTTTTCAGAGCTCTTAAGTAACTTTTTTCAAGTTGCAGCGCTCCATAAAAGTGCTTGTTGGAGAGAACTGTGGCTGAAAGCAATATGACGTGGCTAGCCTTGAACAGGTCAAAGCAGTTTTTAGGTCTTGTCTACGCAGCGCGCATGTGTTGCATAGGAGGACCTTTAGCCGTCTCTCTGGTCATATTCAAGCACACACTCGTGCTTGTGGCGGCATCCAACTTGCGGGAGTGAGCAGCGGCGCGTGTGCCAATTGGGCGCTGCTCGCTCCTGTAAGGCGGATGGCACCACAAGCACGAGTGTGCTTGAAAACAGCTGCTGCTTGTTTTAATTAGCGTGACCTTAGCGTGATCGCTTT